>NC_045426.1:170623312-175623312 GCF_902635505.1 Sarcophilus harrisii | reverse complement strand
GGTTATAAAATAAACCCACATAAGTCATCAGCATTCTTATATATCACTAACAAAATCCAACAGTCAGAGTTACAAAGAGAAATTCCATTTAAAGTAACTACTGATAATATAAAATATTTAGGAATCTATCTGCCAAGGGAAAATCAGAAACTATATGAGCAAAATTACAGACCACTTTTCACACAAATTAAGTCTGATCTAACCAATTGGAAAAATATTAAATGCTCTTGGATAGGGCGAGCAAATATAATAAAGATGACAATATTACCTAAACTAATCTATTTATTTAGCGCTATACCAATAAGACTCCCAAAAAACTATTTTAATGACTTAGAAAAAATAACAACAAAGTTCATATGGAAAAACAAAAGGTCAAGAATTTCAAGGGAATTAATGAAAAAAAAATCAAATGATGGTGGCTTAGCTGTACCAGATCTAAAATTATATTGTAGAGCAGCAGTTACCAAAACTATTTGGTATTGGCTAAGGAATAGATTAGTTGATCAGCGGAATAGATTAGGTTCAAGGGATAAAACAGTCAACAAATATAGCAACCTAGTCTTTGACAAACCCAAAGTTCCCAGCTTTTGGGATAAGAACTTACTGTTTGATAAAAATTGCTGGGAAAATTGGAAACTAATATGGCAGAAACTAGGCATTGATCCATACTTAACGCCGTACCCCAAGATAAGGTCAAAATGGGTTCATGACCTAGGCATAAAGAATGAAATTATTAATAAATTAGAGGAACATAGGATAGTTTACCTCTCAGACCTGTGGAAGGGGAAGGTCTTTATGACCAAAGCAGAACTAGAGATCATTACTGATCACAAAATAGAAAATTTCGATTATACAAACTGAAAAGTTTTTGTACAAACAAAACTAATGCAGACAAGATTAGAAGGGAAGCAATAAACTGGGAAAACATTTTTACAGTCAAAGGTTCTGATAAAGGCCTCATTTCCAAAATATATAGAGAATTAACTCTAATTTACAAAAAATCAAGCCATTCTCCAATTGAAAAATGGTCAAAGGATATGAACAGACAATTCTCAGATGAAGAAAATGAAACTATTTCTAGTCATATGAAAAGATGCTCCAAGTCATTATTAATCAGAGAAATGCAAATTAAGACAACTCTAAGATACCACTACACACCTGTCAGATTGGCTAAGATGACAGGAAAAAATAATGATGATTGTTGGAGGGGATGCGGGAAAACTGGGACATTGATGCATGGTTGGTAGAGTTGTGAACGAATCCAACCATTTTGGAGTGTAGTTTGGAACTATGCTCAAAAAGTTATCAAACTGTGCATACCCTTTGATCCAGCAGTGTTACTACTGGGATTATATCCCAAAGAGATTATAAAGAAGGGAAAGGGACCTGTATGTGCACGAATGTTTGTGGCAGCCCTTTTGTAGTAGGCTAGAAACTGGAAACTGAATGGATGTCCATCAGTTGGAGAATGGCTGAATAAATTGTGGTATATGAAAATTATGGAATATTACTGTTCTGTAAGAAATGACCAACAGGATGATTTCAGAAAGGCATGGAGAGACTTACATGAACTGATGCTGAGTGAAATGAGCAGGACCAGGAGATCATTATATACTTCAACAACAATACTAGATGATGACCAGTTCTGATGGATCAGGCCATCCTCAGCAACGAGATCAACCAAATCATTTCTAATGGAGCAGTAATGAACTGAACCAGCTATGCCCAGAAAAATAACTCTGGGAGATGACTAAAAACCATTACATTGAATTCCCAATCCCTATATTTATGCACACATGCATTTTTGATTTCCTTCACAAGCTAATTGTACAATAATTCAGAGCCTGATTCTTTTTGTACAGCAAAATAATGTTTTGGTCATGTATACTTATTGTGTATCTAAGTTCTATTTTAATATATTTAACATCTACTGGTCATCCTGCCATCTAGGGGGGGGGGGGGGGGTAAGAGGTGAAAAATTGGAACAAGAGGTTTGGCAATTGTTAATGCTGTAAAGTTACCCATGTATATATCCTGTAAATAAAAGGCTATTAAATAAAAAAAAAAATCTAGAATTTGAGATTTTAGACATTATCTAAAAGAAAGAAAAGTTACCATGGCTGAATATATTTAAGTTCAGTTAAATGAATATTTAGATCTGCTATGTGCCATGCTTGGGCATGCATGTGGCCACACACACATGCATACATACACACACATACATACACACATACCACAAACACTTTTGTGGATTAGTTGCTGCATTCAAACAATAATAAATATTTGTTGATTTGAATTTATCTACTGTAGAGAGATGAAGAAGAATACATTTTCTGAGAGTTAGTATGAAAGGTTTTCTATTGAATGGGTTAGAACTTTGTATATATGTGTTAGACTATGTTATTATATAGCATTTCATTCTACTGTCTATCCTAACACACATGCAAATATTATAGACACTTAATCTTTGAATTCTATAGTAGGGAAAGACTTTAGTTTAAAGGGGCAAGGGTAACTTTGGAATCCTGGATCTTTGCCTGTCATTTTAACTCTTCTTACCATTGGAGAGAGAGTAAGGCTGGTAATTTTGTTGATCTCTGCCTCACTTAAACCTTATTCACCAGCAAGTCAAGACATGCTGATGATGCCATTGATCCCCTTCAAAAATGAAAAGTAAACAATTTACTGAGATAGATCTATGAGCTCACAAATTCAGGAGTTCGCTCCAATGATGAAGCTCACATCTGAATGCTTTGTCCATACTATGCAAATCTTATCTGTGTCCTTCCCAAATATTTGCCCCACAACATCCATTCAATGGTTTGGAGACCTCAATCACTGTCTATTCAATATAATAAGAGTACCAATGCAGTATTCGACCCATTGTTATTCCTCACTTTTTCCACATGACTAGCCCATTTACTTCTTTCATGATTTTTTTTTTTTTTGATGATATCCATTACTCCTGTTCTTCAGGTTCCTTGCTAGTTTGTTGAAAGCTGCTCACATAAGCCGTATACCTTTCTGTAGAGTCCTCTAAACGTTGTCCTCTGTAAAGAGAGGAAAAGTTTAAAAAATAGCAAACTAAATAGATCTATTATTTTTCATGAGCAATTAATCTTGTTGACATTACTTATATGAAAATACATAAAAAATGCCTACAAAGCATGGTGTTGAATTCAGCTGTTCATTAATATCGATCAAATTCTGTTCCCATTTTGTTAGGAGCTACTTAAAGATTACCTACAAAAGTATTACAGCCCCTATTGATTTTAAAACTCCCTGAAGCCTTTTGTTTTTAAAAGTGAGCTTACAAGCTTTTGCTTTTAAGAATGATGTTTACAAACTTTAATGTCTGATCAAATGATATGATTTGATCAAATGAAATGATTAAAGATATGAATCAAAAAATTAAATATTCATTTTGATTGTTCTGATTATGTTGAGCATTACAAATGACCTACAAATTTGTTTTCTAATAATCAAATATAACGAGAGTTCTTTGTAAAACGTTGATGGACAAAAGAATTGAAATAGCACCTCATGTTTATTTGAATTTTACAAGTTTTTAAATGATAGATAGATTTTCTATTCATTTTTCAAATCACTTTTTTCTTTTCCTCCTATGTCTCCTTGGGGCTTAGATAAATAACTTTTGGTTCCAGAAAACTATTTAAGGAGAGTAAAAGTCCTTAAGGTTCCTATTAAGCTAGAAACACTTGGTATTAAAGCCCAATATAGCTAAGTTTTGAAAGATATATAACCAGTATTTTAAATACTAAGTGATGATTTTCCCTCCCCAAAACAAGTGATAATCATAACGCGATCAAGTACAGAGGTGTTGCATCCTATGTCAGTGTAGAGAATATTTACAGAATATCTATCATTGAAATTTCCTAATTCAATGTCCCAGATGCATCATAAAATCAACAAGTCCTAAAGCAAAATTATATTTTCTGCCAAAGTTTCCTGCCTTCCTAACTTCTGTATTCTATTACTAGTCATCTAATCACTAGATATGAAATAGAGAAGTTATTCTTGATACTTCCTTTTCCCTTTTCCCCTATTTCTAATCAAGTATAAAATTGTATTGATTCTATTTTGGCAAGATCTTGTAAATACATCCTCTATTTTCCACTCACACAAACTTCATCCTAATTCAGGCCTTTAATATATTCTTACCTAGACTAGTTCAGTAGAATCCCCATTGGTCTCCCTGTTGCCAGTCTCTCTTTATCTCCCAGTCTCCAGCAATTCATCTTCTACATAACTATCCAACTGATATCATTAAAGATATAATGAATCTACAAACATTTTATTAAGAACCTCTTAAGTTTTAGGGATTGTATAAACAAATGTAAAAAAGAAATATTACATGCTCTCAAATAGCTTACAATGTAGTCTGGGGAATCAATGTGTTTGTTCACATACATGTGCATATAATAGATACAGTATAATTTTAGGGGAAAAGAAATTAGAAGATGGATGTGAATATATTAGAAAAAGCTTCATTTAGAAGCTGACACTTGATTTGAGATTTTAAGGAAATTAATGATTCTAAAACAAAGGTCAAGAGGGACTAACTACCTTCCATACCAAGAGAGGAAAGGCAAGCCAGGAGAGAGGTACAAATGTAGAGAAACTAGATATATAGTAGTGAGAGTGAGGGAAAAGAGAGACATCCTGTTTGGCTGGATAGGAGAGGGCATGAAAGGGGATAAGATATGGGTTTAATCATGATACTTCCTTGATCAAGCAGTTTTAGTGGTTCTTTATTAATGTTTCAAGGCCAAATGCCACTGTTTGATATTGACATTTTTACACAATTTAGCAACAACCTACTTTTTCAGGCTTACTGCATATTATTCTACTTACACTCTGCATTCCTGATAAACTGCCTATTTATTGTACCTATGATTTTTCATCTCCCTCCCATCTACATGTTTTTGTAAAGAATCTTCTCCTAACACTGGAATATGCTTGCTCCCTCCCCATCTTCACATTATATAATACCTACTTTCCTTTAGAGAATAAATCAAACCTCTCCTCCTGTCTTTCTTCTAGTCCCCAATTTCCAGGGCCTTCCTCCTAGAAATTATTCTCTTTTCTTTATATATTGCTATTTACTTCTCTGTCTACAAATTATTTTCTTCCAATATAATATAATCTCCTTCATGTCAAGAATTTCCTATTTCTTCTTTTTTATATTTGTATCCCCAATACAATTTCTGCCACAAAATAGACCCTTAATAAATGATTTTTAATTAATGAATGTATCCAAGATTTATATTTCTTTTCTCCTAAATATTATCCTGATATTAAGATGTCTCCAAATGTACCAATAGCTTATTATGACAGCTAAGGTGATTTGAAGCAGTCTTAGATTCACTTATTATAGGCATTGTCAAGGAGATAATGATCCTAGAAATAAATGCCCACTAGTTTAGGAATAAATCAAACTCCAAGGGAGCTTTGCCTTGACCTTGGGATTAATATAAAGCCTGAATTTGACTGACAAATTCACCTGCAGTAAAACTAATCTTTACCATCATTTCCTTCACATAGCTTCTTTCTCTAGAATTCAAGGAAGGCCTAAGCCTCATCTTCTTTCTTTGTCATTAAGATGATCATTCCCAAAAAGAAGAAAATATTGCACCCCAGATTTGATTGACTTCACATCCTTTATGTAGCTTTCTAGTCAACAGCTAATCCTGTGCCCTTCCCTTTGTTTTCTCTAGACTACTTGTAAAATAATTGTACTTTTCTGTTTCCTCTCATTTGGCTGATTTGAAGAGAGTTTCAGTACATATAAGCTGAAAGGAAATTAGTTTTTAAGTACATATTCCCAAAAATATGTTGGAAGGAGTAGTACATCTGGAAAGAAACATTGTTGGGGAGGGTAGTAAGTTTGAGATGGATGAAAATAATGAAGAAGACAGTGGGTGATGGGTAAATTCAGTTTATACATAATAGTGTAAGGTTTACAGCTACTTAGATGGGTAGATTTTAATAGGCTAAGAGTACAGAAGCAATTGAAGGAGTTCAAGCAGCATATCAGTAATTGTGGAGAGATTCATTGAGAGAACCAAGTGATTTTATTATTTTAAGCCTTCCCTTGAGAACCTTATAGCAGGTTATGATCTTAAATTCAGTATTGTCAAAATATACAAAGCTCATAGAATGTAGCAACTGGCAGAAATAAGGTGAAGGGAACTTGGTCACGATATAGGAAGAGGTAAGACCAAGAATTCCAGCTATAAAAATATATAGGTTCACAGGCAAAAGTCCACAGGAGCATAATGGAATCTAGTTTCCTATTAAAAGCTTAGGACAATTATGTCTACATTAGGGGTGAATACAGAAGTCTGTGGGAAATAAGTGGCAGGACTTTCACCCAGTTGGTTTATTGAGTACTGTTGAAGACAGAAATATAAAGTATTTGGTGGGATATGGTCCTTGGGCTGCCAGAGAATTCCCTTGGGCTACATGTGTTGAGAATTATTTTTCCCTATGTAGGTTGCTTTTTTTTTCTCTATAAATCTTATTTCCATTAAAGTTATATCAGTATGCTAGGCACAAAGGAAAAGTGCAATAGTTGGCAGCTTGTGCTAGAATAAGGGAAGTATTCATGTCAATGAGGTTACTTCATGACATTATTCCTTCTTATAGCTTTCTAGAAACATGGAGGGACTCATATTGAATAATTTTAGGTTACTTTTACAATGGGCAGATCTAATATATTCCATTTTTTATTTCAATATTGAGATCATTTTGTGGTATATTATAGCTAATAATAGTAAAATGATATTCAATCCATTTTTATAGAAAAAGTTGCTTAGTTCCCAATAAGTGGAAAAAATAAGAAAAAATGAAGTTGATCCACATGAATATATGGCTAGTACATCTATAATTATCACTTGGAATGTGGTGCAAAGCTATTGAAAAATTTTTCTTGGTGGGTTGTTACCTTTTTTGTTTTCTTCAAAAAAACAAACTATTTTCATATCAATTGAATCATGATCTTCAAACACATTCAGTTGTCATCATGTGTTATATCTTCAGAATATTTTATCTTCTTTGTGTCAATACTAGATGATTCCAAAGCAGATAGATGAAATTGGATTTTCCTAATTACATATTTGCCAAGAAACTAAGATATCTACATTTAGTACAAAAGACTACACAAGCTAATAATTTATCATCTCTAGTTTGCTGTTGTAACAAATTCTTTAGTTTTGAACAATGTTAATTAGAATGAACATATTATGGCAACATAATGAGTCTAAAGCACTTGGTAGAATGAATAGCTCAGTGAGCATAAAATCTACTCAATAGCTTTTAAATATAAAAATTGTCTAGTATCTAGATATAAATTACTACCAACCACTGGTACTATAACTTCCATTGTTCTCAATTCTATTTAAGTTTTAGAGCTGTATTAATCCTACTATGGCAAGATCATAGGATTATAACTAGAAGAGATTTGGTTTTTGATTCCATTTGGTTCAAATCTACCCCTTCATTTTTATTAAGGAACCAGAGATCCTGTAAGCTTAAATAACTTTACTCTATTCTTAGACTGCTAGTTAGTGGAAAAGTTAGAATTCATATCCAGGTGTTTGGTTTTTTTGTTTGTTTGTTTGTATTTTTTTTTTGGCATGTTTATTTCTTAAGGGAGGGTATTGGACTTTTTGGACTTCCAGTCTAGTTCTTTTTTTTAACTATAACTTTTTTTTAAACTCATCTTCTACTTCTTAAAACACATTACTCCAACTTAATATAGGCATTCAAAGTCACATAAAGAAAATATGAAACATTTTAGATAAATGCATTTTTTACTATATAGTATGTTACTATATTTACTATATTTCCTGTGTAAATACACAGGAAATGCAGCAAAACTGAAATAAAATGTTGAAAATGACAAAAATATCCAAAATGATGGAATAAACTGAACTCAGCTGATGAGATAAATGCAAACCTGGATGTTTGGTGTTTAAGAATTTTTAAGGTAGTTTTTCTTCATTCTGTATCCATGCTTATATGTCTTTGGAGATTAGAATTAACCTAGTTTGAGAAGGAAATTAGTTGGTTAACCTGGTAGTCTATTGAGGGTCAGGGACAATAGGGAATGGAAAGTGATTTATAGAGATTGACAAGAAAGAACATGGACAACCTTAAAAATGACTATTAACATAATATTATCACTTGAAATTTTCTCGTGTACATGCTGGACTTTCCCAACCTCAGTTAGGTTTCATGTTTTTGGAGTGGAAGGAATAGAATTTCCATTTATTTTTTTTCTCTTTCTTTTCATATCCCCCACCCCTTCATTTTGAAACATAACTATTATATATAAAGACATGTTTGTTGAAAGGATGGTTTGGTGAATGAATGGATGGATGGATGGATGGTAAAATGGGATTTGGTTTTCACCACATTACTGAGAGAGTAAATCAAATAAAATTAATACATCAAGAACCAACCAGAACTATCTGGTATATATTCTCACATAAAGCAATGGTATGAAAAACATTTTGGTAAAAAAATTTTGGCAAGATTTCTTTCCAGAAAATAGAGGACTTGCTCATATCATATTTAGCATGGTTTCTGTCTCTCTCTCTCTCCATCTATCTCTGTCTCTGTGTTTGCCTGTCTGCCTGTCTGCTTGTCTGTCTGTCTGCATATGTACATATATAAATATATACATATGTACCTACATACATACATACATAGATATAGATAATTGTAATTTCATTGTTTTTCTCAATCACATTTTAAAAAATAAAGTTTTTTTTTTAAATTTGAGCTCCAAATTCTTTCTCCCTTCCACAGCTCTTACTTCCTTGAAAAGCAAACAATTTTATATTGATTATACATGTGAATTCATTTAGCATGGTTTTTTAATAAATCCTGATCACTGAAGAGGACTTGAAATAAGATTACCTGGGATCCAATTCCTGCTCTGATAGTAGCTATCCAGCTATATGATCTCTGGCACTTCTAATTTGGTATTCTTTTTTAAATAATATATTTCTATCTTTGCTACTTTTTCAGATCTGAAATATGACCTATTAATACTACCATCATTCAGTCAATATATATTTATTTTTAATAATAATTTTTTCAAAACATATGCAAAGATAGTTTTCAATATCCACTCCTGAAAAATCCTGTACTCCAGATTTCTCTCTTTCCCTCCCCACCTCCTCCTTCTCCCAGACAGCAAGCAACCCAATACAGGTAACACAATTCTTCCAAATATTATCTCCACATATATCATACTACACAAGAAAAATCAGACCAAAAGGGGGAAAAATGAGAAAGAAAAAGAAACAACAAGCAAGCAAACAGACAACAGCAAAAGTGAAAATACTATGCTGTGATCCTCCTTCAGTCTCTAGTCTTCTCTCTGGATGTGGATGTTGTCTCCATCACAGGTTGATTGGAATTGCCTGAACCACACCATTGGTGAAAAGAGCCAAATCCATAGCAGCTGATCACCACAAATCCTGTTGCTGCTGTATACAATGCCCTCCTGTCTCTGCTCATTTCCCTCAGCAGTCCCTCCAGGCTTCTCTGAAAACAATCTGTTCATCCTTTCTTATCAAACAATAATATTCCATTACATCCATATACCACAATTTATTAAGCTATTCCCCAACTGATGGGCATCCACTCATTTCCAGTACTTGCCACACAAAAGGGCTGCTACAAACTCAATAAACATTTATTAAAAGCTTGCTACATGCCAGGAACTGTGGTAATCTCTCAAGATACAAAGAAGAGCAAAAGACAGTATCTGCTCTTAAGTCTAATAAGATACAGCCTGCAAACTACTAAGATACCAAAAAGATACAATATAATTAGAAATAGTCAGCAAATGGAGGAATTAAAAGAGAATAGAAATATTCTTCTAGAAGGCGAAATATCTGAGACTTAAAGGAATTCAGGGAAGATAGGTGGTGGAGATGGAGAGGAAGAACATTCCAGCCTCAGAGAGACAACCAATGAAAACACTCATAATTGAGAAAGTTATTCCTTGTGCAAGAAACGATAATATTACTGGATTGTAGGGTACATTTTTGAGAAGTGAGCTGCATAGAGGACATTGTAAGGTGTGAGGAGATTGAAAAGATAAAGGCTTTGATTTTGAAGGGTTTTGAACCAAACAGAGGGAGCAGAAGGTTATTCAGTTTATCCTGGATGTGATAAGGAGATTTGGGGGTTTACTGGATAGTGGTGATGACATGGTCAAAGCTATACTTTGGCAGGAAACCCACTCACTTTGATAGCTGAATGGAGAATAAACTGAAATGGGGAGAAAGTTGAGGCAGAGTGATCAACCAGCAGGATATTATAATGGCCCAGGAATGAGCAAATGAGCACCCATATCAGGGTATTGGTATTGTCAAAAAAGAGAATACATGCAACAAATACCATAAAGGTAAAATTAGCAGATTTTAGGAATAGTCTGTATATGGAGAGGTGAGAGACAATGGGAAGTTGAGAATTACACCGAGGTTCTAACTCTGAAAAACCGGGAGTTTGATTTTACTCTTACCAACAAAAAGTAAATTAGTAAGAAGGTAAGAATTGGCAGCAGGAAGGAATAATGAGTAAATTTAGAAACATGTTGAGTTTAAGATGTTTATAGATTTCAAGTTTGAGATGTCCAGAAGATAAATGGCAATCAGAATATGGAAGGTAGAGTGAAGTTATGACTGAATTAGTAGATTTAGAATCATAAGCACAAAGGATAATTGAATCTATGGAAGCATTCAATCTTTTCTCATTTATTAGTGTCCATTATCTTCTCCTAGCTATTCCTGGCCTTATTAGATTCTATAATAAACTACAGTAGTAGTATCCTTTCCAAAAATCAAGGGTCCTTCAACTTTGGATTAACCTTTCATAATACAGCCATCATCCATCATTTTATGTACTCTTGAAGGAAGAAGCTGAACTTGACAGGGGCTAGATCATTATAGTCTGTGGTCCATCTTCAACCTGACCCCTGGTGCTATTCACCAAGCCTTTTATCCACTTCTCAAATATTTGTTTCCTCAGTTAGGCTCAGCTCCCTTATGCTGACCTCTACATGAATTCCCTTCCCAATCCTCAATGAATAACCTTATCTCTTTTCTTATGTTATTTTTCAAAGAAAAAAAATGAGAAAATCTGGCATGAATCCTTTTATATTCTGCTTTCACTTTGCCACAAAGCTGAAGATCATGGATCAAATATATAATTTAGAGCTCTCAGTGACCTTATCAATTGTATATTCCAACCTTTTATTTTATAGGTGAGAAAACAAGTCTAAGTAGGACAATTTACTTACCTTAATTTATCAAATTAAGGCTTTTAATTCCAAATAGACAATGATAAATAAATATTTAATAAAGACCTTTATATCAGTCACTGTTAAGCATGAGAGATAAAAATACAAAAAAAATAGTAAGAAAAATAATTCCTATCCACAAGGAATGCACAGTCTAATGGGAGAACACACAAACATGCACACACAAATGAAATAGAAAAGGGGCTATGTGTAATGTCAGTGATTCAGAGGAAATGATGAAAAAGTCAGAGTCCCAAAATTAGATAAACAAGAAGACAAATGAGATGTTTAATCTGAACTCCCTTTTTAAATGGAGAGTATGGTATTCCTGGTCCCATACTTCAATCTACAGGGTAGAGGGTAACAATAATGTGGAGTACTAAAGACTTGCAATCTGATGAGATTTTCCTATTGAGCTTCCAGGATCAAAGTGAAGAAGGAAGAAAGGCCGCAAAGCCATGCATCCAGATTATAAATGAAATGAATCTAGTGTTCATTACACCATACCAAATTGTCTTTACCTTTCCCATTGTTAGTAGATAAAATGTTCCTTTTTGTTCTCTATGATATGATAGACTTATGGTATGGACTATGTAGCTCCCTACCTGATTAGATATAGCTGATATCTTATTAAAATAACTGCCACTATTTTTGTGTGCTTCTTTCAATCTCTCCCTCCCTTCTTTACCTTCCTTCCCTCCTTCCATTCCTCTTTCCTTCCCTCCTCCTTTCCTCCTCCTCCTCCTCTTCCTCCTCCTTCTTCTTCTTCACTGTCTCTTTCTCTCTCCTTCTCCCTCTGTCTCTCATTTCTGCTTCCTTTCTTTGCTCCCTGAACTTTTTTCTTTGTATTCTCTATTCTATACTCTTTTCCCATTCTCTCCCCATCTCCCATCTCTCTCTTTTCTCCTCTATCTTCCTTCCCTTCATTCCTTACAGAGCACAGTATTACAGAAGACAGAAATAAAATATGGAGTCAGGAAAATCTGAGTTCAAATCCAGCCTCAGACAATTATCAGATATGTGCCTCTGGGCAAGTCACTTAACTTCTGACTTAATTTCTGTAAGATGTGATGATGATAAAATGAGACAATATTTGTAAAGTACTTTGCAAATTTTGTAATGCTGTTTAAATGCTAGCTAGTATTATTTTTATCCAAAAATATGGGGATGTGTATAAGTTAACTTTTAATAACAGTTGTAAAATTTGACATAACTCATTCTCCAGAACTTTTCTGTGGCATTTTATACCTTTGACTTCCAAATACATACACGTATTTGTAAGTATATGCATATGTGCATACACATATACCTAATGCATATATGTTGACATATAATACACATGTGTATTTACACATACCTATAAGGTTTCATAAAACAACTTCATTTTCAAAGAAATTTCTCTTCATCTAATTATTTTTATTATGAACTTAGCTCTCCACTTTGAGTGTTTAACAACTTTCCCCAAGCATGGGAACAAATCATTCTGATTATACAAACTAATAGTATTCTCAAGGTAAAGGATATGAAGAACTTCTTGAGACACTATGATTCAAGAATATTTTTGGTTGTACAGGAAAAGTTAAATCAGTGGGAGGGGTAGTGGTGGAAATAATCAAAGAAATAACTCAAGACTCCTGCTTTCTATAGAGTATGCTGATATGTGGTTTATAACTATCAAAAGATGTTCCTTTTGAGTATGTCAATAAAAAAATAGTAAAATTATATTTTAGAATGCATTGTGGCAGGCAGAAATGAAAAAGAAACAACAACAACAACAACAAAAAAAAAAAAACAAAACAAAACCATAAATTAATCATTGTATTCTGCTTTCCTTTCAGGTCCCTGCCTTCCTAACCCATGCCATAATGGGGGAACATGTGAAATCAGTGAAGCTTACCGGGGGGATACATTCATAGGATATGTGTGTAAATGTCCTAGAGGATTTAATGGAATCCACTGTCAACACAGTAAGTTCTCTTTAAAGATTTCACACAGGGGTCCTCAAACTTTTTAAATAGGGGGCCAGTTCACTGTTCCTCAGACTGTTAGAGGGCCAAAGTATAGTAAAAACAAAAACTTTGTTTTGTGGGCCTTTAAATAAAGAAACTTCATAGCCCTGGATGAGGGGGATAAAGGTCCTCAGCTGCCGAATCTGGCCTGTGGGCCGTAGTTTGAGGACCCCTGGAATAAATCCTACTTACAAAATGTATGTATTATTGTTGAATATGCAAACATTTACTGGATATTTGAATACTTGGTAATTTTTTCATATGCTAAGTCAGTGTGATTTAGTCACTAGAATACTGAATTTGGAATCAGAAAGACCTGAGTTCAAATCCTGCTTGGAGACTCATGCTAAATAATTCTGCCCAAGTCATTTAATATCTCTAGAACTTTTCCTCACCTATAAAAAGAGAGAATTTGACTAAATAACCTCCAAAATCTCTTCTAGTTCTAAATTTGTGATCTGCAATAACATTATCATAAAACATTACTTAAAAACATCTATGTTTCCATCAGTGTGGACTTTCCTTCAAGACAAACTGTCCATAATAAACAATTTCAAGACAAAAAATACCCCCATCATCTATTAATTGCTCTCCATTAATAAGGCTTTCTCAAATTAGCTGGGATAGTCAATTCAATCATATTTGACTCTTGGTGATACCATTTGGGGTTTTCTTGGCAAAGATAGTGGAATGATTTGCTATTTCCTTTGCCAGCTCATTTTATAGATGAGCAAACTGAGGCAAATAAGGTTAAGTGGCCCAGATCTTCTTATCTTCAGGACCAGTGCTTTATCTACTGCACATTTAGTTGCCCAGACCCATTAGTGATGAAGTCTATATTTGAAGCTCTTCTAAAATGCTAGGGATTTCCAGAATGTATAACTTAAATATTGGAATTTGAATTTAGGGAAGAATAAATTGTTCTAGGGCCAGAAAGAAGGATTTAAATCTCAATCTATCTCTCTCTTTCTCTCTCTCTCTCTCTCACACACTTAATATTTCTATGTTCAGACAACTCTTTAAGACCATGAGTTACCAAGAAATATTTTCATTGGTAAAGGAATTTCCCACATTTGGGAATTTCCTAAGTTAATGATACCACATACAGAAACCTTATCACTATCTGAAAATCAACCTAGTTCTGTATACATAAAGTCAGTCAAGGAGCAAGTATTTTGTTAAGTATATGCTAGCACTCTGCAAAGATATATAAGGAAAGATAAAACAAAATAGTTGATGCTTTAATGAGTTCACAATCTAATGGGCAAGAAAACATGTAAAAAATTCCGGACAAACAAGTTATATACAGGAAATTTGAAGATCATTAATTGAGGGAGGCACTAACATCAAAGGACATGATCAAGAAAGACTTCTCACAGAAAATGGAAATTTACCTGGGACTTTGGGAAGTTTGAAAGTGGAAGTAACAAGAGAGAGAACTGAAAGCATGAGAAATGTCAATAAAAATATTTACAATTCAGGGATGGAGTGTCTTGCGTAAGAAACAGCAAAGCCATTGTCACTAGATCTTAGAGTGCATGAATGGAGGAGAGAGTAGAGTAAAAGTAAGGGGACTAGGGTTTGAATGAAAGGTTTGAATATCAGAGAGTTATGTACTTGATCCTAAAAGTGACAGAAAGCACTAGAGTTTATTGAAAATGGTGGGAGGAGGGGAAGTTGTGACATGTTCAGAGCTTTATTTTATTTGAGGGGAGGTTACATTTTATTTATTCTACATTTTAAATAGTATTTTATTTTTCCAAGTACATGAAAAAACTAGTTTTCAGCATTCAGCTCTGCAAAAACTTGTGTGCCAGATTTTTTCCCCTTCTCTTCTTCTCTCTCCCCACAATAGCAAGCCATTTGATAATTAAACATGCAATTCTTTTAGACATATTTTCATATTCATCATGTCATGCAAGAAAAAAACAGAACAAAAAGGAAAAAAACATGAGAAAAAAAGCAAGCAAACAAGAACAACAAAAAAGTGAAAATTCTGTTTTGATTCACATTCACTATATATGCAGATGGTACTTTCCATCTCAAGTTTATTGGAATTGCCTTGAATCATCTCATTATTGAAAAAAAAAAACAACCAAGTTCATCACATCACACAATCCTGTTGTCATTGTGTACAGTGTTCTCTTGGTTCTGCTCACTTCTTTCAGAATCAGTTCATATAACAGACCTTTAGGAAAAACAACTTAACAATGGAGTGATGTATGCAGGTAGACTTTTACAGACTATTTTGTGCATCAGAACATATCATGTTGTCACAATTAACTTTGAGATATAGACAGTTATAGTCCATCATGGTTGATGAATATAGGTTTGTTATACTCATAAATGTGTTTATCAAAAATAAAATTTAGAAGGAGATTAATTTCAAATGATTTTCTCTAACAAGTTATATCCTGTGTCTATGTAAAAAAAATACAAGACTCACTGATCAATGCTATGATATAGATAATTTTGTTCAACCGTTTTTTAATTCTCATTATCAAAGGAGGTATAGTCAATATAGGGATATAAATGTTTATCTAAGGTCTTCTACACTTGAATAAATCTATTTTGTGAGAAGTCAAAATGGAAGCGAGGTTCTAATGCTTCTAATTAAAGATGAATTTTTGCTGATTGAGTAGAAGCTACAGCACCACAGTGATTGTGCAAGCAAGATACAAATGAAAAAAAAATGAATTACAATTATTAATGTGAACCCCCAGGATGTGGTAGACTATAATAGAAGAGTCAGACTCATGTCTAGAATATATAATTGCAAAACTCCAGAGTTAAACTTCAACCATAATCAAAAGTAGTGAGAAATGTTGAACAAAAATAAATAAAAAATAATAAAACACAGATAATGTGAATTTATGATTAGCTAAATCAATATTCAGTCATGAGCAACCAATTTCTATTTGACTTTAACACCACAGAACTACTAGTTCTCTATCAGTGTGAAATGGAAACCATAAAATGTATATCATGCCATCTTTGGTTTCATTAATGGCAAGTTAATTTTCAGAACAATGGAATTTATAACCTCATTGTAGTATAATCTCTAGTCACCCTGGAAATCAATAGTAATATATTTTTGTTCAACTGAATGAATACAGTTGCATGGACTGCCCACTGACTTAGTCCATCAGAATATTCATCTTGAGGTATTGCAGAAAATAAATCGAACTGACCTAAGGACTAAAAAGGACAGTGGACCATATCTGAGGACTTGTGTATTGTTTTCAATCTCCTCTTGGCTTCTAAATCCTATCTTGCTAACATTAATATTCATTTGAAGATGCTATATTGCTGAAAGCATGATAGCACAATTTTAGAAGAATCAAACTTACAAGTGACTTTAAACTGGGGAACAATGTTCAATGAATGTGAGCTAGTTTAGCTTACCATTCACTTTCCAGATATAATAGAAAAGATATGATCAAGTATCTTTATGACCAGAAAAGGAGGTAAGTTGTATACCGAGAAGAACAGAGGAGAATATACAACCAAAGTATTGTAAAAAAGGTCCAATACTAAAATACTCAGAGAAAGGTCTCTGGTAAACTGTAGATCTTTTATGATGATCTGGGAAGAAATAGATAATCATTCCACAGGATGCAGAGATATATTTACTCTAAAATATTTTAGATTTAAATTTTTTTAAATACCATAATGTCTAAATTTAGCTTGTAAATTTGGTCACATTAGAACTATTTCCTTAGTCACTCATTATCAAAAACTTCCCCATAGTTAAAATTGATTATTT
The DNA here is from genome assembly GCF_902635505.1 of Sarcophilus harrisii. Lineage (NCBI taxonomy): Eukaryota > Metazoa > Chordata > Mammalia > Dasyuromorphia > Dasyuridae > Sarcophilus > Sarcophilus harrisii. Next base: position 175,606,196 of record NC_045426.1, on the reverse strand, counting down.
AATGTCTAAGGTCTTGAGATATGTCTTCAGTTATTTTATTCTTTTTGTTTTCTTAATGGCATAGGCATAAACCTGTAGGTTTAAGTTAACACAGATCAAAAGACCATTGCAAGAAAATGAAAGGAAACATTTTTTCTTCTAATTTATTTTAACATCAACAACCCTAATTTGACTTTTTATTCCTATCAGATTATTCTTTAATAAACACTTTAGAAAAATCAAATTAAAAGCACTTGTTATTAATTCAATTTCATGACAGGTTGCTAATTAAATATCTTCTTGGATCATGCATTAACTGGACATCAGCAGAATTTAGAATATCAAGATAATAAAGTGACAATCTTACAATCACAGGCCAATAAATATCATGTTACAGAGCAGCAAAAATGTCACTAAGGTTAGCCATAGAAGTTGTATGTCATTAGCTATACTGGCTTTTCTTTGGGACTGAAATTCCTAACTTCAAGGAAATTATAATTAGTGTATCAAGAAAGTTCTTATCCATATTAGTAATAAAAAATTGCATCAGCAAATGTCCTTGTAGTTATAGAGGAGGGGATGTTATTTTCATCATAAAGACAATTATATCATGGATGTTTTAAATTGTCTGAATATTTGACAGAAGTATTTTAAGCAAGTAGTTATCTTTTGGAGTCATATTTTTTTGGTTGGATGGGAGTTTTCATCCTTTTATATGTTGCTTAGTAACAAATAGATGCCTTGAAGAACAAAAACCTTTCATGACTGGAAATCTTTGGTTGGCAGTTACCTGAAGATTTGCTATACATTTCTTTGGACACAGATGTACTATACCTAGAAGAACTATTTTAGGTTAAATCTGGATTCTTGTCCTGTCAGGCAATGGAAACTGGCTAAAGATTTAACCAACCAGAGCCCAGAAGATGAAATCTTTTAATGGAGCAGTTTATGGTATCAGTCCATTCATGAGCCAGTTTCGATAATTCTTTTCTTTCTGAGTTAATTAGTCAGACTGAATGATAGCCAAACATTCTGGTTTAGATTTATATTATATTTAATATTATAATATTAACATATTGTAATATATTTATATTATTTATGATTTTTATATTAGCTGGTGCAAACTTGTCTGAACTCAATTCAGTATTCATTTAACTTCTCTCTATCTAAATTTTTAGTAATTTTACTAGTTCTGCTGTGTGTAATTTACCACATTAAATTAGTCACTATAGTATAATGGAAAGGTACTTATTCTAAAGTGATGACCTAAATTTCACCTTAGTAAGGTAATTTAGCTTGCCCCCCCCCAGCTCACTAGATAATCCAGGTTTTATGACTATAATATAATTAATCTTTAGTTTTGAGTTTAATCAAGGTTGTCTTAAGAATTGGTTCTTTATCTTGTCTTTCTTCTCAATGTTATTATTTACACATCAATGGTAGATATTGTACTTTGATTTCTTGATGAAACCATAATCTCACAGAATAATAGGTTTAAAATTAGGAGAGACTGCAAATATTTAATGAAGCAACATTGCCCCTTAAAGGTTTGGTGATTTGCTCAGGTTTACACATAGTAAATAGAAGAATTGAAATTGGATCTTAGGTCCACTGATGTCAGTGATTTTTCTACTGCTGACATATCGCTTTACAATTTCTCAATTGTATTTGATGTAGGGAATTCCAGCTCAATTAGAAACAAAATATATTACTAGAGGTCACCCAGAATTCAAAACAGAACATATGTATATATATAATAGTGCTTATGTATTTGAGCAAGCTCCTTGTCTTCTCCCACCTAAAGGGAGAATAAAAACACTTAATGTAATTTGGACTAGAGTACTAGTAGAATTAGCCCATAAAATCAAACTCCAAGGATCCAAGGATCCAAGGTCCATATGGCAACATATTGAGGAAGATAAGAAAGAAGATAGCATTCCTTCCATCTTACATATAAAAGATTAATTTGGTAAAATGTTGATATTATTGCTCTCTACTATCATATCAGTGATCTTTTTCCAAGGTACCTAGTCTTCTTTAAACTATCCTAGGTCTTCCATTTTAGCAACTTCTTTAATCATCACCATCACTTTATATGTCACTTTAAGATTTGCAAAGTGTTTTACAAATATTAGTTCATTTTATCTTCACAACAATTCTGGAAGGAAGGTACCATTATTATCCCCATTTTACAAATGAGATGACTGAGACCAAGATTAAGAGAGTTGCCAAGTCACATAGTTAGTAAGTATCTGAAGCTAGATTTGAACTCAGATCTTTATGACTCCAGCCAGATCCAGTGTTCAATTCATTGTGCCACCTAGCCCCTTGAACAGTGCCTTGGCTTCTGAAAGCTTTTTGATTAAAATTATTATTATCCAAATAATATACCTCATCTATCACTGAAGATGTTCTTAAGTGCGTTAAGGAGGAAATCAGAATTTAAAAATGTTAATTCATATCAAGGGGTTTATGTGAACCATATCAGTAATATTGAAAATTATATATAGAGAAAGAATTATGGGCACACATTATGTATGAGTATGTGAGTTTTTCATGGAGGACAAAAACCTCTGGTATAAGAGCTTCCCAAGCCCTTTGCAGGACTGTTTATCCACCTTTGGTGTCTACTTCTCTCCTGCTTCTACCTATGACCCCAAAAAGTGGTAACACAATAAAACTGTCTCAGTTGACAAGGTTGAGAGTAATTTACAGATCTCAAACCTTTTGGTGAGTTAGAGAGATGTATACTTCAAGCTTGTTAATACTTCCCCTGAAGGAATGGATGGATTAGAATAATTTATTTCAACAGTTTTGAAGAAAGCTGAAAATAGGGGCTGTAGAGCACTTAAAGCTTGTTCAAGCTTCAAAGATGTGAAGGTCATCCACTTCATCCCAGGCCATTGCCAGTCATCCTAACTTTTGTTTTATCTTTGTACTTTGATAATTCTGAAAGAGAGAGAGTAAGGCCAAAAACTTTGTGCAATTCGAGCTCACTTAAATTCAATTTACAAGTGAGTCATGCTATCACCCCACGATGCCATTTTGTTTTTTGAAATGAAGAACAAACACCAACCAGTATCTAAGTGTTTGTTTTCATGTGGGTGTTTGACTCTTTATGGCCTCTTGCACCACACTATCTATAGTATTTTCTTGGGAAGATACTAGAGTGGTTTGCCATTTCTTTCTCCAGTGAGTCAAGGCAAACAAAATTTAAATGACTTGTCCAAGATCAAATAGCTAGTAAGTTTCTGGAGTGTTTCCAAGTCCAATACTCCATGCTTTAAGTTACCTAGCTGCCTTGGTGTATAGGTAGATGAAAATATATGTGTGCATTTCCATTGTTTACTGAAAATCAGTGATGAGTTAAGGAAAAATAGAAACCATAGAATTATAAGAAAACTTATTTTAAAAAGTTCAGCCAAGATTATTTTATTTAGAAATTCAGGGAATGAGTATGAATTAACACATTCTACCTATTTATAGCATGGGTTTCTTAAAATATTTTGTTATCATTTTATATTATTTCTCAAGAATACGTTCCATATTATTATAGTTTTACCTTTCTTTATTTTAAAGGAATTATCTGTACTTTTATTTAAAACACCAGCCACAAGAGTAGACTGAGATTTGATCATGAGCGTAGATGATCAACTAATGTTGTGGTTGCTAATACCCAGACACTAAATTGAATGAGACAAATTTAAATTCAGAAATAAAATACAGGTTTTAAAAAGTAAAAATGAAAGAAAAAATAATTCCACTGGATGCAGTGTACCAAATAAAGGTTTGAAAAATGCTTTATATGTGTTATCTCATTTGATCTTTCTATAACCCTGTGCGTAGCTACAATTTTATCTCTGTTTTACAGTTTAGTGGCTTACAGAGTTGAAATGACCTGCTCAGTCTATAGTGTGTGTGTGTGTGTGTGTGTGTGTGTGTGTGTGCGCGCGTGTATAACTATACTAAGTGTCCAAGGTGGGATTTGAACTAAGATTTTCCTCACTCTAGATCCAGTACTCTATTTGTTATGCTTAGACAAACATGAAAACTCATTTCTCAACCAATGAAGGAATGACTCTCTTATGCAACATTTCCAACACATAATCATCAGCCCCATAACCATCAACACCAAAAGAAATGTCTCTCTATTATGCATAAGATATAGTTTCTAGAAAACACAAATTGCTTAAGTTATTTTATATGTTTCTATGTTCAATATTTAATATATTTCCCCTGTGCATAATAGACCCTTAATACTTCTAATGATTATAACTACTTAATGACAATCATAATGACTGAGGGAGTCTATATGGGAAAAGGAAGGTACAACAGGAAATCGTTCTGTCTAGACAATAAAAATGTTTTCTTTCTTAATTGATATTAAATCATTTAATCCTTCCTGAACAGATAGTTTTTAAATGATTTATTCTTTCATTTGTAATAATTAAAACAGGCTCATAAATAAGTAAACTTATTGTTTACTACAGACTCATTATTTTCTCAGGCCATTGTAGTGTCATTTCAATAAGGGCATGGTAAGAGAATATATAATATCCCCAACAACTCATTGCAGAAAATATTCATATATATTTAAGTCAAAGCTAAAATAATTAGTTAGAGTGATAAAACAATAGTTTTTAACATTCTTCCATTATTTTAATTTTTACTAGTATGAAGATAAGTTCACAGTAATTTCAAGCAGCTTTTTATTCATAGAAATAAAGGGATGTCAACCTCCACAACATAATTTGATTGATTTAGCCATCATGTTTCCTGATTGATTTTTCATTCATGGAGTCTGATAGATTTTGCAATCATGCCACAATGTATAAGATTAGAGGAACTTAAGATAAAATATGTTTTGAAATTAAATTAGCCAGAGATTTTTTGAATAGTTTAATCATTTTATAAGACACACTAGCCTTGTATTAGGACTTTTTAAAATGGGCTTTTATTTCATTCTGGACCAGCCTAGACAGAATCTTTCTGTGAGGTATAATTGATTTGCTGTGAATTCCCTCTGAAGATGATGAGTTTGGCCTAGGTGTTCTCATTTTTCAAGAGTTCATAAAACCATGTAACAAAGGATTGCTGCTAAAACAGATACCAAATGGTCTCTGAGCAAACCACACATCACCCTGAATGGGATGTTAGTCTCATTTTACAGAATTAATGTTGCACATCTATAGTTGCTTTGCCTTCTTTCAGTTTATAGGTTGATGGAGGTCAAAGAATCGGAGGAAAGAAATATGATTTTACAAGTTCTGAGACCTATCAAATGATCAATCAGTAAATTACCAAGTATGTGCTTAGCAATATGATGGGGATTATCGGGAATATAAAAGAAGAATGATACATGGCCCATGACTTTAAGGAATTCACAGTTTCTTTACAGGAGGTGTCCATGAAGCACACAAAAAAATGCTGAATTGGTTGAATCAAGAAAAGCCTTATATGAAAGATGACACCTAAATTCCATTGAGGAAAGTCAGGATTTTTATGAGGAAGAAGTTAAGAGAGAGATCACTTCACGTGTCCAGTTTGCTCTTATGTATCTGGTACAATAGATTACTTGAAGCTCAAGGATTCAAACAAATCATTTTTAGTATACTAAAATCTTATTCAAGTCAAAGCAGTTCTCAAATTGATTAAAATGCTGTGTATAAAGATAGATAAGATCAAAACTGCTGGCAAGATTAAAATTAGTAGAAAAAGTTTTCCTGGGGTATCAAGTCTTTTACTAGTCCTGGAAACTACTTTTATGCTCACTTTACCCAATAATCCAAAGGTTAGTGCCAGATCAATTAATGTGTAGTCCTCCCCGGGTCGATATCGCAGTTTCTTTGCTTTGGAATAGTCTCAATTGGTGTTGCTGTTCACTCATGGCTTTTTAGTGCTACCATTTTCCTGGAGCACTACATTAAATATTGGGAATAGCGTATGCAAAGGCACGTACATATATCCATACACACACACACACACACACACACACACACACACACATACTTAGATATCTATGTATACACATATATGTGTGTATATATATATATATATATGTATATATACACATATATATATACACGCACACATACCTCTGAGTGGTGTGTGAAGTAGTTGGCCAATTTGATTGGGACACAGAGCATGTGAAAGATGAAATGACATGAGCTCTACCTGGAAAGCTAGATATAAGACAAACTGTGAAGCCTTTCAATGTTAGCTAAAAGAAATCTATTTTATCCTAGAGCAAATAGGGAGCCACTAAAGATTTTTGAAATATGCACTTCCATAACTTTTTGCACACATATCATTTTGCACATATGGAAACATATAAACATATGAATACCCATCCACCTAGAGCAGTTAGCCAGTAAACAAGTGTTTGTTGAAACTTGTTCAGTTTCTAGTACCATGTTTACCAAAAGCTGTGGAAAGAGCCTTGATATTCATATAGTTTTCTTTGAATACATTTTATTATTATTTTTTTACATCATTCACATTCCTGGTCTATCATTTCTCCTGGAAGATAGATAGAAAACCATTTCTTATAATAATGATTTTTTTTAAGAGGAAGAAAAAAATGAAACTTCCAGGGGTAGAACCAAGATGGCAGAATAACTTTAGGAAGCTGCTCGAGCTTTCCAATTTCCATATGAAACCAAGACTCTGAATAGACTCTAATGGAATGAAACTACTCTTCAGCTCAAGAGAGAATGAAAAAAAAAAAACTTTAAGAAAAGTCATTCTCACTGGGGTAAAAATGGTGTTTAGCTCAGATAAGATAGACTATGGGAAAGCTGGCGAGAGGGCCTTAATCACAGTATATCAGCAACTAAAACCCTCAGTCCTGGTTCAGTAGAGTAGCAAATCAGTGGGACAGCTTCCAAGCTCAGCTCAGAAGCTGAGAAACAAAAATGTTTCCTGAAAAGAGAAGGCAAAGCTACTTCCACAAGGATCCCTATGCTCAAAACCAAGGCTGAGAGCTGCACAGCAAACTTGAGAAAGTGCCCCCTTTATCCCAGGAGCAGAACTCAACCATAAAAATAAAAAAAAGAGGAAATACCAAGAGAAAAGGAAAGATAATGAGCAGGAAATAAAAAAGAACCTTGATCATAGAAAGCTACTATAGTCAGAGGGCAGACCAAAACACAAATTCAGATGAGGACAGAATGTTCACAGAAAAAAATCTCAAAGAGTAATATAAATTAGTCTCAAGACTGATGAAGTCTAGATATAGGGTACCTAAATGAAATTAGGGTTCAGTTGAGGTCTAGTGGCAGGTTTGGGGTACAGGGAGTCAAATAGAGTTCCCCTGCAACTCCTTTGGATTTGGCGCAAGGGTGGAGAAGTTAAATGAAGTCTAGTAACATCATAAGAGTCCCCTGTAAAGGAATTTACAGGCCTGAAAACCTAGATTGATAAAAGAGGTTTATTATGGGGTTTGGAAGTAAGGTTAAGGTATAGTAAAGGAAATAGGTAAAGGTAGAGATAAGAAGGGCACCAGACATAGAGTTCCAGTGGATAGAAAGTCCTGACATGCCAGGCATAAGGCTGGCATGTTTGGAACCTCTGCAAAGAGAGTGTCCCAGTTTGGCCCTTCTATAATGGAGATTTAGCTAGAGGGGTCTGTGGGTATAGTCCTAAGTTGGCTCAGATCCCAGTGGGCTGGGACAGGTCTGGATCTTCTATTAGAATTCAAAGGAACCAGGATTTGTGAATCAAAAGGTCCTTGATTGATAATTACATTAACTAGGAGGGTTGGGAATCAGAAAGAAAATTGAATAAGTCAATTCTTAAAGGGACCACACCCACATCTAAGGCCAAAGAGGCTTTTTGAAAATGCTCATTAAAGACTTCAAAAGGCAAATAAGAGAGGTTGAAGAAAAAATGAGAAAGAAAATGAGAAGTATGCATGAGAGAATTAATAGCTTGGAAAAGAAAGGAAAAAAATTGTCTGAAGAAAAATCTTTAAACAGTAGAATAAATAAAGTGGGCAAGGACATAGAAAAAATAACTCAAGAAAATCACATTAAAAACTTGAACAGGGCAAATGGAAAGTAATGACTTTGTGAGAGAGGAAGAATCAAACAAGTTATAAAGAATGAAAAAAAAAATGGAAGAAAATATGAAATACTTCATTGAAAAAACAGCCAACCTGAAAAATAGATCCAGAAGAGACAATTTAAAAATTATTGGCCTAGCTGAAGGCCATGACCAAAAAAAAAAAAAAGAGCCTGGATAGCAATTCTATAAAATGTCATTAAGGAAAACTGCCCCAATATTCTAGAAACAGAGGGGGAAATCCTGATTGAAAGAATCCATTCCTGACTGTTGGAAAGAGATCCCACAACAAAAACCTCAAGGAACATTGTTGAAAAACTCCAAAAATATAACCTCAAGGGAAAAATACTGCAAGATGCCAGACTAAAACAATTGAAATATCAAGGAACAACACTCAGTATTACCCAGGACCTGGCAGTTTCTACAATAAAGGATCTGAAAGCTTGGAATATCGTATTCTGGAAGGCAAAGGATCTGAAGTTACAACCAAAATCTTACTATCCAGTGAGATTCAGCATCATCTTTCAGAGAAGATGAAATTTCAATAAAGTGAAAGAGTTTCAATCATTTCTATTGGAAAAAAAAAAACAGAACTAAGCAGAAAATTTAATCTACAAATGCAGGACTCGAGAGAACGTTGAAAGATAAATGGGAAAATATGTATTTAAAGGTTAAACTATTTATATTCCTAGATGGAAAAATAATATCTGTAACTCTTGAGAACTTTGTTACTGGGGCAGACAGAGGGGGACATCACATAGACAGAGGGTGTGGTTGAGAATGGAACTCTGATGTGATGACCTCAATGAAAAAGATATTAAGGGGGTGGGAAAAGGTTTGTACAAGAAAAAGAGGGAAGGGGAGGTATAATTGAACAACTAGTTCACCTGAAGAGGTGCAAAGAACCTATTACAATTGAGGGAAAGAAGGGAGGGGGAGGATCATTGAGGCTTAATCATATCATTTTGAATTTAAAGGGGAATGGTTTAATTTTTCAGTGGGGTATAGGAATTTATCTAACTCTATAAAGAAATTGGAGGAGAAAAATGAAAAGAAAAGGGAGGGATAGGATAGAAGGGAGGGAAGAACTACTAGGAAAAAAGGTAAGAGAAGGGGGAAATGGTTGATAGAATACAAGGTAGTGGGTAGAGTTGGTTAAAAAAAAAATACTAAGAGAAGGGAGGAAGGATGATAGGAGATAAGGTAGTGAGTAGAGTGGGTAAAACAAAACATAAGCCTGAGGACAAGTGTATAAAGAGGAGAAAATAAGATGGAGAGAAATTTAGAACTGGCAGTCATAACTGTGAATGTGAATGGAATGAATTCTCTCATAAATTGGAAGCAAATAGCAGAATGGATTAAAAACCAGAATTCTACAATATGCTGTTTACAGAAAACACATTTGACACAGAGAGACAAATAGAGAGTAAAAGGCTGTAACAGAATATATTATGCTTCAACTAAAGTAAAAAAAAAAAAAAAAAAAAGAGGTAGCAATTTTGGTCTCAGATAAAGCAAAAGTAAAAAAAGAGATAAGGAAGGAAAGTACATTTTGATAAAGGTACCATAAACAATGAAATAATAAAGATACTGTTGTGCTACAGTTCTCTTTTAATGTCCTGACCCAGTTTCCCTAATTGCCCTATTCAGTTACTCTGCCTCAGGTTATAACCATACCCTCTTAATGTTAGGATAAAGGTCTTATATCTTAGACCTTAGGCTATAATCATTCCCTCTTAATGTCTGATGGGATAGAGGTCTTTATCCATTTTAAATGTCATTAGAATATCAGGGGCCTCTCCAGTACTTACCATTATGTCATCCTAGGTGCCTCCCCCCAATTAGGTCATCCCCATCCAGGTATCTCCTTCATTATGTCATTGTTCTTGTTACCCAATAAAAGAATCTTGTATCTGATATTCACTGCTGGATTCTTGAAGCCAATGATCTCATTCAGCCCTGGGACCAAACCATGGATCCATTTGGTCCCAATGTATCTCTCCCATTTAATAAATTATTAAATTGTTCTCTAATCTCTATCCTGCCTCAGTTTCTCTGGCATTACAATACTAAATATATATGCACCAACATAATAATACACTATGACCAAGTGGGATTTATTCTAGGAATTCAGGACTGGTTCAATATTAGAAAACTATTATTATAATCTATCATATCAGTAATAAAATGAACAGAAATCATATCATAATCTCAATAGATGCAGAAAAAACTTTTGACAAAATACAGCACACATTCCTATTAAAAACACTAAGGAACATAATAAGGGAAGTTTTTCTGAAAATAATAAGCAGTATCTATCTAAAACCTACAACAAGCCTTATTTATAATGGAGAGAAACTGGATGTATTCCTTATAAAATCAGGGGTGAAACAAGGAGGCCCATTATCACCATTATTATTCAACATTGTACTAGAAATGATGGCGTTAGCAATAAGAGAAAAAAAGAAATTAAAGGAATTAGCATAGGCAATGAGGAAAAAAAATTTATCATTTTTTGCAATTGATATGGAGATATACTTAGAGAATCCTAGAAAGTCATCCAAAAACCCCCTGGAAACAACTGATGATCATGAACTGATGCTGAGCAAAACAAGCAGAATCAGGAATACATTGTACACTGTAACAATAAGCAATGATCTACTATGAAAGATTTGATTCATCTTGCTGATTCAGTAATCCAAAGCAATCTTAATACACTTTGGACAGAAAACGTTATCTGCATCTAGAAAAAGAACTAAAGAAACTGAATGTAAATCAACACATGATATGTTCACTTCTTTTTTTCTTTTTTAATCTCTTCCATGGTTTTTCCCTTTTTCTCTGATTTTTCATTCCCAACATGATTCATAAAGCAATGTGTATTCAAAATAAATAAGCTTACCAGAAAAAAGAGCAAGAAAAAGTTTCAGCAAAACTAACCAAAATATCAGAAAGTTTAATGTTGTATTTAATGTTCTTCATTTATTCTCTTCTCCTTTAGCCCTAAAAGAATAGAGAAAAACATTTTCCCTTATCTTTTCTTTGGCACAATTCATTCTTGCAATTTTATTTATTTTGTTGTTTCTTTTCTTTCCATTTACATTGTTGAAACCATTGTATTTATTACTTCTAACATAGATTTTATATACAAACTGTCTTTTGGTAATATGCAACTGTTGATCCCTAAATCACCTGACATTACTTGCAGAGTAGTTCTCTGTCTTATTCTCATATACTGGAGAGGCCATGTTCTTTTCCGACTCTTCTTGCACCACTGTTATAGGGAAGCTGTGTATTTCCTCCTGCTGCTTTTTCTTTATAATCTTTGTTAATACATCTCTCTGTTTTTTCTTTCTGTGAATCACAAACTTGATTTCTCCAGAAGATGGATCAGGCTTCTTGTATCCTTTTCAGCAAGTGAATCTTTTAAGAATATGTGGAAAAGGAAAGGAGAAGCATTTAGTTATGGAATGAGTAGAGAAAGGCATCTTAAAAAAAAGAGGAAGTCTTATGAAAAGACAGATGTCATATAAACAAGGAGATTCCTCTATAGTAAATCTAGACGATGAGAGAACTAAGCAGATGGTGCCTCTTTACCTAAAATGCCTTCTGCTGACCTATATCTGAATGTAAATCCTTTTTTGAATGCATGCCAAGAACTTGGCAGTACTTTCTTTAAAAAAAAATATTGGACAGATCAAATTATATAGTCTCACTTAATATTTCTCTAATTGTTTCCTATTTTTTCTTTATTTTTACACCTGTCACAGGCTTTTTGAGAACAGGAACAAGCCTTTTAACTTTTTATTTTCATTCACTTTATTAAGAGTTGTGCTGGAGCCAGATGTAACCTTCAAACCAGATGTGAAATTTTGAGTATGAAAATGTATACCTCAAAAATCTGTAATAGCTACAAATCAATTTTTGATTTATTGTTTTGTTCAATGTCTAGACTTAAGAAATGTTAATAATGCAGAGTAAACTTCTATTGGATATGTATATTTGGGGAAAAGACTGATTGTTAAACATTTACCAGTATGCCTTTCAATTGCTCTATATATATTGATTCAATAAATCAGTAAAAATTTATAAAGTACTACTATGAATCAGGTACTATGTTTAGCATGAAGGATACAAAGAAACAAAATATTATTCCTATTCTCAAGTAGCTTACAACTTGCAAACAAATAAATACAAATCAAGATATAGACCAGGTAATTTGAAATAAATAGGAGAGTATGGCAATGGAATTAAAGGAATTGGGGAGGGCTTCCAGGAGAAGGTGAGATTTTAGTTGGGATCTTAAAGGAGTCTAGCTGAAACAGAGGAAGGAGAACACCTGGAGTTTGGGAGAGTGCCTGGAATTAAGAGATGGAGTTTCTTGTTTATATGTAATGCTGGAGAAACCGAGGCAAGACAGAGATTAGAGAGTTTTTCATTATTTGAGAGGGACAGATTGTGCTGGGACCAAATAGATCCATGGTTTAATCCTAGGGCTGAATGATACCATTGTCTCCAAGAATCCAGCCACCAATGTGTGTTTTCCATGAAATATATACGTACGTGGTTCCAAACAATAGGGTAGACTGAGGCAGGAGCAGAGTCAGAGCACTGAGAGCAGGAATGAACTATCAGTCCAGTTCTGACAGGATGGGGGGAATGCACTGGGATCAAGAACAATGACAGAATGGGGGGGAGGGGGAAAGGCACTGGAATTTTCATAAGTAGGGAAGGTCTGGGCTCATGATGTGTAAGATAGAAGGTCTTTCTCTTTATCTGGATTTATAGTTTACAATCTTAGTGTAGCCAGCCTACACTATGATAAATGATAAATTATATCACTTCTAATCATTAAGAGGGAAGGGTGGTATTGCAACCAGGGGGATTGAGGCAGAACAATTAAGAACAGAGGAAGAACAATTCAGAGAAACTGAGACAGGGCAATTAAAAGAGAACTGTGGTACAACATATAGAACAGCCAGGAGGTCATTGTCCCTGGATTAAAGAATACATGTTAGCAAGTAAAGTGTAGGAAGACTGGAAAGGTAGAAGGGGACTAGATTAGAAAGGTCTTAGAATGCCAAACAAAACATTTTGTATTTGTTCTTGGACACAGTAAGAATCCATTAATTTGTTAGTATATTGGATGTTAGTAGATTAGATGATTAGATCTGAACTTTAGGAAAATTATTTTCTTGTCCAAATGGAGGATGAATTGGAGTGGGGACAAACTTGAGACAGGCAAACCCATCAGCAGACTACTACAGTAATCAAAGTGAAAAGTAATGGGGGCTTGCTTTAGAGTATTAGCAGTGTCAGAGGAAAGAAGGGGATACATTGAAGAGATATTGCAAAGGTGAAATTTAAAGACCTTAGCAACATATTGGAAATGGAAGGTGAGAGATAGTGAAGAACCTAGAATGATTTCTAGATATGAGCCTGAAGGATTGGAAGAGTAGTAGTATCCTCTACAGCAATAGAGAAAGGGTGAGATAGGAGAAGATTTAGAGGCAAAGATAAGCTTCATTTTGGACATATTGGCTTTAAGATGGCATATGGTCGTCCAATTTAGTCAGGGAAATACTATTGCTCTCTACAGTAATAGAAGAATAGAGAATGAAGTCATCACTATACTGCAGACTTGATGTGTCTAGAGGCTAATCATAATTATAATAAATGGCATGTATGTATTTTTTTAAGGTTTACAAAGAGTTTTTATCCATTATCTCATTTAAACCTCATAACAACTCATCTTTTATTATCCAACAGTCTTAGATAAATATTAGCTATTTTAATAATGTGCTTACCACCACCAAGCTTCCCCATTTCAGATATATAGTACTCATGCTTAATTAATCTTCCATCTGCTTTCAACATTCCAAGGCTGATGGCTGATGAATGTTGTTTGTGAAAATCACAAAACCTCACTTATTTCATCTTGGTTTGGAGCCAGTAGACTAAATTTTTTCCTTTGATGCTTACTTATTATGTTATTGTGAATAATTAACTTTACTTCTCTGAAACTTAGTGTCAACTATAATATGGGGATAATAGAATACATGCTATTCATTGCAATAGACAATTTTTATTTACATGGTACTTAGAGGTTTACAAAATATTTTACATATATAGCAAGGGTTGCCATGTATGACCTGCAGGGAGGCAAGAATAGAAATTTCTAGCATTTCTTCTTCTTAATCTTTTTCAAGGATCACTAATTTATAACCAATAGGGAAGCAGGAGATTAGGACTATAAGTGTAGGTACTCCTCAGAGAGAAGTTACTGAACTAAAAATACATCCATCTACTCCCTTAAATATTGATGATTTGGAGGATGTAATTTTGAAGTTCAAAATACTGACCATTGTTTCTTAGTGAGGAAGGAGGGCCCCAAGCTCTATATACAAGGCTTGACTTCCTTCCCACTGAATACAAATTCTACTCTGAACACATAAAAAAGAGTGAAGAAATCCAGTTCTCCAAATCAGTATAAAAATAGAAATTAGAGTAAGTTCATATAGGAAAATGTAATCTAGGTAATATAGAAGAAATGAATTCTCCTACTGGGAATGAGGCAATTCAGTTCAATCAAGTGAAAGAATCCCAGATTTCACTCTGGGGGGAAAAAAAATTGCCCAAAATCTGTGGTCTAACTCTGGAAATGGAGATAAGATCAGTGTTCCACATGTCATTTTCTTCCCAGAGTCTTTCTTTTCCTTAAGAGAATCAAAAAAAGTTTGGAATATCCATCTTCTTTCTCAAAGCTGAAAGCCAAAAGGGAAATCCAAAGAAATTGAAAAGAATGGATCCCTCTTTTCTCCCACTCTTGCCAAATCTTCCCCTTATGCAATGCTAGGTCATTGATCTCTGCTAATGAGTAGAGAATCCCATATCAGTGGACTGAGAACTGGTTATATGTATATTATATCATTTGATCCTTACAACAACCTCATGGATGTAGTTACTATTTCCATTTTAGAGATGAGGAAGCAAAGACTAACAGGATAAGTGACTTAACCAATGTCAAACAACTAAAGTGCTTGAGGCAAGATTTGAATTCATGTTTTCCTGACTCCAAATATGATGATCTTTATAATATATAACTTAAAACTTTAACAGATTTGTGAGGCTTGAGTGAAAAAAAAAATAATATAAAGCATTTTGCAAATTTCAAAGCTAGATTCAAAAAAGTGATGATTGTAACAGCCATATCTTGGTATATATTCAGTTCATCAATAAAATTAGGTGGTAGAATAGTAGTAAGGCAAACCTAAATTTAAATTCAACATCAGATTCTTTTTAGCTGAGAGACCCAGAGCATGTCATTTAACTTCTTTCACAGTTTTTTTTTTTAATCTGAAAAATGGAGATTATAACATTTGTGTCCCAGGATTTTGAGAATGAGGCATTCCTAAAGCAATTTGCAAGCCTCAAAGTGGTATATAAGTGCTAGTTAATATAATTAATTTTTTATTTCTCATTTATTAAATATTAAATTCCCCACAGTATTTCTTGTAAACTTCTCTTTTCACTCTGAACTGATATCACCTATTTGATTGTAAAAATCAAGGTCAATTAAAATGAGCACCCTCAACTATTTTTCTCCTCTTCTTAAATCTCTGCCTTCAATCACTTCTTTTACCCATTTTCTCTCTAAGGGAAAGGAAGTTCTACTTGCTGGAGCTAAACCTTCCACTTCCATGACCCTGGAGCAAACAGTGAGGCTGATAGCTTTGCTCAGCTCTGCCTAATCCAATTTGCATACAAATCAAGACATCAGCCACTTAATGTCATTGGTCCTCTTCAAGACTAGAACATGAATAACAAGAATCCTTCCACCTATAAACTTAATCTTATTCCTTACTGTCACCTTTCCAAATTCACCCAGTTTATTACCACTCTGTAGCATCCCAATCTTTTCCTTTTTGTTGGTCTCTTCTAATCAAATTAACAAGCGTACACAAGTTATTGAGATAACTTTGTGTATTTGTGTATAATTTGTGTATGTCATGAGACATACACAAATCCAAGAAAAACTCAATTCAGCAATTCATCCATCCCAATTTTTTTGCTTTCTTTAATTCCCAAATATCCTGAAAATTTTATAAAAGATGTTTTGTGTGTGTGTGTGTATGTATGTATGTATGTATGTGTCTATACACCCACACCCACACCCACACACCCCCAGGTGGGGAGGGGGGAGAGAGAGAGAGGTACTGAGAAATAAAGATGGTATTTGAAGCTAAATGACTATGGTTTGAATTCCAGCTCTTTTTATTTTATTTTTTAAAGTTTTTTGTTCTTAAAACATATGCATAGATAATTTTCAGCATTCACCCTTGCAAAACCTTGTGTTCATTTTTTTTTCTTTTCCCCTTCCCCTCACCCCCATCCATATATGGCAAGTAATCCAATATATGTTAAACATATGCAATTCTTCTGTACATATTTTCCACAACTGTCATGCTGCACAAGAAAAATTAGATCAAAAAGGGAAAAAATGGGAAAGAAAAGAAAATTCTGCTTCTTCTTACATGAGGAAAGTTCCCTTTCTTCACTAGACTTGAGTTCATTCATTTGTAGAAAGATTGTATGATGCACTAGGTGATCTCTAAGGCCCTCTCCATCTCTAATTCAGTAACCCACATTACAAAAAGATCTCCTAATGTCTGAGTTCAGATGCATCAATCTAGTATGTTTTTCTTGACCTTTGTGAAGCATTTATAGTGTTGATAACTCTTTCCTTATAAACAATAAATCTTTCCTTGGCTTTCATAACATTTTCATTTTGCTTCTCTAATTATTCCATATCTATCTCCTTGTCATTTACATAAATCAGAGTTGGAAAGAATAGCATTAATTGTCCAGTTGATTTCATAATTGCTCAACATCACTGAACTAGCAAGTGGGAAAAATGATACCCAAACATGGATTCCTTGATTCTTAGCTAACTTAGTTCTACCCACCTTCCTGATTAATAATATTATTTGAGATCACAATCAACACACACACACACACTTACTCTCTCTCTTCCCCACCTCCACCTTCCCTTCTTTAGAATTTACTTCTTCAGATACCAAAGAGATTAAACTCCTTAAAAGAATGTTATCTCTAAGACAGACACAATGCATAATGATCCAATTTTGTTGCTTTTCTGTAATGTCTGGACTAGCTCTCTAGAGGCCCTCAGGATCAGGCAAAGTCTTTAGTCTTAGGGTGGAGAAGTGAAGGAGTCAGGAGAGTCCCCATAAGGCTGGTTTGAGATGGAATCTGGAGTCTGGAACCTTGAAGTCTTCTGTGGCTGAGAGCTGTTGCTAAGAGCTGTGGCTGAGAGAGATCCCTCTGTCCCTGTGACTCCCCTCAATCACCCTAGAAGATCACCACACCACACTGGACATGCGCAGCTGTAGAATATCACGTCACCATATTACTCTAAATATATGCCAACTAGATTGACCACATCATTACATTACATCAAGTATGTGCTTAGAGAACTACCATCTCCCACCCAAGAGGTACTTAACTACAAGCATCCTGCTGTCTTAGATTCTAGTATACCCTTTCAGAGTTCAGGCCTACTACACTTTTCCTACTTTTTTTTCAATGTCATTTTCTCTGCTTATAAAAAAGTATTTGGACTGTGACAATAAAGTCAAACTAAGAGTTCTTTATAAAATCCTTGCAGACTCTTCCTTATCAGCTTCATTCTGTTTGATAGTTATTTACTAGTTGCCTCTCTTCTAAGCTTTTCTTAAACTTATTTTTCTTATTATTTGCTTCTTTTTTATTTTATTTAAAGATTTCTTCAAGAAACCAGTTATTATAAGTTATGACTTTAATTTTAAAATTTTAAGTGAGAAGGTAACATTTGAACCTATTTCTCAAGTTCTGTAAGATAATTCATTACACATTAGGTTAGAAAATATGCATTAATATCTTGACTATTTTCCTGCCATATGTAATTTGAAAGATTAATAGTCCTGAATTTTAGTCAATGTATATCTGTTGAAATAAAAGTAAAATCCAGATGACACATTTACTAAACTTCAGGGGAAGTATCTGATTAGCAAAATAGAGAGAAAGAGAGACAGTGACTAAAGCACACACATACACACAAAGAGAAACTCATTTGCACAATCATAAATATTTATATTTAAAGGGACTTAAAACATAAATGCATATTTACATAGAATAGATAGCTAGTCCTCTTTTAACTTTATGTTAATGTAAGTGCCTGCTCATTAATTTGTATTATACATTAAAAGAAAGTGGCTCTCCAGAGATGCCTGTGATTAAAATGTGTCCACTTCATTGTACATGTATATACAACAGGGATACCATTAAAATAATACATTTGCACATTTTTTTTTTATTATTCTATTTGTTGTTTTTTTTTTATAGGTATCAAAGAAGAAATTTTTATGGCTCTGTGAAAAATGATTTTAGGAGATTAAAGGTGTACGATATGAAAATGTGCCACTTGTTGAGCTTCAGACACTATGTAATTGAAAGATGGAAACATTAAATAGTACAATTGATTTTCTCAAATATGAAGGGTTTTGAAACCAAAGTATGGGGGAAGGTAGAATCTATAAGCAAAACTAAGAGGGGATGAAATTATTTTTGAGTGGAAGGCTACTATAAATAAGAGAAGTAGGAAGCTTTCTTTTTTATTACTAAAGCTTTTTATTTTTCAAAACATATGCATGGAAAATTTTTTCAACTTTAGCCC
The DNA here is from genome assembly GCF_902635505.1 of Sarcophilus harrisii. Classification (NCBI taxonomy): domain Eukaryota; kingdom Metazoa; phylum Chordata; class Mammalia; order Dasyuromorphia; family Dasyuridae; genus Sarcophilus; species Sarcophilus harrisii. The sequence continues at coordinate 175,587,424 of NC_045426.1, read as the reverse complement.
TTGCAAAGTACTATGTTCCAGTTTTGCCCCTCTTTCCCCATGCCCTACTCTATATGGAAAGTAATCCAATATATGTCAAACATGGTAGAAATATATGTTAAATCCAATATATGTATACATATTTATACAATTATTGTGCTGCACAAGAAAAAAAGAGAAGCCAAAAAAATGCAAACAATAACAAAAAGAGTGCAAATGCTATGTTGTGAACCATACTCAGTTCCCATAGTCCTCTCTCTAGGGGTAGATGGCTCTCTTCATCACTGGACAGTTGGAACTGGTTTGAATCATCTCATTGTTGAAGAGAGCAATGTCCATCAGAATGGATCATAGCATAATCTTGTTGCTTGGTGCTCTAACTCAATAGTGAGTTAGAGCACCTTTTCATATGACTGGAAATAGTTTCAATTTCTTCATCTGAAAATTGTCTGTTCATATCCTTTGACCATTTATTGTTAGAATCCTAGTATTAACTCAATGGAATTGATACAATGCTTATTGGTTCATACATTAGAGCAAATCCTTACAAGGTGTTAAGTCACTAATATTGATAGAAACAATGCTTAAGTTAACACCTTTGAGAAGTTCACACATTAGCTCAGTTCACACGTTTGGGAGATTTCAGGATTCAGTATGAGATATCCAAATTCTACCTCCCATAATCCCACTCTCAGAGGAGGTGTCAACCTTTGAGTTTACACATCTAAAAGAGCATACAAACAGCTGAGCTCAGTCAGGAGAGTTCAGTGGAAAAGATTGAGAGGGGAGTGTCAGTTGGAGATAGAGAAGCCACAAGTTGGAGTTGAACTAGAGGCAGAAGCTGGAAGAGCTAAAAGACAAGCTGCAAGAGCTCTTAGAAACAAGGAGTGAGATAGATCTCTAAGAAAACTAACCAGGCTATATTGAAGGAGACAATAAAAGATTTGAACTTTTAACACCTGGCTGCATTTGGAGTGATTATTACTCTGAACCGAAACTAAGGCTGCCTCCAGAAAACCTCCCCAAGAAACCTGCCCACAGAGAAACATCATATATATTATAAAGAAAAGAAGAGAACACCACAATTTATCAAATGGAAAATGGCTTGAATTCTTATAAATTTAAGTTAATTATATATTTTAGAAATGAGGCCTTTATGAGAACCTTTGAATGTAAAAATGTTTTCCCAGTTTATTGCTTCCCTTCTAATCTTGTCTAAATTAGTTTTGTTTGTACAAAAAGTTTTTAACTTAATGTAATCAAAATTGTCTATTTTGTGATCAGTAATGATCTTCAGGTCTTCTTTAATCATAAATCCCTTCCTCCACAGATCTGAGAGGTAAACTATCCTATGTTCTAATTTGTTTATATCATTCTTTATATCTAGTTCATGGACCCATTTCGATGTTATCTTGGTATACAGTATTATGTGTGGGTCAATGCCTAGTTTCTGACATACTAGTTTCCAATTTTTCCAGCAGTTTTTGTCAAATAGTGAAGTCTCATCCCAAAAGCTGGGATCTTTAGGTTTGTCAAACACTAGAATGCTATAGTTATTGACTATTTTGTCCTATAAATCTAACCTATTCCACTGATTGACTATTCTATTTCTTAGTCTGTACCAGATGGTTTTGATGACTGCTGCTTTATAATATAGTTTTAGGTCTATATTAAGCTACCTTCATGTGCATTTTTTTTTCATAAATTCCCTTGAAATTCTTGACCTTTTGTTCTTCCAGATGAATTTTGCTATTATTTTTTCTAGGCCAGTAAAATAATTTCTTGGGAGTTTGATTGGTATAGCATTAAATAAATAGATTAGTTTAGGGAGTATTGTCATATTTGCTATATTTGTTCAACCTACCTAAGAGCACTTTATATTTTTCTAGTTGCTTAGATCTAATTTTATTTGTGTGGAAAGTGTTTTGTAGTTTAGCTCATATAGTTCCTGACTTTTCCTTGGCAGATAGATTCCGAAATATTTTATACTATTGAAAGTTATTTTAAATGGAATTTCTCTTGTATCTCTTGCTGTTAGATTTTGTTAGTTACCTGTAAAAATGCTGATGATTTATGTGGATTTATTTTGTATCCTGCAACTTTGCTAAAGTTGTAGATTATATCTTATAGTTTTTTAGGTGATTTTCTAGGGTTCTCTAAGTATACCATCATATCATCTGCAAAGAATGATAATTTGGTTTCCTTATTACCTACTCTAATTCCTTTAATATCTTTTTCAGCTCTCATTGCCAAAGCTAGCATTTCTAATACAATATTGAATAGTAGTTCCAGTTTATCCCCATTACATATGATGCTTGCTGATAGTTTAAAATAGGTGCTACTGACTATTTTAAGGAAAAAGCCATTTATTCCTATACCTCCTTATTTAATAGGAATGGATGTTGGATTTTTTCAAATGCTTTTTCTGTATCTATTGAGATAATCATATGGTTTTTGTTAGTTTGGTTATTGATATAGTCAATTATGTCAGTAGTTTTCCTAATACTGAACCAGCCCTCCATTCCTGGTATTAAATCCTATTTGGTTATGATGCATTGTCCTGGGGATGACTTTATCTAATCTCTCTGCTAATATTTTATTTAAGATTTTTGCATCAATATTCATTAAACTGTTTTCATCCTACCTAGTTTAGGTATCGGTATCATGTCTGTGTCATAAAAAAAATTTGGTAGGAGTCTTTCTTTCCCTATTTTTTCCAAATAGTTTATATAGTATTGGAGTAAATTGTTCTTTAAAGGTTTTGTAGAATTCACATGTAAATCCATCTAGCCCTGGAGATTTTTTCTTAGGAAGTTGATTAATAGCTTGTTCTATTTCTTCTTCTAAAATGGGACTATATAAGCATTTTATTTCTTCTTCTGTTAATCAGGGTGATCTATATTTTTGAAGGTATTCCTCCATTTCAATTAGGTTCAAATTTATTGGCATAAAGTTGAGCAAAAAAAAAACTCCTAATATTGCTCTAATTTCCTCTTCATTGGTAGAAAGTTCTCCTTTTTCATTTTTGAGACTAACTATTTGATTTTCCTCTTTCCTTTTTCTAATCAAATTAACTAAAGGTTTCTCTCTTATGTTGTTTTTTCATAAAAGCAACTTTTAGTTTGATTTATGAATTCAATAGTTTTTTTAATTTCAATTTTATTAATCTCTTCTTTTTTTTTTTTTTTGAATTTCAAGTTTTGTATTTGATTGGAGGTTTTTAACTTGTTCCTTTTCTAATCTTTTAAATTGCAAGCCCAATTCATTGACCTTCTTTTCCTCTATTTTATGCAAGTAAGCATCTAGAGATATAAAATTTCCTCTTATTACCACTTTGGCTGCATCCCACAAATTTTGTATGTTGTCTCATTATTGTTATTTATTAATTGTGTCTTTGATTTGCTGTTTCACCCATTCATTCTTTAGAATGAGATTATTTACCTTCCAATTACTTTTTGCTTTATTTTCCTCTGGCCTTCTACTGAATATAATTTTTATTGCATCGTGATCTGAAAATAATGCATTTACCATTTCTATCTGCATTTGATTTTGAGGTCTTTATCTCCTAATATATGATCAATTTTTGCATAGGTTCCATGAACTGCTGAGAAGAAAGTGTACTTCTTTCTGTTTCTATTCAATTTTCTCCAAATCTCTATCATATCTAACTTTTCTAGTATTTTATTTACCTCTTTAACTTCTTTCTTATTTATTTTGTGGTTTGATTTATCTAGCTCTGAGAGATCAAGGTTGAGATCTCCCAGTATTATAATTTTGCTGTGTATTTCTTCTTGCAACTCTCTTAACTTCTTTAGGAATTTAGATGTTACACCATTTGGTGCATATATATTTAATATTGATATTGCTTCATTATGGTACCCTTTAGCAAGAGATAGTTTCCTTCCTTATCTCTTTTAATTAGATCAAGTTTGTGTGATCTGAGATCAGGATGTCTATCCCTGCTTTTTTATTTCACCTAAACCATAATAGATTCTGTTCCAGCCTTTTACTTTTATTTTATATTTATCACTCTGCTTTAAATGTGTTTCTTGTAAACAATATATTGCAAAATTTTGGCTTTCCCTTCCCCCTTCCACTTCCTCATAAGGTAAGAGAAGTTTCTTTGAGTAACCAAGTAAGTCTAATATTCTCTCTTTGAGCCAAATCTGATGAGACTAAGAATCACACAATGTTCATTCCTCTCCCTTCTTTCCACTAATTATAATAGCTTTTCTTTGCCTCTGGTTGGTATATAATTTCCCTTACTTTACTTCCACTTTCCCCTTTTTTCTGGAATAATCTCCCTTTCCACCTCTAGGTTATTTTTCATATTATAATAGTAAAATCAAAGTATACATGCACTATCTATGTATACCCATAAAAGAGACAGTTCTCAAGAGCTCTTTTCTTATTATCTTTTATGCTTGAGTTCTATCTTTGAAAGTCAAATTTTTTGTTCAGCTCTGCTCTTTTCACCAGAAATAAATGGAATTCACCTTTTTCATTGAATGTCTATATTCTTCCCTGAAAGAAAATACTCAGTTTAGTGGGATAATTTATTCTTGGATGCATTCCAAGTTCCTTTGCCTTTCAGAATATCATATTCCAGGCCCTTCGATTCTTTAAGGTGGAAACTGCTAGGTCCTTGGTGATCCTTCTTGTGGCCCCTCACTATTTGAATTGTTTTTTTTCCTGGCTGCTTACAATATTTTTCTTTGGTCCAATAGTTCTGAAATTTACCCATGATATTCCTTGGAGTTTTAATTTGGGGGTCTTTTTCAAGAGGTGTTCAGTGAATTCTTTTGATGGCTATTTTACCTTCTGATTCTAAGTCATCTGGACAGTTCTTTTTGATGATTTCCTGAAAAGTAATATATAAGTTCTTTTTTTATCATGGTTTTCAGGAAGTCCAATAATCCTTACCTTATCTCTCTTAGGTCTATTTTCCACATCAGTTGTTTTCCCAAGTAATTATTTTACATTTTCTTCTATTTTTTTTAAATTTTTTTGTTGTGGTTTTGCTTGACTGATTCTTGATGTCACATTGAGTCATTCATTTCCATTTGTTCAGTTCTGATATTTAGTGAATAATGCTCTTCATTTGTTTTTTTTTTTAATATTCTTTTTGTATGTGCCAAATTGAATTTTTAAATGCATTCTTTTATTCTGTGGATTTTTCCATTTCACAAATTCTGTTTTTCAGGAACTTGTTTTCTTTTTTCATTTTGTCAAATTTATTTTTTAAGGAGTTATATGCTTTTTCCATTTCACTAAGTCTATTTTGTAATGAATTTTCTTCAGATAATTTCTGTGTTTTCTTTTCCAAACCCCCTTGTAAAGTTCTCATTTCCTTTCCCCATTTTTCTTCCAGTTCTCTTCTAAATTCTTCTTAGAGAGCCTTGTGTGATGGGGACCAATTTATATCACCTTTTGGGGCTTCCTCTGGAGACAATCTGCTTTTAGTCTCCTCAGGGTTTGAAATCTGCTCTCTTGCACCATAAAAACTATGGTCAGAGCTCTTTTTGCCTTTTTTTTTCCTGAGGCAATTGGGATTAGTGTGATTTACCCAGGGTCATATAGCTAGGAATTGTTAAGTGTTTGCGACCAGAGTTGAACTCAGGTGCTCCTGACTTCAAGCCTGGTGCTCTATCTATTGTGCCACCTAGCTGTCCCTTTTTACTCATTTTTTTTAAGTTGAGATTTGCTTTTAGGGGAAGAGAGATTGTCTGAGCTTCCTCTACAAACAGCAGGGGCTACACTGATTGACTTCAAGGACTGGGTGGGCATGACAAGGTCTCTTGGAATTCTAGCATTTTGGAGTTCTCTAGTTACCTTTTGGGTTTGTGTTGATGGTTTTATAACTTCTCTCCTGATCTACTGGATTGCATCCAGAGCAGAGTAGCCAACACTGCTGTAGATTCCTCCCTGTAAATTCTTTGGAGTGTGGAACCCCCACTGCTCAAGGTCTGTGCTGCCTGCACTCTGTGTTTGTGCTCAGCCTGCTTGTGCTTGGCCTGCCATGCTCCATGCTCGATTGAGACAGATTTTTTTCTGGAGAACTTTGAAATTATCTTGTGCTGGTAATTTGTTACACTACTAATATTTTTGGATTCTGCCAGTCCAGAATTAATTCAGAGGTTGGATTTGCTAATTAGTCTTTGGGTCATGGAGGAAGGTCAGAAAGAAATGTGTGTCCTCTCCGCGATCTTGACTCCACCTCCCAGAAGGTTTAAATAAAACAAAACAAAACAAAAAGACTAAAGTATTTCCAGAAAATCATTATATATCTATTTCATTCTTATAGAAATAATTTCAAATAAACAAAAATATATCTTTAGTTATCTTTTTGTCAAACATCTGCTAATCAGATAAAAAACCATGGCCTAGAGATTATGCTTAATGCTTTTAGATCTAATACTACTATCCTAGGGCCTCATTACCTTGATAGACAATTGCCTTACAAGGTCTTCATAGCTACAATAGATCAGAGTGGAGTTGAAGAATCACAGGGAAGGCAGCCATGCTTTCCTTTTAGATTAATTTTTTGTGTGTGTCAGTCACCTTGCCACTCTGTGACGATTGTTTACCATCCCTTGATTCCAGTCCTGGAATCACAAATATACCGGTACTGCTGCTTGTTGCTCCCAACCTGGCCCTACAGAAATCTTCAATTCTCACTGATAGAGATCTACATAGTCTATAATCAATATCCATCTATATAATCCCATCATCCATCAAGTGTAGATATATGAGGCATAACATAGAAATCATCCAATAAGAAAGTAGCCCTAACAGGATGTAGAACAGAACATTGAACTGCAAACATCAATACATTTTTTTCCCTAACATAACACCTACAAAGAATCATTCTTTGCCAACTTTGGCAACCTTATGATGGAGTCAAGATAGTTATAACATCATTACCATGCATTATTGTCCCTATCCCCTGTGTAGTCTGAGAAACAACATGCATAATTCCACCAAGGCTTTAGAACTTCCCAATGTTAGTGAACTCCTCCTATAATTTCAAAATATGCATATCTTATGATGAAGTCAGAATCCATATATATATATATATATATATATATATATATATATATATATATGTATACCTTTGTCTTGCCTTGCTTGGATAGCTTACTCCTGCAAAACTCCTTAAAAGAAGGTAGCCTTCTCTGAGTGCATGATTCTCAATAAATCTTAAATGATTTTACTGAATTTGGAGACAGCCTGAGTAATGAATTCTTTCAAAGATGACACTGCCAATTATCTGCTTGAATTCTAACACCACTAGAAAAAATGTAGAAGTATACTTTCCTATGTATTGATTCACTATCCTGTAACAGTCTTAAAAAAGTCATTCCCTTTACATAAGTTGTTTTCACTTCTCCATTAGAATATGAGAGCAAAGACTATCTTCACTAGTGTACTGGTGGCTTTTCTACTTAGCACATAATGATGTGTTTAATTTTTTTTTTTCATCTATTCACAGTATAGTTTTGTTTTTTAAAGGATTATTTTGCAAAAATGAAATCACACTCTGCAATAGTAAAAGAAGCTAATTATATGGGTATACATACATATGCACACATATATACAAGTAAAAATATTATCCCTTCTTCTCTATCTCGTCTTTGAATATTCTTCAATGCTGTAAATTTATTTTGTAGTATTAATTTCCATATTTGTGGCTAGATTGTACACTGAATTATGTGTGTGTGTTTGTGTGTGTGTGTGTGTGTGTGTGTGTGCGCCATTCTGATCATAGCCCTGAATATTCACTAAAGTTTTCTTTCATATATATGGTAGAGTTGAAGTCTTGTTTACTATCCCAGTCAACAATTCATCAATGTTTGTTTATTCTTTCCCCAATACATACTAAAATTTCCTGAAGCGTGGGTAGAAGCAGTCCCTAAAATCTCTGAATTTCACTATAAGAATTGTTTCTCACGTTATAACTTACTGTTGATGCAAAGCTGAATCAAAATATCAGTAGTTAGTATCCCAAACAGTATTTAAAATACTCTGTGCTCATATAAAAATTGATAGATTCATCATTATGTTACTGCTCAGTTTATTCTTTGTGCTAATGACTTAAATATCTGGTCACACAGGCATTTTTTCTCTTTATTCATTTCCAATGAAGATGACTATTTTCTAAAAAAAATTTCCAATCCTATGCTTTTTATAATACTTTAATTAAAAGCAATGTGCTATTTTGCAATAGCTACATTTCTATATTTAGTAATGTAGTCTAGCACTATGCCACCAGAAATTTTTCCAATATATCATCTTGTTTGGCCAGAAAATATACAGTGTTTCAAGACTGGTACATTGTTTTATTTTAATTATTCCTACTGAATATTTTTGCATTTAGTAACTTAGAAAAACAATCGGATTTACAATATGGTAAACACAACCTTCCATATTCTATCATTTTGAATTCAGACAGGATTTCCATAAGAAGTAATTATAGGAAAAATAAATTAGCAAACTTCAGGAAATCAGAAGGCTTTATGAAATATCATCTTTTCTGTGCATTCCATTCTCAGGCTTCATTGCTCAGATTACTCCCACAAGGAGGCAATGATACAATCTGTAAAGTTTTTTTGAGCAGTGCCTCACAGACTAAAACTTTGTCCCTTTTTTATATATTTGTGGGTGGGGAGGGCATGGAGACAAAGACCAGAAAGATAAGTTTGGCCCAAATAAAAGTTTTAAGTTGTAAGATTGAATAGAAATGAGCAAAAGTCTCAGTATTTCAGTAACTATTTAGGGTTTATTTTTGTAATCTTCATTTCACTTTCAGCATAAATTTTTGTATTGAAAGTGAAAGCTAGAGAGAATACTAATAATCATACAATGCAGCAATCTCATTTTATAGCAGTAGGAACTCAGTCCAGATAAATACAGTGACTTATATAAGGCCACATGTCAAATGTGGGACAAAATACAGATTAAAATTTGGTTCTCAACTCCCATTTTTCAGTAATGCCTCAGAATTTATATTAAGTGCTGTAAAGTTACCCATGCATATATCCTGTAAATAAAAGGCTATTAAATAAAAAAAAAATAAAAGAATTTATATTAAGAACAATACATCCAGTGAATTTTCTACTTCATTTTAAAGACAGAGCCAAAAGGCATGGATATTCTTGAAATTACTTTGGCAAATTCAGCTAAGTGTCATGGCAGATAGCATGTTGGGCTCAGTCAGGGAAATTGAATTCAAATGTTTTCTTAGTTCTGACTTTGAGGAAATAAGCCTCAATTTCCTCACCTACAAAATGTGGGAAATAGTATTGATTACACAGAGCTATTTCAAAGATCAAAGATAACACATTAAGAACTTTACAAATCACAGAGCTATTTAAATGCTGACTACTAAGAATTTCCCCAAAACAATAAGTGGACTAATAATTACTATTCAGAAATATGACAATGGAGCAAAAATGGTTAAGATTCAGAAAACAACCTCACATCTATCTCTAAATTCTTGCTAAATATGTCTTTACAGCTTGCCCTTTTCATATTTATTTAATGAAAAGGATATAAGACATATTTATAAGAATACCATGTAGGGCTCTATAGCTTAAAGAGAAACAGTCTTCAGATAAAAGTACTTGAAGATTATAAGATTGTTTGAGAAGAACTAAGCATAAAAAAGAATGCCTTTGAAACAAATGTTAATTGATGGTCTTTTTTTTTTTTGTTGTTGTTGTTGTCCCACTTTATATATAATTGTTTTCAGGAGTTTGAGATGTTTAATTTAATCCAAATAACTACTTTACAACTAATATAAGAACTACAGCATTTGTGCTCTACCTGAGATAAATGGATTTTTTATTCTAAATTGGAGATTTTGAATTGAGGTACAAGGTAGATAAGAGTCAAAATAGCAAAGAGATTAAGAGAATGAAAAGGTGAAACACCTGTCTAAGGATACTAATTAATGAAATGAATAGAAACAAAAAGGAAACTGACCCTTGCTAGTTGAAATGAGTAGACTTGAACATAAATAGAATTGTGATCAGTTGCTTTGTCCCCTTCCCCCCAGTCTATGATTATTCTAATCTATTTGTCAACAAGCTGCCACATTGAATTTCCTAAGGCTCAGGTCTGACTTCATCACCTCTCTATTCAATAAATTTCATCAGCTCTTAATTCCTCCAAGAATGACATATAAAATCCTATTGTGGCTCAAAGCTCATTTTCCTGAAAGTATCCTTATTGGAGGAGATTAAATACTCAGTGTTTCATACTTTTATGAGGACTGGAGTTGGTGAGAGTTTGAGAGATGAGAAATTCTGGTCTTCTGATTTCTAGCTTTGAGGAAGAAGACACATTAGCTTCAAATTCTATTCATTTTTCTGAAAGGAGAGAAAAATTTTGGGAAGAAGCTATGATATGTAAAGGATTTGGCACTTCCATCATATTTTATGTGGCTAGCTTCACTAGAAACTGTGGAAATTCCCTCTGGGTGAAATGTGGGACTCTTTTCTGTCTTGATTGAATTAAGATAGCTTGCTTGCAGAGGGAGAATCCCTTCACTCTGTTCATTGTCTACTTATATATTATCATCTGTGCATCTCCTCTAATTTCTGGTTGTTATAAGTTTGATAAAAGGGCTTATTCTATTTGCTATGTATATTCATTGTGGAACTAACATTTCAAGGGAGTTGAGATTTCTGTATATAACTTGGGATACTCCTTCCCCATTAAGGGATAGTGATCAAAACCATGACTTGAAACTAAAAATTATTTCCTCTATAAAAACAGTATTTTTAAAGGGCATGTAGTTATAATTCTAACCTGATAGTCTCTCTCCAAAGATATCAGAGTGGCCTTCCTCCAGCCTCAACTTCCTGCTTCCCCTCTTTATAAAAATCAGACTCCTTTTGAGAAGTTGAGTGGAGGACACTAAAGATATCTATTTATGCCTCCATGTGAGCCACATTTTGGACAAGTATAGTCCCTATTGGCACTACAAAACACACCATACCTTCTACATATGGTTTGGTATTTAAAGATAATCAACCTGGCCCCTTGCTATATGTAATATTGTCTTTACTCCTTTCCTCATACAATCCAACAGTACTGTTCATCATGCTTGCTGTTCCTTATATAAGACACTCCTTTCCTGTACTCAGTGCTTCTTCACAGAATATTGCAAAACTTTTGGAATGTTTTCCATCTTTGCTTCTGCTTCCTAGTTTCTTTTATTTCTTTCAAACTGAACTGTCAGCCCACCTTGCACAAGAGACCTTTCAGCCTCTACTGTATCCCACCATTGGTACTCTTCTGTATATACATGTTGTCTTCCCCAATAGAATGAGAAGATTCTTGAGGGAAGAGTGCTTTCTTTGTATTCTCTGTGCTTAAAATATTGCCTAGTACATAAGTGCTTAATAAATGCTTGTTAATTGATAAAATTAATGCTGAGGATACAAATACAAAAGTGAAATAGGTTTTCTCTCCAACTTTTCTACCACCTCCCCTGCCTCCAAGTTTTCCTGGTTACCTTTAAGACTCAGCTCATATCTCATTTTCTAAAGGATGCCTTTCCTACAATCCTCTCCACAACTAGATCATTCTCTCTGAAAATACCTTCCATTTACACTTTATATATCTTGTATACAAGATAGACTTTTAGTTGTATATTGCATCCCCCTCTAGAATGTGAGTTCTTTGAGGCAAAGATCATGACATTGCTTTTTCTCTTTTTATGTCCCTAGTACTTAGTACATGACTTCATAAATATTAGTTGAGTTTCTGCTTTGGATAGAGCCATGTGGCATGGCTGACACGAGTAAAACATGCGCAGGATTTCAGATTACCAGGACAAAGCCATATAACCATTGGAAACTAATTGGAGAAAATAGAATTTTGCCATATAGCTGACTATATCTATACATCCTGTACCTTGAAAGCTAAAATTGGAAAAGCTCTACAGATGAGAACTGTTTGGATTGTAAGAAAGTTCTGTAGCTTCTAGGAGCTGACTGGAGAATGTAGAATCATTTTATTATGTTCAAAATTGGCTAGGTTTATCTGTATTGCTCTTTGATGCCATCTGCAGCCTATAAGAGGAACTTCTAAGAGTGTAGAGAATGAATCTGAGGAGTTTTGCAGTTTTTTGACTTAAGGGAACTGCTTATCACCTTAATACCTTAATACAGCTTCAGCATTGATACAAGAAAGCAGACCTGAAAATCTGCAGACCTCACTCAGGTTTAAAGATCTTATTTCACTGAATAAGGGTAATGATGCTATATACTAAAAAAGCTTAACACTAAATCCAGGGAATGGTAGAAAAGTAGATTTACCCAGCAGGGGAACTAAGAAGCTCAGAAGTAGATGGATTTGCATTGTTTTGTAAATGGGTTTCCCAAAGAAATAAGGGACTTCCAGGCTCATAGTCTGGATTTATGAGTTACTCCAAGTATATTTATTTCCATATTCTTGACCCTCACTTCTAACTTTCTCTAGGTTTTTGTCTGCTCTTCCCCTTTAGATAAAGTTGAACAAAATTTGGAGAGTGTGTAATAATGGTTTATAGGTAGACATATATTCTATCCTAAATCTTGGGTTTGTCTGTCGAATAATTATTTTTTGCTTTAGCATTCTTACTAAAATGACATATGTAAGACTTAATGGTGTTATTATGTCTAATCTGTACAAAAAGGAAGCATACTTGTTGGAGTTTAAAACCTACAGTGGCAAGTGAGGTGAAGCAATGCTGATCACCATCTCCTCCTTCCCTCCACTGCCCTCTGACTTTTCTGTCTGTCTCTCTGTGTGTCTGTCTCTGTTTCTCTGTCTTTCTCTCTCTCTATCTTTGTATCTCTGGTTTTCTCTGTCTCTGTCTATCTGTCTCTGTCTCTGTCTCTCCCTCCTCTCTACTTGGAACTCCCATATATACTGGTCAACAGAAATGTTATAGTACAGAAATTTTTTAATTATTTTCTATTTTTGCAAATCCCATAGAAAATACATTTTTTTCCCTAGGAGCAACATTAAATTTACAGTACATTCTATAGCTTTTTCTTGCAAGGAACAGATCAGCTTTGATCAAAACCCTCTTTCTGGTGGGATTTCATTGGCCAAGTCCAGATCCATTTTTTTTTCTCAGATCATATAGACCCATATCTTCTTCTTTTAAAAAACTTAGAAACTCAGAAAATTCTAGTTATTACTACCTCTCATCCCCAAGGGATCCCCAACAGTAAGCCAATTTAATCTGACTTGAGGATTAATCAACTAATGTAGTGAAACAAATGTTTAGTATAATTTAATAGCAACAAAAATGTTTAGGGAAAGTAATTTTGTAACCACAAACATCTAATTTACAGCAAATTGAATATATCAGAAAAATATGTGTAAAAGAAATTAATATCAACATATTATAACAACTTAAATATAAGAGTTAATAATATTTAACTATTATTTATTGTTAGTTCCATTATTAAGCTATAATATTTACTGAAGAAAACAATGATTTCATCTTTTCTTACAATTAAAAACTTAATAGATAATAACAGTACCTAATACTACATTTACTAATGAGATATGTTTCTCTGTGTCAGAATAGAATCATTTGTTAAAACACTTGTTGCAGAAATAGTCAATTATTTTAATCAAATTCAATTGTGATGATGGGAATTGTTGCCCCAAAAGCTTATTTTTACAGTGGGAAATTACATGGTAAGTAACTTAATGGAACTGTGATTTCCATCTTAGTATATATTAAAATCAATTAAAATGAAAATCTATTTCTTTTTTTGGGTTTTGTTTTTAAAGTTATACTTCCTACATAGCAGCAAAGATGTCTAGAAAATGATTTCATAATTTCTTCATATAAATTGCAACCAATTTAACAAATCACAAAAATTACAAATACAGCAAGGATTGATATCAAAATAATATATGGATTCAGCATTAGCAACGTTTCTGGAGAAAAGATATATTTCATAATGGGAAGTTGTCTATAACCTTAATTACATCTTCATGTGCTTTAGATTACTTACATAGAAATATATCAGAAATAAATGCAGCATGAAACCAAAATATAGAAGGAACAGAAAAATGTGCTGTTATTTCATTCTTTTCATTCATCTTCATTTAAAGCTTCCTTTGAAACCTTCTTGGAGTGATTGAAATAATCTATAAAGCAGTAGGTAAGCTACCTGGGAAAAATCAGTACTTTTTGTCACTGTTATGAATACAACTCCTCCCATTAGTAGGTTTTATTAAACTACTCAGTCTTTCTAAGGAGATTTACATTTATCCCACATTGGCCATATTATTCTCAAACTCTGCCATGTCTAAATGAAAAATCACTTTGATATCGATTTGAAAAGGAAACTTCTCTGTCATCAAACCACTTTGCTCTCCCTTCTACTTAGCATCTGGAATTCCAGGATGTCAAAGCCATCTATCAATTTTATAATCCATTATAGTTTCAAAGTGCTTTACATCCATTTTTTCATTTTATCCTGACAATAACTTGCAAGGTAGACAATGCAAAGATTATTATCTCTGTTTTACAAGTTAGCAAAAATAATAATAATACCTTTTCCAGTAGCACATATCTAGTATATGTCCAGAATCACAATTTGAACTCAGATACTTTATCTTCCCAAATTCATCAATTTTTTCAGTATTACATCACTGCCTCCTTTACCAGGTCAGCTCTCATTATGACTTTCTTGTCATGCTCTACCTTTAGAAATGAAAATTTATGTATAACTAGTTCTGAACTGCACATTGGTACCACAATTTATGATCCAGGATTCTACACCCTACCACATTGCCTCCTTAGGATTTTCTGAGACTTGTACAGCTTGCTTATTTTCTTTGTTAAAAAAACCCTCAAAAAGAATAATTATGAGGCAATATTAGCAGAAAATTTCCTAATTTTATCCCAAGCAAACAATGCTAATGGAATAATATACAATGATGCAGCTTTAAATCTGAATGTCCTATAAGATCTCTGTCTGAAAACCTCTTTTTTTCCAATTGTTATAAAAATATCTAATATAAAAATATGAAATAAACAACCAGGAAGCCATTAACAATTTGTTTTCTTAGCTCAAGCCTAATTATAAGTGTGAGTTGAGTTTTGGATCTAGAAGTGAAATCTATGTTAAGTATAATTCTACATCTTTATGTATCAAATTTAACTAGGTACTTTCAGTTCTTGTATTTTAAACAAAACCCATATATTGTTTATATGCTCTTCATCATTTTAACATACACTAATGCCGCTTTTAAAAAATTAACATCATTCTAGAGAAAAATACATAAATGTTCCTGTTGAATAATTCTACTTGGTGAATTAAAGATGCTAATATATTCCCTTAAAAGTCTTCTTTTACAAAATAGATCTTAAATATTATAGACATCTTCATTATAAGTACTCTTACTTCATTTTCACATAGGTAAAAGAAATTTTTGTTGAAATATTTTCCCATTGTCTGTGTATTCAAAAGTGTTTCTAATTGCAGTGTGACATGGGAGATAGAAAGTTGGCTTCAGAATCTGAAAAACCTCAGTTCAAATCCTGATACTGCCTCAAATGTGATAAGCACTTGATGCCTCAGTGATCTCAAAACACCTTTTCAAGGTCACAGTTTCCTTTGCTAGATATCTACTAGCTCATACTCTAACTTTAGGTGTTCCATATAATTTTGTTCTGGGAATTTTGTTTTTCTTTCTCTATACTACTTCACTTGATGAAGTTCACTTGATAATCAATTACCATCAATTTAATTATCACCTCCATGCTGTTGACTTTCAAATCTACTTATACTTCCTTAGCCTCTATGCCAACTCCCAATTTTCTGTCTTCAACTGTCTTTTTCACACTGCACATCTCTTAAATTTTCCACTAAACATCTTAAACTTAGTATGTCTAAAAGTGAACTCTTTATCTCCCTAAGCTCTCCCTACTTCCCACCTTCCTATTGATGAGGGTATTATCATCTTTTTATTCCTCAAATTCACAACATATGTATCATTCTTGATACTTCACTACCTTTTACTTCCACCCATCCCCATATCCAAACTATTGCCAAAGTCTGCCAATTTCATCTTTGCAGTATTTTTCAAATATGCCTTCTTCTTTTCTCAGACACTTTCACCATTCTGATGAATACCCTTATCAACTCATGCCTGGACAATTGAAACAATATGATAGGGGTCTGACTACTTCAAGTATCTCCTCCAATATATCCTCTATTTAACTTCAAAGTGATTTTCCTAAGGCACTAGTCTGATTGTCACATTCTCCTTTCCATCCTTCAATAAACTCTAATAATTCCCCCTTTGCTTCCAGGACTTAATACAAATTTTTTTGTGTGTTTAAAGTCTAGTCTTCTTACATTTTAGTTATTGATTCATACACTTCAGTGCAATGACATTGAACTCTGCTTTTCTAGAAATAAGACACTTCATTTCTAGGCTCCCAGGAGTTTTCTCTGGCTATATACCATGCTTAGAAGGTACTACCTCTTCACCTCTGCTTCCTGGATTCCCTGACATCCGTTAACTCCTAACTAAAATCACATTTTTTTATAGGAAGCTTTTCCCAATCACTTCTAATTCTAGTGCTTTCTCTCATTTAATTATTTTCTAAATATGCTATCTACAACTTATTTTATCTCTGATGTGCACATTGTATATTTCTTACTTATTGTCTCCACTAATAGTTTGCCAATTCTTTAAGAACCGAGACTGTCTTTTGCCTCATTTTCCCCAAAAAAATTCATCCTGGCACAGAGTGATGTTGGTGGTGTTGTACAGTCAAATTTAGTCATGTCTGACACTTTGTAACTCCACTGGGAGTTTTCTTGACAAGATATTGGAGTAGTTATTTCTTTCTCCAGCTCATTTTATAGATGAGGCTATTGAGACAAATGGGGATAAGTGACTTGTACAGAATTACATAGTAAGTATATGAGGCCAGATTTGACATGAAGATGATTCTTCCTGACTGCACTGTTACTCTGTCCATCACTCCATCTATTTGCCTCAGAATAGACACTTAATAAATGTTAATCACTGACTAACTGACATCACCAAAGAAAGTTCTTTCCTGGGAGCTGCCCAATACCAATAAAATCTTAGATATGTGTCATTTACCTGCTGCCTATAGTTTGGTTACCATTTAAACTTTAAGTCCACAGAGGCCTTCCATGCAGCATCTCCAACAATCAAACTGATGACCAATTATAACTAACAAACTAATAACAACAACATATTTTAAGCATTTACTGTATTCTAGGTGCTTGTGAAGCATTAAGAATATTTTAAAAAGCAAAAACTTGATCCCTACCTTCATTTTAGTCTCATAACAATTTTGTAGATAGAAAATTAAGGTATAATGAGGTTAAATGTTTTATCTAAATCACACAGCTAGTAACTACCAGAGATAGAAGAGATTGTTCATGTTTGTAGATGAAAAATTCCTTCTTTTTTCATGTTTGCATATCACCTTTATTATCTAGCATATTATTACCATTTTATTTACTATATTATCTAGCATATTACCTTTCTAAGTGATGGTCACTTAGAAAAAGTCTGTTCAATTAATTTCAATTCAAATGACTATTAAGCAGCATCTATTTATCAAAAATGTTAAATACTGATTCATCTGTATAAACCATTATCTATTGGTTTGGACTTCCAATTACTAAATAGTTTCTGAAGATTTAAAATTTACTGAAGGAAGATTACCTTTTGATCCCTGGCCTACAACATTTTTTATAAGAATAGGTACTCTGAATGTCAAAGTCCCTAGTGATATCCATGTATATCCTACTCATACACTCATATGACAAACATTATACCTTGGAATAAACCTTTACAAGGATATGTTGCCATTTTTTTTTAACTTTATGTAAGTTTTATTTGCTTCAAAATAAAATTACAGAGTTGAAAGCAATCACTAATTTTTGCTTCTTTTTGAAGTATAGTTATTGTCAAATAATTCACACCATAACACTGGTCATGTCTAAAGATCTTTGTTTTATTATACCTTATATTTCTTCATCTTTCTGCTCAAAGGCATGATAAATGGCTTTTCATCAAGCCACTAAAATCCTGATTAAATGTTGCATTAAACAAAGTTTTGAAAACTTTCAACTTTGCTTTATTTTATTATAATTTTATATTTTTGTCTTAGTTTTGCTCACTTCACTATGTATCAGTAGTTTAAAGTTGTTCTAAGTCCAAATTCTTCTTAATATTTTTATACCACAATAATATTCTATTACATCTAAATGTTATAACTTGTTTGATCATTCCTACAAACATGGCCTCTTCTAACCAAATCCTTGCTACTGAGAAAAGTGATCCTGTGAATAATGTAAATAATGTTGCATATATAGGCCTTTTCTCCTGTGTTTGACTTTATTTGAATATAATTGTTGTTCAGTTATTTCAATCAGGTCTGACCTTCATAGCCCCATTTAAAGTTTTCTTGGCAAAAATCCTAGAATGGTATATCATTCTCCACCTCATTTTACAACTAACAAAACTGAGGCAAACAGGGTTAAGTGCCTTTTTTAGGGACATATAGCTAATAATTTCTGAAGTCAGATTTAAATTGAGGTCTTCCTGACTCTAAGCCTAATATTCTAATCACAGCACCACCTAGCTGCCCTATAATAGACATATATCTGGTCAAAGGGGATGTCCAATTAGGGGCTTTTTTAAAGCATAATTACATTTTTTAGGAACTTTCAAAGCAACTTACAATCTTAGGTCTAGGGTCTAGGAAAATATGTATATGAATACATGCCTGCATATACAAGTAGATACACATACATACACACAATATGCACTATGAAATTGGATGTATATAGTTATATTCCTGAACATATATTATTATGTATGTTTGTATGTATGTTTATATATACATAAATATACACACAAATTATAGTTAAATATCACTTTTTTAAAATTCTATATATCTTATTTACATTTTAAAATGTTACTTTGAAGAGTAATCATACCGTCAAAGGAGGCCAGAAAATACACAAAAAGTTATGAATCCCTTTATGGCAGAGAGTTGCTTAGAGAACTGTGAGTTTAAAGGATTTGCCTAAGACCACTTAGTCTTGATGATTTATATATACTGACCCCAAATCTGCAGATTGTGATGACAGCTTTTTGTCTCATGCTGCCACTTCAAGTTTCCATCAACTCCCTGGATATCTTGACTATCAAAACTTTATCAGACCTACTTGTTACAAAGGTTTTTCCCCCCAGTTAATTGCAGCATAATCTGCTTCCAGTGGAGCTGACCAAATCATAGCATATAGCCAGGCAAGAAACTGTCAGCTAAGTTAAATAAATCTCATCTCACTGTCCTGACTTTTAATATGTAGTTATGATTATAGAAGGATATCTGACCATCTTCTGTATGAAAAATTAGCATGAAAATCATCAATATATATTATAAATATTGTTATATACCAAAGTATAACTAAAATAGTTTATAAATCAAGGCACTTCTAAATTCCATTAATTACTCAAAGACACAATAATAGGAGATAAATTAACTTAGCATTTAATTCTCCAGAATCTGGTGGATCATTTTGGACAAAAATGGAATCATGTAACTATTAGACACAAAGAGGCCCAATTCAATTGATTTAAATTTAATAGCCATTTACATATAAATGGCTATTAAATATATATATATATAAATCAAGGCCCTGTCCTAGGAATAGAAAGAAAAAAGTGAAAAGACTGTTCAAAGAAGCTTACTGTCTCAGGAGGAGAAACAAGTATACAAAGAAGAAAATATATGTGGTGTTCTTTTTTTATAATATGATCGTTCTCTGTGGGAGCAGGTTTCTTGGGGAGGTTTTCTGGAGGCAGCCTTAGTTTCTGTTCCAAGTAATAATCACTCCAAATGCAGCCAGCTGATAAAATCCAAACGTTTATTTTCTCCTTCCAAGTCTCATCTCTTTCCTTGGGTCTGGTTAGCTTTCTTAGAGGCCTCTCTCCTTCCTTGGTTCCAAGAACTCTTGTTGCTAGTCCTTTGCTTCTAGCTCTGCCTCTAGCTCAACTCCGACTCCTGGCAATCTTCTGAACTGACTGAAGCTCTTTTTATGCTAGCTTAAAGGTTGACTCCTCCTCTGAGAGTGGGATTATGGGAGGTATGAATTCACAAAGTTACAAAGTTAACTTTGTATATCTCCCATACTTGTGAACTCCAATGTGTGAGCTAATGTGTGACCTCTAATGTGTAAATTCTTAAAAGTGCAAACCCAAGCACACAAGCATTGCTTCTATTAGTTCCACTTAGTACCTTGTTTCAAGTTCTGGCCCATAACATCTCTTTGTAGGATCAGAACAATCATACTGAACCATGCTAAATTAGATAATTATTGTCTCTATCACTTCTAATGACTTAACACTTTGTAAGGATTCAAACAAATAATAAAATAGGTAAAAAGTAAATGCAAGTCATTTTTCTTGGGAGAAGGGAGAATCTAGGAAGTGCTAACAACTGAGAGGATCTGAAAATACAAATAAAAAAAGGCTCTTGATCTGAACTACAGTTATGGATATAAGAAGAGAATATGAAGCAGGAGGTAAATTGCTGTATTTGAAAAATGGCAAGTAGGCCACCATAGATGGATTATATAGTACACAAGGGGGATTAATATTAGATCAGTCTAGAAAGCTAGATCGACTCCAGATTGCCAGGTTTTAAATGGTAAACAGAAAATTCTTTATTTTCTCATGGAGTCAGCAGCTTCTTGATCAAGGGGTGACATAGCTAGATAGTCCTTTAGGATTATCAGTTTGGGAACTATATGTTGGAAGGAGGAGAAAAACCTAGTATAGTGAAAACAATTGGAAGGCATATTGGCATGGCAGAAAGATCGCTGTGAAAGAGAAAAAAGAAATAGTGTGAGAAAAACAGAGTGGGAGAAAAAACTGATTCAGGAGTCAAAGAACAAGTTTTCAAATTCAACTTCTAACTCGTGTTGTCTGCATGTCCTTGAACAAATTATTTAATTAATCTATGCTTCATTTTTCCTCATCTCGATGATGAAGGAGCTAGACTTGATGTCCTTTTTTCTCTGCTCATGATAATATGAAGATTTCTCTACTTGTCTTTTAAAGCCTTACATAATCTTGAACCAATCTAGCGTTTTAGATGAACTCATAGTAATTCCCCTAATATTCTAAACTCATGGCCTAATGATTCATAAAAGAATACAATTTGAAGTATTATTGTTGAAGGAGATGATGAGGTCTAAACAAGGGTAGTTACTATAGATGTATGTTCATACACACACACACACACACACACACACATAGAGTGTATATGAGAAGAGGACTGAAGCAAGAAATGTTGTGAAGATTGAATTGGTAAGACTTCTCAGTTCATTGAATAGGGGAAAGGACTGAGATAGAAAACCCAGATGGGCTACTAAATCTCATGAGCAAAGAGAAGGCAGATTAAATTCTTCCTCTGGTCCCACAATCTCTCAAACCTCTTCAAAACAGAAATTATATACCAAAGATAAAGCAACTTCAGGTGTTTCTATGGGTTAGGACACATAAAATTCAAAAGAAGTTAAAAAAATAAAACAGAAACTGATGTTTATTGGTTTTAAACTCACTCAGCACCCCTCACCCACCTTCCTAAAGTACCAACAGGGGATCCTATTAGAAGACTCGAAGACATACAGGTTTACATCAAAACCAACCCTGTACCTTGTTTCCCCTTTTTACTTTCCAGTGCCATAAAGACCAGAGTTCAAAACTGAGGGGCTCAGGTCATTCAGCTAGTTTAGCCATAGTCCTTCAGGAGCAAAATCCTACCTTTCAATGCACAAGCATCAACTCTGCAAAGCTATGAACTCCTGCTGATGGGGAAAGCAGGCTGATATATGTAGTCTCTAATAATAATATTTATAAATATTTAGTAAATCTGATTAAAAAGAAGAAAGCTGGAAATTAAATAAATAAAATAGCAAATAAGTAAGGTGAAACAACAGCAAAACTAGAAGAAATAAAAAGAATAATCAGAACAGATTATTCATAGTTATTTGCTAGCAAAACTAATAACATAAAAGAAATAGATTAATATCAAAAACATAAAATATTCAAACTATCTTAAATAACTCAATGCAAGAAAAAACAATACATCTAGTTGTAAAGGAACTATGAGAAAAAAATATTCCTGGACTTGATGCATTACATGAAGAATTCTATCAAACATTTAAAACATATTTAATTCCTATACTTCACAGATTGTCTTCAAAAGTTGAGGAAGAACTATACCAGAATCTTTTTATCAGACAAATATAATCAAAATACCTAAACCTAGTAAAGTTAAAACAGATAAAGAAAACTATAGTCCAATATCATTAATAAATATTAATTCAAAAAATTTGAATCCTATCTGATTATGCCAATTTATTCAAGAAATTATTCTTTGGAGATGTTAAATTTGAGATACCAATGGAACACCCAGGTTAAATTGTTTAGCAGATCCTTAGATAAAGGAACTACAGTTAAAGAAAGAGACAAAGTCTGTATATATAGATTTGTGGAACATTTTAATAGAGATAAAAATGGAAACTATAGTAGCTAATGAGATTACTGAAGATAAAGTAAAGAGAGATAAGGAGGTAATGGGTAATTATGAGACAGAAACACTACAGGAAAGACAGAGACCAATACCACTTTTAAAGTGACTTTTCTAAAATAAGACCTTGTTTGTCAAGTTGTAAATTATTTTACCTTGTGGAAATAAAACTGATATTAATATAATTCTTCCCCTTTTGTATATTATGCATAAATATATGCACAGGTATACACAGTATATACATATTCATATGTATATATACCCATATAAATATGTATGTATATACATACATATATACATATGTGTGATACATATAGAAATTTCAAGTATGAAAACTCTCTCAACCACCATAGATTGCTAATTATTCTGACATTTGTAGGTCCTAGGCACTATTTTTATTTTTTTTGCTGAGGGAATTGGGGTTAAGTGACTTGCTCAGGGTCACACAGCCAGGAAATGTTAAGTATCTGAGACCAGATTTGAACTCAGGTCCTCCTGACTTCAGGGCTGGTGCTCTATCCACTGCACTACCTAGCTGCCCTGTTAGGCACTATTTTTTAAAAGTCTCTAAATTGCAATCTAAAAATAGTATTAATTTATAATCTAATAGGAAGTTTTATATACACTTAACTAAATACAACAAAAAGAGAAATCAATAATTAATTCTTCTAATTAGTAACTTCTAAAAACTTATAAAATATTATGGTATATTTGAAAAACATTTTCCTATATCTGCCCCAAGAGTTTCTTCCAAGGTGGGTGAGAATTAAATATGGATTCCACAAAATGAAATGAGACTGACTATGAACTTTTAGTTCTTTTCTCAGTATTAACTACTCAGTAATGAAGAGCCCAAATCCCTAAGGTTCTGAATTCTTCCTTGTTAATAAAATTCCTCCAATGGTATGTAAGTTTCTTGAGGGCAAGAACACCTAATTCTTTGTCTGAATCCCTAGGCCCTAGCTAATATTTGTTGATTAGTAGACCCTGAATATACTTGTTTAACTGAATTAAATTAAACTGGAAAAGAATAATAGTGCCACAGATTAAGTGTAGGAAGGGACCTTAGTATCTATCTAGAACAACCACATAGGCTCAAAAGGTCTTTGAAACAGAGATGGAATAGTCCTTAGAGGTTATTTAATTTATCTCACTCATTTGAAAAATGAGGAAACTGAGTCCTAGAGAAGTAAAATGACCTTCTCAAGGTAACACACATAATAAATGACAAGACTAGGATTCAAAACCAGGTCCTCTGAGTCCAAATCCATAATGATTAATGGTCATGCCCAGAATTAGTAATTGTATCCAATTGTCCCTGATGCTATATCTGGCACCTTTTGTGTTTATTAAATTATTATATATTTATTTGGTTCCCTATTATATACAAAACAATGTGCTAGGCTCCATAGGTAGGGTGCCAAATCTATTATAATAATGAGGCTGTAGATACACTAGAAACTTCTTCTTGAGTTGATTTTTTTATATACTAGAGAGAGGCTTCAACAAAAAAAATACATGTCTATTTTTCGACTATGATTAAACTTTCATTTTTTAATCATACATAGATATGCTGGAACCAGCTTTAACCAGCTTTCGAGAGACAATTATTAAGTTTATAGAATTAATTTACATTCCAGAAAGCAACTATTGCTGAAAATTAGAACTTTATTTATTGTCCTGTTGGTTGTCTGGCTTAAGAAAATATTAATAATGCAGATTAAATTTAAGGGTGCATGTGCAGTCTATTTTATTTTTCCTGGAAAGCTCAGTTGTTAAACATTTATCAGGACTTCCTAATTTTGCTTTTATAAAATTTGCTTGAATTCAACAGGAGTTCAATAAAAGGCTCAGGGCATGAAATCACTAAACTTTAAGCTTGTTGACTATACCCTAATTATAATTGTGGCATTTTATGATTTGCAACCTTTTTTAAATTTACTTTTATATCTATTCTCATTTGCGTCAGACAGCATCCCTAATCACATACAGTAGTGTATAAGCATTATATACAGTAGTATATATATATATATAGTATAGCAGTACTATATAGTATATATATATAGTACAGCATCCCTAATCACATACAGTAGTGTGTAACCCATCTTGGACTTTTTGCCTCTATGCTGTAACTGTGCCAGCCTACTGAGAATACAGTTGGATTGTAAGTAGATTACAATGGACTAAATCTAGAGGATGGAAAATGTATTATTCACTAATAACATGGAAGCATCTTGGGAAGTCGTTTCTTTCTGAATGGTCACATTGATAACTCTAAAGTAATTGCTGATCAAGCTGTCAGGGCAATAGTGGGTAAAGATCCTGCTTGCAGAGCTTATGACTATGCTTCTCTTGGGTAATAAGCTGTAAGAGTTTTTATTCTTGACCTGGATAATTTAAATGAACTATTAATGATTATATTATTCCCACAAGATTTAAATGCCAAAGATAGTCATAGGAAAACCAACATTTGATTATTACTTAAAACCATTTGTTCATGTTATTATTAACAAATATTTAAGTGTCCACTGTATTCAAAACCAAAGTGTGGTGGAGGGAAGATACATAAATTCAAAAACACGAACTCAGACATGCATAGATGATTATAATAAATAATCATGCATAAGGGTATAATTCATATGATAGGAACTGCCTGAAATCTGAAGTAGAGAAAGGGCACTATTAATAGAAGAAATTAGGATAGGGGAAGGATTCCTGAAGGAAAAGGCATTTAAGTTGGACTTTAAAGTTAATTCATAAACCAACTTTAATTGAGACATAGGTACAACATAAATTCAACATCCCAGTTGAAGAGATAAAATGAAGAAAAAAAATGAAATCCTTCATGTCTTTACCTAGTTTCAGAATAGAAACTGCCAAAATGTAGAAAGTTGGAAAAATTCAAAGGTAGACTTTTAAAAAGGAATAATTCACATGGGAATTCAATATCAGAAACATCAAGTGATTTAAAAAGCACCTTTGTGGCTAATTTTTAAGTTTCTGTAGAGAAAAATATCTATAAAAAATGGGGAGACCAAGTGAGAAAAAGGAAATTCACAAAGTATGACTTTATAGAGACAAAGAAGACTTTGAAAATCACTTGGAATACATGAAAGGGAAGAAACCAACTAGAGAACTAGACCTTGAAGATTTGAAGGCCAAGTATGTCTTAGACATGGAAATATGCAGTTCATCAGATTAGTTTAATGTGATGAATATTGGTCTTCAGCTTTGATGGATATTGGAAAGAATCTCACTTGCAAATTATCTCCTGCAATGTACAGGAGAGAGATACAAGATTAAATATTGTTTATTTGTAACTTAGACATTTTGTGTAAACAGTGCACATTGTGATTAACTTCTCTGCTCCCCAGTTTCCTTTTCTTTTAAAATAAAGATGTTGGATTCCATTATCTGCAAAATTCCATCTCAAAATGCAATTTCCTTTCATTCTACCAAATAATTAATAGGATGCTTTCATTAGATTAGAAAAGATAAATATAGTCTTATTTCCCTAGGATCATATGGCACTACCTGAGAAGTTTTAAAAGTATTGTAGAATAAAATTGAGAAATATTTGAAAAAAATAAATAACTGTGTGGAACCAGTGGGAAGGATTCATTAAATAGAGAAGATGGGCAAGTAGAGGGATAATGTGAATATCTAGAAGGGTGATTATGAACTAAATCAGAACCCCTACAGAACATAAACCAAATGATTGTAACTTATGGTAGAACTTAAAAAAGGACAAATGAGAGATTCATACAAAGTGCTATGATGAAATCAAGAAAGAAATGATCATCCTCAGGAATTGGGATTGAGATAATAGTAATTTATAGATGCAAAATACTTTAGAATTTACAAAGTCCATTCAACATAATGACTATGTGAGGTAGATGGTGAAAATATTATCATTTCTATTTTATAGCTTGGAATTATAGAAACAATTGTATAGTATCCACTATGTGCCAGAAACTTGTGTACTTTGTCCAAATATTATCTATCTGATCCTTACAATAACCCTGTCAAGTAAGAACTATAATAATTCCCCTTTTATAATTAACTGAGGTACCCTAATTGATAAATGATTAAAAGATATGAACAGAAAATTTTCAGATGACAAAATTAAAGCCATCTATAGTCATATGAAAAATGTTCTTAAATCACTATTGATTAGAGAAACGCAAATTAAAACAACTCTGAAGTACCATCTCACACCTCTCATATTGGTTAAGATGACAGGAAAAGATAATTGTAATATTCTAGTGAGCTTTCTGGAGGTCTCTGGACCAGCCTTGCTTACAGCAGAATAATCACCACAAGAATAGTCAAGGATAAATTCCAAAGTCTTCATTGTCTCCTTCAGTCTCTCAATCTGTAACAGTAGTCTCAGCCAATCAGCCAGTCAGCAGTTGCATATTCAATGTAATGTCCTGCTTTCTAGAGCTACCACATTGGGGTGACAAAATGTACTGTTGTTTTCTAGAGCCCCCACACCAGGGGGGATTAAAATATAATGTCCAGACTAGCTCTCTGGAGGATCTTGGGACCAGCCTGAGTCCTTGGTCTTAGTGGAAAAATCAGGAAAGCCATCATGAGGCTGGTCAAGTCTTCTCTTTGGTGGCTGAGTTTGTCCCCAGTTTATATACTCTATTATAATTAAATCAATTCATCACACTGAGTATAATCCAATCATTATATCACTAGGGAACCATTATTTGTTGTATGATTAAATCAATCATACTGAACTAGAGAACTATTAATCATCATAGATAACCATTGTCTTATCAATTCCACTGAGTTAACACCTTATTGTAAGAATCCTTGCCTCAAGTATATTTCTCTAGAGTTCTGGCCCATTACAGATAATGAAAAATGTTGGAGGGAATGTGGAAAAGCTGAGACACTAATGCATTGTTCATGGAAGTATGAAATGATCCAACCTTTCTGGAGAGTAATTTAGAACTATACCCAAAGAACTATAAAACTGTATATACCGCTTGATCCAGCAATTTCATTACTGTATCTGTATTCCAATAAAATCATAATGGAGGACTACATGTGCAAATATGTTTGTAGCAGCTCTTTTTAATTTTTTAAAATTTTTTGGCAGCTCTTTTTGTGGTAACAAAGAATTAGAAAATAAGTAGATACCCATCAATTGGGGAATGGCTGAATAAGTTATGATTATATGAAGATAATGGAATATTATCATTCTAAAAATTATGAACAAGCAGATTTTTTAGAAAGATCTGGAAAGGTTTACATGAATTGATGCTAAGCAAAACAAGCAAAACCTGGAATACATTGTACACATTAACAGCAAGAATGTGTGATGATCAAGTATGAAAGACTTGGTTCTTCTCAGTACTTCAATGATCCAAGGAAATCCCAATAAACTTTGTATAGAAAATGCCATCTGCATCCAGAAAAATAACTATGGAGATTTAATGTAAATCAATGCATTCTCTGTTCATACCTTTTCTCTGTTTTTTTTTTTTCCTCTTGTGGTTTATCCTTTTGTTCAGATTTTTCTCTCCCATTATGATTCATAAAGAAGTATGTATTTTAAAAAGTTAATATACATATAAACAGAAAAAATAAAGCACTTAATTTTTTTTACATGACCAAACCGTTATTTTGCTGTACAAAAAGAATCAGACTCTGAAATATTGTACAATTAGCTTGTGAAGGAAATAAAAAATGCAGGTGGGCATAAATATAGGGATTGGGAATTCAATGTAATGGTTTTTAGTCATCACCCAGAGTTCTTTCTGGGCGTAGCTGGTTCAGTTCATTACTGCTCCATTGGAAATGATTTGGTTGATCTCCTTGCTGAGGATGGCCAGGACCATCAGAACTGGTCATCATATAGTATTGTTGTTGAAGTATATAATGATCTTCTGGTCCTGCTCATTTCACTCAGCATCAGTTCGTGTAAGTGTCTCCAGGCCTTTCTGAAATCATCCTGTTGGTCATTTCTTACTAGAACAATAAATTCCATAATATTCATATACCACAATTTATTCAGCCATTCTCCAACTGATGGGCATCCATTCAGTTTCCAGTTTCTAGCCACTATAAAGAGGGCTGCCACAAACATTCGAAAGCACTTAATTTTTTTAAAAAAATTGAAACTAAGGTTAAAAAAAAGATTTAATGACTTATTCTGTGTCACAAATCTAGTAAGTTTTTGAGATTTAAACCCAGGCCTTCCTGTTTCTAGGTCAGTATTCTGTTTGTCATGGAACTAGTTATCTTTAGATGATGAAACTGAGTCTTTGAGAATTGAAGTGATAGGACCATAGTTGTACAAATATAACTTAATGTGATGTGATTCAAATCTTTGTCTTCTGAATCCAGTCCCAGCACTATTTTCACTACATCACACTGCATTTTATCCAATAAGTGATAGGAATAGGGGATTACAAGGGGTAAAGATAAGGGTGGTGGGGAAGGACTGTAATGTTAAATTGAAAAATGCAACATAGTTCAAACAAAGGCATAATAATGGAGAATTATTACAGAGGATTACTGTGACTATTGCAAAGTAGTTGAGTTATAGAGTACATAAAGTATGGTAGTTATATGAAAGAAAGTTTATACTTTATTCAGTAGGCAGTGAAAAATTCTTGGGAAAGAGATGATGAAATCAGAGCAGTACTTTAGAAATATTATTTTGGCAGTTTTATGAATGAGAGAGGGCAAGACTACAGGAAACAAAAGGTCATTCAAGAGACTAATCTAGTAGTACAGTATGACAGTGATGAGTGTGTTAACTGAGCTACAGAGGCAATGAAAAATTGGGGATATAAGAGCCAATCATGGCAGTGGAATTAACAGGACATGTCAATGGTCAGGGAAGAGGCAAGGATCCTAGGATGAATAAACCATAACATGATCCAAATCTTTCTACGAATCTTTCTAATTTGCATATCTTTATCCAACTCTGCCTTTTTGCAGAGGTACCATGTGTAGAAATGTTTAACTGATGTACCCAATTCAAAATAATTTCAAGTTTTGGACAGCAATGTATACATGCAAGCATGGTTCAAATATTGAAAAAAATGGTATAGTTTTTAATATATCTACCACAAACATAAAACTATAAAATTATGATAATTCTTTGAAGTTAAATAGACAGTGAGCTACTGAAAAGCGTAAAGGTAGGTAAAGATATTTTAAAAAAAGAATAACATCTGAGTTGAGAATGGCAGTAAACTTTCCTCACCTTGGCAAGCCAGATTCTAGTTTATCCACTGATAAAGGTGATAATTGCTTGTCTTTAGAATCTAATGCCCTTAATTATAAGTTGCTTTGATGTTGATAGTAGCTCTGGTCGGCTGAATAAATAACTATAAGGTTTAAAGGTTGATTTATATCAGATTAGAGTTGCTTCAAATGTTCTTTTAATAGTGTTTATTGTGAAAAGATTTGAAAGATCTAATGAAGGAAAGAACAAAAGTCCCTGCAAATCATTAATACTCCATAAAATGTCCCTTGATTGTGATCTCATTGCTGAATTGTGAAAGCTTCTTTGTGCTGTAAATACTGAAAAAAAGCAAAAAATGACTTTGCTTTTGTTACGATAAATTTCATCTTAGATCTGGAACAATACATCGTTCTTTCTATCTAAAAATCTCAATGCATTTGATACATCTTTGACTCAATTTTCCTCATGTCTGGCTGTCTAATTCTGTGTGACTATAGAGGAAATTGTAAATTTGTCAGACTGGGCATATTAAACAACAGGATAGGATACAATTATTGTTTTACAGATGGGAATAAAAGGGAGGTTAAGTGGCTGATTCATGGCCACGCTAATGGAATAGAATTAACTGCATACCATATTTGCTGGTGTATTTTCCTATGATATATTATAGTCATTTTAAAGAGGGAAATAAATAAATGCTATCTCCACTTATTATTGCCTACTTCCTTCCTATCTTTCTCTCCTCCTTTTTGATTTAAAATATCTGTGATGGCTGCCAGCAGAAGTTCATCTGGGTCCTAAAGAACTCTAATTGGTTTCATATCTAAAAGCAGAGCTTTTGCTTACAGGTTATTATGAATAAAATGAAACATTCTTTGTAATTTTAAAGTGGAATAGGAGCTAAATTACAGAAGCAGAAAATTGTTTACTATTGATTTGGAAGAGGCAAAGGAGTTCTTTTTCAGTCCAATATTTACCCTTCTTCTTTCTTTCTTTCTATTCACTATCTAAACCTCCAACTTGAAACTTGAAAGGAAAAGAAATATTTCATTAATTTTGAAACCAGTTTGTTCTGTCACAAATCTCATTAGGTTATAGAATGATAACTGGCCTTTGCGTAACTGTCTAATATTTACTAAGTGTTTTATACAATTTAATCATCCTTATAACATCCCTTTGCAGAACATGCTGTTATGATATTCCATTTTACAGAAGAGAAAACTGAGACACAGAGAAGATAAATGATTTTTTTAGAGTTATACAGCTAGTAAGTTTCTGCAGCAAAATTCAAATTCAGATTTCCTTCACTCTATATTCCAGTACATTATCCATTGTGCCTCCTCGCTTCCTCTTCTGTACTTTACACTTCCCACTATTCCTGTTTCTCATTGTTCCTTCAGAATACTATTCACTTTTGTATGTTCAATACTTTACTCATGAACCCTTTTTGCCTGGAAGTACCCTCCTTTTTCCCCCACCAATACAAATTCTATTATTTTTTTAAGGATCAATACTTGTCTTATGTCTTTCTAAATTAAATTGTAATCCTATAGAGACTGGGCTGCATTTTATGCCTATTTGCACCTCAGACTCTTATCATAGTAGTTAATTCACAGGTCCTCAAACATTTGTTGATGATAATGATGTATCCTGGAGCCTATTGACTTTTTAAATTTTTTTTATTATAGCTTTTTATTTACAAGCATGGGTAATTTTACACATTGCAATTGCCAAACGTTTTGTTCCAATTTTTCCCCTTCTTCCCCCCATCCCCTTTCTTCAGATGGCAGGTTGATGAATACATGTTAAATATGTTAAAGTATAAATTAAATACAATATATGTATACATGTCCAAACAATTATTCTGCTGTACAAAAAGAATCGGACTTTGAAATAGTATACTATTAGCCTGTGAAGGAAATCAAAAATGCAGGCTGACAAAAATATAGGGATTGGGAATTCTATGTAATGGTTCACAGTCATCTCCCACAGTACTTTTGCTGGGTGTAGCTGGTTCAATTCACTACTGCTCTATTGGAACTGATTTGGTTCATCTCATTGCTGGAGATGGCCACATCCATCAGAATTGATCATCATAGAGTACTGTTGTTGAAGTATATAATGATCTCCTGGTCCTGCTCATTTCACTCAGCATCAGTTCATGTAAGTCTCTCCAGAACCTATTGACTTTTGAAAAAAATATATCTTTATATCGGACTTTAAACATCTATTTAAGGAAGTAAGGATGTTTATCTTGTAGAAAAGAAAGTTTAGAAACACAAAATCCTTCAAATACTCAAATTTAGCTCATGAGAAGCATTGTTGGACTTGTGAAGAAACTAAGGAAGAAGAAAAGTAATTTGCTTATGGATCATCTAGCTAATAAAGGTCCAAAACAGCAATGCAATTTGCTGTTATATATATATATTTAGAGAGAGAGAGAGAGACAGACAGACAGACAGACATGCGGGGGCAAAGTATGGAATTAAACTCAAATTCTAAAGTCTAATGAACAAAATGAACTAAGAATTATAAATAGGGCCAATGAGGGAAAAATGAGGGATGTGTTGTTTTGGTGTTGCTGTCAATGACTAGAGGAGATAAAATGAAAAAAGGAAATGATACAGACACATTAAATGTAGCTTATTTGCTCATTTGCAAAGCCCTTTGGAAAATTAGATCCTGTATCATCTAAATTTTTGGTCTTCATTTTAATTAATATTTGTGATAGAATAGTTTGAAAAGTCATGTCAATGAGTTTGTGATTGAGTTAAGCACTGAGAAAGGCAGAGTGTCCCTCATCTCAAAAAGCTCATAATCTAATGAGAAAGAAAATATGCTTACAATCATGAACAAACAAGATTTACACAGGACATAGAGAAGAGCAGAAGGAATTCACTAGGATGAAGAAGAGCTGGGAAATGCATATAACACTTCTTGATATTAACTTGATAAAATGAGAAACCTGGAATATAAGCATGTCTACTTATTTTCTGTGTGCCTACTAGCTGCTTGTTCCTGTAGAAGAAAAAGAAGAAAGAAAAGTAGGAGATGAAGACAAAGAAGAGAAGATAATGAAGATAAACAATAAGAGAAGAAGATGAGGAAAAGAAGAAAATGAAGATGATAAAACTGAAGATGACAAAGAATATGATAACATGATATAACAAATGGCATATCAGAGTAGCTCTAGAATGTTAGGGTGTGTGTATGTGTATGTTCATTTTAATATTATCGTTTTAATATTAATATAATTTAATCTTATTACCTAAGTCTTTTGTAGACATTATCAATCTCTCATTTTATTCCATAACATTTCATGAAACCTAGCTAGCAGAAGTAACATTCTTTTAGATTAAATCATGTAATCATCTCACCTACACCCCAAAAGTTGAAACTATAAGGTACATATTAGTCTTAAACATATAAGAAATACCAGGGCAAATTTGATTGAAAAGTATCTAATCAGAAGAGAGAGGATGGGGGTGAAAGAGGAGAGAGAGAGAGAGAGAGAGAGAGAGAGAGAGAGAAAGAGAGGGAGAGAGAGAGACAGAGAGAGAGAGAGAGAGAGAGAGAGAGAGAAAGAGAAAGAGAGAGAGAAGCGAAGTACAAAATTAAATCATCTTCTTTCTCCTTACTCAGATTTCAAAAGTGAGATTTTTTTTTAAGATATAGATATTAGGTCAGTGGAGGAAATTTCTACATATTGAATTCATTTGTGAACTAACACTTTTTAAAAAGAACATACAAAAATCTATGTTCGAATCTATTTGTCTTTCATCTAATCTATGTTTATCTCAGTATATATAGATATAGATGTATAATTTTGAATTATGAAGCCAACATTAATAGTATTTTGTTGCTTATTTGGCTCTGCTACCACAATCTTCCTGTGCCATTAACTTATAGTTTTCACTACTTTCTTCAAATGTTTTAGGTATCATATCAATAAATATTTGAGGATACTGTTCTTGTTTTGTTCAGTGAAAGATATTTTTCTTTTTTGGTTCAGTCATTTTCGTTGTATCTGACTCTTATTTACTCCATTTGAGGGTTTCTTGGAAAATATCCTCCAATAGTTTGTCATTTCCATTTTACAAATGAGAAAATTAAGGCAAGAGGGTTAAGTGACTTGTCCAGGATTACCCAGATAATGTCTGAGGCCAAATTTTAACTCAGGAAAATGAATCTTCCTGACTAGAGGCCTAGAAATCTATTCAATATGTTACCTAGATGCTCTTTAAAATATTATATATATATATATATATATGTATATATATACATATATATGTAGTCTAAATTTCATTAAAAATATTATTTTTTATTTTTGTATAAGAAAGAGTAAGATTTTCCAAACAAATGTCTCCTAAACTTTAAAAGAGAAATCTACAAGGATGGACAGAAGCAGCTACACCCAAAGAAAGAACACTGGGAAATGAATGTAAACTGCTTGCATTTTTGTTTTTCTTCCCGGGGTATTTCTACCTTCTGAATCCAATTCTCCCTGTGCAACAAGAGAACTGTTCGGTTCTGCACACATATATTGTATCTAGGATATACTGTAACCTATTTAACATGTATAGGACTGCTTGCCATCTGGGGGAGGAGGTGGAGGGAGGGAGGAGAAAAATCGGAGCAGAAGTGAGTGCAAGGGATAATGTAAAAAATTACTCTGGCATGGGTTCTGTCAATAAAAAGTTATTAAATATAAAAAAGAAAAATCTATTTTCTTTATACATTTATTATGATTAGGAAATAACTAGTTTTAATTTTTGCCTTGGATTTGCTTCTCAGCTCATTCATCAAAGGGAAACTATTAAGAAACAAACAAGTCTTTCAGAATATTAAAGAATTAAGATGAAATGATACAATCTTGGTTGGCAGCTAATGCTGCAGGGTAGGTTTCTAGATGTTGGAAGTAACATTAATTTTATCTCCTGATTAGGGTTAATTTGCTCTATTTAATTTTATGAGAACATTAAACATTTCCAAATATTCATGAGTTTTTTTGGGAATCCAATCACTTCCTGTGTGACTCTGTCTTTCCTATCTAATATTTGATTCCATTTGGCTTCAAAACAAATTGATTGACAATATCATATTTATTTGATTATGTTTTTCTTTCTTTTTGTTCATTAAAGGAAATACATAGCATGGCAAATATTTAGATTACTAACAATGACATGGCTATTTGGTTAATGTGTAATTTATAGTCCTTAAAAGAGGCATTTTTTTCAGTAATCCAATTTTTTCCCATTGAACATTCAATTCTTCTCTCTCTCTTTCTCTCTTTCTCTCTTTCTCTTGCTCTCTCTTCTCTCTCAGATATAAATGAATGTGAATCAGAACCCTGCAAGAATGGTGGGATCTGTACTGATCTTGTTGCCAACTATTCCTGTGAGTGTCCTGGTGAATTTATGGGAAGAAACTGCCAGTACAGTAAGTATCACAAATATAGTTTTCTAGTTAGGTCTACTCCATGCATTAGAGAAACTGTTCTAATTGCTAGTTAAACTGCTGACAGATAACAAAAGAAAAAAAAACAAAACAACAATGAAGATTTGCTTCTAGGGAGTGTTCACATTACTAACATAACATGATTTTTTCAGCTATTGAACTCATTGTTTTCTTTATTTCTCACTATCCCTTTTACCCTCCCTTTTTCCCATTTGAAAACATAAAAAGAAAGAAAAATCATAGAAGCATTTCTTTTAAAAAAATTATAACCCAATATATATGACACTTAAGAATTAGCATAAAGGGACAAAAGAGTAGAATGAACATTGATGCTGCTATTCAAAAGACTCTACTATTTAAATTTTGCCTCTGCCTCTTACTACTAGTGAAAACTTCACTAACTTATTTATTTAATCTCTGTGGGCCTCAGTTTCCTAATTCATAAAATGGGGAGATATATCTAGATTACAGTTTCTTAAAATTTGGGTCACAATCCCACATTGGATCTTCTAACTGAATTGTGAGTGGTGAAATTATGATGTTATCAGTAAATGTTTGATTTATATATGTATTTTATACAACTATCATGTGTTGGATCATATAAAAATTTCTCAGGCAAAAAGGAATCACAAGTTGGAAAAGTTTTATATGTTTTTTAAATTATAGCTTTTTATTTACAAGATATATGCATGGATAATTTTTCAGCATTGACACTTGCAAAACCTTTTGTTCCAATTTTTCCCCTTCTTCTCCCCATCCCCTCTACCAGATACCAGATAGACAAATATAGGTTAAATATGTTAATATATATGTTAAATACAATATATGTATACATGTCCATACTGTTACTTTGCTGCACAAGAAGAAACAGACTTTGAAATAGTGTACAATTAAAAAAAAAAAAAAAAAAAAAGAAATAGTGTACAATTAACCTGTGAATGAAATCAAAAATGTAGGTGGACAAAAATAGAGGGATTGGGAATTCTATGTAGTGGTTCACACTCATTTCCCAGACTGGGTGTAGATGGTTAAATTCATTACTGCTCTATTGGAACTGATTTGTTTCATCTCATGGTAGAAGAGGGCCATGTCCATCAGAATAGATAATCTGTGCCTGTCTCTCTATATTCCTGTCACTGTCTCTCTCTGCCTCTGTCTCTTTCTGTCTCTCTATATATCTCTCTATCCCCTTCTTTTCTCCCCATCCCTTTCTTTTCTCTTCATCTCTCTCTCATTATTGTGGAAGTAGTGTAAACTGAAGTAAATAGAAGGCCAGAGCCAAGAGAGTTATATAAAAAAAGAGAAAGAAACATATCAGGTACAGTGATAGAAGAGTAGGAAAGGAGGAAAGATAAAAGAAATAGAAAGCCATGAAAAAGAATAAAGAATTCAAAGTGAGCAGGTTTGAAGTCTTTTGAATTATGTCTGTACAAGAACACATGCTGTTAGATCATACAAACACTATATAAAGATTAAGGGAACACACACATATATTTATAATATACATATTTATATACATACAAATATATTTATATATACACATATATACATACATATATATGACATATTCACATAATTTATTTTTAATGCTGTTTTATTTTTCTTAACCTCATGTAAAAATAATATTCAACATTCATTTTTAACATTCAGTTCCACATTCTCTCCCTCCTTCCCTTCTAGGCTAGCAATTTGATATAGATTATATATGTGTTGTCATGCAAGACAAATTTTCATATTAGTCATGTTGTAAAAGAAAACATAAAAAAAAATAGAAACCCAAGAAAATAAGATTTTAAAAAGTATTTTTCAATTTGTATTTAGATTTAATCAGTTCTCTCTCTGGGAATAGACACCATTTTTCTTCCTAAGTCCATCATGGTTGATTAGAGAAATAAAAATTAAAACAACACTGAGATACCACCTCACACTTACCATTTTGGCTATGATGACAGGAAAGATCCTGTTGTAGGGCATGTGGGGAAAACTGGAAGAATAATAATGCATTGTTAGTGGACTCATGAACTGATTAAACCATTCTGAAGAGCAATTAGGAATTATGCCCAAAGGGCTATAAAACTGTGCATATCCTGTGATACAGCAATATCACTATTAGGTCTGTATCTCAAGGAGATCATAAAAGAGGAGAAAAGACTGATGTGCATAAATGTGTATAGGAGGTCTTTTTTTGTAATAGCAAAGAACTAGAAATTGAGTGGATACACATTAATTGAGGAAGGCCTGAATGAGTTAGGGTATATGAATGTAATGGAATATTATTATTGTATAAGAAATGATGGGAAGTATGATTTCAGAAAAATCTAGAAAGACTTACATGAACTAATGCTGAGTGAAGTGAGCAGAACCAAGAAGACATTGTGCCATAGTAACAACAAGATTATGTGATGATAAACTATGATAGATTTAACTCTTCTCAGCAATACAGTGATCCAAGAAAATTTCAGTAGACCTGACATGGAAAATGCCATCTGCAACCAGAGAGAGAATTATGTAGACTATAGATCGAAGCATACTATTATTACTTTAGCATACCTTCATTTAACACATGCATGCACTTAGACTGTCAATACAATGCAAGCAGTCTTTCGTGAGCACATTCAAATTGCTATCAATCAAATTTTGTTTTGTTTTGTTTTTTAACTATTTAATCACATTTCTATACAGAAGCAGCATTTGATAAAAAGAATGCAAATAAGTTCAAACTAGTTCTTGATACTTGTTGACAGATGTGGAATTGAGCTCATAACTATGTCCACATTTTTCTTTCATTGTTAAAAAAAAAAAAAAGTCTAATGCAGTATGTTTCATTCAAAAGTTCCCTGTACAGAGGGAATTGAGAAGCATACTATTTTCATCTATTTTTTTGTTTGCTTTTTTTCTCTCTCATAGCTTTCCCCTTTGTTTGGATTTTTATTTCACAAGATGACTAATATGGAAATATGTTTAAAATATTATACATGTATAAACTATAACATTGCTTGCTGTTGTGGGAAGGAGAGAGGAAAGAACGAAAAAAAATGAACTCAAAATTTTATATAAATGAATGTTATAATCTATTTAAATGCAATTGGAATAATAAAATACTATTGATTTTTTAAGTCTTTTAGCGTTATCTTAGATTATTGCATTACAGAGAATAACTTTTTTTTCCCTTTTGTATGGATTTTTTCTTAAAATAAAGATAAAGGAGAGAATAACGTTCTATAGCATTGTATGTTTAAACCTGGAAGGAACTTCAGATGTCATACATATCTTGTGATTATATTATAGTTAAAGATTTTAAAGATAAGAATATCAAAGCCTAGGGGGTTTATGTTTTAGCCACTATTACTTAACGAAGATAAACCTAGAATATGGGTTCAGTTCTTCCTTTCAAATTCCAACATTCTTTTCATTATATCATTCTGACAAATTTATCCATATCTTTACAAATGCAACTACTATTAAAAACAGATAAGAAAACAAATTTTTAAGTGCCTCTTTAGTATTTTGATGACCAGTGATATATCTTTAGATTCTAAAGGGTTAAAAATTCATCAATGGCTATAAAATCGGAGAAACAAATAAAAGTCCTGGTTTTGTTCATAGGTTATCTGTTATCAAGTTACTTATTTCAAAAGTCATGTTTTTGTTTATTTATCCTAAAAATTGGTAGACTATCTATCCATATCAAATTATGCAACACATTATATCCTTTGGCCATTATCATGATTAGAAATGTTAGTATGACAAGGATTTGTGTTATTATTTGTTATTTTATATGTTGTCCTTTCCAGTTCACCTTCAATGATAGATGTTTGTGTTCTTTACTCTGTCTACATTTCTAACTTTGCTATTTTTTCTTGCAATTTTGTCTTCGCATATTTAATAATACTCTCATTCTAACTTACCCTATATTTATTTTTTTATTATAGCTTTTTATTTACAAGTTATATGCATGGGTAATTTTACAGTATTGACAATTGCCAAACCTTTTGTCCCAATTTTTCCCCTCCTTCCCTTTCCCTCTTTCCCAGATGGCAGGTTGACCAATACATTTTAAATATGTTAAAGTATAAATTAAGTACAAAATAAGTATACGTGTCCAAAAAGTTATTTTGCTGTACAAAAAGAATCGGACTTTGAAATAGTATACAATTAGCCTGTGAAGGAAATAAAAAATGCAGGCAGACAAAAATAGAGGGATTGGGAATTCTATGTAGTGGTTCATAGTTATCTCCCA
The DNA here is from genome assembly GCF_902635505.1 of Sarcophilus harrisii. Taxonomy (NCBI): domain Eukaryota; kingdom Metazoa; phylum Chordata; class Mammalia; order Dasyuromorphia; family Dasyuridae; genus Sarcophilus; species Sarcophilus harrisii. The sequence continues at coordinate 175,547,917 of NC_045426.1, read as the reverse complement.
GATTTCTTTCACTGCTTACTCTATATTTATAAGAGAAATTAAGTTAATTTCCATTTTCAAAAAAATTTAGGAATTATACTGCCTTCAAATTTGCCTGTTGGCTTCAATTTATTAAATCTATTCATTAGTTTCTGATTAGATTCATTAGTTCAAATTACAGATAACTCCTTTATACTTAAACAAACTAAATAATCTTATCATATGCCTTTCAATAATAATGATGTGGACCCTTACTCTAATTCATTCATTTCAACAGTGCACATTGTAAAGAACCCTGCTGTTGTTTGGAATGTTCATAAGGCTTTCTAATTATGCCATTATAATTAATTATATGAAAATAATAGTTATTACAAAACCCAATCACCTAATCAAACATTTATCAGTAATAATTAAATTAGGTTAAGGATAAATTTTGTAACTTCATTGATTGCCTGAAATTTATGTAAAATATTTTGATTATTGTTTACTAAAATATATTTAGAAGTTTGTTAATTAAATTAAGAATTAATGACAAAATGCTTGACATACATATCCTCTTCTGTTGATAAAATGCTAGGAAGTCCAGGTTTAATTTCATTACTTTGAACCTTTATTCTAATAAGTTTTGTTATTTTAGTTGAAATGCTTGCATGATGAAGCCAAATCAGTCTTCTAATTTGGGTTCTTTTTTAGAGTCTCTTGGTACTGTTAAATGACATAAGCCCAAATATTCAATAAGGCATCTTCATAAAGACCATGAAAGGAAAAAAAAATGATGATTAACTAGAATGAGCAAGTCTATCCTCACTGGAATACAAGGCTTCTTGCCATATATTTTTAAGAAACCATGATGTGATAAAGAAAACTCATAGCTATAGAAATTGATAGATCTTTAGTTCATTAATAGAAAAGAATGTATCACTGCTTTCATATATTGATATATGTGTCCCATAATACCTATGTTCTAGAAACCTGCATTTTCCTCCTGCATGTTTAAATATGACATGATTAAATTTCCAGGAATAAAACTAAGATCATTCTTGTTCCTAATATTGTTTTTGGAAATGAAGATGGTTCATCATATCTAATGGAAAGTACATGGATTATTGAAATTACACTGGCAAAGAATGGAACTTTTGCAGTGTAGTAGGGTTTTATTAATGACTAAGAGAAAATTCTCTAATTAAAAGCAAAGTAGGTTTAAAAAAAAAGTTGTTGCCCATTTGGCCCAACTACTTTCATCATGTAACTATATTCCCTCCCCATTCACTCCGTCGGTTACTATGTTTGCTTATGGTAGAATATATATAGTTTTCACATTAGCTCTTGATCAATTAGATAACCATTAAAGAAATGCCTTCCTATGATTGAGATGTTTCCAAAAAATTGAAGTGTTAATCTAAGAATGAACTGCTTTACTTTTTTGGTAATAATTTGCACCACTACAATACACTACCACAAAGACAATGCATGTGCTCTTTGTGAAGTGAGAGATGGTTCTCTTCTGAAATTATGTGTAAATGGGACTCATAAATCATTAAAGTTCACATAAAAATATGGAAGGAAGAGATAATTTCTTTTATTTTTCCTGACAAATTGGATTACACATCAGCAAGAGACAGAGTAAGGTGCTTTCTATGGGTGTTATAACCTAGGGTTGGCCAAATTAGTGAGTGATTCCTTAGAAGCCATGTGTGTGGTTGGGTTCTCAAGCATTCTGGAATATGCCACACACAGATTCTGCTTCTTCCTATCCCCCCATCAACGATACTCAAAAAAATTAAATGAAAAAAGAACTAAACAACAGGTTTTTATTAGGTGCCTGCTTTGTGACAGGCACTTTCCTAGGCCACAGGGAATGTAAGTTCAAAGAAGAAAACAATCTTTATTCACAAAGAGTTTACATTCTAATGAGTGAGACAACAAATAGATTTGAAAATACCTAAAGCATAAATATGATGTGAATAAATTCAAATATATACAAAGTAATTAAATATCAGACAGTTTGGGAGGGAGAGAACTAAGAGCTAAGGGATCAGGAAAGGCTTTATGCAGAAGATAATGCGTTAGCTGCTTCTCAAAGGAAAAAAAATAGATTTTATGAGGCCATGGAGAGAATGATACATTCTAGATATGGGTGATGGTGAGGACAAGGGCACCAAAATAGGACATGGAAAATCATGTGTGAGGAACAAAGAGAAGGCTAGTTTAGCTGAATTATAGCTTGTAGCCACTCTATTAAAGGGAAAAATAGCCAGTGAGGATAGAAAGCTAATTGGGGCCAAGGTGTGAAGTGATATATACAAAATTTATATTTCACCCTAGCAGTAATAAGAGATCCCTGGAATTGATGAATGAACTTGATTATATCTGAACTTAAGGAAAATTATTTTGGCAGGTGTGTAAGGTGTATTAGAATGAGGAGAAACTTTATCTAGAGAATTCTACTAATGCCCCCTTTTATTCTGGTACCTTCCCTGTTAATTTCTTTTTCCTACCGTTTTTTTTTTTTTTTTGTATGTAGCAGTTTTGGAAAATCTGCTCTAATTCACTGAGTTCCTTAAGAATAGAGGTAGGTGTGTGTGTGTGTGTGTGGGTGTGGGTGTGTGGGTGTGTGTGTGTGTGGGTGTCCTTCAGTTTTTTTTTTGTTTGTCTTTTTTTTTTTTAATCCCCAGAATTTACTAAAGTGCTTGACACATAAAAGGAACCTAATAAATGCTTGTTAATGTGAACAAGTAAAATTCTGTTGCAATAATCTGGGTAAAAGGTAGTAAAAGATTAAAATAAATTGAGTTTATGTAGAGAGAAGAGTTGGCTAGAAAAGATGTCGTGAAGACAGAAAGGGCAAGATTTGATAGGTGATTACATGTTTGGAATGTCAAAGAATGAAGAGTCCAGAATAATTCTGAGGCTATGAAACTGGGAGCCTCGAAAAATGGTAATACCTTTGAGAGCAATAGGGGTTAGGGAGGTACAAACGATGTACAGCTATTCCCAAAAGACTGAACTATGAATTGACAGCACTGAATAAAATCAGATTTCTACTTTATGTTCCTTGGGTCAAAAGATGGTGGGGAAGGGAACTTTGCAGATTTTATTTTATTTTAAATTTAATATTTTTGATATTTACTTTAAATATTTTGGTTTCCATTTTTTCTTCCTCCCTTTCCTCACCCCTTCTCAAGACAGTGTTCAATCTGATATACATTATAAATGTACAATAATACTAAATGTATTTCCACATTAATTATGTTGTAAAATAGACAGAACAAAAGGGAAAAACCACAAGAAAGAAAAAAAAAAAACTAAAAAAAGTGAAAACTGTATGTTTCAATCTGCATTCAGACTCCATAGTTTTTTCTCTGGATGTGGGTAGCATTTTCTATCATGAGTCTTTCAGCATCATGCTAGATCATTTTGTGGCTAAGAACTAAGTCTATCAAAACTAATTATCCTCACAGTGTTTCTGTTACTGTACAATGTTCTACTTCCTTCAGCCAGAATCATATAAGCCTTTCCAGGTTTTTCTGAAATCTGCCTGCTCATCATTTCTTATGGAACAGTAACATTCCATTACATTCATATATCATAATTTGTCTAACCATTCCCCAACTGAAGGGCATCCCCTCAATTTCCAGTTCGTTGATACCACAAAGAGAGCTACTATAAACATTTTTTTGTACATATGGTACCTTTCCATTTTTCATAATCTTTTTAGGCTACAGATATCAGAGATATTGTTAGGCCAGAGAGCCTGTATACTTTTATAACCCTTTGGGCATAGTTCCAAATTTTTCTCCAGAATGGTTGGATCAATTCACAACTTTACTAACGATGCATTAGTGTTCGAATTTTACTACATCCTCTACAGCATTTATCATTTTTTTCTGTTATATTAATAAATCTGATAGTTGGAAGGTGGTATCTCATAATTGTTTTAATTTGCAATTCTCTAATCAGTAGTGATTTAAAGCTTTTTTTTTTTCATATGGCTAGAGATGGCTTTAATTTTTTCATCTGAAAATGATTGCAGATTTTAATACACAGTTGGATATCCCCAAATGGAATAATGCCTCCAATTTCTCCAATGTGGTCATGACCCTATAGAAAAGGAGTAGTCAGCACAGTGGAGTGAAAAGAGTGCTAAATTTAAAGTCAGAGGACCTAGTTTCAAATTCTGTCTTTGTCACTTATTGCCTATGTGCTATTGGACAAGTCATTGATTTCTCAAGGTTTAAACTTTCTTATCCATAAAATAAATGGGTTGGAGTCTCTGAAACTATGATCTCTGAAAGGTACATAAATTGTTAGTTAAAATGTATATGTACATGTATGCACATGTATATATACATATACATACATGTGAATATACACATACATAAATTGTGTATATGTATCCATTAGATTAATATGTCTAAAATGAAAATGGGTAAGATTCAAAGTATATCACAATTTAGAGACAGGACAAACTGTATAGAAGATGTAATACTTTTCCCACTTCAGAATTTAAAATTTTTATTCTCTTGACAAAAGGGGGAAAATAGTACAAATGAGAATGTCAAACAAGAATGTTAACTTTACTGACAACTGTACCTGTATCTGTTCTGTTATCCTAAGACAAACTTAGTGTAGATGCAGCTTCTCAGAGACCACTCAGATCATAACTCTTATGCTTTAAAATTCATAAATATATTAAAATCAGAAATGACAAATGAAATCTCATCTAGTGATTTCCCTCAGTGTTCCTAACAATGATCAAGAACTCTGGAATCAGTTTCCATTCCCATTTCAAAGATTTGCTACCTTTAACCTCCTTAGGCCTCAGTTTCCTATCTGAAAAATGACAGCTTTGCACTAGATGAGCTGCAAGTATCCTTATAGTTTTAGACTTATGTTTCTATATTCATCAATGTCCTATATTATAAAATATTGAAAGGCAAGTAAAACTGCCCTCCAGTATTCCCTCTGGAATTTCCCCTCAGTTTTGTCCCAGGCTATCACCTTTACAATTTTCCATATCTTGACCCCTTGGCAATCTGGTTCATCCTTACAATACTCTCTTCTCCTGAGTCCTTGACTTTTTTTCTATCATATCACTAATTGTACCCTGCCAAGTATCAGCCTTCGATCACTCTCACCATCGGCCTTTACTTTTACACACAGTTTACAGGTAGTTGGTCAAAGATGGAGAAAATCATTCAATTTTTTTGATTGGATCCATTATTAATTCATGTTACAAATTTTAACTAGGCTCTTACTAGAGTGTAGTTGCCCAATATGGGCAATTGCCCAGATTGCTGGACAATCTGAATATATCTTCCTATCAACTCACTATTTTACTCTCCACAGTGGCTCTTAAAACCTTTTGTCCCTCCTATTTGTCTCTTCCTCTTAACCTCTCTCAGTTGAAAATGCTTGACATTTTACAGAAAAAAAAGGTTGAGGCTATTTTTTGTGAACTCCATTTTCCCTCTCCTCCTCATTTTATGTTAATCAGTTAATATCTGTCACTTTTTCCTCCTTCATTACTATCTCATACAAAGAGGTGGCTTCATTCTTTACCAAGGCTAAACCCTTTACTTATTCAAGCAATCCCATTCCATCCCATCTCCTCCAACAAATTGTCACCTCTGACAAGCCCATTCAATCACTTATTTTCAACCTATCCCTCTATACTGATTCCTTCTTTGCTACCTATAAACATGTCAATATTCTCCTCATCTGCAAAATCAAAAACAAACAAAATATCCTTACTTGATCTTTCCAGTCCTTTAACTTTTGACCTTTGTAGCTATATATTTTGAAGAAAAAAGTCATGCACAATTGGGTACCTCTACTTTCTCTCTTCTCACTCTCTTCTTAATTCTATAATCCAGCTTCCAACCTTATCATTCCATTGAAATTGTTTTCTCCAAATTTAAGGTTCTCTTAAATGCCTAATCATTCTGCTTGACTTCTCTTCTCTTTGACACTTTCTTTTCTTTGGGTTTGCAGAACACACTTTCCCTTTCAGATCAATCTCTTTTGCTGAATCTTCGTCCAGATCACTTATTGAATCATTTTTTTTTTCCAGGAAAGTACTTTGGTATTGCTGAAGACCAAGATTTGAACTGTAGCTTCTCTACTAATAGCTATTTGATGTAGAGCAAGTCATATTAACTATCTAGATCTCAATATGTGATCTGTAAAATAAAAGGAGTAGACTAGATGATCTCTAAATTGACTTCTATCTCAAATGATCTTATTTTCTTGTTTCATTTATAATGAAAATCCTCTCAGTCTCTCTAAGAATACTTGCTAAGAATATCTGTTTTATATTAAATTATGCATGAGTTTCCCTATTCTAGCTATTAGTGAAATGATAAGGTTGTGATTTTGATTTATTCCTGTATTACCACTTAACTTCTATCACTCTGTATGTATTTATCTATAGTGCAACTCTGCTGTGGAATTTATTATTGACATGCAAATATATTAGAGGTGATTTTACTTTGAAAATTTATGTGATACTCTCATAAAAGCCTCAAAGAATTCAGAAAATGCATTTGGAGAGATAAGAACTATGAAGGGACTCATAACTTTGACTACCAAAAAGCAAACCACCTTGTTAAGTTTTATTTGTCATTATTTCATTAACCTATACTACTAAAGGCACTGGCTGATGATTTATTACAATGAAGTGCTTCAGTGAATAAGGAGTAGGAATTCTTAGTCATGTTGAGGCATCCTGTGGATAATAGATTCAGAACTGAAGTGGCTTTAGATGTTTGCTAGTCCAATCTTCTCATTTTACATATCAGGCAGCTGATGACTAGAGACACCTGATTTGTCTGCAGTCACAAAAGTAAAGGATATCATAGTAGATATTTAGAGCTTGACCCCATGATTTCAAATTCATCCCTTTTTCCACAGTGCCATGTTGCAAGATTTCAGTTATTTTTCAGAACAAATGGGTAATATCATCATATTTAAGTGGCAAAGAACATAAACATTGTTTTCTCTTATGCAACTAAAGATACGCATGTCATAATCAAAGTTAAGAGGTAAAAACTGATGTAAAGAAAAAACATCTTTTAAAATTTTTCACTAAAGGAAGAAAATGAATTTTAAGCATACATAAATTGAGGATATTAAATATATATAGGTGTGCATATGAATATATATGCATATGCATACTCATGCGTAGTATTTCAATATCCAGAAATAAACATAAACAAAATCTACATATATTAAACACAAATGTGGGAATGTGTCAAGAATTTTTAATTTTGTCATCTTGAATATTCTTTCCACAAATACAGATAGCAACTCCAGTATTCTTCATTGGGTTGGTTCCAAATTTTTCTGAACAAATCTAGAATATTGCATTGACATGTCCATCATTCTAACATGAATAAATCCACTAGAAACTTGAATTTGTTAATGTTACCTTCACTGCTATACTATGTACATCAATAGGAAAAATATTTGCAATTCTATTTTATATCTATAAAATTTAACAGTAGATTAGAATTTAAACAGACAAGTAAATGATATTTCAAAAAATACCTTGTTTAAAATTGGTTGGTCACTAAAAGTTATATTTACTCTTCACAGCATACATTTAATACTCTTGGTTCTTAGAATAGATATTAAGAAATATACACATGTTTCTTGTCTTCAAGAAATTTAAAATTTACAAGGGCTCAAAAAACAGGCATGGAATTAATAGATATATGTAGATTTTTGCTATCATTAGAAAATTAATAACTATCCAAGCGGAAAAAAAAAAAACTTTTCTACTAATTTTATGCATATATAATGTTTATGTTTTAGGGCAAATGAGAGATGAGTGCAAGGGAATTTCTCATAATAATAAGTATGTTTTATACATTTTTTTCCCAATTTAATGTAAAGACTTTTTAATATTCTTTTTTTTTTTTTAAACAAAAATCATTGTTTTGGCACTGAATCAGTAAATTAACTTAGGTGGAATTGTTATTTTATATACTGCCTTGTCCTGTCAAGTAATAATATTTCTTCAATGTTTAGCTCTGACTTTATCTGTATGAAAAGCATTGTAATGTGTCCAATTGAGGATTTATCTTGGCAGGTAGATTTTCAGGTGTTTTATATAATCTACAGTTATTTAAATGAAATTTCTCTTTCTATCTCTTGCTGCTGGACTTTGTTAGTAATATATAGAAATGTTGATGATTTATATAGACTTATCTTATATTCTACAACTATCCTAAAGTTATTATTTCAAGTAGTTCTTTTAATTGATTCCCTAGGATTCTCTAAATTTACCATCATATCATCTGCAAAGAGTTTAATTTCTTCAATGATTCTTCTAATTTCTTCTATTTCTTTATTTTCTCTTATTTCTGTAATTAGCTAATACAATATTGAGTAATAATGATGAAAATGGACATAATTGCTTCACCCCTGACCTTACTGGAAAGGCTTCTATCTTATCCTAATTAGAGATAATGCTTGCTGATGGTATTACAAAGATGCTAGTTATAATTTTAAGGAAAGCTCTATTTATTCCTATGCTCTCTAGTATTTTTTAAAATAGGAATTGGTGTTATATTTTGTCAAAAGCATTTTCTTCATCTATTGAGATAATCATATGATTTTTGTTGGTTTTATTATTGATCTGGTCACTTATACTGATAGTTTTCCTAAGATTGAACCAGCTCTGCCTTCCTGCCTTCCCATCAGTCATAAGTATGATTTTTGTAATATATTGTAGTAATCTCTTTGCTAAAATTTTATTTAATTTTTTTCACCAATATTCATTGGGAAAGTTGTTCTATAGTTTTCTTTTTTTCTTCTCTCTTTTTGGTTTAGGTTCCTGTATCATATTTGTGTTATAAAAAAAAAAATTGGTAGGACTCAATTATATGCAGTTTAATAGTATTGTGCAATATAATCTCAAAATCAAAAAAATTTAAAAATAGAAAAATATTACAAGAACTCAGAATAAAAATGGGAAATTTTATTCTAATTTTGAATTTGAATTGGGGATCAATCATAATGTTATTTTTTTCAGTCATCTATTTTATATGCCTTTTGAACTGCCTGGTAGAAGTACAAAGTAACAAAAAAGGAATGACTATGGAGCTTTATTTAGTTGGCCTGTGGGGAGGAAGATTTCTTGCATATCTGGTATTTCTTTTACATATCAAAAAGAATTGGGAAACTAACACAAACTTGGATTTACAGTAACAAAATATTCTTAATAATCTGCTTTTAAAAATCATGCCTGAGATAACCTTTCAGTTTCACTCTAGCCTTTATACTTATAAAGAGTGTGTTTATAAACAGACTCACAAGTTGTCATTTTTCCAGATAAATATTTATCTTAATTTAATCTCCTTAAACCTTCTTCAGATTATAGCAATAAATACATTAAAAATGATGCTGTTAAAAGCATATCAATTACCATAAAGGAAAAAAAAAGTCTCTAATTTTATTATGTATATTTTTGTCTTTACAAACGTAAATGACAGAATTGCATTGCATTGAATTCTTCTTATTGACACCAAAGTAACATCTTCAAACACATGCTTCTGGGTATATTTTTTTTCCAAATATTCCCCAAGAGCATTTTACAGAAATTTTCTACTTTGAAGTTCATCTTCTATATCTTAGCATGATAATACAACAAAGGAGAAAGCAAAATACAAAATACTATAATAGGCCTATAGGACTTGTTAAGTTCCTTTAACACATTGAATGAGATTCTCATTGCTTGATGCTCTCACATTGTATAGTAATTCTAATTTTGCCCAGAATTATATTTTTTCTGTTTAATTTTATCTCTAAAATTTCTCATTTATATAAAGAGAAGCATACAAAGACAAAGGATACTAACTAAATGCATGTTCAAGAAAGTTGAGAAAAAAGAAGTCAGCAAAAGGAAAATGACTAAAAATGCAAGAAGTGATAACTGATGCCATTCCTCTATCAAGGAAATATCTATAATATAAGACCTAAATAATATATTTATTTTCTAAACCTTTTTCAGACCTGATAACATTTTTTCCTCTTATACTTTAGGGCACTTATTATCTATGATATTTTGTGTTATTAATATTATCTTAATATTTTTAGTCTAGGATGCATTTTAAATTAATTATCTACTCTTGTTTACTTATGCTATTTCAGAAATGTAGTTATTTAGCATTTTATGTCTAATTATTTTTTCCAGTTAACAAGCATCTAATTTTTTGCCCTTCTTTCCTTTATCCACTCCATAATAAAAACAAAAACAAAACAAGAACATCATAAGCATGCATAGCAAAACAAAATAAATATCTATATTGGTCATGTCCAAAGAATATGTACTTTATTATACTTATTTATTCCATCATCTCTTTCTCAAAAAGTGAGTAACATTCTTCATCGCTAGTATTCTGTAATCATTGCATTGATCAGAGTTCCTAATTAATTCAGAATTACTTTTACAAGCATAAATTATTTTCCTGGTTTTGCTAATTTTACTTTATACCAGTTCATGCAAGTCTTTTCTCTAAAAGTACATTCTTTGTTATTTCTTTTTAGTACAATAACATTCTATTACATTAGCATAACATAATTTGTCCAACTATTCCACAATTCATAACACTTATTTAGTTTCTAGTTCTTTGCCATGTTAAAAGGGTATGTGTGTATTTATACACACAAGTAATACATATGTATACATACATACATATTATATATATTGCATATGCACACACACATATATGTGTGTATATGTGTGTGTATTTAACACTCAAAATCATAATAAAGGGAGCCTGTTTAATGGGAAGGTTACAAGTATACTCTGTTGTCATTTGTAATGCTACTCAAACAGATTGCATTGAAAACAATTCCCTACATGCAGATATTTTGCCAAACTAATTTTGTCTAAATTCCTTAGGATCCAGTGTCATTTTTTTTATTTATTCTGATCAATCCTCTATTTTCAGCACCATTTTTAATACCAAGAAAATCCTGAAAATTGCCATACGTTTATCTTTAATCAGGAATATGTCCAAAAAGCCAAAATTAAAGTATAAAATTTTTATTTAGCAATATGTGAATATACAAGCCCTCGTCTAGACAAATACTACCTTTCTAAGTGTACTTTGGATGAATATGTTAACTTCCATTCTATCTATATATGGATTGGACTACTTGTTCTCCAAGATCCCTCGCCACTATGATTTTTCATACTACTATGTATAAAACAAACAAACACACAAAGAGATACAAAACATTGAATGAAATGTAATCTAAATACAGAATTTTCTCAGATATAAAAAAGAAATTGGCTAAACTTTGAGCAACTTCTTGCCTATTTAGTTAGTTTATCCTAATTTGCATAATGTGCTTTTCTTGCAAGACCAAAATTTCAAAACCCTAAGAAAAAGAATATATAGAAGTCAAAGAAAATTTACCAGTAAGGAATTTTAATCTTTCACAACCATATACTAGTTAGGGACTATCTAGATGCCCCCTTCCTGTCCCTCAAACTTTTCCTCAGCATCTACCTCCTATGGCTCTCCATAGTTTGCAGATTACATCAGTGTCATTCTCTGATCCACTTTCTCTGGTCCTTCATCATTGATAGACTGAGAAGTTCTTGAGAGAAGGAACTATTTTGGTTTTGGGGAATTGATTTTGTTTGTTTTTTGGTCTTTTTTTGGTTTTCAATTACAAATTCTAAAACTTCTCCATCAGCCTTGGATATTAAAAACCTTCATTCAATGGAGAAGATTGGGCACACAATACACATTGGTAAACAACATAGTGACCCAGTATTTGGTAAAGATAAGAATATAAGTTTTTAGGACAAGAACTCAAGGTTTTGAAAAAAACAATTCTGGTAAAACTGAAAAGCAGTTTGCTAGAAAGAAAGTGTAGGAATATGCAGTACACTTCTAATTAAAGTTGTAATTTCTATATATATTTAACTACATAATTATATAGTTAACTAAGTCAAATTTATAAGACTTCAAGTCATTCCTTAACTGATAGATGATCAAAGGATATGAATAGATAATTTTAGAAGAAAAAATCTAAGATATCTATAGTTATGCTTAAAATGCTCTGAATTATTATATATTAGGGAAGTATAAATTAAAACTTTAAGATACTACCTCACAATTATCAGATTGACTAATATAAAAGAAAAGGAAAATTGTAAATGTTGAATGGAATGTTGAAAAATTGGGACTTTATTGCATTGTTTATGGAGTTGTGAATTGGTCTGTCTATTCAGGAGAACAATCTTGAAGTACATTCAAAGAACTATATGATTTTGTATACTCTTTAACCCAACAAGACCAATAGTATGTGTCCCAAAGAGAAAAATGAAAAAGAACTTATATGTGCAAAAACATTTATAGTGGCTCCCTTTATGGTGACAAAGAATTGGAAATTCTTGGCCATCAATTGGGGATTTGTTGAACATGTTGTGGTATATGATTATGATGAAATATTATTGTGCTGTAAAAATGATGAGCAGGATGCTTTCAGAAAAAAAACATGAAACATGAAGACATATATGAGTTAATATAGTTATGAAATAAGTAGACCTAGGAGAATATTTTACACAGTAACAACAGTTTTGTATGACAGATAACTATGAGTAACTTGACTGATCAGTGTAATGACCTGTTAGAATCCTAGTGTTAACTCAATGGAATTGATACAATGTTTATTGGTTCACACATTAGAGCAAATCCTTATAAGGTGTTAAGTCACTAATATTGATAGAAACAATGCTTAAGCTAACACCTTTGAGAAGTTCACACATTAGTTCACACGTTTGGGAGATTTCAGGGTTCAGTATGAGATATCCAAATTCACACCTCCCATAATCCCACTCTCAGGGGAGGAGCCAACCTTTGAATTTACACCTCTAAAAGAGCATAAAAACAGCTGAGCTCAGTCAGGAGAATTCAGTGGAAAAGATTGAGAGGGGAGCATCAGTTGGAGATTGAGAAGCCACGAGTTGGAGTTGAACTAGAGACAGAAGCTGGAAGAGCTAAAAGACAAGCTGCAAGAGCTCTTGGAACCAAGGAGTGAGATAGGCCTCTAAGAAAACTAACCAGGCTTTATTGAAGGAGACAATAAAAGATTTGAACTTTTAACACCTGGCTGCATTTGGAGTGATTATTACTCTGAACCGAAACTAAGGCTGCCTCCACAAAATCTCCCCAAGAAACCTGCCCAAAGAGAAAGATTATATTATACAAAAGAAGAGAACACTACAAAGACCAAATTAAATTTTAAAGTATTATGATAAAAACTTATCTTCCTCCAAAGAGAAAACTGTTAAAGTCTGAGTACAAACTGAAGCATTATTTTATTTTATGGTGTTTTTGCAATATGACTAATATAGCATTGTTTTGTATTGTTTTGATCGACATCATATTTCTTGCCTTCTCAATGGCTAGGGAAAAAGGAAGAAGGTGGGAGGAAACTCAGAAATCAATTTTTCAAAATGAATGTAAAACCCTCAGAGTTGGAAAGTTAAATAAAACACGAAAACAAAATAAACACTTATTAAGCTCGTGTTTTATATAAAATATCATGTTCAGTTGTAAGGCAAGGTGGTTTTGGGGAGAGGAAAAAAGGAAAACTATAAAGATATATGATAAGGCAAGAAGATTATAAATAAGTTGAAAATAAAGTAATAAAAATTATATTATAATTCAAGATAATAAATGATCACAGGACTCATTAAAAATGAATGATACCTGCCCTCCCTAAAAAGTTAGAGAAAATGGCATTAATATAAGTATGATCTGAAAAGGCCTTAAGGAAGGCCTTGAGTTCATGAATGATGAGTAAGATTTGCAGACAAAGAGAAGAGTGGATTATTAATTATGGCTTCTTAATTTCTTCAATCATTTCATCTTCACTATTGTTTTTGTTCATATGTATATTCAATACTTCCCTGTCTGAGAAGAATAAACAAAAGCTTTTTTTTTTCACCACCTATTACATGATTTAGCTATCTATTTTTTCTGATTTTTTTTTTTTTTTTTTTTACTGCTTAACATCTAATGTCAATATACTATCCTCTGGTAAAATATAGGACATTCATTGGTAGGGACTCTCTTTGTATCCCAGGTATATAACACATTAACCACTTGTGCAAGACTATAACAAGCATGATAAGTACAGGGAAATAGGGAATAACTTATATGAGCTGAGTCAAAGTAAAATAAACAAAACTAAAAAAATATATTACTGATTAAAACAACATATGTGTAAAAGGAAAAAAAATCACAGAACAAATGAAAATAAATTTTTCAAAAGGATAAAGAACAAGCTTGGCTTCAAAGAAGAGATATGGACATATTTCTCCCTATTCTTTGGCAGATATGAGTTCATAGTCCGTGTGGAACATTGCATATCATATTTTGGTTGGTTTTGCTTTTTTTCTCTGAGAGCAGTTAGAGGAAGAAATAAAAACAAAAGTTATTTTAAAAATTGTTAAATTAAATTAAAAGTTTATTTTAAATAATTTTAAATAAATTAAAAGTTTATTTTAAAAATCCATTTTGATAGCATTTTTTCCTCTCAAAGTCACTACTTCAAAGTAAGCCTTGAAAGAGAAACGATGTACTGAAAGATGCATGACCAATTATAGACTCTTTAACTCCTCCTAGCTATATTTGTATATATTAGTTGAGGTAGAAAGTCACCACGATGATTAACAATAATTATAATAATGACAATTATATAGCCAACCCTTATAGAGCATGTTAAGATGTATAAAATATTTTACATATGCTATTTCAGTAAATCCTTATAAGATAAGTCCTCTTATGATTATTCACATGTTTCAAATTGGAAAACTGAAATTAAAAGAGATTAAATGATTTGCCTAGGATCACATACTCAGTATCTGAGATAGGATTTCAACTCAGACTTTCTCTATTCCAAGTCTAATTCATTGCACTACCTAGCTGTTTCTTTTGATAACATTACATTTATATAGAGCTCCATGATTTATAAATTGTTTTATATTTGTTATTTCATTCCTACCTTATATCAATCATGTAAAAAGTGTACCCTTACTTTACAGATGAAAAAAACTAAGGCAGAGAAAGATTAAGTGATCTGCCCAGAATAACAGTAGAGAGGGTCTGAGACTGGATTCAAACTTAGGTTTTCCTGACTCTTAAATTCAGCATTCTATCCACTCAACTATCTCCTGGCATATAATGTTTATTTTCTTACTATCTCCTTGTGAGGCTGGGCCAGGTGCGGGAGGAGTCAATGCACACACTTCCAAAAAATTGCAAATGACTCTGTGATCAGATAAGGCAAAAAACATGACATTTTTCACGTATCATTTGTGAGGTGGAAAAGAAGATGACTTTTTAAAAGTCTTAGTTTATTTACATAGTATGATATGTATCCCATATCATGCTCCTTCATATGCTGAGAGAGAAGTTGGCATATGAATATTTCCTAGTTATTATACTCTATGTTTCATCTATTTCTAAAAGCCCCAAGAACCATTATAGTACAGCAAAGTTTTTAAAAAAGAAGTTTCAAAATAGTTACCTTAATAGCTTTATATGGTCAATAATACACATCTTTGTTAAACTCTGAAGAGGATGGACACATAAAATATCTAAACTAAAAATAAATTGAAGTTGGAAAATACGGTTCTATAAAAGAAAATAAAGCCAGAACAAAGTCAGTACAATTCAACACTAAAAATCAAGGAGCAGGGACAGAAAACAAACTGCTCTGACAAGAAAAATGGACAGTCTTATAGTTATAGAAAGAGTCCTATAAATACTAAACACTATTTGTGTACAAAGCTCCAAGAAATTGAAATAGGTGCTCAGTCCAGAGATATTCATGGTAGTTTGTTCCAAACACTCACTTTGGATTATTTCTGGCATTAGTGCAGCTGAAGTGGAAAAAACATGGTGTAGTGGACAGAGAATCAGGATTTGACTTCAAATTCTCTCTCTTCTTACAGATTGAATGTCAGTAGACAAATCATTTAGCTTCTGGGCGTTGGTTTCTTCACATGTGAAATGACAAGGTCAACCTGATTATTTATCTGGTTCCTTCTAGCATGGCATTTCAGATCCTATGACCACCAAGATCCAATTACAAATCTTATGAACCTCTGACTAGAAAAAGGAAGGGGATATAGTGCTTACTTTGTATGTCAATCACTGTGCTGAAAGCTTTTTACAAGTATTATCTCCTTTGATTCTCACAATAACCCCACAAAGTAATTGCTATTGTTATCTTCACTTCATTATTTTTCATTTGTTTCAGTTATATACTATTCTTCATGACTCCATTTGGGATTTTCTTGCCAAAGATACTGATGTGGTTTGCCATTTCCTTCTCCAGTTCATTTTATAGATGAGGAAACTGAGGTAAATAGCATTAGATGATCTGCCTTGTGTCATATAGTTAGAATCATGGGCCAGATTTTAATTTAGTAGGCCTAGGGCTTTACCCATTATACTAGTTGCATAGATACTGATGTTTTCCCATAAGTGTGTACTTTGATTTTCTTCAATAGAATGGAAATTCTTTGAAGTTAGGATTTGTTTTCCTTTTCATCTGTTTATTTCCAAAGTCTAGCCTAACATAGTATTAAGTGACATTAATTACTTAAATATTTATTGGATAAATAACTGAATAAACAAATGAATGAATGCTTAAGTAGACTGGTGATTTCCTCTAAGAGAGAATATTTCATAAACCACTTAATTAAAAACCTACATAAATATGTTTTGATCCTTATCGAGAAAAGGGTTATTCAAGAAGTAGGGCTCACAGAGATATGCTTTGTTCTCCCTCTAGAACCACCTCAGCTTTTTTTCTTGTCACAGTTTTTTCCAATGTATTTTATGCTATTTCTTGTTGATGTTATTCATAATATAAAATAATCAGGAGTGCAACCAGCAGCTCTGATCATGGAACACTTGGTAAACATGCTTGTGTACATTTTCAGTTTGAATATTTATACCTTAGATATTAGCAATTGCCAAAAATTAAGGCTTAAATTATTTTTTTTAATTTCCTAGAACTAAAAAAAAGTGCTCATAATGAAGATTATAATTAAAAGTATGTGTGTAAAATTGTTTTTTGTTTTGTTTTGTTTTTGAGGAAGTTCTTGTTTAACATTTACCTGTAAGCCCCTGTTGTGGGTGCTCTGTTTTTCTGTCTCTCTGTCTCTCTGTCTCTCTCTCTGTCTCTTTCTGCCTCTGTCTTTCTGGATTTGTTTTTGTATCTCCACAAATATTTATATGTGTATGTATATATAGATATATGTGTGTGTATATGTATGTTTACATATGCACACATGTTAGTGTCATTCATAAGGAATGCTTTAGAAGGCTCAGGTAATAAAATTATCACCAGAATGGGATCATGGTGATTAGACACTACTGATAACAAAAATAAGAATTACTTTAAGTATTAATATTACTAGCAATTACATAGTGCTTTAAATTTTGCAACAACTTTATCTCATATTAGCTTTATCACATCCCTGAATCAACTTTCTTCAGTCCAATATGTTTTTCTGTTTCCTTTCCACATTATTTATAATTCAGATACTTTTAAGAATGTGATATTCCATGGTTACAGCCATATGGCATCACACCATACATCACTATATACACATATATAGAAAATAATCTATACAAATCCAGTTTAGATGATGAGATTTATGTTGAATACACTGACTTTGATTTTGGAATAGCATTTTTAACTTAGTAAGCCCTAGCTCTTTCTTCTACTCACATTTTCAGACTAAGAGAGCAGAAGCATCTCCCTGAAGGTATTCATGAAGACACATAGTTATTTATTATTGGCACATCAGTTCTATCCTCCAAAAGCTTTTTTTTTTAAACCTCCAATTCCTTTTTTTAAATTTAATAGCCTTTTATTTACAGGTTATATGCATGGATAACTTTACAGCGTTAACAATTGCCAAACCTCTTGTTCCAATTTTTCACCTCTTACCCCCCACCCCCTCCCCTAGATGGCAGGATGACCAGTAGATGTTAAATACATTAAAATATAAATTAGATACACAATAAGTTTACATGACCAAAACATTTTTTTTGCTGTATAAAAAGAATCAGACTCTGAAATATTGTACAATTAGCTTGTGAAGGAAATCAAAAATGCAGGTGGGCATAAATATAGGGATTGGGAATTCAATGTAATGGTTTTTAGTTATCTCCCAAAGTTCTTTCTCTGGGCATAGTTGGTTCAGTTCATTACTGTTCCATTGGAAATGATTTGGTTGATCTCGTTGCTGAGGATGGCCAGGTCCATCAGAACTGGTCATCATATAGTATTGTTGTTGAAGTATATAATGATCTCTTGGTCCTGCTCATTTCACTCAGCATCAGTTCGTGTAAGTCTCTCCAGGCCTTTCTGAAATCATCCTGTTGGTCATTTCTTACAGAACAGTAATATTCCATAATATTCATATACCACAATTTATTCAGCCATTCTCCAACTGATGGACATCCATTCAGTTTCCAGTTTCTAGCCACTACAAAAAGGGCTGCCACAAACATTCGTGCACATACAGGTCCCTTTCCCTTCTTTATAATCTCTTTGGGATATAAGCCCAGTAGTAACACTGCTGGATCAAAGGGTATGCACAGTTTGATAACTTTTTGAGCATAGTTCCAAACTACTCTCCAAAATGGTTGGATTCGTTCACAACTCCACCAACAATGCATCAATGTCCCAGTTTTCCCACATCCCCTCCAACAATCATCATTATTTTTTCCTGTCATCTTAGCCAATCTGACAGGTGTGTAGTGGTATCTTAGAGTTGTCTTAATTTGCATTTCTCTGATTAATAATGACTTGGAGCATCTTTTCATATGACTAGAAATAGTTTCAATTTCTTCATCTGAGAATTGTCTGTTCATATCCTTTGACCATTTTTCAATTGGAGAATGGCTTGATTTTTTATAAATTAGAGTTAATTCTCTATATATTTTGGAAATGAGGCCTTTATCAGAACCTTTGACTGTAAAAATATTTTCCCAGTTTATTGCTTCCCTTCTAATCTTGTCTGCATTAGTTTTGTTTGTACAAAAACTTTTCAGTTTGGTATAATCGAAATTTTCTATTTTGTGATCAGTAATGATCTCTAGTTCTGCTTTGGTCATAAAGTCCTTCCCCTTCCACAGGTCTGAGAGGTAAACTATCCTGTGTTCCTCTAATTTATTAATAATTTTATTCTTTATGCCTAGGTCATGAACCCATTTTGACCTTATCTTGGTGTACGGTGTTAAGTGTGGATCAATGCCTAGTTTCTGCCATATTAGTTTCCAATTTTCCCAGCAATTTTTATCAAACAGTAAGTTCTTATCCCAAAAGCTGGGGTCTTTGGGTTTGTCAAAGACTAGGTTGCTATATTTGTTGACTGTTTTATCTCTTGAACCTAACCTATTCCACTGATCAACTAATCTATTACTTAGCCAATACCAAATGGTTTTGGTAACTGCTGCTCTATAATATAATTTTAGATCTGGTACAGCTAAGCCACCTTCATTTGATTTTTTTTTTCATTAATTCCCTTGAAATTCTTGACCTTTTGAAAAACCTCCAATTCCAAAGTTGATGAACCTATAGAATATTGGTAAAACATTGGAATACAAAAAAAAAATTCTGTTTGGCTATCAATCAGCTTTCTCATCTGGGTTCATTTTGGTTTCTTCGTTGTGTTCTTGTATTGTTTTTTGTTTCATTTTAAAAATTGTTCTCCTAGTTCCATGAAATAAATTAGACAAAGGGAAAATATCAAATTGTCAAGCACTGTACGTTAAGTTAGTTTTTTTTTTTTTAAAGTAGCAGTGATAGGTTTGCACTAAGCTCAGTCCTGCTTGAGAAAAGTACTATATATTTGTCATATGACTCACCGTGTAAAGGTACATGCTGTGCAAGTAGACATAAGTTATCCTGTAGGCAAAGTGACATCTCACAATAATTTGACAAGATTGGAAGGTACAGTACGTCATTCTTTTTTAGACTTTACTGGCTGATGTTCTACACATTCATTATATGCTCTGACCAACATGATTTCTTTTAGGTACTGTTGTCAATATTTATAATCACATCATTACAATCATGTTATGGGTGGATACACTATTAGAGCATAGTGAAAAAATGAGCACTCAGCCAAAGGCTGTCATTAAAAAACAAACTCATTTTTTTCTGAGAAACATTAATATGTAAAAATGGTCTAAATTAGGATTTAATTGTAATTCTTTTGCTTTTTAAAATATTTTTTATTTAAATTTTTATTATTATTTTATTGTGAAACAGAGTGACCTTATGCAGGGTTGCATTTAGAATGTCTCAACTCCATTTCACCATCCACAGCAATTGTTGATTGCATATCACCAATAGTCAGACAATTCCACTCTGGGGATAGTTGCATTACTACCTCTCATCCTGCTTGCAGAGCAGTCCTTATAGCCATCATTTTTGAAGGCTGCTCTCATGGAGAAGAGTCCAGTCATCCCCACCAACTACCAAGCTAACTGAAGGAAGAAGGTACCCTTGGGAAGAGATACTATTATACCCGTTGGCCATTATCTTCCCCCAGATTCTAATGGGGACAATCCAGGATGCTGCATACAAAGGAAATAGCAATACTTCCATCTCAGTTTCCATAACCATCATTCTTGGAAGTAAACTCTATGAGGAATGTAACTGGAAAGCTCTTGCAAGGGATAAGTCTATTGAAGATCCAGAAAAGAAGCTATTTTCTCCAGTCATTGGAATTGTCAAATGATTTAACATCAGAAATTATAATGATTTTGTCAGTGGAAATGACCTGAAAGAAAAGACATTTACATCTACTTTGCTGTCTCCTGAGAACTATGGGAACTTCATATCTGTCTTTTCGACTGAAAACTTCCATATGTGTTGCTCTCCCCCACCCCCCAGTTAGAATATAAGCTCCATGAGAGCAGCAACTATTTCTATTTCTATTCCTATCTCCTAGAAGAATGATTTATATATATAAGTATATAGATAAATATTTCATTCTTTCTTTCATTTTGACCACCTTTGGCATAGTAATTGTAGCATTGTTAGACTGCAACAGATATATAGTAAGCAACAAAAAAAAATTAAGAAGCTATTGTTCTTTATCCAGAATTATGTATAAGGAAAGACCTTCTACTGCTTTAAAGTGGAAACAAATGAATAATTTTCTTCCCCACATAGTTACCTTAGATGTTTCATCTTCTGAAATATTGTTTTCAATAAATAGGAATATAGCATTCATGGTTGTGGAAGGATCCACTTTTCTTTACAATTTATTCTACTTATATAATCAGTTATTTTCTAGTGTCAGAATACGCTACTTATATGATGTTCTATAAAGTAGTGCCTTTTGACCACAGCCCTAAGATGTTATCTTTTACCTTGTTCCTCTAGCTTTAAGAAGACTAAATCATTCATGTATATCTGCATTCCTGGAATAAAAGCCAGTTGGATCTAGCAAGGCTGTTAATATATGTGAATATCATTCTTCTAGAATCAGAGAGATACAAAGAAGTTGTAGCACTTTTGTGGAACAGTGATAGATCTCTGGACCTGGAATGAGGAAGAGTTAAGTTCTAAGACAGTCACAATTATATATTAGATGTGTGGACTTAGACATATCATTTAATATCTGTCTGCCTCATTTTCCTCAACTGTAAAATATGGATAATAACATATTTAAGGAAAAAATGAAATATTTGAAAAGCACTTAGCAGAGTGTCTAGCAAATAGTAAGTGCTTAATACTTATTTCTTCTTCTTTTTCTCCTACCCTTAAGAACCTTGAAATCTATTTTAGTATATGATGCATTGACATAGGAAATAAGCAATAATGAAGCAATTTGGCTGTACTAGAGAATTAAAAGAGTTCATTTCAAAATCTGTAAAATGAAGAGTTTAGATCTTAAGTTCTTAGTTTAGGACACTAAAATTCTAAGCAAGACTGGAAAGTGAGCCAGGTTGTGGAGGGATTTAAATGAAAGAAAAAAATGTTTGGACTATGTCCGAGGAATAATAGGTAATTGTTGGTGGATTTGGACCAAGAAAATAAGAGGACATAATAAAATGAATCTAAATACAGTGACTAAATGCAAACTTCAGAAGAAACAACACAAGATATCAGAAGGGTAAGCAAATGGGAATTATGAAATGATGTATTTAACTTTAATATATACTTTTAAAAACTTCATATAGCAAAAAGTTCATAATTTCATAAAAAAATATCTTCTGTTAGACTTGATTAGATGATGTATATGGCATTTCAGAATACCTGAGTTCAAATCTTGGCTCTCAGACATATACTAGTGGTGTGCACTTGGCCAAGATGTTTATCCTCTAGCAACCTGTTTTTTCATTTATAAAATGTTGATCACAAAGACTCCTATATCACAGGATTATTTTTGGAATAAAGTGAGCTGATACACTTATACATATATGCTATGCTTTGCATCCCTTAAGACATTATATAAGTGTGTACTATTTATTTTCTTATTTGTTGTATATCTAAATATTTATTGATTAGTAATTTTTGATAAAAAGGAAATGAGTCTATTTTAAATTCAGAAAGTACATATATATAAGTATTTACATATACTTCATAATGTAATAATATATGCTATTTGAAGAGGAAAAACAAAAGGGTCACTTTTAATTAGTATATCGTCATGAAAAGTATAAAAGCAGAATATAGAATTTGAATTGAATTTAATAAAATTTTCATTATCTTTAGTCTAAGGAAGTCCAGGAGCCTTTTTGTGAGAACTTGACTGAAAGCATCTTTTTTAATCTACTATTTTCATTGGAAATTTCAAATGGTGAAAATAAATTCATCCAATAGGATCCCACTGTCACATAAATATTGATATTTCTGGCAGCTTATTTTAATGAGTTTTAAATATTTTGAAATATTGAAATAAGAAAAGTTTACTTATGATGGCAAAATAAATTCTTAGCTAGTAAGGCCAGCTATGTTTAAAAAGGGGGAAAATGTGTTGCTTTAACACTTTTCTTTAACAAAGAATATATGCTTCACTATGATAATATGGACTAGTTCATTCCAGTATTCAAGAAGCATAATCTCATGAAAACAGGGACTATGTCAGTATTCATATTTAATAACAATAAGGGCAATGGTGCTCCAATTCAACAAATATTTATTAAGCGCCTGCTTTGTATTAGGCACTGTGCTATGTGCTGGTGAAGCAATTAATAAATAGAGTCTATGACCTCAGGAATGAACAAAATGAGGCAGAAAATGGGGAGATTAGAAGTATCTTGTTCTGTGGAATTGAAACTAGGCAATGCAATATATCCAAAATAGAATGGCTTGAGAGTCCAGTTTCGACCCTTTATAAAGAAAAGAATTAGGAAGAGTATGATATTCCATCTTCCCATTCCCTGTTTCCAACCAGAAGGGCAACAAAGCTGAGAGAAGTAATGTCAATCAAAGTTTGTGTTAGCAGCATAACGGTAAGTTTAGAAGTGATGACTTTATTTTGGAAGGAGCATCTTGTTCCAAAAATACGGTAATCAGGCAGAGCAGAAGATGAAAAATAGAATGATGATGATGATGAATAAAAAGCTAACATTTATATAGTGATTACTATGAGCCAATTATTGTGCTAAAAACTTTGTAATTATTGCTTCATTTGACCTTTACTACTCTGGATGGTAGATATTAGTATACCCATTTTACAGATGTAGAAACTGAGATTAACAGATTAACTGACTTTTCCAGGGTCATTCAGCTAGGAAATTTCTGAGACCAGATTTAAATTCAGATCTTCCTAATTTTAGGATTGTTACTTTGTTCTTTGTATCACCTAGTTGTTTCTTTTATAGACCTGTACCATAATACTCTGCCTTTTACATTAGCAGCAGCAAAGTCTAACATGGACTAGCTTTAGAGCCATGAGGGATCTGACTTGATTGAATCAATCTTGTTTATTAAGATGTTGACTTCTGTGCTTAACTCTAACTTGCTTGGGCAAATTGTGTGTGGGGGAATGAAAGGTGGGAAAAGAATAAAGTTTAAAAAAAGAATAGAGTAAAAAGAAAGTATGCTGCAGAGAACAAAACAACAACTTACAAAGAAGCAAGGATGGACATTTATGAATAAATTTCTTCTACTAGTATATATTCTTTCTTGAACTGGTAATTATTATATATTTTGAATCCTCCCTGATGTTCTGTTGGCACATGACAATGTTTTGTTTTGTTTTCCTTTTCTGTTTTTTTCTTTTTTCTATTCTTTTTTATAATAAAACAATTTTTTTAAAAAAGATGTTGCCTTTAACAATCAAGTAAAGCACCTAACTGAATTGAACAACTGAGTAAAGACTTTTTCCTACCTGAAAGTTAGGTTTTTTATATAATGTGATACACATTAAGACTATTTCCCCAAAGTAGATGAAATCATTAGCTCTTGCAGAAATTCTAAAGATCATAGAGTCCTCAGTATTATCTCTTTTAACTTACACAAGTTAAATGTCTAGCTTGCCTAGATTTTTAGCTTGTCTGATTTTTACTGAATTTCTTTGTAGGAGAAGAAAACATATAAATACATATATACATATATATGTGTGTGTACATATACATATATACATATACTTACATGCATATATATGCACATATAAACACATATATGATAAACATTTATAATATTTATCTCACAAAAGTTTTGTAAAGATCAAATGAAGTCACTGAAATTATTTGCAAACTTTGAAGTAACAGAAAAATGCCAATTATTTTTATTATTTTTTTTATTGAACAAATTATAAACTCTTGAATTGACTTTCTATTTTAAATGACTTCATTCATTATTCAAATCATATCAAAAGGGTCACAGTCTTAAAGATAGGGCTGTTTCACCATCTGTTTTAATAATCTTGAATGAGGAATATCTTTGATACATTTTACATGTAAAATGATGTTATGTCAAAAAAAAATGAATCTTAAATCAGAAATTATACTCTTGCCTAACAATCAGGTAAAATGAACAAGTGAACTGAGTAACTAATTTAAACCTTTCTCAAGTATGAGAGTAAAATGTTAGGGCAAATGCACTGCAATCTATAGCTTTCACACTCTGTGAGATTCATATTCGATAAATTTCCTAGCTATCTATGTATTATTTCTCATATACTTCAGCCATTATCAAAATATGCCTCTTACCAGAGCTTTGGATTCTTCCCCTGGAAATCCAGCTATCTTTTTTACTTCATCCTGTCCTAAGATTTTAATATTATTATCTGACCTCTATACTATCCTGCTAATTTCCTCCACCTACTTTTTAAACTCTCTTTTATACACTGATTTCCTGATTAGAAAGAAGCCTCCTGAAATTAGGAGTTGTCTTGCTTGTATTTATGTCCCTAATCCTTAGCATAGTTCATACTTATAGCAAGTGCTTAATCAATTCTTTATTTATCAGACAGTACACCAAATTCAACATGTCTCTGTTTATTGCAATCTTTACTTGAACTTGTTATAAGCAATTGTTGACCACACAAACAAACACACATAGGCCATTTTTTCCAAGTATGTATTTGTTATGTAGCTCTATTTTATATAGCTCTTTTTGCTGATTAGTATTTTTAAATCAGAAACTTTTATTTTTCTAATTTATTTTTTAAATTTAAAAAATCTAATTTATCTCTTCTCCATCTTCTCCATATTCCTCCCTTCTTTATTTTTTCAAGTCATTCTTAATTTTATTTTCCATATAACCATAAACCAAATAAATTAAATCATAACCTAGTACAATGAAAAAACAAAACTGCAAATCTGCTATGCTTAATTTGTTATTGCTTTCAAATACAAACATCAATACAAATTGACATTAGGCATAATATCATTTATATGTTTTATAACAGCTCCTATACATATATACATACATATATATATGTTATATATATATATATGTTATATATATATATATATACACCAATATATATTTATATATATGGTAAACATGAAATCAATTAAAATAAGGTATTACAATAGATATTAAGTCTTCATATTTAAAATTTAAAGAATAAGAACAAGTATTATGACTGGTCAAATTGTCACAAAATTACTCTATTTCAGATCTCTGAGAAAATTAGATAATTGAATTATTAGAAATATCTTACTGATTACTTAAATTACGTAATACTCTCCATAATACACTTGATTACAGGATCAATCTAGAATTCATAAACATATATAATTGTATGATTTACAAGCAAAGAAGAAGGAATGTTAAGAACACTGACCACTTCCAACAAGTTTAAAGTATCTGCCATAACCATCTTTCCTCATTCCTGAGCTACAGGGCAAACTCATATGAGAGAAGACTGGATAGGGAAGGTATGTAGAGTTAATTGTCATATAGATTTTGGGTAGGCAGAGACAATCTAAATATCTTACCTTACATGGACTCAGTTTCCAAAATCAAAAGGATCTTAGATTAGGAAGAAATCTTATTTTTCATCTATTCCAATCAACATCTGATCAAAAATAACTCTATACCATATATACAGTACACATATGGTCTTCTAGTATTCATATAAAAACTTCTAATGAGGAGGAGCCAGCTACCTTTGATGGCAGCCCATTCTACTTTTGGAAAGTGTTAATTGTTGAGAATTTTTTGTTTTTGTTTCCCCCCTCATTTCAAGGCTAAATCTGCCTCTCAGATAATTATAATCCATTAGTGTTCTGCTCTCTGGGGTTAAAAAAATGTCCCACTTTTCTGCCAAAGAACAGCTTTTGAAATGCTTAAAGGTAATCATGTTCCTGTACCCCTATTTACTTTTCCAGGCTAAACTTGTCCATCTCCTTTAAAACCTATGAAGTACTTTTGAATTTTACCAACTGTGTAATACTGCAATCCTGATCACTTAATTTCTCTGGTTCTGGTCATCTAACCATATGGGGAAGATAGGATTGGTATGTCTGATTAGTTTTCATGGCAATCAAAAAGGTCTGTCAATATTCATTACAGGTGTTTTACTTTCTTTATATATGAGGAGGTTTAATGATTCCTTAATTGAGAATCCAGTGAAAGAAAAGAATTTTCCTTGGTAGAATGAGTTACAGGAATGGAAAGTTGGAAGCCATGGTGGTAATTTCATACAGTGCATCATCAAGAAGGAGCAGACTTCAGGACCCCAGCCCAATGGAAAGGTTCAATCAGAAGTCATGACTTATCCAAAGAACTTGGTAGGACTAATGCTTGTAATAATTGAGCAAATTTTAAAGTCCCTCTCAGAGACTGCTGTAGTATGAGGAATTAGGGAAATATCTGCATGTTCTTATATATGTTCTTATGTATTTGAAGGAAATATCTCTTTGTATTTGACACTCAGTTTTAAGTGGTTCACCGTACTAGTGTGTTCATTACTTCCTATGCCAAGGAGGGGAGCCAACAGAACTGAAGGAGAAGGAAGGTACAGCTCTCAAATCTATAGAAAAAGAAAATTATCACTCAAACTCTTCTCGAACAGTGAGGGATGATGCAACTAACTTAGTATGGGAAATGATAATCAGAGAATGCAGGCTTCAAAACAAATTTTTGCTGTCATAAATAGCAAAAAAATTCTCATAGATTCTTTTAGGGAAAATAACTCACTTTTTATTTAATGTTTCTCTTACACATTTTAATATGTAACATTTATTATCTTTACTTACAATTGATTTTTTAATGCAAATTTTTATGCAAATTTCAATGTGACAAAAAAACCCCACCAATATATAGAAAATACTATGAGTTTTGTTTGGTTTTTGGTGTTTTTGCTAGGCAATTGGGGTTGTGACTTTGCCCAGAGTCACACAGCTATTAAATGTTAAGTGTGCAAGGCCAGATTTTAAACTCAGGTCCTCCTGAGTTTAAACACCAGGGTTGGTGTTCTATTTACTGTCCCATATAGTTGCCCAAATATAAGTATTTTGTAACATTATATAAGAACATTTTCTTTTATCTTTCAGGTATATTGAGACGAGATATATGTATGCATGCATATATAGCATATACATACATATGTATGCACATGCATAAATTTAGGGAATAACAAATAATTTTAATTTGTATTTAATAAGTATGGAATATTTTAAACATGAAATACATATCAATAACAGTAATATTTATATTGTATGTTAAGCTTTTATGACACATTGTTTATATTCATATTACAGGTTAAGTTTTTGAAACACTTCATAAACATTAATTTACTTTGTCATAATTATGTATAGTGCCTTGCATATAATACTTGACACATTTTTATAAGACATATTATATATAATTTTATTCATTTAAGACTTATTTAACAAACCAAAGCAATTTTGTGATGTGATGTGACATCTATATTTCTTTTCTCTACTTTCTAATTGAACTATTCATATTAAGTACTATAAAAACATTAAATTCTCATAAGATAGTCAAGAGGGATTAGTGACTGACTGATTATTTTTTATTATTGTCTTGAATAAGCAAGAAGATAGGCTATAGCTCAGTCACACTTCACAAAGGTTTTTTGTTTGCCTTTGTTCAACTGAGCAAACTTCATTAAGACATTATTTTAAGTAGTGGGAAAGAAAAGATAAGTAAGTCAAAGAGCCTGCTATCACAGTGTTTACAATCCAATAAGAGAAAAAGATACATTGTGATAAGCGAGGGAGTAATATAAGTGAAAAATTCTGTGAGACTTGAACAGAGAGGGACCGTATTCATCTGAGTTGGAGGGGGCTGGGTCAGAATTCAAGAATAGATACATGGAGAAATTGTTACCTGAATTGGGCCCTGAATGAAGGTCACACATAAAAAAGGCTAGAACTGATGACACAGACTAGTGAGTTAGACTTCAAAAATATGAAGAAGAATGATATGAGAGAAACTTGGAAAACAAAATTGCAGCCAGATTGTGGAGAGTATTGAAGACCAAGATCTGTGCAGAGGGCTGAAACTCTTGAGTCAATGCACTGAGGTCAGTTCAAGCACTTAAGGCTAATTACCGATTGGACAATATTCTATGGGCATGTGTTTGGGGAATGGCCCTTCCCACTATCCTGTGCTGGCTCGATAATTGGTGTATACAGAGAATTGTAGGAGGGACTAGGGGGTGGAGTAAGACTAGCCAGAGTTACTTTGGTGGTAGACGAGATCTGCTTCCATATAATTCAAACCTACCTCTAAAGGCCAAGAATAAAGACTAAGGATTTTTGCTTATCCTGACTCTGGCTGATTCTAAGGTATCCAGGGTGTTACCAGGGTCATCACAGATCTACAATTTATATATTTTGCTGAGTAATGGAGAGCCTCAGAATTTGGGGGAAGGGGAAGGAGGGGCATGAACAAAACAATCCATTAAGAATATTGTATTGTGGTGTTAGGAAAGATAGATTAAAGAGTGGTGCAATTGGTGACAGGACAGCTTAGTAACTCATCACAACAATCTAAACAAAGAGAAATGAAGGCCTGACCAAGGGCATTTGAAAGAGAGATAGAGAGATTGTCACTTAATTATCTTAATCAACAAATACTGAGGTTCTCTTATCATTGAAATATGTTACAGTAAGGGAATGAATATGTTGTGTACCCCAAAGAAGAGAATGAAAGATTTTTGATTTGGGGGAGGATTTTAAATTGTAAACATGCTCTGCTACTGTACTTTGAGTAATGAACCCCAAAAAATTAAATTTCTTTGAAATCTATATGGTAATTGTAAACCATTCTGAGGGGGGGAAGGGGAAAGCATTTCTGTTATATTTAGGAGAAAAGAGAACCTGATTGAAAAAGTCCTCTTCATAGCGATAATCTGATTTATGTTTGTCATAACTACGGATTCTATAATCCATGTCTGTCTTTGCTGAAGTGAAGAAAGAGACTGATTCAGGTTTGTCTTTCACCAGGAATTTTTGGTTAGTTATTCTTACATTCAGTGAATCTGGTACAGTTCTTTAGGGAATCATTTTGTTTCCATTCATTAAAAGAAGTTACTGCTTGTACAATGTGTCCCAAAAGACTTAGTACATGTTTAAGCTATTGAAGCTTAAGCTATTAAAGCTTAAACCTGTACTTAGACATTTGGGACACACTGTATTTCCCTTAGGCACAATCTTATCTGACAATTTAGAGGCTTTTGTGACAGAAGCATCTAGTGATGAATAACAGTTTAAGAAAGCTGACAAGTTGCATGATCTTAATAGATTAGTTATTGTTTAGATTTAATAATTGCCCTTATTTGTATGTATCCAACTCCTTTTATTAAATGAGTTTCTACATATGAATTGGGAATAATATTAGGATACACATGTCCTATAATGAAAAATGCAGACCTGTAGAAGTGATACCTGGGCTGCTCACATGCATTTAAATATTGCCCATTATGCAACTATTTTGTAAAGGAGCCTTCTTATCTTTTCCTAACACAAAAATATAAAACATATACAACAATCTCCAGGTGACAGGCTGTTCCATGTTTTTTTTTGTTTGTTTTTCTCATACCACAGAGGCTATCTGGAAATGGTTATTTCTTTGGCCTCAAAAAAAAAAAAACAAAACAAAAAAAGATAATCAAGACTAGTATTGATGTACTAAAATATTAATTCAAAAGGCAACATAATATGTTACTGCATTGCTATTCAACATATATAGAATGTCCCAAAAGGCTTAGTGTAGTTTTAAACTTTAATAGTTTAAAACTAGACTGTATGGTGTATGGTGTAAGGAACTCACAGTATTTAAATTTTTCCTTTCAGCGATTCAGTTCAGCAACTAAAAATTATATTCTTGATTATTGCCTGGAGCAAGTTCTATAGATTAAGTATCAAATTTTTATTCTTTTATAGATTCAAACATTGAAGGAATTTCACAGGAAACAAGTCCAATTTTCTATTTACAGATTAGGAAATCAAGGCCTAGGGAAGTTAAACTGCTCAAGGTTACAGAACTATTGTGTTTTAGAGGCAGTATTGTATCCAAGTAGTATCTGGCCTTTTCCAGTAAAACAAATGATTTGTGACTTCAAATAATACATTGAATTATTTTGAAATTTATTGTTATGGAATTCTGGGGGTGGAGACAAGAAAACAGAGTAGGGAAAGCATTCAGCTACCCTCTCCCAACATTCTCATTACTTTAACAAAGAAGTAATGCCTCAAATAGAATTCTGGAGTGCTAAGAGCCAATAAAAAATCAAAATGAGACATTATTCCAGTCCAAGTTACTTAAAGTTGGAAAAGGAAATCTGTAACATGGGGGAAGAGGTTCACCTAGAGCCCATATGGATGAAACACCAGTAAGAGAATTAGGCTGTGTGGACAGAAGCAGGAGTGACTGTGGGATTTCTCAAGCCACAGATATTAAGGGCAACTGGTCAGAATAAGATTAGTGGGTACCTCTGTGCCAGTACTAAACACAAAACAGTTGCTGTTCGGCACCTTCATTATCTATACCTATATCTGGATCAAGATGAATACTTTTGGACAATAGGAAATAAAAGCTCTGAGGTGCTGGCAAAATGACTTCCAGTCTCAAAGGATCAGGGATCCTGAGGAGTAATATAATTTTAAGTCCCAAAGGATGTTGGGATCCTAAGAGTAGTATTGATTGTAATTCTAAGAGATCTGGGTTCCTTCCTGGGTAAGAAAAAAAGTTCAGACCAATAGAGCAATAACCACACCTCTTCACAAATCACACATTTTGAAAGTACTGAAACTTCCAAACTCCACGAAACAGTAGTCGGGGAAGGGGGGGTAGGGGAGGTAAGGGAAGAAGCCTAATACTTGAGACAGAGCATCTCCCTTCCTCCATGTCAGGAAGACAGTTAAATAGTAACATAAAATTCTAAAACAAAAAAGAGAAAACAAAAATAAAAAAGAACCTGACAAAAATATACTAAGGTGGCAGAGAAAATCAGAACACAAACTCAGAAGACAATACAATCAAAACAGCTACAAGCAAAGCCTCAAAAAATCTGAATTGGACCAAAGAACAAAAAGAATATTTGGAATAGTTAAAAATGATTTTCAAAATTAAATAATAGGAATAGAGAGAAAATTAGGTAAAGCAATGGAAGCGAAAATTTAAAAAATTATATGAAGACAATAGCTTCTAAAGGAGGCATAAAAATACTGAAGATAATAACACCTTTAAAAAGAGAATTGAACAAATGGAGGAAGGGAGCATTACAAAAGCTCACGGAAGAAACTATTTCCTTGAAAATTTTAATTGACAAGTGGAACTTAAGGACTCCATGAAACAACAAAAGCAATGAAACAAAATCAAAAGAATAAAAAATGGAAGAAAATGTGAAATATCACATTGAAAAATAGTTGACCTAGAAAACAGAACAAGGTAAGGTAATGTAAGAAATATTGTATTACCCAAAAGTTATGATTAAAAAAAATGAGCTTAGATATCAAATTTCAAAAAAATTATCAAGAGAAACTGCACTGATGTTCCAGAACCAGAGGACAATGTAGACACTGAAAAAATATACTGATTATAATTTTTAAAGAGGTCTCAGAATGAACATTCCCAGGATATTAAAGACAAATTCCAGAACTACTAGGTTGGGAGAAAATGCTTCAATTAATAAGAAAGAAACTATTCAAATACAATAAAGCAACAGTTAGGATCACACAAAATTTAGCAACTACCACATTAAAGAAATGGAGAGTCCTTGCAATAGGATATTCCAGGAAGGCAAAGATTCAGGATTATAAATAATAACAACCTAACTAGGAAATATATATAATATAAAATACTTCAAGTGAAAACATATAATATTTAATGAAATAGAGGACTTTCAAGGATTTTTGCTAGAGACCAGAGCTCAAGTAATCTAACAATTATGTTTGTTTGTTTTTCAAAGCCAGAAACCCTTATACTTGATTCTTCAAGCTGTGCTTCAACAAAGTTTGAACTAAGAATAAGTAGAAATACAGGATGCTTTTTAAAGAGACAAGGAAACTAAAAACCAAATTGCCAGCATTCACTAAATTATACAGAAAGCGAGGTGATTCCAGGAAAAAAAATAACTACTTCTACTTCATTAATTATATTAATCCTTTCACTGTAAGATCACAATAGAATGTGCCAAGACCTCAAAGGGATGAAGGGATGAAAGTACTAAATTATCTTCTCTCCTAAGAAACTGAAATGAAATTTATAATCAAAGCAAAAGAAGGGATTACAGGACATAAAAAAAATTAAAAGATTAAGATAAAAAAGATTATATTAAAAGATAAAATTAAAAATAAAATATTATTTTGATTATGTGAAATTTAAAAAATATTCATACAACATAATTTATACATTCAAAATTAAAAAGAAAATGGGAAACTGGGAAAATTATAATAAATTTTCTTGATTAAGGACTTATTTCTCAAATTTATAGGGAAATGAGCCAAATTTATAAAAAAAAAAACAAAACAGGAGCTATTCCCCTGTTGATAAATCAAGAAAAGCTATGAACAGGCAGTTTTTAGAAGAAGAAATCAAAATTATCAAGGACATAAAAATCTTTAAATCACTACTGATTAGAGAATTTGAGATATGAATTGTTATATTGGATAACTTGACTGAAAAAGAAAATGACGCATGCTAGAGATGATAAGGAAAAAATGTCTAGGGAATAATTTGAAATTAAGTCCAAAGGGTTATAAAACTGCATTCTCTTTGAACCAGCAGTATTACCACTAAGTTGTAAGCCAAAGAAATCAAAGAAAATGGAAAAGCATCTATTTGTATTAAATGTTTTTAGCAGTTCTTCCCTTCCCTTTCTGTCGATTCTCTTCTCTTCCCTTTCCTTCTTCTGTCCTCTTCTCTCTTCTCTTTTTTTCTCTTGTCTTGTCCTGTCTTCTTCTTTCCTCTTCTCTCCTCTCTTCTCCTTTCTTTTCTCCTATCTATCTCTGTCTGTTTTTGTCTCTGTTTCTCTATCTCCCCTGAAATTTCTGTTTTTTTTTTTCCCTTCCAGAATCTACTCCTTTAGAATATTCAAATACTTTTGTATTAACACTTTATAGGCCAAGTTTGAAACCCAGAAGTATGCTTTCACAGACTTTCAGAAAATATCATATTAAATAGAGAAATTACTGGACCTATAATCAAGAAAACCTGAGACTAGATCTGGCCTTGTACTTACTAGCTGTGTAAACCTCATTAGTTTCCTCATTTTTAAAATAAGAATAATAATAATACCTATTTCTCAGGGTTGTTTGAAATTATGAGATAATATTTGTAAAGCCCTTGCAACATTATATAAATGTTAGTTGTTGCTATCATCATCTTCATCATTATTACATGTGAACTCGGTTATAATAGTATGACTAAACAGAAGATTAGAGCACTTAATTTTTGTATGAAGAGTGCTAATGTACCTTAAGTCTTGGCACAGTTACAATGTGTTCTACGGGAGAGAATGCTCATAAGTGATGAATATTGGATTCTTGGAGTATGGAATAAAAATGTGGCTCATATGCAAACTTGTTAGAAGAATCCATAAGAAGTCACTTGTTCATTAGTCCCCAACCCTTATGGAAAACTTTAAAGAAGGAGATGGAAAAGTTTGCATAAACTACCCCAGGAGCTCTGGAGGAAAACAGAGAAGGACAAAGAAAGTGAATAATTTCCCTATGTAAAAAGACTCAGGAAAGGACTTCTAGAAAACAAGGTTTCCTAAGAGACTGGGGAATGAGAAATTCATAGACTCACCCTAATCCAATCTGGAGTAGAGATGAGAATTAGACTGTTTCAACAGGTCATTTAAATAAATCAGAAAATGGGGTTCTCATCTTAAAAGACATTTTATATGGAGTTTTGTCCTGTAAGATTCAGGGGTAAAACTGCAGAAGGATTTATAAGTCTGCATATATTCCATTATAGGACGCATTGAAGTGCTATAACACTCTCAGATGAGAGTATTTAAGTTATGATACTGGAGAAATGAAATGCTTAAGAAAGGAAGTGATTAGCAATATTTGCTAAAGGCAAAAAGTTGGGAAGAAAGAAGCATACAAGAAGGTAAATCATAGATGAGGACAATTTTGTCCATAGATGGACAAAATGCAAATGTCCATAATGGCCTTTAAAATAGAATATGTCAACACTGGCAAAATGATCACATTACACCTGCAGGGATAGAATCCCAAATTGAAAAAGTAAACAGAAATTGGAGGCCTACCCCTCCAAAAGTATTTTTTAATGAAAATATCTATTATTTTTCTGAATATTTTGGATATCCTCAGTAAATTGTCAACTCCTTGAAAGAAGAAACTAATTAATACTTAGGCCCACACTGAATAAAATTATATATGGAAAATAATGCATTCTTAATAAGCATTTTTAATTAAATAAAATAAAAGCACGTGGTACAATATATTGGCTTTGAGAAATAAACCCTGGAACGTAAATACTGCCCCAACAGGAGAATTATATAAGTCAAGAGGATAGTAAAGATATGTGAGGAAAGGTAAGCTATGGAAAATATTATGGACTTACATGTCTTCTCTACATTGGTCCTGTGTTTTAAAATCTTGTGAACTTCAGTGCTTGTAAGGAGAGTTTATAGACACCCTTGCAACGATATCAAATCATGAAGTTCACAGATACTACCTAGTTGTAGCTACAAGACAAAGTGATATATCTTCAGAGTATCCATGTTACAAAGGATACCCTGAGGCAAGGGTTACAAAATTATAGGAAGAAATAATAATCCTAATAATATATTATATCGAGACATAAGCTTTTCAAAACATTGTTAGCAGTCCTGTGGTAAATGTAAACATTATCCTTCTTATTTTATAGCCCATATGGCCACATGGCTAATATATAGTAAAACTGGGAAGTAACTAGTGTGATAAAAAAAAATAACTGGCTGATGTGGTGCTTCAGTACAAAAAATAAATATTTTATTTGTTTAAACATATTAGCAAATAGGGAGCAATTCATCCCATTACTGTGGGGCAAGCTATTTTCAATGACTTAGAACATAGATAATCATTTCATTTTCAAGTCAGCAGCTTTAGCCTTGACTCTAAACTTAACATTTTTTAAATATTTTATTTGTCTAAAAAGTATATGTTCTCTTTGGTTGTCATGGATGCAAATTTTGAAAGATGTTGTTTTCTATATTTTATTAAGTAGCAATGAGTATATAAACTGAAATCTGCATAAACTTGTTTGGGTTACTTCTATCACTTTCAAGCGTCAAACTAGGCTGAATTATGTCTTACTGTTTATCACACTTGTAATAAAAAATGGAAAGTGGCATTTTGAATGTTTTTAATGGGTGGGCTTATTATATATCACATTAAAAAAAGAAATGACCCTCAAGAACACAAAGCTAGTTATATCTTTCTTGAAGAATGAGAAATAAAATATACAGAATTGATTATGGCTTAATTTTGTTTATCCCAAAATAACAACTTCAATAAATTATTCCCAGAGATTTCCCCTTTAAAATAAAATATAAATTGTTTTAGTCTTTCTTAATTTTAAAATATTGTAGGGTCTTTATCTTTTCAAAAAACACAATATTCCTTAGAAATAAATCTGAAATGTTTTAAATAATCCTTCATTGTGGACATGTAAAATCAATATCTACAAGCTATTTACCTGTACCCATTAGAAAAAAAAAATGTTCCCTTAAAGCTCCTCCAGAATAAGAAAATGGCCTAGAATTGTGGATTATTTAGAAAATAATGTTTAGAGCTTGAAATAGTTTTGCAGGCAATTTTTGTTTTGGTTCTATCTGCAGTTTCATCTGCATGGGGTCACTCCCACTGTGGAAACCATCTCCATTGTTGCATACCAAATATTATCTGTAGTTTGGATTATATGATCATATATTTATAACTTCTAGGAACCTCAGTGCTCATGGAAATTTATGTAACATTTCCTAGGTCATGCACAATATAATTGATATAGCTAGACATAGTACCTGATGTAGCGTAGGTATTTAATGAATATTTATTGATTGATTCATTAATGGAGTCCATTTCCTGTCTCCAGTGGTCTTCTCTAAATTCCTACTTTTCTCAATGTTACCTTTCAAGACAAATAGGTTTCTAACTTAAAACTATAAAATATGATGACTAATGCTTCTTTTAACCATTGAGTATTTTTGGGAAGAAAAAAATCATCTTGACTGGGATGTTGTTTTAAGATACAGAATGCTAATCCCTTAGAGACTTGGCAGAAAAGGAACACATTGGTCTAGTCTGGAAGTGGAGCTTCTATTAACTAAGTAAAATCGTGGCTGAATAATATCCTCACAAGACCATATGCCTATCTTACTGTACAACTTTTCTCCTGAGACTGGGAAAAGCTTCAGGTAGAGAAAGAATGCTCTTCTCTTTTCCCTTATCCTTTCACAGATTGTAACATTAATCTCTCATTCCTGATCCTACCTTTTCCCCAACTATGAGCCCAGTTTACCATGGGAGAAAATATTCTTCTCCCTTACCAATCACCTACAAACTGGCACCTGAGGAGCAGTCACAGATGTACTGTTTTAATTATGATTCTATAAGGAAGGTTATAATCTTTTTTGGCAGGATGAAGTTTAGGTGGAATACCTTTAAAGTTTATCTGTTTCTTCAAAGCTGTTTCCCTGAACTAAATATTTGTATTTACCTGTTACAAGAAACCTCATGAGGAATTCCAAGTCCTCTGCCAGTTCCTTATGGGAAAATAGATTGCAGTGACTGGATAGTCCCTCCAATTGTCATTGACTCATGGTTTCCTTAGGAATGCTTCTGAACTTTTAATATCATGGTAGCTCGTGTCACCTAGCTGATGGATGAGCATAATAATCATGAGTTTACATATTGATAGCTAAGCAGTTAGCAATGTTTGTGGAGAGTTCCATAGAGATAATAAAACTT
This sequence comes from Sarcophilus harrisii, assembly GCF_902635505.1. Lineage (NCBI taxonomy): Eukaryota > Metazoa > Chordata > Mammalia > Dasyuromorphia > Dasyuridae > Sarcophilus > Sarcophilus harrisii. The sequence continues at coordinate 175,510,013 of NC_045426.1, read as the reverse complement.
GCCCTATATATTTCCCAGAGTTGCTATAAGGATGAAATGAAATTATATTTGTGGAATTCTATATAAATGCAGGCTATTTTTTTTTTCTTAAGTGGAAACAATTAATTTAAACCTTTTTAAAATTTAACTTGAAAAATACATTTGTAATAGAATGAATTTTCCCCCTGGAGTTTATCTTATGTTTTCAGAATATTTTCTTCCAAAAAGAACATTTCAAGTTCCAAAATTCCAGGCTTTATTAATAAAGATTTCTGCCTTTTCAGTTGAAATAATTGTTATGGAAAAAATTAGCCAATTTATAATCTAAAAAGAAACAGGCACACTACAAGAAGCAGATAGATTCTATTAAAAAGAAAAAAACTATTTCTAATCTATAACATTTGAATGGGAACTAGTTTGTAAAACAGTTGAAAATTTTGTGTACTCCATTTAGCTTATTTATCTCAGGTTCACTGTAGTAAAAGGAAACACTCTCATATGTCACATAAATGTTCCTTGTTTTATACCATCCACTTATTTGACATATATAGGTATATATAATTCTTCACAATTTTTTTTTGTAAAATAACATTTATATTTTATGTACCTCCTCAGGGATAGCTGAGACATATTTGAAAAAATAGACTCTAATGTAGAGCAGAAGATCCAGTGGAAAGGAGATAGGTATGGTTCTACCTCCCTCGTTGGAAATGTGCTTTTTCCTTTAAAACTCAACATTTTTCTCAAAATGAGCTAGTGAAATACTCACTTTAATGGAGCATCTTCCATGGTGCTATCCACAGGTATTCTTGGTTCTAGAAGTAAATTTAAAACTTTATAAAAAGATAAACTGAGATCTAGAGTTAACCTCCAATTATGTCTTTGGTACTATTTCAAACATGTGATATTGCATTTCGCCAATATTAATTCCTGTTTTTAGGAGGTATCCATTTTTTTAAATTCACTCTTTTATATTTTTAATTTATAGGAAAAAAAGCATTTCCATAACATAATATGATAAAAAAGATGATTGCATATATAACTGCACATATTTTATGTATAACTTGCTATTCTTCTGAAATATATAATAAAATTACCATATATACATTTTCAAATTTCATTCTTTTCCCCTTACCCTAGAGATGGCTACCACACAAATATCTACATCTATATGTACAAATGTGCATATAGATATAAATATCTAAAATCATCCTATGTATATGTCTTCAATTGTCCTATCTTGCTATTGTACCCAGATGGCTCTGGAAAAGAAAATGAGGCAGATGACCTTGCACAGCACTCCCTCATTTAAATCCAATTTGTTTGCATGCCATGGCACCACATCTCTGATATTATGGTCCTCTTCCAGAACCAAAAAACATACAATCTCTGTGAGTAGAGCTGCCCAATTGGAATTGTCCAGTCAGGAAACTCCCTCCCTTCCCTCCCTCCCTTCCTTCCTTCCTTCCTTCCTTCCTTCCTTCCTTCCTTCCTTCCTTCCTTCCTTCCTTCCTTCCTTCCTTCCTTCCTTCCTTTCTTCCTTCCTTCCTTCCTCCCTCCCTCCCTCCCTCCCTCCTTCTCCCTTCCTCCCTCCCTTCTCTCTTTCCTTCTCTCCTTCGCTCTTCCCTCTTTCCCTCCCTTCCTTTCTTCCTTCTTTCCCTTCCTTCTTCCTTCCTTCTTTCCTTCCTTCCTTCCTTTCTTTTCCCAGATGTCAGACTGTAGGCAAGTCACCTAACTCTATTTGCCTCAATTTCTTATCTGTCAAATGAGCTGGAATAGGAAATGGCACATGATTCCCTTATCTTTTCTAAAGAAACCTTTAAGAATCTCACAAAGAATCAGACATAACTGAAATAATTGAACACAACAATAAAATTCACTATACTAGCATTAGGCTTGGTGTTGAGAGGGGAGAAACTTGTGCACATATAAGCTTTAATTCATGAACCCTTAGAGATAATCCTCCTGGAAGGATTTATGTTTAGCATAATTAACATGGTAAGCACAGAAGAGCAATCTCACTCTATAAAACAAGTGGTTTGGGGAAGAGAGGATTAGAAATGGTGAAAGCATATTTGCCTCTTACATGACTGTAATTTGCAGTTATTTTATTATGAAAATGCTTGGATAATAGAGTTAGAGGAGAGATGCAAGCAGAATGTCCCTGATACAGAATCAACCTCATCTCCTTCCTTATTTGAAAAGTTTAATCAGTACCATTTACAACAAGATGTGAAACATTCTGAAGCATTGTTCACTTAACCCCAGGATCATAAAAAACAGCCTATGTTCCCCATGCTCTGGGTGAATGTGAAAAAGAAGTGACCTTTCCCTTGAGAAATGTTTAATTCACTTCAGTCTTTGCAAAGGGAAAACAAGTTTCACCTTTCTGGGCCCTTGACTCTTCACCCTCCCCTATCTCAAATGTTCAGCTCAGGGAGGTTGGTGACAGAAGTCACTCCAGGGAAATCAGACATAGACCATAGCCTGGAGTCATTTCTGCTGTTTTCAAAGTATTCACAAAAATGCAGTTTTTCCAGTGGAATCCAGAAAATGCTTCCTGACAAGTTCCCAACCCTTTGATCATCATATAGTTTGAGGCATAGAATGATTTCCTACCTCCATCCCCCATCGTAACTTTCCATTGAAGCTGGTAATTGCTGAACTCAATCATTTAAAAGAAAGAAATAGAAAGCATGTTATCGAAATGCTTATACAAGAATTTAATACATAGGGACTATAAAATAATCCTCCTGCTATATTTAGCACAATTAAAACTGTTACTACACCCAGAAGGGAACTAGATAACTTTCCTAAGTTTTTGATATTACTATGTCTTCTTGACCTAGAAAACAAAGGTCCAACTTTTTAATCACTTCTTTTTATCATTGGTAAATAAACCTATAGTACTTTTCCTTATTATAGAAATCACATTGCTTGTTAAGATAGTTATCATTCAAATTCCACATATTGTTTTCCTTTTCTCTCTCCTGCTCTATCTTAAGCACATATCCTCAGTCCCCAAATGTAGGAGGCCCAAGCCACATTTCTGACATCTCTTCTCTTCTCTCTGTCTATACTTTTTTTTCCCTTGGTGATCTTATGCACTTTCAAAGTGATATTATCACCACTTTTATTATATCTATATCTCCAGGCCTGGTTGTTTCATTAGACCCACATCTCTAACTTTCAGTTATCTATGACTATCTGCATGTCTCCATGACACTTCAAAATCAGTTTCATCACATTCACAGAATGATAGAATTATTACTGGAAGGAAGCTTAGAGATAATTTATTCCAATTCTCTCATTTTACTGAAGATAAATTTTACAGTTTGCAAATTTCTTTCCTCACAACACTCACATGAGTCAAGTAACACAGCTCCATCTCCATTTTGACAAAGAGTAAACTGATACTCATTAATATTGTATAAATTGACCAAAGTCACATAGGTAATAAATAAGAGAAAAATGATTTAAATTCATGTCTTTTGTCTCTGAAAATGTTCTTTTTTCATTAACTATTTTTTTTCAAAACCTATAATAGATGAAGACGTCTTTGATTACCATTTAAGATTGTCTTCAAACTGATTATATTCAAGCTGATTTCACACTATGATCCTTCATATGCACTATGTATTATGCAAACTGAATTATCCCTTGTTTATTAAGCTTATCAATACTACCCCCAAACCACATTTCTTACTGTTTTTCATTAACTGCTTCCTTTCCTTCAAGTACACCATAACTGATCTCTTTTAGTTCTCAAACCTCAGATCCAGATATGAACTGGTTTAAATATGACCTATCTCTCTTGCTATTATAGAAGACACAGATAATGTGATAAGGTGCTTTTAAAGATAACAAGTAAGGATTTTTATCTTTTCATAGAGCTTGGCTAAATGCTGTAATGGATAGGCCATTGGACTTGGAGTTAAAAAGACATGAATTCAAATCTGTCCTCAGAATCTTATTAGCTGTGTGATTTTGGGCAAGTCATTTATCTACCTAATTACACTAATCTGTAAAATGGAGATAATTTTAGTCCCTATGTCCCTATGTTGTTATGAGATTAAAATGGTATAATATTTATAAAGTACTTTGCTAAGTGTAAAGCACATATATGAATTCTAGCTGTTATCATTAGTATTATTAACAATTAACAACAGTATTAGTCATGGAAGCAAGCAGGAAATACTGGAAATAAGTTCCCTGCACTTAACAACCATTTAATATAATAAGTGACTGACCTATTGATTGGTTAATTGTAGTTTCATAATCTTTCACAATTTCTCAGAGGCTATGCAAGACTTTTCTACTTTCTTTAACATTTAAACTATCATTTATCTCACCCCTAAGAAATAAATACAAAGAAATATCAATTTAAATATTCTGGTCTTCCCATGATTTTTATGGTTTATTCTGTTTATAGGGTCTTCATATCAAGAGGATTTCAGCTACAGAAGATTTTCCATCAACCTTATGTAGAAATCTGGGAGTCTTTTACTCAGGCTCCTTTCTTCATTAATCTCTAATGTTCTTTTTCATCCAATTAGTGAATCAGTGATTTGGCTTATATGAGTTAACATCTTTTCCCTTGTTATAACATGCTTACAACATATACTTGTGTTATAAAGCTAACAAACAACTTGCAAATAGCATTGAAGAAACTTTTATGACCTTTCAGGTCTTAGTCTTACCTAATAACTTTTCATTCTCTGGATCATTTAAAATACTTTTTATTAATGTCTATTATACACTTATATTCAAAATTGAGTTATTTTGATTTTATAAGGACATCTCCTACAATAGATTGTAAACTCTTTGTGGTCATAATCAATGAGCAATTGAGCTCATGAGGAATGAGGAAATTGAGCATAGTTCCAAACTACTCTCCAAAATGGTTGGATTCGTTCACAACTCCACCAACAATGCATCAGTGTCCCAGTTTTCCCGCATCCCCTCCAACATTTGTCATTATTTTTTCCTGTCATCTTAGCCAATCTGACAGGTGTGTAGTGGTATCTCGGAGTTTTCTTAATTTGCATTTCTCTGATTAATAGTGATTTGGAACACTCTTTCATATGAGTGGTAATGGTTTTAATTTCATCATCTGAAAATTGTCTGTTCATATCCTTTGAATGGTGTACTTATCAAACCATAATGTAGATATCCTATGGTGAGCTCAGGGAGAAGAGAGACTTCCCATACAGCTGAATGGCAAATGTTTACTTAATTTTGATTTTCAGTTTGAATATAAAATGTTAAAGTGGTGTTTTATAATCCTAAACTTTGAAGTTTTGAACAAGAAGTGTCAGAAAATTACCACAGGGATAACTGACTTGTCATGTCCAACCATTCATAGGAACTCAGCTTTTTGATCCTTCAGTGTTGCCACTTCCACTCTTTATGAAGCAGAATTTTAAAAGCATTGAATTGTTCACTCACTAATAAGGATCATGAGCTAGATTTAGACTGCAGTAAGAGAGACTTTGATTAGTTTGTTAGGGGATGCCTATTATGGGCCAGAACTCTGAACTGAATCAAGAAGCTAAGTCAATGGAATTGAGGAGACAATGTAACCATCTAGTTTAGCATGGTTTAGTATGATAGACTTAATCTTACAACAAATAATGGTTTCCTAATTATATAATGATTGATTTATACTCAGTGTAGAGCATATACGCTAGAAGCCTCAGCCAGGTAGATTCGGAGAGCTAGAGGCAAAGCTAGAGGGACCGAGCCAGAGAAAACAAGCACACTAGAAGGTCTCAGAGGCTGAGACAGATTCATTGCATCATCCACCTTTGTGGTGGCTGGAGGCTGAAGCACAATCCTTTGGATTCGGAGAGATTCAGAGGACAAAGAAGACAGGCAGGAGCTCAAACTCTCAGAATCAAGTAGAGAGGTAGGCCTCTAAGAAAACTAGCTGAGCCCCAAGTGAAAGAGACAATAAAGGGTTTGGACTTCAACACCTGACTACTTATGCAGTGAATACTGAACTGAAATGAAGGCTGCTCCCAAGAACCCAAAGACTCCAAGAAAACCGAAACAGAGAACATTACAGATGCCAAAGGTGACAATGCCATTCTACTTAGAGTGCCCACTGATCTCACTGGCAGCACATTGAATGATCTCATAAGAAACAAATGAAGATTAAAAAAGATGGGATATACTGAGGTTAGGAGAAGAGTGATGAAAATTATCTCATAATAAAGAGGATCAAAACAAAGAAATTTTTGTAATAAGGATAGGAGACTAGGAAAGGCTTTCAGCTCACTGTTATCTGAACTAGTTCAAGAATAGAAGAATGCATGCATTCACGCATATGCCTATGTGTGTGTGTGTGTTTATAGAAATTCACCTTACCTAAACAGGTAAGTAGAAGAACAGGCTAAGAGAAAGGGAAGACAAACTTGTGATACAAGGAAAGGTAGATTAAGGAAGGCAATGATCAGGAGCAAAATACATTTTGAAGGAGAAGCATTAACAAAATAAACTAAGTAAAAGATAATAGGATGGAGGAAAATATATAACAATTCTAATTATGAATTAAATAGAGTCTACCAAAACAAACCAAAGGGGGATAGCAAGGGAGGGCTAGTAGGGTGGGTGGAAGAAGAAGAACTAATAACAGAATGCATTGGAAATCAGAATCTAAGAATATGATATTTGTAAGAGGCACATTTGAAACAGGAAGATAGAGAGGGTTCAAATAAAAGGCTGAAGCAGAATCTATTTTGCTTCAGCTAAAAAGAAAAAAAAATAATTTTTTTTTTTAAATCACAGATAGCAAATGCAACAATTGACCTAATTAAAAGAGACCATCAGGGTAACTATATTTTGCTCCAATATATTATAAACAATATGAATTAATATTAAATTGATTTTAATAGGCACCAAATGGCATAGTATCTAAATTCTTGAAGGAAAAAGTACATGAGTTAGAGAAGGAGATAGAAAAATAAAAGTATACTAGAGGGAAGCTAATTTTACTTCTCTCAGGCCTAGATCATTATAATAATAAAATGAATGGGAAAGAAGTTAAAGAGATGAATAAAATTTGAGAGAACTGAATGAGAAGAGAAGAGAGTATACCACTTGACTGGAAAGACAATGAGAATTTGAAACTAAAAAATTAGTCAGAAGGGGGAAATGTATAGAATGATTTCTAAGGTCTCTTCCAGCTCTCTCATATGACATAGTGATTTAGCATCCTTCACTAATTCCCTACTCCAGTGTCTCTTTGTACTAGGAGAATAATGATAAGTTTCTGGAGTGTTTCAAGTGAACACAAAATCTAGCAGATTTCAAATTTCAAATTTCAGAGATAACAAATATGAATTGGGTTAGGAATATTAAAAATTCTGCCCATAAAGTAGTCTGGTTGAATTCTGAAGCTCGTTTCCAAGACATAGGCAATTAAAAACTTTTTTTTCATCTAAAACAACTCATAAAGATGACTATTTCCTATGGCCTAAAAATTTGTAGTCTGTGTTGGTAGACAGAGAACTATTGCATCAGTTAAAACAAGAATGATTGAGAAATCATTAAGCATGATCTTTGAGCAAGCTGATAGTCATGTTAACATAGCACCTTTTCATTTAGTTTGCAATTTACTGTTTTCTGTTAAAAATAGTTCACAAAAACACAAATGAATTTTATAAAGGGATTTTAATGAAATATGGGTAACCAAGCACTAGATAAAGGAAAGGGAGTCTGAATCCCTTTATTTGGAATAGTCTTCAAAATGCTAACATTTTTTTTTGTTTGTGTTTGACAATGCACAAATGATTTTTCTGATATTAGGGTAAATTAGCTTGTGTAAACCTAGTAACATAAAATTTAAAAATAGTAATCATTTGCATCAATAAATCACTTGTGATAATTGTTCATATAAGAGACAAAGGGTTTGGAGGCAACATAGTAGTCACAGATAATGTTAGTTTTTAGTTCAATTCCTGAAATAGTCACTTGAAAAATATTACTAAAAATCTCATGGAATAATCTAAGGTTCTTTTGAATTTATCCTGATTAGGGGGATATATAATTTAGAAGGAAAATTAGAATACAATTATATTCCACAGATACCCAAACTATTCAAATAAATCTATGATTGCACTGATTTATTTGTTCCTTTCAATAACGTAATGAAAAAATATCCTATGCACCTCTTATTTCTATCATCCTATAAATTTACTATAGGGAATAAATTCCAAATGATAGTGGCCTTCCTTTCATAGTAGTCAATATAGGATAAGAAGCATGTTCACTCTGGCAGTGAGTGAATACTGTTTGTATGTTATTATATGGGATGCCTATTTGCTTTTATTAATACATTAAAAAACAGGAAAAAATAAACATAATGGTGTGCTGGTAGAAAACAAGACACTACAAAATAACAATTGATATGGTAGCCAAGATGCTAATACAATGTTATACTACATTAGAAATGTCATATTGTCTAAAAGAGATAGAGGGATGAAATCTCTTCTGGAATATGTTGTTCCATTCCAGGCACCACATTTCAGAAAGGGTATTGGTAAACTAGAAAATAACCAGAAGAAGGAATACAAACTCATCAATAAAATCCCCTTACAAAGCTTTCAGTGTTTTTAGACTCTTTAAACTCTTTTTTTCTCATTGAAGTAATTTGTAATTATTATTAGTTTTATTTTATAGAACTTCCCATCTCACTTGAAGTAAACTCTCTTTTATGATCAAAGATTTATCAGATCCTAACAGATTTGCATCTAAATATTTTGAAATCATTAAGCAGAAGGTGGAGCCAAGATGGCGGAGAAGACACACGCATCATTCTAAACTTCCCTTGTACCCTCACTACTAATTAACAAATTCAGCCTCAGATATAGTGCTCGGCTGGTAAAATCCATGAATATTGGGAGTATAACAAATTACCAGCTGAAGATAATCTGGAAGATCCCCAGAAAAGGTTTGTCTTGATCGAGCAGGCCAGTTCAGGCAGGGAGGCAGTCAACAGAGGCTAGCACACTGAGCTGACCAGGCATGGGGGTGGTCTCCTAGTGGAGAATTTGCAGGGAGGACTCTACCACAAGTTGGCTGCTGCTTTGGTTGCAAAGCAGTAGATTAGCAGAGAAGTTACACAAACACCAAAGGTAGTGTACTCCAAAAAATGCCAGAATTTAACAGGACATGGCTACACCTATCCAGCACTGGAAGTGACTCAGCACAGACCACAGCACAGCTGTACATCCACATTCTGTAGCATGGGGCTTTTGCCCAGGGCAGCTACACTTCTGCATGGCAGGGGCGGGGAGAGGGCTCTGCGTGGCGCAGTAAATCTTCTGGCAGTGAGGCTGCTCTTTCCAGGGCAGAGACACTTCCAATGTGAGGCTCTTCCAAGGGCAATTGCACAGCTCGGCCACTCTTGCAGCCTGCTTGCAGGACAGGTATTGTCCATTTATCTATCCATGTTCTGTAGGGGAAGCTGGGAGCCTCCTTGCCCTGAAGGCAGATCTTAATGGCTTTTTTTTTAAAAATGAGTAAAAAAGCTAAGGGAACTCTAACCATTGATAGCTTCTACACAGAAAGAGAGCAGGTTTTCAACCCTGAGGAGACTAATAGCAGACAGTCTCCAGACAAAACCTCAAAGGGGTTGTAACATCGTCTCCATCACGCAAGGCTCTCCTAGAAGAAATTACAAAAGATCTTAAAAGAGAGGTAGAAGAAAAATGGGGAAAGGAGAGAGAAGCTCTGCAAGGGTTTGGAAAAGGCACATATAACTCACTAAAAGAAAAATATGATAAAGTGGAAAAAGAAAACAACTTCCTGAAATGTGAAATGGAAAAGGTAAAGAACTTCCAGGGAAGCAGAATTTGTGAATGGGAAAAGATGAAGAACTCCCAGGAAAGTAAGATTTGTGAAATGGAAAAAGAAAATAACTCAGTTAAAAAAATAGTGAAATGGAAAAAAATTCCATAGAGCAAAATAACTTATTTATAAACTCAATTGAATATATACAAAAAGTAAAAAAGAAAAAAGAAAAAAAAAGCTAATGAAAAAATTAACCCATTAAAAATAAGAACTAAACAAATACAAATGAATTGAAACATCAAGAATCAGTCAAGCAAAACCAAATAATGAAAAGAATTAAAAAAATGTTAAATTTCTACTTGGAAAAACAACAGACCTGGAAAATAGATCTAGAAGAGATAATCTAAAGATTATTGGACTTCCTGAAAATTATGATGAAAAAAAGAGCCTAGACATTATTTTACAGGAAATCATCAAAGAGAATTGCCCAGATGTAATAGAATCAGAAGATAAAATAGACACTGAAAGAATTCATCAAACACCTTCTGAAAGAGACCCTAAAATAAAAATTTCAAGGAATATTGTGGCTAAATTTCAGAACTGTCAGACTAAGGAAAAAAATTTTACAAGCAGCCAGAAAAGAAAAAAAAAAAAACAATACAAATACCAAGGAGCCATAATAAGGATCACTCAGGATCTAGCTGCTTCCATCTTAAAGGATCAAAGGTCCTGGAATCTGATATTCCAAAAAGCAAAAGAACTTGGAATGCAGCCAAGAATAAACTACCCTGCTAAGATGAGCATTTTCTTCCAGGGAAGAAGATGGACATTTAATGAAACACGTGAATTCCATTTGTTTCTAATGAAAAAACCAGAGCTAAACAAAAAATTTGAACACCCACTATAGGACTCAAGAGAAGCAGAAAAAGGTAAAAATAACTCTTTAAAACTGTATTTCTGTTATGGACATACATAAAGAGTGCATGTCTAATTTGATTTTACTGATATAGTATTAAAAATGGAAGTAGAAGTGGAAAGGGGGATATTATCAGAAAAAGAGAAAAGAGGAGATTAAAAAGAGAGAAACTATATCCCGCAAAGAGGCAAAGGAAACCTATCACACCTGAGGGAATTTAAGGGGGGAACATTGAGTGAATCTTACCTTCATCAGATTTGGCTCAAAGAGAAAATAATAGACATATTTGTTTTACAGAGAAACTTCTCTCACATAATTAAAAAGAGGGAGACTAAAAGGAAAAAGAAAAAGAGTAATAAGGGAAAAGTATAAGAAAGGGGAAGGGACTCAAAGGGGGTAAGAGGGATTCTAAAGAGGGAGAGCTGCATGAGGCAAGTGGTGCCCATAAGTTTAATATTGGGGAGGGAGGTAAGGGGGGAAAAGAAGAAAGAAAAGCATAATTTGGGGATAATAAGATGGCAGGAGATACAGAATTAGTAATTTTAACCATAAATGTGAATGGGATGAACTCTCCCATAAAGTGGAGGCAGATAGCAGACTGGATCAAAAGCCAGAACTCTACAATATGTTGTTTACAGGAAACTCATTTAAAGCAGGGAGATACATACAGAGTAAAGATAAAAAACTGGAGCAGAATCTATTATGCTTCAGGTGAAGTCAAAAAAGCAGGGGTGGCCATGCTTATCTCAGATCAAGCAAAAGCAAAAATTGTTCTAATTAAAAGAGATAAGGAAGGAAACTATATCTTGCTAAAGAGTAGCATAGACAATGAAGCAATATTAATACTAAACATATATAAATGCTATACCAAGTGTTATAGCATCTAACTTCCTAAGGGAGAAGTTAAGAGAATTGCAAGAAGAAATAGATAGGAAAACTGTATTAGTGGGAGATCTCAACCTTGCACTATCAGAATTAGATAAATCAAACCACAAACCAAATAAGAAAGAAGTTAAAGAGGCAACTAGAATATTAGGAAAGTTAGGTATGAAAGATCTGTAGAGAAACTGAATGGAGACAGAAAGAAATACACTTTCTTCTCAGTAGTTCATGGAACCTATACAAAACTTGACCATATATTAGGACATAAAGACCTCAAAATTAAATGCAGAATGGCAGAAATAATAAATGCATTTTTTTCAGATCACAATGAAATAGAAATTACATTCAACAAAAAGCTAGGGGTGAATAGAACAAAAAATAATTGGAAACTAAATAATGTCATCCTAAAGAATGAATGGGTGAAACAGCAAACCATAGACACAATTAATAATTTCACCCAAGAGAATGACAATAATGAGACAACATACCCAAATTTTTGGGGATGCAGCCAAAGCAGTAATAAGGGAAAATTTTATATATTTACAGGCTTACTTGAATAAAATAGAAAAAGAGATGATCAATGAATTGGGTTTGCAACTTAAAAAACTATAAAAAGAGCAAATTAAAAACTCCCAATCAAATACTAAACTTGAAATTCTAAAATTAAAAGTAGAAATTTATACAATTGCAAGTTTAAAAAGCTATTGAATTAATAAATAAAACTAAGAGGTGGTTTTATGAAAAAAATCAACAAAATATATAAATCTTTGGTAAATCTGATTAGAAAAATGAAAGAAGAAAATCAAACTGGTAGAAAATGAAAAGGGAGAACTTTCTACCAATGAAGAAGAAATTAGAGCAGTAATTAGGAGTTACTTTGCCCAACTTTATGACAATAAATTTGATAACCTAAGTGAAATGAATGACTACCTTCAAAAATATAGGCTTCCCAGATCAACAGAGGAGGAAGTAAATTGCTTGAATAGTCCCATTTTAGAAAAAGAAATAGAACAAACTATTAATCAACTCTCTAAGAGAAAATCCCCAGCACCAGATGGATTTACATGTGAATTCTACCAAACATTTAAAGAACAATGAACTCCAATGTTATATAAACTATTTGAAAAAATAAGGAATGAAGGACTCCTATCAAATTCCTTTTATGACACAGACATGGTATTGATACCTAAACCAGGTAGGTTGAAAACAGAGAAAGAAAATTATAGACCAATCTCCCTAATGAATATTGATGCTAAAATCCTAAATAAAATAATGGCAAAAAGATTACAAAAAATTATCCCCAGGATAATAGACCATGACCAAGTAGGATTTATACCAGGAATACAGGGCTGGTTCAATATTAGGAAAACTTTTAGCTTAATTGACTATATCAATAACCAAATTAACAAAAAAAAAATGATCATCTGAATAGATGCAGAAAAAGCATTTGATAAAATCCAACCTCCATTCCTATTAAACACACTAGAGATTATAGGAATCAATGGACTTTTCTTTAAAATAATCAGTGGCATCTATTTAAAACCACCAATAACCATAGTATGTAATGGAGATAAACTGGAACCATTCCCAAAAGGATCAGGAGTAAAACAGGGTTTCCCACTATCATCCTTAGTATTAAATATTGTATTAGAAATGCTAGCTTCGGCAATAAGAATTGAGAAAGAGATTAAAGGAATTAGAGTAGGCAATGAGGAAACCAAATTATAACTCTTTGCTGATGATATGATGGTATACTTAGAGAACCCCAGAGATTCTACTAAAAAGCTAATAGAAATAATCCACACCTTTAGCAAAGTTGAAGGATACAAAATAAACCCACATAAGTCATCAGCATTCTTATATATCACTAACAGAATATAACAGTTAGAGTTAAAAGAGAAATTCCATTTAAAGTAACTACTGATATTATAAAATACTTAGGAATCTATCTGCCAAGGGAAAGTCAGTAACTTTATGAGCAAAACTACAAAACACTTGCCACACAAATTAAGTCTGATTTAACCAACTGGAAAAATATTAAATGCTCTTGGATAGGGCGAGCAAATATAATAAAGGTGACAATACTACCTAAACTAATCTATTTATTTAGTACTATACCAATTAGATTCCAAAAAAAAACTATTTTAATAACCTAGAAAAAATAACAACAAAGTTCATATGGAAAATCAAAATGTCAAGACTTTCAAGGGAATTAATGAAAAAAAAATCAAATGAAGATAGCTTAGCTGTACCAGATCTACAACTATATTAACTATATAAAGCATCGGTCACCAAAACCATTTGTTATTGGCTAAGAAATAGACTAGTTGGTCAATGGAATAGGTTAGGTTCACAGTACAAAATAGTCAATAACTTTAATAATCTAGTGTTGACAACCCCAAAGACCCCAGCTTTTGGCATAAGAATTCACTGTTTGACAAAAACTGCTGGGAAAATTGGAAATTAGTATGGCAGAAACTAGACACTGACTCACACTTGATATCATTCACCAAGATAAGGTCAAAATGGGTTCATGACCTAGGCATAAAGAGTGAGATTGTAAATAAATTAGAAGAACATAGGATAGTTTACCTCTCAGATCTGTGGAGGATGAAGAAATTTGTGACCAAAGAAGAACTAGAGATCATTATTGATCACAATATAGAAAATTTTGATCATATGAAATTGAAAACTTTTGTACGTACAAAACTAATGCAGACAAAATTAGAAGGGAAACAATAAACTGGGGAAACATTTTTATAGTCAAAAGTTCTGATAAAGGCCTCATTTCCAAATATATATAGAGAATTGATTCTAATTTATAAGAAATCAAGCCATTCCCCAATTGATAAATGGTCAAAGTATATGAACAGACAATTCTCAGAAGAAGAAATTGAAACTATTTCTAACCATATGAAAAGATGCTCCAAGTCATTATTAATCAGAGAAATGCAAATTAAGACAACTCTGAGATACCAATACACAACTGTTAGATTGGCTAGAATGACAGGGAAAGATAATGTGGAATGTTGGAGGGGATGTGGGGAAACTGGGACACTGATACTTTGTTAGTGGAATTGTGAATACATCCAGCCATTCTGGAGAGCAATTTGGAGCTATGCCCAAAAAAGTTATCAAACTGTGTGTATACCCTTTGATCCAGCAATGTTACTATTGGGCTTATATCCCAAAGAGATCTTAAAGAAACGAAAGGAATCTCTATGTGGAATAATGTTTGCGGCAGCCCTCTTTGTAGTGGCTAGAAACTGGTCATTGAGTGGATGTCCCTCAATTGGAGAATGGCTGAATAAATTGTGGTATATGAATGTTTTGGAATATTATTGTTCTGTAAGAAATTACCAGCAGGAGGATTTCAGAAAGGCCTGGAGAGACTTACATGAACTGATGCTGAGTGAAATAAGCAGGACCAGGAGATCATTATATACTTCAACAACAATACTATATGATGATCAATTCTGATGGATGGGGGTCTCTTCAACAATGATGAGCCAAATCATTTCCATTTGTTCAATAATGAATAGAACCAGCTACACCCAGCAAAAGAACTCTGGGAAATGCGTGTGAACCATTATATAATATTTCCAATCCCTGTGTTTTTGTCCACTTGAATTTTTGCTCTCCTTCTCAGGTTAATTTTACATCATTTCAAAGTCTGATCTTTCTTATGCAGCAAAATAACTATATGGATATGTATACATATATTGTATTTAACATATACTTTAACATATTTAATATATATTGGTCTACTGCTATCTCGGGGAGGGGGTGGGGAGAAGGAGGGGAAAAGTTGGAACAGATGGTTTCGCAAGGGTCAGTGTTGAAAAATTACCTATGCATCTGTCTTGTAAATAGAAATCTATAATTAAAATACATAAATAAACATTTTGAAATCTTTTTTTTCAAGCAAAATCTTTTTTCCCTTCAAATACACTTCTTAATATGTGAGATAAATGTTTTTTTCATTATCTATGATTAATGTTGTTTCCCAGATTCTTCTAATTTCCTCTACCCTGATAAGTTCCTTTTTCTTGTTGAAAGTCAAATCCCACTCAGCAGACCTTGAGCTTATAACATGTAAGTTTGACTAAAAATAAAAACTGGGTTGGATTGTATATGCTGGAGAAGACAAAGTTTCTTGTTAGCATCAGAATATAAATCTATTTACTATTGATGAACATTGTAAAAACGCAGATTCTGGCTTGATGTAAGGAAAATCATCTTCATGACTATGGCTATCTACCAGTATAATGTCCTTGATTAGAAGGCATTTTCCTATCATGAGGGTATTCTTACAAAGGGTGGATCTTAGGTTGTTAGGTATATTGGAGAAGGTATTTTAAACTATATGTCATCTGAGGTTCCTTCCAATCTTCATATTCTGTGATGCTGTGTTGCATATCATCATGCTAAGGGCTAAGGCAGCAAATGTGCTCAATCAAACTGCAGCTAGAGGCTACTGTCGTTGTTCTTCCTTGAATAATTTGTAGTTCTGCTCTTGAGTATAGACAGCTAACTTCCCTAGGTATTTGAAAGGTTGAAATAAATGAACTTTTACCTTACTAAGTACTCTAGGCATACCCAGAGGACCCATTAGTATGACTCAAAAATATCAGGAACATGGCATTATGCACAAGTCTCATATATGATTTGTAAATAATTTCTATTTTTAGGAAAATATCAGCATTAGAATTTCTTGAGTTTAACTTTTATTAAACTTGGAAATGCAATATATGTTTATGTTTCTTTAAAAAAAAAGTCTAATGAGGAAAACCAAATGGCTTTCTTGTTCAAGGACTTCAAAAGTGTTCTTGCCAAAGTGTTCACTATTTCTATTGAAATGATGCAATAGTTATTGCTCCTTACATTTTTTGTTCTTACAATTTGATCAAATCAATGGTTAAACAATTCAGTTTTATATGAAACATTTATTTGACTATTGTTACATTTCATAGGCAGCTAGATGCTATTATTTATAGAGTACCAGGCCTAGAATCAAGAATATTTGAGTTCAAATATGGCTTCAGACACAATACCTGTGTGACACTGGGCAAGTCACTTTATTTTGTTTCCCTTAGTTCTTAATCTGCAAAATGAGCTCAAGAAGGACATAGCAAGCCACCATAATATCTTTTCTAAGAAAACACCCATTGGGGTTACAAGCAATCAGAAATTATT
Source organism: Sarcophilus harrisii (assembly GCF_902635505.1). Taxonomy (NCBI): domain Eukaryota; kingdom Metazoa; phylum Chordata; class Mammalia; order Dasyuromorphia; family Dasyuridae; genus Sarcophilus; species Sarcophilus harrisii. The sequence continues at coordinate 175,493,245 of NC_045426.1, read as the reverse complement.
GAATAACAACAAAATAATTCATATTCCTACATTAGGTTATAAGCTTTCTAAATGTGGAAATTATATTGCTTTTCATCTTTGTATTCCCTATGCTGATCACAGTACTTTGCATGCAATAGGTAACATTTTTTTTTTGCTTAAACAAAATTGTGAGTTTATTAATTATTAGTAAGTAGTTTAAGACTTTTTATCATTTTTATTATAATAGCTAGGTTGATAATTTTCTTCAAGAATTTGTTGTCCTCTGGTTATAAAGATATCTTTAGGATTAGTCTCTTTAAGGCTTCAAAATTGGCAAAGCTTCTTAAACTGTGGGTCATAATCTCATATGAGGTAGCATATTGTATGTCGTGATTGTGAAATTATGATTTATTATCAGTAAATATTTGATTTGTATCACTATTTTATGCGCCTATATATCCAGGGTCAGGTCAAAATTTCTCAGACAAAAAGGGGTCATGAGTGGAAAAAATGTAATCCTTGATCTACAACATTTAACCATTCTATGAGTAGTTATTGTAATATGACTGTTCTCTTTTTTGAATTCTTTAATGTTATTCCTACTTCCTCATGTAGTACATGCTATACAGCAGAGTCTGTGATGAAATATCTGGTACTGAAATAAATCTAAGTGTTTATTAAAGTAATCTTAACATATCTTTTCCATTTTTTCCCTGTTTCTCCCTCCCCTCACCTTATTTCTATCTTAAATGTCCTCAGTACCAACAGAGTTAATAAAAAATTTCTCCAGGCTCTATTAACTTCATGTTCTCTCCCTTGATTCTTGACCATTCATAAGATACTACTCATTAGGTCATTTTTCTATGTAATGTTTTAGAAATAAGTTTCTATTTTACACTTGTGTGGCACTTTGCTATTATAGCTACATGTTTCCTAGGGAGATAAGTTTTTACTTGTTGAGGCAGTTTTTCAGTTTGTTTAGTCTTGTCATTGTGAAACTGTTATATAGTCTAAGCTTCCTTAGAAAATGTTAATGTATGTATGTCTCTTTGGGAATCCATTTTTTCACCCATTATCAAAAGCATATTTAAATATGTTGGGTTAGAGTTAGATTAATTGTATGAGACACTTATCACTATTATTTCTTCCAAAAGAATAGTCCAATCCTCAATGAAAGTATGAAAAAATAAAAGAAAATTTTCACAAACAATATTTAACCATATCTCTAAAATCATACAGTTTGCTGAAAAAATTGAAGAATACAAAATATCATCCTATTTATGGTTTATCCAGTATAAAAAGCACTGCACTCAGCAGAAGAAAATGTTGCCTTTAAAGCTCTATTCCAGAAATATGTCTTTATGTTAAATCATAAAAAAGATTCTTTGAAGGAGATGTTTGTTTGCAGACCCTGTGAATATTAATACCATATGGAATATAAAAGATGGAAAGATATAGTTGCTTAGGTACTTGTCACCATCAAAATATTATAGTGAAAATAGGTGAAGTATTCCAGATTTTCCTGTTGATCAATAGCATTGTACAGATTAAATTAAACTCCAAGGAATTTCAGGGCTTCCTAAATCAGATTTTTAATTATGTAAGAGTTTCTTTTAATTACTAATATAGGAAAAACAAAATGGAAGAAGAATGATAATTCTTCAGAAATGCATTTAAATGGACAATTCACAACATTGGTTCTTTTTTCCTAGATTTTTTTTATTGTTAACATATATTTTATTATTTATTATTTTTATTATTACTATTATTATTTTTACATGTTAAATATATGTTAAATATGATATATGTAAGCATATTTTCACAATTATCTTGCTGCATAAGAAAGATCAGATCAAAAAAGAGAAAATGAATAAGAGAACAAAATGCTAACGAACAACAAAAAGAGTGAGAGTCTTATGTTATGATCTACTTTCAGTTTCTGCAGTCCTCTCTCTGGGTGTAGATGGCTCTCTTCATCACAAGGTTATTGAAACTGGCCTCAATATCTTATTTTTGGAAAGAGCCACATCCATTAGAATTGATCATCATATAATATTGTTGTTGCTATGTACAATGATCTGATTCTGTTCATTTCACTTAGCATCAGTTCATGTAAGTCTCTCCAGATGTCTCTAAAATCATCCTATTAGTCTTTTCTTATAGAACAATAAGATTCCATAATATTCATGTATCATACCTTATTCAACCATTCTCCAAATGATGGGCATCCACTCAGTTTTCAGTTTTTTGCCACTACAAAAAGAGCTGCCACAAACATTTTTGCACATGTAGATCCCTTTCCCTCCTTTAAGATCTCTTTGGGATATAGGCCCAGTGGAAACATAGCACAGCATTAATTCTTCAGACAATATATAGACATCTTTAGCCTTTAACACTGTATAAGTTGAGCAGAAACTATAGAGGGATAATAATGTAGAGTCTTAATCAAATAGAAGGAAGACCAGGGTCTAACTTGCTTTTGGAAAATTATGGTATTTAATTACATCGGTTTATGGCGAAGCATAATGGGGTCTCTAATCCCAGTTTGTACCTTAGCTTTAGTGTCTTCAGCAGGGGTAAAGTCACGTAAGTTGCGTATTTTAATATCAAATAGGGAGTATTACAGCGCAGTTGAACTTTAACTTTATTTAGTGAATTGAATGCTTAAACACACTTTACGCCGTTCTTCTGTTAATTCAGGTCAATCCTATGACTGTGGTGGCTGCTATGAGATTTACCAACCCATTTTATTATGATTTAGCCAAATTTTCATTTATAGCTCAATGTTAGTCACTGCTGTAACCCGTGGGGATGTGGTTAAACAAGGTGTCATGGGCTCCTTTGGGAAGTATGCCTGATACTTGCTCCTTTAAACTCAATATAAGCTAAAAGGGCATACTCACCGGATTGCGGAAACTCTCATATGTAGGTCTAATAAAAATTAACAGTAAGGCTAGGACCAAACCTTTGTGCTTGTGGGACTGATTAAAGCCCATCTAAGCATTTTCAGTGCTTTACTTGGGGTTAAACTACACAAACAATAAATAAATTTTTGATAAAATTTGAGTTTGTATATTATATCAGTATTAAAAGTTTTGCATTTTTTTTGTTTTCTTTTTTCAAAACTTATAAAATAGATGAATGAAGGTTTTGGTTTGAAAGATGGTATACCTATCTAGTTTTTATAAAAGCTAAACACATTTAAGGATTTTCTATAATATTTTATAATATCCTATAATATCTATAATAGTTTATGATAATACAGTTTATAGTAGTGAATGGTAGTTTGTGGGCTTGAGTCAAGCTTAATTACTGTTTACATACATTTTAGTACCCATTTCTCTGGGGTATTTAATTACCATACTAAAGGCCTATCATCTGGTTTTGGGGTTTGACGGAAGTGATAAAATTTAATAAGGGGGAGTAGGGAGTTTAGTGGTAAAAAAAAACTTTATTATAAATTATTATTCGCTTACACTTAGGCTGATACATCTACATGTCTACATGCTTGTACGCTTGTTCACTTGTACTCACACCTGGGATCAATGATTTGTTACAGATTGGGGGGATATAAATGCATAATCTATTGAGGTTAATAGTAATATAATATGTCTAATGATCATTGATTAATTATGTCTATAAAATAATTTATTATAATTACTTAGCTTATTATCTAAACATGATAAGTTATAATTGATTCTAAATAATATTACGTCTAATCATCATTCATTGAATAGCACCATTTGGAAATAAACATGTGCACTGTCATCAGTTTCCTCAGTTGATGTTGGGTTGAAATGTTATTGGATCCAATAACATTTGTTATGTAAGTCTGCTATTTTAATGGCATCCCCCAGGCTCCCACCCTGTTGATAAACCACCCCCAAATTAAAAACTACCTAATTCTGTTGTAATCACTGGAGATGCCATGATTATGAGGCCAAACTGCTCTGACACCATCACAAATGCCTTGATGAAAAGCATGGTTGAGCTGAAATAAGGAATGAATGGGCCTGAAGTAGCAACCAGTAGCCAGTCAGAGGAACTAAGGTTCATGTGTAAATTATGGGCTTGATCTGAAGGATCATATATCTTCAGATGGCGGGTTACTGATCTCTCGCGAGTGGAGGATAAAGGTATTCCTAAAGGTGATGATCTGCTAGAGGAAGTAGCTTTGTTGATCTATGGTCATGGATGTAATGTCTATGTACGCCAACATATTATGTCTTATGTAATATATACATATTATGCATTACATACTATCTCATATAGTACATATAGTGCATTGCTTTTAGTTAACCTAGACTTTCACTCTGAAGTAACAACCTATTTTTTGAATTTCAAGTTTCATCCAGTGATACTCTATGGCTATAACTCATAAAAATCCATGGTGTCTAAAGAATTATAAAATTGTATTTCACCTAAAAACATAAAAAGGCACATGCTGGGCATGAATGAGTCCTAATCTATTTTCAGTGAAGAACTGCAAAGGAGAAGTCGCATAAATGATATCAATAGATATCACTAGAGAGAAGTATAAATAGGAAACAAGGTGAGCTTACATGCTTTCATCAAACCTGTGAACTGCCAGGTGATCCAAAGGAGGGCCCTAGTGGATTGTGCTGACAATACTATGAAAGATTAAGAGTATGTGTGTGCATGTGCTTGTGTGTCTGTGTTTCTGTGTGTAGGATTAAAAGTGATACAAAACAGACAGAATGAATAGTTTGAACTCTGCACTGTTGAAGAGAATGTTCATATCTTTGAAGTCACAGAACCATCAAAATATTGATCAAATTATCATCAATATCTATGTCATTCCATTTTAAGTACATTTTTGAAAGGCCACAAAACAAATGTTGATAGCACTATACTCATTGAGATTAAGGGAAAAAAGCATATATTAAACATTATTTTGTTTCTTTCATGAATGGAAACAAATTAGTTCCAATAAGAAAAAAAAATTCTAATGATAATGGCCTATGTGGTAGTCCTATGTTAGCACTTTTGAACGCAATTATTTTGACTTTATATTTGCCAAAAGTCTTTATAGTCTGAAAAAGATCCATCACTGATATTAACTCAAAATTTCTCAATAATAGTCAATAATCATCTTAAATTGCAAGGATAGCTTATAACAGTGATAATAAAATACTCACCTAGAAGCTCCACTTTCTCATATTAAACGTGAGATTCAAATTAGCAAATGATTTGTTGTCTATGGAAATAGCAATGGAAAAATTTAATTTGCTCAGTATCTATTTCTTCATAAAAAAGGAAAAATAGGCAGTACTTTTCCTCGTCACTTATCTTTAATTCAGGTATCTTCTAAGCTTGTTTTCTTCCATTTATATTGCTTAAAAAGGAAAACCTAACTGTTACTCTGAAATTTCATTTTAAAATTAAGAATTTTAAGTATATTTTTGTTATAATACCTTGACTATTTAAAGTGATATTTTGCCATTCATAACTATTTTAGGAAATTAAAAATCTGAGTTAAAACTGTTTGCTTTCAAGAAACTGAGAATGTATTTTTGACCAGTAAGAATGATCACTTAGTATTGCAAATGTTTATGGTAAATTTTTAGATTAGTTATCTTGACCAAATTTCTAAATCATAAATTTAAGGAGAAATAAATTATGAAATAGAAGAATTTGTAAATTGTTGCCTGATCAAAGTGCAAGAACAATACTTTTTTTTCCTCTCAAAGATCATAGAACCCTGAGTATAGAAGGAGCCACAGATGTTCAATAGGATATTTAATTTGGAGGGGTGCATATATTTCCTTTATTGATGTTGCATGATTTATTTGTCACACATATCAAACATCAAAATTTATGAAAAATAAGAGAATAATTGGCTTGATATAGGTTCTTGAATTTCTTTTTTGCCTAGAAAGCATTAGCAATTTTATCAATCCAATAAAATTTTAGGTTGCAAATATTTTTAGAAATGAGGGATGTTTGTTTTGACATGGTAAATTTTTACCATGCTAATTAAAAACTCTCAAGTATCATGGCAATAAACAAACAACAAGCATTTCTTGACCCCCTTTTGTGGATAATGCTTGCCACAAGAGAAGCAAGATGGTGCAGTGGAAAGAGTACCAAGTTTGGGGTGAAAAGATCTGAGTTCAAATTTTAGTTCTGCCACATACTAGGTGTGTGATATTTACCAATTTTCAGTAGCCTACAGAAACTATGTGTCTCTTTATTACATGTAAAATGAAGTTACTAAGTGGTCTTTTAGAGACCTTTGTTATCTAAATCTGTGACTAAGTAGTTGGAAAAAACATGAATACAGCTATTCTATCATCAGGTATAACAGTCATCCAAGAAACTGGAAGATTAATTCTGTGCCCTTAACAGTTTACAGTCTGTCACTACACACCTGTCAGATTGGCTAGAATGACAGGGAAAAATAATGTGAAATGTTGGAGCGGAGGCAGGAAAACAGGGACACTAACACATTGTTGGTGGAATTGTGGATACATCCAGCCATTCTAGAGAGCAATTTGGAACTATGTTCAAAAAGTTATCAAACTGTGCATACCCTTTGATCCAGCAGTGTTTCTACTGGGCTTATACCCCAAAGAGATACTAAAGAAGGGGAAGGGACCTGTATGTACCAAAATGTTTGTGGCAGCCCTGTTTGTAGTGGCTAGAAGCTGGAAAGTGAATGGATGCCCATCAATTGGAGAATGGTTGAGTAAATTGTGGTATATGAATACTATGGAATATTATTGTTCTGTAAGAAATGACCAGCAGGATGAATAAGAGAGGATTGGTGAGACTTACATGAACTGATGCTAAGTGAAATGAGCAGAAACAGGAGATCATTATATACCTCAACAACGATACTGTATGAGGATGTATTCTGGTGGAAGTGAATTTCTTCGACAAAGAGATCTAACTCAGTTTCAATTGATCAAGGATGAACAGAAGCAGCTATACCCAAAGAAAGAACACTAGGAAATGAATGTAAACTGCTTGCATTTTTGTTTTTCTTCCCGGGTTATTTATACCTTCTGAATCCAATTCTCCCTGTGCAACAAGAGAACTGTTCGGTTCTGCACATATATTATATCTAGGATATACTGTAACCTATTTAACATGTATAGGACTGCTTGCCATCGGGGGCAGGGGAGTGGAGGGAGGGAGAGGAAAAATTGGAACAGAAGTGAGTGCAAAGGATAATGTTGTAAAAAAATTACCCTGGCATGGGCTCTGTCAATAAAAAGTTATTAAATAAAAAAAAATTTTTAAAGGGAAAAAAATACAGTTTACAGTCTGGAATGAATGGAATAGGGTTCACTACATTGCTTCTACTACTTATTTCCATGTATCACCATTAAACAAATCACCTTAGAGATCTCCTGGGCCTTAGTTTCCTCATCTATAAAATAGGGGACAAGGAGAGGAAAGTTATAGTCTGGGGTCTCTGAAATACCTTCTAACTTTATAGCCTTGAACCTATAACATGTCAGAAAGGTGATCCAGGCAATAAATGCTATAGGTTGCAGAAGAGAGACTGTCAGGATCTGGAGTGCTAATTTATGGGAATCTTCAAGGATTTAAGAAGCTTTGTGGTTAGGATGAAACATTTAATGACTCTCTTCACTCAGAAAATATAAATCTGATCATGTCATACTCATATGCCTACTCAAAAAATTAGAAAAAAAACCCCTCTGGTGGCTTAAAATGCCCTATTTGGCATTCAAACCCTTTGTAACCTAAACTTGTCCACCTTGCCAATCTTCTTATACCTTGTTCCATAAAATATACTCTTCAAGCCAGTTACACTTGTTTCTTGATTTTTCTATGATTAAGATATGCTATTATTTAACTATAGCATTCACTCTAGTTGCCCTGCCCCCATTACTAGATGGTGTTCCTTCTCTGCTTTGAACAATCACTTCCCTAGTTTCCTAAACTCCAACTAAAATCCTGTCCTTGATAGGAATCTTAATTCTAATGCCTTCCCTTTATTAATTATTTCCTAATTATGCTGTATATAGTTTGCTTTTTATATTTTTTTCATATTGTTTCCTCCCCATTATATCTTAAATGCCTTGAGAAACTCTATTTTGCTTTCTTTTATATCCATGGCATTTAGCACAGTGGGTAGTCAACAGTGTGTGCTTATCAATGTTTATTGATTGCTTATTAATGTGAGAATAAAGTTTTATTTAACATGAGCTCACCTGTTCCCTTGGCTTTTATTTCTAGAATGCTCTGGTCCCTTGGGGATTGAAGGAGGTATCATATCGAACCAGCAAATCACAGCTTCATCAACCCATCGAGCACTTTTTGGGCTGCAAAAATGGTACCCTTACTATGCACGACTTAACAAGAAGGGGCTTGTAAATGCCTGGACTGCCGCAGAAAATGACAGGTGGCCATGGATTCAGGTAACAGATGGAATTGGGGAAAGAAAGAAATAAACACTGCAAAAACCAATTGGCAAAGTAATTTTGGAATCATGAAGACAAGTGATAAGCTAATAGAATGACTTTTATTCACTGTCATAAACAAAAGGGGAATATTTAGTTTGGAGGTGACATTTACTTTAACCTTTCTAACATAAAGATATTATTTGAATGTGTGAAGTTACCTTCTGTAGAAAATTTCTGTTGAAGGCATTTAAAGACATTAGAACCTTCAATGCTTAGAAATCAGGTTATTAAGGCACATTATCACAAAGATTGCTTTTTTATCCAAGTCATTCATTAGTGTCCATTAGTGCCATGTTAACATTTAACATTGATATTTGGTGTTGGACAATTTCTGACAATTCAAAAGAATACAGATTATCTGTATTCCTTCTTTTTCTTTGAAGCAGTATAATATGCAAAAAAGAAATTATGTGATATGTTATTAAGCCCATAACCTGAATCCATGCAGAAATTCTGTTTTAATAGCTAATATTTCATTTGTGGTGTTTCTTTTATGAGAACAACTATGGTATATAAAAGTAGGGGCAATTTGCTAAAAGTTGCACATTTTGTCATCATTCCAGCACTGTATTTCTTGATCTTTTTTTGAGACTGATAAGGAGGTAGTTTGGGGTAAATACACCACCAAACCAAACATGGCATTAAAATTGTAACTATTAATAATGGCAGATAGGTGGTATAGTGGATAGAATGCTGGATATGGGGTCAGGAAGACTCATCTTCCTGAGTTTAAATTTAGCTTCAGAAACTGTGAGCAAGTCATTTAACTTTGTTTGCTTCAGATCCCCTTCTATAATATGAGCTACAGAAGGAAATAGCAAACCACTCTAGTATCTTTGTCAAGAAAAAACTATATGTGTAATGAAGAATTGGACATAAATAAAGCACCTCAATAACAACAACAACAAACATAATAATAATAATGATAACTAACAATTACTTAATGCTTACTATGTATGAGAGGCACAATTAAGTGTTCTACATTGTCTCAATTGATCCTTAATAACAACCCTGATAGATTAATATTATCCCCATTTTGCAGATAAGGAAACTGAAGCAAACAGAGGGTAAGTGACTTGACTGGGGTCAAATAGATAGTGTCTAAAATCAAATTTGAACTCAGAACTTCCTGATTTCAGGTAAGACCTGGTTTTTAAGCTCAGGTCTCCCACTTTCCTAGCTGTATGCAGTTTTTAACCTCACTAAGCAAGATTGCTCTTCTCTTTAAAATGACAATGATAGTTCATTACATAGGATTTAGAACTGCAAGAGAGTTGAGAATCATTTAGTCCATCTCCTTTACTTTAAAAATCGAGAAATTGAAGTCCTGAGAGATGAAGTGATTTTCCAACTTGGATCTTCTTTCTTAGCATTGCCATGCTACCTCCTACCCCATAGAATTTGTGAGAATCAAATGAAATAATAATATAGAAGAATGAGCTCTTTCCCAGCACTCTGCTATACAAATATGAGCTATTATTGATGTTGTTGATTACATTGTCTTATCCCTATATACTTTGACCCTCTGTTAATTTTTCTCCATAGACTTTAAAAGTCTTGTATAGATAATATTGGGTTGTTACTGCCAGATAAGCAGTGGGAATGCTTTTATTTTGTTAATATGAAAAACATATACAAAATAAACAACATGAATTGTCCTCTGTTCAGCATATGAAACCAAAGCCTCTTCCAGACTGCCTTTCTGTCTGATATGTACTCAAATACTCTGAAAACTATCCTTAAGCATTTTATCTGTGAATCTTTATCATATGTTATTATATATGAAAAGCAGTGTGGACAGTTGGCTAGAGGTTCCCAAGTTTCCCCTCTGACACACTGGTTACATGAATGTTAGCAAGTAAGAGAATTTTTTAGAGTTTTCAGGTAAAATTTTAATACTATAACATGCAGAACAAAGAGCAACCTGCATTTTTGATGGAGAGATTTACCTTGATGACTGTTTCTAACCAATGAAATCACAAATGGAAGACTAACCTTTTGTGTGTTCATCCATATATTGGATTTCTGTATAATGTGTATATTTAATTAAATATATTAAATTTAGTGAATTATTCATTTAAAAAGATTTAAATAGGCTTTGTCCATTTACATCCCCAAGAACATGTAAAAAAATAAAAGTAAGCTAATGGCAAGGATAGTCTAGTTGCATTCCACAGGTACATGTATCCTGGGGAATTAGGGAGAGTATCCAATTAGTAACCATGAAAATCAAAAGCGGTATATTTCACTAATTAAAATAGAAGTCCCAAGATAATGCTTCTTCACCATTGTATTTTGCTACAAATTTTATTAAAAACTACAGCTTTAATATTAGTCAAATTGCTCATAGCTTTATCTCACTGAGAATTTCTTCTTTGAACAACAACAACAAAAAAAACTAAATCACAGAATCATAGATTTTGATCTGAAAGACACCAAAAAGATGACTGAATCTACTTCCTTATTTAAAGAGATGAGAACTAAGGCTGAAAGAGTAGTGACTTGTTCAGATTTCCATAGCTAATACTTATCTAAGATAGTATTTTAACTTGATTCTCTGAACTTGTCTCTAAGCCCAGTGTTCTATCTGCTGTGGGAGCAAGCACATAAATATAGATTGCAGAAAATAGGTGGTTATTTGGTTTCTGCACAGATTTACATTTGAAACACCTTTGTACCAATTAGAATTGTAGGTCTAACTGGAAGACCCAAATTTGTTCCAGTAACATATGCAGCACCTGGAATATAGTCCAAATCTTCTTCTATCCCCCCCTCCTATTTTTTCCTATTTCTAATGTATATTTTAGGAACTTTGTCTCCTACCAAAGGCTGAAATAGTGACAGTGCTTTGGGTCTGATTGGTTGATTATTGCTAGAGGTACATTTGAAGTCTAATTTAATTCTTTTGTTTTATGATTTATGATCATGAAATAATCTCTCTCTTATATGACTTGTTTGTTTTGTTAGTTAAAATATGACAGTTTATTCTGTGAGAAATAGTGAGTAAGACTGTTGGACTCATTAGATGAGATTTCATGTTTGTGGAATGAACACAGAAAAAAATGCATAGTACATTTCTCACTTCCACATTGAGGGGCTTAGGAGAGAGGTGCTCTTGTGATCTGAAAAGACTACATAAATTTTTTCAGTCTTTCCTTCACATCAGAGAAGAAGTCTGAATTTCTGTCTTTACAATACTTGCAAAACTTCAGTTAAATATTAATCACAGGCTCTGTGTCACCTACTAATCTTTCTATGTCATATGCAGCTCCTACAAATTCCCCCCAAATTCCCACTGAATTTCTTTCTTTATTCAATAGTATTTTCTTTTTACAAATACATGTATGAGAGTTTTCAATATTCATTTTTGTAAGATTTTGTGTTCTAAATTTCCTCTCCCTCCTTTATCTCTCCCTTTCCCAAAACAGCAAGCAATCTGATGTTGGTTACATATATGCAATCCTTTTAAACATATTTCCATATTTTTTCATGTTGTATAAGAAAAATAAGATGAAAGGGGGAAAACATAAGAAAGAGAAAACAAACAGGTTGAAAATATCATGTTTAAATCCACATTCAGTCTCCATAATTCTCTCTCTCTGATTGCTACTAGCATTTTCCATCCCATACCTACTAGAATTGCCGTGAATCACTGCATTGTTGAAAATATTCAAGTCCATCATATTCAGTCCATCACAGTTGATTATCAAATAATCTTGTTGTTACTGTGTATAATATTCTTCTGGTTCTGCTTATTTCACCCAGCATCAGTTACTTCATGAAGGTCTTTAGAAGCTACTGAGTTAATTTCTTAGCTGACCTGTGAGATATCAAAACCATAATAGGAAAAGGCATGATATGGATGGAATAATTGCATACAATTAATAAAGGCAAAAGAGCAGTAGTTTTAGAGATGCTATATCTTTTGAATTTTCTTGCAATAATTTTGTTAAATATATTCAATTTTTAATCTTCAATGCTTAAAATTTGTTCATTGAAGAATTTTGGTGGGCATAGATGATTAAAATAATCTTGTTATTTGAACATTTAAAAAAATAATTTTGAAACTAAAAATTAAAATAAGGAAAATAGTAATATTTTCAAAAAGAAAAGTTTTGTGCTAGGAGATTCTTTGGATTCTAATCATGTCCCAACTTTTCTGTGTTTGAGCATTCCCTTTGTCACTTAATTCTTTTATTTATATGCAGTCCTTCAAATGAAAGGTTTGAGTACTTTGCTTATAACTCACTTATAATGAGCAGTTTTCCCCTAATCTTTCAGGTGTATGACACACATGAACTAATTAGTATGCACCTTCTTTTTCTGCCTTGTCTTGATGAAATGAAAATTGAAACTGCCATTTTAAATTAATGCTCTCAGCATGTAATTAGTGATGGTACTACAATATCTGTAATTGGTTTGAGATTTAAGGGGTCAGTGACTATTTTTTTTAAAGCAGTTTAAAGATAAAATACTCTTTCTCTTTAAAGTTTGTCTAACCTTTGATTTTTTTTCCTTCATTATATAGTTTTTCAAATGCTAGAAAACACATTGGTAATCCAGACTATCAGGAACTGTTTCTAACTAAAATGTTGAACTTTCCACACATTTAGAAGCATAGATTTTGTTAACCTGACATAAAACTATGAAGTGCCACTAAAATTATCCAGTATTATTTGCTAACTGACTGATTTATTTTAAAAATAAATTAGAATGACTTTTTTGTTTGTAATTATTATTTCTTTTTTAGTGTATTAGAGAGTTGCCCTTTGAAACCAGGTGGCTCTTTGTTCAATTCCAAGTAGTGAAGTCACTGAAATATACTGGCTATGTAATCCTAGGCAAGTCATTCAACCTCTCTATGTTCTCAGAGCCTTTTTATAACAATAAATTGCAGAGAAGGCCCCTACCAATATTTGTAGTCACCAATATAGATGAAATCATATATATTTTTTCCCTTAAATATAAATGTTTTATAGCACATCAAATGCTAATAGCTAAAGTTTTTGTTTTGATCACATATAGTCAGGCTCTATTGATGAATCAGTAGACCCAGTCAATACTAAAAAGAACAGATCATTTTATTTGTAGTGCTTAAAGGAAAATGAAAAAAGAAAGGTCATCTTACATAACTTGAGTCATCCAAATATATCAAAGACAGAAATATCAGGATGAACATATGAGAAGTATGATAAGAGACAGAATAGGATGTTGGGATAGAGAACTAGGTTTTTTATCAGACAGATTTGGGTTCACATATAACCTCTGACACACATATTGGTTGTAATCACGGGTAAATTATTTAATTTAATGCTTTACAGATAGATAAATAGACAGATGGATAGATAGACAGACAGATAGTCAAATAGATAACCAGAAATACAAGGAAACATTTAAGAGCTTACTATGTGCTAAATACTTTGTAAAGTACTGGGGATATAATGCAAGCAAAAGAATAACAAAGTGGTCTCTATTTTCAAGGAGAAGACATTCAAAGGGAGAAGACAACACATTAAAAGCAACTAAATACAGGTGTGAAAGCCTGTGGGCAGGGTGTCAGAGTTCAGAGAGTGAGGTGTGGAACCACTGATGAAATGAACTTGACTGGGGTGATCTCACCAGTCAGAAGAGGGCTACAGGGAAGAGGCATCTTTAGAGTAAAATTGAAGAAATGGAGAAGCCCAGAAGTCACAATACAGAGCAAAGTGGAAGACACAGAAGGACATTGGTTGATCTCCTCCCTAAGAGATCTTTTCATCAGTGAAGTCATAAATCTGGAATAATAGAAACAACAGAAGTCCTTCACACTGAAACCAGCACAGACACATTGCAAAGCAGTATAGCCCAACAACCTTTAACTGTTGGACAGGAAGACTTCCTTTGAATCAGTGCTTGGGAGGATAAAAGAAACTACAATCTTAAGCAAGAAGCTTTTACACTGATGAAATGTGAATGGTCTACTTATACTGGTCTTAGATTCCTGAGTTTCTGTTGGAAGACAAGTCACCAAAGTCTAGGTCCTGAAAACTCAAAAAAATCAAGAAATTTAGGTAAGAAAGCACCTCAGTTTAGTAGGTTTGATTCATTTCTCCTTAAAGTCATAGGTAGGGCTATATCTAGGATGTGCTAGAGCTAATTCAAATCAACTTTCAAGAGCTTATTATTAATATGAACATTTATATCTGAGAAACTGGAAAATGTTACAAATCAGACCCTTATTGATTGAATGACTATGTATATTTAATAAAGTGATGGAGAAAATAATTAATATAGATTAAACTTATAAGTATGTTGAGCCTTTTTAAAAAGAGAGAGTTGCAAGCAAAGTGAAATTATGGTACACAAAATAATAGAAATCTTCTGAGATGATCAGCTGTAAATGCGTTTGCTATTCTCAGTAGTAAAATTATCCATGACTAATCTGAAGGACTTATGATGAAATATCCTATTCAGAGAAGGAATTAAATGAATGCAGATTGAAGCATTCTCAAAAAAAAATTAAAAAGGGAGTTCCTTGTTAAATATTTACTAGCTTATCTATAAATGTACTTTTCAGTTGGGGAAAACTGGACATTTCTGAACTAGAATAGGAAATTACAGAATTTAAGAATGGGAGATGAGTTTTATAGAAGAACAAAGACAAAAAGGAGACAGTATCAGGTATGATCTATGTAACAAGTAGGAAATAGATTTATTGAACAGAGCAAGAATAGACCTGCAAAGAAATATTGTATTGTTGTTTAGTTTGTTATTTTTTAGATTGTACATGCACTTTAGAAAGTAGGAAGTCTTGCACCAAAAATATATTAGGTTGGAGCTATAATTATTTTTACCCCACAATTATCATTTTATTTAGACTGTGGCTACCTTCTATAAATTAGAGAATATAATACTTAATTTTAAAATGAACCTTTTTTTCATAAAATGACAAGAAAAATCAGTTTTTCTTAACATTTTTTTTTCTTTCATAAACATCTTTGAACTGCACTACTCCCTTCTCTTGGGAGAGAGTTTTTTTTTATTGTTCTTCTTGTTCTGTTCTTTACTATTTAAACTATGTTAACTGGGACTATTTTCTTTTTTTTAAGGTTCTGCATATTCCACTTCTTCCCCGAAGTTGGAAGGTGCCTCTCAAATGTAGTACCTGCAATTTATCTTAATCAGATCTAATCATGCCAGAGTTAGTCTAGAAATGGTGATTTAAAAGTGTCTGCATAAAGCTTACCTAGCATCATAATTTAAACACTACTGGAGAAACTTCTGAGTTAATTGTATAGTTGTAACCTCACAAAATCATAACTATTTAATTATCACATTGTGTTAGAAAAGAATGAGCAATAGATTTGGAGCTAGAGAACGTGGAGATATATCCTGGCACTCTGACTTGATATGCCATATTTAACAAGTTGTTTCATATATTTGTATTTCATTTTTCCCATCTGCAAAAGGAAAGGGTTGACTTAGATTATTGGAAGTTTCCCATATCTATGATCCTATGTCTTTATACATTGGTACATAACTGAAAGAATTCGCACACACACACACACACACACACACACACTTGTTAAGTGTATAAAATATATCAGTCATTAGTCTAAGCTTTGGGGACATAAATGCAAAAAAACAAACAAATAGAAAAAAATCATTTTGGTCATTTAAATTTATTTATTTTATGTTTTAAATTTCATCAGTTATATCTAAAACAATTTTTACATTTGTCTTTATAATTTGGAGTTCTGGATTCTCTCCCTTATCCCCACCCAAGGTCCATTAAGAAAGCATATGTGAAGTTATATAAAATAATGAAAAATACTTTAATAATGGCTTTTTATTTTCAAAATACATGCAATGATAATTTTCAACATTCACCCTTGTAAAACATTGTGTTCCAAATTTTTCTCCCTCTCCCTTCCCCCAGACAGAAAATAATCCAATATAAATTAAACATGTGCAATTCTTATAAACATATTTCCACATTTATCACCTTGCGCAAGAAAAATCAAATCCAAAAATGAAAAAAAGGGTAAGAAACAAAGCTAGTAAAAAACACAAAAGCTGAATACTACTATGTTGTGATCCACATTCATTTATCCATAGTCCTTTTCTTGTATGCAGATAGCTCTCTCCATCACAAGTCCATTGGAAATGGCCTGAATGACCTCATTATTGAAAAGAATCAAGTTCATCACAGTTGATCATCACCTAATCTTCTTGTTGCTATGTACTCACTTCGCTTAGCATTAGTTCATGCAAGTCTTTCCAGGTCTTTCTGAAATCATTCTGCTGATCACTTTTAAAGAACAATAATATCTCATTACATTCATATACCATAACTTATTCAGCCATTCCCCAACTGATGGACATCCACTCAGTTTCCAATTCCTCATCAATACAAATAAAAAAGCTTCCACAAACATTTTTGAACATGTGGGTCCTTTTCACTTTTTTACGTTCTCTTTGGGATACTAATCCAACAGAGACACTGCTGGATCAAAGGGTATGCACAGTTGACTAGTCCTTTGGGTATAGTTCCAAATTGTTTTACAGAAAATCTGGAATAGATCACAACTCCACCAACGATGTATTTGTATCCAGTTTTCCCACATCCCCTCCAACATTTACCATTATATTTTCCCCATCATTTTAGCCAGTCTGAGAGGTGTGTAGTGGTAACTCAAAGTTGTCTTAATTTGTATTTCTTTAATCAAGAGTGATTTAGAGCATTTTTTCATATGACTTGAAATGACTTTAATTTCTTCACCTAAAAATTGTGTGTTCATATCATTTGACCAGTTATGAATTGGAGAATGGTTTATATTCTTATAAATTTGAGTAAATTCTCTATATAGTTTAGAAACAAGGCCTTTATCTGAGCCCCTGAATATAATTTTTTCACAATTTTCTGCTTCTCTTCTAATCTTGGATTAATTAATTTTGTTTGCATGAAAGTTTTTAAATTTAATATTATCAAAATTATATATTTTGCAATTCATAATGTTCTCAAGTTCTTCTTTGGCCATAAATTCCTTCTTTCTCCACAGATCCAAGAGGTAGACTATCCTTTGTTCTCTTAATTTGCGTATAGTATCATTCTTTATGTCTAAATCATGAACCCATTTTGACCTTATCTTGGTATAGAGTGTTAGGTGTAAATCCATGCCTAGTTTCTACCACATTATTTTCCAATTTCCCCAGCAATTTTTGTCAAATAGTGAGTTCTTATTCCAGAAACGTTGGATTTATAAAACATCAGATTACTATAGTCATTGACTATTGTGTCTTGTGAGCTCAACGTTTTCCACTTATTAACTACTCTATCCAGCGGCAAATCTTTTTGATGACCGCTGGTTTATAATATAGTTTCAGGGACTGCTAGGCTACCTTCATTTGCATTTTTGTCATTAATTCCTTTGAAATTCTTGAACTTTTTCTTCCAGATAAATTTTGTTATTATTTTTCTAGCTCTATAAGGTAATTTCTTGGCATTTTGATTGGTATGGCACTGAAAAAGTAGATTAATTCAGGGAGAATTATCATTTTTTTTTTACTATATAAGCTTTGCCTACAATTGAGCATTTAATATTCTTCCAATTGTTTAGTTCTAACTTAATTTGTGTGGTATGTGTTTTGTAATTGTGTTCATACAGTTTGTGGCTTTGACTTGGCCAATACATTCCCAAATACTTTATATTATTTATAGTTATTTTAAATGAAATTTCTCTTTCTATTTTTTGTTGCTGGACTTTGTTGGTAACCTGTCATCTGTTGGTAAATGTCTTTGATTTATGTGTATTTATTTTGTATCTTGCAACTTTGCTTAAGTTGGGAATTGTTTCTAGTAGATTTTTTAGTTAATTCCCTAGGAATCTCTAAGAATACCATACCATCATATCTTCTTATCATCTGCAAAGAGTGATATTTTGTTTCCTCTTAATTCCTTTAATTTCATTTTCTTCTCTTATTGCTAAAGCTAAAATTCTGAATACAACACTAAATAGTAATGGTGATAGTGGACAATGTTGTTGCACCTCTGATCTTATTGGGACTGCTTCTAGTTTGTCCCCATTTAACAGATAATATTTGTTGATGATTTTAGATAGATGATAGTGATATTTTAAGGAGAACACCATTTTTTTTCCTATGCTCTCTAGTGTTTTTAATAGAAATGGGTATTGGATTTTGTCAAATGCTTTTTCTATATCTATTGAGATAATCCTATTATTTCTGTTAGTTTGGTTATTTATATCGTCAATTATGCTAATAGATTTCCTAATATTGAGACAGCCCTGCACTACTACTTGGCCATAGACCATTATCGTGATGATAAATCAGTTTAATTTCTTTGTTAATATATTATTTAAGATTTTTTTTTATTTAATAGCCTTTTATTTACAGGATATATACATGGGTAACTTTACAGAATTAACAATTGCCAAACCTCTTGTTCCAATTTTTCACCTCTTACCCCCCCCACCCCCTCCCCTAGATGGCATGATGACCAGTAGATGTTAAATATATTAAAATATAAATTAGATACACAATAAATATACCTGACCAAAACGTTATTTTGCTGTAGAAAAAGAATCAGACTCTGAAATATTGTACAATTAGCTTGTGAAGGAAATCAAAAATGCAGGTGTGCATAAATATAGGGATTGGGAATTCAATGTAATGGTTTTTAGTCATCTCCCAGAGTTCTTTTTCTGGGCATAGCTAGTTCAGTTCATTACTGCTCCATTAGAAATGATTTGGTTGATCTCGTTGCTGAGGATGGCCTGATCCATCAGAACTGGTCATCATATAGTATTGTTGTTGAAGTATATAATGATCTCCTGGTCCTGCTCATTTCACTCAGCATCAGTTCGTGTAAGTCTCTCCAGGCCTTTCTGAAATCATCCTGTTGGTCATTTCTTACAGAACAGTAATATTCCATAATATTCATATACCACAATTTATTCAGCCATTCTCCAACTGATGGACATCCATTCAGTTTCCAGTTTCTAGCCACTACAAAAAGGGCTGCCACAAACATTCGTGCACATACAGGTCCCTTTCCCTTCTTTATAATCTCTTTGGGATATAATCCCAGTAGTAACACTGCTGGATCAAAGGGTATGCACAGTTTGATAACTTTTTGAGCATAGTTCCAAACTACTCTCCAAAATGGTTGGATTCGTTCACAACTCCACCAACAATGCATCAATGTCCCAGTTTTCCCGCATCCCCTCCAACAATCATCATTATTTTTTCCTGTCATCTTAGCCAATCTGACAGGTGTGTAGTGGTATCTTAGAGTTGTCTTAATTTGCATTTCTCTGATTAATAATGACTTGGAGCATCTTTTCATATGACTAGAAATAGTTTCAATTTCTTCATCTGAGAATTGTCTGTTCATATCCTTTGACCATTTTTCAATTGGAGAATGGCTTGATTTTTTATAAATTAGAGTTAATTCTCTATATATTTTGGAAATGAGGCCTTTATCAGAACCTTTGACTGTAAAAATATTTTCCCAGTTTATTGCTTCCCTTCTAATCTTGTCTGCATTAGTTTTGTTTGTACAAAAACTTTTCAGTTTGGTATAATCGAAATTTTCTATTTTGTGATCAGTAATGATCTCTAGTTCTGCTTTGGTCATAAAGACCTTCCCCTTCCACAGGTCTGAGAGGTAAACTATCCTGTGTTCCTCTAATTTATTAATAATTTCATTCTTTATGCCTAGGTCATGAACCCATTTTGACCTTATCTTGGTGTACGGCGTTAAGTATGGATCAATGCCTAGTTTCTGCCATATTAGTTTCCAATTTTCCCAGCAATTTTTATCAAACAGTAAGTTCTTATCCCAAAAGCTGGGATCTTTGGGTTTGTCAAAGACTAGGTTGCTATATTTGTTGACTGTTTTATCCCTTGAACCTAATCTATTCCACTGATCAACTAATCTATTCCTTAGCCAATACCAAATAGTTTTGGTAACTGCTGCTCTATAATATAATTTTAGATCTGGTACAGCTAAGCCACCTTCATTTGATTTTTTTTTCATTAATTCCCTTGAAATTCTTGACCTTTTGTTTTTCCATATGAACTTTGTTGTTATTTTTTCTAGGTCATTAAAATAGTTTTTTGGGAGTCTGATTGGTATAGCGCTAAATAAATAGATTAGTTTAGGTAATATTGTCATCTTTATTATATTTGCTCGCCCTATCCAAGAGCATTTAATATTTTTCCAATTGGTTAGATCAGACTTAATTTGTGTGAAAAGTGGTCTGTAATTTTGCTCATAAAGTTTCTGATTTTCCCTTGGCAGATAGATTCCTAAATATTTTATATTATCAGTAGTTACTTTAAATGGAATTTCTCTTTGTAACTCTGACTGTTGGATTTTGTTAGTGATATATAAGAATGCTGATGACTTATGTGGGTTTATTTTATAACCAGCAACTTTGCTAAAGTTGTGGATTATTTCTAATAACTTTTTAGCAGAATCTCTGGGGTTCTCTAAGTATACCATCATGTCATCGGCAAAGAGTGATAATTTGGCTTCCTCATTGCCTATTCTTATTCCTTTAATCTCTTTCTCAGCTCTTATTGCTATAGCTAGCGTTTCTAATACAATATTAAATAGTAACGGTGATAGTGGGCAACCTTGTTTCACTCCAGATCTTATTGGGAATGGTTGCAGTTTGTCTCCATTACATATGATGCTTACTGATGGTTTTAAATAGATGCTGCTGATTATTTTAAGGAAAAGTCCATTTATTCCTATACTCTCAAGTGTTTTTAATAGGAATGGATGTTGGATTTTATCAAATGCTTTTTCTGCATCTATTGAGATGATCATATGGTTTTTGTTAATTTGGTTATTAACATGGCCAATTATATTTAGTTTTCCTAATATTGAACCAGCCCTGCATTCCTGGTATAAATCCTACTTGATCATAGTGTATTATCTTGGAGATGATTTTCTGTAGTCTTTTTGCTAATATCTTATTTAAGATTTTAGCATCAATATTCATTAGGGAGATTGGTCTATAATTTTCTTTCTCTGTTTTCAGCCTACCTGGTTTAGGTATCAGTACCATGTCTGTGTCATAGAAGGAATTTGGTAGGACTCCTTCATTCCATATTTTATCACATAATTTATATAGCATTGGGGCCAATTGTTCTTTAAATGTTTGGTAAAATTCACATGTAAATCCATCTGGTCCTGGGGATTTTTTCTTAGGGAGTTGTTTAATTGCCTGTTCTATTTCTTTTTCTGAAATGGGACTATTCAAGCAATTTACTTCCTATTTAAGATTTTTGAATCAATAGGGAAAGTGGCTTATAATTTTCCTTCTCTGTTTTAACCCTACCTGGTTTAGGTATCAGCACCATATCTGTGTCATAAAAGGTATTTGGTAGGACTCTTTGTTTCCCTATTTTTTCCATATAGTTTGTATTCTATTGGAATTAATTGTTCTTTAAATGTCTGGTATTCACTTGTAAATCAATCTGGACCTGGAGATTTTTTTCTTAAAGGTTTCATTAATAGCTTGTTTAATTTCTTTTTCTAAAACGTGACTATTTACATATTTTTTCCTGCTCTGCTAATGTGTGCAATCTATATTTTTGTTAAATATTCATTTATTTCACTTAGATTATCAGATTTATTGTTTTACAGTTGGGCAAAATAGTTCCTCATTATCGCTTTAATTTTCTCTTCATTGTTGATAAATATACCCTTTTCATTTTTTGATACTGGCAATTTGATTTTTTTCTTTCCTTTTTCTAATCAAATTAAGTAAAGATTTATTTATTTTACTGTTTTTCCCCCTATGTCTTAATTTTGTTTATTAGTTGAATAGTTTTCTTACTTTCAATTTTATTAATCTCTTCTTTTATTTTAAGAATTTCAAATTTGGTATTTAATTGGGTGGTTAATTTGTTCTTTTTCTAGATTTTTTAGTTGCATGCTCAATTCATTGATCTTTTTATTTTATTCAAGTAAACATCTAAAGACATATAGTTTCCTTTAAGAACCATTTTGGCTGCATCCCATAAATTTTGTTATGTTACCTTATTATTGTTATTCACATGGATGAAATTATCTATTGCTTCTATGGGTTTGTTGTTTCAATCACCCATTCCTTAGGATTAGATTATTTCATTTCCAATTAATTTTTTTTCTATTTTTTCCCCAGCCCTTTACTGAATGTAATTTTTTTTTATTACATCATGATCTAAAAGGGTTGCATTTACTACTCCTTTTTTTCATTCAATTTTGAAGATTTATGCTATAATACATGATCCATTTTTGTGTAGATTCCATGTACTGCTGAGGAAAAAAAGTATATTCCTTTCTGTTGCCTTTCAATTTTCTCCAAAAGTCTATCACCTGACTTTTCTAAAATTCTATTTACCTCCTTAATTTATTCTTTATTTATTTTGTGGTTTGAGTTATCTGGTTTTGATAGAGGAAGCTTGAGATCCCCCACTAGCATAGTTTTATTGCCTATATCTTTTTGCAAGTATTTTAACTTTTCCAGGAATTTGAATGCTATATCCACTTGGTGCATATATATTTAGTACTGATATTGCTTTTTATTATCTATGATACTGTTTAGCAAGATTTAGCTTACTTCTTTATTTCTTTCAATTAGATTTATTTTTTTTTTGCTTTTGCTTGATCTGAGATTAAGATTATTATGCCTGCTTTTTTTTAACTTCACCTGAAACATATTAGAGTCTGCTCCAGCCTCTTACCTTTACACTGTACTCTCTACTTAAAATGTGTTTCTTGTAAACAACAAATTGCAGAATTCTAGCTCTTCATCCAGTCTGCTTTCTACTTCTTTTTTATGGGAGAGTCCATCCCATTCACATTCAGAGTTCAAATTTTAACTCTGTATTACCCAACATCCTATTTTTCCCAAATTATATTTTTCTCTCTCCTTTCTTCTTTTATTTCCTCACCAGTGTTTTGCTTCTGATTACTGCCTCCCTCAATCTGCCTCATTTTTCAGCCTCTTTCTTTTTCTTATGCTTTTCCCCCCTCCACTTCTGTTCTGCCTTCTATTAGCATCCCTCTTTCCTTTCACCTTTCCTATCCTACTTCCCTATACTTTGACACAAGTTTCTATGTCAAATTAAATATGTATGATATTCCTTCTTTGAGTCAAATTTGATGAGAATAAGGTTCAAATAATCCTCACCCCCCCCTTCTTTACCTTAACTGAAATGTCTTTTGATTCTTCATCTGATGAAATTTATCCCACTTTACTTTTCCTTTCCTCTTTTTTCTGTATAATCTATTTTCCACTCCTACTTTCTTTTCATACTATCACATTAAAGTAAACTTATATCTATACCCTCTAAATTCCCCTAAGATAAGACACAATTCTTAAGATTTATATCTATTGTCTGCCCATGCAGGGATATAATCATTTTAACCTTTAATAAACATAGCTGTTTTTTTCTTCCCTTTTTATCTTATGCTTCTTTTGAGTTATCTATTTAAAGATCACATTTGAAAATCAAATTTCATCTAATCAAAGAAAATTTTAAAATCCCCTGTTACATTGGTTATCCATCTTTTTCCTTTGAAAGAAAATTCTTAGTTTTGCTGAGTAGTTGATTCTTAGTTGTATTCAAGCTCCCTTGCCCTCCATAATGTCATATTATAGGCCCTTCAATCCTTATAGGAAAAGCCACTGGGGTCTGGGAAATCCTGATTTGTGGCTCCTCAGTATTTGAATTGTTTCTTTCTGATTATTTGCAGTATTTTCTCCTTAATCTGATAATTCTGGAATTTAACAATGAAAATATTTTAAGGAGAGGGGTATTTTGACTTAAAAGTTTACAAGAATGATGAGTGGACTCATAGGAGAGTGAATTGACATGTATGACATGGTTACTTTTATTATTGTTTTAGAATTATAAATAGAGGAAATGGAAGTTGAAAAAGATAGATAACACAGAAAAAAAGCATACATCAAACAGTAAGGCAGCTGTCAAAACCTTATCTAAAAGGAAGAAATGAAATACTTCCTTACCTTGATATAGGTAGTCATAGGAATCACTCACCAGTCAGGACAATATAATTCATATCCAGGGCTTCCAGAGATGGAAGAGTCAAGCCCTCTAGGGTATGGAATCTGGTCCAGCTGTCAAGAAATCTGGCAATGAAATAACCTATAAGATGCTATAAGTATTATTTTTCAAAGTTTTGTGCTAAGCAACAAAAATACAAATGTTGATATAGTCCTAATATGAAAAAAATCATTCCATATAAATAAGATTAGATATATTACAAATAATTGTTGATATAAAGTGCACAATTAAAAATACATAAGGGTAAGGTAAAATTTTTATTTAGGAGGATCAGGGCAGCTTTAGGAATTATGAGATTGTAGACATAGAAATGAGTCTCATTACCTCAGTTGAAACTGGAAGGAAGAAAAGGATTTATTTACATCTGAGAGGAATATACTGAGGTTCCTTGCTAGTTCAGTTTTACTGCTTATTTCTTCCTGTACTTCATTTAACTTCTTTCAAGAAGTTGGATGATATGCCATTTATGTATATATGTTTAATGCTGATAGCATGTCATTGTGTAAGATACCTTTTTTAAATGTAACTGATGGTTTCTTTCAATGAATCTGTTTTTGCTTTTACTTTGCCTTAGATCACAATTGCTACTACATACTTTTTTTTAACTTTAGCTGAAGCTTAATTAATTCTGTTCCAGCCCCTTATTTTAACTCTATATGTATCTTTCAATTTCAAATGTGTCTCTTGTAAGTAATAATTTTTCCTCAAAGCCTCTCATTTGATTTTTAAATTTTTCTTTTGAGTTCTTCTATAGATTATCTCTGGGCAGAGGGGCATTTCATGTTCCTTTTTACTCCAGTGTTCTCTCTGATGTTGAACTCCAGTTTTCCCTGTTCCCATAGTAAGTTTCTGTGGTTGGATTCTTCTTTGCTGGTTCATTTATTTTTTTTATGAGAAGTATTAGTGAAAGTATCTCTAATCATGGGATGGAGAGATGGTGCCTCACCTTCATTTCAGCTCTCTCCTCTGACCTGCAACCCCAAATCAAAAGCTTCACTCTCCTGCAAGTGCCTGCAAACAGCAGCATTTCTGCCCTCCTGATTCTACACTAAAGATGAGCTGGTTCCATCTAGCCCAGGGCCATGTCTTTGTAGCACAGGGGGTTTAGATTAGGTTAGGACTCATTTTCTGTTATTTACATTGATTTAAGCAAATTGTTTTAGTACTTTTTTATTAGAAAAAATACCATTTGTAAGTGAATACTTTAATTTTCCATATTAGCCTCATTCTATGCAAAAACAGTATAGAAGACTGTAGAAAGTGAATTGGCTTAAATATTTGATGTCAAAGTCTCATTTTCTTATTTGCTTAATCTCTTTATTTTGTTTGAATGTCAGGAGTAGAGAATACTATAGAGGCATATGAAACTGCTGGCTTTGGAAAACTCAATTATGTAACTCAATATTTGTGCATAGTATTAATGGCTTGCAAAAAAGCAGCTTTCCTAGCAACGCCTATGCTATAACACAGGGAAATGTGGGGTATCCCATTGAGAAATTGGGTCAATAATTAATTTGACAAGAACAGAAAACCTAGAGCTTCCTGAGAATCAAACAATAGGTGTTTGAATGAGTTAAGGTTTATGACATGTTCCTGTTTCATGCTGCTTCTATCTCTTGCTCACCTTAAATTTTCTGAATAGACAACCTATTTTCCATATAGCTTAATTTGTCTTTAATTTTACTTTGCATAAGAAAAAACATTTCACTAAAAGTTTAAACAAATGCCATTCTATAATTAACTCTTCCTTCTCTAAGCATTATGTTTGTAAAATCTAGATATTAACTCATTGCTTCATCTAATAGTCATTTTTGCTTTAATTTGCTTTAATTAAATTTTCATGCATATTAGTTTTTAAAGATGATTTTATATCTAAATTAGTACATCTTAAAATAAATGTAAACATTATTATATATAAAAAATCTGGCAGTAGTGAAATTAGATTGACTCAGTTATTTGCAAGAGCAAAACATGCATAGTCTATAATTATCTGGCCATTCACTCTAATTACTATAATGTCAAGTGTACTCACTTTTGTTTATTAGCTTAAAAGGATATGACTTAGTTCTTAATTTCATATCTTGTCAGCTACAGAATAAGTGGGTAATAAAATGAATATCTATGTGGAAATAAACACTCATTTATTGGCATCTGGAAGGGTCAATATTTGTGTTCCTCAGTCCATATTGATAAGTGTACCTATGTTAAACATCCATCATCTTGCATACCCATATTACCTGATTTGAGAAAATTTACACACACACTCAAATAGAAAGAGAATGAGTTGTAGTGCTTGCTTTTCAACAAATGTTATCAAATTTGCCTGGTTATACTTATTTTATTTCATCTTTAATAATATAAATATTTTAAAAATAGAATGTGAATCCTATATTAAAAATATATCTAGTTTTCCCCTTTGGACTGTGGAGCATGGTGATTACCTGCACTTGGAAGGAAGAAAAAGACATTCTGATTCCTTTTACCAATCTAGTCAAACTACTTTTCCTTCTTATTTGAAATTAGGAGAAGAAAGAGGAAGAGACGGTGAAAAAGGTATACAGAATTTTAAAAGACATTAATCCAAATTATCTCAGATCATCCTCATAACAATTCTGTGAAATAGTTGCTGTCATTATGTCCATTTTAAAGATAGTTAAACTAAGAATGAAGTTTAAGTAGCTTACCCAGATATATTTTGTGTTTCCTATAGTTATACTCTCTCTTCTGTACAGAGTGAAAGAGGAAATTGTTTAAGTAACATACAAAATATGATCATTAAATTCAAAATAATAATTTTAGAGACATTTGTCAATTTAACAATCTTCTCTATTACCAGAGGTATAATTGGACTTTTTCCATCTTGGACAAATAATACAATTCATACTTTGAGCAAATATCATGAAAAGGGCTTTAGCTAAGCAGCAGTGGAGCTTCATTCCATTTTGGGAGAGACAAAGACCCTAGGGCTAGAAGAATGAATGTCTATGCTGCCAGAAATGGAAAGATGGGGACTATTGAACTACTTGCTAGATTCCAAATTCTTCCTGCTCAATTAGGTACTAAGCTCTGTTGTTTCTATTTCTCTGACTGATGCAAGTTCAGATAGCACCCTCTAACTTTTAGCTATATAGGGAAAATCTCTGGTCACTGTTATTATTAAAGTGTCTTTATGTTACATTGGATAATATGACTTAGCCTTGTATAACTTCAAGAATTGTTAAATTAAACTCACTCATTCTGCAATGGGGAAAATAAGACTAAGAGAAAGTAAATGATTTGCTCAAGGTCACATATATGGCCCAAAGAATGACATGCTAGGGATGAGAAGTGAAAACAAATATTTCTGAGAAAAAATATGATGTGAAAAAAAGAAACATCAATAAAAATATATTAATGTTCAAAAAAAAAGTTAAGACTCCAAGAAATGGAAGAATACACAACTAGGATCATGTTCTTTCCAATTTTAATCATTGACTCATTTTGTTTTATATGAGTAATTTTTCCCCAGTATTCTCAGTTCCTAACACAGGGCTGTGTACACAGTGGTGATTAATTAATGTTTGATAGTAGTTTTCTACATATGAAGGAAAGAGATAAAACATTCACAAATGTAAGCAAATTTAAAAGACATATATATATATATATATGTATATACTATACATGTACACATATATGTGTATGTCTGTATGTATGTGCACAAATGCGTATGTAGCAAAGTAGTAAATATATTAATTTTTTGAGAGTGAGAATATGCTACAAGGGGGAGTCATCAAGAAAATTCTCAAAAACAAGTTGGTATTTAATATTTTGAAGAAAACTAATGATTCTAGAAAATAGAGATGAGGAATATAATATTCTGGAAATGAGAGATATTTAATCAAAACAAGACAGGTGAAAAATGCAATTGCATGTACTGAGAAGAACAAAGATAACAAGCTAGCTTGACTGGAATAGAGATTATGTAGAAGGAAGCAACATGAAAAGAAATGATGTATAGAATTTTTTAAAATAGATTTAACAAAAGAACTACAAAATTCCTGTTAAAATTAATTTCTGTCAAATGCAGATAATTATGTGAAGCAGGTTCTTGTAAAAGAATTTTTAATGACTTTCCATTTATCAATATAAATTTTAGGTAACATATAACTTATATGTGTAAATATTATAAATGGTTGTCTCTGACTATAATGATGATGTACTCTGGAACTATGCTAATGTTTACAAAACACTTTCCTCAAAGGATATAATTAAGTAGTTGTCTTCTTTTTTTTGTTGTTATTTTGCTGAAGCAATTGGTGTTAAGTGACTTGCCCAGATCACATGGCCAGGAAGTGTTAAGTGTCAGAGGTCATATTTGAACTCATGTCCTCCTGACTTCAGGGCTGGTGCTCTATATTATTCATATTTTATGTCAATAAGCCAAGATATTCACTTTTTATTGGTATGGGAGCTCCCTTACCAACACAAAATGCAACTCTATGTAAACTTATAATTTTAATTTTTTTTTATGTTCAGATAGGTTATGACTTTTCCAAAGTCATATGGCTTCTAAATAAGCATAAAAGGTAGCATATGACTCCTTAGTCTTCCTGACTACTAGTATAGTATATATACTACATAATACTACTTTTAACCCTTCATTTAGAAGTTCTTTTAGAACTGAAGAAAGATGCCCTGAGTCTCTTCATCAGAATTACACATCTAGCCAGTGTCAAAAGCAGGATTCTAAATCTGATAACTTGTCATCTAATATAGTAATTATTTGCTGTTCTGTGATTCCTTGTCATGCACATCTTGTCTTTTCATCTGTTGGCTTCAAAAGAACCTTATTTCTGAAGTTAAAACTGGGAGCCAAGATGGTAGATAAGCAGTAAATCATTGTAACCCTCCAATGTTCACCCTAAGGCAACCATAAAATAGAACCCCAAAACAGGTCCTAGAGTGATGGAGCGAACAAGGAGACTGGGTTAAAACAATCCTATAACCCAGGAAACTTGAAGGATTGTCAGAATGTGTGTGATACTGAATGATACTGCTCTTCAGCTATGGAGAAGTGTATTCCAAGCCAGGAAATCCCATCAAACTGGCAGTATGCCATTCTGATTCTCAGGGAGGTGGAACAGATGAATACCCACACTGGGACCTTATCATGTGCTTTGGCAAAACCAGGAGAGCCAAAGGACTCCAACTCTTTGAATTGCCAAATGTTTTTCTGTTGATTCCAGCACACATGAGAACACCATCATTGGGATCTCAGCTGTAATAGGTAAACTACCAGAGATCCTTTATTCCAATCCCTCAGCCAGCACTAGACATGAGAGTTTGAAAGTTCCCCATGGACCTCAGAGTAACATCAGTGTAACAGCAGGTAAATAAGCCAGAGCCTGAGCAACTTGCACAAGAAGCCTGAACAGCAATCTTTCCACACCCAAGGAGCAGATATCAAATTTTAAAGAAAGGCAAAAGGCAAGACATAGCGAGAGAGGGAGAGAAAGAGAGAGAGAGAGAGAGAGAGAGAGAGAGAGAGAGAGAGAGAGAGAGAGAGAGAAGCAACACAACAAAAATATTCTGACCATAAAAAAGCTATCATAAAAAGGCTAATACACGTAGGGTAAAAATATCAAAACTATGGAGAAAACTTCAAAGATAAACAGAAAGTAGTCTGAAGCTCAGGGGGAAAAAAACTCATGGAAGAATTAAAAGAGGAGTTTTGAACCATATAAGAGAGGGATGAAAGAAATGAGAGTGATCTAAGAATTATGAAAAAGAGTCAACAGCTTGGGAAACTGCTTAAAAAATAGAATTGGCCAGATGAAAAAGGAGATATGAAAATCAATTGAAGGAAACAACTCCTTAAAGAGGATAATTTGCCAAATGGAAAAGAAAGTACAAAAGCTCATTGATGAAAACACCTTAAAAGTGATAAGGGAAATGGAAGCTAATGATTCTGTAAGATATCAAGAAGCAATCAAATTCAAAAGATTGAAAAAAAGAAAAATATAAAATATCGGATAGGGAAAAAACTGACCTAGAAAACTGATTTAGGAGAGACAATATCAGAATCATTGGAACATCTGAAAGATAATCAAAAGAAGAACCTGCACAACATCTTTCTTTTTTTTTTTTAATAGTTTTTTATTTACAAGTTATACGCATGGGTAATTTTACAGAACTGACAATTGCCAAACCTTTTGTTCAACTTTTCTCCTCCTTCTCCCTACCCCCTCCCCTAGATGGCAGGATGACCAGAAGATGTTAAATATATTAAAGTATAAATTAAATACAAAATAAGTATATATGACCAAACTGTTATTTTGCTGTACAAAAAGAATCGGACTCTGAAATATTGTACAATTAGCCTGTGAAGGAAATCCAAAATGCCAGCAGGCAAAAATATAGGGATTAGGAATTCAATGTAATGGTTCATAGTCATTTCCCAGAGTTCTTTCATTGGGTGTAGCTGGTTCAGTTCATTACTGTTCCATTGGAACTGATTTGGTTCATCTCATTGCTGAAGATGTACAGGTCCATCAGAATTGATCATCATATAGTATTGTTGTTGAAGTATAATGATCTCCTGGTCCCCCTCATTTCACTCAGCATCAGTTTGTGTAAGTCTCTCCAGGCCCTTCTGAAATCATCCTGTTGGTCATTTCTTACGGAACAATAATATTCTATAATATTCATATACCACAATTTATTCAACATTCTCCAATTGATGGGCATCCATTCAGTTTCCAGTTTCTGGCCAGTACAAAGAGGGCTGCCACAAACATTTGTGCACATAAAAATCCCTTTCCCTTCTTTATAATCTCTTTGGGATATAAGGCCAGTAGTAACACTGCTGGATCAAAGAGTATGCACAGTTTGATAACTTTTTGAGCATAGTTCCAAATTGCTCTCCAGAATGGTTGTATGTTTTCACAATTCCACCAACAATGTATTAGTGTCTCTGTTTTCCCACATCCCCTCCAACATTCCGCGTTATCTTTCCCTGTCATTCTAGCCAGTCTGACAGGTGTGTAGTGGTATCTCAGAGTTGGACAACATCTTTCAAGAAATTATCAAAGTAAACTGTCCTGATGTCCTGAAGCCAGATGGCAAATTAGGTATTTACTGGGATTATATCCCAAAGAGATTATAAAGAAGGGAAAGGGACCTGTATGTGCACGAATGTTTGTGGCAGCCCTTTTTGTAGTGGCTAGAAACTGGAAACTGAATGTATGTCCATCAGTTGGAGAATGGCTGAATAAATTGTGGTATATGAAAATTATGGAATATTACTGTTCTGTAAGAAATGACCAACAGGATGATTTCAGAAAGGCCTGGAGAGACTTACACGAACTGATGCTGAGTGAAATGAGCAGGACCAGGAGATCATTATATACTTCAACAACAATACTAGATGATGACCAGTTCTGATGGATCAGGCCATCCTCAGCAACGAGATCAACCAAATCATTTCTAATGGAGCAGTAATGAACTGAACTAGCTATACCCAGAAAAAGAACTCTGGGAGATGACTAAAAACCATTACATTGAATTCCCAATCCCTATATTTATGCACACCTGCATTTTTGATTTCCTTCACAAGCTAATTGTACAATATTTCAGAGTCTGATTTTTTTTGTACAGCAAAATAACGTTTTGGTCATGTATACTTATTGTGTATCTAATTTATTTTAATATATTTAACATCTACTGGTCATCCGGCCATTTAGGGGAGGGGGTGGGGGGGTAAGAGGTGAAAAATTGGAACAAGAGGTTTGGCAATTGTTAATGCTGTAAAGTTACCCATGTATATATCCTGTAAATAAAAGGCTATTAAATAAAAAAAAAAAAGGCAAATTAGGTATTGAACAAATACACTGGTAACTTCAGGAAAGGCATCCCAAAACAAAACTTCCAAATAATATTATCACTAAATTTTAGAACTATCAAGTTGTGGAAAAAAGTACTACAAGTTGTCAAATTGTACCCAATTTGTGTTTTGGGGAGTCACAATCAGGATTACACATGACTTGACAGCAGCATCATTAAAATACTCTTACTTATATTGACTCAAAGAAGAAATAATTTATACAATCTATCTTATTGACAAGAAAATAGAAAGAGAGGAAATTAAGTAAAGAGGGGGAAAAGTGGAGAATGATAAAACTGTGGGCATATTAGGGAAGGTGGGAGACAGAAGCAAAACTGTTGAGAAGGGAAAGAGTAAAAGGAGAAAGAGGATAAACAGGAGGAAGAATAAGATGGAGTAAAATATACAGGTAATAATCATAACCATCAATGTGAATAGGAAGATAATTCTGGCTAAACTAATTTACTTTTTAGTTCCATGCCAATCAAACTACCAAAAACCTATCTGGTACAACTACAAAAATTCATCTGGAAGAACAAAAGATCAAGAATATCAAAGGAATTTATTTAAAAAATTATAAAGAATGATGGTCTAGCAACAGCAGATCTCAAACTACATTATAAAGCAATAATCAACAAAACTATCCAATGCTGGGTAAGAAATAGAGTGATGAATTAGTAAAATAGACATTGTTCATAAGACACAGTAGTAAATGACAAAAATACCCTAGTGTTTGATAAACAGAAAAATTCAGGGATAAAAAAGTCACTGACTAAAACTGCTAAGAAAACTGAAAAAAAAGATCGCAAATTAAATATAGAGAAACATCTCACACCATATACCAAGACAAGTTCAAAATTGGTACATGATTTAGAGTTAAAAGTAACACCATAAGCAAATTAGAAGAGCAAGAAATAGCCTACTTGTCAGACATGTGAAAAGGGAAAAAATTCATGACCAAAAAGAGATAGAGAACATTAAAAAAATGCAAAATAGATATTTGGTCATATTAAATGTTAAAGCTCCTATACAAATAAAACCAAAACAACCAAAATTAGAAGGAAAGCAAAAAGTCAGAAACAATTTTTTATAGCAAATATCGCTGATAAAAGTCTCATTTCTCAAATATATAGATAACTGATTTAAATTTATAATAATACAATCCATTCCCCAGTTGGCAAGAGGTCAAAGGATATGAACAGATGATTTTCAGATAAAGAAATAAAAGTTATCTATAGGCTTATGAAGAAGCACTCTAGAGAAATGCAAATTTACACAAGTCTGAGATATTACCTTGTACCTATTATATTGACAATATCATGTAAAAGGAAAGTGATAAATGTTGGAGAAGAGTAAGAAAATTGGGTTACTAACCCACTATTGGTAAAATTATGAACTGCATTAACCTTTCTGTAAAGTGGTTTGGAACTCTGCCCAAAGGACAACCAAACTGATTACACCCAATAATTTGACCGAACACCACTACTACTACATCTGTATCAAGAGGGATCATAAAAAAGGGAAAGAATCTATATGTGCAAAAATATTTATATTAGTCCTTTTCTAAAAAAAGTAAAGTGGAAAAATATTGCAAACTGAGGAGATTCCCCTCAATTGAGGAATGGTTAATCTGTGGAATAAAGGTAATGTGATATTATTATGCAATAAATAATGATGATGAGGAAGGTTTAAGAAAAACCTGTAAAGATTATTTGTACAAACTGAAGCAAAGTAAAATGAGCAGAACCAAGAAAACATTATACACAGTATCACCAATATTGTGTAATGATCAACAATGAATGACTCAGCTCTTCTCAGCAACACAATGATCAAAGACAAATATAAAATATTCATGAAGGGAAATGTGATCCCTAACTCAAGAATGAAATGCAGATTGAAGCATTTTTTCATTTACTTTATTCTTTCTCATTTTTTTCTTTTTATCTGTTTCTTTTTTCAAAACTGACTAATGTAGAAATGTTTTATATGATATAGGAACTATATCAAATTGTCTGATGTCTTCAGAAGAAAGTAGGAGAGGAAGGGAAGGAGGGACAAAATTTTGGAATTCAAAATCTTACAAATATCAATACTAAAATTTTTCTTGACATATAGCTGCAGAAAAAACAAAATAATATTAATTTAAAAAAAACTAGAAAGAAATTCATATTTGACATAGTTACCACTTAATAAGAAAATTGAAACCAAGAGAAATTGAGTAGCTTGTTTTGCTTTACACAAGGAGTAAATGCCAGAACTGTGTTTTTGAACCCAAATTTTGTGACTTTACACACCCATTCCTCTTTTCCAAGTATACCACTACCTTTGCATTATCCTATAGGCTAGGATAGGCCAGTAAAGAGAAGTAAAGATTACTCAATTTTTAATAGCTATAACCATATATTATCTTTTGCAAAACCATTTACAATCTATATAACTATTTCTTAACCAAATACATTAGCATTTGTTTTCTATTTCACATTGACTGTAGACCAAGCTTTTATGCCAGTACTCCCTACTATCAACTTTGAAATTTAAGGGACTTATGTATTCTTTGGAGATATAATCATACCCTGTAGCATATTTTCTCATTTACATGGTTAGTTGCATGACCACTCACCAAATAATCAAAGCCTAATCTTAGACTTGTTTTCTGCAAATGTGTTTTACCTGAAGATGAGAGAACAAAATCTGTGAAATGCAAATCATAAACTAACATCAATTACTGCCATTAATTCAGCAAATATGCCTACTAAGATAACAGAAGCGCCTCACTAGAAAGCAGAGTGGATTTTATTGATGGCTTTTAGAGAGTCTAGAGATTTTAAATGACAGGAGGTCCTAGAGAAGAGAGAATCTGGGGCAAATGTTTGATTGTTCATTAATGTTAAAAGTCTGAGGGCATCCTATTGATGTTGTTTAGAATGGAATGAAGAAATCTCTTATGTATACATTAGATATTGAACAAATTTGTTCCATGTAAAAGCCTGCCTAGAAACAATCTTGTGTTGATAAATTCTAAAGTGGGACTTAGTGGGACTAATCTGTTTTTTAAGTTTAATTTTCAGGACAGAAACAAATCCAAAATCATCTTGATAATCAGATTGATTTTTCACTTTTTAGCCTAACTTAATAGAGTCAAAAGTCAATCATTGAACTGGGAAAGATTTGTTAAATACCTAGTATATAGTATGCACTCTGATATAGAATTGGGGATAAAGATACAAAGAATAAAACAATTTCTAGTATCAAAAAGGTTCCATTTTTTTTTTAAGTTAAGATGTCTTTTGTTTTATTTTCTAACAAACATCTATTTTTCTCTTCCTTAAACCTCTTTTTCCCCAATAGAAAAATTTAAAAAAATGTTGTAACAAATGTGCATAATTAAGTCTCAATCTATTTCCCTAGTTCTACATTTATTTATCAGAATGTGGGTTAATAGTAATGTAAGATTTGCAATTCTTTCTGTCTTGACTGGGAAACTGGGCATGAGGAGGAATATCTTAGATGAGAGAAAAGGGGAAATGTAGGGAAGTGTTTGTACTCCAAGTCCAGACACCTAAAAAATGTAATACTGAAAGAGGAATGACATTTCCAAGGAATGTAACTAAGGCAGATTGAGATAGAGAGGAATGAGAGAGGAATGATTAAAGGAACAATGGGATCAATTGTGAGAAGTCTGAATGAGTGTGTGTATATGTGTGTGTGTCTGTGACTCTATGTCTGTGTCTCTGTGTCTATGTCTATATATTATTCCATATAAAGTACTATACTAGGTTGTTTAAATAAATGGAATAATCATTCAGAGGACCAGATGTTTGGGCTGATGCTAGGAAAGGGATAGTCTGAAAGTATCTTTTTATTTCAGAATTCATGAGAGAAGATAATGCCGGTAATAAAAAAGTGGTCATCTATATAGTGTCTCTAACAGGAAACCAAGTTTTCAGGAGTTTAAGGAACTAAAAATAGCATGAAAAAAAGAAGTGTATATCGTGGACAATTATAGTGAGTCCTAAACAGTCATGATGAATATTGTAAGTTTGGCTTGTTGTTTGTTTTGTTTTGTGTGGTTTTCAGGGTTTTTCTTTAGAATATTGTCTGATTGTAAGTTTTATGTCTTTCTTCATTTATGTGTACTGGGAAGTGTCCAGGCTTATTTCTGAATAAAACCTTACTGCTTGTATTTATTATCCTGGAGAATTCATTTTAGGTTCCTTTTTCTTTAAAAAAAAGTTTTTTAAAAGTCACAATGATATCTTAAAGTTAAACTTAGTAAGTGTTTTTCTGTTGTTGTTTTTGTTGGGTTTTGCTGAGACAATTGGGGTTAAGTGACTTGCTCAGGATCACACAGCCAGGAAGAATTTAGTGTATGAAGTCATGTCTGAACTCAGGTCTTCCTGACTTCAGGGCTGATATTCTATCCACCGTGCCACCTAGCTGCCCCACATGTGAGAGTTTTTAAAGACGAAAGTTTCTTTGTTCTAAATAACCAAAACTCAGTCTGCAAAAAGATATGATTAGAATTTGGAAAGTTAAGACTTTTTAAAAGATTTCATTTGCTATCAGAAGTTGGTTTCCTTTCCCCCATCCAATTTCCTTTAATATTATACAATAGTGGGAAATTTCCCAATTTTGCAAAATTATCACTGGCATTTTCTACGTTGTATCAAATGTTTACAAAATGTATTATTTCTGCATTCAATGGTTAATTTATGAATTTATCTTCTGAGTTGATAAACGAGAAAAGTGTTCACCAATATATTTCTTATAGTTGAAGCTGAGGTTCCCTCAGTTGGTTATTGTTAATATATATATGGCTAAAATATTTCCTAGCACTTGATACTCATATAAATGCCCATATTTTCTTGGGCCCACCTGCAGACAACCAGAAAAGACTTCACATAATGAATATTCTCAAGGAGCTGATAATTATCTTTCTTGAGAGGATGATTGAGTAGACCTTTAATGAGATTGCTAATGGTTTTAATGGCTGTTCCCTACTTAGAGACGTTTTCTCCTAGTTTTAAAAAAGTGTGTGTGTGTGTGTGTGTGTGTGTGTGTGTGTGTGTGTGAATAGTAGACTTCCCTCACCCCACCTCCCAAAAATGAAATGAATTCTATTATTAAGTTATTGATAATGGGCAGAAATTATAAGCAAGTAAGTATCTATTACTAGAAAAGAGTAAAACTAAAGTTATTTCTATGTTAAAAAAACATTTTGTGGACTTTATCTTGAAATTCTTCTAATATATAAGGGGGAAATATAGAAATATATTTGTAAAGTGCCTAATGTTTCCAGAACACTATACTAGAAATAATAAGATATAAAGTGAACTAGAAGCATACATTTTGCTTTTGTGGGGAACTTAAGACTTGTTTGAACAAACAAAACTTTTAAATTCCCTTATATGAAAATATTTTATCTAAAGATTTCCTTATGATCATCACAAGTAATAAATCAAACAACTTTCAAAACACCCAAACATTTAATTCAAAACCATCTTTTAAATAAGGACTTCCATTATGTGCAGAAAGATAACAAGAGTATTACAGCCCATTAAGTGTGAGTATGGTGACATAATGGTATGTTTTGCCCTTCATATTTGTAGTGTAATGTTTTATATTTTATAAGTATTTTATATTTTAATAAGTATTTATTTATTATTATAACCATCAAAAACTGAAAAATTAAATATTATTGACTTGATTCTACAGATATCAAAAGAGCATTTCAAAAATTCAAATCTTTGTTGCTGATTTTCTTTTAAAATCTTATTTAATATTTTATTTCCCCAATTACATGTAAAAACAAATTTAACATTCATTCTTTTTTCAAATTTTGAGTTCTAATTTGCTCCTTCCCTCCCCTTCTCCCCCACATTAAGGAGGTAAGCTAATTGCCATAGATTATACATGTGAAATTATGCAAAACATATTTATATGTCATTGTATAAGAGAAAACTCAGGCTAAGAAAAATAAAAAATAAATTTCTTTGATCTCTCAGGTTCTAGGCTCTACCAGTTCTTTCTCTGGAGATGGACAGCTTGTTTCACAACCTAAAGAATTGTCTTAGATCGTTGTATTGATAAGAATATCTAAGTTATCCATAGTAGATCATCAGACAATATTGCTATCATGGTGTATAATGTTTGCCTTATTCTACTCAGTTTAGCTCAGGCAATGTCCAATCAATGATTAGAGCTAAGAAATGAGACAAAGAGACAAATGTCATTAGGATCCCTGTTTCCCTATGATCATGAGCTCTGCTGTACTATTAGTGCTCCTCCTTACATTGAGGCTAAGAACCTGGACTGTTATCTAAATCCAAGTACAGGCAATGCAATTGAGTCCTCCACTTGGTGATAGCAAAAGGACCCCTGTAAACCTTCTCACCCATTGTTCCATCTCCTTACTCTATGTGGACTGAGAGTTTTGGAAACCACTACTACTACCAATGATTCAGTCTCCTGGGACTCAGTCCTTGCTGTCACAGCCTATGCTGGATTGTACTCTTCTGTCATTCTGATGTAGGAGACATTTTTTGCTGACCTTCTAAGTAGTCTTGAGCTAGAAAATTGTTTCACTGAATCTTTTTGTGGTTTGGGCTGCTTCAAAATTTTTAGAGTCATTATTTAAAGGTAGTTGGAGGGGCTTAGGGGAAAGCTCAAGTAAGTCCTTGAATTTACTCTGCCATCTTGATTGTACTTTTCTCTTTGTTTCATTTCTTACCTAGCCCTGATAACTGAATGGCATTGGCTCAATTAAACTGACATCTGGGAAAGATCTTAAGTTAAAAAGGCCAAGATCTTCCACAGAATTCTAGGCCATCTCCAATCATCCTGATCTAGTTTTTGCCCTGGGACCCTTCTAGCTTTGAAAGAGATAGGGAGGTCTTTGCACCATCTTCCCTCACCTAAATCTAATTCTCTTGCAAGTCATGGCATTACCTTCCTGATGTTATGGTCCTTTTTGAGAATGAAGGACAGCATTCCTATTAAAAACACGAGAGAATAGGAATAAATGGAGTTTTTCTTAAAGTGATAAGCAGAATCTATCTAAAATCATCAGCAAGCATTATTTCTAACAGGGAAAAGCTAGATGCATTCCCAACAAGATTGGGGTGAATTGACAATGCCCATTATCCAGACTAGTATTAATAGTTTTATTAGAAATGTTGCTTTATCAATACGAAAAGAAAAATAAATTAAAGATATTAGAGTAGAAAATGAGGAGATAAAACTATCACCCTTTGCAGAGGATATGATGGTATATTTAGAGAATCTTAGAGAATCGAATCATTCAAAAATTTACTTGAAATAATTAAGAGCTTTGATAAAAATAATATACACATATAATAAACCCACATAAATCATCAGCATTTTTATATATTACTAACAAAGACCAGAATCAAGAGATAGAAAGAGAAATTCCACTTAATTAACTATAGGAAAATAAATTATTTGGGAGTCTACTTGGCAAGACAAACCCAGGAACTATATGAACTTAATTGCCAAACACTTTTCACATAAATAAAGTCATATCTAACAACTGAAAAAATATCAATTGCTCATGAATAGACTGAACTAATGTCATAAATATGACAATTCTACTTGTTAGTCTACTTGTTCAGTGCCATATCAATCAAACTGCCAAAAGTTATTTTATAGAGCTAAAAAAAAATTCATTTTGGATATCAATACAATTAAAGAAAAATTAGTGAGAAAAAAACCAGTGGTCTAGCAATACCAGATCTAAAACTCTATTATAAATCATGTAGTACCAGTTAAAAAACAGAGTGGTAACTCAATAGAATAGGTTAGATGCTCATGACATGATAATCAATAACTATATTAAACTATTATTTGGTTTACCACAAAACTCCATCTTTTGGGATAAGAATTTCACTATTTCACAAAAATAGGTGGAACAACTAGAAAATGTCAGAAATACAGTACAAACTTACGTCTCACGCCCCATATCAAAATAACATCAAAATGGGTATATGCTTTAAGTTGAAGGATAATATTATAAGCAAATTAGGAGAGTAAGAAATAGTTTACCTATCAGATATTTGGAGAAGGGAGGAATTTGTGGCCAAAGAACTAGAGCATATTATGAAATACAAAATGGACAAATTTGATTACATTAAATTTTTATTTATTTATTTATTTAATGGCCTTTTATTTACAGGTTATATGCATAGGTAACTTTACAGCATTAACAATTGCCAAACCTCTTGTTCCAATTTTTCACCTCTTACCTCCCTCCCCCTCCCCCAGATGGCAGGATGACCAGTAGATGTTAAATATATTAAAATATAAATTAGATACACAATAAGTATACATGACCAAACCGTTATTTTGCTGATTACATTAAATTTAAAAGGTTTTGCATAAAATTAAAACAACTCTGAGGTACTACTCTATACCTTTCAAATTAGCTAAGATGATAGGAAAAATAAAAAATAAATGTTGGAGGAAATGTGGGAAAATTGGGACATTAATACACTGTTGGTGGACTGTGAACTGATATTCTATCATTCTAGAGAGTAATTTGGAACTTTGCTCCAAATCAAAGGGCTATAAAAACTGGGCATGTGCTTTGATTACAATATCTATATCCCAAAAAATAAAAGAGGGAAAAGGACTCACATGTGCAAAGATATTTGTAGCATCTCTTTTTGTAGTGACAAATAATTGGAAAATAAGTAGATGCTCAACAACTGGGGAAAGACTGAATAAATTATGGTATATGAAAGTTATGGAATATTATTGTTCTCAAGAAATTATGAAAAGGCTGATTTTAGAAAGGTCTGAAAAGATTTACATGAACTGATGCTGAGCAAAACAATCAGAACCAGAAAAACATTGTATATAGCAACAGTGAGATTATATGATGATCAACTATGATAAGACTTGGTTCTTCTCAGCTGTTCAAAGAGAGAACTGTGGAGTCTGAATGTAAATCAATACATGCTATGTTCATTTTTCTCTTTTTTCTGTTTTTTCTCTAGTTGTTTTTCCCTTTTCTTCTAATTTTTCTCTTCAATATAATTCATGAGAAAACATGTAAAAAATAAATCAATGTACTTAGACACAGAGAGAGAGAGAAGAAGAAGAGAGAAATAAAGAAAGACAGAGGCAGAGAAACAGAGAC
The DNA here is from genome assembly GCF_902635505.1 of Sarcophilus harrisii. Lineage (NCBI taxonomy): Eukaryota > Metazoa > Chordata > Mammalia > Dasyuromorphia > Dasyuridae > Sarcophilus > Sarcophilus harrisii. The sequence continues at coordinate 175,451,721 of NC_045426.1, read as the reverse complement.
AGAGACAGAGAATTAATATGAAGGACAAACAACAATCTATGAGTAATAGTAGTCCAACTGGCCAGCTCCACTTGGGATATCAGGAATTGACAGGAACATTTCATAAGATCACTTAAAGCCAGAAAGCATTTCTGAAGTTGTTAATTCCAGCCTCCTCATTTTTACAAATGAGAAACCCAAAGCCCAAAGAGACTGACATATCGAAAACAGTTGTCTATCATCTAATCCTGATCCTTTCTCTATGCTTCCACATATCTTTGCCCTTCACCATTTTACAAATTTAATTTAAATTTACAATAATATCACTAAATCATTCAATATATGTTTATTGAATATGCCCCTCATTATGTTACGTGATACTGATATGAGAGAGAAGGGAGGATAATGAAATGAAAAGTAGATATCAAAAAGTATTCCTTTAGGAATACTTTTTTTGCCTCTGTAATTATATTTCTATGGTTACCATGGTCTCTTACTGTGCCAATCATAATGCAGTATTTAATAATAATGACTATAACTAGTATTTTCATGATGTTTTAAAGTTTATAAAGAACTTTACAAATATAAGACCTCATTTTCTTCTAAGAACAGAAATGAGAAGTAGATGCAATTGTTTTTATTTTGCAAATGGAGAAACTAAGGCATTCTTGCCTACTTAAACATCCAGTAATGATACAAAGATGGATTTGAACTCATATCTTTCTTACTCCGGATCCAGTGCCGCCTGGTTGTAGAATAGGAAATTTGGACCAGAAATTCTTCTATCCACCTTATCTTGTTAAATCTGCATATAACCTTTTAGAGACTTAGTGAGGACAGATAAACCATTTGAAGAGAAGAATTGCATATTCCTTTAATATCTTAATGCTGAGAGAAATTGTAATAGAAGCCTGGTCGAGAAGGAGAAAGGAAAAAAAAAATTATGACCAATTCTTGACTAATGTAGAACTAAGAGAATATATTCAATCAAAAACATCACATGAGCAAGAAAGTAAAGCATACAATAAGGAGGTTTAAATGCTAGAATATAAAACATCAACAGTTTAATCTAGGGTGTACTAGAAAAGAGTTATTTTAATTTGAAAAGTTTTGCATATTTTCTCTGTCTTACACAAAAACAGCAACAATAAACATTTCTTTCCAAAGCACATGAAACAACAAATTTGCTTTAAATGTTGACATTTGTTAGGAGGAAAGTGGATAAACCTGAAATTCCCTGGCATAAAAACTCTCTCATCCTCAGCTGATCAACAACTGAGGGTTGCATTTTCTCCTTATGGCATAAATGCTTCAGAGTAAAATTTCTGTAATTTATAGGCTTAGAATTGCCTGGGACAATGGGATTTTAGGTTACTTGTCCATGTTTGTTATGATCTTCAAAACTGGCCATCTAACCAGTATATTATGTTGTGTAGATCATATATGATAAACAATTTCTATAAACACATTCTTTTTCAAAACTATAAAGAATCTAGTTTTTTATATGATTAAATATTTAAGTAGGAGCGACAGTAAAGAAGATTAAAAAACTAGCACAATTACATTTGTCAGTGTAACTCACTATCTCTTATTTGTTTCACATTTGATGATGGTAAATGTTAGAAAAAATGTAAGGTAGAAGAAAATATCCTCATTAAATAATAGTTTACATATCCAGGAATTGCATAGATAGTTGGATTGCTGCTATGACAGGTGGAAAAAAATATGTCAAGAACAAAAAAAAAAAATCAAAGCAGTAACAGGATACAGTATTAGGTTTTGTTTGAATTTTTAGTTACAATATCAACTAAGTAAATTTTTTCTTCCAAATTTAAGAATGATATGGTTGCAATAAAACATAGCGTCTCTCTAGCCTTGGACCAAAAAGGGGAAGGAGGTATGGGGAAGAAGAAGAAAATCTGAAACACAAGGCTATGCAAGTGTCAATGTTGAAACATTCTCCATGCATATGCTTTGAAAATAAAAACTTTAATAAAAAAAAATTCCCATTTTTCTTTGTCTCACCTCCTGTGCTTTTCAAAGACTGGCATTATTTTTCTCTAGATCTAGGACTAAGATTGGTAATTGATCAGAGTACCAAAGTCTAGGTGATACATACTTATATGCATGTATTTTATCAGCACATAAAGAAATAAATTAAATATACAGTTCCCAGGAATTAGAGATGTAATTATGATCTAGAAAGTCTGTGAAAAACTTTTTATGCCTCTCTTACTACTAGAGAAGAAGTCTGAATTTCTTCTTTTTTGATGGGGTACTTACAGTACATTATTGTAAAATTTAATATCATATAATACTATACATATATTTTATGCATTTCTGTAGTATCTTCTGGCCTTCATATATCATTTTCAGCTTCCAGCAACCCTCCCAAAACTCCCATTTAATTTCTTATGGTGTTTCAAAATTATGATACAGAAATTCATGATGTGGAAGGGATCACTGCAATAGCAATAATAATTAGTTCAAATAAGAAGCTACTAATCACTGTATTGGTCAATTTCCCAGTCCCATTTAATTGGTTTTGTTTTAAGTATTTCTTCTATTATTTTCATACCATGAAATAATTATTTGGGAACCAATTTGATAATATATACCTTGGATGCCAAAATTGCTAGCTTGGCTCAGATACTCTCTTTCACTGTGAGGTAAATGAAAATTCCATCATCATTTCATCTCTATTTTCTGATCTAAGCATTCAGAAATTATAGACAAATAGTAGAATTCTTAGACTACTACCTCTATCTGTGGAACTTCAAAAAAATATTTTTTTTTTCTATGAGCTTTAAGGGTATTCCTCCATGTTCATACTTTACATGAATAAAAACTTTTCACCCCTTTCAGAATCAACACTAAGACAATAGCATTGGTTCCAGTTGCTTCTTTTGCCATTTTTCCTCATAATTCTAGACAGTCACATTGTTCTTTTGTTTACCGAGTGTTACCAGTCTTTTGAATCTCAGTAGTTATGAGCCAATGAAAACTCCCAAGTCTATGAAATAAAGCTTAGTGATGCTAATTAAATAGTGGTTTGACATCCTTTGGCTGTGATTTTTTAAAATCTACAAATATTTTTGATTCATTGTTTCATATTTTAAGCATGAAATTAATTATATCATTTGAAATTTAAAGCATCAAAGCAAAGTAAGTTAAATCCTTGGATTTCTTTTAGAATATCAAGACACTTCTGAAGTTGAAAGAATTACTAGAAAATAATGTTTTAGTGCTAATAAAAATATTCATATAAATTTGGTTTTTAGATTTGGGTACATTATTGTTAGATGAGAGGACCTTACAATCCATTGAAACTAACTTCCTTAATTTAACAGATGAGGAAAATGAGGCTCAGATTAATTAACTGATTTGCCAATGGTCATATAGGTCATTGGAGGCAAAATCAGGATTCCAGTCCTGATCCTCTAACTCCAGCCAATCTTTACCCGGCATCCTACAGGCCCAGGAAATATCCACTTTTGTCACCTATCCATCCTTTGTGGTCTTCTTGAAGTTCTGGAATCTGAAAAATTAAGAATACAATTTAACAAACAGGAATTTTTATGTTATGCTACCTGATACTTACGATTTAATCTGAAACTTAAGGTTTAATAAGGTTTGACTATTAAGATATTTATTTTTAAAACTATTTAACATGCTGAACTATTCTTCAATTGGCTATTTTCCTGTCTCTATAATTCTAACTTTATCATTATTGCTATTAGTAGTAATAGTAATGGAGTAGGATTAGTGGTAATCATGGCAGTAGCAGTATAAGAGAATTTTGGTGGTATAAACCCATGATTTCATTGCTGCAGGGAATTCCTTGTGAGCAAATTTCCTCAACCAATTGAGAAGCTACTGTGCTACACACTACCTATGGTGATGCCATGGAAATAAATTATTGCTTTCTCGCTATGAAAAAAAATTATTATGAAAAATAAAAAGCTACTGGTATCAGATGAAATTGCACAGGGCTAAGGATAACCACCTGAGAAATCTATTCAGAGACATTAGATTCAAATTCTATCCTGAATACATGTGTGTTTAAATGATTTTAAATTGAGGTCATAAAAGTCAAACATGACTGAAAAACAACAAAATTGCCCAGTTAATGACATTTATAAAATCTACCTTTAGGACAGAAGTAATAACTTAATAATCACAAGCAAATAAAACAATAATTAGTTTGTCTAACTATGTAAACCCTCTAAAGCATAAAGGAAATTTCTTACCAAAATCCATATGAGATTATTCTTTTTTTTTTTTTTTTTTTTTTTTTTTTTTTTTTTACAGTTTGAAGCATATGCTAATCTATTCCAAAATAGCAATGTAATTTCAAAAAACCCTGAAATTTATTTCTTTTATTCTAGTCCAGTTATTGAAGTGCAATTTAGAACCAAAGCACAGATTTAAGCATGTTGCCCTTGAAGCCACAGTAAATCCAGAAATGTACAGAGAATGTGGAACACTTGTGTTCTTCTCACCTGTACTCTGAGTATTTAGCCCTCTTATTTATTTGTTAGTTTTTAGGCAGTTAATTTAAATTCTACAATGCTCAGAAAGTGTTGGAAAACTTTCTACTTTTTATGCTGCTTAGTGTATTTCTTGTCAATGTAGAACGTTTAAAAAAATAGTAATACCTCTTCCTCCCCTTTCATTGTTCCACTAACCATGAGAAGGAACAGTATCATAAGATTCAGTTTCCCAGAAGTCTCTTTTAACTTTTTATGTATGAGAATTTTCTATCTTGATATTTAATTGATCCCAAGTAGGCAGTTAAAATTTCAGAACACTCTCTGCCACTGCCAATAAAAACCTCATAAATGGAACAGTATAGAGCGTTCTCTTAAAAAACTTTGTAAGGGTTCCACAGACAAGGTTGTCAAATATCATGAATGTATGGAGACCACTAAAAGCCAGAGAATACTAAATTAAATAATACAGGAGTAACCCTGAAGTCCATTCTCCTTTTCCCTAATTATTATTACCTTTTTCCCTGGATAAGAAAGAGAGGTCTTCTCTTTGGTTAGAATTATATTTGACTAAGCATATAGGGGCTAGTTTCAAGAGTACCCAATTTTAAACTGTTATTTGCAGAGTCTGCATGACAATGCCATGATTGGAATTCAGTGAATAGCTGGAAGGTAATGAAAGAATTAGTGGAGATTCTCTAGGGTGAGTTATGATTGACCCTGAATTGACTTGTCATGATCACTTTGAGTGATCACCATACCTGTCAAGAGAGTGCAAGTTAGCCAAAGTACTCTCTTACATCCTAATATAAGAGGCCCTGATTTAAATCTTTTTGACTCACATATGTCTAGCATATAAATGTCATCTGAGTAAAAAATCACTTAGCTTGAGAAGAGAAAATAGATGCTTACCTCTCTTCTCTAATGCCTTTTCTTGGAGTATACAGTCTTGTCTCCTTCATTTATACTACTATTTGCCACAGCCTACAATACTTCAATGTCCCTGCTGCTTGTTTAATCACTCTAGAATTAGTAGCATGAGAGGAAATCTAATGGCTACAGAGAAAAATAAAAAGATAGGTTAACATCTCCACCACTTTTCTGGCCTACTCCCTATTACTTCTATTCAAATAGCTCCATCACTATTTTCCTTGGCAACATCTTCTAATTTTCTTCCATTTCTTTGTGGTCTTGACTTGCTCTTCACCTCAAAGCCCTGCCTAATGTCAATTTCAGTGATAAATGCTTTAAAATGTCTGATTGTTCTTTTTATCTGCAATATAGATGAACTTTACCCACACAAAGTCTAAGCAAAGAGAAGGTAGATGTCAAAAGAAGTGCCCCACTTTAAAGGATTTAAAGGATCTGTGATTTCATAGACTAGGAGTATTTGTCAGTAATGGGGATCACATTCCATTTATGCCAACCCATTCCATAGCTCTTCTTCATGTCCTTTTCAAAGTTTAGATCAGGTGTTTATATTGATTACTATATGCTGAAGGTTTCCTATTGTGGTGAGTTTCCTATAAAGTAGACTACCTAGCCTCCATTGGTATGAGCACCTTTTGAAAGAGATGTGTTTGATTTTAAAATAGAAGATACAGGAGAGTTGGGAGCAGTTTTGAGATACAATTTCCACAAGGATTGGGAACCCCAAGATGGAGTGAAAATATTGATTTTTGATAATCCAGTAAAAAGGTTTTCTTACTGAAAAAGCTGGTTTGAATCTCAGCTCTTATTAGCTGTGTGATCTGAGACAAATCACTTTACTTTTCTGGATTTCACTATCCTTATATAAAAAAAGAAAGATTGGACTAAATCACTAAGGTCACTTCTAGTTCTTTGACCTACAAAATGAATGTAGAACATATGACTTAAAGTGCATTTATGAAACATCTGTGTACCCAGCATTATGCTAATTTCTAGAGATTCAAAGATAAATATGAAACAATCCCTATCCTCAGATACTTTTGAAAGATTACTAGAAGTGACGAGATTTGAAAATTGGTTGGATATGCAGAATGAGGAGATGAGGAGTTCAAGATGACCTAGAGGTTGTGAATCTATGGCTGGCTAGGTTGTGATGACCTTGGAAAAAGAGAAATTCAGAAAAGAATATGTTGGGAGAGAAAGATAATGAGTTCTCATGTGAATATATTGAAATTTAAATGCCTATGAGATGTCCAGTTTGAGATGCCCAATATGCAAGATGTAATGTGGAGTGTTATCTGATAGCCATGAGTAGAGGGATAAATAAAATCATGGTGATCAATGGAAATCATTGAGGGAGTAGATACAAAGGAAAAGGGAGCACAAGATAAAGCTTTACATTTCACCTGTAGTGATGAAACTATGTAAAATAATCCATTAAAAGAGAATGAGGAGTCATCAAACAAATAAAAGAAAAATGAAATGGTGTGTCATTAAATGGACTGATTAAATGGCTTAAATGATTAATTAAATGGATTACCAGATTATCTCAGTCTACTGATCATATTTGTCTGATAAGCAGTAACATGTCAAAAACCTGTGTTCAAATCTAAGCTCTAATAGGTGCTTGTTATATGACCTTGGTAAAATACTTAATCCTTATGAGTTTGAGTTCTCATCTACAAAATAGGAATAATGTGACATAGATAAACAATCTTATGTCATTTATGTGAAGAAACTGCTTTGTTAAATGCTAAAGCATCTTGAAAATGTAATACTATTATTTCTTCAAATACTCATTTTCCCTAACCTTTCCTTTCTATATGGCCTGCAGAGATTAAAATCAAACTTCAACTCTTCCTCTTTATTTTAACTAGCATTGTGTATCTGCTTCATCAACAATGAGGGGTGGAACAGAATATAAGAGATAATAGAAGAGAGAAAGAGAACCAAAAACTATGGGATTCAGGAAAACTGTTCATAGAATGAATCTAGGAATGTGGAAAGACAGATGTAAATGATTGGAAGATTTTATATATTTTTCCACTTTGTTCTATGGGACAAATATAATATTAAGTGTTGCTGACAAAAGTACAAAAGCAGGGAGAGTCTCTGTCTTCCAGGAATTTTGTCATCTAGTGAGGGAGAAACAAACAGGTTTCTGTGGAGGAATATTTTCATTTGGAAAATTATTAGAGTGATATGTGGAGACATAGAGAGTTTGATAAACTCTTTGCTAGAGCAATGACAGAAGTAATTTGCTGGTAGTTACAGAACAAGATATGAAAAGAAGAGGAGAAAAAGGCAGAGGATATGAAACTCTGGATGAGAAGTTCACTGATGGAATTTGTTGAAGCCATTTCTGTGGTTATACAAAGAAATGGGTAATCAAAGCTTGGACTAAGCATCTTTATCTAGCAAATGAAGAAAGGGAGATAAACACTGAATAGTTCAACCATTTCAACTACAAGCTCAAGTTTGGCCTGAAGCAATGTAATTTCCTAGAACAGATAAAACTTTCCATTTTAGATCATGAGCTAACTCACTATGATTTGGAGGATTGCTAGGAACAAAAAGGACCTCAATAATATTGGGCTCCATAGATACTACATTATATATCTGAACATATACCTAATAATCCTTCATTTGAAATCTATACCTAGATCAGTGATCCTTGGAAGGAAAGAAGGAAGGAAGGAAAGAAGGAAGGAAGGAAGGAAAAGAGAAAGAAAGAAAAAGATCCTTATGGGAATTAAATTAATTCAGAAAATCATAAAATTCACAAATAAACATCTAGGTCATATTGTTTTTGTATTTTTTATTAAACATTTCCATTTACATTTTAATCTGGTTCAGACTGTCTGAATATTGAGAATTTGTCATTTTAGCAGTAGAGGATACTGGGTAGGTTGTATAGCACAGGAAAAACTGTGAATTAGAAAAACAAGTATGGGGGGCGGAGCCAAGATGGCGGAGAAGACACACGCGACTTTCTAAGCTCTTCTCTTACCCTCTTTATCAATATTATATCGAGCTTCAAAAATAGTCTTGACTGCTACAATTCGTAAAGATAAGAAGTAGAACAACTCACCAGCCGAAGAAAATCTGCAGTCTCGGCAAAAAAGGTTGGTTCCGGGGCCAGGGGGGAGATCGGCGCAGACAGGGAGAGAAATTAGATTCCGAGGAGAGTCTCAAACGGAGGGTGAAAGCACAGATCTCAGCACAAGAACGCAGCCCCAACCCGCAGTAAGGGCTTTTCCTTGGGGCAGTTGTGATCCTGCACGGCAGGAGGACGAGCCCGGGTTAGCCTCCAATCTGCACAGTGGGAGCTCGGCTTGGGGCCATAGAGCTTTTCCAGGGCCGATTTGCATCAGGAAGAGACGTTGGGCAGAGTTTGTGGCGGTCTGCGGTCTGCGGTCTGTGGTCTGTGGTCTGCAGTCAGCTGCTAATACTCACAGTCACACAAGAGGCTCCGGCCTGGGGCAGTGACACTTTCACCACTTAGTCTCTAGCCAAGGGCAATCGATAATCCACTCAGCCCTACTAAGCAGTTTGATAGCTCGGCCAGTGCTGAATCCACTTCCGTTGGGGAAGGAAAACCTCACCAGAGCACTCCCATACCTCAGAGCCGGAAATCGGTTTAAATCTTCCCTGCTCTGCAGAGGAAGTGGTAACCCCTTGCCTAGGAGATCCCCAAAGGCTTTAAAACATGAATAAAAAGATGAAAAGAACGATCGACAGCTTCTATGCAGAAAAAGAGCAGGTCAGCAAACCTGAAGAGACCTCAAACAGCAAAATGCATCAGACTGTCCTCTTTACATGATGCTCTCAAGAAGAGACCATTAAAAGTCTCAAAAGAGAGTTAGAAGATAAATGGGAAAGAAAGAGAAGTCATAGAGAGCAACAACTTCCTGAAATACGAATTGAAAAGTTAAAAATTCCTAGGAAGTGCAAAGGTGAATTGAAAATAAAAAATCACAGGAAAGTAAGAATTGTGAATTGAAAAAAAAAGAATCTACTAGAAAGTAGGATCCGAATTGAAAAGACAAAGAACACGCAAGAAAGTAGGATCTGTGAATTGAAAAGAAAATAATTCACTAAAAAAAATTAGTGAAATGGAAAAAATTCACAGACCAAAACAATACATTCAAAACTCAATTGACATATACAGAAAGAAGTAAAAAAGCTAATGAAGAAAATAATTTTAAAATTAGAACTGAACAAATTGAAACTAATGATGCATTGAGACAGCAAGAATCAGTCAGCAAAACAAAAATGACAAACTGAAAACCATGAATTATCTACTTACAAACGAAAGACTTGAAAATAAATCTAGGAGAGATAATTTGAGGATTATTGGACTTTCTGAAAACTATGATGAAAAAAAGAGCTAGATACTATTTTACAAGAAATCATCAAAGAGAACTGCCCAGATGTAATAGAATCTGAAGTGAAAATAGGCATTGAAAGTAATCATCGAACACCTTCTGAAAGAAACCCTAAAAATAAAACCCCAAGGAATATTGTGGCAAAATTTCAGAACTATCAGATTAAGGAAAAAATTTTACAAGCAGCCAAAAAAACCATTTACGAGGTGCACATATAAGGACACCAAGATCTGGCTGCCTCTACATTAAAGGAAAGAAGGCCTGAATATGATATTCGAAAGGCACAAGAACTTGGATGTAGCCAAGAATAAACTACCCAGTAAGTTGAGCATTTTCTCAGGAAGAAGATGGACATTTAATGAAACAAATGAATTCCATTTGTTTCTGAAGAAACCAGAATTAAACTAAAAATTTGATCTCCAAGAATAGAACTCAAGAGATGCAGAAAAGGTAAAATAACTCTTGAGAATTGTATTCGTTGTGGATATACAAAAAAATACATGTAAATTTGAAATTGATATAACATAAAAAAGGGAAGTAGATATGGAAAAGGGATGATGGCAGAATAAGGTGGGAAGGAGGGATAAAAGAGGGAAACCACATCCCACAAAGAGGCTAAGGAAACTTATCATTCTGAGGGAATTTAGAGAGGGAGGAACATTGTTGAATCTTACCTCATCAGAGTTGGCTCAAAGAAAAATAATTGACTATTTGTTTTAGAGAAAATTCTCCTGCCCATTAAAAACGGGAGAGGAAAGGAAAAGAAAAGAGTAATAAGGGAAGGAAGGGGAAAGACCAAAGGGGGAGGAGGGACTATAAAGAGGATAAGTACTTAGTCATACAAGAGGGGTACATAGTTTAAGAGGGGAAAGAGGGTTGGGGAGGCAAGAATAAGTAAAGACAACTAGGTTATTAGGATGCAGGAACACAGATTTAGTAATTCTAACTGAAATGTGAATGGATGAACTCTATAAAGAGGAGGCAGATAGCAGACTGGATCAAAGTCAGAACCTTACAATATGTTGTTTACAAGAAACACATTTAAGCAGGGGGATACATATAGAGTAAGGTAAAATAGAGCACAAAATCTATTATGCTTCAGGTGAAGCGGAAAAAGTAGGGTAGCCATCCTTATCTCAGTATCAAGCAAAAGTAAAAATTGATCTCAATTAAAGAGATAAGGAAGGAAAACTACATCCCACAAAGGTGCATACAACAACTGAAGCTAATATCAATATTAAACATATATCACCAGTGGTATGGCACTCAGCTTCCAAAGGAGAAGTCTAAGAGAGTCTGCAAAGAAGAAAATAGACAACAAAACTGTAATAGTAGGAGATCTCAACCTTGCACTCTCAGAATTGTACAACCAAACCACAAACAAATAAGAAAGAAATTAAAGAAGTAAATAGAATATTAGAAAAATTAGTATGTTGGATCTTGGAGAAAATTGAATGGAGATAGAAGGGAATATACTTTCTTCTCAGCAGTTCATGGAACCTATTCAAAATTGACCATACATTAGGACATAAAGATCTCTAAAATTAAATGCAAGAAAGCAAAATAGTAAATGCTTTCTTTTCAGATCATGATGCAATAAAACTACATTCAACAAAAAGTTAGGGGAAATCAGACCAAAAAGTAATTGAAACTAAACAATCTCATCTTAAAGAATGATTGGTGAAGCAGCAAATTATAGATACAATTAATAATTTCAATAAGATAAGACAATAGATGACATCATACCAAAATTGTAGGATGCAGCCAAAGTGGTAATAAGAGGTAATTTTATATCCTTAGAGGCTTACTTGAATAAACAGAGAAAGAAAAGATTAATGAATTGGCTTGCAACTAAAAAACTAAAAAGACCAGAATTAAAACCCAATCAAATACTAAATTGGAAATTTAAAATTAAAAGGGAGAAATTAAAAAATATTGAAAGTAAAAATCTATTGAACTAATTAATAAAACTAAGAGTGGGTTCTATGAAAAGCCAATAAAATAGATAAGCCTTTGGTAAATCTGATTGAAAAGGAGGGAGGAAAATGAAATTAGTAGTCTTAAAATGAAAAGGAGAACTTTCCACCAAGGAAGAGGAAATTAGAGAAATAATAAGGAGTTCTTTGCTCAACTTTATGCCAATAAATTTGATAACCTAAGTGAAATGGATGACTACCCAAAAATATAGACTTCTAGATTAACAGAGGAGGAAGTAAATTGTTTGAATAGTCCCATTTCAGTAAAAAGAAATAGAACAGGCAATTAAACAACTCCCTAAGAAAAATCCCCAGGACCAGATGGATTTACATGTGAATTTTACCAAACATTTAAAGAACAATTGGCCCTCAATGCTATATAAATTATTTGATAAAATAGGGAATGAAGGAGTCCTCACCAAATTCCTTCTATGACACAGACATGGTAACTGATACCTAAACCAGGTAGGCTGAAACAGAGAAAGAAAATATAGACCAATCTCCCTAATGAATATTGATGCTAAAATCTTAAATAAGATATTAGCAAAAGACTACAGAAAATCCATCTCCAAGATAATACACTATGATCAAGTAGGATTTATACTCAGAATGCAGGGCTGGTTCAATATTAGGAAAACTATCAATATAATTGGCCATGTTAATAACCAAATTCAACAAAACCATATGATCATCTCAATAGATGCAGAAAAAGCATTTGATAAAATCCAACATCCATTCCTATTAAAAACACTTGAGAGTATAGGAATAAATGGACTTTTCCTTAAAATAATCAGCAGCATCTATTTAAAACCATCAGTAAGCATCATATGTAATGGAGACAAACTGCAAACCATTCCCAATAAGATCTGAGTGAAACAAGGTTGCCCATCCATCACCATTCACATTATTTAATATTGTATTAGAAACGCTAGCTATAGCAATAAGAGCTGAGAAAGAGATTAAAGGAACAAGAATAGGCAATGAGGAAGCCAAATTATCACTTTGCCGATGACATGATGGTATACTTAGAGAACCCCAGAGATTCTGCATAAAAGTTATTAGAAATAATCCACAACTTTAGCAAAGTATGTGGTTATAAAATAAACCCACATAAGTCATCAGCATTCTTATATATCACTAACAAAAATCCAACAGTCAGAGTTACAAAGAGAAATCCGATTTAAAGTAACTAACTGATAACTATAAAATATTTAGGAATCCATTCTGCCAAAGGAAAATCAGAAACTTTATGAGCAAAATTACAGACCACTTTTCACACAAATTAAGTCTGATCTAACCTAATTGAAAAATATTAAATGCTCTTGGATAGGTGAGCAAATATAATAAAGATGACTATTACCTAAACTAATCTATTTATTTAGCGCTATACCAATCAGACTCCCAAAAACTATTTTAATGACCTAGAAAAAATAACAACAAAGTTCATATGGAAAAACAAAAGCTCAAGAATTTCAAGGGAATTAATGAAAAAAAATCAAATGATGGTGGCTTAGCTGTACCAGATCTAAAATTATATTATAGAGCAGCAGTTACCAAAACTATTTGGTATTGGCTACAGGGAATAGATTAGTTGATCAGTGGAATAGATTAGGTTCAAGGATAAAACAGTCAACAAATATAGCAACCTAGTTCTTTGACAAACCCAAAGATCCCAGCTTTTGGATAAGAACTTACTGTTTGATAAAAATTGCTGGGAAAATTTGAAACTAATATGGCAGAAACTAGGAATTGATCCATACTTAACGCCTTACACCAAGATAAGGTCAAAATGGGTTCATGACCTAGGCATAAAGAATGAAATCATTAATAAATTAGAGGAACATAGGATAGTTTACCTCTCAGACCTGTGGAAGGGGAAGGTCTTTATGACCAAAGCAGAACTAGAGATCATTACTGATCACAAAATAGAAAATTTTGATTATATCAAACTGAAAAGTTTTTGTACAAACAAAACTAATACAGACTAGAAGGAAGCAATAAACTGGGATAACATTTTTACAGGCAAAGGTTCTGATAAAGGGCTCATTTCCAAAATATATAGAGACTTGACTGTAATTTATAAGAAATCCAGCCATTCTCCAATTGATAAATGGTCAAAGGATATGAACAGACACTTCTCAGCTGAAGAAATTGAAACTATTTCTAGCCATATGAAAAAATGCTCCAAGTCATATTAATCAGAGAAATGCAAATTAAGATAACCTAAGATACTCACTACACCTGTCAGATTGGCTAAGATGACAGGAAAAATAATGATGATTGTTGAGGGGATGGGAAACTGGGACATTGATTCATTGCTTGGTGGAGTTGTGAACGAATCCAACCATTTTGGAGAGTAGTTTGGAACTATGCTCAAAAGTTATCAAACTGTGCATACCCTTTGATCCAGCAGTGTTACTACTGGGATTATATCCCAAAGAGATTATAGAGAAGGAAAGGGACCTGTATGTGCACGAATGTTTGTGGCAGCCCTTTTGTAGTGGCTAGAAACTGGAAACTGAATGGATGTCCATCAGTTGGAGAATGGCTGAATAAATTGTGGTATATGAAAATTATGGAATATTACTGTTCTGTAAGAAATGACCAACAGGATGATTTCAGAAAGGCCTGGAGAGACTTACACGAACTGATGCTGAGTGAAATGAGCAGGACCAGGAGATCATTATATACTTCAACAACAATACTATATGATGACCAGTTCATGGATCAGGCCATCCTCAGCAACGAGATCAACCAAATCATTTCTAATGGAGCAGTAATGAACTGAACTAGCTATACCCAGAAAAAGAACTCTGGGAGATGACTAAAAACCATTACATTGAATTCCCAGTCCCTATATTTATGCACACCTGCATCTTTGATTTCCTTCACAAGCTAATTGTACAATAATTCAGAGTCTGATTCTTTTTGTACAGCAAAATAATGTTTTGGTCATGTATACTTATTGTGTATCTAAGTTATATTTTAATATATTTAACATCTACTGGTCATCCTGCCATTTAGGGGAGGGGGTGGGGGGGGTAAGAGGTGAAAAATTGGAACAAGAGGTTTGGCAATTGTTAATGCTGTAAAGTTACCCATGTATATATCCTGTAAATAAAAGGCTATCAAATAAAAAAATAAATAAATAAAATGATAGCTTGAGGGTTGAATAGGGCCTAGTTAAAAAAAAAAAAAAAAGAAAAGAAAAAAAGAAAAACAAGTATGTCCCATATATCCCCTTTCATCCCTATTCTTTTTTCCAACATCTGTGGCCCATATCCCTGCCAAAGTGGCACAGTCTTCCATCTGGACAATAATATTGACTAGGCCCTAAATTTTCACAATGGCATGTCTACTCATCCAAAAATTTTCTTGTATCTAAAGCACACAGATTCCTTTCTCTTTATTCAACAACAGAGCATATTGGCTGTTTGGGCATTTGATCCATACTTTGCCAGAAGCTCAGTACAGGCAGTTACCATTTTAGAGCATTTGAGAGCTAATAGATATGCTAACTATACATTGTACTAAATTCTCAAAATTCTACACCAATATTAAGTTATACCATTAAAAAGTTACTTACCTGGACCACATTTTCTTAGCTCTCTCTATAAGTGTTTTCACTGAAGTGATTTAATATGATACCTTCAGCTTTTATAGAGAATCAATGCAAGAAATGTCTATTTGAAGAATGTTTCTGTATCTTGCAAAACTGTAGTGAACACACAGTCTATTTTGTTTCCTAGAGTCCTTTATAGAAAGATCTAGATGATAAATTTCCACAGCATTTAGTGACATGGAAATTCTCATCTCTACTATTGAACCTATATACTTCCTTTAGTTGTATGTTGAGGAGTTAGATGGCATAGTAAATAGAGCTCTGAACCTGAAATCAGGAACACTAGCGTTCAAATGCTATCCTGGCAGGTCACTTAAGTTTTGTTTGCCTCAATATTTTCAACTGTTAAGTGGGAATAATAATAGCACCTACCTTCCAAGAATATTAGGAAAATCAAATGAAATATTTTTTTAGAGTTTAGCATAATGCCTGACACATAGTAAGCACAATCCTTATTTCTCTTTCCCATGGTTGTATGTTGCCTGAACTCACCTTTGGAAGAAATGGGTCTTAACCACAAATAAATATTCTGCTTTTCTTAAAGAAAAGTATCATCTCTTCAAATATCATTGGAAGTGCAGAGCTACTTATAGGCCCAATCTCATTCTGATTGGTCCAGAAACATTCATCTGATGTTTCTAACTTGGGTTAGGTAAGACAGCTGAGGACTCAATCAAATCATAACAACTCAATAATTAGGTACTCTGCTTAATTATAATTGACTTGTATTTGCAGCCCACTATCACATAGGGTAAACTCCTCTAAAGGACCATCTCCATGGAAATATGTACCATGTAGATGAGGCTCATGACAATTAAATCTAAATGCTATCAGAACAAAAAGCAAATAGATCTGTCAAACAAATGAACAAATCAAAGTCTCAGTGTTGCTATATGAATAAAGTGATATTTTCAGACACTACTCCAAGCCTTGGAATACTATAAGAAGATTTAATTCTTAAGCACATGAGTTAGAGTCCTGTGTAAAAGATGAATTCACCTTAATGAATATTTTTTCACAATTTTATTCTGGTTACAAATTAAATAGAAATACTTAATGAGATGGTGAAAATTTGATTTCTAAGACATGTATTTTATTCTATTTTAATTCTGATATGGATTTATGCTTGTTATTTGTATAGAGAACCAGTTTGAACATCACTTCAATAAAGTCAATCAGCAAAGTAATAGTGAAAGGTAAAATGACTTGTTTGTGGTAACACAATTAATATATAATAAAAGACATATATGAACCCAAGATTTTCCTGACTCCAAGGCTGACCTCTTATCCATTCATTGTACCATGATTCTTCTGCCATACAACTACTGAACCCAATACCACTGATATTGCCAGTCACAGACAGAGGATACTGATGAGATACAAGTAAAAAGGTAAAAAGTCAGTTTTAGTCTTACAGGATAAGTTTGCTGGGGAAAGAAGGTATGATAGAGAGATGAAAGTCCTCAAGACAGTGAAGCTGATAGGAAATAGAGAGTAAGTGTGAAATCAGGAATTAAACTAAGGTCTTCTTTCTCTTACTCTAATTCTACCTCACTCCACCCATCATTCCATACTGCCTTGTTAATTAACAATGGTTTCTAATGCTTTACCTTAAAAATTGTTTTTTTTTAATTTATTTTCCTTTTTATCTTTTCAATTTCTGTGAAGTATTTAATAATCAACATTTTAAAGCACTAAAATAACTGTATAAGAAGTTATTTAAAAGAAATCCAAATAAAATATGTTCTTCATTTTCATAAGATGAATATTTCTTTTGTATGTGAATATCTAATATCTAATATTCTATGTTATTAGTACAAATGTATTGTTATTTGTAGTTATATCATCCCATCACAACTTAGAAACATAGTTTTATTAAATGTACCAACCATTAAATAAACATTGTATATATAGCTCTTTGAAAATGTCTGGGGATATAAAGACCAAAATAAAATTTTATCTTCCCTAGACAGAACTTACAATCTACTGAATGAATATAACATGTAAACAGATAAATAAATGTAAATGTAATAGTAAAAGGAATAGCAAATTATTTTAAAAGAGAAGGAATCATAATAATGGAAAGAATCAAAAAATACCTTAGGAATAGGATGGCCTCTGATCCACGTTGGCAAAGTAGAGATTCTATGAAGTGGAGACTAAGACAGAATGTATGGGGAACAATTGATTAAATTGATTACATTGATTACATTGATTAAAAGAGTTGCTGAGATATCCCAGAAACAAATAAGGCAAAGAGAGAATAGCTTGAATTGTTAGACCATTTTTTTTTCTTTTTCCTTTTTGTTTAATTTATTTTATTTGGAAAAAAAAGTAAGAAAAAAAAAAGAAAAAGAATACAAAACAAAACAAAAGAGAACATTGTCATGTACCCAGCAAAACATTAAGGAAGATATATATATATATATATATAGAAGAAATTATATTCATTAATGTTCATTTTTTTTTCTTTATTTCCTTATATATTGTTCTTTGGATCTCTGCTGAGCACCTTATTTTCTTCATTCTTTTTCCCCCTTTTTATCGCTCCCACCACCTCCTGTAGTAAGCTACAGTTAAGAAAAGACATATTTATAAATACATATGTAGATATATACATACATACACTCCCCCATATTCACACATGTTTTTTCCTATCCCTCCTGAATCTACTTAAAATTCTGCTTCATTACTTGTCTTGCTATTACTTAACTTCCCTATCCAAAGATCCCTCCCTTTTCTTCTTTCTCCATACATCAATTCCCCCCCTCCCCGATTTCTTTATAGATTTTGGAGGGTGCTATACCCTTCATGGTAATTATGTAGTGTTGCCTATTGAACCCATTCCTGATGTGAGTAGGTTTTCAGAACTACTAGCTGTCCTCCCCTCTCTAACACTTCTGTGTCTATTCTTCCTTTGTACCTCATTTATATAACATGATTACTATTTTTACTTCAACTCTGCCAATCTTACTTTCAAGCTACTCCTTTGTTGATATTAATCTTAAAGATATAGTATACATTTCCCATGTTAAAAAAAAAAAAAATCTCTCCATGTTTAAGCACTTTGTCCAGGTTGAGTTCCTTAAATTTGGTCTTTAATATTCTTATATATGTTAAGTTTGGGTTTGGTTGATAGAAAGTTGTAAAAATCTGTAAGTTCATTGAATGTCCATTTTTTCTCATTTAAAATTACAGGTAATTTTACTGGATATAATATTTTTGGCCACAGGCCTAGTTCTTTTGATTGTTGATAGATATGATTCCAGGACCTGTGGTCTTTTACTATGGCTACTGATACATCTTGTACAATTCTAATTGTTAAATTTGAATTGTTTTTTTAATTGTTTCTTGAAAATTTTTCTCTTTGGTCCGGGGATTTTGAAACTTGGCAATAAGATTCCTGTGTGTTTCCCACAAAGGAAAATCTTTGAGGTGGTGATTGGTAGAATTTTTCTATTTCTACTTTCTCTTAATCACTTCAAGACAATTTTCTTGGATTCATTCCTGTATTGTTGTGTAAAGGATACACAATAATATATGTATACAATAATGTATGTAATAATGCATAATAATATACATTATATATTTATATATTATATATACATTTATATATAATTATATACATTTTATATATTTTTATATATAATATATATTATATTTTATTATATATATGAATATATATATTATATATGAATATATATTATATATCATATATATTATATATGAATATATAATGTATTGTTTTCTCTTTTGCTTACAACGTTCTGGCAGTCCAATTATTCTTATATTTTCTCCTCTTGATTTGTTCTCCAGAATTCCATTTTTCTTATAAGATGTTTTAAATTCTGTTCTATTTTCACATTTATGATCAGTTTTGTTATTTCTTGGTCTCTAACAGCTTCACTGGATTTCCCTTGCCTGATTCTAATTTTCAAAAAATTCTTTCATCTTTGAGACTCTGTAACTCCATTTCTAGTTGGTTGACTTTTTTCATAATTTTCTTGCTTTCTTGGATGGTTTTTATTTTTTTTTCCTTCAGTGTATCACTTAATTCTGTTTGCCTCAGTTCTCCATCTTTAAAATGAGCTAGAGAAAAAAGTGGCAAATAATTCCATTATCTCTGAAAGCTCTCAAAATGGGTCATGAAAAATCAAATATGACTAAAATGACTGAACAAGAATTCCATATAGAGAAACCCTGTTGTAGGTTTTATGCATTCATAAAAGTCTCCATTACACTTGAATCACAAATATATGCATAAGTTAATATGAGACAGAGTGATCAAGGTAGAAAGATTTAAATGGTAACACTTTGATAATAGAAATATCTAGAAAGTTAATAAATCTTAATTTTTTAACATTGAAGGAATTAAAAAAAACATTGATTACACTATATGAATAGAGATTAAACACGTAAATTTGCCAACCTTCGATGATAAAATCATAGAAAGTTGAAGTTGTACTACAAGGTGACATTAGATAGCATCAAATTCATTAACCACTTTTTTTGAGATATCAAAAAAGTCTTATTCAGTTTTAGCAATCTTTAAATGTTGGAAGCAAATTCTTCTTAAATTCCAGGTGTTTCAGAACTTTGTAACAGAACTATTTAGCACCTCAAAAAATAAATTCCTCAAAATTACATTAAAGTGTTTTACTTGGATCAAAAAGAACTTCTAGGTATAGCTTCTATCCAAGCAGGTATATGCTCATTCAAGCAAATATCTAGGATATTTCCAGGCTTCCAAATACCAGGTAAATAAATAGTTTTAAATAATATTTTGTGCTGGTTTTGAGAAAATCAGGAATTTTTGAATTTATTTTTGATTCTATTATGTTCCAACCATTTAAGCTTCTGAAAATGAGTCTTCAGCTCATCAGTCAAAAATGCTAGCGGAGATAATTTGACCAACCACAAAAAGGTATAAACAAGATAATTGAAACAAGATAAAAGATAATTGAAAAAGGAACATTCAGCCATATCAAACAAGGAACTTGGCTTCTAAAATGTGGGTAAACATGATTCAGACTGTCTACTGTTTATACTATTCATAATAGAAAGTGATTTAAGCATACAAACTGCCAATAGAAAAATGGATTCCATGCTCAGAGCTCTAGATAATTATCCAACTTCCATATTCCCTATGCTTAGTCGCAATCATAACAAATTATTTATCAGTCTTACAAATTGCTAGGGCATTCCTAATCCCACAGCCAACTTTCTAAGTCAAATCTTTAATGGACCCCATAGTAGCCAAATAATCTGAGTGATGAATACAATTTAACTGTGCATAATATTTCTTCATTTTACTTATAAAACAAGAAATGAATTAAAGATCTATAAATCTGAGAAGCAATCAGGATATTGATGTGGGAGCAATTAAACAGCATATTGGTTATTTCATTTGTCCTATTTAGTTTAAGCTGCTTCTTTTAGCTTCTTTTAAACTGTAGGTATTACATACCATACTTGCAAATTGAAATAATTTGTCTAACCTCCATAGTTGTCTTTTTATTTTGGAAGACAGACTCCTTGAATTCTTAAAAAAAAAAGACAATTGCTGTTGTTTTTTAGATTTTGTCTGTCTCTGGCTTTCTTTTCTTTTTTTTTTTTAAATGGAAGTGACATTTTACCATTAATTTTGGCATTTTATAAGATATTTTAATGATACTAAATTTCAAGACTGTGTGCTAACACATTATAAATGTGCTACACATTAAAATTTGGGGGGCATTCTTTATGTACTCAATTTAAAGAATGACAATATACTATATTCACATATGTGTGTATGCTATATTATTATATACCAGAATTTCCAAAAAGATTATTTTATTGAGAACTCACATATGGCAAGCTCTTACAAGATGGTCAGGAAAAGTGATACAAGAACACTGTCAGGGCCTCTCTTATGAGAGACACTGGCACTGGACCACTTCACATGGTGTTCCCTCATTAGAGAAGGTGATGTGTTTTATGAGCAAAGTAGAATTGAATTGGCTCAGAAGAAATGTGGAATACACACTTAGAGAAGCCACCCCAAATGTTCATGAGGACAATTTGAATCTAACCTGTGGCAGAGTATTCTGAGCTTGTATTGGTCTGTTTGGCCACAGTTCTACACACTAACTGTACTCCAACATAGTGATATCATTTTGGTTCTCTTTGAGAAAAAAGGATAATAACCAACAGCCAGAATTTCCATTAATACCTTTACTGATGGGCCAGTAGAGCAAAACTAATTCTTGTTCCCATAAAAAAACTTTTTTTCTTTTTTAAATATAGTGTTTGAGTTGTTGTTGGTGAGTTTTTTGTTTGTTTTTGTATTTGTTTTCTTTTTTTTCCCAAAAATATTAAGATAAATTAATCCTGTATTGGAATCAGTGATGAGTTTTGTTCATAAGAGTTAACAACAATGTGAGATCATTTAAGTTTTCTCCTTGGTTTTCATGTGTTTATAAAGTTTCCATTTTGATCATTTAAAAAAAAAGTATAGAAAAAGCTATTCATTTTTTTTATATTTGAGGAAAATGAACAATTCACAATATTTAAAATATACTGTATAAAATATAAGGTTATAATCACCTTTCCCTGTCTCTGAAGAAATATTTTTTCCTCTTAAGGCAATAGTTTTTTTTAGAAATATTATTCAGAAATATTAATTTTTCTTTCATTTATTCTTTTTTTCTTTTCTTCTTTTTCTTTTTTGCTATTCTATTATTTCTTTCCTTTCTCTTTTTTCTTTCTCAACTTTCTTTGCTTTCCTTCCTTCCTTCTTTCTTTTTTCTCCATTCCTTTTTTATTCTTTTCTTCTCTGTCCCTAGCAATTACAGTGTTTTTTTTTTTAATTTTCTTTCTTCTTCCCTCCCTTCCTCCCTCCCTCCCTCTTTCTTTCTCTTCCCTCCTTCCTTCCTTCTTCTTTAAACAGGAGTATATTAAACTTCTGATTTCATCAGGGAGGAAACTTCCTCAAAAAATATAGTTCAGCTATTGGTTTTAGAAAGCTGTCTGGAAGACTGAGAGATTAAATTCTGTATTGATTAAGAGATTAATAGGATTAATTCAGAAAAAAAATGACTATACCCCCCCCCCAAAAAAAAAAAACCTTTCCTACTCTCAAGGAGTAAATTTAGAGAAGGGGGAGGGGGTACGAAGTGCAGATTCTGTGCACGTCAGATATATACATAATTAATTGAAGAAGTTCAACACAGGAAAGGTGGGACTTCATCTGAGACTTGATGAAATCTAGAGAATGGTAGTAGAGGTGAAGATAAGAAAAAAGAATTTCAGGTATGATAGACAGATTAAGAGATTTGCCTAATGATCATAGAGTCATTATTTTTTAGAATCAGAATTTGAACCTGTCTTCTTGATGCAAATTCTGGCTCACTATTCAATACATTATTCTCTCCAGCACGTAGTTGTTGCTTCATGTTTATTTAATGAATAAATAGATAAGTAGGAAGTAGCATTGTGGCTAGAAATCAATACCTGAAGTCTGAAAGCCCTGAGTTCAAATCTAGCTTCAACCACCCTGGGAAAATTACTTAATCCTTTTCTGTCTCAGTTTCCTTATCTATTAGGATAATGAATGGCACTTATCTCCTAGGATTGCTGTGAGAAGAAAATGAAATAACATTTGTACAGTATTTTGGAAAACTTGCAGCTCTGTGTAAATGTTAATCATAAGCAAAAATTGTTTCCTATGTCTTTGCATAGGCCTAGTTATGTTAAGTGTAAACTGAGGTGTTTTTTTTTTTTGTTGTTGTTGTTGTTGTTTTGTTTTTACTATATATATGAAAAGATGAAAATTCAAAGTGACCCATGTGGGTTTTTTCCCTACATGACTGAAAAGTAATTATATCCTTTTCTCCAGTAAAATATTCACAATCATCACCAAAGGAGCAACCAAAATTTCAGGTCCTTAATAATGTTCTTTTCCTGAAAAGCAGTTTTTGCCCTGTTAATTTTGCTCCAAAACTTTTCATAATTCAATAATCCACTTGAAATGAGTGAATATTCCACAATGTTTATACCCAGAGTAAATGAAAATGTTATAAAATAGATAGTGGAAAATTATAATATTTATATGCTACTTATGGAGATTATGACTTAGATAATGATTGTTCCCTACCTTATTTTTTTTTGGGGGGGAAGCATTCCAAATCATTAGGGGATTATATTTTGAAGTTATTCTGATTTCATTAATCCATATACTAATTTTTTGGACATTGTGAACAAAAAAATTTACTGTGACACAAAATGATACTGATATTGAGTAGAACAGTCATTGATACTTTTAGAAAAGAAATAGCAAGATTATTGGCCATCTTAATCAGTTTCAAAAATGTAACAGAGTCTTTTCTGAATCCAGAGTCTTCTTAATCATAACAACTGAGAAATAAAGAAAAGCAAATAGCTAAATTTAAAGATGTGAACAAGTCACCTATGGAAAAAAAAATAAGAGAATGTTTTTTGTAGTGGAGAATAAAGAACCCAAGGAATTTGCTAGTCATCTTCCTTCATATTTTTCTCCTCCGATGAAAGGAAAAGGAAAGTAATCTTTAAAAATACATAATTGTGATGTGCTGCTTAAACTTTTTTTTGGCAGTTACAATCACGAACAGATTTTAGGTTTTTACTCATATATTCCAGCTGAATTATCATGCAGGTAAAATTAGATGCCTCTTGTTTAGATTAATGATTTTATATGACTGAAAATTTTAAAATAAACTGAGGATGATCATCAGACAGTGTTCACTAGATTTCATAGAATAATATAGGGGAAGGAAAGATAACAGACATAATAGAACCTACTATGTGTCAGGCACTATTCTCAACACAGTACAACCAATAATACAATTTTCAGGTATTTAAGTAATTTAGTCGATAAGGATTTATTCAGTGCCTCCCAAATTCAAGGTGGTTTTTATGACACTAATTGTACAAAGAAAAAATAGAAACATATAGCAAAGCAAATCCAAGGTTACATTGGAGCAGAGACAGTAATAGCTAGAAGGGAGGTCAAGAAAACTTCATGAAAAAGGCAATACTTGAATCTTGAAGGAAATGAGAGACAGACAGAGAGAAAGGGAGAGAGATAGAGACAGAGACCCAGAAAAAGGGAGACACAGAATGATACATAGAGAGAAATTTTGAGGTATGAACCAGTGGAAGACAAAGAAACAAAAAAGAGCAATGTCCGTGTATAAGGAGCATCAAGAAAGACAATGTGCTGTAGAGTATGTAGAGAGAAATGTGTAAGGAACTGAGTAGGGTTTATTTAAGTAGTAAAAAGCTGTAAAAATCAAACAAAAGCATTGATATTTGATCTTAGAGATAATATGAAGCTAGAAGATAGATTAGAATATGGAAGGACCAATGTAGGATCCATGCCCTATGTTCAGATGAAATAATGAAGATCTGAACTAGGGTGGTGGTTATATGCATGGAGAGAAAGGCACAAATTCTAGAAACATTGTGAAGGTAAAAATGCCAGAGTATGACAACTGGATAAGAGAAAGTAAAAGTTTTAGAATGGCACTAGAAAGATGCTATTCTGAACTATAAATGGAGAGTTTGATAAGTATCCATTATAGAGAAAAGATGACAAGTTCCCTTTGGACATATTACTTTTGAGATGTCCATTGGATATTTAGTTCAAAATGGCCAGTATAGCGTTGGTGTTGCAAGATCCATAAAGTCAGAGGAAATGCAAAAGCTGAAGACAGAGATCTGGAAGCTATCTCCATGGAAATGATGATTGAACTCATGAGAGCTCATGAGTTTATTCAGTAAGATAGTATAGATGTTAGAGAGAAGGAAGCCCAGAACAGAGGATTGGAGTATGTTTTGATGAGCATGACATGGATGGCTTTTAAGGAGAGGAAACTGAAAACAAGTAATTGGATTGGTAGGAGGAGAACAAAAGAAGAGTATCACAAAAAATCAGAGAGCAGAGATTGTGCAGGAGGAGTGAGATAACATGTAATGATTGCTGAAGAATAGCAAACAACTGGAAGAAAGTTAGCTATAAAAATAATTGTTCACTCACATAATGCTATTATCTTGAAAGCACTTTTTGTAAGTGTATACCTTGATCACCACAACAATTCTATAAGGTAAACCAGGCAAATATGAATATCTTCATTATGTAGATGAGTAATAAGATAGGTCAAGTGACCTATGCAAGATCATACAACTAATACATAGGACTGGAAACTATGACTTAGCTCCACTTGTACTTGCTCCAGATCTTGTTCAAATACTCCACTGTCTTTCATATTAGTTTTAAGTTCTCCTGTGACAATGATTTATTTAAATTCTTAATAGATGTACCCTGCTTCAAGTCTCAGCCAAACTCATAAAAATAAAAATACATATTTATAATTGGCTTTTCTTAGTTATTTGAAATGATCTCATTTTATATAAATATTAAAAGGTTAATTTGTGAATCCTGAAAATACTTTGAATCTTTGTTTTAAAAGTAAACATAATTTAATGAATTGTAATTCATAACAAAATATTCTATAACTTTATTGTTTTTCTTTTTTCATTCATTCATTCAATATTTCTTAATAGCTCAACCAAGTTTCATCCCCTGAGTTTCCTCAGAGTTTTTAGTATGGTGATCTGGTGATAAGAAAATGATTAAAGTTTTGGCTCCTCTACCTATCTGTTTCTTCCGAGTCTTTCTGTTCAGGGACCTGATTAAAATATAGATCCCTCTGTTTTCCCTTTTAAAACTGTAAGCTAGAAGATCAAGATTGTTTTTTTTTTCCCCAAGGTCTCACCAATTTCATTAAAATCATTACATGTTATCTCACTCCTACTGCACAATCTCTGCTGTCTGATTTTTTGTGATACTCTTCTTTTGTTCTCCTCCTACCAATCCAATTACTTGTTTTCATAAAAAACTCAGGGATGAAACTTGTTTGAGCTATTTAAAAATATTGAATGAATGAATGAAAAAAGAAAATAAAATTATAGAATATTTTGTTATGAAATGTAATTCATTAAATTATGTTTACTTTTAAAACAAAGATTCAAAGTATTTTCAGGATTCACAAATTAACCTTTTAATATTCATATAAAATGAGATCATTTCAAATAACTAAGAAAAACCAATTATATAATTGGTTATATAATTTATATAAATATAAATTTAAAACAAAGATTCAAAGTATTTTCAGGATTCACAAATTAATCTTTTAATATGAATATAAAATGAGATCATTTCAAGGAGACTATCACCAATGAGGAGAATATTACACAAATGGACTTTGAAATATTGGTTTAATGTAAGAATATCACTATCAAGCCTTACTCAGTGCTACATCATTACTGGAAATAGATATTCTCTATGCATCCACATTCTACAACTCTTATTAATATCAAGTTATAACAGCAGTCTTGAACTTCCAATAACATCCAAGGAATTCGCAATACTTTACATTAAAACTCAAAGTACAAAAATCTACTTCACTTACATATATAAGATTCATATTTAGCTTGGGAAATTGAAAATTCTTGCCCCATAAATGTTATCAACATATGAAGTCTTTAGGAATAAACATTCAATGAACAGAAAAATGAAAATTTTCTTTCTTCTTAACGTATAAATTATTAACAGCAAATGATTTGGGACATTGCTATGAACTGTCTGACTCAAAGTGACCTCAGCTTAACCTGGGCCAAGGGATAGGGAGGGAATAATATTCAATAGTGTGAAGAGATACAAATAGAAGAGGTATGAAGACATTGAACATTTACAAGACCATGTACCAGCTGGACAATTGTACTTCTCATCAGGCTATTTGTTCTAGAGAACATTTGGACAAATGAGGATTAAGACAGGTCTTTGTATGATACTCTGCAACAGCAGGGGTAAGAATTAGAGGAGTAAAGAGAAGAGAGAAGACAGCCTACTTGAGAAAAAATGAGTACCCCAATCAAACCAGATAGACCAAGCATCTCAGCAAAGACCATAATCCAAACCATCCTAGGAATAGCCAGGGATACTGTCCTGTTCCCAGAACACTGGTTGTTCTCTCCAATGCTATTAGGAAAGCTGATTTCCAGCTCACTCAGGTGATATCAGCCATGATAACAAAAATGATTGACTTCAGCATAATATCAGGTCATATGATTGTCATTTCTTAAAGACCAAAGCAACTTTTTTTTTTCTTCTGACATATGTTGTTCTTCATGTATGAAGAAGACTTTTTAGGGACTCCTAAATATGGGTTATGAAATAGCCAGGTGGTGGGTGGGGAATGGACAATGGCTTTGCACCTCTTTTCTCATCTATAAAATGAAAGAGATGGATTTGATAACTTTTATGCTATCAGCTTAGATATTGGAGAAAGAAAACACTGAATTACTTGGATGATAATAAATCCAGGTCAGTCAAAAACACCTGTACTTTTTTACAATGCTGTCAATATCTTTCCCTCTTCTTTCTTTGGACTTCCAATGTCAAAGATAACTAAAAGCAGTTAAATGGTACAGTATATACAGCAGTGGGCCTGGAATCAGGAAGACCTGAATTCAAATCTAGCTTCAGGTACTAACTGTGTGATCCTAGGCAAATAGTTCCTTCTACTGTAAAATGTGGATAATAATAGCACCTAGCTTGCAGAGTTATTCAAATGAGATATTTACAAAAAGCTCTTGACACAGTAGTAATTGGTACATGATAGAAACTATGTAATTGGTCATTTTCTCTTGTCATAGAACAGGTGTTTACCTAAGGCTTACTCCTTCAAGTCCCCCCCCCCTTAGATCTGTTCTTAAATCTTTCTTTTTTTAATGCAGCTTCTGCCAAACTTACTACTCAAATCATCTCAAAATTTAAATAGTCTGATTTATGCACTTCCAAGGTAAATTCCAGCCCAAGGGTTGTCCCAAGGAGGCCCAACAATGCTGGGTGAGGTACTCCTTTCTCCAGTGCTGCATTGTGCCTCATTCTTCTTACTCAGCTGAAGCCATCATTATTAATACTTCTTTTGTGATGGCAAAGATTGAGAAAATGAGAGTTCTTTAGCTTTTCATTGTTTTCTATGATTTTTTTGTTTAAAAAGTCATACTATTCATACAATAGTACTATTGTTTGTATACTATTTATATAAATGATATATTACATGATGACTGTTTCTGTTGTAAATTCTCTAGAAAATGCTGGTCTTTAGGAATCAAAGTGGGTACCTTTACTTGGTAAATGGCTAAAAACATGTGCTATATAAAAGATTAGAATATTATTGCATTAAGGACAACTATAAAGAATATGGAGAAACTAGGAAAGATGTACATCAATTGATACAGAGATAAAATGAAGAGAATCAGAACAATATGTAATAATTATACTAATGTAAAGGGTAACAAATGTGATATTCTCTTCTTTCAAATATAATGGTTCTCTCTGTGAGCAGGTTTCTTGGGGAGGTTTCTGGAGGCAGCCTTAGTTTTAGCTAAAAGTAATGATCACTCCAAATGCAGCCAGGTGTTAAAAGTTCAGATCTTTTATTGCTTCCTCCAAAATAGCCTGGTTAGTTTTCTTGGTGGTCTGTCTCTCTCTGCTTGGTTCCAAGAGCTCCCTCCAGCACAAAGGTGGAAAATGGAATGAATCTCTTTGTCTCCTTGCCTGGGGCTGGGCAGCTTTCTGGAGAGCCTTACAGACCAGCCTTGGTCTCAGTGGGGGAAGTGCAGGAGGTCAGCTACCACAGTGGTGTGAGATGAAGTGAATGAATCTGACTCCATCTCTGAGAGTGGGCTTGTGGGCTTCCTCCCAGAGTCCTCCTGTGTCTGTCCCAGAGTGCCTCTGTGTCTGTCCCAGAGTACTTCTGTGTCTGTCCCCATGTGCTCTCTGGCCCTAAGAGCTTCTTGCTTACATGAGCTCTCTAAAGGTGTGAACACAAGCATTGTTTCTATCAGTTCCACTTAGTACCCTGTTTCAAGTTCTGGCCCATAACATCTTCTTGTAAAATCAGATCACTCATACTGGACCATGCTAAATTAGATAATTATTGTCTCTATCAACTCTAATGAGTTAACACTCTGTAAGGATTCCAACAAACAACTTTGGAAAACTTCAGAACTCTATGCATTGACCAATCTTGCCTTGAGAAAAAAATGATAGGAAAACTTGCCTCTTGCCAGAGAAATAATGAACTAGAAGTGTGGAATGAGATATTTTCATATATGATCATCTTGTTGATGCATTTTTGTTAAGTACACTTATTTGTTACAAGAAAGAGTTTCTGTTTGGGGAAAGAGGTGAGTTAGGTGGTAGTGATAGTAGTTATGAAAAGGGGAAAAAATCAATGAAAGATTTAAAAATTAACAGGAAAATATTCAGAAAAAGATACAGAGAAATTTTGTTACTATTTTGTTACACTGAATACACACTTTTAAATAACCAACTTGTGTAGTGGAAATCCACAGTTTCATAAAAAATTCTCTAATTATACTTTGCTAAATTTTGAAATGATTATTTTTTTGCTTGGTTCATGATTCACAATTTTCACGTGATTTACTATTTTGTAAGTTTTTAAGAGGGAAAAAATGTGGCTTCTGTAGGCATAAACATTTCAGAAAATGTGAAAAGATACCAAAGGAATTTGGTCTACATTACACTGTGGGCCTGTGGGTTGGAGACTGTGTGTCTAAATTTCTGATTGTTTACTGTTGGCATAAAAATGGGGGTGGGGATAGTTAATTTCTTGCAGGACCCAAATATTATTCCAAAAGACAAAAATGAAACATAGGAAAGAGATGAAACTATGTAGTGAGTTCCCAAAAATTAATTTCTCAACTTTAACATGAGCAAGTGAAAGATTTGAGAGAAAGTTGTTCATGTGAAAAGAGATCTAGGATTCTGATTCTAATGGATCACAGGCTTCATGATATGATTCATCAGAATAATGTAGAAGACAAAAAAAGGTAACCTATTCTCAGTATTACATCAATAGAAAGGAGCTTTTCCTGCTATCTCCATTTGCTAGTGATCTCTCTCTTCTGAAATTACCATGTTTTATGATTATCTATTTTCAACTTGTGATGAACTTCTCACATGCTTTTTAATGGCAGGAATTGCTGAATGGATGTTATGTGTTTGTAGAACAGTGAATGAATAAATGAATAGTATCCAGAAAAGGGAAGGTAGCCAACCCACTGTCCTACTCAGTCTACATCTGCAATACTGTGACCATTTCTAGTTTTCAGGTTTTAAAAGAGTTATTAACACATTAAAATATATCAGTGGTAAATGAAAATAAAATTACAGGGACTAAAATCATTTCTATAAGGATTGTGGGGGAAACTAATATATTTAGCATTGAGATTTTAACTTTTAGTGAAAGCATTTAGGCTTATAGAAGGACACTAAAAGTGTTCAAATTCAATAATATTTGAAATATCTTGTATAAATTTGTCCTGGTTTTTCCTGGTTTCCTGGAGAGAACAACTAGAAGCAGAAGGTAGGCATACTACATTTTCATATGAGGAACAATCTTAAAAATTAAAATTATCCAAAAATGAAATGGGCTGCCTATACTAGTGATTTTCCTTTGACTAGAGATCAAAAATCTATTTGTTGAAGCTGTTATAGATAGGATTCCTAGGGAAAATCTGGATAACAAGGGAATTCTGTTTTAATTACTGGATGATTCCCTATCTCCTTGATAGAAATACCACATTTTAAATATAGAAACCATGACAATATTTTATTATGGTACTTTTTTATTTCTTTTACTTCTTCACTGTGAAGTATTAAACAAATTCTTAAGTCTATATCTTGTCAGCAAGAATTCTAAATAATATATTGTCTTTCAACAGTGCTTCATACTTTTCAAATTTCATAGGACTTAGGAATTGAAGTATAATTTGTTCAATGGCTGAAAATTATTTTGTTTCCATGAAAAATATGGACAAGAAAATTATTCTTTTATATGCTATTATTGCCATTTTTCTAAGAAATTAAAAATTAAGTATTCACAACTAATAAATTAAAATTATTATTAGACAACTAATGATGATATATTGTCATTTCAGATAAATTTGCAAAGGAAGATGAGAGTCACTGGCGTTATCACCCAAGGAGCTAAAAGGATTGGAAGTCCAGAGTATATAAAATCCTACAAAATTGCATATAGCAATGATGGAAAGACTTGGGCAATGTATAAAGTAAAAGGATCCAATGAAGACATGGTAAAACTGATTTAAAATATTAAATTTACATGTTATCATCAATTAAAAAATGAATTTGATGTCTCCAAAAGAAACTTAAAATTGTTGATATTCTATAATGTATATTTTTCTCTAGTATGAGTAATAAATTTGTACTTGGTTTCATGTATGACTTTTTATAGCTTAATCCATAAATACTTTGTCCCAAGGTTACCATAATCCTGTTTATTATACTTAACCAATTTTCATTTTAATTACTTTACCAGTAATTACACATTAATTTTTAATTTAGTTTAATTACATTAGCAAAGTTAATTTTAAACTCTAAAATAGCACAACACATTAAAAAAATTAATTGTCCAATACTCATTGATAATAAATATAAATTTAATGTTTTATAGACATAGATTTCAAAATGTTAGGTAAAAATATTGCTTAAAGAGTAATGAATTCAATAGAAACTTTTCAAAAATAAAGATTTTTATGTGAAAAACTCCTTAGATGGGCCACACTTTTTGGAAGGCCTTCGTATATAAGCTTAATGATTGTACTTGCTATCCTCAAATCAAACTAAAAATAACAAGAAATATTATGACTAGCAAACTGGATATTAGGGATTATATATTTTGGCCATGTCACCTATAAAATGGACACAAATGAATAACAAATGGCTTTCCCTTCTGCCTAACCCTTATCTTGATTTACTCTATTATTGAGCAAGTGACAAAAAAGAAAGAAAGAAAGAAACAGGAATGCTAAGAATTAGTGTTATCATTGTTACTGTCATCATCATCATCATCATCATCTTTAGAATTTTAACAATAGGGAAGCAGCAGATCTTTGTTATTCTCCACTAGGAAAAAGTAAAATTTCATTTGACTGTTGTTTCTTCAGTTTCATTCAGTCAAGTTCAACTCTTTGTCATTTTGTGGACCATATCAAGCCAGACTCTTATATACTTCCCTATCTCTCAAAATCAATCCAAACTAATGTCCTTTTTTTTTAATGACACTATATCCCATGAGTCCTATATTCTCATTATGTGGTTAAAAAAAAAAAAAAGCTTTATCTTATGTATTTATTTACATTGTCCAAATTAATTTCTTTAATATTGCCTTATATAATTTTTTTGTCCAAAGGACTCTCAAAAGTCATCTCTAGCACTAATTTGAAACATTGATTCCACAGTGCTCTGCTTTCTTTACAATCCAACTCTCACAGCTATAAATTACTACTAGGGGGAAAATACCTTTGATTTTAGGGATCCCTTCAGATTCGGGGTTGATAATACAAATACCTCACTTTTATTTATAGATCTTTAATTTTATTTTCAAATGCACCACAACATCTAATATATTAAGTGTTTTATGTACTTCATTGCAATACATATTACTGTTATGGATAGGCAAATAGACAAACCTCCTTAAGTTGAGTCTCAGTTAGGAAATGACAGAATTTCAAAACTGGGAGAGAGCTTCTCTCCTACTTTAATTCTCTTATTAGGAGACAGTAGTTTTTGTTTGTTTGTTTGCTTTGGGGGGGAGGTTGTTTGGTTTTTGTTGTTCTGTGTTTGCAATAACTTTACTTAGAATCAGAAAACCTTTGTTAACATCTTGGTTCAGCTACTTCTTAATAACTGTATGACTTTTGGCTTTAACTTCTCTGAACTTTCGTTTTCAATTAAGTGGAAATAATGACCATTTATTTGTACCATTTATATCTAATTTTTGAAGATCAAATAAGATGATGAATTTAAAGTACTTTGCAAATTATAAATTTTTATATAAATATGAGCTATAATTAATCTTTTTTTGCAGATAAGACTAAAAGGAAGAGAAGTTAAAGTGCTAGGCTAGAAACATTTAGTTAATTATTGCCAAAGGCAGGGGAACTCTAGAGTCCTGAGAATCAATTTTTAAGTCAATTACAAATATTTGATAATTTTAATATATTTGTAACTAAACAATGTATTAACACTACTGGAGAAGTTGAACAATATAAATTAAATGAAAAGACATGATGTACATTCAGCTAATGAAGGAATAGCTTATATATTCTATTGAGATCTTTAATAAGTTGTTAGTTAAAATTCTTTTTTCAACAAAAAGAAAAAAAGAAATAAAATTTCATGGGATTTTTGTTCATGTTATTTTTCAGTGCTCATGTTGATCATAAGAAAATACTTTATAATGAAAATAACTCCATTTTTTACAACATTAATGAAAATGAGGAGAGAAAACCTATATATACCCAAGAAAACCTATGAATTTTTTATATTTGAATTCTATCAAATAATTTCCTGATATATTGTAGGACATGTCAGTGATGCTTATGAAAATTGGGGGCAATAATAATGACCTAAGCAAATAAACACAAAAGAAATACATGGTAGGGCAATGGGGTAATACAATTTTAAATCACTCAATTATTAATTGCTAAAAAAATGACAGTAAGAGAATTTTTCTTACTTCATGTATCCAAGAGAATGGAGAGAAAAAAGATATGTTTGAGGAGATATGAACAACTATAGGTCTAATTGACTGTTTCATTTCTATAAATCTTTAAATTCTATAGGTATATTTTGATAATTTGCTTGAGGAAAAATGAGAAGGGAATAGTTACACTTTTACATATACCTTTTTCTTAAAAAAAAGAAGACTGCATATGTGAGTATGGTCTAAAGTTCATATCATGGGGACTGTTAATGATTATTTACCTCATGTGGCTCATTCTCTGAAATTTAAAACTGAGAAGTTGTGAAATCAGCTAGCAGGTCCTAGAAAAAAATAATATTGAAACAGTAAAGCCAACATTAATATTATAGTCAAAGGAGAAAAATCTAACACACATTCCCATCTAAGTATAATCCCATTTTTTGAATAATTTGATAGAAGGGACCCTCCAAACTCACTATTCCAAAGTGAAACTAAATATAAGGTCCTTTTTTCTTCTGCTGAACTGTGCTGCTGGAAGGTTTAAGATTCTCAGTGAATCCCCTTAGCTTTGCCATAGTTCATTTTTCTTCTCTCTCTGCCTCATGAACATTAGAGATGCTTAGGGATCTCTAGTTTACTGAATACTGCCATCATTATCTTCAGTTTCATTATTAGTGAGTAACCACAAATAAACACACACACACACACACACACAGAGAAAGAGAGAGAGAGAGAGAGAGAGAGAGAGAGAGAGAGAGAGAGAGAGAGAGAAAGAGACTATCTTCTTTCCTTGCCCCAATATCTATGTGTATCACTGGCACCTGGTCTCAGGGACAATAGAATCTTGGGAACTTCTTCTGTAAATGATTACTCTATAAGCTTAGTCATTCGATGATATACAGTCCTACTCAGAAATGCCTAGTACACATGTATTTTGGACAAGCACCACAGATTGGTGAGCTGATCCCAGAATTTAATAGGAAGTAACTGATGATGCATTGAATTTTGGAAACTGCAGTACTTTTAATGATTCTGAACTCCTCTTTGCCACAGAAACTCAACTTTTACTTGAATTCTCTCAGTGATTAAATATGACTGCAAATTGCAGAACATCACAATTTCAGAACAATGTTCCTAGTTCTCAAAGATAACCTTCCATCAGCTCTCTGGAGCTTTCTAGCAGCTATTGGTGATTTTGTTCATCTCTGAAATGTAGGGAAACTGCTGTTGACTGGATTTGCCTTCCAGACTATCTTTTGATTTAAAGGGAGGACTTTAACTCATTTAAATCATCTCCCCTCCCTCAATAGACCTATCTCCATTTCCTGATAAGATATCTGGATTCATGGCTAATATGTGCCCATCTTTGTACACTGTGCCCATCTCAGTGATACTGAACTGTGAACAAACTCCATCCTCAACCCTACATATTTATCCATTTCAAAGCATTCCTCTTCAGAATTTTCCATGACCTCTTCCATTCCACGTCAGCTATAGACAAGATCATATCGTTGATTTTGCCACTGCAAAATCACATGTTCATGCACTCTGAATTTCCTTTCTCTAATCACAATATTATTATTCTATTTTCTGTGCTTTATAACTTCTACCCCTGTTTTTTTGTCTCTATTATACTAAAATTCCTTCAGCCCCTCTGTAATTTTCCATGCCATTACTGCTGCATTTTATAAACTCTTCTCCCTTCCTTATTGTCATCCTTTGGTGAAACCAGTTCAATTTTACACTACTCTCTACTTTTAAATCCCTTGATCCCCTGTTCTAGTATGATGACATATTGACAAAGGCCTATTTAGGTTGATTGTTGTCTTAGCATGATGACATATTGACAAAGGTCTATTTAGGTTGGTTGTTGTCTATCATTACCACTGTTTTGATAATTTTACACATCTCTTTTTCCTATGGAGTAAATAATGTTGACCAGCATGCCCATGACTACTCAATCCTTTAGGGAAAAAAAAAGTGGGGAAAATGGTTTTTGATCACTGCTGCTACTTTTTCTCTTATTTCTGTTCTCTCATTTCAGCTAAACTCCATGAAATACACACACACACACACACACACACACACACACACACACACATTCAACTGAAACTACTCTTTTCAAAGTTGTAAATGATCTCTCAAATACCAAATGTACTGGTCTTTTTAAATCCTTATTCTTCTTGACCGCTTAATGATATTTGATACTTTTGATGAGCTTAACATTCTAGGTTACTTCTTCCCTTCCTTCTAGGTTAATGACACTTCTCTTTCTTGATTTTCATCCTTTTCTTCCTCCCTAACTGCTGCTTCTTGGTCTCCTTTATTTCTATGCTATATCCTATTGATTATGAGTTAATCTCAATGTTATATACTGGGCCCTTCTTTTTTCTTCCAAAACAATCTCACTTGGTAATCTTATTAACTCCTATAGATTCAGTTATCATCTCTATGCAGATGGTTCTCATATCCATATATATCAATGACTTCCTTTTTATGACAGAAAAAGAGATACACAAGTTGTAAAAGAGAAAATAATGGATAAGATTGACATACTTCTGGTACAGCCTTAGTAAATTAATAAACAACCCAAAACAATCTTATAGTGAATTGGGTGGATTCTCTATGGCAGATTTATAGAAGATATTAATTAAATGTAAGGAAATATAAAGAGAAATAATGAAGGAGCTCTTACCCTAAAAACCTAGGCCTATCAGAGTAAAAAGGTGCCAGGTTGTCCTTTTCTATATGTCTACTCAGATTATGTTTTTTTTCCATTTTTCCATAAAAAATTCCAGATATAAATATATATATGCAATCAATCCTATTTATTTAAGTCCCTAGATTCATTAAAAATTCAAGCAATGGAAGGGAAAAAAAACACTTCATCATATAAAGTAGGATTGAAGGATCTATCTAATAATTAGTTAAAATAATTAATGAAAAGAATAAGATATCAAGAGCAGAAGGAAAAAAACCAGCAAATTTCAGAGCTGCATTGAAAGATAACAAAGAATTGTTCCATGATTTTGATTATATAGCTACATAACTGATAAAAAATTATTTATTATCAGTTGAACTTGTGCAGTATAGACAGATCCACTGTTTGATTCAGATACCCTATCCAACCCCAGTTATAAACTGAGTCTTATTATCAAAAAAGGAGACATCAAGAAGCACAAGGAAAAATAAGTCTAAGTTAAGAATAATTAAGCTTAATATACTTCTATATTTAAAATGTCTATGATTTTGTTAATAAAAATACTCAGTCCACTTGGTAGCATTCACTTTGAAAATTTTTACTTTATATGTATTTAATAAAGCCTAAAGGGAGATTCCACACTCAATCAGAAATCAGGCCATGCAAACAGTTCAGATCACTTAAGAAACCTTTTTTTCTAGTTCCAGTGACCATGTCTGTTTTGCTAATAGAAAGTCTTTGAATTACTACAACAACCTGGTAAAGACCCTTTTCAAACTTAGCTCATAATAGTTCTAGATGACAGTTCAATACCAAATCCATACATAGAGCTTTCTAATTTATTAGAACCTATCAGAATTAGCATTCTGTTGATGTAGCCTTGATGATCCTTTTACCAGCACCTTAGGCACTGATGGGAGGGTTTTAGTAAAATTGTAAACATGTCAGATAGCACCATGCACAAACTAGTTAATTGTCATGGTATATGAATCTATGACCTAATGTAGGAAAAAGTAAGAAAAAACTGAAGGCTTCTTCCCAAGAAGAAAATAGAATAAGTACACATTAGAAGATTTTTATTAGAATTTAGATTATATTCTTGCGAACGATGATAATGAAATTAATTTAGTCAAGATTTTGTCTATGTATTTATTATGCACTGCTGATAGCTTTAGATACAAAAGGATACTTGAAGACCCACAATTCCTAAATGCTCAAATCTCCAAATGAATTATCCAGTTATATTAAAGCACTATCCAAGAATTTAGCATAGTTTGTGATGTCCTACTTTAAAACCCAAAGAGAAATAAGTGTAATTCATCATCTCAATCATTGTTGTTTATCTCTCACAGATATTCCGCGGAAATGTGGACAACAATACACCTTATGCCAACTCTTTCACTCCTCCAATAAAAGCTCAATATGTCCGATTGTATCCCCAAGTGTGTCGGAGGCACTGTACTTTGAGGATGGAGCTTCTTGGTTGTGAACTATCTGGTGAGGTTCCCATTAGCTATCATTACTTTAAAGAAAAATGATTATATCTAAGCCTTGGTGTTAAACTAGCAAAAAATTAATGATTATATATATATATATATATATATATATATATATGCATTTGGGGTATAAAATTTCAGGTATATGCCTTATTTTGTCTGTGTGGTTGTGTTTTAGACACAATGGTAGACTAATGCTGGAGAATAGGATTATCATATTGACTTTATGGCTGCACAAAGCAAATGAAAAAAAGTCACTGTTTACCATAAACACAATTTGAATTTTGTTTTTGTCATTTTTGTTGTAGTAATGATTGATGATTTGTGACAACAGTAAAGTAACTACTGAAATCCTACTTCTCAAGGTCAAGTAAGTTTTACAATATGTAGGAGGAAAATTTAGGTTTCAACTCCATGCTTCACTTCAAGAACTCACTTTTTTAGATTCTGTGCAACATTTAAATTCATCAAATCTACCAAAGGGGGTCATTCTTCAACACTAGAATTGCTACCATAAATTCATTTTGGGATGCTTCTTGGCTAGCTCTCTGCTTTTTATAAATATAGTGGTTATCAAATTCAAGAATGATGCATCAAAGGACTCCAAGTTAAATAATTCTTGTTTCCCCAGAGGCATCAACACCAGATCCAGACAGGAAAATTAATGCATTAATCTCACTGTAGTGAGATTACTTCTCTTACTCTTCTCAATATAGCATTAGATTGAAAAACAAGTAGAAAATTCTGCCATGGCATTTTAGTATGTGGAGATTTGGAGTAGTTTATGGATTTCCTGGACCAGAAATGTTTTTGCCTGAGTAACAGTATGTTTTGTTTAAGTAATTGAAATATTCACTGAAATCACGAAGTGAATTGATACTTGTAGTTTCAGACTAGGTCAGCATCACTAAAAAAATAATGATATCTTGAAATAAAAGGGGAAAATTCCATTTTGTTCTAATGAGAAATAGTATTAGACACTAAAAGCTACTACTTCTGTTCTTGGTCTTTTTAAAAATAGTATCTATGTTTTGAATACCATGTTCAATTTTTTTGTTTCCTTTTTTTCAATATGATCTTGAAGTAGGGAAAATGATCTTTTCTGAATGAAAAAACAATATTAAAAGTCATTCATGATACTGCAAGATGATGAAATAAGCAGTAAATTGCCATAACTCTCTCATTTACCTTCAAATAATCATAAAATAACTTAACCAAAACAAATTTTGGAAGAGCAGGACAAGCCAAAAGAAGAAGGAAAACAACATTTTAGCCCAAGAAACTTAGAAGAGGGTAAGAAAGGTCTAACTCATTCAGGCAAAAGGAGAAAGCAGTTTAGGAGAAAAAACATCCTGGTAAGACATCCCCAACTCAACAATGTCATTACCCTTTGATCCAGTGGTGTCTATGCTTAGGCTGTATCTACTGGAGAAAGGACCCACATGTGCAAAAATGTGTGTAGCAGCTCTTTTTTGTAGTGGCAACAAATTGGAAATTGAGTAGAGGCCCATCAGTTGAATATCGATCAAAGTATAGTATTTTCACCTTTTTTGTTGTTCTTATTTGCTTGAATTCTTTCTTTCTCTTTTTTCCCTTGTGATCTGATTTTTCTTATACAACATGATGACTATGGAAATATGTTCAGAAGAATTGTACATATTTAATCTATATTAAATAATTGGACTGCTTGCTGTCTAGGGGAAGGGAAGGAAAGGAGAGATAGGAAAAAAAATTGGAACAAAAGGTTTTGTAAAAGTGAATGTTAAAAACTATTTTTGTATGTTTTTTGAAAAATTAAAAGCTATATTTAAAAAAATAGATCCAGGAATCACTGGACTACCTGAAAGCCATAATCAAAAGGAAGACACAGATAACATCTTTCAAGTAATTATGAAGGAAAACTGCTTTCATGTCCTGAATCCACAGGACAAAATAGGCATTGGAAGAATCCATCAATTACCTTAGAAAAGAGATACCAAAACCAAAAGTCCAATGAATATTATAGCCAAATTATAGAATTATCAGATCAAGAAAAAATACTGCAAGTGACCAGAAAGAATAAATTCAAATATCAGAGAACCATAATCAAGATTACCTAGGCCTTAGCAGCTGCAACATTAAACAACTAGAGGTCATATATGATGACCATATTAGCACCCTGGATACCTTAGAATTAGCTGGAGTCAGGATAAGCAAAAGTCCTCAGTCTTTATTCTTGGTCTTTAGAGATAGGATTGAATTGGATGGAAGCAGAATCTCCACAACTTCCTTCTTTGTCTCCCACCCAGAAGTGACCCTGGCTAGTCTTATTCCACCCCCTAGTCCCTCTTACAATTCTCTATATACACCAATTATCAAGGCAGCACAGGGTAGTGGGAAGGGCCATTTCCTAAGCATATGCTTATAGAATATTGTCCAATTGGTATTTAGCCTTAACTGCTCTAACAGACCTCAGTGCATCCACTCAAGAGTTTCAGCCCTTTACCATCATAGAATATGATATTCCAGAAAGCAAAGGTTCTAGGACTACAACAAAGAAATCAGTTACCTGGTACAATTAATCATAATATTTTAAAGAGGGAAATGGTCATTTGATGAAATAGAATGATTTCAAACTTTCAAAAGGAGAAGGCCAGAAATTAAAAAAAAAATGATCTCCAATATCCAGAACCAAGAGAAACTTTAAAAAATAAAGAGAAAAGAAAAATAAGGCAATCAATGAAACAGAAAGATTTACACTCCCACATGGGAAGATGATATTTGTAGTTCTTAAAAATTATACCACTAATAGTAAAATTAGAAGAAATAGACAGTGTATGTGTAGAAGATGAATTTGAGAGAATTGACATAAAAATAGCTAAGGGATGAGGCAGTTCACTTGGTATATAGGAAGGGAGAGGTAAAATGGAATAAATTATTTCACATGAAGAGGCATGAAAAACTATTATAGTGTAGGGGAAGAAGGGATGTAGGCAATGGGCATCACTTGGGCCTTGTCTTCATTAGTATCATCCCAAATAGAGAATAATATACACAATCAGTTGAATATAGACATCTATTTTATCCAATAGGGAAATAGGAGGGAAAGAAATTAAGCAAAAGGTTGGAGAGGCCTAATCTTGGGTGACATGGCAGAGAGAAGTAAAACATTGGTGAGGAGGGAAAGGGTAAAAGAAGAAAGAGGACAAATAGGAGGAAGAATAAATTGGAGGGAAATACATAGGTAGTAATCATACCTGTGATTATAAATAGGATAAACTCTTCCATAAATGGAAGTAGCTAAGAGAGTGGATCAGAAACCACAAATCTAGAATATGTTGTTTAAAAGAGATACGCCTGAAGCAGAGACACAAAGAGAATAAAGGTAAAATCTTCAGCTAAAGTGAAAAAAGAGAGAAACTACATCTTTAAAAAGTACTATAGACAATGAAGTAATGTCAATATTAAATATATATACACCAAGTGTTATAATATCCAGATTCTTTAAGAAGTTAAGTGACTTACAAGATCATGACCAAACAAGAGATAGAGAGCCATTATGAAATGTAAAATGTATAATTTTGCTTATATTAAATTAAAAAGCTTTTGCAAAAACAAAATGAATGCACCTAAGATTAGAAAGAAAGCCTAAAACAAGGAAACAATTTTTATAGCAAGTGCTTCTGATAAAGGCCTCGTTTCTTAAATGGAGAAAGGCAAATGCCCAAACACTAAACTTGAAATTCTAAAAATAAAAGGAGAGATTAATAAAATTGCCAGTAAAAAGAAAACCAAAAAACTTTTGAATTAATAAATAAAACTAAGAATTAGTTTTATAACAAAAACAACAAAATAGATAAAACTTTGGTAAATTTGATTAGAAAAAGGAAACAGGAAATCAAATTGATAGTCTTTTAAAAAAGGGAGAACTTTCTGTTAATAAACAGGAAATTAGAGCAATAATTAGAAGTTATTTTGCCCAACTTTATGCCAACAAATTTGATAACCTAAGTGAAATGGATGAATACCTTCAAAAATATAGGCTACCCAGACTAACAGAAGAAGAAATAAAGATATAATAAAAAATAATAAAATGAGATTGTTTAAACAATCTCATTTTATTATTTTTTATTATATCTTTTTATCGACAAAACATGCATGGGTAATTTTTCAACATTGACTCTTGCAAAAACTTCTGTTCCAACTTTTTCTCTCCTTCCCTCCATCCACTCCCCTAGATGGAGGTAGTCCCATACATATTAAATAGGTTAAAGTATATGTTAAATACAATATATGTATGCATATTTATATAGTTATTTTGCTGCTGAAGAAAAATTGGATTTAGAAAGAAAGTAAAAATAGCCTGAGAAGTAAAACAAAAATGCGAGCAAACAATAACAGAAAGACTGTAAATGCTATGTTGTGGTCCACACTCATTTCCCAACATTCTTTTGCTGGTTCTGTTCATTAATGATCAATTGGAATTTATTTGGATCCTTTCATTGTTGAAGATAACCACTTGCATCAGATTTGATCTTCATATAGTATTGTGGTTAAAGTGCATAATGATCTCCTGGTTCTGCTCATTTCACTTACTATCAGTTCATGTAAGTTTCTCCAAGCCTCTTTGTATTCATCATGCTAGTCATTTCTTACAGAACAATAATATTCCATAACATTCATATACCACAATTTACTCAGCCATTCTCCAATTGATGGGCATCCATTCAATTTCTAGTTTCTAGTCACTACAAAAAGGATTACCACAACATTTTGGCACAAATAGGTCCCTTTCCCTTCTTTAATATCTCTTTGGGATTTATAAGCCCAATAGTAACACTCCTGGATCAAAGGGTATGCACAGTGTGATAACTTTTTGAGCATTGTTCCAAATTGCTATCCAGAATTGTTGGATCCATTCACAACTCCACCAACAATGTATCAGTGTCCCAGTTTCCCTACATCCCTTCCAGCATTCGTCATTATCTTTTCCTGTCATCTTAGCCAATCTCAGAGGTGTATAGTGGTATCTCAGAGTTGTCTTAATTTGCATTTCAATGATTTGGATCACCTTTTCATATGGGTAGAAATAATTTCAATTTCATCATCTGAAAATTGTTTATTCATATCCTTTGACCATTTATCAACTGGAGAATGGCTTGATTTCTTATAAATTTGAGTCAATTTTTTATATATTTTAGAAATGAGCCCTTTATCAGAACCTTTAACTGTAAAGATGTTTTCCCAATTTATTGCTTCCCTTCAAATCTTGTCTGCATTAGTTTTGTTTGCACATAAACCTTTTAACTTAATATAATTAAAATTTTCTATTGTGTGATCAATAATGATCCTACTTGATCATAGGGTGTTATCCTGGAGATGATTATCCGTAATCTTTTTGCTATTTTTTTTAAGATTTTTTGCATCAATGTTCATTGAAGAGATTGGTCTATAATTTTCTTTTTCTGTTTTCATCCTACCTAGTTTATATATCAGTACCATGTCCTTGTCATAAAAGAAATTTGGTATGACTTCTTCATTCCCTATTTTTTCAAATAGTTTATATAGCATTGGAGTACATTGTTCTTTAGATGTTTGGTAGAAATCACATGTAAATCCATTTGGATTTTTCTTAGGGAGCTGATTAATAGCTTGCACTATTTCTTTTTCTAAATTGGGACTATTTTACCAATTTACTTCTTCCTCTCTTAATCAGGCCAACCTATATTTTTGAATGTATTCATCCATTTCATTTAAATTATCAAATTTATTGGCATAAAGTTGGGCAAAGTAACTCCTAATTATTGCTCTAATTTCCTCTTCATTGGTGGAAAGTTCTCCCTTTTAATTTTTAAGACTTAACAATTTGATTGTCAAATTTCCTTTTTATGATCAAATTTACCAAGGGTTTGTCTACTTTGCTGGTTTTTCCATAGAACCAACTCTTAGTTTTATTTATTAATTCATTTTTTTTTTACTTTTAATTTTATTAATCTCTCTTTTTATTTTTAGAATTTAAAGTTTAGTATTTTATTGGGATTTTTAAATTGGCTCTCTTTTTAACTTTTTAGTTGCAAGTCTAATTTATTGATTTTCTCCTTATTTAATGCAAGCAGGCCTCTAAAGATATAAAATTTCCCCTTATTACAACTTTAACTGCAGCCCACACATTTTGGTATGTTGCCTCATTATTGTTATCCTCTTGGGTGGAATTATTAATTGTGTTTATGATTTGCTGTTTCATCCTTCATTCTTTAGAATGAGATTATTTAGTTTCCAATTAATTTTTAGTCTATTTTCTCCTGACTTTTTAGTGAATGTGATTTTTATTTCATCGTGATCTGAAAAGGATGCATTTATAATTTCTGCCTTTCCGCATTTGAATTTGATGTTTTTATGTCCTAATATATGATCATTTTTTGTATAGAGTCCATGAACTGCCGAGAAGAACGTGTACTCCTTTCTATTTCCATTTAGTTTTCTCCAAAGATCTATCATACCTAAGTTTTCTAGTATTCTATTTACCTTTATTTACCTTCTTTCTTATTTGTTTTGTGGTTTGATTTATCTAGTTCTGAGAGTGCAAGGTTGAGTTCTCCCACTATTATAGTTTTGTTGTCTATTTATTCTTGCAGCTCTCTTAAATTCTCCTTTAGGAATTACATGCTATA
This sequence comes from Sarcophilus harrisii, assembly GCF_902635505.1. Classification (NCBI taxonomy): domain Eukaryota; kingdom Metazoa; phylum Chordata; class Mammalia; order Dasyuromorphia; family Dasyuridae; genus Sarcophilus; species Sarcophilus harrisii. The sequence continues at coordinate 175,406,869 of NC_045426.1, read as the reverse complement.
CCATACGGTATATATACGGTACATATATGTTTAGTATTGATGTTGCTTCATTATCTATGCTGGCCTTCAGCAAGATATAGTGCCTTTCCTTATTTCTTTAATTAGATTAATTTTTGTTTTTACTTAACTTCACCCGAAGCATAGGAGATTCTGCTCCAGCCTTTTATCTTTACTCTATTTGTATCAGCCTGCTACAAGTGTGTTTCCTGTAAACAACATATTGTAGGATTCTGGCTTTTAATCTAGTCTCCTATCTGCCTCTGCTCTTTGGGGGAGTTTACCCCATTCACATTTATGGTTAAAATTACTAATTCAAAACAGTTCCATTTTTGAAAAAGAAATAGAAAAAGCTATTGATCAAAACCCTAATAAAAAATCCCCAGGACCAGATGGATTTACATGTGAATTCTACAAAACATATAAAAGAACAATTAACTCCAGTGCTATATAAACTATTTGGGAAAAAAAAGCAGGGAAGGAAGGAGTCCTTCCAAATTCCTTTTATGACACAGACATGGTACTGATACCTAAATCAGGTAGGACAAAAACAGAGAATGAAAATTATAGACCAATCTCTCTAATGAATGAGGCAAAAATCTTAAATAAAATATTAGCAAAAAATTACAGAAAATAAACCCCAGGATAATACACCATGACCATGTAGGATTTATGCCAGGAATTTAGGGCTGGTTCAATATTAGGAAAACTATTAGTATAATTGACTATATCAATAACCAAATTAACAACAGCCACACATGATCATCTCAATAGATGTAGGAAAAGCATTTGATAAAATCCAATACTCATTCCTATTAAAAACACTAGACAGTATAGGAATCAATGGACTTTTCCTTAAAATAGTCAGTAGCATCTATTTAAAACCATCAGTAAGTATCATATGAAATGGGGATAAACTGGAACCATTCCCAATAAGATCAGGAACACAACAAAGTTGCCCACTATCACTATTACTATTCAATATTGTATTAGAAAAGCTAACTTTGACAATAAGAGATGAAAAAAGAGATTAAAGGAATTCGAGTAAGTAATGAGGAAACCAAATTATCACTCTTTGCAGATGATTTGATGGTATTCTTAGAGAACCCCAGAGAATCAACTGAAAAGCTTTTAGAAATAATCAACAACTTAGCAAAGTTGCAGGATGCAAAATAAATCCACATAAATCATCAGCATTTTTATACATCACTAACAAAATCCAACAGCAAGAGATACAAAGAGAAATTAATTTTAAAATAACTGCCAATAGCATAAAATATTTGGGAATCTATCTGCCAATGGAAAGTCAGGAACTATATGAGAAAAACTACAGAACACTTTCCACACAAATAACATCAGATCTAAGCAACTAGAAAAATATCAAATGCTCTTGGGTAGGTTGAGCAAATATAATAAATATGATAATACTCCCTAAACTAATCTATTTATTTAGTGCTATACCAATCAAACTCCCAAGAAACTATTTTACTGATCTCAAAAAAATAACAGCAAAATTCATCCAGAAGAACAAAAGGTCAAGGATTTCAAAGGAATTTGTGAAAAAAAAAAATGCAAATGAAGGTGGCCTAGCTGTATCAGACCTAAAACTTTATTATAAAGCAGCGGTCACCAAAATCATTTGGCACAGGATAAGAAATAGAATAGTCCATCAGGAGAATAGGTTAGGTTCATAGGACAAAATAGTCAATAACTATAGCAATCTAGTGTTTAACAAACCCAAAGACCCCAGCTTTTAGGATAAAAATTCATTATTTGACAAAAACTGCTGGGAAAATTGGAAACTAGTATGTCAAAAACTAGGCATTGACCCACATGTAACACCATACAACAAGATAAGATCAAATTGGTTTCATGATCTAGGCATAAAGAATGAGATTTTAGATAAATTAGAAGAACATAGCATAGTTTACCTCTCAGACCTTAGGAGGAGGGAGGAATTTGTGAACAAAGAAGAAATAGAGAGCATTATTGATCACAAAATAGAAAATTTTGATTATATCAAATTAAAAAGCCTTTGTACAAATAAAACTAATGCAAACAAGATTGGAAGGGAAGCAATAAACTGGGAAAACATCTTTACAGTAAAAAGTCCTAAAAAAAGGCCTCATTTCCAAAATACATGAAAAATTGACTCAAATTTATAAGAAATCAAGCCATTCTCCAATTGATAGTCAAAGTATAAATAATTTTCAGATGATGAAATTGAAACTATTTCTACTCATATGAAAAAAGCTTCAATCTCCAAATCATTATTGATTAGAGAAATGCAAATTAAAACAACTCTGAGATACCACTACACACCTCTCATATTGGCTAAGATGACAGGAAAAGATAATGACGAATTTTGGAGGAGATGTGGGGAAACTGGGACACTGATACATTGTTAGTGGAATTGTGAATGGATGCAACAATTCTGGAGAGCAATTTGGAACTATGCTCAAAAAGTTATCAAACTATGCATACCCTTTGATCCAGCAGTGTTAGTACTGGGCTTATCTCCCAAAGAGATCTTAAAGAAGGGAAAGGGACCTGTATGTGCAAAAATGTTTATGGCAGCCCTTTTTGTAATGGCTAGAAACTGGAAATTAAATGGATGCCCATCCATTGGAGAATGGCTGAATAAATTATGGTATATGAATGTTATGGAATATTATTGTTCTGTAAGAAATGACCAGCAGGATGATTTCATAGAAGCCTGGAAAGACATGAACCAATGCTAAGCAAAATGAGCAGAACCAGGAGATCATTATACACTTCAACAACAATACAATATGATAATCAATTCTGGTGGACATGGCTTTTTTCAACAATGATGATGCAAACCAGTTCCAATTGTTCAGTAATGAAGAAAATCAGCTACACCCAGAGAAAGAACTATGACAAATGATTGTGGACCACAATAGCATTTGCACTCTTTCTGTTATTGTTTGCTTGCATTTTTATTTGCCTTCTCAGGTTTTTTTTAACCTTCTTTCTAAATCTGATCTTTCTTGAGCAGCAAAATAACTATATAAATATGTATACATATATTGTATTTAACATATTTAACATGTATTGTACTATCTGCTATCTAGAGAAGAAAGTGAAGGGAAGGAGGGGGAAAGTTGGAATAGAAGGTTTTGCAAGGGTCAGTGTTGAAAAACTACCCACGCATAAGTTTTGTAAATAAAAAGCTACAATAAGAAAAAAAAAAAAACAAATAGAGAAAGACCTGCATTTATAAGAATATCAGTCACACCCCAATTGACAAATGGTCAAAATGTATGAACAGGCAGTTTTAAAATAAAAAAAAAAAAATTAAAGCTATCTATTTTCGCTAAATCACTTTTGATTTAGAGAAATGCAAATTAATATAACTCTGAGATGCCATACCTATCAAACTGACAAATATGACTAAAAAGGAAAGTGATAAATGCTGGTAGGGACACTAATGTATTATTGTTGGAGTTGTAAATGATCTAAGCATTATGGAGAACTATGGCCAAAAGACAACCAAACTGTGCATACACTTTGATTTATCATTACCACTACTAAGTCTGTATCCCCAAAGAGATCATAAAAATGGGAAATGGATCTATATATGAACAGAATATTTATAACATCTCTTTGTGTGATGGCAAAGTATTGGGAATAGATAAAATGTCCATCATTTGGGCAATGGCTTTCAATTTCTATTGAATGGTGGTCATGAATGTCTCGGCTCTTCTCAGCAACACAGAGATCCAAGACAAATGTAAAGGACTCTCAAAGGAAAACTCTATCCTATCTAGTTAAATAATTAATAGACTCTGAATGCAGATCAAAACATAATTCTTTCACTTATTTTATTCTTTATTATGTTTTTTATTCTCTTGAGCTCTTTCTTCTTTTACACCTGTGAATAATATGGAAATAAGTTCTACAGGATCACATATATATAATCTATACCAAATTGGCTACAATTTTAAGAGTGGAAGGAAGGGAAGAAGGAAAAAATTAGAACTCAGAACCTTATAAAAATGAAAGCTAAAAATTGCCTTGACATGTAATTAGAAAAAAAATTTATTTCTTTTCATTAATTCAAAGATCATTCCTTTTCTTTGTAAGATGAAAATATTTTTATGAAAGGAACTCCATCAATTGACCCAGATGAGCACATTTTTTAAAATTTTATTTCATTTTTTAAAGATGATGAAAATTTATTTTATTTTTTTTAAATAATCATAACTTTTTATTGACAGAACCCATGCCTGGGTAATTTTTTTACAACATTACTCCTTGCACTCACTTATGTTCCAACTTTTCCCCTCCTTCCCTCCACCCCTTCTCCCAGATGGCAAGCAGTCCTATACATGTTAAATATGTCACAATATATCCTACATACAACATATGTGTACATAACTGAACAGTTTCTTGTTGCACAGGAAGAATTGGATTCAGAAGGTAAAAATAACTCGGGAAGAAAAACAAAAATGCAAACAGTTTACAATCATTTCCCAGTGTTCTTTTTTTGGGTGTAGCTGCTTCTGTCCATCATTGATCAATTGAAACTGAGTTAGATTTTCTCTTTGTCAAAGAAATCCACTTCCATTAGAATACATCCTCATATAGTATTGTTGTTGAAGTATATAATGATCTCCTGGTTCTGGATGAGCATATTTTAAAACAACACTGTTTTCAAATTATTGTTTTGATTTTTATAAAGCAAGTAGCATAATATTTTGAACTACTAATTAACTTTCATTAATATTTCTCCTCATCTTTTTCTTTATTTTTTTATTATAGCTTTTTATTTACAAGTTACATGCATGGGTAATTTTACAGCATTGACAATTGCCAAAATTGTTCCAATTTTTCCCCTCCTTCCCCCCATCTCCTCCCCAAGATGGCAGGTTGACCAATACATGATAAATATGCTAAAGTATAAATTAAATACAATATAAGTATACATGGCCAAACAGTTATTTTGCTATGCAAAAAGAATTGGACTTTGAAATGGTATACTATTAACCTGTGAAGGAAATCAAAAATGCAGGTGGACAAAAATATAGGGATTGGGAATTCTATGTAATGGTTCATAGTCATCTCCCAGAGTTCTTTTGCTAGGTATAGCTGGTTCAATTCATTACTGCTCTATTGCAATTGATTTGGGTCATCTCCTTGCTGGAGATGGCCATGTCCATCAGAATTGATCATCATATAGTATTGTTGTTAAAGTATATAATGATATTCTGGTCCTACACATTTCACTCAACATCAGTTTGTGTAAGTCTCTCCAGGACTTTCTGAAATCATCCTGTTGATCATTTATTAGAGAGCAATAATATTCCATAATATTCATATAACACAATTTATTCAGCCATTCTCCAATTGATGGACATCCACTCAGTTTCCAGTTTCTGGCCATTGCAAAGAGACATGCCACAAACATTTGTGCACATACAGGTCCCTTTCCCTACTTTAAGATTTCTTTGGGATATAAGCCCAGTAGTAATACTGCTGGATCAAAGGGTATGCACAGTTTGATAACTTTTTGAGCATAGTTCCAAATTCCTCTCCAGAATGGTTGGATATATTCACAGTTCGACCAACAATGTATTAGTGTCCCTGTTTTCCCACATCCCCTCTAACATTCTGAATTTTCTTTCCCTTTCACTCTAGCAAATCTGATGGGTGTGTAGTGGCATCTCAGAGTTGTCTTAATTTGCATTTCTCTAATTAATAATGACTTGGAGCATCTTTTTATATGGCTAGATATAGTTTCAATTTCTTCAACTGAGAATTGTCTCTTCATATTCTTTGATCATTTATCAATTGGAGAATGGTTTGATTTCTTATAAATTAGCGTCAATTCTCTATATATTTTGTAAATAAGTCCTTTATCAGAACCTTTGACAGTAAAAATGTTTTCCCAGATTATTGCTTCCCTTTTAGTCTTGTCTGCATTAGTTTTGTTTGTACAAAAACTTTTCAATTTGATCAAATTTTTCTATTTTGTGATCAATAATGATCTCTAGTTCTTCTTTGGTCATAAATTCCTTCCTCTTCCACAGTTCTGAGAGGTAAACTATCCTATGCTCTTCCAATTTATTTATAACCTCATTCTTTATGCCTAGGTCATGAACTCATTTTGACCTTATCTTTGTGTACTGTGTTAAGTGTGGGTCTGCCTATTTTCAGCCATACTAATTTCCAAGTTTCCCAGCAATTTTTGTCAAATACTGAGTTCTTATCCCCAAAACTGGGGTCTTTAAGTTTGTCCAACATTAGATTTTTAAAGTTATTGGCTGTTTTATCCTTTGAACCTAACCTATTCCACTGATCACTTAGTCTATTTCTTAGCCAATACCAAATGGTTTTGGTAACTGCTGCTTTATAATATAATTTTACATCTGGTACAGCTAGGCCACCTTCATATGAACTTTGTTGTTATTTTTTCTAGGTTATTAAAATGATTTTTTGAGAGTCTGATTGGTATAGCACTAAATAAATAGATTAGTTTAGGTAGTATTGTCATTAGGTAGTATGTGCCGTAGGCCACATAATTATATACAATCAACTTTATTCTCCAACTTTGCTATCTCATTACAAAGTCTTCAGCTTCCTAATATGGAGTTATTCCATCTGGTAGTTAAGAGATGTGCCATTCACTTCCTTAATAGAAAGACTAAGAACATATATTAGTAGGTTAGAATAGTAGCAGTTGTCATCACTTTCATTATTAAAGAGAGAAAAATAATTTATATAACTGAATTCCATAATTGTGTTGAAATAACAAGGTAACAAATCTTCAAAATAAAATATTTTAATTTTCTAAAACCTAGAAATTTATTTATGCAGGAAAACAAACTCAGATTTTCTGTTTTTCTGAATTCCTTTGCACCTCAACTTTTTATTCACATCCTTTGGACAACTGAGATTAAAATGTAGATACCTCATTTGTTTTTAGTGTCTGAGGATATATTCATGGGTTTTCCGATTGGTCTCTCTACATGGAATTATTTCCTATTCCAATTCATTTTAAGTTCCATTGCCAAGATGATTTTCATATAACATGTAGCATGTAGTAGAGAATGGCTGAATAAATTGTGGTATATGAATATTATGGAATATTATTGCTCTATAATAAATGATCAACAGGATGATTTCAGAAAGTCCTGGAGAGACTTACACAAACTGATGTTGAGTGAAATGAGTAGGACCAGAATATCATTATATACTTTAACAACAATACTATATGATGATCAATTCTGATGGACATGGCCATCTCCAGCAAGGAGATGAACCATATCAGTTCCAATAGAGCAGTAATGAATTGAACCAGCTATACTCAGCGAAAGAACTCTGGGAGATGACTATGAACCATTACATAGTATTAGGTAGTATTGTGCCCTATTCAAGAGCATTTAATATTTTTCCAGTTGGTTAGATCAGACTTAATTTGTGTAGAAAGTGTTTTGTAGTTTTACTCATAAGGTTTCTGATTTTCCCTTGGCAGATAGATTCCTAAATATTTTATACTATCAGTAGTTACTTTAAATGGAATTTCTCTTTGTAACTCTAACTGTTGGATTTTGTTACTGATATATAAGAATGCTAATAACTTATGTGAGTTTATTTTGTATCCTACAACTTTGCTAAAGGTGTGGATTATTCCTAATAGAGAACCCCAGAGATTCTACTAAAAAGCTATTTTTAGTATATTATATATTATTAGTATATTATATATTAGTATATTAGTAGAATCTCTGGGGTTCTCTAAGTATACCATCATATCATCAGCAAATAGTGATAATTTAGTTTCCTCATTGCCAACTCTAATTCCTTTAATCTCTTTCTCAACTTTAATTGCCAAAGCTAGCATTTCTAATACAATATTGAATAGTAATGGTGATAGTGGGCAATCTTGTTTCACTCCTGATCTTATTGGGAATGGTTGCAATTTGTCCCCATTATGTCTCCTCATCTATTTCAAATCATCTTATTGGATCTTGATAAGTTCCAACATAGAATTGAGGAAGTAATATTATAAAATACACAGAATATTAGAAGTGAAATTAGAGGATCTCTGTTCAAATTCTACCCCTTATATATATATACTATTTGTGAAATTTTGATAGTCATTTTATCCCTTTGAAACTCAGTTACATCATCTGTAAACTGAGAAGTTTAGAATAGAAAACCTTTGAAGTTCCTTCCAGCTCTTAATATAAGATTTTGTACTTATTATAGAGCTATTGTCCTGTTCATTATATAAAAAGATAGCACAGAGATGCCTGTGGCATCAACAAATCATTTATCTTCCCTAAGACAATCAAAAAAAAAACCTTAGTCCCATGGAGATTATCATACAAGTTTATTCTTTGGCCATGGTTCTAGTTTTTATTTTGTTGTTCATGTGCTTTTGAAGTATGTTAACTGCTGAGGGTCAGGCCTTCATATAATGCACAGTCACACTCTGAACATATAAATATATTTTACTTTTCAGCTTGAAAATAAATCACATGGACACTTTAACATTTTTATTATATTAAAAAAAAAGCCAGGCCACATCCCCCAAAACACACAAAACATCATTCTTAGTAGATACTTTAAAAGCATCCCAAATCCTCCCTATTAGAAACAATATTTTGAGGGGCTAAACATATTTTTTTTCAGATTCTATCTATATAAGTAAAAAGGTTAGATAGTAGTATGCAAAGTAATGTGCCTGAGATGACTAATTAATAAGGGGAGTCAAACTGACAAATTGAGAAAGCTCAATGAACTAAATTAATATATGAGGTAGGTAGGTGGTACATGGATAGAGGGGTATGCCTCGAGTCCAGAAGATCAGAGTTTAAACCTGCTTGACTCAGTTTTTTCATTTGTAAAATGTGTATAACAACCTTGCAACATTATTGTGATCGTAAAATGAGTTAATATTTGTAAATTTATAATAGAAGCTATATACATTATTATTCCCCTCTTCACAATAATGATTTTCCTTAAATAAAAGCATAATACTTATTCACAAGGCACAACAATGCTCTGTGCCGTAGGCCCCATAATTATACACAATCAACTTTATTCTCCAACTTTGCTATCTCATTACAAAGTCTTCAGCTTCCTAATATGGAGTTATTCCATCTGGTAGTTAAGAGATGTGCCATTCACTTCCTTAATAGAAAGACTAACAACATATATTAGTAGGTTAGAATAGTAGCAGTTGTCATCACTTTCATTATTAAAGAGAGAAAAACAATTTATATAATTGAATTCCATAACTGTGTTGAAATAACAAGGTAACAAATCTTCAAAATAAAATATTTTAATTTTCTAAAACCTAGAAATTTATTTATGCAGGAAAACAAACTCAGATTTTCTGTTTTTCTGAATTCCTTTGCACCTCAACTTTTTATTCACATCCTTTGGACAACTGAGATTAAAATGTAGATCATTTGTTTTTAATGTCTGAGGATATATTCATAGGCTTTCCGATTGGTCTCTCTACATGGAATTATTTCCTATTCCAATTCATTTTACGTTCCATTGCCAAGGTGATTTTCATATAACATGTAGCATGTAGTCCTCAAACTTTTTAAATAGGGGGCCAGTTCACTGTCCCTCAGACTGTTAGAGGGCCAGACTATAGTAAAAACAAAAACTTTGTTTTGTGGGCTTTAAATAAAGAAACTTCATAGGGGTACAGGGGATAAACATCCTCAGCTCCTACATCTGGCCCACAGGCCATAATTTGAGGACCCCTGATGTAGTGACTTTAACATATCCAGGATCCAGTAGAAAATCCCCAGATTGGCATTTTAAGGCTTCTTACACTTTCCTGCCAACCACAAACTCTAGGATCTATCTCTATTGACCCTATCTGCTGTTCTTCACATACAACAGTCCATCAAAATGCCATGAATTTTTATCAACTGTCCTTCATGCTTATGATGATCTCCTTCATCATTTCTCTTCATAGGTCCCCCGGCTTTCTTTAAGTCTACTTAAATTCATCCTTCAGTAGGAAGCCCTTCTAAGCCTTCTTGGAAGCTAGTTCTTTTCCTTTCAGATTACCCTGCATATATCTTTTATGTATAAAGTTATGTACATTTTGGCTCCTTGAGAGTGGGCACTATGTTTTTATTTTTATTATTACTTTTTAATCCTCAGAACTTAACATAACATGTAGCATATAGTAAACACTTAATAAAGTTTATTGACTTACACTTTAAAATTACTTCCATACAACAAAAAACTTATATGATGATCAATTCTGATGGACATGGCTCTTCTTAACATGGTCTGAGGTAATTCAGACCAATTCCAATGATCTTGTGATGAAGAAAGCCATCTGTACCCAGAGAAAGGGCAGTGGGAACTTAATGTAGACCACAACATAGTATTTTCACTCTTTTTGTTGTTGTTTGATTTCTCATTTGTTTTTCCTTTTTGATTTTTCCTTCCTGATTTTTCTGGAGCAGCATATTTGTGGAAATATGTATAGAGGAATCGTACATGTTCAACATATATTGGATTACTTGCCAACTGGAGAATGGGGTAGAGGAAGGGAGGGAATAAATTAGGACACAGGGTTTTGTAGGGATGAATGTTAAAATTATCCCTATGTATATTTTTAAAATAAAAAGCTTTAATTAAAAAAAGAAAAATTACTGCCACAAATTAAATAAATGTTGCAACATCTTATTATTAACTTGACTAAATGTCAAGAAAGATCTCCTATGTAATTTGCTTGTATTTTGCTGAAATGTGGAAGTTCACTCTCTCCACTTCTACCTTGCTATTCAATATCTGTTGCATATTTTCTAACTAAAAGGAAGCAATTTTAAATATGGGGTTGAACAATCACTGACTAATATATAAGCAGCTTGGACTTTTATAAGCATCCTTTATTTATTACAATATGTTATTAGAGTGACTTAAGATATTTAGGATATAATTTAATATTTAATATTATTTGATATTTTAATTTTAATAATTTAACAATCTCATTATTAGATCATAATAACAAATTTGCCAAAATAGATTCCTTCCTAGTAGCAATTAATTTGAATATGAGCTACTGCCTAGTTATATTCCTTTACTGAATTTTAAAACATAAATGGCAGAATTCTTCATCATTTTTCTACCTTCCAATCTCAAAAATGTATCTGGGGCTCCTAAGAAGCAATGTAAAAGAACATGAAAGAAAAATATAATTTCCAATCATGAGGATGTCAGAAAAGAGATCAGATATTGCTTGTCTCTTAACAGTTTTAATTAAAAATCATTTTTGTAGCCATTTTATTCTGCCTTTTATCTTATCTCTTCCATTTAAAGCCAAATTCTCTAGGATGAATTCTAAAAGCAGTCATTTGAGATAATATAAAATTAAAAGGCAAAAAGAAATCATGAGGAAGTAAATTGGGGTATATTCATCTAGTAGGAGTATATCTCATCACAGTTTTCGATGCAAGAATAGAAATTGTGGTAAAATAACCTTGTATTGTAGGCACTTATAGTAGCAGTGGTTTGGTACTATGTCAATGAAAAATAACTATTTTCTAAGAAAATACCTCATTGTTAAGGAAATGATGGGGGCTGCTGAAAATCAGGGAACAGTCAAAGAACTAAGACTAATGAAAATTGAAATGGAATTTCAACTTTGTATCATTTTTGGGGAAAAAAATACCATCAAGTAAAATACTTTGAATTGCCTATCTTGCTTTCAACTTTTTGAAAATATGTAGAATAAAATATCCTCAATTGGCTATCTTGTTTTTCAATTTTACTCCATATGTATTCTTGATTAAAGCTTTTCTGTAAGAATATTGATACCCCTATTTTCAAAATGAGTGTCATTATATTTAGTCTTTTCTTGCCTATTCAAAAGTACCATAGAAAACTTCCAGAGTTATAAATTATTTTTCTCATGGATCTTTCTCATTTTCATTCAGGTTGTTCTGAGCCTCTGGGAATGAAATCAGGACATATACAAGATTATCAGATTACTGCATCCAGCATCTTCAGGACTCTCAACATGGATATGTTCACATGGGAACCCAGGAAAGCCCGGCTAGATAAACAGGGAAAAGTGAATGCCTGGACCTCAGGCCACAGTGACCAGTCACAATGGCTGCAGGTAATATTTTCAAGATGTTTCCTGACATTCATCCTTTTTCCAGACAGTCATGTTGGTTTGTTGAATGTCCAAGTTTATAATCAATAAACTAATAAAAATATGTTATTTTCCTCTTGTATCAACTAAAATTGATTTTGAAAAATAGTTTAATCGCATGGCAACATCCATGTGTTGTTTTCACTGATGTTTGTGGAGCATTACTTGTGTAGCATAGAGAAGCACCAAGCAGATACCTATTGGACCAGTACATTTGCATTTTTGAACACTAATATATTGTCACAAATTCTGTTATCTTTTGATTATACATGGGAGTCCTGGCATGAATCAAAACAGTACCAGAAATACAAAGGGAGGCTAGATGACAATGTGGAGAGAGTAACATATATGAGTGTGTGTGTGTGTGTGTGTGTGTGTGTGTGTGTATGTGTAGAAAGTACCACATACCAGAATATGTCCTTTCTTTGAGAAGTTACTGTATCTGGAGAATTGTTGTTTTATTTTTATTGCTATTGATTTTTATTACACATCAATGAGAGCATTGAGATGATAATCATCCACAGAATTTTTGTGTTATTAATTATTAACAAGTAAAAATAATGCTGATAATTCAATATTTGTATGATGACCTGTACATGAAAGATTTATTGCTATTCAAGTAGAATTCAAGGTATTGATTGTGGTCTTTTGGGGGAGCATCTAGACTTGTGATTTCATTAGTATATGAAAATCCTGAAGATTCACAACTGTTATATGACATAGGTTTACATAATTGCCTCAAGCATCAGGTTAAGCAACTTTCCCAGTATTACATATTTGTTACTATATGGGTAAAAAGTAAGACTTGAATTTGGTAACTCTTGAATACAAGGAAATGTTTTCCACATTTTGATTCTTGTGTTTTGTCCTAAGCCTCTTATTTGTCACTTCCCAATTGTAAATGAGAATCCTTGTCTATGAATTCTATACAAGCTAGCCAATAAAAATTATAAATTTCTAATTTCAAACATTTGGTCTTTCAAAAGAGAAATCAAATTTCCACATGGAGCTTCCAACTATGTTTATTTTGGATGTCCATGAAAGTCCCCCTTTTGTGTTTATTTTTTTTTATCTCTTGATTTCTAGATAGGTATGTGTGTGTTTGTGTGAAATGCATGCATATATTTAACTATCATATTTTTACTCATTCATATGATTTTTCTCAGAACAATTCTGCATATGAAATATTATTTAAGTTATAAAGATGTTGGAAAACCAACTCTTCCACATCCCAAAAATAACCAAGAACATTTAATAATTTAGCTGTTGCCACTGCAAGAGGATATCTTTGAAGAACATTATTCATAATATTCTTAAATTATGTGTTAATAGCTAAAATTTTCATCAGCAACATTTTGTTAAATATGATTTTTTAATCCACCCTCAGTCATTTCCATTATCATGTTATTAAATTCTATTTCTTTAATTAATGAATGCAAAGGCATCATTAAAATAGATAGGCAAAAGGCATATAAAAACACATGCCAAGTACTCTGCTAAGCTTTGAGAAAACAAAAAGAAAAATCAAAGCAGTTCCTCTTTCAAGTATCTCATCATGCTGCATAGTTGAAAGATTTTTTTGTCCAGTGAAAAAACACCTATAAGTGTCTAGAAAGCATCAAGATAGGAAAGAGGATAAGAACTGGAAGATTTAAGGAACCAATGGCACAAAACAAAATAAGTAAGAATGGTCCTCAATCTTTCTAGAAGAAAGGAATACTATTGGTGTCTTCTATCTTATGCAAACCATGTCAATAAGCAAAGAACCTGGATGAGTTCTAAATGATCCTTGGTTTGGGAGAAGGGAGTGGAAAGGATGAGATTAAATCTTATTTCTCAATGTTCTGGGATAGATTCTAGGTAACCAGAATTTGGGAAATAAAGGCAGATTTTTTTTCTCAGTGAAAAATATTTGTTTTCCCAAGAGAGGATCTTGGAAAGCAAAACACAGAAGAAATCTTTGAGGCAGGAGAAAATGATATTTTCCCCCCTTTGTATAAAAATGATATGGAGTTCTGAATATATTAAAATATTTTCCTCCAAAGATAATATGCTCAATACCATTACAAATTATAATATTTTACCTTGTTTTTCTTTTTAAGATTTAGTTGATCATACTTTTGAATAATACCAAAAAAAGAATAAAGTATTTAATGAATTATTGTGACAAAGGTAAATTGAGAACCTGAGTTTATTTTTCTGGTCATAAATTTCTGTTATATTTTGAGCTACAAACATCTATCCCCATCTGTAGTAGTAGTTCTTCAGAGAGAAAGCCATGCCCATCACTTTTTTTTTTTTTTTTTTTGCTGAGGCAATTGGGCTTAAGTGACTTGCCCAGGGTCACACAGCTAGGACCTATTAAGTGGCTGAGATTAGATTTGAACTCGGGTTCTCTTGACCTCAGGGTTGATGCTCTATCCACTGCACTACCTAGCTACCCCAACCATGCCCATCACTTCAATTTCTAGTCAGTTTTTTTGAGGTTAAAACTTTTAGGAAATTTCATTTATAATCTTAATAAACTTCTAATGTGGGCAGATAAGTGATTTGATTTATTTTTTTCTTATTTAAGTAGTTTTTGAGGATTAGAGATTAGAGAAGCAATTATAAATTCTAAAATATGAAAGGGTGTTTCATGTGTGATGCAAAAAAAAGAATTACTTTTCTAATGCACAATGCACATGCACAATGACATCAACAATTTTTTTCTTCTCATTGGTGCTATCATAAACACATTGTTTCAGAACAATGTGTTTAAAATAGTGATTTCACAAACAAACAAGACATAGTAGAACATTAAAGAGTTCCTTTTAAATACCTCGTTTTCTAATAATGAAAATTCTTTTCACATTCCCTTTTTGAATTAGGCATGTGTCATATTTATCTCATGAAAAGTGCCAGATATTTCACATTATTATTTTTTTTAATTTTTTGAAGTGTAAGGATGCCAATAAATGGGAATATTAGCTATATTCCCATAAAGCAAATCCTTCTTGCCTGTTTTTTTTTTTAATTATAACATTAGAATTTTATTCCTATGAACAAAGTTCTCCGATTAATTGAGTGGAACAGGATGTCATGAAAAGGGTTTTGATGGGTCCTGCTCTCCTCAGGGTATGTCAAGCAGTCCAACAAATTGTTCCTATTAAGAATTGTAGGTTCTACTTACTAATTCTCTTTTCTAGGGTATAATTTTTACATTCTTTCTTACAAAGTGCCAGGCAAGAAGATTACTGGCTGATATCTTCCAGCTCTAAATTCAATATTTAATTATGTAATTTCATCTCACAAGTTATTCTTATTTTTCAGTTATTCCCCTGTTGCCCAGATTTTCTGAATGGATTCCTTCCTGAGCATTATTAGTGTCTGCTTTGCCTTTGAGTTATCACTTTAAATTTCTTTCCATAAGTGCACTCACCATTTCTCATCATGCATTTTAATTATTTGCCCTCTACTGAACTCTAAACTTAGTATGTCCTACATTAGAATAGAACGCCTATTTGGCATCAGCCTACTTTTCCCCTCTAAATTCTAATATTTGTTTTTCAGTCATTTCAGTCACATGCAATACTTTGGGGCAATGAAAGTTAGCTAAGTTCCTTTCTTAGTAAAGAACTTAGAAGTGGTTTGTCATTTCCTACTCCAGATCATTTTTCAAATGAGCAAACTGAGGCAAACAGTGCTAAGTAACTTGCCCAGCGTTGCACACCTAGAAAATGTCTGAGGACAAATTTGAACTTGGGAGGATGAATCTTCCTGACTCCAATTCTGGTGCTCTATCTACCATACTATTAACTGTCTAATGTTTGTATATCTCCCTAGTTTAGATTCCTCAACTGACATTACCTTTTTCAAGAAGTTTAGAGTCTTTTCTGATTCTGGATTACTTCAATACTTACCCTTTGTCTGACCATATTAGTTGCAATTCATAATACCTGGGCTCAGTGCTGTTTCCTATATCCTTAATCTACTATTACTATTGAATTATCAATGACAACTTTATTCCAGACATCCCTCTTCACCAACAGATCAACTTCAAAATATGGAAACATATCCCAAAGGACCATCTAGCCCAATAATTTTGTTTTTATAAATTCATATTCTATAATTTTATTTTCATAAAGAATTCCAACTATTCCATATCATCTGCTGCCTTCTTCATCACGCTTCCAAAACTGTCTTTGGGAGAGCAATTGAATTTTGCTTTGTTTTTATTACTTATATAGTCTGCATGTGAATGACTTCTTATCATTTACAAAGTATTTTCACATCCATCTTCTCATTTAATTCTCACAAAAACATAGTGAAGTATGCAAGAAACTTATTATCCTCATTTTAGTAATGAAGAGACTGCCACTTAAGGTGTCACATGATTTGCCCATAGCTAGCAAGTATCTAATTTTTTGGCCCCAACATTCAAGAAATAAAGAAAATAGAAAATATCCCTCATTTTTGTACTTGGGCCTGCCTCTGTCTCAGCCATGATAGTGATGAAATGGCAGAAAAGGAAGCTGAAGATGTTAAGAATCACACAGTTTTTAATCATTTTTTTCTTTAACTTGACTTCTAGTACTCTAAATGGGAGATCTTTCTCAAGAGAACAATGAGTAGAGTTATTAGGCAGGCATATAGATCATTGTTAATATTTTTACATTAGTTATGCTGAGAAAAAAGAGGACATTATAAGCTAAAGGAAGAATGACTCTTGAAGGCAAATAAAAGGAATTATTACAGCTGATTTCATTATATGGATTTATAAAAATAAAAGAAATCTTTGAAGTTTATGTACTTTCATTTGGACAATATAAGGAGGGGAAATTTTATAAAGATCTTGGTAAGACTCTCTAAATAAAATTAACAAACTCTTTGATACTCAAATAATGTAAAGATGAGAATAGGTGAGGATGGTGAAAAATGTACTTTTAAAAAAATCATGAATCAGAGACCAAAAACTTTTGCACCCCAAAGAAGTTGTACATTTCTGGATTATGAATGCTTCATTTGAGATAAGTTATAAAAGGCCCTAAATGTGGCAAATACTATATATCATCATACTATATATCATCACAAAAATAATGAAGTTAATCATATTTTAACAGAAGAAAGGTACATTATTGATAATGCTGATGCCTAATAATTATATAGCTCTTGGAGATGTACAAAGTGCTTTGCAAATATCTCACTTTATCCCTCTAACAGACCTGGGAGGTGAGTGCTATTTTTATCTTCATTTTACATGACAAAACTGAGGCAGAAAAATTAAAAGATTTTCTTCAGGAGATTACATGTTCTGTGCTCTCTCCATTGACCCATCTAGCTACTTGTTCAATTACTAATTCCCAAGGCATTCCTGTATTAGCTATCAGTTTTACAGTTAGACTTTTCATAGCCAAGATCAAAATTAGCAAAACTCCAGAAGAAATAATAATTATAAATATATGACATTTGGTTGAAAAGCTTAATTGTGATACACTAAAATAAATTATTGATAATTTTAAAAATTATTACTAGTAGAAAGCATATAAAAATAGACATACTAACTTCACAAATAAATGGAATTGTTGTAAATCAAATGCCATAAAAAGGAGACCAAAAGAGTCTTAAAATTTTACCTTAATTAACACTTGATGTTCTTGGAAAATGGAGAGAGATAGTGGTCAAAGGTAATACTGATTTGAATATAAATGTTGATTAGATAACTAGCAAGAGTACAAATGAGTGACTTTTGTTAAAAACTCTGTAACTCTTCAACATCCAAACAAAGGAATTATGCAGCAGTTATAAAATAATTATAGTTAAAAATGCACAAGATCAGAAGAGGGAATAGTTTCAGGAAAGGTAAAAACCTTATGAACTTCTATTAGAGAATTTAATACTTAGAGCACTTACATATCCCCTTCCTCCCCACCTCCCCATTCCTCAAACCTATGCTACCACTGTTACCTTAAACAAATTTATAATCTTATGCATGAAGCCCCATTCTTAGGATAGGGACCCCCGAAGTTACAATGACTGTCCACCCACTCTGAAAAAAAGTAGGCAACACTGATTCCACCTAGCTACCTGAATGAAGGGGAGGAGTGTAAAGGAAGGAATATGTCACATATTAAGAAAGGCAACTCAAACACATTTTGTATCAGTCCCAGTATCCAAAGGTAGGGGTGTGCTAGAATCAGCTACTGGCTTTTGAGAGCCAACTATTAAATTTTCAGTGTGTAGATTTATACTTCAGAAAATAGCAAGGATTAAAAATCAAGGATTGGCATTGTTTTGTTAGTTTTAAAATATAAGAAAGTATTGGGGAAATCTTTAACAATTCAGGTCAACATCAAAGTGTATTGCCCATGCATTTCTTCTCCCTGGAGAGCTTGTTGCTAAACAATTATCAGCATAACTTTGCACAGAAATAAATCAGAAGAGGGACCCATACCACTATACCCCATATTTTCTAAAGAAAGGAATTGAAATTTAGCCCTGAAACCCAAGTTGTTAGGTAGATCTATAGAATGATTGAAAATGGAAATGCTAAGTTTAAAGTACCAAAGATAACAAGATAAATAGCATCAATCAAAGACCAGTGAACCATCATATAAACAACTAGAAAGGATTCTTTTTTTTTTTTTTAAAGGAAGAATCTATACCACTACAAAGAGAAAAAATTATGGCTGACAAATATCATATAAAGTACAATGTTTGATGAAAGGTAAAGTCTTGCTAACACCACAGAAATCATGAAAAAACAAGAAATCAAATTATTCAAAACAGAAATAAAACTCAAAAAAATGTACACATTAGCAACAATATTTTAAAGACAAACAACTTTAAAAAAATTAAGAATATTGATCAACTCAAGAACCAATCACAATTCCAGACAGAGATAGAGAGGCAATTGAGTTAGTGTAGATTGAGAATTTTTTTTTTAACATGGCAATTGTGAGAATTTGTTTTGCCTGATTATATATGATATACGTGTATGTGTTTACATAAAACAAAATTATTACTTAGCTTGCAAATCTCAGGTTAATCATTTTTAAAAAGAAGAAAAAAGAAAAATGGAATGGCATACACGCACACACACACACACACACACACACACATAACTCCACAGGCCAGAGGTGAGCAGAAGGACTTTTAAACACCACACAAAAGCATAAGAAGGGCAAATAACTTTAATTACCAAAAACAATTAATGAAATTATTTCATTTGTATGTATATATATATATATATATATTTTGTTGAACAGCATTTTGAACAACATTTTCAACATTAAAGTACTGTTCAACAACAGAGAAAAGAAATTCCTAGAAAGAGGTTTTAGGCCCTCCTTCCATAAACATCCTATTGTTACCCCCAAGTCCATCCTAGCCATTGGTAGGCAAAGAATTTGAACAAAAGAAAAGAAAAGAAGAAATTTATATAATAAAATTTTATCTATTTAAAAGCAATAGAAAGTTGTATATAAAATTTTGTATTTACATATGCAATTATATTTTTATTATTCTTTTGCCTTATTGAAATGTTAAATATATAAATTAAAAGTAAATTAAATTAAATTTTTAAAAAAGAGAGAGAACTATCCTAGAACCTCATGGAACACTTCATCCAGATAAGAACAGCTGACTCCATAAAAAGCAAATAAGTCCTCCAGAAAAACCTCCAGAAAATTTACCTTCTCTGTGCCTCTGACAGGTAAATTGGTAAGCCCCCTGATCACCACATCTGTTTAAGGTTCATTGATGCTGTTCTTTCAACTTCTGAACTGAGCTCTTCTCAATAGAAAGATATAATTACTAAAAATAAGAACTGTTCTGGTCAGATGTCTCTTTCATGCTGGAACAAGTCTTAAGCCAGAGGGGGAAAATGGATAAAAGATAAAACAAAAGATAAAATAAAACGTTGTGAGATTAAAGGGATCTTAGAAGTTAAAAATTTCAGGAGAACCTAAAAACTCAGAAGAAGCAAAGATGGATGAGTTGAACTGAACTGATGACACATTATCTGACTCCCATAGAAAATATAAATTCATTTATAAAATCATATGAAGAAATATAGTTGAAAATGTTGAACAGCATTGTCTCAAAAAGGAAAGCAATTAATGGAGAAGAAAACCAAAAAGAAGGTTTAATAGACTCAATTAAGCAGTTATTTAATAATGAAAATGGAAAGAATATCAAACATAGAATACTAGTCATTTGAATATATATATATATACACACACACACACACACACACACACATATATATATATACTATTTTTCTTTCACTGTCAAGTGCAGTAGAAATCAAAACTTGATTTCTACCATCACAGTCCCAGATATGCTTACAGAACAAATAAAAATGGCACTGAAGAGAACTGAAATGAGGGAAACTGGATTAAATTAAGTGTACAAAGTACAAACTTCATGGAAATAGAATGTTGCTGAGCACATTAAACAATCAGTACACAAGTCATCTTATTAAATTAAATATATAAAAGACCTAAGCGAGAAAAAAGGAACAATGGAAGAAAGGAAGAAAGAAAAAGAGAAAGAAAGACAGAAGAAAAGGAAAGAAGGAAGGGAAGGGAAGAAGAGAAAAGAGGGGGGAGGAAGAGAGGAAGGGAGGGAGGAAGGAAACAAATGATAATTGACATATAGGCCTACCTTTTGATGTGTGTGTGTGTGTGTGTGTGTGTGTGTATAAAGTTTATATATAGAAACTTTTTAGGAAAACCATCAGTAACTGCATACAATCTATAATTGAAGGCATTCTCAACTAGGGTGTTATTGGATAATAGGTAGACTTTTGCAATAAATATGACAAAGTGGGAAAAAAATTTTCTGGTATAGAAATAATCAAATGATTTAGAAAAAATCAAATCCTTCTTTTTAATTTATTATTTGTATAAATATTTCCATGTGAATTATCTTGAAAATCCTAACAAATAGAAATAATCTTATTCAGTGACTTTGTGATGATAAAGAAATTAGGTATAAAATAAACAGACATACTTTGCCTATCTGTTCACTTCTGTGTTGGAGTAGTTCTATTATAAATTGAGTTGAAGATGAATTTTCAACTTTCCTCATTGTTCCTATTTTGGAAAATATCATACTGGTTATATCAAGACCCAGAACACTGGCAATGTCTTGGAAGATATCCATAACAATTCAGAAAATTTAGCCTGACTATACATATAGGAAAAATGCAGAATGTCTATTACTCAGATTATTCAAATTGATATGTTATTACAAAGAAACCATATAGAATTTGCGCAACAGGAAAAAAAATAATACAGATAGAAATAGAAATGAAATCTTTTAATTATAATTTATTTATCGACTTACTAATTTAGTGTGATTTGTTAAGACCCAACAATGTAGAAATCTCCCTCAAAAATGAAATAGTTGCTCATCTCTACCTTCTAACAATGGATTCATAGTGCTATGTTTGTCCACCATAGGGGTAGTTTTTGGACAGAATTCAGTCTCAACCCTGGCCAAGATATATGCTCAAAGAAGGGAAACAAGGGTTGGGTTGGAGCAAGCATACCTGTTACTCTTTGTTTGTTATGATAATCTCTTTGAAAAACCATGATCAGTAACCAGAGCATAATGCTTAAAAGAGCATAATGCTTAAATCATTTTTTTTTTTTTTTTTTTTTTTGCTGAGGGAATTGGAGTTAAGTGACTTGCCCAGGATCACAGAGTTAGGAAGTGTTAAGTGTCTGAGACCAGATTTGAACTCAGGTCCTCCTGACTTTAGGACTGATGCTCTATCCACTGTGCCACCTAGCTGCCCCTAAACCACCCTTTAATAAGCACAGAGGCATATGGCCCAGAAGCTCAAAGAGAGGCAAATGGTGTGGGGATAGAAGCAGCTAGGTTGGAGAATAGATTGGGAAGGGAAAGGGGCACAATAAATAACATATAATTGTGGATCAGAGTTGGGAGTACTTGGGCAGCATGGACCTGAAGCAGATGGAATACTCAAGGAGCATTTGAGATATTATTTTAATAGGATTTTGACTGTAGGAAATAGATTAATTGTCATTCAGCTTAGCTCATTAATGTATCAACATAATTCCAAAATTATCAGCACTCTTTTAAGGTCATTTCATTTATATAACGTGTTATTGATATTGCTATGCATGTCTGCAGCTTTTCTGCAGTTTGCAGACTGAGGACAGCTCCCATTACCTTAAGGCCTATATGGATTCCTCTAATTTGCACATAGTCTTAAGATGATCTTATTAATTTATGAAAAACATTGCCAGAGACTTCTATGCCCCCCTAATTTATGAGATAGTTTGCAAATAATTATGATACTCCCTGAATTTATGGGACAGTTTGTAAGTGATTGCTATGTTCCTCTTTAGCAATCATAATTCCTATTATTGTTACATTATACTTGCTGCTATTCAGTTACCAGGTATGTCTGATTCTCTGTGACCCCATTTGGAATTTTATTGGCAAAGATATTTGAGTTTTTTGTCATTTTCTTCTCCAGTTCATTTTACATATGAGGAAGTTAAGGATAACAGGGTGACATGACTTGTCCTAAGTCACACAACCAGTAAGAGTTTGGATCCAGATTTTATTTTATTTATTTGTTTGTTTACAAAGAAAATTTTTTTTATTTATTTTGTAAAGCAATCAGGGTAAAGTGACTTACTAGCACCACACAACTTGTAAGTGTCAAGGCTGGATTTGAATTTAGATCCTCCTGCCTCCAGGGCTGGTATTCTATCCATTGTACCACAAAGTGCTTTATACACTATTATACTAACTTAGAAGTTATTCAAGGATAGTGAGGGGAGTCTGTAAACAACAAAGTACAAATCTGACACAATCTTGGATAAGCAATGGTTGTGGAAAATAAATTGGAACCAGAATTAAACAAAAAAAGAGTAGAGTAGGCTAGATTGTACTCTAGAAATTTCAGCTATTTAATGATTCCAAACTTCTCTCGGAAACCAATATTTATATGTCTATGATTCATAAAATACAACTGTCATTAAAGAATTGAAAATGAATATCACCCAAAAGAAATGGACTACAATATAAAAATAAGGAACTTTCAAAAAAATAAATCTAATAAAATATGTTGTTAGGACAAGGTATGACTGGAAAAGAAGATAAGATGGTCATATGGCAAAAGTGAGGAAGGCTTCCCAAGAATGCTGCAGATAATCTCAAGATAAGTAAGGAAGATCTACATCACATTGAAGAGCTTCCTGTGAAGAACTAATAGGAGAACACAAACAAGAGTCATATAAGATGGGCAAAAATGAAAAGGCTATGATCATCATAGTAAAGATCATTAGATGTAGTGAAATTATAGACATATTTGAACATGTGGTAGAAGAGGAGTGGAAACCCAGGTATCATTTGCTTTATATAGAATGGAGGATTCCTATGTATTTCTCATTTATATGCTTTGTAATTTAAATATACATGCATTTTATGTATATATGTGTGTAATATATGCACACATGTATGAATATACATGCCTACATTCATACAATTAAACATGTTTAGGAAATGGCTTCTTCTTAAATATGGTATCCAACCTTATATAAATTACTAAGAAATGATATTCATTTTATACTTATTTTGGAAAATATATAAATAATTTAATCCGTTTCTTCATTTAATATGAAAATGTCTATATGAAGCAAGCTCTTCCAACTGTATCGCATACGGTAATTTGGTTGAAAACATTGTTTCCTTTTTTGGTTCATTTAACTCCATGAAACCAGGAAGTATGTTGAATGTATTAGACTAAGAATAGAAAAGTATAGAAGATTCATGTCAGTGGGCAAAACATACTGTAGTTAAGGTACATCTAGGCACAAGTAAGTGTCAAGGGGGATATTGATTCAGCTATGAAAGAATTGATTTCTGTGACATAAAATTGATATGTATTAGTTTATTTTAGGATCGTGAACATTTATTTGCTCTTCTGTAGACAGGAGATATCTCAACATAACAAGGAGCTATTATTTTTTCCGTGTGATCATCCTTTCCAATAGAACAGATTGCCATGCAGTGGAGTCATAGCAGATGGTTTGATGAGTTGCTGTGGCCAAAAAATATCACCACCTGCTGGCCCATGCTAGGATGATGAGTCTCTTCAGACTTCTCAAGGAAACAAACATGTCTGTCCATTACTCAGAGGGCTTCTTGATTGGCAGCACTTGCTTGAACTCTGTCACCATTGCTTTCAGAAATTTTGTGACACAACAAGGCATCAGAGCAGAGTTTTATGATACATCTTTTTAATTTATAGGATGAAGGGAACATGATTTTTCTGTTCAAAACTGACTTTCTTTTAGCTTAAAAATAATATAGTGTCACATTTAGATATTTTACCTTGCTCCAAATGTTAATGCACTTTAATATTGACTCCTCAGTATTCATGGTGACAGACTGTTTATTGTAAAGATCTCCCTCTTCATGCCAATAAGAGCAGTTTTTGCAACTGACATGCATTAAAGTTTAATGTATAATCCATATTAGAATATTCACTGCTTTAAAGCAAAATGCAACACTAAATATAAGCAATAGATGGATTGCGGTGTTTCTACTGCTTAGCAATAATGCTCTGAGCTATGAAAGCACCATTATTTTACCAATATGTTCCTTGCACATTTCCCCATTTTAAAATTCTGACTACAACTTCTTCTTCTTTGAATAATCTTAGAGCTGTTGTCCCCTGGAATATTAATTCCCAACATATACTCAGCTTCACTTCTACATTCCCAATGTCATGTAATTCAGTTAGTCATAGAAGAGGGGGAATATAGGTGTGATCCACTCAAAAAGCATCAATAATCTACTCTTTAATAACTTTAACTTATATAAGGAAAAATATGGAAAGGGATGGAGGGTTATCTAAGTAATGCTGTGAATAGAGTGCAGTCTGGAGCCAGGAAGACTCAATTTCAAATCATTTCAGATGTTTTAGTCATGTCCAACTCTGTGAATCTATTTGGGTATTTCTTGGCAAATATGCTGGAGTAGTTTGCCAATTCCTTCTCCAGCTCATTTTACAGATGAGGAAACTGAGGCAAACAGTGTTAAGTGACTTTTGCAGGATCACACACCAAGAAATATCAAAGCCAGATTTGAATTTAAGAAGATGAGTTTTCCTGACTCCATTTCTGTCACTGTATGCACTATGCCACCTAGGTACACATATGTGTATACATACATACATAAACATACATACATACACACATTTGTGGGTATTTGAGCATACATATATATGTATATATGCATGTGTGTATAGAAATACATGTTTATGTATAGTTGAGTATGCATATATATGTTCATGTGTAAATACATATCTGTATGTGTATATGCATGCATATATATACTATATACTTGTGTATATGCATATATATGTGTATATATGAGTGTGCATATATTTTATGTGTATGTATATATATATATATATATATATATATAAAATCATTGTAGGGATTTTTCAATCATTTTATATGCATTGTGTTTTGTCCTATAAAGCAAAAAATAAACTAATATATACAATATTTTAGAATAACAGTCTTTAAAATTGGATATTGTCATACTAGAACTATTTATCATTACTGAAATTGTTTATCTAATCTGGAGGATGGGGATAGAAATAGGTAGCATAGTATACTGCAAGACTTGGATAAATTACTGATGCTAAAATACATAATCACCATATGATCCCAAGCAAGCTACTCAATCTCCCCATGCTCTAGGCAACTCTCTAAAATTATAAATTTCAGAAAACTTAATGTCCAACACTGTTAGAAATATCTAACTTGCCTAAAAGTCTTCATGCCAATTAAATCCTAGGTCTAAGCCCCATCCCTACCTTTATGTAATGCCTTCCCTAACCAGTACCATCAGTAAAACCACAGATGACAAAAAAGCTTTTGTAAAAGCTAATAAAAAGTATGGTTGAAAAGAGCATGATTATTTTCTACTGAAAACTTTTACATTTCTTATTTTTCTCCTTTCCCTCTCGATTCTTACTATCTCCCAGAGAGTGTCAGCTATGGTTTCTTTAATCAGATTCATTATGGAATTTGAATCCCCAATGCTAAAAAACTTGATGGCCTTTCAGGCACACCACAGGCCCCATCTGTTCAATGAGGCATCTGCCTGATGATGTGGGAAGGAATAGAAGGGTATTTGAGAATGTTACATTAGGTCTATGAGCATTTTCCACATCTGCCTCAAACCTCTGTAATGAGAAATAGGCTCATTCTAAAAATGATAGCAACTTTAAAAAGCTCAGTGGGATATAACATATCTTTAGCTTCATCCATCTTCTATATTTGAATTCAAAGAAATAAAGAAGTAGTTCTTTTTTGTGTCTTCTGACTATCCTGCTCTGATCAAAGTCAAACATTTTTTCATTGTACTTTCCTTCAGTTGTTGACTTGAAAATGCTTAGCTTACAAGTGTAATTGGATGCCAATAATAAAATACTTTGGTAGCTCAATTATCACTGGGAAGAATGGTACACAATTATGCAAATTGCATGAATCTTAGTCTTTGTTAACAAATTAGTGTAGTCTTCTCCAATTCTTTGTTTTTTATTTAGTATTTTATTTTTCCCCAGTTATGTATAAAAACTATTTTTAAATTATTTTTAAAAATCTTTTGAGTTTTAAACTATCTTCTTTCCTCCCTCCAAAATCCCTCATTGAAAAGGCAAGAAATTTGATACATATATCATTAGGCAAAATGTTTCCATAATAGGAATTTGTGAAAGGCCAAAAGAAACCTCAAGAAAAATAAACTAAAAAAAATTATGTTTCAATATGTATTCAGATATGTATTCAATATGTATTTCAGTTCTCCCCTCTCCCCCTCCCCCACCCTCTGGAGATGGATAGCATTTTTAAACCTAAGTCCTTAACAGTTGTCTTGGAACACTATATTGCTGAAACTCGCTAAGTCATTCATCTGATCATCTATTGCTGTTGCTTTTTATGCAGTCCTATTCACTTTGTATCAGCTCATGGAAGTCTTTTCAGGTTTTTCCAAGAGCATCCTTTCTCATCCTTCCTCATAGTGCAATAGTATTCCACAATAATCACATAATACATTTTGTTCAGCCATTTCCTAGTTGATGGGTATCTTTTCAATTTCTAATTTGTATCCCATCCCCAAAATAGCCACTATAAATCTGTTTGTGAATATAGGTTCTTTTCTTTTTTTTTATCTTTTTGTGAATACAGTCCAATTAGTGGTATTGCTAGGTAAAAAGGTATGTATGGTTTTACACCCCTTTCAGAATAATTTCTAATAGATCTCCAGAATGGTTGGACCAGTTCGCAATTCCACCAACAGTATATTAATGTCTCATTTCCCCCACTTTCCCTTCAGTATTAGCCATTTTCTTTTTCTGCTCTATTATCCAATCTAATAGGTATGAGGTAGTATTTCAGAATTATTTTAATTTGCATTTATCCAATCAATAATGAGTTATACAATTTCTTCAAATGACTATAGAAAACTATGATTACTTCATATCAAAACTGTCCATTTCATTTGATTATTTGTCAATCAGGGAATAATTCTTTTTTTTTTTTAATATTTGACTCAGTTCTCTATATAGTTAAGAAATGAATCTTTTATAAAAAAAACTTGCTTCAATACTATTTTCACAATTACTACTGTTAATTATATTCGCCTATAACCCTGTTCCTCCTCAAAAATGTTCTACTAGTATCCCCTTCCCCAATCTGCCCTCCTATCACCCCACCTTTTCTTATCCCTTTCCCCTTCTTATTTTCCTATATGGTAAGATAGATTGCCCTACCCAATTCAGTGGGTATATTACTCCTTCTTTGAGCCACTTCTAATGAGAGTAAGGTTCACTAGCCCATCCTCACCTCCCCCTTCTTTGCCTCCATTGAAAAAGCTTTTTCTTGCCACTTTTATGTGAGACAAGTTACCCCATTCTATATCTCAATTTCCCTTTCTCTCAACACATTGAGCTATCCTTCCTTAGTTTTATTTTTTAGATATCACCCCTTCACATTCAAATCACTCCTGTGCCCTTGTCCCCACCCCCCCTCTCTCTATGTATGTATGTGTATATATATATATATATAACCCTCTGCTTCTAGAAAATCATTGCAATTTTCTTCATCATGGCTTTCTGATAGTCCAATAATTTTTAAATTGTCTCTCATGTATCTATTTTCTAGATCAGTACCTTCTCCACCGAGACATTTAACACTGTCTTCTATTTTTTCATTCTTTTGATTTCGTTTTATTGTTTTTTTGATTTTTTAATAAAATCATTAGTTTCCATTTATTCATTTCTAATTTTTAATGGATTATTTTCTGCGTCCTTTTCCAAGTGTCCAATTCTAAGGATCTTTTTTTCTGCACTGAATTTTTATATTTCTTTCCATTTGGACAATTTTGCTTTTTAAGACTTTCTTTTTTGTTTTCTTGCATAGCCTTTACCATATGACCTGGTCTGCTTTTCGAGGTATTATTTTCTGCAGTATTTTTGTGTGTCTCTTTTACAAAGCTATTGACTTGTTTTTTCATGATTTTATTGCTACCTTCTTATTTATCTTTTCAATTTTTATTCTGCCTCTTTTAGTTGATTTTCAAAATCCTTTTTCAACTCTTCCATACCTAAGACCAATTCATATTTTTGGAGCTTTTGGATGGAGGAGTTTTGACTTTATTATCTTCTTTTGATAATTTCTATTTAACATAGTAACATTCTATGGTCAGAAACTTTTTTCTGTTGTTTGCTCACTTTCCCAGATAATGTTACTTGACTTTTAACTCTTTGTTAAAATAGGGTTGTATTCCCAGGGTAGAAGTTTTATTATCCAAAGTTTCAGTGGCTGTGTGTAACTATTTTCAAATATAATTCTACGGATTCCTAAGTTTTCAATTTTTCCAAGTTAGTATAATCTAAGGAGGATGTTTCGTACTTTCTGGACCATGTTCTGGTCTATGACTAACCACAAGCACTCTTCTGCCCTGAAACCTTAATGAAGTTCCCAGCCCCACTATAGCCATATATTCTGGAATGCTACGTGCTTCTACTCATCCTAGAAGTACCACCCAGAACTGTGATCTGAATTCAAATATTGGCAAGGCTACAAAGTCCAGGCACTGTGTTGATAAAGAGACCCTTGTAATCTTTTTCTGACAATCATGCAACCCCTTTACAACTTGTAGGCTGAGAGTTCCCAAAGTAGCCCTTACTGTTGCAGATTTGATCGCTTCTAAGAATTTCTCCTGGTTTATGTAGGCCTGCACTTTGTTAGCATGGCCTGTGCTGGACTTTGTTTCTTTCTCAGTCAGGTGAGATGTACCTTTCCTGCAGACCTTCTAAGTTGTTTTTACACTTATGGACAGAGAGAATTGAAAACTTTCCATGCTACCACTGCTTCAGTCCAAATCTTGCTCCTGGTTTGCTGGGGCCATATTGGAATACATGGGAGAGCTGTTGGAATACAAAGGAGTCACCTGACAGTGGCTGCTGGAGATCCAACCCAGAATGGATCTCCTCTTGTGAGAAGATGATACAAGGAGATTGAGAGACAATTGCTGTTCTCTGACCTCTCTGACTGAGAGGTCATTGCATTGTCTGACCTCTCTCCTCTTTCCTCTGCCTCCAATTTATCTCATTCCCAATCTGCAACACCCGTATCAGCAAAGGCTGCCCTGCAACTCCTTCAGATGTAATGATTCACAGATATGTAGGCTCTTGGAGAACTGAACTGTCCCTTGTCCCTTAACAGGACCTGGTCAGTGCTGGCAGAGTATGTTCTGAACTGTGCTCTACTTCTACCTTAGCGCAACATAGCTTTCCTACTAAACTTCTAAATTGTCTTAGCTTTGAAAATTGTTTCATTCTGGCTTGTTGTGTTTTCTCACACTCTAGAATTGGTTTAAAGTAATTATTTAAAGGTATTTAGAGAGGTTTGAGGGAACATTCAGGTGAGTTCCTACCTTTATATGTCTATCTTGTCTGTGGCTCCCTGCTATCTATTCTTAAGGAATTTTTATTTTTTTTCTTTTGTCCATATTTTCACAATTATCATGCTACACAAGAAAAATCAAATGAAAAAGGAGAGAAAATAAGAAAGAAAACAAAATACGATTGAATGGCAACAAAAAATTAAAATACTATGTTGTTATCCACATTCAGTCTCCACAGTCATCTTTCTCTTTTCCGAATCATCACATTGTTAAAAAGAGACATGTACATCAGAATTGATCATCACATAATCTTGCTGTTACTGTGTACAATGTTCTCTTCTTCTGCTCATTTCACTTAGCATAAGTTCATGTAAGTCTCTCCAGCCTTTTCTGAAATAATCCTGCTGATTGTTTCTTATAAAACAATGATATTCCTTTTTTAAAGCTTCTAATTTTCAAAATATATGCACAGATAATTTTTCAAAATTGACCATTGCATAGCTTTGTGTTTCAGATTTTCCCCTCCTTCCCTCCACCCCCTCCTCTAGATGACAAGCAATCCAATATATGTTATACATGTTAAAATTTATAAAATAATGATATTCCATATTTATGATCTCTTTGGGATATAGACCCAGTAGAAACACTGCTGGGTATGCACAGTTTGGTACCTTTGGGGCATAATTCCATATTGCTCTCAAGAATGGTTGAATCAGTTCACAGCTCTACCAAAATGTATTAGTTCTCCAGTTTTCCCACATCTCCTCCAACATTTATCATTATTTTTTCCTGTCATTTTAATCAATCTGAGAAGTATGTAGTGACACCTCAGAGTTGTCTTAAATAGCATTTTATGATCAATAGTAATTTAGAACATTTTTTCATATGACTAGAAATGGTTTCAATTTCTTCATCTAAAACTGTCTGTTAATATCCTTTGACAATTTATCAAGTGAATTCTTATAAATTTGAGTCAGTTCTCTATATAATTTAGAAATGAGACCTGTATCATAACCTTTGAAAATAAAAAATTTCCCCACCTGCTTCCCTTCTAATCTTATCTGTATTGGTTTTGTTTATACAAAAAACTTTTTTTTATTTAATGTAATCAATTATCCATTTTGCATTTCATAATATATTCTAGTTCTTTTTTGGTCACACACTCCTTCTCCACAGATCTGAGAGGTAGATTATCCATTGTTCTTCCAAGTTGTTTATAGTATCACTCTTTATATCTAACTCATGAACCCATGTTGACCTTATCTTGATATAGAGTGTTAGGTGTTAGTCACTGCCTAGTTACTACCAAACTATTTTCCAATTTATACAGCAATTTTTGTCAAATAGTGAGGTCTTATTCCAGAAGCTAGAGTGTTTGGATTTATCAAACACCAGCTTATTATAGTCATTGACAATTGTGCTCTGTGGATCTAACCTATTCCACTGATCAACTACTTTATTTCTTAGCCAGTACCAAATGGTTTTTGATGACTGCTGCTTTATAATATAGTTTTAGATGCCACACAGCTAGGCCACCTTCATTTCCATTTTTTCATTCCCTTGAAATGTTGACTTTTGTTCTTCCAGCTGAACTTTGTTATTATTTTTCCTAGATCTGTAAAATAATTTTTGGGACTTTGATTGGTATGACAGTGAATAAGTAGATTAATTTGGTAGTGTTTTCATTTTTATTATATTTGCTCAGCTTACCCATGAACACTGAATATTTTTTTTCCAATTGATTAGATCTGGCTTTATTTGTATGGAAAGTGATTTGTGATTGTGTTCATATAGTTCCTGACTTTGCTGTGGCAGATTGACTCTGAAATATTTCACTTTATCAACAGTTATTTTAAATGGAATTTTTCTTTGTATTTCTTGTTCCTGGACTTGTTGGTAATATATAAAAATGAGGATGATTTCTGTGGATTTATTTTGTATCCTGCAACTTTGCTAAAGTTGTAGATTGTTTCTAGTAGTGTTTTACTTGTTCTCTAGGTTTCTCTAAGTATACCATTATATCATCTGCAACAAGTGATAATTTGGTTTCTTCATTACCTACTCTAATTCCTTTAATCTCTTTTTCTTCTCTTATTGCCAAAGCTAACATTTCTAATACAATATGGAATAGTAATGGTGATAGTGGGCAACCTTGTTCACCCCTGATCTTATTGGGGATGGTTCTAGGTTGTCCCCATTGCATATGATGCTTGCTGAAGGTTTTACTACTAATAATTTTAAGGAGAACTCCATTTATTCCTATACTCTATAGTGTTTTAATAGAAATGGATGCTAGATTCTATCAAATTCTTTTTTTTGCATCCATTGAGAAAATCATATGATAGTTGTTAGTTTCAAACTAACAAATAGTCTATGAAGACCGAGTTAGCACCTTAGAATCCTTAGAATCAGCCGGAGTCAGGATAAGCAAAAGTCCTTGGTCTTTATTCTTGGCGTTTAGGAGTAGAAGTGAAAGGGATGGAGGCAAATCTCCACAACTTCCCTTTTCTTCATCTACCGCCAAAGTGACCCTGGCTTGTCTTATTCCACCCCCTAATTCCTCCTACAATTATCTGTATACACTAAAAGATTGAGCCAGCACAGAATAGTGAGAAGGGCCATTATCCAAGCATATGCTGATAGAATATTGTCCAATCAGTAATTAGCCTTAAATGCTCGGTTGTCTGTTCCAGTGCACATATTCAGAGTTTTAACAATAGTCAATTATAATAATAGTTTTCCTAATATTGAACTAGCCATGCATTACTGGTATAAATCATACTTGGTCATGTATTATTTCTGTAATCTTGTTGCTAATATTTTATTTAAGATTTTTGCATCAATATACATTAATGAAATTGGTGTATAATTTTCTTTTTCTGTTTTCACCCTATCTGCCTTATGTATCTGCACCATAACTGCATCATAAAAGAAATTTGATAGGATTTCTTTTTTACCTGTTTTTTCAAATAGTTTGCATAGTATGGTAATTAATTGTTCTTTAAATGTTTGGTAGAATTCACATGTAAATCCATCTGGCCCTGGAGATTTTTTCTCAGGGAGTTGATTAACAAATTGTTTTATTTCTTTTTCAAAAATGAGACTATTTAAGTAATTTATTTCCTCTTCTGTTAATCTGGTTAATCTATATATTTGTATTCTGTATTTTTGTAGATATTCCTCCATTTCACTTAGATTATTACATTTATTGATATATAGTTGGGCAAAATAACTCCTACTTATTGCTCTAATTGCCTCTTCATTGCTAGAAAGTTTTCCCTTTTCATTTATAAGACTAACTCTTTGATTTTCTCCTTTGCTTTTTCTAATCAGTTAACTAAAAGTTTATCTATTTTGTTGTTTTGTTTTATAAAATCAACTGTTTTATTTATTAATTCAACAATTTTCTTACTTTCAATTTTATTAATCTCCCCTTTTTTTTTTTTCAGAATTTCCTCTTTGGTATTTAATTGGGGGTTTTAATTTGTTCTTTTTCTAAGTTTTTTAGTTGCATGCCCAATTCGTTGACTTTCTCTTTCTGTATTATTATGCAAATAAGCATTTAGAGATATATAATTTCCTCTAATAACTGCTTTGGCTGCATTTCATAAATTTTGGTGTGTTGTCTAATTTTTGTCATTCTCTTGGATGAAATTATCAATTTATCTATGATTTGTATTTTACCCATTCATTTTTTATGATTAGATTATTTAGTTTCCAGTTAATTTTTTGTCTATTTTCCCTGGCCCATATAATTTTTATTGCTTCATGAATGCTTCATATGAAAAAGATGCATTTACTATTTCTACCTTTCTGCATTTAATTTTGTGTTTTTTATTCCCTAATACATGGTCAATGTTTGTATAGTTCCATGTACCACTGAGAATATATTCCTTTCTGTCCCCATTCAATTTTCTCCAAAGATCTATCATGCTAACTTTTCTAAAATTATATTTACCTCGTTAACTTCTTTCTTACTAATTTTGTGGTTTGATTTATCTAGTTCTTATAGAGCAAGGTTGGAATCGTCCGCTAGTACAGTTTTGTGGTCTAATTTTTCTTGAAGGTCTCTTAACTTCTCCTCTAGGAATATGGATACTATACCACTTGGTGCATATTTATTTAATATTTATGTTTATTAGTAGTATTTATATTACTTTGTTATCTATGGTATTCTTTAGCAATATTTAGTTTCCTTTCTTATCTCTTTTAATTAGATCTATTTTTGCTTTTGCCTGATCTGAGATCAGTATTGCTATCCTTGTTTATTTTTTCTCTTTTGTTTTACTTCACCTGAAGCATAATAAATTCTGCTCTGATTTTTTACCTTTACTCTGTATGCTTTAAAATATTCTAATTTAAATGTATTTCTTGTAAACAACATATTGTAGAAATCTGATTTTCAATCCAGTCTGCTATCCGCTTCCATTTTATAGGAGAAACTAAACTAAAAGTACTACTAAATTAAAAGTTTACAACTAAACAATTCTAATTCTATTTTTCCACCATCTTATTTTCCCCAATTTAAACTTTTCTCTTTGATTTTCCCCTTTCTTTTCACCCCAGTGTGTTGCTTCTGACAACCACCTCTCTTAATCAGCCCTCCTCTTTTATAGCCCTTATTCTTTTCATATCTCTTTCTCCTTCTACTTCTGTTCTCCTTTCTATTAATCTCCCCATTTCCTATAAGGTGAGCAAAGTTTCTCTATCAAACTAAATATGTCTGATATTCTCTCTTTAAACAAAAAAGAATGAGATCCCCCTTCTTTCTTTCCCTCCATTATAACTGATCTTTTTTGCCTACATTTTACCTCCTCTTTCCTCTTCTTCCAGTATGATTCCTTTTCCACCCCTAGTTTCTTTTTTATATCACCACAATAAAGTCAAATTTACCTATATCCTCTAAGTATACCCAAAACAAAGATACAGTTCTCAAGAATTAAGCATATCATCTTCTCATATAAGGTTGTAAACTTTTTATCATTTAAAATTTTTTTTATTTTATTTTTACCTTTTTATACTTCTTTTACGTTTTGTCTTTGTAGATCAAATGTTCTAGTCAGCTCTTGTCTTTTCATCAAAAATAAATGAAATTCCTCAATTTCATTGAATGTCCATCTTTTTCTCTAAAAGAAAATGCTTAATTTTGCTGGGAAGTTCATTCTTCACTGCAGTCCAAACACCTTTGCCCTCTGGAATATCATATCCCAGGCCCTTTTATCCTTTTAAGTAGAATATGGTAGATCATAGGTAATCCTGATTATGACTCTTCAATATTTGAATTGTTTCTTTTTTTTTAATGTATTTTCCAGGTCAATTGTTTTTATGATAATGTATTTTACATTTTCTTATATTTTTTTTTCATTTTTTGGTTTTGTTTGACTGATTTGTGATGTCTCTTTGAGTCATTCACTTCCATTTGTTCAATTTAATTTTTACTGAATTAATCAATTACCTTTTTTAAAAATCTTTGGCATTCGGCCAATTGAACTTTTAAATGAGTTCTTTTGTTCAATGGATTTTTTTTTCCATTTCACCAATTCTATTTCTAGGAAGTTGTTCTCTTTTTCTATTTTACCGATTCTGTTTTTCCAGAGTTGTTTTTTTCTATTTTGCCAAATTTATTTTAAGGAGTTGTATTCTTTTTATATTTCACCAAATCTATTTTAAGGACTTTTCTTCAGATAATTTCTTTGTTTCCTTTTCCATTTTTCTCCATTTTTCTTTCAAGGATCTTCTAAAATCCTTTTTGAATTATTCCAAGAGAGCCTTGTGAGTTGGAGACCAACTCAGATCTGGAGACAATTTGCCTTTAGTGTCCCACATATAAAGATAGTGTATTTCACTATCTTTATAAAAGCTACCTATGGTAAGAGTTCTTTTTGATTTTTGCTCACTTTTGTAACTTGAGGTCTGCTCTTAGGGCAAATGGGAGATTGAACCTAGCTTCTTCTAGAGGCAATAGAAACTTGGCTTCATGCTTCCCTGGGACTGATGCTCCTTGCTTCCTTCCTATGCTGAGTGGGCATGGACTTGACCCATATTATACTGGAGTTCAGGGACTCTTTATTTGCTTTGTTTAGTGGTGTTGGAAGTCTCACAACTAGTTTCCTGATATACTGGTTTCTTAACAAGGACAGAGTAGCCAATGTTGCTGTATTTTAGCTAAAAGCCTACCAGTAGATTCCCCTAGCGTGGTGAAGCCTCTCTGCCCTGGGTCGCTGCACTGTGCCTGCACTGGGTTACCTCCCTCTTTGCCAAATTGAAGCAGACCTTTTAGGGGGTTATTCCAAAATATCTTCTCCTTGAAATCTGTTATATTTTCAAATATTTGTGGATTCTGTTACTCTTAAACCCATTCAGAGGCTTGATCTAATGTTGATCAGAGGGAAGCCCAGAAGAGTTCAGACAAAAGCCTGTCTACTCTCTCCCATCTTACCTCCACCCTGTGGAATTTTTCTTACCTTAGTAGGGAACCAAATAAAATCTCTGAGAGATAGAAATATTTGATTGTCACATTTCTGAGCCTCAGTAGTACTCACAGAGGAAAAGAAAAAACTCAAAAGAAAACTAATGAATGCAATAAGTTTTATAAGTGAGAAGTACTGATAATTAGTTGTTGTACTCACTCTGATTTCTGAGTTGAGAAGACTTTTCCACTCGATCAGGATCACAGGCTTTTCCACTTAAGATCAGGATCAGAGGCTTTTCTACTGAAATCAGGATTGGAGCTTTTTCACTAAAATCAGCTGAGGGTCCTGTCAGCCCCACATTGGGCGCCAAATGTGAAGATCGCATATTTTAAGATCAGCAGGAGTCCGGAGTTCAGGTTAGGGGAAAATCATCAGTCTTTATTCTCAGTGAAGAAGGATCGGAGGTGGAAGAGAATGGGCAATAGCAATGTGTGCAGCTGAGTCAAGAAGCTAGCTAGATCCGCAGCCACACGACCAGCAGCTAGGAGTATGGAACCCAGGCCCATCTCTCCCAGCTTCTCTTCCTGTTCCTCTCTCTGCCTCCACCCACCAAAATCGTCATTTCCTGTACAACACATCAGGATTTGCACAGAGAGTGGGCAGGGACCATTCTTTATCAATCATGTATATTAATAGAGTATAATCCAATTACTATTTAGCCTCATGTACTTGGTACCTCAGTGCATCAACTCAAACTTCAGCCCATTACAATTAGTCTCAGTCAAGATCGATGTAAAAAATATATCATTTGCCATTTGGAATTATGTCTCTTCCAATATGTGCTTGTATATCTAACTTTTTAAAAACTCTAAATACAGGACTTCACATTTATCCATTTTCAATTTTCATTTATCCATGTCTACAAATAGATGTTTCATTTTACACTTCTAGTCATATTGAATTTTTCACATTAAATTTATCTAATTATTCTAACCTGTTGTGATTATGTTAAATGCCAATCCAATCATGTCATATAAAGATTTAAGTATTCCTTTCAGCTTTTTATTATCACAAATATCATAAGCAAGTCTTCTATTCTTCCATCTTATCTCTCTCACCACTTCATACTAACAGTGAACATATGCTGATCTCCCATATCCTAAAGAAAACAAAACAAAAACTTCTTTACTGTGCTATCTACTTAGGCTATAATTCCATATTTCTGCCCTCTATCACTGCTTTATCATGAGAAAAAGTGATCCATATTCATTGCTTCTACTTCCTAATTATTAACTTACTTAATTAACTTAAAGATTGCTTATAATGGAAGCTTACTGGTCATGTAATCATGGCTAATCTATTCATTTTGTAATCTTACTAAAACTTTTTACAATATTTTACACAGAACAATTTATTCCTTGGATTGTTCTCCCCTCATTTGCCTTCTGTAGCACTATTGTATTCTGATTTTTTTTTTCTATTTGCTTTCTATTTTCTATTTGGTTATTATTTAGAGTCCTTTCCTGGTTCATAATTCTATCCTCCTGCCTTACTTGTGGATATTCTCAATCCTCTCGCCTTTTCCCTAATCTGTTTCTGTCCTTGATATTTTTGCCTTTTCTTCTCCATACTCTCTCCAACCCATAATTACTCTTGATGCTCTCATTGATCTTGATATTTTCAATCATTTCTATTTATGTAGTTTTCAAATCAATGTATAAAAAATCGATACTAATGTATTCATGTATTTATATCTGACTATAAATTTGAGATGCTCTTCTATTCCTGGATTCTATTACCAAAATAAAATAAAATAATCATTTACAGACAAGTTCCTTCTAGGCAAACAGCAAATAAAGCAAACTTGTTATTTTTCTCCTGGTTAACCAATAAGATCAGAAGACAAATGATGAGGGAAGAAATGAGTGATGATATCAAATATGCCCAGTAAATCTTAATTAGGAGACTATCCCTACCCTTTCAAAGTTCAGTCAGAGAAGGCCTTGATCCACTATGACACTAAGGCATTAATGAGACGTGTTAAAAGTTGACCATATTTCAGTTTATTACATTTTAAACTTTATGTTTTGCCTGTATATATTAATTATATTGTTTTAAATTACTATAACTAATATGTTTCTCTAACTTCCTTTAAACCTCAAACTGAATTTATTGGAAGACATCGTTGCCAAGTACATTTCAACTCAATTAAGCTTTACAGATGTTTAGTAAGTTGTAAATCCCACATATATAGAAACAAAACAAAAACAAAAAAAAAGAAAAAAGAAAACTGTCTCTTCCCTCAAGGAGCTTGCATTTTATTGGGATATTGGGTAGAATGGAAAATTCAACAAATGCAGATAAGTATATTCAATATATATGATCTATATTGACGAAACAATATAGTTGAGAGACAGAGATTGGCAGAGCCAAACATAGAAACAGAGATTCAAAGAGTCAGAGTAAGAGAGACAGGGAAAGAGAGAAATCTAATCAAATTAATCTCCCTTCTATAAAATGTACTTTCACTGGTAATAAACTTCCTTGACATTGTGCAATTTCAATGACAGTGTTTGCCCACTAATAAAAGCTGTTTCTAATCTCCTTCTAAATGTGACCAAAGAT
Source organism: Sarcophilus harrisii (assembly GCF_902635505.1). Classification (NCBI taxonomy): domain Eukaryota; kingdom Metazoa; phylum Chordata; class Mammalia; order Dasyuromorphia; family Dasyuridae; genus Sarcophilus; species Sarcophilus harrisii. The sequence continues at coordinate 175,367,725 of NC_045426.1, read as the reverse complement.
TTCTTGATAACTCTAACAAAAAATTATTATCTAGAGACACTAACAACTGTCTGATAAACATCTCTGAGGTGAATGTGTGAAATCATCAAGGTCCTTTTCATAGCTTATAAAATATTACTGCTTAAAGCAGTGTGATTTTATTTTGGTATTCCCAGTATTTAGCACAATACTTTGCACATAGTAGTTGCTTAAGAAATGTTTGATGTAATATTGGATTGAATTAGTAACTTTTTTAGCATCTATTTTTGCACTCTAGCAGATACTGCTCTAAAAATCAGATATTTTCTCTTTACTACTAATTGTATTAATGTTCAAAGATTCCTTAGTTCCTTAGTTAACTTCTATTCCTTTCCTTAGTGTTAACTTCTAGAGTGACAGAAGCAGTCAGGCCTTCTGCAAATGTGTGTATGTATGAATATGTTCATATAAATGGGGTGGAATGATTTTATACACGCATATGTGTTATGCTTTTTCACAATGTATGTTATATATTTTACATCATATATTTATACATTCATACATGCACATACATCATATATATAGATATAAATGAATGCATTTATCAGTCCTGCAATAAGCCCTATTATTGTCTTACATGGTTGCAGTTTTTAAAATAGTTTGGTAGGATTCTATTTGTAGTGTTAGAGCAAACAAGAATTCATGGTTGCCTAAGATCAGTCTTTCTAAATGAATAAGACTATGGGACAGTTTCAGAAATGCCTAGCACTTTTCTGACTTGGCCTTTAGAACGTCCATTGCCCCAGAGAAGGCCTTAAGTTTAGGTTAGACCTATAGAACTTTAATGCTTTAGAATACCTAAAGAGCTAATAAAGCCTCTAGTGATATCGAACTCCCTTAAATCCCAAACTGTCTGGAAGATTTGACTCTTAGAACAATGAACCTCATAAAATATTTAAAAAACTTTGAAGAAGGTTGTCTGATATTTGTCATCTTATTGGAAAATCTAAGTAAAAAATTACAAGGACTCCACTAATTTGGATTCTAATTCTGGCTTAAAGTGCTTCATGACTCTGGGCAAGTCACTTATGCATTTCTGAAATGCTGTTTCTTTAACTATAAAATAAATTTAAGATCTGCCCTAGCTGCATTATTATCCCCATTTGCAGATGAGAAGTCTGGAATAGAAGGAATTTAGATGTCTTTCCCAGTGTTCTATAGTAATTCTTTCTCAGACTTAATGTTAGAACTTAGTATAGAAGAGTCCTTTGAGACTTTTCACCATGGAGAATATCTGACACATATGATTACAATAAAATCATGAACACACACACACACACACAGCATAGATGTATGTGAATATATATACACATGTTGTCTCTTCATTTGTATAAAAGCTATCTATATCCACAGATAGATATACCAATTAATCAATTGATAGATCGAGATGATAGAGATAAATATAGATGATAGAGCCAGATATACTGTGGCTAGATATACATAGGGGTAGTTATTGGACTTACAAATTCACTGTTCCATAGACTTGCTAGTAAGAAAATTACTTTTAACCAGTGCATATCTTTATTTTATTTGCAACTTGTGGTCTCAGAGAGTTGCCTAGAGCAGTGATATAAGTGACTTCCCTAAGATCACAAGTCAGAGAGATACAGACAGCAATAGATATAGGTATACCCATTATAGGAGTAGATATATACATATATGCATATATATATATATATATATATATATATATATATATGTTAACTTCATGTATTCCATATCCATATATATGTTTGCATTTAACAACTGGAATTATTATTTATATTATCTTCTCTGAACTGGTCTACTCTTTTAGAATGGGAAATTCTACAGTTTTTACTTGCTTTCCTGCAGGTGCAGAATTAAGTAAGTAGCTTTGAAAATTGAAGCAAATGTGGGGGATTGATCCTCATCTAAGTTATTTTCATCAGCCTTATTCAGTAAATTATGTTCTAAAGAATCTTTCATACTTTTCTTTTGGTGACAGTATCTACTACTGATAATCTGAGGAGCTTTTGGTGCATGAATCAATTCACAGTTCTATTGAATGTCATTTATAATACAATGATAAAATGTAAGGAACTATAACCTATCTCTGTTTAATGAAATGATTAGACCAATTATCTCATTTCAAGAATGGAGTTCATGTAAAAATTAATTATAACTTAAATAGTTCTGATGGTAAGAAATCATTCTAATTAAAAAAAAAAACTTAATTAGTTTATATTCACTAATTTCTTCCCTGAGAAAAGTTTTTAAAAACCTACTTTTAATAAGATGTTTGAAAATGTTCTCAGTAAAATCGTTGCTAAGGAGACTAGAGATTTTTATTTGATGAGCAATAAGAATTAAGCATCACCTTTGTTGAATTTTATTCACAATAGGTAAAAATTAGTGTGACCTCTGCTCACTGCTCTGTCTTAAGCTATAGTAAAGCAAATATCTTTATTCAGGATTGGTATCCAGAATTTTTTATTGATCAGTCTTTGTTATGAATGTTTTGCTATATAATTCAGTTTTAATAGATCAAAAATCACTTTCATAATTTTTCTCTATCCATCTCAGGAAAAGTCAGAATTATCACTGAATGTTATGCTAAAAAGCAATACCAATTTTGACAAAAAACAATAACTTTATAGATTGCTATTTTTATTTTATTTAGACTTTGTTAAGTCTATTTATTGTCTATTTAAATAGACTGCTATTTTATTTATAGATTGCATTCCCTTCACAATGGTAATCAACTTGATGGAAAGTATAAATCAAATGGCTTTCAGGTTTAGACTATGATGGTAGCTGAAGACCAATTTTTTCTGGGATATGCTATATCCCACCCCTAGAACATCAGAAGCAGAGGCCAATGAGCTGCACAGACACTCAGGAAATAGCCACACATAATACGTGGGTCACCTCTTCTAAAAGAATCATGAATCTATGCAAATGCAACATAATCACAAAAGGCCAGGTTTCTTCATCTATCATAGGTCTACCTCTACATTATCTCACTGGGAAAATATATTTTCCTCCCAATCTGTCTCACATATTATTCTATGCTAATTACTCTGAAATCAAACTGAAATCAAAATGAATAATTGCCAACTTTATTTCTGAACCCTGTTCCAACATAAAGACAAGATAATTTGGAAAATCCATGGGATTCTAGAGTTGAAAGCGCCCTCAGTGTGAAGACCGCGTATTTTAAAATCAGCCGGAGTAAGGAATTCAGGTTAGGGGAAAATCGTCAGTCTTTATTCTCAGTGAAGAAAGATCGGAGGTGGAAGAGAATGGGCAATAGTAATGTGTGTAGCTGAGTCAAGAAGCTAGCTAGACCAGCAGCCACATGGCCAGCAGCTAGGAGTATGGAACCCAGGCCAATCTCTCTCAGCTTCTCTTCCTGTCTCCCTCTCTGCCTCTACCCACCAAAATCGTCATTTCCTATACAACACATCAGGACTTGCACAGAGAGTGAGCAGGGACCATTCTTTATCCAATCATGTATATTAATAGAGTATAGTCCAATTACTATTTAGCCTCACATACTTGGGACCTCAGTGCATCAACTCAAACCTCAGCCCATTACACCTCAGAGTAAATAGGATTATAATTTTAGAAGTCAAAGTAACCTTAATGAATGTCAATCAAAACCCCTCATTCTGCAGAGGAGGAAATAGATCCAGGAACACTGAGTGACTTGCTCAAAATGATAGTGATATTTGAACATAGATACTCTGACACAGTATTATGGTTATCATCCTTTAAATATTCCCCCAATTTATCAATAACATTTCAGAAATCTGATGAGCAGAGCTAATCCTACTTCTTCAGAAGTAGTCTGACCTTTGAAAAATAAACTACACTACAACCTTCTTCATCATTCAGGACACTATGTTTTTATTCATGAAGTCTATGTGCATTTTGGCTTACAACATTACACAGGTCTTGTCAATCAGTGAAGATTTATTATGCATCCATTATGTGCCAGACACTGTGCATATCCCTGGCGATATAAAAGGGGGGGAGTGGTTTCCCATCACAAAGAGTTTACAATCTAATGGGGGAGACATTATAGATACAGACATGTTATAAACAGGATAAATTGAAAATAATTATTAGAATAAAAGGAGTAAAATTAAGGTTGGAGTGGTAGTCTGGAAAGGTTTTTTATAGAAGACAAAATATTAGCTGAGATTTAATGAAGCCAAGGAAGTCAGGAGGTAGATATGGGGAAGGATACTCACCCAGACTTGGGGTACAAGCAGTAAAAATGCCCAGAGCCTGGAGATGGGCTATTTTGTGGAAAGAATAACAAGGAAGTCAATGTCATTGCACTGCAGAATGTATGGGAGATGGAGGAGTAAGAGAAGGAAGGGAAAGGGAATGAGCATTTATATAGCATCTATCATATTACAGGCACTCTAGCGTTTTACAAATATTATCTCCTTTGATTCTCCCAACAACCCTGCAAGGTAGGTACTGTTATTATTCTCTGTTAAAGTTGGAGAAGTGAAGTGAACAATTTAATTGTTCTGCCCAGAGTCCCAGAGCTAGTAAGTATGAGACTATATTTGAACTCAGTCTAACTAACTCCAGAAGCACCACACTAAACTATGTGTCATCTAATTTCCACATGAGATGTTAGGAGACTGGAAAAGAAAATCATATTAGGCCTGATATTCCTTAAAACATCTTCACATTTTTACTCAAAGTGTTATCTAGTCATCCCCCACCCATTCTGCACCTATACAGCTTAGTTTTGGAACCCGTGTTGAACTTAAATTAATACCTGTAAATTTTAGTGTTAGATGTCGTCCATTTATAAACATCATGATGATATTATATACCATGTTTTTACACATTCCAGATACATATAGTATATAAATTGTGCAAAGGTACCTTCTGTAACTTTACCAAGTAATTGAATACAGTGTTGATTATCAAGGAGCAAGGATAAATCTTTGTGGTATCTAAAAGAGACTTACCTTTGGGTTCAAAACAATATACCACTTGTACTTCTTTAGTTCAAGTATTTCTTTGGGTAGAATCTTTGAATACATGTTTCTAAATTTATAAGAAACTCCATATTCCCATTTTGTTCATGAGGATATGAAATATGTTTTAATGTTCCATATTAAAATAATAATAGGAAGCACTTATATAGCGTTTTGAGGTTATTGAATATTATTTCATTTTATGCGTATAACAATCCTGGGATGTTAGGGTTATCTCTACTTTGCAGATGTGGGAAAGTATACCAGACAGCAGTTAAGTATCTTGTCCAGGGTCACAGGGATATTAAGTGTCTGAGACTGGATCTGAAGTCAGGTCTTCATAAGAATAGATTCAGTGCTCTAACTACTGTACCACCTAGCCAAGTATCCTATCCTTATATCACATTCATTTACAAATATAGTAGCCCTGTCTAAAAAGAGAATTGTGGTATGATAAGCTAATAGTGATCACTACATTTTTTCCCTGAGTAATAGTAAATCTTTTCTTTAACAATATTTTTATTGAGAATCACTATCTGGGCGGAGCCAAGATGGCGGAGAAGACACACGCGTCTTTCTAAGCTCTTCTCTTACCCTCTTTATCAATAATATATCAAGCCTCAAAAATAGTCTTGACTGCTACAATTCGTAAAGATAAGAAGTAGAACAACTCACCGGCCGAAAAAAATCTGGTCTCCCAAAAAAGGTTGGTTCGGGGCCAGGGGAGATCCAGACTGGGAGAGAATTGGGTTCGAGGGAGTCTTCAAACCGAGGGTGAAGGCACAGATCTCAGCACAAGGCCGAGCCCCAACCCGCAGAGGGGCTTTCCTTTGGGGCAGTTGTGATCCTGCACGCAGGAGGCGCAGCCCGGTTAGCCTCAATCTGGCGGGGGAGCCTCGGCTTGGGCCACAGGAGCTTTTTTTCCAGGGCCGATTTGCATCAGGCAGAGCGCTGGCAAGAGTTTGTGGCTGTCTGCGTTCCCCTGCGCCCTCAGCTGCCTAATACCACAGTCCCACAAGAGGTCGCCTGGGCGGTGCACTTCACCACTAGTCTCCAGCCGAGGGCAATCGATAATCCACCAGCCCTACTAAGCTTTTAGCCTGGCCGTGCTGAACCACCTCCTGTTGGGGAAGGGAAAACTCTCACCCAGAAACACTCCCATACCCTCGGAGCCGGAAATCGGTTTACATCTCTACCTATTCTGCAGAGAAGCTGGTAACCCCTGCCCTAGAGACCTACCCTAAAGGCTTTTAAAACATAAAAAAAGATGAAAAACAATCAACACTTCTATCAGAAAAAGCAAGTCACAAACCAAGAACCTCAAACACAAAAAGCCATCAGAACTTCCTCCTTACATAAGCCCCTTACAAAAGGCCAAAAATCCAAAAAGTTAAAAATAAAGAAAAGAACCAAAAAACAACAACTTCCAAAACAATTGAAAAAAAAAAAAATTACTACAAAGCAGGATTGATTTGAAAAACAAAAACCCCAAAAAAGAAAATCCAAATTGAAAAACAAAAAACACGCAAAAAGTAGATCTGTGAAGAAAAAAAAAAAACCACTAAAAAAAAAAAAAATGCCACAAAAAACCATCAACCAATTGACATAACAGAAAAGAAAAAAAAGCATTGGAAAAAAAAATTTCTTTAAAAAGAAAACAAATGAAACTAGCAATTGAACACAAAATCAGTCAACAAACAAAAAAAGCAAACAAAAACCACAATTATCTACAAAACACAACTAAAAAAAATCTAGAAAAATCTAGGAAACTATCAACTATATGAAAAAAAACCCAATACTATTTTACAAGAACCATCCAAAAAAATTCCCATGAAAAATCAGAAGCAAAAAGATGAAAGAATTCACCGAACACCTTCAAAAAACCCTAAATAAAACCCCAAAAATATTTGCAAAAAACTATAAGATTAAAAAAATGCAACACAAAAAAACCATTCAAAAAGTCCCAAAAATCACCCAAGACCCTCCCCTACATTAAAAAAAACCAAAAACTGAAACACAAAACAAAATCAGCAAAAAACTACCCACTAAGCCAATTTCTTCCAAGAAAAGATGGAACATAAAAACAAGAATTCCATTTGTTTTAAGAAAAACCAAAAAACAAAAAAACTCCAAAATAAAAAAAAAAAAAATAATCTTGAAAATGCCAGTTGTGGATATACAAAAAAACCATATATTAGCCCAATTATACAATACAAAAATAATAGAAAAGGATGATGGCAGAAAAAAGGTAAGGGAGGAAAAAAAACCACATCCCACAAAACTAAAAAACATCATATCTAAATTAAAAGGGAAACATCCTAATCCCTCATCAAACTCCCAAAAAAAAAAGAATTTTTTAAAAAATTCTCTCCCTCATAAAAAGAAAAAAAAAAAAAATAAAAAGAAGAAAAACCAAAGGGAAGGATTATAAAATAAGTCTACACAAATACATTTTAAAATTGGTAAGCAAAAAAAAACACAATCTTTATTAGAATACAAACAGGTTTAGTAACTAACTGCAATGAATATGAACTCCCCATAAAAACAAACAACTGATCAAAACAAACTACTATTTTTTACAAAAACACATTTAAAGAAACCATAGAATAAAAGAAAACACAAATCTGATGCTCAGTGAAGTCCAAAAAGTGCCATCCATCTCCAAAAAAAAATTATCAAAAAAGAGAAAAAGGCCACATCCCAAAGGACATAAACAACAAGCAAATCATAAAACATAGCACCCAAGTGGAGGCACTCAACTCTAAAGGAGAAGTTAAGAGAGTTGCAAGAAAAAGCAAACAAACCTTAATAGAGAATCCAACCCTACTCAAATTAAAATCAAACCACAAAACAAAAAGAAAAAATAAAAATAAATAAATATTAAAAAATTAAATTGAAATCTTTAGAAAATAAGAATAGAAAAAACTTCTTCTCAGCATTCATGGAAACCTATTCAAAAAAATAAACTAAAGCCCCAAAAATTAAAAACAAAAAGCAAAAATAAATGCTTTTTTTAAAAAAAAAAAAACCCATTAACAAAAATTAGGGGAAAAACCAAAAAAATTAAACAAAAAATTTTAAAAAAGGGTGGGAAAAATTAAAAGTACAAAAAACATCAAGTTACAAAAACCACCAAAATTTGGGTGACCAAACTAAAAAGGAATTTTAACCTTAAGGCTTACTTGAATAAAAAAGGAAAAGAAAAATTAGAAGGGTTAAAAAAAAAAAAAAACCAAAAAAACCCCCAAAAAAAAAAAAAATTAAAATAAAAGGAAAAAAAAATTTAAAAAAAATAAACAAAATAAAACTAAATTGGTTCAAAAAAGCCAATAAAAGAAACCTTTGAAACTGAAGAAAAAGGAAAAATAAAAAGCAAAAAAAAAAAAACCTCCCAAAAAAAAAAAAAAAAAATGGGAAGCCAACTTTTCCAAAAATTTAAACCGGGAAAGGGAAAACCCCAAAAACGCTTCCCAACAACAAAAAAAGAAAGGAAAGCCACAGAAAAAAAAAAGAACACAATTAAAAATCCCAAAAAAAATCCCCAAAGATATTTACAGGAATTTTAAAACATTTTAAAGAAAACCAAATTAAAATATAAATTATTTGTTAAAGAAGGACCTACCAAATTTTTGCAAGCATGGAATACCAAAACCATACTAAAAGAGAAAAAAATTATAAAATCCCAATAAATTTGTAAAACTTAAATAAGATTTAAAAAAAAAATATCCCAAAAAAACAATCAAGTAGATTTATAAGGAAATTGGTTAATATTGAAAAACAAAATTGCCATTCAATAACCAAATTAAAAACCATATGTCATTAATAATGAAAAAGCAAAATTTAAAAACAACTCCATTCCTAAAAAACACTGAATTATTAGAAAAATGACTTTTCCTTAAAATAACAGCAGCACATCTAAAACCATCATAAAGCATCCATATGTAAAATGGAAAAACTGCAAATTTAAAAAAGGAAACAATTCCCATATCACCTTATATTTAATATTGTATTAGAAAAAACAAAAAGATTAGCCAATAAAGAGAGAAGAAGAATTAAAGAATAAGAAAGAATAAAGCCAAATATCACTTTTCCATGAATATGGTATAAAACTTAGAAACCCCAGAGATTTGCCAAAAAATTATAGAAATAATCAAACAACTTTAAAGAAAAGTAAGCTGTTAAAAATAAAACCCACATAGCCATCAGCATTCTTATATTACACTAACAAAAATCCAAACAGTAAGTACCAAAGAGAAAATCCATTTAAAGTAATTACTGAAAAATAAAAATATTAAAATCACCCAAGGGAAAATTTCAAAAAACTTATAGCAAAAATCAACCTCACTTTTCACAACAAATTAAGTTTTCCATACTAACCAATTAAAAATTAAATGTTGGATAGGGCGAGGCAAATAAAAATTTTAAAAAAGATTGACAAAAATTACCAAACAACTATTTAAAATTTAAGCGCCATACCAATCAGAAACCCAAAAAATTTTTAAGATTAGGAAAAAATAACAAAAAGTTCAAGGAAAACAAAAGGTCCAAAATTTCCAAGGGAATTAAAAAAGAAAAAAACCAAATGTGTGTATTAGCCAACCAGATCTAAAACTAAATACTATAGAGCAGCAGTTACCAAAAAACTATTTGGTATTGGCTAAGGAATAGATTGTTGATCAGTGGAATAGATTAGGTTCAAGGGAATAAACAGTCAACAAATATAGCAACCTAGTCTTTGATAAACCCAAAGATCCCAGCTTTGGGATAAGAACTTACTGTTTGATAAAATTGCTGGGAAAATTGGAAACTAATATGGCAGAAAACTAGGATTGATCCATACTTAACGCCGTACACCAAGATAAGGTCAAATGGTTCATGACCTAGCATAAAGAATGAAATTATTAATAAATTAGAGGAACATAGGATAAGGTTTACCTCTCAGACCTGTGGAAGGGAAGGTTTTTATGACCAAAGCAGAACTAGAGATCATTCCGGTCACAAAAAGAAAATTTGATTATACAAACTGAAAAGTTTGGTACAAAACAAAACTAATGCAGACAAGATTAGGAAGCAATAAACTGGGAAAATATTTTTACAGTCAAAGGTTCTGATAAAGGCCCATTCAAAATATATAGAGAATTAACCTAATTTATAAAAATCAAGCCATTCTCCAATTGAAAATGGTCAGGAATGAAAGACAATTCTCAGATGAAGAAATGAAACTATTTCTAGTCATTGGAAAAGATGTCCAAGTCATTATTAATCAAGAAACAAATTAAGACAACTCTAAGATACCACTACACACCTGTAGATTGGCTAAGATGACAGGAAAAAATAATGATGATTGTTGAGGGGATGTGGGAAACTGGGACATTGATTCATTGTTGGTGGAGTTGTGAACCAATCCAACCATTTTGAGAGTAGTTTGAATATGCTCAAAAAGTTATCAAACGTGCATACCCTTTGATCCAGCAGTTACTAGATTATATCCCAAAGAGATTATAAAGAAGGAAAGGGACCGTATTGCACGAATTTTGTGGCAGCCCTTTTGTAGTGCTGAAAAGGAAACTGAATGGATGTCCATCAGTTGGAGAAGGAATAAATTGTGGTAATAAATAAAATTACTGTTCTGTAAGAAAACCAACAGGATGATTTCAGAAAGGCCTGAGAGCTTAACGAACTGATGCTAATGAAATGAGCAGGACCAGGAGATCATTATATTTCAACAACAATACTAGATGATGACTAGTCCTGATGGATCAGGCCATCCTCAGCAACAAGATCAACCAAATCATTTCTAATGGACAGTAATGAATGAACTAACTATACCCAGAAAAAGAACTCTGGGAGATGACTAAAAACCATTACTTGAATTCCCAGTCCCTATATTTATGCACACCTGCATCTTTGATTTCCCAAGTAATTGTACAATAATTCAAGTCGATTCTTTTTTGTACAGCAAAAAATTTTTGGTCATGTATACTTATTTTATCTAAGTTATATTTTTAATATATTTAACATCTACTGGTCATCCGCCAAGGGGGTGGGGGGGAAAAAAAACAAGAGGTTTAATTTTTGCTGTAAAGTTACCCATGTATATATCCTGTAAATTAAAGGCTATTAAAAAAAAAAAAAAAAGAAAAAAAAAAAGAGAATCACTATCTTCTGCCTTATCCCTACCACATTTAAAGTATAGTTTTCCATTTCTGGGTACTCCTCTTTTAAGAATAGCATTGACAAAAAAAGACATTTCCAGAGAAAGCCAACTGACATGGTCAGGAATGTTGAAGCTATATCATAAGAACACATATCATAAGATAGTTTTAGAGGAATTGAGATTAGTTAATGAAGACACAGGAAAGGGTGGAAGAATTTTCTGATGATTGATGTTTTTTTCAGAAATGAACTAATCTATTTTGTATTAAACGTTTTGGTTTTGGTTTTATTCTCCTTCTTCTCATTCTCCTCCCTCCTTACTAAATAGAGGGTGAATGAAAATATGTCAGAGAATGTATATGTTCTAATAAAATTCTGGTCTTAAAAACAGCCAGATAAAAAAATCTAAATTCTTCTTCTGATGTTTCCTACATGTATGACAAAGGGCAAGTCATTCAAATTCTCTGAGTCTCATTTTTCTCATCTGTAAAATTGAGATAATGCTTGTCATTCCTTCCTCATAAGGTTGTTTGAGATCCAAAACAAATGAGATCATTCATTCTAAATTTTAAAATACTGTATAAATAAATTTTAATTATTATTAGATGATTAGACTATATGACCCTCTATGGTTTCTGTAACTCTAAGATTGTATGATTCTAAAAGACATAAATATATTTCAACATAAAGTATATTTCATTTTAGAAAGATGTAAAAATCTTGCCATAACATTTTGGTCAAAAATGTCTAACCATAAACAACTACCTTTCTTCTTTCATTGGAATGATTACATCTGATTGTGTTGAATGCATCTGTGTTTTTGTTTAATGATAAGCATAATTATGCACCTGCAATGTGTTTGACATTTTAATTTTAGGAAAATTGATTAAACTATTTTAAAAAAAACAACAAATTATGCTTCTAAAGCAACTAAATTCAAATGATGGAGCTCTGTCATTGCATAACATATTTTTAAAATAAAAATTTTCAAAATGATGTTATGTAACTGTATAAAAAGACTAAAGGGAAAATAAAATAGCTATCTTGGACTATGTTAAGGGATAGATTTATTCTGTATATTCTAAAGGGCCATAAGCAGGACAAATTTATAGAAGCTACAGAAAACATACTAAACGTTAAGGCATCAAAAAATGGAATTGGTTACTTTGTGAATTAATAAGCAAATTATCTTATGGGAATCATAAATCATGAGATGATAGAACATAAAAGTATTCCACAGGTCATTTAATCTGATGTGTTTTATATTAGAGATAAATAAAATAACTAAGAGTAAATCCTGGATTTAACTCAGTCCTAGACTTTTTTCCAGTATTTATTTTGGATATGTTAAAAATGTCAGAAATAGTATAGATGGAATTCTTGCATCAGATAAGTTCTCTCCTAAAAGTAAATTGAATAATTCTACAATATATTATCTCCAACAGTTATCCCTGTGTCATTTTCCCCACTTGTATTTAGAAAGTATCTATTGAGCCTTGTAGACATGAAGAGTGTGTAGTTTCCTATATTCCATATGTTGTCCACAAATGTTTTCATCTGTACTCAAAACAATGAATGATAAGCAATATATCTGCTGTTTATGTTTTTACCGAATATGATATTGGTAATAGAAATTGGAAGATTTTGTCTGAGGCAACATGACAGAGATCAAGGAATCAGCTAGATGGAATCTTAATGACCATCTTGTCTAAACCTCCTCACTTCTCAGATGAGAAAATTGGCCTAGAGACTTATTCAAGTTCATATCAGTCAATTATTTATTCATTCAGTTAGTTAGTCAATAATAAATTAAGGGTCTACTTATAGACCAGCTTACTGTGCTAAAGATCAAGGATATAAAAAAGGCAAAAGAATATCTGCTCTCAAGGCACTAACAACCTAATGGGGCATAAAAAGAACTAGAACAAAGAAAGATAGGGGGAAGAAAAGGACAAGGTATTTGGTACAAGGTACAAGATATGAAGAAGTCAGAGGAGTACATTATGTTGGGAAATTATGACATGGCTAACCTGGAAGCTCTCTTAGCCAAAGATAGAATTCTGACAGAGGTAAGATAACCCATTTTGTTCGATTTTATATCCATATCTTTCCTGTACCTCCATTAATTCAAGGTAGAGTATGGTACAAGATCAACACTTTGAGATTCAAACTATTAAGAAAAGCAAGCAAGCTTCAAACCTGAGTCTAAAAATAGAGATAAGGATCTGAAATGGAGAAGAATCAGTGAATAGGAAACAGACTCAGACACATCAAAATGAAAAAAGGTAGGTAAAGAATTCATAGTCTGGAACAAGATGGCCTCAGAGAAGCAAGTTACTTTTAAAAGGCAAAGTCACTGGGGATCTTCAAGGCTTGACTTTGTCTAATCATTCTTCCTATTCTGCTCCAATTTCAAAGGATAGCTATTGTATACTCTGAAAATCTATGTTCCATAAACTCAAAATGAAATCATTGACATGCTCCTGCTCTGGATCTCACTGGAAGTATGAGAGAATACTTTATATTTCAGATGTCCACCCAAAGGGCATATTACTTACAAGGACTGTACAATAAATCTCACAAAGTGTCATACATAGAGAGATTTTCTCTAGCTATTTTATGAGCCACTGGCTCCAAAAGGAATCATCATCTGGCAGAATTTTTGATGTTGAGTCTTTCTTAAATTGGTTACCATGGTAGATGTGTTGTCATATCAGCAGGGCATGGAACTAGTTTTTGTTTTTGTTTTTCCATGTTGATTGTCTTTATTACTCTCTATATTTTGATTGTTTAGCCTTAGTAAACCAAGGGTCACCTCCAAACCACAGGAGTAAGATTGATGTAGATTTTTTTTTTATATTGATCAGATTCACTAAGTAATGGAAAAGCTTCATACTTAATATGAGATGCTTAGAAATATCTCTCAAATGAAACAAAAACAGTCTTTTTCTGAAATTAAAACTGAAAAATGAACCTCAAAGGCTATTTATGCCCCCTTCCTTATTTTATAAATTGTTTTCATCAGATTTTTTTCTGTATCTCCATAATTGCCTCAAATAAATTTAAATTTTTTCTACTCAAAAAGGGTATAGATGCTTAATAAATCAAGTATAACCCAATCTAAGTACTCTGAATATTTGTTCAATTTGTTATCAAAAATATAAATTTAGTGTCCTATCACCTTTAAAAAGTTATTCCCTTATTATAATAAAAAAACAAGTTTGCTTACAGATTTTTGTTTTCCCAGGTGTGGTTAAGCAATTTGATATTCTGAATTATTTTAATTTTAAAATAAATCTTGCCATTTCACATGTCAGTTGGTCAAAAATAATTTATTGGTCATGTCTGTGCCAGCCATTGTCATAAAAGCAGGGAATGCAAAACAATACATAAATACTCTGTTTCACTGTATAAGAGTTTTTAAAATACTTTTTGTTTCTGTTTTATAAAATGTCTTATACAAACAATGCAAAAACAGTCAGTGTTTTAAAGGTTATGCCCGTATATTACTAGAATTGTTTTCCTGATTATGGTTTAATGTGTAACTGAATGCTAATTGATTTTTGTTCAGAATGATTCTCTTAGAGGTTTTCAGTTTAATTAAACAGTAGTTGTTTTTAATCCATTTCAGACAGAAGTTTTCTTTATAATTAAATAGGAAAAGGCATTTAGCAATCTTATGTGAATTTTTTATAAGAAAGTCATCTACAAATCCAAACTCAAAACAAAAACAACCAATTCTGAAAGCTTTTTAAAATGGGATTATAGTTTTTATAGCCCTCTTTGTCTGTCTTTTCCTTACAGCACAGCTGATATTTTATTTAACTTTAATGAAGTTTGTACTAAAAACATGAAATATCAAGACAATTTTTCTTTAGTAATATTAAAGAAGAAACTATTTAAAGGTATTTTTCTATATAGGTTAATGGATACCATTTAGAGAACTGGGACAGTTAGGCAAAAATCATAATAATTATACTTGATTTTTCCTGAAAATGAAGATAACTGAAACATAGATGACTTTTGATCAGAGTGATTGCCTTATTTCTTTTCCTATTCTCTAAGTCTACATAGCACCAAA
Organism: Sarcophilus harrisii; assembly: GCF_902635505.1. Taxonomy (NCBI): domain Eukaryota; kingdom Metazoa; phylum Chordata; class Mammalia; order Dasyuromorphia; family Dasyuridae; genus Sarcophilus; species Sarcophilus harrisii. Next base: position 175,352,503 of record NC_045426.1, on the reverse strand, counting down.
ACAACTAACAGAAATCTGAAAAATTCAATCAAAGTTATATATTCAGAAAACAATTTAGGACATCTCCAATCTGATTTTTGCTCATACTAGGCAACAGTAGATAAAACAGCAAGGTAATAGTGCATAAAAGCCTCTAGACTAGAGTCAGAAAGAACTTAGTTCAAATACAGTTACAGATAGTTAATAGACATTTGATCACCATTCCCATCCCTCAGGAAGCAGTTTTCTAGAAAAGAAGCTAAATTCCTTTTATCAGAAATAAATCTCATTGTTATAATTTTTTTATGTTGAAAGTCAGAATATTTTTAATTGAATGAGTGATGAATTAGGAATCAGAGTCAATCAATAAACATTTATCTACTATATTCCAGCAGTGTGCTAAACCCTGGAGATACAAGCACAAAAAAATGTCCTCACATCTAAGTAGAAAATGAACTGACTTTTCTTCGGATCTTCTCATTAAATATAGGTTATGGAACTCATCAATCTACCATTGATCAATATGGTATAAGACACCAAAATTTGACAAAGTTCTGAGTTAATTTAAAGAAAAATAATATATTTACAGGAAATATGAAAATTAATTAGCAGATAAAATTGTTTTAAAGAAAAGACCTTAAATGAATAGATCAGTATCATTTCTAGAGGAAGGTTATGTTCCCAAAGTTCAGTTACATCAAAACTTATGCTATGCTATTTGGGATTGGAAAAAGTGGGGAGAAAGTAATTAAAAACTACTTGAAAAAAATTTTTCCCTTCAAACCATATTACTGTTGAGAAAAAGCTCTAAATCCTGTGAATTGGGTTCAAGTCTGCTGTTTATGGCTATAAGAGAATAAAATTTTAATGTGCCAGGCCATAAATGAAAACATTAAAATTAATTATTCAAATTTAATTTGCATTTTAGCCAAAGAAAAAAAGATTTAAGTTCTGAATCAAGATTGCTATTCAATCACTTGAACTGTAATCTTAAAAGTCATCTCAAAAATCGAAATTGCATTTTTGTGAGCTTTGGGTAGGTAATATGAAAACTAATCATTCTGCACTGTATCAATGAATGCTTAAGTCCATATTTCTCAACAAATTATAAAAGGAAAGCTTAAGAAAATAAAGCTAATGGTCACAGCATCACCCAACTATTTTTGATGAAGCATAAATCTTTTCAGCTTAAGATCTAATATCAGGTTTAAAAACTAAAATATATACTTTGATAATAAGTATTTTGTGACATGTGTACTGCATATTGCATAAAAGTTAATAGTATTTGTTTCTTTGTTTGCAGTTTTGAAATTGACAAATGATTTTAAATATTTCAGAGAAAATATTATTAAATATTAGCAGTATATCAGAGATCACTTTGTTATGCAAATAGAAAAAATTGCTTCTAAATGAAACAGGTTTTGTGCATTTTCTAAGTATGATTCATTATTACTGATTAAATACATATTACCTAATAGGACTTTCCTTCTTAAAATCTAATAACAAAATGAAAAGGAAATTGAACTGATTTACAAAAAGTATAAAATGCATAATTCAATATATGTTTGCTGATAAAATTAGGGACAAATAATATCCATTAGCCATTAACTTTTACATGATGAAGGAAGTCTTTGACTTTTTTTTTTTTTTTTTTTTTTTTTTGGTGAGGGGAGGGACCTTACCATGGATTTCATTTCCTAATTTGATCATTTTTACTTCTAGCTTTGACACAGTCAAGTTTGCATCTATTAACTATCACTATAATGCTATTTTTCTTTTTTCTCTGCACATAATTTTTTTCTTTTCCTGAATTCACATAATTTCATTCTCTTTTCTACAAAAAAGAAAGTGCCATTTTTGAATACTGAAGGCATTTCACTCTTGTAAGTAAAGAAAATATATGTGGGCTGATTCCTTATGAAGGCTTTTATTTTTGTCACTCTATGCTTTCTTTTTTTTTTTTTTATTTAATAGCCTTTTATTTACAGGTTATATGTATGGCTAACTTTATAGCATTAACAATTGCCAAACCTCTTGTTCCAATTTTTCACCTCTTACTCCCCATCCCCTCCCCCAGATGGCAGGATGACCAGTAGATGTCAAATATATTAAAATATAAATTAGATACACAATAAGTATACATGACCAAACCATTATTTTGCTGTACAAAAAGAATCAGACTCTGAAATATTGTACAATTAGCTTGTGAAGGAAATCAAAAATGCAGATGGGCATAAATATAGGGATTAGGAATTCAATGTAATGGTTTTTAGTCATCTCCCAGAGTTCTTTCTCTGGGCGTAGCTGGTTCAGTTCATTACTACTCCATTGGAAATGATTTGGTTGATCTGGTTGCTGAGGATGGCCAGGTCCATCAGAACTGGTCATCATATAGTATTGTTGTTGAAGTATATAATGATCTCCTGGTCCTGCTCATTTCACTCAGCATCAGTTCGTGTAAGTCTCTCCAGGCCTTTCTGAAATCATCCTATTGGTCATTTCTTACAGAACAATAATATTCCATAATATTCATATACCACAATTTATTCAGCCATTCTCCAACTGATGGGCATCCACTCAGTTTCCAGTTTCTAGCCACTACAAAGAGGGCTGCCACAAACATTCGTGCACATACAGGTCCCTTTCCCTTCCTTATGATCTCTTTGGGATATAAGCCCAGTAGTAACACTGCTGGATCAAAGGGTATGCACAGTTTGATAACTTTTTGAGCATAGTTCCAAACTACTCTCCAGAATGGTTGGATTCGTTCACAACTCCACTAACAATGCATCAATGTCCCAGTTTTCCCGCATCCCCTCCAACAATCATCATTATTTTTTCCTGTCATCTTAGCCAATCTGACAGGTGTGTTTCTCAGATCTTATTGCCAAAGCTAGCATTTCTAATACAATATTAAATAGTAACAGTGACAGTGGGCAACCTTGTTTCACTCCAGATCTTATTAGGAATGGTTGCAGTTTGTCTCCATTACATATGATGCTTACTGATGGTTTTAAATAGATGCTGCTGATTATTTTAAGGAAAAGTCCATTTATTCCTATACTCTCAAGTGTTTTTAATAGGAATGGATGTTGGATTTTGTCAAATGCTTTTTCTGCATCTATTGAGATGATCATATGGTTTTTGTTAATTTGGTTATTAATATGGCCAATTATATTGATAGTTTTCCTAATATTGAACCAGCCCTGAATTCCTGGTATAAATCCTACTTGATCATAGTGTATTATCCTGGGGATGATTTTCTGTAGTCTTTTTGCTAATATCTTATTTAAGATTTTAGCATCAATATTCATTAGGGAGACTGGTCTATAATTTTCTTTCTCTGTTTTCAACCTACCTGGTTTAGGTATCAGTACCATATCTGTGTCATAGAAGGAACTTGGTAGGACTCCTTCATTCCCTATTTTATCAAATAATTTATATAGCATTGGGGCCAATTGTTCTTTAAATGTTTGGTAGAATTCACATGTAAATTCATCTGGTCCTGGGGATTTTTTCTTAGGGAGTTGTTTAATTGCCTGTTCTATTTCTTTTTCTGAAATGGGACTATTCAAGCAATTTACTTCCTCTTCTGTTAGTCTGGGAAGTCTATATTTTTGGAGGTAGTCATCCATTTCACTTAGGTTATCAAATTTATTGGCATAAAGTTGAGCAAAACACCTCCTTATTATTTCTCTAATTTCCTCTTCATTGGTGGAAAGTTCTCCCTTTTTATTTTTAAGACTACTAATTTCATTTTCCTCCCTCCTTTTTCTAATCAGATTTACCAAAGGCTTATCTATTTCATTGGCTTTTTCATAGAACCAACTCTTAGTTTTATTAATTAGTTCAATAGTTTTTTTACTTTCAGTATTTTTAATTTCTCCTTTTAATTTTAGAATTTCAAATTTAGTATTTGATTGGGGGTTTTTAATTTGGTCTTTTTTTTTTTTTTTTTTTTAGTTGCAAGCCCAATTCATTAATCTTTTCTTTCTCTGTTTTATTCAAGTAAGCCTCTAAGGATATAAAATTCCCTCTTATTACCGCTTTGGCTGCATCCCACAAATTTTGGTATGATGCCTCATCATTGTCATTATCTTGAGTGAAATTATTAATTGTATCCATAATTTGCTGCTTCACCCAATCATTCTTTAAGATGAGATTGTTTAGTTTCCAATTATTTTTTGATCTATTTACCCCTAACTTTTTGTTGAATGTAGTTTTTATTGCATCATGATCTGAAAAGATAGCATTTACTATTTCTGCTTTCTTGCATTTAATTTTGAGGTCTTTATGTCCTAATATATGGTCAGTTTTTGAATAGGTTCCATGAACTGGTGAGAAGAAAGTATATTCCTTTCTATCTCCATTCAATTTTCTCCAAAGATCTAACATACCTATTTTTTCTAATATTCTATTTACTTCTTTAATTTCTTTCTTATTTGTTTTGTGGTTTGATTTGTCTAATTCTGAGAGTGCAAGGTTGAGATCTCCCACTATTACAGTTTTGTTGTCTATTTCTTCTTGCAACTTTCTTAACTTCTCCTTTCACTCTATACTTTCAAAGTACCATCAATTACCTTCACAAAGGACAAAATTATGTTTACATTTACATTCCACCCAAGCTCCTTACTGCAAAGCCAAAAACATTTTGGTTCAAATCACTGTGCAATTGTATTGTTTCTAATTTTAATTAAGCCATTAACAAGCTTATATTGAGTGTCTATTTCAATGTAGAAATGGCTAAAAACTTTAGAGAAGTATGAATTACTGTCCCTGCCTTCAAACTCTTGCTGGAAAGATAAAATCTCAACAGGAAGATTGGGAAATGATACAAGATTGTAATTAATCAAATGTTCAGTTTTGCAGATAATAGTGTTTGAGCTTTGCATAAAAGGAAAATTCAAGAACATCATCATCGCCAACAAAAACAAAGGACGTTTATTGAATAATTCTGTGATTTTTACTAAGAGTATTATTTCCCATGTGAATCTAAGAAAAAGTTAAAAACCAAGATTCCTGTCCTCAACAGGATTGCAATATAATTATTGAGGCATGACACTGACCTAAAAAGATAGCTCAGAATATAATTTATTATGAATAATTTTTGAATACTTCAAGAGACTGTGAGGATGGGAGGGAGGAGGAAAATAAATGAATGAATGGGAATAGAAAGAGAGATAGAGACAAGGAGTAAGGTGGCATAGGAGGAAATATAGGACATTAGGACTGCTAATGTAAGAGATTGGACTTGAGAATTGTAAAACAAAAAGGGGTTGCTTTTTTGAGAGATAATAATACATTGAATTTGAGGTGCTAATAAAACATTTAAGTGTAGATATCATTATACAAGTAGAGATTTAGAACTAAAGACAAGGAAAGGGAGGAGATATAAATTTGGGAGTCTAGCTAATGATGTCAATTGAAACCATAACTATGAAAGAAATTCCTGAGGAAGACAAAGTACCTAATTTTAGTAGGAGAGAAGAAATGGAGCCTATGAAGGATAAAAAGAAATAGGAAGAAAACTAGAATATTGCAGTATTTCTCAGAAGGCAGGAAATGACTTCAAGAAAGAAAGGATGGTCAGCAATTAGAACCTGAGTTAAGCTTTGAAAGAGTATAAGGAAATGTAGGGGGAAGAAGAGAAAAGAAAGATAGAATGAATGCTATATTAAAATAAGGTACAGAGGTAAGAATGGATGTGGAAGGGGAAGATAAGCAAGAAAAAATTTTTGAAGATTATAGATGATAGAAAGAAAGAATAAGTCAATATAATCTTTTTTGCAACTAGAACTGTCCTCACAGTTGCAAATGGTTACATTAGCTATTAATCATTAAACTGAAATTCCAGAATAAACAATGTTATTTGTAGAGCTATGTCCATAGCCAGAGTTTTACATATTGGCTTTATGGAGGTGGCTTTATTGCTTTATAAAATCATAATAAACTTCTTAAAATATTTTTCCAATTCATAATGTAGTTTATTATATAAAGTGAGAGTCACAAAAGCACAGCTCCCAGATTTGTAAAATATTCTGATTACTATCAGATTGCTGTCTAAAATCTAAAATATTAATACTATTTAATAAAATGATTTTAGTAATATTTTCCTTTATATACAAACATGTATGTATTCATATATATATATATATATATATATATAAACATGAAATGTTTATATACAAACATGAAATGATCCAATCTCATCAAGAAATATGCTTATGGATTCCAAATAGCCCTATAGTAAAAGTGGACTATTGATAGTACTAAGCTCTTTCTTTAGCTAATATGAGTACAGAATGAAAGACAAATAGTTGTAAATATCCTTTTTGATATGAAGATAGAATTCTCTTAAGAGCTACCATGATTTAACTAAACATATTCTGGAGTTAAAGGCATGCTATCCTTTTATTATGAGACAAAATGTGAAAGTCACATTATAAATGTTTGCAAAGCACTAAATATCTCAGTTCTATAATTGCTAAATGTTTTATATTACTAAATGAATATTGGGGTTCTTTGAGTTTGTCTGCTTTGGTGTTATAAAGGTAGCAGAGCTCTTACTGTTCAATCCAGTATCCTCATTTTTCATATGAAGAAATTGAGGTATTATGAGATTAAATAGCAATAGTGTTACATTTTAGTGCAAAGTTCCACACTAATTAGGAGCAACTAGAGGACTGGAATCCAAATCTTCTGACTACTGATGACTTTTCTGCTATAAGTAAAGTCTTGGGCCTAGAATTAGGAAGATCAGTCTTCCTGACTTCAAATCTGACCTCAGACACTAGCTTCCTACCTGTGTTCCTGGGCATGTCATCTAATCTTGTTTGCCACAATCTCCTCATCTGTAAAAATGAGCTAGAAAAGAAAATGGCAAACTTTTCCAATATCTTTTTCAAGAAAACTCCAAACGGAATCACAAAGAGTCAGACACAATGGAGAAATGACTGAACAACAATAACAGTATTGTGTCATGCCCTATGATTCTTTCCTCTTTCAATATAACCATAAGGGTAAGCAAGGCCTCCTGCAAATCCATGCTGTCAAATTAATGAGGCAAGTTAAAATGCTCATTTCTTCATTTGAATTGTCTCATCATCTAGCTATTGATGAAAACTGACGTTCATGATGGCATGAATAGAATCAAACATATACTGGCTTTAGAGAAAAAATATTATTTATTTATCTGTTTTTGCTTACTGCTTTTCCTGGCAGACACAAAATGTGTTATCAGCACGTAGTGATGAAAGAAAAATAGTGCTGAAAAAACTGCAGGATGATTTTAAATCATTCATGGTATTGATATCACACACCAGGATAGTACATTCAACCCAATGAATGTATTCTGGTGTAATACTCCATCTACTCATTAAGTGATTTTTCACTGTGCTTCTTCTGTGTCTTGGAGATAATACTCATAGATGCATGATCACACAGTGTCTTTTCCTATAATATAGACAAAACTCGTTCACAAAGTGACACATACATGTCGTGTTTCTATTCCAAACATCTGTGGATAAATTTATTTTAAAAAATGTTTCATGGATAGAAGCTATTAGATATAGCAATCTGTACCAGATTGTTCAAAATAAATAGTATACTTCTTAATATACTCATGGAAGCATTGTAAACATTATAAAACATAATAGGTCAGTCTAAATGTTTTGAACATTGGTTGTCATGTATCATTGGAGTGAGAAAAGAAAATGAGGACTATCTAGACCATTCTTCTCACTTTGTAGATGATGAAACTTATAGGTTATGAATTAATTCTTAACATTTTACATGTGTTGTGGACTCTTTTGACAATCTCATGGACTACATTAGCTCCTTTTCAGAATATTATTACCATATTATTAAATATGAAATAATCATATTATTGTCATATAAATCCCTTCTCCTGATAACTCAGTTTTGTTTTATTTTGTTTTATTTACAAAACCCAGGTTAAAAAATACATTCTAGTTTCAAAATGGCAAATTATTTGGTTAGCCTGGGTCACACAATCCATCAGTTGGTGACAGAAGCAGAGCTTCAATTTCAGTCTTGTGGCTCTTGGCTTTTATCCTTCCTACATATGAGTTTCAAAGTATAAAATGCAAAGCACTTCCGTTTCTGTAAATAGGACATATTTATATCTGTACCATGATCCTTATAGCATAGTTTTGTTGTGAGGATCAAATGAGATAACATATGTAAAGCTCTCCATAAACTTAATAGTGTTGCATAAATGTAGTTACTGCTATTTCCATTCTATCAAGATCTCTCTCCCTCTTTCTATCACCTCCCCTCCCACTTATCTCTCTGTCTGTCTTCCTATCTCTCTGTCTCTGTCTCTCTCTCTGTCTCTGTCTCTCTTTGATACTAAGAAGTTTCTCATGAAGAATCTCTAAATCCAGCAAATACCTCTGGTAGAACAAGGGTCATACCATAGCCTCTACAAGCACATGCATACCAAATAGATTTTAAAACTCCTTCAAATGAAATATATATTAAGAGAATTAATTTTGCATATTTCATCTCTTTTGGGTCATAATAAGATTTTCAAGGATGAAAAGGAAGTAATGAGATAAAGTAACTGCATTTCATTTAGTGAAATCGATTTTTCTATGCCTGAGGATGAACAATGATAGTATTTTTTTTTTTTACCTTGGCTTAAACATTCTCTTCTCCTTTCACAGACTGTTTAAGGTAAATATTTTCATATGTTATTTAAGGCAAAATTATTCTACCAGATGGACAGCACATAAGAAACTGTGCTGAAGACGAAAAAAAAAGGAGGGGGGGAGTAGAAAACATTGAACTTCTGGGAAATGAGAATTCCAAACAACTCTCAAGCTACATGTCCAATTTTTAGACTTAGCTTTCTATAAGAGCACTTCTATACTTCCAATGTTTACAATTTATTTCAAGTTCCTTAGTTTGTTTTCTTTATTGAGAAAAACTCCAAATAGTTTAAGTATTTATGAAAAGTCCTTTAGTTGAAGATTCAATCAAAGTCCTTTTCAGGAAATGTGGCAAGACCCCATCTTAGCCATGCACTGTGCTGGAATCTCTCCACATGAAAGGATGATTAAATGACTGGAGCCTGCATCATTCCTAACAAAATAATGTTCATATTCTATGTAATGTGATGATTTCTGCAGGGAAAATGTATTTTGTATGAAATGTGATGGAACTTTAATCTTGATACCTAATGCTTATTTGCATTCTTTGAAGTGTATACACAGAAAAAAAAATTAAAAATAAAACTAATTCTTGTATCTTTGTGATACTTCTGCCCTTTCTTTTAGCTGAATATGACTTAGATGTGCTTCAGAGCCCACAACTGGATGCTTCAGTCACATAAGTAGTGCTTTACACTTTATCAAGAGAAGTGCTTATAAAACTCATCCCGCTATAGACCTAGTTAGGCCTCAGATGTGCTATACTGGAAATGGCTGCTCTGCTCCACTGAAAAGTACCCAGAAGGTTTGCAAAGGTTTATTCAACTATAAAAAAAGAATAGCATACCTCCTCCTCACTCACTCCGCTCTCAGGAGGAGCGGATCCACTGTGAAATAGGATACTTGCTCCTTGGTGCAGGGCAGGGCAATAGCTCCCTGTGGCCAACTAGCCTGCCTTCTCCTACACTCCTGTACATTTTATGGAGCTCTAAATTATAAAGCATTTAAGTCACATGCTAGATCATCAACCTTTGTTGTTCTTTGGTTTATCTAAGACAATAAGTATGGTTTAATTCAAGTATGTCCTGACTTAGAACAAAGATTAATGTGTATAAGGTGTTTTATTTTGTTTGTTTTTTTATCTTCAAAATATTTCAAATTACTTGTTTCTGGCATCTTTGCCAAAATGTTTTATGTGTGTGCTTGTAGATCAAAATGAATATCATAGATTTTGAGCTGGAAGATACTTCATAGGTGATTGGTTTGAACTCCTTGTTTACAGAGAAGGAAACAGATCTGGAGTGGTTAAATGTTTGTTCCAATCTAGCACTTTTCCCACTATACCATGCTGCCAGATTTAGTCAAAAACAATAGAAGATTCACTTGAAGGTATAAGAAAACTAATCCTAGAGTAATTCAATACCAGTATGAACTTAGAGCTTCACATGAATTGTTATGGAGTTAACAATACATATCATTACTTATAGGTTTTAATTTATCACTAAAACTAGTCCACAATTATAACCAATGGCAAAAGACTCATTCACATTTAGATAATTAGAGAACAAATCAGCTTTTTATGCAAAATACATTGAAAGAACTGAACAGAAATTTAGACCAAAGGTTTCATATTTAGAAAAAATGATGTGTCAATAAAAACAATCATTGTGGAAATGAATGTGTTCAGACAGGTGTTTCAAACATTTTGCTTCATAATAACTGAAAGCTCTGCTGAGTGACTCCAAAGGAAGGGAAGTCACATCATAAAGAAGATTCATTTATGTGTTTTTAAGGTGTTCTTGAAGCTGAAATTACAAAAAGTTTCTTTACCGTGATTTTAAGTAACCAACTGTAAAGCAGAAAAATCAGTTCACCTGGTAGACTTGATTTGGCAAAATTTATAGCTGAACTGATAAGTGTTTACTATATATCAATACAATATAAGAATGAGCTCATACACACTGGTAGTTTGAGATTACAAAATCATGTTTCCATAAACTTCTTCAATAGCATATTCATTATGTAAAAGGTTTATGTTTATATTTACATCTTTTTATTAAATTTTCTAAATAATATACTTTACATATATGTATGTATATTACTTTTTATAGTTTGACTGGTATAAGGATCTTCCAGATAAGGGGACCCTCGCTGCACTAATGCTGTTCAACACTTTCTCTGTATCTGAGTCTTAGAAAGTACCTTGAGGTAAGAGGGGGGCACTTAAATGATTTGACCAGAATTACATAGCTAATATCAAAGATAGGACTTAAATTCAGATCTGACATCAAATCTATCTTTCTTTCTAATATATGACACTGATTCTATGTGTATAAACATAGCATTGAAAAGAAAATTGATTGAACATGTCAAAATCTACATAATCACAGATGACTAAGTCATTATGTTTGAATTCCAATGCCTTAGTACCTGCCATTCTTTATCTACAAGTGCAAATGACAATTACGAAGATGAAATTAGGAAAGGGCTAAATTTGATGGAGCATATAAAGAAGATATCCACATTGAAAATGATATGGCTTTGAACTAAATAATAGATTTTCAAGATACTACAGAAAGGAGGATAGCAAAGTAATGGAAGAATCATTCAGAAAACCAACTATATTGTTCTGAACAAAAAGATGCTCTGACAAGTGATGAGATATATGACTTTATGACATCAGACCAAGTCAACTGTTGAATTTTAAGGCAGGATGAAATGGGTTTAAATACTTCAGATTTTTAGTGTCTAGGTGAACATTCACAGTTAGCTTTTCCTCTCAAAGTCTCTGTTTCTCCATCTGTAAATCATAGCATTTATTTGCAGGGCTGTTGTGAGGTACAAATGAGCTAATAGTTATAAAGTGTTTTTTTTTTTAACTTTGAAGCATTACATGAATACTAGTTATTATTTTATTGTTATTATGATTGGTGAAAACAGCATGTGGAAAAAACTTTGAAACTCAAAAGACCTTAATTTAAGTCTTACCTATGCTACATATCGGATTTTTATCCCTATATATCCCTTAATCTATCAGTTCAAAATACATCTTTCTGGTACTACAATTTAGAAAAAAATAATCAATTTCCTCTGGTAAAAATAGTTTTTTCTCTTTTTATCAATTGGATCACAAATGTATTCATGACAACTACTACCACCACTACCACCAAAAATTATCAGGAAATACTGAGTCATACTTCTATAATTAATCTTTATAAAATGTTTTCATGGACTACATAGATATTGAGGATATCCTTGAAAATATGAGAAAGGAATAGATAAGAAGTGACCTCAGCAGACACACAACCCATAATTGGACCAGTACTTGAAATCTTTCCAGATTGATAAAACCAATCAGAGATTATATTCCCTATAAATGGTAAAATATGCCAGGTGCTATTGTTTCACAGTTACATAAATCCAAAAATGTTACAAAACCACATCAGTGAGATTCATAACCATGGCAAAGAGGAATTGCAATACGCTCAGGTAGAAACGAAAAAGATTTCAACCTACTATTAGATAGGAAATCCATTGTCTTGGTCTCAAAATCTCATTATGTCCATTAAATTTGATTGTAAATTGAATAGGAAAAGGACAATGAAGTATATTGCTTTTGAAAATTGCAGAGGATATTCAGTTTTATGAAACAACTCCTCTGACATAAAATCAATCTCTTTTTATGCCATTTTTCCTAGTGATGCTATATGGTCTGGAATAAAGACACAATCATCTGCAAATAAATAAAATCATTGATAACTCAAAGATAGTGGAGAGGTGTATAGAAAGTATCAGAAGGTTACAGAATATTAAAAATGATGATTGACACATGGTGTTTTAAAGGAAATTTATGACAAGGATAGATAGTTTCCTCATGTGTGGAGTATAGAATAAAGATAAGTAGATTTTAAGCTGTACTTTTACCCATTAAATTTTGAAAAAAAAAAGTCCTAGAGGGAAATTTCCATTTTATGATAGTAAATATAATGTGAAGAATTTATGAGTGTGTGAGCCAGGATCGACCGGATCAGAAGGTGTGGATGAATTGGCACCTGCAATACCAAAGGGAGTACAACATTAATGAAATCATGAATCCATCAAAGGATTGAAGTATTATTGGTATAGTTCATTTGGAAAGTTCACAACTAAGGCCAATAGCAATCCAGTATTTGTTAAACCCCCAAACTACAATTTCTGGAATAAGAACTGACAATTTGACAAAAATTACTGGGAAAACTGGGAAATAATATGTCAGAAACTCGATATAGACCTACATTTCACACCCAAATCAAAATAAGGTCAAAATGGATACATGATTTGGGCATAAAGGATGGCATCATAAACAAATTAGCAGAACAAGTGATAATTTGCCTTATCAGATCTTTGGAGAAGGGAGGAATTTATGAACAAAGAAGAAGTAGAGAACATTATAAAAGGCAAAATTGTCAACTTTGATTACATTTGATTTATTTTTTGCACAAACAAAACCAAGAGAAACAAGCATATCTATTATTGTATATTGAACATAACAGCAAGTTATATATAGTAGATTTTCAGTTTCATGTATAATCATTTTTATTGTAATATCTTTTAGAAATGCTTGTTTTATTCCATATATTAAAAAAAATTTAAAAGAAAATTTCAAATGATTCTGTGGTTTAAAAACATATCATTTGACAACATATTCTAGGAATGAACCTTCCTATATTTAATTAGATTGTCCCTCATGAAGCAGATATTACAATCAACAAATGGCCTTTATTACAGAATCTTTAGGTTTAGGTTTGCCAGAATTTTCATCGTTCTGGAATAACTTCTGTAACGAGGAACACCTTCTTCTGTAATGAAGCATTAGATTAAGATACTGAAACTCAGAAAACAGAAGTGACTTGCCTGGAGTCATATAGATTCTATTCTGATATTTTAACCTCAAACTTCTGAATTCAATGCTCTTTTTAGTACACAAATAAAGGGAAATTATAAATATGATCCTTCCTCCAATTATTTTTACACATGCATTTATGCATACATGTATGTGTTTCTCTCTCTCTCTCTCTCTCTCTCTCTCTCTCTCTCTATATATATATATATATATATATATATATATGTATAATATGTGTGTCTACCTGTATACTACCTGTATACATACACACATTATATACTTAACATAAATAAAGGATAAGAGCAATTTATTTTTTGAATGGAGATTAAGTACTAGCACATTGAAGGATCAGGAGAGATTTTGTGTAGGAGCAGTTTAAAGGGAGCTAAATTAGGACCTCCAAAAGCAGAGGTGAAGACAGAGGATACTCTAGACAAAAAGCACAATCTAAGTAAAGACACAGATGTGGGAGCCAGAATATTTTATGTAAGCAACAAAAAAGAAGTGCAGTTTGATTCAACCATATCACATGTAATGGAATGGAATATATGTGTTTAGAAACAGTTTGTAGACAATTTATAAAGGACTTTAGATGCCCAGCAGCAGTTCATATTTGATTCTGAAGACAAGATGAAGCCACTATTCTTACTTACCCATTAGGAGATTGAACCGGTCAAGACGGAATTTTAAAAATACTATTTTGGCACCTGTGTTTGGTGGGATTTAAAGAGGGGAAAGACTTGAGGAAAGGAGATTAATTAGAAGACTTAGTGATGATAGCTAAACAAATTGTGCTATGTGTAGAAAGAGGTCTGTGTATCAGAAAAGTGGTGATAAATTTTATATATAATATATATATATATACATATATATATTTAAAAAACAAGATTTGGTGATCACATGGGATCATGTGGGATGAGGAAGAGTGAGGAGTCAAAGATGATTCTGTTTCAAAGCTCATTGAATAAAATGATGGCAGCATATCCTGCAACATTTTGAAACAACACTTTCCTCCTTTACTCAACAATTCATCCCCAAATATTCTAAGATTTATCAGGGATGAATATATTTGAATGGTAGAATAAAATGAGCTCAAATTTACTCATAAATAAATTATATGAACAAGATGGATATAAAATTTTCCCAGAGGAAAACTCAGTTTCCTAGTTGATAAATAACAGTAGCAAAAATAATGTTGATATATGTTTTCTAAATTCATTATGAATTAAAATGATACATATAAAGAAAATAAACAGGTTTGTTATTCTGCTTGTGAGGTGGTTAGAAAAATGAATCAAGGAGAGAACTTCAGGAAGCTACAGAATTTTTATGTTGATATATGATAATTTTAGCAAAAAGATGAAGTTTAAAATGCCATGAAATTTAATAAGGCAGGAACTAAGATAGATCCACTAATAAAAATTGCAGATACACAAATTTCAATGCCATTAAAATTACACATCAGGAAAAATATGATTTTTTCCCAAAAATCCTTAGAATAATTTCTCATTGTGTCTGGGTAATATTAGAATGATTTTGGTGTATATAAAAAAAGATGGAATATGTTTAGTCTTTTAAAAGTAGTCTTTAAAAAACAAAACATCAGCCCAGCAATTTTCATGTTCACTTGTAGTAAGGGAGATGACAGCCCTACATCAATTGAGCATGAGATGTCTTAGAAATCTGGATCCTGTACTCAGATATGTGGTTTTAATCATACCTCATCCAAAGCAGAGACTCATTAATTAACATCCTACTAGCCCATTCAATTTTTAAGGAAGGACTGATTCCAATGGATCTATAATTTTTCCTCAGACAATAATTTGAGAAGCTCTAAAGAATAAGGTGAATATATATTGGTAACTTTCATTTCCTTACAGTCTAATAGCTAAAACCACAAATTTGAAATAGCTTTCATATTCCAAATTTGAGGACAAAATATATGAAGCATGGTGTATCACACAAAGTGCTAAATAAATGTTTGCTGAGTGAATTAATTATTGAATTTTCTTTCCTTTAGCTATTATTTTTAATTTTTTCAAAAAATGTAAATCTGCCTTCTTTCTTTAATACTTTCTCATTGTCCTAATTGAGAGAGCAATGAAATAAAATTCCTCTCACAAACCTATAGTCAAGCAAAGCAATCTCTCAAATTGGCCACCACTTATAATGCATGTGTATAGATAGATAGATAGAAAGGTATATACATATGTATATATGAACATGCGTGTATATTTTGTGCATCTATGTATTTATAGGAATGTTATATATAAGCATATCTATGACTACATATTAGGTGGCTATATTTATATATACAGATATGCATATGTATCTTATTTATATGTGAGTGATACGTGATAAATAAGATATGTGTGTATGTTTGTGTGTGTGTGTGTGTATGTGTGTATACTCTAGGCAGCTAGGTGTTGCAATGGATTTCACTGGCTCAAGAGTTAGGAAGAGTTGTGTTGAAATTTCTCAGGCAATTAGTATCTGGGGAAGTTACTTTAAGTTCTGTTTGCCTTGATTTCTTTACCTGTAAAATAGGAATAATAATAGTAATCTACCTTTCACAGTTGCAGTAAGGATCAAATGAGATAACAATTGTAAAGTGCTTACAACAGTGTCCTGGCATATAGCAAGCACTCTGTCAATGTTAGCTATTATTAATACTATGTATGTGGGTAACAATCCTCTAGAATTATGGTTGGTCTTGATATTGATCAAAGTTCCTAAGTGTTTTGAAATAATTTGTACTTATATATTGTTGTGTAGATTGTTTTCCTGGTTTTGCTCGCTTCACTTTGTCTCAGTTTAGACAAGCCTCTAAAACCATCACTTTCATCATTTCTTAATGAGTAATAAATAGTATTCTATCACATTCATATACCATAACTTGTTCAACCATTCCCAGTGAGTATCCTCTCGGCTTCCACAAAATGTCACCACAAAAGATTGTCAATATATCATACACACACACACACACACACATACACACACACACACATATATATATATATATATATATACACATATATATACACATACATACATATATACACAAATATATATGTATATACATACATATATATTTGTGTATATCTCCAGATGTGTGTGTATATATACATATTCACATACATACATAAATACATAAATGTTCTTTTCCCCTTTTCTTCTTTATCTGAACTCCTTGGGGTATAGTCCTAGTTGTGGTATTGTTGGATTGGAAACCATGAACAGCTTGATAATTTTAGAGGCATAGTTCCAAATTGCTTTCAAGAATGACTGGACTACTTCACAGATTCATCAATAGTGCTCTAATATGCCTGTTTTTCCACTGACTGAGTCTTTTGAATACTATTCATATTTGTTGCCTGAATAGGAAGAAAATGGAACTATTTGAACAAATTATTTTAGCTAAATAAGAAATTACATACAATTGTAGCATAACTCAAATGAAAAGAAAGCCCCTTGTGGAATTTCTTTCCCTTGTTTTATTCAAGTTTAGCTTCATGTGCACTTTGGAGAAGTGACTGAATAAGCCCTCAAATATGTATTTCATTTATCCTGCTATGGACTGATTGTAGCAACAGTCACTGGAGTGTGTAGTAATTGAAAGACAATTCAGTTGTCTGAAGCCATTTTGTAAACTAAGTTTGACATTCCCAACTTAACTGTAGAGCATCATATAAGAACCATTTTTATCCAAAAGAAAACAAATTATTAAACCAACAAAACTGAAAACTGTGAAGACAGATGATTGATCGCTCATACTTTCCCAGTCTGGGCCATCTTATAAATCATAAAACAGACTGACTTACAGAATGTTCCTCAAAAAAATTTTTTTTTCTGCAGATTGCTTTTAAAATATATTCTACGTGGTTCTTTAGTAACTTTATTTGGCAATAGTGATGAACAGATACTTGAATATTGTTCATGATGTATCATAGCATTTTTTTTAAAAGCATGAATTTCAGAGTCAGATAGTCCATGTTATACTTTGGTTCCTTTATTTACTGTCTGTATGGCATAGATTCTCCATTTTCTTAGTTGTAAAATGATACATTTGGTTAGATGATCTTTAAGGAACTCTTAAATTTCCTTCTACATCTAATTCCATACTGAGGCATCTGGAGCTATCCAAAATAAGAATTTTTTTTACTTCAATTTGAAAAACATAGGATAAAAAAAGTTGAGAGAAGCTATGGCGCTTGCAGAGGAAAGTATGGGGGATTATAGTGTCAAAGAATACTCTATAGGAAAAGGATTCAACATTCTTTGATTATCTACAAGGAGAGAAGTTGTTCCCACAAAGAAATGGGACTTAATGAATCTAAAAGTTAGAACTAAAAGCATTGGTGATGGAGAAAGGTTAAGTGAGTGGGCAGTCAGTGGGACAGATTTCAACTCAACATAAGAGTTTCTTATCAGAATTATTTCAAAATGAAATTAAAACTCTTTAGAGCTGGGGAGTTCAGTGTTGCTGAACTTTCTAGGTAGAATGAATACTGGTTATAGATGCAGGAAAAGATAATTGCTTGTGTCAATACATCACAAATTCTGAGATCTATTTCAAGAGCTAAGATTCTAGGATTCTCTCATGAGAAGAATCTTCTCTGGGAGAAATGAAATGGGCTAACAGATATCTGTTGATATCTTCAAAACATTTTTTGAGACTAAATATCTACTAAGACATTTGATATTATGCTACAAATATAATGCAATAACCATGACACAATATTTCTAACCTGACTGATTTCTTAAAGTCAAAATTTCTTCATTAATATTAAGTGATTTTACTTGAATTCTGTGCTTTCCTAAATATAAAGTGTAGTAGCTTCAATACTACTTCAATAGTATTCAGTATACTTCAATACTACAAAAGAGACTACATCTTACCAGTTGGTATTTCCTCCAGCAATGCATCTCCTAAGTCATCCATATTATTCATTTTGTATAATTTGTCTCCATAAATCTCTCATGTAGCATCAACCCAATATACTAAGAAGGATTTCTTGAGATTCCGTAAAGGAACTAGAGTATTGCAGCGGAAACACTAATGCCATTGAAGGCAGACAATCTGAGGTCAAATCTTTCTATGTTCATTTCTTCCCTATGTGATGTTGGGGAATTCTGGATTTCAGTTCTCTTATCTGTAAAATTAGAGTTGGACTATATGGTCTCTAAGTTTCCTTATTAGTATCAATCTATAATCCCATGAACAGTGCATATGAAATAAAGTTGTCTATCTGTTGACCTATGATCTCATTTTATTACCACTATAGCTTTTTTTCCATTCACCTATATAATCCATGATCTCATTAATCTGAAAATTCTCTTCAATAAGTGAAATTTTGTATATATATGTATACTCACACACACACTCACACACACACACACACAAAAACTATCCATACCTGTACAACTTTTGTCCAGATCCTCCTGTAAACTTGCCATAAGATGGGGAAGGGCATCTTAATATTATGGATATTTCCCTAGCTTCTCCTGATATTGAAAGGATACTCCCAGATAACTGGATATTTATGTTATCCCTCACTGACACAAGATGCCCAGCTTAGTCAATAAATCAATAAACATTTATTAAAGACATTTTATGTTCTTTTACTGTCATACATTGTCTTTATTGCATTTTTTTACTCATGTTTTTTAGATCTTTTCAGTGGTTATGTATTGTAGTCTGCCACACTATCCTAGTATAAGTATTAAAATAATATTTCAGTAACTTGTTGAAGATAAACAAGCTTATCTGAAAACCTTGCATTTTCTTCTAAGATTGATCTATTAGCAAAAGAAAAGAAATGCATTTAAGAATATATCCTATCTTATTCTGGTCTCATTTTTTTTTCAATCTCACAGATTGTGGAAACTAACATTTTTATGAACTAGAATCATCATTTTGAGAAATTATAAAAAATTGAAAATGGGCATTGCCCTAATCTATGTGCTTATGAAAAAATGCCTTCCAACATTGTATTTATTCTTTTCAATTTATTCATTGCTTCCCTATGAATCTTATTGGAAAATGAAATAAAAATAATTTCTCAGTTAAAATGATCCATGTGCATGCAATATTTGATTAATCGGTATTGCAAAAAATGTTTTGAGATTGGGATCCTCTGTGTGTGTATATGATCAGACAACATCATTATATATAATCACACAATATGATCCCAATCTCAAACTCTCTTTCTTGCAATTTGCAATTTCTTTGCAATATTAGTTGATCAAATATCTCATGCACATGGATCATCTTAACTGAGAAATTATTTTGGTTAAATTAATTCTATAATTACCAAGTCTCTACTTCATTTTTATAGGGTAAGGCTTGATTTTCAATGTAATGATTTTTTTTATTTAACTTCAAAACACAATAGCTAGACTCTTTTCACTGTCATCTTCCATGGACATGCTAAATTACACATAAAATAAAAGGAGTCAGTTTACTCTGGTTAATTAAGATTAAATTTCATTCCTGGACTTGTATCTAGACATGTAATACAGAAGAGCAGTAAGGACCCCAGGAGTCTTGGGTAACCATACTCTCACATACTATATTCCATAAAACTTACAAGAATCTTTAAAGAGAGTAGAGACTATAGTCAGAAGCTAGAAGTGGGAGGTTGTCTACATGACTACAAGCTCAAACTTACCCTAGACATTGTAGGATCCCTAAATTTGGAGTTGGTAATACTCTACTACCCTTTAACTATAGAGACTTCTTTTCCTTCTAATCACTAACGACCTTATCTTTCCACCCATCCCTCCTATTTTCCAGCTGTATTTTATGTGTTTACCTCCTCTATTGGTATTTAACGACTTACTACCAACAACTGTCTTGTTTTTTTCTCTTTTAATCCCCAGTATGTAGCATAGGGATAGGAATATATAGTAGGTACTCAATAAATTATCTGTCTGTCATTGCTTTAGATAGATAGCCCAATTGCTTCATTTTGCAGATAAAGAAAATGAATCTTAGACCCATGAAATATCTCAGCAAAGGTCACAAGACAGTAAGTTCAGGGGCAGGAGTAGAACCCAAATCCTCTAATTCCAAAAGCAGAATTCCTCCTCTCCATCAAATTGCCTAAGGAAGAGATGAATAGTGAGGAAACTCCAGGAACTCTCACTGTTGAGGCCAGCCAGACTGGCACAAAAAGCCTATTGTTGGCATCCCCCCAAAACCACCAGAATTATCTCTGTGCTGAAACCATGCCATGGCCATCCTTCCTCAACATCCTCATGTCATGTCTTTCAAATCTCCTATCTCAAGCTTAGACTGTAATTAGGATTAACTGAGAACAATTAGTCTAGAATTTTCAAGGAAATGATGACATACACATGTTATGATAACTGTTCACTTTCACAAAATTTAGCATTTTCTAAACACATACTGTGAGTGAAGCATTGTTAGGGTCTGGGATAAAGTGAATATATAGGTAAATAGCATATTGTGCAAGGCTCTAACAGCTTACAATATAGTTAAGGGACATAATACAACTACCTATAAAGCAGAATAAAGATCAGTGATTTAAGAGAGGGATAAAGAAAAAGACAGTGAAAGATCCAGGAGCCAAGGATGACTTTGAGCTAGAGATATGAAAGTGTTAATTCATTTAATGCACATGTGAGAATAAATAAAAGCAAGGAAGTACAAGGTATAAACGAAAGAGAAAAACATGTTTTTGGATGAGATCTGGAAGCAGATGGAGAATCGATGAGGCAAATACAGCAGGAGAGAATAATTGGTTACCAGCATGGACAACTAGCTTTTTCCAATTAAAAATAAAAGTTTACTTCAATATATTTTGTTAATAAGATAATACTTTTACAACTTTAGACTTCATTCTAATATTTGGCCAATGGCTTTTACTTTTGTAGGAAATATGGTTACTTGTTATTGTAAATGTTGGAGCTAAACCAATTGACAGGTGGATTGTAGGCAAAGCTATGAAGGACACTTTCAGAATCCAAAGCTAAAACTAAGGGAGGAAGCAAAAATCCTGTTTTTATGAGGAAATCACCATAACTTTAGAATGTAAAATAGGTTCCATTTACATGGCATTCCAAGAGCACACCATTAGAAAACGATATCTCAGTGACACTGCCTTCTTGCTCTCCTTGCATAATACTCCATCTGCCAACACTGTGCCTTTTCACTGGCTATCTCCCAGTCCTGGACTTCTTTCCCTTTTTCCCTCTGTCTTTGGCTTTCTTCAAGTCTCAGCTCAAAATTTCCCCTTTTCAAGAGGTTTTTGCTAGTTACCCCACCACCAATTCCCAAGCCTCACTCCATGTTAGTACCTTCCCTCTCACATGATCTCAATTTTTCCTATATATTCCTCATTTACAAACAGCTAAATGAAAGTTGTCTTCCCTACTAGAATATTAATTTCTTGAAAATGAAGCTTTTTTGCCATTCTTTGTGCCACTAGCATTTAGCATAGTGCCTGACATTTAATAAGTGGTTAGTAAATAATTACTGACTGAACTATAAGTAATATATTCTAAGTTCATGGTTTGCCTTGGTCTAAATTGTTTCCTAACTTGTATTATAAATAATATTGTTATCTAGTTTTTACCCCCCCCTTTAATTTCCTCCAAGAAAATGGTTATTTCTTATTTAACATCTACTTCATCAATGTGCAAATATATCTCTCTCCCTTACAATGAGCTATCTTATTAAACACTAAAAGACAAACTAAAAAAAATCATCAAACCTAATCAATATCTCAATTGCGTCTGACACTATGTGCAATATTCCCCATTTATTGTGCTCCACCTTTGCAGTAAAGAGAGACAAGCATATTTATTTCAGCTCTCCTTTGGGGCCAAGATTGGTCATTCTAAGTATGCAGCATTTACTTTCATATTTTGTCTTTCATGATTTAGAATCAGCAAAAAGTAATATGTCTATCTTTCATCATAGTCTCTCTGCAAGAGCTACAGGTATTAAGGATAATAACAGGGACAATTTGGCAAACGTACCCTAACCGAATAAAGAAGAGCTCTAAGGGAATAAAACAATCCATTTGTCAGATCCTTCTATTTGAGCATGATATGCTTCCAGAGCTCCCATTATGCAGCAGACCTTACCCGGTGTGCCAATCTCTAAGATGTTTCCATTAAACCCAAGATCTGCTACTTACTTCCTAATTTGATGGTTTTACCCCAAGTTTCCATTTCTGATTATTCTCCCATAAATTCCCCATCATCCACCCTTTCATCCTCTAGTAATATCATCCCTAGTTGCCTGCTTTTGTCCTGACCAATAGCACTTTGACAACAGGTGTACTGACTTTTTTATACTTGAGCTTAACATGCTCTGCTAATTATCTTCATTATCTCAAGCCTAGATGAGTTTCATTTTAACTATTAAAGGCATTTGATATTTTCTTCTCAGATTAAAGGAACTTATTGTCTAATTTCCAATCTGATTTATGGTTCATTTTTAGGGGGGTACATATACTAGTAAGACTCAAGTGGAATAAATACCAAATCCTTAATTTACTTTATAAAGTGATAAAGACCATAGAGAATAATAAGAATTTAACTCCAACAGCTGACTGGAATGGTAAGAAGGCGGCATACATTTTGAGTAGATATTGGGAACAATGAATAGTCAAGTAAGGCAATCTGTGAAATACAGGAGTAATCGAAGAATTGCATGAAAGCTGTTAAGAAAAGGGTTTTTTTTAATATTTTGCCTTTATAGAAGAATTGTTTAAATTAATTGTTTTCTAAAAATTCTGGTATGCAAAAGACCTTTACCTTTTAGTCCTTTAAAAGTTCCTGATTAATGTGTTCTTTTAAAAAAGAACATGTCTGTGTCAGAAAAATAAGGAGATTGATACCTTTTCATGTGTCAGTGGATTTGGTCATTATGACATTTTATTGAGTAGCTTGATAAGCATATAAATCATTTGAAATGTCAGCACATAAATAAGTTGATCTTGGCTGTATTAATGCTGTTGAATCCTTTTTCTGCTTATTCTATGGTAAGAAGCTTATGATGCCTTTTATGGTCACTTTTAGACTTCATCAAAAATTGTGATGTTTAAATAAGAGAGGTGGCTGGTTCCACTTACTGAGGATAGTGGAAAGGGGAAGAAGGTTACAAACAATGGTACATTATTCATGGGCAGAGGATTGCATAAAATGGGATTTTCAGAAATTTGTCAGGTTTACACTTTACTACACCAGTCTGACATTTTGTTTTCTAACAGATATTGATTTATATTAGTGCAAATTTTACTTGGACTTTTCCCTAATAAACTAGATATTTGCATTTCTTCCCTTGAACCACTGTTAAAATTATTTTTTAAACCACTGAAGTATGAAAAAAAAGATTTGTTACAAAATCCTTCATGGACTATATGTTGATTGAGAAGTCCTTTGTTTGCAAAAATGTATAAAAAGGATTTGCAACCTTCAGGGGAAATATTGAGTCTTTGTACATTGAACATTTGTGAGAGTAATAAAAGTAAAACAGCAAAAAACATTTAAAAGATTAAGGCACAGGTAGAAAACACTTTTCAATTATATGTCAAGGTACAAAAAAAAATCTGCACTTTTTAAAAAGGGAAAATTGATTTTTATCATCTACAGTTTCCAAAACATCTAAAAGGTGATTTAGGAAGTTGCTTTCTAGATTATCTGAGGCTACAGTTTCTATGCATCTTAAGATTCATGGAACTATAAAAGCTCTTAAGTTAAGATACCAACTTCAGCAAAAGTTATTGAAAAAAAAAATTCCCTGACTCAGCTAGTTAAAAATGGTAATAGCATCTTTCAGATATTATATGAAGAAAAGGTATAATAGATTCAAACACATATATTCACACACAGGAATATATGTACAGTGTATCCCAAAAGTTTTGGTGAGGTTTTTAGCCAATAAAGCTTAAATCTTCAGTAAGATTTTTGGGAAATGGGGTGTGTTGTGGGGTGTGTGTACGTATGCCTTTCTGTCTGTCTACACACCCAATCACATACATTTAGCTAATCCTAAAGCAGTTTCCAATTTTAGTAGTGTTTAAAAAAGCATATTAAGGACCATATGAAGCATTTAGAAGGCAATTTGCAAATGTCAGTCTGTCTACAATTTGCTATACAAGAATTGCCCAAATACAGAGAAAAAGATGATGACCATTTAGAAAATAAATTGTGAGGTCAAGAGACACTTTAATAGCCTTCTAATCCAACATTCTCCTATGATAAATAGTAGAAGCACATGAGGAAGGAAAGTAGAGAAACCCCTGAGTTCAAATCCTGCCCTCTGCTCCATACTAGCTATAGTATGACCAGATAAATTGACCTGAGTGCCCTCAGGTAACACTCTAAATTAAGACTACAAGTTATTGAGCTGATAGAGAGAATATACAACTAAGGAATTCCCTATCCCAATGAAATTACAGATCAAATCAATAAAAATAAGTACACACATTTATATAGAGCTTGAGGATTTTAAAAAACACTTTCCTCCAATATATTAAGTTATATAGACTGTATAAGTATTGTTCTTTTCATAGATGAAGAATCTAAAGATCAAAGGTAAAATGACATCTGTCTAATTTGAAAGAACAAGGGAATAAACTACAGAGAAAAAAATTATATTGCTTTTTCAACTCTTTTAATTGAGTTGAATCCAGTTAATAAAATGTATAATAAAATATTGTAAAAGATTGTTTGCTTTATAAAATTTATACAATATAATCAAAGAAATATAGGCTCTATTGGCTCACCCCTATACATTAAAAAGTTAAGGAATATTGAGACACATTTAGTTCACACCTTTTATTTTATGAGTAAGAACAAAGCAAATCTCAAAGCATTTCAATAAGTTGCCAAATATCCCCCAAACTAGTCAATAGTGATGTAAAAGCAGAATCCCAAACTTTACTTTTTTTCCTATTATCTTTCAGGAAAGCAATTATGTTTTGCCAAATATTTCTTTGGCATACCATTGAGTAAAGTTTTTAGCATTATTTGAACTTGATAATACTATTAAAAACTACAGCTTGAGGAAAAATTTGGTGTCTGCCCTACTTTCAACAGTTATCAAGTTAGGGCTCTCATAATTTCTGTAGAATACTAATTACAGTCTTTTCTCCCCAACACCATAAGATTAAATTCAATTAGTGAACATTTACTATGCTCATCTTAACAATATGCTTAATTTATTCATTTGACTCCATGAGAATTAATCTTGTTTCCTAGGCTTTATCTTTCATATTTTAATATTACTACCTTGTCCTGATTATGTAAAATTGAATAATTTGATAGTGAGTAAACCTCATCTAGCTTTTAACAGTAAAACCAGGTTCATGATTTCTTATTGGCAATTCAGTTTGAGAACTGAATGTTGCATAATTTATAGATTGCATCTTAAAGTAATGTGTTTGTGCAAGGCAATGACAACAGCTGGAAGAAATGCATAAGCAAATAACCAGTAGGCCAAATTGTCATAATATCAAAAATAGTTTGTTTAAAAATTTAAATTTTTCAGTGTACCCCAGAGGCCAACCTATAAAAACCTTCTTAGATAAGCAGGGAATTTCAGAGCAAAGGATATATGGTTTTTATTTATTATATTGGTATAAAATGCATCCATTTCTCAAAGGTTTCTGGGCATTGTACCAAAATAAAGACACCACAACTAAATTAAATTAAATCTTGTGACTAAAAACTAGTATTCCCCATTAAGGAAGAGAAAAGAAAAAAAAAATACTCTATTGGGAATTATTTGCCCAAGAAAAAAATCTAACATTAAGCCTTACCGATATACCTAACCAGGACTTTGCTAAACTATAGAAATTGTTATCCACTACATCTACATATAGTGCTCAGGTCTAGATGGAATAACTTTTTTTGTACTGGGCCTTTAAATTCATTTTTGATATAGATTGATATATAAATAAATTTTGATATGGATTTCAAATTGATATAGAAAATTTACTATGAAGAAATTCCCTTGGCTTATGCCTAAGGCACTAAGAGACTAAGTGATTTATCCAGAATCACTTTGCCAATATTTGTTAGAGGTATGACAAAACCCGGGTCCTAATATATCTACACCAACTTTTTATTCCCTGAGCCACTTTGGATTTGATTTTGAATACATGTCTTTTGATTGCTATTTCAGGATCCATTTTTATCTCTGTACTATTCTCTCTATGTCAAAGTGCTTTGATATTTTATCTTTGCTTTCAAATTTAGGCTAGCCATTATTCCTTATTTCCAAAGTTAATCCCAATTCTACATGTAGAAGAGAGTTATACTAGAACGATGACCTCAAAGGGACTATAATATCCTAGGATTCTGTAATTTTATCCTCCTACTTTCCATCTTTTTTCTCTCCATCGCTTCCTTTTCTTTTATCAACAAACATATTTAGCTGCTTCTCATCTCAGAAAAAATATTTGTCTACTCTACTGCTCCCTAAAGTCATCTTTTTTAAAAAAATATATTTTCATTAAACAAACTTAGAAAAAGAGCAGCATACAATCCATGCTTCTACTTTCTTATCTTGCCACTGAAACATATGTAATCTGGTTCCCATCACAGTACTAAACTTGGTAATCTTCAATTCACATCAAATTTCAAGGAAATCAAGTCCATTAGGGCTTTTTAAAATTGCAATCTCCATTAGAATTTGTACAGTATTTGACAGTATACACTATAGCCTTTTTGAAACTCTTCTCTTGGCTTCTTTAACCATAAAATTGTTTCATTCAAACTTTCTTTTTATTCTCTCTTTCCTCAAAAGAATCATCAGAAATGATTTTAGTATTTTTTATTCTTTGATCTACAAACTTTTTTCAGTTGACTTTGCCTACTTCCATATCTTCAATTGTTGGTGATTTGGTGATTTTGGGAACCTTCAGTCTTGTTTTTATTCAGTCTTAACCATCTTTGTTCACACAAATACTATCCATGGGATTTTCTTGTCTAAGATACTGGAGTGATTTGCAATTTTTTTCTACTATGGTTTAAGGCAAACAGAAATGAAGTTACTTGTCTAGGGTCACACAGCTAAAAAATGCCTGAAATCAAATTTAAACTCAGATCTTCCTAATTCCAGGCCTACTGCTCTGTCCTTTGAGTGAGCCAGATATTTACTCTCTAATCTTTTTTCTTGTTTTTTTTCTTGTTTTAATTTCTCCTCTGAATTTATGTCTATTATTTTCAACTGTATGCTGGGTATCGCCACTGTTACCTTCCAAGTTTCCTGGAAATGCCTCCAACTCAAAGTGAACTCATTCTCTCATCACTCAAATAAACTCTTCTTTTTGCCTTCTATAAATCTGTTGATAGTATCATTGTTCTCTCAGTCATCTAATTTCAAAGCTAAAGCATCACCCTGGAGTCCTCCCACTAAGTCCTTTGGTGGGGAGGAGAGCTATAGAAAACTATAAATTAGAATGGGAAGAGGAATCATGAAAGGCCTCTTGTAAGACACAACACTTGATCTGAATTTTGAATGAAGGTAGAGATTTTAAGAGTGGAGGTGAAGAGGGCAAACATGGTAGAGAGAATAAATGAAGACATGACAAAAAGAATGTTTTGTGTAAGAAACAAGTCAGTCAGTTTTTTGAACAGAAGAACTTACCTTATTTCTCACTGGTATTTCATGGTACCTTTTCTATTAAAGACCTATGCAATATTATACACTTATGATGTTCTTGATAAATATTTGTTGAATTAATTACTATTAATCCTAAATCTTCCCAAAATCAATTAAACCAATTTATATTCCAGTTTATCCACAGCATTTGCATTTGATCTAATATGCTAGGCAAATAAAAAAGCAACTAAAGAAGAAACAAATAAGATGAATTTTAAATCCGGTATTCACTTTCCTCTCAAGATGTATAATAGTAATTAAATTCATTGATTATTTGGTCTGTGAATCAGTTAGATGATATGCTTTTCTTATTAATGAAAATAGCTGAACTATATCAATTTAATCATTTGCAGTCCTGTTAATTGCTTGTTGACCTTACGAAACATCACTTTGATTAAAAGCACTACTATGTTATTGGTGACATTATGCTTTCAGTATTTTTTTCTCTTTTTTGCCAGAGCAACTACAGCTAGTAAGTCTTAAGCATCTGAAACTGGATTTGAACTCAGGCCCTCCTGCTTCCAGGCCATTTAGGTGCCCCTCTTTATGATTTTATGAAGGAACAACTAATTGAAAGATATTTCAGGAAGTTAACCTTACTCCACCCAGCTCTTTTACTCGTCTTTTGGAATTTCTATATGCAAAAATCTTCCCTTAATCTTAAATCTTTTTCTCCTTCACTCCTACCACTTGCCAGGCTTTATTGAAACCTTGCTTCCCCTTAGAGATATAACCTCCCAAGCCAAACGTTTCAGTACTGGCTGCAGAGTCATACATTCTCCTTCATTCACTGATCAAGACATTGGTATTAGAATAATCCTATCATGTTTATTGTCTTTATGACACACCTCAACTGAGATCCTTTTCTATAATTCATTTGATAAATGATAAATATATGACAATATTTCAAATCTTTTCAAAAATTAATCAGTGAATACTTATTCAACACTACTTTCTGTCACACACTGAGTTTTTTTTTTTAAGTAAGCTTAATATATTATGTAGCATTTCTGCACAAAATATATGCCTGTGTTGAAATATAAGCATTGAGATTGAGAAATTGGTATTGACTCCAATAATGTTACCAAAGTTAAGAAATTAGAACTCCAAAGAAGAAATAAAAAGTTTGAGATTACAGTGGCACGTTATAAAATAAAAAGAGAGGCAGACAGATAAAGAAAGACAAGGCATTTTTGGTTTACCCATGTCAGTCCAAGTCATGAATGATAAGATTCTTAAAGAAAGAATAAAAGGAAAAAAATCAGAGGCCACTAGAAATATTTTAGAAGGATATGTCGGTAAGTAATAGAAGAGGGAAATACTAAAAGGTCATAAAAGAAGTGGCTGTGTTTTTTATAATATTGGTTGAAAAGCCAATGTAGATACTGAGTTACATATTCCTACCCATATTAATGTATTTTAATGGTGACCAAAGAAATACACAACTTTTGATAAAACTATAAGCAACAATTGACTGGCCAAAATTTATTGTTTTATGTGCTAAGTATTTTGAGGGCTGAGAAATACAAAAGAAGCATACATCATGGTATTGTTACAAGGAATGTACAACCTCATTGAGCAGATGAGACATGCGGTCAATATTTACTTGATGGATCTGTGACTTTACTATGTAGTAATTTCACCCCATGATGATACAAATCATGTCCCCTCTATGTCCTCTCATTTCATGTACTGCTTGCCCAGGTTTTCCCATAAATATTACTAGAAGCTCCATGTAGCAGATTGGAAGTCTTTGTTTCCATTAGTCTAGAAATAGTTATATAACCTAGAAATACAAGTCATGACATGCATTATTGATATGCTACTGGCCAATTATTTTATATAATTCTTAAATACATCTTTCTTCATGGTAATCTTCTCACCATATGCATCTCCTACATTTAATTCTATCATCACTATGTCCTTCATTACCCAGGGGAAGCTCATCACAAGGAAACAAAGAGCACATCATACCTCATCAGTACCCTTAATAGCCTCTGCCCCATTTCAGAAAGGCCTGGAGAGACTTACACAAACTGATGCTGAGTGAAATGAGCAGGACCAGGAGATCATTATATACTTCAACAACAATACTATATGATGACCAGTTCTGATGGACCTGACCATCCTCAGCAACCAGATCAACCAAATCATTTCCAATGGAGCAGTAATGAACTGAACCAGCTACGCCCAGAGAAAGAACTCTGGGAGATGACTAAAAACCATTACATTGAATTCCCAATCCCTATATTTATGCCCACCTGAATTTTTGATTTCCTTCACAAGCAAATTGTACAATATTTCAGAGTCTGATTCTTTTTTTACAGCAAAATAACAGTTTGGTCATGTAAAAAAAATATAATGGAAATACCAATCCATATTAGCC
Source organism: Sarcophilus harrisii (assembly GCF_902635505.1). Classification (NCBI taxonomy): domain Eukaryota; kingdom Metazoa; phylum Chordata; class Mammalia; order Dasyuromorphia; family Dasyuridae; genus Sarcophilus; species Sarcophilus harrisii. The sequence continues at coordinate 175,321,940 of NC_045426.1, read as the reverse complement.
ATGGTTGTCATAAGCAAAAATCTTAATATCTAGCCAAACCTACTTAAGGTTTGTGTAATAAACCCACATTCCTAATTTTATTAGGGATGTGCCAAGTTAAGCACTTTACTGGCCTTTGGACAGATTTATAGCTTGACTTCACTGAATTACTGGTGACTGACAAGAGGACATTGTTTTGTAGGATGCTATTTAAATAAAAAAAAAGAAGTCTACTATAACATCATCACAGAATCATACCCCCCTGTTGAGTAACTACTTCATCTCTATCCCTCACCCCTCTTTTTAGCTTCCTTTTGCGTCTAATCTGTTCCCATTAGATTTTAATCTCCTTGAGAGTTAGAATTATGTCATTTTTCTATCCCCACTATTTAGTGCAATGTCATGAACATAGTAAAGCAATTAATAAATGTTTATTGTATTAGGGTGCACTATACCATGATGGTACCACTAACTGCATGCTCAATGAAAAGACTCAAATACTTTTCTTTCTACTTACTGTTTAAATAGTCCTTGTTAATGCATACTTTAAAAATACTTTTATACCTACAAGCTTCACTTTTGCTGTCTAAATCTAGGATTGCACAAGGTATTAGTATCACTAAGGAGGAAATTTAATTGTATAATTACTATGCCCCATTGCCTCCACCCATCCCACCTCCCCGTTGATATTTAACACTGTCCTTTTGAAACCAAAAATCTCATAAGATCATTTAGGAGTGAGGTTATAGATCAGAGTTTGTTACCCTTTTCAAGGTCTGTTAGCATGATTTTGTCATTTGCAGTTTATACCTCTGGTTACACTGCTACTAAGGCAGGTTGTGCCTAACAATCCCAGCTGACTGATGGGCAAAGTCATTCTTTAAAAGAATGACTGAATTTTGTTGGCTTGGCTATAGTAATTATAAAAAAGTAATATAAAGATGCAAAAAGAATAAAACAATGACAGTTTCTAACAATAACTTATACATGGATTTTCTTTTCTTCATAGGTATTACACTGCAAAGAGAGAGTAGTAGGCAGATGATTGTATTAAGAATAGAACAGATAGTCATTTTATATTCTCACTCAATTTGTGCTTTTTATTTGTTTTCCAATAAAAATATAACATTAGATGACTTTCTGGGAGAATAAAAGGGGAGTAAGACAAGTTGAAATCTAGATAATGTATATACAATATATCAAGAAAAAAAATTTAAAAATAACAAATGTTTTGCAATAGTACTAATAGAGAAAATTAGACTAAGTAGATATTTTTAGAATACTAGTGATTTGTGCTTAGGGCCATAAATCTAAGATCATCTATGTAAAATAACAAGGAGCTTGGAAATAATTTAAAATTACATTAGAGGCTTCCCACTCATATTACTTTTCATATAAAGTCTTTTTTTAAATATAGCACCTAAAAAAAATCAAAAGAAAAATCCAGAAATTCAACTTCTGCAGAATATATGGCAGTAGAATGCTTTTCTAGAATCATCCATATGGTGATTAAATTTTGAACTGCAAAGGAAAGAAAAATCAAATCTTTCTCTCAATATCTGCTGAAAGAGAGTAGTGTCAGTCACCCCTCCCCATACCTACTCCACACTTACAGATACAGATCAGATTTCAGAATCTATTAGTTTTTAATGCACCCTCTTATTACACCAGCCTAGTGATAATTATAGTATCCCTACCAGAAAAATAGTGAGAGATAAGGGAGTAAGGGTGGAAAGAATATTATATGAAGTTTTCATTTCTGATCATAGCTTGTTATTTTCTATATACTATACACATTCTATCTCCCAAATCAGTGTTTTTGCACAAGCTGTCTCCCTTTCCTAGAATAGACATTCTTCTCACTACTGCCTCCAAGAACCCCTAACTTTCTTCAAAGTTCAGTTCATGTCATTTTATACTTCCTATAGCATTATTTTGAAAAGAATAACCATGATAATTATGTGAGGTTGGCATAGTTTCGATGACCTGCATTACATCCATAAAACAAGCTTTTATACTGTGGTTCTATTTTCCAATTACTGTTAACCATCTCTAATTATACAAGTAGGATCAACTAAAAAGACCAAAGAAACCTAGGTACCATCTAGTCCAATAACATTACATTTTTAAGGAAACTGAGGTTCAGAGAATTTGTTGACTTGTCAAAGGTAATAAGTGACAGATATAAATCCCAGTTCTAGATATTCTTTATAATTGGTATAAATTCAAAAATTGACAATCATTGCATTGTAATATCGTTCAAGATATTATAATGAATTCCTTTTAAAGAAATTATGAAAAATTTCTAGTAATTACATTTATTTTTTCCCAGGGGATGTTTAAGTAATTTTTACATACATCTAGCCAATTATTTTGAAACATCCAGGGAAATTGAGAACATGAAGAAATGTCTATTTTTATGTAAATACTGTTTGAATTCTAATGATGGTAAGATTGTCCAGCTGTTATTTATAGCAAATGCTATAATATATCAGTGATGAAACAGAAAATAATTATCTTTTTTTTCTCATTGATTCTCCAAGTGAATTGAACTGTAACTTAGTTCTTTTTTTTTTTTAACTTTGTGTATGCCAAAAAATCAGGAAAGTTAAATATGATGAGTTTATTTCAAGAGATTTATTAATTCTCTGCCTAATTTAAGACTGGGGTTTATGAGCTATTTTACAGTAATAGGAAATACAGTGCATGAATAGTTTTACAGTTAGAATGATTTTTAAAATATGAGGCAGTTCTGAGTTGATTACACAAAGAAATTAGACATTATGTAAGTTTTGAATAACTACAGACACAAAAAGCCTTTAAATACACTGTTACTTCTCAAAAGGATGAAAGTATGAGGATTTTACTATTCATATTCTGCCAGGAACAAAATATTTTAAGAACAATGTAATCCAAATATTCAAATCAGGACTTTGAACTCTTGAACTTTTTTTGCCTCATTACAACTCTACATAGGTTATATTGAATTATAGGACAGGCCCGTATACAACTTTGAGATTTGTTCTCATGACTCAATGAGAGGTATAAAACATCAGTAAAGCATATAGAGGGAAAAAGACCCTCATCGGAGACTTGGACGTAGAATCCAAAATGGAATCTCAGAGAAGCTGAATTTCAATTACATGAATGTCTATTGTCTCTAAAACCTAAAATATATATCCAAACATGCCATTCCCCTGCTTAAGATGCTTTCCTTGTTTTTGTTTTTTTCTTTTTTTACAAAGATACTAGAATGATCTGCCATTTTCTTCTTGAACTCATTCTACAGATGAAGAAACTGAGATGCCCAGGGTCACATAGCTAATAAGGGTCTGAAACTAGTTTTGAATTTAGGTTTTCTGACTCCAGGCTCTGCACTCTATCCACTGTGACACCTAGCTGCTCACTCCCTAGAAACTCTATATATAATTTTTCATATTTCATACAGTGTCTTGGACTAGAATTTTTAAAAATCATACTGCCGCATGAAATGGTAGCAGAATTGACATAATATATGAGATAAAGTTTTGCCTATGTGTACTAAACTTTGTAACATATTATTGTTAAGTGAAATAAGTGAAATTTTAGTGAATTGAATATTTACATGTATATTCATAAAAGATATAAATTCAGATGCTATGAGAAAAAATATTTATGACACGTTAAAACTATTTCCTACTCACAAATGAGCAATCTGCTCAATAGTTAACTAGTTTCTTCCAGAAGCAACTGGACACTACATTCATCCCATGGATATTGACTTAATGATTGTCACATGTAACAAATGGGTCGTGGAATCAAAAATCTAGATCTGAAATAGGTCAAGAAGCCAACTAATCCTCTTCAAAGACTAGGAAACTGAGGCCCAGAATAATTGAATGACTCTCCCAATTTCACACAAATCATAGGAAGCATTAGTGGGATTAGAAATGGAATAGCATTATATAAATGATTTTAACAGATATAGTTAACTCTTCCATATGAAATTTTCATATGAGTTTGAAATGATTTGAAAGTAAGTTTATTTCTTGGGGTGTTTTTCCTAAGTTCCATTATGAATCTGACTTTCAGGATGGTCTTCTTTGTCAATCAAGATGCTCCATCATCAAAGACATATGCTCATCCTCCAATTCATAATTAATAATTCCCATCAATTAAAACCTAATTCTACTTGACATCTCCAGAATTGTTATGTGGTCTTATGAAATTAGTCAAAGTTTCCAATCTTTGAAAAGCATATAGAGAAAAAAATACATGAAAAGCATGGTAATTGTGTTTTTGATAAACTAAGCAGAAAAAGCATTTTCCCCCTACAGTTTCTAGTGATAACAAGTTTCTTCTATTAATTTTACTCTAAGCAATAAAAGTTGGAGAAATGTTTGATAGCTAATTTCTTAATTTGCTGTGATGTTGACACAAATCTTACTTCAGAGTTTTTGTTATTTGAGAATCCTTTCTTTCATCACAGCATTACAAAAATATAACAAATTACATGTAACCTGACAGAAAAAGGGTGAGAAAATATGAATATTCACATGTTTCCATTATAATTTTTAGTCAAGACTGAAGGACATTAGATGGATTCATTAAGCTAAAAACCAGCCACTGCTTAACAGTCTTATTAACTCTGAGTATGTTTCATTGTAAAGATTACTTATGATCTTTCCTTTAAAATTCTCTGAATTTTAATGAGAAATTCTTACTACTTAGAATAATAATGAGTTCTAAGACATAGCAAACATACAGATTATTTTTAAGTTATTTTACAAATATTGGATTCAAAAATATTTTTCATAAAATGATTTAAAATACCCAATTTTAAATATTTTCATGATATACTAATGGGCCTATTAGAAAATTGCTTAAATAAGAATATTTCCATGATATATAAATAATATAAGATTTCCTTATGCAAATTACTTTATATTCATTTACAGCAATCATAAATTAAATAACTATTTTGAAAGCCCAATTAAAAATTTTCATGCAGAATTTCATTTTATTAAGTTACTGTGAATTTTGGCAATGGTAGGGTTAGTTGATAGTGTGTCAGACTTGAAGTCAGGAAGATGCAAATTCATACTGCTCCACAGATATTTAAGTGACCCCGAGCAAGACACTTAACTTTTGCCTCAATTTCCTCAAGTGTAAAATGGGAATAATAAAAGAACCTACTTGGTTATGGTTGTTGCAAAGATCAAATAGCATATTTATAAAGTTCTTATAAAACACATAATGTAGCTATTACTATATTAGCTATGATGTCAGAATTTTTGACATTCTTTGAATTCTGACAGTGTTTAAACTCTTAGGTGGATCTATAATGTACTATGTATTCTTTAGAATATGGTTTTTAATTTTTATATTTGATATATTTTTTAAAAACTGGACACATTTTAAGAGTGTTTAATTCGAAATCTAAGGATCTGAGTATGTATCTCAGGCAACATTTGAATTGAATTCAAAATTATATCTCAGTATAACTAAAGGCAAGTCACAAATTCTCTCTAAACTATTGCTTTTTGCATCTATAAGATAAAGAGATTTAATCAGATGGCCTCTATGGTTTACTCTTTCTCTAAATCCATGATTCTGAAATAATGTTTAAAATAATAAAGGGAAACTTCCTTAGGATGACTTCTTTAATTATCAAATGCTTAAATAAAATGGTATTGGGATGAGTATGATATAGTTAACTTGAACAAGATAAGATAAACTTATTAAACGTTCAGTATGAGCATTTGCATCTCAGAAATGGACAGACAAGTCAAGGCTTGACTTATTTTGGAGTTGATTGTCTACACCCAAGAGAGTAGCAGAGAAAATAGCAAAAGTTTGATCAATTTGAATTTCTCAATTTTTATCAAAAGAAGTAAGCCAAAGTTTTCAGCAAATCCTAGATATAATAAAGTTTGAAATATCAGAGGAGTATAATAGTTTGAGAAACATTTCTGTTTAATGAGTTCATTTTATAAAACATAATGAACTTTATAAAATATTTAAGTGAAAAAATGGATTAACATAGCATAAAGGCAAAAGCAAGAGTTATTCGAAAAAGCAATAAAGTGACACGGTTTTATGATAGAGCTCTTTGGTCTCTCTAGTACTCTTGCATGCTTAATTTTTGTCTTTCTTTTCATTTTCCTTTCCCCTCAGGAATGCTTGTCCAGGAAAATAAATAGACTCTCAGACTGCCCTATCTTAGCCTATTCAGCCATCTGCCAGAGTTTTCTGCAACTGTCTGAAATAGTAGTTTATCTTGACCTTCATGACCAAGTTCAAATTCATAGTTTTTCTCAGTCAATTAAAAGGATTCAGACTGGCTCCTTAACTCTTTCAAAATTATAAACCAGAAGAGGAAATGAAATGATAGCTTAACCTTCTGTCCACCTACATTCTCCTATTATGTTCAAGAACCATGACAGACAGTGTCAATTGAGAACAAACATGATATAAATTTTCTGGCATTCCATCACACTATAGTCCTGCTGTGAGCCAATGTAAAGGAAAACACACACACACACACACACACACACACACACACACACACACAATGGTCTTCAGAGTGGTTCCAGAAAAGGCTTATTCCCAGGTGCTGTGTGATAGCCAAATATAAAAATGTGAAATGGAAAGAACTAGTCACCACCATCTGGAGAAATGGCATCCTGCAGTGCTACTTGCTTTATGGCAAAAGAAAAAAAAAAACAAATTATAATTGAAATATTACTGAATAAATAAAGAGTAACAGATTCAACTCCCTCCCCAGAGACAACATTAAATATACACAATTACTCATTTCAAAATTACTCTTCACTTTTCATTTGGATGATTAACTTTAAAAAAAGAAAAAGAACAAAAATAAATTGATGAGAAAGAACAATGCATTAGAATGAGGGCTAGATTTAACACCTTATTTCTAGGATTTGTGTTTCAACTCTGCCAAGAAGTACCTGGCAAATAATTCAATTTTTCTGACTCTTTGAGTCCTAATTTGCAGTGTAGATTACAATGCTTATATGACATATCCTCAAAAATTATTGTGAAGACCTAAAGAGAAAATGTTTAAGAAGCACTTTGTCAATTTTTGAGGGGCTATATAAATACCATTTATTTATAATTAATCATTTATTCCCCTAGTATGAATCATTGCTACATTTGCTGATAAATCTATGTAGGAGGCAGTTTGAATTTAGAAACTAGATATTCCATAGAATGTTGCAGGCTAAATACTATTCTAGTACCCTTCCTAATCAATCCAGTTTTGAGCCAGAATGTGAGTGATTTGAGTCTAAAACAGAATAGGGTTAAGTCTTTAAGCTTGAATGCTGTCAAGATAACAGGGTAGTTACTTGCCTACTTAGCATCTTCACAGTAATCTCTGAATCCCAGGACAGATGTGGTACAGCCTCAGTGGTTTATCCCTAGAGGATGTCTGGGTGTGTCTGAATCCCTAGGGAATTCCATGTATCAGAATATAGAGCATTCTGTCCTGGACTGCTTCAGGGTTCCTGTGAAATACCCTGTCCACTGTGAGTAATTGATTATTTTTATACTGGAGGAAGATTTACTTAGACATGGTATGTAAGCAAAAATTGTCAAGGACAAATTAATTTTGAAATAAGTTGCTTACTTTTTAAGTAGAGAGCTAGGCTAAAGTGGAACAAAAATCTTTAAAAGAAATTTTTTTAGGTCAGCATTGGGAAGAAATATAGTTAAAGTGGTAGGATAAACATACCTGTCTTAAAGAGCCAAAATACACAGGCAAGGGGGAAAACATCTCCACCCAACAGGAAATCAAACTGATGTTAAGAAATACCACAGAAAGAGAGACTCTGGAAAACTCCTTATTGCATCATCATCCATGACGAAGGGAAACCTTCACTCAGAGCCTATGTGAAATTTAGCACCAGAAGAAATTAAACCAAGAAATTTTAATATCATTGTACAATGTTCAATGTTCAATGCTGTTATTGCTTCATGTGTTTGTTCATGTGTTCAATCTTTGTCCTATTCCAATCTTTGTTCTTTTCTATCCTGTGAATGTCACCAAAATAGTTTCCTCCCAGATGTCTCATGCTCTCCTAAGTTTAGATGCAGTCAGTCAACAAGTATATATTAAACACCTATTATGTGTAAACAACACTGCTAAGTTCTAGTAACACAAAGAACTTCAAAAACTGGCCTTCAAAGAGCTCCAAGTCTAAGAGATATAAAATGTAAACAAAGTATTACAAGCAAGAGTTCATATATAATTTGGAAAAGATTAATTGAGAGAAAGCACTAGTCTAGCTAGGATTTTAAAGATATCAGAGATATCAAAAGGCTGACAAAAGATGAGAATTTTAGCTTTGGATCCTTGGTAGAAATTGATTACTCAATGTTTACTATGTGCCTTCAAGAGGAGAGAATTTGGTGAAAGCTGAGGGGAAAAAAGAGATTTTGGTTTCTACCTTTGAGAAAAAAGACATATGGTTCCAAATTCTCTCCAAAAAGAGATCCCTGAAGAAATAGATTCTATAGAAAAAATAACTTTTAGAGTAGCTAGAATTTTGATCATGCATCTATCTCCAGCTTAATTTGGGGAGAATTGGTTGCTAAACATTTATGAGTGCATCTATTTACATAGTCAGGCAATGTAGATATTCTGAGGATTTTTTGAACAAACCTAGAAAATTCTAGAATAATAATATACAATAATATGCTAATGGCTAGAATTTATATAGTGCTTAAATAATTTTGCAAAGTGCTTTAAAAAATTAACTTACTTTGTGCTCATAACAACCCTGAGAGTGAAGTGCTATTGTTATCCCCATTTTACAAATGAAGAAATTGAAGCACAGAGAAATTTTGTGATTTGCCCATGAAAGTGTCAGTGTGTAGATTTGAACTCAGATTTCCTGGATTCCAAGTCTCCAGCCAGTGTCCCAACTTGAGCAGTGGTGGCAGATCAATAGAAAAGTTCTTGCCCCAAATATCTTAATGTCTAGAAGTTTCTAAATGCGGGAGATGAATTCCTAAATTAAACACGTATTAAAGTTAAGGATCAATATTGACTTCGGAAGGAGAAGGCTCAACACCTTTGTCCCTATAGTATTGTTTCTCATCTGGAATCCAAAAAAGAGCAGTTTCCTAGAAAGTGACTAAGACCAACTAGCTTCTTTTGACACTCTTTTAAATCTCAGTTCTCTAAATTTAACCAGTAAAAGTAGTTGCTGTCTTCTATATGATTACAAACCTCAAACAAGTTTCAGAATGTCTATCCATTTTCCAAAGTCTTTCCCAAGGTATTTCAATTTCAAGTCATCTTAGCCCTCCCAAAAGCAGATTCCTAAGATTAGCTTTGTACATTTGCCAGTCCTATTATATATATGTGTATATATATATATATATATATATATATATATATATATATATATATTTGTGTGTATACATGCATACATGCAATCTATGAGACAGATTGAGAACCAAGAGAGTTCTTTCAAGTTAGTAAATATAAAGTTTATATTTGGTGTTTCCTGACAATGGTGAATAGATTCTACAGTATTCTAGTAATCAGGAAAAGGAAAGAAGTTGCTGAATTGAGGAAAGGGAAGTTACATGTTTGTTTGTGTATGTGTATGTATATACATTTATACATGCATTATCCATGTTACTTTATTCTCATATCCATTTATTCTCATTTACATATATATATATGCTATTTTATTCTCTTTATTCCACTTTTCTGAGATGTTGTCCTATAAGTGTGTACTAAAGTATAAAAGAAAAATTTAACCAAACATCCTTGACACTAAAACATTAAAATGAAGTAAATATAAAGTTATCTATATTCCTACTCAAGTGATTAGCATATTAAGCACCCACATTGAACACCATCCCCACATTTCTATTATATGAAGATTTAGAAATCCATAGATCATAGGAATCATGTTTCTGTTATACACCATATTCTGTCCTCCATGCATGACTCCCACCTAACCTGAAGCTCATTTTCCAACATCCTGCTTCTCACAGGATAAAGAATATTAAATGTAAACAATTGTGGTGCTTGGAGATACTCAATGATGACATATGGAGCAGTGATAGTGAAGATAAGATCGAGGATATTAGGCAAAGGAAGTGAGCTGCTATTGTAGGATAAGAGAGGAATCTGTAGATCAAGGAAAAAAGGAGAAAAACTAAAGATAGACCATCTCAAAGAATCCTTACAGGGAGACTGAAAGTCTCAGAAAAGAGAGAAAATAGAATCAAAAAGTAACTGGAGAAAAATAAACAAATACAAATCAGAGTTTGAGGAAAGGGAATTGAATTGTTAGGTAATGAATATCTTATTGAATATATTGACAGGAAATAATAACAATTATATTGTTTAAGAAGAATTTTGGTAGCTCTTTCCATTTACAGACATGAGCATATATGGATTTATGTTTATTTATCTGTATGTATGTAAGTAGTGCTGCAACATGGGCTATAGGCACACAATGGCTATGTATTTTGTAATCTCTTTTCTCTTTTGATGTTTGACCTTAAATTTATAGCCCATCTTGTTCAGAATATTGGCTTTTGAAATAGGGTTTTCATTAGCTAATGTGTGTATTATTCAATTATGCATGATTAAATTGATGGGGGGGGGGGGAAGCTTTCAACACCAAAGGTTGTTCCTGAAGTCCCAGCCAAATTAAATGGAGCCTAATCTGTATCAACATATAAAATGGAGTCAATCCTCTGGATTGAATGGACAATTAAAGTCTGTGAAAGTATATTACATCTAAAAAGTATCTGGAGTTGGCAACAAGAAAATGGTCTCCCCATCTTAAGACTCTCCCCAATCCATTTCATCCTCCCTACAGCTTCTAAAGTAAATTTTTCTAAGATGATATGTCACTCTCTAAATCAATAAACTCCAGTGGCTACATCTTACCTCTAGAATCAAATAAAAACTCTTGTTTGGAGGCCAGGAGACACTGTGGATAGAATATGGGACCTGTAGTAAGGAATACCTGACAAGAAATCTGACTTCATACAACTTTTATCTGTGTGATCCTGGGAAAGTCATTTAACTTCTATCTGCCTTGGTCTCCTCATTTCCAAAATGAAGATAATAATAACGCCTTTGAAGTTATTGTGAATAGAACCCGAAGTATTAATAAAGTGCCTTATTTGCAAATTTCAAATCACTATATAAACTATAGATGTTAAAAACCTTTCATAACTTGCCACCAAATTATCTTTACAATGCAGAACCACACTGTCCTCTTCTTAAAGTTCTTCATATACTACATTCCATGGAATATACTTATACTTGACTTCAACATGTTAGACCTCCCACTTCCTTTAAATCTTAGTTGTTTCCATGTTGTTCATGAAAATATTCTTGTTCTCCCCAAGTTGCTAGTGTCACCCTCAAAAGTTGTATGTATTTTTATAGACTTACATGTATACTTCCTCTTAGCATCGTGTAAATTCAATGTCTGTTTCATATATGTCTTTATAACTCCAGATTCTAACATAGTTTGGAAACATAATAGATGCTTAATAAAAGTTTGTTGATTGTTTGATTTATAGATGACAGATTGTGGTGATCCAACATTTTAGTGCCATAAAAATCACTCTGCTGAGCAACTGAAGTTAGAGATGATCAAACTGGACTTTAGGATAGAGTTAGTCTTAATTAATCCAGATGATATTTACATTGTAAAGTCAATTTTTAAAAGTATATGTATATATGTGTGTGTGTTTGTGTGTGTGTGTGTGTGTGTGTGTGTGTATGTATAAAGTGGATTTTACTTACACTAGAAATTTCTAGAAATACATTTTTATGTGGTTCTTGGGACACAATAAGGAGAATGTATTACTATATGTGTTTTGTAACATTATGTTTTATATCTTCTTTATTCTAGGTGGATCTTCTAGTCCCTACCAAAGTGACTGGCATCATTACCCAAGGAGCTAAAGATTTTGGTCATGTACAATTTGTAGGTTCCTATAAACTGGCATATAGCAATGATGGAGAACATTGGACTGTATACCAGGATGAAAAACAAAGAAAAGATAAGGTAAGATAACATTTTGCTTGATCCATAAGATATAGGGTTATAGAGGTCAATGTTCTTCATAAGAAACTGTTTAAGCACTTTGAATGAACCTATTAATTCATTAGCTAGAATGACCCAGGTCTTAATATAACAGGCATGTCAATCCTCATGTGTTATCCAATTGGAATATATTCCATCAAAGTTAAATAAAATGTACTGATGATACAGAATTATATATGTTGAGCAAATATGTCAGAGTAAATCTAATAAAGGCACAAAATAGAATTCTGCTGAATTTCCTTTACCGCAAAAAGTTTTTTCTATACATTGTCATTATAACATGTGAAACCTTTATCAAAGTAGCGTTTTGATTTTAGATTTTTCTTTGCTGTATTCTTTATTAAAAGAAAAAAATTGTAATACATGTATATATATACACATACATGTGTATATATAAATATGCATATATTCACACATATGTGCACATACTCTATGAATCATAGCACATCGGATCTTTCTATCCTCCTATATGAAGTTATATATGTAAACCTTATTTTATGAATCCTTTATCAGTTTCTAATCATTTTCTCTCAAAGGTGAAATTATAGATTTTTGCCTACTTTCTTTCTTGATAAAATAGCCCATGATTCCCTCTTTTGTTGTTTGCTGATCATGTTATCATTTGGTAAAATACATAATTGTCCTTTCTTCAGCGAATAAACACATAAATTTACTTTACTTTGCCATTCACATCTCAGTATTTTCCATTTTCTATTGTGATCATTAATCATAATTTTTCTTATAACACTAGCAGAAATATGTATATATAATATAACTGCTTAAAGAAATATAGAAATGCCAGTTGTTTTATAGAAGTGTTTGGTTGAATTCATGTCAGGAAAACCTAAAAGCATTTCTGTGTGAAAATGTACTTACATACATATACAAAAGTAGATTTGCATATGACTGTTCTGTTGACTCATACATATATTTATGTATGGGAAGAGAAGAAATCTCAATCTCTTTGTGTCTCTGTCTCTCTGCTATGTATAGATGTATGTATATCATATATCTATATACAGATAAATATAATAGAAACATATAAAGTATTATAGTAATGTAAAAGAAGCTATAGATCTAGCTTCAGAATGAGAAAAGATCTCATTCCTATTCTGCTTCTGACATATACTAGCTAGATGATCCCAGGGATGTCATTGAAGTACAATTTGCAGAATAGATCCCGAGCTGTATTGGGAGAGGGAGTTTCCTCACTGAGACTTGCCTATATCAACTGTAGGACTTGTTAAATTGTAGTTTTAGTTAGAAATTGTATCTCTAGTTTTAAATAATGTATATAAATGTAATTGTAAGAAATTCTGAGGCGTACTAACAAATATTATTTTTATGAGTTGAACATAATCTTTCATATTTTTCTTTTCTTTTTTTTAAAATTTTCTCTCTCTGTTTCTGTCTTTCTGTGTTGGCTCCATCTCTTTCTGTTTGGGGAACAGGATTCAGGTTCAAATGAACCTGTGATTTCCTCTCTGAGTACAATTCACAATGTGGACATTTCCTTCATTGATGAAGAATGGCAACTTTTAAATTTAGATACCTATGAAACTATTGAGAAATATAGTACCTTGAATGTGGTCACACAGTCAGAATGTGTCAAAGATTATACTTGAACCCACTGCTTCAGATTTCAAAGACAGCCCTCTTTCTACTATATAATTTTGTCTCTTGGCAACTATTCTTTCAAAATAACAATTTACATTTTTTGTATTACTTTTTATGTGGAGACAACATGGTCTAGTGCAGGGGTCCTCAAACTTTTTAAATTGGGGGGCAGTTCACTGTCCCTCAGATTGTTGGAGGGCCGGACTATAGTAAAAACAAAAACTTTGTTTTGTGGGCCTTTAAATAAAGAAACTTCATAGCTCTGGGTGAGAGGGATAATCATCTTCAGCTGCTGCATCTGACTCACAGGCCTTAGTTTGAGGACCCCTGGGTGAATATAACTGTATCCTTGAGACATATTAGACCTAAAAGTCTTGATAGAAACAAACAGTCATGGGAATCTAGACAAGTCACTTTGCTTCTGAGTTCTCTAAATAAAACTTAAAGAGGATGAATTGAAGAGTAAATGTCTATCTACATTCACAGAGGGAATTTCTTCATTGGGGACTTGGTCACTCCAATGAAATTGCAGGTCCGTTCCCTCTCCCTTTTATTGGAATGCCATGTTCCTTAACTTTTCAGATTTACTAGCAACTAGAGCTTCAGAGGTAAGGTCAATGATAGCTATCCAGGAGAACCTGGGTAATTGAATCCATAGCCACAGTTTCTAAGGCAGTCTTTTCATCAGTATTCAATTTATTAAACTAGCAAAGACAATTCAGGAATACTGGGATCAAGAAAAGGTAGAACACCATTACTTACTAAAATCTTTCTGTGCCACATTACAGACTGCTTGGGAACTTCTGTGATTGATAGGCTAATGTTATTGTCAACCAGAGGACACTGAAGTTGATTGAATTCTAGAATTTCCTTCATATTGTAGGGAAAAAATAGTGCCCAGGGCAGGGACAGAAAAAGAAAGAGGTAGAAAGAATGATTAGGTTTCATTTCTGCATTTTATTAGATTGGCCAACACATACTCATGCCTAAGAGAGAGGATAAGGGTTAAAATAAGAAGCATGTACATTTCATGAAACTAGTCTTAAAATTAATTACATCTATAACATAACTAACCACATGAGATCTAGATTGTTTTTTTAATAATTTATTATAGATTAGTTCACTTCAATTTTTTAAATGAATGAACTAATGCACTAAGAGATTCATTCTCATGAATTAGATTTTTACTCTTTTCATAATATTCTTTGCACTTAGAAAGAAAAGAATTTCATAAATTAATAATGTTTCTGAAAACAAGATTGACCAGTCACTTCTAAAATAAGTTTTGTCAAATACAATGAAAAACAAATCAAATGAAATGATGCTGAGTGAAGTAAGCAGAATCTGGAGAATGTTGTACACAGTAACGGCAAGATTATCTAATGATCAACAATGATAGACGGAGCTCTTCTCAATATTCCAGTGATCCAAGATATTTCCAATAATCTTGGGATGGAAAATGCCATCCACATCCAGAGAGAAAACAATGACTGGATATGGTTTGAAGCCTATTATTTTCACCTTTTGTTGTTATTGTTGAAGTTGTTTGCTTTACTTCTCATGGTTTTTCTCCTTTATTTGGATTTTTCTTTCACAACATGGCTAACATGGAAGTAGCTTTAAAAGATGAAAATAGACATATAGTTGAATTTTATCTACTATTAAACTTATGTAATTGAATATTTGATGAAATTCTTCCATTTGGATACATTATTTTGACATTTATCAATGAAAAAGCATTAAGATATTATACTTACTAGCTAAGTGACCCTGTATAAGTCACATAAACTTTCTTGGTCTGACTTTCCCAATATGTAAAATTAGAAAATTGGACTCAGTAGGTTCTAAGATCTCTTCCAGCAATAATGCTTTAAAAAAAACTATAACCCAAGTATATGATTTATACTTTCCCCAAGTATGGGGAAATGAAAAAAAACAAATAGTTCTTGCCCTCAAAGAACTTAAAGCTTAGTAGGGTTTAAAACAGCAAGTAAAAAATAGGTAAAAAAGAATAAAGAGCTCTATATATTATATATATATATATATGTATATGTATACAAATATGCACATAGTTATCACAAAAGCATAATGTCATATGTTCCTTTGTGAGTGAAGTAGCATTTGTTTCCCTAAAATGAATTCAACAATTATTAGAATTTTCACCCTTACTTGATGGGAGCATGATTACATATCAAGAGAGATGAGGAGAAATGGAATTGAATCCATCCATTTGTGTACTTCCTATATTTCAGCTTTGTTAGTTATGAACTCAGAATAAGTGAGATGTTGGGAGTGGCAGCCAATTTAATCTGACATCCATCCATATCTGCAGCTGTCAAGGTCATCTCAGTTTGATGAATATAAAAAAGTTAGCTTTTAGTTACTAACAGATGTCCTTTGGGAGAAGGTGGGTCCCTAATATATAAAGATCTGCAATCTTCTCAAATCTTTCAGACCTTATTCCAAGAATAAATATGTTATACAAACATTCCCACACGCATTTGAAATGATTGAAATTTATCAAGAAAAATGATTGTATGAGCAAATGATGGAAAGAGGATTAGAAATGGATGGGCACCTTTTTCTCTCAGTCTAAGAAACTAGAATAACTAACAGACTATGGTGTCATCTTACTGCAGAAATTAAAATACAGTCTCAAGAACTAAAAATATTTCCTAATGCCTGTTTGTTTTCTGAACACAAATTTTTCAATATTTTACATCATTCCCTATTAAGTATGAACTTACTAATTCTATAATAGATGCTTTTACAGAAAAACAAACAAACAAAAAAAAAAAACTCACCCGCCCATATACTTGGTGTTGGATACGTAAAAGGATCATAGTTCTATATATATGTCTAAACATCTATCATTTTAGAGAAAGTTATCAGAATAGCTATTGTAAATAATTAACTGATAACATGTCTAATGTAAAAGCCTTTCAGCAAGATTCCCTCTGGGTCATTGTTCTTCCCTTCCTCCTCATTACTTAGTAAAAATTGAATTTTAGAGAAAATTATAAATGAAAATTAATAAAGGATGCAGTTATTATTCTCAAAGTTAATTTCAGAAGTGGTAAAAATATATATAAATTTCAAATGCTACCCAGTGCATAGGTTATTATTAAAATAGAAAAAAATGAGCTAAAACAAAATCCATCTTGTTTTAGACTTTTAAACCTGTTTGGCATATCAAATTGCCTCATTAAAAAGGACTGAAATGAATTAAACCTACAACATGAGCTTCAATGCTCAGAAATAATTCAATAGTATCTTCCCTGCTCTAAATGCATTTGCTGGATTCTAATTTTAAGGAGAAGACATCAACACCCAAAGAACACATGTAAAAATATAAGAATTGTTGAAACAACAATTAAAAAAACAATATGACAAACACATAGTCATGATAATAAATCTGCGATTTCATTACTATATAGAATTCTCATTATAAAAACTACCACCCATAATGAGTATCTGTTATGGGCCACAACTTGAAACAAGGTGCTAAGTCAGTGGAATTGATAGAGACAATGGTTATTTAGCATGGTGCTTAACAGTTCTATAGTTCAGTAGTGTACTCAGTACTTATTATAGTTCTACAAGATTCACACCTTTAATAAGAGACCATATAAGCTCGGACAAACTCAGCCAGAATCAGAACTAGGGAGGATAGAGAGCATGGTGGCAGTCCTCCTTCCTCCCCCACAGAAACCAAGACACATTCAGGAGGACTTCAAAAAGCTGGCAGAAGCAGAGAAGACAAAGGACTGGCAGCAGGAGCTTAAGTTCTCGGAACCAAGGAGAAAGATAGGCCTCTAAAAAAGCTAATGGGCCCCAGGAAAAGAGACAAGACTTGGAAAGAAACAATAAAGGATTTGGACTTTAATACCTGGCTGCACTCGTGGTGATTACTCAACTGAAAGGAAGGCTGCTCCAGAGACCCCAAGAAAACCTCAACAGAGAACATTACATTTTAGAGAGAATATTACAAGTATCAGCTATCATTCTGTTAGTAACAGGCTTATTCCTATCTATAGCAATGTGAAATATGTTTTGAAAGGAAACACAATGATATATTATGAAAAGCCTTTCAGTGCCTTGAAAAAGACATAAATAAGGCATTAATATAATGTAATATAATATAACAACATAATACGACACAACATAATATAATACATACCATTTTTATGTATTACTATAATCAACAAGCATTTTGTTCATCCTCTGTTCAAAGTAGGTAATAAGGATTACACATTAAAACAAACAAATATATGAATCAATGAATGAACATAATAGTTTCTGCTTTCAAGGATTTTACATTCTATAAGTTTACAGATAAGCAAGTAACAATGAAGTACACAAGGACTGAGGGGAAATAATAGCTCAGAACATCAGGAAGGGATTTTTTTTTTTTTTAAGGAAATGGCATGTGTGTTGAGACTTGAAAGGAGTCATAGATAAGAGATATGGGTATAAAGAAAAAGCATTCTCATCATGGCCAAGAGCTTGTTGAAAGACAGAGAATTGGGACACTGAGTGTTTTATAGTGGAAACAGCAATTAGTCCAGTTTTACTTCTTGTTCTCATAGTCATTGTTTAATCATATCCAACCCTTCATGAATCTAATTGGGGGTTATTCTGGCAAAGATATGAGAGTGGTTTGCCACTTCCTTCTTTAAGTTGATTTATGGATGAAGAAACTAAGGCAAAAAAGGTTTTTTTTTTTTTTTTTTTTTTTTTTTTTTTTTTTTAATGACATCCTCAGGGTCATATATCTAGGAAGAGTCTGAGACTTTTATGAACTTAGTTCTTCCTAATTCCAGGCCTGGCAATCGATCTATTGTACTAACTATACAATAGCTGCCCTATATAGAATTTGTGAGAGGAAGGGGAGAAGGTAGTTCCAATTTGTAATTATCTTAAAATCAGATTGTTAAGAGTTTCAAATGACAAAGGATTTCATATTTTATTCTTAAGGCCACAAAAAGACACTGAATTTTCTTGAAAAGAGGCATGAAATGATCAGAACTATACTTTATGAATATAAATTTGAAAGTCATTTTGAGAACTCATTGGAAAAAGAATAGGCTAATACTAAGGCCTGGAATTTAAGAAAAATTCAAAAAACCAAACTCCAACTGGAGCAATGTATTTTTAAAATATACACATAAAACAAATAAAATATAACATGAAAATTTTAATTTTGAATTAAAACTATAAGAAAAAATGTTGTGTAAACTGATAATATACCTGGTCCTTCTAGTGCTAGAAAAATGAGACTAATTAGGAGGTTATTATAATAGTCCCGTAGAGAGATATGGTGTGCCAGGATTGGGATGGTTGTTGTGGTACAAGTCAATAAAAGGAGAAAGATTAGAAAAATATGCAGGAGATAGGATCAATAAGACTTGATAACTGAATGGATATAGAGGTGGGAAGAGTAGAAGAGAGTAAAAAGTGAGGATGCCTTATATTTTATGAATCCACGTAACTCATAAATCTATAGGAAGATATACTCTTGATGCATAGTGGAGCTACTAAATTGCCAGTTGATGTCAGCAAATTTTACTCTAGAGGTTGAATAAGGCAACCCTAATTGATTCTTAATATTGTTTGCTACTGACTTTCCATGGTTACTTTCCTAAGTGGGGAAAAAATAGCTTTATTTACAAGTATAGCATTAGCCAAATATTTTCTTCCATGGAGCTATAATAAATAAATAAGATGTCTCAAAGAGGACATGCATCTCTGTTGAGATGTTTTTCAGTAGCAAACATCAGATAGAAATGCTTACCATCAAGTCTTATGAATTCCTTTGTACATTACTATCAATTGGCTTATGTGGAGGCAGCATAAAGTCTAACATCAATTTCAAAAAAATCAGGGCTTTCATAAAGAGAAAAAATAGATTTAAAATAATAATTTTTTCCTTGTTTGCTATAAGTGTTATAAATGAGATTCCAGGAATGTATGAATGGTCTCTCTGTCCTCATTAGTCAGAACTGACTAAGACTTAGGAAATCTGTATGCAGCAAGAAAATATATTTTCAGATGTTGCCTGGAATAAATAGCTATCTTATTCTCTTCAACTAGAGGTCAGTAGCTCACTATTCCTCCCCCAAGCAACTTAAAATATTTTATTGCTGAAGCTTCTTCTATTTTTTTTTTTTTAATTTAGTAGAGTCCCTTGGGATAACACGCATAATCAAACATAAAGGCAGTCCATACATATTTATTTGTTTGTAATATGTATTGTGCTTCATAACATTTACATTTGTTTTTCTCTGTAATCTTGATTCAATTTTCCTCCTATACTAAAAGTACATGGGCTCTTGTACTAATAAAAAAAAGAGGACAAGTTTATTTAGTAGCTATGAAGCTAGTTCCCAAGAATTTTTTTTACACTATTTAGCTGCAAAGCTAAAAAAAATGAAGTTCCTATGTTGCTTTATTTTTATGTGTCTCAGGGTACAAGATAATATAAATCAGCAATAAATTTGGGAGAAATATTCCAAGTTGTGTTTTTTTTCTGATGCATCAACTTAGACAGTAAGAGACTTCAAAAGAACCTGTGAATCAAAGTCAGAGTTTTTCTCTATATGCAGGGGGACCACTGGTGGGATGGTGTAGTAGGAAATAATAAAAGTAGAAATATCTTCCTTGATTCTTTTCCCCAAACTTTATTTTACAAATATTTGGCCTAACATTAGTCTGAAAGTTTGTACCAAAGACTATATGTGATTTTTAAAAACTGATTTTTAGTCCATCCTCTTTTTCACCTTTGAAATGGAGAAAAGATACTATTCATTAGAAACCACTGTATAATTCCATGTATTGTTTAATTAAAACTATCTTGAATTTGTAAGAAAAGAAACACAGTGACACTAGATTTTAGTTTGACCATTTTCTTACCATCAAAATAGTAATATATTTAATCAATGAAATTGAAAGTGAATTAAATTCCCTAATTTTAGTGTTGAAAATGAATGTATTATAGCATAAATGTTTGGATCATTGATTGACCAAGTCTCTCTAGATGATGAGAAATATTTTTCATCAGGTTCTGACTAAAAAGGTATTGTACTTTTATGAAATCATTAATTACTGAAAATTGTACTTTAAATGGTTGTTCATGTTATGTTTCAGGTAATCCAAATGAAAGGATGATGATAAGATAGAAAAATTATGTTTATGAAAATGTAGTTATAAAGTATGAATTACATGCTCTTCAATATATTACCACTTTTTCTTCTGAGTACACATGTATAACCTATATCAAACTGTTTACCATCTCAGAATTAAGGGAGGTAAGGGAAAGAGAGAGAAATTGGAATTAAAAAAATTTTTAAAGGAATATTAAAAATATTTTAGATGTAATTGATAAAAATATTACTAGATTTGAAAAAGGGAAGTGAATAGGATTAGAATGAATTTCTAATTTTGATAGAATTACTACATCAAATGTAAATTTGTTAAGATGAAATGAAGATTTATAATACATGGTTTGGGACCATTTGGTGACACAGGGGATAGAGTGCCAGGCCTAAGATCCCTAATCTTTAGTTCAAATTTAGCCTCAGACAGTTATTCATTGTGTGAACTTGGGAAACCCCTTACCCCTACTTACCAGAGTTTTCTTATCTATAAAATGAGCCAGAGAAAGAAATTGCAAACCACTTAATATTGTTGCCACACAAATCACTTCTAGTAATGTTGCCAAGAAAATTCCAAATGGGATAAAGAAGACTTCGTCATGAACCAAAAAGAAAAAAAAAAAAAGAAAAAGAAAAAGCAACAAAACACAATTACATCAACCACAAATGTAGAGCTAAAACTAGGCTGAGGCATTCAGGTTGGGGACCCAGACTACGGAAATTTAGAAAAAGCATAATTGTACTCTATATAGTCCTCCATCACTTTATCCCTGAAATTTCCTTTACTGTTCTGCATCCATGCCAGAGCTCTACCCATCTACATCACAGTTAGCCACACCCACAGTGAACCTTCCACAACTTATTCCCTTCTGTACCCTTCCTTGGAAGTCATTTCCTTAGTGGCTTTTTTCATGATCTTATGTCTACATCCCATATCCTCTTCCTTTCCAAGAATACTAACCCATTCTTGACAATTGCAAGTTATGAAACTGTTCTCAGGGTTCCCTCAAAAGTTTTAAGTCTTATATGCTCAAAAAGTTATCAAACTGTGCATAACCTTTGATCCAGCAGTATTCCTAGTGGGCTTATACCCCAAAGAGATCATAAAGAAGGGAAAGGGACCTGTATGTGCATGAATGTTTGTGGCAGCCCTCTTTGTAGTGGCTAGAAACTGGAAAATGAGTGGATGCCCATCAGTTGGAGAATGGCTGAATAAATTGTGGTATATGAATATTATGGAATATTATTGTTCTGTAAGAAATGACAAACAGTAAGATTTCAGAAAGGCCTGGAGAGACTTACATGAACTGATGCTGAGTGAAACAAGCAAGGCCAAGAGATCATTATATATTTCAACAACAATACTATATGATGACCAGTTCTGATGGACTTGGCCATCCTCAGCAACGAGATCAACCAAATCATTTCCAATGGAGCAGTAATGAACTGAACCAGCTACACCCAGCGAAAGAACTCTGGGAGATGACTAAGAACCATTACATTGAATTCCCAATCCCCATATTTTTGCCACCTGCATTTTTGATTTCCTTCACAGGCTAATTGTACAATTGTACAATATTTCAGAGTGTGATTCTTTTTGTACAGCAAAATAACGGTTTGGTCATGTATACTTATTGTGTATCTAATTTATATTTTAATATATTTAACATCTACTGGTCATCTTGCCATCTGAGGGAGGGGGTGGAAGAAAGAGGGGAAAAATTGGAAAAAGAGGTTTGGCAATTGTCAATGCTGTAAAGTTACCCATACATATAACCTGTAAATAAAAGGCTATTAAATAATAATAATAAAAAAAGAACACTGTAAAATAAAAAAATAAATTAAAAAAAATTTAAGTCTAACTGATGTATTGTGGGTGGAGATGTAAAACAATTCAACCATTCTGGAGAACAATTTGGAACTGTGTCCAAAGAGCAACCAAACTGCACATATCCTTTGATCCAGAAATAACATGACTAGATCTATATCCCAAAAGATAATTATTTTTAAAAGGTGGGGGGATGACCTATATGTGCAAAAATATTTATAGCATCCCTTTCCTCTTCTTTTATTTTAATATAGCTTTTTATTTACAAGTTATATGCATGGGTAATTTTACAGCATTGACAATTACCAAACCTGTTGTTCCAATTTTTCCCCTCCTTCCTCCCACCCTCTCCCCCAGATGGCAGGTTGACTAATACATGTTAAATATGTTAAAGTATAAATTAAATACAATATAAGTATACATGTCTAAACAGTTATTTTGCTGTACAAAAAGAATCGTACTTTGAAGTAGTGTACAATTAGCCTGTGAAGAAACTCAAAACTGCAGGCAGATAAAAATAAAGGGATCGGGAATTCTATGTAGTAGTTCATAGTCATCTCCCAGAATTCTTTTGCTGGGCTGGTTCAATTCATTAATGATCTATTGGAACTGATTTGGTTCATCTCATTGCTGAAGATGACCATGTCCATCAGAATTGATCATCATATAGTATTGTTGTTGAAGTATATAATGATCTCCTGGTCCTGCTCATTTCACTCAGCATCAGTTCGTGTAAGTCTCTCCAGGCCTTTCTGAAATCATCCTGTTGGTCATTTCTTACAGAACAGTAATATTCCATAATTTTCATATACCACAATTTATTCAGCCATTCTCCAGTTGATGGGCATCCACTCAGTTTCCAATTTCTGGCCACTACAAAGAGGGCTGCCACAAACATTCGTACACATACAGGTCCCTTTCCCTTCTTTATGATCTCTTTGGGATATAAGCCCAGTAGTAACACTGCTGTTCAAAAGGTATGCACAGTTTGATAACTTTTTGAGCACAGTTCCAAATTGCTCTCCATAAAGGCTAGATGTATTCACAATTCCAACAACAATGGATCAGTATCCCTGTTTTCCCACATCCCCTCCATCATTGCACATTATCTTTCCCTGTCATTCTAGCCAATCTGACAGGTATGTAGTGGTATCTCAGAGTTGTTTAAATTTGTATTCCTCTGATTAATAATGACTTGGAGCATCTTTTCATATGGCTAGAAATAGGTTAAATTTCTTCATCTGAGAATTGTCTGTTCATATCCTTTGGCCATTTATCAATTGGAGAATAGCTTGATTTCTTATAAATTAGAGTCAATTCTGTATATATTTTGGAAATGAGTCCTTTATCAGAACCTTTGACTGTAAAAATGTTTTCCTAGTTTAGTGCTTCCCTTCATCCCTTTTCTTAAAAGCAAAATATTGGAAATTAAGGGGATGCCCCTCAATTGGGGAATGGCTGAATAAATTGTAATATATGAATATACTGGAAGACTTGTGCAGTAAGAAATTATGAGCAGGCATATTTCAGAAAATAAAACAAATAAACCTTTACAAACTGATGCAAAATGAAATAATCTGAACCAAGAAGTCATTGCACACAATATCAGCAACATTGGATGATGATCAACTATAAAAGACTTTGCTCTTCTCAGAAGTACAATGATCTAAGACTAGTACAAAGAACTCATATTGGAAAAATGCTATCAGCATCTGCATAAAGAACTATTGGATTATGAATACAGATTGAAGCAAAATTTTTTTCTATTTATATTTTTTCCTTTTGATATGTTTCTTCTTTAATAATGGTGACTAATATGGGAATATGTTTAGCATAATTACATTTACATAACGTATCAAATTGCCTACTATTTTAGGAAATGGGTATGGGAGGAAAAGGGAGGGAGAAAAATTTGGAACTCAAAATATTGTAAAAAGTAAATGCTAAAAATTGTTTTGACATATAATCAAGGAGAGATAAAACAATATTAACATAAAAAGAGAAGAAAGTAGAATATTTTAGTCTAAAGTGGTGAGTTGGGGATTCCCATAGCTCTCTGGTTTTTAGGGTCTTGGACAGTGAGTTTATAAAAAGAAAGTTGCTTGAGGGAGGAAGCAATATTGTTTTCTAAGAGGAAAGTAGAGAACCATGAATACAACCAAATGTTGTCATTAGCTTACCTGTAGAACCTAATGAACTTCTTTCCAGGGCATAACTCAAACTTTTGGGGTCTGTTAATTTTGGAGAAGTGGAAATGATGGTATTCTTTATTTGTTGAAGCTATTATGTGCTTAACCAGAGTTTGTTCATAAGAAACAACTCTTGAGAAAGAAAAAAAAAACCAACAAATATTCATGTGTGTCAATAACTAGGGGAAATGAGGTATATAATCATAAAGCAAACTATAGGCCTTGTTTTGAAATGATATAAGGGTAATGGAATAAAAGAGGAAGGACATCATTGAACCTGGTGAGTTCAGTTTAAAAAGAACATTGGACCGAGATAGGGAAAATGTTTGTGACAATCAAAAACCCAATGTACTGAGAGCATCTCAGGACAAGTATTTCTTAGCTAATTTATGCCAATCCTGTGAATTATAATATATCTGGCTATATTTTAAAATGTGATATTGCAATAGAAAGTATGGGAAAACAGATTAAAAACCCTAAGACTACATTTTATAGATTTTTGTTCAAAAGATGAGTACGTCATTGCTTTAAATTACCATTATATCTCCAAAAGAAATAAGATAAATTGTTTAGAGAGATTGTTGTAAAGTTGTTATACAGGTTATATTTCTTTCTTCAAAATGGCCTAAGCTTTAATTCTTCTCCAAAACCATCACTTTTTTCTACATTTTAAAATTCAAGATTTCACTTTTCACACAAAGTAAGTCTGATCTAATCAATTGGAAAAATATTAAATCTCTTGGATAGGGCAAGCAAATATAGTAAAGATGACAATACTACCCAAACTAATCTATTTGTTTAGCACTATACCAATCAGACTCCCAAAAAACTATTTTAATGACCTAGAAAAAATAACAACAAAGTTCATATGGAAAAACAAAAGGTCAAGAATTTCAAGGGAATTAATGAAGAAAAAAAATCAAATGAAAATAGGTTAGGTTCAAAGGACACAGTCAATAACTATAGCAGTGTAGTGTTTGACAAACCAAGAGACCCCAGCCTTTGGGATAAGAACTTAGTGTTTGATGAAAATTGCTGGGAAAATTGGAAACTAGTATGGCAGAAACTAGGCATTGCTGCACACTTAACACCATACACCAAGGCAAGGTCAAAATCGGTTCATAATCTAGGCATAAAGAATGAGATTGTAAATAAATTAGAGGAACACAGGATAGTTTACCTCCCAGACCTGGGGAAGAGGAAGGAATTTATGACCAAAGAAGAACTAGAGATCAGTACTGATCACAAAATAGAAAATTTTGATTATATCAAACTCAAAAGTTTTCGTACAAACAAAACTAAAGCAGACAAGATCAGAAGGGAAGCCATAAACTGGGAAAATATTTTTACAGTCAAAGGTTCTGATAAAGGACTCATTTCCAAAATATGTAGAGAACTGACTCTAATTTATAAGAAATCGAGCCATTCTCCAATTGATAAATGGTCAAAGGATATGAACAGACAATTCTCAGATGAAGAAATTGAACCTATTTCTAGTCACATGAAAAGATGCTCCAAGTCATTATTAATCAGAGAAATTCAAATTAAGACAACGCTGAGATACCACTACACACCTGTCATACTGGCTAGAATGACAGGGAAAGATAATGCAGAATGTTGGAGGGGATGTGGGAAAACAGCGACAACACTAATACATTGTTGGTGGCATTGTGAATACATATAACCATTCTGGAGAGCAATTTGGATCTATGCTCAAAAAGTTATCAAACTGTGCATACCCTTTGATCCAGCAGTGTTACTACTGGGCTTATATACCAAAGAGACCATGAAGAAGGGAAAGGGCATGAATGTTTGTGGTAGCCCTCTTTGTAGTGGCCAGAAACTGAAAACTGAGTGGATGCCCATCAATTGAAGAATGACTGAATAAATTGTGGTATATGAATATTATGGAATATTATTTTTTGGTAAGAAATATCCAACAGGATGATTTCAGAAAGTCCCGGAGAGACTTACACGAACTGATGCTGAGTAAAACAAACAGGACCAGGAGATCATTATATACTTCAACAACAATGCTATATATAATGATCCATTCTGATGGACCTGGCCATCTTCAGCAATGAGATGAACAAATCAGTTCCAATGGAGCAGTAATGAACTGAACCAGCTATACCCAGTGAAAGAACTCTGGGAAATGACTAAGAACTATTACATTGAATTCCCAATCCCTATATTTTTGCCCACCTGCATTTTGGATTTCCTTTACAGGCTAATTTTACAATATTTCAGAGTCCGATTCTTTTTGTACAGCAAAATAATGGTTTGGTCATGTATACTTATTGTGTATATAATTTATACTTTAATATATTTAACATCTACCGGTCATCCTGCCATCCAGGGGAGGGGGTAGGGTGAAGGAGGAGAAAAATTGGAACAAAAGGTTTGGCAATCGTCAATGCTGTAAAATTACCCACACATATAACTTGTAAATAAAAAGCTATGAAAAAAAAAATCAAAGTTTCTACTATTCCCTGAATCCTTGTTAAGAATTCTTTCTTGTTTAAACCTGCCTAAATTTTTTCAAAGAAAATTTTTCTGAGAGTCATTACAGTTTCTGGTATTTACTGTACTTAGAAGTAATTATGAAAGCTGCAAAAATTATATATTGCTATTTAAATGACACATTTAATTTGTTTAAAACTGAGGTTGATAGAATCTAAAGAAGAAAAAAAAAATGAGAGCCCACATCGTTGTTTCCCAATTCAAAGAATGTTACTGGCTAATAAAAATATTCTAAATTCTCTCTGTTGGACTCAATGGCCTCTATACACTCAGAATATTGATATTCATGGATTTAAAATGTGAAAAACAGGAGCTAGAGGAAAACACTAGGGGTGCACAAAGCAGGAAGCAAAGAGAAAGAAGTGGACAAGTATGAAGGGAAGATGATTGGATGCAGTTTGCTAAATGTGTATGTTGTAAGAAGTTAAGATCTTTACTTGTAAATAATTTTATGTCTAATAACATTTTGATGGAGAACAAATCAATATCTGGAAAACACTAGCAGATAAGGACATGTGAGCACCACATAATGATAGTGCAAATGGACTGATCCTTCCAACTCAAAATCTCAGAGAAGGAATCTCAAAGTTATTGTCCTCTTACCTGGGGTTAAAAAAGAATAAGCTGTGAAATACCACTGGCAACTCAAACCTCCATCCTGTAGAATTAAGTACCACTGATAGGAGATCATTCTACTTTGAGACAACTCTAATTATTGTGAAAATTGAATATACTCTCCCTCTTTCTGTGTCTATCTCACTCTCAGTCACACATACACACATGTGTATACATGCATGTACTCTATTATGTACACATATTTTTGTATATGTATCTATGTTCCCATAATTTCCCTCTCTGAAAATTCAACACATTTTCTTAGACCCAAGAAAAAATGAGTTGATTATTTTACATGATACCTCTTCAAATAATTAAAGACTACATATCCCCTCACTTTCTGAACTCATGACATGAAGAAAAATAGAAAATTATTTTCATTCTCATGCATTATCCATGCTTCTGTTTCTACAGTAATGGAGGCTGAAAGAGCTTGGGGGGAAATAACCTCTTTTTTTAGACCTCTTAGAGACAAATTTAATTAATAGTCCTGAAAATGTGAAATTCTTGACCAATGATCAGTGAGTTCATCATACTATGAAAAGAACTGAACCATATCAATATCAACCATATCAATAATGATATTCTCATTATAAATAAAAACAAAATCCGAAGACTTTTTAAAATCATAAACCCAAAATGCAATAGTTATAAGTCACTTGTCTGGTTTGGTTGAAGCAAACATATATGGAGAACAAAAACACATAAGCTTGTAGTAAATGATCCCATATCCAAAACAAAGAAGTTTCATCTTTATTCAAAATGCAATTTGTTACCACTGAAATGGTTTGAGCAAAGTTATATAATGAAGTTTATGCACATAAAATTTTAATTCTAATATAAAGAGCATATTACAGAGAGATGAGAGTGAAGTGAGATGGTTAATAAGGAAACTAATGCAAAAGTCAAATAATTGCAATTAGGTAATTGGAATAGAGAAGAGAATATAGGGTAAGAGATATTCTAATTATGGAATTAACTAATCCTGCTAACTGGGTGAATGCAAAAATGTGAAAGGTGAGGGGAAAAGAGTCACAAATAACCTCAAATTACATAGATGAAGTAATAGGTACATAATAATATCAGAGAGAGGAATAAATGACGAAGTCAAAAGAAGAACATGTCCAAGTGAAAAGATAATCAACTTAGTTTGGGACAGGGACATGCTGTTGAATATATCCCACAAACATTTGAAAATCGAGATACAGGTTTGGTGTTATTCAGTTCTATTAGGTTCCTGAGGAATAAAGTATAATGAGCACACCAAGGAACCAGCAAAAGACAAAGGAGTGATTATTGACACAGAAAGAGAACTAAGAAGCCAAAATATTTTTGAATGAGGCTTTAGTTGGCAGGGTCAAAAGGCAGAAAGAGATCAAGAATAATAACAGTAAAATAGCATTGTATTTGATGACTTTTAGGTAAAGATTAACTTTTAAGAGAAGAGTTTAAGTATGAGATTTAATTCTTAATTTATGATGAAGGCAGAGACCCTGATCTCTAGGAATTAAGAAAAGAGTAGGTAGAAAGAAAATAACTTTTCCAAGAAGTTTAGCTGTGACAAAGAGAAGAGTAGAAAGAGGTAGATGTGTAGAATGGAATAAGCATTTATTTACTGCCTCTAACATGCCAAGCACTGTGATAAAACACTTTACAAATATAATCTCATTTAATTTCCACAACAACTCTATAAGGAAGGAGCTAAATGGACTACAAAAATCTATGGAAAGCATTTTTGTAATAGGGAAAACCTGATCATGTCTCCAATGTGCAGAAGGAAGGAATTGTAGCAAGGGAAGGATTGAAGGTGTATTTTATATATATATATATGTGTGTGTGTGTGTGTGTGTGTGTGTGTGTATTGCTGAGATAATATTCTGGAGAAGGCAGATAGAATAGGATCAAAGAATTAGGAAGAAAAATTAATAAAGGGCAGGGAAATTACTTATGATTTTAGAGGAGATGAGATGGGATAATGTACCCAGGGACACTTGAGCAATGGAGAAGGGATTCTAAGTTCATTTCTTTTGAACATACTCTTTTTGACCTCACCATTACTCTCTGTGATACTACTATGGACCTATTATTTATTGTTTGTATTTTGAGGCCATTTTTCATTTAATTGACTCAAATTCCTTAGTCTCCCCAAGGAAGTATTCTAGATCATCCATTGTAAATATAAGGGAGAAAACAGAGTAGATTAATAGACAGTAGTTTACTGGATAGAGGAAAGAAGAAGAGTTTGGATCATTTGTTGTTAGTTCCTTCCAGGAAGGAGATGTAACAGAGTGGTAAGGTTTGGGGTTTGCATACCTGAGGGACAACGTTAAATCCTCAACTACTTGGAACAGAGAAGGGATGAGAAAAAGAGCACTGTCAAATCCTACCTCTCCTACTTTTATTACCTATATAACCTTGGGGAAATAATTAAGTCTCTCTGAGCCTTAGTTTCCTCATCTGTAAAATGAAGGGATTGGTCAATATGAACCCATAGATCCCCAAAGTACTAAATTTATCATCCTGTGAATGTTGTTTTTTGTATGGTTTTTTTAAGACTTTATATCACTAGTGAGTAGTAAAATTATCATTCAGCAAGTATGTAAAAAGTGCTTTGTGACTGAAGTAATATATTCTATAAGAGGGCAATAAGAACAGTATAGAAAGATTCCCAAACAGCAGCAAAATCCTAGATAAGGTCTTGTATCATGAATTTTAGTTGTCAAAATAGGCTCAGTTTCCTGATTGTCCTTATTGATTCTCAAGACTCCTGGACCAGGAACAGAAAAATCAAATGGAGATTATCTAGCTATAAAGATTTTTAAAGGTCAGGAATTGTAAAAGATTCAGAGGAACAAGGGTTTTTGTAAGATTAGCTTTAGTGGTGAAGCATTCAAAGCATAAAAGCAGATAAATTTAGAGATAGTAAAGGAGATGATCTGGGAGGGGATAGAGAAAGAGCATAATTTAGGGAATAGTTGGTTACAGTGGACTTATTTTTGTCTTGCTTTGTTTTAAAGAGTGAGAGCTAAAATTAGGAGAAAAGAGTTTTGAATGTGAAATCTTGAAGTTCTAGATTCTAGAAAGGGTATGATTGTGATGACTAAGATGTGACCATACAGATGTGTGATTGGAATCAGATGAAGAAGGAATTCCTTGGAACAAAACTGGGAAAAAATCTTTACAGTCAGTATTTCTGATAAAGGTCTCCTTTCGAAAATATATAAGAAACTGTGTCAAATCTATATGAATACATGCAATTCCCCAATGTATTGTCAAAGAATATGAGCAATTTTCAGATGAAAAAATTAAAGCCATCTATAATCATATGAAAAAGTGCTATAAATCACCATTGATTAGAGAAATGCAAATTAGAATGACTCTAAGTACCACCTCACATCTTTCACCTTGGTTAAGATGAAGAAAAAGATAATGATAAATGTTGGAGAGGATGTGGGATGCATTATTGGTGGAGTTGTAAAATAATCCAACCATTCTGGAAAGCAATTTGGAACTATGCCCAAATGACTATAAAACTGTTCATGCTCTTTGACCCAGCAATGCCACTATTGGTCAGTATCCCACAGAAATCATAAATAGAGAACAAGACCAACATGTGCAAAAATGTTTGAAGTGGTTCTTTTTTAGGTGGCAAAGAACTGGAAAATGAGTAGATGCCCATCAATTGGGGAATGGTTGAATAAGTTAATGGGGGTTATATGGGGGTTATCAAATATTAGATTATTATATGCCTTGATTATTGTATCATGTGTATCTAATCTATTCCACTGATGGACCATTCTAATTCTTTGCTAGTACCGGGAGGTTTTAATGACTACTGCATTATAATATAGTTTTCTGATGTGGTATTGCTAAGCCACCATCCTTTGTCTTTTTTTTTTTTTTTCATTAATCCCCTTGATATTCTTGACCTTTGGTTCTTCCAAATGAACTTTGTATTACTTTTTTTCTGATTCTATAAAAGAATGTTTTGGAAATTTGATTGGTATGGCACTGAACAAGTAGATTAATTTAGGCAGAACTGTCATTTTTATTATATTAGCTTGATGTACCCATGAGCAATTGATATTTTTTCCCAATTATTTAGAGCTGACTTAATTTATGTAAGAAGTGCTTTGTAAATGTTGTTCATATAGTTCTTGGGTTTCTCTTGGCAGGTAGACCCCCCTAATATTTTATTTTGTCTACAGTCATTTTAAATGTATTTTACCTTTCTATATCTTGATGACGTGCTTTGTCAGTAATATATAGAAATGTTGATGATTTGTGTGTGTTCATTTAATATCCTATAACTTTGCTAAAACTGTTCATTGTTCCCAGTAGGGTTTTGGTTGGTTTTCTAGGATTCTCTAAGTATATCATAATATCATCTGAAAAGAGTAATAGTTTTATTTCCTCTTTGACTATTCTAATTCCTTTCATTCTTTTCCTTTTCTTATTGCTAAAGCCAACATTTCTAGTACAATGTTGAATAATAGTGGTAATAATGGGCCTCCTGATGGGAATGCATACAGCTTCTTTCCATTATAAATAATGCTTGCTGTTGCCTTCAGATCAATACTACTTATTAATTTAAGGAAAGTTCCTTTTATCCTTATCCTCTCTAGTGTTTTTTAATAGGAATGCTGTATTTCGTCAAAAGCTTTTTGTGCAAATGTTGAGACTATCATATGATTTCCATTGGTTTTGTTATTGATATGGTCAATTATGGTAACAGTTTTCCTGAAATTGAACCAGTTCTGCATTCCTGGTATAAATCCCCACTAGGTCATAATGTATTATCCTTCTGATAAGTTCCTATAATTTCTTTAAGGTTTTATTTAAAATTTTTGTATCAATAATCATTAGGGAGATTGATCTTTAATTTTCTTTCTCTATTTTGACCCTTCCTGGTTTGGGTTTTAGTCCTATATTTGTATTATAGAAGGAATTTGGCAATACTCCATCTTTACCTATTTTCCCACATAGTTTATCTAATTTTAGAATTATTCGCTCTTTAAATGTTTGGTAGAATTCATCGTGAATCCATCTGGCCATGGAAATATTTTCTTAGGGAGTTCACTAATGGCTTCTTCAATTTTGTTTTTCATATGGGACCATTTAAGTATTTTATTTCCTCTTCTGTTAATCTGGTCAATTTATAATGTTGTAGATTTTCATACATTTCAACTAGATTGTCAGACATGATGCCATACAGTTGGGCAAAATAACTCCTAATTATTATTTTAATTTCTTCTTTATTTGTGATAAGTTCACCCTTTTTATTTTTGATGCTGATGATTTGCTGTATTTTTCTTTCTTTTTTATATAAAAATAAGGTTTATCTATATTGTTTATTTTTCACAAAAACAATTCTTAGTTTTATTAATTAGTTCAATAGTTTTCTTAGTTTCAATTTTATTATTCTCTTCTTTGAGTTACATAATTTTTTATTAGGCATTTAATTAGGGGGAGGGGTTAATTTGTTCTTTTTTTGACTTTTTCAGTTGCATGCCCAATTCATTGAACTCCTCTTTCTCTATTTTATTCATGTAGCTATTTACAGATATAAAATTTCCCCTAAGAACTGCTTTGGCTGCATCCCATAGGTTTTGGTATATTGTCTCATTATTGTCATTCTCTTGGATGAAATTATAGATATTTTCTGTGACTTTTTTGTTTGACCTACTCATTTTTAGAATTAGATTATTTAATTTCCAATTGGTTTTTAGTCAAACTTTCTCTATCCCTTTACTGAATATATATTTTTTTTGCATTGTGGTCTGAAAAATATTCATTTATTATTTCTGCCTTTTTGCATTTAATTGTGAGGTTTTTATGCCCCAATACATGGCCAATTTGTGTGTAAATGTCATGTACTGCTGAGAAAAAGGTACATTCCTTACTGTCCTTATTCAATTTTCTCCAGGGGTCTATAAATTCTTTTCAGTTTTCTAGGATTCTATTAACCTCCCTAGTTTCATTCTTCTTTTGTGGTTAGATTTGTCTGATTATGAGAGGGGAGGTCCCCAACTATTATAGTTTTGCTATCTGTTTTTTCCTATAACTGATTAAAAACTTCTCTAGGAATTTAGCTGCTCTACCACTTAGTACATACATATACATGAATATACTTACTACTTCATTTTTTTATGGTACACTTCATCGGCATGTTCTTTCTTTCCTTATCTCTTTTAATAATATCTATTTTTTTATTTTTGATTCATCTGAGATCAGAATTACTACCCCTGCTTTTTTTAACTTCAGCTGAAGCAAAATAAATTCTGTTCCAGCCTTTTACCTTTACTTTGTATGTGTTTCTTTGTGTCAAATGTATTTCTTGTAAAAAAAAAAAATGTTATAGAATTCTGTTTTTAATGCACCCTGCCATTCTCATCCATTTTATAGGACAGTTGATCTCATTCACAATCACAGTTATGATTACCAGCTCTGTATTTCCCCCCATCCTAGGTACTCTTCTGTATATACTTTTTTTTTTCTTTTTATTCTGTTCTTACTTTTTTTATCCACCCCCATCCTCTACCTTATCTCTTATCACCCCTCCCCCCTTCTCTTAGTAGTGTTTTTTTAACCTACTCTTCCCATTATTTTATAGTCTGTCATCTCTTCTTTCCTTCTCTTACCTTTCCCCCCCCCTAATGTTTCTACCCTCCCTTCTCTCCTGTTCCTCCCTTTTCTTTCTTCTTTCTCCTACTTCTTTATAGAGTTAGATAATTTTCTATGTCTAACTCTACTAATAATGAACTTATTTTCTTTTAGTGCCAAAACATATGAGATAAAACTTCAGACAGTGCTAATCCCCCTCCCTTCTTTCCCTTGATTGTAATATTTGTAATATGTAATAATACCCTTGATTGTACCTCTTCAGGTGAACTAATTTTCCCATTATGCCTTCCCTTTTTTCCAGCCCTTAATGCCTTTTTCTTTGATGTCATCATCTCAGAGTCCATAAACAAGCACACCATCAGGCCATATAATACCTTCCTTCTATCTACTATCCCCACCTTTACCCTTACAAATCCCTGACAGATACAGTTCTCAAAAGTTAAATATATCATTTTCCCATCTAGGAATTTAAACAGTTTAACCTTTAAATAATATATATTTTCCTGTTTACTTTCTAGGCTTTTTTTTTTATTCCTTTGTTTGTAGATTAAATTTTGTGTTTAGTTGTGGATTTTTCAAGAGAAATGATTGAAAGTGTTTTACTTCATTGAAGACCTCCCCTGAAAAATGATTCTGAGTTTCACTGGGTACTTAATTCTT
Organism: Sarcophilus harrisii; assembly: GCF_902635505.1. Taxonomy (NCBI): domain Eukaryota; kingdom Metazoa; phylum Chordata; class Mammalia; order Dasyuromorphia; family Dasyuridae; genus Sarcophilus; species Sarcophilus harrisii. Next base: position 175,286,656 of record NC_045426.1, on the reverse strand, counting down.
GGTTATAATCCTAGGTCCTTTGAATATAGTATTTCAAGTCTTCCAATCCTTTATTGTAGAAGCTGCCAGATCCTGGGTAATACTGACTTGTTGCTCCTTGATATTTGAATTATGTTTGTCAAGCAAAATTTTTTTTTCCTTTCAATTGTAGTTCTGGGATTTTGAAACAATGTTTCTTTGGGGTTTCCTTGTGAGTATTATTTCCAAAGTTAATTGATGTGTTCTTTCAATGAGTATTTATTTCCCACTCTGTTTTGAGTATATCAGAGCAGTTTTTCTTGATCTCTTGAAGAATGCTATCTAGGCTCTTGTTTTGGTCATGGTCTTCAGATAGACTAATAATTTCTAAATTATCTTTTTCTAGATTTATTTTCCAGGTTGGTTGTTTTTCCAATGAGATATTTCACATTCAATTTTTTCCCATTCTTTTTAGTTTGTCTGACTAATTCTTGCTGTTTTCCAGAGTAATCAGCTCCCATTTGCCCTGTACTAGTTTTTATGTGTGATTTTCTTCAGTTAGCTTTTGAATCACTTTTTCCATTTGGTTAATTCTACTTTTTAAGGAGTTTTTTTTCAGACAATGTTTTTCTTTCCTTTTCCAAGCTGTTCATGTTCTCATACATACCTTTCATTTCCTTTCTCATTTTTTTCTTCTACCTGCCTTATTTGCCTTTTTTTTTATGAGCACTTCCAATAAGCCTCTTTGGACTTGAGATTTCTTCTATGGACATTTTGTTGTCATCAGAGTTGTCTGCCTTTTCACCATAGCAGCTTTCTATGGTCAAGGAACTTTTCTGTTTCTTACTCATTTTCTTTTCTTTTTTTGGTATTTCCTCTTTTTATTTTTACTTTTATGGTTGAGCTCTGATCCTGTAGTAAAGGAAGTGCTGTCCCAAGCTTCCTGTGCAACTCTGAGCCTTGGCTTTGAGCACAGGGGCCCCTTGTGTTTGCATGGAGTAGCTTTGCCTGCTCTTCTAACCTGGTTTCCCAGAGTCTGATTTCTGAGTTGAGACTGGAAGCTGTCCCACTGATTTGCTCCTCTACTGAGCCAGGATTGAGGAGCCTCTTTGTTGCTGATTTGCTGTGCTTAAGACTCTCTCATTGACTTTCCCAGAGTCTGTCTGGGCAGGGCTGATACCTTTTTCATCCCAGTAAGACTCATATTTTTTAAAGTTGTTCCAGATTATCTTGAGCTGGAGAGTGCTTTCATTCTATCAGTTTCTGTTCTGAGGCTTAGTTTCATGTGGTTTTCAAGGGAAACTGAGAGAACTCAAGTAACAGCCTGGTTTCACTCTGCCATCTTGGCTCTAGCTCCAGAAGAGAAAGACTTTGTTCTTCTCAGTGATTCAGTGATCCATGGCAATCCCAATAAATTCTAGCTAGAAAATGTCATTTGCATCCAGAAAACAAATTCCCGAGAATGAATGCAAGTCAATATATGCTATGTTTACTTCTTTTTTCTGTGTTAATTTTTTCTTTGCCATGGTTTCTCCCTTTTATTCTGATTGATCCTTTCAAACATGATTTTTAAAGAAATGTGTATTTAAAAAGTTGTGGATTTAATATATATTTCTACCATGTTTAGCATATATTGGACTACTTGCCCTCAGGGAAGAGAATGGGAGAAAAGGGAGAATTGGAACACAAGGTTTTGCAAGGGCTAATATTGAAGAATTATCCATGTATATGTATTGAAAAATAAAAAAGCTTTAATAAAGAAAAAAGTTAAATATTTGTCTAACTAGAAAAATAAACAATTTAAAAAGAGAAGGAATTCATTGGAGTCAAAGAAATTGGGAAATTGAAAAATGAAAGCATATGAAATCCCTAATGATAATGATGAAATATATAGTTTAGGATACCATAATCTTATTTCTAAATCGATTGAAATAATGAGGGGGAAGTGTATTGCCTAAAGGTTAAAAAGATAACATCAGCAAGATGGAGAGAATTTCAATCAAAACAGATTAGAGTGAATTCAAAAGAGCAAATTTTACTGAGATGTTAATGAGGGATGCAGGAATACAAGATATAATCTACATCTTTACCTTCTCCTATTCTTCTGAGTCATGGAAATAGGAAAAGGTGTGACTATCAAGGAATGGTATTACTTAATGAATATGGTATCATAAGGAGGAAGTTACATTTTCTCTTAATCTAAGGAAAAGGAAAAATATTGACTAAAAACTTTAGGGATGTAGAGGATTTCTGGACATAGAGAGGATTTTAAAAGCCTCAGTATGATGGTCTAGACAATAGTTGAGCAGATTAAAGTAAGATTGGGGGAAAGTAAGGTGATTTTAACATGAGAAAAATGTTTTGGAGAAGGAATATCACTTGTACCTCAAATGAAGTGACTGTAATGCTAGAAATGGCTACTTAATACTAAAAGAGAGATTGGTGTGAGATGCTTTGTCAACAGAACTAATCACTTCAGGGATTTTCAGAGTTACTTTTCTTTTTTTTCCCACATTTCTATTGGATCTTTATTTGCTTTCTTTTTTTTTTAATTTAATAGCCTTTTATTTACAGGTCATATGTATGGATAACTTTACAGCGTTAACAATTGCCAAACCTCTTGTTCCAATTTTTCACCTCTTACCCCCCACCCCCTCCCCCAGATGGCAGGATGACCAGTAGATGCCAAATACACTAAAGTCTAAATTAGATACACAACAAGTATACATGACCAAAACATTATTTTGCTGTATAAAAAGAATCAGACTCTGAAATATTGTACAATTAGCTTGTGAAGGAAATCAAAAATGCAGGTGGACATAAATATAGGGATTGGGAATTCAATGTAATGGTTTTTAGTCATCTCCCAAAGTTCTTTCTCTGGGCGTAGTTGGTTCAGTTCATTACTGCTGCATTAGAAATGATTTGGTTGATCTCGTTGCTGAGGATGGCCAGGTCCATCAGAACTGGTCATCATCTAGTATTGTTGTTGAAGTATATAATGATCTCCTGGTCCTGCTCATTTCACTCAGCATCAGTTCGTGTAAGTCTCTCCAGGCCTTTCTGAAATCATCCTGTTGGTCATTACTTACAGAACAGTAATATTCCATAATATTCATATACCACAATTTATTCAGCCATTCTCCAACTGATGGACATCCATTCAGTTTCCAGTTTCTAGCCACTACAAAAAGGGCTGCCACAAACATTCGTGTACATACAGGTCCCTTTCCCTTCTTTATAATCTCTTTGGGATATAAGGCCAGTAGTAACACTGCTGGATCAAAGGGTATGCACAGTTTGATAACTTTTTGAGCATAGTTCCAAACTACTCTCCAAAATGGTCGGATTCGTTCACAACTCCACCAACAATGCATCAATGTCCCAGTTTTCCCACATCCCCTCCAACAATCATCATTATTTTTTTCCTGTCATCTTAGCCAATCTGACAGGTGTGTAGTGGTATCTTAGAGTTGTCTTAATTTGCATTTCTCTGATTAATAATGAGTTGGAGCATCTTTTCATATGACTAGAAATAGTTTCAATTTCTTCATCTGAGAATTGTCTGTTCATATCCTTTGACCATTTTTCAATTGGAGAATGGCTTGATTTTTTATAAATTAGAGTTAATTCTCTATATATTTTGGAAATGAGGCCTTTATCAGAACCTTTGACTGTAAAAATATTTCAGAGTTAATTTTCTATAAAGTTCAATGCATAATGTAGAAACTTGATATTTGAGCATGTGCCTCTCCTTAAGATTTCTTCTCCAGATATCGTTGATTGAGGGAACAGTTCCTGGCCTCTGGTCCCAGAGTTTTAAGTCTTTAGGCTGCTGACAAGGAGGGAATATTATAGCAAATTCTGGTCTCCATGAGGTTTCTCTTCTGGGTGTACTATGGCTCTTTGATTAAACATACTTATGGAAATTCAAACATTATCATTTGTTTCAGCAGCTCTAATGATTCTAATTAAGGCGAGAGAGCTTTGCTTCAAACAAAATTATTAGCATTGTCTCTACAAAGGAAAACAAGATCCAAATTATTGAATTTACTTGTTGTTCTTACCTGCTGCAGACATTTGCAGAAATTTCATTCTTAAGCCAGCTAATTGTATTCATTCTTAAGCCTGTTAGTCACTAAAAATTTCCTTCATTTTGTTTGGGAATGTTGTTTAGTCATTGGCCTCAGAAATAAGAAATTTATTATGTCTCAACTTTCAAGAGGATGCAGCAAATGACATAAGCCCACTTAATGTCTAAGTAATTTAGCAACCAATGGCATCTTGACAAATTGGCTTTTATTCTCAGAATTAGGATTTCTCCTATGAGCTACTTGTCAATTTAATATCCACCACCAACTGCAGCATATTGTTAGAAATATTAGACTCTTAGAATCCTTCAAATTCCTCCCCACCACCGCCCACAAAAGGATTTAATTCCATTGTTTTTCTTACTTGTTGATCATTTAAAACACAAAAATTACATTTTTAAATGAAAAATTATGTCTTTCAATTTCTTTGGACTATTAGGGGGCGAAATTTTGATGTTTGTTTTACTTTCGCTGAATCTGATAGATATGAACTATTTCTATGAATGCTAATATTATTTTCATATATCAGTCCTTAGTCTGTTAATATTTATATTTTACCGTTGATCATAATATGTAGCATATATATTATGTAGCACATGAATTATATTTAAATATAAATATGTATATACATATATAAATATATACACATAGAGAGATATTTACTTATATCTCTCTATGTGTTTATATATAATAGAATATATACAGCTAGATGGTGCAGTGGATAGAGCATGCTAGGTTTCAAGATTCAAAAACATCTGAGTTCAAATTTAACTCAGATTCTTATTAGCTGTGTAACCCTGGACAAATCACTTAACCCTGTTTGCCTCATTTTCCTTATCTATAAAATAAAATGGAGAAGTAATTGGCAAACCATTCAAGTATCTTTGCCAAGAAAACCCAAATGGAGTTATGATCAATAAGATATAAACTAAATTATAACACAAAGGTAATATTTAATGAAGGAAAGGATATAGAATTAAGAGGAGTTGTGAGAGAAAATTAGATTTTTGACTGAGACTTAAAAGCTTGGAATAGTAATAGGCAGTGATGAGGATAAAAAAAAAATTCTGAATATGGGGTACAGCCAGAGAAAATGCCTGGGTTAGAGAAAAAAAAATCATGGGAAAGCAAGAAAGTCAGTATCTCTAAAATGAATAGCATATGGCAGAGAATCAAATATGAGAACTGGAAAGGGATGAAAGGGATAGACTATGAAGAGCCTTGAATGCCAAACAAAGTATCTTATGTTTGATCCTGGAGACAATAGAGAGCCACTACAATAAGGACAACAGAAGAATGGTAACTTTGGCTTTAGAAAAATCACTTTGGTGACCGAATGGAGGATAGATTAGAGTGAGGAGGGACTTAAGGCAGACAGAGCCAAAAGCAGGTTATTGACTTATTTTAAGTAAGATGTGACGAAGGCCTGCAAAACACATTCAGGAGATGTTGCAAAGGTAAATTTAACAGATTGGGTAATGGTGGGTTGTGAGAAGGAGGGATGAAGAAAAAAAGTGAGTAATCCAAAATGACTCCTAAACTAAGGGATTCTATAATAATATGTAATTTAGGAGTGGGAAATGAGGGTTTAGGGAGAAAGATAATCAGTACTATTTTAGATATGTTGAATTTAAGATGTTTACCGGATATCCAATTGAAAATATCTCAAAACAATTAGAAATGTGAGACTGTAGGTCAACAGAGAGGTAAGTGAAAAGTAGATTTAAGGATATTGAGCATAAATAGGATAATTAAATCTATGGAAGTTATTAAAATCATAAAATAAATACAAAGGAGCAGACCCAAACCTGAATCTTTTGGGAAATCTACAGTTAGAGACTTTGATATGAATAAGGACCCAGCAAAAGATTGGCCAGAAAAGGAAAAGAACCATGAACAAATATATATGTATAAAAATATTTATAGGAGTTCTTCTTGTGGAGGCAAAGAATAGGAAATTGGACAAGTGCCCTTCAATTGGGAAATGGCTTAACAAGATGCTATATATGATTGTGATGGAATACTGTTTTTTATAAGAAATGATGAGGGGAATGTTTTCAAAAGAACCAGGAAAGATTATATGAACTGATACAAAATAAAGTGAACAGAAACAGAAGAACATTGTACATAATACAATTGTTAACAATAATCAATTGTGAGAGTTAGCTCCTCTGATAAATATAGTGATTCAAAATGATTCCAAATAACTCATGATAAATAATATTGTCTACTTCCAGAGAGAGAACTAATAAATTCTGAGTGTAGAATTAAGCATACTTTTTTTTACTTTTATTTTTCTTATATTTGTGTGAGAAGGAATTGTTTTATAAAATTGTTAATATGAAAATATATTTTACAAGACTTCACAAGTATAATCAATATCATATCACTTGCCTTCTTAAGGAGTAGGCAAGGATATAAAGGGACAGAGAGAATTTTGAAATGAATTTAAGAAAAAGAATTTTTAAAATTAATATTTTTTTAAAAAGAGAATGGTGTCCTTAAAAACTAAAGAAAAGAGAGTATCAAGAAGGAGAAGATGGAGAATTATCAAAAAGACCTCAAAATAAAAAGTTACTATAGTCAAAACAACCTTGTATACAATAACAGTGATACTGTTTTAAGAACAACTTTGAGCAAACAATTCTTTTTGACTATTGTGTATACTCAAATTAACTTTAAAAGGATATATGAAGTAATAGAATATCTGTATCTGAAGAAAACTAATAAATAGAAGTAGAAAGATTTTACATACCAACACACATACACATCATTTTATTATTCTGTTATAAAAATTCTTGTTTTATCCCCAAAATTAAAAATTCAGTTAAAAAATTTAAGTCTCTATGGTGACATGGAAAATCAAGACACAAACTCAGAAGATAATGATGTCAAAACAGCTGCAAGCACAGCATAAAAGAAAAAATATCAGTTGAACAGAAGCCCAAGAAGAATTCTTGAAAGAACACATTTTTTAAATCAAAGAAAAAAGATAGAGGAAAAATTAGAGAAAGAAATGACATTCAAGAAATAAACTTATGAAAAATAATTTAACCTTGATTTAAAAAAAAAAAAAAAGATTAACCTAGAATACTGAAGAAAAAATACCTTTAAAACAGACTTCACCAAATATTTGGTAAAAGAAATTCAAAAATTAACCAAAAGGTAAAATGCCTTAAAAAGGAGAATTAGCTAAATAGGAATATAGGTATAAAAATTCATTAAAGAAAATTATCCCTAAAAATCAGAATTGGGCAAGCAAAAGCTATTTACTCCATGTAATATCAAGAAACAATGAAACTAAGTCATAAGAATGAAAAAAAAAATGAAGAAATATGAAATGTGCCATTAGAAAAACAACTGGTCTTGAAACTATATTGAGGAGAGGTAATTTAAGAATTATTGGACTATCTGAAAACCATAATGCAAAAAATGATCAGAGACATCATACCAAAAGGAATTCTCAAGGAAACTGTTCCAATAGAACCAGAGGGTAAAATAAACATTGAAAGAAATCATTAATTGTCTCCTTAAAGAGATTCCAAAATGAAAATTGCTAGTAATAGTATAACCAAATTCCAGAATTATCAGGTAAAGGCAAAAATAGTGCAAGAAGCCAGAAAGGAACAATTTAAACATCATGTAGCCACAGTCAAGTTCACACAAGATTTAATTAGCAGATTCCCACAGTAAAGGTAAAAGATCGCGAATTATAATCAAGAATAGCCTATCCAGTGAATCTGTGTAATTTCTTCAAGGGGAAATGGACATTTAATGAAATTGAGAATTTTTAAAAACTCTTAATGTAAAACCAGAGCTGTACAGAAAATTTGGTTGCAAATGCAGGACTGAAGAGAAGCATGAAAAGGTAAACATGAAAGAGAAAACATAAGGAAACTAATCTGGATAAAATGTCCACAAATCTGTATAGAAAGGTGATACTTGTAACTACTAAGAACTCTATCATTATTAGGATAGTTTGAAGGACAACATAGATAAAAGACATGCGTGTGCTTTGACTATGATGGAATGATGCCTTAAAAAATTAAATTTAAGAGGTAAGAAAGAGGGATGCACTGAGATAAACAGGAAGAGAGAAGAAACAATGGAGAATATTAACATATAACATGAAAGAAGTATATCAGGAAGAGCTTTTACAGTGAAGAAAAAATGGGGGAGAGGTGCAAAGCTTAAACTTCTCTCATCAAATTGTTCCAAAGAGGGGATACATACTCATTTGGATACAAAAATCTATTTTCCTCAATAGGGAAGTAGGAGAAGTGAAAGGGGAGAAAGTAGTTGATAAAAAATAGGGATGTGGAGGAACAGATAAAAGGAAGTAGTGAAACAGACTTTGGAGCATTGATAGGGTAAAAAGAGAAAAAGAGGGGTTAATGAGAAAAATAGGATTAAGAAAAATATATAGGTAGTAATGATAACAATGAATTGGATGAAGTCACCCATAAAACAGAAACAAAAAATAGAATGTATTAGAAATCTTAAAAATCAGAATTGGGAGTACTTAGGTGGTACAGTAGATAGAGCACGGACTCTGAAATCAGGAGGTTCTGAGTTCAAATGTGACCTCCGACATTTAGCACTTCCTAGCTGTGGGTAAGTCATTTAACCCCAATTGCCTCAGGAAAAAAAAAATCAGAATTCAATAATTTATTGTTTAAAAGAAACAGTTGAAACATAAAGAAATATAGTGTGTGAAATAAGGGACTGGAGTAGAATCTATTATTCTTCAGTTGAAAAAAGTAATCCAAAATAGCAACCTAGATCTCAGACAAAGCAACCATTAGACTTAATTAAAACTGGAAAACTATATTTTGGTTTTTTTTTTTTTCTAAAAGGTACCATAGAATGAGAAGGAACATCAGTATTAAACATATATGCACCAAATGGTATCAATAATAAACATGTATGCTTCAAAATTTTAAAAGAAAAATTAACTGAGTTATAGGAGCAAATAGGTAATAAAAAAGGGACCTCAACTTTCTGCTTCTCAAAACTAGATAATTCTACCTTTAAAATACATAAAATGTTAGAATTTTATATGAATTTTATAAATAGATATTAGATTTTATCTAAATGTAGAATTTTATGAATAGCTTTTTAGAAAAGTTAGATAAGAAATACCTCTGGAGAAAACTGAATATGAATATACAGGAGTAGACCCTTTCCTCAGGTTTATATGAAACATTCACAAAATTGACTATGTAATAGAACATTAAGAAAAAAAAAAAAACAACCACAGATTTCATTCAATAAATGACAAAGGAAACATACATTAAAATTAAATAAAATATAAATAATCTAATGCTTAAAAAAAAAGAGTGGGTCAAAGAAGAAATCATAGAAATAATTAATAATTTTATTAAATTGAGTGACAAAAAATGAGACAACATAAGCAAATGTATAGGATGTAGCCAAAGCAATACTTAGGGGAAATTTTGTATATTTAAAAATGCTTATGTCAATAAAGCAGAACAAGAGTAGATCAATGAATTAGGTATGCAATAAAAAATATCAAAAGTGCAAATTTAAAATCTCCAATTAAGCACCAAATAAAAATCATGAAAAATCAAAGGAAAAATAATAAAGTTGAAAAGTAAAATCCAAAATTCTGAGACAAGAAGTTACTAACCCTAATAAATAAATAAATAAATAAATGATGAAAAAGAAGTCACTAACAAAAAAAAAATGAATTATTACTGGGACAACTAGAAGATAGGCAGAAACTAAATATAGACCAATCCCTCACACTGTATGCTAAGATTAGGTCAAAAAGAGGTATATGATTTTGACAAATAGTATTATCTTAAACAAATTAGGGGAGCGTGGAAATATTTACTTGTCAAATTTATGGAAGAATTTATAACACAAGAAATAGAATCATAGAAAATAAAATGAAAAATTTTGATTACATGAAATTTAAAACGTTTTTGTACAAACAAAACCAATATAACTAAAATTAGACAGAAAGAAGGAAATGATACAGGATGAGAAATTTATAGTAAGTTTCTATGATAAAGTCCTCATTTCTCAACTATATAGAAGACTGAATATTATCATAATATGAATAAATCCCTATTTCTAAAAATGTTCAAAATATATGAATAGGCAGTTTTCAGAAGAAGAAATAAAAGCTAATCTATAGTCATATTTAAAAAATACTCTAAATCACTTGATTAGAGAAATGCAAATTAAAACAATACTGAGGTAATAAATACTTCATTCAGATTAGATTAGCTAAATGCTAATCTAATTTTTTCAGTAAACTGAAAAATGTTGGAGGAAATGTGGAAAAATTAGGATGCTAATTAGGACCACCTGGATTGCTAAATTATATAGTATATAGAGCACTGGATTTGGAATCAGAAAGACTCAGGTTTATTTTAAATCTGGCCTCAGATTTATTATTTCAAATCTGACCTCAGACACTTACTAGCTGTGTGATCCTGGACAAATCATTTAATTTTATTTGCTTTCAGTTTCTTCATCTGTGCAAAGGAACTCATGAAGAAAACTGCAAACCATTCCAATAGTTTTTCCAAGCAAGTTCCAAAATGGGGACATGGAAAGTTGGACATCAGTAAAAGGACTGAATAATGCACTGTTGTAGGAATTATAAACTGATCCAACAGTTTTAGAAAGCAATTTGAAATTTTGTCAAAAGGCCTATAAAGCTGTACATACTCTTTGGCCCAGAAATATAATTCCAGAGAGATTTTATTTTTAGAAAGGGGAATAAACAAAAATATTTATAGTAGGTCTTTTTGTGGTGGCAAAGAATTGGACATTGAGAGGATGCCCATTAATTGAAGAACAACTGGTTGTTGGAATATATTTATGATATATAATTGTAACAGGATACTATTGTGCTATAAAAATGACAAGAAGGATGCTTTCCAAAAAAACCTGAAAGGATTTATAGAATAAATGCAAAATTAAATGAGCAAAACCAGGAGAACATTCTATTCAGGAACAATAATATTATATGCTGATCAACTGTGAATGACTGAGCTACTCTGATCAAGACAGTAATCCAAGATAATTCCAAAGGATTTATGAAAAATGATCATCACTCTAAGAAAAATAACTGATGATATCAAAGTGTAGATTAAAATGTAATTGTTTCACTCTACCTTTCTTGCTTTTTTGCAACATGTTTAATATTAAAATATGTTTTCCATGATTTCAAATAGATAACTGATATCATAGGAAGTGTTTGAGTCCTTATTTGTACTTGGTATTTCTTATTCAAGCCTGGCACTCTATCACCATGCTCCAAAGCAATAAGAGGTAAAAGTGATCTGAAACTGAGGTTTGGCAATATATATGTAGAGTATAAAAGAAGCAGAATGATAAGCCTCATATCTCTGTCTTCTCTAATCAACCAATAAGTAATTTTTAAGTATGTCCTATGTACCATATATTGTCCTGGTTTGGGGGAATATAAAGACCAAAAGTAAAATAGAATAAAATAAAATTCCCTGCCCTCAAGGTGATTACATTATCAAGGTAGACATGTTCATACAGATAATTATATACAACAAACATGTAATAAATGTAAGTTAATTGGAGGAGGATACTAGCACAATAAGGGAAATCACAGAAAAGCTCTGTGTAGCAAACAATACTTAAGCAGAGGCTTGAGAGAAATTAAGGATTGTAAGAGGAAGTAAAGAGGACCAAAAGTTCTATTTCTAACCTGCCAAAAGCCAAGCTTCTCTTTATCCCAAGATCTTCTTCTATGGCTCAGGCCTATAATCCAATAGAAGAGTCTCATTTTCTTTTATGGAAAAGTTCCCTTAAATTTAAAAAAAAAAAAGATTTTAGGATATATGTCACATGGCTATGGCTATACCATCCTGAACACACATGATCTCAGAAACTAAGCAGGATTGGGCCTGGTTTGTACTTGGATAGGATACTACCTAGAAATACCAGATGCTATAGGATTCTCTTAATGATTTATGAAATATAAAGTGATCATTCCTTATCTTTGTTTATATATTTGAAGTGCCTTCATCCTAAATTTTGCATACCACAAGAAATATTACTGTGCTTCAAAAATCAAATTTAAAGAATATATGTTTTCAAAAACATACAGAGAAAATTTTACAAAAATCCATTCTGATGGCCCTTCAGTCAATCTTCAAACACTGGCACTTTGACTTTCAAATCATGCAACTTCTTTTTGTAAATTTTAAAAATTCAATTTCCCCTTTTCCCAAAAGAAATTTTCCTTTTTGCAATAGCTCTCATGCATTATTCAAAAATGTAAAAAATTAATACTAACATTATACTAACTAGTAAATAATATCAAAAATGTAAAAAATTAATACTAACATTATACTAAAGCAATCTTTTCTCAGTATTACGAATAGGCAGAGACAGGACAAAGGTACCTCTTTCCACATCTTTGATTATTTTGTGCACAGAGAGTGAAAGGTGAGCACAGTGGCCCAGAATAAAGTTTTTAGGAAACTTGTCCTTGGCTCTTCTAGCTTCCTAATTCTGAAAAATCTCCTTCCACCATTCCTTGCTCCCTAGATGCCCATTGGTTAATTCTTTCTAAAATTAGAGTACTGAACCTGGAATTAGAAAATCTCAAATCCAAATCTGATTTTGGACAATTTACTAGTTGCATGCTCTGGGCAAGTTATTTGACCACTGTTGGCCTCATTTTTATGATCTATAAAATAGGGGACAGGATTGAACTACCTCCCTTGGTTGTTGAAAGGATCAAATAAGATATTTGTAAAATACTTTGCAAACCTTAAATTATTATATGTGCTAGCTATATACTATTGTTCAAGTTACATGTTATTGTATTGGGTGACTCCTCACCTGTCAGGAAAAGCTAAGTAGAGAAATAGTGCAGAAAGTTGTTTAGGAGATCATAACTCTCAAACATGATAAGAAAAGATTTCCTAGAGTATGCTAGGCCAAAGATATCAAATTCTGTTCTTTCCTTGGAGAAAAATCAGGGTGCCAATGGTCAAAACTCTCAACATGGGAAGAAACAGGAGGCAAGTCTGTCTGACTACATATAAACCTTAGAATAAAAGCATGCATATGTCAAAAAGTAATGGGAATGTAGTAAATTAAGATGATTTTTCTTAGCCTGATGCTGGTACACACCTGGCATACAGCCCTTTCATGCTAAAGGTGGTACTTCAACTCTTAACAGATTGTTTCTGATATTAAGATTGTAACATCTAGGTGGCAGTGATTATAGTGCTGGGCTGAGAAAAGACTCATCTTCTTGAGTTCGAATATAGTCTCACATATTTATTAAGTGTGTGATAATGAGCAAATCACTTAATCCTATTTGTTTTAATGTCCTCATCTAGAAAATGAGCAGAGGAATAAATGGTAGATGGCAAACCACTCCAATGTCTTTGCCAAAATTTTTTTTCAAATAGGGTGATAAAGAGTTGAATGTAACTGAAAAATGACTAAAATGAGAAGATTTAAACTAGTAAATCAAGTCCCCAAAATTCATTAAGCACTATCAGGCTTAATGACTATCAGGTCAGGCACTGTGCTAAGCCTTAGAAATGTGGAAAAAAAGATGGATGATGATCTTCATTTTTTCCTACTACTTTATTTTATAAATAAAGAAAAAAGGACGTCAAAATGTACCTTGTCCATGATCACACACAAAGAAATTATTAAACACTCTGTTAGGCCTAAATGGGGACATGAAAAGTCAGACATGATTGAACTACAAGGAAAAATTACATATCCCAAGTGTTGTGCTAAGTGTTAAACATATAAAAAAAAAAAATTCTTACTCTCTCTCTTTGGCTCTGTGTGTGTGTGTCTCTTTCTCTCTCTCTTCACTGTCTCTGTATCTCTGTCTCTGTCTCTCTGTCTCTTTCTCTGCCTCTCTCTCTCGTCCTTTGTCCCTCTCTCTCTCTCTCTCTCTTTCTCTCTCTCCTTCTCCCCCCTCCCATCTTCTCTCTCTCTTAAGCACATGTGCCTATACATTCACACACATGCACATACAAACACCCCATGTAATTGGGAAACAACATACAAACAATTTTGTTTAAACAAGTAACATGCAAAATAAATTGCAGATAACAGGGAAGGCATTAGAAATAATGGAGATTGGGAAAAGGCTTTTGTAGAAGATAGTAAATAAGAGGGCTGGATTTCAAATCTAAGTCTTCTAATTCTATACCCAGTCTCCTTTGCACTATGTCAGGCTTAGAATTATTATTAATATTGACCTTACTTTTCTTTCAGAAACTTCCTTGTACCTCTGATTTTTAGCTTCCAAGGCTCATCTGTCCACTTTTTGACCATGATTCTCACTCAACGTGATTTACAATTACAACCTATGAAAGAAAGACCTTTACTAAAACCTCACCAATCCTCCCATCTCCGCTGTTCTTCAGTTCAATCAGTACCATCGAATGAAATGGTAGAAGCTCAATAATCAAAAAGAATCTGGTGGGACTTACAAAACTTGACTTTTTTTTTTTTTTTACTTAAGAGCTTTGTTTATCGATGAAAGCAAAGCCAATATAAAATAGTTCAGTGAAATTCAGCAATCCTTGAAGTCCAAGATTCCCATTTTAATATGATCACAAAAAGTAGTAAACTTTAATGCTCTATATGAATATTACACATTCTGAAAACTCATAAAATCATTTTAATAGTATAAAGTGATTGAAACACCATTGCATCCACAAGATTTCTTCAAGTCCACTGAATTGTGTTCCCATTTTCCCTCATATTTTCATCAGAAACCAAACACATTTTATATGGGACCTTTGGAGTTTATATCTTTGGACAGTTAACATGGAAGTCTTATATAACTTCAATGACTATGAGGGATTTTAGAGAGGAAAGAAATCTCTGAAGCAACAAGGATCTAAACTTTGAAAAAGGCTTATGGGACAAATCAACATTTTAAAATGAGTATAGCTAAAATTGATATCCAGAATAGGTGTTGGAACAGAATTATTTATATATGTCATACAACCCTTTAACCTTCAGAAAATGAGCTACTTTATCCTACTTAACTCAAGCTTCTCAGGAGATTTCAAATGTAGCACCATGTAGAGAGAAGACAGGAAGATAGAAAGAAAGGAACACAGAAGGCAAATGATATATTTTAATAAGAAATACTCAAGGAGATTTTTTTTGTACATAGACAAATTCAGCAATTAAAATCATTTAACTAAATAAAATATTACATTTATGACATGTAATGACATACATATCTAAGCATTAATATTTATTCTTTTGTAGAAATGGCACCAACCCCCTCAGTTTTAACTAGAAATATGATGCTGTGAGCAGAATAAGAGGCATTTAAGAAAATATTTGGGGCATATTTGAAAAAACATTGAATAGATACACTGAAGAAGAGCAGACAAGTACATTATTATTCTTTGAAAGTATCCCAATCCAATTTCAGTATATCTTACCATAGAAAGAAGCATGATGCAGTGGAAAGAAGACTGTTTCTCAAGTCAGAGACTTTGAATTAAAATCCTGTCTCATCTACAATCTGAGTGATTTTAGAAAAATCTTTAATTTCTCTGATCCCAGGTTTCTTTATATTTGAAATTAAGGGATTGGACTCTGTAATCCTTGAAATTCTTTGAAGCTTCTAAATTTCTTAATTAAACTCTAATTAAAGAAGGGCTGTTTGTGATAGTTCAATATGATGGCTCTGAAATTTTAAAATTCCTTTGGTGCTTAGTTAACTAAGCAGTGTAATTAATTGAGAAAAGTAGGTTTCTGGAAAAGATGGAGCAGACATTTTCCAATACCAAATGACCTTCCTCTTTCTGTGGCAAATGGTTTGCTAAATATTAAAGACACTTTGAAATGTGAGTGTTAACAGAGAAGTCAGTAAGGGTGGTGAAATGTTTGACACCAGGGCATATGAGGATAATTTTTTAAAAAACTGAATTATTTAGCCTGAAGACGAAAAGTCCTAATGGGGACCTGATCTGTTTTCAAGTATTTTAAGGCTGGCAAATGGCAGGTTGACTAGGTCTGGAGAATAAAATTTGGAACAAATTGAAAATTCCAGAGAAGCAATTTTTAACTAAATATACAGAAAAAAATAGCATTTTGATAGATATTGCCCAAAATAGAAGCAGAGAGTTTCCATATCCCTGGAGGTCATAGAGGAGATCCCTTTTCCAGATTATTCTGTACTACAGTATTTCTAACACCTGTTTAATTAAAGTTCACCGATTCAATGAAAACCTGATGCATCACACTTAAAAGAGAGAACCATGAAGTATAGGCAGTAAATATAAGCTTATCTCTTAAGGAAGAACTGAAGAGCAGCAATTAAGACCATTAAAAAAGGATTCCACTAGAAATAGGATGGTAAAGTCATGAGGAGAAAAAGGGGAGGGGCGTGGAAGACAGCTCTTTCACTCTTCTTTTCTTTCTCTCTGTTTCCTTTCATTGGCTGTGAAATGAAAAGAATGGAGAAGTACTTATTACTTCATAGCCTAAGGAGTGGGAATCTTTGGTAAACAGGAGTAGTAGTAATAGTATGTAGTATGTAGTATATGAAGAGTCGGAGAACCAAAATTGTGAAGAGATATACCTTTTTTAATGTAAATTGATTGTTGGAATTATAGTTTTCTAGTCCTTAATGGGACCCTCTTCATGGGACTCCAAATAAGACTATTTGGAGTCATAGTGCCAATGATACTACTTGGCCTGGGTATAGCTTTGTCTGTCTTTTTTGGAATAACATTTGAAAAGCTGAAATCTCCCTCCTTCCCCCTTTTTTCTTTCTCCCCTTGCCTCTTTCCCTCCCCTTACCCACATCTCTATCTCTTGGTGTACCTTTCTCTCTCTTCTACTAATATACATTTTGGAAAAGATATAACTTGAAATGGAGAGGATACAGACAGAACTATAATGTTAGTATGAGTGAAAATAGAATGTGAATTGATCCATAACAATAGATTAAATTTCATCAAGTGGAATGTATGTGTGTATTTTTGTATGTCACTTAGAAAGTTGAATTGAGAGATTGAGTGACTTGCCCAAAGTCATACAACCAATATGCATCAGAGGTGGGACTAAAATATTTAATCAACTTCTTTTTAAATTATCTTGGAACCAAAAAGAAATCTATGATTAAAAACAAAGCAATAGATGGGACATACAGAGAGAGAAATACAATGCATCATGTTGGAGTTAAAATTAAGACCTTATTTCATTTGGCTAATTATGTGTTAGTTGTGTATATTTTTTAACAGATGCAGTATATGTATTTTAGTAGAGCTTGCATATTTGCAGTCTTTTTCTCACAGGAAGCCCTTATACTTATATTTTAAGTTAGTATCCTCAAGTGTGACTTATACCCAGTAATGATTGCCTGTTTCTAACTCCTCTGTGGTCATTTTATTGCTTCAACTGCTCTGCAATGAGGATTCATCATTTTTTTGCTTCTAATCAGGATACTGTCCAGTAGCAGAAATATTCCATGATAGCTTTCAGTTTTGTTTTGTAATGAATAGTTGTTCATTTTTTTGATGTTTTTAGGAATTGGTATGTGTTGAACTACATGGCCTAGAGGGTAGTAGCTAACTCTGAGATTCTTTGAGATATTTCAATATTACAGCATTCTATTTTCAGAAGAAAAAAAAAAGACTGCTATTATGGATGCTAATTATTATAATCTATTAATAATTACAGATGCTTTGTGCATAAATATGCTATTCTCCTTAAAATGAATTTCTTAATGAAGAATAGAGAGACCAAAAGAAAAAGGTGCTCTTGAAATATTATAAATTTAGCTTAATAATAGATTCTACTTTTTGTATCGTATCTTCTAGCCTTGACATATAATAAGACTGATAATGTTCCATTGGGGGTTACAGAGGATATATTCAAATACTGTAAATTTTTCATATGATTTTGGTGTATTGGTAAATTCTCCTAGAAAGTGTAATTAGTGAAATAATAGCCAGAATTCATGTTTTGGTGATGTTGTTTGTTTATTTTAATCACAACGCCTTTGGTCAGAGGTTTTGTCTTAAAAAGCCAAGTATCTATTTGTAGCTGTGGTCAATACTCTATGATAGTGAACCAAGTGAGGAAAGATGAGTTGAAAATAGATCTTTATAGTTCTAAATTCTCCAGGGAAAGTCCAGTGGAAGCAAACTAAATTTCAAGGTCATGCTTTAACTATTGTTAATTTGTAGATAATTAGAAGTAATAATAGGTCTTTCATTCAAATAGAACATTTTTTTAGACTCCATTGTCAGCTCAAGTGGACAAGATTAACATAGACACCCATTACCAAATGAATATATTCACATTTTAAGAAGAACATTAATTGTCTGGAACTGTGGTTTTTTTCTGAAACTGCAGAAAGTGATCCAGTATAAAAACTTTCTCCATTTTTGTAGATGAGCAAACCTTTCTGTAAAATGTAACCTTAAAGCCTTGTTTAGAGAATTTCATCCTTGGTCATAGAACCAGTTTGTGCAAGGGGTTCAGCTAATATCCAAGTATTTCTTTATTTTGGGCATATTCCATACATAAAAACCATTATTCCATGTAGCACAGTAATAGAAAAAAGTTAATAATCCAATGAACTCAATAACTCATGCTACACATTCCCCACATGCATCTTACTGGCCTCCATTATTTCCCCCATTCCATTTCTTAAAACTCTTTTTGTACCCTAATTTTACATTTAATTTTAATTTCCACTGGATTTCTTCATAATCTAAATCGGTCAATAGCATATCAGTTCTCTCCCACAAACTTGGTGCCCTCTAAGAACCTTTCAGCAGTTCTTCCCTGTGCACAATAATATTCATTGGGGCAAACACAACTTGATTGCCACATATTTGTTTAATAAAACATTTTTCCTTGGATTAAGAAGTCCATATTTTATCATTAGGAAGAGATTGAATTTATATATCTAGATTATTTTTTCTGGAATCTAAACAAAATTTCAGAGATACTATTGAATTAATGTGTTCTTCATAGAAATAAGTACTTATTAGATGTGACAATAAGCTAATAAGAATGATTTCCACAAGTTACACATCAAAACCAGTTTTAATACTTCAGTGACATCATATAAAGACTGCTAATCAAAGATTTTCTTAATGGAAATCAATGATAATTTGCTTGAACATACATTTAATTTCCTCTGAGAACAGCTAATACATTCCTATGCTCTTTATACAGTAGTCATTTACATTCTGCACCATTATATTACAAACAATGATTTCCAGCCATTCACTATTTTCTTAGGTCTATGTTATCAATTCTGAGTCTTGTTCAATGGTACCAATTAAAACCTGTCAACAGCTGCCCATCCTGTGTAACTCACATCTATATCCTCCTTTGAAATCCCTATGGGAAATTTACATGAAATATTGGGACTCTTCCCATAGAACTTTTATCACTACATGACATTGCAAAGTGTTCCTTGGCCATTCCCTACTCCTTTCACTAGTAGTGGTATTGTAGTAATAGTAAGGATAATAATAATATTAACATGAACAATAATGAGACTTTACCTTCAATAATGAGACTGCCTTCACATGCAATATATCATTTGATGATTGTTGTGAAATTCTAAGAAGCAGTCTGAACAAATTTTATTCCTGTTTTGTATGGGAAAGAAAAATGTGCCTCAGAAATATCATTAGTCAAAGGTCATTCAGGGAATCAATGGTGATGTGTGAATAAATAGTTGCAGTACATTTTTAACAAGTAAACTAGAAAACTTGATCATATCGAGATGACTTTTCCATTTATTGCAGATTGACTTTATCTTTTCCATTAAACACATTTCAAAAAATGTGTTCATAAAACAAAAATATGTATATAAAAATAACAATTTACCTTTTAATTCTAATATGCTTGTTCAAATTCAAGTTTACATTATTAAAAAAGATGCCATGAGTTTAAAATGAAATATCTTTATATATGTATACACATATATTCATGTATACATATACATATAAATTTTTCCACTGATTGGTTTAAAGGAAATCTTAAAATCACTATCAACTATTTATCTATTAATTCAAAATTGAAGAATAACTCTGGATAGCACTAAAATAAGCAAAATTTTAGTGATTGCTTTCCCTTCCCCATGCTCCCCCTTGAGAATGAAAGTATAGCTTCTTGATACTGATATTACTGACAGAAGTATGTATGCTTACACTGTCCCTAAAGTTGTGATGAGTGAATTTAAGAGTGATAGAAATTTTGGCTAGACCTATGTGGAGTTCCAGCAGTGCAAGATTCTTTGGTTTCATCTTCAAATAGAAGGGTTTATCAATATGATCTCTGAGTCGGCCTTGTCTAGATTCTGAAAATCACTATGATTAATAAATTAGGGATAATAAAGAATGCATAAAATCACGAGGTCCTGAAGATAGCTAAAGAGTTAAATGTAATAGAAGACCAAATAAATAAATAAATGTAATAGAAGACCATTCTTTAATCAGTAGGTCAGTGAGCCCAAAAAAGAATCCAATTTTTCATGATTACATTCATTGTAGGATAACAAAACATTTCACCTGCATTTGTCTGACCATTTCACTGGTGTCCACATCTTCTCTTCATGAAGTTCCAAAGTTCACAATTTCTGCCAACAAACATCCTTCAGTCCTTTTTTCCAACTGGGAAAAATACTTTTACTCAGTAGATTAGTGGTAAGCAAAAACTGATTTTACAAAGATGCTACAATATGATATCATGATTAGTTCAATTTTAGATCTATTAGGATATTTAGGCAAAAATATCTAGCACATAGTTACAAATATAGTATAGGAACTTATGAGATGGCAGAGCTGTAGTTTAGATGGAAAGTCATCAATTTAGAAATGTGTTAAGCAGTGGGCATTAATTTGATTTTCTAGCAAGGGAATATAAGTAAAGAAGGGGAAAAAATCTAAATACTATTTTTAGGAATCACCTATATTATGCAGCAACATAAGAAAACCCTGTGAAGAAAATAGAGAGTTTCTGAATATATCAAATAGCTATTTCTTAGAATAGGTGGCTCATGAATTTATGAGGTTAATTATATGGAATTTGTTCTGAAATAACTGAATAAAAGCCAGTTCAGAGGTGATTGTTTGGTAAAACATATATGAATGTTGACATAGTATTATCAAACAGAAAATTCCCAGAATCCATCATAGTTTAATTTTGTAAAATGGAACTGTGGTGAAATCCAAATCAGAATCTTTAAAAACCACCTTATTGCAAACCAGAAAAAAATTATGCTTACATTTATAAAATTCTAGTTGCTCAAAAATACCTGCACATAAAGACTGATAAAGAACCAACAGAGGACACATAAAATTGACTGAATTGTTTCTTCGCATCCAAGAAGGATGTTAGAAAGATTCCTACTCCCAATTTCCCCCTGAAATGGACAAGTATACAGTTCAAATAAATAGAAGTCATAGACTCTTAGTTTTGAAAGAGACTTTCAGAATTATCCAAAAACAAAGAAATTGGATGATTTACACAGTCACACAGATAGCAAGTGGCAGAACAATTACCAAAGTGTTCTTTTATCCACAATATGATTCCACCTGGAAATCATACCTCCCCTAATATTATCTGATAATTATTAACTTTTTGCCTACCATAATTACACACTCATTACTGCTATGAAGCATGTAGTACTTTAATTTTCTGAAATTAATTAAGGCAAATGGCTATCTAACCATACTTCACCTATTTTGTATGTGAGGTAATATTTTTTTAAAGTGTATGTCTTGATACTTCTCTTTATTTAAGGACATATTATTAGATTCAGTCCAATAATGTTCTAGCTTTTCTTGTTGTTTTTACATCTTGAGTCTGTCAAGTGTATTATATCTCCTTCCTATTTTCTTAATATATGCACACTTGATGAACTGTCATCTATATTTCTTATCCCAGTCATTTATTTAAATATATATATATATATATATATATATATATATATATATATATATATATTTAATAACCTAGGACCAAGTTCTTCAAGAGTTAGCCATGCTAACTCTCCATAAATATTTTTCACTTTTCTGAGCATTCCCCAGCTTTTGAAAATATTCATTCAAGTCTTTCCCCAGGATTTAAAGTCAATCTCACTGGCCAATGGAAACTCCATTATCTTCCCTATTCTGAAAAGCAAGAAAATATGTACACTGTTATAGTCTTTGGTTATCTCTTATTCTCCATGATCTTTCAAATATAACTATGATCCCACAATCCTATATGCAAATTCTTTCAGTATCTGAGAATATAGTCAGTTAATAATCTCACCTATATCATGTGCTAGGCACTGTGCTAAATGGTGGTGCCTAAAATTAAACAAGGAAATGGAAATACTCTAATAATACCTAGGTAAGCACAATAAGGATTGAGAAAATTTGCCTTTTCCCTTCACATCTTACCCTTCTTATCCTCTGACCCAACAATACCACTATTATTTATTGTTTATCCAATAAATCTTTAAAAACTGTAGGAGATTTATTTTGCTTTTCTCATCAGCCACAGCTAATTCTGCGCTTTAGAATTTGTCACCATTTTTTTAGGATCATATGACGCTACTATATTATACTAGTTCTGGATATGTGTGTGTGTGTGTGTGTGTGTGTATGAATATGATTGTATATACATATACATAATATACTATCTCTTATTTTGTTTTCCAGTTATTTTTTTCCAATCATCATGTATTTATTTTCTCTATATAACTCTGCTCACACTCCTAGCATGAAAAAGAAAATTGTCATATAACAAGTATGTATAGGCCAGCTAAACAATTTTTTTAACATTGATTGGCCAAATATTGACAAGAGAATATATATCTGAATGAAACCATAGCTTTGATTAATAATACATAGGAGCAAACCAAGACTCAATTAAATAATTTGTTGAAAACCACACAAGGGATGTGGCAAAGATTGGTCTCTGCTACTTATATTTGTTTTTTTTTTTTTGTTTGTTTGTTTTTTGTTTTTTAATAGCCTTTTATTTACAGGATATATACATGGGTAACTTTACAGCATTAACAATTGCCAAACCTCTTGTTCCAATTTTTCACCTCTTACCCCCTCCACCCCCTCCCCTAGATGGCAGGATGACCAGTAGATGTTAAATATATTAAAACATAAATTAGATACACAATAAGTATACCTGACCAAAACGTTATTTTGCTGTAGAAAAAGAATCAGACTCTGAAATATTGTACAATTAGCTTGTGAAGGAAATCAAAAATGCAGGTGTGCATAAATATAGGGATTGGGAATTCAATGTAATGGTTTTTAGTCATCTCCCAGAGTTCTTTTTCTGGGCATAGCTAGTTCAATTCATTACTGCTCCATTAGAAATGATTTGGTTGATCTCGTTGCTGAGGATGGCCTGATCCATCAGAACTGGTCATCATATAGTATTGTTGTTGAAGTATATAATGATCTCCTGGTCCTGCTCATTTCACTCAGCATCAGTTCATGTAAGTCTCTCCAGGCCTTTCTGAAATTATCCTGTTGGTCATTTCTTACAGAACAGTAATATTCCATAATTTTCATATACCACAATTTATTCAACCATTCTCCAACTGATGGACATCCATTCAGTTTCCAGTTTTTAGCCACTACAAAAAGGGCTGCCACAAACATTTGTGCACATACAGGTCCCTTTCCCTTCTTTATAATCTCTTTGGGATATAATCCCAGTTCTGCTACTTATATTTGACTCCAAAACTACTGCTTCTTCTATAGCTCTAGAAATTGTTTCATCCTTTACCTATAATCATACTAATAGATGGTTTTAATATCCTACTAATGATGCTTAATATAATATGGATCTTTCAGATTACACCATCATGTTCCACTGATGTCCAAGAAAATAATGTGATTTCCAGATTAATAATATAATTTGCTATCACATGCTAAGAATTAAATCTTTACAAATTTTTGACATACATTCTTCTCAATATGAGAGAACATATGAGCTAAGAAAACTGAATCAATCATTTTTCTAGCAAAAGAAGATAGCAAGGCATTCTACTAATCCTTACTCTTAACTTATACCTCACTTTTTAAGGTATCAATTATGGCACATATCCAAAACACAGGTTTCCTCAAGTTCCATATGTTGGGAGTAAAAGTAGTATCATATTTTAATTCATCAATTTACTTGTCACCAGATAATTAGCTAATAGACTTCTCTCCAATTTGAAACATCTGTGCACTTTTTTGTAAAAGATGCTCACATGCAACAGATTTTTGCTTGTGGATTAGACGTTATACCTCCTCAGTTTTTTTTCAGAAATTCAACTGAATTTAAAGGCTTATTGTTTTATAGTGTATATGGTTGTATACATATATATATATACATATATATGTATATGTATATGTATATATATATATATATGTATATATATGAATGTATATATGTATATGTATATGTGTATATATATGTGTATATATATATATATAAAGTATGCTCTCTGAAGTCACTGCAAAAAATTCTGACTTAGTAATCTTCTTCCAAGTAATGAATAGTGATGGCATTATCAGCAGTGTTTCCCTAGTGATATATAGCCAGGAAGGCACCACATGTGCAACCCGTTTGCTTACACATGCCTGATAACACTTTTGAAAATCTATATTCTCATACTTGCCTCTTTTCCTGGTTACATGGAGATGAGAATAAATCTGTTTGTTTTTAGTTTCATTGTTATGATCTTGGTAGTATTTGAGTATCTTAGATATAAATTGTAGCTCCTATGCTATGTTCAATCTCACTTGTTTAAAGCTATGGGAAAAAATGAACTATATCTCCAACCTTCATACCCTGAAATGAGAAATTAGTAAGGTTCTCCCATATTTCAGTTTACTCATAGTTTTGATTCTCAAAACTTGTTCTCCATTAGTTATTTTAGTATCAATTATACTCAAGTAATGCTTGAGGAACTAATGATTCCTATTTGAAATCTAAACTAGGGATTAGTCGTCTAGGATAGAAATTGTTAACACTCTTCCTTCCCTTCCTGGAATCAACATACATAAAATTCTATTTAGGTACACTGCACACTTTGCAAGAAAAGTTTATGACTCTAAACCAGGACTTCCAAAGTTATCCATACTTGCCACAACAATGTAGCAAAATTAGATTTTAGAGTTCACTATCAAATGATGGACCAAAATCCCTTTAAGCCTTTTGAAAACACCACTGTGCTTCAGGGAGTGTGCAGGAAGCCAAAAACCTTATTCTCCATTGTTTCAAAGACAATATCTTTGGAGGTTTTATATTTGTGTTTCCTTAGGTGAAATATTATACTGTATGCCTATATGATCAAAGTTACTTTGACTTAATGAGACTTTTTTGTCTTTCTTTCTCCTTCTCATTGTTCTCCTTTTTCTTTTCCTACTCTCTCTTTTTCTTCTCCCTTTCTTTTCTCTTTAGTTCTTTTCTTTTTCCTCATTTTCTTTCCTTGTTTTTCCTCTTGTACTTGCTCCCATCTTCTACCTCAAGAGCACTATTTCAGGGATTTTAATTCCCATAAGAGAAAGAAAAGATTTTACCCTTACCAGACTTCAATATCATTATCTCCAGAAAATATTAATTCATAAAATGACTTTGGGGATAAGTATTTATGTCACGTTAAAATATGTTCTCCATATCAGATATAATGTGATATTTTACTTTCACCATCTATTGAAAGTAGATTTTTCTCACCAACTTAACAGTGAAGATGCCCTGTCTTTTTTGTGTCTAACATTAATCAGTGCCACCAACACCTTATGCTTTGAAGCAGAGTATCTTTTTATTTTATTTTATTTTTACTGCTTCCAGAGCACCTTTATTGCTCATGTGTGACTGAACTAACTCCTTCTAAAGGGCATTATTTCTTATCTTTTACTTTTCATTTCAGTCCTCATGAAGCAATACATTTCATTTTCTACTATGTGGTGTTGGGGTTGCTTTTCCCCTCAGACTTTTACTGTCAGGTCTCCTATTAGTCAATTTTGATTCTAAACAACAAAAATAAAAACCTTCCTGCAGCTACCAGGTACTTAACAAATTGAAGTTTGTAGGTTTTGAAGATTTTTTTCTTCAAACATGTCAGAGTTAAGGATCAAATAATCAACCTAAAACAACTGTAGAAAGATCACATTTCCTTTTCTGAGACAAGTTAAATTCAAAAATAGAGCCAAAGTATTACAATTCAAACTGGAAATACCAAAGATAAGCTTCTCTGCTTCCTATACATGAGAATATAAAAGGGAAATACTTTTTTCACCTGTTCCATGTTCTATTGTTTGCTATATATGATATATGCTTTTTTTTTTTTTGCTTTAATAGCATTTAGCATTATGAGACAGGAAAACTGAAATGGAGGAGCAGAAAGTCAGAAGTCAACACCAATAGTATCAGTAAGATTTCAGATTCTCTTTCACTATGAACCTGTTCTTAGGAAGCACGTACAAGTAGAGGGTAGGCTTTAGAACTAAGGTTCCCAAATTGGCTCTTCAACTGGCTCTGTAGAGCTAAATCCACTGATAGGAAGAAAACCAAGAAATCCAGGTGAAACCTTGTCATTTTACAGCAGTATATCCCTGTGGTATTACTTGGATGGATTTCTCTCTGTGTCTATGTTTATACTTCACTGTGTTTTATGTGTCCTAGGAGAAACAATGTGTGGCAAGCCGTCTCACATCTCAAGCACAGAATATACCAAATGCACAATCAGTGTTAATTCTTCATGCAATTTACCCTTTTTCAATGGGCAACTAATACTATAAGTTTCAGAGAAGGTACCAATTTGCATTGAGGGGGAAGTTTTTTTCATCAGGGAATTTGTATATATTTTTTTCTTTTTTTATTATTATACCTTTTTTATTTACAAGGCATATGCATGGGTAATTTTTCAGCATTAACCCCTGCAAAACCTTCTGTTCCAACCTTCCATCCACCCCCTCCCCTAGACGGCAGATAGACCACTACATGTTAAATATGTTAATGACCCCCTCCCCTAGACGGCAGATATGCAGTTATCTTGCTGCACCAGAAAAATCTGATTTAGAAATTAGGTAAAAATAACCTAAGAAGGAAAACAAAGATGCAAGCAGACAAAAACAGGAGGAATGGAAATGCTATGTTGTGATCCACCCTCATTTAACCATAGTTCTTTCACTGGCTGTAGCTGGTTCTCTTCATTATTGAACAACTGGATTTGGTTCATCTCATTGTTGAAGACAGCCATGTCCATCAGAATTGAGCATCATATAGTATTGTTGTTGAAATGTATAATGATCTCTTAGTTCTGCTCATCTCACTCAGCATCAGTTCATGTAAGTCTCTCCAGGCCTTTCTGTAATCATCCTCCTGGTCATTTCTTTCTTTCTTTTTTTATTTAATAGCCTTTTATTTACAGGTTATATGTATGGGTAACTTTACAGCATTGACAATTCCCAAACCTCTTGTTCCAATTTTTCCCCTCCTTCCCCCATCCCCTCCCCCAGATGGCAAGATGACCAGTAGATGTTAAATATATTAAAATATAAATTAGGTACACAATAAGTATACATGACCAATCCATTATTTTGCTGTACAAAAAGAATCGGACTCTGAAATATTGTACAATTATCCTGTGAAGGAAATCCAAAATGCAGGTGGGCAAAAATATGGGAATTGGGAATTCAATGCAATGGTTTTTAGTCATCTCCCAGAGTTCTTTCTCTGGGCATAGCTGGTTCAGTTCATTACTGCTCCATTGGAAATGATTTGGTTGATCTCATTGCTGAGGATGGCCAGGTCCATCAGAATTGGTCATCATATAGGATTGTTGTTGAAGTAGATAATGATCTCTTGGCCTTGCTCATTTCACACAGCATCAGTTCGTGTAAGTCTCTCCAGGCATTTCTGAAATCATCCTGTTGGTCATTTCTTACAGAAAAATAATATTCCATAACATTCATACACTATAGCTTATTCAGCCATTCTCCAATTGATGAGCATCCATTCAATTTCCAGTTTCTAGCCACTACAAAAAGAGCTATCACAAACATTTTTGCACAAACAGATCCCTTTCCCTTATTTAAGATCTCTTTGGAATATAAGCCCAGAAGTAACACTGCTGAATCAAAGAGTATGGACAGTTTGATAATATTTTGAGCATAGTTCCAAATTGCTCTCCAGAATGATTGGATGCATTCAGAATTCCACCAAAATGTATCAATATCCCAGTTTTCCCACATCCCATCCAATATTCCTCATTATCTTTTCCTCTCATCCTAGCCAATCTGAGGGGTGTGTAGTGGTATCTCAGAGTTGTCTTAATTTGCATTTTTCTGATCAATAATGATTTGGAGCATTTTTTCATATGGTTAGAAATAGTCCATTTCTTCATCTGAAAAGTGTCTATTCATATCCTTTGACCATTTATCAATTGGAGAATGGCTTGATTTCTTATAAATTAGAGTCACTTCTCTATATATTTTGGAAATGAGGTCTTTATCAGAACCTTTGACTGTAAAAATGTTTTCCCAGTTTATTGCTTCCCTTCCAATCTTGTCTGCATTAGTTTTGTTTGTACAAAAAACTTTTTATTGATATAATCAAAATTTTCTATTTTGTGATCAATAATGATCTCTAGTTCTTCTTTGGTAACAGGGGATTTGTATATTTATGTTATATATATATATATATATATATATATATATATATATACACACACACACACATACACACATGTAAAATCAAAATTTCTATCCCTATTCCTATATGA
This sequence comes from Sarcophilus harrisii, assembly GCF_902635505.1. Taxonomy (NCBI): domain Eukaryota; kingdom Metazoa; phylum Chordata; class Mammalia; order Dasyuromorphia; family Dasyuridae; genus Sarcophilus; species Sarcophilus harrisii. The sequence goes on along the minus strand of NC_045426.1, from coordinate 175,257,826 downwards.
ATGGTAACTCTAATCAGTGACCATGTGACTCTACTACTTAGGGCATTTGAAGAGTGGAAGATTTGTTGTATTTCAATATTTTCTCCCAAATATTTATAAGCAAACTGAACAGAAGTAACAATTTTAACACAATGCTCTGCCACTGTGTTTGCAAGAGGAGAAAGAACATAATATTTGGCCATACTATCAGTATGGATCCAATTGTGACTGAAACTACTTTTATGGAAATAGATGCATAGATAACTTGCAATTTGATTAAATATATCAAATTGAACTTGGAATTTACTAACCTCATATCTTTATAGGGAATCACAAAAATGAATAATGGAAGGCTTTCATATATCCTACTATTTGATTACTTGGTAGTAATTTAAAATAGGGGATGCTGGTTTTCTGTCTTACTATTTATTAAGCAGGAAGTTCATTCATCCCTCAATCAGATGGAGTTTCCTTGTGATCTTAAAGTATGTTTTTGATCCCTCAATGGAAATGAAAAGTAACCAAGGATTTTTCTCTTGAAACATCACATTTGCTATAAAACATTAAGATCCTTCCAAGTAGCATCCATTTTTCAGGTCACTGTATTTTTACTGAATTATATGTCTTCTAGTACAGGTATACAAGAGAAAAGATTTTTTAAAGTGTAGAAATGCTTTCTTTGTGTTGTTTATATTTCTCAGAGAGTGTTTGTTTTTTGAGAAAAGCTTTGAATGCCTTCCTTCCTATCTCTCTTCTCAATGGATATAAAAAAAGACAAGCATCATTAATATTCTTCACTCTTCCTTCCTAGGTTTTCCAGGGCAATTTTGATAATGACACACATCGAAAAAACGTCATTGACCCTCCCATCTATGCACGGCACATAAGGATCCTTCCTTGGTCCTGGTACGGCAGGATCACCTTGCGGTCAGAGCTGTTGGGCTGCACTGAGGAGGACTAAGAAGGCCCAGAAGTGCTTGGAAATTCTTGCTCTCTATATCCTGAAAAAAATATTTCCATAGAATAAACTGTGCGAAACCTGTAGGAAACTGAATGTTTTGTTTTGTTTTTTCATGAAAAAAGTGCTCAATTTATGGAAGGCTACTCATTGCCTTTTCTAAAGAGGTCTAAGCCTGCCCTTTAAATGATTGAACTTGATTTTTCTCTTTAGATCTGTTCATGTACTAATTTCCTCACACTGTAGAATCACTTTTCTCATATCTTCAGAGTTGTTCACACTGGTTGAAATATGTTAGGAAAGGAGAGTAATGTCTTTTTTTTTTTTTAAATAGAGAAGGCAGAATGTTCTGGTTGCTTCAATGTGAAGGTAGAGAAAGTTGAAACTAGCTTCCTACTTGTAAAAATTAAAAAAAAAAAAAGAACACTGCAAATTAGCAACAAGTTTTGTTTTGTTCTTTTTCCCCTTTTTAAAATAACTTAATTGTTTCCTTATGCCAACCAATCATTGTCAGTATTTATTGCACATTTTGGGGAAAAAAAATCTGTAGTATGTGTTCATTGTTGATATTAAAAACTACCTTCCAATTCTATTCTTCATATATTTATAAAACTCTTGAAGTTTCTCTCCCACATAATACCATTCAGTTTTCTCTCATTAGTGCATGGCCTTAATAGATCTAAATTTTTGCAATTAAATCTAATTTTATTTGATATATATATATAAAGAACTTAAATATATAATATATAAATATATATATATATATATATATATATATATATATAAAAGTAAAGAACTTAATATGAGACCCTCTCAAAATCCCTGGATCTGATCCAGAAATACCTATGGCTTTATTCTGAAAGGAAGCCATAATTACAAAAATGCTACAAATAAATAACCCCAACCATGCTGTCATTTGGCAATATAGTTATTAAAGGAAAATTTTAAAAATGGCCTTGCACTCCTTAAAGTGTACATTTTCCCTCAATTATCATATTTGTTTTTTAAAAATATTAGCAGGATAATTACAAGCTCAGTTTGATGTTATCTTCCTATAGGTTTCCTAACTTTATTAGTCTGTCATGACTCACTTTGATAGATTAAAAAAAAAAAAGACTAGAATCTCCCTTTCTCAGAATAATTCTTTTAAATATATAAAATAAAATGCATAGTATTACAAAGTAAACAAATTATATTGAAATCATTATCAAATTTTTATTTGTTTTCAATTATCAAACATTCATTTTCCCCTCCTACCTTTTTCTATCAACTTGCAAGAGGAAGAAAAGGAACTCCTCTTTCACAATCACAGTCAACAAACATAGTCCAACATATTCTTACATTGTTCATTCACCAAGATAAATTTCTTATTCTTCTTATTAATCTAACAGGTCTCTGTGTTAAGGTGGACTATATCCATCTTTATCAATTCTCTAGAATTATAATCATTTAGTTAGAGTTCACAAGAATTTCAAAATCATTCATTTTTTATAATATTCATGTTATAGTAGAAATTGTTCTCCTAGTTCTACTTGCTTTATTTTGCATCAGTCCATACATGTTTTTCAATGTGTCTTTAAAACTGTAATTTTCCTCATTTCTTATAGCACAATTATATTCCATTACATTCATACAATACAATTTGTTCAAATTGCTCAAAATATTTTTTAAAAAATAGTAAGGGACCCCAAGTTAATAAATCTACTCTTCAATATGCTTATTTTAATAGAGACTGCATAATTTTTCCCAAAGTGCTCGACTTGTATGCTGTTTACAGCGCTCCAAAATACATAAAATATCACTGAGATTGGAAACTGATGTTCCTAAGAGAAAACACATTTCACAAGCCTCAGTTGGGGAAGGGGGAGGGGGAAAATATCCCTAAAGACAAAAGTCTCTCTTTTTTTCAAAATGGAAATCCAGTTCTATATATTATTGCATCTTAGGAACCCTAAAGACATTTCTAAACAATTTTGGAAACAATTTGTTACAGAAAATGGAGCTTTTGCTTACCAAAATCTCTCGTTACTTGATTTTTTTTTAAAAAAGGGAAACATAGAATAAAGAAACAGAGATGTCTCCACAAAAGTATTGATCCTTCAAAGAGTATTTGTATAAGTATTTATTTTCTAAGGCTTAGACATAGGATTTTCAAAGACTTAATTTAAGGGTCCTATAAAAGGAAAAAAAAAAGAAAATAATGTATATGTACAAAATGTTACAGTCCTGTGCAACAACATTAAAATTTTAGGTTGTTTTTTTTTTTTTTTCATTTCATTTGTGCTACATAACAAAAGCCACTAGATTGTTACTGTCTTGTCTCTTAAGTGTGTTAACAGCATTCTTTAATGATGTATATACAAAATGGTCTTCAATCATAGTGAACAATTTAAAAGAGAAAGTCAATCATAGTGGTATTTTCCCCAATGCAACAAGAACGAGATCACAGAAGTTGGTCACTGACCAGCTGCCTCAAAAAAGATCACTTTAGGCTCTAATGATAAAGCTTTGTTTTAAAATATTTCATTGATGATTTCTTCCTATTAGCCTTCAACACTTAGGTTTCTATTTCCTCAATTATTAGGTTACCCATTTATGTTATTTTCCAGTTGAAGTGTATTTTTTATTTAAGTTCTTTTGCTCATAAAATTTCTTGGTTCATGAAAAACACAATGAAATGTCAAGACTAAAGTTCTTTTCCTATCAAATTCAATAACCTAATTCCTTTCTCACTACATTTATTACCAATCTCTTTTATGGATTGTGTTTCATAGCTTCATCCTTATGAGCCTGAAGAGAGAGCTCAAGATGTTAAGACTAATGCTTTGTGGTGATTTATGGAGAAAAAAACATTACTTTTGATGCCATCAGATGCTATATTGGAGTTTTTTTTTTTTTAGTGATATTATTTTTTTCCATCAGTTTGGAAAACATTGGTAAAGTTGCAATTGTAAATTCAGTAATATGTTGGAAGGTATTCTATTATCTTGCTTTTGTATTTCTTCACTGGTACATGCATTATTTGTTCACTGATACTAAGAGTAAATGTGACTTACATGCCACCTGCCTTTTTCTTATTTGCTGGTAATACTGGAGTTTCTATATTTGGAAAGGTGGGAAAATGTGAAGATGTCCTTAACTTTTGTATCAATTGTTTAATGATCCTGAACTATAGCAAAAATGTTGGATTTCAACTTCACATTAAGCCAGTTAAATCTGAATAGGCAGAACACACAGAAAGGTCTACATTTAAAATTTCTAGGATTTGAGATATGTTAATTCACTGGTCTGGAAATTCTAAAACTCACACACACACACACACATACACACACTGGTTTTATCTATTTCCTAATAAATCTTTTGTCACAGCCTCTGGTTTTGATCTTTATATTGACTTTCTCTTTTGGAATGATCACATACAGATTAGTGTGAACGCTGAAGACCCAAGGGTACTAATGAGTGTATCTTTGCTAGATAACAAATTACAAACTCTAATATTCAGTTCTGGCTTCTGATGTTTCAGTAAGTACAGAGGTATCTGAGATACATGACTTTTGCAACCTTTCAAACTGTGTAATATTCAGATGTTTTGTATATACTTAAATCATGTAGAATGATAGTATGACCTTGTCTAGTCTTCAAACTTACAATAAAACCTTTGAAAATCTAGAATACTTTTGAAGCAGTTGTAATTAAATACATTTGTAAGAATGCACAAGTTGTCTGAACATGAATGACTATTACTATTGACTATACATTATTTTTTGGTTCATTTATTTTTCATAAATCAAATTGTATAGACATGGAAGTAAAAAGATCAATTATACTGCCCTTCAAGAACTGATTAATTTCAATAAAAATCCATTCCAAATATACTAAAATCAATATAGACATTATCTTCCTTTGGCAACAGAAATTAAAATTTGCTAGAAAAAAAAATTTGTTCTTCTAGAAGAGTTGTTGAGAGGGAAAGTGAAAGGGGGGAGAGAAATGGTCATTTATATAGTACTTATTGTGTTCTAGGTACTATGTTAAGCACTCTTTCAAAACATTATCTTATTTGATAATGAGGTGCTAAACAACCCTATTGAAGATGTTATTATTAATTCCATTTTGCATCTGAAGAAGCTGAGGCAAACAGGTTAAATGATTTGCCTTCCCCAGGGTCATATAGCTAGCATCTGACCCTGGATTTGAACTCAAATTGTTGTGACTCCAGGTACAGTACTCTACCCACTGGTATATCAACTGCTTTTAGGTATGTTTGATTTCATTTTCAATGACCAAATAGAATATATATGCGTGCCTTATTTTCTTACCTGTTATCCATCAATGTAGATACAATTTATATATAATCTAGTAGACATGCCTAAAGGAGGTATTTTGAGGGTAGTTGGGGGGGGGGGAGGTCAAGTATCTTCCCTTGGCTTTCACAAATAGTGAGTAATACAAGTGGGATTTGAATCTGCGTTTTCCTAACTCCAAATCCACTCTAGTCATTAGGCCATGTTGTGTCTTTTTATTAATCTGATATTATTGTCTACTGTTTTGGTAGCTTTCACAATCAGTAAATGCTTCAATAATATAAGAAAACCGTGACTCTCCTCTTCAGTAGTTACCCAAGATCGTCCTCTGACAATTTGGCATTTTTCACTGTAAAATTTTCTTTCAAACTGGATGAAGTGATTGCTCAAAGTAAATCACCTTTTTAGAGCCTGGCACCTTTAGGAATGGTATTTCTGGTCTTCTAGACATCACTGCAGAGATTCTAAAGGAGATGTTTTCTATAACACTTGAACAATTTATAAATTCTTTGGATTAAGGAAGATCAGAAAAGCAAAATTAGACCCAGAATCTTTCAATAAACTATAGTAAGTCTCAGAATGCTCACAGGGTTGCCTGTTGTATTACACACATAACCCTTATTTATTCTTATTTCACTGTTATTTGGCAATGCTATTTGCATTCTTTTCCTGCATAAATGTGCTTTTACAAAATATTAGTAATCACAAATATACTTTTCGGTGAAGCCTACAGAGAATCATTGTTATTCACACAGACCAGGAATGCATGGAAACTGGAGTATGATTATTCAACAGAGTTTTCCTATTAAAGATCCTTTGAATCTTTTTCACATTAGCCTTTCAAAATAAAAGAAGTTAGAAGGCAGTACCAAGGACAGAATTGTGATCTTGATTAAAATCCAAGCCATTACTGCACATGGGAAAACTGAGGGAAGAGAGGCCATTGCAATATCTTATACCAGTACAGAGCCAAAAAGTATAAATGGTTTACAACCAAAGCTTTCAATGCATATTTCTGAGGCTTTACGTAAAGATGATAGTAAAGAGGCACTAATCTTTCCTTTCACAAAATTAATGGTTTTTTATGTGTCTCTGTTCCCAAAGCCTAATTCTTAAGAAAAAGTAGATTAACATTCATATTTTTATTCTATTTCATGATGAAAAGTGCTGCCCCTGGCCTTTGAGATTGAAAATAAACTATTGCCTGAGTCCTCTGTGAAAATGGTGAATTAAAGCATTTCCTTGGATGTTTTCCTTGAGCTTCACCTCTTTCATAATTTTAGTGACTGAATTATCCTGAAATTGAATATGATGCCATTTGTTTAAGAAAAGGAGAAAAGATAATTTTAGAAGGAAATTATTATTGATTTTACCAAATGGGGAGTGGAAAGATGAGGAGATAGGAATCCCTCCTTGGTTATACAGCAGTTAATATTTGTACCTCATGTTGAGTATTTCTATATTGTCACTGGATTATGTTTGTTGTTGCTATTGTTTAGCCCTTTTACAATTGTGCCCTAATTTCTGAGACTCCTTTTTGGGTTTTCTTGGCAAATGTATTAGAGTGGTTTGCCATTTCCCGTTCATTTTGCAAATGAAGAAACTGAAGCAAACAGGGTAAACTGACATGCTCAGGGTCACACAACTAAGTAAATATTTGAGGCTGGATTTAAACTCAGTTTTTTTTAATTCCATTCCCAGAACTCTATCCACTAAGTCACCTAGATATGGCCCTCCTCCAATATCTTGCTCTTAGATGAGTTCCTAAAGTAGTTTGATTGTTTCTCTGTCTGTCTCTTGTCTCATTCTCCCTCATTCTTTCTCATTCTCTCCCTGTCTTTCTATTGTTCTGTATGGTGTGTATCTCTATCTTTCTGTCTCTGTCTCTGTCTTTGTCTCTCAAAAGCCATAGAATCTGCTCATATTATTGCATATAGTATAACTACATCAGGCACATGATTTCACCAACTATTTTAAAGTAGATTACACCCTCTTCAAGCACATGGCTCACATCTTTTTCATAGATTGTCAAAATCTCACATTACCTTTACAATGCCAGGCACGTATTTTCACATATAAGTTAATAATGATGATTAATTGCTGCTTATCCTTCTACCTGCTGCCACTGGTAAAGGAAGTGATGGCAGAGAGATTGATGGCAGTTAGAAATAATGCATCCCACCTGGCTAAAGTGAAAACAGCTTTTTGTATAAACATCAGATCCAAATACTGGAGGCCAAAGCATTGTAGAGAATTAAAGCTGTGAAAAATGACAGTCAGTGATATGCATAAAAAGAAGAGTATAGTGTGACAGTTTTTAGTGACAAATGACCAGATTCATTCAGCCTTAAAACCAATAGAAAAGAGGATCACAGATATTTTTGTAATTGTTTTGTCTTTTAATGTTTACAAAGGCCTTTGGCACTGTGAGTGGAATTCCTGTTGTGAATTCATGTGACAAGTATAAAAACTTGTTCAGATTGGATAGGTATGGACAGATTGTAATCTCATCATTGGAGAGAACATATATGCAGGAATAAGATTCCCGTTTTGAGTATTTGAAAATATCATAGGCTGAATTGGCTAGAAATATTATTAGTAACAAAGGAAGAAAATTACTTGCCATTCAAGAAAAATAACTTAGTCAATCAATGCTAATATAAGATTCTTTTTCAGAACATTCAACATTATCTCAGAAACCAGCAAAGCTGATTATTGTTTTCTGATAGTGTGGACAAAGAAAAGAAATGTAGCAACTATTGAAGTCTACCTCTAATTTGGCCTTATCACTATAGAGTTAAATTGCATATCTCAGATCCATTTCAATCTTGATATCACCAATAAGTATTTATTAAGTACTTAGCATATTCCTTATGCTATGCTAAGCACTAGGGATATAAAGAAAGATTTAAAAATATAGTGCCTTTTGTCAATAGCTTATATTTTAATGAGAGAGGAAACATATAAGCAACCCTGTGTACACAAGATTTATACAATGTAAATGGAAGGTAGCCTCAGACAGAAAGGCACCTAACAGAGATGAGGAAGAAGCCTATAGAATGTGGAAATTGAGCTGTTTTTTGAAGCAATCAGGGAAAATAGCAAGATGGTGGTAAGGAATTAGAGCATTAAAGGCTTGGGGACTAAACACTGAAAAAGCATGGTCCCAGGAGATAGAATAGTATGTGTGAAGAATAACAAAGAGGCTTGTTGATGTTATTTGTCCTTCATTTTCAAAGGCTCCCAAAGCATTCAGGGGGAGGAAGGTGTAAGAAGACCAGACACATAGGAAGAGGCCATGTCTTGCAGGGCTTTAAAAACCAGATAATATTATATTTGATCCTGGAAATAATTGGGAGATGGAGTAGCTTATTGAATAAGGGTAAGGGAGGCAGGGTCACATGTTCAAACCTGTTGTTTTAGAACATTCTAATAGCAGTCACAGATTGTCCCTGGAAAACCCTATTGTTTTAACCTGCTCCCAGTGTTCTATAAGTATGAGAGCTTACAAGATACCTTTAGGTGGCCCTATCCCTAAAGGCAATAGAATAGAGCATCTGTAAGAATGCTTGCAATTTTTTATCTGTAAATGCCTAATTAGATGCAAAGCTATGGTTAGTGATATAAACATATTAGAAAATCTAAGAAATGGTCCCTGCCCTCAAGAAGCTTTCATAAGAGTAGATTCAGTTTAATGAGAACTTGAGTCCTTAATATGTAGGAGGCATTAAAGATAAGAAAAAGTTCTGCTCATATGTTATTTCACTGGTATAAGGAATTCTTTAGGGACAAAACTCCCTCTACCAATGCAGTTCAGTATCTTCTGTACAGCTGGAAGTCCCTAGATCATTGAGAAGCTAAATAACTTCCCTAGGGTCATACAATCAGTATATCTCAAAAGTAAAACTTGAGTCTGTCTTCCTCCTTCTGAGGCCAACTTCCTAACACTCTGCCACTGGAGATACAAAATAGAAAATGCAAAATTCCCACATTCAAAAAAGTTATATTCTCCTATGGGAAAATAAGATATATACCAAAAAAAAGTGTATGTGAAATAAAAACAGCAAGATACAAAGGTTTGGAAGGGTTTCTGTGTCTTTTTGGTTTTGTTTTGAAAACACTAGTTATGATGAATGTTGGAAGGGAAAAGGAGAAAAAGGAACTCTAATGAATTGTTGGTGAAGTTGTGAACTGATCCAACCATTCTGGCAAGCAAGCGAGAATTATGACCAAAGGGCTATAAAATTGTGCATACCCTTTGACTGATGGATATGTCTACTAGGTCTTACCCTGAGGTCAAAGGAAAAAGAAAAGGATTTATAAATACAAAAATATTTATAGCAGTTTTTTTGTGGTAGCAAAGAATTGGCAATTCAGGAGATGCCCATCAATTGGGAAATGGCTGAACAAGTTGTGATAAAAAGAAATAATGACAAGTAGAATAATTTCAGAAAAAAAACTAGGAAGAATTATATGACTTGATGCAAAGTGAAGTGAGCAGAATCAAGACAACATTGTACACAGTAACATTAATATTATGCATTCATCAATTGTAAACAACTTAGCTATTTTCAGCAATACAATGATCCAAAATAATTTTGAAGGATTTATGATGAAAAATGTTTTCTACCTCCATAGAAAGAACTGAAAGTGGATCAAAACATATGTTTTTACTTTTTGTTTTTGTTTTTGGTCTGTGTTTTCTTTTGCAACATGATTAATATGAAATTATGTTTTTATGATTGCACATATAAAACCTATATCAAATTGCTTGCCTTGTCAATGAGAGTGGAGAAGAGGAAGTGAGAGGAAAAAAACTTAAATGTTAAAAAAATTTACATGTACTTGAGAAATTATGAGAGAAAAAAAGACAGCAATAACTACTAGAAGACAAAAAAAACACTTCAGCAAAATAGGTAATGTCAATCAATCTTTGAAAGCATGATGCCAAGTCCAAGGAGCTACATTTAGCCATATATTATTTAAAAAATTTTAAGCTTACTAACCTTTTCTACCCTACAGTTGTAGAATACAGTAACTACATTTCAGTTTTATGAAATGTCTATGACAAGACCAGACCTTCAACCTATTTTTAAATTATAGAAAATGATACAGCTTTAATGAATATAAGAAAGAACAGAAATCCAAATGTTATTACTTTTATCATTAAAAAGTAAAGTTCCAATCTAAAAATTATCCCTATTACAAAAATTAACTTTATACCTAAAAAATTCTAATCCATCTCTTTTCAAAAAATCTGTCTTATCATACTTAATTTGTTAAGAGATAAATACTTATTCACCTTTCATTACTCAATAGCTGCTTATTATAATTTACTAGAAATCTTATATACACAAGAACTGAACTTCCATTTCACTGATAGTGGGAGCATCCAGTGAATAACTCTCTGTCCCAATGCAGACTTACTCCTTTTCTACAAATTACAGTCTTACAGGGTTGACTAGAAAACTAAGAGGTGAAGTTCCCTGGCCAAGATCACAACCATCATAAGTCCTCTAATTTTGTGGCTTCTTGTTAAAAGAAAACTTTTGACCTGCATAAAGTATGGTACATGGTATTTTTTCCAAATCCACAACTCTCAACCTCCTTCCACTTCTAAGCCATGATTAATTTTATTTAAGGTCCATGCTATTTAAGTTCATTTATATTTCTCACAAGCAGCCTTGAAAGGATGTAGGAAAACAAATCTTCAATTTATAGCACTCTGGGAACATTAGGTGGCCAATGCTAGCACAAAGGGTGGAATCTTCACACTGACTGTTCATTCTGTTCAGTCTAGGTAGCTTCTATTCTCACAATTAACATATTAGACCTAAATGACTTAACGTTCTTCAATGTAACTGATAACTGGGCAGTGTTGATCTTCATAGGATTAAATGAATAGGAATATCTACAATTGAGTCAACAGCTGGTATATGTCAAAATATATCAATTACCTGATGCCATTAATTCTGTGGAAGGAGAGGCATAAGCACAAGATTTCACAATATGCAGATATTTGAGGACACTGTAAATGGACTGTTCTATATAGAAATCAAGTAAATGGAGCATGGGCTCTTCAGAACATCCATCAAATTTAATTACACTTAAGAAAGGAAAGGTGGAAATAATAGAATCTATGGGATAGAAGAATTATAGAAGTGATTTGTTTTTCCTTTACAAACCTTTTTTTTTAATCATGAGCAAAAGAATTCTCCACAGTGTTTTAAATTCTTGATGTCAGTATTTAAAGGCTCACATACACTTGAGCATGATGAGGAACAAGAGTAAAGTGTGATGTTTTGGAAAATAAATGATAGCTTCTGAAAAAAAATCAATAAGCTGGCTTCAGGGAAAACAAACAGGTTGTCTTTCCTACTTTGTTGTCTGGTGGATTTTTAATTGCTAGAACAAGTCACCTAATTAATTAAGAATAGTTCCAATGACTAGATCAATAGAATTTCTGTAACTTGATGTGCAGTCAATGTCATGTCAATTTTATATTTAAAAAAGTTCTTAGACTACTTTTGAGCTAAAATATGATACTATTCCTCAGCTTCCAAAAAAAAGATTGAATTTAGACTATTCATTGTCAAAATGACCAGAACTAGCCTCTAACCTATGAGTGACCTGAGCCATGCAAAGCAGGTCAGAGACAGGAGTCAGGATACAAACAAAAGCTTAATTAATTTGAGTGTGAAAAAATGACATCTGCAGGTGGAAGCTCACTTCCTAAGGAGAACTCAATGCCGTTGATGATGAGGTCACTTTTATATATGAAAGAGATTGACCCACAACACAATAATTCTTAGATCATGAGATAGAATTCTCATAGTTAGTATTTCTTGGGAAAATATAGATGTTCTTTCCTGTGGGAACAGTCATCATCTCATGTTTTAGAGGGTTGTGGCCATCTTGAGGGTACAGAAACAAAATTCTGTCATGGAAACAAGAGTACAGTCCCTGTCAGTGGCAAGGAATAGGAAGTGCACATGTAATGGGAGACCTTGGGAAATAAGAGGAGATAAATCCCCCAGTGAACACCTAGTGCTGGTCCAAACAATAAATACAGTTTGCCAGAGGGTGATATCATTCAGAGTGTAAAAGAGTATCATTATACCTAGCCTAAAGCATAGCCCACTTGCTAGGCCTTAATTCTGGAAAACAAGATCTCTTCAAAATATTTTGACACCATCTATCCTTGACTAGTGTCTAACTCATTCTTACACTTTGACAGACCAAAAATTAAGTCCCCTCCAATTCTGTGCCAAATATCTGTGTTATAGCAGGCAAAATTCTCCCCAAAGTGGAAAAAGATCCCTCTTGTTGCAGAAAATACAAATATATTCATGGACAATTTGCTCTCATTGAAAATACACAATAACTAGATCCTACCTATGAAAATTTCCTATTGTGACTTAATAAAAAATTTAGATTTATATTTGGTTCTATAGTTGTAAAGTTATAAATTTATATGTATGCATATATACCCTCTCCCTTTTTTTTTCTTTGTTGTTGTTTTGATTTGTTTTGGTTGGTTTTTTTTATAACAGTCCAGTGAGGCAGATAAAGAAAATGTTATCTGGGCAGCTAAGTGATCCAGTAGATAGAGCACCAACTCTGAAGTCAGGAGGACCTGAGTTCAAATCTGGCCTCAGATACTTAATACTTCCTAGCTGTGAAGTCTCTTAACCCCAATTGCCTCAGCAAAAAATTTTATATATATATATATATATATATATATATATATATATATATATATATATATATATATGTATATATACATATATATCCATCATAATAATAATGTTTTCATTTCTGAGATTGTAATATCAATAAATATCATCCAAATAGACAAAATCTCTTGGAAGGTGGTCCTCAATAAATTTCAGAGTATAAAGGGAATCCTGAGAGTAAAAACTTTGAGAGCTGCTATTGTAATGAATAAAGCTCTGGACATGAAAGTCTTGAGACCAGCTTCAGAGTCACAATGATAATACTTCCTACCTGTGTGGCTATAAGAAAGATACTTTATCCCCCTTAACTCCAATGTCCTCTTCCATGGATGGAAATAATAACAACTTGACTAGCTACCTCACAGTGTTTTGAGGCTCAAGTGAGAAAATGTATATGAAGTTCTGAAAGCTGTAAGTAATGTCAGTTATTTTTATAGAAATCAGAAAATTCTATACAAAGTCATATAATTAGTATGTGATCCAGCAAAGACTAGTATCTAGGCATTTTGACTCCAAGACCAATGCTGTGCCCATTATACCATACTGCCTCCTTGTGTTTATTTGCAATATATTTTATTTAGTTTTTATTTTTATTTTGACTGATTTCATTAGTGTTAGAGATTCTTTGTAAGGAAATTTCTCTCTAGATATAAAATAGTACTTTTCTTGCTTTTATGATCTTAAGAGTTAAAAGGACTTGGCCGAAGTCATAAAAACCAAACTGTACCAGAGGCAGAACTGAACCCAGGCCTTGCTTACTCTAAGAACAGTTTTCCATTTACAATGCCAGGCTGTTTTTATGCAGCAATGCTATCTTTCCAGCTTAATCTTTCATCCTCTGGAAGAGGAATAAAAGGGAGACAGGAGAAGAGGCAATAAGGTGCTATTTGATTCATTATTAGAGAAGTATCTTGGAAGCAAACTGTATCATATATAATTCACTTTCAAAACATGGCTGCAAATTTTTGAAACGATGGATAGTAACTCTTGTAAAAATACTTCACTCTAGACTTCACTGAAACAAAAGAAATAGTATACATAAAAATAACATTTTTTCTTTCTCTGTCATACTGTCTTTCTATCTCTCTTTCTGCCCCTCTCTCCAGTCCTTCCCTTTTATAATGTTTGTATTTTTTGATGTACACTAAATACCACATCCTAAAGGTCTTCCCAGGAAAAACCGTCCAATACTAATATTCTGACACCTAAAAATTTAAAGCATGAGTTTATGAAAAAAATTAAATATTTTTACTTTTCAAAAAGAAAAATAATAGCTAAACCAATAGACCATCTACATAAATCATTTTAAGTAGCAGCAATTTTAAGGTTGGGTAAAGTAGGAGAGGCAGAGCCAAGATGGCAAAATAGAGGCAAGATCTCAGTTGAACTTTCCTAATATTCCTTTCCAAACAACTTTAAAATAATACCCCAAATCAAATGCTGAGAACCAAGAAAAGGTGGGGACAAGAATTTTTTTTCCTAAACTAAGACATCCTAGATGGCTAGCAGGAGAAGTCCATAACAATTTGTTGGAAGCCAGCATGGAGTGCAAGTTGCACCAGCACTGCAGCAGATCTTAGAGGTTGCAATAGCAGGAAGTCTCATTTGGGAAACTAGGTAGGACAATGAGTTTCAGGGCCTAGAGTCAAGAAACACCTGAATTCAAATCAGATTTCAGACATTAGCTGTATCACAGGGAGTAAGTCATTTAATCCGATTTGCCTCAATTTCCTCATCTGTAAATGAGTTGGAGAAGGACATAACAAACCACTTTGCCAAGAAAACTCCAAGTGAAATTATGAAGAGTCAGACACAACTGAACAAGAACTCTTTGTTTTGGTAACTGTTTTTGCAGTAAACATGTCAAATATTATGAGAGCTGAGGATCATTTAAGATTGCTCCTTTTCCATTTTATTTTTGTTTCTTTAAGCATGTTGGGTTAGTGTTGCTATAAGCATATATAGTATCCTCTAATTTGGTATTTATTTCAAATTTTGCCTTAACTACTCAATCTGACTACATGCAGAAAACTGATACTGCTTGATCTGTAACCTGTCATTTTCTATCCATTAAATCACAGTCAGTTTTGCATTTTGTGATTGTAATTTGGTATTTGTCATATCAAATATTTGCTAACTTTCTTCTTGAAAAAAGTCCATGTTGTATAGGCATAGTACTTTAGTATAATCTACAAGTTTTTGAGTTTTGCATTTATTGATTCTAAATCATATTTCCCTATCAGCTTTTACTACACTTCCTACTATTAACCTTGTCATTTAAGTCATAGTAGATTGGATTTAGATCTTCAATGTCTTCTTGAGAAAATAAAAACTTAGAATTTAGTATGTATGACCCTATCAAGTTTCCCCAGAATTTCTCTATTTCTTCATCCTCTTTAACAGATAATGATGAATAAACTACAAATATGTTCTTCACTTTTATTCTCAGGATTTTGCCACAGCTGCCTTCTTTTTCTACTCCTGCTGGCCCCTTCTCAAATTGGTGGATTTCTGTGCCTTCATTTTGGGAAGGGGCCAAAGCCAGGCATATTTTACTCTACTGGACTTTTCAACTATGTTTCAACTATGTATTGTTTTCCCTATTTAAATATAAGTCTCTTGAGAGCAGGAACTCTTTCTTTTTGCCTATATTTGTATCCTTAGCCTTTAGCACAGTGCCTGGCACATAAATTCTTAATTCTTGGTATTATCTGATTGCAATTTACCAAACGCTGTTTGGACAAAATGGACCATGTCTTGTGAAAATAAACTATAATTATTATTATTATTATTGCCTTTGGACATAGGATGAAAGTAATATCCCTGACCTTTATATTTGCATTTAAAAAAAAAACCTTGATGCATCTTGACAGATAATTGTAATTATTAATTGAAGAATGTCAAGGTGAATTTAAAAAAAAAAACTTTCTTCCAATTATGTGTCAATTTGTATTGTGATCAGGAATAGTTTACACATATACTTTTTGCAAGTAAGAATTGTTCCATCCATTGTATTTTTATCCTTCATGACTAGCACAATGCCTGATATAGTTGGAGCTTAATAAACTCTTATTTATTGATGGTTAATTAACCATTAGTCAAAATTGTGTTTGTTAATAGTTTATGAAAATGTATTCTTTTTGCTTTATTCTATAACTTTAGAGATACTAAAGAGAATAATATATAGAACTATAATAGGCTAAATACTAGAAAAATAGAAAGTAGACAATCCCTACTCTCAGATTACTTTCATTCTAATAGGAGAAATACATGAAGTGTAGCTGAGAGGGAAAGAAAAGACAGCTGGTAAGAAGGAGCAGCAGACTGGAGAATGAGCAGAAAATGATAAGAATAGAAGAGCTGAGGCTCCTCAAATTTGATTTTTTTCTAAAAAAAATTTCCACAGTTACATAAGAGAGAAAAATACTAATTGGTTCTTTTTTCACTTCAGTAACTAGGCTTTTCAAAAACTTCCCTAAAAACATCAGGAGCAAAGTAGTCTCAGCCTGTCTAAAGAACATCAGAAATAAATGGAAATAAAACAAATACAATCAGTTATCTACTATTTAGATCAGGAATTCTTGTAATTTTTGTTTTGCTTTTCCTTTTCCTCATCGCACAGTGTCCTTTGTTGTAGGGAACTGAAGTACACTAAACTTTTAAATTAACAAGAAAAAATTCCTGAGTATTTGCACCTGCAAAGCCATTAACCAGGCATTGGGATTCCTCACTCTCTCTACTTTCACTTCACTCACCACTTCCTCCACTGGCCTTGTCTCTGATTTTCTGAATTTTGAATTATACTTCTGCTTGTTGTCTCATTCTGAATTTCCCTCAGTACCCAGAGTCTCCTCACTTAGAAAATTCCACCACTCATTTGATCTGTTCAGCCTGAAAGAGCTCACCCCTTTTCTTCCATTTGTGAGTTCCTCCTGAAATTCCATTTTAGGACTGGAGCCAGACTAGCCTATCTTTATTTCATTTCTAGACCTGTCCTTGACTTTCTGTATTTCAAAATTGTGGCAAGATAATATTATCCTGTCCCACTCTGCATTTTAGCTTCCTCCTATGAGTAATCTTTCTCTATTTAAATCTTTTTTTTTTTGCTTGTATTTGTATCCCCAGCACTTATTACATAGTGAAGCTAACTCATAAAAAGTGCCTAATAAATATTTCTTTTTTCCTTCCTTTACTGCCTTCTCCTCCTCCTTCTTCTTTTCTTTTTCCTTTTCCTCCTCCTCTTCTTCTTCTTCCTCTTCTTCTTCCTCCTCCTCCTCCTCTTTCTCTTTTTTCTCTTTCTTCTTCTTCTAACTAGCATAGCTTTATACCTTTGTAAAAAGAACTGCTATAGAGCTTCCCTATGTTAAGGCAGGAAAAATTAACAGCAAACTGCAGCTGAGGCAAGAGCAGGGTAATGTGGACATCTTAAGGTGTGGTGAAGAGTTTCATGGCACACTGAAGTGAAATTTGTAGCACCCTAGTGTAAATACTACATCCTTTGAAAATCCCTGCTCAAGAAGTTGTCAAAATCACATGCTGCTACTGTATCTAGTATTTCTGACCATGATGCCATAGAGACTTACTAGAGCAAACCAGACAGACCAAAATAGCTCAATTAAATTAGCTTCATGATAGAGACATAGCACAGATTACCATTTTTGACTCTTTCCTGAACTTGTTTAAAGCTTCACAAAAACATCTATGACTGCTAGTTAATTTTATCTTCAATATGCTAACCATTTGAACAACTTTTTTCTTTTGTTGCACATGTTTTGGATTCTTGCCCAAGAAAAATCCAGTCAAAATGCAAATGAATCAAAGTATTTATACATACTACATGCCATATATTTATAAATGACCCAATTGTATGTTATACACACACACACACACACAGAGAGAGACACACACACATAATGATTGAAAGGAACTACAATGTATACTTGCTTTCCATCACCCTCAAATCTCCCCCCCATCCAAAAGAAAAAGCAAGAAATAGGTCACAGCTCTCTTTAGCATTAATGAAAATTATAAACATAAATTATTGGTAGAATAGAGACATCAAATGAATTCTTTTTTTTAATGACATTTTAGCCAGGATCCAGAAGGTTTCAACGACACTTGTATCTTGTGTTAGCACTTAGCATTAGCGCAATTCCTCCCTATAACCAAGCTTGAGAAAGCAAGGCTTTCCCTTCTTTAAGCTATATTTCTTCCTGTTAGAGTATTCTTTGGTGTTTTCAGAATTTATGTAGTATTGCACAAATAAAAATGTAATTGGCCCCCATCACCAAATCGAGCCCTGAAATCATAACTTTAGTTCAGTTGAAATTTGCTTTAGTGCCCAAAACGTTTATTGCAATAGAATCATTCCACCAGAGTGGTTCTAGTATTATGAGTTAACTTTTAATAAAAATAGTAATACATTTGAGAGTAATATTCTTCTGCTACCCTTCTCATTCTAGAGAGTAAGCTACCCTTACAGCTCAAATATTCTGACACTGTTAACAAAAATATATAAGCCCACAAAATTAACAATAGATAAGGTGGAGGTTTTTTGTCTTGTTTTTGTTTTTTAATTTTAAGTCCAAATAATTAACCTAATTTCCCCATTTTAGTTCAAGGGGATCTAACCATGCACCCTGCAACATCTTTCAACAGTTAGAATCAAATTCTCCTCCCTCCACAGGGATTCCCTCTGGCATTTACAATACCCTGGGAACCAATCTATGGTTTAGAGACTCCACATCAGAGCTTTTATCTTTTAAACATACTGATTTTTGTAACAGTAGAAGAGAAATAAACTTTGTTTTTTCCATGTTGAATAGATGTAATAATAGCTAAGACCAGGAATAACTTTTAAAAAGCAATTAGGTTAATTTAACTGCTGAAATTAACAGCAATTTCCTATAACAACCTCCTTTTTTAAAATAAGCAAAAAGACATGGACTTGCATAGATTGTAAATCAATGTGTCTTAATTTACATACATTTTCTCAATGTGAATTTCCTTCACTGCTTTCTGATACTTTGTCATGCCTTTGAGTCCTCCACAAATATACCCTTATTGCTTTTTATTGCTTTTAGACTTGATTCTTTTATCAAACAGCTTGTTAATTCAGAAACACTTTCAAAAACCAACCAGTGGTCATCCAGGAATTTCCTACATGACTAAAGAGTTGTGTCTCTACTTTTCCTAACATTTTAGCCAGTTTTTCCTCATCCTTTCTCTGTATCCTTACTGCTTACCACAATGTCTGGCACTTAATAGGAACATATATGGCTATTTATTAATAGAGTGAATATGATGTTGGAATAAGGCAGAAGAATTAAATTCCATCAACAATTCCCTCTTTGAATGAGTGTTTAGAAATTTTTCAAAAGGATTCTACCTGCTTCTATGTAGACAATTCCTATAGTATTAAAGCCCCCAGTAGGTCATTGCCTTAGAATTCCATGAAGTTCAAAAATATATATTAAGAGCCTACTGTATATGAGGTACCAGGGAAACAAAAACAAAACAGTCTCTCCCCACAAGGAGCTAAGTTTCTCCTGAAATGATAAAACATATAAACATTTAACATGTATACAAGCAAAGTGAGGCAGAAATGAACATATATTAAAATCATGAATGTGTTCCAGAGTGGGGCAGAACCTAAAGCAATGGAAAGAGAACTAAATTTGATGTTAGAGGGATAGCATCAGATCCTGCCTCTGATGCTCACCATTTAAATGTTCCTGACCCTCAGTTTCTTGATTTTTAAGATGAGGATGAGAGAATCTGGGTGATAGAAGTAAAGATGGAAAAAAAAATAAATGTTCAGGGCAATAAATCAATTTACAGGAAATCATATACCACCTACTACATATCAGCCACTGTGCAGGTGTTAGTATTTTAATTACCAAATTGTCTGGAACGTAGGGAAATAGCATTAAGTAAAACAGGTTGTAGAGTATCTTAAACACCAGGAAGGATTCATTGATTCATTGATTCAATACAATTCATTAATTTGTTGGGAGGATTTTTCTCCCAGAGATTCTAATGCAAAAAGAACCACTTTCTACCCCTAATGAAATCAATTCCTGGGTAATATTCTCAAGTATTTGTATTTACTGTATCAAAGACTTTTCTTTCACTTAGTGGAATTTGTCCCTTACATCTACTCATAAATCAGAGTAGACTTTTCACTTTTCAGGGAAGGGCTTGGGGTGCAATTCTAACCCTGTTGTCTGTGTCTTTTCTGGCTTTGTAATGTATTTTGTCAGACTGAGATTTTTTTTTTTATCTTTGCCTCACTAACCTCAGCCTTATCATTCACTGATAGCCAGCTGCCTTCCTTCAGGTGCCATGCTGACAGACACAACAGACAGCCCTCTCCCTCTTTATCACATCCTTATCTAGACTTCCTTAGAGCAAGGAAACTTTTTTTAGGCTATTTGCTTCCAGGGACAGAGGAAAAGCTGGTGCTTTCAAGATTGAATTGCTGCTTCCTGCCCACACAGACAAGACAGGCCGGTGAAAATCATCAAGGCATTACCATCAGATTCCCTCACTCTCCAGAGTGAGTTAGGAGATGTACATGGTCTCTCAAAAGTTCTATGTGCCTGTCTATTTTCCTGCAATAGCTGCATGTGAATTGTTGATACAAGTGGACATAGATTGATTGATTATTCAAATTGATTGATAATTCTAATTCCAGACTCTCTTATGTTGTGAAGGAAACTGGTTTGAACTAGTTTGTTCCAATTATAAGGAGTGATGGCTGAAAACATCCCATTCTTAGAGCATCAAAGTGGGTTCATCAGGAGCACCACATATGTTCCTTCAAATTCATGATATGAAGTCTATAGACCATTAATTCATTTCAAATACATTTCAAAATCTGGCAAGTCACACCATGTGTCAGACATAGCATAATCATTTCCTAGAAGATTTTTTACTTGCAAGTGAGCCAGTACTAGCCATTTGTGAGTCTTTACCCTCAACAAAATTCAGCATTTGAACAACACCTTGAACAACATTTGAACCTGGCCTTTTATCCCCAATATGCCGGAAGGACTGAGGCTATAACTTCAATATAGCACTTTTGAATAGTGGCCAACTTCTGTCTTACTGAGGCAGGGTGACACAGTGAAAAGAGTGCCCAGATTCAAGTCAGAAAATATGGGTTCAAATCTGAGCTTTATTTATTATTATCACTGTGACCAGAGGCAAGTCCATTAACTTTCATGAGTCTCATTTTCTACATCCATAAAATTAGGGGATAGGTGGGGTTGACAAGACGGTCTCTAAAGTTCTTACCAAGTAGAATCCTATAAACTGAGTTCAGATTCTGGCTCTTCCACTTAACCACCTGTGTTACCTGAGGCAAGCCATTAACTTCTCTTAACCTTAGTTTCTTCATCTTTAAAATGAGAGACTTGAACTGGATGCCCTCTATACAGTGAGATGTATTTCTAATTGTTTACCTCAATGCCTAAAAACACTGTCATTCAGTCATTTCAGTTGTAGGAAACTCTTTGTGAGCATTTAAGGTTTTCTTGACAATGATACTGAAGTAGTTGTTTTCTTCTCCAGGTTATTTTAATGAGAAAATTAAGATACACAGAGTGAAGTGGCTTGCCCAGTGTCACACACAAGTAAGAATCTAGGCCTAGATTTGAATCCAGGAGACTGAATCTTCCCGACTTTAAGCCCGGCACTCTATTTACTGCACCACCTCACTGTCTGATTACTAGGAACTATAAGTGGCTAAATAAATGTCTCTTTCCCCTCCATAAATAAATGCTCTGTGCAAGCAAATTGGAAAGCTCTAGATTTTTCATCCTGAAATCTATAAAATGAAAGAGTCAGATTTCTAAGGTCCTCTTTAGATTGAAATCTATGGTGCTCTCATCTTCTATGGTCAATGTATTATTTCTACATCTTGAATATCATAGATCCCAAGAAAAAGAGTATATATCATCAGTATTGATGGAAATAAAGATTAGAGACTAGGGTCAAATCTGTGATGGACTTGATAATTGCATAAAACATCTATAATTCCATTCATTCTGCAAAGTTGAAAACTCGGAGAAAAATAAAAGAATCCATTCCTTTTGGCTAGTTTCAAAGGTTTATTCAAAATCAGCCTGAAATTCCAAATACAATGTTTTCCCTTTGATAAAGTCCAGTTTCATTTGATGAGTGGTTGTGTCAATAACCAGACCTCACAGATCCAAACTACAGAAAGCCCTCATCTTTGGCAAGAATAAACATTCTATTACTGATTACAGTTTAGGCTATGAGCTCATGACAAAGGATTGTTATCCTGTTGTCTCTCCTTGCCCCTCCCCACCCCCATAGAATGTTGTAGATGGCAACTGGTATTGATGCTCTTTTCAGAGAAAATTTTTATGTGAGAGTATAATGAGCAGATCCAGGAGTGAGGAGTAGGGACTATGATATGAGCACCCCATGGTAGCGCAAAACCTGAAAAGAAAATCTATGCAGAATTTTTCAGAATAAAATGACTTTTCACAAGTCATTAGCAAAATCTTTCCAGTAAACTTTTTGAAGGGTAAAATCAAACATTCTTTTTCTTTTCTGACACATATAGCTATCAACCAGAGAATTATTTTCCACATTCAGCAGAGATCGAAGGAGGTTGCCTGCCCTCCCAACACTATAGACATAGACATTATATTACATTTTTCCAAATGGATAGGACAGAACTCATTTTTAATTGTTATCAAAAACAGATTCCATGGCTTTATTATCTATTAATAATGATTATCTTTTCATCCATTCTAACTCCTAAATCTTTTTCCACCAAATGTGTACATACTCATTACTTTTTATGCCTTATTCCTGATTACCTTATCAAAGATGATCACTTTATGGAGTTATATAGGGATGATTGTAGTTTCCAGAAGTAGTTTTTGTCTTCAAAGAGTACAATAGTGATGGTCTAGTTCAGTGGTTCTCAAAGTATAGTCTAGAGAATCCTGGGGATCTCTGAAATCCTTTTAGAGGGTCTACACATTCAAAAATAGTTTTTATTTCCAATATGGTAAATGTCTATAAATATAACCCAGATAAACAAAAACACTTTGGAGAGATCCTCAATAATTTTTAATAGGATAAAATTACTGAAAGCAAAAGTTTGAGAACTACTGGTTTAGTCTGTAATATTTAGTACAGTCTTGAGTTAAAGTAGTTAATCATCTAATGGATGCTGAGTGTGCATTCATGGGTAATTGAGCGAAATAGCACTTGGAACAGGGGAGGAAGGGTTCAAACTGAGTCAGCATACAGACCTAGGACTAATATGATTGAATTTTAGAAATCCCTACCAACCTTAAATTTTATATATGAATCTTTTGGTGGTATAAGTGAAATGAATAGGTAAGCCAAGAAGAAGCTTGACATTTTTTAAGATTAAGGATTTTCAGTTTCTTGAGACTTTTTCTTTTAAATTGAGAACTTCCAAGTTCTGAACCCTACTACCACAAGGAGATAGTTTCACATCCAAACTTGGTATGATGACCAAAAAACACTCAGAAGATTTGGTAATCCCACTTTATATACCATTAAGTATGTGTGCTAAACCAACATAGTCTCCAAATTAGACTGTTACCTCCCTCTATCATTGCCTTCCAAGGTCTCAGAATAACTGGATAACTTGAATATAATTAAATTCTTTATTGAGACTTTTTAACCCTTGGGAGAAACAAAGTGATGGGATCAAAGGATTATATATCAAGAATTGGAAGAAGTCTCAGAAGTCATCAATAACTTCCCCACACCATTTAATTTCAAAGAGAATACAGCACTTAGAAAGTAAAGGAAAATGAATTTAATGTTCATTCATAAAATCTGATACATCGCATTATATTCATTAAGCTACATTCCAGTCTCCTCCTGTCCCTATTATAATTATGTGTCATTGTATTCTATCAATTTTACTCAGTTCTAGCTTCAGTCCTTTTGATTTAATTGTTGTTTATTATTCTATTGTGACTTGTATGTATCATCCCAAACCTGATTAAGTCCTTTGTATAAAAGTAAGATTCATTTACACTGTTCACACTAGGATTGGTGTTTAGACTAGAATGTCCTTTGCTTTAGCTAAAGACTTGATTCCTATAAATTATCATACATTCACTCCTTTCTTCTCTAAGTTTATCTATAGTGACTATTTGTCAACTTTTTAGAGTCTAGGTAGGTGTGCCTCCTATCAAACAAGAGTTAGCTAGGGAACAGATAAGAATCCATCATAGTTTCACTGAAAGTCACTAAGTATTTCATCTGACGTTGTTTTCTTCCTGAAAATTCTAACTCAATCTTTATCATTCCAGTTCTTTGGCTACCATTACAGAGTCGTGGGTGATGGTATGTTTGAAAAAGCATAGGTAGAACTGTTGTGGCTTCAATGATTGGTTTGCCTAGTAATTGCCTTGCCCCAAAATCCTGAAATGAGGAAAGCAATTCCAATTCTAGTAAAATTTCTTACTCTGAAAAAATCCTTTCTTCTCAGGAAATAGAAACTTTATTTTATTCTTAATTTTCTCCTCTCTTTCAAATCCCCTTATTATTGTAGAGAACACCACCAATCTCCTAATCCCATAGGCTCTTAACCTAGGTGCCATCCTTGATATCTATTGCTCCTGCTAAATCACATCTGTTACTAAGACAACAAACTTGAATTTATTTGACCATTTTGACATCTGTTAAGTTGTTTCCCCTTCTTCTTTTCTCTGATACTGTCACCACTGGGAGCACAATTCATTTCTGGTGGGCTAACTATATTGTTCAAATGCCAAACATATGTTTGCCTAATAGATTATTTTACAAAGAACATGACAAGACAAGTCATCACATGGTAATCAGAAAAATCAAGAAAAGGATAGTCTCAAGCTTTCTCTTAAGAACCTTGGAATTGGTTGAATAACATGGTAGACACTGGAACAAGAACACCCACCATGGTATGTCCTCATCAAAGAAGGTACTGTGCTCTATAAGCAAAGCAAAATTGAAGTTGCTCAAAGAAATGTGAGATGCATAATTTCAGAGAAGCCACCCCAAATATTCACATAAACTATTTATACCCAACTTATAGTAGAACATTCTGAGCTCATATTGGTCTGATTAGCCACAGTCAGATACATAGTAGCTTTGCCCTTACATAGGGATGCATTTTGGTCTTCTTCAAACATGAAAAACAACAATCAATCAATAAACTTCCTTCTCCCCATGCCTGGACTATTACTATCACCTGCTATTAATGATCTGCCTGCACAGCTCTCCCCACTCTAGTTTATCCTTCACTCAACGTCCAAAACAAATCTCCTAATGCCCATGTCTGACTGTATCACTATCCTCTCACACTTTGTCCTATCCCATCTCACAACATACATTCAATAAAACCCTATGGCTCACTATCACTTTGAAGATCAAATATCAAATCTTCAAATAAATTTTTTTTTTTATAATCCATCCCACTCTTTCCAATCTTCTAATACCAATACATACATACACTTTTCAGGCCAATAATACTGCTTTTCTTCCTGTTACTGCTGGATCAAGACTTCATAGTCCAACTTGGGCATTTTCTTTAACTGATTTGCTTTAATGGAATGCTCCTTTCTCCTATCTTTGCCTATTTATTTCCCTCTCCTCTTTTAAGTCCTAGGTAAAATTTCACCTTTACAAAAAACCTTTCCAATTCATCTAAATTTTAATGCCTTCCCACTCTTTATCATTTACTCTTTGCTTCTTCTATACATGTCTGGTTTGATTGGAGTTGTTTGTTTGATGTCTCCTTCACTAAATTTTGAGCTTTTTAAAGGCAGGAACTGGTTTTTTTTATTTTTATTTTCTTTGTATCTACAGTACTTGGTAAAGGGTTTTGTACCTGATAAGCATATAATAAATTATTGAATGACTGACTAATCTTCATCTTTTTTAATATTATATAGTTCTGGTACCATGACATTTGTCTCCTCTGAGCTCAGTGCAGTAGTGTCCTTAAAGATTCAAAGGAGACAATGGAGCTTCTTTTTTGTTTAACCTTGTTAAATTTAATAAACCGTTTTTTAAAAAAAAAATCTTTTTAATTAAAAAATTAACACCTACATTTCCCAGCAATTCAAAACATTGGATAGAGAGCTGACCTTGGAACCAAGAGGCTTAAATCCTTCTCTGACATATACTGCCTTTATGTCCCGGGGCAAACCAATTAATCTCTAAAACTGCTAGACCAGAGGTGTCAAATTCAAATAGAAATTGGAGCCACTTTTCTCTACATAAGGTTTCCTGCTGGCTACATTTTGGCTTAGTTTTAAAATGGAATATTGTCTATATTGTCTATTTTAATGTATGTTGTTAAATATTTCCCAATTATATTTTAATCTGCCTGAACAGCCTAAATTGAGACTGAATTTAGGAGTATTGTGGGTCACATATAAGCCAACACATCTGATTTAGGCAACTTTCTAAGACAATAAATTGAATAGAGAATGCCAACCTGCCTTGGTATTTAGGGTTTCCTTTTCTAGGAATTCCCCCTAAGAAACAAATTGCAAGGTCATTCCCTCTCAAAGAGCCATTCCTTATGATAAAGGTAAGGGACTGGGTTGGGGGTGGAGGGAAGGTGTGAAAGAGAGAAGATAAAAAAACAGTTCAATAAAATTAACCAGAGATGTAAAAGAAAACAATGATATGGATCTTTCCATTCCCAAAGAGCCTCATATCTGCACAGAAATGGGTGTAGAGTCTCCTGTTTCTTCTGTAGGGTCAAGAATGGGAGTTCCAAGTTTCTTAACAAAGTGACTATGCCCAATGAAATTCTTTTTTTTTTTTTTGTTTTCTTGTGTATAATGTTTTACTAACATTCTTTAGAATGACATTGTAGAGAGTGAATTATGCCACTTCTGATCTGCATTTGTTTCTGTTCTTTACTGCAGAAAGGAGAAAGCTTGGCCCTCACTCAGTAAACTCCTGTTAGAACTACTCCCGAGTTCTACATTAAGCACACATACCTATATATTGGTACATATATTATGTGGCTAAAAATTTATTTTTCATTAAATATGAAAATTAAGGAAGCATTCATTCTATCAGAGGTGTGTGATTTTGGTAATCATAAAAATCTTCCAGGAGTCAGGAAGACCTCAGTTTAAGTATGATCTCAGACACTTACTAGCTATGTGCTTTTAGATAAGTCACTTAACCCATATTCCCTCAAAACCAAAACAAACAAACAAACAAATAAATAAATGTGTCTCCATAAACAAAAGCATTTATTTGTGTTCATGATATAATAGATGATCTTAAAAGATATTTTGATAAGAATATTGGAATTTTAGAGCTGAATGAGACCTTAGAGATTTTATAGATGAGGGAACTGAGATCTAAAGTGGCTAACTAATTTTCCCAATATCACATAAATCATGAGTAAGAGATCTAGCATTTGAACACAGGTCTTCTGTTACATAATTTCCTAGGCTTTCATTAAACTATGCTGCCTCAGTGGGCAAAAACAAGATAAGGGACAAAAAACAAACAAACAAACAAAAAAACTCTGGGGAATCATAATTACTTTAGCAACTCATTATCACAGTTCCATTTTTTTGCTTGTTTGTTTATTTTGTCAGGCAGGTTGACATGGCACAAAGGAGGGTGCCCCAGTACTGGCTCATGATCATCTTCCTTAAAGGAAGTTTTCATATTCCTATAAATTTTTAGGTTGTTGGGTTTTTTCTTCACTACAACTGAAGCATTATATGGTAAGTATAAGTTTAGTATGTTGACTAAACTACACTAAGCTTCAGAAAGTGAAAGCTGAAACAGAACTGTTTCTCATCAGGGAGTATAAAAATGTTTTTTAATTATAGAGAGACTCCTTTAGCTGTGTACTCTCAGAAGTACAGAGCGCTCCTGAATGGAAGCACTGTCATTTGGTGACTAGAGTCAGATAGCATAGTCTTTAAGCCCAGCTCCACCTCTCATACATGAAATTTCTCATACTGAAAATTTGGACAGGTTAACTGTTCTCTATTTTTAACATCTTAAAAAGAGGATTTTGAAATTTTCCTGTAACTCACAGGATTATTTTCAAGGACTTTTAAAAAATGGATGTGGCATCAGAAGACCAAGGTTCAAATATGAAATAAAAACATGGTATCTGTATGATTGAAAAGGTTCCTCATTTATAAAATCGCTAAGATTTCTCTCAGCTCTAAAAAGCCTACATTTTCATCCTAAGACTTTCCAAGTTAATCAGTATATTCTTTAGTACAGTAATTCTAAGAGCCTAATATGTAGAAAGTATTGTATTAGATATAAGGAAACGTGATAATGTAAATAATGTAATCTAAATAATAATGATAATGATCATCAAACAGACATTTAAAGTTTGGAAAATTATGCAAACTTTATCTAATTCAATGTTCAAAACAATCTTATGGATATTTAGTAAAGACATAATTATTCAAAAATAACTAAATAAAAATTAAAAAAATAATTATTCCCATTTCATAGATAAAAAGTTGTGCTCAAAAAATTAGATGCCTTACATGTCTTGTCTTAGCTAGTGTCATAGGCAGCTTCAAACAAACATCTCAAATGACTCAAAATCCAGTCATGATATGGTTAAAAAGCTTCGAATATGCAACCAGAGGACATGGTTTCAAATCATACATTGTTAAAATTACTAAGGAAATCAATTAAATTACTGCCCTTTGCTTTAGTTCCCCTTTTAAAAATCAGTAAAGCAAGGAGATTGGATAAAATGGCCTTTTATTTCCTAATCAGCTTTAAATCTATGATTTTGTGACATTTCCAATAGATAATGCTTCCTCCCAACATTGAATTCCTTTGTCTGAAGAGGCAATATGTACACAAATAATTATTGTATAAAACATAATCTGAATGCATTGGGAAAAAGCAAAATACTATGACACACTGTACAGCTACCAACATTTCATCAAAAGGGATCTATGGATTCTAAGAATGCCTTGAAGTTCCTTTTCAATATTGAAAAATATAGTTTGGCCAATGTAGAACAATCTACTGATATATTGCTTTTTACTGGGAGTATATTTAATTCTAAAGGTCACATTCCTTAAATATTTCTAGCAGACTAAATGCAGACTAAGGAGCTA
Source organism: Sarcophilus harrisii (assembly GCF_902635505.1). Lineage (NCBI taxonomy): Eukaryota > Metazoa > Chordata > Mammalia > Dasyuromorphia > Dasyuridae > Sarcophilus > Sarcophilus harrisii. Next base: position 175,228,707 of record NC_045426.1, on the reverse strand, counting down.
GGCCAAGCCCATTGACTCTGTGATGTGGGAAAATTCATCCAAAATTTTAGTTTGACTAGTGCTTGAGGATAACATGTCTGAAAACACAAAGTGGGAAAAATAAACTGCTAGGAAAGCAATGTCAAATTAACTAACAGTGTCTATAGCAGTTATATGAAAACTGGCACAAAAGCATTTTAGATATTCTTCAAACCCAAGTCAGGCAGTTTTTGCCTGACTTGACCGCTTTCCTCAGCCACAAAAATGCAAGGCTAGACAACATCTTCTTTTTCAAAAGTTCTGTCTTAGTTGCCAAAAAAGAATAGGAAATCATCTAGAGAAAATGGATTTTTTAAGGACAGAGAAAGAAGAAGAAAAACTAAGAAATTATCTTTCACTAGAGAACCTAAAAACCTTTAGCTACCAAAAAAATCGTTCATGATATCTGTCATCCCACCTGTCATCACAGGTTGTAACACAATACAACCTTCCCAAGAACTAGCCTTATATGTACTCACATCACTTCTTGGGTTCAGGAGGCAGTTCCTCAAAGCCATCCTCAAGTTCACCCAACTAATAATAGCTGCTCTTCAGGAATTATTGTAATGAGAAGGTGTTATAATTCATAGGAAGTCTTTTTTATTTCCTCAAAAATTGAGGTTCAGTTATTTCCACCTCTCTATTTAAAGAGTGATAGACTCTGCCTTTTCTAGTCATGAAGGAAAAGAAACCTTCCCTTATTCCTCTGAGAAGAGATAAATCTGTCAACTTTCTACCTATATAACTATGCCCCACATAAAAGTAAAAAAAAAAAAAAAAAAAATTGGCTGGTTTGTCCCATAAAGCTAAGAGACTTTCAAAATAAAGCATTTATTCCCAACTCTCCTATTTTATAGATGAGAAAACTTATATGTAATGGAGTTGAATTACTACAAGTGACAAAAGGAAGAAATTTGCAATTTAAACCTGGACCTAATGACTCTGAATCTTTCCCAATACTTTCCCAAATACACCATGTTACACTAAAACTGATATTCACAAACTAGCTCTAATATCCCATTTTATGATCTTTGGTGAGGGTCAAGAAGAAATTAGCCAGGAAATCAGCATAAATGAGGAAAAGAGGTTAATCTCTTTTAATCAATATATTATATTCCTACTCTATTTAAGGCAGTAAGTAAATGTGATTCAGAAACCAAACTTATTTGCATAAAAGGCAGTTTTTCATTGACAGAGAATGATTACTCAATGCTCCCTGCCTGTGTGAGGATTAAAGTTGATGAGATCTTTGGAAAGGAAAGATCCTGGTTTTTCTTCTGGCTTCCAATTTTAAGAGAAGACACGTATTTTCAGTCCTCTTTCAAGAAAGGTCCCTGGAAGGAGGAAAAATATCTGCAAAAAAGTTAACATATAGAAGAACTGACATCTTTATCATGTCCTTATTCTCAGTTTAACACTATAGAGACTTTGGGGGAATTTCCCTTTGAGTAATTCTATCTTTGGAATTCTCATCCATTCAGAATAAGCTATATCAGTTCAACAAAGCTAGATATGAATAGATATTTCTAGAGCCTTCTCTGTGAACTCTTCTTCAAGGGATACTTTGGTTTCTGACAAGAAAGGAGCAAAGATTTTTACCACAGGCTGGTCACTCTGAGAAAGGATATAAAGCGAAAAATTTTACCTATTCAACATATCCCCCTTCCTTAAAGATTGTTAATTAGGGGAAAATGATATTCAGAATCAGGTTTTGCTCCAGATTACTATCAGTTAAATCAGGAAGAAGAATCCATGCTATATTCGTGGTTGTTAGATCATTTCAGTGATGCCCACACCTCCTTGTCACCCAAGATATCTATCCAAAAATTTTATTCCATTCCTACCAAATGACAGTTTCACAAAAAAAAAAAAAATTCACATAATGAAAAAGCTTATTTATCCAAGTCAGTAGCAAACTGAAATCAGAGATTTCCAATACAGATTGGAACATACCAGATAATGAACATAGTGAATGAATGAACCCCACGGAGGGAAGGGAGAGAGTGAGAAAGAGACAGAGAGAAAGATAAAGATCTCACCCAGAGGAAAATTCCCTAAATCTCTAAATAATAAGTCAGGGTTAAGTCATCATGATTGAGGACTTAACTCCTTTAAAAGTCAGTTTTTCTCTTTCAATGAAAAGAGCTGGAACAAAATATGTTTCCTTTCAAACCTGGAAGCCAGAAGAATTTGGATTTTTCCTCTTCCAACCTCTCATTAGGTACACCTCCCAAATAGGCATGCTGGTCACAGATCTTTGAGTAATCCCTGTCCATCTAAAAGGCGAATTTTGTACAAGTGGTCAAAAGCCCTGGGTTACATTGAGAAAAAAGAAAAAAAATCAACTACTTCCTCAAGGATATCATATGCAGAAAATTGAAATGATTTGCTTAGCTAGTCAAAGCTAGTTAAGTTGCAAGATTGGGAATACATCCTAGGTTTTTTTCTTTTTTTTTTTTTTTTTGACAAAATATCAACTACTCTTTCCACTAACATGCACAATTTGTCTTTTTTAGAAATTCCAATTAATGTAAGTTAGATGTCTCTAAGGACCAAATGTATTGCTCTATCACTCCCCTGTACATAGAAAAAGGAAAGGGAAAGGATAAATATTTTAATAGGTCCCTCCTTCATGTCAGGCCCTGTGTGATCCTTACAAGTATGAGCTATGCTTATCCCCATTTTGTAGTTGAGGAGACTGAGGCAAAAAGACCATAAGTGACTCCTGGGTGTCACATAGCTAATAAGTATCTAAGGTTGCATTTGAGCTAAGTCTAATTTTATCCAAGGTTCCATCAGCTGGCTTATAGAGAAATAAGTTTTTAAAAAATCAAAACTAAAAACTTCAATGAATTTAGCTTTTCCATTAGGATGGGTTTTGACACTGAAATATCTATATTACCACTATTTAACATGTAGGAAATTATCCCTTTTTTCTTTTTCTTTTTTGAAAATATATTTTATTTTTAATATATGAAATAAAACAAGAATTTCCATAACATTAAAAATTATTTCTACTATTGATTAGAAAAATGACAATTAAAATAACTGAGGTTATTACCTTATACCTATAACATTAGCTAATGTGACAGAAAAGGAATAGAATTGTATGCAGCTGGGATAAATGTTGAAGAAGATATGGGAAAATTAGGACATCAATGCATTATTGGTGGAATTATAAACTGATCCAACCATTCTTGAAAGCCACTAGAAGTTGTGTCTAAAGAAAAATCAAATTGTGCATACTCTAATGCAGCAATATCATTATTAGGGCTTTATTCCAAAGAGATCATCAAAAAGGAGAAAGCATCTATATGTAAAAATATAACATCTCTTTTTGTGATGGCAAAGTGTAGAGGGCTGAAACTATTGAGTCAAGGCACTGAGGTCAGGACTGCCGAGCACTTGAGGCTAACTACCGATTGGACAATACTCTATGGGCATATGCTTGGAAAATGGTCCTTTCCACTACCCGTGCTGGCTCAATGATTGGTGTATACAGAGAATTATAGGAGGGACTAGGGGATAGAGTAAGACTAGCCAGAGTTACAGTTGGGTGGTAGACAAGGGAGAAGGTGGTTGTGGAGATTCTGCTTCCATCCTATTCAATCCTGCATCTAAGACAAAGAATAAAGACTAAGGACTTTTGCTTAGGCTGATTCCAGCTGATTTTGGGGTGTCCTGGGGGCTAGCACTGTCATGACATTTGGTGCCGGAGTGTGGAGCCCGAGGATGCTAACTTCATTGAAGAAGTCTCCGGTGACCAGGAAATAGGGTGAGTATTTAAATAGACAAACAGGGAACTTACTTTCTTAAGGGCTAAACTAGTAAACTAGTAAGCTAGTAAACTAGCTTTTCTAGCTGCAATGGGGCAGATATTGGGAAAAGATTCTCCCTTGTCCCCAGCCCCAGCCCCATCCCCAACCCCAATCCCAACCCAAAGGAGATCTACAGGAAGCATACTCAGACTGATAAAGAGATAGGACTTATTTATGACTTGGAAGCAGATTGATGGATTCCTGGATACATTAAAATGTACATCCCCTTGGTTCTTTGAAGAAGAAGAGATAAGCCTAAATAATTGGAAACTTGTGATAATGGTTCCAAGTCACTTTCCAAAGAAACACTGTATAGATACAACATAATACAATTGGCCTTAAAAAATCCTGCAAGTTATAGAAAAAAGAAAAGTTTTCAGAATGGCAAGATTAGGAAGTATGAGAGAAATGAGGAGGACAAAGGAGGGATTAAAAGTGGTATCACCAGAGGGCAAGGGGAGTTAAGTGAGGATGAAGGGCATGGTAAAGGGCATGGTGATTCTTGCTCTCACAAAGCAGCTTCAATCCCACCTAAACTGGAACTGGTTCTTGACACACCCCCATCAACTTCACCTTCCGAGATGAAGGGGGGAGGAGTAGTGGGAGAGGCAGTGACACCACCAGCACCTCCCCCCACCCAGATCACAAAGGCAGTATTTAAAGCCACTGAAGAAGGTCAGAATTTAAATGATTTGCAACTGGAAATTTATCCAGTGATTTAAGTTTGACTCTTCAGGTCAAGAAAGTAGAAGATACGCTCCTTTTGATATAGAAATCCTCAAAGACCTGAAAAAGGTTTGCACTCTTTATGGGGCTATATCAGCTTATGTTAAGATGTTATTACAGAATTTGGCTTATGAAGTCTTAACCCCTAGGGACTGGAAATCTATAGAAAGGACATGTTTAGAACCTGGACAAAACTTGTTGTGGCTTTCTGAATATAGTGAGCTCTATAGGATACAAGCCCAACAAAATAGTCATAGTGGACTTAATCCTCCAATCACCTGTGACCAACTAACAGGTGTAGGTTCTTATGCAGAAATTTCAATACAGATTAATTACCTCTTAGCAGCTTATGGACAAATTTCTTCTGCTGCTATCAAAGCATGGACTTCGCTTCCCAATAAAAACTACAAGGGTGAAGCCTTCACAAAAATAACACAAGGGCCAAATGAACCCTTTGCTGATTTTATGGGACGTCTTCAGACTGCTGTCATATGGACTAATGGTGAAAATGCAGTAACAGACATTATGATAAGGCAACTTGCTAAAGAAAATGCTAATGAGGTTTGTAGAATAATTATACTAGGACTATTCAAGGATGCTCCTTTAGAGAAGATCATAAGATGCTGTGCCACAGTGGGCACAAGCTATGATGCAGAATTCCCAAAATCCGAACATGGGAAGACAGGGTCCCTTTTGGCAAGGGACTTCCGGAGAGACTTGTCAATGCTTTCAATGTGGGAAAGTAGAGCATCTGAAAACTCAATGTTGGCATAGAGACAGAATGAGAAAACAGGGTGGGAGAACAAGACCCAATACCCCATTTCCAAAATGCAACAGAGGCTTCCATTGGGCCTCAGAATGTATACTGATTCAGGGAAAAAGGATGAGGGGCCTAGCTCCAGGGCCCCAGACAAAAAACACTTGGGGCATGGTGGCAGCTGATGGTACACCCAGAGAGTGCCTAGAAGTCCAGTACCCAGATATGACCAATCAGTCAGGAAGCCATATGATAGGAGAAAGGGATTAGAGTCGGGGAGAATAGAATTGTATGCAGCTGGGACAACTGAGATACTCCCTGGAGAGGTGAAATCTGTTCCTCTCCAGCCTGTGGATACCTTGCCTCCAGGCACAGTAGGCTTGACCATCTCACCTCCTGAGAGCATGTACAAAACAGTGTCCAATCACACACTGATGTGGGAAACTGGGGAATGTATAGATAAAATCTCAGTCACTAATACAGGTAGACAATGTGTCTTATCACCCAGGAGAAGCTGTAGCATCAGGTTTACTGATACAGATTCCTAATAAGCAATCTATAATAGTTACCCAGATTCTGACTCCAAGCAACAAAATCCAGGAATATACTGGACAGCATCTGTGACAGCTGACCGACCTTTGCTCACTATCTATATAAATGGTATACAATTAGAAACATTGGTAGATATTGGTGTAGATCATACAGTCATTAGAGGTTCCAAATGGCCCAGTCACTGGCCAAAAATTAAGGCAGACACCTACTTGTCTGATGTAAGGAGATCAATAGCAGCTGAAGTTAGTGCGACCCCTTTGAAATCGATATTTGAAGGTGAAACAGTTTTTACTCCTTTTATAGCTGAAAAATATCCCCATCAATCTGTGGGGAAGAGATATTTCACAACAATTAGGATTAAAAATCAGTACCGTAGGTTTTTTAGGCAGGGCTGCTGTTGAAGGCCTGCCCACACTTTCACCTGTTCCTATCCAATGGAAAAGTGATACACCAGTGTGAATAGAACAGTGGCCCTTAGGTAGCAATAAAATTCAGGTCTTATTAGATATAGTACAGGAGCAACTTGACCAAGGACACTTACAACCTTCTCTAAGTACTTGGAATTCCCCAGTATTTGTTGTAAGAAAGAAATCTGAAAAATGGAGGATGTTGACTGATTTACGAAAGGTAAATGAACAGATGGAAACTATGGGAACTCTTCAGCCTGGACTTCCATCTCCTACTCAATTGCCTAGAGAATGCCCTCTTTGGGTTATAAATATTAAGGATTGTTTCTATTCTATCCCTCTAGATAAGGAGGATATGAAAAGATTTGCCTTTTCAGTGCCCAGCGTTAACTTTGCTGAGCCTTATAAAAGATATGAATGGACAGTTTTGCCACAGGGAATGAAAAACAGCCCTACTATGTGTCAAATGTATGTTGCTGCTGCTCTTACTCCAGTAAGAAAAGCATTTCTAAAAGTTATGTTATTATATTACATGGATGATATATTGGGATGTGCACCTGAGGAACAGATGTTAGAAGCATGTCTACAAAAGGCCATGGAAACACTAAGATACTACAAATTGCACATAGCTCCAGAAAAAATTCAAAGACATGCTCCCTTTCAATATTTAGGATATGAAGTATACCCTAAGGTGTGTACAGTACAAAAACTTTCCTTAAGAACAGAAAAGCTAAACACCTTAAATGACTTTCAGAAATTGATAGGAGATATCCAATGGATGCATCCAGTGTTAGGCTTGACTACCTATCAATTGCAATTGTTATATGACATTTTAAGGGGAGACAGTGCTTTAAACTCACCACGTCAGCTTACAAAAGAAGCTCAAGAGGCTTTGAGAGAAGTTGAACTGACTTTGGTTGAAAGAGTCACTCCAAAACTCTTGAAAATATCAGTTTTTGCTACACAAAAGGCACCCACAGCAGTCCTTCATCAAGGAGACAGTGTGATAGAGTGGGTGAACCTCCCAGCACAAGGCTCTGTGCCTTACTCCTTACCCAGTGCTTGTGGCTAGAATTTTATTAAAGGCCATTAAGCGAGCAGTACAATTATCTGGTATAAGACCTGATAAGATATATACCTTTTATACTAATGCACAAATTAATGTATGCTGTGAAACCATCCCAGAGTGGCAAATTTTATTGGCCATGGCTCCAAATTTTTCATATGGGTCTCCATTAAAGATAACTACACTATTACATAATTGGTGATGGATTCTTGAAGAGAAGGTTTCTAAAGTTCCTCTTAAAGGACCAACTATCTTTATAGATGCATCCAAACATAATATTAGCGCTGTATACGCTTATAAACTAACTATCAAGAGAGTAGTCAGAACTCCTTTTCAGTCCACTCAGCAGAATGAATTGTTTGTAATCATTTCAGTTCTTACTTATCATCCAGGAGAAATAAATATAATATCTGATTCGGCCTATTCAGTAGGTGTGGTACAAAGAATTGCCACAGCCCAAATAAAATTTGTAGCCTCTAATATATATCAGCTCTAAAAGAAACTTCAAGAGTGAGTGAGAAAGCATTCAGGTAAGATTTATATTTTGCATGTCCACTCTCATAGTGTACTTCCAGGTCCTATTTTTTATGATAATTCAAAGACAGATAGCCTTCTAACTATGCTGGCCAATATTCCTTTATTTCAAGTAGCCCAAGAATCTCATTTTAAATATCATCAGGCTGCTTGAGCTTTATGTTTGCAGTTTGGAATAACAAGAGAGGAAACAAGGAGCATAGTAAAAGCCTGTACAGCTTGTCTTCCTTTTCATGCTCCTACACTGTCTCCAGGGAAGAACCCTCATGGTTTGAGACCCATTGAAATCTGGCAAATGGATGTGACCCATTATAAATCTTTTGGTCGTCTGTTTTTTATCCATGTTGTGGTAGACACTTTTTCAGGATTCACTTTCGCAATACCAGCAACAAAAGAGACAGCTTGAGTAGTCACTGAATTCCTTATACAAGCATTTGCAATTATGGGTGTGACACAAGCCATAAAAACAGACAATGGACTTGCATATACTTCTAAACATTTTGCACACTTTTGTGCACAGTATAAGGTTTTACACACCACTGGCATACCCTTTAATCCTCAAGGACAGGCAATAGTAGAGAGGACAAACAGAGACATTAAGACACCCCTCCAAAAACAACAGAAAGGGGGAGCCACAGGTAACCCTAGAGAACTTCTAAATCTAGCTCTTTACACTATTAATTTCTTGATTTTTGACAAAGATGCACTGGCTCCGGAAGACAGGTTTTATAATACCGGAAGGGCAATATCCAGTGAGAGCAGCTCTTCAACCAAAGAACATTAAATGTCAGTGCTACCTTTTTATACTTCAAATCTATGATTTCATCAGTTTGACTACTATTTCCAGTAATATAGAGTTTAATTGATCCATGTGTTTATAGAGTTTTTCTTGAAGATCTGTGAGGGAGAGGATGAGAGAGAAATGGATGGGGGACTGAGGGAGGGAGGGAGAGAGAGAAAGAGAAGGGGAAGAAGAGAGAGAGGAAAGGGAAAAGTCAATCAATTCCTAAGTCTGTACACAAAATGCTTCTAGTTCTACAGAACTTATAAGTAAAATAAAAAAAAAACAATCCTTTTTCCTTTTGACATCTTTTAAAATACTTATAGAAAGCTTTGATGTTTCCACCCTCAACACTTAAAAAAACGGGCAGCTGGATGGTATAGTAGAGCCCTGGTCCTAGAGAAAGACAGACTTGACTTCAAATACTCCCTCAGACATTTAACACTTACTAACTGTGTCACTTAATCTCAACTGCCTTGCAAAAACAAACAAACAAACAAACAAAAACCTTCCAGGTAAGGTACCAAAGTATAGCTCTAATTTTTGAGAAGGTTTTGTCCTTGTATAATGTGCAACTCTTTCTGACCCCAGATCATCAATTATCAATATACTTAGTAAAGATATTGCCAATTGGGAAAAAATAGATCATTGCTTCAATTTTCAGATCAAAGTCTAAGATCCAAGATACATATAGTGCTTAATACATACGTATTAGATACAGTGTTTTCCCCAGGAGAATGGTTTCATTTCTGCCTTTGCATCCTCACATACTTGCATATATTTAGGTGCTTAATATCTGACTGTTGAATCAATGAATCAATTAATGAATATAAGTGAGTCCAGAATTCACCCCAGGTCATGATAAAGCATTAGAGTAGAATTTTTGTGGAAGTAAAATTAAATTGGATTGGCTAGACATATTATTTCATTGGCATAAGATATTCCCAGTAAAGAAACTCCCTCTAATAATATAAATTAGCATTTACTTTTCCATTTTTGGTTTTAAAAGAGCTGCCTAGAGGCAACAAGAGAAAAATGAAATAGACCCTATGCTTGTGGGGCATTGTAATGCTAAGTGATCTGTGAGAGTCAAGCATCCTACATTTGTCAGAATGCAAACTTGGACTTAGTTCTTGGTGACTCCAAAGTCAGTTATGTATGTAGTATGTCACTTTCATTTTAAGAATATAACTCTTCATATCCTCTGCCTGCCTTCTATCCAAACTGTAATTAGGCCCAATCTAATTTAGCTTCTGAAATCAGACGTGGCTGACCTCATTCAGGGCAGTATGGTTATTAAACAGCAAGAGTAAAAAAGCAATTTTAGAAAGACTGATAGTAACATGGCTAATTTCTATGATCATGACAGCAGGAATCATGGCTGAAATAAATGATAATGTGTCTAAGGAAAGGAAAATGCAGGATGAATTTTGAAAGGAAGCATGAAGAGATAGCCCTCCAGTCTGAAAAACTTGGATTCTGGTAGTGCCTATGCTTGGGGCAAATCACAAATTCTCAGTGTCTCAGAAAAGTCCCTAAAACTATAAATTACAGAAAGGTGGTCAATCTGCATGGATGGAAGGGACTTTCACATTAATGTAATGAAATCACTCTTATAGACTCTATCCTGTGATCTCTAGGGTCCCAGAAGTAAAAAGAATCTATCAGACATATAACATACATATATTATACACACACACACACACACATATATATGTATATATAATACATATAGTATTTTAAGTTTGTGAAGTATTTTATAAATACTATCACATTTTATCCTTACAACAATCCTGGAAGTTATTATTATATCCTTGGTTCTCTTATTATCTGATTTTACAGATAGCAGTAAGTTAGCCCAGGTTATAGAGCTAGTAAGTATTTGAGATAGCATTTAAATTCAGTTCTTTCTGAATCCAGATCCCAGTTCGGTGTTCTATCTGTTGCAATGTCTAATTGAGTAGATATTCAATCAATAAAGGAAAGAAAGGGAAAGAGAAAAGATATAAATTCAGACAATGTGCAGAAAATATAATAATACTAAAATTGAAAATTAATTCAACACCACCACATAAAAGAGGCAAACCTTATATTGTAATTTAAAGCACATGAAATGCTTTACATGCATTACTTTACTTATACCTCACAAAAATACTATGAGATGGGAATTATTATAGCCCTTTTCTACCTCACTAACCTCAATCGCTAAGAGAAAAAACTTATTTTAATTCTTTTCATTCTCTCAACTAATAGAGCTCTAGTGTAGGCCTCTATCCCATGTGGATCATTGCTATATCTTCCTAATTATTATCTTTCCAATATTTCCCTGTTTAATCCTTTAAAATCTGCCAAATTGATATTCCTAATTCATAAATCAGACAATATCAATCCCCTGCTCAAGAAATTTCTGTAACTTCCCACTCTGTAAGAATAAAATATTTCTTTGGCATTTAAAACTCTTTATTAATTTAACTCCAATCTATCTTTTGATGATTTACATCAAATTTCTTCCTCTCACTTACTTGAGTTCTAACCAAATATTATTTGTACATTAAATCTTATATCTTATCTATTACTTTGTGCAAAGTTATATCGGTAATATTCTCCATCCTTCCCCTTTCCTCTTGGAATTTTTAGCTCCTTGCAAGGCTTAAAGTGCCAGTTTCTACAGAAAAGGTTATTTTAATTTTTCTTTCTCAATTTCCATATTTAATATATATGTATAAATGTGTGTACATGCAAACATGTGTGAGACATATATACATGTGTGCATATATACATGCATTTTTTTTGTGTATATATATATATATATATATGAACCAACAGATATATGTATATTATGTATGTCTTTATTTTATCATTTATTTATAAATGTATTATCACCCAGGACCTTCTACCATATGGAACATAAGCGCCTTAAGGTTGAAAATTTAACAAAATCTTCTTAAATTTAGATAACTGAGGACCAAGTAAATTAAAAGACTTGCACATACTCTTCTAAAACTAAGTATCTTGGGATTTGAACCAAAGTCTTTCTTTCTTACTAAATGCATCCCTCATTCCACTACATCATGATACCTTAAATGTAAATGTATGTAAAAATCTAAATACATGAAAGAATCTCACCCTTTGTTACTTTTTATGTGTAATTCTCTATGTCCAATTCTTCATGATGCATTTGGATTTTCTTGGCAAAGATACTGAAGTAGATACAAGTTCTTTTCCTGCTCATTTTATAGATGAGGAAACTGAGGCAAACAGTACTAAGCAACTTGTTAAGAGTCACATGGCTAATAAGTAAGTATGTGAGGCTAAATTTGAACTCATGAAAATCATTCTTGACATATTTTAAAACTTTTATGACAGGCAAGGGAGAATATCCATGGCTTGAACCAGTGTTTCTCATTTGCATGTCATTTGAACATCTTAATCTTGTCTTGCTTTGTCCTCTTTAAACTTTCCAGAATAATATTTTCACCACTATTAGTCAAAGCAGAGAAAAAGTTTAAAATACATTGAAATCAACCTTGTGTTTTATATATATATATATATATATATATATATATATATATATATATATATATACCAGTTAGAAGGAAGAAGACCTTCCCTTGTAGTTAGAGTTTAATATATTATGGCTTTTTTGGTGACTGAGAGAAGACCTGGAGTTACTATACATTTTGTATACTCAGATACTTCAATTGGAATTATGATACAATAGGCATAAAAGTCATGGAAATGAATGGAATTGATCTTTTTGTTACCTCTAGGGATTTCCTTCCCTGAGAAATTGTATTGTATTCCCTTTGGCAGCTGTGGCTACTAGCATTAACTTTACAAACTCCTTTGTCTTCCTTCCTAGGCTGCCACTATCACGACACTGCCTTTCCCTTTTTATGTTATATTAGAACTCTAGCAATAAACTTCCTTTCTTATTTTTTGTTATGCAAATATACTCGGGTCTTTCCTTCTCTCTAAATAGAATGACACCCCCTTTTTTATCTATATGTGATAAAAGATTAACTATTTTATAAAGTTCAATTAAAATGCTACCTTTTTTGTGGAGTTCTCCCTAATTTTCTCCTCTTAATGATCTTTTCTCCCTTGGGGATTTCATGTTGTACTTTGTTTTATACATTTCTAATTAATTTCTCTAAATGCCACAATTAAATGGATTGTTTAAATGCATATAATGTGAGAAAATTCTAAGATCTGTGGCATTTATTTATTTTATAATAAGTCAAGTTCATTTGACACAGTAAAGACTTAAAGGCACTGGAGAATAGTAATAAACTTTTTCAGATACCCACCAATGAAAGAAAACAGACTGTAATAAGAATTAAATATGTGCTGATGCTTTCATTGAAGACTGAAGGAAGATAATTTTCAAATAAATGTGTCATCAACTCAGCAATGCCTGCTTAATATATATTTATATATATCAAAAATTGAATTTGATTAAATTCAACAAACATTTATGGAATGTCTATTGTATATTGAAAAAATGCTAAGCTACTTAAAAGGGATAATAGAGATTAGATGAGATGTCAACCATATCTTCATAGACATGATAGTCTGAATATTCTATGTGACACATACTACCAATTGCAAGTCAAAATAATATCAGATAAATTAATTAAAATGTATAAAACAAAGCACAACATGAAATCCCCAAGGGAGAAAAGATCATTAATAAAATCGCAAGCACAGTAGCCCATAGCCCTAATAATCAACTTGCCCTTTTATAATGTGACACCATACCACATCTTCTCATGCTGTTGTTTTATACTGCTATCTACTATATCCACCCACCTTAGTGAACATCCTGACACACTCTTATGGAGCTTTAAGAGCTTTATTTAATTGGAAATAGTTTACAAATATACTTTTTTTAAAAGAAAATTCTAGGGTAGTTTTCTTTCAAACTATAGTTTCAAATATCATTTGTTGGAGATTTGTTGTTGTTGTGTTGTTTGATTGCTTCTTTTGTTTTTTTCATTTCATCGGAGTTTACTGTAGTCAGTTTCCAGTTAAATTTCATCTCTGGAGAAAACACAGTAAATGTTGTTTTGTTAGAGAGGACCTAAGGGAGATAGCTAAGCATTTTGATTAATTTGCAAGAGAGTAGGGACAGTGGTGTTTCCAGAAGAAATCTTTACTGTCAAAACCTGAGGTAAACAAACCTTCCAAAGTAACAGCTCAAAAAGGGAATAATCAGTGACAATTCCTGTAAACACTTCATCTGTGTAATAGGGGACATGCCAAGAAGAGGGTTCTGTTCAACTCCATTGACTTGTGATTTTTGATCAAAGCAAATTCCCCTTGTTTCACTTGCCCCCAATTCTTAAGAGACTCAAAACATGCTCTATGATTCATTTACATGGCACATGTAATTATTATTGGTGAATGAGAATTAAGATGTTTTACTTCAGTCAATTTTATTCAAGTTCCTTCCCAGGTCAATGCCAATTCAACTCTCCATGTGTACAGAACTAAAAGCTTGTTTCATTTTTCAAATCACTTTACACTGTCAGATCCTTTGAAGTAAAAGGCAACCTGCCATTATGTTTAACTTGGAATGATAGTAATTAGAATGACCTAAAATTTTCCACAAATGATTTCATCTTAAGAAACGTAGGTTTACCTCTTTTGCTCTCTGTAGAGTTGCCAATCTGAATGATGACTACAAAACTAAAAGCATAAATTAGCTTAGCAACCCACTCAAAATGGAATTGATCCAATGGTGTACCAGATGACAGCTCTCATCTCACACTAAAAAAGTACTTAGGGGGCAGAGCCAAGATGGCAGAAAGTATTCAGGGCTTTGAGCTCTTTCTGGGTTCCCTAAGAATCAACACTAGATCAAGACTCTGAACAGGTTTTAGAGTGATAAAACCCATAAATATTTGGAGTGAAACAAATTTCCAACAGAATATTTTGGAGGAAATTTGGGAATGGTCTGTCTAAATCAGACAGGGGGAGAGATGGTCCAGTAAAAGCACAGCATAGGGCCCAGGGTGGAGAATCTTTTATATACCAGAGGCTGTTGGCCAAAATACAGCAATGTTGTCTACTATGACCTGGTTCAGAAGCTACTGGATCAGCAAACTCGATGTGAGAACTCCAACATAATCAGAGAAGGCAAATACTGAGCTCCTGAACCACAGCATTACAAGCAGGACTTGCCCGCATGCACCCAGCACAAGAAGGAAACCTGCAGCATTAGAATCAGGGTAGCATGAAGTCACTGTTTGATCAAAAAGGAAGCTTAAGACAATCTCCCCTTTACCCTAAAAACAGAACTCAGCCTTTAAAAATGAACAAAAAAAGCAAAAAGAGTTCTGACTACCAATAGCTGTTATGAAAACAGTAGAGAAAGATCTCAAACCCTGCATACACTAAAAGGAAAACATCTCCAGATGAAGCCACAGAGGGTGATATGAGTTTCTCCAAATCAAAAGGGTCTTTTGGGAAATTTTTTTAAAGGATCTTAAAAGAGAGTTAGAAGAAAAATGGGGAAAAGAAAAGAAAGCTTTGAAAAAGGAAACACAAACATTGTCTGAAAAAAATAACTCCTTAAAAAAAGGAGATTTAACCAAATGTAAAAAGAAAATGGGTCTTTGGAAAACAGAATTTGTGAAATGGAAACAGAACAATCCCCCCAAAAAAAATAGAATAGATGAAATGGGAAAAAATCCAAAGAACAAAACAAGTCATTTCAAAGTTCAATTGGCCAAATGAAAAAGGAGGCAAAAAAGCTAATTGAAGAAAATAATCCACTAAAAATTAGAATTGAACAAATGGGAGTGAATGACTCAATGAGACTTCAAGAATCAGTCAAACAAATTTTTTTTAAAAAATAAAAAAAAATAGAAGAAAATTTAAAATACTTCTTTGGAAAAACAACTGACCTGGAAAATAGATCCCAGAGACAATTTAAGAATTATTGGACTACCTGAAAATCATAATGAGAAAAAGAGTCTAGAAAACATCTTTCAAGAAATCAGCAAGGAATTCTTCCTTGAAGGCCTATAATCAGAGTGTAAAATAGTCATTGAAAGAATATCCTGACCACCTACTGAAAGACACCTGAAAATGAAAACTCCAAGAAATATCAGAGCTAAATTTCAGAATTATCAGGCCAAGTAGAAAATATTGCAATCAGTCAGAAAGAAACAATTCAGATAATGAGGAGCTACATTCAGGATTATCTAGCACCTGGGAGTTTCCATTTTTAAGGATGAAAAGAGGGGTGGAGCCAAGATTGTGGAGTAGACATTCTAAGCTCCTCTCATTACTCACTACTAATTACCAAATTCAGCCACAAAAATAGTGCTCAACTGGTAAAATCCATGAATATTGAAAGTACAACAATTTACCAGTTGAAGATAATCTGGAAGATAAGCAGAAAAGGTTTGTCCTGATCAGTGGGAGCAGGTCAATGCAAGCAGGGAGATACAACCAGAGGCTAGCCTACTGAGCAGATGGGGTGTGGGTGGTCTCTGTGGTTGGAAAATTTGCAAGGAGGACTCTACCACAGGTTGGCTGCTCTGCTTTAATTGCAAAGCAGTAGATCAGCAAAGAAGTTAAAGCCAAAAGTAGAGTGTACTCCAAAAAATGCCAGAATCTAATAGGATCTGGCTATACCCACCCAAAACTGGAAGTGAGTGACTGAGCACAGACCTCAGCACAGCTGTGAAGCCACATTCTGCAGCAGGGGGCTTTAGCCTGGGGCAGTCACAAATCTGCACACTAGGAGGTCTCAGGGCAGTCTCTACTCTGCACAGTGGAGGGAGAGAGGGGGTTCCTACCTGAAGCAATAGAACTTCCACAGCAGCGAGACCGCGCTTCCCAGGGCAGAAATACTTCTGATGTGGGGTTCTTCCTAGGGCAACTGCTAATCCCCACTATGGGCTTCTGCCTGAGGCAGTGACATATTAGCTGCTCAGCCTCTAGCCCAGGGCAGTCACTAAACCACATTGTGGGGCTCTTCACAGGGCACTTTCACAGCTTGGCTTTGGTACCCAGGGCAGAAACACTCTGGTGTGGGGCTTTTCTCAGAGCACTTCCGCAATTCCACCACTCTTAGCAGCCAGTTTGCAGGACAGCTGCTGTCCATATATCTGCCCCTGCTATCCAGAGGAAGCTGGTAACCTCCTTGTCCAGAAGATAGACCCTAAGGGCTTTAAAAAAATGAGTAAAAAAGCTAAACAGACCATTGATAGCTTCTATACAGAAAGAAAGCAGGTTTTCAATCCCAAGGAGACTAATATTAGACAGTCTCCAGACAAAACCCCAGAGGGGGATGTAATCTGGTTCCCATCACACAAGGTTCTCCTAGAAGAAATTATAAAAAATCTTAAAATAAAGCTAGAAGAAAAATGGAGAAAGGAAATAGAAGCAATGCAAGAGAGTACAGGAAAGGATTATAACTCACTTAAAGAAAAAATTGATAAAGTGGAAAAAGAAAACAACTTCCTGAAATATGAATTGGAAAAGGTAAAGAACTCCCAGGAAAGTAAGATTTGTGAACTGGAAAAGATAAAGAATACCCAAGAAAGTAGGATTTGTGAAATGGAAAAAGAAAACAAATCAGTTTAAAAAAATAGTGAAATGGAAAAATAAAATTCCATAGAGCAAAACAATTCATTTAAAAACTCAATTGGACATATACAAAAAGAAGTAAAAAAAGCTAATGAAGAAAATAATTCATTAAAAACCAGAAGTGAACAAATAGAAATGAATGATTCATTGAGACATCAAGAATCAGTCAAGCAAAACCTAAAAAATGATAGATTGGAAAAAATGTTCAATATCTACTTGGAAAAACAACAGACCTGGAAAATAGATCTAGGAGAGATAATCTGAGGATTATTGGGCTTTCTGAAAATTAGTATGAAAAAAAGAGCCTAGATACTATTTTACAGGAAATCATCAAAGAGAACTGCACAGATGTAATAGAATCAGAAAGTAAAATAGGCATTGAAAGAATTCATCAAATACTTTCTGAAAAAAGACTCTAAAATAAAAACTCCAAGGAATATTGTGGCTAAATTTCAGAACTATCAGACTAAGGAAAAAGTATTACAAGCAGCCAAAAGAAAAAAAAATACAATTCAAATACTGAGGATCCACAATAAGGATCACTCAAGATCTAGCTGCTTCCATGTTAAAAGATGGAAGGGCCTGAAATCTGATATTCCAAATGGCAAAAGAACTTGGAATGCAGCCAAGAATAAACTATCCAGCTAAGCTCAGCATTTTCTTCAGGGAAGAAAATGGGCATTTAATGAAACAGATGAATTCTTTTTGTTTCTAAGGAAAAAAATAAAACTAAACAAAAAATTGACCTCCAACTATAGGACTCAAGAGAAGCAGGAAAAGGTAAAATGAACTCTTGAGAACTGTATTTCTATTATGGATGTACATAAAGAGTGCATGTGTAATTTGATTTTACTGATAAAATAGGAAAGGGGGATAATATTAGAAAAAGGGAAAGGGGGAGATAAAAAGAGGGAAACTACATCTCATGAAGAGGCAAAGGAAACCTATCATATCTGAGGTAATTTAGAAAGGGGGAAGAACATTGAATGAATCTTACTCTCATCAGAATTGGCTCAAAGAGAAAATAATTGACATATTTGGTTTACAGAGAAACTTCTCTCACCTCATTAAAAAGTGGGAGAGGAAAGGGGAAAAGGAAAAGAGGAATAAGGGAAAGGTACAAGAAAGGGAAAGGGATTCAAAGGGGGTAGGAGGGATTCTAAAGAGGGAGAGCTGCGTGAGGCAAGTGGTGCCCATAAGTTTAATACTGGGGAAGGAGGTAAGGGAGGGTAAGAAAAAGAAAAGCATAATCTGGGGATAATAAGATGGCGGGAAATACATACTTAGTGATTTTAACTGTAAATGTTAATGGGATGAACTTTCCCATAAAACAGAGGTGGAAAGCAGTCTGGATCAAAAGCCAAAACCCTACAATATGTTTTCAGGAAACACATTTAAAGCACGGAGATAGATACATGCAGAGTAAAGGTAAAACACTGAAGTAGAATCTATTATGCTTCAGATGAAGTAAAAAAAAAGCAGGGGTAGCAATCCTTATCTCAATCAAACAAAAGCAAAATTTATCTAATTAAAAGATATAATGAAGATATAGATTAGAAAAGGCACTTGACAAAATTCAACAACCATTTCTATTAAAAACAATAAAGAACATAGTAATAAATTGTAATGTTCTCTTCTCTAAAATATATTGTTCTTTGGGAGCAGGTTTCTTGGGGGGCTTCTGGAAGCAGCCTTAGTTTCAGTTCAATAATCCCCTCAAATGCAGCCAGCTGTTAAAGTCCAGATCCTTTATTTTCTCTTTCTTTCACTTGGAGCTTGGCTAGCTTTCTGGAGGCTTTCTGGATCTTGGTTTCAGTGTTCTCCACAGGACAGCCTGCCACCTCTTCTCTGGCTTCCTTCATTCTGCCCAACTGAATCCTGGCTTCTCAATCTCCCAGAGTGCTCCCAGTGGGCTTGTCCTTTTATATGCTCTTTTAGAGGTATGAACTCAAAGATTGACTCCTCCTCCAAGAGTGGGATTGTGGACTTCTGACTTGTGAATCTTCTCCACTCCTCTCTGACTTGTGAATCTTGTAGAACTCCAATAAGTACTAAATACATTAGTGAGCTAGAGAACTGTTAAGTACCATGCTAAATTAGATAACTGACTTAGTATGTTGTAAGAATTCTAACAATATCTGATGGACCAGGCCATCGTCAGCAACGAGATCAGCCAAATCATTTCTAATGGAGCAGTAATGAACTGAACTAGCTATGCCCAGAAAAGAACTCTGGGAGATGACTAAAAACCATTACATTGAATTCCCAATCCCTATATTTATGCACACCTGCATTTTTGATTTCCTTCACAAGCTAATTGTACAATATTTCAGAGTCTGATTCTTTTTGTACAGCAAAATAACGTTTTGGTCATGTATACTTATTGTGTGTCTAATTTATATTTTAATATATTTAACATCTACTGGTCATCCTGCCATCTATGGGAGGGGGTATGTGGGTAAGAGGTGAAAAATTGGAACAAGAGGTTTGGCAATTGTTAATGCTGTAAAGTTACCCATGTATATATCCTGTAAATAAAAGGCTATTAAATAAAAAAAAAAAGAATTCTAACAATAAATGAGTTTTCCTTAAAATGATCAGTAACATCTATAATGTTCTCATTTGGTTTTCTGGAGATCTTTGAGGCAGCCTTCTTTTAAGTTGAGTAATCACCACAAGACTAGTCAGGTGTTAAAGTCAAAAGGTCTTTATTGCCTCCTTTGCCTGGTACCTTTCTTGTGGCCTTCAGATGGGTTGGTTTCAGTGGAGAAAATGCAGGAGGATAGGGGAGCCACCAGAAGGCTGATGAAGATGGAAATGCATTATTAATCAGAGAAATCCAAATTAAGACAACTCTGAGATACCACTACACACCTGTCAGATTGGCTAGAATGACAGGGAAAGATAATGCAGAATGTTGGAAGGGATGTGGGAAAACAGGGACACTAATACATTGTTGGTGGAACTGTGAATACATCCAACCATTCTGGAGAGCAATTTGGAACTATGCTCAAAAAGTTATCAAACTGTGCATACCCTTTGATCCACCAGTGTTACTACTGGGCTTATATCCCAAAGAGATCATAAAGAAGGGAAAGAGACCTGTATGTGCACGAATGTTTGTGGCAGCCCTCTTTGTAGTGGCTAGAAACTGGAAAATGAATGGATGCCCATCAGTTGGAGAATGGCTGACTAAATTGTGGTATATGAATATTATGGAATATTATTGTTCTGTAAGAAATGACCAACTGGAAGATTTCAGAAAAGCCTGGAGAGACTTACATGAACTGATGCTGAGTGAAAAAAGCAGGGCCAAGAGATCATTATATACTTCAACAACAATACTACATGATGACCAATTCTGATGGACTTGGCCATCCTCAGCAATGAGATCAACCAAATCATTTCCAATGGAGCAGTAATGAACTGAACCAGCTATGCCCAGCGAAAGAACTCTGGGAAATGATTAAGAACCATTACATTGAATTCCCAATCCCCATATTTTTGCCCACTTGCATTTTTGATTTCCTTCACAAGCTAATTGTACAATATTTCAGAATCTGATTCTTTTGGTACAGCAAAATAACGGTTTGGTCATGTATACTTATTGTATATCTAATTCATATTTTAATATATTTAACATCTACTGGTCATCTTGCCATCTGGGCAAGGGGGTGGGGAAAAAGGGGGAAAAATTGGAACAAGAGATTTGGCAATTGTCAATGCTGTAAAGTTACCCATACATATAACCTGTAAATAAAAGGCTATTAAAAAAAAAAGAAGATGGAAATGAATCTCTTTCTCCTTGTCTCTGAGAGCTTGAGCTCCCGCCTCCAGTCGGCTTGTCTTCTCTGGCTCTGTATCCATGTCTCTTGATCCCCCAGGAAAGCCACCAAAAGACTGACCTAAGATGGAATGAATCTTGTCCAGTCCTTGATGGATGTTACATACTCCATTATCATGGGTATGAATCTTGAATCTTGTGAATAATAAGAACTAAGTACATGTACTCAACTAAAGAACTATTAAGCACCATAATAAACTAGATAACCATTGTATTTATCAATTCCACAGACTTGTAAGAATCCTTGTTTCAGAGTTCTGGCCCATAACAAGCATCTATTTAAAACTATCAGCAAGCATCATAGGTAATAAATTTAAACTAGAATCACCCCCAGTAAGGTCAAGAGTGTAACAAGGTTGCCTACTATCAATGTTACTCTTCAATATTCTATTAGAAATGTTAGCTTTAACAATGAGAAGAAAAAATTAAAAGCATTAGAGTAGGTAATGAGGAAATTTAATCGTCACCCTTTGCAGATGATCCAATGCAGAGAATCAACTAAAAAAACTAGGAACAACTTTAGCAAAGTTGCAAGATACAAAATATATCCATAGAAATCATCAGCATTTTTATATGTTACTATCAAAGTCCAGCAGCAAGAGATACAAAGAAAGATCCTATTTAAAATAACTATAGCTATTAGAAAATATTTGGGAGTCTACCTGCCAAGATAATCAGGAACTATATGATCACACTTACAAACCACTTTCCACACATTTAAAGTCAGGTCTAAACAATTGGAAGAATATTAATGCTCATGGATAGGCTGAGCTAATATAACAAAAATGTCAGTTCTACCTAAATTAACCTGCTTTTCAGTGCTATGAGTCAAACTGCTAAGAAATCACTTTACAGAGCTAAAAAAATATGATAACAAAGTTCATCTGGAATAACAAAAGGTCAAGAATTTCAAGGAAATTAGTGAAAAATGCAAATGAAGATGTCCCAGCTATGTCAGACCTAAAACTATGTTATAAAACAGTGGTCACCAAAACCATTTGGTAGTGGCTAAAAAAATGAAGTAGTTCTTCAGTGGAATAGGTTAGGTTCACAAGACACAATAGTTTATAACTATAGTAAACTAGCATTTGATAAACCCAAAGACCTCAGCTGCTGGGATAAAAATTCACTATTTGATAAAAATTGCTGGGAAAATTAGAAAATCGTATTGTAGAAACTAGGCATTGATCAACACCTAATATCCTATACCAAGATAAAAATGGGTCAAAAAACATAAAGTAATACTATAAGTACATTAGAAAAAGAAAATATAGTCTACCTCTCAGATCTATGGAGAAGGAAGGAATTTGTGGACAAAGACTAACTAGAGTACAGTATGAAATGCAAACTAGACAATTTTAATTTTATTAAATTAAAATGTTTTTGTACCAAAAAACCAATGCAGACAACCTTAAAACAGGCAAAAACTGGGGGTGGGAAGAGTGGGAAATTTACATCTAAGGGTTCTAATAAAGACTTTATTTCAAAAATATGTAGAGAATTGACCCAAATTTGTAAAAATACAAGCCATTCTCCAACTGATAAATGTTCAAAGGAAATGAACTAACAATTTTCAGATGAAGAAATTATAACAATTTCTAGTCATATAAAAAAATGCTCAAAATCACAATTGGTCAGAGAAATGTAAATTAAGACAACTCTGAAATACTACTACACACCTCTCAGATTGGCTAAGATGACAGCAGACAAAGTGATTAAATATTGGAGGGGTGTGGGAAAATTGGGAGTCTAATACATTGTTGGTGGAGTTTTGAACTGATCCAATTATTCTGGAGAGCAATATGGAACTCTGGTCAAAGGACTATCAAACTGTGTACCCCTTGATCTAGTAATGTCTTTACTGGCCTTGTATCCCAAAGAGATCATTTTAAAAAAGGAAAAGGACCCAGATATGCAAAAATGTTTGTAGCAGCCATTTTTTGTATTGGCAAGGAACTGAAAACTGAGTTGATGTCCATCAGTTGAAGAATGCTGAATAAGTTATGGTAAGTTTATTTAATGAAATAATATTGTTTTATAAGAAATGATAAGTAGGAGGATTTCAGAAAGGCTTAGAGAAACTTAAATGAATTGATGTTTAATAAAGTGAGTAGAACCAAGGGAACATTGTACACAGCAACAACAAAATTATGCAATGATCAGTTCTAATGGACATGGTTCTTTTCAAAAGTAAAGTGATTCAGGCCAATTCCAAAAGACTCAGGATAGAGAGAGACATCTGTATCCAGAAAGAGGATCATGGGAACTGAATGTGGATCACAATATAGTATTTTCATTTATTTTGTTATTGTTTATTTGCTTTTTGTTTTCTTTCTCACTTTCCCCTTTTTTGATTTGATTTTTCTCATGCAGCATGATAATTGCAGAAACATTTATAGAAGAATTCCACATGTTTAACATATATTGAATTACTCACTGTCTAGGAAAAGAGGTAGGTGGAAGAGAAGGAGAAAAAAAATTTGGAATGCAAAATTTTGCTAAAGTAAATGTTGAAAACTATCTTTGCTTATATTTTGAAAATAAAAAAATTATTACTTTAAAAAAGTATTTAGAGAAGTAGTTGAGAAAATGTGCATGCAACAGGTCAGTGGCTTAGTTTATTTTGTGACACACCTAGAACTTGCATGGACTTTAGCAAACTTTAGCAAAACAAACAAACAAAAATGAAATTTTTATGAGTATCATGTTGCACATGACTATTTCCAGAGAAGAGTGAGGTTTTATTTTCACTCACTCCTCTGTGAATGTTAACCTTCCTCACATATCAGAAATAGGCTTCTTTTTCTCTCTGGAAGAAAGAATACCTACCAACATGCAAACAAAATTGCCATTAAACTAAATATATTTCACTTTCAATCATATCTGTTGAAATCAATGACAATCGGGTCAAAATATACTTTGTTAGATTCATAAAAGACTGTTTGTGCTACTTAATTTTCCTTTGTCCATTTATATTTTGATATGTAATCTAATTCCTTTTCCCATACCCTATTTTCTTATAAATTGTGTGATGTATAAGTTCATCTTAACTAATTATTAAAATGGTGAAAGAATCATTTTGATAATAACTAGAAAATTATTTGATTCCATTTATATTATTTATAATCAAAAAATAATTTTCTTAAGCAAGATTCTTCAGCAATCTAGAGTAAAATTACCCATTGCCTAAGTTACTCTCTGCTGTTGTGAAGAGGATGCATATAGCCTTCCTTACAAAGACTTCATTGTGAAGTACCCTGACAGTCATCAGTAGCTCAAAAGAATAAATATACCTTCCTATATAATGAATCTATAAACATAAAGTTACTAAGTCACCATGAATTAGTGAATGAAAAGGTATTTATTCAGAATTTACTAAGTTACTAAGTTCCAAATAATGTGTTAAGCACTAGGGATACAAATGAGAAAGAAAAAACAGTCCCTGACTTTAAGGATCTTATATTTTAATAGGGAAAGCAGGGGGAAAAACAACATTCAAAGGGAAATGTTGAAAAGACTCAGATGCTTTGGTAAGTAAAATTACAAGGAGTGTGGTAAATAGGGACTTAAGGAAGTAGACTGATACATCCCATCCAGGAACAGCATCAGTTGATATCAACCTCTTTCTAGAATTGAATGGTTCAGGGAGAAAAAAGAAACAGTAAGCATACAAAGGTCGTGGAGTGGGTAATGGTATATAGTGACTGTGGCTTTCCTAAAATAGTATTCTGAGAGTGAGATTGATTGATCAGGAAAGCAGAGTGCCATGACAGAAACTGCATTCTGGTAATGAGAAATTTTAATTCTTTAAAGATTGTAATAGTCCATGAATCTTAACCAAATAACATGAATCAGTGTTATTGATGTGAAAAGGATAGACCTTTGTTTCAGGGTGCCATTAAGTGATTTCATAATGAACAAGATCAATGAAACTAGAATCTAAAGGAAAGTTGATGACTACCAAAAAATGTGTGCATCAAATCCCTTAACAAAACCAAGTTACAATTAAATGTCCTTATCAGTGCATTAGAAATAATTAGACTTACTATTCTAAAAGCAATACGGGCAAATTCCAATCAATGAAAAGGAAAAAGCCCTGGCGGGCTTTAATTCTAGAGCATGAATTATGGTGAAAGGTGGGAGAAAAGAAGAGGATGAACCAATATTCCTTTATTCACAGTCGTTGTACCAGAAGATATGCAATAAATGTGGCACTTGAAAAAGTATGTTGAAGATTGTGATGTTGTGAAATGGAGATATCTAAATTTGCAAGCTAACATAAGATAGCAGGTGGATGTTTGAACATAGAGAACATCACTACTTTCAAGATAATCTATATTCTACTGGAGAGTAGAGTAGATATGTCTAAAATAGAGAGTGGATAGAAAGTTATCTTTCTGATAGCAAATGAGCTGCTATGTCTGAGTCAATTGTTTTTAGGAGTAAACTATAAGATTTAAATGGCAAAGAATTTTATATTTGATCCTGACAGTAAGAATGAGCTGTTATAGTATGTTATATAAAGAAATAACATGTTTAGACCCATGCTTTAAGAAGATTAGTTTTAGAATCAGGAAAGACTTGAGGCAGAGAAAGTAATCCAAAGATTAATAGACTAATTCAGGACAGAAGTGATAAGGATCTCATCTGGAGTGAGGTGAGTTTGTGAGATAAAAAATAGAGTTTACTTGAGACATTCTGTACAGATAGAAAAGAAGTTTGGAGTTAACTAGATATGTAAAATTTAAGTTAAAGTGAAACGTTAAGTGAAAGTGAGGAATAGAAGATAGTGAACCTAGGATGAGAAGGATCTTGTTGCCCTTGCTAGGAATAGGGAATTTGAGAATAAAGGAAGAAATAGGAGATAGATAATAAAATATGTTTTGGCTATGTTTAGCATGAAATGTATGCAGTGAGTTTGATATATTTAACAGGAAGTTTGTGACAAAACTGGTTACAGCTCAATAAAAAGACTAGAGATGAATGAGATTGGGAAAATATCAATGTAGAAATGATAATTGAACAAATGTTTCAGATAAATAACATCACCAAGCAAGTACTACATGTAGAAAAGAGAATTTGAAAGAACACAAAGTCTATGAAACAAAACAATTTATCTTGAAGACTTAGATGTAAGTTCTATATATGATATTGAAATTCAATAAACATTTGATTTCATTCACAAAAAAAGCAAAAAACAAAAACCTAACAACAAAATTCTTACTCTAATGATTCTTTATAGTCTATTAGAGGGTAACATATAAACAGATAGGTAAACATGAGAGAAATTGTTGAGGGAGAGAACATTAACAATTGGTGAGAATAGGATAGTATTCATAGAGAAAGCTGAATCTAGGAGGACCCATGAAAGTTAAGAAGATACAGAATTAAAGAGAATCCACCTTGTCAGCACAAGGGAAAAATTTTGCAAAGACTCAGAGGCAATAGAAGAAATGGTTCCGGCAGAGAACTACAAGTAGATCATTTAGAACATAGAACTTGTAAAGAAGATATAAATAAATAGAGCTCTTCGATTCATTGGGTGATTTTAAAGGAAACCCCCCCCAAAAAAAAAAAAAAACAATTATGGGGAAGTGAGAGTGCTGTCATGAATTTTTTAATGAATTAACTAAAAAGAGTGTCCTGAAATTTGAGGTAATAGCACATAATGACCCTTGGGAATATTGAGATTCTGAATGCTTTATTATCAGTAATTGTAAATCCAAATTTGATTTGGTCAAAATTTGTTCTGAAACTAAATTACATGTGTGTGTGTATATATATATATATACAAATATATATATATATATATATATATATATATATATATATATATATATACATATATATATATGTATTTGTTTGCTTTTTATTATATTAAAATGATCCTTCTATACTCATGCCTTTTTTTAAAGAGAGACATATATTTTATCCAAAGTTTTTTTCTGCATCCAGAGATATAATCGTGTGGTAGGGATTAGTTCTGTATTTAATATAATTCCTTATATTAATATTTTTTCTAATGTTGAACCATTCTTGTATCCCTATATAAAAATGACTCAACTATGTTTGAAAATTGTGCATGTTACTTTAGGATTTTTGTTGATATTTTATTTTACATTCTGAAATATCTTTATTGATGATCGTTATACATTTGCTTGGGTTTTCCCATGTCTTTCCCTAGTTGAAGTATTAAGACTATTTTTATCATTGGAACAAGAGGTTTGGCAATTGTTAATGCTGTGAAGTTACCCATGCATATCCAAATAAAAGGGAATCATGGAGCCAAGATGGCGGAGAAGGCAATGACTTTTGCCTTTCTCTTGCCTTTATCAATTTATTCAGCCCCAAAAATAGTCTTGATCACACCAAAAGATAAGAAGTAGAACAACCCACCAGCCAAAGAAAATCTTCAGTCTCCAAAAAGGTTTCCCAAAAGGGGGGAGATCACCCACACTGGGAGAGAAATTAGGTTCTGAGGAGAGCCTCAAACCGAAAAGTGAAAGCACAGATCTCAGCATCGAAGCCCCAACCCGAGAGGGCCCCTTGGGGCAGTTGGATCCCAGGCAGGAGGACACAGCCCGGAGCCCAACTGCACAGTGGGGCCTTGGCTTGGGGCCAAGAGCTTCCCAGGGGCCATTTGCATCAGGCAGAGATGCCGGGCAGAGACGGGTTCGTCAGCTGCTAATACCACAGTCCCACAAGAGGCCCCGGCCTGGGGCAGTGACATTTCACCCCCTTAGTTCCTAGCTGAGAGCAACGCTAACCCAAAGCCCAATTGGGACCCATAGTCGGCCAGTTGAACCACCCTGTTGGGGAAGGGAAAATTTCACCAGAGCATATACCTCAGAGCGGAAATTTTTACATCTCCCTGCTCCAGAGGAAGCCAAAACCCCTCCTAGGAGACAACCCTAAAGGTTTAAAACATGAATAAAAAGATGAAAAACCAATCGAAAACTTCTATGAGAAAAGAGCAGGGAAAAACCTGAAAACCCAAAACAGCAAAATGATCAGACTGTGTCCTTTACAGATGCTCCAGAAGAGACCATTAAAAGTCCCAAAAAGAGAGTTAGAAGAAAATAAAGGAAAGAGAAGCCTTTCAAGAGAGCAACAACTTCCAAATAGAATTGAAAAGAAAAATTCCCGGAATAGGAAAAAAATTGGGAATTAAAAAAAAAATTCACCGAGAGGATTTTGAATTGGAAAGACAAAGAACTCGAAGAAAGTAGGATCTGTGAATTGAAAAAAAATAATTCCTAAAAAAAAAATAGTGAAATGGAAAAAAATTCCCAGACCAAAACAATACTTTAAAAACTCAATTGACATATAAGAAAGAAGTAAAAAGTAATGAAGAAAATAATTTTAAAAATTAGAACTGAAAAAAAGAAACGAATGATTCATTGAGGCAAGAACGTCAAAAAACAAAAAATGACAAACTGAAAAACCATGAATTATCTACTTGCAAAATGACAGACTTGGAAAATAGATCTAGGAGATAATCTGAGGATTATTGACTTCCAAAAACTATGATGAAAAAAAGAGCCTAGATATATTTTACAAGAAATCATCAAAGAGAATGCCCAGATGTAATAGAATCAGAAGGTAAAATAGGCATTGAAAGAATTTATCGAACACCTTCTAAAAGAAACCCTAAAATAAAAACCCCAAGGAATATTGTGGCCAAATTTCAGAACTATCAGATTAAGGAAAAAATTTTACAAGCAGCTAAAAAAAAATCATTTAAATACCGAGGTGCCACAATAAGGATCACCCAAGATCTGGCTGCCTCCACATTAAAGGAAAAAGGGCCTGGAAAGATATTCCAAAAAACAAGAACTTGGGATGCAGCCAAGAATAAACTACCCAGCTGTTGAGATTTTCTTCCAGGGAAGAAGATGGACATTTAATGAAACAAATGAACCATTTTTTTGAAGAAAAACCAGAACTAAAAAAAAATTTATCTCCAACTAAACCAAGAGATGCAGAAAAGGTAAAATAACCTTGAGAATTGTTTTTTTGGGGATATACAAAAAAGAAACATGTATAATTTGATTGTACTATATAAAAAAAAGGGAAGTGATAGGAAAAAGGGATGAGGCAGAATAAGCAAGGAGGGATAAAAGAGGGAAACCCATCCCACAAAGAGGCAAAAAGGAAACTTATCAATCTGAGGGAATTTAGAGAGGGGAGGAAATGTGAATCTTATCATTAGAGTTGGCTCAAAGAAAAATAATTGGGATTGGTTTTAGAGAAAAAATCCTTCCGGCCATTAAAAAGGGGAGAGGAAAAGGAAAAGAAAAAGAGTAATAGAAGGAAGGGGAAAGACCCAAAGGGGGGGAGGGATTAAAGAGGGTAAGCACAGATACAAGAGGGGAATAAGTTTAAAAGGGGGAAAGAGGGGTTGGGGAGGCAAGAAAAGAAAGATAATTTTATTAGGAGGCAGAAATACAGATTCAGTAATTCTAACCAAATGGGAATGGGATGAACTCCCCAAAGAGGAGGCAGACAGAACTGGATCAAAAGTCAAACCCTAAATGTTGTTTCAAGAAACACATTTAAAGCAGGGAGATACATATAAGTAAAGATAAAATGGAGCAAAACATTATGTTTGGTGAAGTCAAAAAGAGGGTACCATCCTTACCAGATCAAGCAAAAGCAAAATTGACTAATTAAAAGAGATAAGGAAGGAAACACATCCCAAAGGGAGCATAAACAACGAAGCAAATCAATATTAAAATATATGCACCAATGGTATGGCACCCAACTTCCAAAGGAGAAGTTAAGAGGGCAAGAAGAAATAACAAAAAACTGCAATAGGAATCCTCAACCTTTGACTCAGAATTAAAAACAAACCACAAAACAAATAAGAAAGAAATTAAAGAAGTAAATAGAATATTAGAAAATTAGGTATGTTGGATCTGGAAAAATTGAATGGAGATAGAAAGGAATATACTTTCTTTAACAGTTCATGGAACCTATTCAAAATTGACCATATATTAGGACAAAAGACCCAAAATTAAATGCAAGAAAGGAATAGTAAATGCTATCTTTTCAGATCAATGCAAAAAACTACATTCAACAAAAAGTTAGGGGAAATAGACCAAAAAGTAATTGAAACAAAAACTATCTTAAAGAATGATTTGAAGGAAAAAGATACAATTAATAATTTCATAAGATAATGAAAAAATAGACATCATACCAAAATTTTGGGGATGCAGCCAAAGCGGTAATAAGAGGGAATTTTATCCTTAGGGCTTGTTGAATAAACAGAGAAAGAAAAGATTAATGAATTGGGCTTCAAACTAAAAACAAAAAAAATAAATTAAAACCCCCAATCAAATACTAAATTTGAAATTTAAAATTAAAAGGAGAAATTAAAATATTGAAAGTAAAAATAAATTGAACTAATTAATAAAAACTAAGAGTTGGTTTAAAAAGCCAATAAAATAGATAAGCCTTTGGTAAACGATTAGAAAAAGGAGGAGGAAAATGAAATTAGTGGGTTTAAAATGAAAAGGGAGAACTTTCCACAAATGAAGAGGAAATTAGAGAAATAATAAAGAGTTATTTTGCTAACTTTTCCAATAAATTTGATAACCTAATGAAATGGATGCCACCCCAAAAATATAGACTCCCAGACTAAAGAGGAGGAAGAAATTGTTTTGAATATCCATTTCAGAAAAAGAAAAGAAAGGCAAAAAAACCCCAAGAAAAACCCCAGGATCGATGGAATATGAATTTTACCCCAAATTTTAAAAGAACAATTGGCCCCAATGTATATAAATTATTTGAAAAATAGGGAATAAGGGAGTCCACCAAATTCCTTCTATGACACAGACATGGAAATATATTAAACCAGGTAGGCTGAAAACAGAGAAAGAAAAATTATAGACCAATCTCCCTAATGAATATTATTTAAAACTAAATAAGATATTAGCAAAAGACCCAGAAAACATCCCGATAATACACTATGACAAGTAGGATTTATACCAGGAATGCAGGTGGTTCAATATTAGGAAAACTATCAATATAATTGGCCAAAAAACCGATTAACAAAACCATATGATCATCTCAATAGATGCAGAAAAAAGCATTTGATAAATCCAACATCCATTCCTATTAAAAACACTTGAGAGTATAGGAATAAATGGACTTTCCTTTAAAATAATCAGCAGCATCTATTTAAAACCATCAGTAACATATATATAATGGAGACAAACCAACCATTTAATAAGATCTGAGTGAAAAAGGTTGCCCAATCAGACATTTAATATTGTATTAGAAAAGTAGTTTAGCAATAAGAGCTGAGAAAGAGATTAAAGGAAAAGAATAGGCAATGAGGAAACCAAATTATCACCTTGCCGATGACAGATGGTATACTTAGAGAACCCCAAGATTCTACTAAGAAGAAAATAATCCACAACTTTAAAAGTTGTGGTTATAAAAAAGCCACATAAGTCATCAGCATTCTTATAATCACAAAAAAACCAACAGTCAGAGTTACAAAAGAAATTCCATTTGTAACACTGATAATATAAAATATTTAGGAATCCATTCCAAGGGAAAATCAGAAATTTTATAAAAATTACAGACCACTTTTTCACACAAATTAAGTCTGATCTAACCAATTGAAAAAATTAAATGTTTGGATAGGGCAAGCAAATATAATAAAAGACAATATTACCTAAACAACTATTTATTTAGCCTATACCAATAGACCCCAAAAACATTTTAATGACCTAGAAAAAAAAACAAAGTTCATATGGAAAACAAAAGGTCAAGAATTTAAGGAATTAATGAAAAAAATGAAATTAAGGTGGTTGGACCAGATCTAAAAATTATATTATAGAGCAGAGTTACCAAAACTATTTGGATTCTAAGGAATAGATTAGGATCAGTGGAATAGATTAGGCCCAAGAGATAAAAACAGTCAACAAATATTCAAAACCTAGTCTTTGAAAAACCCAAAGATCCCAGCTTTGGGGATAAAACATGTTTGATAAAATTTGGGAAAAATTGGAAACTAATATGGCAGAAACTAGGCATTGATCCATATTTAACGCCACACCAAGATAAGGTCAAAATGGGTTCATGACCAGGCAAAAGAATGAAATTATTAAAAATTAGAGGAACACAGGATATTTATTTCGACCTGTGGGGGAAGGTCTTTAGACCAAAAAGAACAGAGATCATTCATCACAAAATAGAAAATTTTGATTAACAAACTGAAAAGGGCAAAAAAACTAATGCAGAAAGATTAGAAGGAAGAAAAACTGGGAAAATATTTTTTACAGTCAAAGGTTTCTGATAGCCCCATTTCAAAAATATAAGAGAATTAACCTTAATTTATAAAAATCGCCATTCTCCAATTGAAAAATGGTGGATATGAAAGACATTTGATGAAGAAATTGAAACTATTTCTATCAAGAAAAGATG
The DNA here is from genome assembly GCF_902635505.1 of Sarcophilus harrisii. Lineage (NCBI taxonomy): Eukaryota > Metazoa > Chordata > Mammalia > Dasyuromorphia > Dasyuridae > Sarcophilus > Sarcophilus harrisii. The sequence goes on along the minus strand of NC_045426.1, from coordinate 175,196,164 downwards.
CCCAAGTCATTATTAATCAGAGAAATGCAAATTAAGACAACCCAAGATATACCACATGTCGATTCAAAGACAGGAAAAAAAGATGATTTTGAGGGATTAAAACTGGGAATTGATGCATTGTTGGTGGAGGGAATGAATCCAACCATTTTGGAGAGTAGTTTGGAACTATGCTCAAAACGTTATCAAACTGCATATTTGATCCATAGGACTTATTGGGATTATATCCCAAAAGATTATAAAGAAGGAAAGGACCTGTATGTGCACGAAAGTTTGTGGCAGCCCTTTTTGTAGTAGCTAGAAACTGGAAACGAATGGATGCCCATCAGTTGGAGAATGGCTGAATAAATTGTGGTATAGAATATTATGGAATATTATTGTTCAAGAAATGACCAACAGGATGATTTCAAAAACCTGAGAAACTTAAACGAACTGATGCTGAGGAAATGAGAGGACCAGGAGACATTATATACTTAACAACAATACTATATGATGACCAGTTCTGATGGACCAGGCCATCCTCAGCAACGGAGATCAACCAAATATTTCCAATGGAGCAGTAATGAACTGAACACATGCCCAGAAAAAGAACCTGGGAGATGACTATAAAAACCAACTTGAATTCAATCCCATTTATGCACACCGATTTTTGATTTCCTTCACAAGTTAATTGTACAATATTTGAGTCTGATTCTTTTTGTACAGCAAAATAATGCTTTGGCTGTATACTTATTGTGTATCTAATTTATAATTTAATATTTTAAATCTACTGGTCATCCTGCCATCTAGGGGGGGGTGAGGGAAAAATTGAACAAGAGGTTTCAATTGTTAATTGTAAAGCCCAATTTTCCTGTAAATAAAATAAAAAAAAAAAAAAAAAATAAAAGGCTATTAAATTTAAAAAAGACTATTTTTATCATATAAAATGATATGCATAGTATTTTCATTCACAAATCCAGTATTTTTTTTCTAATTTATTAGTGTACATCTTCAAATTTTTCTCTTACTCTGAGGTGACTTAGCTGTACCTCAAAGATTTTGATATATATATATATATAATCTTTTTAATTCCTCAACGGTATTTTACTTTTTTGCCCTCCAAATATATATATATATGTATGTATGTATGTATACATACATATATATACATATATATTGTTTTCAACATTAATTTTTGTAAAATTTTGTTCCAATTTTTTCTCCCTTCTTCCCTTCCTCCTTCCCCAAGACTACAAGAAATCTGATATGTTATTCATGTATAAAACTTTTAAATATATTTCCTTATTTGTCATGTTGTGCAAGAAAAATTAGACCAAAAGAGAAAAAAACACAAGAAAGAAAAAAGCAAGCAAACAACAAAAGTGAAAATCCTATCCTTCAATCCACATTCAGTCTCCAGAGTTCTCTCTCTGGATATGGATGACATTTTCCATCCCACGTCTTGTATCACTTTAATGCTGAGAAGGATTGTCCTTTGATATAATATTACACTTTTCACTCTCTTTTCATTTGTTAATAATTTTTTTCTGCAATTTGTTCTTTGACCAATTTATAGGTTTATATCTTTTGCTTACATTCTCCACATTATCATTTTCATTGCATAGTGGTCTATAAAGAGTGTGTATCACCTTTCGAAGACTTTTAAATAATCAGCTACAATACATTTTCTCTGATTTTGTCTGCAATTAAGAAAAAATGCCAAAAAAGTTACAATCTTTAAAAAGGAAACAATCATTGCTTCTTCTCAAATGTTACTAGGCTTTAAACCAAGACTATAGCATTTAAATAAAATTCACAAACCTTTAACTTGCTATATTGCTTTTCCATACCACAATATGATGTTCGGATTAGTAAATTGTCTTGCAAGAAGCACTAGCAAGCATCTAACAAAACATGTAAAAAAGAAAAATCATCAACCATGGCTTGAGTTTACAAGAATGATTTTCTACACTCCTGGAAATTGTTAAGATGCAGTGGGGAAAGATAGATAAAATAGAAATAACAAACAGAATCACTTAAGTATGTGCACCTATCTCTTTCCCTTGTTTTCTTTTGTTATAAAAATTATTAGCATAGAAATATTTGCAAGGGGAAACACAACACAACTAGTTATATTCCATGTTATATTTATCTTCCTATGATATCCCATCCTTTTATCAGAACTAAATCTTTAACAGTACAATTTGGGGATGCAGTTGCAAGGTATGACTTTTCTGATCTGGTTAAGAATTACAAATAGGAGGGACTGAATAGCCAGAGTAGACCCTACATAATCCTGAACCAGGAAATGACAAATGAATATATGAATAAGATAAAAAAGAACTTGAGGACATATTGAAATACAATTTGAGATTTCTAGGACATATAAAATGGACTAGACATTCCTGCTGACCACTATGACTTTTCAAACCTCTCCAAAATGAATTATGTGCCAAAGAAAAAGCAATTTATGTTATGTCCATAATCTAGGAAACCCAGAATCCAGAAGGCCAAACCAAACCAAAACAGATGAAAAAAAGCCCTCCATGAACTGATGTTCATTAGCCCTGAGATCAGGCAGCACCCTTCCCCCACTTCCCATGCTACCTGCAGTACAGCTGTACTAGCAAACTCAAGAATTTGACACAGAACTATAACAAAACCTACATTAGACCACAATTCCCTCTCCCTCATTGAAGTTGTGGTCTGAGTTACGGGATGTGAAGTTTTCTTGTACTGCTACATTGTAACTGCAACTCTTCAGGAACAAAAGCCTACTGAAAACTGCCACCCCTTAACACTGTAACAACATTACAACACTTTGAATAGCTGGTATTGAGCTAGAGAACAAAAGGATAGGAACAATGCCCCAGGACATGTGAGGAGGAGCTGTGTAATACCCCACTTTTTGCTTGTTCTTAATTTTTTAAGAGGATCAGTGACATCATGGTGATGTCCTGATTTGTGCATGAATTGGATTTAAGTGAGATAGTATAGCTCAAAGTTGTCAGCTTCACTCTCTTCATGAGTCATTGAAAGCCAGTGTCAGAACAAAAATCAAGATGACTAGTAATGACCCAGGATACAGAGGATAAACTTGCATAATGTTTTATTGGTGGAGGAGGGAGGGAAAGATGCTATTTGTCATGTCCTCCTGCATCTCATGTCCCTCAGATGCCTTCTGTCACTATCTCCTCCTTCACCCCTTTCTCACACACAGAGATATCCATACTCTTTATCAAAGCCAAGCCCTCCATCTGCACATGAAATTTTATCCCTTCTCCAAAAGACTATTTCCTCTACAATCCTGAATATATCCTGTGTCTCCAATCTCTTGGGCATCTCATATTGGCATATTTCAGTGTTAACTCTAATTGCTGCCCACTTCCTTTTATCTACAAGTTCCCTACCCAGAGTCTGAACAGGAACAGATTTCTGCTAGCCTCCACCCCTTTGCCAAGGTATGTTATAAAAAGGACTCTGCTTTTTTCTAGATTTCCTCATCAAAATATATTCTAATACATTTTCTACACCTACTAAGAAGAGTTCATAGAGAAGAATCCATTGCATTGCTTCCTATTCCTTCACAGAAATAACTTCTTCCTCTCTCCCAGTTCCCAGCTTTTCATCTTTTTATATTCTGCTTTTCCCTCATTAGCATCTAAGCCTTTTAAGGCCAAGGACTATATTTTTTCATTTTTGCTTAAATTCTTTCATAAGTGTCTTTCCAAATCTAACTACTAGACTATTGTTAAACATGGAAATGAGTTTTTAAGGAAAGTAATTTAAACTCCTCAAGGGCCATTAAAAATTTAGAAAGCATTTCTTCTGGCAGGGCAAGTTTTAAGTGTCATCTTGCCCAAGGAGTGTAGGAAAACTTCTGTTTTCCCAAAATACCTTCGAATCTTCTAAATGAATCAATGAGTAAATATGAATTCCTTCCAGGCCAATGAGTAAACATTAACCACGCTAATAATATGGTCATCTATATTTTTCATGTTTATCCACTAATATTACTACCAACATTATTACTAAAGCTTCATTTCCTTTTTTATTATTATTTAGCCAAACATTAATTAAATTGCTCAATTTCAAGCATTGTCTCTAAAGGGAACTGCTTTTCCTGAATAAAAAGTTTTGAAATTTGATGGAAATAAACCATGCTCTTTTGCTCAACTCTTCTTTTTAACTAGCTCATTCACAAGAATGAAAGGAAAATAGAGCAAGACAAACAATAAGAAATAGGAGGGAAAGGAAGAAGAGATAGATGGAGGAGGGAAAACAGATGGAGGGACATAGTGATAGACGGGGAAAAAAGACCAGAGACAAAGAGAGAAATTGGACATGTTAGCATCATTTACCAAAATGTTTGCAGACTTTTTTTCCATACCAAGACAAAACTACTCACAGATGATTCTCAAAGATATATTGAAGAGAAGGAGAAAGCTAATAGAACCTGCTTACTGGAATCAAGTCACTTTGAACTAACTTAAAATAGATTATATGTTCAGCATTCTGGAGAAACAGTTGCATTGATAATGTACAATTGTAGTTTTAAGGAGGAAAACAAATGAACCTTCTACTCTATATAGAAAGAAATAAAGAAAATATTTTCTGACATCATTATGTAATGTGTCTGAAAACAATTATCAATACAAAGCTATGTAATAATATAACAATTTAGTATATATTTATTCCTGGAAATGAGACTCATTACAGTTTCTTGATGACAGTGGTCATAGTTTAAATATATTTCTATCCTTTCACTTTCACTTTCAAATATCTAATATATAACATAGTAGATATTCAATAACTACAAAATGAAAAAAACATGAACAAAAAGTGACTTATCAGCAAATAAAGCTTCTGTGGGAAATGGAAAATGATTTAATCAATGGAGACAACAAACCTCTCACTTCACACACACACACACACACACACACACACACACACACATATACACATACATAAATGTAATTCAATATATGTTGAAAACCTAACATATAAAAACATTGTAATTTGTATCCAAAAATGAATAAGAATGCTCCTATACTCAGGGACTGACAGGGGAGATGAGTGATACTGGAGTGTTCCATCTGAACAGAAATCATTTATTAAAATCATGTACTAATGTAGATGATGGGGACAAGCCTGTTTTATATACAATCATTTTTACTTTAAGAGTCATGCATTATATTTTCCTATGTACATTTGGGAACGTGCTAGGAATAAATCCATAGAACACCAAAGTGTTTTGTAAAACAGTTTTACTATAAATTTAGGTACTAAAAAAAAGATAACAAACCATTGAAGTATCCTTATTAGAAAATAGATTAGAGGAAACAAACAAAAAGGGGAAGGGTAGTAGTTATTGACAGAGTAATCAAGACAAATAACATAACTGGTGGGGTGTGTGTGTGTGTGTGTGTGTGTGTGTGGTTTTACAATATTTGCTTTATGGTAGGATATGTTAGAGTTAGAAATACCATGGAGGTAAGAAAGATATTTGTGTAAAAGTATGTATGTGTTTAACACTGATATAATACTGAAAGTCTATCATTTTGAAGTATACATAGCTCAGATTGAAATGTTTATTTAATGCTTTTTAGCAGAGCACAAGTGGTAAGAATTTTCTATTCAAGAAATCTATCCACCTTTTCAATCTTTGCCAACTAGAACTGCCACCCCTCCATCTCTCAGTTGCTGCTACTGTGGACACCCTGTCATAGTAAAGAATAGCTGTAACTCACTCCCACACAATCTCTTTCAGAATGAACTCTATTAACACTAATAGACACAAGATTATTGTTGCAAAACATTTTAATTAACTCATATTTGATATCAATGCTATTAGAGTTAATAGTAGCAAGGTACCTAACTGCTAGACAATTAGTTTCAGCATTACAGCCAAGTGGAAACATGTTTACGCGGAATTTAATTTTTATTAACGTTAGGATTATCCTTTTGGGGAAAAAAAGCCATTTTTTATTGCTAGAATTTCCCCTTCACTTTTCCCAAATGCCCCTTTACCTTTTTGACATTCAAAATGGTCACTCTGGCTGATAGCTAGCATCTAACAACGGCCCCTATCACATAACTGCTATCACCTGTTATTACAGTCAAATGATCATTTGGTTTTCCTAAGGAGAGGAAACATAGAAGGGAGGGCTCACCCATTCAACTTCACTAAGTGTTTTTGGTTAATTGATAAAAGCAAGAGGCCATACTTGGTCAAAGAAAAGTCTATTACATAGACTTTTAGAGAGACTAGCATCTTAGAAAATGGGTCAGGGCTTTTTGATTTCTGAAAAAACAACAGACAGGTTTTCTGTGTCTTTTTAATAAGGAAAACATGGTGTTGAAATGATATCCTGAGAGGAACAAGGTTTTCTTTTAATGCGTTTTTCTTCTTAATGTCAAATGCTGCAATAGAGAACTGAAATATGTATCTCACAATAATTTTGTGCCTTGGCAGGAATAAAATGGTGGATGGTTCATTCTTGTTAATAACACCTCCATTTCTCATACTTAAAGATCATTAGAACTAAAACAGCCTGGCAGGAAAGTGCTAAAATAAATCTAGTTCTTTTCACATCTTCACCTGCCTACAAAATTTTCATCAACTCCGCCCACACTAACAGAGATGGGATTATGTTTTATGGAGCCACAGACATGTAATGCCCATTTTGACCAGTTTCTTCTCCTAATTGGTCAAATAAAACATACATCTTCTTTATTCACTTGGTCATGCTGCCATTATGTCCAAATTAAAAAGTCCAGAATAAAGCCATAGATATAGATTGAGAAAGAACTTTTAAGATTAACTAATCCAACCTTCTCACTTATTTGAGGAATAAACTGAGGCCCAGAAAGAGTAAATGATTTGTTCACGATCACAGCAGCAGCAAGTAAAAGAGTGAGGATATGACCCCAGACTCTTTGATTCCAAAGCTTATATTGCTTTTAAGGGCACCATATAGTCTAATTTTATCCAACTAATGACCCAAAGAAGTAAATATATAAGAGTAGGAAAGGGGAAAGAGAAAGGGAAAGGAGAAAGAGAAAGGAGAAAAGAAAGGGTAAAGGGAAGACTGACTTCCAAGTGTATGAAACTTTTCCCTAAAAATAAAGAATGCTCCACTGGGGGAGCAGGAGCTTAACAAAACATAAAGGTAAAATCAGAAATATTCTTTGCAGCTGAGCCCCTTTTCATAGGCAGAGTAGGGAATTTTAAGCTAAAGTAAATAATCTATTTGATAACTGCCATACAGATGAGGAACTCACTCGGGAAACCATTAAATTGTCTAAGTTCTCATGGTGTACTTTGATTCTTCTTAGTCCTGAACCCTATACTCTATGGGGAAGCCTTGTTCTGATCTACAACACCTATATCTTCCACATCACAATACTCAAGCTATTTTGGGATTTTTACATCTGAAAGGTCTTGATAAATCTTTTTGATCTATAAATTAAAACAAAGCAAATTGATTAGGAAGTCTTCTACTTATTATCAAAGCTGTTCCATCTTTAATACTATTTAATCTCTGGTTAACTAGACTTTTCCCTTATCTTTACCTCTAAAATGGAAGCACAAAGATATCACAGTTTTGTCACATTAATAAGAATTAAAATGAAATTTGATCTTTAAAACTACTTATATTTTCCTAGAGGGTTAAGGAGGGGGAGTTGAGCTTGGAAGACAAGCACAAAACTATAGATAAGCACAGAAGGACCAACAACTATGCCCCTTCATTATTAGTCACTTCTCCTAAGTAATGAGATTAAATACAACTGCTCCTGTATGAAAACTAAACTTCCAATGGATGTCAAATTTCAACAATCAAGCTGAAAATAATAAATAGAAACTATCCTTGGACTAGTGATAGGGTCTACACTGAGTTTCATGTACAGTTGTGTCTTCAGATATCCCTTATCAAAAAACAGAAGTACAATTTTAATAAAATTCCCCAGTCTATAAGGTCTTTGTATCATTTGACTTTTCATCTAATCATCAAACTTATAAAACATTTTCACATGTACAAGGTGTCCCAAAAGTCTTAGTTAAGGCTTTTAAATTACACTAAGACTTTTGGGACATCCTACAGATTGTAATCTGTATGTCCTAGTTAACAATGATGTTGGAAAAAAGCTTTTTTTTCTCCTCCCCTCCCCCCTTCTTCTTAGTTATATACACACCAGAGCTATTTCACTGTTTTTGGTTTTAGAACAGTCTTTAATATGGGATGTGAATTTAGAAGAATGAAAAAGGATGAGACTGTTCTGAAGTATTTAGTAAACAAATATCTTGGCCCCCTTTCATTTTATGGTACAAAGCCATGAACTCCATGAAACTTTGTAAAGGAAGAAGTAAAGCAAATATTGAGAGGAAAATAAAACTTAAATGCTTAAAAAAAATCAAGCTGAAAGAATACTGGCCTGGTAGTTAGACTTGGATTTTAGTCCCTGATTTGATATTAGAGTTTTCTGGTTGTTCATCATTAAAATTAGGAGGTTGGACAAAATGAGCTCTGAAGTTAAAGGTCTATGAATCTTCAATATTTGGGATTGATTTTGCTTCAGTTAATCTTAATTTCAGTAAAAATTGAATGAGCCTTACTCTGCAACTTTGAATAAATCACTTCTATTCTATAAGGAAGGACTCACTTTCCTCCTTTTGTAAAATCAAAGACTGCCTGAGATAATACCTAATACACTTTTCAGTTTTAACATGATTCTTTGAAAGGGATTTAAGGAGTTAACTTTGGTCCTTTTTTCAGTATCTTCCCAAATCAACATTCTACTTATTGTTACAAGTGATAATCCCTCTTCTTTAAGTCCTTTCTTCCCCACTCCTAGCAGGTTTTGGGACCAGGAGGTAAACTTAAATCACTCCCAAGACTTCTTAAAGAGACACATATAAACTCCTAGAAAGACTGACTGAGAAGGAGTATGGAGTTCAGCACATAAGTAGCAGCATCTCTTGTCCTTTGTACAGTATAATAAACTAAAATAAAAAAAAAAAAACTAGAGATGTAGTGGGATTAGGCAGAAGGAGAAATCTGAAAGGAGGTGAGAGTTTACCTATGGCAGACAAGGTAAGGTTCAAGGAGAGATATCTCAGGCTCCTATAAAAGGTACAGGGCTCGGGAGGGTGGAGCCAAGATGGCGGAGAAGACACACGGGACTTTCTAAGCTCTTCTCTTACCCTCTTTATCAATATTATATCGAGCCTCAAAAATAGTCTTGACTGCTACAATTCATAAAGTTAAGAAGTAGAACAACTCACCGGCCAAAGAAAATCTGCAGTCTCGCCAAAAAAGGTTGGTTCCGGGGCCAGGGGGGAGATCGGTGCAGACGGGGAGAGAAATTAGGTTCCGAGGAGAGTCTCAAACCGAGGGTGAAGGCACAGATCTCAACACAAGCGCGAAGCCCCAACCCGCAGTACAGGGCTTTTCCTTGGGGCAGTTGTGATCCTGCACGGCAGGAGGAGGGCAGCCCGGGTTAGCCTCCAATCTGCGCATTGGGGAGCTCGGCTTGGGGCCATAGAGCTTTTCCAGGGCCGATTTGCATCAGGCAGAGACGCTGGGCAGAGTTTGTGGCGGTCTGCAGTCTGCGGTCTGTGGTCTGCAGTCAGCTGCTAATACTCACAGTCCCACAAGAGGCTCCGGCCTGGGGCAGTGACACTTTCACCCCTTAGTCTCTAGCCGAGGGCAATCGCTAACCCACACAGCCCAACTGGGCACTTCCATAGCTCGGCCAGTGCTGAATCCACTTCCTGTTGGGGGAAGGGAAAACTCTCACTCAGAGCACTCCCATACCTCGGAGCCGAAATCGGTTTACATCTTTCCCTGCTCTGCAGAGGAAGCTGGTAACCCCCTTGCCTAGGAGACCTACCCTAAAGGCTTTAAAACGTGAATAAAAAGATGAAAAGAACGATCAACAGCTTCTATGCAGAAAAAGAGCAGGTCAGAAAATCTGAAGAGACCTCAAACAGCAAAAATGCATCAGACTGTCCTCCTTTACATAATGCTCTCATAGAAGAGACCATTAAAAGTCTCAAAAGAGAGTTAGAAGATAAATGGGGAAAGGAAAGAGAAGCCTTACAAGAGAGCAACAACTTCCTGAAATACGAATTGGAAAAAATAAAGAATTCACTAGAAAGTAGGATTTGTGAATTGGAAAAGACAAAGAACTCGCAAGAAAGTAGGATCTGTGAATTGGAAAAGACAAAGAACACGCAAGAAAGTAGGATCTGTGAATTGGAAAAAGAAAATAATTCACTAAAAAAAAAAATTAGTGAAATGGAAAAAATTCCACAGACCAAAACAATACATTCAAAAACTCAATTGAACATATACAGAAAGAAGTAAAAAAAGCTAATGAAGAAAATAATTCTTTAAAAATTAGAACTGAACAAATAGAAACTAATGATTCATTGAGACAGCAAGAATCAGTCAAGCAAAAACAAAAAAATGACAAACTGGAAAAAACCATGAATTATCTACTTGCAAAAATGACAGACTTGGAAAATAGATCTAGGAGAGATAATCTGAGGATTATTGGACTTTCTGAAAACTATGATGAAAAAAAGAGCCTAGATACTATTTTACAAGAAATCATCAAAGAGAACTGCCCAGATGTAATAGAATCAGAAGGTAAAATAGGCATTGAAAGAATTCATCGAACACCTTCTGAAAGAAACCTAAAATAAAAACCCCAAGGAATATTGTGGCCAAATTTCAGAACTATCAGATTAAGGAAAAAATTTTACAAGCAGCTAAAAAAAAAAACATTTAAATACCGAGGTGCCACAATAAGGATCACCCAAGATCTGGCTGTCTCTACATTAAAGGAAAGAAGGGCCTGGAATATGATATTCCAAAAGGCACAAGAACTTGAGATGCAGCCAAGAATAAACTACCCAGCTAAGCTGAACATTTTCTTCCAGGGAAGAAGATGGACATTTAATGAAACAAATGAATTCCATTTGTTTCTGAAGAAAAAACCAGAACTAAACAAAAAATTTGATCTCCAAGAATAGAACTCAAGAGATGCAGAAAAGGTAAACATAACTCTTGAGAATTGTATTTCTATTGTGGATATACAAAAAGAATACATGTATAATTTGATTATACTGATATAACGTAAAAAGGGAAGTAGATATGGAAAAGGGATGATGGCAGAATAAGGTGGGAAGGAGGGATAAAAGAGGAAAGCACTTCCCACAAAGAGGCTAAGGAAACTTATCATATCTGAGGGAATTTAGAGGGGGAGGAACATTGTGTGAATCTTACTCTCATCAGAGTTAGCTCAAAGAAAAATAATTGACATTTGTTTTAGAGAAATTATCTCTCGCCTCATTAAACTACGGGGAAGAGGAAAAGGGAAAGAAAAAGAGTAATAAGGGAAGGAAGGGAAAGACTCAAAGGGGAGGAGGATTATAAAGAGGATAAGTATCGTGATACAAGAGGGGTACATAAGTTTAAAAGGGGAAGAGGGTTGGGGAGGCAAGAATAAGTAAAAGCACAATCTGGGAGTTATTAGGGATGGCAGGAAATACAGATTTAGTAATTCTAACCGTAAATGTGAATGGGATGAACTCCCCATAAAGAGGAGGCAGATAGCAGACTGGATCAAAGTCAGAACCTAGAATATGTTGTTTACAAGAAACACATTTAAAGAAGGGGATACATATAGAGCAAAAGTAAAAGGCTGGAGCAAAATCTATTATGCTTCAGGTGAAGTCAAAAAAGCAGGGGTAGCCATCCTTATCTCAGATCAAGCAAAAGCAAAAATTGATCTAATTAAAAGAGATAAGGAAGGTAACTACATCCTGCTAAAGGGCAGCATAAACAACGAAGCAATATCAATATTAAAACATATATGCACCAAGTGGTAGGCACTCAACTTCCTAAAGGAGAAGTTAAGAGAGTTGCAAGAAGAAATAGACAACAAAACTGTAATAGTAGGAGATCTCAACCTTGCACTCTCAGAATTAGACAAATCAAACCACAAAACAAATAAGAAAGAAATTAAAGAAGTAAATAGAATATTAGAAAAATTAGGTATGTTGGATCTTTGAGAAAATTGAATGGAGATAGAAGGAATATACTTTCTTCTCAGCAGTTCATGGAACCTATTCAAAATTGACCATATATTAGGACATAAAGACCTCAAAATTAAATGGAAGAAGGCAGAAGTAGTAAATGCTATCTTTTCAGATCATGATGCAATAAAAACTACATTCAACAAAAGTTAGGGAAATAGACCAAAAAGTAATGGAAACTAAACAATCTCATCTTAAAGAATGATTGGGTGAAGCAGCAAATTATAGATACAATTAATAATTTCACTCAAGATAATGACAATGATGAGACATCATACCAAAATTTGTGGGATGCAGCCAAAGCGGTAATAAGAAGGAATTTTATATCCTTAGAGCTTTGAATAAAACAGAGAAAGAAAAGATTAATGAATTAAGGCTTGCAACTAAAAAACTAAAAAAGACCAAATTAAAACCCCCAATCAAATACCTAAATTGGAAATTCTAAAATTAAAAGGAGAAATTAAAAATATTGAAAGTAAAAAAACTATTGAACTAATTAATAAAACTAAGAGTTGGTCCTATGAAAAAGCCAATAAAATAGATAAGCCTTTGGTAAATCTGATTAGAAAAAGGAGGGAGGAAAATGAAATTAGTAGTCTTAAAAATGAAAAGGAGAACTTACCACCAATGAAGAGGAAATTAGAGAAATAATAAGGAGTTATTTTGCTCAACTTTATGCCAATAAATTTGATAACCTAAGTGAAATGGATGCCTACCTCCAAAAATACAGACTTCCCAGACTAACAGAGGAAGAAGTAAATTACTTGAATAGTCCCATTTCAGAAAAAGAAATAGAACAGGCAATTAAACAACTCCCTAAGAAAAAATCCCCAGGACCAGATGGATTTACATGTGAATTTTACCAAACATTTAAAGAACAATTGGCCCTAATGCTATATAAATTATTTGATAAAATAGGGAATGAAGGAGTCATACCAAATTCCTTCTATGACACAGACATGGTACTGATACCTAAACCAGGTAGGCTGAAAACAGAGAAAGAAAATTATAGACCAATCTCCCTAATGAATATTGATGCTAAAATCTTAAATAAGATATTAGCAAAAAGACTACAGAAAATCATCTCCAAGATAATACACTTTGATCAAGTAGGATTTATACCAGGAATGCAGGGCTGGTTCAATATTAGGAAAACTATCAATATAATTGGCCATGTTAATAACCAAATTAACAAAAACCATATGATCATCTCAATAGATGCAGAAAAAGCATTTGATAAAATCCAACATCCATTCCTATTAAAAACACTTGAGAGTATAGGAATAAATGGACTTTTCCTTAAAATAATCAGCAGCATCTATTTAAAACCATCAGTAAGCATCATATGTAATGGAGACAAACTGCAACCATTTCCAATAAGATCTGGAGTGAAACAAGGTTGCCCACTTTCACCGTTACTATTTAATATTGTATTAGAAACGCTAGCTATAGCAATAAGAGCTGAGAAAGAGATTAAAGGAATAAGAATAGGCAACGAGGAAGCCAAATTATCACTCTTTGCCGATGACATGATGGTATCTAGAGAATCCCAGAGATTCTGCTAAAAGTTATTAGAAATAATCCACAACTTTAGCAAAGTTGCTGGTTATAAAATAAAACCCACATAAGTCATCAAGCATTCTTATATATCACTAACAAAATCCAACAGTCAGAGTTACAAAGAGAAATTCCATTTAAAGTAACTACTGATAATATAAAATATTTAGGAATCTATCTGCCAAGGGAAAATCAGAAACTTTATGAGCAAAATTACAGACCACGTGTCACACAAATTAAGTCTGATCTAACCAATTGGAAAAATATTAAATGCTCTTGGATAGGGCAAGCAAATATAATAAAGATGACAATATTACCTAAACTAATCTATTTATTTAGCGCTATACCAATCAGACTCCCAAAAAACTATTTTAATGACCTAGAAAAAAAAACAACAAAGTTCATATGGAAAAACAAAGGTCAAGAAATTCAAGGGAATTAATGAAAAAAAAATCAAATGATGGTGGCTTAGCTGTACCAGATCTAAAATTATATTATAGAGCAGCAGTTACCAAAACTTTGGTCATTGGCTAAGGAATAGATTAGTTGATCAGTGGAATAGATTGGGTTCAAGGGATAAAACAGTCAACAAATATAGCAACCTAGTCTTTGACAAACCCAAAGATCCCAGCTTTTGGGATAAGAACTTACTGTTTGACCAAAATTGCTGGGAAAATTGGAAACTAATATGGCAGAAACTAGGCATTGATCCATACTTAAGGCCGTACACCAAGATAAGGTCAAAATGGGTTCATGACCTAGGCATAAAGAATGAAATTATTAATAAATTAGAGGAACATAGGATAGTTTACCTCTCAGACCTGTGGAAGGGAAGGTCTTTATGACCAAAGCTAGAAATAGAGATCATTACTGATCACAAAATAGAAAATTTCGATTATACCAAACTGAAAAGTTTTTTGTACAAACAAAACTAATGCAGACAAGATTAGAAGGAAGCAATAAACTGGGAAAATATTTTTACAGTCAAAGGTTCTGATAAAGGCCTCATTTCCAAAATATATAGAGAATTAACTCTAATTTATAATATTCAGCCATTCTCCAATTGAAAAATGGTCAAAGGATATGAACAGACAATTCTCAGATGAAGAAATTGAAACTATTTCTAGTCATATGAAAAGATGCTCCAAGTCATTATTAATCAGAGAAATGCAAATTAAGACAACTCTAAGATACCACTACACACCTGTCAGATTGGCTAAGATGACAGGAAAAATAATGATGATTGTTGGAGGGGATGGGGGAAAACTGGGACATTGATGCATTGTTGGTGGAGTTGTGAACGAATCCAACCATTTTGGAGAGTAGTTTGGAACTATGCTCAAAAGTTATCAAACTAGTGCATACCCTTTGATCCAGCAGTGTTACTACTGGGATTATATCCCAAAGAGATTATAAAGAAGGGAAAGGGACCTGTATGTGCACGAATGTTTGTGGCAGCCCTTTTTGTAGTGGCTAGAAACTGGAAACTGAATGGATGTCTATCAGTTGGAGAATGGCTGAATAAATTGTGGTATATGAAAATTATGGAATATTACTGTTCTGTAAGAAATGACCAACAGGATGATTTCAGAAAGGCCTGGAGAGACTTACACGAACTGATGCTGAGTGAAATGAGCAGGACCAGGAGATCATTATATCCAACAACAATACTAGATGATGACCAGTTCTGATGGATCAGGCCATCCTCAGCAACGAGATCAACAAATCATTTCTAATGGAGCAGTAATGAACTGAACTAAGCTATACCCAGAAAAAGAACTCTGGGAGATGACTAAAACCATTACATTGAATTCCCAATCCCTATATTTATGCACACCTGCATTTTGATTTCCTTCACAAGCTAATTGTACAATAATTCAGATTCTGATTCTTTTGTACAGCAAAATAATGTTTTGGTCATGTATACTTATTTGTATCTAAGTTATATTTAATATATTTAACATCTACTGGTCATCCTGCCATTTAGGGAGGGGTGGGGGGTAGAGGTGAAAATTGGAACATGAGGTTTGGCAATTGTTAATGCTGTAAAGTTACCCATGTATATATCCTGTAAATAAAAGGCTATTAAATAAAAAAAGAAAGAAAGAAAGAAAGAAAGAAAGAAAGAAAGAAAGAAAGAAAGAAAGAAAGTAAAAAAACTATTGAACTAATTAATAAAACTAAGAGTTGGTTCTATGAAAAAGCCAATAAAATAGATAAGCCTTTGGTAAATCTGATTAGAAAAAGGAGGGAGGAATATGAAATTAGTAGTCTTAAAAATGAAAAGGGAGAACTTTCCACCAATGAAGAGGAAATTAGAGAAATAATAAGGAGTTATTTTGCTCAACTTTATACCAATAAATTTGATAACCTAAGTGAAATGGATGACTACCTCCAAAAATACAGACTTCCCAGACTAACAGAGGAGGAAGTAAATTGCTTGAATAGTCCCATTTCAGAAAAAGAAATAGAACAGGCAATTAAACAACTCCCTAAGAAAAAATCCCCAGGACCAGATTGATTTACATGTGAATTTTACCAAACATTTAAAGAACAATTGGCCCCAATGCTATATAAATTATTTGATAAAATAGGGAATGAAGGAGTCCTACGAAATTCCTTCTATGACACAGACATGGTACTGATACTTAAACCAGGAAGGCTGAAAACAGAGAAAGAAAATTATAGACCAATCTCCCTAATGAATATTGATGCTAAAATCTTAAATAAGATATTAGCAAAAAGACTACAGAAAATCATCTCCAAGATAATACACTATGATTAAGTAGGATTTATGCCAGGAATGCAGGGCTGGTTCAATATTAGGAAAACTATCAATATAATTGGCCATGTTAATAAGCATATTAACAAAAACCATATGATCATCTCAGTAGATGCAGAAAAAGCATTTGATAAAATCCAACATCCATTCCTATTAAAAACACTTGAGAGTATAGGAATAAATGGACTTTTCCTTAAAATAATCAGCAGCATCTATTTAAAACCATCAGTAAGCATCATATGTAATGGGGAACAAACTGCAACCATTTCCAATAAGATCTGAGTGAAACAAGGTTTGCCCACTATCACCGTTACTATTTAATATTGTATTAGAAACGCTAGCTATAGCAATAAGAGCTGAGAAAGAGATTAAAGGAATAAGAATAGGCAATGAGGAAGCCAAATTATCACTCTTTGCCAATGACATGATGGTATACTAGAGAACCCCTAGAGATTCTGCTAAAAGTTATTAGAAATAATCACAACTTTAGCAAAGTTGCTGGTTATAAAATAAACCCACATAAGTCATCAGCATTCTTATATATCACTAACAAAATCCAACAGTCAGAGTTACAAGAGAAATTCCATTTAAAGTAACTACTGATAATATAAAATATTTAGGAATCTATCTGCAAGGAAAATCAGAAACTTTATGAGCAAAATTACAGACCACGTGTCACACAAATTAAGTCTGATCTAACCAATTGGAAAATATTAAATGCTCTTGGATAGGGCAAGCAAATATAATAAAGATGACAATATTACCTAAACTAATCTATTTATTTAGGCTATACCAATCAGACTCCCAAAAACTATTTTAATGACCTAGAAAAATAACAACAAAGTTATATGGAAAACAAAAGGTCAAGAATTTCAAGGAATTAATGAAAAAAAAATCAAATGATGGTGGCTTAGCTGTACCAGATCTAAAATTATATTATGAGCAGCAGTTACCAAAACTATTTGGTATTAGGCTAAGGAATAGATTAGTTGATCAGTGGAATAGATTAGGTTCAGGATAAAACAGTCCAACAAATATAGCAACCTAGTCTTTGACAAACCCTAAGATCCCAGCTTTTGGGATAGAACACTGTTTGACCAAAATTGCTGGAGAAATTGAAAACAATATGGCAGAAACTAGGCATTGATCCATACTTAACGCCGCATTCACAAGATAAGGTCAAAGGGTTCATGACCCAGGTATAAAGAATAGAAATTATTAATAAATTAGAGGAACATAGGATAGTTTACTCTCAGACCTGTGGAAGGGAAGGTCTTATGATGAAAGCAGAACTAGAGATCATTACTGATCACAAAATAGAAAATTTCGATTATACCAAACTGAAAAGTTTTTGTACAAACAAAACTAATGCAGACAAGATTAAAAGGGAAGCAATAAACTGGGAAAATATTTTTACAGTCAAAGATTCTGATAAAGGCCTCATTTCCAAAATATATAGAGAATTAACTCTAATTTATAAAAATCAAGCCATTCTCCAATTGAAAAAATGGTGAAAGGATATGAACAGACATTTCTCTAGATGAAGAAATTGAAACTATTTCTAGTCATATGAAAAGATGCTCCAAGTCATTATTAATCAGAGAAATGCAAATTAAGACAACTCTAAGATACCACTCACACACCTGTCAGATTGGCTAAGATGACAGGAAAAATAATGATGATTGTTGAGAGGATGTAAAACTGGGACATTGATGCATTGTTGGTGGAGTTGTGACGAATCCAACCATTTTGGAGAGTAGTTTGGAACTATGCTCAAAAAGTTATCAAACTGTGCATACCCTTTGATCCAACAGTGTTACTACTGGGATTATATCCCAAAGAGATTATAAAGAAGGGAAAGGGACCTGTATGTGCACAAATGTTTGTGGCAGCTCCTTTTTGTAGTGGCTAAAACTGGAAACTGAATGGATGTCCATCATTGGAGAATGGTTGAATAAATTGTGTATATGAAAATTATGGAATATTACTGTTCTGTAAGAAATGACCAACAGGATAATTTCAGAAAGGCCTGGAGAGACTTACATGAACTGATGCTGAGTGAAATAGGAGGACCAGGAGATCATTATATACTTCAACAACAATACTATATGATGACCAGTTCTGATGGACCAGGCCATCCTCAGCAACGAGATCAACCAAATCATTTCTAATGGAGCAGTAATGAACTGAACTAGCTATGCCCAGAAAAGAACCTGGGAGATGACTAAAACCATTACATTGAATTCTAATCCCTATATTTATGCACTCTGTCATTTTGATTCCTTCAAAGCTTAATTGTACAATATTAGAGTCTGATTCTTTTGTAACAAAATAACGTTTTGTAGGTATATATTATTATGTATCTAATTTATATTTTAATATATTTAACATCTACTGGTCATCCTGCCATCTAGGGAAGGGGGTGGGGGGGGTAAGAGGTGAAAAATTGGAACAAGAGGTTTGGCAATTGTTAATGCTGTAAAGTTACCCTTGTATATATCCTGTAAATAAAAGGCTATTAAATAAAAAAAAAAAAAAAAAAAAAAAAAAAAAAAAAAAAACAGGGCTCTGAGGCTGAAGCTTCCGGTGACCATTCAGGAAGAAACTTTATAAAATATTATGCTGTTCTTTACTTTTGTGTTTCCTGTATTATAATTTTTGAATTGTAAATAAGGTATTCAAGTAAGTTTAAATTTAAAAAGTAAGGCAAGCTTTTGCCTACATACTAAGAATTTCCTTAACTGGGATCTATGAGAATTTTGCTTGTTACCAATTTTTTTTTTTGCTTGATAATTCCATAAAACATCAGATCAGGAAATAATAAGAACCTTAGAATCATCGTTGCCCTTGACAAGCAAAAATAAATAAATAAATGTTATAAAAGGATGTAATCAGGTGATGCTAATTTTTTTTTTGTTTTGTTTTGTTTTGTTTTTTGTAGAGAAAGTGGGTGGAGAGGCAAGGACCATGCCTTAGAGAAAATATCACACCATAATCAACCCCAGAAGAAAGAGTTGTTCAGAAAGCCCTTGAAAGGATTTAGCTCTATCCCTACCCAGAAGGGAAAAGGAGGCAACTGAACTTTAAATAAGGAGAAAAGCATTTTTTTTATATTTATGATAAACAACATATATACATGTTCCTAACCATATATTCCCAAACAACTGATAAAGATATGTAAATCCTTATGTAGGACAGCCCACTAATCAGAATTCTTGAAAATGTTTTTGTCATTAGTTTACATAATAAACTACCAACTACATAATAAATTACAATTTGACATACAAATTTGGTCAATTACAGACCAGAATGAGTGTAGCTAACTAACACCCCTAGCTAGCTGAAGGCCTCAGTTATCAATATTCTCTATATTTCCCCCATTTGAGACTTGAGCAATTCCATGTTCACTTGAAGGCAGCATGAATCTCTAAGAAAAACACAAACCTCCAGTTGTACCAACAACTGTGTCCTGAGCACTACTATGAAACATGCTTATCAAGACTTCTAGAAATCAGATCAATGATTTGTTCCTAAAGGAATTAATATTTATACTATTTAATAATTAGATTCTTAAAAATAATATTGATGATATACATTAATGAGCATAAGTCTGATTTACTGTTTCAGTTGTACCAATCATCATATACTATACCAACTCGACTCTTGACAGCATCACCCATAGGCACCAGTGTTCCATAAACAACAAAGTCAAGATGTATTCAGGTCTCTTAATATGAGGATAGCTAAATGGTGCAGAAGATAGAGCACTGGGCCTAGAGTTAGGAAGGGCTTGAGTTCAAATTCAGTCTCAAACTCTAGTTGTGTATTCTGGGCAAGTCACTTAATCCAGTTTGCCTCAGATTCCTCATTTTATAATGATCTGAAGAAGAAAAGAGTAAACCTCTCCAGTGTTTTGACTCCCAAGTGAGATCACAAAAAGTCAGACAAAACTCAACAAAAACAATTCTAATAACAGAGACAATATTCTTTTTGCTGTAGCCCATTGCTTTTCCAGCCTGTTGACTCTTCTCTCTCACCCAGAAAAAATTAGTCTATTATTTATGATTCACTTTGTGCAAAGCAATTAATCTCTATTTTCTGTTTCTGGGGAATACCTGCTACAAGCCATTTGATCATTAAGACAAGTACACCTGTAGGAACTACAAAGCTCTCCACTTTGTCACGCCTCTGCATCATAGACCATCAACATGTAGGGAGGAAATATCTTGTAGAACATTCCACTCCACTTGAATGCACTTTGCTTCCCACAGATAGAAATATAAGTGATGATGACAAACTTTAGTAAGAAATAAAAACTGCATCCTTTGATAATTAGGGACATAAAAATTTTCTCAGTCGTTTATTAAAGCAATTATTAAGAACCTATGATATGCCAGGCATTCAGATAAGCACTGGGGATACAAAGAAAAATGGAAAATAGTTCCTTCTCTCTTGGAAATTATAATCTGATGTGGGAAACAGCATGTAAACTCCTATGAACAAACAAATTATATACAGGACAAAGTAAGAGAGTATGGGAACTAACATCAAGGCATATCAGAATAATTTTCTTGTAGAAAACTTGGAGGAAATTGGCAATACTTTCCCTTTTTATTATGGGACTCTTCAAAAGTGAAGGACAAACAAGAAGAAAAGAAAAAATAAAGCTAATTATATAGAATCATTTACATAATTAAGGAGATCACTGAACAAGAGAGAACAGAAGGAAAAAAAAGAAGTCACCCTAGGACAGAAATAGCATGCAAGTTTGACTTGAATGAAGATTCAGCAGATAAAACTTAGAAGAAATGGTCAGGTGGATATGAAGAAATCTAGGAGAAAGCAGGATCATGAAATTCAAGAGTAAGAGGAAATCAACAAGAAGATGTTCGATAGTGTCAAAGGCTGCAAAAAATGATTAAGAAAGATGAAGACAGAGAAAAGATGATTAGATTGGGCAAGATCATTGGTAACTTCAGAAAGAGAAATTTCTTTTTTTTTCTTTTTTAAAAATTATAACTTTTTATTAACAGAACATATGCATGGGTAATTTTTTTACAACATTATCCCTTGCACTCACTTCTGTTCCAATTTTTCCCTTCCCTCCCTCCACCTACTCCCCTAGATGGCAGTCTTATACATGTTAAATATGTTATAGTAGATCCTAGATACAATATATGTGTGCAGAACCATACAATTCTCTTGTTGCACAAGAAGAATTGGATTCATAAGGTAAAAATAACCTGAAAAGAAAAACAGAAATGTAAACCGTTCACACTCATTTCCCAGTGTTCCTTCTCTGGCTGTAACTGATTCTGCCCATCATTAATCAATTGGAAATGAGTTAGATCTTCTCTTTATTGAAGATATCCATTTCCATCAGAATACATCCTCATATGGTATTGTTTTTGAAGGGTATAATGATCTCCTGGCTCTGCTCATTTCATTCAGCATTAGTTCATGTAAGTCTTTCCAAGCCTCTCTGTATTCATCCTGCTGGTCATTTCTTACAGAACAAGAATATTGCATAATATTCATATACCACGATTTACCCAACCATTCTCCAGTTGATCGGCATTCATTCATTTTCCAGTTTCTGGCAACTATAAAAAGGGCTGCCACAAACATTTTGGCACATACAGATCCCTTTCCCTTCTTTAGTATCTCTTTGGGATATAAGCCCAGTAGAACACTGCTGGATCAAAGGATAGGCACAGTTTGATAACTTTTTGCACATAATTCCAGATTGCTCTCCAAAATGGTTGGATTCGTTCACAACTCCACCAACAATGCATCAATGTCCCAGTTTTCCCACATCCCCTCCAACATTCATCATCATTTTTTCCTGTCATCTTAGCCAATCTGAGAAATGTGTAGTGGTATCTCAGAGTTGTCTTAATTTGCATTTCTCTGATGAATAGTCATTTGGAACACCCTTTCATGTGAGTAGAAATAGTTTCAATTTCATCATCTGAAAATTGTCTGTTCATATCCTTTGACCATTTATCAAGTGGAGAATAGCTTGATTTCTTATAAATTAGAGTCAATTCTCTTTATATTTTGGAAATGAGGCCTTTATCAGAACCTTTGACTGTAAAAATGTTTTCCCAGTTTATTGCTTCCCTTCTAATCTTGTTTGCATTAGTTTTGTTTGTACATAGGCTTTTTAATTTGGTATAATCAAAATTTTCTATTTTGGGATCAATAATGATCTCTAGTTCTTCTTTAGGCACAAATTCCTTCCCCCTCCACAAGTCTGAGAGATAAACTATCCTATGTTCTTCTAATTTATTTATAATCTCGTTCTTTATGCCTAAATCATGGACCCATTTTGATCTTATCTTGGTGTATGGTGTTAAGTGTGGGTCTATGCCAAGTTTCTGCCATACTAATTTCTAGTTTTCCTAGAAGTTTTTGTCAAATAGTGAATTTTATCCCAAAATTTGGGATCTTTGGGTTTGTCAAACACTAGATCACTATAGTTATTGAGTATTTTGTCCTGTGAACCTAACATATTCCACTGTTCGAATAATCTATTTCTTAGCCAATACCAAATGTTTTGGGTGACTGCTGCTTTATAATATAGTTTTAGATCAGATATAGCTAGGCCACCTTCATTTGATTTTTTTTTTCATTAATTCTCTTGAAATTCTCAACCTTTTGTTCTTCCATATGAATTTTGTTGTTATTTTTTTCTAGGTCATTAAAATAGTTTCTTGGGAGTCTGATTGGTATAGCATTAAGTAAATATATTAGTTTAGGGAGCATTGTCATCTTGATTATATTCACTCAGCTTATCCAAGAGCACTTAATATTATTCCAAATATTTAAATCTGACTTTATTCACGTGGAAAGTGTTTTGTAATTTTGCTCATATAATTCACGACTTTTCTTTGGTAGATAGATTCCCAAATATTTTATGCTTTCGACAGTTATTTTGAATGGAATTTCTCTTTGTATCTCTTGCTGTTGGATTTTGTTGTATAAAAATGCTGAGGATTTATGTGGATTTATTTTGTATTCTGCTATTTTGCTAAAGTTGTGAATTATTTCTAATAGCTTTTTAGTAGAATCTCTGGGGTTCTCTAAGTATACCATCATAATCATCTGCAAAGAGTGATAATTTGGTTTCCTCATTACTTACTCTAATTCCTTTAATCTCTTTCTTGACTACAATTGCCAAGGCTAGCATTTCTAAAACAATACTGAATAATAATGGTGACAGTGGGCAACCTTGTTTCACTCCTGATCTTACTAGGAAAGGTTCCAGCTTATCCCCATTACATATGATGCTTACAAATAGTTTTATATATATACTCCTGAGTATTTTAAGGAAAAGTCCATTAATTCCTATCCTCTCATGGACATCAAAAATTGTTGGACTAAAAAACCTCAGGAATCATTGCATTCTCTGAGACATGATAAGACTGTTGCAGGTCTTCAAAATCTGCTGGAATCATTGGATTCCCTAACACATAAAAAGACTGTTGCAGGACTTCAAAAACTGGTGGGGATCATTGGATTCCCTGGCATATGAAGCAATGGACAACAGATTGGTTTTGGACTATCTCGTGGCTGCTGAAGAAGGCATATGTGTGACTGTTGTTTATATACCCACCTTTTAGGACTTCTGGAAATCTTTTACAATACACATGTTCATTTATATTCTTTGTTATATAACTACTTGCATGTACAATTCATATTTGTTACATCACCTCAAGCCTGCACTGACTGTGTGAAGAGTCATCACTGTGCATACCTGTTTCTAATAAGTCCCTTCAGCCGAGAAATCTGCTAGCAATCCCCATTTCCCTTTGGTGCTTTTCATCTCCCTTCCTGAGAAGTCAGGGGGACATGATCACCTCCTTTTCGGTGTTTTCATCTCCTTTCCTGAGAATTCAGGGAGGGCATGATCACTTCCCCTTGGGGGCTCTCACCTCTCTGAGAAGTCAGGGATGGTGTGACTACCTATGTTCTAAAACAAAAGAAAGTGGAAAATGCAATGGGCTGAAACTGAGTTGATGCATTGAAGTCCAAGTACTTAAGGCTAATTACCAATTGGACAATGCTCTATTAGCATATGCTTGGAGAAAGAATGGCCCTGCCCACTACTCTGTGCTGGCTTGATCTGTTGGGTATAGAGAGACTTGGAGGATTAGAGGATGGAGTACAACAAGTGAGTGGGACTCTGGGCGGTAGAAGAAAGAGGACATTCCTATGTCCATGTGCTCTCCTCCCCCTTCAACAAAGAATAAAGATCAAGGACTTTTGCTTATCCTGACTCCAACTGATTCTAAAATATCCAGGATGCCAGTGTGGTCTTCACATTCCCTGAATACACCCTACATTCTAAGGTTAGATTTGAATTCACCTCTTCCAGACTCCAGGACTAGCATTCTATCCGTTGGGTCACTTGCCATAGCAAGAACTTGCAATTTTCTAAGATTTTTAAGATTTTTATCCCAAGTTTTCCTGGCCTCAAATTCAGGGTTTTAACCACATAAATTTATATCATGGTAGCTCTTTAAGAGATAAATATGCTGAATTAATATTCAATAAATATTAAGTCCCTTTACAGTATTAAAAAAAAAAATTGAGCTGGGTAGAGGAAACTCAAGAATAGTCCTAATGGTTCCTGAATAAGTAAGTGGGAAGGAAGAAGAGTAATGCCAGGAAACTAAGATATTCAATTGATAAAGAAGGGGTAAACAGAAGGCTGGGAATGTACTCAGAAAGTAGGAAATTTGTATTTTAGAAGTCTTTTTTTTAAGCAATGCACAGTTACTTTTCAATGCCCAAGCAGGCTGCCAATAAATTACAAATAGATTTTCTACCTGTTCTAATTTAAATTCCAAAAATGTTGAATGTTCATTTAAAGGCAAAAAGTAAATTTTGGACTTTTGGAAATGAAGCTTCTTGGAAGCATCTTTCAAAAGAGAACATGAATAAATGAAAAAGGCCACAGATATTATGGGCATGTTTGTTCATTTGAGAGGTTGAATATGAAATAGCATTGGCACATGGAAGAAAATAGATGCAAAATATCCAGAAGGACTTTGGGGAATAAGATATAAAATAGGGCCCTAGAAATCACTGCTTACATGGATATGCACAAACTTGAAAAGAGTTTAAAAAATAAGAATTAAATTGTGCTAATAAGAAAATCTTGAAGTTCCAAAGGTCAAGTTATTCTGACCCTCTACTTAAAATAATTCCAAACTGGTTATAGAAATTTTGCTAAGCTGGATTACACAGAGATATTTCACTGGTCCAATTTACCAAGATAATAATTATGAAGATAATGATTATTCATGTAGAATGTATCATATGCCAAGCATTCTACAAAGATCTTTTTTGATTCTCACAACAACCTTGGGAGGTAGCTTCTACTGTTATCCCATTTTATAGTTAAGAAAACTAAGAGAAACAAAAGATGAAATATGTGAATTGCCCAAAATTACTCAGCTTATAAGTCTTTGAGAATGGATTTGAACTTGGGTCTTTGTGACTCCAAGCTCAGCATTCTATCCATTATTCCATTTAGCTACTTTTAAAGAGATATCTATATCATAATTGATTTACTGAGCTGAATTTCAGAAACATAAAACAATAACTAGGATCACTTTGAAATAGAATTGTTAAAACGTTAAAGATTTTCTTAAATATATATTCATTTATCTATATGATCCCTTATAATCACTTTTTGATAACTACCCAGGCTTGCCATACCCTTGAAACAAGTATACCTTTCCTTTCACAACCTTTCTCTTAATTACTATCTGATGTCCTACAGAATCTTATGAATTTACATGTAGCAAATATTTATTAGCATTATTACTTGGCAAGATAAAGTACTAGACACCCCTTTAAAGCTGAACTACCAAGCATTTAAACTCTTTTGCAGAGAACGCAATTCCAATGAGCTGACCATGTAGTTTGAATGCCAAACTCATACTTACCCAAAAGACTATTTTACAGAAAAATCACACAAGAAAAATCATTCACACGAGGTCAGAAGAAGCAGTATAAGGATACTCTCAAAAAACAGTTTAAGGATACTCTCAAGGTATCTCTGGAAAAGTTTAGTATTAACTCTGAGAGATAATGTTGGGATAGGAAGAGAAGTGAAGGAAGGAAAAGGAAAGGAAGAGAAAGGGAGGGGAAGCAAGAGGAGTGGTCCTTTTGCTGGTACTGGATGCAGGATTCTCTCATATGCAGATTCAGATCACAATATTCTCAGTCTCAGAGCAAGAAGGAGTAATAGCATAAAGTACTATTAGTAGAGCAATTTGGAACTATTTCCAAAGGGCTAGAAAACCATGCATACCTTTGAAACAATAATACCACTATTAAATATATATCTCAAAGAAATAAAAAAACAAAAAAGATCTGTGTGTACAAAATATATATAGTATCTCTTTTTGTGATAGTAAATAATTGGAAATTGAGGGGACATTTATCAGTTGAGGAATGGCTAAAAAGTTATGTTATATGATTGTTAAAGAAATATTTTGTGCTGTAGAAATGACAAATAGGATTCTCTCAGAAAAACCTGGAAAAATGTATTTGAACTGATGCACAATGAAATGAAGACAACTAGGAGAACATTGAACACAGTAACAGCAATATTGTATAATTACCAAGTATGAATGACTCAGCTGTCCTCAGCAATACAATGATCTGAGACAATTCTGAAGAACTAATGATGAAAAATGCTATCTACCTCAAGTGAAAGAACTGATGGAAGAGTAATGCAGATTGAAGAATGATTTCTTGTCTTTTGTTGTTTTTTCTTGTTTTATTTTTTACAACATGACTAATATGGAAATATGTTTTGCATGAATAAAATTTCTTTCACTCAAGGAAGGAATTTTTAAAATAAAAAAAATGTTTAACATAGTCTATGTATGTAATTGGGAGAAAACAAAATATAAAAAAGGAAGGAAGGAAGGAAAGAAAGATGGAAGGAAGGGGAGGAAAGGAGGGAGGAAAGAAAAAAAGGAAGAAGAAAGGGAGGGAGGGAGGGAGGAATGGAGGGAAGGATGAAGAAAGGAAGGAAAGGAGGGAGGGAAGGAGGAAAAGAGGGAGAGAAGGAGAGAGGGGGAAAGGAGGAAGGAAGAAAAGAAGAGAGGAAGGAAGGAAGGAGGAAGGAATAGAGGGAGGAAGGAAGGAAGGAAGGAAGAAAGAAAGGAAAGAAGGAAGGAAGGAAGGAAGGATCCAAAAAATGATCAAATGGGGCTTGGTTTAAGAGCTATTCCTGGTCAATTAGGCCAGGAATCCTGAGGATCTTCCCCTCCCATATTTATTTATTTATTTATTGGGATTTTTTTTTTTATACTAGATGAAAGAGGAGATTCTTTGTTTCAATTGCTACCTAGTCTTAATCGCTGAATGAGTGGCACCCTCAGTCAAACTGAGACCTGTTGAAAATCTTTAAAAAGCTAAAAAGGTCAAGGTCTGCCATTGCAACCAGGGCCATCTCTGGTCATCCTGATAAATATCTGGCCACTGGACCCAGATGGTTCTAGAGGAAAATAAGGCATGTAATTTCACAACCCTCCTTCACTTAAATCCAATTTACTTGCTTGTTGTGACATTCAGCTCTGATGTCATGGTTCTCTTCAAGAACAAAGGAAAAACAAAAACAACATCAGGAAAAGATCAAAAGAGGTTATTTAAAATTGAATAATAAATGAATTAGAAAAATATAGAATCATATCTTATATGACTGAAATCCAAAGGGGCAAATCAGTAATAATAGAGGTATGGTATTCAGCAAGATTTCACGACAATGATGATTGTGTTGAGCTGCAAAGTTTGGGTAGGAATTTTATGGATACATTTGGGAGATGAGAACCCAATTTAGTTATAGCACTGTCCACAGAGGAAAATAGTAGCAGATAAAGCTATAAAAATAGAGTAGCTCCAAATTGTAAAGCTCTTTAAATGCCAAGCAAAGAAATGTGAAGTGTGTTTTATAGACAATAAGAAGCCATTGAATATATTTTAATAGACAAATGAAATAGCTAGATATCTGCATAAAGAATGTTATTTTGATAGTGATATGAATGATGCATTGGAGGAAGGAGAGAATGGAGCAGTCAAAACCAATAAATGTCTATTTCTCCAGTCCAGGTGGGTGGTACTGAGTGCCTGCACAATAATGGAAACAGTGGGAGTAGAGAAGAGAGGAGACATATTGAGATATGCTGCAGAAGTGTCATCCATGGACTGACAGTTTGGATTTACAAGGTAAAAAAAGAAGAGGCAAAGATATCACTAAGGTTATGAAGATGGGAGAATGGGTGAGTGATGGGACACTAACAGAAAGAGGGAAGTCAGGCAGAAGATTAGTTCTGGAGGTAAAAGCAATAAATTCATTTTAAAGACAGTGAGTTTAAAGTAGTAATGCCAAATTGTCTATAATTTGTATTTGAGTTGCTTTGGTTATGAGATTAAATGACCTTGCCCAGGATTACACAGCCTCTTGACCCTGGAAATTCAATTCACTGCTGTACTACTTCTCAAATTGGAAACATTCTCTGCACCTTTAGCCTCTCCCTCTGATTGTCTGGTTCCTCTAGAGTCTCCATTTTAAGAACAAGTCTCAAGTCAACTATCATCAATCCTCTCTAGGCTGCATTGCAGAATTTTTTCTACTGTGCTCTGTTCTGGTTCATCCTACTTTCACCCCATATCCCCTACTTTTAATGTATAGTCTTTCCCCAAATTAGAATGTAAATTCTTTGAATATAGAGACTGTTGGTTTTTCCTATTGTATTTACTTAGCATTTACTTAGCATAGTGATCTTAAAAAAACTTGTTGATTTGACTTGACTTATCTATATAGAGCCAGGAGCCTCTTTGGATGGGAATGAATGAGATTGCCCTGGGAGAGACTATTAAAAAAAAAAAAAAAAACAAAGACAAAATTTTATCAGGAAAAGAATGATCAGAGTACAATGATAACTGAATATATAGAGAGAATGTTCACAGGATTTCATTAGCTGAGGGATTCCCACATGAAGAGAAAAATCTGGGGTGAGGAGGTGGGGGAGGATATAAAGCAATGGCCACAATCCTTAAATTTTTTTGAGAACAGTTCCCACAAAAACACAACCACTTATTCAATGAAAAAAAAAGTTCAAACTAAAGTCAGCAGAAGTGAAATTTTCCCTGTGAATTTGTTCCAATGGATACATGATAATTTAAGAGTGATTATTTAAGAGTTATGCACAAATAAAATCAAATTGGAGCTTGTGTATACATGATATTACCTATCTTTGATTGCTGTCCACATGTTGAGGGGTGAAATACCCTAACAACAATGGGGATCCCCCAGGCTGATGTCGCAGGTTTTGCAAAAGAATTCCCATTTCCATTTTCATTCTGCATGCCAGGTTTTCTCTCAGTAGGCTGCTTCCTGATTAGGAAGATACCAAAGATTTGGGTACAGAGTTTTGCTTTTTATTTAGCCTCCTATAGTTTGGGGCTAGGGAGTGATTAGGAGCTAATTTCCAAATCTATAATGGTAGTGACCAAAGTGATTCCCAGATCATTTAGAAGTGGGAGTTTCCCATAGGAACCAGATAATTTTCCCACAGCCGGGAGATTCAGGAAGGTGGGGATCATTTTTTAGGATTTCCCCAGGCCAGGTGCCCACCCTCCACAAAGATCAGGGGGACACAGTCCTATTACATCACACAATCATCAGTCAGCCTAGGATAAACAGGAATGAGTTGGACCACTGTGCTGGTCACTCCATTTGAACATGGTCTATAAACTTGAATTTCAATTTTTGTGTGGAACTTAAACATGTAACATATTAAATTTTGCAATCATTCATTTTTGTAGGCAAAATATAACAAATAAGCTGATTAAAAAATTCTAACTTTTAAAAATTAAAATAATCTGAATGATGCTAGATAAATATATTGTTAATAATTCAATAAATACCTGAATATACTATTCATGTTGAAGTTGGGGTTTGGAGCTAATAAAATTATATTTGATTAAAATTCAAGCTACGCAAATTATTTTCACAGATTGCCTTATAAATTGTCTTAAAAATAAACTGTCATCAAATAAATTTTAGAAATAACTATCTTAATACAATATGATGCTAATGGTAGCAATTTCTTATAGTGGGAGAGACATTTTAAATACAAGTACCTTTTCCACCTTTAAAATATCATTTTCACAAAAATCTTCAGACTCCTATGTATAAGTGAAGCGGGTTGTGGTCCCTTTAAAAAACTGTATTTCTTATTGATCTGTGATTCCTTTCAGATTTCCAGCCCCTCCTGGCTGAGGCATATCCTCCCCAGATAAGTTGTCTTTCCAGGATGCTCTGGCCTTTGGTTCAATTACAAATCCTGGTCAAAAAGCCTTTGAATTCCAATAGGAGATTCTCCCAGCCCCCACTAGGACTCAATATAGAAGAGCCAAACTAAAATCCTCTCTTTGACAGCTATGTCATGCTTGGGATGCCAAAGAGCCTCTGTCCACTGGAATATTCTTTTCCAGTGCAACCCTTTCTTTATCCTCACCTATTTCCCTAACCAGAATTTATGCCTCTTTGTCACAGCCTGTCTTTGTCAGGATTTATCAGTCTAGGTTCCAGCCTAGGAATTCCTATACAGAGAACCTCTGTACCACTAGAAGGGAGTATCCAAAATTCCCTACCCTTGCTCCAAATCCCAAGGAGTTGGAAGGGAGCCAAACCTCTCCATTTGGTTCCCTGAACCCCAAACCTGCCCTTAGACCTTATCATTTAACTCCCTGACCACCAGAAACCCTAATCTCATTTTGGTTCCCTAAATCTAGACCTTATTATTAGCAAAACATGACATAAATACAGATTTTCTTTTTTATTTTAGTAAATTACTATGATCTTTCATTTCCAATTTTTAATTTTTCAGTTCCAAATTAAGCATGCATTTTCTTTCCTTTTCTTCCTTAATGAAATCTGCTTTAGCCCATGGATATTTTTTATTCAGTTTTCAAATTTCAGTTAATAAGCACTTATTTTTTTCTTCCTTCCTCACATCAGAGCCAAAAAAAAAAAAAAAAAGAGAGAGAGAATAAAAACAATATCCTGCTAAAAATATACATAATCAAATAATCTAAAAGAAGCCAATGCCCTTTGGTGATCTAGCTCTTTATTGATCTCCCATTTACCATAACTATATACATCTGAGATATGAAGACATCTCCATATGCCTCACTTTTATATTTGTATCCACAGTGCTTTACACAGTAACTGCTTAATAACTGCTTCTTTCCCTTTATCCTTCCTCATTTCCTCATACTGCATTATTGAACAATTCTTTTTGGCATACCTTTTGCATCTACCTTCTTTCTATATGAGCTGTCCTAATTAATCCTAAAACTATATTTCTTTCCTTGCAATTAAAATTTCAACTTGACTTTGTCAAACATGTTTGACTTCTACATGTTATATATGTACTGTAATCAATAAAATAACTTCAAAGACCTAAGATTACCCCCCCCAAAAAAAAAAAAGAAAACATAAAGAATTAGATCAACTTGCAAAGATAACTTTCAATTTACCAATTCAAAAATGATGAAGTTAGTGGTAATTGTGATGAGGTGCTAGAATTGGGGTGGGAGATCCCCTCTGATGGGAAGTGCAAGTCCTTTGCAAAAAAATTCACAAATCTGAAATCTGTATGCCAAAAGGGATTTATTGGCACTGAGAAGCAAACTTGCTAGGAAGACAGACCTCTTAGTGGGCAAAAAGGTCCTGTTAGGAAGATAGATAGCAAAGCTTAGCACTGAGAAGAGAATATCTTCAGCAGTGGGCAAAAAGTCCTGGCAGGAAAGCTTGCTAAGAAGACAGCTTCCTTGGCAAGCATAATCCTGTTTAGGACTTCGGCAAAAATATCTGTGCACATAGCCCTAGATATATTGGGGATTGCTTTGATCTTTGGTCCAGAGATGGAAGGCCAACTCCTGAGGGACTGAGCTTCAATTCAATTTAAAATTGAATGAGATTACCTACCTGGGAGTTTGAGCCACTGAGAGTTGTTTGTGGCAATTCAGTGGAGGGTGATTGACCAAGATCTCCAATTGAATGAAAATACTTAATTAGGAGTTAAGGACAGGAGAAGGGGATTTGTCAAGGATGGAGAGGTTCAAAAAGAAAGGGGAATCAAGGGTTAACCTGGCAGAAATAATAAAGACAAGTAACTTAGCTTCTTCTACCAGGGGTAAATGGACAAGGACACCTGGGCAGCACAGATGTGTAATCCTTACTTAGACTGGTATATTACTGGATAATTTTGCTTTCCTCCCCAGATTATGGTCACAGATTTCATAAATGATTCATGGGTTGAATTTAGATAGATTTTTTTCCAGCTACATGAAATTTCTCCAGTAATAGTAATGATTATTTCAAAGGATAAGGTATATAACAAAATGATGATTTCCTGAGTCTAAAAAAAAGTACACATTTTGAGGAGAAAACTCCCAAATGGATCAAAACTGAGAGGATAAAATTTAATATATGTGTAGAGTCTTGTGCTTATAGTTTAAAAAATCAATTTCACAAGCAGAAGCTTGAGAGAAGCATGTCTAGAATCTATTCAAATGAAAAAGATTTGGGGTAGATAGCTAGTGAATTAATAATTCAGTGAGTCACCAGTATGACTCAGCAACTAAGGAAACTTAAGCAATCATCACCACTATTAAAAAGTATGTCATCTACATCAAAAAAATGTAGTGGCCCCTACTGTATTCTTACCTCACGTACTATGATATTCATTGCTGAAAGTCACATTTTATAGAGGACATTGACAAACTGGAAAAATCTAGATTAGAGCCAGTAAACTTGTGAGGAAGCTGAATATCCTAATATTTTCAAATTAGGAAGGAATTGGAGATGTTTAGTTTGAAAAAGCAAAGATTAATGAGAGTGTGAGAGTTGTCTTCAAATATTTTATGAGATATCACATGAAAGAAAGATTGGGCTTATTCTAATTGGTCCCAGGAGTAAAAATGAGAAAGAATTACTGGATGTTGTAGGTACAAGTGTAAATTCAATAAGAAGAAAAAAAAAACTTTCCAATAATTAAAAGCTGTCCAAAAGTGAAATGGAATGCCTTGGGTGATAATGGATTATCCTTTAACAAGTTATTTTCAAGTAAAGAATAAATGACCACTTCTTAGGGATATCATAGAGGAGATTTTCATTCATATGAATTAGACCAAATGGCCTCAGAGTATATCCTTCCAAATCTAATGTTCTATGATTCTCTAATTATCATTAACTTATATTTTATGGGATCTAATAGACTAGAACACTCATATAAGTACAAAATAATTAATTTTACAGACTGGTTCAAATTCCACTATACAAATCCCAGTACAACAAAATGTCTCTACAACCTAAAGATTTTTAAGATCTAATTATGACCTACTTTAAGTAATATCTAAAAAAAAATTCTTCACAATAATTGACTTTAGGCTATTCCTTCATATTTTGCATTTGACTCATATGTCTGATGATAGATCAAAGTTTATTTCTTCTGTTATTATCCATAGAATTGTTATGATAAATATTTTTTATCTAATTGAAGTCCTACTAAGGTGATATTATCCTACATCTGTATACTTTGCAATAGTTCTGTGTGTTTCAAATTTTTTTAAGTTGAAAAGAGAAAGGGCTTCAGAACTTAGGCATTCAGCAAGAAATAGTCAAACTTTCCTACCTACTTCTGCTTCTTAGAGTTTTCACCCTTCCTTTCTTTCCTCTCCTTTTCATCCCTCTCTCTTCCCATCTCCATCATTCTCTTCATCCTCTCTCCTTCTCTCTTTCCTAGCCTAGATAAATCAGTGATGGAGATGACCAAGAAATCTGGACCCTGTTGAGATGGGTATCACAAGCCTGTGTCAGGACATGTTCCCCAAGATGGCAACATACCTGTTGAGAGGCACCAGTGAAATTTGTAAACCTTTAAAAAATATGAACAAATTGACTAGCTTGAAGTATCTAGAAATGAAAGATATTGCAGTAAAAATAAGTCGAAATCTAAAGGGTTTAAACCAGAAATATACAGCACTTTAATCTTATGTGTATTAGATCAGTTAAATTGAGAAACAAGTGGCAGTTCTGGATTAGGCAGCCTATAAATTTCATGCATATTCAAAGAAACTAGAATCAAAAAGTTGGAAAGGGAATGAAAGAATTCTTCAGCACAAAGATTTTAACTATGACAATGTTTCATAAGAGCTGAAATATGTTATCAAAATTCTATGCTTGAGCTCCATAAAAGGCAGAGAGAGGTGTTGCAAGTAAAATTATAGTCTCATGTTTGGCTAGATGTGTAACTTTGGCCGCACCTTCATGTTTTCCTAAAACTATATCTCCTAGAATTTCACTTTATCATGTGTTTCATATTGTGCCCTAAACCAAGGCTCAGATATCAGGATGAATCCCAGATAGAACAGACCAGAGAGCCTCTGGTATTCCTATCTCTTACTTCCACACCTTCATCTTTGACTCTTTTGTTCTGAATGTGCTCCCTACTCCCTTCTAACCTATTCTTGAATTTAAATAATAAATTCAGGTTTATAGAGGGAGGAAGAAAAGAAATATCCAAACTCCCCATATGTCTTGGTAAAGCCTATCCTCTAATGCATCATAGAAAATTGTCATTTTCACTGGTCATCCATCACAGCATAGAGATTATAAAAGTATATACAATGAATCTGGCAATATCTTCTCATTACCTACAACCTCTATGGAAGCAATTAAATTGAGGCTATACCCATCAATGTCAGTGATTCCCCTAACATTGATCAGCTGCCTTTTTCAATTTGCAATTTCAGATTTCTGCTCCATGTGAATTAAGATTTCTGGGTAGTTTCTCTCCTATATTGTTTAGGATCTTTCTTTCAAATGGCCTTTTGTGTTATAGTTTTTTTTTCATAGTTTCCTCTATTTCAGTTTGTTAATAATTGTATGAAAGATGGTGTGTTCTACCTTTGTGATCCTAGGAGACAAAGAAAACCTAAAGTCTATGTATTATATGAAAGGAAAAAAGAAACTGGATAACTGTCCTGAGCTAGTAACATCACTAGGAATGAATACTACCAAAAGCAATATGACAAAACCTGGGGTTCTTGTCTAAGAGTGCAGTTCAAATTCTCCCCCTATTGTAAGAATTCAATAATACTCATGGAATTCCTCCTTTTGGTAAAGAACAGAAATATGGGTAGCATGATAATACATCGACTAAAAAGAAGTTGAAAAATCTGTTTTGTTTTGTTGTATTTTATATTTAAAGATTTACCTTAAGTAAACACATTCTACCATTGTGATAAATTTCAGTAAAAATAAACTTAAAAAAGAGGAATGAAAAAGAAAATGAACTGGCTTTGTGATTACAGATCTAAAATCTCAATGTTGCCATTTGTAACTTCTTAACGAGTCACTAAGTCTCTATGAAATTCAGTTGCCTCTTCTATAAAATAATTAAACAAATGGCTTCTAGGAGCAATTCCAAGTTTAGAGCAATGAACCACAATGACAGGAGACTGCTAGTAAAGTCATAGACATGAAATTAATAGTCAATCATCTAAGTTCTAACAATTCAGTGGATCATATATGAACTATGAAAAAGTAGCAAAAGTCCATTTCTTCACATTATCACAGCTAATTTTGAGGGAAGATATTAAAAAGAAAATGGAGAGTTAATCCAAACATTGCCCCATGACTATACACCAAAGAATGGGAATTTGAGTTTGAGTTATGTTTAACAAGTACATATTTACTGTAGGGTAACTAGGTCCCAGATAGACAAACAATATGGAAAAAGAAAGGACATTTTGGATTAAATAGTATTTTGCACTGGGAAATAGTTTATCTTGTAAACTACCAGAGGAGCCCTTAAATATTTTTATTTGAACCATATTATAACAAAACTGTAACGTTTAATTGCTACTTGAGAATGGAAGATGGAAGGGTGTGACAAGAACCACAGTTCAGTTCAACAGTATCTGTATTATTCACAATTCCAGTCTACTGATTTTTTTGTAATTACTGGTAACAAGTGTCAAAATTAGATGTATTACAGTAAAAGAATGAATAAAATTTGCTCTAAGAGAAAATTTAGAAGAAAGAAATACAAGTGGTGTCAAAAAGGTAATGGTCCTTACTCTAGCACACTGATTGCAATTCTGCTTTACAGGGGATGTTATCTTGGGATGTCAATCAAGCAATGCCAACCATGATGGAGATGACTTTTAATGCCTTGCTAGATGCAGTAGACTCTGACACTATAGAGCCTTAGCTATATATGTAAATAGATGTTTCTTTCTTCATTATTATTCGTAACAGTCCCAGAAGACACTGATGAAGCTGAGTACCATTCACTAAGCTCAGCATCCATGAACTTAAAAGATGGTTCTGCACTCATCTGGTACTAATTACCAGTAAAGCACTACCTTGCATTTTCAAGCCATTATTCCATAGAAGTTATCACCACACACCATTTAGGAAAAGATCGTCCTATGAAGCAATGTTATTTCTAACTTCTAAAACAAAAGCTCATTTTAGGAATTGTTTAAAAATTCAAAAACAATGTGTAGTGTGTCCTTTCTTACTGCAGTGTCTTAGAATACATTGATAATTAAAATTCACAAGTACTCTCACTATATAAATTTGCATATAATTTTTTAAGTTGCCTTTTTTCTTCCCCAAATGAAATTATAACATTCTTTTCAATAAGGTTTTTAATAATGTTGCCCTATATTTAGATATAGCAAAATTTCACAGTTGTAAAGGACCTTAGAGGATTACTTTAAACCTATCCCTGACTAAGAATCCCCTTCTTGTCATACCAGACGAAGACATTTAACTTTTGCTTGAAGATGAAAAGTAAGGGAGGATCTTCTGGTCCTCTGAAGTATCCAGTTTCATTAATCAAGTGTTAGGAAGTGTATTCTTATCTTTACATTAATATATCTATCTGCAACTCCTATCAATTGCTCCTAACTTTGTTGTCTAGGATTAAGAAGAGCACATTCTAAATGACCACAAATGATATCCCTTTAAACATTCCATAATTTCTTGTCCAAAGTTTCCTTTTTTAAGAAAAAAAAATCATTTAAAAAATCTAAAGAAAACAAGATGATGAAGCAGAAATTTCTCTCATTCCATGCACTAATCTGAGAGAGAGAGACAGAGACAGAGAGAAAAATTATGCATTAGAGATATATTAAGTATACCTGAATTCTCAGAATAATAATCTGAGAAATCCTAAAAGAAATTAACATTATTTAATTAACATTATTATTAATTAACATTATCTAAGCCAGGATCTGCACTCAGGCAAGACATTCACAGGCTTATCACTGGGACAAAAAAAGTATTCTTCTCTTGCAGAGACTTTTGCCAAAATTTTAACAAGCATCTATCTAAAATCAAAAGAAAGGATCACATAAAATGAAGGAAAAACTGAATGTCATTCTAATAAATGCTAGAGCAAAATAATAATACCTTTTTTCCCCATTACTATCAGATGTAGTTCTGAAAATTCTAGCAATTGCAACAAGGAAAATAATTAAAAGCATAAAGATAATTAAAGAGAAGAGATAGACAAATAGACTACTTGCTGATGACATGATGATTTACTTTAACAAACCTACCTGAGGAGATAGCTAGATGGTGTAGTAGATAGAGAACCAGCCTGAGTTCAAATGTGATCTCAAACACTTATGACTTCCTAGCTTTGTGACCCTTGGCAAGTCACTTAATCTCAATTGCCTCAGGGAAAAAAAAATCCTACCAGATAAGCAAGAAAACCAAGACAATTAAGGACTTAGTAAAAGCTTCAGGTTATAAAATAAATCCATTAAAAAACCAACATTTATATATAATAACAACAATATTCAAGTTATAGAATTACCATTTTAAATCATTATAACATACATAAAATATTTAGGTGTTACTTTACCAAAACATGCTCTGTTTCTGTATATATTCAATTTACAATGTTCCTTAAATTAATGAAGAATCATTTAAATAGCTGAAGAAATTTTCAATATTCATGTCTGTGTCATGCCAATATAACAAAATTGCAGATCTACAGATTTAATATCAAACCATCCATATGAGCAAAGTTTCATTCTAAATTTTGAACAAATCTAACAGAAAAGGTTTTTTTTTAATAAATTTTAATTTTTCTGCAATTTCTGAAGAAACTATAGCTAAAAGCCAAAAAGTATCTTCCAAATTGGGCAGATATAAATATATGTGTACACACACACACACACACACACACACACACACACATATTATATATATATATATATATATATATATATATATATATATATATACACACACACAGACATTTATTTTTCTCGTATAACATAGATCTTTTATAAAAGTTGACCATGTCAGAGATATTTTAAAATAATCTCAAAAGACAGAAGGTATAAATATACCATTAGAGACTATAGCACAATAAATATTATAATCAGTTAGAGAGCATAAGGAAAAGACACAGACCTAAATAAAATCTCAATAATGAAATTCTGAATAATGAATACATCAAAGACTAAATCATAGACATAATTTCAGTTAATTAAAGAAGTTGTTAAAGACAAAACAAAATATGTAATTTTCTGGAACACAACTAAAATATTTCTCAGGGAAAAACTATATCTCTACAAACTACATTAACAAATAGAAAAAAAGGGGATTAATTAACTGACTATGCAGCAAAAATAATAATGGAAAGTCAAAACATAAGTTAGCATAAGCATAGAGGTAAGGATGAGAAAATAATCAGAAGAATAAATTGAAAACCAAAGAAGTATAGAAATGAAAAATAAAACTAAAGTTCTTTGGGAAAAAAATAACAGAATGTACATACTTTTAATTAGCATGATTAAATAGAGGTTAGGAAAATAAATCAACTTAGGAGCAAATAAACAAGCTGCAAAAAAATAACAAAACCATTTTGCATAATTATATGTTAAGCAAACTGAAATCATAAGAGAAATAAAATAATATTTTATAAATATAGAATTTTCAAACTAATGAAATATCAAATATAGAATTTAAATATTTAATAAAATTAGTAAAAGGACATTTTACAGAACTATAAAAAAGAATAACAATTTATTCAGTAAAACAAAAATTTGAAAATAATGAGAAAAAGTAGGAATGAAGAGAAGTAGAAATGAAAAATGAAAAAGTAGAATGAAGAAGAGTTAGCATTTCCAGACGTCAAACTATATTTTAAGTCATAATCATACAAACTAGATGGCATTTGTTAAAAAAAAAAATAGTATTTCAATGGAATAGACAAGGCAAGAATTAGAAATAATTGATCTCTGTTTGATAAGCTTGAAAACTTAAGTGACCTATGAAAGAAAACCTTATTTGGAAAGAGTTAATAAGAAAACAATACAGCAGTCTGACAGAATTTTGGGACTTGTTCAAAATTCTTATACAGATTCAACAATAAATTCAAAATGCATATATGAATTGAATTAAGATATAACATAAAAGAATTAGAAAAGAAATAAATGTGCTTTTCACAGCTATAGATGGAGGATAAATTTAACTAAAAGAGAGAGATAGGAAATTACAAAAGATCAAATGGATAATTTTAATTACATTCATTGAAAAGATTTTGCACACATGTGGGTGCAAAAACATACATAAATAACATATAAGAAGAAAGATTTTTGGGTAGGGGAAAATCTTCATATGAAATATTTCTGATGAGATTTTGAAATACAACTAACAATATTTGAGAATAAAATCCAATCTCTAATAGTCAAAGGATATAAAAGTATTTCTCAAAAGAAGAATCGTATATAAAAGATTGGTCCTTATCATGAATTTGGTCATTTCATTTAAAAATGTAATGTTTTCCCTCATAATCAGCAAATTGGAAAAACTGATTTTGTGGTAGCAAAGATTTAAAATTTAAGGGAATGCTCATAAACTGGGGAATAGCTAAACAAATTATGGTATAGGAATGTAATTGGATATTATTATGCTATAAGAAATGTTGATCAGGCAGATTTCAGAAAAATCTGGAAATATTTATGTGAAATAATGCTGAGTGAAGTCAGCAGAAAGAGGAGAACACTGTACACAGTAAAAAAAAAAAATGGGTGATGATAAACTTGGATAGACTTAGCTCTTCTCAGTAATACAATGATCTAAGATAATTCCAAAGGATTCATTTTTTTTCTCAATGATAAAATAAGGCAAACAAGTATTTATTAATGCTTATTATGTGTCAGTTATTGTGCTAAGTGAAAGGGAAATATTTGAGGGAAGATAAAGATAATCCCTGCTCTCAAAGCATTTACCTTATTTTTTTTATATACATGACCAAACTGTTATTTTGCTGTACAAAAAGAATCAGACTCTGAAATATTGTACAATTAGCTTGTGAAGGAAATCAAAAATGCAGGTGGGCAAAAATATAGGGATTGGGAATTCAATGTAATGGTTTTTAGTCATCTCCCAGAGTTTTTTCTCTGGGCATAGCTGGTTCAGTTCATTACTGCTCCATTGGAAATGCTTTGGTTGATCTCCTTGCTGAGGATGGCCAGGTCCATCACAACTGGTCATCATATAGTATTGTTGTTGAAGTATATAATGATCTCCTAGTTCTGCTCGTTTCACTCAGCATCAGTTCGTGTAAGTCTCTCCAGGCCTTTCTGAAATCATCCTGTTGGTCATTTCTTACAGAACAAAAAAATTCCATAATATTCATATACCACAATTTATTCAGCCATTCTCCAACTGATGGGCATCCAATCAGTTTCCAGTTTCTAGCCACTACAAAGAGGGCTGCCACAAACATTCGTGCACATACAGGTCCCTTTCCCTTCTTTATGATCTCTTTGGGAGATAAGCCCAGTAGTAACACTGCTGGATCAAAGGGTATGCACAGTTTGATAACTTTTTGAGCATAGTTTCAAACTGCTCTCCAGAATGGTTGGATGTATTCACAGTTCGACCAACAATGTATGAGTGTCCCAGTTTTCCCACATCCCCTCCAACAATCATCATTATTTTTTCCTGTCATCTTAGCCAATCTGACAGGTGTGTAGTGGTATCTTAGAGTTGTCTTAATTTGCATTTCTCTGATTAGTAATGACTTGGAGCATCTTTTTATATGGCTAGAAATAGTTTCAATTTCTTCATCTGAGAACTGTCTATTCATATCCTTTGACCATTTTTCAATTGGAGAATGGCTTGATTTTTTATAAATTAGAGTTAATTCTCTATATATTTTGGAAATGAGGCCTTTATCAGAACCTTTGACTGTAAAAAATATTTTCCCAGTTTATTGCTTCCCTTCTAATCTTGTCTGCATTAGTTTTGTTTGTACAAAAACTTTTCAGTTTGGTATAATCGAAATTTTCTATTTTGTGATCAGTAATGATCTCTAGTTCTTCTTTGGTCATAAATTCCTTCCCCTTTGACAGGTCTGAGAGGTAAACTATCCTGTGTTCCTCTAATTTATTTATAATTTCTTTCTTTATGCCTAGGTCATGAACCCATTTTGACCTTATCTTGGTGTACGGTGTTAAGTGTGGATCAATGCCTAGTTTCTGCCATATTAGTTTCCAATTTTCCCAGCAATTTTGGTCAAACAGTAAGTTCTTATCCCAAAAGCTGGGGTCTTTGGGTTTGTCAAAGACTAGGTTGCTATAGTTGTTGACTGTTTTGTCCCTTGAACCTAACCTATTCTACTAATCAACTAATCTATTCCTTAGCCAATACCAAATGGTTTTGGTAACTGCTGCTCCATAATATAATTTTAGATCTGGTACAGCTAAGCCACCTTCATTTAATTTTTTTTTCATTAATTCCCTTGAAATTCTTGACCTTTTGTTTTTCCAAACCTGTTTGTTTTTGTGGTTATTTTTTCTAGGTCATTAAAATAGTTTTTTGGGAGTCGGATTGGTTTGCAACTGCCCCAAGGAGAAAAGCCTCATACTGCGGGTTGGAGCTGCGAGCTTGTGCTGTGATCTGTGCTCTCACTTCCAGTTTGAGCCTCTCCCCAGAAATTAATTTCTCTCCCAGTCTGTGCTGATCTCCCCCCCCCCCCCAGCTGTGGAACAAACCTTTTTTGGTGAGACTGCAGATTTTCTTTGACTGGTGATTTGTTATACTTCTTATCTTTATGAATTGTAGCAGTCAAGACTATTTTTGAGGCTCAATATAATATTGATAAAGAGGGTAAGAGAAGAGCTTAGAAAGTCACGTGTGCCTTCTCTGCCATCTTGGGTCCATCCCCCCCAAAAAAAAGTTAAAGACCTACTTTGAGTGAAAAGTTGTGAAGTTGTTTTCTTTTGCCTTACCTGAAGGATCACTTAAATTCTATACTTTAAGAGTTTCATAGAAACAGATCAGAATACCATTGATTTAGTGCTATAAGGGATCTTAAAGGACATTGAGCACAACTCTTCTATGGGGAATTGAAGCCAAGGAAGTTTTAAATACTTTCCTAGAATTAAAGAACTTAAAGTGGTAATTGATCACAAGTCTTTCTGACTTCAAGTCTAGAATTCTCTGTACGATGCATGTGTTCTTATGCTGCCCTTTTTACATACATTACAACTGGATAGTAAATTAATCTTAAAATATTTCCAATAACACATTAAAAATTAAAAGTTATACCAAATGATCATTGATTCTTATTAACATGCAAATTCTCCTCCCCAATTATTAACAAAAGATTTTAAAACATGTCAACATTTAATCAAATTTCAAGTCTGTAAATATATATATACATATATATATATATATAATATATATGTATGTAAAGAGTTTAAGATATTAAAAATGGAAGTAAAAGAGACTAGGTACAATTTTTGCTAGTAAAGGCAATGAATTTTCAAATGCTAGTACTATCTGATTGTTACTTAGTAAAATATATATTAATCAAACAGAAAATGTATTAATATATTGGAATTTTTATCCCAGCCATCAGTGCCTTGAAAAGCAAAAGTTATGATCTTGCCATGAGTAAAGATTTACCATTTTAGTAAATGGCAGAATGATATAGTAGCTCAAAATAATTATGCTATGGTAATGTATAAGCGAGGAGAGTGATCCTACTCAATACTTTCCTCTTTTAAAAAGCTTGTATTAATACAATATGAACAATCCCAATTGACCCTACAAGCTTTTTAAATAAACTCTCTAGGTCCTAATATAATTTTTTTCTGGGAAGTGTCTTTGATAACTCTAGAAACATATGGATAGAGGTAAATACTAAGACAACCATCAATTCTAGTGTAAAAATACCTTAACATAATTTTATTAAGGAAAATTTGTATGACATCTATAATTCTTATTTTCTAAAAAAAAAAAAAGCTAAGAAAAAATTGAGTTAGGTAATCAAGAAGTCTAAATAAAAGGACATATTTTGACTTAAGCAATTGAAGCTTGTATTAATACTCTGCATTATTATTGAAACCTTGAAAGTTCATTTTGACACTCAGTAACTATAAAAAATAAAAAGGGCAATTTATCCTATATATTGTATTAGCACAAATATTGAACAGTTATTAATCTGTCAAAAGTATGTAT
This sequence comes from Sarcophilus harrisii, assembly GCF_902635505.1. Lineage (NCBI taxonomy): Eukaryota > Metazoa > Chordata > Mammalia > Dasyuromorphia > Dasyuridae > Sarcophilus > Sarcophilus harrisii. The sequence goes on along the minus strand of NC_045426.1, from coordinate 175,152,142 downwards.
AATGTCAGGATGTTGTAATGGGACACTTAAGAGAAATACATTAGATAAATTCAAGCCAGCAAGAAAGGGAAAGAATAAAACAAAACTAAAAACAGGATTACATCTATTCATGTCATCTCCTTTTCATAAGTATAACAATAGATAATATGCTCAGTCAAGACTACACTTTCTAAGCACAAAAGAACAGCCTAATTATTGGTGTGTATATATGTATATTGCTTGTGGCTTTAACTATTGCTGGAGAATTACTCATTATGAATAATTTTTAGGGATTTTAAAAGTTCAAAGCAAGTAATATGAGTATAATGTGTGAGATGTTATGAATGTAGGCCTATCACGAATTTTAACATGTTTCATTAATTAGACTCATTTTTCTCTTATCTACACCTTTATATCTTGGTTTATGACAGTCAAGATAATTTAATATAATAAGCATGTGCTATTCTCAAATTCAGACTTTTCATTTGATGGGACAGGATTGTCTCCTCTTTTTCTACCTTGAGTCTAGATTTGTGGATTTTATGAAGAACAATTATAATAGGGATCCGCAGATAGACATTCTAGAACAAGGATTCTTAACTGGTCTGTGCCCTTGATTGTATTAGTATTGTGGTGGTTATATTTCAAAATAACTGGTTTCCTTTGTAATCTCATGCATTTTGTTTTATACATTTAATAACATCATTCTGAGAAGTAATTCATACCCTTTCACAGACTTTCAGAAGTTCCATGACACACAGAAGAGAAGGTTAAATATCACTGCTCTTAATGGAATGTAGTCTTCATAGAATGAGTTATTGATTGACAAGCCTGGATGCCTAAGGTGTACTCTATTCCAGATAAGGTTGGCCCAAGGCAAGACCAAAGAGATATCCTTGAATTCCAACTGAAATATCTGATCTGACTGCATCCCTGGGAATGAGTATGTGATTCCAACCCCAAAACAATTTGTACAATATTTCTAACTGACAAGACAATCCAAAAGATGCCAAAATGGGACTGTACTTTATGGAAAGGGACAAAAGAAAGTAAGTCTTGTATCAGCCTGAATTTATATTCTTTAGAGGAAATATGCTCAATTCAAGGCACAATTATATTACCTTTCCTCATAACACATGGCATACCAAATAATCCTAAATTACATTCAAGATACAATTTTAACTTTAAATATCAAGAAATATAGATGCTAGAAACAAAAGGATTCACTAAATATAGTTTCTTCTCTGAAAAAATAAATGAGTCTTTGAAAGAATAAACTTTATATCAGTGACCAAATGTTCCCTGAAATAAGCAATGTCAGGAATCCCAAAGAAAAAGAGTAAACCTAAGCCCTCTTAAGAATGTTTAAAAGATTATTGAGGAATATACATTTTAAGGTCTATTTAAATTCTTGATGAAAACTGAATCTGTATTGTGAAGGAAGGATACCTCAGGGCAGATTTATTAAAATTATTAATTTCCCATCCACCCACCCAGCACATAATTTCCTATTTATGTTACAGATAGAAAAATTCAAACCTCTTTGTTGCTTTGGTTATGAATTTTTATAAATATCTGCAAATATTCATCTTTAATAGGAATTGGCAATGAATGAGTAAATTGTTATCCTAGAAAGAATTGAATAATCACCTGCACACAACAATCTGTTCTAAAATGGACTAAATTCAGGGGCAAAATGCCCAATTATCTGTAATTTCATGCTAGGTTTCCTGGATTGCACTTACTTTAATTTTTCCCCTTGTATTGGGCTGCTCTGAAGTGTTTATCTCATTTACAAAAATGGGGTTTTCTCTCTGAATTAGCCTTTGAAAGCACAATAGATAAACATAGACCAAAGCATGAAGTGAATTCTCTTTGCAAATTAGCTCTGTACATATTTCTCTCAAACAAAAATTAATATAAACCAAGCACTGTTAGAATGTGGTCTCTGAAATTATACCTGCAGAGTCAAATTTTATGAATTCTGTGTTTGTAAAATGTTTATAAAATCCTTTACTTAGATAAATATCATTTATGCATAAAAAAAGAAAAACCAACAACTAATACAAAGAACTGTTATTGATGCTCTTTTTAAAGTGGAATAAAAAAGTCTACCATTTTCTCTCCTGTAGTTATGTCACTTCTCAGTATTTAAATATTGATGGAAGAGTATTATTTTTGTGAGTTAACTGAGATGGTGCTTAACACACTTTTGTACAAAGTACGATATTCTTTGGAGTACAAAGCTTTTCATCAACCAATCTGCCCCTCCTCACACACATATTTTTTTCCTAATCTTCTATTACCATACACAATGTCCCTCCAACCATCTTTATACTCTTCACTCTGGTGACATAGACCTCCAGACTGTCCCATGAATAAGATACTCCATCACCTGACATTTAGCATTTTTCTCTGACTTGTCCCTGTACCTAGAATGCTCTCTCTCCTTATTTCCAATGACTGACATCCCAATTAAAATCCCATGTTCTACAGAAAGCCTTTCCCAAACCCTTTTAATTCTAGTGCCTTCTGTCTTTTCTTTATTTCTTATATTTTATTTCTAAATATTATATATTAATATTTTAATAATAATGAATCATCATTAATAATAATAAAAATATTATATATTATTCCTGTATATCCTCTATATACACTATTTTGTTTGCACATATACATTTGCTTAATATTTAATCCATTGATTCTGACCTTCTTGAGAGTGAGGACTGTTTCTTGCCTTTCTATATGGCCAGCACTTAGAACAGTATCTGGTATATGCCAGGTGATTAATAAATGCTTATTGACTGACTTTTCTTCCTAATAATAGGGAATACTGTCAGTCAACACTACACTTCCTAAGTACAAAAGAGCAGCCTACTTATTAGTATACATGTAGAGCTTGTGACTTTAACTACAGAATTTACAAAACACTGAACAAAACATTGTGAGATAGACATATGAACATTATTACTCCCATTAAAGACAGTTAGGTTTTGTAATAAATAGAATACTAGTCTTAGATACAGGATTTACTAAGTTTAAATCCTTCCTCAGATGCGTATTAGTTGATTGCCCAGCAAGCTTTTTAGTTTCGGGTTGCCTCAGTTTCCTCAACTATAAAATAAGGATCATAAAAGCATCTACCTCCCAAGATTGTTGTGAGGATCAAATGAGATAAGAGTTGTAAAATGCAGTAGCTGACACTTAATAAATGCTTATTTCTGTATCTCCACATTACAGATAAAGAAACTCAGGCAGAAAAAAAAAAGTTGTTTGTTTAATATTATGGACTCTGCAAATAGTGGATCTGGAATTTAGAGTTTTTGACTCATATTCTGCTCTTATTCCCTAAATATGAAGGAATATGAATTGTGAAATTCTGTTAAAACATCTCAACTTTTTATGCAACCGATCAGAACTGAATTAAAATATACATATATACTACTTTTTTCCATCAATTAAGAAGCTAGACAAAAATAATCATCTATAACTTAAAGAATCAGTTATGTTTTTAATTTAAATTGAAATTTGAAATTTGAATTCACCATCATTTTTATTATGTGTACTCTAAATTGCTGGTACTAGAATGCATTACTTTGGATTGAATTCATAACACCATCTTTCATCCCCTAACCTGTGCCAAAGTCAAGACCCAATGGATCAATATTGATGGTCGTGAGACAAAAAAACATGACCACCAATATCTGGGAGAACTAATTTTCTGGTTTAGAAGTATACAAAGCTCTTTGGGAGACTCTTTCCAAATTTATGTACATAGGGGATACATTGATCTACTACCTCACTAACTCCTTTCTTGGCAGGATGACCTATTTCCCAAATTTGTTATAATCATAGAATGTGAAAGTGATCTTAGAAAACATGTATTACAGCAGTGGTTATCTGTCAGTCAGAAAGCATGTGTTGAGTAGCCTACTCTGTGCCAGGGGTTTAGATAAGCAGTGGAGATAAAAAGAAAGGCAAAAGACAATTCCTGCCCTTGAAGAGTTTGCACTGTAATGGTGAGGCAATGGCAAACAACTATATACATACAAGCTACACAAAATAAATTGGAAACAACAACAGAGGAAAGGCATTGAAATTAAAATGGATCAGGAAAAGATTTATTTGGAAGGTGAATTTTAGGTAAGAGCTGAAGAAAATCAGGAAAACCAGGAGGTAGAGATTAGAGAAAGTATTTCTTGTGGGAGGGACAGCCAATGAAAATGGTCAGAGTTGGATGATGGAATGTCTTGTGTGAGGAACAACAAGGAGACTAGCATTTTTGCAAAGATCCCATTACTAGTATGAATGAATAGATGAATGGAGTCTTTAAATGCTTGCTACATTCTTTCCACTGTGCTGAGTACTGGGGATACAAATAGAAAAATAAATGTAGTAATAAAATAGTATAAAGAAATATAAGTTTAATGAAAAATAAAATACAAATAGAAAAAGAAAAAAAATATCAAAGTTAGACTAAGACCCCCAGGTCTTTTGGTTCCTACTTCATGAGACATTCCTCTACAGCAAAGGTGTCAAACAAGCAGCTGACAGCTGTATTCCCTCCCAAGTGCAGCAGATCAAATTAAAATGTAATTGGGAAATGTTTAACAATAACAACAAATATTAGTTACATGTATGTAATTAGAACACAAATAATATTGACATTATTTTCTATGTATTTTCTGCCCACCAACCTCATTGTATCTTCTGTGAGAAACTCAGCTTTCACATTCCCCCCCAAGTCAGTGTAGCAATAGTTCACCTTCCCATATGGGCCATGGGGTTAATGATTCCCCGATGCAATGCCTACCTCTTCCCCATTTTTAATAGCTAAAAAACATGTTGTTGTTATTGTTGATGTTGTTTTACTTTGAACTTCAAAGGAATTGAAGCAAGCCTTAGATCACATTAGTGGGAAGACCATCCAGCATATTAGATTCCATTCTTACAACTGATTATTGCCCCACCTAAAATAACAAATGCACATAGAACAGGAGGCAATTATCTAAATAGCAATGAAAAAGCAATACTTCTATGTCTCATGGGATCTTAGGTAAAGCATTTTTGGTGGTCTGATATCTTTTGTTTGCTCTTTCAGTCTCCATTTGTACTTTTCAACCAAACCTAGTGACCGAAGAACTATTTTTCACCTAAGAAATAAGATGCTTTTAGGGCTTTAACAGTCAAGGACCAGCAATTCTGGAGTGCAAATTAGCATCCATGAGCAGTCCTCAGAAACACTAACTGCACGTAAGAAAGTTCAAGTCCACTGAACCTATCTGAGGCCCATTGGAGATGCGGTCAAAGTAACAATGACATTCCAAAACTAAGAGCTAGAAGACCTTTTCTCTTAGCTGAACATCCTCACCAAAGTAATGAGGGATAGTCTGTCCCCCTCTGCCAATATGGCATATTGATTTCCACAACAACCCAAGAAAGCCCCCTCTGAATGGTAACTGTAAATATGCTTTCCTAGAGCAGAGTCCAGTTTCAATATCTTGCAATTTGTATATAATTGCTAACTTCAGACATAGAAGATAATAAAGAACAAGAAGAGTTATCACAGAAAGCATGATTTTAAGTGAAGAGCAGATCACCTAGGGCCCAGTTTGATTCTCCCAGTCTGATTCAGAAATGAGTCTTTGGAAAATCAGAAATATGGATCCAAGTACATATGTACGGGAAACTCATAGAATATCGGAATGAAAAAGAACCTTAGAAGTCATCATTCTAACTTCCTATTTTCAGAAACCCAGAGATGATTTAGGCTAGCCCAAAGTCTCATAGTTCATTCCTGTATATAAGAAACTGTAGGTGAAACCCTTCTTTCATGTGGATTTATCTGAGGACCTGAAGAGTTCATTTAAAAGTAAACAAAGAAATCATCAACTAATATAGTAGAAAGAAGACTGGATGCATAAGAATTTGTCGGCTTCAGAGCTGCCTCTACAACATACTAGTTACAGATCTTTGGAAAGTCACTTAACATCATAGAGTCTTATTTATAAAAAATAAATAAATAAAAATTCTGCCAAACAGCTTTGTCTAACCAATGAAATAATTTACATGATAGCATTTTGCAAATGGTAAAGTACTATATAAATGTGAGTTTCAAAAGAGTCTTTCCATTTAAATCTTTATCAATCTGGCCCCAAAACACTTTCCAGGATAATTTCCCCTGACTCCCCTTAATTTATTCTTCTGCTCAGCCCAAATGAACTTCATGTGTGTGTCTATGCAAGCATGTGTATCTTCTGTATACACAGGGAAATATGTGCAAGCAAGCTGTGTATATATGTGATTGATTTATACATTTATTGCCATATGTATGTGCATATTTGTATGCATATTTATACATATGTATACATGTATATGTATGTATCTATGTGTATTGTTTCTGTGTTGTCTCCCATGGTAGAATATATATTCTTTGTGTTCAATTTGTATCTTTGTAACTATAGCATTCAGCAAGGTGCTTGGCATATAGTATTGCTGATTTATATATACATATATGTGTGCATGGATATATATTCTAGAACTTTTTAAATCCTATCAAAAAAGAAAACTAAGCTTTCATTTTGAAATTCCTTCATGAATTTTTAACACCATCTAAATGTTAGCTCACTTCTAGCAATCCCCTCAAAAACTGAATGTGTCTATAATCCGACTGCTGAAGTAGAATGTATATTTCATGATGCTTAAGGTATCTCCCTTCACCAACCTTACTTAAACCAGATCTTACTTATGTCATAGCCTTTAAGTTTCAAAGACTAGGGATTTAGAAGTTTGAGTAAGATGTCTCACTACAAGTACATTGCCATGAAAAAAGAGAGCATTTTTAAAAGAGTAACACAGGAATATATGGACAAGAAATAAGAAGCTTAAAAAATACAAGCATATCATAGCTCTCTAAACTGCTTCTGAACTTTCTATTTTGGAATAATCACTCTTTATGTGTCCTGCCACCAATACAAGCTATGGAGATTTTCTGTTTGGGAGTATAAAAATCCATATTTCTGGAATTGACTAAAATTTGGGGTTTTCCCCACCCAAAGGCTGTCTTATTCTGATTTCTAGAGTATATATGATTCCTAATCTGGAACCAGAATTGGTTAAAACATTTTTTTTCTTTCCAGCCTTTTATCCCAATCCTTAAGGGCTTCAGAGAGAAAAATTCAAAAGAAGAAAAAATAATTAATAAAACTTTCTCAATCATATTCCAGTACAACCATTGTGAAGTTATTCAGGAACTAGTTATCATCTTAGTAAATTATTGAGGCTCAAATGTTTATATTCCAAATGGGAAGATGACAGTTATAGCTTCTAAAAACTTTATCATTATTAGGGCAGTTAGAAAAAAATAGAAAGAGAGAGACAAAAAGAACAGATGTGAGTTGACTATGATAAGATGGTTTCAAAAAAATAAAATTAAGGTGTGAGAAAGAGGAATGCATTGGGATAAGGGGAAAAGGAAAAAAGGAAAATAGAAAAAAATCTCATAAAAAGAAGGTGAAAGGAAGAGGTTTAAAAATGGAGGAGAAGATGGAGGAGAGTTGGCAGATAACATGGGAACTTTCTTCTCATCAGAACTGGGTTAAAGAGAGAATAGCAGACACTTTCAGTTGAGTAGGGAATCTATCTTACCCTACAGCAAAGTAGGAAGGGAAAAGGATAAAAGAAGGAGAAGAGGCTAATAGAAGGAAGGGCAGATTAGGAGAAGTAGTATCAGAAGCAAAACGGACTTTTGAGGAGGGGCAGGGTGAAGAGAAAGAGATAAGGATAAACATGGGGGAAATGAGATGGAGGGAAATGACACAGTTAATAATTGTTAATATGAATGGGACCTGATTCTAGAGAAGCTTTCTTAACATTAGATAAAGATAGGTACATAGGCAGATAGATAGATGGATAGATGGATAGATGGATGGATGGATGGATAGATAGATACTTTTCCTATATAATTTATAAAAATACAAAAAAGTCTATTTGACTTGGCTTGGGCTGACTGATTCTAGGACTTATTAAATATACTCTTGGGAAAGTCATTTAATTTCTTGAAGCCTAGATTTCCAGATTTCTTAGAACCTAGATTTTTATATGGTTGCTCTGTGGATCAAATGAGACCATGTACAAAGCATTATATATGTTTCAGCTACTTTTAGGCCTCTAAAGAAAGCAATTATCTTTTCTCTAACAATAATGGAAAATACCAGACTAAACAGCCCAAGCTTCTATCAGAGAAAATGTTTAAGTGTTAAAATTTGTAAAAAATTTTGTGCTGAGATTTTATACCTCCAAAATTAGAAGAGATGGAGATGGAGAAACAGAGAGAAAGAGAGAGAAAAAAAGAAAGAGACAGAAAGAGAGAGGCACACAGAGAGACAGAGACAGACAGAGAGAGAAAGAGACAGAGACAGAGAGAGAAAAGGTGGGAGGTGGGAGAGGTGAGAATTGAAGAAGAGAAATAGAGGGAGGGGGAGAGAGAAAATCTTTAATGACACAAAGAATATAATAAGCCATTCTGAATTGGGCCTTAATAGATTCAAGAATTTATTTATTTTCTCAGAGGAATACAATATGAATTTGATTTTTATCATGGATCATTGAAGAAAACAGTATAATTCCCCAGAATTGAAATGAACCACTTCTCACTCTTATACTTTTTCCTTCCAAGCCAATAGGTCTTTATCACCAGCTAAACTTTAGCCGCCTCTTTTCTTTGTAGCATGTTTGAAGAGAAATAGTGGAGTGTGGGGGGATATATGCTACAGCTGAACAACTGTGGGTGGGGATTTGTGAGCTGGCTCTTGCTGCCTGCTGGACAAGGGAGGCGCTGGGCCAATTCAGTCTAAGTATTACAGGTGCACTTCCAGATAATTAGTGATTATGTTTAAGAACCATAACATGAGAGCAACTTAGCAGGGCCAGTGAATGTTCCCAATTGGTAAATTAATGAATGAATGAGTGTGTTCCCATTTATCCCCTTTCAGAATGCAGCTGTTTGGAGAGAACACCCAGGAACATCTTGCCTTTAGGTAACAGCACTCATGCTCAGGTGCTCCACAACCTCAAGCAGAAAATGATGGCACAAGGCCTGCACTCCAGAAACATTTAGAATGATGAAAAAAGAAATGAGTTTTAACTCTTCTTTTTAAAGCCAAGTATAAATTGGAGTCATTGCAAAAGTATAGTTCTCAAAAGCAAAACTCATTTTCTGAATTATATATTTATTTAAGGAAGGATAATTTCTTTTGAATATTCTTCCAAACCCTCTTTCCCATACATCGGTCTAGACTTGCCTTGCCTAATACAAATGAAGCATTCAAGAAGTAAAAGGATCTACATATGTTGAGTTTTGCTATTGTCGCTGCTGTTTCTATGATATCCTAAACTTCATGGCCTCATTTGGGGTTTTCTTGGCTAAAATTCTGAAGGAGTTTGCCATTTTTTTCTCTATCTTATTTTACAGATAACTGAGGTAAATTAGATTAAGTGATTTGTCCAGGGTCTGAGGTCAGATCTGAAGTCAGGAAGATGTCTTCTTGACTTTTCAAGCTTGGCACTCTATTCACTATGCCAAGTTTGAGTTGAAATGGAATCAAAGGAAGCTAAATATCAAATGATTTGCTCTATTTTTAAAGTTAAAGATTTCAAATGTGTACAACAAAATAGAAGAGTGCCCCCTGATAGGGATGAATGAGATGCTATACATGTAATGTTTGTACTTATAACACAGTAGAAGTAAACAAGGGACCTTAGAGAGCAAACAACTTCATTTTTCAGATGAGAAAATCAAAGCTCAAAACAGCAAAAAACACTTGCCTAAAGGTCATATAGGCATCAGAGGCCAGGTCAGGCCCCTCTCTGTTTAAATCTTCTAACTACAAATCTGCCAAGGAAGCATTGCAAGTGAAATGTTCCCTGCTCCTATTCATATTCCATATTATTTTTCATTCAAAAAGATGCCACTAAGGGACTAGTAAACTACTTGGGGAAAACAACTAATGAGAACCTAATCTAGATATTGGCCATGATTCACTGGATAGACCTTTTTATTTTTTTTCCTTCAAAGATAGATGGCACCAGTATGTGGTCAGCTATTGACTACTCATTTCAACAGGCATCATGTCTATTGAATTCCTGTAATCAAAGGTTGTTGATTAAAAGAACACTGTGACCCATATCTAGATTACTCCATTCAGATGAGATGTGCATACCATTGTTAAGTTAAATGCCATTTTTGAATGATAGGTAGTTTTTTACTCTTAATAATGTTTCTTTGTGCCAAAATAGCCTTTAAAGTAGCTTTGGAAAACATAATTACAATTCATGTCATGTATCTCCTGCATGCTACATTATGACACAGTCCAAAAAATTACTTGTAAGTAAAAAAGTTCTACAGAAGTAAGAAGGAGATAAATAAAACAAAAATTCCTTTAAACTTTTCATAGGGAAACACTTTAAAATGAATCATTCAACTGCAGAAGTCATAAGACAAAGACAAAATCTTCTAAGATACAGAACACAGAAATATAAAATGACATCCAAGAAAACATTACAACATTGAAATTAAAACATTGCTAATTTAGATTTTATTTTTTCTCTTCAAAAATTATTTTTGTTTCTAAATCTTATAGTATATATATATATATATATATGTGTGTGTGTGTGTGTGTGTGTGTGTGTGTGTGTGTGTACTATATAAGTTGCTAGAGTGAAGATAACACAACAGAAATTAGGTGAGTTATTTATCAGTGGAGTAAATTGTCACTCTTTGTGACAAAGCATTAAAAGCAGGATTCACTTTCCCTTAGGGCTTCCCATATAATATATATTCATTGTCACCAGGGGTAATCACACATTCTGAATAGATAATACACTTTAAAGATTCCTAACTAGCTATTCTCTTTTAATATAGAATCACAGAAGTTTTTGAATGGGACCACAAAGGACATCTATGACTGAAAATCCCCTCAATGTCATGAAAGTGAATAAAAAGAAAGCTGTTCTTGGAGAAATCACATAGAAACAAAATGTCAAAATAGAGTATGGGTCATTGAGGATTCTTCTTGTTCCTTGGGGAGGCAAAAAGATCTCAAAAAAAAACCCAAAATCATGAAGTTTAAATAAAGAATGTGGGAAGGAAAGTAAACATATTGGATGCTGGTGAGGGAGGAGGAAGGTAAAACTATTCAAGCAACTTCTGGAATCAGTTTTCTGCTGCGTTAATTAGATATGTTTATCATCAAAATCAATATATGATCTTGCCAGTGAGCACCTCAGACAGCAGAGAAGACTCTTGATAAAGGTCAAAAAAGAAGAACAAAAACTAGTGATGATCAATGAACAATTACTTTATATTTTCATTTGTATGGATATCTCTGTGTGTATTTGTGGGTGCATCCATTCATGTGACAAAGGACTCATCATAACACTTCAAGTTAAAGACAAGTCCTATTTGGGATGTAAAAATTAAGTTAGTGAGTTACACAAGTCAGTCTTATGACCCAAGTCTTTGACTAAAGTTAAGGACTACTGTATTCTACTTCGACATTAAATAAAAATGACAATCTCCCAACAATGCCTTATCACAGCAGTGAAGCATATGCCCCAAAATTTTCTATTTAATAAGAAAGGTTTCAAGTGTTTTCCATCTTTTGGCAGAGATATACATGATACTGTAGAGTTCACGCTGGAAGGGACTTTAGAACTGATTGAATCTAACTTTCTTATTTTACAGATGAAGAAACTGAAGAACCAAAAGTTAAGTGACTTATCTGGGACACAAGGCTGATAAAGCTCTAAAAAGGATGTAAATGTATATCTTTCCAATATCCTGTCCATTAAATAAGATTCCACTTCTATCAAAGAACAGCAATAAACGTTGGGGAGGCACTTCAATATCAGAAAAAAAAAAACCCAGTTACTTGAATTATTGTAGCAAGAAGAATGGCCTTAGTCATATCACATGTAAAAATGCCAAAAATGGTGTAAATTTAAGAAAAATAAACCTTCAGTACATTGGTCAATGGGAATGGAGACTTCATTTTCTCTTTCATTTTTATTTTTTATTTTTGTTTTTTTCCAATTGACATGGAAAAACAACTGTTTTGTTTATATATTAACATTTACCTTTTTTGCATATTTCCTTATGGAGCATTTTGGGAAAGAAAAATCAGAACAAAAGGAAAAAACCATGAGAGAAAAAAAAACAGAAAAAAAGGAAAAAAGTGAACAGAGCATGTGTTGATTTACATTCAGTGATGACTTCATTTTCAAAGACAAAAGAAATAAAGTATAAAGAAAAAACCAATGACATTGAGAAATTTAGTGACAGGTGGATTTTCTAGCTCCAACAAGGGGCAAGTTGCATTTGTATCCTTCTGTCCTTGTGCCAAAGATCTTAAAACTTTCTTGAGAAAGAGAGAGATTAAGAAATTGATTTCACTAGCCAAAAGATAAGCCAACATTGATACAAGTAGTGAAGTTAATTAGTTAATTAATTACTTAATTGCAGGGAGAAGAAAAACTATTCAGCATTTGAATGCCTGAGAATCTCAAAAAACTTTACTGGATTTGCTATGGCTTTCTATTAACATAAAAAAAAAACCTAAGATATTCTATTTTAGATTCTACCTTATATTTGCTGAATAGCATCTGTTTATTCAGTCAACAAAATTTTATTTAGCACCTACTATGCGAAAGCAATATGTTAGGGATGGCAAGAGATATAAGTTTATGTAAAATATAACCTCTGCCCTCATTAAAAACAAAAGCATTAGCAATATTAAGTTCAATTTGTTTTTTTTTTAATAAAAGATAATCTACTAATTAACTTGTTTAAGTGTAACAAGTCAAACAAGAATAATCATTTCAGAGCAAACAAACAATATAAAATTATACTTTCTCTAGAAGTAGGAATGGATTCTTATACACTAGCTCACTGTTATGGCTATTTCCATAATAACATAACCCAGTCTTCAGTACTGCTGATAATGTCAGATCAGATATTTGCTCTTGGATCAGAAATTTGTCCTTTGTAAATCTCCACCAACTCTGGCTTAGGACTCTATTTGGCCCTATCTGTCCCTTTGTCCCAGTCCCTGACTGTTCCTCTCTCTGTCCTTTTGACTCTCTTTTTCTTTGTTTCTCTGCCACTGTTTCAGTCTCCCGCCACCTTTGTGATCCTCTATCACTATTTCTCTCTCCTGTTTCTTTCCCTGTCTTTCTATCTCTCTCTCTCAGTTTTTATCTCTGTCCTTATTTTTCTAACTCTGTGTCTGTCTCTATCTTTTTATATCTCCCTGTCTCTGTCTTTCTATCTCTGTATCTATGTCATTCTCTGTGTCAGTGTGTGTGTGTGTGTGTGTGTGTGTGTGTGTGTGTTTCAACCGTATTACTTTCTGGCTCTGGTCAGGAAGAAAAAGACAGATAAAGAGAAAAGGAAATACAGAGAGAGAAAGAGAGAGAGGGAGACAGAGACAGAGGCAGAGAGACAGAGACACAAAGAAATGCAGAGAGCTAGAGCTAGAAGGAGACAGAAATAAAGAAAGAAAAGGAGTGAAGCAGAAATAGTTAAGAATTCTGCAACACAAAGACAGGGGTAAAAATATAACCTGCTTTTCATAAGAACTAGAAAATCCACCTGCAAGTAAATTCCTCAATATGATTAAAGTTTTCTCTTTATTCTTTATTTTTCCTTTGAAAATGAAGACATCATTTCCTATTTTTAAGGGTCAGTATGCTGAAGATTTGTTTTTCTTAGGTTTAGAATTCTTTTGCTGTTTTCAAATAAAACACTTGTTTGATTTTCTTTTCAGTTCCTTCACCTTTATCTGCCACTTGCCCTCTTCAACATGGTTTTTCATAGGTTACACTAATTTTTTTTTCTGTTTTTAATCTTTTCTCTTCAGCAATACACTCCCTCCCCATCAATCTTTCAAGATGGGCTGATTTAAAGCCTGCCTCCTCTGTGATTGTATTCTCTTGCCTTCTTAAAGCTGCAAAGCATATACATAAATTAAGCCATAAAATAATTTTTTATTGTCTGTGTCCAGTCTTCTTTCTGCATGTGACCCAGCAGCAGATCTATAAGCTGCTTCCTAAGTGTGTACCAGCTGTCCCTTGGGACCAGCAAGGGTTTCCATCAGAAAAAAAAACATTTGACCTTTTAATGGAAGCTTTATATAACTAATGTATGAGAACATTGGCATGAGATGTTGCATGATGAGTTTTGTCCTGTTTTCTAATGATTCTAAATGCTCCACAACTTTATTTTCCCCAATTTTCTTCATTTTCATTTTCTTCTTTCCCCTCTATGTCTTCACCACCTTGGAATAGCTAGATAGCACAGTGGATAGAGTACCAGAGTATCATTTCTTGAGTCAGAAAGAAATCTTCTTGAGTACAAATCTGCCTCAAACACTTACTAGCTGTATAAAGCTGATCAATTGACTTAACTCCTGTTTGCTTCAGTTTCTACATCCTTAAAGTGAACTAGAAGAGAAGATGGCAAATCACTCTGTCATTACCAAGGACATCTCAAATAGGGTCATGAAGAGTTGGACTAAACTGAAACTACTGAAAATAACATTTTCACCTCCAGTTTCTATAGCAAAAATAACTAGTGGCTCTGTTTGCATTTTAACATCACCATATTATCATATTGCTTTCCTCTTATCTTCCACTTAAAAAGATTGCACTTTGAGTTATTGACTTTTGCTTCAATTTCTCTAGCATACTCTTTCTTTTCAGTTTATGTGACAGTCATCATTCCCAGAATGTATTTATTTAATTTAAACTAGTGAGCATATGTATTACTAAATCTTTTTCATCCTTCAGACCTACTTCTCTCCAATCATACACTTATAGCCATCATGATTGTAGAACTGTAAGGTACTTCTGAAACTATCTAATTCAGCCCTCTCATTTCATGAATGAGGAAACTTAGACCCAAAATTGGGGTGACTCATCCAATATCACACAATTAGTAAGCAGGTCTCTAAAGCTGGTGTTCTTCCTACTCTTGGCATATTACTTCCCATAAATCAGGTCTATGATTGCTTATGATAGGGTCAATGAACCCTACATACAACCAAGGGCTACACAGCCTGTTCTCACCTGTTTTATTTTGTTTTTTCATTTACTTTCTTGCATCAGGGACTCTATGAGTATACAAATACTAGTCATATTTATTATATTCTCACATTTTAAGAGTTTACCTAGCTTATCTATTTTCTATTGTTTAAAGATTCCTTATGAGCATAGCATACAAACATATCTATTACATTTGATGAAATTTGATGAAAATAGAATCCCTTTTACCTATGATGTCTAAAGTAGATGATATATTTAGAGTCACATAAATGAAAGAAAAATAAGATCCCAAAGTGTCCATTTTTTGTTAATTACCCCCAAAAAAGCAACTTTTATTTGATAGAACAAAATAGTATATTGATGACCCCCTTCCAAAAAGAGGGTTCCTGTGCAACAACAAAGAGAACTTTGGGGATAGAGATATTCAACAAAGTATATTTGTACTATCATGGGGGATTTCCAACAGAGGTCAAACTGAATATGAATGTCAGATGTTACTGTTCAGAGTTGACATGTATCAAGCTCTAGAACACTGCACAGCCCTCTAAATGAGATCCCACAGCCATTCAAAAAGTTTGACCTAAAAATCCAGTCAAGAAAACTCAAGTATAGAACATCTATTGTCAAAATTATAGCATGCAGCACAGATGCTGCATATGAACCATTAGGTGGACCTTGAATTCAAAACAAAGGAGAAAGCTAAATATATGGCGTTGGGAAAATTATGCAATCTTCTCAATAAGCTTGAATTTCTCCCTGAGCCAACAACACATCATTTTTATACTGACATTTTTCTAGGCATATCATGTGACTATAAACCATGAAATATCACAACTGCAAAGAGTCCTAATTAAAGGTCATACAAAGAAAAACGAAAAGATGCATGTGCATATGAAAAAGTCGCAACAAAATATCAATGATGAAATGCATTCAAGAATTAGTGAAAAAGACATCAAAGAAATATATGATTGTATAAGGAAATAGGCTAATGTATAGTGAATAATAGTCAATCTGCATGCTTGATCAGTATGCAAGCAATTTTAAGAGATTTTACAGAGAGCACCCAACATGTTGTGTGGGACCCCTGTGAAGGAAATATTGGGCAATATGGGCATGTGAAATGGTCTGCCTGGCTTGTCATTTTCACTGTGGGAGGGAGAGCCGTTGATGGAATGTGAAGTTTTAAAGTTTAAATAACTCATTCACAATTCATTGCTGTGAAAGTTACTCTTTCAATGTGCCCCTAATTCTCTTATGATATGACTTTTTTTTTAAATCAAGCTCCTATATCCATTTAGAACTTTTCATACTATATCATGAGATATTGCTCTAAGCCTAACTTCTGATTGGTTGCTTTGCAATTTTCCCAACAGTTTTTTTGGTCTGATTATAGATTCTTAACCCAGCAGTTCATGCCCTTGGGCTTATTAAACACTCTGATTCTATGGGACTCTTTTTTTGCCTCCTTTGTCCTGGACAGAACCTACCTATAACTGGCTATTCTATTCTGGGGTCTTAATAGATCCTTAATGGATATTACAAACTATATGGGTCTCAGGCCTGGCACAAAGCTCCTGTTGCAGGATTTGCATAGTTACTATATTTATCTTGACTTTTGCAATGACTCCAATAGGAGCACTTGTTTTAGGCATTTTGTAAAGTCCACTGGTGCTGAGGCTGGCTCAGGAGTTGTGCTGGCTCTGTCTCCTGCTATGGCTGTTGCCTAAACTGCCTGGACTCTAAAGATTGGCTTCAAGCCTCCAATGAAGGGGTTATTGGATGCCGTGTTAGACTTACATCCTGTTATGGCTCCTGTTCAGGATGTTGTAGTGCTGGCTTCAGACCTTTTAGAAATCCCCAGGGGAAAGAGTATTGCACAATTATGTCTTATTCTGTTGTAAGCTATAAGGCCTGAATGTATTTTACTCATCCTAACAAGCTTGGGCTGAGGTCTGGCTGGCTTTTGGCACTAGCTATGGAAGCTGGATTTCTCATCCCTTAACTCGTTTCCACTCAGAATTACTGCACACTTCTTAGAAATCTTCACACACAATCCTGGACTGGATAAAATAGCAGAGCAGATTCTACTTTATTTTTATCATCCTTCCTTTTGCTTTATTTTCAGAAATTTGCTGGAGTCAGAAAGCAAAGAGACTCTAAGACTTTTCATAGTGCCATCCTAAGTAAAATTCCTCCTATTAATTTTTGTTGTTTATGATAAATGCATTTGTTTTATTTATTTAAACTCCATGATTAATCAACATCACTTGGCATATTTCTGTTTTCTTTATTGCTTTTGTAAAGAGCTACACATTTTGGTTCATTTCTTAAATATATTTTCCAAGTTTTGTACGTGGCAGGTTTTTTGTTTTTATTTTTTCTGAGGCAATTGAGGTTAAGTGACTTGCCTAGGTTAAGTCACATAGCCAAGAAATGTTAAATGTCTAAGACCAAATTTGAACCCAGGTCCTCCTGATTTCAGGGCTGGTGTTCTATCCACTATACCAACTAGCTCTCCATCAGGAGAGGTATTTCTTCCTTCATCATTATGATGCCATATAAAATTCTCTCATTTGTTCTTTGATTTTCACTTATTTCTGCTGTACTGTCATCAAATTTGTTTTCTAATTATGTTCTCCATTAAACATTTCTACTTCTGTGAAGATCTACTTCACTTTTTAAAGCCTTTGAGATATATGTAGATATAGATATAGATGTACATAAAGATAGATAGATAGATGTAAGTGACTTGGGATAATTTTACTTAAATGCTCTGAACCTCTGTTTCTTCACTTATAAAATTCATATAAACATTAGTAATATTCACTCTTTGATATCTTAAATATGGACTATATATCATCTTAAGCATTCATCTTATAGTATTTTTAAATTACTCTTTTTTTGTTTTTTGAAATGTATTTACTTAAAACTAAAATACAAAATAAAAAGTTCCATATGCACAGAACACAAGAGATTTCACAATATAAAGCAATAGATTTACATTTCAAAAACTCTTTGTAATAAATGCTATATATTGTGTTCAGAATGGTCCATCTTTGTTTCCTTGAGGATTTACTTTTTTCTCCACTGGGTACTTAACTTTATTCTTTCTCCTCATTCTCCACTCTCCCCCAAGAAGGCTACAGATAAAAGCAAATAGATTTATATATGCACATAAATGTGTAGATATATTATATGCATGTTCACACATGTGTGTTCATACAAGAACATGCATGTACAGAGATATCTATAATCATATCCATTTATAAATATACATTCATATATTTCTATATAAGTTCATACCATACGGTTGTCTTCTGTTTCTCTGAAGGTGGATAACATCTTTCTTAATAAATCCAAGTCTTTCCATATTTTTTAAATCCACCAACTTATTATTTCCTACATCATAGCAATATGTCAATCTTATATCTAGTTATTTTAAATAGCATGAAACAACATTGATTCATATTGCTGACATATAATAGTTTCCATATTTTTTCTTTTGATTGAATCTATTTTAGCTTTAACTTGTCTGAAATCATAATTACTACTTCTGCTCTTTTTTAATCTAACAAATTCTACTTCTGATCTTTATTATTATGTTCATTTATATCTATTGTTTCTTTCCTGTATCTTCTGTTTGGCTTCTACCTGTTACCTTGCCCTCTTATTACTTAATCTACCCCCCCCCAAGGATCCCTCCCCTATCCTCTCCCCCATTCTTAACCAATTCCTGTTCATCCCTTCTATACTGCCCCGTTGTCCTCTTCCCTCACCATCTTATTTCTTTATGAATTTAGAAAACTGTTATTCCCTTCCAGAAGTCTATGTTATTCTCTCTTTAACCTTGGTCTGATTTGAGTAGGGTTCCCTGTAAAAATCCCTCCCCATCCTTTCCTCCCTCCTTATCCCCTGGATATCCCTCTTATTCCTTTCTGAATTAGAAAACTTTTATGCATATATATATATATATGTATGTATGTATGTATATATGTATTTTTCATTCTTTAACCCATTCCTGATGAGAGGAGGGTCCCAGAACTGCCAACTCTCCTCCCTCATCTAATTCCTCTGTGTTTTCTACACAGTTCACTTTTAGAATCATGCCACGGTCAATTCTACTCTAATCTTTCTTTAGAACTATCCAATTACCAATGACAATCAGAAATATACAGTTTACTTTTCTACATATAAAACATAAACAGTCTGTCCTTATTGAGTTCCTTGTAATTAGCCTTTGGTATTTACCTTATATTTCTCTTGCATCTTATATATTAAAGTTTCTATTAAATTCAGAATTTTTTGCAACAGATTCCTGAATGTCCGGCATTTCGTTGAATATTCTTATTTTATTGTTCATTCAGGATTATGCTTAACTTTTTTTGGTATATATTTGGCTACTAACCCAATTCTTTTACTTTTTGATGTACAGTGTTCTTTTAATGTATTTTGTGATTTTGTAATTTTAATTGTAGTTCCATCATATTTGAATTGTTTTGTTTTGTTTTTTGTTGTTGTTGTTGTTGCTTGTAATATTTTCTCTTTGATCAGGGGGGTTCAGAATTTGGCTTTGATATTCCCATAGATTTTCTGAATAGCATATCTTTCAGATGGTGATTGGTGTACTTTTTTATTTCTACTTTCCCCTCTTGTCCTAACACTTCAGGACAATTTTCTTGAATTATTTTTTCTATTAGTGTATCAAGATTCATTTTTTTATCATCATCTTCAGGTATTGTTATTAGTCTTATGTTTTCTTTTCTTCATCTCTTTTCCAAATCTGCTGTTTTGCTTAAGTCTCATCTCTTCTATTTTGTTCATTCTTTATATTTTATTATTTCTTGGTCTCATAACTTTACTGGCTTGCTTGCCCAATTCTGATTTGGAAGGAGTCATTTTTTCTTTAAGATTCTGAATCTCCTTTTTTTTTCATTTATTAATTGTTATCTTTCTTTTTAAATATTTTTATTTTTCAAAACATATGAATAGATAATTCTGCAACATTAGCCGTTGCAAAACTTTGTGTTTCAGCTTCCCCCCCTCTTCTCCCAGGCCCTCCCCTAGATGGCAAATAGTCTAATATATGTTAAACATTGTAAAAAAAATGTTAAATCCAATATATGCATATATATTTATACAATTATCTTTCTAGACAAGAAAAATCAAATCAAAATAGAGAAAATTATTTTCTGAAGAAAATAAAATGCAAGCAAATAACAACAAAAAGAGTGAGAATGCTATGTAGTGAACCACACTCAATTCCCACAGTCCTCTCTCTCTGGGTGTAGATGGCTCTTTGATTACAAGACCATTGGAAATGGTCTGAATCATCTCATTGTTGAAAAGAGCCACATACATCAGAACTGATCATCATATAATATTGCCGTTGCCATGTACAATGAAATCCCGATTCTGTTAATTTCACTTAGCATTAGTTCATGTAATGCTCTTCAAGCCTCTCTGAAACCATACTGCTTATTGTTTCTTATAGAACAGTAATATTCAATAACATTCATATACAATAATTATTCAAACATTCTCCAACTGATGGGCATCCACTCGGTTTCCAGTTCCTTGCCACTGCAAAAAAGGCTGCCATAAACATTTTGCACATGTGAGTCGCTTTCCCTTCTTTAAGATCTCTTTGGGATATAAGCCAAGTAGAAATATTGATGGAACAAAGGATATGCACATATACCATTTTGGGCATAATTCCAAATAGCTCTCCAGGATAGTTGGATCCGTTTACAGTTCCATCAACAATGTATCAGTGTCCCAGTTTTCCCACATCCCCTCCAACATTCATCATTATCTTTTCCTGTCATTTTAGCCAATCTGAGAGGTGTGTAAGAGGCATCTCAGAGTTGTCTTAATTTCCATTTCTATGCTCAGTAATGATTTAGAGCACCTTTTCATATGACTAGAGATGGTTTCAATTTCTTCAACTGAAAATTGTCTGTTCATATTCTTTGACCATCTATCAATTAGAGAATGGCTTGAATTCTTATAAATTTGGGTCAATTCTCTATATATTTTAGAAATGAGGCCTTTATTAGAACCCTTGAATGTAAAAATGTTTTCCCAGTTTATTGCTTCCCTTCTAATCTTGTGAATCTCCTTTTCTAATTGATTTTTCTTTTCTCTTGTTTTTCTTGGATTGTTCCTTTTTAAAAAAAAAATTCTTCAAACTCTCTCATTTTATTTTTTAAAAAAAATTTAATTCATATGAATTTTTTTTGAATAGGTAATCATTTGCTATTTTTCTTTGTGGGCTTTCAAGGGCTTTTTTGCTTCAGTATCCTTTTCTGAAGAAGAACAGTAGTTTTCTCTGTTACTATAGTAAATCTCTATGAACTGAGGTCTTTCTTTTTCACTTGCTTTTTTATTTTTTTTAATAGGAACTTGTTAGTATACTCATCTCTAGTCCTGAATTGTGGGGAAGGGTGTCTCTAGCTTCAGGTCCTGTTTCAGTTCTCTTTGGTTTGGCACTGAAACCACTGATTTCTTGTACTGCCCACCATCAGCAGCATTCCTGCTCCACTGTTTCTGTACTCACTAGGTTAGTGTATGCTGGTTCCTTCTTGGTCAAGGTATGTATCTGGGGCTAGGGCTACTTCCCAATCTAGCTAGCCCCAGGGCTCACCATTTGCTGCTTCAGCCCAGCTAGGTTGAATTTGTTTATATTTCACCAAGACCAAACTTCTGTACAGGTATCTTTCTTTGGATCTTTTCCAATTTTCTCAGGAGGACCACTCTTTAGCCCCAACTCTTGTTGTTTTTATCACTTTACATTCACCCTAAGGTGCTATTTTGTCTTACTTGTGGCAGCGATCTCAAGAGCTTGGAATTTTCTGATCTATTTCACCATCTTCCCAGAATCCTCCAAAATTTCTTATTTTTAACAAATATACTCATATTTCTCTTCCAAATATTCTCATATTTCTCTTCCAAATTTCTCTTTTCCTCATAAAGGCAAGCCTCTGTATACATGTTTTTGTGTCCATCCCATCCCATCATCTCTAGAAAATTGTTTTCATCATCCTATTTTCTTTCTCAAATCTTTGATCTCCCTATATCTATTGGTTGTTTCTCTACTATATATCAATGTGTCCATATCTTGGCCATATTAAAAAAAAAAAAACATTCACTAACTCCTATCATGCCATCTGTCACCTTATGTATCTCCTCCATTTCTCAACCAAATTTCAAAATAAAACTACCTATCACCAATACCTCTACTTCTTGTATCACTTCCCAATACATTTCAATATGACTTCTGACCTTATCACTCAATTGAAACTGCTCTCTCCAATGTTATCCATCATCAAATCTGATGACTTTTTCAACAATGTTGATCCTTCTTTGACCTCTCTACAGTGTTACAGTTTGTGAACCCCTCTTTCCAGGGATATCTCTCTAATATTTAGTACTACTACTCTCTTGGGAATCCTCCCACCCATCAAACTGCTCCTTTTCAATGTCCTTTTGAAGACTTTTTACTTAAATTATTCTGCTAATTGTCTCTTCCCCACAGATTGATGGGGTTTTTCAACTATAAAAGGAGTTTAAAACTCTTGTTTTGCCTTCAAAAGTCCATCTAAAGGAGTCCTTGGTTGACACATTGGGCACCAAATGTGATGACCGCGTTAGCACCCTGGATACCTTAGAATCATCCAGAGTCAGGATAAGCAAAAGTCCTTGGTCTTTATTCTTGGTCTTTATAGGTAGGATTGAATTGGATGGAAGCAGAATCTCCGTGACTTTCCTTCTTCATCCCCTACCCAGAAGTGACCCTGGCTAGTCTAACTCCACCCCCACTCCCTCCTACAATTCTTGATAATTGCCTCATCATTCTGTGGGGAAGAGACATTTTACAACAATATAAATACAAATACAAATAAGTACTTAGATTTTTTAGGCAGGGCTACTGTCGAAGGCCTGCCAACACTTTCACCTGTTCCTATCCAATGGAAAACTGATACACCAGTATGGATAGAACAGTGGCCATCAGCTAGCACTAAAATTCAGGCCTTATTAGATATATTACAGGAGCAACTTGACCAAAGACACTTACAACCTTCTCTAAGTCCTTGGAAATCCCCAGTATTTGTTATAAGAAAGAAATCTGGAAAATGGAGGATGTTGACTAATTTAAGAAAGGTAAATGAACAGATGGAAACTATGGGAACTCTTCAGCCTGGACTTCCATCTCCTACTCAATTGCCTAGAGAATGACCACTTTGGGTTATAGACATTAAGGATTGTTTCTATTCTATCCCTCTAGATAAGGAGGATATGAAAACATTTGCCTTTTCAGTGCCCAGTGTTAACTTAGTTGAGCCTTATAAAAGATATGAATGGACAGTTTTGCCACAGGGAATGAAAAACAGCCCTACTATGTGTCAAATGTATGTTGCTGCTGCTCTTACTCCAGTAAGAAAAGCATTTCCAAAAGTTATGTTATTATATTACATGGATGATATATTGGGATGTGCACCTAAGGAACAAATGTTAGAGGCATGTCTACAAAAGACCATAGAAACACTAAGGAATTACAAATTGCACATAACTCCAGAAAAAATTCAAAGACATGCTCTTTTTCAATATTTAGGATATGAAGTATACATACCTTAAGGTGCTTACAGTACAAAAACTTTCCTTAAGAACAGAAAAGCTAACACCTTAAATGACTTTCAGAAATTGATAGGAGATATCCAATGGATGTGTCCAGTGTTAGGCTTGACTACCTATCAATTGCAACCATTATATGACATTTTAAGGGGAGACAGTGCTTTAAACACACCACGCCAGCTTATAAGAGAAGCTCAAGAGGCTTTGACAGAAGTTGAACTGACTTTATCTAATGTGGTTGGAAGAGTCACTCAAAAACCCTTGGAAATATCAGTTTTTTCTATACAAGAGGCACCCACAGCAGTCCTTCATCAAGAAGACAATGTGATAGAGTGGGTGAACCTCCCAGCACAACCAGAACAAAGCCTTACTCCTTACCCAGTGCTTGTGGCTAGAATTTTATTAAAGGCAATTAAGCAAGCAGTACAATTATCTGGGATAAGACCTGACTTATACTAATGCACAAATTAATGTATCCTGTGAAACCATCCCAGAGTGGCAAATTTCATTGACCATGGCTCCAAATTTATACACGGGTTCTCCATTAAAGATAACAAGACTATTATATAATTGGTGATGGATTCTTAAAGAAAAGGTTTCTAAATTTCCTCTTAAAGGACCAACTATCTATCTAATTTATATTTTAATATATTTAACATCTACTGGTCATCCTGCCATCTAGGGGAGGTGGTGGGGGGGGGGGTAAGAGGTGAAAAATTGGAACAAGAGGTTTGGCAATTGTTAATGCTGTAAAGTTACCCATGTATATATCCTGTAAATAAAAGGCTATATTAAATAAATAAATAAATAAATAAAAATTAAAAAAAATTAAAAAAAAAGGACCAACTATCTTTACAGATGCATCCAAACATAATATTTGCGCTGTATACTCTCATGACTTAAGTATAAAGTATAAAGAGAGTAGTCAGAACTCCATTTCGTCCTCAGCAGAATGAATTGTATACAATCATTCTAGCTCTTATTATCCAGGAGATATGAATATAATATCTGATTTGGCCTATTCAGTAGGTGTAGTACAAAGAATTGCCACAGCCCAAATAAAATTTGTAGCCTCTAATATATATCAGCTCTTTAAGAAACTTCAAAAGTAAGTGAGAAAGCAGAGCCAAGATTGCAGAGAAGGCATGTGCGACTTTCTAAGCTCTTCTCTTACCCTCTATATCAATATGATATCGAGCCTCAAAAATAGACTTGACTGCTACAATTCATAAAGATTAGAAGTAGAACAACTCATCAATCAAAGAAAATCTGCAGTCTCGCCAAAAAACGTTTGTCCCGGGGCCGGGTCGGGGGGGGGGGGTGGAAGAGGGAGGAGGAGAGATCAGCAGGCTGGGGGCGGGGGAGATCAGCACAGGCAGGGAGAGAAAAAAGTTTCCCAGCAGAGCCTCAAACCTGAAGTAAGAGCACAGATTGCAGCACAAGCTCACAGCCCCAACCCCCAATATGGGGCTTTTCTTTGGGGCAGTTGCAAACCTGCATGGCAGGAAGGCACAGCCCAGGTTAGCCTCTAGACTGCACAGTGGGGGGGCTCTGCTTGGGCCAATAGAGCTTTCGCAGTGCCGATTTGCATGGGGCAGAGACATCCACAGAGACTTCAGGGCAGACTTCCGGTAGAGCCGGGCTATTTGCTTGTCAGCTGCTAATACCCACATACCTATAAGGGACTCTGGCCTGGGACAGTGACACTTTAACCACTTAGTCTCTAGCCTTAGCACAGTCACTAACCCACATAGCCCAACTGGGCACTTCAATAGCTCTGAGGGAATCCACTCCAATTGGGGAAGGGAAAAATTCACCAGAGCACCCCATTCCTCTGAACAAGCCAGTTTACATCTTCCCTGCTCTAAGGAAGGGAATTGCCTAGAAGGCATACCCTAAGGGCTTTAAAACATGAATAAAAAAAGTGAAAAGAACTACTGAAAGCTTCTATGCAGAAAAAGAGCAGGTCAGCAAACCTGAAGAGACTAATAGCAAACAGGCATCAGACAATACCCAAAGGGGAATATCACCTGTCCCTTTTTGCATGATGCTCCCAAGAAGAGACCAAAAGTCTCAAAAGAGGAGAGGAAAAGGGGAAAGGAAAGAGAAGCTTTAAAGAGAGCTCAACTTAAAATATGAATTGGAAAAGAAAAAAAATTCCAAGGAAGTAGGAACAAAATTTGTAAGTAAAAACTTGGAAAGTAAGATTTGTGAATTGAAAAGACAAACAACTTAAGAAAGTAGGATCTGTGAATTGAAAAAAAATAATTCACTAAAAAAAAAATTAGTGAAATGGAAAAATTTAACAAAAACAATTCATTTAAAAACTCAATTGGAATATACAGAAAAAGTAAAAAAAAAAAGCTAATGAAAAAATAATTTTTAAAATCAGAACTGAACAAAGAAAACTAATGATTCATTGAGAACAAGAATCAGTAACAAAACCAAAAAAAAAATGACAAACTGGAAAAAAAACATGAATTATCTACTTTCAAAAAGAAGACTTGGAAAATAGATCTAGGAGAGATAATCTGAGGTTATTGGTTTTCCAAAAATTATGATGAAAAAAGAGCCTGATATATTTTCAAGAAATCATCAAAGAAACTGATCAGATGTAATAAATCAAAGGTAAAAGGATTGAAAGAATTATCGAACACCTTTCTGAAAAAGACCCTAAAATAAAAACCCAAGGAATATTGTCAAATTTTGAACTATCAATTAAGGGAAAACCCAACAGCCAAAAAAAAAAAAACCCAAAAACAATTTAAATCCCGAGGTGAAATAAGGATCACCCAAGATTTCCCCACATTAAAAGATTGAACCTGGAATCTAATTTCTGAAAGGCAAAAAACTGAATGCAGCAAGAATAAACTACCCAGCTAAGTTGGACTTCCAGGGAAGAAGGGAATTTAATGAAACAAATGAATTTATTTGTTTCTAAGGAAAAAATAGAACAAAAAAAAACTTGATCTCCAACCATAGGACTAAGAGACACAAAAAGGTAAAAAAGAAATCTTGGTTGTATTTCGTTGTGGTTAAAAAGAATACATGCATAATTTAATTTTACTGATATAAATAAAAAGGGAAGGTTAAAAGGGATGTGGCAGAATAAGGTGGGAAGGAGGGATAAAAGAAACCACATCCCACGAAGGGCAAAGGAAACCTTTATCATTTCAGGGAAATTTAGGAGGGGCAGGACCTTTGTGAATCTTACACTCACGAGTTGGCCAAAGAGAAAATAATTCATTTGTTTTAGAGAAAATTTCTCGCCCATTACAAAGGGGGAGAGTTAAAGGAAAAAGAAAAGAGTAATAAGGGAAGGAAGGGGGAAAGATTCAAAGGTGGGAGGGAGGGTTTAAAGAGGGTGGGGATACAAGTGGGGTAATAAGTTTAAAAAGGGAAAGAGGGTTGGGGGGGAAGAAAAAGTAAAGCAAATCTGGGGATTAGGATCAGGAAATACAGAATTAGTAATTCTAACGTAGATGGAATGGGATGAACCTCCCATAAAGAGGGGCAGATAGCAGACTGGATCAAAAGTCAAACCCCAATATGTTGTTTACAAAAAAACCATTTAAAGCAGGAGATACATATAGAGTAAAGGTAAAAAGGTGGACCAAAATATTATCTTCAGGTGAAGTCAAAAAGAGGGTAGCCATCCTTATCTCGACAAGAAAAGCAAAATTGATCTAATTAAAAGAGATAAGGAAGGAGAAACCCATCCAAAGGGGCAAAAAATGAAGAATATCAATTTAAACATATATACCAAGGTTGGCATCCAACTTCCAAAGGAGAAGAGAGGGCAAAGAAACAGACGAAAAAAGTGTAAGGGGAGATCCCAACCCTTGACTCTCAAATTAGACAAACAAACCACAAAACAAATAAGAAAGAAAAAAAAGTAAATAGAAAAGAAAAATTAGGTATTTGGATCTTTGGAGAAAAATTGAATGGAGAAGAAGGGAATATACTTTTTTCTCAGCAGATCATGGAACCATTCAAAAATTGACCATAATTAGGCAAAAGACCTCAAATTAACAAGAAAGCAGAAATGTAAATGCTTTCTGTTCAGTCACGAAAATAAAACTACTTAAAAAAAGTTAGGGGTAAATCGACCAAAAAGTTTGGAAACTAAACAATCTCTTAAAGAATGTTAAAACAAATTATAGATACAATTAATAATTTCCTAAGACAATACAAGGATGAGAATCATCCAAAATTTTGGGAAAGCCGCGTTAAGAGGAAATTTATATCCTGAGGCTTATTTGAATAAAGAGAAAAAAAAATTAATGAATTGGGTTTAAAACTAAAAAACTAAAAAAGACCAAATTAAAACCCCAATCAAATACTAAATTTGAATTCTAAAATTAAAAGGAAAATCAATAATATTGAAAGTAAAAAAAAACATTGAACTAATTAATAAAACTAAATTTGGCTCTAGAAAAGCCAATAAAATAGAAAAGTTTTTCAAATCTGATTAAAAAAAAAGGAGGAAAAAATTAGTAGTCTTAAAATGAAAAGGAGAACTTTCAATGAAGAGGAAATTAGAAACATAGTAAGGTTTATTTTGCCCAACTTTTAATAAATTTGATAACCAGAAATGGATGACTACCCAAAAATAAGACTTCCCAGACTAACAGAGGAGGAAGTAAATTGTTGAATAGTCCCATTTTTGAAAAAAAACAGGCTATTAAACAACTCCCAAGAAAAAACCCGGGACCAGATGGATTTATTGAATTTTACAAACATTTAAAGAAAATTGGCCAATTATAAAATTATTTGATAAAATAGGGAATGGGAGTCCACAAATTCCCATGAACAGACATGGTACGATACCTAAACCAGATAGGTTAAAAGAGAAAAGAAAATTACAGAAATCCCCTATAATATTGATTAAACTTAAATAAATATTAGAAAAGATACGAAAATCATCTCCGGATAATACACTGATCAAGTAGGATTTATAAAAAAATTTAATATTAGGAAAACTATCAAATAATTAAATATTAATCCCAAAAATTAATAAAATATATGGTCATGTCAATAGATGCAAAAAAGATTTGACAAAACCAACATCCATTCCTATTAAAAACATTTGAGGTATAAGAATAAATGGACTTTTTCCTAAAAAATCAATCTATTTAAAATCATCATAAAATATATGGTTAGGAAAACTAAAACCATTCCCATAAGATCCGGGAAAAAGGTTCCCAAATTTTTATTTAATATTGTATTAGAAATTAGCTTGGCAATAAGAGCTGGAAAGTTAAAGGAAAAGAATAGGAATGAGGAAACAAATTATCACCTTTTTGATGATATGATGGTATCTTAGAGAACCCCAAAATTTACTAAAAAAGTTATTAGAAATAATCCAAATTTTAGCAAAGGTTTTATAAATAAACCCACATAAGTCCAAATTTTATATATCACTAAAAAATCCAACAGTCAGAGTTAAAAAGAAAAATTTTTAAATTAACTACTGATAATACAAAATATTTAGGATCTATCTCCAAGGGAAAATAAAACTTCATGAGAAAATTACAGACCACTATTCAATAAATTGTCTGATCTAACCAATTGGAAAAAATATTAAAGCTCGGATGGGTAAAATATAATAAAGATGAAATACCTAAACTAATCATTTATTTGGGCCTTTAAAATAGACTAAAAACATTTTAATGACCTAGAAAAATAACAAAAAATTCCTATGGAAAACAAAAGGTCAAAATTGAAGGAATTAATGAAAAAAAAAATCAAAATGAAGGTGGCAGTGTACCAGATCGAAAATTATATTATAGAAGCAGTTACCAAAACCATTTGGTATTTTAAAGTAATAAATTAATTGATCAGTGTAAAGGATTTCAAGGGACAAAACAGTCCTTTATAGCAACCTAGTGTTTGAAAACCCAAAAGCTTTGGGATAATAACTTACTGTTTGACAAAAATTGCTGGGAAAATTGGAAACAATATAGAAACAGGCATTGAAACTTAACAGTAACCAAGATAAGGTCAAAATGGGTTCATGACTTAGGATAAAGAATAAATTATAAATAAATTAAGTAAAAGGGATATTTATTCAGACCTGTGGAAGAGGAAGGAATTTAGACCAAAGAAGAACTAGATCATTATTGATACAAAATAGAAAAATTTTGACATACCAAACTGAAAAGTTTTTGTACAAACAAAACAATCAGACAAGATTGAAGGGAAGAAAAATGGAAAACATTTTTTACAGTCAAAGGTTCTGATAAAAGCCCCATTTCCAAAATATATAAGAATCCCCCAATTTATAAAAAATCAAGCCATTCTCCAGTTGATAATTGGTCAAATGATATGAAAGACAATTCTGATGAAGTTGAAACATTTTATCATAAAAAGATGCCCAAGTCATTATTAATCAGAAATGTAAATTAAGACAACTCTGACATACCACTACACACCTGTCGATTGGCTAGAATGGCAGGGGGGTTTGCAATGTTGAAGGATGGGAAAAAGGAACAATACATTGTTGGTGGAACTGTGAATACAGCCAACCATTCTGAAGAGCAATTTGGAACTATGCTCAAAAAGTTATCAAACTGTGTATACCCTTTGATCCAGCAGTATTACTACTGGGCTTATATCCCAAAGAGATCATAAAGAAAGGAAAGGGACCATTGCAAAATGTTTTGGCAGCCCTTTTAGTGGCTAGAACTGGAAAATGAGGGATGCCTATCAGTTGGAGAATGGTGAATAAATTGTGATTATGAATAATGGAATATTTTGTTCTTAAGAAAAGCCAACAGGATGATTTCAGAAAGGCCTGGAGACTTAACGAACTGATGCTGAGGAAATGAGGGAAAAGAAGATTATTATACTTCAACAAAATACTATATGTGACCAGTTCTGATGGACCTGGCCATCCCAAATGAGATAACCAAATATTTCCAATGGAGCAGTAATGAACTGAACCAGCTACGCAGAGAAAGAACCCTGGGTGATGACTAAAAACCATTAAGAATTCCCAATCCCATATTTATGCACACCTGCATTTGATTTCCTTCCAAGTAATTGTACAATATTTCAGAGTCTGATTCTTTTGTACAAAAATAACGTTTGGTCATGTTATTATTTGTATCTAATTTATATTTTAATATATTTAAATCTACTGGTCATCCTGCCATCTGGGGGAGGGGTGGGGTAAAGGGGAAAATTAACAAAAGGTTTGGCAATTGTTAATGCTGTAAAGTTACCCATGCATATAATCTGTAAATAAAAGGCTATTAAATAAAAAAAAGAAAAGAAAAGAAAAAAAGAAAGAAAGAAATGACCAACAGGAAGATTTCAGGAAGGCCTGGAGAGACTTACTTGAACTGATGCTGAGTGAAACAAGCAGGGCCAAGAGATCTTATACCAACAATACTAGATGATGACCATTCATGGACTTCCATCCTCCAATGAGATCAACAAACATTTCCAGTGGAGAGAATAACTGAAATATGCCCAGTGAAAGAACTTGGGGATGACTAAGAACCATTACATTGAATTCCCAATCCCATATTTTTGCCCACCTGCATTTTTTTGATTTCCCTTTATAATTGTACAAATTTCAAGTCTGATTCCTTTGTACACAAAAAATAACGGTTTGTCGTGTATACTTATTGTATATCTAATTTATATTTAATATATTTAACATCTACTGGTCATCTTGCCATCTGGGGGAGAGGGTGGGAGAAAGAGGAGAAAAATTGGAACAAGAGGTTTACCAAGTGTCAATGCTGTAAAATTATCCATACATATAACCTGCAAATAAAAGGCTATTAAATAAAAAGAAAGAAACCCTGGTCATGGGATTTCTGAGCGATAAGTTTGTAGTTTTAAAACCCCAGGAATCATTTTCTGAGACATGTGATTTTGTAAACTAAATCTGCTGGAATCATTGGATTCCCTAACACATGAAAAGACTGTTACAGGGATTTGTTCCCTGGGCTAACAATGGAAGGATTATTTTGGACTATTCTTTTGAATAAGGTGTATGTGTGACTGTTGTTTACATACCCTCCTTCTAGGACTCCTGGAAATCTTTTACAACACCATGTTGATTCATATTGTTTGTTATATCACTACTTGCATGTACAATTCATGTTTATTACACCATATCGAGCCTGCACTAACTGTGGAGAGAGTCATCACTAATAACCTCTGCGTTATTGCTATGTGCTTGTGTAATACCTCCCATGCTGATGGGTTTGTACATACCTGTTTCTAATAAGACCCTTCAGCCCAGAAACCTGCTAGCAACCCCCACTTACCTTTGATGCTTTTTATCTCCCTTCCTGAGATGTCAGGGAGGGTGTGATCATCTCCTTTTGGGGGCTCTCACCAACCTGAGAAGTCAGGGATGGCATGACCACCTGTGTTCTAAAACAAAACAAAGTTAGGGTTGTAAAGGGCTGAAACTCTTAAGTTCATGCACTAAGACTGGACAATCAAGCACTTAAGGCTAACTACCATTTGGACAATACTTTATAAGCATATGCTTGGAAAATGGCCCTTGCCACTATTCTGAGCTGGCTCAATAATTGGTGTATACAGAGAATTGTAGGAGAGACTAGGGAGTGGAGTAAGACTAGCCAGGGTCACTTCTGGGCAGGAGATGAAGAAGGAAAGTCACAGAGATCCTGCTTCCATCCAATTCAATCCTACCTCTAAAGATCAAGAATAAAGACCAAGGACTTTTGCTTATCCTGACTCTGGATGATTCTAAGGTATCCAGGGTGCTAACACGGTCATCACACATTTACTATCTTCCTTTCCTTCAGATATTATTTGTATCAGTCTTTTATATATATATATATATATATATATATATATATATATATATACTATAGACAGTGCATCTTTAGTGATCCCAAGTTTCCCATGAAATCCAAGAACATTTTAAGACATTATTAAAATATTAAAACAATATTTACTTGCATTGGTATATGGAACTAGAGTATGCAATATAAAAGTCTTTGAAGAATTTTTTTAAAATGATTATCACACCAAAGGCAACAAAGAAGTATATGATGGATATAGGCAGACTGCAACATATAACCAATAAGGAACTCCAAGAATTAATGGTAGCAAAAATAATTATGGAGAAACTGTATGGTTTGACAATAATAGGTGTTTACTGCAGTACAATGATGAGAAAAGACAAGTGCATGGGCATAAGGTTTTATTTTTTCCTTTGAAATGTCAAGAAAAGAAAGCAAATCTCCAGAATTTTGGTGGAACATTTGATGTTGTTGTGTGTTCTTTGTTATTGCAGGGTAATATCTTGCCTTGTTCATAAATTGAATTTAAATGAAATCAGTCTCACTCTCTCTTCCAGAGTCATAAAAAATCCAGTGGCAACACAAAAAGTCAAGACAACTGATGATGTCCCAGGATGCACTGCAAGACCTTAGTGTCTGATATGTGACCAAGCTCCAAGTATACCATAATATCTTTTCAGTCATTTTCTTTGCCATTTGAACAAATTGATCTCATCTGTCCATATCACCAGGAGAAATTTCAACATGTTTGGGCCATATATCCCTTTAACTCAACAATGGGTTTGAGACCTGTCAGTTACCTTCAATCTAATTTAGCCTATCTGTCAAGACAGTTTGATAGGCTGTAGCTAGTGTGTTCTGCAACTTCTTGGAACCACAAGTGAGAACTAGGTGACAGGTAGACACCAAAGTGTAGATAAGTAGCCCTGAAAAAGTGTTGATAAACCCTCAAACCCATTCGTGAATACCCCATATACCTCATTTATAACAAATCTAAGAAGTCACAGAAGAGACAAGTATGGACTATTGTCATCTCCATCATTAGAAAGAATATCCAGATCAAAAAAATCACAAATCTCTTTGTGTGCTTCAAATAAGCTATTGGTCACTGCTAAGCCTGTCCTATATATTCAAGAAGCAATTCAAATTCTTTTTTCATTACCTTTCTTATTGTATGAAAGAAAATGTCATATGTTCACAAATCTCTTCACTTTCCTTAGTCACCTCTATGTTCATTTATTTTCTAACCCACATTTCAAATATCTTTCAAAGGCAAAGATCATTAAACTAATAGCTGACCCCAAGACAGCTCATATCCGATTCTGACAGAGTAAACGAACTTCTAGCCCAGTTCCTTTATTGGCCACACATTTCTCTGTTCAGTCTTGTTCGTAGTTATAAAATAATACCCAGTTCTTATTCTAGAAACTTCACTTTTAGCCTTCTGCATTCATGTTCTGCTTCTTTTATATCTTCCTACTTCACGTTATGCTTTATCCATTTTTGTACAATTTTATTTAGTCCTTCAAGGTTTCCCTTTGATCTCTCTCCTCTTCCCTTTTGTTTTTCTAAATTTTCTAAATTCTTGTCCTTGTCCTTTATTTTTCCTTCTTTGAGGACTTGCATTCTGTCAACAGTCTGCTAGTAATTTTCAATTCCTTTGGTCTTTTGCTTCATTAATTTCTCAAATGCTTTTGTTGCCTCTCCATTCCTTCCCTCCTCCATGTACTTCAAAGTTGTCTGTTAATAAGAGCTCTTCATTTTCTCTTCTTTCTGTCATTTTCCTCGTATACCTCTTGTTCATTCTTAACTGTTTAACTCATTTTATTACCCCACCCTCATTGTCACTAAAATATGAGTTTATCCTCTTTATTCTTTCCAATTCTTCCTGAAGATTGCTCTTGTTTCCTTCTTTTGTTAGTCCCAGGTGAATTGCCTGCATTCATTTGGACAGATGTTACAAGCTCAAGACTTTTTCTTTCTCTTTCATTCCAGTTCTCCAAAGTTGACCCACCTTTTTTATTTTCTCTTTAAGGTATTGAACATTTTGTCTAAAATACCCTCTCTCATCACAGAAGTCACAAACCATTTATTTTTTATAGGAAACACTTCAGTGTCCTTGATCACCACTCCTCAAACACTTTTCATGACTGCATATTGTGTTCAGATGATTCTTCAGGACACATCTGTGGCATGTCTACTGCCTCAATACCAATTTTAACCTTACTTCATGATGAAATAAAAAATACATGGCAGGTAGTTAAACCAGTATTCCCTTATGACAGTTTTATTTCTTACTTGTATTCTTAATCCTGGATCCCAAACCATTATATCAAATAACCTTTCTGACCAAATCACATTATTTCCTTTGTTGCTATTTAATTCCTAAGGAGAATGAACAAAGGCTGTGAGTCTGCTGGTGGGAAATACATAAAGTTCTCCATCAGTTGCTGCCCTTGGGACCTTTGATCTTCCTACACAAACTGTTCCCTTTTTCTTTTTCTTCAAAAGCCTACATCTCTTTATCTGAAATTCTCCTTTGCCCCTTTTAGAGTATATACATAAATATATTTTGAATCTCCCTTTTCTCCTTATACTCCTCTCACCAGCATAAATTTTTCAGAACAGAAATCAGTCTGTTTTTCCTCTGTGCGCAACCTGTTAGTACAGAACTTGGACAGGACAAGCACAGGAATGGAATGTTTAATTAAAACAAAATCCAGGTTGAATACAATCTTTATGACGATATGAATTTGACATCAGACTCATTATTACCCACAATTTGAATGTATCTAGCCTTAATATAAATCAGATTAATAATACAGGCAGCTAAGTGGTACAGGGAAACTAGGTGGTACAGTAAATAGAATACTGGGTTTGTAGTCAATAAGACCTGAGTTTGAATCCTGCCTCAGATAATATATTAGCTGTGTGATTCTGGTCAAATTATTTAACCTCTCTCATGCTCAATTTCTTCATCTATAAAATGTATAAGATAAGAGCACATCTCACAGGGTTGTATTAAGACACAAATGAAATAAAATATGAAAAATACTATCCTAAAGTATTTTATGAGTACTAGCTATTATTATTAGCATCTTTTCCTCAGCAGTTTTGATATGGTGAGGCAAAGCATTATATTTGGCGTTAGAACACAGAACTTAAGCCCTAGTTCTATTACCTATTAGTTCTGTATCCTTAGGTGAATCCTTATTATCCTTAGGATAATAAGAGACTTGTACTACCTACTTTGCAAGATTGTTGTGTGAAATGTGAATTAGGGAACCTTATAGAAATAGATCCTCACAACAGATAATCTTTTGAATGGAAACCTCCTGATTTCCTCTTCCCTTCCTAAAAACTTCCTAGTTTTTCTGATTTTCAATTTTCCTTTTGTGTATCCCCACACCCAGTCTTTAAAGAAGAAAATTTAGCAATATCTTCTTTCATCCTTTCCTCCTTTTGTCTGTTGTACATTTTTCTTTTGTTCCTTCTTCTTTCCTGCCTTAAATCTTCAGGATTTCCCCCCTGTATCCACCACCTTTTTAGATGTTCCATTTATAAATAAATGCTGACATAGTAGGTCACTGACTAAAACTCTCTCCCTTCTGCCAAGAAAGAAAAAGAAGGGAGAGACAGATGTAGAGAAGAGAGAGAAAGAGAGAGAGGAAGAGAGAGAGGAAGGGGAAGGGGAAGGGGAAGGGGAAGGGGAAGGGGAAGGGGAAGGGGAAGGGGAAGGGGAAGGGGAAGGGGAAGGAGAAAGGAAAGGGGAAGGAGAAAGGGAAGGGGAAAGGGAAGGGGAAGGGGAAGGAAGGAAGGAAGGAAGGAAGGAAGGAAGGAAGGAAGGAAGAAAGGAAGGAAAGAAGGAAGGAAGGAAGGAAGGAAGGAAGGAAGGAAGGAAGAAAGGAAGAAATGAAGAAAGGAAGAAAGAAAGAAAGAAAGAAAGAAAGAAAGAAAGAAAGAAAGAAAGAAAGAAAGAATATTTTATTATATATTTATTATTTATTTAAATAAATATATTTTTATATAAAGACATAAATCTTGGCCAACTAATTTTTTGGTTGACAAATTTTTCATGACCTCCATGACCCACAGTTTAAGAAGCCTTGCTGTATATGCCATGTGACAGTGAGAAAAATGAAGGACTGAGATGTTTACTTGCCAAATCATTCTGTTCATTCCTTTCCACAAATATTCATACAATGAGCAAGGAGTTATGATAGTTTCTGGGGATAAAAAAAAAATATCCCCACCTCAAAATTCTTGAATTCTCTCAAAGGCAAATAAACAAGAAGGATAGCTTTGTATATTCCCAATTTAACCAATGTTTAAACATGTATTATATGTTCAATTAAGTAGAGGAACTAGAAGCATAATTTTTATTTTTCTTTTGGAAAGATTTACAGGTTTCAAGACAGGATTCAATACCAAGATCTATGACTAAAAATCCAAGTGTTTTCTTTTCTTTTCTTCTATTTCTATTTTCTTCTAGTATTTAAATTTTTTTAGTCAATAGCAATTTGTTTTCCTTCTCTTCCATCCAAAATAAAGAAGAAAAACCAATCTTTCTTAACAAATATTTATAGTCAAACAAATCTAATTCCCATATTATCTAGGGTCAATGTCTATTAATCTTCTGAAGGCAAGGTGATGGAGTCAGGAAGCATTTTTGGATATGGTCACAGAACTAGGCTTAAGTATGCAAAGTGAAATATAGACTATAGGCTTTAGAAGCTAAAAATTTATCAGAATATCAAAATAAATAATGTTCCCACAAAGAGGTTTACATATTTTTGATTTGATAGGATGATAAATTAATCAGGTAAATATTTTAATTCTGTTTGCCTTTATACACACATACACACAGATACATGCCCACACACACATATATGTATACATGTATATACAACTATATTTCTCTTCCTTAACAGATTAGCATAGTACCTGGCACATAATAGGTACTTAATTAATATTTATTGATCGATTCATGAAGGCATGAAGCAATGCAAGCACTTCCTCAGCACCTATTAGAAATACTATGTCCATATGAAAATGAATATAGTTTCTGCCCTCTAGGAGATTATATTCTACTTTCTTTGAGACATTTTGATACATGTTCAAATCTTGCAAAAGTTTAGATGAAGTTCTTTTACCTCAGATATGGAACCCATAAAAGTATAAATATCTTTTCTTATATTTAATTATATGATAACAAACAAAATCTGAATGAACTTCCTAGATTTTTTTTTGTTTTGATTGTTTGTTTAATTTGTTTTAAATGAATGGTAAGAAGTACTAAAAAAAAAAAAAAAAAAAAAAAAAAAAAAAAAAAAAAAAAAAAAAAAAAAAAAGGTATGGTTAGCAAGTTGGTGGTCTGTGTTTTTTTCTTTTTAATTTACATCACATAACCATGCACAGGAAATACTGAGCATATGAAAATGGGTGGAGATGTAGTCTTGACTACTCATTATGTATTTGGAAAATAGTAACACTAGAAAGTGGCAAGAAATCAAAGTCTTTATTGATGCTGGCTAATGATCAGACAGTACATTCTGGGTTAGTTGGTAGATTTAGGTCTGTATAAATAGGACATTTTTGCTTCTTATGGTAAGAACTAGTCACTGAAACTGAAGGTCTTGATAAAAATGCTTCTTTCTGTAATACAGAGAAGACAAGAATCTCTCACAGGCAAGGGACATTTCTACCTTCTGACAAGCTTCCAGAGATGATTAAAAAGACTGCTTATAAATTGAAATTGTTTCTATACTCTTAACTAGTTTATTAAAGATACTGCAGAAAAGAATTCCAAACAGTGGAGAAATGTACTTGTGAATAATTTGATTATGAATTCTTAAAGCCTGACAGAAAGGAAATAATGAACTTTCATCTCAAATTATTTATTAAAATTATTAAATTGACTAAATTAATTCATCAGCTACAGAAAGGGAAAGATCAAGAAGAGATAGGGAAAAGTAGTCTCACAAAAGGATGAACCTATTCTTAGAATCAGAGGTCATTTATTTTAACTTCCTTTATTTTAAAGATAAGAAATTGAGAGCCAGAAAGTTCACATTCCATATAGGTAGGATATCCAGGCATTCATACTCCAGAACCAATGTGTTCACTATCCATGGATTTTACTGCCTCCTTTTCACAAAGACTATTTATTTATAAGCCAAAGAAGTTAAGAAGGAGATTGGAGGCGGGCCAGGACTTTCTAAAATATTGTCTGGAGGACAAGAATTGGTTTTGACAACACTGCACAAGTTGAGCTGATGTGTCCTCCATTTGGTTCAAATACTGCTCTCTTCTCCCCTCTGTGTATACACACACACACACACACAATGGAGCTACCTGGCAGGACTGACTCCTAGGAGCATAACTCTAATGATACTATATCTTTGGTCTATGGCTTAAAGGAACAACATGTGATGCCTGAAGCAGGAACCCAGCAAGCAGATGCAAGCCACTGAGTCAAACTCACCCCCTTCCAGACATTTGCTGCCCTTTTGGTATCCTGAGAACAACAGATTCACAGCACTCTAAGCTGCTTTATCGACAAACAGAGGGAACAACAAGACATAGTTCTAACTTCCAGCTGTGAGTGGCCTTATTATCTAAGGAAGGAGGATGAATTCCTAAGACCAAAGAATGAGACTTCAAGTTATCAATTCTTGGCCGGGTAAAATTAAATGAGGCAGTTCTTTGTTTGCTGTGTCTTGTTTATCTGTGGTAGCACCAATGATGTCATGCAGTAGGGACTATAGTGATAAAAGCAAGTTCCTATTCCCAAAGGCTTACTATCTGAAAGATAAAATAAGTTCTACAAAAGGAAATCATGTCTCACTAATCTACTAGCCTTTTTCCTCTTGTTTATTTGAGTGAGAAAATAAGCATGCAGATAAGGAAGAACCAATGCCGATTTTTTGTTTGTTAGGGTTCTACAATAAAATGTGTTTTGTTTTGTTCTTAAATTGAGACTGCACAGGATTGGGACCTGTTTTGACACAGATTAGAAATTGGGTTTACAGAGAACAAAGACCAGGGAAGTATAATTGATCTTTATACCCAAAAATATAAATGGCTTTTTATTTGACATTTTTAAAGTTGATTTAGAAGATATAGATTTCACTACACAACCCTAGTATCAATAGTTCTAGTTCCATAGGGTAAAGGAATAAAGGCAGAAGAAAATACAAAGGAAGAAAATAGGAATTCAAAAGACATTCCCATCATGCAATTCCAATTAATGGGAGTAGTTGGGGGGGAGGAAGAGTAGTCCCAGAAGTAATGCCTAAAGCAGCAGCTGAGGCCCTTTTCACTCACTGAGACTTCCATTGAGAGCAATTAGCACAGTAACTGAAAAAGCAAGGGCAGAGATGCCTGGGGCATTGGTGATCTGTTCTTGACCTAGACATATATCTTGGAGTTCTTGTGAGGACCAGAGTGTGAAGTATGTTTGTCATAGACATGAAGCTTGAGTAGGGCTGCAGAACTCCTGAAATCATTTTGTCCACAGATATATCAGCTAGTGAATTTGTATGTCTTCTTACTATTCTATTATGCCAGGCTGGGGGCCATTGAGTCTCCTTGTGTCTATGCATATCAGCTGTCTAGAGAACTCTAAGAAGAACCTCTGGTCTGTATCGGATAATGGGAAGAGGGATAAAACTGGGGGTACATTCTGGACTTGTCAGATCTCAAAGGAGATAGGCCCTGATGAAATCCAGCTCCAGATTCTACTTGTAGTCTGTGTGTCTGGGAGAGTCTCTTTCAAACTGTCTTTGCTTCCACTCTTTAGAAAAAATGCACAAGACAAAAAAAAAACCTTATACCAACCTTCTAGGCAGCCAAATAACAATCCAAAGGTTATAAAATGAAAATAGATCTTATAAGAGCTTATGTAAGTGTGGGTATAGTTAATAGATTTACAATTTTAGTGATCAACTAGTTTAATCCATAAGGCATAGTTTTCATTAAAATAAGGAATTAGACTACAAGATTTCCAGTTCACAGAAACTCTCCACACTAAGATTAAATATAGATCAGAGATCTACAACCCTCAAGGTGATTGAATCCAACTTCCTAATAAGTGTAGGTAAGGTATCCAGGCCCCAAAAGATTAAGAACCTCTATATTCACACAGATGGTGAATGGCAGAACCGGGAATAAAAACCAGGTCTTCTGTTCTTTCCCCTTCCTATTATTCTTTTTGTAATACGATAATGTTCTCCATTTATCCAACTATAATGGCTAATGTCTTTTAAGTGAAGAATAAAGATATTTTTCTTTACTTTTCTGATTCTCAGTACTATTCTCAGATTGTTAGGTTTTGGTTTGTTGTCCTTATAATGCTCTTATATTTATGGTTTTTTTTTTTTTTTCAAATCCATTTATATACTAAATAACTCAATAGGGACAACTAGATGGCACAATGGATACAGTACGGGCCCTCAAGTTAGGAAGACTTCAAATTTTACTTCAGACACTTAACACTTACTAGTTGTATGACTTTAGGCAAGTAGCTTAACCCCAACTGCCTTAAAAAAAAAACTCACTTTATGATCTAGGTGAAGACTTTGAAATGAATATAAACTATGCATGAGGGATATTAGCACCATTACTTTATACTAACTCCCTAACATAGGGATTTTAAATTTTACAACTCATCTTTTGGTTATCAATTACTTGTATTTCACAATTTCAAGATCTAGGTCAAAATAACAATATGAAAATCATGCCACAAAGGTAAAGCCTAAAGTTATATGATGAATTCTTCATAAATTGGGTCCAAGAACTAAATTCACTGCTCCTTAGTCTCATCTTTAAGTAAATGGACAACAGTGAACTATAATGTGAATTTATTCTTGTTTTTTTTTACTGCTCTTGAGGTTTTTCTGAGCCCATGTATGAATAATTTTTCTTTTGCTAAATGAAGTTAGTAAACTTGACACTTTATATTTGACATTTGATACTTTAAATAGATTTCCAAAAGTATGATAACCAAAAATTTCTAAAAAGTGAAAATATAAATAATTACTAAAATAATTTCTCACAAATTCCCAGATATTGTAGTATATGATGTTAATACAAAGACTCATGACATGTCTACTCCTTGATATACCATCAGGGGTCCTCAAATTTTTTGAATAGGGAGCCAGTTTACTGTCCCTCAGACTATTGGAGGGCTGGACTATAGTAAAAACAAAAACTTTGTTTTGTGGGCCTTTAAATAAAGAAACTTCATAGCCTTGGGTGAGGGGGATAAAGGTCCTCAGCTGCCGCATCTGGCCCGTGGGCCATAGTTTGAGGACCCCTGTAATATGTAGCAAAAAATACTATTTTCCCTTACTTCATACCAAGCAGACCATTTTTTCTTTTCCAACTACAAATGAACATGAAAACTCAAATTGAAGTCCAACCACATTGA
This sequence comes from Sarcophilus harrisii, assembly GCF_902635505.1. NCBI lineage: Eukaryota > Metazoa > Chordata > Mammalia > Dasyuromorphia > Dasyuridae > Sarcophilus > Sarcophilus harrisii. The sequence goes on along the minus strand of NC_045426.1, from coordinate 175,110,208 downwards.
TTTTTTCAGCATAGCACCTATTAGAAGATCTATAATTTACAATTAAGTAAATCTCAAGGGGGTAGGGAAGGAGTTGTGATATTTACATTTTATTACTACAAAATAAGAGTTCATAAGATCAAAGGACATGAGAGATGGAAGGGACTTTTAGAGGACATCTTATAGAGATTCAGAGAGATGGAGAGACATGCTTAAATACACAATCATGATAGAGTTAGGATGCTTCCACTCCAAGTTCAACACACTTTCCACTACATCAGTGGTTTTTAGGCTTTTCAAATATGATTCCCCCTTTTAGCAACAATAAATTTCCTGGACTCTTATAAAAGTAAATTATGTTATTAGTAGACATTGATTGACAAAATACATAATAACAAAAGGTACCATGAATACATTCATTACTGAATTCAGGTGTTCTGTAAAATATAATGTTTATTTAAAAAAAAAAAAAAAAGCATAAGGGCAACTAGGTAGCTCAGTGGATAGAGCACCACCCCTGAAGTCAGAAGAACCTGAGTTCAAATCTGACTTCAAGCACGTAATACTTCCTAGCTGTGTGACCCTGAGCAAGTCACTTAATCCCAATTGCCTCATAGGGGGAAAAAGTGTATTGAAAAGATTGAGGAAAATGTGTTCTGCTTTCAATGAGTATGCATTGTAGTAGACTAGGTAAATCTTTAGAAGCAATTTCACTGGAATTATATTGAGAATGCATATCTAGTTCCCAAATTCTAAAAAATCATTCCCCCAAAGTATCAAAACTGGGCATTAATGGGCATTTGCTCAATCATCATCAAAAGTAAACTTTTCAACTACTTTTTCTGAAATCTCTTATCAGAAACTTTAGGTTGGGGGAAAAAAAGGGAAAAGATCTATGATTTTCCCAGTTTCCCTTTGGTTTTTGTCTGTCCATAAATAATATGAAACAGGGTTCTGTTTCAATAATCAAAAATTTTAGTAAACTGATGAAAAAGAAGCCAGATAGGTATTGATGTAATATTAGACAAAGAGTCCAACCTCTGCCTAATTTTTAGAAATTTTTCTGGCTGGGATCTTAAAGCAATTATGATTAAACTCATGAGAATTCATAAGAAACACCCTAAGGTCAAAACAGAGGGAATCAGGGAGAGAGAGAAAGCAACAGAGAGAGAGAGAGAGAGAGAGAGAGAGAGAGTGAGAGAGAGGAGATTATGCTTTAGCTTGGCCTTTAAAATTAGCTAGTTACTATTAAAATTAATTACTATAAAAATACCTCACATATACATACAAACACACCCACAAATATTTAAAATTGACTAGTGCAAAATTATAACTAAGTTTGGCCCTAAAGAGAAAATACAAGAAGACATCTTCCCCAACTCTTACAAATATGGGCATCTATGAATCTGAAACATTATATATAATGCCAGTTTGGTTTTTTGAATGTGTTTCAGAATATGTTTGCTGATTTTTTTTCTCCCTCTTAGAAAGTAAGAGTAAAGGATATAAAGGGAGATATATATGGTATGAAAGGAGAAAGATATTCATTGATAAATGAATAATATATACATTATATATACATATTATATATACTAAACATATACATGTAAATACATACTATACATATATTGGTGCAATAGACATAATACATAGAAGTCAGAAAGATTCATTTTCTGAAGTTCAAATCTGGCCTCAGATACTTATTAGCTGTGTGACCTTGTGCAAGTTCCTTAACCCTATTTGTCTAAGTTTTCTTATCATAAAATGAGCTAGAAAAGAAAATAGCAAACTACTACAGTATTTTTGCCAAGAAAATCCCAGATAGGGTTACAAAGAGTCAGACACGACTGAAATGACTAACCAACCTTCCCATCCACCCACCCCTACATAGGTATATACCATTAAATGAAAACACCTTCTTAAGTTTAGTCTCCTCATGTTTGGTGTATCTTTGAACTGTTCTTTTAGCACTGGTTTTTTATTTGGTTTGTTTCTTTGCTTAATAATGTCAACGAGTCATTCATAAAACTATGCCTGGGCCTTTGACTCAGATTTGTAGTCTCATCATATATTCCTAGTTTCTCCTTTGACTTTGACATCCATTTGGAGTTATTACTTCTACTTTTGTTTTTTTACATTCTTTTGTGAATATATCTTTGTTTTCTTTGATGTGACTCCTTCCTATCTTTTTTTCAGCACTACTCCAGTCGTCCATTTATGAGTTTGACTCAATTCATTTTCCTCTCCCTCACCTTCCATTACAAAGAAGAGGGGAGAAAAAAGTCAGTTCTTAACTTCACATAACTTCAAAGAGCATGTGGCAAAAAAAAAAAAAAAAAGTAAAATTATAAGGTTTTGAGGAGTTGGTGGATAGTCAAGAAGTAAATGTAAACTGGGTCATGACTCAGCATGATACAAAGGAATTATCCCCAGACTCTGGAATCAGAAGACCTAGATTCAAATTCTCTTTAAAAATTACCTATATGACCTTGAGAAAAATAACAAACTTAATTCACTTCCAGCTTAAGATCAAGGAGCCTATAAACTACTTCATATTATACAGTAAAAGAGAGTTGGGAACACACTCTGAGAATATAGCGCCTTCATTTTAACTCTATTACCTGAGTCCTAGCACAATATTCTTATTCAACTAGTCAATCAGCAATCATTTATCAAATTTAAGATTGGCAATTTTACATGTGAAAATAATGAGAATTCATTTTTTTTTTTTGAGTTTGGAAATGTTTTATTGGAAAAGGTCTTTCCAGCCTATACAGACTGGCAATGATGTGCTTAACACTTGAAAGTATTTTATGTGATAGCTATTTTTCAAATGTGTTTTGACTAAATTTGACATGCTTTTCATCCCCATGAGATGAAGAGATAGATTCTTAGATGAAGCATTCTGAAATCACAGATACTACATCTAAATATAATATCAGTTTTCTATTAGGAAGTCAAGATAGGTGATGGGATTTGATGTGACTATATTGGAAGTGAATTTTAATCTTCAATCACAAAATGGTTATCTTTGAAAAACCATTTATTCCTCAATTGCTGCAGCTGTAAAGCTGAATGTCAAGTTCACAGTTTGCATATTTGTACAGATTTGTTTAGAAAATGGGCTCTGTTGTGAACTTGTTTTAAAATTGCCAAATGTGTGTATAATGAAAACACATCTGCTAAGTAAAAGAGAAAGACTAAGTTTAAGACAGAAATTAACAAGAAAGCATTTGTTTAAAAAGTTTCTTTTATAATTAAACAGTGCTACAAATGAAGCCTATTTCTTTTCAAATATGCTATTCATAGTATCAATAAACTTCAAAGAGTAGACACTCTAGGATTGGGCCAGTCAACTAAGCTAGCTTTGAGTAGTCAAAAAATAGAGGATGTTTGGTAATGGAGTTTAGAAGTGACAGCAGATTCTCTACAGGGAACTTTCTACTTCTAGCTGGGAGAAATTAAAAACTGGGCATGATGATACATTTTTAAAAATTATTCTTTTCAGAGCATCATAGCTGAAAGGAACCTTAGAGAGCTAGAGAGCTGAGACATTGTCTTCTTTGTGCCTTTCAACAAGTGAGGGGGGGAAATAAAGAAAAATGGAATTATGACATTAGTACATGATTTGATGATATGTTTATAGACTATTTTTAGAAAAACTTGGAAAGCTTACATGAACTGATACTGAGAGAAGTGAGCAGAACCAATAAATTATTGTGCACAGTATCAGCAAGATTATGTGATGGTCAACCATGATAGACTTAGTTCCTCTCAGTAATGTGATGATCTAAAATCAATTTCAACATACTGGAGATGGAAAATGCCATCTGCATCCTAAAAGAGAACTATGGAGACTAAATGTGGATTGAAGTATAATAACTTTTTTTCTTTTTTCTTAATCATCGTTTTTTTTTTTTCCTTTCTGGTTTGATTTTTCTTGCTCAATGTGACAAATATGACAACATGCTTAAAAGTATTGTACATGCATAACTTATATCAAATTGCTTGTTATCTTGGGGAGTAGGAAATAGAAGGGGAGAGGAAAAATTGGAACACAAAATCTTATAAAAATGAATGTTAAAAACTTTAAATATAGTTGGAAAAATAAAATACTATTAAGAAAAAAAACTACAACAACAACAAAAAAATATTTTGATAATCATTGAATCAAGTCAACAAAAAGTCACTAACCATCCATTAAATTTTCAGAATTGCATTAGGTACTATTGTCTAGTTGTAAAGATAAGATATTTTTGCTTAAAATAATTAGACAACTATCTACATGTCCTCCAATGTCACCCCTCCCCCAAAAAAACTCATGTCTATTTTATCTTGATTTTATTTCTACCTAGTTTTGTAAGTTTATCTCCCCTGATAGAATGTAAGCTACTTGATGGCAAAAACCTTATCCCTTTTGTCTTTGTCTCACTAGCAATTAGTTTAATGTCTCCATATGATAGGTACTTAATTATGGTTTAAATTAGGTGCTTATTAATTGATTAATTTATATGTAATTGAATTATATGATATATAGTAGAGTATAAATTCTACAGGTAAAAAATATGGCAAAGGGATTGTGGAGGGTTAGTTAAAGAAATTCTCATGAAGAAATTGCAACTAGAGCTTTGCTGAAAGAAAATGTAATGAAAGGTGGGAAATTAATTTCATTAATATGAAATATAAAAAGCCTCTTCTGAATTAAATAATGTCTTGCATTGGGAAATGTTGAAAGAGGTATTCAAATAGATATAACAAACAAGACCCATTGAGAACCTTGAATGCTCACCTGAATTTAGAATTCATCCAGTGGAAAATATGAAGCTCTCTGATAGATTCTTTTTTTAAAAATGAAAGCTTTTCATTTGATAAAATCCAACATCCATTCCTAATAAAAACACTTGAGAGTACAGGAATAAATGGACTTTTCCTTAAACTAGTCAGGAGCATATATTTAAAACTGTCAGTAAGCATCATATGCAATGGGGAAAAACTGGAACTTTTCCCATTAAGATTTGGAGTGAAACAAGGTTGCCCACTATCACCATTATTATTCAATATTGTATTAGAAACACTAGCCTCGGCAATAAAAGTCGAGAAAGAGATTAAAGGAATTAGAGTAGGCAATGAGGAAACCAAACTATCACTATTTGCAGATGATATGATGGTATACCTAGAGAACCCCAGAGATTCTACTAAAAAGCTATTAGAAATAATTCATAACTTTAGCAAAGTGGCAGGATACAAAATAAATCCCCATAAATCCTCAGCATTTTTATACATCACCAACAAAATCCAACAGCAAGAGATAAAAAGAGAAATTCCATTCAAAATATCTGTTGACAGCATAAAATATTTGGGAATCTATCTCCAAAGGAAAGTATAATTAAATCATTGGAAAAATATTAAGTGCTCTTAGATAGGCCGAGCAAATATAATAAACATACAATACTCCCTAAACTAATCTATTTATTTAGTGCTATACCAATCAGACTTCCAAGAAAATATTTTAATGATCTAGAAAAAATAACAACAAAATTCATATGGAAGAATAAAAGGTCAAGAATCTCAAGGGAATTAATGAAAAAAAAAATCAAATGAAGGTGGCCTAGCTGTACCTGATCTAAAACTATATTATAAAGCAGCAGTCACCAAAACCATTTGGTATTGGCTAAGAAATAGATTAGTTGATCAGTGGAATAGGTTAGGTTCACAAGACAGAATAGGCAACTATAACAATCTAGTGTTTGACAAACCCAAAGATCCTAACTTTTGGGATAAGAATTCATTATTTGACAAAAACTGCTGGGATAACTGGAAATTAGTATGGCAGAAATTAGGCATGGACCCACACTTAACACTGTATACCAAGATAAGATCAAAATGGGTCCATGATTTAGGCATGAAAAAAGAGATTATAAATAAATTAGAGCAACATAGGATAGTTTAACTCTCAGACTTGTGGAGGAGGAAGAAATTTGTGACCAAAGATGAACTTGAGACCATTACTGATCACAAAATAGAAAATTTTGATTATATCAAATTAAAAAGCCTTTGTACAAACAAAACTAATGCAAACAAGATTAGAAGGGAAGCAACAAACTGGGAAAAGATCTTCACAGTTAAAGGTTCTGATAAAGGCCTCATTTCCAAAATATATAGAGAATTGACTCTAATTTATAAGAAATCAAGCCATTCTCCAATTGATAAATGGTCAAAGGATATGAACAGACAATTTTCAGATGATGAAATTGAAACTAATACAACTCATATGAAAGAGTGTTCCAAATCACTATTGATCAGAGAAATACAAATTAAGACAACTCTGAGATACCATTACACACCTGTCAGATTGGCCAAGATAACAGGAAAAAATAATGATGATTGTTGGAGGGGGTGCGGGAAAACTGGGACACTGATACATTGTTGGTGGAGTTGTGAACGAATCCAACCATTCTGGAGAGCAATCTGGAATTATGCTCAAAAAGTTATCAAACTGTGCATATCCTTTGATCCAGCAGTGCTATTATTGGGCTTATACCCCAAAGAAATACTAAAGAAGGGAAAGGGACCTGTATGTGCCAAAATGTTTGTGGCAGCCCTGTTTGCAATGGCTAGAAACTGGAAAATGAATGGATGTCCATCAATTGGAGAATGCTGGGGTAAATTGTGGTATATGAATGTTATGAAATATTATTGTTCTGTAAGAAATGACCAACAGGGTGAATAGGCTTGGAGGCTTGGAGAGACTTCCATGAACTGATGCTAAGTGAAATGAGCAGAACCAGGAGGTCATTATATACTTCAACAATGATACTGTATGAAGATGTACTCTGATGGAACTGAATTTCTTTGACAAAGAGACCTAACTCAGTTTCAATTGATCAATGATGGACAGAAGCAGCTACACCCAAAGAAAGAACACCAGGAAATGAATGTAAACTGTTTGCATTTTTGTTTTTCTTCCTCGGTTATTTCTACCTTTTGAATCCAATTCTCCCTGTGCAACAAGAGAACTGTTCAGTTCTGCACACATATATTGTATCTAGGATATACTGCGACATATTTAATATATATAGGACTGCTTGCCATCTGGGGGAGGGGGTGGAGGGAGAGAGGGGAAAAATCAGAACAGAAGTGAGTGCAAGGGATAATGTTGTAAAAAATTATCCTGACATGGGTTCTGTCAATAAAAAGTTATTATAATAAAAAAATTTACAAAATAAAAATAAACAAAAAAAATTAAAGCTTTTTATTTTCATTTTTGCTGAGACAATTGTCATTTAGTAACTTGTCCAGGATCACATAGCTAGGAAGTGTTAAGTGTCTGAGGCCAGATTTGAACTCATATCCTCCTGATTCTAGGGCTGGTGCTCTATCCACTATACCACCTAGCTGCCCCAAAGCTTTTTATTTCAAAACATATGCATGGATAATTTTCAACATTCACCCTTGCAAAACCTTGTGTTCCACATTTTTTCCCTCCCTTTCCCCCACTCCCTTCCCTAGACGGCAAATAATTCAATCTATGTTAAACATGTGCAATTCTTCTATATATATTTCCTCAAAGATCATGCTACACAGGAAAAAAAAATCAGATCAAAAAGAGAAAAAATGAGAAAGAAAACAAAATGCAAGCAAACAACAACAAAAAGAGTGAAAATACTATGTTATGATTCACACTCAGTTCCCACAGTCCTGTCTCTGGGTGCATATGGCTCTCTTCATCACAAGACCACTGGAACTGGCTTGTCTCATTGTTGAAGAAAGCCACATCCAAGAGAATTGATCATTTTATATAATCTTGCCTCCTGGTTCTCATTTCACTTAACATTAGTTCAAGTCTCTCCTGGCCTCTCTGAAATTATCCTGCATTTCTTATAGAACAATAATATACCATAATATTCATATGCCATAACTTATTCAGTCATTCTCTAACTGATGAACAACTACTCAGTTTCCAGTTTCTTTCTACTACAAAAAGGGCTGCCAAAAACATTTTTGCACATGTTGGTCCCTTTCCCTCCTTTATGATCTCTTTGGGACAAAAGCCCAGTAAAAACACTGCTGGATCAAAGGATATGCATAATTTGATAGCCCTTTGGGCATAGTTCCAAATTGCTCTCTAGAATGGTTGAGTCAGTTAACAACTCCACCAACTAATGAATTAGTGTCCCAGTTTTCTCACATCTTCTCCAACAATCATCATCTTTTCCTGTTATCACAGCGAATCTGAGAGATGTGTAGTGGTACCTCAGAGTTTCCTTAATTTATATTTCTATGAAGAATAGTGATTTAGAGCAACTTTTCATATATTTAGAAATGGTTTTAATTTCTTCATCTGAAAATTGCCTTCATATCCTTTAACTATTTCTTTTTGATAGAATCTTAAGCAAGACAGTGATTTTATTAAAAATAAAAAGACAATAAAAATAAATATGTTAAGATGGTGGGGGAGGAAGAGAAACACATATTTATTAAGCACTTATTATATCAAATATTAAATTAGGTACTTTACAGATATTATCTTATTTAATCCTCACAAGAGTACTAGAAGGTAGGTGTTATTATGATCTTCCTTTTATAATTGAGAGAATTGAAAAAACAAAGCTTAGATGACTTGTCTAGAGGCACACATAAATAAGAATGGATTTGAACTTAGTCTTTCTAGCTCTGGACCCACTACTCCATCCACTGTGCCACCTAGTTGAAGAGGAGGAAAATGAGAAGAAAATAGACCATTAAGAAGATTATGGCAGGAATTTAGGCATAAAATGAGGAGAACTTAGATTAGATAATGAAAGTGTTAATGAAGAGGAGATTAAAGGCTTGGGAAAAGATGAACCAACCTGATTTAGTGGTTTAAATTTAGATGTAGATTTAGATTTAGAACTGTGTTTAGAAGTAGATAGAGAATTAGCTATTCTTGTTTCAAGGATTTAGAATAGAATATGATAGAAGAGGCTGAGAATTAATAGGGGTAAATAGTAAATACAAATTTTTCTTTCTTTTTTCTACTTTCCCCCCTTTTTTGATAAGATGTATAAATTTGACAATACCTTATATTTTGGTGAGTGTCCTATATTCCTAATATATTAAATGAACTGTCAAGGTCATATTGACAGAACAAATGGGGAAGAAGCAGAATCTGGGTCTTCTTGATTCTAAGACTAACTCTAGATAGGGAGAAAGAGACAGAGAGAGAGAGAGAGAGAGAGAGAGAGAGAGAGAGAGAGAGAGAGAGAGAGAGAGAGAGAGAGAAAGAGAATATATAGGTAATGATAAATAAATAGATAGGTAAATGATAAATAGATAGATTACAGATGGATAGATAAATAGACAAACAACTCTGAGGTACCACTATACATCTCTCAGATTATCTATGAAAGAAAGAAAAAGGAAGAAAAGAAGGAAGGAAAGAAGGAAGGAAGGAGGGAAGGAAGGAAGGAAGGAAGGAAGGAAGGAAGGAAGGAAGGAAGGAAGATAGATGATATATGGATGCTTGGATAACTGATCAGTATAAAAATGATAGATAGATGATAGACAAATGGATAGGTGGATGGATAGATGGATGAATGGACAGGTAGATAAATAAATAGGGAAATAACAAACAGATCGATGGATGGTTGATAGATAATAAATGGTGGATGGACAGGTAGAATGATAAATGATAAATAGATAACTCAATAGATAAATGACAATAAGTAGATGACAGACAGACAAACAAATGGGGCAGAAATAGAACACTATCTCTTAATTCCTTTCCATTGACTTTTTTTCCCCTTTATATCATGTACTTGTTGCTGAAAACATAATATTTTATCCTTGTATAGCTCTAGCTTAGCTATCACACCCACAAGGAACAGAAAAAATGACCCACTCCTAGATCCCATCCTTTTAACTTTTGGGGGTTAGGAAAATGTTATATGGAAAGAAATATCAGGACAGATTGTACTCAGAGACATTTGCTGATTATAGCTAAACATGGCTGACCCAAAATAAGCAGGGAGTAGGATGATGTGAACCTTGGTCCTTTTATTCTCTTCTTTTAATTCACAATAGGGAAAGCAAATCTCCTTGACACTAGTTAATTACTTCATGTCTGCTCCCCATCTCCCCTGAAATGTTTCCTTTAGTCTCCACAGGTTCCTAGAAACTATAGTAAAAATGGCAGTTAATTTATCTGAACTGTTGCACTTTACTTAGTACTTGGGCACTTAAATGAAAATTGAGTTAGGTGGGGGTTGGAAAAAGGAGGGACTGAATTCTCAATGACTTGATAAATGAGATAACTTCCTTAATTGAATGTGACTGGGGATATAGAGCTGCTGCTCTGGCTCAGTGATATTGGGAGTCAACAGCAGCAAGGAGGGGAGGTTAGAAATAATATTAGGTTGTTACAAACCTGGACTGAAAAACAAAAACAAAACAAAAAAAAAAACAGGTACCCCAAGAAATCTAAAGTAGGTAAGAGTCTCAGTTCATAAAGAGGCACTTTTATCTTCATCAAAACATTGTGTCTGAAATATGGATTAAAATTAAACATCATCAGCATTATTAAAAACTGTATTCTTGAAGTCTTATTTCTGAGAGGTAAATTATTTGATAAATATTTCACATTAATGGCTTACTAAAGTGACATTAGCTGGAATAAAATGAGTCATATAAACTATTTTTACAAGATAGATTTCATTGACATATTTGTTTTTATGTCACAGCCATTCCTAGGTATTATACTGTCCCACTCAATCTATCCCTTGTTATAAGAAAAAATTAAACAAAAACAATCAACACAGGGAATACATTTATAAATGGACATAACATTTTGCTAAAATAACCTCCATCTATTTGCTCAGGAGTAGAAAGTATGTTTTGATATTTGTTCTATAAGGTTATTATTGCAGTTGCAGTTACTTAATACTTATTCCCATGTTATTGGTCTCGCCATTACATTATAACATTACTCTTCTGGTTCGGCATGTATCACTTTGTATCAGCTCATACAAGTGATAATCACATAACAAACATTTATATAATACTTACTATGTAACAGGCACTGTGTCAAGGACTTTATAATTATCTCCTTTAAGCATTATAATCATGAAAGATAAGTGCTATTATTATTTCCATTTTACAGCTGAGGGGAACTGAGACAAATCATAGTTAAGTTATTTGCCCTGTGTGCCACAGCTAGCAGGTATCTGAAGCTGGATTTAAACTCAGTTCTTCCTGACTGTTTTATCCATTGGTCCACCTGGGTGTCTGACCCTATGATTCTATGATTACTTCTTATTTATTATATCTTACTGGATACATAATATTCATTATTCTTCTCTATAACAACTTTTTAAATTATTTACTAGTTGAAGGATACTCTTTGTTTCCAGTTCTTTGCTTCCATAAAAAAGTGTTTCTATGAATATTTTTCTGCGTGTGTATAGTCCCCAAACTTTCTTCTTTCCACCTTCTCTATCACTGTATAGACCAAGACTATACAATTAAGGGTGTCTTCTGGATTCCTCAGTATCTCTTGCCTCCATATCCAAGTTGTTATCAAGCTCTGTTGATTTCACCTTTCCAATATCTTTCATGTCCCTCTTTTGCCCCCCAATCCTGTCACCACTCTAGAACAAGACTTCATCACCTCAACCTGCTATTGCAATAGCTGCTGATATGCCTATTTACATCAAGTTTCTCCCCACTCTAATTTATCTTCCATTTAGCTGCCAAAATAATGTTCCTAAAACATAGGTCTGACTATATATCACTCTTCTAACTAGATAAATTCCAGTAGCTTCCTATTGCCTCTAGGAGGAAATACAAAAATGTTCTGTTTGATATTCAAAGCCTTTCATGTCCTAACCCTCCCCAACCTTTCTAGTCTCCTTAAACCTTATGCCCTACCAGATTCTCTACATTCCAATGACACTGGTCACCTGGCTGCTCCATTACACAAAACACATCATTTCTCAGCTCCAGGCATTCTCTCTGGCTGTCCCCCATGTCTGGATGTTTTGTCTCTTTCATTGTAATTACTGACCTACGTTGCATCTTTTAAGGCCCAACTAAAATTCTACCTTCCACCTAAAACCTTTCCTAACCACTCTTAATTCCAGTGACATTCACTATTATTTTATATTTATTCTGCATATAGCTTATTTTATATAAATATACTTGTCTACACATTGTCTCCCATTAGATTGAGAATAAGAACTGTCTTTTGCCAAATACTATATTTCCAAGACTTGGCATAGTACCTGGCACATAGTAAATACTTAGGTACTTAGTAAATACTGATTTATTGATAATGAAATTTTGTTTGTCTTTGATTTCTCTGAGGTATATTTATAATGGTGAGATTGCTTAGTCAAAGGATAGGATATATGGCCTGCCTACTTTTATTTTATAATTTCAAACTATTGTGGGAAACTGGGCCCTTTCATAGTTCTAACAACAATGGCTTTAGTATGCCTGTCTTTCCCCAGCCAGCCATTTTAATATTGAATGTGGCTTTTATCTGTTATCTTTGGCAATTGACAGAATATGTAATGTAATATCAGGGTATTTTTAATTTGCATTTCCCTTATCATTTGTGATTTAAAGTATGTTTTCATACAGTCATTTATAGTTTCTACCTTTTTTGAAAATGATTTGTTCATATTCTTTGAACACTTTTTCTATCAAGAAATTCATTATGAATTTAAAGGAAATATTCTTCAAAAATGACAGTTTCTCAAATTAATTTTTGATAAAACATCAGGGTCAATCCTGAAATATCTACTTTGTATCATCTCTAGAGCAATATGTTAATTTAAGACAACTATCTACCTTTCTGAAGAATTTATTGATTAAGCACTGTACCAGTCCTTGATCCTTAATAAGAAAATATAGTCAGGAAATTTATTGTTTTGCAGAACAATCTTTAGCAAAAAAAAAAGTCAGAATTGTCTTGGTCATAGAAGAATGTCTCTGTTACACCTATCAATCTCTCTTGATAGGTAATTTTGTTGGTAGCACTGGCTTCATATATATTTCCATTCCAATGGTTTATTTTCTTCATTTTAAAAGATGCCAAAGCTAATTGTTCTAATCTATTCAATATATAAGTAACATAGAAGGGTCATCTGATGAGAAGTAGTTGACAGAATTGGATAATTAGTCATACTAACATAGACCTTTACTCCATCACTTCTCCAAAAGCATAGCTTAAGTGACTGTGATATATTGACCCTTAGTACAATATTCTGAACATTAAATTGCCTAATAATGGGGCTAGGAGAAGTGTAATAGAAACAGTAATTATATTATTACCCAATGGAAACTTTAAAATTTCTCATTCTGAGTACCAAACCATCTTGACCACCTTTAGTTACTATTTCCATCAGAAATATAATGGGGATAACTTTTAACAGAGAAATTGCCACTCAATTAAAGGATTATAGATAATCAGAAAGTTTGGGATAATACGTCAAGAACTAAGATAAATTCAAGCCTCAGAACACTGAATATGACTTTGCAAGAAGAGAAGGAAATTATATTAAAATGAGTTTCCATTTTAAGAATTTTTATGACATTGTTTTATTTTTACTATATTTTCAATATTATGTTCTATAATTTTGTTAGTAATCAAAATCAAGTTCACTATTGCATAATTTGGAGAATCTATTCTCTCTTTTGAAAACTGATGCAACATTTGTCTATTTCCATTTTCCTCTCCCTCTTTTATTCTCTGCATATTTCTAAGACCCATAGAAGACCATGCCCTTACTTTCTTCTTTTTTTAATTATAGCTTTTTATTTACAAAACATATGCATGGGTAATTTTTTCAACACTGACCCTTGCAAAATCTTCTGTTCCAAATTTTTCCCTCCTTCCTCCCCCCTCTAGATGACAGGTAGTCTAATACATGTTAAATATGTTAAAATATATGTTAAATTCAATATATGTATACATGTATATACAGTTATCTTGCTACACAAGAAAAATTGGATCTGGAAAGGAAAAAAAATAAAACCTGAGAAGGAAAACAAAGGTCCACACAGTTCCCACAATCCTCTCTCTGAGTGTAGATGCCTCTCTTCATTACTGAACAACTGTAACTGGTTTGAATCATTTCATGGTTGAAGAGAGCCACATCCATCAGGAATTGATCATCGTATAGTTTTCTTGTTGCCATACATGGCATATGATCTTCTGGTTTCTGCTCATTTCATTTAGCAACAATCCATGTAAGTTTCTCCAAACCTCTCTGAAATCATCCTGTTGGTCATTTCTTACAGAACAATAATATTCCATAACATTTATATACCATAATTTATTCAGCCATTCTCCAATTGATGGGCATCCATTCAGTTTCCAGTTTCTTGCCACTACAAAAAGAGCTGTCACAAACATTTTTTGCACATACAGGTCCCTTTCCCTTCTTTAAGATCTCTTTGGGACATAAGCTCAGTAGTAACACTGCTGAGTCAAAGGGAATGCACAGTTTGATAATTTTTTGAGCATAGTTCCAAATTGCTCTCCAGAATGGTTGGATTCATTCACAGTTGCACCAACAATGTATCAATGTCCCAGTTTTCCCACATCCCCTCCAACATTCGTCATTATCTTTTCCTGTCATTTTAACTAATCTGAGAGGTGTGTAGTATACACTCACTATCAACTTTTTCCTTCTAATACATTAAAATCCTAGGCCTGATTTGAGTTATGCTATTTTGGTGGTTCCAGTTTGACCCCAGAATGAATGTGATATTTGTACACTATGAAATACACAAGAAAAGGAAATTGCTCAACAGAAATTCATTCATTGAAGATAGAACATTTAGTTCAACTAAATTCAGCACCCATTGACTCACATCTACTATGACAGAAGCCCTGATCAGAAAGGTATGTTGACTACCAATCATTGTGAAATACATCAAGCTTAAAAAACACTAACTATTAAGGTGGCGATCAGGAATTTTTGAGGATCACTTAAGCCTTAGTCCCCTGTAACACTAAAGTCTCAAGATAAATTTCACCTTATTAGCAAAAAATTTGCCTAGGGGCTGTAATGGGCTGAGGTTTGAGCTGATGCACTGAGGTCCCAAGTACATGAGGCTAGATAGTAATTGGGCTATACTCTATTAATATACATGATTGGATTAAGAATGGTCCCTGCCCACTCTCCTTGCAAGTCCTGATGTGTTGTATAGGAAATGACGATTTTGGTGGGTGGAGGCAGAGAGGGAAGAAGAGAAGCTGGGAGAGATTGGGCTGAGTTCGAGACTCCGAGCTGCTGGTTGTGTGGCTGCTGGTCGAGCTAGCTTCTTGACTCAGCTGCACACATTGCTATCGCCGATTCTCTTCCACCTCCGATCCTTCTTCACTGAGAATAAAGACTGCGATTTTCCCTAACCTGAATTCCTGTCTCGTGCTGATCTTAAAATTCACAATCTTAACATTTGGCCTTGGTGGGAACCAAGGACTGAAGAAGTCTCCGGTGACCAGGAACTTGGGTGAGTATTGTTAATAGACAAATAAGGAACTTATTTTCTTAAAAACTAAACCAGTAATTTTTTTTTTTTTGCTAAAATGGGACAAAGGCTAGCTAAAGACTCTCCATCCCCGCCCCCAACCCCACCCAAGAGTGGTGCTATGGAAAGCATGATTAAGCTGACAGAAATACATGGGTTACTTATAACTTGGGAACAGATAGCGAGATTTGTGGGTATATTAAACTGCATCTCCCCTTGGATC
Organism: Sarcophilus harrisii; assembly: GCF_902635505.1. Lineage (NCBI taxonomy): Eukaryota > Metazoa > Chordata > Mammalia > Dasyuromorphia > Dasyuridae > Sarcophilus > Sarcophilus harrisii. The sequence goes on along the minus strand of NC_045426.1, from coordinate 175,094,490 downwards.
GTAGAGGAGGAGCAGATCTCTCGAGATAACTGGTCCCGGGTTGGACAAGAGATGTTCATACATTTCAGAGAATATGGTCCTCATTCAATTCCCATGGAGGCATTTTATTTATACAATGTATTTCAGTTAGCACTAAGAATCCCTAGAAGAAAGAAAAAGCCCTTGACTCCTTCCACTCCTCCTCAAATTAGCCATGATATTAAGGAGGAAGACAATGAAGAGATTAATGACCATATCCCCACAGGGCATGGAGACTTAAGTGAGCAAGGGAATGAAAAACAGCCCTACTATGTGTCAAATGTATGTTGCTGCTGCTCTTGCTCCAGTAAGAAAAGCATTCCCAAAAGTTATGCTATTACATTACATGGATGACATTTTGGGATGTGCACCTGAGGAACAAATGTTAGAGGCATGTCTACAAAAGACCATAGAAACACTAAGGAATTACAAATTATACATAGCACCAGAAAAAATTCAAAGACATGCTCCTTTTCAATATTTAGGATATGAAGTATACCCTAAGGTGCTTACAGTTCAAAAACTCTCCTTAAGAACAGAAAAGCTAAACACATTGAATGATTTTCAGAAATTGATAGGAGATATCCAATGGATGCGACCAGTGTTAGGCTTGACTACCTATCAGTTACAACCGTTATATGACATTTTAAGGGAGACAGTGCTTTAAATTCACACGCCAGCTTACAAAAGAAGCTCAAGAGGCTTTGAGAGAAGTTGAACTGGCTTTATCCAATGTGGTTGAAAGAGTCACTCAAAACCCTTGGAGATATCAGTTTTTGCTACACAAGAGGCACCCACAGCAGTCCTTCATCAAGGACACAGTGTGATAGAGTGGGTGAACCTCCCAGCACAACCAGATCAAAGCCTTACACCCTACCCAGTGCTTGTGGCTAGAATTTTATTAAAGGCCACTAAGCGAGCAGTACAATTATCTGGGACAAGACCTGATAAGATATACACCTTTTATACCAATACACAAATTAATGTGTGTTGTGAGACCATCCAGAGTGGCAAATTTTTAGCCATGGCTCCAAATTTTTACATGGGTCTCCATTAAAGATAACTAGATTATTACATAATTGGCGATGGACTCTTGAAGAAAAGTTTCTAAAGTTCCTCTTCAAGGACCAACAATCTTCACGGATGCATCAAACATAATATTTGTGCTGTGTACTCTCATGATCTAACTATAAAAGAGTAGTCAGAACTCCTTTTCAGTCCACTCAGCAGAATGAATTATCTGGATCATTCTAGCTCTTACTTATTATCCAGGAGACATAAATATAATATCTGATTTGGCCTATTCAGTAGGTGTGGTACAAAAAATTGCCACAGCCCAAATAAAATTTGCAGCCTCTAATATATATCAGCTCTTTAAGAAACTTCAAGAGCAAGTGAGAAAACATCCAGGTAAGATCTATATATTACATGTCCATTCTCATAGTGGACTTCCAGGTCCCATATTTGATGGCAATTCAAAGGCAGATAGCCTTCTAACTATGTTGGTCAATACCCCTTTGTTCCAAGAAGCTCAGGCATCTCATTCTAAATATCATCAGGCTGCTCGAGCTTTACGTTTACAATTTGGAATAACAAGAGAGGAAGCTAGGAGCATAGTAAAAGCCTGTACGGCTTGCCTTCCTTTCCACGCTCCTACACTGCCTCCAGGGAAGAACCCTCGTGGTTTGAGACCCAATGAAATCTGGCAAATGGATGTGACCCATTATAAATCTTTTGGTCGTCTGTCTTTCATCCATGTTGTGGTAGACACCTTTTCAGGATTCACTTTTGCAATGCCAGCAGCAAAAGAGACAGCCCAAGTGGTCACTGAATTCCTCATACAAGCATTTGCCATTATGGGTGTGCCACAAGCAATAAAAACAGACAATGGTCCTGCTTATACTTCGAAACATTTTGCACACTTTTGTGCACAGTATAAGATTTTACACACCACGGCATACCTTTTAATCCTCAAGGACAGGCAATAGTGGAGAGGAGAAACAGAGATATTAAGACACTACTCAAAAACAAAAGAAAGGGAGCCACAGGTAACCCTAGAGAACTTCTAAATCTAGCTCTTTATACTATTAACTTCTTGATTTTTGACAAAGATGCACTGGCTCCAGCTGACAGGTTTTATAACCCACCGGAAGGTCAGTGTCCAGTGCGAAGCAGCTCCACTATCTTTAGATAATCGCCAGGTGATGTAGAGACCCAGAAAGTGGTGAATGGAAAGGACCAGATAGGTTAACTGCTTTGGGAGAGGTTTGCTTGTATCTCTACAGGTGGAGAAGGAATCAGATGGGTGCCGACGAGCCATATTCGCCTTGTCCATCAGAGAGAGCAGAGCAGACCTTTGAAACAAAGGAGAAGACCCAAGAAATATCGGGTGGTGCTGTTGCTGATTGTGCTCACCATTGAAAGAGCGTGGCAGTTATGGCGTTTGACTCATGGACATCAAAGATTGTCGGACTTCAAAACCCTCAGGAATCATTGGATTCTCTGAGCCATAGGACTCAAAACCCTCAGGAATCATTGGATTCTCTGAGCCATAGGACTTGAAAACTCTCAGAGAATCATTGGATTCTCTGAGACATAGGACTTGAAAACCCTCAGGAATCATTGGATTCTCTGAGACATAGGACTTGAAAACTCTCAGGAATCATTGGATTCTCTGAGCCATAGGACTTGAAAACTCTCAGGAATCATTGGATTCTCTGAGACATAGGACTTGAAAACCCTCAGGAATCATTGGATTCTCTGAGACATAGGATTGAAAACTCTCAGGAATCATTGGATTCTCTGAGAAATGATAAGACTGTTACAACACTTCAAAATCTGCTGGAATCATTGGATTCCCTAACACATAAAAAGACTTTCAGGACTTCAAAAACTCAGGGGGATCATTGGATTCCCTGACATGTGAAACAATGGACAATAGATTGGTTTTGAACTATCTCTTGGCTGCTGAAGAAGGTGTATGTGTGACTGTTGTTTACATACCCACCTTCTAGGACTTCTGGTGATCTTTTCCAACACCATGTTGATTTATATTGTTTGCTATTCTGCTACTTGTGTGTACAATTCATGTTTGTTACACCACATCGAGCCTGCACTGACTGAGGGAGGGTCATCCTAATAACCTCTGCGTTATTGCTATGTGCTTGTGTAATACCTCCCATGCTGATGGGTTTGTGCATAATAAGACCCTTCAGCCCAGAAACCCGCTAGCAACCCCCATTTCCCTTTGGTGCTTTTCATCTCCCTTCCTGAGATGTCAGGGAGGGTGTGATCATCTCCTTTTAGTGCTTTCACCGCCTTTTCTGAGGAAGTCAGGAGGCTGTGATCACCTCCTTTCGGTGCTTTCACCTCCTTCCCTGAGAAGTTAGGGAGGCTGTGATCACCTCCCCTTGGGGGCTCTGACCTCCCTGAGGAGTCAGGGATGGCATGACCACCGGTGTTCTAAAATAAAAGAAAGCGGGAAATGTAATGGGCTGAGGTTTGAGCTGATGCACTGAGGTCCCAAGTACATGAGGCTAGATAGTAATTGGGGCTATACTCTATTAATATACATGATTGGATTAAGAATGGTCCCTGCCCACTCTCCTTGCAAGTCCTGATGTGTTGTATAGGAAATGACGATTTTGGTGGGTGGAGGCAGAGAGGGAAGAAGAGAAGCTGGGAGAGATTGGGCTGAGTTCGAGACTCCGAGCTGCTGGTTGTGTGGCTGCTGGTCGAGCTAGCTTCTTGACTCAGCTGCACACATTGCTATCGCCGATTCTCTTCCACCTCCGATCCTTCTTCACTGAGAATAAAGACTGACGATTTTCCCCTAACCTGAATTCCTGTCTCGTGCTGATCTTAAAATTCACAATCTTAACAAGGGGCCTTTAAGTTTTCTTTGTAATTGTAGTGCAACCATTCTAGGGTTCTAGTTTATCTGGACCTGGTGATGAGCTCATTTAAGGGAGATTCCAGATGTTATCTTTTGATCTCATTAATCAACTTGGATTTCAATTCCATATTGAACATCCTTATTATACCCTTCTCTGTAGATGTTGCTTGGAACTAGGATAAGTACAGACATCATACACTCCCCGAAGGTCATAAGGAAATTTCTTTGCCTTATTATGACTTTGAATAGGACCAGTGTTTTTCAGTTCCTATACTTATAGTAATTTTAGCTGACTAGCTGGCTATCACGGCAAATGCCCTGTTTGTTATATCTGTTTACTATGCTGGAAGTTGTAATCACTGCATGTTCCTGAACCAAGCCTTGCTGATATTGAATTTTCCCCATTTTCTGGGTCTTTCTCTATGCTTCCTGAAGATATGAGTTTATAGGCTTGCTTAAGTACAATTCAATATTTATTAGCATTTTTCCAAAACTCTAATCAAAATAGTAGCTGCCTTTATCAATCATCTGCAAGTCTTGTGTAAAAATCCAAATTCCAAATTCCAGCCATTCATTCATCCCCAGTGATCAAACTGCATTATGCATCTACTGCATCTTTTTTTTTCCTGCCTCAAACTTTACTGTTAGATAATTTTCAAATTTGGACTGCATTTTTGACTATCTAATATTTAATAATCTCATAATTCTTCAAATAAAAGACATTACAGATAGGAACAGGAGTTAGAAGGGGGAATGATAATTAGTATTTATATTGCACTTTAAGGATAACAAAGCACTTTGCAATATTATTTCATTTTATTCATCTTACAATCCTAATATATAGGTGCTATTATTGTTTTCTTTTTATAGATTAGGAAGCTAAATGTGCAGAAACTGGTGACTTTCCTAAATTCACACACACACACAAAAAGGGAAATCCCAAAGTTTTCCTTCCCAGAATTGCTGTAAAGACGAGATGGGGTATTTATAAAAAGTTTAGCACAGTTCCCAGTACATAGTAGATGCTTGATAAATTCTTCCTCCTTCCCTCCCTCCCTTCCTTCCATGATATATTTAATCTTATAATAGTTTTAAAGGTACTTAGAGGTACTGAAAAGTTAAGATTAAGCCCATGGTCATACAACTTGCACATTTTCAAAATAGGAATTCAACTCATTTTCCTTATTCCAAGATCAATTCTGTATCAATTAAGCTTCATTATCTTATTCTTTTGTGAGTCGGATTCTAATACTTCCCTATAAACCCAAAAGTTTATTTACCATTCTGAAAATGTTCATTAACTGTTTCAGAATGATATTTGAGGGTACCCAAGTAGATATGATGGATTCAGCCATTTTAAATTTGTAATCTTATTAAATAAGTAATAAAGAATAAAATTTAAATATATTAAAGAAGACTATCCTAAATATGGGAATATATCTAGATTTTTGCATGGATATGACAACAAGCTGGTATCATTTCAAATTTTCCCATCTGAGCATCTCAACAAAATAAAGTCTATGCTAATATGTTGTGTGCTTGCAGAGAGAGCAACACTTAACCAGATGTCAACAATGACTATTTACTTTTTTCTAAATGAGGGCCTTGCTCAAAATGGAACCTTAGTGGGATTTTTTTAATATGTATCCATAAAGTATATATGGATAGCAATGAAGGGCTGTTCTAGGAAGTTATGAAATTGCCCCCTTTTGAAACAAAAAAAAAGGAAAGAAAGTGATAAGCAAGGCGATGATTGAATTACATGACTGTTTGAAGCTGATCATACTGTCTCCTCTCAACCCCCACTTTTTTCCCTCAGTCCTTGGACAAGATTTGTTTTTAACAATGGACTATAAATGAACACTTCCCTTATATAGCATATATGTCGATGCACTGAGAAACCTAGATTATTTCCCCCTGTAGATAACTGGCTGCTTCTTACTAAAGTGGAGGAACTGAAGGCCTAGATTACAAGACCCAAGGCTCAATAACAGTCAAGTGAGCTCTTCTCTGGTATCAGGTGATACCACAGTTACTCTCACATTTTGGAAAGCATAGCTAAAGCTTGAAAGGCAGAACAATTGGGGCTATGTGATAAATTGATTGGGTAATAAACAGAGAGGTGCAAATACTTGGATTAGAATTCTGTCTCTGACATTTTCTAATGGGGTAGACCTTCCTTGGCTCTCTGAGCTTCTTTTTCTCATTTGTAAAATGAGAAAATTAGATTCAACTCAAAAGTCTATTCCAATTCAAAATCTATGATTTTATACCTCTAGGAACAGATTGCTATAAACAGTAGTGTGTTTGGGAGTTTAATATATATATAAAAATTATCTCAATTATCCATTTTGCTTCTGTGCATATAATACACAATGCATTCAATGCAAATTTGAATTACCATTTCAGTATTTTGAGGGTAGGGAGCAGTTAGATGGTACATTGTAAAAGGCTACTCTTTAAAGGTGTGCTTGAATCAGATAACCAAACACTTATGGCTAATTACCTATTGGACAATAACTTTATTAGCATGTTTGGAATTTCTCTTCTTACAGTTAATTGCTGGCTCAATGCTTGGGGTTAAGAGAATTGTAGATAAGGATTAGGGGGTGGAGTGAGAAATGTGAGAGAACTTCACTTGGCCTCAGGACAAGGAGGAGAAAAGTGTGGAGATTGGCTCAAAGAAAAAATAATTGACATTTGTTTTAGAGAAAATTCTCTCTCGCCTCATTAAAAACGGGGGAGAGGAAAAGGGAAAAGAAAAAGAGTAATAAGGGAAGGAAGGGGGAAAGACTCAAAGGGGGGGAGGGAGGGATTATAAAGAGGATAAGTATCGTGATACAAGAGGGGTACATAAGTTTAAAAGGGGGAAAGAGGGTTGGGGGAGGCAAGAATAAGTAAAGCACAATCTGGGGTTATTAGGATGGCAGGAAATACAGATTTAGTAATTCTAACCGTAAATGTGAATGGGATGAACTCCCCCATAAAGAGGAGGCAGATAGCAGACTGGATCAAAAGTCAGAACCCTACAATATGTTGTTTACAAGAAACACATTTAAAGCAGGGGGATACATATAGAGTAAAGGTAAAAGGCTGGAGCAAAATCTATTATGCTTCAGGTGAAGTCAAAAAAGCAGGGGTAGCCATCCTTATCTCAGATCAAGCAAAAGTAAAAATTGATCTAATTAAAAGAGATAAGGAAGGAAACTACATCCTGCTAAAGGGTAGCATAAACAACGAAGCAATATCAATATTAAACATATATGCACCAAGTGGTATGGCACTCAACTTCCTAAAGGAGAAGTTAAGAGAGTTGCAAGAAGAAATAGACAACAAAACTGTAATAGTAGGAGATCTCAACCTTGCACTCTCAGAATTAGACAAATCAAACCACAAAACAAATAAGAAAGAAATTAAAGAAGTAAATAGAATATTAGAAAAATTAGGTATGTTGGATCTTTGGAGAAAATTGAATGGAGATAGAAGGGAATATACTTTCTTCTCAGCAGTTCATGGAACCTATTCAAAAATTGACCATATATTAGGACATAAAGACCTCAAAATTAAATGCAAGAAAGCAGAAATAGTAAATGCTTTCTTTTCAGATCATGATGCAATAAAAACTACATTCAACAAAAAGTTAGGGGGAAATAGACCAAAAAGTAATTGGAAACTAAACAATCTCATCTTAAAGAATGATTGGGTGAAGCAGCAAATTATAGATACAATTAATAATTTCACTCAAGATAATGACAATGATGAGACATCATACCAAAATTTGTGGGATGCAGCCAAAGCGGTAATAAGAGGGAATTTTATATCCTTAGAGGCTTACTTGAATAAAACAGAGAAAGAAAAGATTAATGAATTGGGCTTGCAACTAAAAAAACTAAAAAAAGACCAAATTAAAAACCCCCAATCAAATACTAAATTGGAAATTCTAAAATTAAAAGGAGAAATTAAAAATATTGAAAGTAAAAAAACTATTGAACTAATTAATAAAACTAAGAGTTGGTTCTATGAAAAAGCCAATAAAATAGATAAGCCTTTGGTAAATCTGATTAGAAAAAGGAGGGAGGAAAATGAAATTAGTAGTCTTAAAAATGAAAAGGGAGAACTTTCCACCAATGAAGAGGAAATTAGAGAAATAATAAGGAGTTATTTTGCTCAACTTTATGCCAATAAATTTGATAACCTAAGTGAAATGGATGACTACCTCCAAAAATATAGACTTCCCAGACTAACAGAGGAGGAAGTAAATTGCTTGAATAGTCCCATTTCAGAAAAAGAAATAGAACAGGCAATTAAACAACTCCCTAAGAAAAAATCCCCAGGACCAGATGGATTTACATGTGAATTTTACCAAACATTTAAAGAACAATTGGCCCCAATGCTATATAAATTATTTGATAAAATAGGGAATGAAGGAGTCCTACCAAATTCCTTCTATGACACAGACATGGTACTGATACCTAAACCAGGTAGGCTGAAAACAGAGAAAGAAAATTATAGACCAATCTCCCTAATGAATATTGATGCTAAAATCTTAAATAAGATATTAGCAAAAAGACTACAGAAAATCATCTCCAAGATAATACACTATGATCAAGTAGGATTTATACCAGGAATGCAGGGCTGGTTCAATATTAGGAAAACTATCAATATAATTGGCCATGTTAATAACCAAATTAACAAAAACCATATGATCATCTCAATAGATGCAGAAAAAGCATTTGATAAAATCCAACATCCATTCCTATTAAAAACACTTGAGAGTATAGGAATAAATGGACTTTTCCTTAAAATAATCAGCAGCATCTATTTAAAACCATCAGTAAGCATCATATGTAATGGAGACAAACTGCAACCATTCCCAATAAGATCTGGAGTGAAACAAGGTTGCCCACTATCACCGTTACTATTTAATATTGTATTAGAAACGCTAGCTATAGCAATAAGAGCTGAGAAAGAGATTAAAGGAATAAGAATAGGCAATGAGGAAGCCAAATTATCACTCTTTGCCGATGACATGATGGTATACTTAGAGAACCCCAGAGATTCTGCTAAAAAGTTATTAGAAATAATCCACAACTTTAGCAAAGTTGCTGGTTATAAAATAAACCCACATAAGTCATCAGCATTCTTATATATCACTAACAAAATCCAACAGTCAGAGTTACAAAGAGAAATTCCATTTAAAGTAACTACTGATAATATAAAATATTTAGGAATCTATCTGCCAAGGGAAAATCAGAAACTTTATGAGCAAAATTACAGACCACTTTTCACACAAATTAAGTCTGATCTAACCAATTGGAAAAATATTAAATGCTCTTGGATAGGGCGAGCAAATATAATAAAGATGACAATATTACCTAAACTAATCTATTTATTTAGCGCTATACCAATCAGACTCCCAAAAAACTATTTTAATGACCTAGAAAAAATAACAACAAAGTTCATATGGAAAAACAAAAGGTCAAGAATTTCAAGGGAATTAATGAAAAAAAAATCAAATGATGGTGGCTTAGCTGTACCAGATCTAAAATTATATTATAGAGCAGCAGTTACCAAAACTATTTGGTATTGGCTAAGGAATAGATTAGTTGATCAGTGGAATAGATTAGGTTCAAGGGATAAAACAGTCAACAAATATAGCAACCTAGTCTTTGACAAACCCAAAGATCCCAGCTTTTGGGATAAGAACTTACTGTTTGATAAAAATTGCTGGGAAAATTGGAAACTAATATGGCAGAAACTAGGCATTGATCCATACTTAACGCCGTACACCAAGATAAGGTCAAAATGGGTTCATGACCTAGGCATAAAGAATGAAATTATTAATAAATTAGAGGAACATAGGATAGTTTACCTCTCAGACCTGTGGAAGGGGAAGGTCTTTATGACCAAAGCAGAACTAGAGATCATTACTGATCACAAAATAGAAAATTTCGATTATACCAAACTGAAAAGTTTTTGTACAAACAAAACTAATGCAGACAAGATTAGAAGGGAAGCAATAAACTGGGAAAATATTTTTACAGTCAAAGGTTCTGATAAAGGCCTCATTTCCAAAATATATAGAGAATTAACTCTAATTTATAAAAAATCAAGCCATTCTCCAATTGAAAAATGGTCAAAGGATATGAACAGACAATTCTCAGATGAAGAAATTGAAACTATTTCTAGTCATATGAAAAGATGCTCCAAGTCATTATTAATCAGAGAAATGCAAATTAAGACAACTCTAAGATACCACTACACACCTGTCAGATTGGCTAAGATGACAGGAAAAAATAATGATGATTGTTGGAGGGGATGTGGGAAAACTGGGACATTGATTCATTGTTGGTGGAGTTGTGAACGAATCCAACCATTTTGGAGAGTAGTTTGGAACTATGCTCAAAAAGTTATCAAACTGTGCATACCCTTTGATCCAGCAGTGTTACTACTGGGATTATATCCCAAAGAGATTATAAAGAAGGGAAAGGGACCTGTATGTGCACGAATGTTTGTGGCAGCCCTTTTGTAGTGGCTAGAAACTGGAAACTGAATGGATGTCCATCAGTTGGAGAATGGCTGAATAAATTGTGGTATATGAAAATTATGGAATATTACTGTTCTGTAAGAAATGACCAACAGGATGATTTCAGAAAGGCCTGGAGAGACTTACACGAACTGATGCTAAGTGAAATGAGCAGGACCAGGAGATCATTATATACTTCAACAACAATACTAGATGATGACCAGTCCTGATGGATCAGGCCATCCTCAGCAACGAGATCAACCAAATCATTTCTAATGGAGCAGTAATGAACTGAACTAGCTATACCCAGAAAAAGAACTCTGGGAGATGACTAAAACCACTACATTGAATTCCCAGTCCCTATATTTATGCACACCTGCATCTTTGATTTCCTTCACAAGCTAATTGTACAATAATTCAGAGTCTGATTCTTTTTGTACAGCAAAATAATGTTGTGGTCATGTATACTTATTGTGTATCTAAGTTATATTTTAATATATTTAACATCTACTGGTCATCCTGCCATTTAGGGGAGGGGGTGGGGGGGGGTAAGAGGTGAAAAATTGGAACAAGAGGTTTGGCAATTGTTAATGCTGTAAAGTTACCCATGTATATATATCCTGTAAATTAAAAGGCTATAAAAAAAAAAAAAAAAAAAAAAAAAAAAAAAAGAAAAGTGTGGAGATTCTGGACTCTAGAATCAAGGAGGGCAAAACTCCTGGAAGTTTTGTCCATCTCCTTCACTTCTCATGCTAAAGACCAATTGCCTATCCTGACTCTGGCTTATCCTGAGGTCTCCAGGGAGCTAGCCCAGAATTTACAATACAGTAGCACTAGTCCTGGAGTAAAGAAGACCTGAATTCAAATTCAACCTCAGTCACTATGTGTGTCAAGTCACTTAATCTTATTTGCTACAGTTCCTCATCTATAAAATAAGCTGGAGAAGGAAATGGCCAATCACTTTTGTATCTTTGCCAAGAAAATGCAAATGAGTACATGAAGAATTGGACATAACTGAAAAGACTGAAAAACTGATCAAGGAATATAAGCATTTTTAAATTAGAGATTGACTTTAGTTCAGTTTTCTTGTCAACTGAAGCCTCTTTTTTGGAGATCCATACCATGATGGGTAAATAAGTTAGATAGGTAGATAATGGAAATATCTATCATCAAGTAGTAGTAAAAGTAAAAAGTCAAATTATTTTAAGTTCCATGTTGTCCTCTTGTCTAGGAAAAGAAAAACACCATAAATCTCATGGCAATTTACAACTGGAAGAAACCTATGAAATTATCTAATCCAACAGATTACTTTACAGATGAATGAATTGAGACCATTAAGAGTTTAAGTGAATAGTCTAAGGTCAAATAGGTAGTTTGTAAGAGAGCAAGAATTAGACTTCAGATATGATTTCCAGCACATTAAGTTCATTATAAAATATATCTTTTTAAAGGTCCACATACTAATTCTCTCCTTTTGTGGAAAGGTGATAGGAAAAGCATACATACATATTATCTATCTATGTATACACATGTATATTATATGAATAAATTAACACTTTCTAGTGAAGAGGGAAGTCCCCTTCATCGATCCAATGGCTTTTCTGGCAATATAGTTATGTATGGAGATTGGGGGTAGGAATGGGCAGTACTTAATTCCCATAAAAAAGTTATCTCAGAAATCATTCATTCAAAACTCTCCTGAAAACTTCTGGGAATTCCAAGGACATAGTGACTAAACAGTATTATCTAGGGATGATAAATTTCTTGGCTCTTTCCTCCTTGTGGTGGCCCATCAATGAAAATGAAAAAGCTTGTCACTTTTATATGATGCAGAAAAACCTGAGTGGTTTGGTCCTGCCATGCCCTGTGACAGTAGCAGAGAAGAAAGTTTCTTCCTCATTTGAGGGGGGGGGGGGGGTGGGATGGGGGAGGGAAGGGGAGAGAATGAAAGGGAAGGGAAGAGGGAGAGAAAAGGAGCAGGAAGGAAAGGGAAAGGAGAGGAGGAGGGAAAGGGAGAGAGACAGACAGGCAGATTCAGGAAAGTTTTCTCTTCCTTCAACTCTCCAGGTGGCATCAATGAAATCAGAGGTATCTAATACAGTAAAGAATAGGCTTGTCCTTTCCCAATATGGAATTGTGGCAGTCATCCCTATATAGTAACTAAAGTAAGAGGACTCTCTCCTGTAGATAAGTTTTACTCAGATATCTCATCCACCTTTACATTTTTTTTTTCTTAAGTAGTAAAAAAGCATCAACCTCAGAAAGGATATGTCTAGGCCTAGTGATAGACTCAATTGTTGAAGAGATTAAAAGGTCCTGGGTGCATTCATTGAGCTGGACTGGCAGCAAGAAGAGTTTCTTCACTTGAGATTCCGCCAATAGGAATCCAAGTGTCAGACTTATGTATAGTTCAGACAACATTTAATAAAAAAAAAAAAAAAAAAAAACTGGAGAGATCTCTAGAAGCAAAGGAAAGTTTATTATACCTTCTCGAGAGAATCGGGGCATCCCACACATGGAGCAGACAATCAAAGGGAGGAGGCACTGTAGGGGGTAGGGGTAACACTTTTTATCCCTAACTCAAATATCCCCACCCACCACTGACCTTCATCCTTATTGGCTGAGGATCTTACATTCTAAACTACCCAAGAAATTGAACTTGACCAATAAGTACATAGTTGTCCATATTTGACCTAAGCAGAAAGACACTGATGTCATAGGAGGATAACAAGGGGACTCAAGTATGCCCTTAGGAGGATAGCAAGGAGGGAACTTAAGTATGCCCTTGACTTAATGCTTAAAGTCCTTCAGGCCTACTCAAACCTTGAAATAGATGAAGCCTTACTCGATTTTCACAAATATCTTGAAAGATCTCACCTCATCTTCTTCACTTAGATTTCTAGAAAGCATGTATTTTGAAGTAGACATGAAGAGCTCAGGTGAAATTTAAATTGCTTTATCAATAGATAAAATACTTTAATTTAAATAACTCATCTAACTACAAAATAAACAAGAAAAAAACTAGGAAGGTTAGTAGAATCCTGAAAAACCTAGATGTCATAGACCTCTGGAGAAAATTGAACAGGGACAAAAGGAATACACCTTTGTCTTTATAGTACATGGCACCTACACAAAAATTGATATAAAATATATAATGTATTATATGTAATATATATAACATAAAAATATTTCAAAAATTCACATATCAAGGCATTAAAAACTTTAGAATCAAATGCAGAAAGGCAGACATATTAAATGCTTCCTTTTCAGAAAACAATGCAATAAAAATATATTCAAAAAAGTGCCAGGGAAAGATAGACTAAAAACCAATTGGAAATTACATAATCTAATTCTAAAGAATGAGTGCATCAAACAACCAGTCACAGAAACAATCCATCATTTCATCCAAAAGAATGACAATAATGAGACAATATCCCAAAACCTATAGGATATAGCCAAAGCAGTTTTTAGGATAAGTTTTACATCTCTAAATAGCTACATGAATAAATAGGGGAAAACAGATCAATGAATTGGGTATGGAACTAAAAAAGCTGGAAAAAGAACAAATTTTTTAAATGTCAATTAAATAGCAAATTAGAAATTCTGAAACTCAAAGGAGAGATTAATAAAATATAAACTAAGAAAACTAATTAATAGTTAATAAAACTAGCTACTTAATAAAATAGAGTTGGTTTTATGAAAAAACTAACAAAATAGATAAACCTTTGGTTAATTTGATTAGAAAAAGGGAAGGGAAAAAAAAACAAATTATCATCAAAAATGAAAAGGGTGAACTTACCACCAATGAAAAAGAAATTAAAATTATAATTAGGTGCTATTTTGCCCAACTTTGTGGCAGCAAATCTAACAATCTAACCAAAATAGAAATTATTTACAAAAATATAAATTGCCCAAATTAACAGAAGAGTAAACTAATTATTTAAGTCCCATTTTAATAAAAGGAAATTGAACATGCCATTAATGAACTCCCTAAGAAAAAATCTCCAGACTATTCCTAAATGGCAAACACTTTGATCCATCAGTGTGTCTACTGAGTTTGTATCCCAAAGAAATCATAAAGAAGGGAAAGGGACCCACTTGTGCAAAATATTTGTGGCACACCTTTTTTTAATAGCAAGAAAGTAGAAATTAAATGGATGCCCATCAGTTTGAGAATGGCTAAATAATTTATGGTACATGAATATTATGAAATATATGATAATCTCAATAGATATAAAAAAAAAGCTTTTGACAAAATACAACACCCATTCCTATTAAAAACCCTAGAGAACATAGGCATAAAGGAAACTTTCCTTAAAATTATAAGAAAGCATTATTTGTAATGCAGAAAAACTGGATGCATTCCCAATAAAATCAGGGGAGAAACAAGGATATTCATTACCACCACTATTATTCAACATTGTGCTAGAAATGATGGCTTTGGCAATAAGAAAAGAAAAAGAAATTAAAGGAATTAGAATAGCCAGTGAGGAAATAAAACTATCACTCTTTTCAGAGGATATAATGATATACTTAAAGAATCCTAGAAAATGATCCAAAAACCTACCCAAAGCAATTAACGGCTTTAGTAAAGTAGCAGAATATAAAATAAACCCACACAAATCATTAGCATTTCTAAATATTACTGACAAAGCCCAGCAGCAAAAGATAGAAAGAAAAAATCAAGACAAACCCAGGAATTATATGAACACAATCATAAAATACTTCTCACACCAAGTCAGATCTAAACATCTAAAAAAATATTAAATGCTCATGGATAAAGTGAGCTAATATAATAAAAATGTCAATTCTGCCTAAATTGGTCTATTTATTTAGTGTCTTACTAATCAAATTGTCAAAAAAAAAGTATTTTATAATAACAACAAACAAGTTATGAAAGTTATGAATTTTATAATAACAAAATTCATCTGGAAGAACAAAAGGTCAAGAATATCAAGGGAATTAATGAAAACAAATATAAATAATGGTGGCTCAGTAGTACCAGACCTAAAACTATATTATAAAGCGGGAGTCATCAAAACTATTTGATAACAGCTAAGAAATAGAGGGGTGGATAGTGGAATAAGTTAGATGCACACAATACAATAATCAAGACCTATAAGAATTTTGTATTTGATAAACCCCCAAACTTCAGCTTCTGGGATAAGAACTTGATAAAAATTTCCAGGAAAACTTGAAAATAATATATTATAAACTCAGCATAAATGTGTGGTTTGTAAGCAAAATAGAATAGCAAAGGATAATTTACCTATCAGATCTTTGGAGAAAGAAGGAATTTATGACAAAAGAAGAACTAAAGAATATTATGAAAGACAAAATGAACAAAAAGGGAGAAGATGCAGTACTCCACTCTCTTGGGCCCAGAAAGTCATTCCTTAATACTACTATTCCCTCCTTTTCCTTCAACCTGTTCCTATACTACAAATATATTAGATTTGAGTTGACCTATAATGCTCCATATAATTCATTCAAGACAAGGAATTTTCCATTTGTTATAGTATGTTGAATAATGGTTTAGGTCTTATTAAGAATCTGTCAGAATTTGATAGCAGCCATTGCAATCTATAGAGGCGTCCTCTTTTATACTGAATGTGTTTAAATTGTATAAAATTAAGCAGTCACAAGTCATTCACCAGATTTCAAGACAAATTCTTTATTTTTTTGTTTCAATCTGCATTTTTGTTTGGGTAATTTCCAAGATGAAAAAAAATCAAAGTAAATGATTGTCAAATAATCTTCATTACATCTTGTATAACAATAAATAAATGTATATTTATTCTGCTCCATGACTCAATAACTCTCAACTTTTGGCTTAGATATAAATCTTCTAAGATCAAAACTTCTACTGAAATGAAGCTTGTATCAATCACACATGGTACTATCAACCTTCTACTTAATTACTAAAAAAATGTTTTGTAGATAGTCAAGAAACATGCAGTAGGATGATACTAACAAAGAGACAAATGTGAATAAAGTCCAACAGAAATTTCATTGAATTGAAGAAGAATGGCTTTTTTTTTTTTTTTTTTTTTTTTTTTTTTGCAATGGTGAGGGAAAGGAGAGATAATAGTGAGGAAAGTTATGCTTTCCCCACCTAAATAAGGCAGAAATAGCCTAGTTACTATAGACACTGGCTATTAAGGACCAATTTCTTGAGTCCTACAGAGCATTCAATCAAAAGAGTTAGCATATTAATGTGGCATCCACAATTACTCAGAGCAAGCTATCTGGGGAGTATGCTCAATGATGTGCTAGAAAAACTCACAGGAAATCCCCCTGGATTTCATCCTCAGGCTGAGTTCAGTAGAAGATGACATTACTGTCTAAGCGCTCTGACATGTGCTAGTTGAGGGGACTGCCAACCAGAGAGAGCCTGTAGGCCAGGGATTAGTGACTCTCATTGCCCCCAGTTTGACTGTAAGAACATGAATAGCATGAGACTCAGCAAATTCTTGGCAGCTTGAGACTTTAGGTCATAAAGATTGCATTTTTTAAAAATTATCCTTAAATCAAACAGAGAGAAATATAGAGTTATTTTGTCTCTACCTGTCCTTCTCCATACATTATTCACATTTATTATAATAAGCAGTGTTTTTTTTTACTTTTTTTAAGGGCACCCTAAAATGGAGTCAATGTTGTGACACAGAATAGTCATAAAAATTGAATGAGAAAGAAAGACAAAACAAGTTGTAAACCCAAGAATTTTCCACATGGCTTTGCTGCGTGCTACCAGGCAGCCTCAGGTATGTAACACATAAAGAAATTAGTTTTGAAAGACCAATTTTGTATCTGTAATTCAAACATCTAAAAATAAATGTTTTGCCAAATAGTGATTTTAACATGGTAGCCAAAATAAACACAAATACAAACAACTTTATCTAAGGATTTTCCTTCCAGGAACCAAGATGGTGAAATAAGCAATGAATCACTGTAACCCTCCCATCTTAACCTCCAAGCAACCATAAAACAGTATATTTTCAAGAAGCAGAACCCATAAGAAGTGAGATGAAAACAATCTTTTAACCAACAAACTTGAAGAATTGAGAAAAGAGTTTAGTCTCACTCAGGTAATGGTTGGGGGGAATACCCAAGACAGCAAGTACCACCTCAGCAAACTAGCAGGAGATTCTGAGTCCCATTATGGTGGAACAGGTGAATGCCAAGATCAGGAATTCCCATGTGCTATGGAAAAATCAGGAGAACCAGGAGACTTCAAGCTCCAAGAAATGCCATGAGTTTTGTTGTAGCACCAGCCAAATAAGCATCCTCCAACAGTCAGACTTCCACATACTTTAGCACAGCTCTAAGCAAATAGGCATCTTCCAGAAGTTAGACCACCACATACCACAGTGTAGCCCCAGGGAAGCATAAAAACACTCACCTAGCCTCAGCACAAGTTAGACATCACAAGTAGGACCCCAGCTCCACTGCCTTATCCCTATAGCTCCCAGCAGGCACAGCCACTCCCTGAACCCCTGAGCTAGCACCAGAAACTAGGGTCCCCTGTGGACCTCAGGGCAATATCAGTGCAGCAGCAGATAGAGGAAGGGAGGAAAGGAAGGAGAAAGGGATGAAGGAAGGGAGGGAGAAAGTGAAAAAGGAAGGGAGGGAGGGAGGAAAGAAAAGAGGAAGGAAAAGAGGGAGGAAGGAAGAAAAAGATGGAAGGAGGGAGGAAAGGAGGGAGGGAGGAAGGAAAGGAGAGAGGGGAAGGAAGGAAGGAAGGAAGGAAGGAAGGAAGGAAGGAAGGAAGGAAGGAAGGAAGGAAGGGAGAGGAAGCAAGGAAGGGAAGGAAGGAAGGAAAGGAGAGAGAGACCAAGGGAGGAAAGGAGGAAGGGAGGGAGGGAGAAAAAAGAAAAGGAAATACAAGAATTGAATAGATTTAATTCTACGAAGAAAATAATGTATGAAAAAAAAAGTGATTTCAAAGTGAAGAACTTGATGTGACATTAAAAAACACTTTTCAAAAGTTCTGAATCCTGGGAAATGATCACAGGTAAAATTTTTGAATTATACTTTTTTGAAAACTTTTTTTTAAACTGAGTATTCTCATCTTTCTTTGAGTTTTGGTTAAGTAAAGATAAGAAATAGACAACCTCTTTAGACAGTTTTCAGCTGTATGATTCATATGTATGTTCAGTGCCTTTAAAATAGATTACTTTCTTTTGATTTGTATTCATTCTCTTTATTTTTTTTATTTTATATATTAACATAAATATCCAGCCTTGCAGCCAAGAACCCTAAATTAAAATCATATTTCTGATAAATACAGTCTATGTGACTCCAAACAAGTCACTTGATCTCACCCGACTTTAGGCCACGATCAAGACTGTAGGTTTCAGAGAAGATGCTATCTGAAGTTGTTAGAGGGAATTGCCCAATTTAAGAGTTCTGTATGCCTATACCACAGTTCTAAATCCTATCATTATATTTATTTTGTGTATACTTATATGTGGTGTTATCTCCCTTGATAAGATGTAAATTCCTTGAAAGTAAGTATCATTTCATCCTTTGTATTTATATTTCAGCAGCCAGCTTATATCTGGCACATCTTAGGTACTAATAAATGTTTCTGAATTGATTGATAGATGCCCCATCTTCCTAGTATGTTTGGGATTAGTATAAATATAAACTTGATATTCATCATTTTAGACCCTATTCCAGAGGGTTTAGTCCTAAGTACTAAATAATGTTTATTATCTTTTATAAGTCAACAGAGATCTTAGGGTTAGCAGTGAGGTGTTATGGAAAGAGACTTGAGAATAAAAGATTTAGGAACAAAAGATTTGAATGCTATTCTCATTTCTTGATACTAAATGTGTGATCCTAAGCAAGCAACTTTGCCTCTGTTTTCTCATCTCTAAAATGAGAAAATTGAGCTAGATGACTCCAGAGGTCCCTTCCTACACTGTCTATAAATCTATGTAGGCAAGAGTGAGATTGTTAGTCATTTTATCCATTTGGTAAAGCTAGATTTTAGATTTTATGAAAGAATTATTATATCATTTTCCCTTTTGAAATTTTTTTGTGTAATGTTTTTTTGACTAAATTCACCCTCATGAGTTACAAATTAGGATGCAAGTTTGGCCAAAAATTTTCCATAAAGCTCCTCCTAACATCCCAATGATTTATCCCCTATTGTAGCTAAAGAGTCGCATGGGAAGAGGAATCAGAAAGAGAGAAACTCAGGACCATGGAGAGGTAGACATTCACTGAAAGATTAGTGATAATGCCAAACTTTGACCTCATGCTAAGGGTCTCAGCTCTCCTTGATTAAGGCTAAGAACCCTGTTGAGTGGCAGACACAAACCATAATCTTGAAGAATATTTCCAAGGCTGCCAAGGAATATCTGACCTGAAAGTATCTGATGCTTTTTGGTGGGACATACATTGGGGGTTTTGTTTTGTATAGAAATACAGCAATAGGCTAGATGATTCCTCCTATTACTTAGCCACTGCTTTCTGGCATTCCCTGTCCTCAACAAGTAGGATAAAGAAGGCATGATAAATGGCAGTCAATGCTACTTCTTCACCTCTCTCTAATTCCTGGCTGTAGCTTAGATAACTACAGCTTAAAACTGTTACCTTTGAGATTTTTTTATTCTTTGGAAAATTGAATTTTTTAAAAAAAGATAGCTGTCTTATTTATATCAGTAGTGCTTTTTTAATGTATGAAGATATTGAGAGGGAAAACTTGGTAGAGAAGAGATCTAAAACCTTATAATTTATTTCGATATTTCTATCAAATCCAAATTAATATTGTAAGAGTAGGATTTTTGGCTGAGAGCTCATAGGGCTTAGAACTAAGAGAGATGAGAGGTTTTTTTGAGAAAGAAAACATTTCTCAGGATTAGATACTTAGATATCAATGCCCACCAAGGTGAAAATCTAGTCATTTTATTTCTTTTGTTCTTGTAATCCAAGCCTCAATGCCCATTTATAAAGCCATATATTGAGTATTGCGTAAACAAACTTCACTAATGAACAGAGTCATATACAAATGAGTTTTGAGATTCAGGTTAAATCCTAAAAGCCACTTCTGGACTTGAAAGGAAAGGCCACAGGTTCATAACAGGTGGGATCTCAGCTCTGATAATTACTATTTGGGTCACCCTGGACAAGTTACTTAACCTCTATTACTTATCTCTAAAATGAGATTTCTTTCAACTATATCTAAGGTCCCTTTCAACCTTAAATCCTGTGAGTTAGGGTTCTTTCTGCCTCCGTTTTGGATAAATATTGTTGACAGGAGTTTAGAGTTCAGAATTTGGGAACCATTGATCAAAAACTATTTTTCAATATTTTAGGATTACATTCTAGCCTCCTAAAGATCAAGATCAATAATGTTTGGTGATGAGGTGACTTAAAAATCAAAAGACACCAAAGCAGAAAAATAAAAAGGTTATTAGCAATTGGAAGAAACTATGCTAAAAGGATCCTGGGAGAAGATGGAGTGCATTGACATATAATATGAAATACAAAATAAAAGACTTATCTAACTTTAAATCTGGAAATATGCCAGTATTTCTACTTCAAGACACAACAGCTAATTACCATTTAAATATTACATCTATTCAAAACAAATAAAATAAGAAGTATAAACATACTGTGGTTGTACTAATGATTTTATGTTATGTGGTGAAAATTAGCAGCCTTTTATCATAGCAATATATCAAATATGGTAGGTGAAGTAAATAGAACAAAGAGAACATTGTACACAGCAACAATAAGATTATGTGATGCTCAACTCTGATGGACATGGCTCTTTAGAAAAATGAGGTGACTCAGGCCAATTGAAATAGACCTGTGATAGAGAGAGCCATCTACATCCAGAAAGGACTGTGGGGATTGAATGTGGAGCACAATATAGTATTTTCATCTTTTTATTGGTATTTGCTTGATTTTTTATTCTTTCTCACTTTTTTCCTTTTTGATCTGATTTTTCTTATACCACATGATAAATATTGAAAAATGTATATTTTTCACATTTAATATATATTGGATTGTTTGCTATATGGGGAAGAGATAGAAGAAGGGAGGGAGAAAAATTTGAAACACTGGGTTTTTCAGGAGTGAATGTTGGAAAATATCTTTGCATGTATTTTAAAAATAAATGGTTGTTATTTTAAAAATACACAAAGTAAATAAAAAATAAATATATCAGATGCCTAAAATATATCAGATACTACATTATGCATACTTTCCTTTCTCTTTGTAAAATGAAAAGAGTTGTTGAAAATGAAAAAGTAGAAGAGACAAGATTATAAAATAACAACCAATGACAATTTTTACTCTATGATGAATAATATGGTGGAGTCAGAAAGACAGTCTCTAGTATCTGTGTGTGGAAGGTGATTAGGTATTTAAGGAAGTGGTGGATGTTAGGGTCTGCGTGTATGTACCATGTTGAGAATTCTAGGATAGATCATGTGACATACAGTGCAATAGGGATGAAGATAATGAAGAAGCAGTCTAGTTTGAAGCTTATGATTAGATTAAAGGTGTTTTTTGAGAATCACCATCAGTTGGTAATTGTAGCTTTTTGTCCTGAGTAGATGAGGAGGGTTAGTGGGACAAGGGTGGTAAAGAAAGCGAGTTTAACTGTGTTTTTACATAGTGCGGAGAAGTTGCTAGTTTTATGTGGGAGAATAATGTTATACATTAGAGGAAAAATAAGTATGATAATAGATAGTGAGAGTGAAGAATTTAATAGATGAATAATTACTTTTATTTGGAATTGCATCAAAATTTTTGGTTCCTAAGACCAATGGATTACTATGTTCCCTTAAAAGGAAGAAAGCCATACTTGGTCCCAATTAAAATCCATGGAAGGTTATACACTATTTATTTCTCACAGTGGTTAAATCATAAGTCTATAACTTTGCAGGAACTTTGGGGAAAATGAATATTTGACAATGATTACAGCATTTTTCAATGAGTTTTACATTCAAATTGAGAGTAAACCTGAAATATAGAATGTTTTCTTACATTATTCTCAATGAGTACATACTAAGTTTTGCCAGAATAAACAGAATAAGTAATTCTGTTTATTACTTACTGAATTCTAAATTCAGTAAGCATTTGCTCAGTAATTCTGCTACTGCTGTAGCTAGGTGATATAACAGAGAGAGCCAAGCCTAAAGTAGGGAAGACTCCTCTCAAGTTCAAATCTGGTCTCAGATAGTATCTATGTAACCCTAGGCAAGTCATTTAATTGCCTCAGTTTCCCCATCTATAAAATAATCTGGAGAAAGAAATGGCAAATCATTCTAGTATCTTTACCAAGAAAATTCCAAATGGGATCACAAATTAGTTAAGTTTGACTAATTTAAAAAAAAGGGGGGGGGGGAGGGTGGGAAGGTATCCAAGTGGAAAAGTCTAACAAACAGTTGATGGTTTGAAGTTAAAGCTCAGGCTAGAAATTTGGGACAAATGTATAGATGCTGAAGACATTTGCAAGACATAATTAAAACTAGTTAGAGCTTATAGTTTTATGAAAAAGTAGGGCATAGAAAAAAAAAACCCTCAGTTGGAGAACCCACAGATAGGAGAAAAACAAGAAAGAGTAGTGTCAGGAAATGTCAGTGAAGAAACAGAAAAGATTCAGCCAGAGGGGATACTTGACAGGGTCAGAGTGTCAAAACTTGCAGAGAAGATAAAAAAGTATGGGTAAAATATAGTTTTTTTTTTTTATTTAACATTTCTTATAAGTTTGGGAAGAGTAGTTTGAGGGGTAAGGTTAAAAGTCATATTGCAAAAGACTGAGAAATGATTGGGAGGTGATAAAATCAAACAAAGATATTTCCAGGTTTTTGGTTATAAAAGGAAAGATAACTTCCTATTTTAAAAGTTTATTCTGACTAGCCAGGTGCAAGCACATACAAGCATATGTGAAGGAATGAGAGGAGAAAGGTCTAATTTCTTTCAACAACCATCCCCTCTTACCTCCAGCAATAACACCATTCTTTTCTAAATGTATATACCACCCTAAGAAAACAGCAATGTCAGAATATCAACCAAACAGTAAAAATGGTCAGAGGGAAAGCTAAATCTCTCATCTAAGTCAGGCTGATTAGACACATTCCCAAGAAACCTCATTCTCCATCTTATGTGTAGAGGAAGTAACAGAGATATCTCACAACAGGCCACCATTAGGGTACCTTATGTTCATGCTAAAATGGATGCTTGTTTGCACTTTCTAGTCTTAGGAAAGCCTAGCAGCAGGGAAAGACTTTGTAATGTCCAGATTAGCTTTCTGGAGGATCTCTGGATGGGCGTTGGTCTTTAAGTAGAGAAGCGATGAAGGCAGGAGAGCCACCACAAGGATCATCAAAGATGGAGTCTGGAATCTGTGTCCGAGCTCGAGCTTGAGTTCTCCAGTCTTCTCACCCCTTAAATACCTTAGTATGATTATATCACTTCAGAACACTGAGCATGTGCCAACTATAGAACCATTACATCACCATATCACACTAAATATATGCCAACTAGAGTGATTACATCATTACTTCATATTACTGATGCTAAGTATATGTGAACTAGAGAACCATTATCTCATCAATCACACTGAGTAAGCACCCTGCTGTAAGTATCTTCAAGTATACTTTTCTCAGAGTTCCCCAATAGCTAAAAGAATCTATATCCTGCATCATATGAGGAGGTAAGGATTTACAGCAGCGGTGATTTCATGATAATGGAATACAATTTCCATGACCACTAAAACTCCTTGGGTCTTCTGGTCCTGTAACTTCCCAATATAGTCTCCCATACACTTTGGATTTGGGGGACAGAGTGGAATTTGGGTTGATGGACAGGCCTATGTCGAGAACCTGGATGGGGTAGTGTAAAGGGCTGAAACTCCTGAGTTGATACACTGGGGTTGGACAACTGAGCACTTAAGACTAATTACTGATTGGACAATACTCTATTAGCATATGCTTGGAAAATGGCCCTTCCCACTATTCTGTGCTGGCTCTATCTGTTGGTGTATACAGAGAATTGTAGGAGGGATTAGAGGGTGGAGTAAGACAAGCCAAAATGACTTTTGGCAGTAGAGGAAGAGAAAAAAGGTTTGGAGATTCCTGTGTCCATTCCCTTCAATTCTACCCCTAAAATCAAGAATAAAGACTCTTTCTGATTCTAAGGTATCCAGGGTGCTAACTCGGTCTTCACAGGGTAGAGTAATAGAAAGACAAGACTTCTAATTGGAAGTGAGGGAAAACAAAACTTTCCTCTCCCTTATCCAGTTTATTCCCACAAGGGAATCTTAATGACTGAAGGACCTCCCTATATAATTTCCCATCCCTACCACACACTTGTCTTTATGGGGTAAGCTATGCCTTCCAAAGAAAGGGATATATGGTTCTGACTTGTTCAGACGTTGGTAAAAGAACCGGGCATAGGATGTTTACAGTCTTACCTATTTCATATTATTCCTCCTACTAGAGAACTGGCAGATGACAGTCTGCTTCCTTAAAACCTATGAGGCAAATATACTGTCCTCTAAATTTGGCCACAATGGGACAAAGTCCAACTTGCATTGGCATTATAATACTTCTATATCAAGAAAGAAATGACTATGATAACAAAATGCCTTAATATCATGCTATACAAAACTCCTTTAGAGCAAATGGGTATATTTATTCGTTAAAAAAAAATACATCTAAAAGTTGCCCACTATCACCAATACTATTCAATATTGTATTAAAAATTCTAGCTTTGGCAATAAGAGAAGAAAAAGAGATTAAAGGAATTAGAGTAGGTAATGAGGAAAATAAATTATCACTCTTTACAGATGATATGATGGTATTCTTAGAGAATCCTAGAAAATCAACTAAAAACTACTAGAAACAATTCACAATTTTAGAAAAGTTGCAGGATGAAAAATAAATCCACATAAATCATCAGCATTTTTATATGTTACCAACAAAGTCCAACTGCAAGAGATAACAAAAGAAATTCCATTTAAAATAACTGTTGATAGTATAAAATATTTGGGAGTTTATCTGCCAAGGCAAAGTCAGGAACTATATGAACACAACTACAAAACACTTTTCACATAAATGAAGTCAAATTTAATCAATTGGAAAAATATCGAATGCTCATGGGTAGGCCGAGCTAATATAATAAAAATGACAATTCTATCTAAATTAATCTATTTATTCAATGCCATACAAATCAAACTCCCATGAAATTATTTTATGGAGCTAGAAAAAATAATAAGAAAATTCATCTGGGAAAACAAATGGTCAAAAATTTCAAGGGAATTAATGAAAAATGCAAATGAAGGTAGTGTCACTATGCCAGATCTAAAATTATATTACAAAGCAGTGGTCATCAAATCATTTGGTATTGGCTAAGAAATACAATAGTTGGTCAGTGAATTAGGTTCACAGGACAAAAAAGTCAATGACTATAGTAATCTAGTGTATCTAGTGTTTGACAAATCCAAAAACCCATCTTTTGGCATAAAAACTCAGTATTTGACAAAAACTACTGGGAAAATTGGAAACTAGTATGGCAGAAACTAGGCATTGATCCACACTTAACACTGTGTACCAAGATAAGGCTGAAATGGGTGCATGATTTAGACATAAAGAGTATTATAAGCAAATTAGAAGGACAAAGAATGGTCTACCTCTCAAATCTGTGGGGAAGGAAAGAATTTGTGGCCAAAGAAGAAATGCAATTCATTATTGAACACAAAATAGGTAATTTTGATTATATTAAGTTAAAAAGATTCAGTTCAAACAAAACTAAAGTAGACAAGATTAGAAGGGAAGGAATAAACTGGGAAAACAATTTTACATTCAAAGGTTCTGATAAAGACCTCATTTCTAAAATATATAAAGAATTGACTCAAATTTATAAGAATTCAAGCCATTCTCCAATTGATAAATGGTCAAAGGATATGAACAGAAAATTTTCAGATGAAGAAATTAAAACCATTTTTAGTCATATAAAAAGGTGCTCTAAATCACTATTGATCAGAGAAATGCAAATTAAGATAACTCTGAAGCACCACTACACACCTCACAAATTGGTTAAAATGACAGGAAAAGATTATGATGAATGTTGGAGGGGATATGGGAAAACTGGGACACTGATACATATTTGGAGTTGTGAACTGATCCAGCCATTCTGGAGAACAATTTGAAACTATGCCAAAGAGTTATTAAATTTGCATACCCTTTGATCCTGAAGTATTTCTACTGGACTTATATTTCAAAGAGAACTTAAAGGAAGGAAAGGAACTCACATATGCAAAAAATGTTTGTGGCAGTCCTTTATGTAGTGGCAAGAAACTTGGAAGCTGAGTGGATGCCCATTAGTTGGAGAATGGATGAATAAATTATGTTATATGAATGTTATGGAATATTATTGTTCTATAAGAAACCATCAGCAGAATGATTTTAGAGAAGCCTGGGGAGACTTACATGAACTGCTGCTAAGTGAAATAAGCAGAATCAATTCTAGTAGACATGCCTCTTTTCAACAATGAGATGATCCAGACCATTTCCCATGATTTTGTGGTGAAAAGAGCCATCGATACTCAGAGAGAGTACTGTGGAAACTGAGTGTGGATCACAACATAGTATATTCATTCTTTTTATTATTTGCTTGCATTTTATTTTCTTTCTCATTTTTTTCCTTTTTGATTTGATTTTTCTTGCACAGCAAGATAATTGTATAAATATGTATGCATATATTGGATTAAACATAAGTATTTTTTATCATGTTTAACATATATTGGATTAATCAATCCTAACCCATTGGGGAGGGAGAAAGGGGGAAAGATTGGATCACAAGGTTTTGCAAGGGTTAATGTTGAAAAATTGTCTATGCATAGGTTTTGAATATTAAAAAGCTTTTTTAATAAAAAGTATTTTAAATAACATGCTTAAAACTAAATACAAAATAAAAAAAATAGAAAAAGACAGAAAAAGGAAAATTCTTAAAAATAACAAAACATTATCATGTACCCAGCAGAACACCAAGTATTCAAAATATGTAACAATAAATTTCCATTTCAAGGGTGCATATATAATAATAAAAGACATAACATTCATGACTGTCCATCTTTTCTTTGCTTCCTTGTAGTTTATTCTTTTGTTCTCAAATGTGAACTTTTTAGTTTATTCTTTTCATCCCCCCCACTTCCACTAAGCAGACTAAAGTTAAGGATGGATATATATAAACAAATATAAATATATATGTGTATATGTATATATGTATTCATACCATACATACACCTACAAAGATATATATATATATACATATATATGCATTTACACATACATATGGCTGACATATAATGTAGATTTCTCTCTTGATTGAATCTTTACATTTGACTTGTCTAAGATCAGTGATTACTAAAGCTGTTTTTTTTTTCCCTTAAATTCTACTCCTGATCCTTGTTATCATGTTTGTGTATATCTCTTATTTCTATTCCCGATACCTTTTCTACTTTAGTTCTACTCCCTATTGCCTTATTATTACTTAACCTCCCCCCCCCACTTTAGATCCCTGCCTTATCTTCTCCTCTTCTCACCTTTTCTCTTCTTCTTTATCCCATTCCCATTAATTTACATACCTTATTACATTCCTAGTAAATTAAACACCCTTTTGTACCCACACCTTACCCTATCCCACCCTTTCTCTCCCTCTTTATTCCTTTTCCATTAATCTACATACCTTTTCCTACTGCCATAAATCTATTTAAAACTAAGTTCAAAATAGAAAAATAGAAAAAAGATCAAAAATCAAAACATTTCCAAATACCTAGCAGAATATCAGGGAGGATTCAAAATATGTAACAATAATTTCTATTTCAAGTAAGTATATATAATAAGAGAAGACGCTTTATTCATGACTGTGCAGTTATATTTATTCTGAAAATGATTGTTAAATAAGGTCATGATTTAGTGTTTGCAAGTGTCTAAAAGGAATAGGAGTAATATGTTCTAGAGGACAGAACCAGGGGTAATCGTTGGAACTTAGAGACAACCAAATTTTGATTTGATTAAAGAACTTCCCTACAATTAACATTTACTCAAAGTGGGAATGATTCTTTTGGGGGCAAAGGTTTTCATTTTATGGAGAGGTCTCCAGCACAGGTTGAATGATCATTTTGTAGATTTGCTTTAGAAGTTCTTTCTTTGTAAGTTGGACTAGAGTGTCTTTGAGGTCCCTTCCAAATAGAAAATTCTATTATTTTATTGAGCAGATTTTCTGTTGTCAGAAGGTAGGGCAGAGAGGAGATATAGTAAAGAAATAATTAGAGAACAGAATAGGAAAGTTTATGATAATGTATTAAACTGAATATAATCAAATATAAAAGAAAGGCAACCTCACTCATTTCCATGTCATCCTGGCCATATAACAAAACTGCTCCAAGCATAAGTTTAAAGAAAATTGATCAGGATCTTTTTCTGTCAGTTGAATAAATATGGAGGAACTCTCAGATTTTATGAGGTTGTCTTAACAACTCATACAAAAAGAAATTATAGCTGTTTTCTAGTCCACATGCAACTCAAATGCTTCACTCTAATAAACTTAATTTAGCATGAAGCTTCTATGTAGCTCAAGACACTGCAAATATATATATATATATATATATATATATATATATATATATATATATATTAAATCTTTCCCAGTTAGTTCTTTTACAGGCTCAAATACTGCCAATAAGATAAATTAATGGACAGCTGAAGACCATGTCGCCAAAGCAAATAGAAAGAATATGGGGATGGAGGGTCATTCATGGAGATATAACTAAGCTTTAAGGAAATGAAAGAAGATGGAGAGGCCTCAGCCTAGAAACTGACCTCTGCTCTCAATTTTAATCCTCCTTGTATAGCATGACCAAGATATTTTAGGAGGGTAAGGCCATACAGTAAGAGGTGGTATACAAGCAGAGCTCAGTTTCTAATCCTCACCCAAATATAAAATTAACTCATTAAAAAAAATAAATATTACTTTCAGTTTGTTTGACCAGAATATAGAGGAATGTAACTGGGTGTTTAGGAAAAAATGAATCAATAGTCCCAAAGTGTATGCCATCTCAGAAAAGGGACTTCTTTGTGCAATAAACTTTCCTGGAAAACCTCTGGCCTCACCCCTGGAACCCCAGTCCCACCCTTGCTCTGAGGCTATATGTTAAAGAAAATTTTTTGAGAGGAATACTGTTTTGCCACAAACCCAGTTCTATTACTTAAGTCAGGATAAGTTAAATCCAAGGCACTTTTTGAGGGAGGAGAGGAAAAGAGAGATATAACTAGTTTATTCCTGTCTGGAGATGTCCAAAAGGTCTGGTTATACAAGTTTCTGTCTGTGATAATTCTGGAACTGAGTTTAAGTTTATTCTAAGAGAAGTCTAGGATCTCTTTTAGTCTAGGGGAATTTTAAGTTTCACTTTCAATTGTTTTGAGTCTCCTCTGAGTCTTTTAGATTGACTAAGACTAGACCAGAAACTATGGCTAAAAGGCTAGCTTTTGATCCAGCAGAATTTCTATTGGGCTTATATCCCAAAGAGATCTTAAAGGAGGGGAAATGATGTTATGGCAGCTCTTTCTAGTGGCAAGAAATTGGAAACTTGAGTGGATGCCCATCAGTTGAAGAATGGCTGAATAAGTTATGGTATATTAATGTTATTAAATATTAATGTTCTACAAGAAGCAATCAGAAGGATGATTTCAGAGAGGCCTAGAGAGACTTACATAGACTGATGCTAAGTGAAATGAACAGAGAGCATTGTGGGAATTGAGAGTGGATCACCACATAGCATTTTCACTCTTTGTTTTCTTTCTCATTTTTTCCTTTTGATTTGATTTTTCCTATGCAACTAGCTAATTATGCAAATATGTTTGCATATAATGGATTTAATATATATTTTAACATATTTAACATATATAGGTTTGCTTGCTAGCTGGGAGAGGGGATGGAAGAAAGGGAGGGAAAATTTGGAACACAAAATTTAGGAAAACTATTAGCATAATTCACTATATCAATAACCAAATTAACAGAAATCATATGATTATCTCAAGAGATGTGTGTGTGGGGGGGAATTGCTAAAATCCAACACCATTCCTATTAAAAACACTAGAGAGTACAGTAATAAATGAAGTTTTTCTTAAAATGATCAGTAGTATCTATTTAAAACCATCAGCAAGCTTCATATGTGATGGGGATAAACTCGAACCATTCCCAGCAAGATCAGGAGTGAAAAAAAGGTTGTGTTAGAAATGTTAGCTTTGGTAATAACAAAAGAAAAAGAGATTAAAGGAATTAGAGTAGGTAATGAGGAAACTAAATTATTACTCTTTGCAGATGATATGATTGTATACTTGGAGAATCCTAGAAAATCAATTAAAAAATTACGAGAAACAATTCACAATTTAGCAAATTTGCAGGATACAAAATAAATCCACAGAAATCATCATTATTTCTATATGTTACCAACAAAGTCCAGCAGCAAAAGATACAAAGAGAAAGTTCATTTAACATTACTGTAGATAACATAAAATATTGGGGAGTATACCTGGCAAGAAGAAATCAGAAACTATATGAACACAACTACAAAACATTTTCCACACAAATAAAGCCAGATCTAATCAACTGGAAAAACATCAAGTGCTCATGGGTTGCTAATATAATAAAAATGACAATTCTAGCTAAATTAATCTACTTATTCAACATCACAGCAATCAAACTCCCAAGAAATCATTTTACAGAGATAGAAAAAAAATAATAATGCAGTTCATCTGGAAGAACAAAAGGTCAAGAATTTTAAGAAAATTAATGAAAAAAATTCAAATGAAGGTGGCCTAGCTATACCAGACCTAAAACTACATTATAAAGCAGCTGTCATTGAAAGCGTTTGGTTCTGGAGGAGAAATAGAGTAGTAGATCAGTGGGATAGTTTGGGTTCACAAGGCACAATAGTCAGTGACTGTACTAACCTAGTGTTTGATAAACCCAAATACCCCAGCTTCTAGGATAAAAGCTTGCTATTTGAAAAAAAATTTTGGGGAAAATTGGAAATTAGTATGGCAGAAAGTAGCCATTAATCCATACCTAACACCCTATACCAAGATAAGGTTGAAATGGATTCATGATTTAGACATAAAAAGTGACTTTATAAGCAAATTAGAAGATCAAAGGATAGTCTACTTCTCAGATCTGTGGAAAAGGAAGGAATTTGTGGCCAAAGAAGAACTAGTGTACATCATATAATGCAAAATGGATAATTTTAATTAAATTAAGTTTAAAAGTTTCATACAAACTAAAGCAATGAAGATAAAATTAGAAGGGAAGCAGTAAGCTGGGAAACAAATTCATATCCAAGTGTTCTGATAAAGGTCTCATTTCTAAAATATATAGAGAATTGACTCAAATATATAAGAATACAAGTCATTTTTCAATTAATAAATGGTCAGAGGATATGAACAAACAACTTTCAGATAAAGAAATTAAAACCATTTCTAGTCATGTGAAAAAAGCTCTAAATCGCTATTAAGAGAAATGCAAATTAAGACAACCCTGGGGTATCATTACATACCATTCAGATTGGCTAAAATGACAGGAAAAAATAATGATGAATGTTGGAAGGGATGTGGGAAAACTGGGACACTAATACATTGTTGGTGGAATTATGAACTGATCCAATCATTCTGGAGAGAAATATGGAACTATACCCAAAGGACTATCAAATTTCATACCCTTTGATTGAGCAGTGTCACTACTGGACCTGTATCCCAAAGAGATCATAAAAAAGGAAAAATGACCCACATGTACAAAAACTGTTTGTAAAAGTCCTTTTTATAGTGGCAAGGAACTGGAAACTGAGTGGATGTCTGTCAATTGGAAAGTGGCTGGCTGAATAAGTTATGATATATGAATGCTATGGAACATTATTATTATTCTATGAGAAATGATCAGCTGGATGATTTCAGAGAGACCTAAAGAGACTTATATGAACTGATGCAAAATGAAGTGAGTAGAACCAGGAGAACATTGTACACAGTAGCAGTAAGATTATGCAATGATTACTTCTTTTGGGCATGGCTCTTTTCAACAGGGAGATGATTTAGACCAGTTCCAATGGTCTTATGATCGAGAGAGCCATCTGTACCCAGAGAGAGGACCATGGGGACTGAGTATTTTTTTGTTATTGTTGTAATTTCCTTTCTTTTTGTTTTCTTACCCATTTTCCTCTTTTTGATCTGATTTTTCTTGTGCAGCATGAAAATATGTAGAAGAATTGCACATTTAACATATATTGGATTACTTGCCATCTAGGGGAGTGGGTAGGGGAGAAGGGAGGGAGAAAATAATTTGGAACACAAGGCTTTGCAAAGGTGAATGTTAACAATCTTCTATGCATATGCTTTGGAAATAAAAAGCTTTAATAAATAAACAAAAAAAATTCTCTACTTCCTGTGGGTCTTAGGAAGTTTTAGTCTATTCCAAATGATCAATTTTGCCACTATTCCATTAAATGTGATAAAACTGTTGAACATAAACTAAATGACTCTATTTTTCTTTAAATGTTCCTGCAAGAGACAGAAGGAAATCCTTTGTTCTTTTGTTACTTTGTTGTTTATTTACTTTTAAGATTCTTTTCTTTTCAAAGTTGACTTCCAAATTCCCTTCCTCCCTGCCATCCCCTCCCCCATCCACTGAGAAAGCAAGCAATATTATATCATTTATATAACTAAAATTATAAATACATATTTAGCTATATTTTAAAAAGCCATAATTAAAATGAGAAAAATTATAGTTTGCATTTAGAGTTCATCAGTTCTATCTTTGGAGATGAAGAGCACTTTTTTCATCATGAGTCCCTTGGAATTTTCTTGGATTTGTTGTATTGATCAGGTAGCCAAGGTTTTTACAGTTGATCATCATTATACCCATATTATTCCTGTGCATTATAATTTCCCAGTTCTCACTTTTTTTTTGCATCAGTCAATCATTTTTCTTATAATATACTAGTTCTCCATTATATTCATATGCCACAACTTGTTTCACACCTCAATTAATGTGCATCCCATTGACTTCTAAGTATCACAAAAATTGTATCACAATTGTATCACAAAAAGATCTACTATAAATATTTTTATACATACAAATCCTTTTCCTTTTTCTTTGATTTTTTTGGGATACAGACCTAGTAGTGATATTTATGTGTCAAAGGGTAGACACAATTTTATAGTTCTTTGGCTTTAATTACAAATTGTTCTTCAGAATGGTTGGAAAAGTTTTTAAGTGTAACTTTTATTTCTACATCCCCTCCAGCACTTGTCATTTCTAATAGGTATGAGATGGTACCTCTTTTCAATTGTTTTTCAATTGTGTCTCTCTCTTCATGACTTCATCTGGTGTTTTCTTGGCAAAAAATATATTGGCTTGCCATTTCCTTTCCCAGGTCATTTTATGGATAAGGAAACTGAATGATTTGCCTAGGGCTACACAACCAGTACATATCTGAGAACAGATATGAACTCAAGAAAATGAATCTTCTTGACTTCAGACCTGGCATTCTATGCATTGTGACATTGAGCTGTCAATGTTATCTCAAAGCTATTTTAATTTGCCTTTTCTCTAATCAATAATGATTGAGAGCATTTGTTTTTTTTTTTTTCATATAACTATAGATAGTTTTGATTTCTTCTGAAAACTTTTGTTTATATCCTTTGATCATTTGTCAATTAAAGAATGGCTTTTATTTTCATTACTTCTATATTCAGTATATATCTGAGGAATTAGGACTTTATCAGAAATAATTGCTGTAAAAATTTTGACAGTATTTCATTACCTGTCATTAACATTACCTTTTAGCAAAAAGTAGTTTAGTCGATTATCACTTTCAATTAATTACAATTTTGCTTTTCCCTTGCCTGGGACCATGATAGATTTCTGACTTTTTTTTAGTTTTGTTGAAGCATATTAGGTTCTTTTTCAGCTCTTCCTTTTAATTCTCTGGGTGTCTTTCCATTCAAGAGTGTTTACATATATTTTGTTAAATTCTGTTTCCTAATTTGTCTATTATCTACTTTTGTTTTATTGGTAAACTAATCTCATTCACATTTACATTCACCATTAGAATTAATGCTTTTTTCCCTCTACTGCATTTTCTTCAGCTTTCTCTTTCTTTATATTCTGATCCTCTTCAAATGTCTATTTTGCTTCTGATCACTTCCTTCCCTTGTCTTGAAGTGTTTGTCGT
This sequence comes from Sarcophilus harrisii, assembly GCF_902635505.1. Classification (NCBI taxonomy): domain Eukaryota; kingdom Metazoa; phylum Chordata; class Mammalia; order Dasyuromorphia; family Dasyuridae; genus Sarcophilus; species Sarcophilus harrisii. The sequence goes on along the minus strand of NC_045426.1, from coordinate 175,059,801 downwards.
CTATCCTCACTTTTATCATCTTCTCTCATGCTTTGTTTTATCCCTTTCTCCTCCCTCTCCTCCTATTTGCTACTGGGTAAGTTATATTTTTTATGTACAACTGAGTGTGGAGAGTGGGGGGCACTATTCTTATCTCTTTGAACTGATTCTGATGAGTGAGATCCAATCTTTGCTCTGCCTTTCCCTGTCATTTTCTCTTTTTTTGAGGTGTCCTTTTAAAGTTACTTTGGAAAGGAATGTGAAAGAATTCAGTTGTATGACCTCTAATCTGCTATCTTCAATTCCTGTTTTCAAGACAAGATATTTGTTTTAGACATGAGGGAGGGGAGAACAAGGAGGTTGTATATAATATATAAAATGAGTTACCCATGTTAAACTTTCACAAAACCTACCCAAGACATGAGACTCCAATACATTTCTGGGAGTCTTACTTTTTTCTTATTTGAAAAAGAAGATCAAAGATACCAAACCTAAAGTGGTTGATAAATTAGAAATTAAAAAAATGTTTTTGGTCTGAAAGACTAGAGTTTCTGTAAAATTTCTGCAAGAATGAAAAAAAAAAAAGCCCTCTCAAAATGAGGAAATTAGTAGAGAACATCTGTCTAAGTGAAGGGATACAGAATGTGTTTCTTTTGAATTCTCACATAGTTTCATAGAGTGAGGAATTATGGACTATCTGACCTGATTTGTTTGCTACCATGATCTAATGGTTTAAAGTATTAAAAGGTGAAGATTCTAGGAAGATGGCAGAGTAGGTCAGTAAATTTCAAGTTCTCCAGATTTCTCCCACAAACAAATTTGTACCTCGGGGAGAATATAGACTTGTGAAACCCAAAGAAAACTTGGGAAAAAACAGGAGTCCTCCTTGGACAACACTAGAAGACTGGATAAAAGGCTCTAGGCTGGGGATTAACTACTATAAAATTCAAACATTTCCAGGTTAGCCTCATCAAAAAAGCAAATGGGGAGCTGGAGGGGGGGGGGGGGCTAGAAACTTTCACCTTCAGGACAACATGAGGAATCAGAGGTCTGAGTCTGAGAAGAATGAGGGAACCTCAGCTAATCGGGAACAGCAGGCCTAGCTGTGTTGCAGAGACACATTCCTGACCAAGAAGGAGCCCACATACCCAGAGACTGCAGAACTGGTAGGATAGGAACACTGCTGGCTGTGAACATTTGTAGAAGGATTAAGCATTCAGTTTTGGGTTCCAGGTGAGAGGGGAGAGCTGAAAGGAAGCTACAGGTACAATTTGTTCACCTCATGGTTAGAGGTGTTTATACTAGTACTTCTCTCTCTCTCTCTCTTTTTTTAAATGAACCAACAAAGAAGAAAGAACTCAACCGCATGAACTTACTATGTGAATAGGGAAGACTGGGATTCATCTTCAGAGAAAAACAAAGTAAAAAACAAAACAGAAAACTTCTTTTCACCAAAAAATAACATTAAATGGCTCCCTGCCCAGAACGAATTTAGAGAACTCAAAAAAGACTTTAAAAATCAGATGAGAAAGTTTGAAAAAAAACTTTAAAAATAAAATAAATAAAAACAATCCAAGAAAAACAAAAAAGATTATGAAAAAAGTTAACCAATTAGAATAAAAAGATATAGAGTCTTAAAGAAGAAAACAATTCTTTGAAAATAAAACTTGGGCAAGAGGAAGCCAGTGAAGCTATAAGAAATGAAGAAAAAACAAAATATAAAGAATGAAGAAATAGAACAGAATGTGAAACATCTCATAAGAAAAATAACAGCTCTCTAAAGCAGATCAAGAAAAGAAAACATAAGAATAATTGGATTACCTGAATGCTGTCATCAAAAAGAGATAATGTAAGAAATAATCCAAGAAAATTGTCCTGGAGTAATAGAACATGAGGTGAAAGTAGAAATAGGATATTTGCTATCACCAGCTCAAAAAGATCCTTCATGGAAAACACACAGGAATATTATTGTCAAATTTCAAAAACCCCAGATCAAAGAGAAAAATTTGCAAGGAACAAGAACAAAAAACAACATTCAAATATGCTGGAGCTACAATTAAAATTGCACATGACTTAGCAGCAGCCACAATAAAAGACGGCAAGTCCTGGAATCATATATACCAACAATCAAAAGAAATAAACCTGTGACCAAAAATATCATATCCCGCAAAATAATCCATAATATTGAATGGAAAAAAGGACATGAAACTAAAATAGATTTTCAGTACTTTCTTTCAACCTGAACCTGAACTTTTAAATTTGAACTTAATAGCAAATTTAACATATAAGACCAATTTCAAGGAAATTAAGAAGGACAAATTGTTTGTTATTTACATGGAAATGTATACCATATGTTTAAAAATGACATCAGCGATCGGTAGCTCAAAGAAAGATTGGGGCAGAATGGAAAATAATCTGACGCTAAAAAGCAAAATTGTCTTGGAAAAGGTAAAAATAGTAATTATGTTATACAAATGAGGTACAGAGGAAGAATAGACAAAGAAGCATTAGAGGGGGAGGAGGATATATATATATGGAGAGAGAGAGAGAGAGAGAGAGAGAGTATAGCACCCTCCAAAATCTATCAAGAAATAGGGATGGAGGGAAGGGGAAAGAGAATAGGAAAAGGTGGGGTATAAAAGTATGTGTATATTTATGTCAGTTGGACAAAATATGTAAATTAATGGGCAAGGGATAAAGGATAAGGTGGGATACAGAAGTATGTGTAGAGTAATGATAGTGGGGCAAGGTATCTAGATTATTGGGAAATGGATAAAGGGGGTAAGAGTAATATAGAATACAGTATGAGTTCAGAAAGGTGTTTAGATTACTAGGAGTGGGATAATATATGTGTGTGTGTGTGTGTGTGTGTGTGTATATACATATATATGGGTGTGTGTATATGTGTGTATATACATATATATCTATATTAATGGGAATGGAATAAAGAGGGAAGGAAAGAGGGAAGGGTAAGAAAATAAAGATAAGGGGAGATCAAGTAACAGAAATATTAAAGAGCAAAATTAAAGTAGAAGAGTTATCAGAGATAAGAAATAAGAGAAATTCAGAAACACTATAAAGATCAGGAGTAGAATTTAGTAGGAAAAAAAGTAGGGCTAGTAATAATTGATCTTAGAAAAAGTTAGACTTAAATATGCTATCAAAAGAAAAATTCATATTATATATCAACCATATTATTATTGTTTTCAATGAATGTTTACTTATATGTATATATGTCAGCATATGTGTGAGTGTGTATGCATGTAGGTCTATGTGTGTATATATATATATATACACATAAAGAGAGAGAGAGACATGTAGATGTGTCTGAGTTTGTGGGTATGGGTGTATGTATTAGGAGTATACACACACACATATGTATGTATGTATATAAAAATATATCTGTGTTTAAGTGTAACTTGTTTGGGGAAGGTAGAGAGGATGAAAGGGGGAAAAAGTTAAGTATAAAGTGCTCAGCAGAGAACAAAAGAATAATCTACAAAGAATCAAAGAAAATATGGATACTCATGAATCGAATTTCTCCTATTATTAAATATGTTTTCATGAAATTGAAATTTATGGTTATATATTTTGAATCTTTGAATGTTCTGCTGGGCACATGACTGTTTTGTTTTGCTTTATTTTATTTTTTCTGTCTTTTTTCTATTTTTTCCTTATTTTGTTAAAGAATTAATTTAAAAGAAAAAAAGATGAAAATAATTATTAAAAGGATGTGCCTTCATTTCATGGAGAAGTTTGAGATAATTAAAGTGGCTCTAACATTTCCCATAACCAATCTCGTCCATATTTTCTTAACTCTAGGTCTCACCTATTAGTCATTTTCAGTCTTTGTTCATTGCATGTACTTATATATGCATATATCTATACATATATATATACATAATACACATACACATTTGTATATATAATACATATATGAATGACTATAACTATATATGTATAACATATCATGTTTATGGTTCTATATGTGTTTATATACATATGCATATAATATAAAATATATGTTTATAACATTCTGTTAAAGTCATAGGATTCAGACATACTACATATGCAATGTTGATATAAAATATTTACAAACTTCTCTTGATATAGCTTTAATTAGATCTATGTACTAGTTGTTACCTATGGAGAAGTACTCAAGGGACTAGATACCTAATGGGTATTAAACAGATATATGGCTTGGTCTGCAATGCCCAGCTTCTACCCAAAACAATCAATCGTACTCTAACGTGATGAACACAACAGTTGAAATCGAGATTCTTTAATCTCTTCCAAAAAAGTAAAGACAAGAACCCCTGAATGAGTATTTAAAAGCAGGTAATTCACGATCTAGCATTTATACACATATACATATATATGTTGGATAGTTTCTGTAGATTGTCCAGCTACCAGCATGCCTAAACAATAGGGATTTTTTATTCCCTTTTCTTCCTTTCCCTGTGTGGATGATTTTGATTTGTTATTTAGCTCATATGGGATTCTCTGTAATTTTCCCAGGCTTCATAGACAGTGTGTGTGTGTGAGGAATTCAGAAAACAAGAATATCAAGAGGACCTAAGCCTCAATGAAGAATCTTCAATCATCACTGGTTCTCTTCCATGGCTCACCTTTGATGAGCATATGTCATTTTATTACTTGTCTGATATTAATAATCACAATTTCATTGATATTGTCACAGTTGTCATATTTTTGATTAAAGCTTTTTTTCAAAACATATGCATAGATAATTTTCAACATTCACCTTTGCAAAACCTTGTGTTCCAATTTTTTCCTTCCCTTCCTTCCATCTACCTCCTCCCCTAGACATCAAATAATATAATATGTTAAACATGTGCAATTCTTCTATACATATCTCCACAATTATATTGCACAAGAAAAATCAGATCAAAAAAAGAAATGAAAATGAAAACAAAATGCAAAACAACAATAAAAAGGCAAAAATGTTATGTTGTGATCCACATTCAGTCCCCACAGTCCTCTCTCTGGGTACAAATGATTCTCTTCATCACAAAACCATTGGAACTTGACGAAATCACCTTGCTATTTAAAAGAGCCATTCTGTTGAAATTGATCATTATATAATCTTGCTTTTGCTAAGTACAATGTTCTCCTGGTTCTATTCACTTCACTTAGCATTAGTTCATGTAAGTCTCTTCAGGCCTTTCTGAAATCATCCTGCTGAATGTTTCTTACAGAACAATAATATTTCATAACATCCATATACCATAACTTATTCAACCAGTCACTAACTGGTGGGTATCTACTCAGTTTCCAGGTTCTTGCCACTATAAAAGAGGCTGTTACAGACATTTTTACACACTTTTCCCTTTTATATAATCTATTTGGGATACAGGCCCAGTGAAGAGTTGTCATATTTTTTAAGGAATAGTGCTTAAATTTGATATGTATCTGAAAGATATGTTTAGAAGATATCCTTGGATGTGGAATTTTGATCCACAAGTAGAAATACATACAGTGAGATCTTATACTCTCCACACCTTTTAGTCAATCAGGGAATGATAAAGATGCAGCTTCCTATAGTATAGTGTTTATGAGAGACTATGTTTTGCATGGAACTTGAGAATACCCCCTTAGATTAAATCATAGCTCTTTATTAGCAATAAAGTATTTCTGGACATTAAACTTCTTTTAATGAAAAAAATTTGCAGTCTTGAAAAGAAGCATTATATTTTTAAGGTTGTCAGATTTATGATACATAGTACAAACAGTTCAATATGTCTAGGGGAAAGAAATGAACAAAAACAAAGTAAGAAAAAGTAATTCTATGAAATTGTAATAACAGTTACAATTTGAAATAAGTCCAACTGTCATCTAAATTGACTGCCTAGCACTAATTAGTAATCATATTATATGAAAAAGGAAATAATGACAAGACAAAGATATTCCAAAAATTCATGCAAATACACAAAGGGTCTGTGATCTAAATGATTTGGGAATTCCCTCCAACAGTGCAATTAGTAACCAATCCAAATCTGCCCATTCTGTGTGAATCCTATTCATGATCTTCCATATTTTTGCCCCAGGAAGTCTACCCAGCTTGCTGGATATTTTCTTTACTTTCTCCCCATATTCTAAGTGTACCGCTAGAAAACTTGTTTGTGGTTATGAGAGCAAAACATGAACTATAACATTTTCTGAATAACACCAAATGAATATCACTCTGAATTCTAAGGAGAGGTCCATGGAGGATGCATGAGCACCTTCTAAATAACATATAAACATTTAATGTAACATTTGACAATGAGAAACTTAGAAGAAGAATCAGAGTAAAAATGTTATCAAGGAACTATAAGATAGGGAGAAAAGATGGGCTGATTATGTGTTGAAAATGAGGATGCTAGAACACAATAATATATACATTGAATAGAAAAATAAGCCTTTTCTTCTAATAAAAGTGAGATTTCCTTGTAAAAAGATATCTGTATGAGGCTTTATAAAATTCCAATTAGAATCTTAAATGAAAGAATAGATTACATATATAACTTTGGCCCACTTATTAGAGGATTGGAGACATGTATTCACATTATATATAACACATCTGAGATTTTGTCCTTTAGTTTATCAGTGCCCTATTTTTTTAATTTCTAAAGTCTTGTGGGAAATTAACAACCTTCTGCTCAAATCAAGGGCTTCAGATATGTATCATAGCATATATGTCATGTAAATTTGAAATACATATAAGCTACTTTGACCTACTTATCAGCTTGCAACTTTTAAGAACTAATAAGGGACTGAATGCTAAATGGCCAGAGAACAGATATTTGACTCACTTTGCTCTGGTCAGCTTCTGTTTGAAAGCAGATTGATCTTACTCTTGTCCTAGGCATAGATTAATAAGATCATTATTGCGGATTCAGTTTCTTATATCTCCAAGTAAAAATCCTACCCAATAAACACAAAGATGAAAAACACTAGATGAATATATTAAAGCAAGTAAACAATTCATTTACTTATTCATTAATTGTCTCATTTACTATATGCACTTATCTAATGAGTCAAAAAATTTACTATTTGTAAGGCATGTTGCGTCCTGAGAATGAAAGAGATCTCACCACAAATAACAAAGTGATGGACTAAGAAAACTAAATCTCCCATCAGTCAGGTTTCTATAATATCTACTTTCATCATACAAAGAGAATTAATAAGGATGTTTATTTGTCAAGATAGTAGTGACAATAGTTGGATCTGTGATTTCATCAGGTGGGAAATCTCTGAATATGATGAATATAGAAACTCCTTCCATGGATGTGGATCAGCAACTTTCCTGCAACCATGTTAGAGAGTTTCCTAGGTTCCTGAAAAGGTATGTGATATGTCTATGGTCACACATACACATGTGCTAGAGCCAGCTCTGACTTTAGATTTATTAAATTTTCATGTGGAAAGCAAATCTTACATTTCAGGGTTTGTTTTGTTGATTGTCTAAACTTATGAAAGTGATGGGGAATATGTTAATAATGCAGATTAAACTTAAATGTGTCATGCCTATCCTGGGGAGGAGGTGGAATGGAGAGGGAGATGGCTGTTAAACAATTACTAGCATACCATTGGCACATAGCTACAGTGTGTCAAAGGCAAGACTTAAACCCTTTTATTTAAGCCCTCTAGATGCTTTATCATGTTGCCTCTTTGCAATTATGAGGCCATTCCTCACTTCTAAAATATATAGAGAACTGACTTAAATTTATAAGAATATAAGTCATTCACCAGTTGATAAATCATCAAAGTATATGAATAGACAATTTTCAGATAAAGAAATTTAAGCCAGTTCTAGTCATATGAAAAAATGCTCCAAATCACTATTGATGAGAGAAATTCAAATTAAGACAATTCTGACATACCACTTCATGCCTCTCAGATTGGCTAAAATGACAGGAAAAGATAATGATAAATGTTGGAAGAGACGTGGGGATACTGAAACACTAATGCATTGTTGATGGAGCTGTGAAATGATCTAACCATTCTGGTGAACAATTTGTAGCTATATCCAAAGGGCTATCAGTGACTTTTCTATGTCTATATCCCAAAGAGATCATAAAAATGGGGTAAAGATCAAATTTGCAAAAAATATTTGTAGCAGCCCTTTTTGTAGTGGCAAGGAACTGAAAATTAAGCGGATGTCAATAAATTGGAGAATGGCTGAATAAGTTATGGCATATGATTGAAATGGAATATTATTATTCTATAAGAAATGATGAATAGGCTGATTTCAGAAAAGCCTGGAAAGACTTACAAGTGAGCAGAACCAAGAGAACATTGTACTCTTTTTGAAAATTAGGTGATTCAAGGCAATTCCAATAGACTTGGGATGAAAAATGCCATCCACATTCATTGAATATGGATTTAAGCATAGCGTTTTCACATTTTGTTTGGTTTTTTTCCCTCATGTTTTTTCCCTTTTGGTCAGATTTTTCTTGCATCACATGACAAATATGGAAGTATGTTTAAAAGAATTGTACATATTTAACCTATATGACTGCTTGCTGTCTTGGAGAGAAGGCAGGTAAGGGAGGGAGAGAAAACATTTTGGAACACAAATTACAAAAAAACTAATATTTAAAATATCTTTATATCTCTTTAGAAAATAAAATACAATTAAAAGATTAAAATTAATAATTATGAGACTGTGATATTTATAAGTCCTTCAGGAATTAGTGATACTATCTTCTTGTGATTAGAACCAAAACCACTGTGACCAGTTAATAACATCTCTTCAGTTTTTCAAGGTAGATAATATGAGGTATTTCTTGGTTTTTTAATTTATTTTCCCTTTCTGGGAACTGAAAGGACTGTGGTAAATAGGTTTTTAAGTTGGAACTAGCCACAGAAGGAAGGAACATCTCCAAGATAAGAAACACAGTACTAGAAGTCTATCAATTTATTAGGAGGCATATAGCATGCCAAGAAATGCTTTCACCTACTTTTCACCCACTGTCTAATCAATTTCTATTCTTTTTGTATTCTCATGCAACAGAGTAGAAAATAGCTAAATGGAATGAAAAGTGTTTTGAATTGCTGTTGGTAAATGGTAAGTACATTATTTCATAAATAGAAGAGTGCTACCCATAGTCATATAATTTAAGAAGGAAAGGATGTCATTTAGGGAGGAAACTGTAGTGTTAGATTTTGTATTCCAGGCTCTGCATTCACTGTCAGCAGTGCAGACTACCATGAAGACAAACAGCTCTAATTAAGTTTGCATGCGAGGATGCTTGCAAAAGGCATCTTTGTTAGTATCCAGCACAATCAAGGAAGACGCATTCTGCAGTAGTTTTCCTTGCAGCAGATTTCCTTGAGCTCTTAACAACCAAAACAATGAAATTGAAATTATCTATGATAGTTGGAGAGAGATACAGGAGTACCCCAGTTACTAGAGATTATTAGTTCAGAGACATCAAACCTGATGTCATAGTAATAAGTATGAAGTAATGATCTCTACTTATCTAAAGTCTATTTCACCAAAGATTCCACTGATTCTGTTTCCTGTTTAAATACAATACTACTTTTATATATCATAGCTTTAGCTAAACCTTTTAAATTGGCAGAAAGGAACTGTTAATTAGAGGGAAATTAACAATCTGGTCTGGTTCAGATCTTTATTATTGACATGAAAAGATGAATGGAAATGGATTGGAAACCTTCTATCAAGTACTTCCTATGTAGAAAGAACCATAGTGATCCAGTAGGCCTACAAAGACAGTCTTAGCCCTCAAGGAGCTTAAAATCTAATAACAAATAGAGGATAGGAAAGAAAACAATTATGATATAAGGCAAATGTGAGAAGGGGAAAGGAGTAAACTACAAAAGGTCTAGGAGAATTTGAGGAAGATACATTAATTTTAATTCAATCTACTCTTAATTGTCAGTTCCAACCTTTCTTTCTCCTTCCAGTCCTCTCTTGTGCATGCTGAAAGAAAGAAATATGATGCTAACATATATATATATATATATATATATATATATATATATATATGAAGCAATACAAACCATTTTTGCATTAGGCATGTTCCACAAAAAGCAAGGAAAATAAATAATGAGGAAATTATGTTTCTGCCCTTTGAGACCATAAATTCTCTATCTGAAGGTGGATAACATTTTAGATAAATGGGTCCTTTGGAACTATAATGAATTGTTGTATTGATCAGAGTTGCCAAGTTTTTCATAGTCAATTATCCTCATAATGTTGGTATTACAGTGTACATTGTTTTCTTTATTCTGCTTATTTTCCTTTATCTTCCAAGCTTTTTCTAATCTATTCCCTTCATCATTTCTTAAAGTACAGTAGTGTTTTACCACATTCATGTAACATAACTTCTTCAGAGAGTCCCAAATCATCTCCTCAATTTCTAATTCTTTTCCAAAACAAAAAGAATTGCCATACATATTTTCATATATATGGGTTCTTTATCTTTTTCTTTGAGATAGATCATTTTTAGGTGGAGCATGAGTGAAAATCAAGAAAAGTTACCATAAAAGGAATAACAGCTTAACTGGCCCTTAAGAGAAAATAAGGATTTCAACAAGTGGAGATGGTGCCTCAAAATGAAGAGGTATATCTTCCAAAGGTCAAAAAAGGCAGAACTAGAGGAAGGGGAATTTAGTGATCTATCTTGGCTGGAACATAATGAACATAAATGGTGAGTAAAGCAAAGGAGGTGGTGCTAGTAGAAGGCTTCTTTGTTTCTTTACAAATACTGCCGAAGGAACCCCGGCAGAGGTTCTAAAACTTTTCTTAGAAACCCAAGTATTCTTGCATGAATATATGAATTGTACAAATAATTCCAAAATTCTAGACTAGGTAATGGTTTCTACTTTCCATCCATTTTTCATAGCCAAAGATGTAAATGACAAGCAAAAATGAATTTTTTTCATTTCCTTTCCTTTCATGTAAATATTCTCTGGTGCTCTAGTTGACTTATAAATCCTGATTAAAATGAATATTATTTTTCTGTCAATCTTTGTTTTTAATTCTTCTATCCATACTAGAAATATGGGTGACCAAAGTGATGAGGGAAAAGAGGGAAAGAAAGCATGGAGAAGAGGAACCATGAGACCAAAAAAAAAAAAAAAAAAAAAAAAAGAAGGAAAAAAAATTCTCCTCATGTGGTTCATTACTACAAAGGAAAAGAAAGGAGTATATATGAATTTAACTTGAATTAATAAATCTATTGTTATTGGGCAGTTACTATTTCCTTTTATTTCAATTATGACTCTGGACAAAACAAGTCTATTCATTTTTAAGAAGTTGAAGAAAGTTTTAGAGACTCAACAAATAAAAGAGCAACCAAGTCAAAGTAGAATAACTTATCAATCAAAATTCATTACAGAACACACTATGAGAGGTTTTTGCAAAAAAGGTTGCTATGGTATAGTGGCAAGAACATTAGATCTGAAGCCAGAAAATTAGTAATAATAATAAATGGATTTTTATATAGCATCTATTATGTGCAAGGAACTAGGCTAAGCACTTTCAAATATTATCTCATTTGATCCTTGTAATAATCTTGTAAGGTAGGTGCTATTATTAATCCCATTTTACAGCTGAGGAAACTAAAATAAAGAGAATTTAAATGATTTGTCCAAGACCATTCATCTATAATAAATATCTGAGTTCGACTGGAATTCAGGTATTTCTGACTCCAAAAGTAGCAATGTATTAACCACACCACCCAGCACCTTCTCAAAATTATGAGATCCTGAGATAGGTGATATTTTGCTACTAGGCAACATGGCACAGTAGATAAATGACTTGATTTAAGAAGCAAAAAGATTTGGAGTTCAGATATTACTTGCCTCAGATGCTAGCTGTATCATGAACAACTCACTCAATCTCTTTCAGAAACCACTTTCCATATCTGTAAAATGAGGACAATAATAGTCCCTAGCTCATAGGTTGCCAAAGATAGAAACAAAATCTGTAATTTCATTTGGAAAGAGAACTTCCAAATGAGGAAATTCCTTCTACAAGTTGATACTGTCTCAGTGATTTGTTGTCTTAGAGAGTTTCCCCAAGTCATGGAGAAGTTAAGTAACATATCCAGGGTCACATAATCATTGCATTAGAGAAATATGAAATCAAGTCTTGAATTAGTATGTGTTAGAAGGATGATTTCTACTCAAGTCTCTAACAGGATAGCTTCTACATCACACTATAGTTTTTCTAGGTTACAAGTCCCTATTGATATGCTTCCCATTAACAATTAGCCAGTAGACTCAATTAGCAAAGGCTTTTAGTAAGATCATATAATAAAAATAGTAGGCACAAAATATTTCTCCTACATATTTGGACTCAGTCTCTCACAAATGTCCACGGGAAGAGGGATTCAAACTTAAAACAAAATGGCAGTGAAGCATACATGTAAAGCCAACTTATAACCCCATCCTAGTATAACAAGTATCTAAAGCCATATTTGAATTTAGGAAGAGGACTTTAGTCACAGTAGTCTATCTATTGGGCCCAGTTAATTAGAGCAGTGAATAAAGAATTGGGCCTGAAGTTAGAAAGACCTGAGTTAAAATTTGACCTCAAAGGCTAGAAATCCTTTCTCTGTTAGAGTCCTCATCCTGGGTTTGTTTGCTTCTTTCCTCAGCTTTACTATCAATTGCTAGAGATGAAGCTCCTTGAAAGTGATTGCCCCCTTCAGGACAATTTTCTCCTTCCCTTGTAACCTTCTGGTATAAGTAAAGGATTTCCTTTACAACTGCCTCTGTGATCAGAAAATCAATTCATTTTTATATATAAAAACCTCATTACATATGATTACATGATCTACTTTGATTACATAAACTCAGTTGTGGAATAAACAACATTCTCTCTCTCTTACCTTATTATATTAACTTCTCTGGTCCTGTTTCTTTATTTGAAACCCTAGGGGTTGAATTAGATAATATCTAAGTTCTCTTTAAACTCTAAATGCTAAGCCACTTAAGGAAAATTTAACATCTTTCTTTCAAAGGCTATAATTTTGTGTCTACCTAGTCAAATCAAGATTTGTTGAAGTACTTACTAAGTATTTCTTGTATGCCAAAGATTTTATTATGCACAGTAAGGCATACTACATAGGATAAAAGATGTGAGTTTTAAGATTTTACATTTAAATTGGGAAAACCAGAATAGTGAGAGATTTGGAGAGTGTGCCATATGAACCTCATTTGAAGAAATTAAGGATATTCTTATTCTGGAGACAGGAAAGTTTAAAAATTGACTTCAAATATTTAAAAGGTTAGCATTTGGGATCTGCTTGGCCTTCAGTATAAAACAAGTAGAAACAGTAGGGAGGAAAATTTTGGTTTAGTTAAAAACAAAACCCTTCTTAACAATTAGAACTATAAAGCGAAATGGGCTAGACTGGAAAGTAATATTTCTATCACCAGAGATTGTTAAATGCAGGCTATTTATGGGTATAGGAAATTCCTAGTCAGTTTTAGCTTGTATTGGGTAACACTGTGGTCCCTTCAAAGTCTTAAGAATCTATAATTCTGATATGCCTGCCCCTCAAATTTTTAGGATTTAGTTTTAAAAACATGGTTTAACATGAATTAGAGAATAATTTTATTTTTCAATCATTTCAGTAGTGTCTGACTCTTTGTAACCCCATGGTTTCCTTGGTAAAGATGCTAGAGTGATTTGCCAATTTCTTCTCCATTTTCTTTTACAAGAAAGGAGACTGATGCAAATAAGGTTAAATGACTTGTCCAGCCTCTGAAGTCAAATTTTAACTCAGGTCTTTCTAACTTCAGGCCCAATTCTTTATTCACTGCTCTAATTAACTGGGCCCAATAGATAGACTACTGTGACTAAAGTCCTCTTCCTAAATTCAAATATGGCTTTAGATACTTACTAGATATGCAATTCTGGACAAGTCAATTAATCTCTGCTTGCCACATTTTCAGCATCTGTAAAATTAGCTAGAAAAGGAAATGGCAAATGACTCCAATATCTTTGCCAAGAAAACTCCAAAGGGATCCTGAAGAGTCAGAGACAACTGAAAAAGAATTAAACAACCACAAATATATCAATTCACTAAATTAAATGTTGAAAGTTTACAAATTATTTCTTATTTTCTTTGTTTTTCCATAGATTCTGAAAATAAATACTCAGTTTTTCCTTCCTTTTTTCTTACCATAGGGCAGTTTTGCTCTCGGCTTTCAATTGAGCTTCTCTTGCTCTCCTTTCTCTCTGAGTATTTCAAAGTGTCTAAAGTTACTAAGTTGCCTGGTGAGACCACCACAGAATATTATCTTCCATTTTGCCTTGACATTTTGAAAATGTGTGAATGGAAAGATAACTCAGATCCAGAACTGAAAGTGAGAGATAACAGGTCAAAATACTTAAACCAATATATTACAGCTTAGAAGGAAGATAGGCCAAGGGGAATTTATTTCATGTAGATATAATAGATACGGCCAACCAGAACTCTTCATTTCATCATAACTCAATAAGGCAAGGAATGGTTGCTTAAAATTAAATAGAAAGTTTGGTTTTCTCAAGATATGAGACTTCAAAAACAGCAAGATTTAATTTATTAAGAAAAAACAGAGTGTCAGGATTGCTGTTTTCCTCATGCAATTAGTACTAATTTCTACAGCAGATTACCTATTTATGGTTATGCAATTAATTAAAAACTGTACAGCATAATCACACTGTTTATTGTTTGTATGTTTTAAAATAGCATCTGATTCAATATAATAAAACATAATCTTGAATACTATCTTCAGATAAGCTATCTCTTACACTATTACTAAATTATACTCTTAATTATATGAAACTATGGAGATAATTTGCCCCCTACCAAGTATTGAAAAAAAAAGTGTTAGAGAACTATTTTCAACTAAGGTATTAGTCACAGAATATGTCTTACACAGATTCCAATAAATATAAGCTATACCTATAGAATTGGGGTTCTCAAAATGCCCCTATTTGCAGATGGCATTGTATTAATTGCTTTGAGCTCCATGAAATATTTTTAGTTTATTCCAAAGCAAAGTAAAAGAAACTGTTCTAATCATTTATTCTAGGGGAAAGAATGAACAAGATGATGATCCCAGACTATGAGAGTCAGTTTATTAGATTAATCTATAGATACATGTAGATATGCATAAATATATGGGACATCCATACCACCCATACAAGATACATGCATCTATATGTATAACTCTGAGCGTGCATAAACATGTGTGTATGAATATATCTGATATAGAAAATATGAGGCCAACTTTGCGGTACAGCAGATAGAGTACTGGTCCTAAAGTCAAGGAGACTCATCTTCCTGAGTTCAAATGTAGCCTCAGATATTTCTTGACTGCATGACCCTGTGCAAATCATTTAACTTTGTTTGCCTCAGTTCCTCATAAGTAAAATGTGCTGGAGAAGGAAATGACAAATCACTCCAGTATCTTTGCCAAGAAAACCCCCAAAGAGGTCATAAAGAGTTAGACATTATTGAAAATAACTGAAAAACAATAACAATAGATGATCTGAGCTCATAATTTAGTGACAAGAGAAAACCGATTTGGGTCAAGGGTCACCCAAATCCCAGGTAGGATTTTTTTTCATTTTGTATATTTCCCAGCTAGAAATGTTATTTTTCTCTTTTTTTAAGTTTTATGTTTTTTAAAATGTTAAATATATATATATATATATATATATATATATATATATATATATATATTAGCTTATGAGCCATATGAAAACAAGCTATTTGCTGGATTTAGTCAGTCTGATGACTCCTGATTTATATCATTTTTTGAAAAATACACGATATTAAAACTATACACAATATATGAAACTATGTCATCCATATTTACCGATATTGTTTCAAACTATCTAAAATAACTAGATAGTATAAGGTTGTAGTATTGCTATGATCTAGGAAATGATGTGGATATAGAGAAATATGGAAGGAAAGGCAGACTTAGGAAGGATGATATTTTCACCTTCAGAGAAAGAAGACAAGTAGAAATAAGCATAGTACAATTCTACAGACATTTATATAAATGTATATGTGTATGTATGTCTGTGATTATAAATATCTTTGTATACACATGTGTGTAAATGTGTATGTATGTGTATACATATATGTATGTGTGCTTCAACAACTATATTTGCACTTAATTGTAGTCTTCTGGAGGAGGGGGAAGAGAAAGGGGGAAAATGAAATAAAAATGCATAGCAGAGAACAAAAGCAAATCTATAAGGAAGCAAAGAAAATGGGCAACTTTGAATACAGTGTATAGTATTTATTATATAGGTATTCTTGAAATTAAAATGTATTGCTTTATATTATGTTCTGCTGTAAACAAGGCAATTATTTTTCTTTCATCATTTTTTATTTAAGTTTAAAATAAACTTCAAAAAATATATACTGAATTTTCAATAATCCTAGATTGCTGTCTTCCTTAAAAGCCTCTCTTTCAACATCAAGATTTCTCCAGTGATGTTATATGGCTAAAAATAATTGAATAATTCAATCTTGAGAAATTCAAAATTATAAATTACCCAAAAGACAATTGAAACAAAAATTTTTAATTGCTGCAATTTACCAACAATGACTTAGTCACCAAAGGTGGCATTAAGTAAGTATTGGCCATAATAGAAATGTAAATATCTAAAATGTGATTTTACTTCATATCTAGCAAATTGGCAAAGATTTCTAGAAACTGGAAATAATTGGTGTTAAAGGGAATGTGTGTTAAGAGACACATACTAATGCATTGTTGATGGAGTTGTAGTTTGATGCAACCATTCTGAAAAGCAATTTGGATTTATTAATAATTGAGTAAAATGGACTATAGATCCAGAAACCCTACTGCTAGGGACATACACCAAGAAGTCATTGACAAAAGAAAGACTCCATACACCCCAAAATATGTATAGCATCATTTTTCATAGTAGAAAAGAACAAATAACAATAGTATAGTCATCAATTGCGGAATAGCTAAACAATAGAAGAATACTGTGCTATAAGAGACAATATATATGACGAGTAATGAAAAGCATGGAAAGATTTATATGAATTGATATAAAGTAAAGTAAGCAGCATCAAGAAAGCATTTTGTAGTTATTGCTTTCTTGACGCTGCTTACTTTACATCAATTCATATAAGTCTTTCCATGCTTTATAAAAAGATAATGACAAATGTGGGAGGGGATGTGGGAAAACTGGGACACCAATACATTATTGCTCAAATTGTGAACCGATCTAGCCATTCTGGAGAACAATTTGGAACTATGCTCAAAAGGTTATCAAACTGTGCATACCCTTTGATCCAGTAATGTTTTACTGAGCTTATATCCCAAAGAGATCTTAAAGGAAGGAAAAGGACCCACATGTGCAAAATTGTTTGTGTCAGCCCTTTTTGTAGTGGCAAGAAGCTGAAAACTGAGTGTATGGCTATCAATTGGAGAATGGATGAATAAGTTATGATGCATGAATGTTATGGAATATTATTGTTCTATAAGAAACAATCAGCAGGATGATTTTAGAAAAGCTTGGAGAGAGTTACATGAACTGATGCTAAATGAATTGAGGAGAACCAGGATTTCATTTTACATGGCAACAACAAAATGATCAATTCTGATGGATGTGGTTCTTCTCTACAATGAGATGATTCAGACCAGTTCCAATAATTTTTCAATGATGAAAACCATCTATACACAGAGAGAGGACTGTGGGAACTGAGTGTTGATCATAACATAGCATTTTTACTTCTTATGTTATTTGCGTGAATTTTATTTTCTTTCACTTTTTTTCCTTTTTGATCTTATTCTTCTTGTGCAGCAAGATAATTGTATAAATATGTAAGCCTATATAGGATTTACATATATATTAACCATGATTAACATATATTGGATTATTTGCCATCCAGAAGAGCAAGTAGGGAAAGGGGGAGAGGGGGTATGAACACAATGTTTTGCAAGGGTCAGTGGTGAAAAATTATCTTTGCATATGTTTTGAAAATAAAAATCTTCAATAAAAAAGAGAGAAAGTGGGTGTTATAAAATTACAAAGAACAAGCAAGACTCTGAAGAGAGATGAGAAATCTTTTCCTTTTTGCCCCCTCCAATTTCTTCATGCAAAGCTAAGACTGCAGAACATTGAGTTAATATTAATTTTTCCCCATGTATTGATAGTTTTGCTGATTTTTGTCTGTTCTTATCTTTTTCTTTTAATTTTCTTTTGTTTGGATCTTTAGGAATGGGGAAAATGCAGGTGGAAATATAGGTGAAAAATTCCTAAAAACTATGGATCACAACCCCATCTGCAGTCACATAATTGAATGTGAATTGGTAGCGAAATTCTGATCTATTATCTGTAAATGTTTGATTTGTATACCGATTTCATATGCAAAACATTGAGTTAATATGAGATTTGCCCCTATATATTGATAGTTTTGCTGATTTTTGTCTATTCTCATTTTTTTCCTTTTTTTTTTTTTTTTTAATTTGGCTCTTTTGGAGTGAGGAAAACATAGAAGGAAGTATAGATCAAAGCTTCTTAAAAACTATGGGTCACAGCCCCATATGGAGTTCCATAACTGAATGGGTAGCAAAATTAGCATCTATTATCAGTAAATGTTTGACTTGTACATGCATGTCATATATATATATATATATATATATATATATATATATATATATATATATATATATGCCTGGGGTTACATAAAAATTTGTTAGGAGAAAAGGGATCGCAAATGGAAAAAGTTTAAGAAGTCCTGGTTTAAGTCTTATAAAAAATGATATCAATAAAAATTATGCCTTATGTCAGCAACTTTTACAAAACTTGACAGATCCAGGAATGCTTTAGGCATGTTCCCAACTCTGTTCTCCCATCCAGAATTTGAAAAATTATTATAAGAAACTATCATCTGTGTATTTATCATTTCCCTCCTTGCAAAATCACATGTCAAATGCTAAAGAAAAATAAAGCACATATATTTCTCTTCCTATTGAGTCTTCCCCGTTTTCCTCAGAAAGTAAGGATTTTTTCTTCTTTAGACTGTGCAAACCATTTTCTACATCTTCCTGTTCATAACATATTATATTTAACATTTTTATGGTTGTTGTTGAATCATTTTCCTGTCATATCTGATTCTTCCATTTGGAATTTTCTTGGCAAAGATATTGGAATGATTTACCATTTCCTTCTCTGGAACATTATACAGGTAAGAAACTGAGGCAAACAGATTTAAATGATTTGCCCAGAAAACACAGTTAGCACGTATTTGAGACTAGATTTGAATTCAGGAAATTAAGTCTTCTTAACTTCAGTCTTGGCAGTTCATCCACTGTACCACCTAGCTATCCTACTGCAGTCTACTTGCAACTAGAATATGCTGGTTATTACTATATGCCATAGCCATCTTTCTAGAGAAGGATAGAGAATGCATATTATGTACCAATGTATTAAGACACATCTTTTGTTCCACAAAATACCAGCAAAATAAAAGAAATAAATCACATAATCAGAGACTTTTCTCATGTATGTGATGAAAACTATTGAAAGTCCTGTGCATACAGATGTACTGTACAATAATTTTCATTATCCCTGTCCATTGCAAATGAATATTTGTCCATCCTGGTCAGTTATACAAACCTTTCCTTGCTTTTGAAGTCAGTGAAATGCTACTTCATTAACCTTCATTGTCTTTCAAGTGGGTTTTTTCCTCCTTTTTTTGACCTGCTTGTAAAGCCTGCCCTACTCCTCTGTAATGTGCATAGTATTAGAAAAGCTGGTTGGCTGCAAGATCCCTGAGGCTGTAATGTATTCAGCTGCCTACTCCCAATGATGCTAGCCTATTGCCTGCTTTTCAGCAAATGATGATCTAATGACTTGTTTTTCTGATTTCAGAGAAGTACAATATTTAGAATTCAGGCAATTGTAAATGACCAGAAAGCCTGTGATCATTCGTAGCATAATCTAACAGTACCTTCTCCCCCCAAAAAAAAAAAAATTATTAAAAGAGAAATGGAAAGCAAAACAAGGTAAAGGTAACCTCTTTTAAAATATTGCAGTGGTACTCCCATAAATACATAGGATGATTTTCCTTAAAACTAAGATTATCATAGCAGCAGACATACAAACTAAAACTAGGCCTCAGAAGAATGTTAAATCAAGGTTACAAAAACAAAAAATAGGAACAAATTATAAAGAAATCAGTAACTAACTGTTCTGCTACAGTCAGCGAATCTGAAAAATAATAATGGAGATAAACAAACTGAGGGTCCCTTTGGGCAAGATGAATATTTTTGTTGTTAATACTGAGTATTCCTTTGAGAAGGTTAATAGCTCATTAAGACTACACATTGTCTTGGTAAGAAATGTGAAAGGTGAGTCATGAGACTTGATTTCTTTGGAATCAAATATGATATGTCAGACTGCTCCCATCAGCTATATAAGTCCTTAGTGTACTCAGTGAAGAGATAAATAACTCTAAGAATGTTTCTATTACAATTAATACAACTCGCCAGGGAGAAATAAAGTATTATGCAAATCCCCTGAAATGAAAAAATGACCTTCATGTTGAATGAGACCCTCTAGATGTCTAAATAGTATTCTTTGTTGAGTTAGGCACCATGAGAAATACAACATTTAGTCCACTAGGGTACCATCTGGTGCACCAATGAGTGCATGGCACTCCAGTGGCCTGAAAGAATTCAGAGGATAATTTAGACAATGGGAGAATCTGGCTCATTAAGAAAATATTTGCTAGAATAACAAACATAATGTATGCATCAGTCAGCAAGTGCATCACCCTCTCTTAGCAAAGAACCAATTAGTGCATTGAGTACATGCAAAATGATGGCAATTATTTCTTTCTTCTTCCTGATGTTTGCACAGCTCTTGATCTTGCACAGCTCTCAGTCTTGCACCTTATTCTATCTTTCACATGACTAATGTTTTTGTAACATTTTAAATCAATAATACCAGATACAAGATTAGGAGTAGCTAGATGGCTTAATAGATAGAATGCTGGACCTGGAATCAGGAAGACTGAGACACTTTTTTGAAGACAAGTCACATAGCATTGTTTAATGCAATTTCCTCATCTGTAAAATGAACTGGAGAAGGAAATAGAAAACTACTCCAGTATCTTTGCCATGAAAGCACCAACTGGGATTATCAAGAGTCAAATATAATTGAAACAACTGCACATTAAATGGTAGCTAGCTTTATAGTTATTTACCATCACCTTTCATTCATAAAACTTTAAATTATAGGGACAAGATCAGATATGTAAACACATAGGACTGTTATGCCACAGTTCTCTTTTATAATCCTGACTCAGTTTCCCTAATTACCCTGACTCAGTTTCTCTAAATTGTCCTGCCTTGGTTTTCCTAATTGTTCTGCCTCGGTTTATAATTGTTCTGCTCAATCCTGCAAAACTACCCCTCCCTCTTAATCAGAATATTTGATAAGGATAAACGGTCTTATATTTTAGAATATAAGAATGCTTCTCCCCATCCCAAGCTATCAGAATATCAGAAATCATCTTATCAAGATGCCTTTCCCCTCTCTAGGGTGCCTCTCCCCATTATGTCATCCCTATCTCCGATGGCTCACCCCACCCTGTCAGAGTCCCATTCCCGCTCTCAGCATCCTGACTCCACCCCTGCCTCAGTCTACCCCGCCCTGAGTCTGAGCCATATGTGTATATATGTCATTGAGAATTCAGATTGTTTGCTGGATTCTTGGCAACAATAGTTTCATTCAGCCCTGGGACCAAACCATGGATCCATTTGGTCCTAGTAAATCTCTCCCTTTCAAATAAATTATCAACTGCTCTCTAATCTCTATCTTGCCTCAGTTTCTCTGGACAGGACATGAAGCTAAAGTTGTTCTTATCTTCAGTAGATTTAACACTGTTAACCAGCCTGCTAGAAGAGAGGGAACTCTAATTCCCACCAGGTTTAGGGTCAGTTGTATCCCAAAATATGTTCCAAAATTTTTAGATCTTGTTTATAGAGACCTACAAAGTTGAACCCCACAAAACACAGACAAAATTTTGCATCAGAAAGAAAGATTTAGAGGAAACTGCTAAATTCATGAATTACAAAGTAAAATATTAATCCAGTTTCAGAAGATCTTGAACACTGTAAAAACTTCAAGGTGATTATTTTTATTGCCAGAACAAACAAAAGTAAGATAAAGATAAAAACACACCAAAAAGTGGCTCTCCCTTCCCCAAGTAAAATGACACCCCAAAAAGGAAAAGAAAGGTCTCATTTGACTATTAAAATAAGGTAGGATTCACAATATTTGTCTTCTAGAACCTTTCTGGTAGGGCCCAATGTTGAACTATATATCTCCTCCCAATGGTGATATATCTTCCTATTGGAAGCTATAAGAGTAAATGTGAAATGAGGAGAATCTCACTTCAAAGCCAACTCTTCTATTGTTAATCAGATGCAATCACTATCAAACATCAAACAACATCTATTTAATGCCTGCTGTGTAACAGGTACCATGCTAGGTATTAGGTATACGAACAAAAATGAAAACAGCCCCTGCTCTCAAGAAATTTGTATTCTATCAGGAGACACATGATGGATGCATGGATAGATAGATAGATAGATAGATGACTGATCAATAAATCTAGATATATATTAGAGAAAGAGAGATTTTGTAATGATAGCATAGTCAAACAGCTATGCCTTCTGCACATACATGCACACAAAGTAAAAACAAAATAAAATTAACCTACTTCATTTTACAATGAAATATCTCACCATTAATATCATTTGTATTGATAATATTCCTGTTCTGGGAAAATCTGTTTTATCATCAATAATATAATTTATGTAACATCCCTAGAAGCATGAGTTATATCTCTCTTTCCTAGATCCAACAAATTATTACCAAAGGCAATGCTATTTAATGAAATTCATGTTTTAAAAATTCAAAAGGAAATACTAATCACAATACAAAAAAGTAAAATTACTCTAATGGTTTTAAAACTTCAAGTCTATGTCAGTTATTTGAATTCTTCATCGAATTTCTCAGTTTGAGCTTTTAAGTATCAAGTTTTCTATCTTCTTATCATTTTTCAGATTTAGTGTGCCCTTAGCCTTTATATGTTATTTCTGGAAATAGCATTCCTAAGCCAAAAATAAATGATTCATTAAAACATCATCACAATAAATCCTATCATTTACCTTATTAGCCATTCACAAGAACCAAGTAAGATAACATGAGAACTGCTCAGAGGTTTAAATAATTTGAATTTCTGGAGGTTGGAATGAATTTTGAGAATCAGTAACATTTTTGAACATTTCAGCTAAGTGACTTTCTGATATCATAGTAAAATTAAAGACTAGCCTTCCAAAATTCATCTGAGGTAAGCAAAGCTTTTGTTTTAGGGAAGACCTGGAAATGGCTAGAAGTGATGAAGTACAATGTTTCAAGAGTCATCACTGGATAAAATCACAACCCCAAAAAGAACAAGGATTTTAGAAAGGCTCTAGAAAAAAAAATAAATATTTTTTTCATATAAATGAAGAATCTATTTTGCCCACATTGTATTATAAGTTTATCTTGCTGGAATCACATTTTTAATGCATTAGATAAAAATGAAATCAAACTTTGAATATAAAACATGCAGGAACTTCTTCAAAATATTTTTAATATATTTTATAGATGAGTCTTATGAAAGAAACTAGTAGGACCAGGAAAGTAGGAGTCTATATCATTTACTTAGTATTTATTTTGTACTCACTTAATCTGTGCACTCAGAAACTCCCTGAGGGCAGTATATATTTAATTTTGTCTGTTGTATTATCTGTTGGTATATGATGGGTACTTAATAATGTTTGCTGAAATTTGGGCCTGCAGTGAAGAAGACCTGAGATTAAAACTAGCTGGACATTTACTAGCTATATGATCTTGACAAGTTACTTAACATCTTTTGCCTCATTTTCTTATAAAGGTGGTAATAGCACATTCTTCATAGGATTGTTGTGAGAACCAAATGAGATAATATACATAAATTGCTTAGCACAGTACACAAAACATAATATACACTTAATAAATGAATGTTTCCTTCTTTCTTCCTTTCCTTTCTTTTTTCCCTTCCTTTTTCCTTCTTTCCTTCTATGTCTATCTAAGTGTCTTACGATCAGTAGGAAGAAAAATTGCTCTTTTGATTACTATTCAAATGTGGTATTTTGAATAATCCACTTTGACAACTACATAAATAAAGATAAAATTCTTGGAAAGAATATGTAAAAAGGTAGAAGATATGCTAAGACATGTAAAAGGTAAATATTCTCTAGCCATTTATATAATATATAGGCAAAGATTTTAGTTGTCAAAGTTTGTCCCCAACAGCACAATCCATCTCTTTTGCTCTTCCCAAACCAAGGTTTAGGGATTGCTTTCTAAATTCTCAAGGACCTTCTCTCCAAGCCATACTTCCAAGATGGGTTGGTCCTCGAAAGTCAGTGTCTCGAGTTCTAGAATCTTTCCCATATCAACCTCAAACCACCTAGTTTTTCCCAGCCTGTGCCCCATTTCCTCAAAGTCCTGCCTTCCAAGGATTCAGTTCATGTATATACAATTAGCTCTATTAATTAAAGAGAAAGAAGTCTATGCAGGCAAAATATTTTCAAAATACGTGTTTATTGAATGGATAACGGATTCTTAGTTGGTCCTACACACAGTTATCATTTATATAGCCCTTTAAAGTTGCAAAGCTCAACCTTACAATAAACCTGTGAGATAGAAACTATTATCCCCATTTTATAGATTAGAAATCTGAGCCTGAAAGAAGTAAAATGGCTTTCTCATAATCACACAGAGAGTTAGTGACAATGGAAGATTTTAAACTCAATTCTTTCTTGGCATCAAGTCCTATGATTACCTAATATACCAGCTAGCTGACTACAGCATTTGACTTTTTAAAACAATTCAGTGACTCAAAAATGAACCCCTTGCCTTTTTCCCTGTGTCTGCTCCTCCTCCTCCCCAACTTCTCCTTTTTTCATGGATTTTAAGCCTTTTTTTGATCTCCATGATAGTACATTATGGTATTTCTTCTACCTCTATGGTTATTCCTTCTCTGTCTCCTTTGCTATTCTTCCTTTATATTCTCTCCTTCTTCTATCCTCCACAACTCCATTTCCAATTGTGGTTATTCCCCTAGACTCAGCCTCTCTCAGTTCTCAGCTATTTCTTTTTTTGTCTATGTCTCTCCTCAACTTTTCCCAAATCTTTATCTCCAAACCTGACTTTTGTCCTAAGGATTTGGAATGGCTCACAAAATTATTCCAATTGAGCATATTCACTGTCTATCTCTCCCCTTGCATGGAATGATCTTCATGTCTGCTTTTGGCTTCCCTGAACTCCTTCAAGACCAATCTAAAATCCCACTTTGTAAGAGAAGTCTTTCTTAATCCCTTTTAATTCTAATACCTTCCCTCATTGATTATTTCTAATGATCCTGAATACAGTCAATAGTTATTTGCACACTGTCTTCTCCATTTGTGTGAGTTCCTCAAGAGCAAAGAACTTTTATCTTCCTTTGTGTCCCCAGGGCTTAGTATAATAATAACAAGCCCTTAATAAAAGTTTGTTGATTCATTTATTGATTAAATTTGCATAAAATAAAACTCATTAATTTCTTTCCAAACTTAATCAATCTGATTTCTTGCTTCTGTTTATGGCACCATCTTTTTTTTTTTTCAGTTACTCATGCTCAAAACATCAGTGTTACCTTTTCCTATATATTTTTTTGCTTCCCCAGAGTCACCAAATCTTTTCCATTTCACCTACAAGACATTTCTCTCCTCCAACCCTTCCTTTTTTATACCCACTGCCAACACTAAAGTTCAACTCTTCTTTATTTATTGAATGGATAATGGACTCTTAATTGGTCCTACACACAAATGCCAAATTAATCTTCTTATTACACAGTTGCACTATTATGATTTTACTACTGAAAAACCTCTCTATTTCCTACTGACAAAATAGAAATCCAAAGCTTAGAAATTAACACAGGAATTCTTACAGTAGAAGCTTAATGTTTATTAGATAGAATTAAATTATAGGACCTACAATATATATGTAACTGAGCTTGTATCCTTTTTTCTATGTGTCCTGTGCTGCTACTAAACTAGACTCCTCACTCTTCTAGAACTAACTCATTTTCCCACCGCTTTCTTCATGTCATTCTCTATGCTATATGTGATCTGTCAGTCTTTGTTTATTGAAATCTCCCCCATCCTTTAATTGCTTAAAAGCTACCTCCTTCTAGTAAGGTTTTCCTGATCTCTTGTTCCACTTTAGAAATTTGAACACTTCTCTTGTTGATTTATCTGGTTAAATTTAATGTTCATAACAGTATTAGCAGAAATAGTAAAAAAAAAAGGAGGAAGAAGATGTTGAGGAGGAGAAAATTTGAATGATCTTGATATATACATGGAAGATATTGGTTTTTTTTCCATCTGTAAGGTGGAGTTTTGTTATACGAATTTGATTTTTTGGTAAAAATCAATGAAAACACAAAGGGACCTTAAATATGCATTTTGCATTTTGTGAAGATGTGGTCCATTATCTTTTAGTGAGAACCTAAGAGTTCTCTAGTAATGCACTCTTTGAGGATAACAGTAATCTGTTTATCCATGGGCCTTATAAAGATTTTGTATAGGTAGACGAGTAGACATATGGTTTAATAATTATTGACATTTTCTTTATCAGTTTTCATTAGTTAGAAAAGGTCCAGTTTTTTTCTTCATGCCTTTTGTATTTTCCCATTCTTTAAAAACTTTCTAAATGAATTCTTTCATAGTATATCATCCCCAACAAAACATGTATATATGTGTGTATATATATATATATATGCGTGTGTGTGCAAATATATATATATGTGTGTGTATACATATATATATATATATATATATATATATATATATGATACTGAGCCATCATATTTTTGTTCTCTGTAATATACTTCTACTTCTTTGATGCACCTTGGGGACCATAATGTTAGTCTATGTAAGTTTCAATGTGCTTGACAGAAAAAAAAAAAAAAAACAACTTTCACTATAATAGTCTTTTGCAAATGTTTTCTATTTTCATTCTGCTTTTACTTCTCTTTCTGGAATTGGCCTTGAATGCCCTTGGGATGACTTTGTTCAGTTAGTTATCTTGTCCAGCTTTTTTTTTTTTTAATAGTGGCTTTATGCTCTAATGCTTCTCTCTGCTTTATGAAATAATGATGCCTATAATATTCCATTATATTCCTTCATAAGATTTTACAGATGAATTTATATGCTAAGAGTGTACAAGTGTTGCCTTCAGCAGCCATATCTCTGTATTTGACAAGTAAGCCAAATGGTTACTGAATAAGACACTTTCTTTACATTTTTAATCATCATATTGTAGCAATTAACTTACTCTGGTTTAACTTCTGTATGAAATAATAATAGTCTGTTTTGATGCTATTTCTGATGCCCATTTACTTTTTTTTTTTAATTTTTGACATAATTTAGAATTAAATCACCTTTCCCTATTTTGCATTGAAGTTAATATTCAAAATGGATTATTTTTATTTGGTTTAGGAGAGTATGAAAATCAGTGTTTTCCTGATACAACTGCTATTATCCCCAGCTTCAATATATTAACTTCCCTCATGCAACCTGATTGACCTCAGCTTTCCTGTTTCAACTTCATTGTCAAGAAGAAAAAAAGTCATAGCCATATATAGTCTGGACCCATCAGACTTATTGGTTGCCTGAGTTTCCATGTACCCTGATGAGTTTCCAGATGAAGCTGAAGGAGTCTTTGTCCAGACAAACTAAATGTCACTGTATCCATGTTGCATACTCTTACTACATTAGGGCAAAATAAGCCTCTTTTGTTAAAGGTACAATGACACTGAGATCCACACTAAGAGAGTTTTAATATTAGAGTCATTCCTACAATAAAGGGAATTATCATGTTCTTCAGAGAACTCCATTTATTTATCCTCAATAGTTAATGTTGGTGAGTAAGCTGAAATTATTTTCATTTAGTCTTTTTGGTAAATGTTTACCATTGGTACTGTAATACTTGATGATAAACATTCCATGGATAAAGCTTTTTGACATATGGAATTCACTACTTTTCAACTACTTTCCTTGCTTTTCCAAAATAGAACCATGACCTATCCTTCCATTTAGTTTTTACTTCCTTCTTCTTTTTCAGGATTTGTTTATAGCAAGAATCTCAAGATTCATGTGATTTGACTATTCAAACAATATGCCCACTTACTTCTTAGTCTATGATCGCACATTTAGAATCCCAAATAAAACTGCATTGCCAGTCTAAAAACTGTGATTAAAATAGTGCAGGGCACATAGTAGGTACTAAATAAATGCTTATTGGCTTTATTTAATAATTTTTATCTTCCTCTCTGCATTTTCCATGCATTTTCCTCTGCAGCCAAGATTGCAGAAATATTAAGAACTCTATAGAATTGAGGGATATTTTTTTCTGTTCCTTGGGTTATCCTAGCCAAAAATCATTTCATTCCAGCCTACTGATGCTGTATTTCTATATTATTAGATAGACTGGTCTTTGGTAAACAGACTTGATTTGCTCCTAGGTCAATTGAGGAAACTGTCAGTTTGTGTTCTATTGATATAGTCTGTTGGAGCTCAAATTAGCACTTTGGTGGAAGTTCATATCCATAAAAAATAAAAATTATCTATTTAAAATAGCAAATATTATCAAGTTAAGAAAATATCTCAGGAGCACACACATCACCCAAGTTCTAAGCAAACTAATTCCTTATCTCCCAACTTCTCACAGCATAAAGATTATGAACCCGATCTGCCACAACTTTGCCCTTCAGTCTAGACCCACCTCCAAGACCAATCTAAAGAAGGTGGAAGGAAAAATAGAAAGCAATTTTTCCATTACTAAAAGACTATTTTGTTATTAAGTCTCAGAGTCTACAGATGCTTAACAGGAATCTGATTCTACCCCAGAATTTCAATTTCAAGGGAAGTCCTAAATGAGGAAAAATATAGGTTTCAGATCTTCAAGACAGGCATTATTATGAATGAGACCTCTTAGGGTTTTTTTGTTTGTTTCTTTGTTTGATTGCATACTTGTTTTTATTTTGAGTTTTTCTTCCCTCTTCATCTCTGCCCTCCGCAATTAACTAGAGGAAAGGAGACATCTCAACATCTTCACTATTCCCAGCGCTCTCAGCAGGATGTGGTCTATGCACTCTCATTCATGTTATTCCCATGTGTCAAAATGGTGACTTGTTCTGATTACCTTAACTAGTACCACTATTCTTATAGCTAATATAGTAAATATTTTTTTAAATAACTAATATAAGTAACAATAGTAGGAAAATAAGGTTGCAAAAGGGAACCTATTAGTCATTTATAAATTGTCCAATAAATTAGGAGAGCATAATATGTCCTTGCAAACTACACCACAAATCAACTAACATTACAATCTGAGACTATTTACTAAATTAAGAGAAGCCGGCTAAATCTTAATATAATGGCCCCTAGGTCCCTTTATCTGTAAACTTCAAATAGATGGAGACATGTGAAATGAGACCAGTAAAATATTAGTAAAGTGTTACATTAATGAACTAATCCTAAAATGCTACATGTAGCCTGTCCCCTAACACCAAAAGTGTCTAAAAATGAAACCCCAACCTCCTGACCCACTCCTCTACTTGCTGCTCTTCCCTGTGCTCCCAACTCCAGTCTACAGTTATATAAGTGACTTTCTGTGCTCCTTCCCTCTCTATTCTCTTCTTCACACCATTCCTCATCCCCAAACTGCTTCTCACCCTCTCCCATTTACCTCCACCCCTCCACAACATTTGCCTCCATTCTTATTAAAATATGACTGAAGTTTTACTCCCTACTCACTGCCATCATGGTATTTCCCAACAAGTCTGCCTTCCCCTTAACCCAAAGGGTCCTCCTAGTAGTTATCTTGGTTAAAAACTTGGAGCACCAGGACTGAGACTAAACTACATATAGCTGACCCTACTTGTAAACAAATAAGGTATAAGGAATTTACCAGCGGAAAGCAAAAGTGAGTAGTTGAGATTCTTATCCTCTTTGAAGAGATTTTCTCCTCTCCTTTTCTAGGCCACAATGTATCAATTATTAATTCTACAATTTAATTGACAGATCATCCCTTATTCTTTTTTCTTCTTCTTGCTTATGCTCCTTTTGAAAGTTACACAGCTATGTGCTTGTCTATTGAGAGTCATATGCTCTAAACATCCCAGGAGAGTTAGGCAAGGAAAGGTACATTGAGTACTGGCATAGTACCAAAATACACTTCTACAACTGAGTTCAATTCAGTTCAACAAGGAGCAACTACTATGCACCAAGCACTGTGCTAACTATTTGTGTTACAAGGGCAAAAATGAGAATTTTCCCAATCTTAAAGAGCACATGAAGCAGAAGAGGAAACAAGGAGGGAAAGGAAAGGAAGAAACAAGAATTTATTGATTGCCTATTATATAGTAGGCATTGTGCTAAGTGCTTTACTAATATTATCTTGTTTAATTCTCACAACAACCTGGGAGATGTGTTATTATTTTTCACATTTTATAATTGAGAAAACTGAGACAAACAGGTTTAAGTGAGTTGCTCAGGTCACCTAGTTAGTAAGTACTGAAGACCAGATTTAAATTCAGGTCTTCCTGAATAGAGCTGAATCAGTTAGGATTACCTCTGACTAATGGACAACCTCTCTTCAGTGTTCCCTTCATACCTCTGGAAGGGCATGAGGATTAAGGCTCCTCCACTTAATTCAATCATTTGTTGATGATTGAATAAATGTCAATGTGGGGAGAAAATTAGGTACTTCTTTGATCTTTTCTTATGGTTTGTCTTCCAGCCAAAATCCCTTCTCTTTCACCATATAGAAGTAGTAGCTACTGATTGA
This sequence comes from Sarcophilus harrisii, assembly GCF_902635505.1. Lineage (NCBI taxonomy): Eukaryota > Metazoa > Chordata > Mammalia > Dasyuromorphia > Dasyuridae > Sarcophilus > Sarcophilus harrisii. Next base: position 175,028,867 of record NC_045426.1, on the reverse strand, counting down.
TCTTCTTATAGTTTGAGATTTCCTACAGCTAGCTTCAACAGTGCTAGGAGCAAAGGCACAAGTCTGCTGAGCTGGGCATGTGCCCAATGGCAGTGCCCAAGGCACCAGCATCTATACTAGGTCAGCAGTTTTCCAGCATAAGCTTGTGAACATTAACATTGATAGGAATGTTCCTGCAAGGAGAATTAACCTAGTTTCCACCCACTCTGCCTAGAAATAGCACCCAAGAAAAAGAACAACCACCTATCTTTGCATAATGCTCCACAATGTACAAAGTCTTTCCCTGACAATAGCCCTAAGATGCTGAGAGGCAGAATAATATCTCTGTTTTATAGTAGGGGAAACTGAGGTTCAGAGATGCCAAATGACTTATCCACAGTAACCAAACTAATATATTTTTGAACCAGCCTGAAAACTGAGGCTCTTCTAAATTCAATTCAGTAACTGTCCTTCCCATTTTGTATAACTGCTTCTCTCTTCTCTCTTTTTCTCTCTCGCTCCCTCCTTCTCTCTGTCTCTCTTTTTCTCTCTCCCTCACTCCTTTTCTCTCTCTCTCTCTCTCTCTCTCTCTCTCTCTCTACACACACACACACACACACACACACACACACACACACACACACACATTATTTTCAGTTTATCTAAATTAAATTCAGCAGATATTTATGAAGCACCTACTATGTTCAAGACCCTGTATTAGGTGGCAGTGACATGGATACAGAAAAAGTTCAATCCATTAAGAAACTTACTTTTTCACCAGGAAAACACAAGTTTACGATGAAGTAACTAAAGAGAACAACAAAGGGATCAGGAAAGGCTTTTGTGACATCTAAGTTGAGCTTTGGAAGAAACTAAAGCTTCTAAAAGGCAGGAGCACTTTCAGTCATGAGAGACCATTTGATTAAAGAGATAAATAGAAGAGGATGTTGAGTTTGGGGGGATACCTAATGGACTAGATTGGTTGGAATATGGAGTAGATGAAGAAGAAAAATAATGTGAAGTAAATCTGAGTAGGTAAACTGAAGACATTGTCAGAGGCCTAAAGTGACAGGCTAATAAATTTGGGGTCAATCTTAAGGGTAGCAGGGAATCACAGAACTTTTTTGATGAAGAAATTCAGGTTCTTTAGGACACAGGTTCTTTAGGAACAATATTTGGGAAGTAAGTAAACAATGATTTCAAGAAAGGAGAGCCTGGAAGCAGGGAGATCCACACAAAAGGTCTTTGCAGCAGTCCTGACAAGAACTAATAAAGGTTTAAAGAAATGATGGTAGTCATGCAAAAGAAAAAAAAGGAATGAAAAAGAGGAGAATGTGACAGATATTATAGAATTAAAATCAACAAATATTTCAATTATTTGGATAATGGAGGTGAAGAGGAAGGAAAAATAAAATGTGATTCTGAGTTTGTGAATTTGAGTGATTAGAAAGCTGACAGTAAATTCAACAGAAATGAAAATTTTAGAGGAGTGGCAAGGTGAGTTGGCAAGATAATAAATTGTTTGAGATGCCGATGTCTTACAGATAATAGGCACTGTGGAGAATGGGATAGAGTTGGGGAGGGTGGAGATGGGTGTATAATAGGATTGATTAGTAGCTGTGAGGATAAAGTTGAAGATATGTAACATAAATTTATAAGTGACCCAGTCAGAATGATTGTGTGATTTATTTTACTTTGATTCAACAGCTCATGTTATAAGCATAAAGATGAGGAGGGATGGGAGCAATGAAGATGTGGACTTCAGGGAATAATAGGCAATATGATAGGGAGGCTAGGGAATCAAAAGAGAAAAACATCATAGATGTCCAACCCATAAAAGAAATCCTCATTGTGATATCAGACCTCTGCTTCTAACTTCCAAAGAAAGGGAACTTGTCACCTCTCAAGATGACCCATTCCAGTTTTGCCTTGTTATAATGTTTAGAATATTTTTGTTAATAATTTTCTGAACAGCTATTATATGTTTTTTCCATCTATCACCTATTGTTTCTGCACCCTTTGAAACTAAATAGAACAAATCTAATACCCCTTCTACTTTATAGTCCTTCAAAAACTTGAAGAAAACTATCATGTCCCTCCTGAAGCTTTTTTTTTGAAGATAAACAAGTCAAATTCTTATATGACATAGATTCCTGGCCCTTCTCCATCAGTTAGCCATTCCTGCATAATCTTATATAATTAATAAATTAGTTTGTTAATAGCCTTCCTTGACTGTGATACCTAGGAATGTTCTCTATGAGGGCTTGAATTCTTATTTAGTTCCCAACCTTTTTACCTCAACTTGAGATTTTCTTATCCTCCACTTAATTCTAATGATTTTCCTAATCATTGGCCCTTGTAGGCACATGATACCAGCATCTCATCAGCTAAAAGAATGGAGGGCAGTGGTATCAAACTCAAATATAAACAGGGATCACTATCATACATGAAGATCTCTAGACCACATATTGAGTTAAAAAACATATGTTAATGTTATGTCCTATTGTATTTTTATTTTGTTAACTATTGCCCTATTAATTTTCATGTGGTTTGGGGAAGTGGCTCTGTATTTGACACGTTTGGTGTAAATTGTTGGTGGTCTGCATCACTACAGCAAGTAGTCTCAGTCATGAAATGAGGCATCTTGGAAAAACTGAAGTATCAACTCAATTATAGGCTCCTTAGGGGTAGGAGACTCATTTTCAATTTTTTTGTGTCTCCCACAGGACTTAGAATTATCCTTGGTACATAGTCAACCCTCAAGACATTTTTGTTGATTAACTAATTTATTTGAATAATTGTCTTAAACCTTTATTTCATTTTGATAATATATCACTGGCTGCAGTGATTTATCACTTTATATTTAGTAATATATTTAATTATGGGAAGAGATTCAATATAGATTTTTTTTACTAAGAACTTTTCATAGAAAAATATAATAACAAATATTCTTTTAATTCTTCAGGGATTTATGATTACTTTGATGTGGGCATTCCCTCCAATGACATAGATCACACCCTTTCTCTAACTAAGTAGACAATTTTAACTGGTTACTCAGGCCACAAAATTCATCACCTCATCCTGTGGTCAAGGTGGTGATTAGTCTCTCTCTAAACTGAGCTGGGTTGGGCCTCAGTCCATGACTGGACTCTTTTTTAAAGTTGTTCCAACTTGGTAGGACCTTTTCCTATGATATCTTTCATGTACCTGGATTTAATACTACACCATGATGAACCATTAGAGGAATGCTTTAGGAAAGGACCTCAACTGTTATAAACTTTGAAATAACCAATATTTTAGCATCATTACTGAGGAGGAGTTGATCCAATTTGTTTTTTAGAAACATTTCAATCAATAAGCAATCAATTATTGAATACTTGCTACAAATTAAATACTGTGAAGAGTTCAATTAATGGATATTATTTAATTGTCTACTGTGTGTCTAGTCCAGGATATAGAATAGATATCCCTTCTAATATGGTCATTCATAGAGCTGAAATGTTTGAGCAATGGTTGGCATGGATTATTGAACCATCCCTGAGACTTCAAGGTCACATAATAATCAAGATGGTCTCCAGAATAGAATTATGAAGAAGGGATAAAGCAATTTCAGCTATTTTGTGGTGCAGAACCAAGCACTCAAACAGGGGGAGAACCTGATGAAGGAACAACAAAGTATGTTGAAAATCATTCATCTCTAGCACTATCACTCAGAATCACCTGTTAGGGAGCTACAGGAGCTGATTCGTGATCTTGCAACAGAACCCTACTTCACCCCTACTTCTTCCAGTGCCCTGGAAATCCAAAGGGCAAAAGCTAGGACTCTGTGTCACAACTAAGCTCAGCCAGAAACCTGGGAATCAAAGGGAACTGGGACAGGACACATGTGTGTGGTTTTATATCAATCCACTAAGCCTGAGAGAAAAAGTCTACAATCCAGCTGGGGCCATTTTTGTCCCTCTAGAAATCACTTAAGTGGAGACCAAAGCTGATGAACCATGAATTGCTCAGCATGAAAGGAAGCTGAAATAGCTTTGAAATTCAACCCCTAAGGAAAAGGTCATCAAAAGGAAGAAAGTCAGAAAGTGAGCAATAGGATGTAATAAAAGAAAAGATTGAAATTACCAAAAAATTCAGTAGGGAGAAAATTCATTTTAAGACCATGAGCATAAACAAATGAGCCAACAGGGAAGCCTTTGTTAACAGAAAGGAATATGGCCTCCAAATCATTGTCCAGACATGTATGAATAAATACTGCAAGACAAAAGAAAAATGAAACAACACCTGATGAGGCAGAGAACCCTGTGGATTTCAAAGACAGCATGGGACCTCAGCAGGATATTCTGGAAAGGTTTAAAAAGAGAAGAGAAAACTGTGAAAGCAAAATTTAAGGGAAACATAGTAGAAATATTTGACAATAAAAAAACTTGAAGCCATACTAGCAAGTCTCATCAAAGAAATGAGAGAAAAATCCAGAATGCAAATACATGGAAGTAAAGAACAATCTTGGGGAAAAAAGAAGAAAAAACAATTCCAGCAAAAGCAAACATGATCTCCATACACAAAACATTTTAGTACATGAAGACCATAAATCTCCTGGAAAACAAATATTTAACATGATTTTTTTTTTTGTGACAAAGGTTTTTTTTTTTTTAAAGGTGCATAATAATACAACTAAGAATACAAGGTAACTACCCAGAAATTCTAAACACAGAAAACAAATATCAATGGAAAGAATCTGCAGATCACTTCCAGGGATCCAGAAAAAAAAATCTATGCTTCAAAATCCATTATATAGTTAATATCATGTTATAGTAGTTAAATTTAACAGTTCTGATGACACAACAATTCCTACAAGCATACAGGAGAAAGGAAAAGAAATTGGAATTACACAAAACCATTCTATACATATCATAAACTTTAGAAGGGAATTATAATGATAAATTCTGAAAATCAAAGGAGCTCATTATGAAACCCAAGGTCACTTACCTTACAAATCCAAGCCCAACTATTAATTTTAAAAGGTATATGTTGAATAAAAAATATTTAAAACATTCCTAGAAAGAAAGCTAAAACTGAAGGAATTATTTGCTTCTCAAATTTCAGAGAGGAGAGCAATATAAGAAAATTAAACCAATACAGAAACCAAGGACAACAAAAATAACAAAATAGCCACAGATAATTAAGCAATTTCTTTCAAAGAGAAAAGGAGATAAACTTAAAAACAGAGCTAAAAGAGAACTGATAATGGAGAAATAGGATGAAATATCATGAACTAAACCTCATAACAATTACAGATGCCTAAAAGTGAATCAATGTTTTTGTGATAGTAAATTACAAAATAGGAGGACACATTAAATAAAAGAGGAAGAAATTAGAGGTGAATGTGATGTGCCCTACACAAATTAATGGAAAAAAAATGAAGGGAAAATAACTCCTGTAAACTCTCAGGAAGAGTCTACAATAGAATAATTAAGTGGACAAAGTGAGAAAATCTTAAAAGGGATAGGAGATGGAGAAGTGGATAATTTTATTTCAGCATTAGGAGGGGGTCCAACTAATAACCAGACCTATAAGAGAAAAAAATTATTTTATAAAGTGAGATCAGAACTTTGCAATGAATGTGCTCTATCAGGATTTTGGTGCTTAGAGAGACCATTTATTCTGCCTCAAAAAGGGGGGAAACAATCACTGGGAGCAACTGACACTTAAAAGAGGGAGAGCGCATTGACCCATGGTCCCAGAGAGGATAATTCAAGACAAATTGGTGAAAAATGACCATGATGAGGGAAAAGGTCAACAATGAACTGCACAATAAAGGATAAAAGAAAAGTCATCATGGAATATACTAGCCCCTTGAAGATGTGGATATTTTTGAGAGTGAAACATAATAAAAAAAATTTTTTTAGTAGAATGAGGGGCAAGATCTACAAAAGAATAACATAGAAACTATTTTGAAAAAGGAACCCAAAATTCTTATAACACAGAACTGATGTCACAGAGATTCAACATGGAGCCCCCTCCAAGTCTCTATTCTGAATCATTGAAATGTGTAACAGGGAAATAGCTTTCTGCTATTACTTGCCTGACTGGAAAAAAAAGTAGAAGATATTTGAGATTTTGAGCTTGAGATGGATATTGTAGAAGAGATCATTAGAGTGAGTGGCATGAAAAGATTGGGGATAGAGCCAAGAAACTGAAAATAAATTGAACCCAAACAACAGGCATGCGTTTTTATGACTGGCAAAATGTTCAAAACCAATCCAAAGTATCTTTCTTCATTACTTCAGCTCTGGAAAAGGGACTGCACCCTCCACTTTCCTGTCTGATCAATCAAAGAAGAGAAAAAAACATTTGGCTAGGAAGAGAAAAGATAATTGTCTCCTCTTGACTAAAGCTGCTACCATTTAGAGGCTTTAATCCTTTAATTATTTATTCAGGTTATAATGTTACATAAAGCTGTCATTAAAATTGCACGACCCAAAAAGCAGTATTATGGACCCAAGAATACCTAGCCCCATCAAGTAAAACAGTTCTAAGGCCCAGACAATCTTGTCCAAAGTCCTAGAATCAAAATAGGGCTCCCACAGCGAAACCCTAGACAGTCCAGTCAGATCTCTGACCTTCTTGAGACCTAACAGGGATCCCAGCAGAAGAAAGAGCCAAAGATATACCAGAGAAGCAAAGAACCTTCAGTCTAACAAATAGCCTACTATCAGCATATTTTTTTGATGACTGTCAAGTTCACAGAAAGGAATAGAGTGAATTCTGGATTCAGACCATATAAGGAGAAATAAAGAAAAAAAAAAAAAGAACCAAAGTGTAACAACTAGTGGAGTGGAAAATCCAAGAATTTCTGTAAAAGAAATTTGGGATCAGTCTACAGAATCCTTAAGTACAGGAGTGAGAATAATCTAACCCAAGTACAAAAGCCCAACCCAGAAACCAATTCAGTAAATAAGCTCCTTCATAAAAGCAGAAGAAAATGCTGAACAAAATTAAGAAATACCAAGAAGATCCAAGGAGGTAAGCACAAAGAAAGATGGTAACCCCAATCGGGGGGGGTGGGCAGGGTGGTGGAGCCAAGACAGAAGAATAAAATCAGGAAGCTGCTCAAGTTCTCCTAGTTTTCCTTGAAAACCACCTGAAACCAAGCCTCTGAACAGAGTATGATGGAATGAAACCCCTCTCCAACTCAAGATAGACTGGAAAAATTTCAAGAAAGGCCAGTCCTACTGGGGAGAAAAGGGTATTCAGCCCAGCTCAGATAGATTCTGGGAAAGCCAGTGAGAAAGAGAAAGAGAGAGAGACAGTCTTAATCACAGCAAATCAGCAAGTCAGCAAATAAGTCTCTCAGTTCTGGCTCAGTAAAGAAGCAGATCAGTGGGACAACTCCCAGTCCCAGTTCAGAAGGCAAACTCTGGGAAACCAGGCTGCTTCCTGAAAAGAGCAGACAAAGCTACCCCCTACAAACACAAGGAGCCTTTGTGCTCAAACCCAAGGCTCAGAGCTGCACAGGAAACTGAAAACAGTGTCCCCTTTATTCCAGGAACAGAGCCCCACCTTAAAAGTAAAAAAAAAAAAAAAAAAAAAAATACCAAAAGAAAAGGAAAGGAAAGGGGCAAGCAACAGAAAAGAACCTTGAGCATATGGTGACAGGAAAGACCAAAACACAAACTCAGAAGAGCACAGACTGTCTACAGAAGAAATGTCAAAGTGGCATAAAATGATCTCAAGCTCAAAGAGGCTTCTTGGAAATGCTGGTAAATGACTTCAAAAAGCGTGAGAGATAGAAGAAAATATGAGAAAGAGAATTCATGAGAGATCAAACAGTTTGGAAAAGAAAGAAAAAAATTGAAGAAAACAACTCTTTAAACAGTATAATAAACCAAATGGAAAAAGAGATACAAAGGATAACTGAAGAAAATCACATTAAAAACTAGAACAGGGCAAATGGAAGCTAATGACTTTGTGAAACAGCAAGAATCACTCAGGCTAAAAGAATGAAAAAAATGTGAAATACCTCATGGGCAAAACAGCTGACCTAGAAAATAGATCCAGAAGAGACAATTTTAAAATTATTGGGTTACCTAAAGGTCTTGACCAAAAGGAAGAGACTGAATAGCATTATACAAGAGGTCATTAAGGAAAACTGCCCCATTATTCTAGAAACGGGGGTGGGGGGGAAGGGGGAGAATACTCATTGAAAGAATCTATTGATCACCTCTGGAAAGAGATCCCAGGAGGAAAACCTCAAGGAACATTGTTGGGAAACTCCAAAACTATAATCTCAAAGGAAAAAATATAGCAAACTGGCAGATAAAAACAATTCAAACATCAAGGAGCAACAGTAAGGATTATCCAGGATCTGGCAGCTTCTACAATAAAGGATCATGGGCCTGGAATGCCATATTCAGGAAGGCAAAGGTTGTAATTCCTGGGATTACAACCAAGAATTAACTACCCAGTGAGATTAAACCTTTTTTTTTTTTTTTTTTTTTTTTTTTTTTTTGGCAGTACATTGTACCTAAACAAAAAAAAAAAAAAAAAGTCCATGTTTTAGGGCATAATAACATCATAATCAAATACAAAAAGACAGAAATAGCAAATGCTTCCTTTTTAGACCATAGTAGAATAAAATTATATTCAAAAAAGGGCCAAGAAAAGACAGATTAAAAACCAATTTAAAAAAATCTAATTCTAAAGAATCAAACAAAAAATCACAAAAAATAATCCATAATTTCATACAAGAAAAGACAATAATGAAACAACATATCAAAATCTATGGGATGCAGCCAAAGCAGTTCTTAGGGGAAATTTAATATTTCTAAATAGCTACATAAATAAAACAGAGAAAGAGAAAATCAATGAATTAAAGATGTAACTAAAAAAATCTAGAAAAAGAACAAATTAAAAACCCCCAATTCAATACCATATTATAAATTTTGAAACTTAAAGGGGAGATTAATAAAATAGAAACTAAGAAAACTACTGAATTAATAAGAAGGTAACTCCACAGTTGGTTCACATAGACCCACAGTGAAAAAGAACATCCTATCCACAATGATTACAAGACTATCTGGATGAAATGAAACAAATTATATATAGTGCTGTATAAAAATAACAAAAATGATGGAAGAAAAAAAGGCATGGAGATTTCACAGTTTAAAACAGAAATTGATAGATTATCTTAAAAATAAAATATAGGACAAACAAAAAAGAAAGAAAGAAAGCAACAACTCCATGAAACAATAAGAAATACTAAATAAAATCTGAAGATCAGAGAGAGAGAGACAAAGACAGAGACAGAGAGACAGATACAGAGATAGAGAGACAGAGAAAAAATGTAAGGTATAATCACTAACAAAAACAATTTGCCTGGAAAACAGATCAAGGAGAGAGAATTTCATCTCATACTTCTCAGATTTCTTGAAACTCATGACCTCCCACCAAAAATGTCTAAATGCAGCATTTTAAGAAATCACAAATTAAAATAAAAATAAAAACTGCTCAGATCTATTAGATTCAGAGTGAGAAATCATAATGAAAAATTTGTACCCAGATGTGAGTTAGAGGAGATAGGTTAAAAAAATGCAATGGAAATGTTAATTATATAAATTTAAAGAAAATATTTTTTTTTCAAGAACAAAAGCAATCCAGTTAACATTATCAGGGAACAAATTAACTTGGTGGAGAGGAAAATCTTTGCAGAAAGTTTCTTTGACAAAGGTCTGTTACCCAAAATATATAAAGAGCAAATCATATTTATAAGAATAAAAGCCATTTCTCAATGGATAGTCAAAGGATTTGAACAAGCAGCTTTCAAAGGAAGAATTTCAAAATATCAAAGAATATGAAAAGGATACTCCAAAATGAATGAATGAATAAAAAAGAAAAAAGATACTCCAAATAACTAATATAGATTGAAGGAACTCTACTATACATCTCATTTAAGACAAATTGAAAAAGATGATAAAAAGTATAATGATAACTGTTGAAGGGGCTGTGGGAAAACAGGCATACTAATGTTAATGGAGCTGTAAATTAATTGACCCACCCATACAGGAAAGTAATTTGGAATTATGCCTCAAAGATTATTATGCTCTGACCCTATAAAACCATTACTATTCCTATAATCCAAAAAATTACATCAATATGCAAAAATATGTACAAAAATATTCATAAAAACTATAATAAAGAAACAGATTACAGAACATGAATATAATGGAATACTATTATGCCATAAAAAGGATGAAAAGAATAGTTCCTGAAAAAGATTAGACTTGTATAAATTTGTGAAATGTGAAATGAATGGAATCAATAGAGCACTTTATATAATAATAACAACCAGGTCTAAAATATATATATATATTTTTTTTTTTACAGACTGGAGAGTTCTGATCAAGACAATAGCCAACGATAAATCCCAGCAAACCAATGATGAAGTATACTTCTGATACAGAGGTCATAAAGAACAAATGTCATAAAAATTGTTTTATTTGACTCTACATAGATGTTGTTGTTGTTGTTTAATTTTTTTTACTTTTCAATTGGAAAGAGTGAACAAAAGAGGAGACAATATTGAGGGCATGACAAAGGACAAGACATACAGATTGCCACTTTCCAAAAGCAATGGAAAGTTAAATGGCTTTGAGTCCAGATTTCTATCTAGTAAAATGTGTTGCCTTCCCATATCTACCTCCCTTCTCTGTATATATAGCCAGACTTAATCTCTCATACAAAAACACTAAGCAAATCTGATCTTCAGCAAACATCTGACTCCCTCGTTCCTCAGGATTCCGGGCAATAGAGTTTATCTAATATTATTGAGTTTATCTAATGCTATCAAATCAAGTCTTTATATGGTGTATTCTCCCTAATATAAATCATCAGTAATAAGTACACCAATATATAATCCATTAATATTTAATTAATAGTGTCAATAACAAATTTAAATCAATTAGTTTTTACAAATGGATATTCATTGAAGGGTATAATAGGAATCAAAATACAAAAACCTTCAAAACCAGGGGAGTTCTCTTCCTTCTATATTTCAGTCCTCCAGAGAAGGAGCTTAAAAATCAGTTACTACTAAACATTTCACCCACCAAGTTCACTTCTGTGTTTGATTTAGCACTATTCTCCTTTGCCAGTACAACACTAGATCTTGGAAATCAGAAATTAGGTTGATCCTTTTCTGGGATGGGACAATCATTCTGATTATAGATTTGGCTCCTTCTATTCTCAGCCGTTGGACCTCTTGTGGCTTTTCAAGTTCAAAAGGTTATTCAGGCTCCAATACTCTTTTTACCTAAGATCAGGAAAGGATAAACACAACAGGAACAGAAAAACAGAATAGCACTAAGCATGTAAAGCCACATGGTCAGAATAGGGAGAATAGACCACAAACATTTCTCTCATCACTTAGAGGCTTCGGAAGGTCTTACATTGTTTACCAATATGGTCTGTTTATACATTTTATTTTCATGCTCAGTGCTAGCTCCACAGCCCATTGGAAGCCTTCTCTTTACCACAAAGTAAGCAGACAGTGATTAGCCATATGCTGTGAATCAAGCCAACTCTTCCTCCATTACATGTCATCATCCTCTTTCAGAAATGGTCCAACAAATTTCTCACACTAGCTGGAAGTAGGCAGAACTTCCTACACTACTTATTCTGGGCCCATATTAGTCAATCCTTCTCCATTACATACACATTCACACACACACATACACACACACACACACACACACACACACATACATACTTCTTATTCAGATCAGTCCCCCATTCCATGTGTTTATGCATAATGTGTGTATATAAGTATAAAATATATATGCATGTGCATGTTTATGCATATATATATACATGTATATATACATACCATATTTAAATGAATATGTGCTCTATCAGCTATATAGGTGTGTCAATGTATATGGAATATATACATATATGGAAATATAAAAATTAATCCCTCATTTTATGTTTATATGAAACATAATATAAACATATCTATACATATATAAACCTATTGTGAAATTCCTCATAAAATGGGGAATTGATCTGAATATGACTGATGCATTATGTATGTGTGTAGATAGATACGTAGATAGGTCATCCTCTAGATTTATTTCCATAGGGAAAAAAAAGTAATTTTATAAGGAAAGAAGCTAATAGCTGGAGATTGGTGCAATTTTCACTGTAGGACAGTGAAGGCATAGGAGCATCTGAGCCTACTATTGATGCTAGCCTTTCCTGACATTAAAGAACTCTTGGTACAAACAATCCATGAGACCCTATTCTCACAGGATCCAATCAATAAACCCTACAGTCTTACCCCCACTGGTTAAGTAGGGCTAGATGTGCAAAAAAAAAAAAAAAAAAAAAAAGTATCTAAGACACTAAGGGAAATGTGAAAAACAAAATACATGGCTAGTTTTAAGGGCATGTTCTTTAGATTTGAGTTCTCAAATCATATAGTTCAAAAGGTGATAATGGCTCTATCTACATAGCATTTTACCCATAATAACACCTACTGCAGACATACATCAATATTTGTTGAATGAATGCATGAATGACATACATGAAACTATTAGCAATAGAGAGAAAATAATCAGTTCCAAATGATATAGCACAAAACATAAGACTCATAGAAATTCATTAAAAGGGGGAAAATGTATGGAAATTGTAGTTATTTAAAAAGGAAAAGATTCATAGAGAAGATTGGACTTGAAATGCATAATTGGTTAAACAGATAGAATCTGGCAAGGTAAAGAAAGAAAAGAGCTACAACAAAGACTACAATAGGAAAATAACAACAGCAATATAGCAAATATTTAATATTTTGTAACCACTTTTTTAAAGAATACTGTGTTCAATGTTTCCTTGTCACTCTTTCCATGCTCAAGCAGAACCAAATATTTTAACCCTGATTGAATGCACCTTGTAGTGGATTTGACTTTCTGAAACTATATTTTTTTCAACCTACATGTAGACTGAATAGGTCAAAAAATTGAATACAAGAGTCTAATGTGGATACTGGATCATGAATCAAAAAAGACTGACATTCACCAATACCAGCTTTCCCTATAGAGTAGTAACTTCAGAGCCCTGTAAAGAAATGGCATTTTTGTCACATTTACTTTTAAAATGTCAGTTCAAACAGATTTGAACATTGGGGCAAGAGAGGGAATTCTATTGGCCTTTTTACCAAGTTAGCTATGCTTGATGTGAATTTACACATTAATATTTTTAGATATGTGACATTGGGATGGGGTGATAGTTTATAGCTGGAAAAACATATATATATATATATATATATATATATATATATATATATATATATATATAAAACCATATGGTTCCCAAATACTGTCTATCCAGGGCACAACATGCTTGATACAAGCTTCAACTTTGTACATTTTGTCATGACATAGAAACTCTACCACGTACCCCAGAGATTTTTGCCTGCAAATTCTAGCTTCCCCTACTTTCAATTCCCCACACCTAGAGATGAATAAAACCATTTAAGGGAGAGCACAGAGGCTGTATTCTGAGGCTTAGGTCTGACTTTGTTCTTGGGTGCAAATCAACCCACAGAAAGAATCATTCACGCACACAGACGTTCCTAGGCCCAGGTTTGTGATTACAGCCCCGTTCCCCCACCCCCTCCCAGCAGCGGACGTGTGCCACCAAAATGGCCCCTTTGTGAGACAGGACAGCCTGGCAGGCTGGAACAGTACCTTCAGTCACTGCTCCAACCACTGGGCAAAGAGTTCACATTCAGTCCAAGCTAAAGAATGTTAGCACCTTTCCCAGTAAGCCATGCAAGCCAAAAGAATGTTGTGGAAAGAAGAACATGTTTCAGAACTCTGTCTTCTTTACCGTTCCCTCCCTGTCAGTAATTTTATAAGAAAATTTCAGTCTCTGAGGTTGTCTTGTAATGAAAAGAATTAATCCAATATGACAAGTGTTATTTGCAGAATTATTTTTTGAGAGGGGGAAATCCTTGAGATTTTGTTGTTATTATTATTATTGTTTGCCGCTCCCTTTTCTCTCCCCCATCCGAGGTTTGAGTGCTGTCCATTTAGAAGTATTTTAACATCTAAGTACCCCTAATGAACTTGCTTCTGCACCAATTAGCATGTCACTGCCTGGAAGAAATGGAATAAAAAGAACCATCTCTAATTTGACAATGAGTCAAATCATGGCTAAAATCCAGTCCCCAGAGTCAGGTACCAAAATGAGCCTTCTTTATTTTTAGGTGTGGTCATTTTCATCTCCTTCACTTTTGAATTTTCCCTACTGGCCCAACTTTCCCTGCTCTTTCTTAAAGCAAATACATACATGCAGGAGCAAGAACTGAAAGACTTATTCTCTCACTGTTTCATCTCACTTGGAGGAAACAACAACAACAACAAAAAAAAAAAATTCAAAGAATTTGTCCAAGCTTACCTGGTTTGCAGAAAAGTCATTGCGAAACATCAGTAACTTTGAACCTGCCATCATTGCAAAGAGAGATAGACCACTGTATTATCAAAGGTTAGAAAGGAAAGAAAAAGACTATGATACTTTTGTTTGAAAATTCTACTTCTCTAAATCTTGAACTCTGCTCACCTCCTACTTTTCCTTCTGAATTCCCACAATTTGGCCTAATTTTAAAGAGAATGCCATAATTCTCTTTAGGGAATTTCAAAATATATTTTATATTTTAGGACTAGGGAAGAGTGTGTGTGTGTGTGTGTCTGTCTGTCTGTGTCTGTGTGTGTGTGTCTGTGTCTGTGTGTGCCTGTGTGTGCCTATGTGTGCGTATGTGTGTCTGTGTCTCAGTGTGTCTGTATTTCCAGGGTGCCTTTTCACCTCAGGAGCTGGTAGGATCTGGAAAGTTAGGTAGAACTAGGAGAAAATGATAAAGAGAATTACAAAGCAGGGAGAGAAAAAAGGAACGATGTAAATCAAGAAAAATATGAAGGCTTGCTTTTATTTCATTGTGTAAGGAAACTGTTGTGCTAGCCTGGGGTTTGTCATGATGCTACCTCACCCAGGACAGCATCCATCAGAACCTAGCAATTAACAAAGAAGACATCCTTTCAGTCTGAGTGGTCCAGGGCTCCCCAACTGCTCCTGGGGTTGGTGAATGGGGTCTTTGTTTATATTTGTGCCGCAAAGGCTCAGCTGCAGCTGCTTCTACCATCTTCCCAGTGATGTCCTCAGATGCAGAGCTCATCTATTTTACAAACCACTGCTAGAGTAAAAAAAAAATTCACCAAGTCAGAACTGTAACAGAGATTATTCATCCAACACTTTTCATTTTATAAATGAGAAAAACAAATTCTGGCGAGGTAAGGTTACTTGCTGTAGATGGCAAAAGTATTAAGTACCAGAAGCAGTACTTGAACCCAAGTTCTCTGATTCCAAGATCAATGCTTTTTTCACTATACAACAAGCAACAAACATTTACTAAATACCACCTATGTGAAAGGCACTGTAGCTGATTCTAGGAGTACAAAGAAAAAGGTGAGATAGTCTCTGGCCCAGAGCAGCTTACACCCTGTGAAATTAATTATATTCTAAGATTAATAATGTTGGATTTGACTCTGTCCCCTGCAGAAGGGAAAAAAGCCTTAAATAAATCATGTTTATGCTGGTCTGATTGAAAAATGGGATGAGGGAGAAAGGCAAAGAATATAAAGCTACATTCATTTGGCCATAGGTTTGTTCTCTTATCTGAAGGGACAGTGCATTATCAGGGAGAGAGCAGTAGTTTTGTAGTCAGAGGAATAGGGTTTAAATCTAGCTATGCTACTTATTAGAAAAATGTTCTTTTAAGAAGTTCTTTTGTCTCTCTGTGCTCTTCTCTTCAAAAAAAGATAGCACTGGTTCTGGGGATAGTATTTCCAAGTTGAAGTAAGGTAGACAAGAATTCAAAACTGGCCTCATATATTCACTAGCTGTATGATACTAAGAAACTCATTTTATTTCTCTCAGCCTCAATTTCCCTGTTCTGTAAAATGAGAATGTCAGACCCTAAGATTGCTTCCAGCTCTCTTTCTATGACCTTGTAAGAAAGAGTTAGACTGGGACAGTTAGATACCACAGTGGATAGAGCACCAATCCTGGAATCAGGAGGATATGACTTCAAATCTGGTCTTAGATATTTAACATTTCTTATCTGTGTGACTCTAGACAAGCCACTTAATAGCAATTGCCAATAAAGAAGAAGGAAGGAAGGAAGGAAGGAAGGAAGGAAGGAAGGAAGGAAGGAAGGAAGGAAGGAAGGAAGGAAGGAAAAAGAGAAAATAAAAGAAAGAAAGGGTTAGACTATTATCTTTCCCCCTCCTGGGAAGATTTCTTTTCCTAAAAAAGTAGATGAAAGGATTTCTTTCTTCCTCAACATAAATTATAGTTTGGAAGAGGAAAAATGTGCTTTTACATCTTCTTTAGCTAAAAGCAATTATCACTTTGCCTATTTCAGTAAGAAGAAAAATAACTGAATCTGGCGAGGGAAAAAATGATTTTAAGTGATAGAACAGGGTTTTTGTGAAACTGCTGTCTCCTATCTCCTATGAGAGGCCTTTTTTTATTCTCCTTGTGATAATAGCTCCCCCCTATTATTTTCATTTTTGCCATCCACTAGGTGGACAGAGGAAAGGGGCTGGAGTGACGAAGATATCCATTCATTCCAACCTCAGACACTTACTAACTGTATTACTTGGGACAAATCATATAACATATTACTTCAATTTTTTTCAATTGGGGATAATAAGATTATATATCTCTCAGGATTGTTGTGAAAATAAAATGAGATAATATTTATAAAATGCTTAGCATAGTACCTGGCCCGCAATAGGTGATGTGTAAATCCTAGCTATTTTCACTATTGTTGTTGTTGTTATATCTTGTTTGAACATGGTTGTTTTCATGTTGAAGTCCTTTACAGCTGCCTCTAGACTGTGAATTCCTTGAGAGCAGAGAATTTCTATTATCATTCTTTTTAACCTCAGCATTTAGCACAATGTCTGGCATATAGTAAGCACTTTCAAAAAGCTTATTGACTGACTGGTCCTCCTATATTTACAACCATTTCTCAGTTTCTTTTGCTGGTTCTTTAATTAAACTCTAATTGTGGGTCTACCAAGGCACTGATCTTCTATCTCTAAATTTTCTTGTAGGTAGTGCCCACAAACTTTAGTATTTAATTATTATCTCTGTGCAGTTTACTCTCTGATCTATATAACTATCCCTAGTTTCTTTCTTGGGCTCCAATTCCAAATCACTGATAGTCTATTGAACCCAACAAACATCAAGTCTCACAGACAACTCAAATTCCTTATATTTTCTCCCCACATCAACCCCTTCCTCAATTTCAATGTTCTTTTGAACTTTTTATCAAAATTACTAAGGTTCTTTCAATCAGCCAGATTTTTCTGGGCCATCCCTGGGTCATTACTTTTTTTTGCCTTCTCACTCTCTGTTACCTCACATATGGAGTCAGCTGCCAAACCTTATCTTTTCAATCTCTACTATATGTCTGATACACAGGGTATTCCAAAAGTCTTAGCACAGTTTTAAGCTATTAGAGCTTTAGGAACACCCTATATGTGGTCTTCTCTCCACTCACAGAGCCACCAACTTAGTTCAGTCCCTAATCACCATTCATTTAAATGATTTCAATGATCTCCTCTTTGAATCTTCTGCCTCAAGTCTCTCTCTCTCCAATCCATCCTCTCTATACTGTCAAAAAGATATTTCCAAAACACAGTCTGATTGTATCACTTCCCTAATCAATAAACTCCAAAAGCTCCCAACCATCTCTAGACAATTGCCTCCTCTGCTTGATTTTTTAAGTCCTTCACAATCTGGCCCCAGATCTACTCTAGCTTCATTATGTACAGACATGCTATACTCAAAAGTCAGGCCAAACTGGCTTTCTCTCTCTATTTCTCAAACATCATAATCTATTTCTATTTCTGTGGCCCTATAGTAGTTATTATATTTCTGGACTGGACTTGTGGATGGCCAACTTGCCTTCATTTCCCATCCAGAACCGTTCCAGATTTTTTCTGGGCTTCAAAACCATGCCCACGTTCTCAAATTCCCTCAGCACCTGGACACTCCTCTGGAATCGTTTCTTTTTGCTTTATATTTGTATTCCTAACCTTTACCACATATGGCTTGGCACATATTATGCACTTAATAATTCCCTTCCTTCTTTTCTTCCTTCCTTCCTTCCTTCCTTCTTTTTTTTTCTTCCTTCCTTCCTTCCTTCCTTCTTTCCTTCCTTCCTTCCTTCCTTCCTTCCTTCCTTCCTTCCTTCCTTCTTTTTTTTCTTCCTTCCTTCCTTCCTTCCTTCTTTCCTTCCTTCCTTCTTTCCTTCCTTTCTTCCTTCTTTCCCTTTCTTCTATTCTCCTTAAATCCACCTTGAATAATCTTTTATTCCCTTTGATACTCAGTTCAAATACCATCTTCTACATGAAAACATTCCTGATCATCATACACACACACACACACACACACACACACACACACACACACCTCTGCCACTTTGCTTGTATTCTGTTTCCCTACTTTTTCTTTCTTTTAGATTTTTCCTATATGTAGGAGAAGGGTTGTTAGAGAGGGGAGGATTTGTACTGTTTTATTTTGCCAATGTAAATTATGCACAACCACATGTATCTGTCTAAATGTAGCTTGAAGAAAGCCAAGAATAGTTATCGCTAGATTTTCATTTTCCCTCTCCCCGACTGCACACACTCTTCTCTAAGGAAGACTTTGATTCCCATTAAGAAGGGAAGAAGGAGGTTAAGGCCAGATGCTGGCCACTGCTTTTCTTTGAGACAGAAGGTTCTGAGCTAGAAATCAACTCCTATAAATATAATTAGTCTATTAGAAATAATTTTTAGGTTCAAACTGCACTGCTGATAATTATCCATTAATGAAAGCATTCTCCAAGCTATAAATATCCAAATTTTGACTCCCTACCTATCAGATATCAGTTACACAATGAACAAATTTTCTTATCACATATACATATAAAAATAGCAAAAAATCAATTTATTTATCCAAGTCAATAGCAAAACAGAAATCAAAGAAAGCATACATTGGGGAAGTCATACAAAGTTCCAGAGCAAATGAGCTCTCCCACTGGGAGTAAAATAAGCACCACTAAGTAAAAAACAACTAAATTCACTAAAGGGGAATTCCTCAAAATCTATAGTGTAACAAGCGGGGGATAGGGATATGATACAAATTCCTAGTGACTTTGCATGTCAATATCTTCCCGGAGTCTTTCTTTTCCTTCTGGCCCATGAAGAGAAATGTCTTCTCTTTAAAAACTAAATGGCAAAGACCAGGATTTCATTTCTCTTCTCCCCAGATTTCAACAACTCTATCCCTCCCACAGGCTTGGAAAATTGAGCAATTAAGTAATTAAGCATAACCTAATGCAAATTAGATCTTAGGCAAATGGCCTTTGAGATAAGAATTACATTTTTTTAATATTTATATACATACATGATCTACCCTACCAAAGAATCTGTAATCTTTGAAAAATATTTATCTTCATTCTTATATCCCCAGAGATAAGTATAATATCTGACACAGAGCACACCTTAATAATTACTTATTAGGGAAAGAAAGAACCATTCTGTACAAAAATATTCAAAGCACTTTTTGTGATACTGAGAACCCATCCATTGGATAATGACTAAGTAAATTGTCATATATGAATATAATATAATATTATAATAAATATTGAAATTTCAGAGAAACATGGGAAGATTTATATTGAAAATTCAAAGTGAAATAAGGAAAACCTTATAGCAATATACAAACAATTACTAAGTATAATCAAAAATATTACTTAAAAGAAAATCAGTTGTAACCACTAATCTTGGCCCTAGAGAACAGATCATGGGTCCAAACTTCTCTCTATTGTCAGAGAAGAAAAAATTTAAAATGGGCAGGACAGACTGTCTTAGTTGTCAGATATAGTCACTGCAACCAGTAATGTATGCTTATCTGATTTTCCTTGTTATAAAAGATATTTTAATTAGACAACTCTGAGATACGACTATACACCTCTCAGATTGACTAAGATGACAGGAAAAGATAATGATGATTATTGGAGGGGATTGTTGTGCAAAAACTGGGACACTAATACATTGTGAATTTACCAAACCATTCTGGAGAGCAGTATGGAACTATGCGCAAAGGGCTATCAAACTGTGGTCCCTTTGATCCAGCAGTGTCTCTGCTGGGTCTGTATCACAAAGAGAGCATGAGAAAGGGAAAGGGACCCACATATGCAACAATGTTTGTGGCAGCCCTTTTTGTGGTGGCAAGAAATTGGACATTGAGTGGATGCCCATCAGTTGGAGAGTGGCTGAATAAGTCACGATATATGAATGCTATAGAATATTATTGTTCTGTAAGAAATGATCAGCAGGATAGTTTCAGAGAAACTTGAAGAGACTTACATGAACTGATGTTGAGTGAAGTGAATAGTACTAGGAGAACATTGTACACAGCAACAACAAGATTACATGATGATTAATTCTGACAGATGTGGGTCTTTTTAACAACGAGGTGATTCAGGCCAATTCCACTGATCTTGTTATGAAGAGAGACATCTTCACCTAGAGAGAGGACTGTGAGAACTGAGTATGGATCACAACATAGTATTTTCACCTTTTTATTGTTGTTTATTTGAATTTTGTTTTCCTTCTCATTTTTTTTTCTTTTTGATCTGATTTTTGTGCAGCATGATAATTGTGGAAATATGTATAGAGTTGCACATATATATCAGCTTACTGTCTAGGAAGGGAGGGAGAAAATTGGGATGCAGATTTTCCAAGGGTGAATGTTGAAAATCATATATTTTGAAAACACAAAGCTTTAATTTAAAAAGGATATATCAATGGGGAAAGGGGGTTGGATCAACAATGTTATTTCTAGACATGACTGTTATAAAATAAAAGCATCAGTAAAACATTTAAATATAAGAAAAAAGTAAACAAAAAGTGGTATTATTTATTCAGCAATTATTTGTAGATCTCTGTGCTTGGTTGATGGGGTGCAGCTTCTCCTGTGGTAGTATGTGGCAGTAACCCTAAGGCTATTAGGGCCTTTGGAGAGCTGTAGTTCCACAAACAATGCTAGTTGTCAAGTAACAATCTGTTAGTCAGTAATAATTGTTTCTGAGACAATAATGAGAATGCAAACCATTCCAACTCCAACTCTAAGATCACATCTCAATTCTACCTCTAAGCCATAAAATTAGCATATGAGTAACATGAAGCATCTGATCTCTCTTTTTCCTTTAAATTTATTTTCTTGCTCCTGGTTCTTTGCTGAATTCTTTTGAACTTAGCCCACTTCAATAGACGTTACAATTATAATAAATTTTGCCTCTTGATTTGGAGATGGGTTCAAACCTACAAATTCTTTTGAGACACCTCACAACACAGGTCTGAAACCTCAACCTTTTGGGGTCTCCTTTGAACTTGAACACTGATCAATGAGATAGAGAACTATATATTTTCCTCAGTCACTACTAAGGGAATAGACAGCACTAGAATGAGATCATTTGCAACTAAATCCACAAGACCAGAAAGCAAGAAATTGTACAACTTATAACCTTATGAACCAATAGTGGAGAAGGCTGATTGATCTTTAGTGCTCAGTATTTCTTTCCTACCAGCCATCATGCTTTGGCAAGATGTGAAGGACAGTAGGAGCAGGGGAAGAATAGATCAAAGGGCACAACAATTCCCCTCAGGCTATACAGACTCCCTGGGAGCATTACATCTTCTACTAGGCCCCCATCCAGTAGAAACAAATAGCAGACTTTGATGTTACCCACTTGATATTAGGAATGTGGAGAGATTAGGATTCTTTCTTCCTGGGAAAGGATTAGGTTAGGCCATTCTATGGTTCAGAAATTCTTCCTTCAACACATGCCCCGTTTTCCCCCAATCCTTCAGTGGGCAGCAGAAACTGATTCAACTGAAGTAGAGAAAGAAATGAAGATAAGTAGGGTGAAAACAAAGGTTTAAGTCATGGAGTAGCTACTCCTGAAGGAAAGATAACTGAAAAACAACTGTATTCAGTTCTTTCTACCTAAAAGCTATTAAGGGAAGCAAACGGGTCTTTGAAAAATATATTTCCAAATACTGAAGAAGGGTGAGACATTTTTGCAGTCCAGATCTAAGGATATAAACACTATAAAAGAGGAAGAAATCAGAAAAAAGAAATAGGATAATATAGAGAAATTTTAAGAGGAAGAAAATTCAAATAAAAACAACACAAACAGATAAATCAATGGAGTGAATACTTAAATCAGAAGAAAAAAAGGAGCATTAAAACAGGCAGATTTCATTTTTTTAAAATCACAAAACAAAAAAAAAATACCAAATGAATTTTTGATAAGCACAGAATCCTTGAATGCTGCAGAATCATTCAAAAGAGAAATGAAAAACACAAAAGAACAAATGTCAGGATTTATGGCCTGCACAGCAGAAATAATTAGCAGAGTAGAAAAACTTGAATTCACAGTGTCTCCAAAAATGAAAGGGAGGAAAACAGACAGGAAATAGAAATATCCTGATTTTGGAGGAAAAGAAACAAAAGACAATA
This sequence comes from Sarcophilus harrisii, assembly GCF_902635505.1. Classification (NCBI taxonomy): domain Eukaryota; kingdom Metazoa; phylum Chordata; class Mammalia; order Dasyuromorphia; family Dasyuridae; genus Sarcophilus; species Sarcophilus harrisii. Next base: position 175,006,253 of record NC_045426.1, on the reverse strand, counting down.
ATACTAAAAGAAGACATTATCAAAAGCTGTTAGTCTCAATGTAAAGATCATAAGTTTCCCCAAAGAACATGATATCAAAAAAAAAAAAAAACCTAAAGATCATAATGTAACAAATGTAATTAAAATTCTCAGAATTTCTAATATAAAAAGAAAAAATACTAATCAAAAGAAAATCCAGAAATATCCTCCAGAAAAGCGGAGAAAATACCTGAAACCTTAAGGCAAAGAATGATTAAGTGTATGAAGTCCAATGGGAAACAATATATTTTGTAACAGATCAAGAGAAAAACTTACAATTATAAAGGAAAACTAATTCAAATAAACACGAAATTTTACTGCACCTACTAAAAAATATAAAGGGGAATATTTTCAAAAAGCAAAGAAGATCAAGTTGCAACTAAAATGACATACCCTATAAATCTGAGTCTAATCAAAAATTAAAATAATCAGTATTCAATAATGGAGAGGCACTTGAAACATTGCTGAAAGAAAAAGAAAAAAGGAAAAAAAAAATGAGGCTATTATTTGGCATTCCCAAAACAAAAGAAAGGTAAAATATATACCAAGGAAAAAAAGAAGAAATAATGAAATAAATCTCCCAACACCCAGAGAATGGGGGTAAGAGGGAAAAAAAGGAAAAAATTAACCAATTGGTTTTGCTTTTTGAGAATGTTTGTTTGGTTTTGCAGAATTTCATGAAATAGGTAAAGTAATATCAGAGGACCAAACATAAAACACCATGATGAAACCCCACAGTCCCTCTGAAGGTAAATTAATATATTTTAAAGTATATAAAGGGAACAGGTATAAGTGAGGGAAAGAGAGGTAGATAATAGAAGGAAATGTGCTGTGTATTCTAAGCAAATGCATAGGTGAACAAAGAAGGGAAGGGACCCTTAAGAGAGGGTAAATTGGAAGAGAAGGAAAAGGGAGGGATTGAAGGAGAGGAAGGCACAAATGAAGCTACAACTCAATGGGAAAAGGAGATCCCATTGCAGATCACTTTCTTGGGGGAAGAGTTGTATGTTTGTTTTGTCAGCTGCTTACAGTGGGTCTTATCTGTTGCGAACTGGTTCACAGAGAAATCTGTTCCTTGGAAAGAATGTTGTGTCTCCATGCTTAACATCCCACTTCTGAAAAGAGGAAATTGAAACCATTAGTAACAACTCAAAAAGGAGCTTTCATAGGAAGTAAGCAAAAGAATAATGACATGATAACAGTGGGTAGAATTGGATTCCACAATTTGTTACACAGGGAAATTTTAACTATGGAAAAATATATTTTTTCTCATTTCTTCCTGAATTAACACCGCTAAGAGTAAGATACAACTGAAAATGGAATACGGAGCAAGTTCTACAAAGGTTATTATATAGAAAATGGTTAGAAAAGGAAACAAATTCATTACTTAAGTTTTCATTCATGAAAAAAATAGATGGATTTTTTGACATGACAAATAAGGATATAAATCATGACTCAAAGAATAAAAATTCACAGAAAAAAAAGAGCTGACAATAAAAGAAAGTAGAAAAGAGAAGATGAAGGATCTTTAACAAACCATTTAACTTAAGAGGTAAACAAAGCAGGCAAAGAGGAGGAGAGATTAAAGAAGAAAATAAAATAAAGAAAAAGAAATCAATAAATAAATAAAATTGCAAAACTAAGGAAAAAGTTACCAAGCAAGATTAAGTGGGGCAGAAAGAAGCAGGTTAATATAATTATTCATTAAGTACCTTCTACATCAAAAGACAGGGAAGGTAGGTAGCAAGATTAATAGAGTGCTGGCCCTGAAGATTAGAAGACTTCTCTGAGTTCAAATGTGGCTTCAGGCCTTTACTAGCATGTATAACCTTAAACAAGCTACTTATTCCCAATTACCTCAGTTTCCTCATCTGGAAAAAGAAATGGTAAACCATTCAGTATTCTTGCCAAGAAAACCCCAAATGATTGAGTCACAAAGAATCAGACTCAACTGAACAAGGAAACATCTGGAGTATACATTTAGGCACTGGGGTAAGAAAAAAGAAAATTAAAATATGAGCTTTGTTCTCTGAAACAGTTTTCACCAAAGTGTTTAGCCTAAACAATTCCTCGTAATGTCAAAATTCAGAAATAGAATAAGATTGTTGATGTGTTAATTTAAGCACTATCTGCATAAAGTATTGTGGTATGTGGTGTCATTTTTTAGCTTCTCCAGTATGCTTGATGCAAAATAAACATATAGCTGACAGCTGACAGCCTTGCCTGATTTGTTTTGCAAGAAACCTCTACCAGAAGATGTGTAACTCGCCAGGTAATGGGAGATTTACATTAAAATGACAGTGTGAATGAAGATGCAGAGCTGGTCTTCTTTAAAGAAAACACTATGTCATTGCACTCTCTATTTTGTAGTGTCATTTTTGCAGATTACTTGAAATAAAACTACTGAGCAGATAGCACATACATCTATTACCTGTATATAAAGCTAAATAAGGTCAAGATTGAAGGCAGCTGCTTGTTACAGTAGAAAATACATTGGTCTGGGACTCAGGAAACCTGAGTTCTAGTTCTAATCCTACTATTCATTAACTGTGTGATCCTGGGCTAGTATTTCTCCTTCTGGATCTTATTAGTAAAATGAAGAAGATAAACTAGATGGTCGCTAAGATCCTTTCCAGATCTAAAACTGTTTGATGCAATGGCCCAAATATCATCATGAATGTGTTGGTAAATGTTTAGTAATTGGCATTGCAGCATACTAACAACACATTTTTAATTGTTTAATCTGCATTATTAACATTAGCTCCATCACTTTGTTAAGCCTATCCAATCAACAGAACAACAAATCAAGCCCTGATTGATAATTTGCAAATCTCCAAGGCATAAAAATTCATATTGAAAAACAATCCAATCTCAAGCTATTGAGTTGGCTCCAGAGGACCCTTATACATAACCTGCATTTCTGTACCTCTAAGCTCTAAGTTTGCTTTGAAGTCTACTAAAACATCAATCCTGGACCACACAGCCCAGGTTTGATCTTGGGACCAACACTTCCTCTAAACACCCTCTAATAAAAATTTTATTATTTTTTAAAATTTATTAATAGTTTGTTTTACCTTTACCTTCAGTTTCCTTAAGGGAAATTATAAAATAGAATAAAATTATGAAATGTGATATTATAAACCTTATAAATAGACACATAAATGTCTGTATCTATAAATATGCATATATATGTATATGTATAATATATGCATGTATGTGTGCATAAATATGCATACATATGTGTAAATGCCATGCTGAAGTCCTCATGGAGTTGAGGACAATGTCCCAAACTCAAGGAAATAAACGCATACAAGAGCAAAAAGTGGTCTTTTATGGAATGTGATGACACAGAAAATTCAAAAACTTATAGGAGCCCATAAATATATGGGCAAAATGGACAAAGAACTTACAATTCTCCACATATAGTCAATAAACTTTTCCTTCCTTTCTATCAAATTCCATTTTCTCTGTGGTCTTAAAATCCTTCAGACATATATCACTACTGTGTGGATTAAACTTCCCTTAGAAAAGAATTGAATTTGGGATTGATAGACAGCATCACAACATTTTGTTTGTTAAGTCCTATTGTTCATATTATTTCTCAAATTTATACCAAAACCCTGTGTGGATAGAATACTATTTCTCAAGTCAGGAAGTCTCATCTCCCTGATTTCAAATCTCTCAGACATTTACTAAATGTGTGAACGTGGGCAAATCACTTACCCCTATTTGCCTCAGTTTCCTTATCTATAAAATGAATTGAAAAAAGAAATGGAAAAAAGTAGTGGAAAACTACTCCAATATCTTTGCCTAGAAAAGCCAAATAGGAACACAAAGAGCTAGACACAACTAAAAAACAACTGAAACAACAACTATATGCAGTTTGTACTCCTCTTGAAAAGTAAAGGCATTTGGAACTGTTAAGCAACCTTCTTTCCATTGTAGCCACATCATCTGAAAAAGGTTGTATTAAGTATCCCTTTTGTCTCTTATTACTATGACTTTATACCATTATCATTGCCTCAAAAACTAGATTCAGAAATTTCCACCTTTCAGGTCATATAGTCTCCAGGTTGCCATCTTTCAGGCTGAGAGTTTAAGATGTTGTTTCCCCATACCTGAGTTCATGAACTTTTCAAGGTTCTTGAGCCATCATGAGATCATATACCTTAAGGAGAACCATTCAATAGTGAGAGTACTCAAATCAGTCATAGGAAACTGATAAAGTAAATTTTATTATTCTAGAAGGGTCAAAGAATTGGCAGGTGGGTAGGGAACATGATAACTGTCTTCAAAATTTTGATAAACTGACATTCAGGAGAGTGCTTTGATTTGTTCTTCTGGATGCCAGAAGGGGAAAAATGGAAGTTTCGGAGAGCTGAATTCTGCTATATACAAAGAATAGACTTTAGCTATTAGAGTTGTCTGCAGGTGGATTGAGCTGCATTAAGAGGTAATGAATTTGCATTACTGAAAGTCTTCAAGCACATGCTTGATGAGCACTAGTTAGAATATTATAGAGATGATTTCTCTTCAAATTAGGGCTATTAGAATTGTGGGCAGAGTACTTGAGTTCACATTTCAGTTCTTCTGCAATTTGTAAAACCATAGACAAATCATCTATATTCTATAAACCTTATTTTTTTTGTCAAATTAAGAGGTTGAAATATATGACCTCTAAAGTTCTTTCCAGATTTAAATGCTATGTTTCTTCCAGTTATAAGATCCTATTAAATAAAAAAAAATTGTTATATCCTTTTATTAAATCATAATGGCATGGAAAGCACATATACTATTAAACTAACAAGTATTTAAGTCGCCAGAAAATTTGTCTTAGATGAATGACTAATTGGGAAAGTGTAGCTACAACCCTATTATCATAGGAGGTGGTAGTGGTGATGGTGAGGGAGGAGGAGGAAGAAGAAGAAAAGGGAGAAAAGGAAGAGGAAAAAGAAGAAAAGGAGAAGGAAGACAAATAAAGAGGAAGAAGAAAATCTGCAGTAGCCTGATATGGAGAGCTCTTTATTAAGTGTATCTATTCTCTCTTCTACAATTGGTAGATTTTCCTGTTCTGAGTCAACTCTTCTAAATTATTTGTCTTTAGTTTGTGACTATTCATTATCTATGTTATAAATGGAGGAAATGCCACCTAGAGAGGTTCCTGAGCCTTCCAGTCAAATCAGTAGAAGAAAGGAATCATAAACCTAAGTCAGTAGTTCTTTCAATGGAGAAAACTATAATAAACTGATAGCTAGATGAATTTTAGAATTCTATTGAGTTTTTGCCCTTACATATATCATTAAATAAAAAGTTGATACTCCCTGGTATTCTGAATGTGTCAGGCATCTCAATCAAAAAAAAGTTTTTTATTCTGATCTTATTATTAACTTTTCTCATTTATTAATTTTAAGTTGGTATTTATTGGGATGTTTTGTTTCCTCCTATATACTCTTTCCCCCTGAAAAAATAGAATAAAACCCTTCTACTAAAATATGCAAAGTCAAGGGAAATAAATCCCCCTATTTGCCATGTCCAGAAGAAAATGTATCTTTCTGTATATTTAGTCCATCACCCTCTTTGTCAGGTGATGAGTAGCACTATTTATCTTTGGTGCCATGAAAATTATGGATGGTCATTGCATTGTCAAGAAACATTTATTAATTTTTTGCATACTATGTGTCAGGCATTGGGATAAGGACTAGTGATAAAAAGAAAGTGAAAAACATGAAAATACAGTCCCTGTCCTATAGAAGGTCATATTTTAATTGAGGACACAGCATGCAAAAAACATATAAGCTATGTACAAGGTGTCTCAGATGGAAAGTAGTAGCAATTTAGAGAGGGTTTGGGGGAAAGAAAGGACTAAGAAAGGGCTCCTTACAAGGTAGGATTTAACCAGAGGCTTGTAAGGAGTCTGGAAAGTCAGGAAAGGGAGGGGAGAAGAGAGAGCATTCCAGTAGGGAGAGCCAGAACATGTCTTAAGAGAGGAAATGAAGCATCAAATATATTCTTCCAATAGTAACAAGAAGGTAGTTGTAAGTGGATTATAGAGTGAGGGAATAAAGTATATGGAGACTGGAAAGGTAGGAGGAAACAGTATGAAAAATTTTAAATTTTGGTTCTTTTTTTCTTCTTTTCTAAAGGATACTTCCTTGTAAATTCACTAGCTGAATCAAGTTTTCAAAGAATCACTTGGCAGGGCACTCTAGCAGAAAAAAGCTGTTGATAAATACAACTAAGTCTTCATATGGATTGAATCAAACACCAGATGGTCTAAGGCTGGAAGTGCCTTTTACCTGGAGGGAGGATAGAGGAAGAAATATAAAAGTTGAAAAGCCTGCTGTGATTTAGCAGAAAGATGGATAAGAAGCTATAACCCAGATGTGAAAAGGAGGGGGTGGACATGATAGTATCATTATTATTATCACTATTTCTAATCCTACTCCTATTACTTACTATAAATACTATTATTGGACTATGACTATTACTATTATTATTATTATTATTACTACTAGGACTACTATTTTTACAATTACTAGTAGTAGTACTACTACTTCTACTGCTACTACTACGACTACTATTACTACTGGTTTTTTCTTCCCTGGACTTTATTTTTTATAGGATGTGTGTGTGTGTGTATGTGTGTGTGTATGTGTGTGTGTGTGTGTGTGTGTGTGTGTGTATGAAAGAGAGAGAGAGAGAGAGAGAGAGAGAGAGAGAGAGAGAGAGAGAGAGAGACTGAAGTCAAGGAGACCTATGAACAGACAATGAATAATCTGAGAAAGAAATCTGTTATGAAGATCATAATTTGTATGGCACTTTATACCCTAAAAAGCTCTTGGATTACAGTTAAAGAGCTAGAAACCAAGAGACTTCAAATATCATCTAGTCCAACCCCTTTATTTTATAAATGAGAAAACCATGGCCCATAGCTATAAAATGGTCTCTTCAAAGACGCCCAGTAAAGTATCACAGATGGGATGATTGTGACTCTGAGCTTGTAAGTCTAGGTGATTGAGAGGAATGAAGGTACCCTCACAAGTCACAGGAAAATTGGGAACAGGGAAGAGTTCTGTAAGAAGAGATAATGAGTTTTGTTTTAAACATTCAGAGATTGAAGAGTAGCAAGAATTTTAGTAGTATTCCTTTTTATTTAAACAGGCTATTGGGAGACTCAAATTCCCTGAATTAAAGTCAGGTCTACTGCAGACACTGAGTCCCTTTTCTATTGGTGTAGAGTTTGAATTATTAGCTACCTGCAAATTCCTCCATGTGAATCCCTCCCAGAGAATGACTCTGCACACCAATTCCAGGCTCCTTGCTCTCTTTCCCCAGTGCCCAGTCCTGTCTGACCAAGATTAAAAACCTACCAGATTTTACAAGTTTAAGTGCCCCAGTGGGCACTAGATCTAATTCCAAGCTCCTTGGTCATCTCTCTGGTTGTGAATATTTCCCCTCCATAAAGAGAGCTTGTTTTATTTTGTGTTGACTCTGATGGGTGCTATGTCTTCTTTTGGGGCTCTCTGGCCTTCCTCAGACAGTTCTCTGAAACCTGGAAATTCACTCAAACTATATTAAGACAGATACCTATGAGACAGCCACTGTAAATGACCAAAAGGCAATTGGAAATGCAGGACTACACCTCAGGAAAGGCATTAAGGCTGAATACATATATCTGAGAATCATCTGATTAGAATTGATAGCTGAAACCATGGGAACTGATGAAATCACCAATCCAGATAATACAGAGGGAGAAAAGAAGCTCAAGACAGAGACATGGGAGACACTCATAGTTGGCACATGTGACCTGAATAAAGATCCAGCAAAAGAAACTGAAAAAGAAAAATAGTTTTAATATATAGAGCCAGGAGAAAGTGTCATAAGAACTTAGAAGGAAAAGATTATCCAGGCAGAGAAAGTAATAGGGTTAAATCCTGAAAATACAGGTCTAAAAGCATAAGAACTGATATAAAACCATTGGATTTGGCAATGAAAAGATCAATGGTAACTTTAGGGGGAAAAATACATTCCAATGAAATGATAAAGACAAAAGACAGATAACAGAGGATACAAATGCAAATGAGAGGAATTAATGTGAAGGCACTTGCACTTTCTTAAGCCTTTGTGAACTTTTTCCTGGGTCTTTCTTAATCAAAAGAAGGAAAGAAGAGATATAGGACAGGTGCTAACAGAGGTGATGAACTCAAAATGAAAGGTTTAAAAAGTCATGGGTGTGTTTATAAGCAGAACAAAAGTACCTAGAAGGCAAAGAATATTCCAAAAAGAGAAACAGTCAAATTCTGAAAATACAGGTCTAGAAGCATTGGATATGGCAGTGAAAAGATCATTGATAACTGAAGAGAACCATAGATTGGGAAAGATGAGACTTGAGAGAATGAGGGTAATATAGGGAGAAATATGCTGAAGAAGGAAATTAAAACAAGGGAACATGTTAAGACTTATCTGTGCTAGGAGAGAGTCTTCACTTTTCAAAGGAGACTAGAATGAAGGAGGGGATTGTGAAGAAAGACATCTTAGTGATGTATGAAATGTTTAAGAAGAAAGAGTTCTCAGCAAATGGTCTATTTTTTTTCAATAAAGTATAATAATCGCTGCTAGAAGTATTTATATGACACTTACTATATGCTCAACACCTCATTTGATCCTCATAACAACTTTAGAAGGTAAATGCTAATATCATCTTCATTTTATAATTGAGAAAATTGAGGTAGACAGGTGAAGTGATGTGCCCATTGTCATATAACTATCAATATCTGAGGCTGGATTTAAATTCAAGATTTACTGACTCTACACCCAAGACTGTATCCACTTCAACCACTCAATCCCATCAGATTGAGGTGAGGTCTTCCTCTGAGAGGGGGGATGGAGTGGCTGTAGTGAGTTTGAAACGGGAGGAAAATGTTGGAACAGCCCCAACTTCCACCCATTTGTCATGATCTTCTTCCTAGTCCATGGTGAGCACTTGTTGAGTTTCTGAATAGGCTACTGCACATGTATCTTTTTTTCCTACATTTTTCTCCTTTTCTTCATTGTAAGACACAGGAAGACAAGTTCAGTTTCCAGTTGCTGATACTGTTAGATTTGATCTGATGTATGTCAACTCTATCTCAATTTGGTAAGCCTGCCTTAGCATTTTGCTATAACAGATCCAGGGATACCAAAAATTCAATTAAATTTATTTCAGCACTTATTAAATGCCTACTGTGTTCTGATCACTGAACTAGACATAAGGGAGATCTTTATAAAGCTTTCAGTTGGTAGCAAGACCTGAAAGAGTTGTTGGTCCTAACTGACTGATGACGTGAAGGATTATCAAAAGAAAAACTTCTTTAGTTTTGCTTTTTGTCACAATAGAATTTTCTTCCTCATAAAACTTGAACTTTATTTAAGCTTCTTTTGCTTAATCCTCATGCCTTTTCAGTTCTATGTTTTTCAGTTTCTCCCCATCCAATATAGTTGCTAAATTGTGGTGGCTGCAGAAGTTCCCAGAGACTCTTTTATGCAGCTATTAATTTTCTTTTCTATGAAAATATACTAAGAAAATGTAAAAGAAAAAAAAAAAGATCCTTTTCTGCTTGCCTGCAGCAATTTTACAGGCAAATGATGAATGGTTAAATGTGAGAGCAAAGGCTCCCAAGGCAAGGCTCAGTTCTGTACTTGAAATGAGAAGTAACTGCTCTGAATACATAAGCAATAGGATAACCATTTACATCCTGGAAATGGTGGCTTATGGATTGATTTACTAATTAATTAATTGCAATGGATTTAAATACAGAAATGCAGCTCACCACAAATGACAATTCCTTCAAAGAAAATGGAAATTTTTTTATGCTATTTTCCACACTTTTTACCTGTTCACAGTTAAATTGTCATGACTAAGCAGGCATATTCTTAGACAAGAATAGGGCCATATTCTTTCAGCCTAAATGAGAAGAGTCAAATACCAACAAATCTGAATAACCATTATGCCTGTGAATCATTTATGCAAGAGAGGTGAGCACCCTCCCTCACAAAATGAGCCCCTTTGTTTATTTAGAATGTCCCAGAACATAAAGGTATGTCTAAAAGACTCTTGTTACCTTTAGTTGCCCAGCAGGCCTAAACCAGAGAGTAACATTAAACCAGCGAGTAACTATTGCTACATTAAGCTGGTAAACAGTACATTTTCCCTGAAATGTTTTCTGTTTCTTACACTCATATCCTCTTCCTTAATAAACAGATACTGGTTTAATCCAATTTTTCCAAAATGATTCACACTGAACTTTAACTAAAATTTCCACCAAAATAAGGGCTTTGGAAGTAAGATGCAGCTAAGTATTTTAATACCCAGTTGGTTCTATTGTTAGACCAATTACTACATCATAAAGCTATTACATTAATTGCTGTGTTTATATTTTATTAAGTGCAAAGTGAATGTAGAGTAATCAAAACAATTTATGTAATATTAAATGAAAATTTTAAAAAGTATAATCAGAGCACTGAACTATAATTTAGGAATACTAAATTAGTTCATATCATAATTCTTTTTTTGAGCTTTAGTTTCTAGAATCCTTCTAAATTCTTTTGTGCCTCAGTTTCTCAATAATGCCAATATGCTTGATATCTCACAAGGATTATGAGGATAAATACTCTCTGCCTTCCATAGCTACCTATTTTATCTATTTATCTGTCTACCTGTCTATCTGCTTAACTATCTATCCATCCTTCCATCCATCCATCTATCCATCAATATAAATATTTATTTAAATATAAATATACATTTATATCTACATGCAAAAAGTTTTATCTATTTTACTTCTACAATATCTCTTATGGTGATTTCTTCTTTATTCTGACATCCACCACCCAAATTCAAATCCTCATCATCATCTTAACTAGAATATTGCAATAGTCTCCTAATTGGTCTCTCTCCTTCAAGTCTCTTGCTTTCCAACCCATCCCACACAAAACTGCCATAATTATACTCCTAAAGCATAGATGTGACATCTTCCCTCTTTCAATTAATTCTAGGGGTGTTGGGGCTTAGAGTTGATTCAGACTGATCTAGTCATTAAGGTTCAGAATTGAACCTTAGTTCCATCTAATAGTTAACTAAAGGAGTTATACCTAGTCATAGTGTGGAAACTATATTGGGCAAGAATATAGCAGTGATTCAGATGGATGTTTTCTTATCCAACCCACTCATCTTAATATGAAAACATATTTGGTCAGCAAAGCACATTGAGATTGGTGACTCAAATGCCAGTGGAACACTTAAACCAAGTTTAAAAGGCAATAAAGCTTTGTAGACTAAATTTTTATGCAGCTAGATAGCAAAATGGATACATCATTGGCTCTGAAATCAGAAAGACCTGAGTTTAAATACCAACTCAGATATTTATTAGCTGTTTTTACCATGTTAGCATGGGAAGATCCTCTATCTCACTCAGTTTCTTCATCTGTAAATTAAGAACAATAACAAAACTGACTTCCCAGGATTGTTGTGAGAATAAAATATGAAAATGTTTCTGAAAGCACTTTGAAAACCTTAAAGCACTATATAAATAATAATAATAATTTATTATGCCCTAGTCAACTGAGACGCTGAGTCAGGAGCTTTAGTACCCTAAATATATTATGTTTTAGATATAGAAAATAATTTGGTACTGACCAACAAGTAGAGTGGTGGATCAGTGGAATTAATTAGGTATATAATATATAATGATAAATTACCATGGTAATCTTGTATTTGGCAAATCCAAGATTTCAGGACAGAAAAATCATTATTTGATGAAATTGCTATGAAAACTAAAAAGCTGATAGGCAAAAACTGGATATAAACCATCAGATGATGGTTCACTCAATATTAAAATAAGGTCAAAATGGGTACATGATTTAGATATAAAGGATGATATCATAAGCGCTCAATATTAAAATAAGGTCAAAATGGGTACATGATTTAGATATAAAGGATGATATCATAAGCAAATTGGGAAAGCATAGAATATTTTATATCATATTTATGGATAAGAGGGAAAATTTATGGCCAAACAAGAGATAGAGAGCATTAAAGGATGACCAGTGAATAAATTTTATTACATTAAACTGAACAGTTCTTGCACAGACAAAATAAATGCATCTAAGGTAAAAAGGAAAGAAGGAAACTGGGAAAAAGTTTACCAGAAGTTTCTCTGATAAAGACCTCATTTCCCAAATATAAAGAGAAATGAGTCAAACGTATAAGAATATAAGTCAATTCACAATTGATAAATAATCAAAGGATATGAACAGGCAGTTTTCAGAAGAAGAAATTAAACCTATCTGTAGTCACATAAAAATGTTTTATTGATTAAAGAAATGCAAAGTAAAACAACTCTGAAGTACCACCTTATACCTATCAGACTGGCTAAATGATAGGAAAAAAAAACCAGGACAAATATTAGAGGGATTGTAGAAAAATAAGGCTACTAATGCATTCTTTGTGGAGCTTTGATCTGATTTAACCATTCTGGAGAGTAATATGGAACTATGACCAAAGTGTTATAAAATTGTGCATACTCTTTAACTGAGCAACACTGTTACTAGTCTGTACCTAGAAGAGAGCAAATAAAAAGGAAAAGATCATATATGTGCAAAAATATTTAAAGCAGCTTTTTTTGTGGTAGAAAAAAATTGAAATTGAGAGAATGTTCAATTGGGAAATGGTTGAATATGTGGTAGCATATAATTGTGATGGAATACCATTGTGCTAATAAGAATTGATAAGAAGGATACATTTAGAAAAACCTGGAAAGATTCATATGAACTGAAGCAAAGTGAAATGATCAGAACTAGGAGAACATTAATACCACAAATATACAATGATCAACTGAATGACTAACCTATTCAAAGGAATACAGTGATCTGAAACCATCATTAAGATGAAAATGTATCCATCTCTAGAGAAAGAACTGATGGAGTCTGAATGCAGATTGAAGCATGTGTTTTTTAAATTTTATTTTATTATTCTTGGGTTTATTATTTTTGACCTGTTTTCTTTCATGACATGCTAATATGTAAATATGTTTTACATCACTGCACATGTATTCTGTATCAAATTGCTTTTCTTCTCAAGAAGGGAGAGGGGAAAGGAGAGGAAAAAAAATTTTAACTCAAAATTTTAAAAAACAAAAATTTTACAAATTTTCTTTAGCTAATCTTGAGAAAAATTAAAATAAGCAGCATTAAAATGAGTGGGGTTGGGGGAGAGAGAAATGCTTTATATATAGCTTCTATGCCTTCTTTTTTTTTTTTTTTTTTTTTTTTGGTCAGAAGCTAGATTTGAACTCACTTTCTCCTTACTCCAGGGCTAATGATCTATACACTGTGCTCCCTAACTGTCTCTTCCATTTTTTTTTCATGAACTAGTTCAGCCTACATGGCAAATATTGCTTCTATCACAAATGGTTCCTTCTGACCTCTAATTCAGGTGAGAAAAATAAAAAGTCCAAAAAACATTTTCTGAGTAATTAATAAGTTCCTTTTGCTAAGAACGTGTCCTAATCATAAGAATCAAATGCCTCTAGCAATTTGAAGAAGGAATTCACCTCTACTCAGACCTGTCTTGTTGGTTTTCTCCTTCATAAATAGGAATACCCTAAATTTTAATGGAGGGTTTCAAGGGGTTATTTCCTTGAGGGGAAAAACTTAACTAGATTGGAATCTGTTTATACTTTAAACAGAAGTAATGTCTTTGGTTGTGTAAGGTCCTGTCCAAGATTAAAGAGCATGTACCCCACGAATCTGAGCAATCTCATCTATCAGCAATGTCCCTTAGAAACTGACTGGATGATCTGCATGAGCTGGTACCTGGATGATGAAATAGAAAGGAAAAACCTCAATCCCGATTTTATAACTGATTGTTAAATAAAACAAAAACATATTCATCTCTCTCACAGATAACGCAAACTTTGCTGTATAGCATTTGAAGTCCTTCACAACTTCACAAGTTATGTTTCTAGACCTATTCTACATCATAGTTTCATGCACTATATGGACCAGTCAAAATGACCTAGTCTCTGTACTTGAAATTCTATCTTGTGAATTCATAACTTTTGCAGAAACTAACTCACATACCCCAGACACACTTACTTGTCAATAAAGGATCCTGGAATCACTATTTCAAAACTCATGTCAGATGCTGCCTTCTCCTTAAGCCATTTGCTCATTTTCCCAGATACTGGGATCTGGGACCCAGATACTGGTGTCTGATTTCCAAAATTGCCTCAAATTTATTTTAAGCTATGTATACATACAGGCATTTGGTAAATACTTTTCAATTGATATTGGCCCTAGTTCATAGATATTAATAACCCCATCTGCCTTCCCCCCACTCTCACTTATTTTATGTCACTTTACAGATGAGAAAATTAAGACTTGAAGAATTAAGTGACTTGCTCAAAGTAATACAACATCTAATATAGGCATTTGAATCAAGATCTTTCTGACTCCAAGGCCATTCCTCTACTCACTATACTATGCTGTCTCTCAATTTTGAAGAAAATTCTTCGTAAGTCTTCAAGTGACATAAAAGTGTAAATTACTATTTGGCTTGTAGACTATGACTTATGACACTGAGCAATAACACATCATGAGACAATTTCATATCATAATCTGAGAATACTAGACTGGTTTTGGAATCCCTGGTGCCCACAGAGGCTTGAACATGTGATGCTTATAAAAAAATATTAATTTACTTGAAAATAACCAACCATCATGACTTTATTATCCCACTGTGTTATCTTGGTAGTATTCAAACCCTGTTTTGGGAATATTGTCATAAACACATGATGAAAATCATTTGTAGAAAATTTGATTATACTATTTCAGGTTATAGAAAAATCAATAAAAATTAAAATTTAAAAAGGAAAGATTGCCTAGATTATTGTAGCTCTCAAGTGATTATAACTCAGGGCTGCTCTCAAATCACAGAAGTCAGACAAGACTACTTTACACTCAAGAAAAATATTCTTTCTTGGACATCATTTTCTAGTTGAACTCTTTGGCATCCCTGGGGGGGTGAGGGGGAAATGAGTACCCGTAAATCAGGGACACTACTTTTTTTTTTTTTAACTAAAAGGATTTTATACACTGAAAGGAAAAAAAAGCCCATGGACATATTTTAGCCCTGCAATTTCTGTGAATAGTGTCTTCTTTTTTGGTCCTACGATCCTCTTTTCCTTTTTTCCTATCTTTGCCTTGAAAAACTATAAAAGAATCTGCTGTTAGCTGAGATGTCAACACGAATCACTTTGGAGAAAGAAGAATCGCTTGCAAGGCCAAAGGTGACCACAGTATCTTTCTAGGAGGAAACAGTCAGAAATAAAATGCCTTTCCACTGCTCCTCTGGACTCTGGTGTGACTATATAGTGCTCTTAGAATTTGAAGTTTCTCTAAGGCTTTATAGATTATAGACTCAGAATAACCTGCACTTGGGGCCAGACACTGTCCACAGACATACCTTTAAGTCTGGCAGCATTGCCTTTGGCTATCTGAGAATAAAATTTGCTCTGCTGAGTTTTTGAGTCTTCCTTAGTGTATGTGATAATATTATCCTGAATGGAGGATGAAAAGTGTATTGGAGCTCAAGTAATCCCCACTCCCAGCCCCTATCTCCATATCACTATAAGGAAAGAGAGGTATTAATAAAATTCATCCTACATTAACATCCCAAAGGGAAAAACAAGTACAATATGAGAAAGGAAAATTAAATACCTATTATTTAGGCTGTTGTTTTAAATAACAAACTTTCAGACTTGCTCTTTTACAAGTAATGGAGAGACTAAGGAAAGTAACACTTCTCAGAGATAAAAGATTGTTTGGGAATTATATATTTACTTATTTCATAAATGCATATGGATAGCAATTAAACATTTATTGAGAACAATATACCACAACCAAATTGGGACATCCTCTTATTTGTGAAAGCTCCAGTTTCAGAATTGTTTTCCCCACCTATCTCTGCCATTTATATAACCCCAATCTACTTCCACCTCCTGCTATTTTCAAAGAAGGGAGAGAGACACCAAGCAGCAGCATAAAGATTCAATATTTTGCTATTGTTCCGACATTTCTCAAATAGGCTGTCTGAAACCTTCAAGTGTTGCAATATAAAAGATGACATTTTCTATGTTCTTCATAGAAAAACTTCTTAAACTGTGGGTCTCAATTCCATATGGAACCATGTTACTGAATGTGGAGGTTGCAAAAAAATTGGCAAATTTGCCAGAAAATATTCTGACAAAATTTTATTCCTTCTGTAAAAATAAACAAGCATATCTCATTAGAATACAAATTAGTTTTCATCTTTAATAAATTGTAAATGTATGTATATGCATACATATGTATATTATCTATGTATACATATTAACAAAAATGTTTTAAAATCAATTTCTTTATGATTTATTATCAATAAATATTTGACTTTGGTTTAGAGTCTGGAAGACTTGAGTTCAATTGCATCCTCAGACTTTATATTGTGTAGCCCTGGGGCAAGTCACTTCACCTGTAGGCCTCTATTTTTCTGCAATTATAAAATGAATATAACAATAGCTCTTAACTTTCAGATTTACTTTGAGGATCAGATGAGATACTTGTGCTGGGCACACAGTAAGTGCTATATTAATACCTCGTAGCTACATTGAAAAAATTGGACCATTTGCTGAGAGCTCCTTTAACATCATACTATCTAGCTATGCTAATAAAATCAATTGAAACCAATTTTAACTACACACTTTCTGATTGAGAGCTAATACACCAACCAGTAATAAGGGAGATGGAATGATATCCTCTCACTATGCATTTCTATATGCCCCCTAACTCTTCTTGGACTCCATTTATATGTATTCCCTGTTGGATGGGATAACCCGTGTGCATGTATGAAGACACTCTGATGGGAATATAGACTTAAACCATACCTTAATTGTGCCTTGAGACTTTAAAACAGCAAGTAGAGCTGTAGCTAAAAAAAAAAAAAAAAAAAAAAAAAAAATGTTGCAGGTGTTCATCATCCCTTCTAGTTTCCCACTACCTCTTAATTAGCATTTAGTATCTCTTTTAAAGGCAATTTATTCTTTCATTTCTGGAATAGATTTCCCTGATTAGAATGTAAGCCCTACCTTCCCCAAACAATGGGAGAAAAAGCCAGGCAGAGGGTGGGGGTTTCTCCATTCAGGCTATTTAATCTTGTGTTTTGCAGTTTTTACTTTCCACTCCTTTTACAAAGAAACATCTTGTCATATGGAAGATGCCCTTTCTAGGTAAATCATAATAAACCCTTTTTTGATTTTTTTTTTATTTTGAGTGTCTCTGATTGTTTTTGTGATCATTACTGGCCCATACACTGTGTATGAATCTGACTGAGCCCTTGCTACAAGGACTTTAAGTTCTATGGGGAATATAAAGAAACATTAAATGTTTTCTCTCAGCCTGAAGGAGTTGATAATCTCATTGAGGAGATAAGGCATATTCACAAAAAAGTAGCTGCTGAGTGCCAAATGAGAAGAGACATGAAGGAATGTTAGTGTTCAAAGGCTTCCTTAAGAGACAGCATTTGAGCTTGACATTGAGAGACAAAGAGTAGTTTAGTACAAGTTTAGTACAAGTACAAGTTTAGTGCAAGTAATGTATTTTATGTGAATTAAAGAAAGCCATGGAGATTAGAAATGATCTGAGCCTTTGAGGGACAAGAACTAAGTTAGTCTTATTAGTAAAGAACTGAGACAAGATCCAAAAGAATAACGTGAAATATGAATGGAAAGTAATGTAGGAAAGCATTGTAAAGGGCACTAAATGTCAGGGGAAAGAATTCGTTTTTATCCTAAAAGCTATTGGGGAGATATTAAAAGTGTTCAGGTTTTTGCTTGTTTGTTTTTGTTTTTTTAAGTACCGGATTGAAAACATGACAGAAATCTTGTTTGGGAGAAAATCAATATATGCAAAATATTTTAGAAGGAATAGATACTAGGAGTAGAAACACCAACTGAGAATCTATTGTAGCAATGTAAGAGGAAAAATGAAGCATTCACATATATCATAGAACTTGAAATGACTTCAAAGGTCAGGTATTGTACAGGTCCTTTTCCTCATACTGAAACTCTTCTTTTTCTAAACATTCTCTCTTGGCAATCTCATGGTGATTTTGAGATTGTCAGAGATTGATTGAACTCTCCTTGCTATGAAGAGGACTCCCAAATCTACAAAATCTCTCTCTCTTTTTTTTTTAATTTACTTTTAACGCACATTGTTTTGTGAATCATGTTGGAAGAGAAAAATTGGAGCAAAAAAGGAAAACCATGGGAGAGATTTTTCAAAAACAAGAAAAATAAAAAAAGGGGAATTTAGCATATATTGATTTACATTCACTCTCCTTAGTCTTTTTCTGGATGCAGATGGCATTTTCTGTCCAAAGTCTATTGGGATTGCCTTAGATCACTAAACCACTGAGAACTAAGTCTTTCATAGTTGATCATTGCACATTCTTATTATGTACAATGTATTCCTGGTTCTGCTTATTTTGCTTAGGATCAGTTCATGTAAATCTTTCCAGGCCTTTCTAAAATCAGCTTGTTTATCATTTTTTTAAATAGAACAATATTATTCCATTATCTTCATATACCATAACTTGCTCAGCCATTCCCCAATTAACAAGCATCTACTCACTTTCCATTTCTTTGCTACCACAAAAAGATCTGTTACAAACATTTTTGTACATGTGGGTCCTTTTCCTCCCTTTATGATTTCCTTGGAATATAAACCCAGTAATGGTACTGCTGGATCATAGCGTATGCACAGTTTTATAGGCCTTTGGACATAATTCCAGATTGCTCTTCAGAATGGTTGAATCAATTCACAACTCCACCAATGATGCATTAATGGCTCAGTTTTCCCACATCCTTTTCAACATTTATTATAATATTTTCCTGTCATTTTAGCTAATCTGAGAGGTGTGAGGTGGTACCTCAGGATTGTTTTAATTTGAATTTCTTTAATCAATAGTGATTTAGAGCATTTTTTCATATAACTATAGATGACTTTAATTTCATCATCTGAAATTGTCTGTTCATATCCTTTGTCCATTTATTATTTGGGGAATGACTTATATTCTTATAAATTTGACACCGCTTTTTATATATAGGATATATATGATAGGAGATCTTTATCAGAAATACTGGCTGTTAAGATTTTTTCCCAGCTTTGTATTTCTCTTTTAATCTTGTTTCTGTTGATTTGGGTTTTAATTTAATGTAATCAAAGTTGTCCATTTTACCTTTCATAAAGTTCTCTAGTTCTTCTTTGTTCATAAATTTTTCCCTTCTCTGTTAGAATCCTTACAAAGTGTTGTCACTTATCTAATTTAGCATGGTACTTAGCAAGTTCCATAGCTTCCTAATGTATTTAAGTACTCATTAGAGTTCACATATTAGTGTTGGAGATTCACAAGTCAGGATTCAGTATGAGATTCACAAGTTACACTCCCACAATCCCACTCTCAGAGGAGGAGTCAACCTTTGAGTTCACACCTCTAAAAGAGCATATAAAAGAACAAGCACTAGAGACTTTTGGAGAGATTGAGAAAGCAGGATTCAGTCGGGTAGAACTGGAGATTCAGAGACAGCTGGAATCTGAAGCTGGCAGAGGTAAAGGACAAGCTGCAAGAGCTCTTGGAACCAGGGAGGGAGATAGGCCTCTAAGAAAATTAACTGGGCTATTTTGGAAGAGACAATAAAGGATTTGAACTTTTAACAGCTGGCTGAATTTGAGGTGATTATGACACAGAACTAAAACTAAGGCTGCCTCTAATAGCTCCCCGAGAAACCTGCTCCAGGAGAACAATCATATTTTAGAAAAGAAGAACATCACACTTATCCAAAGATCTGATAGGTAAATTACCCTTGTTCTCCTAACTTGTTTATGATATCATCCTTTATGCCCAAATCATGTATCCATTTTGACCTTACTTTTGTATGGGATGTGAGATGTGGATCTATGCTGAGTTCCTGACATATAATTTTCCAATTTTCCCAGGAATTTTTTTTTTTCTTTTGGCTCTTCCTGGTTTAGGAATCAGTGGAAAAATTTTGGTAGGAATTTTACCTATTTTTCCAAATAGTTTACATAGTATTGGAATTAGTTGTTCTTTAAATGTTTGGTAGAATTCACTTGTTAGTCTAGATTTTTTTCTTAGGGAGTTCATTAATGGCTTCTTTAATTTCTTTTTCTAAAATGGGACTATTTAAATAATTTATGTTCTCTTCTGTTAGCCTAGGCAATTTATATTTTTGTAAATACTCATCCATTTCAGTTAGATTGTTGGACTTGCTGCCACACAGTTGGGCAAAACAGCTCCTAATTATTGGTTTAATTCTTTGTGGTGGTAAATTGGCGATAAATTTACCCTTTTCATTTTAGATGCTGATGATTTGTTTTGTTTTTCCTTTCCTTTTTCTGATCAGATTAATCAGATGGGATATGGAGAATCTCTAGGACAAAAGGTTTATCGATTTTGTTGGGATTTTTTTTCATAAAACCAATGCTTAATTTTATTTATTAATTCAACAGTTTTCTTAGTTTCTATTTCATTAATTTATCATTTGAGTTTCAAGATTTTTTATTTGCTATTTAATCAGATTTTTAATCTGTACTTTTTCTAGCTTTTTTAGTTGCACGCCTAATTCATTGATCCTATCTCTATCTTCCTTGATTCTATCTCTTTTTTGACTTCTCTTGGACATACAGGATGTCCTTTGGAGACAAAACAAAACCAATTGAATCCATCTTCAATGTTACAATCCATCAAATTCTTGAAGACAGCCACCATGTCTACCCCAACTTAGCTCTCACAATTCCCCATAGCATATGTTTGTTAGAATCCTCTTCAGCCTGTATATCTGTAGCATGATGCATCTTTCCTAAAATGGGGTGATCAAGCCTCAGACATTTACTATGTGCCCCTGAGTACATCATCTGACCTCTATTTGCTTTAATCCACTGGAGAAGGAAGTTGCATATCCCTCTAAAATGTTAACCAAAAGATGTTTTACCTAGTCATTTAACGCAAGAACTTTCAGATCAATAGGACATAACAACCAGTCTGCCACTGCCATTGTATTACTGAATATGACTAAGTTTGATTCAATAGGTTTGAATTTTTTCATAATTGAAAATATATATAATTGAAATAAAATATTTAACTGTGCCAGAACCCAATTAATTTAAATTCTAGACTAGGAGTTCTTTCACTGAGAATTTTCTATTATAGATTAAATTATAACCAGTTTCCCAGGGTAAGAAAACTTGATTGTAGACACACTAGCACCTTGAGCCTTTCATCTCCTGCTCAGCACTGCATACTAGGTGAGGAAAGGTACCAGGTTGGGTATATTCCAACTGCTCAAAGCAATCATTTCTACCTATATAACACAAGATATTTTTCACTTCCCACTGCCAGCTTAAATTCATGAATGGGATATGGAGAATCTCTAGGACAAAATAAAGCAACTTCAGGCCATTCATCTATTAGTGTGCTTGCTCTCAGAGTACTGGAGAGTGTCCTGCAGTCAAAGATGAACATTCTCACACTAATCCATGCTATTCACATTCCAATGACTCAGAACTCCTGTAGATCATCATCCAAACTCAATTGCACAACTCTATTAACCAATTCCTCAGTCCCATCTCCCTTAATACTCCCACACCAAGGCTTAGCTGTACCAGATCTAAAATTATATTATAGAGCAGCAATTACCAAAACCATTTGGTATTGGCTAAGGAATAGATTAGTTGATCAGTAGAATAGGTTAGGTTCAAGGGATAAAACAGTCAACAAATATAGCAACCTAGTCTTTGACAAACCCAAAGACAGCTTTTGGGATAAGAACTTACTGTTTGATAAAAATTGCTGGGAAAATTGGAAACTAATATGGCAGAAACTAGGCATTGATCCACACTTAACACCGTACACCAAGATAAGGTCAAAATGGGTTCATGACCTAGGCATAAAGAATGAAATTATTAATAAATTAGAGGAACACAGGATAGTTTACCTCTCAGACCTGTGGAAGGGGAAGGACTTTATGGCCAAAGAATAACTAGAGATCATTACTGATCACAAAATAGAAAATTTCGATTATACCAAACTGAAAAGTTTTTGCACAAACAAAATTAATGCAGACAAGATTAGAAGGAAAGCAATAAACTGGGAAAATATTTTTACAGTCAAAGGTTCTGATAAAGGCCTCATTTCCAAAATATATAGAGAATTAACTCTAATTTATAAAAAAATCAAGCCATTCTCCAATTGAAAAATGGTCAAAGGATATGAACAGACAATTCTCAGATGAAGAAATTGAAACTATTTCTAGTCATATGAAAAGATGCTCCAAGTCATTATTAATCAGAGAAATGCAAATTAAGACAACTCTAAGATACCACTACACACCTGTCAGATTGGCTAAGATGACAGGAAAAAATAATGATGATTGTTGGAGGGGATGTGGGAAAACTGGGACATTGATGCATTGTTGGTGGAGTTGTGAACGAATCCAACCATTTTGGAGAGTAGTTTGGAACTATGCTCAAAAAGTTATCAAACTGTGCATACCCTTTGATCCAGCAGTGTTACTACTGGGATTATATCCCAAAGAGATTATAAAGAAGGGAAAGGGACCTGTATGTGCACGAATGTTTGTGGCAGCCCTTTTTGTAGTGGCTAGAAACTGGAAACTGAATGGATGTCCATCAGTTGGAGAATGGCTGAATAAATTGTGGTATATGAAAATTATGGAATATTACTGTTCTGTAAGAAATGACCAACAGGATGATTTCAGAAAGGCCTGGAGAGACTTACACGAACTGATGCTGAGTAAAATGAGCAGGACCAGGAGATCATTATATACTTCAACAACAATACTATATGATGACCAGTTCTGATGGACCTGGCCATCCTCAGCAATGAGATCAATCAAATCATTTCCAATGGAGCAGTAATGAACTGAACCAGCTACGCCCAGAGAAAGAACTCTGGGAGATGACTAAAAACCATTACATTGAATTCCCAATCCCTATATTCATGCCCACCTGCATTTTTGATTTCCTTCACAAGCTAATTGTACAATATTTCAGAGTCTGATTCTTTTTGTACAGCAAAATAACGGTTTGGTCATGTATACTTATTGTGTATCTAATTTATATTTTAATATATTTAACATCTACTAGTCATCCTGCCATCTGGGGGAGGGGATGGGGGTAAGAGGTGAAAAATTGGAACAAGAGGTTTGGCAATTGTTAATGCTGTAAAGTTACCCATGCATATAACCTGTAAATAAAAGGCTATTAAATAAAATTAAAAAAAAAAAAAAAAAGAAAGACAAAGTTAAAAAAAAAAATACTCCCACACCAAACTGTTATCCGAACTCCACCCAGTCCTTCCATTGTGCCCCCTGGAATGCCTGTTCCATAGGCAATAAATCTCCTTTTGTTTTAAATAATTTTCCACTTCCACTCCTACTATCTACTAGCTCTTACTGAAACCTGTGTATTCCTGACAATATGGCCTCCTTGGCCACTCTTTCCAGTAGGCTGCACTTTCAATCATGCTCTTCAGCTCATATCTTATTCTCCATTACCAATTCCAGGTTCTCCCTCTTCTTCTATCACTCAAGAACATTCATCCAATCAAAATGTTTGTTTCCAGACCATCCTTTCATCCCTAGATTTGATAATTTGCTTACAATTTTTTTCTCTCCCACTAACAAAAATGGTCATACCCTTGATCTTGCCATCACCTATAAATGTTACCATCCTATATTCAAGAAATCCCTTTATCTGATCACATTCTAGTGACTTTTCACCTCTCCCTTTGCCTACCTTTACATAACCCTAGTCTCCATCTGCACTGTGACCTCTAATCCTTTGACCCCTATATTCCCTGTCAGATTATATTCCCTAGTTTTACCTGTTCTCTCCAATTCTCCCTATCTTGACTTCTTGGTAAACCAAATCAATTCTGAATTGCACTCCTCTCTTGAATCTCTTGGCATGTATGCCTGAAACACTCTCCCTCTTCCATTCTAGTTACTCTCTGTCTTCCTTTAAATTCCAATTAAAGTCTCACCTTCTAAAGGAAGCCTTCCCCAACTTCTCTTAATTGCAGTTCCTTCTTTCCACTAATTATTTCCTATTTATCTTGTATATAGCATGCTTTCCCCTCCCATCACTCTCTCTCTCTTTCTTTCTCTCTCTCTCTCTGTCCTCTCAAATGTCTGTCTACATGATGTTTCTCCCCATTATACAGTAAGTTTCTTAAGGTCAGAAATTATATTTTATCTATTTTTGCGTTTCCAGCACTTAGAAAAGTGATGACCATCTAACAGTTGCTTTAAAATGCTTGTGGTTTGATTGAACTCAAGGATGATCCAGAGATATCAATAGTATGCCAAAGCGATACGTCCTTCAGATTAGGCACAGTATTGAAAAATCTTGGTCATCTTTAATTTAACCTATAGCAGAAAACCTTCAATGACAGAAATTTAGTACAATTCTCCCTCCCATATATCATATGAATTTATCTTCCCCCATAACAAAAAAGGAAAACTTTTTTTAATTTAGAATTTTTCAGACTATTCATCCTTAAAATTAATAAACCTATTTATTTAAGTCTACTCTGTTTTCTCCTCAGTGGTGTTGGTTATACTATTTTTAAAAAGTGGAGTTAATGTAAAGAAATGTGAGGAAAAGAAACCAGTCAGTATTAATCCTGACTTGTTTTGTGACTTTGGGGAAATCTTTTGACCACTCTAAACTGTATTACTATGTATACTTTTTTTCATTTACATGGAAGATAGGGAAAACTGGAACAGTTTTTTATATATGTATACATTTATGTACACATAAACATATTATATAAATGCATAATGTGAACAGTTAACTATTTGCTAACATGAAATATACCAAAATAATTCTTCATGCAATTATTATATTTTGTATTAAATAATTTTTATAAATTAGCAAATTCATAGTGTGGTCAGGGAGTGGGACTAGATAATTGATGACCTCTGAGAGTCTCCAGATTTCACATTGATAAAATTCTTTCATTTATCAGACTTCAATCCCCAAAACACTGGTATTGCTGGGCAAAAAGTAATCATTTAGTGCCTATTTTTGTCTTTTTGATATTTATTTTTTGTAGACTATAATAGCAAGTCTTTGTCATTGACATTCATTAACCCTATAAAGTATAATTTTACTATGTACTTCTTTTTAAAATAATAATAGCTATCATTTATATAGTACCTATTTTGTGCTAAGCACTTTACAAATATTATTTCATTTACTTTTCACAACACTCCTGGAAAGTAATGTTTTCTTCATTTTACAAATGAAAAAATTGAGGTACAGAGAAGTGATGTGCCCTGCATACAGTTAGTAAATGTCTAGGCCAGATTTGAATTCAGTTCTTCCCAACTCCCGGCCTAGTGCTCTGTTCACTGTAATATCTAATTGCTAATTTAAGCATTTTAGTATTTTCAGTGTATCTCTGTAGAGGTAGTTGAAAATAATGTAAGGCATATTTATTTTAATTGTGTATTAGTTTTATCAGATAGAACCTATGCTGTTTTTATGCCTAGGCTTGTTCATTTTGTGTTATTTAATTTGTCGTGGTCTCTTGCCAGCTTTTTTTTTTCCCACTTTGTGAGTTTTTTTTTTTAATGCAAAAGAAAATAAAGGAGGGAAAAAGATGTTTTTACTAAACAATCTCTACATCGATTATACTTCATAGAAAATGAAAAAGGAAAATTAAGTTTTCAGCAGTGATTCAATAGCATTTCAATACATCAAGAACCTATGATTTCATCAGTGTGGGTACTCCCTCCTTCTGCCAAAGAATTTTAAAATGCAGTTCTACTTCAATAGAGGGTCTTTAGAGTTGCTATGTATCCTTGCAGCCAATCTGAGGGTATGTCTACTCTGTTAAGCTGTCCCTTCATCAATAGAAATTAGTCAATCACTGGTCCCCTACTAGTCAAAGCCTTCTCCTTTTCATTACATCATAGATTTAGATCTGTAAGGGACATTAGAAGCTATCTAATATTGCTTCTTCATCTTACACATAATAGATAGAATTCTGGCCATAGAGTCAGGAAGCCCAAAGTTCAAAGCCCACCTCAGCCACTTACTCCATAACTCTGAGTAAGTCACTTAAGCTTTCAGGGTGTCAGTTTTCCTTTCTCTAAAATGAATTAGTTAAAAACCCTCTAAGTCTCTTTTAGCTCTAAAAATCTATGAAATTATTTGTAAACTAAAGTAAATTTATATATGTGTGTGTAAATATATATATATATATATATATACATATATAATGTGTTAGTAATAATAATTACTTTTCAGAATAAAAGCCCAAACAGATTTAGCCTTTAACTATGGTAAGAAAAGTTTCCCTCTTCCAGAAAGCTAGCTTATTTCTCAAATGACCTTCAAGTTATAGAATTTGCTGTAGTATGATTATAGTGAAGAAATATGCCCACAGGTCATTGGGAAGAATGAAGCACTGTGATCTTCTATAACCCACAGGAAATGAGAAAATGTATGCAAGAACATTTCCATCATTGATCGATAAGTAACCTTTAAAAAACATGTTTCTCATGCAAAATAAACAACCTCATTTGGACTCAGCTCAGAAATGATTTGAAACTTTGCCTTGGGATGATAGGCCATGGAATTTTAACTGTGACTTGGCACAGTATCACTGTCATCAGAAGGTCTTGCTGTTGATTTTATTCCTGTCCTTATGAACTTACATGGCTGAAATGCAGTTCTTCTTACACTAAAGGACTACACAGTTCCCTTCAGTTAATGTCTGGCCCTGCCTAGCACTTTTAATTATAATATTTCTATTTGCATTGCAGGTGGTCTTTTGGTTTCTGTAACTTCTCAGTAATTGATAGGAATGTTTCCCTACCTGAACATGATGTTTCACATTACAGACATTTTCCTCTCTCCATCTTCATTTTCTTAATAAGAATACAATTGGTAATAATGATTAAAACAATCATCTGCATGGTTTAAATAATATGCTAATCAGAAAATTGCCTTTGAAAGTGGCCACTACTCATTCAGAATGAATCTTGGGTGAGATTGATTGATGATGGCTTTTCCATCACCCCTCCTTTCCTTTTTGTCATTCTCTCTATTTCCCTTTTCCACCTGTCCTTCTGTGTGAGTCTCCCTGTCCCTGTCATTCTCTGTTTCCATTTTTATCTCCTTCTTTGTCTCTGTCTCTCTATCTCATTGTCTTTCTTTAATCCCCAATACTTTTAAAATTCAATTACTTGACTAAAAACATCCTATGAGTCTTGCTCTTCTTTGGACTTTCATTGTGTGATTATTTCAACCCTAAAAAGGAGTGGAAGTTTGAAATGAAGCAGTTCACAGATTAAGTCATATATTTCTGCCCCATTGAGGTTAGCCATTATTAAAGTCAGCATGAATATTCCAATATGCTCTTGATTCCTCTAATATTTGCTGGAGCCTGAGAAGGCAGTATGCTGCCATATGTCAGGCATCCAGATTACTTGGTGTTGGACAAAATATGGCATCTGTTCTGGAGATGGCAAGCTAACCAATCCTGCACGGCTGCCAAAAAGAGGTTTCAATTGGGTTGTGGAATTAAATAGCCTCTTTTTGAATGCCAGAATCGTCTTACTAGTGTTAGTCCACTTTGCTTTCTCTGTGCAAACTGAAAACACAAAAATTTTAGATTATTGATATGCTTCAACATAATTATGGATTTTGTTTTTAAATTAAATTGTCTCTAAATGAGCAAAAAGAGGTAAAGAAGATTTAATTATTTGAATTGTCTGGGTCAATGAGAAAATGTCTTGTGAGAATTGGGATCTAAATTCACTGCAAAGTTTTCTGTATTTTCACTTTGTTTAAGCTGTGTCTTTAACCTCTTTAAAATGTACCTGGACTAGTAAACCATTTTTCATTTTTAGCATTCTAAAGTCAAATTTTCTAAGAAGCATGGATATAGTGAAGTAACAATTTTAACAATTAGAGATATTAAATAAAGATACTAAAGAAGTTCTTACCATCCTATTTTTGTTAGTTTTCCAGGCACATTGTGTAAGGAAATCTGTTTTTCCTGAACACATGGTTTTAGTTGCATAGAGTTACTGCCATATATTGTGTTACCATGTATGGTGTTACTGTTGCATAGTACCCTATAGTACTAAAGGACAAACAAACTGTAGATTTGAGAGCAATGGGCCAGCACCAGAGAAACTGAAGCCAAAATTGAAGGAGCAGGTAGGTGTTGGAAACTAAATTCAAGCTGCAGTGAAAACTTTTTAGATAGTCTGGAATTAGGAAACACAAGAATAGCTAGTTAGACAGACATCCAGCACTGGGGATGTAGATAACCATCAAGAAGTTAAAATACCAGAGACCAGAGCAATTCTAGAAGTATGGAGTCAATCAATCAGCATGCATTTATTAAATATCTACTGTGTGTTATTCACCACACTAGCTGTCAAGGACACACACAGACATACACACATACACACACACAAAACAAAAATGAAACCTCTGCCCTCAAGTATAATACATGGGGGAGGGAGAGAAGGAAACAATATTCACAATCACAAATAAACACAGAACAGAGACAAAACAGGCGCGAGGTGATTTTGTAGTGGAGAACTTGGATATTGACTGTGGAGTAGAGAAGGAAAACTTCAAGTAAAGGTAGTATTGCAACTGAATCTAATAGAAAATTAAGGATCTCATAAGGAAGAAGAACATAGCTAGCATACAAATTACCATTTATATAATGTTTTGAGGTTTGACAAGCACTTTACCTCATTCGACCCTGGGAATTTGGTGCTCTTATTATTTCTATGTTATAGATGAAGAAGCTGAAGCGTAGATAATTGACTTGACCAAAATCACAAAGCTAGGTCTCATAGTATACTGTGCTTAGATGGGAACTCAACTCTATCTGATTCTAAGTCCAACACCATCCATGATAGTACCTGGTTACAGTGAAATCACCACTAAGTGAAAAGACAAAAGCAAATAGGTCACCAAAAGAAAAATTATGATAACAACAGTTGTGCAAAAAGATAAATCAATATCTTTTCCTTTTTATATTTAACTTATACATTATATATGGTATATATTAATTATATGAATGTATTTATATACTTATATAAATATATATTAAATATAATTTGCTATACAGAATTCTCCTTGCCTCAGTCAAGGGGCTTTTTATATACTTTTGTGGGTGGTTCTGTTATTCAATCATTTTCAGTCATGTCTGACTCTACATGAATCTATTTGAGATTTTCTTGGCAAAAATACTGGGATTTGTCATTCCTTCTCCAGTTCATTTTACAGATAAGGAAACTGAGGGAAACAGGATTAAGTGATTTGTGCAGGAATGCACATGTAGCTAGTGGTTAAGGCTAGATTTGAATTTAGGAAAATGAGTGTTGCTGACTTCAGAAACAGCGCTTTATTCACTGCATCACCTAACTACTCATTTATATGCAGCCAATCAGTGAATAATGCTGGCCTAAGAACTTTAGACAGACATAAATTGAAGGGACCTCATTAAGGGACAGTGAGGAGGTCCTAACAAGACATAGGCAGTTACTGGTGCCAGTTAAGGCTAGAGATTCTGTCTGTTCATTTATCCATGAATAGAACTCCATGCACAGCAAAATGCTAATCAGTGTATGAGTGGGTTGCATCCATTGAAAAGCAATCAATGAACTACTGTCTATTGGTCCTGAATGCTTCAACTTGAAGAGATGCAATCTCAAATTCTCTCTATCAATCTTGTACTTTATTAAACTTTTATATTGTTTACTGGGTGCTAATTATAATGTAAACTGCTTGAGGACAGGGACCATGGCATATTTATTTGTCTCTCACAGACCAAGAACAATACTGAATATTAAATAATCATTTGATTGATATGTTCCACAGCTAACAGATCTTTTCAATGAATTATTTTGATAGAATGATGCTGATATCTAAAGATTAGATCTAAATATCTGAAACAAGATTGTACTAAAATCTTGCTCATAAGGAATTCAATAATTAAAAATATGTAAACCATCAGACACAGGGCTAAATCTTATATTTGTACCACTTCTGAAAATGAAATTTGCTAAGCTAATTATTAGCATAAACAATATCACAAAAATGATGTATTATTATGATAATTATGATATTATCATGAAATAATAGTTTAATCTTTAATGTGCTTAAAGAAGAGGTTCTTCAACAAAGAATTCAATCCATAACTGAAGAATATAGGCTATATCTTTTAAATGCATTTGGAAAAATTTAAAATTAAATATCATACATTTATCTTATCTTGTATTATCTCATCTCATCTTGTCTTATCTCATCTCGTCTTATCTCATCTCATGTTATATCATGTCATGGTATATACATTTTCATCATTTTGACAATCATTCCTTTCAACTCCTTCACCATTATCAGTTAGATTTAATTTTATAGAGTTGTAGGCTATATACAGCATTGGAAGAGACCTTAGAAGACATACTGATTGATTGATCTTGTACATTATTTTCAGGTAGTATATGAGGAGATGGAAGTCTACTGAAGTGAATTCTCCTACATTGTACTGGTACTAAATAGTATAGCCAGGATTTGACTCAAATCTTCTGGTTGCAAATTAATCATTAATCATTCTTTCCACTTGAAGGTGCTATTTCTCTCTATCAAAGTCTATTAGCTATACAACAAAGATTGATATTCAACCTTTTTTGCTTTGCACCACTTTGGCCAGGTGAATGAATTCCTGCAAAATCTTTTAGGTTGCTCATGTGAACTTCTCTATGTGGATCAGAGAAAGCCATTTAAAGAGAGCCTACTATCACTTGAATCTATTAATCACATTCTGTTACAAATCTGTCTCCCAATAGCATATATCCCATACTTAATATTACAGGAGTAGCCTGCCAGTGGCTGTTGGGATCTAATTCTGACCAGCAGAATAGATCCCTTCATGTGACAAGATGATAACAATACAAGGAGAGTATTATGATTCACAGCTGTGGGGGCTTTTGGAGAACAGACCTGCCCCTTAATGGCACAGTCCCTTTTAACTCTTTACAGGCTTTCTGGTTTCACACTAAGGCATGGTCCTTAACAACTCAGGGTCCCATTCTCCTCCCATGACAGTTTATTGAATTAAACTGATTAGGATATACGAGAAGTGACATGGCATGGTGGAGAGAGAGTTAGTGTCATAATCTGGAAATCCTGAGTTCAAGTCCCATCTCTGACACATATTTTGATATGCTCCTAGGCAAGGTATTTAGTCTTTGGTGCTCCCAGAAATCCTCATTGCAGAGCAGGTACTAATCTATATCAGTAAAAGAAGTTTTCCATCAGAAACGTTCAACAGCCATGAAACTGCAGGTCCGGTTTAAAAAAAATTATTTGTAATACAGGATCTGAGAAACCTTCCTCAATAAACTAGGATGTTGCCTAATCTTCATCACAAATATACTTTTACCAATCAATAAATATTTCTTGATCTATGATATATGTTCTATGCTAAGTGCTAGAGATCCAAAGAGAGGCAAAAAACAGTCTTTGTGCTCTAGGATTTTACATCTACTTGAGACCTTTTCAGAGATCCCAAAGCTGGGAACTCAAACTCCAGATTTGATACTCCCAGATTATTTCATACATACTGTCTTTCCTACTCACAGACTCACTACTCTTACTATTTATTCTGTTAACACATTCCTCTTATAAACATAGTCTGACTCTGCATTGTATCTCAGGGTTAATCTTCCTGTCCTTTTGTGGCTAATCCTATCCTCCTGTCACAAACTCAAACCATAAATTTTCCTATTTCCCCGTTTTACTGCAGCAACAAGGGACTGGAATGTGATAGTAAAATTTACCAACAGGTCTCAACTCTCCTCCCCCTAAGTTCTATAGTATATCTCTCTCTAATGAAAGGAATAGTAATTAACTTAATGAAAAGTTTTCTATTTTGAGAGTCATATTCTTTTTCAATGAATTTTAATGGTTTTTCAATGTGTTTTATTTATTTTACTAGTAATCTTCACTAGTGATATTTTCTCCATCAATTTCTTTAGCTTAGAAAATCGGCATAACAATAAATCAAGCCCTGATTTCTAACTTGTCAATTTTTCAGGTATTGATGCTCACAATGAAAGTTTAATAATCAAGAACTGGTTAGAACTGACTATAGTACTCTCCTGAAGAAATATGTCTCAGAACTTCAGGCTACTATATTCAGCTGCCTCTCTTTGCCAGTATCTAAATGTAAGATACTCTATGAGAATCCTCATCAAGTTTCTTGTCTTTTCCCCCACCATCATTTCCCTGGAAAATGAAAAAGATGTAAAGTAATTGATTTCTGTTGTATATTGATACATTATGACTTGGGAAATCATCATAAAAGATGACTGTAAATTATGAGAGTTTTTTGCAGTTTTTAGAATAAGAAAAGCATAAAATATAACATGAAAACATTAGAGCAAAGAGGTTCATTAGTGAAGTATTTGTGGAGGAACTGTTTAGGTTGTATAATTCTAGAAGACAATTCAGATGAAAAGTGTTCTGGCTGTGTTGCTATTTCAAAACTGTAATGGTCCACAGAGGAATACTAGAAAATACAGCAAGAAAATGCATGGAAAGCTGAATGTTAGGATGTGGGGAATCGAGGGGGGCCATAGTCTTACCCAATATAGTATGTAAGTTATAAAGTTAATTTTGAGATAATAGAAAGACATACCATAAGCTTTTTATATACAATGTAATTTATATATGCATACTTAGCATATTAAGCATTAATAGCTTCTACATGAATACCATTGTTTCTCTCTCAAATTACTCTCCTTCCCCTAAGTTGTATAGTACATCTCTCTCTAATGAAAGGAATAGTAATTAATGTAATGAAAAGTTTACTATTTTGAGAGTCATATTCTTTTTCAATGTATTTTAATGGTTTTTCAATGTGTTTTATTTATTTTATTTTTAATTTATGAAATAAAACAAGTATTTCTGTAACATAATATAATAAAAAAGAAGATTGTACATGAAACTAGAAATCTATTATGTACAACTTGTTATGTCTTTTAAATATATAATAAACTGTAGTGAGAGTCCTGACCCAGATACATATTGGCAATGTCTTTCTAGACAAAGTAACTTAACCTTTGAGTTGTCTCTTGGTGTACAAATTCAATCTATACATAAATATTTATTAAGCAACTACTATATGTAGGGCATTCTGCCAAGCACTAGTGATACAAAAACAGGCAGGAGACAATCCCTGCCCTTAAAAAGCTTACAATCTGTTAGGAGTGACAACAAACATGTATTCAAAGTAAACTATATACAATGTAAATGGGAGATAATCAATAATAAACAATAAATAAATAAATAAACACTTGTTTCAATTGTTCTGTCCAACCTAAGTTTCCAAAATTATTTCCCTTTATTATTCACATTCTTGTCATTGTCTAGAATGACAAGCTGCCCCATTGAATCTGCATTGCCCTTCCTATCTCAATACTTTTGAGTAGACTATTCCTCATGCCTGAAATGCTGCTCTTCTACACCCACTCTCTGGAAATCCCTAGCTCCATTGCTAACTTAGGAATTATATTTCATTTGACCTTAACAACAATTTAGGAAGATAGATGTTATTGTCCCCATTTTATAGTTGCAGAAATTGAGGCAAACAGAAGTTAAATGACTTGCCCAGTCACATAGCTAGTGTCTGAAGCTGGATTTGAATTTGTCTTCCTGATTCCCTGCCTAGTGTGCTATTCAGTAAGCTACCCAGTTGCCCATGTTAGATAGTAAAGCAAAAGCATTTACAAAGATGTTATTCTAAGAAAAGTAGCTACAAAATATTTCTATCCATAAATCTGGAGTGCACAATGCCAAGGCTTCTTAAGCTTTTTCTACTTTCTACCTCTTTTGGTTTGAGAAAATTCTATGTGACACCACCTCCCATACATAGATATATAAGGTAGACATAGAAATCAAACATTTACTGATAATAAATCATAATTTCACAACCTCCACATTCACTTACATGACCATATGGGTTGTGAACAACAGTTTAAGAAACTTTATACTATACCACAAATACACGCTGAAAAAGAATGGGTAATACCAAAATTTCGTTAATAATGAGTCACAAATTTAGGAAATACACATGACATCATGAACAAATTAGAGAACCATGGAATAAAATTACTTGTCTAATCTCTGGATAGAGGAAGAACTCATAACAAAACAAGAAATAGAGAATTCTATTACACTTTGTTCTCTACAAGTAGAAAGTAAACAATTTGAAGATGACTGTTTTCATTGTTGTCTGAATTCTTAGAGCATATTATAGTGCTTGGCACAAGATAGGTACTTATTGATGTTTGTTAAATTGAATTGAAACCAGATTATTCAGCATTATTATCATGTTTGTATATCTTGAACAAAATGTAACCAGAGATAGAAAAATTCTATTTAAAATAACTACAGAAAACAATAACAACTTGGAAATCGACGTGCCAGAACATACACAGGAACTATGAACACAATTCTAAAATGCTCCTTATGTAAATAAAGACAAATCTAAATAACTGGAAAAATAGCAATTGTTCATGTTGGGGTTGAGAAATATATCACAAAAATTAAATTAAAATTAAAGAGAAGGATTCTGGGAAGATAGTGGAACAGATCAAAAATTTTTGGCTCTCTAAATTTCCTCCAAAAAAAAAAAAAAAGACAAAGCATTGCTTCAGAGAGAATATAGAGCAGCAGAAGTAACAAAAATCAAGGTTAAGCAGTTGTTCCTATATAACTCAAGAATAGTCCAAGAAAGAGCTGATCTCCAGGGCAAAATTTCAGCCTAAATGCAAATATCTTCAGGCCAACTGCAAGATCAACAAACAACAGACTGCGAGTAATTGAAATTGGGAGGTGACTTCAACCTTAGAAATTTTCATCTGCGAAAGTATAGGAGTATGAAGACTGAGTGGAAGACTGAAGAACCTGGACGCCATATACAACTGTGCTAATCAGAATCATCCCAGGTTGGGCTGTTGCTGTGCAAGAGAAGGAGATAACACACAAATGGTGTGGGGGGGATAGGGGGAGGGGGGAGAATCAAGAAAATTATGAAGGGAAAAGTCATCCAACTTTAAATGAAGAACCAAAATCTTAAGGAAGAAAATAATTCCTTGGAAACTAGAATTAGACAAAGGGAAGCTAATGACAATCTAAAACACAAAGAAATAATAAAGCAAAATCAAAAGAATGAAAAAAATAAAAAGAATATGAAATAGCTTATCAGGAAAAACAACTGATCTAGAAAAGAGATAATTTAAATAGACTGCCTAAAAATTATGATTAAAAAATCTTGATACAATATTACAAGATATTATCAAGAAAAATTGCCCTGAAGTTCCATAAAAAGTCAAAACAGAAATTGAAATAATAAAAAATTTACCAATCATCATGTGAGATTCCAAGAGGAAAACTTACAGGAATATCATAGTCAATTGTCAAATCTCCCAGGTTAAGGAGAAAATGTTGGAAACAACAAGGGAAAAAAACCAACAACAACAACATTGTAATATCATGGAGCTCTAATAATGATTACATAAGACCTAGCAATTATTATGTTGGACTAGGTCTTAAAATAGTATATTTTGTATGTTTGTTTTTCTTATAAAGCTTTTTATTTACAAAACATATACATGGATAGTTTTCAACATTCACCCTTGGAGAAACTTGTTACATTTTTTCTCCCTCTTTTCCCTCCATTCTCTTCCCTAGACTGCAAGTAATCCAATATATGTTAAAACATGTTCAATTCTTCTGTATATATTTCCACAATTATCATGCTGCACAAAAAAAAAAAAAAATCAGATCAAAAAGGAAAAACAATGAGAAAGAAAAAATGCAAATAAATAACAATAACAAAAGTGAAAATACTATGCTGTGATCCAAACTCAGTCTTCACAATCCATTCTCAGGGTGCAGATGTCTCTCTCCATCATAAGACCATTGGAACTGGTCTGAATTATCTCACTAGTAAAAAGAGTCATCAGAATTGATCATCATATAATCTTGTTGCTGTATACAGTGTACTTTTGGTTCTACTCACTTCACTTAGATCAGTTCATGCAAGTCTCTCCAAGCCTTTCTGAAATCATCCTGCTGATCATTTCTTATAGAACAATAAAAACATTCCACATTCCATAACATTCATATGCCATAACTTACAATACTATATTTTGAAGAGTAAAAAAGATGGAATTAAGATCAAGGGTGATTTACCCAGCAAAGTTAAGCATACTACTGAAGGGAGAAAAAAATGGATATTGAACAAAACAAAAGACTTTCAAGTATTCGTGACAAAATCAGCAGAAAATAAGGGAAACTTTGACATATTACATATTGGACTAAGTTACATATGATGGCGTGATTCTTTATCTCTATCTTTATCTATCTATCCAAAAAAGGAAAAATATATATAAAAGAAGCTACTGGGGATGCTGAAACTTTACTTTCATTGAGAATGCATGAAAGAGGGATCAATATACATATATATATATATATATATATATATACATACATATTTATGTAGGAGTATGTATATATGTATATATCTGTGTGTATGTGTAGTGTGCATATGTGTGTGTATGTACGTATAAAAGTATTCTAAATTCAAAAACAATTAAGAAGGTAATGGGGTAGGATGGGCCTAGAGGATAAAAGAGACATTCTTGGAGGGGTTAGTATGTTAAGGAATAAGAGGACACAATAATCAGTAGAAATAAAGCAGAGGGCTGAAGAGGGTTTGGAATATGGGGAAAAGGATAAAAAGGAAAGAAAAAGTAAGGCAGAAAATATACAACAAGTAATTATAGCTTAGAATGTGAATGGGCCAAATTTAACCACAAAACGAAAACTGATAGCAGGCAAAAATCTGAATTCAACGATATGCTGCTTTCAGGAAATGCTCTAAAATTAGAGATACACACAAACACGTAATATAAAGGTTAGGAGTAGGATTTATTATATTAAAAAAAGTGTGGTAATCATGATTACAGATAAAGTTAAGGCTAAACTAAATTAAATCAAAAGAGAAAAATAAAAAATATATTTGTCATATTATTCAATTTAGTCATTTAAAATGACATGACTATGTAAAATACCTGAGAGCATACCTGTGAAAATAGACACAAGAATTACATGAATATAAACATAAAACACTTTTGATATGAATAAAGTTAGATCTAAATAATTTAGTTCTAAAGTATATATAAAATAAATTAAATCTAAGTAATATTTATTATTCATGGGTAGGTAAAGGCAAAATATTTTTTTAAAGTAGCAATTTATCTAATTTATTTATATAATGTCACCCCAGTTAAATTATTAACAAAGTATTTGACTCAAGAGAAAAATAACAAATTTCAATAGAAGAATAAAAAGTCAGGAACTTCAAAGAAACTAGAAGAAAAAAGATACAAAGGAGATTCAATAATAACATACCTGAAACCATATTATAAAGTGAGAATATTGTTTACATATAAAATAGATGATTTTAATTCCTTTAAATTACAGTTTTCTTTTATAAAAATCTGTGCAGCCAAGAATAGAAGGACTGCAGAAAAATGGGGGAGGGAGCGGGGAAACTTTTATAGACAATGTGCCAGATAGAGTGTGATTGGTTTGGAATATTGCTTTAGTCCAGGAAATGATGAGCTGATTGATTTTTAAAAACACAGAAAGACAGACTTATGAAAGACGATGCTATCCACCTCCTGAGAAATTGATTACAAATAGAAATAAACATAATACAGTCTTATATGTGTGTGTATGAGTATATTTATATCTATATATTATATAAATACATATGTATTTGTATATATGTATTATATATATATGTATATATAAAATATGTGTATCTATATCTATATTGATAAACAGATAGACAGATAGATATATTATGTGTAGGTATGGTATCTGCACCTAATTTTACCATTCTTTGGACCAGTGAGGAAAGGAGGGAGGAAGGGGAAAAGTAAAATAAAAAGTTTATATCAAAGAACAAAAGAAAACCTCCAAGGAAGCAAAAAAAAAAAAAAAAAAAAACAACAACAACAACAACAACAACAACAAAAAAAAAAACTAGACAGCTTTAAAAACAACATATAATATTTATTATATAGGTTTTCTTGAAATGAAAATTTATTCCTTTATATTGAATCTTTTCATATTCTGCTGTGCATGCAGAAATGATTTTTCTCTTTTCTTATTTTGCACTTAAATTTAAAATAAATTTTATTAAAAGGAAAAAACAGGACTACTCAAATTATTTTAGTTATTCAGTGCCATATCAATAAAATTACAAAAAATATATATCTAGAACAAAAAATTGAAACAAAATTCATCTTGAGAACAAAAGATCAAGAAAGGGATTTTTTTCCCCCTGAGGCAATTGGGGTTAAGTGACTTGCCCAGGGTCACACAATTAAGAAATGTTAAGTATCTGAGATCACATTTGAATTCAGATCCTCCTGACTTCAGGGCTGGTGCTCTATCTACTAGGGATTTTTTTTTTTTTAAGCAGGAAGGAATGGATGAATATTCTATATATCAGGCTATTTTACAAAATCATATATGTACATACATATGGGGAGAGAGAGCAACAAAGACAAGGTAAATTTTATTTTGAAAATTTATTATACAAGTTTATAATGAATTTTGGATTTTATTTCTCATTGAGGAAAGGAGGGGGAGAAGAGAAAATATGAGGAGGAAAAGGATCAGAAGGATTTTTTTTCAGTTGAATTTTAAAAGAAATCAGATTGTTGAGAGCCTTTGTGTGTGGTGTGTTCTAATACCAGTGGTCTGAAATGACTCTGGAATCACGGGATAGTTAATAAAAGGAGATTTACTTTATCCTGATAGAAGGATATAACAAGTTTACAGTGGCTCTTAAGTTCTCTGGAAGCAGGAAAACATGTTTGGTCATTACAGTAATATATGATGGAAAATGTGGTAACTTGCATGGTTTTCAGAAATCCAACAAATCTAAGGGACTTAGACTCCACATAGCTGGGATATTAATTAGCAATAAGGCAAAATAAATAATAATATCCTACTACTTATATATTGAAATAAATATATATAGTAAACATATCATAATCCACACATTAACCCTGAATCATACTCTCCCATTAGAACATTTAGGATCTGTGAGGAAATGTTATCATGCTCATAAAGACATGAGTGAGGAAAATCCATGTGCTCAGGATAACTCATAACTCTGGAACAATAAATTTCCTTGTCTTCCTCATTTTTTTGAGAAATTATCCACAAAAGTTCCTTAATAATGAACCTTTTGTACTAAAGAGATTTTTTTTAATGGTTAAGCTAGATTTATCCAAACTGTATGACTGACACCACTTTGAGAATATCTCTATCAAATTAAGTGATGTTCTGAGTGACTTTTTTCATTCTCTGCTTTCAATCTAGCTCAGCTAGATTTATTCATCAATAGTCATTCTTGTGTCTGTCACAACTTCCAACTCAGTTGATAGTTTTGACATCACTCCTTCTTTTACTCTCTTATCCCTTATATTTCAGTTTTCAACCTAAGTATTCTTCTTAAAAAGTACTTCCACTTATAATTATAATCAGATAAATTATATAACTAGAAATTATATTGCTTCTAAGATCATAAAACAGGTCTGGTATCCATCTCTCTCCAGCATATAACTTCTTGCTATCTTCAAAACTGAACAACTATTTGTTGTAGAAGTCTGAGTCAGAGAAAAACTGCTTCAATAATCATCCCTCAAAGTTATGGGTGCTCTTAGAATTCTGAGAAGTCTAAACTCAGAAAAAAAAAAAAACACTTTAAAATAGCACATTTTGTCATTAAATCTAGAAAGATTTTTATGAAAGGATGCAGGAAAACAAAAACAAAAACAGAAGAATTGAATGTAAACTAATTAAATAAAAAATTAAATGGGAATGAATGGACAAATAATTCTGATTTAGTAAAAGGCAGTAACTAAAGTTATGACATTTCATAGGTTGAATTTAATCCTTGAAAGATAAAATGTTTCAAATTGAGGTAAATTATTGATTTATGTTAAATATTATTTATAATGGATGACTTTTAAGACTGCAGTTTATAAAAGTGCTCCCTAATTTAAAGGGAAACTGAATGTGACTCATTTACAAATATATTTAATTCTTTTTTAAACCCTTTTGAAAAGAAGGAAATGAGGCAGAGACAAGCACAGAGACACAACCCTGCACCTACCAGATTGAGTGGAAGACCTTAATTAATTGGGCAAGCATAAATGGCACCAATTTAGATTCTTAATACCCACTATTTTACATAAAACACATACTCAGGTAGATTTTAATGTGTTTAATCCATATTGTAAAGATAGACATTTCAATTGTTTCTTTGAAAATACTTTGAAAAATGTTTAGCTAACTAGATAAAGGAGATTATTTATTGATAAACACTTTACCATGCCTATTTACAATAAGTACACAGATTAAGTGACTAATATCTTTCTTAAATACACAAAATGTCATTGACACAAGAGGTGGAAGCCATTAGCAAATATACTACCAATGATCTGCATGTTAAATTTCCAAATGTACCATTAATAAACACAGAAGTTAGGAGATGATGATATCTTTGAAAGAGTCATTATCATTTATTGTGCCAATAAGATGTGTATTAAGAATTCCTAATAA
The DNA here is from genome assembly GCF_902635505.1 of Sarcophilus harrisii. Lineage (NCBI taxonomy): Eukaryota > Metazoa > Chordata > Mammalia > Dasyuromorphia > Dasyuridae > Sarcophilus > Sarcophilus harrisii. The sequence goes on along the minus strand of NC_045426.1, from coordinate 174,965,372 downwards.
TAACACTTTGAGACACTATCAGATCTGTTAACAGTCTATAAAGCCAGGCATGCATGGAATTTAGGATTACTCTGACATTTTCATTGAGTTTTCTTTCTTGCACGTAGTCATTTACATCAAAAGATAATAAAGCATAAAAACCATGCTGTAGTGGCAGTGGTTTCATAAAGTCACTACCACGATAAAATTAGTAATATACTGCACTGTTTGAGATCATGTTTTTTAGAAATGTTCGCTAAATGCTACTTTCAGTTCCCTCAGAGAAGGAAACATTACATTATGGATCATTCTAATTTTATAGGTGAACCCCAGTAGGTACAGTATGTATTAATTCTGTGAGACTTCTGGGTTAGTTCAACAGGATGGCCAATTATTATCTATGACTTATACAGTTCATAACCTTGACGTTTAAAAGATAATTCTAGTCATATTATTTAGACTAGTTCTCCCTCTGTCAGGCAAATTCCTGAAAGAAAGAAAAAGAAGGGAGAAGAAAGATCTTTACCTAACCAAACCAATCAACATGAGCTATAGCCAACAATTAATTAAGCATTAATAAAACCCTATTATGTGCCAGCACTATGCTAATCAAAAACAAAATTGAAACATTCCCTGCTTCATGTGGCTTTCTCAATAATTTCTTACAGTATATATACAATTTTTTAGAATTCACTCCATTCCAGTTTTTCACTGGAGGCCCTTAGCAGATATAGCCTCCACCTCACTTCTCCCTCTTGGAAACTGTGATCTCTTTTGAGGGTCAACTCAAGTACCACCTTTCTCAATGCTTTTACTTATTCTTTCAGCTTAAGGCTTCTCAATTACTCTGTATTTATACTGTCTGTAGTTATTTATGTGCACAGGATGTATCCATGTAGAGTAGATAGCAGTGAATAGAATAGTCATTTTGTGCCACTTCACAGCATATTTATGAGGCCAGAAATTTATAGGCAGCCCAACCAATTTTTATGAGCTCAGAGGAAGTACAGCACTAAGTTGATATTTCTCTTTATAACAGATGGCACACCATCCCCATCATGAACAGCTAGGTTGACACACCTGAATAGTATGCTGTCTATAAAGTTAAAGGTTGTTACTGATTTTGTGAACAATGCTACATGAGGCACTGTTGGAGACATTAACAAGGATGGGGTCCTTTAAAGAGTATTGGGGAGTTTCTAGAAACCTATATAAAATTAAAGATGAAAATACCAGTTCAAACCAACATTAGAAGAGATGTCACCAAGGATTATGTGGTTAATGAGCAAATAAATAGTACAGAATTACAGTTCATAGGCACAATAATTTTAGACCAGGGAAAAGCTTTATGAGAAGATCTTGAATTCAAGATAAGTTTTATAATTATATAGAGAGCTATCAGGAGACATCAAAAACAATGACTTCCTTTAACAGAATAAGAAAATGTGGCACAATACTCTTTGATCCAGCAGTGCTACTACTGGGCTTATATCCCAAAGAGATACTAAAGAAGGGAAAGGGACCTGTATGTGCAAAAACGTTTGTGGCAGCCCTTTTTGTGGTGGCTACAAACTGGAAAATGAATGGATGCCCATCAATTGGAGAATGGTTGGGTAAATTGTAGTATATTAATGTTATGGAATATTATTGTTCTATAAGAAATGACCAGCAGGATAAATACAGAGAGACTTGGAGAGACTTATATGAACTGATGCTAAGTGAAATGAGCAGAACCAGGAGATCATAGATGAAAGTGGATTTCTTTGACAAAGAGACTAATTCATTTTCAATTCATCAATGCTGGACAGAAGCAGCTACACCCAAAGAAAGAACACTGGGAAATGAATGTAAACTGTTTGCCTTTTTGTTTTTCTTCCCGGGTTATTTTTACCTTCTGAATACAATTCTTCCTGTGCAACAAGAGAACTGTTTGGTTCTGCACACATATATTGTATCTAGGATATACTGTGATATATTTAACATGTATAGGACTGCTTGCCACCTTGGGGAGGGAATGGAGGGAGGGAGAGGAAAAGTCAGAACAGAAGTGAGTACAAGGGATAATGTTGTAAAAAAAAATTACTACCCAACACCATCGAAATGGGTTCATGATTTAAACATAAAGAATATTATAAGCAAATTAGAAGAACAAGGGATATTTTGCCTCTCAGATCTGTGGAGAAGGAAAGAATTTGTGTCCAAAGAAGAACTGGCACTCATTACTGAACACAAAATAGATAATTTCAATTATATTAAGTTAAAAAGGTTTTGTACAAACAAAATTAGTGCAGACAAGATTAGAAGAGAAGCAATAAACTGGGAAATCATTTTTATATTCAAAGGTTCTGATAAAGGCATCATTTCTAATATATTCATATAGAGAGAATTGGCTCAAATTTATAAAAATTCAAGCCATTTTCTAATTGATAAATAGTCAAAGGATATGGACAGACAATTTTCAGATGAAGAAATTGAACCATTTCTAGTCATATGAAAAGGTGCTCTAAATAACTATTGATCAGAGAAATTCAATTTAAGACAACTATGAGATACCACTACATACCTCTCAGATTGGTTAAGATGATAGGAAAAGATGATGATGAATGCTGGAGAGGATGTGGGAAAACTGGAACACTAATACATTGTTGATAGAGTTGTAAAGAGATCCAACTATTCTGGAGAGCAATTTAGAACTATGCCCAAAGGGTTATTAAACTGTGTATACCCATTTACCCAGCAGTGTTTCTTCTGAGCTTATATCCCAAAGAGATCTTAAAGGAGGGAAAGGGACCCATATGTGCAAAAATATTTGTGGCAGCCCTCTTTGTAGTAGCAAGAAACTGGAAACTTAGTAGATGCCCATCAGTTGGAGAATGGTCAAATAAGTTCTGATATATGAATGTTATAGAATATTATTGTTCTATAAGAAACGATCAGCAGGATGATTTCAGAGAGACCTGATGAGACTTACATGAACTGATAAATGAGCAGAACCAGGAGATCATTGTACATGGCAACAAGATTATATGATGATCAGCTTTGATGGACGTGGCCTGAGATGATTCAAGCCAGTTCCAATGATCTTGTGATAAAGAGAGCCATCTATCTACATCCAAAGAGAGGGCTGTGGGAATTGAGTGTGGATCATAACATAGCATTTTCACCCTTTTTGTTGTTATTTGCTTGCATTTTATTTTCCTTCTCATTTTTTATTTGATTTTTCTTGTGCTGCAAGGTAATTGTATAAGTATGTATGTATATATTGGATTTAACATATATTTTACTATATTTAACATATATTACTTGCCATCTAGGGGAGGAGGTGGAGGGAAGGAGGGGAAAATTTAAAACACAAGGCTATGCAAGGGTCAAAGTTGAAAAATTATCTGTCCATATGTTTTGAAAATAAAAAAAAACTTTTTTAAAAAAAGAAGAAAATAGATTAGGAAAAAACTTTAGAAGCAGAAATAAAAAAAAAACAGAAATTAAGTGACTTGACCTGTCACTTAGCTAGTAAATATCTAAAATAGGATTTGAACAAAGGTCTTCCTAAGTGTATTCATAAAAACAGGGCTTTTAAAATTTTTTCCACTCACTATTCCTTTTCCCCCAAGAAATTTTTATGTGACTCCACATATCTAGCTGTATAAAATAGGTATACAAACAAAAAATTTACTGATAATAAATCATAATTTTGTAACCCACACATTTGGTACCAAGACCCTGAACCATAGTTAAGATGCTGGGCACTAGAGTGAGCTGGGCACTAGAGTGATACCTCCAAAGAATATTTTGAAGCTGAATTCCTTTTAGAGTTAGCCCATATGGTGCCCTAACTCATAGTGTCTTTCCCATCACCTCCTCCACTCTATTACCTCATGGTGTTTTTCTCCTTATTATAACTAACTCGTTTTGATTGATAAATCCCTTCTAGAGTTGGCACACCAGTCAATGGTATAATCCCCTTCGCTTGATAACTCCCTTTTCAGGTTAGTCTGCAAAACTCCTCTACGGATTTAGTCTGCAATCAATGGCACACTCCCACCTGATGGTGTATTCCCTTTAATAGCATCTATATTCTGGTTAATTGTGAGTTCCACTAGGGAACTTGTCTTTCCCCTTATTAATTGTTAATTGTTAAAACCTCTTTCCTTGCTTTCTCTTTGTGCTATTCACAAAACAAACTAGCAAACCTTTGTACCCTGCAATGAATGTCTGACTTGATTTCAAGTATATTGAACTGTAATTTTATATAATACTCTTTTAAAATCTATTGCTTTCCCAAATTTATTTCATATTGCTACTCCTGGTGCTTATTTAACTCTTCAAAAGATCCTGTGCTGATTTTGTGGGATCATCAAATGAGATCCAGGGGCTGGGAGAGGTATCATTACTAGGGAGGAATGACTTGAGTTATTGCTCTGTGCAATCCTGAGGGTTTTCTCTCCCTCCCTTTCTCCCTTTTTCCCTCTCCTCCTTTCTCCCTTTTTCCCTCTCCTTTCTCTCTCTCCTTCCCTCCCTCCCTTTCTTTCTCCTCATTCTCTCTCTCTCTCTCTCTCTTTTTCTCTCTCTCTCTCTTTCTCTCTGTCTCCGTGTTCTCTTGTTTTCTCTCTGTCTGTTTCTATCTTTGTCTCTCTTGTCTCTCTGTTTCTGTTTCTGTATCTGTCTTTCTGTGTGTCTCTTTCTGTCTCTTTCTGTGTGTCTCTCTGGCTCTCTCTCTGTGTTTCTGTCTCTGTGTATCTCTGTCTCTCTCTCTCTTTCTCTGTCTCTCTTTCTCTCCCTGTCTCTTTATTTCTGTCTCTCTGTATCTCTTTCTCTCTGTATCTCCCCCCCTCTTTCTCAATCTCTCTCTGTCTGTGTGTGTGTGTCTCTGTCTCTCTCAGTTTCTGTCTGTTTCTCTTCTCATTGAGTGTCTCTCTCATTTTCTCTTGCTCCCTCCCTCCCTCTCCTTCTCTCCTTTTCTCTCTCTCTCTCTCTCTTTATCTTCCCCTTCCTTTCTCTCCATCTTCCCTCCCTCCTTTCCCTCCTTTCTTATTTTAACCGTCTTATTTAACCTGTATACTGATCCATGGTTCCATGAGCAGATAAACTGAGCTGGTCCTTTAAGACACCCTAGCCCCTGAATCACTGGACTGACCTAAGTCCTCCTGATTTTTCTACTCAGCCTGCCCTACAAACATTTTTATCCTAGAAGATCACTTTAGCTCTGGAATTTATACGTCTGACATACCTTCTGCTCCTCTCTCTGCTTGGATGGATCCTCCTAAAATCTCTAGGTTGGCTCCATACTGGAGCACAGAACTTATGGGTAAATAAGAAGTGACACAAGAAGTGACACAAAGCCCCAAAAATAATACAAATAACTTTGCCAATTCAACTTTGATCTCATATGAAAGGAACAGTCTCAGAGAAACTTAAGAAGACTTGAATGAAATGATGCAGAATGAAGTGAAGAGAAACAGAACAATTTATACCACAACAGTTGTGACATATCCTTATTGGTAGAGATCAATGGCCTATTCCTGCATCAGGGTTGAGGCAGAGATGCACAGAATGATGGAACTACAATTTCTTCAGTTCTCTTCCAGTACTTTCCAAATTACTTTGGACTCTGTTTATGCTTCAGAAGTTTTTGCCATCCATCTTCATGACAGAAAATGCAAACCATCAACCCTACTTTGCACTGCATCTAGGTTGTTGGAAAAAAGAAGATTGAGATGAAGTCAACATGACAGGAGCTCTGTCTCCTTCTCCAAGGCAATTTTTCCTCACAAACTCTGATCTGCCTCCTGAAGCACTGAATGGAGTATTGATCTCCACCAATAATGAGATAGTCCCCATATCAATGCACTTGGAACTGAGGTTATAATGATTGTAAGATTTATGAAGAAGAGAGTGACATAATGGAAGTGAAATTTCAGAAAGACTATTTAGGTTAAAGTACAGAATTAATTGATCAGAGAGGCAAGAGAGAGACAGAGCAGTTAGAAGACTATTTGCAGAATATCATATATGAGATAATAAAGAACCGAATAAAGATGGTGATAGTGAATTTAGAATTTTTAAAAAAAGATGAATGCTACTGCAAAAGAAAAATATGTTGGGATTAGTGACAGAATAGTTCTTGAAAGAGAAGTTACAGATAACTTGGAGGTTATAAGCCTGAAAGACTAGAAGTTTAGTGGTGATGCCATTGATGGAAAATTTTTTTTAAAAATTAGGAGAGGGGAATCTCCTTTGAGGAACAGTGAAAGAAATTCAGTTTTAGACATTTTGGATTTGAGCTAAAAGTCAAGATGATGAAGAAAGAAAAGATATGATAATCTAGTACTTTGGGCCCCCCCCTCAAAAATGATCTAATTGATAAATTTGTTTAAAATGCCTCATACATATTTGCTTTAACATGATAATTCTGATTACTTCACAAAAGTAATCCCAGAGATCTAAGAAGAGGTAAAACAGTTTCAGAGGTTTTTGAAGCAGTTTAGTTGAGAAATCACTCTTGGATAAATTCTTCTCCCTTATTTTTCAACTTTGACAAATAAAAAGTCTGAGAGAAATAGGTCTCTCTCTGTCTCAATTCTCTCCTCACTTTAATCCACCTTTTGCATAGCTGCCAAATTAATATGATTAGAGTACATATTTGACCATGTTATTTCCTTGCTCAGAGAATTCCAGTGGATCTTTTTTATCTTCCAGATATACAAGTTTATAATCACTCATTCATCTTTGAATATTTTCTCCCTTTTTCCTTCCACAAATATCAAATTAGTTGTCAGGTCTAGCCTATTCAATTCAAATCTCCTCCCTGCTATTCTTCTCATCTCTCTACCCCAAAGTGAAAGTGTTCAGGTATCTGTCCTTTACTCTCCCTTCACATAACCTTCACCATATGGATTACTTTGAAAGAAGAGAAGAGAAGAGAAGGAAGGGAAGGGAAAGAGAGGGAGAAGTAACAGAAGGAGAGGTGAAGGGAGAGGGGAGGGAAGGGAAGGAGAAGGGAAAGGTGTTATTTGTGCATCATCTTCCTCAGAATATAAATTCCATGGGAGCCTGGATTATCTTTTGCCTTTCTCTGTATTTCCTATACATAGCACAATGCTTGGTCTATAAATATTAATCAACTAATTAGCCCTCCTCTTTCCAGCATTCTTCTATCCAATCATTTCTCTACCCTGCTGACAAATAACCTTCTTAAGGCACAGGTCTGACCTTTTGCCTTCTCCTCATTCAAAAATTTTTAATGATTCTCCATTGCCTCTGCAATAAAATGAAAAATTCCCCACAAGGCACTTAAGGATTTCCATAATCTGGTTCCTACTTAACTTCTAGTATTATTTAATATTTTACATCCCCTTCTTCAGAAATGATAAATTGTGAAATTGCTGCAGATTAATTGCATGTCAGTATAATTAAATTATATTTAGAATTGATTAAATCATTCAAACTATGTTAGTCTCAATTTTGTGATGAAATTTTTAATGAATTTCTGTTATGAAAATAATATTAACATTCTATTGCATTTGTGCTTTTATTAAGAATGAAGCATGGATTCTCATGATTTTAAGTAAAGCTTGAAAGAAACATTATACATTACATTTCATCTCAAAATACTATTAAGTTGGATAATTTCACAATAATGTAAATTTACAAAATATATGTGGTCCTTATATTTCTTTCTTTCATAATTATAACTTTTTACTGACAGAACCCATGCCTGGGTAACTTTTTATAATATTATCCCTTGCACTCACTTCTGTTCCGACTTTTCCCCTCCCTCCCTCCACCCCCTCCTACAGATGGCAAGCAGTCCTATATATGTTAAATATGTCGCAGTATATCCTAGATACAATATATGTGTGCAGAACCAAACAGTTCGCTTGTTGCACAGGAAGAATTGGATTCAGAAGGTAAAAATAACCCGGGAAGAAAAACAAAAATGCAAACAGTTTACATTCATTTCCTAGTGTTCTTTCTTTGGGTGTAGCTGCTTCTGTCCATCCTTGATCAATTGAAACCGAGTTAGGGCTCTTTGTCAAAGAAATCCACTTACATCAGAGTACATTTTTATACAGTATCGTTGTTAAAGTACATAATGACCTCCTGGTTCTGCTCATTTCACTTAGCATCAGTTCATGTAATTCTCTCCAAGCCTGTATTCATCCTGTTGGTCATTTCTTACAGAACAATAATATTCCATAACATTCATATACCACAATTTACCCAACCATTCTCCAATTGATGGGTATCCATTCATTTTCCATTTCTAGCCACTACAAAGAGTGCTGCCACCAACATTTTTTGACCCTTATATTTCAATGGATTGATGGGCTCATCCTTCTGGTACTTCCTCCACCACTCAAGATTTCAATCCACTGAAACTTTAGCATTTTGTGTAATTCTTTTCTATGTCCTTCAACTGATTCCCTGTATAAAACCCACTCAAAAAACTAAGGGGATCTTCCCTGAGATCAGTTAACATTATATCATACAACATTTAACATTACATCAATCTCAATACTGTACATCTGTATTAAAATAATTCAGTGTGGATAGTTGAGACAAATATAAAATTCAGAGATTTGTCTTGCTGTTCCATGCCAAAAAGAAGTTCAAGAGGTGATATGTGCATTGATCATTTTAATCAGTCTGCACAGCATGGTTTGTTTGCTATAATAAATTACCAAGCATGTACTATGTGTGGAGTGACAGATTATATGCCAACAGACCTAGTTAAGTTACTGTAGGTCATAAATGGAAGGCTGATGATTCATTAAACTATTTATTACAATCAGGCAGCTTTCCTGGTTTCCCCAGTCACTCATCCCCAGACCTCAGTTACTTTATTTGTCTTGGAAAATTATACTAGGTGTCCTTTTAGGCTCTAGATCCTATAGAAAAGTTGAAAAACAGATGATGGAAAAGTCTAACAGTCAGAAGGCAGGATGGAGAGAAAGTGGGTGTGATGAGGAGTCTCTGAAGTAAGGGATCCCATGAGAGGAAATGATGATAAAACAGAAAAAAAAAACTGTCAAAGGGATCGAGCCAAGAGAGTGAGGTTTAAGAGCCTCTGAGTAGGATAATAGGTCAGTTGAACATTTATTAAACACATAGATATACCCAGCACTATGTTAATTTCTGGGAATGAAGAGAAACATAAAACTAGTCTCTGACTTCATTCTAATGAAGGAGACAACACATAAATAACTTGGAACATGCAGGATATATACAGAATAAGTGAATGGTAACCTCACAAGGAATATCAGTAGTAGCTGGGGGAACAGGAAATGTTTCCTATGTAATGTAAGCTAAATCTCAAAGAACTCCAGGGAAATTAAGAGGCAGGGATGAAGGGTCAGAAAATCCCAAGCATGGAGCCTGTGAAAAGACAAGGAAATAGGAGATGGAAAGTCATGCACAAGAAAGAAGCAAACAAGCCAGTACCTGGATTCTTAAGTGTTTTGAAAAAAAAGCAAAATTTAAGATTAGGAAGACAGGAAGGCTATGAAGGGTCTTTAATGCCCACACAGAAAACTTTATATCTTGGAAGCAACAGGGAGTTTAACAGACTTCATAGAGCAGGTAGGTGAAGTGGTCAGATCCAGCTTTGGTAAAAATCTCTTTAATTTCTAAATATATTAGGAGAGGAAAAGACTTGAAGCACAGAGAGTAACTAAAAGGCTTGATTTTCCCTTTTTATAAAAGAATGATAATACCATTCATAACTTCTTCACAGGGTTATTGAGGAGGGGGTAGATAATCTGAAAATACTTTAGAGATAAGAGCTACCATTCCTAGGTCGATTAGTTTTTGACAATTAAAGGATCACAGATTTAGAGCAGGAAGAAATTTTAGTTGACACCTGCTCCAATTCCTTCATTTTTCAGATAAAGAAACTGAGGTCCAGAGAGATAAAGCAATTTACCCAGGTGATAAGTGACTTGGTATAGCTAGTGAATGTCTGAGGAAATATTTGAAGTCCCAATTCTATCCTGTATCAGTTATGATACACTTTCTCTACTATTACTACCTGGCTATAGAAGAGAACCTTTAGGGGAAAAATTATGGAGTAATTTTAATCGAATATATTGAATATTATCATTGAGCAACTGAATTATTCAACAGTTAAACAAGTCATCTCTTGCTGGACTCATAATATTTCCCCAAAAATGAATATTCCAAATTTTCTCTGCCTCAGATCTTTTTGTCACATTTTTTTTTCCTATAAAGCTTTTTTATTTTCAAAACACATGCATGGATAATTTGACCACATTGATCCCTTGCGTTTCAGATTTTCTCCTCCTTCCCCCTACCCCTTGCCCTAGATGGCAAGCAATTCAAAATATGTTAAACATGTTAAAATATATGTTAAATCCAATATGTATAAACATATTTATACAATTCTCTTGCTGTACAAGAGAAATCAGATCAACAAAAGAGAGAAAGAAAACAAAATGCAAGCAAACAACAACAAAAAGAGTGAGAATGTTATGTTGTGATACACATTCAGTTCCCACAATCCTCTCTCTGGATGTAGATGGCTCTCTTCATCACAAAATTATTGAAATTGGAATCAATCATCTCATTGTTGGAAAGAATCACATCAGAATTGATTGCCACATAATATTGATGGTGCCATATACAATGATCTCCTGGTTCTACTCATTTCATTTTGCATCAGTTCATGTAAGTCTCTCCAGGCTTTTCTAAAATCATCCTCCTGATCATTTCTTATAGAACAATAATATTCCATAACATTCATAAACTATAACTTACTCAGCCATTCTCCAAATGATGGGCATCCATTCAGTTTCCAATTTCTTGCCACTACAAAAAGAGCTGCCACAAACATTTTTTGCACATGTCCCTTTACCTCCTTTAAGATCTCTTTGGGATATAAGCCCAGTAGAAATACTGCTGAGTCAAAGGGTATGCACAGTTTGATAACTTTTTTAACATAGTTCCAAATTGCTCTCCAAAATGGCCGGATCTGTTCACAATTCCAACAATGTGTTAGTGTTCCAGTTTTTCCACATGCCATCTGGCATTTGTTCTTGTCTTTTCCTGTCATCTTAAACAATCTGAGAGGTGGATAGTGGTATCTCAGAGTTATCTTAATTCATGTTTCTCTGATCAATAGTGATTTAGAATACCTTCTCACATGATTAGAAATAGTTATAATTTCTTCATCAGAAAACTGTTCATAGCCTTTGACCATTTATCAATTGGAGAATGGTTTGGATTCTTATAAATCTGAGTCAATTCTCTATATGATTTAGAAATGAGGCCTTTATCAGAACCCTTAAATCACATTCTTTTCTAAATAGATGACTTTACCCATTAATTTATAAAGGACATTGATGTCATAAGATATGAGCTCTCTAATTTTATTCCCTTTAATTGTTTTTACCATTTCTTTATCTCTCCAATGTTACTTTCATCATTTTCTCCTATTTTAGAAAAAAAAAAGACATTTTTTTCTTTATCTACAAGACTAAGCTATCAAGCTATGTTTCATTTTCCCCATTTTTCTCTATCTTGCTCCCTTAGTTTTCTTATCTTTTTCTCTTCTGTGGCATTTGTTCAACAAGCATTTATTAAGCATTTGCTATATGCCAGGCACTATGCTAAGCACTGGGGATACAAAGAGACAAAAAAGAATCCCTTAGCAAGGGTATCTCATTGTAGTCATCATAAAAAATTATATATGCAAACAAGATAGACATATGCATATATGTGTTTATGATAAAATGGAATTAGTCAATAGAAAAAAGGCAATAAGATAAGGAGATAAGTAAAGGCATTACACACAAGGCAGAACTTTATTTGACACTTGAAGGAAGCCAGGATATCAATAAGATAGAGAAGAACAAGAACATTATTCCAAGCATGGAAAATAGTTCATGCAAAGTCAAGAAGATGGAAATGTAATATCTTGTTCAAGGAACACCAAGGAGGCTATTATCATTGGAACCAGAGCACAGAGATATAAGGTGTAAGAAGATTTGAAAGTCAAGAAGGAATCAGTGATAAAGAGTTTTATATTTGATTATGGAAGTAGTAGATCACCATGGAGTTTACTGAAGGAAGAAGAGGTGCTTCTAACTTGTGCTCAAGGAAGATTGATTTGACAATTGAGGAGCAGATAGATTAGAATGGAAAATGCAATAATCCAGATGAGAGGTGATGGAAACCTGCATCAAGGTGGTGGCAATATCAGTGGTGAGAAGAAGACAAATTAAAGAAATGTTACAAAGGTAGAAATGACAGGATTTGACAATAGATAAGACACTGTCCAAGAGGGGTGAAAGAGAATGAGGAGTCAGGGATTACTCCTCTGTGGGAAGATGGTGGAATCCTATACAGTAATAAGAAAGTGAGAAAAAGTGCTAAAATGTCCACTGGCTTCTTCCCCATTTCCTATTTAATTGAATAGATCAATCTGATCTAAAAAGAGCAAAACCAAAACAAACAAAAATTTGATCTTGATTAGGAGCCCCATTTTACTTTATTTTTCCTTCTTTCTTTTTCTAGCCCAAATTCACAAATAATTGTTTTCTACCCACTGTTTTCTGCTTCCACACTGAACTATATTGATTTTCCTATCTCTCAGAGAAAATGATTCTGTATAAAATGCCTGCCTACATTTAATTGTGGAAGGCCAAAGAGCAGTTAGTGAAAGGAAAATGGTCAGTCCACATACTCTTTCCGGTGACCTTTCCCATCTTTTCTTTTAACATTTCCCATAGGAGCAATAGTCTACAATCCAACTGGTCTTTTCACCATTCCCTAAACCATCACAGCTGGCTCCTCAGCAGTCACATTGATTTTTAAATGCTCCTTGTGGCAGTTGCAGTTCAGAAAATCAGCAAACCGATTTGTGGTCATTATGTTGTTTTGTTGATTGTCTAGATTTCAGAAAAATATTAATAATGCAGATTCAAATTTAAAGTGCCACTTGCATATATTGTTCACCCAGGATGGCTGTTAAACGTGTAGCAGCACACCCCTCCCTGATTAACTATGTATTGAATCTTATATCATCATTGTCTTTGCTCACATACAGGATATCCATGTGTCCTTTCTCCACCTCCTCAAAGTTGTTGTCTATTCTCTAAGATCAAGCTCAGATAATACCTTCTCCATGATACCTTCCTCAATGATCCCTTCCACCAGAATGGCCTCTGAACTTCTAAAGTATTTCATATTGTGTTCTATTTTACATACCTCTCACTAGACACTTTCTATCATGCTACAATACCAGAGGCATGGGTTCTGTCTATCAGATCAGAACTGATTTCTAATCTATGGGTGGCAAGAGCCAAACAAAGCAGACCAGGGAGTCAGAGAGTCAGGAATCAAAGAGAAATTTAATTTCAAAATGAGGAAAACATGTCGAATCACCACTTCTAGTCTGGGGAAGGTTTGTGGCAGTATGGGGCGATCTCAATATTTATATCTGTGACTATACAGTGAGCTGTAGTCATGATAATGGGGAATAACAACAGTGTGACAAGTTTGATTCATCACAGGCTTCATGGCCAGAAACAAATGGGGATTTTGTTGTGGATGAGATCATTTAGAGGATGAGCACAAAGGATTGTTGGTAGGTCAAGCTCAGAGCACTGCCAGTTTGCTGGGCTTTAGTTCTAGAAAACAGGGTAAATCCTAAGATCTTAACAATTCAAATCTTATCTCAGATTCATATAGTTCAGTTAATTAACAAGTCAATTAACATCTTAAAGCCTCAGTTTTTTTTCTTCAATAAAATAGAGATAATTATAGTTTCATTATCTACCTAAAGGGGTGGTTATAAGGAAGTCCTCTGTAAACTTTCCGTTTTGTATAATATGTTATGATAATATAGTGATGTGGCCTCTTTCTTCCCTGCCAAGAGGGGATTCTACATGCATTTGGGCCAATGATGTCAGAAATTCAGACCTGGGACTATTTGACTCTGCCCTAAAGCTCCTATCTTTCTACCATTTTCCTTTCAACCCTGGGCACAACCACCTCCCAAGGCATGATTCTGCCCCTTGCCCCAGAATCCCTCTCATTGCAGAATATATAAGGGATCCAAAAGGACCAGCACCACTAGTGTGAGGGCTTACTCAGTTCTTTTCAGGGCTTTTTTTCCACCTTTGGTATCTGTCACCCAAATTTCATCTTTGGCTCAGAGAAGTATAGCATTCATTCCACATCCCAGCAAACTGTCTAGGATGACATGCTAAACCAGGTTGAAAGGTACCAACAGGCTTCAAACCCATTGGTGAGTTAAGGGGATGTTTACTCTTATCATGAAAATTTCCCCTGGTGGAATGAATAGGTAAAAGAACATTTTGTTCTGATGGCCATGAAGGCAGCTGAAACATTGTAGAGCACTTAAAACTTGGTTAGCCATCAAAGACACTAAGGTCATTCACTGTATCCCAGGCTATCATCAATCATTCTGATTTTTTTTCCTGCTATTGAACTTCAATGACTGGAGAAGAGAGTGTATAAGTCAAGACATCATCCTTTATCAAGTGATACATAAACTTGTTTTCTCTCCCTCATTGTTTTAAACTCTTTTGAAATTAAGGTACCATGACACATATCTTTAAATTCTTTCTATTCTAATTCTAATATTTTAAAATCAATTAATTGTGTGTGGTTCACTAACAAAAAGTAATGCCATCATCCACAGCTAACTAAATTAAATTTCTTTTCATTTCTATATGATACTTGATTGCTTTTTTGGTTGTATATATATTTGTGTATAAATAGGCATATATGAATGGCTCTTTTTTTTCTATTTTCTTTTTTTTTGGCTAAGGCAATTGGGGTTAAGTGACTTGCTCAGGGTCACACAGCCAGGAAGTGTTTGAGACCAGATTTGAACTCAATCCTCCTGATTTCAGGGCTGGTGCTTTATCCATTGCACCCCCTAGCTACTCCTGAATGGCTTTTCTTAGAAAACATCCTGTTCTCTAGTTTTTAACATCCCACAGGCAGTATGTTTCCAAAAAGGAATAAGAAGGTGGTCTGATATATAGGCAGAGTAGGAGGTATAGTAGGAGGAGACTAGTAACAATACTTCAAAACATCTGTAATTAAAAATCAATGCACATTGTCCCTCATAGGATCGTAGAAATAAGAATTAGAAAAGACAGTTGTGATAGTCTAACCATTCAATTTATCTTAAAGTGGCCCAGATAAATTCAGTTATTCATTTAAATGCACAAATAGCAAAACTAAGATTCAAATTGTTCTTCTGAATCCAGATCTGGGGCTTTTTCCAGTAAACATCTTTCTGCCCTCAAATACCTAATCCCACCTCCTCAAGTGCCCTCTGCTTCTTTGTCACCCTTCTATCTCTTCTTGTGGGAGTTTTTAAACATCTACCCTATTCATATTCTTTTCTCATTCTTTTCTCATCAGTCACTCACCTTATTTTCCAGGATTCTCTCTAGGTTTTCATTACACTGCTCTCTCTCTCTCTCTCTCTCTCTCTCTCTCTCTCTCTCTCTCTCTCTCTCTCTTTCTCTCTCTCTCTCTCTCTCTCTCTCTCTCTCTCTCTCTCTCTCTCTCTCCTAAGTATTAGAGATACTAAGAAAAAGAAAAAGAGTTCTCTATCTTCAAGGAAATCACATTTTACTAGGGGATATAACATACAAGCAGCTATGTACAAATAAAATGTCTCTACTTCTGTCTCTCTGTCTCTGTCTCTTTCTGTCTCTGTTGCTTTCTGTGTCTGTCAGTCTCTGTGTCTGTGTCTCTCTCTATGCCTGTGTCTTTCTCTCTGCCTCTGTTCCTTCTCTCTGTCTCTGTCTCTCTGTCTCTCTCCCTTTCTCCCTCCCTCTTTTCTTCCCTCTTACTCCCTCCTTCATTTTCTCTCTCTCTGTCTCTCTCTGTCTCTGTCTCTCCCTCCCTCCCTCTCTTTCCCTTCCTCCCTCTCTTTCCCTTTATCTCTCCCTCCTTCCTTCTCTCTCTCTCTCTCTCTCTCTCTCTCTCTCTCTCTCTCTCCCTCCCTCCTCTCTTTCTTTTTCCCTCTCTGTCTCTTTCTCAACCAAATGTAAAAGGAGAGTGGATATTGATCAGAGAAATGCAAATTAAGACAACTCTGAGATACCACTACACACCTGTCAGATTGGCCAGAATGACAGGGAAAGAAAACACAGAATGTTGGAGGGGATGTGGGAAAACAGGGACACTGATACATTGTTGGTGGAGTTGTGAACAGATCCAGCCATTCTGGAGAGCAATTTGGAACTATGCTCAAAAAGTTATCAAACTGTGCATACCCTTAGATCCAGCAGTGCTACTACTGGGCTTGTACCCCAAAGAGATACTAAAGAAGGGAAAGAGACCTGTATGTGCCAAAATGTTTGTGGCAGCCCTGTTTGTAGTGGCTAGAAGCTGGAAAATGAATGGATGCCCATCAATTGGAGAATGGTTGAGTAAATTGTGGTGTATGAATATTATGGAATATTATTCTTCTGTAAGAAACGACGAGCAGGATGAATACAGAGAGGATTGGTGAGACTTACATGAACTGATGCTGAGTGAAATGAGCAGAACCAGAAGATCATTATATACCTCAACAATGATACTGTACGAGGATGTATTCTGATGGAAGTGGATTCCTTCGACAAAGAGAAGATCTAGTTCATTTTCAATTGATCAAGGATTGACAGAAGCAGCTACACCCAAAGAAAGAACACTAGGAAATGAATGTAAACTGATTGCATTTTTGTTCTCCTTCCCGGGTTATTTATACCTTTCTAAATCCAATTCTCCTGAGAAAAGAGAATTGTTCAGTTCTGCACAAATTGTATCTAAGATCTACTTTAACCTATTTAACATGTATAGGATTGTTGCCATCTGGGAGGGGAGGGAGGGAGGGAAAAGGAAAAAGTGAGTAAGGAAATGAAAAATTATGGATGGGTTCTTAATAAAAGTTATTAAATATATAATATATATATATATATATATATAAAAAGAGAGAGAGAGAGAGAGAGAGAGAGAGAGAGAGAGAGAGAGAGAGAGTGGAACTATCAGGGTAAGGACTAGAAAAACTACATTCTAGAGATAACTAGGTGGTGTAGTAGATGAATCCTAGACCTGGAGTTGGGAAAACCTCAGTTCCAATCTGAGACCAGATACTTACTAGATGTGGGACCCATGTCAAGTTATTTAACCTTTGTCTCTTCAGTTTCCTTAAGTTAAAAATGAGTATAATAATAGTACCTACCTCCCAGGATTATGAGAGTCAAGTGACATATTTGTAAACCATTTAAAACAGTACCTGGCACAGAGTGGTCCCTAAAAATGTTTATTATTTTACTTCCCTATAGAAGATACTTTTGGACCTGAGTCTTGAAAAACCTCAGGCAAGCCAAGAGGTGGAGGTGAGGAGGAAGATTATATCAAGCATGGGGCACAATCAGTGGAAACGTAAAGGGATGGAAATAGAATGTCATGTTTAAAAACAGTAAGAAGATTTTAATTACTGATTTGCAGAGTGTCTGGAAAAGGGTAAAATGTAAGAAGACTGAAAAGATAGGAAGGATCTAGGTTTTGAATATAATAGGAAATCACTGGGATATATCGAGTTGACAGTAGGTGAAGTGTGACATTGTCAGATCTACATTTTAGGAATATCAATTTGGTCACTGTAGGAAGATCACATTGGCTGCTGAGTAGAGAATTTATAGGAGTAGAGAGAGTTATGAGGCAGAGAGACCAAGCAAAAGACTATTGCCATAGTCTAGGCATGAAAAAAGAAAAAGAAAAGAAAATATAAAAAAAACAAAAACAAAATAATAAAAATAGAATGGAACACATATGAGAGATTCTATGAAGACAAAAATGAAAAGACTTGACAATAGAGTGTCAAAAAGAAAAGCAGATAGGGAAAGTCATGTGCAGAGGTGATATTTGAACCCATAAGAGTTGATGAAATCATGAAATGAAATGGTAGATGGGAAAGAGAAGAGAGTCCATGATAGAACCTTGGAGATACCTACAATTAAGAGGTGACACATGATTGAAGAACTAGCAAAAGAGACTGAGAAGAAAAGGCCAATAGGTAGGAAGAGAATAGAAAAGAGAGAGAGAGAAAGAGAGAGAGAAAGAAAAGGAAGGAGGGAGAAATAAAGAGAAAGAGAGGGAGGAAGGAAGGGCGAGACAGAGACAGAGAGAGACAGAGAGAGAGAAAAGGAAGGAAGGAGGAAGAGAGGGAGGAAAAGAGGGAGGGAGGGAGGGAGACAGAGAGACAAAGACAGAGAGAAGGAACAGAGGCAGAGAGACACAGGCATAGACAGAGACACAGACACAGAGACTGACAGACACAGAAAGCAGAGACAGAAAGAGACAGAGACAGAAGTAGAGACATTTTATTTGTACATAGCTGCTTGTATGTTGTATCCCCTAGTAAAATGTGAGTTCCTTGAAGATAGAGAACTCTTTTTCTTTTTCTTTGTATCTCTAGTGCTTAGGACAGTGACTAACAAATAGTGCTTAATAAATGCTTACTAACTGACTGATTGATTCCCAGTGAGTTTAGGGTATTAGTGAGACAAACCACATCTAATGTGAACAAGAAATCAAGAACAGACAATATTACCTAAATATATCAGTGGGGATTCAGTCTTCAGAGATTTTAGCAAGCTAAGAGAACTAGAATTTTATAGAGAGCAGGGTGTAAGAACCCCCGACGGTTCAAAATCTTAAAGCTGGAATAGCATTATGAGATGGCATATATGGCCTTGTTTGGCACATGGTTATTTAGAAGTTAAGATGGAAGAAGTCTCTGGGGAATGAAGAACAAGGAGACTGAAAGTATTCAAGGAAGCATGGACTTGTGTGACAAAGTTGCAAAGAGTGACTAGACCAAGCCAAATACATACAGATAAATTCTCACTAAAGACATTTCATTTTTAAAAGCATTTAGAGATTGGTTTTTAAACATATCTCAAAGGAAAAGATTTGCCCAAAAGGAAAAGATCATAAACTGTGCTTTACCAAAAAAAACTTTAAAAGCGAGCAGAAAGACATTAGCAACAAGTAATCCATATTTCTATTTTCACTTTTCTATAAAATCTTTATGAGAATGGTCTGATAACTGAGAGGTTTAGAGAAAATATGATACCCTTGTGCTTACTATTTATTGATTTTAAGAAAGCATGTGATTCAGTAGAGGAAAAGTCAGAATTAAAGTCTCTCCTCAGACAAGATATCTTACACGAATCTATCAAAATTATAAAGGGACTCCATGACTCACACAACCCTAGAAATTATTTTGTTCAGTTATTGACATAAGGTGAAGAGTAAAACAGAGATATATATGTTTGCCAAAGGTATTTTCCAGAGTTGTAGTAGGTGTTCTGAGTAAGTTGCAAATGAAAGAAGCTTTTCCTATTGAAAATGTAGTTTTATAATTTTTTTTCCAGATTATACTAATTGTTTTGAGCTCCATACTACTAAAATGCTGTTAGAGAAATCAAGAGCAACTATCTATACTAGAAAAGCAATATGAATGAAAATAAATATTGTTCAATTTATTTCAGTAGGGAAAGTATGAAATTGAAAGAAAGGTATATTTCTGTTCTTATGGAATTTTATTATAGGAGGACATAGTATCTTAAAAACTACATATATAAAAATTACTTTAATACAAAAGAATATATGATTTGATGTGGTATAGCTTAATAGGGCACTGGACCTACAGTGGAAGTCCTGGGTTTGAATCTAGCCTCAGACACTTTGTAACCCTAAGCAAGTCTTTAATATTCAGTTTCTCTAAAGAGAAAAACTTGAATTTTTAAAGTCTCATCTGTCTCTTAATGTTTGATTCTATGATAAGAGAAGTTCAAATAAATTGTTCATAAATTATTAAAGGATCATTTCACAGTTCTTTTGAGTGACTAAGTTATTATGGCTATTATATCCAAATTTACTACAAAGAACATAAGAAAGAAGATGCTATAAGCATTCAGAAAAAGAACTTACAAGTAGAAATATGTATAGAATGGTATGCACACACATACACATATATACATATTTGCATATATACACACATATACATTTACATGTATGTGTATTATATATAATGCACACATATTTATGTCTGATGGTAGCCATCTCTAGGATTAACAGGGAGGACAAAGAAGAAAAAGAAAAAAAAAAGAAAGTTACATGATAACTTACATATTTAAAAGGAATAGTAAGTTGTACATACTAGATTTGCAGTTTCATCTATAATTAGCCTTTTCCTATTCTATATTATGGAAATGTTTCTAAATAATGTTATTTTAAAAAGAAGTCTCAGAAGAAATTTTTATAACTAGCTAAGAGGATTAGAAAAGATTTAATGGAATAGGTCATATATGACTTAGGTTTTGAAGAACATGTAAAGATAATTTATGAGAATAAGATAGCCAAGTTACAAAAAATGAAAAAGTATGAGATCTGTTTCTAGAATTGGAAAATATAGTTTGACAGGAATATATAATACATGTAAAGGAATAATTTTAAATATCTGGAAAGCTATAATGGCACCATCCTGGGATGGGGGAAGATTATGGCTCTTAAATGTTAAACTAAGTTTGAACCCAATAGAGTCTTGAGCTGCATCCTAGATCTTCCACTTAATAAATATGTGATATTTGGCAAGTCATTCCACCTCTGTGGACCTCAGTTTCTTCATATGTAAAAAGAGGAGATTAATTAGAAGATTTTCTAAGGAACCTTCCAGCTATAAATCTATGATCCTATAATTCTGTGAACTAATCATCTAGCTTGCCAAAATATTCCATTAGTATAAATAAAAGTAATATAAATATATATTTATATATGTATACATACATATGTATACATTTTATATGCATATAAATATGTGTATGTGTGTATATATTTATGACTCACATTTAGTTGAGGGGTGCTAGAAATAGAGGATGAATTAGACCCAAAATTGAGAAGGAGAAAGACAGACAGCATCATAGATCATATTGGAAAATTAGGTGGTGGTGGTGGTGGTATTTTTCTTCTTTCCTCCAAACTATCTGTAGTTATAAAGTCCACCCTTGTAACAATAATATTCTCCCGGTAATATGATATAGCTGTGAATTGCAAAACGTAACAGCTAGAAAAAATTAAAGTTACAAAAAGATCAATCAAAATGGAGATGCCTATAGAAGTGATAAGCAATTTGTAACCTGTTCCTAATGATCCTTGTGGACATATGGGATCAGAAAAAGAGGTGTGCTATAGATAAAATGAGAAAAGATAGGTGGACAACCTGATTAGTATAGGATTGTGATATGGAAAGATTAAAGGGACATCTTCTAACATGTTCAGAGAATTCTCTATGGAAGATTTAAGGTAAAGTAGAAATAAGAATTATGTGGAGATGAGAATGCATAGAGGGACTAAAATCTTCATTGATGAAACAATGAAAACTCCACTAAAGGAACACAGATTATTCTAAATGTTCTAGATAAATTAATAAAAAAATTTTAAAAACTTAACATGTACAAATGAGGTAGTGTGTCACACAATTACCCAGTGATAATTCTCTACTAAAGTTATTAAATCTTAGAAATATTCATTTTAAAACAAAAGTTTCTCAGAACCTAAGAAAGTCAGAAGAGTGAAGATAAATTTAAGCTTTAAGCCTAACATAGATTTTTAAAAGTTACAACTAGAAGATTTATTAGTTATCTAGTACAACTCCTTATTCAGCATCCAGTTGTGAGGATTAAATTCAATAAAATAAGGATAATGCTTTGCAAACTCTAAAGCACTTTGTTAGCTAATTTAAGCATCATTGTTATTTTTCATATGAGTAAACAGTGTCCAGAAAGTTTAATAGGATGAAAAAGCCTGTATAATTAGGTGTTTTTTTTCCTTTTACATAATAAAACTTCTCTCAACTGTCTAGCTTTCAATCATCTCATGATCCTGTTACTGAACTCCTTGGTGTTTACAACCATACCCCCTTAATTACATATTTATCCTGGAACTTCCTAGTGCCTGGGTCATTCTTACCCTGGAACAGCCTATCTCCACTAATCCAAATTTACCATGGAATATCTTCCCAAAGCTCAGTATTGCAAAATTAGTAGGCCAAGACTCTCCTTTTTGCTTGTAATTTTATATCCCCAGGGCTTAGCACAATACCTGGTACATGTCAGGTGTTTAATAAATGCCTATTAGTATTTTACTTAAAATCTTTCCATAAATATGTATTGATTTTGATAATCATTGATGCAAAAAATTTAAATAAAATAGTAGCAAGGAAATTACAGCAATATATCACAAAAATATGTACTATGATGAGGTAGAATTTATAACAGAAATACAGGATCCATTTAATATTAGGAAAACTATCAACATAATTGAATATACCAATAATAAAAATAAGAAAAATCATATAGTTCCATCAATACATGAAGAACAAAGCTTTTAGTAAAGTACAATACTCATTCCTATTTAAAACTCTAGAAATCATAGGGATAAATGGAGTTTTTGTTAAAATAATAAATAGTACCTATCTAAAAACCATCAACAAATATTGTTTGTATAGGAATAAGCAGGAAGCCTTCCAAATAAAAGCAGGCATGAAGCAAGAATACCCATTGCCAACACCATTATTTAATATTGTACAAGAAATGCTAGCTATAGCAATAAGCAAAGAAAAAGAAATTGAAGATATTAGAATAGGCAATGAAGAAACAAAACTTTCTTTTGGGGAAGGTGAAAAGAGGGAAGAATGAAGATAATAAGATGTTGTACTTAGAGAACCCTAGAGAATCAACTAAAAAACTACTGGAAATAATTAACAATTCCAACAAAGCTTCAAGATATAAAATAAATGTATTTAAATCCTCAACAAAACCCAGCAGCAAGAGATAGAAAAAGGAATTTCATTAAAAATAACTTTAGACAATAGAAAATATTTCTATTTACTATTATCTAATACTAATATCTATTGCTCAGAAACTATATGAACACAATTACAAAACACTTTTAACACAAATATATAGTCAGATTTAAACCATTGGAGAAATATTAATTGCTCATGGGTCAGCCTAACCAATATAATAAAAATGACAGCTCTACCTAAATTAATTTACCTATTTATGTAATCCACATCAAATTGCCAAAAAATGTTTTATAGAACTAGAAAAATTTAACAAAATTCATATGGTACAATAAAAAGTCAAGAATATCAAGGGACTAAATGAAAAAGAAATGTGAAGGAATGTGATCTAACAATACCAGATCTCAAACTGTATTACAAATCAGTAATAATCAAAACAATCTCATACTGCCTAGGAAATACAACTCTGAGGTACCCCCTCACACATACTAAATTGTTTAATACAACAGAAAGAGAAAACAACAAATGTTGGAGGGGATCTGGAAAAACTGAGACACTAATGCACTGTTGCTGGAGTTGTGGAATGATTCAGTCATTTTGAAGAGCAATTTGGAACCATAACCAAAGGGTTATAAAATGGTTCATATCCTATGACCCAACAATACCATTACTAAGTCTGTATCCCAAAGATATCAATAAAAAAGAGAAAAGTCTTATATGTATAATAACATTTATAGCAGGGATTTTTTTTTTGTGGTGGCAAAGAATTGGAAATTGAAGGATGCCCATCAATCGGGAAATGGCTGAACTGGTTGTAGTATGCTATTTTGATGGAAGATGATTGTGCTATAAGAAATGATAAAAAGGATTATTTCAGAAAAAAACTTGGAAAGACTTAAATGAACTGGCATAAAGTGAACTGAATAAAGATATGAGATCATTGTACACATTAACAGTAATATTGTATAATGATGAACTGTGAAGAACTTAGGTATTCTCAGAAATACAATAATACAAAGATAGTTCTGAAGGACTTCTGATGAAAAATGCTATTCACCTCCAGAGAAAGAACTGATGGAGACTGAATTCAGATTGAAACATACTTTATTTTTCATTTTATTTTTCTTAAGCTTTTGGGGAAGGTAAAAAGAGGGAAGCTTATGTTCTCTTTGCAACATGACCAATGAAGAACATATTTTGCATGGTTATGCATGTATAATCTACATCAAAGTGCTTGCCTTCTACAAAAAGAAGAAGGGGAAGGAGGGAAGAAGGAACTTTAAAAATCAAAAATTATAATAACCAATGTTAAAATTTTTACATATGATTGAGAAAAAATAAATTAAAATATTCTTACAATCTTAAAAAAAAGAAAAGAAAAAATGCTTATTTTCTTGTTTCTTCCTCCTCTATTTATTTTATCCCAAAAAGATATGTAACTGTTAAAATAGAATTCAGTTTCTGCTGAAGGTGCCCAGACTATAGGTTAATAAGTAGATTACCCTTTAAAAAGGTGAATCAACATTTTGTTAATAACCGAATATTCCACTTGAGATTGGAATGCACATATTCCTTCTTAAAAGGCAAACTTTTGTCATAATTTGTCACCAATTTTATTAATGTTTCCCTAGTGAGTCATCCTGCATATGAAAAATGCCATGGGCAACTTGGTTTGGAGGAAAGGGGGAGGATGTATTGAGGCTATGTGCTTGTTCTAGTTATGAATAATATCCTTTTGAATATTAAAAATGGCTAAAACTGGATCTTTGCACTTAGGCACACACTCTGTAATAACTGTCAATTGGTTCCATAAAAGTATAATTGGGCATAGTTAATTCCAATGTGAAACCAGGTGTGAGACAGAGTTTCCTAAGACAAATGTGCTAAGGCAATAATAGTGAGCAGTCACCCAAGGGAGTTCTCAGTAAGAAATAGGGAGTCAGTGTCATGCTAGGCTGTAAGATGCTCTAAAATCAAAGCCACAGAGCCACAAAGGAGAATTAGACAAAGGTGAGCTGTGGGAAAAGATGGAGGGGAAGAAAGGCTATGTTATGGAGGCCTTCTAAGGTAAATCTAGCTATATCATAGCAAATTTTGTTTTATACCATGCTTTGTTAATATAGGAAAACTATGGATGTTCCTTCTAACTGGAATGCAGCTGAGAAGACCAATGATCTTATATCTGACAGACATAAAAAAGGAAGGAATTTGGTCTTGGGTAGAATCAGATAGAATTGTCTGTTTCACCTTTTGTTCCTATTCCATTTACATGCCAATCAAAGAGGATTTGGGGGAAAGGAGATTAAAAAAAAAACCTTTACAATCTTTAATAAAAAGGAATTAAGAGGGAATCTTTAAGTCATTCCCCAGTGTATATATGTTCAAAGGATAAAATTAAACAGTTCTCAAAAGAAAAATTACAAACTACTAATACTCATGTGTTAAGTTGTTCAAAGTAGTAACAATAAGAGAAATGAAAATCAGCTCTGAGATTTCACCTCATACTCAAATGCAGGTTCCAGTGTTGGCCAAAAAAAGAAAGAAAGAAAGAAAGAAAGAAAGAAAGAAAGAACGAAAGAAAGAAAGAAAGAAAGAAAAGAAAAAGAAAGAAAGAAAAAAAACTATAAAAGATAAAATCAGTCAAGTCTGAAAAGACTTCACAAAAACCAGCACCCTGATATTTACTGCCTGTGTGACCTTAGGTCAATTATTTAACCTCCTGAAACCTTGGTTTCCTCATCTATAAAGTAAAGCAGTTGGAATCAATGGCCTCTGAGGTATCTCCCAGATAACTTCAGATCCTGTCTCTGGATCTGATCTAGATCTGTCTCTGATTCTAATGCATCTGACTTGATTTAACCATTCTAAAAGACAATCTGTACTTGTGCCTCAAAAGTAACAAAACAAAAGCAATTAAAATTTCCATTCATAGGATTATAAATTTGAGGTAGACAAGACCTTGGAAAGTATTAAGTTCAACTCTACATTTTATAGATGAGGAAACTGAGGCACAGAGAGTTTAAAGTAAAAGGGTCAATCACACATGAGGCAATATTTGAACTCAGGAATCTTCTTGACACCAAGTCCAGAACTCAATACTATTTAACTACTTTCATTTACCTAATTGGTTAACAAACATTTATGACAAGTCTATGTTAGAAAACATACTATGATTGGTGCTGAAGATAAAAAGACAAAAATGAAATACTCCCTGTCCTCAAGAAGCTTATATTCTGTTGGGGGAACAACATATACATGATATTTATGTAAATGCAAGATAAAAATGTAATGTATACAGGAATATGTATGTGTATATACATAATACATGTGCATATGTATGCGCACATATATAGTATATGTATATATACATATATATATACACACACGCACATATAAATTTAGCTTGAATGGATCAAAATAGATCTCTTATCAAAGCTGACTCATGAGTTGAAAGGAAACAAGAAATTTAAAAGGTAACTTTGGAGGAGGGATTGTATTTCAGGAATGGGATTAAAAAGGTATAGAGATGGAAGATGAAGCCTCATAAATGAGGAACTGCAAATAGTCCAGTATAGCTAGAGTATAATGTATAGGAAAAACAGTAATGTATAAGAAGGTTGGGAAGGTAAATTGGAAACAAAATGTGAAAAATTTAACATCTAAACATAAAAAGGTAGGAAGGAGAGAAGGCAGGCATTGGGAAAGGGAGAGAAAGAGGAAGGATTGAAGGAAGCAGTGAGGGAGGAAAGAAGGTAAGGAAGGAGGCAATGAGAGAGAAAGGAGGGAAGGAGAAAGGAAAAGAGGATGGAGGAAGAAAGGGAGGGAGGCAGGAAAGAAGGGAGGCAGTGGAAGAAAGAGGAAAATAAGGAAGGAGAAAAGAAGGAAGGGAGGGAGAGTGGGAAAGGAAAAAATAGACAATTTTAGTATACAATATTATTTTTTGTTTTTGTTGTTTGCATAATTATGCTGCCTTGTGTCTTTCAGTCCTGTACTGAAGAGCTATAGTTTTCCATCCTCTCCATTGATAGTATGGTAACTCATACAAAAGGATATTCCATGGTAGTGGAAAAGGAATGAGAGGAAATATTGTCTTTTTTTGCTATGTTTAGTATTTTTTGTTGTAATTTTGAGTTTGTTTTCTGTATGGTAAAAATGAAATATATTAATGAAGACTTATGAGCTATGATTTTGCGTGGGTCTCACCTATAGAGTGTAATGGATGCTCTTGGTAGAGGCAAATCCTATCAACCTGCTGTTGCAAAATGATGTCAGTTGGGGAAAATTAGGTGGTCAATATCAATATTATATTATCTGGCAGCTTAGAAATTGAGATCTGGTTTATTAAAGAGATTTAATCCAAATGGCAACATTGGCAATCGAGATGTTGACGCAAGGTGTGTTTTTTTTTTTCCCCCAAAAGCAATTTCCCCAAGGATAAATAAAATTAGATATGTGGATGATTTGAGCAACCTTTCACCACTATTCTGGCAAATACTTCTATACTGACAGAATTCTATTATGTAAATAAAGAGAGAACAAATAAATTCTCCAGTAAAGTGAATAAAATTCTGAGGGTAATGAAATGATTATGACTAATTGTAACTTTCCCAGCAATTAAGAATTCACAGGTAAAAAGTTTTTTCATGCATTATGCACTACTTTCTACTATTGAGCAGTAGGGGCAAAAGATCCCTATAAAGAATTAAAGTAAAAAACTGTCTTATTATGTGGCCATGTTATAATTCATTTTCTTCCTCTTCTTTGGGGTAAATGAAAGAATCCATATATTTTCAACATTGCACCAATCATTTTCTCAGACTTCAAAACCTTGAAAGTAGTATTTAATTAGGCAAAAAGCTCATCTAATCATTCCTGTATTACATTGAACATTGACAGAAATGTAAACAAAATGATTTATTGGAACAGATGAAATATTATGATCTTCCTTTTAGGGGTCTATCAGTCATGAGTACTCAAGAAATAGTTTAGGGGGAACAGTACCTTCATTTTGGAGGAAAACACAACAGCCAATAAGGCAGAGAAGTTAATAATATATTTTAGGAAATGCTCAATGCTTTTTTAAAATGTTCTCTGCCTTTTTGCTTAGCTATATGCAAGCAAGCATGTCTATCCAAAAGGGAATTGTAACAGTTCCTGTTTGCAGAGACTAAAAAATGTTTTATGCCAAAGAATAAAGTTTGTTCAGTCATTTTTCAGTCACTGCCTACTCTTCATGACCCTATTTGGGGTTTTCTTGATACAGACGCTAAGGTGATTTATGATTTTCTTCTTCAGGCCATTTTTCAAATGAGGTAACTGAGGCAGAGCTGTGACCCATTTAGAGGCAACAACAACTAAAATCAATCAATCAACCAATAAGCATTTATTAAGCTTCTACTATGTGATAGGCACTGGATCAGAGACAGGGGATCTGAAGACCAAAATGAAAAAGTGCCTTGCCTCAAGGAGCTTACATTCTGTTAGGGGATAAAATAAGAGTAAGTATACCCTTACCCTCTGCATCATCCTAGTACAGAAGTGATCCTAGGGTTCCTAGAAGCATTGGATAAATGGCTAAGCATCACAACAATCTTCCAAGGACCAGCCCATGTAAGTTGCAGAAAACTCAACATCATAATGTTTGTCCAACAAATAGAGAATTTCTCTGACTAGTAAGTAGCTCATAAACACTATTGATTAGGACACAGAGTGCTTCAGATCTGCATCAGAACAGGATATTTTTAGGTATTGAAAAATGAATACTCTAAGAGACTAAAAGAGTTGTTCCTTATAATTTTGCAAAAACACATCCCAAAGGTTTGTGTTTTTTGTTTGTTTTATGTTATAGTGCTGATTACAGACAAAACTGGGCTCTCACAAATGTCTTTTTTAACCTTTTACACAAGAGTAATACTAACTCATTCAGTAAAAGTTTTTAGTTATCTTTGGTTTACCACAAGTGTGTTTAGAGTCAGAGAGACTATTCTAAGGCTACCTGGAGACCCCCTCTAAGAGAATTTTTGCTAAAGTTTTCTCCAAAATAGCCTGGCTCAACAATTATAAATGAATTTTACTAAATGATCACACCAGTCTAAAATCTTCACTTTTTTCCACTTTAAATATTTGTCCATTATTTTAAGATATGTGATGTAAAGGGACAAAATATTGTGGTTGAACACAAAGTTAGAATCAAATATTCTATAAATATACAAAGCTATTTGCTTAAGGGAATAAAGGAATTTCTAGGACATCAATTCTAGTGTTCCCAGGAAAGGTGGGAGAGGAGGAACACAGGAAGAAGAGACAGAATAGATAAAAACATACATACATACATACATAGAGACATAGGGTAGAAAGATAGATATGTGTGTATTAAATAGATATTTAAATAGACACATAGATATAGATGTGTGTATGCATCTGTGTCAATGTTGATTGCAATTACTCCACAAGTTCTAGATGTACTGCTTCCATCCCATTTTATTATCTATCATTTTTTAAAATAACTTTTTATTAACAGAACCCATGCCAGGATAATTTTTTACATTATCCCTTGCACTCACTTCTGTTCTGATTTTTCCCCTCCTTCCCTCTACCCCCTTCCCCAGATGGCAAGCAGTCCTATACATGTTAAATAGGTTACAGTAGATCTTGGATACAATATATGTGTGCAGAACCGACCAATTCTCTTGTTGCTCAGGGAGAATTGGAATTAGAAGGTATAAATAACCCGGAAAGAAGAACAAAAATGCAAGCAGTTTATATTCATTTCCTAGTGTTCTTTCTTTGGGTGTAGCCGCTTCTGTCCATTCTTGATCAATTGAAACTAAATTAGATCTTCTCTTTGTCGAAGAAATCCACTTCCATCAGAATACATCCTCATACAGTACTGTTGTTGAAGTATATAATGATCTCTTGGTTCTGCTCATTTCACTCAGCATCAGTTCATGTAAGTCTCACTAATCTTCTCTGTATTCATCCTGCTGGTCATTTCTTACAGAACAATAATATTCCATAACATTCATATACCACAATTTACTCAACCATTCTCCAATTGATGGGCATCCATTCATTTTCCAGTTTCTAGCCACTACAAACACAGCTGCCACAAACATTTTGGCATATACAGGGCCCTTTCCCTTCTTTAAAATCTCTTTGGGGTATAAGCCCAGTAGAAACACTGCTGGATCAAAGGATATCCACAGTTTATTATCTATCATTTTAAAAAGAAAATGGTTGACTCAAAATCAAATAAAGGAAAGCAGTCACTATATAACCCCTTAACTACAAAATCATATACATTAATATATGTATGTAATCTATTTATGTTTGTTTATTTGTAGAACCATAAATTTACAAATAAGAAAGGAAATTTAAATGTCATATAATCCAACCATCTCATTTTGCTGATAAGGAAATTGAGACCCAGAGATGTTAAGTGACTTTACATAGTGGTAAAGTTAAGTTTTGAACTCAGGGCGCATGACCCAAAGTCCAGTGGCCTTTTCACTATACTACACAACCTCACCCATTTGAAAAAAGCCATAAAATAGAAAGTCAGAAAAAAAAATCAAAATAGATTTACAAAGTCCATTCAGTAAAGTATGTTCATTTCACTCAGAAATAGCAGCTCAGGTATTCACACAGATTTCATTTGCTTTTATTTTACATATAGTTCATCTTTTTCTTGTTATTTTCATTGTACCTATTACTATGATTCTTATTCTCCTCTTGATCATTATTATTCTCATTCTTATCATCCTAAATTAAGTGGACTTCAGATATCAATAGTCAAAAGTAACTTGCTATCCTATCTTATGTTCTTTTCCGTTCATTGGTCTAACATACTTTCTTTTTAAATTATAAACTGTTCTTTATTATAAAATTTATATAGTTTATAAAACTTTCTATAGGCACATTGAAAACAGCTGTCTATAGCAGCAAATAGGGATATGCATTTCATTTTGTTCCCTCATGGTTTGGGGTTTGTTTACTTTTTGTTTTGTTTTGTTTTTTTCATTATATTTTTATATTTCAAGACCTTTTAATTATATATGGTTTAGAGGATATAACTATTTAGTATGGAAAATTTATTTAAAATATTATTAATGTAATTGTGAAAAGAATTTTGAAGCAAGTTTTTCTTATAAAGACCTCATTTCTCAAACATATAAGTAACTGAATCAAATTCACAAAATTTATAAAAGCCATTATCCAATTGATAAATGATCAGAAGAGATGAACAGTTTTCAGAAGAAGAAATCAAAGCTTTTATAGCCACATAAAAAATGGAAACTAATTCCCAAAGTAACATCAACATTATGAAATTATTAGGTCTATTTACTTGGCTATTCTCATCAGTGCAATGATCTAAGATAACTCCAAAGAACTTATCCATCCCCAGAGAAGGAACTTAATACAGACACAATACTTTTTTTATTTTATTTTTCTTGAGGGTTTTTTTTGGGGGGAGGGGATTATATTTTGTTTCATAGCATGACTTTTATAGAACTGTTTTCTCAATGAGGGGAAAGAAGGAAGGGAGAGAAAATGGAACTCAAAGCTTTAAAAAAAAAACATTAAAAATTGTTTCACATGTAATTGGGGGAAATGAAATACTAAATAATAAAAATAATCAATGATTAATTAAAATGTTATTAAACTTTTAAGATTCAGTGTCTGGTCAATTGTTTTTAAGTGTAATGATGCTTCACTTCTGATATAGTTTATGTGTAAAATTTTCAAGAGTATTTAGGGTTCCTGTTTGTAACATAGAAATTTGTTATGTATTGACTTGTGAAGGATAGAGAATTTCAATTATATAATTTTTGCCATATACTTGTGCTTTTCTAGGCATTTATTAAGTTCTATTTTCTTTAAACCATCCATGAGACACTGCATAGTTTCTTCCATTTCCTTGCTAAATCTATATCTGCCAACAAGTTCAACAAAGCTTCTTAGGGATGATGGCCTGTAATTTCTGGTAGCAGTGACCTGATCTTTTATCATTATCATAAATCTCTTGAGTTCTGTAAAGAAATTCATATGACTCAATCATTTGTTCCAAGATCCTATGTTGACATATCTTGGTTATTCTTACTGTTGTTATAAAAAAGAAATCAACAATTTGATGCAATGAATATTTATTATCTATTACGTGCAAAGCATTATGCAATCCATTACATACAAACATTCAAAGAAACAAAAAAAGGTTAAATGAATTATACTTGAAACCATAAATTTCTCTTTTTTTAACAGTTTAAATCTCATAGAGTTTCAACTTTAATTTTTACCCTCTGGGCCAATTAATTCAACATACCCCTATTCCCACTTTAACACAATAGTTTGGGGAAGTACCCTTTAGTTGAAATCTAGAATTCTCTTTCTTGGTTGAGTTGAGATATCTTGCTCCTGGAAGAAGAGCCTATCCACACTGTGTATTGTATAGTAGAGTTTTATCTGTATATTAATTTCTCCTGCTAACAGCTTGAATAAAGAGCTTTACTGTTCACTGTATGTAGTCTTTTTGTAATTGTCATTTTGTGGGGAGAGAGCCAAACCATGGATGTGTAAATTACCTCTTAAGGGGTAGTAACTTATAGATGAAACTAAAAATTATTTCACTTGGACTAACAATGTATATGTGGATGGACAGATATAATTCTAGTCCAGGATTCCTTCTCTATGGAAAGCAGATTGTCTAGCTCTATGATTCCAATTTCCTATTCTCTTACTGGTAGGAATCAGTCTTCCTTAGAGAAAAGTGAATAAAGGAGACTCTAGATATATTTATTTATTACTCCTTAGGAGCCATGTCTAGTTATATATCAATGTGGTAACACATTATTTACATGAGTAATACATATTATAAAAGGGAAGAGAGGAAAACCTAGCTTAACTCAAATTCTAGTAGATAGTATTACTTTCTTTGGGGGAAACCTTAAATTGACTATATAAAGACTGAGAGAAAAGCCTCCAATGGCTATGGCAAAACTTTACATACAGAATTATAATTCCTTACATTTACATGGCACTTGACAGCTTATAAATTGCTTTACACACATAATCTTATTTCAGTGTCACAACAAAGGTACAAGTTGGTAAGCATATATGTTATTCTCTTAAACTAAAGCTCAAGAATATTTGGACACTTGTATAAACTCTGTGGTTCCTTTAACAGATTGGTGATGTCATCAATACAAGTATTTCCTTCAGTGGTACAAAACTATGTCTTATACACACTGTCTTATACAATTCTTATACACATTCTCCAAATCTTTCTCTTCCCCCCATCTGTTCATTATACCAGTGAACTTCTTCGTGGATACAAGTGAAATATATTATCCATCTACTATTCCACAATTTCATGTTATTACAGAGTCATCTACTCTTCTAGTCCCACAGATAATGGATGGCAATATTTATACCATTCCTTGAATTCAAATCATTGTTGTTAATACAGTATAGTCTTGTTATATTTACCTTGCAGCTGCCTTTTTCATCACTCATAATTTTCATTCTATGGAGATTATGGTTTTCCACCATTCATAGCCATATAGTGTCATTACAGGAATATCGATGTTAAAAGATCATTCTGTGTGTGGCAGAAAGCAGGCTGGAATCTTTGAAAGTGCTGTAAAATTTACAAAATTCAATCAAGATCATTTTCTTCATCCCATTTAATTCTGCACCTACCTCATTAATTGCCTGTAGTATCTGTCCAAGTTATATATGCTAATAAATTAACTCAATTTGCATCCTATTCAACTGCTTCTTTCCTGGCAAGGAATACTAAATCCTATTGTTGTTTTCCCCAAATGAATTTTAGCGTGATTTCTTATGAGTGTCTATAATCTTCATTGAAGAAGCCTAGAGTTTGATAAAAAAAAAAAGCACAATCCCATTTGAAAACAGGAGTATATTGAAAATTTCACTATCAGTAAGAAATGAATTGATCAATCAATCAATGAGAATTTATTTATATGGCATAGTATATGGCTATATGGTAGGCACTATGAATCACTCTTCTATTTGTACTGTCTTTAAAGGAAAACTATCTTGACATCATATCTTCTAATTTGATGCCTCATGAAGTATCAACACAAATACAAAGAACTCTTAAACAGATGAGTCTGTCATTTTATCTATTAAGAAATCTTGTACAATTTTGTTATGTTCATGGTAAAACATCTTGTTCATTTAGCAGTATTCAATAAACCCTTATTCAACAATTATTTATTATGTGCCTAGCAAAAGCAAGAGATTGTTCCAGGAGCTATGACATAAAGATGCAGTGTGACCCCTTCCCTTCTTTGTTGGGTCAAATGATTTTTAGAAGTAATTAAATAATAATACCATGGAATATTTTAATAATACCATGGAATAATAATACCAATAATAATACCAATAATACCATTTAATAATACCATGGAATATATCAAAAATCAGATCAAAAAGGGGAAATGAGAAAAAGCAAGCATATAACAACAAAAAGCAGAAATACTATGTTGTGAACCATGTTCAGTCCCCATAGTCCTTTTTCTAGATACAGATGACTCTTTCCATCACAAGTTTATTATTATTGGCCTGAATCACTTCATTGATGAAAAGAGCCAAGTCCATCAAAGTTGATCATCACATAATCTTGTTGCTATGTATAATATTCTCATGGTTCTATTCACTTCACTTAACATCAATTCATATAAGTCTCTCCAGGTCTTTCTGAAATCATCCTGCTGATCGTTTCTTATAGAAAAATAATATTCCATTACATTTATAAACCATAACTTATTCAGCATTCACCAAACAGTGGGGCATTCACTCACTTTCCATTTTCGACACTACAAAAAGGGCTATACAAACATATTTGCACATATGGGTCTTTTTCCCTTTTTTATGATTTCTTTGAAAAACAGATCCAATAGAGATACTTCTGGATCAAAGGCCTGCACAATTTGATAACTCTTTAGGCATAATTCCAAATTACTCTCCAGAATGATTGTATCAGTTCACAACTCCACCAACAATGTATTAATGTTCCAGTTTTTCCACATCCCTTCCAACATTATCATTATGTTTTCCTGTCTTTCCATACCATTCTTATATGTTATTGGAAAGATGTGATTTATTTTAGAAAATCATCTTCAAAAATCTTTCTTTCCCATTCTGTCAGTAAGAATACCCTTGATAAGCAATATTTTACAACTGTTTTGAGTTAATATTACCTTTTGTCATCTTTTGCAATCTTCTTTATATTCTCTCTTCTGCAAGACATCTTGAAAATTGATCTTAATGCTCTTAAAATTATATTGCCTAATAAAACCAAAATCAAATACAATACCAAAACATTAGATTCCAGAAGAATAATATTGGAACACAATTCCTTATAGGTATAGAAAATTACATGATTTGTCAGTCATAGTAACCATATTGGACAATTTTAATTTTTTGTTTGTTAGAGAGAGCACTTTGGGAGAGGAATTAGTGAGAAGTGATTAGGATATTAAAAGAAATTCTACTAAGAAAAATTGCAAAAACTAGGTTGTCTCCTCTGCCTTAGATGTCTTATGTATATTTTTAGGTTCAAAGCAAATTCTAATTTCATATTCTTGAATATTAGTTACTATTCCTCATATAGTACATTGAGGATAAAATGTGGCAGTCCTACTGTCTCCAATGATGTCTCCAATTTGCTACTACAATACTGGCAAATCTATTCCATTTCTCTTTTCTTTATTGTCAACTTTCCATTTCAACCTATAAAATGTTCTTAAGAAAATTTAGTTTGGTTGAAGCAAACTTTCTGTAAGCTCATTTCTTTCCTATTAATTTTCAGTATGGTATAAGATAATACTGCTTATAATCTTCTATCATCTTCCATAGTATTCTCCAAATGAACTACTAATATAAGACAATGTTGTTATGTCTCTTTTGGTCAAGGAACCAAATATATTCTTGGCTGAGGAATTTTCTAAGCCCTTTAAATTGTGATACCTATCTTGGTTTAATTTTCTCTAATTACTATCTAGCAATAATAAAAGTGAATTGTTTGTCTTTATTAATTTCTTATTTTTAGAAATAAATTTTATTGTTATTTTTTGTTTTTTCATCACTTGAATTTCTTCACTTAAATATTTATCCTTTTATTCTCTCCTAGGAAATCCTCCCATAAAACAAAAAATTTAGTAGAATCAATCACTGCTTTGAATAAACATGATTTTTTTTTACCCATTAATAGACTATTTCTGCAAAGGAGTGAAATTATGTATCTCCTCATATCTTTTACTTGAAGCCATGTTTGTTTTTTTATAATTCAGCAGCA
Source organism: Sarcophilus harrisii (assembly GCF_902635505.1). NCBI lineage: Eukaryota > Metazoa > Chordata > Mammalia > Dasyuromorphia > Dasyuridae > Sarcophilus > Sarcophilus harrisii. Next base: position 174,929,208 of record NC_045426.1, on the reverse strand, counting down.
TTCACTTTTAATTGTATTTTTTGCTTATTGTTCTTTTCATTTAACATATGTTAAATTATTATAGTCATTATGTATATTGTTTTGCTGTTTACTTCTTTCTACATCAGTTTTGTAAATATTTCCAAGCTTTCCTATATTCATAGTTTTCATTATTTTTTACAATACTATTACATTTATATAACCACTATTTGTGTAGCCATTATCTGATTGTTGGGGCTTCCAAGTCTTCACTACTTTTTTTTTTAAAAGTGATGATATAAATATTTTGGTGTATATGAAGACTTTTGTCTTATTAAGAACCTCTTTGTGGCATTATAATATCTTAGAATATGTGCCTAATAGTGAAATCTTGGTGTCAAACTTCACAAGCATTTTAGTACTTTATTTGCATAATTCAAAACTGTTCTCCAAAATGATTGTGTTAATTCACAACTCTACCAACAAAGTGTTAGTCTTCTATCTATTCTATCACAATTTCTCCAATGTTGAATATTCCCATCTTTTGTCTTTTTTCCAAAGTTTGCTGAGTATAAAATAAAATCCTAGAATTATTCTTATTTTCACTTCTTTTATTGTGATTCAGAGAATTATTTCATATGGTTACTAATAGTTTGCCATCTTTCTATGGAAAATTTTATTCATATCATTTGGCCACTTATTTGTTAAGAAATGCCTCTTTATAAGATAGATATATACATACATAAATATATGTGTGTATATATATATACAGAAAGACATAGAGAGTAGTTTCCTACTCATTTTTAATCAACAATATACTTAAACAGTTCAGGTTGAATTTTTACAACTGCAAGCTTATCTTTATCTTGCCTATTGATTGTGGAAATGATTTTATCCTATGAAATATTCCTTGCAGCCTTACCCTTGTTGCCCACTAGTTGATTTGTTCTAGGTTATTCTTGTGTTCTACACACACTCAATGGACAGACTATATATAAACAATTAATTCATAGGTGACTCCTATGTTTGTAAATAATGGTTTTATTTATTTTGTTTGTTTAATTAATTTTTATCTTCATTGTTTGGCACCTTCTGAATCTCTTTTTGAAGAAACTGTGCATTCATATATGTATACATCTATTGGGTGGAGGAAAGATGAAATGACTGAAGAGACAGAAGTTTGAGCATCTGAGCATTTCAATTAATTAAGCAATACAAGTCAATATCTAATAAATCAGAACCAGATCTCCTCATCTCAGGCCTGGACCCCAAACATAGGGAGATAAAGACTTTCATAAATTAAAAACAATTCATCAGATAATTAGAAGGAAACAACTGGCCAGGATACAGCATTAGGTAATGTAAAGGGCTGAAACTCTGAGATAGGTGCACTGGAATCAGACAACCGAGCACTTAAGGCTAATTACCAACTAGACAATACTCTATTAGCATATGCTTGAAAAAATAACCCTTCTCACTATTCTATGCTGGATGGATCTTTTGCTGTATACAGATAATTGTAGGAGGGATTACGGGGTGGAGTAAGACAAGCCAGAGACACTTTGGAGAAGAACAAAGAGAAGAGAGGAGTTTGGTGGCAAGCCTCATGGAGTTTTGTCCATCTCCTTAACTTCTCCCCCTAAAGACCAAGGACTTGTGCTGATCCTAACTCTGGCTGACCCTGAGGTAAACAGGGAGCTGACCTGGACTTTACAGGACTTCACAGGTAATGAAAAGGTATCCCTGAAATCAGAAAAAGAGGTGATCCACTCTCCCCAAATATTTGAAAACAATCAAAAGAATATGGAAACAATAACTGATTCTTCAGTATAATGCCAGTTTTCATAAAAGAAACATGTTGCCTGAGATGTAAAACTGTGAGAAAACTCCTTATATCAATCTTTGAATCTTACTGGATTTCTAATAAGTGTAACCTAGATCTTTGGTTAAATCTCCAAGCAATACGTAGAAGCAGTCCAGCTTCACAGTCATGCAGAACTAAGTTCAACAATACGACATAATTTTATCCCAATTCCCATTACTGAATAAAGTTTGTTTTGTTTTTTTTTTAACAAGACAGAATTTGGTCTAAGCTCTTAATTGACTAGAAAGAGAACTGAACTAGCTCTAGAATTTCATCACAAAATTGAGTGTGGATCACTTAATTTCCACAATTAACCACATGTCTTCCTAATCCCATCCATTCCCTCAATTTCTAGTTTCCTCCTATACACATATAAACATACATATATCACATATATCCAAAGGCTTATTAAACTATAAAAGCAAATATATGTGTATGTATACACACACACAAACATACATAATATGTATATATTTGTATCTGTGTGTATATGTGTATATACATACACACAAGCCTTTGCCAACTCTCATGTCTTGATACAAAACCTATTTTCCCAATATACTTTTTCCTTATTTTCACTTTTTTTACATGAAATTCATCAAGTAACAAGATAGATGCTAATTTGCTTTTTAGGAGCGCATTAGGTTTTCCATGAATTTCTCTGCTTGAATCTTTTGTTCACCATGAAAAAAGCTCTACTGACTCATTTATTTGTCTTTCCAAGGAGAACACATGGGCTATGTCTTCCATTCATCTAAAACTTCTTGATGTTTTCTAGCTTTATTTATCTTGAGAATGCCAATACTTACTGGGTCATTTCCCCCTGTCACTTATCAATTCACTGGTTTTTGGACAAAAATCTCCCATTTAGAGTGCCAATAATTTAATTGATACTAATTCAATGATATATAAACTATATAATTCTCAATGCTCTTTACTTTTTTTATCTGCCAATCCACAGAAAACAAACAAACAAAAAAAAAAAAGTCTGGGCAGGACAGAGAGATAGTTTTGCATTTTTCCTTATTTCATGGGTTGCTGTCATCAAAGAATTAATTGCTTAGTTACCAACCGAAAGATGATGCGCTTTTCTGGAATGAGCTATCTTGATCCTAGAACAGCAGATACAAACTTACTACTATTACTATACTCAAGACTTTTCCATCAGATTCTATTAGAACCTGTCAGGACATGTTAATTTTTTTAATTTCTTCTGAGAATCTAGAGTCATCTTCATATTAGAATGAGGTACATAGTACCAAGTAGGCCACATAAAAAGTAGAAAGTAGCAGTTAATGGGATTATGGAACTTCTGTCAACAATTCCAGTGCTTTTATTTAGACTATTACCTGAATTATGCATCATATAGGTGGTTGTTTAGTCTAAGCTATGTCCTAGGGCTACCTGTTCATTAAAGAGATCAATGACCATGTACTGATAAGAGCAAAGGAACCACTGATATGAGAACAAGTCAATCATAACAATGAATGTGCTTGAATAATGTCATATAAGAATTGATTGAAGGAAAGGTGAGTGTTTAAACAAGTCATAAATGACTTGAGGTGAGGAATAACTATATTAACTAGTAGTTAATATGAAGTGGGAGAACTGAGGCTGATGAATCTCTTGAGGTTAAGACTTTTGTGCTGACATAGGGATAAGCTAATTATGTATTTGCACTAAGTTTAATATCAATATAATAAATCCTATTGCCTGGAAGTCACTGGCTACCTGAGAAAATATGAAGCAGCCCAGGTCAGAAATACAGCTGGTCAAATATTCCTTGTTGATTCCTTATTGATCAGCAGTGGGATTCAAAATAGCCACTGAACTTCTAGTTCAGTGTATAAGGAGTAGTATAGTAGTATACTGGTAGTATAAGGAGACAGCCTCAGAATAAATAAATAAAGATTTTGCAGGTGACAATAGTAAGGGGTAGTTAATAGCTATCTTCAGTTATTGAAGTATTTTAATTGAGACTCTGACTTTGCTAAGTCACATAAGAGTAATAATTATATTAATTAATTCAACAGCCATTAAGTACTTACTTCATGCAAAACACTCAGCTTTCAATATATAATAGCTTTCACTTATATAGTATTTAACAAGTATTTTATATACAGTTTTTTCATTTGAGTCTTGTAACTCAAGGCAAAACAAGAAGGTGATAGATAGAGCTTTACCCTAGAGTGGATCATTTAGAAAGCACTTATAGCATCTTTCCCAGAGTTGCCTTAGTAACTGCTTCTGGTCTTTTTCAAGGGTACCATCCCTCTCCTGACCATCTCTGACCCTGGCAGGAATGGTGATAATAATGATGATATTAATAGCTAGCATTTATATAGCACTTTAAGGTTTGCAAAGAGCTTTAGAAATATGTCTCATAATAATTATAATAATAAAAATTAAAATAATGAAATTTTTCCTCACAGAAGACATATTTTCAGCAAAATAAAACCTTCTGAATATTCCTTTATATGATTCTCCTCTAGCCAAGACATTGTTAATCCAATAATGCAGTTTTAACCAATGTAGAAACTTCAGGATTCCTTCTTACTTCCATAAGTGATCCTTTTCCTCTCCTATTCAAAACCTTGTAAGGCAGTATAGACATTATTATTCTTTAAGATAAATGAGGAAAGTGGAGCCAAAAAAAATTAAGTGGTTGGCCCAAGGGAAAAAACTTTAGAAGGAAAGAATCTAAGAAAGCATCCAATCTTAACAGCTTTGTTCGCTATGTGAAGGAAATGAGTCTTAGGGAAATTGAATAGCTTGCCTATGATCACACTCTTATTGACAAAGGTGTGATTTGAACCCAACTCTACCTTATTCTAGAAACAGAACTCTGTAATTTATATTATGTTACTATTCCTCTCCCAAATATTTTCTGAACTTCCTGGACTTTCTTATCATGGTGCAAATTCCTTCTCACTAGGAGCTTTCTGCAATTCCCCCTCTTCTCCCATTGGAGGTTTCTTTTGGAATGGGGGTAGAAGACCTGCCATTTTGGTGATAGGCTCAAGCCCGCTATGAATTATTCCCCAGAAGGAGGAATAAGTCCAAAGAACTTTCTGGTTCTTGCTTTTATGACTCAGCAAGCCTTCTCATCCCAGAATTTCTCTTATGTACCTAGTCCTTCTCACCACAGAATATCTATCCACTATACTGGCTTCCTTCTCCTTTTAGCGAATTCCTTGAGAGGGAATCCATTTTGAGTATGGACTTATGCTTCATTTCCCTTGTGATTGTGTTTCTGATTCTCCTAGATTTTACCACTATATTTTATCTGCTTTCTCACCCTGAAACGCCTCTGAGATCTGGAGATTTCTTTCCCTGGAGGATGTATTCACTGATTTTTCCAGATTTATACCACCTGTCCTCCATCCCTGCTTTTCAGCTCCCTTTTATAAATTGTCTTCCCCCATTCTAATATAAGCACCTTAAGAGCTGTTTTTCTTTTTGCTGGTATCTTTATCCCTATTACACAGTGAATTCTTAATGGCTTGTTGACTGCCTAACTATCTTTTAATTAACTTTCTGATGATTTCTAGCTAAGGTTCAGACATATTTCTTGAGTCTAAAGCAAGAGTTGAATACCATAGAATTAGTGGATTGATTGAATATTTTTTAATATTTCTGTATATTCAAATACTTTTTTAATATTACCTAATATCTGATGAAAGAAAAAAATAAGAACAATGGCAGGAGAGAGGGAGGAGTCAAAACTGAGTAACCAGCAAAGTCTCTACAGGGCTTTCTTAAATCTCATTTACTGATAATTCTTTCCCTGAACTGACAGATAAATGGACCAACTTTACAACATTCCAAAACTCTTCATGCTCTTAGGTTACCTACCTCAAGGTCCAAAATAGTTTGATAATAAGCATTTATGCTAGAAAATTTGCTTGGCCTTCCACCTAAGGCAATGCTACCCAAGTATTACTTTTCTTCCCACTTCAAAGTGTAGATACAGCAATTAGGCCAGTGCCAATTAAACACTATTCATCCAGAAATCTTTACTCTTAAGCTAAGTCCTTTGACATACTCTTCCTTCCAGTACCGCCTTCCTGCCTCAATTTAGTCACATTTTTTTATATATCAAGACTGGAGGTAGAGAAGGCCATGATGCCCTATTTACAACAGTACCAATCAGCTAGACTGGACACTGGCAAGAAGGATAAAAGCAGACTCAAATTTGCATTGAGCTGTTTCCAGATGCTCCTTTTCAAGGGCTCCTGCTAAATTTTTTTTAACTTCCACAAAGCTTAAATGAGTCATCAGTTCACTTTCAGATGACCCCTAAATCATGAAAAGAAGGTAAAGGTGATTTGCCTATATAATTACATAAAACTAGAGGATTTGCTTTAGCTTATTCTGTAGTTCTATTGATTTTTAGCAGAGTCCAGCAGAAATACTGGTTTAAACAGGACTTCAGGAAGAGTCACAGAAAAAGGAAATGAGGCACAATTTTAGCATACTGAGCTTTTGCTGTCATGCAATTTTTCTATACAACAAACTAGATAATATACTATATTTGTGTAACATTTGAAGGGTACAAAGTTCTGCCCACATTATCTTATTTGATCCTCTTAATAACCCTGTGAGCATGTGTTACTTTTATTTTGCACATAAGAAAACTGGGACTTGAAAAGTTAAGTGACTAAGGGACAACTAGGTGGTACAGTAGATAGAGCACTAACCCTGAAGTCAGGAGGACCCGAGTTCAAATCTGACCTCAGACACTTAACACTTTCTGTGTGACCTTGGACAAGTCAGTTGACCCCAATTGCCTCAGCAAAAAAAAAAAAAAAAAAAGTGACTTAGCTCTAACAAAACTATCTTATAAAGGAACTAGAACTTAAATCTAAGTCTTGTAGGATCCAAGTTTCATGTTTTTATCCACATTTGCTTTTTAGTTGCATGAAGGGTGAATCAATTTCATTATGTTTTAGTCAATCTTCACTTGAAAACCTGATTTCATCTTCTTGGGAATATATAGATACCCATTAAATATCTGTTGATAGGATTAAGGGTATGTTCTGAACCTATGTAGCTGTCCATCCATTCATAACTCTTTAAGGACCAATGATAAGCCTCAATATGCAGATCTGATTTGATTGGCTCTAACTACTGAGACTGGGAACCAGATTTTTACTGGAAAAATTACAAAAAGAAGAGATAAATGCCTGAATATATTTATGACTGGAAAAGAGCCTAGAAACTATTGAGCTTAAACTATTAGTTTACATAAAAGGAAAGGGAGGAGACATAGAGAAATTTAGTAACTTGCCCATAGTCACACACCTAATAAGTTTCCGAGAAAGGATTTAAACTAAATATTTCCTGATCCCAACTTGTTCATTCTAGTCACTATTTCAATAGTTGGAGAAAGAAACACAACAGAGCTAAAAAAAAGAAAGAAAGAAAGAAAGAAAAGAAAAGGAAGAATAGTAGAAAATTCTTTACCCATCCATCCCCCTTCCTTCCTGAAACCTAGGAGATGCTAATAATGATCCAGAGAAAGATCTGAGCCATTGAAGTTTCAAATCTTTTAAATGCTCTCAACCATATGGTGAAAAGCAGCAGAGAAAGTCAGTAGAGGGCAGTCTCCTGGAGAGGAGAGAAACACATGACTCAATGACATGGATAAAAAAGATTTTTCTGGGTAATACTAAGTTTCTGGAGGCTTCCAGGATCCTTTCTTCTAGAAGGTAAACAGGGAACACCTGGAAAAACCTAGTCTCTTTCAAAATGCCATGTGATCCTAGAGCTAGAAAAGTAACAAAGGGTTGATACATAATTTTGAGGGATAAAATCTGGACTTTTATCTCTTACTAGCAGGTTATTCAAACATGGAAAGTCTAATAGGAATAGGGTTGCCTCTCTAAAAACTCTAAGTTCATTTTCATTCCAAAGAGAGGACTAATCCAGAAAAAAAGTAGTATAAGTCTCAAAGTCTATATATTAAAAGTATATGGAGTGAAAGATAGGCTCACTGGAATTTGAGGGGCTATCTCTCCAGCAACATATTTATTTCTTATCCAGACATTTAAAGGACCTTTAAAGGAATACATTAAACTAGAAGCTTATGTAATTATCATGTGCACTGGATTTTACCTCTCCATGGCAGACATTAGTGGACTCCTGGGGTTTGAGGGCAGAAAGGGTTGGAAGCTTTTCATATACACAAGTTTATTATCGCCATGATACCATTCTCTCTGTCTCTGTGTCTCTATCTCTGTCTCTCTGTGTCTCTATCTCTGTCTCTCTGTGTCTCTATCTCTCTGTGTCTCTCTCTCCCCCATCGTTCTTTCAATGTTTCTCTTCCTCTTTGTCTCTCTCTTTCTGTCTCTCTGTCTCTCTCTGGCTCCCTAGCTCTCTGTCTCTCTCTGTGTCTCTGTCTCTGTCTCTATTTCTGTCCGTTTCTCTCTGTCTCTCTCTCTTAACTCTTGCTCAATATCTCTGAAAGATAACTTTTATGTTTGACTAGTACATAGGACTAATTGTGATCCATAATAGAACTAAAAAAAGTGTGATTTGTCAATCATTCATCCTTACTGAATTATGTGTAAGAGAGGAGTTGTTATTTTAGCTCTGATGCATTGACTAGCTGAGACTTCTTGGTTCAATCAAAAACTAAGAACTGAGTGATCAAAGCCCATAGTTCTCAAATCAATAGCAGTTAGTATAAAAAAGAAAAGCTATCTCAGAACTGAGAAAGAAATTCTGAGTATACCTTTAACCAACAAAAGGAAAACTGAGTCCAGTTAGAGAAAGGAATTATCCAGGAAGTTATTAACTCTACAGGCACCTCAGAATAGAAGACCCAAAATGACAAAAGACCCAAGAAAAAGCCAAATGTTTCGTATCTTCCTTTTTCAATGCCTATCTATACATTGTCTATATAGATATTATAATGTATTTTGTTTTGTTAACTAAATATTTATTCTAAAATAATTTTTTCTTAAAACAAAAAAATCGGGAATTACTTAGAGATAATTATAAATGTGAGATTAGCGAGCCTAATCTTTGTCTAGGTATTAGGAATTTTTCTAACTGGAGATCAGAGCAATTATTACTCAACTCAACATTTTTCATCTGAAATAAATTTCCCCAACATAAAAAAGAGGTAACCAAGTGAACTTTGGGGGCTTTCACATGACTTATCAGGCTTAAAACCATCCAATTGTTACAGCAAGATATGACATATGAATAGGTCAAGAAGCACACAAGTCCAGGAGAAATCCTAAGCCCTCTCAATGTCATGTTAATGGGTATGTGCATATCCCCCAAAAAAAGAGGAAGTCAAAATGCCAAATAAAATCTTATCTCCTTGTTACCTGAATAAGTCAGTCAGGGGCATTGATCAATACTTTACAGTAATGTGAAAGAATATTCAGAATATGTGATCTAAATATATACCATGTAGAATAAGAAAAGGGAAAAGCAGTGCATTGGATTCAGTAAAAATAGCACAGATATACCCTGAAAGCAATGCAGTGTGAGGACAGAGCTAAAGAAAGTAGGACATAAATTTGAGGGATTCATTTACAACATATCTAAAGTATTGTGAGATACTAAAGATATAGAAAATATTGTATTTGATTCTCCCAAAAACATGATTGAGAAGACATCAAAAAGTATTAAATTATATGCCTACTTTCACACAACAAAGGGACAAGTAGGATCCCATGTACTATAATTCTATAAGAAAAGTGAAACATGGAAAAATGGGACACTTTCAAGAATGAAAGTCTGTAAGGATGAGAAACAATTCAAAAGAGAAGGAAAAGAGGCAGTTGTCTAAGGAGCCTGATACAGAAAGAATTTAGATTTTTTTTCCTAAGACCATAAACAGAGAGAAGCAAGGTCTGAGAGAAGATGATTACGGATTTACAGATTTATGAGCTAGAAGAGACTTGTGTCATGAGTTCCAATCACTTGAGTAGTTAAATAACACTTGCAGGAAAATATAGATATGAAGTGTTTCAGGCAGGAGTTGAATTCAGTTTTATCCATTACAGCACCTTGTTTCCTATATATAAAATCCTGTAAAAATAATATAATCCTGTAAAAATAAAACACTAAATTTCAGTTTAAGGGAAAACTCATGAGTAAACCTAAAGATAACTCAAAGAATGCCTTTTTAAACTCTGTTGGGGGGAAAGAGGAAAGATTACTACTGGAGATATTTGGGATTATGATGGCACAATAGGAAGAAGACAAAACCATTTTTCTTGTTTTGCCTCAATTTACTTTGCCATAGAGAATAATCTTTGACCCAGAAAGAAAAAATGGAATTAAATCCCAAAATAAATGAGAAAATATAAATGAACATCCAGCTGTGTTCTTGAGTTTCTTGAGTTCTCATGAACTCAAGTCTCATGACTCAAATGCACTACATCATGGGATACCAAAAAAAAAAAAAAAAAAAAAAAAGTAGTAGATGTGACTTCTGGACCATTTTGAGTGCTTTTTAGAAAGAGCATGGAAAATAGTAAAAGTGCTACAAGTGCCCCAAAAGCTAATGAAATGTTAACCTGGAGAGGAACAGCTTGCCTTTCCAATTTCATAAAAATCAAAAAGGGAATTGGAACACTTAAGTTTGATTTTAATAGGTGGCAAATTTTTAGAAAACTTTTTTTTAATTTAATAAAAGAAACAGATATAGACCCAAAAAAAGTCATAGTCTTCACCAAAAACAGGTTGCATAAAACTATCCTTATTTCATTTTTGACAAGATTATTAGATCGGAGAAATACTATGGATATAATGTAAATATTACTATAGTATACTAATGAACATTAGTATATCTTGCTTATCAAATTGCATGCTCAAGATCCAAAACAAAATTTATTTATGGTTTAGAAAAATGAACTGAATCTAATAAGATGAATTGAATTCACAAGTATAAAATGATGGAGACATGACTACATTTCTACATTTCTGAAAAAGATCTTAGGGTTTTAGAGGACTGCAAACTCTATACATGTCAACAGGATGTAGTGGCATCCCCAAAAGCTAATGAAATATTAACCTCACTAATAAAGGCACTAGTATACTGGACCAGGAAGCAAGTAAACTTGGTTTATTCAGCACTGGCCATTACACATCTAGAGTGTTTTTTGGTTGTTCTTGTGTGTTTTTTATTTGTGTTTTAGATAACAAATTTCATGAAGGAAATAGATAATCTGGAGAATGAAGGTCAACCAGGATGATGAAGGCTCTTAAGGTCACACAAATGAAAAATTAGTTAAAGGAATGAATGTATAAATGAAGCTTAGGGAGCATCATTATTATCATCAGTCACATTTAAATTACTATTGAGAGTTGGCAAAAATGCTTTATTTCATTTAATATTGTAGTTGTCTTCAAGGAGTGAAAGGGCTATCATATGAAGATGTATTAGGCTTGTTCTGCCTAGTGAAAAGAGAAGCAATTATCTAGAAATTACAAAGAGATAAAATTGGGACAGATTAAAAGAAATCTCTCATTAATAGAGACTAAAAAAATGGAATCAGCTGCTTTGGGAATACTTCGGTTTGCCTCACTTTTTCTTTTTCTTTGAGCAAAAAATAGATAATTGTTTTTTGGTTTGTTGCAGGATAGATTCTTAGTCAGATATCCATTGGACTAGATTGATAGAATCTGGATAGAATCTAGTTCAGATTCTGAAGTGAGATCTCTTCCAATTCTGAAATTTAGTGATGATTCTGTCTATATTAAATACTGCACGGCTTATTTTTTTTAAACATATGAGATAGAAGAAAGAGTCCTGGATCTGAATGTGGAAGACGTGAGTTTGAGTTCTGACTCTGACAAATAACTAGGGAATTTAAGCTTGACAAATACATCACTATGGCTTTCTGAGAACAAGTTTCTCCATCTACAAAATGGAGATAATGACACTTGCACTATCATTATCATTCCCTTATTAAAATGCCCTCATGGGAGTTGGGCAATAGATTTATAATAGATACATATATAGATACATGAAATAAAAGCATGTATGCAAAGATAAATGAATATGAAAAGAGATACAAATTGATAGAGAATCAATAAGAATTTGTTATATGACTACAAATAATTGATTTATATATGTATATGTATATATGGATCATTCTTGCACCCTCATTATTATTCCTTCTCTATAGTCCTTCATAATAGATTATATGTATATGTTTGTGTATGTGTGTGTGTGTATATATATATACATATATACACAAATATATATAATATGATATATAAATATAAATAGTAAATGTTTGTATGTGTATATGTGTAGATCATTCAGAGAGTAGGAAAAAAAAAAAAAAAACAAAACAAAACAAGTGAGGAGTATGTCTCCAATCCAGAAGAGCACTTGGAGACACTAGGTTTGCCTCACCAAAAGACTCCTTTATTTTTTATATAATAGATCTCAGCCATATTGTGATTTCTTTTTTCTGTATGCCAGAACCCTCTCCCTAGTTTCTTGGAAGATAGCTTTTTTCTGTACTGGAAAAGATCAACAAAGCTACCCTGATACAATCATTCCTGGATCCCAGCTTTCACTTTGTCATCATTCTTCAAAGTCAGCCTCAATCCTTTCTCCAGCAACAGTTCTATCCTCTCCAAATCAAGGAAAACCAGAAAGCATATGAAATGAAAATACCTACAACTCTGTCTGTCAAAATCCCCAATCTTTCTTGCCCTCTGAGATGGGCAAGGACACTACACTAATGTGACATGTAAATTTAAGTTATATATCATTGCTGTACCAAAAATTGTTATATAACTTTTCACTCAATTGTCAAATTGATTTTCCTAAACCATTTCATGCCCCCCCCTTCCAGAGGCCCCATATTACCTTAAGGATCAAATATAAAATCCTTTATTTGGCTGTTAAAGTCCTTCATAACCTGACCCCAAGCCACCCTTCCAGTTCTTATACCTTGCTTTCTTCTACATTCTCTGCAACCCAGCAACACTGATCTTGCTGTTCCTTTTCTACTTAAAGCATTTCACTAGCTATTCTACAAGCTGAGAATGCTCTACTTCTTAGATTGCCTAGTTTCTTCAGGTTCCAGCTAAAAACCCACCTAAGATACTTGTTCTTCCACCCCTTAATACTGTGGACCAGTGCTCTAAGATTACCTCCAATTTCTCTTATCTGTATCTTATTAATACTTAATTGTTTGCATGTTGTCTCTCCCATTTTTCTGTGAGCTCCTTAGGAACAAGTGTTTTGTTTGTTGGTTTGTTTGTTTTGTGTATTTGTGTTTGCCCTTCTTTGTACCATCTATGCTTAGGATAGTATCCAGCATAGAGTAGTAGATGGTGATGAAATGTTTGATGATGGGGTTTTTTTTTGGTTTATTTGCTTGCTTGCTTGCTTATTAGTCTTCAAATAGAAACTATCTTAGCTTTTTTCTCTTTTTTATTTCTTTTCATTTCTAAATATTAATTTGATATCCGAGCCACATTGCTGAGTGAAAATAACTGAAAATTTCAGTAGTTTGTGACCTATGTAATCCAGAAAAGGATTGAGATTTTGAAAGAAATTACAAAAGAGGTTAAAAAGTATGAGGGACCTTAAAGTTGTATCTAGTTCATCCTCTAAACAAGATTAGAGATACACTTTAATACACAGATGAACTTCTACATCCTCTTTCTACAGACTACCAGAAATCAGGGGAAAACTATGAGGACAAAATGAAAAACTAGATAAAATACTTCTTTGAAAGTTAAAGCATTCAAAAAATTTAATGTTAAATAAAAGTCAATATCAGAATAGCTGATATTTTATTTTCTAGTCAACTAATAATCAAATTCTTTAGACTCACCTTATCAGGTTTTAAAATTCTAAAGTGCTTTTCTGCTTCTATTTATTATTTTGATTATATTCACCAGATATGTGGTTTTTTTAATCTAAGTATTATGTTTCCTCTAATTCTAGGAGATCAATATTTTAATGGTACAAACCATAAATCACCCTTTGATGATTTATGGTTTATGCTGTTAGCTATTGGCCTATATGCATTGATCTATCATGAAGGTTGCTGGTGTGATATTCTTGATTATAACGTCAATAGACAAAATCTGAATTTCTATTTCTTTCCTTCTTCCTTTCTTTATTTTTCTCGCTTTGTTTCTTTCCCTAACTCCTTATAGTTGCTCTCATCAAGGAAAAAAATTATCTAGCAAGCTTTTGAAATGTATTGTACTACTTATTGGAGATAAAGATTGATAAAAGGCACTTTACCTGTCCTGTGTACAAGTAAATTGCAATCTACTTAAAGATGTGGGATGTAACATAAAAAAACTAAATAATAATATGACAATATAATGAAATACAAAAAATGGGGGTTAATGATAGTAAGAACTATTTTTAAAAATCCAAAAACAAAGAGACTAGGATTGCTGAAGAAAGCTTCAGAAGAGAAGGACTTGAAGGAAATGTAAGAAGTAGATTAGGGAGATTTCTTGCTAATCAATCAGCAAGTAACACATACTCTCACACAGGCAAAGGTACAAGGGCATGCACACACATACACACACACTCACACACACACAAAACACACACACACACATACACACACATACACACACAGTAGAAAAAGAAAAATGTGGATACTATTATGAAATTCAAATCAGTAAAAATACAACATCAGAAGGAAAACTAACAATATGAAGAATATTGGGAAATAGCCATTTTTCATGTGTTCCCTCTAATCTTAGTTGGTAACACTGTACATCACATATGTGAAAGCCTAATTTAATTCAATCTAAGTCAGAAAAAAATTTAGCATACACACACACACACACACACACACGCGCGCGCGCGCGCACAGGAACCAAGGGCAAATGCAATGGCTAAGTAACAAAGTTTTCAAATGAATGGATGTTTTGAATGCTTATAGGCACTCTTGTTAAATGTAATGTTTTGCAGCATTACTAATATTAAATAAAATATTCCTTATTCTCTAGGATCTTATAATCTAATAAAAGTTTACCACTTAAGAATTATTTGGTGGCCTTGATTAAATTCTCTTAACTATTTTGTAAAAATCAGGATAGCAGACAAATCTTGGGAATATGCTAAGTATCTTTGCCAAGAAAACCCCAAAAAGAGTTGCCAAAAGTCAAATTCTATTGAAATGATCAAGCAACAAAAAAAATTCTCACTTAAAATTAATTTGATTGTGCAAATGACTCCATTCTTATTAGCTGAAATAGTTCTAGTTTAAGACTGGTAAGAAAAAAATTCAAGTCTATAGATGATTGCTATATTTGTTGTTGCTGCTATTATTTTTGTCATAGAAGATCAAGGCTTGGAAGAGTTAGAATGTTCATCAATGTAGGAATTGCCTATACCAGTGAAATTATAGGCCTTTTCAAGAATTCCTGGATTAAAATATTAGACAGTTCTTTCATCACTTGTGATATATAATTAAACTATTGATATAATTATTGAATCTGTATCTAATCATTGATTTCCAAAGCAAAACAACTAAGGAGAGAAATAAAAAACAAATACACTTTTCATGAAAAGAGAATCTAGAAGTTTTCAATAACAACTCAAAATAAAATTCTTACTTGATCCTTCTGGCTGCTGTTTCTCCCTTTTTTCTTGCTTTTCCCTCTAATTTCTTTGCTGTTTTTCAGATAGAACATGCTATCTCTGACTCTATATCTAAAATTCTATCCCTTTTAATTTCTGTCTTGATGTCCTCAAATCCAAGATAAAATCCTACTTTCTACAAGAAGCCTTTCTTGATTCATTTTAATGCTAGTACCTTCTCTGTGTGGATTATATCCATTTTATCCTGTATAAATATTTTTGTACATGTTGTCTTTCTCATTAGACTGTGAGCTCTTTAAGAGCTTTCCTCTGAATCTTCAGCACTTAACATAATGTCTGATATCCAGAATTCAGATGAATACATATAAGGGGACTTTCCTAGGTCCAAATCACTTTGGATCTTCACAGATGGAGTCAGTATTTACACTGATGAATGTGTGTACATTTCAAGGGTAGCAAGAGAGAGGAGGGACTATAGAAAATGATTATTCTTGGAGTGACTTTTTTTTTTTACCTTGAAAATAGGCTTGCTCTAGATGTGTCTTTCCCTTATTTAACTATGCACTGTTGTCACGTGAGGAAAGAATAAGTATTGGGAACATTTCATTATGCTCTTTGGCCCATTTTTCTCTTTTTTTTTAAAACATTTTTGCATTAAGCCTAGTAAAGTATTGTCAAAAATATGCTGATTGCTATGAAATATAGCAGAATCATTAGAAATAAGTTTGTGCCTATGTGCTTTTTTTCAGAGCTGCACTTGGCTTTCAAACTTTGCATCTCAGTATGGACTCAATAATTTTTTAAACTTATGAAATTAATGTGCAAATTCTAAACACAGCACTATCTTTTAAATTAATATTTCAAAAAATATTACTTTTTAAAAGTATTTTAAATCTATGTTTGCTCCCTACCTCTTTATATATGTATAATGCATATCTATGTAAGTATTTATGCATGGATATAGATATATGTGTGACACATTTAATGGAAAAAGTACAATAGACCAAAAAGAGTTTTCAAATAAAGTAGTTTGAATGCTTAGAGAATGACACCATAAGTATAATAATCTATAATATGTCTTTCTTTTTACAGATACCAGAGACTTCCGATAAAGGCTGAGCACTATTCATTCTCTATAACCTCCAACTTTAAAACCATTTAAAATTTTTGTACAATGTACTTCAGAACCAAATATACATAACACACATATACATACATATGTAGACCCATTCATACTAGATATATGATTTTAGCCAATTTTAATTATGTCACTGCCTTAATACAAAATATAAAACATTATATCTATAAAGCGCTATTATTATCACCAAACAAATGTATGTAAAATAACAAATTTGTAAATCACAAAATGAAAAAGAAAGAAGTTAAACATTAAGCCAAATGTAGTCTTCATAAATAAGGATTCTTAGATAAATATCTGTGTGTGTACCTTTACTCATGCACTTGAGACTGAGTCAATTACATTGCTATATCAAAAGTTGTTATGTTTTTAAAATATTTAACTGACCTAAGAAAAAACAGATAAAACTGAGGTAAACCTAAAGCTGAGCAGTTGAATGAAATTCACTAGAATTCTCCTCCCTCAAGCTATAGAACTAAATAGTTTGCTTTATCTTCTTGTATTAGGTGTTAGACCTGAAATCTGAAAAACACTTTCAGTGTTTTGACTAAAAAGTAATGAAATTGTATGTATACACCAGGAATGGTTTAAGCAAAAGTAACCTTACTGGAATAAATGCATGCTTTCTGAAGGTAATTATTCTAAAGGATAGATCCTAGATCTAGAATTGAAGAACCACAAAAATTCATGTAGTGCAACTCTTTTTTTTTTTAAACAAGGCAGGTGGTGAGGCCAAGAAAGATATAATAGCTAGTCCACAGTAACATAGGTGGTGTAGAAGAAAGGATTTGAATCTTTCTCTAGAGCACTTTTCCACCTTGCCACATTGCCTCCCAATAATGAGGCTTGTTATTTACTTTTATAGAGTCTACAAACCTTAACTATAATAAAAGGCTCAGTGGGCAGCCTTTTTAACCCCCTTTTCCATTTTATTTTTTGCCACTATCTCATTCAGCTTATGAATGACAGCTCTGTATATTCTGTCTTGACATTTTGCAACTTATCTGACACACCTACTTTGGAGCCCAGTTCTTCTGATTCCAGATCTCTCAGACATTACAGGCTTTAGATGTAAAAATTCTGACACGAATTTTTTACATAGTTTAACTCTGTATAATTGTAAAGACGAAACACCTAAGACACTGCAGGACAGCTTACCCCAATCCCTTTGGTAAAACCCATTTCTGAGTGGTGAGATTCCCCTTGGATTCCTTTGGACCCCAGGGGGAAAATAGTTACAACTAATCCTTGTATTTTAAAATGTAAATTATACTTTACATAAAATGTCATGAGAAGCCTATGTTAAGAGTTGTAAAAACAAGTCTTATATATTAGGAGAAATGTTTATTCTTGGCATCATATTTTAGCTATTTCAATAGTTCATTAGTCGTCATTGCCAAAAAAAAAAAAAAAAAAAAAAAAAAAAAAAAAAAAAAAAAAACTAAAACTCAAAACGCTGAGATGCTTTGAGAAAATTTTTTTAATTACTAAAACTTCCTATAAATAATCACATCGAAGAGCTGTCACCTCTTCTAAAGTGCCCTGTTTAATAAATCATTTGCCCATGTAGAATCTCCATTTCTAAATCTCCATTTTTAAAAAGGAAAGGGAAAAAAAAGTTGTTTCCCAGATCATTGTGAAGAGAATAAAAGGAAGGAAAGAGCTTTTTGCATGAATCACCAATGCTCTGATTTATTTTTAATTGCTTCATCTCAATTAGGGTATTATTAATTTAGCGATGGTCGGTGTTTGTATGTGTGTGCGCGAGGGATACATTTTCTTCTAAGTCTTTTCCAAATAGTAACAGTTAATTCACGATAGATCTGTCCCTCCATTCCCAGTATAGGATAGGAAGGCTGAGAGAAGCAGCCACTTTTGCTCGCCTCTGGGGATGGCGGGAAGCCTCTTCCCTCTTTTCAAGGTTCCTATCTCGCCATCCCCTTCCTGCTCCTTGTGTAGATCTGGCTTCGGCCGGGCTCGCGATACCTAAGACAATAGCGCCGCTTGCAGCCGCCAGCGGAGAACAAACCCCAGTCCTAAAGAAGCATCTTTAGACTTCTTAAGAACAGGATAGATGCCTTTGGATGTGAAGATACCTACCCGGCTCACCTCTTTCCCCCTTTCCCCTCCTGGGCGTGGTGAAGGTGAAAAGTGGCGTGTGAGGAACGGTTGAAACGACTCTGGATAATTTCCAGGCACTCCTGCAAGCCACAGACTCCTGTACTCCCCCAGTTCCCCGAGACCAGTTTGCTTTGGGCTGTGCTTCTTCCCCCTACTATTGACAACTCGGGTTTATTTGCTTGTAGCCAGTCCTGTGCCCACTCCAGCTCACTCCTCCCGAGCTAATTCAACTGCCGTTTTCTTCCTGCGGTGTGGTGTTCTCTCTCCCCCCCCTTTTTTCCCCCTTCCCCTCCTAGTCTCCATCAAAGGTGGCTCTGTTATTGAAATATGAAGCTTTTTCCTCTCCAAAAACCTTGGTTACTTAAGGCGGGAATCAATGGACCTATGTGCTCTCTCTCTAGTTATAAATAAATGTCTGTTTGCTCAGAAGGAGTGTTCCCTCTATGTCCCACCATCTTCTTCATACTTATTTTAGGGATGTGTGTGTCTGTATGTCTGTGTGTGTGTGTGTGTGTGTCCATCTGGTTCTAATATTGGACCGTAGATGCATAATCCCAACCCCACCCACCCAGTTTTCTCCCTCCATCCCCTAACCCGCATTCTTCACCCTATAAATAAATTCAGGTTGTCTGTGTTGTCATCTGAGGCAATACAATTGGTGTTATTTGTTTAAGGAGAATTTAAAACAAATACCACCCCTGAACCCAATAAAACTGGGAAGTACGACTACATCTGGCAGAGTTTGGTTTAGATGTTCCTCTCAACTCTGAAGCTTTCATCTTTTTTTTTTTTTTTTTTTTTTTAACAGCTGTCTGCTTTCTACTTTTCCAAGCCCAATCTATTTCTAATTTGTTTGTTGTTGTGTGGTGCGTTTTTTGTAGGGGGAGGGGAAGGGGAGGATATCCCACCCATTCTTGGTCTTTCTTCTAAGAGGGCTAGCTCAAAAGCAGCAGGTCCCATGTAGCCTGTCCCAGGATTCCTGACACACACTTCATTGCTTCCGAAATCATTTCATTGGAGACCCTCCCCTCCCTTCAATATCTTTAGCTTTGCTTTAAATTTGGTGGGGTGAGAGCAGGAGGTGTGGTGTGGGTGGGGGGTAGTGGGTGTGTGGCTGCTGCTGCCTTATTTGAAGCAAAGGGCAGGGGACTGCTCTGAACAGAGAAGAATCTCATCTAAGACAAGCGCTGTGCTTTCCCCCTCCCATCCCCCGCCTTCCCTGAAGTTTGCATGGAGTGCACGTTGGGCTATAATTAAGGGATCTTGGAGGCGTACTTTGCTTATGACGCGTTGCTTTTCTTTTGCCTTCGCTGAAAAAGTGGCTCCTTCTTCC
This sequence comes from Sarcophilus harrisii, assembly GCF_902635505.1. Lineage (NCBI taxonomy): Eukaryota > Metazoa > Chordata > Mammalia > Dasyuromorphia > Dasyuridae > Sarcophilus > Sarcophilus harrisii. The sequence continues at coordinate 174,909,230 of NC_045426.1, read as the reverse complement.
CTGGATCAGGACCTCTGCCATTCAGAGGCACAAAGAGACATTCTGAACACACACACACACACACACAGTCTTAAGGTGAGCAAGAAGAACTCTGCCTTCACTTTATCTCCCGTTTTCAACTTCAGCAGAACTTGAGAGCACCTCAACTTCTGGAGCTCAGGACAAGGTAAAAGTTTTAGAATTGATGGTTTTCTTTCCCTCTTGTAAGATGGTCCTCATGGATTGCCTTCAAGAATTCAGAGCATATACTGCAACTACCTTGATTTTTTTTTTCCTTTAAACATACACACACTTTCTTCTTTTGAATTTACCTAATTTGGGGATGACAACTGCATATGACATCCTTGTGTTTATATCTGAATTATGCAAGTTTTAAGGATCCTATATTAACAGATAAAATATCTTATTGCAGTCCACAGGTTCAGCCTGCAATGTGAAAATTATATACTTTATTCTGCTGGCTTTCTCCTGGGTACTATAAATCTCCTAGATTCATGGCTTCTAAGAGATGACTTTTCCAACTCTATTCCAACAGGAATTTACAGCACCTGGGATGAGAAAAGTCATAGTGCAGACTGAAGGAAAAGCTGAAAAATGGAAGTGAGAATGACCACTCCAGATTAATGAGTTTTGTTTTAGGAAAAAGGAGGTCTTCTATAATGAAAGTTGTTAGTTATTAGTCTTTGATATAAGGCATCTTTCTTTGGCTCAGGTGCCTAGTGCTAATTGGAAAGGTAAAACACTGAAATCTGGACAATTATGAAATATAAAATAAAGGCAGATAATGGGTAGATATACCTTTCCATTGACTTCTTGAAAATACTTCTATTTAAACCATAAGCTTGAAGCTATTGTAAGAATTTATGAAGTAACTTTAGCTACCAAGGCAAAAAAAGCTATGAACCATTTGGGATTTGGATGCAACACAATTCTTAGGTTGAATATAGTTGCTATGTTCAAAATAAAATGTATTTTCATTTATCCCTGGAAAAATACATAAAGTGACCAACGCATTTGGGAATTTTCAGGGTGGAAAGTGTGCCTATACATATTCCAGTGTGATGTCATAAAATCAAACAGACTGGTTTCTTGGAAGCTAACGGTTTTCGAGAAAGGAAACCTGTGAATTCAGTCCTCAATGTAATACAGTATTTATTCACTACAAATGGAGCTTCTGGTAACCATTTCCATTTGATGATTCCAGTTTACTCAATTAGCATGAATTTCAAACAGTTGCAGTAAATAATTTTTAAAGTTTTTAACTGTGCTCTTTTAAATATATAATACATTATCTGTGAATAATTCATTATGTGACTTTTCCTAATCTGTATAACTACTTCTTGTCATTGGCTCAATCTTTAACTTTTTCATCTTTTTTCTAACTTTACTGTAGACTCAGTGTTCAAATTAAATTAACAACTCAAGTCTATCTTTACAAACCAACCTATCTTCCAAGTTATGATAAAATTGATATGTGAAGAAAGGCTTTTTCTTTCCTTTCAATGAAATAAGAAACAGAAAGCTAAGAGTGTACATACAGGAAATAGTAACTTTTAAATTTTTAAATTCCAAAGTACTTTATCATAGAAATTCAATTTTCATAATTTTAATATTTTTAGTTAAGAAGTAGAGTTGAACAAAAATTCAACTGAACTTTATTAATTTCAAAGTTGTTTTAAAAGGTGTGGGAGAGGTGTCAAGATTCAGAAAAATATAACTTTAAAAAAAAACTGAATCTCTAAAAATGTGTCTAGCGTCCCATTTTCCTAATAAGGACACCTAATGGCTGAAAATTTTCTACTGAGAAACAAGAAGAAAGTTACAGCATGTTCTTATGAAGTGAACCATTTATTTGCAGCAAACCCCTGTCTCTCAGACAACTGAGTGACAGTCCAATTCAAAAGTATTGGAGAGGCTTGCACAGAGAAGAATCATTTCATTATATCCCTAGTGGTTTCATTTCCTTTCCTTTCCCTTGGGAGCAAGTAACACATCCAATATAAATATATTCTGAATATATAGCAAGACACTTTGTGGGCAATAGTTCTTCTAAGTACAGTTTGGAAAATGTAGTGCTGCCTTTTAGTCTGTTGGGTGTGGCAGGTTTGCTACTTCCTGACAAACTGAAAATTTTAGAATCCTGATGTCTACCAGCATATAAATTTTCAAAATAATAATTAACAATCACATGTAGAAATTCTTTTTCTTTTGAAAATTTAGCTTTTTGAACTTGCATTTTTCTTCAAGTAGTTTTTACTTCATGCTCTGCATCTTTAAATTGCTCAAATAGTCAACCAATTAAAATTCCAACAAAATGAAAAGTGAACTTGAAAAATCCTTTTCAGATTACAACCTTCTTCTCTTACTTTTAATGAATTTTTAGACATTCTGGCTCCGCCATTAGCAACCATAGTACTTAGTCTGGTGTTTAAAAAAAAAAAAAAAAAAAAAAAAACGGAGCCTATAATTTAGAAGTAACAAAATGTTCTCTGGGGTTAAAAAGAAAAAGGGGGGGGGGGGCTAATTGTACTTAGGATTTCAATCAATAATGTTTAAGGAGGATTAGAAGAAACAGCTAGTTAAACAAATATTAGTTGTAGAGTGGATGCAATGGCATAAATTAATAATGCAGTCCTTTATTTACTCTATGAATGGGAGGTTTTGTGAAGGTTATATGAGTTAAGAGATGGTCATTATGTGCCATCTAGTGGATGACTCAAGGAAAATTTTTACTGTCTATTTCCGATGAGGATCAATCAGTAACAAATCTGCCTATTAAATACAATTGGTGAACTTAAGCAATTTTAGCAGATTGAAAGCATAAGGTGGTAATTTCTTTTCTCCTTATGAACTGCCGACTTGTAACATTAAAATCAGTCCAGCTTTTGTAGTAGGCAGCTTGACACCAAATAGATGTTTCCATGAGAATACTGAATCATTCAGGCAAATAAAGACAGCTCACACTTCATACAAAATTTATTTTTAGCAACTATGTATAGTTCCTGTTAATAGGTGAAAGCATGGGGAGAGACTTTTGCCATTATGAATCATTTCTGAAATTGAATAAATGTCTGCAAAGCCCATTGTTGATATGTTTGAGTGGCTAATGTATGATCATAGTCCTCAAGAAGATTATAATCACATACTAATACAGAAACTTCTAGTAAGTCAGAAAGACATATATATATATATATATATATATATGTTATTTATAGAAATATTTCATTTATTGGAAAAATACTGGTTAAAAGGTTATTGGTTTTTTTACAGTAGATGCAGGAGGAATTATTTTACAAAAATATTTTCATTTGTTTAAAGTTTAAGAGACTGGCTAAGACTACTAGCATATCGAATACTTTCCTTATATTCCCATTTCTTAGATATGGATTCAGAGCAGCATTCATGCTTCTCCTTAATTAATATTGGAGTGGAAATCCTAGACATGATCAATTACATGCAAAACAACCATTTAAAAGAGGCATTAGGATCTCATAGAAGAGCAATCCATCTGTAGACTGCAGTGGTTGTTTTGAAAACTTTTCTCCAGAGGTATATGAATTATAACTCTAATAGGCTCTTAGTATGATATATGAGGTAATGGCTACAGTATTCAAGCTGTAGCAATGGGAAACTTTGCCTTTGCATTAATCAAAAAAAGTTCTGAAATTCAAATTATGCAAGGTAAAATATCTCAGCAGAAAAAAATGATTAATTTGTTACATGTTGTGCTCTAGAGGTGTAATCAGCAAATGTGGTTTTGCCTGTAGACCTGCAGTAGAAATTTCCATCCAAGAAAACTCTAGTTCTGTATATAGCAAGGAATCACACTAGGAAGATAAAAGAACTACCCTATAGTAAGTACTGTATTTCACTAATACTCAAAAATGTAATAGCCAATGTTGATTAAATGTAATGACTATAATTGACATCACCCATAAACTGAAGACAGGATTTATTATCTTAATATTTACTTTGAAGAGTTCTCTATCCACCAGAAACATATCATTATATAAACAAATACGATTCAATCATATTTATAAGTTAGGGCAAAAGATTCACTGCCAGCCAGCAAAAGACAACTTAAATTTCAAATGAAGTTTAAAATAGAGATTCACTTGAAGAATAATCATTAGCATGGCATCCATAAGACATTTATTAATTGTTTCAAACCAAAAGCTTAAATCTAAGAGAAGCAAAATGAAGAAAGGAAAACATTGTGAATTGCCATAATCTTATGGAGGGAAAGTGCCAAAATTCCAGAGCAGGCTCTATCAGGCATGACATCAGAGTATAGCCCTCTTGTGGAGACCCTGAAGCATGTGAGTGAATGGAGAGGTACTCATTCTTAGTATGCTAACTGGCTCTCCGAGGATCTTGGAAAGAAGATGGTATTGATGAAGTATTCTAGAAAATTATGTGAGTCTGCTGTTACAGTACTTAAATTGCTAACCTATTTCTACAAGTTTTACTCTTTTTATAAATTATAAAGTTTTGCTTACATGAGAAACTTTTTTTAATCCAAAATCCAAATTATCACCTTCAAATAAAGGATGACTGACATCCCAATAATGAGCCTGAGGCACAAGAGGCATCACAGGCCACTAAAGTGTCTTCTGACATATTTTTTAAAAGATTAATTTGTATTCTTCAAAGATTGATTGTTATGTATTTTTGTTGCATTCTAATTCTTTGAAAGTCATTAATCTGTATAAGGAAGGGGAAAGAGGTCAAATATGTATTAAGTGCCAGGTATCTGCTACGTTGTTGTTCACTCATATTTGACTCTTTATAACCTCATTAGTGAAGATACTGGAGTGGTTTGCCATTTCTTTTTCCAGTTTATTTTGCAGATGAGGGAAATGAGACAAACAAGGTGAAGTGACTTGCCTGACTAGTAAGTGTTTGAGGCTATACTTAAACTCAGGAAGACGAGTCTTTTTGATCCCAAGTCTGTTACTCTATCTCCTGTGCCAGCTAGCTGCTCACTATGCTTTACGATACTTTTACAACACAATACTTTACAAATATCATCTCATTTGACCCTCACGACAATCCTAAGAGATAGGGACCGTTAATGTCCCCATTTTACAGTAAAGAAAAAAGGAGGTGGGAAGGGATCAAGCATTTATTAAGGGTCAGATACTGTGTTAAGTTGTTCAGTAATATCTGACTCTTCATGACCCCATTGGCAAAGATACCAAAGTGCTTTGCCATTTCTTTCTCCAGTTTATTTTATAGATGAGAAAATCGAGATAAACAGGATTAAGTGACTTGCCTGGGACCACATAGCTAGTAATTGTTTGAGACCAAATTTGAACTGATGACTTCCTAAGGCCAGGCTCTACACTTGATCCATTGGGTCATCTAGCTGTCTAACTGAGATATAACATATATGGTAGGTAAATCACATTGTATTCCTATCATATATATTTCCAATTCACAGATACATTTAATCTGTCCTGAAATTAATTTCCAGTGTGACTTTGGGAAAGTTATATTCCAAATTAATTATTCTTTAATATATAGGGACTTTGCTAGGATCAGAAGTTTCAAATAGGGAGGGTCTTCAGAGGTAGTACTTCCCAACTTCTTTATTTTTTTTTACACATGAGGAAATTGTGTTTCAGTGATTTAACTAAGGGCAGTTAGATGGCACAGTGGATAGAGTGCAGGATCTAAAGTCAGGAAAACTGATTCAAATTTGAACCAGTTGTGAAAGTCTGGGCAAGTAACTGAATTCAATTTTCCTCAGTTTCCTCATCTGTAAAATAAGTTGGAGAAGTAAATATCAAGATACTTTAGTATCTTTGCCAAGAAAACCCCATGTAGGGTCACAAAGAGAAGGACTGAATAACAATAACAAAAATTTTAGCTAAATTTGCTAGATAGCCAGTTAACAAAATATTCAGATCTCCTGACTCCCATTCTAATGTTCTCACCACTATACTCCACCTGAATGACATTTTTTAATGCATTTATCACTGAGACTCTAATCAAACATCTTCATTCCAAGAGATTTATTAAATGCTGAAGCAGTCCATATTAGGTTAGTCCTAATTGTTAAGAAGCCTGCCAAAAATTGTCTTGTTAAAACTTTCATTATTTAACTCTTCTCTCTGGAGTCCAGAAGGTTAAATGTGTAAACCTTTCATGTGACATCCCTTCAAATATTTGAAGATAGCTATCATACCTTTCCTCCCAATTAGTCCTTTCAATAGATTCCAATATGCCAGTACTTCAAATCCTATCAAAATCTTGGTCACCTCATCTGAATGTGCTCCAGCTTCTCAATATCTACCTTTAAATGCATTGTTTTATCTAGAGAAAATGCATTAGCTTCTTCAAAAATGCAGGCTACTGGTGTGGAATATTGCATTTGCCATCAATAAGTTGAGGTATTCATTGGCTTTATTACACTGTGTTTTTCCCCTTTCTTCCTGCCTGATTTCCTTTTTTTATTTCTTTCCTTCCTTCTTTCTTTCTTTTCTTCCTTCCTTCCTCCCCCTCCCATTCCTTGTTACAAGAAGTGGCTCACTGATTAAGGAAAAATATGGATAGGTTCATTAATTAAAATGCTATAAAAAGATTTACAAATAAATAGTTTAAAAAAACAAATAAAATATGATGTTCTTAGCTGAATGCAATACTTCAGAAATAATCTGACTAAAGCAAGATATAGTATCAGCCTGCTATCACCTTCTTCATACTTTTTATAGTTCTAGCAATACATCTTGAGATCCCATTTTGTCATCTATTAAAAGATTCAGGCTGAGGACACATATTTATATATTGTAGAACCAGAGAAAAATTTTCCATTCGTGATGAAATCACATCACATCTGGTCCACTTCCACTGATCCCTGATTGGATTCCCTTCACTCTACTTTTTTTTTTATATGAGCACAGATGAGATCCTGCATCTCACTATTGAATTCCAAACTCTAGTCTCATTTGTACCAAATCATTTACATAAAGACCCTATGGTTGTTACCATGCCACCTTGCAAACGGTGATCATATTGTCTTCTCAGGAAGATTATTTTAGCTTCTTGCCCCACCATTTTGGCTACTCTTTTTTGAATCCTTTTGTACCTCAACGATTATCTGGATAAATTATTCAAGATTCCTCAGGTGTGGCTGGATGATACATTTCTCAGAAATATAACAGGGATGGGGCAATAATCTAGGGCATTCTAATATAAGTGGCCTTGGACCACAGCAAATATTGATGAGTGCAATTCAGGATGCTTATTTATCAGTTGTTCTATCTTGGCCAAGTTTATCAGTTCCCTGTGAGATTTTCATCATTTGTGAAATGGAAAGAAAAACATAATATCTAGTTGACAGGCTTGTTATGGGGATCAAATAAGATAAATAAATTTAATTCAACCAGAATTCTAAGCAATTATTCTATGAAGAACATTAGAAGAGATATAAAGATAAATAAGAACCTAAGGGGCATATTACACACTTATTTATTAATTATTATAACATTAAAACCTACTATTAGATCTAGTAAAGCTGGGCATTCTCTCAGATTCCTTCTCCATTAGAGGTGTTCTACTCTGAAGTCAGACATAAAGTACATGTCCTGAGAAAGTTTGGCTTCTAGTGAAAAGGGCTAGCTACACTTCCTGTTCTCCCATTCTTTGATACATTATAAACAGGTACTCACTCTGACTTCTATTTAAAACTTAAGTTTTGTCTCATGTATAGAGTCTCCTTAATGAGTGAAATGGGATGGTACTTAAAGTATAAGATGGATCAGGTATGTCAGGGGTATTTTTCCTATACACAGAAGAAATGCTAAGCATAAACTACAAGAGCACATTGATAGAAAGTCTTAAAACAAGATTTAGCATAACTTCATATGTGCCAAATGTTATACTCTCCTAGAAGATGGAGAATTTTCATCATATATTTCTCATCAGAACATAAAGCAATTTGCCAGATTGTTAAATAAGCACTGTTACCTTTCACTTGAGCTCTGCATTGTCTAAGACTTATTGAGTCCTGTTTTCCAATTGCCACATATAGGTGTGTAGCTTATGCTATACTGAAGGGAATGAAGGGAATGAATGGGATTCATGAATCCCATTCAATGAAGGGAAATGGTGATGATCCCTACCTGAAATCTTTAAGAGGAAGCTAGTGAAAGAGAGATACACAGGAGAATCCAAGAGAGAGCCAGAAATAAAGTTGCTTCTTTTTAAAGGTCCATTGAGTCATTGGTTCTTCCTACTTTAAGGAACAATAAATGGTTGCTTCACCATCTCTAACAGGATTCTCCATTCAGCACTGAGTCATACATAGTCAGATGCACTATCATCCCCACTGTATCCAAATTGGAAACACAAGGATACAAAATTAAACATATCCAATACATGAAAGGTTTATAAACAGAGTTAGCTAATGGAATGACAAATCATTTCCAGTAGGTGGCAGGGGTAGGTCAGATCATGGAAGCTTCCCTGGTGGGAAAAATACATTTATTAAATCCAGAAGGATTAGTAGGAAAGCAATCCACTCCTGGGAACAAAAGCACTAAAGCAGGAAAAAGAGGAATATGTTCAGGATATAATGGGTAGCATAGAATATATAATGGGAGGTAATATAAAGAAAGTAAAAAAGAATTTTAGACCAAAAAGGACTATATAATTTATTATTACTACTGTGTGATCATTTTAATATGTGTATGATAATGATGAAACCCTTTATGATTACAAGGAAAACTGTTGACACTGATACTTACTGTGGATATTGGTGACTTAACAAGGAACAGAAAAACTGTAAAAATTTTCTTTGGTCACATACAAGAAATACTAATTAGGAACATTTATGCAAACTACTTCCTTTCCATGCCTCATTGCCATTCAGCACAATAACGATCATGTAGCCAGTTAAATGTATCACATTAACTTGTGTAAGTTTTACTTGATTACAACACTTAACTCTATTTGTGAGTGCTTAGCCTTTACAGTTTACTGCTCATGTAACCGAATCATCTTCTCACAGCTTAAATCAATTAGAGATTTAAGTTGATAATGACCTAATGAAGCTACTTAATAAATACTTGTTGCATGAATCAATGAATTAGTAGATAAATCAATAAGCAAAATAGATAGATATACAGATAGTTTGAGAGACACATGCATGTATGCCATATTTGTACATATATATACACACACATATATTTACAGAGAGAGAAAGAATAGATAGATATTTCCCTTCTCAGAGCCAGGTGTGAGAAGCAAAACCTTTAAAGTTATATATATACTTTTGGGTTCACCTAATCCTAATTCCTTACCAGTCCTCTCCTAATTGCCTATCAGAATTTACTCTTTTTCAAACACCTGACCACTCCATAATTCCTTAAAAAGATAAGTACAATCCCATAGCTTTTTTTCTTATTACTTATTTGTATTCAACCTCCCTATTATAGCATATCTGATCTCATCCTGTTAGCTACCATTGTGTATCCTTGTTTTAAAAATGAGATCAGAGTGGGAAAAAAAAAGATTAACACATCATACTGCCAAAGATGCCTCTCCCTCTTTTGGTAAAGAATTCTGGGTCTTCTGTGTGTCTTCAATTATCATCAATACAGGTTCTTTATTTTTAAGAGAAAGGCAAAGATCAGATATGCTGATTGTCCTTCTGTGGTTGTATACTTTACTTCCACTTAGAAGGAGATTTATTGTTAGTACACTAATATCTAGCTAATCAGGCATCTGGATGGTCAAAGGACTTATTTGCTCAGTTCAAAGAATGCTCAATATGGAAGGTATTATTTTATAGATAAGGAATCTATCTTTCTATTTATCTATCTATGTGTGTATACATTTATGTTTGTTTATTACTAGAATAGCAGTGGTTAGAATATAATGATATAAAACTCAGCTAGACTGTTCTACTATTCAGAGTGGATCTCAAAAGCCTTTAATTTTCAAAAAAGTCAAATTTTACTCAGCAAACACACCTAGTGAGCTATTTCATGAACTACATAATCTGTTGCTTCAAGCTACTTTTCTAGTAAAATGTGTTACAACTAATAGGGTTCTCAATTTTTTTTTCATTTCAATTTTTAAAAAGAAAATTCAGAAAATAAGAAGAATCAGTCTTCTCAAGAAATAATATAGGAAATGAATTTTTTTTTGGTTTGTTTTTGTACTTGTGTGGCTATTGTGTAGCAAAAAGATAGCAGACCTTAGAGCCAGTCATAAGTCTAGTCTTTCTCTCCTATCCCCTCCAATTCCAATACATTATGAGGAAAATATAACCATCATTTTTACATGCCAGGAATAATTTCTAGAGTTTAAAACAATCTTCATACTCTGAATTCTGCATGGAAATGTTTCCAGAGTTCAAGCCAGGATGCCAAAAACACATCCTTGTCAGGAGCAGAAAAATAGAAGGCGGCACCAGCCCAGTTCCAAGACATTGTTGGCAACTCTAATGATTGGTCAGGGGTTCCAGTGCAGGGACTAGAGAGTTATGAATGGTGGGATGTCCCAGTATTGTTCGTATTTAAAAGATTCATGGTATTATATGGGTCAGATACAAATAGGAAAAGTTTTTTATACTCATCTCTTTCTTTGATCTATTTTGCTTCAGACTACTTCAAGATTTCTTCCTATTTCATCTAGCTAATTTTCACCTTACTCTGTTGTTTAGATTCAGGCCTTTGTATCTCTAACTTACATTAGCATATCCTTCTTATAATTAAGTTTGAGAAAAACCAAATAGATAGAAAGTCCAATGTTATGTAGTAATGGACTTATCATGGGATGGATTATGCCAAAATCTGACAATCAATGGGGGTGTCCCTTTCCTCCATTCCTTCATCCCTTCTTTATTGTCTTCCCCATCATTTCTCTGAAGTAAAGGATTCAACTAAATAGGTGGAGAGAAACAGAGAGAGACAAAGAAAGATAGAGACAGAGACAAAGACCCAGCAAAGTTCAGTTAGCAATGGGAAGAGTAAATTTGTATAAAATAAATCCTACAATTAATTTTTTTTCATGTAAGGTTCCATCAGTGGGAAATAAGGATAGGAGCTTTAGTAGTATAAGCTCTGATGACTTGCATTTTAAAATGTGTGTATGTGTATATATACAGATTTGTATTAAAAATCAAATGAAAAACTGTCTAGCTCAGCCATTTTTACAGATAGAAAATATCCATACCTATATTTCCACATAGTCTGTTCACTCTAAGAGATAGGGAGAATGTCATTAAGCTTTATAAAAATCTATCAAGCAAAAATGAATCCCAGTTACAATATTTTAAAATATCTTTTACATTATAAAAAAAAAATGAAGTTATGCCTCAGTGGCAATATGGAAATAAAAGCACTTTATATAAAAAGCCATTAGATAACAGAATTCATATTCAAAGTGTGCTAACTAAATTTATATTTTAAGTACAGAGTATATGAAAAAAAAAAAAATACAGCTACAGCTACCCCTCAATCATATAGTGCTGCTATGCTGCCACCTAGTGGCGTTTAGTGATATTGGACAATTAAATTCATTAATCATTTTATACCCAAAACACAGAATCCCAAATGACTTTGTCTGAACATTAAATAGCTTATAAATTCATGTTTTATATATTTCATTAAATGTTCTGTAAATTGTTATTAATGGTGAGAAAACACTGCCCATATTAAAAAAAACAGACTTCTCTTAAAACATACAATGCAAACATACCAGAAGAGGATGCATATTTCATTTTCAGCAAGGGTCAATGCATCCCTTATTGTATACTGTATTGAATTTATTAACAATTACTCAATATTGAACTAAATGATACTCCTCAGCGAAATTTGGCTGTGCTAACTTACAGAAATAGTTTAAACAATTTGATTAAACAGAAGTTACTAGCCAACCAGCTACATAGTTAGGCAAGCATTTAGTTACCAATCATGACTGTCAAAATAGTTCAAGAAAGTCATAAAATTACATTGATTTCACAGCTAAGACCTCCCTTCTACTCAGCACCACAATCCCACAACTGCTAACTGCCAATATCCTACACTTTTGAGATATTAAAGAGAATAGAGCATAGGGAAAGGTTAAGAATAATAATGATAGCTAACATTTATATTGTCCTTGTTATGTGCCAAGCACTATGCTAAAGACTTTACAATTACCATATCATTTGATCCTCACAAAAATCCTGAGTGATAGGTAATATCCCCGTTTTACAGACAAGGAAACTATGGTAGACATGAGTTAACTGATTCATCTAGGGTCACATAGCTAGCAGATCTGAGACCAGATTTGAATTCAGAAAGGTAAATCCTCCTCACTTCATGTTTGTGCTTTATATACTGCATTACCTAGTTGTCCTTTCTTTGCAAAGTTAACTAAGAGAGATGTATATAAATAAGATGTATATAAAAAGAGAATGTAGAAGTCAGAAGTACATTGTGATTAGAACATAGAGTTTATGAAGAGTAATAGTGTGAAATAAAGGTGAAAAGGATAGATTTTTACAAATTATGTAAGATCGTTTAATTTTTTAGTATTAGTAATAGGGAACCAGGTAAGGTTTTTGAGCAAGGAGTAATATGACAAGACCCATCTATTAAATTTCTCTAGAATAGTTGATGGTGTTCTTATCAAACAAAGTTAACAAAAAAGCAGATCAATCTACATAGTCAAATTAAATCAAAATTAGTGTGATTATTCTGGTAATTAAAGCCCTTCCCTCCATACAAATGACTTTTGTGATTTAGAATTATAGAATCATAGAGTTGAAATCATAGAATCCACCCTACAGTTCAATGTAGAAACCTTCTTAAAATCATGTGTTTATTCATTAACTCCCTCATTCAGCAATCACTCAGGCCATACTACGTGATAGACAGTGTGCTAGGCACCATAGTAGGCACTGTAAGAGATGAACAAAAAAATAGTTTCTGCCCTCAAAGAACTAGTAGAAAACAAAAATTATAATACATCTTAAGAAATGCTGTTGTAAGTAAGAAATGCTACAGGAATTCAAAATTACTTAATTTTGATTTGAAAGAGCTGTAATGGTTCAAAAAGGAGATGGCACTTGAGCTGGACTTTGCAGGACAGATAGGATTTTGACATGTAGAGATGGATGAATCAAGAGGATTCTTTAAGCTGTCATTCTCAGAAGCCCTATGGACACATGAAGAATAGTTACGCATTTTAAGTAATTTGTCCATCTTTGGGATCATTTTTCTGGATTGCTTCATCATAAGGAAGGATAATAATTATTGTTATTTGATATGTCTGACCAAAGTCTTCTTGCCATGAGCAAAAGTAGCTTATTTTTGTAGAGAGAGACTGATAGAGAGGTCTCAGCTACAATTATTGGGTACAGCTGTATTAAAAGGAAAATTCTTAGGCTAGAACCACTGAGAAAGCAGCCTGAGGGAGCATATCTCACTAAGAGAGTTGGTAAAAAGTATTCACAGGCTCAAACAGAAGTTTCAGAATTTGTATGCTGAGATTGCCAAAATGAGATTACAAAAATAATAGCCTAGTCCAGTCATTGATTACAGATTCTTCCCTTCCAATCTTTTTTTCTGAAGGTGCCCTGTCCCCTGAACCTTCTACCTATCTTTAAAGGTGGCCATTGGGAACTAGCATTTGGAATTCTCTCCTATATCTTTATGACTGTGGCAAATGGCTTTTACAATATGAAAGTTAAGAGGCACTAATCTGGAGAGTTTTTAACATTCATAATAAGATTCCTAATTGTTTGGAGATACTTTCATTACAATCCAGATGGAACCTCAGTCATATAGAGAGTGAGCCAAAGGAAAGAGTATTGACTATTAAATCAAAGAGCTTGGGTACAAATCCTACTTCTGAAAGTTCCTCCTGATTCTCAGGCCCCTCATCTATAAAATTAAGGAGTTTGACTAAATTGCTTCTGAGGTCTATTCTACCACTATTATCTTCTGAAGGAAGGAGTCCCACTAATTACCTGCATGAGTTCTGCCAACTGAAAGCCATCGTGGGTGAGAAGACACAAACAAAAACATTTTGAAAGGGATAAACTTAAAGGATCGTTTAGAAAAATAATTTTTTGCTCTTCATTATTTCATGCAAGTCCTTTGATGGGTTTTTTTGTTTTTTAAAATCATTGAGCTCATCATTTCTTATACAGTAAGAGCAGTATTGTTTAAGAATAACTTTGAATGAATAAATTATTTTGAATATTATAAATAGCCAAATTAATCATAAAGAACAAATAAATATGTGATCTGTATCTAGAAAAAGAACTGATAGTGTGTATAAAATAATTTTATATGTATATATCTAGTTGGGTCTAATGTTAGCCATCTCTAGAGCAAGGCAGAGTGGGAGGGAAGGCAGGATTTAAGGGGGAAAAAAAGAAATCTTTTTTTGTTGTATATGGACCATCAAGTTGCACAAAGTAGATTTGTGCTTTCATGATAAAAGATTCTTTTTTTTTTTTTACTATGTTATGGAAATGCTTTGTTCCATAAATTAAAAATATTTTTTTTAATGAAAATCACTCTGTGGTCAGCCCAATCAATATAAATATACAACTGATAGATCTCAAACCTATAAGTTAGAGAGATGTCTACTCCAAGCATGTGAAGACTTTCCCTAGAAGAATGAGTAGCAAAGAACAACTTGTTCCAACATGAAAGTGGCTGAATCAGGCACTGTTGAGTATTTAAAGCTTGGTCAGATATTAAAAATGCCACTGCATGCCTATCACTTAGTCATCCTGACTTTTGTCCTGCCACTGGACTTTGATGATTCTGGAAGACAGAGTGAAGCTGATGAAGCTTGTGCAACTCTGCTTTATTTATGTCCAATCCATGTGTAATGACATCAATCTCAATGTCATTGATCTTCAAAACAAAGGACAAATAACATGCTTTCCAAAGATGCATTTGAATTTCTTACAACTACATCACCCTATAGACTCATATTTTTTGTGTGAAAAATACTTGGGTTTTCTTGACACAAACTCACTCTTTCAGGTGTCCAATATCTTCCATGTCTTAGTATTTTTGAGTCCAAGTATAAGATTTGAAATTATTTCCTGTTTATCTTATTAATCCATCCCATAATTTCAAACTGAAAAGATAATTGTCACAATGCTATCTGTCATTATGAAAATACCTCCTTATTCCTGAATTCTCATTGAATTTTAGTTTGTGCCCAATATCACATTTCATCCCTGTAGCTCTACAATCTCTCAGTTTGATGATATTAACAGAATATTCAAGGGGAGCGTTTGATAATAATGCTCTTGTGATAAAATAGAGGTCTTTTTCTTTGTGTCAGGGACATAAGAACTAAATGCCAAAACAAAGTTAAAACTCTTTTGTGAACAGCAGAGACAAGGTTCATTGATCATCTTTTATGGGAACTTCATTTCATTATAAAGCAATACTATTTCAAATTAATCTTCAGAGAGCACAATGAGGGAAGCCTTAGGTCTTCATTAAGTACTTGCCTTCTTGTTAAACTCTTCAATGGCATCTGAAGGTAAAGACTTTTTTTTTTAATGGATGACAATTTGGTGTAACAACTCAGTTGAAGCTTAGTTGTTTTCAAAGAAAATGCACATACTGCCCAAATGTAGTATTCTGGGGAGAGAAGGAAATCAGAATACATTTTGAGGCATTTAAAGGGGAGGTAATTCAGTCTAACTGAACTGGAAAATATCTGGACCTTGACAGTCATTTTGTTTCTTTGCTTATAGGCACCTTTTTCTCTCCTTCCTGATATTATTTCTTTTTTTTCTGGTAGACACTAGAGAGTGAAAAGGTGTATTATTTTGTTATTGTTTTTGGTTTTTGATTTGATGGTGATGGTGCTGATGGTAGTAGTTTTACTTCAAATCAGTATTTTGAATTCATAAGTGGTATGGATGGTACTCCTTGAGGTGACCTAGACATTTATATTCACTTCATATAACTGAATAGAAGTGAAGGGCCCATGTTGCTCAGTTACTGACAGGACCCTGGCTTTTCCTGGTGTCTTCTTGGACATCTTGGCGATCCTGCCTCTGAGAAATGGGAAAGAGATGAATGTGATAAAGGTTGGATCTGACTTGCCACAAGGAGGAGTTGCAGTACTCTTTTTAATGTTGTAGGCAAAGTGAGTGTAGTGTTGTATTCTTAATCAGAATCAAGATATTATACATGACAGTATTATTGTCTTATTATTTACTAAGACTATTTTGGAGCAAGGAATAAATCAAGCTTCTTTTTTTAATTCTATTGGAAAATAGTTCTTTTAATTAAAAAAAACATTTTATTTATATAATTTACTAATACTGATAATTATCTTCTGTCTGAACTCCTAAATGAATCACCCTCAGATATTAAAGGAATAGCCAAATATGCACTTAACAGATTTTTGTTTGATTGTTGGATGAATGAATGAATTAATTAATAAACCGTCTTCTTTCCTCAGGGCCATTATGATGAATTGACACAATCTAATAAAAATACCCCAACACGTATTCGTCCAAAATATCCCTTCATGACTGTGATCATAGTCTTGGTTTTCCGATTCATGTTGTAGATTAGAAAAGTAGAGGGGATGTGGCATTGTGGGGCAATATTCCATAGAGTCAACCCTGTCTGCTTGGCAATACTGTAGCATTTTGACAATCATGTAACTGAACTGAGAAGGTAACTTTCTATTGATAACAAGACTGAACTTTCTTTATTCAAAATTGACGTGCCCCTTTAAAAGTGGTGGCATTTTCAGTGATCCTCGGATCTATAATACATCCTAGAATTAAAAGTTTGACTTTTGTCTCCAATCCTCAAAAAGATATGACTTTCATTTTGGTAGGTGTAACAATATTCCAACCATAACTTCTGTCTGCCTCTTTCCCTCATTCCTTCCTTCTCTGTGTGTCTGACTTTATATCACTTTTTGTTTAGTTCTCTCTCTCTCTCTCTCTCTCTCTCTCTCTCTCTCTCTCTCTTTCTCTCTCTCTCTCTCTCATCTCTGTCTTCCTCTGTGTCTTTCTTATCTCTCTCTTTCTCTGCCCCACCTCTCTCCTTTTCTCTCTTTACTTGGTATGGATCTGGCAAATTAGGTAACCTCACATTAAATAAGTCAGTCTAATAGAATTTTAGAAGAAATACTGATTTACATTGAGTTTATCCTATTTGAATGGATGCTTAAATGCTTGAACTCTTGGATTTACTAGAAGTATATTTTTAATTTTGTAGAAGTCATTTCTAATAAATTTACATATTTGTATTGAACCACAAATTTTACCAAAGCTCCATGATGTTACAAATCCTAAATAGTTACCTCACCTATAATAGGCTGGTGGAGGTTCTATGTGGGGAAAGCCTTTGAAAGTCACAGCCTAGAAAAAGTTGAGCTTCAAATTCACTTCTCAGAACACTATTAACAACAGTGGGAATTCCCTGATGAAATATTTCTCAGGACCTTCTACTTTACTGTTCTAAAATAATATATGATTTGTTTTAAAAAAAAAAAAAAAGGAAAGGAAAGGAAAGAAGTACCTCATATATACCTGACAATGTTTTAATGACTGAGTCATAGGATTTTTTTTTCTTTTTTTTTTTAATTTAATAGCCTTTTATTTACAGGATATATGCATGGGTAACTTTACAGCATTAACAATTGCCAAACCTCTTGTTCCAATTTTTTACCTCTT
This sequence comes from Sarcophilus harrisii, assembly GCF_902635505.1. Classification (NCBI taxonomy): domain Eukaryota; kingdom Metazoa; phylum Chordata; class Mammalia; order Dasyuromorphia; family Dasyuridae; genus Sarcophilus; species Sarcophilus harrisii. The sequence goes on along the minus strand of NC_045426.1, from coordinate 174,891,556 downwards.
ACCCCCCCACCCCCTCCCCTAGATGGCAGGATGACCAGTAGATGTTAAATATATTAAAATATAAATTAGATACACAATAAGTATACATGACCAAAACGTTATTTTGCTGTACAAAAAGAATCAGACTCTGAAAATATTGTACAATTAGCTTGTGAAGGAAATCAAAAATGCAGGTGTGCATAAATATAGGGATTGGGAATTCAATGTAATGGTTTTTAGTCATCTCCCAGAGTTCTTTTTCTGGGCATAGCTGGTTCAGTTCATTACTGCTCCACTGGAAATGATTTGATTGATCTCGTTGCTGAGGATGGCCTGGTCCATCAGAACTGGTCATCATATAGTATTGTTGTTGAAGTATATAATGATCTCCTGGTCCTGCTCATTTCACTCAGCATCAGTTCGTGTAAGTCTCTCCAGGCCTTTCTGAAATCATCCTGCTAGTTGTTTCCTTACAGAACAGTAATATTCCATAATATTCATATACCACAATTTATTCAGCCATTCTCCAGCTGATGGGCATCCACTCAGTTTCCAGTTTCTAGCCACTACAAAAAGGGCTGCCACAAACATTCGTGCACATACAAGTCCCTTTCCCTTCTTTATGAGCTCTTTGGGATATAAGCCCAGTAGTAACACTGCTGGATCAAAGGGTATGCACAGTTTGATAACTTTTTGAGCATAGTTCCAAACTACTCTCCAGAATGGTTGGATTCGTTCACAACTCCACCAACAATGCATCAATGTCCCAGTTTTCCCACATCCCCTCCAACAATCATCATTATTTTTTCCTGTCATCTTAGCCAATCTGACAGGTGTGTAGTGGTATCTTAGAGTTGTCTTAATTTGCATTTCTCTGATTAATAATGTGAGTCATAGGATTTTAAAGTTCAAAAGTATTTTAGGCATCATAACATACACTCCTTAACTGAAACAAACATTAATACCCCCCTACAAGACTTTCAAAAAGCAGTGATAGATCCTTCACTTGGAGGCTTGTAGTGGCAACTCACTATTCACAAATACAATCCATTGTAATTTGATACAACCCCACTTGCCAGGAAATTCTTCCTTAAATTGAGCAAAAAAAAAAAAATCTGTCTTCAAGTAATTTTTATTCTTTGGTCCAAGTTTTGTCTTCTGGACCAAAGTAGTCAAAGCTACTAGAACTAACCTTCAAAATAAAAATCTTCAAATATAAGGACCCTGAAATAACCCATAGATTTAATTGCCAAGCAATTATCAGTAATTAAAAAAAAAACTCATGAAGAAGAGCAAGATTTCCAAAGGGTAAATGGACCATTTAAATTTTTAGAAGGAGAAGAAATAAAAAATTTAAAAGTATAACACAATGAATTTGAAGTAAATTCCTTATAGAATTCTAGAACCCATCATCAAAAAAGGAGGTCTGTGGAACATTAACAAAGAGAAACAATAAGCTGACCAAGTTCCTCTTAAGAAAATCCTGTCAAAATATTTTTCCTATAGATTCATAGATTTAAAGTTCAATGTGACCTTAGAATTCTACTCCCTTTTTTTTGGAAGGAATATTGAGACCTATTCCTTTGTTTTACAGATATGGAAGCTAAGAATAGAGAAGTTAAATAATGTTCCTAAGGTCACATACCTAATAACTATCTCAAGCAGGTTTTGTATTTAAATGTTTCTGGCTTCAAATTCCAACCAATTATTCATTACACTATGTTCCCTATTTTATTCTTTATGATGATGCTGTTACTCATAGAGGAATGCCATAAACATAACATACTTGGATTTCAGCAAAGAATTTGTCAAAAAAAATTGCCATAGCTTTATGAATAAGACATAGAATTTAGGTACAGTTAGTAAGAGAGAAATATAGGGAAATAGGATGTTAAAATTTAAAAGAGGAATTTCATTATTCAAAATCACAGAGGCAGCATAGTTTGGGGAGGATGCTAAGGTTTATGACGTGACCATCCCAGTGAGTAATTGAAAGGACATAAAGATGTAGGTTATAGGAGTTAAGAAAGTTATTATATTAGAAAACCCAACTATTCGAGGGGGCATCACTATATAGAGTGTCCCAAAACTCTTAACACAGATTTATTTTATCTTTGACAACCTAAAACTATACTTATATGTTTGGAATTTCGTGTGTGTGTGTGTGTGTGTGTGTGTGTGTGTGTCCTAAAGTATTAAGATAGGGCAGGAGTGGAAATGATAACTCTGATCCAAGTGTTTTATGAGATCCATGAGAAAGTAGAAGATGGGAGGGATTAAGGAGATGAATTGTATTTAAGAAATTTGACGAGAGTAATATAAAGGGATGAAATGAACCTCAAAGGAGGAAAGATTGTTGGCTATAAGTAGCAGTGAGAAAGAAGCAGCACAGCTCCTTTTACTGCTGGAGCATGAGAGGAATAAGCAAAGATTCAATGTCTTACTAGGCAAGTTTCTATCAGTATAAGAAAACTAAAAGAATATAAAATGAACATATCTAGGATAAAGATGAGTTATTGGCAAGAGGATATAATAAGAAGTTGGAGAAAAGATGACAGGGATTGTAGAAAAGTACAACTGAAGTGGATAGGGATAAAAAAAAAAAAAACAAGAAGAAATAGTCAAGTAAAATGATTTTCATCTCACCAGATGGAAAGTGAACCATCCTGATAAGAGTTTGCTGGTTGTAGTACTGGAGAACTTTACTATCCAGAGTCATATGATGATTTATCACAATCAATCAAGGAATAGTCTACTATCATTCCAAGCAAATGGGAGTTAGGGTTTTAGGCATCAGCTTGGGGATAACACAAAAGTTCTTTCCAGTCTTCAGGGTCTATAAATAACTAGAGTTTGGATCCTGGAGGCCAGATTGAACTCACAATGGAGGCCACCAAGTCCTTTGGCTCATGCCTAAATATGGGATGAAAAGCATCTACACCAAATCCTACATATGCAGCAAGCATTGACCCAGTAGTCTGAGTCTCCAGAAATACAGAAACTCTAATACCTTTGAAACTCTAAGGTTTGGTTACACTCTCTGAAGGATGTGAGTCAACTTCAGTTTAAGCCTGCCACCATTATAAGTACAAAAATGAATTTGAGAAAAAAAAAGTTAAAATGCTTGGTGGGAAAAATGGGAGGAAAAGTTTAAGAGTGTGGATTGGGAAAACAATATCAGCTCTGTTCTACTCTAGATTTGGAGAATGGTAAAAGTGAGAGAAATTTCAACTTCACATAACCAACTCTCTCATTCTAGAAATGAGAAAATGTATACATCCAGGTTTAGTGACATGCTTGGGGTCAGAGTAAGATAATAATGAAGCGGGACTTGAATGTGAAATCCTGTTCTTATCCCACTATAACAAACTAGTCAATCAATCACTTTCTTTTTATTAAAGAGCTATTATGTGTCAGGCACACTGCTAAATTTTAAGGATACAAAGAAAGGTAAAAAATGTTGCTGTTCAGAATAAACTTAATGTAATGGCAACTATGTATAAAATGGAAGCAACTATGTACAAACATGTTATATACAAACTAAATTGAGTGTGGACTCAGAAAGAAGCTACTAGCATTAAGAAGATCAGAAAAGGCTTCTTGAGATTTTGGCTGACACTTAAAGGAAGTATGAGCTATATGGATGTTCAGGGAGGACTAGCACCTCTTGCATGAGAGCTTGTCAAGCCCTTCTCAGGGATATTCATGCATCTTTGGAATACGCCCAATTCATACCTGTGGTTCCAAGAAGCTGTAGCATACACAAGTCACATTCCAGTAAACTGTATCTGTAGACAGGTTAAACCAGATTGAAACCAGTTGGTGTGCTAGGGAGCTATCTACTTCAAGCATGTAAAGACTTTCCTTCAGGTAGAAAGAATATATAAAAACAAATTGTTCCAGTGGTCACTAAGGAGGCTGAACCAGGCACAATGGAGCTCTTAGAGCTAGTCAGAGATTGAAGATGTCAAGGTCATGCACTTCATCCTGGGCTATCACCAGCCATTCTGACTTTTGTCTTGCCACTGAACTTCAGCTAGTGTGGAAGAGAGAGTAGGGGTGATGACTTTGCCCAATTCTGCCTCATTTAAACCCAATTCATGCACAAGTGGAGATATTACCTATCATCCCCTACTTTAAACCAATATTATGATATTACTGTTCTTCAAAAACAAAGGATGAACAACAACAAAAGAAGCATGAAAGACAGTTAGTGAAAATACTTGGAATCAGGAGAAGGAGGATCTTGTTCTAGGAACAAAAAAGAGACCAGTGTGACTGAATGTTAGATTGTTTGGAAGGGAACAAGATGTAAGACAGATTAAAAGATAAGAAAGGTTCAGGTAATGATAGACAGAAGTAAGATAAAATCTCAGATATTTTCTTTTCCTCAGCTTCAGTTTGGTCCTTAAAAAAACAAACATAAAAAGCTATAGCTCTACTGATAGTATTTTCATTAGAACTCTGTGTTCCCCTTGGATATAAGCGATTCTGCACATCTTGCTGTTCAGAGATCTGTGATTTGGTTACAAAGTTCAGCTGAGAGCTTTCATACAACCCTCCATTAGGAGGTTTAAGCAACCATGGTTTAAAAAGCAGTTTCTAAGATAGAGACAAAGAGTCCTTTAAGCATATGCTTTTTGTGCTGTTTTTGTTATAGGATTGTAAATGTAAAGCAAATGACATTTTGTAGATTAAAATAAACACTATGTATTACATACAACCAAAGATTTACTGAGTGCTGGGAACAGAAATCATGTGTTGCATGCAACCCCTGTTTTTAAGGAAAGTTGACCAATGTAGTCTCCATTAGCTGAAGTTTCTGGGTGGTCTTAGAAAATAACCCTGACAAGAAAGCAAAGCACTAATAATACCTTAGATGTAAAGTAATATCCACTCTTTAACTTTGAGGTTAAAAAGGAATGAATGGCAACCTGGCTTTTTCAATTAATACAATAAGTTCATATATTTAACCTTCTAGAAAGAACACTGTAATGTAAAGCTATAATATTATATTGTTTTTATTTATCATCTGACTTTGGTTTAAAAATGACCACAACAACACAGAGGGTATCAAAATATAATAGTCTATTTAAAAAATCAAATTGCCACGTTCTGGGATAAGATATCCAAATCAAGTCAAATCAGTAGACATTTATTAAGCACCTACTATGGGACCACCATTTTGCTCAGTATTGAGGACACAAAGAAAAAAACACAATCCCTGATTCTAATCTGTAGCTAATGTCCCAGTCACTAATACAGGTAGACAATGTGTGACTTACAACCAGGAGAAGTAGTAGCAGCATCAGGTTTACTTATGTATACTCCTAATAGGCAATTTGGTGATATTTGCTCAGATTTTGACTCCCAGCAAGAGAATACAGAATATTCCTGTTTATGTCAGGGAATTACGTGAGAGAGAACATGAAAACAATGATATATAAAAAGATAGATAGAGACAGGATATAGGGAAGATTATCTAAGAAGAATGACATTATACCCATATCCAAAAGTCATTCCTTATGAAATGATTATGTGTACCAGATCTGTTACTCTAAAAAAATTGTACCCAGATCTGGATTCATATCTACTCCAGTATTGCTCTCAACTCCCATTTTGTTTTTATTGTTGTTTTGGTTTGTTTCTAAATATTAATGTGTCCTTATCTAGTCAATAATTGGCACAAAGGCAATGTTAGGGTAGTTAAAAAAAAAAAAAAGGAAAAAGAACAATTTTCTTGAAATAGAAAAGCAGGGAAAATAAAAGACTAGTCTCCGGTATACACTTAACTCCACAAACTAAAGTTAACAGATCTGCCTTCCATATCTGGCCTGATAAGGTGCCCATACTAGAAGAGCAAGAAAATTATGCCTTTCTAATTTGTCCCTTTTGGGTAGCCATGAAAGGTGCAGTATATCAGCAGCTGTTGATCTAGTAGGACAAAGCTGCAGGAACTGGCAGGGTAAATCCTAGATCATTCAGCTACAGCAGTCATGAAGCCATCCCAGTGCTGCTTCAGTGCTGCCTCCTCAATGCTCAGATTCCATCAGTAGACATGAAGAAGAAATCTGAATGTTTATAAAGCCTATGGGAGGGAATCCTTAAACTGACCAGTTGCTTCCTTGACTGGGTTTCTCCCTCTGCTTTCTGACTTCCCCAGAGATCCTTTTCAACCCATCCCCATCCCCTTCTCAGATACACCCTAATGCTTTGTGTGTTTTGTGTAATCACCTGGGACAGACAGGTCATTACCCCATCCTCAGAAAGTAAATCTTTCATATCCCAAAGCATTGTGGGAGTATAACATTATCTAGAGATAGGACCCTTACACAACTGATAATATTTAATGAGTAGAAAAGCTCTCAAATTGTAGCATTGTGATTGTCCTCTGATCATTTATATCCACATTTGTATCAGTTCCCAGAACTAAATTTTTGCTTAGTCAGGGCCTTAAGCTAGAGGTTCATCACTATTTTTGCATCATGAAGCCCTTTAGAAGTCTCATTAATCCTATGAATTCCTTCTTAAAAGAGAAAAAATATTTAAACATAAAATAAAATTGTTGTTTAGCTATTGAACCTTCATGACCCTGTTTGGGATTTTCTTGACAAAGATACTAGAGATCAAAGATACTTTGCCATTTCCTTCTCCAGATCCATTTACAGACGAAAAAATTGAGGCAAACAGTTAAGTAACTTGCCCAGGATTGCACAGCTAGTAAAATATCTGAAGCCAAATTTGAACTCATGAAGATAAAGTCTTCTGATTCCAGACTCTAGATATTTCAATCTATCCACTAAACCATGAAGTTGCTCTTCAAATAAAATACATAGATTTAATAAAGAAACTATTTACATTAAAATATAGTTATCAAAATTCACAGACCCCAAGCTATGAACTCTTTTCCCAAGTAAAATTATTCCTTTCCAAAGTCTCCCTTTTCTCCTGTAGATAATTTAGCTGGAGAGAAAAAAAAAAAAAATACATGAGAGCAGGAAGGCCTTTGGGTTCCCTTCAAACCACATTACATAGACAGTTACTAAGTCTGCTAATTCATAGATCTGGTATTGAGGTTATGGGAACTAATATTAGCAATCTCCTTCACAGTGTCTACAATATAGGAAAAATGGAAAATCTGTAATTTGATATATTAGAAGACATTCAAAATGTTCAGTTTCAACCTGACTTTCATTCTTTCACTTTATTATTCCATTCCCTTTCATTCCCGTGGGGAGGAGAGAGAAAAGCTAGCCAAAAGCCTAGATTTGGGCCATTTGGGGGGAAAAAAAAAACTTTGAGCTAGTATTCTACCTGATGGACTAGTGGTTGGAACCAGCTAATGATCATGGTTTTACAGCTCTAAATAAAGTAAATAGACTATTCAAATAAAGTAAGGCATTCAAACATCACAGAACATCTCTGTGTAAATGGCATGAATGGCTGTGTAAATGCAGTGCTTTTGTTCAATAATGTACTTCAGCATAGGACTTTTTAGTTTCAACATACTCCTGCTTCTCTGAAGCTTAACCAAAGGTCAGGTAGCTGAAGCCACAATATCATTTTCCTCTAGACACTTTTTTTCCCCTTACTTCCATATATATGGATGCCAGAAAGAAGAGGAACAATTATTGACCAAAAAACCTAATATAATATTATTTTTTATACATTCCTCTTTCTGGAAAGGTAGAGAGCCTACATAGTATAATGGGTAAGGCTTTGGACTTGGAGTTAGGAAGAGCTGCATTCAAAATCTGCCTTAAATCTTCATTAGATGGATAAGTTTAACTTAACTTCTCTGTGCCTTAGTTTCCTCACCTGTATAATAAGGAAGTTGGACATCATGGCCTTTAAGACCCCCTGCAGCTCTAACATTATTATATTACGATCCTACAAAAGTTTATTAATAGCTGAATTTGGCCTATTCACCAGAATTGGTGCATCTGGTATCATTGTTGTACTTCTATAACTTTACTCATGATTAAATAGAATTTTACTTCCCACATACATACTCTTGTGAGTTATATAGTTCAGGAATTATGATACCTAGTTTACTGAAGAGGAAACAGGTTAAGAACGTAAATGATCTATTAACCCATTTCTTCTTCTGTAAAATTACCTTATTAAGATATTTACTAGTTAACAACTGATGAATAACAACTAATGTGCAATCTTATGAACAATTGTAATGCTGTAGAAGATATGTGTAATCTTCATCAACCAGAGAGCTACATACTTAAATTATATGTTCTATAGACAATTATCAGATGAAGAAATTAAAACTACTTCTAGTCATATGAAAAAGTGCTCTAAATCACTATTGACCAGAAAAATGAAAATTAAGACAACTGAGATACCACTACATACTTCTCAGATTGGCTAAGATGACAGGAAAAGATAATGATGGATATTAGAGGGAATGTAGAAAAACTGGGACACTAATACATTGTTGGTAGAGTTGTGAACTGATCCAACCATTCTGGAGAGCAATTTGGAACTATGCTCAAAGGGCTATCAAACTTTGCCTAGCCTTTAATCCCAGCAGTGTCTCTATTGAGCCAATATCCCAAAGAGATCATAAAAAATGGAACAGGACCCACATGTGCAAAAATGTAGCAGCCATTTTTGTAGTGGCAATAATCTGGTTAACTGAGTGGATGCCTATCAGCTGGAGAATGGCTGAATATGTTATGGTATATAAATGTTTTGAAATATTATTGTTCTATAAGAAATGACTAGCAGGATGATTTTAGAGAGGCCTGGAGGGACTTACATGAACTGATGCTAAGTCAAGTGAGTAGAACCAGTAGAACATTGGACACAGCAACAGCAAGATTGTATGTTGATCAATTATGACAGATGTAGCTCTTTTCAATATCAAAGATATTCAGGTTAGTTCCAATGGTCTTGTGATGAAGACAGCCATCTATACCCAGAGAGAGGACTGTGGTGACTGAGTGTGGATCACAACATACTATTTTCACTTTTTTTCATTGTTATTTGCTTGCATTTTGTTTTCTTTCTCATTGTTTCCTTTTTGATATGATTTCTTGAGCAACATGATAATTGTGGAAATGCTGTATAGAAGATTTTCATATATTTAACATATTTTGGATTACTTGCTGTCTAGAAGAGGGGGTAGGAGGAAGGGCAAGAAAAAAATTTGAAACACAAGGTTTTGCAAGGGTGAATATTGAAAATTATCTGTGCATATGTTTTGAAAATAAAAAATCTTTAAAAAGACAACAAAAAGTATATGTTCTAATAATGTCAACTTTCTCAGATTCAGGAAAGATAACCTTTCAACCTTTCAACTTTTCTCCATCCTCTGCCTGAATACTATAAAAGAAAAAAAAAAGAAAAAATTTTCCATTCTCACCAAAAGAAGAATTGAATAGTGGTATTTTTGATTGGACACAAGCAATTTCTGTGATGTATGAATAAACCTCAGAAAACACTGAGTGAGCATGGTCAGCACTTCTTATTTTTTATCTTGAAACCCTCCTTTTTAGACAATCTTCTTAATTATGCAGAGTACAAGATTTTGTGGCACAAAATCTTCTGTTGGGTAGCTAGGAAAAGTGATGAATGGAATCTCAGTCCTAGAGTTAAGAAAATCTGTGTCAAAACCAGCCCCTGACACTATCTATATCACACCAGATAAGTCACTTAAGCTAATTTGTCTGTTTTCTCATCTGTAAAGAAATGGCAAACTAATCTGTCATCTTTACCAAGAAAACTCTAAAAGGGATCATGAAGTGAAATATTACTGAAACTACTAAAAAACAGGACTCTGTGTCACAGACTACTAGAAAGTCCAGTCTCAGTATCCCTATAATCTGCAATATTTAGAGGGCCTCATATATTCCTTCTTAGACTCTCCTAATTCCAGAAACTTGGATTTCTTTTCTACACTTGAATCTAATTATGTAGAGGAGCTCTTTCATGCCAAAGAATTCCTTTATATACAGTAAACTATTATGGTGTCATGATGTTCCTTGAAGGCATAGATAAATCATCACAATTATGAACAATAACTTACATTTCCCTGTGTGAACGAAGTAGTCCTAATTATGATAAGAGGAGTAGAATGGAAGGGACATGGCACAGAATAACTAAGAGATATAATCTCAATTCTTAAGCTCAAATATTAACAAATGCTATAAATAGATGTTAGAAAATTGACGATAATCACATAGTATTCCATATCATACTGATTTTAGATACCAAATAGATCACTTTCACAAATTATCTAACTCCAGAATTTCTCCAACTTTAAAGTTTCCACATCTGCTCCCCAATTCTAAAGGAACACAAAGAATCCCCAGGTGACTCCCACTTTGCCCTGAGAACAAGTTGAGTTTAAGTAGAAGTCAGAAGTCAAACAAACCCATAAAAGTTAGGGAAAACAAGAGTAATTCAGAAGTTATAAAAGTAATGTCAGCCATGGAATAGATAGATAGATAGATAGATATAGATAGATAGATAGATAGATAGATAGATAGATACACATATATGTATATATATATATTATCTGAAAGCATGAATCATTTTACATATTATGTTTCATATTTTCATATATTATATATGCCAATTTATATTTCACTATTCTAATGAAACTTTGGTCCAGAAATGCAAAAAAGAAATTTAAGTGTTTAGTTTTTCCTTTTCCATAAAACTATTAACTGATTAGATGTTTGGTCTGGTGCTAACAATTTATATGATGGCTTTAGCACTACAGGCTAGATATTTAGATGCTGTCTAATTTTGGAGTCTATCAAGGCATTTCAGCATGATTGATAAATCATTTGCTAATTCTTGACTTGTAATCCCAATTATTCTAGGATAGTGAGTCATGAAGCCTCTTCTTTTCCCCTCATCATCTTCCTGATTTTCTTTTTGTAAGTTCCCTGTTAAAGTGGGATATTATAATGCCATTGTAATTTGCTGGATTCTTCCAGATCTGCTCTGGACTGATTAAAAGTAGTTTTTCCCACCATAAAGAGGTTTCTACTTTTCACCTTACCTCAGAGCACCATCTCCTGTATTTTGTCATCCATAACTCTTCTTACTACATTTTTGTCTCTCGGTTTAAAATTTTCCTATGAATATTCATGCTTCTAAACTAAACTACAGGCTGAATAGAATCACTAGCCTATTCAATGCCTGTATTTGCCATTGCTTTAACCCCAACGGCCTAACAAAAGGAAAAAACACACAAACAAATATGTATCTACACATATATACACATATACATACATGCAGAATAACAGTTCTCCCCAGGAGAGGTCAGCAAGCATTCACTATTCATGGGCATTTAATTATTGACCTGAATTTCATCTGGCAGTCATACTGAGATTTTTAAGCAACTTCTATTCACCGCTGGGAATTAGAATTTCTTGGAGCACAATCTATGCCAATAAAATGTTGCAGTACATTTTGCCAATGAATTCATGCCAAATACATTGTGGATATTTAAAAGATATCAATTCATGAAAAGAACTAGAGGATTTTTGGTGCTTTAAACAGTGCTGCTCTACTCAGGGAATGCTGTAGGCAGTGTTGGCTTTCTGTATCATTGGAGTAACACACAGAAGATTCTTTGAAGGGCATTGGAAAATCAACTTTATCCCAGAGCATTTCCACAATAAATCTCCTGCTGTGACTGGTATTCCTATCACTAGAGTCTTTAATATCTCAAATTTAGAAGTGTGAAGGAACTTTATAAGTTATCTAGTCAAATTACCTTATTTCACAGATGAAAATAATTAGACCTGAAAACTGAATGATTTGTCCAGGATCACACAAGCAATAAATGGCAGAACTTGGATTTAAAACCAATCCCAGTGATTATAAATCTGAATCCTTTCTGCCATATTCTCCTCATTCCTCTATGTTGTCATTTCCTTGAGTTAAAAGATTTTCTTTAGGAAGTCTCTAATGTAGCCTATTGGTCTATTGATACCTATCACCATATATCATAACATGAGTATAGATTAGTTTAACAGATTTATTGGGGAACAGGAGACTAACTTTGATGAAAGGAAAGAGTGAAGGAGAAAAGAGAGAAGGGTTAATATTGTCTACATCTAGAAAATTAAAAAAAAAAAACTTTATGGTCCCAATTTTCAAAAAAAGGAAGAGAAAAAAGCTAACAAACCAATGAACTTGGCTGATTTCTGGCAAAATTTAGAATGAATAACTAAAGATATGGTTAGTGAAACCCCCAGAGCCAACATGGATTCATCAAGAACAGAATATGGTAGACTAACCTTACTTCCATTTTTGACAAGTTTATTAAATGCTAGCAAGGTGAATATTGTACATACATGTTACCTAGATTTTAGAAGAGTGTTAGATAAAATATATCCTATTATTCTTGTGGAAATTCAAGTGTGGATTTTACAATGCAGTTCTATGAATTCACCACTGCTTGGTTGGCTAAACTCAGAGATTAATTGGTAATGCTTCAATGTCAACTTGATAGATGTTGTTTTGATTATAATGCCCTAGGGATCTGCCCAATATCATTTAGTATTTTTATGGGTGACTTTAGTAATGTCATAGATGATGTGTTTATGAAATTTTCAGAATACACAAAGCTGAGATGTATGGCAAAAACTCTAAATTTCAGAATAAGGACCCAAAATAGATTGTGAATTTGGGTTAATAGCTTTGGGTTGACTATAATAAGATGATACTCAATAGGAATAAATATAAAGTATTACATATGAGTTTTATTTTGTTAAATCATCTTCCCAACTAGAGGCTGGAGTACAGATTATCACATGGTTTGTCTGAAAAGAACCTAAGATTTTAGTACATTCAAGCTCAATCTGAGTCAGCAATAGTGTGATATGGCAGTCAGAAAACTAATATGATCTTGGGTTACTTTAATTTATCTGTCCTCTGCCCTGAAAAAACAACATCTAAAGTATTGTTCTCTATTCTGGATGCCATAATTTAAGGAAGACAAGGTGGTGATCAGATGGAGTAACCAAGAAATCAAAGGGCCTTGAGTCTATGTAATATGAGGATTGCCTGAAAGAAATGGAGATGTTTAACCTGGAGTAGAGAAAGAGAAAGAGGATGATAGATAATAACTGTCTTCAAGTATGTAAAGGGCTGTCATGGAGAGGATAGATTAGGCAGAACCAGAATCAATGGACAGAAGTTACAAACAAACACATTTAAACTTAATGCCAAGGGAAAAAATAAAGCAGAATTATCAATCAGAGAAATTCCAAACTAAAATAATCCGCCTTTAGAAACAATTTGTTTTCACTCATTAGAGAATGAAACAGAAGTTGAATGATAGTGTGGTTGAATATGATATAGAGGTGTGTGAAAGATTCTTTGCAAATTTTTTAAATAAACATTTAATAAATGTCACTATGTGTCAGGCTTAGCATTACATACTAAGCACTTTATAATTAATTTATTTTATCACAGTAGTTCTGGGAGGTAGATAGCAATTATTATCCCCATTTTACATCTGGGGAAACTGAAGCTGGTAGAGGTTAAGAAACTTACCTAGGGTCAAATAATAAGTAAGTAAATGAGGCAGGACTTAAGGCAGGACATGCACTCTGAGATCTCCTCCAGCACTAAATTCTGGGATTCTGTTATTTGCTAACTCATATTTCTAAGCACTTTAAGGTTTGTTGCTGTTGATCAGTTATATTCAAATCTTTGGGGCCTCACTTGGGGTTTTCTTGACAAAGATACTGAAGTGTTTTGCCATTTCCATCCCTAGCTCATTTTACAGATGAGGAAACTGGGGCAAACAGGTTTAAGTGACTTACCCAGTATCATATAGCTGGAAAGTGTCTAAAGCCTGACACTCATGAAGAGGAGTCTCTTGATGCTCAAGTCCAGTGTATAGTCACTGTGCCACCTATCTACCTCACTATAAGCTTTAAAAGGGAGGCTTTTGCATAACAACTCTCTGAGGTATTGTAAACACTACAGTATCATTAGCACTATTTTTCAAATGAGGAAACTGAGGCTTCAAGAGAGTAATATAGAGTTTGAGAAGCAGAGAGAGAGAGAGACACAGAGAGACACAGAGAGGCAGAGAAAGACAGAGACAGACAGAGTTATAAGCTGATAAATCTTGAATCCTAGCTTCAAACTCATTGAACTCCTCCTATTGCATTTTTCTCATTCTCAACTGATCCCAAGAGCAAAATAAAATCATGTGTACATCATTAAATCTTCAATTTCAAATATTCTATTGAAATAAAAGGTCATGTCTGAGGCTGATTATTGGTAGCCATAGATACACATCTTTCCTAAATGAGTGGTACCATCTATTTACTGTGATTTTAAAGGGTAAGAGGCCTCTCATAGATGAAGAGTAGTAAAATAAATCAACCAAGAAGTATTTTGTTCAGTCATTTTCAGACATATCCAAATCTCTGTGTTCCCATTTTAAATATTCTTGGCAAAGATAATGGAGTGGTTTGTCATTTCCTTCTCCAGCTCATTTTACAAATGAGGTAACTGAGGCAAACAGAGTGAAGTGACATAAACATCTGAAATCAGATTTAAACTCATAAAATTGAGTCCTCCTGACTCCATGTCTGGCACTCTATCCACTATGCCACCAAGATGCCCTTTATACATACTAGTGCCTAGATAAAGTGTCACTGGTATTTAAAAAATTATTAAATAATGGCCCTTATACTCCAGAAATTTATATTAAGAAGACCCACAAGAATGAAGTGTCTAGACTGAGAATGGTATGAGATTAAAAGTAATTAAGTGCTAAACTATATAATATTTACCACAAGTATAATAGTAACTCAGAGAAAAGTCATAAATTAAGAGTTAAAAGGGATATTGGAATCCATCAAGTTCAGCCTCCTAATTTAAAGAAAATGAAGTCTGGAAAGATTATATGGTCTTCCCAGGGTCATATAGCTAGCAAGTATCTGAGTTGAGAGTTAGACTTAGGTATTCCTGATGCCAAGTCTGTCAACCACACTAGTGAAGACTAGAATCAGGAAGAAAGCTTTTTTTAGGAAGTGAGGATTTGATCTTGGCCATGAAGAATGGGTTGAATTTGTAATATTCTTGCTTGAAATTAAGAAGTAACTGAAAAGATTAACGTAATCTTATTTTTCAAACACTACTTTTATCCCTCATAAAAACATTTCTTCTCTATTTCTTTAATCATTTTTAGTCTCTTTTTTGATTCATTCTTTTTGCCATCTCTCATATCCTATGGGTCCATTTTTCCTTTTTTTCTTTTTTTTAAATCTTTGGATTTTGCCCAAGTCAGGGCTAAAATAGAGAGGAAATTTTTCTTTATGAAGTGAGGCTATGAGCTGTGCTATGAGATATGGATTGGATTTGGATGGGTAAAATGATACAAATACTATGTATTTTCAGAGGCCCTAACAAGAACTAGCACAGATGGGGTTTAACAAAAGTACAGAGATGACAAACAGCATCATGTTTTCTAGAACCTTGTGGTCCCAGAATAGCAGAAGGTGATACTTGGGAACAGTGGACAGTGAAATGGAGGAGATAAAAGGAAACCAGATGGAAGGGTTTTGAAAATCAGGAAAGAAAATAAGAATTCTCTGGGCTTTGTGCAAAATTTTTTTTAACTGAGTCTAACTCAGGTCAATTCCCTGTTAGTTTAAGTTTAATATTGGAACTAAATTAGAGACTCAGAGTTCAACAGTTAGCAGATTTACTTACTCATAGCAAGAGAAGGATATTCAATAAGAATAGGCATTGAAGATACTTCAAATTGATTGAGCTGAGCAAGGGTCCTTTGTCTGTATTACTTGTCAGTATCCATCAGCACCACAGTATATCTGGAGCTTTTCATGGCTGTTTTTTAGTCAAGCAACCAAGAAGTAATGTCAACAGCATAAGCCACGAGTTTCTTGAGCCAACAGAATCTTTAGGATCATCTTAATATCTCATAAAACAAATTCTCTATCCTAGCTTTCAAATGAAAGTGGGAATGAATTTAGAGCATTACTTTTACCATAGCATTAATTACAAGATTTTGAGGAGGGGAATACAATAATCGAAGCTGTATTTAATAATAGCCTGGTGATGATATATAAGGCAGATTAGTGACAAGAGACTGGAAGCAAGAAGGTCAACTCCAGTAATGTAGGAATAAATTAATGATAGCATAGATTAGGATTGTAGCAGATGTAATGGAGAAAACATGAATTCCAAAGATATTTTGAAAAAGAAAAAAAACTGAACCCATAGGATGCAGGAGATAACAAATCATAAAAGACAGCAAAATGATTTAAGAAATAGAGAAGAGATATTTTGAGGGAGAAAAGTGATGAGTTTGAAAAGGAAAATAAGATAATGTTAATCATCCTAGTTAACTTTTAAATTCAGCCAAGATTATTACAAAGCACTATGCCATAGAAAGACTGATAGATTTAGTCAAGAACAACTGTGATTGGCAGCAATATCTAGAGGAATGACAAAATCTGGGACTAACTGGAGAGAGAGAGAAAGAGAGAGAGAGAGAGCATTATTTACCAGATGTTCTGATTCTGCAACTTTTGAACAGGCAAGTCTTAATAGAGTTTGTTTCTCAATGGCTTTTTCCATTACTTCATACAATCTATTATTGCAGAATTATTCTTCATGTATTTGATTTTTATACAACCATATCTAGAGATAAGAAGATCATAAAAAAGCACTAGAGAATAATCTGGAGGTCACCTAATCAGACTTCTCTCTCTCTCTCTCTCTCTCTCTCTCTCTCTCTCTCTCTCTCTCTCTTTCTTTTTTATGAAGAAATTGAGATTAAGGCTAAATGACTTATCTAAGATCATGACAGAGCAGGAATGTAAACTAAGCACCTCTGACTTCAAACTCAGTTTTCACTCCCATGCAGTCTGATCAGATGTTTTTTTAACACTGAAAACATATTATAAAAAAACTTGTATAATTTACCAAGGCTCTATATTAATCTAGTTTACATTAACCTAAGTAATAAGGGACAATATGTGAGTAAGAAATTATAAACAATTGAATTCTGGAGTTGTGGTATGTGCTGCTGATTCTTTTAATTGGCTTTCCTTAATAAAACTTATTAATATATTAGTTAAGATTGACTCTGTTTCATAAGTCACATGACCAAGATATAGTCATCACAATAAAAGACTAAAAGAACCCAGGAAATGTCTCAAACATTTAATCTTCTTGCAAATTAAAGAAAACTGTTAGTCAAAGACAACTCCGGGTTAGGGTAACTGCTCATATAAAAATCATTATGTAAGCAGATAATGGAACTTCAAGTATAAAATTCCTTCAAAACAATGAAAAGCAGTTAGAAAAATGGGCTTTCAGAGAACTTGATGGTAGATGCAGATAAGAATAAGATAGACAAAACTGCAGAAGAAGAGAGAGGGAGGAGAGAGGGAAAGGAAGGGGGAAAGGGAGGGAGAAGGAAGAAGCAGAGAAACAAAGAAAGAACCTGCAGCAATGATAAGGTACCATCACATCTGGAGTTTACCCTCTCAGGACCTGATCTATTTGTGATTCCTCATCTGATGAAATTCTCACACAAAATGTGAGGCTTCAAATAATCAATTTCCACAATTTAAAAAAAAGTTTTTGATGAAAGCAGATTTTAATTTAAAAAAACAAACCCAGTAATTCTTATGTATTATGTTAGGAATTTACATGTCTATTCACTATGCAAAATGAATGGTCTCTTCACCACCCCCTCTTAGGTCCACTAATTTTATTAAAAACTCAACAAAAATATCAATTTCTTCATGAGATTTTTCCTGCTCTTTCCTATTGCTAATGCCTCCTCCCTCTCAGCTTATCTTGTATTTATATTTATTTTATATATTTCATATGTTTTAATTCGGATAAATTAATATTTTATTTGTATTTAAATGTACATTCCACTTAAAATACAAAATAGTCTAAAGATCTGTTTCACTTTTGACTGTATTCATTGTACCTGGCACTTTGAATTCTTAATACACTTAATATATGCTTGCCGATGAATCTGGAATATGAATCTGGAAGTGGCTATACTTATACGGAAGAAAATTATACTATATAATTTAAATATACTCTGATATCAATTTTCAAATATTGTCCAGAGATCATATGGAAGATAGTTTGAGGAAAAAATGCAACATAGAGGTCAGCTTCTTATCCATGTGCTTGCCTTCTCATTTCTAAAAATTCTTGTTCCATTCACACACCACTGTATGAATTAGTGTTGTTCCCTGTGAAACTATCAGAAAAACTTTTGAATTATCTACAATAGACATCATCATTATCATCATCATCATCATCATCATCTGTAATGTTCTGGTTTAGCTTTCTGCTTGTCTTGGGATCAGCCTTCCTTTCAGTAGAGTAATCACCATGAGAATAGCCAGGAATAAAGTCCAAATTCTTTATTGTCTCCTTCACAGTCTGTCTCCTTGCCTGGGGCTGGGTTAACTTTCTGGAGGGCCTTCAGATGGGACTTGGTCTCAGTGGAGGAAATGCAGGCTGGTCGTCTTCTTTGTTAAAGTTCAGGAAACAGGAGGAGAGCCACCATGAGGCTGATGAAGATGGAATGTCTTCCTGAGTCTGAGAGCTTGAGCTCCAGCCTTCAGTCCTCTGTCTTCTCTGAGTTTGACTCTGGTTAAGTTTGTCCCAGTTTATATGCTCTATTACAATTATATCATTACAGTATACTGAGTATAAGCCAATCACTATATCACTAGGGCAATCATACTGGACTAGAAAACTCAAATGCTAAACTAGATAACCATTGTATTATCAATTCCACTGAGTTAACACTTTGTTGTAGGACTAAATCAATCATACTGAGCCTTAAGTATACTTCTCCAGAGTTCTGCCCTTTATATTCATCATCATCACCATCATCATCATCCTAATTAGTATCCATTCATCACTTCAAGAATTGAAAAATGCTTTACATTTTTTGACAATCCTACAAGGTGAATGTAATTATCACCCTCATTTTACAATTGAGAGATATAAGGCTGAGAAAGGTTAAATTTCT
Organism: Sarcophilus harrisii; assembly: GCF_902635505.1. NCBI lineage: Eukaryota > Metazoa > Chordata > Mammalia > Dasyuromorphia > Dasyuridae > Sarcophilus > Sarcophilus harrisii. The sequence goes on along the minus strand of NC_045426.1, from coordinate 174,872,544 downwards.
TGTCCAAGGTCAATCAGCTGGTATCTAAGGCAAAATATGAACTCAGGTCTTCCTTTCTCCATGTTCCTTTCTCCAAGTCCTATTCTAGGTGCCTTAAAGTCACACAACTACATATAGGGCTTCTCTTCCTAACTTCTCTATTTTAGTTGCAGATACCACAATCTTCCAGATATACAATCTTGTAGTCATCTTTGACTTTTCCTACTCCCCACTCCTCATATTCAAACACTTGTTAGATCTTGTGTGTTTCACTTCTACAATGTTCTCACATTTCTCCCCTTTTCTTGACTTGTGGGCAATTATTCCTAATTTGAGTTCTCATCATTTTTTAACCAAACCATTCCAGTAATTGTCTAGTTGGCTGTCTTCACTCTTTTCTCACTTTAACCTCTCCTTCACAGAGCTGCTAAATTTATCCTCCTAAAACAGAGATTTAATCACTTTGCTGCTCAGGAATCCAGGAAGTTTCTCTCTTGCCTCTCAAAAGAAATGCAAAGCAGATTGAAGTTTAAAACTCTTCATAATCTGTTTCCAGTCTGCCTTTCCAGGTTTATCATTCTAGTCCCCCTGATTTATATTAATCCTTTACATGATATCCCACCTTCCATTTCTGGAGCATTTACACATTATACACTGCCCCTCCTTTCTTCTCCCCATGTTTAGAATCCACTTGCTTCTCATTTCAACACAAAAGACAAAACTCCAACAAGAAGTTTCTCCTCATTTTGCTTGTTGTTATTGTCATCGTTAATATGTACCAGGTCCTGGGTTAAACAATGAGATTACAAAGACAAAAAATAAGTTTCTGCCCTCAAGAAGCTTATATTACAGCAGGAGAGGGAGGACCACTGTGTATGCAATTAAATCAGTGCAAATATTATTTTATTCTTTGGATATCTCTTTATCTGCACACATGGTGGTCTCTTTTCTCTTCCTTCATTATGTTTTTATGTCCTTGTTAGCAAACATAGTTTCTGGAACTTAGTAAAGGCTCAATGATTCTTGCTGAATAAATGGATAGACATTATTTTCATTTTTTAATGTTTGACTTGATTAGAAAAGATAAAGCCCCTCTTCAGTCAATATGTCTTTCATTACTTAATAATGATATAAGTAGCTACATATGCAACTCTGGAGATAAGAGATTGGCCTTATGCTATATGCAAATGTCAAACAAGATGGAAAACTAGAAGAGTTACAGTAAGCACTTAATAAGCGCTTGATGATTATGCTCACCTAAAGTGTTCCCCATTTTGTAAGATATTGTGCTCAGAGTTCAAACAAAATATGGAAGTCTTGATTGATAGCAAATCTTCATAATGGCTAATAGCATCAACCTCCTAGAAACTCCAGTGAAATTCACAGTAATATATAAGAAGTTGATCTCACTGTACACAATGGAAGAAGATGAATGAAACATGCATATTGACCAAATTATGAGATACAGCTAAATAAGCAGTTCATCAAATTCATTATATCAATGTATTATATCACTATATGCATCGGTTATATCAATATGTATATTACATCAATAATTATCTTCATTATAGCAATGTATTTGTTTAAATTAAAATAGAAATATATCTTTAGAAAGAATAGCAGTTAATATATTTGGTTCATAATTAAATTCACTAAGAGATTAAATTGGAAAACATTTGGGAAAAGGCAAAATGGTTTTGATCTTCTTAAGTTAGCCCCTGTAGGAAAATCAGTATCTTTTTTTTTTATAATAGCTTTTTACTTTCAAAATATATGCAAAGGGAACTGATGTAGTGTATTTAATTCTATCCATTAAAGACATACAATGTACAAACAAATTCTAAAATATGTGAGTTAAAATTCTGGTCTTAAAGTCTCACTGCAAAATCATACTACAATAGGTAAAAGTAATCACTTTTTCTAATTGACAACACAATTGAAATATTACAAGCAGAAGAATATAGTCTATAAATTATATGGCTAGGCTGATTTTAAAATTATGTACAAATAGGAAAAGGAAAATCTAGATCAAAAGGAGAAAGGATTGTTCCTTTGTGATTAGCCAAGGGAAACCGACTGAGAGACAATATACACCAGTGCTTTTTTTTGTGTTCGAAAGTGATTAAAATTTTCAATAAAAATTGTTCATAAAGAAAAAAAACAAAAACAAAAAACAAAAAAGAAACAAAATATATGCAAAGATAGTTTTCAACATTCACCCTTGCAAAACCTTATGTTCCAAATTTTTCTCCCTCCTTTCCCTTCACTCTCTCCCCTAAATAACAAACAAGCCAATATATGTTAAACAGGTGTGATTCTTCTATACATATTTCCACATTTATCATACTGAACAAGAAAAATCAGATCAAAAAGAAAAAAAATGAGAAAGAAAAAAAGCAAACCATAAAAAGGTGAAAATACTGTGCTTTCAGTCCCCATAGTCCTTTTTCTGAATGCAGATGGCTCTCTCCAAAACAAGTCTATTGGAATTGGCCTGAATTGTTGAAAAGAGTCACATCCATCAGAGTTGATCATCATATAATTTTGTTGCTGTGTACAAAACCAATATCTTTAATATCAGTATTCTCTTGATGTCACATAGTAACAAACTTTACTTGCTGTTCTATCAAGAGCAAAATAAAAAGACAAGTATTGTATTAGAAATAGAAATAAAACTTTCTAGCTCTTTCAGTAAATCTTCTATGAATAATTCCTAGAAAGATAGAAAAGAATCAGACGAGAAGGTGTCATGGGACCCACTGTGGTTAGACTGGAATTAGGGCTTGCAGTTGTTATCATTGTAAGTATTTGTACCACAGAAATTAGCAAACACTACAAATAAAATCTTAACTTATTGTTTTATGGATTGTTTGGACTTAAGAAAGTGATTTTTAAAAATGTTATTACTGCAGATTAAGCTTAAAAATGTGTTGGTACATTTTTTTTCTCCAGAGAATCAGTTGTTAAATATTTACAAGCAGAGAGACAAGAGATTTACAAGAGGGAGACATAGAGAGCTGCATTGATGGAAAAACCAAAGGACCATGCAAGTATAAGATGGTCTCCCTTGTTGCATCTTTGCATGTAAATCAAGGGGAGGTGGGAACAAACTTTGAAAATAGACAGAGTTTCTTTCCTGTGCCCAGAAACTCAGTTCTCTCAGTGCATTACAAGAAACTCCACTGTAATGTAACTTTCAAAGGCCAGCTGCTAAACTCTAGACCTTTGTCTGTAGCTTATCAATTCTTTAGCCTATCACTTTGTGCTCCGCTCTGATTGACTTATCCATGGGAAAGTGTTAATAGAGAATAATGGCTTAATGAATTTCTTTCCCCAGATACCAGTTTTGAAGGGGACCTTTTATATTATAAGAAGCCACATTTTCTGGCTAGTGGGGGAGAAATTCAGGAGCAAGGAGGCATTTCATATGTTCTTTAAATATTTGCTGAATGAATGAATGGAATGTAGGTCTGTTTAGACAAAGGGCAAGCCCATAAGTTAAATGTGTTTGCCTTGGGAAATTACTTCTTGCCCAGAATAAGAGAGATTACTTTGGTATTTCTTTATATAAGCTAATTTTCTTCTTCTTTTAATCTCTAATTCTTAGATTCTACTCATCTATTCATATTAAAATAAAATTTTAAAAAATCATCATGATTTTATTAAACTCCTTTGTACTATATTTCACAATTATTTACTATCTTTTTTATTTATTTCCTAACATTTATCACATTCTTCTTTTTAATTTTAATTAGCTAAACTCTATTGTGAAATTTCTGAGGGAAGAGTCCCTTATTTACCTTGTATGCACAGAACCCAGGACAGTATTCATAAATAATAGGTGTTTATTAAATATTTGTCAAATTGATTTTTTTCCTCACATTAGGTTGTTGTTGTTTTTAATGGTATCAGAATGTCTCTTTCAGGAATGAGTAACAGATCTTAACAGATATTGAAAAGATGTCACTCTTCCTGTGCTCCTAAATTGTCTGAAATTAAATGGCTGCTTACATTTTTTAGCTTTTCAGCAGTGGTCTCAAGCTCAAATAGAGTGGAGAAAAAAAGATATTTGAAGACTACATATTTATATTGGTTTTAAAAATGTGAAGTAAATTTAATTACATTTTTGTTTATTTTGTTAACTATTTCCCAATAACATTTTAATCTTGTTTGGCCACACCCAGGAGTGTTGTGAGTGGAATTTGACCAGGGAAAGGCATGTTTGACATGTTTACAATATCACTCATAATTCATTCCACTATCACCCTTTAGTCCCAGAGTCATAGCAGTGTCGAATACACTGTTATAAGACGGAGCCTCCAGTGGCCTTATACATCAAAACCCAAGAGTCAAATGTGCTGGTATCTAGGTGACATTTTTAGGGAGAAAGGTTTAAAAAGGTACAGCAATATTGTTTGGGCTACTTCATCTATGGCATCCCTGTAGCATTAAGGCAAAGTTGCTATCCTACTATCATCCTCTCTGTAAAGTGAGAGACACTCTTATAAGTGTTGGAAATGAATACTAGGAAAAGTCCTGAAAGCCGCACTGATAGAGAAATTCTCACTCCTCCTTCCAACCAACCACTATTATATCCTCCACATCTTTCCATGTGGCATAATATAGGTGCTGAATTTCACCCTTTTTGACTTGTTGAATTCTTTTCTGTTATTTCTGTCCAATTTCAGTGATTTTTTTCTTGCTCCATTCATCATCACCTCTGATCTTTATCCTCTTTTTTTTTCCTATTTTTATTTTTTCATTCTCTTTTTTCTACTACTTCTGAGGTTTAGCTGTTTTAATGCCATTGAAGGGTATGCTTTATAATTATTCCTGGGCAATAAGAACACTTCATGATTTTCTCAGTCTAGGGAACTCCTGACATGAAAACTTCCTCTACTGATGCATATAGGAAATTAATCTGTAACTTTATAGTCTTATGGATATACTGGTACACTGAGAGGTTAATTTATTTGTCCTTAGTCATATAGCTAAAATGTCTTAAAAGAAACACTTGAATCCAGGTGTTAGTGATTCCCAGGCTGGTCCTCTTGCACTATGTGAAGCTGCTTTATTAACTTGAAAATAGTATATAAGTTCCAACTCCTTGCCCTCTCTTGCCTCCAGTTATTTTAAAATTCATTTCTGTTGCCCTATCAGTAATTTCTCTCAAGTCTACAGTTCTTTGAAGATATGCTAGATTTGAAGCCTTACTTAAACATTTTTCATGGCAAGATCATTATTAATTAGTAGATTACTAAGAGGAATTGAAATCTTGAGATTCACAAATTGTCTTTGACAAATTGTCAAATAAGTGAAGTCTATCACTAATATATTTCTTCCTTCTTTGCTCTAACTCTTCTTCATATCCCCCTAGTTATCCAACTTGAGAAACCGTATCACCAGTCTTAGCTTCCACCATCAGACTGCCATGTGACACCTAGACCATTCACCTATTGTCTTTGATGGTGTTTCTCCAGGACAGTCCAACTATTGCCAATTTTTTTACTCAGTCAATTTTTAAACTAATGTCTTGTGCCCTGTCCAGGCAATATCAGCTGTATTCTACTTTTCAAAGTGACAGTCAGATTACCTATTTTTTTGTTAATGTACTTGCCTTCCCAATAACATGAAATGGAATGGAAAAAGCATTAGATTAGGGTTAGAAACCGGTAAACTTGGATTCTTGTCTTGATTCTGCTACTGACTGACTAAAAGACTTTGGATGAATGAGTTTGTTTTCCTGGCCTCTTTTTCCTCATTTGTAAAACTGAGGATGGAATAGACTAGATAGATGGCTTGTCAAGTCCCTTCCAGCTCTGATGAAAATGATCATTTTTACTGTCAGTGGCCTTCTGGAAATGCTGTTATTATTTTTATTATTCAACAGCAGATTGATTGATGATACAAATAGTAGAGATTACATTTATGAAGAAGGGCAGAAACTTGGCAGATCATTGATAATAATATTCTTAAACATGTATTACGCTTAGTCCATTGGATTATAGCATTTCACCCTAAATACTAGCTCTGTCTATATTTCTCTGGATTCCTCATGTAATTAATGAATTTATTTTGAAAACACTAGAATCTCAATGTCTATATGTAACAGAAATCAGGAGATTTAGCATCTTTAGGAGAAAAAATTTTCAGTATTATGTCAATTTTCTGAACTTGAGTGCTTTGTAGTAAAAGGGGATTAGATTTTGGAGTCAGGAAATTTGAGTTCAAATATTGATTCCTCTACTTAGTTACTGTATTTCCCTCAGTCTCAGTTCTTTTATCTATGTAACCAATATTTACACTTACTTGCTTACTTCACTTATACTTGCTTACTTCACAGTACTGTTATAAGAAAATTGCTTTGAAAACTTCAAAGGCCCATAGTTATAATCTTAAATTTGTTTTTTTATCCCTAGTTTATACAGGTTATAAACATATAATGACATTTATGTATATTATATAGAGAGAGACATATAATAGACATTTAATAAAAACATATTTGTTTGGCTGGTTGAATTAATCTTCTAACAGAAAAGCTTATTAAAGGTCATTCACTGAACTAAGGCTAGACTAGAATTCTTTAATACATTATACAAACACAATCATTTAGTTCAAATTTTAGAAATCAGTTATACAATTATTAAAAATTACCAAGTGATTTAAATACAAAGGATTTCAAATAATATATAGATTGCATAAAATGTGAAATCTATTTAAAAGTGTTTTTTTAGAGCACAGAGCCATAGGAATCACATATTTATGAAATGGAAGGGACTTTGAATATCCCATATTCCAACCTCTTTCTCCTTAAGGGAAGAAATTAAAGATCTGAGATGTTTTGAGCTTCCCAGATCAACACAGTTGGTAAATTACACAGCTAGGATTAGAATACAGGTCCTTTTATTTCAAAGCCATGCTTTCTCCATGACAACATTTTATCTTCACTTTTGGTACTTTGGGGACTACGTATACCCAGCCTTAATGGCTGGCAACAAGTATTGTTATTTGTAAGCCAATGAGCCGAATCCTGCATGAGATCATATTTTGAAATAGTAGATGGACCAATAGTAAACCTGATTTGGGATCTTGGAAAATATCTTAAAAGTGACAGCCAAAAGAATTTTGAGACAACATTAGGCAGAGAAAAGAAAGGGGAAGTTTCTGCTGTTGTGAACCATTATTCTAATTGGAGTTATTTTTACTTTCAATCTTAACTTGGCACAATTAAATAACTTCGCAAACTACTGGCAATAGCACTTTGTTCTGCAGTGTTCAGTCAGAATCCAGAGCTGGGGATAGATGTATATTCTTTCTATCCTTTTACAGAAACTATTCACTGGTTGGAATCTGTGTGAGTTGCCTGATTCTGGTAAGCTAACTTAGAATTGCTTGCATGGTGATTCAGATTAAATTTTGCTTTATCTGATTGAATTAGCTTAGTGTCAGTACCTTGATGACACCAGAAGCTGCTTTTGAGGATGTTTTTGCCATTTGTATGATTATAATCAATGATAATGTCATGTTTGAGCATTAGATGATAAAAAATAGAAATTTATCATAATTGTCATGATTTTTTTAGATGAACTTATCATTAAAACAACATTTTATTAACTTAAGCTTGAACGATTGAAATTATTTAATTTAATAATAGTGTGGTTAGTTTTCTGGGTTGTGTGTACAGAAAAATCACTCTTCAAAAATGTTCATGCTAAAAAAAAAGTTTTAATTGTATATTTAATATAAAATAGCACTGAGGATTTATATGATTTTTCATATGTATGCTTATAAGCTAAATCTGGAAAAAAAATCTTTAGAAAAGGAAGCTATTCACACTTCAAAAATGATGAAGGCAGCTATAAGACATTTTTGCATGTCTAAATTTCAGGGCATTAATCAAATGGCTACTCTCCCATCTTCTAGCCTCCCAGATATCATTTTTTACTGGATGAAATCAATAAATTTGGAAAGAGTAGTTTTATTTTATTTGCCTTTATCCTGTTTTGGATTGGTATTTTTCCACATTTCTGAAACAATCCAAAAACAATCTAAAAGTCCTAGGAAGGGGCTCTTCATCCTTTTTCCTGCCCTCTCTCTTGTTGTTTGAGACAAATTGTAGCTGTCTCACTGTGTTGTTGAAAATCGAGTCTGTAAATGTACCAAGCTCTTTAACATGCATGAGTTTTAAGCTTGACTTAAATTGAAAGTCACTTGGGAAGAAATCCTGTCGACCTTTATAGAGCCATTAATAGCCTGCCACTTTCCCTGTCAGTCTTCATGAAACATTTATTATTACAGATAATGACAAGCAGTCACTTCATTTTATGCATTCTGGAAAAAATATTTTAAGCCTAATTTTATTGTTATTGAGTACAGGCCTTTGTTATAGATACTGTTAAGATCCTAGTCTATGGAGTCAGATCAGAGCTAATCTCTGAAAGTAAATATCTCTCATGTGAAGTTCTATATGGGAAACACATTCATCATTCATTTTAAAAGAAAGAATATTTTGTAGAACAACCTTTAAATATCTCTTTTTGAAAAGGAAATGAATTGAGGCCAAGAACAAAGAAAAGTTGACAGTAATGAATTGTTTTAGACTAAATTATCCCAGGCATGTGGATTTATTAACTTTCCTATCACAAGTTTCCTTAGCAACAAGAAGTATATAATTTGGTTGTTCATATACTGCCAATATGCTATGTAAGCATTTAGCATATGGGCTACAAAGAAATCATAGGTTAGCCTGAGAAATAGAAGAGTTGTTCATTTGCATACATAGTCATATTTTAAGAATTGTTCAAGAAAAAATTTTGCTTTAGTGAATTTTTTCAATGCCATGGTAAAAATTAATGCTACTTTTCTATTTGATAAGAATGCATAGTGATTCGCTTTTTGTATTAGCTGGCCTCTGCATTTTAAGCTTCTGTGGTTCAAGCAGTTATTCATAATATTTGGTTAATAATAACAATAGTTTCCATACATAGAACATATTTCATTTAAAGACTACTTACATACATTTTATCATGTGACCCTCAGGATACCCCTGTAATGTAGGAAACACAGTATTATCCCTCTTTAATAGATAGAAATCTGGGGCTCTGAGTTTGTTATTTGCTCAAGGGCACACAAGCAGAAGTGATGAAGTTGGAATTAGGACCTCAACAGTCATTATTTTTGTTTTGTTTTTGTTTTGTTTTGCCATGCTAACAAAATACATTCACATAAAGAATGGCCCTGTGCTGAGCTGGACAGACAGATTTGTAATGGCTTCTCCATGATGCTGAAAGGTTTTTTTAATGCATTTTGATAAGTATTCCTTAATGACTTGATCTGTGGGAGGCAGTCGGCATTGGTGACTATTGGTCAAGGATAGTCATGTCCTTTTAATCTATCCAGTGAGAAGGATGGAATCTTTTGCTTTTAAACCCTGGACAAGATGGAAGCTGGCCAGGTTCCAGGAGCATGGTAGGAATTGGGATGGCTCTCTAGTGTGTCTGGGCCTCTCCCTGCAGGGATTAAATAAATGCTTTCTCTTTGTACCTGAAAAAAAAAAAAAAAAGTATTTAAACTCCTCAAGAGTGGGCTTTGTTTCTTTTTTGTCATTATATCCACAGGGTCTCATGTGATTCAGAGCACACTGTAGAATTAATAAGTGCTTATAGTTTGGTTGATTGATTTGTGCATTTGTATGCCTTCTTAATGACCCCAAATAAATATAAAACCTTAAAGTCAAGAACTTAAAAAAAAAAAAAAAATAAGTATTCCTTGCAGGTGATGCAGACTACAATCCATCCATTCCTGCTTACTCAATGCAAATCTTGTCCATTGACCCTCACCATAAATTTGCCATAGGGTGTTCACCCACTATCCTGGGAGGAAATGGGGGACAAAGGGAGTCTTCCTCAAATTCTCTTGACATTTCAGAGATAACAGAAGACTATTGATTGTCCCTTGTTCTCCATATATAACTGGCCTCATTTTTTCCCCCTATTATTCATTTCTCTAATGACATCCTTCTTTCTACTTTTCCTGCATGATTCATTATTAGTAACATATTGCAACTTGCCTACCACAAGCCTTCCCATTACTCTTTGGTGATCCTCAACTTCAGTTCTTTAGAAACAATGCTATTTCATTACTCCCAGCCATTCAGCATTACCATAAGAATGCTTGGTGATAAAAATATGGACTTTTGACTTATGGAAAGTTTGGGTTAATTAAAAGCAATATTGTCTTCATTATTAACACATATTTATTGAATGCAGCAATGCAGCATTTCCATCTATTTGGATGAAGGTAGATTTTCAGAATTAGCCCTCTAAAAGTGCTGTGTTTCCCCAATTATTTCTCCCTGACTCATTCATGAACAGAGCACAGTGAAGTCTGGAGTACAAAAACTATTCCTAAGCTACTGTTACCATCACTACTATAGCCATGAAATTGGAAGCCATAGAATTCTTTTATCAGCTGTCATACTCAGATGCCTGCATGATATCAATAAGGAGTTGTATATATATATATATATAATTAATTAAGGTGAACCTCTAGGAATGGAGGGTCACCAGGATGCCTGAGAAGAGGTGAATAGCTAAGGTCAGAAAAGTAGAGCAGGTTAAATTTTCAATATGTACCAGCAAAGGGACTATGACACTTTTAGCCTGGGTGGGATAGGGAGAGAAGGAAGGAAAAGAGGAAGGGAGAGAGGGAAGGAAGGGAGGGAGGAGAGAAAGAAGGAAGGGAGGAGAGAGGGAAGGGAGGGAGGAGGGAGAGAAGGAGGGAGGGAGGAAGGAAGGAAAGAAGAAGGAAGAAAGAGAAGGAGGGAGGGAATGAGGGAGGAAGAGAGGGAGGAAAGGAGGAAGAGAGGAGGGAAGGGAGGGAAAGGAAGAGAAATAAAGGAGAAAAGAATAAGGAGAAAATTTGTCTTAATGTAAGAATGACCCATTCATTCCAATTATGTCAGAAGAGAAATGTCCTACTGGCCATTATCATTTGATCCAAATCTATGGCTGTTTCAATATGACAAGAATTAGGCACCCCACTATTCTTCTAATGGCATATATACTGGCTACCATCTGCTTGTAAAGTGGATGATCAGCCCCCCCAAAAAAAAACTTGTATAAGAAATAGGTCATTTATTTTAATCCTGGATATTTATCCCTATCCACTAATCCATACTATAAAAATTGTAATAAATAGAAGTCCAACCAAGGAGAAAGATGGATTATTGACTGAAAAGTTCATCTCTTTTAAGAAGAAATTAGAAAAAAAAGTTAAAGGTTTTTATAAGTTTATAATGTTTGTATATCACAGCTTTTAATTTATGAACAATAAACAGAATAAAAGTAGTGCTTTGATTTAGAAGTTTATTGACTTTTTTTTCAGTTTTCAAAGAGTGATATGTAACAGTATTGTAAAGTTAGCTTAAAGGAGCAAGATTACCATCAGCATTATAAATTAATCCAGAGAAAAAAGACCTAAACTTGCTGGCCAATAAATAGCTTGAGCAAACTTCAAAGAATGCATTGAGGGAATAAAGGATTTATTCCAAACATTGTATCATATTCCTAAAAGACCAGTTGCTATCACTTTCTAGCAAGAAAAAAAAAAAGCTATTTAACATGTTATTAAAACAGGTGTGATTGCTCTATTTTCTTTTAAAAATACTTGTGAAATAATTTGCAAGAAAGGCTAGACCACAAATGTATAATAAGGCAGAAAAGATGGATAAGAATCCTGATAAGAAAAACAATTTTTAAGAAGAATTAACAGTGAAAAAAAAATAAGAGTGGAGGGAGATGGGGAGGAGAAACAGGACAAAAGAGGCATGCATGAGAAGAAATAAGAGAGAAAAGAGAAGAGAAAATGAAGCAGGAAGAAAAAAAAAGTTTGTGTAGAGAAGAGGAGACTAAGGATCTCTCTGCAGTATCTGATTCTTGTTGACCATGTCCTTCCTTCTGATATCTTCTGACCCCTTGGTCTTCCTGACTCTGTTCTGTAATGCTTCTCTCCATATCTATCCAAACAGTTATTCTCAGTCTCCATTGTTGGATCATCTATAGAGTGTCCCTCATAAATGATATATTCCTGAGTTCTATTTTGGACTCTTCCCTCTTCTCTCTCTATACTCTCAGCTCCCATGAATTAAATTATCATTTTTTTAAGATGACTCCAGATCTATAAACCCCATCTCTCTCCTGAACTCCAGGTCCTCATCTCTAACTGCTCACATGGCATCTCTACCTATTTTACAGTTAACTCAAGTCTAGTGAAATCAAGTCAGCAACTAATTAGTAAGCACTGTTACGTGCCAGGCATTCTGCTAAACAAAGGAATGCAAGAAAAAAAAAAATCTCCTGCTCTCAAGGAAGTCCCTGTCTAATGGAGGAGATAACATGCAAACAATTTTGTACAAACAAAATATATTCAAGATAATCAACATATCTAAAATAGAATTCATTATCTGTTTCTATACATCTTACCCCTCTTTCTAACTTCCCTATTTCTTTTAAGACTACTATTCTTTCACTCACCTATGTTTATAGTTTAAAAGTTACCTTCAATTCTCTATTTTCACCTTTTCATCTCCAATCAGTTGCCAAGTCTTATCTATTCTTCAGTAGCTTTCATATTGCCCCGTTCTTTCTATAAACAACACAATTGTCCTAGTTCAGGCCCTCCTAACTTTTCACCTAAACTAAGATCATACTCTCCTATTTGGTCTCCCTATCTCTAGTCTTTTCCTTCTTAAATCTATCCTTTCACTCCTGCCAAACTTTTCTTCATAGACCACAGGTCTAACTATAGCTACCCTTCTCAACATCCTTTAGTAGCTCCCTGTCACCTTTAGGATAAAATACAAACACCTCTGTTTAGCATTTAAATTTTTTTACAATCTAGCTCCAATCAATCTCTCTAAACTTAAGTAGACTTATCAGGACCTTTTGTACAGATATTTGCTTCTAGATTAACTGCTCTTCTTTACCATTCAGTGAGAGAAAATAGTCATAGAATACTTACAATGTTCCAAAGTAGAGGACAAGACCCTCCATTCCACAAAAGAAAGTTCACAAAATATATATCAAACAAAACACACCACAAGTGCTTCTAAGGATGTTAGTGAGTTCCTCATTACATTTAGAATAAAGAGAAAAGATTAGAGACTAGACATGTGATTCCATTAGTATAGAGATCCTGGTGAGGAAGATCTTTTACCAATGCATGTTTTAATCTTAAAGAACACCCAGTAGCACTGAGAGGTTTAGTGATTTGGATAGGGTCATACAGCCAATATGGGGCAGAAGCAAAACTGGAATGCAAATATTCCTGATTCTGAGGCTATATATCCACTCTTCCATGGCTTCCTCTCTAACATTCAGAATGAAAAACAGAAAATCTTAACCTTAAACACTTTGGAAAGTTTGGTGAGAATTATAGACTTTTTTCAGAATATTATTTTTAAATGAACAAGATAAAGTAGATTTTACTGAAAAGGAAAGAAATTATGGACTACTAGTAATGTGCCTTTCCTTATTTCACTAGTGTAGTCCTAAACAGTGGATGCAGTCTCTATGCCTGTTTTAAAACTTCTTAAATATGATTGACTTCTCCAGAACTTGTGCTTTACATCTAAGGTATAGCTTTTGCCATTTTGAATATCTTATTGGAACAATTAAGTAGTATTTGAAAGTGTTCATTATTATTATCATTAATATCCCCATCACCACCACCTTCATCAAGGAAGTTTACATCTTGAACACTATAACTAAATAATTACCTGTTCTTTATGTTTGATGGACCTTTTTTGTTCTTCATCATGCTCATGATGAATACATTAGATGATACATTAGAACAGCATTTTTTTGAAAACATTATTATGATAAACTAAATAAATATTGACAATGATTACTTGGAACCCAAAAAATTAATCCTCCCAGACACCTGAAAGTTTATTCTTTTAAACATCAAAACTTTTCTTATATTAGAAAGATTTTCCAAAGTGCTTCATGTACTTCTGTGTCTTCTTATATAAGATACAGACTCTAAATTTACATTTTTCTTAAGATCATTATGGCTTTCAATTATTGTTGAAGATCTTTTTTTATGGTTGTCCCTTTAGGTGCTCCTGAAGGATAAAGTTCTGGCTGCCCTTAGGGCTTCTAGCTTGGTAGAAACTGCCAGAACTTGTAGTCAACTGGTTAAGCTTTTGAGAACATAGATTCACATGAGGACCACAACAAGACATTAGGATATATCTTTAACACTCAAAGCCCTCAATCAACTGGCTCTCATTTCCATTTTCTTCAGTGTATCCTAGTTAGGTTGCACAGCGCCTTGAATTTTAATCCTACCTCTGATACTAACTTATTTCTACAAACATCACAACTATCCAAGTTCAGGTGTTCGGAAGGATCCCGAGAAGGGGACTTGTGGTCTATGAATAGCAGTTTGATAGAAGTGAAAGGATGAATTTAAGAAGGAAGAGACTAGAGATAGGGAGACTAATTAGGAGAATATTACCATAGTCCCAATAAAAAGTTAGGTGGACTTGAACTAGAATAAGTGGGCAAGGCATTTAATCTCTCTCAGACTCAATTTCTTCATCTGTAAAATGGAAGTAATAATAATAATAATAATAATACCTACCTCCTAGGGTTTTGAGAACCAAATAAGATAATATTTGCAAGGTTTTTCAAACCTTAAAACACCTAGTCAGCTAGGGCAGCTAAATTGCACAGTGAACAGAGTTTTGGGCCTGGAATCAGGAGTTTAAATCTGTCCTTAGACACTGACCAATTGTGTGACTCTGGGCAAATCCCTTAACCTTGTTGACCTCAGTTTCCTCATCTGCAAAATGAGCTGGAGCAGGAAATGGCAAGTCATTCTATTGTCTTTGCCAAGAAAATCCCAAATGGGATCACATAGAATCAGATATAATTGATCAACACAATAGTCTCTCATTCAGAACCTCCACTTCTGCTATTCTGTAGACTGCTTTCCCATTCTACCTGAAACATTTCAGTCCTTACTTTCATTCTTTTGGCTCCTCTTCTTTTTTCTTATCTCCAAACCAGTGCTAACAGCTTCTTCAACAGGCTCAAAATGCTCCTGCAACATCCCTTCAGTAAGATCCCAGAGCTAGGATCACTCCTGGCTCTGCAGCCTCCCAATCATACTGTTAGTATATTGGCCCTTTTGTGAGCCATTTGCTTGTTAAGTGTTCCCAAGTTGTTTTAGGGGACTCTCATCACTTGTACTTAATGCTCCTTATAGACAAAGACAGTGTTCTTTTGCCTTTATATTCATCCATCAGGTCTAATATATAGAGAGTCATCCTCAAAGCCATGAAGACCCGAGTTCCAGTTATATTCCTGACACCGTCTAGTTATGTAATTCTGCGTAAAAAAATCTCTTAGTGCCCCAGGTTACTCTCAAGATTTTAAATTTCAGACAAGGTATGAAGCTGAATTTGTAGAGGGAATTTCCTCACTTCAGAGTTCCCTATACACATGAAATGAAATCACAGGTCTAAGCCCTATTCTTTCTAATATGCAATAATTCTTTATACATATCAGGTGTCTTTTATAGTTCTTTTAGAGCTAGTCGTCTTGTCCAACCCCCTCATTTTACAGATAACTAGCAAAGAGAACTTGCTAGAAATTTCTGTAGCTCCTTAGTGGCAAAGTCAGAAGTAAAAGGTTTTAAGACTCTCAGCCTGGAGTTTTTTGCACTTTCCCTAGATAGAACCAACTTTAACATCCAATCTTATTCCCTCATTTACTTAGGAGAACACTGACTTCCTTATTGGATAATCAATAATAATAATTTCTGTGTGTTCTTTTTTTGTATGTTTGCAAAATACTTTATATGTGTTATCTCATTTGATTTTGAAAACCCCACTATTGAGGTAGATGCTTTTATTATTCCATTTTGACAAATGGAGACACTGAGGAACAAAAGATTTAATGAGTTGTTCAGGATCCTGTTAGCCAATGTGTCTAAGGTAAGATTTGAAATCAGATCTTCCTGATATCAAGTCTGACACCTTATGCCCCTTGTCCCAGGTACCTCAGAAAAGGTAGATAGTTTACTCAAGAAACTCAGGATTCAAACTCATGTCCTTTGTTTATAAATACAGTATTGTTTTTCACTATGTTAATGGTATAAATTAATATCATTTTACATTTTTGACTTGATTAGAGCTTTATTTCTCAATGAATATTTGGATAAAGAATTAATTTTTTAATACTACTCTTGTCATTTGATTTGAGTATGGAAGGAAATCTCACTTTTGATCTTGTTTTAAAGCACATCATAATATTGAATAATGCAGATTTAAGATATTTCAGTGATTTATGATTATGAATTATAATTCAGGTGTTCCCATTATCTCATATAAAAATCACTTAGCATCCTGCCCTGCCCTCCTTATCACAACTGAAGATTGTAAAAGAGATTTGAAGCCTCAGGTAAAAACATTTTCTAAGTAAAAGCAAGTCCAAGCCTCACATACAACCCTTCAGAATGAACAGCATCATTACTTTCTAAATGTTGAATTTACTTTTGAGATGGATGTTTTATAGATAGTAGACTGATAGTTGATTAAAGCCCAGTTTCTGGATGTTGTTTTTAGGGGGGTCAATTCAGGGTTTTTTATTGTTTTGGAGAGTTTTTTTGGTTTCTTGACTTAGGTGGGCAATTTGATGCTTGTCCTGCCAAGCTAGGATAGTCCATTTCACATCTGTCTTACTAAGACAGATTGTTGGCTGTATGAAGCACTTACAAAGCATTGACTGATAAATGATTTCACTCTTAGTGCAAAACATTTATTTGATTTATAAATTCATTTGGCTCTTAAAAACCTATTGAGGATTTTCTCTTTGGTATGTTCTCTCTCCAAGACGATGTTATTATCACCTATTCTGAAACAAGAATGATATTGTAAGCCAGAGAAGAACTCTGCTATGAAAATAGCAGGTGTCAGACTAACTTTGCATACATAAAAAAGCGTTTATTTTGTGGGTGATGTGTGTGAAGGCTCACATGTTAAGGTGACAAACTATCAATCTCACTAAAAAATTGTGCCAAAATTATATAAATCTCTGTGTGTATTTATGTGGGGGGGGGGGGTAGCTCTGGAGTCAGGAAGAGCTGAGTTCAAAATACATCTCACTCACTTAGCTCTGTAACCATAAGCAAGCCACTTAAACTTGTTTTTCCGAGTTTTCTCAAAAGTAAAATGATCTGGAGAAGAAAATGGGACACCATTTCAGTATCTTTGGCAAGAAAACCCCAAATGGGGGCTAGACCTGACTAAGATGGCTAGACAACATAATTGTTGCTCTTTATCTTTTGGTTCTCAGGATGATCAGTTATATAGCAAAATGGTGATGTCTTGACCTGCTAGTGAATTGGATTTAAATGAGGCTCAGCTGTGCAAAGTCACTAACCTCACTCTCTTCTCCAGAATCACTGTTACCAGAGTTCAGTGATAAGACATAGATAAACCCTACATGTGAGGGTCCAGTGATGTATATGGGAATCTTTGGCCTTTTTAAGCTAAGTTCTTTCCCAGGTCCCAGTTTGTCTGAGGCAACATCCATTCAGTAGCTCCAGCTCAGGTAAGAATTGAAGTAAAAAATTTTACTTTGCCTTCACAAAAGAATCAATTTGCAGAGGGAAGACCCTTAGAGTTCTTGGCCAGAACAGAAACACTTGATATTTACACTCACTCTGAGCTATCAAAACCCAAACAATGAGCAAGTGAGGGTCAGATTGAGACCTATTATTGGCCAAACAGTGAGAGCCAGGGTGGCTTGGATTTAAAGATATAATCAATAGCTCCATTTGAATCCTGATGGGCTTTTATCAGTTTAGTTTTCTAGAACTATATTTCAAGAAATCATAAATGAAAACTACATGAGACAAAAGAGTTATGTGTCCCAATTTTTTAAAAAAATAAAGAATAAATAAATAGGGAAGAAAAAAATAGCACCTAAGCCCCAAGATATCTTGAAAAATATAAGTGATCAAAATTATATTGCATTGGACAGAGGTCTGTCCATATGTAAGGATGTGATTCCCTATGTGGACAGAAGAAAGAGAAAGGAGAAGGAGGAGGAAGAGGAGAAAGAGAAGGAAGAAAAAGAAAAAAAGTAGCATTGTCCAGCTGGGGCTAGTCTGTTGGGTCCCCCAGGGTAGCAGCTGGTACTCACATATCAAATAAGATCAGCAACAAATGTTTGTATGTATAGAGCTAAAGACTGGATTTCTGACTACATTAATATAGAAAGTTACAAGGTGAGGAAACTCCTTCTACCAGTGCATAATTGTAGACACTCTCTCTACCAATGGATCACATTCTCTGCCATGCATAGTTGTAGACAATTTCCTAAAGTACTAAAACATTAAGTGATTTGCCCTGGATCACAAAGAATGTATCTGTCAAAGGATGAACTTGAATCTAGGGTTTTGAAGTTAATGCTTTCTCTATGTCCTCTCTTTCTCTTCTCTTTTCCTATTCTTTTTTCCCATTCTTCCCTTCCCTTCCCATTGTCTCTCTTTCTCAATAAATGCACACATATGTATTGTATATGGGTATATATCCATATAACATATACTCATATCTTAAATATAACTGAAAAATTAAAGGATTTAATTCTTACTTCTAGGGGGAAAATAAGTAATTTCTAATGTGTAATGGGTAATTCTTGATCAGTCAGTAGATAAGAAGACCACAGGATATAGAAGTAGAAGGTTTCTTCAAGGTACTTTAGCTGTAAACTTGGGAAAACAAAAAACAAAACAAAACAAAACCAAAAAAACAGAAACACATGATTAGGCCTACAGCATAGCATAATGGGAAGAGCTTGGAGTCAAGAGATTTGGATTCCTGACAAAGACCTACTACTTCCCAAGATATGGGATATTGGATCATACATCATATCTCTCTTGTTTCAATTCAACAAACTTTTTTTAGATTTCTTCATTTTTGTCTCTAATCCCAACATCTAGCATGGTGTTTGTTACATAACAACATTTAATAAAAGCTTGTTTATTGAGCTATTTGCTATATATAAGTCACTGAAGTAGGAATAAAAATTTTAAAAGAGTTCAGTCTTTATTCTCAAGGAATGTCCCACCTAACTGAAGATATTTTAGTGGAGGGGGGGAAGGGAAAGGGAGAAGGAGGTTACTGGATTAGTGGTTTCATTAACATAGAGATTTCCTGTCAAGAAATTTCATTTTAACACAGAACAGTAGCTTCTCAGCAGCATATACCTACCTATGACCAGATTCAGGATTACCAGAGCAGTTCTGCATCTACAATGCTGGATTGCCTCCTTCCCAGGGTTGTTGTAAGGATCAAATGAGATAAGGGATATAAAATCACTCTGTCACAGTATGCAAAGAGAAGCTCTAAGAAAGCATCAATCTGTCAATTCAACAGATATTTATTAAGTGCTCAATATATTTAAAGCATTGAGGAAAACAAAAAGGATCAAAGTCTTCCATCTGTGATCTTATTTTGACCCCACTAAATCCTTATGAGATAGACTAGACACTGATGCCATTTTGCAAATAAAGAAGCCAAGACAAAGAACAACATTCACAGAACTAGTCAGAGGCAGAGCCAAGAATAAAGCT
The DNA here is from genome assembly GCF_902635505.1 of Sarcophilus harrisii. Lineage (NCBI taxonomy): Eukaryota > Metazoa > Chordata > Mammalia > Dasyuromorphia > Dasyuridae > Sarcophilus > Sarcophilus harrisii. The sequence goes on along the minus strand of NC_045426.1, from coordinate 174,852,918 downwards.
CATATATTTGGATTGTTCAGAAAAACCTGGTTCTTACATTTATTACTTGTGTGATTATAGACAAATCACTTAACCTCTCTGAGCCTCAATTGCCTCTTCTATCGAATGGGGACAATAATACTTCTACTTATTTCATGGGATTGTTGTATAGATTAAAGGGGATAATGTATGTAAAGTGCTTAGAAACCATATAAATATCTTCCATTATGATTATATCCTCATTTTGTCATGGCGTCTTTCCTCTATCTGTTGGTAAATTTTCAACAGTAAGAACTTTTTCATTTATCTTATGGATTAATTCTTGATCCATGGACTTTAAAGTGACCATCACAGAGGACAACTATCAGTTATGATCTTATTCAATTATAACCTTAGTTATCAGGATATCCCAGATATAATATTCCTTCTAATCAAGTTGGTATTTATTTTTGCTCCCCAACCATTCTTCTGCCATGCCATCAGAGCTTACTCTAAGATAAGTTCTTTTTTTCTTTTTTTTTATTATAGCTTTTTTTATTTACAAGGCATATGCATGGGTAATTTTTCATCATTGATCTTTGCAAAACCTTCTGTTCCAACTTTTTTTTCCTCTTTTCCCCTACCCCCTCCCCCAGATGTCAAGTAGACGAATACATATTAAATATGCTAAAGTACATGTTAAATGCAATATATGTGTACATATTTATACAGTTATCTTGCTGCACAAGAAAAATCAGATTCTAAGCTAAGTTCTTAAGAGGGCAGTTTGTCTTTATCACACTCTCTGTTTCTTTTCTTTTCTGTTCTTCTCTCTGACCTCAGGCCTATCATTTGCTGCGCTATGAATAAAGTTCCTTTCCCCATGCAGGCTGCCTAAATAGTACTGTCTTCCTGGGAAAACAGAATATTTCAAAAGTGTACCTTCTTATTCTCTATCATTATAACATCCCATCTCTCCAACCACTACTCCCAGCTATCTGGAGGAGGAAAGCATCTTTTAAACTAAATCATCCTAAGGTGTGAATGCACAACAATAGCACATTGTGTACTTCCTTATTTGATATATTTTAATTTTAAATTACAACTTTTGTAAAATCAGTGAAATGAATCTCTAACAGTATAATTTCAGAAATTAATATTGGAGAATAAGAACAATTTTGTAGCTATTGAATCATACTATGGAGATCATATTCCACCCATTTGGATCTGCAAGTCATGCTTAATCTCATCTCTTGGCTTTTTTCATGTTTTCACCCTCTCTCAGAATATCCTTTCTCCTATTCAATCATCTAAATTCTATACTTTCCTATTTCAATTATTTCCAAATTCTTTATTTCCAATTCAAATTTCACTTCTTCCATTTCATTATCTTTGGAGTCTCTTTTGAGATATAGGCAGAGAAGAATGGAGGTTGGGGAGAGAGAGGCAGACATAGATGTAAAGTAGACATGCTTTAAAATTTAAGAAGCTTAGCCATGTAAGCCTGAGTCCAGTTAAGGACACACCGAAGAATAAAAAGAGCCAATAGACCTCTTATAAGTCAATAAATACTTGTTGATTTTATGATAGCATAAATCATGAAAATCAGTGGCATTTTTATGTTCTTGATTTCTTTGCCAAATCAATTTCTCAGTCCTTCAGCTAATTCACTTTTGAAATAGAATAATATTGGTAGTATCTATCTCAGAAAGAGATAGTATGGCTTCCCTGCTTCTGATTCATCAATCAAATTATAACTTCTCATTGCCTCCAGACTAATCTTTAATTGTGGGGCAATTCACTGTGTGTGGGGGGAGAGGGGAGGAGGCGCACGCTGGAAGCACATGAATGCCATGGACCTTTTGGAAATCTGGTGTAACTTCTGGACCCCTTCTCAAAATAATATTTACTGCTTGCATTCATAATTGAAGGAAATGTGGAATACAAGTTAAAGATAATGAAAATAAAAAATGTCATTTTGTTTCCCCATTCCTGAAATCTACCCACAAATATCTTGGAAAGGACGCTGTTTTACAAGTTACTGATAAGTTGCTAGATCTGTATCACTAGAGGGAAATTTCACATAGGGAGTTCACTAAACCTGCAAGTCCAACTCCCTTGACCTGACAAAATTGTTGTAAGGTTGAAATGAGGAAAATACTCTATAAGCTTTTAAATGTGCCATATACATGTTGGTTACCATTACTTATGATCTGTTTTGTATTCAGACTGTATCTATGTTTGATATCCCTGACTAGAGAATAATAATCATAAGAGCAAAGGCAAGACTTACCACCATATTTAACACATAATAAATTACAAAAACTTAAGCAATTTTAAATGAATTAAATTACCACAAATAATAGAACTTTCTAAAAGAAACATGCAAATTAAGCATTTGAAAATGAAACTAATTGAATCCATGAAAAATCAAAACAAGTAATATTTGGCTGAAGCCAACACACTTAGTCCGCTGAGAAAGTCTGTCTTTGGCTTCATTACCTAATTTTAATTTCTATCTAGCATAGATGTTTAACACTCTCAGGTCTTTAAATAGAAGGAAGTCTCAGAAGTAATCTTCTGCATACAGCAGCCATTTAATAAGTATTCATCAGATTGACTTGCATTATAGAAGAAAAATCCTGGAACTTAATGTAGCCCATGGAGAAACCTGAAAAATCTTGTGGGAAAGTATAATTGCCACATAACTCTTGACTCTAGAGGCATTATTTGGCCAGAACTCTAGGAAACAGCTCTTTGAACTTACTGTGTCTTAGATTTTGGGGTTCTTGGACAGAAAAAAAATGGAAATACAATTTAGTGCTGCATGAATTCTGTTTGAACAAGAAAAATTATTTTCTTATAACTGCAATACAATGTGAGAGAAAAAGTAGAAGAAAGATAATACCTCTTCCAAGGGTGTTTCAACTTTTATATTATAACAGAAGTGAACTGGATTTCACCATGCTAAAAAAAAAAAAAAAAAAATGGGGGGGTGGAGGGTGCAGAAGGCAAATCTCAACATTTTGTTAATTCTCAGAGTTTCTTGGTACAATCCTTTGCCTCCAAATGGATGGAGGAGGGGTAGAAATCCCTTTTCAATATGACTATAAGTATCATAAGAAGAGAACAACCATAAAAAGTCTGCCCCTTCTGTCCCACCTCAGGTGTTGCACTTCTTGATCTATTCCAGGTCCTCATTTGCCTAATTGCTCCTGCCAGCCTGGCAGATATTTTCCCTGCAGCCTCAGCTCTGCTCACTGCGGAGACCCTACCTGGCACACGCACCAAGTTGGTGCGTCAGCATTTTAGGTAGAAATGAATGAAAAATCAATCAGTGCAGCTGCAGTGGCAGCATGCACAACTCCAGCATAATTTGTGCATGATTTTTCAACCGTTCACCATAGACTCAGTTTTTAAGATGGTAAGTAAATTTGTGATTTAAAAAAAAGGGTTGCTTGTCCTCAGGCAGAAACCTTTTGTCCTCTTTCCTACTTAGCCCTAGCTAACTTAACATCCTGTTTAGGGAGTCAGCTTAATCAGTGTCAAGGTACATGGGAAATGTCATACAAATATTATTCACTTGCCCTGAATTTTTATTTATTTCTCCATCAGACTAGGTGCTAAATGAGCAAGTATGGATTGACAAAGTTGTTTTTGCAATTCCATATGTAACAGATCTAAAGCAATTAAATAAAACCCCAAAGACATAACAATGCAGGATTTAAAACATCTCTCTCTCATCACAGATCCATCCTGTTTGTTTAACTCCCTGCGACTCTCTGTGTGGAAAGACAGCATTCTGCATTCCCAGATGTATACTTCTGCAAAGATAGAGTTAAACACCATTTGTTCTCTGGCTTCACCCACTGGGAGGGGGGGGGGGGGGGGTTTGAAGTTGTGAAAGCTGCAGTCTTCAGCTCTCCCAGGACAGCTCCTGTAACTTTCTGAGCAGATTGGGTTAACTATTTTTATAGAGCCATTATAGGATGATAAGTTGTGCAGTGCAACCCTATAAAGGTTTCCCAATTTCACCAGCCTGTTTGTATTTGATGCCCTCACAGTGAAGAAGAATCTCGTGGCTGTCAAGATGAAGAGTCTACTTTTTCTGGTGCTGATTTCTCTCTCCTGGGCTGATCATCTTACTGACAACTACACTCTGGAGCATGACAGAATTATCCACATCCAAGGTAAGAGACACATCATTTTGAGTCACTTAGAAGGAGTTGAGATGCTGGCTTAGTGTGGTTTGATTTTCATTTCTGCTGCATTGACTCCTCTATCCTTTACCCTTCCCCCACTAGTATATATGTGACCAAATACTGACCTCCCCATACCTCAGTCCTTCCCCATTTGGTTGCTTTAGTTCTGATAAGAAAAATTGAATAATCAAAATTATGCAGCCTAATTGTATCCAAACTACAATAAGTTGGTGCTATACTGCCAGACTTCTAAGTGTAACTCATTTTCTAACTAGAGAAAAGTGCATGGAGTTTACTTCAGTGCATTTTATTGTAGAATAGATATGTTGAAAGAATTTAGCTCAGGAGAGCTTAAGAATTGCATGTAGTGCTGGCTGATTGGCTACTTCAAAAGCAAAAATGTAAACAAAAATAAAAAGCAAATAAGTTTAGGTACAGAAGAAGTAGCTTACCCCAGAATAAATGGGCCCCTTTTTAAAGCTTGGATTCACATATGCCATCCTATTGCCCCTGCATGATCCCGATGAATTCCTTTCCATCTTCAAGCTTATAACTGTGGTAGGATAGGAGGCTGCAGTACAATGCAGCTATTTTCTCAGTCCCAGCTTCAGATGAGGGTCATCCTGCCTGAGGAAAGTGGAGACTTATGCAATCGGAACAGGCAGAACCAAAAGAGCTGGGGTTTCTTGCCTTCCATCTCCAGGCTGATGAAGTAAAAAAAAAAAAAAAGGAAAACTGAGTTTGTCCTTTTAAAAGGTGTGATAGTGTTTATTCTGGGTGTGTGGTTGATTCAGTTTTTGAGGAACTGAATTGCAATCTATACTCTGAGTTTTTGAGTAGGCATAAAATGCTAAGTTTTATCTTCAAGGTCACAAGTATAGTTTTGGAAAATTGTGCTCCCTGCAAAAGAACCGATATTTTGAAGGTCAAATGGTAGAGTAAATGTAGCTGAAAGTGTCCTCTCTAACCTGGGAGCTATATGTATTATGACCATGAAAAAATAAATTAAAAATCACTCTCAATTTGACACTGACTAACAATTGTGGACATATCTCATTCAAGAACTTCTATCCTATAAGTTTCCAAGAATTTTTTTTCCTGAACCTTGAGAGAAAAATTATGTAATAGAAAATATTACTTCCCCAACTGCTGACTCAGCTTTTTCCTTTAATAAATGCAGAGAAGTTAAAGCTGTTTGTCTAACACTGAGTTGGGTGATTATAAACCAAGTGTGCCAAGAGGTTTATGATAGGAAGTTGTGTCTCTTACCTTTTGTTCAAAGGGATGAATCCATCCCAGCAGATAGGTAAACCAAAGTTTAACTGCAATAGCAATCCTGATTAGGTACTATTTCTTTCACACTGTCTGCTGTTTTGTTTAAATTCCACAAGTAATTAAAGTACTATCAAAAACCAAAGCATGAGAGATTAAGATGAAAAGCAAAAACATTACAGGATTAAATTGTTCTTGGTGGGTACAGATTCAGATTACACAATAAGAACTGTACCTATTCCTATGAATTATACTTTACTTTCTTAAATTCTATATGATACAATCTGCTACTAAGATTTAAACAAAAGGATTTTTCACTAGATAGTAGTTCAGCATTCCAACAGTTTAGTGTTATGTGACATGTTTCTTCATTTTCCTTTGGTTATACAATGTCTTAGAAGGCACACTGACTGTGAAGAGTCCCTCAAACTCTGAGACAATGCTTCTTAGGGATGGTCTAAACAAGAGGACCCAATCCCTTTCAATTCTGTGATTCTGATTCTGTGAATGAGTGGGGGCCAGTTGTCTTGTGGGAGTGGATCTCAGAATTATGGCTCTGTACCCCAAAAGAAAAACTCTACACAAGTATTCAGTTCCCTTCCAACTATTTTCCAAATGACTAATAGTGAATTGCTTCCCCATGTCATAGGTTTCAAAACAGATTTACATATTACTCAGCACTTCTTGGAAACTAGACTAACAGATTCTCTATACTATGTTTTTGTTTTTAAAGCTTAATAATAAAAGATAAATTAAAGTAAAGCACATCAAGGCACCGGGTCATCAGCAAAACAGAACTGTATTTCCTTTTTGCTTTGTGGTCAGTAGGCATTTATAAACATCTGTTTTCTTAAATTGAACTGAACTACCTACCCAGTATCATATATTCCCTTATAAATTTGAGCTATATGGCCTAAGTAAAATAATTCCTTCAAAGAAATCTGAATCCCAAATCCCCCAGTAGTAAGAATGTGTAAAATCCCACCAAATTACTCAAAAACTGCCTCTAGCACATAGACTTAGTAAATGCTTATTGACTGACTGACTTACTGATTGTATAAAGAAACCTTGTAGAGAGCTATGAATACAAAATTGAATCAATAGTTCTGTAACGATAAAGGCGATGTAAATGTTATGAGGTATTGGGGAACTATGTTTAATAATTACCAAATTGACAATAAAGTGCTTTTTACTCCCTCCTATCCCCCCCAAAAAAAAAGATCCCTCGGTTTGAACTCAAAGGACATGGGTTCAAATCCCCACTCTACTACATTCTGCTTGTATGATGGTGGTGAGTCAATTAAATTCTCTGGATCTCAAATCCTCAAATCCTTATCAACTTAAATTTATTATTCATTTTTATTATTACTTTGGTACTTGATAAGCCAATTGTTCTCAGTGGTAAAATGTAAATTGTGCCATAGTAGAGTGATTTCATAGAAAGAACACCAGATTTAAGGTCAAAGATAGAGGTTCCAATTCTGACTGTTCACTATATGCCCTTAGGCAAGCATCTTCACCTTTGAATCTCATTCTCTATGCCAATAAAACATGGAGGTCCTAAATAGATCCTAGTTTCCCTTGGCATCCAACAATATGAACATTTCCTAATTCTGTGCAATACATTCCTATATCACAGCCAACAGGAATTGCCTAATGGTTCTTCACAGTTTTAAGTAACTTCCAGTTATTTTACTGCACGTTTAATCTGACTCACGTTTGGAAAACCAAAGGGATACTTAGGAGATAATTAAAAGAAAACTAACCCTGAGAAAGAAAATTGGGAAATAGTTCTAGAAGGCAGAGTCAGTATCAGAAAACCAAAGAAGATAACTTCCTCTCCAAGTCCTAAGACTTTCTCTTGAATTTAGTTTTCCTATGCATAGATAAAGAAAAGAAAAAAATTCTAGATGAAATTTGAGGTTTTACACCTTGGGGAAGGGATTGACTTTTTAAAAATTAGTTTCATACCTGAGAAAATAAATTGCTTCCATTTACCACTGGTATCATTCAAAGGTCTATGATTTTATTGTTATTTGTACCTTCTACTACCCCACCCCAAACCTCACCCCTAATGCTGGTAGTGGTTCTTATAATAAATAACTTCAGTTAACATTGTTGTTACTCTTTCAGTAAATAGAATTTTGTGGAAGGTTTTGTAAACTTATTCCTTTACATGCCTTTCTTTAAAACAAAACCATAATGAAAAAAAAAATTTCTTCTAGAGTTACCCATTTTACTCTGGCTCAATTCAAATCTACAAATTAAAAAATTACTTGTTATTCCTCTTAAGTTATCAAGCAAACATCAGAGAAACAATCTACATTCACTTTTTAAACTAGAGACCCCAGATGTGCAACAGAGAACCATAAGAATTCTTTCCCATGCATGGAGTGGAATCACACTTGGCTTTGAAGTCTTGATAAGTTGGTACCTGGGTTTTATCAGAAGAAAAAGAAACACACAGGATAATTAACAAGAAAACATATATTTTAAAACAATGTTACTAATGAACTATAGCTTTGTTCATTGAATTCTTATAAAAAAAAATAAAGTTAGCTATTCTGATAAGTTCTCTCTACCACCAAAAATCACCTAATTTTAGTTGTATTTTTTTGAAAGTCCTCAAATGATAAAATTATTGTTGTTATTCACTCTTGTCAAATATTTTGTGATCCCATTTGGAATTTTCTTGGCAAAGATACTATAATGGTCTTCCATTTCCTTCTACAATTCATTTTACAGATGAGGAAATTGAGACAAATAAGACTAAATGATTTGCTTAGGGTTCATTAGCTAGTGCCCCAGGCTAGATCCAAACTCAGCTCTTCAGGATTCAGACCTGGTATTCTACCCACTTAGATGAGTGCCCAAAAGAGTTCTAGAATCTGACCACAAAGATATTTCTATGTTTGGCAGCAAATAAATAGCTAAAATTCTGGCACCAAAAAATCCAGTCAAACAAATTGAAAAACTTTTTCCTATTTTAGAATTGCAACCTTGGTCTACTTTCACCATTTTAGGTAAAGAATATTAAATCTGGTCTGAAATTAGATTCTAAAAGTAACAAAGGTCAAAGGTATCACAGAGTTCATCTCTAAGCAATATAGGATTGCGATATAGGATTGTGACTCATGAGCTCTTCCAAGTTCCAGTTGTCAATTAATAGGCCTTTGCTTAATACTTACTAGATCCAACACATTATCATAAGTCCTTTCAATGGACAGTGGCTTGTGAATATCAACCAGACTTTCTTTGCATCTGGCTGAGGGATGTTTGAGGAAGAGATATGTTAGACTCTAGTAGCACTCAGATTATGTCTGAACAGGGTCAGGATCCCCCACATCAAATTCCTCGAGTCTTCTGAATGTCTATGGACCTGGGAAATTGTAAACTTTCAACTAGGCATGTGCAGCTATAAGAGGTATTGGATTTGTATTCAGTCTTTGCAACACTACCCTGAACCTTATGTAATAACTGCAGAGTAGGAATCCTGTGGTGCAGAGAGCAGATCAAAAGGAGGGGAGGGGATTTAATAATGCATGACCACAAGCCATCCACAGAGCCAAATGGTGAAGATAAGAACCATTGCACCATCTCTTTCCCACTTCTCAAATCTATTTTTCAAGCTTATCTGACTTCTGTTAAGCACAGCCTTGCAAGCAGCTCAGCAGACCCTCATGTGGGGGGATGGAGGTGGACAAAGTCAATCACTGTCTTTAGATATGCTCTGTGCCTCCCCACCAGCACTTAACCAGGGTTAAGTGGCATATTTGATGGGAGGAGTTTCCTATATCAGCCCCTCTTCTCAATGAATAAGTAGATTGGGAGTTAAGGAAGGGAAAGGAAAGAAGAAGCAAGGATCCTAGATCTAGAAGAGACTTTAAATACTTCATTTTACTTTTTTAATTATTTTATTTTGCAATTACCAAGTATTTACTTTCTTTTTAACCCACCCACTGGGAAAAAAGAAACAAAATAAGTACTACAAATATGTATAGTCATGCAAAAACAAATGCCCATGTTGGCCATGTCAAAAAACACATCTCATTCTGAAATATTTAGTCCATCACTTTTTTGGGGGGAGTTATCTCTGTCCTCTGGAATCATGGCTCATCACTGCATTCAAGCCCTTTTATATAAGGAAGCTGGGGCCCAGAGAGATTATACAACTTGCTGTTCAGGGACTTCAGAGATGAGATTTGCAGATTCTAGAACCTATGCATTTTTTCACCATCTCAAGAAAGGACTTTTGAGTGAGTGAAGCTACAGTGGACCCTTAGGCCCCTTTCCTCTTCTGTCTTTTGCCACACTGGTGTAATTCTTTTCTAAGAATTCTAAGAATAAGAATAAAAATGAGATACACAGAATTATCATTCTTCCTAGGAAGAATGATAATTCTGTGTATCTCATTTTTATTTTGTTCTTGTCATTGAGTTGTTTTTCAGTCCTGTACATGGTTTATGATGTCATTGTAGGGTTTCTTGACAAATGGTTTGCAATTTCCTTCTTCAGTTCATTTTATAGATGAGGAAACTGAAGCAAACGGAGTTGAGTGACTTGTCTAGAATCACACTAGTAAATGTCTGAAACCAAATTTGAGTTCAGGAAAATAAGTCTTACTCCAGGCCTAACACTGTACACACTGTGATATGTGTGTATATGTCTCTTTCTCCACATACATATGTGTGTACATGTATATGTGTATAGACACACAAATATATGGGTATGTGTGTATAGTTTCTCCAGTAGTCATGTAGGGTTGTGAAAGTTGGATTGTAAGAAAAGCTGGGCCCTACAGAACACTTTCAAATTGTGGTTCTGGAGAAGACTTTTGAGAATCCCTTGGACAGTATGGAGTTCAAGTCAGTCAATAACTTAGTGAAGTTAATTCAGGATATTCACTGGAAGGTAAAATACTCATGCTGAAGCTCAAATATTCAGCTCAAAGCTGAAGCATAATGAGAAGACATGACTCATTGGAAAATATCCTGATGTTGGGAAAGATTGAAGGCAAAAGGAAAAAGGGAATCACAGAGGACAAGATAGATAGTAAAATAGAAACAACAAACATGAATTTGTATAGATTTTTGAGAGAGAGAATATAGAAGGACCTGGCATTCTGTAGTACATGGTATCACAAAGAATCAGGAACAATCAAACAACTGAACAAAACCCAGCAACAACATATGTGTGTACATATATGTAAATGTATAAAACATTTAACATGTGTGTACTTGGTATTCTATAGATAGAGGCATGTGTATAGATATATATGCATATAAAATAGCTTATTCTATAGATTGATATATGTATGGATTGATAGATTAATAATTACAGGGGAGTTAGAATCTGCTTTATATGGTTTTTTTTATATTTATATGTATGTATGTGAGTATGCATGTATAGGTATGGTCCAGTAATTCCACTGACATAAGGAACTTCTTATTGAGTATATTTCCTCAACTAATGAAGGCTGTCACTTTCTTTTTAATCAGTAGTCTTAGAACTTTGCCTAGAGCACTGAGCGATTAAGTACTATGTACAAGGTCACACATCCAGTAGGTATCAATATTAAGACAATTCCAAGTCCTTTTATACCATTTTACCTTTTAAAATAAATGTTTCAAGATGTATATATAAATAAATACAAACATATGGCAAAAGCAAGAAAGAGCAGATGTGGAATCTCCCCGTTCATGATAAATAAGCCTTATTTACTTCCCTGTATCTCCTTCAGGAGATATACTTCCAATAACTTTTAAAACAAGTTATGTGGATCTTATTCTTTCTATCCTCATATTTCATCCCCCTCTCTCCTCCCTTCTCTATGCCTCTTATTGAATTACAAACCTGTTGACATCAAATACACTATTTTGAACCTCCTTACAAATTCTGGGAAATTCTCCCAAAACACCCGCAAAATATTCCAGGTTAATCTGAAACATCCAGATTAATAATGAGCTCTTGTAGTCATGCCAACAGGTATGAAAATCTGGATCTAATAATCCTGTCAGGCACTAAGAGATCCCTAGTAAATAGTTGTTCTTTTTTCTTCTTTCCTGCACAAGGACATCATCACTCTATGCAGGAAGTTGATTTGTTCAACAGCAGCCCTGTCCTCCCCACCCCCACCATCACCAAAGATCCAGTAAATCCATTAGGGAATAGAGAGTGTCCCTTTTGTTGCAACTCTGCAAGACGCAAAGTTGACTCAGCTGGAGCTCTGACTGCCAGCTTAATGGCTCGATATTCCAGCAATTTCAACTCACACACAGCATTTCTCCATGGTTTTACAAAATGCCAAGGAGAATAAAATCTACTGGCTCAGCGCTTGAACTTTTAAAAATTTAAATGTATAACCTAACATCATTAACATTACAGCAACAGAATTTGGCTTTTAGCTCACCTTAATATACTGTATCCATCAAGCTGGCCAAGAAGCTTTCTTTTATTTTCTGGATCAAACCAGTGATGTCAAGAGCATGCAGAACACTTTGCTCCTGGTTAATGATTTATATCTTAGAGAGGGTCTGAGAACCTCTGGGGATTTAGGGATTTGCCTAGGGTCACATTGATATATAAATATATGCACACATACATACACATATATATATATACATATACATAAACATATACATATATCAGAGTTTTTGGAAAGAATTCATGTTTTCTTGGAACCATAGAATTAGAATTTCAAATCAGTTTAATAACAAATCTAAATAAGTAGGAAAGAGAGGTCATATTCTCTTTAATTTCACTTCATTTCAAATGCATGGCATCAGAAAAATGAGAGAACCAAAAGTCTCACTAATAAGCTGTTGAGGTCTTCTGATCTGGTCTTTTTGATTTAGCCTAAATTTTTTAAATTATTCAAAGATTCTTTATATTATTGTTCACTCCAATTCCCTAAACAGTTGTCTTCAAACTGATGGTTATTTTACTGGATAAAATATTGATCATTTTATTTATCACCTTGGCAAGATAAAAGAATAATCAAATCCCTTGTCACTAAATGGATATTGACCTGGGTACTGTACAATGTAAGTTGGAGAAGATGCACTGGTAACCTTCTCAAAGATGACATTGTACACCAGGCAACTGCTGGGCAGATGTCTATTTGGGCAGATGTGTGTTCAGACACAGGCACGCTAACAATTATGTCCTCATCAGCAAGTCAGGTCAAATGAAAAAGTATTTAACTATTGAAAAGCTGTTGGATCAGGTTAGACAGGAAAGGTGGGAAAATGAAAACATCACCTTTTCTCCAGTTATTTCATGTAAGTTCCATAACTTACTTGAAGCACAAACTCCTTGAAGTGAGAAGATTTCCACTTTAGAACAGCTCTCTTTGCTATGAGAATTGGCCTGGCATCTTTGGCTGAACTGTTTCCTGGAAAGCAGTGGAAACATTTGGCTCTAGACTGAATGGATCACAAGCTCCAGACATTCTAATACAGGGGTTCTTAACCTCTTTTGTATAATAGACCCTTCTGGCAGTCTGGTGAAGCCTGTGGACCCCTTCTCAGAAAAAATGCTTTTAAATAAATACTAAAATGAAATACAAAGAATTACAAGGGAAACCAATTAAAGTGAAATGTGAGATGAAAAGATGATATTTTTTCCCATCCAAATTTATAGACCCCCCTGAAATCTCTGACTACAGGGTCATCAGACCCCAACTTAAAAGCTTCTGCCCTTAGGGGAAAAAAAATAATCATTTTTACACAGTCACCCACCAGAGGATGTTAATGCAGAAGCAGAAAAACTTCTCATTGCCAAATCTTCCAAAATTATATAAATGATGTTATGTTACATTGATTAACAATTACATCAGTAGAAAACAGTAAGCATTTTCTTTAGGTCATAGATAGAGTTGTTAACTGGGGTCCATGGATTTCTCTTTTAAAAATATTTTAGTAGCACCAGCCTTGATGTCAGGAGGACCTGATCTCAAATCTGGCTTCAGACACTTAACACTTACTAGCTGTGTGACTCTAGGCAATTGGGTTAAATACATACATATATATATATATATATATACATATATATATATATATATATATATATATTTAGTACATATAGTACTATACATATATGTACTATATTCCCATATAATTAATTTCCTTTATAAACCCATATATTTTATTTTATGCATTTAAAAGCATTATTCTGTGAAGGTGTCCATAAGTTTCAGTAGACTGTCAGAGGAATTCATGACCAACCGGAAAAAAAAAAAAAAAGAAAAGAAAAGAAAGAAAGAGTAAAGGGCCTCTGATTTAAAAAATTCGTAATGTTTCAAATGTAAATTATTTAAAAATGCCCCTCATAGTACTTTTTTTAAGACTTATTGTCCAAGAGAATTTTGTAGAAAATTATCAAGCAAGTCTAGGTGAAATTTTGCAAATTTCTGTCACTCTATATCTTTCAGAAAACTGTATGATCACACATTTTTCTCATTGAGGAAATGAATTAGTTATTTGTAATGTTACATTAATGAAGTCATTTTATTTAGATATTAATGACCTTAGTTAAAAGTTTCCATATGAAAACAACTAAATTATTTTTTAAATAGCTCATAAGAAATCATTTGCTAATATTTGAGTGCCCATAGTTTCTAAAAACCAAAGTATATTCTAAAATTCAATTTCCTGGAATTCAGCTTAGCCTGCTTTCTCATGATTAAATCCCTTCATCTGAGCTTTTTTTTTTTTTCATTTCTTTTGTCTTTGATTAATTAAACACAAGTTATAGTTTCAGGTTAAACCAATAAGAAACCTAGATGTAAAGATTCATAGATCATGTTTCTTAATACTCTGAAAACTAATGCTAAAGGCCTTTATTATTAAGTTGAAATCACTATTAGTTGGATTAATCTTCTATGGAAAGTTTTCTTATTAAATGAGCAAATGTTTTTATAATTCACCTGTGAGTTTCACCTATGAGATGAGTTATGTAGTATGGGAAAAGGAGCACTCTAGACGACTTTGCCACCAATTTGTTCTGTGATTTTGGACAGTCACTTTATTTCTCTAAGCCCATTTCCCTCATCAGTAAAATGAGATTTGGGGACTTAATGACTTCTAGGAATCTCTTCCTGCTCTAATAGTTTGGCTCCATGGAGATACGTCTTTAGCTAATACAGAGTTAGAGAAAAATCTCCAGCAAAGATTTGATCTCTTCCTATAAATAATTGCCGAAATAATCTTGACTTTTTATTTCCTGATTTGTTGTTGATTCATTCTTATCCAACACTCATTGACTCCAGTTGGGGTTTCTTGGCAAAGATACTGAAATAGTTTGACATTTTCTTTTCCACCTTGTTTTATATTTGAGAAAATTGAGGCAGACAGGATGAAGTAACTTGCCCAGAGTCACATACCTGAGAAGTATCTGAGGATAGATTTGAACTCAAGTTCTCCTGACTCCAAGGCCAGGGTGCTCTATCCATTGAGCAATTCTTCTACTTCCTGATATTTTCATTGAAATGTCTCACTTATCCTTTTGCCCACAAAGAGAATATGGTCTCTGCAGATTCAGGCTTAATCATAACTCCATTAAGGAGCATCTCCAAGAATCAAATCATGTGTCATTAATTAGAGCTTAATGATGAAGCACAGTTCAGGTTAATGTTTAGATTCCTTTGTCCTCTGATATATATCTATATCATTACACAAATTCTACAGGGGAAAATGTTGATAATAAGACTCTAACTTGCTCTATTAGTGAAAGTTATATAATTCATTTGGCAATCCTTTTCATTCTTGACAATTACTAGGCCGCCTAACTATATTTTCCTATAAGCTGGCAAATTGATTAGATTATTTTATATTAAACCCTAGCCTCTGGATTGTTCACAAAGGTTCTAAGAACATTCTAAGGTGGTGTAGCCAGAGAAATCTCATACAACACATCATTTTTGATACAATCTAATTTACCCAGCTGGACTACATGATGTAACAAGGAACCAAAAAGCTTTTGTTGGTCTCTATTTCTGGTTATCTGGAAAATGTTTCCAGTGGACTAGGAGTGTTATCAAAAGCCAGAACTTTAATCATCAAAGAATTGATGATTTTTTTCTAAAAGAATACACAGTGGGGGGGCAGGAGGGGGAACAGCCACAAAATGATAAATTGTTAACAAACACAACTACTGAAACTGAGCTACCTATCCAGAAATATAGTTATGTGCTCATCTATACCAAGGAAACCAAAGATTTTTTGTTAAAGTAGCACAGGGATATTATCTTTCACTAGATTTTCTTCATGATAGAAAAAGAAAACTGAAAGAAGCCCTAATATTTTAGGATAGAAATGACATTAATGTACTTGATAAATGTTTCTTGATTGATTGACTGAACTAGATTGGTTGAAAAATTAATCACAAAATGAGAGAGAAAGGACAAATGTGAAACTTGGAAAATGGCAAGATTTGGCACCTGCTTGGATATGTTAAGTGAAGGAGAATGAGAAACTGAGGATAGCAATGATTGTTGTTGAGTTATTTAAATTATGTCCAACTTTTTATAATCCCTTTTAGTGTTTTCTTGGTAAAGATAGAAATGATTTTCCATTTTCTTCTCTAAGCCTATTTTATAGAGGAGAAACTGAGGCAAACAGGTTTAAGTGACTTGCCCAGGATCACACAACTACTAAGAGTATGAGGCCAGGAAGTTGTTTTCCTAATTCTAGACCTGGTGCTACCTAGCTGTCCCTTTTAACAACAATAATAATTAGCAATTATATGATACATTTAGTATTTGCAAAGAGTTTTACAAATATTACATCATTTTATTTCACTACAACCATGAGAGGCAGATTTTCTATTTTGTAGATGACAATATTAATAGATAAGGAAACTGAGATACAGAAAGTTTAAGGGACTTGCCCAGGATCATAAAGCTAGTAAAATCTAGACTAGATTTGATCTCAGATGTTGGATGGCTCCAAGACCAGAACTCTATATACTGTGTACCTGGTTGACATGCATACTACCAAGATTATGAGCCTGGAAGAATGATAACTGCTTTGACAAAAATAGAAAATTTGGAAAAGTTAAGGATGGAAAGATAATGAGTTCAATTTTGTACATGTTGAATTTGAAATATCCAGGGCATCAAGCTGAGGGTCCATATAAGTAATTGAATCCAACAGTTTTAAAAATATGAAACTTGAATATGCTAAAGAAAAAAATCCTATCTGCTTTCTTGATCAGCCTCACTTATAGTCATACATCATACAGTAGCTATCATGCTAGCTTACCAGCTCAGAAATAATTAGTTCTACCCATGTAGAAAGTGAATGTAGCAGTTTGCCCAAGAACCAGCTTGATGGAAAACTGAAGTTAATCATAGTGAGAAAGGGCAAGCAAGAGACATGCTACCCTGAAGATCAGCTTGATACAAACCCACTTACGTGGTCAATAGGAAACAGCAATAGTAGAAAGTGTATACTATATCAATAAGGGCCAAGTTTCCCTTTCTGAGCCAAGGTATCTCATTCAATGAGGCAAAGAGACTGAACCATGCATGGTGACAGCCTCTAAAAGTAGGAGCTTTTTTTTTTTCAGATCATAGGAAAACTTTCACATAAATCATTTATTTTTATACAAATGGATAAGAGGTAGGTAATTGTACCATCAGTAGTTAAGCTTTTTTTAAGTTGATTTGGAGTTAATATACTCATTATTAACACAGTGGGTCTAGTCTTTTAAGTATATTCCCAATGACACACCCAAAATAGGCCATTACATCCCTTTAGATCTAATTAGAAATAAACATGTCCTTGCCTCATAGAAACAATTTCCAAATAACAGTTGATCTGGTACAGTAAAGGGGGTTCTTGTAAAATAAAAGAAATTAACATAATTGCATAGAGACATCATTTTATAACTACTTAGCACCTCATCTTCTACTCAAGTCATTAAACATTTATTGAGCACCAAAGTACAAGAAAGCATGGTGCTAGTCAATGATAGGACATATGAAGTTAGATGACACATGGTTTTATGGAAAGACTTATAACATGGGCCCATGTATTGTTTTAGTACAAGGCAACATGCATTAGACCACATTCGGGGTTTTCTTGGCAAAAATAGTGGAACAGTTTGCCATTTCCTTCTCCTTTTCCTTTTACAAATGAGGAAACAAAGGCAAATAGAGTTGAGTGACTTGCCTAGAGCCACACAGCTAGCATTTGAGGCCAGATTTGAACTCAAGAAGACTTTAAGCCCAGCATTCTATTAATTGTACCACCTACCTAATCCATTTTAGATTCCTTTAAAAGAGGGAAGTCTGCTCCAAAAATCTGATTGCAAAAGCTCAAAATTAGTAAAGGTACTAATACTAATATAAACCAAATTATATGCTCAACAATATTGATTTGGTAACTATCTGCTGATTTGGCAGAAACTTAGAGCACTTTAGTTAGGACACAAGAGGAACTACTAAATGGGGAGAAAGATCAAAAGAAGACAAAGTTTTACAAAGACCAGGGGCACTGCAATTCAGCAAGTCTCTTACCTTCCTGACACTTCACAGCTGGGCTGATTTAGAACATGTCAATGAAGTTTTTGTGTATCAGAGAACAAAGCAGTCAATACTAATGACAGTTATTTAAAACAATGTCCAGATCTTTTTTAAAATTCAAATTTCAACTAGCATGCAACTGTTTCTTTGCCTGATACCTTTCTTCTGGGTGTCTTTTATTTAAAAAAAATTTTTTTTAAAGCATTATTTGCTTAGATTAGGGATGATGGCCCAAAACTTTTCTTCATTTGCTTGAGGTAACGAAATTAATTTGTGATTGAAAAATCACAGAAGGGGCAGAACTTAGAAATATCTCAGTGCTCTCCCCCTATTGTTTAAAGGCCTCATATCTAAATCAACTATCCCATAGGAAAAGCAATTATTCAACTCCTACCTATATTACTTTCACTATTTACTAAAACTAATTCCTTTGTGTTCTCCATATTTCACAGCAGTTTTTAAAATGATAATGAGAACCAGAATGATTCAGTAGGTTTACATCAGTGTTCTCACCATGCCAGCTTGCTCCCCTTGGAGAAAACAATGGTTTCCATAGGATATCACATCTTTCAAGTTTCAGTCATCAACCACTGCAACCATGATAGCAATCTTTGGCATCCTTAGAAATTATTATGGTGGCTTCCCTTATTTCCCTTCCAGATGTTTTTAATGTGCTATGCAGTTTTCCAGGTAATTTGTCATCTCAGTGGCCTTTCTGGTTACAATTATTATAAGGTATTATTCAAATATCTATATGTGTTATTTGATACTGGAAAGAAAATGGAGAAACCATCCACCTGTATCATAGTTAGTTTTACATTTTGTAATTTTAAAGGGAAATTTAGTCATTCTCTTCTCCAGAATAAAGGTTAATTTTGCTTTTTTCACACTTCATGGGTTTTATAACCATCTTATTGATCCAATTATTTTTATTTGAACATTTAAATCAAATTCATCTGGTTATCATTCTGACTGACAGTGGGTTAAGGTGGTATTCCTCGTGAGTATATTTTCATTTCATCAAAAAATGCAACTCCTGGAAAAGCATTATGACTTCTCACAATAGAATGAAATCTTATGAGAAGAATTTCAAGTACTGTGATAAGCAGTTGATGAGACCCAGCTAACTTTACCCAGGCTACCCACTCTTTAAGTTTTGAGGAATCTAATTTGAAACTCTTTGTAATAAATAATATGGATATATCTTCAAATGTCTGAGGCATTTGGGGTACCATTTGAAATTACTGAACATCAAAACTAAAACCCTAGACTATATATATATAACTTGTTTCAATGCTTCACCTCCATGCCTAATACTACAAAAATTCGCGAGAAAATCTACTTTTTCACTAAAAATGTAAGAGCAAAAGGCTGTCCTGTGATATGTATTTTTCCTTTTTCACAACAGAAAGTGTTCAAATAAATAGGGCCTCCAAAAGGGGACTTAGTCAATACTGTCAAAAATATATATTCAAGCCTGTTCCTATGGTCTTGTGATGGAGAGAGCCATCTATACCCAGAGGAAGGACTATGGGGACTAAGTATGGATCACAACATAATATTTTCACTTTTTTGTAGTTGTTCTTTGCTTGCATTTTGTTTTCTTTCTCATTTTTTTCCTTTCTGATTTCATTTTTCTTGTACAGCCTAATTGTAGAAATACGTATAAAAGAATTGCACATATTTAACATATATTTGATTACTTACTTTCTAGGGAAGGGGATATCAAAAGAGAGGGAGAAAAAATTGGAACACAAGATTTTGCAAGGGTGAATGTTGAAAACTATCTGTGCATATGTTTTGAAAATAAAAGGCTTTATAAAGATAAATAAATGAAAAGAATTTGCACTGCTACATTCAAGATAATCAAGTAGAAGCTTAGAAATACAGAGATTTAAAAAAAATTAACTTCTTGCTCTGAGAGCTTATATTATTTCTTTTTTAAATTATTTTTAATTTATAGGATAAATGAGCATTTCCATAACACAGTATAATAATAATTTTAAAAAGAATTGCATATGAGACTGCAAAAAAAAAATCCTCTTTAATTTTATCACAGAAAAATTTAGATGTTTCTATTCCTTGAAATAGTGCACCTTATATGTTTAAAGTTATTTATTTATCATTCTTTATAAATAAAACATCAATACCTTTTAGCTAGACCAGGACATGCTTTTATTACTCTTAACTCTTACACTGATTTTTCCAGGCCTCTGTCCTTTTATTCACTTGATGTGTGTTTACTATTCCCACAGGGGATACAGTGTGGGTTTAGGATGGGAGACTCTTCTAGGAAGGCTGGAATAGGTACAAAGACCCTGCTCAAAGTCAGACTAAGCTACCAAGAGCCATCCATGAAGATTAGGAAGTGAGTGGGCTTGTGAAATTGACCCCTGAACCTCACAAAGAAAATCAAATAGCCACTAAGTTTTTTGGCTTTTTTTTTTTGTGTGTGTGTGTGTGGTCAATCTACTGCTTAGGGAATATTTGCTGAGAAAATAAATCCTTTGAAAAGATTCTAATTATTTTTTTCAAGGGTACATATGCAGTCTTGTAGCTTTTTTGTGCAGGAAAAATCAGTATATCCTATCCATCTACCCATCTCTCCTTGTTCAATTACCACTCATTCACTGAGTCCCCAACCTAGCTGATTATTTTGTGACTTTTAATTGTGCCAAGGTTTACCAAAAAAGTTTACATACCCTGTCTCATCATAGATAGTTGCTATACTTGCCATCATCACCCTTTTTACAGATCAGGAAACAGGAGCTCCTTTGCCCTTCTCATGACCTACTCGGTGCCATTCTTATTGATGCATGTGTTTTATCTCCCTAAAGGTTGTGGCAACTTTGCCTTTGGACCTAGCGTCTCTTCACGTACTGAATCTATAATATATAAATCTATAATCTATATAATATATATATGAATCTATAATCTATAAATGTTTGAATGCATAAAGAATCCTCTCTAGAGCTCAGTCAGGTAGCTAAATGACCAGGTTAATTTTATTAAGATTGAGTGCTTGCCTGTTTTCAAGAGATATTGAGATGACTTCTAAGTTAAAATAATGCAAAGTAAGATATTCAGAGATGAAATGAAACATTTGGAGTAAATAGGTGCTGTCAGGATCTTAAGAAGATACATTCATATAGCTGAGCACTGAATTTGGTTCTAATTTAGACATTTAAAAAGAAAATTAAAACCTGAGCACTCTATGATTTGATAGTATGTTTATATTCACGTCTTCTGAGGACAGAAATGTTTCCAAAATGGTAACTATCATGAAATGAATAAGATTTTGGCAGAGAGGACTGACATTTTGTTCCATACAATGGTTTGTTTCTTCTCCAAACTAGATTAAATCCCTACTCTTTACCTCATGGCATACTACCAATCTATGGCAATACTACCATAGAATTACGAAGCTACCCTCAGGAAAACCATATATATATATATATATATATATATATATATATATATATGGTCCTGCCAGAAGACACAAACAATTTGCCCCCACCTCCATTGGAACTGGAGAAGGTGGGCCCCAGGAGATGACTACCTTTCCCAGAGCACCATTGCCATAATATCTCTCCATCAAGGCCTATTTTCTTCAGAATTTCACAAGTGATAAGAAATAAACCTCATTAACTGCACCAATATTCAGATTATCCTCTGCATATCCATTCCTTCCACTTGTTTTTGCCACAGATGAAACTGTCATCAGGGCAATGAATAATAATTCACAGTGCCTACCACTGTTTCTCCTTCTTGTTACTATTAGGGACAGTAGAAATATAATAAACGGAAAAATTAAAAGGAAAAAGAGAAGTCCAAGGAGAATATGGGGTCCATGTGGAATATGAAGATTAAGTAGATTTATGATATGATTTCAGTCATATACTGAATAAAATAATATTGAATCTGGAGTAAGAAAGCCTTGGTTTATATTCTGGCATTGCCATTTACTACTCATGTGACCTTGATCAAAGGCCACTTAGTTTGATTAAAACTCAGTTTACTAATTTGCAACAGGAAAAGGTTGGACTAGATGATCTCAAAAGTCACTTCCATCTTAAGACTATATAGTTCCTTCATCTAAATGTATGATTTCATTTACTTAAGTTGCTTTAGACACTGAGAACAAATGATTAGTGATATGTGAAATGAAGCATTGAGGTTTGGTTTTTTGTTGTTGTTATATCAACAAAATGTTGTTATGTTTGTTCTGCTTGGTATAGGAATAATATGACACCTGGCATATAGAAATGTATTTCATTTGTTTAGGTAAGTCACAGGTGTACAATTAAATAGATGCTTCAAGAACTCTCTGAAGGAGAATGACTGCTACTTTCTAATGTTTCTGGTATCTTAAGTGAATCACTGCAAAGCATTCCTCAAAAGCTCTAATGACCTAAGATAGCAAGGGCAATGGCAGCCCTGTCTTGAAAAGAGCCTTGTGAGCTTTGGAAAGCTTTGCTTGAACAAAGGAAGCATAAGTACAGGAGTTCCTATACAGCTTTCTCATCTACATACCTTGTGCATCCTCAAGAGACCTTTTCAAGGTCAAAGCACAAAGCACATTCTCTAATGCTACTCACCAGGGGAAACCCCAGGGCAGAACAGGATCTGAAGATAGCAGCCACAGCCTCTCCAGAAAACTGCAGACCTGCTGATATTGCAGACTGCAGCAGTGTGTCTCTTTTGAAGACAGTTAAGACCTTGAACCAAGGATGCATGAATGAAAACAAGGGCAACAAAAACAAGAAGTGATAGAGATTAGATGACTACAGAAACTAGCAATACTCTGAAGATTAAAGATTAGAGGGAATGAAAGAGTAGATCAAAGAATACAGAAACTGGGACAAGAGTTTAATTGTGCATAGCCTTTGTCCTCAAAATTTGAGAAACCCATTTTGTATTCTAAATATTTGGTACAATCATTCCTTTTAAATAGCTCTCTGGGACTGATACTTAGCATTCCTGTGCAAAGAGATGCATGTTGCTAAAAAAGAAAATAAAAATCCCCAGTGGTATGTCTCACAAAGTTATGAAAGTTTATACCTAACTGTAAGTGACTGCAATGTGATGATGAATGCTTTGAGTTCTTAGACCAGTACATCATTGTGAAAACGAATCTTGAGATTTCACACTTTTGCTAGATACCTCCCAAAATTATACTAGAGATTCTGTGTGGGTGAAAAGGATCCTTTTATTTGAATTTTTCTTGTTTGTTTTTAACAATTACTTAACCCTGACTTGCCTGTTGACCTTACTTCTTTGTGATATGCTTTATATTTTTATATTGAAAATTAAGAAAACAAATGGCAAAATGAGTTGAACTGATAATGATTTTCAAGCTCCATACTTTTAGAATTTTAAGTGTCATTTTATTTTTAATGTCCAAGATTCTTTAAAGTAAACATATGAAGTAAATAATAGGTATTTGTGTGTATGTGTTTTTTCATAAGTAAAAAGTCTCAATTAATATATCCTATGTGCCTTACTTATGCTATAGGAAGCATAAGGTGAGCTTGTGTGCTAGGTACAAGGAATATAAAAAATAATATATTTGAAAAAATACACAGTCTCTGCTCTCAAGGAGCTTACAGTCTAATCACATGCATATAACACAAGTGCAGCATATTCATAAATGAATATGTAACCTCCTTCTTATTCCACTTTCTCTCCCTCTTAAAGGGGACGAGAGGGGAGGAAAATGTAAACTATGAATTTATGTCTTGGGCCTGTCTGTTAAAGGGACTTGAACCAAGATGAGACCAATATACAAAAACTGGGAAGCAATATAGTGCAGAATATACATAGAGTTGAAGGATGTGAATTCTAATTTCTACTCTTTTTTTTTTCCTTTTTTTTTTTAAACTGCCTGTGTGACCTTGAGCCATCACTTTATGCCTCTGGGATTTCAGCATCTTTAAATTGAGGGGTTAAACAAGTTAACCTCTAAGATCCCTTTGAGCATTACATTTATAAGACTGATGTTATAAGACTGATGAATCTGTAAGCTCCACAAAGGAAAGGACTGTGTATTATCCAAAATTTCTATCTCTCTTAAGGAACATTGTACAATTGTTTAATTGAATTGAACTGAATTGAATAAGTAATTATAGCTTAAAATTTAAAATCTAATCATCCAAACCCATCTTTTGTTTAATATTTAGTATGCCAAATTCCATTTTATAAAAATGAAACAATGGAATAACATGATACTTTTGTTTTTTTTTAATAACAGCAGAAAATGGCCCCCGTCTACTTGTGGAAGCAGAGCAGACAAAAGTCGTCTCACACCGAGGTGGCAATGTCACACTGCCATGTAAATTTTACCGCGACCCCTCAACAATTGGCTCAGGAACCCACAAAATCCGAGTCAAGTGGACCAAGCTCACTTCAGATTACCTCAAGGAAATAGATGTTTTTGTTTCTATGGGATACCACAAGAAAACGTATGGCAACTACCAGGGGAGAGTATTTCTAAATAGAGGTAGCGACAATGATGCCTCCCTTGTAATCACTGATATCACCCTGGAGGACTATGGGAGATACAAATGTGAGGTGATTGAAGGACTAGAAGACGATACAGCAGTAGTAGCTTTGGATCTACAAGGTAGGTAGCCACCTAGGCTATTAAATATAGGAATAATAATAAGCTTTTCCCCAACATAATAATAATTAATGGTTGCCATGGTGATAACACCTAACTCTGAAGTGCTTTTTTAGCATGTGTTCTTATTTTTCAGTCAGCCTATAATTCTATTTTTTTTCTGAGTTTGAAATGTGCACACAATTGATGTGCACATAATGGAGGCTATTTGTAACCAGGAGAAACGTGTGATGGAATTGAATTAGCAATATTCAGAATCAGCTTCATGTTATTTTAAAATTTAAATCCCATTTCGTGGTTATTGAGAAATTTAGATTGGATACTCTTTAGGCAAGATCCTAAAATTAACACTGAATCTCAGAATAATGGTAATTTTTTTTTTTAGCAAACATCTGCTAACATAAATGCATGCTAATTTTATTCTATGAAATGATTGTGAAACTAATTTAACAATTAAGTAGCCTCTGGATTTATTTTGACCTTTTGTACAAAAAAGGAATTAAAAACTGGTCCAGAATCTTTTTAACTATGAATATCTTCCATTTGACAAATTTTATTTGTTTTAGCAAAAAAATGGCAATAATAATAATTTGACTGCATAGTAGAATATTTTCTATGCCATATTTGAATCATAAACTTTCTGATGTGCATTTTGAGAGAGATTCTTTACACACACAACTTTTGGACAAAAACAAACAAAACAAAAATATTATTTGTCTGCTAACAGGGCAATGAAGATTTCTGTCTCATTTATTATGTTCCATTGTAAATGTGGGAATTTCTTTTAGTTCCATATACTTATATATAAAACCAAATCCTAGAATTTTAAAATTAGAAGGGAATTTAGCAGTTATAAAAAGACAACCTCCCCACTTACCCAATACCCCAAAATCCCATTATAATCCAGTTCATACAAATTGCACATAACAAATTTGTAGTTTCATGTACAATCAATTTTTTTCCTATTCTACTATGATATGGAAGTGATTTTTTCTCAAGTTCAGAATAATATATATATGAAAAGAATTTACTATAAAAGAGGAAACTTAAATGGAAAAAAAAATAGAAATAAAAAAAAAGAAGAAAATCAGCCAGGAAGGGAAATTTCTGATAGATCCTTTAACATAGAGATAGTTCAAAATGTTAGTAAAAAATTTTTTTCCCTAAAAATAAAACCTAAAGTGGAATCTGCAACTTCTACTTTTGTCCCTGATTATGCACTCAAGTGCCACACAAAACAAGCCCAATTCTTCCATGACATCTTTTCATCCCTGTCCTCCCACCCCAACCTTCCCTTCTCTAGATTAAACATCCTTAGATTCTTTAATTTGTTCTCTGATAACAAGGATCTAAGGTTCTCTACTATCATAGATCCTCTGGCCACTCCCCAGAGTATGCTAGAAATAGTTTATATTTTAGCACAGTTTTTGATCAACTATTTCATAATAATTTTTTTTGGAACAGAGTAATGTAGACCAGATAATAGCATAAGAATGTGCTCAAACATTGAGAACACAATATTCCAGAGATTTCCTTCAACAAAGAAAAATAAATTATCGCTTCCCCATTCCTAGGCCTCTACTTCTCTTCAGGAAATTATATTAACTATTTACTTTGCTATATACTATGGGGAGTTGGGGTGGGGAATGGAGGGAAGGGAGGCAACTAGGTGGCACAATAGACAGAGTGCCAGAACTGAAGTCAGGAAGACTCAACTTCATGGGTTCAAATCTGATGTAAGATACTTAGTAACTGTATGATTCTAGACAAGTCAAAGAGAGTTACTCTTTGCCCCATTTTCCTTATCTGTAAAATGAGTTGGAGAAGGAAATGGCAAATCACTCTAACATCTTTACCAAGAAAACTCAAATGAGGTCACAGAGAGTCAGACACAACTGAAAAATGATTTGACACCAATAAATCTCATCATTGTCTCAATCTACCTGTTTCTCCCCTATACTGAATTTGTGAACTAATTTTTTTCAACCGAAGTCCGAAACTTTACATTTATCTTTTTTAGATGCTATTAGTTTCATCCCAATTTTCTGACCTATCAGAATATTTTAGGATCATTACTTGGTCATCTAGTATATTAATTTTGATGTTCAGTCATTTCAGTTAGGTCTGACTGACAAATTATTAACAAATAATGTTCATATTGATATGCTTTTATCTTATTTTCCTTTTTCTCTCTTTTCTTAAATTATAAACTCCTGATTACATGCAATCTACTTTCTTTGGTTGTTCTTTTGCGCTTTGTTTTTTAGATGATGTTTTTAGATAATGGGAAATTCTCCACTTACAGATACTCAGATAAATCTCCATATATGAAAAAATGAATATAGGAATTTGTAGTTGTCTTAATTAGAGAAAATTCATGAAAGTGAAGATCCATTCACTTATTTATTCAACCATTCAGCAAGTATTTATCCAGTACCTCCTATGTGTCCATCATTGTGATGAGTACTATGAGGACTGAAAAAGCTTAAGAAAGTGACTAAATTCCCTTAAGGAGTTTAGTTAGGATCCAATTGGAAGATAAGATTAATAAAGAAATTGAAAACAGTATGTAAGCAACAATAATTTACATGTTTTTAATTATATGGAACAGAGAATAAATGCCACAAGATTTCAGAAAAAGAAAGGGATCAGTGTAGCTTGGAGTGATTAAAGAAAGCTTTATAGAAGAGAATGGAGTCCTAAAGGATAAAACTTAAATAAGTAAAAGGGAGATGAGAAGTAAGATTTTATAGCTGGCAATATCAATACGAATAGTCTCAGTAGTGTCCAGGACCAAAGTGTGTTCCAGAGAGAACGAGGAAATTTCTCTGGTTTAGCAAATGATTGATGTTGGAGAGCATTGGCAATCAAGTTTAAAGGGAAGGAAAAGGGTATGAGCATTTATTAAACACTTACTATATGCCACACACTTGTGCTAAGCTCTTTACAAATATTCTGTTTGACCACAACCCTATGTTGTTATTCATTTCTCAGTTATGTCTGACTTTTTATGACCTCATTTGGGATTCTCTTTGAGTGGTTTGCCTTTGCCTTCTTCATTGGATTAAGGCAAACAGGTTAAGTGACCTTCCCTGGGTAATAAGTATCTGAGGCGATATTGATATTCAGGTCTTCCTAATTCCAGGCCTGGTGCTCTATCTATTGAGTCACCTTGCTGTCGCAACAACCTTATGAATAGGTTATCCTCATTTTATTGTTAAGGACAGAGAGGCAAACAGAAATTAAGTTGCTTGCCAAGGGTCACATAGCTGGTTAAGTATCTGAGGCTAATTCTGAAGTCCTGTGTTCCTGATACTAATTCTAGCACTCTATCCACTGTGCTACTTAGCTCCCTCAGAACAGTTAGATCAAATTTTCTGGAAAGTTGAAAGCCTAAATGAGGAGTACTGGATCACATTAACATCAAATTTCAGTTAACATCCTGGGATTGTCATACAGAGTAGTAGGACACCATCAAAGTTTTTAATTCTCTCTTGCTAATTCTGATATTTATTATAGTGATTTAGGTTATGCAAACAGCATACATCATCTCATTTGATCCTCACAGTAGCCCTGTGAGGTACTACAGATATCTATCACAGCTGTACAGAGAAGGAAACTGAACGGAAGAGAGATTGTTTTAAAAAAATTACACAACCCACTAAAAACCAAGAACAGAAAAGTAAACATGTATTTCTTGTTTCTGACCAGTCTTCAGCTTAGCATCTAGCACCTTCATTAAGTATGTCATGATATGACAGTCATCAGCTCTAATTCAGGTGAGGCACACTCTAGTTCTTGGACAAGCAGAAATATGATATGTCACTATATCATTCTGCCAGTATTAATCAAATGCCAGCTATCAGCATTATCTAGAAGTCTCAGCACTCTAATGACAGAATGGAAACATCCTAAATCCAGAATGGGCTGAATTGTTCCATCAAATTATGTGGGAACTACCCTTAAGAGATGACCACTTTACCAGTTTATTATTTCCTAGAGAGTTCTTTGCTATTGCGTAGAGCTATCTCTCATCTATCTTCACCTCTTTAGAAATCCTTCAGATGAGGAGGGCTAATGAGGTATGTTTGTGTTAGACTGAGAGAGTTAAAAATCAATAGAAGCAGGTAAGGATAGCTAGGATTGGGAGAACTATTATTTGTATCAATAGAAATAATGCAACCCAATTAGAATGTATAGAATTGAATGATTTTGGAAAGGTATATGGGACTGACAGAAATTATTATTTTCTATTATATTATTAACCCATTATTAACTAATCAGGATCAAGACTTTTTATTTCCTCATCCAGGAACTAGCCCCTGTAGGTCAATTTGTCCATTTACAAAAAGCATGCCCTATAGAAGATATTGCCCTAATCCTCAAGGTACATGCTCCTCAATCTTGAGCAGACCCCACCCAACTAAGAGACCTTCTGTTTGAAGTATAAACAGAATTTAATCTAGGCAAATTTTTGCCCTGAGAGAATAAGCCCATGTCCTTGTAACCCATCATTGGAGTTTAGGGTGACTCAACTCATGAAAGAGAAAACCAAGACAGCCAAGTCTCATGATTAAGTCATATTCTCAAACAGGGGAATCTGAAGACTTTTAGCCCACCTCCTCATTTAAATGTCTATCAAACAGTTGGTTTCTCTTGTCAGGGACATTCTCTTTCAAAAAGAAATATTTAAGGCATTCAGTATCTCCATTAGGTGTCTTGGTAACTGAGAGAAACTTCTGACCATCAATTTATTGCTTATTAGCTGGCCTAATTAATAAATTGATTATTAATTACACCAAAATTATCTTTTGGATTCATCATTTATTTCAAGAGTCTGATGTGCACAATTGTAGCTTGCCCCAAAGTGTTTATTCTTTATGCTACTCTTGCTACTTATGCTATTCTCTTTCTCTTGCTACTCTCAATTGCATCAATCTTTCAAGATATTTATTGAGAAGTTACTATGTATTTAGGACCATACTAGATATTTAGGAGTATAAACTAATATATAGCATATGGTTCCTGTACTCAAGACGATTATAACATAGAAACAATATCTCTCTTGGATTGTTAAATTCCACTGAAAACTGTGTCTGCATTAGGACAAAAAACAAAAACAAAACCTCAACATATCTATTTGTTGGAATTGTCCAACAAGGAGCTTAGGAGGTTAAAGTTTACCAAGAGTAGCAAATTGGTTTTAATCTTCAGAACATGTTGTGATGTTTAAGATACTAGCTGAAAAAATACTCTCCTTCCTACTCCCTAAGTCTCCCCACCAAAAAAAAAAAGACATAGAAATAGGTTAAAAACGCATCATTTTGATATTGATTTAGTTACAGAAGTTCTTAACCTTTTTTGGGTAATGGGTTCGAGGGTGTTCAGGAATTTGTTACAACTAGCTCATGAAAAACAGTTGTTATATTTTAAGTGTGAACATTTATGTTCCAGAAATCAATAATTACAAACAAATCATAACTTGATTTGTTATTTTGTTAATTTATAGATTTAAGAAAATGATGGAGAAAATGTTGTTGATGGAGATTAAATTTTAAAATGTTCTATGTATACATAGGTGGATTGGTATTTTTTCATTCAAAGAGATGATTTTTAAACATTTATCAGTACATTGCAGCATAGAGTCCCTTTGGCAGTCTGGTGGAACCTATGGACCCTTCTAGAATAATGTTTTTAAATGGATAAAATTAAATATGTAGGATTTTAAAGGAAATCCATTATGTTGAAATACAGTTATCATATTTTTAACAAGCTCCAAGTTGAGAAGCATTCTTCTAGTATTTCATATGATACAGCATATTTATTCAGTCAATTGTAGTTGTGTATACTAATTCTCCAAATAATTTAAAATGTTCAATAAAAAGTTTTTGATTTTTGATTTTGACCTGCAAGTAGAGTGGGAAAATGAGTAAGTAGAGTTTGGGAAAAAGGCATACACCCTTCTTTCCCAGGCCTAAAATTTTGTCTTTTTTGTTTCCTTTTTTCTCCCCCCTGTTGCTAATTGAGAGTCACTACCTATGCCCTAATTTAGCTATAGGTAATTACAAGATTTTCCTCAGGAAGTCTTTTGCCTTATTGGTAGATGCTGACATCAGAAAAAGTGATCTGGCAGAGAATCAAAAGTATGTAATTCTAGGAATGCCCCTGTCAGTAAGGAACAGCTGATCCTTACAATGTGTGCACCAAATGTGGGTCAGCCAGTAAAATTGATGGCTTAAGACAGAGTTTACCAATACTTTGCTGAAATTTCTTTCTTTCATCATAGTGTTCTAGTAGAAATTAAAACTCCCTTTAGTAGAATCATAAATAATCACAATTACCACATTGTTGAAATGTTCTAGATTTAAAAACTATAGATCTAAATCCATAATTTATTTTTTTCTTTTTATCTTCCACTAATTTATCATGTGACATGGTATTTTTAAAACTGAATAAGTGGAGTATGTCAAATTTGACACCATAAAAGTCACATTTTTGGAGAACCTAAGCCAGAATGTGTTTTCCAGGCATTATGAAAATTATTCTTTGAATTAATATCATATCCATTCTTTCATGTTATCATTCCTGGGTCTGGTGGAAAATGGGAATTGGACCAAACAACTCTCCAAGCTTTTTTTTTTTTTTTTTAATTTAATAGCCTTTTATTTACAGGATATATGCATGGGTAACTTTACAGCATTAACAATTGCCAAACCTCTTGTTCCAATTTTTTACCTCTTACCCCCCCACCCCCTCCCCTAGATGGCAGGATGACCAGTAGATGTTAAATATATTAAAATATAAATTAGATACACAATAAGTATACATGACCAAAACGTTATTTTGCTGTACAAAAAGAATCAGACTTTGAAATATTGTACAATTAGCTTGTGAAGGAAATCAAAAATGCAGGTGTGCATAAATATAGGGATTGGGAATTCAATGTAATGGTTTTTAGTCATCTCCCAGAGTTCTTTTTCTGGGCATAGCTGGTTCAGTTCATTACTGCTCCATTGGAAATGATTTGGTTGATCTCGTTGCTGAGGATGGCCTGGTCCATCAGAACTGGTCATCATATAGTATTGTTGTTGAAGTATATAATGATCTCCTGGTCCTGCTCATTTCACTCAGCATCAGTTCGTGTAAGTCTCTCCAGGCCTTTCTGAAATCATCCTGTTGGTCATTTCTTACAGAACAGTAATATTCCATAATATTCATATACCACAATTTATTCAGCCTCCAACTGATGGACATCCATTCAGTTTCCAGTTTTTAGCCACTACAAAAAGGGCTGCCACAAACATTTGTGCACATACAGGTCCCTTTCCCTTCTTTATGATCTCTTTGGGATATAAGCCCAGTAGTAACACTGCTGGATCAAAGGGTATGCACAGTTTGATAACTTTTTGAGCATAGTTCCAAACTACTCTCCAAAATGGTTGGATTCGTTCACATCTCCACCAACAATACATCAATGTCCCAGTTTTCCCACATCCCCTCCAACAATCATCATTATTTTTTCCTGTCATCTTAGCCAATCTGACAGGTGTGGTATTATCTTAGAGTTGTCTTAATTTGCATTTCTCTGATTAATAATGACTTGGAGCATCTTTTCATATGACTAGAAATAGTTTCAATTTCTTCATCTGAGAATTGTCTGTTCATATCCTTTGACCATTTTTCAATTTCTCCAAGCTTTTCTAAGATGTTCCTTTACAATGCTTGAAGTCAAAAAATGTCTCCATATAAATTAAGAACTTTTTCCTTTCCTTTTTTTCAGACTCTTCAGATAAATGGTTCCAAAAGTTGTTAGGAGAATATTGGGGGATGGTCAGGAGAGTAATACTGCTAAGGGATAAGGAAAAAAAAAAAACAATAGAGACCTGGCATTTTGAATATCTATATGTGGGAATTGTCAATATTAGACTGAACAATATTCCATTTTTCTCTCTACTCTATCCCACCAGGGGTCACTGAGATCCAGCAAAGCCTCATTCTCATTTCTTGGCTTAAATTCAGCTTTCAGATTACATGTCCAAGAAGAGGGGGTGAGATGAGGAAGAAATCTTGGGTCTGGGCCAATTGGATAAAGCTGCTAACTAGATTGTCCTAGAGAGACAGATGTGTCTTACAAGCCTTAGTCAATGCTATTAAGTTTCCTTTCATATTCTTCCAGGATCCACTCATTAAAATATGTGTGTGTATGTATGTATATATATATATATATATATATATATATAATTTTGCCTCGTGGCTTTGATAAGTCTGCATTTGTCTTTAGAAGTATGAGTTTTCTTATAAAATAGCATATGTGATATACTAACAATATAAGATCAACAGAATAAGATTGAATATGCCATATATTCAAAAATATCTTTAATTATTTGGGTAAGGGGGAGGCAAAGGCATAACCTACAGTAAGGAGGTCTTTTGTACCCTTTTCCTTTCATTTTCCATCTTGTACCTTGTGGTTTTCCAAACTCTTCACAACCTTCATCCTTTATCCCATTCTCAAAACACTTTGCTTTCCAGTAGGCAAATGTGACATGGTACAGAAAAGTTAGAAAGAGTCTGACTCAGGAGCCATAGGATCTGGGTTCAAATCTTACTACTGATACTTATTATCTGTGACCTTGGAGCAAAGCATTTAATCTTCCTTGTTGCGGGGGGGGGGGGGGGGGGGGGAGGTAGAAAGGGTGGTAGATAAGATGGTCTGTGAGGAACCATCTAATTCTATATCCATAATGCATGCTGTCAATAGCTTAAAGTGATGGCCCACCTAGAGATGTGAAAATCATACCCAAATAAAAAAATAGTGACTTTCAGGAATCTTTAACAGAAAAGACAGTAAGGAAAATAATTTATGTGGTGTTGAGATGCCCAAAGAAGGTTTCCACAATTTCCCTGTACTCATAAACCTGGGTTCTAGTTAAAATCATTTAGTCAATTCTGTGCTATTGATGTTAATAATATAACTAAAGTTCTATCCAACATACTTATATATTTGACCAAGAGTTTCCTGTGTTTAAAGTAAGTTCTAGTAGTTCTTTAGAAAAATTATTGCTTTTAATGTATCTCTTTGACCTGGAAATAAGATGACAGGACTTTACTACCTCAAAATGCTTATCATGTCACAACTCATTAAATCAGTGAGCCACAAGCGAAAAGATTATATCCTCAAAACAACCTTGATTACTTAAGTAAAGGAAATGAAAACATTTTTAGTGGCTTCTGAAAGCTATTACTCCTTCTAGCTCAAAGTCAGGAGCCAAGTAAGAGTCATTATATTCTGGTAAGTAAGGAAAAGAAATATTTAATAACATGTCCCCATATTAGCCCCAGTAGTGATCAGATGTTCAGAGCCCAGGATGTGCAAGGCAACCTTTGGGAAGCTGTGATAGTTGTCTGGATTTTTTTTTAATAAAATAAATCAATATAGTAGTTATTTGAATAATCAGAAAAATGAGAACCTTCAACAAGAACAGAAATATTAAAATATTGAGGCTCTTAGATCCATGTACTACTTTAGGTGGGGGGGGGGAGACAAAAATAAACAAAAACTTAGAGGTTGCACTTGGAATGAATCAAAATATAATGGTCAAAAGTTGGATGCATATAATGTTGAATATCTGTGTATTTTAATTGTGTACTTTACCATAACAAAGCCCTATGAAAAAATCAATTTATATAAAGATAAATTAGATGTTTGTTCATGTTATAGAAATATTCAACATCATAGGGTCCCTTACATAGGAAGTAATTTCCTACTCCTTCTTTTCCTGTAAACTTCCTCCACCACCCCAGTTTAAAATGTAATCATAGATGTGCATAGAATTTGTGGGCAGATATGCCTATAATCACAATGAGTAGGATTCTTTTAAAAAAAGAAAATAAGAATGCAATTTTCATGAATATTAATATACAAAGGAAGGTATATGTCCCCATGTGACCACTTTAGCAAACTCCTTGATATATGAAAAAGTCTAAAAAAATGAAACTTCTCTGAGAAGCATTACAAAAAAAGATATTATGAAATAAAGTCAAGCAATTTCTCTACAAAGTCATCTTCCCACTCTCTTGCAACCACTGCCCCCCATTCTTTCAGGAATGATGCTGGGTATTGGCTATTGCCCAGATGCAGAGTGCTGAAGAGGGATCTTTGACAGGCTTAGTGAGTAATTAGTATGGGATAAGCTCAGCAAGTGTTTTGGGGTGTTTGGGGGTTTTGGAGCGGGGGTTGTTGTTGTTGTTTTTGCTGAGGCAATTGGGGTTAAGTGATTTGTCCAGAGTCACAAAGCTAGGGTGTCTAAGACCACATTTGAACTCAGGTCCTCCTGACTTCAGGGCTGGTGCTCTATGTATTGTGCCACCTAGCTGTCCCAGCAAGTGTGTTTTCTTAAGTGTAGAAAAAGGGCAGTTTGAAGTTAGTGGTTTGCAATTGATTCCTTTTTTAATTTGCTTTTAAATTACGTATGATGAGATCCAAAATTTAGACCTTAAGTGTCCATAGAGATATCTAATTCAAACCCCTCGTTTTTATAAAAGGAACTGAGATCCAGTTTAGCCTGTACCTTTAGCCTGTACCAAGGGAAATATTTCTTGAGTTCTAATCCTGATTTCTGTGAGTAGTTGGCTGAACAACCACAGGCAAACTCCACCACTCTTTAAGATCTCAGTTTGCTTATCTGCACAATAGAATGAGTTGGCCCACACATAGCTTAGTCATTTTCAGCAAGAGTGGTTTGACTCGAGTTAAACTGAAAGCCTTGGCTTAGGAATCAAATCACTCAATGATTTCTAAATAACCAAATCAGAATTAATTCAATGCTGAGGCTGAAGAGCCACTCATCAAAAAGGAGGCCCTTGTCAAATGACCATGATTGATTGCTCCGCATGATAGCTGCTTTAAAATCTGTATTTTTATTGGATTATATTGATTGATTTTTTTTTTCCCTTTCCATTTGGACAGGTGTGGTCTTTCCTTATTTTCCACGACTGGGACGCTACAATCTCAATTTCCATGAGGCTCGACAGGCTTGCCTGGACCAGGACTCTGTGATTGCCTCTTTCGACCAACTTTATGATGCTTGGAGGGGAGGGCTAGACTGGTGTAATGCTGGCTGGCTCAGTGATGGATCTGTGCAGTATCCCATCACTAAACCTAGAGAACCTTGTGGAGGGAGAAACACAGTGCCCGGTGTCAGGAATTATGGATTTTGGGATAAGGATAAAAGCAGATATGATGTATTCTGTTTTACATCCAACTTCAATGGTAAGAGTCAATCCTAATAATACTTATAAAATTCTTTAAGGTTTGCAAAGCACTTTAAAAACACATTATTTTATTCTCATAATACTAAGGTAGATACTATTTCTACCATTTTATAGACAAGGAAATTGAGGCTGAGAAGTTAAGTGATTTGTCCAGAGTCACACAATTATTAACTGTCTGAAATTGGATTTCAACTCAAGTCTCCTTGATTCCAGATCCATACTTTACTTTATTCACTGGACTCTTTAGCTGCCTACTTACAGTAGATGAGTGGTAATAAGGTCTAGGAAATAAAGAGGCAATCTCAGAATCAGGAAGGTCTGAGTTCAAATCTTAGAGGATCAATCACTTAATCTCTCAGTGTTCCAGCTAACTCTAAATTTGCAAAGGAGAAATCTTACTGGTAAAGGAAGTTTCCTTTTATCAATGAAATCATGAAGCCTATCTTTTAGCATAAATATATATATGTATATATATACACATACTATATGTACATGAATATATTTATTTACATGTGCATGTGTATATAGATATATACATGAATATGTACATTACATATACATATACACTCATATATAAAACACTTGACATATAGTTTGAGGTTCTGAGCTACTTACTCATTTCCCTGGGCATCTACTTTAATCTATAAAATGGTCATAGGGAATTTGATTATATGATTTCTAAAGTCTCATCCAGCTCTAGATCCTAGATCCAGGGCCATTTAATTCAATAATTCAAAATAAATTAATTTATTACTGAACAACAATCACCCTTAAGCTCTGAAGCTATTTTTTAACAACCATAATTTAAAACACTGAGATTTATATATCGAGGAAATATGGTCCAGAGAACCTGGTTTGATTCTCCAATGATCCACTTACTAGAATGATGTGATAATAACTTGGGACAAAGTAATATATTAAAATTTATTGATCTATACAATAAACTTTACAACCTTTTACATATTGGAAAAAAGCATAGTATTTCTTTCTTTGCTGAAGGATACTTTGTTTACACAATTTGTAAAATTGTTTTACATAATCCATCAATGATTGCACACTATTTTAAATCTTAATTCTTTCAATTCTTTATCATAAAATCATAGTTTTGTTATTTGATGTTAAGAGAAACTTTGAAAAACTGTTCATCTTTCAAAATTTATTCTTGGTTATATATAGCCTTTCTGTTTTCAGTGGAATTTAAATCATGTAAAAATGGCCATTGAATTATATTTATCTCTTAAAAACATTTCTTAATCTTATATGACATCTCACAGTGTAAGGTCATGTTATCTTGTTCCATTTCCATAAGGATTTCTATAATTTTGGAACAATTTTGATTCTCATTATATTAAAATATTCATAAGAATTCATTATTTTACAGCCCACTACTAATAATCCACTCCCTCAGAAAACTTTCTACAACCTAGTGAAGACAGTCAAATCTTGATGTTTCACCTGAACTTCTTGTACTAATTATTATATAGCTTTGAATTAATAGGTGAACTATATCATCAAAATGACTTTCCCCCATCTTTATTAATCTAGTCTTTGAATTATCTTGCCCATGATGAGTTATTGGTTTTTTTTTTTTCCTTTTTAGTAAAGATTAA
Organism: Sarcophilus harrisii; assembly: GCF_902635505.1. Taxonomy (NCBI): domain Eukaryota; kingdom Metazoa; phylum Chordata; class Mammalia; order Dasyuromorphia; family Dasyuridae; genus Sarcophilus; species Sarcophilus harrisii. Next base: position 174,815,457 of record NC_045426.1, on the reverse strand, counting down.
CACCTATTTGTTTGTTTTTACTTATATGTTAGTATTCTTCCACTGCAGGATGCCTACTGTTATAGAAGAATCAATAGCAACTCATCTAGCTAGTAGATCTCTCTGAAAGTCTTTGTAGAAATAATTTTTCAATTCCTGGCATTGTTTTTTCTTTTGTGACAACCAAATTTTTCTTTGCACTCTTGTGTCACTTGATCCTGTTTCATTGAAGGCTTGAGCCATTCTTTAAAAACATGGCTTTTTTCCACTAATAGCAACTACAATATCACTAGTAGTAACTATTTAGTGCTCTTTAAATGCTACAATTTTTTGTAGATTCCTTGGTGTAATATTAAGTCCTAAAGGAAAGAGAAACATAAAAGAAGAGAACAACAAAACACATAAATGCAGAAAAAAAAAAAGCTCACATAAAACTACCAGGGAATTAATTAAATGTGGGAAAAGCAACTCAGTCTGATTTCATCTTGTCAAGGTCAGATGTACTGAATCAACTCACTGTCAGGAGAAGCAAAACCCCCTGATCATTGCTGTCATAGAATGATACAATATCAAAATTATTGCTTGTCCCAAGTTATTGAACTTTTTAGTTTCCTCATTTATGATATAAAGATGATGACCTTTGATTCTACTTCTAGTCCCAAGGCTATTATTAATTGAATTCAGTTTTCCACTTTAACTATACTTTTAATATTTAAATAAATAAACATATATTAAGTTTCTGCTATAGAGACAGGTAGATGGTACAGTAGATAGAGCACTCGGTCTGGAGTCAGGAAAATGAGTGCAAACATCAACCTCAGAGATTTACTAGCTGTTTGACTATTGGCAAGTCACTTAACTCCTATTTGCCTCAGTTCTTCATCTGTTAAATGAAGACATGCTAGAGAAGGAAATGGCAAACCACTCCAATCAATATCTTTGCCAAGAAAATCCCATGGACAAAGTCCATGAGGTCACAAAAAGTAGAATGTAACTAAACTGCAACAACAGTGTTTCAGGTCCTATGCTAAACATTAAGGATATGCATGAGAAAAAGAGTCCTCTTCAAAAAACTTGCAATCTAATGGATTCTAGGTTAAGGTTGATTTTGAAAAGTATAAAATTAGTTCTTTTCCTAACATAAGGAAAATTAAAGCGGGGAAATTCTCTTGAAATGATTAATATATAATTCAGACAAAAATAAACAATTTTATTATTCCTACATTTCAGTTTATGACCAAGAGACAGAAAGGCTGATGGTTGAATTAGTGTTACTGATATGCTAGATAATGCCATTTGTGTGCATGCAGTCACCATGAGTAAAGTACTTTGTAAAACTTAGACTGCTATAGAAATAGATATAGATATATAGAGATATATAGTTAAGTTTTATAGATATATTGATATATCTCTCAGGTCTTATTTACTTCCATTATTTGTGTTACTTTTACTTTAGGCAATTGAAAAGGCAAGAAATGTGCAGAAAAATAATAAAGGTCAAGTGATTCAACAAATTCAAATTAATACACATTTACTGAACACTTGTGATGTTTGAAGCATTGTACTAGTTATAGAGACCAACCTTATAATGTTCATTTATTCATTCAACAAGCACTTATTAAAATTCCATTATTTATCATTCTACATATTCTCCTTCACCCCACAATCATATCATAACAGCCTCAACATAGACAGACACATTTGAATCAACTCACAATTAAATCATTTAGATTTTGGGATAAAATTCATTGAGAATAAATCCTTTGTCTTCTGACTCAAGCTAAATACATTGAAACTATTCTATCTGTGCTTAAGCTCATGTTATATTTTATTCATGAAAAGAATCTTAGAAATTTAATATCCAATAAGTAAATCATAAATCCTTGTTATTAAAAAAAGAAGAAAGAGGTGGTAATTAGGTATTAGGGTTTTCTTTAAAGGCTTCAAATGAATTGGAAAAAGAGGAATAAATGAAATTCAGGCATTTTATTGTGAATAAAATGAATTGGCATTTACATTCTAAGCACTTGTTATTGGTTGCAAGTAACTTCCTGTGTTTTTGTATTTTCTTACATGGTCTCTTTAAATCTTTTCGCATTGTATTCTTAGGATGAGAATAATCTCTTTTTGATACCTGTAATGAAAAGACCTGGAGAGCTTTTGATTTTTTTCAATGAACTTTTATGGGAAGAATGTGTTTGATCCTTTTTCATATTCAAATTTTGCCTCCTGGAAAGTTGTGCTGAAGTTCAGTCTTGCTATAGCTTCAAATTTAAATAGATCTCACACTTAGCATGTACCACAGCCTTTCTAGTGCTCAATAATGGTTCTTTTAGTCACTAATTAACTAGCTGAAACTTCATCTGTCGTTTCCATTTGCTCTTAAAAGGGCACATCTGAACACACATTTGGCAGAACAGAAAAAAAGAAACTTATTAATGGAAAGCAACCTGGGGGTATTACAATTAATTAGCTATTCCCTGTTGCAGAGCCATCCCGGCCAATAGTGTTTCCCCTTTCATCTTCAGTCAGAAACACTTCCATTTCTTGTCTTAACGCCTGTTTATAACCTGCTATGACTTCTCAGTTACTGTCCAATCCTCGACCAACTCACAGCGTTTTCCTTCCTCCTTCCACAGGTCGCTTTTACTACCTAATCCATCCAACCAAGCTGACCTACGATGAGGCAGTCCAGGCTTGTCTCAACGATGGTGCTCAGATAGCTAAAGTGGGCCAGATGTTTGCTGCCTGGAAACTCCTGGGTTATGACCGATGCGATGCAGGCTGGCTGGCAGACGGGAGCGTTCGTTACCCCATCTCCCGGCCGAGGAGACGCTGCAGTCCTACCGAAGCAGCTGTGCGCTTTGCGGGCTTCCCAGATAAAAAGCACAAGCTGTATGGTGTCTACTGCTTCAGAGCGTACAACTGAGTGTACCCTAGAGCACTACCATTTTAAAGTCATTCAGAACATGTGAAAGATTTCTTTTCAATATGAACTCATGCAATTTACCAAAACTGTGATAACCCTTTTTTACTTACTGTAAAGAGTCATTTTCATAAAAAAAAGTCCAATACATTAATTTGTTTTTGTAAAACTATCATTCAATATATATTATAAATTAATATAATTTTAATGGAAGCTCTATATAAAGCTTTAGAGCCAAACTGTTTAAGCTACATCATCCCAACCAAATATGCTTTCAGGAATGGGGCATGCAATAGCTTGAGGATTGCTAGGACTAACTAAATTAAGGAATTGTAAAGGCTACTCGAAGCAGCAGCTTACACAAGCACAAATTTTCCACCTTTGTACAATTTTGAAATGCACTACAAGAAACCAATCAGATCTGCAGATGTGAGGCCCAGTCATCTTTTCATACCGGGGCCTCTATGAGGTTGCAAAACAAAACAATTTCACAAGGGAACAAATAGACACTTTTCTAAAAGTCAGTATTTAGAACACTAACAGACAAGTTTTATTTTACTATTTTAAATATCACCTTTCTGATGGAGAACATTGCATAAAAATGAGCACAGTTAGTTCCCTTCAATAATTTTCTATCATGAGAGAAATGTTGAAGAGCAGATGACAGTCAATGAATGAGCCTTCTTTTCTTCAAACTCAAATTAAGAATGCCTGAGAGGACTTCTATTACTTTTTTGAGTAGCTTTACTGGGTTATATTTAAACTCCAAGGGCCGTTTGCAGAGAAGCAGTTACTGTCATATCTACTCAGGGCAGTTACATAAATGAACTGCTGGACAGAAAAAAAAATTAAAATTTAGCAGCTCAATTTTATATTAACCTATGAAATGTTATAGTGTTTAAAAAATTACTAAACTATTTAATGTTTCTTCCTATTTACATTTCATAAGGGAAAATATTTAAAAGTTTTAAGGGGGAAAAAGCTGCTAACACTTATACTTCAAAATAACTAAGCTTGCCCAAGTTCCCAAGGAACTTCCTTTTAATGGAGGTAACTAAAATCTTATTTGGCATCCATGGTGGTTTTTTTTTTAATAGGAAAAAGTACAATTATAAACTCTCCAAATTGAAAATATGGTTAATTATGTCACTTCCCTTAGTTAATTAATCATCATCAAGCTTAATGAAATACTGAAGTGAAATTAATCACAGTTTCAAGAAATCTTCAGGGCTTTAAAAGAGATGTTAGCTCTGGGTTGGAAAAAAGATGTTTATATATTCACAGTTTCAATCAAAACAGAACCCAGAATTCTGTCCCTTCTCCCTTTTCCTTTATTTTATTTTTTGAAGAGCATTGAGAACCCACAGGGACCAATATTTGTACTTAAGTTATCTTTCCATTTCCCATTGTTTCCATAACTAGTTCTGATAAATGGGATTTATTTAATAGTGTGATCCAAGTATGCCACAGCTGGTATGTTTTCATGAATGTTCTCATGTAGATTCTTTCCCATGGCCATGAGTAAATAAACCTATTTCCTGAACTGATTGTGGTTGCATTAAAGCTCTGTAATAATTCCAATAAATTTATTCTATGAATGTAGAGTTTTGTGTCTGAAAGGTATAGAACTACCATTGGAGTCCAGGAAATCATAAATAGGTTCATATATTATCTAGAGAGACTACTGTAAATAAAAGTATATCATTTCCTTCATCAAAAGCTAGGATATCTGGAAATCATCAGATGCTGTAATATTGAAAGAGGACAATGTATGTTATGCATGCACAATTTTTAAAAAATAGTCTAGATATACAATATGTAAAAAATATAAACGTCCAAAGAGATTGTAAGTTATAATCCAAATACTACTGTCTAAGTTAGAAATCAGACTCACACTCCTAAGCTTAGAGAGATCTGAAAGAGCTAGGATAAGACAAATATATTATTTAAAGAAAGGCAGGACCTACTGATCTTTTTCTTGTCCTATTAAATGTCTCACAAAGGAGAAAAATCTCCAGGTAACTAGGGAAATAACCATCTCTCTCATTTTGATTAAGGGGGTTAACTCATTAGAAGGAGCCCTTAATAAAGAGCGATTACCTATATTACAAGCACTTTATTAAGAATGAAAGTGTGAAAGAAATTTCTAGTGGAACAGGCATGTAGTTTTCAGCTATTGCTGCAGAGCTCCAGTCTACCTTTATAATGTTAAAGCTTAGTAACCTTTCTTAACTTTTGAATAAACTTACTAGTACAGGAATTGGTGCTGATTAAAACCTCTGAAAAGACTGTTAGTTATTTAAAAACTATACCAAGTGTCCACACCATTTTTCATTCTTTCTTAAAATGAAAACAAAAGCATTAGAATGAATACTGCTGAGCAGCATATCACCTTCATGCCCTCTGGACTCTGAATTCAATAATGAGATCTTTCTAAAGTTCTCCACTTGCAATTTTCCTATTCAATACCCATTCTTCAACTTTTTTTTCCCCTGAAGTGACCCACTGAAGAGAGGCCTAAAAAAAGGAACACTAATATAGTAAAACTCTTAACAGAAGGTTGGTAGTGTTGCCAAAAATCGAAATCGCTCCTTAGACAAGGAGCATTTATAGAGTGAGAGGCTGTGGTCAAAGAAACCTTTTTTTGATCATTATATCCTAATGGAACTCTTGTCATCCCCACCAGGAACAAAGTGGATGTACAGGTTTTATTGTGCTTTTTACACTTGAACAACCAAAATAATGCTATGGAGAAAAAATAGGCTAACACATCAAAGGGTGATATAGGAGGCAATATGTGTCGTACACATTAACACTGTATACCACCTTTTAATGACTGCTGCCATCTTTTACCACAGTAATTTTTAGTCAGATATGGAATTTGTAATTTAAAATCTCTCTTATAGAAAAGGGGCCGGTACCTATTAGAGTTTTATTTTATCAGATATCGTAGTAGCATATTTTGTTGGGAATTCGACCCTGGCTCAAAGGAGACTCCAATCTGGTTGCTGGCAGCCATGTTGAGTTTCTTGATTTCAGTGCTCCAGAGAAGATGGTGGTTTCATGGAGTAGTTGACCACTACAGAAGGAGAGAAGAAAGGGAATTGCTTATCATATTTCAGCATGGAACACATAGAGATAAATAAATGGATTAGAGATACATTTCTGTTGGGAAGTTTACTGTATCATAGCTCACTACTGCCAGAGTAGCAATGGTGTACAACACAGAAAGTGGGAAAAAAAAAAAAACTACAACATTAAGAACCTGAAACAATAAAAATATTTAAATAAATGAAAATCTGCATTTAAAGCCATTTTAATGTGCACTCCAGTAAAGATTTCTGAGGTAAAAAACCAATCTGTATTATCAAAAAATGTTTTCATTTTTCTGTAAGAGACAATGAGCTGGTGAAAAGAATATTAAAAGTGAATGTTGTATTGCTGCAGTATTTGTTTTTGAGTCTTCTGAATTGTTAGAAGCTGAGCTAGTCTATTTCGAACTCTTTGGGGACACATTTAAAAGAAAGACAGTTAACTCATCTTTAAAAGTGCTACCATATTTGCCACCCAATTGTACCAGATCAAATGAATTTCTCCCAAGTTTCTATAAAATTAAAAAAAAAAACTCTGCTGGGGGAAAGTTTCCTAGATCCACTAGACTTTCTCCTTATTTTGATTTCATTTCAATTCATATTTATCAGAGAAGAAGCCCCAGAAAGCTATTTAGTCTATCTAGCTAATTAAAAATGAGGCTACTTAAGTTTGACTTAATTGAAGAATAGATAACACTCTTATAAAATATGATTTTTCCAGTAATTCAATCTTTCCCTTCACCTTTCTACTCCCAAGTCAAGAAACATTTTCTCTTTTTTAAAAATATATTTTATTTCTTTTATCAAATAGTTCCTGATTACATTTTAAAATATTTTAGCTTCATTTTTCAAAATCATGAGCCTCAAATTCTCTCCCTCCTTTAGCCTTTCCCACACCTCTTGAGAAAGCAAGAAATAAAATAACAATAAGAGTATCTGGCCTGAAGTCAGGAAGAGGCATCTTCATCAAATGTGGTCTCAGATACTTACAACCTATGTGATCCTGAGCAAGTTACTTTATCCTGTTTGCCTCAGTTTTCTCATCTGTAAAATAAACTGTAGAGGAAATGATACTCCACCAATTCTGCCAAGAAAAAACCCAAGTGGGGTCACACAGAGTCCAATATGACTGAAAAATGACTGTTTAAAATATAAATTAAAAATAATGAGATGGAACTTGGGAGGGGAAACAGGCAATTAAGTGGATAGAGTGCCAAGTCTAGAGAAGAAAAGACTGATGGTTAATATAAAATCAAATCTTTATCTTTGATGTTTGCTTTTCAGATGGACTTTTTCCCATTACCACCTAAAATTTTTTTTCAACAATACTAATGAAGCTCAGCATATTCTCCTCACAGAATAGGATTTAATTCCTAGAATGACATCACTTTCTATGTAATTTTATTGCCTTTGAAAAGGCACATTGCCAAATTCACAGTGCAAATATTAGATGAGTGGATACTGTCCATAACTGGTGATAGTTTCTTTCTGAAGTCTGTTAAATGTACTTGTTGATTCAGAACTTCCATCTGCAACATTGCTTTTTGAAAAGAAGTTTGGCATTGTGGGAAATTCTTTTAGGTTTTTTTTTTTTCCTGTTCATCAGGGTATCACTAGTAAATAACTATTCCAACACAGTAATTACCTTTAAAAATAAACAGCCTCAATTGGTCCAAGAGTTCCAAACTTTCTTGATTTACCCTCAGTTCGTGTAGACAGTGGGCTTTTTATTCAAAACATCTAAACCCAGTTTCTCACCTGCATAAGAGAAATATAACCTATAGAAGCAACATAAAATGATTTAATTAATTTATGGGAAAGAAAGAGGATTTAGGGATTAAGGAGATAGCAATCTGGTCACAAATCACCACCTTTGGAAAAACCACGTGTATAAATCTTAGTGGGCAACATCTGGGACTTATCAGATGATGAGTCAGAAAACATAGTAGTGACAAGCTCAGGCACCCTGGAGACTGCTGTTCTTGACTTCTCTGGGAAAAAGATAAAAGTAGAGCCAGAGATCTGGCAGTTGCATAGGCTACTAACAGCCAGGGAATCATTTGCCACTTTGGCCAAGTGTAAGTGATGAATGAGTTCCTCCTATGGATCCTATTTGTTGACAAAGGAAAAAACTGAGGGGACTTTTTTTCTCCTGCTTGGTTTTATCATATTTGTGGTAACAAAATCAAAAGGGAGAATTATCATTTGTTCTTTTGCTTCCTGCAACTCAAATAATTAGAACTGAATTCTTTTTTTTTCTTAGTGACACATCTTTATATTTTTTTATTATTATTATAGCTTTTTATTTACAAAACATATGCATGGGTAATTTTTCAACATTGACCATTGCAAAACCTTCTGTTCCAACTTTTCCCCTCCTTCCCTCCACCCCCCGCCTTAGATAGCAGGTAGTCTAATACATGTTAAATATGTTAAAGTATATGTTAAATCCTACACACACACACACACACACACACACACACACACACATACATTCTTATACAATTATCTTGCTTTGCAAGAAAAGTTGGATCTAGAAGAAAGAAAAAAATCTGAGAAAGAAAACAAGAATGTAATCAAACAACAGAAAGAATGGAAATGCTATGTTGTGGTTCACATTCATTTCCCATAATAGAATTGAATTAGAGTTATTATGGTCTCTCTTCTTTGAAAGCACCTGGAAAGAGGAGCTGATTATACTTCTCTAGATTCCACCAGGTCACATCCTTCTCAGTATTTCCTTCCATTGGTTCTATTCAGAACCCTGATTTGGCCAGAGGAGCCATCCTTTAAAAGTTCCTTACCATTAATGGATCATTTAATTACTATCTTTTCAGAAAAGTGTCATGAAAGAACTCAATCTCTGTGGTTACCTAAGGAGGAATCAATTGAATTTTTTTTTCCCTTTTACAAAGCTGGGAAAAGAAGATATTTAAAGTAGTGATTTGAATTTTTTTATTCCTTTAAAGTCTTATCACTGGGATTCTCCTCATATTCCCATATAATAATATATATAAGGACTGATTTTACTTTGTTTTACAAGGATCTTAAACATTCTTATTTCAGGACATTTGCATTATAGACAGGCTTCTACTCCTGCTCTTTTCAATGACAGTAACTTTTCTTTTACCCATATTTGGATTCACCCTTTCTAGAAGCTTCCAACTACCTATCTAACTGGGATCTAACTTCCTGTGATATCAGAGGTGGGAAGAAAAATCAAAACAAGTGAGATAATGTGACCCCCCCTTCATAAAATACATTGATCTCATCTGTTTAAGGATTGACCCTGTTGTGGAAGACTAACACAAGTATACTTACAACAAATTGAGGGGAAATGACAATGGCATGTAGCAGGTATCAAGTCCAGAGGCCAAATATATGCAAAGTTATTGTTATTTTTATTGTTTGTTTATTTTTAATATACATTTGATGAATCATGTTAGGAGAGAAAAATAAGAACAAAAATGAAAAACCATGGGGGAGGAAAAAAAAAACAGAAAAAAGAAGTAAACATAGCATGTGTTGATTTACATTAAATCTCCATAGTTCTTTTTCTGGATGCAGGTGGTATTTTCTATCCAAGATCCATTGGGTATGCCTTGGATCACTGAACCACTAAGGAGAATCAAGTCTTTCATAGTTGATCATCACATATTCTTGTGTTATTGTGTACAATATATTCCTGGTTTTGCTTATTTCATTCAGCATCATTTCATGTAAATTTTCCCAGGCCTTTCTAAATCAGCTTGTTCATTATTTTTTAAAGAACAATAATATTCCATTACTTTGATATACCAAAAGTTGTTCACCATTCCCCAATTGCTGGGCATCTACTCCTTTTCCAATCTTTACTACGACAAAAAGAGCTGCTACAAACATTTTTGCACATGTGGGTCCTTTTCCCTCTTTATGATTTCCTTGGGATACAGACCCAGCAATAGCACTTCTGGGTCTAAGGGTATACATAATTTGATAGCCCTTTGGGCATAGTTCCAAATTGATCTCCAAAATGGTTAGATTATTTCACTCCACTAACAATGTATTCATTTTCCCACATCCCCTACACATTTATCATTCTTTTCCTGTCATTTTAGCCAATCTGAGAGGTGTGATGTGGTACCTTAGAGTTATTTTAACTTGCATTTCTCTAATCAATAGTGATTTAGAGTTTTTTTCATATTACTACAGATGGCTTTAATTTCATCATCTGCAAATTGTCTGTTCATATCCTTTGACCCATTTATTAATTGGGGAATGACTTGTATTCTTATCAATTTGACAAAATTCTTTATATATTGTAGAAATGAGTCAACCTTTATCAGAAACACTGGCTGTAAAAAAATTTTTCCCAGCTTTATACTTCCCTTTTAGTCTTGTTTCTATTGTTTTTGTTTGTACAAAAACTTTTTAATTTAACATAATCAAAGTTGTCCATTTTGCCTTTTGTAATATTCTCTAGGCCTTCTTTGTTTATAAATTCCTCCCTTCTCCAAAGATCTGATAGGTAAATTATACCTTGCTCTCCTGAATTGCTTATAGTATCACCTTATATGTTCAAATCATGTACCCATTTTGATGTTATTTTGGTATGGAATGTGAAATGTAGGTCTATGCTGAGTTTCTGATGCATTAATTTCCAGTTTTCCTAGTAGTTTTTGTCAAATACTGAGTTCTTGTCCCAGAAGTTGGAGTTGGGGATTTATCAAATAAACCTTGATTATTGTGTTGTATATATCTAACCTATTCCACCAATGCACCATTCTGTTTCTTAGCCAGTACCAAATGGCTTTGATGACTGGTGCTTTATAATATAGTTTTAAATCTGGTACTGCTAAGCCACCATCCTTTGTATTTTTTTTTCCATAGTATTCTTGACCTTTTGTTCTTCTAGATGAATTATTATTTGGATATTGTTTTTTTCTAGTTCTAGAAAATAATTTTTGGCAGTTTAATTGGTATGGCACTGAACAAGTAGACCAATTTATGAGGAACTGTCATTTTTATTATATTAGCTCAGCCTATCCATGAGCAATTGATATTTTTCCAATTGTATATAGATGTGACTTTATTTGTGTGAGAAGTGTTTTGTAATTGTGTCTGTATAGCTCCTGAGTTTGTCTTGAAAGATAGGCATCCAAATATTTTGTCTACAGTTATTTTAAATGGAATTTTCCTTTTTATCTCTTGCTGCTAAGCTTTGTCCATAATATATATAAATGCTGATGATTTGTATGGAATTTTTTATATTCTGCAACTTTGTTAAAGCAGGTTTTGGATGATTTTCTAGGATTCTTTAAGTATATCATTATATTATCTGCAAAAGATGATAGTTTTATTTCCTCATTGCCTATTGTAATTCTTTTAATTTTTTTCTTTTCTTATTCCTAAAGCCAACATTTTCTAATACAATGTTGAATAAATGGTTATGATAATGGGCATCCTTGTTTTACCCCTGATCTCATTGGGAATGCATTCAGTTTTTCTCCATTACAAATAATGCTTGCTGTTGGTTTTAGATATTGTTTATCATTTTAAGGAAAGCTTCCTTTATCCCTGTTCTGTACTGTTTTTAATAGGCATGGGTGCTGTATTTTGTCAAATGCTTTTTCTGTATCTATTGAGATTATCGTATGATTTCTGTTGGTTTTGTTATTGATATGGTTTATTATGGTAATATTTTTTTTCTGATATGGAAACACCCCTGCATTCCTGGTATAAATTCTACTTTGATAATATTTTATTTAAAATGTTTGCATCAATATTCATTAAGGAGAATGATCTACAATTTTCTTTTTCACTTTTTACTCTTCCTGATTTAGATGCCAGTATTTGTATTTTCTACAAAATTATTGTTTTCTCCCTCTTCTATAGAATTAATATTATCTCAATCAAAACTTGAACTCTCTCAGTGGCCAAGTCAATGATGACTTATACTTCCTTGAGATACAGTTGTATTATTTATGTCTTTCAGGTGACTATTATGCTTATGTATCTTATCTTGCCCTTTCCTTATTTACTGCTCAAGATGTCATAAAAACATCTTTCCTCATGTGAGATAAAATACACTTGTCGTAAAGACCCAAAACTTTTAACATTATTGCTGGTTTGCATCTTCTGTAAGAATTTCAACTATCTTCCCCACCCTACCCTACCCGCCAAAAGCAGCTGTAACAGCCTGGATAATCATCTTTCTTAAAATATTTGTCAAAAGGTTGTATTTTTCTTGGATCTCAGCCTATAAGAAATATGCTTACAGAAGATAGATCAAGATGAAGAAAGTGAAGGCAACTTGGTACAATGGGTTTACTGCCAACACTGTAGTCAGAAAAACTAAGATCTGAAAGGTTGTGAGACACTACTCCCAGGATCCTGAGCATGTCACATCTGAGTCACAGATAAGAAGAGATCTATGTGATAAAAAAAAAAAAAAACTGTAATGAGAAAATGATGTAAGAAACTTAAGAGTTTGAAAATAGTAAAAAATCACTTATAAATTGTAAATCATTTAGTACATTGTGATATCAGGTTATAAGAAATTCTTCAGTAAAAAGTAATTCTTGATGAACCTTATCAAACTAAAAATTCTTCATTTGGAGGAGATCTTTTTATTCTTGGTAGCAAGAACCAAAACGGATTTATTTGTGTGTTAAATTCAGAAATATTATTTACTGATTAACAATAATAATAGCTAATATGTCAGGCAGCTAAGGGACAGTGGTAGAGCACCAGGACTGGGACCCAAGAAGCCCTGAATTCAAATTCAGTCTTAGATACTTAATGATTGTTAACAGCTGCTTCTTTTTGTTTCCTCATCCATAAAGTGAGGAGAATAATAGTATCTATCTCTCAGAGTTGTTTTGAGGTCCAAATGAGATAATTGAAAAGTGCTTAGCACAGTGCCTGGCACACTATATAAATATTAGCTTTGATGATGATGATGATGAAGAATATTAGATAGGGTTGGCCCAATGTCAATGCCACACTGGGCATCAGGAAGACATGAGGTCAAATCCAGACTCTGAAACTAACTGTGTGATCAATCCCAAGCAAGTCTGCCTCAGTTTCCTCATATGTAAAATGGAGAAGACAATAATACCTATCACACAAAATTGTTGTAAGAATAAAATTACAGGGGGCGGAGCCAAGATGGCGGAGAAGACACACGCGACTTTCTAAGCTCTTCTCTTACCCTCTTTATCAATATTATATCGAGCCTCAAAAATAGTCTTGACTGCTACAATTCGTAAAGATAAGAAGTAGAACAACTCACCGGCCGAAGAAAATCTGCAGTCTCGGCAAAAAAGGTTGGTTCTGGGGCCAGGGGGGAGATGGGCGCAGACTGGGAGAGAAATTAGGTTCCGAGGAGAGTCTCAAACCGAGGGTGAAGGCACAGATCTCAGCACAAGCACCAGCCCCAACCCCCAGTACGGGGCTTTTCCTTGGGGCAGTTGTGATCCTGCACAGCAGGAGGACGCAGCCCGGGTTAGCCTCCAATCTGCGCAGTGGGGAGCTCGGCTTGGGGCCATAGAGCTTTTCCAGGGCCGATTTGCATCAGGCAGAGACGCTGGGCAGAGTTTGTGGCGGTCTGCAGTCAGCTGCTAATACTCACAGTCCCACAAGAGGCTCTGGCCTGGGGCAGTGACACTTTCACCACTTTGTCTCTAGCCTAGGGCAATCGATAATCCACTCAGCCCTACTAAGCAGTTTGATAACTCGGCCAGTGCTGAATCCACTTCCTGTTGGGGGAAGAGAAAACTCTCACTCAGAGCACTCCCATACCTCGGAGCCAGAAATCGGTTTACATCTCTCCCTGCTCTGCAGAGGAAGCTGGTAACCCCCTTGCCTAGGAGACCTACCCTAAAGGCTTTAAAACATGAATAAAAAGATGAAAAGAACAATCGACAGCTTCTATGCAGAAAAAGAGCAGGTCAGCAAACTTGTAGAGACCTCAAACAGCAAAAATGCATCAGACTGTCCTCCTTTACATAATGCTCTCATAGAAGAGACCATTAAAAGTCTCAAAAGAGAGTTAGAAGATAAATGGGAAAGGAAAGAGAAGCCTTACAAGAGAGCAACAACTTCCTGAAATACAAATTGAAAAATAAAGAATTCACTAGAAAGTAGGATTTGTGAATGGGAAAAGACAAAGAACTCGTAAGAAAGTAGGATCCGTGAATTGAAAAGACAAAGAACACGCAAGAAAGTAGGATCTGTGAATTGAAAAGAAAATAATTCACTAAAAAAAAATTAGTGAAATGGAAAAAATTCCACAGACCAAAACAATACATTCAAAAACTCAATTGGACATATACAGAAAGAAGTAAAACAAGCTATTGAAGAAAATAATTCTTTAAAAATTAGAATTGAACAAATTGAAACTAATGATTCATTGAGACAGCAAGAATCAGTCAAGCAAAAACAAAAAATGACAAACTGGAAAACCACGAATTATCTACTTGCAAAACCACAGACTTGGAAAATAGATCTAGGAGATAATCTGAGGATTATTGACTTCTGAAAACTATGATGAAAAAAAAGAGCCTAGATACTATTTTATAAGAAATCATCAAAGAGAACTGCTCCAGATGTAATAGAATCAGAAGGTAAAATAGGCATGAAAGAATTCATCGAACACCTTCTGAAAGAAACCCTAAAATAAAACCCCTAAGGAATATTGTGGCAAAATTTCAGAACTATCAGATTAAGGAAAAATTTTACAAGCAGCCAAAACCATTTAAATACCGAGGTGCCACAATAGGATCACCCAAGATCGCTGCCTCTACATTAAAGGAAAGAAGGCCTGGAATATGATATTCCGAAAGGCACAAGAACTTGAGATGCAGCAAGAATAAACCACCCAGCTAAGCTGAGCATTTTCTCCAGGGAAGAAGATGGATATTTAATGAAAACAAATGAATTCCATTTGTTTCTGAAGAAAAACCAGAACTAAAACAAAAAATTTGATCTCCAAGAATAGAACCAAGAGATGCAGAAAAGGTAAAATAACCTTTGAGAATTGTATTTCTGTTGTGGATATACAAAAAGAATACATGTATAATTTGATTGTACTGATATAACATAAAAAAGGGAGTAGATATGGAAAAGGGATGATGGCAGAATAAGGTGGGAAGGAGGGATAAAAAGAGGGAAACCACATCCCTACAAAGAGGCTAAGGAAACCTACTCATATCTGAGGGAATTCTAGAGAGGGGAGGAACATTGTTGAATCTTACCCATCAGAGTTAGCCAAAGAAAAAATAATTGACATTTGTTTTAGAGAAAATCTCTCTCGCTCATTAAAAACAGGGAGAGGAAAAGGAAAAAAAGAGTAATAAGGGAAGGAGGGGAAGACCAAAGGGGAGGGAGGATTAAAAGAGGATAAGATCTGACAAGAGGGCTACATAAGTTTAAAAGGGGAAAGAGGGTTGGGGGGCAAGAATAAGAAAGCACAATCTGGGGTTATTAGGATGGCAGGAAATACAGATTTAGTAATTCTAACCGTAAATGTGAATGGGATGAACTCCCCATAAAGAGGGAGGCAGATAGCAGACTGGATCAAAAGTCAGAACCCTACAATATGTTGTTTACAAGAAACACATTTAAAGCAGGGGGATACATATAGAGTAAAAGTAAAAGGCTGGAGCAAAATCTATTATGCTTCAGGTGAAGTCAAAAAAGCAGGGGTAGCCATCCTTATCTCAGATCAAGCAAAAGTAAAAATTGATCTAATTAAAAGAGATAGGAAGGTAACTACATCCTGCTAAAGGGTAAGATAAACAACGAAGCAATATCAATATTAAACATATATGCACCAATTGGTATGGCACTCAACTTCCTAAAGGAGAAGTTAAGAGAGTTGCAAGAAGAAATAGACAACAAAACTGTAATAGTAGGAGATCTCAACCTTGCACTCTCAGAATTAGACAAATCAAACCACAAAACAAATAAGAAAGAAATTAAAGAAGTAAATAGAATATTAGAAAAGTTGGGTATGTTGGATCTTTGGAGAAAATTGAATGGAGATAGAAGGGAATATACTTTCCTCTCAGCAGTTCATGGAACCTATTCAAAAATTGACCATATATTAGGACATAAAGACCTCAAAATTAAATGCAAGAAAGCAGAAATAGTAAATGCTTTCTTTTCAGATCATGATGCAATAAAAACTACATTCAACAAAAAGTTAGGGGAAATAGACCAAAAAGTAATTGAAACTAAAACAATCTCATCTTAAAGAATGATTGGGTGAAGCAGCAAATTATAGATACAATTAATAATTTCACTCAAGATAATGACAATGATGAGACATCATACCAAAATTTGTGGGATGCAGCCAAAGCGGTAATAAGAGGGAATTTTATATCCTTAGAGGCTTACTTGAATAAAACAGAGAAAGAAAAGATTAATGAATTGGGCTTCTAAACTAAAAAACTAAACTAAACTAAACTAAAAAAACTAAAAAAAGACCAAATTAAAAACCCCCAATCAAATACTAAATTGGAAATTCTAAAATTAAAAGGAGAAATTAAAAATATTGAAAGTAAAAAAACTATTGAACTAATTAATAAAACTAAGAGTTGGTTCTATGAAAAGCCAACTAAAATAGATAAGCCTTTGGTAAATCTGATTAGAAAAAGGAGGGAGGAAAATGAAATTAGTAGTCTTAAAAATGAAAAGGGAGAACTTTCCACCAATGAAGAGGAAATTAGAGAAATAATAAGGAGTTATTTTGCTCACCTTTATGCCAATAAATTTGATAACCTAAGTGAAATGGATGACTACCTCCAAAAATACAGACTTCCCAGACTAACAGAGGAGGAAGTAAATTGCTTGAATAGTCCCATTTCAGAAAAAGAAATAGAACAGGCAATTAAACAACTCCCTAAGAAAAATCCCCAGGACCAGATGGATTTACATGTGAATTTTACCAAACATTTAAAGAACAATTGGCCCCAATGCTATATAAATTATTTGATAAAATAGGGAATGAAGGAGTCCTACCAAATCTCCTTCTATGACACAGACATGGTACTGATACCTAAACCAGGTAGGCTGAAAACAGAGAAAGAAAATTATAGACCAATCTCCCTAATGAATATTGATGCTAAAATCTTAAATAAGATATTAGCAAAAAGACTACAGAAAATCATCTCAAAGATAATACACTATGATCAAGTAGGATTTATACCAGGAATGCAGGGCTGGTTCAATATTAGGAAAACTATCAATATAATTGGCCATGTTAATAACCAAATTAAAAAAACCATATGATCATCTCTATAGATGCAGAAAAGCATTTGACTTAAAATCCAACATCCATCTCCTATTAAAAACACTTGAGAATATAGGAATAAATGGACTTTTCCTTAAAATAATCAGCAGCATCTATTTAAAACCATCAGTAAGCATCATATGTAATGGAGACAAACTGCAACCATTCCCAATAAGATCTGAGTGAAACAAGGTTGCCCACTATCACCATCACTATTTAATATTGTATTAGAAACGCTAGCTATAGCAATAAGAGCTGAGAAAGAGATTAAAGGAATAAGAATAGGCAATGAGGAAGCCAAATTATCACTCTTTGCCGATGACATGATGGTATACTTAGAGAACTTAGAGAACTTAGAGAACTTCTAAAAAGTTATTAGAAATAATCCACAACTTTAGCAAAGTTGCTGGTTATAAAATAAACCCACATAAGTCATCAGCATTCTTATATATCACTAACAAAATCCAACAGTCAGAGTTACAAAGAGAAATTCCATTTAAAGTAACTACTGATAATATAAAATATTTAGGAATCTATCTGCCAAGGGAAAATCAGAAACTTTATGAGCAAAATTACAGACCACTTTTCACACAAATTAAGTCTGATCTAACTAATTGGAAAAATATTAAATGCTCTTGGATAGGGCGAGCAAATATAATAAAGATGACAATATTACCTAAACTAATCCTATTTATTTAGCGCCTATACCAATCAGACTCCCAAAAACTATTTTAATGACCTAGAAAAATAACAACAAAGTTCATATGGAAAACAAAAGGTCAAGAATTTCAAGGAATTAATGAAAAAAATCAAATGATGGTGGCTTAGCTGTACCAGATCTAAAATTATATTATAGAGCAGCAGTTACCAAAACTATTTGGTATTGGCTAAGGAATAGATTAGTTGATCAGTGGAATAGATTAGGTTCATGGATAAAACAGTCAAACAAATATAGCAACCTAGTCTTTGACTAAACCCAAAGATCCCAGCTTTGGGATAAGAACTTACTGTTTGATAAAAATTGCTGGGAAAATTGGAAACTAATATGGCAGAAACTAGGCATTGATCCATACTTAACGTCAGACACCAAGATAATGTCAAAATGGATTCATGACCTAGGCATAAAGAATGAAATTATTAATAAATTAGAGGAACATAGGATAGTTTACCTCTCAGACCTGTGGAAGGGGAAGGTCTTTATGACCAAAGCAGAACTAGAGATCATTACTGATCACAAAATAGAAAATTTTGATTATACCAAACTGAAAAGTTTTTGCACAAACAAAACTAAAGCAGACAAGATTAGAAGGGAAGCAATAAACTGGGAAAATATTTTTACAGTCAAAGGTTCTGATAAAGGCCTCATCTCCAAAATTTATAGAGAATTAACTCTAATTTATAAAAAATCAAGCCATTCTCCAATTGAAAAATGGTCAAAGGATATGAACAGACAACTTCTCAGATGAAGAAATTGAAACTATTTCTAGTCATATGAAAAGATGCTCCAAGTCATTATTAATCAGAGAAATGCAAATTAAGACAACTCTAAGATACTACTACACACCTGTCAGATTGGCTAAGATGACAGGAAAAATAATGATGATTGTTGAGGGGATGCGGGAAAACTGGGACATTGATGCATTGTTGGTGGAGTTGTGAACTGAATCCAACCATTTTGGAGAGTAGTTTGGAACCATGCTCAAAAAGTTATTAAACTGTGCATACCTTTGATCCAGCAGTGTTACTACTGGATTATATCCCAAAGAGATTATAAAGAAGGAAAGGGACCTGTATGTGCACGAATGTTTGTGGCAGCCCTTTTGTAGTGGCTAGAAACTGGAAACTGAATGGATGTCCATCAGTTGAGAATGGCTGAATAAATTGTGGTATATGAAAATTATGGAATATTACTGTTCTGTAAGAAATGACCAACAGGATGATTTCAGAAAGGCCTGAGAGACTTACACGAACTGATGCTGAGGAAATGAGCAGGACCAGGAGATCATTATATACTAACAACAATACTAGATGATGACCAGTTCTGATGGATCAGACCATCCTCAGCAAACGAGATCAACCAAATCATTTCTAATGGAGCAGTAAATGAACTGAACTAGCTATGCCCTAGAAAAAGAACTCTGGAGATGACTAAAACCATTACATTGAATTCCTAATCCCTATATTTATGCACATACTGCATTTTGATTTTCACAAGCTAATTGTACAATAATTCAGAGTCTGATTCTTTTTGTACAAGCAAAATAATGTTTTGGTCATGTATACTTATTGTGTATCTAAGTTATATTTTAATATATTTAACATCTACTGGTCATCCTGCAGATCGGTAAGAGGTGAAAAATTGGAACAAGAGGTTTGGCAATTGTTAATCCTGTAAAGTTACCCATGCATATATCCTGTAAATAAAAGGCTATTAAATTTAAAAAAAAAAAAAAAGAATAAAATTACATAATACTTCTAAAGCACTTCATAAACTTATGATATTCCATAAATGCTAAGTGTTATTTATTGTTACCGTTTTATCCTGAGCTAGATTTCTACCTCAGACTCTTAATTGCTGTAGGACCCTGTACAAATCACAGCTTCTCTCAGTCTCAGTTTCTTTATCTCTATAATTAGTCTACTAAAACCACCTATCCTGGTGATACAGTGGTTAGAGCACTGTGTCTGGAATCAAGAAAACTTGAGTTCAAATACAGCTTCCTCCTAGCTAATGGCTCTTGGGCAAGTCACTGATTGCTGACCAAAAAAAAAAAAAACCTTAGGGTTGCTGTGAGGATAAAATTAGATAACATGTAAAAGTCCTTTGTAAATCTTAAAGTGCTAGGTTTTATTATCATCTCATACTTTAAGGTTTGCAAAGGACATTATTGCCATTATGCTTGTAACCAGCAATGAATATTTTTAGCCAAAATTTGTCATCAAACCATCTACGAATACCTATACTGGAATACAGGAGTATGATTTGTTTGGGTAAATGGAATAGCCAGGGAGATGTCATAAGGACAGCATGGTTTACAGAAACCAGAATGAAGTAAGGTTTGATCTTGATTCAAACCCTGTCTCATTCACTTACTATCTTTGTGACATTGGATAAATTACTTAAGCACTCTGTGACTCAGTCTCCTCATCTGTAAATTAAATGAATTGTATCTGATGGCTTCTAAAGACTTCCAGTTCAAAACCTACAATTCTATGACCCTTTGAATCTCTAAAGATTTGAAATTCATGTGAAATATGGTCAGATCAACATGCAAACCTAAATTTAAAGTTTTAAGGATTTAGGAAAGTTTGTCTGACTATGAGAACCTTGAAACTCCAAAATGAGCAACATAACCACTCATTTTTTATTTTGCAAATAAATGTATTTATGTGCAATGATTGCAGTAGACAGAAAGAAGAAATAAATAAAGCCTGTTGCTGTTCTAATCATGTCTAAATTCTGCCAGACTTAATTGTCTTGTTTCATGGGAAGATGTTTCTGGTCTAATGAGGGTCAAATTTTCAAGTGGATAAAAGATGGATTTTCTTTCTTATCCTCAGGATTCAGGGATTGCAAAAACTGGACATTATGTACAAGGGAGATGAAAATTCCTTAAGCCATTAGAAATGATAGGAAAGGCAAGGAAATGTGATTCATGCTCACACTCTGCCCATGTTATTAATAAGACATGTTTCCAAAGGGGAAATCCAATGAGCTCTTAAATAAATCTGATACAGCCCTAACAGATTTAAGCTAGGGAGATGGGGAAGAAGGAAACACTTCATAAATGCCTGATCTTTAGTGCTAACAGACATTAATGGGATACAGATATAAATACTTGTGTTTAAACCAATTAAATGGCCAACTAGTTGTAATAGGGGATCTGAAGAGAAGAAAACTAAGTTCAAATCCTGCCTCAAACAATTTCCAGTTATACAGCCCTGAGAAAGATATTGAACCTCCACATGTTTCAGTTTCCTCTTCTGTAAAATAGGGATAATAGCACTATATAAATCTTAACTAGCATTATTATTTTAAAATATGTAATATGAGGGCTTTTTTGTACATGTCATTTCTTGGTATATTTTTCTCTAAATTAAAATGGAAAGATTTTTAAATTTTGATAGATTATTAAGAGGAATATATATATGATTTTTCCTTAGCAAATGGATTCACAAAAATGTAATACTTCACAGTGCATGGATACTTTAGCAAATCTGTGATCATCCCCATGGGTAGTCAGGCCTTCTAGCAAGATAGATAACAACCTATTCATACCCCCTCCAACCAATCAATCATACATTGATTATTACTGTACATTATGACATTAATCAATAATCATTTATTAAGCACTTACTATGTGCCAGGAAGGTGCCCTAAACAAGCTTACTTTCTTATGAGGAAGCTGACATTCAAACAACTATGCACATAAAATATGATAAATAATAGATAGATGGACTATGCATATAAAATATGGTGATAGATAATTAGATAAATGATAGATAACTACCAGCAACTTATTGTAATAGTCCAATAATGAGGTGAGAGTGGTGGGAACGTGTGTGTGTGTGTGTGTGTGTGTGTGTGTGTATGTATATGTATACATAGAGGTTAGGTGGCACAGTAGATAAAGCCTGGAATCAGGAAAACTCATTTTTTTGTTTCAAATCTGACCTGAGACACTTACTACTGTGTGACATTAGGCAAGTCATTTAACCCTGTTTACCTTAGTTTCCTCATTTGCAAAATGCACTGGAGAAGGCAATGGTAAACTACTCCAGTATCTTTGCCAAAATAAAACAAAACAAAACAAAAAATCAAAAAAACAAAAAAAAAATAGGGTTTTGAAGAGGTGAGCATGACTGAAAATGACTCAACAAAAAATATAAAAATAGATAGATAGGAAGGAATAGATAGAAGGAAGGAAGGAAGATAGATACATAGGTAGAAATAGCAAGAGGGAAGTATGGCCAACAAAGAATGACCTCCTGCAGAAGGTCAATATATCAATCAATAAACATTTATTAATGGATTTCTATGTACCAGATACTCTGATAAATACTGGGAATACAAAAAGAGGGAAAGTTCACTCCTCAAGGAGTTCACAATCTAAGGAGGGTAGACAACAAGCAAATTATTATGCAAGAGTTATGTTTTGAATAAATAGGAAACAATTATATTGAGCAAGGCACTAAAATTAAGAGGGATTGGGAAAGGCAGAAGATGGGATTTGGGTTGAGACATAACAGAACCAAATAAAGGTTGTAGGCAGAGGTAAGGAAAGAGAGTGATCTAGATACAAAAGACAGACAGAAAAAAACATCCCAAGTGGTAGGAGAGCAGAAGAGAGATGGAATAACTTGTTCTTAGAACAGACAGGACACCAGTGTCACTGGATTTAAGAGTATATTATGAGTAGTAAAATATAAGAAGATTGAAACATAGGAGAGGGGGAAAAAAAGAAAGATAGAAGAGGGCTAGGTTATCAAAGGCATTAAATACCATAAAGAATTTTATGTTCAATTCTGGAGATGGTAGAAAGGGAATAGAGTTTATTAAATAGTGGAGTGACATGGTCAGACCTGAGTTTTAGGAAGAGCACTTTGTTGGAGGATTAGAGAAACTATTAAAGTGGGAAAGATTTGAAACAGGCACATCCCACCCCAGGTTATTGCAATAATGCAGGCATGAGGTGATAAAGGTCTGTACTAGTATGGTGGCAGCATCACAGGAGAGAAGGTCATAGATGTGGGAAATATGGCAAAGGTGAAATTGCATTAAATTGGATATGGGGTAAAAAATAATAAAGACTGGGGATAACACCCAGAAAGTGACATTTGAACTGAGTTTTAGAGGAAACCAGAGAGTAAAGGTATGGAAGGAGAACTTTGCAGGCATAAAGACATATCAAAAGAAAGACAAGACAGGGAATAGTGTCACATGGGAACAATTGCAAGAAGA
Source organism: Sarcophilus harrisii (assembly GCF_902635505.1). Classification (NCBI taxonomy): domain Eukaryota; kingdom Metazoa; phylum Chordata; class Mammalia; order Dasyuromorphia; family Dasyuridae; genus Sarcophilus; species Sarcophilus harrisii. The sequence goes on along the minus strand of NC_045426.1, from coordinate 174,792,223 downwards.
GCAGTGTCACCAGACTCTAGAGTATGCTGTCTTTTGTTTTTGTGTCTTCACAGGACCTAGTAGTCAATTAATAAGTGTTTGTGAAAGACTGAAAAGGGAAGAAGGTTGTAAAAATCAAACAGGATTCTATCCTGGAGTCAATAAAAGGACACTAGACTTCAGTGGCATGGTGAGATGTCACTTTGGGGAAATTATTTTGACTAAATGAATGAAGAAAAGAAAGGAAGGAAGGAAGGAAGGAAGGAAGGAAGGAAGGAAGGAAGGAAGGAAGGAGGAGGAAGGAAGGAAGGAAGGAGGGAGGGAAGGAAGGAGGGAGGGAGGGAAGGAGGGAAGGAAGGAAGGAAGGAGGGAGGGAAGGAGGGAAGGAAGGAAGGAAGGAGGGAGGGAGGGAGGAAGGAAGGAGGAAGGGAAGGAGGGAAGGAAGGAAGAAAGGAAGGAGGGAAGGAGGGAGGGAGGGAGGAAGGAAGGAGGGAAGGAAGGAGGGAGGGAGGAAGGAAGGAGGGAGGGAGGAAGGAAGGAGGGAGGAAGGAAGGAGGGAGGGAGGAAGGAAGGAGGGAGGGAGGGAAGGAGGAAGGGAAGGAGGAGGAAGGAAGGAAGGAAGGAAGGAGGGAGGGAAGGAGGGAAGGAGGGAAGAAAGGAGGGAAGGAGGGAAGGAAGGAGGGAAGGAGGGAAGGAAGGAAGGAAGGAGGGAAGGAGGGAAGGAGGGAAGGAAGGAAGGAAGGAGGGAAGGAGGGAAGGAGGGAAGGAGGGAAGGAAGGAGGGAGGGAGGGAAGGAAGGAGGGAGGGAAGGAAGGAAGGAAGAAAAATTCTTGAGTTCAATTCTGTCTCAGACACTAGTTCTGTGGCTTTAGTTCTCTTATCTTCACTGTCTTAGTTTCCTCATCCCTAAAATGGGGATGTTAATAACATCTGTCTTTCAGGATTGTTGTGAAGGAAAAGTGAAGCAATATTTGTAAAATATTTTGCAAGCATTAAAGCACTTATATAAATACTAGCTATTATTACTGAAACTGTCAATATTTGATTGACTCAGTAGACAGATTCAGGCTGGTGCTATCATTACCTGGTCATCTGAATACAAAACAGCCACAAGGAACTCCAGGAACCCTCTTCTATGCTTGGCTAGTGGATCACTATAGGCACCTCAGTTTTGCACAGATGAATCAACTTGAGGTGTCCTCAAGGATATTGTATATCCCTTCCCCTGATACGCTTAAGTAAATCTTTTTTTTTTAATTGTTGCACAATCTCTCTCTCATTTTGTCCAACATCAAATTTACACCATCAGATGACTGGCCTGGGTGTGGCCCAGCTCAGAACAGCACATGTATATTTCCCCTAATTAGAAATCTTTAAGAAAGTTCTGGATAACAGTTGATCAGGTATATTCAAGGGGTGATTCTTATTCAAGTATACATTAGACCAGCTGAACCCTAAGATCTTCTCCAACTAAATTTCATGATTCTGTGACTTTATCCAAATCCTCCATCCTTCTTGACCTATCAATTTTGATTTTTTTATACTATCAATTACTAGCCTACCTCAAATCTCACCCTACTCCAATCCTGGAATACTTTTCCTCTTTATCTTTACCTCCTACTTTCCTTGACTTGCTTCAAGTTTCAGCTAAAGTAGTATCCTTTTAAATAAGCCTTTCCCATCCCCTTTAATCTTACTGCCTTCCCTCTGTGATTATCCCTAATTTATCCTCTATATATCTTGTTTAAACAAAATTATCCACATGTTGTCTTTGTGTGAGTTTCTTAATGGTAGAAATTTTTTGCCTTTCTTTTGTAACCCCAGCACTGAGTATAGTACCTGATATATCATCAGCACTTAATAAATGTTTATCAACTGACTGATATTGCACTGTGAAGATTCCAAATTTATATTAAAATAGTACCAAATATTTGAATCATAATTATAATGTACATATGTATAAAATCATATATATTATTTATAAGGATTACATAACTGGAAGGCATTTCTCCCAAAGATTGAATGATAATTATCCAGCTATATAATACAAGATGACCTAACTTGGGAATAGATTCGACTGGATGGATCATAAGACTCTGAGATTCTGTAAAGTTGTGATTCTGTATTTTTCAGATATTACATTTATCCTACTACATTTCTTTTTATTAGATCCATCCCATCATTCTAATCTTTCATGATTATATTGACTCTTGGCTATGTCATCCATTCCTTCCACTTCATCTCCAGATTTAATAATCTTGCCTTCAGTATTTTTCTCATCCATGCCATTGTATGAAAAATGCACAACACTACCAAGTCAAGCCCCCTCCACTGGAGTTAACTGACTACAAAGATTGGATGAAACACACTTTCTTAAAATAAAAAAAATTGTATTTACAATATTTCCCGATAGCCAATCTAAAAATCTCACCAAATAAGGAGATAAGAATAATATAACATAATTTCTTCTTGATGTAAAAATGGTGTTTCTTTGTGATCACCATTTCCTTTTTTTTAACTGCTCACAATCCAGACATCTCTACAATCTTTTTTAAGATTATTGATGGAACTTCAGAAAAAACATCTGCTAGCTCTTTTAGTATCTTGTGATATCATTGGTCTGGACCTGGGAATTTAAATACTCATCTTAGTTTTCATCTCCTCCTTAGTCATATTTCCTATCCTTTCCAGATCAAAGATCATTCACCTTGAAAGAGATAATAAATTTTTAAGTGTTATTTTTTAATTCTTGTGGTTATTCATTATTAACTTGTCTACTCTAAGAAGTAATTATATCTCTTCTTTCATTATCTTTTTTTTCCAATATTACTTTTTTTTTAAATCTTTTCTTGATCTCAGTATTCTTCACCAGACTCACTTCATGGTGAGATTTGGCAGCCCTGACACTCTTCGCATAAGATTATGCCATTTTTATTAATCTTAAATTACCTGTCCTCACTGTTATCTTTGCTATTTTAAATAATTTTAATTTTTCAGTTCTCAAATATTTACTTTTCTCCTTCCTACCTCCTAGGGAGAAAAAAAGAAAGCATTTTTAGTTACATTCTTTGGAGTTGAAAGCTGTGGGACACCTTCTTACGTATAAACTTTGTTTAAATAAATTAAAAAGGGATTGCACCAACAAATTCAATACAGCCAAGATTAGGAGGTAAAGCCAGTTGGGGGGGGGGGGGGGGGGGAGCATTCCTAATTTTTTTTTAAACATAGGGAATGCTTCCAAAACACATGACTAAACATGAGTTTAGATTTTTTTCAATCTATACAAAGGAAGGTGCTTCCTGAAACCCACCAACTCATCCTGTAAAAAGAGAATCCAAAATTCTCATTGCACTCTGACCACAAGGCCTACTTTTCAGTTCTCTACTAGAGGGTCAGGCCCTGCTGTTCACTTCTCATATACTGTTGGATAAATATGGTCCCTCATAACCTTTAGATTATCAAGGTCACAAACTATCATCTTCCAATAAAGTAAAAGGAAATTATGACTTCCAAACTGCCCTCTGCTTTCTGTTAACAACTTATTAACAAACTTGTTAACAAACCTTCTAATATACTCTAAGGACCACTGAATTTTCTGTCCCTAAGGACCACTGTCATCCTCTCTGCACTGGCCTCTCTAATATGTCCATTAGAAATGGAAGCTTCTAAACAACAGGGACTGACTGGTGTTCTATTTATTTCACTAGTACTTGGCACATAGTAAGTACTTCATAAATATTTTTTCAGTCATTTATATCTTTTAAAAATCTAAGTTGACTAATAAGTTTCTTTCTTTTTTTTTTTTTATTAGCTTTTTATTTAGTAGTTATATGCATGGGTAATTTTATAGCATTGACAATTGCCAAACCTTTTGTTCCAATTTTTCCCCTTCTTCTCCCCACCCCCTCGCCCAGATGGCAGGTTGACCAATACATGTTAAATGTTAAAATATAAATTAAATACAAAATAAGTATACATGTCCAAACAGTTATTTTGCCGTACAAAAAGAATCAGACTCTGAAATTGTGTACAATTAGTCTGTGAAGGAAATCAAAAATACAGGTGGACAAAAACAGAGGGATTGGGACTTCTATGTAATGGTTCTTAGTCATCTCCCAGAGTTCTTTCTCTGGGAGTAGCTGGTTCAATTCATTCCTGCTCCATTGGAAGTGATTTAGTTCATCTTATTGCTGAAGATGGCCAGGTCCATCAGAATTGATCATCATATAGTATTGTTGTTGAAGTATATAATGATCCCCTGGTCCTGCTCATTTCACTCAGCATCAGTTCATGTAAAGTTTCTCCAGTTCTTTCTGAAATCATCCTGTTGGTCATTTCTTACGAACAATAATATTCCATAACATTTATATATCACAATTTATTCAACCATTCTCCAATTGATGGGCATCCACTCAGTTTCTAGTTTCTGGCCACTACAAAGAGGGCTGCCACAAACATTCTTGCACATGCAGGATTTCCCTTCTTTAAAATCTCTTTGGGATATAAGCCCAGTAGTAACACTGCTGGATCAAAGAGTATGCACAGTTTGATAACTTTTTAAGCATAGTTCCAAATTGCTCTCCAGATGGTTGCATGTATTCACAATTCCACCAATAATATATTAGTGTCCCTGTTTTCCCACATCCCCTCCAACATTCCACATTATTTTTCCCTGTCATTCTAGCCAATCTGATAGGTATGTAGTGGTATCTCAGACTTGTCTTAATTTGTAGACTAATAAGTTTCTTATGCAACTCCACCATTCTCTCTTGTCAGCTCTATCTTTTCTTTCTTATCAGAATTGTTTCTATTGATTCTTTCCAAGCAACCACAAGTCATTTTATCTTCATCTGATTTCATTAAATTTTCACTTCATCCCTAGTTTGCTCCTTTGATTAATTGAGTTCCCAGAGGTGAGTAGGATTGTTCTAGCTTAGTTTATACCTTTAATTGATCTAAGCTTTCTCACCTGACTAATGGGATGTTGAACTCATAGAATTTTGTTAGTTACTTTTAATTAGAACCAAAGACTAGGTGGGACCAAAAACTGAGACACTCTTCTTTCCCATAAAACACAGATAAATTTACTGTCTTGAGCTGTATAAAGCAATGTACATAAACCCATTTTCTACATTTACATTTCTCGATTAAAAGTCCTTTAAGTTCAAATTCTTTTTAGTTGCAAATGTGCTCAGGCTCCCAGGGGAGATTGTTATTGCTCCAGATGGCTGACAAATGTAGACAGCTCCACCTAATCTCCTTTAATTTCAAAATAAGAGAGCTTCTCCTCTTCTCATGTATGTGATCTTCTAAAGGAAAGCAAATTCTATCAACATGGTGAAAAACCATAGTGGTATGTGTCCAAAATGTGTTATGTAACTTAATGTTTGTGTGTTGTTTGTGGTTAAGTATGAGAAGATGTTGAGTCATCAGAATTATTGTTTACAGGCTGTCACTTTGCCTGTCAAATTCAAAAGGGATGGGTTTGTCTCTAAATTGGAGACAGAGTAGAGAAGTATTGGATTTAGGAATAAAAAAACCTAGATCAAATCTGTTTCTTTTACCTCTTAATGCTATTTATTACTTTGGTCACTTAACCTTTCTAAGAATCTCTGAATTTATTTCTTTCTGGGAAAAATGCAAAATAATGTTTATACTAATTACTTCTCTACAGGAGCTATTGTGAGATTCAGGCCCGAGAATCATATACATAATTTAATGAAATCAAATGAGGGGGAAAAAATGTCATGTGATTGGTTGGAGGGAATCAATAGAAACAATTTTGATAAGGAAGGAAATACAGAATTAATAAGATAAATTGATGGTGTATTTTTCATTTATATATATGAAATTGTCACCAAGACTCACTCGCTCTGTGTCCATCTCTGTCTCTGTCTCTCTGTCCCTGTCTGTGCATGTCTTTATCTCTCTTTTTCTGTCTTTCTCTGTTTCTGTCTGTGTGTGTATGTGTCTGCTATCTGTCTCTGTCTTCTCTCTGTGTTTCTCTGTCTCTTGGAGTGTCTCTATCTCTCTGTGTCTTTCTTTTGTGTCTTTTCCTTCCTCTCCCTTTTTCCCTTCCTTCAACCTCTTCCTCGCCCTTTTCCTCCCCTTTCTCCCTTCTTCCTCTCCCTCCCATCTCTGTTTCTATGTGTGTGTTTTTGTCTCTCTTTTTTTGTCTTTCTTGATTTCAAGGACAAAGTCCATCACTTCCAAATATTTCATTCTCTTTAAGAGTAAGAATGATTATTTCTATTTGTTTGTTTGTTTTCCTGAGGCAATTGGGGTTAAGTGACTTACCCAGGGTTACAACAGCTAGGAAGTGTTAAGTATGAAAGCAGATTTGACCTCAAGTCCTCCTGACTTCAGGACTGGTGCTCTATCCACTGCACCACCTAGCTGCCCCAAAATGATTTTAAATATACTGAATGGTAATTTAGCTATATGGTTGCTTTTTGAGTTTGATTGAATTAACAGAATATGATGCTATACTGCTACTAAAATGCTCCTTGAAGACCATTTCTTTAGACCTTGACATAACTGCCAAAAAAATCTATGGCTGAAACAAGCATATTATTAACACATATATGTCAAAGACTACTGTCCAGTAGTTCAATAAACAAAATAAGTGTAATTCATCTTTTTTTATGGCATTAGATAAAAAGTGAAAGAGAAGGGGGGGCTAGGTGTGGATGTGTGAAAAAGAAACACAGAGACAGAGATAGAAAGAGAGAGACAAAGAGAGACAGAAACAGAGCTGGCCCTTTTAGAATCATGAATCCTTTAGTAAAGTAAAAGTAGTAAAAGTGGATTGAGGAAGGAGAGTATAACAGTTTTCATTCAATAATATTGTGGATTTGCTGCTGATTATATTTGTTTCTTTACTATTTATTTCTGCTCTCCTTGAATGTCATAATATTTGAATGCTGTTTCTTATCTTGGTGAGTTGTCATTGTTAGAAATTAAATATTCAGTCTTGAATGAACTTCAAATGTTTCACTTTTTGGCCTGGGTATATGCAAATAAATCAAGACAGATAGATTTTCATTTAAAAGTTCCTTGCTTGAGGCAGCTAGTTGGAGAAGTGGATAGAATATCAGCCCTGAAGTCAGGGGGACCCGAGTTCAAATGTGACCTCAGAGGTCACTTTGTGACCCTGAGCAAGTCACTTAACTCCAATTTCCTCAGACCAAAAAAAAAAAAAAAAAAAAAGATCCCAACCCAAAAGTTCTTTGCTTTTAAGCTGGAGTCCATCAAGATGGAACCTAAAATATTAAATATTATTAAAAGGCTTCTTCTTAAGCATCTTAAATAGCCAGGGCTTCATCAAGATGGTGTAATAATAGAATCTGGAACAAAACATTTTAAAAAACAAGTGTTAAAAATTGTTTTTACATGTAATTTTAAAAATAAAATTATTAGTTTCATTTTTTAAATAAAGGGCAATAATAAATATTTCTTAATATCATATTACCTTTGTGAGAACATGCCTATATAACTGGAAAAGATAAAATTAAAATAAAAAGCAGCAGTAATAAAGTGTCTTTCTCACATTATAACGCAATAGCCAGGGCTTCATCAAGATAGTGTAATAATAGAATCTGGACCAAAATAAAAAAAATTAACAAGTTGAGTTCACAATAGAAGGGAAATGGAAAGAATTATCAGAACCCAAAATTTCATGTGAACAATCTATCTAAGTAACCCTGGACAAATCACTTAACCCTGTTTGCCTCAGTTTCCTCATCTGTAAAATGAACTGAAAAAGGAAATGGCACACCAGGCCAGTATTTTTGCTAAGAAAAGCCCAAATGAGGTCATGAAGTGTTGAAGGACAATAACAACTAAAACAACAACAACAAAAAAAAAAAAACTAGACAACAACAACAACAAAAAAAAGAGTACAAGTGAATTGCAAGAAATATTAATAAATGTTATGAAATACTCTCAAAAATTGAAAAAAAAGTACTGAATAAAATGCCTTTTATGAGATTAATATGTTTCTAACACTATCACCAAGGAAGGATAGAGCAGAGGGAAAAAGTATAGGCTCATATCATTAAATGACATTGACACATTATTAAATACATTCTAGCAGGCTCCACAGTCACAAATCCAAAAAAAAATTTGCAATGGTCAAGTTTGATTTATGTAGACATTCAATAACAATTCAACAATAGGAAAACAATTTGCATAGTGAATAATATACAATAAAATACACTAAAATCCTATGATTATTTTTATTTTTAATCTTTTTTAATTAAATTTTTATCCAAGCACATTTGAAAAGGTAATTGTATAAGTCAGAGTATTAAAAAATGGTATAAAGTATTAAAAAAAATATTCACTTGCCATGGTCTTAGAAAATGTATATATTTACAATAAGACTCCTTGGAAATAAGGAAAAGAAAAGGCCCTATGAATAGTCACAAGAAAACATCTCATTAGACTTAAGGATACAATTACAGCTTTAAAAAGAGAGAAGAATCTAATGCAGTTAGTTTTCTAGATAAAAATATGTTCTCTTTTTCTATGTTTCTCACATTGACAGGCAATGATAAGGCAATATCTATATACTATATACTCTCTCTATATATATATATATGTATATATATATATACTATATAATTATATATTATAATGTATTGACTTATATAGTATATATGATTTCTTCCCTAAGCTCCAGGTCCTAGGTAGGGAGAGGTAGAGATGAGTGAAGCCATGTTGAAGGAAGAACAGTAGGGATAACAGATGTCTGGTCATTCTAATTATTACTGGAGAAGAGTCTAATCCCTTTCCTTTACAGTGGGACCAGGATGAATGACCCATCTCATCCTGTCCCAATCTGACTGGGATGAAAGTTTAGGGATTCGCATCAGACAGATCAGGAAAGGAAAATTAGAAAACCACAGTGAACATCATATGTAGCTAGCAACAGTGAGAAGAAGCTCTCTTCTAAGGATAGAACTTAAATTACAGAAATGGAATTGGGATTCCCCTATTGGGTTAGATAGTAGATGGGACAAAGTGCTAATCCCTCTCAGTGCCAACTCTTAGAAAAATTAAGAGATGCTTCAGGGAATCTGCTGTTCTGCATCCAGTTTGCCTTCAAAGTATTCTGCTGTCACTTTGACCTCTCTGAGCTAGACAAGGCTACTTTATGGAAAGTTAGATCAAATTATGTTAGAAAAATATTAAATAGCAATTGATTAATGGCTTTTTTCTGCAGGAGGAACCAAGGTTGCCTTAGCTAGACTTCCAAGAATTGTGTTGGAGAAGGGAGGGTGGTACTGGGGAGATACGTCTCAAAGAATATTGCTCTGGGGATAGAGAACTACCTCGTGACAAAATGTAACATTATTTGTGCTAAAAAAATAAAAAAATAAAAAATAAAAGCTTAGTTCATCAATGTGATTTTAAAAAACATATAGGGTATAAGAATAAAAACCAAATTTGTTAGTTATAGTGAACATCCATAAAATTCTTTCTAATACTGTTTGGCACCTTCTTTGCAATTCAGAGTCTTTGAGAGTTTTCTTGATTATTGAGAGATCAAGTAGAATGGCCCAGCGATGAAAGTTCAGGGATTCAGTGGTGGGACTTTGTGATAGGTCTTCTTGTTTCCAAAGCCAGCTCATTATTCACTACACCATCTCACTCCCTAAAAGTATATATTTAAACCAAAATTTCTACATTATTTGCAAAGGAAAAGGAAAAGTTTTCCCAATAAATGTAAGGATAAAACAAGTATTTTCCTCTCTCCCTACTATAATTTAAAAGGTATATGGAAATACTAGTGATAGTAATAAGGCAAGAGAAGGAAATTAAAGGCATAAGAATCAGTAAAGAAGGGGGACAGTTTGTAATTTATCTGCCATAAAAGTAACAAATTGAGATGATCAAAAGTTTCAGTAGAGTTGAATATGAAATGTATCCACCAAAAAAAATCATTAGTATTTCTATATGGAAATAACAAAAACAGGAAAAATTATAGAAACAGGAACCCCATTTAAAATACCCACAAAATGCATAAAACATTTCAGCATCTATATACTATGTCACACTCAAGAAATAAAAAATATAATTAAAAAGAGATTTCACAGAAATAACAGAAGGCAAATAAATCACTGTAGCCCAATATTGCTTATTGATGGGCTCCAGAGATATAATTAAAATGATGATCCTGTCTCATTATTTTAATTTATAAATTCAGACCTAAGTCAAAACCTAGAGAATATTTTAAGGAACTATAGAAAATAATAATAAAAAAATACTTGCAGAAACAAACAATCTAGAATTTTTTGGCAAATAATAAAATATAGTAGGAATTTCTATACCTTTAAATGTTACAAAGAAAAAAAATCATGAGAATCATATTGTACTGATTAAAAAATAGAAAATTAGAAGAATAAATTAGACTGATAGAGAAAAATCAGAAATAATAAAACTCAGTAGCCCAGTGTTCAATAACTGAAGAACATGACCTCCTTGGATAATGCTTCCAAAAAGAACTTCTGGGAAAACTGAATAGCAATTTAGTAGAAAATAGGTTTAGTCAATGTCTAAATAATGTGCCAAAATAATTTCTGAATACTTGACCATTTAATATTAAATGTCACATCATAAAAAAAGATTAGGAGAGAATAAAATCAGGGTCCTTTCAAAGATATGGCTAAAAGACATAATTCTTAATTATACCAGGGGAAAGGAGGAGAAGAAAACAGACTTTATTAAGCACCTACTGATGAGATCCTGGGTCTGGGTGGGGTTGGCAAAGAAAGCCTGAAGTACTGATAAGATTATTTCTTGAGGCAAAGAGGGAATGACAATGGTGGAGGTCAGCTCAACCTTACAATCCCACCCTCCTATGGAGATTGTAGGTAGCCCCACAGCCATTTTGGCTGGATCCCTTTTTGGTAAATCTATGACAGATTCTGCAATGTCCTTCTCACCCATCTTCCCATGTCTGATGGTATCTTTCCTCTCATCCTCTCCCTGCCTTCCATGTCTCATGGTGTCTAACTATATGCTCTCCCACCTCTATTTCATATTTACCACTTCTGGTGCCTATTTTACCTTTTCATTTTGTCTGTTACCTCTTTTCCTAAATAAATGTTCCTTTTGGCAAAGAGAATGACCTTTGTGAATTTGTCATATGTTTATTTCCAATTAGAAATTGCTACTATTTAAAAAAACAGCTGAAGGACTAAATAAGGCTCTAGTATTCTCTCTAAAAGTGCACAGAGCTTGACTTGAATACAAAATCCTAATCCAGAAAGTAACTGAAAGAAGACTTACTTCCATGATAAAGAGTCATTATAGAATCAGGAATACCCAAGACACAAATCTAGCAGAAAAGAGTAATTCCAAAATGGCTACAAGCAAAATCTGAATGAAAAAAATACTACTTGGCCTTAAATTGACTAGAATTTATTTGAGAAATAAAGCAAGGAAGTTGGTGTTTTTTTAAAGAAAGAGATAAAATTTTATTATAAATATATATAATATATATTATATAAAATTATTATATAATTATAAAAATTATGTGATGAATGAAGTAGAATATTTACAGAATTATAAAATGTTTAGATTAACAAACCAAGAGATAGACATTTAAATAGCACAATTTACCACCATCATGATATGTATTTTTGTTACCTGTACTGATAAGTGGTAAAAGCCCAAAGTAATCAACCAGAAAAAGAAAGAAAAAAATAAAAAATAGAGATATATCACAATCCAGTCCAACAAGTATTTATTATTCATTGAACCCAGTGGTAATTGGTTTCTCAATTGTCTAGGGAAGAAACTAGAGATGAAAAGAAAAAAAAAAGGAAGAATTTTTTTTTTAATTATTCTAACACTTTTATAACAGTGATATAAGAGCTGATACATGAAGTCTAAATATCAGGTGAAAAAATATATCACATTTCTATAGGCACTTCGAAGTTTAAAAAGCCCACATCTTACAATATAACTGTGTAATAAATAATGGATCATAATATGTAATTATAATGAGAAAATTAAGGCATAGAGAACAAAGTAACTTGTTGCAGGATTTATAGTGACAAGGAACAAATCCAAAACTGACATGCAAGCCACGTTCTGATACCATGTTCACTATTCTTTCCACTATAGTATGATGCCTCTGAAAGAGATACATTTAGGAATTACCAGCTCCATTCAGGCCAATTCCAATAGACTTGAGATGGAGAGCTACCTGCATCTAGAAAGAGAACTGTGGGGACTGAGTGTGGATCACAACATAGAATTTTTTACCTTTTTTGTCATTGTTTGCTTGCTTTTTTGGTACTATGCCAAACACTTTATAATTATTTCATTTGATCCTCACAACATCCTTAGGAGATAGGTGCTATCATTATTATCCCCATTTTACAGATTAAAAAAAAAAGTTAAGTGATTTGTCCAGAGTCACACACATGAAGTATCTGAGACTGGATTTGAACTTCCTGACTCAAAGCCTGACACTTTATCTACTGAGAGGCCTATATGGCTGTATGTGTACACATGCACACTCACATGTGCATACATGCATATGTGTATATTGTAACGCACATATATGCATATTGAACACATTTAATAACCTAGAAATATAAATTAATATAATTTAGTCCTTGAATCTAAAGCACTGCATTCAACATGGCCCTTTTAAGTTTCATGGACTTAATTCAATCCCCCACTATTCAATATCTAGTTCCCAACTACTTGTAACTTTATCCCCCAGCCCTGAATTATTTAAAAGGCTATTTAATAATTTTATTTGACAGATAAACTGCTTCTAAGCAACCTCAGGCAAAAGATCCAAATGTCTTATTCTTTTGGAGAGAGCCATAACTTATAAATAACCTTTATGATGTTTAGTCTTGCCTTCTCTGGCCCATGGGCTCAGCAGTCCATAATGTGTCTGTGAGTGGAGTTTTGTTTTCCAGCCACATTTGTAGCCTCTTTGTCAAGGCTCTATAGATCCATTTGAAAACATGTTTCCTAATGTTCATTCAATACAATGTGTTACTGAAATGGAAAAAAAAAAATTCTGGAAATGTTACTTTTCTCAACCTTTATTTGAGTTTTAACCTTTGCCAATGAACAATAACAATGTTTCACTTGGAATGCAATCTCATTACCTGAGACTATGTCTACTTTGCAGATTGCTTTGAATAAGAACCATGTACATTCTATTAAGTACCAGTAGTTTTACAGAGCATTTTTAGCAGCCTACCCAAGAGATCCACAATCCAAACAAAATGAGAAAATGTGGTTAAAACTCCATATTGATTGATACTTGTTTTGTTTTCAATTCTTGCAGAATTGACTGTGAGAGACTTATGATATCTCCTCTGATCCATTGCTCTGAATTCAGATAACACTTTAAAGATGAAAAAATAAAGCTTGACTTTTCTATATATATTCATTTGTTCTTGGGTGGGAATAAAAGATAGGTCAGTTATCATGCTGTTAGAAAATGAAACTATCTAGACTGAGTTCAAATAAAAAGTTTAAAGTTATCTAAGATTCTAATTCTAGAATGAGATTGTATCTAGAAACTTTAAGCTTTGTGATTTAAAGGACCTCTATGAGAAGTCAGTGTAACAGAATAAGAGGGCTTGTCTTGAAATTCCATTTCTGATGCTTACAGTGTGCAAGATCTTGAATAAGCCACTTAAGGTCCCTAGGTCTCAGTTTCCTCACCTGTAAAATGAGAAATTGATCTAGATGATCTATCTCCAAGATCCCTTCTAGCTTTATTTCTACGATTCTGTGACCAAGTTATCAAAGAGTAAAAAGCTTCCACAACTCCAAGAAACCTTGATGAGTAATGTAGCTGTTTGACTTTGCATTCAGATGATATTTTATTCTGTCTACATGTTTTTCTTCAGTAGATATATGAATTGATACTATTGAAAAATGCACAAATAGTATGTGTAAATGTGATTAGCATCCCATTGGTGATTAGATAAATCATAAAATGAAGGAAGGGATCAAAATTGTAGCAGTTATAAAGAAAAAATAATTATTACATAATTATAATAAATTAAAATAAAAAAATAATGATTTCCAGTCCAAAAAAAATTGAATCTTTATAAACTTTTTAGATTGTGTTAATGACTATTGTTGACTGGGACTGGGGGAAAGAGAAGAAGGGGTTCCTTTGCTGACTATGCCTTTTTTTTATCCTCATGAAACTGAAAAGTTTTTAGCTGTATATCCAGTTTTCTGGATTCAGCTAATGCTTTAAATTCTTAAAACAAAATATGATTTTTCAATTCACTTATTTGATAAAATTTGGATAAAATATACTTTAACTTTTCATTATTTAACTTTTTATTATCATTTCACAATTTTTAAATATACTTTTTAAGCAAATTTGTATTACCTAAGGTATTACATATCTTATCTAAACTTTATATCTTCTTCAATGCCTAATGCAGTGTTATATATATAGTTGACACTTCATATATCTTTACTAAATTAAATCTCCTGACAATGTCAGGACATAAACAATATATTAAGTAAAAATAAAAGTGGGGAAGGAGGAAGTAAATAGATGGAAACTGGCATTTTTCCTCCTTTTTATAGCATATGACCTAACCTCCTATTTTACTAAAAAGAGTATTTTGTGTGTGTGTGTGTGTGTGTGTGTGTGTGTGTGTATAAAAGTTATATGTATATTTATTTCTTCATATTATAGCTATACATAGTTATATTTATACATATAAAGAGCATAGAGCTATTGACATATACCACAAAATGTGTCAGCATCTTCACCCATTCTCTACTATCTATTCTTTTTCAGAAGATATATCTTTATTCCTTATAATGCTAACTAATCCTTCTACCTGTGCTCTTGATACCATTGCTTCCTATATCCTCTAGGGCCTTGATCCAGCAGTCATCTCTTTCTCTTATGTTTTAAATCATTTCCACCCACCTTCACGTCTGTATAACCCCCTACATCTGCCTATAGATATGCTTCTGTCTCCCCAATCTAGAGTAAGCGTTTCTTTAAGTGTTAAATTTCCTCAAGGGTTAGATTATTAATATTATATTTCTATTCCAATTTACCTCTTCACAGAAATATATAAATAATTATGCATATACAATGTATATAGTCCATGTGAGATACATATATACATATATGTCATATGCTTGCACAAGACATATGCACACATACATATGTGTGTATGGTATACAGTTTATATATTGTTTCTTTCATAATATAAGTTTCTTGATGGCAGGGACTGTGATTTTGCCTTTTTTTTTTTATCCACAGTACTTAGCCTAGTTCTAAACATTTAATAAATACTTATTCATTGATTGAATTTTGCTGAAAAAAATTTCAGTGTAGTGGTGAAGGAAGAATTATAAGGGATTAAAGAGAGACTGCATAGGGAGAAAGTATAGACTTGAGTTTAGATAATTTACTACATCTATGGCTAGTAAACCAGCATATATTACTGGCCACCAATAAGCCCTAGGTCAAGCTCCACTTGGTCCTGATGGACTCAAACTGAATGTAAATAGCAGTCATTTCTGCTTAGGCCAGAAACCTTGAAGGTCTTCTCCTCCTAGATTCATCAATGTATGAATCACGTATTTATTTATTTATTTTGGATGAGATGAAAGAGAAGATTCTTTCATAGGTACCTAGACCTAATCACTGAATGAGTGCAGCTTTAATCAAACTTAGACCTTAGCTTAAAAAGGTCAGGGTCTCCCATTTCATCGAGGGTCATCTCTAGTAATTTTGATCTATATCTTGCCCCTGGACCCATATGGTTCTGGAAGGGAAAGTGAAGCAGGTGACCTTGCACAGTCCTCCCTCATTTATATGTCAAGGTACCACCTTCTTGATGTCAAGGTCTTCTTAAAGGACAAACAACAACAATATGTGTGTATGTTTGTGACACACACATATGTATATATACATATGTTTACATACATGTAGATATATTGTGATCTAGATATATATTGTGTATGCATATGTTTATTTTGACATCAATATTTCATAAATGGAAGTTAATTTCAGAGGGAAGGCATTAGCAGTAGAAGACAAGAGTCCTGCAAAAAGTACAATTTTAACTGAGTCTTGACTAAAGCTTGGGAAACTAAGAGGCAGAGGTGAGAAAGCAGAGCATCTAGGCATGGAGACACCTACAAGACAAAGGAACATAAAATTGAAGAAAACTGGAAAGGCAGGAAGGAGCCATGTTGAAATGGGTTTTAAATGACAAATATATGTCAAAGGATATATGTCAAAAAAAATTATGGAGATAATAGGGAGTCACTAGCATTTATTGAGATAGGGAAAGGACAGAATGACAATCAGTCACTTTTACAGCTAAATAGAAAATGGATTGGACTGGGAAGAAACTTAAAGCATGGTAACAATTCAAAAGGCTATTGAAATAGTCCATTAATAAGATGATAATGGCCTTTCACCAGATAAGTAGACATGTACACAGAGAAAAGGGCACATATATAACAGAGGACTTGGAAAGGGAAGAAAGGAGAGAGAAAAAAAATGGAACTCAAAATCTTATAAAAGTGAATGTTGGAAATTCTCTTTATATAATCGAAAAAGTTTATAGAATTTTATTTTAAATTCTATAAACAGGGTGAGTGAATGCAAAGAACTGAGAAATAGACTGTCTTTCAAAGCTTATTTTCCTGGTTCACCTCTTAAATATCCAACCACTCCTTCTTTATCTTGTTCATTGGCATCTGCATTTCTATACCTTGAGATGGATATTTCCAAAAGTTTTGCCTTTAGACTTTTGTGAGCCTTTCTTTATACACTTCTTTGACAGTATCATTATTCCCCCAGCCTTATCTGTTACCTCATCTCAGGAGCCCATCAAATCCTATCCCTGACTTCTTTTCTACTTGACAACATAATATTTACTTTTATAGGAAATCATCACTGACTTTTTTCCAAATGTTTATTACAACCTTCATTTCCATACTAATCCAGCAGTTTATTAAACATCTCAACTACTACCACTACTCAACCTCTATTTTTAGTGTGGTGGCATTAACACTCTCCATAGGGAACATGCAAATACCAGAATTTTATTTCTTTGGGTTCTGGCAAGTCACCAAAAATCTCATGCTCATGGATTATGGTACTATATAACATCCCCATTGTAATCACTTCAAGGAAGGAATGGTTTCACTTTTGCCTTTGCATCCCTGTGCCTACAATTTACAAAGGACTGTGCCTTCTTGAATGAAGCTAAATTTAAAAATAAATGATGCACTCTATATTCAAAGTCCAAGGCACTCCAATGTCCATTTTTAATCATTGCAATTTGGAGAAATTTCTCAGTATATATGTTTCAAGATCACTTTTAGTTTGGAATATAACATGGATCCTTCCAATTACAGTTCCCTAAATTTGATGTATGATGGATGGTCCAAGACAAATCTTCAGCCAACTTATGAGGAGAGAGATAAGAAGACTTTTTATTGATAAAAAATAACAGTCTCAAGCTAGAGGGTTTTTCTTCTGACAAATGGACATAAGCAAAACGAAAATGTGGGCTGGAATGAAAGGAGAATGAGTTTGCCTTTTCATTTAGTTTTGTTCCCTCAAATTAATTTGTGTGTTAAATAGAAGTAGGAATTTCTAACCATAAATCAAGTAGTTCTCTCAAATAAATACTGTCATTCAGAGGATGAAAAAGAGAAGTAGAGGGAGAATGAGAGAGACAGAGACAGAAAGGGAAACAGAAGAACAAAAAGAGAATGAGAGAGACAAAAATTATCTAAGAGAAAATTTCTATTCACTACACCCTAGCTTAAAGAGATTAAATGTCCAGTGTAACCTTGTGATCAGAAGACTAATATCCAGAAAAGTCCATATACATCCAGTGAAATGTCCCATAGCAGCCAAGAGAGTAGCATGTCCTAAGAGCAAATATTGAATTGGAATAAGAAGAATCATTTCTTGTCATTTTATTTGCTATGTTATTGAACTTAATGCCTTTTGATTCTGAATTAACATAATCTCTGTCTGACTGAAAAAAAAAAGGAAATACATTAGTTGGGTCTTAGAAGTTATGATTGAGTGAAGGCAGACCCATAGAATGCTTCGAATCTAAGATAGCTTTGCTAGAGGAACGAGAGATAGATACTTTCTTAGGGATTATTATTCTTTACCATATCCATTTTTACCATATTTAGGAATCATATAGTTGTACTAAAATCTACTCTAACTAAAGTCAGAAGCTTGTGTCATACAAAAATCACAGGTCCTTATAGATGTATTTTATCATCTTCATGTTGACAATGAAACTGTTACTTCTAAAGTAACAGGACAATAACAAAAGCATTTCTTCCCAGTAGAATATAAGCTTCTTGAGGTTAGGAGTTATTTTTGTTTTTGTCTCTGTATCCTCAAGATCTTGTATAGGTATTAATTTATAATTAAATTGAAATAGAAAACTATCCTCTACTGTTAGATTTGGGCTACATATTCTGTAAATTCATCAGAGCATCAAGGTGAGCCTTTATATTTATTTGCTAATTATTAGATTTATTGATGATTTATAAGCCATCATCAGTATATACACAGAAAAAAGGATACAATATTACATGGGCTAATCAGTTTCTCTAGCTACCAGAGCAACCTGATTATTTATTTTTGTTTTTGATAAGGAAAGCCACACATGTAATGGTGTCAGAAATCCATACATACTCAGAAATAAAGACTGTGTCACAGCTAACTTAGAAGATAATGAAAAAAAGGAAAGTATGGTGTCATTGTCAAGAGGTACCAGTCTTATATGCAGAAATTTCCTGCACTTGAAGGCCTTCAAAGCAGTTGTACAAGTACAAGAGAAAGGGAACATTTCAACTAAAGCATTATCTTTGATACCATGTTGACTATATAGTATGATTTTACCACTCACACATAGCTGCTACTGCTGGGAGGTGGAGCCAAGTTGGAGGTATAAAGGCAGGAATTTTCCCTCCCTCTCCCTCAAACTGCTCCAAATTCCTTTAAGTAATGACTCTAAACATCTAGCTGCTGCTGCTACCTGCTGCTGCTAATGATGATGATGATGATTCTAGTTATGATGATGGCAATAATGATGATGGCAATGATTCAATCTTCCCCTCCAGTTTCTCACTTCCACAAACAGAGAGGAAGCTAAGCTTCCATTACATAGACATTGGATTATCTGGGAAAACTAGTGTTCCAAGGAGCTAGTTTTTAGTCCAAGATAACCAGATACAGTCCCAGAACAGAGTACTATGGTTCTATTTCTTATCAAGTTCATGTATGACATCTCCATCCAATTGTTAGAAGGACAGATAGATTGCTCTATTTTTCCCTCAGAAATTCTAGGTAGAACTCCAGACAGATATAGTGAAAAGAATAGTAGACTTGCTAATAGTAAAGACTTAGGCCTGAATATTGCCTTCCCTACTTACTGGCTTTTGATCATGAGCAAGTCAGTTAATCTTGCTGAGGCTCAGTTTCCACATTTGTTAAAGGAGGATAATAAAACCACTAGTATTTATTTCACAATGCATATAGTCAACTTTGCAAACCTTAAAGCCCTCATATTTTGTTGTTGTTGTTGTTTTTCAGTCTTTTCAGCTAGTTAGTGTTTGCGGCTGGATTTGAAGTCAAATCTTCCTGACTCCAGGCCCAGTGCTCTATCTCACTATACCTGAAATCATTATAGAGATGGCAACTATCAATAAGGGTCAGTCATTTTTATCTGCCTTGAAATATTGATATCACTTTCTCACGAGCTCTTCTTCCCACACCAACGCAGCGTATTGAGTCAATGTCCTAGTCAAAACTAGGAGAAAGAATAGGTCAGTTCACTTTTAGATTCATAATATAACTTTCTTCATTGAACCCTGAGAGGAGACAACACCTTTTGTTATGCTCCAATGTGCTCCAATTTGGCACAACACATTAATATTCCATTCTTTTCTCCATATACAACCTCCATCCATCCTCACTATTCTCACTATTGATTTAAAAAAATTTAAGAACAAACAATGAAAGGCAAGATCTCAAACCATTCAATGGTGTCTATTATTTTCTGTGTGTCTTCCCCACAGCTGTTTTTATAGCTCTTTGCCATTTACCAGAGTAGCCCTGAAACATATAAGACCTTGGGAAATGAGAGGTTTACTTCAATAGGCAATCTCAGTGATCCATATTTAATTCTAAATATAAATAATGTGCTAGCAGTAGCTGACACTTTAAGAAAATTATTTTCCCAGATATGACCCGAATACTCTTCAGCATTATACAAATGCAGCATAATCATATTTGGGCTCAGCTTCCATTTATCATGAGTGTTTCCTTCTCCGACTTCACTTAATTGTTCTTTCAGAGATAGTGGCTGAGAATTTGATAATATAGGAGGACAATATAAGCTATTTGGCCCCCGAGTTAGCATTATGTTCAGGTACTCTAGCTGTGATATTTGCCAGAAGGCTTCTTCTGCTCTCCACAGGCAGACACTTTAGGACATCCCGAGGATAACAAATAGGACAACAAATAGCTGGTTTTTGTCCTTGTCCCTGAGTCCCATTAGTTTATCTTCTCTTTAGCTTTTTTGTAGCAGCTGCATAATAATGCCAGTCACAGAATTTTCCCTGAATTCTTCTTTGGTACTCATGGGAGTAGCAGGGAAGGGATAGAACTCCTCTGAACCCAATGAGATGGGTCTTGGCCTGAGAAGTTTATTATTCCCTTCTGGACCACCAAAAGCAAGAGAGTTTGAAAATGCATGGCTACTTCACAGGGAAAAAGCTTCAAGGAGTTAGCAGCACAGTACACCTCCTGCTGGTGACATCTAGTGGCACAATAACTGAATGGCACCTTCTTAACAAGAAAAGAAAACACGATTCTTAACTATTAGTCACAATTCTCCTGGTTTTCCCAAAGATTTCCCCAGTAATGCTAATTAGCTCATGTTCCAGGTCTGAAAGAAATTAGACTTGAATTGAAAATAACTTATCCTAACATATGAGCTTGATGTTCCACCAGATTATAAAAAGAATATTTCATCTGTCTAACAAGAATTGGGTTAAACTTGAAATTTCAGGCAAGTGACAAAAGCCAGAGTGTCCAAAGGAAATTAGGTGGATAAAGCTTCAAGCCCAAAGTCAGGAAGACAAGTTCAGACACTTCCTAGCTGTGTGACACTGATCAAGTCAGCCCTGTTTGCTCAGTTCCTCATCTATAAAATAAGCTAGAGAAGGAAATGGCAAACTATTCCTGTATCTTTGCCAAGAAAACCCCAAGTTGGGGCAACTGGATGGTGGTGCAGTGGATAGAACACCAAACCTGGAGTAAGGAGGACCTGAGTTCAAATATGAATTCATACACTTAACACTAGCTGTGTGAACCTGTGTGAATCACTTAACCCCAGTTGCTTTGGAAAGAAAGAAGGAAGGAAGGAAGGAAAAAAGGAAGGATGGAAGCAAGGAAGGAAAAAAGGAAAGATGGAAGCAAGGAAGGAAGGAAGGAAGGAAGAGACATAAGTTCAATTCCACCATCAGACTCTCCCTAGCTGTGTAACACTGAGCAAGTCATCCCTGACAAGAAAGAAGAAGGGAAAGAAAGAAAAAAAGAAGTAAAGAAAAGAAAAAAATATCCTAAGTGAAGTCACAAAGAGTCAGACATGAAGGAAAGAAGGAAAGGGGAAAAAAGGAAAAAGGAAAATAAAAAAAAGTGAAATCACAAAGAGTCAGACATGACTGAAAAAGACTCAACAATAATAAATGAAAAAAAAAAAAAAAGGATTGAATTCTACCTCTTTCTTATACCAAATCTCTTCTGAATAGGAAGGAAGATCTGATTCAAGTTTTTTTGGAGCAGATAATATCTTACATTGAAGAGGGAGGCCACCCCAAATTTAGTATGACTTCAACTGGTAGGTAATTAATAAGGAGATTTTGTTTGTTTACATAGCTATAGATTACACTGAAATGTATAATCCATCTGATAGGATCTCAGGCACAGTACTTACTTAACTGTTGATTCCTGGACTTTATCTGAAGACAGATATTTATGCCCAGAGGCAGTGCAAAAAATAGAAAAATCAAGAGAGTTCTGGGAATTAGGAAACCTGGATTCTATTACAACATCTGTCATAGACTAACTGGGTAATCTTGAAACCAATGGACTCATTTCTCTTTTTGTTTCTCTTGAATATGATTGAATTAGATCATAGATATTTATTAAATATTTGCTATGTAAAGAGGACTTGGCTAGATATTGTGGACACGACAAAGTCTGAATGAAAAACATATCTCTCGTGAAGTTTATAATCTGATAGAGGAACAAGGTGTAAACACACATACTTATACTATACTATATTACATGATAAATATTTTAGAGAGGAGGAAAACAAGTGCTGCCATGTGAAATCTAAGGATGAAGATCATTTGTTTCCATGAAATTTAAGACTTCACAAAAAAGTTGCATTTTAGTTTAACTTTAAAGGATAAGGGCAGAGCCAAGATGGAAGATGAGCAGTCACTTGCTGAACTCTCCCAGCCTTCCCCTCCAACACTTTTAAAATAATGACTCAGATTAAATTTTGGAGTGGAAAAGCCAACAAAAGTCAAGGTAAGGCATTTTGGGGGCCTAAGAAAATTTAAGAGGTCAGCAGAAGTCTGGATGGAGATTGTTCAGACCCCGCACATAACATGATGGCAACAGCAGCAGCAATATTTCAAGCAACCAGAAAGAAATAATAAATTTAGCAGCTTCCTCATTAATGGCTTGGAATATGATATTCCAGAAGGTAAAGGAACTAGAATTGCAACAAAAAATAGCCTACCCAGGCTATATATAGCCTACCCTATATATAACTCAGTTATATATAACTGAGTATAATATTTTGAAGGAAAAACCAAACAATGAAATAGAGAACTTTCAAACATTGCTGATGAAAAGACCAGAGCTTAATAGAAAAACTGCCATTTAAACACAAGACTCAAGAAAAGCACAAAGGTAAATGTGAAAAAGTACTCTTAAGGGATTCCATAAGTTTAAATTTTTTGCATTCCTATATGGGAAAATGATAGATGTAACTCCTAAGGACAAGAAGAAGGAGGAGGAAAAAGAAAAGAAAGTGGAGGAGGAGGAAGGAGAGAAGGGGAAGAGGGAGGAGGGAGATAGTGACTACAATTGAGTATACTAAAATATTAGCAAAGCATTCAACAAAGTCTTTCATGGCATCTGGGTGTCCGTGATAGAGATTTGAATATCCAAAGGTCAGTTATCATTAATTTGATTAATTGGACTAACAATCAGATTCAAAGAGTAGTCATTTAATGACTTGTGTCAGTCTGGAAATCGAATAGAGTGGTAGAGAAATACCCAGGTAATCTCCACTGACCTGTGAGATTTAATGCTTATTAAATTCATAAATGACACCAAACTTGGGAGGATAGTTAACATTTTGGATGACATAATAGAATTTGAAATGATCTTGAAAGCATAGAACAGTTTATTTCAAAAATGAGATTTAAAAACAATAACTGCAAAGTCACATAAGTGTTCAAAAAGTCAACTTCACAAGTACAAGATGGATGACGCATGACTGTAGAATGGATAAATGAAAATAATGTAGGAGTCTTTGTGAACCATAAGCTACTTATGCATTAACAGTCTCAATCAAAGATTTACTAAAGGCCTACTATGTGCCAGGAATTATGATAAGTACTAAGGATAAATACAAAGAAATGCAAAACACAGTCCTTGGCCTTGATGAGCTCACAATTTATGACACTCAGAAAGCTTAATACAATTTCAGGGTGCATTAAGAGGGACTTAGTATCTAGAACATGGGAAGGGAAGTGATAGTACTACCATACTTTACTTTGCATGGATCATACCTATTTCCTTGAGCATTCTATCCTAGGGGTGTTATAAAAATCTTGCTGAGGTCAGAAGCTCATTCCAGAAACCTACTCATAAAGTATTGAAACATCTCATGAAACAACTAAAAGTACACAATTTAAAGAATTGCTCAAGTTGACTTCCTTTTGGAGATAAAAGTAACCAGAAACATGATTTCATATGATATTTAATTATTTCATTTTACCATTAGGAATAGATATAGATAGTGAATAGACAGACAGATGGACAGATAGATAGATAATAGATGGATAGATTGATAAATGGATAGATAACTGGATAGAGAATGAACAGAGAGACAAAAACAGAAAACAGAAATAGATTATAGTTGCATAAATATTACATTTTAATCTGGTTCAGCTGTTCAAGAATTTTGCTACCCAGAACCCCTTGATCTAGATCATGAATATCTTTCTTCAAAAAATTAATCTGAAAGTATTAGATGTGATAAGAACTAAATATCACCAAAAATGACATTGGCTATATCTTAAGTGAAAGGAAATAACTGGATACTGATAAGAGGTTCATTTCACTTCAGTCAGCTAAATGCTGTCATATACTGGACTAGAGCAAAGTTCAAAATCATCACCAAATTAAAAATTAAAAAGCATAAAAATGGGAAGACACAGCAGTTCCAACTAGAACTTTTAAGAAAGTAGTAAACTCTGAAAAAATGGGAAATGATGGAGAGTGTGAAGTAAAGACATTAATTCCATCATCATTTCTTAGAAAAATTTAACAGATTTGAAACAGTCATATAACCAAGAGACAAGAAGAACTCAGAAACCAACTCAGCTATCAAAGAGACACAGCAAACAAAGGAAACACTAAATTATAATACAAGCTAATTTGCAAAACATTATAGAACAGGATGATAGAAAATTATAGCCAGAATTAATTCATTTAGCAGTGGAAAGTATTTAAGGGAGAAGTGATCCTATTGGGAGAACACTACATGAAATCCAGCTAAATAGACTGCCCCAAAAGCATTTGTAAATGAATCTTATTCCAAAAGAATGAAAAAGCTTATGTATAGGACTTGTCCCTGATAATCCAAAAAAAAAAAAAAGTTATCAAAAGACATTAATAAATGCTGATCCCATTTGTCTTCATCGATATAAAATCCCCTGGAGAATGGTCTATGTATGCAGAGAGATAATCCTTGATGAAAGCATGGAAATGAAGTAGGTATTCTTTCCCAGAGTTTTCTATAAAAACGATATTTTCATAGGCACATAACTGGCAGAAATGTACAAAATGCTACACTCCCTTTATATCTATTGTTTGATAATTTCAAAAAATATTTGGTGCAATAAAATTCAGTTTTAAATATTTTCTCACACAAGATATCTAGATATTAAAATATATGTATATGTTTAAACCATATACGAATTCACAATAATAATAAAACAAATATTTATGGAGCACTTACTATGTGTCAGACATAGGGCTAATTAATACTTTAGAAGTACTACCTCATTTGATTCTCACACCAACCCTAGAAGATTGTTCCTATAATTATTGGCATTTTACAACTGAGGAACCTGTGGCACACATAGATTGAATGACTTGCCCATTGTCACTCACCTAATATTAGAGGCTTGAGTTGAACTCAGGTCTTCTGGTTTCCAAGCCCAACAGTCTATCCATTGAGCCAGTTAGGTGCCTTTGACTTCAATGACATTTTTGTTCAATATTGTGGTAAATATCAGCATCTATCAAGACATCAAATAGGGTGACCTATACTCACACTGGTGATCTTCAACGTCATGAGAGTTGTCTTACAGACTCCAAACAAAAGAAATGTTCACTACTAATAATGATGTCTCCAGATATCCATGTTTTCAGACACTACTTGAATGAAGCTCCAAAGCACCACAGGCCTTCCTCAGTGAAGGTCTTTAAAGAAATAGGCCTCATTATCCACACTGGAAATATAAAGTTGATGAAAAACATGCATTGCCCAAATTACAACAAGCAGTTGGATGGGTCATGGACAAGCATTACAAATGGACAATGAACTGATCCCTGAATTGAGGAAAATGGCCTGGATTGTATTTAGGAAATTATGTAGTGCTTTCAATGATTAAAGCTGTCCAGTGCTCCAAAAGTTCTTCTTTTTAAGACTAATATTCTCCTGGGATGCTATATGGCTGCAAATCATAGAACACTATGATCTCAGAAGAATAAAAATTATAAGGGACCCAAAAGGAAATGGAAAAACACATGGTGGGTGTAAGGAGAGTGCATCATGTTACCAATGATGACTTACATGTGGGACTGTGTAAAAGATTTTACCAATGTACCCATATGCCTGAAAAGGGAGGTAGGTTTGTCATCTAACAAAAGTGGGGGGCAAGTGAGTGCTCAGGCATAAGAAAGAGAGAGAGAGAAGAAAAAAAGAAAGAAAGAAAGAAAGAAAGAAAGAAAGAAAGAAAGAAAGAAAGAAAGAAAGAAAGAAAGAAAAAGAAAGAAAAGAGAGAGGAAGTAAGGAAGCAAGGAAAGAAAGAGGGAGAGAGAGAGGAAGGAAGGAAGGAGGGAAGGGAGGGAAGGGATGGAGAAAGGGAACAAGGGAGGGAGGAAGAAAGGAAGGGAGGGACAGAGGAAGATAGGAAGGAAAGGAGGAAAGAGGGAGGGAGGAAGGGGGAAGGAAGGAAGGGAGGGAGGAAGGGGGGAAGGATGTAAGGAAGGAAGGAAAGGAGGGAGAAAGGGAACAAGAGAGGGAAGAAGGAAGGGAGGGAGGTTGGGACAGAGGAAGTTGGGAAGGAAGGGATGGAGAGAGGAAGGAAGGAAGGAAGGAAGGAAGGAAGGAAGGAAGGAAGGAAGGAAGGAAGGAAGGAAGGAAGGAAGGAAAGAAGGAAGGAAGGAAGGAAGGAAGGAAGGAAGAAAGGAAGGAAGGAAGGAAGGAAGGAAGGAAGGAACATACTGTAAATTGGGTAGATACTCTGAAAGATTTAAGGGTTGGGTGATACTGAAAGACAGAATCATAAGCAAGAATCAGAAGATCAGAAGGCATTGGAAGAATTCTGATGCTCCCATGATGAAAATGCTCACATACAAGATTGCTGACTCTTTAAGGTATTTATCTTCTCCTTTTCTGTGTTCACCTCGGATATACCAATTTATATACATGATGACTTCCCTATCAGAATGTAAACTCCTTGAGAGCAGGGACTATCTTGCTTGTTTGTATGAGAATCTTCAATGTATAATACAATGCCTGGCACATATTATTTAATAAATGTTTGTTGATTGATGGATGTATTTATATGATAAAATAATTTAAACAAGTATATGTATTACAAAATACTTTCAAATAAGATACTAGATAGAGTCAGAGAAAAAGATGAGAGAGAGAGAGAGATGATTAAAACATTCATTTTATACTGTTTAATATGTGCTAGGTAATATATTTTGTACTGGAGATGCAAATATGAACAAGCAAGATAATGTTTTACCTCTAGTAGCTTATATTCTAATGAGGAAGATATATATAAAAGAATGCTAAAAACGGAGGGAGAAGTTAGGCAAGAGGTAAGTTAAGGAATCAGCTGGTAATGTCTTTGAGTCCTGGCCTTTATCAAGCCTATTGTTATGTGCAGCAACCTACTGAGAAGATATTACTAAAAAATGAAAAATGAAAGAAACAGAGAAATGAATTAAAGTCATCTAACCTCACAGAGCTAGGCAGAGTGGGGACTGGACCTAGTTCACTCATTCAACAATCATTTACTATTTTTCATATCTAAACACTGGCGGGAGGTGAGGATGGTACAAAATTAAGACCTGGTCCCTGTATTTGAGGAGCTTGAAAACTGCTAATTTTACTAATAATTGCTAACTGGAACGTGATTGATATTTAGCACAGCAGCTAACCAGGTACCACCACAAGGTTGAGACGAAAGGTCTTAGACATTCTCTCTAATCTTTATTCTCTTTCTCTTCCTTCAAAGTTTGCACTAAAGTCTTTACTCTGGTATTGTCTGTATCATCAACAGAACCACATTCACAGTTCTCCAATTCTACCCTCAGGAGAACAATTTCAGTTTTAAATCTAGTCTAAAAGTCATCTGCAGTGAGAGATGGGAGGATGTTGAAAATTTAGAAAATAGCCAGAATACAAATATGAAACAGGAATAGAATAGGAAAAGTATATTCCTTCGTAGGAAGGGTAATGCAAGTAATAAAGAATCAAAGCCTCATTATAATTAATTAGCTGAAAGACAAGCATGTAAGTCTTATTGGGATATTTGGAACTGAAATTTTCATTGGTTATTTTTAATTTTACTTACAGTGAGGACAGTCTCAACAAAAACAAATGGGCATTCTATTTTTCACTTTCTTTTTTCATTCTTTCCTTCCTCCCTCATTCCTTCCTTTCTCCCTACCTTGATTCTTTCCTTCTATCCTTTCTTTTTTGAGTCTTGTTTTATAAAATGACTAATATAGAAATATTTTATATTATTGAACATTTATAAGTTATACTGTATTAGCATCTCAAGGGAGGAATGGGGGGGAATGGAAAGTATAGAATTTGGCATCAAAACTTAAAAAAAAAAAAAAACTAAATTATTTCAATATGTAATTGTGGAAAAAATAAAATATTAATTTTTAAAGGTTCAAAACCAAGAAACAAATTCCTCATTTTTCTGATGGTTTCTCTCTCTTTTATATTCTCTCTTTTTGAGCTAGTTGACCACTGCTGCTGTTGCTACTACTCATTAAGGAAACTCACTGCTCTAGTGGTCAAGAAAGATGGGAGAAGCAGTTGATTTTGAATGAGCCTCATACCAAAGGGAAAGGAAACATAAAGAGGAGGTAACACCATCCCTGACACAGGTTTGCCTAAGAAACCAAATTCTCAATAGGGTCTGTCCTGGAGAGAAAAAGTTATTCCTTTACTTACCAGTCCTCATAGCAGACAATAGACTGTCAGAAACTATCTGTACCTGCTTCAAAGTGGGCAGGGAAACAGGGATGTGGTGTAGAGTGAGGGAAGAGGACTACTTTATCCCATCATACACCTTTAAAGAGACTGACTCTCATAAATATGCAACACTAAACAATACTATATAACAATTATAATGTATCATAGAATATATTAAGAGCACAACAGCTGCAAAATGCTATGTGAAGTCAAGGGCAGAAAAGATCATTTCTTTCCATTATATTATGCTGGGTCCTTATCCTTTACATTTAAGTTCAAGTCCCATCTTGCACATGAAACTTATTCTGAAGACCCCAATACAAACGACCTCTCCTTTCTCTGAACTCAGAACAGCCAGCTAGGTGATATTGTGAATAGTGATGAACATGGAGTTAGGAAGACCCAAATTCAAATCCATCCACATATATTTACTAGCTTTGTATTCTTGAGTAAGTCATTTTATTTCCCTTTATCTCAGTTTCTTCATTTATAAAGGGAGCATAATAATAACACCTACCTCTTAGGGTTGTTGTAAGGATTCAGTGAAATATTTGTAAAGTCTTTAGCACATAAGTGAAGTGAGTAGAATGAGGAGGACTTTGTACATGGCAACAGATTATACGATGATAAATTCTGTTGGATATGACTCTTCAACAGTGAGGTGATTCAGGCCAGTTCCAATGGTCTTGTGATGAAGAGAGCCATCTGCGAGAGAGAACTGTGGGGACTGAGTGTGGTTCACAATACAATATTCACTTTGTTGTTGTTTGCTTGCATTTTGTTTTCTTTTTCATTTTTTCCCTTTTTGATCTGATTTTTTTGGTGCAACATAATTGTGGAAATAATGTATAGAAGAATTATACATGTTCATCATATATTGGATTCCTTGCCAACTGAGGGGAAGGGAGGGAAAAATTTGGAACACAAGTTTTGCCAGGATAAATATTGAAAATTATCTATGCATATGTTTTGAAAATAAAAAGTTTTAATGAAAACAAAAAAATATTTAAAAAAGCACAGTCTCTATCATTATTAATCCCTGTGGCAGGCATATTAAATGGTGATTTATGATTTATGTTGTTTGTTTTTTTTGTTTTTAACACGTGTATGCTTGATCTCTCCTAATCTCTGACAAGAGCAATAACAATCCATAGTTACACGGTACAATCAGCATTTTATTTCTAATATTCCATTTGAACCTGACAACCTAGGTAATATTAAGGTATCTTATCTAGGTAATATTAAGAAATGATGAGAGTTTTGCTCCAGTTCACCTAATTGGTTAATTTGAGAAGGATTCAATGCCAGAATCTTCATGAATCCAGTCCAAGAATCTTCCATAATGACCATGATTCATGCCATAATGATTCTCCCCCTGAGCTTATAAACATTTTTAGGCTTCAAGCAGAGCATCCTCACATCTATAGATGAGGATATCTGTATCTGTATCTGTAGGATAGCTCACCTCAATAAATGTCTTCATCATATTTCCTGATTGACAATTAAAAAGGAGTAACTAAGAACACCAGAAATTCCTGTTAATTAACATAACCCATTTTGTGAAAAACATTGTTCTGAATACCAGCCTATTAAAAAAAATTGGTCGATTTCTCTCTTCTGACTTTATTGAGAAATGGACAGATCTTTCTTTTTTCTTTTTTCTTTCTTTTTTTATGGGAGAAGGAATGGGGATAAGTCCTCACTGGTTGCTTAGTTTCTGTTTCCCACAAAAAAGCAGGAGTACAGTTGTTGAGGGATTGGACTGAGATACTTATATCTCTGGTGAACTTAAAGAAAATGAGATAGCTTGCTTGGTTGTGCATATTGGGATAGCTTACTTATGATATGTTTAGTAATGCTTTCTATTTTATTAAATTGTTCTAGCTCTAGAACTCCCACTCTAGAGTTCCACTATCATGATTGGTAAAGGTATCGTGTGACCCATTATATTGGACCACATTGGATATATTTATGCTTTACTTTGCAACCTAATTTTCTCCTTATTAATCACCTTGCCTCCATGCCTGTACCCTCCCACTGCTAACCCTCCCTGCCCCTTCTCCTTTCCAGTTCTGGGATGATAATCACATGAATGTACCATTACTGTTCTTAAGTGGTTATCAATCTACTTCCCTCTGGATCTGTTCATCATCCTGATTACTTACCAAACAAAATAAATATCTGTGAATTGCCAGACTGATAACTATAAAGGGTAACCAGGGACAGCAAGAATGTTTGCTAAGTGACATAGAACTCCATATGAAAAATATTTCTTTGCATAATTGTGAAGTACAACATATTGATTGCAATGTGACCCTGGATAAAGAAGGAATTGTAAAAAACCATATGCACCTTTTATGGGCTACCACCACAGATTAGAATTCAAACTCTTTGAAGGCAGGGACTATCTTTACTTTTATATTTGTATCTCTAGCCCTTAGCTCAGTTCTTGGTATATAAAAATATCAATTTTTTGTACATTCAAGTTCTTTACTTGTCAATATAAAGCTCAAATAATTTTAAATTTTAAATTTAAAAATTTAAATTTAGAAATTGGTCAATTTAAAAAAAATGATTTGTCATTGGATAGAAAATGAAAATAAACCAGAAATTATATGTAACTTGAGATATGGGAACTGTCCTTTCCGTCCTCACACCATCCTTAGTGTTGCCCTATTATATATGAAGGGAAAAGCTCTATCATGCTTGAGCAATTTGTAATTGATGTCACCTTTGTTTATTTAATGAAATAATCCCTGATAGCTCCAACCTTCTTGTGTGTGACCTTGAGCAAGTCACTTGACCCTGTCTGCCTCAGTTTCCTCATCTATAAAATGAGTTAGAGAAGGAAAGGGCAAAATACGTAAAAATCCTTACCAAGAAAACCCAAATGAGATCACAAAGAGTCTAATGTGACTGAAACAGCCAAATAATAACAAGAAGAAATGACAGATTTGCATGTTGGGAGACAAAAAATAGAAACACAAGTATACTTTAACAAACAAAGATGGAACATTATCTTGTTGGACTATTTTCTTTTTGTTTCTATGTTTTATTTAATACTTTTAGGATGCTAGGAATTTCCCTTCACTGTCCTGAAAAGCACTGTGAGTTTAGTAAAATGAAGATTCTCAAGCAATAATTCTCAAGCAATAATAAGGCAGAAAGGTATGTTTTTTCTAAGGATTAACAGGAAATTTTTCCATATTATTTCTACTATTTACCAAGTCTCCCAATGTAAGGGATGCGATTACAATGGGCAAACTTTCTTTTCAAATAGAAGATAGTCACCATATTCTTCCACTGTGGAAGTTATTACATTAATATAAAATGCATACTTTGGATTTTTCAGTCTATCAATACAGGAATTCTTAAATGGTATTCTTAAATGGCACACTCAATTCATATTAGAGAAATGTACATCATCATGTTCTCTATTAGCTCTACATCTGGATGCCCACTCTAAAATTAGTTGGTTTTTTTCTGGGACATCATCACATTGATTGTGCCTTTTTTCCCCTAAAAGTATAATAAAAACACATGAATCGTATCCATAGACCATTTCTTGGCTCACTTTCATGCTTGAATGCAAAGAGAATGTCTTGGCACTACATCTCTGAACAATTACCAAGACCAAAGTGTCTTTCAAAGCACTCTTTATGTTCTTGCCTTTCAGTTATACAAAAGATTAAGTAACAAAGAACTTTTATGGTATGTTAACATCTCCCATTTTAAACCATTTTAACTGATGGAAAAAAATCAGTTGCAGATTGCTCATTACAAAAAATAAAATAGAAAGAGTATGTATCACTGCTACATGAATTTGCATATACTTTTATATTTTTTGATGTGTAAAAAAACCTGCCCTATAACATTTTATATTTGAAATATTCTCACATAGAAATTTATCAGATCAAATTTTGATTTTCTAGAGCAAATATTCCTTCTCCATTTGCAAATTACTTTTTTTTTTCAGTTTTCAAATTCCACAATCTGGGTTTATTTAGTAAAACTTCACATGCTTTTGATGTTTTTACTTAAAACCATTTCCTGAACCTACAAGGCAAATCTTATCAACAAAAAGGATGCATAGACTTTTAAAAATTCTGTATTTGGAAGGTTCAAAAAAATCTGTATTTGGAAGCAATATATGGAAAGAAAAAAGAAAAAAAATGATCAAAGAACAGCAAAAATACTAGTCACCTTAGCAAAACACTTAACCTCCTTTAATATCCAATTCCCCAGTTTCAAAATTAGGCAGTTTGCCTAGATGATGTTTGAGGCCTTTGATTATTTGATATTTACCAGTCTATGATCCTATGAATTTCTTAGTTTTTAGCACTAAACTAAACTTAGAGTTTAGCACTAAACTCACAGTGCTTTTCAGGACAGTGAAGGGAAATTCCTAGCATCCTAAAAGTATTAAATAAAACATAGAAACAAAAAGAAAATAAACCCAGAGGTTTATTTATGTAGTGCTTCACCAAAGCAAAATAATCATGTCAATCTTCCCCCTTCAAATAAACATAGAAGTCAGTTGGTCAACAAGCATTTATTAACCATATACTATAACTATATACTATAATTCATCTAGGAGCTGAGAAAAGACACTCAGCACAAAGGAAAGTTAAGGACACTCCCTGCTCCATAGGAAAAGAGATGAGTAAAAATCTTGTGACCTCTAGTGTTTCTTTTGTTTTCAAAAAGAGAAAATCTCATTAATAAATCAACAAATATTTATGCAGTCCCTATTTTGTGCCTGCAGGCAATGTACTAGGCACTGAGAATATAAATACAAAGAATGAAACAATCCCTATACACTAAGAACTTATATCTAACAGGTGAGATATAAAGATAGTCATATATGCAGCATAAATATAAAATGAATAGTTTAAAATATATACAAAATAAATAATAGAGGCAAAACCAAGATGGTGGAGAGAAGCTAGGAAGCTACCTCAGCTCTATCCATTTTCCCTCAGAAAGGATCTACAATCAACCCTCCAGACAGATTCTGTAGTGACAGAACCTACAAAAATTTGGAATGAAGTAATTTTCCAACTTAAGATAACATAGAAGGACTAGGTTTATATCCCAAAAAGATCTTAAAGGATGGAAAGGGACCCATATGTGCAAAAAATGTTTGTGGTAGCCCTTTTTGTAGTGGCAAGAAACTGGAAACTGAGTGGATGCTCATCAGTTGGAGAATGGCTGAGTAAATTGTGGTATATGAATGTTATGGAATATTATTGTCTGTAAGAAATGACCAACAAGATGATTTCAGAGAGGAATGGAGAGACTAACATGAACTGATGCTGAGTGAATGAGCAGAACCAAGAGATCATTATATATGGCAACAATAAGATTATATGATGATCAATTCTGATGGATGTGGCCCTTTTCAATAATGAGATGATTGAAGCCAGTTATAATGATCTTGCGATGGAGAGAGCCATCTACTCCCAGTGAGAGTACCGTGGGAACTGAATATGGATCACAACATAGTATTTTCACTCTTTTTGTTCTTTTTTGCTTCCATTTTATTTTCTTTCTCATTTTTTTCTGGTTTGATTTGATTTTTCTTCTGCAGCAAGATAATTGTATAAAAATGCATGCATATATTGGATTTAATATATACTTTTACCATGTTTAACATATATTGGATTACTTGCCATCTAGGAGAAGGAGTAGAGGGAGGGGAGAAAATTGAAACACAAGATTTTGCAAGGGTTAATGTTGAAAAATTATCCATGCATATGTTTTGAAAATAAAAAACTTTAAAAAATTAAAAATTATTAAAAAATTATTTTAAAAAAGAAAACATAGAAGGACTTCAGGAAAGGTCAGTTTCACTGGATAGAGTAAAGTGTCATAGCACTGGCATGCTGCAAGAGGGAGGCGCTTACCTGGGGCAAAATCAGCAGCAGAAGTCCCTTGAACCTGGCTCAATTATCCAGTGGCTCAGAAGGCCAGATGTGAGACCTCCAGTCCTAGTGTAGAAGGAAAATTGTGAATGTGAACCTCCCCAACCCCAGAACAACAGACCAGGCCAACACAGCATAGTGGGAAAGCTGCTAGCACTTCCTGTCCCAGTGCTGAGTCATTGAGAAATCCCTGTCCCCTTGCAAAAGAAACTTAGGATAGCGTCCCCTATTCCCCAGGAGCAGAGCTCAACTTTTTTTTTTTTTTTTTTTTTTTGCTGAGGCAATTGTGACATACCCAGGGTCCCACAGATAGGAAGTGTTAAATGTCTGAGGTCAGATTTGAAATCAGGATCTCCTGACTTTAGGTCTGGTATTCAGAGCTCAACTTTTAAAATGAGCAAAAAACATAAAGAGCCCTGACCATAGCAAGCTACTATGGCAACAGGGACGATCAGAACACAAACAGAAAAGAACAGCAGGGATAAAATACCTATATGTGAAGCTTCAAAGGGGAATAAATATGGATTGATCTCAAGATCAAAAAGTTTGGAAGTGCTCAAAAAGGATTTTAAAAATCATATAAGAGAGACATAAGAAAAACTTGGAAAAAATGAGAGCTGTGGAGAAAAATTATGGGAAAAAAGTCAACAGTTTGGGAAAAAAAGCACAAAATATATTAAAGAAAAGTCCTTAAAAACTAGATTTGGTGAAATGAGGAAAAAATACACACACACACACACACACACACACACATACATATTGGACAAGTGGAAGCTAATGACTCAATGGGACATCAAGAATCAATCAAACAATTTTTTTAATGAAAACTAAACAAAATAGATAAATAAAAGCTAGTTTGAGGAAAGGCTCAATAACTGGGTGAAGTAGGAAAATGTTCATGCAGAAAATGATGTCCGAGGTATGTTTTAGGGAAGAGAAGGACTCTATGAGGCAGACATAAAGACAGAGTGCATTCTGTAAATGGAAGATGGCAAAAGAATGAAGATTAGAGATGGAGTGCTGTGTCTGAGGAATAATAAGAACTGTTTGGTTGGTATGCAAAATGTAGAAGTCAGTGATCAGTCAGTGAACATTTATGAAGTGCTATCTGCATGCTAGGCACTATATGACCTAAGTTCTGGAGAGACAAAGTAGAAAAAAAAAAATCCAT
The DNA here is from genome assembly GCF_902635505.1 of Sarcophilus harrisii. Taxonomy (NCBI): domain Eukaryota; kingdom Metazoa; phylum Chordata; class Mammalia; order Dasyuromorphia; family Dasyuridae; genus Sarcophilus; species Sarcophilus harrisii. The sequence continues at coordinate 174,756,302 of NC_045426.1, read as the reverse complement.
GCCCAAAGGAACAGATAATCTACTATGAAACACAAAATGTAAATAAATTGGTATATATACACCAAGATATATACAGGACAAATAAAGATAATCTGAAAAGAGAAAGCATTATTAGACCCCAGTGGGGAGAAGGAAAGACCTCCTCTGGAAGGTAAGATTTGCACTGAGTCTTAAAGGAAGCAGAAGAGGTGAGGGGACAGAACATTTCAGGTATGAGAGATAGTCAAACAAAGGCATGGAGATGAGAGATGGAGACAGTTGATTATACAAGTTTGAGGAGATATAAATAGGCTAACATTATGGAACTTATGGAAGGAAGGAAGGAATGAAAAGATTAAAATTCTATAAAGGAACAGATGAACATATGCCCAACAGAGGAGTTTATAAATGATTCTGTAGATAATGGAAAGAAATTAGAAGAGGCTAGATTAGCTAGGGAGAGACTTGAAGGAGGATTAATAGTTTAAGGCAGGTGAAAATGGACGAGTGGAATTGTATGATGGAAAGATGTTGTGAAGTTAAAAATAACAATATCTAGCAAGCCTGATGTGTGGGTTGAGTGAGAGTTATGAGATGAGGATTTTATTGAAATGACAAACCTGGATGAGGGAGAGAAAGATAGTCTTGTCAGCTATAGGAAAGTCTGTGAAGTGAAAAGTTAGGGAATATGGTAAATGTTGTTTTAGACATATTGAATTTAAAATGTATGAAACATCCATTTTAAGATGTTCAAAAGGCATTTGGACATCTGTAACTATATAACCCAACAGAGAGACTAGGTTTGGATTTATAGATCTGGGAATCATTTGCATAGAAATAACTGAATCTATGGGAACTAATGAAATCACAGAATGAATGAGCATAGAGGAAAAAAGAAAAGACCCTGGAGAAAAGGTAAGGGAGATATTCAGTTAGTGAGTGTGACAAGAATGAAGAACTAGCAAAAGAGACTAAGAAAAAGATGTCATACAAATAAGAGAACAACCAGAATAAAACAGTATCATGAAAATCTAGAGAATAAAGGACATTCAAAAAGAGATCACTGGAATCACATGTTGCTGAGGATTTGGAAGATTAGGATTGAGAAAAAAATTAATCTGGTAATTAAAAGAACATGGATTACTTTGCAGAAAGCAACTTCAATTGAATAATGAGATCAGAAGGTAAAATAGTAAAGGTTTAAAAAGAGTAGCAGGAGAAGTAGAAGAACTGATTTTTGATAGCTTTTTCAAGGAATTTAGCTATGAAGGAGAGGAGAAATCTAGAATGATAGTAGGAATCATCAGATGAAGGGAGTTTTTAAGAATGTGAAAGCATATTTGTAGATAGAAAAAAAATCAGTTGATAGGGAGATGAGGGTTTTATTGAAATGACAAACTTGGATGAGGGAGAGAAAGATAGTCTTGTCAGTTATAGGAAAGTCTGTGAAGTGAAAAGTTAGGGAATATGGTAAATGTTGTTTTACACATATTGAATTTAAAGTCTATGAAACATCCATTTTAAGATACTCAAAAGGCATTTGGACATCTGTAACTATATAACCTAACAGAGAGACTAGGTTTGGATATAATAGCAAATTATAAAGGAATTATATAAATAATTAAATAATAAGGATTAAGTAAAAGGAATAAATAAATAAATAGAAATTTAAAAGGAAAGGAATAATAAATAAAAGGAAAAAATGGGGATGATAGTGTGAATAACTTGCTAGAGAAGTTGGGAGAGAAAAAGAACATAAATAGAGGTTTGCTTTGGAAAGTAAAAGATCGATCTCTTAATTTGGAAAAGAAATCCTCTCCAGTACAACTATAAAAGATAGGTTGAGATCAAGTTATATATCTGTAAGCTTTTTTAAAAAATATTGATGATAATTAAAGTTATGGGATTATCAAGAAAGTGTATAAAGAGAGAAGAAAAGAAGGTCTGGATCAAAAATCCTACAGAAAACAGTTAAGGGATAAAATACCAATGATAGAGCAGCAAGGGTGATTGAGGAGTAGTCAGATAGGTTAAAAAGAACAAGGAAAGAATAATGTAATGTCAACTCAGAGAGCAAAGGGTATCCAGGAAGAGAGGGTAATAAAAAATAACTGTGGCAGAAACTAAACTGAGAAAGAGGAGTACTGAAAAAGACCCTCACATTTCATCATTAATAAATCAGTGATAACTTCAAAGACAGCACTTCCAATTGAGCAATGGAATCAGAACTGGATTTTGAGAGTTATAGAATGAGTAAGAGAAGAGGAAATAGAAGCAGAGAATATAGACAGTTTGTTCTTGGGGGTTTTTTTCCCCCAAAGTATTTAATTGAGAAAGGGAGGAGGGTGACAACTTGAGGGGATATTAGAGCCTACCAAATATAAGAAAAACTTTGGTATGAAGGTGTTAAGGAAGGAACTAGTAAATAGAGAAAGGAGTTAAGATAATACAAGATTCTCTGATGCATGAAACTAGAGAAATCACTATTTAATGACCTAATTATAAAAATTAAACAAGCAATAAAATAGGGATAAATAAGCAAATAAAATGCATTTATTATTATCATAGAAGATATTTTACACAAGATTTAAATTGGGGGAAAAAGATTTCCTAGAAATCATATCAAGTCCCAGCATTAGAAGACCTCAAGGAAATTTATAGTTACTCAAGACAGGTAGTGCCTTCAAAAACTTTATTTAGTCTATTAGTTTTCCAGTCTTAAAAGTTTAAAACTGCACTAATACTTTTGGAATATCCTATATATTGACCTAAAAGTTCATATAAAAAGTCAAAATTGATGAAAAATTTTCCAGACTATGGCATGTAATTGGATGGCTATGCCATTGAGATAGCACATCAGTATACACTGATTAAGAGCAATGTGTTGGCCTAGAAATAAAAGGAAGAAGAGAATGATTACATTTAGGAAAGTCATCAGTGCTTTTAATAAATCCAAGTTGCTCTTCAATGAAAAGACTCATCTTTTTAAAATTCCCAGTAGTGATAAATGGTTGAAAATCTTGGATAACTTATTTCTAAAAGATTAAAAGTTATAATTAGCTAACAGTAAAGAGAGAGGTACATAGTAGGTGCAAGAAGGCTTATGTCTAGTTCCAATGATGACAAGAACTGGAATGGGAAACATTATTGAGGAAATATTTGATGGGAAAAGGAGGTAGCCTGATCAGGTACTGAGAGTGAGAAGTAACAGATGGAGAGCCAAGAGCTCTACCAGTATTCATGAAATATGAGAAGATTTGGGTGAAGGTATCCAACACTGGAAAATGGGGACAGAAATTCCACAGATTGAAGAATCATGAATGAATTGTACTTTGCACCAAATAGAAGGAAAACTCAAATCATTAAGATCTCTGATCCACTGTATTATGAAAATATTGATCTAAAAACATATTGAGATAGATGTGAATGTCTTGGGTAACAAATAGAAAAGAATCTACATATTACAGACAATCTCAACATCAAGAAATCTACCCATTCTTAAATAATGCTATAAGGTATATCCATATATCAGAAATCCCTTGTAAGCATTCAAAATGGACAAAACTATTAGCTCTATCTTGAAAAAAGTAGGATAGTTCTCCAGTGATTACTTTTGCAGTCTAACTTAAGAGTTCTCAAAGTAAAAGAGTATAATGGATTCATAATGGCAGTGGCAAAACTGACATTAAAATTATTGATAACTTTGTTTCAAAATATTTTATACCTTGATTTTGAATGTTATTGTCTGTGCTTCTTAATATTTTTTTTCTTACCTTGTTATGTGAAGATAGTCATTTATCTGTAAATTGGTACATTTTCTATTGTTGGCTTTCACACAAAAAAGCTGTTTAAGGGAAATCTTCTCTTTTATTTCTCTTGCAAATTTTTCTTTTTTATTATTAGGAATTCTGAACTTCTTTTAATAGGATGGAAAATGTGTTTTGGGAATAAATATTCAGGGTAGTGTCAGCTTCTTAGATCTACCCCATCTGTCAAAACCATTTTCAATCATACTTTTGTCATCCAATTAATCAGTGTCTTTCTCATATTTCTATCAGCTACAGATTTCATAAGCATGATTTCTATGCTTCTTATATAATAAAATTCTCTTGGTCCAGGATTGTACTTGTATCTCCAACTATTATATTATTATATAATGCCTTGGATACTGTAGGTGCTTAATGTATTCCTATTGATTGAATAACTGATTCATTCATCCAACTCCTTGATACAGATATTGAACAAGAAAACAGCCAAGGAAAAAGTTTTTTCAATATATCAATAAACTTTATCCCTTCTTCTCTTATTAAAATGCCAGACTATTCAATTAATTTTATTATCCACTATTTATGACAGTGGTTTCCTTTCACTGGGGATCTCTAGGTTTACCACAAATAGATGACTTTCAGAGCATAGTTTTGGGGTTGGTTGTAAAATGAGGGCAAACACAAGAGTAAGAATTCCTGGAATCTTTTGCCCAACTCATAAATTTTATGATGACTGACTCAAAACAGTGAAGTGGCACTGTGGTTGGAGTGCCTGGTTTGGAGTCAGGAGGACTTGAGTTCAAATTTGACTTCAGATACTTACTATGTGACCTTGGGCAAATCACTTAATCCTATTTGACTCAGTTTCCTTATCTGTAAAATAAGTTGGAGAAGAAAATGGCAAACCACTCTAGCATCTCTGCAAAAATTAAATAAATGAATAACCTTCAGATGGGATCACAAAGTCAGAAAAGACTGAAAATGACAAAACAGCACAAATGATAACTAAACTGAGATTCCCTTGAATCTCTTCTAAAGACAATGAATTTCCATTTAGACTCTATCATTGATTATCAGGTCAATTTATTTTGGGTTCATTGTTTCTCAATTTGCAAAACTGGACTGATAACATTTGGCACACAAATACTTCGGTACCATTTAGGGTATCTAAGAACATGCTCATCTCACCTGATTTTTCATATAGTGTCTAGCCAGTTATACAAGCACCTGTGTAGAGATGCCTAACACATAATAAAACGTTTGTATTTATTATGAAAATGTTATTACTCAAATACAAAAATAGGCCACTTATTTCATTAATGTGGATACTGTCTCCCAAGATGAAGACCACAGCCTATAAGTGGCTGCCTGCCTTATTTGACTCTTGTTCATGTCTTCCCATATTACTCTGTGACTGGATATTTTTCATTCTATAAGTAGATTTCATAGTAACTTCTGCCCCCTTTTCTGCCATGGTTGCCATCGTATCTTATACCTGGTTGTTGGGATGTCTTCTCCCCTCTTAGACTCCTAGCAGGAAGGGTCCCTGCCTTTTTTGGTATATTCAGTGTTTAATACAATGCTTGGTACATAAGTAATCATGTAATAAATTATCGTTGTTTTTGATGATGAAACTAAAAAAGAAACTGCACAGGTTTTAGGGCCATTTTACATTTTTCTCAAATTCATGGATCACTATAACCAAAGAATTCCTCTCCAAAAAGGCCAGTCTACTGGACCTGAAACTCTGTATAATTAGGCTGACCTTCAGAAAGCAAATGAAATCTATTGCTGAACCCAGGCTTTGAGAGCCTATGTAACATAGGCTCAGAGTTTGGTCTAAGAAAGATTTAGACTGCATGCATGCTTTATTTTTCTCACACTGACAATGTGCATATGAATCTGTGCTGGGTGAAGTTAAGCATCAGGGATTATAAATGGGAAGGATGAGCATAATCAGACTGTGGCCTAATTACCTTCACCCATTGGTCCCCTGAGAGGAGCTATTTCTCAGAAATTCCATTTTGGCCCAATCAGGTTGAGCCATTTGAACTGGGTTGTTTTTAGCAATTACAAGATACTCTCTGGGCATAGGAAAATGGGTCAGAATGGTATGTCTCTAGGGGCTCTGTAGTTGATAGGGGTCAGCCTGATCCAATCTGAGTCAGTTCTGAGGCTATTGTCACAGCAGAGAGAGTTCCAAGTTCAGCAAGCCAGCACTGCAAAGGATCACTGGTATGTCCAGCTTAATGGATGCTCAGTCTTCTTCCTGGTTGGCTGATTGTGATTTCCAGGTTAGTCTGGTCTGCTCTGGACAGCAGAGACTAATTCAGGTAGTTACTAAAATCATTAACTGCCTCAATAGAACCTGGTAGAGCTTTTGCTCTCTTAAAAGAGCCTAGGGTGAGCCAGACTCACTTCTATGGCATAGTTATGCATAGTAATATTTCTCTGGGGAGAGACATTGTTGTTATTATTATTATTACTTATGTATTTCTATGGGATATAGAAAGGAGACTTTTTTTTCAAGAAGATTAACGTTTAGATTAGACAATGAAATCAATCTAATTTAAGATTCTCTGCTCCAAATATCACCTGGTAAAAACTATATAATATTGTTAGCTAACATTTATAAAGTACTTTAAGATCTGAGAAACACTTTCTATTATTAGTTATCTTCATTTGACCCTTACAACAAATCCTGTAAGGTAGATATTATGATGATCTTCATTTTTCAGAAAAAGAATCTGGGACCCAGAGAAATTAAATGGAAAATACACTGAATCTCCCAAGCACTTGGGTTCAGATTTCAAAACCTTTCACATTTATAATCTAGGCAAGTCATTTTAGCTCTCTTGGCTTCAGTTTCATCATTTGCTAAAAGAAGAGGTAGACTAAGTACCTTAGATACCAGCTCTCAATCTGTGATTTTTATATCTTGCCTCAGTTTACATAATCATTCATTTATTTGAAGTAGAATCTGAACCTAGATCTTCTGACTCCAGCCCTAGAATTCTCTTCCAGATTCCATCCATATGTACATTTCCCAGAAACATTGCTACAATAAAAAAACTGTTTTAGATTTTTTCTTCTAAATAGGAAAATGAAAAATAATATAGCTTGTTACTAAGATATGTGTAAAAATTACTGACAATCTGTATAACATATTAAATAAATTTAAATCAGGTAACTATATCAGCTCAGTCTCTCCTTCACTTTTTAGAATACGTTATGTATCAGAATGACTCACCCATTTAGATCAATAATCAGAATACTGGTTGACACCTATGAACTGTAATATCAAGTTCCTTCCAAGTAGATCAAAAAAGAAAGTAATGAATGACAAGGTCAGCCAATTCTCATTTAACTTAATGAAGAATATAAGATCAAGGGAAGCAGGACCATTTTTTCCCTTGTGTTTAAGTATAATGCTTTTCCATAGCTGGAATCTTAGAACCTAGGATAGATAAATTCACTTGAACTGTAGTAAGAAAGGAGAGAACTACAAAATCAAGCTTATGTTTAACCAATACCACTCGGGGCTTGTAGAGAAGTCAGGAGACCTCAAACAAAATAGTCTGTGAGTATAGACATGATTAAAAATCATGGCCTGAACCCTTGCTTTCCTCTTTTGAACTCCATAGTTCCACCTTCTCTTCCTCTTTTAGTCTCTCCAGTTGGCCATCTTTTCCCATCTCTCAGATGGTAGACCTGCATAGATGCAAAGAATTTTCTAGTCTGCACAGGGAAGGAAGCATACACCTTCCTCAACAATATTGGCACCTATGAGAAAAGTCTGGTTGTCTCACCTTAGTTATAACTGTGTTGGCCAGCATGGTAGGAAACATGGACAAACTAAAATTGGATCTTTCTTTGGAGCTATTTAAAAAAAAAAAGTTAGCAAACCAAGAAAAGCCCTGAATCCATGAAAAACTATTTAAATGACTCTAGTTATTCCTCTGCAAAAGGTAAACTGTTTTGAGGAAAAGTCATCTCCATTACACATATTTTAGAATTCACTTTCAATGAAAACAATATGTCAGATTTTATGCAGATGTGCAAGACCTAAAAATTAGGTCCTTAAATATGGTAAGTGAAGTTGTTTTGCATATTAATTTCTGTAGGGAATCATGTTCTCTAGTATTTTCACTTTTTTGTTTGTTTTGTTTCTCATGATCTATCCCCCTTTTGGTCCTATTTTTCTTGCACAACATGACAAATTTGGAAATATGTTTAAAAGGATTGCACATATTTAACATATCAGATTGCTTGCTGTCTTAGGGAGGAGGGAGGGAAGGGATAAAAGGAAAAAATTAGACTACAAAGTCTTACAAAATGGATGTTGAAAACTGTCTTTACATGTACTTGGAAAAGTAAACTACTATTAAAAACTTTAAATAAAATTAAGGAATTGGAAAAAATAAAATAAAATGTTCCATAAAAAAAGGAAATAATTCCCTCAGAAGAGAGCAACTGCCTTCAGCAGGCTGAATATATTTCAAAGTGCAAAATGAACTAAGGAATTTACAAAAGGGAAAGCTAGGGGCCAGCTGATGGGGAAAAGAAATACAAAGGGAAGAAATGCCAAGTTAGGGACAACTCTTTGTAGTCTATGTACCACAATTTCTCAGGAGCCCAGGAATACTACATTTAGGGTACCATTCTATTGAAGTTGAAGGTAGACATTAAAGAACCAGCTAGAATTAGTTCTTCTTTAGTAGTCAGAGAATTATTTTAGGAAGGCTCTGGATTCGGGGTTATGCTGCAACCAGCTAATTATTGCTCAGTCATGTCTCATTCTTCATGACATTTGGAATTTTCTTAGCAAATATACTAGAGTTGTTTGTCATTTCCTTCTCCAGCTTATTTTACAGATGAGGAAACTAAGGCAAAAATTGTTAAGGGACTTGCTCAAAGTCACTCAGCTCACAAAGATCTGAGGCCAGATTTGAATTCAGAAAAACTAGTCTCCTACCTCCAGAGCTAATGCTCTATCACTGCAACATTTGGCTGTCTCAGGAGTCTGCTGGGATAGCAGTTAAATTTTCCATATTTACACCTGAGAATTTAGCAAATGATACAAATCAGGGCTGGGTTCATTATTTTCTTGATTGTTAGAAAGCAATGTTGATAGAAGGAAACAGTAGGAATCACTTCAGAAAGTGATGGAGAAAATGTTAATAATACAGATTCTATAAATAAAAAAACAATTAAAATAATAATACAGATTATATTTAAAAGTGTATAATCTAATTTTCCAAATTTTTTCCCAGAAAGATTTGTTAAATATTTTACCAGCACATCCTTGGCCCTGCCTGAGATTAATCCTCATTAAAAAAGCAAAGTGGACTTAGCAAGAGAATAGAGACTTTTTTATAACTAGAGAAAAAAAAGTCCTGGTTTGGTAAGGATCTAAAGCCTTTTCTCTTTAATTCTAATTGTTTAACTGTACTTGAATCACCCTTTTCCCCCTTGTAGAATTTAACACTCAAAGTAGTTCTTGAAAATCAGTGTATAAGGAGGAGATTCAAATGCTGGAGAAAACAAGGAAGGGTTGTGGTCCTGAGACCCATACAACTCCAGGAAAACTCTTCAGTTACCTGGGAGATGACTTTAAAGGTGACAACCATGACTGAATTGATTCCCTAAATATGAGGAATTCAGGGCTGCAGAAATGAGCATTGGGAAGCTTCCTATTTTTTTCTGCTGGGTAATTGGAGGCCTGAAAACCCTCTGTCACTGCTTCATGCATACTTATGGAAGCTTGCACAACAAGCCCCCTGCCTCAGTGCAAAATTCATCATCTTAATTGAGAACTGTTATTGCTGCAATAGCATCTGAAGAGGGATAAGGACCATGTCAGCAGCACAAGGAAAAAGGAAAGTCAGTTTCCACCTCCTTTTCTTTTTAAGTAACTCATGGTTGGAACTGGTTCTTCTCTAATAACCCTTGTTTTCCTTTGGAAGGGACTTGTCAAGTTTTCTGAAACAATATGTTCCTCCTAGTTGTAATTAAAACCAAATGGCATGTTCTTTTAAAAAGGGATGTGCTTTCTGTGAGGCCCATTTTAGAAACCACCAAGTATTAATTCAGAAAGGAAGATTAAATGTTAATTCAAAAGAAAGAGGAAAGGATTGTTTTCTTTTACATTTCTGAATTAAAAGGATTATGTTCGATTTTCCATCCCAAATACATGAGGAAATTTGTAGGGTGACCAAATTCAGGTAGATATATTAGCCCATCATAATGAACATCAAATGACAAATAATACTAATACATTGACACAAGAGAAATTTTCCTTGAGCCAAGATTAATTTAAGTGCACAATTTAAAGTTTATTAACTGCAAAAAATTAACTTATTTATTTCATTTTTGTTTTAAATAGATGGTACTTAATAATGCAGAATTTAGAAAGATGCATATGCAACCCGAGTCTCAATTACCTAACATGCCAAGTTTCATGAAAAGATTGTCTTTGAGTAATTAGCATTTTAGTATGTAATTAGCTGTGGAGGAGAACCAAGGTAATAGTATAGGGAAAAAGGCACGCTGAACATAGCCAATGCTGACATGGAAGCATCTCAAAAGTGTTCAATTTTTGTTGCTTCTAATTTAGAACTATTCAGCTCATGCTAACTGAGAACTTGTAAAAGCTATTTCTCATAACAAAATCATAGGGAGGAGCAATCAGTTTTCCAGTGACTTGGGGTGCTAGATACAATGCATACCATGCCACAGTTTGGGAGCAATCTCTCTTAATCCCAATCTCTCTTAATTCTAGTGTCTTGCCTCTGTTTATACTTCCTATTCATCCTGTGTGTAGCTTGCCTTGTATTTATTTATTTGCATAATTATAAGCCCCTTGAGAACAAGAACTATCTTTTGCCTCTTTTTTGTCACCAATGCTTAGCACAGTGCTTGACATATAGTAGACTTTTAATAAATATTAATTGATTGATTGGGAGTATGAAATAAGACTGAAAAGTTAAATTGAACCTACATTGTGATAAGCTTTAAATGCCAAGCTAAGAAGTTTGTATTTGATTTCTGAGGAAATATGAATCTAATGAAGATTGTTGGACTATAAAAATGAAGGATATGTGGGACCCACAGTATAATGTTATATGTTAGTATTATAATTAAATATCTATATTGGGAAGATAATTTTGATACCTAGCTGAAAGACAGATTAGAGAAAGGAGAAAATGGAGACAGGACAACCACTTATGGAGCTATCATGATAGTAATCAATATGATTGTATGTATGATAGAGGAATGATGATGGGGGAGGGAGAGGAGACACATAAACTTTTTTAGTTTTCTGTACTATGTAAATGTAGTATTAAAAAAAAAAAAACTGGGAATATTTGGACTAGATGACCTCTCAGGTCAAGTCTGGTTTCTTGATTCATCAATATATTTGTTAATAGAAGTGGGAGATGAATTTGAATTCTTCCTATTTCTTGGAACAAATGCCAATTTCCCATGGAGAATTAGTTCATCTTCCTAATCAAAAACACATTAATCAGTTAACATCAACTCCCTCCACCAAACGTGTATATCTCCTTATCCTACCTTTTCATAGCACTTTCTATTTTAAAGTGAGTATTTAAATGTTTTGGTATGGTCCATGAATTCTTCTTGGGTTACTTGATAATTGCAGGAGAAAACTAGGTGGGACATTGGATAATATTGGACTTCAAATGCAGAAGACCTAGATTTCAATCTTGATCATATATCAACTGTATGACTGCTGGGGAAATCATTTAACCTCTCTCAATCTCAACTTCCTTATTTCTAAAATTCAGAAAATAATAATAAGAGAGCCTATATCATGAGCTTATGATAAGTATCAAATGAGATATGTAAAAGTAAGGTACTTTAAGCCAATGTTATCATAAATGTCAGGAATACATATAAGTCTGTCTCTGATCACTTAGAATGTTATGACAAAGCTGTAATTTAAATTTACTTAGAAATCAAATGGTAACACCAGAATTTCACATAAATAATTAAGTAAAATAAAATGATCTATTGGGGGTTGTTCAACCCTGCCTTAATCCCCCTATTGTAATAGGTAATCTTTTCCTTTTAAATTGAAGTATTTTTTTTTCATCTTGATGGGATAACATTTATACATGAGTTTTGTTTTGTTTTTTCCTCTTCTACAGATCAACTATCTTTGACAATTAAGTCTCTAGGCAATATAAAGGAACTCCAAAGATACTTTGTTGATGTTTATTATTGTGATATCATAGAAATATTTTGACTTATTTACCTGATTTTTCTGTCCAGGGGATTGATAAGAAGGCGGATTTATTCATTTGTTTAAATTCTGGCAAAAACTGATAAAGTGTTGGACTTGGAATTAAGAAGATCTAAGTCTTATCTAAGAATCTAAGAATATCTTGTCTCAGATGGCAAATAACATCTCTACAAAATGATCTATTAAAATGATTTAATTTTCTATAATAATAGCAACTGTCTCTATAGGGTCATAGTGAAGGTCATATGAGAGAAGATGTATTGAGTGCTTTACAAATCAAAGAGCCATAAATCTTATCTTTTGGTCCCATTATTAGCCAGAAAGAAAGTTCTTTGACTTTTTTGGTAATCTGGTTCATTCAGCTTTCATTCACTCATTTTGTGAGTTGGTTCACTTAGTTTTCTGATCCACAAAATGGTATTCAGAATCTAGATGAATGGGAAATTCTAAATGGCATTCTTCTTAAAGGCAGGAGAGAAAGTTATAGTTATGTAGATCTTAGTTTCAATGTAGTAATAGTAACATCATTAACTTCACATTAAATGACAACAAGAGACAGATGGGCAGGATACTAAATAATGTTGGATTGAAACCAAGAAGGCCTCAGTTTAAATTCTGCCTCAGATGTCCTGTCTCTCCACCTAACAAGCTGACACTACAATTCAGCACTCAGGCAAATCCTATGAATTGAAATTCAAGACTTAATCAAGGCCTTTTGAAATTCTATGACATCATCCTTCACTATCCTAAATGCTTGTTCAGAAGTGATGAATACAGCAGTCACAAAACAAACATTTAGTGATGATGAAGGTCTTAGTTCTCTGCCATGACTTATTTTCCAATGTCAACACTGTAGCTCATACTTTATTTGAGCTTGATTTTAGTACCTTTCATCTCTTTTGCCAATATCCATCTTTACTCCATCGCTCTTTTCCCTTAGGACTTGGAATGGACTCAGTCATCCCTTAGGTGTGTCCAAAGTCTTATTTTTAAAATCCTTGTCTAACCCTGGAACTCCCAATTGTCTTTCTGATATTTTTCTTAGTTAAGCCTATGTCTTCTAAAATGTGATTACATTTCACAATGACTCTCATATTTCCTTTTAAGCTGTCTTTTCTTTTTATAATGATTTTACAATCTGGCATTTCCATTCTCTAAATGTTCTGATTTTCATGTTGTATCTCATTTTGCTATCTAATTCTCTTTTCACAACCAGAGCATCTCAAAATCCCAAACCTATTTCTTTTATGTCATTTTTGACCCCTATTTCTGAATCCAATGTGAGTTTCCCTTCAGCTTGGATTACGTTTCAAAGAGTGAGGGGAGGGCATCTTCATTTTTCGGATTCTACCATGGATTTCTCCTGACAAAATCATAATCTTCTTCTGTTATATAGAATTAATGACTGGTTTCTTTTTTTCAGTCTTATAGCTTGTGAAAAAGTCTTAGGTAGATATCCCTCTAAGACTGAGGGAAATGGAAACCCAATAACTCAAGAAAAGGTTTGTCTGCAACCTTATTCATTATTTATTTGTTTGTTTACTTATTTTTTATTTGCAGATAACTAAGTCTCTTTGTTCTTTGGTTATGATAAGTCAAAAGCCAATGCTCTAAGATCTAGGTCAATATTTTATTAATGAGGAAATAGGTTAAATGACTTTCCTGAAGATGTACAGAAGTAAATGGGTGAAAAACAAATTTAATCTAAATCTTCTGGCTTCAAATCCAGTGTTCTAGAATTTCAAAAGATACTGGTACTTCTGAAAAATCTTTTAGGTCACAATTCCCAAATACTAATTTGAAGACATTCCATTCAGATATCCTATCATTTTCTCAAGGAATGTGGTGGAATTTTCTAAACCAAAATGGTTTCAATTAGTTTTAAATTTACTGTATATTTTTAAATAACACAAATGTTGGCCCCTTTTTCTAGTGGAGCAAAGGAGTCTAAAATCAAGCATAATAGTTAGTTTGTCAAATCCAAAATGTTTAGTAATCAATTTTCTAACTTATTTATATGGAGAGCATCTAGATGGCATAGCTGGATAGAGCTTTGGACATGGAGTCAGGAATTCAGTACAAATCCTACTGCAGACACAGCGTGCTAGCTGTGTGACTGGACAAGATTAACTTCTGTTTGCCGCTATTTCCATAAGATGGGATAATAATAATAGCACCTATTTCCCAGGATTGTGAGGATGAAATAAGACAATTTACAATGTGTGACTCTGGACAAATTACTTAACCCTAGTTATAAAGCTCACGTACAAGTAGCAATCATTTGTGATTCATGTAGCATTTTTACCTCACTGATTTAGATATTTTTCTTTTTTTCTTTCATTTTTCTCCACAACCCAATTTGTAAAAGTCTAGGACTAGAAAAGAATTAATTGTTTGATTGAATTAAATAGCACTATGTCCTAGATAAGAGGTAGCTCTCACAATCGGTGAAGCCTAATACTTAAATTTCTAGAAATCAAGTCTCTTCTAAGATTGCTCTCTGGAGTAGATAGTTGAAGAAACTTTGATTTCCTTCTGCTGTGGCTAATATAATGGGAAGTTTGGATTTTGTCATTAACCAGGGTTAAGTAGCTCACCCAGAGTCATACATCTAGTAAGGTCTGAAGGATGAATTTGCTCAGGTTCTCCTGACTCCAGGGCCAGTGCCTTATCCACTGTGTCACTTTGCTGCCCCCATTGTGTTTTCTTAATCATCGCAAACTCAGATTTCCATATAAAGCCCTTTTTAATTCATGTCATTTAAACTTTGTTTCATTTTTCAGCTTAAAAAAAAAAATACCACTTCAGTTCTCTTGGATAACTTCCTACCTTTTACTCCATCCTCCATCCCTTTCCAGCCACGCCCACTGTAGAATCATTTGAAACATGATTACTTCAATATTAGTGCTTATTCTAGTGAACAGACTTTGGTCATAAAATATTTGAATTTATCACTAACCAAGAGACTTGGCATTTAGAATGACTGAAATGTGAAGCCTGGACTTTTTAAAGACTCATTTGAGGGAGTAGTGGTCAGAACAGAAGATCTTTGGGTTAAAGACTGGGTTCAAATTCTACCTTTTTTGAGATCTTAGGAAAGTCAGCTGTGAGCTTCAGCTTTCTGTAAAATAAAGGAATTAAGACTCAGAGCTGTCCTCCAGTGCTAAACCAATGTTTTCATGACTCAAGCCCAGACATCTGAATCAAGTTCCAATGAAAATCTAGGGTCCGTTTATTCTGGATACACCCCAATAATAACCATTCTCACACTGTTATGGCACTTTTCTTTTAGCCCAATTGGGCTCTGAATAGAGAGAGAGATGAGTAATAATGAGGAAATAAGGCAAATGATTCATTTGTAAACCTGCAAATTTCAATTTTAGCTTGGTTTGTTTTAGAAAAAAATTCAAGCATATTTTTATTTTACTTTTTATTTTATTTGCTTACTAATTTTTGTATTATTTATATTTTTTCGTTATTTCTTATTAGTAATTTAAATTTTCTTAATTTTATCTTTTATTGTTTTTGTTTCTTTGATTTTACTTTGGGTACACATATGAACTACAAAACAATTGTTCAAATACAAAATCATAGCCCTCCCTCACCCCTGAAAAAATATCTGTCCCCTTATGAATGCCTAGAGCTGAACCTTATGCTATTTGTCTTCTTCTAGAAGCATTTAATTATGTTAATATCATAGACAAGATTAGAAACACATTGTTCTCCTTTCTTTGAAAAGGTCCATAAGAGAGTACTCATAGTGAAAATTGTGCCCATTCATTCTAGTTTCCTTGATGTCACTGTTGATGACGGGACCATGCTCACCAGCATTTTTATTTCCACTTGGTCCTCATCTTCTTCTACCTTCTCTTCTTAAATGGTGGCAGTCCCTGAACTTTCTCATCTTTATCTTGGTTGTCTTATCATCCATCACCTCTCTTTCCTATCAATGTACAAAAGCCCAGATCAATCCTGTCCCTGAGAACTTAAACGAGAACCCCTTCTATCATTTATTGTCACTACCTTGTTTGCCCTTCCTTCCATTGCCAAGTTATTAAAATCTACTTATACAATTGAATTCTACTTATAGTAGCATAGAAGCAATGAATGGCATAGTGGTTAGAATTCTGGGCCTGATGTCAGAAAGACATGAGTTTAATCTGATGTCACACACCTATTAATTATATGACCCTGGGCAAGTCATTTAATTTCTGCCTCAGTTTCTTAAACTATAAAATGGGCACAATCTTAGCACCCACTTCACAGGATTGCTGTAAGGAATAAATGAGATAATATTTGTAAAATATTTAGTAGCACAATACCTGGCACATATTATGTGTTATATCAATGTTTATTCCTCCTTTTTTCCCCTTTCATCCTCAGTAGCAATTATTTATTGGCAGAGAGGCAACGTAGCATAAATAGATAGAGGGCCAAATTTAGTTCAAGCTCTGCCTCTAATGTTAACCTGGTGGGCAAATCATTTAATCTTATTGCCTCAAACACTCTGATTTTTTCTCTCTGTGTCTCTGTCTCTCTCTGTCTATGTCTCTCTCTCTGTCTCTGTCTCTATCTCTCTCTGTGTCTCTGTCTCTTTCTCTCTGTCTCTGTTTTCTCTGTCTCATATATATTATATGAATTATATGAATATATATGTATATATTATATTAATTGCCATCTGCATTAATGGTGGGAATTCACATATAATCAGAAATTCCCATACTGATGAAATCATAGATATAGATTTTTGTAAATCACTTGCAAAATATATTCTTGACATATTTCACTGTTGTTAAATAATGATATTGATTCAAAAGAAACCCAGAAACAAACCCAATGAATCAAAGTTTATTTTTTTCCTAGCAAGTTCACTTGAATCAATAATAACTAATTACCTTCATATTAATCAGTCAGCCAGGATACTCAGGATTCTATTCTCTTAGCTTGGCAATGAGAATGTCATGTGCAACAGAATCTAAATTTAATGAAAATTAAGATTGCTTATACTATGTGTATCTATTGCTGGCCCTTTGTAAAACTAAGGCAAATGTGTGTTGAAGAAGAAAAGAGGAAGGATATCGAGAAAGTTCTGAAAATATTTGCACAAGAATTTTAGCTTTACCCTGAATTTTGCATTATCATAGATATAGCTACAATTAACCTCCTTTCCAACTCTCTGCATAGGGAATTTAATTAATCTCTTTTGATTAATCATGACCTATTAGAATGAGTTAATGGTGATGCAATGTAAAAGTATTGGCGCCTAATTAGATTCAGAGTCATGAAAGAACAAGACAAATCACAGTATAGCAAAACAAGATTTTTAGGTTTCTTTGGTGAAACAAAAGTAGATATAAAAGTTACAAAGATTTTAGATTTTCATTCACAAAAAAACAGACATTCACATTATACACTATACAAGTTATAATATAAATATAGGAAAGTATTATGTGCATTGTAATGGAAGAGAAAAGAAAACATACAGGTCAACACTGATTGTATTGCCTTTTAGAACACCCAAAAGTATGATTACATTGAGTGCAGCAGCCAGTGGGAATTCCTTAAAGATGATGTATTATTGTAGCCACTGTACCTTCTTGTAAGCCATGGCAGGTGTACTTGAATGAGAGGTCATCTGTTTGAATTACT
This sequence comes from Sarcophilus harrisii, assembly GCF_902635505.1. Taxonomy (NCBI): domain Eukaryota; kingdom Metazoa; phylum Chordata; class Mammalia; order Dasyuromorphia; family Dasyuridae; genus Sarcophilus; species Sarcophilus harrisii. The sequence continues at coordinate 174,738,641 of NC_045426.1, read as the reverse complement.
ATCCTACTTCAATTTCATATTTGTTCTCTTTTCTACTTGCAGTCTTTGTACTCTAAAGGAGGAGAAGATCCCATTGCCTTCTTTCTATTACAGGGTGCTTTTTTTTTAAGGTTACATTTAGTGGGTGATGTTTCTAAGTCACCTTCAGCAATTAACTACCTAGACAAAAGGGAATGGACTGAAAGGGGAAGGATAAGGGAAGAAGTCCTATGCTCACTCCATCTAACATGAAGAATTGCCTACACTATTTCCAAATATACTCTTTTTGCTTTGACTGGGACAATACCATCTTCTGAAAGCGATACACATTTTTCACTCTTTTCATAATAAACAAATGATGCACTGTATTCATCACATTATTTTGTCAGGGACAAAGCACATACATTACACAGAACCAAATTGAATGAGGGAAATATAGGGACTAACACTGAAAAGTAACCACTAAACTAGGACAATTTTCTGATCATGGGGAAAAATAACATCCAATAAATTAAATCTGTATGGCTTACTTCATTTATTTATGTATGTATCACAGCTGCAGCATTCATACATAAACATTCATAACTTTAAAAAAGATTAAAAATGGTTATATGTACAAAATTATTTCTCTGTGTGTATGTCATTGATGCTGTTGTTGCTGTTTTTAACCTTACAAAAGACTCAGGTCTGTATCCATTTGAAATGTAGAAATCTGTAACTGAAAACTAGTTAGTGTTGTGAAAATCATTAGAAAGTGAACCCAGATGAGTTAATAATTAGCACTTTGACCCCTAAAGATGCTCTTGGCCATAGGAAAGTCCTTTCTGTAGTCCTTTCTTGTTGAATAATGAAGATAGAATGCAGTCAAAAAATGTTCCATGTTGCAGTCCCTAGTTGAGCCTTGATTCCACTTCACGTACTACTGTCCTAGCTTCACAGGGAACTGCACCTATCGCACAGTGGTGCAGCATCCTACAAGCTTGCTTAGCTGTGTCCAGTAAGAGCCATTCTCAGTCTTGGTGACATGTACAGGATAATTGAAACTATTTCCAGCCTAAACAAACTACATAAAAGCAGCTGAGTCAATGATTAAAGGCCTCTGAGGCCATACAATCATCATTAAATATGCCTGAACTTAATGTGACTTTGCATTTTATATACAAGATTAAAAACAACATTAAATCATCTTATTTACATTGTCATTGGTGCTGAAATTGACCTGTTTAAATAGTACAATAGGCTGGCATACATTATAAAATGGTCCCCACTGGAGGCATATAAAAAACTAAAGAAATTGAATAGGCTGGAAATAGTTTTTTTTTCCTTACCTCATTCTTCTTTTTTTTCTCTCTTTTTGTCCCTTTTTTAAAAACTTTCCTGTTAAACTTCAATACTTTCATTTGAAATGTTTTGTGGGCATCATTGCCCAAAGTTAGTGGATGCTGATCCAAAAATTCAAAACAATCTGATAATACTTCTAAAAGTGATAGGAAAGGCACAGTAAGTTAGGACTTTGGCTGAAATGATGAAAATCCATGTTCACCATTTGAGGGATCAGCGCCTTGAGTCCTGCCATCTCCTGCTCCAGCGATGATAGTGTTTCGGTGAATTAATTGAATTGTCCTTGGCTGATGAGGAATTTTTTAAATGTTTCTTAGAATAAGTCCTTTGGTATGAGGATGCTATATGAAAGGAAAAAAAGAAAGAGAACATAACAATATTACTTGTTCCGTATCTTAAACTACCGATACCGCAGGTGGAATATTGTGGGTGGCTAATAGTTGTTAAAGCAGGGTTGTCCGTTCTTTCTAAATGACCACTTACGGTTCTGGCAGGTAATTTTAGGCAAAGCCCATCTTCCATTTCCTAGACACCGGATAGTTGGAAGGTGACGTTGAATGAAACCATCTTTGCAGTGGTATCTAATCATAGAGTTGATTTCATAACGAGGTTTCATCTTTCCAAAGGTCTTGGCATTTTCTACAACAGGGGGCTGGCCACAGGCAACTAAAGAAAAATAAGAGTCATTTCCAAATATATCTAAATATTATATACTTCATATGATTCAACCTCAGGACTTAAGGCATCATATCTAATAATCTGTAACTAAGGAAACCATTTGGAATTCAGAAATTTATGCTGTAAATTTGAATCATGAATTATATAATTTTTCATTCTGTTTTTGTTATAGGCATAGAAAGTTCAGTGCTAATACAACTTTATTTCATCTTCTAGATAGTAATGTTCTGAAAACATTTAAAATAAACAAGTGTGGGTCAGTGCTTACATAGTAAACTGTTCCTAATGGGAGAGGAGGAAGAAAAATGACAGAAGTCACCCAAATGTGTGATTCCATTGAGTACAGTAGTCAATGGAACTTCCTGTAGGGTAATACTTATAATAATAACTCATCTCTGTGCAGTGCTTGAGGATTTCCAGGACACTTTTCTCACAACTACTTTGTGACCTAACTAGGGCCAGTATTTTCATTTTCATATTATAAATGAGGAAATTGAGATTTAGGTATATAACTTGACTATGTTTAGTGACCAGGATTTGAACGCTGGTCTTCTGATTACAAGCCAGGTACTTTTTCCACTGCACTATCGCATTTATGAGTATAGCTACTGTTTTTCCTTACAGACCACAGCACGTTTACATTAGAGAAAAATAAGTTCCAGATTAATCACTGTCTTTCATCATCATCAAAGACAGAGGTTTTTCTTATTTAATACCCACCTCCATATGGTACTAGACAAACCAGGTTCAACTGTAACAGTCCTCAACCTCAAGGAACTTAGACTATAAAACAAGCCCAAAGCTTCACAATCTGGAAGCCCTCTTTCATTTCTGATCAATATCCCTTCTGCTTCAATTTAATTCCCCATTTCCTCTTGTTCTGTCCTTAGTGGAGAGAGTGAACACTGGTCATCAAAATAATAAATAACAATCCCAAACAAAGAGCATTCTGAGTCAACCAAAAGAAAAAAAATGGACAGGGAAGTCTATTGGTTATGATTTCTCATTTTTACTGGGAAATTCTACCCTCCATCAACCTACATTAGTCAATAGTGGCACATAACAAAGAAGTCTTATTAATTTGGAACTCAAGGGACTGGAAAGGAAAAACAAAACAATTGTTAAACTAACAGTATCTGTATTATGCAGTGAAAAATCATCAAACAGCTTGAAAATAAAACTTAAGTACTTTTGAGTTAATTTTTGTTAAATTTTCCTGTGTCATTATTATTGTTTAGTCATTCAGTCACTTTGTGCCAACTCTTATACCCCTATGTGGGATTTTCTTGGCAAAGATATTGGAGTAGTTTGTCATTTCCTTCTCCTGTGGATTAAAGCAAACAAGGTTATGTGACTTGCTTATGGTCACAGAGCTAGTGAGTTTGAGGCTGGATTTGAACTCAGCTCTTCCTGATTCCAAGCTCAAAAGTTCATCCACTACTCCCTATTATTTCTCTATATAAATAATTATACATCCACATAAATACTGATATTACAAATGAATGTAGCCTTGCATAGACAAGGATGCTGATGAGGAGTGTAATTTTCCCCATTTGGAAGGAGGCACTGAAGGATCATGGCATATGCAAGTTACAGAGTAAGGGAAATTTTGGCAAGAATTTTAGAACACCAGAGGGAAAAGATGGAAGCCAGCTATGACTTGTAAGGGAAGAATGCTACTATCCCAAACCGAATTATAATTCATCAATCATAATTCATGTATGAATGAGAATTTGGAGCTTTGTCTGGCTAATTGACATAGTTAAGGTGTGACCCGTCTTACCATTGCCTAAAGAACTGACATTTCTTGCCATTACTGTTGTTGTTGTTGGTTAGTCATTTTCAGTTGTGTCTGACTCTTTGTAACTCCATTTGGGATTTTCTTGGCAGACAGTCTTCCTTCCCCAGATCATTTTACATATGAGGAAACTGAGGCAAACAGGGTTTAAGGGAAGTGACTTACTCAGGCTCACACAGCTAGTAAGCATTGGAGGCCAGATTTCAAATGAAGAAGATGAGTCTTCCTTATTGTAGATCTAGAACTATATCTACTATAATACCAAGTTGCTCCTTACCATTAAATCTTATTTATTTGTTATCTGTACTTTTGTTATGTGTCTATCTCCAGATGAAGATAAATTTACTTTCACTGCATTTTAACTGAATGTTTAGAAGAAATGAGTGTAGAACAAGTGAGGATGACTTAATTCCCCCAGTCCCAGTGTGGTAATATTCCCTTGCATTCACTTCTGACTTCTATCACAGCCCCTAAGGAATGCTTCCCTATAACCATACACAAATACCTACAAATATACACAATAGATATTGCTTAGCAAAAAAAGTGAGTAAAAGAACAATTTATCAGAAAGGAGAGGGAAAATAGGTCCTCCAAGAATCACTGCATGAAACTTTTCTGATGGTAGCTTGAACAACAGAAGTCTGAATACCAAATAATTGCATAATATTTGAATTGCAGTTTAATATTTAGAAGGGATATCTGTCTACCTTATTTATATAGCAGGATAAAAATGTGTTTAACTAGAAGTTAAATTGATCTAATTTGCCACACCCTTGATAGAAGGGTTAAGACCAATACCAGTCCCACCATAATAAGAACTATGATGATAGCAAGTTTGATGGATGCTTCATAATATGCTCCCAAGGGTTTTTAGGAAAAACAAATATGGCTGGGAGATAGTTTTACTATATAAATGGTCCATCATTCAGAATGAACCGGAAAATTAAAGAAGTTAGAGTGAGATATGAGTTTAGAAGTAAGCCCTTCCTGAGTATCAGAAGAGTAAGGATGGAGTAGTTTCCCAGCTATTATATAATTTTCATGAAGCCTTGAAAAAAATGATTAATTTTCTCTCCAGCTACATGACAACTCATATGCACATTAATTTAAAATACACTTTTTTCATATAGGGAGAATTACCTGTTCCTTTCTTGCAGGTATAAGTGAGATGGTAATTGCATGGGACATCATTCCACTGACCATTCTCATGCCAAATTATCACTACACAGTCTTCTCCAGAAGAAAAAAAGCTGTCTGGTTGATTTGGCCTCCAATTCTCATATTGCTGTAAAAGTAGAGGGGGGGAAAAAGCACATAACTCATTGATAAGGAGCCTTATCTTAAAAAAAAAACTTAAACACATTTGAAATAGAATGTATTCAGATATTCAATTGAACATGTAAGAATAATTGCTTTTATTGCTATAGTACTTTGTGACTACAATGTATTTTCATGTATACTAGTTCATCAGATTCTTACAATAATCTTGTGGGCTAAATGGTACAAGAAGGGTTAAAAGATTTACCCTAGATCACATAGGAACAAAGAAGGGTTAGAACCTACTTCTTCTAATGTCCACTTGAGGACTGTTTCCACTACATCATGCTGCCTTGAAAGACCTATTCATCATAAATTCATGTAGGAGTGTTAAGGAAAAAGAGCTTTGGATATTTAATGGAAAATATACATAATATCCCCAAATTGCCTGTTCACCAAGTTTATATGCTCCTGTAATAAAATCCCTTGTCTTTAGGGATATTTGTTATTATATGCGGAATTTCTTTAGAATCTATAATTATTGCTGTTCATGCACATGTTATGTCTCGTTTCCTAGAGACCTGGTTGAAGTTGATTCCCAGATGTCTGAATGTGCCATGTTTAATTTTTTCTCGCCTTTTGATTTTAACTTGTAGAATATTTTTGATTTTTGTTGATCTAGAAGCATTTCAGAGCCACACACCATTTGTTTTTATGAGGAGCACATTTAGAACTATGCTAACAAACCAGCATTCTGGTGCTCTGATTTTCTGAGATCAAAAAGATGTTATAAAAGGAAATCTCTCTAATAAGTAGCCACTATGAATGATGTCCTAAACATCAATTTTAAGAAATATTGGCAATGGTAAATACATCTAAGTAAAAATCTTGATTCTGGATATTGACATGATGACATATATCTTGATGAAAAATTCAATATATACACATATATGTATGTGTGTGTTGTGTATGTGTATAATGCCATATTATGTATATTTCTATTTATCAGTATTCTTCAGTAATTCACTAGGTGATATAGTTATTTCCAAAAGAGGTGTGGCCACTTAGAATACCTGGTTTCCTGTTCTGCTCTGTAAGGGATATATATTTGACCTTAGACAAGAGACCATTTCTCCCACCCTCAAGTTCCCATTTTAAAAATGAGGATATTTGATTTGGTTAAATGCCCTCAAAGATCTGTTCCCAGTTCTAAAATTTTGAGTCGGTGCAAGTTTATACACACATTTATTTTTAGTCTGTAAATGTGATATCATTGGTGCAGAGAATTATCGGAAAGAAAACTCCTTGAGATTCTAAGAAAGCTGCCAAAAGACACTGAGAGTTAAGTGACATGCTCGGTATCACAAAAATTATTTGTTAGAAATAGAATTTGAATCCAATTCCCCTTGACTTTTGACTAGCTCTATATCCACTACACCATGTTGCCTTTCTCATGTATACAGAAACAATAACACAATATGAATTCTGTTTTAATTTTCTATGTGCCTTCATCAAAAGAAGATTGTTGCACTGATACACTCAACTCATCCAAATTATTTATAAAATGAGATACAGGGAAAGGCTTGCTTTTTTGATAAATATCTCTACCTACTACCTCAAACAATATTATTAATGCTTTTGTTTTCTTATAGAAGCATTATCCATTTGTGTCAATGTGTAGTTTAGACTAAATACAATCAAGGGCAGTTGTCAGCTAAAATGTCACTTTTTGAAAATGATGAATGCATAAATTACCAATTGAAGTATTTAAAGTCATGTATTTAAATGTATTAGTGGGGGCAATTTGACTCTTTAAGGGAAAAAGAATAGATTAAATTCAAGAATTACTGCTTCCTGTTATTTCTTTTGCTAATATGTCCATCTTGCATCACAAAACAACTTTGCCATTTGGAATTGCTATTGGATTCCTCTTAGAGGAAAAAGGAATTCTAGAAATCCATCTTCTACCATTGCCCTCCCTCCTATAGACCTTATTCTTTGTCAGTCTCTCTTCTCCTTACTATCATCTCTCCTTTGCCTTTAGTGCAGCAAATGTACCTTCCTTAAATCACTCTTAAGTCAGAGACAAGTGATTCATAATATTGTAAAGACAGTCTTCAAAAGATGTAATTAATGTCTAGAAACAAAAAAAAATAATAATAATCTCTTTAGAAGCACAGGATTTGATAAATATGTCAAGAAGGATAAGTGTGTTTTTTCCCTCTGTAGGGTAGTCATTCCACTCTATCTTCCTCACTTTCTCAAATCCTGGGAATACTTAAGCCTGGCACCATAGACTACCAGAATTATTGTGAATTCTATTATGATAGAAGTCCCCTTCCCATTCTTTGTAAAGGTGTTTTATCTCCCAGAATGCCACAAGAGAAGGACCATGAGGAAGTAATTTCTGATCAGGATATCTTTTACTGTGTTAACCCTTCTTCCCTCAATCCCAACCCCAACCCCCAGCCTTTGTCTTTAATTTTCTCCTTTAAAAATATTGAGAAAAAAAAATTTTAAGGTGGGGAAAATAATGTATAACCATTTCCTGGTATGTTACCATCTTGTTATTAACAAAAGATCTTAGGGCAATATAAAAATAAAGACTAAATAAGGAGTTCATATAAAGATTAAGTGTAAAACCCATAATTAATCCATTCTTTGGTCAATGACTTATCATTCCCACAGTAATTATATTTTATTTGAAAACTCAGAGTCTTCTATAAACCAGTAAATTACTTTTCAAGTTAAACACTTGTCTATCACCATTAAATTACCTCATAGTGGCCTTTGTGGACACATTATGGAAAAAAATTAACCACACAATCTTAAGTTTTTCCTCCTTGATAATCAATGAAACTATTAGGAAGAATATATATATATAATTTTTCTCTTATGACCGTTTCTTAGAACATGCATTCAGTGGATGCAGCATCTAGTTATCAAACAGTTAATTAACTGTAGTTTTTGGAGCAGCATAAATTTCCTAACAGTTTCAAGCCATTAAGATCTCATTTTCATGCTGAAATGAACTTAGCTACATCACTTCTCCATTGCTTGATTTTCAAGAATAAAACAGGCCCAGTTCAAGCCTCTGGCCAAAGGTTTAATAGCTTTTGTTGGGAATTGTTCTTGGCACCAAGAGCTACTTTAAAACTTATGTTCTGGGTTGTTATTTGACAGAATTGCGGCCTAGTGGTGCAAGACCAAATCTCAACTTTATGGTTTTTACAAAAATGTCTGATATCCACAGGCATGTGACACTGTTGTTGCCTCCTATCAGACAACAGCATCACTGCTTGGACTTTTCTTGGCTAGGCTGCTTTAATTTGTTTCAGCAACATTGCCACGCTTTGAACAAATGATTGCCCTTTGCAACACTTGATCTTCTATAGTCATTAATGCTACTTATGAGGATAAGTACACATACACACACACACACACACACACACACACACATACACACACACATATATATATATAATCAATATGTGACTTAGAATCAGAAAATGTATTTTTTAATGATTAAAACGAGTCCACTGATAAAATTCTGCCCTGATAGTATTCTAGTTGCCTTGGGTTCTAAAAGACAGCTAGCATTATGGAATCTCTGTGAGATCCTACCAAACTAAGAAGTCTAGGATAGGATGGATGATAGTCTGAAGATGTTGTCTGAATATAAGTTTATCACAGGCAAAGCAATTTTTATTCATGGCCTTAAACTATTTACCTCAGTATAAAGGATTATGATCTGTCTCAGTATAGGAAGATCCCACACAGATTAAAGCATGGACCATTTATGTATTGAAATAAAATTAATTGGCATTAAAAACTAGACTAAAAAAACTGTATCACCTACATCACAGAGTTTGTGTGAGGAAAGAACTTATGATCATTATCTGAGCCAATATATATGATGAACTAACTCATGTTTACAAATTATATTATTTTTTCCCTTTCTTTCAGGGAACATGTTTCTTGAGTACAGAGTAAACCAGAACTCCTCCACCACCTTCTCACTCTTGGGAGAAAAATTCTTGATTGGAGAGAAATCAGCAGCACTCCTGGGAGAATCTAAACTACCACAGGAGCAAAGCCAAAAGTTTTCTCTAGATAGTGTTATATGGATCCACTCCCCCTTCTCAAGTTACATGGATATGTTCACAATAATTCCAAAGCATTTGTACATTGATGTGTACATTGAAGGTATAGAGGCCTGATAAAATAGCAATATTCATTCCTTCTGTTTAACCAGGTGCTTGCTGGCCATGTCTGGGCTATATGTAAGGACCTCGTGTTTTTCTTTCTCCCAAAGGGAAAATGAAAATCAGATTATATAATTATATATACAAAATGAAATCTAAGAAATACATTAAATTCTCAGTTATCTATTTTGGACAGGGATGGAAGACAAAATAGTCCTTTTAATCCAAAAAATCTATATAAATGCAATATGAACTTAAATAAATTCCTCCATCAATTCTTTGGATGGGGGAATAGTCCAAAAAGTGTTATAGGAGAAAACCAAATTTAGATTAAAAATTTGGTACAAATAATTAGACTAAATAATCCATATGCTGATTATCAAGAATTGACTTACATGTGTGTATATTTGTGTGTGTGTGTGAATATAAAATGAGTTTGTAATTGCTCATTGATACCTAAAAAAATTATTTTGTTCTATAATCTTTTTAAGTTTATATATCACTGGATTAATCTTCCTTGGCCATTGGACAGCTTATTTCTTTCTGCTTAAAAACTTTAGATGTTCATTACATTTTACTAAGTGATGAGATTTCTTTGCCTCGATTCCCAAAATTCTGTAATCTAACATAACCCCCCCTTTCATGCCTTCTCTCACTGTCACTTGCTTTACTTTATAGCCAAACTAAACTCTCTATTAAACTTCTAAACATACTCTGTGTTTCTCTCTTCCATGCCTGAAAATAAGGCATAGATCTGACTATGGCTTTTCCCTGCTGAAAAAAAACTTCAGTGTCTCCCTGTTGCTTCTTGAATAATGTAAAACCTCCTTAACCTGGCATTTGAAGACTTCCCTTGACCTTTCCCTCTTTACTTCCCATTACTTTTCTCCATTCCAGCCTACATGTTGCAATTGCCCATTCCTCAGTCCTTCATGCCATCTCCAGCTGTCACAAGTCATTCCACATGCATTCATTCCCTCCCCAAGTCCCTGGATTCACCCAAAGCTTAGGTTGAGTATCACCATTCTCTGTGAAACTGCCCATAATATGCATCAGTGCCCTTTTTCCCTTTTAATATTCTTGGAACTCTGCTGATTTCCTCCTTTGTATTTTTTAGTCTTTACCACATATTATACTTATTTATATAACATGTTCTGCCATGGAAGGAAGGCAACACCCTAAATCAGAAACTATTTTGTATAGTAGGTTTGTTTGTTTGTTGTTCTCACTTATGTACCCCCAGCACCTGATCCCGTGTCTTACATGTAAAAGGCATTTTAGAAATGTTTTTAAATTAGATCCAGTTAAAATTCCTTTATTATTCTCTAGGCTTGGTTATAAAGAAGTCTTGGTATCCATGATCTGTCACTGGAATGTCTAGAATGTTCTCCCTTCCCCACTTCCACATTTTAGAATCCCTTAAAAATTTTAAATAACATTTTCTACAGGACGATTTTCCTGGTCCCCCGAGCTTCTAAGGGTTTCTCCTCTAAAGTTAACTTGCATTTACTTCATCTGTTTATCTATTTCTCTATCTATCTATCTCTGCCTATTTTATCTATCATCTACCTATAACCCAATCTATTTATTATTTTTCTTATCTATCATCTATCTATAATAAAATTTATTTATTATCTATCTCTCTATCCAATATAGGTACATACTGTCTTCCCTCTTAAAATATAAGATACTTGAGGAAGAGATTGCTTTTTTTTTCCTGTTTATCCCTAGAGCATTTACATAGTGCCTTGAACATAGTAAGACCTTAACAAATTCTTCTTGTTTGATCTTCCCTTTTCTGTCCATTGAACTCTTATCAGTTTTTTAAAGTCTAACTCCAATAACACCTTCTTCACAAAGCCTAACTTAATCCCTCCATCTACCTGGTGAGTCACAATCTTCCCCTTGGACCTCACATGTCACTTTTTAATTCTGTATCTCTCTAATATATACATCATGTATGACGGTGCAGTAAAATTATAGATCAATGTCTCATTCCCCAAGCTACTAACTCCATAGGGCCCTTTAACAGGGCACTTTATTAGGTACACATAAAATTTAGAAAAGACATAGTTATTTTTCTCAAATGAGAAAGTTAGTTATAAATGTTAGTTATAAACTAAGTTATAAATGTTCACCAAACTGAATTCAATTTAAGTAAAAAAATATTTTATTTATTTATTTAGGGATATGATATCAGGATGGGGAATTTTCCCTATTCTGATTCATTTGTAGTTTATAGCCTTAGAGAACTGCCTGAGGAACTAAGGGATTAAATTTTTTGCCTATAATCCTATAGCCAGTGTATATAAGAAGTAGAACTTGAACTCAGGTCATCTAATTTCAAACATAGCCCTCTATCAACTACATCATTGTACCTCTCTGCAAAAATAAAACTGTATTCCAAACAGAAGATTATTTCAACTAAATTGGTTTCAGTCACTATTCATTTCCACCCCTCTGCTCCCTCAACATGTTTGTCCAAAAAGATCAGTTGCCAAATCCATAAAGGGATCCAAGAAACACTGGCCCAAATCCAATAGCTCTGCTATATAGTTATATCTTCATGTGAATTCTCCTTCTCTCTATAAATGAAGGAAATTATTACTGATTCTTATTCTAAAAAACTCAAACCAGATTCGAGCTAGCTATCATCAAAGCCAGTCTTAAACTTGACAAATGTTTATACTCTTTTATTCCATGGGACCTGTTCTTTGCTTCAAAGAAAACAAAAATAATACACTTGAGTTTCCCATTAACATAAAAGGCAACAATAATCAAGAACGCCCTTCCACTGCAGAAAGCATTTTTGTTCTGAATAACAGTGTTCAAGGGATACTTTAAAGAGAATACTTCTCTGAGAAAGGAGATCAAATGCCAAGAAAAACATATATAACCATCATAACCAAAGATGATAGCTAATCTTTCTCACTCAGAAGTACCCTCTCTAATAAAGAACATTTGTACTTCTACCTCCTTAGGAGTATCTTCATTCCATCAGTATATGAGCTCTACTCTTAAAGGTAATAAATAACTCACTAAAACCAGATTGTATTTGTATTCTATTAAGTTGAATTTCTGCTAGCTCAGCCTTTCAGATATCTGTTGTCATTCAGTTACTAGTCATTCTTTTATCTATGAAATAAAGTGAACTTTTGTGATAAACAGCCAGAATTTTAAAATTCCAAGATAGTCAAAAGACAACCTGTGGGATAAATCCACAAAACAAAATGAAGTTGAACAGAGAATTTAATCGGGTGACCTTTTCATTGTGCAAAGGCCCTCTATTCTACTATCAAGATGAAGAGATACTCAGCCAGAAATAAAATTAGCAGCTAGCCTTAATTTTCTTATTTAAAAACTTATTGAAAGAAGGCCTTTTAGGACAAGCATCAAGCATTTTCTATTAATGCAAGTCTACAGGAAAACAATGTTCCCTTTTTTTGCCTTTTAAAATACAAAACACTATGAAAACACACTTAACTAAAGAATCTCTTATATAATATAACTATGGGGGAAATGGGATAACTAGATAGTGCAGTAGATAGTGTGTCAGGTCTGGGGTCAGAAAGACTTAGGTTTGAATTCAAATCCAACCTTGGATACTTAACTAGTTGGCCCTGAAATGTCACTTAATTCTGGTTTTTTCCTCATCTGAAAAATGAGCTGGAGAAAAAAGTGGCAAACCACTCCAGTATCTTTGCCAAGAAAACCCCAAAAGGCATGACAAAAAATAGAGGCATAACCGAAAAAATGACTAAACAAAAATGTGGGAAATAGTTTTTCATAGGTTGCAGAGTCAGAAATAGTTGGAGTACAAATGAAAAAGACTACGATTCAGAGGCATTGTCTTTTAAAGTTTATCAGAAAACTCAAGAACCAGTTAAAAGGCATTTCCCATATTTTTCATTACTTTGATAGATCTATCATCTCACCAATATAGATCCTAATCCATTCCTACTCTCATTTGGTGCATCTTTTGATCGTATCCTCCTAAACAGCTAACCTAACATGTTCTCAGCCTTTCTAGACATTTCATAGATACCAATATATGCTACATTGCAGGATTTGCATATAGTTTGTTTGCTGAATTGAATTAAGTAATATATATATATATATATATATATATACACGTATGCATACATTTATGCATATATATGTCTGTATATATACATACATTCATATATATATGAAGGTATATACATATATGTACATAGGTAGACACAATGATAGAGACAGATTTATATATGTACTAATATTCTGATATTTATATATGTATCTACATATGTTTGTATATAAAGTATACATAATTCTACATCTATATCTAGGGCAGCTAGATAGTACAGTGATAAGAGTTATATGCCCAGAATCAAGAAAACATATCTTCTTAAATTAAAATTTGACTTCAGATACTTCCTAGCTGTGACCTTAGAGAAGTCATTTAAACCTGTTTACCTTAGTTTCTTCATCTGTAAAATGAGTTGGAGAAGGAAATGGCAAACTATCCCAAAATCTTTGCCAAGGAGATCAGGTTATAGAGAGTTGTGTATAATTGAACAATAATAAATATCTATATCCATTCAATTCTAAGTTTCCTTGATAATAGGACCAGTTTTATCCTTTACTTTGCAACCCCAACATTTAGTATCTTTGGAGAAGGAAATGGCAAAAATCCCAAATGGGGTCACAAAGTCCGGCATGACTAAAACTGACTGAACAACTGGCACAAAATAGGTTCCTTTATAAGTGTTTGTTGACTGTCTATATCTATATGGAGATAAGAATAAGAGATGGGGGAGACATGTTTGACTTAGAGATATATAAAATCAGTGGTACTCACCTTAACTCAGAGAGAGGAGAAATATCTTAAGAGAAAGCTTAATACATCCACACTAATTAAACTTACTTACTTCAAAATATGGGGAAGGGATAGAATTGTTACAATATCAATTAAATAGACATATTTAGAATTCCAATGAGAAAAGTTACCATTCTCCAATGATGTAAAATATTTCTGAGGGCCAGCAGACTAAATGAACTTCCACAAACAAGTAATCACTTTAAAAAAAATACAGAATAGAAGTAATAATGATAGATTGTTTAAGAACATCACTGTTAACATTTGGCAGATCTGTACTCTTCATGTAAAGTAATCCAAAAAGATTGAAATGAGATGGAAGTTTGAATTCCAGCAAAATAATTTTTGTGGAATTTTGTTATTTTTTTTTTTAAAAGAAAGCTACAGGTCATATGTATGTATTAACATGGCATTTTCCTTGAATGGCTAGCTAAGCATCACATATTTTAGAACTAAGAAAAGACTTCATAAAATAGTTAAACATTACATATGGTAGGCTATTCATATAGTAAACTAGTTAATAGGATTGGCATAAGTGCATAAGTCTAGAACTAGAAGGGGCTACAAAAGCAATCTAGAACAAGATGCTAATTTTACAGATGAGAAAACTGAGGTCTTCTTGTGGCTTCCCTGATATTATATATAGGTAGACAGTATATGTATCTAATGAAATATTAAATGTATTATTAATAATATGCTGGTTATATTATTAATAACATTTACATAGTCAGGTAAGTGGTAGGAGCATGTAGAGCTTGTGGTCAGGAAGTCCAGACACTAAAAATCTGTGTGACCCTAAGTCACTTAACCTCTCCTAAGTTAGATCAGTTTTCACTTCTCTAAGAAAATAAGGTTATACAAGCATCTGCCTCAGATTATTAAAAGATGAAATGTGCAAAGCTCCTAGCAATCTTAGTCATTATTTTAGTTAGCTGCAGTTTTGAGTCATTGATTAAATTCTACTTATTGTTTTTCTTTTGAATAGAATGGCTCAGTTATTGATGCTTTCCCTGCTTCTCCTATCATACCACAGCTCTGCTAATTTATAAAACATTGAACAATCTTCACATTCACACCAACCCCTCCAGCTCATCTAGTTTAGAGACTTTTAAGGAATCTGGCCAAGGAAAACTTTTCTCTGTATCCTATTACAGTGTCTGAGTTCAAGGGATAAGAAAGTTATTTCTTAAATTTTCCTCAGTTGCTGTGGTTTTGTCAAACAATTGACAAGACTCATTGGTTTCAACACATACTTGATAAATCTTTTAGCTTTATACTGAATGGTTATGCTTATAATGATGTAGAGAATTCACACTGAGATTTCATAACCTGAATCAAAAGCAGCTTAACTCATGAGAACTGTCTCCAGGACAATATGAAACAGACAGAATCAGGCAGCAAAAAGATGCTATATCAAGCAGTTAAAATTTGCAGGCAAGGTAAACTGCATGATAGCCACTAGGTGGTGATGTCTATCCATCATTAAAATTAAGCTGCCACCCAGTCTCTTGATCACTTTGTTAGTCATAAAGAACTTAGGACAAACAGAGAATGAAAAGACATGGATCAGTGCCTATGGCTAAAGATGAACAAAAGATTTTTACATTACCTAAAGCACGTAACCAAAAATTGGTAGAGTGTGAGGAAAAATTGGGAGTGAATTTCTAGTTTTACTATTTAAACCCTCCAAGCTTGACAGATGTACAAAATAATTTAGTAGAATTTTTGATCACATGACATTTAGTCCATGCAATCATGGTGTAATTCTTCTCTATTTCTGATTAAAAATGTTAGTGGATTTTCTCAACAACTTACTTTCTTATTTTCTGTCCTGTTAAAAAAAATCAAACATTTTTTTCTTTTCAATTAAAATAGCCTTGAACGTAAAACTATATTCTTAAGTCTAACATGAGGCTAGTTTATTTTATATAAATCTCAATTAGTTTAGCCAAGAAATTATTCAAAATGATATATGTCTTCAAAATATTTAACATGTATTGGTCTACCTGCCATCTGGGGGAGGGGATGGGGGGAAGGAGGGGAAAAGTTGGGACAGAAGGTTTTGCAAGGGTCAATGCTGAAAAATTACCCATGCATCTATCTTGTAAATAAAAAGTTATAATAAAAAATGATATATAAGTAAAAAATAGAAATCTTCAATTTCAAAATCACGACTTTGAGTGCTATCATTTACTACTAATTTGGCCATTTTATATAATAGGTGCTTGAGTCTAAATCCAAACACAAAGAACCTGAAAGTAATAAGATAGCCTCTACAATGGAAAAGTAAAGTAAGTAGATTTTTTTTTCTTTTTTCTAAGAACACTTTCTAGCTTGAAACATCCTATGATAACATTGTACTTCTACCATTAAATAAGGTAGTTTGAATTATCACTCTGGACTACCTACAGCATGCTTGAATGTACTGCAAGTCAAATGGTTATCTTCAAGGGGGTTATAATGACTACTTATTGCTGAAATAAAAATATTTAGTGAGTTTGAAATCCCTTTCTCCCAAGAGGGCCATAACCATTGCACAATAAGCATGTTGTTTGCAGTCTGCCTATGGCACTTTTTCCATTTGTTTTATTTAACTTGCGTAGACAACTGGCCTTCCCATGAGGCAGCTGTAGTCTCTTCTGATCCATGTATTCATTGAAAAAGATTGTTTTTTTTTTTTTCCTTTAAGGAAGGTTATAGTTTTGTTATAGTTTTTTCTGTCATCTTTTAGTTGAACACTGATTCACTAACAACCAAAGAGAAAGAGAGCACTTTATTTGAAAGGAGAAAGAAACTTTTGTTTGGAGGTCACCACCTAACACTAACAACCAAAGTCCAGTATTACAAACATGAAGCATAACAGCTCCAAGCTGAAAGGAAGAAAAACTATCTTGGGGTCTCCTGACGGTTGTTAAAATGGCAATTTGCCATTATTTTCCTAGCTGGCAGCCCCCTGTGCAGGACAGACAATCTGGCCACAGACACCAGCCAGCTCTTTAGTACAACACTAATCTTGTGTAATAGACTGAGCTCACTGCCATACAAAGCACTAATTATCAGCAGCATTTTCCAAAGGATATGAATAACTCCCACAATGAGATGAAGGCCTCAGGCACAGCCCAAAGTAGCTCTATGCACTTAATCTATACATGAAGGGTTCCAGCAGACCCCTTTACTGCTGTGCTTGTTTGCACAAGTCAGAATGGTGAAATGCTAGAGAGCCAAATACAATGAAAACCTGCCAAAAGCAACACCACATTTTCTGGCCTTTCCCATGGTTATGTTTTACACCAAACTAATTGCAGTATTTCAATCCTATGACAATTTAAAGTCCATAGATCAGTTTCAGAAAGTCACTGTGGTACCCATAGCTGATTTAAGATGATTTTTGAAGAGTGTCTTAATTAGAAAATGCCCCGTAGATTGGTTCTTACTAGCTGCCCTACTTACCACGGGCCAACCTATAATAAAAGGTTCTTTCAGATAAATGCCATTATGAAGTTGTACTTAAAACATTTTGGGATATAAGATCATTTATCTTGTCTTTTTCCCCCTTTTTCTTCCTTCCTTTCTTCCTTTCTTTTTTCTTTCGTTCTTTCTTTTCTTTTCTTTTTTGCAATTTTTTTAGATAACCCTGCAAAATTTTTAATCTATGGGGAGGAAGGAAGGGGAGGGATAGAAAGAAAGGGAAGGAAAAAGAGTTAAAAAGAAAGAGAGGGAAGAAAAGAGAGAGAGGGGATGGAAGGAGAAAAGAAGAAGGAAGAGGAGGAGCAAGAGAAAGAAAAACAGGGAGAAAAGGAGGGAAAGAAAAAAGGGACATATATACATGCTCGATCTATACATATGAGAGATTTAGATAACTTCTGTAATACCTATATAAGCATGTTTGTATGCATGTAGGTATATACACATATAGGCATGTTTGCATGTATGTATATAGGTTGGTATCTATGCATGCACTCATCCTTCACACCTCAGACAATATGGCTGACATCAATGTCTGACTCTGGTGCTTCTGATGACATTAGACTAGGGTACCTTTCTGAGCTTCAATTTCCTTGGGAATCAGACTAGGTTACATATACAATCTCCTACAACTAAAGGATACTTTTCATTTCATGGGACTTGACTGAAAAAGAATTAACAAGAATTTTATTATCAAATTCTTGTTCAATGCCTATTCTCCCTTAGTATTACTATTAGCTCATACTGTCTTATGACTGAATATTTGCAGTAAAATCAATTTACAGACACTAGGACAGAACTTGTGGATTGTAACCACATGGTACAGCATATAACAGAGTTTGCCCCATCTGACTGTTAATATACTGAAGATATTTGGGAATTTCTAGATAAAGTGTAGTAGGGCAAGTGCCAAACTGAACATGATCAATTTTTTTTTGGCCAGATAATATGAAATTACATCATTCTTTCAAAACAACAGAAGCTGATGGGTGTAGTGACTAAGCCTATAATACGTGCTACTGAGAAGACCAAGGCTAGCTCATTTCTAGAGTTTTATGGAATTGTTGGTTAAATTTTGGAGAGTAGTTTGGAACTATGCTCAAAAAGTTATCAAACTGTGCATACCCTTTGATCCAGCAGTGTTACTACTGGGATTATATCCCAAAGAGATTATAAGGAAGGGAAAGGGACCTGTATGTGCACGAATGTTTGTGGCAGCCCTTTTTGTAGTGGCTAAAAACTGGAAACTGAATGGATGTCCATCAGTTGGAATGGCTGAATAAATTGTGGTATATGAATATTATGGAATATTACTGTTCTGTAAGAAATGACCAACAGGATGATTTCAGAAAGGCCTGGAGAGACTTACATGAACTGATGCTGAGTGAAATGAGCAGGACCAGGAGATCATTATATACTTCAACAACAATACTATATGATGACCAGTTCTGATGGACCAGGCCATCCTCAGCAACGAGATCAACCAAATCATTTCCAATGGAGCAGTAATGAACTGAACCAGCTATGCCCAGAAAAAGAACTCTGGGAGATGACTAAAAACCATTACATTGAATTCCCAATCCCTATATTTATGCACACCTGCATTTTTGATTTCCTTCACAAGCTAATTGTACAATATTTCAGAGTCTGATTCTTTTTGTACAGCAAAATAACGTTTTGGTCATGTAAAAAAAAAAAAGGAATTGTTGGTTAAACTGAGTGTTCACACTCATTTTAACACTAATATGATAAGCCTTCCAGAGTAAGAGATCATCAGGTCTCTTAAGGTGGATTAATCTGATCCAGATGGAAAATAGAATAGATCAGAGCTTCTAGACTAGGAAAGGCCATATATCTCAATCCTGCACTGTTATCATAGGTGAGATTGAGTCTGTTAGAAATAATAATAATAACAACAATAGTAGTCTACCTAAAAAGAACTATAAATCCAGGAACTTGAATCAAGTTTAAAATATTACACAACCTAATATCAAAAACTGAAATGAATACTGTTTCCATTGGTCTTATTAGAATATTTTAAAGTGATTTTTTAAAAACAAGAGATTGTGGAGGGAAGGGGTGAGACCTGGAAGGTGAAATGAGAACCTTTGTATTTATAGAAAGGGAACGATTATACATTCTTAAATGATGAATAAAGGCTTAGAGTCAGGGTGTTTCATTATCTCTCTTTCTACTATCTTCATCCTGTAATAGATTATTTTTTCACTGCCTCTAATAAGGCTGTTTTTCTCACTAAACTTCTTTTGGCAAACAAATCAGTTTATCTCAGGAACAGTAAAGGGAGTCTCTGGGTGACAACAGATAGTCTAGCTATCCCATTTCCCCATGTGCCTACCAAACCTTGAGCAAAGAAAGCTTTTCTCCAACTTTGATTTGCGCAAACTTGTCAATGCTGAATAATTTTTACTGAAGAAGAAAACTCCTGTCATCTTTTAAGAATGTTACTTTAAGTATAGGGCTGTATTACTTAGTCATTCCTTATCTATATGATTGCTATGAAGTAACAAAAACAGAATTCCACTAACACTACAAAGGAAGATGTTCATTGATGCTGATTTCTAGCACTGAGTTTACTTCTAACAGCAAGAATAAAAAATGTAGTAGTAGAGTAGTAATAGTGGAAGGATAATAGAGTAGTAGTAGAGGAGGAGTAATAACACATTTTTATACAAAGCTTTAAGTTCTGACAAGTTTTTTACTAAGAAAAAATTTGAGCGGCTAATAATACAAATGACAATGTTTGTGTTTTTACTAATGAGAATAATGTAGTTTAGAGAAGTAAAGATTTATATTGTCATAGTCACATAACTAGTCAATACCAATGCTGGCATTGCCTTTCTAGTACTGACTTCATAATTTGACATATTTCTAAAAGATGAGATTTTTATTTGTTTCTTTGGTTTTATGATTATAAAAAATAGGAGTATCACATGCTCCACCAGAAAAAAGTATAGTCTTATTTATCTATTATCAAGTTTCTTAATAACCACTAAAGTTATAGTGGATTGTGACTGAGATTTTGGAGGACTGACTTATAGAACATGACAAGGTCCCCTGGTCCTTGAAGGTCTATGTTTATCATGATATTATATAGAATAGACTTTCCTTATAACAAAGAAAACTAATTAAGGAAAACCAGCAAACAGTTTGAGAATCCATTTGATTTAAATTGTTAGCATGATTCTGCCATCAAACTCACCCACAATGGCTTTGAAATGACCCTGTTGATACCTTTCCTGCCTTGTTAACTCTGACATTGGAAGAACCATGGGAACAAATGCATGATACTTTGAGAGTGTCAAGTAGACAGCAGCCCACAGCTCTATCTTAACTAGTGTTCAAAAAGAAAACTATCTATTGTTGAACAATCTTGAAAAAAAAAAAAAAGGACTGGAAATATTTAGAAATGAGTATTTTCCCTATTTCATCCTGGGATACAAATGGAAAAAAAAGTCTGATTGTGTACAGAATATGTGCCTGTTCTTAATAAAGTTGATAAAGTGGGGGGGGGGCCAGGAGGAGGAGGGAGAAAAGAGGAAGTCTTTCTTCAGCATAACTGAGTAGGTAAGTTTAATGTTTGCTACAATCCCTGGAAAAAATTGCAACCAAGTAACCCAAACAGAGACAACTAAGGTTTAACATTTTCTATTTTCTATTTTTTCCTATTGGAAATAAAAGTACAATTGAGGATAGACTCATGATAATGTGGTCCACATGGTTTCTAACAGTCGTGCCCCTGGGGACAGCTATTGATAAAACTATGACATCATTTCTGTGATGACTATGTTTTTTCTGGTGGAGGAGTGAGAGTGTTAAAAGCTTCAGAGGTAAATATTTATGCTGAGTATATTTTCATTATTTCCAATAACTTTGAAAATAAACCTTTTTTTTACATTTAAGGCTGATTTGTATATACCTTTAGAACATTTGAAATCTTAATATTTTCTCTATAATAAAAAAAAACATAACAAAAAAGTCTTATTGTGAGGAACAAAAGATGTCCGGAAGAATATTGGCTTTTGTAATTGGAAAAAATATCAGTGAGCTACATAATTCTATGAAATTTGAATAACCAAAAATACATTTAGATATCAAAGATATTCTATAAACATTCCAAACTCCCAGAAAAATTCTTCTTTCTTAGAATGCCAGTGGTAAAAGTCAATGCAAAATATACATGTGTTCTTAAAAGTACTAGGATTTATGTTAACTTTGCATAAGTATCAAACGAGAATGATACAAGATATCCTTGTCTCAACTCACCATCACATAGGTAACACATCTACAAAAAGTACTTAGTTCTATGCTACTAAACATTACAACAGAATATATGGGTGAAATAAAAGAAGATTAATATAAGATACTAAGAATCTACTATTTTTTTATTGCAAAGCTTTTGTATCTCTTTTATGCTATTGTTTTAATCTGAGTGATACTAATGTTTTACAGATAAGCAAGGCAAGAAGAATATAAGGATTAGAAGGAAAGTTTGAAAGGTAAGGTTGAAAAAGATTCAATAGTTGACTGAGTTGTTTTGTTATTTGAGTTTACTAGCATAATGGTTAAAATAATCATATATATAGTGAACACTGCCAAAATTGCCTTCATGTTTATCAAATAAAATAGTATGGTGATGATGGAAAATATTTCCATTTCTGCTTATGTCAAGATAGAGAAGTAGATTTTTTTTAATTGCATTAAGCACTAAACACAGAGACAAGGTTCAACATTTAGTTCATCCTCTGACATTGAAAATGTCCCCTAAACTCGCTGTATTTCAGATTCTTTAAAGTAGGGATAATAATAATTGGCCTCCCCAGTAGAAAATGATCTCTCTAAGAGATCACCTAGGTTCTCCTCTCTAGGTCAACCATTTAACATAGAAATCCTAGTATTCCTTCTAGAGCTCCCTCAGTTGTCCTTCATCCCAGCCAGTGTCAGGGAGTTATTAACCATCTACCCCTTCATTCCAGCAGCATAAGGAGATGGGATTGATATCAATAAATATTGCTCCAATTCTTGAGAATGCCAACCAAGCCAAGTGATGGACCTCTCCATCACAGCTACCTATGGCTCACCAAAATTTTCCCCTTTTTCCAGGATTCTCATGGCTTCAATATTTTGCCCTATATGACCCCTTTCTCTTCCCCAGTCCTTACAGAATGCCACACCCACAGTGGTGTAGGAGAAATATGTCCTGTTTCTCACAGGTGCATTTCTGCTCTATAGAAGTTACATTCAGGCCCTTAGCTGATATTGGTTTAGTTAACCATTCTATTTCCCTGCTTTTCTACTCTCTTCTCTCTCCTCCTCCATGCTGTCCTTTCAGAACAGGTGTAGTTCATTCTTATGTACAGTTTCTAGCTTGTGTTTTTGCTGGTATAATACTGTATATTTCAAATCTGCTCTGGAACAGTGTATTGTGTTGAAAGGGAAAAAATGAAAAGTTTGCATTTCTCTAGTAAAAAAAATAATAATTAGCTTCTACCCACCTAAAAATAATATTGTAAGAATAAAAGAAATGAAATAAGTGAAAATTCTTTGAGCTGTTATGAGATCCATATCCAAAACAGGAAGCAACATGGGAGCAGTGATACTACATTTGTGATAAGCTAGATAAGGCTGGCATATTCTAGAGAGCTGTTGTTGTTCAGTTGTATGTCACATTCAACTCTTCTTGGCTAGGATACTGGTTTGCTATTTCCTTCTCCTGCTAATTTTACAAATGAGGAATTGAGATATATAGTATTCACTGACTTGCCCAAAGTCCCACAGTTAGTAAGTGTCAGATGTCAGATTTGAATTCATGAAGATGAGACTTCCTAATTTCAAATACAATGCTCTATCTACTTTGCATCTAGGTGGGCAGAGCACAGAGTTAGTTACTTCAAAATTAGATTTATTCAGCTTCCACATATGAGATTACATCAGGCAAAATGTTGGGCATGCTCAAAAGATGGAGTTCCCATTAGGCAATCCCTCCCATTCCTTAATCTTAGTATTATTAGGAAACAGTTCTTATTTTTAAAAAGTCATAAAATATTGTATCATCATATCAAATAGGTGAGACCTTGTTTTTAAGCAATTTTAAAGAAAGAGATAGTAACTAACTTTTTAGGATCATTTTAGTTGTCCTCCTTAGGAGGATGTAAAGTGCTAGGAAATAACTAGATCTAGGATTTTATAAATCCTTATCTCTTATTTCTCAAATTCTTTAATCTACTTAGGCTTTGTATTTTAAATAATGATGTATTTTAAATGTAACATTTTGGTTGGAAATACCAGCTAAATGGTATAGAAGCTACAACGTTATCCTGGAGTTGAGAAAACTAAGTTCAGATATGTCCTCAGACTTCCTAGCTGTATGATCTTACCAATTTACTTAAGCTCTATCTGCCTCAAATATCCCATTAATAGTACTTAGTGTCCATGTTAGTTAGTAAGATAAAAATGAGATCATGCTTATTAAGCACTTTTCATATCTTAACATGCTGTATAAATCTTAGTTATAACAAAATAATGTCTTTAATCAATTATGCCAATGTATATTTTGTTGGGGGGGGCAGTAAATAATGCCTACTATGTGCCAGGCACTATATTAAGTTAAGCTCTTTTTACAAATGTTATCTCATTAAATAGGACTTTCATTATGTCTGTTACAAAATAAATGATTGACATTTTAAGAATTCAGTGACTTTAGAAGAACCAATTTCTTCTGTAGATAAGGATCACAAAAGAGTTCAAAGGGAAGAATTTTAACTACAAAATGAAACAAGAAGCAATAGTTAGAGAGAGAGAAGAGAGAGTAAAAACCACCTGATACAACAAAAGCTAGATAAGTCAAGTGTGGTCAAGTTAGTCAATAAGAATTCATATTTAACTTGCCTAATTCAGCTTGGTGGAATTCTTTGGAGACATTATTACTGAGATAACAAGTTAAAGCAATTCATTGTAAACATTGTAGAAGTTATTTGTTCGCATTTACCATAAAGCATTAGTTGCCCTGTTGGAGATTAATAGCCAAGTTAAAGAATAACAGGTTAAAAGAAAAAGTGACAGAAATGAAAATTCTTTAAGAAAGAATAATCCAAGGTTGAATTTTCTCATTTTAATATTAATTACAAAGAGAAACCTGGAACTAATTTTATTCTTGAGTGCCCTTTTGAGAAATGCCTGATGTGATCCCCATCCTTTCAAAGAAAATGAATGGAAAATTCCTTAAAAGTATAATAATAAAAGGTGTATAATCTCTAAGTAATTTAAATAAGATTGTCAATGATTAGACTTTAGAATTTGTCAGTGATAATTTAACTAGAGGACCAAAAATAAGGAGTCAGTCAAAAAGAGAAGACTATGAACTGTTTAGATAACTTGGCCAGCTGCTAGCAGATACTTTAATACATACAAATATAATTTAATTAATATGGAAATGAAGCACAGTTATTTATAGCAAAAAAGATATAATTATGCAGTCATATCAGAAATGTAATTTGAAGATTTCTTTCGAAGAATTTACTGAAATTATGGATCCATAGCATAGCTGCTCATAGAGATAAACAAAGTTACAGCAAGAGGAAATATGTCATAGTTAATAGAAAAGAAATTCATTATACTTGCCTCAGAAAAACAGAGCTACTTTACCTCTCAAAGAGGATATCAGAGTAATTCTACTACATTAATAAATGGGAGAGGAGAATCCAAAACATACTGGGTATTGCTGCAAAGAATACAGTGAAGTTAACTCATTCTAGTAGAAAGCATATACTACTTTTCCCAGTAAAAGACCAACTACCTAGTAAAAATACTATTCAATCCTAAAAAAGAGAGACAGAGGGAAGAAGGAGGAGGAGGAGGAAGAAAAAAAGGAGAAGGAACAGAAGGAGGAGGAAGAAAAAGAGGAGAAGAAAGAAAAAGACAAAAAAAGAAAGAGAGAAAGATAAAGAAAGAAAGAGAGAAGGAAAGAAAAAGAGAAGGAGGGAGGAAAGAAGAAAGGAAGGAAGGATTTTTGGAAGGATTTTTCTTGTGCAGCAAAATAACTGTATGGATATGTATACATATATTGTATTTAATATATACTTTAATATATTTAACATGTATTGCTCTACCTGCCATCTAGGGAGGGGGTGGGGGGAAAGAGAGGGAAAGTTGGAACAGAAGTTTTTGCAAGGGTCAATGCTGCAAAATTACCCATGCATATATCTTGTAAATAAAAAGCTATAATAAAAGAGGAAGGAAAAAAAGAAAGGAAGGAAGGAAAAGGAAGGAATAAAGAAAAAAGAAAAAAGAAATGCAAAAACAGACACACATATGGAATAAGTTACAAGGAATAAGTAGCTGTAGAAACAGCTACAAATGAGTTCAAGAGACACCTAGACTGTCTTTAAAGGAAGGACATGGGGGAGAGAGGATGATAGTGATTTAAAAAACAGGAAAGTAGGACTGAGATCAGGCAAAAAAAAAGTTTGTTGTTGTTGTTGTTGTTGTTGTTGTTGTTGTTGTTTTTTTTGGGGGGGGAGTCTGTTAAGCATATGAATTTTCCTAGCTCTAAAATGTTTAAAGTTAAGGGACACTTCTTAATACAATTTTATTTTTCACAAATGAAGAATTAAGAGGAAAGTAAGTGTCTGTCCATTTTAAGTTTTCTGAATAAAATTGTAGAGTTTATTTGAGGAACTTTGTTTCTGTATGTATTCAAGTGAACTCTTTTCTGTGAACTCTTTTCAAATGAACTCTTTCTGTATGTATTCAAGTGAACATATTTTTAATTTAACATGAAGAGAATTCCCAACTATCCATGAAATTGCAAATTGTGCTTTGAGCCAGTCATCTTGAGTAGAAAGTGCATATGTATGTATATATATATATATATATATATATATATATGTATATATGTATGTATATATATATAAAAGTGGCAGTATATATATACATATATATACGCTATTTGTTATATATGTGTACATGCATGTGAACATATTGCTGAATATAAATGAGTGCATGTGTGAATGTATACAGGTGTATATATTCATAAATGTAAGTAGAGAAAGAAATTACTTTTCTATTCCTCATAATAATGAAGTACTTCTGATGCCCTACTTGCAAATCACACTGAACTGATTAAAGCCCTGGAACATTTCAAAGCTTCCTAAATAAGATGTATAAAGACT
Source organism: Sarcophilus harrisii (assembly GCF_902635505.1). Taxonomy (NCBI): domain Eukaryota; kingdom Metazoa; phylum Chordata; class Mammalia; order Dasyuromorphia; family Dasyuridae; genus Sarcophilus; species Sarcophilus harrisii. The sequence continues at coordinate 174,711,872 of NC_045426.1, read as the reverse complement.
CCACAGAGTTAAACCTAATTACACCCACAGAAAAAACAAGTAGATGAAGAATATCTATTTCCAGATTATAAAATGCAGTTGGATGGATAATTTCTAGATTTTATATTTAATATAATTTATGAGTATATAAATATATGTATGGGTATGTGTGAATTATATATACAAACATATATATATATATATATATACATGCAAACACATCCATGTATCCATATGTGATATGCATGGGTATATCTGTGTATGTGTGTGTGTTTATTTTAGAAAAAGATCATGGTTCACAGCTTTCTTAGAAAAATTACAGGTAAAAGTGACAGTAAGTTATGGGAAGATATATGATGAGAGAAAGCAAGCTGTAATAAATAATCACTTGCCTATGAGAAAGAACAAGGATGATATAAAGTACATGTATAACTGGAAAATGAGGTGGGACAATAAACTATGATATGATTAAGAGAACTAGAGGAAAATCTTCCTTGCACTAGGTAGATTTTTTATTTAAGATAAGTTATGTGTGGCAGAGTGGATAGAACTGTACACTTAGAATGAAGAAGACTTAAATTCAAATCCTGCCTCTTGACCTTGGGCAAGTCAGTTAATCTCTGTCTGCCTCAGTTTCCTCATCCCATAAAAATGGGAATGATTATAATAATAACAACACTTCTCAGTTGTATCAAATGTGATAAATATTTGTAAGGCATTTGTAAACCTTAAAGCAGCATTTAAATGCATATTATTATTATTGAAAAAAAATGAGTTGACCAAAATGAGAGGCCAGGACTGCGAAGTGATCTATACCACTATAAACATGTTCTTGAGATTATAAGTTCATGAAATAGAAATCCTGCCTGCATAAAACTATCCAAAATATACATTGGAAAGTACACAATTACTTAACATATAGCTTTTCCCCTCCCATTCATCTATTTCTCATGAATCTCAATAACCCCCCTACCTGACAGCAAAAATTTTTGTTCACCCATCCTTTTGTCAAAATATATTTCTATTGTTTTACCCTCTCTGATTTCCATCTCAGCTCCTACAGAACCAAACTTAAGAAAATTTAGGCGAGTGGAAATATTACTTTGGCTTATTAACTTAAGCAAAGGATGAGTATGCATAGAATGACTGGGGACTGTCATAGAATTATAAGGCTGCTATAAGGATTGCTAGACAGTGATTTTCTTTATATCTACAATTCTCTTCCTCATCAACCATAACAACAAATCTAGAAAAATTACCTCTTCTTTACTTAGACCAAGTCCAATTCTCCTTCCAACACAGTCATAGGCTACCAGCTGTAATCATTGCTATTTACAAATGAGGCAGCAAGATGGTACAAGTGGATAAAATATTTGACCTAAAGTCAGGAAGGTTCAAATCCAGCCTAAATAGCTATATGAACCTGTGTTTACCTCAATTTCCTCAATTATAAAATGAGGATAACAAAAGTCCCTGTCTCCCAGGTTATTATAAAGATCAAATGAATTAATATTTTAAAAACATTTAGCACAATACCAGATGCAAAGAGTGGTAAGCATTTTAAATGCTTTTTTCTCTCTTCCTTCATCCTATTCGTCAGAATGCCTAAAGTTCAGATTCTTAGATGCATTCCCCTCTGCAAGCAAACATTATCTCTATCCCAAAATGAGCAATTCAATAAATTATTATTCAACATTTGAAAAATGTCTACCATCAATATGATTAACCTAATACATACTGTGTAACAAGACTCTATTTTCTGTGAAGAAATAAAAAGTATAGTCTCCACATTTAACCAGAATAAATATAAAAATATATTGATTATAATTAACAAAGCATACAAATTAACTATACATATGCCTGACCAGAGAGGACGATATATGTGTATATATCGTCCAATGGAATTGCTGAAGTCAAGTATCATTCAGTGATAAGAATAATAGTCTTGGAGTCAGAAAAATTTAGGTAAGTCCTTTAAAGTCTCTGAGGATCAGTAAAATATGCTGATTTTCTCTAATGTCCCTTCTAATTTGAAATCAATTGGAACCTATGATTTAACTCAAACCTTTCATTTTATAAATTTATATTATCTATTTTTCAGGATTTTAAGAATTAAAAGTGATTTGTAAACCATGTTGATTTTCTAAGCATACAGGTTAAAATACCTTTGATAGATGGACAGTACTTTAAAATTTGAAAATGGCCACATTTTCCCAAACTGAGAGAATTGATATGGGTAGAAAAATTATTATTAGATCAATAATTTAAAGACAGGAGTCTTGGAATAGAAAATTTAAATAATCCAAGTAATTAAGAATGATCTTAAAATCAAATTGATATTTAGTCTTTATTTCTTTTATCTAAAACACAAATTTTCTTTGCATCATTCGTACTATCTTATCAAATCATAAAGTTCTAAAAGCATTAAATCATCATTAAGTTTGCCCCTGATTTATTTAAAGAAACTTAATTTAGTTAGAAGATGATATAGCTTATATTTGTGGCCAGGGCATGCTAAGAGAAAGTTATTCTTTTTTTTAAGAAACATAGCTTAGATGGTAAACAAGAAAAATAAATTTAAAAGTAGTATTACCCAGCCAATTTATCTTGATTGATGGATATTCATATAATCATAAATTGCCCTTTTAAAAAAAAAGGGAGACAAAACTGAACCATATCTGAAAGTTGGTGTCTGTTTATAATGTTTCAAAAGTAATGGAGAAAACATTCCTCTTATACACTTTTATGATGCTTCAGAGAAAAAAAAAGTTGAGTCATCAAAGTCAAACCATGCAAGTCATGTAAGTATTTGTGAAAATATACAATTAACTCCTATACTTTTTCTGAGTTTGGGGCTTGTTTTCCATTTTACTGGAAATCTGATTTGATGCATTCTGTTCTTAAACAGAACAGAGTGTGTTAATGATTAGAAAACCAGAATGATAATAGCAGTGATAGTGATACTGCTGCTATTGTGTATGTGTGTGTGTAGGTTGTAGGGAGCCAATTCTAGGGATTCATTCTTAATGTTCTATAATATCTTGGACAAGCCCATGTAATCCTTCTCAAGTATTCTGATTTCTCTCCAGTTTGGTTTCTTCAAATGTAATAGGAGAAACACTTTCAGTACCAATTTCACAGCTCTGGAACTTGATGAGTTATCCAGTAGAATGTAAGCTTCTTGAGGTCAGGGAGTTTCTAGTTTTTGTTTTTGTATGCCTCCCAGAGATTGGTACAGCACCTGGTCCTTAGTAGTTGCTTAATAGATGATTATTTAATTGAAATTAATTATATTAGCCTTTTTATTATTGTCTTACCAGTGTGCTGCCATCGGTCCAACGGAAGTCATGCTCAAACATCTTATCATTGAGGCCTATCCATTGATAATCATGGCCCACACCTGATGGACAGAAAACACCACATATATTTATATTATATATAGTTTTTTTTAACTGACTTTCCTATATATGGAAGAAAATTCATCAAAAGGAAAATTATTTTTGGAACAAATCATATTTCCTCTTCTCTGACTGGAACCATTTTAGGGGCTCATAAAAAGAACCCATAGGCTACCATCCAATAATCCTGATTATCATTTTTTTCCCTCAGAAATAATCCTGGTTATCTTTTTTCCTCAGCCCCTTGTGCTTTAGACTGGTAGGCTAGTTTACAGATTCATTGTAGAACTCTAAAATGTCAGACAGTGACAATTGAAAGAAACTGTTTCAGTAGTTGACTGAAATTAAATAAATATTTTCTCTCAGTAACAATAGAAATTTTCCAATGATATTTTTAGTTAACAAAATAGGCCAAACAAAATAGCAAAAGTTACAGGGACCCAAAACTGTATTTCAGATTCCATGTCAACTTTGTCTGAGGAATTGATACATTTGTTCTCACTTCAAATTAGAAAACACACACCTAGAAGAAACATTTTTCTGCCCATTAAAAAATGTAACTATCAAACTTTTAACAAAGGACTGGTCATCTGGAAAAATAAGATGGATTTTGTGTCAACTCTATACAGCTTGTAAAATATAATTAGCAGACCTCAGGCTAAGACCTGGAAGGAGCCTTATAGGACATCTAGTCCAATTTGTTCATTTTATACACAAAGTACACTAAGGACTAGAAAGACCAATTAATTTATCCAAAGTCATACAGATCAAAAATAGGAGAGCCTGGTTTCAAATCCAGGTTCTATGACTCTAAATCTAAGATTCATTACATCATGCCACAAAGTTTCAAAGTGATGTCAGGTTCTGGGAAGTTGTTAATGAGAATGTGGAATCATGTTGCAACCAAAAATTTCACCTACAATCCACCTAAAATTATTTTTTCTCTGACTTTTAATGAATTGACCTGATGTTCATATCAGTTTCATGACTTTAAATTTGAGGTACATGAAACATGTTGAGAACATAATTTCATGCCTTTCATGTTCCAGTAATTTGTTTGATTTATTCAGAGAGTGCTCCCCCTGGTTTAAAAGTGTTAATAATTAATTCAGGATGATATAGACTAGATATTTTTAACCTCCTTTCATAGCCCATAGTCCTCCTAGAGAAAAAGAAAAGAAAATCCAGGACCTCTTATCCTATTTTTGGTCTTAATAAATAACATAAATACATATCAAAAAAAAACAGTGATGTAAAAATATTGTTATCTAAATTTTTTAAAAGTTTAAAATGTTAATTTAAAAAATAAGAATACCTGGAATAAAGAATAAAACCAAGACGTTTGGTTTTTTTTTTTTCTCTTTTCAGATGGTTCTTTATCAATGGAATAAATGAAGTAATAAATACATACTAAATAGTAAAATTAAAGACATTTAAAAGGAATATCATCAAGGAACATGTAGCACCAAATTTTAGTCTATTTTGAATTAAGGTGTTCCCTCCAAAGATCTAGCTGGTACATACGGTTCACAAATAGTTGTTCTTCGTGGGACAGAATACTGGTCAAATGGGCACCTTGCAGCCGACACTCTCTTTCAGCAGCATCCCATGTTCGACGGTGGGCAAAATATTTGTAGCACTGACCTTGGAATTTATGCCAGCCATAATCACATGTCTCTGTGTCTGGGAAAAACAAAATAAAACCAGGGTTTATAAATCTCATCTCAGACATTGTCAAACTATATTCTCATGTAGCAACTCTCACAGGGATGCTGTCTCTTGAAGATTCAAATTGTGTCTACAAAGTATTACTGAATCAAAGAGATTGGAAGGGTTTAGTCACATACTCATGTACATTGGTAAATATCCAGGTGATCTGGGGCAAAGTTGATACTGAATTGAGAGTACTGCTGATTGATCAAGGCATTCAATGTCTTCATGCATATCCCCAAAAATATATATGGGGATAAGTAGGGCATTTCTCAAAATTGGGGAAGTGTCAAGTTGGGGCTACTTTCCCCAAAATGAATTATGAGTTCTATAATGAGAGAACAATAGGCAGTGTTTGTAGTGGATAGAAAAGCTTTGTCATGAGAAGCAACAGTATTTGAGTCCCAACTCTGAGACACACTAACTCTGAGCAAATCCCTTAATCTCTCAGTTTGAAAGTTAATAAAGGGAACTCTGAAAGTAGATTTTTATGGTTGATTTTAACTATTAAAAAACAAGCACTAAGAAAATGATTAGATGACTGCTATGAAAATCTGACTTCTTGTTAGGATGAGAAGACATAAATGGATGTTAATCTTTAATACATAATAAAAAATAGAAATAAATTTCATTATAATGGAGTTTTACTACTCTCTTGAGTAAAATATCCAATTCACATGTGAATCAAGATATCACCCCATTATGCCATTGATCCTCCACAAAAATGGAGGCTGAACAACAGCAACAATTAACTAAATTTCAAAAGTAATCAAATAGGATAATCATAGAATTAAAAGAAACCTTAGGTATTATATTTTCTAATCCTTTTGCTATATAGATGAGAGAATCAAAGCCTATAAAGGTTATGTATGCCAAACATCTCAACTTTTTAGTGGCAAAAATGGGTGTGATCTTAGAGACTAGGTTCCCATTCCAGTGCTCTTTCCATGACTGTGTGAAAACATGCATTCTGAGGGATTTCACTTTTTACTCATTTTAGTGATTCATACTCTTAATCATGGAACAGATGTAACTTATCTTTTATAGGGTGATTTTTTTCAATTTAGTCTATCATGGTATTGTTTGGTTACCAGGGACTAGCTGTTCCAAGGACTGTGTGGTAGACATTTTTGGCTTTTATTATAACTCTTGCTTGGAAACCACCAAATCTCACAGAAATGGAGACAAAAAAAATGACAAGCAGATTTAGGATGGAAACAATAGGCAGTGTGTAAGAATGCAGCAGGAATTTGGTGCCTCTAATCCTTTAACTACCCACTGGGGAACTATATGTGGAAGTTCTTAGAAGAATAAAAAAGGCTCATGTATGTGGGGGGTATGTCATGTGGGAGGAGAACAAGTTTTAGAAATTTGGATGCAATCAAGCACTGGGTCAAGCCAGTAGCATATAAATTAATATTCTATTTTAACCTTAGAACTAGGATTAATTTTGTAGAAAATAGGGACTCATTTTTTTTAAACATATCAGTACTCATCATCACCCATCCTACTTCTTTGCTGCACAAATAGTCCAAAATGATTCCCCACAAAAAATTTTTATTTCTTTTGTCTTTTGTTCAGTTGTTCCAGACTCTTTATGAGTTTATTTGGGGTTTTCTTGGCAAAGACACTGGAGTGAGTTGCCATCTCCTTCTTCAGTTTATTTTGTAGTAAAGAAACTAAGGCAAACAGGGGTGAATGACTTGTCCAGGGTCACACAGCTATAAGTGTCTGAGGCCATATTTGAACTCAGGTTTTCTGACTCCACATCCAGCACTCTATATATTGTATAACCTAGCTTCTATTTTTCTATTTTCTTTTGACTATAATCATGTTACTTTACATAACTAGATGATTTTTTTCACAAAAAAAGACAAATTTAAATTTAATGTTTTATAGCAGTTATTAAATTAAACTCAAATGGAAGATCACTAAGCTATACCTAAGCTTCTCTTAATAGCTACATATTAACTTAGAAAGCACATATTAACATTAACTATATTCTATTGTACTTTTATTTATTTTCTTAAATATTTCTCAGTTATATTTTAATCTATTTCCAAAGTATTATAGGAATATTTGACACCTTTGTCTTGCAGGATTCAATTAACAACACCTCTTTGACCCACCATAATCTTTGACTGGTTCTAAATAATGTTAATGGCAATTATAACACTAAATCCAGCTAAAATAGTTTTATAAGAAGAAAGAAGCTTCTACTAAAACAAGAGGTAACCTGGAAAGTCCTTCAGGAACTCAAGCAAAGTGAAATGTACTATATACAAAGTAATAGCAGTTTTCTGGTACAATCATCTATGAATGACTTTGCTAGTCACAGCAAGACAATTATCGATGACTATTCTCAGAGAGAGAACTGATTCTCATTCTCTCTCTCTCTCTCTCTCTCTTTCATTTTCCTTGAAGGGTTTTTGTTTTTGTTTTTTTGGTAAGGCAGATCTATGTTTTCTTTCACAACATGATTTTTATAGAAATGTTTTACATAATTTCACATGTGTTTTCTTAATGGGAGTTAGAAGTGGCGATAAGGAGAGAATCTAGAACTTAAGGTTTTAAAAACAAATGTAAATTTGCTTTAAATGTAACTGGGAAACGTGTGTGTGTGTATATATATATATATATATATATATATATATATATAATATGAAAACAAGATGTAATATTCAGTTTTTCTTTGGCACACTATCTAATTGCTAACATTTGTCTGAATTTTGGTGATTTAACCTAATTGCCCAGTGAAACTTGAATGTTTACAATGCCAGAAATCATTTTGAATAATTAGTACTGATTCTACAACCTTCAATCTAAACTCAAAAGTGCCAATTTGACATGAGTTACAAAAAATAACATTCATTCTTTTTGCTAATCTGGGGAGATTTGAACTCTGTATCATTTGACTGAAAAGCAGCTCCTCTGGTGGTGAATTTGTCATAGCTTGTCAGAAATATGGAAAAGTTTTCTATTTTATAAGCCCATCTATGAGGTTTTAAAAAGTTTATTGATTTATCACTATACTAGGCCTCATATTTAGATAGATAGATAAATAGATAGATAGATAAATTTAATATAATTAGCAGTTACTCATGACAAGAGCCATAAATACAACTCTCTAAAAAAAATTTTCCCTAGATACAGGAGAATGGTAGACTTAGCTTCTTCAGTTGGTATATTTACATAATGCATACTTTGTTTTCCATTACAGTCTATGAGGAGCAGAATTAAAGAAAGGAGAAAATTGCTTTGTATTTAGAGTGTAAAGGAAACACTACTCAGTGCTCAAATGTATCTTGCATTTTGGCTTCAGATAATACATTATTTCAAAAGTCCAAGCTAATACATTTAAATGTGAACTTTTTCTTCTTTAAGTATTCAAGCCTATGAGGTTCTCCCTAAATTGCTGTCATTACTTCACTCATGTGCACTTACATTCCTGTGTTTCCTAGAGTTGAATAGATATTGATGCCAATAATCCATCAGCCAAAGAAATAGATAATCATTTCCAATATACAGTTTCTCTAAACTTAGCTATAAACATGGAGACATATGATATATCACCAGGTCAATACTCAAAGCTTTTTCAGTTTGTAAGGCTTAGTCAGTCTGAGTTCCAGTGGTACAGCTTTCCAGAACACAGAGTGATTTCCACACCATATTTATCCCAGCTTGGATATTTGTTATGTGGGTGGTCTTAAGCAAGTCACTTAACTTGAAGGACAGTTTTCTCAGCTGTAAAAAGAGGGGAAAGGACAAACTGACCTCTGGATTTGGGGGGAAAGACTTTAAGTGAATAGATGAACAAGTCAACTTACCAAATTACAAACAAGCTGTCCTAGTGACTCAGACTATTTTCAAACAAAAATAAGGGAACAAAGATATTTGACCTAAGAGTTCTGGTAATGAGCTTTGTTTTTAAAACTTTTGCTGTTAATGAAGAAAACATTTTTACTTAAAGAAACCTGAATAAAGCAGTATTTTAACCCCAGTGTGCTGGCAATAATCCAAGAGGGCATAGTTGAATTTGATAAACAGTCTGGGTCCTCTTCTTCAAAAACTCATTTGGATGAAGACCTAACTTAGCTCCAAGACAAGACAAACCAGATACCTGGAATTCAGGAAGTTTCAGGAGGATAAAAATAAATTACTACCACTTCATAAATCTTAACCATGCAGCATCTCACTTAACTGTGTCTAAAAGGAAGAATGAGTGTGTTGATACATCACCAGGTCCATACTCAAAATATTTCTTGCTATGTAGATCTTACCAGAATTTAAATTCCACTGGAACAACCAGACACAGGGTCACCTCCATACCATGAGAAAGCATTGAGAGAAGACTGTAGTGGAGGGGCAAGCAAGTCACTTTGACTATATCATAAATTAACTTATTTTTGGAATTTGGCATGGGGGGAGGAACTGATCTATGATTCTGTTATTATAGGGAACTCCCAACAAGGAAACTCTCTTTACCAGTAAAGATCAGCAATATATTCATATTTTAGGAAACTGATGAAATACTGAGAAATTAGGTAATTTGCTTTGAGTCATACAGCCAGTATGTCTGAGAAACAAAACTTTCTGGCAAAGAGAGGAAAAAAGAGGAAAGTAGAGAACAAGAGAGGATAGGACAAGACAGGACAGGATGGACAGGAGAGGGAAGAAGAAAGGAGAGAAAAAGAGGGCAGGGAGATAAGAATAAAGAAGATAAAGAGAGAAGAAATAATTGGGAGAAGATGGAGAGAGATGGAGTCAGAGACAGAGAGGAGAAAGGAAGAGAGAGAGAAAAAGAGAGAGAAAGAGAGAGAAGGAAAGAAAGAGAGAGAAAAAAAGAAAGAGAGAAAGAGAGAAAGAGAAAAGAAAGAGAGAGAAAGAGAGAAAAAAGAGAGAAAGAGAGAGAGAAAGAAAGAGAGAGAGAGAGAAAGAAAAAAGAGAGAGAGAGAGAATTTATATGACCTAAAGTTTTGTGTGCATTATATAAATAAAAGTTTCATGTGCTCCTTTCATTTCCTATTCCTTATATTTCACACTCTTTGAAACATGTAAACCACATACATAAATTCCTCTTATCTTCTACAGTCCCCCCAAATAGACTACTTGATCTTCTCTTTATTGCATGCCTTTTACTTTCCAATATCACACATAATGGTCCTTTTGACCAGAAATGAGTGTTCTTTCCTTCTTTTCACACCTGTTGAATACTAAGGATCGCTGAAAGCCTTACTCCAAAGTTATCACCATTGAAAATTCTTTGTTGATTCTCTCCCCACTAAATAGTGATTTTTCACCTTTTTGTCCTTTTAAAATATTTTGCTTGCTCTGCTAACACATTTCTTGTGCACATTATTTGTTTTTCAGTATAATTTTCAGTCATATTTGATGCTTCATGAACTCATTTAGGTTTTTCTTGACAAAGATACTGGAATAATTTGCCATTTGCTTTTCCAACTCATTTTACATGCGAGGAAACCAAGGCAAACAGGACTAAGCGACTTGCCCAGGATCACACATGCTCTATACACTGCAATATTTAGATGCCCTTCTCATGCATTGACTAGAGTGGGAAATGGAATCAGGATGACCTGAGTTCAATTTCTGCCTCTTATGCTTCCAAACTATACAAACTTGAGCAAGTCATGTAATTTCCTAGTGCCTTTGAAAGCTTCTGAGAACTTTTCTACTAAGCCTTATTTGGGTATACTATCTCCCCTTCTTAGAAAGTTCAATGAGGACAAGTAACAATCTCTCACATACTTTGGGCATTTCATACAATACCTGAGTCTAGTGCTCCCTTCACAGCTGACACTTTAAATCTGCTGTGGAACTGAGTAAAATAAGATGTGCTGAATCACTATCATCACTTGGTATAAATAAATAGAATCCTGAGGGTAATACAATCTAAATGCCTCACCCCTTGGTAATCTTCAGCTAATAGCATCTTTCCCCAATTCTTTCTCCCAAGAGGAAGTTGCTATATCAGCCATGATTATATTTATGGTTTATTTTTCTAAAATGAATAGTACGTGCCATGCAATGAAATAAAACAAATCACAGACTCATCCCAGAAGTACATACTCTGCTGTTGGACTGCCCCTTAACTGTGCTGAAGTCAGGGATAATGCTGGGAAAGAAAGAATCTTGCCAGATAGTTTTGTCTGAATCTCTAATACATTTTCATTTTGTCTGGAATGGAAATTTGGCAGGCCATACTTTTCTTGGGTCCCAAAGCACACTCTGACTTTACATGGAGGAAATTTAATTCCAAAGTTGAGTATTCAGCAAATGCAATCTGTTTCTGATTGATGAATGAAGACATGTTACCATTAACTACCTAACATACACTCTCAGGTTGGCTATAAAATGCAAATAATAGTGCATCAGGAGTTGCAGCCATTCTGAACACAGAATTTTCTGAAAGGAAACATAGATGCTGGTTCTGTATGTAAAATAGAATTGTGATGGCATTCTGGGTGTCTTTTATACTTCACCCCAAGGCCACAATAATGAAATAATAAATTGTGATATTATGACAGGTTATTCTTCAGAAATTTTAACTAAAAAACAATCCATTTTAGCCTTCCTCCCTTATGAAAATAAAACAAAAATATAACCATATGCCCAGTTCTCTCAATTGTCTAAACTATACTCTGATTATTAAGATAGCTTTTATATAAAATAATATAACCCATAGCTATAATACTACCTTATGAGCTGGTTGCCTTTCGGTGTAGGCGTCTCAGTTCCCATCTATCAGCTAAGGAGTGATAAACAGAGTAAATGTATTCATGAGGTTCTAAAAATGAATCACTTTACCTCCTCAGCACATTAGTTGTTTCATTTCCAAGTGTTGTGTTCAGATTTGTAATGCAAAGGAGGGGGAATTGCTGTTTTGTAAGCTACTATTGGGGAGCAAGGTGCACACTGGGTTGCTAGATCTTAAGTCAAGAAAAACTGAGTTCAAATTCTGAACCAAACATTTATTAGCTATATGATTATACAAGTTACTTAGCATTTTTCATCCTCAATTTCTTCATTTGTTAAAAAAGAGATAACACTAGCAATTCATGGGGTTATTGTATCAAATGGAATAGTATATATTTAATTTCATTAATGCAGTGTGTAGAACACTGGGCTTGGAATTTGGAATAGTTCACATCCAGTCTCAGATATTTACTAGCTGTGGGACCCTGGACTAGTCACTTAACCCTATTTGCCTTAGTTTCCTCATATATAAGAGATGGAGAAGGAAACCATTCCAGTATCTTTAACAAGAAATCCAAAATGAATTCATGAAGGGTCAGATATGACTGAAAATTAATATATTTAAGGGTTTGTTTTGCTTTGTTTTGTTTTGTTTTCAGTAGTAAGCCTAAATTCTAACAACTCATTATTCTGGGAATCTGAAGATGATCTATAACTTAGCAGTGTTTGAGAAGGAAAATAGTTGGAGCTAACAGCTGGGCTAAGAACAGGTGTCCACAGTTTATGAGCCCCAAAGGGAATGTTTGTCATTTAATTTCTATCAGCTAGATCAAAGCAAAGAGAGATCCACATAAGATCTCAGTGAAAGAAGAAAGAAAATTCAGCCTAGGAAGAACATGGGGAAATCAGGTTCATAAAAAGAGATTAAACAGGATAAGGAAATGAGGAGGCCTACCATGTCCCCAAAGTACATGCTTCCGGAGACAAGTAGGTCCCATATTAGGAAGACAATTTAGCTACAAAGCAAAGGACAAACATTATCATCTAGATTTGCTTCAGATGACAGAGAGAAAAAAAGAGGAGGGGTAGTGAAGGAGGGAAGAAGGATAGACAGATCTCATTAGAGAAACAATTTCCAGGGCCAGAGTCAAGATCAACAGGAGAGTACACTACAAGGCTAAGGGCTGGCTAACAAGCTCAAGTGGAAAAATCATGAGAAAAGAATTAAACAAAAGTCTTTCTCATCTAGCTAAAAACAACAGAAGCTGCATAAAAAAATAACAACAGAACTTCTGAATGTTCTTGGCCAGAGAGTTGGAGATGGAGGACATCACTGTAAACAAGGAGAGAAAAGGAAGCACCCATCATAGAGACAATTGGCTTTCACATCCAGAGTAAGGGTTAAGGAAGACATGGCTAGAAAAGCTAAACACATAACAGCCCTGTCAAAGTAAATCCACCAAGACAAAAAATTAAATAAACTATTTGGCACTATTTTTCCAGCAAGGAAAAGAAACATTCAACCCAGAGAAGGGTAGACTGGATGACAATAGAAAGGACCAGGGAACTAAGGAATCAAGTAAGCATTTGTTAAGTGCCTACTATGTATCAGACACTGTGCTAAGCACTGGGGATAAAAAGAGGCAAAAGATTGTCCCTACCTTCAAGAAACCTTCAATCTAATTTGTGCAAACAAATATATACAAAGCAAGGATGAAAGGGAAAATAATGAACAGAGTGAAGGAAATAGAGTTAAGAAAGATTAGATAAGACTTCTAGTGAATGTTGGGATTTTATTTGGAACTTAAAGGAAACCAAAATAGTCAGTAGATAGAATAGAGCAGAGAGAGTATTTTTGGCATGGGGAAAGTCCGAGCAAATGACTGGAGCCAAGGGATGGATTGTCTTATTATGGAACATCCAGGAGGTCAATGGTACTGGAATAAAGAGTACTTGGCAAGAAGTAAGATGTAAGAAGATGGAAAGGTAGGAAATGATTAGGTTATAAAAGGCTTTGAACCCCACATGGATCATTTTGTATTTAATCCTAGAAGCAATAGAGAGCTATTGGAATTTATTAAATATTGAGGGACTTATCTTCTATAGTTTACATAGAGACTCAAAATTAATTAATAAGATCTTTGGAACTTATAAATTCCTCCCTCTACACTTTTATTAATATCATGACTTCCCTGTCTGTTTTTGTGTAGTGCTTACTTTATTGAAAATATTTAAAATGATTGAAAGGAGGTTATATGTTACAGTGAGTAAGGTAAAGGAGGAAAGAAAATATCTATCTTCTCTCATAGACTTATGCAACATTGGGAGGGAATATGATTGATAAAGGAGAAGAATGAGCAGGGGAAAAAATCAGTACAATTGTTGGAGCATTAAGATCTGGAGCTTGCAGAATGCCTGACACATAGTAGATACATAGTAAAAATTCATTGATTATCGATTAACATAGGTCACATGGTATCACAGCAAGCAAGGAAACTGAGGTACTCAGATGACCTGTGATTTTATTACTTAAAAATATATGTGAAGCTTCTCACACTCATCTTCATCTAATATAAGAAAACTTTAAAACATAATAATGAAAACTGGTCATAATTAAAAATACTATTGTAGAACTTACCTTGTTCACAAAGAGCACCAACGTAACTTGGAAGGCAGAGACAAGTGAATGTATTAAAACCATCAACACAGGTGGCTCCATTGCGGCAGGGGTTGGATTGGCACTCATCAAAATCTACAGGAAAATCACATAAGCCCTCAAGAATACATTTTTAAAACAGAGTACTGAGTAGAGGAATTAGAAAAAAATAATTTCTATTAAGTTAGAAATGAAATCATTAACTACCAGAGGGTAGAATTGGCTTCCTCCTCAATGAAACATCTGAGCTCTAAGTGACCTTCAGTCTGGCTCTTAACTGAGAATCAATCAGCATACAGAGCCTGTATTGTAGGCAGCCCATGAATACATGGGTTTTCTGGTGAGTAATCATCTTTACCTAGCAAGCAACAAAGACTCCAATTATATGTTCTAAAGTGTTAGTTAAGGATCCAGAGTTAAATGTGCTATCCATTCAAAGTATAATGTGTGTGTGTGTGTGTGTGTGTGTGTGTGTGTGTGTAATTTCCAATGAAGCTATCTACAACTTTTCAATGAATTATAAAAGAAGATGTCAGTGATTTCATCATAGTTCTACAATTCCTAATCATCATGCTGCTCTCAATGACTAAATCTTGTCTTTTTCTATGTTCTCAAACTGCTTCTTCTTTCAACAATCATTAGCATCCATTCTTATTTTTAATAGATGATCATTAGCGTCTTCATGAATATTACCATGATTGTTTCTTAATAACATATGTTGAGTATTCTAGAATAGAAATGAGTATTATGTCTAGATGGATTTATAGAACCAATGCATTTCAAGTCAGCTCATCTTTAGGCTAGATTTGTTTGGTTTGCAAATTACTGCATCTAGATATTAGAGTCAAATTGATGAAGTTTTTATAGATGTCTGAACTAACTATAAAAGACTTAAAATATTTTTAGAAGCACTCACACATAATAGTTTCAAATATGAATATAAATATAACAACCAAAACTTTAAAAAAGATCTACTAAAATTTTATATTTTTTTCTCATTTAACATAACTTCAAAGTGAACCTGTTAATATGCTTTTTTCCATACATGTCTATATGTCTCTATACAGTCACTGATTTATCTTACAAAATACAATGCATTTTTTTATTAAAAAGAATGAGAATAAGAATATCATTTTATTAAGAGCCATCATATTTTATAGACACAATTCAAAATACAAAAAAGAGAATCATATATGTAGTCAAGAGATTCTTCCTAACAATTCTTTAGAATTTTATGAGTTCTAAATAGAATTACTTTTAGACCCTATTAAAATGATTCGTTTGTGAAAAAGAAAGAAATTCTTTACATTTAAAATAATATCTTTTCAACCCTACCATGATCCTGCTCTCAAAGTAGGGGGCTGCATTGGATAATATAGGGTATCAATGAGATCAATTACGAATGAAAGAGCCAACAAGATGAAAATTGTAAAGGGCTGAAGCTGAGCAGATGCACTGAGGTCCGAGCACTTAAGGCTAATTACCAATTGGACAATACTCTATTGATATATGCTTGGAGAAAGAATGGCCCTGCCCACTCTCTGTGCAAGTCTGATGTGTTGTATAGGAGACTGCATAGAAGATTTGGTGGGTGGAGTGTGAGAGCCAGAGGCACTGCTGGCTGGATTCGTGTAGAGATTGCTCTCACTTCGCCATTCCCCTTCACCTCTCCAAAGAATAAAGATCAAGGATTTTTGCTTATCCTGACTCAGACTGAATTTTAAAATACCCTGGGTGCTAAAGGCGGTCATCACAGAAAATTACTTTGCAGTGATACAACCTGAATGACAAAGCGTGTGTGTGTGTGTGTGTGTGTGTGTGTGTAGGGCAATTCTTGGAGTGGCTAGGGGAGAAAGATAGTACTTTCAGACTCCATGGATCCCTGAATTCTTTAAAGAGAAAGAGAGAGGCAGGGGTGAGGGGAGAAAGGGGAGAAGAAATGTCCCATGGGATTTGTATGCTTAGGATAAAAGTTTCAGAGGAAAACAAATGAGTTTTCTCTTCATATAAAGTGTTTCCAGTACTTCAAGAAAGAACAAGAGTGTCCTCCCTCAAATATGGTTATTTTGAGAAGAAAAAGCATAATCCATGGCTTGCTGATACATAAATGAAACCAGAAAATATCAGCATGTAAAATATACATGAAAATATTTAATCAACACTGTGGCCGAATAATCACTAGCAAAGTGAAATATTTGAACAATTGTACTCTAATTCACATAAAAACCCAACTTTTGTACTTTTCTTTGCTAGTACAAATATGGTCTCTATATATTAGGATATTTTTGGTACTCAGAAACCTTAATACTAAATGCTAAATTGTATCTGGTTTTAAGGGAAATACTTCAGCCAATAGCATCTTACCAAATTCACACTGGTCTCCACTGTATCCTGGTACACAGGTGCATACATAAGTAGTATCTCTGGTATAACAGGTGCCTCCATTAAGGCATGGATTAGTTTTGCAAAGATCACGCCCTATAGTGTTCAAGGGAAGAAGATAAAGATTAGTTTCATTCTCGAGATATTTACATGTTTTAACATTCAAATATCACAATGTTCCTAAAATAATATAAATTTTGTGATAGCAATTAGGAGATACTGCACAAGGAATATTACATTCTGGAGTGTTGTTTTTTTTTCAATTTTGTGTTTATTACAAATTATAATAAATTTTCTCAATAACTTTTCACTATCATCTTAAAATTAAATTTTGCACTGTCTTTGGCAACTGAAGTAGTCTATGGCAGATTTAGTTGGCATGATATGGCAATTGATTTTAGTCAAAAACAATTAAACATGTGCACAGTGAATGGAAATGTATTCTTTTAAACAGGGTTAGTTCATGTGGAATGGCTGGATACATAGAACATGCATTCTTTTTTAGCAGATTGGCTTGTTACCATCATTTGAATTATTATTGCCTTTTACCACTTAATGCCCAGAAACTGTATTTCTTCGAAAGTGTGCACTGAAGTTTCTTCTGCTACATTAATATGCTTTTCCCAAAACACGTTCCAAATGTATTCCTTTAAACTATACTTGAAGAAAAGCAACATATGGATTAAACTCTAATGCAGGAGATTAAATCAAAATACAAAACCTCACCTAAAAATTAAATCTCAACTTTTCAAATTATAAATACAATACCTTCCTCACTTAAAAGCAAAACAAAACATGATTGGCATATGTTGCCCATAATTCAACTTTTAGCATACAAATAAGATATAGAAGCAAATATGTACTTATAAAGAGACATCTTTTTTTTCTAAAGACCATTAATTTTTACTACACTTTAACCATACATTTTGTTCAGTTCAAATAATTGGGCAAACAGTTTATTTTAATAATCTAGATTTATTATCAGTGTGTACTTGGACATACTTCGCCCAGCTATTTAAATTCAAAATGTTCATATATTTAGATAGGAGATGCAATATTTGCTGAAAATATTAAATAATAATCCAATGTATGTAAAATAAAAATATAATCTACAGATTTCTCAATTTTAAAATGCTGAAGTAATTGTACCTGAAAAGAAAAAGTTAAAATATTTATAAAGCTATAAAAAAGAATACATTAAGACTGAAAAAACACCACTGTAGAAGACATTAAGCCATATCCACAAAGAAAAATTAGTCAAAACTAAACTCAAACTTTCTGAGTGTTAATTATATTCAAAAACTCAGGGGAAAACTATTAGAGACATTGCATTATCTAGGGGTTATTAGACATACTTGAACTTTTTTTTTCCTAAATTACCCTAATTTTACTGGGATTCTTTATTTTCCATTCCCTAGAACTATTTTAAATCCTATTTAGATCTTGCCTGTTTCATTTAACTCTGCAGTTCTGCAGATAGCAAGAGGGGAAAGCAAGGCCATTATGGCCATGCTCACAGGTTGAGTCTGGTAATAGAATGTACAGTCTAGAATTCTGCAGTATTGAGTCCTTATCTTGGAAGGTGAAGCAAATGATATTTAGGTCAAGGATAAAAATTTTTCAAAAGGAAATAAGTTTGTAGGAAACTAACTTCATATTAGCCTGCAAAATCTATTTTGCATGAGCTCAGTTAACTAATCCGGCCTAAGAACCAATTAAATCTATTTTTAAAAACTCAGTAGATCAAGGTGATAAGTTGCTTTGGTACTTATATAAACTAATTCTCTATAAATGTTGTAGTATGAATAACTCAAGTTGTTTCTAAGCAAATATTTTCTTATCACATCAAGCATAATCATTCATAAAGTTCTGCTCTTGTTTGTATCTTGATGTTTTTCTATAACTTAAATTCTAATTCTAGACAAATAGAAGGGAATCAATATTATTCAAGTGAATTATTTGATAGTGTATTAGGTATAATCAAAAGAAAATAAAATGGAACATTCAATTACTTTGATCTAATTTACTCACAAAATATTACAAGCAGTTTTTAGGCTTCTGTTTTTACTCTTGCACCTGTGATTTCATTGATGTAAGGAATTCCCAGTGAGGAAACTCCCTCTACCAATGCAAATAGCAACTGAATTAAAATTGAGTTTTGGCAAGCTCCCTAAGGCATTGAAGAGTGTGATTTATTTAAGGTCACACACAGCCAGCATAACTTAGAGATTAAACTTGAAAACAGCTCTTCTAGACTCCAAAACCAGCTATTTATTCATTATGTCACACTGCCTATAAAATTGTTTTGATTTTAAGAAAAGTTTTCCTCTAAATGAAACAAATAATCAATCCAATTTTCAAGGTCAGACTCAAAAGGCAGTATTATTTATTGGAACAATCAAAATAATACAAAAGACAACACAACATTATTGAAAAATCATCAAATAAGTATTCATTTCAAAGGAACACTGTTTACAGGTGTTACTCTGGAAGAATATTAGATTGTTCTAATATGCCAATTACAACTGGAGATAGTAGTTTGTTCTGCTATCATAACTATTTAAATAACTACCTTCATTCATAAATATTGGTAATATATATTCATATGTGTATACTCAAAATGCAAGTCACCTGATCATGTGAATAGTATTTTTCTTTTACCAAAATGAACTAATATTTTGTTTGAGAACTATGAGAAACTAAATTTGACACTGTAAACACTATGATTATCAGTGGTTTAATAAGTGCAAAGTCTTTTTTTTAAAATAGTAATGGGCAATAGTTATCTTTTTGGTGATCTTTTTATACATGTCTCTCTGAGAAAAAAACACAACCCAGAAATTATTTAAAAAAAAAATTCAACACATATAAAATCTATAAAGCAGAGCCCAGAAAAATCTGAGTATGAAATGTAGAAACTATGAGGGATTTCCCATGATATCTAAGTAGCTATTATGCAAAACATATTTTTGTTCAAGATTTGATGGTGCCACAATAGAATCTACAATAGGAAATAAAATGACATAAAATATTTCTCCACTTTTAAAATATTTAATGGCAATATATAATAAAAGAGTTTTTAGTTGAGAATGAAAACCAGTTAAATTTCATGAATTACTATTATTATGGCATTCTCCTCTATGTTTTATAAAACCTTTTATATTTAATGCCCAAATTTAGGTGATACCATTATTTTCACTACATTCCACTTATGAATCATGACCTGGACTACTATAAGAAATACACATCATTTGTCTTTATAACTACAGTATTTTAATATTATGAGGAATATGGCTACATATATGTATAAACATATATACATATATACATACATATGTTTTAGATCAAAATTAATGTTCCTATTCTTTTGGAACAAGTCTACAAGTGTTGTGATCTTACCTGATAAATATACAGCTGTGCCTTCTACTGAATCTTCATTAGTGCCAATCAGGAAATCCGTTCCATTAGAAGTTTCCAGAAGGAGAAATGATGAGGTTATATGCTCGGTATTTAATTCCTCAGTGCTTATCATTGCCTGATCATCAGAATCAGGAGTTCTTGCAGGTGTCTGATTACTTCCTACTCCATTATAAATTGATTGTGTTTCAGTGCTTATTTCTATGGATGTGAAAGGTGTAGTTGGGTTTTCAGTGGTTTGTGGACCAGATTGCGATAGAACATCTCCTACAACACCATAGTTGGGAGAAGTGGGAATAGAAAGCAGTCCCTGCAAAGCATCTTCTAAATTATTTTCAACTGCAGCTTCTAGAGATGTTTCATCTTTGGGTAGGTTAATCCCTGGAGGGGTTTTGATTGTTTCTCCAGAAAATATCTGATCAGTATAGATTTGAGAATATTCGGGAGTCATGGTTTCTCCCTTAGCAATTAAAACCTCTGTGGCAGATGTCTCTGTCTCCTCCACTGCTAAATGAGTGCCAGGGGAAGCCAAGAATGGAATTCCCTGAGATTTTGCTTCAACTGGTGGCTTGAAAGTTGCTTCAGCATTTGAATTAACTTCTCTAAAAGTCTGTTCGAGTGAAATTTGGTGTACATCTGAATCTGTATCTGAAGCAGAACTTGGGATGATTACTTTAGGGAATTCAGATACACTATTAACTAAATGAATAGTTGCTCCAATTGAAGGAGTTTGAGAATACAATTCTGCAGATGCTGCATCTGATGTTGTTTCAATGTACTCTGTGGGATTTGATCCTTCAATCACCTCAGGAGTTCCAGTCAAATCCTGAGCAATTAATTTGATGTGACCAATATTTACATCCACTATATCACTGATCACTTCTTCTGCCCCAGAAGATGTCTCTGGTTTGAAAGAAGAACTCATAAATTTCTTCCCATCATCCTCAGACTGTGTTCTTTCCAAATAACTCAAAGTGGAGATTTCTTCACTTTGATCAGCAATTGGTTGTCCATCTGACAATGTGCTTGATTCAAAGAGATCATCCAAGGTACTTTCAGTAGCAACATATTTGGCTTCAATTTTTTGTTCTTTCATGTCCTGACTAATTGTGGAAAACATACTAGGAATGGCCAAGGATGATGCTGTGGGGAGTGAAACACCTGATTCAGCTGCCATGCTAGGAGTAGGGATTCCAGTTGTGAAGTGTATACTATTCCTTGAGATATAGTCCTGATCTAATCTGATTCCATCTTCAGAAGCTGCTGACTCATTGCTTATTGCCTGAGTGGGTCCAGGCCAAAGATTATCGCCAGATCCTTCCATTTTTTCTTCAGTGAAAGAAAGATTAAATGCTGTAGCTTCTTTCTCTTCAAGTTGAATATTTTCTTCATTATTTCCATATGGGCCTGATTGTAGCTCTGGATCTGTTTCTGTTTGCAGTGTTAATATGTCTTCATATACTGTTTTAGTGTGATCTATATCTATGATAGTGTTTTTATCAGTTGTAATTTCAGGTAGTATTTCAAAAGTTGAGCTCTTGGTAGTAGGCAATATTAAATCACTGTCTTCTTTGTCAAGATCTAAAATAATGTTTTCTGTAAATTTTCTTGTTTCAGGTGTCAAAGTGATGACTTCAAACTCCTTGGAATCATCTAAGGGGTGGCTTGTGGAACTTTCAAATGCCATTAGATTAGGCTGGGTGCCAGGTAAGTTTTGGAAATTTTTATTTTGCTCTGTTTGAGTTGGTAATACCCTTGTTGGTGATTCATTTGTAGCCAAAGCTTCTATACTTGGAAAGTCAGAATATTTTACCTCGTGGCTATTTGGAACTACTGTGGTGATTGCTACTGTTCTCTGAGCAACTGTGCTAGCATGAACTGAGTCTGCCCCACCTAACCACCCAGATCCTTCCCCGGAGTTTTCATAAGACTGATCAGAAATTTGGGGTGCTGAAGTTACAAATACATCAGTAGTTTCAAGACTTGAAGGTTTAGTAAAAAATAGAGTAGAAGAAGTTACTCCTCTACTTTCTGACTGGGAAGAGTTCTCTTGAGATAATTTTTCAGTGATGCTTGGCTGCTTACTGGTCTGAGTTTCTTCTATCTCATTGAATATTTGATTTTCAAAATCTTCCACTTTTAAGGAGTGAGTAACTGGTGATAAGATAGGTTCCTCATCACCATTATTCCCAGAACTTTCAAATAATAATGTACTGGCTATTGTGTGACTTATTTCTGAAACATTATTTGTTTGAGAACCATAGTATCTAATTTCTTCATGTGTTCCACTGAACTTTTTTTCTTGCTCTTCAGTTTTTCCAGGTTCTAAACTTGATTCTGAACTTTCAGGCTGGTGTGTGTCAGGAGTTAACATCCTGGTGCTTTCCTCTGTCCTAATGAAATTGAAAGGGTCTGTAGACTGACTAGGAAAAACTTCACCCCCTGATCCTTCTCCAGAAAATACTGCCTCAGTATGGAAATCTTGAACAGTTGGCCTAGCATCTTCAGGACCATTGTTTTCTATATGATCATTTTCAGCAAGGAGAATACTTCTTTTTGTATTTTCTTCTTCTCCGATTGCTGGCTCTATACCTGTGCTTTCAGATATTTGGGATTCTGTCACTGAGATATCATCAGAGGAAGGTGATTCTTTGGTAGCCTCTGTAAGAGGAACAAAGATGCCCAAAGCCTTTTCTTCTAAATTTGGAACAATTGTGCTAACAAAAGAAATGTCTCCATCTGTGGGCCTTGGTTCCTTGCTTCCAATCAAAGTCTCCTTTGTTGTTAGAATGGAATAGTCTGTGGTTTTTGGTTCACTTTCAGCAAATATTTCTGTATCAGAAATTACTCGTGTTGCAACAGTGCTTTTTTCTGATTCAAAAGGTTTTTGTTCTGCCATCTTTTCTTCTATGGATGCTTTACTTTCAATTCCTAATCCGGCTATGTTGACTTCATGCCCGGTACTTACTGTTAAATTGGTAGGTGGCACTATGAGAGAATGAGTCATAGAATCCGTACTGTTAACCTCTTCTTCAACTTTCCCTATTGCTGCTTCAGTATGTTCAGGAATTAATTGTGGGGAAGGACTATGTCTTACTTCAGTTTGGGTGATAAAGTCCACATCTCCAGAACCTGAATAAGCAAATGGGAAATCAGTACTGAATGTTTTTTCTGTGGTACTTGAAGATATGTGATCAATAGAACTGCTTATTTTAGTTGGCTCTTCTCCTGAGCCCTCAGTCATAAGTGGGAATTTTCCTGGGAGGTGGGCTGGTAAGCTAACCTTTGTGCCCCCAGACCCTTCAGAATCAGTTCCTGACTGTGATCTAGCTGAAATAGTTGTTGCAAAAGGTATTATTCCAGACTCCATGAATGTTTTTCCCCCAGAACCTTCTACTGCTGCTGTTTCCTCTACATTTAGAAGATGCGCTACTGTTGAATAGTTTCTAGATTCAGGTGTCACAACTTCTTTTAAAGGAGGGTCTGTGAGGAAGTCACTTACTTCTTGTGATTTCTCTGTGCTTAAATTCCCCCCAGCCAATTGATTTACAATTCCAATGTCTGATACATCTGTGGCAGAATTCAGAACTTCAGTTGGCTCAAAAGTCATAGAATATGTTATATGGGGTGGTACAGTACCAGTCATTTCCTTTACTTCATATTCAGTTGGCACTTCATCACCATTAGTCACCTTCAATGAAGCTAATGATTCAGTTGTAAGTTCCATGGCAGAACCAACTTCTCCAGAACCTTCCTCAAGAAGGAAGGAATGAGAGCTAACTCCCACAGTAGTAGGACTTTCTGGGACTTTGTGTTGAATAGTACTGCTCTCATTTACATATTCTTCCTCAGACTTATTTGAGAACAGGGGTTCAGAGGGGATATGGTCAGATTTAACTATGTTCTTATCAAATTCTGTGGATCTGTTTTCAATGGTGGTGGAATCAGGATTTGTAGGCTGAACTTCATCAGAATTTTTTATTTCAGAAGTGAAAATTAACTGCTCCATAGTGGGTTGTGTGGATGATACTTTCACAGATGTAGCCAGGACACCTGTGGTCTCTCTTTCATCACCTAGATTCTTTTCATCAGCAGATATGCTGATGCTGTTTGCTGATGTTGATGTTGATTGGGGAACCTTCGTTTGAGTTTCAAATTTGGTGGCCAGTATTTCTACAGAACTTTCTTCCCAAACTGGATAACTAGCACTTGAGGAAACACCTAAATTACTTTCTGTGGGGGTGACCTTGCTGGCATTTAAGGGAACACCTTTTGATGGCATCTCAACTGTGAGTGTATGCTTTAATAGGCTAGCTACTACTGTAGAAGTTTGGTTACGGTCTTCTTCTAAAAATCCAGAACCTTCTGGAATGAGAACTAAAGGAGGATTTCCTAAAAATTCAGTAGTGTTTCTGGAGGTTGTATCTTCCCAGCTTTCTACTGTGGAGATTGTAGTAGCCTGATGATTTCCTGTATGAACAAATGATCTCTCTTCTGGCAAGATGTCCACTGATACTGAACCAGGAGCAGTCATGGGAGCAGATGTGATCATGGAATCATGTCCAAACACTTCTTTAAAAGCCACTTCTGTAGTTTTGGGTAAGACTGCTCCCTGAGTCTCCTGGTTGACAAGAGCTTCACCTGAAGCCTCTTCAGGAAATGAAAGTACTGTTTCATTGTTTTCATCTGAATGGTTGAGAAGTTTAGGACCATTCTGTGTGACTGGATCAACCACTTCCAGTGATCCTGTCCTATGTAAAGCAGTTGCCCTACTCTGTTGGTCTGTAGGGAAAACATCTGATTCTCCACCTGAAAAAGGTTCTGGTGTTTCAGGATATGTGTCTGGCTTCCATGTAATTTCAAAAGACTCGAGTGTTTCTTTAGATTCTCTTGATTGCAATATAGTGGAAGATTCCATTTCAGATAACTCAAAAGGGTTAGTTTCACTACCGTGTGAAAAATTTGGAGAGGGTGCAACACTTTCAAACTGCCCTCTCCTGGCCTCTGCAGTTTCTGGGTCTTTGGGAATAGTAGTGACGAGATGTTTTCCATTTATATACTGCACAGATGGGGTTGTTGTCACTTCAGTAGAATTTTCACAGTCATCATCTTCTTCATCTACAAAATATGGTTCTAGTTCAATGAAGTCGGGTAAAAGTGTAAGAAAATCAGTTTGATCATCCGTTTCTTCACTGCAAGGTTCATCTTCTTTTGAGTTTGAATCTATTGGATGACCAATTATACTCATATCACTCATTCGACCTGAAAAAAACAAAGAGTTTTTCACAATACTTACATAGAAGAGATGATAGTGCACTATAGTGAATATGGTTAGCATTGATTACAAAAAAAGAAAGAATTCAAAACCAAATAATTTCAGATCGAGTCTAGTTACCACTGAATATATGCTGGACTTGGTCTTCAATAGTTTCCTTTTGTGAGAGCCAGAAGAAAAACAAGTTCAGTTCTAGTTTGATAAAAACAGCTTCTAGATCATGGCAACTATTAATGGATACCATTTTCAATGAACCAATATATATTTCACTAGTATAATAAATTCTTTTTAAAATTTGAAGTCAAGTATAACATTGAACTAAACTAAAAACACACAACAATCAACTCTACTTTCTCTTGTTAGAAAACAACCACAAGTAAGACTATTTTCTACAGCTAGGCTAAATAGTTATCTTATTCTCTTTTAAAACAGGACCATGCAAGGATCGCACACATAGAAACAAAATATTCTCCATGGAAACAGATGATTGATAAAAAAGTTAAAAACCCAACAACCAAAAGCTAACAAAGAGACATCAACAACTTCTACCAGTGAATTCAGAAGCAATGTGTAAACAACTGGCTGAATGTCTTATCTAGAGACCATTCTTTATGGACTAAAAGCATACACTTGTGCAAAAGCATCCCAGAGCTAAAAGAGCAGGCATGCATGGGAATCTCTCAATGTATATACAACTTTAATACCTACTATGCCTTTGGAATGAGTTTGAGTCAAGATCATAAATGTAGTTCTTAATCAGGATGCTAAATCACTTCAAATTATTTATCTAACACTTTTCACAAGCTCCAGAATTACAACTAAATGACATTTCAAGTTTTTTTTTTTTAAAGTAAATGTTATCCAAAGAATTCTGAGATTATTAAAGTGTAATGTGACATTGAACATGGGGTACAATGACTCTTCTTGGGGCTAGAATTGTCCTCCCAGACATGCCCCTCATGGCCTAGAGCTGTTCCTGCTTCCCTCTTTGCTGACCCAGAGAATAATGGAATAATCTCCCCTCTTCTCAGGATGAAGCTGCCCTTCCAGTTACTCAGTAGTAAAGTGGGGAGGAGTCTATTTCTAAGCCTTGTAGGTAAAGAAATGCTCAAAGGAATGGGAAGCAAGACAGCAACCCTTGGGGTATAATGGCCACCACACTGCACTATTGAGCCATTACCATCATGAGGCATTCTAGGGCTTTGCCTCAGTCATTGAAAATATTAAATTTAGTGGACAAATTTCTCAGACAAGTTACTTCCTATATAAAAGTTACTTAATTACTCCCAGACTCATGTTTCTTATCTGTAAAAAGTAATAAAACTAGTAGCTTCCACAATTAACTCTAACCTATAGTATCTAATTCTTTTGCCTGAGATAGCCTCACTCAATTAAAACATCTAAAAATTAGAAATTATTTTACAAAAAATCCACAAATTAAAACAGGGTTTATAAGTCTAAAGACCTCTGAATAAATTTCTCTTAAAAATTAATTTAAAACAGATTCAACTAGACTTTATCAACAACATGCAGTTTACTGAAGGGAGAAACAAGACCATTTTCCTAGATAATACAGACAAAACTTTGAGAAAAGATTATGAAGAGGAAAACCACCCTACTGCAATGACAGTCTGGTTTGTATAACAGCTGGTCACATGAGGAAAAAAATTAGACTAACAATGATTGGTTTCTGTTCAATTGATGTGGCAAGTCAAACGCAAGGCACCAATTGAAAAACATAATTTTCCTATGTGTAGTCTAATGCTTACATTAGAAAAGAAACTTTATGATTCCCATTTTAGGTCACTAGATATTCGCCTATGAACTGGTAAATTGTTCTTGCATTTTTCACAGCAACTGTTGTAGTTAAATGGTAATTGAAAATATTTTTACATCTATATTTAACTTCACTAAAATAATTGGATGTTGACATCATTTTCCCTTTTATATTTATGTGTGATAGGCTTAAAAGCTTTTTCCATTAAATATTGTAAAAATAAGTATTTTTATACCATATAAAATTATATTTAGCATGGATGAATTTTTAAATCACCACATTCTGGTTTGGGCTCACAAATAAAGTAACTAAAAATAATCAAAATTGGAATATGAATAGAGTTGTAAAATATGAAAAACTATTTACACAAACTACCACAAGTGATCTTCATACCAACCTGAAAAATAGGCACCACAGCTATTTTTGCTGACATTTTACAGATAAGGAAACTGAGGCATAGAGATTAAATGGCTTGACTATGGTCACCCACAGGCAGACTTTAGGTTCAGTACTCCTTCTACTACATCATTTTAAATCTGTCAGAGCATATTTTCTTAGACTTAAATAATAAATAAATAATAACACCTCTTTTTCCTGAATTCCAAGCAAAGATCCAATAGGCAACAGGCCAATCAAAGCATTAACTCAGAAGATAGCCATGGCGAGGTTGGGATTGAGAAAGAAGTCATGAAAAGAAATTAGGCTTTGATTCTCAGTCACCAAAATTGAATCATTCTTTTTTACCCTTTAACTTAACCTATCATATATATATAAAGTAGCATGGATAGGTAGCAAAAGAAAAACTGACCTTATGAATCATGCCCAAATTTCCTTTCATTTAAAAATGTTATGATTTCCCAGGTTTGCAGTTGAGAAATAATAGACCCTCAGAACCTATCCAACCCATTTCATATCTGCAAAAGGATCTCTACCATGATATAACTTTCAAGAGGTCAGTTTAATCTTTGCTTTATGACTCCAAGTGGTGATCTTGTGGGGTCTGGAAAAGGAAGATCTACTATATCCTTGAGCTTCCTTATATTAAACCCAAATATGCCACCTGGCAACATCCATCCTTTGCTTTCTAACTCTATCCTCTAGGTCAAGCATGATCCCTCTTCCATAAGGTACCCCTTCAAATATTTGAAGACAGTTATCAGGTCTCTCTAAATTCTTCTTCAAAAGAGATTTGTGTATACATATTGTATACAATCTTTTTTGTGAATCATTCTCCTGTCTATATTTACACTGATGAGAAAGACCCTAACTATATAATTGTATCTAAAATGTATTTTGTTCAATTAAAATTATAATGTAAAAACAAATGCTAATGACTATGAAACTACACACGATTATATTAGATTGATTCATGTATTCTTTGGTCAGGTCTACACAAGTATGTCAAAGTGCAAGTCAGAGCAAAATTGTTCAAATCATTATAACCCTTAATGGGCTTTGTGACCTATGGTAACCTTTTGTATTTCAGCATCTTCTCTCTATATATATTGGAATTTTTGCAATGTTATCATCAGTAGATAGATAAATAAAAAAGTATATTTGTTTTCAATTCTTCAAAATTTATTTCAAAGGCATTATATTCATGATTTGTCAAGACTAAGACCAAAAATCTGTCTTTTATTACTTCAGGATGGAGGTATATAATGAGACAAAATTTGATATATATATTTACTCATTTCTATTGCAATTCTATATCCATATTTGCAAATGACATAACATAATCTATTCATTTGAGAATACTTTTAATAAGAGTAACCACAGAGCCTATTGAGAAAATCAACAGCATAATCTTTCCACTTCTCCTGCTCTAACTTAGAAGGGTATTAGCACACTTTTAAAAGCCATCAATGAAGACAATTCTCATTTTTCTGTTCCTTAAAGAAAACAAAATTGAGCCCACCCATAAAAATCATAGAATTCAAACAGAAGGGACTTTCAAAGTCATCTAGTGAAGTCTCCTAATTTTAGAGATGAAGAAACTAATCTTCAAAGAAGTACCCAAGATCACATAATAAAGAATTCACAGAATTGAACTAGAACCCAGATCTTTCCAGGCCACTGCTTTTAGTACTACACTAACTTGTATCAAACAGATGTACAAGGACCTCTTTTTTGCAATTTTATGCTCTCTGGAGAAAAACTACTTCATTAAAAACTCAATTTCCAAATGTTAGTTATTGAGCCTGTTTTCTAAGTTGGAAAAATATTAAGGTACTGAAATCACAGTAATGTCATACCTGAAGAAAACAACTTTTATTTTTCATAATACCGTTTTTATTCATTTATTAGTTCACCTGTTTTTTTTTTTAAAATACAAAGTAGAATGAACAATTATGGATGTTATTCTAATATCATATCCTCTTCCCCACTTTCCAGATAATTAAATAAGCAATTCTAATTTTAATTTAGGACAATAGAAACTCATGATCACTTAAGCATATATTGATGCCTATACCTGACATACACTTTCAATAATTGGACTCAGAAACTTCATTCTACCATTCTTGAAAGAATCTGTTAATTCACTTTTGCTGATTTGTGAAACAAAAAGTCTGAACAGAGGGATGTTCACAACAATTCATTTTTATAGAACACTGGGAAAGTCTCTAATTCTCAGTCAGCCAATAATTAGGAGGCATCCTCCAAACTATGAAACCTGGTCAGTACTGCCCCAGTGGTTTTGTTTCCACTCCATGAGACATGCCCTCTTATATGTCCCTAGATAAAGAGTCAGCCACAAGCTTAATTGGTATTTTCATCAAATCCATCTGAGACTCAGCTGATCACTTTCCTATCCCTAGTAACTCTACTTTCTACTCCACCCACCCTCCTCTCCACTCCCATCCCCAATTTTGTTTTATAACTCCATATGAGTACACCTTACTGACATTATACTGTGAATTCTTTGGGGGCATGGACTTTACTTTTGCCTTTCTTTATATCTTCAGAATTCAGCATAGTACATGACACATAATAGGCACTTAAAAATTCTTATTGTTTTGGCTTGATTTGTCTTCACAACAATATAAGAATTATCAGTCAGTCAACAAGATTTCATTAAACACTTAGTATGGGTGAGACATTCAGCTGAACACTGGAATTTTTTGCCTCATGAATAATATTAGCTCAGACTATATTATTTATTAGCATTTACAATTTCAAAATTCATAACCCTAAAAATTGTGCCAGTGCTACCTAATAGGTAGTGAGGAAAACTGTTTATTCACCAATAATGCCTAGGATGGAAATCTAGGCTAAAGGAACAGGTTAATTAGGTAAAAGCAGATTTCTTGAGGTTGCTGCTAGAATTGTCTTCTCTTCCTCCCCCTCAAAATATACTCCTGTTATATCATCATGTTTTTGCTCATACTAACCTCCAGGACTTCCATAAATGCCACCACCACCATACCCAATTCTGGCTACTGAAGTCCCCTCCCGTCCTTCAAAGTTCAACTCAGTTGTTTTTTCTCTCATCTCACCCTAGAAATGAATATATTGTCTTCCTCCTTGTCCAGTTCCAGGATTTAAATTAGGAAGACTCTTCCAGAGATCAAATTCAACCTCAGACATTTACTAGCTGGATGATACTGGGCAAGTCATTTAACCTGTTTGCCTCAGTTTCCTCATCTGTAAAATGAGCTGGAGAAAGAAATAGCAAATCACACCAGTATCTTTGCCAAGAAAATCCTAAATGAATTTCTGCAGAGTCGGACATAATTGAACCATCTGAACAACAGTCTTCTATTTCTGTGATCTTCTTGGAACATGGTAAATGAAACTATGTTTAAATAAATGGTCTAGTCCTTGAGAAGCTCAATTTGACTTCTTAATATTTAGACAAAAGGAAAAAGAATCATGCATTGACTTTCACAAAAGTTTACTTATTAAAAGAGGATATTAGGTCTATTCCTATGCTGAGCAATTTATTATTTATGTGAAACACAGTTTCTATTGGTATAAGAACCCAATTTAGTCACAAAATAGCAAACACAGTCATGTTACAGAAGAAACATTAAATCCCATGAGATAAATTACTACACATAATAAGGGTGCCATGATGCTGGTGTGGAAATCTGTATTTTGCTATTTGTATAAAAATGAAAAAGTGGACTCTATAGATGTTTGATGGAGATAGCACAGTTTAATGGAATGAGCTGGCCCCAAAGTTAAGAATCCATGGTCAAGTCTCAGCTCTGATACTTCAATTAGTTTTGTGATGCTAGATAATTTACTGAATGTCTATTATTCCAAAATGATGATTAAGTCCAGTTCGTAACTATAGTCTATGGCTTTCAAATGAAAAGATTATATCACAAAAATAGGTGTACATCCCATGTCTAGCCCAATTTTAGAATTTCTGAGGTAGGGGTGTTTATTGCATCCATTATTATGGTGATTAAAAATCATGTGAAAATTTACTCTAACACTTGAAACCTTCAAGAGCTAAGGCAGAAATCAGATTAAAGATTCTGAAATTATCAGGTTCACTGGTCCGTGTATCTCCATTAACACTATTAGCTGTGCTTGACTTACTGACATCCCTCTGGTTTTTTATCTTCCATTGACAGCCTACTCATGTTGAGCCAAAAGCCTGACACTTCTCAAGTCATGAATTTTACATCTAGAGGAGAGATAATATGTGTGTAAAAAATGCATGCATCAATGATAAACTTGCTGTTAGAGGCAGGCATGCACTGGACAGGATAAGTGGGAAATTGTCTCTCTTTTTTTTTTTTTCCAATTTGTTTAAACTCTACTTGATGCTATTTGCTAGGGGAGAGGGGAAGAGTCATTTAGAGAAAATCCTCTGATCTAAATATGCTTAGATCCTTATCATCAAGTGTAGAAATGTACCCCCTTGTAGAAATGACTCAAGCCTCCACAACCTTCATTTTGGATAGATTAAATGCACAAATTGTCATAGAGCAGTTTTAGATTCTAGGATTTGGCAAGTTTCTGAACAATAGATAAAAAGCTGCATGTAACACGAAGTCATCCAGGTTACTTCCATTTCTACATACTGTGTTTATGGATCAAGAGCAAAAGGAATCAACCAAAACTGAGCAAAGATTTATACTTATATTTCTCTATTTATCTGTGCTTTAAAAATTGTTTCAAGACTATTTTATGCTTAATTAAACTTCTTAAAAAGCAGAAAAAAATGCCCTGGGTGGTCAAAGATAAGAATTTTAATGATAAATAATAGGTCTAAAAGTAAAAATGAACAGGAAAGCATTTCCAGTAGAAGAAATAAGCAATTCTTGGGATGGTCTGACCACTAAATAGATTCAGTCATAAATGTATATAAAGGTACTACTTGGCGGGGAAAGAGTAACTTGTTAAATGTAAACTTATTATAATTATGGCAAAGGACTTCTAAGCACTTACAACATAACTAACAGGATAATCTTTCTTAAATATTACTTTCATCATGATCCCTCCTTGCCTAGAAACCTACAGGGTTCCAAGTGACTTTTTAGATTTAAATGTCTCAGTCCCTTTCATGTGAACTGGATTCAGTGACCTCTTGTAGCCTTCTGTCTCAGAGATTCAGTGATTAATCTGCCTAACATTTAAAGTGATTACTCAGTAAACACACACACACACACACACACACACACACACACACACAAAACAAAAGCACTAGACTGGTAATGGTTAAATTTAATGTATTTAGTTTGGAAAACCACTTCTGCTCTCTGGGACTCAGTTTTCCTATTTGTAAAATAAGGCTATTAGATTAGGATATATTTAAATTCACTGTCAGCACTGCCATATGTAATTATTTTACTTTCATCCTCATGACATCATGTCCTACTCCAAACTTTCTCTATTTCTATGTCTTTGTTGATAGTGTTCCCTATAGCTGGAAAGTCCTATTATTTCTGAATCCCTTAAGGGCCTTATCTCCTTACCATATAGATCATCTTTGAGTTTCATTCCCTAGAACCACCAAATAATTTATGCTTCCTAATTTCTCACATTTCTAGTTACCTATACTTTTGCCTTCTCTCTTCAAATAGATTCTAAGTTCCTTGAGAGCAGGGATTCATGTTTCTTTTATGTTCTTTATAGTATCTATTGATAAAGTCTTGGCCTTCCCTTTACCCTCAATCTATTTTCCTACAATCTCCTCCCCACCCCACTCCTTCCCACCAGAAACTAGGTTCCAGCCTTGGCTTTATCAGCTTAGTCATCTTATCACATGGAGGCCTAGACCTCCAGGATACTTCAAGATTTCAGAACTCTCCATTCCAGATCTCAAACACAGGTAACATCCTCCTCTCTTTCCTCCCCTTCTCCTTGCCAATGCTCCTTTATATGTTCTTTTCCTTCATTAGAATGTAAGCCCCTTGAGACTGTCTTGCTTGCTTGTATTTGTATCCCCAGAAAACTGCATAGTGTCTGCACATGGTAAGCATGCCATAAGTATAGAATCTGTCTTAGTATGTATATACATAAATTTGTATGTATACTCGATCTTTACCATACAGCCAAGATATTATACATATGGCAATGTAACAGAGTATGCAGCAGACCTATAATTTTATTGGGTTATTCAAATATGGATAAAGAAATTGCCTCTATCAAGAAGATCAACAGCTATGCTTCAATTTAGAATTTTAGAGTTGTCCAGGGAACTGAAAAATAAATGACATGACCAGCATTACTAAACTTTTGGCAAAAGTAGGACTTGAATCCAGATCTTCATGATGCTGAGGCCAGCTCTCTATTTCCTCTACCACACTATATCTCTGACTTTTTATACAGCATTCAGGTAGTCAGTGTTTTTGTTTTGTTTTTAATTTAGATTGCTCTGAATAAGTCAAGACACTGCTAGATTCTGTTAGCCAATAAATACACATTCTTGAATTAAGCCAGATTATCCTAGAATTTTCTACATCCTATAGGAAGTTCAAGAGTTCATGCAATGTAGAAATCATTCACTTTGGTCAACAATTACTAGAACATCAGACAGAGTCAGAAAGTTCAGTTACATTTAGATGCTAGTTATATGATCCCAGATTTAGTCATGTTTGCCTAAGTTTTCTCATATGTAATGAGATAGAGAAGAAAATTGCAAACCACTTCAGTATCTCTCTCTGCCAAGAAAACCCCAAATAGGGTCATGAAGAATGGTGCACAGCTGAAAACAACTGAACAACAATAATACTTAATGAGTAGAAAGTATAACTATTGCAATTATTCAGATAATTCAGTTCTCCATTTAAACTATCATACCATATTACTGTGGTGTGTAATTGATTTTTTTCTTCTATTCCCTTTCTCTTGAATGCAACTCTCATCAATCTCCTACCCCATCCCAAGAAATCCTAAAAATGACACTGGATCTATGAATTTCTTGTTTATTTATTAGAGATATGTATGATTTAAGAGCCATTAAGAAAAAAATATAACTCTTGCGTCAAGGGCTGGAAAGTTTCCTTGAAAACAAAGAAAATATAACAGAGAATGTATATGCATTCTATGAATAACCTGAGTCTATTTCTTTCTTAATACCTGTGGAAATTTATAAAGAAATGAGAAAAAGAATAATCTTCCAACAGAAATTAAATGGACAGTTATCAAAAGCAAAAGGAGATTTTTTACATATGTGAGGCATACAGAGCAAAATTAATGAATTTTACATTTGGACTGCCTTGAATCAAAGCTGTACTTGAATTTTTTAAATTGCAGCTACAGTTGATTTCTGTGCAAAATTTCCCATCACACTTGATTAAACATGACATGATAATGAGTTTAAACTTTAACAAGTTATTACCATTAAATGACTACTGATGCTAATATAATGTGATATGATTTTTAGTGGCAGAAAAAAATTATTTAAAAAATATATATTTTACTATATAACTGGATCTAGCTTTTCCTACTCTAAAGAAAGCAGCTTGAAAATACTGCTCAAAAATAATTAAAAAAAAAAAAGTGTTCCATCAAGTAGTCAGTTCAAGTCAACAAACATTCATTAAGGGACTCAGATGAGTTAACCATTTCCACAGGAGCCAGAATAAGAAAAAGTAGATCCAAATTACAAAACATAGCTTTAGGTTTAAAAGAATTAAAAGATTCCTATTAATAGGACATGACATGTTTTTGTGGTTTAAATTTGTTAGTTAAAACAACAAACAATTAACTTATAGTAGTAAGAAATCTTTTGGGGACTTTTGCCTTCAACATATGTGAATTTGCATAATTGTTACAGAGACTTATTGCTTTATTGGTCCTTGCTTGGTAGGTTTGGTTTTTCCCCAGGAGGAAAGGAACAAGAGGAAGGAAGGGAAAATAAATGTTTGATAATTGTGGGGGTAGGGATGAAATGAAACAAAATGACAGTTGTCTTTGAGTTGTTTTTTTGTTATTGTTTTTTGAAACTGAGAAGTGATTTCATCAATAGAGTAAGAGCTCTCCCTACTATAGCAGATAAGCACTTTTTCTATAATTAATTGTTTTAGAGACTTGTTTGAAGGACTGAGGTTAAGTGATTTGCTCAGAATCACAGTTAGTTTCTGTCAGAGACAAGACCTAAGTATTTAGTAGATAGGATGTTAAACCTGTAGCCAAGAAGATTGGAATTAAAATTCTACATCTGATGCCTACATAGCTTTGTTATCAAATAATCATTTAACCTCATTGAGTCTCAACTTCCTATCTGTAAAATGGAGATAATAATAGCAGTTGTCTCATAAATTTGCTGTGAAGATCAAATGAGCTATACTTAAAACCCTCTATCAAATTTAACTATATTATGATTTTTTATTACTAATTCTGATTCCCAGTTAACCTGTCTCTCTACAGTCTTATGCTATTTTTATTCCTTGATATTTTTATGTTGAAGTCACAGTGAAAATCCTATGCCCTGGAAGGCCATGTAGAACTGTGGAAAGAACACTAGCTTTAAAGACAATCTGAGTTCAAATATGATCTCTTTCATTTTCGTTACCTGTGTGACATGAGAATAGGCAAATCACATAACCCCCGCAAGGATCAGTTTTCTCAACTATAAAATGATGGGGTTGAAAAAAATTACCCTCATGGTTCCTTCCATCACTAAATCTGTGATCCTATTACACTTTTTCCAAGTCCCAAAGATTTGTGCTCCTTCAATGGGCAATAGATTCAGGAAGGCTTGGATTAGAGAAAGAGATTGCTCTATCAACTGATGGGGGAAAAACCAGAAGGCTCCTACACAATCCTTACTCTCCCACATTCATACATTTCAAATAATCAAGACAAATGGGCACTATGTCCCTCCCTTCTCTTTTTATCCTTTTATGACTTCTTTTCTTTTAAGGCAAATCTCACTTGGAGTGGGTTGGGATGAACATACAATGTGCTTTGTCCCATGCCTTCCAACCTAAAGAGACAACCATGGTACAAGTTCCCCATGAGCTGTGAAGGAGGGGCTATCCCCTGAGAGCTGTTTAGGAGCCTATATAATTATCATCATTATACTAGTTTTAGAAGCAACAATTCTGACAGAGAAATTAAAAACTTGCTGAGACCACCCTGAAAATAAGTGCAGGAACAAAACTCTAGGTTGGCCTGTTCATACAAAGCCATGGGAGTTTTGTTTTTGTTTGCCTTAAGATATAATTAAGTTTTGAGAGGATTATTAAGTGTAGCACCATATGAAGAAGTTCTAGGTCAGTTACTTCATTAGTGCAAAATTATGAACTGGAATAATAGATGTGAAGGTACTTTGAAAAGTTAAAAGCTCTTAACAAGCATAAAAGGGCAGTATCATAAAGAATGAGAAAATTAAGCTCAAGTTATTTGCAGACTAATGCAAGAAAAAAACATGGCTTTACTAGGGACAACGTCAAGACTGGCTGGTTGGACTTGGTTAATTCATTTGTAATGTCTAAGTTTAAAAGTAAGGGAAAGTTTTGCTTTAAGTGTATATTCTACAAGACTTGCCAGTTCCTAGGGGTCTAGGGTTCTTTCAGTTCCTCAATCAACTAGAACTTATTAAGACCTTTCAATGTGCCAAGAAAAACATAGTCTCTGCTCACAATATTCTAATTAGGTTAATATCCTGATATCCTCTCATATTCTCAAGAGGAGACAACATTAAACAACTATGTACACATATGTGTGCATATATGCACACTTTAATTGGAAGATCTCAGAGAAAAGAGAGGGAGATGAGTAAGGAGAAGCAAAAATGGCCTTTTATGAAGGTAGTATTTGAATTAAGTCTTGAAAGGAGGTAGAGAAGCTAAGGGGCAGAGACAAGGTACTCCATTTAGGAGACAGTAAATATAAAAAAATAAGGTTGAGAGATGGAGTATCATATACCAGGAAGAGCAAGAAGGCTGGGTGTCATTGTATTTTAGAGTATGTAAAGGAGGAACAAAGTATAAAAAGATTGGAAAGTACAGAGGGGACAAATTGGGATAGGATTTAAAAGTCAAAAATAAGACTTCATATTTGAACATGAAGGTAACTGTCCCTAAGAAAGAAATATAGAATGGATGGCTCAGAAAATAATGAGCTTAGATACATGTTCTTTTTGTTCCCATTATCATCTAGGAGAGCAGCTGGTAAGAGATAAGGCTCCTAGGACAACTAGGGCTGAGAAGAACCAGAGGTATATTTGCAGATCTAGACATGGGGAACAAACTACAATGATTTTCTCCTCTTTATTTCAATGCCTGTACATTTTTCAAAGACCAAATTCAAGTCAATAAAGTTGTTCCTACCCATATTGGTATCTCCTACCTC
This sequence comes from Sarcophilus harrisii, assembly GCF_902635505.1. Classification (NCBI taxonomy): domain Eukaryota; kingdom Metazoa; phylum Chordata; class Mammalia; order Dasyuromorphia; family Dasyuridae; genus Sarcophilus; species Sarcophilus harrisii. Next base: position 174,673,803 of record NC_045426.1, on the reverse strand, counting down.
TGAATTCCTACTGCTCTCCCAGTCCCACAATTTGCACTAAAGTATTCAGTCTTGTATTGATTGTTCTGTCTTCTCCTTAATTGTAAGGTTTTGCAGAGAGTTATTTTTAAATTTGCAATTCATGCTCAAATATCTTCAGACCAATTGATAAGACCTTAACAGAGGAAGATTTTACATCATTTTTTAGGAAACTGGCAAAAGAATCTCTTGTTAAAATTTTAGTTTTATTCTCTGTCTCAGGGATTTCACCCACCACTGATGATTAAAAGGATGATGACTTTTATTTACACTTTTAAGTCATGGCTTAGCAAATGTAAAGAATCAAGCAAAGTCAGTTTTAGGGAGAAGAGATTTCCCTTTGATGTAAGGAGAGAAGACAGATATACTTATCTCATTACTAGAGGGGAAAGTATCATTTCTCTTTTCACTTGTTTGCTCAAACTCTAATCCCATAGTGTTAAAACTTGATCTTCTATCTTCTAATTATAAAGTTGTTTTCTAACAATTCTCCCTTTAACTTTACCTCATAGGGTCTATTTAAACACTAAATTCACTCCTCTTTGTGTGTTGTGAAGATTAATGAGGCAATGATGGTGGGAAATTTTTCAAAATAATGGTACAATAAAAATGATGAGCATTCATTTATAAGTGTTTAGAGAGCTGATAGACTTTCTGTCTGATGGAGTGACAAATTCAGGAAGTATTTATACTAGAAGAAGCACTAGATAGGAAATCTAGGAATCTGAGTCTAGTGCCAGCCTAATTACTACAGAGCTGCAAGATTCAGTTTTTTTATATGTCAAATGAAAGGTTTGGGCAATTTAAACGATAAGCTTAATCTATTCACTTCTACAGCAGGAATTCTTAACCACTGGTGCAGATATTCCCTTCAGGGTTGAATTTCAAGGGGTCAGAAATCTTGGGCAAGAAAAAAATTATATCTTTATTTTCATTAAATTATAACTGAAATTAACATTTCCTTCAATTACATTTTTTTTGAAAAAGTATTTTTCTGAGAAGGGGCCCATAGTCTTTACCAGAATGACCAAAAAAGGTTACAAACCCCTGCTCTGATAACCTATTCTCAAATAAAGAATGTCTCCTCACTACCACAGTGACATCATTGTCTTATTTTAACAGATTTATGACTAATAGAACTGAAGTCTCTTGAGTTTTAAGTTACTCGAAGTAAAAAGAGAGACACAGGCAGAGAGGAAAGGAAAGGAAAAAGGAAAGGAGAAAGGGAAGGGGGAAGGGAAGGGAAGGAGGAAGGGAAGGGGGAAAGGAAGGAAGAAGGGAAGGGAGAAAGGAAGGAAGAAGGGAAGGGAAGGGAAGGGAGAAGGGAAGGGGAAGGGGAAGGGGGAAGGGAAGAGAAGGAGAGGAGAGAGAAGGAGAGGAGAAAGAGAAAGGGAGAGAGGGAGGAAGGGAAAAAGGAAGGAAGGAAGGAAGGAAGGAAGGAAGGAAGGAAGGAAGGAAGGAAGGAAGGAAGGAAGGAAGGAAGGAAGAAGAATTCAAAACAAATCCCCAATGATACCATTGAGTTTTCCAAAAGGAAAGGAAAAATTCTTCCCAAAGACTGAAGCTACACTAGCTGCTGCTGCTGCTGTTCTTGATGTTGATGTTGATGTTATCAGAGACAGGGTGGGAACCCAACTCTTTCTGAATAGAAGTCTAGGATTCTATCCAATATGTCTCATGGCCTCCTCCATTTCATTTTTATGTATAAACATGGTCTTTATGATTACAAAATATTGTGCTAAAGCAACTCAAAGACATGGTCATTGTTTGAGTCCTACAAGACTAGATCATGTAAATATAACTTTAAAAAAATTAGACTACGCAATGCGATGTTTAAATATTGGTACAAACCCAAACATTTCCTGTTCTTTTCTCTGAAAACAAAACCTTCAGTTAATGTTACTTTCTATTCCTGCACTACTTCCCCAGAGCCATAATGTCAGAATAAAACTTAGTTGTTATGCATTGCTAGGATACTGGCACCAAATGTAGAAGAGATTAGTCAGAGGGAAATTATCTCTGACTTTTGTAAGCAATTATACCAAGATGCAATATGGGAATAGTTTTAACACATGAAATTTTCTTTCCAAAGTGTACACCAATACTATAGGTAAGACTACCTAGAAATATCACTACTACTTAACACCATATGGTAATTTTGTTTAAAAAAAATCTTTTTTTTTTTACCTCGTCATTTAATTCTTTATTAATAGTTTCATACCTACAGTGAACCCAATAAAGCCACTACTCCATATCTAGCCCTCATTCTTTGCCAAATCTTTATTCTCCAAAAAAGACAAGGCAACTAATTCATACTCCTTTGAGTAATCATTATAACATAAAACAATACTGAGCCTATCATCCTTTAAGAAGACAATTAGCAGCCAAAACAATTTTTTAAAATAGTATTAACCAAATGAAAGAGAAAAAATACTTTTAAAACTAGGATCCTCATAAGAAAAAAAAAAAAAAAAAAGAAAGAACACATAAGAAAGACCATAATCTATAATGGAAACATATACTTCAACAACACAAGTCACTGAATGATTTCTGGTGCAGTCAAATTGTGCCTGTAAAATTCATTTGACAGTTTTGATTATGTTTACATATTATTAATCAATCACTGACAAATTAATGAGGAGTAATGATCAATTCAACTAAACCCAATGTTTAGCAACTAAACAAATTATTAAAAACTGTTAAATGAATTGAGTGTACAAATATCTCCACTCAATTCTGTACAACTTCATAGAAATCAATATCATTTCTAATAGAATTTTTTCTGAGTAAAAGAATGTGAATATTGAGAGCTTATCCACAAGAGTGTACATCTCCAAATCTATATACTCTTATAAAATAAAAAAGTTTATTCCAATAAATTCATATATACATATCATATATATCTATTCATATATGCACATATATATGAATATATACATACATTCAAATTTGTCCACATTAGTGATTTCTTTGGCATGAGAACTCCCTAAACCAATGTAGACTCATTCATAATTTAGTTTCAGAAAAGTTGATTGGGCCAATGAAAGATTAAGGAAGCGGCATGTGGTTCTACAGCCAATATGTATAAGAGCAAATAGGGCTTGAATCTATTTTCCTGACTCCTATCTGCACATACAAATAAATGTAAATATATACATATGCATGCATTTATAACCCCTAGTCATACATATAAAAATACACCAAAAGAGAAAGCAAAGAATATTTGTATTTATATATTCTTTTCTCATGTAGGAGACATAGAAATTTGCAAGATTTTGAAATATTTCTGCTTGAGGTTTCTATTGGTACCCATGTAAACAAAGAGCTGGCCCACTATTTTCCTTATTGTGCATGTGTGTGTGCCTACACACTCAATTTCTTATGATCTAGGTAATCTTTTAATTTCTTACTGAGGAAAATCTCATTAGAGGTGAGATTGTAGGTGAGAAAAATGCATTGTCTTAGAATTCTAATATTATCCTGGTTATTTTTTACATTTGCAAGTAATATCTATTTGTACTAAAATGAGACATTTAATATTAGTACATTTAAGCACATTGTGACCTACGACGCTATAAGCTAGGTGTGTGTGTATGTGTGTGTGTGTGTGAATTTCTATGCTGACTTGTGATTCAAAGATGCCTGATTACAGAAACCCTTCCCAAAAGAATGGGGCTAAAAACAGGCTCTAGTTACCTTCATATGTTCACAAAGAAAACCTTTCAATACTTTCTCAGGATGCAGGTGTGCAAATTACTCTTGCAATAGACAGAAGTCATGTTTTCAGTAACCTCTGGACCTCTGTTAAACACCCCCTGTAGCATTTTTCAGCTCATAAAAATTTTATGAGCTGAAAAGTTCCCTCAACCTTTTGAGTTGCTAACCACAGTTCCCCTCCAGCCCCAGCTCCTGCACCCAACTTGTTATTATGATCAGCTGGGGTAAGGGTAACATAAAAGTGTCACAAGTAGCATGTTTTCTTTCATGGCAGTGAAAAACTAAGATTGTTATAACTAAGAACAATAAAAAATGACAAATTCCATAGAGCAATATCACTCAAAAATAGGTTAGTATATCACAATTTAGATTGCTTAGAATGTTTAAGGTGTTCTGGATTTCTACAAAGATGAATGAAATCTATAGTCCTATTGTGATTTCACAGCCTGAAAAATAATTGGGTTTTAGTTGTTTTATTAAATAGATTTTCCTGAAATGGTCTACAACCCCACCCTTATGAATGTCACTTCTACCTTAGATTCTTTTTATTTTCCGTATAAAGAAATTTAATGCTTTCTACTATCATTAATTTCATATTTGCTTCATTTATTTTATATGGCAAAGATTGGTATGGTTGAACAATTATCTCAGAAAAAGAAAGCTGAATTTATGCAAACAGCTGAACAAATATGAATAAATTTCTCTTCTCAACAAAGAATCCCTGCTCTATTTTAAAGAGAAGAGCAGATTTAGAAAAAAAAAAAAATTAAAGGAAAATTTTCAAACCAAAGTACTTCTCCTGGTTGGAGTGAGCAGGTACTCTTTTTCCCCAGTGTTCTCATCTTTTTTTTTCTCAATTCTATTTTCAGAACAATTTTCTATACCACCACCACCACTCCCCCTTTTTTTTTTAGAAAGGTAGACATGAGTGGAAATAGTTATTGTTCTTTTCTTGGGCTGAATCTTTCAGGAAGCTCAACTCATTCTCTATTCAATCATAAATCCTCACCTTTTGTTGTGAGCTGCCTCAGGGCTGGTTGAAATGCTCAAACATGCTGTTCTGCCTCCCCTGTTATCTCAAACCTTAAAATCCTTCTACTGGAGGAAATCACTTTTTTTTTTCTCCTCATTTTGTAATCTGATCTTCATCACATGTTTAAGAATTGCCAAATGGGACATATTTTTACCTTATTATTTTTTTTTTTTTAGTCATGTTAACTTAAAAGTTCTTTTGTTGTTTTGTTCCAATCTTGTAATTTCATCATGGTAAGGAAACCCACTTTCCAACAGAGTTAACACCTTTTTTGAAATTTATAGTTTTGGAGACTATCTTGGGAACAATGAGATTGTTAAATGCCTTGCCTAGAATCACACAGTAATTATATATTTAAGGCAGATTTGGGCCTAAATTTTCCTGATTTTGATCCTGTGTCTCAAACCCACACACCTTGGAGGCAGTAAGAATTAAAAGTACACACTTGCGAATCAGTAATACAAACTAAGTAGGGTTAACCTATATAAACCTCCAGGTCAAAATTTAGATAAGGTTAGCTCCCCAACTCTAGTCCTGCCCCACCTCCATAATCAGATTCTTACTAATATGGCAAATTTTTTTCCATCCAGAAAAAAGAAGAGAGCGGCAGAGAGTAGGAAATGTAATCTTGTTGTCAAGAGAACTTAGTAAAGGATGTAACACGATCTTTAGCAAAATTATTTTTCCTATTGTTGCTACCTTTAAATTATCATTGATCAAAGAAAAGTCAAAACATTAGCAGTAATAGCAGAACCCACTCTAAAAAATATCCATCAAGAAATTACTTTCACATGATTCCTCTCCAGGTTGCTATCCTGACTCTCTGATTTTTCTCTTTCATGCTACAGAAACTTCTTCACCCTAGAAAGTTCATTTTACAACTAGCCTTATCATATGAAGTATGCCCTATGGCCTCTCCTGATAGACTTGTTCCTCCCAAAACCTTTATTTCAACACAGAAGGCTAGCTAGCCACGTCTTCTTTCTTCTCCAGACTATATTCCATATTCCTTAAACTTTTTCTATCATGGCCCCCAGAAGGTCAGGTACCTTCTTTTCCCACCCATCAATTCATTTTAGCTTGCCATATATATTGTCATTCTCCATTAGAATATAAGCTAGATAATTGTACAATATTTCAGAGTCTGATTCTTTTTGTACAGCAAAATAACATTTTGGTCATGTATACTTATTGTGTATCTAAGTTATATTTTAATATATTTAACATCTACTGGTCATCCTGCCATCTAGGGGAGGGGGTGGGGGGGGGGTAAGAGGTGAAAAATTGGAACAAGAGGTTTGGCAATTGTTAATGCTGTAAAGTTACCCATGTATATATCCTGTAAATAAAAGGCTATTAAATTAAAAAGAAAAAAAAAAAAAGATCATGAATTCTGAGCATCCTATAGTTCTATTGTTATTCTCCTAAGAAACCTTTCAGCTTAGCTGCCAGAGTCTAAGAGCCAGTCACCATCTACTAGAACTCTGAGCAGGGGAAACTTTCATCTCTGTACTAACCTCCAAATTATAACAGAAGGTTGAAGAACTAAGTCAAATTAGAAGGGCAGTGATCAGACTCTAACCTTGATCAAACTACTTAGGTGACTGAAAATTTTTAGCTCACTAGCCTTAAATACATTGAAAGAAAAAGTCAATTATCAATGTGCAGAGAAAACCATAAAAAGATGCTAGGAAATACAGATTATAATGAAACTAGACCCTGATATTCTATCTAAATATATACAGAACCTGAAACTGACACAAAATCTCAAATCAGAATTTAATTCTGAAAGAATGAAGAGACAAAAAAAAATATTCATACCATAGTAAAAGAATATGAAGAAGCAAAATATATAATTAAAAGATAATGACACCTTAACTAGAAGAAATACTTCAAAGAAAAACACTGCTTGTTTATAAAACTCAATTGGCATTCCTGGAAGAAATCTAGCCAGAGTTTTAAAATGATATTATATATTAAGTGAAATAGCTAGAGAAAGACATTTTGATTTTTTTTTTTTGAAAATTTTCTTTGAAATTCAATGTATTTTCAATTGGGGGATGTTAAATAAATTATGGTATATGAAATTAATGGAATTAATTAACTCTATAAAAATGAAGAACAATATGATTTTAGAAAGATTTGCATGAACTTATGCTGAGTGAAACAAGAACCAGGAATATATAACAGCAAGATTATGCCATCATCAACTATGAAAGACTTTGTCCTTCTCATTGATTCAATGATCCAAGGCAATCTCAATAAAATTTGGATAGAAAATGCCATCTGAATTCAGAAAGAAAACTGTGAAGATTAAATATAAATCAACACATGCTATGTTCACTTTTTTTCTGTTTTTTTTCTTCTATTGTATTTTTTCCTTTTCTTTTGATTTTTCTCTCCCAATATGATTCAAAAAGAAATGTGTATTTCAAATGTTAAAATGTGTGTAAAAATATTAAATAAAATACATATGTGCAAAAGAAAAAAAAAAAAAGAATATAAGCTAGAATGTAAGAGCAAGGATTTGTCTTTCTGTTTGTATTCTTATTCCTCACATTTAGTTCAGTGTCCTACACAGTAAGCACTCACCAAATGCTTATTGACTTAACAACTTAAAAGAGAAGAAAGAAAAGAAAAAATTCAGGTTAATGCCGTTCTAAAAATAATGATTAATTTCAATACATTCTCTTTTTGTCTCTGTCTGCCTCTACTTCTCCCCGTAAAGATATAGATGTAATAGATATAATACACACACACGGGAGAGGTGAATTCCATAAGTTTCATCTCAAACTAGGAATATTTGTATTTATATATTCTTTTCTCTTGTAAGAGACATAGAAATTTGCAAGATTTTGAAATATTTCTGCTTGAGGTTTCTATTGGTACCCATGTAAACAAAGAGCGGGCCCACTATTTCAGTTAGCATTCACTTTCCACAGTTGGAAATACTAGATACATTATTACTTAGAAATCAACCACAATGATTAGCATCTCTAAGCAGCAAGCAGTTAGAATGCAATGCACCTTCTAAACTTGGTATTCCTCAAATCTGGTAATAATCTATCAGATCAATGTAGACATGGTAATAATTATCTTAGTTCCTTGTCAAGGTTTTTATCTGTAACCTTATAATTTCCCTAATCTAAAGAAACTTGGACAAATATATTAATCCATAAAGATAGTACACTCATAATTTCACTGTTGAATGTGAATGGTATTGCATACTCTTCATGAGAATGTTACTGTCAATAATTGTACTTATGAATACTGATCAATAAAAGAACCTTTAAAGAATTATTTTTAGAAAAATATATTCAAGTGGACTTGAAGGTATTACAAATATAAACAAAAAGAAAACAAATATGAGTTTAAAATATTCTGTGTTACCATTTGAATACCATGAAAACATTAAAACCAAGCTATCTAGTTTAGGTTATTTGTTACTAGTCGTAAATAAAAATTATAATATTGTAAAAAGTCAGTACTGTATCCATTTCTGTTCCATATAACCATTAAATAAAAAGCTGCATATGTAGACACAAGGACATCAGCTAAAAAATGTGTTGAATTAGCATTAAAAAAACCCACTATTCCCATGGTAGTATTTAATGATATGACCCAATACTGATTACAGTGAACCTACAAAATACACCCTGCACCCTCATATTCATATCCCACACCCAAAGCACCTTTGAAATGAGCTCCAAATTCTACCTTTGTATGTATGCACCATGAAGATCCAACACTTTTTTAGCTGTCCAAACTGTAAGTGCTGATGTTAATAATTACAGACTAATGGAATGTTAACACAGTCTAAATGCTACACTTAAGTAGTAATGATGGAAGGACACTGAAATTAAAACACTTGATTCCACATGTTTTGAAATGATGTATAATAGATGATTTGGTTATATTAGATGACAAAGCGAGTTTCTTATGACTTTCAAAATCAAATGTTATCAAATATTCTTCCAATGTACTAGCATCTTCCAACATACCACTTAGTGCAACTATATGTAACTAAAATATCATTTATGACATATTTCACACTCCAGTTATCTTCTAATGGCAGCATCTGATATGTTGATGTTTCAAAAAAATAACTGTCATGGTAAAAATGCTGATTGCCTTGAATGGCATGTGTAGAAAGGATAGACTTACCTGTCTTGTTGCCTGTGACTGTAATAATATATACATTTATATCAGGATGGATTGTTTCCCTTGCCTGAGGCTCTGAAGTAGAAACTTCCTGAGATCCTAAAGCATCTTTGCCTTCCTCGGTTGTGGGTTGTCTTGTTGTCTGTGCAATGGAAGAAGCACTTGAAGTTGTAAAATATTCTCTATCAATATCTGTTTCTAATTCTTTAGTTACCATGTCATCAGGAGGAGTGGGTGTAACATGATATGTTGATTCACCAATAATTACCATGTCACTAGTTGTTTCCTCACCAGGTTCCCTATCAATTATCAGAGGTTTTTCTTTAGTGACAAAGGACTTAGAGGTTGAAGTGGAATGAATTTTGTCTAGTGAACTAAAGAGAGTAGTCATATCATGTGGCACTGTGGTTTTCCTTGTTGCAACTGCAATGGGCACTACTGTTTCAGTGCCTTTGGGTTCTTCCAATAATCCTGAGCCAATCTCTGTATAATCTTGGGATGTTTCATCTTTTTTCTCAAAAACTGTTTCCTCTGTGCCCTGAAGTATGCCTTCTATAGTGAATGGGCGTAAAGTTGATCTGGATTCCCATATAGGACTACTATCTCTTCTTTCAGCTTCTTGTTCAAGTCCTTCAGGTGTAATACCAAGGGTCACTGTTTCCACTTCAGTCTTCACTTTATGTTCAGTCACAGAAACATAATGTGGATAAGATATACTGTGCTCTGTTGTTCCAATAGTAGTTTTAAAGACTGGAACATGCTTAGAATCTGTCACCAGCCCATCTTCAGAGGTTGGATATGCTGATCCTTCAAGGTCATGTTCATCTATGTCTTTTGCTTGTGGAGTTATCAGTACCTCTGAAGAAGTGGTGGCTACAAAGTCAGTGGTAAACACTGGATGTTCACTAGGTTGTTCTTTCTCAGAAACAGGGAACTTAACAGGAGTTATTTGTGTACTTGTGCTTATTGTATGAATGATCTCTAGAGAAGGAGTTGCTTCAAAAGGGGTCTGATCAACCAAATGCACATCTTGGGTGACTTTACCTTCTGATGAAACAGAAGGAATTAAAGACACTGTTTGTGCAGCTTCTACATGAACAGGAGGTTCCTGGGTGCTACTACTATAATTAAATTCTGTTCCTTCCCTATGTACAGTTTGTGCAAATTGATAGATAGTAGTTACTGATTGTGGTGTGTCCAAATCTAGCCCTTCATCAATAGCACTCCCTTCCATGATTGTATCCATGGGAGAATATTTAACAGTTGGTCCTTCTTTAATCCCTGTTTTAGGAGTTGATTGAGAACTCACTGTGAACTCCTCTTTGTCTTTCCAGGATTCTTCTGTGAACTCCATCCCTGGTCTTTGAGTAATATCTGTTGTAAGGGGAAAAGTTCTTCCGGCATCAAAATGTTTTTCACTTGCTTCTGCAGTTGTAAGTAAGGCAGTGGGCAAATCTGTAGTGTCTACATGTTCTGTAGATGCCAAAGGCTTGGATGTCATGTTATCTTCAACCAGTGGCCATTTAGATACTGTTATAACTTCTAGATTTAAAGTGCTGCTTGTGGAATGAACTTTGGTTGTATTTTCTTCCATCTTTGTTGTATCAGGAGGGCCATCTGTTTCTAAGCTGACTGGTGTACTTAGAAACTCATCTTCAACATCTTTTGCTTTTGTTGACTCTGAACTTATCTTTGTTGTGATTGTTGTTGTTACAAAAGCATCAACATAATTGATCATTTCATCAGTGTATCCTGTGACATCAGTTTTCTCAAGAGAAGGCTCCATTCCAGAGAATTCTTCTTCTGTTCTCCCATAAAGTGGATCTTTTGACATGTCTTTCTCTGTTTCAGCAGTAGTATGATGAATTGTAGTTGCTTCTGGCTTAGGTGTTTGTTCCGTTTCTAGGCTTTCTGTTTGTTGATCAGGATAAATACATGTGGAAGTTCCCTCCACTAAACCTTGTGGTGAAGTAAGATCTTGGGAGGAAGCAAAAATTTTGACTTCTGTGTGATTTTCTAATGGCAAAAGTGTGGAGCCATGTTGACCAGAAAAGTCTTCGATTATCTTGCTACTGGTTTCTGTCTCGTCCACACTGTCTATGAAAGAGCCTTCCTTGGTAGGCATGCTTACAGGTAAGGTTACTGTGACTGTTGTTAGAGAATCGGTGTGCTCTGTCATAGTGAGGTTACTCTTTTCTGAGATCTTTGACACTGTAATAACTTCTGGAATTTGGCTAAAAGCAAATATGTTCTGATCAGGTTTAATAGTATGTTTTTCTTCATCTTCTCTTAGAGTGAATTCGTAGAGATCTGTAGGACCTAATCCAGAAATAGTTGTTGGTTCTTTTTCAGTTTTAGTTCCCATTTCTGTGGATACATCCAGAGTCCCAAGTGTAAAGGACTCCTTCACTGGAGAATCCTCTGAAGTTTCTATATGTGTTACCAAGGGGCCCACTTCAATTTCTTCTGTCTGGGTAATCACTTCTTGTGTATGAGTATCTTCTGTGTTTCTTTCCCAGAAATCAGTGGCACGAGGAGGGGTGGCAGTTTCCTGTTGGAATATTCCATTCTCCAAAGAACTTGATGGCAATAAAGAAACTCCTTCTTCACTTTCAGATGTATCTGGTTTCTCAAGTGGTCCTGATGCAGATGGCACATATTCCACATCCCATATTCTTTCTGTACTCCCAGCTGTTGAGCTGCCTATGGAAGCTTCAGGTTGAATTGTGACTTTTTCAAATTTTTCCTCACTCACTCCAGGTGGTAGAAATATGACTTTCTGTTCAATATTCACTATTTCCCCGATAGGAGGGATATTTGATTGAGTGACAGGTAATTCGGTGATTAAAGGGATACTGGATGTAGCTTGGATTGGTATTATTTGTGGTTCCTTGGATATATTGGGTGATGCTGTTTCCACAGGGATATTCAATGGGATGGTTGTAGATTCTGATATGTTCTGTTTAGCTAGAAAGATAATTTCAAAGAGTAAATTAGATAAGCCACTGATTTTTTAAACAGGGTTTATGTTTGCCCGTCCGGTGTTTGGGGTAGGGGGGAACTAAAAACTACGCCCCAGTTAATGCAAGACAATCATGCAGATGAATATTCAGTGTTCATATATCAATCCATTATTTTAGTTGGCAAAGAATGGTTTTTATAGTCCCTGAAGTATGGCCAAGTTAAGAAAAATTAATAATTGTATGACTAAGTATTTGGGAGAGCACAAAAACATTGGAAATATAAATGTGTGATTAAAAACACATATTGGGATCAACAGTAACTGAAAATCAAGTTGGAGGATTTTGTACTATCTTGTCAAAGTTGGGTTAAATTTTTGGGCCCAGGCTTTGTACAATCCCCAACGCTGTGGCCCAAGCTGAGAGAACTGTGCAGGCAGCATGGAGCCTCCTGGGAGAGGGAGTGTCTAAGATTACTGAAAAACAAAAAGCCACATCAAATGTAATTGAGTTACTAATAAATAGTTAGATTGTCCATAATCTGGAGATTTTGATAAAAACAGGATATGCAGTTGTTATTTTTTTTTAAATAAAGACTCTTTACTGTGTTCCAGGTGTTTAAACATTTATCTTCATCTTCCTGTGAATCGAAGCATGGGCTTGTAAAATGGTCTTCTTGCATGTTAGTAAAATGTCTCTGGAACATTTTGCCTGACATTTGTTACATCTCTGCCTTTATTATGCACTCAATCTTAGTCATATTCACAGGGGCTATTTCCAGTCTAACTTTAGTATAAAACACAAATGTAGAACAGGAAATAAAATACCTACATGATATATTTTCAGCCTATAATTACAAATCACCAAAAGACATCTTGAGCAGCAGTAGGAGTGTGTTTAGGCCATAGAAAGTAACACATCATCATAAAATGCTATATTGCAATGCCTCAAGTTTTAACAGCAATTGACTGAACTTTTCAAAGGAATGTAGTGTACAAATGGGGAAGTAATATTTTTACATAGGACTCCATATCATTATGCTGAATAAGGAAGTTTGAATTTGGAAAAATTGGAACTTTTAACAATCAATGACTCATCACACCAGGAGAAGGAAGGTTACTATTAAGAAGTCAATGGTGCTCTATTAAGACTCTTGTAGAATTAAAGTCTAACAGTTTTAGAAAATACCTCTCTCAGTGATAAATGTAATATCATTGGGTTTACTTTGTAATAATTCCAAGACTATTTTATAAAAATAAATATATATTGCTATTGTCTACCAAAGCTTAACAGTGAACATAACCTATTTTTTATGCCATAGACTGAAATTAATAGGTTCTTCATTATTTATGACCTATGTGATTCCATTGACTATTTTCTCCTAGGCATTCTAAAATTATAGATTCATCATTTTTGTAATAAAAAAAAATCTTCAAAGTCCATTTAAATAACTCTCTGTTTGCATATTATTGAATTTTTACTATTTGTGTCCGTCAATATTAAGACAAGAAAAAGATTGAGGTTGTTTTTTAAACAAATAACAGAAGTGAATTGCTATTTACTTTGGTTTTCTTTCTTGTTTTCATAGAATTTTTTGTCTTTGTTTTTTTTCAATTATGTTCACAATTTCTGAGAGACTTTCAGACAATTTGGGATTATATATATTTCTCTTATAAGGTCTCTTTTAACTATCTAGATTTGTCTTGGGAATTTTCATATGTCAAAACAGTTTGTTTCAATTCTCAAATTTATCTTTTTACTACTTTTGGAGGGAAGTCTACAAAATATAGATAGGAGAAGGTTCCTGTGATAACATCATGAAAACATTTAGCAACTTAATAGTATTTTATTTGAATAAATAACTAATAAATCAATTGCACTTTTCCCTTCCTCCTTAGGACTTTTTTTCTTTGCTACTAAAGTTAATTAAGAGTCAATTCAGAGGTCAAAAAAATCAGATACTTCTGACTTCTAACTTTGCCAACGATCAGTTCTCCTGGCAGCATGGAGATGTCTTTATGTTGCCTTAAAAAAAAGTTCTGTCAGAAATAAGTATCATTTTAGGTTTTAACTGTGTCCTTTTCTATTTTTATTGAATTTGAAGAAAATCATCCCTTCCAAGGCACATCTAACTTTAAATAATTTGTGATTTTCTTTTCCAAAACAAGAGGCATCCATTGATTTTCAAGGCTATTGCAGATAGTCTACACATAGTCAACTAAACTATAGGAAGGTCATACTTATAGGAAGAGGTAAAACCCTTCATGTGATTGGTTTACGGGGTATATATGTGTGAGTGTGTGTGTGTGTGTGTGTGTGTGTGTGTGTGTGTGTGTGTGTGTATGTGTGTGTGTGTGTGTGTGTGTGTGTATGGTTGTGGCTGTCAACAGCTGAACCAGATCACAACACAGTTTATCTGACTCATCATACACCCTAAAACAACTGAGAAATTAAATTAATTGTATTTTAAAAATCATTATAAAAAACCACATAAAGACATGGAATAAGAAGATACCTAGGCTGATATAGAATGTGCAAAGATAGCAAAACAGTGACATATAATTGTATAAATTTCCCTTCCAAGGAGGAGTTCTGATGGAAATGTGTTTATTTAGGTGATAATCACTAGTATTCTCTCAATTTCTTTACTAATGAAGCTCATAAAAAACAGCTTGCTTTTTTCTTGAGGGCTCCCTTCCAACCTATATAGCCAGCGTTCCCCACAGATGTTTCACATTACTGTACTTGTTGCTCTCTGTGTCCATCAGGCTATCTTGTTTTGTGCTTCTGATGGGAGACCTGAAGCAGTGTTTCCTAATAAAATGTGAAAATCTATCAGCAGTATGAGAGTAAATTAGCTCACCAGCAGCTGCCTCACATCAAAGGCAAATCTGCATTTTTAAAAATGAATTGTTTATATTACTGACAAACAAAAGGGATTATTGTCTGTTTGTTTGTAATGAGGTTTCTCAATTTTTAGAGATGCCTTCTTATCCTCAGTGATTATATTAGATTACAGATCAGTCTCTTCCTTATTGCACAATGTTATTTAAATATAATTATTAGGAATGGTTATAAAACATGAGGAATATGTAGAAATGCATTTAGACCTATTACAGGTGAAGGCAGGAATTGAAATAAATCTTGAATGCACAAATTATATAAATCACTTAAAATTACTCAACAATTGACAGAAACAATTTCAGTAAGTTCCATAAAGCAGATATAAAGGAGTATAAAGGAAAAACAAACTCCTTACAAAATAAAATGAGGAAAGACTGGTCATGTAGACAAATAGAAGAAAAGGATCTGCAAGGGCAGAGTAGAAAATTAATTCACCATAGATAAAAATTTAACACTATAGTTAAAAAAAAAGCTGGAAAATTACCAGAATACCTACATAGTCAATCTTTCTGTTATGTACAGCACTGATTAGACTTTTACTACAGTACTGTGTTCACATCCTAAGGAGGCTGTAAAAAATTTGGACAAAGTTCAAAGAATGATCATAAAGATGATTAAAGACTTACAAAATAAGACATCAAAATAAAGGAAATTTTTCAGCCAAAAGGCTGGAGGACAATTTAGGGAGGAACTTCAAATGCATCTAAGTTGGTCACCAATTATTTTCCATTCTCACTGAGGATAAAATAATAAGAAAAATGGGCTTAAACTACAGCATCAGAGTCCTATGTTAGGTAAATGAAAACCTTTTCTGTTAATGGTGGGACTTGCAGAACATTAGGATGGATTGCCAGAATTTTAAAGTATTATCTGCTTTTTTGGAGGTCTTCAAAGAGTTTTAAAGATGAGACTTCTATATGTCAGGACTAGTCTAAGGGTCATTCTGAAATAAAAATATGTATTGGAGGACTTTTAAAGATCATTTGCAATATCTTGGTTTTATGATTCTTATTAAGACCTAATCAATAACCTTACTGTAAAAAATTAGATTGCCTAACTCAGGAATAACCTGTTAGACTGTGAGGCTTATTTCATTTTATTTTATCTTATAATGGATATCTAAGTTTACTCATGGAAGGAAAAACACTTAGTACATTCCATTTTATAATACTTATTATCATGTTTCCAAAATCCATTCAGTTTTTAGAGAGCAAGAAAAGTTTTAAAGTTCATTTGTCACTAGTTCTTTTGGGAGTTTTGTTTCATTCTTTTATAGGGAGACAGAAACTAGAAAATCCATGCCTATAATTTTGTAATCATCAGAGATATAACTTACCAAATATTCTTAATGAAGGGTATCATGCCAAAGGAGACAAGGACAACATGGATTGTTTTGCTTGAAAATTAGCTGTAAAAATCTGTGATCACTCTAGATAAAGTCACTCTTGGCTTAAACAGATTTTAACTGTGGCTGAGGCTCACAACCCAGACAGTACTGTTGAGTTATTTTTATCACTCACATTTAAGATTATTATCTTTCATATTTCACACTAAGGATTCTGGTGACAACATGACTATCTGGGGGAAATAGACAACAATGACAAAAGATTTAAGAAAAGTTGCCTGAATCTTTGAAATATGTCAAAAGTCTCTTCAAAAAGTTCATATGAAATGGGGGAGGAGGGAATAATTGACATTATATATGTCCCAGGACAGGTTCTTCCTCTTCTATCTATAAACTTACTTAGTCTATTCTTCAGGGAAAATAATGTTCAAAGATGATAGGAGTCTATTCATAGAAGTGAAAACAAAGCTAGCCTCTAGGTTAGCAGAGCAGATCGCAGAATAAACTCAATGCTCCAGCTGTAAATCATGAATATATTCCTTTTACCATATCATATGAACTTGGAATATGTTTCAAAGAATAACTGGGCTTAATATGTTAAAGTTCATTAAATTTTAGATTTGAAAGGAGTGGTTCTGAAGGGAAGACTGCATCTTGTTATTTCCACCTTTTCTATGATTTGTTGATTTAAAATATTTAGAAAATAGCAGCATGCTTCAAACTATTTATTCACTAATTTGGGGAGAGAACTGCTTTGATTTTAATTTACTGGTTTTGGTGGGAATCAGAGTTTACCCAAAACAGCAAGTCCTATTCATTAAAAAAAAGAAAAAAGAAAAGAAAAAAAGCTTTCTAATGCCAGGTTTAAATATTACAAAGTGTGTTCAAGAGTTAAAACACTGTTTAGGCAATTCTGTCCCCTTACCACTCTTCTCTCCCCTATGCAACTCTTCCAATTCCTTCTGCATCTCAGTCTGTATTTTTCCTTAATCATACGAGTAATTCATTCTAAAGAAGGGTCTAGAACCCAAAGTACTTTGATAATCGTTGTTGTGTGAACCTAGTCTGAAAAAAAGGAATGTCTCTCTCCTTTTGTAAATACAGGGTTTGTTTTGAAAATGATTAAGAGCGACACCTTCCCTCGCATTGCTCAGTTGTTTGAGTGCTTTTAAAATCTAATCTTCCCATTGGCTTCTTGCTGATTGGCTATCTTGCTTCAAGCTAAATATACAACATGTGGCTTTAACACTCAGAAAGTTGAGTCAGTGGGAACCGAACCAGCCTTTTGGCAAGAGATGGAGGCAACTTAGCTGGGATATAGCAGCATGTGACATCACTCCTCTCCACTACATGAACATCTGTTCTGCAGACCTTAGGCACTGGGCTACCTAGTTATCTCAACTTGATTTCTTCCCAGTCACTGAGCAATAACAAAATGTTTCCAATTTAAACAGTCACTGGTGTCTTCAATTAATGTGTTGCATATTTCTTTATTTTCATTTTATCTCACTGTCAAGATACACTGGAGCCTCATTATAATAATGCTAATGATAGCATTAAATGCAAGCAAAATGGTATTCTATCTTTTTTGCTCAGTATTATAGTGAGGTACCAATGTACAAATTTGTTAAAATAAGTCTTCATTTGCTTACTTTAGGATGTATTCTGGTAAGAATAAACATAGAACAACTGAATTGGAGAATGAGAGCTATTAGAAGATCTAAGAAATTTAAATAAGTATCTAGTTAATGTTGAAAATGTATATTTTAACAGAGTAGGAAAAGTCTAAGTATCTGATTTAACCTATTAACACTTATTGGGAATCATGTTTTTATTTGTCATATTCTATTTTTAAGAGAGATAATTGGTAGTTTACTTACTTGTTTTTGTATTTTATTTTATTATCTTATAACAGTATTTTATTTTATTAAGTTCTAGTTACTCACCTAAAAGTTACTTCCATTAAAATTCTATACTATACCATTTGAGATAAACAATCAATCTAGGAAATGATATAAACAAATAAAATAGAAAGATTTTAACTTGGCCACATGTTGCCTCAGCATAATAGCATCAACAATTTCCCAACTTCAAGGAATGGTACCAATCTGGAGAGTTATCCAGAAACAGGGGGCTGGGATTCTAAGGCATGACAGGGCACAGTTAGGATCTTAAGCTGGCATTTTCTTTTCCTAACTGTAAGTTTTCTGTCTGCCTAATTCTTTTTTTTCTACTCAGTTACTGCTGTTTAACTATTTGCTTTCCAAAACTACTATAAAGAACTATTTTCCTGAACAGGACACATGAAATGGAATCTACTACCCATGGAGAAAAAGCTGTCTTCAGTTCATAACTTTGACGCACTCTTCAAATTCATAATTTAAAAAAAAAATAAAAAGAGACTTACTTTTATAGCAGTAGGCATCAAATTTGCTATCAGGTAAAGGGAAGCCTGTCTGGTTCTCAAAACGATACAGGGTTCTCACCCCAAGTAAGCCACCTCCACACTGGGCCCTGGCCACAGTCACGGGGTGGCGCACACTGGCATCTGACAGCCAGCCATAATCACATTTGTCATATCCATTTCTCCAGGCAGCATGTAACTCCCCCACGGTAGCAAGTCGGGCATCCTGACTGGCACACTCTTCTTTAGCCTCTTCAAAGGTGAGTTTGTTGGGACCCGTGACATGGAACACATCCCCTGGGAGAAGGTTCAAAGAAAACAATTAAAAGCTAGGTTTTCACTTGTCTTTTTCTGAATATAGTAGGAAGAGTATAATTCTAAGGCATGGGTTACACTGTTTAAAAAAAAGAAATTATATGTCTAGACATGGATATTGCCATATGAATTGATATCACATCATTAGTAACAGGAATAGAGTTGAGGCATGAGACAGAGATAGGGATAGGGGTAGGAGAAGAGATAGGGATAATGATAGGGATAAGGATATAAACTGGACTAGTATCTTTACTGCTGTAGAGAACTCCACAGTATTTCTTTATCAATTCAAGTCAGTATCTTCCCTGTAATTTATAATATTAAAGAGTTTCCTAGAACAATTAAGAACTTATGACTTGCTGTCATTTACTATTATGTGTCAGAATTGGAACTGAAATACAGATATTCCTGACTTTAAACTAGTTTTTTAATAATAATACTATATTACCTCTCATAATAGAAATGGATTATTATCATTATTATTATCAAACCTCCACAAATGTTCTACTTCTGGACTGCAGCAAGAGCTCCACATATTCTTTCCAACTAAACTCAAATTCTGACAGGTTCTATTAAACTGGGAGAGCTTCCAGTATGGCCCAGTATGGCAGTAGATGATGCATCTATCCCCTGAGAATTGAATTATCTCTCTTCTGCAAGGTTGGTCCTCAAAGAATAGGTACCTAAGGATGAATATTTTTGGTCACAATAACTCATAGACTATCTACTAGAGTGTGGAGAACTATAATCTATGTGAATGAAGAAAGTTCTCACATATCTGATTACATGGATATATTAACATATACAGGTAATTTAGAATATTTAAATAAATAACACTTTTGTCCATACAAAAACCCATTATGAAAACTCTATTTGCATGTAAACCTATTTCCATTGCCATAGAAAAAGCAAATTATCAATTTTGTTATAACAAATTTTGTCCAGTTAATAATAATCTATATGTGCTTCCTTTGATTCCTCTTCATGTTCCTTAATAAAAAGAATTAATTATATACAGTCAGCATTTATAGGAAAGCAAAGGAGTGCTGACTTCAGCTATAGTTTATAGTTTTACACTTTTTTCTGTTCTGCCATTAAATAGTAATTATCTGTCAGTTCCCCATTTCACAACTCTCCACTGCACCTTTGCCATGTCAAACATCTCAACCACTCCAACCAAATGGACCTAAGTTCCCAAACCTCAGGGCAAAAACAAAACAGTTCAAGGAATGATCACGGAATTTGGAGAAAGAAAATGATGAAGGTGGGAATTAATGACAGCTTCTTTATTTCCCTATGAAGTAAAAGCAGTGGTTTTTATTTGTTGATTCATTAAAGAGAAACTAGAAGTTATCTCTATTTCATCTTCAAGTCTTATAGAACATGACTTCTGGCAACAACAATAACAATTGACTTTACATAGAACTTTCAAGTTTGCAAAGTACCTGGAAGGCCTCATTTCATATAGCAATGTATACATAATTACTAAATCCTGTAAATATAAAATATTTTGGAAATTTTCTGGAATTTTTGAAGTAAATTAACTTACAAAAATTGATATTTAATCATAATTCAAATAAAAAGCATATATGTCATTAAAATATGCATAGCTGAAATATTAAATAAAGCAGAATTGGAGATAACCATAGGAAAATCAAAATAGAAGGGAGAGGAAAATAACATAAAAATAGGGAATAAAGTAGGAGAAAATATGAACCTCCATCCCTGAAACTCCCTTTTTCCTCATCTCCATATCCTTGCTTCTCTGGCTTCCTTCAAATCCCTATTTATAATTTTCTATAAGAAGCCTATATTCATCTCTCTTATTCTATTGCCCTGTTTCTGGTGATTATTTCCAATTTATTCTGTATAGAGCTTATTTATATATAGTTGTTTGCATGTTTTCTCCTTAATCAGACTGTGAATTCCTTGAGAACTTGAGAACTCTCCTTTACCTTTCATTGTATCTCCAGTTCTTAACATAGTACTTCACACCTTCTAGATGTTTAACAAATTGACTGAATAACTTATGGAAAAGCTACCCAAGCTTTCCTTTTAATGGTGATGACACTATTGTCATTGAGATAATTTGGGGCTGATGATCTCTGGTGTAATTTGGCTCACACTATATCGATACCAACTAAGATGAAGGAAGATTTCTTTTTCAAAAGTAACTATTTAAATTGACAATCAACAATCTTTCCCTTCATCTACTCAGTGATTATTTTTGAAAGATAATGACCAAAAATATGGGAGAGATTAGGAAATGGTCCCAAACTTGCAAATCAGATTTAGTGTAATTGATCTCAGTATAAATCTCAAACTGTCCCTGGTCAGACAGAAAATCTTGATTGTTGCTTGACATGTGTATAAACCAGGTATTCAATAAAATTTGTGTCTGGAAATTATTCAGTTTGGTTCTTATTGAAGACCTATATTGTAAATGCAGACTATCTATTGTCCACACTGTATTATGTGAAACTGCAGTATGGTTATGTATAGAATTGGTATAGAATGTAGCTCCTAAAGTAGTTATGGGGTACCTAAAATGTTTTTTAGTGAATGCAGATCAGGCAGGAAAAATATTCACATGGGGCATGGATAGCAACAGTAGCAGCATTGCACCTACTAAGTGACACAAACTGTGCTAAGTGCTATTATTTCATTTGATTCTGAGAGATAGGTGATATTACTATATCCATTTTAGAGATGGGAAACTAAAGCAGATAGCAATTAAGTGACCTGCCTAGAGTCACACAGCTAATATGAAAGGTCAAAATTCAGCTCAGTTCCTCCTGATTCCAGGCTCAGCACTCTATCCACTCACTGTTCAACCTAGCTAGTCATCCTCAAATGTGATCACTTCCCCCAAATGTGTGATGTGGGTTTTTTAGAGAGGAGAGTAGATCTGTGATTTCATTGCTGTAGTAAACTTCCTATTCCAATATAGATCAGCACTTTTTAATAACTTCTAGTCTTCAGAATTTGCCTGGGAAACAGATTAAAGGACTTGCTGTAGCAAAGCAAATATGTTTCAGAGATGGGGCTTGAATCCAACTGAGTCGTCTTAACCCCAAAGCCAACTCTATTTCCATCATGCCACATAGTGTATCACCAATATGTTCATACAAAACCAATTGCCTAATCACCAAGGATGTATCAAGTACCTACTATATACCAAAAATATACCAAGTGCCATACTAGGTAACAGGTTTACAAAAAAAAAAAAAAGTGAAACAGTTTTTGTCTTTAAGAAGTAACTTTCTAAGAGACAATGTATACATACATAGGTAGACGTATTCATATGTATAATAGGTAAAATATATACAGACAAGGTGTTTTAGGGGAGAGGAAGATACTAGCATTGGGAGGATTTGAAAATACTTCTTGTGGAATGTGGATCTTGCCCTTAGCTTTGAGGCGACAAAGGGGTAGAGGTTAGCAGGGAGTATATTTCAGGCATGGAGGAAAGACAATTCAAAGACTGGAAATAGGAAATGGAGTATTATGTATGAGAAACTTCAAATAGACCAGTTTGATTAGACCATAGATTATGTTGAGGAGAATAGTATGTCAAGACGCTGGAAAGGAAGGTTGTAAAGGGCCTTAGATGGAAAACAGGGAAGATATTATGTTTGTTTGATCCTAAATGTAATAAAGAATGATCAGAGTTTATAGAGTAGAGAAATGACTTGGGCACGCGTGTGATTTAGGAATTTTTTTTTTTTTTTTTGGCTGAGGCAATTAGGGTTAAGTGACTTGCCCAGGATCACACAATCACGAAGTGTTAAGCATCTGAGACCAGATTTGAACTCAGATCCTTCTGTCTTCAGGGCTGGTGCTCTATCCACTGAACCACTTAGCTGCCCCTGGAATATTATTTTAATGACTGTATGGAGGATCATTGGAATAAGACTCTAGGCAGGACAAGCATTTAGCAATCTCTTTCGATAACCTAAGTGAGAGGTGAGAAGAGCCTCAAACTAAGGTGATGTCATTATTTTAAAAGATGACATATGTGAAAAATGTTGTGGAGATAAGACTTATAAGTGACTGATAAGTGACTTACTGGCTTTGCATGATGCATGAGAACAAGTCAAGCAATAATACTGATAGAAACACCAAAGGTCAAAATGAACTAAGACTGGGAGGGAAGCTAAAGATACAAAAATAGAGTGGGGGAAGGAACTACTTGAAGAGAAGGCAAAGTGCCAAAAGACTGAAGAAGGGTAAATCTAATATAAGACGAGAACCAGTGAATTTGATTTTGATTCCTAGGGAAATAACCTAATTTCTTTTCATAATTAGATCTTTAAATTTCTCAGGGAGGAAAATGTTGTTAATAAATTTTATTTAGATTTTTAACAAAATGTCCTATAAACTATCTGATACTATTCTTGAGGAAAGGATAGAAAGATAAGGATTAAATGATAATAAATTTAATGAATCTAGAAATAGATATATGTACTCAGACATATTAATGATTGAATGTCGGTATGGCAGCTTGTTTCTAAAGGAGTGCATCAGAGATCTTTTGCTGGGCTCTATGCTATATGGCATTTTAATTAATCTTAAATAAGAAACAGGTGGTATGCTCATCAAATCTGAAGATGACAAAAAGCTAGAAGGATTAACTAACACTGAATGACAGCATCAGGATCCAAAAAGAAAACTTGAATGACTAGAGCACTGAGCTAAATCTAACATGATGGAATTCAATTAAGATAAATGCACAATCTTTCAATTAGGTACAAAAATAAATCAATTTAAAATTGACAGAGTAGGATGGGAGAGACATGCTTTATTCTATATATTTAAAATAAAATTTTTAAATATATCTGGATGTTTTCTATGAGCCCAGTATGTCCCAAAATGTCAAGTAGGCAGAAAACCTAATGCAATATTCCATTTCATTAAGAGGAACATTTCTTCCAAAAAACAGAAAGGTGATTGAAAGTCCTACTCTTTTGCCCTACTTTCAGCATACCTCATCTAGGGTACTAAGTGTTCAATTCTGGGGACCAGGACCTAAGAAGAACAATTTGTAGAGTGTCAAGTAGAAAGGAACGAGAATAAGGAAAGGGCTTTGAGTCTATTACATTTGAAAATTGGTTAAAGGAACTGGTGATGTTTATCCTGAGCATCAAGAAGAACATGTTGGCTATCTTCAATTGTTTCAGAAGCTGTCATGTGGAAGAGAGCATTGTTCTTTTTGGCCATAGAGGGCAGATCCAGGATCCACCATGGGTGGAAATTGTAAAGAAACAAATTTAAACTTAATTTTAGGGGAAAAAAACTCTCAAACAATTAAAGCTATCCAAAAAAGGAATAAAGAGTTGTAAGTTGTCCCTCCCAAGAATTCTTAAAGAAAAGGCTAAAAGATCACTTGAGTGTATGAGAGTGGGGATGCCTTTTGTCCACAGATTAGAGGTTCATCCAACTGTTGGATTCTGTGATTCTGTTATTCTGTAACTTCAAGATGACAATGAAATGTCTAGTCTTTGCAGCTAGAAAGGATGGTAGTGACCTTCATAGAATTAAAAGAATTTTGAAGGGAGGGAGGTTCTAAGGCAGAAAGAAGATAATGAGTTATGATTTGGATGAACTGAGTTTAAGATGCCTAATAGACACCAAGTTCAAAACTTGAACTAGGCTAGGCCCAAATATGAATCAATGTATGTCATATAAAAAGTCAAGATCTTTTATTAAAAAATAAGGAATTCTGCCTTTTCTCTTTCCTCAACAGAAAACAAAAGTACATGTTGCTTCAAAGGTCTGATTAGTTTTCTGGAACATGTGATCCATCTCACCAATGGACCCTGTCTCAAGACTACATGGCAGACAGAGAGACGGCATCACCTTGAACAGTTCTATTCATATCAATATTACACTTGTTTTAGGTCTGAAAGGAATGTAAGTGTGAAAACAGGCAGCATGCCAATATTTTTCCCTCCTAGGTAGAACATTTGGATTTGTTATTACAGCTGGAGTATCAATTTCATTGCCTTCCTTTCCTTCATTGTAGGGGGTTTCTACTTTGTGGAAAAACTACTAGACTTCCTAAATTGTAAGAGTATTCAACACTCTTAAGTATGGCAGAAAAAATACAATTAGAGAGCAAGTCCTGTTTTACCAAACAACACTGTTATTTTATATGCTGGAGAATAAATAGCATGTGCTTCTCAGTAGTTTACTTAAGACACCAACCTCCATACTGGGCCAGACCAAAGAATTTACTCAGTCAAATAACCTATTGGGATTTACCATGCAACCAACCTCAAAGTTTTAAACAACAAACATTTTGTATGAGACCTTGGCAGGTGCTTTTAAGGTATGAAAAGGAAAATGTAATAAGTTGCTAACTGAAAACAAAACCATGTATATTATGTTGAAATATTTCCTGTACTTTTTCTTCCTTTAAACATATCAATCATTTCATTCATTTTTATCATGGGTCATATTCCCATTTATCCATTCACTCAGCCTAATAAAATAAAAGCTCACAGAATAGTTATTTGCTCTAAGCTTTCCTCTGTCATACAATAGCCATCTATACCTACTTTCAAATTTATGAGCAGAGAGAATTTCAAACACCATAAACCAAAATAGAAGATATATGAAAGGGATAACTCTATGAGATTAAATATGATGCAAATAGAAAGAAGTGGGCCACTATTCTTTCTGCTGCCACCTCTTAGGTATTGCTTATGCTTTCTCTTTAAAGAAAAAATTAAGAGAATGCAAAAAAATTCTCCCAAATTCTATAAAGATATTTATTATCATTCCAACATATATAGTATGGTACCTTGTGGGACACATAATAAGTAACAGAGAGAAAGGTGACATGGAGGAAGAACCAGCAAAGGAGATTAAAGAATGGCTAAACAAATAGTAGAACCAAGAGTCACAGAAATCCAGAGAAAAGTAAAATACTACATGACAGCCATTAGTCTGAGGTATCACCTCACATTCATCAAACTGGCTAATATAACAGAAAAGGAAAAATACTAAAAGCTGAAGAGTATGTAAGAAAACAGGAAAATTGATGGCACTGTTAGTGGGATTATAAACTGGTTCAACTATGCTGGAAAACAATTTGGAACTACATCCAAAGGGCAATAAAATTGTGTATACCATTTTAACCCAGCAATACTACTCCTAGATCTGAATTCCAAAGAAATCAAAGAAGAGGATTCATATATACAAAAATATTCATAGCAGCTCTGTTTTCTGATGACAAAAGAATTAGAAATTGAAGAGATGCCCATCAGTTGGAGAGTGGCTGAATAATTATAGTATACGATTGTGGTGGAAAACTATATTGCAAGATATGATGAACGGAATGATTTCAGAAAAATCTGACAAGACTTATATGAGCTGATGCAAAGTGAAGTGAGCAGAACTAGGAGAACATTGTCCACAGTATCAGCAATATTGTATCGTGATGAATTGTGAAAAAACTTAGCTACTGTTATCAATACAATGATCTACACAGTTACAAAAGACTCATGAAAAAAGCTAAATACAACCAGAGAGAAAACGGAGGACTTCTGAATGCAAATTAAAAGAAAAAAATTTTTTTCACTTTATTTTTCTTGCTTTTTATTTCTTTCATAAATCAGCAAATATGAAAATGTTTTGCATGAATTCATATGTATCATTGGTATTATATCTTTTTCCTTCTTGATAAATTGGAGAGGAATAGTTTGGAAATTCAAAACTGAATTTTTTAAGGCTACTATATTTGGTAATTGAGAGATCATTGATCACTTACTTTAGAAAGAACAGTTTCAGTGGAATAATGAGATTAGAAACCAGGCTTCAGAGGATTTATAATTGAGTGAAAGGAGAAGCTATGTAGGAATTTAATGAAGACAAATTTCTTAAGCTTAGCTAGAAAGGGGAACAGAGATATTGTATTTTACCTAGCAAGGATGTTAGAACCTAGTAAGAGTTCTTTTTTGTTTTATTTTGGGGGAGTTGTGGACTGCAGGGAAGCAATTACTCTTCAGGGAGATAATAAAGACTGGGAGGTTGGGGAGAGGAACTGATGACAGTAAGTGAGAGACTGAATGAATTAATGTATAAAAAAATTTTTTTTGTTAGTTGGTATGTGCTAAGCACTGTGCTAAATCCTGGGAACCCAAAGAGAAAATAGAAAAGTACCTGTTCTCAAGAGGCTCACATTTGAACTGGAGAAAACAATATATGTAAATGAGTTTAGCTACAGGTTAGATGAAAAATACCTATCTGTCTCAACTGTGCATCAGGGGTATATGTGGTAAGGCCTAGGGGTCCTTTAAGGTCATCAGCATTGAAGATGTTTACAGAATAGCAGTGTCCAGGAATTTGGAGACCATAGTGGTAAGGAACTTGTTATGGTCTGGAAGACTTTAGGATGTCAGAGGCAGGGCAAATTGTATTGTTGGTGTTAAATTGATGGAGAAGATGGGAAGGAATCAAATATTCTAAAAGGGCTTCATTATCAAAGACTTTGTAAAAGTTCCTAATTAATGATGTCAAAAGAATGTGAGTTGTTAAATAAGAAGGAACTGTAATGACAAGAGCTTAATTTTTTTGTTTTTGTTTTTTAGTGAAATTGTGATGAGATTCTCATTTTTGACTGGGGACAATGAGTACAATGAGAAACTTAAAGAATGAAGGAGTTTGAAATAGCAGCTGTGGTTAGTAGAATAAGGAATCACTTGGAGTGGGGAGTGAAAGGAGTATCTTGCTGCTGTGAAGAAGGTTCAGTTGAGATTAGAAAGCATAAATTTATTATGGGATCCAGTCAGCATTTTCATAACTTCCTCTGGAGCCATTCAGCAGCACGTGCACAGGGGGAAAAGGAAGCAGACGGTAGAAGTAATTTTGGGTTCCAGTTTAGCAAAGCATGAGTGACAATAGGACAAGAGAGTAAGAAATTCAATAGCAGAGAATAGTATAGAATTGAACTAGTTATCCAATTGATCAAGATTGGAAAGGAAGGAAACTATTTCCAGATGAGGAATTCACATATCAAGTCAGTGATGCAAGCAGGATATGTAGTATCTTTCCTATCTTACACATTAGGAAATTGAAGTTCAGAGATGTTGATTTACCTAAAGTCACACAGTAAGTAAGTTGCAAAGATGAGATTCAAACTCGCATCTCATATTCTTCCTACTACACTACAGCTTCTTCACAGAGTAATGAAGAAAACAAGTTAAAAAAAATTCTAAAGAAATTAGAATTTCAGAATAGGGATTATCTAGTTCAATTTTGTCCTTCCATGTACTCATATACTTTCATCTACTCAGGTAAAGTTTAGACCCTTTCTGGTAAAACAATCAAGCCAATTACTTAGTAACGGATACTGAATTTGAATGCAGGTTTTCTTGACTTCTACATCAATCTTATATTTTAGGGACCCCCAATCAGCCCCATTGGACTTGGCATGTCTTGAAATCAGTTGTATTCATCCAAGAATAATTCACCAAAATGATTCTGATAAACTCTAAAAATCCAGAAGCAAACGTGAGAGGAAGCCTCTTTGTGACTGATATTTAGCAATGACCAATGATTTTAAAAGAAAGAAATTACCCTCATGTAGAATACAGAGAATTCCATGCAATGCAAGATTCTTGGCCAAGCCTCAGATTGCTCATTTTCCACAAGAGAAAACTGAAAGCATTTCCAGATTTGTTAGGTTCTGAGCTCCTCCTAACTGCAAGAACTATAAGACCTTAGCTAATGTCTCTGCTCTCAAAAATAACATTATGATATGTAAAAACATGGGAGCTAGACTTTATCAGCCTATATCTCACATTGGACAGCCCACATTCTATAGGTTTTTATTTGATATTTACAAAGTGCTTTATTCATCACAACCCTGGGGTATAGGGATTATTAACCTAATTTTAATACTGTCATTCTACTTACAGAAATAATCATCTCTAACAAGTATTTGTTAAGCTTTTACAGTGTCTGAGAAACTCTCTGAGCACTACATATAAAGAATGCAAAGGATACAAAGAAAGGTAAAAAATAGTTTCTGACCCCTACATGTGCAGAAATTCTTGTAGTATCCCTTTTAAAGTGGCAGGGAATTGGAAATTGAGTGGATGCCCAATCAGTTGAAGAACAGCTAAATAAATTATGATATATGAAGGTAATGGAATATTATGATGAGCAGGTTGACTTCAGGAAAGCCTATAATGATTCACATGAACTGATGCTGAATGAAATGAGCAGAACAGAGAGAACATTGCACATAGTAACGAGATTATGTGATGATCAACTATGATAGACTTAGTTCTTATCAACAATACAGAGATCCAAGACAATTCTAATAGACTTGGGATAGAAAATGCCATCTATATCCAGAGAGAACTTTGGAAACTGAATGTAGATGAAAATGCTATTTTCACCTTTTTATGATTGTTGTTTGTTTTTTCCTTCTCAAGAATTAACATAATTAATATGGAAATGCATTTTAAATGATTGTACATGTATAACCTATATCAGATCTTTTGCTATCTTGGGGAGGGAGGAGGGAAAAGAGGGAGAGAAAAAAAAAAGTTTGGAACTCAAAATTTTACAAAAATGAATGATTAATACTCTTTACATATAATTGAGAAAATAAAATACTATTGAATTTTTTAAAAATAGTTCCTAACCTCATTCTAATGGAGAAGACAACATGCAAACAACTATGTACATATTAGATATATAGGGTGTAAATGAGAAGTAATCCCAGAAGGAGGGCACTAGCAGTAGAAGAAAACAGGAAAGACTTTAAATAAAACATTGATTTTGGGCTAGTCTTGAAAGAAACCAGAAAAAAACAAAAATTAGAGTTAAAGGGATACAACCAGTAAAAAGGCACCAAAATGGGTTATATAGTGTTCTGTGTGTGGAACAGCAAAAGTCCTGTATTGTTGGATCATAATGTGTATAGAAAGAAGTAAAATATAAGATTGGAAAGGTAGGAAGGGGCCAATTTATGAAGGACTTTGGAAGTCAAATAGAATGTTTTATGTCTTATAGATTTTATAGTTTATTTTATTTTTAGATTATTTTTTTAGATTTGATATTTGATTATGAGTTAATAGTATACTATTGAAATTGTTTGAGTTGAAGGGTAAGGACATGATATTCATTGATCTTTATTTTATTTTCACTTTTTGGAATTCAACAATTTACTTTCTCTAGAAAAAACTCCAAGTTTTTGCACAATAATATTTAAATGAGTGTGTATGCTCACAGAATTGTGTAAAAATTGAATAAGAATTGCATATTGCTTGTAATTTAAATGAAATGGTATAAATAGATCATCATTACATGAAATCATCTGTTATATGTTTATATATGAATTATTTATATGCTGTTTTACATGGATATATACAAATGGATTGCTTTATATTCTATATGTTTTGTGCTACATATCTCTATATTGTATATATAGACATAGTTTGTATTTTCTGTCAGATGATTTTATACTTGTATATGCATACAAACACAAAATATCTCCAAATAATATGATAGCTAGATAAATAGATAGAAGTAGAGGGAAAGGAACAATTATTTATTAAGCACCTATTATAGTACAAGCATTGTGCTATAAATGTTATCAAGAGAGACAGAGATGGAGACAGAGAGAAAAAGACAGAAAGAGTTACACACTCATTTATGTATATCTGTGTCTATGTAAAGTAATTGCATGACACCATATTCTATAATAGCATATCATCTATTACTTTGTATGTATCTATATACATATATATATCTAGTAAGTGTGACATCTCTAGTAATAAAAAAACAGAATAAAGATTAAATTGCTTTCAAATTTCAAATTTCCTTTTTTATTTTGGTTTTATTTAGACAAGAGAAATACAATAACAGCAAGCATTTAAATCATCTTTTAAAATGTTCAGTGTTTTATGTGTGTTATGTCATTGTACCCTGAAAGCAACCCTCCTACAGGCATCATTAGCATCCCTTTCCAGATGAGGTCAGGGGAGCCCAGGTAGATTAAGTTACTTGCCCAGTATCATAGAGCTAAGTATCAGAGGCAGGATTTCAGTTTTAAGTCTTCTTGATTCCAGGTCCAACACTGTAGCTAATCTACAACACTAGGCTCTAGTTTGTGAAAACAAATGCCCATTCATTTCAAGGGACAATGGATCCCTCACTAGTATATGCTAGTTAACAGTTAACAGAGTGCTATATAACTTTTTGAGGGGAAGCACTTCAGTTATTCAAAAGCATGCATGTTACTCTAGTAATTTGAGCCTTTAATCCTTAGGGAAACAAACATTTTATTAATTCTAGCAAGAAAAACTATATGCTACCAAGATGAAATCCCTTTCATTTCAGGATTAAAGATAGAATTTGGCTTGATATATTTTGAATTTGCAGGTAAAACAAATGAAAAGTCCAGTTAGGATCTTCTAAATTTCTCCTTTTTTTTATGTTAAAGAAGCATGATGTCGCTTCCCTTAAAAAAACAGGCTTTATATTTGATCTAAAATTAAAGCTCATGGTTAGTGAAAAAACCTCTGGTTCATTATGTAATTTATATGTATTAAATCATATTTATGTGGAAATACATCAACATGCTTGTTAGCAGTTCATTGGGTTACTTACACAACTGGATCCATGAAAAAACTATTTAGCATATGAAAGGTGTTCAGAACAAAATGATGTTCAAGAAATGTTACAAAAGATCTCTTATTTAGAGCTGTGATGTTTTCATATAAGTGAGAAAAGCTTCTAAAAACAATTTCTGGGCTGTTGACTCTTGAAAAGACATAGGAGAAGCAGTTAGATGGTACAGTGAATAGAGAATTAGACTTAGAGACAGACCTCAAGCCTAATTAGCTATGTGATCCTAGAAAAATCACTTGATTTCTGTTTACCTAGGTTTCTCAATGTTAAGTTGTTGTGAAGATAAAATAAGATTAACCTGCTTTATACATTTTAAAGCTATATGTAAATAATAGCTATTATTATGACTATTGTTCATTTCAGCTGACAGTAGAATGGTTTGCCATTTCCTTCACCAGCTCATTTTACAGATGAAGAACTGAGGCAAAGTTAAGTGTTTTGCTCAAAGTCACACCGCAAGAAGTAGCTAAGGCTAAATTTGAACTCAGGAAGATGAATGTTCCTAATTTCAGGCCCAGTGCTCTGTGCATTATGGCACTTACTAGCTGCCCCTATCATTATGTTACCTAAAAAACTCTTCCTTTCCCTTTTGCACCTTGAACAACAGAGACAGAGAGACAGACAGACAAATAGATAGATAGATTGTTCTAAGTACTCTTTCCAGTCTATGACCTCTTCCTTTATAAAGGAAACTGGAACATTGTTTGAACTCAGTGAAAAATCAAAAAATAAATAAAAAAAGAAAAATCAAAAAAAAAAAAAAAAAGAGTTTGATTTATCCCTATTCTAGTCTTACTAAATAGATAGCTCCTCTAGTTTAGAAAACTCATGCTTTGGGATAGCAAGGAGGTGCAGTAAATAAAGTAACAGCCCTGAAGTCAGAAGGATCTGAGCTCAAATCTGGTCTCAGATACTTAACACATCCTAGCTGTGTGACCCTGAGCAAGTCACTTTACCCCAATTGCCTCAGGAAAAAAAAAAAAGAAAAAAGAGAGAGAAAACTCATACTTTTTGGTCTCAGCCTCCTTTACACTCTTAAATATTATTGAAGACTCCCCTACACAAGAGTTTTTGTTTATGTGGATTATGTCAAAATTTACCATAGAAATGTCAATATTTAGTACTATTGTTAAAATAGTTTTGATCCTGTGGACTGCCAGCAAGATTCCCTTTGAGAACTACTACTAAGGTTCCTTGCATAACAAAAATGAGAACAAGCTTGCACAGAAAGGAAGTCCTGAAGTGTTCACTACTGATTACACTGGGCAAGAAAAGCTCACAGATCTAAATGACTCCTAAAATAAAATGTAGTATTGGAATAGCTGTTGTGACAATGATTCTAACCCTGCACAGAACCATGTACACAATACCAACTCAGGAAATATTTGCTGATTAATGCTTTTTTAAACAATTTTCTAACATTTCTTTTTCTTAGTGGTTGAAGACCAAGAAGCAGATGGATCAGTGGATGAAAAGCTGACCTCACAGAAGCAAGCCATGGGTTCAGCTCCTCCTTCTAACATATATTGTTTCTATAATCCTAGGCAAATCACTTTTCTTCTTAGTACATTAAGAAACAATTTAAGACTTAAAGTGAGGAACAGTTGATAGGGGGAATTTCTTCTCAAAGTGTTGAAGTGCATATACTTATACCAATGAAATCAGTAATCTGGGAAAAATGGGGGGAGGGTTGATGTAACCCCTTAATTCCCAAACTATACTGCAATTCCCCAGGTTCTTCAGTGAACATATAGTAGCAGTGCAACATGGGATATTTAAAATTTTGATTTAACGATTTAATAAACTACGTATTTCTAACTTGTTAGATTGGTTTTGGAGGTTGTTTTCTCTCTCTCTCTCTCTCTCTCTCTCTTTTTTTTTCATGTTAGGCACAATGTAAATGTTATTGAGATAGCAGGGCTCCATAATTGAGACAGTTCCAGAACCACTGGTTTACTCAGATGAATGGGAAGGTTGGCTCCATCCAACTCTATGATTTCATGAATGATATACTTCATAGAATTAATTACTGATAAACAAATAAGCTAATTATATGAATATGTGGAAAATTTGGGATTATTCCTATATTGTTGTTTGTCCTTCATTCTGGAAAAGGATTATGACATCAGAGAAGTGATGCTATGACATATAAGTGATTTGGCTTGTATTGAAGAAAGGGTGTATAGTCAGCAACTCAGTTCTCTTCCAGAGCCATTCAGTTCTGGGACCAGTTATAGATTAGGACAACTGGAGGTGATCCTGGATTGCAGTGGGAGGCTTTGGTCTTTTTAAACTAAGGTCTTCAAAAGGTCTCAGTTTGACTGAGGCTGCACAAAATTAGTTATTAAGACTATGAAAGAGACAATTCCTTATTCTCATATTATACATACGAGAGAGAGAGTAGTATAATAGAGAGTCCATCTCAGAAACAGAAAGATCTGGGCACAAATTCTACCTAAGCATATACTGACAAGTCAATTAATTTCAGAGTTCCCCAGACAACTCTTTAAAACCCTAAGCTGTTAAGTAATTGCCTGTCTACATTAGCAGAAGGTTCTTCAAGAATTCCCTAAACCAATAAAATCACAGGTCCAGTCCAAATTGAAAAAGTACAATAGATACTCAATTATGTATATGTAAATGTAAAAGTAAAAATAAACATTAAAAATAATGGGAATGTGATATTAAATTTTGGAAATGAGTATAGATATCAACACTGTATAAATTTATAGAGCCCTTTACATATTAATTTTCCATTAGACTATACTAAATATGAAGGCTGCTCTTTATGAATCTTTAGAGGCCAGTGATAAATTCCTGCAGTTATGCATTATTGACTTAATAGAACCAAAGCGGCTGTCTAGAAGTGTCTACTTGGATTACTATGAATTGTGTCTCTTAGAGGGACTTCTTGGGTGGTAAACTCACAACCCTCCCACCAATAAGCTCTTTCGCAGCCCTATAAGATTCCTCAGAGTCCTACATTGATCTACAACAACCACTTTGGTTTTAAATTTGAAATACCACTCAATCCTTATAAGATATAGATTCTCAAGCAAAGGCAATTATAGGCAACATGAGCTGTGGTTTTCTGCTAGATTAATAAAAAATAAATAATAGCATGGGGTTATCTGAAACCATCCTCAATAACTATATCACCACACACACACACACACACACACATATACACACACATATATATTGCCCCAATCAGTCAACAAACATGTATTAAGAGCCTACCATGTGCTGGGAATTGTGCCAAATGCTAGAGACACAAAAAGTCTTAACCTCTGATGAAATTTTAAGTTATTAGGCTAAAAACTGAATTAAGACTTTTAAGACATCTTGCATTTAATCTATTTCAATTATTCTAATTCAGAGTTTAAAACCAATATTTGAATCAGAAATAAATTAGTGATATATGGGAAATTCTTCTAATTGATTTATTGTAGGCATTTTTGTATTATATGAGCTAATTATGGAATCGAATCAGCATTATCAGAGTAGTCACACTAGAGAGGAATCTAGCAGCCTAGATTCTCGTTAAGTCAAAATGTAAGAGATTGAATAACTCCTGGCTTTTGTCTCTGATTCTGACCCAACCTCAAGCTTTTCAAATGCTACAGAAGTTTAAAATGAATCTAACTGTTAGACATGGGGGATTTATGGAAATGATGAGAGGGGATTGTTAGAGTAAAAAGTGGTCCTCTAGTAAATCAGGAAAAGAAATCAGATGAGAAGGATCCTGACCTCATTCTGCCTATACTAAACTTAATAAGCCTTCATCAAATGCTCCATTCACTTGGCAATATCTGCCAAAGATTAAACTCATTGTAAGATTAGAAGTAGACCATGAAAAGCAAAATGATTACTATTTGTTGATTACAATAAGATGAGAATTGTTGTGTTCTCAGCTCTTTGAAATATTAATTTATGAAAGCTAGTGTTTTTAATTTAGACTGAGAGACAAGTCATTTATTACTACAGGAAGAAATAACTCAATCTAGATGCTAAATTCCCAAAGACTAAAGACATGGGGGGGGAGGGCGAGGAAATATGAAATTTTTGTACATTCATTAGTCAAAACCAAAATGAAGCAACAAGGAAAAGAAGAAAAATCCCATAATCCAGGCTCAGAAAGTTATCCTCCTTGACCAAAAAGGGCTAGGCATCTGTTAGCTGCTATTGTCACAATCAAGGTATTTTTAGTCTTAAGAACGACGGCAGAAC
The DNA here is from genome assembly GCF_902635505.1 of Sarcophilus harrisii. Classification (NCBI taxonomy): domain Eukaryota; kingdom Metazoa; phylum Chordata; class Mammalia; order Dasyuromorphia; family Dasyuridae; genus Sarcophilus; species Sarcophilus harrisii. The sequence goes on along the minus strand of NC_045426.1, from coordinate 174,638,068 downwards.
TTGGGAGATACATTAGACAAGTGTTACATAGGTAATCAGCTATCCTGGGTGACAAAGGCCTAGAAGCAAACTACATTGAGCTTTAATACTTAATATTAGCAACATTAACTAAGTTGCTAACAAAAGAAAAGAAAAGAAAACATATGCTAGTAAATACTGACCATAGGCAAAATGCTTTGAGGAGGGACTGTACTAGCACCTAGACTGAGGAGATCAAGAAAAGCTGAAGATAGAAGGTGTGAGCTGAATATTGAAAGAAATCAAAGATTGAAAGAATTAGAGATGAGGAGGGAGAGCAGGGCAAGTGAGAAAAAGTCAATACAGAGTTAAAAGATAAAAAAGGTATGTTCGAACAGCAAATTGAACAGACCACAAAGTATGTGGAATGGAAAGGTTAGGTAGGAGATAGATCAAGAAGAATATTAAACATCAGAGAGATCATATATTTCTTATAAAGGTAATAGGAAGATTATTTAGTAGGAGATGACGCGATCAGTCCTGTCCTTTAGGAAAATCACGTTAATAGGAGAGATTTTAGGGAAGGGGAAGAGAGAGGGGAGGCTCTCAACGGGAAGCACAGGATAGAGTCTTGGGGGAACATTTACAACTTGTGATTTGACATGGATGAGGATTCAACAAAGGAAACTGTAAAAAGGAGTAGGCAAATTGGTAGGAATTTACTCAAGGCAACAGAGTGAGAATGAGTATAATAAATCTGACAGGAGGGAAGAATATCATTGGAGTCGAATGCAGGAAGTTTAAAGGAGAAAGGCAGTGAGGAATAAGAAGACCGAAAGAAATTGACTAGAAAATAAGTAGTTAAAAATAAGGATGGAAAGGTGGAATGAATGCAGTTTATTTAAACATCAGAATATTAAGACTTTATATGATAGTGATTGGAAATTATATATTCTTATGTAGGCATTTGGCATAATGAAAATAGTATTTAAAAGATAACAGTCATATAAAATTGGTCTTTTATTACCTACCTCTTTAGTAATTAAGGATTATTCTTATTAATTAAGGATCAAACTATAAGTATTTATTAAGCACATACTATGTGCTTTGTGCACTATGCTACATATAGGGGAAACAAAAATAAAGGTGAAGCAATACTACCTCCAAAGGATTATTTTACAACTTTGCCATGCGGGAGCCCATTTATAAATCCCTTTCCACAGTTAACTTCTTAACAATAGTGCCTCATTGTTGAATGTACCATAAAAGTAGAATTTTTTTCTCAACTATACCTGTTGCTTTTAAATAATTGCCTGAGGAGCTAATTATCATTGCTTTCCTAGTCTATTTTTTTTTAAACTGCTGTCAAGTGCTTAATTCATAATTATCACTGTCCTTTAATATCTGTGACTATCCTAAGATTTTTTTAAAAGACACATATGTTTTTAATCCTATCTTGCTGAATTTAATTAAGTCCAATTGTTTGGATTTCATGAAGGAAACCAAATGCCAGAAGAAATACTTAACTATGACTACATAATACAAGAAAGGATGAATAAAGAAAGTTGAAGTGTTAACTAAATAAGCATCTTACTCAATAAATAACAAAATTAAAACTATAGATTAATTACATCTTTGAATTACAATCTTCTTTCTCCTTAACTTTCTTACTTTATAACATCATCCGGTAAAATATAAGTTCTGAGCCAAGGCCAAGGTATTTTGGCTCCCAAGTATAGTCCAAATCATTCGATTATATGTAGTCTAAGGATATCATTTTCTATAAAGATACCTTCTCAAATACTCTTTGTTCCAAAGAATAATATTAAAGTAAAAGCAAGGAGTGTGATATAATTATACATAATAATAAACTTGGAAAAAATTATAGCCAATTTTCATGGGAATCTCCTGTTATGTAACAAGTAAAAATCCTGAATGTAATTTTATTACTTTGATTTTCCACATGAATTGTGGTTGAGTAATTGGCTTTTTCTTCCCAGGTAAGAGTGATGATATTTAAAAATTATATTATAAATTATCTTGCATCCCTTTCCCTCTTTACCTTAACTTGACATCTGTATAAGGACTGTGTAACCTTCCATTCCAAGCCAAGAAGGAAAAGAATACTTTATAATTTGCCAAGGTTTCCAAAGGCCAACCAACCAAGGAAAGAAGAATGATCAGAACAATGTAACTGGATACATTCTGCATTTTCTCTGCTATTTCTCAAGGCCTCTCCTTGGGAACAAGCAACAGTTTCGGGCTGATTTAAAAAGCTAGTTAACAAGAGTTGCAACATGAAGTCCTGTTCAGACAAACCTGTGTTTAATGTCCTGTACTGTTCCTGATGCCTTTAAAACACAGAATTTTTCTTGCTTCCTTAATTTAAATATTAAACCAAAAGTAGAAGTGTTCATATTCTGCTGATTTGGAATAAATGACCCATCCCAAATTTATTCTGAGTTCTATACTCCAATGTTTTCTTCATCACTTTATGGAAGCATAATAGGGCCTAATAAAATACAAACAGCATATTTTCCAAGTATCTCATCAAAAAAAAAAAAAAAAAAAGACTGACAAATAGTTAAACAAATTGCAGTTCATGATTGTAATGGAATACATTGCAGAAGAGAAGATAAAATGCAACATTCTAATCTTTTTGTAAAGGTGAGGAATTGTGGGTATGTAACATTGTATAAATACAGTTTAGCCTTAATGAGTTCTTTAGCTTTATTGAACTGCTTTTTTTTTTTTTTTATTCTTCATTATAAGGAATGACTCTTGATGTTCCTAGAGCAATAGGAAACTGAGAAAAGGGAAGCAGCTCCAATCCTCAGGAAATTATTCCAGAGATTAATAATCTATTTCACAAGAAAAATTGAAGGTCTTTTATAGCCTCCCAGAAATTTAAGACTGCAAATTTCATAAAACAGGAGTTGTCTTATCTAAATGTTGAATCTCTCAATGGCTAGCACACTGATATATAGAATATATTTAATAAATGTCTACTTAATAGATGAATGAACAAATGAATGCATGAATGAACAAATGAATGTGTGAATGAATGAATATAGGAAAGATCCTACTTTCTATGGTCACCTCGGAATTCTTCAACTCTATCTTGAGTGAATCTGGACAAGTCTAAGAATACAGTCCTACTTTGGCAGAATTTTTTATGATTTGATCTCTTTACAAATTTGTTGATGTAATACTTCATTATAAGAACAATTTTTTTATATTCAGTCCCTTTTATTGAATATGCTGCTTCAAGCCTTGAAAATATAGATAGATATCATTTAAGTCATACTTTTTTTAAAGTAACTTTTAAAAAAAAAGTGAAATGGGAAACTGTGACAAAATTACAATTTTATTCTAAATCAGAAATAATAACTCATCTTAAAGAGACAGCATTGCCTGGTGGTTAAAGAATTGGCCTTGGAGTCAGCTAGCTTTGGGTCAGGCCTCAGACACATTCTGTCTGTCCTCAGCAAGTCAACCCTCTAAGACTGTAAATTGCAAACCAAATGTTTACCTGAATTGGTGGAGGGAGTTTTCTCACCAAAAGTTCCCTAAACTAACTAAAACTTAAGTATAATACAAAAATAAAAATAAGAAATATTTTACACTATATATTCAATATTACACTCAAGCATAATGGAAATATCAGGAAAAAAGACTAGACTGAAGTTTCTTGTTTTGATTTGCAATGGATAAAGCCTTGATCTAAGGGTAACAGCACCTGAGTTCAAATACTGACTTTGCCAGTTACTGGCCACATACTTTTCTGCAAGTCACTGGATCTCTCCAAGCCTTAGTTTTCTGTAAAATGACAGGGTCTCTCATCTGTAAAACTAGATTACACATAAGGTTTTTTCTCATCTCTGTAATCCTCTTCTGCTATTACAAATCTCAGTATTAGGCCTGAAGGAAAACGACATCAGCTAATTTTTTTATTTGAAGTTTTGGTTGTAGTGGAAGCCAGCATTCCTCTTTTTGATTATTATAGCCTTCTGTTCAGGGCATTCTAAATGGAAACCCCAGGAACAGTTTTACAGAAAGAACCACCCCTAAGTATAGAAATCCCAAACCTGACCAGCCAGTTTTAGGTTTCCTTCCTCTAGTTTCTGTTAATTTAAGCGAATTAAACCACATAACCATAGGGTTGTTTTCAACTAGATGCTCTTCCTGGTTCTCCATAGGAAAAAATTCATTTTCATAGAAGGTTGTCAATCAATATTGTTAGCTTTCAGAAAGCTGCAGAAGCTTGAAAATGCTTACCTTCTAAATGATCCACATAACAATATACATCATAAGTTTCATGAGGAGCACGAAAACCATATGTTCTGACTCCTTCTTTTCCCATCATATCTCCATAACAACCGGCTCGGGGTGTTCTGATGGGATATCTGAAAAAAGATAATCAAGATAAGCCAAGGTAGCATAGTGGAACACACGAAGTTAAAGAATTAGAGTCAAAGACCTTGATATGAGTTGTGATTCTGTCATAAATTACTTTGGTGTTGGGTAAATCCTAGTTTCTCTAGCTTTAAACAAGAGTGTTGAATCACAAGAGCTTGAACTTTTCTTTTGGCTCTAAATCTATTAGCTAAACTCGTCTTAAACAAATAAATGTTTTCTTTCAGTATAGAAATTCAGAATCTGGAAAGATCTCAGTGATCATCTACTCTAATTTATTAAAAAAAATACTCCTCTATAAGCTACCTGAAAAATGACTAGGAAACCCTTGCTTAAAGACTTTAATGAAGGTGGGAATTCCTTCTTGAGACAAATCTTTTCACTTTGGGAAAGTTTAAATTATTAGGAAGTTTTTTCCTTACATCATACTGAAATTTGCCTCTTTGCATCTTCTAGTCTTTGCTCCAACTTTTGCTTTTTGGTCAAAAAGAATAAACCTATTCCCTCTTCCACATGACAATGCTTCAGTACTAACATTTTCATTATTGAAATACTTCAAGTTACATTGTTAGTGGAATTGTAAATACATCCATCCATTCTGGAGAGCAATTTGGAACTATGCTGGAAAAGCTATCAAATTGTGCATACCCTTTGACCCAGCAGTGTTACTACTGGGCTTATATCTCAAAGAGATCATAAAGAAGGGAAAGGGACCTGTAGGTGCACAAATGTTTGTGGCAGCCCTTTTTGTATTAGCCAGAAACTGGAAACTGAGAGGATGCCCATCAATTGGAGAATGGTTGGGTAAATTGTGGTATATGAATATTATGGAATATTATTGTTCTGTAAGAAATGACCAACAGGATGATTTCAGAAAGGCCTGGAGAAACTTACATGAACTGATGCTGAGTGAAACGACCAGGGCCAGGAGATCATTATATACTTCAACAACAATACTATATGATGACCAATTCTGATGGACCTGGCCATCCTCAGCAATGAGATGAACCAAATCAGTTCCAATGGAGCAGTAATGAACTGAACCAGCTACGCCCAGGGAACAAACTCTGAGAGATGACTATGAACCACTACATAGAATTCCCAATCCTTATATTTTTGCCCACCTGCATTTTTGATTTCCTTCACAGGTTAATTGTACAATATTTCAGAGTCCGACTTTTTATACAGCAAAATAACTGCTTGGACATGTATACAAATATTGTATATCTAATTTATACTTTAACATATTTAACATGTATTGATTAACCTGCCATCTGGGGGAAGGGGTGGAGGGAAGGAGGGAAAAAGTTGGAACAAAAGGATTTGCAACTGTCAATGCTGAAAAATTATCTATGCACATATCTTGTAAATAAAAAGTTATAATAATAAAAAAATGAATGTTGAAAACTATCTTTACATCTATTTGGAAAAATAAAACACTATTGGGAAAAAAAGAAATACTTCAAGTACACTGCCATGTGCCCCCCACCCAAGTCTTCTCTCTTCCAAGAAGAACATCCCCAATTACTTTAAACGATCATCAAATGACATAAACTTGAAACTCTTCCCCAACTTGGTTGTCCTCCAGCTTCTCTGGGTCTTTCCTACACTGTGGTATCCAAAATTGACTAAAATAGTCTATTTTCTAACTAGGGCAAAGTTTAGTGGGATGATCACTACCTTCTTCCAAAGGTTATGCTTTGCTAAATTTGCACTAGGTTTCTTGGCTACCATGTCACATTGTTAACTGATTAAGCTTGCAATCCACCAAAAAAAAAAAAATCCCCAATCTTTTTTCCCAGCAAACTACTGTCTGGCTATGTCTCCTCCATCTTGGTGAACTTGATATTTTTTGGAAGCCAAGTATATGATTTTACATTAATTGCTACTAAATTTCATCTTACTCTATTTAGCCTAATATCCTAGCCTATCTTTTTAAAATCTTGTCTCTCTTCTGAGATGATGCAAAGTAAAGTGAAAAGAAGTAAGAAAACTATATCATAACAATAATCAACTGTGAAAGACTTGGCTACTCTGATCAATATAATGATTCCTTCATTAATAATAATAAGCTATCCTTTTCAGAGAGAGAACTGATGAACTTTGAGTGCAGAATGAAGCATATTGTTTTGCACATTTCTTTGTTTTTCTTGCTTGTTTTTGCAATGTGGCTAATGTGTAAATATGTTTTACATGATTTCAAATGTATAATGAGCCTTGTATTTCTTCTCAAGGGCAGAGGATGGGTTGGAAGGAGAATATTTTGAACCAATAAAATTTTTAATTTTTTAAAAATAAAATATTGTCTCCCTCTTCTGCTTATTAACTATTCCTCTCAATTTTGTGCTGTTAGTATGTTTTATAAGCATACCATCTTGGCCTTTGTACAATTTAATAATTTAAAACAAAACAAAAGAATAATTAGAGCAAAACACATATTCATACAGCAATTAGAAAAGATCTTTTTTAATATTGATTCTGAATGACTACTATCACTGTCCCAAATCTATCATCTATCTCATTTCACCCATCTTTTCCCAAAAAATAACATGAAAGATTGTATTGAATGCTTTGTTAAAACCAAAAAATTATAGCAACAACATTCTCTAAATCTGTCATTTTAATAACCTATAAAAAGGAAATTAGTTTAATCTGGAATAATATGTTCTAGATGAAATTATGTAGATGCCTCATGAACGCTATTTCCCATTTTAAATATGCACTTGTCATCCTTTAAAGATACACTCTAAAACTTCTCCAAGAACTAAAGTCAAGGAGAGAGATGGAGAAATAGAGAACGAGACAAAGATAGAGACAGACAGACCGACAGACAGTAGAGACAGAGAGAGAAAGAGAAGAAGGAGAAGGAGGAGGAGAGTCAGCAAATGTCTGGATAATTAAAGTTTGGACTGTCTACATTGGATTCCCCACCTCACAGTTTGGTCAGACAACCAGCCTGCATCACATTGTTCAAATCCATCTTCATATGCAGCTTTTAGTTGTTCAGGGTTTGCTATTACAGCACCATTTTCCAAGCAAGCTTGCTGAGCCTTCTCAAAATTCAGAGTATACCTGCTGGTTGCAGCTCGATAATGAAAAACAACGCCTGTAAAGACAGTAGAATATGATAAAATGGTTAAGACTGCACTAAAGTTTCTCACCATAATATGTTAAATTTCACACTGGAGTAATATGCTTATTTCTAATTAAATGGTGATAATACATAATGGACAGCCTTATCACTTTAATTTCTTATACTTAGGTAAACCTAATTAAAAAACAAAGCAAGGTCATAGATGAGTTGAAAATCCCATTAGAAATTACTTACTAAAGGTATAATTTAACATCCTCAAATACTACCATCACTGCAAATCCACCATTAAAGATTTATTCCTTTAGTTTAAGCTCTGTCGTCTTCAGGCATCATCTTTTGAAGTGTAACGATGAGATGGTTGGCTAAAATCTAAGCATGGAGTCAAGAAGAACTGAGTTCAAATCCAACCTCAGATAATTTCCTAGCTGCATGGCCCTGAGTAAATTATAGTCTCTATCTTGCCTCACTTTCTCTGCTTGATTTTTAAAGCCCTTTAAACCCTGTTCCTCCTGACCTATCCAATCTTCTTACCTATTCACACCTCCTCTCCACTGCTCTTCAACATTAGCCTCTTTGCTATTCTTCAAACAAAGCAGTCCATTCTCCAATTCTAGGCATCTTTTTCTATTCCCTAATGCCTGAAATATTCCCTTTGCTCATTTCTGTTCCTGATTTCTTCAGGTCCCAATTAAAATCCTACTTTCTACAGGAAGCCTTTTCCAATATCTCCTAATTTTAATGGCTTCCTTTTTTCCTATTTCCAGTTTATGTTATATACAGCTTGTTTGTACAGTTATTTAAATAATGTCTCCCTATTACACTGAACTCCTTGAGAGAAGGGATTTTTTTTTATCTACAATAAACCCTTGCTTATTCACAATTTTGCTAAGATATGACTCAGCAAATGGGTGTGAAATGTCCATAACAAGTAGTCTCCTCGACAATATGTATTTCTTCCTTTCCATGGGAATACAGAGGCGATAGACAAAAGTAAGATACACACTATATATCTGGCACAAATAATGAGTTAACCTATACAGAAGAGCAAGTTGTCATCTATAAGACTAACTTCATAAGATTCTTCAAATAAATACAAGTTAAAAGTTTGACTGTTATCCCACAGGATAACTATAACATAGGTCATATCTTATTTCATTTAACTAAAGCAAACCATTGTTATTGCCCACATAGACTGTAACATAGTAGGAGTTTAATAAATGTTAGTTGTTGGCTTGATTTAAACTTGGTTTTCCCTAACTTGTCATTAGACCCTATTGAGTCATTTATCAATGAGATGATGTTTGGATATCTAATTAGATAGTAATTATATATGATGCTTTAACACTTTGATTTCTGCTAAACACAAGATATGAGAGATTAATGATTACACCTGAGGAAAATTCTCTCAAATAACAAATTGGCAATTTCTTTACAATTTATACTCTCAGAGATTTGCCTGGGGCACTAAGAAGTTAAATAATTTACCTAAGGTCACACAGCCTATGTCAGAGTGCTTTTCACATACAATTTGAAACTAGATCCTTGTGGCTACCTCTCTATTCATTACAAGGCACTAACTCTCAAGCTCAAAACAGCACTTAAAAAGAAAAAAAAAAACAAAAACAAAAATCCAAGATGTAAAGCAGCCTCCCAAACAAGATGGGACAACATTAGGTATTAGCGATCATTAACTAATGGTATGGAAGGGATACTTAGAAAAGCTATTATGTAAATGCCTCCCCCCAGTTCAGTTATATTGATATCCTAAAATACTGCTGTCTAGTTATACTGTTATCAGTTATACTGATCATCCTAAGAACCCCTACTCAGAACCAGCAGTGAAAAATTAAAGTAGGCAATTGATATAGAAATATTGGAAGGGGGTGTTGTTTTTTGTTTTTTACTTTTCCTAATCCTTTTTTCTACATGACTTTTCTCTGAGATTGAACAATCCACAGAGATTAGGATCTGGGGACAAGTGGAATTTAAAGCAGACAAGATTCCATCAATCATCATTTTGCTCTGCCAGGTTATTCAGTCTTTCAGTCGTGTCTAATTCTTCATGATTCTACGGACTATCCTATACGTGGGGTTTTCTTAGCAAAGTGGTTTTTCATTTCCTTCTCCAGTTGGATTAAGGCAAATAGATATTAAATGAGATGCTTAGGGTCACACAGCTAACAAATATTTGAAGCCAAATTTGAACTCAGGTCTTCCTGGCTACAGGGTCAGTGCTCTAACCACTGAGCTTCTAACTGCACCTACACTTATTTATTGGGTTACTTCATATTTCTCCACTCCAGCTCCCAATTTCTAAGAATTCCCAAGGACCTGGAAATGATCTGCTTCTCACTGTTGGCACCCAGATGTTAGTTAGACAGAAAGAGAAATTTTTAGTATAAGGCACCTATATCTTCTGTAATCATTGTTTTGTTTTCCCAAGTTAGCTAACATTGAGGCATTGAATTATTACCTTCTAATATTAGAAATTCATCAAAGGGATCAAAATTTCATAAAATGACCTTAGATAATTATTGTAGTTCTCTCTGAATTTTCCTTAATTTTAACAATTTTTTCCTCCCTTCTCTTTTATAGAGTGGTTTGGAAGATTATAAGGCTCTCCTCATTTAGACCTGGTTGTTTATAGTATTGTTTGCTTTCTTAATCAGATCATCATTTATGCCCTCTAAATCTATGGTATGTGACAATGTGATTTCAACAGCTAACTTAATATAGCACTACATTTCCATTGATAAGCTCCAGTGACCAGCCTCAACAGAAAGCCTTACATGGACAAAAGGAGATATATTGGGCAGTCAAAGTTAACCTTACCGTTAGACCATCTCTATTCCATGAATGCATTTATTATTATGAACTCTTCCTCTTGATGATGTTTCTTATGTTATGACATTGCATAAACCTTCCTATTGACACATAGAAGATAGGCATCTCCATACAAGTTATCCAAAGAAAGTTTTTTTATGTCAGTATCAGACAATATCAGTTATTTTATGAAGTTTTTGTTTTTAGGGTTTCAATACAAGGTCTATAGTCATTTTAAGACCTCAGAAAGAATTTAGGCAACTCTTTATTCTTCTTACTCTGACCTAAAAATTAAGCTTTGATGTCTTCACATTTAGAATTCTTATGTACCACTGATAATTAGACCAAAAAAAAAAAAAAACGGTCTATGTGATGAATGGAGAACATATTAGTGTGTTTAGGCCTCTGCAAAGGCTGGAATAATTATAAGACTCCATGGGGCTAAAGATATTAAATACAAGATTTTCATTGTTTCAGAAGGGAAAGAAACAAATCCATTGTTTGCTCTTTAATCCTGAAAAACTTCTTTTGAGATTGTTCTTTGTGCAAAACAAAATAAAGCAAAAAACAACTAACTTGGGACTAATTTGAAGTAAACACTAACTGGCAAATACATTAGAAAAGACCTAGTTTATTGGTGAGCTTTTGGCAAGCACAAAAACAGAATTATGGGAGGAAGCAAGTGAATCTGTAGGCAAAAGGATGTGCAGGAAGATATTTTTCAGCATCTGAAATGCAAAGTATTTCCTTTTTGGCAACACAAGAAAGAGTTTTGATAAATATCCCCATATATTTCTGAAAGTTAAATATTTTATAGGAAAACTGATAGAGAAAATTAATCTGCTACAACATGCCTCAGTATTATAATACTGGGTAAAATTTGCCAAAATCTTCTCTAAGAGTTTTATCATTCAGCACAGGCCCAGCAAGTAGAATTACTTCTATTTGGTTTGTTAATTTAAATATTGAAATCATATACAAACTATGGCTGGGTACATGGGAAATTTTCCTTTGAGAGAAACAAGAAGGAACAATTAATGAATTAACCTTTTCAGACACTTTCTTCTTTCCTTTTCTTCAATAGCTATTTTTATATAATTAAAGTTCAATATTTATTGAGTTCCTGCTATGTGGAGGCATAATGCTAGACACTGCAGCATGTAGTTAGGATTACAGAGAAAATCAAATGGTATAATATAGATGAGCACTACATAAAAGATCTAATGTGTTAATATTTAAAATTTGCAAAATAATTTACAACATTTGATCCTCAAAACATTCCTGTGAGGTCAATTCTATTATCATTATTATTTTATGGCAATGTATGTCAAAGACATTAATTGTTTTGTTGTGGCAGAGTGAATTCTTCATCTCCCAGGACCTGGATTGCAATCCAGGAAAAATTTAGTCTTTAAGAGTTTTATGAAGTTACATTTTGAATAACATCATAAAGCTATTAAGTGGCAAATATAAGCTTCAAACTCAAATCTTCCTGATTACAAGAATAGAGTTTGATCTTTTATACCATAATGTTTCCCCATATAACATAACAACATCTTAAATCACAGTTCCAGAGCTTCAAGGAGTCATCTAGAGCTAGTCTAGAATTAATTTGACTCAATTTCCTCATTTCATAGATAAGAACTGAAGGTCTGGCCCAAGATCATAGATAGTAAGTGACAAAGATAGGGAGGGAGGAAGGAAGAGAGGTAGAGGGAGAGAGGGAGAAAGGGAGAGATGGAGGGAGGGAGAGAAGGAGGAAGGGAAGGAGCAAAAAAAAGAAGGGAGGGAGGGAGTTAGGGAAGGAGGGAAGAAAGGAAAGAAGCAAAGAAGGAAAAAGGAAGGAAGGAAGGGAAGGAGGGAGGGAGGGAAGAAGGGAGGAAGGGAAGGAGCTAAGTTATCCATAATAAGTAACAATTTATAACTGGAGAAGAATGTTGGGTCTATTTTTTTTTCTGGTATTACCAGAGTTATCCTAGAATAAGATAGCTAATTTAACATACTAATTTTCAATGTTGTTAAATCAAAAAATGCCTAGACATTGCAAAAAACCTCACCTTCCACTGCCAATGGCACAGTATCTTGTGTATCTTCAATTCCATACATGACATCACAGCGGTAAAGACCTGCATCACTTGCAAGCAATTTGACCATGGTAAGTGAAGCATCTCCAACATCCTCTGGATGGGTAGGCACTGACACTCTTCCTTTGTAGCCCTGACCTATCTTGATATTCCCATTTTGGGCCACAATGACAGTAGTTTCTTTCAAATCTTTTCCACTTTTATCCTCTTCAATCTTTGACCACTTGATACGAAGAAATTCACTTGTGGGATTGTAACTGGGTGGTAAGGTGGGCATAGTTGAAAAGTGACAAGGTAAAATGACTTTTCCAGAAAGGAATCCCTTTACAGGAGGACTTTTCTCCATTTTGACTAGAGGAAAGAGAGAGAACCACATTATAGATGCTAAAAATGACCATCTAATTAAATTCTACATATATGTAGTCAAAAACCCAAAGTAAGAAAAGAAGAGAAAAATTGAGAAAAAGCAAAACTAAAAAGAAAAATAATATATTATTATGGGTAAAGCTACACACCAACAGTTTTAAATATAGTGAATAATAATGACAGAAGTAAATGCATGAAAAATAGGCTAGTACTCAAAAAATGCATTGTAAGAGTAGTGATTACATTGATTTTATAGGGTATATAAATAAGATTTATTTCCAAAAGCTTTTTTAAGGTTCATGTTTGCCAAATGCAGCAAAAATAAGATATTCAGTGTTTGAGTGCACAAAGGAACTTGCAACTAGAGCATTCAAGAAAGTTATGGCAAATGTGAGGTCAAAATGGGAAGCATCAGATGAAGAGCTTACTTAACACAAGAGTAGTAGAGACAGAAAAGATTTCAAGAAATTAAAAGAAAATGAAATATTTGATCATGGCAACTTTGACATGATAAAGGTACTAGAAGAAAAAAAAGGATAAAGTAAAATGGACCATGTTAGTAAGCTGGAACAAGGGAGAATGCAATGTTTGAATATCCTTCTTTGGCTCCTGCTTTTGGCATCACTGCAACTCCAGCTGTAAGCACTTTGCAAAGATGCTGCCACTTATTTTTCTTCTTAGGGGAAATCAGCTTCTGGTTATCTGACTTTTTTTAAGATAGGCATATAGAGAATAAATTTCTGTTCAAAAATTTTAGTCTCTGAAATTTTAATTTGCAATGTATCAATGAGTTCTGTTATATGCAAAATTTTAAATCCCCATTTTTCACTGTTCTTGTAGTCGGTTTTGACATAATATCTGAGAGTAGTAGTTTTATAAAGGGGGGAGCACTTAGTAATCTTATCTCTGTTGTCTATTGGAGTCATTTGAAGGATGAATTCAGTCAATATGTTAGGATAGCCTAGCAAATATTTGTCGTCCAAAGTGTTTTCTAATAGTATTATTGACTAAAAGCTGAATCAGATTCCATATATCAAAGTAAATTTGGTCTTGGAGTAATTTTATTATTTTCTAGTGATAGGAAACCTTAGAGGTCATCTAATCCAATCTTTTTTTATAGATAGGGAAGTGAGGGTCTCAGAATGAATGAAAATAAACGTATGAAGCCTTTACTACATACTAAACACACTGATAATCAGAACTTAATCACTTGTCTAAGGTCCCATGAGTATTATGCTTCAGGATCAGAAACTGAGGCCTTCTGACTCCAAATCAGAACTCTTCCCCTCTGTACCACATTCCCAATGACTTCATTGCTTTATCACTTAACAATTTAATAAAGATACTAGTCCCTTCACAATGTTTCATTCTGTATTTAAAAAAAAATAAAAACCAACTGGTTTAACATACAATCTGTACAATATAAAGTCCTTTAAGAAAGCGGCTTTCTTTGTATTCCCAGCACATAGGGCAGCCTCTTTACTGTATTAGGCATTTAATACATGCTTATTCTATTGAATTGAAAACATTGCTTCCTACCCCCATTATTGAAATTCAATCCCTAAGGAACATGTTCATCAAAAAATAAGCAGAATTTAGGGGCTCACCAATATAAGATTTATCTGACAAAAATCACTGATCCAATATAACTTTGAAATATATGTTGTTTACTGCTGAGTTAAGAAATTTGGGTTGAAATGCTTGGGATTGTTGAAGTGTCATCCTTTGGAAACATTTTCACTTTGAAATGGCCTATTCAATTTATGGAAAGTACTTTCTTGATTTGAGGAGTATTCAACTTAAACATAGTCTAACTTAAGTTCATTTCAAGAGGGAATAATACATTCAACAATTTTCTTTTTTATTAATGAGGACAGTTTTGTGAATGGAACATTGGAGTGATGGTTCTCTATGTTTCAATGACATCATTCTATGTACTGACTATGTCAAACATACTTTCTTTCCAAAATCAGATATACTCTTCCAAATGACTTTTTGCTCCGAAGTTCAAGGTACAGTATTTTTCTTAAACTGCTTTAAAAAAAACTACTACAATTAGAAATCATGGTCTTTAGATTAGAAATCATATATTTCTTTTCAAGTTCTTTAATCAGAAAGTAAGGTTATAATACAAGCATAGTTTCTCTTCTAAAAGAATAGCTGTAGGCCAAGAAATCTTTGAGAAATGCTGGGAATTGGTTATACCCATCTATTATGACATTCTGTCTTCTTTCTTTGTATATATGTGAAAATTTGGATCTATAGAAGGACCATTCACAAAGATGTATAGAATGCTGGACAGTTGGTAGGAAAATCTAGGAAAATCTCATTCCTGACACTTACAGCTATTTGGCCATGGGCAAGCCATTTAACCCCATTAGGGCTCAGTTTCCTCAACTTAAAAATGGTTATAACTATTTGTAGCATCTAGCTCACAGGGTCATTGTGGGATGCAAATAAGATAATGTATATAAGGTCTTATGTAAATATCATATATTATAAGCTTTAATATTAAATGCAATGGCAGATCAAATATTTTTTCTATTTCAAAACCAAAATTCTCTTTTGCTATAAATAACAATTGAAGATTCATACATTTGGTTCTGCAAATGTTAGTCCTGAAATTCCTTCTAAAGTTTGAGGTAAAAAGAAAATCTACTAATAGGAATTTCCCAATATTTATTATTTTTATTAGAATATTTTTCAATTTTCTGGTGATATTTCAGGGACTCAATGAAATTCCTTCTTTTCTAACAAAAAGATACACAAGATGAGAGTTCTGTGCATTTTAAGTAATAAAAAAAATTGAAATTGCAAAAACTTTAGTTTGGAAAAATGATCATATTGGTTTAAAACCCTTTTCATTTACTGATGAGGAAACACTAACCTAGATAGTTTAAATAACCCTGCCAGGATCACAAAGTGTCTTTTTTCCCCTAGTAAATTCAGTCTTGCAAAGTGCATGTAGCTTCAAGTATTTCACAGGGGATGTTTATATCTGGATTTAATTTGTTTCTTAAAAGAGATCTTGATCATCAAGTAAATAGGTAGAGTTCTTCAATTTTTTTAATCCAAGGATGTTTTGGAGTTTCTTAAGTGACATAAAAATTTTTGGTTTATATTTTGAATATTGGTCTGCTTCCATAAGGAATAATTTTAATTATTTTTTTCAAAGAATTAAATATTTGTTTCTCCCTACCTACCCTTATCCAAAAAGAGGGTTGAAATGAAGAGCTTTTATCCTTTAAATCTGTATCCACACTAGCCTATATCTATCAAACTATAAGTTCATTGATGATAAGGACCATGCTACTTAACTTTTCATTATTCATAGAATCTAGCATAGTGCTATGAAAAGCAGTGGGTATCTAATAAATGTTTTATTATACCTTTATTTGAATCCATAAACTATGAGTTTATTTATTTAATTTACTATTAATAATAAATAATAATATTAATTTATTTAATATTTAATTTAATTTATTTAATAAATAAATAAAATATTTAATTTAATTTATTTAATTTCAACCATTGTTTGGAGACAGTGTTGATTAGTGGATAGAACACTGATCTCAGAGCCACCAAATCCTGGATTCAAATCTAACCTCTGACACACACACTGTTCATATGACCCTGGACAAGTCATTTATGCTCTCAGTATCCCAAGTAATTTTCTAAATCTCTAAGATGCAGAGTTGGCACCAATCTGCAGTGGTGAAGGGAATTTTTCATCAATAGCTCCTTCTATTAATGAAATCACAGATCCAGTTTGATGGTGGTGGTAGTATTTTAAGCTAGTCTGTCTTTGTGGACCAGATAAGGGTTAGGTCCTAAATGAACAATGGATGTTTCTGACAATGTAGAAATCAGTATGATTTAAAAAACCCAATGAAACAAACAAAATACATTGGAACTGAATGTTGAATGAAAGCATATTTGCCAAGAAATATTTATTTTGATACAAGTTTATAGGCATAGGGCAATTAAAAGATTTTGTTAGATGTGAATGTAATCTTTCAGAGTCCAATTTTAACTTCAGTGTTAATAAATATCTGTGTGGCCAAGCCTCCTGTGTATTAAATCTGGTGTAATGTACTGAAGCCAAAAACTTAGTTCTCTAAATCTCAATATTTTAAGAAGGCAATTTAGTTCTTTAGAATATAATGTTTATAGACTGTAAAAAAAAAAAAGCTACCTATAGGAGCTTCTATGAAATTTTGACAATGAAATTCTAATAAAATTTTAACAAAACCTCACTGTTCTCACCAGATGGTTATGATAGAAATTAATGCAGTAAAGGAAGGGGATGTAAACCAGGCTTTAAATACTAAAGGATCAATTACTTATTATTTCTGTCAGTAAATCAGCAAATGGAGTAATGTGAATTCCATCTGTACAATGTGACCAAAGGGCCCCCCTCCTCAAAAAAATTCATCTTTAGACACATAAGTATCAGACAACATGAAAATTTACTACTCTGACCAAACATGTAGGGTATTCTCCGTGGTATACTCCCCCATGTCCTCCACTAGCTTAAGTGAACTCTTATTATTATCAGTTACTAGGTCAGTTCACAAACCTCATAAGGACAAACAGTTTTCCATGAGTAAACATAAAGTTAATGATCAGTAGACAATGTGTTCATTAATTTTAGTCATTAATCCCTTGAGTGCCTTAGAATAAACAGAGTTAAACCTAGTGTGGAACTATTGGACCTGGCTACACAGATTAATGTTGTATATCTTGCTAGTGTTACACAAATACTTTTCATATGTTTTATATTCTTTTTCACTGAAGAAACAAAATTTTCTTGAAATTAACCCAAAGGAAGAATTGATAGTTATCTATTATCTATCTGTATAAACCCAAATTGTGTGTTCATGTTATTGTAAAATAACTTCTGGGAACTACTGCTCATATGATTTTGGGTCATTGCTTTCTTTTGTTTTTAAATGAAGGCAGAATTCTATAGCATTTGTATTTGTATATATATTGTGTGTATATACATACAATATATATTTATGTATATATAATATAGTATTTTATATACTACATAGTGTTTTTCTATATATTTATGTATATATAGCAATGAGAGAGTGAGAGACAGAGAGAGAGAGAGACAGAGGGTGAGACAGACAGAGACAGAGACAGAGACAGAGACAGAGACAGAGACAGGGACAGAGAGAAACAGAGAGGGACAGAGAGTCTAGTGAGCCATTCTTGAAGCCAGGAAAATAAAACCTGGCTTCAAGTTTTGCCTCTGAAACATACTGGCTCTGTGATCCTAGAAGAATTACTTAACCTCTGTGCCCTGGGCAATTCTGATAGTATAAATTGCAAAGAAGGTGCCAACTTACATTGGCAAAAGACCCACTTTCACCCAGAAATTACCAGTGAAATCACATGTATAAACCCCTATTCCAAATATCATTACTATGGCATAATATCAACCTCAATTGCTTTTATATCATACCCTTACATCATCTAATCTTGTGATCATGTCAAAAATCCTTGTCTTCCTGCTTTCTTCTCACCCACATTCTCTTTCTGTGAGCTTCATTTTTATTTGATCCCTTGCAACTTATTAAACAGCTCCTGGACTATTTGTTAATAGACTATTAAGTGTCTCTGAGCTCACCTCTGAACCCAGACCAACTTAGGCTAACATCTCAAATTTTTCCATTTCATCTTTGGTTTCACAAGTTATCTGAAGTATCTGAATGAATGTACAGGAGTGGGCGGGACCTGTTATCACTGACACAACCCTGATGCCTGAGTTTCAACAGAGTGTAGGTCCTTCAGAAAGGAAGGTCAGACACATTCCCCTGACACTAGGTAACAGGCAGAGGGTCAGGTCACAGCTGCTTTTTCTCCCAGCTAACAAAGCCCACAAGATCAGTCAGCTTCCCAAAAAACTCCAAATCCTAAATCTCTCTTTAATTTTTGCTGTCACTCAGAAGTGGAGGTTGGTGTAGTAAATCATGCTACCACTAAAATTGAACAGAGTAGAACTTTTGAGTCATACTTTCTTTGGGTTCTAATCTCTATCAACTTAAGCATCAAAATAAAAGAAGATTGGACAATGGGTTTAACAGAATTATTACGATTACTATCATTGTGATTATCAGTAATGGCACTGGTATTACTAATATTTGATATTCAGCTATAACAATAAATTCAGGTTGTGAATACATCCAGCCATTCTGGGGATCAATTTGGAACTATGCTCAAAAAGTTATCAAACTGTGCATATCTTTTGACCTTGCAGTGTTATTACTGGGCTTATTCATATTATAAGATTTCAAAGAGATCTTAAAGAAGGGAAAGGGACCTGTATGGGCAGGAATGTTTGTGGCAGCCCCTTTTGTAGTGGTCAGAAACTGGAAACTGAGTGGATGCCCATCAATTGGAGAATGACTGAATAAATTGTGGTATATGAATATTATGGAATATTATTGTTCTGTAAGAAATGACCAGCAGGATGATTTCAGAAAGGCCTGGAGACACTTACACGAACTGATGCTGAGTGAAATGAGCAGGACCAGGAGATCATTATATACTTCAACAACAATACTATATGATGATCAATTCTGATGGATGTGGCCATCCTCAGCAATGAGATGAACCAAATCAGTTCCAATAGAGCAGTAATGAATTGAGCCAGCTATGCCCAGCAAAAGAACTCTGGGAGTTGACTAAAAACAATTACATTGAATTCCCAATCCCTACATTTTTGCCCACCTGCATTTTGGATTTCCTTCACAGGCTAATTGTCAATATTTCAGAGTCCGATTCTTTTGTATAGCAAAATAACGGTTTGGTCATGTATACTTATTGTGTATCTAATTTATATTTTAATATATTTAACATCTACTGGTCATCCTGCCATCTGGGGGAGGGGGTGGGGGGAAAGAGAGGAAAAATTGAAACAAGAGGTTTGGCAATTGTCAATGCTGTAAAGTTACCCATACATATAACCTGTAAATAAAAGACTATTAAATAAAAATAAAAATAAAGGAAAAAAAACTTATACTTTAACATATTTAACATGTATTGGTCAACCTGCCATCTAGGGGAAGGGGGTGGAGGGAAGGAGGGGGAAAGTTGGAACAAAAGGTTTTGCAATTGTCAATGCCAAAAAATTACCCATGCATATATCTTGTAAATAAAAAGCTATAATTAAAAAAAAGCAAACAATGAATTCAGGTGATATGTTCACATCAAAGGGGCAGACTAGTGAGGGTCAATAGCTTTACAAATAGATTCTAATCAGAACCTTTTTTTTTTTTTATCCCAACTCTGTCACTTAGTAGCATCAATGAATCACTTTATTTCTTCAAGTCTTAGTTTCCCACATATAAAATGAGAACAATGACATTTATACTATTTATAGGGTTGTTGGGAGGTTCAAAAGAGAATGTATATAAAATGTTTTGAAAACCTTAAAGTACTATGTAAATGTTAAGGTAACTAGAACCACAATTCCTTTACCTGTCAAAATTTCTGGTTTACCAGTTAAAAATAAATCTAGGATATATAGCTTAGTTAAAGCTAGGATATATATATACTTAAATTATACAGTCTCTTAAGTAAAAATGTGGTTGCCTGCCTTCTCTTTATCTATTTTTAATATACCTATATAATGTCTGGTCTGATGAGTGTTTAATGAAGGATGTGGAAAGTGAGAAGTTAAATAGGAAATAATGGTTTTCTTAAGTTAGATTTTAAAACTATACAATATTTCATCCTTTGTCCTTTTCTTTTTGACGTGAGAATTTGTTTGGTTACATGACAAACTCTGTTTTTGCAAAGTTTGCTATTTTATCTTGGAAAGTGATGGAGAAAATCATTTCCAGCTCTAGTGACCATTTGCTATGAGACTGAAATTAATTTATGAATATGCTGAAAATGAACATGTTTTACCTGAGAAGTTTTTTATCTTAAAAACATAGTTATTACTCCAGTGTTATCCAAAAACTAACTTTATTAGCTAAAAGTTCTAAGCAACAGAAATATGAAAAATGTATCTTTATTTTCAGCAAATCCACATCCCCATTTCACTCCCAAGCACTCAAATTCCATATTTAGCAGTCACCTCCAGAAGTTGACCATACTCACCTTCACGTACAGCATGTATTACAACCAACGTAGAGTATATCCATAAAATATTTTTTATGCTTAATAACATCTTGACCTAAAAACAAAGCAAAACATAAAGTAAATTAAAAGTATTCAAGTTTGTGAAGAGCTGCAAGTCATTAGGAATTCAAGAGCAATCTTCCAAAAGCCCAATTCATAATGGTAATTGAATTTGTGAAAATAGGATAATCTACATTTGAAGGAACTATCATTTGGCTCACTATCTTGACATCTTAATGATCAATTTCAATCTCATCCAAGTCGATAGTTATCAAATATCCTTCTTAAACCAATTCTGAAGATATATGATGATGTGGTTCTGTGGAACAACCACAGTTAGTCAGAGAAGTTACATAAACCACAGCCTAAACAATGAACAGCTGGGTATCAGGATCACAGAGTGGTGACCACAAAGCTCTTTGGAATCAGGAAGTTGGTCATGGATGAATAAAGAGAAGAGGGGGGAGACAACAGGATAGAGATGTTGAAAAAAAGAATAATTTATATTAACTGAGAGTGAAGTGAGATAGAAACTTTTCTGAGGAAAAGAAAAATTGATTCCTCCCTATGTGACACATCTCATGTATATGTTATGAAATCAGAGAATAAGATGTGGTCTAGTTTCTTTTTTTTTAACTAATTTCTAGATAGCCAAAATCACAAGTTGTTCCTTAACAAAAGAGATTGGTATTTGCAATAAGTATACCAGAATTGTTTCAGTAGTTCTGAGGTCTAGAGACTGGCAAAGAAAGACATAGATAATGGATGGAAAATATCAATGCCAATTGATATTGGTACCTAGAAGTCAAAAAGTAAACTGCAGAACAGAATCTGAACTCTCTATTTTTAAGGTCATGTTCTTGATTCCAACCTCCTCTGCTCCTTCCTGAGAACATTGTTAAAATACTGAAGATTAGAATAAGTTCCTTGCTTTATATTTTCTTCTTGTACCCTCTGCATCTAGCACAGTATAGTATGTATAGTATAGAATATATATATACAGTATATATGTGTACTATACATATATATACAGTATATATATATATATATATATATATATATATATATATATATATATATATATCAGGAGTCTAAAAAATGCTTGTTGAATTAATATTGCCTGGTATTCTTGGAATGAAATTTAAACCCAATTGCATAATGAATTCTTCCCTTTCTTGTGTATGTGTGTGAATATTTGTCTGGACCTATGATTCTACTGAGAAGAATGGGGGGAATGGTTGGTGAGGAAACTCCTTTAAGCAATACTTAGTAGAGTAGCTACTTTGCATCTTAAAGTTTCAGAGAGTTATTTGTGGCACTAAAAATACAAGTGATTTGCCTAGGGTCATGCAGCCAATGTGAGAGCAGGAGATTATGGATAATATACTAATTTCTCAGATTCTACCTTAAAATTTAAGATTAAATAGAACATAGTTCCTATCATTATGGCTTTGTTTTTGTTGAGTTGTTTCAGTCATGTCCAATAACCTACTTTTAACAAGGTTTTCTGGCAAAGATACTGACGGAGATGTCATTTCCTTTTCCAGCTCATTTTACAGAAGAGTAAACTGAGATAAAACATGTTAAGTAACTTTCCCAGAGCCACATAACTAGTAAGTATTTGGTGCTGGATTTACATTCAGGTATTCCTGCATCCAAGCACGATGCTTTATTCACTGTGCCTCTAGATACTTATTTCTATGGTATCCATTATCAATATTCCTCAAGTGATTGATATCATTAATGAACTCTGTTGAAATAATATTAAAAGGGCAGTGGGATACAGGAGAGAGATCCAATCTGTTCTTTTTTTATTTCTGGTTATGTCACTAATTTGACCCCTCTGGGCCTCAATTCCCTCATCTATGAAATAAAATAGTTGGATTAAATATTCTCTAAACTCTCTCTTAGGTCATATCTCTTATTCATGACTCTGTTAGAATAAAATACTCAAAATGTCCTGAATTTATTATGGGAATATTCTGGTCAGAGGATTTGTTTGGTCCAGAAATTAATCTTGTACTTTAGGCAAACAAATGTTAGTTAAAAGAATGAATGAATATAATTTAAGCACTCCTGGGAAATAGGAAATCCGGTCCAACATTTCATATTCTTTAAACATGAGGTTTCTTAAAAGAAGCAACAAAAAAAACCCAAGAACCTATAACTCACAATGGTAGATGAAGAGAGAATTCTGAGTTATGATGTCCTTAAAGTTTATTTGGGAAAACGTGGTCTTGCTCTTTTAGGGACCTACTGTGTAACTGGTGACTAGTACTGGCCTGCCTTCAGCCACAAGGGATTTGGAAAATTCCAACCAGATGTTTAGGACATGGGGAATAGTGGGGGTGTCTTTTAGTAGTCCAGTGATAACAGACAGCTGGATCTCACTTAATGTTAAACTATTCAGAGGAGGGCCTCTGAGATGTGAATCCTTTATTGATGACTCATGAGTGGAAAGGAACAAGGGTCTCCTCTTATGGGAAAGTATAAATTAACTGGTTGTAATCCCCTTGGAAGGAGAAGTCATAGCTCTCCTGGAATGATGACAGGAAAACCATAGGAACATCAGGAGATATTCCCTTGGGAAGAGATGGTGAACTTTAATTTTGAAGGCAGGAAATTCATTAGGAGTGGGGTGAGTTTATAGTTACCCTATATGCAAATAGCATCAATGTCCCTCTCATGCTCTTCTCTATAGGGGACACAAACTCCACTTCCTGGGTGAGTTGTCTGTAAGCATACAAAGCTCACTGGTTTGAAGACAAAGGGGAGATGTCTAATCTGACACCCAGAATTATTAAAGCTGAGCATTCTGAAAGACACAGCTATTGCTGCTAACCAGCTGAGGAACTAAAAGGAAATCTTAAGTTTCTCCTGAAAGTAGAGTACCTCAGGAGATTCATGGATATTGCCAGAGCTGTACATTTTGAAGGACAGAGTTGTAACTACTGACCAAACTAGGGGAGAATACTTGTACTTCCTCTCCTAGAATCTAGAGGACTCTAAAGGGGAGAACGATGGATATCCAGAACAGTTGGATTTGGGGATCATAGATTTGGAATGATACAGGACCTTGGAGGTCATCTAGAGATAGGAGAAGATGCCTTCTTGAGGCAACAGATAGGACAATGTAGTGATGATGATGCCAGAGGAGAGAAGGCATAGCTCAAAAAAACTGAGGGAAGACTTAATATTGCAATTGTAAGTAACCATGAAAACTATTCATTTGGCATCTTGGGAATATCTCAGTAATTTAACCTTTCTTTTATCAGGTTTTATAGTAATAGTAGTAGTAGTAATAGCAGCAGCAGCAAAACTTTACAAATTACTTTACAAATATCTCATTTTTTCTGCCCAATAGCTCTGGAAGGTAGAGGCAATTATTATTTTCAGTTTACATAAGAAGAAAGTAAAGCAGTCTGAAGTCAGGAGGAACTGATTTCAAATCCACTTAATACTTAGTAGCTGTGTGACCCTGAGCAATTGTCTCAAAAAAAATTTACTATATCTAGAATCAAAAAACCTAAACTCAAATCTTTATTCTTCTGCTTCATGTGCAAAATTCAGTAAGTCACATAACATCTCTAGATCTCAGTTTCTTCATCTGCAAAAATGAGGGTATTGGACTAAATTGCCTCTAAGATCTCTTTCAGCTTTAAAATCTATGATCACCTATCTTTGTCTCTCTGTTTCTATCCCTAAAATCTCTGACTCTGATCTGCTCCTGAATCTTCTTAATCCTTTGCCATTTTGTCTATTTTATGTTTTAGAGATCACAATAAGCTTTTTAAAAAATAATGCCTTCTGTGGCTATAAAAGTTCCTTCTTTTTCATACTCCTTTTATTTCTATTTTGAAGAATAAATAAAATTCAACCTACGGGGGGAAAAATGTAAAGAGGTGTTCTCAGAGAGTTTTAAATCAATTTTGGGAGTCAATAAGTTTAGGTATGTTGGGGGAAACACTTTTTCAGAAAGGATTTTTTTAAGCTGGTTGAGAAACAACTAAAGTTTGTACTCTTTCTTAGCCCTTCTTCAAAACTGAAGCATTTAAAAATGCAATGGTTTAAGATAAACTTCCATAATTTGAATTCTTTAGAGCTTTTCTTTTATGATACCTAGATAATTAATTAAATTTTAATAAGTTTAAACAATTTTAATAAGAATTAAAAATTCATTAAAATAATTTTATAAAATCAATTTTAAATCCAACTGTTCAGCAATAGGATAAACCATATGAGGTAGGAAATGAGTAAAATTTAATTGTAAAATAACAGAAAAGTAATTGAAATATAAAAGAATATTTGAAAAGAAAAATCTAAGGAGAAAGGTTGTCAGGGACTACAGGTGGGAGGTTTAAGGAATGGAGGTAGAACTTGCCTTCTTAAATTAAATAAAATGCATTAGAAATCCTTTATCTCAGACAAAAAAAATATTATATTTTAAATTGTTCTCAAATAATTTTTGAGTTTATGATATGAAATTCATTCATTGGCACTTGGCCTGTTAGATATCCCCAAACTTGCCAAATCATTCAATTTCATCAAGCCAGACTGGTCAAGAAAATTAGGCAAGAAAATTAATTGTTCAGATAAAATGACTAGCATAGTTTAAGACCTTTTCAGAGAAGGAAAAAAGACTAAGAAAGTAATGAAATGGCATGCCAATTCCATCAAAATGACTAATTAGGTAGAGGACATCAATTGATCACCACAATTTATATCACAATTATTGACCCAATGCTCCTTGGGACTATGTGTACCCAGTTTTGGAGACATTTTTTCCCCTTTCTACTGACTCTTCTCTAAATTTTGGTGTCAAGAACCTCCTAAAATCTCTTTTTCTTATTATCTCCCCTCCCCTAATTCTTCTAATTTTGTTCATCATATGGAATTTATAGTGAATAAAATTGTGAATGTTTGCATGAAAGTTTCAAAGGCTATGGTGAACAGCAATGCCTTGAATGTATAAATGCCTTTTTGTAAGAGTGTAACCAATACTTGCATGGGTTCCCTTAAGAAAAATGGTCCAGGGCTCCATCAAGCTACTTTCCTCTCCCCAGAAGTCCCAGATATGCATGGAATAAATTAAAATCAGAGAAAAAAGGTTTTTTTTTCCCTTCTAATTTATTGAAACATGGGACTTCAAGTTAGGACTCCTATCTTCAAATTAAAATTCTGACACTAGTTTCTTGACTGTGGGCAAATCATCTGGCTTCTCAAAACCTTAGTTTCCTCATTAATAAAAAGGGGAAAGTAATACTGGTAAGATTGACCTCATAGGGTTTTTGGGCACTTTATAGATGTGAGGAATGATTAGTCACTTTAGAATACAAGTTGTCACCTGACATTCTTTAGCTATAAAATGAAAATGATAAATCTCAGACTACAATGGAAGTGTCTTCTCACTGGAGGAAAGAGTGTGATGAGAAGAGTTTTATGAAATGACCATGAAACCACTTCTTGAGAAAAATAACTCACAGTGGGATATCTCCAACCCAGTAGTGTACTAATGGGGTCAAAAGGGGATCTGTCATTTTTTTCTCAGACTTGTCCTTCACCTTTAAAGGCATATGAAAATGCAAGAGCATATATAAAATATTATTACTTTTCTTAGATACCAAGAGATGACCAAGAACAGAACATCATCTTGGCTCTGTTTATTCTAAAGATAACATCAACATAGCATGGATCAATCAATTAATGAAACATTTATTAAGCACCTGCTAAGAGAGAGGGAAAAAGAGAGAGAGAGAGAGAAAGAGAGAGAGAGAGAGAGAGAGAGAGAGAGAGAGAGAGAGAGAGAGAGAGATCTATCTTCAAAGGTTTACTATCCACTAGAATATAAGTTTAGATCCTAATGACAGAATTCTGGGGTGGGGGAAAATGATTTTAAAATCTCATTTTGCCATTTTTCAAGTGCATACATTTTTAAGACCAATCTAATTTTTATAGAATTTTTAGGAAAGTTATCTTCTTAGTAATACTTTCAGAATTTGCTAAAATGGTGAATTGTTATGATTGAAGTCATAAAACATTCAAAAATGCTCATTTAGTATTTACTGCTTATTAATTAATTAATCTAATTAATTAAAACAGTATAAACATTTAATTCTTATGCTGTTTACAAATGAGTACTAATTACATCTCATACTGTCCATGCTCTTATAAATATTACAAATAAAATATATTTTAATATCCATCTATTTATACATATACTAGGAGGTATATTTTTAATTGACCAACACACTAAACAGAAATCACTTCCATCTTCTAGTGAAATGCAGTATTTTCTGGTACATTTGGTGATAACAGCTTAGCAGTGTCTAGAAAAAAACTGGACTTAAAAATGAAAAAATAATTTATCCAGTCCAGACTCTAAGAGGAAACTGGCAGAATGTACTACCCAAAGTGGAATCTGGCCAAGACATTTATCTCCACTTCCCCTTGTTCTGCTTCCAAACCAGAGAAAGAGTGCAGGCCTTGTATTTTCTGGTGTGGTACAGTCCGATGCAACAATCAGCATGTTTTCTCCAATCAGAGCTAGTAAGTCCTAACAATACACATTTGTCAGTCTTAACCATTTCCTCTAGGTGGGTGGTGAAGTAATGGCCTCCTACAGGCCTTCATTCATTATTTTTCTCAAAAGAATTGTGTCTCTGTGAAACTGTGCCCTGAAATAGGAAAATATTCCACTTTAAATAAAATTTCTTATAATATGTACTATATACAATAGAAAACAATTGATTTAACTCTAATTCTGAAAGTTTCCTTGGGTTAAATGACTGTGAGAGAGGGATTATGTTGACCTTATGTTTTCTGTATGTCACTAGTGATCAATTAGTGTCCAATCATTAACCATGAAGGACTAAGTAAAATCATGTGGGAAGGGGAGGAAGATGAAACTTTAATAATTAGCAGCCTAAGAGAGGTACACTTTTATATCATTTAGTTTTTATTTCTGTTCATGAGTACAACTCACAAGAGTCTATCATCTCGGAACTAGCTTAAACCTGTAAATGACTATAAAACTAGTACTAATCTTTTAAACTTTAACAAATCAGAAATTCTTATGAGCTATTTTAAAAGATTTTTTAAGATAGTTGGAAAAATAAACTTTAACCTATATAAAAATTCTTCTAGATCACATAAACCCCCATTAGTTCTTCATCTGTTAAATGGGTAAGATAGTATCATACTACTTGCCTCTTAAATGTGTTGTGGGAAAAGTGCTTTGTAAAGTGTTATTGCATTATATAAATAAGTAATTATTGTCATTGTGCTTTAAAAATGTAAGCTATCATTCATTGTATCTGCTTCTGATTTAGAACATGTAGACATTCTACTAGGGGAAGTAATTTAGCCCTATGAAGTCAATTAGTATCCTTCTGTTGGGCTAGGAGAATTTTTACTGTGAAATATAAAATATTGTAAAATATTTCTTTCTTTTTTTCCAAAGGAATTGAATCCCAAGCATAGAAATAAAAGTTGAATCTTTAAGGACTACACTCCTACATCAAGGAATAGTATTTAGCTTGGAAAAGCATTTGCATTTAGCGGGCCCTTATAATTACATTTTAAGTTTTCAGATTCCTGTTTTAGAACAAATTTAAATCACTTTTTATAATAGACTTTACTGATA
Source organism: Sarcophilus harrisii (assembly GCF_902635505.1). NCBI lineage: Eukaryota > Metazoa > Chordata > Mammalia > Dasyuromorphia > Dasyuridae > Sarcophilus > Sarcophilus harrisii. Next base: position 174,609,546 of record NC_045426.1, on the reverse strand, counting down.
GTTGCCAAAGAGTAACTTGGATAATTGGACTCAAAATCTTTGATGTGACTGCTTAAGAATCATGGGAATTAAAGTTGGAAGTGCTCTTAAAGATCATCTAATCCAACCTCAATTTAAAGGTTTAAAAAAAAAAAGTAAATCTAGTTGAGGTTCAGAAAAGTTGTGCCATTTACCCAAAGTTACACAGTCTAGCTAATGTCAGAACCAACGCAGAGCTAGGTTGCTAAACTCATCTTCTAATTCCAGATTCTATGCTCTTTCTACTACCCTTCAATGCTTTAAGATGAATAATCCACATTTATATCACACTTTAAGATTTTCAAAAGTGCCTTTCTTGCTTTTTTGTTGTTTAGTTGAGTCTGAAATGGAGTTTTCTTGGCAAAGGTACTAGAGTGGTTTGTTACTTCCTTCTCCAGCTCATTTTACAGATGAGGAAACTGAGGCAAACAGGGCTAAGTGACTTGCCTAGGGTCACACAGTTATTAAGTGTCTGAGGCCCAATTTGAACTCAATTATTCCTAATTCCACATCAGAAACTCTATCTACTGTGTCAATTTATCTTTCCTCCCAGCAATCCTTTAAAGTATAATTGGTAAGTACTCATTATACATATTTTACAGTTCAGGATCAGGGAGATTAAGTAGTTCACCCATAGTCACACAACTACTAAGTGTATGAGCAAGAATTGTAACTCAGAGCTCCTGACTAAAGAAAATTCTGTCAATTGATGAAGTTTTGTCAAGGTTTTCTCAGTGATGTCCATAAAATCTCTAAATGGTAGTCAGAATAAACTTCATTTGACTACACTTTTTTCAAAGCCAGTAATCATCATTAGCATTTCTCTAAAACCTGTATTATGAATTTCTGTATCCATTTATAGTTAGAACTCTTACTTATCAATACTTATTCTCTTCCCCTAAAATGTATTTTAAAATGTCTCCTTACTTCTGTTAGATGATTCCTACTCAAAAAAAAAGAAAGATAAAAGAAAATAAAAGAACTATCAGTAAATACCCCTTTAATACCCTTTTAACAGCATCTGGATGCAAGGCAGTGAGTGTCTGAACATGTCACACCTGTCTGACTGCTGTTTGTGCTTGATTCACACCCATTCTTGGGGTCTCCTTGCCTCCCTCCACCCCTCAACCCTCCTTCGGAGTATGTTCATTGGTCTGCAGCATACTAGAGCTCCATAGAAAACACATGTCTGTAGAGGAGGAGGAGGAGGAGGTGGAGGAAGAGGAGGAGGAATTTATGAGCTGGGTTGGCAGTTTGGTGGGGCTGGCTGCGACTGACAGCCTCAACATTTCTCCAAAACTTCAGACAAACCTAAACGGTCTTAGCAACTTTCGATCCAGCTTTACAACACATGTTCAGAAAGCAACATGAAACTTAAAAAGAGAAACTCCCCTAAGTCCCTGGCACATCTCTGAATGATAGGCTCAGTCCACGTGGCGGTGGGTAAAGGCCAAAGATGGGAGGGGAGCCAAGCCGGCTCCCTCTTCTGGGCTTGGGTAAGAGCGTGCCCGGCCGGCGGGGCGGCTGGGTGGGGAGTGAACCAGCCAGCACTCTCAGTAATAGCTGCCTGCCTTTGTCCTTGGAGCGGGGCCATCTCCTAATGAAGATCAGTTACCTCCTCCCCCACCCAGAGAGCTTGTGGAGCTCTCTGCTCTAGACCCGTTTGTGAAAGCAGATGGAATTAGAGAAACTCGAAAAATAAGACATGGCCCCAATACCATATTGTTTAGTGTGCCGGCATTTAGGAAACACCTTGTTGTTGTCCGCAAGGAACAAGGTACAAGCTTCCTCGATGTCCTCCTCCTTGTCCAACGTCTTTGACTTGTTTTTCTCCTCTTCCTCTCCCCTCTCCTCCTCTCTTCCTCCTTCTCTCTTCCTCCTCCTATTCCTCTTTTCCTTTCTTCTTCCTCCTCCTTCTTTTCCTCCACCTCCTCCACCCCTTCTCATTCTCTTTCCTCCACATCCTGTTCTCTCTCTCTCTCTCTCTCTCTCTCTCTCTCTCTCTCTCTCTCTCTCTGTGTGTGTGTGTGTGTCTGTCTGTCTCTCTGTATCTCTGTCTCTGTCTCTTTTTCTCTCTGTCTCTCTTTTCTTTCTCTCTATCTCGCTCTCCCTTCTTTGCCTCCCTCCTCCTCTGCCCCCTTTTCTTCTCCCCTTTCTCCATCATGTAGTGGTTTTAGTTTTGTCAAATAAGTACCATAGACATTTTAAAAAGTTGCGGTTAGCTGAGCCAGTCATGCTTGTGACAGATATCCCAATCTTGAAGATTTTCTGAGGAGAAAGATGCTACTCCAAAAATAATAATAGTAATAACAATAGACCTTCAAGAAAAATTTGACAAGATCCCTCTTTTTCCTCTAAACTGTACAATAGTTTTCCAAGCCCCTCCCTAGTTCCTTCTTCTATCCTGCAGCCTAGATAGAGGAATAAAAAACCGGAGACCAAACTCTTCCTTTATTAATGAATGGTTTGGAGGGCGGCTCCCTCCCTGAGGTTTAATCAATGGAAGATGTGGCCCAGCATAGCTTGATTTCTCCATAAGGGGGCGCCGCAACTCGCTACAAAGTCGGAGAAGATTCCTAGATATCTAGGTTTGCTAAAGGCGATAGCGGAGAGGAGGAGCAGATCTGCCTCTGTGCCCCGCCTCCTCCCTCCAACCCCAGGAGGAAGGCAGGGATTTCACACAGCCCATTCATTTGTCAGCCATGGGGGGATGGGGAAAAGGGAGGCACTGGCCAAAGAGCCCTAGGCAGAGACAGAGGAGGAAGAGTGGCAGAACGGAGAAAAGGAAGGACAAAGAGGAGAGGGAGAAGAGTGTGTGCATTTAGGTATTTGGAGGGGTGGTTGCGTGCATTGTGAGCTGAAGGGTTCAGGCATTGTGGGTTGGGGCTCGATTTTTCCCTCTCTAGTAGCTCCCAGGGTCTCAAAGACATCTCCTTCCCTCGGGTCTCCAGAGTCCGGGTGTGCGCTTAACAGCTAAATCCGAAAGCAAATAGTTTAAGCTATGACACGTATTTTTCTCTTGCTCTCTCGCCTTTGCCTATCAGAGTGACTATTCCACACCCTCTGATAGAAAGAGAGTCCAGATTCCCCTATGTAAGAGCAGCCGAGCTAAGCTTTTGATTTCCTCATTACGTGGTTTTCTGAGCAGAACTAGGGGAAACTCCTAGTTAGAGCCTGCCCCTCCACCCAGAGCTCTCGACTCACTCTCTCTCTGCGGACTCTTTGACCCAGTAAGAAAAGTTGCTCAACTTCAGTGCAAAGAAGTGGGAGGGACCAAAGAAAGAAAAGAAGGCAGAGGGATGCTTTACAGGGGATGGGGACCGATCCCAAACTTCTTGTTAAGATGCAGACTTTGGATTTCCGGTCCACCTTTGTCTAGGGACACTGAGATAGACTCCCAGTGGGCGCGGAGGACACGCCGAGGGGCAGCGCGCCCTTCACTTCTTTCAGGAAATGCTAGGGAAATTCAGCTGCAACTGCTGCGACCACCACCACCACCCCACCCCACGATTCAGCTTTCCATGGAAAGAAATGATAGTTTGCAATCTTAGTTGATCGGTTCAAGCTAGAGCTTTTTCCCGCCGTCTTCCTGGTGTCTATAGGACTCAAATCCACCCCCATACCCGTCATTTCACGCTGCTCCGTTAGTATTCCCTTAGGACAAAAGAACATAGGGGGGGGGGGGGGGGGGGGGGGGGGGGAGGAAGCTTTCACCTCTACTCCGCCCTAGGGAATAGGGAAGGAAGGAAAGGAGTTTTGCTCCAGTGACCCCTTGATCTCTACTCTCACCTCCCCCTAAACACCCCAGGTGGCTGAAAGAAGATCGCCTGCTCTTAGTGTCCTGCGACTGTTGCAGCAAGAAAGGAAGGATTCAGGCTCCAGGTCACTTCCCAATCTCTCTTCCAAGGGCTACCCAGAGAGTGGCTTTCCAGGAACGCAAGAAACTAACGACAAACCTGGAGTAAAAAAAACCGGTGGCCAGCACTCACTCTGAAAGATTTCATCCACTTTTCAAAGACAACAGCTGGATGTCTACTTTTCCCAAAACACTGAATTGAAACAAGTTTTTGGGTTTTTTTTTCAATCACGGTATAATCACACCTTCCTAGAAATTCAAAATCCAATTCCTTTGAGAGTTTTTTCACACCCTCTTTCCCCCAATTCTTTCAATCTTTCTCTTCCCACCCAGTTTTCTTTGTCCCGCTCTTTTCAGCACCACAGTTCCATCGGTATTCCTAACCATTGTATTTCTTTTGCAAAATGCACTTTTAAAAGTTACCTGCAATCTGTTTAAGAAAAATTGTGCTTTCCCGTAACTTAATCAAAAAGCCGCTACTTTTATTTGTTTTGGGGAAAAGACTGCCCCAAATAGCTATGTTCTCCTTGGTTTTTTGTTTTTTAATGCCCGCAAGTGATTCCTAACAGCCAATTTTCTTAAAAGAAGGCGGGGGGAGAAAGATAGAACAAAAGAGACATAATTACCTTAAAGGTGGCTGACTGCAGAGTTTGGGGGGCAAAAAAGGAAAAAAAAAAAGAAAGAAAAAAAATCCCAGTGTAGTGCTGAGGTTATTCCAGAGTTGCTTGTGGTCACACGAAGCAGTAAATCCCTTGATTAATGCTCAAAGAAGCCTTGCAGGAGATGCTGAATCCTGGAGGGTTCCTTGCTCCCAGAGCCTGCTGGAGAGCACCTGATTCCGAGCGTCTGCGCCCGAGAGGAGTTCCTCCTCGAAGAGGCTCCCAGGCAGCTTCGCCTGCAAGTTCAAATGCGGGCTGTGACACCCATCATTATTATATCATTGTACCGTCAGCGCTGAGGAGGAGACTCAACTCGAGTAGAAGGAGGAGGAGGAAGGAGAGGAGGAGGGTTCATTCACGGGCTTCAGAAGAGCTTTGCAGACAGTCACAAGAGCCCAGGTCTTCTGGAAAGCTGACTGAAGGGGCAGGACAGGCAGCTCCAGGATCCTGCTGTAGGGGCCGCCTGCCTCCCCAGGCACTCCCACCTCTCCCAGTTTTCTTCTTGACAAGAAGTACCAATAGGCTTGGGGAAAGAGCAGAGCTCCCCATTCAACTGCTTAGTGAAACATCTCGCTTTGCACAGGAGGGGGGGGGGGGGGGCAGGAGGGAGGGAAACGGACTACTAACCTCTCACTACAGCCTTCCTCCCAGTGCTTAAGAGCCTTTCTGCTCCGGAGCTAGATTCTTCTAAAAACTATTGTAGGATATGTAATAGAAAAGTGAACTGGTCATTTTTGCTTTGGAGAAGTAAGATTGTTGAGTGGAAAAGAACTTGGTTACAGTGTGTTTACACTACAACAAAATGTGACTGCATGTCCCATCTGTGGAAAGTGTCAGGCTTCTGGCTCCTGCCAATCCAAAAGGAACGCTGAGAAACTGATTATTGGGGGGGGGGGGGGAGAGGGGGGAGGGAGAAGAGACAGACACAGGGGGAAGGGAGAAGAGACAGACACACAAGGAGAGAGAAATCGCCCTAATTGTTAATGTTGCAATCTCAGAAAGTAATGTAAACCTATATTGGGAATTACTTGAAGTAAATCTTACTTAGGCTCTACCTTAAATACGTTTCCTCTTTCTCAGAAACACACAACCCTGTTTAAGTTTACTTTTTGTTAATGTATATTTTTAGAGGTAACATTATGATGTGATCAATGATGATTTTACTTATTTACACTTAATGGGCTGAAATTTAAGTAATTCCTTTATATATACAGTCAATTCTGCAAAAGAAAAAGATTAAGAGGCAATACTATCATCCCCATTTTTTTATTCCAAATATACCTAATACATTTTAACAAATGATAAAATATCATTTGATATATTGATTTAGAGAATCTTACACTTACAATGGTTCCTCTTCTATCTCATATTTATTTTCCATATGTATATACATTTGTGTTTATTAACTTTTAATTTATTCTGTATAAACTTTATATGTAATCATTCCCCCCCTCAGATACTCCTTTCCAATTTTGCATTCAAAACCACTCCATTTCAACCCTCTTATCTCCCCCACCCCAACTATGCCCATGTAAATTTCTTTTAAGTAGAGATTATTTCTTTCTTTATATCATTAGTGCTTAGGATAAATTTCTCTAGAGATAGTGCTTAGGATAAATTTCTTAGAGAGAGTGGGGAATGTGGAGTTTGAATTTTTGCCTCTTTTATTTTAACCCAGTTCTGAATTAATGTAATCCTGAGATCATAAGCCTGAGCCAAGGTAAAACCAGAAATAATTAGAATCAATGGTGAAAATCTCCTTTACATTTATGTCTCTTTGTGCTATGTACTATTGCATGTACTATGATATTGGAGTCATTCATCCGTCATTCTGAAGCCCTGGTTAGAAAATCATATCAACAACAATACCTCAGCCCAGTGATGATTAAAGGAAAAAGTTTTAGTTTTCACTTTGAATTTCCTCATTTGTGCTGTTTTAAGCCAACACTTTAACCTTTTGGTAATACAGATTTTCTATGTGTACACACTTTTAAGTAAACCTTTTGGTTACTTTCTGGATGCCTGAACTATAGATTTCTAAAGCCCAAAATCTTAAATGACAAATAAATATGGGATTTGCTAAGAAGTTCCAAGTATTGAAAGATACTTGTTTCGTTTGTTTTGAATATATCAGTGCATGACACATGAATATCTGTCAATTGTGGATATGTTTTTCCATCAAACTGACTTTCCTAGTACAGCTGATAGATGAATGAAAGCATTATACTAGAGCTCTTAACATTTAGTTTTTATAATACCATTCCACACTCCTTTATTATAGAATTAAATTTGCCTTAAAAGCAAAAGAAGAATCTCCAATTATACAAAAGAAAACTAGATGAAGTAAATAGATGGATAGAATTTACTATTTCTTAAATGCAATTAGGAATAATCTTCATGGGCTCATTAAGAACATCACAAATAGTGATTCTGACTACAAATAATTGAATATTAAGAGTCATTTATCTTTTAGAGCTTAGTCTACTTTCATTTTCTGTATGAGCATTTCTTTAGCTCTTTTACTTATAATTTAGATCAAATCCCACCTTCCCCAAGAGCCCCTGTCCCACCACCTTGAAGGCCCTATTAGTTAGTACTTTCCCTCTCAGATTACCTTCTGTTTAAACTGTATATATCTTATATGTACATGATTGTTTGCATGTTGTCTACACTATTAGAATGTGAGCTTCCTGAGAGCAAGGACCGTTTTTTTCCTTTGATTCCCAATGTTTGGCAAAGTGCCTGATACATAGCAGATATTTAATAAATGTCTGTTGATTGGCATGATAAGTGCTTAATAAATGCTTATTTATAATTACCTTTATACAAATGGCACTGGACCACTACAATAAAACAAAATCGTTTTCTTTAGTAACTTCTAACAGGAAGATCAGAGATCACACTCATTTTGCTATGTGTTGACAAAAACCATATTTAGATGGTTCTTTCAACTCAACATTAATTCTTTAGAAGATTAAGCAGTTAATCAAGGCTGCCAAATAAGTGAAATAAAATGACATAATTTTCTTCAGTGCTTTCTTAAACTTAAAGACAGATTTTCTATATAAAGAAGGGGAAAGAATTACTTTATAAATAATAAACTATTTGACAATATAGAATCATTGAGTTAAAAGTCAATTAAACTGAGTCTCAGAGATCTTAAGCAATTTATCTAGTCATATAGATAAAAAGTGGAAGAACCATAATTCAAATTCTTTATATCCCTGACCCCATGAGTTCTGTTAGATTAATAATAGAATAAAATTACAGTATAAAAATCTATTTGAATTGAATTGAATTGAAAGGTCAAGGTTAGTTTATAAACTCTATATGCAGTCATCATTTCTACAAATAACTTTTGATGAAGATTTTTTTTAATTAAGAAAAAATTTTTAAATTAAAAAAAAAACATTAACTATCTCTGGTGAATATATTTTCCTGATTGGAAAATGGCTTTTTGTAGTTCTTGTAACAAAAGTCCCTTTTGACACATATAATTGCATGAATGAACTTTCAACTCATGTCCTCACATTGGAGCAATCCTTTTATGTAAACCACAGGGTCTCAGATGTGGATAGCTAGAGCAAGATCTTCATTTACAGAGCTGGTGTCTACGTAAAACCACAAACCAGAAGCCACCCCCTTTCCTTCTTGCCTCAATCTTATTTAAAGAATAGGTTTAATAAACCAGACAGTCAATGATTTGAAAAAACAAGATGTGGGCTGCAAGTGGAGTTCAATAGAACTGCATTTGATGGCTCTTTATGCTTCTCTTTTTCTGTAGTTGTTTCTGATAACACTTCAATCTCACCCTCTCTCTTTGCCTTGATTAAATGATCTTAAAAGAACTATTCTAAGACATAATATAGTTTCTTCTGCAATTAGGATTATTAGAAGAGCCAGGATTCTAAGCCCACCTGCATTAAGAGAAAAAAAGACACCTCATTTCAAGTGTTTAACATCCTGGTGCTAGCTGTACTAGTAGGTGTTTAATAAGTTATTGCTGATTGATTGCTCCTGGGGGAAAATATGCTTGGAATGAAAAACCTTTTTCTCTAAATGATCATAGAATTATCCATCTAGAATTAAATATCACTTCAAAGCAAATCTAGTCCACACCTCTATTTTACAGATGAAGAAACTGAGGCTCAAGGAAGCTAAATGACAGTCAGATCCTCTGACTGGGAAGTTAGTCCTCTTTTTCCCTTTACCCCAAGGCTTCACAAGGGTACCTTGCCATCTGAGAAAAAAAAAAAAAAAAAGTAAAGTCATTAGAAAAAGGAAGCCAACATTCTAAGATCTACCAATAAATTGGTAAACTGATTAATGAGATTTTGGCCTGCTCTACAAGTATTCCTAGTCCCCTAAAATGGATAACTCAAGTATATATTGACAATGTACATTTATATACTTTGTATTCATATAAACAGAAAAAAGATAATGTAGATTCTTTGTTAACTTGCTTATCATGAAATAAAAGAACACTACAAGAAGTACAGACTGATACCCAGGATCTCATGGTTTCAAAAATGAAATCTGTAACTTGGAAAGAATGAACATAGGCAAGTTGCTTTAGAAAACAATAAGGACTGTTGTGCCATAATAATAAAAAATAAGTTGGTAGCTGACGATGCAGCATATAGAGAGCAAAACCAGGAGAATGATTTATACAATAACAATATCGTAGAGAAAAAGAACTTTGAAAGATTTAAGAACTGTGATGCAATGACCAACCATGGTTCCAAAGGAACAATGCTGAACTTTGCTACCCAGCTCCTGACAGAGAAGTAAAAGACTTTTTGAACAGACAAATACAAGAGTTTGTTTTGCTTGACTAAACATCTTCCTTCTACCACTACCACCACCACCCCCTCCCCACCTCCTTTTGTTATTGGAAGCATAGGGGCTAGGATGGTGGAGGGAATCAAAAATAAAATTTTGCTCATTAAAAAAAGAAACAATGCAATTTATTTTTCTCAGAAAATGGGATTCAGATTATTTGAACATTCAAAAAAGTTGAAACGTCACACTAAAATATTTCATCCAATAAAATGTTTTCCTGCGTCATCAAGTTTCCCTCTCCTATCTCTTCAGGGTTTTCCAGAACTTAACGGGAAGTCTGTCCACATCGCAGATTTGTGTTAGCAAGAGCCAAGTTAAAACATGGAGTAATGTGAAAGACTGGGCATTGAAAAGGAGATGACTTCATCTGGGCTAAGCAAGGCAATGTGAGTCTCTCCACACAGCCGACAGGCTCCTAAAGTAATCCATACTCCCCTCATTTTGCTGCGTGGTGAGTAACGTCAGAAATCTTCCCATCAGTGACTGTGCCAAAAAAAAGAAAAATAAAACCAAATTGGAAGAAAAAAGAATCAGTTTTATGCACTCCACCCCATTCTTCTTCCAAATTCTGGCACTTTTTTCCCCCTTTAAATATAGGTGATGATCTCCAAGCTTCTGTCTGAGGGAGCTGGGATTGTCACTGTGGTGCCTCCTTTCTGAACACAAGGAAGCAGCAGAGATCTTAAAACAGAGGAACAGGCACTTTACTGAGATGAGGAAGAAGAGGTTCTAGGGAGCTTAGTGTTGGTTGGAGCTGCTTATTCAAGCCACTACATTAAAGTACAATGAGATATATGTATGTTTTAATGAAAGTAACTGCTGCATTGACTGAAAAAAAAAAGATTTAGGGATTTTTAGTTAAAGAATATCAGGTTCAAAGAGGGAAAATAACAAAACCTCTATTTTGTGGATACAATTTGTTTGTTATTCAACAGGAAAGCTATAACAACTGTTAAGGAAATTCAGGAAAACTCTTAGATACTAGATAAAAATTCACCTTTTAATTCATCAACAAATAACATTTTAGCTGTTTAGAAAGAAGGTTAAGAGCACAGTGTCAAAATCTAAAAACTAGATAAAATTGTAAGATTTCAGTCTTACAATTCACACAGAAGGTCATCTATCTATAACTAACCAAGTAAAAGGGGCCAAATAGGAGGTTGGTTGTCTGCAAAATGTAGCAGGCACTTCATCCAGTCCCATATCCACTTTAGTTTATTGTCTTTGTGACTTTGTAGCATCTATGATGGCATGCTCTTAGTATAATATATACAAAGGAACATATGTTTCTTAGTTGTGCTTCTTTCTTATAATTTGATAGATCCCTGACTTCCGTCAGTGTGAATACTTTCCCCATGAGAACAGATAAATTCTTCTTTTTACCCTTTAATGCCCTACATCAAAGCTTCTTAAACTGTGAATTGTGACCTCTTATGAATATAATTGAATGTGAGAACTGAGAAAAATTTGGCAATAGTAAAAAGTTTCTGAACAATGACCAAAAATTAATTCAAAATCAAAGATGTAATGAATCTGAGGTGTTTCTGGCAGCCCATTTAGAGACTTCACTGCAGCCTTGGTTCTAAACATGTATGCACTCAATCCTGAGCATGCATGAATGTTGCCAGAAATTCATATTTGAGATGGGATGGAATAAAAATTTCTCAGGCAAAAAGAGGTCGCAAGTGGAAAAACTTTTAAAACCCCTGCTCTACATAACTTGGCCCCATCCTATATCTCTATTCTCATAGAATATTATTCTTCCTCCAGCACTCTGGGATCCAGTCAAAATGGCCTTCCCTCTCTTCTTCATGACATTCCATCACCTATCTCCTATCCCTTTTTACTGGCCGTTCAAATTCCTTGAAAGTACTCACTACTAACTTCTGCCTCAGATTCTTTTTTTCCTTTCAAGATTTACTCAAGCTCTAGCTTCTGCATGAATTTTTTTTATTCTCTTTCTCTCCACCAAAAAAAGGCTAGTGCAGTTCCTCTTCTATCTCATATTTAATTTCCATATGTATATACATTTGTGTTTATTAACTTTTAATTTATTCTGTATAAACTTTATATGTAATCATTTTCCCCCTCAGATACTCCTTTCCAATTTTGCATTCAAAACCACTCCATTTCAACCCTCTTCTCTTCCCCCACCCCAACTATGCCCATGTAAATTTCTTTTAAGTAGAGATTATTTCTTTCTTTATATCATTAATGCTTAGGATAAATTTTAGCCAGATACATAGAAGGTTCTTAACAAATACTTACTAATAGTCAATTGATTCAAGATCTCTAATACCATGCCATTCTTGTCCTTATATAGTTATGAAGGATCTATCCAATACATTCCAGTTCTTTGCCTCAAATTTGTAATATTTTATGAATACCAATATTTCATTCAGATAGGCACAGAATACTAGACCCAGAATCACAAAATTTCAGCATCAAAAATTAATTCAGAGACCATTTGACTTGGTCTCTGAATCAGTCCTACAGGGGTGATCACCCATCCTTTCCTATGGAAAGAATATAGAGGGGAAAGAAGAAAGCCTAGAACAGAATCTTGGGGAGCAACTACAGATAGGAGTTTTGATAAGGATCCTGATTTGAAAAAGTATTCTGAAAAGGAGAGGTCTTACATAAAAATAATAAGTACATAATCAGTAGTGTCATAAAACCTAGGGAGATTTTTCCAATTAAGTTGCATCTTATTAGATTTAGTCCAATGTTCTAGCTTGTCAAGATCTTTTAAAATCCTGACTAGATTTAACATGCTAGTTATCCCTCAACTTTTATAAACATACCTTTTATAGCTTTATCCAAGTAATTGATATAAATGTTGAATAGCATGGAGCCATGGCCAAATACCTGTGGCCCTCCTAGAGACTTCCTTCTACAGAGACACTAATCTACCAATTATTTTGTTGTTCTGCTCTTTCAACCTTTTGTAAATCCACCTACTTTTTTGGCCATCTGATCGATATACCTTCATCTTATCCATGAGGATAGCACAATTGCCAAAGACTTTGATCAAATCTAAATTAACAATATCTATAACATCTTCCTGATCCACCAGGTTACTAGTCATTGAGGCTGCTAAGCAGTACAATTGATAGAATATTAAACCTGGAGTCAGGAAGATCTGAGTTCAAATCCATTTTTGGACACTCCATAGTTGTGTGATCCAGGGCAAGTTATCTAACCTCTATCTCAGTTTCCTCAAGTGCAAAATGGAGAACAAAACTGCACCTACCTTCTAGGGTTGTTGTGAGGACCAATTGAGAATAATATTTGAAAAGTGTTTGATACATAGTAGGCATTTAATAAGTGCTTATTGCATTCCTTTTCTTCCCATCTTTAGAATTTCCTGACAAAGAATAAAATATGATTAGCCTGGAATGGCTCATTCTTAGGAAAGCTATGTGGTCCTTTTTTGGTGACTTTTCTCAGTGTTTACTGACTATATATTGAAAAATACACAATCTTGCCAAAAATTATAGGCATGCTCTTCTGCTTATATAGTTTGCATTCTGTTGTCTTCTCATTTTTAAAAGTTGGAATAATATTTTGCTTTCTCTGAATCTGAAATCTTTCTTCCACTCTACAATTTTTCAGAGGTCTTCAAGAGTGGTTTAGTAATCATATCTATCATTTCTTCGAATATTCTGGAAATATAGCTAATTTGGATCTGATGACAGAAACATTTTTGTGGCTCAATCATTTCAATTATTTCCAATTTTTCATGACCCCACCTGGGGTTTTCTTGAAAAAGATACTGGAAGGGTTTGCCATTTTATTCTCTGCTTCATTTTGCAGATAAGAAACTGAGTCAAACAAGTAACTTGCCCAGGTTCACATAACTAGGAAGTGTCTGAGACTGTATTTGAACTCATGAAGTCTTCCAGATTCCAAGCCCAGTGCTTTATCCACTTTGTCACTTAGCTACTCTGTATCAAGGACAAATTAGTATTTTCTTATTATCTCCTTACTTATTTTAAATTCCCTAGTAGCTATTTTTATTCTATTCTTCTAGTCTAATGATCCATCACTAGGAAAGATTGACTATCACTAGATTGAAGCAAAGATCCCCAGTTTCTTCCTCCCTTCCTTCTTTCTCTATGTCTCCGTGTCTGTGTCTGTGTCTGTGTCTGTCTGTCTGTCTCTCTCTCTCTCTCTCTCTCTCTCTCTCTCTCTCTCTCTCTCCCCCTTCAATGGATTGCCTTATAAAGTGCTTAGTACATTCTTTTTTTAAAAAAAAATAGCTTTTTATTTTCAAATATATGCAAAGATTGTTTTCAACATTCATTTTTGCAAAATTTTGTTTTCCAAAATTTTCTCTCTCTTCCCCTAATTCCTCCCCTAGATGGCAAATGCCAATATGTTAAACATGTGCAATTTTTCTACACATATTTCCACAATTATCATGTTTAGCACATTCTTAATAAGTGTTTATAAACTTTTCTTTTCTTCTCCATCCTTTCCCTTCCCATCCATTCTAATCCGCAGACCTTTGTCCAGTTTTTATCCCTCATTCCTTCTACACAACCAGTCCCCAAACAAATAAGAAGTACAAACTTTTTAGACTATCTATAAACATAAATTTTATTTGGCTATTTTAAAAGTCAAATGTTAACTCAATAGCTGACTTTACCAACTATCCGAGGAGCAAAATCGCTCCCATATGTGTATTTTTTGCAAAAGCATAAAGTAATGAAACTGGGAGGACCACAGATAGAAGTGAATAAGAAGAGATTTGCCAATATTTTTTTATCATTTATTATAATTAATCTATGACTTTAGACTCTAGTACTTCAATACATATAAAGCAGAAATGTGGATGTAGAAATGGTAGCCAAGAAAAATGAAGTTGGGAAAACCCTGAACAAATAAGTTCATTATGAAAAAAATAATGAAGGCCACAATTTTAAAAGTATAAGGGATTAATTTTCAATATACCTCAAAAAAGAAAATTCCAAAACAATAGAAAAAAATCATGGATTATGAATATCAAAAAAGACAATTGAAAACAATCAGTAACAATACATATGCCTCTTTTCTTTCCTGTAAATTTGAATAAGAATGTTCTATGCATGCATCAAGGATATATCCTTAATTAAAATATAAGAAAAGAATTTTCACAGATGATTAATACAGCAGACTATATTAAATCAACATTTCTTAAGTACAAGATCTCATTGTATTCAATGCTTGTTGTTTTAAATATGTATATGTGTATATATACATATATACATGTATATAAAATATAAAATAAAATAAAATGTATGTAAAATAAAAATATAAAATATAAAATACATAAATGTGTGTATATATAGTATGTGTGTATGTTTCTTTTAACAAGATGTTTCCCAAAAGAAGACATTTCCCATGTATATGATAAAGTCATACAAGACAGACATAGAAGGTGATGAATATAAATCATAAAACAGTATGCAATGGAAAACCAGAGCACTGAATTTGAATCGTAGAATCTGAGTTCAAATGCTAGCTTTATCAATAAACCAATTAACACATTTATTAAATATCTACTATGTGTAAGGCATCGTGCTAGACACTTAGGATGCAAAACAAAGACTGAAACAATTCTTGTCAAAAAAACTCAGAGGGATAACAAATATATTGAAAAATATATACAATAAAACATAAAATAAATATAGAGTAAAGAGTTAAATATAAGGTAGTTTTAAGAGGGAGAACACTAGCTATAGGGAAAATAAGGAAAGACTTCCTGCAGAAAATGGGGAGTAGAAGGGGTCAAGGTCTATCATTATAAAGTGGCTAATATGAAGGTGTAAGGTAGAGCCATCAATAGAACACTGAAATTGAAGTCAGGAAGTCTTGAGTTTTAATCTTGCTTCAGACATTTACTAGTTGTCTGACCCAGGCTGAGGTATGTAACTTTGGGAGACAATTTCTTCATCAGTTAAAAAAAAAAGAAGTGGGGCAGAGAATGACAACTCCTAAAATCCCTTCTAACTTTCAATCTAGAATCCTATGTTAGGAGGAAGAGTGTACCTTTTCCTAAATTTCAATCACAGAAGCAGGAGAAAAACTACTTATAGTATTCAATCTTTTCTTTCTGAATATAATTATTTGCATTCATTAAGATAGAAATTTTACATCCATATTTATATTTGCATGAGTAAATTCAGTAATTGCACTTCTAACAACCCGAGTATACTCATAATTACCTGATTTGTAAATCAAATTTGTAGTCTGAAGATGGAAATATGTATATTGAGATTGTGAGATTCCAATTTCCACTTGGAGGTTCACCATATCCAAACTATCTAGAGAAATTTTCTAAAGGGGAGAAAAAAGATTATAGGAGACTGAGTGTCTTTTGTCATTATTCTTTTGTACTCATTGGTTGAGAAGTGATGTAAAGGTACAACTTAGTAATAATTATTATTTTTATAACAAGAGGAATTTATAGAACACTTTAAGGTTTGAAAAGTGCTTTACAAATTTTTTAAAGCCTAATAGCTACATAATATTATTATCACGATTTTATATATGAGGAAATTGAGGCAGATTAAGGTTCAGTGACTTGTCCAAGATTTTATAGGTAGTAAATGTCTGAGACAGATTTTGAACTCATATCTTCCAGACCTCTGACCAGAGCCTGGATGTGTTTTCATTGCTACCTTCCCCACCAGAGGAATTCAGTTTTGAAGCTTTTTTTTTAAAAAGACTGGAGACATGTTCTTTAAAACAAATCTATATTCAACTTCCAGTGCATAAAGAGCCTGCCATTCAAGGATTCAAATTTTCACTTATTTGTAGAATAAAATACCATTAAAATAAGCATAATAATAAAATTTTTTCTTTGTTCTCCTGAGACTAAGACAGTATTACTAGACTTTTGCAAATAACATAATGAAGATCCTAAATTAAATTTGGAAAGGATTTCAGAAATCAGAATCCAATCTCGCCATTTTGTACATATAGGAACTGAGGCCTAGAATCTGCCAATCAATCAGAAACCATTTATTAAGTGTCAAGATTTGTGTCAAGTATACATTGACTTATAAAGTGGCACAGAAAATAGAGCACTGGCTCTGGAATCAGAAAGATTTAACTTCAAATACTTGTGGTAGCTGTGTTCCTTCTCAAGTCATTTAAACTCTGCCTCTCAGGTCCTACATTTGTAAAATTAGGGATAATAATAGCATCTACCAAGAGGATTGTTGTGAGAATCTATCAAAATCATATGTATAAATTTGCAAACATTTACAAATCTTAAAGTGCTATATAAACGGTTACTCTTAACGAAGTATAATTTCTTTTTTTATTCATTTTTCAGTCCTATTTGACTCTCCATGATCCTATTTGGGGCTTTCTTGGCAAAGATATTAGAGTGGTTTGCCATTTCCTTCTTCAGCTCATTTTACAGATTATTATTATCTATTATTATTAATCTGATAATACATTGAGATAGTACTTTAGTAAGAATATATACATATATATCTGTTTATATATACATATATTTTATATAGTATATAAATATTTACATACACATTTACCCATGCACATATATGTGTGTATATACACATATGTGTATACATATACATGTGTGTATCTAAAGACATGCACACTATATAAATATATGTATATACACATATTTTTTCCCTTTAAATTTTGTTGGAAATGAGAATTCTCAATGACGAAAATACCTTAAGTTTTGCAGATTTTCAACTTTTCTACAATTTATAATCCCAGAGTATACACATATGTGCATATATATGCATATTTACCTACAAAGTGTCAAATTTGAGGAATAAGCTTCTTGTAATAAAAAGCTAGAAATAAAAGAGAGAATATTACTAATCCCTCCATATATATAAACAAGGTGAACAACAGGCTTATGAACGTGTGTATACATACATATATATGTATACATTCATACATACATACATACACACATGCATATATAGTTCTCTGTTCTAAATCTACATCCTAAAATTGGTTCCATTTAGGAGGACAAGGATACCCTATGGAGCAGTTGGAATAGAATTTTAAAAGAATGAGGGTATTGTAACTTTCCAGGGGAGCTGCTTATGTTTGGATAGGACGCCACTTTTTTTTTCTCCATTGAGTTAAAACAGAACAGGACCCAGGCTCCCCCTGCCCCCATTCCAGTTCCAAACAATGAAGAGTGGGAGGCAGAGAGACTTATCACATTCAAGTGGCCTCAGACTTCCCTAAGTGCCCTGTAAATCCTTGCTATCCTGGACATCCTGATAAACTCTGGTCTGGAAACATATTATTTTGATTTTGATAATGTGGCTTCTACATCATTTGATTTTTGTGCAATAACACAATAATCAATTGAGGTTTTGTTCATTTGCTTTAACACAATAAAAATTCTTCTTCCTGGTTCTTTGTCCACCCCTCCTTCAGAGCACAATTAGGGTGAGATGAGATTTGGATATCGGTCTCCTCTGACAAAAGATTCCTTAAAGTAGTTCAGTCAGATTTTTCTTAATACCTTTTCCCTAGGTTCCCAGACCCCTATCAGTCTCTGGGACAGTCATAATAAACATGCATTAAGTCTTCAAGAACTCAAGGAAATCCTGGTCTCTTTTTCTTTTAAAAAATATTGTCCATGGA
Source organism: Sarcophilus harrisii (assembly GCF_902635505.1). NCBI lineage: Eukaryota > Metazoa > Chordata > Mammalia > Dasyuromorphia > Dasyuridae > Sarcophilus > Sarcophilus harrisii. The sequence continues at coordinate 174,591,540 of NC_045426.1, read as the reverse complement.
AGTTTCTCCTAACTTGTTTATATTTACAAATTGGACCAGCAAGCTATAGAAATAAAATTGAGAAGACAACCAATGCAATCTAGCCTCTGCTCATATAACACTACAAATCACAGCCTTTTTCATTCCTAGCAAACATTTCTGAAGGTTTTCTTTAAGGAAGATGAGAGCATAAGAACTCTAAATTGTCATGCTTTTACTAGAATTGTTTCATCTTCTTAAATGAAAGGAAAATTAAATTCAGGAGTTATGTTTAATTTTGAAGTTATGAGAAAAACAAAGTATTCCAAAATTTATCCTAATCAAAATAGTTTTATTGTCTTTATAAATAATTCAATAATTCAATTGAATAGTAATTAATTGATTACTGATATTGTTCAAAGCTCTCTACTAAACCTAGGAATGAAAAAGAGACCCCACAATAGCTGTCTTCAAGGAGCTTACCATCTATTAGAATATCATATATTGGAAATAAAATAGTACACATCAGAGTACATGGGCTTTGTCAATTATTCCTACTTATTTTAGATTGTCTACTCTGAAATTCAATCTTTCCTCATTTAGACTATAACATATAATTAGACAATAATATACCAATCAACTTAAAAAAACTTCTCAAATATCCTGATTTCATCTTTTGTACCATAAGTGATGGCAATATTGTTCTGCCAAATCTAAAAGAATGTTTCCATTTTTAAAATTAGGCTTTGGAATTATTTTACTTCTTTTGAGATGAAACATTATGTCTGGTTTCTGTACCAGAAATATTTTCATTCTTTATCCCACATCATTGTTAAAGAATTAAGAATAAGGTCAGATACTCTCTCCTAATTGGAAAGTTGTTTATGTATGTATAGTAGCAGCTAAATTTTAACACAGGCTAATTTCTAGCATTAGCCCGGAGGGCTAAAACGTTAAATAAATGAGAAAAACTCACAAGGAAATTCTGCACCATTCACTTCAGTGCCCTTGAGGTGTGAACAGTGTAATTTACTGAGTCTATCTGAAAACTTGGTAGAAAACAAGGTATAGTGTTGACATACCTCAAGGATATAAGACCACAAGATTTAAAGCTGGAAGAAACCATGGCAGCACATCAAGGTCTTATTTCCTAGATGAGAAAAATAAAGCCCAGAGAAAGGATCAAACCTAAAGGTACAAGGGACCTTAGAATTTATCTTTTCCAACTACTTTATTCTACAGATGAGGAAACTGACACGCAAAAAGATTAAAAGGCAACATGGCATGGTGGATGGAGTACTAGCCTTGTAGGCAGAAAAACTTGGGTTCAAATTCTGCCTCTGAGTGAAGTAATTGTGTGGCTCCAGCAAGTTACCTTATCTCTATGGTCCTAAGTTCACTCATTTGTAAAAGGAAAGAAGTGGCCTAGATAACCTTTAAAATCTCCTCCAGCTCGAAATCCGTGATGCTATAGTTTTTCTAAGGTGACGCAAGTAGTCAGTGGCAGAGGAAGGATTTGAATCCATTTTCCAATATTCCAAATGCAGCTCTCTACCATACCACATTGCTTCCCAAAGGAATTGACTCACTCAAGACCACCCAGATGGTGCTACATAAGAATCAAGCCAGGTCTTTTAACTAAAAAAACATTGTTCTTTCTTCAATACCACAATGGCTGCCTGTTTTAATAGTTTTTTTTTTTAACTTTTAATCTATGTTCAATTTAATGAATGCTTTCATTAACTAATTCATTTATATTTTCCAGTAAAAAACTAATTCTGAAAATTCTTGACTAAATATTCTGAACTAATTCTGTTTTCTCAGAATGAATACTTTTTACTAGAAATTAGTAGTTTAAAATATGTAGATAAATTCTGATATTCAGTGTGAACAGATCTGAATGAATGAAATGAATGAATGTATGACACTGATTAGGGCTTCAAAAACTGATGGAAACCTTGGACTGCTTTTCTTCAAAAATCACTGCTTATGGAACTTTCTCCAACATTAAGTTAATGTTGAAAAGGACCTCAGCCATATAAAGAAATAAAATCAGGAATTAACCCAACTGATTCTAAAGTATCTCTGCTTCCAGAATACTAGACAGGGAAGCCTTTTTACTGCTAACATGAACAACCAAAGCCAAAAGTAAGAGGAATGGGGATAGGATAGGGATGTAGGCAAAAGAGAGAGGAATTTCCTCTCCTTTTTTTTCCTGCTGAGGCAATTGGGAGTAAGCAACTTGCCCAGGGTCACACAGCTAGGAAGTGTTAAGTGTCTGAGATCAGATTTGAATTCATGTCTTCCTAACTTCAGGGCTGGTACTCTATCCGCTATACCAACTAGATGCCCCAATTTCTTCTCTTTCTACAAATGCCCTGGACCAATTCAGGGCTCCAATTTTTATGGACTTTTGCATTAGCTTGCCCAAATCCAAGTCTTCCACCCTTTGTAGATCATACAGATACATATTTGATCCCCCTTCTTCAAAGAAGTTCCCAAATTATCATCAAACTGGAAAACCAAAGATGCATTATTTAACATACAATATAAATTGTTTTTAACAATTCAGTTATCATACAATTTAGCATGCAATGTTTAACATATACCTGGTAGAGTATTTCACTTTATGCATCAGAAAAGTATTATCAAAGCTTTGCCCCACCAACATTCAGACATGATAAAGCATCCATCCATACATGTAAACCATATGTTTAATGGTGTACATTTGGGTATTATTTCTTTTCCAATTTCAGCAACACACTTCTATCTCTATTTACTTTTTTTTAATGGAGCATTTCAGTTCTTCTGTAGGATACTGTGTGGAAGTGATTCTAGATTCTTTGAGATTTTGTCAATAGAACACATATTCTAGAAGTTCCTCCAAAAATGAAAAATACTTTGCATAGAGGCCTGTTGATATACTGTGGGCCTGCCTCATCCAAAGACCAGCCTCTTTAATGACTAGAATTCTTACCAGCTGGGGGGGTCATCGTCTATATCAAGGTGTTTATGGTATTCAGATATGCCTCAATGGATGGAGGTAGCACCAGAGATGGACTCATACACCTTTTTCTTAACCTACCTCAACTCTGGTTTTTTCATCAATGAAATGGGAAAATTAATAACCCTTAACTCCCAGGGTTGTTGTAAAGATCAAATGAAATAACATTTGTATATAAAGTAGTTTATATACTTTAATTAAGCACTATGTATATAGTGCTTAATAGCACTACATACATACTATTATTTATATATTCATTTACATTTTACAATTTATTATGGATTAGATTGTTTCTCTCAACAGCCCACACACATAGACAGGTTAGCTAATTTGCTCAAAACCTTTGACTACATTCATGCCCAATAAAGTCAGTGGAAGAATTAATGAGCTTTTGGATGTATAGTCCTGTAATTTAATTCATTACTATGCCCCATTTCCATCACTGCTTCTCTTCCTGATATGGTTCTTCCCTCCTGACACTATTTCAAAGGAAAGTCAATTCAGGTAAGGAAATTATTCTAGCCTTTGGGTGAAACAATTGACAGGCAGACATTTGAAGGTTTGGGGAGTGGAGTGGAAAGTGACAAATGCATTAGTGAAATGAAGGGCTCCCAGAGACTTCAGAAATCCCAGTGTGCCTTAGCCATAGGTGGTATATATCCCCAGACAAAGAGGAAGCCTTTGTTTCATAGCTCTTTTGTAAGAAATACCTCAAAAGCAGGTTTAAATCTGAGACTGAAAACTGGACCAACCCAAAAAACTCATTATGTAGAACAGATCAGCAAAGAAATGCCCATGTATTTTACAAGGTTCAAAAACACTTCTTTCTGTGTCCAAGATCCCAAAATGAGACAAAACAAAAACACAAAGTAAAGAGAAAAGAAGACAATGGACAAAGAAATAAAAGGCTTTAAAAGATATAAGATCAATGTTTTGTTATAAATTATTTAGTCTCTTTTTAAGCCCTAAATAAAAACAATATAAATGAAAACCAAAATCTCCATGCACAGCACTAATAGGAATCTTAGAAAAAAGGCTTTTTTCTGAAGTAAAGAGCAGCATGAGTTAAACTGAATGAATCCAAAATTTGCCATATTCATTTAACCCTTGCCTTAGTTCTTAGAGCTAGACATCCCTTGCTGTGCCAGTTAACACACATGAATTCTCTGTGTGTTGGGGACTGTCATCATTAAGTTATTGAGGGCAATGAATATGTGGACAGAGATACAGAATGTTAAATATTACAAGAGATTTTCCAAATGATCCAATCCAGCCCCCTAATTTTACAAAATGTAAATTTTACATTTATAAAGAAATTATTTATCCAAAGACTTCAACTAGGATTTAGGTCTCCCAATTATGGATCAACATTCTCTCAGAACCATAGCTCACAAGCTTCCAGAGATATATTTCTATTACCACCCAGCTAGAAAAGATGCCAGTTCAAAGAAAAATACATTTATTTAAAGAACATAGCAGGATAAGAAAGATTTCCTTCATACAAATAGGTATATATCCAGTGGCATTGTGAAATTCAAATGAGATAATGGATACAAAATGCTGCAAACCTTAAAGTGCTATATAAATGCCAGTTATTACTATTAATAGTCTCCAGGAACCAGGCTTCCAATGTGGGAACAACTTCATTGAGCCTTCTACTGAATTGCTGCTGAGTTCAAGCAATGTTTATAGAGTTAATACAGGGGCATGCTATGAAACATCTCTCTGGAACTAAAAAAAAGTATAAGCAATATTCTTTTAAGTTTAATCTGCATTATTAATAATTTTTAAAGTTTAGACAATAAAACAATAATTTGATGATTTATAGATGCTTATTTCTCAGGTGCAAATACTTTACATTGAAAATTTAACAATCAATTCTTACAAGCCCATAGGAGCTGGCTCTAGCATAGCATTGGGTATATTCTTTTACAGGTGATCACATTACTGATAGAAGTACATAAAATAAACATATGTGGACATGAGTCATGTATGTTGGAATATATTGAAAGGCAACTGTGGGCAACTGAAAGGCAACAATAAAAGAGACTGAGGTAGAGCTCTGAGCCAATGGCACTTTATTAAAGGGTTTGTGGTCCCCTCTAATTAAGTGGACCTTAGATCTTCCTCATGATCTGAGATGCTCCTTCCTTCCAGGGCCCTATTTTTATAGTGCTGAATGTTTAGACATTCAAAAATATCTATACCAAATACAGAATAATTCCATTAATGACACATAAGCTAAAATAAGCAAAATAATATATCAGGAGGGTCACAAGTTAGGTGAAGGAAGGAATATCATCCAAGATGGATGAGCTTCTCCATAGGTTAGGCTGGGACAAGTTATCACAGTGATCTAAGTGGTCATTAAATGGTCACCTGTTCGTGATAGACAAGAGAGAATGGTCCAGAGATACAAAAATAAGTTAGAGGATTTTCATGTAGTTGCCACACAAGGCTTGGTCAATATGAGAAGAAAAAACAAGGGTGGAGGGCCTCTAATTAACTTCCTATGATTAAGCAAATGAACTTAATATTCATAGTTAATCTCAAAGCTGTGTGACTGAAACCTCTGCCCCCTTTCCCTTCATTCTGCTGCTGTCATGGGAGACATAGAAAGGGTTTCTAGCATGCTGAGTGTAATTTTATGGTTTTCTTTGTTTCATGAGTTGCCAAAATTAAATAATTCATCACCAGTGAGTGGATTGATGATTGTTTCTGTGATTAGCTAGGCTGGTCCTCAAAAAATAGATGTAATCCATGGCTAGGATCATGTTCTAAACCTTTCTAACATGTAAAGATTTCCAAGATGTTGACTTTGCTGGAATATCCTTGGTGAATTTATATTCTATCTATTCCCTGATGAGGTATTAAATTAGGATTTTCATAAATTTTTCCACATCTAAATTTAGTGTGATTCTTTGCAACTTTTACCTTTTGTCCTTGGCTTTGTCATGGGTCTTTTTTAGTTAGACAGACCTTCAAATATTTGAAGATAATTATTTTATTATGTTCTTCCTAAGTCTCTCCTTCAAACTAAGCATTCCTAATTTTTCAACCAATCAATACTATATGGAAGGATCTCTAATTCCCTCCAGTTCTTGAATCCTTCTCTAGAGACAAGTTTATCAATGTGCCAGCCACAATTGATCATAATGCCCAAAATAGGATCTGATTAAAGCAGAATCCAATGAGTCCATCATAGCCTTCTTTCTTGACAAAATACTTCCCTTAATTCAGCCATGCTTTCAGTATCTTTATGAACTGTCGTATTGACTCATATTGTGATTTCAGTTCACTAACTTCCTTAAAACGTGTTCCTTAGCTAGGCATCCCCATATATAGTATTTGTGAAAATAATTTTTTTGAATTCTAATGTAGGACTTTATGATAATTTATTGAATACCATCACTTTAGATTAGAATTTGGTATTTTGGTCTAGCTTACTGATATCTTTTGGATCCAAAATGTTGACTATCCCTCTTAGCTTTGTGTCATCTGTGAATATCATATATTTATCAAATCATATAATTGATAAAACACTTAACAATAATAGGGCAATGGTAGATCCTTGGGTATTGCCATGGAAAAAATTTTCTAAGATGATATTTTTAGGGGGAGACAAGTGTCTTGGGGATGAAGTGACTTGCTCAGGGTCACATAACTAGTAAGTATCTGAAGTCAAATTTGAACTCTGCTCCTCCTGACCCCAGGACTAGTAGTTTATTGAATGAGCCACATAACTGCTCAATTTAAGGTGATATTGACTAATTAATGATCACTCTTTAGGGAAGTCATTGAATCATTTCCAAGTCCATAAAATTTTCTTATCATCTTATCTAGTTCTTACCATCTTTTCCAAAATACCACTGCAACGTCATTGAATGCTAGGTTAAGATTTAGTCATTATCATGATCTACCAGTCTATTAATCTTGTCTTTTTTTTTTAAAGGAAATTAAATTAGTCTGGTATGACCAAGTAAGACTGATGATTGACTTACAAAAGTGGCTTATTTGTAAATTCATTTCTAGGATTCCAACTTAACAACTATCCCAAAGTGCTAGGTAGTGGTACTTACTACCAAATTCCCTTAATCCTGTCTCAGTCTATACATGTTCCCTCACACAATCTGCCATCTGACCCATATTTTCTGCCTTCCTTTATTCTCTCACTACGTCATCTGTTCAGAATTGACCATGAGTGAGAGATGTCTTGCTTTATTGTTCCCGCCATCACCAGTGACAGTTTGTAATGTGGGGGCAGGAAGCTCAGGATCAGGTCTGAATCAGGACATCACTCAGAATATGGCATATATAGATTCAAGGAATGTTGACATATAAGTTTTGCAGTTTCAGAAAGTATTTCAATAATTCAATAACAATCTTAGAATTTGATCCTTGCTACCAATGTTTTATGCTTGCACAAGTTTTGTGTTTTCAAAAGAAAAATCTGAGGAATCAACATTTTTCTCTCCAAAGTAATCTATATCTTTGGTTCGTAGAGATATTCTGAGTCAGATATCTTCCCTCTAATTCAGACTCTCCTTTTTCTTCTTTGTCCCTCTGTTTATTAACTTGAGGAATTTTAATGAAAATCCATGTTGATCTGTGAGAACTCCAGAATAAGAAAAAAAGCTGTATTTTGGCTTAAACCTTATAGGGAACAATTTTTATTGAAGGCCTGATGTCTTTTGGAAAACTTTTAAGGTTATAGTTTGGGGAAACAATTCTGTTCTGTTTTTGTCTTATGGTCTGTTGCCTTTTTTTTTTCCTGTACATTTTTTCCTATCAATAGGGCAAGACCCCAGGCTCTCTTAAGTTTAGCATTTTCTCTTGTTTTCAAAAGCCAATCATTGGATTGGGTCTATATTCTTTTATCTCTTTAAAAGCAAAGGTCATTAACTTACTCTGTCATATTATAGAGGGGAAAAAGATTAGTTGAGATTTATTGTAGTGACAGAATAATAGTGAAATAGCTTAATCTATTTCAGGTTCAAGTACATTTACAATATAAGAAATTGTAGAAAAAGCCCTGTATTCGAAGTAAAAAAAAAAAAAAAACTGAGTTCATATTCTAATTATGCTGCTTCTTGTGATTTTAAGCACTCCTCTGAGCATGTTTTCAGCTTCTGGAAAAAAAGATAATGATGGCATCTATGTTGGAGTATCAAATGAGCTCATCTACTATATGTAAATCTTAGAGCACTGTGTAAATGTCAGCTAATATATTAATTCTCTGAATCTCAGTTTCTTAATCTGTAAATTAGAAGCCTCTACCAGATGATCTCTAAGATCTCCTTAAGCTTTAAAACTATAACTTTATGATCTACTAGCGTATTTATTGACTCTACTTTCCCTTACATCTCTCTCAGTTTAAGGATCTCATATGTTTGTGTAAACAAAACACCATCTGAAGAAGATTCATACTAGGGCAATTATTCATACTTGAAGATTTTTGTTCAGTTCAACTGCCCATTTAATCTCCTTCAGAATAAAATAGTTTGGGAAACAATTTTAGGGCAAAACAGCATAGTACAATGAAATGACCATTGAACCTGAGGTCAAAACTAACTATGTCTTTAAGTGACCAGGAAGCTGCATCAAGGAGGTTGGGTTCTAATCAAGTTCCAGGGACAACTTTGTTGCCTTTTAGGGAAAACCATTCCCTATTGTGAAAAAAAAAAGGAGTTATGTTCCTATCACACAGAAGCTAGTTGGTCTCCCTCTCCTTTGAACTCCTACAGCACTTAGAATCTGTATTATGCAGGTTAACACTTAATTATATATCCTGCCTTGAATTGTTCAATATAGGCAGTCCTCAGTTTATGTTGATTCAGCTTCTAGCAACTCATATTTCCAGTGCTTACCCAGTGTTATCAACTTACAGAGTTTAGAGAAGACAGACAGAACCCAGACTTAGTCTACTTCCTGGGGAAGGGAGGAAAATACCACATATGGCTCCCTTAGGCTCCCAACTGTGACCTGGCCCTCTGGTTCCACCTTCCAATACTCCATAGGCCTCTTCTACATGATTCCTCACTTCCTGGCTAGCACTAGCTATAAGTTGAAGGGCTAGAGGAAGGAAAAAGGAAAAGAATGAAAGTGGTAAGATAGGAAAAGCTGTACCTAGGGTAAGGGAATTGGAAAGAAAAAGGAAGAAAGAAAAGAAATGTATGAGACTAAAAGAAACAGGGATATTGTCTTGACACTAGATTGTCTTTTGTTCTTCCTCTGTATTTTCATTCATTCATTCATCAAATATTAAAGGAACATTAATGACAACCAATGTGGGGTCTTCCTTCAAGACCTGCTCCAGATGTCAGATCTTCCAGGAAACCTGCTCTCAAACCTCTAAGTATAAGTGACTTTCCCATCCTGAATCTCCTATGCTGCTCTATCTAGACCTCTCTTATGAACTTACAGTGTCTGTGAATGGATTTGAACTCAGGTCTTGACGACTCCAGACTTAGAACTCTATCTACTGCACCAACTATCTGTCTCTAAGGTAGAAAAGAATGAATAATAAAAATAAAGCAATTATGTTAATAGAGGAGGTTGGAATATTGACTTATCTTAACATTCTTTCTGGAATGTACTGCAACTGAAATAAACTATTAATTCATCTCTTTGCTGGGCTGAGTTGAGATGAGATAATAGGGGGTTCCTTCAGAAATTACCCATGAGAGAGAAAAAAGCTTGTTTGGGGTTTGGGTCATTGAATTATACATCCCTGATATAATGCTTAGTGAGACTTATAAGTAAAATATATGAAAGTGTTCAAGAAATAAGTATGCAGTAGCCTTGTGATTTTAGTGGATTTCTATCTGGGAATCTCCCTAAAGTCAAGTTGCAAGTCTGAGAATCAGGTCAGAAGTCAAGAAGCATCCAAGTACCTATTATATGCTAAGCCCTGTGCAGAGTGCTGGGCTTGCAAAGAAAGGTAAAATCCCTCTTCTCAAAGAGCTTAGTTTAATGAGGAACAATTAATTACCAATAAGCTATAGTCAGGATAAATTGGAGATGACCAGCAGAGGGAAGGCACTATCTTTAAGGGGAATTGGGAAAGTCTTCGTATAGAAGATAGAGTTCTAGCTGGCACTTAAAGGAAGCCAGGGAAGACCAGAAACAGAGGTAAGTAGGAAAAGGGGAAAAAAAGTGCTGTCGAGTTATTGAGCCAACCCAAATCTTGCTGCCAAACAACCAGAAAAAGGCATCTTTATCACCTTCGTGGATAGAAATAATTTGATATGTTCTCTGGTTGGGAGAAAAACATTTTTTTTCTTTCAACTCATTTTAAGTGAATATTGTTTAGTTCCAACTGGCACTGGAAATAAGTCAATCTTTGAACCCTTATGAAGTGAACAAGATAAATTGCAAAAATGTACGGCCTTCAGTTAAGAACCAGACTAAAGGTTCTTATTCTGCCCAAATGAAATGAAAACTCATACTCATTGTCTGTCTAGTCAAGGAGACACCAAAAACTCAAGGATTGTTTTCAAAACTACGTTGATAAGTCACTAAAAAAGTCCTATTTGTAGTTTTGGAAAATCTTGCCTCTGAAGCAGTGTTCTTTAAAGTGTTATCAGAGCCAAGCCCCTTTGCAAATGTGTGGGACATTAATAAGTACCACCTCATTATAAAGACTATGTGCAAATCAAAATTAATAACTCTAGTACATAGTAATAAGAAATATTACAATTGCCCACCTGCTAACTACCATCACCCAATTCCCAGGAATGTATGATTTTGTAATTCTAGAAGAGAACATAAAAAGAAAACTGATATTGTCGGAATTGGGATGGGAATGGTATTTTCTGCTGTCAGAAATGACCTGCTTAAGAAGAATAAAATTTAGGGACTGGGGGAGGGGTGGAATTTAGGAAGAAGGGGGTAGTAAATGGTCAGGCAGTCTATCCACAAGGTGGAGCTCTTACAAAAGCTTCTTAATGGACCTTTCTACCTAATGGACCTTCTAGTCCAGTCCATCCTTCACATAAATAAATAGCAACTCATCTTCCTCATGCATAGAATAGAGGTTTGACAGGGCACAAATATGGTGGGTGGCATTAGAATAACTTTTAATGACTTTTTCATTCTAATTTTTTTTAATGGCTGAATTTTAGCGCATACATACATAGCATTTTCATATATACTGACAAAAAAGTGATTCCTTAGAAGTCTAATTTTTTATTTCATACTTTTAAAATATGTATTTGTAAACATGTCTGTGTATGTGGGTGTGTCTCTCTGTGTGTAATGAATTGTACACATTACTTTCAAAACTGTCCTGCTTGTCTGTGCTTCCTTTGCAACTTCCTCTATTCTCTTTTGTGCATTTAAACAAACACTTCAAATGGTTCTCTTATTTTTGACTTTAGGATTTCTATTTCTTTCTTCTAATCCTTCTATTGAAAACTGACAGAGAGAAAGAAAGACAGACAGAAACAGAGATAGAGAGACACAGAGACATACACACAGAGATAGAGACACAGACGAGAGAGAAAGAGAAAGACAGAGATAGAGACAAACAGAGAGAGATAGAGACAGAACAGAGAGACAAACAGAACAGAGACAGAGAACAAGACAGAGAAATGTATAATGGAAATGCAGAAACAAAGCAAAACACATCTACATAGTTTTATTTTAAAGTGTATATCTTTTTCTGTACATTGTATCCATCACATTTCTGTAAGGACATAGGTAACATGCTTTCCTGTAAATCTTCTGGAGACAAAGTTGGTTACTACTTTGATCAGATTTCTTAAGTCTTTTAAAGTTGTTTTTCTTTACAATAAAGCTATTCTTGCATAAATTGTTCTCCTGGTTCTTTTCATAGTATTTTGTATCAGTTCATTCTACCCACTATTCTATGAAATTGTATCTTTCATAATTTTTACAACATAATAATAATCTATTACATTCATATGCCAAAATTTGTTCAGTTACTATTCAGTTATCTAAGAAGCAACATAAAGCACCTGCTTAGATTCTATTAATTTCTCTCTCTCTCTCTCTCTCTCTCTCTCTCTCTCTCTCTCTCTCTCTCTCTTTCATCTTTAATCTTTCCTTCAAGATCAGTAAGTTTATTTTGCTTGAAGCTATTTCCTCTCTGGTATTATTCTCCTTACTCTACCATCCCTGCCTGTTATAATGCTGAGTTTAATATATTTCTTTACCAGATTGCCTCGATGTGTATGCATTCATGTTCAACTCTATCAAGTTCAGATGAGTGAATCTGATGATTAACTCCACTTATGAGAAAAAGAAAGTTCTACTCCATTCTTCATCTCTGTTACACTAATGTATTCCTTATTGTATTCTCCCTCCTCACTTACCCCCAAACCCTTACAACAGAACCAATCCACCCCAAGGACCTCTACATTTCTTAAAGCTTCTCAAAACTCTTTGAAAGCATCAAGATTCTTTAAGGGCACTTATTTCTTTTTACCTTATTAAAATATTAGCAGTACATTATCATGTAGCCCTTTCCAACTATTCAAACACACACACACACACACACACACACACACTTCTAGGTTTCTCTATATTCCTGTTTGCATTTCAAAGTTCCTGTTCAGTTTATAAAGTGAGTTACTCTTAGTTATAAGTTTTTACATATGTATGTATGTATGTATGTATATACACATTGCTTTTTGAAATATTGTCTTCTGAGAACTCTCATTTTTAGTAGAAGTTACTGGTTCCTGTGTGATTCTGACTATGGTCCCTTGGTAAGTGAAATTATTTATTTCTGTGTGGCAGTGGAGTTAAACTCAAACAGAAAGGAAAACCACTGCATGATACCTACAATCCACATATTGACTTAGTTTTGTAATGTAATATTATCCATACTTTATTATATCTTTATTTATTTTGTTCAATAGTTCCCAATTTTATTTAAATTGGTGCTCAGACCTTATTTTATAATGCTATGGTTTGCATCTGGTCTGTGAGGTGCATATTTGAAATATCTGGCCTAAAATATAATTTTTAATGGAACTTTGAAATTTTGACTGAACATTTTTGGGACATTTCCTTTGGGAATTTCTTTCATAATGTGAGTGGGAAATTCTAGCTTTATTTTTCCCTCTTATATTATGTCTGGGAACTTTTCATTTATGATTTCTTCAAATATAAAATCTTTTTAAAAATTGATGATGGTTATAAAATAATTTTTTTAATTTAAGTTTTAATCATGGTTTTCAGGGACTCTGATGACTCTCAAATTATTTTCTCAATCCATTTTCCAAGCAAATTGTTTCTGATATTAGATATCTTGTGTTTTCTTCTGTTGTTTTGTTTTTTTTTTTTGATCTCTTGATTTTTATTTTAGTTGTGCCTAATAAATCATGGAATCATTGATTTCTCTTTGGTAAATACTAGTTTTTAATTTTTTGATGTACTTATCACTTTCTCTTCTAAGCTCTCTGGATCCAATAATTTATCTTTATTCAGAGTTCATTTTTCAGCCAATCAATTAATTTAACACAAATTATGAACTATATATACCTTGTACCAAAAAAACTAGAACTACAAAGGCAAATAGAAAACTGTACCTGCCTTCAAACAGCTCACAATCTAAGGAAGACAATATAGCAATAATATTAGTTTCTAATAGTTTACTTTTTTTCAACTGCTGTATTTCCCCTTTCTCATTTAAAAAAAAAATGTTGTAAATTAGGCTTTCTTTTAATTTTTTTTTTATTTTCCCCCTTCTGTCCTTTTCTCTCCCTTCCCTTTATCTTCTCCGCCTCCTCTTCCTCTTTCTTCTTGTTCTTGTTCTTTTATTCATGTTCTAGTTTTTTTCCATTTTTCTGTCTCTGTGTCTGTCTGTCCCTATCTCTCTCATTGTCTCTGTCTGTCTGTCTATCTCTGGCTCTGACTCTCTCCTTTTCTCTCTGTCTCTGTCTGTCGGAATCTGTCTGTCTCTGTCTCTGTCTCTGTCTCTCTGTCGCGCTCTCTCTCTCTCTCTCTCTCTCTCTTTCTCACTCACTCAAAACCCTATTGCAAAATTAATAAGTATGGAAGTTTCAGCTAGCTTGGTCTTTCTGACCTAGTCCAATTCACTCCATAGATATAGTTTGTTTCCTCTTTAGAGTCTATTATTAGACTTACCATACTGTGCAGGGGCATAGTTTGAATATGATTTAACTTTAACTGCAGCTAAGATCTCCCCAAATCAATCAAGCTGCCAGTTTCAATGTTCCCTAGTAGCAGAAATAATAGGCATGTAACATCACACCTGGATGTTTTTCTTTCAAAAATGAAATTGGTAGTCTGTCTGTTTTATTAGTCTTTCCAAAAGAAGCTTATCTTTATCAATTCAACATTATTTTTTATTTTTTCTAGTCTCTTCTTTGATTTTTAAGACTATTTTTACTTTAATTCATGAATTTCAATTTATTAATTCGCTAAGTTTTTAAAAATTACACTAAATGCACCAATTTCTTCTTTTATTCTTATTGATGGAAGTGCTTTGATATGTATAAATTTTCCTCAAAAAAGAAATCTCTTCTTATCCACTGGTTTCTACTGCTTATAAACCTGTCTACAATCTAGCTGTACTTTTTCCAAACCATTTGAAACTTACTCACCTAAATTTGATATTTTGATCTTTTCTTTCTTTCCTATCATAATTTTTACCTCAACAACTGGCTCTTTCTTATTGTTCAGAACCAGTTCCCACACTTAATAGAGAGCAGGGATTTAAATAACAAGAACAACAATAACAACCTACTTTTACTCGTGTTATCAGCAGTTTTCCTCCTGGATTTCATAGTACCGTATACTTGACTCATTATTGAATTTCAGCAGTTAAGTTATTAACAGATGGAGAAAGGGAAATCAGTTTTTTGTAAATCTATTAATCTACTCAATTTGTTTTCATTATTTCTTGTTTTTTTTTTCCTAGTGAAAATGAGGTTTTACATATAAATATACTTCAAGGATTTTTTGCATATAAATTTTCATACTCAAGTTTGACAATAATATTTAAAATTTACCACATAAATCCAAATACATCATGGATGATTATTGTCTTAACATTCTCATTATGACTCAAATTAATATGGACTAATATGAAAAGAATGGTCTAAATCACTATTGATCATAGAAATGCAAATTAAGACAATTCTGAGGTACTACTACACACCTCTCAGACTGGCTAAGGTGATAGGAACAGATAATGATAATTGTTGGAGGGGATGTGGGAAAACTGGGACACTAATACATTGTTGGTGGAGTTATGAACTGATCTAACCATTCTGGAGAGCAATTTGGAACTATGGCCAAAGGACTATCAAATGTGCATACTCTTTGATTCAGAAGTGTCTCTACTAGACCTGTATCCCAAAGAGATTAATAAAAAAGGGAAAAGGGCCCATTTGTGCAAAAATGTTTGAGGCAGTCCTTTTTGTAGTAGCAAGGAACTGGAAATTGAGTGGATGCCCATCAGATGGAGAATGACTGAATAAGCTATGGTATATGAATGTTATGGAATATTGTTGTTCTATAAGAAATGATCAGCAGGATGATTTCAAAAAGGCCTGAAGTAAAGTAAGGAAAACCAAAAGAGAACATGGGACAGAGCAACAACAAGATTATGTGATGATCAATTCTGATGGACATGGCTCATTTCAATGATGAGGTGATTCAAGCCAATTCTAATAGACTTGTGATGAAGAGAACCATCTGCATCCATAAAGAGGAATATTATATGGATCCCAACATAATATTTTCACCTTTTTAGTCACTGCTTGCTTTTTGTTTTCTTTCTCATTTTTTTCCCTTTTTGATCTGATTTTTCTTGTGCAGTATGATAATTGTAGAAATATGTGTAGAAGAACTGTATGTGTTTAATATATACCGTATTATTTGCCTTCTAGGGAAGGCAATGGGGAAAGGGAATAAAAATCTGGAACACAAGGTTTTGCAAAGTTAAATGTTTAAAACTAAAGCTTTTATTTTTAAAAAGTTAATCTGTATTACTTCATCTTCCTGGACTATTAGCTTTTAAAGATACAATTTCCAATCTCATTTCATCGTCAGAAAAAACATGAACCTTTAGTTCCCCTCACCCCCCCCAAAAATAAAACTACAAAAATCTTTAATGGCCAAATCAAAGAAGTATTACTATATATATTTTACAATCTATATTATTGTAAAGACCTATTAAGAATCATTTGTTAAATGTTTCCCAATGAGTTTGAGCTGCATAAGTTATCCTTGAATAGTATTTTTTCTAAGTGCTTTGAAAGCATTCACATATACCATCTTCTTGGTTCTAAAACAATTCCCATGGGTGGGAAACAGTACTCATCTCATGATATAGTTTGTTGGACATTTGAGAATGTTTATTATGTTGATACAATTATCCCACCATATACAAAAAAGAAACTGAGTAATATTTTCTTGAGTTTTATGCCAAGATTCCTTTTCCTTTAGCTTTTAAGTTTTCATTTGAAAGAAGTATACTTGACATAATATAATACTCAAATTAGCTACTTCAGGAAAAATGCCTGACCCAATGTTGATTAGCCTTAGGTATATTTGTATCAGGAAGTGAGAAAATTCAGGTGTTTGAAATACATGTTGAATCTACTAGACTTAAGTTGTTTATTTTGACCCTGACTTCTTACTATTTGAAACAGGACTCCTTATATTGTCTGGCTTTAGGGCTTCCTATGTATATGTTAATGGTTCTATAACATAGAAGAAATGGTTCATTGAATTTTGACACTGCAAATTTTAGGACCAATCAAAATTTGTGGTTTCTGCTGCAAACTGACCTTGAACCTTTTGGCAATTGGACTTGTTTAATTTTGGCAGTGCTTTGCTTCCTGTTTCTCAGAGCAGAGGCTGTTATTAGTCTCTGAATGCTTCTGCAATACTTCATGCCCATCCAGTCATTCTTAGAAAGCAAGAATCTGATTGTACAAGTGCACTCAGCAATTAAGTATCCATCATAAGGAATAAAAGCTTTGCAAAGTCTTGTTGGAGAGGAAAGAGAAGGTGTTTTACTAAGTGCATTTTGTATTCTGAAGAGTACAAAATATTTGCATAGTTCATTGATAAATTCTACATTATAGTGCTAAAAAATAAAAAAGCACATCTGAATTCCCGAAAAATTTCTGATCTAATGAAATAAACCTAGGACAGGAAGTCAGAAAACCCAACTTCAAGCTTCATCTCTACCTCTAACTAACTATATTAGCTTAACTACTGGTGCCTCCCCTCCTCATATGTTAAAATGCTTGTCCTTACTAAATTGTGAGGTACTTAATAAGTTAAATGAAATAAAGGCAAAATTCTTTTGAAAAATTTGAAAGTCTGACACAAATATGAAACATTAATATTATTCTTTTATCCACATCTATTACATGTTTATAGGAAGTTCTTGTTTTCCAAGGATAATTAGTACTTCAAAGAGGTGAGTGGAATTCATTTAAAATGAGGAGCAATATTTCAAAGTATGTAAATTATTTTTAAATGTTTGATTATGATTCTAACTTGAGAAATACAACCAAAATTATAAAAGTAATTTGGTTTTATGCTTTGTTTAACAAAATTTAGCTTATGTTTACAGATATAAGCTAGTTTTAAGAAAAACGCTGATTTTTTTGGCTCTTTTTATTTATATATATAATTAAATATAGCAGCAGTAATAACAAAAATAATAAGAAAAAGCATTTATACAGTATCTACTATGTGCCAAGCATTGTGCTAAGTATTGTATAAATATAATCTCAAGTTATCATGTCCTTCACTTCTTTTTGATTTTTGAAGTACAACAATAAAGAGAATCCTTTGTGCGTACATATACACATAAATACATATATGTGTATACATACATACATACATTTTTCGATCTATGGATTATATATATATGGATATAATTCAAAAAATTATCTTTTAAAGCAATGTTATTCAATTCATTCAAATCAAATAATTATTCAAAGCTATGAATAATTAGCAAGATAATGATCAAAAATGACTTACTTGTTGGTGATAGAGATTGGTGTTTAATAGCAAAACTTTCTGAGTGGTGTATAATTTTAAAAATGATCAGCTCATCAGAGACTATATTCCTGTTGATGAGACAAAATTCAAGATGACTGGAAATGTCCCAGAATGTGATGGATGACCCTGGTGTCTTCAATGTCTGACCAAGTTCTAAGTGTTTCACAGTGCCTGAGGCAGTCAATGTTATGATCATATGAAATTGTTCTCTTCTGCCCATTTCACTAGAGGAACTCTTCACATGCTTGGGCTAGAATCCCCTCATTTCAGAAACAGGTTTGAAGCCTGTCAGTTACCCCACCTGGATTAGCCTATTTTTGAAAATAAAGAACTAATAACAATAACAACTTTCAGATTATGGTAAGGAGCTTCTCTGTGCAACTTGGTAGAGAGACAGTGTGGTGATAGAGAACCAGATATAGAGTTAGTAAGTTCAATGTCCCCTTTGTAATATACAAGCAAGTCCTCCCAAGCATCTCTCTAAAGATTCTCATATTGAAGAACAATTGCTAATTTGCATTGACAGACTCTTCTTACAGGAATGAAATCATAGTTCTAGAGTGAAACTAAACATAAGCTCATAACTGTGATCAAATGGTAAGACACCTACAGAATTTACAAAGCAGATACATTAGGAGGATTGTTCATGTCACATATACAAGTTACTTTTTTTTTTTTTTTTTTTTTTTTTTTTTTAGCTGAGGCAATTGGGATTAAGTGATTTGCTCAGGGTCACATAGCTAGGAAGTGTCAAGTGTCTGAGACCAGATTTGAACCCAGGTCCTCCTGACTTCAGGGCTGGGGCTCTATCCACTGTGCCACCTAGCTGCCCTACAGATTACTTTTTAAAAAATGTTTCACCAAAGGGTGAAACTGGCTAAGATAGCCAGCTTTCTTAAAAATGATTTGATTTACAAAAATTTTCCAAAAACATATATATTGGCCGAAGTTATGCAAAACCTTTCTCTCCTCCCCCACAATCACTTAAACTAGTAAATCTACCACACTCTTGCTCTGAAAATATGTATAATCAAAAAATTTATTGTCCTTTCATTTTTCTTCAATAGGCATGAGCCTCAATTTTTCCCATCATTAACAAAATATCTTTTGATAATATTTTTCTATGACTATCTATATCTACACATATCAAAAATAAATAGATGCTTGTGGGAAAAAAGTTAATAAAAGAGCTAAATTACATAGTTAATAAAAACCCTCTGCAGAGAATATGGGAATTTATATCATCAATCAGCTCTAGTGATACATAGAAAAGTATGGCTGCCTCTTAGTGATAAGTGACACTTTTGACCCAGATGACACAAATTAAACAATATAGAAATATCATTCTTCTCCAATCATTATTAATGATGTAAAAATTGACTTTGTGAGTTTACCTCAAGACAAAGAACAAAAAAGCTTTCCCTGAGGAATTTAAATCAATACTTGAAGGTTCAGAAAGTTACAAAAATAACTCACAAGCTAGAATTTGGAAATGACCAGTTTTCATGATTAATATACAGCTTTTGCAGATGAGTAACTGGGTGTCACAAGAGTCATTTTTGGCTTGAGTCATCCAACAAACAGGTGACTGATTTTATTTGTAAAGCCAATATTTTCTGGGAATTGGAAACT
Source organism: Sarcophilus harrisii (assembly GCF_902635505.1). NCBI lineage: Eukaryota > Metazoa > Chordata > Mammalia > Dasyuromorphia > Dasyuridae > Sarcophilus > Sarcophilus harrisii. The sequence goes on along the minus strand of NC_045426.1, from coordinate 174,571,928 downwards.
GGGGTTTGGAAAGAGGCCTGCTCCAAAATGAGCATCAAAAAAGCATTGTTCTTATTTAATAATAAAGGAAAACTCTGTGCTCCAAGAATTCTTCTAAAACTTTGCATGACACTACCTATTCTTTAATGGATTTGGATATAAAACTTAATTAAAAATAACAAATGAGTGACTCATAAGTCTTTCCTCTTAATAAAGAAGTGAAGGATTACAGAGGCAGAACGTTATAAATATTGTTAACAGCACTCACCATCTATTTTTACCTTTTTTTTTTTATTTTTTAACAAAGGTGGAGGTAGAGTTCATGAGTAGAAATGGTGCATCTAAAATAATTGTGTAAAAAAAGAGGTATTTATATATATATATATATATATATATATATATATATGATTTATATGTAATATATTTTATATATGAGTTCAAATTCTGATTCTGATATATACTAGTGATAGCAACAATGAAACTTTTCAGAGCTCCCAAACAACTTTCTAAGATTCTATAAATTGACAATCTGAATTAGGAAAAAGTAAAATCACATATATGGACCCCTTCATTCCTTCTCCTAAAAAACAATCAGATCAGAACCTAGGGATCAGGTGTTACTGTATATATATTGCCCTGTACATTTAGCAAGTTGTATATCACTCATAAACACTGAACCGTTATCTGATGAGAGTCTATATGGGGTAATGGCAGCTCAGATGATTAATCATATCTGATCTAATGTAAGATAAACCCTAGCTAAAGCAATTGTCAGACATTCAACCTTAGAAATCTGGTGATCATAAACACAAAGGGAAACAATAGCTTATATTTATGGTTTGATGGAATGTTAGAGGTGGAAGGAACCTTCAAACCCCTTAGTCTATGTGCCTGAATTTACAGTTGAGAAAATTGAGGTCTACAAGGTCAATCCAATAAATTAGGCAGTCGGCACAACGAGTACTAGAATCCAAGTTCCCTGACTCAGTGATCAGAACCATTTTGACCAGGACCATTTATAATTTTATTCCCTATTATCATTCACCTTTGAACAAATGCTTACATAGTTCAGGAGGTCCCCCCAAAGTAGATAGAAATATACTGGTGCCTCTCAAAGTTTCAGTCTCAGAAAACTACAATTTACTTGACATTGTGATGTTCCCCTCCCTTTAACTCCTGGGAAGTCTCAGAAGAAAAAGGAATTTTACTCAGAATTACCCTCCCTGAGTCAGTAGTTTTCCCTGTTCCAAACATGACACACCAACTCCAGCCTTATTAGTGATGTAAAACTGAAGACTGAGTTATAGCTCAGAATTCTGACCTTCAAAGCAGTTGCAGAGAAGGGGAGGGAAGGAAGAGAGGTTTCTAAGTTATATCCAGGTATTGGGGGAGGACCAGGGCAATGAGGACAATTCACCCTGATTGATTACATATGGCTCCCCTATTAAAATGTAAACTTCTTGAGGACAGGAACTGTCTTACTTCTGTTTTTGCATCTCCAGAGCTTAGAATATATTAAGAACTTATTAAATACTTTTTATTCATTCAGTCTTTCTCCTGAATTCCAATTCATTGCCAAACGCTTATTGAACATTTTGAACTATGTGTCCCATTGGCATGTTAAATTTCCTTAGGAGGAGGAAAAGAGGGAAGTAGGAGGCAGTTGGAGGGTTAGATAGTGGAACAGGATCTTCTTGGTTCAGTCCCATTGGGCAACCCTGGGAAAAACTGAAAGGGGCAGAAATAGCAGGACACATGGAAGACAGTCTTCTGTTGGGTGCAGTAGCATAAGGCAACTTCCAAAGGAAGCAGCAGAAATAAGCAATCATTTAGAGAATATGGATAAGGGGTGCAGTAACAAGGATGGGATCCCAATCACACCACAGTAGTAGGTAGAGAATAAGGATATTCATGAAATCTCTCAGTACAAAATTTACAGAAGACTGAAGCACTGTAGCTCCAACTAAGGAGAAAATTTATACTACCTCTCCCTAACTCCCTTGTCCCATGATAGTCCTGGAATCAAAGCACCAATCACCATACCCTAGTTAAGGTTCTGACTTTTAGACAATCAAAAAAATTGCTTTTCTTTAAACAAATGCTGAGACTGGTCTTCCTGTGCTTATATCAATACCCTGTGTAGTCTGTTTCATGATGTCCTATTTTCTTTTGTTATTTAAACACCTTTTCCACTGCTTATGACAATTATCTTTCTTTTTTTTAGACCCTATTTGAGCCTGCTGTGTATCTTGGCTCCAAATAACTTAACCCATTGCAGGCTAATGCCTAGCCCATGACAGTTTGGGACTAGAGGGTGTCTTTATAGCCTATTTTCAAGATCTCTGTTTTGCAAGGAAAAATTAACTGAAATGGTTGATCTTATATCAATCAAAGAAGAACCCTTCTGAAGGCTACTAAATGGAAGTCTTTTCCTCTTTACATTTGATTTAATTATAAAGAGGCCTTTGTCTCCAATTGAATATAAACTTAAGCTTCATAAAAATAATTCACTTGTTCTTGCACTTCAGGTAATTCTATGAGATGAGTGTTATATTTTGAATTTGTTGTTCAAGTAAGACAAGAAACCAGGAAACATCTGGAGGAACAATATGAATTTAAAGGGCCTTTTACTATAAGATACCACCTCTCATTTCTTAACCTTTTATGTTTAACTTTACTGTGAATATATACTTTTAATGTCTTAATTTATTCGAACTTAACTCCTTCTTCCCAGTAACTCCAGAATTCTTGACAGCATTCCCTATGCTCTCATTCTTTACTGCAGAAGTGATCCTATTACATATCAAAGTCAGTCCTTCAGATTGTGCCCTAAATGTTATCCCCTGAGGGCTTTTCTTAGAGTATACTCCCTTTATCATTCAGCTTTCTCTCAATAGTCAATGTTTGCTTTCTTCTAACTTGTATCCTGCTGCATAAAAACACATCCATGTATTCCCATTATTAAGAAAAAAAAGTTTTTACTTTTTTTCGATACTACCATCTTTTCAAACTATCAAACATCTCTCTACCCAGTCATAGCCAAACTCATACAAAAAGCTATCTTAGCTATTTCTACTTCCCTTCCTCTCACTTCTAAATCTTTTGCAATTTGGCTTCTGACGTCAGCAGTCAACTGAAACTATTCCCTAAAATGTTACTAAATAACTTTTAATTGCTAAATCCAACAACCCTTTCACTATCTTCATCATTCATGACCTCTTTGTAGTATTTTCCACTGCTGATTATTCTTTATATTCTCTCCTCTCAGTTTTCAAGATACTAAACTTGATTCTCCTTTTAACATTCTTTCTCAATCTCCTTTGCTGGCTCATATATATATATATATATATATATATATATATATATGTGTGTGTGTGTGTGTGTGTGTGTGTACATATATACATATATATTCACCCCCAAACTATATATATATATATATATATATATACCAAAAATCTGTCCTGGATCTTTTACTCATTGCTATATCTTCTCTCTTGATCATCAATCACCTTAACTTCCATGAATTCAATGATCTCTTCTAATCAGATGATTTCAAAATCTATATATCTAGTTCTAACTTAGTTATTATCTATTATCTTACTCTGCATAACTTCCCTCTCTTCCAGATCTTGATCTAAAAACTGCAATCCAATCAACACTACCACTCTGGAAAGGAGGTATTAATTGGCTATCCCCTTTTGCTCTATTCGCCATCTTTGTGACTTCCCATTTTTGTGATTTCAAAACTCAAAAGTCACTTTTTTGGCTCCCATTCCTTTATATGTGTTTCTTCCCATATTACAATGTAATCTCCTTGAGATAAAGGACTGTCTTGCTTTTGTATTGTGTCCCCGCAACCTAACACATAATTTTATTTTATTTATTATTATTTATTTTAGCATTTATTAAATGCTTTTTATTCTTTTGGTTTCTCTCCTGAGTTCCAGTCTTTCTTTACCAACTGGATGTAATGGAGAACAGATTCTGTGTGGGGGAGGAAGGTACGAACTAACTGGATTGTGGCAGCCAAGCGTTCATAGCTACGTCACTTTTTGATCCTTCAATGCTGGCATTTCCTATCATTGTGAAGCAGAATTCACCAAGCATTGGATTGTTCACCCACTAATCCTCATAATCCTTCTGACCTTTGGGGTTTTAAGCAGGAGGTGTCAGCAAAGTTGCCACAGGGTATTAAAAACAGCCCTACTATGTGTCAAATGTATGTTGCTGTTACTCTTACTCCAGTAAGAAAAGCATTTCCAAAAGTTATGCTATTACATTATATGGATGATATATTGGGATGTGCACCTGAGGAACAAATGTTAGAAGCATGTCTACAAAAGACCATAAAAACATTAAGGAACTACAAATTGTACATAGCTCCAGAAAAAATTCAAAGACATGCTCCTTTTCAATATTTCAGATATGAAGTATATCCTAAAGTGCTTACAGTACAAAAACTGTCCTTAAGAACAGAGAAGCTAAACACCTTAAATGACTTTCAGAAATTGACAGGAGATATCCAATGGATGCGTACAGTGTTAGGTTTCACTACCTATCAATTGCAACCATTATATGACATTTTAAGGGGAGACAGTGCTTTAAATTCACTACGTGAGCTTACAAAAGAAGCTCAAAAGGCTTTGAGAGAAGTTGAACTGGCTTTATCCAATGTGGTAGAAAGAGTCACTCAAAAACCCTTGGAAATATCAGTTTTTGCTATACAAGAGGCACTCACAGCAGTCCTTCATCAAGGAAACAGTGTGATAGAGTGGGTGAACCTCCCTGCACAACCAAAACAAAGCCTTACTCCCTACCCAGTGCTTGTGGGTAGAATTTTATTAAAGGCCATTAAGTGAGCAGTACAATTATCTGGGACAAGATCTGACAAGATATACACCTTTTATACCAATACGCAAATTAATGTGTGCTGTGAAACCATCCCAGAGTGGCAAATTTTATTAGGTATGGCTCCAAATTTTACACACGAGTCTCCATTAAAGATAGCCAGACTATTACATAAATGGCGATGGATTCTTGAAGAAAACATTTCTAAAGTTCCTCTTAAAGGCTAACTATCTTTACAGATGCATCCAAACATAATATTTGTGCTGTATACTCTTGTGACTTAACTATAAAGAGAGTAGTCAGAACTCCTTTTCAGTCCATTCAGCATGAATTGTATGCAATCATTCTAGCTCTTACTTATTATCCAGGAGATATAAATATAATATCTGATTCAGCCTATTCAGTAGATATGGTACAAAGAATTGCCACAGCCCAAATAAAATTTGTAGCCTATAATATATATCAGCTCTTTAAGAAACTTCAAGAGCAAGTGAGAAAGCATTTAGGTAAGATTTTTATTTTGCATGTCCACTCTCCTAGTGGACTTCCAGATCCTATTTTTGATGGTAATTCAAAGGCAGATAGCCTTCTAACTACATTAGTCAATACTCCTTTATTTCAAGAAGCCCAGGAATCTTATTCTAAATATCATCAGGCTGCTCGAGCTTTACATTTACAATTTGGAATAACAAGAGAGGAAGCTAGGAGCATAGTAAAAGCCTGTACAGCTTGCCTTCCTTTCCACGCTCCTACATTGCCTCCAGAGAAGAACCCTTGTGGCTTGAGACACAATGAAATTTGGCAAATGGATGTGACCCATTATAAATTTTTTGGTTGCCTGTCTTTTGTCCATGTTGTGGTAGACACATTTTCAGGATTCACTTTTGCAATACCAGCAGCAAAAGAGACAGCCCGAGTGGTCACTAAATTCCTTATCCAAGCATTTGCAATTATTGGTGTGCCACAAGCAATAAAAATAGATAATGGGCCTGCATATACTTCTAAACATTTTGCACACTTTTGTGCACAGTATAAGATTTTACACACCACTGGCATACCTTTTAATCCTTAAGGACAGGCAATAGTAGAGAGGAGAAACAGAAACATTAAGACACTCTTCCAAAAACAAGAGAAAGGGGGAGCCACAGGTAACCCTCAGAGAACTTCTAAATCTAACCCTTTATACTATTCACTTCTTGATTTTTGACAAAGATGCACTGGCTCTGGAAGACAGGTTTTATAACCCACCACAAGGTTAGTGTCCAGTGCAAGCTGCTCTACTATCTTTAGGTAATCTTCAGGTGATGTGGAGAGACCCAGAAAGTGGTGAATGGAATGGACGAGATAGATTAATTGTGTGGGGGAGAGGATTTGCTTGTATCTCTACAGGGGGAAAAGGAATCAGATGGGTGCCAACGAGCCATATTTGCCTTGGCCCTCAGAGAGTGATGGAGCAGACCCTTGAAACAAAGGAGAAGACCCAAGAAACATCAGGTGGTTTCATTTCTGATTGTGCCCACCACTGAAAGAGCATGGCAGTTATGGCATCTGACTCATGGACATCAAAAATTGTTGGACTTCAAAGCCCTCAGGAATCATTGGATTCTCTGAGAAATGATAAGACTGTTGCAGGACTTCAAAATCTGCTGGAATCATTGGATTCCCTAACACATAAAAAGACTGTTGCAGGACTTCAAAAACTTGGGGGGATCGTTGGATTCCCTGATACATGAAACAATGGACAGATTGGTTTTGGACTATCTCTTGGCTGCTGAAGAAGGCCTATGTGTGACTGTTGTTTACATACCCTTCTTCTAGGACTTCTGGAAATCTTTTGCAACACCATGTTGATTTATATTGTTTGTTATACTGCTACCTGCATGTACAATTCATGTTTGTTACACCATATCGAGCCTGCACTGACTGTGGGGAGAGTTATCACTAATAGCCTGTGCATTATTGCTATGTGCTTATGTAATACCTCCCATGCTGATGGATTTATGCATACCTGTTTCTAATAAGACCGTTCAGAGCAGAAACCCGCTAGCAATACCCACTTCCCTTTGGTGCTTTTCATCTCCCTTCCTGAGAAGTCAGGGAGGTCATGATCATCTCCTTTTTAGTGCTTTCACCTCCCTTCCTGAGAAGTCGGGGGGAGGGGAGGTCATGATCACCTCCTTTTTGGTGTTTTCACCTCCTTTCCTGAGAAGTCAGAGAGGGTGTGATCACCTCCCCTTGGGGGCTCTCACCTCCCTAAGAGGTCAGGGATGGTGTGACCACTTGTGTTCTAAAACAAAAGAAAGCGGGAGACTACCTGTGTTCTAAAACAAAAGAAAGTGGGAGATGTAATGGACTGAAGCTGAGCAGATGCACTGAGGTTGGAGCACTTAAGGCTAATTACCATTTGGACAATACTCTATTAATATATTCTTGGAGAAAGAATGTCCCTGCCCACTCTCTGTGCAAGTTTGATGTTTGTATAGGAGATTGGGTAAAAGATTTGGGGGGTGGAGTGTGAAAGCCAGAAAGACTGCTGGCTGGATTTGAGTCGCGATTGCTCTCACTTCGTATTGCCCTCCACAAAAAATAAAGATCAAGGACTTTCACTTATCCTGACTCCAGCTGATTTTAAAATACCCTGGGTACTCAATGAGGTCATCACAACTGGTCATTAAACATTTTGAATATGTTCCATTAGCATCTGAAACAGAGCCCAAAACAAATTTTCCCTTGCTCAATAAACTCCACTAGCTCCTTATTATCTCAAAAACCAAATACAAATGCCTTAGTTTGCTATTTAGAGCCCTTTAAAATTTAGCTCCTACCTATGTTTTTTTCAGGATAATTATATATTCTTACCTCTACACACTCTCCAGGGGAGCCAAACTGAATTCCTTGATGTCTTTTACACATGACATTACAGCTCCTACCTTCATGCTCTTGTACAGGCTGGCATGTGAAGTATAAATTTATGTGTAAATGAAGGAATGGTTCAAACTTTATGAACAAGCATAGCATTCTCAACTTGATAGGGGGTCCAAAAATATAGATTTTTTTTAGAATATGGTTAAATATTCAACCCCTAGAAGCAGTAGAGTGACTCACTGGGTAGAGAACTAAGGGGAGAGAAAGGGATAAGGGTAGAAAGACTTGAGTTCAAATATTGTCTCTGGCATTTATTCATTGTATGACTGGGCAAGTCACTTAACTTCTGTCTGTTTTAATTTCCTTAACTGTATAAAGAGAATAATCATAGCCCCTACCTCACAGAATGGTTGTGAGTATTAAATGAGGAACAATATTTGTATAGTATTTGACACAGTGCTTAATATATAGTAGGAATTCAAGTATTCACTTTCTTTCTTCCCTTCTTTCTTTTTTTTCTTCCATCTCTTCCTTTCTTTCCTTCCCTTCTTACTTTTTCTTCCCACCTTCTTTCTTTTTTTCTTCTTCCATCTCTTTCTTTCTTTCCTTCCTTTCTTCCTTCCTTCCACGACTGTTTTTTGTTCCCTTTGCATATTTTAAAGGAAGGCTGCATTGGCTTTCAATCATCCTTGAGCATACACACAAAAGTCTCTCTCCCTCTCCCCCTCCCCCCCATAAATGCTACCTTGTTTTCTTTCCTGGATTGCTACATTGGAATGAGGAAGCAAAAACTTTGGGAGGAAAGAGGACCAGAGGCTTTCCCCTACTCTGTATGATTTGAAGTCATGATTCATGGTTCTTCTGTTTCTTCTGTATCTATTCTGTCTGTTCTTTGCTGACTTAGAAGAAAAAATATTGCACATGAAATGGAGTAGGTTTAGACCTTGTGAACTTGAAAAGTCTGGAGAAAGGTCAGGAGACCATCAGGGGTCTAGGAACCTAAGTGCACTGCAAAATTTGTGGACAGCCAAGCCTAATAAGGAATTAAAGGTCCATGTGGTTTCCTTCATACAGACCAATAAAGGAAAGACACTCATGTACTTCTTGCTGCTCTCCTAATCTGCTTATGGCAACACCCTTTAACCTAAATCATGTGCCCATTTGGACCTTATTTTGGTGTGATATGTGAGATATGTGATATGTGAGATATGCTGAGTTTCTGACATAATTTTCCAGTTTTCCCAGTAATTTTTGTGAAATAGTGAGTTCTTATCTTAGAAACTGGAGTTTGGGAGTTTACCAAATATTAGATAATATAGTCATTGATTATTGTCATATGTATCTAACCTATTCCACTGATCCATCATTTGATTTCTTAGCAGAATCATATGTTTTTAATGACTGCAGTTTTATAATAGATCTGATACTGCTAGGCCACAATTAATGAAAAAAAAAAATTATCTTGATATTCTTGACCTTTTGTTATTCCAGATGAATTTTGTTCTTATCTTTTCTAACTATAAAACAATTTTTAGCACTTTGATTAGTATGGCACTGAACAAATATATCACTTTAGGTAGAATTGTAATTTTTATTATATTTTCTTGGCTACCCATGAGCAATTGATATTTTTCCTGTTTATTTAAATCTGACTTTATTTGTGTGAGAAGTGTTTTGTGATTACATTCACATAGTTCTTGGGTTTGTCTTGGCAAGTAGACTCCCAAATATTTTATTTTGTCTACAGTTATTTTAAGTTGAGTTTCTCTTTCTATCTCTTGCTGATGGGCTTTGTTAGTAACATATAAAAATACTGATGATTTGTGGGGGTTAATTTTATGCCCTACAATTTTGCTAAAGCTGTTAATTTTTCAAGTAGGTTTTTGGATGATTCTCTAAATATATGATTATATCATTTGCAAAGAGTGATAGTTTTATCTCCTCACTACCTATTCTAATTCCTTTTATTTCTTTTTTTTCCCTTATTGCTAAGGTCAACATTTCTAGTACAATATTGAATAATAATGGTGATAATAGGTATTCTTGTTTCACCACTGATCTTATTGGAAATGTGTCTAGGTTCTCCCATTACAAATAATGCTTGCTGATAGTTTTAGATAGGTGCTAGTTATCATTTTAAAGAAAACTCCATTTATTCCCATGTTCTCTAATATTTTTTACAGGAATAGGTAGTGTGTTTTATCAAAATCTTTTTCTTCATTTATTGAGATTATTACATAATTTCTGTTAGTTTTATTATTGATAAGGTCAATTATACTAATAGTTTTCCTGATTTTGAACCAGCCCTGAATTTCTGGTATAAATTCCACTTGGTCATAGTGAATATCTTGCTGATAAATTGTTTCAATCTCTTTGCTAATATTTCATTTAAATTGTTTACTTCATTATTCATTGAGGAGATTGACCTATAATTTTCTTTGTCTTTTGGCTCTTCCTGATGTAGAATGTACCTGTATGGTATCAGTACCATATTTGTGTCATAGAAGGAACTTGACAGGACTCCTTTTTTTTCCTATTTTTACAAATAGTTTATTGTAATATTCTCTCTAAAATGTAATATATTCTGTTGAGGTTTTCTTGGGGTCTCTGAGAGCAGCCTTCCTTTCAGTTCAGAAATTACCACAAGTGCAGCCAAGTGTTAAAGTCCAAATCCTTTATTATCTCTTTCAAAGTCCTATCTCCTTTACGTGGGGCTCTGTACCAAATTTCTTCTGCAGCTCTGAGCCTTGTTTTTAAGCACTGGGGCCCTTGTGTTTGGTATCTTGCTCACAGCAAGGGAAAGTCCTAAATGATCTCTCTAGGCAACAAGCTGGTTTCCCAGGATGACAATTTGCCTTCTGTGCTGTAACTGGAGGCTTCCCCACTGCTCTGCTCTACTACTGAGCCAAGGCAGAGAGTCTCAGTTGCTGATCTGCTGTGATTAAGACCCTCTCACTGGTTTTCCAGACACTGTCTGAGCTAGGCTGAATGCCCCCTTTATCCCAGTGAGACTGATCTTTCTTGAAGTCCTTCCATTAGTCCTTGACCTGGAGAATGGTTTCATTCCATCAGATTCTTTTCAAGACTTGGGAAAAGAGATTTCAAGAGAAACTGGAAAAGCTTGAGTAGTTTCTTGGCTTCACTCCACCATCTTGGCTCTTCCCCTGGAACTCTACCACTCCTAATAGAATGTAAGCTACTTAAAGGCAGGAACTGTTTCATATTTGTCTTAGTGTTCCCAGAACCCAGTACAAGACCTGGCACATTATAGTAGGTGCATAATACGTACTTATAAAGTGACAGATAAATTCTTTGTGTATGCTCTTTTTTTTAATGTCACTGTAATTTCCCAAAGATATCCCTTCCTTCTCATAAAGAACTCTCCATTGTAACCAACAAATATAGATGCAAAACAAATCAACAAATTGGCCATATCTGAAAATGTCCCATGTATCCATGATTCTTCTTCCAAAAGTGAAGCTGTATTTAATATTCACAAGCCTAATAAATTGGCTTTGGTATAGAAGCAAATTTTGGTAACACTTGAAGGTTCAGTCAGGGTTTTTGAATGGGAAAAGATGAATTTATTTTCACAAAAAGTAAATGTTTATTATGTATGTCAGAAAATACATGGTCTTCTTTTATTATTTAAAAAATACATTTACAAAAATAATCTCAGGCCTTTGGTGATTTAAAACAATAATCTACAATCTATACAAAGCTAACTTTTATTTGTTTTTACTGAAAGTGTGAAAGTACATTATATTTGGACATTAATGGGTTCTTTAAAATAATTCAAAAGCCAATTCAGTCTATAGCCTGAATTTTTCCCATATGTTGACCTGAAATACACAAACAAAGAAGGGTTCAAACATTTACCAGTTATAGGTCAAAAGAAAGCTTTTATAGGTTTCTAGTACAAATCACTAAAGAACCACTCAATCTAATAGATTGTTTTGGAAAAGTTGAACAAATTTAAGTTCTTTGTCTTTTCATGGGGCAACGAGATGACTCAGTGACTAGAGCGCTGGACCCAAAATCAGGAAGACCAGAATTCAAATCCAGCCTTGGATATTATTGAGTTGTGTGATCCTGGTCAAGTCACTTATCCTCAAGTATAAAATGGGAGAATATCATTAATCTCTCAGAGTTGATATGAAGATCAAAGGAGATAATATTCGCAAAGTGCTTAGCAGAGTGAATGACATACAATAGATGCTATATAAATGATTATTTCCTTTCCTCATATTTGACTTTTAAAACATATAGGCAACAAGCTAAATTATGGCTCCTCCGTGAACTAGCTACTCATTAATATTTTATTTAATTATTTATTTTGCTGCATTTAGAGACTTAGGAAAGCTTTTCTGTGCCTTTTCTCAGGTTTTCTTTCAGTTTACAATGCACTCCTTCCTCACCTTCCCTTCTAGAATTCTTAGATTAATCAAGGCTCTATTCTGGAACCATTTGGAACTTGGGGTGTATAGGGAATTCAGGAGGACTATTCAGGACTGCTCATCCACCTTTAATGTCCACCTGCCATTCAACTCTCACCTGTGATTTAAAGAAACTATAGCATGTACAGTGGCCACATGTCCATAAACCACCTCAGCAGATATGCTAAACTAAGTTAAGTTTAAGTGACAATCCTTCAGTGAGTTGGGGGAAGGGAGTATCTACTCCAAGCATTTAAAGAGTTGGGTGGATGAGAACAATTTGTTCCAACATATAAAGTGTGATCAGACATTGAAGATGCCAAAATCATACACTGTATCATGGACCATTACCTGTCATCTGACTTTTTGTCTTGCCACTGGACTTCAATGCCTTTGGAAGACAGAGTGAAGCTGATAGCTTTGTACAGTTCTGCATCACTTAAATCCAATTCATGTATGAGACAAGACATCGGTCTGTGGTGTGTCATTGATCCTCTTCCAAAACAAAGGACAAACAAGAGTAAGATTACCTGAGGCTCTGTCAGGAGTTATTTGGAACTGAAACTCTTTTCTAGTTCTCTTATTTGCCATTTTTCTTTTCCTTCTCCTCTATTAGTATAGCATCAATGAAATGTAAATTCTCTGAAGACAGGAATTGATTTTATCTTTATATACCCAATGGCTAGTTCAGTGCTTTGAACATAATAAGAATTTAAATGCTTTTTGGAAAAACTGAAAATGAAGTGGGTGCCCATCAATTGAGAAGGGCTTAAACTGTTTAAATATATTGGAATATTACACCCCTGTGAAAAATATAAAAAATGAAAAACTCAGAGAAGTCTGGGAAAATATGTGAACTGATAGAGAAAGAAGTAAAAAGAGCTAGGAATACAAAAGGAAAGACTATAAAGATATAAGCGGAAGGAATATAAAAAAGAAACTGAATGTTACATAAATATTATGACCAAACCTGGCTACAAAAGATGAGAAAATGCCCTCCCTTTATCTCTTTGCAGAGATGTTGATTGTGCATAGAACATTGCATAAACCAACAGACAATGTTGATGAGTTGATTGATTTGTTAATTCTTTCTTTTCCCCTTAATTGTTCCTTATTAGGAATATAAAACTGTCTACATATGCAACTAGAGTCAAAGATCTTATGGGACAAATATTTTGAATGATACCTGGGCATTTTGGCAAATGTAGTCTTCCCCCCTTTTTAATTAATATGCTCATTTCTTTATTGGAAATCTTTTCTGTCTGAGAGGAAGAAGTGAAGAAACACAGATCTTGTCTGTCCTCACTATCTTACACGCCATAATGACAATTATAGATTACATAAGGAAAAGCTCATCAGATGGGGAAGAGTATGTTGTTTAGTTGCTTCAGTATCTGTGTAACTCTGCATGAGCCCATTTGATGTTTTCTTGGCTGAGTACTGTAATTGTTTAACATTTCCTTTTCCAGCACCTTTGACAGATAAGGAAACTGAGGCAGATAGAGTAAAGTGACTTGCTCAGGGTCACATTGCTAGTAAGTATCTGAGACCAGATTTGAACTCAGGCTTTCTTTATTCCATACCTAGTGTTTTATCCACTTAGTTGTCCAGGGATGAAATATATTCAGAAATAATCATGCTGTGAAAACAAAAGATATCAATAAAAATTGGGTTTAAAAATGCTTGTTGGATTAGATTGGATTGAATTATAATGAACCCAGTCTTGACTAAATTTGCACCATATAAAGCCATATTGTCAGACTACATGCCACTTCTATTTTACTTTGGATTTTGTTTGGTAAAAATACATTTCTTATTCTTAGATCAGCAGCCTTAAAAATTAATCTAGAAGACTGAGTGGTATTTGTGCCTTCCCCTAAATTTCTACTTTAGTGTGGAAGTAGAATGCTTATTTAGGCAGCTTTTCCTTCTTGCTTCTAGGGATAGATTATTAATAGAAAGAAGGAATTCTTAGAGACTTGGAAACAAGGAGGAAGCCCCTAGAGAACAAAAAAGCTCAATATCTTGTCAGTGATAAAGAAAATTTAAGTCCTTTCTGAGCTGATAATTCATCAGCAGCCAGCATTTTTCTCTCTTTCCAGTGCTCCTGAGAAAATATTCTATGTGGAAATCTTTTCAATTAATTCAGTATATTGTACATACACAAGCATCTTTTGAACTTCTGTTCTGTGCTTCTCTCCCCCGCCCCCTCCAGCTACAGAACAACCATTCCAGCTCTCTTCCTTGCTGTGTCTTCACTACAAATACAACCTTCTCCTGAACAAACACATTTTTGTTGTTGCAAAACAAAAGCAAATCTTGGCTCTTTTTCACTTGTGTTCCCACATACTCTCACTTCCAGCCTCTAGCAGAGATTGATAATGAGAACTTACTTTATTGGTGCTTGTACATCAGATTCTCCCCTTCAAAAATTCAGCTTTTGTACAGCCAGCACTTGATATTATCTTATGAGATTTCTACACCAAAATTTCTTTCTTGGTAATTGTGGAATCTTCATAACTTTTTCATTGACAGTATCTTGGACACAAAACTTGATTAAATGGCAGGAAGTCTAAAGAACTTGGCAAAAAAAAAAAAAAAAAAAAAAGACTAATTTCTTTATTTCTTGTCTGGCAGGCAACTCAACAGCAGTAGAAAAACAAAAAAAAATTTTTTTTTAAAGAGAAGCTGGGTAATTTGCTCAAGATCACATAGTAGAAACACATTTGACACACATGTATACAGATGCACAACATATAACATAGATACATGTATGTATATGTTGGTTATTCATATTTTGTATGTATATTTATATATATACATATACATAATATATGTATTGTGTATAGGCACAGATGCTTAGTAGTGACCATTTAATGGAATATGCTAGAGCACTGGCCCTTACCCTTTGAATAAGGACATGTCTAACCAAGGGCTCAAAGACAGTTGCCTTATTTTTCCCCTATACTGAAGGGCTGGATCAAAGGGGATTGAGTCCTAAGCAGGAGGATTGTCTCGGTGGATTATCAATGGTCATATGTGTTCTAAGTTGTTTCTGAGAGTACCTCCCCAGGACAACTAGCATGTGAACACAGGAACTCCTAACCTCTCCAAATTAAAAGATGGCCATTGAGATAGAAAGTGTCATCTGCAACTAGAGAAAGAACAATGGAGACTGAATGTGGATCAAAACATAGTATTTTCACTTTTTTATTGTTGTTATTTGTTTGCTTGGTTTTTTTTCTTTCTTATGTTTTTTTTTCCCCTTTTGATCTGATTTTTCTTATGTAGCATCATTAATATGGAAACATAATTAGAAGATTTGAACATATTTAACTTGTATTAGATAGCTTGCTGTCTTGGGGAAAGGGGAAGAAAGGAGAAAGGGAGATAAATTTGGAACGCAAGGTTTTGCAAAGGTGAATACTGAAAACTATCTTTGCATGTATTTCCAAAAAAGAAAATAAAATGCTATTTTAAAATGACAACTAAGACTGAAAACATTCATCTCAGGACTGCTACATGAGCACTTCTGCAAAGGTAAAAATAAAATACAAAGCAGAAGAGGCAGTTTGAGACCTAAAATCAAGTCTCAGGTTCAGAATAAGTACGTGTTATCATTGTCAAGTGGGAGCAGTTACCACAATCACTGAGGAGTAAGGCATTTCTCTTTTGTCTCCTTTCTCCTCTCTCATCACAGGAATCTCAAGAAAAATTGTTGGACTCCCAACTACACATTCAGAAGAAAGGCAAAACAGCAAGAATGGAAGTAATCTTTTCCTTTAAAGCGAACTGAAAGGCTTTCTGCCCAGAGGTCAGTTATCTTTGACCATCTTGGTGAGAGGAGGCTGGCAGACATGGAAGCCTCTGATTTTCTATGCTTTTTCATCAATAGGATATGTATGTCGATGAATAGACAGATGATCTAGATGTTGATATATACAGGGTGTCTCAAAAGTCTTAGTAACTTCTAGAATGACTTGGGAGTAATTCATGATTCTTTAAGAGCATAAGCATCATGATTGGGGGAGTTGTAATTTAACTTAAAACTGTACTAAGACTTTTGGGACATGCCCTCTATATGTTTATACAGGTGTGTAGATATACATATATTTACATAATTGTATATATGGTCACATGTCATTATTATATATTAGACTGTGAAACATTGTGACATTTGTGAAATTCAATGAAAACTATGTATCCCCAACTATGTATACTTTAATTTCACTTTGGTTGTTGGAGTCTTTAAATCTTGGGTAATTTATTTTGTTTTTTCAGGTTTCTTTATTATACAATGTATTGGGAACATATTTATTCAGTCAGCTACTAAAATTTAGTTGGTAGTCATTATATATGTGATGACCAAAGATCTTATTTTTGCAAAATTATCTTATTTTTATCTGGCATCATAAAAATAAATTATCAAGAAGCAATATTTTTTTTTCTACTTTGTAATAGAAATCTGGTATCTGTGAATTGAATCAAGGAAATTTAAAGCCTCTGCATAGAAAGTGATTTGTTATATGAAAATAGCAAACAGATGACAAGAAATATGAGAAAATACTAAGTGGCAAAACCTCTATCCACTTTATCTTGTTGCCTCTCAGAACTTCAACACCATCTTTCTTTCCTTCCTCTCTCCCTTCCTTCCTTCCTTTCTTCCTTCCCTCCCTCCTTCCTTCCTTCCTTCCTTCCCTCCCTCCTTCCTTCCTTCCTTCTTTCCTTCCTTCCTTCCTTCCTTGTTTCTTTCCTTCTTCATTGTCAGATACCCTAGAACTGTGACATTAATAAAGGTGGAAACTCATTTTCCTGAGTTCAAATCTGGCTTCAAACACTTATCAGCTGTGTGACCTTGGGCCAGTCACTTAACCCTGTTTGCTTCAGTTTCCTCATCTATAAACAGAGCTGAGAAGGAAATGGCAAACCCCTCCTTTTCTTTGATAAGAAAATTCCAAAATAGGGTTAATGTAAAGATCAAAGTAGACAATGTTATTTGTAGTAGTTATAGAAAATCTTAAGTCTATGTAAATTACAACTCCCCCAAGCATGATGCTTATCCTCTTAAAGAATCATGAATTACTCCCAAGTCATTCCAGAATTTTGTGCTCTTGAATGCCTGCCTGGAAAGCATTTGCCTTTTCCTTAGCGTTAGAAAAATGATGGTGTAATCAATCATAAGTGATCATCATCTTAAACTCCTATTACTCACTTGATCATTCCTATGCAAAGAAATCTAGGAAGAAATGGATTTTGCCTCCCAAAATTTTGTGAAGGGAGTTTGAAACAGTCACTTTGATGTATACAGAAAATGAAGAATACGGGGAGGTTAAATTCACTGATTAACCCAACCACAAGCCAATGGCCTTCCAACATTACTTCTTATTTTTTTTTTATTTTTTTATTTTTTTTTAAATAGCCTTTTATTTACAGGATATATGCATGGGTAACTTTACAGCATTAACAATTGCCAAACCTCTTGTTCCAATTTTTTACCTCTTACTCCCCCACCCCCTCCCCCAGATGACAGGATGACCAGTAGATCCAACATTACTTCTTAAACCATCATCAAAATAATATTAGAAGCTGTATTCAGTGCCTAGCAGTTTGGAGCATCAGCGAGTGTGTATATTATAGGGATACTGTAGGTTAATAACTTCAGCAATATTCAAGGTAGAGAAAGTAAAATAGAGGCTTTACTAATAATGTTTGACTGATAGTTGCCTTGGCTTGAATTTCATTCATCTAAGCCCCTTTGGACATGTTACCATAAAAAATCATGACAGCTTTAAATAATGAAGAAAAGGATGCAATACACGCCCTAATTTTGAAACAAATTGTTTTAAAATTTCATATTGAAAATGAGTTTAAATACAACATCCTTTTGTATTTTTGCTGATATGTATGTGTAAAAATACACATATGTATATATTTGTGTATATATATGTGTGTGTGTGTGTGTGTGTGTCTATCTCTCTGACTCTCTGTCTCTAACTATCTGTCTGTTTATCTATCTACACATCTCAAAGACTGTCATTGAGACTCTGAATACCCAAATAATGGCCTCCTTATTAAGAGAGTTCCCAACCCTAAAACTGTCAAATCCAGGTCATCTTTCTTCAAAGTTTTTCAGTGAATGAGACGGCTCCTGTCTTGGTCTCCAAATTAAAGGCAAAGTGGAGCTTCTACATTGGGTGTTAATGAATTCTCTTAGATTAATTTCCACAGTAATAAGAACTGGATTCTGCCCCTCACTTTCCCAAGAGGTAATAGTTCACACCCCATTATGTTGCTCCATTAAAATAATTTCTTAGCTGAATGGGTTGTCAGCTACTAGTCATTAAGGAGATGTGACCAAAGAGACAGAGTTGAGCAAAGGATGCAATTTCATTTAAATTGTTTTCCATTTTATTTTTATGACCAAATATGCTCCCACTGTGTAAAACATTTTATAGAGATCCTGTGTATCATATTAATAGGAAAGGATGAATGAAATGATGAGATTATAGTGATAAGAGAATTTTTTAAAAGATGATTCCCACAAACATCCAGATTCATGTGAATCATGAAACATTGTGCTTTCTTATTGCTCTCATTGCTTCTCCTGCCTCCCATCATCCTAATTTCAGAAATATCTTATTTGTGACATTTGACTTTTATGTCAAAGTTTCATGCCAAAGAAACACTGATGAGCCTCATAAGGCTGGTATTTAGAAGGGAAACTCCAGAGGCTCTAAAAAGCAATGGGGCAGCTACTTTGGCAACTGAGCCACCAAATCAATGTTACAACCAGCTACTGATCATTTTGACAACATCTCCCTAAATGTGCCATCAGTTACACACAGAAATAAAGCTTGTTTCCTATCCAAGAATGGTGTGCTTTCTCAGTGGTGGTAAACAGATTCGTGCTGAGCCATTCACACACTCTTCCTAGGCTTTCTTTGTGTTCAAGGTCATGTATTCAGAAGATGGATAGCTGAGAATAGCCTTGTAGTATCGGGCTGCTGGACAGAGTTTTTCTGTGAAGTTAACTGATATGAAAGGAAATTGAGCCCATAACTCTGGCCTCATTAGCACTGCCTCATTAGCATCATGTTCTAGCCACCTGTGTTAATTGACCCAGACTAGCGGCCTAATTATAAATAGTGTTAGGTCCTCAACTTAATTAACTTGCTTTTGGAGATAGCTTTCCAGTAAAATTTTAAATATATACTGGCAATCAACTACAGAAGCAGATTTTAAAACTTTATACAACATTTGAATACCATTTCCCAGATTTAGAATTCACCATTTAATCACCAATTATAATGGAATAATGAATTGTAAACTTTCAAATTGTATTGTTAGTGTTTCATCTTAAAGATAACAATTGCTTTAGAATTCTATTTTTTTCATAACAAAATTATAAATTAAGATATTTCACAAATTTCTGTGCAAATTTGAATTGAACTAAAAATATGATTTGCCATTGATAGTATGACACAAAGAATACCTTCATTCCTCTGCTCTGGGCATTGTAACTATTAAATATGGGGAAGGTATGTTGAAAAAGTTTAATAGTATTATGGAGATTTATTTAATAGACTTTGCAGGTTTTTCCTTATCTTTTATAAACTATAGTTTTCTTGATTCACAAATTACGAGTTATAAGTAGTACATTTTTCACTTAGGGCAAGTTGGTCTGAACTGGGACTCTTCTCCTCCATCTTGGAATGTGACTTCTTAAGGGAAAAATCAACCTCAGGCTCTACTGCTAAAGAATTTTGGCAATAGCAAAGGGATGCAGCCAAGAAGGGGAAGGAGACTACTCTGAGACAATGCTATTGAACCCCCTTAAAATTTCCTACCCTAGGCCAAGGTACCAGTGGCCCCATGACAGCACTGACAATTTCCTATGTATCTTTTAAGAATAAGAATATCAACTGACATTTAGATAGTGTTTTAATATTTGTAAGCACTTTATATACATTATCTAAGTTCATCTTTCCAAGAACCCTTCAAGAAAAAGACAACAGATATTATTATTATTATCTCTACAGATAAGGAAGTTGAAACTGGGAAAGTAAATAACATCAGCTATGATTAAATTAATGTCAGGTGAAAAATTTGCACAGGAATGATCAAGTGAGTAATAAGAGTTTAAGATGATGATTACTTATGATTGATTACACCATCATTTTTCTAACACTAATGAAAAGGCAAATGCTTTCCAGGCAGGCATTCAAGAGCACAAAATTCTTGAATGATTTGGGAGTAATGCATGGTTCCTTAAGAGGATAAGCATCATGCTTGGGGGAGTTGTGATTTACATAGACTTAAGATTTTCTATAACTACTATAAATAACATTGTCTACTTTGAGCTTTACATTAACCCTATTTTGGAATTTTCTTATTAAAGATAAAGGAGGGGTTTGCCATTTCCTTCTCAGCTCTGTTTATAGATGAGGAAACTGAAGCAAGTGACTGGCCCAGGATCACACAGTTGGCAAGTGTTTGAGGCCAGATTTGAACTCAGGAAAATGAGTTTTCCTGACTCCAGACAGCACTCTCCCCACAACTCCCAAGTTACAGAGCCAGGAGTTACATGATTTGATAATATGAAACCAGGTCTCTTGTATTCTTGTGAGTATAAGGAGTCTTCATCCAAGCCTGGGGCACTTTTCCATTTCTGCTCCAAGGAGATGGAAAGAATGCTAAAGGCAATATGATGTTTTGTACCTACATAAGTGATAGAGTGGGTGCCAGTAGTGCTTCAGGAAGTGATATACAGGCTTGATTCCAGACACTCTTTAAGAGAGACATGGAAAGAGACCATTCCAAGAAATGGAGAGGGAAAGACTTTGAAAATAAGGGACAGTGTTTAAGCCCCACCTTTCCCTACATATTTGCAGCTTTCCTAGTCCTTTCCTCTACACTCGTTGGAATGTTTCATCTTTCCATAAGTATGGTACTGAATGGTATCTGGAACTAGATCTGTGTTATCTGTCCCCAAAGAATCTCTGGAACCAACTCTAGTCCTTTGCAGGTTCTCAACTGAGATCAATTGTCTCTACTGTAGTTATTACTTTGGATTCAAGAGACAAGCTGGCCATATCTAATTACATCCATGAACATGGAGTCACATCTCCTTGTGCATACCCAGTGGTAAAGGCAACATTCTGGTTTTGGTTGAAAGCTCAATTACAGTAGGTAAATATGACCTAAATTTTAAGATTCAAGCTGTAAAAATTCTTGAAAACAAAACTTAATTGAAAATCTTTGTCTTCTTATCTATACT
The DNA here is from genome assembly GCF_902635505.1 of Sarcophilus harrisii. NCBI lineage: Eukaryota > Metazoa > Chordata > Mammalia > Dasyuromorphia > Dasyuridae > Sarcophilus > Sarcophilus harrisii. Next base: position 174,550,523 of record NC_045426.1, on the reverse strand, counting down.
TTTATGACATTGACAAAGGTTTTGTTTTTGTTTTGTTTTGTTTTGTTTTTGGAAAATGACAGTTTTATGGAAGTTAGTGCTACCTTCTGAAACTTTCAAACATTCACTTAAAATTTTTGAATATTATGGGCTCATTATATGCTAGGCCTTCTTGGTGATGTTAACACTTCAAAGAATCACAGAATTTGAGAAGTAGAGGAGTCTCAGTAGCTTGATACTCCAACACATATAAAAGAAATCCCTACTATATTATATTCAATAGCTGGTTATCTATCCTCTGATTAAGGATCTCTAAAGAAGGAAAACTCATTCTCTTGAGAAACCTTTCTTTTCTATTTTTGGACAATTCTAAGTTACAACATGCAAAGTACTAAGTTAGGTGCCATGGGTGATACCAAAATAATATTCAAAACTATAAATCTTTGAAAATGATATGTAAAATTTGAATTTGATATTTGAAAATGATAAGGAAAATAGAATTTAAATAAGGTCATTGGGTCTAATCATTACTTATTTCTAGTATAAATTGGGTCCATTAAGCAGTGAGCAATACTTATTGAAAGAAATGAATTAATTCCATACTATTTCTGTCCTATCTTCAGTCTATATAGAGGGGTTTCTATAGGGTTCAGTTCTGGAGACTATTAGTTATAGTCTTTATTTCTACTTCATGTTTGCTCAAAAAATTCTACTGACTACCTAGTACTTTGAGAAGCATGTATAAAATTCTCTGCTTGGCTTTTAAAGCCCTTCCCAAGATGACCTCTGTTATTATTTCTCTACCCTTCTTATACTTTACTTCCTTCTTTATACTTTATGATCCAGATATCTGGCCACCTTTGATATTCCTAATACACAATACTTCACCTCAAGGGTTCAACCTTCCTCAATGACTTGTCTTTATCATACTAGAGAATGCATTCTCTTCTCACCTCAACCTCCTGGCTTCCTTCAAGACTCAGTTCAAATCCCACCTACTGGGGAGTGGTATCCCCAGCCACACTCATGTCTTCTTTCTGAGTCACCTTTTAATTAGTGAATTTTGTTTTTCCTATCTTTGTATCTTCAGTTCTCAGCAAAGTATCTGGCAAATAATCCTTGCTTAGTAAATGCTTGATATTTTGTACAGTGAATATTGCCTCTCACATACAAAAGCTAGAGGAAAGCCTGCAGGAGGAAATTCAAGCTTATTTGAATAAAGGCAGTATATGAGTAATTCTTAAACTTTTTCCATTTATGATCCCTTTTCTGGAGAAATTTTTACCTGACCCCAGGCATATAACAATATAAAACAGATATACAAATCAAACATTTTTCTAATAATAAATCACATTTTGTGAGCCCCACATTCAGATACAAAATCCCATATAAGGTTGCAATCCACAGTTTAAGAATCTGGGACCTACATCTACCCATCTACAAATAAAAAGCAATAACTCTATCCCTGTGTCAGAGTTTAATCAAAGTGGATAATTTCCTAATCAATTTTTCCCAAGAAAACATTTGGAACCTCTCGTTTCCATAAATCCAGGGGGTCAGTTCTGGGTTCCTCGCTTTTCCCTCAAAGTCTTTATGTTAGTGGCAGCCAGACTCTGTGAAGATGTGGATGTACTTATAGGCCAATGCTTATCAGCTCTATTCTGTCTCTATTTAAAAAATTGTCAGACTGTCCATATGCTTTGATGAGAACAAATGGAGGTGGGGGAGAAGAAACAGAATTCACTGATGTGCCTTGAGGGAAGACAGCAACAACAAAGACTGGTTTGTCAATATCAGACAATAATAGCTCTGACCACTTCTGCCCTTAATCTCTCCATTACTCACTGGAAAAGGAGAACCTTTTGCCTTCATTTCAAAGCTTGAATACAAATCAATAAGTCTATCAGATTTCTTTCATGAGCTGAGTCACTGAAGCATTCTGTCAGCAATTAATAGGCAATATATTTCCAAACTTAAGCAACATATGCTTCAGAGCTTGTCTTTAGTGAGAGAAAGAAAAATATTTTTGTTTAAACATAGTAAAACTGCTCACTTTACAGGGAGCCGGAAACAAGACTGAGCAATAAATAGGAAAAAAGTAATAGCCCAAGAGGATGACAATGAGACTGTGAATTCCCAAAACCAGACACTGGATTAAGGAAACCTCAATAAGTAGATTATAAATTGTTCTTTCCCGTTTACTATTTTTAATTTAGCTTTCTGTTTTAGGCAACTAGAATCAAATAGGACTCAGTTTACTTTTAACTCTAAGGCCCTTACTATACATTATTATTCCTTTTACCTTATTCTTACTGAATAATTTTAAATTTAAATTTTCACATGTTTAAAAAAAATCCCAGTTACAAATATTTGTTATTTTTATATATTTACTTAAAAGATTATAGTCTATAACCTTTCTATTAAAAAAAAAGTCATAAATGCATCAACAAAGGCTTGTTTCAATGAAATTTTCAGTGTTTTGAGCTAAGAAATAGATTCTTTTATTTAAACACTTTTTCTGCTAGGATGAACATAGAAGCCTAACAAGTAGGAGAGCCTTTCCAAGACAACCCCTGAAATAGAACTAATGGTCTTCTGCTTAAATATATGTTGCCAAAATATTTACTTTTTTAAAAAAATAGTAGTCATTACTACACAGTGGATGATGCTCCATTTGGTTCGTTGGAGGGTTAAATGGTGATATGAAAACAAATTAACCCTAGATATTATAAGGTTTTAAACTACTTCTAGGCATGGTTGAGTGGCTTTCAGCAAGACTCTTATTTTTTTTTTAATAGCCTTTTATTTACAGGATATATGCATGGGTAACTTTACAGCATTAACAATTGCCAAACCTCTTGTTCCAATTTTTCACCTCTTACCCCCCCACCCCCTCCCCTAGATGGCAGGATGACCAGTAGATGTTAAATATATTAAAATATAAATTAGATACACAATAAGTATACATGACCAAAACGTTATTTTGCTGTACAAAAAGAATCAGACTCTGAAATATTGTACAATTAGCTTGTGAAGGAAATCAAAAATGCAGGTGTGCATAAATATAGGAACTGGGAATTCAATGTAATGGTTTTTAGTCATCTCCCAGAGTTCTTTTTCTGGGCGTAGCTGGTTCAGTTCATTACTGCTCCATTAGAAATGATTTGGTTGATCTCGTTGCTGAGGATGGCCTGGTCCATCAGAACTGGTCATCATATAGTATTGTTGTTGAAGTATATAATGATCTCCTGGTCCTGCTCATTTCACTCAGCATCAGTTCGTGTAAGTCTCTCCAGGCCTTTCTGAACTTATCCTGTTGGTCATTTCTTACAGAACAGTAATATTCCATAATATTCATATACCACAATTTATTCAGCCATTCTCCAACTTATGGACATCCATTCAGTTTCCAGATTTTAGCCACTACAAAAAGGGCTGCCACAAACATTCGTGCACATACAGGTCCCTTTCCCTTCTTTATAATCTCTTTGGGTCAGCAAGACTCTTAAATGAAGAAGCTCAACATTGTAGCCATCAGATGCCCAGAAAAGTGATCTAATGATTCTTTTTTTTTATGCATCTAATGATTTTTTGTCTCAATTTTCTCTAAAGAAAGAAGAAAGTGGCAAGTTGGCACAGTGGAAAGAATCATATTGGATTTAAAATTGAAGGATTACAGTTCAAATTCCACTTCTGCTACTTACTATTTGCATGTCTTTAGATAGAAGTCATCTAACCTTATTGGATCTTAATTTCTTACCTGTAAAATGACAGATTGTATGAAATTCATTCCATTTTCAATTCTTGTTGTTGTTTAGTCATTTTTAATTATGTCTGATTCTTTATGACACCTTTGGCAAAGGTACTGGAGATCATTTTACAGATGAAGAAACTGTGGCAAAGATGGTTAAATGCCTCACTCAGAGTCATACAGCTAATAAGTGTCTGAGGCTGGATTTGAATGTAGGTCCAAACTTTAAGCTCAGATCTCCATCTATTGTGCCATCTGGCTTTAAATATAGAAACTTAATATTTTTCTTGGTCAAAGGGTGTAGAGGGCCAGGAGGTAATTATCCATTCCAGGTCTTGAATCTTACAATAACTTGGCTCACCAACTTCTCTTTTTTTAATTGAATAGCAGAGACATAGTTGTTATTATATTGATAAGAAACCTGGCCACTGAAGCAAAACGCAAAGTCAGCTATATAATGGATCAAAGACATATCTTTTAACTTAGGACAGAAAAAGCAGCCCACAATGGAGACCAAAGGTATTTGGGAGGAAGGTACTTGAGGACATAGATAATTTTACTCTAATGTGTATCTCAACTATTTACATTTCTGATGAAGTAGCCAAGATCCAAGCTTAACCATTTGCATCTCAGTAGATTGTGTTTTGTTAGAGAAAGATATAGAAATATCAAAGAGTGCGTTTTGTATATTTTGTATATATATACATCAGAAGTATATATATATTTGTCTCTCTGATCAATAAAATTTGAAGAATTCATATCGAACTTCTCTCCACCTGGCCCCTGCATAACACACCCTTAATTCACTACTGAAGTTAGACTTCAACAAAAAGGAATAAAATAGCAATAGAATAATAGGATGTAATATGGCATCATGTTATATATTGAGACATATATAATAAAATAATAGAATAAAATGGCAAGACCAGAAATTTGGAGTGTTGTCTTTCTTTCACATATATCAAGCCCTTTTCCAATGTACCGAGAAGACTGAGAGTTGGATAAATCAAAATTCCCATATTTGATCCCATGACTTCTTCTTAGACCAGGATAATGTTAGCCTGTTATTATTTGTGCTAGGTAAACTACAAAGAAGGGATCCAAATTAATTTGTATGTCTGAGATACCACTTCAAACCTATCAGATTGGCTAAGATGAAGAAAAAAAAATACTGATAAAAGTTGGAGAGGATATGGAAAAACTGAAACAGTAATGCATGTTGGTGGAGTTGTAAATTGGTTCAGCAATTCTGAACAGCAATTTGGAACTATGCTCAAAGAACTATAAAACTGTGCATACCTTTGAACTAGCGATGTCACTACTAGGTCTTTATCCCAAAGAGATCATAAAAGATGGGAAAGGACCCACCTATGGAAAAAAAGGTTTTGTACTGGCAAAAAATTGGAAATTGAGTGTATGCCCATCAATTAAAAATGGCTAATAAATTATGGTATGTGAATGCAATTAAATGTTGTTGTTCTATAAGAAATGATGAGCAGGCTGATTTTAGAAAAGCCTGGAAAGACTCACAGAACTGATGCTGAATGAAGTGAGCAAAACCAGGAGAACACTGTACACAATAACAGCAAGATTATCAACTATGATCAACTATCAGCTATCATCAAATGATGATCAACCATGATAGACTTATTTCGACAGTGATCCAAGATAATTCCACTAGACTTGAGATAGAAAATGCCATCCTCATTCAGAGTGAGAACTATGGAAACTAAATGTGGATTGAAGCATACTATTTAAATCTTTTTTGTTTGCTTTGTATTTTATTTTGGTTCTTCCCTTTTGTTCCAATGTTTCTTTCACAACATGATTAATATGGAAGTATGTCTAAAATAATTATAAACACATAACTTGTATCAGATAATTTGCTATCTTGGGAAGGAGGGAGATAAGGGGGCAAGGGAGGAAAAAAATGGAACTTAAAATATCACAAAAATGAATATTGAAAATTACCTTTGCATGTAGTTGCAAAAATAAAATACAATTCAAAATTTAAAAATAAATAAATAAAATTATCCTAAATTATCTCATATGCTTTTTTGGATGAACTGTTTAAAAGCTTTATCTAGAATTGTGTTTGTATGAACTTGAAAAAGCTGCTTAATCACAGGAGTTTAATTAAATGTTGATTTTTTTTGATAATGATGATGATGATGATGTTAATAATGAAAATTCACTGGAAAGTCAGTATAATAGACTGGACCTAGAGATTACTTTGGATTTAGGAAGAATTTGGCTTAAATCCTACAACTGAAACATGCCAGCTGTATGATCATGGGCAAATCACAACCTCTCAGGAACCCCATGCAACTTTCTATTATAAAGTGCAAAGAAGATGTTGATTTGTCTGGCAAAGGACATTCCTCTCTGGAAGTTCCCCATTGTTTATATGATCACATTTTCACTAAACAACAACAACAAAAAAATCAGACTTACAAACTCTCAGTGTCACAAGTAGCTTAAATGATAATTTTGTCAGCTTGGATTTCTTTGCATAATATTTTGGAATTAAAACAATGTGTTATAGTGGGAAGAGTGTTGGCCTAGGCAGTCAGAAAAATATTGCCATTTTCCCCTACCTTATTCCTGTTGTTTAGTTATTTCAGTTATGGCCAACTCTTCACAATCCCATTTATTTTGTTCTGGAAGTGGTTTGCCATTTCCTTCTCCAGCTCATTTTACAGAAGAGAAAAACTGAGGCAAATAGAGTTGTGACTTGCTCAGAGTTAGACCTGCACTTTAGGAAAATTACTCTGGTGTTTGAATAAAGGTTAGGCTGAAGTGGGGAGACACTTGAGGCAGACTATCCTACAGGCTATTACTTTCCCAGTTGTGAAGTGATAAGAGATTTTTCTGGAGTGGTGGCAATGACAGAAAGTAAGCAGGGAGTGAATTCAAGAGCTATTTCAAAAGTCAAAGCAATAGGCCTTGACAACAACTTCAATCTGGCAGGGTAAGAGAGAATGAGGAATCCAGGATGATTCCTAGGTTGTGAACTTGATGGATTAGGAGAATGATCTTGCCCTCCACACTAATAAGGAAAATGGGGGGAGGGCTTAGGGTGAAAAATAATGAGTTCTGTTTTGGGTTTGTTCAATTTCTCTATTGAAATTCAGTTCAAGACATCTTGTGCTAAACATTCATACACATTTTTTTCCATAATTAGTATTTTTTTCAATTACATGTAAATGTATTTTTAAACATTTTAAGATTTTAGTTGCAAATTTTTCTCTCTCCTTCCTTTTCTTTGCCTTCCCAAAATTTCAAGCAAATTGATATAATTATACCTGTACAATCATGTTAATATATTTCTTCATTAGTCATGTTATGAAAGAAGGAACAGAACAAAAGGATAAAATCACACACAAAAAAACCCAAAAACATCAAAAAAGTGAAAATATTATGTTTCAACCTATATTCAAACTCCATAGTTCTTTTTCTGGATATAGATAGCACTTTCTATCAGGAGTTTTTTGGAATTGTCTTGAATCATTGTACTGCTGGGAAAAGCTAAATCTATTACATTTGATCATCACATAATGATGCTGTTACTATGTTCTCATGGTTCTGCTCACTCACCATCAATTCTGAAATCTACTTTCAGCCACAATTCTTTAGTAATATACTATAGAAATGGCCCCTGAAAGTATAGTCTCATTTCTTTCTTTTAATTTTATTTAGTTGCTATGTCAATACTTCAAAACTATGATTTTGCAAGGGTTGATACCATCTTCATTGGTACAAATCATAACTTATTCAATGTCTTCATAAATATTTTTCATAGTTGAAAAAAATCATCACCCAACCTTTAGGTGACAAGTCTCTCCTTACTTAACCAAGCTGGTCATTTGAGCACAGATGTGCAGCTTCTTACCAGCACATACTGGACACTTTTATAATTTATAAATTCTGCCAAAATTTGTCTCCCATTTCATAAAGTCTTCAAGAACACAAGGTCATTCTCCCACTCATATACACTCACACACCACAATGATGGATTGGAAAACTTTAGAGATTATATATTATGGAAAATAACTCCAAAGCTTATATAGCTCAATGACTATTGAGAATTCTTTTTACAGCTGTCTCATAGTATTTATCTTTATCAGGCACTAATATAAACTGTCTTTGGGTTGTTTAGCATTGTCTTTTTCATGTTCTTTCTCTTAGATCACCAAAGAAGAGAGTTTATAATTTGTTTTCAACTACCTAGGTAGAAAAAAAATAATATAATGTATTCTCAGATTTCTCAAATTAAATAGTTGAAAACATTTGAAAGATTAAGTCTTTCATATATTACTGAAAAGACTTCCAAAATGGATTAATAATAACTAGAGAGGGAGCTTGAAATGAAAATCAGACATGTAAAATAATGCTGAAAATTTGATCTTGTGCCATTAAAAAATGGCTACATCCACCTTTGTGTATCATTTCCTCTGTGAATTTGTGAATTATTACTCAAATATAAGTAATAAGTCAACTTGGTTCTGCTCAATATCAATGTGGCTATCAGTAGGAAGATAGGCAATTGTATTTTTACAGCTACAAAGGATGATAAGTATAAATGCATAATTATCTAGATAATGTCATATCTCTTCAGAATGTGAGGAATAAAGAGCTACTAAGCATTTCATTTTTAGATACTGAGGATAGAACAATATGAAAATCTGTATAATTGTATGGAAAGGTTGGAAACCAGATGGCAACACTAGCAAAAGAAACCACAAACTTCCCTAGAGAGCTCTTCAACATCTAACAGGGACCATTGAAAGGAAATCAGAAGACCTGCTTTTTGCACACTTTGATCTACAACCCGCTATCTGGGTAACCTTAAACAAATCATTGGACATACAATGGACATATAGTGAATATTTGGATATATTTGGGAACTTTATTCCTCTCTCTGATCTCCTCAGGACATGCCCAGTGAAATGATTCTCTTTATTTCAGTATTGAATTAAAGTTAACTCAAGGTTAGCTATATCTGTAAATACTCATATTTTATTCTTTCTGAATTTTCAGTCCAATCATTATGATTTCTAAGAAACAGATAAAATTAGATCTGATTTTTTAAAACTGAAATTCAATCTGATTATTTAAGTTCTCTAAAAGAGCAAAAAATGGGATGATAATATGCATTAATTCCTCACACCGACCTTCTTGGAGTAGAACTTATCTGAAATACAATCTGAAGGATTGCTTCTGTTTATTTTTTTTTTTTTTCCTTTTTCTTGCCTCCACTTTATTAGCTACCATCATAGATCCTTCAGTTGAGAGGGGTGGAAGGGAACTCTATGTCATCTCGTCCAACTCCCTCATTTCACAGATGGAGACCCAAAAAAACCAAAATGGCTTGTCCAAAGTCACATTAATATTAAGTGATAAAAGTTGGATTAAAAAAAATTTTTGTTAATTTATTATTTATTAAGTATTTATATTTTCTCTCAAACTCTTCACTCCTCAAAAACAAACAAACAAACAAACAAACAAACCCATAACAAGACCTTTATAAAAAGTAAGCATTGTCAAGCAAAAAAAAAAAAGTGCTATATCTAGAAATGGCAATCTCATTTAAATAAATCTCTCTATTGAGAGGTGGGTTGCATGCTTCATCATTTGTCTCCCAGAATCATGATTAATCATTGTGCTGATCTTTCAAATTTGTCCTTTTTTCCCCTTTTTTTAATAACATTTTTATAGTATAAATTATTTTCCTAGTTCTATTCATTTCATTTTGTGTTAGTCCATGTAAGTTTTTTCAGGTTTTTCTGAAACCATCTCTTGCATAATTTCTTATAGAACAATGATATTCCATTATAATCACACCCAATAATTTGTTCAGTTATTCCCCAATTAATGGACATTCCCTTAATTTCCAGTTCTTTTCCACTACAAAAAAAATGCTATTATAAATATTTTTGTACATACAGAACTTTTTCCTCTTTCTTTGATTTCTTTAGAGTATTGGTGATACCACTGGGACAAAGGACATGCATAGTTTGGCAACTTTGAGGGATATAATTCTAAATTGCTTTTCACAATGCCTGGACCCAATTAATAGTTATGCCAATAGTGCATCAATGTGCCTGTTGATCTTCATTTTTTTTGTCACCTTCATTTTTTTTAACCTTTGTGGAATATCAGTTATTTTCATTTCCATTTCATAGAGGATGGATTTGAACCTAATTCTAAAGTCAGTGATCTTTCCACCTTTCTATGATGATTATAAAGAAAGATTTGAATCCTTCAAAAGCTAACAGTGCATTGTACATAGTAGGCCTGCCCCGTATAGACATAAAATATATGTGTGTATGTATATATGTAAATATATAGTTTTATATATATAAATATACAGTTTTATATATAAAGATTTTACCCCACCAACTGATTGGATAGCAGGTGGGGGTACAACATGATATAGTGTTCAGAACACTGCATTGGTAGCCAAAAGCTCTACATTCAAGTTCTAGCTCTGCATAGGAAACGTTACATCTGAAAAAAAGAGATGAAATTAATCTCTGAATCTCAGGTTCTTCTTCTAAAAAGGAACCATATATAGAAGTATGACTGTCAAATTTATACTAATTTTGAAAGTCCTTTGCAACTACAAAATGCAATAGAAATGTAACTATTATTACTGATAATAATGATAAATTATTTAGTCCTACTAAAATCTGCATTATGGTAGTAAGGAGAATTGTGTTGCTTATTGAAATGGGTTAGTAGTTAAAAGCTCAATTCTGTTTAGGAAAAAAAAATGGGGGAAACTTTTTTTGGGAGGGAAATATATTTTATTTATTTTACTAAATCTCTTCCAGAATTTGTCATTTTCTTTTTCTGTTATGATAAACAATCTGATAAGTATGAGTTGTTTTAATTTTAATTTTTCTAATTAATAGTGAATTAGAACATTTTTTCATGTGATTATTAATAGCTTTGAGTTTTTTCCCTTTTAAAGACTACCTGTTATAAACTTTGATCATTTATTAATTGGAGTTCAAGAAATTTTCAGTGTCAGATTTAAGCTTAGATTACTTTCTTCACTAGAGACTAGACTTCAGGTTATTGATGAGTTTTTGTTTTGTTTTTGGTTTTTAGCTTGAAAAAGGGATCCAATTTGTGATGCTTTTTTGGTTTTAAGACTATAGTGGTAAAAAAAAATGTGTGTGTATTTACACACATATGTATCAGTAGATATACATACATAATATATATATGCATATATATATATATATATATATATATATATATATATATAATGTTTTAAGAGCCTGTAATAGGATAGTTGCATAACAGGCTAGATAGAGAATAGAATTGCCAGCACTGATATAATCTATAAAGTTGCTTATCAGTGATGGATGTTAGCCAGTTGATAGAACTTTAACTAAAACACAACAGTAGAGTAGAATATACTTGGCTGAGTCACATAGCTTTACATAGCAACAGAATGATTCTGACATTTATGGTAAAATTCTTTTGCAAAACATTTGGTTACAATAATCTCTGAAGTCTTATACTTTAACTCCTTAATGCCAGGGTTAAGGATACATCATTGTGCTAAAGTCATTTAAAATAAAAGAGAAATAGTTAATCAGTTTCTGTCTCCACCAAATAATGGGATCCTAGATCTTAGTCAAAGAGTGGGAAGGACCTAATGGAGACAAACAGAAACATACATAAAACAATCATGACTCAAGAAGAATCAAGATAAAGATGTTGCAACACAGATTTAAGATGTCAACATACCCCAGACTTTGCAATTGTGTCTGAGGCAATCTTTTTTCCCCCTTTTCCTCTCATTTTCCCAATCTCCACTTCTGGGTCACAATTCTCTAAGGCTTAGAAAATTCAGAAGAAAGGACCAGTTTGTTAAGACTGAGGGAAAGCAGGAAAGGAGTCTCTACCCTGGATACCATTTGGTGAATGATGTTTGGTTCAATTCATACAAGATATAGACTGAGAATAATAATCTCCAAGCATCTGCTACACACTACATGGGGTCTATATACAAAACATTGAAACCTTTCTGCAAAATCTAGAAATAGCTTTCATGGATGGTTTGGAGTTTATGAGCAGCTCAAGGACAGGAAGTTCTAATGGAAGTTTTAAATCTGACCTGTAGATCTTGTGTTTGAGCCATCTGAAGAAAATGTTCCATGAGGAGATACAACCTGTGACAACAGCTTAACACTTTGTTCCAAATGGCCATCCATGTCTGTTAATAGCCCAAGCAGAATTGTAAGTGAAAGTTCTTTTGTGGGTGTCTGCTTTTGGCATTTGAAAGGGAAAGATTTCTTCTGGCTCTCTAGAAAAACAAAAATCACCCAAATAAATCAAATCCACTCCAAGGCTACGATTATTATACCATGAGTCAGAGAAAAGCTTTGTCTTACAAAAGGACATGTGATTTAAAGTCAACTCCCAGTTTCCCAGCTTAGTAATTCAATGGAAAATGTTGCCACCTGGATTTACAGGGAAATCAGAGTTGCTTTGTACATGTGCTCCCAGCTGTAGAGTTGAAAGCAGAATACAAATACAAAAAGTGGAATATCAAAGTCCCAAGAGAAAAAGAAATATTCCTCTTTCTCCAATCTGGAGAGTAGTAGTGGAATTGCAGACCTCACAGGAAACATGTGAAAACAGGAAAGTCTTGTCAGAGACATGAGCAGATGCCTTGCATAGATACTATTTGGCCATGATTCAGTCTATTTTGTCAGTCATTCAACAATCATTTTTTAAGAGCCGAGGCAATTTCTAAGACATAGAAGGAACAAAAAGCAGAAGTCAAACACTCCCTCTTCTTAAGAAGCTTATATTCTAAGGCAAGGGAAGAGAAAGAGGAGATAACATGTACTTCCATCAGTAACAAAAGGAATTCAAATAGATACAAGTAACCTTAGGAGGAAAAAACTTAACTAAGACCAAGAAAGTACTATAGAGGTGGAAGAAATATAGGCATATGGGATAGCCACTATAAAAGTATATGGATGAAAGTATCTTCTATGAGAAACAAAAAGAACAGTAAGACAGGATCATAGAATACACGGAGTGGAGTAATGGATCATAGAGCAGCCCAGTGGTTTAATAGATAGAGCATCAGACCTAGAGTCAGGAAGATTCATCTTTTCTTCTCCTGTTCATTTTATGAAAACTGAGGCAAATAGCGTTAAGTGACTTGCCAAAGATCACACAGAGCTAGTGACTGAGGCTGGATTTGTACTCAGGAGACTGCATCATCTAGCTGCTAGGTATCATTTATATTGGTCTTTTTCTATTTGGTTGTTTTTTTTTAAACCCTAGATAGTTCATACACATCTTTCCACTTTTCTTGAATTCCTCAGTCATCATTTCTTATTATACAATAAATTCCTAATATATTCATGTAACAGTTTTTTCAATCAATTCTATCACCTCTGATGCTGTTACCTATATGATTTCAGGCAAGGGTCTATGCCTCAGTTTGCTCATTTGTAAAGGAACAGAGTTGCATTAGATAGCAATTAAGTTTTCTTCCTGTACCAGACTTGTCATCCTATTTCTATGATCTCACAAGAAGGCATCTTCTTTCTAGGTTCACAAAATGTCCTGCTGGGAACATTCTGACACTGATTATTCTTTATTAATAATGAATAATCTTTTCTTATCAAGATCCATAGCCATTCCTGCATGGTGTTCTATGGATAGAAGCAATACAGTTGCTCCAATAAACCAGAAACTAGTTTTGACCCTGATGTGTTTAGGCTTTTTAGTTAAATCACTTCACAGCTCTGGTTTCAGGTTTATTCATTTGTCAAATTATGGATTTCAACTAAGATCTCTTTGAATGCTAAAATCATATGATTTTCTATAGATATTTCTCTGCATACAATATAGAAACAAGCTATTATATGATACCTAGTAAATTTGGCTTTAAAAAAGGACAAATTGGTCCTTAGACTGAACTCAAATGTATAGTGAGAGGGAGGGTGGAGTAGAAGCTTCTGCCAAACCTAAAAATAGAACCAAGTAAGAGTAAGACTAGAGTCCACTTTCATTTAGATCTAGTCTTACATCAAAATGGGAGAAACAAGAGACATCTTGCCTTGCAAACATTTCTCATGATGCTGCTGATCCACGCAAGTTTTTAGGAAGTTCTAAGGGCTGAGTCCAAAGAACTACATGGAGTCCTTCTGAACTTCTCCTGCAACTGACCTTATTTCTTCTTTAATTCAACAAGTTTAGCTAACTGATAAAAATTGCTGTTGTTGTTGTTGGGGTTTTTGTTTGTTTGTTTGTTTTTAAGAGAAAATAGAAGGTGAACCAATTGGGCTAGAAATATTCCTGGTCAAAACTCTCATTGATTTATTTTACTTTTATTATTTCATCCTATTGGCTTTCCACTGATAGAAGGTAAGCTATTTGAGGATTTTTTTGTTTTTAATTCATAATTCCTTTTAAATACCATGCTTTGCACTTATTGTTTTTTGTTCAGTCATTTTAGTCACGTCTGACTTTTGTTGCTCCCATTTATAGTTTTCTTGGCAAAGATATTGGAGTGATTTGCCATTTCCTTCTCCAGCTCATTTAACAGATGAGGAAACCGAAACAGACAGGGTGAAGTGACTTTCCCAGAGTTACATGGATATTAAGTGTCTGAGCTCAGATTTGAACTCCAGAAGATGAATCTTCCTTACTCCAGGCCCAGCACTCTACCCATTGAAGCCACCTAGCTGTCCTATGTTTACACTAAGTAGGATTTTAATTAATATTTGTTTGAATGAGCTTTCCCTATGCTTATCTGAGTCTGATGTGGTATCATTTGACTTTTCTTTTCTTTTTTTTTTCAGTGGTGGAAGGGATCAAAAAAATTGAAAGTATATGAAACCAATTTTAAGGGGCTCTAATTCAATTGAATTTCTGTATCTCTTCAAAGAGAAGGGATAATATGTTCTAAGGCCAGAAAACCTCATTTAAATGTCATTTGTTCCCTAAAAAGTACTCCTTTTTGAAAGTGCTTTTATATTCTCTCAGCCCCCTAGAATATCATAAAATAAATGACTTCTGTAACTGAATGAAATGGTACCAACTGCTCTGAAGAGTTGGGTGCAATGTGTTCCCTGCTACCTATTAGGACCAAGTTTGATAATGAGCTAATCTATACAATTTGTCATCTCCACCTGACTATACAGTAAGACCTTTCCCTTCCATTCCCTTATTCATCAAACATTTTCTTCACTACAGAACCCTTTATTGTGCCAGTAGACAAGAGGAAAAAGTATTTTAAATATCACCTTTACCTGCTCAAAAATCTGGATTAAATATTACTTCCAAGAAGAAGGAATTTGTGACCAAAGAAGAACTGGAGATCATTATTGGTCACAAAAGAGATAATTTCAATTATATTAAATTAAAAAGTTTTTGTAATGAACAAAAATAATGAAAACAATATTAGAAAGGGAGCAATAAATTGGGAAAACATTTTCACATTTAAGTGTTCTGATAAAGGCCTCATTTTTAAAATATATAGAGAATTGACTCAAATTTATAAGAATTCAAGCCATTTTCCAATTGAAAAATGGTCAAAGGATATGAACAGATAATTTTCATCTGAAGAAATTGAAAACATTTCTAGTCATTATAAAAAGGTGCTATAAATCATTATTGATCAGAAAAATGCAAATTAAGACAACTCTGAGATACTACTACATACCTCTCAGAGTGGCTAAGATGATAGGAAAAGATAATGATGAATGTTGGAGGGAATGAGGGAAAATTGGGACACTGGAATAGTGGAATAAGTGAATGGATCCAATCATTCTGGAGAGCAATTTGAAACTACACCCAAACTATGCCACAGTTTGATAACTGTGCATACCCTTTGATCCAGCAGTGTTTCTACTGGAATTATATTCCAAACAGATCTTAAAGGAGGGAAACATGTGCAAAAATGTTTGTGGCAGCCCTTTTTGTAGTGGCAAAAAACTGGAAACTGTGTGGATGCCCATCAATTGAGAATGGCTAAATAAGTTATGGTATATGAATGTTATAGAATATTATTGCTCTGTAAGAAATGACCAACAGGATGATTTCAGAGAGGCCTGGAGGGACTTACATGAATTGATGCTAAGTGAAATGAGCAGAACCAGGAGATCATTATACACAGCAACAACAAGATTATATGATAACCAATTCTGATGGGCATGGCTCTCTTCAACAATGAGATGATTCAGACCAGTTCCAATAATCTTGTAATGAAGAGAGTCATCTACACCCAGAGAGAGGACTGTGGGAACTGAGTGTGGTTCACAACATAGCATTTTCTTTCTCTTTGTTGTTTGCTTGCATTTTATTTGCTTTCTCACTTTTTTCCTTTTTGATCCGACTTTTCTTGTGCAGCAAGATAATTGTATAAATATGTATGCATATATTGGATTTTACACATATTTCTACCATATTTAACATATATTGCATCACTTACCATCTGGGGAGGAAGTGGAAAGGGGAGAATTGGAATACAAGGTTTTGCAAGCATTAATGTTGAAAAATTACCCATGCATGTTTTGAAAATAAAGAGCTTTAATTAAAAAAAAATACATATCTTCAGTTATTGAGTCAGGTTTAGAGAGAGGTGCAACATAACAATAGATAGCATTTATATAGTATTTTAAGATTTGTGAAATGCTTTCTTTACATGTGTTTTCTCAGTTGATCCTTACAATAAGCCTTTAAAAGAGAGGCTATAATTACCTCCATTTTGTAGGTGAGAAAATTGAGTTTGGAAGAAGCATAGGGTAAAACAGCTAGTCAATGAATGTGGCAGGGTTTTCATTCAGGTCTTCTTGAGTGCAAATGTAGTGCCTCCTTCATTTTGCCCCCCTGGATACAGCATGTAAAGGGGGCGATACAAATGAGGGCAGAAATATATACATTTATATGCCCATATGTATGTATATATAAGTAGATACAAGTGCATATATTTCAAAGACAGATATTTTCTCTCTCAATGCCATGTAAGTATTTATTTTTGATAATCCAATTTTTGATAACCAAGCTTTGTAACATATTACAGAGAAGGCTAGAAACATTAGTTAAACAATGAGACACTGGGGATACAGTTTTCAGCCATTGCCTTAGACTCACAAATGCCTCTTCCAGTCTGTGGATCTGTTTCATTCTCATAGTCTGTTATGATACAAAAATACGCCTCTGTATAATTTTAGCAGCAGCCTGGTATAGTGTTCATTAATGTAGTTTGAAAAAGTAAGCACAGCTTCTCTGGGAGGTGAGAGGTACTGCCATGTTTCAAGAAGCATAGTTAAAAATACACACCTCAAAACAAATGTTTCAGAAAGAGTTCCTTTCCTCATTATGCTTTTTAAGTGGTGTTTATGACAGGTGCCACAGTCCTTGTTCCCAGTTCAGTTTTGCTAACTTCATTTAGATGCATAAAAGCAGTGTCTGGGCAATTTTTTTTTTCTGCCACCGCAACTTTTGAAAGCCTACAAAGTTATAGAGAATTTTCCAGGTATATAGGTAGATGAAATTCACATACTGATGACATTCCATCATGCTCATATTATTGTAATGTGGAAAGGGAAGGATAGGAGGTGTCTTAGTGAAGAATGCTAAACTTGGAGTCAGGAAAATGTGAATTTAACACCTCCCACCCCAAATCCTGACATTTACTAGCTTTATGATCCTGGACAAGATATTTTACCTCATTATGCTTTAGTTTTCTCATCTGTAGAACAGTGATGGTATAATAATCATAGCTAACATGTATGTTCCACTTTAAAATTTACAAAGCATTTGTTGGTAGAGTTATGAAATGATCCAACCATCCTAGAGAGCAATTTGGAACTATACCCAAAGGGCTAAAAACTGCATACCCTTTGATCCAGCAGTACTACTATTAAGTCTGTCTCACAAAGAGATTTTTTAAAATTTTTTAAACTTTATTTATTAAAGCTTTTTATTATTTATTTATTATTATTATAGCTTTTATTGACAGAACATATGCATGGGTAATTTTTAAACATTGATCCTTGCAATTACTTCTGTTCCAACTTTTTCCTTTCTTCCCTCTACCCCTTCCCCTAGATGGTAGGCAGTCTCATGTTAAACATGTTAAAGTATATCTTAAACACAATATATGTGTACATATTTATACAGTTCTCTTGTTGCACAAGAAAAATCAGATTTAGAAAGGTAAAAATAACCTGGGAAGAAAAACAAAAATGCAAGCAGTCCACATTCATTTCCCAGTATTCTTTCGCTGGGTCTAGCTGGTACTGTCCATCACTGGTCAATTGGAATTAAATTGGATGCTCTCATTGCCAAAGATAGCCACTTCCATCAGAATTGATCTTCATATAGTATTGTTGTTGAAGTGTATAATGATCTCCTGGTTCTGCTCATTTCACTAGTATCAGTTCACATAAGTCTATCCAAGCCTCTCTATATTCATCCTGCTGGTCATTTCTTACAGAACAATAATATTCCATAACATTCATATACCATAATTTACTCAGCCATTCTCCAATTGATGAGCATCCATTCAATTTCCAGTTTCTAGCTACTACAAAAAGGGCTGCCACAAACATTTTTGCACATACAGGTCCCTTTCCCTTCTTTAATATCTCTTTGGGATATAAGCCCAGTAATAACACTGATCAAAGGGTATGCACAGTTTGATAACTTTTCGAGCATAGTTCCAAACTGTTCTCCAGAATTGTTGGATCTGTTCACAGTTCCACCAACAATGTATCAGTGTCCCAGTTTTCCTGCATCCCCTCCAACAATTGTCATTATTTTTTCCTGTCATCTTAGCTAATCTGATAGGTGTGTAGTGGTATCTCAGAGTTGTCTTAATTTGCATTTCTCTGCTCAATAATGACTTGGAACATCTTTCCATAAGTAGAAATAGTTTCAATTTCATCATTTGAAAATTATCTGTTCATATATTTTAATCATTTATCAATTAAAGAATGGCTTGATTTCTTATAGAGTCAATTCTCTATATATTTTGAAAATGAGGCCTTTATTAGAACCTTTAACTGTAAAAATGTTTTCCCAGTTTATAACTTCCCTTCTAATCTTGTCTGCATTAATTTTGTTTGTACAAAAGCTTTTTAACTTAATATAATTGAAATTATCTATTTTGTGTTCAATAATGATCTCCAGTTCTTCTTTGGTTACAAATTCTTTTCTTCTCCACAGACCTGAGAGGTAAACTATCCTTTGTTCTTCTAATTTGATTATAATATCACTCTTTATATCTAAATCATGAACCCATTTCAATCTTATCTTGGTATAATGTTAGGTGTGAGTCAATGCCTACTTTCTGCTGTACTAGTTTCCAATTTTCCCAGCAGTTTTTGTCAAATAGGGGATTCTTATCCCAAAACGTGAACTCTTTGAGTTTGTCAAACACAAGATGGCTATAGTTATTGACTATTTTGTCCTGTAAACCTAACCTATTCCACTGATGAACTAGTTAATTTCTTAGCCAGTACCAAATGGTTTTGGTGACCACTGCTTTATAATATAGTTTTAGATCAGGTACTACTAGGTCCCCTTCATTTCACAAAGAGATTTTAAAAGAGGGGAAATGACTCATATGTTCAAAGATATTTGTGGCAGCCCTTTTTGTAATGACAAGGAACTAGAAACTGAGTGGATGCCTATCAGCTCGGGAATGGTTGAATTTATAATGATCTGTGAAGGTAATGGAATATTATTGTTCTATAAGAAATAATGAGCAGGCTGATTTCAGAAAAACCTGGAAAAACTTAGATGAACTGATGTGGAGTGAAGTGAGAAGAACCAAAATAATACTGTACACAGTAACAACAAGATTATATGATGATCAACTGTGATGAACTTGGCTCTTTCAACAATGAGATGATTCAAGACAATTCCAATAGCCTAGTGATGGAAAGTGCCATCTACATCCAGAAATAGATCTGTCAGGACTAAATGTGGATCAAAGCATAGTATTTTCACTTTTTTCATTATTGTTGTTTTGTTTGTTTTTCTTTCTTGTTTTTTTTCCTTTTGATATGATTTTTCTTGAGCAGCATGACAATTATGGAAATATGTTTTGAAGAATTGAGCATCTTTAATCTAGGTGGGATTGTTTGCTGTTTTAGGGAGGGAGAAAGAGGGAGAAAAATTTGAAACAAAAGATTTTGCAAAGGTGAATGCTGAAAACTATTTTTGTGTGTATTTGGAAAAAATAAAATATTTTAAAAAGATTTGCAAAACATTTGATATATATTCGATCCTTACAAAAACTCTGAGATATATGCTATTTTAGTTCCTTTTGTATAAATGAGTAAATGAGCAGATTAGTTAAATGACTTGCTCAGGGTCACACAAATAAGTGTTTTAAGCAGGATTCACACTCAAGACCTTCTCCATTCACTATGACCCACTTAGTAATGCCTGGAACATTTACTTGCCAAGAATGTAATAAAGTTCAAAATATAAAGCCCTTCACAAACCTAAAGACACTACAGCAAAGAAAGGAACTATTATTATTTTCCCAAGTTGAACAGAGTCATTGGAATAACTGACCCATCAGTAATTGTTGATATTTTAGTCAGTGGATTTGGGGAGTTCAACTACAGAGTATGTTGCTTATAAATATAGTATATTGAGTATCTGGTATTCTTATGTATATATTCCTAAAAAAACCTTGAAATAATGGGTAGGGACTCCTATCCTGATCTCCTCTAAAGTGTCTCTGGAGAGATTTCATGGGGTCTATGAATTTAGATAGAAAAAAATACATCTTTATTTCAATATAATTGGTTTCCTTTATTGGTATTTTTGTTCAGTTGTTCAGTCATGTCCAACTCTTTGTGACCCCATTTGAAGTTTTCTTGGCCAAGATACTAGAGTGGTTTGTCTTTTCTTCTCCATATTACTTTATAAATGAAGAAACTGAGGCAGAGTTAAGTGACTTGCCCAGAGTACATAGCTATTATGTTTCTGAGGGCAAATTTGAACTCAGGTCTTCCTGACTCTAGGCCCATCACCTATCCACTGTACTACCTACTTGCCCCTATGTAGTTATTTAATCTATTTCACTATGAAGTTAATTTTGTGCATTTAAAAAACATTCTGAGAAAAGTTCCATATGTTTCATTAGACTGCCACAGGGGTCCACAATCTCAGAAAGGGTCTAGGAGCTAACTGAACAACAGCTATTTATTAAGTATTTCATCTCTGATGTCAGATTACCATGTATCACTAGGGTTGATTGGGCTCTTATGGATCATCAAATCTAGCCTCACTCATTTGAAAGACCAGGGAACTCAGGGGAAGAAAGCCATAACTTAGTTAGTTGGTTTACCTGAGAACCAGACAACAAAATAGTGGGGAATCAATAGAACCATATAGAAGTTAGTATTTGAAAGATTTCCTCCAATTTCTCAGACAGAGAGAAAGTTCATGGCAGAAATGTCACTTATTTCCTTGGAAGTATCTCTGGAAAATATTTTCATTTAATAGTAAGAAGTATTTTTCCCCCTTTCCACTTCCCTCTCACTTCAGATGTCATCTAGTCATCATAAAGTGGTTGGTGTGAAGTCAAACCCTAGGTTTGTGTGGATAGCCACACCCTAGGGCAAGAGGGAGGATCAGAATTATCTCAGAGACAAATACAACTGAACAAACCCACTGGCTTTAAAAGAATAGTTAGCTGCCTGGGCCTGGTATCAACCTTGTGACGACTGACCTTCACTGAATAAAGTACTTGGGAGATTGCTTCACCAGCTTCTCAGAATTTAATCACTAGCTGCATTTTTTAAAATTAATGTCATGAAGCCAAAGCAAGAGAAGGATAAACTACCAATTTTTATGAATATGGGACTAGGCTGTGGAAGCTACCTCCTTCCATCATGCGAACTCTATCCTCAAACCCTATCAGAGTTCAACAGGAGAACTTAAGTGAGACCCATATAATTGGAGCCATAGCATCAACCTACAAAATGGAACCTTAGGTTGTTTAATTTTATGAAAGTTCTTTCTCCTGTGTCTATAAAGGATCTCCCATTAGTTTCCTAACACCTTACTTTTCAATCACTGTCATTCAGATGTAACATTATTAGGACAAATCTCATCCTCCCTCACCCTTGCCAGTAATACTCATCCCTCTTCACCCCAGTTTTTCTTCTTCTCCAAGTCTCCATGCATCCTTGTACACTCCCTTTCATAGTCAATCACTTATCTAATGTTAATAAATTGTTCATCCTTGCCCTTTAGTATCCATCTATTTCCTCAAATTAACCCAAACTTGATTTTTTTCCTGCAGACATCAGTGGCAGCTTATTCCAGTCTTGGCTCAATTTTCCACTCTTTGAACTCCTAGGACCTTAAGGTAGAATCAGCATATTTCTCTTTTTCCTCTTCTGCTTTGAAGTTCACACAATGTGATTATGAATCCTTGTTTCTGGTCCTCTACTAAGCCCCAGATATTCCTTTTTTTTCAATGACTTTGACACTTGACTAATAGTCTACTTTTTCACTTGTCCTTACATCAATCCAATTAAATCAATATTAAGCATCTCCAATGTTCAGGCACTGCACTAAGCTCTGGGGATATGATTAATTATTTTTTAAAAAGGACAGTCCTTGCCTTCTAGGAGTTTATAATCTAAGGATGAGGGAGACAACACTTAAAAGGAGGGAGGAAAGTAGACGTGGATTGGGTTAGGAAGCATTTTGCCTGTGGAATTGACTGGCAGAGTAGCTGGGGCAAAGTGCTGTGAATAGAGAGCCAGACTAGAGTCAGGAAGATTTATCTCTCTGAGTTTTTGAACTCTAACTTCAGGCACTTCCTAGCTGTGTGACTCTGAATAAGTCAGTTAACCCTATTTGCCTCAGTTTCCTCAACTTTAAAATGAGCTGGAGAAAAAAATGGCAAACTATTCCATCATCTGCCCCAAAAGGGGTCACAAAGAGATGGACATGATCAAAAAACAACTACACAACAAGAAGCAGAGATCTACTTTGGAGATCATTATCCTCAGAGACTACAGTAGACACAATCCCCAGTGCCTAAAATGGCCTTCCCTAGCCATGTCCATGTTGAATACAGCATCTTCCTTCAAAGTGTCCCTCTCTTGGATATCACCAGTTTCTCTAAAAGGCTTCCACTGAAAGCCCAGAGACAGTGTCTGCCTTCAGTGGATCAGCTCTACTGAGTGTTCAGAGTCTCCTATGTCATCAAGTTAAGCTATTGGAGACAACAGTAAATCATGAAACCACCTAGTGTGACCCAATTTTTGATCTATGTTGCTGGAAGGAATATCCAAACTGACAAAATCATATAGCTTCCAAGTATCTAACTACGTACATAGCAACTTCTCCCCCAACCCCCAAACATAATTTAATAGATTCAAATATTCGTCAAGATGTGAGATGAGCATTTTGATGTAGGCCATTCATTCATTCCATAAATTAAGCTTTGACTATAGTGTTTCTTTACAGGTTTTATGTCATAGACCTTTTTTGACAGACTAGGGAAGCCTATGGACCTTTTCTCAGAATGTTTTTAGATGAACAAGAGACATAGGATAACAAAGGAAACAAGTCACATTGAAATATAAATTAAAATGTGAGCTTCTTAGTTTATATTTGCCAGGCTTTTATTTATTTTTTTTTATGTCATTCTCTTGTGTTCTTGGCTTTCTTCCTTAAACTATGCATAGTCTTGTATTAAACATAGGCATTTTTAAAACATTCTATGAATTTCAACAAGTTATCAATGAATATCAGTGAGAGAAACATTGTACTTAAAAAAAAAAAAAAAACCTCAAACTGAATCTCAGTATGTATTTTGGCCTAAGAACCACATTTCTCAAAGGATATTCATTTTGTTATTTTTTCCTTTTTTTTCTTGCTAAATTTAATCATTTTATTAAAAAGGCTAGCATGTTATTAATAAAAGAATGGTCATTTGATTGTCTCTCTCTTACACCAAAGACCATTATGGCAGCAGACTTACAGTTTATATACCCTTCAAAGAATAAATATTCCTAAGGGGTTGCAATCGCCTCTGGGTAATACAGTTGAAGGTGGGATATATTGAAATGTAGGCATGAGAGAGACATCAAATCACCTTTGGACAGAGAAACTATTTTTACACCAGACCACCCACAGCTTTGGGCTATCTAGTCAAAGAATATATACTCCACCCAAGTCTAGGCAGAAAACAATAGCTTCCACTAGGACATTTGTTTTAAATGAAAGTTTGAGTATCAAGTCAGAAACAGTGTAAACTTGATTCATTTCATAGCATCATCAGCACACTGGCCTAAATAAAATATTGACTGCCCAACAAAATAATTGTACTGAGAGTAATGCATCAGGAAAAAGCCATGTAAGCTTATTTTTTGAAGAATGCACACATCTTTTGAGAGACTTGCCTCATCAGTCAGTAAAACTGGTCAGAATTTACAACTAAAAAGAGAAATATTTGTGATTGTTTACTCAATCCTGTTTTTCTAATGCATTTTGTGTCAAACTTATCTGACCCTGACCCTGATGTACAAATTGAAATTTGTTCGAAGTAGCCCCTTCATTCTGTCCAGTGAAGGAATTGAAATTATATCAGAATGAAGAAAAGACAAATTCCAGGCTAATTCAGTTTTGCTTATGGGAAAAGAAGTCATCAGGGCTTAAATCCTGGGGATAAACTTGATAAAAAAAGACCATGCAGGAGGAAAATAAGAAATGAAAGGAAAGATATTGGGGACTCAGTAGCAAAGCTTTTGTATAGATAAGTCTTAAATTTTTCTCCTCTTAAATGTGTAAGTCATCAGACTTGCTTGGCTCAATATCCTGGGTGGAGAACATACATATGTGACTCACCAGCAGGGAGTGAAGGACTCTGCATCTCAATCCATGGTGTAAGAGGACAGTCGGGAAATGATGGAGGAGAATAGCAGTAGAAAGAATGGGATAAGAGTCACCCACAGAATTCCCAAATATAGGGTGGCTTTTCCCTTCAATCAAGGAGTGTCATTCTTAGGTTAAAAGTTGATACTCATAAACTGAAAAATCTTTGTTTAGTTCCTAGCTAAAAATATGGTGTTTTAAAAAACATCTCCAAATTCTCAGTTCTAATGCATTTCCCATGAGTATATAAAATGAATGAGTATTCTGGAATTTCCTGGGTTTCTTATCAAACAATCTTTATCACAGTACAGTTCTTTATCAAAACAGTTACAGAGCTCTTCATTGCGTTTACAGGCTACAGCTGATTAGAACAGAAAGCATTGAAGATTGAGTAAATCCAATAAAAACAAGGATCAATCTAAAGATTATTTGGCAGAAAGTTAATTCTATTTGTTTTTTTTTTTTAATTTATATCCAAAGTATAATAATTATGCCTAAAGAATAGAAGATTTGGGGAAGGAGGACTGGCAAAAAGCTCTAAGTATCCAAAGGGGACCAAGCAATTAAAGAAGAGTGATTAAATGCATTTTGTGTAGCTGCCAAGTTCAGGAATAGAAGTTACAGGGGACAGATTTTGACACAATATACAACACTTCCTGAGCATTAAACCTCGATAACAAGATATTTTGTCAAGGGAGTTAGTAAATTTCAGAAGAACACCTGTCAGGAACATTGTAAAGAAAGATACTTCCTGTCCTTTGTCGCAGGTTAAAAGTTCTCACAAAAGGACAACTAAGAAGTGTAGAAGAAACTTTTATCAAAAGAGTGTTTTGCCATTTATCTCAAATCCATATTTGTACCCAAGATTCCAAATTTATTTTCCAGTTCTTCAGCTAATTTTTAAAAGTTTCATCCAGGGAGGTGCATTCAATTAAATTCAGTCAACATAGACCAAATGCCAACTCTGAGCAAGCTACAACCTTAGGGGATAGGCCTACAAAGGCTAACTACCCTAATCCATGCCTTAGGGGAGGTTACACTCTAAACAAAGGGAGGAGGTAAAATGTGCTGTAGGAAATAGCCTAAATTTCTCTTGTGTACCAGGAATGTTCCCCTAGAACCAAGGAACACATTTATACTCCTTCCATCTTGATGCTCTGAAGAAGAAATATGTGGGAGTCAAGAGTGAAAGCTCAGAAAATTCTCAAAGGATACAGATGATCATATGTTGGGATAGAGAATAAAACAGTCTCATGGAAAACTTCTTTAATTCCAATCAGGAGGAAACTTCTCTTTGCAGACTTACAAATGGGGTCTCTTTTGTGAACAGAGAACAAAATTAGAGAGAATCAGACCTATTGGGTCAGGAATAACTTTTTTTTCATAATTTTCTTGCTTTTCTTGGGTGGTTTTTATTTTATTTATTTATTTTTAAAATAGTTTTTCATCCATGTCTCTCATTTGATTTTTAAATTGTTTTTTGAGTTCTTCTATAAATTCTCTCTGATAGGGAGCTATTTCATGTGGCTCTTTGGGGTAGCTTTTTTATTTCAGTGTCTTCCTCTGAAGATGAACCCCGGTCTTCACTGTTCCCATATGTTTCTATGGGGGTGGTTCTTTTTTCTTTGTCCCTTCATTTTTTTAGATAAGAGGTAATAGTGTAAACACCTCAAATCCTGGGGTGGGAGGATGGTCTCTCTGACTAGGAACCCCAAACCAAGACCTTCACCCTCCAGCAAGTGCTCACAACCCACAGCCCACAGTATCCCTTCCCCATTGCATTTGCACTTACAGGTGTGGTGGTTCCTTCCCACCCAGGGCCTTGTCCCACAGCACATCTAGGTCTGGTGTTCCTAACCAGTCGAGGTTCCCTTACTTTTCCCGGACTCAGATCCTGCATTCTACAAGTGGTCCAGGTGATGAAAGTCTATATGGTCCCTGCTAAGCCTCCAGTTACACCCAGTTAGCCCCAGAGTTCCCCCACTTAGTGTTTCTGTGGAGCTAGTCTGGAGGTGTTTGCACTTCACAGGGGTTTATCCCAGCCTGGGGTCTTTCATCAAATCTTGTTGGGTTGTATCAGCAGGACCCCTGTTCTACCCCAAGTCTTCCTAATTTTTTCACAAATTTATATTTACTCTGAGGTATAAATTTATTCTTTTTGTGGGGGAAATCAGGATAGCTTGAAAATTACCAATTGACTCCACCATTTTCCCAGAATCCTCTCCAACTCACTTTTCTTTGTAAAATTGTCTCTCATTAATTGTTAACCAATCAGAATTGACTGCCATCTCATATAAGGGCATATAATCCTCAAGAAGTGGTCATGTTTCCTAGACAGTTCAACGAACTCTTTCTGTCAATCATTTGCTGGATGGATAAAAGATGGATAAAATTGGTTACAATTATCCCCAAAACTCTGTTTCTCAAAATTATTTTTTACATGCCATAGAGATAAGAGATAGAGAATCTCTTCAACCAAGAGAAATTGATGGCAGGAATAAATTGGAAACTAGATTAAACAACACTCAGGTGGTATGATGGAGAGTTGACTTGCAGTAAAGCACTAATATGAAGACCTTGGTCTTGTTAGAGGACATTAGATCCTGAGGGGCCATAAAAAAAATCTTGCCTCCTTTGCAGTTTTGTTCTGAATTAACCTCGAACAAGAACTTCAGGAGCTGATGTGGGAATTTTAGGCAATATATTCTCACCTTTTATATGAAATTGTTCTCTATGCTGGACTCCATGCTGGGCAAATGCTCTAGGATAAACACCTTTGTTTAGCATATTTCTTTTAGTTTTAAATTTAGTTTGAGAGTAATGAAGAGGGTTTGGGGGAAAAAAGTTATTTCATCATAGTATTAAGAATTTTGCATGGTTTTGACATAGGCCTTTTGTTGGAGGAGAGACCTTAAATCCACATTTTATTCTGCCAGATCAAACTTGTTTTTTTGTAGGTGTCAAACAAACGGCCTAATAGAATAGTATATTCACTATATTGTTCAGTCAACTGTATGGTTTATAGTGGAATATCATTTACAAAAGTTTTGCTATTTCTTGTTTATATTTTCATTAAAAATACCGTTCGCATGTATATTAATTGTTCTTGTAAAGATTTTGTAGGGATAGGGAAACAGACTTAGGAAACAAACTATTGAGATTTTGATTCCCTTCTTTGTTCATAATAATGGACTCTATTCTTTCCTGTAAATTGGTATTCAAGATTATGTGAGCTACAGACTATATCTTTTTTGTATACATTTGGTCCAATCCAACTGTTCTTCCTACCTGTTTTCTTTAATGTTATTTTTATTTCTTTAAGCAGCACATCAGAATTTGAAGTATTGTGATTCAAATGTAGTAGTTCCACTGTCACTAATAGACAAAACCCCTTGTTATTGCAATATTTTCTAATGTTCACTTCCTTATTATCCTTTTACAGGTTTCATGCCTAAATACACTGTATTATCTCATAAGCTAAATTAAATGGATAAGCTTTTTAAAACTTGTTTTCCCCTATGTCATTTATTGCTGCTTTACTAACTGAAATTGCACACAATCTGTCACTACCCTCTTCTGTAAAATATTACATATAAATTTATTTTCTTGGCTGCCTTATCATTTTGCTCCACAAGGAGATCATCTATTTCATGGATGAAGTTTTTTGGTTCCTTTAGTCTCCTCATTGAAGTGACTGTTTTACGTTGTTAGACTTTTTAAAGAAATTTATTATAATAATAACTGCTAATATTTGAACTTTTGTATATTTTTTCTTTACACACACAAAGATTGGGGGGTGGGATATGGAACTGAATTATTATAGGGAGCTCTCTATGAAAACACTTCTCGATCTTAATATAAGTGAGGATCGACAACACTGAGAAGTGACTATCCTTGGGATCACATAGCCAATATACCAGAGACTGGACTTAAACCCAGGCTGATCTCACTGTGACGTCAGTTCTCCAACCAATAATGTCAATGTCACTCTTCCACATAGATAGCTTATATAAATAATTTGGTTGGAGCTACTTCAGGTATATGCAATATCCTCTGCTCATTTATATCTTTTTGCCTGACTGCATGCTAATGTTGATTTTAGCTATAAGTTCATAGTCTTGTTGAAAACAGACAGCTGATTGAGAAATCACTCCCACATCAGTAACTAATCACACCTCCTCTATGGTAACATATCCTCTGCATCGGTAGGAGACTGATCACCAGGTGATGATTTTCCTTTTTTTTGTTCATGGCAATCTAGAAACATGAGAAAAAAGTTTTTAATGATTTTAAAGGAGTCTTATATGACTCCTTGTGCTTCTTCAGTGACAGTAGCAGAATAGTAGAATAAAGGAAGGGCAGAGGATACTAAGAATAATATAGCAATTAACACATCTATAAATTTTAACTTGACTGTTGACACTCCAAATATGAGGTCTTTGACCAATGACCCTGAGGATCTAAATCACATTCATCTTTACAGTCTTACAATAAACAAAACCAGAAGAAAGAAGAAAACTTTCTAAATGGAAAGATAGCTCATAAGTTTGGAGGGGTAAAGAAACCAGTTGGAAGAATAGGTCTTATTACACAACCAGAAGAAAGAAGAAACCTTCTTTTATGTGCTATTTGGGCATTGCATATCACAGCATTGGTGGAAAATATTTGCAATACTTGTAAACCCACTAAGGATGAAGTAGTAAGAAAAATTCTATGAAAAGCTTAATAAGACACTTCAAATTGAATCTACATTCATCTAATACTCGGTGACTTCAAAACAAAGATGGAAAGATGAAGAGCAATACACAAAAAGGCATGGTACAGGAAAACGGATTGAGAGAGACCAAAGATTTATGGATTACACAGAAGTCATACATCTCTATAGCATTCTAGAAATGATAGTTCTCTGGTGAGAAATAAAAAAAAAAATCACAAAAATGAAGTCAATTACATTTTAATGGACAGAAAAATACTTGTATTGATGTGGGAGAGTCACCATTCCATAATAAACTAATTCCTTCATAATGCAATTGAATGATAATTAAGTTTTTACCCTTAGAGTAAAATCATTTTATCAGAATTAAAGTCGGAATTAGTGAAAAACATGAAGAATAAATATGAGAAAAATACATACAGTACAGTTGAAACTCTTAAGCCTGAACTACTGAAACAAGTAATTGAAAATCAGAAATGAACTACAAAAATATTTTGATATTGATTATTATAATTTCATCCAGAAATTTAACCAACGCAAATGATTTGCTGCAATAAGGAGACCAAAAGAGCCAGAAAGCATTTTAATAAGCAAAAATCTTACTTACTTGAAAAATGAGAGAAAAAGAAAGAGAGAGAGAGAGAGAGAGAATGAAGAGAAAAAGAAAAAGAGCAAGGGAGGAAGGGAAAGAGGGATGGATGGAGGGAGGGAAGGAGAGATTTTTCTGCCAAAGGCAACACAGCATTGGTGCATATATCTTCTGAAGAAGTATGATGGGAGTGTTATGGGAAGTATTGCTTCATTAAGCAAAGAGAAGCAAACAAAGAAAGGGTAAAGAATTTTTAAAATCTTGCCAAGATAGCCAACTAAGCTAAGTCATCCTAAGGGAATTCAAAAACAAAACCCCAAAAGAATGACAAAAGAAAGAAAAATGGAAAATATTTGCAAAAAAATCATTTCTATACTATACTGAAAGCTAACATCATGGGTCTGATAGTGCTTATGATGAAAAGATAGAAATGACAGTAAGGAGAATAAAGACAAGAAAAGCAATTGGACTGAAAATTATAAATAAATGAGATCTGTGCTAGAGGAGAGAGAAGTGTGAGTACATTGAATATAACTGATATACAAAGTTATCTTAAGGATAAAAAAATTACAGACTTTATCAATACCCGGAAAAGGTGATTGAGAAAAAATCAGTTATTACTAAACTATATGCTTATTCTTTTATTTATGAAAAACCTTCGCAGTAGTCATCTATACCCAAAACAAAGGCAGTATGGGTGAAAATACTAGTAGAGAACAAGCAGGGTTTAGCAAGTGATATTCAGTAATCCACCTTGTCTTTGACATTTCATGATTAACTGAAACATATACAAGATATACATTAAATTTAAAAGGTTTTGTACAAACAAAACCAATGCAAACAAAATTAAAAGAGAAGTACAAAGCTGGGGGAAATTTTTTACAGTCAATGTTTCTGATAAAGGCCTCATTTCTAAAATATATAAAAAAACGTCATATTTATAAGAATACAAGTCATTCCCCAATCAAAGTATATGAACAGACAATTCTCAAATGATGAAATTAAAGCCATCTATAGTCATATGAAAAAATGCTTCAAATCACTATTGTTTAGAGAAATACAAATTTAAACAACTCTGAGGTATCACCTCACACCTCTCAGATAGGCTAAGATGACAGAAAAAGATAATGATAAATGTTGGAGGGGATGTGGGAAAACTGGGACACTAATGCATTGTTGATGGTGTTGCAAAATATCTAGCCATTCAGGAGAGCAATTATAGCCTAAATATATATTTTATAGCCAAAAGGGCTATAAAACTGTGCATACCCTTTGACCCAGCAATACCATTACTGAATCTGTATCCCAAGGAAATCATAAAGAAGGGAAAAGGACCTATATGTACAAAAATGTTTGTAGCAGCTCTTTTTGTAGTAGCAAAAAACTGAAAAATGAGTAGATGTTCATCAGTCGGGTAATGGCTAAATAAGTTATGGTATATGAATGTTATGGAATATTATTGTTCTATAAAAAATGATGAATAAGGTGATCTTTAAAAGGCCTGGAAAGATTTGCACGAACTGATGCTCAGCAAAATAAGCAAAACCAAGAATATATTGTACACAATAACTGCAAGATTGTACCAAGATCAATCATGAAAGATTTGGTTCTCAGCAGTTCAGTGATCCAAAGCAATCCCAATTAACTTTGGATAGAAAATGCCATCCAGGAAGAGAACCATGGAGATTGAATGTAAATCAACACATGCTATGTTCACCTTTTTTTCTGTTTTTTCCTGTCATGATTTTTCCCTTTTGTTCTGATTTTTCTCTCCCAACATGATTCACAGAGAAATGTGCATTTAAAAAATTAATATACATATAAAAAAAGAAATAAAATAAATTACACCAAAAAAAAAAAGGTCCCATTGTACTTATTGGTTGTTGATTATAAAGAATTTTTCATTGAGAGGAACCAAATACTGACTTATGGACTCTTTTATGGTAAGGTTTCTCACAACAGAGTTATTTCTTGGAAGACATAACAACAGAAATAATCTCACTCAATTACCTTATGATAGTAAACATTAGGAAAGACATAATACAAAATAAATGTTCACCAAAGATATTTGCCAAGGTGATGGATGAGATCCAATACAGAGTCCAGATTAAGGTAGGATTCCTTGTGGAGGGTGAGATTCTCTAGATATTTTTGTTTATTAATACAATATAATATATATAAAATATAATAACTATATAACACAATAATAGCAAGCTCCAAAATCTTGAAGTGCCTCATGGAAGATATCTGTAATTCCTGAAAAAAATTTGATCTATTCATGTAGAAAGGATCAAAATAAAAGAATAATTATTGCCCAGATCTCAACATACATTTGGAGAAATACCCTAAAAAGATTGTTCAATATCCAATAACACAGAGATAGACAATGCAAATGGACAAGTTTGGTGCAATTAAAAAAAGGAGAGACAGTAGCTAGAGGTAGTTTGGGTGGTGTAGTATATAAAGTACTGGGCCTAGAATCAGAAAAATCTGAGTTAAAATCCAGTCTTAGATATTTTCCTACCTCTATGATCCTGATCAAATCACTTATATAATTTTCCTCAGCTATTAAAAGGGGATCATAATAGTAGTTATCTCACAGGGTATCATGAAGATTAAAAGAGAAGATATTTGTAAAGTACTTAGCACAATTTCTGGAACATAGTATGTACTTAATAAATGCTTGTTCCCTTCCCTTCTCCCTGGATTACTTTTGGGATATTTCAAATTGACTCCAAGCTTTTCAAGAAATTAAAGACCCATTCTACTTCCTATCAACCCTTCACCCCCGACCTCCATACTCCTGAATATTAACATTTTATTGGTGTTGCATGTAATAAGACACAGAGTATAACTGCATCCAAGAAACTAAAAGTGGAAATCACGCTGAAGACAATGGGAGGCATATTTTGGGTAGAAGGATGTAATATGTAACCAATAAAGAGCTAAGAAGAACAGAAATGAAAGATGTTCTTAAACAATTATAATGCTAAGGAAGAGAGAAGGGCAGGTTATGTGACAAGAATGAGAGATGACATGTGGATAGAGTATTCCATTGATACTCTCACTTTGTCAGGGAAAAGTAAGGAAGGCCTTCAGCAAGTAGACTTGAATCTTGTGGTGAGCTTTTGAGACTATATGGACAAATATCACACATGATGTTTGATGGGTTGCAATCTGTACTGTTGACGGGTAAATCCAAATTGATATGATCAGAGATTCACTTGAGAAAGAATAATATGTAATCAATTTCATTATATGTGATGGCATTAGTATCTTACAATGCCCAATATTTCCTGACTCTCTTATGAATAAATTATTAATTCTTGAAATAGGGGTCTAAAGTTTCTAAGTAATCTACAAGCCTTTACCACTTTCACTTTTTGATCCTGAGCCATATTTTCTTTTTAAAAATTGTTTTCTTTTTTTCCTGATCCATATTTTTCCAATACATTTTTCATCACCCTCCTTTATGTCTACTTTTATGTTGAACTTACTAATTATTGACTATATGTTGATTTCACTTACAGGTTCTCATTTACAGTTTTTTTGCATTAAATTACTCTACCTTTTGATCTTCTACAGCAAATGTTGGTGTCAAAGGCAAAATTAACTTTAGGGTGTTGTTATTTTTTTTTGTTGTTGTTGACTATAATGAGGACCTGCAGTTCTCACCAGGTTGCTACTGTGATATATTCACTGAAAGATAGATATTCACCTGAGAGCTGTTTCTGGGAGCATCGTGAGAGTTAAGGTAGATAAGTTTATGTATGGAAATTTGTAATTTGATCTGACTGGCCTATCAGTATTTTTTTCCCATTGGATGGTAATTGTTAACTGTCAGCTGCTTCAGAAGGATTTTGAGTAAGCTCTGGTCTTTGCTCTATTTGCATCTGGAAGAGGTGATCATCACAGTTTCAGTTTCATGAGGCCTTAAGGACAGTCCAAATATGTTTAACAACCAGCTCCCTGAAAAAGAAAATATATGCATGATATACTCTGAAATTTAATATGCATCATTAACATTTTCTCTATCACTTTCTTAAGTCTAGGCAGTTAAGAGGGCAATATATCAAGTTTTGATTAGTAGTGTTTGCCAATTTTTTTCCTTTTTGCTGAGGCAATTGGGGTTAAGTGACTTGCCCAAAGTCACACATAGCCAGGAAGTGTTAGGTGTTTGAGCTCAAATTTGAACTCAGGTCCTCTTGACTGAAGGGCTGGTGCTCCATCTACTGCACCACCTAGCTGCCCCGTGTTTGCCAATTTCTGAGGTGTGAATGCTCACACTGAAAATTTAATAATTGACACTCTCTGAGTTGTCTCCAATACATCCTTGGCTGTAAGATAATATAACTGAGGGTGTTTTCAGTGGCTTGTGTAAAAGTCAACATTTTATTCACAGTTATATACTAATGGTTTTTAATTTGTGCCTTATTTTGTAGTTTATGGGGCAAAATGAAAAGTAATATTCTTCCGATTGCGAACACATATTGTGAATACACAATAATATGTTGGAAAAGTTACTCATTTTAATTCATGCATTATCAACCAATATGTCTTTTAATTTCCTAATTATTGCATTAAATGTTATACAAATAAAGCTATAAGTTTAACCAAAAATAGACTCCTTAAACTCTAAAATTTATGATTTAAGGATTCATTTGAAAGTGAACTGATCAAGTACCATTGACATATTGCAAAGACAGAGGAGGCAAGTTGTCTACATTATATGATTTGACAGACACTGAAAGTTTATCCTCTTCCTGTCTTGGCACTTAACTGAAATTCCCCCCATAAGTTATTGTCTTGGGACAGAGCAGTGCAATCTGAGAGAAGCCTTATGAAAATGTCCTGGTAGAGTGGATAGAATGTTAGGTCTTCAGGCAGAGGACTTGAGTGAGTCCAAATCTTGGTTCTAGGGTTTACTAAATATGTGTCTTTGACCAATTAACAAGAATTGATTAAATACCTCTCTTGCAGGCACTGCAGTAAGAGCTGAGGATACACAGACAAATGAAAAACAGTTCCTGCCCTCAAGGAGTTTATACCCTAATAATTCCTTATGGGATTTATTTTCCTGGGCTATAAAAGGAGAAGGGTAGACTCAATGACCTAAGAGGTCCCTAAAAGCTCTAAATCTGTCATTTTTTGCTCCCTATGCTCCAATGAAAAGAAATGAAAAGAAAAGCTTCACACACCAAGTTTTGCTTCGAGCAATCATGCCCTTGACCTACAAAAGCAGAAAGAAGACTATAGAGTTCAGGGACTAGAGAAACCACTGTTTCCTATGAAACTGAAATGGAAAACAGTGTCATTGCTCATGGGCACATCTGAGAACACACACGATGTGGAACAGTCATAAAAGATTCAAGTTCTTTTATCTTATCCCTCTACCCCCACCTCCTTGCTCCTTCTCCTTTCTCAGCCAAGGGATGCAGTGACCTACATTCATCTGCTCTGTCTCTAATCCCTCTGATTCTATGAAATAAGCTACTCCTTCTTGTTTTGGAAAGCCCAGTAGCCAGAAACAACCCAGACAATTTCCTGCTGAAAACAGGATCCCATCCTGGGTGACCACTGGAAAGGGGCTTGAAATCTGGTTGCCTGCTGAGGTTTTTCTTGGCCTGCATAAGTGCCTATATTCAGTAAATACACAGGCTAGTAAATCCGATTGCCTTAGGTTGTAGGTTTTTCATGGAAAGGCCCATCTGGGGGGGGAGGGGGGAAGGGTGTGTGATGGTGTTTTACTACACAAGTGCCTCAGAAATATTTCCTACCATTTTCAGAAAATGATTTCGCCTCTCCTCGTGTATAGAAACCAATTCAAACAACATTTTGCTCTTTTTTGCTTTAAAAAAAAAAAAAAAACTCCTACTCATGGGTTTTTGTTAACATTAAAGGGAAAAAAACACTGATATTTAAAACTACATTTCACTCACCTTGTAAAATGAAAGAGTACATTGTACAGGCACTGAAGAAAAACAACTACTTAAGGCTGCAGGGGAAAATGAGAGTCAATGCTTTTATCAAACTCCAGGGTCTTACTCTATAGCCATAATTGGAACCACGTGCTGAAAATGCCGAACAGGATTTTCAGCTGTTCTTTAATTAAAGGGGATAAAGTAAAGGACTCAACTTCCCATTTTTGGCCCAGAGAGGCCACTGGAGGTGCAATGAGAAGTCTATTAGCTGTGCTGATTGATGATGCCGGCTGGGGAAGCTGGCACTTGTGTCAGGACTCCAGAGGCATCTGCGGTGGCAGTTGGAATATTAAAAAAAAAAATTCTGCAGAATATCTCTAATGTTATTCAGGCCCCTTCACTAAAAAAAAAAATAATAAATAAAATAAACCATTTTCGCTAAATGGGAAAGGAAGGGAGTGGCCAAGGAGCAAAACCCTGGCTGATGTTAATGATTTCTGAGTCTTTTGGAAGATTGACAAGGGCTGCATTTTCATATTCCGAATAAAAGAGAGGGACTGCAAAACTCATCAGTAAAGTGGGAAAAAATATCTTCTAATATACATGCCCACTGAAGAAGGTATGAGAAATAGGACTTTGAGTTTTTAGCAGATACTTGCAAACATTTCTAAAAACAAAATAAACTTCTACTTAATATAAGAAAAAAGTCATCTTTCCCTTTCACAGTTGAAAAAGTAAATAGTTTAATGTGCTGATTTATCCTAAACTCAGAATCTTAGAGATTTAATCATTAGTTCACATCTTTTTTAGTCAGTCAGCAAGAATTTATTAGGTATGTGACATGCCTCAGGCATTGTGCTTATGCCTGGGAATAGAGAGTAAGGTAAAAACAGCTCCTGTTCTCAAAGAGCTCACATTCTAATAGGTGAGGCAACATGCAAACAGCTATGTACATATCAGATTGGTATTGCTTGCCCTTCATTCTTGAGGATGACCAGGACATCAAGATGGTGATCCTATGTCTTGCAAGTGAATTGAATTTGAGTGAAGGAGGGCTGTACAAAGTCACCAGCTTCACTTTCTCCTCCTGAGCCCGGGAAGAGTCTAGTGGGGTCTAGCGATCAGGGGAATATCAGGAAAACTGGAGATGTAAAGGATAAATTGGAGGTAGTCTCAGAGGAAAGGCTTCATGATTAAGAGGACATTATTGAAGGTCCTGTGTGGTCAACTTTGACAATGCTCTTAACAGTTCAATGTATCTGAGAATGTCCTGGATGTTTGTATTCTTTCCAAAGATGCAGATCACACTTGATCCATACCTGTCCATCCTATGCTACTCTATTCTATGACCATTGATAAATCTGCCCAAATACGGGAGGTTCTATCCATTGTGCTTGAGATTTTCTTCAACATCTCTTGACCTCACTTGTATAACAATGGAGAACATGGATTGTCTATTTGTTATCTTGTCTCAATATGTGGAAAACTCTTTGTTGGTCAGATGTCTTTTTGAAGTATTGTAGCCAGAAGAACCATGGTCCAAGTTTTACCTTTGTCACATACTGGTTGTGTGGCCCTGGCAAGTCATTTAACCTTTGAGGGTTTTAGATGAGTGTCTAAGATTATAAGTTATAGATAATATTCCTGTTTTGCATTAGCAGAAAAATCCATGGTCATTCTTTGCTGGGTCCATACTCAAAGTCTCTCTACCTTAAATAGAACTTGGATATTTGTACTCCCTAGGTATCACTTTTAAAAATTGAAATAATCAGAGGTGTGTGTGTGTGTGTGTGTGTGTGTGTGTGTAAATGATAAAGTGATAGTGATCCAAATTCAATCTTCTGCTAGGTAAGATTGCAAAAGGAAAACAGACAACTTCCTATCTTTAAAAAAAAGTCACCATTTGTAGCTTTGGGCTACAGTACATGATTGTATAATTAGAAGGCAAGAACTAGTTGAATAATCTTGAAGAATAATAATCCATGACAACTTTGGAAAAGGTCTGCAGGAAAATATCCCAGGACTCAGTCTAAAGCCTTGTTCTACTTTTATCATCAATTTAGATAAAATTATCAATGACCTGTTTATTAAATACACAGATAACAAAAAGCTAGAAGGATTAGATGGGAATGGCAAGAGAATGAGAACAATAAGCCAAACTAGTGAAATTTATACTCACCTCATCACATTTGGTTTTATTTATTTTTAAAATATCAACTTCACAATATAAGATGAAGAGGCACAATGAGAAAGCAGGTTAAAATCAATCTGCAATTTCAATATAAGTCAGCAATGTGATCCTGCAGCCAAAATACCTAAAGTGCTTTTAGTCTGCACTGGGAGGCTTAGTGTCCAGGACAAGGCCTCAGGTCAGTCCTCAATAGACCACACCTGGAGTGCTGTGCTCTGGTACCACGTTTTAGCAATGATACTAATAAATCAAATACGCCCTAAAGAAGGGATGGGAAAGCTTTTTCCTGCAAAGGGCCAGTTGGATATTTATAATAACATTTGCAGACCATACAAACATCAATTTATAGAATTCAAACAGTGGGAAATTGTACCTAGTTTTCAGCTCATCATCACCTGCTGTGGCCTTAGCAAATGGTTCCTGGGCCTTACTGGGGGCCAGATGTTCCCAACCCCTGCATCTAAAGGATGGTCAACAGGAAAGTGAAGGGACTCAAGTTTCAAGCCATCTTAGGGCTGATAGAAGTAACTGAGAATATTTAACTCAGAGCAGAGGTGTTAAACACCCAAGCTCCCAGGACACATGCAGCTCACAGAATTTCCCAGTATTAGCTAGCAACAGACTAAAATATAATTGCTATCTCATTTTAATGCGTCGAGGTATTAATTTTTTAAAAGAGACAAATAAATGTGTGTGGTTTTTAAAGTTAATAGGCAGCCTGTAGAGATTCTTATATGTGGTTTAGTGCCCTTCCCCGCCAACTTTCTATTTGAGTTTGACACCACTGGCCCAGAAGAAAGACCAGCTGGGATATAGCAGCTACCTTCAAGTGTTTGAATAGCAAGCAAAAGAACAAGGGATTAAATTTGTTCTGCTTGGCCCCAAAGAATAGAAGTAGAAGTTGCAGATAGGAAGATTAGGTTCTATGTAAGGAAAAGGATCCTTATAATTAGAGTTGTTTTAAGGCTGTTCTAAAGTTCTAAAGGAAGCTTTGGGTTTCCCTTCACTACAGGGACAGCAAAGGTCTGATGACCATTTGTAGAGGATATTGTAATGTGGATTTTTGTTCAAGATAGGTCAGTCAATAAACAGTCAATGAGCATCTATTAAGCACCTACTATATGCCTAATAACATTACAGGTACTGTGTACCTGGTGAGAAATTAAGAGAAAGCTAGTTAAGGTCCCCTCCTTAAATGGATGCTGTGAGAGGAACTCTCTCCTCTTGACCTCCAATTAAAGGGAGGAAAACAAAGGGTAAAAGGTATAATTTAGGAATGAATTTCAGGGCTGATGTGATCTTGCAGGATGAAGTCCTGATGAGAGAAGCTAGGTGGAAGATGAATATGGATACCTGTTTCCTGAGGTCCCTCCCAATTCCTGAGAATCTGGAACATTATCTATAACTGTCTCACATGACTACCAAACCTAAGGTTTTCAATACTATTTTGGGCTCTCCTAGGGGTTAAAAATCTATAATCAGTAATCAAGAATGTACCCCAAATTCCCCTTGACAATTGATCTTATAAGATCAATTAATAATCCATAAGAGTTGGACAGTTGGCAACAAAGTTTTCTTCTATACATAGTGGAGAGAGAGTACTGGACTTAGAAATAGGAAGAATAGGTTCAAAGCACACATAGCCATGTGATCATAGGCAAGCTACCTAACTTCTCTGAAGTGTAAGCAGCTCCCTGAGAATTAGTACTAAGTTAAAGCTGCAGACTATACTGAGGGCAGAATTCCCATAACCTGAAATTAAAGATCCTTGAAAGGGAAAGAAGAATCTTCTACTCTTGCTGTTCCCCAATAAATCTCTCTCTGTGTGTCTTGCAACTTGCAGAATTTTTCAGTTTCCATCCTGGCCCTTAGCATCATGTGGATTGGATCACCAGGTGGAATTGCTAGTTATCTGATCCCAACCCTGGTGGGTTAAAAAGGCTTTGTCCCTGATAAGTCCCACATTAACTATGTAGTTATTCGTATCCACTCTGTTTCTCTGCAAAGATGTGGCACCCATTTGCTAGATAAGGCAATATAGATTATTTGAATTACTATCAATTACTCTCTCTCTCTCTCTCTCTCTCTCTCTCTCTCTCTCTCTCACACACACACACACACACACACACACACACACACACACAATCTTGGGAATATTTAAAGATCCAGGACTGTTCACTCTTGCAGACTTCCAAGGGAGAAAGGAGCCTGTTGATGCTGCTCCAACTTTTACTTCTGTCTTCCTTGCTTAGACATGACAGCAGCTGCTGGACTATATTCAGGCCTAGGTCCAGTCTTATTCTAGTAGTTTTGAGTTCCAGATGTGGAAAGAGTGTGATCCTGGAGACTCGATCACCTTTTTTTTTTTTTAAATTTTTAAAAATTTTCTTCTGGGGATCCAGAAGAGCCTCTTCAGAGCTTGCTTGATACCCTGCATCTGCTCTGGCCTGGAGATGAGCTTCTTAGAAGCCTGGTTTTGCAATCAGTTTTCTCTTTTCTTCTCTCTTTAATGGTAAAGCCCAAGCAAAGCAGCTGAAGGATCCTGTCATAGTTCCATCAAAAGAGAACAGGGCTGATATCTTACTCATCCTGGACTCTATGCTACCTAAAATATTTCCAATTTGGAGGAGAGTAGTAATAAAAGAATTTTTTGAGATAATCTCATGATAGACATAACTTTAGTGGATGTGGTTCTTTCCAATAATGAGGTGATTCCCAGTTCCAATGCTCTTGTGATGAAGAGAGCCATCTACATTCTTTTTTTTTTATCTGACTTTTCTTGTGCAGAAAGATTATTATATAAATATATATACACATATAAATATATATACACATATTGGATTTAACATATATTTTAACATATATAACATTTAATGGACTACTTGCCATCTAGGGGAGAAAAGGGGGAAAATTTAGAACACAAGGTTTTGTAAGGATCATTGTTGAAAAATTACCCATGTATATATTCTGAAAATAAAAGCTTTAATTAAAAAAAAAGACATCACAAAGGTAATAACAACGTTTCCTCTCTTTCATATTAGAACTTCCTGCTATAGTGGCAGAGTTTGAAAAATCAAAATTAATAATTATAATATAATAATATAACAATAATACTTATGTAGTGCTTACTATGTGGCAAGCACTGTGCTAAGTGCTTCACAATGATCATCTCACTTGATCCTCACAGTCTTGGGAGGCAGGTGTTATTATAATCCTCATTTTATAGTTGAGGAAACTGAGGCAAAAGTTAAGTGACTTGTTCTGGATCACACTGCTAGAGGTTGGATTTAAGCTTGATGTGCTCTATCTACCATGCCACTTAGCTGCTGCCAAATGTTCAGATATATAGAGAAAAATTCAACCACTCACCTGGACATTTTCCATGATCCTTGAAACCCAACTCCTGGACACTTGACAGAATTTTTCAGTTTCCATCCTGGCCCTTAGCATCATGTGGATTGGATCACCAGGTGGAATTGCTAGTTATCTGATCCCAACCCTGGTGGGTAAAAAGGCTTTGTCCCTGATAAATCCCACATTAACTATGTAGTTATTCGTATCCACTCTGTTTCTCTGCAAAGATGTGGCACCCATTTGTTAGATAGGGCAATATAGATTATTTGAATTACTATCAAAGTCTTGCCTTTGGCAAACCCTGCTTTTTCCTCAAAACTTACTGTGTGTTTCTTAGCCTAGTTACCTGGAGTGACACAAATGGACTCCTCTACAGGAATTTGGTTAAACGTGCTTACCTATACATTGTATTTTTTTTTTAAACTCTTGGAGTAGCAGTAACAAAACAGTAACAATACATACTAAAACATTTCACTCAGCTGTGCTTTCTTTTTTATCTTCTCTTCCCTCTCCCAAATTCAGGACTCCCCCTCCTCTCCTTCCCCCAGTTTAGTTCATAATTCAGGGCAAACTCAGGAGTTCTAGGAAACACACAATAGCTTAGTTTTGTGTCTCCCAGACATGCCTCTTACCAGTAGGGAAAGAAGTGTAGATGACATAACACATCTTGCAACTGACACATCAAGTTTTGAGATGAAGAGTAAGGAAATTGGGACTTTGGCACAAGGATACTGCTTGGAAAAAGACAGAAGCTTTCTTGGTCCATGCTTCTCTTGTTTTGAACTTTCTTGTTGCTGTCATTCAGGGACCTTCAACCTCTTCAAGCCACAGCTAGTTTATGGGTAGCGTAATAGGATGAGTGGAGCCGATAATTGGCTCTAGCAAGGCTCTAACTCCTGCTGCTGTCACGCCACCCTCTTCTCTTCCAGATCTGATACCTTTCTTCTGCTCTGTTGTGTCTTTTCCTCTTCCAAACTTTCTCCCTCCCCTAAAAAACCAAAAATCTGATTCATTCAGGGGAAGAAGTTAAAAAGATGAAGTGACAGTCATTTCACTGAAAAATGCCTGAACTTTATCTTTCTCTTATGAATTTTGAAATTCAAAATGGATCAAAAAATTCTGTTTTAAGAATTATAAGAGGGAATAACTACAGTAATAGTGAATTGTATGAGTCAGAGAGTCTTTTCTCTAGTAAAGAAACAAACTACTGTATATAGTGTTTGCATAGTAAAGGTTGCCACAGGATTATTTTTAGGGGAAAAAAAACAATTTAGAACCACTTTCCAATATGTTAGCTCACTGAATGTATGCCCTTTGATGCTTTCTTTGAACCAAATATTTATTTGTTCTTCTTTGAACTTAACATTGCCATTTCCCATCTCTGGTACCCCCAGGCCTGGAATGCACTCTTTCCTTAACTCTGTCTCTTGGAACACCTTACCTTCTAGAGAAAGCTTTTTTTATGCTTCTTCTAGTTGTTAGAGGTCTTTCCTTTTCAAATTATTTTGTTTTTCCTGACCTCTTAGTGTACATATTGATTACTCCCAAGAAAATGTAAGGGCAAAGGGCCATCTTTATTTCTTTGTATGTTTAGCACCTAACACAAAGCCTTGCACATAATAAATGTATTATAACTACTCATTAAATTGAGTTAATTAGCATGGGGACAAAAGCATTTTGGGGGGGAGCAAAACAGGTTGAAGAGTTTTTGTATCTAATAAAAATCTGTTTTATTAAACATCCCCACTTGCTATATTAATACATATATTGTTATAAAGAATGCCTTTGTCCAATAGAATTTTTTATCTATTTGTAATTTATGTTTCCCCAACCAAGCTCACTCCACACACTGCTCTGTTGTCTTAGGTGACTCAGTATTAATAACTACAAGGCAAGTTATTCAATCTGTTACAAGGGTCCTTCAGAGATGCAGATATCATAATAGTCCTTTGAATTGGTATCTCATTATTTTCTAAAGTCAAGCATTATAAGGTAAGAAGTGTTATTCAATTGAATTGTCCTTGGAAAGTTCTAATTGCCAAGTCTTCCTAGACATTCTCCAAGTCAGAGTCATGCTATACGTCACTTCCCCACCCCATCTTGCACATTGCAGAAAGTTTGGGAAGGATTAGACAGAAAAGTTCAGATGGTTTTCAGGCTAACCAGAAACTCAAGATATTTTGGGTGGAGAAGGAGAGAAAAGAAATGGTCATTTCACAAAAATGTTCCAACATCCTGCTACATCATCTTGGAAAGATTCCCTCAATGATTTGCCCGGGCTAAGTAAAAATTGACACTGGCACTTATTAAAAAAAAAAAAAGACACTGGATGTTCACATTCAATTTATCTACCAGTGGAAGAGGGTAAGCCAAGAAAAAATCAGTGAGGACTTAATTTTTTTGGGTAGGAGTGTGGTGATGATGGCAGGATATAGTAGTTTTTTATACATGGAATAAGATTATAGCAAGCTTCCCTTAGCATGGACTTCAAAAGATATAACTATTACAAAAATGACTTAGCTTTACGTTTAGGCATGTTAATTGAATTTCAACATGAATAATACTCTAGAAGTATGAGTGTTTTTTATTTTCCAAGCACACATTCAAAAATTTAATTGCCTATTCAAATCTAAGTTAAATGAAATATTCTGCTAATGTCTATATTAATTAGTGATAACTTGTTAATTGAAAACAGTGGAAATAAAATGAAAATTTCCTTGGAGCATACCTACAATCGATTTCCTCAGCTTGTCTGGCTGTCTCAAAACTCTGTTACTTGGGGATTATTTCTATAATGAAACAAAAAGTGTTTGAAATAATCAAAATCACTGGCCTCTGAATTTATGCCTCTCTTTAAAATAAGTAGTAATCATCCAACCACTCTGTGCAGGTGCTTTAGACTTTCTTATCACTTAGATAGCATTCTGAAGTCTTTCAAATGGAGGAGACACTAGATCATAGGTCTAGTGCAAAAAGAAAATCAAAAACCAATGGGATTGTGGGTTGGAGAAAGGACTACAGGACCTCTGAAAGATAAATAAGAGACCAACAAAAGAGAGAAGAAAACTCAGAAGGGAAAGAGTGAAAGATGAGAGGTAAATGAAAGTGTGTGTGAAAAAAAAACAAAAACAAAGAAGTAGATTAGGAGGAAAAGAGTTTGTAGATGTGTTTGGGGATACAAAAGCTGAAACAA
Organism: Sarcophilus harrisii; assembly: GCF_902635505.1. Classification (NCBI taxonomy): domain Eukaryota; kingdom Metazoa; phylum Chordata; class Mammalia; order Dasyuromorphia; family Dasyuridae; genus Sarcophilus; species Sarcophilus harrisii. Next base: position 174,505,927 of record NC_045426.1, on the reverse strand, counting down.
AAATGATCCTAGGTCTTCAGGACAATACAATTATATATAAATAGTTAAGTAAATATCAAATTCTTTGAGAGAAAATGGTCATTAAGGACTAAGAAGTTTAGGGAAGACTTCTAGTGCTCAACCAATGAAAACATCAGAAAAGCTAATTCTATTACATTTTGTACAAGATTCTATATCACTTTTTTAAAATGTAGAAATAACCAATTCATTTAAGTGAAATATTTTAAAAAATGAAAATCTGTATTCTAGAGAAACATTCATTAGAAACTATCAGATAAGCAGTGAGAAATTTTAAATCAGGCAACAGCTATCACTCAATAGACCTTTGGTGATTATATTGCATTTGGATACAAAACTCTTTAATTTTATGGTATAAATGTATATTTATAAACTATAATTCCAGTTTATGGGAAAAATTACTCTGTATTCCATTAGTTATAATCAGCTCTGATTTTTAAAAAAATTAAAGTATTGTTAGACATTTGATTTCTTAGGTTTACAAATATAATCTTGGTCAGAATCAATACAATTGCTATAGTCATTTTCTCTCTTTGCTATATTAGACACCTAACTTAATAATTGTTAACAATTATCATTTATTAATGAAACTATTAAAATTATTCCTGAAGAGTAGGTTGACTATATTGGTTTATCTTATGGTTTGTATGCATATGGGCCAGTGAATTTTCCCTCTTCAATGGATTCAAACTAAATTCCTAATTATAAGTAACTTGTCACAGATATACATATGCCCTTTGGTATCAAGTAGGACCAGATGGGAGTGCAAATAAGAGAGAGCAATGTAAGGGCCAAGCTTTATCATTCAACTGGCTTGAATATCATCTTGCCATTTAGTAAAAAAGAATTATCTTTATGAACAGATATCTAGCAGTGCCATCCATTTGAATCTTGGCCTACAAAAGAAAATAAAATATATAATGGAGAAAATCATGAAAAATATGTTTTTAAATCTCCTGATTCTTTATTTGTGAGAATAGGAAAAGTCATGTAGCTTCTAGACTTTGGTATCTTCACCTGTAAAATGGGGAAAATAATATTGTTGGTACTTACCTTAATGTTGTGAGAATTAAATAAGATTATAATAACTCATTAATGTTTCACTTTACCTATATATATTCACAGCTTACACCTGAACCAAGGCTTTTGGGACACTCTATATTATCTTACTTGATTCTCACAATTCTGGTGAAAGATATTAAACAAATTGTTCATGAACACAGTGCTAACATGTATCAGAAGAACGATTAGAACCCAGTTTTTTTACGGTGACTCTACCATACATTGCCTCCAAAATATTTTTATTAATTAGCTACTTTTAAGGTGATGCTATGTAAAATCATACTAGCTCCAACGTAAGTTTTGTTAATTTCAAAGAAGCCAATCTTTACTTGAAACAGATATTGTACTATGTGGAAATGAATATTCTTGCAGGCTACTGGAAAAAGAAAAATCTACTGGCCTACATGCAGAGGGAGCTGAGGTTAAGCCAAGAGTCAACCAAGTCTTCAACAATAATTATAATACTTTTATTAACAATTAATAATTATTAACAAGTAATAAAATAGTAAATCTATTTGAACAGATAACAACCTGGACTCAGAGTCAAAATTAGCTGGATTCTAGTCTTGCCTCTGCTACATCCTGGTTATGACACCCAAGGTAAGTCACAACCTTTTAGTGCCTAAAGCAACTTACTAAGACTTATAAATATAAAAAAATAAGGCTTATAAATGTAAATAAATAAATAGTTATATTGAGACTACATTCTTTTGTACTGGTGGAAGATGTTCCTCTTTAGGAAAGCTCTCAGTGATGAAATCACAGATCCAATAAAAAATTAATAAAATTTCATTTTCTTTAAAAATTCAAAATAGTGATTGTTAGTAATAATGCTCATATTTACATAGTTCTTTACAATGACTCTGCTGCAAATGTAGAAGAAGAGGCTGAAGATCAGGAAGATGATATAACAGAAGACACATTAGAAGATTCAAAACCAAAAAGATAAAGTTGACCGTAGATGGAGAGAAAGAAGAAACAAATAAAAATCTTCAAGTGAAAAACATGAATTGTAACTCTCATCATTGGAAGAAAATAAGAATTAAAACTGCTTTGTTTGGGAAGGCTTGAGATTTTTTTTATGTGTATGTGCTTCCTTCCCTTCCCCAATAAAAATGCAAGGATTATGAGTCATGAGAAGAAGTAGGTTTTTGTTTTTCTTTTGGGGTTTTTTATGATGAACTTTTAAAAAATATTCCTCATGAATATAAAATTTGGTACAAATTTTGTACAAAATCTTATCATGTGTACAAGAAAAAAATCCTCCTTTCCCTCCATCAAAAAAAGAACTAAAGGGCACTTTCCAGGTAAAAAGTACAAATAACATTTTTTATTTTAAAGGTAAAGAAACTGAAACTCACAAAGCTTAATTAACATGATAAGGGCCTTATAGCTATCAGGCATTGTAGCTATAATATGAACTTGGTTCCTGTTGGAATCCTTACAAAGTGTTAACTTATTAGAGTTGATAGAGACAATAATTATCTAATTTAGATGGTTCAGTATGATTGATCTGATCCTATGAGGAGATGTTATGGGCCAGAATTTGAAACATTAGGTACTAAGTGGAATTGAGGAGACGATGGTTAAATCTAGTTTAGCATTGATTTAATCATACAACAAATAATGGTTTCCCAGTGATATGATGTTTGGTGTGTACTCAGTGTACAGCATATAAGCAAGAAGCTCTCAGGGCCAGACACAGAGCACTCTGGGATATACAGAAGTTCACAAGACCACTCTTGGAGGCGAAGTCAGATTCATTCCATCTTCCACCTTTGTGCTGGCTGGAGGCTGAAGAAAGCAGAGACAAAGGACAAGCTGCAAGAGCTCTTGGAATCAAGGAAGGAGAAAATAAACGTTTGGATTTTATCAGCTGGCTGCGTTTGTAGTGATTATTACTTTGAACCGAAACTAAGGCTGCCTCCTGAAAACCTCCCCAAGAAACCTGCTCCCAGAGAGAACCATTATATTTTAAAGAAGAGAACACCACAGTTCCACTGACTCCTAGTCAGCTAGATGACATGGTGGAGAATGTTCTAGACTTGAGATCAAGTTCTAGACTTGAATTCAACCAGCCTCAGACACTTACTGGCTTTGGGACCATGAGGAAGTCACTTAATCTCTGCCTCAATTTCTTCATCTAAAAAATGGCAACTATTATCCAAGGTTGATGTGAGGATATACTATTTATAAAGTGTTTTACAAAATTTAAGCTACTATAGAAATCTTTGTTGTTATTCAATTATATCAGTCAAGTATAGTTCCTTGTGACCTCATATGAAGTTTTCTTGGCAAAGATACTGGAGTGTTTTGCCATTTTCTTCTCCAGATCATTTTAGCTATTTATCCTAGTTATTATTATTATTATTATTATCTCTTACTTCAAGACTTCTACTAATGTTATCTAATTACTATATGTCAAATGAGATAATTCTTGGAAAGTGCTTTGAAAATCTTATAATTCTAAATAAACTGAAAGTTTGTAATAATATAAATGTAGAAGTAACATATTTTTTTTTTCCAACAAAAAAAGTGAGCTGATATCTCAGGTTCTACATAACATTTTATATATGTATACTTGGATTGCGAGTATCAAATTAAATTCATATTGCAGGAAAATGTAGCAGCTCTTTTTGGATTGGGAAGGAACAGGAAATTGAGTGGATGTCCATCAATTGGAGAAAGTATGAATGTTATGATTTATGAATGTAATGGAATATTAGTGTTCTAGAAGAAATGATGAGCAGGCTGATTTCAGAAAAGCCTGGGAATACTTACATCAACTGAGGCTGAATGAAGCAAAACCAGGAGAAAATTGTACATAGTAACAAGCAAGATTATGTGATGATCGACTATAATAGACCCAGCTCTTTTCAGAAAAGTAGTAATCCAAGACAATTCCAATAGAATTGGGATGGAAAATACCTTTTGCACTTAGAGAATGAATGTGCATTTTTTTTGTGTGGTTTTTTTTTCCCTTTTGTTCTGATTTTTTTGTTGTTATAACATGACAAATATGGAAATGTTTGAAAGAATTGTACAAGCACAACCAAAAAATAATTTATACTGCAGGGTTATGTTATACATGAAACCTTGCTCTAATTTTTGGACCTTTCTGTAACAAGATTGGCGACAAACCTGAATTACTGACAATTCTACACTCATTGCAGGTCACATTAAGAGCAATGCTATGATGTAGTTAAATAGAGAGAGTATGACTTTTGTGTTACTTTTCTTCTCCTCCCAAAATAAGCTCCCTGGGCAAAAAAATATATATATATATATATATATATATATATATGTGTGTGTGTGTGTGTGTGTGTGTGTGTATTTAAACATATATGTATGTATAAATTCCGTTTAAAAATGTTTTGCTCTCTCATCAGCTTGGTCAGTTCTCCCAGTGTACTGAATGATGTATAGGGGTCCTTTCTCATTCTCACCCCCAAACCCAATCACATGGAAGTCATCTCTGTTCCTTGAACTTAATGCTACAGTGAGTTTTTATTGTGTATGTATATATATATATATATATATATATATATATATATATATATGTAAAATCGAGCAACACAAAACAGATACTTTAACTCTCTGAAGTACTTATTTTCTTTGCATTAAATACATCCATCCATTGGTGAACCCTTACTCTTTCAACAAGGTTCTTTGAGGAAATAGGCTTTAACAGCTTAGCTCATTTCACTTGTAAATGTAGGATTATTTTGGCTTTGGGAATTCCAGAAGGGTATTTGGGACTTTTACCATCTAACACTGATAGACTTGACTCTTTTTACTTAAGCAACATAAAAGGTATTTCTCTTGTCAAGTGCTTTTTTTTCCTAAGCCTGTCTCTATAGGAAAGGAATGAAATATTTTAAATAATGTATTCTTCAAAAGACACCGATTCTTTAAGATATCAGAAATTTTATTGATGGATGCTTTAGATGTGTAATCACAAACTAAAAATGGGTATGTTTCATATTTAATCCTTCCATTAAAAAAAAAAAAACAACTCACAAACATCTATATTTTTCAATAGAAATGGTTAAAGAAAAAATCAGAAATTAAATTGCTAAGGCTATTTTTTAATTCTATTTCTAAAGTCATCTTACATAGTGAGTTAGACAGACTGCATATAGAGCATATGTGTGTTGGGTAAAACAGATGCAGGCTTTGGAGAGACTTTGAGATTTGATGTAATTAGAGGAGTGTGGGCGGGAACAGCTTTGAATAATGAGCTACTGTCAGGAAATCATATCTGATACATGTGTAATCCATTCTGTACAATTGTTTCATGCTGCATATGTAATTATTATAAGGTATAATAGCCACTGTCAAGTTGGAACTTTGCTCCTTAAGTTTAAGACAAAAACAAGGAAAGAAAAAAAGATTATAGCCAAATATCATCAAAGTGTTTTTTGGAGACAGTCACATATCATCAAAAAGATCTTCTGGACTACTGTTTTTTAAAGTTTCTAAGGACATGTTTTCAGATGAGAAGGGTTCCTTGCTTGATGACTGAAGTTGTGAAGACTCAGGTCTAAAGAAAAAAAAAAGAAAAGAAAAATAATTATTTTTCAAATTAAAAGCCACAGAAAGAAGCATCCACAGGGTTTATAAAGAAAAATAAAGAAAACTCCAGTTGGTTTCTCAGAACCAAGGAAGAGTTTTGACAAGTTTTTCTCCATGAGATGCCAAATGTAAAGCAAATTGAAGGAAACACACAGTTGGTATTTATTTATGCCAACTTCTGACTGTTTTTCTACTTAATTTGTTTGTCCTCTAAGGCTACTAAACATGCAAAGCCCACATGTGTGTGCTGTCAGGGCAGATACAGATGTGCTGTGTTCATTTTCACTTCAAGATGGCAGCAAGATTCTCAAACATTTCATTAATTGTGTGATGACTTGATCTCCCTGATAGTATTTTTAGATACATGATCTCAGACTGACAAACATTCCATCTTAATTCTGCAGACGGCTGTTGATGCTTCCTTCAGTCACAATTGAAAATTACAGAATTCCCAAGTTGGAAGGGACTTTACACATTTCTCTAGTCCAACTCCTTCACCAAAGGAGACATCATTGTTAATATGATGACAAGAACTATCCAATTGCTGTTTGAAGACTTCTCAGGAAGGAGAACTTACCACTTTTTGGGGCCCATTCTACTTTGGGGCATATCTATTTACTAGGAAGTTATTCTTAACTTCAAGTCTAAATGCAACTTCTATCTACTGCTCCTGATTCTGCCCTCAAAAGCCCAACAAAACAGTCTAATCCCCTCTCCACACAATATTCCTTTAGATACTGGGAGAGAGCTGCCAAGTAATCATCATCATCATCATCATCATCATCATCATCTCTTAGCTTTTACCATGTACCTGACACAGCTTCTAGGTACTTTATACATATTATCTTTGTCTTTCACAACATTTCTGGAAGATGGGTACTATTCCCATTTTGCAGAAGAGGAAACTGAGGCAAACAGTTTACATAGTTACATATATAACATAGTTAGTAAATGTCTGAAACTAGGTTTGAATTTGGTTCTTTCAGACTCCAGGCCCAATACTCCATCAACTGTGCTATCTACTTTTCTTGATTTTTTTCTTCAGGCTATACATAACCAGCTCAGATTGACCTGGTGACTTCCTCTTCTCTAACTTATCAACAACTTTCTTAAACTATGATGTACAGAACAGAACACAATATTCCAGACAGAAGACTGACAAGGGCAAAGAAATGTGGGACTGTTACTTCTCAATTTCTGGAACCAATGCCCCTTCTTTATGCAGTTCATGACTGCACTAAATTTTTTGGTTGCCATTCATACTGAGCCTCTAAACATTTCAGAAAAAAAAAAAAAAAAACCTTCTATCTACCTGCATCTTCTCCTTCTCATAACTGTGAAATCAAAACTCAAAACTTTTTATTTACTCTCACTGAATTCATTTTATTAGATTTAGCTCAGTGTTCCTGTTTGTCAAGATCCTCTTGGAACCTTATTTTATTATCCACTTTGTAAGTTATAGTTCTAAGCTTTGTGTCATCTGCAAATTTGATGAAGACATTATCTATGACTTTATCTAAGTCATGAATGACAATGTCACTCAGCATAATGCTGAACAGAGATCCTTGTGGACTACTACTCATTGGAGGGCTCCTGTCATGCTGACATTAAGCAATTAGCAACTTCCTTGAATCTGGCGATTCATCCAATTCTGTTATCCATCTGATCGTATTATAATTTAATTCAGAGATTGGAGAATTACGGCCCACAGGAAAAAATATGGTCTATGGTCCGATTTTATATAGCTGGCGAATTAAAAATGTGTTGGATTTTGTTTTGTTTTTTTAACATTCTAAAATAAAGATTTATTGTATTAAAATGTAAAAAACAACCCAATCCTATTCTTAACTTTCTAGGTATACAAAAAGCAAAATGTAGGAAGATTTGGCCCTTGGGTCACAGCTTGCTTATCCTTCATTATATCTCTTACTCCTCATCTTCTCCATAGGTATATAGTCCGAGATATACTTTGGACTTTATTTCATGAACAGCTTTGCCAAAATTTTGATCATCTATAATCACAAAATTCCCATCAACTATGAATTTAGTAATCTTGTCACAAAAAGGAAATAATATTTCTCTTGATAAAGCCATGCTGGTTCTTTGTAATAATCATTTTCTTTCCTAGATTAATCATCTCTTTAATGACTTCTAGAATTTTCACAAGAAACCACATCAAGCTTACTGACTCACAGTTGGCACACTTTGTTCTCTTTCACTTTTTAAAAATTGGGACAATACTTGCCCTTCTTCCTTTTGTGGTATTGCTCCCATTTTCCAATATCTTTAAAATACTACTAAGGGCGGCTCAGTAATTTCATCTGACAATGCTGTTCATCTAACGAGTTCAAGGGCAACAAGGTATTCTCTATCTCTTTATTTATCTGAAGTATCAACTCTCTGTAAGATATTTTTGTTTCATCAATTCCAATGTAAAGGTCATTTTCCTTTGCAGACAAAACAGAAACAAAATAAGCTTAGCTCTGCCTTCTCCCTGTTGTCAGTTTTCAATTGTTAAGTTACTAATTATGTCACTAATGCAAAGGAAAACCAAACTTGTGGTAGTCAATGATAAGATATAACTCCAGACTTTACTGTGGAAATTTGTAATTTCATTTAATATCTTGATTGAATTCTGGTTCAGGTGATTACAATTGCTATAGCAATGTGTGCTATGTAAATTTAACAAAAACTAGGGAAAGGAACTTTTTCACTATTTACATTTTTTTTTATTTTTACTCTTTTATCTCAATTTTGCCTTAGAAATTATGTGGCTCAGAGTGGAGTCTGGGATGGAAAGATATGAGGAAAAGGGAAGAAGCCCCTTTCTATGATCCCTTGATCAGAAGGTCTTTGCAACCCCTCTATAATTTAGTAGATGAATTTACAGAATTGTTGTGGTCAAAAAAGAAAAATCATCTCTCTGCAGTCAACCCGGGATGTACCTTTCCAAATTTATCTAGACTGCTCCTGTGATATCACAAAGATAGCCCATGCCTGGGCCTATGATTTAGCCTTTCCAGATTAGTAAGAATAGACAGAATTTCCACTTTGTTGACAGAGCTTCCCAATACCCAAAGTTGCCTCTATTCATGATAAAGGTACCAGAGAAGATAAAAAGATAATGGTTACAAGTTGTTATTCGCACCATCCATTGGAAATGGCAACAATGGCAACTCTGTTCCAATTATAAAGGGCTTGTACGTTAACCTACCTACAAAATATAGCCTTGGTTTCCACTTCAGAGATAACAGGAAATAGGTTATTGTTGTTATTGAATATATTTATAATACAGAATCTCAAATGACTTCCTTAATGTGAATAAGGGTGCCTGGCGCTTCTCTGGGTCTTTCTATAGATTAATCAAAAATTCACTTTGGGGGCAGTTAGGTGATGCAGTGGATAGAACACCAGCCTTGAAGTTAGGATGACCTAAGTTCAAATCTGGTCTCAGACACTTAACACTTCCTAGCTATGTAAACCTAGGCAAGTCACTTAATCCCAATTGCCTCAGCAAAAAACAAACAAACGAACAAATAAAACTCACTTTGAAGGTCACCTGGGGTCTATGGACCATAGACTAACATAATTGTTGCTACAAGGTCCTTGATCTTTGCTCTGACCTGTCCCACAAATTATGCACTATCACCATGCCCCTCATGGGCATAATTATTGATATAATACCACAGTAGGAATTACTATAAGGTAAGTAGAGCTGACATTATTCTCCAAGAGTTTAAATGTTAAAATTAACAGAATCAACAGAGACATACTTAGAGGACTATATAATTATATAAATTATATAAATATATAATTAAATATCTAAATATAGACCACATAAGAGGAAACACAAGGATATAGCACAGACCAAAAAAATGCATATATAATTACATGCATTATTTTTTATGATTAACTTAGAAAACATGATATTAAAAACATTTTAAAAATCTATGATAACCTTAAAGTTATTTTTTTCCTGCTGCTCAGTCTTCCCCCAAAGAATTCCCCAAAGAAATCATTTCAACAAAAAGTTAGACATGTAGAAGAATCTTTACTTCTTTTGATATTTCATAAAACTTCCCCTACACACAAAGATGATCAATTTAATAAAGAAATAAAGAACTTTAGGTCTGGAGCCAGGTGACTTGAATGTTAATTTCACCTGTGACAATTAACTTGAGCAAATCACTTACATTTCCTGGCCTCAGTTTCCTCATCTGTAAAATAAGAGGCTTGGTAGAAGAAAATCGAGTCCAAGCCAATGACAACCTGAATGAGGGGTTTATGAGCTAGCTCCAACCCGCAGAATTATATGTTTCTAGCATGAACTTTTAAAAAAGTTATTCTATATACTTTATTTTTCAAATGTAAGATATTATTTACAGAATGAAAATCTTAAAGAAATTCCTGTTGCAAGATCCAGTGCTTTAGGACCAGTCTAAGTACCACAGTGGATGGAGTGGTGGGCCAAGAGTCATATTGCAGCTAGCATTTATTTAGTAGTTACTATGTGCCAAGCAACATGCTGAGAGCTTTACAAATATTTCTTGTTTAATCCTCACAATATCCCTGGGAGATAGATGCTATTATTTTACCCGTTTTACAGTTGAGGAAACTGTGGCATACAAAAATTAAATGACTTGCCTAGGATCACACAATTTGTAATTTGAGACTGTATTTAAATTCAGGTTTTCCTGAATTTGGACCCAGTGTTCTATCCATTATGCCACCTAGCAGCCATGAAATTTTATCTCATAGAGTTGTTGTAAGAAAAGCACTTTATATAACTTAAAGCTGTGAATTATTATTATTAATAAAACCTTGTTTAAAGAAAGTGAATGCAGTGTTCCTTCTCAAAAACATGTCAGCATCACAAAAGAGATGGCTTAATGTTAAGTAGCATAATTGCTGAGATTTCTTTGTTGTATTTACTTGCTTTCACTATGCATAGAAAATTTTGAAACCTGTAATCAGAATTATGTTGCCACCATCTAATTAACTATGAATAGTACAGATCAAAGACAAGATTTGTGGAAAGAAATGGCTTATCCTGGGGAAGTTTCTCTATAATACTATGATGAATGATTGACTTGACTTTTAACTAGTTATTAGTTAGACTGCCAACATCTTTTCAAGAAGCTTTTATTGTTTGCTTTTATTGGTTTACTTTGTAAAGATGGACCTTTTCATCTAAATAAAAAATACATACACACATATATATATGTACACATACATGTATGTATATATGCATATATTTGAACATTTAGGCCTTTTGTATTAATTTACTCAATGGATTAACAAACATTTATCAAAAGTCTTCTATGTAACAGACACTGTACTAAATGATGAGAATACAAATACAAAAGTGAAAGTTCTTTCAAAAAGCTTACATTCCATTCATTTTTCTAAATGGGTAGCACTGCATGATAAAGAAGAAACAAATATTTCCCTAAGATGACCTTCAAGAAAAGAACGAACTTCAGAATTGTGTGCTAAATCAAAATGTAGGATGAAATGTAGGATTAATGGTGGCACTACATCATCTACAGAAATATAAAACATGACAAAGATACTAGTTCTAAAACCAGTAGCAAAAATGAAATTTCAAGGATCCAGATGTTCAAAATGATCATGAGACAGATACCAACTCCAAAATATACTATTTGTCATAGGCCATAATCTAGGGTTTGTTTTTTAAAAAACATTCATATCATGTTTGGCTGAACTTGTGTGGAAAGCCAAAAAAAATCAAAGAGAACTGATGAAGTACTTCAGCTCCCATTAAGAGAAAAAAATTAATTGGACCCATAGTTGCCAAATTGACACAATTATCTTACTATTTTGTTCTTGTAGGTCAAAGAAACATGAAATTTAAATATTGGCAGACTTTATCCCATAAACCTGGTGATGCTATCATGGTCCCATGTTTCCCAACTTTTGAACATGTTACTTGAAGAGTTTAAGAGTGGCAAACAGAGTGAAAAATAAACAGTCTGCATTGTGAGACATTTCTAGAAGTCATAATTATCACTAATTTACTCAGGGATGTATTTCTTGAATATTTCCTGTGTTGATCTGAATCACAATTTCACTGCCTCAAGTATAGCATAATTAGTCACCAATCCACAGTATCCTTAATACTATGTTTGCAGACATTTTCTGAGTTCTCCCCTGAATAATACATCCCTGAGCAATGACTGGACAAAATCAACAAATATATGTGTAAATAAATATATAAAAATATGTATTGTAAATATACCTTATGTATATTTATAAATATACAATATAAAAAAATCTATAAATCTATGATGTATGTATATCCATGATATATAAATACAAAGAATCAAGTAAAACAAGAAGAAATTCAATTAAAAGGTTATCTATATAGTATTATTTCTTAGGCTTTAGTTGATTTATATTCATATTCAAGGAACTTTTTCTGGCTTGTACACTGTTTTGATCATCTTCAAGATTATTTTCAGCAATACTAAGAGAACAGAAAGGAAGATCACATGGTATAGGGAAAGAATAGTGGATTGGAATTCAAGTCTTATTTAAGACTTACCTCCTAAGGCATAGACAATTCTTTTCTGCTAGTTGAGTCAAGTTCCTTACCTTGACATTCATCTATTTAAGTACCACATTAACACTACTTTACCACTTAGGATAAATCATGATAGTTAAGACAGTCTGATTCTTGAAGAGAACAAACTGTGGCTCATCTTTTGTCTCTCTTTTGGAGGAAACTTGACTCTCCGATTCTCCCTCTAACTTTTATAATGAAGGGTCCATATCCAGTGTCTGGCCCAGTTGTTTCTAATTACTTACAGCAAACTTTATCTGGGCAAATGACTCAATATCACTGAACAAGTTTACTCCTGAAAAGAGTGAGACTATTTTCATAACAACCAGCACATGTTAAATAGTTAAGTAATTTATCATAAATATTAATGAAGTAAGCAAGCAAAGAAAACTTTCACAATTTACTAGCCTGGGGTTATATTTGAATACAATAGGAGCTTATTTCCTAAATCTGGTGGTCAAATACCTTCCTTTTTAATGGAAGGATGTTAAGTATTAGTTGCTAAGTGGAGAGAAATACAAGGTAAAGTAAAATATAGTCATATTGTGTAGCATTTAAGTTTGAATGAACAGAACCCAATGGATTGAGTGAATTTTGCAAATTTAAACTGAAAACCCAAATCTGTGTAGAATGAATCAACCTAAAACAAACCATTGCATTACATATGTATATGTCGGTGTGTGTGTGTGTGTGTGTGTGTGTGTGTGGAGAGAGAGAGAGAGAGAGAGAGAGAGAGAGAGAGACAGACAGAGAGACAGAGACAGACAGAGACAGAGAGAAATACTGAGGAAAAAGGTTTTAGTAACTAGGATGCCATGTCAGTTAACAACTATATTCTGCCAAGGGCTTAATAAGCATTGCACTATAGTTTGGGAAAAGCTGAACATTGATAAGAATGTTTTTCATATTAAAATTTGTAAAATTTCACAGCATCACCTATGATAGTAAGCTGTGCGCTATTGCAAAAGCCCATTTTTTGAACCTGTGTATTCTTTTGTTAATGATATGACTGTCAAATCCCTAGATTACAATGATTTTAGAAGTATCAAAATTGTAGGTGACCTTATGCACAATGGAAAGATTGTTAGTAGGTGTAAGAAGATTATAGCATGTTGCCAACAATGGTCTCACCAATAATTAGTGAGAAAGAATAATATTGATAGGGAAGAAAAGGGAAAATTGCAGATATACAGGGAATTTAGGCATAGAAGATGAAAGCAAAGGCAGAAAATGGAAAATGAATACAAAAACATGGCATAATATTGTAAGAATATTATTAGTAGAACAAAGCTTGAGGATGAAATTAAGCTGGCAAGAATGCTAAGGAAAGCAAAAAAGCGTTTTTTAGCTTTATTGGGAAAAAAGCAGATCAAAAAAGGGAAAGAATTATTGCTAATATTGTTTGGGAAGACCATAACTGATGATGGAAAGAACAGAATAAGGATCCAAAAAGATCTCAACAGATTAAAACACAGCCAAATATGATGTCATTTGATAGGTACCAATGTTAAGTCTTATAGTTGTGTAAAAAAACAAAAAACACTCTACAGTACTCAGGCCTAGAGAGGAAAAATGACTTAGTCACAGGTTTATGTGCATTCAGTAGTGATCAAAATTCAAACCTAGCTCCTATGGTTCCAAATGCATTGTTATTCCTACCAAATCACTTTTTTTTTTTTTTTTTTTTTTTTTTTGCTAAGGCAATTGGGATTAAGTGACTTGCCCAGGGTCACGCTGCTAGGAAGTATTAAGTGTCTTAGACCAGACTTGAACTCTGATCCTCCTGACTTCAGGTCTGGTGCTCTATCCACTCCACCACCTAGGTGCCCCCATACTACTCCTAATAGTTGATTATTGTGCCTTAGTAATTATGCAGTCTCATGTTTTAGAATCTTGTAGTGCTCTGTTCATAAATCTGTAGTGGGAAAGGACTGAAGGGACCATAAAGTTCATTTACTTTTCAGAAGAGGAAACAGAGGTGAAGAGATTTGTCCATGTTATTGTAGGAAAAGCTGGGATTCAAAACTAGATAGTTGCGTTTGGGGCAGCTAAGTGGCACAGTGGATACAATGCTGGGCCTGGAGTCTGGAAGACTCATCTTCCTGAATTTAAATCTGGCTTCCTACAAGTCACACAATCCTGTTTGCCTCAGTTTTCTCATGTGTAAAATGAGCTGGAGAAGAAAATGGAAAACCATTCTACTATATTTGCCAAGAGAGGAGTTGGACATGATAAAAAATGACTAAACAACAAAAATATTTAAATTTTAAGTCCTGGTTTTCCTTTCGCTAAATCTTGATGCTAATGGGTGTTTAATAAATGGGAGAATGACTACAGGTTTAGACAGAAGACCACAGAGAGAATTTCTAGTCACAAATCTGCAAGAAAGTATCACAGGTATAATAATTATTCTCTTTCAAAATAGAATTAATTTCATATCCTGCTTGCATATCAGAATTCTTTTTTACAAAGGGAAACATTTATCTTCAAATTGTAATTACACAATAACTACAAAAAGCTTATCTTTGTCATCTGTAAATCCATGGCTCTGTTCACATACAAAATTTAGACTGTTCTAGATCTTTTGGGGATTGTGCAGGTTCCATCCCCTGCTCCTCAATCCCCAGCTATGTCAAGTCATGCAAGTATTCTGTGCACAGCAGCCTTCTGGAAGCCCCATTGCTTCATCTTTTTAAGAATTTTGAGTTCCCTTAGCTTTTAAAACACTGAGTAGAAAATTATAAAGTGAAGGCCAAAAGATTTTCTAAAAAGAATCAAAAGTCAAGGAAAATCCAGTCTTGTTATATAAACCCTTAATCTTATTCCAATCTACCAAAAGTTTAAATGTAAAAACGGATACATTGAGTATCCTAATGTATAAAATGATTACAACTATATCTACGAAGAATCTTTTCAATATAGTTAAAATGTAAAATTTACATGTAAAATGTAAAAGATAAAACTTTTAACACTAAGGTGACTAGCTACATATTCATATGTGACAAGGAATACTTTTGCACACATCTTCCATTTATTATTATACAAGTGGAAGGAATTGGAATGAATATATAATGACCTCAAGACAACTTCTGGAAGATGGGTAAATATTTAATGTCATGTTATTTTCTTTCTATTTCCCTCTTTCTTCTGAGAGTGAAATAAATATATGAGTGTGTATATGTGCCTATCATGCATTTATGCTAGCAGGAGAGAAATCATGTTACTTAAAAATTCCAATTAGTTTGATATTCTGTTAATTTTCAGTTTTACAGTATTATTTAAACTTCAGGGAACACAACCTTCTTTGTCTGGATCTCCTGAATAACCATGTATAATAATGTAAATCATTCTAAGCTGATAGAAAATCTTCAGCTATACACATCTTCTACTGAAAAACAAAAAACAAAAAACAAAAAACATGGTCTCTATTATCAGCAAGGAACAACACCATCATTGTCAAATCAGAAAGAAGAATCACATTTCAGAAAGCAGAAACCATAGGTACAAATTAAAATGTTGAAACTGCAAAATTCTGAGAATCTAGCTTGTCTGGAATTAGAGAAGCTGTCATCCATAAATTTGCAGTCAGTTCCAAAAGACAACCATGAAAATTGGACAGGCTATAAACATGCAAGGAAAACATACAGCTGTATTCCACCCAGGCCAATCCAGATTTCTATTAAGATGCTTCACTGCATGTTACCTCAGCAGTCCTTTTAAAGGCTTTAAGGGGCCCCATGAATGGACAAAGAGGAGATTTCAATTTTTCTCAATGGTTTCCTTTGTTACTTAAAGATAAATTGTTCTCTGAATTTCCCCTTGTTAAAATAAGCTCATTTGTTTTACTCCTTTTCATTTCACACAGGAACACACACTATAGAAGGATCTGATAATAGATTGTATAATATTTAAATTAACGTTAATAAAATAATAATATTTTACAATTGGACCATTTTCTAGAAAACTAACAAATTCAAAGATGACTATGAGAAATATCAGCAAAATCATGAAGTTCCCAAAGAACACTGACCAGGTCTGCTTAAAAATGCTTACTTTGTTATATACTGGGAATTTCCAACTGAAAGTATTGTTTCTCAGAAGTCTCCTTCCTTTCCCTCTCACTCCTCTTCCTCTTTCTCTTCTTGTCAAGAATGAGTCCTCCCATCTCTCCCCAAATGGAGATAGAGTGGCCAAAACCCACTGCTGTTTGGCACAAAAGCACTGACTTACTCTGTTTCTGATTCAAACCAGTTCACACCTCTGCAAGGAGTCTGTTCTAAATTAAAGCAGATTCTCAATCAGCTTAGTTCACTCCAATTCAGAATTCCTAAACTCCACCAACCTCAGTTTCCCCAGTAGCAAGGATTAAAGGCTGGCATTAAAGAGCTCAGCAAGTGTCTTTAAATAAGTAGTTTGGGGTAAAGGAACACCTGAGAAACAGTTAGGTTCCATGAAAAACCTATTAAGTTTTCATCAAAATAGGATTCTAGTAACAATAGTAATATGGAAACCAACTCCATTTTAACATTGTTTCTGTAGGAAAATGAATTCAAATTCTAAGTCAGTGCTGTGGACACATCCACATCTCCACAATTCCTACTCTACTCACCACTGCTTCATTCCTCTATGGACAGTTTGTTGGAAAACTGTAACTACCAAATAGAATTGTTATTTGTGTCTGACTCTGTGATACCGTGGACCAAGGCACATCAATACTATCCATGGAATTTTCTTGGCAAAGACATTGCTTTTCCATTTCCTTCTCTAGTAAATTATGGCAAAGAGAGATTAAGTGACTTGACTAGGGTCACATGACTAGTAATTGTCTGAGACCACATTTGAATTCAGGTCTTCCAAGTAGAATGGGACAGCATCTTACAATAGCATATTTATTAAGTACCAGGCACAAAGACAAAAATGAAAACAATTCCTGTTTTCAAGGAGCTTCCATTCCATTGGGTAAAAGAGTATTATCTGTTGCCTAATTTTAAATATATGCTTATACTTTTAAATACACATCTATTAGAAATAGTAGTCCATTTTCTATATAATTTTACAAAGTATTTCTCTTTTAAAAAAATTAAAAGATGGGTATTATTTCCATTTTACAGATGCAGAAATAGTCCCAAAGAAGTTGAAAAATTTATGCAAAATTGAAAAGCTGGTAAGTGGTAAAGCTGGAATGCAGACTTGGTACTTTGCATGCAACTTGTAGGCATCTTATCTCCTCTTTAAAGCCAAATTCTTAACATGGGGCCTATGAATACTTAAAAAAAAAAATAAGTGTATCTCAAAATAACTGATTTCCTTTATAATTATATTATTTCATTTTGTCTTTAACAACATTATTTTAAGAAGGGATCCACACATTTCAAAAGACTAATAAAAGGAGTCCCCAGCATAAAAAAAGATTAAAAACTTCTGGCGTAAAGAATAAAATCTTAGAGGAAAAGAAAGTGGTTTTTTTTGTTTTGTTTTGTTTTGTTTTCGTTTTTTTGCTTTCTAATTTTTTTTTAACTTTTTGGGCAGCAGACAACAAAAAGACAAAGAGTTTAGATAAAATAATTTGAGATTACAGATAGATTTAACTTTTTTCCCCCAAGTGCAATATTATGGAAATGTAAACAAAAAGAAGTGGACATTAATCAATTTTTTTTTATGTTACATCAATAAAATAGAATACTCCTGATAAGAAATAACTTATGAGCTACTTAAGATTTTTTTTTTTTAATATCACTGAGAAGCTATTAAATGTAAGTCTCCCATATGATTTGGCAAAAGTCCTAATTCTAGTGGAAAATGTTTGGTTACAGCACTATATTCTTTCTCTCTCTCCCTTTTTTTTTTTTTTTTTTTTTTTGATGAGGCAATTGGGATTAAGTGATTTGCCCAGGGTCACACATCGAGGAAGTGTTAAGTGTCTGAGGTACATTTGAACTCAGGTCCTCCTGACTTCAGGGCTGGGGCTCTATCCACTGCGCCACCTAGCTGCCCCTATGGCACTAATCTTGTTAAAAGTTTTATTGTGAGAAAATGGAGGAGAATGCAGCAGTGAGTTAAAAGGTTCTCTTTTGGAGTACATGCAGTGTGAAGTGTTTTTCTGCAAATATTTTCTTTCTGATTTTTTTTTAATATAAGAAAATTAAAGATATCACCTTGAGTTATAAAAAAATGCGACTCAGTGGCTATCCCATGGATTGTCAAATTAGAAGAAAATGTTTAAAATCAACAGAGGGTGTTGAGTGAAATTCCAGGTGTGTTAAAATCCAAATGAATGATGGAACCTTCAGTCTTTCTGATGAGGTTTAATAAGAAATAAAAACAGACTACAACAACTATGGGAAGTTTCAGGTGGGTTGCTTAGATTTACACACTGATAGATACTATTTTCTTGTTTGGTGGATTAGCTTGTTCAGCTTGAGAGTATAGAGAGAATGGCAGAAACTAGGTGTATAGATACATTCTGCTCCTCTATTCTGCAGTACTTATGTCTTTATTGAGCAAACACTCTCAGTGACCTAGAAATTTGATAAAAGGACACCAGTAGTCCAGTAAGCACATCAAAATGTCATTTTTCTTTTTTTTACAGAATTTAAGAACAATTATAGCTGTAAATTCTTACAGAATCTTAATAGAGATTGAATGAAAATCTCTATTGCAGAATAAGCTAACAAAATTGAAAAGAAAAGAAATTTTAAAAATGATAGTTTGTTTTTATGTTATTGAATGGAATAAACTAAGTGAAGACCTTGAATAAAAATGTGGCCTTAGTCTATACTTTAATTATGACTTGAGACTTTGCAATAACAAGTTGAGCTGTAGCTAATTATCTCTGACAAACATTTCCCTCCTGTACCCCCCTCTTAGTTAGCATTTAACTACTTAATGGGTAGGGAGTTTGT
The DNA here is from genome assembly GCF_902635505.1 of Sarcophilus harrisii. Classification (NCBI taxonomy): domain Eukaryota; kingdom Metazoa; phylum Chordata; class Mammalia; order Dasyuromorphia; family Dasyuridae; genus Sarcophilus; species Sarcophilus harrisii. Next base: position 174,486,787 of record NC_045426.1, on the reverse strand, counting down.
TATTTACTAGTATTTTTAAAATTTCTGGGATAGATAGTTTAGGGTATAAACCTTTATTCTCCCAGAAAATGGGAGAAGAGGTGGAGAGAGCAGTGGAGGCTTCTGGTTAAGATCTATATAATCTTGTGTTTTGCAGTTTGTAGTTTGCACTGCTTTAGGAGGATACCTTGTCTGTTAGGAGTTGCCCTTTCTTGAGATCATAATAAATTCTTTTTACTTTTCTACCTTGAGAGTCTCTGATTTTAATTTGGGTTGGGGTCACAGCTGTCTCACACACTATGGATAATTATATTTGAACATCACAGAATCACAATATAGTAATTAGGCTAGACAATGTCTAAGATTCTTTTCAGCTCAGAGACTTACAATTCTAGGCCAACTATGGAAGAAAACTACTTCCGTCCCAGTGAAAACTGCCTTTTTAGAAAACAAGTCATGAGACATATATCTTTTCAAAGATAAACTTCTCTTTTTCAATATTTTAATTATATATTAAACAAAAAAGAATCCTTTTTCATATATAAGGATTATATTACTGATTATATTATAATATGTTTTATCCTTTATTTAGTTTTTAAGTGAAGATCAATAGTCTATCAAAGCATCCAGGCTTTCTGCAGGGTATCTCTTGTATTTAATACTACACTTTTCAGACGGTTGGCCACAGCAAATTGTGGCAATGAATGAAGGATTTACAATTTAGAAATCTAACCGAAACACTGATTGCATTTATTCCATGCACTAAAAAACTCAGCAAAGTCAACAATCCATGGAAAGCTCTTATATCTATTGTACTAGGGAGATGGATTTGTGAATGCAAATTGTTAAGGTAATTTGACAATATAAATGCTAATCTCATTTCTACTAAACACATTTCTTCAAAGGAATCAAAGCTAAAAAAAAATATAATTTTAAAATAGGTATTAAGCTAGGTTTGAGGAGTGCTGGATAATTTCTGTAGAATTCACTGTTGTATATGGCAGAGATTAGGATTTATGTTTTGCAATATCTGAAAAAAGTTTTGAAAAAATGTATATGAATATGCATTGTGAAAAGATAGCTTTTAATTTTAAAGTTTACTTTTTCTCAAAATTATATAGTTCCTAAATGTCTGGTACTTTATGTTTCTATTTTTCTTAAAATAGTATAAATATAAGAATTACTAACAAGTGACAACTGTGTGAAAGAAAGTGTCTGAAAGAAAATAAAGTAAATCATTTATGCAAATTATCCTTAAAACAACTTTGTTGCTGATTCTTTATCATAATATTTTGGGATTCTCTTGGCAAAGATACAAGAATAGCTTGAATTTTTCCAGCTCATTTTTACAGATGAGGAACTGAGGCAAACAGGGATAATTGACTTGCTGAGGATCAAATATCCATTGTGTCTGAGGCTAAATTTGAACTCAGATCTTCCTGACTCCATAATTAGTGGTTTATGCACTGAGCCACCTAGTTTCCTGCAACAATTTACATACAATTATTTTAATACATGTGAGACAGGATGAGGTAGGGGAGGGAGGATCAGCCTTTAAGGGAAAGAATTGACTTTACAATCTATCTTTGACAATAACAGTGGGATCATGGGCAAGTTATTACCTCTCAAGGTAAATCTTTAAGGTAATCTTTATGATGATGGTTTTCAAATTTACCTATCTTGCCCCAATCTTTCTGTTGACTTCCAATCTCATATCTCCAAATGCCTTTCAGAGACACCTTAAACTGGGATATCCAACAGACATCTTAAATTGAATGTCCAAAACAAAAATTTATCTTTCCCCCTAAACTTTCCCCCCTGAATCCTGCTTTCTTTATTACTATAAAGGGTAATCCCATCTTTCCTCAGGTTTGTAATCTAGGAATTATGGTCAACTCTTCCCTGTGCTTGCTTTCATATGCAATTTGTTGCCAAGATCTTTCAGTTTCACCTCTTCAATATCTTTTCACCTTTTCTTCTGACACCATCTGGCTTAGGTCCCCATCACCTCCTGTTTAGACTACTGCAATAGCCTGCTGGCAAGTCTGTGGGCTTCAAGTCTCTCCCCACTCCAATCCATCCTCCAATCAGACACCAAAATGATCTTCCTAAAGCCTAAGTACTACCATGTCACTACCTTATTTAATAAGCTCCAATGATTCTACTGTCTCCAATATTAAATAAAAAATACTCTGGCATTTAAAGCTCTTCATAACCTAACTCTCTCAGTCATCTTTTCAATCTTCTTATACTTTACTCCTCATCATTTACTCTTTGATCTGGTGGCACTGGCTTCCTGAGTGTTAACAGACAAGAAGATCCATCTCTTAGTATTGTATTTGAAGATTGCCATAAAAATTGAAGTTCTGAACCTTTGTATTTCAATTTGAAATGCTAAAAAATACTGAATTAATGTTACTTTTTTGTTTAAAATATTGTAATCTCAATCCAGAATTTTCTTGAATATGAAAACATAATTTCTATGTAGTAAAAAGAATTGTAAAGGTAAAAGAAACCTCCAAGTGCTCCCTCCCCGCCAACTCAAAAAAAACCTCAGAGTTCAAATCTGACTCCAGCCACTTACTAGCTGTATGACCTTAGGCAAGTCACTTAACCCTGACTATTTCCCTCTTAGTCCCCTCCCCAAAACAAACCAAGCCTTAAATATTTATCAGCAGCTAAGTAGTGCAGTGAATAGAACACCAGTTCTGAAGCCAGGAGATTAAAAAAATCAAAAGCTCTGAGTACAAATCAGACCTCAGACACTTACTAGCTATGAACTCCTAGGCAAGTCACTTAACCCCACTGGCAAAAAAAAAAAGGCCTTTTCTCTGGCTTTCTCCTCCATTCCTGGAATGCTCTCCATTCTTAAATTTATTATACTCAGTTGCTTACTAGCTGTATGAGCTACCTACCAGGATTGTTGTGAGGATTAAATGAAATAACAACTGTAAAACACTTAGCACAGTGTCTAGAACACAATAAGCACTACATAAAAGTCAGCTATCGTCATCATTACTGAATTCCCTGGCTTCTTTTAAGTATCAACTAAAACCCCAACTTTTACAGGGAGTCTGTTCCAACTTCTCTTAATTCTAATGTCTATTTATCTGTACAAAGTTAGCTCTTTATATATTTTTCTGTATGTTGTCTTCATCAGATTGTGAGCTTCTTAGTAACAAACTTTTTGGCACTGTCTTTTACCACTTTTTGTATCACTAGTTTTAGCATAGTACCTATCAGATAGTAAACACTTAACAGATGCTTAATGATTGATTGACAAAACTATAAATTACAAATGAGTTGCTGATCTACATTTAGGAATAGTTTTCAACCACAGAATCCCCCCTTAATGATGAAATGATGAAACAGGCCCAAATCTCCTCATCCTATATCCCAATACAAGTTCTTTTTGTTTTATGGATAGTTATCCCATGATAAAAGGAAAATTCCAACCACTCAAAGTGAATTACTATTAATTCCCACAAAGTTTTCAACTTTTTTTCTTAGTAATGTCTTCTTTAAGGTCTAATGAATTGAATCTCAGGAACTCTAAGCACCAGATAGAGAGTTGGCGAGACATGAAGTTGGCAAGGCAGGAAGGATAGAGAACATCTTTGGAATCAGGAAGAAAAAGGTTCAAGCCTTGCCTACGAGGCAAACTGGATGCTTGATTCTGGGCAAGTCACTTAACCTTTCACATGGCTTCTGTCCACTTTGAGTTTCTAATTCAAGATGTATAACATGATTTACACAATTCAAGATGTATAACATGATTTACACAGTCACACCAAAGGATATGCAAATTTACATTCAAACATCAAAAGGGGCTATCTTACATTAAGTATTTTTATTACCTTCCATAAACAGTAAAAGTCTATGCAAATGTGTATGAAAATGAGTTAAGTATGTATATGTGTAAAATTCTTGTTCAGGAAAGATGGAGGTGAGAATGCCTAAAAGAATGTTTAATCTTTATAAGGAAGAGGGTATCTGAGAAACTAGGACTTTATTAGAAGATTACAGATGTCAATCAATACAGAATAACTACTATACACATGTGAACCAGATGCTGCCATGTAAAATAACCTATGGTGTAACATAGATGAATCACTGAAAACATAATTATACATCAGTCTTAGTTATTAGTAACAGGTCCATCTATTTGGACCCCATATGGTTCTATATACTATATAGTCCTAGAAAGTCTTCAGACCAATACTTTGAAATATGCAAGCAGAAGTTCTTTTTTTGCTACTTTTATACATGTACTATCTCTGTGTAACTTCCCTGAGGACAGATAAGTGATGATTGTATGTTTTTTAGTTAAATATGTTTAGAATAGCTATCTTCTGCTGCTTTCCATTAGGAAAGGTTGTGTCAATGTTTATATGACAGAATCTATTTTTCAAAAGACTTTATTTCAACTGAGAAAGCAATTTTTTTCCTCTAGTAAGCACAAAGAAATATTTATAAGCACATGTGTATACATTCATGAAAGGCAAAGTATCTACTTAGATGTTTGTTTATGCACTTGTTATAAAAACTATGACTCCTTATCTTGCCCAAGTTACAAGTATAAGGGTTCTTCATAGGCCAGCATTAACTTAGACCTGCTCCATTTAAACCTGGTTCACCCCTCCTTAGGTAACCTGGTGGCTGCCCATTCCTGAGGATTTACTACAGTAATGGCAAACTTAGTACAGACACCTTAACAGTATAGTTCAATGCAGTTCAGAATTCATGAGCTTGTGATCTACCAGGCTCGGCCTTCCCTGTATTAGAGATTATAGATATACATCATTTTTCGCCTGGCAAATTTATTTAAAATCAGTGTATGAGTTTTGGAAGTAAACTGATAGAAATAGTTATTAGACCAATTTGAGGTTTTAAATGAACATACATATATAGATATATTTATAGGCACAGAAAGATAGACTCACTAAAGCAAAGGTTCATCATTTTTTTTTTTTTTTGTGAGCCTGTTAAATCCCATGGACCTCTTCATTTAAAAAAAAAAGATTCATAAGTGGAAGAAATGCTAAATTTCAACTAGAGATTAGTAAAAATAATGACACAATTTTTTTTCCCTTTTCAATTGTGTGAACTCCATGAAATTGATCCATAGATCTCTTAGAAACCCATGGCCCAAGGTTAAGAATTCGTGAATTAAAGTGCCATGATATTTAAGGTGGTTAGTAAGAACTTGAAGCTTTAATACAATAATTGTAAGAGCTCAGCAGGTGATCCATCTGGATCTTATAAATCTATCTTCCTATTTAACACCATCTATTTCCTTGTTTTCTATATTTGTCTTGGCACACAGTAATAAAATGAATTTGAATTTTTAAGTCAAATACATAGTTTTTTTTGAGTTCCATTTTCTTTTTTTCTTTCTTTCTTTTTTTTTTTTGGGGGGGGGGAGGAGGGAGGGAGAGGTTAAGTGACTTGCCCAGAGTTACATAGCTAGGAAGTATTAAGTATCTGAGATCAGATTTGAATTCAGGTCCTCCTGACTTCAGGACTGGTGCTCTATTCACTGCATCACTTGGCTGCCCCTCCATTTTCTTTTTCTTTCTTTTTTTAATATACCCATTCCAAGCCAAAAAAAAAAAAAAATTCAACAAACCCAAACATCTTCTCAATATAAAAAACTGAGACAGGACACATAAATTAATGACAAATATAATATCATAATTAATTGATTGGATGGCAGAGCCATATCTCAAATCACCTGAACAATGTGGAAAGCAACAAACCTGTAGGTCTTGAGAGGGTCCTGGTTTTACTTATAGCCTTTCCTTTTTTTCTTTTCTTTTTTTTTTTTTTTTTTTTAGTCCTAAATAGCATGAGACCAATTGACCCTAACTGGCAAACAAACAAACAAACAAAAAACAACCACCTCTCCTTTTACAAAGATATTTTTGTCACTTGACTAATTAAAGAATAAAGCCTGTATTGGCTCTAACTCCCATTATAAAGATGGCATCATCTTTTTTAAAGGTAGAGGAAAGGTGTTGAGGTGGGATTGGGCCTGAGGGGGAGGGATTAAAAGCAGAAAGTGTCATGTCATCATATTCTTTGGAAATCAGTAGCATAACATCCTCTGAAGGGAAATTTTCCAGCTGCTTAATAAGCATCCTGAGCCTTTATTCCTGATTAGCATACTATAAAAGCCATAAGAAAGTCACTGTTACTTGCTTTTAATACCATAGACTGTTAATTGTAATAAGATATTCAAGGTATAGCAATAAGAGTCCCTTGCCAATCTTCTGGGAATTGATGAAAGCAATTAAGGAGAGGGGCTTGGTATTGTCAAGCTGTCAAGTGAAGCTTAATATGATTCTTTAAGATTGTACATTTCTTTCTACACTCTTGAAGAAATAGATTGCAAACTACTTTCTGGCAAGAATTAGTTTTAGTAAAACCAAGGGAAATGTGACTACATTGCTAAAAGCCCCATGCCATGCAATGATAAAATTATATTCTGTGTGTCAATTTAAAAACTTCAAGAAAAAACATATTTTAGTCCAAAATGAATCTCGAGTGGAAAATGTGAGATTTGCAGATGTACTGATTTGAAAATTGATTTTACCATAAAAATATTAAAAGTAAAATGCCTTAAGCCTAGTGAGAACAATTATTTATTTTTTTAAATCATGCTTTTAGAAGGAAAAAAAACCCAGTTCATAGGGACTAAAGAGAAATGAAATTCTAGTAAATAAGATAATAAATAAAAATAATAAACTCATTGATTACTAATAAAATAATCTAGCTAAGAAAAGTTAGGTTTCTAAAAGAGCATTGAGATCAACCATTTTGTGGCTGTATCTCCATGGCAAATATGAGCAGCTTTATAGTATGGGAATAGAGGGAATACTGAACAAAAAACCATAAGTTTAATACTTTAAAAAATCATTCCACTGAAATTTGGGATAATAGGAATGGTGATGCCTTTATAGCTTTCTTAAATTTGCTCAGGTGAGGGGTAACCATTTTGAAGCCCCATTTCCTCTTTCAAATAATGAAATAGGTTTTTGGAGAGATTCTCCTCTAGTTCCTTCGAGAACAAGGCCTGAATTCATTAGTCTCTTTACCCATGAGGATTAATTTCAATCCAACAAACATCTACTGAGACACTATGTTGTTTCTGAAGCTTACAAAGACAAAAGCAAAAATGAACCTTACCTCAGGGAGCTTCCTGGGTTTTCAACATGTACAAGAGTAAATACAAGGTATATGAAAAGTAACAAAGAGAAATTTCAAGATGGAGAAGTTATTAATAACTGAGTAGATCTAGAATGTCTCTTGTAGAAGGTGGCCCCAGAGCAGACTTTTGAAGGAACTTTAGAGCTTCTGCAAGGTAGAAGTTAGAAAAGAGGGCAAATACCCATTTTTTTTTCTTGACCCCTTCTAAGAAAGTTGTCTTAATATATGTATTAATCTTATTTTATTTAGACTGTCAATACATCTCACCCATTCAGTTTTGTAGAGGCAGGGAAAAAAACAAGTTTTCTAAAGTCAATCCACAAACTATCTTCTCTAAGGTAAAGACCTATTTATGAGGATTACAATGTTGGCAACATCATTTAATATAGACTACATCCTTGAAAACCAGTGTTAAGGCTGATGACTACACACTAGAAAGAAACAAAGTTAGACATAGGAATAGACCAGTGACGTTGAAATATATGAAATTCAAGTGTTTATTTATTAGTCTTTCTAGAATAATAAAAGCTCTCTTTTCATGCTTCCAGATGCACCATAAAAGGAGTAGCAATATCAAAAGGCAGTACTAGTTTAAATATTAAAAGAGTGTTAATGTTCACATTCTACTGTTCATCTCACATCTGTGGGATGGGAGTAAGGATGAGATGTGTAGAAATTCTAAATAGATTAACACAGTACCTCAAATACAAAGAGGACTTTCAGAAAAGTCGCATTAGTGTTTTGGCTGATGAAGTTGGCTGTATTTTAGGGGTTTTAGTTTTCCTATTGTAGCCAAAGTGGTGACAAAAGAAGTAATGTGCTGTCTAGAGACCAGCAGACAAATTATTTTTAGAAGAGATTGAAGTTTGTCAGCCTAGGCTAGAATAAACAGACAGGGGAGAGAGAGAGCAGAAGAGGAATATTTTCATGTTAAATTAGAGAACTCCTTTGATAATGATCTAAATACCCAACCAAAATATTTATTTCATTACATGTCTGTTTCTACTGACATATGAGGAATTTCATAGGTGAGACTAGGTACAAGGATTAGGGAGGCAAGTTATGTTATTTTGTACTTTCTATATAAATGAGACTATATGAGGAATTAAAGGATGGTGGAAATAGCTTTTTATTATAAACATCAGAATTAGCTATTTTTTCTTTCACAAGTCACCAAACCACATACCAAATGTTTATTTTTATCTTGTAGGCTCAAAGAAAAACAGATGAAAAATTCTCAAGTCAGAAAGACAGAAATGGAAACTTGCTTCAGAGAAATGGCTAGAGAAATTATTTTAGGAGATCTGTATGGTCAATTAAGAAAAATAAATGGCAACCCTGGTATGAGTGAAAGATTTCTAAAGAAACGTGAACAAGATGGCTCTACTTGATTATTTTTAAAATACTTCCCTTTGTTTTTTACTTCATATTCAAATGGTAGTTTGAATCAGTTCTCAAACTCCTCATTGCTTCATCCAGTGAGCTCGGTTAGATAATTAATAGGAAAGAGACATTGTTGACATTTGTATGAAGACTTGTCTATCTTACTTCAACCTCCTTCAATTCTACATTTATCTTCCATTGTCTGCAAAATATTTTAGACTACACATTCATGGCAGAAAAGTTAAAAAAAGAAACAAAACCTTTCCTAAATATGCATTAAGAATTTCTATTTGGCTGGAGTGGTAGCAATCAAAGTATAATTGGGCTATATATAATCTCACAAATATGCTAATGTTTGGCTGGGGAAACAGTAAAGCCTGAAGATAGGCCAGTGTACTTTCTCTGTCATACAAGTGGGCTGGTGGTGTTTGCAAAAGAAGAAACTTGATTCTACATTTAAAGCTGAACATGGACAAACTTGGTTTTCATTTCTTGAAATTTAGGTACTTTTATAGATCCAACATGGTCAGAGTGTATATTATTTCTAATATTTAATTTCAGTCACTTGATGATATTTTGTTTACAAGTTTTACATTCATGCTCTTTGGAGATATTGATTTGAAGTTTTCTTTTCTCCTTTGTCTCTCCCTGGTTTAGATGCTAAGACCATATCAATATCATGGAAAGACTTTAATGCAAATAATTTATGTACTACTGAAATTAATTGTTCTTTGAATGTTCGATAAAATTTGCTTCTGAATGATTTGGTCCTGGAGTTTTGTTTTGTTTTTTTTTCCTTTGAGAATTCACTGATCGAATGTTTTCTCAATCAAGTAATATCTACATAATACAATCCCTAGAAGGTTTAACTAAGAATTAAAGAGATCACAAAAATAATTTTTATGCTTCAAATAGCTTTAAAAAGGAGATGAACAGATTTAGAATGCAATTTCAAGAATTTTTGAATTTGGTAGTACAAGTCTAAGAATATTGACTATACCAAAATAGAGACCTAAATTTCAAAAAGCACAACTCATTCTCATACAACCTTGAGGAAAAGTACACAAATATTTCCATTATATGGAATATATGTTGTAGTTATTGTGATGATAAGAACTACAAGAGGAAAAATGGCACCCTTAAGGTTCAGTTTAGGTGTCATCTTTTTTCGAAACATTACTTAGTCTTTCCCAGAACAGCCATTTTCCTGATCTCCCTCCTCATCTCATGCACTTAAGTTATCCAAACACTTATGCCAACCTATTTTGCATTGAATTATCTCTTATAGACACATGGACAGGTTAGTTTTTGTATCTTTATCCTCTAGTATAATGAGCCATATTGATTTTTATCTAAAATTTACCAAATTCAACATTCCCTTCTAGATGCTGCATTCTTAGAGGAGATTAGGAGAAATGATCCACTTCATGCTTGGACCTTCCAGGTTATCAGATTAAATATGAAGTTTTTAAGAACAATTCTAAATTAGGAATATATGGCACACTTATGCCACTTCCTCTATAGTTCTGATGAAAGTTACAATAAATGGGAGAACACCAAGAACTCCAGTTCTGTAGAAAAATGTAAGGCATATATAGTTGTGCATTATAATCAAATTCTTGATAAAATTACATTTTTAAATTTTGAAAAACCAGGAAACCCCCAATAATGTCTGTTGTTAACAACAATGAATCACTTAGTATATTTTGCTGTTATTTCATAAGTTTCTCATGAAATAAGTGGAAAATAGAAGTTTTGCAAAAAAAAAGTGAACTGAAACTGATTAATTCTACTATCAAGATGGTGTTTAAAAATGTTTTGAATAATGACAATATTGATCAATTACTCTTGATTACTTACCTGCACTATTGTTATTACAATCTGCATCTGGAACTTTATTCACATTTTTTCTTTCCATCTTAAGTGCAGTTGGAGATCCTTACCACCACCTCTACCTTATCTTCTCTCAAAATACATTCAACTCTATCAGATAACAATATTATTATTATCAGATAACAAAAATACTTTTTTGCAATAGAAAGATCACTAAATTTGATTTTAAAAGATCAAATTTCAAAATATAGCTTTGCAATTTATAACCAGCGTGCCTGGAAAAGTTACTTTGAACTCTAGGCAGATCATACTGAACAAAGTAAAGAGGATCATATTTACAATGGCCATGATAACATAAAGGAAAATAACACTAAATCTGAACAAGATTAAGATTAATGTCTGATCTTAGTTCCAGAAGACTAATGATTTTTTTTCCTTCTCTTGATAGAGAGGCAGAATAGTATGGGTTCATAATACTGTATATAATATTATAAGATTACTTTTGTTTAACTTTTTTTTTCATTTGCACTGAGAGAGGCAGGTAATATTAGAAAGTAAAAATTATGTAAAAAGACAAAAAGATTTTTTAAAGCATTTTAAAAATATGACAATAAAAAAAAGACTTTATCTGGGCTCAGTTTTTTATTTAGAAAAAAAGGTTGACCTGGACCAGTTTGTAAACTTGAGATATGTGAACTTGTTTTAAAAGTTTTTTTTATAATTTTACTTCGATATAGTTTTTATTTCCCCTATTATCCAATGTATTTTATGCACTTAACTTGATTCTGAGAAGCTGAGAATGTATACCAGATTACCAAATGGATTGATAACACAAAAACCACTGAGAACCTCTGAATTGGATGACCTTTAAAGTCATATAAAAGAATTTAACTCTAAATTCTTTGATTTTATTACATTTTGAATTCTTTTAAAATAAGAAATTAGTTCACTGTACAATCCTATCTGACCAATGCTACTCAAGCATATTTTATATAACCTCCACGTTATTTGAGCTTTCCTTGATTTGTGTGGGAAGTTACTCATTTTTAAATGTTAAAGAAAGAATTTTAAGTCAATAAATATTTATTCAGTTCTGACAATACAGTTCTGACTTTCTGGATAATTACGGAAGCACTATTTCCCCAAATAGTGCTCATTATGATACAGTTGATCTTGCTTTTAACTTCAAAAGATAAGAAAGAACAATCTGCCTAGCATAGTATGTGTCATATCACTGGAGACTAATAATTGCCTGCCTGATGTCAAAAGGTAGATGCTGAGAATGAAGTGGATGAAAAAGACTGAACAGATAATAGCATGAATGGATAAGTAAGATTGTATTTTGTGCCAAGTGCACAAGATTCAAACATCCATTAATTTCATGTTAATAGCTGCAAGCATACTGTAGGTCTTTAAAATGTCTCAAAACCACAGGAATAGTACTGAGAATTACATGGAAATTTTGTCTTTTATCTTTTGTTTGCCATCTCAGCAAACTTAATTTATTTTGTAAGTGTGTTGTTGCCTCATTTCCTTTCTCAAAATTGCTTTCACCTTTTGACTCTTGCTGTTAGGAAGGGCCTGTTTCTCATGTGATTTCAAAGTGTGTTAATTGCTAATTTTAAGAAGCTTATTTCCACTACTTTAGAATTGTGATTTTTTTTTTCATGGAAATAGAATCTCAACCTGGAATACTTGGAAAGTAGTCCAAGTTAAGAATCTGTCTCCATGGTAACTGAAGACCACCAATTTTATTATTCTTACTTCTTCCTTATGGATATCAAACCAAGGAATTTTTATATAACCTTTTCACTTCTGCTTCTGTCTTAACAAAAGAACTCCATGTCATTCTCTTCATAATTCAGTTAACCAATTCAAATTCCTTCCTGACTTCTTACTAGAAAATTTCTCTAGCTTACCCACTTTACTATATTCACTATCTTTTTAGCATTTTAAAATTTCAATAGTATAATTATTTTTCCAATTATATATAAAGATAGTTTTCAACATTTCCATGTGGTCAAGTTCTGCATTCAAGTAAAATGACAAAATAGGAGCAGAGTGTACTAACAATCATAAAGGTCCTAGAATTCATACTAACATTAGTTTAAGTATTGGCTCTTTAAAGGTGAAATCCTTGTCCAAAAACTAAAGGGGTTGATATATTTCGGGAGGAACTGAATTATGCTGATAAACAAATGTAGAAGATTTAAGAAAGTTGAGGGTAAATAGAGGAATGGTTCACAGATTCTCCTGAAAAAGGCAAATAAAGAAACTGATAATAGTGGATTCATTATGTTTATAAAGAAAGCAACAAACATTTCATAGGCTACTTGACTACAAATGAATCTTTTAAAGCATTTATCCAGTTACTTCTATATGCTAAGTCATTTCACTTATAGTGCTAGTGATGAGCATGTGCCAAAAAAACACTATGGAGATTACCACACCTGAAATACATTTTAGGATTTTTTAGGAAGAGTTTGAGAACCAATACATACACTAATATTTGTATTTTTAAAATGAAAAAATAGTGAGAATTGTGTTATAAAATGTGGGTCAGGGAAACAGAAGGAAAGAGGCCAAGAACTGCAGTTTATTGGAAAACTTCAATTTTGCATATAAAGAATACCTTCTTCAAGAACAGAGTCTGAAAGGGCTAGATAGAGCAAGCACTAATCATCAACAAAAAATGAACTCAATCTTAATAGAAAAAAGATGACTAATTATTGATTTTTTTTAATAATTCCTGAATGAGATATGAATGTATAGTAAAAACATCAATGTATATACACTAGACATGCAATAAATAACATTCAATGGGATTGACAAAAAATTTACATTTCAGAAGAAAGGATTAAGATTAAAAGGCAATCCAAAGAAGAATTACAAAACATTATGAAATGCAAAAGGGATAATTTTGATTATATTAATTTTAAAAAGTTTTTCATAAACAAAACCAATGCAGCCAAGATTTGAAGGGAAGCAGAAAGCTGGGAAAAAATTTTATAGCCAGTGTTTCTGATAAAAGATTTCATTGTGAAAATATATAGAGAACTAACTCAAATTTATAATACAGATCATTTTCCAATTGGTAAATGGTCAAAGGACAATAATTTTCAGCTGAAAAAATTAAAGCCATTTCTAGTTGTGAAAAAAAATGCTCTAAATCACTATTGATTAGAGAAATGTAAATTGAGACAACTCTGAGGTACCATTTCATGTCCCTCAAACTGGCAAAGATCACAGAAAAAGATAATGATTAGTGTTGGAGGGGATGTAGGAAAACTAAAGCACTAATGCATCGTTGGAAGAGTTGTGAATTTATCTAACTGTTCTGGAAAGCAATTTGGAACTATGCCCAACGGGCTATAAAACTGTGCATACCTTTTGATTCAGCAATGTTTCTATTAAGCTTGTATCTCAAAGAGATAATAAAAGAGGGAAAAGGACGGACCCATAAACATAAAAATGTTTGTAGCAACCCTTTTTGTAGTGTCAAAGAACTGGAAATTGAGTGGGTACCCCTCAGGTGAAGAATGGCTGAATAAGTTATGGTATGTGAATGTTATGGAATATTATTGTTCTATAAGAAATGATGAGGAGGCTGATTTCATAATAGCCTGGAAAAACTTACATGAACTGATGCTCATTGAAATGAGCTCAGTGAAGTGAGTAAAGGAGAACATTGTTCACAGTAAAAGCAAGATTATAAGATGACCAACAATGATAATCTTAGAACTTCTCAGTAATGCAGTGATCCAAGCCAATTCCAATAAAGTCAAGCAAATCTTCATAGCTCTGCACCTTCAACTGTTATTTCAACTCAAAAAGTACGAATTAAGACAAGTTTCCTATCTTTCGTTATCTCCATCTTAATAATCCTAATAACTGTTCTAGACTTGTGGTAGAAAATGCCATCTATATTTTCCAGAGTGAGTATTATAAAGAATGAATGTGAATCAAAACATAATATTTTCACCTTTTTTTTTTCTTTTTTGGTCTGGTTTTTCTTTCACCATAAGACAAATATGGAAATATGTTTAAAATGATTATCATATATAATCTATATTAGATTACTTGCTGGAGGAAGGAGGGAAAAGGAGAAAATATTGTAACACAAAATCTTACAAAAATGAATGTTGAAAAACTAAATTAAAAAATAGATTAGAAAACAACTAGTCAACAATTATTAGTTACCTATCATGAGTCATATGCTGGGCTAGAAGATATGTATATAAAGAATGAAGAGGAAGGAAATAGGCATTTATACAGTGCCTTCTATTTGTTAGACCCTTGTTGAGGATTTTACATCACAACTTTTTGAGGAAGATATTGTTATTCTCTCCCTTTTATGACTGAGAAAACTGAGGCACATAGAAATTAGCTGACTTGGTCAGAATTACACAATAAGTGACTAATGCTAGATTTGAGGCTAGGTCTTCCTGACTCCTATCAATTGCTCCAGATAGCTGAGTAGGTGAGGAAAGGAGCTTACATTCTAATTATAAAAATTTTAATCTGATCTATTCAAATAGGCTAAGAAAAGCTAAGGGAAGAGATTATTTTTTTTTGAAACAAATTGAAATTTAGTTTTTATTTCTAATATGGTAAATATCTATAAAACAAGACTTACATAAAAAATTATTTGGACAGATCTTCAGTAATTTTAGTAGTATAAAGGGATATTGAAAACAAAAATTTGAGAACCATGGTTGTATTGTTTGACTGATATGTTCTTAATTCTTTTGATTTTTTTCTTTTTCATATTTTTTTCTTTTCTTTTTTTTTTTTTAATTTAATAGCCTTTTATTTACAGGTTATATGCATGGGTAACTTTACAGCATTAACAATTGCCAAACCTCTTGTTCCAATTTTTCACCTCTTACCCCCCACCCCCTCCCCTAGATGGTAGGATGACCAGTAGATGTTAAATACATTAAAATATAAATTAGATACACAATAATTATACATGACCAAAACGTTATTTTGCTGTACAAAAAGAATCAGACTCTGAAATATTGTACAATTAGCTTGTGAAGGAAATCAAAAATGCAGGTGGGCATAAATATAGGGATTGGGAATTCAATGTAATGGTTTTTAGTCATCTCCCAGAGTTCTTTCTCTGGGAGTAGCTGGTTCAGTTCATTACTGCTCCATTGGAAATGATTTGGTTGATCTCATTGCTGAGGATGGCCAGGTCCATCAGAACTGGTCATCATCTAGTATTGTTGTTGAAGTATATAATGATCTCCTGGTCCTGCTCATTTCACTCAGCATCAGTTTGTGTAAGTCTCTCCAGGCCTTTCTGAAATCATCCTGTTGGTCATTTCTTACAGAACAGTAATATTCCATAATATTCATATACCACAATTTATTCAGCCATTCTCCAACTGATGGACATCCATTCAGTTTCCAGTTTCTAGCCACTACAAAAAGGGCTGCCACAAACATTCATGCACATACAGGTCCCTTTCCCTTCTTTATAATCTCTTTGGGATATAAGCCCAGTAGTAACACTGCTGGATCAAAGGGTATGCACAGTTTGATAACTTTTTGAGCATAGTTCCAAACTACTCTCCAAAATGGTTGGATTCGTTCACAACTCCACCAACAATGCATCCATGTCCCAGTTTTCTAAGGGAAGAGATTATGTTTCATGACATACTCCACATTATAGGAATCTTCACTTCTTCCCAGGATGGACCCTTTACTCTGACCTCAGGATTCTCAGCCAGAGGAAAAGGGAAAGTTAGGGGAATTTTAAATTCATATTTAAACTGATCCATTAGTGAAATTACCTACTTTTTGGTGAATCCTTGGAAAAGTATGTGCCATTCTTAGAAAACATACTGACAAGGTTTTAATTCTATCTGTAAATTTATCAATTTTTGATGTGCATAGGCATAGTAAGCTCTAGAAATATATTTCCTTTCATAATGAATAGAGTATAAAAAAAATTCAAAGAAACCAAAGAATACAGGCTCTGAACAACTGCTTCTCTGGCCCAACTAGTTTAACTCACCACATCTCAAAAAAGCTTTGTACTTTTTTGACTTTGTTCAAGTTGTTACATGGGCCTGCAGTGACTTCTTCTGTCTTTGGATTAAAATCTTCCCTTCATTTTCTAGCCTTGGCTCAAATTCCATCTATTTTCCAAAGATTTCCAGGCTGAAATTCCAAAGCTGAAACTTATCACTGGAAGTAGGCTAAAAGTTCTTTAGAAGCCTCAGAATGACATTTTATACCAGGTCTTGTGTGCAAAAAGCAAGTATTCAGGAGGCTTTTGTCATTTGTCCTTCCAGAAGTAGCCTAAACAATAAACTCACAAAAATTAAGGAAATACTTTAAAAGCTTTAGCAAACTTAGTTCTTTTCTTTTCATTTTCACCTTCTGCCAATCATTTTCTACCTTTTAATAATGGAACAAATGGCTTCTAAAATGGTCCTGACATTATTCTGTTCCTTTACTGTACCTTCATTTTTTACTCACAGCTATCACCAATTGCAGGCAGAGAGCAGACAGTATGTCAGAAATCTCTTGTTCCCGCGTCCTATAACTCATTTGACTGAAGACCTAAGAATAGTTCTCTTTATTCAGAAAACACATGAAAAGCCCATATTCCTCCAAATGTATAAAAGTGACTAAAGTAAGCATTCTGACTGCTTCAATAACCTTATGTCAATATACAGTGCACTAAAGTGGTTGTCATGAACAGAGTTCCCCCCATGCATTTTGCATTCTCTCATTCTTTCTGCATATTATTTCCCATGGTTTTGCTTCCCTCTTGTCAAATATTTTCCACCTCATGAATTCCCAGGCATGAAACTATGGTGAAGTCAAGTTGGAGTTGTGTAATTGGAGAAAAAATAAATATTACCCTTCTAATATCATTATGAATTATTAATTTTGTCAAATTGGGTCTCATAATACACATGTGAGGAATTCAGGTGTTAATGAATACCTCATGTGCTTTATACAAAATAAATAGATTTCAGAACTTTCATTTGATAAACATGAGTGTGATTACAATACATATTGTTATAAATTTAGAGAATGACATATTTAGAAGCAGTGCTCTACTATTAGATGTAAAACATCTCCTTCCAGACACTAGAGATGTTTAGCCTGTAACTAGGCTGTGTCTTGACTTTTTTATATCCTACCAGAGACAAATACTCAAAAGAAAGCCTCAGGACAAGAAATATACCTATCTATCATTGGTGAGTTTTTTGTAAACAACTTTTAAAAAATTCATACTCAGGATAGACATAAACAAAAAAATAAATTTATGAGACATGCTAGGCTACTTTATTGATTCTAATCTAGTCCTGGTGTGTAAGTCAGACCTTTCAGTATGAATATTTCCAGGTTACGAGAAGACTATTTTGTAAAATTCTAATTTCATAAAGTAATAAAATAATACTTTCATTTCTCTCAAAATTATAACAGGGAATAGGAAATTTATACATAGGATGCAAACTAACTTTTTTTTTACAGTGGATAATTAATAACTGTTAATATTTATATAATTATATAATATAATATTTATATTTATAGTGCTTTAAAGTTATCAAAGTCCAGTTACATTACCTGTCTTGAGTCTCATGGGACCCCTGAGAAAAAGGTATTATACAAACATTACTATTCCCATTTTAAAGAATTCTATTTACCACACCATGAAGCAGCCCATATACAGACAGTGGTGGAAGTAAAGAGCACTGCCTGGTTCAAGAGTCAGAAGACCAAGGTTCCCATTCTATCTCTGCTATTTATGATCTGTGTGAATGTTAGCCAGCTACTTAATTCCTCTTGGTCTTTGTTGTTGTTCTCAGTCATGTCTTATTCTTCATGATTCTTTTTGGGGGTTTTCTTGGCAAAGATACTGGAGTGGTTTGCCATTTCCTTCTCCATATCATTTTACAGATGAGGAAATTGAGGCCATCAGGGTTAAGTGGCTTGTCCAGTATTACACAATTACTAAACATTAAAAATCAGATTTAAACTCACTTTCCTTATCCAAGCCCACTGTATCACCTAGCTGCCCACCTCTCTTAGAATCCATTTTCTCAACTACATGATAAAATGGTTGTGGACTAAATGGATTTGAGATTCCTTTTATTTCTAGATGTATGATCTTATAATCTGATGAATCCATATCTCTTTTAGATAGTTTAAGATTCTAACATCATGGAACATAAACATTAGACATGGAATAACAAGATGAAAGGTACAGTCCTTTCTCCATCCTGTAACTGTTGGGATGGAGAGCAGGGATGGAAACACCTTCTCTGGGACTATTTCACCAGCTCTAAAATGGAGATAACATTTTCTTTGCTTGCCACAAGGTTAGAATGGATTAGTGAAAGAAACATTATTTTTAAAATATAAAATTTTACATAAATGTGAATTCTTATCTCAAAATATCTGAGGCTTTTAATTGACAAACTTTAAAAAATAATATTTTTGGTGTAAAAATAGTGTCTAAAGTCATGAACTATATGAACACAACTACAAAACACTTTATACTCAAATAAAGTCAGATCTAACAATTGAAAAAATATCAAGTGCTCTTAGGAAGACTGAGTGAATTTCATAAAAATGACAATACTACTTAAATTAATCTACTTGTTTAATGCCGTACCAAATTCCCAAGAAATTATTTTATAGAACTAGAAAAAATAATAACAAAGTTCATCTGGAAGAACAAAAAGTCAAGAATTTCAATGGAAAAAAAAATGTCAGGGATGGTAGCCTAGCTGTGCCAGATCTAAACTATATTATAAAGCAGTGGTCATCAAAACCATTTGGTACTGGCTAAGAAACAGAGTAGTTGATCACTGGAATAGATTAGATTCACAGGACAAAATAGTCATGACTATAGTAATCTAGTGTTTGACAAACCCAAAGATCCCAGCTTTTGGGAAAAGAATTCACTATTTGACAAAAACTGCTGGAGAAACTGGAAATTAGTGTGGCAGAAACTAGGCATTGACCCACACTAACACTATACCAAGATAAAGTTGAAATAGGTTCATGATTTAGACATAAAGAGTGATATTATAAGCAAATTAGAAGAACAAGGGATAATAATAACAGGTCTGTGGAGAAGAAAAGAAATTGTGACCAAAGAAGAACTGGAGATCATTATTGAACGAAAACAGATAATTTCAATTACATTAAGTTAAAAAGTTTTTGTACAAACAAAACTAATGCAGACAAGATTAGAAGGGAAGCAATAAATTGGAAAAATACTTGTACAGCTAAAGATTCTGATAAAGGCCTCATTTCTAAAACATATTGAGAACTGACTCAAATTTATAAGAACTCAAACCATTCTCCAATTGATAAATGATCAAAGGATAGGAACAGACAATTTTCATATGAAGAAATTGAAAACATTTCTAGTCATATGAAAAGGTGTTCTAAATCACTATTGATCAGAGAAATGCAAATTAAGACAACTTTGAGATACCACTACACAACTCTCAGATTAGCTAAAATGACAGGAAAAGATAATGATGGATGTTGGAGGGGATGTGGGAAAACTGGGACACTGATATATTGTTGGTGGAATTGTGAACAGATCCAATTATTCTGGAGAGTAATTTGGAACTATGCCCAAAGGGCTTTCAAACTGTGCATACCCTTTGATCCAGCAGTATTTCTACTGGGCTTATATCTCAAAGAGATAAAAATGCAAAAATGTCTGTGGCAGCCCTTTTTGTAGTGGCAAGAAACTGGAAACTAAGTGGATTCTTATCAGTTGGAGAATGGCTGAACAAGTTATGGTATATGAATGTTATGGAATATTATTATTCTATAAGAAATGATCAGCAGGATGATTTTAGAGAGGCCTGGAAAGACTTAAATGAACTGATGCTAAGTGAAATGAGCAGGACCAGGAAATCATTGTACATGGCAACAACAATATTATGCGATCATCAATTCTGATGAATGTGGCTCTCTTCAACAATGAGATGATTCAAACTAGTTCCAATGATCTTGTGATGAAGAGTGTATACACCCAGAGAGAGGATTGTGAGAATTGAGTGTAGATCACAGCATAGCATTTTCTCTCTTTCTGTTGTTGTTTCTTTCTCATTTTTTTTCCAGTTTGATCTGATTTTTCCTGTGCCGCAAGGTCATTGTATAACTATGTATGCATATATATTGGACCTAACATATATTTCTACCATGTTCAACATATATTGGACTATTTGCCATCTAGGGGAGGAGGTGGGAGAAGAGGAGAGGAATTGGAAGGGTTAATGTTGAAGAATTAACCATGTATATGTTTTGATAATAAAAAGCTTTAATAAAAAAAAAAAAAAGAAAAATAGTACCTGGAATGAAGTATGTAGCTAATCAATTTTTATTTAATTGAACATTTGTGAGTAAAATAATTTGCATGTCCTTGCCATATTAGTGTCTACATATGTCTACATATATATGATGGACACACACATATACTTATGTATATTTCAAGGTCTACTTAAAGGAGGGGATAGATTTATTCTGTTTTGCCCCATTAGATAGAACCAGGAACTAGAGCTGGAGATAGCAAAGAAATAAATTTGAACTTAATAAAAAAGAATTTTTTAAGCTATCCTGCCTTAGTAAGGTAGTTGGGTTTTTATATAGGCAATATTAACACAATATAATACATTAATATAAACATAAATGATATAATATATATAGGGACTATTATTTAATCTTTATCTAGTGATTCAGAATCATCTTTCCAGAAAATTATTTTTATGTGCTACAAATGCAAATAACTCATATTCATATAATATTTTATTTATAAAATGTTTTCACATAATTTATCTCACTGAATCTTTATGACAACACTATCAGGGTTTGCCTCTTTGCCATTTCCACTTCTAATTCCTGGTTCTGTTTTCTGGGGCAAAGCAGAATAAATCTGTTTTCATATGAAGGCAGACCTTCATATGTATATAAACATATGTGTATGGATGGATGGATATACGTACATATATTTGAGATATTATATCTTCCCCAGATTAAATATCACCAGTTTCTTCAACCAATCTTCATGTGTATATGAAATCAAGATCCTTTCCTGAATGCTACTTTCATCTAGATTCTATCTAACTTATTGATATTATTCCTAAAATGTAGTATCTAGAACTGATCTTAGAACTGCAGAAGTCATCTATTCCACATTTCTCCATCTTGAAATCAACACGAACTATCGCTAGATCTAACCTGCCTCTTTGGGAATCTATTTTCTTTTTTAGATCTTCATTCAACAACACATCCTAAAATTTCCCCAGTAATCAAAGGCATCTCATCAGCCTGAAGTTGACAGATTCTATTCTCTTCCTATATATTTGAAAATAGCAACATTTGTTACTCCCTAAGTCTGTGGTACTTCTCCTGTTGCCACATAGTATGAACAAGAATTATTATATCCATTAACAGGAGAGAAACTTAGTTTGAATGGTCCAAGTAACTTAGAGAAGACATAAGATTAAAGGAGCTAAGAGTTAAATGGGGGTTAGCTATGTGGCCTAGTGGATAGGGCATTGAGTTTGGAATCAGTAAGAGTCATTTATATGTTAAAAAAACAAACAAACAAACAAACCAAGAAAGCCAGAAATGTCATATATCACAAAAACCCCTTCCACTATAACATTGAAGTGACATTACCAGACAAGCATCAGTGAAGTTTATCGCCTTTTCTAGAGTTATTATTATATGATACTGTAGATAATGCAGCTCATGCAATACTCAAGAACAACTATAGTCCTTTACTCAAGGATAATTAAGATGATAAAAGCAACCCTTTGAGAGTGGTTCTGAGTATCACTTGAGCCACACTGGCTAATTTTTTTCCATGCATAAGAGTACAATTATATTGAAAACTGAAATTTTAAACAATCTTTCTTGAATCCAAAATACATCCAATAAAAATATATATAAAAAAATCAATCTATTCAAATACCTTTTGCAAAGAATGATTCATCAGATGCATGTAATTTCATTATGTATGTAAAACTATGTAGTGTTTATTTCTTTTTATAAATTATGGGTGGGGAACCTTCTTTTCTGCCAAGGGCCATTTGGATGCTTATAACATCAATCATGAGCTATACAAAATTATCAAAACTCAAGCAGTTGTAAGTTGTTGTACGTAGCTTTCAGCTCATCATTGCCTGCAGTTGTACTGGCAGGGCCAGATCAAATGATTTTGTGGGCTGTTTCCCGCCCTGTTGTAAATAAAGCAAATGCCCTACTACAGTATTGTGCTACACAACATTTTTAGCCTCTCAAGAATAAAGCAAACAAATCTTCTGGTTCAGGCCAGCATGCTTTTTCAGGAATTAAATCAAATCTTTGAGTCAGCTTCATGTGTTCCCATATAACTTATTTTAAGTTTTTACCCTTTGAAACATCATGTCTTACTTTCACAGCATTTAGCAGACCATTGTTCATATGAACAATGTTTCACTGAAAGGTCTGATCTTCATATATATAGTATACTTTCCGCTTCAAAAGAACGAGTTGTAGAAATTAACAGCCAAAGTTTAAATATGGTAAAAGTAGACCGCCAATCTTTTTTCTGGTGTAGCTTTTTTTTTTTTTTTATTGGAGGCACATAACATTAGTCAAATATATTATTCCTTGATTCTATTCCCAGAGGTAACATGAAAACATACAGATTTTACATATTTGTTTGGCATGAACTAAATAATCTTATTTCCAAAATCTGTGCATTTCAATTTATAGTGCACATTATCATTCAATTGTATTCAGAGGAAGGGCATATACATTTATAAGACTTCATCTAATCAATTCTGCCTATAACAAACACTTAAGCACCCACAAATATTATGTATAATACTGACAAGTTTTAAGTAAAATCCAGAGAACAGCAAAAGAAAATGCTAAAATTCCAAGAGACTTGTGATAGAAAATACCACCGGAACACAAAGAGAACGATGGAGACTAAATGTGGATCAAAGCATAGTATTTTCACCTTTGTTTGTTGTTTGTTTGTTTGGTTTTTTTTTTTTTTTTTTTGATTTCTTATGTTTTTCCCTCATTTAATCTGATTTTTCTTGCACAGTGTGATGAATATGGAAATACGTTTAGAAGAATTGCACATATTTAACCTATATCATATTGTTTGCTGTCTAGGAATGGAAGGAGGGAAGAAAAGAGGGTGAAAATTTTGGAACATAAGATTTTGCAAAGGTGAATGTTGAGAGCTATCTTTGCATGTATTTGGGAAAATAAAACACTATTTAAAAAAAAGAAATTGCCAAGCATCTGCTCCTTAAACTTTTCTTATATTAAAATAAAAATAAAGACAAAATTCAGTCTTCACAAGTAGTAATTTAGTTTATATTTTCTGGGCTTTTTCAGCAGAACTGTTCAATTCTTCTTGTTATTATTTAGTTGTTTCACTTGTATCTGACTCTTTGTGACCCCATTTTGGCAAAAATGCCATTTCCTTCTCCAACTCATTTTTACAGATGAGAAACTGAAGAAAACAAGGTTAAATGACTTGCCACGGTCACACAGCTAATAAGCATCCAAGGCCAGTGCTTTTTACATGCTGTTTCAAATATGGATATGGAAGATACAAGAATAATGAATGATTAATAACCTGACAGCTGAATAATTGCTTGTTGAATTAAAAATATAAAACTGATACCAAGTTACTTTTTGTTCGTGTGTATTCTTCTAAAAGCAGAATAGTTGTTTGCTGAATTAAAAATATAAAACTGATACCAAGTTGCTTTTTGTTCATGTGAATCCTTCTCATAAAGATAGAAAATGTATGTGCACTTATATGATTACCTGAGTAAGGTCACATAGACATCTTCTGGAAAGGTATTAGCTGGAAAATGAAATAAAAGATTGAAGTATCCTTTAGTAGTTTTTTCACATTCAAGAAAATCCTTTTTTTCGCTTATCATCAGTGTTCTTTGATTAATTTCTACCATTCAAAAACTTATGATTGTTAGAACCATAAAGATATTAATGTGTAGAAGAAAGCTCATGAATTTGAGTCAGAAGAGAACTGAATTTGAATTCCTTCAATATTTGTAATTTATGTTATCATGGGCAAATCATTAAAGTCCCCAAATCTCCTATTTATGAATTAGGAATAGCAAACACTTGTAGTATTTACCTCATAAAGTGTGAGGATCAAATGCAATGGTGTGAATGCAATTGAGATGTCAGCTCCTATTATCATTAATAATATTCTGTCTGCTTCACTAATATAACCGAGCACAAGCATCTCCTTGTTAATTTGTGCCCAGTCTTCTGTTTTGTTGGGCTTGTAAAAGAGGAACATTTATCATCATGTCTAAGATTTGTATTAGGAAGATAAAAGGAAGGCTTACAGAGGTAGAAGGGTTGTTGGGAGCCTCCGAGTTTTAACACTTTCGTTTTATAGAGGAAGAAATAGAAGCACAGAAAAGGTGGTGATATGCCAGTCATCTAGCTAGAGAGTGTCTAAGGGGCAAATTGAATTCAGGTCTCCTTTAAACCCAGTGCTCTATTTGCAACACCAAGGTGCTTCTAGATCTTCAAATTTTTCATTATCGCCATCATGAAACTTCTATGCATAGGAGATCATGTCACAAATTTCTAGAAACTCTTACTAATGCTTATCTTTGAATGAAATTTCAAGTGTAAGTAATATTAAAATTTGCATCTTTAATGTAATTATTAAATTGAAAAATCCCATACAATGCCTGGATGAATCTTCTCACTGAATTTTTCTGTGAACATGTCTTTTTGTTATATTCTGATTCACAGCTTGAATGAGCTAGATAGAGACTAAGGAGAAAGATGGAGAAAATATCTTAAGGCACTTGACCTCATTTCCTCAGAGTGAATACTACAGCTGTCTCACAATAGAATGGTGATCTTATGATTGCATTTTTCGGTTTGCCCAGTGATGCCCTTAGGGAAAACAGATCTAAATCACTTTTAAAATGTTGAAGACAGAGACTGTTGTTGATAAGTTACTAAGAGAAAGAGAATAAGAGATAAAAGTCCAGGACTAAGTGCTTCAGCACTATAGAAGATCACAGCTGTATCAACTAGCACAGGACATTTAAAAAAAATATATATATAGATAGATATAAATATAGATAGATAGATCCATATTTATTTATAGAGAGGTAGTAGGATGAAACTTTTTATTTCAAAGTAAAATGATAGCTTGTAATTATTTTTTAATTTAAGGTAGGAGAAATTTTAATAAATTATTTTTTAAAAATTGTATCAATTAATATACTTGGTCCTTCTAGCCCTAGGCAACTGTCACATGAAAGAAGTCCCACACCCTGGATAGCAGAAAGTCAGGAGTACAATACATTATCATAGTATAATACTGTTTTGATTATAATTCCTAGCAGTGCATGGAATATAGTTCCCCTTGAAATGCTGTATGGCTATCATCAGTCTCCTGGCTAATCAAAATTTTGAAGGATACTGATAAACATTTAAATGAAAATGCCTTAGAAATGTAATAAATACATTACAATTATATTATGATTATATATATGTTATACGTAAATATATATATAATCATAAATATATTATAAATAAAATATATTAAAAATGTTATAAATTCAGAAATACAGAAATCCTGCTACAATGTCATGGAAATGTAGTAACACTGTATATGAAGTTCCAGTGAAGCTAAAAATTAACAACCACACTACACTGGCTAACTACAAGAAGGGTTCGTCTCCTCTTTTTGTCCAACATTTCTATGATGATGTCCTTCACACTACTTCTGCACACTTCCTAATCTGTAATTTGTTGAGGTCAGTCAGACAACATGCATTTATTAAGTGCTGTGTGGCCTGGGCACTGTTTATACACACTACATTCCTCAGTTGCTCGTTCAGGGATCTACTTTAATTCTTCAGTTACTGGAGTATACTTCATAGCTATAGAATATCACTGGAAAAATAATGATGTTAAAGCACTGTTGTTTTAAGGAGAAGTGTGGGGTCATCGTGTGCTTGAGACAACATGAGTTGCCAGACTGAGGACTTACTGACCAGACATTTTTCCAGGAGAGGAAGGGGACCTCACTCAGAAAAGATAATGTTTCTGCATCCTTTTTTGGGGGGAGAGGGGGTATAATCTTGTTCTGTAAGGGCAAAACAAATCTCCTTTCTTAAGTGTACAATATTTTGTGAGTCATTTTATACTTTACTTCCCAAAATGTACTTTTCAATCCCATGGCACTGGCCTCCTGGCTGTTACATGAATAAGATTTTCTCTCTTCTCTGGGCATTTTGTCTGGTTATTCCCCATGACTGAAGTGTTTTCCCTTTTCATTTCTACCTATTAATCTCCTTAGTTTCCAATAAGTCTGAACTAAAAACCAACTTGCTCCAGGAAGCCTTCTCCAACCCTGCTTTATTCCAGTGTCCTCCTTTTAATTATTTCCTATTTATTTTATAAATATCTTGCTTTGTGCATTTTAGTTTGTATTTTGTCTCACCTGTTAGATTGAAAGTTCCTTGAGGGAAGGGACTGTCTTTTGCCTCTTTTGGATTTTCAATACTTAGCTAGATAACCTGGCACAGAATAGGCAAGTAATAAATGTTTGCTGATTGATTGGTTCTCAAAGGTAAGCTAACCCTCTCCTCTCTTCCTGTTAAATACTGGGCCCAGATTATCATTCATTCCCAGGGCCTGCCATATATATATATATATATATATATATATATATATATATATATGCTAGTGGATATGTACTACAGGCTACTTATCCAACTGTAGATTACAGATTTATGAGGCCATTACTGGACTGCATTAAAGTGGTTAAGATTTTACATGAGTTACTGTTAATAAGATTGCCTACTGTAGTGGGGATGAGGGTATATGGGAAGGGAAGAAAATAAAGATATATATACATATGTGTGTGTGTGTGTGTGTGTGTGTGTGTGTATAAATTTAGAAAAAATAAGCATTTCAACTTAATGGATATAGATCTAAAGGATTGCCACCTATCTCCTGTCTCTTTGAACTTTTGTCTTTTTTTTTTTTTTTTTTTTTTGGCCTTTCAGTTTTATTCTCTTTCTTTGTGCTTCAGCAGAAAGGATATAAAGTCATCAAGAGATGAGCCAGGATTTCCAGACTCTCTGATTTACTGCATTTAGCGCTTTGCCAAAGCTCATGAAATCTCAGCATATAGAAGCAGTTTAGGGATCAAAATTCTGATGGTCTCAGCAGTATCTCCATCCTAGTCAGGAAGCCATTGGGGCTTGGCTAACACATGGCATTGTGAGACCATAAGGCTATGCAATGTAATTAATATTAATTGCTTATTTAATTTGCTGAATGCAAAGAATCAGGTAACAATTTGGGAAATATATTACTGTATTTCTACTGTAAGCTTCGTCTGATCATTTAGAAAATTGTGCCAGAAAGAGAGATGGATTTGGACATAGAGAACCTGACCCTTAAACTTGGCTCTATTTTTATCAAACAAGTGGCAAAATCATTTAAATTTTTCATGCCTTGGTTTCCTCATTTACAAAATGAGGGTATAAGGTAAAATGACATTTAAGGTCCATTCCCACCCTATGGGTTCAGTTCTTGATGTTTCTGTTTGTATGTGTGTGGAGGGGAGGGGGTTTATCATATCTGTGATATAATTGATATAAAGAACATCCTCTACCAATGCAAATTAGGAACTGCTCTGCAACTTCCTGATGGCTGCCTGGGACATTGGAATGTAAGTAACTTGTCCAGGATCACACAGAAACAGAACATGCCAAGTCTTCTTAATTTTAAAATTAGTTCTCTCTCTTTCTCCTCTATTTTGTGGGTCCTATAATCCTAAAATTCACCAGAATTCACTTCAACAAATAATTATTAAGAACTTAATGTATAGAATCTTCTGTTAAGTTGTAGATAGAAAGATAAAAAATGCCAAAGACTCTGCTCTCAAGAAGGAATATAGCACTTATACAAATGATAATGCGTTATCTTAATGATTTAGAGATCAAAATAAATAACATTCCAAATTCTATAATAGAAATCTACATGATCAAGGAAATTAAATCAATTCAATTGGAAGGAAAAAAAAAAACATTTACTGAATTTACTATGTATGGGGACTGAGGATAGAAAGACAACCCTTTCTTCTTAGCCCTACCTGACTTACTTCACTGGGTGGAGGGAAGCAAAGTGACAACATATATACTGAGAAGCATATATCATATACATTCAGAGCAAATACAAAGAAAATTTGGGGAGTGTGTAGCTAAGTACAAGTAGGAGGAATCAAGAAAGGCTCCTATAGGAAGTAGATGATGAGATATGTACTTAAGGAAACTAAGGATTAATCAAATAATAACTACATTATATATTTTCTTTAATAGACTTAAAACCATCTTAGTAGAATGACTGCTAAGGACTTTAGCATATGACTTTAAAGATTGAAATAAAAAAGATACTTGATAATTCCTGACTAAATTTTTTGTATAGGTTTTTACACAATGAAGCAGGTAATTAAGAGTAAAAATGTAGTATGAATCCAAGGTAGTTGACAAGAATTGCCTATTTTCTTAATTTGTGATCAGTATCTACACTTACTGATTTTTTAGTATTTATTACTTACAAATGAGGGAATATTGAAATATGAATAAGATGATATGAGTTTGCAATCTAATTACCTGGAGGGCCATGTTTAATTGATTTTACCAGTTAGCTAAGCACAAATATAATATACTTTTTCAAAATTTGCAGTTGTGAAAGTGGTCATTCTGATAATTTTCATGATCCTTCAGAAGGATATGTACATATATATATATATATATATGCATATATGTTTCTATACATATCTAGATATGCAAACCACTATCTTATTTTCACCATTTAGATTTAGTTGTTCTTTCACTAAGGTCCAATTGATCAGATAAAGAGCAAAACTGTGTACTTTGGTAGAATTTTACTAGTAAAATATCAAGACTCTATAGGTAATTAATGCCTTTTTAATTGATATAAAATATCGACAGATTTCCAATCTCACAAGATAAGTTTAGTAAACCTACTCTACAGGGGACAGATCTGGCTTTATTTTGTGGTTCTCAATACACAAATCTGGTTGGCATCTTCTATCAGGGAATTAACAAATTACATTCAGGAGGCATTAGAAGACTGGGATCAGGAGATCTGTACTTAGGACTGGCTCCTACATTTACTAGCTGTGTGACCAAGGTCAGGTTGTTGATCCTCTCTGAATCTTAGTCTTCTTATCTATAAAATTGACCTAACAACACACCAGGATCAAGTATATTTAATAGCAATTAACAAATGTTTAATGAACTAGTGATTTATCTTGCTGGGTTTAACAACCCAGGGACAAACTGTCAACTCTGTAGAACTTAAAATTTCATATAAGATTAGTTACTAATTTTATTAATTTATTATTATTAATGCTTAAAATTAGTCACATATTTTTGTTGTTGTTTCTCTTTCTATTGTGGCAAGTAAAACATGGTAGAATTAAGATTGCTGCTCAGAGGCAGAAGAACTAAATAATGAATAAAAAAATGATGAAAAAGTTTGACAAAGAAAGAACAGCTTCATTTTTATTTTGCTTCGGTTTGATTAGCCAAGGAGATTGAATGACTTTTGGACTGGAAAGGATAAGTAATCAGTCAACAACAAGTAATAAATAAAGAATTAACAAGCACCTAATATGTACTATACACTGTGCTAAGTGCTAAGGATACAAAGCAGAAAGTAAATCTCTGTCTTCAAGAAGTTTGAAATCTAACCAAGTGATGCAAATTGTACAAGGAGAAGTAGATATGAAATTGAGACTCTAAGAGGAATCTATTTGTTTCAATTTTTTTTCTTTTATACTTGAATATTTCTTCCTAGCAATTATACCTTCCTAAATCACAACAATAAAAATAACTTATTCAGCATAGCTTTTTTCTATATTATCTACACAAATGATAATGGCACAGAGAACATGATAATTGTCTTCAACTATCTGAATGGCTATAATGTGAAAAAGATAGACTTTTTCTGTGTAATCAAGTCAAGAAGAAATTGTTAAGTACTTACCATGTACCAGGTACTATTTTAAATGTTAGGAATACAAATACAAGCAGAAAGAAAAAGAGTCTATTGTTTTTAGAACTTACATTCTAGTGGGGGAAGATTTCACATAGAAAGAGAGATGAAAAAAAGGGGTGGTGGTGAAAGTCCCCAAAATGGGGGCATGGTAGAGAAAGTTCTCTGGAGATGAATCAGTGGTGATGATCAGAGAACTTGAAATGGTTGGTTCTGAGAGGAAGTTGATGACTGGAGGGAAAGGCCTCAATAGTGGAGGGGTATTCCCAATATGAGAAGTAATCTGGGGTGGAGTTAGATTCAGAGTGCAAAAAAGTTTCTAGGACATAGTAGAGGAAGTCCTGTGGAGATGAGTCACCTATGTAGAAAAAAAATGTAATTCCAAAATGAAGAAGTGGAACTAAGGAGTCAAAGTTCTAGGTTAGAATATTTTTTTTCAATAATTTCTATCTCTTATAGCTAATTTCCAACAGCATGGGCATTCCCTTGGTCTTGCTATGATCCACAAATATTCTACTTATACAAAAATGAACTCCAAAATTGCATTATCTGATTACAATCTTTTATCACTCTAGCTCATTCATAGCCCCATTCTATATCCTCCTTATGACTTCCAATTCTTCTGTTTCTAAACTACTTCCCAGGTCTTCATGCTTATACTGGTTCCACTTTTCTCCCTTCTTTATTTCAACCCCTTGGTCCATAAGTTCCATTTTATCCTTTACAATTAGAAGAGACAAATTACAGCTTCCAAGCCAAAGCTGACTCATTACTGATGGGTCAGATTTTGCCCCGGGTGTGTAGTTTGCTGAGGTACCTATTCAATACTAGACTGCCTTGCTTCTTTATCCAATCAAAGATGATGCTTTGCCAAGTCCCAAACTTGGATTAAGCCTACTATTCAGTGTCTATTCATTTACTGCTGAATGGAACTGAAGATGATCATGAAAAGCCATGAAATTGTTACATAACATCAACTGGATCATCAGTGCAATGAGGACTTTCTTTTATATCTTCCCAATCCATTCACTATTCCACTCACTACAATGGCTTTTCCAAAAATTTTTTTTTCTATCACTCCTCAGGTTCTACTTTATTCACTTCTCTGCTAAGAAACTACCTATTTCACTGAAAAAAAACTGAAGACATTCACTAAGTGCTCCTCATCTCACATTAGTCAATTGCCTTCTAGCACTATCTTCTCCTTCATCCTTGTCTCACATGGAGAGGCTGCCTAAAAATATACCCATGTCTCTCCCATCTTGTGAGTTGTGAGAAGCTAATCCATTGTTTGTGAAGTTATGGATCTGGCCAGTCATTCTAAAATCAATTTGGAATTATATGAAGAAAGTTAGTGTCTTATTTATATTCATTGGGCCACTGTTAGGCATATAATTCCAAAAGGTCAGTGAAAGTATAAAAAGTCTCAGAGATAGCAAAACATTCACTGCAGTATTTTCTGTAGTAGCAAAAAGCTATTAACAAAGTAGGTGCCAATCAATTGGACACTATGAATGTAATGGAATATTATTACATAGTAATGAAGATATGAGGAATTCAGAGAAAAATAGAGATGCTTTATGAATTGACACCAATCAAAGAAAGATAAACTGGGACAATACACAAAATGATTCTAGCAATGAAAATGAAGATAACAGAATTGATCTCAATATAGTTTTCAGATGACTGGTGATACTTCACAGCAGGTACAGAGTGGTGAACAACACGCATGGCTTGGAATATGACAGTCATTTTCTTTATCTGCATAAGACTGCAGTCTTTGTATCAAATCGATTATATTTAACTTTGTGGCACAATTTTTTTTGGGGGGGAGGGAGAAAGTTTTCTTTGTACTCTCAATTTTACTATAGTACCTGGTACATAGAAAATACTTAATAAATGCTTATTAACAAGTTTGTGTTTCTGCTTGATGAATTTTGAATATAACAAAGGTAGACTGAATGATTCTACCTCTATCTCCCCACCATGTGAAATATTCATTTATATAAGCCTTGCTGATTTGAGAGCCTTTTCTCCTAATTAAAAAAAAAAAGGATGTTATTCCATTTACTTATAAAGTGCCTTCAAAAATTATAGTCTTCAAAAGCTTCAAAATATAGAGCATATACAAATTATATAGCACGTCATAAGATTTTGTAATATCTGTATTTTGTAATTATATTTTGAAAGGTTCTAAATATTTCTCAACCTCCCTCATTAAAAATCAAATATTTAGCAATCTTTAGGCTATTCCTTTTCATAGCTAACCTATAAAATAAAGGATCAAAACTATCAATGCCCTGGTAATCTCAATGAAATCAAATGACTAAAATCCAAGGTTTTACATTTTAGCAAGGTGACAATTTGAATATAGTTACCTGATTCACTGATGATTCAGGAAAACTATTAAGAAAGGAACTTTCTGTATAAAGGATGAGCATATATAAATCTACATTAACTGTATAATCTTTATTTAAACACAGTTTAAGTTGATATGCAAAAATACATATGATTTAAAACTACATTGGGGAATCTTAAGATATTCTGCATAATACTACCATCTAACTCATGCTTTCTACACAGAGGAGTCTGTTCATTAAAGTATTTCCTTGAGTTAAGTCCATGCCAATGACTTTATAAAACAATACTTAATATTCAAGGAAATTGCATCTAGCTAATAAAAATGACAATAATAAAAAGTTATTCCAAAAAAAAAAATGACATGGTAGCACAGCTTTAGGGGTGGGGAAAGTGTTTATTCGTGATATAAATCATTTCATTTTCTTGATGGGTCCTACAAAATAAAGGTGAAACAAGGCAGAACACCAATATGAAAACAAAAACACAATAGGAATGATCAGTACAAACTAAATAAGTAGTCAAAGGAAACAAAAGACTCATTTGCACATTGTCTTTGCCAGTCATCCTGGAACTCCTCCAAATAATAGGTCAATTAATGTCACTTTCAAAGCAGTTCCATAATTTACAAAACTTTTACTTTGGCAGCAAAGCACTCTAAATATCATGGATGTTGCCAATTTAGGGAAGCGATCATGTTATTATGTGGAAAATTTTCTTGAAAATTTTCTCTCATTGTTTCTTCAGTGCTAAGAATACAGGCTGTCTTTGTGTCTAAACATACTTCAATGGAGCCTGTAAGAATGAAAGGAAATTCTCTCCATGATTACTACTTTTTTATTTTTGACTTGTAATTTTTTTTAGGGTAGAAATTTAGTATGGATTATTATTCTACATTTCTTATGTTTTTTTCTTTTCTTCTCCATCCCTCCCTCCCTCCTTTCCTCCCTCTCTTCCTTCTTTCCTTCCTTCCTTCCTTCCTTCCTTCCCTCCCAATGGAGTTAAGTAATTTGTCTAGGGTCACATAGTTAGTGTCAAGTGTCTAAAGCCTCCTGACTCCAGGATTACTGCTCTATCCATGCACCACCAAGCTGCCTCCATCTGTTGTCTTTCAAAGGAGGAGTTGACTTGGAATATTTCTCAATTTCCCTTGTCACTGTGAACACATTTTTTTTTTTTTTGGGGGGGGGGGGGAGACAGCTTTCTTTGAACTCCCAGGATTTAGTATGGTGCCTGGTACCTAGAAAGTACTTAATAAATGCTTGTTTACTGACTAATTTATATTCCAGTTTAATGAATTCTGAAGTATAACTCAAGAAAGCTAAGTGACTCTCTCCCTGCCTCCCTCCCACCCCCCTGCTATGGGAAATTATCATTTTCCTCCAGTGTCTTGGAGGAAGTGTTCAATCTATTGTCCTTGGCTAAATATATAGTTCCATTTGTATGGGTATCATTTTTCCTTATTATGACTTAATGAAAAAAAGAATGATGTTTAGTCTACATTTTGTTGGGTGTCCCGATGCATTTCTGATGTATCAAGAAAATCTTCGTGAATTCTTTGGCTCAATTTAGGTCAAAAAGAATATTGTCCTTGGCTAAATGTGAGGTCCCATTTTGATGGACATCATTTTTCCTTATTATATTAATAAAAAGTCAGAATAAAGCTCTCATGCAACTCCCTGAGAGGTGAAAGAAAATTTGAAAACTCTGTTACCTTGTTTAACTAGAATTCTTTTTAGAAGCAGAATATAAACAAATAAAAAATGACTAAAGCAGTCAAAACTGCATACAATCGCTTCATTAATGAGCAATTATGAAAGTATGCCTCAAGTCTTATTTGAGTTTATTTATCCTTACTTTACTTGTGATTTTAATACACATTTCCAAATTCATAACAAATCAGAAGCTACAAATTAGCTTTTTTTCCTTACAAATTAGAAAAAAAGACAGAACTGACAAAAGTCATACTGAAAGAAATGAGAACTGACAGCTGACTGTTTGTTTAACAATAGAAGACGTAGAAAAACGGAAAAATAGTAGCAACACCAACTAGATATAAGAACTCAAAAACTCTAGGAGGGTAGACCAGTGTGGGGACAAAACATCTCATGTACTCCAATATCTCCTGAAAACATCATGTCAACAAATAAGAGCATAGTAAGAAATGTGCTATAAAGATGACCTTTAGTTATCAAGGAAAGCATAAATAATAATCAATGCATGCTATATAAGAAAGCAGGAAAGTCAGCAATCTATACTAATTTTAGGATAAAAATTTTCATCTAAAATAGCTAACATCTTTTTTTTTTTTTTTTTTTTTTTTAAAGCCTTTCCTATTTAAAGGGAATCAGTCTTTACCTATATACAGAGCTTGGCTATCCAGAATGACTCATTCCCCAAGAGTTCCAGATAACTGAGTATAAAGTACTGCCAGTTACTTGTTAATACAATATATCTTTTCTTTTCTGATACTTTCTTAACTTTGGAAATTCAATTTCTTAATCCCTGGTGGCATCATCTGCAGGCAGACACTAAAACACTTTTACATCATACTTAAAATATGGTTTGACAGAAAAAAACAAAGAAATGCTTAGATGCCATTCCTTCCTTTTATATTTTGCTATCATCACTGAACACCTACTATGTTCACTGTGCTTTAACTAGGTATCTATTTGACTTACAAATGTTTTATAAGGGATGAAAACAGAGGTGGCACATATAAAACTCAGAAAAAATCAGAATGAGTATGAATGTCATAGCAAATATATCAGCTAGTTATATATGTATATATAAAATCTATAGTTAGGTGGTGGTGATGATAAAATTATTTGCAAAGGAGAGTTATTGTCAGCTTTGTATATGGCTCACATATATGTAAATAACCACAATATTGAGCACTGCCTGTTAGAAATGCTTAAAATGTACTATGTGCATAATAATAATAAGCAGCACTTTAAGATTTGCAAAATGTTTTGCCAATATTGTCATTTTATTCTTACAACTTTGAGTTCAAATCACATAATAGTGATTTGAAAAGCAACACATAAGAAATAAAGGTTTACTAGTAATTGAATAAAGAGGATAGCATTTCACACTCCAAATTAAGGCTGTAAAGAATCTTCCTTTGAACTAATAACAAGTATATGCTTGAGGCTATGGCTACTAGCATGCACCACTTGCACAGACACAAGATCTTGTAAAATGAAGTTAGAGGAAGATACATTTTGGAATTCATCCTTAAAGGAGACTCAGGGCCCATAACCCAGAGAATATTCAATTTGGAAGAAATTTCAGAGGTCATCTATTCCTACTTTATCTGGACAAAATTCCTTTCTATTTTAATTCTAGACAATGGTCATCTAACTTAATGATAGCTAGCGAGACAGGAACTCTCCTAAGGTATCTCTAATTCTTAGAAAATTTGTTCTTACATTAAAATAAAAATCTGACCTAATCACTCTTAATTCTACAAGTAAAACAAGTCTAATCTCTTTCCCACATGATAGCTTTGCAAACACCCTGCCTATAGTTTAAGTTTCGGAAACTCTTGGTAAACTGTCCCATGGCCCTGTTCCTCTAGAATCTGGAATCCGACCTTATCCCTGCTACTCTCAATGGGGTCAAGAAGTCTAGTCTCTAAAATCTGATTATTTCCTATGGATCTTCACTACCTGTTACCAGATTCCTCTGACTTTGACTATTTTCTCCAGCTTCATTATCTGATGTCAGACAACCTTGATATTGTGCTCCATTTGCTGATCTAGATACCAATTTTCAACTTGAGGTTTACTTCCTACACCTGATGCTCTAAAAGCTGGTTAAGACTAATAATGACAATGAGAAGATTTGCAATGCACTTTTCTATATGCTATCTCCTTTGATCTTCAAAACAACCCATTAAGTTTGGTGCTTAATAATCCTCATTTACATAACTTCTCTTGCTGAGAAGTTAAATAATTTGCCTAGCATCACATAGCTATTAAGTTTCTGAGACAGGATTTGCACTCTGATCCTCCTTACACAAAGCCCATTAGGGCCCCAGATTGTCTCTATTACTTTCTTCTCTACTTTGTCCAATCCCAGGTAAAGGAATCATTCTCAATGATCTGCTTGTTTGATCTGCAGGGATATGTAATCTCTAGGTCTGTCTTCTCTGATTCAGATACTATAGCCAAATCAGTCCTAAGTCTTGACAGCTAAAGATCTAGAAAAATACTTAGATCAGGAGTAGGGTTTTAATGAGGTCTAGATTTCAGGATTCACAGTCAGGGAACCAAATGATGAGATTAGGATTCCTGGTGGTCAGGGAGTTAAATGATGAGGTTAGTGGCAGTTTCAGGGTTCAGAGAACCAAATGAAGAGGTTTGGCTCCTCTAGATTCCCCCTAGAATTTGGCACAGGGTAGGGAGTTGTTAGCAGTGCAGAGGTCCTTCTTAAAGGAATTTACGAACCTGAAAAGCTAGACTGGTAAAAAGAAGTTTATTATTGGCATTGGGAAGTGAGCCTTTGGTATGCATGAATAGAAAGACTGAATTCCTTGGTGGCAAGGCCTGACAAAGAAGTAAAGTAGCAGAGAAACCCCAACAGAGAGGTATAAAGTCTTGTTAGGGAAATAGGTGAGGAAGAGATAAAAGAGGGGATAACGCTGAAAGAGAATATCCTTTCATTAGGCAGAGGATTCCTTGGCATAGCATGGCATGACATGGCATATTAGGTCCTCTGCAAGGACTGAATTTAAAATTGCTATTTTTATAAGGAAATCTGAGACAGAAGTTTCAACCAAATGAGATTGCCTCAATGCGGTCACTGCCCCCAGGCCTAGATGAGACTTATTATTGGGAGTGGTTTTGAGCCAACAATAGGGGTCAGTAGAAATGTAGATCTCCAGCTAAATGAGATTACTTCAACTAGTCTCACCAAGACAAACTACTTTTTGTTTTGATTATCTGGGGAGGGTTTCACAGAGGCAGGGTTCGAGGAGAATTTCTCCTTGAGTTTTCAGAGAGTTTCAGGGTTCCCCTTTCAGTTTCAGGCTCCCCTCGTCAGTATGACCGTAGAAATATTCTGATGAGGAGAAACTGAAGTAGTTTTTGCTGGATTAAAACATTAAGCTATGACTATCACCACAAAATCTTTAGTAGAGTCTGTTTTGTGCTATAATGATGACATCAGTAACCTTGAAAAAAGAAATATGGAAGACAAATGCTGAGAGACATATTTTCATTTACACTTCAATATTTTGTGAAATATAATTACATACATCAGGAATTATATATAGTAAGTTATCATTGGCATTCCCATAGTTTATGACAGTTTAGAGATAATTATACCTAGATTATTATATACTTTGATCTAAAATGGGGATTACTTTATCCTACCATTTCATCTAAAATAGAAAAACATGAAAGATTCCATTTTTCTCTTGTAAATGGAGAGAAAACCTAAGATCTCATAATCAATTATATTATGCCATGAAACTATTTTGCCAATGACAAGGCAGGAAAAAAGAACACCAAAGAAGAAACACATATCACTGTGCAATGTAAACCATGAAATATATAAGAAGAAACAATGTAATAGCAAAACAAACAAACAAAAAAAAACAAGAAGAGATAGATGTGCTTTCTTTTCCAATTCATTTAGACTTGGTTCTTGTCTCTCCAAAAGTCTCCACCATGAATTTCTCCACCATGGCTCCATGAGAGTACTTTCTCACTTCCCTCCCATTTTCAGCTCCCTTTTATGTCTTGTCTTTACCCATAGAATTTAAGATCCTTGAAGAAAGGACTGTGCTTTCTTTTTTCTTGCATTCATTTCCAAATTCTTCACACATATGTCCACAATGAGAAAAATAGGAAAGAGTACTTTAAATATATTATTGGATACTAAAATTTGCAGATAATGACTTCCATAAGCTTCTTTTTAAAATTTTTTGCTGAGACAATTGGGGTTAAGTGACTTGCCCAGAATCACACAGGTAGGAAATGTTAAGTGTCTGGGGTCAGATTTGAACTCAGGCCCTCCTGACTTCTGGGCTGGTGTTCCATCCGCTGTACCACCTAGCTGCCCCATCTTTATAAGCTTCTTTTATTTATTTATGACTTCTATATATAGTACATGCTCATCTTCAGAAAGGCCCTAAATTATAAAAATAACTGACATCTATATAGAATTTTAAAGTTTTCAGAGTGTTTTAAAATACATTAGTTTAATTATTTAAAAGCTCTTGAGATAGATATTATTTTATGGATTCAAGAAACTGAAATTCAAAGTAGCTGAGTGACTTGATTACAAAACTATTAATTGTCAGAAGAGGAAACTGAGTACTCTATTTACCATATCACTCAATAATAAAAGCAGTAGTGATTTTCCAGGGTTAGAAAAGAGATCAAGCCTACATTATTTGTCTTCACGATTATTCTGAGGATCCTTTGTGGCACCTCTTATTATCTATTGTACACAGAGCTCCTATATCATTCATGCTTTCAAGAGGGTTCTCCAAACTATAAAATCATTAATAACCCTTACTTAATAGACCTTATTTTACTTGGAACATTCCCCATGGCATAGTATCTTTCCTTCTTTCTTTCACAAACCCTCACACTTTACTCTCAGGTGGGTTAAATTCATAGCAAAATGCTAATAATGACGGATCAGAGTGATAAAAGTTTAAAGTACTAAAATTTTACCTCCCTGAGGGGTATCTAAATTTTAAAAGAGGTTACTCTTGGTCACCATAATGAAAAAGAATCCATCTCTAGTGGCACTATGGTAGTAGAATGAAGATTACTGAAGCGAAGCCATTTTATCTATTGTCCTTTGAATCAAATTATGTAAGTAACCATGTCTCATGTAAGGCTAGCTCTGTTAGGAATTTTATTGTTCGATTTTATTGATTTATAAAGATATAATTATTATTAATCTATAATGGTTAGTTTGTTCCAGAGGGAGTAAATACTTAAATTCCTTGCTGGAGACAGTAACGTCTGACTCTGTGACTCCTTTTGGGATTTTCTTGTCAAAGATACTGGAGTGGTTTGCCATTTTCTCATCCAGCTCATTTTACAATTGAGAAAACTGAGATAAACAGGGTTAAAGTGATTTGCCCAAGGTCACACAGCTAGTAAATATCTGAGGCTGGATTTGAACTCAGGCATTCTTGTCTCCAGAACTGGAAAAAACATTGGGCTAGAGAGGTTTCAGCACACTTGCAGTTCTCTTATTGGCACTGACAGTTATGAGTAGACCCAATGTTACAGTAACAGCCTTGTTATTTTACAAACATGGTGCTTTTTCTGTGCTTTTTCACTGGCTTTCCCATGTTTCTGTCTTTGATTCTGGCTTCCCTCAAGTCTTAGCTAAAATTTCATCTTCTGGAAGAATCCTTTCCTGATCCTTCATTATAGTCTTCAATTTATCTTGACAATGTTTTCTTTGTACATAATAGTTTGCATAGTGTTTCCTTCATTTGGATATGAATTCCATGAGGGAAAAAACTTTTTGTCTTTCTTTGGTATTCCTAGTAACTAGTACAGTAATCTCTTACAGACCAAGCACTTTCTAAATGCTTGATGTCTAACCAACTGAAATAACAAGATTGTGGTGAGGAAAGGACTTTGTAAACTATGTAGTATTCTGTTCAGTTCAATTCAGTGATCATTTAGTTAGCAGTTACATGTTCTACAAATATTACTATTATTCAAACCCATTTTCCTTTCAATTTTATTTCTTTGCCTATAGAGCTTTTACTTAGAAATTTAACTTATTCAAAATCCAGACAAATTGAACATTTAAAGAAAGTCTTTCATAAATCCATAACCCAATATATAAGATTCTTCCTCTATTTATCCTGACTTTGTATAAATATCTATGGAGCATGTGGCCACTGTTGTTTACTCATTTTCAGTCATGTTCAACTCTTTGTCACCCCTTTTGTGATTTTTCTCAGCAAAGATATTGAAGAGGTTTGCCATTTCCTTCTCCATTTCATTGTACAAGTGAGAAAACTGAGGCAAGAAGTCCACAGATTGCCCAGTCACACAGATAGTGAATGTCTGAGGCCAATTTGAACTAAGTTCTTTCTGATTCCAAGACCAGCACTCTATCCCCTGTGTCACTTAGTGACTCAGGAGCATACGGAATATCTATCAATTACCTCTTCCTTTTCGCATATAACTATTTCATGTTTATATTTCTCTGAGGGCAAATTTTACATAGCAACCTCTACATTGTGGCCTGCTTACCCCCCACCTTTCTCTTCACTAACCTTTGCATAATGCTCAACTTCAATTCTTTATTTACTAGTATTCCATGCCCCCACCCAATCTAAATATAAGTTTTTTATGAATTACATAATTTATCTATTCTGTTAAATTTGCACGATTCTCATTTAAACTATTCCCTTTTATCAGCCATAAATAGTTAGTAAACAAAAGAATTCAAGAAAGGTTACTGTCCATTCCCTTAGCCTAAATGAAAAGGAAAAAAAAAGTCTTTCTGTAATGATAAAAATTAATTTTTGAATCCATGTTGAGCTATTATAAAAGTATAGAGTTATTTTAGCTGTTGCTAGACTTTTTAAATAACCTTCTATAGCCTATAAAGCAATAATAGAATGAAGGCTAAGAATAGGCAGTTTTTATGTCAGTCACAGCTGTTGCCATGAACTTGAGTATTCTTTCTCAATTTCTATAGAGACAATGTAAAACAATACCACCTAATTTATAGTCAGATGAGACACGTTTATTTTTTGAATTGTTTTTGTAATTACTCAAACACTGAAGAAAATGGGGAAAGAAAGATGGCTATGTCTACAAAGGAAGAAATTAGCAAATTCATGAAATAGAGTTCTGTTTACATGCCTGTTTATAAATTTGATTCTTTGATTACACGTATTTGTTCCTGAAATTGTAGGTTTAACCTAGGTCTGCAATGTGAAATGCAAGATTTGCAGAATTCAAAAATATAATATTTCATATATTAAGATTGATTAGAACAACTCTTATTGCATTCCCTCTTTCTCCAGAAGCCAAAATTTTAACAAGAGTAGTCTAGCCTTACTGCTTCTTTCTTATAAATTAGTAATCAATGATACCATCATTTTGTTGGTTACCTAGCTGGAAAGAGCCTTGGAATTATGCTTATTTTCCCCTTTTTGTCTATACTGAGTCACTAATAATGCTAATAGCTGAAATTTATATAACTTCTAAGTTTTACAAAGAACTTTACACATTATCTCATTTGACATCCTAGCCAACCTAGTTTAAGTCATTATCATTCTATCACAGATGAGAATAATGAGGCTCAGAATGCCTAAATCATGTGTGAATGAATGTCCATATACTAAATGTCAGAATCTAAGTATCTCTTTAGCCCAAACTCTATGATCTTTTCATAATACTACACTCTCACAAATTCTGTTCATTTTTGGAAATAGTTGCATCGATCTGTTTCTTCCTTTCTGCTCCCAACTTCAAATCTTTATCATCTCTCTAAAGGACACCATTATAAGTGTCCCTGTTGCTACTTTCTCTTTCTCCCTCATACCCCACTCTAATAATAATCCATTCTATATAG
Organism: Sarcophilus harrisii; assembly: GCF_902635505.1. Taxonomy (NCBI): domain Eukaryota; kingdom Metazoa; phylum Chordata; class Mammalia; order Dasyuromorphia; family Dasyuridae; genus Sarcophilus; species Sarcophilus harrisii. The sequence goes on along the minus strand of NC_045426.1, from coordinate 174,444,346 downwards.
TATAAAATCAATTTTATAAGACATTACACAGCACATGGTTTTCTGTGCTAAAAAATTTCAACAGTTCCATACTGTCTAGAGTATGAAGACCTAAACTCTTAAGTCTAGCATTAAAGACCATCCATAAGAGATTCCCATACTATGTATCTCTCTCTCTCCCCTTTTATATGAATTTTCTTCTCTAGACAAACTTGTAGAATCCTTGACCTATGAACATGTGGTATGAATTCCATCTCCATAGTTTTGTTAAAAAAAGTTTCAGCTTTACTGAAATGTCTTTTAGCTTAATCTCTCAAATAATATAAATTCTTAAAATGCCCCATCAAAACTCATTTCCTTAACCTACGAATATTTAATTTATCAAATACACAGTTAGTGATGGTACAGATATCTGGACTTAAAAAGTCATAAAGTCTGCAGTCTAGTAGGATGAGTAGTTTATGTTACATAAACAGCTATAATATAAAATAATACTCAAGTGCATAACAGAAATATACAAAAGGGGTTATTTGAAATTTTCTTACGAAAGACTATTAACTGAAAGGGGAGGATCAAGGAAGGCTTCTTGCAGGAGGTGACATTTATACTGGATCTTTACATAGATACATAGGATCTCAGTAAGTAGAGATTTGGAGGAAGGGACAATATAGGAATTTAAAAAACAAAAAAACTTCTTAGCACACACATACACATACACATACACACACACTTATACACATGGACAGATAGTTCAGTTTACTTAATGGAGTCCAGTTTACTTAATTTCTTTTTTAAAAGACTTTAAATAGCAGTATTTCTTTTTTTTTTTTTTTAATAATAACTTTTTATTGACAGAACCCATGCCAGGGTAATTTTTTTGCAACATTATCCCTTGCACTCACTTCTGTTCCGATTTTTCCCTCCCACCCTCCACCCCCTCCCCTAGATGGCAAGCAGTCCTATATATGTTGAATATGTCCTAGTATATCCTAGATACAATGTATGTGTGCAGAACCAAACAGTTTTCTTGTTGCACAGGGAGAATTGGATTCAGAAGGTAAAAATAACCTGGGAAGAAAAACAAAAATTTAAACAGTTTACATTCATTTCCCAGTGTTTTTTCTTTGGGTATAGCTGCTTCTGTCCATCATTGATCAATTGAAACTGAATTAGGTCTCTTTGTCAAAGAAATCCACTTCCATCAGAGTACATGTTCATACAGTATCATTGTTGACATATATAATGATCTCTTGGTTCTGCTCATTTCACTTAGCATCAGTTCATGTAAGTCTCTCCAAGCCTCTCTGTATTCATCCTGCTGGTCATTTCTTATAGAACAATAATATTCCATAACATTCATATACCACAATTTACCCAACCATTCTCCAATTGATGGGCAGACACTCAGTTTCCAGTTTCTAGCCACTACAAACAGGGCTGCCACAAACATTTTGGCACATACAGGTCCCTTTCTCTTATTTAGTATCTCCTTGGGGTATAAGCCCAGTAGTGGCACTGCTGGATCAAAGGGCATGCACAGTTTGATAACTTTTTGGGCATAATTCCAGATTGCTCTCCAGAATGGTTGGATTCGTTCACAACTCCACCAACAATGTATCAGTGTCCCAGTTTTCCCACATCCCCTCCAACAATCATCATTATTTTTTTCTGTCATCTTAGCCAATCTGACATCTGTGTAGTGGTATCTCAGAGTTGTCTTAATTTGCATTTCTCTGATTAATAATGATTTGGAACATTCTTTCATATGAGTGGTAATAGTTTCAATTTCATCATCTAAAAATTGTCTGTTCATATCCTTTGACCATTTGTCAATTGGGGAATGGCTTGGTTTCTTATAAATTAGAGTCAGTTCTCTATATATTTTGGAAATGAGGCCTTTATCAGAACCTTTAACTGTGAAGATGTTTTCCCAGTTTGTTGCTTCCCTTCTAATCTTGTTTGCATTAGTTTTGTTTGTACAGAAGCTTTTTAATTTGATGTAATCAAAATTTTCTATTTTGTGATCAATAATGGTCTCTAGTTCGTCTTTGGTCACAAATTTCTTCCTCCTCCACAAGTCTGAGAGATAAACTATCCTATGTTCCTCCAATTTATTTATAATCTCGTTCTTTATGTCTAAATCATGGACCCATTTTGATCTTATCTTGGTATATGGTGTTAAGTGTGGGTCCATGCCTAATTTCTGCCATACTAATTTCCAGTTATCGCAGCAGTTTTTGTCAAATATTTTGTCAAAAATTTTGTCAAATTCTTATCCCAAAAGTTAGGATCTTTGGGTTTGTCAAACACTAGATTAACAGCAGTATTTCTTACAGTATTTTCAGAAATACCAGTCCTGCACCCTCATTTTACAAAAGAGAAATAGATGACCACTAGATGTGAAATGACTGCCCAAGATCACACCATGAGTTAGTGGTACAGGCGAGCCTAAAACTTACTTCTTCTGATTCCCAGTGCTCTGTATACTTTTTCTTTTAATCATAGATTCAATTCGATATGAATTGATCATTATTGAGATGAACTGGCCTGAGATTTCTTTGGTAGAGTGTAATGGGCCAGAACTCTGGAGAAATATACTTGAGGCAAGGATTCTTACAACAAGATGTTAACTCAGTGGAACTGATATGACAATGGTTATCTAATTTAGCATGGTGATTAATAGTTCCCTAGATTGATTTAATCTTAAAACAAATAATGGTTCCCTAGTGATATAATGATTCACTTATACTCAGTAGGATGAATGGATTTAATTGTAATAGAATATTTAAGACATCAGAATCAGATCTAGAGGAGGACTGGAAGAGACTTCAAAATAGAAACTCTCATGGTGGCTGGCCTGTACTCCTTCACTTTTCCACTGAGACCAAGGCCTGTCTGAAGGTCCTGTAGAAAGCTAGCCTGGCCCCAGGTGAAGAAGACAGACTGTTAAGGAGATAATAAAGACTTTGGACTTTATTGCTGACTATTCTTGTGGTGATTATTCTGCTGAAACCAAGGCAAAGCTCCAGAGAGCTTGCCAGTACATTACAGTAGAGGGAACTCCCAAATAAGGCACCTCCTCTGCAATTTATAATCTTAGAGAATTACATAGAACCCAGGATCTCCCAGACAGCATGTGAGTAAATTGTGATTTGAACCCAGGTCCTTCAGACTTTCAGACTATCTCTCTATTATGCCAAGTTCTTTCTTGACACAAATAAATGGAAAAAACAGATTGTATCTAAGATTACCTAAAAGTAGGCCAATTTAATTGTTGAATTATTATGGTAACTTAGGATAAAATAGGCCAATATATTTTTTATTAAAGTTTTTTATTTTCAAAACATTTGCATGGACAATTTTCAACATTCACTCTTGCTGAAAAACATTGTATTCCAAATTTTTTCCCCTCCATTCCCTCCACCCTCTCCCTTAAATGGCAAGTAATCCAATATATGTTAAAAGTGTGCAATTCTTCTACACATATTTCCACAATTATCTTGCTGCACAAGAAGAATCAGATCAAAAAAGAAAAAAATAAGAAAATAAAATGCAAACAAACAATAACAAAAAGAGTGAAAATGCTATGTTGCTATCCACACTCAATCCCTACAGCCCTCTCTGAGTATAGGTGACTATCACAAGATCACTGGAATCATCTCACTGTTGAAAAGAGCCACGTCCATCAGAATTGATCATTGTATAAGCTTGTTGTTGCCTTGTACAATGATCTCCTGGTGTTGCTCATTTCATGTAAGTCTCTCCAGGCCTCTCTGAAATCATCCTGCTGATCATTTCTTGTAGAACAATAATATTCCATTACATTTAAACACTATAACTTACTCAGCCATTCTCCAAATGATGGGTATCCACTCAGTTTCCAGTTTCTTGCCACTACCAAAAGAACTGCCACAAACATTTTTGCACACATGGGTCCTTTCCCCTCCTTTCAGATCTCTTTAGGATACAAACCCATTAGAAACATTGCTGGATCAAAGGGTAGCTTGATTGCCTTTTGGGCATAGTTCCAAATTGCTCTCCAGAATGACTGAATCACTTCACAACTCCCCCAACAATGTATTAGTGTCCTAATTTTCCCATAGTCCTTTCAACATTTGTCAATATCTTTTCGTGTCATCTTAGCCAATCTGAAAGGTATGCAATGGTACCTCAGAATTGTCTTAATTTTCATTTCTCTGATCAACAATGATTTAGAGAATCTTTTCATATTACGAGAAATAATTTCAACTTCCTCACCTGAAAATTATCTGTTTGTTTCCTTTGGCCATTTATCAATTGGAAAATGGCTTGAACTCTTATAAATTTGAGTCAATTATATGTTTTAGATATGACTAGATCTATCTTTTAAAAATGGAACTCACTATTTAAAAGTTTAGTTTTTGCAAATGGCAATGCAGCTTGTCACTTAACAGACCAGAATGATTCTACTAAAGAACTTAGTATTAGAAGAAATAGAAATAATTATATTGTTAGCAGTAAAAATAATGAATTATATGCAAATTCAAAGTAACTGGTAGATGAAAAAACATCCTGATATGCTGAAACAGATGAAGGTGCAATCAAAAGAGCTAATGCTTGCTGCAAAAGGAGGCACTGTATCAATGACTTGTGGAGTTCTTGTTAGTAAAGTCCATTGAGCCATTAGAACATCATAACCTTAAGTTCAACATTAGAATAAAGTGAAACTCCTGGCCTCAAATCATTACCCTGAATAAAACCAACAAAAGCATTAAACTTTAATTTTAAATAAAAATAATTATAGTTGAAGGTTGTGTGGAAGATTCTGCATTTGTAGTTTAAATCATATTATAAGAAAAAAGTGGTAAATTGTCCAAAGAAAGACTGATTAACATATGTAATGAATGATCATTATGGTAAATATTGAAAAAGAAGATCTGAGTTCAAATCCAGACTCAGACACTCACTGGATAACTTGGGCAAGTCACTTAATGCAACTGCCATTCCTCTCTCCCATCAAAATAAATAAATAGTGAAAGAATAGATCTTGAATTCTAACCTACTAGAAAATACATGAATGACTATTTACAAAGGATAGATGATAGAAACTTACTGGTGTTTTTCTTGGTCTTTTAAAATGAGATAATATGTAAAATGTTTTGCAATATTTACCTAATTGGCACATAAATACTAGATATATTGTTATTATTATTAAAAATTCTATAACTAGCTTTCACTTAAGAAATGAAATATGTGATTTTATCCATATGTGAAAATAACACTTCTGATTTATTATATAGTTGTGGCAATGTTTAGTGAGTAGCTAAACCCAATGGTGAAGCAATGGGCTAGATTTGGGGATTCTTTAGTCATGGACATATACAAGCTGTTTTATTAGGTTATATGCTCTAATCAAATGAGCCAATTTCAGCTGTAGCAGAAAGCATACACATACACACACACACACACACAAGATAAATAGAGTAATTATTTCTGCAGGCAACATGACATAGCTTATAAAAGGTCAGGGCAAAATCCAGAGGCATCCATGTATGAGTTCCATAGAATTCTAACAATGTCAGCTAGACTGACTTGTGTTGAGGATGAATAAATAAGACTTTGAGGAAATTAATTCATACCTAAGAAAATTATAGATTTTTAGCATATTTCTTACATAATTTATAATTTCTAATATTTGGGGCAAGTTAATCCTTCTGTTGTAATCTCAGGCAGATGTCTCCTATATTCTTTCCTCATTTTTTGGCTCCTGTTTGTATTACAAATTATTTCTTGCCCATTATAGCTCCTTTTTTATTTTTTGCATGGGTCTTGCCAGAAAACAAACTATATATTTCTCAGGATTAAATATCTAGAGTTGGAAGAAGCTTCAGAGACCATCTAATCTAACCCTCTCAATCCATAAACCGAGGTCTACAGAGGTTAAGTCAAATGCCCAAAGTGATCTTTTCTGCACCTGGTGGATGGAGGTTGTAGGATATTTTCCTATATGCTCAAATCTGGCAAGTTTTGGGAGGGCTTCATTATAAAGTCACAGCTGCAACATAATAATATATAATATTATTAGGAAGAATATAATAATGTTTAAATAATATTTACATATTGCTTTATGGTTTGCAAAGTGTTTTACAAATATGATCTCATTTAATCCACACAGCAACTCTGGGAGGACTGCTCTTCCTACTAGACCACCTTTATTAAGAAGAGGAGGCAAGAGGAAAACTTGAGAAAGGAGAAAAAAAAAATCAGGTCAATTAGGCAGTTGTACTCAGAAGACACTACTAGGAACCTTGGAGGTCTCCACATCTCAGTGATTTATGCTTCTGGCACCTGTTACTTCTTCTTCAGTGTGAATTAGGCAATGTAACACAGTATTCATGGATTTGGCTATTTACTGGGACATCTAGAATGTATCCCCTGAGAATGGGGAGGGAATCCTATTTATAAAGAATAGCAAAAGATATTATTGCATGGACATCTTAAAGGATCATACTTTGAGAGTTACTTATCCAGGATAATATTTCACTATTAATTACACAATGGAAGAAATAAAGAGGATAGACAAATAGACATAATAGATTATGAACAGAAGCATCTTTTAAATGTTTTGGATATAAGTTATGATTAGCTGAGAAAGGAAACTGACATTCATACAGACAGATCTATTCATGTCCACTGGCCCCAAAGGACGTATTTAGATTTCAGTCAGAAATTTATTATGCCAGAATATTCTGTTTCTAGAACCTCACCCTCCTACGGATATTATCTTATTAATCTGGAATTAGGGGCTGGAACACTCAGACTAGTCTCTAGAGAAACATGCCAAGGGGAGGGGAGATCTTAACAATTCTAGTTCAGATTCAAATGAATTTTTTGGGAAAAAATAGAGTAATAACTAGCTTCTGTGAAAAAGCATGTTTTTTAACTTTTGAAAATCAGATGTAGCATTCCAAGAGGGTGGCGTGACATCAGAAGGGATCAGTGTCTGTGCCTCCACCCAAAAGCAGAATTCATCTGAACACAACCCAAAGGGATTACCTAAGGAACTATGAGACTCATACAAATGAAAGAACATTTTGGTGATTTCCAAGTGAATTTATTACTTTTAATTTTTTAAGTCTATTATAATGAACCAAACATCCTCATTTAAAATGAACTTGTTGCACAATAGAGCATCTTTGCAATCATTCCAATTATTTCAAGGTATTTCTCAACAACTGTGGACAAGGCCGAATGATTCTGGAAAGAGCCTCACTCTTATATTATTTGTTTCTGATAGTTAGGAGGTCCAGAAGATCTGTGAAGGAGATTACCTAAAACAGCAATTCCACAGAGTAATCCATGGCAACCAAGTATTCCACTGCTACTGCTTATGAGAAAGACCAGATCCTCTTTCCCAATATTTTATATTCATCTTTTCTTCTCTACCTCATTTAGAGTTATATCTAAATATTTAATCATATTCAAATTTCTGAATTATTTATGCTCATTTTGAGAGCAATACTCTCCAATACTCTGAAGAACAACCAGATAGATGATAACCTTAGAGCTAGTGGCTATTAAAAGAAAATGTTTATATGTCTTTATACATATTTATATGCATATGTATGTATACAAATAGATATGTATGTATATATATGTGTGCATATATATGTGTGTATATACACACATATATATGTACACATATCCACATCTATATCTTCAAGTTCAAGAGGTTGAACTATCAGGAAATCTTAGCCTAGGGTCAGTGAAAATGTTTAAAAATATTTTAATAATTGCATTTTAAAATAATTTTCTTTGTAATCCCATATATTTTTATTTCATGCATTTGAAATCATTATTCTGAGAAGGATAGCTAAATGGTACAGCGTTACAGTGTACAGAACATAAGCTTCTTTGTTGCTGTTAGTTCTTCATGTTTGAAGAGGCCTCAATAATATCATGAGTGATGTTTTGACTTGTGTGTAACTCAGGAAGACTTGTCTTCCTGGGTGCAAACCTGGCCTAAGACACTTACTAGGTGTATGAAACTAGCAAGTCACATAACACTGTCTGTTTCAGTTCCTCAGAATACCTCAAATTTGGTTGTGAAGAATTGGACACAACTGAAACTACTGAACAAAACAAAAGCATGCTGTGAAGGGGTCCATACATTTCATCACACTAACAAAAGGTCCCTAGAACAAAAGAAATGAAGAACTTCCAAACTAGATGACCTCAAAGGTTCCATCTAGCTCTAGAACCTAGAATATACTAATGCACAAAAGATTTCAGTGAAAACATGGCATAAGGAAGCCTAAATTACTTATTTTAATTAAAGAGACAGTTTCTATTAGATTCATATCCAGTGGGGAGGGGAAAAACATTTCATGTAAATATTACCTAAGGGAGTTGATCATGAAAAAATCTGTTTGAACATAATTCAATTCTTAAAATATTAGTGTTTTAGTTATTAAATTGATATTTCACAAAAACAAATTATTTCATCTTTAGTATCTAGGGGCTTCCAAGTTTATTCCCATAACATTTTAACAACAAACCATAAAACATTAAAACCACTAAAATCAATGAGTCAAGAAATATTGCAAAACTAAGATTTAAAAAAATTTAAACATTAACCCAAATCTAATTGAATATGTGGACTTTATTGTGGAGAAAACCATTGAATAATAGTTTTTGTTTAGACTTTTAAAATTAAGATGTTAGTTTGAAGCACAATTTTGAAATATAGGACATTTAATGCAAATTAGTGGATTAGTATCCTTTGGGGCCAAGGATCTGTTAGGCTTCTTAGCCTGAATTTATACCCCAGCATGTGATAACTTGGCATAGCTACATTCTGTTGCTATGTAAATCTGTTCCTTTTCTATCTGCCTAATTAAGTTTCTAAGAGAAAAGTCTGCTGAACAAAGTCTCTCTTTCCTAAGTTCTTGCAATTGAAAATAGACATCATCAACCCAGAAAAAGAATTACATTTTGACCTCAGTAGACTATTTGTCTCTTTGCCTTTTTTTATGGTTCCTTCTCTCTCTTTTACATATTAAGTTTTGCTTTTGACACTGTTCCCATTGCCTCTTTACCTCATACTATTTATTCAATTTTTTTTTATTCAGTCATATTTCCAATTTTGATCTTCCTCTAAAAATATGTTTTAAAAGGTTTCTGGGAAAGTGCAAACATATAGACAAAAGTATAAGATGAAATCATTGTATATATCTCAGAACTGGGATCATTGTGACTTTAGCAAGACAATTCTGATCTCCGTTAAGACTTAAATAAATGTAATACAAAACACTTAACAAGTACACTCATGTCTAAGAAGGAAGGTGGGGTGAATGGAACATGTACCTAATGTCTTCCCTTTGGATGACAGCAATAAGGCAAAGTATGAGAGTCATTTGGAGTCATTTAATGTTCAACTCCAAATCTTAAAAGGCTAGGCAGACATGCACATTTTATGAATTAATGGAAGAGAGGAGATGACAAAGATGTAAGCTGGATAAAACAGGACAATGAGTCACATTACCATTTTGAAACATTTCAATTTTAAGTCACAGTTTTATCTGTATTTTAAAAATGTGAATTTTCCTTGCTACTAGCTCTTTTAAAATATTGATTTAATTTATCAAGCTGACAAATAGTAAGAAATAGCAAACTGATAAATCCTGCAGCAAGGTGAAAGGTCACAGCAGTAGAAAATAGCTACTCTATTTAACATTCTATTCTACTTTCAGGTTGGTATAAGTAATAAAGCACTGACCAGGCCCCAGGAAATTTAGATTCAAGATCCAGTTCTTCCATCTAAATAGCTAACTTAGACTGTTACGTGACTTGCCTAAGACACAACTTCCTTATCTAAAAAAAATGAGAGGGCTCAATTACCAACCTGCTGAGTTCATTGATCAAGGTTGTCCAGTTTCCAATTCTAATTTCTTTTTTAAAAATTAATTGATAAGGTATTTTATCTATGTGCTTAATCACAAAAATTAATTCCACCATTCTTTATTTAATGAATTTCATTGTGTCAATATATTCATCCACAGTGTGTCTAATAATGAAGGAAAGTTGCAAGTCATTCTAATAACAACTGATGGGAAAAAACCCCAAAACAACAGAAATCAGGCTAGCTTCAATAACTGAGAGGAAATTGCTTCATCTAGGAAGATCTTTGACAAAGGTCTGTACAAACCACTGCACATTTTAAAAACAGATATGCAATGTTATTACTGAAATTGCTAAATCATCAGTGAAGTTGAAGTGATCAACTATCTGAAATGATAGGGAAAATTTTAAAAGCACTGACTGAGGGGCAGCTAGGTGGCTCAGTGGATATTGCACCAGCCCTGAAGTCAAGAGGACCTGTGATCTTAGACACTTAACTCTCACTAGCTATGTGACTTAACCCCAATTGCCTCAAAGGGAAAAAAAAAAAAAAGCACTGACTGGCTAGATATTCTTCAACTCATTCCCACTGGTAAACTGTAATCAAACTGAGGCAGTTATCATGGAATTATGAATGGGGGAAGGAAGAGACATTTTCATAGATTATGTCACTATATATATGTTGTTGCTTCGTCTATATCTTCAGGTTAAAGGAGCTAAGTGCCATCATGAAGTTTTTATTACTGTTGCTATTTATTGGATGAGATGAGCCAAAGAATATAGCTTAGGCTGTATATTGGCAAGAACTTTTATCAGTTCCCCATTTACATGGGCAACAAAAGTGTGGAAGCTCATTTTAGGTTGCTTGCAGCAATAGTGTACATTTATCAAACTGGCCCATATTTTATGCAGTTTGGAATGGCATAACTGTGAGTAGAAAGGCAAGCCTCCTCCAGGCTTGCAACAGCTCGGCTACAATGGTCTGAGTTGGTTTCCCTTATTTCTGTTTCTGGTGTGAGGCCTGGCTTCTGACATTCTTGGGAAGGCAGGTAAGAGCTTGTGTAATGTGTCTATGTTCACCTGGGTGTCTGTGTGTGGTCCACAGTTGGACTGGATTAGCAGGGCTAATAGTCCTGACAGTAACCAAGTGACAGAGTGGAGGAGGGGAGTTTGAAAGTTTTGTCAGGGAGACCAGAAGTTGGTCAAGGAAGCCTAGAGAGGGTGCAGCTGGGAGCCACCTAGAGACCCCAGTCACTTGGATTCTCAGAATGTAAAGAACAGCACAGATTTAGTTTCAAGTGTGGTAAAATCTAATCAACTCCTTGAGAACTGCAGGCAAAAACCACAGAGAGGAGGAATTTGTGTAAAAGTTAAGGAAAGGAGTCCACCTGGCAGGAATTCTTGGCTAGGGACAGAGAGCTCCAGAAATTAGTAGGGAAGCTTAGAGAGATAGAGATAATTAATCTCCTGCTATCCTTAATTTCATCTTAGAGAGATCTTAGGGTTCTGAAGAGAAGAGAGGTAGGGGGAAAAAGGTTCTGACAGATTCTGAGGCATATGTCCCAGAGCTTGGGAAGAAAAGGGGAAATGTTTCTACCTAGAAATGATGAAACCTGCTATAGAGTAACTGAAGAAGACAGAACTTTACAAATAGATGAAATGGGCAGGAATATGTGAGTGGTAGAAGACATAGAGTTTGGAATTTAACTGATATAAAGGTAATTGGGAATAGTGTTTGCATTGCCTCCTTCTACCATCTCAATTCCTATACCAAATGGGTCATGGATGGTTCTTTTTGTTTGCCCAAGCAGGAACTCTCACATTTTGGAGGAAATCAAAAAAAATTCCTGCAGGTATGTAAGCCACAATAAAAAGGAAGAAGAACAGATACCCTTGAAAAAACAAAGTCTGTAAGATGTGCTTAGAAAGAGAAGGCAGATCAGCTGAAATCTCACTAGGATTATAATTGTCCAATTGATCTTCTTTTTGAGATGTTAGTCTCTATTTGCAGATTTATATATTTTAATAAACAAAAAGGGTGAATCCTGGGAATCTATCCAGGAAAATGATGTTATTTGACTATTTCAACTATCAGCAAGGAGGTTCTTTGGTAATGGACAATACAGAGCAGTGGGAGTATGAAGGTGACATACTTTTCAAAAATTATCAATTTGGTATTCTGACATTCTGAAGTTCAATAACTTAAGGCTGAATAGCTTGGGGTTTTTGGTGTGCTCTAATTCCTCACTTTTGGAAGTATCTATTTTCTTTTGTACATCATTCATGATTACCCTTCTTGGAATTTATAAAAGGTTTGGATGATTCTAGGCCTTATGCAAATGAATGAAATATAAGATTTTCAGTGTCTTCTTAAGACTTCAGAATTCTACCAAAACTTTATATTAAAGTAGTCAAGATGGAAAGCTGCTCCAAACAATTTTTCAAGGAAAAGACTTATATAATGGCTTCACTGGTATAGTACCTCAAAAGTTTCAGTCTTTTTTCTTTTCTTTTTCTTGTTGAAATGGATCCTGATAGGGTAGCCACTGGGAATCCCAAAGAATGAAAGACCTAAAGCTAGAAATCATGCAGTTATTCATTATCTGTTATTCACTACATTTACTCCTTGAGAAATATGAGGAACTGCATTGTAAGGAATAGGGAAGTTATTGGTAATTGGAGCTACCCACAGATTTGATAATGTACTATTGAAAGAACAACAAAATCCAATTATGTTCTATAGCATCAATAAAAAAAAATCACATCATACTAAATCTGTTACATGCTTCTATGTCCACAGTTATCCTGCAATCCAAATATTGTATTAATTTAAAAATGCCCCAATCCTGCAATATGTCTGTGATACACATCTGGGTATTGTATCCAATGAAGTGGACAACACATCTTTACTTGTTTGTCCTATAAGGCCTTCTTCCATATTTCCCTTTCCTAAGTTTGCCACTGAAGATCCACCCAAACCAATGAGAGGCTTTCTCCCAAAGGAACTGATTATACATTAAATTACCCAGACTACTGCTGATGACTACGTCACATTTTGTGAAAATAATTTTGGAATGTCTTCTAAAGGAAATTAGGAATTCAGCTATTTTTCATGCTAATAATGATGCCATCCTCAGTATTTATTGCTTAAAAGTCTCCTGGGACTCTGGACAGTATTTGGATATTTTATTACAACCATTAATACAGGGAATAAAAGACAGCTGAGTGTGATGGGGCATTGTCTGATCTCAAAGTCAGGAATTCTTGCATTAACAGAAATGTAAGAAACTGTGTGACATGACCCTTATTTAAGGACAAGTCACTTAAATCCTCAATGTTATAGGAAATACTCTCAGTCTATCAACTGAAGAAAGGACAACTAGCATTGATAGAGGAGAGAATGACCAGGTAATATACTAGGAACCTTCAACAGCTTGAGTGTGGTAGTCTGGAGGTGTTTTTCACTTGTTTGTTTTATATGGACCTGCTCATTGACACTCTGCCAAGGAACTAGAGCACTTGTGTGCCACTTTTAAATTTTCCCATTATTTGTATATAGTTTATACTCTAGGTCTCTCCACGCTGGAGAACGAGGAGGCAGAGGACACAAAAAAAGGAAAACTCTTCTTGATTTAGTCAAGAACTGAATATCTGTTGAGAGTATATTGAGCTCTGGTTTTGATACCAGGAATTCCTGGATTCAAATCCCGCCTCAGATACTAGCATGGCAAGTAACCTGACATCTCTGAGTCTCAGATTCCTCATCTGTTTAAATAAGGTGGGTGATCTTGATGCCTCTTAGGTTCTCTCCCATGCTAAATTTATAATATTATAAGCCTTCATGGCCAAGAGCATTCTTTATTGTCTAAACAAAGTGTGTATCATAAAGATTGTACATGGCAGGTTCTCTTAGGCACCTTTTTATTTCAAAATTAGTAAAGAGTAAATAGGCCCTCCTTGAAAGAGACATTTTATAGGTAGCAGAGAGAAACTAAAAGAAGTTAGAGATTAGGCTCAGTGGTCTTAAAACATGCTCACTCATTTAAAGCTTTATTTTGTTCTCCTTCCTTCTATGGCATTTACTATCTCTAATCAATGCTATATGTGGGGATAAACTTTAAATTATTTGTCAAGAAGGGAAATGTACTTTCTCTCTTCCTATTCTCTACTAACATTTTATGACAAATATGTAGAGTTTTAGCTCCTGGTAGTTCCTTGGTCAAGTTCTCCATGGTTAATTCTCTCCACAGTTAGTGGAAATGAAGTCTATTTTTATGTGGTTAGTACCTTTTTTGAGTCAGACAACAAGCAACTCTAATGGAAAGTTATGTCGCTTCATGAGGAATGTCGAAGTTCTATTTTCTATCTTAACCTTCCAAAGGGGAGAATGTGAAGCCATTTGATTGGCACATGATGACATTGGAAAGAACATCTGTTAAAAAACCCTGTGAATAATAAAATCTATCCTAATTGCCTATTTAAGAAAAGCTATAATTATCATAATACATGTCTTATTTAACAAACAAGACATTAATTTGTTTTGTAAATTTTCAAAGCTATATTCAAATCTGCTTTTTTCATTTTTAAATTCCTATTGAGTCCCACCAAGTCTTCTTAATTAGTTAATCAATATTTTTTACAATGTTTTACAATAACCAAAAGAATGATTTATTTAGATGTTCCATTCTGTTTTTAGCAGATACATCATTGTATTCATCTCATGACAGGGTTGCTAATCTTTCAGCCAGTTTTTATACTCTCCTAGGTAAATCCAAACTAATAAAAAGCATAAAGGAGACTAAGAGTAATAAGAGTATGCTAATTGCAGTTAACTCTGATTAATCCAATTAATTTTTCTCTTTTCATTTCATGTAGGTTACTTTTGTTTCCCAAACCTACAAGTTCCTTAAAATTAGAGCCACATATTAATTAGCTGTTAATTAGCTCATTTGTTGGGTACATAAAAAGGAGAATAAAATCTTGCTGATTTGAGGGCCAATAGCTATTATTTATCTTCTAATTAGTTAACAATACACAGTAAAGCATAATTCACAATCAGCATATTATATGAAATAGTTTAGATGTGCTTTCAAATATATACCTTCTCAAAAAAGATTGATATTTAGCATTTTTTTTAGATTAAAATTTTATTTACATCAAATTTTTTCATGAATACATGATGGGGGAAATTGAATCAAAACTATGATAAACTAAATTCTTATTGCATATGTTATTTTGTTGATTATGTTAATTTTCTCCACAAGGTACTTTTTCAAGTCAAGCTCAATGAAAGATATCCCATCACAAAGTTCAGAAGTAGCAGTAGCAATACTATCATTGGATATTTATTGACTACACAACATATGAGGAAAGGTAATGTAGTGAATTATAGAATAATAAATCTGTGAATCTATTTATATAATAAAATTGTCAGGAAAAAAGTAAATAATAATGAAGTAGATTTATAAAATAGCTTATTTAAAAACAGGAGATGAACATGAAAGATATCATTTGTGGATAGTAATAATTAATTATAGCTACAAATTTAAAAATTAGAACATAAGAACACTACTTTGCTTTTTTTTTTACTCGCCATCTATGAACAATTCTAGACAC
This sequence comes from Sarcophilus harrisii, assembly GCF_902635505.1. NCBI lineage: Eukaryota > Metazoa > Chordata > Mammalia > Dasyuromorphia > Dasyuridae > Sarcophilus > Sarcophilus harrisii. The sequence continues at coordinate 174,428,872 of NC_045426.1, read as the reverse complement.
TAGAGAATATTATCCTGCACAGTCCTCTGTAGACTCAGAAACCTGGAACCAGAAAAAAATATTTTGTGGTTGGATGGAAGGAAATTACTTAATTTTCCACACAGTTCAAGAAAGTGGGTTAACTGTAGCATGAGCTATTCCAGTCTTTTATGAACTAGCCTTTATCATTCACCAGCTTGAGGACAAAGAACTGTGTAAAATGAAAAACTTCTAAAAAGTCCAAAGTGCTGAGAAGGATTCTCAAGGTACTTGAATTCAAAACAAGAAAAGAAAAATTCTAGGGGAAAAGAGGAAGATGGTAGGGAAAGAGAAAGAGAGGAAATGACAGTTATTAAAGGATTGTTAAAAGATAAGAAAAAGTCATGATCTTTATTTGCTTGGTTCAGCTGGTCAAAGAACCTTTGTGTTTCCTTTGCCTTAATCCATGTGAAAATTGTTGGCTATTGTTTCATTTGTAGTCAATAATTACCAATGGGTTTTCATCTTATTAGGATTGTACCTCCCAATTGCACTTTAAAGAAAAGATAAGAAAGGATGGCACATATCTTTTCCTTGTCAGTGACTTTAAAACGTTAGGAAATAGAAGTAACATGCACAGAGTAGTACAATTCACTGAAGTCAACAATATTGGTGCATCTTTCTAAGGAAGTCTGAAACAGCAACTTTAAAAAGGTTTTTTTTTTTTTTAAAGTATCATATAATTCAGCTTTTTTCCCTAATATTAAATTTGATTTTAAGTTGTAATTTGTAATTACAATTTAAGTAGCCTCTCTCCATATGCTGATTAAAACATCACCATTTGAAATATATAAACATTTTTTGCATTAAATAGTATCCTTAAAAACAACAAATACCATCAGATTTCAAACCAGGTTAAATGTTATCTTGACAGGACTTAATTGTTTAGTAGAAATTTTAAAATGATAGTTCCTTGTCTGTGAGACAATTGATGTATTAAGGATATGCTCAATTTTATAAGAATCATAGAATTTCAATTGGAAGAGACTCCTGAAGCCATCTAATCCAATTCATATATGAAAAAAAAAATCCCTACTAAATACTTCCCACAAGTGATCACCAAACCTTAAATAGTCAATCAACCAATCAACAAATATTTAATTGCTATTGTCATGTATTGTTCTAAATGATGGGGATACAAATGAAATGAATCAAACAATCCCTACTTCCACCCTGCTTGTCCTCTCTGACTATTAGACTAAGTCTAGCCCTCCATCTATGTGAGAAGTTGCTAAGAATTTGAATATAATTTTCAAGTTATCCTTGCCTTGCCCCTGAGCCTTCTCTTTTCTAGTTTAAACAAACATTTCTAGTTCTTTCAATTAATCCTCACATAACATATACTCAAGTATCTTCACCATTTTGGTTGTTTTCCTTTGACTAATTTTCTCAATGTCCTTCCTAGAACAGCTTTCCTTTTCCCTAATCCAGCCCATCCTTAGATTTAAGGTTGATTGACCTCTGGAGGGTGAGGAGGAGGAGGGAAATCTGCTGCCTTCCAATGGGTGGCAGGAAGACAGAGTAGCAATAAATGTTGCTGCTGAGGAGAACCACAATCTTTTGTCTAAAATATTCCTCACTATACCCACTGCCAAATTCCTACTAGGAGGAAGTCTTTCCCAGTATTGGCTATATGCCAATCCCCTGATTTCTACCTTTGCTAGAGATAACACATTTATCATTTGCTTTAAACAATGAATCCACTAATCTGAAGATTAGTGTCATCTGCTTTGTCAGTACTCTTCAAGATCCTCTGCATTTTATTTGTCCTACTATTTTTCTTTCCTAATTTTCACATACATGAGCTCTCCTTTATTTGCTCTCTCCCAATTAGAATGTAAGCTCCTTAAGATTATGAAATGTCTATTCAATTTGTATTCTCAATCTCAGCATAATGTTTAGCACAGAGTAAGTGCTTAATTAATATTTTGTCATTCCATTCCATACAATGTGATAACTAGAATTGAACAAAATATCCCAGATGGTGTCTGACTGGGACAAAATATGGAAGATCAATAGCTCCTCATCTCTGGAAGCCATTCCTATCTTAAAGCAGCTCAAGATTTCATTTACATTCTGAGATCAATGCATGTGAAAAAAAATCAAGTGATGATGTCTGTATCTGACAAAGGAATTGAAATTCACAATACTTCCTTTTGGGGCAATTAGATGGTGTGGTGAATAGAGTACCAGCTCTGGAGTCAGGAGGACTTGAATTCAAATCTGGCCTCCGACATTTAAAACTACTAGTTGTGTGACCCTGGGCAAGTTATTTCATCCCAACTGCCTCTCAAAAAAAACCAAATACAATACTTTCTATTAATGATAACATTCGAATCAAAGTCAATGTGATTATTGCTTCAGAGGAATAAAAAAGAAGTTGAATTGGATGCCACAATTTTAATTGAGGTGATTATTCTTTAAACTTTGTATAGTACTATTATTTAGGACTTCTGGTTAAAATGGCCCAAGGCAGCCCTGGAATAAAATTGAGAAGGTGACTTTTTCTTCCAAAAGGCTATGCCTTTCCCCTAGAGTGGCTTTCTTAGCATTGTACGTTCTGTAACATAAACAGGAAATTTCAAGCACTCAACTTTACTACAATGAAATAAATCTTTACCCCAGAAATGACCATGTGCTAGCAAGCCACTTATCTTTTAGTACCTTGGGCAATTCTATAAAGGTATAAGATACAAATGAGTCACTAATATATTGGTGGATTGAATTTTTACAGGGGGAATTCATTATGCCAATGAAATCACACTCCTGGAATGGAAAAAAGAAAGAAGGGAAAATATAAACTATATATTAGGTATATATATATATATATATATATATATATACACACATATAGGTAAATGCACAATTCTCATTGAAGTTTAGTGAGTAAAAAGATGACATGGCCAAACCTTGCCTAGTCATGGGGTGATGAGAGTTCACATCAAGGTTACAGAAGAAGTGTCAGAGGAGAGAAAGGGGCATATCTAAGAGATGTTATGAAGATAAAATTGATTGGTCTTTGCAAAAGATTAGATATGAGGGTAGGGAGAAATGAGACAGAGTGAAGGGTGAAAGATAACAACTAGATTGTGAGCGTGGATGACTAGGAAGATGATGGTAACTTCATTTGTAATAGAGAAGAAAGGAAGAGAAAAATAATGAGTTCAATTTTTTTTTTTTTTATAGTAAATTTTTATTGATAGAACCCATGCCGGGGTAATTTTTTTTACAACATTATCCCTTGCACTCACTTCTGTTCCGTTTTTTCCCTCCCACCCTCCATCCCCTCCCCTAGATGGCAAGCAGTCCTATATATGTTGAATATGTCCTAGTATATCCTAGATACAATATATGTGTGCAGATCCAAACAGTTTTCTTGTTGCACAGGGAGAATTGGATTCAGAAGGTAAAAATAACCCGGGAAGAAAAACAAAAATGCAAACAGTGTACATTCATTTCCCAGTGTTTTTTCTTTGGGTGTAGCTGCTTCTGTCCATCATTGAACAATTGAAATTGAATTAGGTCTCTTTGTCAAAGAAATCCACTTCCATCAGATTACATCTTCATACAGTATCGTTGTTGAGGTATATAATGATCTCTTGGTTCTGCTCATTTCACTTAGCATCAGTTCATGTAATTCTCTAATGAGTTCAATTTTTGACAGCCCAATTTTAAGATGTAATTTAGCTATAGACACAGAACTAGTCAGTGTAACTTTATTGTAAAAAATCTATGTTTTCTGACTCCAAGTCCAGGACTCTTCCTAAAATTCATCAATGTGGTTATTCCAATCCAATTATGTCTGCCCATCTTTTGCAATTCTTTCCCATATCTTCCTATAAAGCCAATATGTGGAGCCATCCAATGTAGAATGGCTCATTTTCCTATTCTTTTGATACTGCATGGATAGCAATAGAGCACCCAAGTCATTCACCAGTAATCTCTTATTTTAGCTATGCCACCAGTCCTATTTATATTTCTAGTAACATATTTCTTTGATGAAGTCTTTTATTATCTATTTCTTTTCTGCATAATTTCAATAAAGGACCATGACAAATCAAGTCATTGTATACTTGGAAACTTCAAGATAAAGATACAGATGACAACAATGAAGATATGGTAGGAAAATATGATTTAGGTTGAAATACAGAGAGAAGGAAAAGGCTTGTCTCATGCCTCTATTTTATCAATATTTTCTTCAGTATGAGAACTAGAATGTGCAGAAGCATGACTTTTTTCTAGAGGCATCAAGAAATCACTGAAGCTTTTTACTCAATGATGTAACATGCTTAAGACCTTCATTTTAGGAATGTTAATTTGGAAAGCATATGGAAAATGGATTAAAAAAAGGAAAGAACAGCAACCACAATGTCCATTTTATGGTTTGCATTTTTCATCCTGGGCTGTAAAGTCATTATTGTTAGCAACTATTTCTTCTCAGTGTCACATGCTAGTCCCCTATATATCGCAAATAGGTCAGGGATATCTGATATGTGTGAATTATTCCAGGTTATTAGGATACATTTAGAAAAGTGCTACTTTGAGTGGTACTGTAGCCTACTTAAAGAGCCACACAACTCTATTTCTCTAAATCTCTAATATGAACCTTGGAGGAGAGTCTTATTCCTTATATTTTAGTTAGAATAAACCTAATGTACTGTTAATTGAACTGATATTAAAGAGGGGCAGCATGCTATTCTAGAAAGCACAATGAAGTTAGGAGGACCTGGATTCTAATCTTAGTTCTTTTGTTTTTCTTTTTTTTTCTCCCTCTCAAAATGCGGTCACCCAATCTTACTGAGACCAGGAGTACAGCAACCAATCAAGGCCTGAACCTTTGTAAAGCTTTGACCTGTTCCATTTCTGATTTGGGCTTCTTCATCTCTCCTTGGACAACCTGACTGCCCTCTGCTCCTAAAACCTCACCATTCTGGTGCCAGCCTTTGTGGCTTTTATTCCACTATAGTTGAGTGTCATTGAACTCAAGTGATTCAGCAGTCTCAGCCTCTGGAATAGTGGGGATTTACAGGTGAGCACCACCACACCCAACAACTAATCCTATCTCTTCTACCAAAATGAGTTAAATGAACTTAGATAAATTGCTTAATTCCTCTGTGACTCAATATCCTCATCTATAAAAGGTCCTTTGCAACCTGAATATAATCTATTTTAAGTGATAAAATTGAAATATTACATCCTATATGAAGTTACTCTGAAAGACCACTCATTTGCATATTGCAAATATCTATAAATAAAGCCTAAAGACCATTTGGTAAGATATGTTTTTATTTTTTATTTTATAGGCATATTTTCATATTTTAAGACATATATTTTATTTTATATTTTAAGGCATAGTTTCATCTTCCAGGAGTTATCAGCATATGGTTACAACTACCAGTTTTGAGAATTCCAAAAGAATGTTGGAGCTGAATTAAATGTCTACTTTATCTTATCAATATTAACTCCACTTAAGTTTCTGTTTACCTTTCCCAACCTCAACAACTAAGTCTATAACAATCTCTTTTTTATCTCCAGGTGGGCTTTCAGGATAGCCTTTGTTTTCGAATTCTATTTCCCTAGAGATACTACACAGTGCCAAATCCCAGGTCAACAATGATTATTGTCCAACCTTTTTGAGGTGATTCACACCATTGTGATTTCAACTATTCAGATGGTGAAATTTGGACATATTATGAGCTTATTTGCTATTAGATTAAGTAAAGATTTATCAGTTAGATAACTTGGTAATTAGGCAATCACTACAGATGAGTAGAATCCAGAAATAAGAGGTAAATTGGAAATGATCACATTCTGGAGTTTGTACATAACTTTCCTTAGTCAAAAGTGTTCTTGAAAAGCTCATTACTTCTACATCACTATTCTCTGAATTTTGTGACATGGATATAAGTCATATAGATATAAAAACAAAACTGAAAAGTACATACCATCAAGGAAAGTAAGTAGAAAATATAAAGCATATGATAGATTTCCTTAATCTAAAACATGGAAAGCAAAGACTCTAGGAGGGTGTTCTGATGTTTTATATCAATAGAAATCATGTCTGTCAGTGATTTGAAATTTAAATGCTTGTAACAGTCTCTGAGAATTGTGGAAAAGGTCCTTACCAGTTTACATTATAAACATGAGAAGGGAATTTAAAAAAAAATCATATATACAGTTTTCATTAAAATGAACAAGTTGTAAATTCATGCTCAGCATATTTAAAGGAAATTGTAATAACTGTCTAAAGAAAATGTGAAACCCTAAAGAAAAACTAAAATCATGCTTTAAAAGCTCTTCGATCAATTAATGCTGAAAATTATATTAACTTTTTAACAATATTTTTTACCTTTCTGAATACTTTAAAAAGCACTTAAATATTCTTTTTTAAAAAAGACATAATTAGTAATTTTATTTGAAAACCATAAGATTTTTAATAATTGATCTTTATTTAATTACTATCAATGATGAACACAATGAATAAATCATCTTTCAAGTGTACCAAAAATATTCAGTATACTTTGGAGCAGTCCCAAAGCTCCATTATAGGAACCAAAGTGAGAACCACAGAGTAGTTAAGTAAACAGAGAGAGAAGCTAATAAAAAACCTACCTTAATAAAAGAAAAAGCAATTCACTATTTCATTTCTTTTGAAACTAATGTAAACATCATGATACAATTAAAGTCTTCTATAAATGAACCTTTTATATAATAACCAAAATAAACATATTTTGACTTCACAATTCAATATGCTAGTAATTTACTATAAAGGTTTATATGCTTTAAATAGTTTATACATATATAACATGTACACCCTTATGTAACACATATACATATGTACATGTATGCATAGCATATATATGTGCATAAACAAATATGTGTAAAACCAAGTTTCAATCTTATATTACAACCTCATCATGAGTAGGAACTGTGCATTTATGCTATTTATATACCTAACATCTATCTAGCACAGTGCCTGATTTATAGTAGGCACTTAAGTTCTTATTGATTTATACCAACTATATATAATTCTGTTGTTTTATATATGATTGTTAAGTATCTCTGCAAAATCGAAAAAGGCATATTTCCCCTATTGTGGAATTGGGGAGAACAATATAAACAAGAAAATATTGGGGGAAAATAGAGCTGTCTAGTCACTACAATCTTGAAATAGCTAACACAAGTACAATAATTGAATAGAGAAATGTTTAACAAGCTAAGTATGTAAAATCTCTAAAATATTTTATACATACATATATATGATATATATATATATATATATATATATATATATATATATAAGTAACTAGAATCTATATAGTGCTTTAAGATTTGTAAAACACTACAAATCTCTTTTTTAATCATGAAAACCACTTTGGGAGGAGGTGCTATTATTATCCCCATTTTAGAGATAAGGAGACTGAGACAGGCAAAGATTATCCAGGGACATATAGCTAGTAACTAGTAAGTGTGTGAGGCAACTTTTGAACTTACAAATATAATGCTCTATTCTTTGCACCATCTAGATGCCCTTTGTTGATAAGGCTAGAATATTTGTTCCTTCAGAAAGGATAGTAGTCAAGTGTTTAGGGTCAGTTAGGTGGCAATGGTAAACACTGCACTGGGCCTTGAAAAGGAAATGTCAAACCACTCCAGTATTTCTGCCAAGAAAACCCCAAATGGGGTCACAAAGAGACAGACATAAGTGAAAAACAACTCAACATTTGTAGAATATTATACTCGTTACCAAGGAAGGCCTATAGATGGTCTAGCTAATGATGTAAAGATTTAACATGGGAACTCCACTATGAACACTTTCAATGTCTTTTCAGAGGGAAATTCGAAATGTGATGACAATATTCCTTCTTTTAACCATTACTTATGTAGGCCAAGGATGCTAAATTTGTAAAATCCTTTAAAATTCTAAAAAGTTATTATAATAAGCTTTTAAAATGTAAAAATGTATGAAAGAAAACAATACATATGGAAATGTTTTTAAAGGAAACAAAATTTTACTAGTATATATCATATCCATAAATAACAGATGAAATATGGAAAAAATCTTTACAATTTTCCAATGGCATCACAATAGTTTAACTTTTTCCTAGGGTTTTTTTTGGGGGCAGAATTTGTATTTACTACAATTTAATTTACTGACACTTCCCATGATTTAAAAAAAAAAAAATCAGGAAATTTTTCCAAGTCCCGCCCCCTCCTCTCCTTGCTAATGTCTAATAGAGGAGATATACTATTGTGCCACAGTTTTCTTTTATTATTCTGACTCAGTTTCCCTAAATTGTCCTGCCTCGGTTTCCCTAAATTGTTCTGCCTTAGTTCCTAATTGTTCTGGTCAATATTGCAATACTACCTCTTCCTCTTAATCATGATGATACAGATAAGGAGAAAGACTTTCTGTATTAGACATCATCAGAATGTTGGGTGCCTCTCTCCATTCTAACTTATCAGAATGTTGCATGCCTCTCCCCATTTTGTAATCCCAATTTATCAGATGTCCTCCATGCCTCCCCCCACCTTGTTAGAACCGAATTGTTAGTCCCGTGTTCCCACTTTCAGTGCTCTGACTCCGCCCCTGCCTCAATCTACCCCTGCATCTGAGCCACATGTATATATATGTCATTGAGAACTCACATTGTTTGCTGGATTCTTGGAGACAATAGTCTCCTTCAGCCCTGGGACCAAACTTTGGATCCATTTGGTCCCAGTAAATCTCTTCCTTTCAAATAAATTATTAAAAACCCTCTAATCTCTACCTTCCCTTAGTTTCTCCAGTATTACAATACCAGTCTAATATTTGGTAATAACATTTAATCTAGTATGAATCAAATATTATTATTCAAAATTCCTAATCAAATAAAATATTATATCTATATAGGGAAAAAGGCTACTTTAGAGACAGTTTATATTTGAAATATTAAAATGATAGATAAACACAAAAAACAGATTATGACTTGCTCTGCCTTTCTTGGTTTTGAATATGACTGGGAGAAGAGTAAAATTTAAAAAAAGAAATATTTGAAGTAACTTCTTGTGACATTTACAAACTAGTCATAATCAGAAAATACCAGATATATTATAGGAAAGGTTTATTTCCAAATTTCTAACTCAGTTTAAAGATGAAATAAATATAAAATTCAATTCCCAAGTTTTCTTTTAAACTTATATTAAAATTGTGACAGCACATCAAAGAAGAACACTTAAAACAGTGCAAGAATGATACTTCAAAATTTCATAACATTACAATTTTATGGAAGCAGGTTGAACTACTTCTAGAGTGAGGAAAAAGCAAAAGAATTTCTAATTTGATATGTAAGGGTCAGGAAGATCAGAATCATATGCTATTAAATCTGAAAAGGACTTTAAAAAAGGATATTCCAGTCCAATCCTCTTATTTCATAGAAAAAATAACTAAGGTTGAGAGTGGTGAAATATTCCTCTGAGGTTACACAGAAGAAACAGGACTAGAATCCATGTTTCTGAACTGCTGGGCTAGTGCTTTTTTCTTCACATAATAACACAGTTGCCAATAAGAGGGGATCAATAAAAGAGGATCTAAGTTGGGACAAGTGCTTGCAATTTAACTGATGTCAGGCATAGGTGTCAAATATATCCCTCAAGTAGCATAAGACCTACAACAGTTCTAGTGCTAAAAGGACCACATTAAAAGATAACTTGGAAATATTTAACAAAATAAATAAAAATAAGATAAAACATAATTAATACATTTTAAAATTAAGTTCAATATGTTACCTACAGAGGTTCTTATGTATAGATTAGTTATCTAAATCTAAGGATTTTCATTTAAGTTTGCCAACTCTGGTATTGGTAACTACAAGTAATGAAATTTTCTCTAACAAAGTAAAGTGGCAAGTTGCTCTACAATGTTTTAAAAAATACTTAAGATATTGAAAGACTAAGTGATCTTTCTCAAGTTCATATAATAAATATGTTTTAGAAGAGATTTGAAACAATCACACACATACAGAAAAACAAACATATATCTTGCCTATGGAAGCAATCTCAAGAAAATCAGATAAAAAAAAAAGTAGCTGCAGCCAAAAAAGTATTATCTATCTATATAAACATGTCTATTGTGTCAATAAGCTTTTTTCTGTACCTTTCATATACAAACTCTTGTAATTTTGTGTTAAAACCTAAATAATCTTGACAAATGATCAAACAGAAAAGATGATGATAATTGTTATGATAATGATATTTTGGGCTTGGGGAGAAGAAAAGGAAAATAAGTAATTCAATCAGTATTAGTTCTTCACTAAAGACTGATCTAGGCAGAGTGCTGAATGGGTATCCTATTTTCCTGGTCTAATTTTTTTCTTTTTTTTTCACCTTTGGTGGCTTTTGCAAAAGTCCCTTTTATCATAGCTCTTTTTGGATTTCTGGACTTCAGATTTTAGACCTGAACCCTAAAATATTTAGACCTGAAGACCTAAATATAAGGATCATCCCAGACACTTTCTTGTAGCAGCAAAGGCCAAGCTTTCATTTCCTGGCCTTTACTTGTACACCTAAAAACCTTCACATATGTGCTGATCTTCCTTATGGGATGTTGTCTCTCAAAAATTAGATTTCAGCTTGAAAAATAACTTCACCAATCACCTATTGGAAGAATCACTTCTTTCAGAAGAAAAAAAAAATAGCCTAAATCCTCATAGATTTTTAAAATTTTCCATGTTTCAGATGTTATGGTATTGCTGCATTTCATATCTACTGAATTCAGTATGTTGGGTTGCTAATGTTTTTCTATACACATTTTTAAAATTAATGCTATGAAATTTCTCTTCAAAGTATTCTTAATACTAAAAGTGAAAACAAAAGTGGTAAAAAGAAACAAAATCAATTTTGAATTTCAAGCTCTCAGAAAAGTTAATTTAATTTCAGAACAAAAGAAAAAAACTTTTTTTTTTAAACAACTGTGTCCTTAAGACAATATTCATGTTTTAATCATTTCTTGCTTTTTCTCTGAAATTTTTTCTGAAGCTTAATCAGATTATTTTAAATTGTAATATTTTCAACCAGTCACAATCAAAGACCCATGGAATAGGCTATATGAAATATATCAGACATTATTAACTTAATGTTTAATTTATTATTTTTTCAATTAAGGTTACTGTCATTTGATAAAGAAACTGCATCATAATATACTTAATATTTTTATGGTGATACAACACTGGGCTGGTAATGCATCCGTTCTAGAGTAAGGTGAACATATGCCAGTACAAGTGGTTTAATAAGGTTATAATGTAAAAATAATACCTTATGAGATTAGGTAATATACTGCCAAATCATAGAATATACTGTAAAATTAATTCCAATTGGCATGAAAATGATATTAGTCACTACATTTTGGCATATGACGAACATCATCAGACTAATCTCAAGATTCTGGGGAAGGGGAACCATAGCCTAAATAATTTCATAAGAAAATGAATTTCTGAAATACTGTTAAAATTTCTGAAAATCCTGTCAAGTCTTGCTTATTCAAAATCAGTATCACATACAAGGGAAATATGGAGAGGACTATACAATGATAATAAAATTAGTGTAATGAAGAAACTAAAGTCATTGGAATCTTCACACACACATACACACACACACACAGACACACACACATTATAGTAGAAACTGAAATGAGGAGAAAAGAAAGGGGTAGGAAAGTAAGAACTTTAGAGAATCCTGTACTGTAAGGAATGATTCATACAGTTAGAAGGAAAACCATGATACAAAGGTAACATAAAGCCCAAAAAGGAAAAGTTGGTCAATACTGCCAAATATGCAGCAGACAAATCAAAACAAACAGGGCTGAGAAAAGTTTATTGATCAATCAAAAAACCATAGGAAACTTTGGAGAGATCAGTTTCAATTGAATGATGGAACACTATATTCAGAGGATGAAGAGCTGGGTCTTCAATTAGGAAGATCTGGGTTCAAATGTGGCTTCAAATATTTATTAGCTTTGCAACCCTAGGCAAGTCATTTAAATTTTGTTGGCCTAAATTCCTCCAACTGTAAAATGGGAATAAGAAGAGTGTCTACTTCTCTACTTTGATCGTGAGGATCAAATGAAATAACATTTGTAAAGTGCTTAGCATAATACCTGGAATGGGGTAGGTACCTAATAAATGCTTGCTTGCTTTCTTTCCTTAGCAGCCATGAAACAAAAATTACATTTATTGAAAAGCCGCTTGATCCTATTATCATTGAAGTCACAAATGAAGTGATAAGAAATAAGATGATTATTCAATGCTTCCTCTCCCCTCTCCTCTCCCCCAATCCACTAGGGGTTTTCTTGGCAAAGATATTAGAGAAGTTAAACATTTCCTTCTCCAGTTCATTTTACAGGTAAGGAAACTGAGGCAAATAGGTTTAGGTGACTTGTCTAGTATCATGCAGTTCCTGAGTATCTGAGGAGATTTGAACTCAGGTTTTCCTGACTCCAAGATTGGTACTGTCTATCCATGGTGCCTTACTGTAAAGGGGAGGAACAATTAGGCCATTGATTTAGAATCACATTTTTCTTGTTTCACATTATATGTATCTGAAATTATGAATGTTTTTGGCCAAGCCTTACCTCTAGAAATTACAAACAGACTCACTATGCTTTGGTACAGAAATAAAATCTAGCACATAGGACATCAATTCAGTAGTAGTATGAAACAAAAAATAAAGAGCTGGACTAGGAGTCAAGAAATCATGGGTCTAACTCCCTCCTTTGACATTTACTAACTGTGATCTTGAGCAAGGGACTTGGCTTCTGTAAGCCTCAGTTTCTCCATAGGATAATAGCAGCTATCTTCAGAGGGCAGCTGTGAAGATCAACTATGATTATGTAAACTTTGCAAACGATTAAGTGCTATATAAGATATTATTTTTATGGACTATTAAGAAATTTATAAATATTGTATTTCCAAATCCCGACAATTTATATTAGATAAACTGTATAGAATCTGATGTTCTAGTCTAGAATATTCAGTTTCTTAAACTACTTCAGTAACATTGCTCTTGCCAGGGTTTGTTTATAGAAATAATTTGGCTGTTTTTTCTTTTGTATTTTGAGACTGTTTCTTACTATGATTTAACCACTGATTTTCTGGTTTATACTGAATGAGATTTCAATAATTAAAAAACAACAGTGAGAATCCAAAATTCAGCAGAGAAATGTAAAAAATGAATAAAAGTGGAAGAATATTCCTTTTTGGGATCCAAACAAGCCTACTCCAGAGATGATGTAAATCAACTTGGCCTTCTCTAAAACATCTAAAGATAGGTGGGATCTGATTTAGATTTAGTCTAGATTGCCATCTCATTAAAATTCAATTGGGATTCTCCTCTTTCCCAGGTTTATAAGTTAATAAGATAAAAAGGAAAAGAAAGTGAGAAAAAAGTCTCAAAATACAATTCAAACAAACATTAACAATGGAGATAATTACTTGAATTTAGTACCCTCAAGTCACAAATTTTGATTCATACATTAACTGGACTTTCTGAATTGTGTAATAAAGCTGAAATTTAAAGCTCAAGATGATTTCAAGATTATTTAGTATCCTATATGCTATTTCCAATTAACATGGAAATAACCAGAAATTTTTTAAAATTGTAATTTCAGCATTTATGGTTAAGAGAATAAGAATTAAATAATTTACTAAGGTAACACTATTTATTCAAGCATTTTACATTTCCTCCAATTCAATCCAACTTTGGCAGGGAGAAAGAGAAGGTTCTGGTGTTTATATAAATAGAAAAACAGTTAAACTGAATTTTATCATGGTAAAATGTGAATCTTTCATAAAAACAAAATCTAGCTATGCTAACACAAAGAATTTACTTTGCCATAAGAATTAAATAAAAAAAAAAAAAAAAACTACTTACTTTTCCTTTTCTTGAAGAGTTGGTTTCTGAGGAACAAATTGAGCTTCTGTATCAACTTTTTTCTGTAACCGCTGCCTCTTTTTTCTGCTTGGTGCAATATCTGTGACGTCTGGACTTGAAATAATGGAATCGTTTTGGCTAAAATTGGCTAAAATGAAATGAAATGAAATAAGAAAGTAACCTAACAAGGTAAGGAAATTTTAAAATAATTAAAGCAAAAATGTTCTTTTTAATCTATAGAAAACATTTGTAAGTTAGACATTGGCACTTATTTTTTACCTTTTGTATTGACATTTAATAAAAAAAAATCCTTCTTCATATTTTGCTGGCGATTGAGGAAAATACAATTAATTAAACTATGAAGATTAAAACTTTAGCTCTTGGTTTTAGTACCAACATTTTTTCTCCTTAGGTCTAGTTTCACTAGTTGAAGATTCACTGTGGACTCAAAAAAATTAAGTTAAATATGAAGTTAAAACATATAAATAAGTGAGCTAATATCATTAAATGTCACTAAAGTGGCTCTATTTGTAGGACCATATATATGACACTGCCTAAAAATGTTTAATAGATATGAAGTTAATCTAAAGGGTAAAATAAAAGTATATGAATTGTCTTGTATGTCACTTTGACAAATAATTCTGCCATAAGGGTAGTATGCAGTCTACTGGATGGCTGACTTCTTGCTAAGGTAAATATTGTACAGGGCACCAATAAGGAATTCAAAAACAATTACAAGTCAGTATCTATTCCTGAATTATTCACAATACAATGCAAGAGATCCACTATAATCCAATAAAAATTTACTGATTACTGTGTGCAAGGCTAGAATATAAAGATAAAAGGAAAAACAGTTTGGGGGACCTTAAGTAAAAAAAAAAAAAAAAAAAAAAAAAAAAGAGTAGTTTAGGCTCCATACTCAATTAATACATCATACTTTGCTTTTTTTTCTGGATGAAAGTAGATTTTATAAAAGGATATACAGTGGGCCAATTGTCTTACCCTTATTGTTATATATTTATAGAATATATATTTATAAAATTTATAGAAATATAGAATATATAGTATATCATATAGACTTTATAGAATAAATATAAAATTTATGGAATAGAATATATAGAGAGAGGTATTTGAGATATCTAGAAGTTACAAACAGTATTTTTTGACTTTAGGAGCGTACAATCAAGTTGAGAAGACTATATAATTGAAAAGATAAACAGTAGTATATATCAACTAAGTGGTACAAATATTATGAATTACCAAAATACAACTTTCCAAATTATGTAAGGAAAATTACTTTGAACTCTCTAATAATAGATTACTATTATTTATTTTCCAAAAAATAAACAAATTAAGTCTTTCTTTGTCAACAAAGTGCTGTTGGAGGGTATTTGGTTTTTAAAAAATGTAGATTCACAAAATATTAGACTTGGAAATAGCCTATGTTTATCTGAAAGATCAATCTATATAGCCAACCTATACCTTTTTCAACTTTTTTAAGTCAGGAAAGCAAGGTTCATTATTTTAATCATTCACAGAAATTAGCAGGGGAGAAGGGAAGGGAAGAGGACAGGGAATAAGTGTTAAAAGAAGGTCAAATGGTATGTACATTATCATGAATACAGTAAATCATAGAAGAGAAAACCTTTTTTCTTGATGTCTAATCCAATAAAATCTCATCTAATGTAAATCCTTTCATATAATAAACAAAGGATGGATTCTTTTTATGAAGGAAAAGGTTAGCAAAAGGGTCAGGGTCAGAGGGCATTTTAATAATAGATGGGATACAGATCAATTTGCAAATCAGAAAGAGGATAGCATTACTGACAAATCCGATGATTTAGAAAAGCTGAGAAAAAAAACAAAAGTAACAATTTTTGTTTTCTTGATGTTTTTATAATAAATGTCAACAACAGAGAGGATCTTACAAATAGAGAAAAATACGTTCTAACTTAGCAAATCACATGCTAATACTTTACTGGCTAGTCTCTTCAAAATACTTTATTGGCATTCCATAAATATAATATTTAAACTGTAAAAAAGAATGTACCATTTTTATATGTCTTTTCCCCAAATACACTGGAGCCTCTTTACAACGTTGCCTTTTGGTAACTATATTAATAGTGCCCATATAAAATATGTGATGTCTTTCTTATAGCATTTTTTCCTCATTTCTAGTTACATTTCAATGACACAATTTAACTCTGCATATATTAAATCCTTGAAATAATGAAGCATATCATTAACAATTCTTTACGTATTTTATATCTTTCTTTAAAATGAAGTTTTCATGTTACCATGATGCAAAGTTATTTATAAATTCATTTTTATTATAAACTTAATGCCAAATAAAAAGAACATTTCCATATTTTAAGTGAATGCATTATTTCTTGAATTCCATATCTTCCTTTTGAAGATTGGCTTTTGCCAATAATGATAGAACTTTCTATATATAAATGCTTCTATAGCTCTTAAGATTTATGAAGTACCTTATATATGTACATCTAATCTTTATAATGTCCTTATAAAATAGTTACTACATATGAATACATGTATATATGTATGTGCATATAATCCTATATGTAACGAAAATGAATATTGGACAGCTTGTAAGGGGAGAGTGAAAAGTCTATTATTTTCTACTAAAGCAGCTATCTCCCACAGTTACATACTAATCTTCTTAGCTAATACACATGCACACAAAATATTTAAATATACAAATTCAATCATTTGATTATAATATTAGTTAAATAGAAAGAATAAGTATTTAGCAAAATTAGGCAATCAGGGAAAGAATTTGTGATTTCATCAGCATGAGAAATTCCAAATATGGTTAACTTCCTTTATTATCACAAATAGCAATTATATGAAATAACAGATCAAGTCCTAGACAACTACCTGAGGCAAAAGAAAAGAAAAAAAAGTTAAGTGACTAGCCCAGGAAGACTTTGAATTGAAGTCTTCAACCTTTACTTTGAAGGTATTCAACAATCTCAAAAATTTTGAATTTAATGATTCTGAGGCCAGAATCTTTTTATACCTGTAAAAATTCCTAGAGGGCTTCATTATGAGAGTTTATATTTTCTGGTTTTCCATTGGGGAGTATGAAAAATACCCCAAAAATGGTTAAAAATCAACTGAGGCCATATCCTCAGCAGAGAATAGTGAAGCTTCCTTCTCTTTATATTTCAATGCCAAATGTTAAATGACAGTTAAATTCAGGCTTTAAATTAAGATCAAAGATGTTTTCACATTAATGTATTGAGTCAAACAGATTGCTAGAAAGAAATGAAAGTCCTGTAAAATTCAATATATTACATTACATCCAATTATTACAATCCAATTACATCCTGGTTATTACATCCAATAACCAACCAGGAGTCAGGAAGATTCATATATATGAATTCAATTCTGGCTTGAGTATTAATTAGTTGTGTGACCCTGGGCAAATTACTAATCCTGTTTAACTCATCTGTAAAACCACTCCAAGAAAATCCCAACTATAGTCAGCTAGATTAGACTAAAAGACTGAATAACAATAAAATGCAAATTCAACTTATTAATATCACCAATTGCTTACAATTAAGACACACTATTTTATATATAAATATACATATATATTTATTATATGTTATATATTATATATATTAAATAAATAGTAGAGTTTATTTGTTTAGAGTACAAATAGGATAATTAATTTACTAATCTCCCTAATCTCTTTTATTTTAACTCTAATCTCTAATTATCTTTCCTTCTTAAGCAGATTATGATATCTTAACTTAAAGATATTATATTAAGGCTGTACTAATTATTATTGATACAGCACAGTGATGTCTTCAAAAGAAAAGAACTCTGATATCTTTAATGCCAGAGTAAAATGGAAATGTTAGATATAGAAATATTTATTTCATATATCCTGATAGAACTCTGGGGATAAAGAGGAGGCAGGCAGAGAAGCAGGAAAACAGTTTTCAAATAGGAAAATGCCTTTCTTTAAAAGAAAAAAAAATTTGAATCAGAAGTAGGATATGAGAGTGTCAAGGGTGACCTGTGACTTCAAGGACTTATTCCTTACTGAATGAAGGACAATATTATAAGAATTTAAGGCCTAAGTCTCTACTTTATAAAGTTCTTCTGCTTGTTTAGTGGAGAACCAAGTGCATTGTAGATGCAAAAAAACAGAAATAAAGAACATACAAGAGCAGGGAAGATGGAGTTGTTTTAGGAGGGGAGGAAGAGAAAAACAGGTTGAACTGATTGGGTAGTGTCAAATTATATAAATCAGGAGGAAAAATTTTGACAGTCTATTCTCACTCCCACCCTTCATGCCCTCCTCATGTAAAACTTCCTTCCTTTCCTCTTCTTTTTAAAGAAAAAGAAACAATTTTATTGATTTCCTCTAATTTTACATTGTCTAAATTTCCTCCATTTTTTCTTTCCCTTCCCCCTACTTCCTAAGAGATATCCCATAAAACAAATAATTTTTTTTTAAATAAAATTCTCTAACTTAGATCTTTAGTCAGTTTATTTGACTTTACATCCTTGTTTTCTTGTCTTTGTACCTTCAGCTCCATCCTTACCTCTACTCAGTAAATCATATGATTACTCATATAATCAAGTGACTAAAGGTAGGATAGCATATGCGACCAAGGTCATTTGAAGGAGTCATATTTGAAACTGTATCTCTTTTCTTACTAAACAACAACCGAGAGTTAATTCCTTAACTTTTGGAAAAGGGAAAGGGGGAGGGGGGGGAGGGCTTGCCAACCCTTGCATTTGAATCTTATTGCATACTTTTCAAAATGTTTATTGAGAAAGCTGCAGGACAAATTACGTATTTAGTTCATGTATCAAGTTCACTACAACTAGAAAATGTGGTCTCTTCCTATAAACCTTGGAATGGGGAAAGGAAAGCTTTGACTAAGAGGCTTTCCTTACAACTTGACAAGAACTCCACAGGGGTCTGGGGAGGATATGTTCCAACAGGAGAGAGAGAGACACAGTATGAAATTCCTTGAGCTCTTTCAATGTCAAGATAAAATGACATTTTATCAAATGTTGTGGAGGCTTTCTTAACCTTCCAGCAATGTGGATTTACCCCAGGAATTAACATATTTTATAAATTTAAGTCTACAATTATCAAACCCTCAAACCTCAATATTTTCAAGTTCTTAGCTTATTTGGTCTTGTCACTTGTTATCAGGAAACTTGTTTTAAATCCTAAACTTTAAATATTTATTTTTATGATACATTGCTTTAACACATTAGAAAGTCTAACAAAGTTCCCAAGGAAGGTGTTAAAA
The DNA here is from genome assembly GCF_902635505.1 of Sarcophilus harrisii. Taxonomy (NCBI): domain Eukaryota; kingdom Metazoa; phylum Chordata; class Mammalia; order Dasyuromorphia; family Dasyuridae; genus Sarcophilus; species Sarcophilus harrisii. The sequence goes on along the minus strand of NC_045426.1, from coordinate 174,409,646 downwards.
AAATCAATATACCAAAGGATAAGTGATTAATGTTAGCAATCAGTTAGCTTTAGAATCAGTATCTCAAAGAACCAAATGAAGAAGACTCAGGTGTTCAAATTCTTTGGCAGGCCTCTCCTATATTTCAAAATCTTCAATGACTTTAGAATTCCTAAAGATACAATAAACTCCATAATCTAACATATATGGACCCCCATAAGTGAACTGTCTTTCTAGTATTTTTTCTCATTACTAACCTTTAGGAACCTATCATTTATTTATTTGATTTTGTGATCCTGTTAATTTTTTCCCCTTTAAAACCTACAAGTTACTTTTGTGCATATAATTATTGAGATTTGATTAGTCATATACATGATTGGGCAGATTTTAGCTGATCACTCAAAAATTTGACTAAAATATGAATCATGACCCTCACCATCTCTCCCATATCTCTAAAAAGCAGGAAAGTGACATGTTAGGAAAAAATAGTAATTTTCCATTTTTCTAACCCAGTCCAATTGCAGAACCACAATAGAGAATTTCTTGTTTCCTAAGTTAATATCACCATGTCTCACACCAAAACAAGCATCAAACCTAGATAAAAATCCTTGAATTACAGCATTAAAAACTCTATTTAAAGACTTAGCTTCAAAAATTGCATTCCTTTCTTTTCCCCAAGGCAAAATAAACAAACAAAACCACTTTTTCTATATCTTCAATCTTGGTAACATATCTTATTGGTAGGAATAAAGTCTTTGAAAGAAAAAAACTGAGATAAGGCTAATTACTCCCTGAAGAAATTTCCCAGTATTTTAAGAATAGCCATCTATTTTTAAAGTGGCTTTCTAATCTAATCACAATCAACATTATGTTTTTCTTTGCCATTAGTGGAATAGGGCATTTAAAAAATTTAAAATAAATTACTATATAGTTTTTACTATTGTAATCTACATAAAGGCATTAATAACCATCTTATATAGGTCAATGGCATAATCTATTAGTTTGCAATCAGTAAATAATAGATAATTAATTACCTGTGCTCTATCTAGACCCTTAGAAGTGGTTCCCCCCTTACTCCCACCCTTTGCCCCAGAAGTCACATTTCTCATTTAGTCAATACAGCTGGAAGTAAGATATGAGGATGAATAACATTTTACAGAAGGGTAACTAGAGATATTTGGAAGTTTAACACTCACAACGTCATTTACAAAGATCAGGAGGGTTGAGCTACACAAGATAAACATCAGTGAGATTGATGGGTAGAAAAGTGATACATTGTCCAGGTTAAATTTATTTATAAACTACATAAAAGCCATATTTCAAAATTTTAATTATATTTTCATGCATATTTATTTTTAAGAGCTACCTAATATTTATATCAACAATGTTATAATTTCCATGTTTCATTATTCAACAAATGTTTATTTCATCATGATGCTAAGTAGAATTTGGGGAAATCAAGTGATGATAATTACTTCTGCATACAATATGTCATCTCTTCATAATATTATAAACTTCCCAAGGACAAGAAGATTAGTTGTTGGGGACATGAGGTAAACACAAATTACTATAAATTAAAATGAGATGTGCCATAAAAAGGACAAAAATTAAATGTTCTGAAAAGTGATTAAAAAAAAAAGAACAACTGTTTGAATACTTTTAATTGAACTGAGGTATTTTTCCAAACTTTTATAATTTTTCAAAATGTCACTTGAGGTCTTCATTTGGTCACTCAACAAAACCTATTCTAATTTTTTCCTCTAATACTTTTTATCTGAGACAAAACAAAACAAAACAAACAAACAAACAAAAAAACTAAGAGCTAAAGAAAATAGACTTCAGAGATTAATTGTTATATGAAGTTTCTATATTTGAGTTTCTTCTTCAGTATTGGTAACAAGCACCATCCCAGAAAAGTAATCAAGTCCCAAGACTGTCTATCCCAGTTCTGGGCAACTCTGAGTAGAAAAAAAAAAAAAAATGCTTATTTTAAACTTAAATGTCACATGATTTGTATCCATTGGTCATAACTCAACAATTGAGAACCATTGCATGGAAACTATTCAGATATTTGAAGACAATGTATCTTCTCCAAATAGCTCCAATTTCTTCGTGAGATTTTCTCACTTTATGTCCTCTTACCATCAAAGTCTTACTTTTTGTTGACTGACTTCCAATCATCAAAATTATTCCCAAAATATGACACTCAGACCTGAAAGCAATATGATCCCTGGAAGCTATTATTCTTTCTCTCTCTCCTCTAGCAGCCAAACTCCTAAGAAGAGATGTTATCACCTTTTAGTTTAAACTTCCTTGCCTTTCATTAATGTCTCAATCCCTCGAAATCTGGCTCCCCACCATATCTATCGATTGAATCTGCTCTTTTCCTCAGACCTTCTGGATTTTTCTGAAGCTCTTAAAGATGTTGATTACTTTCTTTTAGTTTTTATTTATCCATATCTGTCCACCAATCAATTAATTAATAAGCAAAATTAAGCACTTATAGAGCTTGCATTATGCTAAACACTGGGGATTTAAAAAAAAAAGAGAGAGAAACAAAATATCCTTTCCTTTAGGAAGCTCATAAATATCTTGAAGAATTTTTCCAACTGCTATATTAAAATTTAGAATTTCCCCAAGTAAATTAGTTTTTTTTTTTTTAAAGATATAGGATTAATCTTAATATGATTTATTTCTAATGAATCCATGCTGGCTTACAGGGATCATTGCTTCTCTTTCTAGGTACTCACAAGCCATCTCTTTGATAAGCAACTAAGTAAAATAGATAAGATAATCAAGACAGAAGTTACAAAACAAGCAAACAAACCAGCAGTTTAGTATTTAAATAGACTCAAGAATGCAAACTGCTTGAGGAAAAGAATGCTGGATAGAATTTATGTGAAAAGTAGCAAACAGTTTAGTAGAAATTTAGTTTGAAAAAGCACTAAACTCCATATAATACAGTGCTTGAAAATGATTTTTAAAAAATCTAGATATTAAAGATCACACCATGAAAAACTTAAATAGTGGAAAACACATTTATGGATAGTAGTAAAATTCTTATCCCCCCACCTCCAAATCAAAAAAGATCAAATAGGAATATTTATCTTTTTTTGAAAATTTTTTGAAGTTCTGAATAAACAAAATCAATTGTAGCTCGAATAAAAAGAGCAACTACAAAAGAGGGAAAAGATCTTTGTATTGAATATCTCTTTATCCAGGTCCAATACCCAAGATGTGCTTTCTCTCCTCTCCTCTGCTGCAGTTTTTCTGTATTCCTGACTTTCTTAAAGATTAACAAATTGTAGGTGATTGATTGACTTTAAAGTTACTTTCCATCAGCTCTGTGTATATCTTGTTTTTATTTAAGTAGCTCATCTCATCCATTAGGTCACTATTTCCTCAATGGCAGGGAATATATATATATATATATATATTTTTTTTTTTTTTTCCTGTATCTTCACTACTTAGTATAGTACCTGAAATATAGCAAGCACTTAATAAATTTTTGTTGATTGAAAGTTACAAATAAAAACGATTAAGAAGTACCATTCTCTAATATAAGGCTATTAACAAGATATGGATATGAACAGTTTATAAAAAAATCCAGCAAATTATAAATGATTATTTAAAAGCAATCTCTAGGTCACTAATAATATTAGTGGGTGTTGAAATTAACATAGCTTTCTTCCCCATAGTAAGGAAATATAATCTTTCTTGGTAGTTCATCTTACTCTTAACATCACAGTTTTGTTGTTACTGTTGTCCTTAGCATTATTAGTAAACTGTAGTTCCTACTGGGCTGTAGTTTCCCTGATATCTTACAGAAACACATTTCCGTTGTATTTTTCCTCAGTTTCTTGCTTTTACGTCTTCATTTTAAATAAAAGGTTATTAAATTTGATCCAATTTGAGAGCTTCATTATATAGTCACGTAGTCATACTGCTTTAAACCCTCATTCATGACTATTACCGAAATATTTTTTTTTGGGGGGGGAAGGGTGGATGAGTTTATTGAACTTAAGCTCCCTTTTAGAAGCTCAAAAAAAAAAAATGACTTTAAACTTTGAAAAATTCACTCATCTAAAGTTTATGATATAGTTTTGGAATATATGCATTGGGTTCCTATTTGTTAATCTTAAAGAATAAGATAATAGCTGATTTCTCCAAAATTACTATCATTTCTATTTTATTTTTATTAGCCAGAATCAGGACCTATATAGATGTTCCTTCATTAATTTCCCTAATTATAATAACTATTTATATTTTTAAAGTACTTTTCTCAAATGTTGGATGTTGGAGGAAAGGTAGAAAAACTGGGGCACTAATATATTTTGGATGGAGTTGTGAATTGATTCAGCCATTTTGGCGCGCAATTTGGAACTATGCCTAAAGTGCTATAAAATTGTACATATTCTTTGACCAAGAAACATTTTTGCTTGAGGCAGCTAGATGGCATAGTGGATAGAATACCAGCCCTGGAGTCAGAAGGACCTGAATTCAAATCTGGTCTCAAATATGTAACACTTACCAGCTATGTAAGACCCTGGAAAAATTACTTAACCCCAACTGTCTCTCAAAAAACATCCCCCAATATCGCTACTAGATCTATCCAAAGAAAGGTCTATTTGCAAATATATATATATATATGAAAATTCCAAAAAACTAAACTCTGGAAGCATATTATGAACCTCCAGAGAAAGAATTGATACTGTTTGAATACAATTGAAATATGATATTTTTCACTTTCTTTCTTTCATTCTTTTTCTTTTATTCATGTCCAGTTGCACATATATAACCTATATATGATTGCTTACTCTTTCAAGGAAGGGTGAGAGAGAGAAAGAATTTGGAAGGCAAAACTTAAAAAAGTGTTTAAAATTGTTTTAGCATGTAATAGGGGAATAAAATATATTAAAAAAAATAAAGCACTTGCATAATAACTCTATGAGGTAGATGATACAAACATAATTAGCCCCATTTTAAGAGGAGGAAATTGAATTCCAAGTATGTTAAATGACTGGTCACATAACTATCTGAGACAGCATTTGAAAAAGGCCAATTTAGTGAAAATACCAATGTTCTTTTTCCATTATCTAACTCTTCTTTAACCCTCTGAAAAGATCATAAAATCATAGATGTGGAATCAGAAGAGACCTTAGAGGCCATCGAGTCAAAGTCTCAATTTTTATATAAGAGAAAACTATGGCTTAGAGAGGCTATGACTTACCTTTGCTCCACAAAAAATAAGGAGCAAAAGCAACATTTGAAATTAAATTTCTTGACTTCTTTCTGGCTATGCTCCTTCTATCCTCCCAAAAGCAGGTCCTTTCTGCTATGCTCCTTTTATTTCCTTCCTCCTTATAAGCAAGTAAAATCAAGAACTCAGCAAGAAGTAGTTAACCTCAAAGCCAGAAGACCCAGGTTCAAGGCTACCTCTAATATAATAATGGCTATGAGCCTGGATAAGTCACTTAATTTTTAAGAATTTTAGGAAATAAAACTATAAGTTGCAGAGAAATTACCAGTCTAAATTGGTAGTGCAAATTTTCTCATTTAGGAGCTCTTAAAAAAATCATAGGTAAAGTTCCACCATCTGTTTGTATGTCTTTCTCCATTTCTTTATTTCTGTCTCTTTATTTCTATCACACAACTGTAGACAATTTTGTCTACAGATAGACACAATTCCAGCAGTTCTCTTTGGTTTACTGTTGACATTTTAAAAATATTATTACTTTCAGTTTGGCATGGCCTGAAAATTAGTAAATGAGGAGTCTGTCTGATTTTTTATTCAGTTTTCTACAATTTACAGTAATCATCCTTGGATATCTCAGATGGGGTCTTACAGCAAACTCTCACAGCTCTCTGGGCTGAAATTCTCAATTATTACTAAAGTTCTTTATACATACAAGATACTAAGGGACTTCTGAGTTGTCTGAATTTTCAAAAATACAGCACATGAATAGCATTTCATAGTGTAGCCAAAGAATTTACTGTTAATTGTTAAGGTAAGAAACATCTATTTCCTTGAAATACAAGGAGAACAAAACAATCAGACTATGAAAAAGAAATTTTGAGCCTCTAATATTACTATTTATTCTAGTGAGCAGTTATAAATAATAACCCCTGGAAAGCTGTTTTAATGGCTAATAGGTTTCAGATAACAAAACTACAATTTCTCAACTTTCACCATTTTCATAAAGGGGCCCCTGCGTGTATATGACCCACATCATGAAATGTTTGGGGTACAATATAAAGCTTTCATTGTTGCTCTACAAGGCAGAGATTAACTTCTGGAAACTTCAAGACCTTTTAACTGTTTCCATCATAGTAGCTGGGCAAGCCCTTGGAGATATTTATGTTGGTTTTTCAGGAGTTTTTTATATCTCAATAATAAGAATATATGAATTGATACACACATCTTAGAGATTATTTTATTATACTCATGTGGAGAAATATTTTGGCTGTTTATGAATAACTAAAATAAAACATTTCTTTGGAACAAAATATATTTGTATATTATTTTCCCTCTCTTCTAGAAAGAATCTTTCCTTATTATGAAGTTTTTTAACAGACACTAAGATCTCAATTTCCTTTCTTCAATAACCATTAAAAGAGACAGGCCAACAATTTATAAGAAAGTTTTTGTCTAAAAGATAAGACTTACAGTTGTTGCTATTTGTTGTTATTATTGGAACATTTTTAGAATTAGACTCTAGACATTGCCATTGGATAAAGCTGTCATTACCCCTGACTTAAAATTGACCACTAATTTCTGTTTTAGCTAAGATTAATTTTATTTAGTTTTATTTTACTTTAAAAGCCCTTTCCCCCTTTATATTATGGACTTTTCAACCTCCTTTCATTTCAGACTAAATCTTCCTTTGTGACAGAGAAAAACAGTTAAACCATGTGATACAAGGAATGCACCCTGAAATGTACAAATTATTTTGACATGGTAGTTTTCCAACTGTAGACAAAAAGGCATATTTCCATTATTTGTTCTCTAAGACCTTCAATTTTTTTTTCATGATTCAGAGTTCAACTCTATTTTAATGATCTTTTAATTTACATTATTATTAATATTATGTATAGTAAATTCTCAAATCTCTGCAAATACTGAATTAAGGAATAATGAACCATTACTCCTTGGGGAAATACAGATATAGATTCCTGAAAGGCTCTGGTCATGTTTGTTAGCACTTTCTGCAGTTCCTTCATGTATATATTAGTGAATTTCCTCTTCTTTTTTCTAAATGTAACCTTTTGTTGATTAACATTGAAATCACAGCCAATAACACTGTAAGTCATACTGGATTGAAGCTTATTTAACGTATGCATTTTCTCCATGGAAAGAAAGAAAAGGTACAGACTTCTTCTGCTTAAGAACATTTTATCTTCTACAAATAATTTTTTTTCATGTTTTCTTTCCCATTAGAATGTAAGCTTTTGGTGGGCAAAGACTAATTTTATTTCCTTCTTAAGAGTCTCAAGAATTTAGCACAGCGTTTAGCACACAGTAGGTAATTTAACAAATACATGTTGCTTTAATCTGACCTGAACTTCCTCCCAATTTTAAATCTTATAATATTAAGATCTACTAATGCAGTGGTGTCAACAAAAAAGGCAGACCAAAAAGTATGATTTGATGATGGCAAAGCAGTCAAATAAATAGCACTTATTAAGCATCTACTATGAGCTAAAAGAAGCACCTCAATAGATCAATGGATAGAGCATTGGTCCTGAAAGACCTGAGTTTAAATGTGACCTCAGATACTCACTACCTCTGTGACTCTAGTCAAGTCACAATCTCTGTTTGCCTTACCCCACTGGAAAAAGAAATAACACTGTAGTGTCTTTGCCAAGAAAATTCTATATGGGGTCACAAAGGATTGAACATGATTGAACAACTAAAAAAATATATATTGAACATTTTAAAGTACTGGAAAGACATAGAATCTGCTCTCAAGGACTTCATGATGAAATGGGAGATATAACATGCAAATAACTGTCTAAAAATAAGATTTAATTAGGATAATTTGAGAGAAGGAATTAAAATTTAAAACAACTAGGAAAGGCTCTTTGCAGAATGTGGAATTTTAGCTGAGACCTGAAGGAAACCAGAGAAGTTAGGAGAGATAGTGGTGGACAATCAGTGACAATACTTGAAGTCAGGAGATAAAGTAGCCCATTTGAGGAACAGCAAGGACTACACTACGAAATAAAAAAGTAACCAGGTAACCAGATCACAAAATATATGGGAAAGGGATATAAAGGAATAAAGGATTTGAAAGCAAAACAGAAGATTTTACATATGATCCTGAAGGTGCTAGGGAACTACTGTTATTTAATGAATAGAGAGATGATATGATCAAACCTGAATTTTAGGAAGATCAATTCAGCACCAGATTGGGATGGGAAGAAAATAAAGATAGGGAGACCAACCAAGAGATAGTTTAGGCTTGAAGTGATGAAGGTTTATAGCAAGGTGGCTGGACTGTCAGAGAAAAGGATAGGAAAGCATCAACCAGAGCAGGAAACAAGACTGGTAATTCTGTTGATGCCTTCAAATTGGTCAGTAACAAACAGAGCTAGTTAGGTGTGGGAGGAGAGGGTGAAGAGAAGGGGCTGAAGCTCATGAGCATAGCACCATAACACAAATGAAATGGTCAAGGGCTCCAGTACCTATTTTTCTCTTTTCCTTTTAAGATTATTAAGTCAAAGAGCATTCATACCCCTTCCTTCTTTTACTTTAGATAATTTAATACAGATGGAACAAAATGGAAGGAGGAACAAATAAAATATATTCATAGGAACACAAGCTGGGAGAAAGTTTAGAATCAGCTAGTCCAAAACCCACATCTTACAGACAGGAAGGAACAATAGATAAATTGCTATCTACAATCTCCTTCTATTCTATGATAGGCAGCCATTTCTAAGTATCATCCTACAGTGAAGATGATATTTAAAATGTCACGATGTACTTGGAAAAATATGCTGAAGCCATTAAGGTTTTCATAATGGATTCAGGGATGGTGTGCATAATAAGCTATATGTGACCTGAAAAAATACATGTGACATTATAATAATGTTCTTGAGGGAAATGTTCTGGTGTAGTTTCTGTCAATGTTGTAATTGAATTATACTTCAGGGAAAAAAAAATCAAACAACTTCATTCACTTTGTGGAACTTTTTTTTACCTCCTAAAAGATTTAGAGATGAAGCAGACATAAAAATTTACTACTCTAGGAAGAAGTGATCCAATGTCTTTTTTCAAAGTATTTTTATGTACTAAAAAATCTGTTGGCAGCAAATTTCTGACTTAGAAATTCTCTTAGAATTCCTTACTAATGTATTTTTTTTATTTTTTGCAACAATGTCCATCATTATTACTTATTGCAACTATGTATGTGTGTGTGTGTATGTATATATGTACGTGTTTGTACTCTTAGACTCTCTGTAAACTCACTCCACAGGAGAATTATAGGAGTTTTTCACCAACTATGGCTGCTACTTTATATTGAACTGGTTTTTAATTGTGCTATTATAATCAGAAATATAGTCAATCCTCAACATTTGCATGTTTAACTTTTGCAACTTCAAGCATTCATAAGATTTTGTTAGTAACCTCATTTTCACTCTCATGCTGGCAATTGTGCACATTAATGGCTATGTCCAATAGAGAAAAGAAAAAAGAGTTGTGTGCAAGTTTGTGGAATGTTGGTCCTACTAGGAACTCACAGGTCTTGTTCACTATCTGAATGTAGAATAAATACCCTGTGTGTAAGAATCAGACACTATTGTGACTTATTTCAAGTTGGTATGTCTTTTACAGTCTTCAATACTATGCACTAGCCATAAAGGACAAAATGTTAGAGATATCTACCCGTCTAAGCATCTTCCAGTAGTAGCAACTAAAATCCCAGCAACTTCTCCCTTGATTTTTAGAGGGCAGTCAAGGTAGAGAGGTTTGTAGCAATACAGTATACAGTGCAGTGCCCTCACACTTCTGTCTGACACAGTAGAAGGTAAGATTTGGGTTAAAAATATTTTGTTTTTCGAAGAATTATATTTGTTGTATTTTATTTATGGTACTGTAGGATTTCATGTGCTATGAAAATGAATATTATCTGAAATCAATGTGGGTGTGTGTGTGTTATTGAGGTGTTAGCATAGAAAGGTCAGAATTCTAAGGGAATTACTAGTAAGACAAAATGTTTTGCATTCTAGCAGTTTTATTTAGTGTTTTTCATGGTTATAGTGTAAAAAGGTGCATCTTATCAGAATTAGTGTTCTGTTATAAAGAATCACATGTTGAAAAGTATATTTTCAGCAGTGTCTAGTGAAAGATAACAGTTTTTGGTGGTCACAGGAACCTAATCCCTTTTTTTCCATAGGTTCAGTATATCAATACTTGTGTTTTTTACTTTTTGCACCATTTTCCAGGAATGTTATCCCCATGAAATTTGAGAATTGACAATACATACATACATACACACACACACACACACACTGTGCTATGGTAGTATTATATAAGAATTAATAGCTATGAAATGTTATTTTACAAAAATATCATTGGTGAAGAAGACCCCCAACTTCAAACTTCTCTTCCTAAAATGCAGGTCTGATTATGTCATCTCTCCTTTCAGTAAATTTCAGTGACTTCTTCATGCTTTTAGGATCAAAAATAAAACTTTTTTTTTTTTTTGACATTTAAAGTCCTTCACAACTTGGCCACAACTTATCTTTCCAGGATATACATTATTCCCTTTCCTTGCATAATAGTCTTGCCAACTGGACTTTATTCCTTTCTAAGTTTTTGGTTTGTTTCCCCCTATTCATTCCCTCCACCCCACCCCCAACCAATCTATAGTTATGAAAAGATATATTTATGTATACATATGTAGATATATACATATACATGACATATATACAAACACATACCACTCCCTTACATATCTCTCCTATCCCTGCTATCCTAAGTTTTCGTATTAAGACATCTCCTTTACCTACTCCCTCCTCACCTTTGCCTCACAGAATCCTTCACTTGTTTCAAGACTCATCTCAAGCTTTACCATTTACATGAAGTCTTTCCTGTCTCTTTTCCCACTGCCACTACTATTGACCTCCTTCCCATACTTAGCTACCTTGAATTTATTTTATATTTAGTCTGCGTATCTATTTCACTAAGATACATAAGCAACATAAATGTATATATATTTTATGTGTATACAGAATTATTAGAAAGTAGGGACTATTAATTATTTTGACCCAATAGATAAGCAGTTCCCGAATAGAGGCTTCATAAATATTGATTGGTTGATAAACTGCAATACTTAATTCACGAGGTTGTCCTGAGAAAACTGCTTTATAAACTTATATAAAAGTGAATCATCAGTGTCATTATTCCATCAGCTTTTCTACAGGTTTGGTGGCTAGGTGTGAGATGACAGAGCCAAAGAATTGTCATAGATTCTCCATCACTATAATGAAATGCAATCCAGAATGATTTGTAAGAGAAAAATCTGTCTCCTGACACTTTAATCTCCTGACTGCCATAGGGATTACTCCCTAATGTCTGTTTTTTCCTCTTAAAAAATGATTAGTATCACAAATAAAGACACCTGTCTTCACTAGAATTCCTATAATAAGTAAGGCACTATCTCTCTTCTTGTTCTGTCACTACTTCAAGAAGAGACAGTCTGGTACAGGTGACAGATTCTTCATACTGCTTTTTAGGAAGACATTTTTACAAAGCAGATTTTTATAAATAAATACCACATAACATTTTGCTTATAATAAAAAAGTAATAATTTTATGATTTTGGATATTTTTGAAAGGAAAATGCTATTAAGACATCATGATTTTTGAAATGAACTATTTATCACTTTTTCTCTTTTTTCCTTCTTTTTATCACTTTTTTGTCTTTAGTATTTCTTAGTTAAATAAAAATAAGTTTCATATAGTTCATAAATTCAAATTTAAGAAAAAACCATTAAAATTTGAAGTAGTGTGTTTATATGTTGACTTACAGAAAAAAATAATTCGCTAGATTTTTTGCATACAAATGAATAGGCTAAACACAAGATCAACAAGATATTCATTTAAGGGTAAATCTGGGACTTACATATTAAAGTTAGCATTTAAAAATATTCCTATAGGGAACATTTTAAGTCTGTACAAAGAAGTGTATTATTTTCAAATAATAGTTGTCAGATAACTCAGCAAGAAACATTTACACAGGCACTTTTAATAACACAAATAAGAAAGTTAGAGAGAGAGAGAAAAAGTCGAGTTAATAAATATTGATTAAAAACTGTGCATACCCTTTGATCCAGCAGTGTTACTATTGGGCTTATATCCCAAAGAGATTATAAAGAAGGGAAAGGGACCTGTATGTGCACGAATGTTTGTGGCAGCCCTTTTGAAGTGGCTAGAAACTGGAAACTGAATGGATGTCCATCAGTTGGAGAATGGCTGAATAAATTGTGGTATATGAATATTATGGAATATTACTGTTCTGTAAGAAATGACCAACAGGATGATTTCAGAAAGGCCTGGAGAGACTTACACGAACTGATGCTGAGTGAAATGAGCAGGACCAGGAGATCATTATATACTTCAACAACAATACTATATGATGACCAGTTCTGATGGACCTGGCCATCCTCAGCAATGAGATCAACCAAATCATTTCCAATGGAGCAGTAATGAACTGAACCAGCTACGCCCAGAGAAAGAACTCTGGGAGATGACTAAAAACCATTACATTGAATTCCCAATCCCTATATTTATGCCCACCTGCATTTTTGATTTCCTTCACAAGCTAATTGTACAATATTTCAAAGTCTGATTCTTTTTGTACAGCAAAATAACGTTTTGGTCATGTATACTTATTGTGTATATAATTTATATTTTAATGTATTTAACATCTACTAGTCATCCTGCCATCTAGGGGAGGGGGTGGGGGGGGTAAGAGGTGAAAAATTGGAACAAGAGGTTTAGCAATTATTAATGCTGTAAAGTTACCCATGCATATAACCTGTAAATAAAAATCTATTAAATAAAAATTAAAAAAAAAAATAAATATTGATTAAACAGCAAGGAATGCTGCTACAATGGAAATATTAGATGAAAACCAAAATACTTCCTGGAAGCATCAAATTTACTGTCAATCAATGTTCATCAAGGGAATGTTCAACTAAACTTAAGAAAGATAAAAGGGACAATTTTATTGATTTATTTTTAAATTAAAGCTTATTTTCAAAATATATGCATGGACAAATTAAGACAACCCTGAGACACCACTACACACCTCTCAGGTTGGCTAAAATGACAGGAAAAGATAAAGATGAATGTTGGAGGAAATGTGGGAAAACTGGGATATTGATACATTGTTTTTTTTTTTTTTATTATTATATAACTTTTTATTGACAGAACCCATGACAGAGTAATTTTTTACAACATTATCCCATGCACTCACTTCTGTTCCGATTTTTCCCCTCTCTCCCTCCACCCCCTCCCCTAGACGGCAAGCAGTCCTATATATGTTAAATATGTCGCGATACTGATACATTGTTAGTAGAACTGTGAATACATCCAACCATTCTGGAGAGCGATTTGGAACTATATGCAAAGGGCTATCAAACTATGCACACCCTTTGGTCCAGCAGTGTTTGGGCCTATATCCCTAACAGATATAGGAAGGAAAGAATGCCCATTAGTTGGAGAATGGCTGAATAAGTTATGGTATATGAATGTTATGGCATATTATTATTCTGTAAGAAATGATCAGGAAGATGATTTCAGAAAGGTCTAGAGAGATTTACATAAAATGATGCTAAGTGATGAGCAGAACCAGGAGATCATTAACATGGCAGCAATAAGATAATATGATTATCAATTCTGATGGATGTGGTTCTTTTCAACAATGAGATGATTGATTCTAGTTCCAATGGTTTAGTGACAAAGAGAGTTATCTAAACCTAGAGAGAGGACTCTGGGAACTGAGTGTGGTTCACAACATAGAATTTTCACTTTTTTTCCTCATTTTATTTTCTGGTTGATTTTATTTTTCTGGTATGGCAAGATAATTATATAAATATGTATGCATATATTGGATTTAACATATATTTCTACCATGTTTAACATAAAAAAGATAAAAAGAAAAAAGACAAAAATAAAATATATACATGGATCATTTTCAACATTCATCCTTGCAAAATTTTGTGTTCCAAGTTTTTTCCTCTCCCTTTTCCCCAATCCTCCTAGATGGCAAATAATCCGATATATGTTAAACATGTATAATTCTTCTATACACATTTTCCACAAATATGCTGAACAAGAAAAATCAGATCAAAAAGGAAAAATATGAGAAAGAAAATAAAATGCAAGCAAACAACAAAGAGTGGAAATACTATGTTGTGATCCATATTCAGTTGCCACAGTCTTCTCTTTGGGTGCATATGGCTCTCTTCATCACAAGATCATTGGAACTGACCTGAATCATCTCACTATTGAAGAGAGTCATGTCTATCAGAATTGATCATTGTATAATTTTGCTGTTGCTGTGTACAATGTTCTCTTGCTTTTGCTCACTTCATTTAGCATCAGTTCATGTAAGTATCTCTAGGGCCCTCTGAAATTGTCCTGCTGATCAGAACAATAATATTCTATAACATCCATACACCATAACTTATTCAGCCATTCTCCAACTGATAGGTATCCACTCAGTTTCCAGTTTCTTGTCACTACAAAAAGGGCTGAGAAAGAGAGGGGAGGAGAAAGGAGGAGAGGGAAAGAGAGAGAGAATAAATGCTTAATTTAAAAAAAAATATATATATGTATATATATATATATATATATATATATATATATATATATATATTATTAGACAGTTGGTATTAGAGATTAGATCAGTATGGATAAGTTTTGTTTTAGATAGCTTATTAATATGTATCTATTATATCTAATGCAAAATGAAATATGCTGAAAGAGAAATTATGATCCCTCTATACAAGATGAGTGAGATGGATGGGCTTCTACTCTATGGCACAGTTGTAGTTCTTACCTTTTGGCCTTTAACATTATTTGAGGGAGGGGGAAAGATAATGAAGTAGGCCAGAAAATTGGAACAGATTATCCTAACAAACAAAAGAAAATTGTATCACATAGGTGAAAAACAAAGAAGGCTTGAAACAAAAGAAGAACTTTCTGGGAACTCAAGAAGACCTGAAGAAAAACCCCAGGACATGGGTTTAACCCATGTAAAGTGTATACATTTTCAGACTAGCTCAGCAGAAACAGCAAAGGGGAACCCTGGACCTGGCTGAATTGACTAGAGTATCAGCCCAAACAAAAGGAAATTTTATCTGCCAGACAGGTGGGAAGTTGGGGATCTGAGTTGGGGAAGACTAAGAGAATCTCTATTGATTACAAATGCCAAGCCCAGCTGTGATGCTGAGATGAAGTCCTGAGCAAGAAGGAACTAGGACATCATTTGAATTCAGAAGCAAGAGATCACTGAAACTGATTCCTGCTGGCACTTGAAGAATGGTGGAACTTTTGGTTTGGAATTACAGGTCAGGGGGAGGAGAGCTAAAATGAAGCTGGAGGCACCATTCCCTAGAACACAGAATTAGAGGTGCTTACAGTGATAGTTGTCATTTAAAAAAATGGATATGTAAAGAAGAAAGAACCCAATGATAGAAATTTCTTATGGGAATAGGGAAGATGAACCTTCAGAGGTGGAAAATAATGTAAAATAAAAAATAAAAATAAAGCTTCTTTTACCTGCCCAGAAAAAATTTAAAGAAGAACTCAAAAAGGACTTAAAAATTAAATGAGAGAGATGGAGGATGGGGGAAAGAATTATCCAAAAAATCCAAGAACATTTTGAAGAAAAGTTAACCAACTAGAAAACAGTTAAAGAATCTTAAAGAAGAAAATAATTATTTAAAAAAAAAAATAAAATGGTGGGGGGGAAGCAGGGCCAAGATGGTGGAGAAAATACACATTTCTTTCTGAGCTCTCCTACTAACTTCACACTAATCACAAATTTCAGCCTTTAAAATAGTGCTGGGGTGGAATCCATGAATATTGGGAGTGCAGCAAATTACCAGCAGAAGATAATTTCAAAAATAGCCAGAAAAGGTTTTTTTTGGCGGGCAGGGGGGGCGGAGACAGGCATGGAAAGAAGCTATGTTCAGGCAGGGAGGCAGAACATGGAGGTCAGTGCACGCTAAGCAAACTGGGGGCAAATGGAGAATCTACAGGGAGGACTCTACCACAGTGTTGCCTACTCTGCCCTGCTGCCAAGCCAATAGATCCACAAAGAAGTTATACAGCATCCAAAACAATGCAAAAGGTAAATAATGTATCCAAAGCACCAAAGTCTCACAGGACCTGGCCACACCTAGCCAGCACTGGAGTGACTCCAGCACAATCCCAACACAGGCATTGCTACTCTGGTGTCTGTAGAGGAAGCTTAGAACTTCTGTGCCCTAAAAGAAGATCCCAAACTTTTTTTAATGAGTTTTTAAAAATGAGTAAAAAGGCAAAGCGAGCTCTAACTATAGACAGCTTCTATAGTGAAAGAGGACAGATTTCAAACACAAAGGAGACTAAAAGCAGATTGTCTCCAGATGAAGATCCAAAGGGGGATAGAACCTGATCCCCACCACACAAGGTTCCCCTAGAAAAAAAATTTAAAAGGGTCTTAAAAGAGAGCTAGAAGAAAAATGGGGTAAGGAAAAGAAAACTCTGCAAGAAGGTTTGGAAAAGGCATGTAATTCATTAAAAGAAAGATTTGATAAAGTGGAAAAAGAAAACAGCTCCCTGAAATGTGAAATGGAAAAGGTAAAAAACTCTTGGAAAAACAGAATTTGTGAACTGGAAAAAAAATAACTCCATAAAAAATTTTTGTGAAATGAAAAAAAAATTCCATAGAACAAAATGACTCACTTAAAAACTCAATTGCACAAATATGAAAAGAAGTAAAAAAAAAAAGTAAATGAAGAAAATAATTCCTTAAAAATCAGAACAGAGAGGGTGGAGCCAAGATGGCAGAGAGAACATAAGCTTCATTCTGAGCTCCCCTACTACCCTCACTACTTATTACAAAATTCAGCCTCTGAAATAGTTTTTGACTGTTAGAATCCATGAATATTGGGAGTACAACAAATTAGCAGCAGAAGATTATTTGGAAGATTGCCAGAAAAGGTCTGTCTTTATTGGGCACAGGAGGAGAGCAGGGAAGGCAGAAAGGCAAAACACAGAGGCTAGTGCACTCTGAATGGACCAGGGGTGGGGTGTGGTCTCCATAGGCAAAGAATTTGTGGGGAGGACTCTATCACAGTGTTGGCTGCTCTGCTTTGGTTGCAAAGCATTATATCAGCAGAGAAGTTATACAACTACAAATGGTAGAGTGTATCTCCAAAGACCAGAGTTTCACAGGACCTGGCCACACCCACCAGGACAGTTGAGAATCAGCATGATCACAGCACAGACATTCTTCCCAGCACATCCCTCTTCAGCACTGTGGTCACCCTTCCCAGGGCAGACCCTATTCCACAGAGCAGTCACTCTCTGCAACGCAGCCACTGTTTACAGCTTGTTTACAAATCTGTTCACAGGGCAGCCACTGTCTGCCCCTTTGTAGGGAAAGCCTGGAACCTCCATGCCCTAAAGGCAGACCCCAAAGATTTTTAAATAATGAGTATAAAAGCAAATCAAGCTCTAACTATGAAAAGCTTCCTTGTTGAAAGAGAACAAATTTCCAAACCTGAGGAAACTAATTGCAGATGGTTTCTTGACAAAATCCCAAAGGGGGATATAACCTGATCTTCAACACACAAGGATCTCCTTAGAAGAAATTAAAAAGGATCTTAAAGGAGAGACAGAAGAAAAATGGGGAAAGGAAAGGGAAGCTCTGCAAGAGTGTATGGAAAAGGCATATAACTCATTAAAAGAAGGAAAAGGTAAAGAAATCCCAGGGAAACAGAATTTGTGAATTGGAAAAAAAAAAAAAAAAAAAAGGAACTCACCAGAAAGAAGTAATTGTGAACTGGAAAAAAGAAAATATCTCTTTTTTAAAAACATTGCGGTGGGAAAAAAATCCATAGAACAAAGCAACTCATTAAAAAAAATCAATTAGACAAAACAAAGCAAAAAAAAGTAAATGAAGAAAGCAACTCATTAAAAATCAGAACGGAACAAATGGAAATGAATGATTCCAGAGGACATCAAGAATCAGTCAAGCAAAACCAAAAACACGAAAAAATGTTAAATATGTACTTTGGAAAAAAACAGACTTCGAAAATAGATCTAGGAGAGATAATCTAAGTATTATTGGGCTCCCTAAAAATAATGAAGAAAAAAAGAATCTAGATACTATTTTTTTGGGAAATCATCAAAGAGAACTGCCCAGATGTCATAGAATCAGAAGGCAAAATAGCCATTGAAGGAATTCATCTAACACCTTCTTAAAGAGACCTCAAAGTAAAAACTCCAAGGAATATTGTGGCTAAATTACAGAACTATCAGATTAAGGGAAAATATTACAAGCAGACAAAAAAAAAATAAACACCAAAGAGCCACAACAAGGATCACTCAGTATTTAGCATCTAACATATTTAAAAGATCAAAGGCCCTGGAATCTGATATTCCAAAAAGCAAAGGAACTTGGAATGCAGTCAAGAATAAACTACCTAGCTAAGCTGAGCATTTTCTTCCAAGGAAGAAGATGGACATTCAATGAAAGGTGAATTTCATTTGTTTCTAATGCAACAAAACTTTTGACCTCAAAATATATGCTCAAGAGGAGCATAAAAAGATAAAAAGATATCTAGAGAATGTATTTTTACTACATGCATACATAAAGAGTGCATGTATAATTTAATTTTATTGCTATAATATTTTTAAAAAAGGAATTAGAAGTGGAAATGGAATTGTATCAGAAAAAGGGAAAAGTGGAAGCAAAAAGAGGTAAAATACATCTCACAAAATTGCAAAGGAAACCTATTATATCTGAGAGAATTAAGGGAGGGGGATGTGTGAATCTTACTTTCATCAGCTTTGGCGCAAAGGGAAAATAGACATATTTGTTTTACAAACTCAATTTTCTCACCTCATTGAAATGTGGAAGGGGAAAAGAAAAAGGGGAGGTGTAGGGTAAGTAGAAGGGAATACAGAAATAGTAAGGGAAAAGTATAAGAAAGGGGGAGGGAGGGATTCTAAATAGAGAGAGCTGCATAAGGCAAGTGGTGCTCATAAGTTTAATACTGGCAAGGTGGGTAAGGGGGAAAGGAAAGAAAAAAAAAACTATAATCTGGGGGTAATAAGATGGCAAGAAATACAGATTCAGTAGTTTTAACCATAAATGTGAATGGGATGAATTCTCCCATAAAGTGGAGGCAGATTGCAGACTAGATCAAAAGCCAGAATCATACAATATGTTATTTATAGGAAACACATTTAAAGCAGGGTGATGCATACAGAGTAAAGATAAAAGGCTGAAGTAAAATCTATTATACTTCAGGTAAAGGCAAAATACAATACAACTCCGAATTGTGAAATGGAAAAGGTAAAGAAATCCTTTTCTTTAGCCTTATCTCACATCAAGCAAAAGCAAAAAAAATTGTCTAATTAAAAGATATAAGGAAGAAAACTATCTTGCTAAATGATAGCATAGATAATGAAGCAATATCAATATTAACCATATATGCACCAAGTGGTATAACATCTACATTTCTAAAGAAGTTAAAAGAGTTGCAAGAAGAAATAAACAGTAAAACTATAATTGTGGGAGATCTCAATCTTGCACTCTCAGAATTAGATAAATCAAACCACAAAACAAATAAGAAAGAAGTTAAAGAGGTAAATAAAATATTAGAAAAAATAGATATGATAGAACTTTAGAGAAAACTGAATTGAGACAGAAAGGAGTACACTTTCTTCTCAGCAGTTCATGTAACCTATACAAAAATTGACCATATATTAGGACATAAAGACCTCAAAATTAAATGCAGAAAGGCAGAAATAGTAAACACATTATTTTCAGATCATGATTCAATAAAAACTACATTCAACAAATAGTCATGGGAAAATAGACCAAAAAGTAATTGGAAACTAAATAATCTCATCCTAAAAAATGAATGGGTGAAACAGGAAATCATAGAAACAATTAATAATTTCACCAGAGAGAATGACAATAACAAGACAACATACCAAAATTTGTGGGATCAGCCAAAGTAGTAATAAGGGAAAATTTTATATCTCTAGAGGTTTACTTACATAAAATAGAAAAAGAGAAGATTAATGAATTGGGCTTTTAACTTAAAAAGTTAAAAAAAACCCAGCAAATTAAAAGCCCCAATCAAATACTAAACTTAAAATTCAAAAAATAAAACAAGAAATTAATAAAATTAAAATAAAAAACCTATTGAATTAATAAATAAAACTGAGTTGGTTTTATGAAAAACTCAACAAAATAGATAAACATTTGATAAATTTGATTAGAAAAAGGAAAAAGGAAAATCAAATTGTTAGTCTTAAAAATGAGAAGGGAGAACTCTCCACTAATGAAGAGGAATTTAGAGCAATAATTAAGAGCTACTTTGCCCAACTTTATGCCAATAAATTTGATAACTTAAGTGAAATGGATGAAAACTTAAACAAAATATATGTTGTCCAGATTAACAGAAAAGGAAGTTAATTGCTTAAATAGTCCAATTTCACAAAAAGAAAAGAAATAGAACAAGCTATTAATCAACTCCCTAAGAAAAAATCCTCAGGACCAGATGGATTTATATGTGAATTCTACCAAACATTTAAAGAACAATTAAATCCATTGCTGCATAAACTATTTGAAGAAATAGGGAGAATTTCCTACCAAATTCCTTTTATGACACAGACATGGTACTGATACCTAAACCAAGTGAGATGAAAACAGAAAAAGAAAATTATAGACCAATCTGCCCAATGAATATTGATACACAATTCTTAAATAAAATATTAGCAAAAAGATTAAAGAAAATCATCCCCAGGATAATACACCATGACCAACTAAGACTTATACCAGGAATTCAGGGTTGGTTCAATATTTTTAAAAAGCTATTAGCATAATTGACTATATCAACAACCAAATTAACAAAAATCATATGATCATCTCAATAAATGCACAAAAAGCATTTAATAAAATCCAACATCCATTCATATTAAAGACACTAGAGAGTATGGGAAAAATGGACTTTTCCATAAAAGTCAGTTTTTTATTGACAACCATCAGTAAGCATCATTTGTAATGGAGATAAACTGGAACCATTGCTAATAAAATCCGGAGTGAAACAAGATTGCCCACTATCACCATTATTATGCAATATTGTGATAGAAATGTAAGCTTCAACAATAAGAGAAGAAAAAGAATTTAAAGGAATTAGAGTAGGTGATGAGGAAACCAAATTATCACTCTTTGTAGATGATATGATGGTATACTTAGAGAAACCCAGACATTCTACTAAACAGCTATTAGAAATAATCCACAACTTTAGCAAAGTTGCAGGATACAAAAAAATCAACATAAATGATCAGCATTTTTATATATCATTAACAAAACCCAACAGCTAGAGATACAAAGAGAAATTCCATTTAAATTAACTACTGATGGTATAAAATATTTGGGACTGTATCTGCCAAGAGAAAGTCAGGAACTATATCAGCAAAATTACAAAACACTTTCCACACAAATAAAGTCCGATCTAAGCAATTGGAAAAATATCAAGTGCTCTTGAATAAGTCAAGAGAATTTAATAAATATAATAATAGTAACTAAACCAATCTATTTATTTAGTGCTATAACAATCAGACTCCTTAAAAAAACTATTTTACTGACCTAGGGAAAAAAATAAAACAACAAAATTCATCTGGAAGAACAAAAGGCCAAGACATTCAAGGGAACTAATGAAAAAAAAATCAAATGAAGGTGGTCTAGCTGTACCAGATCTAAAACTATATTATAAAGCAGTGGCCACCAAAACCATTTGGTATTGGCTAAGAAATAAACTAGTTGATTAATGGAATAAGTTAGGTTCACTGGACAAAATAACCATTAGCTATCATAATCTAGTGTTTGACAAACCCAAAGACCCCAGTTTTGGGGGTAAGAATTCACTGCTTGACAAAGACTATTGGGAAAATTGGAAATTAGTATGGCAGAAACTAAGTATTGACCCACACTTAACACCATACACCAAGATAAGATCAAAATGGGTTCATGATCAAGGTATAAATAATGATATTATAAATAAATTATAAGAGCATAGGATAGCTTTCCTCTCAGATCGGTGGAGGACAAAGGAATTTGTGACCAAAGAAGAACTACAGATCATTATTGATCACAAAATAGAAAATTTTGATTATATCAAGTTAAACATTTTTAATACAAATGAAACCAATGCAGACAGCATTAGAAAGGAAGCAATAAACTGGGAAAACATTTTTACAGTTAAAAGTTATGATAAAGGGCTCATTTCCAAAATATATAGGGAATTGACTCAAATTTATAAGAAATTAAACCATCCTCCAATTGAGAAATGGTCAAAGGATATGAATAAACAATTTTCAGATGAAGAAATTGAAACTATTTCTAGCCATCTGAAAAGATGCTCCAAGTCATAATTGATCAGAGAAATGCAAATTAAGACAACTCTGAGATACTACTACGTGCCTGTCAGATTGGCTAAAATGACAGGGAAAGATAATGTGGAATGTTGGAGGGGATGTGGGAAAACTGGGACACTGATACATTGTTGGTAGAATTGTGAATGCATCCAATAATTCTTGAGATCAATTGGAACTATGCTCAAAAAGTTATCAAATTGTGCAAATCCTTTGATGCAGTAGTGTTACTATTGGGCTTATACCCCAAAGTGATCTTAAAGAAGGGAAGAGGGACCTATATGTGCAAAAATGTTTGTGTCAGCCCTTTTTGTAGTGGCTAGAAACTGGAAACTGAGTGGATGCCCATCAATTGGAGAATGGCTGAATAAATTGTGGTATATGAATGTTATGGAATAGTATTGTTCTTTAAGCAATGACCAGCAGGATGATTTCAAAGAGGCTTGGGGAAACTTACATGAATTGATGCTAAGTGAAATGAGCAAGATCATGAGATCATTATACACTTGCACAATAACACTGTATGATGATTAATTCTGTTGGATTTGGCTCTCTTCAAAAATGAGATGAACAAAACCAATTCCAGTTGCTCACTAATGAAGAGAACCAGATACACACAGCAAAAGAACTATGGGAAATGAGTGTGGACCACAACACAGCATTTCCACTCCTATTATTGTCCACTTGCATTTTTGTTTTTCTTCTCAGACTATTTTTACCTTATGTCTAAATGCAATTTTTCTTGTGCAGCATGATAACTATATAAATACATATAAATATATTGTACTTAAGAGATTCTTTAACATATTTAACATGTATTGGCCTACCTGCCATCTAGGGGAGGCTGTGGGGGGAAGAAGGGGAAAAGTTGGAATAGTAGGTTCTGCAAGTGTTAATGCTGAAAATTTGCCCATGCATATATCTTATAAATAAAAAGGTAAAATAAAAAAAAATCAGAACTGAACAAATGGAAATGAATGACTTTATGAGACACCAAGAATGATTTAATCAAAACCAATAATAAAAAAGCTAAATGCCTACTTGGGAAAACAACTAATCTGTAAAATAGACATAGGAGAGAAAATCTAAGGATTATTGGACTCCTTGCTAGACAGTATTTTTCTGGAAATTATTAAAGAAAATGTCATAGAACCAGAAGCTAAAATAGTCAATGAAAGAATTCACTGAACACCTCCTGAAAGAGACCTCAAAATTAAAACTTCAAGGAATATTGTGACTAAATTTCAGATCTATCAGACCAAGGGAAAAATATTACAAGGAGGCAGAAAAAAAAATATTTCAAATACAGAGAAGCTAGAATGAGGATTACTGAGGATCTAGAAGCAACCACATTAAAGGATCTAAGGGTCTGGGATCTGATATTCTGAAAAGCTAAGGAACTTGGAATGCAGCCAAAAACAAACTACCCCACTAAAGTGAGCATTTTCTTCAAGGGAAAATGATGGGCATTCAATGAAACAGGTGAATTCCATTTATTTCTGTTGAAAAAAAAAAACAGAGCTAAAAAAATATGACTTCTAAATATAGGACTGAAGAGAAGCATAAAAAGGTAAAAAGAAGTCTTGAGAACTGTATTTCTATTATGGGTATACATAGAGAATGCATGTATAATTTGATTTTACTGTTATAATATAAAAAAGGAACTAGAGGTAGGAAGGGGATTGTACCAGAAAATGGAAAAAGTGAAAGTAAAAAGAGGGACATTACATGCCATGAAAATGCAAAGGAAACCTATTGTATCTGAGGGAAAGAAGGGAATAGGATGAAGATTGTGTGAAACTTACTCTCATCAGATTTGTCTCCAACAGCTAATATTAGACATATTTGGTTGACAGAGAACATTATCTCACCTTACTGAAAAGTGGGAGGGGGAAAGCAAAAAAGAAAGGGATAGGCTAAATAGAAGGAAATACAGAAATAATAGGGGAAAAGTATAAGAAAGAAGGAGGGGCTCTAAGGGGTAGCGATTCTAAAGGGGGGGGGGTTGCTTTAGCCAAGTGGTGCCCATAAGTTAAATACTGGGGAGGGCTGTAAGGAGAAAAGGAAAGAGAAAAGTATAATCTGGGGATAATTAGATGGCAGGAAATACAGAATTAGTAGTTTTAACCATAAATGTGAATGGGGTGAACTCTATCATAAAGCAGAGGGGGATAGCAGACTTGATTAAAAGCCAGAATCCTACACTATGTTTCTTTTTTACAGGAAACACATTTAAAACAGTGTCATATACAAAAAGTAAAGGTAAAAGGATGGAACAGAATCTATTATGCTTTAGGTGAATTTAAAAAAAATAAAAAACAGGGGTAGCCATGCTGATCTCAGATTAAGCAAAAACAAAAATTGATCTAATTAAAAGAGATAATGAAGGAAACTATACCTTGCAAAAAGGTACCATAGAAAATAAAGCAATATCAACACTAAACATTTATGTGCCAGCATTATAGCATCTAAACTCCTAAAGGAGAAGTTAAGAGCTGCAAGGAGAAATACACAGGAAAACTCTAATAGTGGGAGATATCAGTCTTGCACTTTCAGAACTAGATAAATCAAACCACAAAATAAATAAGAAAGAAGTTAAAAAAGCAAATAGAATACTAGAAAAGTTAAGTGTGAGAGATCTTTGGAGAAAATTGAATGGAGGCAGAAAGGAGTATACTTTCTTCTTAGTAGTTCATTGAACCTATACAAAAATAGACCATATATTAGGACATAAAGATTACAAAATCAATTGCAGAAAGGTAGAAATAGTAAATGCATTTTTTTTGAGATCATGATGCAATAAAAACTGCAATCAATAAAAAGCCAGTAAAAGTAGACCAAAAAGTAATTGGAAACTAAATAATTTCCTCCTAAAGAATGAATGGGTGAAACAGCAAATCATAGAAATAATTAATAATTTCATCCAGGAGAATGACAACAATGAGACAACATACCAAAATTTGTGGGATGCAGCCAAAGCAGTAATAAGGGGAAATTTTATATCTCTAGAGGCTTTCTTGCATAAAATAGAGAAAGAGAAGATCAACGAATTTGGCTTGCAACTAAAAAAGCTAGAAAAATAGCAAATTAAAAACCCCCTATCAAATACCAAACTTGAAATTCTAAAAATAAAAGGAGATATTAATAAAATTGAAAGTAAAAAAATATTGAATTACTAATTAAAAATAAGATTTGGTTTTATGAAAAAATCAATAAAACAGATAAAGCTTTTGGTAAATTTGATTAAAAATGGAAAGAGGAAAATAAATTTGTTAGTCTTAATAATGAAAAGGGAGAACTTTCCACTAATGAAGAGGAAATTAGAGAAATAATTAGGAGTTACTTTGCCCAACTTTATGCCAATAAATTTGATAATCTAAGTGAAATGGATGAAGACTTAAAAATATATATAGGTTGCCCAGGTTAACAGAAATAAACAGTCCTATTTCAGAAAAAGAAATAGAGCAAGCCATTAATCAACTCCCTAGCAAAAAATCCCAAGACCAGATGGATTTATATGTGAATTCTACAAATATTTAAATAAAAATTAACCTCAAGACTATAAAAACTATTTGAAAAAAATTGGAAATGAAGAAGTCCAACCAAATTCCTTTTATGACTCAGATATGGTACTGATACTTAAACCAGGAAGGAAGAAAACAGGGAAAGAAAATTATAGACCAATCTCCCTAATGACTACTGATGCAAAAATTTTAAATAAAAAATTAGCAAAGAGGTTACAGAAAATGATCTCCAGAATGTAACATCATGATCAAGTAGGATTTATACCAGGAATGCAGGGCTGGTTCAATAATAGGAAAACTATTAGCATAAGTGATTATATCAATAACAAAATTAACAAAAAAAGTGATTATTTCAATAAATGCAGAAAAAAAGCTTTTAATAAAATCCAATGCCTCTTTCTATTAAAACACCAGAGAGTATAGGAATAAATGGATTTTTCCTTAAAATAATCAGTAGCATCTATTTAAACTCATCAGTAATCATATAAACTGGAACCATTCCCAATAAGATTAGGAGTGAAACAAGGAAGCCTACTATCACCATTACTATTCAAAATTATATTAGAAATGCTAACTTTGGCAATAAGAGATGAATAAGAGTTTAAAGGAATTATAATAGGTACTGAGGAAACCAAATTATTACTCTTTGCAGGTGATATACTTAGAGAATCCCAGAGAATCTACTAAAAAGCTATTTGAAATAATGCACAACTTTAGCTGAGTTGCAGGATACAAAATAAATTCACAATAGCATTTTTGTTTATCAGTAACAAAATTCAACAGCAAGAGTTACAAAGAGAAATTCCATTTAAAATAATTGTTGACAGTATAAAATATCTGGGAATCTATCTGCCAAGGGAAACTCAGGAACTATATGAACAAAACTACAAAACACTTTCCATAAAACTAAGTCAGATCTAAACAATTGCAAAAATAGTAAGTGCTCCTGGATAGGTCAAGCAAATATAATAAAGATGACAATACTAACTAAACTAATTTATTTATTTGGTGCAATACCAATCAAACTCCCAAGAAGCTGTTTTGGTGACCTAGAAAAAATAATAACAAAATTCCATCTGGAAGAATAAAAGGTCAAGAATTTCAAGGGAACAGCTAAGTGGCCTAGCTGTACCAGATTTAAAACTATATTATGAAGCAGATGTCATCAAAACCATTTGATACTGGCTAAGAAATAAATTAGTTGATGAATGAAATAAATTAGGTTCACAGGACAAAATAGTCAATAATTATAAAAAAAAAACTGTTTGACAAAAACTGTTGGAAAAATAGAAACTACTATGGCAGAAACTAAGAATTGACCTATATTTAAAACCGTATACCAAGATAAGGTCGAAATTGGTTCATGATATGGATATAAAGAATGAGATTATAAATACATTAGAAGAACATAATAGTTTAGCTCTCAGACCTGTGGAGGGGAAGGAATTTTTGACCAAAGAAAAACTAGAGATCATTATTTATCACAAAATAGAAAAATTTAATTATATTAAGTTAAAAATGTTTTGTACAAACAAAACAAATACAGATAAGATTAGAAAGGAAGCAATAAACTGGGAAAACATTTTTATAATCAAAGGTTCTGATAAAGAGCTCATTTCCAAAATATATGAAGAACTGATTCAAGTTTATAAGAAATCAAACCATTCTCCAATTGATTAATGGTCAAATATATGAATGGATAATTTTCAGATGAAGAAATTGAAACTATTTTAGTCTATAAAAATTTGCTCCAAATCATTATTGATTTGAGAAATGCAAATTAATACAACTCTGAGGTACCACTACACACCTCTCAGATTGGCTAAGATGACAGCAAAAGATAATGATGAATGTTGGAGAGGATGTGGGAAAACTGGGACACTGATACATTTTTGGTGGATTGAATCCAACCATTCTGTAGAGCAGTTTGGAACTATGCTCAAAAAGTTATCAAACTGTACATACTCTTTGATTCAGCAGTATTTCTACTGGTCTTATATCCCAAAGAGATCTTAAGGAAGGTAAAGGCAAAAATCTTTGTGTTGGCCCTTTTTGTAGTGGCTAGAAACTGGAAATTGAATGAATGTCCATCAGTTGGAGAATGGTTGAATAAATTGTGATATATGAATGCTATGGAATACTATTGTTTTGTAAGAAATGACAATCAGGAAGTGGATTTCTTTGACAAAGATAAGATCTAACTTAGTTTCAATTGATCAATGATGGACAGAAGCAGCTACACCCAAAGAAAGAACACTGGGAAATTAATGTAAAATGTTTGCATTTTTGTTTTTCTTCCCGGGTTATTTTTACCTTCTGAATCCAATTCTTCCTATGCAACAAGAGAATGTTCAGTTCTGCACACACATATTGTAACTAGGATATACTTTAACATATTTAACATGTATAGGACTGCTTGCCATCTGGGGGAGGGAATGGAGGGAAGGAGGGGAAAAGTCAGAACAGAAGTGAGTGCAAAGGATAATGTTGTAAAAAATTATCCAGGTATGGGTTCTGTCAATAAAAATTATAACTATTAAAAAAAAGAAATGACCATCAGGATGATTTCACAGATGCTTGAGGAAACTTACATGAATTGATGTGGAGTGAAATAATTAAAACCAGGTGATCATTATACAGGGCAACAACAAGATTATATGATGATCAATTCTGATGGATGTGACTCTCTTCAACAATGAGATGATTCAAACCAGTTACGATTGTTCAATAATGAAGAAAATCAGCTACACCCAGAGAGAGAAGAGTGGACCATAATATAACATTTCCACTATTTCTGGTATTATACAGTTGGATTTTTATTTTCCTTTTTCAATTTGTTTCTTTCTTTCTAGATCCATTTTTTTCTTGTGTAGCAAAATAACTGTATAAATATGTATACATATATTGGATTTAACATACACTTTAACATATTTAACATGTATTGGAGTACCTGCCATCTAAGGGATAGGATGGGAGTAATAGGGGAAAAGTTGGAACATGAGGTTTTCAAAGGGTCGGTGTTGAAAAATTACCCATGCATATGTTTTGTAAATAAAAACTATAATAAAAAATTACAAATGGGCAAAGGGAAGCCAATGAAAATATAAGAGACCAAGAAGTAATAAAACAGAATACAATGAATGAAAAAACAAAAATAATGTGTAACGTTTTATAAGAAACCCCACAGATCTGGAGAATAGTTCAACAAGAGAAAACTTAAGAAGAATCTGACTGACTGAAAGTGATGACCAACTAAAAGCAAAAACAAAAAAAATATTGCAGGAAATCATCTGAGGAAACTATCCTGAAGTGATAGAATAGATACAGGAGTCTTCAAACTTTTTAAATAGGGGGCCAGTTCACTGTCCCTCAGACTGTTGGAAGGCAGGACTATAGTAAAAACAAAAACTTTGTTTTGTGGGCCTTTAAGTAAAGAAACTTCATAGCCCTGGGTGAGGGGGATAAACATCCTCAGGTGCTGCATCTGGCCTGCAGGCCATAGTTTGAGGACCCCTGGAATTAAAGGATAAAGTAGAAATAGGAAAAATCCACCTATCACCACCTCAAAGACCTAGGAAAATTATTGCTAAATTTCAAAAGCAACTGAATTAAAGACATAATTCTACAAGGAATAAAAAAAAATATTCTGGAGCTACAAGGAGAATTGTACAGGATTTATCAGCCCCCAAAGTAAAAGAGCTCAAATCCTTGAATACTATTTTTTTGTAAAGAAAAGACCTGTAGCTAATAATATTATATCCAGCACAGCTAACAAATTATTTAATGAAAAAAGGGACATTCGAGAAATTCAAGTATGAAAAAGATACATTCAGGACTTTAACTCTACCAAAATTGAACTCAGTACAAAATTGTTATGGGCCAGAACTCTATACTTAAAACAAGGATTCTTACAAGGTGTTAAGTCAGTGGAATTGATGATACAATGGTTATCTAGTTTAGCATGGTGATTAATAGTTCTCTAAGTTCAGTATGATTGATTTAATCTTACAACAAATAATGGTTTCCTAGTGATATAATGATTGGTTTATACTTATTGTAGAGCATATGAACTGGGACAAGCTCAGCCAGAGTCAATTTCATCTTTGGTAAGGCTTCTGGTGGCTGGCTTCCTGCACTTCCCCCACTGAGACAAAGGCTGGTCTGAAAGGCTCTCCAGAAAGCTGCCCAGCCCCAGGCAAGGAGACAATAAAGAATTTGGACTTTGGCTATTCTCATGGTGATTACTCATAAGAATATGAAACCAAACCAAACAAGAACATTACAGAAAATTTAATGTATAAGAGAAAACATCAAACATAAATCAACAAGTACAAAGTGTTAGTGTTTTTTTACATGCAAATGTAAAACAAATGTTTAAGACTGACATTATTAATTAGGTAGCTCAAAAGAAAAGACTGGGGCATAACTGAATATGATCTGAGCTTAAAAAGCAAAACTGTCTAGGACAAGGTAAAAAAAATAGTAATTATGCTATACAAATGATGTGCAAAGGAAGAACTAACATAGGGGTACAAGGTGTATAGTTTAATGGGAAAGTGATAAAGAGAGAGGGAGAGGTGGCATAGAATAAGTTGGAAAATAGAAAGATATATAGATTAATTGGAGTAAGATAAATTTTGCATATTAATGGGAATAGGATAAAGTGAGAGGAAAAAAAGATCAAGGAAGAATATAAAGAAGGGATCCATGGTTGAAAGAGCTTATGTTAAAAAAAAAACAAAACACTTCCTCCCCCTTCCCCCCCTGCCATAGAGCCTCATTCTTCAAACAACAGTATGATTAACAAAGAAAAAAATTTCCCCTTGAGTCAATGTCATTAATGCCAATTCAACAGAAAAAAAAAAAAATTGGTTTCTATTGTAACATTCTTTAATTACTTAGCATTTATTATCACTATAATTCACTAAGGGAGGTCATTCTTAGACTGAATTCTGTTTATATTTTTTAAAATTTATTAATTAAAAAGTTCTTATAAATGAGATGAAAATAGTTACCAATTCGTGGAGTATAAATTTTATAGAACAGATAAGTGCTTCATTCATTTGTGGAATAAATGTAACACAAGTTTACCATCTCTTTGCTAAAGAATATGATATGTATAATGTCAAGCAATACCATCATAAAAGTTGTCAGGTCAAATCTCAAAGGTCATTTTGTCTAACCTGGATACATACAAGCACTCTGGCCTGCACAACCCATAGCACACAAGTGCTATTAACAAGTGATCAACTAGCCTTTTCTTTAAGACCTTCAGTAAGAAGAACCCATTACCTTGCAAGGAAGTCCATTTAATTGGGGGACAGTTCTAATGGTTAGGAAGCTTTTCCTTCAATGTCTGGTTCTCTGTATCCATAATGCATTGCCTCCTAACTTTTGTCTCAAAGAATCCTTAGCTAACTTTAAAGTACAGTCTCAGGGTCACAGATTATAGATGGCGTTTTTTGATTTCAGCAGATAATAGTATTTATTTTCTTGTGCCTGAAACTAGTTTATGTTACTTAGCATGTGTCTGTCTCTCTGTGTTTATATACTTGTTGACATTGCCAGTGGTATGCAAGCTCCCTTAGGGCAAACTGTTCCGTTGTCTTTTTGTCTCTAGTACTTAGGATGGTTGGTGCCTACCACAGAGCTAGTGCATAGAGGCAAAAGAGAGCTTCAGACAACATATTTAAGTAAAATCTCATAGAACACTAACCACTCAGAGGAATATTTCATTGAAAAATTGGTACCTAAGCAGTCTTCACAAAGAGGTTTTAATTGGAGAAGGTGAGGAAGGAGGCAGAAGGGATGCAACAGAATTCCCGGCATAGCTAGGACTTCAGTTTGGCTGGGACAGACTTCATTGGGGTATGCTTGGGGGATGTGAAACCAGACTGGAAAGGTACACTGACAAGAAAGAGGGCAGAAAAATGAATATACTCCCTAAACTCATAGCATTTCAGAGTGTGAAAGGACATTAGAGACCATCTATGTTCAACTATTTCTTTTAACATATGGGAAATTTAGCCTCAAAGACACTAAATGATTTGTCCAAAGTGATTTGTCATTCCCCTAGATATTGAAGAAGAAAGTAAAATTCATCCTTCAGGTTACTAGGAAGGTGTTCATTTCACTATAACATGTCCCCATGCCCAAGTTTACAATTCTACATTTTATACTTAATTGAAGATTATATAACCAAGAAGATCTGATTTATCATTTTGACCTGACTGATTAGAGATACTTTGCAAAACAGTAGATTCATTCACTATAGCTAAAATCATCCTTTGTCACAACTAAAGTGGCCTAATTTGAAAAAGTTTTTAAAAGAAAAATTATAAACTATTACCAATTACATGAAAGATCACTCCAAACAAATGTGAGAAATGAAAATCAGAACAACTCCGCGATATAAAACTTTGTACTCAGCAATTGGTGAAGTAGTCAATACATGAGAATAGTCAATAATATGTTGGAGGGACTGTGGAAAAAACTGGGTATTCTAATATATTTGTAGACCAGTGAATTGGTATAACCATTTTAGAAAGTAATTTGGAATTATGCTTCAAAAAGTTATAATGTTTCCATTATTGAATATATGAGATAATCAGAAATCCCACTGCTTCATACATGATTTAAGAATAAAACAACAAGCTAAGAAACCAGAAAGGTTGCCCAAATACAAGAAAGTACTCATAACGAAAGGAAAGAAAAGGGGAAAAGGTCACTATACATATCAGACACTGTCCTAAATACTTTTTATAAAAATAATCTCACTTGATCTTACAAAAACCCTACAGAGTAGGGACTGTTATCATCCCCATTTTACTATTGAGGAAACTGAGGTAAACAGAGATTAATTGACTTGCCCAGGACCATATAAATAATAACTTTCTGAGGGTGGATTTGAATTTGTGTTCCTGACTCCAGGCCCAGTTTCATCTCCTCTCTTATATTGAGGACAACTTCTTGTTGCTAATTATTAAATTTCCAGTGTGAGCAGTTATGTTAAAAATGAGCAAATAAAATTGAGGCTTGATTTACTTTTTTATTGATTATTTAGAGCTAAGAAAGTGTGGGGGAAATGTTAATAATGCAGTTTAAACTTAATAGTGTGTTTTGCCCTGAAATTCTTGGACCCCACCCCCAACCATCCTACTGCTGATTGTTAACCTTTCACCAGGACACTCACATTGTGCTAACAAACATATTTAGCCTATGGTCAGACCGTGGCATTTTAGAAGGCAGCCATGTATTGTACTAGATGGAGGACTGGCCTTAGAGGCAGAAACACAATTTCAACTCATATCTTAGATACTTATTTAGGTGACCTTGGGAAAGTCACTAAATTTCTCTTAGTTTTCCCACCTGCAAAATGGGGATAGTAACAGTATCTACATCATGTGGCAGTTGTGAATATCAGTGAAATCACATATGTAAAATACTTATAAATCTTAAATGACTGTATAAATACTAGTGATTATTATCATTATTAGTTTCTTCAGCATGTCTCTCATATATATGTTCCTTTCTTTACACTCACATAGCTATGAATTGAGTACAAGTCCTCATAACTTCAGGCCTGGACAACTCTGTAACAGTATTCTGGTTGGTGTCCCTGCTTCCAAGCTCTCCCAACTGCTAGTCATCATCCATTATGCTATCAAAGTGATTTTCATAAAGTGAAGTTCTGATCAAGTTGTTCTCTCCATTAATAAACACCCATGGCTCCCTATTACCTTATTAAGGATCAAATATAAAACTCACAATTAGGTATTTAAAACTCTTTACTACTTGATTCTCAATCTTTCTAGTCTTTTTGCACTTTACACTCTCATTCTTTTCCCCTCTTATGATCTATACACTAGTCCATCTGTTGTTCCTTACACACAATGCTCACTCTTTCAACTCTGTTTCATTGTATTAGTTGATTTTCCTTGTTTCCTTCTAACTCTTAGATTCCTTGGCTTCCTTCAAGATTCAAATCTTTCTTTCTCCAGGCTCAGTATCCTATCCACTATGCCCACTGAGCTGTCCTAGCATCAGTAAAATGTCTTTTCTGGTCAAAGTCTTTCCTTCCTCCAATTCCTTTCAGGTATACTGTGTGTGTGTGTATGTGTGTGCATGTATATACTACATATATGTATAAAAGAGATAGCAAATAATTATGTTCCAAATATATATAAAGTATGTAAATAACTATAATACCATATATATAATTATAGTTATTTACACATTATTTCCTTTATTAGAATTGAGTTCCTTGAGAGCAGAAATAGTGAATGCTTTTGTCTTTGTATCCCTAGCTGAGCACAGTGTTTGACATAATAAGGTGATTAATAAACGTTTCTTGGTTGAGGGACATCAAGACATGCCTTGATTCTATCTGTTGTTTACTTCCACCCAACAAGGTTTACATTAGTTTCAATTAATGAGAAATTAAGTGCTTTTTTAAAATGACTTAATTCTTAAAATGAAGGAATTGAGTTTTAAATTTTTTTGTTCATACCATGTCAGTTCTTTAAGTTTCAAAATTGACCTGTTAGCCCATCAGTATAGTGAGAACTGAAGAGATCCTTGGGAGTACTGCAGAGAAACAATGGATTCAACTATCACTTTTTAATCAGACCTCTCAAATAACTAGACATAATTTGTTGTTGTCCAACTATTGAGAAAAACAACTCTGAATAAGAGTTTTCTACTATATAAGTAGGTCAGCGTAATCATGATAGAAAAGTAGATAATGAGCATAGACAGAACACATCATTTCCAAATCTGTAAATGAAGCTAATGGGTGAAAATTATAGATTTCTCTAACATGATTCTTAAATGAACAGAAATTGTAAATACTGCTATTTAAGAAAATGGACATATTCTCATTTGCGTTTACATGAGAGAGGCACATGGAGAGCAATAATAATGCAGTTTCTATAGAAAAGTATGTGAAGAACTCAGTGATAAAAACAAGTTTATAAAACAAGAGAAATAACATAGAATGTCTCTGCCATTTGAAATGCCCTAATAAAATAAAAGATTATTTTATAATTATATTACTGCCATTAACACCAAAAGCCACTTACTTAATCCCTACATGTTCTTCAAAATCTTCAAAGTGAGTTAAAAGATGTGGTTTCTCTCAAGTGGAAATAATTCACACCAAGCATTTGTAAGAGTTAGCTCAGGTAAAATTGTCTTAAAGTATGAATGATATCTCACATTTATAGAAAAGGTGTGGTACAAAATTAAGTAACTGACTCTACTGCTATATATATATTAGTTTAATTTGTCATGATGGATGGAAAAAGAATTAAATATGTGTTTGCACCAATATTCCTGTAAACTCTAACCTGTGGGGGGGGGAGGGGAAGGGGGGAGGGGAGTTATCCACTTAGTGAGATCACAGATCTATTTGAGTATTTAACCTTGCACAATAGAAAATTTGGCTTCAAGCATACCTAAGTAAGATTGAGCTTAAAAAAAAAAAAAGCAACTATGGCTGCTACTGTAACTGCATTAATGATTGATGTGCCTATTTCATCTCAAACAAGATAATATATGTAGCCCTTTAAATGGGGAATGGCTGAACAAGCTGTGGTATATGAAGGTAATGGAATATTATTGTTTTATAAAAATTATGAACAAGTTGATTTTAAAGAGGCCTGGAAAGATTTACATGAACTAATGCTGAGCAAAACAAGCAGAACCAGGAATACACTGTACACAATAACAGCAAGAATTTGTGATGATCAATTATGAAAGACTTGGTTCTTCTCAGTGGTTCAGTGATCTAAAACAATCCCAATAAACTTTGCACAGAAAATGCCATTTGTATCCACAAAAACAACTAAGGAGACCGAATCAACACATGATTTGTTCACTTCTTTTTTTTATTTTTTTAAATCTCTCCCATTTATTTTTCCCTTTTGCTCTGATTTTTCTCTCCCAACATGATTCATAAAGTATTGTATGCTAAGAATAAAAAAAAATAATATTTGTAAAGCATTTAGCATATGCTTATTCTCTTCTGTACCTTCTCTCTCCCTTCCTAAACTGAAATAATTCAAAGTAAAAAAAAGTTGGATAGATTGTGAATCCAAAGTAAATATAGTTAGCAATAACTGAGTTTTCTAACTGCATATTTTTTTTAACTATTTAGAATTTTCTTGAGAAAATATTCTAGTTCTATAAATTTATTAGGAATCATTAGATTCACTATTCCTAAATTGCTTTAAAATATTTTTGATTGTGCATGAATTAACTGTTTATCATATGTCAGAAATGGGACTTGAGCAGTTCTTAAATTCTGGGCCAGATCTATACTTCACCATTCTATCTCTTATATTTGAATAAAATCATAGAATTTTTCCTAGACACTCCATAGATTGGTGGGTTTGATGTTGGGTTATTTTACTTGTTTGTTTTTTACCCCCTATTATAGTATCATTTGCTAAGTGCAGTTATTGCTGGCAAGTACAAATATCACAAACTCATATAAATATAATGATGTGCCCTGCTCATTATCAACATAATGTTATTCATGCTCAAGTGCTATTTCTGACATAAAATAATCAATTGACTCTGATCAAGGCACTTAAGCTTTTGATACTCTAGAAAATTCTCCAAGGCTATAAATTGCAGAGAAGGTGCCTACTTGTAAGTACTGGGATTTCCCTGTCACAATGATACCACAAGTCTAGTTTATATCCTTTGTACCAAAGGATTACTAAAAAAAGAGTAAAATAGGATATACGTCCTGTGTACTTTTCCCTTAAGTCCATGAATCTGAATATAGAGGAAAGATCATTGAATTTGGAGTCTACAAATCTCAATTAATAATCCTAACTTTGATATTTAACACTGTGAACATAAACAAGTCAATTAAATTCTCTAGGCAGACAGTAAAATGTAGATTGTAATCCACAATCTTAAACTGAAAATCTTCCCTCCA
The DNA here is from genome assembly GCF_902635505.1 of Sarcophilus harrisii. NCBI lineage: Eukaryota > Metazoa > Chordata > Mammalia > Dasyuromorphia > Dasyuridae > Sarcophilus > Sarcophilus harrisii. Next base: position 174,372,521 of record NC_045426.1, on the reverse strand, counting down.
CTATGTCTATATAATGCTCTTAGCTCAGATGTCTGGGGTCAAGCTGTGATTTTTAGCAAGTCACTTTATCTTTCTGTATCTCATTTTCCTCATAAGTAAAAGAGAATGTTGGGCTTGTGGGACTCTAATATCTCTTTGAGCTCTAAATTTACCATCCTTCATCTTTCTGTGTCATCTCTCTAGAGCAAGCAACAGCCCAGATTTTTTGAAGCAGCTAGACGGTACAGTGGATAGAAGTCTCCAACGGAAATCAGGATAACCTGAGTTCAATAGCTCATACTTTTACTACCTATGTCATATTAGACAAGTCCCTTACTATATCTCTCTCCCTCAGTTTCCTCGTCTGTAAAATAGGGCTAATAATACCTCCCAAGGTGTTTTAATAATTAAATGAGGTAATATTTATAAAGTTCTGAGCACAATATCTGGCACATAGTAGATGCTACACAAATAGTATCAGTATTATTATTATTAGTATTAGTAGTTGTCATTATCATCATAATAAATAATTGTAGTAGTCTCTAGATCTTTCTCAAAGGCTACTCTCAGGTTCTTCATTCTTCTAGCTGTTCCATTTTATGGGTAAGTTTATGTCACTGACATTCAGTTATGATTATTGTATATTTCTATCCATCCTATTTTCCCCCATTTATCCTCCCCTTCTCTGTTTCTGTCTCTCTTTTACTCTGTCCCTCCTTAAAAGAGTTCTGCTTTTGACCACAGACTCCCCCAATTTTTCCTCTCTTCTATCAACTTTCCCTTTCTTTTATCTCCCTCCCCTCAGGGCAAGATAGATTTCTTTACCCAAATTGAGTGTGTATGTTGCTCATTCTTTCAGACAACTCATATGAGAATGAGGTCCAAACATAGTCCACCACAACACACCATCCCAATCTCCTCCTCCATTGTAAAAGCTCTTTTGTGTCTCTTTAACGTGAGATAATCACATTAGCATTTTGAGGTATTATTTTAAAGTGGCTTGAAGGAGAATTTGAGAAAGATCAAACAATTCTCTGCCTTTACAGTACCATCTTAGCTCCACCCCAATTCCCATCAATTTTTATTAGCAACTAATTTCACTTTCCTACCTTTCAGATGGATATCACTCTGTCAATTTGTTCAAGTGGAAAAGTGATTAGCAAGGGGAAATAAATATGACAATATCTGCTACACATCATTATCATTTTTAATAGCTTTTGTTAAGCATTTCTTCCCAATTAGATTACAAAATCCTTGAGAACATGGATCCAGGCTTACTAATTTTGCGTTTTTTCCTAGTTTGTAACATTGTGTCTTCCAGATAGAAGACATGTAATACTTGCTTAAATGACTCATTACAACAAGGTAATTGAGTATTACCTAAGTAAGAATTAGAGATTGTTTTCTGAAGGAAAATTTACTTTCAGGATCTGCCTAAAGCTAGGTATCATTAAGATCTATTGTTGGTCTTATAGCAAAGAAAGCATACAGGTTTTAAAGAAACTGAAACCAACTTTTAAAATTTAGCTGACCTAATTCTACAAGCTTTAGAAAAGATAAAGGAATTTAGCAATAATTTAAAATTCTGGTTAGTATCTATATGCTTTTCCTTGAGGATGAGATCACAAATAACAACCATAATTAATCAATTAACTAAAATTATTATGCTATATATTGTTTGTTCTCATAATATATTTATACCTGTAGTGTTATCTTTTTCTTCACCTTTTTTAGTTTTAATAAGATCTATTTTTAGAAGACTTCTAAATAATTCCCTTAAGAAATAATTGTTATGTTTGTTAGTTTTATCAAATAAACAATGACTTATGCTCAAAGTTTAGGCTAAAAAATGTCATTAATAACAAGAAAAGACATCTTCCAAAAATTGACATTGATCTAGGAAATAAACACTATTGTAGAATTTAATCTGAATAGAGAACTAAAACTTCATTAGGAAAAATAAATATGTAATAAAAAAGTCCCTATTTCTCCCCCAAACCTAACCCTCTTCACAATTTCCCTGTTTTTATTGGGGGCACTACCATTTTTCCAGTTACTCAAGCTTATGATCTTTAGTCACTCAAAACTACTCCCTGTCCTTCACCCTTTCTAGTCAATCAATCACAACTCTTGTATTTTCTATTTTCTCAACATCTTTTGCATTCGACTTCTTTCTACTCACAAGCCAACCACTCTAGATCAGACCCTCAGAGTTTAGCACCTTGTTTGTGTTATTTCCCTTCTCTAATTCATCCTCCACCTAGCTGCTCTAAGCGTAAATGCCTAACTGGCTCACTCATAAGCTGAATTCCCACAAGCAATTCCTTTAATGATAATAATAATAATAATAACAACAAGTTAGAGATTTCCTAAGTAAATGCAGTTTAAAAAGCAGGGATACAAAGTGCTTTTGCAAAGCAAAACAGGTAAAAAGCTTCTTGTGAGGAAAATAAAACAGGCAAGGAGATTCCCTTGACTTTCAGGAGCTCTCAATCTGCTTTTCTAGATTTATTCTACATTATTCCTCTTCTTGCACTTTGTGGGCTGTGTTGACACTACCACTAGATAGGGAGAGGGACATGAAAAGCCTGTAATAGGTGAAACTAGGACATATTTCCTAAAGGATCTAAAAAGTGTATTGAGCTAGAATTATATCTTTCTGTCAGAATTTAAATATTTCTGGCTTAGGGATATAATGGGTTCACAACAGAAATCATTTCTCCATTCCTTTTAAGGATGATGTGTAAACCTTCAGTTTTCACTTGTGAGTTTAGTCCTTCTCTAGCAGCATCATATACAATCACAGAGGAAAAAATATTCCAATTTATCAGTAAGTTAATAGAGTACATACATGTTATCTTGAACATTATTTTCCCTCAGAAGAATGTTTCTAGCAATCATTAATCAACTGTCTTAATCAAAAGTCATTTTATTGAGTGACTACCTGACATCTATTCTCTTTAATGCAGCCCCAATCTCTTTTCTATCAATATTCTGAAAATTTACAATATAGATGCTTTGCTTCCTAAGCACCCACTCACTTTCTCCTCAAAAATCATCAATAACTTAATTGTCAAATATTTGCCAAAACCTGGAAAGACTTGAAGCTTTGCTCTCCAGATTCAATCATTTAATATTTCTTTTTCTTTTTTTTCCCCTGAAGCAATCTGAGTTAAGTGACTTGCCCAGGGTCACACAGCTAGGAAGTGTTAAGTGTCTGAGATCACATTTGAAATCAGGTTCTCCTGAATTCAGGGCTGGTGCTCTATCTACTGCACCACCTAGCTGCCCCAATCTTTTAATATTTCTAAAATTACTCTCCCTAAGATTAAAAATGACCACCTTGTTGGTCCAAACAGGTTTGCTTGTTTTTTAAAATCTTTATCACCTTGATTTCTCTGCAGCAGTGATGCCAAATATCCCCTTCTATGAGATAGGATTCTAATCTTCAGAGATATACTTTGTATTTCTCTTCCTACGTTACTAATCATGACTTCTCTGGCTCCTTGACCTTTTTCAGATTCCCTTATGCTAGTTGTAATTTAATGTTCTTTCCTTAGTCCCCTTCTGTCCTTTTTTTCTTTGGCAGCCTCATTCACAGAATGTCAGAGCTGGAAGAGACTTTAGTAGTCAGCTCATTACTCTAACAGCACAAGATCTATCTGGATCCTGAATCTGCTTTCTGACATATTAGCGCTCCCTAAGTTTTGCATCATGTGCCAACTTTGATAAGCATTTCATCTCTTCTTTTATCAAAGTTATTGATGAACTTGCTGAAGATCACAGGACCAAGCAAAACTCCCAAGGACATTCCACTGGTTTTCTTACAAAATCATATGATCAAAGATTTTTAGTTACAAGATCCCCTTAAGCTATAACTAGAATGATTCATTTCATAATATCTGATTTGTGGCTTCTATGATTCTTTCTCTTTTTTATTAAACGAATTTTATTTTTTATTTATATATTTTATTTAAAAACCTAATAAAAAAAAAGAAAAACATAAAAGGAAAACAAAATGAAACAGAACATTGTCATGTGTCCAGCAGAACATCAGGGAGGTTTCAAAATATATAACAAATTACCAGTTCAAGAAAAGATATAAAATAGTAGAAGAAATTATATTCATGAGCATCCATTTTTTTCTTTACTTCCTTGTAGATTGTTCTTTTTGTTTTCTGCTGTCAATTTTTTTTCTTTTTTTTTCCCTTTCATCCCCCCACCTTCTCTAAGCAGGTTACAGTTAAGCAAGGATATGGTTATGTACATACACACAAACACACAAAACCCACTCCCTCCCACAAATCTTTCCTATCCCTGCTAACTCTTTGCTTAAATTCAGCTCCTTTACTTGCCTTGTTATTACTTAAGCTCCCCTCACCCGAGATCCCTCACTTATTGTCTTCTCCCAACCTTTACTTCCCCCTCTGCCCTGCCCTTCCCCCTTATCTCATAGATTTTGGAAGATGCTATACTCTTCATAGTGTATATGTATGTGTGTGTGCATTTAACCAATGTGAGTAGGTTTTTAGAACTGCAAGCCTTCCTCCCACTCCAAGGTCTTTCTGTCTATTCTTCCTCTGCCCATTTTGTACAACATAATTACATTATTTTACTTAAACTCTGCCCCAATAGCCAATGCTACCTAATTGGCAATGTCAATCTTAAACATATGGTATACATTTTCATATCAAAAACATAAACACTTTTTCTGTGCTAAGTTCCTTCAAACTGATCTTTGATATTGGCTCTTATATGTTAAATTTCCTATTGAGTTTAGGTTTGGTTGAAAGAAAGTCCTGAAAATCTGTAATTTCATTAAATATCCTTTTTTTTTTCATTTAATATTATGGATAATTTTGCTGGATATGACATTTTTGGCCACAATCTAGTTTTTCTAATTGCCAATATATGTGATTCCAGGACCTGCTGATAAGTCTTGTATAATTCTAATTGTAACTCCTGTGTATTTTTCCTTGTAATTTTTTTTTTTTTTTTTGCTATGGGTTTCAAACTTTGACAATCATACTACTATGTATTTTCCACAAAGGAGCTATTTGAGGTGGTGATTGGTGGACTTTTTTTGTACTTATGCTTTCCCCGCATGTTCTATCATTCCAGGACAATTTTCTTGGATTATTTTTGCATTTTTGTGTCAAGGTTCTTTTTTGGTCATAGCTTTCAGGTAGTTCAATTATCCTTTTATTTTCTCTTTGTGATCTGTTCTCCAGTTCTGTTGTTTTTCTTTTTCTCTGGGCAGGGAGCCACTGAACATTACTCTTTGGGGTAGAAGAAACTCTTTATTTCAGCATCCTTCTTTGAAAATGAACCCTGGTCTTTCCTGCTCCCAAAGTAAATTTTTTTCATTGGGTTCTTCCTTCTTAGTTGGTTCATTTTTTTTTTTTTTAAATGAGAAGTATTAGTATATGTACTTCTAATTGTGGGGTGGCTCTAGCTCTACTTCAGCCCTTCCCTGTGATGCAGAACCCCAAACCAAGAGCTCCATCTCTTGAAAGTGCCAGCTGTATCCCTACCCCATTACCTCTGCACTCACCTGGTGCTATTTCCTTCTCACTCAGGGCTTTATCTCAGCAGCACAGTTGAGCCTGGCTTTCTTAAACAGTCAAGGTTCACTCAGTCTTTCTGGACTAAAGCTAGCTGGAATAATGGATAGAGCACCAGCCCTGAAGTCCGGAGGATCTGAGTTCAAATCTAATCTCAGACACTTAACACTTCCCAGCTGTATAACCCTGGGCAAGTCACTTAGTCACTTAATCCCAATTGCCTCAAACAACCTCCAACTTCACACATAGTTCAGGAGGTGAAAGTTTCAATACTTGCTCCTGAGGCTCCAGAAACACCCAATTTACCTCAGGGGTCCCACTTGGTGTTTCTGTAGAGCTAGCCTGGAGGCATTTGTACTTCACATTGGTTAATCCCCAGCCTGGGGTCTTTCTTCAGATCTTGTGTAGTTTTACCTGGACTGTCCCAAATTCTTTTGATTTTTCACTAGGCTATGTTTGTCCTGAGCTGCAAATTTGTTCTATTTGTGGGGGAAATCTGGAAAGCTTGAAATTTACTGACCTATTCTGCCATCTTCCCAGAATCCTTCTCTTCTATGATTCTTTGAGGTTATGTGATATCTCCATTGCTGACTAATGACTATTTTTATAAAGCAATACATAAATGCCAGCTACAATTATTTTTATTCAATTCATCCTGATCCACATAATTCTACTCTTATACAATCACAAAATCAGAGACTTGGAGCAGGAAAGGTTCTTGGACATCATCTTAGTCTAGTCACCTCATTTCAAAGATGAGAAAATCAAGCCCCAGAGAAACTGCATTATTTGCCCCATTTCACATAAGCTTTATGGGGCTGAGTTAGAATGAAAAAAATCAGTTCTTTGGGCTCTATCTTCAGCAATTTTTCCACTGCATCCAATATGCCTACTCTCTCCTACACTTTGCCCAATTCTTAGTAAACTATATCTATAAACAGAATATACAGAATCCTCTTGATTCACCAATTTATTAATTATGTCAAAATAGGGAATGAGGTTTATCTTGTATGACTTTTTCTTGGTGTAGACATTCTGGCTTTAGTTATCTTTGCTTTTCTTTCTAAATGCTCACAACTCATTGCTCCAACAAAATACTCTAGAAATTTTGCCAGGAATTGGAGAAGTTCACTGGCTTTTATATCTATTCCCTCACAAGGCTTAGATTACCATTTGTATACAGCTGATTTCCAAATTTTTATCTCTAGTCTTTCTCTCTTTATTGAGTTTGAAATTTGTGTCTTTTCCTACTATTGAAAGGTCTTTTAAACTTTAAAGTTCCATGATCCATTTCATAGTATCTGATTTGTGGCTTTTTAAATCCTAATTATGTATATAAACATATTTTTGCTTCTTAGGATTTTGTTATTGTGCTATTCTATCTCACACCTTGGGCAATGTAAACGAACTGATATATTGCTTACTAGAAAATATAAAAATACACATATACAACATATGTGTATGCATAAATATACAGTTACATTAATATTTAAGACCTTTCTCCTCTTGCTCTTGGAAATTTATTTCCCCTCCCCTATATTATTTGAGTAATATTCATATGAAGAATCTAGAGGGGAAAATCCAGAACACTTTCATAAGGACTTTGATCTTCATTTGGGAGTATAACCTAAGGTCATCTTCTAGCTCTAAGCTAGATAATTTGAGAGACCACCTCCCTGCAAAGTCCCATGTCCAGAGTAATAGGCTTTTATACTATATGCCTTGATATTTATTTTAATTTACTTTTATCCCTGAAACCAGAAACAATAGTTTCTCCTATTTTCTCAATTTTAATTTCATAGATAAGTATACACAGTCCCATGGCACCTGGGATCAAAGATAAGCTTCTTTGATCACATCCCTCTTGTTCAACCTTGATTAAAATGGTAAACATTCTATTTCATCTCTTCCCCTTCAATAAGTTATATATACTCAAAAGATCCCAAAATGTAGAAATGGAAGAAGAGACAGCAGATAATACCTTGCTCTCACTAATCACCATCCAAGAACCTCTGAAAAGAAAGAAGCTTGTTCAAAATTAGTCAAAGGTAGTACTTTTTGTATGCAAAAAAGAGAAAGCTAAGAATCCATCTTTGGATTTGTATTTGAGTCTGTTTTCCTATTGGCAAAATGGGAATGATAACATTTGTAGCACATTTCACAGGATTGTTGTGAGGAAAACACTTCATTAAAATTTAAAAAGGCTATTGAATGTGTCATTTTTTTTAATTGAGTAAAATTCCAATATCTTAACCTAGTAATTTCATCTAGTGCTATCTTTGCCTTCCAGCTTTCTCTCTTTTCTTACTTGTTTTACGACATTCTTCAGCCAAAATGAACTATTCTCTATCACCTAATTATATCCATTACTTTCCTATCTCCATGTCTTTGCTCATGATGATTTTTATACCAGGAATTTTTTTTCTCCAATTTTGCTGAATCCCCCCTTCCCTCAAATACTGACTCAGATGCTACTTCCTATGTGAAACATTCCCAGAACTTTCATCATAATCTTCCCCTGACTTTCTGAGACACTCTGTCATTTCTCTTTCAAATTCACTTAATACATAATAATTCACATGAGAGCTGGCTCCAGTGAGTGATCAAGCCATTATTTTACTCTCCAGGCTCATTTTCATTTGACTGTTAATATTCCTGCCAACATAAGACTTCATGGAACTGATTTATCTATCACCTGATAAGTGCACATAAGACACATTCATTAAATTGTCTCTCACAAAGTGCACATAAATGTAATGCTGGAGAAACTGAGCAAGACAGATTAGAGAACAATTTAATAGTTTATTAAATGGAGAGATTTCCTGGGACCAAATGGATCCATGGTTTGGTCCCAGGGCTGAATGAGACTATCGTCTCAAAGAATCCAGCAGTGAATGTTAGATACAAGATTTTTTTTCATAGGGTAACAAGAACAATGACATAATGGGGAAGGTACCTATATGGGGATGACCTAATGGGGGGAGGCACCTAGGATGATATAATGGGAGGTACTGGAGAGGCTCCTGATATTCTAAAGACATCTAAAATGGATAAAAATCTTTATGCCATCAAACATTAAGAGGGAATGATTATAGCCTTAATGTCTTAAATATAAGACCTTTATCCTAACATTAAGAGGGAATGGTTATAACCTGAGACAGAGTAACTGAATAGGACAATTAGGGAAACTGGGTCAGGACATTAAAAAGGAAGTGTGGTACAACATTCCACATTCTCTCTCTTCTAACTATTCAAATCATTGAATTACCTTCCTCTAGAAGTTCTTAGTACCATAATTTTGACCAAGCCTATCTTAAGTAAATAAACCAAATAAAAACCAAAATAAAGCTGGAACAATGCAAGGACAAGTCTCTCCCTGATAATCCCAGAGTTAATCAGCAATATACAAAGCTCACATCAGGTCCTCTGCAGTTGGGGAGCATATATAGACAGTTCACTGTGAGTTAGATCTATGGTCATTTATGACTCAGCCTCTGCTTACAGAGTAGCAGGGTTCATGACAGTCGTGCTGCCCATTCAGAGGGGCAACCCATTCCAGAGAAGGGTGAGGCTTGGAGTAGCTCCACCTGTCCCACCCAGAGGAACAGACAGAACTGCAGAAAGAATCAGATTTCTGAGCAGATTATGCAGTTAGACCAAGGCAGGCAAACCCATACTTTTAGAGGCCTGACACCAAATTGCAAGGTCCTTTTAAGTATGCTGAAATACTAATTAAAGACCTGGGGTAATAGGAGTGGAGAAACAGATCAGAGAAATTGCCAGTCCCAGGACAGGTGTCCAATTTCTGGTTGTTTCTAAAAAAGAATCCCCAAAACTTGGGTATCATTATCCTGATGACGCCAATATGAGAATATTTTTGTGAGCTGAGTAGAGTATACCTGCACTGAATAATCCATGTCTCTGAGCGTCAACATTCGTTCTCAAACTACCTAATGAGTTTGTGTTAAATGGTATAAGATTTTACATGGACTAATTGTACAAGTTCTGGTCCTTGGATTTTTCAATATTTAATGAAATTCAAAATAAAATTCAAAATTTAATAAAGAAAATCATTCAAAATAAAAAAAAATTTAAAAATTTAATGTGTTAAGATAGAAAGTTTTACAAATGAATTTTCAAAGATCTTTTAGGTTATATCCCATACTTTCCTTCCTTTGCTTTTGCTCACACTATTCGCTACTATTACAGAAGCTTGTCTTAATCTTGTTTTTTGTTTTAGGATTTTGATAGCTTTTTTTTTTCCAATATAATTGGCTTCCTTTGCAATACTTTTTAAACCCATTATACAGAGGAGGGACTCAAGGGCTTTCCTAAAATGATTATCAAAGAAGTCATGGCACAAAACAGGCTAAGGAGTCTCAGCTTGCAGGAGCTACTTCAAACACTATCACCATGAAATCTCTTTAAATTCCTCTTTTCAAAAATTATTTTTCTTTAGATAGATCTTGATAGTACCTTGTTTATAGTTTTCTTATGCATTTATCATGTTTCACCTTGTACTCTATTATAAGTATTTGTGTATGGGTTATATCTCTCTCCTAGAAGACAAGCCCCTTGAGAACAGTATCATAAATCCATGGGGTAGGTTACTCATTGACTACAAAATTCGGTATATAATAGGCTATAAAAACTGATACAAAAATAAATTTGGTCTTTGCATAATATTGAATGTTGTCTATCCAGCTGTTTTTAGATTATAAATTATTTTGTAAAACTGATTAATAGAATTTTTGGTTGAAATATTTTATAGAAGTATATAAGTTTAAACTGTTTTTAAAAACATCTTTGAACATAGTCTCCTGGAAAGAAAAAAAAATAATGAGAAACAAATGTTTTCTTTGGGGTAATGTCATATAAAATAGAGATTTAAACCAGGTTGACCTACAGATGAAAGGACTATTATTTTGTAAGGAAAGTCATTAAACACACCTTGCTGCACATTGTAAAGTCTACTAGCAAAGGGAATTGTGACTCACTTTAGATATTACGAAATGACTAATTCAGGGAAGTTGGTCTCAGACATAGTTTACAATCAATCACAGTCAATGTAATCTGTGAGTAAGTGGTACACTGGCCAAAGCAAAGGGAATGAATAGAGTCCTTTAGAACTCATTTGGACATCACACAATGTTTAAATAAGTGTTATGATGAAGCTTGATGAAAAACAACCAGCATGAACCACACTTTATTCTTCAGAAATAGGTAAGAAATTGTGCCAAATGAAAGTCACAACTGATGAGCTCTGTTTAGCAATGTGACCGGGCATAAAATAAACTGTTATACAGTCCTGATTTCATGCCAGTAGAGACATAATCAGGTAATCATAGAGTCAAAATCTGTAAACAAGGTGAATTAGTACTTAAACACAATGACAAGTACTATGATTTTTAAGGAAGAATCTGATTGAAGCTGTTATTTACCTTGAGCCTATTGCAAATTATTCAAATCACAAGGAATGAAATGGCATTAATGGTATCAAAAGCAAAAAGAATTAAGGAGAGAGTTAATTTCATTTTTAAGAGACTCCCACCACCCCACCCCATTGATTGTTTATTGGCGAAAGGTCAGAGACATGAATATCTCATTGAAAAGATAATAGTGAATACAATTCATTCCCACACAAAGCACTTTAAGATTTACAAATTACTTTTGCAACAGAGGATTGTAACCATATTGGCATGCACATATTTTATCATGTACACAACTTCAAACTTAAACAACATGCATTTATCAAGCACCTAGTGTGTGTATATTACAGTGAAAAGAAGACTGGTGGACTTAGGGTCAAGAAATTCCAATTTGGATACAGAGTGACTGTAACTGTGGGCAAAGTACTTCTTTGCACCTCATTTTCCTCATCTAAAAAATGAGCTGAATAAGTTTGAAGGGTCTTTTGAGCGCTAACACTGTAATTTTATATTATTATATTATTTATTCAGGTAAAAAATTATTGTATCAATTTTTCTAGAGAATAACAGTTTCTAGACATAATGGAATAAAGCCAAGGTAAGGGGAACACTTTTCCTTTCTGATAAAAATAATAAATAATATCACTTTGTAACAGCACTTTTGTCAAGAATTGTTGGGGAAAAATAATCACATAATTTTAATATAGAAAGTCACCAGATACAAATGATATCAATATAAATTCAGTTATCATTTCTTGAATTGGAGTAATTTCAAATTCCAAATGGGTTTTTGATGGAAATAAGGACTTATGATATTTTAGTTATATAGAACGTAATACTTTTAGACACCTACGAAATAATGAGACATATTCCTTAAATACATTTTTGTTTTTAACATAACTGGAAAATTACAAAGGTAGCCTGAGGTAGTGGATAGAGGGTTGGTCTTAAAGTCAGAAGATAAGTAAGGATTCAAGTCTATCTTTAACATATGAGGACCATATGACCATGGCAATAAAGTTATTGAATTTCTCAGTTCCCCAGGAAATCTTCTAAGACAATAAAGTACAGAAGAACTGGCAAACTATATCAATGTAGGGAACTGCCTTATCAGAAAAGGATATTTACCTATCCTTTTGAAATATATGTCTGCTAATCTATCATTTTCCATCCTACCTCAATCATACCAAAATAAAAAGGCTGAATAACTGGATTCATGTTCTTTAAATAAATTTTCATTATGTATGTATGTATGTATACATGTATGTTCACACACATATACATACATATAAATACACATGCATACACACATGCACATACATACTCTAATCTCATTAATGAATATTTATTCAAAATTTTAAAATAAGATCTTGGTAAAAAGACTAATGTGAGCTATTTAAAAAATCATTTAGTATAATTTAGTTAGATTTATAACCTGGATGCAAACAATGGCCAACATTAGAAAAATAATTGCTAAAGACAGAAAATCCAAGAATGCATGTTTATATTAATACTTTGATAAGCATAACAGTTATGTTAAAAAAAACTCTGCAAAAATAAAATTGAAGAATCTTTTTTAATATTATAAAAAGTACAAATTTAATGCCAAATGCTAAAATACACAGTAGAGAAATACTAAATAATCTTCTAATAAACACAGGAATAAAGAAAGAATTCCCCTCTTTTTTACTCTTATTTTACATAGTTCTTGACATGCTAGCAATAGCAATAAGACCAAAAGAAATTAAAAATATAAATACAAAGAAGAGACAAAACTGATCCTATTGGCTGATGACAATAGTTTACTCAAAGAATTATAAGGAATTAGTAAAGAAACTAAATGAAACAATAAATGCCACAAAGTAGAAGAATAAAAAAAATTCATAAATATCAAAAACATTTCTGTATGTCAACAACAAAACATAATACATGTTATGTATTATGACATATATAATACATGTATAATAATACATGTATATGTACATACATAATACATGTATAATAAAACATACATAATACATATATAATAAAAAGGAAGAACCAAACAAAATAATTACAACTGTATAGTCAACCTCCCAAAGTATAATCAATATCTCCATAGATACAATTAGAAATTGGTCCTTAAAAAATTAAATAATAATTTAAACAACAAAATGATATTCAGATCTCATGATTAGATCATGCCAATATAATAAAAATGAAAATTGAAGGAGATACTTTATAGAATGAGACAAAAATAATAAAAACTTCATTTTGATAAACAAAAACACCTTGCATAATGATGGAAATAATATAAAAAGCAGTAAAAAAAAAAACAGACTCAAAATAAAACAGTAATTATCAAAATTATTTGGTGCTGATTAAAAATAGAAAAGTAGAACAATTGAACAAACTATGCAAGGAAGAATTATAAATAATAAAACTCCAGAATAAAATATATGACAGAATTGAAAACAGAACTTCCCTAGGAAAGAATTCCATGTTTCCCAATAACTTCTGGTAAAACTGGAGAAAAGGTTATCTAAAATTGGACTTAGGAAGAAGGAAAAATTTTATAACCAAACAAGAAACAGGGAGTGTTACTAGATGTCATGTTTTGATTATATTAAATAAAAAGGTTTTGCATAAATGAAAGAAATTAATAGAGTAAAAGGAAAAGAAAGGCTAGAAACAATTTTATAGCAAGTATCTCTAATAAAGGTCTATTTTCTCAAACAGATAAAGAATAGAATTAAATTTATGAGAATATAAGTTAATTAACCTATTGGACATTGCATCAACCAGCCTCTGGGTTGTAGAGCTCATTACCTCTTCAAGTAAAACCCCTCTAACAAGTACAACTGTACATCCAATCTCAGCCAGAAGTAGTTCCAGAAGAAAGAGATCTCTGTCCTACACCCCAAAAGATTTTGATTCCCATTTGTTTGAGGAGGGAAATAAGGAGATGCCAGTAACTAGATGAGTATGGACAGAGAGCAAGAAACTATGGAATATAATAAGGTTAGTGGAAAAGACCATTGAGGGAGAGAAAAAAAGAGAGCACAGGACAAAGTCTTTAGTGTGAAAAGGTACGCTGGAGTTAGTCATACTAGCTTTCTAAAGGCCGTTGTTAAAATTTTAGTGTGAGCATTTGTACTTTGGAGATTGGAAAATGCTACTTTAAAACTAGGGGTTGATTTAATGTCGTTTTGTCTAGATTTTAAGAAAGTGATGGAGAAAATGTGGATAATTCAATTTAAACTTAAAATTGTGTAACTGATAAATTTTTTGCCCCAAGAGAGCCCACTGTTCTTCTGGGTACATCCACAGTTGGAGAACATAATATGGATGATGATTCAGAAAAGCAAACTAAGAAGTAGTCAAAAAAGAGGGATTATAACTAGCAAAGAATGATGTCATGAAAACTAAAAGAGGAGAGAGTATCTGGGAGGAAAGGATGGTTAAGTGTTAAATACAGTAGGTAAAGTCATTAAAGATGAAACTTGAAAAGTTTTCTTATTTAGCACATCAGTCAGTCAAAAAATATTTCTTAAGGATGTACTATATGCTAGGTACAGTGCTAAGTACTGGGGGATATTAAAAAAGAGAAAAGACAGTTCCCAACCTCTCTCATGATCTAATGGGGAAGACAAACAAATATTTACAAAATATATTCAGAATAAGAAATAATTAATAGAGGAGAGTCATTAGAATTTAGAGGGGTTAGGAAAAGTTTCCTATATTAGATGGGATTTTATCTGGGGCTTAAGAAAATGAAGGGAGTCAGTAAGTGGAAATGAAGAAGAGCATTCCAGACCTGATGGAGTATACAGACAACATACCCAGAGGTAAGAGATAAGAGATGGAGTATTTTGTTCATGGAATGGCAAGGGGGCCTATGCCCCTGGATCAAAGAATACATAGTGGGGAGCAAGTTATAAGATTAGAAAGGTAAAGAGGGGATCTTAGATTATGAAGGGCTCTGAATGCCAAATAGAGTATTAGTATTTGATTCTAGAGGGAATAAGGAGCCGAGGGAGTTTATTGAGTAGTTAGTTGTGTAACAAAGTCAAACTTGTGCTTTAGGAAAATCATTTTGGTGGTTGAAGGGAGGATAGAATGAAGGGGAGAGAGATTTGATGCAAACAGGCATATCAGCCACTATTGCAAAATAATCTAAGAGTGATGGGAGAAGTGATGGGAGTCCTATACCAGAGTGGTGATATATCATTGGAGAGAAGGTGCATATTCAAGAGATGTTGCAAAAGTGAAATTGTCAGGTCTTGGCAACAGATTGGTGACATAGTGACTTGAGGATGATACCTAGGTTGCAAATCTAGGTTGAATATTAGGGATGGAAATGTTCAAATGAGTTATCCCCATTGGTACAGATGATGAAAATAACAGATGATAAAGAAATATGAATAAATCTATTCTATTTATTAGTTGTCCACTCACTGGCTTCATCTACAAATTTTCTTTTTTTTTTTTTTTTTTTTAATTATAGTAACTTTTTATTGACAGAATCCATGCCTGGGTAATTTTTTTTTTTTACAACATTATCCCTTGCACTCACTTCTGTTCCGATTTTTCCCTCCCACCCTCCACCCCCTCCCCTAGATGGCAAGCAGTCCTATATATGTTGAATATGTCCTAGGATATCCTAGATACAATGTATGTGTGCAGATCCAAACAGTTTTCTTGTTGCACAGGGAGAATTGGATTCAGAAGGTAGAAGTAACTCGGGAAGAAAAACAAAAATGCAAACAGTTTACATTCATTTCCCAGTGTTTTTTTTTTTTTTTCCCCTTTGGGTGTAGCTGCTTCTGTCCATCATTGATCAATTGAAACTGAATTAGGTCTCTTTGTCAAAGAAATCCGCGTCCATCAGATTACATCTTCATACAGTATCATTGTTGACATATATAATGATCTCTTGGTTCTGCTCATTTCACTTAGCATCAGTTCATGTAATTCTCTCCAAGATTCTCTGTATTCATCTTGCTGGTCATTTCTTACAGAACAATAATATTCCATAACATTCATATACCACAATTTACCCAACCATTCTCCAATTGATGGGCAGCCACTCAGTTTCCAGCTTCTAGCCACTACAAACAGGGCTGCCACAAACATTTTGGCACATACTGGTCCCTTTCCCTTCTTTAGTATCTCCTTGGGGTATAAGCCCAGTAGAAACACTGCTGGATCAAAGGGTATGCACAGTTTGATAACTTTTTGGGCATAATTCCAGATTGCTCTCCAGAATGGTTGGATTCGTTCACAGCTCCACCAACAATGTATCAGTGTCCCAGTTTTCCCACATCCCCTCCAACACTCATCATTATTTTTTCCTGTCACCTTAGCCAATCTGACAGGTGTGTAGTCGTATCTCAGAGTTGTCTTAATTTGCATTTCTCTGATTAATAATGATTTGGAACACTCTTTCATATGAGTGGTAATGATTTTAATTTCATCATCTGAAAATTGTCTGTTCATATCCTTTGACCATTTATCAATTGGAGAATGGCTTGGTTTCTTATAAATTAGAGTCAGCTCTCTATATATTTTGGAAATGAGGCCTTTATCAGAACCTTTAACTGTGAAGATGTTTTCCCAGTTTGTTGCTTCTCTTTTAATCTTGTTTACATTAGTTTTGTTTGTACAGAAGCTTTTTAATCTGATGTAATCAAAATTTTCTATTTTGTGATCAATAATGGTCTCTAGTTTGTCTTTAGTCACAAATTTCTTCCTCTTCCACAAGTCTGAGAGATAAACTATCCTATGTTCCTCCAATTTGTTTATAATCTCGTTCTTTATGTCTAAATCATGGACCCATTTTGATCTTATCTTGGTATACGGTGTTAAGTGTGGGTCTATGCCTAATTTCTGCCATACTAATTTCCAGTTATCCCAGCAGTTTTTGTCAAATAATGAATTCTTATCCCAAAAGTGAGGATCTTTGGGTTTGTCAAACACTAAATTGCTATAGTTGACTATTCTGTCTTGTGAACCTAACCTGTCCCACTGATCAACTAATCTATTTCTTAGCCAATACCAAATGGTTTTGGTGACTGCTGCTTTATAATATAGTTTTAGGTCAGGTACAGCTAGGCCACCTTCATTTGATTTTTTTTTCATTAATCTATAAATTTTCTTGAAATAATTGGTTGGGATCTTTTTTTTTTTTTTTTTTTTAACTAAGAAGTGGAGTGTAATGGAAAGGTTTCAAGTCAAATGATTTGGATTCAAATCACAATTGAGCTATTTTCTACCTGAGGGATCCTCATCAAGTCATATAACTTTTCAGCATCTCAATTTCCTCACCTGAAGTAAGTAAGGGAGGTGGGGACTGGTGACCTCAAAGGTCCCTACCAACTCTAGATTCATGATTTTAGGTTTTTTTAACCTTTATTGTTCTTCATTGTTTGATGTAGTCATACTATTCATAATCTTTTGCAATCTTTCTCTAATTCTTTTGCAAATTAGTTTGTATTCAATTAGATAACTATCATATGTAACTTATTATTGAATGGAAAAAAAATGGGAAAATTATATCATTAATTGCTTACAAACTTTTATTTCTATTTGTCCCTAATAATTATTCCATCAAAAGTAGCTATTCTTCATAGGCTCACTGTGATTTTTATTTGTTCAAATTTTATATTTCAATTACCTTTCCAGTTCAATTTAATTGTTTTAGTCATGTCTGATTCTTTGATTTTTCTCTCTTGGCAAAGATACTGGAATGGTTTGCTTTTTCCTTCTCCAGCTCATTTTACAAAATAGGAAACTAGGTAAATAGGATTAAGGGATTTGCCCAGGATCACAAAGCTAATAAGTGTGAGTCAAGATTTGAACTTAGGAGTGAGAATCTTCCTGAGTCTACATCTGGAACTCTACCTGTGCTACATAGCTGTTCAACTTTCTAATACAACTTCTAATAATCTGAATCCAGGGGCTTTACATGATCTACAGATTTAAATAATTTAGATAGGTATTCAGGGACTATTTTCCTATACAGAATTAGGTTCTGAAAATACTGTCCCATATAAAAATCTTTTTACTGGATGACACAGGATAATAATATGATGAGACAACTATAGGGATAGTGCCTTTGCGATTTGGGATGAGCAACACTGTGTTAGTCTTTAACCTTATAAAGAATATATTTAATGTCAATTCTATGCTTCTCTTCCCTGAACTCTTCTAGCTTCCTCAAACATTATTATTCCTACTATCTTCCTTTTATTTCAGATAAAGTCAACTTTAACTTAATTCTGTT
Source organism: Sarcophilus harrisii (assembly GCF_902635505.1). Classification (NCBI taxonomy): domain Eukaryota; kingdom Metazoa; phylum Chordata; class Mammalia; order Dasyuromorphia; family Dasyuridae; genus Sarcophilus; species Sarcophilus harrisii. The sequence continues at coordinate 174,354,285 of NC_045426.1, read as the reverse complement.
CTGTGATAACTGCCTCTCTTCCTGAAATGATCTTTCTTATAGAGGGTCCTCTGTATTTTGGTGCCATTTAAAATTTTTTTTTAAACGTTTCGCTGTTTCACATAGCCAACTTCAAAGAGGCAACTTCAAGGAGACAAAATACCTTTGAGTGAGAACTGTGCCACTTAACTAGCTAGAAGAATATGGCAAAAGACCTGCAAGGTTTCAGTTTCCTCATCTGTAAAATTAGGAAGTTGAATTAGATGATCTTTAAGACTGCCTCTGTCATTTGTAACCTATGAATCTATAAAAATAAGAACCAGGGAAGTAGGAGAAAAATAAATAAGATTATATAGTAAACTAAATCCAATCATAAAATAAATGAAATAAGAGCTATGAACTGCTAGAAATAATAGTACCTGGCATATTACATAATATATAACTGAAAACATGATCCAAGATGTTAGATATATAATTGAACTGAACGGATTAACTTTTTCCAAATATTTTCTTAAGGTAACAGTTACTTAAATCCATTCAAAATATCATCATATGATGTGATAATCTTTATTCAATCTTCTATTTTAAGTGGTAACTATAATACTTTACCAAACTATAAATTCTTTCTGTCATTGAAAATAAATATGATTTTTTAAAAAAGAGTTTAGATTTCTAGGCAATAAATAGGTTTTAAAGAGAAAATGTCAGGGAGTTATCCCTAATTTTTAAATGAATATATAGGAAAGAAAGTCAGTTCCTTTAAAATTGTTCTTTAGTGACAAAAATACTAACCTGACAAAGTTAGGAACTATATGAATACAACTACAAAACACTTTCCACACAAATAAAGTCAAATCTAATCAATTGGAAAAATATCAAGTGCTCATGGATAGGCCAAGTGAATATAATAAAAATGACAATACTACCTAAATAAATCTACTCATTTAGTGCCATACCAAAGTCCAAGAAATTATTTTACAGATCTAGAAAAAATAATAACAAAGTTCATCTGGAAAAACAAAAAGTCAAGAATTTCAAGGTAATTAATGAAAAAAAATGCCAATGAAGGTGGCCTAGCTGTGCCAGACCTAAAACTATATTATAAAGCAGTGGTCATCAAAACCATTTGTTACTGGCTAAGAAATAGTAGTCGATCAGTGGAATAGGTGAGGTTCACAGGACAAAATAGTCAATGACTATAGTAATCTAATGTTTGACAACCCAAAGACCCTAGTTTTGGGGACAAGAATTCATTACTTGACAAAAACTGCTAAGAAATTTGGAAACTAGTATGTCAGAAACTAGGTATTGACCCATACCTAAGACTGTTACCACGATGAGGTCAAAATAGGTTCATAATTTAGACATAAAGAGTGCTATTATAAGCAAAATTAGAAGAACAAAGGATAGTTTACCTCTCCAGTCTGTGAAGAAAGGAATTTGTGACCAAAGAAGAACTGGAGGTCATTATTGAATACAAAATAGGTAATTTCAATTATATTAAGTTAAAAAGTTTTTGCACAAATAATGCAGACAAGATTAGAAAGGAAGCAATAAACTGAGAAGACATTTTTCCATTCAAGAGTTCTGAAAAAGACTTCATTTCTAAAATATATAGAGAATTGATTCAAATGTATAAGAATTTAAGCCATTCTCCAATTGATAAATAGTCAAAGGATATGAACAGACAATTTTCAGATGAAGAAATTGAAACCATTTCTAGTCATATGAGAAGGTTCTCCAAATCATTATTGATAAGAGAAATGCAAGTTAATACAACTCTGAGATACCACTATATACCTCTCAGTTTGGCTAAGATGACAGGAAAAGATAATGATGAATGTTGGAGAGGATGTGGGAAAACTGGGATACTAATACACTGATAGAGTTGTGAATGGATCCAGCCATTCTGGAGAGCAATTTGGAATTATGCGCAAAGGACTATCAAAATGTGCACACTCTTTGATCCAGCAGTGTTTCTACTGGGCTTATATCCCAAACAGATCTTGAAGGAAAGGGACTCACATATGCAAAAATATTTGTGGCAGCCCTTTTTGTAGTGGCAAGAAACTGGAAATGAGTGGATGCCCACCAGTTGGAGAATGACTGAATAAATTATGGTATATGAAGGTTATTATTCTACAAGAAATGATCAAGAGGATGATTTTAGAGAGGCCTGGAAGACTTACATAAACTGATGCTAAGTGAAATGAGCAAAACTAGAAGATCATTATACACAGCAACAGCAAGATTATACGATGATCAATTCTGATGGACTTGACTCTCTTCAGCAATGAGATGATTCAGACCAGTTCCAATGATCTTGTGATAATGAGAACCATCTACACTCAGAGAGAGGATTATGGGAACTAAGGGTGGATCACAACATAACATTTTAACTCTTTTTGTTGTTGTTTGCTTGCATTTTATTTTCTTTCTTATTTCTTTTTCCTTTTTGATTTGATTTTTCTTGTGCAGCAAGATAATTGTATAACTATGTATGCATAGGCTGGATTTAATATATATTTTTATCATGTTTAACATATTTTGGATTCCTTGTCATCTAGGGGAGAGGGTGGAAGAAGGATGGGGAAATTGGAACACAAGATTTTGCAAGGGTTAAGTGAAAAACTATCCCTACATATGTTTTGAAAATAAAAAGCTTTAATAAAAAATAAAAATAAAAATACTAGCCTGATTCTGACCTGCTGTGGTGACTTAAGCCCTTAAATAAATTTTTGACTTTTTGTGGGATTGTTGTTTTGTGGGATTTTGTGGGACAATATTCTCTTGGTTCTTGTCACTTCACTTAGCTTTTCTAAAATTAGCCTGATCAGCATTGCTTGTAGAACAATAATATTCCATAACATTCAAATACCATAATTTATTCAGCTATTTCCTAACTGATGGGCATCCATTCAATTTCCAGTTCCTTGCTATGTCAAAAAGGGCTACCACAAACATATTTGCACATATGGGTCCTTTTCCCCTTTATTATCAATTTGGGATGCAGACTCAGTAGTGAGATTGCTGGATCAAAGGGTATAAACAATTTGATAGCCCTTTGGGCATAGTTCAAAATTGCTCTCTAGAATGGTTGGATCAGTTCACAACTCCACCATCAATATGTTAGTGTCCCAATTTTCCAACATCCTCTCCAATATTTATTATCTTTTCTTATCATCTTAGCCACTCTGAGAAGTATGAAGCGGTATCTCAGAGTTGTCTTCAATATGCAATGTTATCTGTAAACAAAAAACCTAGCAATCAGTAAGAGATTCTATTATTCTACTATTTTTTGTATTATGTTCAAGATACTTGTCTTTTCCTTCCAATCAAGTCATTATAGCTTTACTTAAAACATTATCTTCCCATGGTAATGCTCTATCAGAAGATTCCTTGGTTCTCATAGGTTATCTTTTGTCTTATTTTGGTAGGGTCTAGCCCTCCACAGACTTCTAACCCAATGCTAGGTGTATATCTTTTCCCACTTCCCTTCCCTATTTAACTTTTTTCATTATAAAGTAAATTCCTTGAGGGCAGCAATACTGGTATTTGTATCCCCAGCGTTTAGTATAGTGCCTAGAGTATTTGTGGTGATTGTTGTTTTATTGATTAGTCTTATCTAACTTTTCCTGACCCCATTTGCCATTTCTTGGCAAAGGTAATTAACTGGTTTGCCATTTCCTTCTCTAGCTCATTTTGCAGATATGTAAACTGAGGCAAATAGTGTTAAATGACTTGTCTGGAGTCATATATCTAGTGTCTGAGGCCAGATTTGAATTGAGGAAGATGAGTTTTCCTGACATATCTAGCATTTTATCAATTCTACTACCCTAGCTGCTTCAGTAACTAAGTTCTCTTAAGTATAGTATGAAAGAAGCTTTCATATACAGAATTCTCACTTTCAGAAAATATTACTATAGTGAGATTTTAAAGAAATAACATTACTGCAAAATGTTATCCTAGAATAAGTGATCTGGTAAAGAAAAGTTATTAATTGATAATATTTTATATTGGATATGTGAAATACATCATATTGTATGAAACACAAAAAGAGATAGTTAACCAGCATTTAAGTACTTATTCCTAATTCTAATAAATTTATAATAACTTAATCATGCCTAAAATAATAATGGACACTGACAGGCAGCATGCTATCAATTTTCCTTATCATGTATATTTAATCTCTGTTGTTGAAGAGATCTGTAGCTGGTGGACTTCTTGAACTAGAGAATCTTGAGCTGCAGTAGGCCAAGCTAATCAGATGCTTGTGCTAAGCCCAATATCAATATGATGAGTTCTCCAGCAAAAGGAGAGTCACCAAATAACCTAAGAAGAGACAAGCAAACCTACCTATGAAAACAAAGTAGGTCAAAACTACCATAATGATCAATAGTGATCCTATGCCATAACTGACTACTATATTTCTAATCTCAATGAGTAGGATGATCTGTCTCAAGAAAAGAAAGAAGAGTGAATAGAAGAAGTAAAGAGAAAAAAGGAAATGGAAAAAAAAAGAAGGAAATAAGGGGAAAGAAGGGAAAGAAATCAGCATCTAGTTAAGTGTCTATTGAATATCAGGGATTGTGTTGAGTATTGTACAAGTATTATCTTATTTTTTCTCTCAGATAAACCTTGAGAGTTAAATACTATTAAATATTTGTCCCTTTTTATGGTTAACTCTCCTAACTTTGGTCAACTCTCGATAAAATGTAGCTTACTGAATATAAAAACTAAGTCAAAGAGTGGGAATAGTGTTCTACTTTTTAGCTATGGAAAACATAGTCAAAGCACATGTGTTTTGTATTGGTAAAGGTGAAGAATACATAATGCATATATATGTGTATATATATGCATATATATATATATGATTCATGTCAACAAAATTTAAATGCCTCAGATATGTAATTCCTTTGTAGAAAAAGTGTTTATTCATTTGAGATTAAAAACTTTTGAAAATACTGACAATATAATTATTTTGTTAAAAACAAGTCTGGGAGAAACTCAAATGTTCAAATTATTAGACTTATAAAAATGAATTTTAAAATAGGAATTTAAGAGAACATAAAACTGAAGTCACTTTACTGGTAATTTTCGTGAATTGTTCACCTCTACCTCTCACTCCCCAAACCTAGCTCAATCAGAAGCTATAAAGCAAAGTTATTATTTTAAGTTTTCCAAGGAGATAGATGAAGAATAAAACATCACAGCCTTTCCAAAATACATATGAGTACAAGGTTAGAAACCTTGGTCTGCAAAGAAGTGCTAACAACTTTTGCTTTCTGGAAGCTCTGGAAAAAAATATTGCTTACATCTTGGCTAACAAAAAAATCTAAATGAATCTTAGTTATTTCAGGGCAGGGAATAATAAATAAATAATAATATAATATATTATAATATATGTTATATATAGCATATATAATATAATATATATAATATATAATATAAGCAATAATAATATAATAATAATAAATAAATAAATAACAAATTTATTAATGCCTCTTAATTGGGAGCAGGGAGCAAAACAAATTGAAAGACTATAGAGATAGAAAAAAAGCCAACGGATGTAGATACCTCAACAATTTATTTGAAAAGCACACTATAAGCATCTTTTTTAATAATGCATAAAAAAGTAGAATTAATTTACATTTATTTAACACCTATCATTCTAAGCATTCACACAAAGTCCTCACAATGAAGATTGGCTATAAATCATTTTACTCTTCCATACTTTCATACACACTCTTCATGCTTTTGAGCCTGACTAGAACAGTACCAATAATGGTGTTATAAAAATACTTATTTCTCCTAATAGAACATTAATGTCACAAAGCTAAATTTTTCTCTTTCTGAATATGTACTTCTTAGTCTAAAAGCAAAAATGTGAGCATATTCTTTTCCAAAATTTGGGCCCCTTATATACTAAGTACCTTATCTTAAACAAAAGCAACATGAGGAACATGAAACGCATATAACAAAATTATGCATTAATAAAAAGGATTGTGTTCTTGAAAATTTGAGTACAAATTAAATTTATGTTTTCACTTTTGTGGAAAATGAAAATTTCGCCTATGATTGTTTTTTTACTCAATATTAGAATCACAGAGCTGGAAGGAAACTAAGAGATCAAATCCAACCTTCGTATTTAAAGAACAGCATAGTTTAAAATGTTATTATTCCTTATGCAAGTAATTCTGGTTGAGAATCAACATGACCAACATTAGTAACTTTCATATGTATAGATTGTTTCTTGTAGGTGGGCTCTAGTGGTTGTTTATTCAAAATGGAAAAACAAACAAGCTCTTGAAGGCTGCACAGCAGCTTGGCCTGTTTGCAGTTGCTGGGTCCCAGTGTTCCCAGTGATGTCAGGGTGTCCGAGTCGGTGATTCCATTATGTCTACTCTACTTTTAGCATTCTTCATGGTGGCCCAACTTCAGCACTCCATACAGCAGCTGCTGAGCTATACTGCTGTCATCCACCCTTTACACACATCTAGACCAAGAGAATTAAGTTTCAGTGAGCATTGCTTCAATGCTGGTGGGCTGGCAGCATTCCAGGTCCTCATTGCTGGTAAGGCTGTCTAGGCTTTTGATGTTAAATATGAATAATAGGTAGTGCTGATGAATCTACTGAAGAAACCAGATGTAGCAATACCATAGCAGAGCTTGGTATCCTAGTAAAGAGAAGCCTATACTATAAGGTTTGAGACTGATGTTGAAACTATTATTGCACTGATACTGTACTCTGAATCAATTAGAGAGTGCAGTTCAATGGGACCAGTGAAAATTTTCAGTCATGCAAACAGGAGCCATTAAACATTAAATCCAACAAGAATTCACTTATTATGTGCCTCTACGAGCAAGCCATTATGATAGATGGGTCTCCTTCAATATTATACCAAATTCACAGACCCAGTGAACATGGAAACTAGTCTATAATCTCTTGTAGGTCACACTTTTAGAACATCATGGTCACTGTCACTTATCCATTTCCGAATTTCAAAACCTTTTGCTTTTTTAAAAGAAATTAATGAGCCAATCGTAAAAATAATGCTGCAATGTAGTGAATGCTCCATACCTTTATGAAGAAGAATAGATTATTATTGATTGCAATAACATTCGAGGTCATCTTGGTCAACAATGTTCCCAGTATAATAATCAATTCTAGAAGCTTAAGCTGTCCAACCTCTTCACAAATATTTTGGAATGTAATGTACTACCTTACAAGGGGGAAGGATAGATGAAAAGGGGAAGCAGGGGAAAGTATTTATATAGTGCCTGCTATATGCCAGCCACTGAATTAAGTGCTTTACAAATATCTTTTTTGCTCCATACCACAAGCAGGGGAGTAGGTGCTGTTTTTATCTCCATTTTAGAGAAAATTGAAACAATGAGCAATTAAGTGATTTGCCTAGAATCACACAGCTTGTAAGTATTTGAAGTTGAATTTGAATTCAGGTCATCCTGAACATTCCACCCACTTTGCTAGATGCTGAAGTAGATGGAGTGCTAGTTTAAGAATCAGAACACTCATACTCAAGTTCAACTCTGGTCTCAGTCACTTATTACCTGTGTTATTACCTGGGCAAGTCATTTTAACCCTGTTTGTCTTGGTTACTCATCTGTAAAATGAGTTAGAAAAGGAAATGGTACTCTAGTACCTTTGTCAAGAAAACCTCAAATGGGTTCATGAAGAATGGAACATGTCTAAAAGAACAAGAAGTCTCTAAAAGGCAGCCCATTCAATTTTGGACAGCTCTCAATGTTGGAAAGTTCCACATTATACTAAGCAATATAATCTGCTAACTGGATTTAGATGACTCAAGAAGGGAAAGTAATTCTATCAATTTTGTACATTTCTGCCTCACTTAAATCCAATTAATGAGCAAGTCAAGACATTACCTGTGAGATCATTGGTCATCTTCAAAAACAAAGAACAACAACAAAATTCTGCCCTCCAAATCTTCATAAAATAAGGATGACTTCTTTTGCACATGACAAACCTTCAGCTATATGTAGCTACTTGATCTACTGGTTCTGAAATATTTTCTTTTCCCCCCTAGTTTTTTGAAAAATTGTTTATATATTTTATTAAAATTTGTATTCTTTTCTATGTGGTTTGTCAAAAATTAGAGACAAAATGTTACATGATCAAGTTTTCAAGTTCATTTGGTACCCTGGAAAGTCATCCATCTAGATCTGGATATTCGAACTTATTTATAATAACTGGGATTAACTTTATCTTTTTTGCCTGTCAAGGTCTCCAATTCTCTTTTAACTCTAGTTGTTTAAACTTTTTGGGTTTAAAAAATTGCCTTTTGATGGAGAACCAAAATATTAGTCATTTCTTTTAGTTCTCCAATAGAGGTGTGTTATCTCTTATAGAATATTTATTCTATTCTGTATGCTAGTTTTTAATTTATATGATACAGTTTTAGCCTGGAAGGCACTATGAAAGTTAGCTAGCTGAATAAAACTTCTCATTTTATAAACTGACAAAGGTTAAGCAACTTGTCCAAGATCGCATAAGCACTGACAGAAATAGTATTAGAATTCAATCTTTGGGATAACAATTTGCATGTCCTTTCTGCTTTAGGTGCCTTACTTTCCATAATTAATTATAAATTTCTTGAGAGTATGGACTATGTGTTGTTCATTTTTGTCTTTCCTCACAAAACCTAGAATAGTACCTAGTGTTAACAGGGATGCAATAAATATTTCTTGAACTGGATTAACATCTTGCAAAAAATTAGTCTACTATCACTAGAACATACGTAATTCAAGTTGTTTTCGAGGCTGGTTGTTTCTGTTGTTCAGTCATTTTTTGGCTATGTCTGATTTTTCATGATCCCATTTGGGGTTTTCTTGACAATGACACTGGGGTGGTTTGCCATTTCCTTCTCAGGCACATTTTACAGATGAGGAAACTGAGGCAAATAGGGGCAAGTGACTTGTCCAGCGTGACACCTAGAATGTATTTGAGGGTAGGATTTAAACTAATGAAATTGAGTCTTCCTGACTCTAGAGCCCAGCATTCTATCTATCACCCAGCTAATCTTCCAGGCTAGAGATGAATTTTTAAATTTCAAGTTTTTGCTTCAGTCTCTAGTTTTTTGTTTTGTTTTGTTTTGATTATTATTATTCCAAAAAATATAATAACATAACCACTCAAGACAAGATAAATTATTCAAGAATGCAACTTTTTAAACAGTGGGTCATGACTCCAGATAGCATCTCTTAACTAAATATGGAGATTGTAAAATTATGATTTATCATGAGTAAATGTTTGATTTGTATCCCTGGTTTATATACCTATATACCTGGAGTCACATAAAAATTTCTTGGGCAAAAAGGGGTAGCAAGTGGAAAAACTTAAGGAGCCTTGATTTAGATATGTATAGCTATCAGCAGTGAATATTATCCCGATAATGAATATATATCTATTGTAAAAAGAAGTAAAGATTTTTGAAATTTTACATTTTGTCATGTTTCTCAGACCTCCTTTGTCCTTTTGCCTTTGACAAATATAAACTACTTAAATTTAGAAAAGAAGTGCCAGATCTGTATGTAGTCAAGACTCAACTCTGCTACTAGTTGTGCGCCTACTTTCAATTTATTGTACCTGGCTGAACCTCATCTATAAAACAGTAATACCTACGAGGTTGTTATAAGGAACAACAAAAAAAAAAAAAAAAAAAAAAAAGGAAATACTTTCTATTAAATTGAAGAAGCATTTACTGAGTACCTAATATATGCAAGATACTGTGCTAGGTGCTAGAGATTACAAAGCCCAATACAAAACAGACCCTTTAAAAGGGAATTTAAACTCTACTAGAAGAAAAGGAACATATACACCAAAAAGGAAACAGAAAATAGATGGGAAATAAATACAAAGTAATTTTGAGAAATGGAGGGGCAATCTATAAAGAGTTCTAAAGTGTTAATTATCGCCATATGCAGAAATTATTACAATTTCTTTTAAGAAACTTTCCAACTTTACTGAGCCTAAGTAATCAGTAAAAGTTAGCCCTTTAATCTAAGAAATTGATTAAACTGATTAAAGCAATTTAAAATTTATAATGCCTAAATTTAAGAAGTACTATTCTCCTATAAAAGAAAGTCAAGGTAGTAAAAAATAAATGTTAACCTATGTAATTGTTTTCAGTTTTTTACAAAGCTGACGATTTATACTGATACATTTTTCGAGATTTTGATTAGTCTCTATAGTTATAAACAATGTGTCATGATAATTACTTGTGCATAATCAATTAAAGATGAACTTTTAAACAATATCCTATCAAAAGTTTCATGTAAAAAGAGATCAGATTTTGTTCAAAGTAGCATACTGTTATTTTAAAATTAAGATTGCTTCTTGGTTGCTAATGGACACCTTTTTTTTTAGATATAATATTCAGAGAGAGGAAAAAAAAAACCACATTTCTCCAATACTATCATTATTCTTATTCAGAGACCATGGCCCATCAGGGGAGACAGACAAAGGGGCCCAAACAGTCACACTTTCTAAAATTACTCAATAATAATGAATACCCACAAATTATTTTTCAATTGCTATCAGACACATGGTCATTACAGAGATAGCCAAAAGCTTAACAAAGCTTTTTTTTTTTCCTACTAAGATGAGTTTGGGAGGTTGAACATAACTACCCTTATTCAGACACTTAAGAAAAACCAAAATGAATTCTGGAGGCACATTAGCACCAACAAGGTGCTAAGCTATTACAGAAACAGCATAAGTCATAATAATAGCAGTAGCAGTAGCAGTAATAGCTGGCATTAGTAGAGAAATTTAAGGTTTCCAAAATACTTTACATATATTAACTCATTTGAATCTCACAACAATCCAGAAGATAGGTGCTATTATTATCGTCCATATTTTACAGATGAAGAAACAAAAACAAAACATTTAAGTGATTTGCCCCATTAGGATCACAGAGCTCTAAGTGTCTGAAGGAGAATTCTAACTTGGTTCTTCCTAACTCTAAACCTTAATTTCTTTTTATTTTAATAGCCTTTTATTTACAGGTTATATGCATGGGTAACTTTACAGCATTAATAATTGCCAAACCTCTTGTTCCAATTTTTCACCTCTTACCCGCCCACCCCCTCCCCCAGATGGCAGGATGACCAGTAGATGTTAAATATATTAAAATATAAATTAGATAAACAATAAGTATACATGACCAAACCGTTATTTTGCTGTACAAAAAGAATCAGACTCTGAAATATTGTACAATTAGCTTGTGAAGGAAATCAAAAATGCAGGTGGGCATAAATATAGGGAATGGGAATTCAATGTAATGGTTTTTAGTCATCACCCAGAGTTCTTTCTCTGGGTGTAGCTGTAAACCTTAATTTCTATGTCCTGTACCACCTCACTGCCCAAAGTAGGAACACAAATTACATGATTCCACTGAACATAGAATAAAAAAGGCAGATATAGTTTTGATGCAAGGAAAAATTGCTCATTAATTAAGTTGTGGAACTTAAAAGTGGAACAGGTTGCCTTGAGAGGTAGCAGGCTCTCCCTCACATTAAGTTTTCCAATAATATCTGTATAAGTGAATTGTTTAAAGAATTCTTGTGCAACTAAATAGATAGACCCTCTGAGGTCTCATACAACTCAGAGATACCATGGACCCTAAATTGAGTCTTAATAGTGCCAACTCCTAGCAGGGTTCTAATGGCAGAAGGAAGAGAGATTTTACCTTAACACAGCTAATGGAAGGGTTTGGAACTGATCCTTGTCATTCCAGAAGGTAAGGTGGTCCATGTGTACGGAGGAGCTCCCTAGAATAAGTATGGCTTCTATGAGACTGTTTGAAATTAAAATCCAATGAAAATTCTAAAAGGACCAAAGACATTTAAGTACTCTCCGTGCAAAAAGAACATTTAATAGACCCTTATATCCCCTCTAACAATCCTTGGTGGCAAACTGCTGGGGTTTATAGCACCTGTTTCAGAAAAAGTAAAAATGTAGTTATCACCGGTGAGGTTAATGACAATTTCCAGGTTGCAAGTCTGGAGGATATTCATTTTAGAAGCTAAGATCTTACATTGTAGTATGCTATTCTGCATAATTTTGTATAAGCCGTACTTTACAATAGCAAAGTGTTATTTTTCCATTAGTTTCCTTCCAAATTACCTTCAGAAAAGGGAGAAAATGTCATAACCCTAACTTTTGTCAGTGTAAAGAAGGGTGGTCCAGGTTACAGTGGTGTCAAACTCAAATAGAAAAAGAATGCAGCATCTTGTCTCAGAAAATCACAAATTGACATTTCTATTGTATTGTATTTCTATTTATTGTTAAACAAATTATAATCTAATTAGATTTTAATTTAGTTCTAGTTCTCTCAGGAGTATTGGAGGCCTGCGAGCAGCTAGATTAACAATCTCGTGTATGGCAAAGACCAGTTAGTCATAGAGTGTATGGATATACACTAGTGAAGTTAAATCATGTTGACCTATGTCTACCAATTTATAATCTTAGTCCATTGGTCCTTATTGCAAATAGGTCTTAATAAAATACATTCCTTTTGCTTGTTATTCAGATTAATTACTTGGGTGTTCTTCATTGAAGTTACAAATGTTTGGATCTTAAAATTTTCAGTTCTTATGGCAATCAACCAATCAAGTATTTATTAAGCACTGTTATTATGTACTAGCTGCTAGGGATATAAATACAATGAAAGAAAGAATTCCTTCTCAAAAGTAAATCATCCTAATAGAGGAGACAATAAGCACAGATATAACCATATAGAGAATAAACATAAAAAAAAAAAAGAATTAAGTTAAAAACATAGAAAGTAAAAGCAAGGAAGTCTGAAAGAGGGCACCAAAAGTCAGAAGGTACTAAGAAAAGTTTCTTGTAGAACGTGGTACTTAAGCTGCATTTGGAAGGAAGAGAGGGTTTTAAGAAAGAAGCAGAGAGGAGGGAGTTCATTCCAAAACTGGGCTAGGTGAGAGGAGCAAAAGGCAAGGACAGAGTGTTATATGTGAGAAAGAGAGAGAAGGAATTTTGGGTGAATCACAGAGTGTGGAAGGGGAAGCAATGGGACTTCCATTTCTTGGGAATAGCAAATAATTTTTTAAATTTTAATTTCTGATTTTACTATAAAATGATAATATATACTTTTCATATATAAATAGGTTCGTTATTCTTAACTTAACAAAAAAGTATATCTCATTATTGTTAAAATATAAAGGAACAAAAAATAATCTGTTCATAAAGAAGTTGCCTAGCAATTTATTGCAAATTATTCTCCCCTTTCTTTGGTTCCACAGATAAAAGTAGAAAGGTTTTCTTTAATAGGAGCTCCAGATTCAGAAAGTGACCCTGGGCAAATCATTTAACCTCTCTCATTATCCAGGAAAGGGATAATAGCACATACTTAACTCAGGAGGATATTTGGGGATTTTAATAATTAATCTAAAGCACTTTACATAGTGAGCATTGCTTTTAGGTTGCACAAGTCTAAAATGAAGTATGATTTACACAAAGACATAATGAATACATTAAGTTCTCTCTTCTTCCCTCCTGTCATTTTCTTTCCCCTTTAATTCCCTCTCCTCTTGGTTTTTGCTCTTTTCTCTCCTCTCCTTTCTTCTCTCCTCTGTACTTCCTAACTGTGAAGGAAAGGAAAAAAAAGCCCAACGAATGTTTGTGGCAGCCCTTTTTGTAGTGGCTAAAAACTGGAAACTGAATGGATGTCCATCAGTTGGAGAATGGCTGAATAAATTGTGGTATATGAATATTATGGAATATTACTGTTCTGTAAGAAATGACCAACAGGATAATTTCAGAAAGGCCTGGAGAGACTTACACGAACTGATGCTGAGTGAAATGAGCAGGACCAGGAGATCATTATATACTTCAACAACAATACTATATGATGACAGTTCTGATGGACCAGGCCATCCTCAGCAACGAATCAACCAAATAATTTCCAATGGAGCAGTAATGAACTGAACAGCTATGCCCAGAAAAGAACTCTGGGAGATGACTAAAACCATATACTTGAAATCCCAATCCCTATATTATACACTTGCATTTTGATTTCCTTCACAAGCTAATTGTACAATATTTCAGAGTCTGATTCTTTTTGTACAGCAAAATAATGTTTTGGTCATGTATACTTATTGTGTATCTAATTTATATTTTAATATATTTAACATCTACTGGTCATCCTGCCATCTAGGGGAGGGGGGGGGCAAGAGGTGAAAAATTGGAACAAGAGGTTTGGCAATTGTTAATGCTGTAAAATTACCCATGCATATATCCTGTAAATAAAAGGCTATTAAATTAAAAAAAAAAAAAAAAAAAGATAATGGTCAAACTACAAAAAAAAAAAAAAAAAAAAAGAAAAAAAAAAGCCCAAAGCAACTTACAGTCTATATGAAAGATTCAAATATTAGCTAGTCAGCTAAAAACAAATTCTGCCTACTCAATAAAATTTTCATCTTTATTTAGTAAACTGAAAGAGGACCTACTTTTTAATCATAATATATACATTTCCAACTGAGATTTTGTAAAAATCTATTTTTAAATCAAATTCAAGTATTTTCATTTCTTCTTGGCAAACTTCACCTTCCTAATTTTTTATATGAAAACCAGAAGGAAAGGACAATTAAATGGCTAATAAAAATGCTCCTAATTCTTTTACATCAAAAAGTTCTTGCAGAAAAGCATTCTGATAAGTTAAATGTAAAGATATTAACATTAGAGAACTATGGAACGAATTTATGTCCTGAAAGAGATTTGAGTTTAAAAAAAAAAAAGCAGCAGCATTATATAGCACAATAAAATATACTGCTTAAACTAAACATTGGGGAAAACTCTGAAAAGTTTTGTCAAATTTAAAATAGTTGACTTTACAAGAAGAGTCACTTTTTAAAAATAAATTGTCTGCATAAATGAAAGAAGCTAATTCTATTGCCCTTCGATATACCCGTGTATTTCCTTTTCAAGAAAAAATTTCCATTGACTTCAGAGAGAGATGTGATATTCTTAAGATAAAATGAGAGTCAGACTTATTGCATTAAACCAGTGTTCTGAAGGTTTAAATGGAAAGGAACACAAATTGTTTTTCTTAGAGAGATTTTTATTACATTTGATCATAAAAGATTTCACATATAAATGAGGTACCAGTATAAAATATGCATAACCTGTACCATAAAAAGCAAAGTAATTTAATTTCTGTGGTGAAGTATTTGGAGAAAAAAATTTGGGGGGGGGGGTTCATGTAAAATCTAATGTATACCCTGTTAATGCATAATACTTCATCTTGGATTCAAGTCGATTAATCAAGAATTTATTTGATTTCTTTTACAGATTTGAAGATATATCAGCTGGTTCTATGATGACTTTAGAGATTTTCCCAAAAGTTTCAAGTTATCCAAATGACCCAAGATGATTTCAAGTCTTCAAAAGCACTGAGGACTTGAGCTTTAGTAAGATAGCAGTAACAACAAGTAACAACCTCACTTACATGAAGGAATTCTAGCCAAGGGAGAGTAAGGAATTGACTTGCAGTTTCATGGCTAGTAAGTAACAAAATCAGGTGACTTAAACTCAGGTCTTTAGAAACTCCACA
This sequence comes from Sarcophilus harrisii, assembly GCF_902635505.1. NCBI lineage: Eukaryota > Metazoa > Chordata > Mammalia > Dasyuromorphia > Dasyuridae > Sarcophilus > Sarcophilus harrisii. The sequence continues at coordinate 174,338,692 of NC_045426.1, read as the reverse complement.
TCTAGAGTTTTTCCCAATAGAGTCATAGTTTATGTCTTTTGATTGGTCAACAATATGCTTATGTATTCTCAAATTTGTTTATTTTATTCTATTGGTGGGTTAGTGTCTATTTCAGGTAATTTTTTCCAAGGTTAAGAAGCACTAGCTTTATTCTTAAAACATGGAATTTCCAATTCTAACTTGAACACATTTTAGAGCAGCAAGTTTTTTTCTTGTTTAACATACTAATGCTAATAGATATAGGGACTGGACGCATGGTTTTTCTAGTATACTCCCTGATTGAGTAAGTTCCCTCTACTAAAGCAAATCACCATCTTCTCTGAATTTGTAAATCAGCATATAACTTTGTAATTTGGAGTCTTCAAGAGCTGCTCAGAGTTCTAAGAGGTTAAATGTCACCCAAGGTCAGGCAGCGAAGGTATGTCAGAAACTTGAACCTAGTTCTGCTGGGCCTTAAGACCAGCTCTCCTTGCACTATAATAAGATGTATCTACAATGCTCAGAAGACAACACTCAATAAATCCAAAAAGTTAAACATATTTTGGTCTTACCTGGAACTGCTTTAGAAGGAACAGGTAAATTTTCACTTTCCTCATCAGTACTTTCATCATAGGCTGCCTCTCTTTTCTTTTGGCTTTGGATATCATCTACAGATTCCCTAGGAACAAAGAAAGAGATATTGAAATTCATTCAACTAACTATCCTGGGCTAGAATTTTTAAAACGATAGAATTGTTACATGTATTTTATATTGAAAGCTTCAGAAAAGATCTCAGGAACATAATTCTGATTAGACAAACACATAAACCAATTTTATAGGCATACATGTACATTAAATAATACCATTTTATGGGGGAAAAGGGAGAAATCAATATTAATTCCGTTAACATAAAGCTTCTCTATGAAAATAAAACATACAAAAAAAGTGGTTTGATGCTGTTTGGCCATTATTCTCTATAAATAATTCTTGAATCCATTTCTCATTGGCTATCATACCAGGTCAATATATGCCAAAACTTGACACTTATTAAAGAAATTTTGCCAGCTAAAGAAAAAGTCATATGTAGTTATTAAGTATTGTTTAAAATATTTTGTTATTTATAAAGGAAAATACTAATATTCATATTAAAAACATTTTTAAAGGAAGCAGGTCTTTTGTATGATAAGAGTGAAAGTTAATAGATGAACAGCTCAAGGGATGTAATGGTATTCATGAATCTTTTTTAAAGAAATGTTTAAATAATCCTGTATTCATGAAATATTAAAAAGAAACCAAGAAAAGCCTCCAGCACATTGGTTTGATTTTCTACCAAGAATTCCCTTTAACATGAACATGGGGCAAATATGTTCCCCAGAAAGCAAAAAGAAACTGGACTCATGGTTTTAAAAAAAATACACACAACTCAAAAACTTGAAGATGAACAGAAACTAAGCATAAAAACTCAGTTTGAAAAGTTATTTTTTTGCTTGAAAACAATATAAAGAATATGATAATATTCATAGAAGGGGAGATAAGGAAAAAGTAATATCCTAATTAACCACATCTTACAACATTTCAGAAACGAATTCATAAAATACTTATTTTAGGAGTGAAGTGGCAATAATTAGTTGCCTCCATTTTATCAGTGTCAATTTTAGATGGATATGGAAAAACCAAAGTAAAATCAAGAACAGAATCCCTGCTTCTGAAATCCTAGTCCAAAACTGTAACACTTAGTAGAATGAGGCTATGAACATTATCTTATTGAAAGGTTAAGAAGATTAACAAGTTTGAATGAATATAATTTAAATGTATATATTTGTCATCCACTAATGGAATATCCAATTATAAAAGTCAAATACCTTTCATCTTGTGTATCCTTTTCTGGTTGCTGAGCTTGTTTTAACAATTTATGTAAGCTTCTAATCTTTCCTTTCTTCTCATTCAGAACCAGAACAAAACGCTTATAAAGGTCTGCCTCCAGATTTTCTTTAGCAGTCACACACTCTTCAAGACTAAAATTTAAAATCATAATTAAATTCTTACTTATTGGTCTTCTAATTTGAATAGCTTTAATGAAAAATATATCAGAAAAAAATCAAAACCATCCCCTAATGCTCATTGTTCTTTTTTTTTTTTATATAGCTTTTTATTTATAAGATATATGTGGGAGTAATTTTTCAGCATTGACTCTTACAAAACCTTCTGCTCCAACTTTTCCCTTCTTCCCCCCACCCCTCCCCTAGATGGCAGGTAGAGCAATACATGTTAAATACAATATATGTATACATATCCATACAGTTATTTTGCTGCACAAGAAGAATCAGACTTTGAAATAATATAAAATTAACCTGAGAAGGAAATAAAAAATGCAAACAGAAAAAAAACAGAGGGAGTAGAAATGCTATGTAGTGGTTCACACTCATTTCCCAGAGTTATTTTGCTGGATGTAGCTGGTTCTCTTCATTATTGAACAAATGTAACTGATTTGGTTCATCTCATTGTCGAAGAGAGCCACGTTCATCAGAATTGATCATCATACAGTATTGTTGTTGAAGTATATAATGATGTCCTGGTCCTGCTCATTTCACTCAGCATCAACTCATGTAAGTCTCTCCAGTCCTTTCTGAAATCCTCCTGCTGATCATTTTTTACAGAAAAATAATATTTCATAACATTCATATATCACAATTTATTTAGTCATTCTCCAATTGATGGGCATCCATTCAATTTTCAGTTTCTAGCCACTACAAAGAGGGCTGTCACAAACATTTTTGCAAATGTGGGACCCTTTCCCTTCTTGAAGATCTCTTTGGGATATAAGCCCAGTAGTAACACTGCTGGATCAAAGGGTATGCACAGTTTAATAACTTTTTGAGCATAGTATTGTTCTCTAGAATAGCTGGATGTATTCACAATTCCACTAACAATGTATCAGTGTCCCTGTTTTCTCACATCCCCTCCAAGATTCAGCATTATCTTTTCCTGTCATCCTAGCCAATCTGAGAGGTGTGTAGTGGTATCTCAGAGTTGTCTTAATTTGCATTTTTCTAATTAATAATGACTTGGAGCACCTTTTCATATGGCTAGAAATAGTTTCAATTTCTTCATCTGAAAATTGTCTGTTCATATCCTTTGACCATTTATCAGTTGGAGAATGGCTTGATTTCTTATAGAGTCAATTCTCTATATATTTTGGAAATGAAGCCTTTGTCAGAACCTTTGTGTGTAAAAATGTTTTTCCAGTTTATTGTTTCCCTTCTAATCTTGTCTGCATTAGTTTTGTTTGTACAAAAGCTTTTCAATTTGATATAATCAAAAATTTCTATTTTGTGATCAATAATGATTTCTTGTTCTTCTTTGGTCACAAATTCCTTCCTCCCGCACAGGTTTGAGAGGTAAACTATCCTATGCTCTTCTAATTTATTTATAATCTCATTCTTTATGCCCAGATCATGAACCTATGTTGACTTTATCTTGATATAGGGTGTTAAGTGTAGGTCAATGCCTAGTTTCTACCATACTAATTTCCAATTTTACCAGCAGTTTTTGTCAAACAGTGAATTCTTAGCTGGGGTCTTTGGATTTTTCAAACATTATATTGCTATAGTTATTGACTATTTGGTCCTGTGAACTCAAGTTATTCCGCTGATTAACTAGTCTATTTCTTAGCCAACACCAAATGGTTTTGGTAACTGCTGCTTTATAATATAGTTTTAGATCTGGTGCAGGAGCCCACCTTCATTTGATGTTTTTTTTTTTTGTCATAAATTCCCTCAAAAGTCTTGACCTTTTATTCTTCCAGATGAATTTTGTTGTTATTTTTTCTAGGTCATTAAAATAGTTTTTTGAGAGTCTGATTGGTATAGCACTAAATACATAGATTAGTTTAGGTAATATTGACTCTTTATTATATTTGCTCCCCCTATCCAAGAACACTTAACGTTTTTCCAGTTGGTTAGATCTGACTTTATTTGTGTGGCAAGTGTTTTGTAGTTTTGCTCATATAGTTGCTGACTTTAAAACCGTTGGTAGATAGATTCCGAAATACTTTATACTATCGGCAGTTATTTTAAATGGAATTTCTCTTTGTAACTCTAATTGTTGGATTTTGTTAGTGATATATAAAAATGCTGATGATTTATGTGGGTTTATTTTTTATCTTGCAACTTTGCTAAAGTTGTGGATTATTTCTAGTAGCTTTTTAGTAGAATCTCTGGGATTCTCCAAGTATACCATCATATCATCTGCAAAGAGTGATAATTTGGTTTCCTCATTACCTACTCTAATTCCTTTAATTTTTTTCTCAGCTCTTATTACCAAAGCTAGCATTTCTAATACAATATTGAATAGTAATAGTGATAGTGGGCAACCTTGTTTCACTCCTGATTTTATTGGGAATGGTTCCAGTTTATCCCCATTACGTATGATGCTTACTGATGGTTTTAAATAGATGCTACTGACTATTTTAAGGAAAAGTCCATTTATTCCAATACTCTCAAGTGTTTTTAATAGGAATGGATGTTGGATTTAATCAAATGCTTTTTCTGCATCTATTGAGATGATCATATGTTGTTTGTTAATTTGGTTATTGATACAGTCAATTATGCTAATAGTTTTCCTAATATTGAACCATCCCTGCATTCCTGGTGTAAATCCTACTTGGTCATGGTATATTATCCTGGGGATGATATTCTGTAATCTTTTTGCTAATATTTTCTTTAAGATTTTAGCATCAATATTCATTAGGGAGATTAGTCTATAATTTTCTTTCTCTGTTTTCAATCTACCTGATTTAGGTATCAGTACCATGTCTGTGTCATAAAAGAAATTTGGTAGGAGTCCTTCATTTCCTATTTTTCAAATAGTTTATATAACATTGGAGTTAATGGTTCTTTAAATGTTTGGTTGAATTCACATGTAAATCCATCTGGTCCTGGAGATTTTTTCTTAGGGAGTTGATTAATAGTTTGTTCTATTTCTTTTTCTAAAATGTGACTATTTAAGCAATTTACTTCTTCTTCTGTTAATCTGGGAAGCCTATTTTTTGAAGTTAGTTATCCATTTCACTTAGGTTATCAAATTTACTGGCATAAAGTTGGGCAAAGTAACTCCTAATTATTGCTCTAATTTCCTCTTCATTGGTGGAAAGTTCTCCCTTTTCATTTTTAAGATTAACAATTTGATTTTCCTCTTTCCTTTTCCTAATCAGATTTACCAAAGGTTTATCTATTTTTTATTGTTTTTTTTCATAAAACCAACTCTTAGTTTTATTTATTAATTCAATAGTTTTTTTTTTTACTTTCAATTTTATCAATATCTCCTTTTAATTTTAGAATTTCAAGTTTAGTATTTGATTGGGGGGTTTTAATTTCCTCTTTTTCTAGCTTTTTAAGTTGCAAGCCCAATTCATTGATCTCTTTCGCTATTTTATTCAAGTGAGCCTCTAAAGATATAAAATTTCCCCTTATTATCACTTTGGCTGCATCCCACAAATTTTGGTATGCTGTCTCATTGTTGTCATTCTCTTGGGTGAAATGATTATGTCTTTGATTTGCTGTTTCACCCATTCATTGTTTTAGGTGAGATTATTTAGTTTCCAATTACTTTTTGATTTATTTACCTCTAGCATTTTGTTGAATGTAGTTTTTATTTCATTGTGATCTGAAAAGAATGCATTTACTATTTCTGCCTTACTGTATTTAAATTTGAGATCTTTATGTCCTAATATGATCAATTTTTGTATAGATTCCATGAACTGCTAAGAAGAAAGTACATTCCTTTCTGTCTCCATTCAGTTTTCTCCAAAGATCTATCATACCTAATTTTTCTAATATTCTATTTACCTCTTTAACTTCTTTCTTATTTGTTTTGTGGTTTGATTTATCTAATTCTGAGAGTGCAAGGTTGAGATCTACCACTATTATAGTTTTGCTGGCTATTTCTTCTTGCAACTCTCTTAACTTCTCCTTTAGGAAGTTAGATGCTATACCATTTGGTACATATATGTTTAGTATTGATATTACTTCATTGTCTATGCTACCTTTTAGCAAGATATAGTTTCCTTCCTTAACTCTTTTAATTAGATCAATTTTTGCTTTTGATTGATCTGAGATAAGGATGGCTACCCCTGCTTTTTTGACTTCACCTGAAGCATAATAGATTCTGCTCCAGCCTTTAACCTTTACTCTGTATGTATCACTCTGCTTTAAATGTGTTTCCTGTAAACAACATATTGTAGGGTTCTGGCTTTTGATCCAATCTGCTATCCACCTCCGCTTTACGGGAGAGTTCATCCCATTCACATTTGAATTGTAAAATTACTAATTACTGTATTTCCTGATTTTCCTCCTTCCTTTTCCTAATCAGATTTACCAAAGGTTTATCTATTTTTTCTTGTTTTTTTTTCATAAAACCAACTCTTAGTTTTATTTATTAATTCAATAGTTTTTTTTTTAACTTTCAACTTTATCAATATCTCCTTTTAATTTTAGAATTTCAAGTTTAGCATTTGATTGGGGGTTTTTAATTTCCTCTTTTTCTAGCTTTTTAAGTTGCAAGCCCAATTCATTGATCTCTTTTTCTATTTTATTCAAGTGAGCCTCAAATTAAAATTACTAATTAATTTTTAATTAAAATTACTTTAATTACTAATTTAAATTAAATTAAATTAAAATGACTAATTCTGTATTTCCTGCCATCTTATCCCCAGATGATGCTTTTCTTTTTCTTTCCTCATTATCCCCCTGCCCAGTATTAAACTTATGTCCACCACTTGCCTCATGCAGCTTTCCCTCTTTAGACTCCCTCTCACCTCTTTTGAATCCTTTCCCCTTTCTTATACCTTTCCCTTATTACTCTTTTCCTTTTCCCTTTTCCTCTCCCACTTTTTAATGAGTTGAGAGAAGTTTCTCTGTAAACCAAATATGTCTATTATTTTCTCTTTGAACCAAATCTGATGAGAGTAACATTCATACAACGTTCCTCCCCCTCCCTAAATTCCCTCACATATGATAGGCTTCCTTTGCCTCTTTGTGGGATGTAATTTCCCTCTTTTTATCTCCCCTTTTCCCTTTTTCTGATACTATCCCCTTTATACTTCTACTTCCCTTTTTTATATTATATCAATAAAATCAAATTATACATGCATTTTTTATGTATGTTGATAACAGAAATGCAGTTCTCAAGAGTTCTTTTTGCCCTTTTCTGCTTCTCTTGAGTCCTACAATTGGAGGTCAAACTTTTTGTTTAGCTCTGGTATTTTCATTAGAAACAATTGGAATTCACCTGTTTCATTAAATGTTCATCTTCTTCCTTGGAAGAAAATTCTCAGCTTAACTGGGTAGTTTATTCGTGGCTGCATTCCAAGTTCTTTTGCCTTTCAAAATATCAGATTCCAGGCCCTTTGATCTTTTAATGTGGAAGCAGCTAGATCCTAAGTGAGCTTTATTGTGGCTCCTCGGTATTTGAATTGTTTTTTTCTGGCTTCTTGTAATATTTTTTCCTTACTCTAGTAGTTCTGAAATTTAGCCACAATATTCCTTTCAGTTTTTATTTTAGGGTCTCTTTCAGAAAGTGTTCAATGAAGTCTTTCAATGTCTATTTTACCTTCTATTACATCTGGGCAGTTCTCTTTGATTATTTCCTGTAAAACAATGTCTAGGCTCTTTTTTTCAATCATAATTTTCAGAAAGTCCAATTATCCTCAGATTATCTCTCCCAGATTTATTTTCCAGGTGTGATGCTTTTCCAAGTAGATATTTAATTTCTTTTTAAATTTTTTCATTTTTTTTTATTTTTGCTTGACTGATTCTTGATGTCTCAATAAATCATCTCAATAAATCACAAATAGAAATATTTGTTCAGTTCTGATTTTTAATGAGTTATTTTCTTCATTAGCTTTTTTTTTTTAACTTCTTTTTGTATATTTCCAGTTGAGTTTTTAAATGAGTTGTTTTGCTCTATGGAATTTTTTTTTAATTTTTTACTGAGTTATTTTCTTTTTCCAATTCACAAATCCCACTTCCTGGGAGTTCTTTATCTTTTCCAATTTACAAATTTTGTTTCCCTGGGAGTTCTTTACCTTTCCCAATTCACATTTTAGGAAGTTGTTTTCTTTTTCCACTTTATCAAATTTTTCTTTAAGTGAGTTATAAGCCTTTTCTTACTCTCTTGCAGTTTCTCTTTCCTTTTCCCATTTTTCTTCTAGCTCTTTTAAGATCTTTTATAATTTCTTCTAAGACAGGTTTGTATGATGGGCTCCAGGTTACTTCCCCCTTTGGGGTTTGTCTGGAGACTGTCTGTTATTAGTCTCCTTGAGGTTGAAGATCTGCTCTCTTTCTGTGGAGAAGTCATCAAGTTAGAGTTTGCTTGTCTTTTTATCTCATTTTTTTTTAAAGCCCTTAGGATCTGCCTTCAGGGAAAGGAGGTTACCCGCTTCCTCTGTAGAACAGGGATAGATATATGGATCATATATTGGCAGTTGAGCTGCAGAAGTGCCCTGGGAAGAGCCCCGCAGTGGATGTGTCTCTGTTCTGGGAAGCATGGGCATGCTGTGGCTGTTCTACTGCCCCACCCCCACCACCACTGGAGGCAGAGCTCCCCTAGTGTGCAGAAGTGTGGCTGCCCTGGGCAAAAGCCCCATACTGCAGAATGCGGTTGCACAGCTGTGCTGTTATCTATGATGAGTCACTCCCGGTGCTGAGTGGTGTAGCCAGGTCCTGTTAAATTCTGACATTTTTTGGAATACACTCTACCTTTGGCTTTAACTTCTCTGCTGATCTACTGCTTTGCAACCAAAGCAGAGCAGCCAACCTGTACTAGAGTCCTCCCTGCAAATTCTCCATCTGCAGAAACTGCCCCCACCCTGGTCTGCTCAGTGTGCTAGCCTCTGGTTCTGTCTCCCTGCCTGCCCTGGCCTGCTCCTCCCCCTCCTCCCCCAATCAGGATAAACCTTTTCTGGAGATCTTCCACATTATCTTCGGCTGGTAATTTGTTGTACTCCCAATATTTGTGGATTTTATCAGTCAAGCTGGTAAATTTGGTAATTAGTATTGAGGGTAGACAGGGAGCTTAGAATGACGTGTATGTTTTATCCACCATTTTGGCTCCACCCCGCTCATTGTTTTAAATATAATTTACAACAGTAGTGTCAAACATTCCCAAGCACAGTTTAAACAAAATTAAAATGTGCCTGGGAAATATTTAACAAAATAAACAAAAATACAATGGAATGTGTGTGTGTGTGTGTGTGTGTGTGTATCAATATGTAGTTTTCAAAGTCAATATGCATCCCACAGAATTCTTGTGCACAGTTTGGTGGCCCTTATTTCTACTTGAGTTTGACAGAGTTACACTTTACTAGAACTCATTGAGTCTGAAATGAGAAAATGTAGGTTATGCTTATTATAAGTTGTAGGGCACTATATGAAACAGTAGTTACAATTATCTAGTAAAAATAGGGCCACAATGAATGTTAGTCATATATGTCATGTAATGACAGTGAAAATTTAAAAATGGATTTAAATAAGCTAAAATGAAAATAAGCAATTTCAAATAAATTTGAAAATTCCCAAATTTAGCCATTTCTTAGATTTACTGATGACAAAATACACGTCATTTATATAATATATAATATATGAATATATAGTAATTATATATGTAATATAATTTATATAACATGTACCATAATATTACACATAATATAAACTAAAAAATCCAATAAAAAGAAACAATGGATCATAATATTTATACTTTGCTATAAAATTAATAAACTAAGTAAATCTTTAATCTTTTATTTTTTTTTAATTCAGATATAGATACCAAGACATAAAATTTTCCTACTCCTTTTCAAATCTACTTCTGGTCAAATCATTTAAGAAACTATTATATTAATTTTAGTTCTCCAATGAATGGAGAGAGTTGATCTGGCTAGAGAAGTAGATAGCATATATGGGTATACTTGACATATGATTTGCATGACAGTAATGATGTTGCTTCAATAATCCTCAAAACACTGTACCAATCTTTCATGTTTATACTGTATAGTTTTTTAGTTGGCATTTATTCTGGTATTCCTATTTCAGAATTTACAAATTAAAACAATTTACTTTAAACTAGTACATATTTCTTTAAATTCTATACAAATCTCTGATAAGAAAAAGAATGCTAAATATATATGTATGTGTGTAATACATTATATATATAAAACATATCATATATATAATACAGAATCATGCTTATATAGTAGTTTAAGGTCTGCTAAGTACTTTGCAAATAATGAGCCTATAGATATAGATATTATAATTATAAATATAAATAGATAAAAAAATATACTATAAAAATACAATCAATCAATCAATAATATAAAAATAAATCCTATTCATCAGATAAACAGAGCAGCTAAGGTACCACTTAAACAACTAAAAGTCCCTGTAGCTAGATTGCAACACAGGTCTTCTACCTAAAATTCTTTTTATTGTGCAATGCCAACTTTCTGGCTATTTATAGTAATTTTCATTGAGATTTGCTATTTTCAGGAAATTGACTTATCTCTCTCCCCCCCAAAAAAATAAAAATAAAAAAGGAAAATATATCTCTTTATCCACTCAAAATAAATTTGTATTTCTATTTCAAAAGATATATAGAATAATAAGGCAAATGTGGCATCATATTTATTCTGAACATTTAACCAGTTAAAGAAACTATTAGTAATATAAAAGCTAAAAGTTTGAAATTCTTTTTTTTTAAATACGTATTCTCCATATAAATAGCTATGAGATTTTATTTTATTCAGTTATGTTAAAGAATTTTTTGAGGAATCATTTCATAAATCATGATATTTAGGGTTTGAGGGAAGCAAGGCTTAGTGATTAGGGTCAGGCAGGTCTTAGGACTCTGGTTAGTTTGAGAGTTCTGGGACAGGTGAGGGTCATCTTATGACAAGAAGATCTTGGGGAGACAAATGGGCCCTCAGCAATCACTAGGAAAGGTTTTGAGTTATGATTAGCAAGTCTTGGGTGATTGTGACCAGAAGAGTTTACAGCCAATAAGTCTTAAGAATTTAGTAGAAAGATTTCAACTATGGCCACACTGAGGTGCAGCCCATGAAACTTGTCTATCAAAGTGACTGACTAGAAAGGGTCAGAAGCTGAGAAGATTATCACCAGAAAAGGCCAAGGAGGATGGCTGGGACATCTAAGTTGTGACCAATCGACTTAAGAAATATTCTGGATATGACTGGTGAGTTTTAAATAGGGCTGTGATTAGACAGAGACCAGAGTTATAGCTCATGAATCTAGTAACAGGATTGAAGCTCCTTGAGGACCAGGACTCTTAAATTTTGCCTTTATACTTTTATTTCCCAGCATAGTACCAAACAATGTTTGTTGTATGGTGTTAGAGTGATAAATGTCATTTATATGAAGTTGTACATTAAGCAAAGTACAGAAAAAGAAGTATATCATAAGAAAAGCAAGGAATTGAAACTAAAATAAAATGGAGGAAGAAGGGAAGAGGAGAGATGACAAAAAGGTTTCTAGCCTTTGGATAAATGGAATGAGCATAGGCAGACACTGCTAAAATCAAGAAAAAGTTAACCTTTTTATGCATGCTGGGTTATGGCAGTGCCTTTATATTATGAGTGCCAACTATTGCCTAATACAACCTATTACAAGTATTACCTATTACAAAATCCTTGCCAAACTTCAAAAATTATACCCCTCTAGGGAGAAGGATGGGGACTGGACTTGTGATCTCACTGGTAGAGGGAACTCTAAGGTGAGGAGAGTCCCCTTGAGAACACAGTCTGATGTTTTCTCTGGAACTTAAAATCTTAGAGAGGTGTCTATAACAGTTCTTGGGGTCACATGGCCAATAGTTGTCAGAGGCAGAACTGGAACATAGGTTTACCTGGCTTTGAGGATTTCTTTTAAAACTAAACTACCTCTCAGGTACTACAAAAAAAAAGTTTTTTCAGGTATTGAATTATGTGCAAAGGGGAAATAGTATCCTACTAGGAAGATTTTTGAAAGTACTCAAATAACTCAAAAACTCCTATTCACAACTTGTTAATTAAATTAGATACATGCCAATTGGAAATGCACTGTATGAAAATATAAGAATAAAGGATCATTGTGTATTATTACATTTTCTGACAACATATTTGGGGGATATTTCATATAGGAAATAATTCATCTAATTTGAATGTGATAACAGATGGCTGAACAGAATTTTCATTTAAATGACTTCAACAATTTTTAAATGAAACATCAAATGAAATGTACTAATCATTTATCAAGAAAATTTTAATCTATTTCTTTAAATTAATTCTTTACTAAAACATCAAATTAAAATATATCTTTTGTATAAAGGGAAAACAACAAATTGTTTCGGAATGATATGTAAAATTAACACTCAGCATTTAACACTAGATAAGATTTATATATGCCAACATATATAACATTATGATAAATACCAGGAATACAAAATGAGATATATCAGATTCTATCACTAAGTAATTCATAACCTAATTTCCTGTAGGCCTATTAAATGAGTTAAAAGCAAAAGCATTTTGATTTTGTTTTTATTGGAATACTGATTAATAAACTAGATCCGTGAACATCCAGGATGGAATGAATTACATGGAGTTATTAGAGAAAAAAATCTTCAGTTTATTCATTCAGTGAGTTGGCTTTTTCATGGTTTGGATGTCAACTAATGTCCTTTTTCCTTTTTAATGCTAACACTTTTCGCACCATGAAAATGGAGTAATTCTGCCTTCAAAATAATTGCTCTGCTGCCTTCTAAATAAGTGCTCTATCTCCTCTGAGCATAGCATGAAATCTTTAAATCCTACTTCCAGAGAGTCGTGTCTAAGGTAACTATGTTTAGTTTTTAAAATATACATTATTGTCACTGTTGTTGTTTTCATTTTCCCTATTCATTATCCTCCATTCAGTCAACATCTTCCTATCCAGCATGGCTTCATGGTTCTCTTCATTCTCTTCCACCTTCATCACAGATATTCCAATTGCTTCAAATATCATCTCTATAAAGGAAACTATTTGCTCTACATGTCTGATTCTGAGCTCTATGCCTATATCCCCAACTGCTGGCAGTACAATTCCAACTGGTATTTCTCTAGTACCTCACTTAAGAAGCCCAAAAGGTATAACATCACCTTCTCCCTTAAATCTGCTCTCCTTCCCCTCAATTTCCTTATTTCTACTGATGGTGTTACCATTCTAACATCATACAAGCTAGAAACCTTTTTGTCATCTCTCTTCTTCCCTTCTTCCTCAAAATCTTAATATTCTGTCAATTCTACCTTCATATATTTTTTCATATATATCTCCTCCTCTTCAAGTCACATTGCCATCAGAGTAGTTCAGATACGCTTTACTTCCATCCTGGAAAACTGTCATTGCCTTTAACTTGACTTCCAGTCTTCAGTATCTCTCTTTTCTAGTCCATTCTTTGTTTAATAGTCAAAATAATTTTCCTAATGTACAACTTTGACTATATCACTACTCTGTCTCAAAAACCTCCAACTGTTCCTTATTCTTCAGGGAAAACAAACAAACAAAACTCTTTATCATGGCATTCTCAGTACTCCATGAGATGGTCACAAATTAATTTTTTAGTGAAAATACATATTGACAGCTTCTATGCTTCTCTGTATTCATCATAAAAATATTCTACTCATTTCAAAATGCAACTTTAAAATGCCTTATGCTTCAATCAAACTAAACTTCTAATTGTTTCTACCTATATATTCTTACTTTCATACATTCACACAATCCACCAACTCCATGTCTATATTACACTCTTCAACGTCATGTACAAAAAAAAAATCCTTTTTGCTTCAAGTCTTGGCTTGGTTAATCTCTTCTCTCCATCTCCTCCACAAGGCCTTCTAAAATCATGCTAACTGAAGATGATGCTTTCTAATTGGAGAAGGAATTTTCATCTCCTTTGTTCCTATTATATTATTTATGTCCTACTTGACTTATATGTTCCTTGAGAGCAAGGTGTCATTTTTAAAAAATTTATATATCCTATTGAATATCATAGTGCTTTGCACACAGAAGTCATTTAACAAATATTTGTTGTAGGTGTCATATCACTTCACAGGGAATTTACTAACTTAAAAAAACTGATTCTCCAACTATTAGGTGAGTACAGATATGCATTACTTATTATTATTGTTGTTACTTATGTGTGTATGTATGTCACTTATGTCATAAGGTCATAATACAAAAATAAAAGACCCAAATCTAATGATATTCATATGAATAGTGACTTTACAGTTAGATCAATATTGGGACAGCCATGGCCAGAGCCTTAAAAATAGCAGAATAATTTTGAAATGACCACAAAATTGGATAGTAATAAAAATATACATACATACATATTTGTCTTATATAAATGAAATCCTTTATGAAAAAATCAATACTACAGATGTGGCTACAAAAAATAAAACAAGAGAGTTAAAGAACACCTCAAGAAATGTACTATATAAAATGCTCATATCTACCCAGCAATACATCATTTATTCTGAGCAAAAAAAAAATTATATATAGAGAAAATAAGATATGTATTGATATTATTTTTCTGTTATATTCTTGCCTGATCAGCTTCTATATATTCAATTAAGACTTAATTTGTAGAAACTGACACAATTGCTGCATCATAATTAAATATCCTAGGTAGTTCAGAAAGGGAAAAAAAAAAATGAATCTTGGTGCCTGAAATAAAAAAAAAAAACTACTGCAGTAAAAATTAATATTAATTTGAAGGATAATATAAACATAATTGAAGTAAATTTCTTCCTGATTTTTCCTTTTTAAAAAAATATTATGTGCTGCACCTATCAAGAACTCTACTCACTGTCATCTTTGCCCTTTTGAAATGTGGCTGTGAATTGATTCAGGAACAAAAAGGTCTCTATATTCTGAACCAAAACAAATACCACAAAGTTCCTGCACTAATGCTCATACAATCTATTCAGATATTCTTGTAAACCACACACAAAACTTGTTTACATGTTATGTTACAAATAATTATAACAAGCTTAGGTATCTAGTTTTCAAAGCCATAACAAATTAGAGATCATAAATTTAAGGGGGAAAATGGGGCATGGAAAATGAATAGTGCCATAAACAGTCACAGTAATCATAGCAATAAATGATAACTGACAATCTGACAGCATGGAAAAATGAACAGAAATTATTTTAAAAAATAAACAATTATTCAAAAAGCAGAGCAGTCTGGAAAAATTTATTGCAACAATAAGTTCATATCTCAATATTTCCAGAGAACATTAGTCTATTTAGCAGCTGACATTTATTGAAAAATTATCGTCCAAAAAAAGGTTAAAACTTTGTCAATAAAAAATAAATGATGAGGGAAAGGCTATTTAATTAGACATATTTGCATATGTAAATATATAATTATGATTAGTCCAAGATTTCTACTCCAGGACTCAAAAGCTGATTTTTATGCATGTATAAAGCAAAAATATATTACTAAACAAAGTATTTATTTAATTTCAACTCTAAAATTTCTTTTAAGTATGTTGATTTATAATTATGTCACACAATAGTATGTTTCTGATGAAAATAGTACATGATAATTTGTCCTTTTGCAATGTAAATGTTAAATGTACATTTAGCATAAACAAAGATAGCTGAACAAAGCTGACAATATTATTAGAATGTTAAATAGCTGCATTGGGACTGTATGGTAACTTTAAGTAAGTCATAGCCATTTCTGATACCTGGAGACAGTAGTTATTCTTTTGTAAATGATATCATAAGTTAACTTTTATCTTTATAGTTTTGAAAAAAAAAGTAGTAAAAATTAATTTTTGAATTAGATTTCTATTTTGGGAAATAAATTACATATGATCTGCAAATACAAAGGTAAGTTTTAATTGAGACCAAAAGAGATTAATATGAATATTTCTTATTTTTGATAATCCTCTATAAAGTTACCACCCCAATGTCTCATGATGTGGATGGAGATGACTCAAATACTTTCAAAGTCTATGTCACTGGAATATGAGCTCTGATAGATCTATTCAATAAGGCAGCACTTCGTGAAAAAAGGAATGTTTAATCAGCAAAGGTAGCTTTAAATTTTATCTCCAAAAGTTACAAGTCATTAAACCAGTAGTCTTTATATAAAATGGAGATAATGATATCTGAAGTACCCACCTCCTCAAAGAATTCTTTCAAGAAACACTTGCTCATCTCTCCTTCTAGTTCTCATCATGATCCAAAGCCAAGAAGGAAAGAGGGCAGCCAGTTGCAGCTTATGTACTAAAATATGATGCATAAGATGGAAAAGGAGAGAAATTTCGTAAAGACCTCATTAAGATTCTCCAAAGTCAAACTTACTTTAACTCTCATACTCAACAAAAGACACTGATTCCATCTGTCAAGTGTCCTTACTTTCTCCACATTGCTAATCTGTCTTTTTCTACTATCTCCCCCTTCACCTTGGTCTCACATGAAAAAGTAGGCAGTCCTTCTTGCCAAAGCAAATCTTTCTTTCCTATCATTCTGAAGGTCAGACATTTTTATAATGTCCCAATCATCCAAGTTGTAAGCCTGGATGTCATCCTTGAGTCATATCATATATTTACCCCACATCATCAATTTGTTGCAAAGTTTTGTCATTTCTACCTTCACAACATGGTTCCAATGATTCCCTTTCTCTTTACTCACATAGCTCCCACCCTGATGCAGGGCCTGATCACCTCATGAAAAAAAGACTATACAAACTATTTCAATAGCCACTTATGGATCTCCCTGCCACCAGTCTCTTCATTCTCCAGTCTATCCTTCACTTATCCGCCAAAGTGATTTTATTAAAGCACAGGTCTGACCATGTCACCTCCATCCCTACCCCCAACTCAGTAAACTTTGGTTGTTCCCTATTGACTCCAGGATCAAATACAAAATCCTTTATTTGGCTTTCCAAGCCTATCACAATTTTCCCTGTTGTTATTTTTCTAAACTTCTTATTCTATATTCTTCTCTTTGTACTTTACAATCTAGCTACAACAAGCTCTCTGTTGCTTCTGACACACATAATACTCTATCTCCCTTCTGTGAGATGCATGTTAACTACTCCATGGTAATTTGAACTCCTTAAGGAAGAAACTATATTTATGCCAGGACACCCTAGCAATTAGAAAAATACCTGTTAGCACTTAATAAAGTTATTGACAGTCTGACATTAAGAAACTTGCCCAAGCATACTCAGCTAGTAAGTATCCAAAGTGAGATTTATCATGGCTCCCAAGTTCAGCACTCTAAGATGCCATAATAGAAGTATTTTATGAAATCTTCTGCCTATCACAAGCCAAAATCTGTCTATTTCTGGATAGTTCAAAAAAATAAAATCCAACAAACTTCTTTGTTCTCATCTGTGTGTCAGGGAGTCAGATCGTGCATCAGCTGTCTCATATTCCTACTTCTGCTTTCCATTTAAGGAAGTGGTATTGAATATTGATGAGAAAGTCTTCATCTAGCCTCTGGCAATCATTTTAGACTAATTTGTTCAAGTACCAAATACCCAGTCTGCATTTTTGTGGGTAATTTGTGGATAGTTCCTTTCATCCTAAGGCACTCTGAATTTTGCAGACACTATTTATAAAGAATAAGCTCATCACCTTTAATTTGATCTGTTTACTAAAACACAAAAGCACACACACCAAGCTAGAATTTCAAATCACAAGATGCCCTTTAATTCTAAATGCTTAATATCTATTATTTTATAGTTAAATTAGAAAAAATGTAAATTAAGTAGACATACTATTTTCAAACTCTGGATTACATAGGATGCAATTATTTGTACAGAATGAAATTAAATTAATTTGCTTTATTAAAAATTTTATGACACTGGAGATAAAAATAATTATGAGAAATAATTTTTTCTACATGTAATTAAAGTCACAGTGACATGACATGAATGTATCTAATTTTTAAAATCTCTTTAGATCTATATAGAAATAACTTCTTTCAACTGAGCATCTAATCCATCAACATCATCTCAACGAGATGCCAAAATTATTCACTGCTCTCAAGGCATTCTCTCATGCATGGATAATGTCAACACAATAGAATCCCTACAACTATCAATCAGTGGTCTTATGCAGAACAAACAAAAATATCTTTATGCAATTTTAGATTATAAGTTTAAAGGTAAGATCAAAGTTGCAAACAGATACTTATTTACTATTATTTTATATTGGCTTATAATATGATGATCCAGAAATCAATAGATTGCTGCAGATATAACTCTATACCTGACTACCTGTTAGTCTCATCTATCTATCTATCTAATATATCTACATATAGTTTATTGTCTAACATCTACAAATAATATATATGGGATCACAGGATCTTAAATTTTGAATTGCAAGAGAACCTAAGTGCAATTAATACAATCTCCTCATTTTATGAATAAGGAAACAGACTCAAAATGTCACACTGTTAATAGGTGTCACATCTGTGATGTGGACCTACCTTCTAACATTCTATCTCATCTACGACATGCTACTTCCAATATGGAGGTCTTGAAGTTGGAACTAATGGAGTTACAAAATTACTACTACTCTCAAGAGACCCAGGCAATCCTCTACAACTTCACATGGCAAAACAAAAATCTGATTTATACTGAGTTTCCTCATTCAGAGTTTTCAAGAGGAGAGTCAAAGAGGAAAAGAAAATGGAAAATGAATGTCTATATATGTGATATATATATATATATATATATATATAGGAAGAGTCAACTCCATTTCAATTATGTAAATACAGAATGCCCAGATAGCTTATTTGAATCAGTTAACAGACACAATGCAGCTTTACATGTATGAACAAGATGATTTATGCCTTGTGGTATCATTATGAAATTTAAACTATTTTGATTAGGCCAAGAAAGGAACAGCTGATTTGCTAAATAAATAAGCTAACCATAATCTCTGAGAGACTTTAAATAATAGAGAGATTTCAGTTATTCACCAGTCAGTCAGTGAGTCTTTCAAGTGTTGAACCAGGCTAATAGTGAAAGAGTGGATTCCTGAGTTCAAGAGCTAAGGATTCCAGTCCCTGAGCTGGAACCAAGATGCTGAAAAGGAATCACTCTCGTGTGGAAGGAGGTTTCTCTCTCCCTTCTCACTCCCAAATCTCATACCTTTGCCTATATAATAGCAGACAGTTATTCTGGCTAGGATCACGGAAACTGGATTTCCAGGAGACAATGAATAAATCCAGGATCACAGTAATACTATGAAAATTTTGAGAAAACTGAAAATAAATTGAAAAATAAATCAAAGAGCATGATTCTTTGTATCATAGAATGTAATATTTTGGCTAACTTTCTGGAGATCCTCCAAATGGGCCTTGGTTTCAGAATAATCACCACAAGAATAGTCAGGAATAAAGTCCAAAGTTTTTATTATCTCCTTCACAGTCTGTCTCCTTTGCCTGGGTCTGGGCTAGTTTTTTGGGTAACCTTCAGATGCACCTTGCTCTTAGTAGAAGAATGCAGAAGACAGAAAAGCCCACCAGGATGGTGGGAGATGGAAGGTCTCTCTTCTAGTTCTTGTTGGTCCTTATATACTTTATTACAATTACATCATTAGAGCACACTACACATGTGTGAACTTAGAGAACCATTATATCACCATGCTAAGTACTAAATATATATATAAACTAGATAACCATTGTCTCATCAATTCCTCTGAGTTAAGACCTTGTTTCAAGTATACTTCTCCAGAGTTCTAGCTCTCTACAATAGAACAGTAGTTTTGGATTTAAGAAAGGATTTTCAAGCCAAAAAACATTACTAAGCAGACAGGAAATAAAAAAGCACTTATTAAGCATCTACCTTGTGTGAGGAACTATATTAAACACTTCAACAATAGTATATGATCTAATTATTCCCATTTTACAGTTGAGAAAGTGAGGTAGAGATTAAGTGACTTGTTCAGGATCACCTAGCTGGTAAGTATCTGAAGCTAACCTCTACATGAGTTTCTCACTACCACTGTACTGACACTTGTCCAGTGTGGGAGAGCCTGCACTTTCTGGGACCACATATGCATTTGTGAGAGAATGTGCTCCAGAATTTTGAGGGAAATGATTAACATCCATTGTTCTTATTATATTGCCTCAGTAAGTACCTTTAGGAAAAGCTAATTGAGGCTACTGACAGATTGTTAATGGGAAGCATACCATGAGAGATTATGAATAACAGCAAAAAAACCCAGGCCCTTAGGATTCTCCTAAGAAGTCTGAAAATAACTAAAAATATTGATTTTTAGTTCTCTTTTGGAGAATGTGTGATAGAAGATTGGGGGAGTGGCTCCCAATGTGTGTATGTATGTGTATAAAACACACACATACACTTATGGTCCTTTCAAATATTTAGTCTATACACATTAATTCAGGGCATGCACTGAAATAATGTTATTTTACAAACAAGAAATTTAAGGACAGAGAAATTAAGTGACTTTCTTTCTTTCATTCTGTCAATCATGGTAAAACAAGAACAAAACCAAACTTTCCAAATTCTTTATCTAATAGCTTCAATTACCTTAGCTGTTTGTCATTTCAATCAGATAAAAAAATTTAGTGCAAGCCAAAATATGTATCCTAAATCCCAAACACTACCTATACCAAGGATTCAATGTATATGTATATTTACTGTTTTAGCATGGTAACATTAATTATTAATTCCAAAATATAATATGATGTAATTAATATAATACACATATATATCCTGTTAGGAATCCTGATGAATATTACTGTACTTCCTTCTTCTTTCATCCTGGTTATTCTCTATTGGCTAGATATACATTAGTATTATAAAACACTAAGAACCCGGAGAAACTAATATCTGCCTAATGGGCTAACAATGTTTTTTCCCAACTCAGGATTACAGGATGGTAAAATATCTAGTGTAAATTTTCTACCAGAAATCTCTCTAAAGTTCAAGGGGTAAGGGCACTGGGAAAAACATAGGCACAGAATTTTAATACAAAATATTGAGGAAGAATGAAAAAAAGTTTTTTTTAATGTTTATATTCTTAATAAATATCAAAGTAAAAGAACTATCTGCTCAAAGATGTTCATATTAATATTATATGTAATTATAAAAAACTGTAAGTAATCTAAATGCTTAACATATGATATATTAATGTAATATAATACTATAGAGCAATTAAGTCCAGTATGTGAAAATATATATTTTTTAAAATCTGGTGAGAACTTTGTGAAATAGCTCATAGGAAAAAAAATAGAAAAAACACACTCTCTATGATCACATGAAAAAAGTAAATGAAAAAAAGTGAAAAAATTGTGTCCTCTAAGAATGAATGGAAAAAAAAAATTCTCATCTTTCCACAGATGAGGGGCTAAGGAGTTAATATTGGTTAGTTTAGCTGAATAGTTCTTTTTTTGCCACTTTAATTATTTGATAAAACAGATGACTCTGAAGGTACAGGAATAAATAATATATAGAGTAATGTAAGGGATATAAAAATAAAGGATAATCAAAACCATTTTAATGTAATACATTACCATGATCTCTTAATTACCATATGCAATAGCTTTTCTCAAACTTCAGACAGCTTGATTTTTCTGCAACCTCCATGAGATATCATTGTTATAGGTGAACCCTTTTATGGAGGCCATCCTAGGCATTCTCTTTTTTCTTCTCTACATTCTCTCACTTGATCTCAGCTTTCATGGATTCTATAATCATTTTCATACAGATAATTCTTAGTTCTACTTTTCAAACTCTAGTTTTTCTCCTGAATTCTTATATTATACCACTAACCATATATTAAACATTTCAATCTAGCTGTTCTATCAGCATTTCAAACTCAATATGTTCAAAACAGGACTCATGATCTTTACTCTAAACCCTGTTTTCTTCTGAACATTCCTGTTAGAGCTGAGGGCATTATCTCCTTGTCCCCTAAGTTCATAACTCAATGTCAAACCTGACTACCCTCTCTGCCTTGGCCAACATAGCCCATCAGCTGCCAGATCTTGTCATTTTTTTCTAAATACTATCTCTCCCACATATCCCCATATCTTCACTCACACAACTACCACTTTTTCAGATACTTGCCACCTCGCCTCTGAACTACTGTTTATAAAATCCCAACTATTTGGTCTCATTTTCTTAAGTGTTCTCTCCACAAAACTGTCAAAGTAATTTTTCTTAAGCATAATGTGAGTATATCGTGCTCACCCCACTTCAAACAGTAAATTCCTGTGACTTCTTAAGTCAGTTATCAAATATTCTATCTTTGTCATGGAAAGGTTACACACAAACTTTTGCTGCCTGTTGCCTTTTTGGGGGAGGGGAAAGAGAAAAAGATCTAAAAGACAGGGAGGGGAGAAAGGAAAGGGAAAAAGTAGAAAGGAAAAGAATAGAGAAATCTGCTGAGAATTTAGAGAGAGGGGCTGAAAAAAATATTATTTAAATTAATTACTCTAAATGTAAGTAGTTACAAGCAAGTTTAATTGTTTACATTGATATCTGGTAGGAAATTTCTTTTTTTAAAAATATTTAATAAATGTTTATTGATTGATTGATTGACAGTAGCCAATATTGCCATGAAGGTCAAACACACACAAATCTAAACTGAGAAAATTATAATTCCTACTATTTCAAACATGTCTGCTTTCTTGATAAACCCTCTCTAATGAGAATTTTCTAATGAAATTTTTAATTATTTAAAAATAAGTGAGAGGAACTGATAGTAAAAATTTTGTGGACTGGGAAAAATTTGCAACAGACTATTCACAGAGAGAGTATCATTAGCCTGAAAACACAGTCATAAAAGTCAGTATTAGATAAGGAATGACTGACTTAGAATAAATATTTGGTTCAGTTATAGGTACCAAAGTTTAATTTTAAAAATACATATGAATTCACAAACATATGATCTTTATATAACTATTCCAAAAGTGCAGTGTGTCCTACATGCAATCAACTAACCCACCGTTTTTGGACATCGCTCCAGTCCCTCTGAAGCATCTCATTCTCTCTCTGCAGGTGTCTGTTCTTGGCGAGCTGGTCAGCCATACAGTCTAGGCAATAGCTCATCAGTTCTCGGATGACTTCAGCTGGGCTTGAGACCTTCTGCAGGTTCAGTGATCCAAGTATAAACTAGGACAAAAGAAAAGCTGTATTAATTTCTGGTGACTTAGAATGATTAAGGAACCTGGTTTCAAACCCACAGTTTTGTTGTCAATTTTTCTTGTTTGTTTTTTAAAGAGGCAAAAACTTAAAGCATAAATATCACTTTATTTGAACATTTTAAATATTAGGGAGAAATGCAAATATTTTGTCAATTTAATTTGTTTTATTCATGTTTATAACAGGAATAAAAATACAACCTACAAGACCCATCAAAAAAACAGCATATTACCTATAACCACAAAAAAAATAATAGTTGTTCAATAATGTTCCATTCTTTGTGATATCCTTTGGAGTTTTCTTGGCAATGAAACTGCAGTGGTTTGCTATTTACGTCTCCAGCTCATTTTGCAAATGAACTGAGGTACACAGTTTTAAGTGACATGACTAAGGACACACAGCTGGTGTCTGAGTTCAAATCTAAACAGAGGAAGATAAGTCTTCTTGACTTCAAGCTTGGCACTTATCCGCAGTACCACCTAAATGCTTAATGGAGAGTATCATTTGCTTATTTGTAACCAACCTAATCTTCATTCTCTTTATTCAGTTAAAAATATTTAGACCAATACATCTTAATGCTAATCTCTAGTAATGTCTATGGGAAGCACATAACATTTAAGTTAACAGCGCTTAAAGTTTTTTTTTTTTTTTTTTTTTAATATTTATAGCTCAGGGAAAGGGGAGAATTGTAGGATATCAGTAAAATCGTTTTAACACTGTATACCAAAAAATCAGAAGGAAAAGGTATGTATTTAACTCCTCCATCTAAAATTAGTGTCTAAAAACACAAATAAGAACAGGTCAACTATGTAGTAATATGTTTTACCTTTGGTTTGAGAGCTTTTTGTATCTGAACTATAATTTCATTAAGTCAGGAAAATGGCAATTATGGAAACTGCCTATGACAATATGTTGGGAATATGACTTCATATCCTTGAAGAACTACCTGGGACACAAATGGTTTATCCAAAGTCATAGAGTTAATATGTGTCAGAAGCAGGACTTGATACAAAGCCTTTCTAATTCCAAAATCTGTCTTCTATCTACTGTACCAGTGGTGTCAAACTTAAATAGAAATAAAGGCCACTTGTTGGAATCTTTACAAACTGTTAAGTCATTAGAGTTGATAGAGACAATAATTATCTAATTTAGCATGGTTCAGTATGATTGATTTAATTTTACAAGGAGATGTTATGAGCCAGAACTTGAAACAAAGTACTAAGTACAACTGATAGAAACAATGCTTGTGTTTACACCTTTAGAGGGCTCTTATAAGCAAGAAATATTTAAGTACTGATTGGAGTTCACACTTTTGGGAGATTTCAGGGTTTAGTATGAGATATCCTAATTCACACCTCTCTTATGCCCTGCCTCCAGAAGGAGGAGTTAACGTTTGGGAGATCATATATATAGAGAGGCTCTTAGCTTCTGGGGAGTTACTTCAGAACATTCCCAGGGATCAGAGAGGAGCACTCTGGGAGGAGAGCTCTTGCAGCTTTGTCCTTTGCCTCTGCTTTCTTCAGCCTCCAGCCAGCACCAAGGTAGAAGATGCAATGAATCTCTCTTGCCTCTGAGAGAGGGCTTGTGGGCTTCCTCCCAGAGTGCTCCTCTCCGACCCCTAGGAATGTTCCGAAATAACTCTTCCCAGTGGCTTACTGAAGCTCTATTTATGCTGAGTGTAAAAGGTTGACTCCATCTTCTAGAGGCAGGGAGGTGAAGTGCTCTGAAGTACTGCAATAGTCTCATCAACGATTTTTCATCTCAAGGAATTCAATGATTCCTGCTGAAACAGTCTCATGTTGTATTAGGGAATCCAATGATTCCTGAAAATTTTAAAGTTTTTTTTAACAGTAGTCTCATTGTCAGCCATGCTCTTTCAGTGTCAGATGTTTTTCAATCTTCTCCTTTGTTTTGAAGAACTTGAAACAGTCTCATCTTGTATTAGAAATCCAATGATTCCTGAAGATTTTAAAGTTATTTTAAGTCTCATTGTCAGCCATGCTCTTTCGGTGTCAGATGTTTCTTAAATCTTCTCCTTTGTTTTGAAGTTTTTTTCTCCTTTTCTGTTTCTCTCTGATGGACAAGGCGAATACTGCTCATTGGCAACCATCTGATTCCTTCTCCACCTGTGGAGATACAAGCAAACCCTCTTCCCCAAGCAGTTAATCTATCTAATTCCCTTCTATTTACCACTTTGGGGATTTCTCTTCATCATCTGGCAATTACATTGGAACTGTTTGCACTGGACCAGTGTCCAGTTAGTTTAAAAAGGACCCTGTTAGTTTAAAAGGCCTATATTCTCCCCAGCTGTCTGTTTGCATTGAATACTGCCCTTTTTGGTTAAAAGGCCTGTATTCCCCCCAAGTGTAATCCTGATTGCTTTTCTGTTGGTTGATGACACCAGAGTCCTGAATTTCTAAAGACTTTCTGGGTGTAACCTCAGCTGCTATCATGCCCCACTTATCTTTTGATTGATATCTTGGAGATGGGCCCTGCCTCTCATTTCTCTGGGTCAATCTACATTCAGAGACCCAGTGAAAGCCTCCATTGCATTTTGGACATGGGGTTTTGGGTTTTCTCTCACCCTGTCTTCTCACTCTATCTCCATATCTACAATGAGCTCTCAAATGTCAACTTTTCCACACTGAAAACATCGACAAATTTCTCTAGAAGTCCTTTGCCAAGAGGGACCCTGTCTTTCCATGTTCATCATAGTTTGGGTATAATAAGCATTTGTGCCCACTGTGGCACAGCATCTTATGATCTCCTCTAAAGGAGCATCTTTGTCTAGTCCCCATACAATTCTTTTGCAAACCTCATTGGCATTTTCCTTAGCCAGATGTCTGGTAATTATTTCTGTGGCAGCATTATCTCCAATGTTTTTAATTACAGCTGTTTGCAAACATCCCACAAAATATGCAAAAGGTTCATTGGGACCTTGTTCTATTTTTGTAAAAGCTTTACTTCCATCTTTCTGTCCAGGGAGAGAATTCCAAGCTTTTATTGCAGCCTTAGAAATTTGCTCATACACTGTTATAGGATAATAAATCTGTTCTGAATTCTCTCCATACTGACCTTCACCAGCTAGTTGGTCAAAAGTGATTTGTCCAATACTTCCTGTTTGCCTATTGCCTTGGGCTTGAATCCTACATAATTCATGAAACTCCAAAAGCCACAACAAATTTTGTCCAGGTTCTAAGCATGTCTTTGCTATGGATTTCCAATCATTCGGGGTTAAGATTTCATAAGACAAATTATCTAGTAACATCTTCACATAAGTTGATGTAGCCCCATAAAAAGTGCAACCCTTTTTCAAATCTTTAATTTTTTCTAAATTAAAAGAGTGTATTGTCTCTCTTTTTGACCTGAAGAGTCAAGCTTTTCAATCACAGGACATGCATTTATAAAAATCAGATATATCTTCTCCTTCATTTTTTGCCTTAATTAATGCTTTTTCTAATCTTGTCATATTCTGCTTTACAGAAGAAGCTGACTGTGTTTCTGCCTCTCTCCCTCCCCCTTCTTCCTCCACCCATAAAGGGTTAATTGAGGGGGGAGGGTCATGAGATGTGGAATGATCTAATTCCTCCTGCTGTGAAGTATCACACTCAGAATTGTGCTTAACTCCATTCTTATCTCATTCTTGCTGCTTTTCACCTAGTTTAGTTGGCACCTCTCCCTGCTGCTGTTTCTTCTTTTTTCTTCTTTTAATACTTATAAAATTTCCTAAAACCAGTTGTATTAAATTATATGTATTAAGTATGTCTTTGGAAATTGAGTTAGGTCCATTTTTATTATAGAATTGACAAAGATCGTCTCCTACTAATTTCCATTCATCTAGATCTAATTCTTTCTCCAGAGAGAAACAAGGACATATGTTCTTTACAGTTTCTAAAAGTTCAGTGATCTGCTGCAAAATTATAATCAAACCTTGGCTTTCCATAATCTTGACAATGCTCTCTAAACATTTTCCTTGAACAGAAACAGAAGGCTGTTTTCTAAACATCTGTCCCATCTTAGCTGAAATTCTACTTTAACTCTTTTAACAAAATTTCTTTGTTGTACTCAGAGTTACTTCGGAACATTGACTGGGGTCAGAGAGGAGCACTCTGGGAGGAAGCCCACAAGCCCTCTCTCTGAGGCAAGAGAGATTCATTGCATTTTCCACTTTGGTGCTGGCTGGAGGCTGAAGAAAGCAGAGTCAGGAGCAAAGGACAAAGCTGCAAGAGCTCTTGGAGCTTTGCAGAGAGACAGGTCTCTAAGAAAGCTAACCGGGCTATAGTGAAGGACACAATAAAAGATCTGAACTTTTAGCACCTGGCTGCATTTGGGTGATTATTGATTTTAACTGAAACTAAGGCTGCCTCCAGAAAAACTCCTCAAGAAACCTCTCTCCCAGAAAGAACCATTATTATTTTAAAGAACAAAAACACCAACATTTTGGCGCTGTGAACGTGGGACTAACAGGCCCCTCAGTGGATTTCAGTGGAAAAGATACGATCCTGATCCCAGTGGAAAAGCCTCTGATCCTGATCCAGTGGAAAAAGTCTCCTCAACCCAGAAATTAGGGTGAGTACAACAAAAAAATTTTGTTAAAAGAGTTAAAGTAGAATTTCAGCTAAGATGGGACAGATGTTTAGAAAACAGCCTTCTGTTTCTGTTCAAGGAAAATGTTTAGAGAGCATTGTCAAGGTTATGGAAAGCCAAGGTTGGATTATAATTTTGCAGCAGATCACTGAACTTTTAGAGCCACTAAATAGTACATAAGGATGTCTACTGTATACATAACTGACATATACCACATATCAACATTATTTATGTTCTACTGTATTTTTATTTTATTAAGTATTTCCCACATATTTTAATATGGTTCAGGCAGCACTCTAGCTGCAACGTGGCCTGAAGTCATGTATTTCAACATTTCCATCATCTATTATGTTCTTAATAGTTATCCCTTGAGACTAGGACATGATGATTTTTAGCCTTCCCTGCATACTAGAGATGTCTGAATTATTACTGTGTTCAAAAATTAAAATATGTTGATATTATACAAGATATATTTGACACATTTCTGAGTTTCTAAACTTTTCTGTGTGATCTGTTAGCCTTTACATGCCATCTGTGGCTTCCACAAAAGTCCCCCAAATTTCCATTTAGCTTCCTAAGCCAACTTAGACTATATCAAATTGGTAATGGGGAAATTCATAATGTATTAGAGGTAACATAATTAATACATTATACAGAAGCAAATGATGAATTAGTGAATGAATGGAAACTGTTTGTTAAGCACTTTTATGTTAAGAGCACTGTGGTATGTGCTAGGAAGACAAATTGAAAAGCAAGCTAATCCCTGTTCTCAAGAAGCTCATATTTGATTGGGAAAAGTCAACACCTAGAGAAAGTTACAGGGGCAAGTCAAATGGAAAAGCCCAGTGATCTCTAGAGTGCAACAGCAAAGCAGATGTCATTTCCTCTGATAAAATAACATCTGTTTCTGTTAATGCCAAGGACTTAGGTTCCATGAACTTCTCTTTCCAGGCCTTCTTAGTTACCAGTTGAATCTCCACAAGGGTTACTCCCCTGGGTGATGTCTGGGGGAGACTGGGGACTGGAAGCAGAGTAGGAGGAAGGTAGAAGAGGACACTTGTGTTTATCCTGTCTTTGGTAAAAATTGGTGTTAGTGCTGGCAGGAATGATGGGGATCTTCTCCACAAGAATGCTACCCTCAGTGATGATTGGGGGTGGTGGAAGTTAGAAGCAGGGACAGTAATGAGGACAGCATTGACATTATAAGGGACTCTCAGTTTTCTTCCTCATTGGTATTAGATGGTTGGTGAGTAGTATAGGTGGGAGAGAGAATAACAGACTCCTTTCCCATAAAGCTTACTCCCCTAGGAAATTATGGCTAGACCAAGGCTGAAAGCAAGATTGGTGATCTCAATGCCATTGTTATTCCTGAGACTCATGAGTTCAGAGACTGAAGGGAGCACTATTCTAGGATGGAGGTGGTAGTGGTGGTCTCACCTTGGTTGCCTGCTCAGTAGGTATATTTCTGACAGTGTTATGGGCTAGAACTTGAAACAAGGTACTAAAGTGGAATTGAGGAGACAATGGTTAAATCTAGTTTAGCATCGATTTAATCCTACAACAAATAATGGTTTCCTGGTGATATAATGATTGGTGTATACTCAGTGTGGAGCATATTTTTTAGAAGCCTCAGCCAGGGAGATTCAGAGACATTCAGAGAGAAGGCAAAAGACTGTAAGTAGGAGCTTAAGTTCTCAGAACCAAGGGGAGAAATTCAATTCGATATTTGATCTTCCTGGTGGCTGCCCTGGCCTCCTGCACTTCCCCCACTAAAACCAAGACAAGGCTGAAAGGCTCTTCAGAAAGCTGCCCAGCCTCAGAAAAAGATAATAAAGGATCTGGACTATAAGAAAGCTAACCAGGCCCCAGGAAAGAAGACAAGACCTTGAAAGAGATAATAAAGGATTTAACACATGGCTGTACTTGTGGTAATTACTGAAGGTTTCCTCCAGAGACCCCAAGAAAACCTCAACAGAGAACATTACATTTTAGAGATAACATTACATTTTGGCATCCGAACGTGAGGCTGACATGATCTTGTGTTCAGTGGAAAAGCCTCCGATCCTGATTTCAGTGGAAAAGTCTCCCTGACCCAGAAATTAGGGTGAGTACAAGAAGGAAATTTTGTAAAGAGTTAAAGTAGTATTCCAGCTAAAATGGGACAAATGTTTAGAAAAGAGATTTCTCCACCAAAAGGAAAATGTGTCAAAAGCTTGGTCAGACTGTTAAAAAATCAAGGTTTAATTGTAACTTGGGAGCAGATCATTAAACTTTTAGAAACAGTACAGTACACATCTCCTTGGTTCTCTAAGGAAAAAGAATTAAATTTAGATGAGTGTAAATTAGTAGGAGAGCAACTATGTGAATACTACAATGATAATGGACCTGACTCAAATTCCAAAGAAACACTTTATACATATAATTTAATACAACTAGCTTTAAGAAATTATATAACTTATAGAATAAGGAAAAAGAAGAAAGAGCAAGAGGGGGAGGATCCAGATAAATTAAGTGAAAATGATGAAGAATCAGATAAGAATGAAGTTAACTACAATTCTGAGTGTGGTGCTTCACAGTAAGAGAAATTAGGTCATTCCCCATCCTCTGATCTCCCTCCCTCAATTAACCCTTCATGGAGGGAGAAGGAGGAGGGGGAGAGGCAGTAGCACAATCAGCACCACCTATGAAGCAGCCTGTGACAAGATTACAAAAGGCACTAGTTAAAGCTAAAAAAGAAGGACAAGATATAGCTAATTTAATAAATGCAAACCCTGTGATGGAAAAAGAGCTTGACTCTCAGGTCAACAATGGAGAAGATACACTCCTTTGGATCTGGAAAAAATTAAGGATTTGAAAAAGGGTTGTACTCTTTATGAGGCTACATCATCTTATGTTAAGATGTTACTAGATAATTTGGCTTATGAAAGCTTAATCCCCAGTGATTGGAAATCCATAGCAAGGACATGTTTAGAACCTGGACAAAATTGTTGTGGCTTTTGGAGTATAGTGAATTATGTAGGATTCAAGCCCAACACAATAAGCAAAGTGGAATTAACATACAAATCACCTTTGACCAACTAGCAGGTGAAGATCAGTATGCAGAGAATTCAGCACAAATTAATTATCTCATAGCAGCATATGAGCAAATTGCTACTACTGCTATAAAAGCTTGGAGTTCCCTCCCAGGAAAAGATAGAGGGGAAGCCTTCACAAAAATAGAGAAAGTCCCAATGAACTTTTTGCTGATTTTGTGGGACGTTTGCAAAAAGTTGTCACAAGAACCATTGGAGGGGGCAGAGCCAAGATGGCGGAGAAGGCACACGGGACTTTCTAAGCTCTTTTCTTACCCTCTCTATCAATATTATATCGAGCCTCAAAAATAGTCTTCACTGCTACAATTCGTAAAGATAAGAAGTAGAACAACTCACCAGCCAAAGAAAATCTGCAGTCTCGCCAAAAAAGGTTTGTTCCGGGGCCAGGGGGTAGATCAGCGCAGACTGGGAGAGAAATTAGGTTTCGAGGAGAGTCTCAAACCGAAAGTGAAAGCACAGATCTCAGCACAAGCGCGCAGCCCTGACCCGCAGTATGGAGCTTTTCCTTGGGGCAGTTGTGATCCTGCATGGCAGGAGGACACAGCCCGGGTTAGCCTCCAATCTGCACAGTGGGGGGCTCGGTTTGGGGCCACAGAGCTTTCCAAGGGCCGATTTGCATCAGGCAGAGACGCTGGGGCAGAGTTCGGTAGAATCAGTGGTCAGCGGTCAGCTGCTAATACTCACAGTCCCACAAGAGGCTCCGGCCTGGGGCAGTGACACTTTCACCCCTTAGTCTCTAGCCGAGGGCAATCGCTAACCCACACAGCCCTACTGGGCACTTCAATAGCTCAGCCAGTGCTGAATCCACTTCCTGTTGGGGGAAGGTAAAACTCTCAGAGCACTCCCATACCTCGGAGCCGGAAATCGGTTTACATCTCTCCCTGTTCTGCAGAGGAAGCTGGTAATCCCCTTGCCTAGGAGACATACCCTAAAGGCTTTAAAACATGAATAAAAAGATGAAAAGAACGATCGACAGCTTCTATGCAGAAAAAGAGCAGGTCAGCAAACCTGAAGAGACCGCAAACAGCAAAAATGCATCAGACTGTCCTCCTTTACATGATGCTCTCATAGAAGAGACCATTAAAAGTCTCAAAAGAGAGTTAGAAGATAAATGGGGAAAGGAAAGAGAAGCCTTACAAGAGAGCAACAACTTCCAGAAATACGAATTGGAAAAGGTAAAAAATTCCCAGGAAGTGCAGGGAAACAAAATTTGTGAACTGGAAAAAATAAAAAAATCTCAGGAAAGTAAGAATTGTGAATTGGAAAAAAGAAAGAATTCACAAGAAAGTAGGATTTGGGAATTGGAAAAGACAAAGAACTCGTAAGAAAGTAGGATCTGTGAGTTGGAAAAGACAAAGAATTACATGAAGAAGTAGGATCTGTGGAATCGGAAAAAAATAATTCACTAAAAAAAAAAATTAGTGAAATGGAAAAAAATTCCACAGACCAAAACAATACATTTAAAAACTCAATTGGACATATACAGAAAGAAGTAAAAAAAGCTAATGAAGAAAATAATTCTTTAAAAATTAGAACTGAACAAATAGAAACTAATGATTCATTGAGACAGCAAGAATCAGTCAAACAAAAACAAAAAAATGACAAACTGGAAAAAACCATGAATTATCTACTTGCAAAAACGACAGACTTGGAAAATAGATCTAGGAGACATAATCTGAGGATTATTGGACTTTCTGAAAACTATGATGAAAAAAAGAGCCTAGATACTATTTTACAAGAAATCATCAAAGAGAACTGCCCAGATGTAATAGAATCAGAAGGTAAAATAGGCATTGAAAGAATTCATCGAACACCTTCTGAAAGAAACCCTAAAATAAAAACCCCAAGGAATATTGTAGCCAAATTTCAGAACTATCAGATTAAGGAAAAAATTTTACAAGCAGCCATAAAAAAAACAAACAAACAAACAAACAAAAAAAACAATTTAAATACGGAGGTGCCATAATAAGGATCACCCAAGATCTGGCTGCCTCCACATTAAAGGAACGAAGGGCCTGGAATCTGATTTTCTGAAAGGCAAAAGAACTTGGAATGCAGCCAAGAATAAACTACCCAGCTAAGCTGAGCATTTTCTTCCAGGGAAGAAGATGGACATTTAATGAAACAAATGAATTCCATTTGTTTCTGAAGAAAAAACCAGAACTAAACAAAAAATTTGATCTCCAACCATAGAACTCAAGAGATGCAGAAAAGGTAAAATAACTCTTGAGAATTATATTTCTGTTGTGGATATACAAAAAGAATACATGTATAATTTGATTGTACTGATATAACATAAAAAAGGGAAGTAGATATGGAAAAGGGATGATGGCAGAATAAGGTGGGAAGGAGGGATAAAAAGAGGGAAACCTCATCCCACGAAGAG
The DNA here is from genome assembly GCF_902635505.1 of Sarcophilus harrisii. Classification (NCBI taxonomy): domain Eukaryota; kingdom Metazoa; phylum Chordata; class Mammalia; order Dasyuromorphia; family Dasyuridae; genus Sarcophilus; species Sarcophilus harrisii. Next base: position 174,305,422 of record NC_045426.1, on the reverse strand, counting down.
GCAAAGGAAACTTATCATATCTGAGGGAATTTAGAGAGGGGGAGGAACATTGTGTGAATCTTACTCTCATAAGAGTTGGCTCAAAGAAAAAATAATTGACATTTGTTTTAGAAAATTCTCTCTACGCCTCATTAAAAATGGGGGAGAGGAAAAGTGAAAAGAAAAAGAGTAATAAGGGAAGGAAGGGAAAAGATTCTAAAGGGGAGGAGGGATTCTAAGAGGGTAAGCATCGTGATACAAGTGGGGTACATAAGTTCAAAAAGGGGAAAGAGGGTTGGGGGAGGCAAGAAAAAGTAAAGCATAATCTGGGATTATTAGGATGGCAGGAAATACAGATTTAGTAATTCTAACCGTAAATGGGAATGGGATGAACTCCCCATAAAGAGGAGGCAGATAGCAGACTGGATCAAAAGTCAGAACCCTACAATATATTGTTTACAAGAAACACATTTAAAGCAGGGAGATACATATAGAGTAAAGGTAAAAGGTTGGAGCAAAATCGATTATGCTTCAGGTGAAGTCAAAAAAGCAGGAATAGCCATCCTTATCTCAGATCAAGCAAAAGCAAAAATTGATTAATTAAAAGAGATAAGGAAGGAAACTACATCCTGGAAAAGGGTAGCATAAACAACGAAGCGATATCAATATTAAACATATATGCACCAAGTGGTATGGCATCCAACTTCCTAAAGGAGAAGTTAAGAGAGTTGCAAGAAGAAATAGACAACATAACTGTAATAGTGGGAGATCTCAACCTTGCACTCTCAGAATTAGACAAATCAAACCACAAAACAAATAAGATAGAAATTAAAGAAGTAAATAGAATATTAGAAAAATTAGGTATGTTAGATCTTTGAAGAAAATTGAATGGAGATAGAAAGGAATATACTTTCTTCTCAGCCGTTCATGGAACGTATTCAAAAACTGACCATATATTAGGACATAAAGACCTCAAACTTAAATGCAAGAAAGCAGAAATAGTAACTGCTTTCTTTTCAGATCATGATGCAATAAAAACTACATTCAACAAAAAGTTAGGGGGAAATAGACCAAAAAGTAATTGGAAACTAAACAATCTCATCTTAAAGAATGATTGGGTGAAGCAGCAAATTATAGATACAATTAATATTTTCACCCAAGATAATGACAATGATGAGACGTCATACCAAAATTTATGGGATGCAGCAAAAGCGGTAATAAGAGGGAATTTTATATCCCTAGAGGCTTACTTAAATAAAACAGAGAAAGAAAAGATTAATGAATTGGGCTTGCAACTAAAAAAACTAAAAAACGATCAAATTAAAAACCCCCATCAAATACTAAATTGGAAATTCTAAAATTAAAAGGAGAAATTAAAAATATTGAAAGTAAAAAAACTATTGAACTAATTAATAAAACTAAGAGTTGGTTCTATGAAAAAGCCAATAAAATAGATAAGGCTTTGGTAAATCTGATTAGAAAAAGGAGGGAGGAAAATGAAATTAGTAGTCTTAAAAATGAAAAGGGAGAACTTTCCAGGAATGAAGAGGAAATTAGAGAAATAATAAGGAGTTATTTTGCTCAACTTTATGCCAATAAATTTGATAACCTAAGTGAAATGGATGACTACCTCCAAAAATATAGATTTCCCAGACTAACAGAGGAGGAAGTAAATTGCTTAATAGTCCCATTTCAGAAAAAGAAATAGAACAGGCAATTAAACAACTCCCTAAGAAAAAATTCCCAGGACCAGATGGATTTACATGTGAATTTTACCAAACATTTAAAGAACAATTGGCCCCAATGCTATATAAATTATTTGATAAAATAAGGAATGAAGGAGTCCTACCAAATTTCTTCTATGACACAGACATGGTACTGATACCTAAACCAGGTAGGTTGAAAACAGAGAAAGAAAATTATAGACCAATCTCCCTAATGAATATTGATGCTAAAAATCTTAAATAAGATATTAGCAAAAAGACTACAGAAAATCATCTCCAGGATAATACACTATGATCAAGTAGGATTTATACCAGGAATGCAGGGCTGGTTCAATATTAGGAAAACTATCAATATAATTGGCCATATTAACAACCAAATTAACAAAAACCATATGATCATCTCAATAGATGCAGAAAAAGCATTTGACAAAATCCAACATCCATTCCTATTAAAAACACTTGAGAGTATAGGAATAAATGGACTTTTCCTTAAATAATCAGCAGCATCTATTTAAAACCATCAGTAAGCATCATATGTAATGGAGACAAACTGCAACCATTCCCAATAAGATCTGGAGTGAAACAAGGTTGCTCACTATCACCGTTACTATTTAATATTGTATTAGAAACGCTAGCTTTGGCAATAAGAGCTGATAAAGAGATTAAAGGAATAAGAATAGGCAATGAGGAAACCAAATTATCACTCTTTGCCGACGACATGATGGTATACTTAGAGAACCCCAGAGATTCTACTAAAAAGTTATTAGAAATAATCCACAACTTTAGCAAAGTTGCTGGTTATAAAATAAACCCACATAAGTCATCAGCATTCTTATATATCACTAACAAAATCCAACAGTCAGAGTTACAAAGGGAAATTCCATTTAAAGTAACTACTGATAATATAAAATATTTAGGAATCTATCTGCCAAGGGAAAATGAGAAACTTTATGAGCAAAATTACAGACCACTTTTCACACAAATTAAGTCTGATCTAACCAATTGGAAAGATATTAAATGCTCTTGGATAGGGCGAGCAAATATAATAAAGATGACAATATTACCTAAACTAATCTATTTATTTAGCGCTATACCAATCAGACTCCCAAAAAACTATTTTAATGACCTAGAAAAAATAACAACAAAATTCATATGGAGGGGCAAAAGGTCAAGAATTTCAAGGGAATTAATGAAAAGAAAATCAAATGAATGTGGCTTAGCTGTACGAGATCTAAAATTATATTATAGAGCAGCAGTTACCAAAATCATTTGGTATTGGCTAAGGAATAGATTAGTTGATCAGTGGAATAGGTTAGGTTCATGGGATAAAATAGTCAACAAATATAGCAACCTAGTCTTTGAGAAACCCAAAGACCCCAGCTTTTGGGATAAGAACTTACTGTTGGATAAAAATTGCTGGGAAAATTGGAAACTAATATGGCAGAAACTAGGCATTGATCCACACTTAACACCGTACACCAAGATAAGGTCAAAATGGGTTCATGACCTAGGCATAAAGAATGGAATTATTAATAAATTGAGAGGAACACAGGATAGTTTACCTCTCAGACCTGTAGAAGGGAAGAGATTTTATGACCAAAGCTAGAACTAGAGATCATTACTGATCACAAAATAGAAAATTTCGATTATACCAAACTGAAAAGTTTTTGTACAAACAAAACTAATGCAGACAAGATTAGAAGGGAAGCAATAAACTGGGAAAATATTTTTACAGTCAAAGGTTCTGATAAAGGCCTCATTTCCAAAATATATAGAGAATTAACTCTAATTTATAAAAAATCAAGCCATTCTCCAATTGAAAAATGGTCAAAGGATATGAACAGACAATTCTCAGATGAAGAAATTGAAACTATTTCTAGTCATGAAAAGATGCTCCAAGTCATTATTAATCAGAGAAATGCAAATTAAGACAACTCTAAGATACCCACCTTACACACCTGTCAGATTGGCTAAGATGACAGGAAAAAATAATGATGACTGTTGGAGGGGATGTGGGAAAACTGGGACATTGATGCATTGTTGGTGGAGTTGTGAATGAATCCAACCATTTTTGAGAGTAGTTTGGAATTGTGCTCAAAAAGTTATCAAACTGTGCATACCCTTTGATCCAGCAGTGTTACTACTGGGCTTATATCCCAAAGAGATTATAAAGAAGGGAAAGGGACCTTTATGTGCACAAATGTTTGTGGCAGCCCTTTTTGAAGTGGCTAGAAACTGGAAACTGAATGGATGTCCATCAGTTGGAGAATGGCTGAATAAACTGTGGTATATGAATATTATGGAATATTACTGTTCTGTAAGAAATGACCAACAGGATGATTTCAGAAAGGCCTGGAGAGAATTACACGAACTGATGCTGAGTGAAATGAGCAGGACTAGGAGATCATTATATACTTTAACAACAATACTATATGATGACCAGTTCTGATGGACCTGGCCATCCTCAGCAAGGAGATCAACCAAATCATTTCCAATGGAGCAGTAATGAACTGAACCAGCTACGCCCAGAGAAAGAACTCTGGGAGATGACTAAAAACCATTAAATGGAATCCCCAATCCCTATATTTATGCCCACCTGCATTTTTGATTTCCTTCACAAGCTAATTGTACAATATTTCAGAGTCTGATTCTTTTTATACACCAAAATAATGTTTTGGTCATGTATACTTATTGTGTATCTAATTTATATTTTAATGTATTTAACATCTACTGGTCATGCTGCCATCTAGGGGAGGGGGTGGGGGGGGTAAGAGGTGAAAAATTGGAACAAGAAGTTTGGCAATTGTTAACGCTGTAAAGTTACCCATGCATATAACCGGTAAATAAAAAGCTATTAAATAAAAAAATTTAAAAAAAAAAGAACCATTGGAGAAAATGAAGCTATAAGAATTATGACAAGATAACTGGCTAAGGAAAATGCCAATGAGGTTTGCAGAAGAATAATATGGGGACTACACAAAGATGCTCCTTTAGAGGAGATCATAAGATGCTGTGCTATGGTGGGCACAAATACTTATTATATCCACACCATGACCCAAAATATGGGAAGACAGTGTCCTTCTTGGCAAGGGACTTCTAAAGAGACTCACTGATGCTTTCAATGGAAAAATTAGACATCTGAGAGTTCAATGTAGGCAAAGAGATTGAGTGAGAGGACAGGGTGAGCAAAGGAGACCCCAAGCCCCATGTATAAAATGCAACAAGAGTTTCCACTGGGCCTCAGGATGTAGATTGACCCATGGAAATAAGAGGCAAGGCCCAGCTCCAAGATATCAAACAAAAGACAGGTGGGGCATGATGGCAGTGGAGATTGCACCTTTAGAAGCTCAATACTCTGATGTGATCAATCAGAGGAAAAGCAATCTGATGGCAGAAAAGGATTACAACTGGGGAGAATATAGGCTTTTTTAACCCAACAGAAGGGCAGTGTCCAGTGCGAGCAGCTTCAATAATTGCCAGGTGATGAGGAGAAATCCTGAAAGTAGTAAATAGAAGAGACCAGATAGCTTAACTGCTTGGGAGAAAGGCTTTACTTGTATTTCTACAAATGGAGAAGGAAACTGATGGGTGGCAGTGAGCACCTGGAGAGACACAGAAAAAGAGAAAAACCTCAAAACAAAGGAGAAGATCTAAGAACAAAATCTGCAGGAATCATTGGATTCCCTAACACAAGATGAGATTGTTGCAGGACTTCAAAACTTGCAGGAATTATTGGAAGCAATGGACAATAGATTTCTTTTGGACTATTTCTAGGACTTATGGACATGTATAATTCCTCATGTTGATTCATGTTATTCGTCACATTGCTACTAGCCTGTGTTATTATGTGCTTATATAATTCATGTAATTATGTGTAATACCTCCCATATTGATGCCCATTAATCTGATTTGATTTCCCATTTCCTTTGTTGTTTTCATCTCCCTTCCTGAGACACCAGGGAGGGTGTTATCAACTCCTTTTATGGTGTTTTTACCCCTTTTTTGAGTAGTCAGGGAAGGCATAATCACCTCCTTTTTGGGGGCTCTCACCTCCTTGAGAAGTCAGAGAGATCAAACACCTATGTTCTAAAAACAAAAGAAAGCAGGAGACAGGCATTCTAGTTTGGAGATTGGCTATGTCCAGAACTGAAAAGGAGTAGGAAATTAGGTCAAATTGCCTTTGGGAAATTATGCCAGGAGTTCAATGACTTCCAAAATGATCACCAATTTAAAAATCTAGAATTTGTACTCTTTAAATATTACCCAGTTGTGCTACATAGCTAAGAATCTTCAAATAACAATTCCAGAAGAATCGGTATTTCAATTGTTCCAAAGGATAACAAAAATTGAACCACAATGGTTTAAGTGATCCCACATATTTCTAACAATGACTTGTTCATAAGCAATAGAATGAAAAACACCATTAAGGATCTGCATGATTTAAGAGAGGTGTGTGCCAGTTATGTATCAAGAGAGAACAATAATGGAATAGAAGTTTGTGCAAGGGTCAATGCTGAAAAATTACCCATGTATATGTTTTGTCAATAAAAAGCTATAATAATAATAATAATAAGAAAGAAAGAACAATAAGCTATGGATAACTTAAGTGTTGTACTGGCACCTTCCAAAACATAATAAACAAAAATAACCAGGAAAGTCTATATGAACACATTAGGTAGTTTCCCTAAAAAATATTCACAGGAAAATGGGTAAGAAATACACCGGATAGGAAGCTATGGAGGGCCTGTGATTGTCAGTGGAAAAACTACCCAAACTAACAAGAGCACAGATTTGTTAAAGTATTAAAATAGTGTTTCACAATTATCCAAGTCCTTCACAGTTTTCTCATGAGCTATAATTTGAAAACTTCTGTTTTTAAAAAAGAACTCTATAACATCTAATATTTTATTTAAAGCACCAGAAATGTAATTATATTTTTTTAATTTTTAAGTTAAAAAGCTATGGGCAGCTAGGTGGTGTATTGGATAGAACATTACCCCTGAAAACAGGAGGACAGAAGTTCAAATCTGATCTCAGACACTTAACACTTCCTAGCTGTGTGACCATGGGCAAGTCACTTGATCCCAATTGCCTCAGCAAAAAAAAAAAAAAAAAAAAAAAAAAAAAAGAAAAGAAAGAAAGAAAGAAAAAAAGCTGGAAATTTCTTAAGTCAAATGGTACTTATTTTTTTTCCTAACGTATAAAAGATACTTAAGAATAAGCTACTCTCATACTCAGATCTACTGTCACTTGAATAACTGTTTAACAGAATAGAATAAAGGTGAAGAGAGGGGAATATAAAAAAAGGGAGCTATGTATTTTTGGGGGGTGTGGGAAGGGCTGACTAAATTTGGGGATGGTTGCATTTGAAAGTTTTTATTATTATTTTACTTTTAATTATAAGCTTTTGTGATTATTTTAGGATAACACTGTTAAAGAATTTTTTATTTGTTTCTAAAACTTTATGGTATTTCAGATTTTATAGGTCATCTACATAGCACAATTCTACATTTTCTCCTAAGAAGTTTTCATAAGAATTCCTTAAGAATGTTTTTATTTAACATTTTAAAATTATCTGGCAAGATCCACTTCTAGTAATGTACATGTTGAAGACTAAATTAGTCATTTTTACAAAACTATTTAAAGACTAGAAAAATGTCCTTATATGTCACCCCATTCACCAGAGTACTATTTTTAAAGATGTTAAGTAGTTCTTAGATCTTGCAACTATTTGAATTGGTAGCTCTGTGGAGTGAGTCTCTTTGGCTGATTTATATTCATTAAATTGTTTAACATCTTCTAAAAGAAAACCATAGTTAAAGAGTTCTTACTTAACATTTCAGAAACCCTGCCAGGAGTCTCAAAGATCATTTGTCTGTATTGTGACAACTTTTGTTAGGCCTCTCTCTTCATTCTGTTTAAAGAAAAAACAATAGACCTTTTTTCTTCTTCAGCATATACTAGCTAAACTTAGGACACAGCAATACAAGTTCAATTAGGACCATATTTATTATTATTTCTAATGTTTGAAAAATGTTTTCATTTTACTTTTCTTTTTCAATCACTATAGCTCATAAAATCCATCCCTGTGGTCAGTTCATTTGTTTTCTCTTAAGATTCTCTTTTCTCTGTCAACCCTATATTTTATATAACTAAAAAAGTATTTGCACATACATTATGTCATTTGGTCTTTGTGACAAAGCCTTTAAAATAGCAAAGCTGAATGTTATATAAACAATATTGTGGCAGAAAAGAGATTTAGATAGGTTGAAATTACATTATAAATCACATAATTTATCTAAGCACAAAAATTCACACTATTAAGAAATAAGAGGGGAATGGCATGTTATAGCTTTTATTGGGGAAGAATGTATAATTGGATAATGAACAAAGATTATAAAAGATGAAAACATAGTTTTGATTATACAAAATTAAATAATCTTACAAAAATCAAATAAATGTAGATAATATTAAAAGAAAATAAATGAAAAGCAGAAAAAAATCTTACCTTCAATATAGGTGATAAAAGCATAAAATCCAAAATCTACAGAAAATTGACACAAATTTCTAAGACTAAGAGTCATTTTCCAATATTAAAGGGTAGAAAATGATAGTCAAAATAAGTGTAAACTATAAATAGCTCTCTGAAAAAAATGTTCAAAAGCACTAAAAATAAAATAAAATAATATCATTTAGATATTCCTTCTTAATTTTTCAATTCCATTAAATTGACAAAGATGGAAAAAAATCAGTGCTAAAGAGGTTGGAGGCAGATAAGCAATATAATTCACTTTTGATGGAGCTATGGATTAATATATTTGCTCTGGATTAATCATTTAAAATTAAGAAGATAATTTAGAATTATGTGAGACTTCTTTTATACCACAATCAGATATCTTTTTATTTTACATAGATGTAGTCATTATTTCTTAGCTCAAAACCTTTGAATTATTTCATACTATTATCTATTAAATAAAGTTCAGAGAAATTTGGCATTTAAGTTCTCAAAAGTTAGTGTCACTCTATCTTTTTAGAATTATTTCATTATATTTCTCTGAAAATGCTTTGATCAATTTGGATATATATGCTATAAGGTCTTCTGGCTTCAAGCTTTTACTCACCCTGTCCTAAATGCTGGGAATATCCTTCTTTCTCAGAATCTGCCTCTGGTACCTTGTTTTCCTCTGGTTAGAAAGGAAGGAGGGTAGTTTTTGGAGCTCTCCTTTCAGATCCTTTGAAGAAGAGGGCCAGAGAAAGCCCTTCATCATTTCCCATCCGACTGAACTTCTTCTTCTCGCTGGGCTCACTCTTCTTTTTTCTCTTCCTCCCTAGTTCTTTACTCCTACCTTTATTAGACTATGTGAAGTGGTCACAAATTGTCCATTTTGCTATTGTCCACTTCATTCCACATCAGATAATAAAATTCTCTCAAGTCTTTCTGAATTTGTCAGATTTTCATAAATTAATGAATATTACCACATATTTCTTAGCTTTTTTTCTCCAGCTTAAAAATTCCTCATTTTTCCCCACAGATACTTATATGGTATGTTTTGGAATCTTTCCCCATAATGACTGGCTGTCTTTAAGATATTCTTAAGATTTTTTTTTAAATTTTTGTCATGTCTTTCTTAAAATGTTGTGTTTTGAACTGAACACTGCAGATGTGGTTTGACTTCCTTCTTTCCTAAAAGTACTGTTTCTCTTAATGTGGCTCAACAATTTTTCTTAGTTTCCATATCATACTATTGATACATATCAAGTTTATAGTACATTAAAACCCCAGACTTTTCTCAGTATCACTGTTTCATCATGTATCTTACACTTAAAAAGCTGATTTCTGTAAAGCAAGTGAAAACGTCACATTCATATCTTTTAAATATTATCTTATTAGATATACTTAATGCTCTTCCCTGTCAAGATTTTACAGAATAGTGTGTTAAGTTAGCCTTCCCAGATTTGTGCCACCTGCAAAGACCATCAAAAGATCTATGCCTTTATCCAAGTCATTAACACGTTGAGTCTCAAGCCCTTGCTCTGTGACGAAGTAGCTATATAAACTTAGAGAAGTCATTCTGCCTTGTTGTGTCTTGTTTTCTTCTGTTCTAAAATGATACGATTGATCTAGAAGGTCCCTTCCATTTCCAACAGTCTATGAAATGCTACCTCTCCAAGAAGCCTTCCCTCACTGCCCTAAGTTCAGCGGGAGAGATGGAATAAGCATTTATAGAGCACCAACTGTACTTCAGGCACTGGGCGAAGTGTTTATTAGAAATATCTAATATAATCCTCATAACAACCCTGTGAGTAGTGCTATTGTTATCTCCATTTTATAATCTAAAAAAACCGAAGCAGAGATTTAAGTGACTTAACCCAGAGTCACACAGCTACTAAGTGCTTGGGGCCAGATTGAAACTGGAGTTTTCCTGACTTCAGGCCTAGCACTGTCTCCACTACATAGAAGTTCTAACAGTTATTTGCTTAAACTTTTCATGTGTTATCATATATCATTGCCTATTTTAATTATTATATCCTATTATTATCACAATAGAGTGATACTATTGTGTGGCTGGATGCCATAATGGATAGAGTGCTCGGCCTGAAGTCAGGAAGACTCAACTTCCTGAATTCAATTATGGTCTGAGACAGTAGCTGTGTGACCCTAAGCAAGTCACTTACTATTATTTGCCTAGATTTCTCATCTATAAAATGAGCTAGAGAAGAAAATGGCAAATCATTCTAGTATCTCTGCCCAAAACAAAACAAAAACAAAAATACATGGGATCATGGATCATATATGGTTGAATAACAATATGTAATGGAAAGAGTGTACTTACATGGAAATAGTTTAGAGCAGAGTTATAGGCCCCTCTAACAATCTGGGAAAGCCCATAGACCCTTTCTTTGAATAATGCTTTTAAGTACATAAAAGTAAAATATATAAGACTACATCAAAGAAAGCCAATTATATTGAAATACTGGTACCAAATTTTTTTCCCCTGAGGCAAGTGGGGTCAAGTGACTTGCCTAGGATCACACAGTGTTAAGTGTCTGAGGCCAGATTTGAACTTAGATCCTCTTGACTTCAGGGCTGGTGCTCTATCCACTGTGCCACCCAGCTGCCCCCAGTACCAAATTTTTAAAAAGCAAATCTGGAGACCTCAAGTTAGTAATCCCAGATATGAAGAATGAAAATAAATCCCAGCAATCATCTTATTAAAGTTCTCTATGTGACATTGTCTTCCAAGATAAATGTTCGAATATTCTTTCTCAGTTTATATAATATTGCTCTTTGAGTCAAAATAGAGCAACTGACAAACTAAGTATATTTTATTTTTAGAAGCCAGATTACACTATAAGCAAAACGTGAACCCATAAAATGACACCAAATTATCTCATTATCACAACTGCCAGACAGCTTTGACTAAGACATTTTTAGAAAGGAAACAGTTTTTCATCACTTGAAAAGTTTAGTCAGGCAAAAGGGATAAACTCATACCACATTGGAATCATAAGTATAGTGACTGAAAGTTCAGCAGCAGAGAAAATGAAAAAAAGCAACCTATTCATTTTTCTACCTAGTATGACAAAATAAACAGATGCTAACAACACTATATCAATGAAGCTTACAAGGGCTTTTTGCAAAGGAGAGGTCAAATCTATTCAATTAAAATTCCCCAAGTACATTTTAAAAAATAAGTTTTGCTCTTTAGCTCACTTCATTCCCATGAGAAGCACCTATCTAAAATTGTTTCCATTTGCTAAATTTAATTTCCACTTTCTAGTCCTATGTAATAAAAGTCAATATCTTTGCTGGTCCCAAATTATAAAATGAAAATTTACAACAATTAATCAGATAATTCAAGGCTCCAAAGCGTTCCCATTTGACATATTCTATCTTAGAACATGCTAATTTACTCCATCTCTCAAATGTGTATCCCTAGCTCTTAGTTTAAATGTCTCATTTTTATTACCTAATAGAACATTTCTACTTCATTGCTTTGTCTATACTTCACATTGAGGAGAAAGGTTAAAGTATTGGACTGAAAGGTCAGAAAGATCTGAATTTAAATCTTTTTTCCTTTCTTTCCACCTCTCTCTCCCTGTCCTCAGAGACTTAGTAGCTGTGTAACCTGGACATGTCACTTAACGTATCTGGTTTCTTAGTTTCCTCATCTGTAAAATGAGTCAATAATCTTCTCATTTCTCACTTCTTTTACTTTGGGTCTTCTCTTACTGACTTCTCTACCATGCTCCAAGGAAACTCTTTACTGGAACAAGCTCAGCATTCCATAATGTCCCATCAGCTTTGGTTCTCCACCTCATCACTATCGATACATCATAATAAATAATTTTACTATCACTATGTAGCTGAGTCCGAGATCTCTATATCCAGCTCTCATTTCTTCCCTAAATTCCAGCTCTATATCTGGCTGCTAGACATCTCCAGGTGGATGTCCTGTTTTCATTTCAACAACCATATATTTACTACATACTCTGTACAAGTCACTCTGGTAAATTCGAGGACACAAATGAGACAACCTTTGTTCTCAAGGGGGTCTCATTCTATTAGTTGGTTAGTTGTTGTCCATCATGCTAGAGAAGGAACCAAAATGACATCACCATCTTGGGGTCAAGATACATTATCTCCAACTATGTCTGATCAGACCACTATATGTTCAGAAGGCTCTACCACAGGTCAGACATAAACAGTCCATGTGAACATTTACAGTGGAGATTTCTCTAAATTTGCATTTTTAATGTTTCTTTTGAGATACTAAATTCAGCTTTTCTCATAGAGGAGATCATCTTTGATGTGGGCACACCAAACTGAACAGTCCTGTGCAAGTATCTCCCAAGTGTCAATCAATTTCAAAGTTATTCAAAGAGACTTTGGAACAAGTGTTCAAGGAAGACTAGTATTACTAGTGTGAGGACTGCCAAACCCTTTTCAGGTCTGCTTTCTCCCTTTGGTGGCCACCAGATTAACCCAATCCTCACCTGTGGTTCCAAGCCACATGTAGCATATGCAGCACTAAACCCCAGCACACTATTTCAGCATACAGGCTAATCTATATTGAGAATAATTCAGCATTCTTCAGCCCATCAGTGAGTTGGGAGGGTTGCCTATCCCAAACGTATGAAGACTTCCCCGATAGAATAAGTAGATAAGAACTACTTGATCCAAATAGCCATGAAAGTGACTGAAGCAGGGACTGTGGAACACTTAGAGTTTGGTAAGATATCAAAAACAAAAGATCATCCACTGATTACCAAGCCATCACCAGTCATCTTGACTTTGTCTTGCCACTGGACTTTGATGACTTAGGAAGAGTGAGGCTGATGACTTCATGCAACTCTGCCTCACTTAAGTCCTATTTATGCATGAGTCAAAAAGATATCACCCACACCATTCTAACATTTAATAAGCTAATATACAACTTGCTATAGTGGTATATAAAACAAAATAATGAAGGCATTTCCTAACAATAGTAACATAGCAGTGTCGTGACAACTCCAACTTTTATCTCATAAGGTAGCTTACAACTGAAAAAAGGATGCTGATAAGTAGTCTTTGGAGCAAGATAGGAATGCTATATTTGTCAGAACACTAATCTCACATTTCTAGCTACAATACTTCCTTTTGGCAAAGTAGAGATGTTTTACAAATTTTAAAATCTCAAACTGATTTAATTTTTTAAAATTCAAAACTGCTCAATATTCTAGACATTTTATATTACCTGGATTAGCTCGATCAAAATAGAGGGGGAAACATTGTTGGCTTTAAATATGGCAACAAATTATAAAGGTCTTTAAGATGATTAAATATGTTAATTGATTTCCTATGGAAAATATAAATAGTGACTGGGCTTATTCCTAGTTTAAATATGTAATTACCTTATATCAGCCTAACCACTTATCTTCATGATTATTTTATATATTTGCTATACATTATTTATGAAAGGCACCTTAGTAGAGTGGAAAAAATCTTGGACTTGAAGTTTAGAAACATTGAGTTCAAATGCTACCTCAGATGGTTAGTAATAGCGTGTAGATAGTACTACTTACTTTCACAGAATGGTTGTAAGGATCAAATAATGTGAACAAAGCATTTTGAAGATTTTAAAATGCTCCATAAATATAAGATATTGCCCTTTGTTTCTTTATATCTAGATAATCTCTAGCATAGTGACATAATTAATTGATATCCAAATTGATATCCAAATTACTCAAACAGAAAACCCAAAAGTCATTGGCAGAAATAAGAGACATTATGCTCTGCCCAAAAGATTAACTAAAAATTTGTCTCTGAAATACTCAGAACAAAAAAAGTTAAAGGGAAAGGGGCTCTGGATGTGATCTGCAAAAATTCTACAGCATTTAGAGGTCATAAAGCAAGGATTCATTAACTCAAGGTAAAAAATAGCAAAATTTGTATTTAAGGATTGCAAATTAGTCTCAGACATATACTTAATAATGGGAAAGCATACTGCCCCCAAAAAGTAGAGGTAAAACTGCAAGGTGCCATTTGTAGTAAATGGATTTAGATATGTAAAGCTAAAGTGGCTTCTAGATTATTTTGTTAGGGAAAGAGAGAATATGTAATGTTCTCTTCTCTAAATTACAATGTTCTCTGAGAGCAGATTTCTTGGGGAGCTTCTGAAGGTAGCCTTAGTTTCAGTTCAGTGTAATAATCACCTCAAATGCAGCCAGGAGTTAAAGTCCAGTCCTTTATTGTCTCTTCCAAAATAGCCCGGTTAGGTTTCTTAGAGGCATGTCTCTCTCCTTGGTTCCAAGAGCTCTTGATGCTTGTCCTTTGCCTCTACCTCTGCCAGCTTCAGCCTCTCTTCTTCCGAATGCCTCTAGCCATTACAAAGGTTGAAGCTGGAATGAATCTGACTCCTCCTCCGAGAGTGGGATTGTGGGCTTCTGACTTGTGAATCTCCTGGACTGAATCCTGATTTGTGAATCTCCCGGAGTCCCTAGTGGGCTTGTGGGAGCTCCTCCTTATATATCCTCTCTTAAAGGTTTGAACTCTAATGTGTGAACCAATATGTGAATTCTCCCAAAGATGTGACCATAAGCATTGTTTCTATCATTTCCAGTGACTTAGCACCTTGTTTCAAGTTCTGGCCCAATTTTTTCTGGCAAAGAGGGGAGAAAGGAAATAAAAGGAATAAGAATTTATATAGAGCCTATTATGTACAAGATGCTATTAATATCCCTATTTTACAGTTAAGGAAATTGAGACAGAGATTAGGTGACTTGCCCAGGATCACATAGCTAATAGGTGTTTGAAACCACATTTGAACTCAAATGTTCCTGATTCCAGATTCCATATTCTACTGAACTACCAAATGTCTCTGGTAACAGGTACATAATGGGGAGGGAAATGAACAAAGTGGAAAGAAACCAGAATAAAACAAACAAAAAAGATTTCTTTATGTTGAGTTTGAATGTGAACACTAAGTAAAAATGAACATTTTCATATGTAGCAGTAGTACAATGGACAGAGTGCAGGGCTTTCAATTTCAGTCCCAGATTTTGTATGATCCTAGGCAAGTCACAATCTTTCAGAATCTGTTTTCCTATATGTAAAATGGTGATAATAATACTGTAGGCCTATCAGGGTAGGTGAAGATCAGATGAGATAACTCCAGTAAAATGCTTTTCAAATCTTAAAGTGCCACGTAAATGCTATTATTATGTATAGTAGAATAGGGAAAAAAAAAAAAAAGATTGTTCCTAAAATTGCAGATCTCCATTCTTGCTTTCTTTTAGACTATATAATAAATTCAAGCTGGCTTGGCTATCTATGATTCTGTCTGTCTTCTAAGCCTATCACCTGTCTACTTCCCAGAAATGCATGATTTTCATTTCTAGGTTCTGAAAATATATAAAAACTATAGTTTTGGTTTGAAAGTGAGAAAAACAGATTCATCTTCTTATTCTACCTTTGTTCTAAACAAAAGACCTAAGATTGAAATTTACCTATGTCAAAAGACCTATACTATGTATATGAGCTGTTAAAATTAGCCTTTTCTTCCTTCTAACCTTAGACATGTTCCATTGCTCTACCATCTGCTGCCTTAACAAGAAGATTATAAAATGGTCAATTCTGATGGACATGGTTCTTGTCAACAATGAGGTGATTCAGGTCAATGGTCTTGTGATGAAGAAAGCCATCTGTTCCCAGAGAAAGGACAGTGGGAACTGAGTGTGAATCACAATATAGTATTTTTACTCTTTTTATTGTTCTTTGCTTGCATTCTGTTTTCTCTCATTTTTTTTTTTCTTTTGGATCTTATTTTTCATATGCAGCATATTTGTAAAAATAATACAGAGGAATTACACAGGTTTAACATATATTGGATCACTTGCTAAGAGGAAGAAAAATTAGAACACAGGGTTTTGTAGGAGTGAATATCAAAATTATCCATGTATATATTTTGGAAATAAAAAGCTTTAAGAAAATTAAAATAAAATTTGCTGACTTGACTAGTTTCAACTTCATATAAAAAGAGACCTTTCCAAAGTCTCATCACCTCTAATCTTACTAACTCTAATCTCATCATGAAAAACCTTCTCTCAAAAATACCTTCAAAATCACTTTTCTCAGTCCCCATTCTCTTCTACTGGAATGTTGAAGCGGGGAATAACCAAACTCCTTGCAATGCCTTACCTTTATAAAAAAACAGAAATGGGACTTTTCTACTCATTCTGCTCTGCACCTGCTGCTCTGCCTGGTTTCAATTCCATGGGACAAAATACCTCTTCACTTCTCTCCCTACTTTTTTGTTTTCTTTTGCATCCTCCTCAATTGAATTATAAACTCCTTGAGAGCAGGAATTATCTTTCTTTTTTAAAACTTTATCCCTGGTGCTTAGCACAGTGCCTAGAATACAGTTGACACTATATCAGTAATAAATGGTTACTGGTTTGGATTAGAAATAATCTAAAACCAGCTTTCCTGGGACAGGAACAGAGTGAGCTTCTGAAAATTAAGGGGAGAAGCTATGGCATTCCACTCCAGAGTGGAGAAGGGAGGAGAAATACCTTGGCAGGAAGCAACCTAATTGTAATGAAAAGGAAGCACACAAGACAGATCTACATTAACTCTAATCTCATCATTAAATTGGTTAACTTGCATTGTGTCTGATGTGATTATCATCTAGCAAATTACAGTATTATGTCAGAGTGAACAATAATTTTCCCTATAAGGCATTTTATTATATTTTTGAAAAGTACAATTTTACAATGGTACCACACAAAATTAATTCAAGTCAATGAGAATGATTTAATATAACAAATTTTATTTTTTGCGTTTTTCATTTCTATTCAATAACATTCATTATATGTATTACATACAAGATGTTATATCAAGGCAATTTTCTAAAGTCTTTGTTGTAGCATTGTTACCTTCCATTTTCTCTTTGTACAAAGGTGGGTGGATAAGTGGGTGTGTGTACATTCATATATTCATATGCATATATAAACACACACATATAGGTATATAATATAATCAAAGTACCATATACCTATATTATAGGTACATGGCATATTCCTGGACTGTTTTTGCTTTTTTCTTTGCATTGTATGTTAAATAGAGTGCATGATACATAGTAAGCGATTAATAAATGGTTGATTGACTGGCTCATTTCATGGGGTTGGCAATTCTGAGAGTCAAATCCAGCTGGCTAGCTGTTCGTGTAAGGCCAGTGAAGTAGGAATTTTTTCTAGCTTTTACATTTTTTAAATGCAATTAAATTTTATTTTAAAATAAAAGAACCATTCTTAGCCTGCCATAAAATCACAGTTTAGATTTGGCCCACAGGACGTGGCTTGCCAACTTTAGATTATAGAAATGTTATTTAAACAATATATAAAATTGAATTTCATGAAAAATATACTTGTTTTCCAACTGAAAATCAACACATGAACAAAGAAGTAATTATATTTATTTCCTAAGACATTTTATAATGAAGATAAAAGTATAGTACATGAGTTTTCAATTCACATTTCAGTCTCTGCATTACCAAAAACAAAACAAAACAAAACAAAATGCCCAATTACTTCTTTATTGATAGGTGGTTTACCAGTAAAAAGACTAATGGATTGGACTCAGTGTGTTGTTCAATACTTAGCTCATAAATCCTTTTCAGTTTATAAAAGCATAGAGCCAACCTCTGAGGCCAATTCCACTGTATTTATCAAGCTTTATAAGGGAATGTCTTGGAGATGAAGACTCCAGTGTCTCAGAGCACCCAGCCTTAAATCATATTACATTAGAATTATCTCTATATGAATATGAATGTATGAATATGAAATATGCAACCATCTTCTCTCTCACCCTAATTTTCAACATCTCTTTACTTACTAGTTCTGTTTCTGCTGCCTACAAGAATGAATAGATCTTCCTTGTGACCTTAGCATCTCCTCAATTTATCACCACGTTTCTTTTTCCCCTGCCTGTCACAACCATACTACTAAAAAAAGCTTTCTTCATTTATAACCTCCATTTTCTTATTTTTATCCCAGTTCCCAACCTGTAACAATCAGATTTCTATCCCCACTATTTGAATTAAATTACTTTGTTCAGGACTCTTAATGAAATCTTCATTGCTAAAGCTATAGCTTTTTCTAAGCTCTTCTTCTCATTGAGCTCTCTGCAATATTAAATATTCTTGATCATTGCCTCCCATCCTCTCCAACTCTCATCTCTGAATTCTCATGACACTACTCACTGTAGTTCTCTTTTTTCTGGACTGAAAAGGCCTTTTCAGTTGCCTTTGTTAGATCATTATACCTATCACATCCCCTATTTGGCAGTGTTCTTTTCCCCTGGGCTTCTTCCTTTTCTTTCCCATACTTTCTTTCTTGATGATCTCATCAATTACATTGGAATTAAAAGTCATCTTATGTAAAACATAACCAGATCTTTAAACCCAACTCTAGCATTTTTTTTTTACAACACCATTCCTGTATCTCTGCCTATTGAATATCTCCAAAATGATGTCCTATATCTAATTTTCAACATTTATGAAACAGAATTTATTTGCCTTTCTACTAATTACCTTACTTCTGCCAAGGTTTGTAATAATGTTTACAACCTACAATCATCCTTGATTATTCACTTTTACTTATTCCCTATATTCAAGTTGTTCAATCTTTCCATTTCTAGCTCTTGAGAATCTCTCATATATAGTCTGCCTCTCTTTATTCACAGTATAACCACTGTAGTTCAGACCCATATCACCTCTCACCTGAACTACTGCAACAGCTACTCATTTCAATTAATTAGGAGATCATTAATTAGGAGGTTAACTGATCTCTCTATCTTCATTTCTCCAAGTCATTCTTCACAATGCTGCCAAAGTCAAATTCCTACATCACAGGTGTGACCATATTATCTCCATATTGAAGAACAATTGTGTTATTTCCTATGAGTCAAATAAATGATATCTAAAAATATAAATTATTATACTTTATAAAGTTGGAGAATAAGAGATGACTATTCATTGAGACCAGATTGAGATTTATAAGCTTTTAAAATCTGAGCTGTACTGTTTTTTGGTGGTGTTTAAATTTCCAATATTGAAATCACTATATGTATCATGGTTCTGGTTGTGAATACTCTTTATCAATTCATATGTTTCCTTTATTTTCTAAATTTTGCATATTTGTTATTTCTCAGGGCTCAATAATATTTCTATTTATATATGATATCTCAAACCACTTATAGAAATATAAGCAACCAATTTTGAACAAGATTATTTAAAGTTTATAATCATATAGGACATGCATACAAACACATCTCTTTATTTTCATTGGATCCCAGAGTTTCATAAGATTTCCTTTAATAGTAAGAACAGTTAGAATGAATGACAGTCTGAAATCATTAAAAGTATATGCCAAGACTCTACTAATGTCCTTTAACCAAGAAACTATAGGAGATTATCTACCATATATTGAGTTAAAAGTTTAAAAAGTTACACTTTAATGATTTGTTCCAAAGTTGTTTTCTTTATTTTCATTACACATAGGTCTGTGGGACTAGTTAGGAATCTCACAGAAGTCCAAGTACAAAGTAATACTTCCAGATGGTTTTTAAAAGTCTTTTCCAACATTTTAATATTAGTTCACCAAGTTCTTAAATACAGAGAACAATACACTATTATTCAATTCTGTTTCATATTGTAATGAAAGCAGTTTCTGAAACATTTCTATATTTACATACATCCTTTTCCCATCTATGCCACCTGTTTTTTTTTTTGTTTTTTTTTTTACTTTTCATGGAAATCTTTTGTTCCTTGAGCTGTCTTTTGAAAAGGTCCCAATATATGAAGTTTAATTTTATTAACAGGTATTCCATCAAACTACACATATGGCTCCAAACATATTGTGACCATTGTCCCATCACCTGACTCCATGGAGAAATCTATAAGAGAGAGGATTCTGGGAAGATGATTGAGTAGGTTGGCAAATTGCAAGTTCTCCCAAGTTTCCCCATAAATACAACAAATTTGCACTTCTGGGCAAACAAAGACTGGTGCAAAATCAAAGACTTAGGGCAGACCAGGGGTCCTCCAGGAAAAAAACACAAAATCTGAAGAAAAACTCCAGGCTGGAGATTAACCCCAGTGCAAACCTCCAGGCTAGATCCACAGAAACACCAAGTGGGAAACTCTGGGATTAACTGGGTTTGATTGGGGCTTCAGCCAAAACCACAGAAACTTTCAACTCCTGGACTGTATATGGAGTGGGTCTGAGTCTGGAGAGATTGGGTAACTTCAATTGATTAGGAAAGCCAGGCTCAGCTGTGCCACATAGATGAGGCTCTGAATGAGAAGAAAACAGCACACTTGTGACTGCAGGGGCAGTGGGGCACACTGATGGCTATAGGCATGGATGGCTATAGGTACTTTCTGGAGAGTGCACTTCTTGGTTTGGGGTTCCAAGTCAGAGAGGAGAGCTCAATTGAAGCTAGAGGTACCCCATGATTAGAGGTGCTTACACTAATAGCTCTTATTAAAATAAATGAATTGGGAAAGAAAAAAGAGCCCCATCATAAAAACTTTCTATGGGAATAAGGAAGACTGGGGTTCATCTTTAGACGAGCACATTGAAATAAAAAAAGCTTCTACCCCAAAGAGTAATGTGAAATGGCTCCCTGCCCAGAGAGAATTTATAGAACTCAAAAAAGAATTTTAAAATTAAATGAGAGACATGGAGGGAAAATGAAAAAACAAAACAAAACAAAAAACCCTCAAAATCATTAAAGAAAAGCAAGAAGATTATTGGGGGGGGGGAAATTAACCAATTAGAAAAGGAGATTCAGAGTCTCAAAGATGAATATAACTCTGAAAATCAGAATTGGGCAAGGGTAAGCCAATGAAACTATGAGACCAAGAAATAATAAAACATTATAAAGAATGAAAAAATTGAACAGAATGGGAAACATAAGAAAAAAGACAGAACTAGAGAACTGATCACAAAGAGAAAATATAAAGATAATTGGACTGCCTGAAAGTTGTGACCAAAAAAGAAACTGGACACAATAATGCAAGAAATAATCCAAGAAAATTGTCCTGGAGAGATAGAATAGGAGAGCAAATCAGAAATAGAAAAAAAAAAAATCTATCAATCACTACCTCATTGAGAACCTTTGTAAAAAACACATAGAAATAATATTGCCAAATTTCAAAACCTCTAGATCAAAGAGAAAATATTACAAGAAACAAGAAAAAAATAAGTAGTCTAATTTTTAACAATAATTATATGATACACTTATAAAGAGCCACTATACTTATGTGTATTTAAAATATCAGTGAATTACCAAAACATCCTGAAAGGTAATTAAAGAAGAACTATTTTCTAAGATTTAAAATTAAGAAAGGACAGTGCTATGCTAACAAATAAATCTGTAATGGCATCCCTTTTTCAATAGACTATTAACTATTATGATTTGGTTACTGTAGGGAATGCCCTTCTTTGATATAGATAACACCTTATGCATATTCTCATTCTAAGAAACTTTTGTCCATATCCTACAATAAGTTCAATTTACAGATGAGCTTAATTCCCCTGAGAAACTCCTAGAAAACCAAATAGGGATGTCAGATGAAACAGTGATCAAGTAAAATAAAGGGGAAACATCAGTAAGTTTCTCCATCCTAAGACCATACAAGAAAATACCCAAAAATCTGTAGGCTCTCTATTCAGGGTCATCATGGAGTAGGGGAACCTAAAGTCAGCATGATTGCTGTTATAAGAGTTGCAACAAGAGACAAAGCAAGTTCCTGCTAGGTCACTTTAGAAGGAGACTGAGATAGGGGTATTTGATTACCTATGATGATAAAGACTGGATAGACACTTGGGCAGCCCATGGAAGAGGAATACCCAGGAGTTCTGAAAACAGCACAATATCCAGTGTTTAATACATACTCAAAAGGAGACAGATAAGAGGCAGAGGTTCTCTAATGGCCAGTTGAAAGTAGTTGAAAGCCAGCACAATTTCTGATATCTAGTTGAGGTCTATCACAGCAACAGTAGGAGAAAAACCATCTCACAGTGAATGACTCTTACAGGAAAAAAGAGATGTGCCCTTTGAGGTGGTTCACTAGGAAACAAACCAAGTCAGAGAGTTTGGCAAAAGCCCCACCTCCTGGACCTAGGTTCCCGATCCAAGACCAAGGCTGTGGAAGTCAACGGAATAGAAGGAACAGAAGCCATCTGTCCCAGCTAGAATTGCATTAAGGCAGAAACAATGGCATCCAGACTAAAAAGGGGATAGACCAGGATCTAGTCATACACACCAAGAACTCAAAAAGGGGTAAAACCAGTCCCTGGAGTATATCCAGGAACTTAGACTGGAGATAGGAGCAAACAGAAGTCTTAATACAATGGAGAAATATCATGGGTTAAGAGAGCCCAAGAGGTAAAACCAAAAGAAAGTAACTCCCAAAGTAAGTAGAAGTAGAGTCTCAGGGAGGAAAAAAATAATGGCCTAACTACAAGGATTCCAAAAATGAATAGAAGAAATGAAGCAAGAAATAAAAAATAAAATTAACTCCTGGGAGGGAGGAGGAAATGGAAATAGCACAAAAGAGAACATTATACAAGTAATAAATTGATTTCCAGAAAAATAAAATGTAACAAAGAGAACTTTGCTGATTCTATTACACAAAAAATTAGAATTATGCCAAAAGGCTGAAAAATTAGAATAACATGTGAGGCAAGTATTATTATTATTATTATTATTATTTTACTTAATAGTCTTTTATTTACAGGTTATATGTATGGGTAACTTTACAGCATTAACACTTGCCAAACCTCTTGTTCCAATTTTTCACCTCTTACCCCCCACCCCCTCCCCCAGATGGCAGGATGACTAGTAGATGTTAAATATATTAAAATATAAATTAGATACACAATAAGTATACATGACCAAACCGTTATTTTGCTGTACAAAAAGAATCAGACTCTGAAATATTGTACAATTAGCTTGTGAAGGAAATCAAAAATGCAGATGGGCATAAATATAGGGATTGGGAATTCAATGTAATGGTTTTTAGTCATCACCCAGAGTTCTTTCTCTGGGCGTAGCTGATTCAGTTCATTACTGCTCCACTGGAAATGATTTGGTTGATCTCATTGCTGAGGATGGCCAGGTCCATCAGAACTGATCATCATATAATATTGTTGTTGAAGTATATAATGATCTTCTGGTCCTGCTCATTTCACTCAGCATCAGTTCGTGTAAGTCTCTCCAGGCCTTTCTGAAATCATCCTGTTGGTCATTTCTTACAGAACAGTAATATTCCATAATATTCATATACCACAATTTATTCAGCCATTTTCCAACTGATGGACATCCACTCAGTTTCCAGTTTCTAGCCACTACAAAGAGGGCTGCCACAAACATTCGTGCACATACAGGTCCCTTTCCCTTCTTTATGATCTCTTTGGGATATAAGCCCAGTAGTAACACTGAGGCAAGTATAATTAAAGGGAATTCACCTAACATCAGAGGGGTCTTCCTACAGATCTGCTAAAATTAGGTGGTAATAATGGAGCAAATGCATTTGTTTTGCTCCAATCTCACTTTGTAGTAATTACTATATAACTGATCTATCCTTCTGTATACTTTTCCATCTCTGTGATATTATCTTTTATATTGTTCACAGTGTATAATCATTTAATTGTAATATGCTATGGTTAATTCCTAACTAACATAATATAATCCATTGAACTCTAGCTGATCCATAACTTGAATACTTTAAGAAAAATAGTATTCTATGATTCAGTGCCATATAGAAAGGATTACAAAATATTAGCATAAACTAACACATAAAAATCAGATTGTGAATAAGAATCAATGCCCCAAAAAAGTTCTAGTCATGAACATATGAAAGCAAGTACAGAGAAAAAACTTGAAATAAAATGTCTAAGAGAAATTATTTCCTTATAGAATCACAATAAGGATTTTAAAAGGGGTTTAAAAGTCAATCACCATGCAAGTATCAACAGGAAAGATGTTATGAGTGATGACTACATGGAATTGAATTAACTAGACCCTTATATACTTAAATTCTATGAATACCCTAATTGTAACAATCTAGGGGTGGATCTTAAATCTCAAGACAACATAAAAATATGAAATGTTGTGTTGTCATCATTTTCATCATCATCACCAGCTTTTATGGGAGTGGGATAGGAAGAGAGTTCAATATTCCTGTACTCAAGAGCATGAGGATTAAAAAAAAATATGAGATGGTATTGAAAAAATCTATCTGGAGTCTAAGTAAATGTGTTGGCTTTATTATTATCTCAGTAAATGCTGATGCTAGGAGGCTTTGCTCATTTGAAACTCCTGAGAATATCATGGATATAAATCAAAACATCTTGGGGAATCTGAATACCATTACAAAGGCTATATTCCTAGACAGAATGTCTATATAGGAAGATTAAAGATTAGAAAGGTGTAAAAAGATGCCACATATTCCAAAACTCTTTTCCCAAGAAGTAACTGGAAGGTGAGAATTGAAATCCTCCTTATTAAGGTCACTCATTAAAGTATTGTCCTTAGAAGGTCACTGTTAAAGATACATGTTGTCATAATAGGAATAGCACATCAGAACTCAGTAATAAGTGATACTGAATTAGCTAGCAATGTTAACAATCACTGGTTTAATGGAATTAAGAGTTAGAGAGCATTTATTTGAACTGATCTGTTATCAGTTGTTTGATATTGGACAAACTACTTTTGTTTAAACTTCAGTTTCTTCATATATAAAAAATGGTATTGGACTAAATCAGGCATTCTTCACCTTTTTGTGTCCTATGAATCCTTTTTTAGCAAAATGGTTTTTTAAAGAAATAAACTACAATTCATAGGATTACAAAGAAAACCAATTATATTGAAATATTATCTATTCATCTAATGTGTGTATTTTATATATATATATATATATGTGTGTGTGTGTGTATTTTTTTAAAGTACAGGGCAGTGGTAGTCTTAAGATGAGATGGTAAAGTGAGAG
Source organism: Sarcophilus harrisii (assembly GCF_902635505.1). Lineage (NCBI taxonomy): Eukaryota > Metazoa > Chordata > Mammalia > Dasyuromorphia > Dasyuridae > Sarcophilus > Sarcophilus harrisii. The sequence continues at coordinate 174,280,179 of NC_045426.1, read as the reverse complement.
AGACAGTTGGAGTTAAGTGACTTGCCCAGGGTCACACAGCTAGTAAATGTTAAGTGTCTGAGGTCACATTTGAACTCAGGTTCTCCTGACTTCAGGACTGGGTGCTCCATCCACTGTGCCATCTATCTACCTCAATAAGCATTTTTTACCTTAATTCCTCCACAACCTCTTCCACAATGATTTAGAGGGCACACCAGATCAAATTCTGATCAGGAAAGGCAAGAAAAATCATAATGAGTTATTTTTCCAGGCTATTTAGGAAGACAGATCCAAGGATGTTGGGGTGAGGGCTGGTCAGGAATGCAAAGTAGTAGAATAACAGCAGCAAAATGAAACATTTTCAGGCTCAGGGATGGAAAGGAGGGTAAGACAGAGTACCAGGGCAGGAAGAACTGGGACAGAGACTCCAAAAAACCCCTGTATTAGGACTAGAACAGAAACAGGGGTCATCTGGAAGTTCTGTCAACTAATAAACAGTTCAACTTAAAGTTCTAAAGTCAAGAGAAATAGTTACAAAAGAAGCAGGGGCCCTCCCTATGTAAGGATGACAAAACAAGTTTCAAAAATAAAGCTGTGTGGCTCTGAGCCCAAGAGTAGAAAAAGGATTCAGTTGAAATCTTTAGCCATACACAGAAGCCTATGGAAGTGTAAACAGGGCAGGAGACAAAAGGAAAGGCAGCAATTTAGCCCTCTGATCCTTCTGATCCTTCTGAAACTTCCAGTAGGCTAATAGTAACTGAGTCAAGAAGCAGTCTGAAAAAACAACCCCGCATAAGCCAAGTAACCTGAACCTAGGTCAGGAACTTGCAGATCTCAGATCATGAAGTTAGTGGACAGATCTCTACTCCAATCACACCCTATTGAGAGCACCAAAAATTGCAGAGCCCAGACTTAATTGTGAAAACAGCAGAAAGGCATATAAAAGATAGAAGTGCAGATCAGACATTCCTTTCAATTCTCCCAACTACTTAAAGAGCCCAACATTAACAAAAAAATCCCAACAAAAAAGGGAACTCAACCATAAAAAACTAGCATAGTGACAGAGAAGTTAAAGACACAGAAATCAATGACGTAAAAATGTGTATCAGCAAAGCCTCAAAGGAAAAAAAAAATACAGATTAGACATAAGCACAAGAATTCCTAAGGCCAAAAAAAAAAAAAAAAAAAAAAAAAAAGTGTTGTTTTGTTTTGCTGAGGCAGTTGGGATTAAATGACTTGCCTAGGGCCACACAGCTAAAGAAAAAAAGATTTTTAAATTTTTAAAATTAGATTAGAAGGAGCAGCTAGTTGGTACTAGCTGGATAGAACACAACCCCTGAAGTCAGAGGACCTGAGTTCAAATGTGACCTCTAACACATTAACGAGTCCTAGCTATGTGATCCTGGGCAAATCACTTAATCCCAAAGCCTCGGGAAAAAAATAGATTAGAGGAAAAATTGAGAAGGAAATGAGACCATGCAAGAAAATTGACAGTTTAGGAGCATCTAGGTGGTTCAGTGGATAGAGCACCAGCCCTGAAATCAGGAGGACCTGGGTTCAAGTCTGGTCTCAGATACTTAACACTTGCTACCCATGTGATCCTGGGCAAGTCAATTGCTTCAGCAAAAAAAAAAAAAAAAAAAAAAATTGACAGCTTGGATTAAAAAAAAAAAAAGAGGTATAAAATAATACTAAAGAAAATAACTCCTTAAAAATTAGAACTGGTCAAATGGTATAAGAGGTACAAATCCTCGTTTAAGAAAATGACTCTCCACAAACTAAAATCGACCAAGGGGAATATTCCATTACACATGAAGAAGCAGTAAAACAAAAATACTTTAAAAAAGGAAAAGAAAATGTGAAATATCTCCATCTGGAGGAGAGAGAATTTTAAAATCATTGGACTACGGGAAAGCTATGAACAAGAAAGGAGCCTAGACATTATATTTCATGAAATTATAAAGGAAAAATTGCCCAGCTATCTCAGAACCAGAAGGCAAGTAGAAATTGAAAGAGTCTATGTATAATATCCTAGGGAGAGATTTTAAAATTTAAAGTTACATAAATGTCAATATTATCAATTTCTTTACAGGTGGAGGAAAGAAGACAAGTATGAAAAAGCCTGAAGAAGGTTAGCTCTAGGTACAAAACTATGTGGGGAAGATCCAAGCAAGGCAACCAACCAATAGCATGAGGATGCAGGACACCTGTGGACAGAGAGAGAACTAAAACAGGTAATGAGATGAGAAAAGAGATATGTCCTGTTCTTAGCACCACTGAGAGTTTGAGTCCAAACCTAATTTGCAGAATGTTCATCAACAAAGAGGTGATGCAAGTATTTGACAGATAATAAACTGGAAACTAGAGGTAGTCAAAATATTTAAGGATCAAGATTTGGAGTCAGGATAATATCTAGAAAGCCAAGCTCACTTGTTTTTTGTTTGTTTGTTTGTTTGTTTTTTAATAATAACTTTTTATTGACAGAACCCATGCCAGGGTAATTTTTTACAATGTTATCCCTTGCACTCACTTCTGTTCTGATTTTTCCCCTCTCTCCCTCCACCCCCTCCCCTAGATAGAAAGCAGTCCTATATAAGTTAAATATGTCGCAATATATCCTAGATACAATATATGTATGCAGAATCAAACAGTTCTCTTGTTGCACAGGGAGAATTGGATTCAGAAGGTAAAAATAACCTGGGAAGAAAAACAAAAATGCAACAGTTTACATTCATTTCCCAGTATTCTTTCTTTGGGTGTAGCTGCTTCTGTCCATCATTGATCAACTGAAACTGAGTTAGGTCTCTTTGTCAAAGAAATCCACTTCCATCAGAATACATCTTCACACAGTATCGTTGCTGAAGTATATAATGATCTCCTGGTTCTGTTCATTTCACTTAGCATCAGTTCATGTAAGTCTCTCCAAGCCTCTCTGTATTCATCCTGCTGGTCGTTTCTTACAGAACAATAATATTCCATAACATTCATATACCATAATTTACCCAACCATTCTCCAATTGATGGACATCCATTCATTTTCCAGTTCCTAGCCACTACAAACAGAGCTGCCACAAACATTTTGTCACATACAGGTCCCTTTCCCTTCTTTAGTATCTCTTTGGGGTATAAGCCCAGTAGTAGCACTGCTGGGTCAAAGGGTATGCACAGTTTGATAACTTTTTGGGCATAATTCCAGATTGCTCTCCAGAATGGTTGGATTCATTCACAACTCCACCAACAATACATCAGTGTCCCAGTTTTCCCGCACCCCCTCCACCCTCCAACATTCATCATTATTTTTTCCTGTTATCTTAGCCAATCTGACAGATGTGTAGTGGTATCTCAGATTGTCTTAATTTGCATTTCTCTGATCAATAATGATTTGGAACACTCTTTCAAATGAGTGGTAATAGTTTCAATTTCATCATCTGAAAATTGTCTGTCCATATCCCAAAGCTCACTTGTAAAGCACGTGTAAATTAAACTCAGGAGAACTAAGACTCGGGAAATAAGAATGACACAGAGACAGTAGAACAACAGTGTTCTATTAGGAGCATGCACTGGAGATGGGCATAATGCTATTATTCTATGATGGACTTGACTATTTTCATGACATGCTGCTGAAGCTTTCTGAGTATTACTATTATGGGCCAGAACTTGAAACAAAGTGCTAACTCACTGGAATTGATAGAAACAATGCTTATGTACTTAGTTCATACCTTTGAGTTCACACATTAGTTCACACGTTAGTGTTTGAGATTCATAAGTCAGGATTCAGTCAGAAGATTCACAACTTCGGGAGATTCACAAGTCAGAGAACCCACAATCCCACTCTCGGAGGAGGAGTCAACCTTTGAGTTCACACCTCTAAAAGAGTATATAAAAAGACAAGCTCAATGGAAGCTCTTGAAGTCTCAGCCATGAGTCAGTTGGGGAGACTGAGAAGCCAGAATTCAGAGAAAGAGTGAGAGGCTGAAGTTGGCAGAGGCAAAGGACTAGCAATGAGAGCTCTCAGAACCAAGGAGAGAGATAGGCCTCTAAGAAAGCTAACCAGGCTATTTTGAATGAGAAAATAAAGGACTGGACTTTAATTCCTGGCTGCATTTGATTATTACACTGAACCAAAACTAAGGCTGCCTCCAGAAGCCCCCCCAAGAAATCTGCTCCCAGAGAACATTATATAATTTAGAGAACACTACATATTACAGAAATAACTTTCTTCGGCAGACAATTCATTGTGTTTCATATTAAAAAAGTTCCCTCTGGGTCTGGCTGAGAAGGAGATAGAAAGGGGGAATTGTGATAGATGATGCAGGTAAGATGATGGGCTGCACTTGAGTTCAAATCTGACCCTGAAACTAGCTGTGTGACCTGGGACAACTTAACCTGTTGCCTGTTTTTCCATTCGTAAAATGAGGATAATAGCACCTACTTCAATAGGTTGTAGAGAGGATCAAGTAATGTATCTGTAAAGTATTTAATATAGTGCCTGGAACACAGCAGCTACGGTATAAATGTTAGCTGTTATTATTATTATCACTATTAGTATTACAATAACGACTTCTGCTGCTGCTACTACTACTAATTTCTGATATTAATAATCCTCAGGAAGAATTATATTCATTTAAGGCCTCTAATACATATTGCCTTTGTGAACCATTCCATGAACTTTTCACATGTCCACCTCAGGCATTAATGTTGTGGCATATAGTACATTGTTTGTTTGTTTGTTTTTTAAGGGCTCTCACTTGTCAATAAAATACACCACCACATCAAGCTATTTTTAGATATTCAAACAATTTTCTAGTCTTTACCAAAAGAAGGAAGTTCCCCACTGCATTTCTTGAGCAACTCAATGCAAGTCCTTTCATAAGTTTTCTGTAGCTAGTCCATCTAACCTGCCAAAGGTCCCCCTCATTTTCTGTTGACATTGTGAAGATACAAATATCTATTTAATATACTCATTTCTTATGACCACACATCATCTTTTTCACTAATATATTTCTGTGATGACTTTCTTTACTCTCAATAATCCCTCAGTATCTCAATAAATTCTTGTTTGTAATGTGTTGCAACCTATTCTTATCTACTGTATGTATTTTCTATGTATTTTCTTTGTCCTATGGCTGAAATTTTATTTCCATTTTTTCTAATGTCTTCATGACTCCCAGTCACATAAAACTAAAAGATCAGTAGTATTTAAAATATGGAATTTTGTTGGGGTCATTAGAAATTTCCCCAAAATGATTAAGTCCATTTTCTTCCTGTTCAAATTGGAGATCAATTTATTATGTATGTGAAATGACTGTCAAAGATCTACAACCAAAGTTGTCTATCTCAGGACTTCTTAAAGGTTTTCCACTCATGATCCCTTTTTTGCCCAAGAAATTTTATATACCATGCCAAGTATATAGGCATAGTTGATAATAAATAATAAAGAAATTTCTTTTAAAACAATTCTTTGTTATACATATAATTTTAAAGATGAAAGTAAATTTGCATTCTAATGAGATGATTGTGCTTGTTTATTTTTACATAAAAAATTAAATCTTGGTGGAATATCTGATACCTTTTACTGCTGCCAAATTTTTCACAACCCCCAAATTTAGTTATATCACCTAATATGAGATCATGATCCACAGTTAAAGAAGCCTTGGTCTACCTAACAGTTTGAACAGGAATTCTTCAATCAATCAACATCCCAGCATGTAAAAAACACTCATTGGATCAGTTAATAAGTCAGTCAATAAATATTTATTTAGCACCTTCACTGTGACATGTATTGTGCTAAATGCTGGGGACATAAAGCAGTTCCAGCTCTCAAAGAGCTCTCTGTGCTCTTGGTACTCTGCCTAATACTACAGATACAAATACAAAAGTGAGACAGGCTTTGTCCTCTGTAGTTTATATTCTATTGTAGGAATAAAGCATATGAAAAATAAGTACACATAAGACATATACAATATAAGTACAGAGTGATTTGGGAAGATAAGGCACTACTGATGGAGAAAGCCAATCAGGAGGCTTAAATGAACTTTAAAGGGAGGCAGGGATTTTAAAAGGTGAAGGTAAGGTGCTATTGTATTCCATGGAGTGAGCATGCCTGAAAAGAAGCAGCAGTAGTTACAATACATGGACCAAGAAGAGAAAGCAGGAGTTTGGTTAGAGCAGAGAGTACACATGAAAAAGTAATACGTAATCAGGCTGGAAAGATTGGCCCAGAATGAAGCTGTCCATGACTTCAAATGTTAAACAAAGGAGTTTGTCTTTTGTTCCAGAGGCAAGAGAGAAACAATTAATTATCTTAAAGAAAAGAGTGACAGGAGATTGCGAAAGGTGCTTTAGGACTATCAATCTGATAGCTATCCACTTAGTTTTTTCCTAGGAGGGAAGCTAAGCCAAACTCTTTTGCATGGATATGGCTCTCATCCAGAAAACTCTTCATGCTCCTAGGTTTGATGCAACCACTACAATGTCATCCACAAAGAGTAACATCTGGAGGACTTCCTCACCTATAAGGAATCCCCATTCCATTTAGACTTTAAGTTGGAGCTCTGCCATGTAAGAAACAAAAATCTTTAATAAGTATACACAATCTAAAATTATTATTAAAATAAAAATAATCTATGTATTTTTTTCAAGAAAAAAGAATGGAATTCTCTATTCCTTTTTACTCTTCTTTCTCTATGATCAAGTACTTTTAAAATCTGTATTCAAAAAATGATGTTAATAAGAAATTAAACATTTGATTTATTCTTAAACCATGAATTTAGATAATGTATAATAGGGTAAGTGATTCAGCATTTAAATCAAGCCTACTATATGCTGGGCATTGTGCTAAGCACTTGTTATAAAAATTATCTCTTTTGATCCTCACAACTCTAGAAAATAGGTGCTATAATTAGCTCCATTTTACAGTAAGGGAAACCGAGGCAGAAGGTAAATAACTTGCTTAAGGCCATTAATACATGCCAGACCATATTAGAGCTCAGAGCTTCCTAACTCCAGGCCCAGTACTATTCACTGTGCAGTAAACTGCCTCCCACAATAATTATTGTAGCATTAATTGTTTCTAGCTTTCTTTTAACCAAATATTAAATAGATTTCAAATATTTTTAAAGAATACATTATATTTTCATTGATTAAAAAGAAATCAATCTGTCCCCTTCAATTCAAATTCTCTATACAGAATAAATTTATAATGTAAAAACGTGTATATAATCTTAAACCAATTGGGATCTGCCTGCCTTCAGCAGTGACAAACTATGAAGCCCTTCCTTCAGTGTAAGAAATTTAAATGGAGGATGAGAGATAAGAGGAGATTCAGAATTTTATGTACCACTAATGCAAATATGAAAACCAACTGGAATCCTTTCATTTTATCACTTAAAGAAAAAATGTATCAAATATGACCCTTAGAAAAGTAGTTATGACTTATAAAAAGATAGATAAATGTGCTTTTAGAGATCTCTTAGAAGAAAAAAAAAAAAAAAAGAGTTACTGCCATGCTGGTGATGATATTGTCAGAAAGAGTCATGTTAGCAACATATGGACAATTGATATTTTCATCAGAAACACACACATACACATACATACACAGAGCACATTAAGGATAAGCCTTCACATAAAAATAACATTTTAGAATGATTTCTCAGTTGAGCAAATTCATAAAGATGAAACTCAGACTAAGAATTTTTTTTTTAACTTAAATGTCCAGAGTTATAAATGTCAGATATGAAATAAACTTACTTGAGACACAACTTCCCTCCAAGTGTTGACCTTTACTAAGAGAAGTAATGGAAATTATAAAGTGTTTCATGAATACACCCTAAGAATCAAAATGCCCAAATTGTGGCATTCAAGTTCCACTCCCTATAAAATTAAGTACCTTGAGAGTTAAGTTAAATTTCTTCAAGATTACATTCTTGATTCTCTCACTGAGAAAGTGAATATATGCCTAAGTGAAGCAAAATGAGATAATGCCTAGACTAAGGCAAAAATAAATAGGCTTTACCAACTTCACAACTCCAAACAATTTTCCAGCATGAGTAATGACACAAAATCCAATTGAAACAATCTTAGAATGTTTAACCAGTGCTCTCAATTTTCAGGATTTACTAAAACTACTTAGAATCTCTATCAAATATATTTTTTAACATTTTTAACCTGGTATATATTGTACATATGTAATTTGTATGTGGCCAAATTAATGAGGGACCTGGGGCTGTTTATACAAAGTATAGAAAAGCCCTAGTTAGTTTCCTGTTCAAGCCTCCAGATGCTTACAATATAAAAATTTATGCAAGGTCATTTTATAAGGAAGTATAAAAATGCTTTCTTTTGGGCTAAACACATTGACTCTACAATAATCAAAAAAGACAAACCACCTTGCAATCCACTGCACAATTTTCTTGTTTTTAGCTCAAATTTGTTTACAGTGAATCTATAACCCATAACAGTATAACCTATAACAGACTCCAATTTGTTTATAGTGAATCTATAACCTATAACAATATTTCGCGCCCAATGCTGATGATTAGCTATTTGTTTCCTATATCTCTGAAGACATAGAAAACTATTGTCTTTTTAAAAGTATCTTATTTAGAAGGCTAGCCCACTTCAGTCTAATTATTTTATTCTAGTAATTTTTTGTTGCTACTTTTTTTTGTGTTGGTACATACAGTGAATGAGGCTTTTTTTCCTTCATCAAAAATTACTTAATTATTGTATAAGCCAGAATTTCACTGGTCTCATTCTGAATTTATCTTCTTGGTCCTGGATACTGGTGGGATAATAAGCAAATATTGTTTCTATGCACACAGTTCTCAATTCTGCTATTCTAAACAATAATAGCATTTAACAAAATAAAAATACAGCAGTAATAATGATAGCAATAGTAAAGGGTGAACATTAAATACTTTAATGATATACTTCTTAGCCCTTAAAATACACTATGTCCTGAGTTATATGACTTAGAATCTCAAATAGAATCTTACTTCAACATTTCTCTTTTATGCATTTATTGTAAACAAGTTTTCCAGTTGATAATTCTAACCATTTGTAACTCTGGCAGGTGTTCAGTACTGAAATCTTTATGAAGGCTCATATTCCCTAAAACTATACAGGAAGCAGGATCTATATATAAAATTCTACTAATATTGGGGGAAATATCCTTAACCAAAATAATTATGCTAACATAATAAAGTATATACATTACATGCTGCAGATGGTCAATATGCATTGTCCAAACTGTCCTTGTTTACTGTTATTTTAAACCATTTAATAAGGTTTCAAAGTCAAAGGTGGTACAATACACATTCAAAACTATCTTTTAACTAAATATCAAAATAAAAGACTTACAAAATGATGCAATTACAAAACACATTTTTTGATTGACTATTAAGAATAACTTGAAAGAAACAAATCTATGTTTTTAGCAAGTCTTTGGATATCAATAATATGAAAAGGGGGAATGTCAAAGATGAAAGAGGTTTCAAGCCTATGTGACAGGTAGAAGGGTAATGCCATGAATGAGTAAGTTAGAGGAAGGGGGGAGATGTGAAGGAAAATGATGAACTCACTTTTGCACATTCAAAATTATTAACCAGAGATGTTATGAGTTTTGCTACCTACTTACTTCTATATTTTGATGGAGTGATAGATAATAACAAAATGGTTATAAGTTGTTGAAAGGGATCAAGAATAAAAGAACTAAAAAGCACTGAGGAAAATTAATATTATGCTTTTACACTTAATAATATCACTTAATAATGCATTCTTTTCCCCGTTTTGTCCCCATTTTTTAGTCTAGTTCACAATTGATGGAGTAATTTGATCACACATAGCCTGGAGGGTAGGGGTCATTTGCTGGTTGATTGGTTGTTGTCCTTTCTTGAAGAGGACCAAAATGATATTCCTGTGTTAGAGTCATGTTAACAATGTGTTTGACTATGACAGGTCAGACCAACACAAGTGCAGAATGCTCTGCTACAGATCAGATACAAATAGTCTCTATCAGCATTTGGAGTGGCTTCTCTAACTCTATGCATATTGCATTTCTTCTGAGCTAATTCAATTCTGATTTGCTCATAGAGCACAGCACCTATTCTGATGAGAGCATTCCATAATGGGACAGTCTCGTGCCAGCGTCTCTCATGTCATACAATCAATTCTAGATTTCTTAAGAGAGATCTTCAGAGTGTCCTTGTATAATTTTTTCTGACCACCTTGTGGGTAGTTTAAGTGAGACCCTTGCTTCTATTTACATATAAAGAAAGGATTAGCTTGAGCTAGGCCCTTCTCAGGGGCCATGTGGGTGAAGAACCTTATTGGGATGGTTTTATTTTTCTGGCCAAGAATGTTAGAGGTAACTGAATTCCATAAAACAATGAACTTTTTTTAATTGCCAGAGAACTGGAGGGATCAACAATTCAAAACCAAGCCACTTTCACCTGCTATAAACTAATCCTATCACCTGAGGATTTCTCCTTTCTTCCAGCTAAATAGTAAGGAAGAGCTAAGGTAAGTCTTAACTTACCTTCTATTAAAACATCTAACCAATAAAAATGATTCTACCTTTGTCAAGGTTGATTCAATCAATGGAATGTCAGCCCAATCCAAAGAAAAACACACCTAGACCCTGTCAGCCTTCATTCAAGATTTTGGGTCATTGAGAGAAGACATTGGCTCAACTTATTAATTGCTGCTACTCTAAGGAATAAATTGATCATCTCAGGTTCCTGGCTTTTTGGCTGACATGGTCAGTGTGACCCACTTTACTAAAGTTTATGCATCACTGCCAATAAATTGGTATCTTGCCCTGGACAAAACTGTGTCTCAGCCTGTTTTTTCACAATTTTACTAGGCAATAGCACTGGTAATCTATAAAACTGAATAATTTAACAGAAGGCAATGTCATTGTAGAGAGACTAAAGGAAATGATGAAGAAACGAGTGTGTAAGAATTTTAAAAATAATGAATAAGGGGAAAATTAATTAGACAAGGAATTGATATTTTGTTCCCAATGATGAAGAACCTGGATGTGGCAGGGGGGAAGAATATATTCAATAATCAGATGCATAAATCTTCAATGACTTATAAATGAAGACTATTCACAACTCAGATACTGAAAGTTAAAAGACAGGCCTAAAAATAAATTAGGAAGATATAAGGAAAATTGCACAAATGGTAGAAAAAGTATGCCTCAGGGCATCAGAAGCGAAATGAGAAATAATAATATCTATATCAGAAGTTCTTAAATTTTTTTAAATGATAGATGCCTTTGACATTCAATCCATCAGTTGGTGATGAAATATAATGAGTAGTTATGGGCAAAAAGTTCTAGAAAAAAAGTAATTTCAAACTATTTACAATCATAATTTATTTTTCAAATTAATAATACAAGAAAAGCAAATTGGCAAAACTATTTTTAAAATGTAGTCATTGTTGAAAGGGCTATAGAAAGATAAACACACTAATATATTGTTGATAGAGCAAGAAAAAATCTATCCTAGAAAGCAATTTGGAATTATCCTCTTTAGAAAAAAAAAAAAGGCAAATTATTGCCCATACCCTTTAATTTTGTGACCCCCATTGCTCATCAATCAATCAATATCAAGCACCTACCCTATGAGAGGGTAACTAAATAGCAAAATGAATTCAGTCTTGGACCTATAGTCAGGAAGATTCTCTGAATTCAAATCTGATCTTAGAGACTTACTAGTTATGCAACACTGGGCAAGTCACTTAACCCTGCTATAAAATAAATTGGAGAAGGAAATGGCAAAGCACGCCTGTGTATCTGCCAAGAAAACTCCAAATGGGGATTACAGAATCAGACATGAAAGAAATGACTGAACAACAAAAACTATGTGCTAGCCATTGTGTTAATCTTCTGGATTCAAAGAAAGGCAAAAGACGTTCCCTGATCTCAAGGAGCTCTCAATATATAGAGTAGACAGCACATAAAAGCTGAAAAGAGGGGAGGGAAGTGGAATATCAAAGCAAGAGTTTGAAGGGGAAGAGGAAAATGAAACTGAGGGAAGAGGTGTTCCTGGACAACCAGGAGTAATGAGAGAAAAAATTTCTGACTCCCACCTTCTGCTCTCTTCAATCAAAGGGGCCTCAGGGGAGGGCATACTAAGGAAGTGTAAGTTTCAAGGTTGATGTGAATTTTTAGGATGTTGAAATTTTGGAAGGCATTGATGAAATCTAAAAGAATGCAGCCAGTGAGAAATGATGCTACACATATACGTCAATGATCCCATATGGATCAAAATATTTATGACAGAATTTATGGTTTAGCAAAGATTTGTAGACAAAGTAGTTTCTTACTGATTGGAAAATGACTATACAAACTATAGTATAGTTACCATCTTCCCTGCTAAAGAACCATTTGGGCCAAAGAGCATCTGATTATTGAATATATTCTTTTTCCCCCTACATCCACCTATTCCTCATTGGGAATAAAATATCAATTTCTTGTCTAATTCATTTTCCCCCATTCACTTTTTAAAAAAACAATGGGGGCTGAATCCTTTTAGCTCTGGAATTCCTTTCCTGGTGTCCTAACTGTGTAACCTGATCTACAATAATTAGCTTTACATTCTCTCCTACCTTGCTATCTATCTTATCACCAACTATGTGCCTTCCTACAATCTTCTTTTCTTTTTGTTTAAAAAAAAAAAGGGCAGGGAATGACTTTTGAATTGCACAGATATATTTGGAGGCAACATAAAAACAAAAGATATTTACTATTATGACACCCTAGCACTCAGGATACCCTAGAGTAAGCTGGAGTTAGGATAAGCAAAAATTCTTAATGTTTATTCTTGGTCTTTAGGGATAGAAGTGAAAAGGATGGAAGCAGAATATCCACAACCGCCTTCTTGCTCGTCCACCTCTAAAGTGTGACTCTGGCTTGTCTTACTCCACCCCCTAGTCCCTCCTACAATCCTCTGTATACACCGATCATTGAGCCAGCACAGGATAGTGGGGAGGGCCATTTTCCAAGTATATGTCCACAGAATATTGTCCAATCGGGAGTTAGCCTCAAATGCTCGGCAGCCCTGACCTCAATGCATCGACTCAATAGTTTCAGGCCTCTACAATTTACTGCTAAGTATAGTAATAATAATAATAATAATGATGATGATGATATTTATAAAATGGCTACTATGTGTCAGGTATTTTACTAAATGCTTTATGATTATTATCTCATTTAATGCTCACAACAAGTTTGCAAGATGCTATTATTTCCCTTTCTTATACCTGAAGAAAATGAAGCAAACAGAGATTAAGCAGTTTCCCCAGGGTCACACAGCTAACAAGTAATTGAATTTGAATTTGTATCTTCCTGACTTCAAGCCTAGGATTCTATCCACTGTGCCACCTAACTACCTTCCCCCCACTTCCTGCCCTATTCCTCTCTTTCTTTCCATGTGTATATGTTTGTATATTTTCAATCATTGTATATTATGAATATATATATATATATATACATAACTACGATATAACAGGGAGAGGTGTGCAACAATCTCCATCATGTTACCTTTATTAAATATAAAATATCAGACAAATCATGTTGTATGTTACATTGTATTATATAAAACATAATTACACATAATTACACATAATTACATAATAGTATAATATGCCATAATATAAGCTATGTCATACTATATATTACTTGTACACACAATGTATATTATGTGTTAAATATATATCAAAATTATATATGATCAATATTATAATACTGATGCTTAATTTTAACATTAAAAAATTGTAAAAAGGTAAAATTTGAATTTTATTTAATATTTATGTGATATAATAATTATATAAATTTTAACAATTTGTAATGTTATATTACATAACAAAATATATAGCATGATATATAACCACATATGTATTATATAATTATATATTTCTATGTAATGGTATAAAATAGCACATTGTATATAATTATGTATGATATATACATGACATAATGTGTAATATACATCACACACACACACAAATCCCTTGTTGCACACTGCTACATGTGACTTGCCTACCTCATTTGGTTCTAGTACCGATTCTTATTAGGTCTCTAGCCATCTCCACTTCAGCGTTCCAGGATTGTCGCTTATTTGTAGCAAGCCACTAAGCAGTCAATTTAACTTCTATTTTCTCACTCCTTTCAGTTGTCTGTCTTTTTGTGACTTCATTTGAGGTTTTCTTGGCATAGAGACAAGAGTACTTTTCAATTCCTTCCCTAGCTCAATTTACAGATAAGGAAGCTAAAGCAAATTGGGTTAAGTGACTTGCCCAGAGCTACATGGCTAGTGTCTAAGTCCAGGACTCCATTCACTTCACCAACTAGCTGCCCTTAATTTCTATAAAATAGAACAAACTGAACTGACCCTCTTTATAAAGCTTTATCTAAAGCAAGAACCATTCAGAAAATCTTTTACAAAGACAATTTTCATAAAAATGCAAAATAATGACCTTTAGGAAACATTTCTCCAAGCTGGATTATTCAGAGCTTTCCCTCTGAAACATACTTGATAATGTTACTAAGGACACAGACAAATCAGCAGAGAAGAGGCTTTCAGAAGCTGGTAGCAGCTATTAGTACTGTGCTGTTCATCAGTGTTTTAGACTACTTTTAAGACTGCAATCACTGAACTGTTTTCCCTACATGGGAAACTATTTGATATATTATGAAATGTTGTAGAACATTTAGGACATGCTTCCATAACAGAAACATAATTGCAAAACAGTTTTGAACATCATAAATCACTTTCCTTTGCATTAATCTATGTTTCCTGTCCAAAGTATAACTTGATACATTTGCCAGAAAACTTTCAAGATGAGAATAATTTTGTGGAGGACAAAAAAAGAAAAAAAAAAAGGACACATAATTCAAAACTAGTATACATGTAAATTTCTGTCATACAAATACAGCCTATTTTACATTTCTATTTCATAACACTAAAAAACAAAACAGTAATCACTTAAAAAAAAAACATCTATAGCATTTTAACCTAAAATTTTAAGAGTAAGATTATATCTTTTTTACCCTTCACAAAGCTGACAGATTTATTGTCCTAAAGTGAGAATTAGATCATGTCACTGCCTCCTATTCAATGAATCCCAGCAGCTTCTTATTGCCTCCCGTATTAAAATATAAACTCTTCTGTTTGACATTTAAACATTTCACATCCTCACCCAAACCTACCTTTCTGGCTTATTCTTGGCCAGGTAGAACCCAGATGCATCTGGTAAATTTTAACTCATCTGAAAGGCGTGGATTAAGGAATTCCTGGATCCTAAAAATCAAACCACCCCTTAGTACATGGGACATTAGGTCAGGCAACAGAGGACAAAATGAAAGGGAGACTTAGGGGTAGGGATAGGGCAAATCTGACCTAAGAAGGAGGCAAAATTATCCCCAGGCCTTACCAAGTGGGGGGGGGGGGGGGAGGAGGAGGAGGAGGGGTTGACATTCTATCACTGCCTGCATTCCCCAGCAGAGCCTCAGAAGGGAGCAGCAGTGAAGTACAGGTATAAAGAATGGAGCAAAAGGCACAATGCAGGTGTGGCTCCTATCACACACATGGATGACTCTAGCTAAAATGGCTTTCTGACTCATACAAGAGACAGCATCTCCCACTATACTTGCCTTTGCACCAAACTACTGGCTCTGTTTCAAGCCTATAATGTATTTAATTTTTAGCTCCATCTCTTAGAATCTCTAGCTCTAGTCAATTGATCCCACCCAGTTAAGTACTTTATCCCTCAAATCACCCTGTATCTATGCCATTTGTCTCTATATACATATAGAGGACAGCTCAGTGGACAGAATTCAAACCTAACTTCAGAAACTATCTGTATGCCTTTGGGCAAATCATTTAGCCTCTGCCTTAATCTATTGAAGAAGGAAATGGCAAGCTACTCTAAAATCTTTGCCAAAAAAAAACCATAGATAGTATA
Source organism: Sarcophilus harrisii (assembly GCF_902635505.1). NCBI lineage: Eukaryota > Metazoa > Chordata > Mammalia > Dasyuromorphia > Dasyuridae > Sarcophilus > Sarcophilus harrisii. Next base: position 174,264,228 of record NC_045426.1, on the reverse strand, counting down.
GTTCACATGGTCAACAATATATATGTACATATGGTCTATCACAGCTAAACTGTAAATTCATTGAGGGCAAGGATTGTTTTTGCTTTTTGCATTTATATCCCCAGTACATGGTATCCATTAAATAGTAAATGCTTAATTAGCAACTGCTGATCGATGAATTGATCTTGTAATAAAAAATCTAAAATCTAAAATAAAATGGAATACTTTTTTAATGCACTAGTTTGTATTTTTAAGATTCTGAGATAAGCATTGAACGAGCAATTCGTTAAACATGAATCTGGAATTTTACAAGATATACTATGAAAACCATAAGTCTGTTACTAGACCAAATTCATATAAAATTTTAAAGTACGTGAGAATCTTATATCTTGATTGTCTAGTTTGAACATCACAAGACTGGCAAGAGGGTTTATACCCCACATTTGACAAATGAACAGAGAAAGGTTAAGTGATTCAACAACATATGTAAGATCAAACAGCTGGTTAGTGACAGAGGCAGAACTCAAACCCAAATTATTTAATTGAAGGTTAAATGTTCATTTTAATACATGATTAAATCAATTTTCAAAGTTGTTACAACTAGCATTTTCCTCTCTAATATATGAAAAATATTTAAGAGCTATGAAACCATTTTAAAAAAAAGCCCCTCAGTACAATTTATAAATACTTCAAAGAATAATTTCAACATAGCTATTAAGTTTGTAATAAACTAGTTAGTTATGCTTAAAATGTGTTTTTTTATTTTGCTCAAAGATACCAGAAATGTTTTCAAAATACTCCTTCTACTTACTATACTGTAAGTGGCTAATTATTAGAGAATATTCATCACATATTTTTATTAAAAACAAATGTCTACAATAGTCAGTGACTATAGTAATCTAGTTTTTGATAAACCCAAAGACTCCAGATTCGGCATAACAAGTCCCTACTATCTGTCAAATAATTGGAAAACTGGAAAATAATATGGCAGAAATTAGGCATTGACCAATACCTATCACCCTATACGAAGGTAAGGTCAAAATGGATTTATGATTTAGATAAGAAGAATGATAATATAAGCAAATTAGGAGAACAAGGGATAGTCTGCCTCTCAGATTTGTGAAAAAGGAAGGAATTTATGGTCAAAGAAGAACTAGAGAACATTATGAAATGCAAAATGGATAATTTTGATTAAATCAAATTAAAAAGGTTTTGTACAAACAAAACAAAACCAATATAGTCAAGATTAGAAGAGAAGCAGAAAACGGGGGAAATTTTTATATCCAAGAGTTCTAATAAAAGACCTTATTTCCAAAATATATAGAGAATTGACTGGAATTTATAAAAATACAAGTCATTCTCCAATTGATAAATGCCCAAAAGATATGAACACATTATTTTCAGATAAAAAATGAAAGCTATTTCTAGTCATGAAAAAATGCTCTAAATCACTATTGATTAGAGAAATGCAAATTAAGACAGTTCTTACTTAATTCATTTAATTAACAGGAAAAGATAATGACAAATGTTGGAGAGGATGTGGGAAAACTGGGACACTAATACATTATTGCTGGACCTGTGAACTAATCCAATCATATTGGAGAATAATTTGGAACTATGTCCAAAGGGCTATTAAAATGCAGAGATCTTAAAGGAAGGTTAGAACAGAGAGAACATGGTACACAAAAACAACAAGATTATGTGATGATCAACTCTGATGAACTTGGCTCTTTTCAATAATAAGATAATTCAGGTCAATCCCAATAGACTTATGATGGAAAAAGTGCAGCCAGGAGGAGAACTATGAGGACTGAATGTGGATCACAACATAGTATTTTCACCTTTTTTTGTTGCTTGTTTTTTTTTTTCTCATTTATTTTTTTCTTTTTTATTTGATTTTTCTTGTGCAGCATTATAAATGTGGAAATATGTATAGAAGAACTGCACGTTTAACCTATATTGGATTATTTGCTATTTAGGGAAAGAGAGGGAGAAAAATTTGGAACACAAAGTTCTGCAATGGTGAATGCTGAAAACTATCTTTGCACGTATTTTGAAAATAAAAAGCTATTGTTAAAAAAGTGTTTTAACTTAAGAATGAATCAAATAGATTTATTTCCTTACTTAAAAATATTTAAGTAATGTTTGTAGCAGCTCTTTTTGTGGTGACAAGGAACTGGAAATAGAGTGGATACCCATCAGTTGGGGAGAATGGCTGAATAAGTTAAGCTACATGAATGTAACGGAATATTATTGTTTTATAAGAAATGATGAGCTGGCCAATTTCAGAAAAACCTGGAAAGACTTCCATGAACTAATGCTGAACAAACGAGCAGTCCCAGGAGATCATGTACACAGTAACAGCAAGACTGTGCATTGATATGGATAGATTTAGTTCTTCTCAGCAACACAGTGATTCAAGACAATTCCAATAGATTTGTAATAGAAAATGACATCTACATCCAGAGAAAGAATTATGGGGAATGAATGTGGACTGAAGCATACTATTTTTACTTTTTTTTTCCTTTCTCAATTTTCTTTTTTGTTCTGATCTTTTCACAACATGTAGTATGAAAATAATATTTAAAATGACTGTACATGCAGAACCTATATCAGATGGCTGCTGTCTTGCGGGGAGGAGTAAGGGAGGGAAAGAGAAAATAATTTGGAATCAAAACCTTACAAAAATGAATGTAAACTTTTATGGTTTAAAAATTAAGAGGAAACTCTGAATGAAATTTCATGGTGTCATGAATTAGGATCATGCTTTTGACCAGTTTCCCTACTTGAGGAGTCCACAAGTGAAAGCCAAGACTTAATTGTCATACCCTTATCTCCTAACATCTAGTTAGGAGATGGTTGATCTCCCTGACTCAACTCTCTCCTACTCCAGCTAGTGCTCCATTCAGCTGCCAAAATGATCTTCTAAAAGCATGAGTTCAAACATGTCACCTCACTTCTCAATAAACACAAGTAACTTACTATTATCTCTAGGGACAAATAAGGATAAATATAAATTTCTCTCTTCGGCATTCAAAGTCTTCCATAACATGGACCCTTCCTAACTTTTCAGTCTTCCAATATTTTACCAAGCTATTTCCTTTCCTCACCCACCTCTCCCAATATACTGTGACCTAGTGACATTCACCTCCTTACCTCTTCCCTTCCATCTCCTGATTAAGAGCCTTTCCCTGGTTGTTTCTGATGCTGGAATGCTCTCTATCCTGGCCTCTTAGCTTCCCTAACTTCCTTCAAGTTTCACCTCACATCCTAAGCTTTTATAAGCTTTTCCTACTACTACTCCCTATAATGTCAGTGCCTTCCCTCTGTTGATTATCACATTTCATCCTGTAGACATTTTGCTTGCAATTAGTTGTTTGCAGGTTGTCTTCATTAGACTTGAAAGCAGGAGATTTCTATATAGTCTTTCTTTTTTAGCTCAGTATCTGCCCCATAGGAGGCACTCAATAAAAGCTAGTTAACAGACATTAACAAGTTCAGATTAACTAAGAGTTAATTCATGCTCTCCAAGTTATTTTAATTTTTCTAAGTGAATGAAAGAACAGTGATTTATTTCTGTGAATCGCACATCCATGAAGACCTAGTAAGTTGTCTATAATCTGATTGCTGTGTTCTATTATAAAGGTTTGTACTATAACAGTTCTGAAATGAGTGTTGTGAGGATATACAGTTAGCAAAATACCAGAAAATATAGCTTTTGCTATAAATATAAATATTGTATATTTTTAATACATAAGTACAATATTAGGGGATCTTCCTTTTACCTCCAATGTATAACATGTTTATAAAATGATTTTTAACATATGCAATTAGAATGATTTGAATTTTATCTCTCTTTAGGTTATCTGCTTAGTCTAAAGAAATAGTATTTGAAAATATGCACAGGATTTTTGCTGGAAATTATGTGACAATATCAAGTAACAAAGCAACTGTTTGTTAATCTTTAATAACTCGACCTTTATTCTCAATTTACAACAGCTATATTTTAAGGGTTTTTTGCCTCTCAAAATGATTTTTCCTTATATCTATGACCTTCTCTAAGTTTAATTTTAACTCTAAACAGATTTAGGTCTCCTTGAATTATTTTTCTGTGTTTCATAAAATAAGGATGATTTCATTTTTTCATTTGTATCTCTAACACCTATTATAGAATCTGGCACACAGCAGGCACTTAAAAAAATTCTTGTAGCATGATTATTATTATTATTATTATATAATATATTATTAATTATCATTAATATCACTATGTCAAGGACTTGGGAATTCATTCACATGAGAAATACTTAGAGTAGGACAGACTAAGTTAACAGGGTTATATATGTCTTACAGTTTTAGAAAGCTACTGAGAGTTCAGAGAAATTAAGTGATTTGCCCATGGCAACAGTTATACATTTCACAAACAGTATATAAGTTCAAGTTGTCTTCACTCTAGATTCAAAATTCTGTTCATTACACCAGGTGCCAATCAATATCAAATATAATTTATTGCTAATTACATAACTGTGGAGGCATTGAGGATATCACATATAAAAATAAAAGGAAAATTGCAAAGCAATTAATTTATGAAACAATATTTTTTCCAATAAGAGGTCAGAATATTATACCATATCCTTTCATCACTGTTTTTAATTCACGTAATATTAGGATCTTTTACTTTGTAACTATAAAGTGCTATATAACAATTTATATTTACATAATACTCTTAAGATTTAACCCTAGTACTTCTTCACAACAATCCTATGAAATAAAGAATACAATTTCCATTATAAAGATGAGTAAATCAAGACATAAGAGAGGCTAAATGCTACCTTCAAAATAATACAGATTTTAAGGTCATGATTCCACATCGAGCAATCTTTCCACAATGTCAAATCAGATGTGGATTGACACATAAGCTACAGGGATGATCAAGATAACGAAGAGTCATACTTATCCAACTTCACAAAATATATGCCACTTATTTCCTCACTTAAAATTCAAGGATTTGGTGATAAAGTTGCATAGATAAGTAAATCTTGTTCAGTTGTACCCTACACTTCTAATATAGAATTTAAAAATATAATTTCTAGTTTGAACTAGAGTTCAGTAATACCTCTCAATGTATACCAATTTAATTAACTGAAAGGTCCGTTTATAAACAGGTATAGATCAATATTTGAATGTCATTATTTATGCTGCAATTTTTTTTTATTATTTCAGAGCTTTATATAGTTTTGATATTTACTAATTTGGAAAAAAGAATTATAATATCTAATATCAGATGTCAGATTCAAAGGAAATGTCTATACCCAATTTCTGATCAACTAGTAGAATAATTAGTGAGTAGCAGCTATACTACTGTTGCCAGTGATAAGAGAAGTCAAAAAAGAAAATTCTAGGGAACTTCTCACTTGTTTTCTCTTAGAATTAATGTAGTTAAGCAAGAAGATTTTATGCTCTTTGAAGTAAGGATACAATGCATTACTTTCCCTTCTGAGTTAAAAAAAAGTATTCCTGGGCTGGCCTGGTGGGATAATGCATTTCTATGGTAAAGTACATTTCCAATTCCAAACAACTAGCTAAAGGGCTCATTTTGAAGATGATATTTGCTAACTTGAGACAGGTTGCTGGCATATCTAAACCCATGGCAAGTAACTCTAGGAAGCTACTAGTACCAACACAACTGGAAAAGCAACTTTAACAACTTTTAGTCTTAAAGAATTGTATCCTGCAAATCCTAGCATATGAACCTGCACATAGTGTTCAAACAAATGTTTGTTGAACCAATGCTGAAAATACAAGCATCAGAAGATTTGAAATAAACATAGATTAGAAAATGCCTTGCCTTGCACACCCTAGAAGAGTACATAATTGTACACTTTGGAGCCAAAATTCTCTAAGAAACCTAAATAATAACTATTTGAAAGAAATACTGACAGAACTCCTAAAGAAGAGATAAAGAAATATAGGATACTGGAAAAGAGATGTAGAAATTAAGGAACAAAATAAAACCTCACACTAACCCACTACTAGAAAATTATATGGGTTTAGATACAGTAGCTATGAAACTAGGGAATCTTTATGGTTGCATACTGAGAAGAAATTACTTCTGAAGTTTCTTATAGCTAGATTGTCTGGTAAAATCAGTTTAGTGTGAAAGTTTTGAAAATGTTAAAAATTATGCAAAATTATGACAGTATTATGGTGATGATGAAAGGACCCATACTACTGAATAATCTATGATGATAATGTGTAAAACAATAAATGTATTAGTATTGATAAATAATAAAGCCACCATGAACTTTGGCTTCCTAAGTGCTCCAAGGGCAAATGCAGGACACCCAAAATTATCACTATTTTCTTACTACATAATTATAATGAAATCCTCTTTCTAGTAAATAAGCAAATAAATCACATCAGGCAGAATAGTACCTTGCTATTAGAAAACACTCAAACCAGAAATCTAGTTTCATATTATCTCCAACATTATTAAGTACTACAATACATTAAAAAAGCCTTCTACTTCTGTTCATGATTTTCATTGTAACAATATAAAATTGGAAAGTAGAGCTGTCACTAAATATTTTCTGATGACAAGGATTATATTATTTTAAATGGGAATTCAGTTGTAAAAAATGATTCAATATACTGCTAAAAGATGAGTTTTAATCATTTTAGCATATGAAGGTCATTCTGACTGAAATGCAAATCCTTAAATACAGTTCCAAGAAAGTAATTTCCTAAAAGAAAACTCCTGGTGTCTTCATTCATAATAAATGTTTTAAAAACTTTTATAGCAAAAGGGTACTATTTACTTTCATTGAAAGCTGCAAAATGTTAAATCGCAAAGATTTATGTTCTTCAACTACTGTGAATATCTGGAATTAATTGCTATGGTGACAATGTAAAAATCATATAAACAAAAAACTTCCTTCTAAAACTGTTCAAATTTGTGTGTGTGTGTGTTGTGTGTGTGTGTGTGTGGGGGGGAAACAATATAATAGAAGTGGTTGTTCAGTTGTTTCAGTTGTGCCTGATTCTTTGTGACCCCATTTTTCTTCTCCAGCTCATTTTACAGAGGAGGAAACTGAGGGAAACAGTGTTAAATGACTTGTCTAGGATCATACAGACAGTAAATGTCTGAGGCTGGATTTAAACTTAGGAAGATGAGTCTTCCTGACTACTGCTTCAACACTGTTTACTTTGCCACTTAGCTATCCTAGTCCTTTTGACTTGGGGGTTTGGAACAAGATTCTATATGGTTTTTAATTGGTAGTTGTCTAGTTGTTTCAGTCACAGCCAACTATTCATGACTTCATTTGAGATTTTCTTGGCAAAGATACTGGAGTGGCTTGCCATTTCCTTTTCCAGCTCATTTGATGGATGAGAAATTAAGGTAAATAAGGTTAAGTGACTCTGCCTAGAGTCACAGTTATTAGGTAGTTGAGGCTAGATTTGAACTCAGAGACATGTGTGACATATTAACTTAATTCATTCTGAAGGGAATGTAAGTGGAGTTGTTAATCTAAAAGACACTCTACATGTTGAATAAAATTTGGTTTTTCTGGTCAGAATTACATTGTGATTTGAAAGAAAAAAAATGTGTAAATTTTAAGACTATGTTGAGATACCACATTAAAAGTATATTCAGGGGCAGCTAAGTAGCACAGTGGATAGAGCACCAGCCCTGAAGTCAGGAGGATCTGAATTCAAATCTGGTCTCAGATACTTAACATGTCCTAACTGTGTGACCCTGGGCAAGTCACTTAACCCCAATTGCCTCAGCCCAAAAAACAAACAAACAAAAAAGTATATTCAATTGTGGAAAAGCACCAACCAGGACTGATGAAGGATCTTTGCCCTCCCCATTTTCCCTCTGCAAAGAATACCCTGTACCAATGAAATCACAGGTCCAGATTAGACTCCATGAAGGGCTTAAAGACTACCTAAAATTAAAGTGGATATAAAGATATCTTTTTTATTTTAAATTTTTTGTTGCATCATTTTTACATTTTTTTACATAACTGTCCTCAATTGTAAAATGCACATATCAGCAACACCTACTTCATAAGATTGCTAGAGGATCAAGAAAGATAATATTTGCAAAGCACTTAGCAAAACACCTGCACATAGTAGATGCCATATAAATGCTTATGCCCTTCCTCCCGCCTTCCAACTAGTGCAAAGAAGCAGGAAAGAAGTATGAATGAGAAATCATAATTAGATTTGAAGACTAAGTATAGCAGCAACTTTTTTTCTGTGTGCATCTATTATCTAACTAAAATGTTCAACTGCTAATTCACTAACAGGTTATTCTTGCTAATTTTGGAACCCTTTATTTCTATAATGTCTCCAAATTCTTTGTGTCTGAACTTTATGATACATGTATATGTATGAAACTATGAGTGCACACACACAACACATATTCAGGTGTGTATATATTATATAATCATTGTAAACATGTGTGAATATATTCATGCCATATACATGTGTGTACATACATCTTTTGCTTAGGTCAAATTGCTTCATCTATAAAAAGAGGATAATGCTATTTTTTATCTATTGTGCTGAGTTATGGTGCAGATAAAGATAAATATGTAGGAAAAATTTAAAAATTAAAAAATAATATATACAACTATAAGTAATTTTTATTAGTATTGCTATTTTCACTTTTTTTTTAAACAGAAATGAGGTAAACTCATATTTAAGTATGTATTCATTGCTTAAAAGTACATTTATCAATTGTACTCATGGATTCAGTCTATTGAGCTAATATTATAAACATGAAGAAATGAAATAGGTAGCTTGGTAATAGAGTAATTATGGTACCAAGTCTGAAATCAAGAAGACTCATCTTCCAGAGTTCAAATCTTGCTTCAGACACTAACTAGCTATGTGACCCTGGGAAAGTCACTTAACCGTGCTTTCCTAAGTTCCTCATCTATAAAATGAGCTAGAGAAGGAAATGACAAACCACTACAGTTTCTTTGCCTAGAAAATACCAGAGTCACAAATAGTTGGATTTGAATGAAAAAAAGATTAAACAACAGAAAAATATAAAACAAGTATAGAGATACTCATTCATTCATTTAATAAGTACTTATTATGCTCCTGTACTGGCTAAGTCAACATACAAAACATTGGAGAAGATAAAAGATAAATGAGATACACCTCTGTCTTCATTTAAAAAACCACACATATATTAGCTGTAAAAGAAAATATAAATTATTACATGGATTCAAACAGAAATTATGTGGCTGAAAAAAATAGAAAGTCTCAAGGAAATAGCATTTCAGATTGAATTTGAAGAATGGACATTCCTTGGTCCAGAGTAAGAATGTTTAACTTTATTCAGTAAGTTAAGTGGAATTGCCAAAGATTCTTGAGAAGCAAAGAATATTAATCAAAGTTGTTTATTAATAAGATTAATTTTATAGTCCTGAATAAACTGGATTAGAGGAAGAATAGTTATTAGAAGGCTATTATAGTCTCACCTAAGTTAATAGTAATGAATGATTTTTTTTTTTTAAATAGGAGAGGAGAATGAAAGCAAGAAACACAATTGAGAGAGAATTAACAGGACTTAGTATTTGACTAGATATGTGGAATAGAGGGAGAAGAAAGAATTAAAGATAACTCAGGATATAAGCAAACATGACTGGGAGAATGACAGAATCATTAACAAAAATAGGGAACTTAGGAATTAGAATAGGTGTAGGGAAAATAATATGAGTTAACTGTAGACATACTGAATTTTAATGTCAATAAGATATCTTTCAAGAAAATTAATTTAAAAAAATCAAAAGAATCAAAAATGAGGAAAAAGGAAAAAAAGTGAAGAAAGAGTCTCACAATATTAGATCTCAAACTATATTAAAAATTGATAATCAATCTGGTACCATCTAAGAAACAGAGCACTGGATCAGTGGAATAGATTACATACACAATACGCAGTCAAAAATGACCAAAGTAATCCAGTGTTTGGAAAAAAGAAAGATCCAAGTTTGGGGATCAAAAACTCACTACCTGATAAAAACTACCAGGACAACTATAAAAGCAGTTTAGAAGAAAGTAGGTATAAACCAACATTTCATACCATATACCCAGATAAGTCAAAATTGGTATGTGATTAAGACATAAAGAATGATATTATTAGCAAATTAAGGGAAAATGGAAAATTTTACCTATCAGATCTAGGGATAAGGGAAGGATTTAGAGACAAACAAGAGGCAGAGAGGATCATATTAAATAAAAATCAATAATTTAAGTTACATTAAGTTTAAAAATTTTATACTAAAAAAATCAATGTGGTCAAGATTAGAAGGAAACTGGATGGGGGAGGGTGAGAGCAGTATGCAAAATTTATAGCAAATAGATAATAAATTTTAAAAAACAACCAAAAAACCCCAATAGGATATTCAGACAGAGATTTCTAGTAAGTAAAGACAAAAAGCCTAGAGCTCAGAAGAGAAGCCAGAAAAATAAATACAGAAATATAGAATTCCATAGTTGTAAGGTACTCCATAGGCAATCTAATGCAGCTCATACTTCACCAAGAATCTTCTTCAAAATGTTCCCGACAAGCGACCATTTGCTTAAAGATCCATTCCATTTAAGGGTAATTCAAATGTTAAGATATTTTATATTTTTTTTCTATTGTATCTGTTCTTAGTTCTGTCTTCTAAAAAAGGCAAGTTAATTTGGGATTTAATGACACTTAAATGATAGTTGAAATTGGAAGAAAACCAGAACTAAAAGACAAAGATACTACAGATAGGGAGCCAGAGGATGAAAAACCATAAAAGTCTGAGAGACTGGAAGAGAACCAGAAAGGTTCTCAACAGAGAAGAAAGAGTATTAAGGCAAATGAGGAGGGAGAAGGGACTACTGGATTTGGTGATTAGTAATTCATTAGTCCCATTTGAGAAAATGGTTTCAGTAGAAGAGTAGAGACAGATGCCTGATTTCAAAGAATTAATAAGAGAGCAATTGGTAAGAAGTAGATGCAGATAAGCTATTATTTAATAACCGAAAGACTTTTTTTCTGCTCTTTGTGATAAAATCATCACTTAAAGGAGTACCAGTTGAGAAAGCATTTATGTAGAATAAGGGGGACAACATTGTAGGCAATTAGGAAGAAAGGAGAGGTGAGTGTAGAAGAGGAAGAGAAGAGAAATGGGAAACATTTGTTAAGCTCCTTCTGTGTACCAGCTACTACAGTAAGTGTTATACAAATAGTATCATATTTGATCCTCACAATTTATTTGAAAGGGAAGTGCTGTTATTATCTCCATTACCCATTTGAGGAAACTGAAAGAGATTAAAGTAACTTGCCCAGAGTCAGTCCTAACCTCACGTCAGAGAGCTATGATAGCACTAACCAAGAAGACATAAGTTTAACACCATTTATTTCTATCCTATCTTTTTTTTTTTTTCCTGAGGCAATTGGGGTTAAGTTACTTGCCCAGGATCATACAACTAGGATATGTTAAGTGTCTGAGGCCTAATTTGAACTCAAGTCCTCCTGACTTCAGGACTGGTGCTCTAACCACTGCACCACCTAGCTGCCCCTTAACTATGCTATCTTGAAAATATCCAAAGTTCTCTGATGTCAAAAACTATATAGTCTGCATTTCTCAATTATATTTTCTTAATACTTTTCTCTAGATGAAAAATTTAGGTATAATACCATAAGAAATCAAAAGAGCTAAATTTATTTAATCTCTTCTCACATGGATAATCTAGTTATTACAAATAACAGGACCTTGGAACTAATTCTAAAAACAAAACTAGAAAATATCACAAATAGATGGTGATTATTAGAAACCTCATACAGAGAAGATTTCTGGTAGAAACATTAAAATAGAGGAAATGACTGGACTAGGTTTTTATTTAACAATGAAGACTAAAAAATAAATAGGAATCCCCTCCCCCCAAAACCTAACATGTTCCTAATTAAACAGAGAGGGCTAATGATACAAACTTTTCCATTGTTATTGTCTCATCAGTGAGTAACCTAGAGGACCCACCCTGACTTGGACTAAGAACCCGGCTGTATTTTATTGCCAGCTACAATCTAGGCTTTTTTTCAACATTAATAACAAGCTCTCATTTTATGTAAAATTATTTTGGGGGGTATTGGACTGGCATATGTTCTACTGGATTGAATCTCTGACACATTTGAAAAAATATAAGTGAAATTATGAAGAAAAAGCCTGCCCTTCCTTGTCTCTTCCAAATTCTATGCTTCCATAAGTATATATAGTACTATAAACTTCCTCTTTCCTAATTTAAGTATTTCAAATATCATGTTTATATTTGATGCTACAACCTGATTGAAAAACTGTTCTGGAAAATCCATTGACCATCTGTAGCTAAATCCTTCTACAGCTAAACTCACCATTCTCAGAGACACCTTTAAAGTATCAGTCATTTCAAAATCCATTATAATGACTCATAGTGGTTGGAAAAGGTTGTAAATATTTGTTAATAGATGATTAAGGACAGCTAGAAAGCTTTTCAGTACTATGCTAAGGGACAAACAGTAACCAGAAGCAACTCCAGCATTTTTGGGCAGTAGAAAACCACTGAATTTAGAACTAGAAGGCTTGGATGTAATTCCCAGTGCTGACAATAAATATTGCAGGATTACCTTGGACAAATCATTTAACTTCTTTCAGCTAGAGTGTCCTCAACTGTTAAGATAATTACGTTTGACTAAATGATCTCTAAGATCCCTTCCAGCTGGAAACATATTATCCTGAGGAAAACATTACTTTTATAAATTAAAGTAAATCGAGGGCATATATAATACTACAGAAATGATGCTTCTTTCCACATTTCCAGAAAAAAATTGGATAAATCAAGAACGTATTTTGTACTTATTCATCAAATCTATCATATAGAAAAAGTTCAACATTATCTGTAGGGTTCCTAACTCGTGTTTTCCCTCTACAAAGAAGCAAAGCAAGGTATGTTTTAATATCTTTTGTTTGAGATCAAGGTTTGTCATTAGTTTGATAAGATTAAGTTTTGATTGTCTTATTATTTCTATTTCTATTATTACTGTCATTGTTTCCCAGATTCTGCTTCCTTCACTTTGCATCAATTCATATCAGTATTACCTTGCTTTTCTAGTTCACAAGATTTAATACCTTTCATCATATAATAGTCAGTTGCTTAAATGAAAAAAGCAGATAATTCCTGAGCTTTAATAGAGATCTAATCACCATAAGGAAGACAGTAATAAATTAATCCTTAAAGCCTTTGTATTTATCATCATTGTAGCTGATATTTGTACCACATTTTATAGCTTTAAAAATGCTTTATCTTAGATGACTCATTTGATTTTCATAACAATTGTGTATATTAAAGAGGATAGGTTATTGTTGGTTGTTGTTACTATAATTTCATCTTTTCTTTTTATAGTATATAGATAAAAACAATGTCCAAAGACAATTACTTCCTGTTATTATTATTTTACATTTAATGTTCAAATGACTATTGAAATAGATAGATAGATAAAAACTGTTTTGTTTTGTTTTTGTAACTGAATTAAAGTATTTGGTTTATATATACTAATCTAATTCTTTAGGCTCAATGAAAGCACATTTTAATAACTTCAGAAACTGGATGCCAACAGGAATATATACTTCAACCTGTTCTCATATACTGTGGTTATTTTTTTCCTACAAGATCTCTGTATTTTGAAAACTTTTCTTTCCACTTTCTACTACGAGTAGTTTAGCAATATCTAATAAAAACACCATTCTCAAATTTTTATGATTCAAAGTTAAATCCAGGTAATTGCAAACAGTAATTTTATCTATAATATTGCTTTAATTCTAATAAAGTTTTTATTGGATTTTTAAGGATATCTTAAAGCTTCAATTTGTAATAGGTAATGGATAGTCTATTCATATTAAAAAAAAAAAAAACAAGGTTGTGATGTTTAATTCTAGACACTGAGTCACATTTGATAGGTATTCCATTTGTTGTTGTTATTAGTCATTTCAGTCCTGTCTGACTCTTCATGACCCCATCTGAGATTAAGGGTATATCCCATAGGTATCTCATAGACATTAATTATTTCCAACCTGCAGTGATGTATTATGTCCAATAATACAAACTCAGTCAACCACCAGAATGGATGACTGAATTTCTATTATGTACTTAAGCACTCAAAATTCAAGAACAATCAAAGAACATATGATATGCCAACTATTGAGAACATAATGACTAAAAACAAATAATCAAAATTCTCAGTGAGCTTATACTCTATCCTGGGAAATTAAATGCATATATATATAAGTAACAACAAAATATTTACTGAGTAAATTCAAGGTAAAAGAATGAAACAACCTTGGTTATCAAGTGACATTTTACTTGGGGGAGACAACGTGTATATATACATATATATATATATATATATATATATATATGCATGTATTTAATAATACTAATACATAGAGAGGAACATATGAGCACAATTTTATATGTAAACAGATAATATTGTAGGTGTTGCCAGATAGAGAGATGTTTTAAAAAATGCCACTATATTTGGAAGGAGGGAAGAGGGATGAGGGATGAGGAAAAGGGATAGTATCTGATCTAAAGGATAAGTGGTAGCATAGCTGATATAAATGGGTAAACTATGTATGTATCTACAGTGTTTTACAGCTTGCAAAGGCTGTTCATGTACCTCAAAACAAGTTGTGTATTTTTCCCCCTAAGGCAATTAGGGTTAAATGACTTGCCCAGGGTCACATAGCTAGGAAGTGTTAAGTAAATCTGAGACCACATTTGAACTCAGGTCCTCCTGACTTCAGGGTTGGTACTCTATGCACTGAGCCACTTAGCTGCCCCTAGTTATGTATTTTTATAAATTGTAGTTACATTTATAGGTAACAAATGTCTGTTTTTCTCAGTACATAGCACAAATAGCTCTATTTTGTAGGTATATAAGATTAATATAATTTATAGTACTCTTTCTGTAGGAAGATGAATTCTAAGCTGGAGAGTAGAGAGCAGGATTTAGAGTGAGGAGACATAGATTTCTACCTTAAGCTTGTAATTTTCTAAATGTGTGACCGAGTTATTTAACCTATCTAAGCTTCAGTTTCCTCATGTGTAAAAATGAGGTAGTTTAATTAAATAACTTCTAGATCACTTCTAACAACAACCAGAATTGCTTCCTACAATATTATTTCTTGTTGCTCAGGAATTGGGGGTCAAAAGAGGGGCAGTAGTCATCTGATAAAAGGGAAATTGTTCTAGAAACTGCCTTAATTAATAAATGAACCTCTTAGCTTCTTCTGGCCCTGCCCAGGTCAGCTAGTTATCTGTTTGCCCCCAATAAAGAAAGGCATTGAGAGTAGTAATTAAATAGAGAATTATATCTATTAGATCCCTCTCATATCAATTTGTTAAAACATTCCTTTTGTTTTATTATAAATATAACATGTCTGGAATTTTGTATCTCCTTGTCTCTTGTTTCTGGTTTTGAACAAGTACTAGCTAAAAACAAAAACTTTTAATAAGGAATATTTCTGGATTACTCTTAATATGAGTGCCTTCTCTTTCCTAATTTTTTTTCCAATTTATCCAGTATAACATATATCTGTTTTGTACACAGCCATTTACATATTGCCTCCTTTATTAGACTATAAGTTCCTTGAGGGCAGAGATTTGCCTTTCTTTGTAACTCCAGCATTTAGTAGAATAGGTACTTAATAAATGTTTACTAAGAGATAATATACAGAACAAATCTATGAAGAATAAATGCAAAATAAATACAAGATAGTTAAATACAAGGTAATTAGGGAGAAAGGACACTAGTAATTGAGGAAATCAGGAAAAGCCTCACACTGGAAGTAAGATGTGAGCTGAGTTTTGAAGGAAGGACTTTAAGATGCAAAGTTGTTTGGAATAGTTTTCAAATAATCACAGTAGAAGAAAATCTTGTGAAAAATACTACTGATAATACTTATTCATACAAGAGTCCGGCTGGCATTCAGTCAATCATTTGAAATCATTTTTTTAAAAGTGATATTTACTGTCTGGTTTCCATAGTAACAAATTGCCTGTTTATTTTAAATATTACATGGTGAATAAGTAGAGAATTATTTTCTCAGATTCATATTGCACATTAACTAATGATTCTAGGCCAAAGAGAACACAAGAGACCAAATGTGTAAAAGACTGGTAGGATCCAATATGAAATTTAGCCAATATTCTGCTTTAGAGAACAGAAAATGTCAAACTCCAGCTGTTTTGGCTTAATAAAAGAATGTACAGCCCAGTTTAACCTAGTCTTTGTCTTTCCCTAGAGATGGAAAAGAAGTCCATGACATAATGTGTAAATTTTGTAGCTTTTATTTTGTCAAAAGACTGGGACATATTTTATATTTGCTTTACTCTTTTAGTTTTCTTTTGCCTAATTAAGCATAAAATAAAACCGTCATCTGATTAAGGAAGGAATTTATATTTTGCAGATTAAAAAATTGCAAAAGCCTTTGCTATTGAAGTTATTGAGAAAAAAAATCTTAGAAAATTAGCATTGAAAAAATTAAATTTGACTCCAGATGTATATTTCAGAATATTTAATTATTACTTTAACCAAATGGCATACATTTTGGAAAAAAACATAAATATTTCTCTTTTGATTTGGCAATAAAATATGTGTTTAATTTAAACAAGAAAATAAAGTATCAATACTAGAAGTAAACAACTATTATATAAATACTTAGGAATTAAGCATTTAATTTCCAATTTTTTTTTTTAAAAAAAAGCAATATACAAAGTAGAAAGAAAGTTACTTACTGGGAGAAAGCAGAGAGATAGAATTTTTTAAAATTAAAATTATTTAGAATTTCTTACATTACACAATATATAAAAAAAAAAAGGCAGTAGTAGCACCAACCCCAAATAATATATATTTTAAAGGGCCTCTGGGCCTACTTCAGGAAAAGAAAAGGGTTTAGTATAAATGAAATCCAATTCCATCAGGCCAAAAGTAAACTTATCAAAGTTTACTGATCCTTCTTAATATAGATTGCCTTGTTATCCTCCCTGTCTAGATGTAAGATAGCAATGAAAACCTAATTCAATTCAAAAGGGAAAATATTTATAAGCACCTACTATCCTTTTAAAGTTTTGATGGATGCCTTTTGTTTTGTACACCATAGTTAAAAACACACAACACACATACACACACACACACACACACACACACACACAAATCTTTTTTGTTTAAAAAAAAAAAAAAGACAGATAAAACCAAGCCAACCAAAGTTCCAAAGTCTCTCATAAGAAGCAAAGGTATTTCAACAACTATCTATAGGACCAAGATTAATCACTGCAATTAATAAAGGATTCCCTTTAATGTTGTAGCAGAAATTGTGCACATGGATCTCCTGGCTTTGCCTTCTTCATTCTGTATCATTATGGGCAAATTATACAACACTTTTCTGAACTTCTATATTCTTTCGTCATTTCTTACTATATAGCAATATTTCATTATGTTCACATGCCACAACTTGTTCAATTATTCCCTAATTAAGAAGAACTCACTTTGTTTATAACAATTTATTATCTTTAAAGTGTTCCTATAAATATTTTTGTCTTTCTCAAAAGGGGAAGAAGAAATAAAAAGCTATAATAAAAAAAAGGGGGGTGGGGCGGAGCCAAGATGGCGGAGAAGACACACGCGTCTTTCTAAGCTCTTCTCTTACCCTCTTTATCAATATTATATCGAGCCTCAAAAATAGTCTTGACTGCTACAATAGTAAAGATAAGAAGTAGAACAACTCACCGGTCAAGAAAATCTGCAGTCTCGCCAAAAGGTTGGTTCGGGGCCAGGGGAGATCGGCAGACTGGAGAGAAATAGGGTTCCGAGGAGAGTCTCAAACCCAGGGTGAAGGCACAGATCTCAGCACATAGGCCAAGAGCCCCAACCCGTCAGTACGGGCTTTTCCTTGGGCAGTTGTGATCCTGCCGGCAGGAGGACGAGCCGGTTAGCCTCAATCTGCGCAGTGGGAGACTCGCTTGGGGCCATAGAGCTTTTCCAGGGCCGATTTGCATCAGGCAGAGACACTGGCAGAGTTTGTGGCTGTCTGCTCTGCAGTCTGCACTCAGCCTAATACTCACAGTCCCACAAGAGGCTCGCCTGGGCGGTGACACTTTCACCACTTAGTCTCTAGCCGAGGGCAAGTCGATAATCCACCAGCCCTACTAAGCAGTTTGATAGCTCAGCCAGTGCTGAATCCACTTCCTGTTGGGGAAGGAAACTCTCACCCAGAGCACTCCCATACCTCGGAGCGGAAATCGGTTTACATCTTTCCCTGCTCTGCAGAGGAAGCTGGTAACCCCTTGCCTGGGAGACCTACCCTAAAGGCTTTTAAAACATGAATAAAAGATGAAAAGAACAATCTACAGCTTCTATGCAGAAAAAGAGCAGGTCAGCAAACCTGAAGAGACCTCAAACAGCAAAAATGCATCAGACTGTCCTCCTTTACATAATGCTCTCATAGAAGAGACCATTAAAAGTCTCAAAAAGAGTTAGAAGATAAATGGGGAAAGGAAAGAGAAGCCTTACAAGAAGCAACAACTTCCTGAAATACGAATTGAAAAGTTAAAAAATTCCCAGGAAGTGCAGGGAAACAAAATTGGTGAATTGGAAAAAATAAAAAAATCTCAGGAAAGTAAGAATTGTGAATTGGAAAAATAAAGAATTCACTAGAAAGTAGGATCTGTGAATTGGAAAAGACAAAGAATCTGCAAGAAAGTAGGATCCGTGAATTGGAAAAGACAAAGAACACGCAAGAAAGTAGGATCTGTGAATTGAAAAGAAAATAATTCACTAAAAAAAAATTAGTGAAATGGAAAAAATTCCACAGACCAAAACAATACATTCAAAACTCAATTGGACATATACAGAAAGAAGTAAAAAGCTAATGAAGAAAATAATTCTTTAAAAATTAGAACTGAACAAATTGAAACTAATGATGCATTGAGACAGCAAGAATCAGTCAAGCAAAACCAAAAAATGACAAACTGAAAAACCATGAATTATCTACTTGCTAAAATGACAGACTTGGAAAATAGATCTAGGAGAGATAATCTGAGGATTATTGGACTCTTCCGAAAACTATGATGAAAAAAAGAGCCTAGATACTATTTTACAAGAAATCATCAAAGAGAACTGCCCAGATGTAATAGAATCAGAAGGTAAAATAGGCATTGAAAGAATTCATCGAACACCTTCTGAAAGAAACCCTAAAAATAAAACCCCAAGGAATATTGTGGCAAAATTTCAGAACTATCAGATTAAGGAAAAAATTTTACAAGCAGCCAAAAAAAAACCATTTAAATACCGAGGTGCCACAATAAGGATCACCCAAGATCTGGCTGCCTCTACATTAAAGGAAAGAAGGGCCTGGAATATGATATTCGGAAAGGCACAAGAACTTGGGATGCAGCCAAGAATAAACTACCCAGCTAAGCTGAGCATTTTCTTCCAGGGAAGAAGATGGAGCTTAATGAAACAAATGAATTCCATTTGTTTCTGAAGAAAAAACCAGAACTAAACAAAAAATTTGATCTCCAAGAATAGAACTCAAGAGATGCAGAAAAAGGTAAAAATAACTCTTGAGAATTGTATTTCTGTTGTGGATATACAAAAAAAAAATACATGTAAAATTTGATAGTACTGATATAACATAAAAAAGGGAAGTAGATATGGAAAAGGGATGATGGCAGAATAAGGTGGGAAGGAGGGATAAAAAGAGGGAAACCACATCCCACAAAGAGGCTAAGGAAACTTATCATATCTGAGGGAATTTAGAGAGGGGAGGAACATTGTGTGAATCTTACTCTCATCAGAATTGGCTCAAAGGAAAAATAATTGACATTTGTTTTAGAGAAAATTCTCTCTCGCCTCATTAAAAACGGGGGAGAGGAAAAGGGAAAAGAAAAAGAGTAATAAGGGAAGGAAGGGGGAAAGACTCAAAGGGGGGGAGGGAGGGATTATAAAGAGGATAAGTATCGTGATACAAGAGGGATACATAAGTTTAAAAGGGGGAAAGAGGGTTGGGGGAGGCAAGAATAAGTAAAGCACAATCTGGGGTTATTAGGATGGCAGGAAATACAGATTTAGTAATTCTAACCGTAAATGTGAATGGGATGAACTCCCCCATAAAGAGGAGGCAGATAGCAGACTGGATCAAAAGTCAGAACCCTACAATATGTTGTTTACAAGAAACACATTTAAAGCAGGGGGATACATATAGAGTAAAGGTAAAAGGCTGGAGCAAAATCTATTATGCTTCAGGTGAGTCAAAAAAGCAGGGGTAGCCATCCTTATCTCAGATCAAGCAAAAGTAAAAATTGATCTAATTAAAAGAGATAAGGAAGGAAACTACATCCTGCTAAAGGGTAGCATAAACAACGAAGCAATATCAATATTAAACATATATGCACCAAGTGGTATGGCACTCAGCTTCCTAAAGGAGAAGTTAAGAGAGTTGCAAGAAGAAATAGACAACAAAACTGTAATAGTAGGAGATCTCAACCTTGCACTCTCAGAATTAGACAAATCAAACCACAAAACAAATAAGAAAGAAATTAAAGAAGTAAATATAATATTAGAAAAATTAGGTATGTTGGATCTTTGGAGAAAATTGAATGGAGATAGAAGAGAATATACTTTCTTCTCAGCAGTTCATGGAACCTATTCAAAATTGACCATATATTAGGACATAAAGACCTCAAATTAAATGCAAGAAAGCAGAAATAGTAAATGCTTTCTTTTCAGATCATGATGCAATAAAACTACATTCAACAAAAGTTAGGGAAATAGACCAAAAGTAATTGAAACTAAACAATCTCATCTTAAAGAATGATTGGGTGAAGCAGCAAATTATAGATACAATTAATAATTTCACTCAAGATAATGACAATGATGAGACATCATACCAAAATTTGTGGATGCAGCCAAAGCGGTAATAAGAGGGAATTTTATATCCTTAGAGGCTTACTTGAATAAAACAGAGAAAGAAAAGATTAATGAATTGGAGCTGCAACTAAAAAACTAAAAAGACCAAATTAAAACCCCAATCAAATACTAAATTGGAAATTCTAAAATTAAAAGGAGAAATTAAAAATATTGAAAGTAAAAAACTATTGAACTAATTAATAAAACTAAGAGTTGGTTCTATGAAAAAGCCAATAAAATAGATAAGCCTTTAGTAAATCTGATTAGAAAAAGGAGGGAGGAAAATGAAATTAGTAGTCTTAAAATGAAAAGGGAGAACTTTCCACCAATGAAGAGGAAATTAGAGAAATAATAAGGAGTTATTTTGCTCAACTTTATGCCAATAAATTTGATAACCTAAGTGAAATGGATGACTACTTCAAAATACAGACTTCCCAGACTAACAGAGGAAGAAGTAAATTGCTTGAATAGTCCCATTTCAGAAAAAGAAATAGAACAGGCAATTAAACAACTCCCTAAGAAAAATCCCCAGGACCAGATGGATTTACATGTGAATTTTACCAAACATTTAAAGAACAATTGGCCCCAATGCTATATAAATTATTTGATAAAATAGGGAATGAAGGAGTCCTACCAAATTCCTTCTATGACACAGACATGGTACTGATACCTAAACCAGGTAGGCTGAAAACAGAGAAAGAAAATTATAGACCAATCTCCCTAATGAATATTGATGCTAAAATCTTAAATAAGATATTAGCAAAAAGACTACAGAAAATCATCTCCAAGATAATACACTATGATCAAGTAGGATTTATACCAGGAATGCAGGGCTGGTTCAATATTAGGAAAACTATCAATATAATTGGCCATGTCAATAACCAAATTAACAAAAACCATATGATCATCTCAATAGATGCAGAAAAAGCATTTGATAAAATCCAACATCCATTCCTATTAAAAACACTTGAGAGTATAGGAATAAATGGACTTTTCCTTAAAATAATCAGCAGCATCTATTTAAAACCATCAGTAAGCATCATATGTAATGGAGACAAACTGCAACCATTCCCAATAAGATCTGGAGTGAAACAAGGTTGCCCACTATCACGCTACTTATTTAATATTGTATTAGAAACGCTAGCTATAGCAATAAGAGCTGAGAAAGAGATTAAAGGAATAAGAATAGACAATGAGGAAGCCAAATTATCACTCTTTGCCGATGACATGATGGTATACTTAGAGAACCCCAGAGATTCTGCTAAAAGTTATTAGAAATAATCCACAACTTTAGCAAAGTTGCTGGTTATAAAATAAACCCACATAAGTCATCAGCATTCTTATATATCACTAACAAAATCCAACAGTCAGAGTTACAAAGAGAAATTCCATTTAAAGTAACTACTGATAATATAAAATATTTAGGAATCTATCTGCCAAGGGAAAATCAGAAACTTTATGAGCAAAATTACAGACCACTTTTCACACAAATTAAGTCTGATCTAACCAATTGAAAAATATTAAATGCTCTTGGATAGGGCTGAGCAAATATAATAAAGATGACAATATTACCTAAACTAATCTATTTATTTAGCTATACCAATCAGACTCCCAAAAACTATTTTAATGACCTAGAAAAATAACAACAAAGTTCATATGGAAAACAAAAGGTCAAGAATTTCAAGGAATTAATAAAAAAAATCAAATGATGGTGGCTTAGCTGTACCAGATCTAAAACTATACTATAGAGCAGCAGTTACCAAAACTATTTGGTATTGGCTAAGGAATAGATTAGTTGATCAGTGGAATAGATTAGGTTCAAGGATAAAACAGTCAACAAATATAGCAACCTAGTCTTTGACAAACCCAAAGATCCCAGCTTTTGGGATAAGAACTTACTGTTTGATAAAATTGCTGGGAAAATTGGAAACTAATATGGCAGAAACTAGGCATTGATCCATACTTAACGCCAGACACCAAGATAAGGTCAAAATGGGTTCATGACCTAGGCATAAAGAATGAAATTATTAATAAATTAGAGGAACATAGGATAGTTTACCTCTCAGACCTGTGGAAGGGAAGGTTTTATGACCAAAGCAGAACTAGAGATCATTACTGATCACAAAATAGAAAATTTCGATTATACTAAACTGAAAAGTTTTTGTACAAACAAAACTAATGCAGACAAGATTAGAAGGGAAGCAATAAACTGGGAAAATATTTTACAGCCAAAGGTTCTGATAAAGGCCTCATTTCCAAAATATATAGAGAATTAACTCTAATTCATAAAAATCAAGCCATTCTCCAATTGAAAATGGTCAAAGGATATGAACAGACAATTCTCAGATGAAGAAATTGAAACTATTTCTAGTCATATGAAAAGATGCTCCAAGTCATTATTAATCAGAGAAATGCAAATTAAGACAACTCTAAGATACCACTACACACCTGTCAGATTGGCTAAGATGACAGGAAAAATAATGATGATTGTTGGAGGGATGATGGGAAAACTGGGACATTGATTCATTGTTGGTGGAGTTGTGAACGAATCCAACCATTTTGGAGAGTAGTTTGGAACTATGCTCAAAAGTTATCAAACTGTGCATACCCTTTGATCCAGCAGTGTTACTACTGGGATTATATCCCAAAGAGATTATAAAGAAGGGAAAGGGACCTGTATGTGCACGAATGTTTGTGGCAGCCCTTTTGTAGTGGCTAGAAACTGGAAACTGAATGGATGTCCATCAGTTGGAGAATGGCTGAATAAATTGTGGTATATGAAAATTATGGAATATTACTGTTCTGTAAGAAATGACCAACAGGATGATTTCAGAAAGGCCTGGAGAGACTTACACGAACTGATGCTAAGTGAAATGAGCAGGACCAGGAGATCATTATATACTTCAACAACAATACTAGATGATGACCAGTCCTGATGGATCAGGCCATCCTCAGCAACAGATCAACCAAATCATTTCTAATGGAGCAGTAATGAACTGAACTAGCTATACCCAGAAAAAGAACTCTGGGAGATGACTAAAACCATTACATTGAATTCAGTCCCTATATTTATGCACACCTGATCTTTGATTTCCTTCACAAGCTAATTGTACAATAATTCAGAGTCTGATTCTTTTGTACAGCAAAATAATGTTTTGGTCATGTATACTTATTGTGTATCTAAGTTATATTTTAATATATTTAACATCTACTGGTCATCCTGCCATTTAGGGGAGGGGGGGGGGGGGGTAAGAGGTGAAAAATTGGAACAAGAGGTTTGGCAATTGTTAATGCTGTAAAGTTACCCATGTATATATCCTGTAAATTAAAGGCTATTAAATTAAAAAAAAAAAAAATAAAGTACACCAACTATGAAACCAAAAAAAACAAAACAAAAAAAAAATAAATAAAAAATAAAAAAAAAGGGGAGAAGAAGATGGAGGTGGCAAATTATAATCCAGTAATTATGACATCTATTCCTGCAAAACTCTAAAAATATGAAAATTTGGAAAAGTAAATACTTATTAATCCCAAAGAGTCAATCTGATTTCATAAAGAATATGCTTTATCAAATTATTTTTATTTTTTTTTAAACTTATTACATTGATATATCAAGAGAATGTTGGGCCCAATAAGCCTAAATTTCAAAAAAGTGATGTTTTTACTTTATTCTTATATTTAAAGTTGTGAGACAAATAATAGTATAATTGAATAACTTCATAATACTTTAATAGCTAGCATAAGATTCGATCTTTCACAAGGCAATATGAACTTGAAGATCTCTAATAGAGTCCCCTAGAAATCAGTCCTGGGTTCTCCACTGTTCAATATTTTCCTCAGTGACATGTCACTGAAGGCACAGAGATCATACATTCAAATTTGCAGATGACACACTTTGGAGGGATAATTAATATGTTGATTGACAGAATAAGGACTGAAACTGTTCGTGATATGCTAGAACAAGTCGGAACTGGGTAAGAGGAAAAGTAATTGAGATAAAAGTAAAAGACTAATCTTACATTAGAAAAAAAATGATCACAAGAGAGGAACATGAAAACATCATTTGAGTTTTGCTTGAAATAAGTCAACTACATGACATAGTAGTCAATAAAACTAATTTACTTTTAGAATTTATCTAAAGAAGCACAATGTCTAGAATGTGGGAGCTATTTCTACAGCTTTATAACTTACCAGTGTCATATGATAGGAAGGGAACCCCATTTTAGGAAGGAATTGACAAGCAATACATGTCCAGAAGAAAATAACCAGTGATGAGTCATCTAGATCATGCTATACATGGGTTTTACTGGAGAAGAGAGAATTACCTATCTTCAAATTTGAAGAGCTGTCATGTGAAAAAATGATTAAATTTGTTATTGGCAGGAATAGGGGCAGTCTCAGGAATTATTGGATTCTCTGAGAAATGATAAGATTATTACAGGACTTCAAAATCTGCTGGAATCACTGGATTCCCTAACACATAAAAAAAAGACTTTTGCAGGACTTCAAAAACTTAGGGAGATCATTAGATTCCCTGACATGTGAAGCAAGGGTCAATGGATTGGTTCTGGACTATCTCTTGGCTGCTGAAGAAAGTGTATGTGTGACTGTTGTTTACATACCCTCCTTCTAGGACTTCTGGTGATCTTTTCCAACACCATGTTGATTTATATGGTTTGCTATTCCGCTACTTGCATGTACAATTCATGTTTGTTACACCACATTGAGCCTGCACTGACTAAGGGGAGGGTCATCCCTAATAGCCTCTGCGGTATTGCTATGTACTTGTGTAATACCTCCCATGCTGATGGGTTTGTGCATAATAAGACCCTTCAGCCCAGAAACCTGCTAGCAACCCCCACTTCCCTTTGGTGCTTTTCATCTCCCTTCCTGAGATGTCAGGAAGGGCGTGATCATCTCCTTTTTAGTGCTTTCACCTCCTTCCCTCAGAAGTCAGGGAGGGTGTGATCACCTCCCCTTGGGGGCTCTGACCTCCATGAAGAGTCAGGGATGGCATGACCACCTGTGTTCTAAAACAAAAGAAAGCGGGAGATGTAATGGGCTGAGGCTTGAGTTGATGCACTGAGGTCCCAAGCACGTGAGGCTAAATAGTAACTGGACTATATTAATATATATGCTTGGAGAAAGAATGGCCCCTGCCCACTCTCTGTGCAAGTCCTGATGTGTTGTATAGGAAATGACGATTTTGGTGGGTGGAGGCAGAAGGGCAGGAAGAGAAGCGGAGAAGAGGGGCAGCCACTCAGTTTCCAGCTTCTAGCCACTACAAACAGGGCTGCCACAAACATTTTGGCACATACTGGTCCCTTTCCCTTCTTTAGTATCTCCTTGGGGTATAAGCCCAGTAGAAACACTGCTGGATCAAAGGCGAGGTTCTGCTCTGGGGGCTTCTGGTCTCGTAGCTTCTGGTCTGGCTGGCTTCTCTTTTTACCTCCGATTCCCTCTTACCTCCGATCCTTCTTCACCTCTTAACCTGAATTCCTGACTCTGGCTGATTTTAAAATATGCGGTCATCACAGGGCAGCTGGTAGAAGTTGCGAAGAGTGATTTTGAAATGATTAAGGAAAAATGTCACAACATTGAGAGTTATTCCAGCATATCTTGGGACACACCAGATTAAGAGAAGCAGCATGGCACAATAAAAAGAGTACTACATTTGTACAATGGGTTTAAATCTTGCCTCTGACACATTATTAGTATGACCTTTTGAAAAGTCATGTTAGAGCTCAATGTTTCAATTTCTTCATCTGTAAAATGGTTGGGACTGAATAAGAAGCCTGTGAGTTTCCTTCCACTTAAAATTTATGATTTTATGATCACCCCACATTCCCACAGGACAACTGAAGTAGAAGCTAGAATTTCACTTGTCAGAGGTACTGTAGAGGTTGGGTTAAATATCTTCTACAATTCTTCTGAATCTTGATACCCACTGATTCTGATTTATAGTTCTGATGTTCTTTTTCTTTTCTAAAATATATGATGGTTCTCTCTGGGAGCAGGTTTCTTGGGGAGGTTTCTGGAGGCAGCCTTAATTTCAGTTCAATGTAATAATCACTTCAAATGCAGCTAGCTGATAAAATCCAAACGTTTATTTTCTCCTTCCAAGTCTTATCTCTTTCCTTGGGCCCCAGTTAGCTTTCTTAGAGGCCTCTCTCTCTGCTTGGTTCCAAGAGCTCTTGCAGCTTGTCTTTTTGCTCTTCCAACTTCTGCCTCTAGCTCAACTCCAACTCCTGGAAATCTTCTGAACTGACTGACTGACTGAAGCTCTTTTTATGCTCTTTTAGAGGTGTAAACTCAAAAGCTGATTCCTCCTCTGAGAGTGGGATTATGGGAGTTGTGAATTTGGATATCTCATACTGAACCCTGAAATCTCCCAAACGTGTGAACTGATATGTGAGCTAATGTGTGAACTCTCAAAGGTGTAAGCATTGTTTCTATCAATACTAGTGACTTAACACCTTGTAAGGATTTGCTCTAATATGTGAACCAATAAGCACTGTATCAATTCCATTGAGTTAACACTAGGATTCTAACATATAGTATTCACGATTCAAGAAGGAAGTTTTTGTATTTCTTCACTATCCTCATACAATAATTCTTCCAATTCCTAGGCAATGTTAGGTGCCTCAATTATGTATTTCTTGATGTCCCATTATTACTAAAGTACTACCTAGTATCCTAGTACAAGTATGGAATGGATTTTTACAAATAGAAGTAAAAAATATTCTTCATTTTACCTACAAAATTACTGACAATGGCTATTCAAACAATACACTAAGATTTTCAAGACTATTTTTTTTTTTAATTATAGTAACGTTTTATTGACAGAATTCATGCCAGGGTAATTTTTTTACAACATTATCCCTTGCACTCACTTCTGTTCCGATTTTTCCCTCCCACCCTTCACCCCCTCCCCTAGATGGCAAGCAGTTCTATCTATGTTGAATATGTTCTAGTATATCCTAGATACAATGTATGTGTGCAGATCCAAACAGTTTTCTTGTTGCACAGGGAGAATTGGATTCAGAAGGTAGAAATAACCCAGGAAGAAAAACAAAAATGCAAACAGTTTACATTCATTTCCCAGTGTTTTTTCTTTGGGTGTAGCTGCTTCTGTCCATCATTGATCAATTGAAACTGAATTAGGTCTCTTTGTCAAAGAAATCCACTTCCATCAGATTACATCTTCATACAGTATCGTTGTTGACGTATATAATGATCTCTTGGTTCTGCTCATTTCACTTAGCATCAGTTCATGTAATTCTCTCCAAGCTTCTCTGTATTCATCTTGCTGGTCATTTCTTACAGAACAATAACATTCCATAACATTTATATACCACAATTTACCCAACCATTCTCCAATTGATGGGCAGCCACTCAGTTTCCAGCTTCTAGCCACTACAAACAGAGCTGCCACAAACATTTTGGCACATACTGGTCCCTTTCCCTTCTTTAGTATCTCCTTGGGGTATAAGCCCAGTAGAAACACTGCTGGATCAAAGGGTATGCACAGTTTGATAACTTTTTGGGCATAACTCCAGATTGCTCTCCAGAATGGTTGGATTCGTTCACAACTCCACCAACAATGTATCAGTGTCCCAGTTTTCCCGCATCCCCTCCAACAATCATCATTATTTTTTTCTGTCATCTTAGCCAATCTGACAGGTGTGTAGTGGTATCTCAGAGTTGTCTTAATTTGCATTTCTCTGATTAATAATGATTTGGAACACTCTTTCATATGAGTGGTAATAGTTTCAATTTCATCATCTGAAAATTGTCTGTTCATATCCTTTGACGATTTATCAATTGGAGAATGGCTTGGCTTCTTATAAATTAGAGTCAGTTCTCTATATATTTTGGAAATGAGGCCTTTATCAGAACCTTTAACTGTGAAGATCTTTTCCCAGTTTGTTGCTTCCCTTCTAATCTTGTTTACATTAGTTTTGTTTGTACAGAAGCTTTTTAATTTGATGTAATCAAAATTTTCTATTTTGTGATCAATAATGGTCTCTAGTTCGTCTTTAGTCACAAATTTCTTCCTCTTCCAAAGTCTGAGAGATAAACTATCCTATGTTCCTCCAATTTGTTTATAATCTCGTTCTTTATGTCTAAATCATGGACCCATTTTGATCTTATCTTGGTATACGATGTTAAGTGTAAGACTAGTTTGCCCAAATACTTTTTATTATATTTAATTTTCATCTGCATCTTTCCTGGTTGCTTATGAGGCAATGTACCTTACTCTCTAAGAATTAAATGTGTATTTTTTTTCCATCTCTAGTCCTGAGCAAACCACAATTTTACCTACCTGTGTGTGTTTCATATTGCTCTTATTAGTCTTCTCCTTAAGAATGGAAACTATGTTTTGCTTATCTATTCTAACACCTAACATAGCATAATATATAAGAGTAATTGCTGAATGAATGATGAGAACAAACTATCCTTTGGCAACCTCAAGCACTTATAAAATAAAATTCAAGTTTAAAAATGAAAAAGTGCTGAGCAAACTAGGAGTCATTTTTATCTCTTTACAATAGCATGCACTTAAAAAAAAAACTAGTTTGAATTAGATTTACATATTTTTAAAATAAACAAACTTCTTTCCAAATTCTATATAGTCTATTTTATAAAGCAGATTTTTTTTTTGGTGTCCAGACTCCATTACCACTCAACTACTATAAAGCCATGACAATTTTCTGTATTTCATTTTCCCATGGTTAACAGAAATGAAAACTGTACTATCTTGTCCACTGAAACAGTTTCATGAGTAAAGCTAAATTCTTTGATGATAACAAATGGCATCTATCAAGCCCACTGGACACAGTGGAGGAGAGAGAGAGGAGGAGAAGTGAGGAGAGAAAGGGGGAAAAGGAGAGGGAAAAAGGAAGGAAAGGGGAATAGGAGAAAAAGGGAAAAGGGAAGGAGAAAGGAAAAAGGGGAAAGGGAAGGAATTTCATTGTACTATCTTTTTTCTGGACCACATATTTATTGCTATTTATTTAAGTCTAAAAATCAAGAAACACAATTTCTTAAAAACTAACTAGAGCAAAAAGGGACTAGCACCAGACCTGAGAGACTCCAACACAGCAGCAAAGATTGCTGCCAAAAAGCCACAGATGTCCACCACATGAGCTAACACAATCATTATGAGGGATGTGATGAAAGTTCTTTGCACACAATGCAATCATCCTAAGGTGCAAGTATCCATCTGGTCTTCATTAATTTTTCTAGAAACTCAATAACTTTAAAGATGTTTAAACAAAGACATATCTACAAGAGACTTGCAATAAAAAGAAAACTTCAAGTAAAGTTAGGAAAACTTGTAAACCATTTTGTTAAGGATATAGAGTTGGTCTTGAAGCATCTTATTTTTTCTCTTATTTTTCTCATTAATGTGGCAAGTATAGAATACCTGAAAAGATAATCAAGACTTTGTAGAAATCAAAATTAGTTTGACTCCTAGCAAACATGTACCTAATTTTTTAAAAAAATCCATGTTAAAATTCTATATTTTCTGATAATTAAACTAAGGAAATAAAGGACCCCTGATATAATGCTAAAATGAAAATGGAACTCTTTTACTTTTCCCTCCAGTTCATCATTTAAGAGAGAAATTTTATTTGCTTAGTCAATGACCAGATAACTTCCTTCTTGAGAATAATGCGCTCGCAAACTTTCAGACAACGTAATTTTTCTAATAGGTTATACTGTAATTTTTATAATTGAATGAAGTGATTATCTCCTTAATTGTAACTTATTTTCATTTAATTGTTGCTTTTGATATTTGTACTAATTATTGGACTGCACAGAGATAGTTGATGCAAAAATGACTGACATTAGTAAAAATTTATTTCTTATCAAGTAAGACTTCTATGTCTTTTTAGTTTTTTTTTTTTTCTTTTGATGATGTTCTGTTCATTATATACCTTGCCCAGTTGCTCCTGTCTTTCTGAATGAAGTATGCTTCATGGCATTGTGCAGGGATCCCAAGGTTTTTGAAGACTATGCTACTGAAGCACAAGTTCTGGTAGATGCTACCATGCTGTACAAAGACTAGCCCAATGGTCTGAAACTAAAATAGAAACATCTCTCTATGTATCACAGATTGACTTGAAAACCCACAAATTGGTGTAACACTATATTTTATTCTATTGTTATGTTGTCAAACATTTTCCAATTAGATTTTATTTTGGTTCAGGCAACACTCAAGACTAACCTAGAAAAGTCAAGAGAGGTTTATCATAAGTAAGATGATTATTAGGACAAAGATTTAAATTCTTTGGCCATGAATCTATGAAACAACAATATCAAATTAAACACACATATATACACAAACACATTAGAAGTAATCCCTGGTTTTAGAAATCCTTTTGACTTTTTAAGTGATTGGCAGAATGATTAAAAACACAGAACAAATGATACTGGGAATCTATAACAGACTACTCATAAACATTAATTTAACATTCTGAATTTAATTCTAAATATGAATTGTTGCCTATTGATCCTCAAGTTGAAATGCTATTGCAGGAACTGAACCACATCAATATTGACATTCTCCTTATAAAGGAAATCAGAAACAAGTTGCAGCCAAACAGAATGATGTCTCAAAGGATTCTTGATACCCTTACTTGGCAAGATGATAATCAAAAGACAATCATGAAGACACTTGCAATAAATGTACCAAACTTCACTGCATAAGATGAAAAAGGCAAAGAATTCTATCAAGATTATCACTAAATCCTAGAAACGAAGTCAATATACTTTAATATTTCAATGCAAAGGTGAGCATAGTAAAGATGGTAAAGAAAAAAAAAAAAGATTTGCTACCAAGTATGATCCAAAAATGAAAAAGAAATTAAAGGGACTAAAGGCTTTAGGGACTATGCAGAAGCTTCAGTCTGATTTATCATGAATTATAAATGGGGGAAATAAGATAATAAAACTATAAAATGGAAAACTAAGAAATCATTCATTCTAAGTAGATATATTAAAATACAGTTGTTCCCTGGCTATGAAAATTTTTGGAACTAAATGAAACTTTGAAATGTCTTTTAAAGATAATGTTAACCATAAGAGGAATCCTAGATATACTGGATGAAGAAAAGTGTACTTCTTTCATGAGTGGAAACTACAGATGAATTTTTACCTAATAGCAGAGTTATCTAATTAACATTTTGATTGACACAGAACATGCTAAAGTGAGGGTCAACAAATTCCATCTCCCAGTAAAGCAAAGTTCAGTCTATAGCTGTTGGTTCTCCTAACCCTTTTTTTTTTTAACCATCCCACACACATTTGAATTAGATGACACCTTTTTACTTGGAGGTTGATATTATTAACTTTATTAACTATAGTTTCTTGCTATTTTACCCTATATCAAGTTATGAGAAATACTAATTGTTGAAGTAGACTGATCATGGAGATACTAAGTGAAATTGTAGAAAGTAATGAATACATCAAAGGATTACAGAATATGCCTGTGCTATGTAACACATCTGAAAAATTTTAAAAAGTTTTCATGTTTGTCAAGTGAAAGATTTGGATTCAATGATTTCCAAGGTTCTTTCTTTCTCTGTACCAACCTTCCTTAGGGTTTTTATTTCTTCTTTCAGAGTAACTGTAAACAAATTTTTTTTTTGTTACCTTGATCTATATAATATATAACATATAATTAAAATGAGAGTTCTGATTAATTGAGATTTTAAGTGTTTTTTTAAAGAAACTAATTATAGTTGGTCAACATGCATTTATTTAACAGCCTACTTTGTGCTGTGCTAAGCACACAGGATACAAAGAAAAACTAAAAAAACCCAGCCTCTGCTCTCAAAGAACTTACAATCTAATGGGGGAGACAGTAGATAAACAATTACAACAAAGATTAAATATACATATATATGTACATACATGAAACGGATTTATATTGTATGCATATTTCTATTATCAAAATAATCCTATTGTTATAATACATTATTATAAAGCTAATAATTATAGGATTGTAATGTTTTATTTGCAATTATAATTGCATTATAATCATTATATTATTATAATTCCATTAATATGCTAAATGTATATTTCAATTTTATATTACATATAGTATAAATGTGAAGAATCAAAGAAGTAAGACAGTAGCATTAAGGGGGACGTGGGAAAGGTTTCTTTAAAAAAAAAGTGTGATTTTTTAACTGAAACTTAAAGGAGGTCTGGGAAATAAGGAAGTATTGCTGATGAAGAAGAGAATTCCATGCCTGGTGTACAGCAATTAAAAATTCACAAAAATGAGAGGAAGGGATTGCTCAAGAAGCGATTTTTTCCATCTTAATTTTTCTACTAAAAAACCACAAAGCTGACATTTTTTAAGGAAAAGTTTTCATTTTGTCCATTTCTAATTTTTGTTCCTTTTTTAAACCTTTTGACAAACAGCTGTTTGAGACTTTTAATGTACTTTATAAAGAACTTCATAAAAAACAGAGGATTCATTCTATTTTCAACTTTTGAAATGTGGCCCTTGAAATATTATCTAGGAAGCCCTCAAAAGTCAAAATAAAATTATACATTTTAGAATACCAATTGAACTTTACAGATAAAGCTGAAACAGGAAGATGTTAGAAGAACATAACCTATGCCTTACCCAATGACCAGGAATAGTCCTCTTGATTTCACTTTCTTTGTGTGCTTTATACAAAAATCTTAATTTTCCCCTAAGAATTCTATTCAATAAGTATTTTTAAATACCCATTATAGGCAATACACATTATTAACAGGTCTCAGGGATACAAAGAGGAAAAAAAAAAAAAAAAAAGAAAGAGTACTTCACTCCAGGAGCTTATATCTAATTACATACATATATCTATGCCTGAATCAGTCCTGGCTTATCAAGGAAGGTAATTACTTCAATTAAATTTTAGCTTTAAGACTTTCCTATAATTTCAATTGGAAATCTTCTTTTTCACTTCCTTTGTTTCTATCCTTGGACACATTTCACCAATAGCAAAGCCTCAATGAAACAGAAAGTAAATGATAGCTATACAAACCTTAACCATCCCCTCTGAACTCTCAGAAATTTTTACATCTCTTAAAGCACAAAGCTGGATAGTATTTTAGTAAGAGTCAGGTAAATGTTTAATAAAATGAGTTCTCTTGAATGCTGCTGTTTTTCCTTTCTTGGATTACATTTTAAATACAAGCTTTCCAATCTCCAAAGCTCACCCAAATTTTTGTTCACATCCTTCTCTCAGCATGCCTGAACTTGCTTCTTCATAAAATTCCCTGATTCCAGACATTTATTCTTTTCAGGGTATTTCAAGGGGTATGTGCTGGAATCAGTTCCAAAAAGCCAATTTTCATTGTGAGCATTTACACCTCAGAAATAGGCAAACATTACAAACCAGGACTAGATTCATATTTTTTTTTTAGTTGACTGTCTAGACTTAAGAAAATCATGGAGAAAATATTAATAACGTGGATTAAACTTCAAAGTATATATTGCACACATTTATTTTTCTCAGAGATCCATCATTAAACATTTACCAGTTATACCTTTGCCTATAAACTACTGTCAAACACATACCTTTGACTCTGTCACAGTTAGTCCTTTAACAGTTCCATATAGAAGTTTGGATCAAATACATGTGCCATATGATGTCATTTTCTTGGCACAATCCCACTACCTAAAAAGTATTCCAATCTCATCTTCTTATATCAAAATTGTGAAGTAACCTGATCATTGCTTTCAACTAAGATGTGCTTTTCAACTTTTTCAAATTCAGTTTATTTTCAATTTTCAAACATACTTCTGATTAATAAAGAATTTTCCTATTATATAATTCCAGGACATAAAACTTATACAGACGTAAATAAAACTAATCAAGAAATTCTTACTGCATTTTTGTAGATTATTATACTCATTCACCAGTACCGAATATCTAAGGCCATATAGCATCTCATATAATATTCTGCCCACAAGGTGCTTCACAACTGATAAGTGGATAAAGGATGTTCTGAGTATAATTAAAATAACTAAAATAAGGTAATAGAAAGCACCTCTGAAATTTGAAAGTGCTATACAACACATAGCATTTATACATATATATTACACACACATACACACGTACTTGTATATAATCAATTATCTTTCTTGATGATTAGGAACTTAAATTCTAATTGATATATTTGTTGTATCTGAATTTAATTACTATTACATAGATATCTTTTAAACCAGATATGAAGAAAACACTGGTAAACTTTATGGATAAAGATAATTCTTTTTGAAGAGATATGGAAGTAAAAATCTTGTGTAAAAAGGTTATTTCCTTAAGGTATGGGAAAAGATAGGTAGGAGTGCTTGCTCAGTTAAATGTTGAGTGGGCTTGTCAGTTTTATTTTCTTTTAATTTAGCTTTAAAGCTGCTACAAAGTGAAGGTCCTGCAGTCTTTTTGGTTGTTCCTTGCATATATTTGAAAAATTTGAAAAACATGTAAAAATGGGAAGAAAGTCATTTTCATTTGTGTGGGGAGAAAAAGGAAGAGGAGAAGGAAGAGAGGAAGAGAGAAGTGAGAGACAAGAGACAGAGACACTAGAGCATAGAGCAGCTGCAAGCCTGCTTTACAGATGTTTTGTCTGAGACACTGAGCTTTCATTTTCTTAAAAGGAAGTCTCATGTTCAGACATGTTCCAGGTACTGTATAACAAAGAACAAAGACATCATCAGAGAGAACCACAAGAAATACAGTTCTTACCAATCAACAGTGGCTGCAATTTATTTTAGTTATTTAAGTCTCTTAGTTTAAAGTGTTCATGTTGTATTTTAACATGAATCATCAATATAGTATAAAACCCTATAAAATAGATCTGACAGTGCCTTATAGAAACCAACTACTCAAGCAGAATGACCTAAGATCCTGTAGAATGACTTCTCAGTGCTCACTGTGGCACCCTGCTAGTTCTGTAAACTAATCTTTCTAGCCTTTCTATAAAAGTAACCTTGATTAAGCTCATTGTTCAGGAAGTGAAATGCAGGCATTCCCAGATGGCATAAATATGCAGCAAGGACTAAACAACATTTGATGAACACATGCAGACCTGGCAGCAAGCCATAAGATAAACCTTGTGTCCAAATCACTAGACAAACACTACTTGCACACGTGAGACACGGTTCTAAGCCCACATGTGTGCAAGTCGATTTATTCCACTTTACCTCCCGCTTAACCCTGTAGGACTAATCTAATATGAAAACAGTTCATGTGAACATGAGCAAACTACAAGTAGGGACTTCATTTGATTCATTTCACGTGTTCCTTTGTGATTGTAGCTTTCTAGGAAAAAAAAAAAAAAGAGGTGAGGGAAAGGGGTAAGCTTTGTGCTCTGAGGTGCACTAAACGTTAAAGCTGGGATTAAGAAATTTAAATTAGTTACACAAGGGGAAAATTCCTCAAAGGCTGTTCCTCCTTGTCATGGCTCCACATTGATTTCTTAAGTTGTCAGAATTATTAGAGATGGTGGGAAATGAGGGAGAAGGGGATGTTCATCTTTGGCTTAGTTATTAACAATGATTAAGTGCAATGTATAGACTAATTAAGAGTTGGAAGATGAACAAGAATATATTTTTAAAAGCTGAATATCTCTGGGAAAAGATCATTTTCTAATTTCACTTTCAAATGGCCATGAGCACAGAGGGATGAGATAAGCAAGGTTATAATGGCTTTTAAAAGCTGAGCAATTCACTGCTCTAAAATTTGCTTTACTTTCACTTATATTTGAACAAGTAACCCTCAAAGTACACATTAGTTCCCAAAGTTCCACCCAGAATATCTATGCTTCTTAAACCTTATGATATATTTTGAAGTATGTCTTCAAAGCATATACTTTAAAGTATATGTTCTTCAATTATTAATCATTACTATTAAATTAGTTATTAAACTTCAAAAATAGAATTATCTTTATCTGTGATATTTTACTTTGTCCTGATTTACATGGCTGGGATACAATAGCCCTCAGGTCATTTAATGTCATAGGACTCTTGTTCTTCAAATAAAGTAACCTAATAAAGATTTGCTTATATAAATAAAATTATACCATATCAGAAAAGCTAACTTTTAAATAAGTATCCATAATATATGTTTTCTGATTAGCATGTTTGTGTTCCATTTAAACACATACACACTCAATTTAATTCAATGCACACGCATGCATAAGACTCTTTCCTCTTATTTAACAAAAACTAGAGAAACAATCCTTCTTCCACTTACAACAAAATTCCTTTGCAGTTGCCCAGAATATATGAAACTATTCCATGTGGTGAGCTCCTAAAAATTATTTATTATAAATCAAAATGGATTCATAATCAATGAATACATTTTTCATTCTATTATCTCTCATTATTATCTTCTGGATTTTTTCCCCAAGTTTTCACTTATTCATTTTCACAGCATGTACATTTTCTTTTTCAATTTTGGGCTCCCTTTAGTAAAATAGTTACTATTAGTTTTTGGCAATGTAAGTGGGAGTATTTTTTGGTTTATTTTTGCTTTTTTTTTTCCCCCAATTCTCATTCTTGTACTATCACCTATTTACATAATATTTATTATATGACCTTTTCTACATATTTTCACTTGGTACAATTGTAGACTTTAAAAAAACAATGGTACTGGGATATGGGAAAGGATCCTTCACAATCAAAGGAAGACAAAACCATTTTTTTAAAATAGCTTTTTATTTACAAGTTATATGTATGGGTAACTTTCCAGCATTAACAATTGCCAAACCTCTTGTTCCAATTTTTCACCTCTTACCCCCTACCCCCTCCCCCAGATGGCAGGATGACCAGTAGATGTTAAATATATTAATATATAAATTAGATACACAATAAGTATACATGACCAAACCGTTATTTTGCTGTACAAAAAGAATCAGACTCTGAAATATTGTACAATTAGCTTGTGAAGGAAATCAAAAATGCAGGTGGGCATAAATATAGGGATTGGGAATTCAATGTAATGGCTTTTAGTCGTCTCCCAGAGTTCTTTCTCTGGGCGTAGCTGATTCAGTTCATTACTGCTCCATTGGAAATGATTTGGTTGATCTCCTTGCTGGGAATGGCCAGGTCCATCAGAACTGGTCATCATATAGTATTGTTGTTGAAGTATATATTGATCTCCTGGTCCTGCTCGTTTCACTCAGCATCAGTTTGTGTAAGTCTCTCCAGGCCTTTCTGAAATCATCCTGTTGGTCATTTCTTACAGAACAATAATATTCCATAATATTCATATACCACAATTTATTCAGCCATTCTCCAACTGATGGGCATCCACTCTGTTGGAATCTTTACAAAGTGTTAAGACATTGGAGTTAATTTAATCTTAGAAAGAATTATTTTGGGCCAGAACTTGAAACAAGATACTAAGTGGAACTGATTGAACAATGCTTGTATTCACACCTTTAGAGAGCTCAAGTATGTAAGTACTCAATGGAGTTCACACGAGAGTTCAGGGCTAGTATGAGAGCTGAATTCACCTTGCTTAGGACCAGAGAGCACTCTGGGAGATAACCCATAATCCCTGCCTCAAGAAGGAGGAATTAACCTTTGGGAGATCACATAAATGAAGCAAGCTCTTGGAGCAAAAGAGGAATTTCTCCGGAACATCAACAGGGCTCTGAGACAGAACACTCTGGAAGAAAAGACTACTCGCCACAGACTGGAGATTGAGAAGCCATGAGACGGAGTTGAGCTGGAGGCTGAAGAAAGCAGAGGCAGGAGCCAAGGACAAAGCTGCAAGATCTCTTGGAACCAGGGACTGAAAACTCCAACACACTCAGTTTCCAGTTTCTAGCCACTACAAAGAGGGCTGCCACAAACATTTGTGCACATACAGGTCCCTTTCCCTTCTTTATGATCTCTTTGGGATATAAGCCTAGTAGTAACACTGCTGGAACAAAGGGTATGCACACTTTGATAACTTTTTGAGCATAGTTCCAAACTACTCTTCAGAATAGTTGGATTCGTTCACAACTCCACCAACAATGCATCAATGTCCCAGTTTTCCCGCATCCCCTCCAACAATTATCATTATTTTTTCCTGTCATCTTAGTCAATCTGACAGTTGTGTAGTAGTATCTTAGAGTTGTCTTAATTTGCATTTCTCTGATTAATAAAGACGCTTTTCATATGACTAGAAATAGTTTCAATTTCTTCATCTGAGAATTGTCTGTTCATAACCTTTGACCATTTTTCAATTGGAGAATGGCTTGATTTTTTATAAATTAGAGCTAATTCTCTATATATATTTTGGAAATGAGGCCTTTATCAGAACCTTTGACTGTAAAAATATTTTCCCAGTTTATTGCTTCCCTTCTAATCTTGTCTGCATTCGTTTTGTTTGTACAAAACTTTTCAGTTTGGTATAGTCAAATTTTCTATTTTGTGATCAGTAATAATCTCTAGTTCTTCTTGGTCATAAAATCCTTCCCCTTTCACAGGTCTGAGAGGTAAACTATCCTGTGTTCCTCTAATTTATTAATAATTTCATTCTTTATACCTAGGTCATGAACCCATTTTGACCTTATCTTGGTGTACGGTGTTAAGTGTGGATCAATGCCTAGTTTCTGCCATATTAGTTTCCAATTTTTCCAGCAATTTTTGTCAAACAGTAAGTTCTTGAGGGGGCGGAGCCAAGATGGCGGAGAAGGCACACACGACTTTCTAAGCTCTTCTCTTACCCTCTTTATCAATATTATATCGAGCCTCAAAAATAGTCTTGATTTCTACAATTCGTAAAGATAAGAAGTATAATAACTCACCAGCTGAAGAAAATCTGCAGTCTCGCCAAAAAAGGTTGGTTCTGGGGCTAGGGGGGAGATCAGCGTAGACTGGGAGAGAAATTAGGTTCAGAGGAGAGCCTCAAACCGAAAGTGAAAGCACAGATCTCAGCACAAGCTCGCAGCCCCAACCCGCAGTATGGGGCTTTTCCTTGGGGCAGTTGCGAACCTGCACAGCAGGAGGGCACAGCCCAGGTTAGCCTCTAATCTGCGTAGTGGGGGGCTCGGCTTGGGGCCATAGAACTTGTGCAGGGCCGATTTGTCGGCAGAGACATTGGAGCAGCGACTGCCGGGCAGAATTCCTGTAGAATCAGCATTTTACAGTCAACTGCTAATACCCACAGCCCCACAAGAGGCTCTGGCCTGGGGTAGTGACACTTTCACCCCTTAGTCTCTAGCCTAGGGCAATCACTAACCCACACTGCCCTACTGGGCAGTTAGATAGCTCGGCAAGTGCTAAATCCACCTCCTGTTGTGGAAAGGGAAAACTCTCACTCAGAGCACTCCCATACCTCTGAGCCAGAAACCGGCTTACATCTCTCCCTGCTCTGCAGAGGAAGCTGGTAACCCCTTTGCCTAGGAGGCATACCCTAAAGGCTTTAAAACATGAATAAAATGATGAAAAGAACTATCCACAGCTTCTATGCAGAAAAAGAGCAGATCAGCAAACCTGAAGAGACAACAAATAGCAAAAATGCAGCAGACTTTCCTCTTTTACATGATGCTTCCCTAGAAGAGACCATTAAAAGTCTCAAAACAGAGAAAAAATGGGGAAAGGAAAGAGAAGCCTACAAAAAAAACTTGAAAATAATTGGAAAAAGAAAAGTCTGAAAAAGAATTGTGAATTGAAAAATAAAGAATCACAAAATAGGATTTGGAATTGAAAAGACAAAGAACTACAAGAAAGTGGATTTTGGGAATTGAAAAGACAAAGAACCACAAGAAAGTAGGATCTGTGAATTGAAAAGAAAATAATTAATTAAAAGAAAAATTAGTGAAATGGAAAAAAATCAAGACCAAAACAATACATTTAAAAACTAATTGGACAATACAGAAATAAGTAAAAAAAGCTAATGAAGAAAATATTTCTTTTAAAAATTAGAATGAATAAATAGAAATTAATGATTCATTAACGCAAGAATCATAACAAAAAAAAAAATGACAAACTGAAAACATAATTATCTACTTGCAAAATGACAAACGAGAAAATAGATCTAGAGATAATTGAGGATTATTGACCTTTCCCAAAACTATGATAAAAAAAGAGCCTAGATACTATTTTACAAGAAATCATCAAAGAGAACCCCAGATGTTAGAACAGAAGGAAAAAACATTAAAGAATTATCAAACCTCTGAAAGAAACCCCAAAAAAACCCCAAGGAATATTGTAAATTTCAGAACTATCAGATTAAGGAAAAATTTTTTGGCCC
The DNA here is from genome assembly GCF_902635505.1 of Sarcophilus harrisii. Classification (NCBI taxonomy): domain Eukaryota; kingdom Metazoa; phylum Chordata; class Mammalia; order Dasyuromorphia; family Dasyuridae; genus Sarcophilus; species Sarcophilus harrisii. The sequence goes on along the minus strand of NC_045426.1, from coordinate 174,222,999 downwards.
AAAAAAAAAATTTAAAACTGAGGTGCCAATAAGGATCATCAAGATCGGCTGCCTCATTAAAGGACCGGGCCTGGAATCTGATATTCCGAAAGGCAAAAGACCTTAGGATGCAGCCAAGAATAAACTACCCAGCTAAGCTGAGCATTTTCTTCCAGGGAAGAAGATGGTCATTTAATGAAACAAATGAATTCCATTTCAGAATGGAACAGAACTAAACAAAAAATTTGATCTCCAACCATAGAACTCAAGAGAAGCAGAAAATGTAAAAATAACTCTTGAGAATTATATTTCTGTTGTGGATATACAAAAAGAATGCATGTATAATTTGATTTTACTGATATAACATAAAAAAGGGAAGTCAATATGGAAAAGGGATGATGGCAAAATAAGGTGGGAAGGAGGGATAAAAAGAGGGAAACCACATCCCACGAAGAGGCAAAGGAAACTTATCATATCTGAGGAAATTTAGAGAGAGGGAGGAACACTGTGGAATCTTCTCCTCATCAGAGTTGGCTCAAAGAAAATAATTGACATTTGTTTTAGAGAAAATTCTCTTGCCTTCATTAAAAAGGGGAGAGGGAAGGGGAAAAAGAAAAGAGTAATAAGGGAAGGAAGGGGAAAAGATTCAAAGGGGGGAGGGAGGGATTCTAAAGAGGGTAAGCATCGTGATACAAGTGGGATACATAAGTTCAAAAAGGGGAAAGAGGGTTGAGGGAGGCAAGAAAAAGTAAAGCATAATCTGGGGTTATTAGGATGGCAGGAAATACAGATTTAGTAATTCTAACCGTAATGGAATGGGATGAACTCCCCATAAAGAGGAGGCAGATAGCAGACTGGATCAAAAGTCAGAACCCTACAATATGTTGTTTACAAGAAACACATTTAAAGCAGGGAGATACATATAGAGTAAAGGTAAAAGGTTGGAGCAAAATCGATTATGCTTCAGGTGAAGTCAAAAAAGCAGGAATAGCCATCCTTATCTCAGATCAAGCAAAAGCAAAATTGATTAATTAAAAGAGATAAGGAAGGAAACTACATCCTGAAAAGGGTAGCATAAACAACGGCTGATCAATATTAAACATATATGCACCAAGTGGTATGGCATCCAACTTCCTAAAGGAGAAGTTAAGAGAGTTGCAAGAAGAAATAGACAACATAACTGTAACAGTGGGAGATCTCAACCTTGCACTCTCAGAATTAGACAAATCAAACCACAAAACAAATAAGAAAGAAATTAAAGAAGTAAATAGAATATTAGAAAAATTAGGTATGTTGGAACTTTGGAGAAAATTGAATGGAGATAGAAAGGAATATACTTTCTTCTCAGCCGTTCATGGAACCTATTCAAAAACTGACCATATATTAGGACATAAAGACCTCAAACTTAAATGCAAGAAAGCAGAAATAGCAAATGCTTTCTTTTCAGATCATGATGCAATAAAAACTACATTCAATAAAAAGTTAGGAGGAAATAGACCAAAAAGTAATTGGAAACTAAACAATCTCATCTTAAAGAATATGGATGAAGCAGCAAATTATAGATACAATTAATAATTTCACTCAAGATAACGACAATAATGAGACATCATACCAAAATTTGTGGGATGCAGCCAAAGCGGTAATAAGAGGGAATTTTATATCCTTAGAGGCTTACTTGAATAAAACAGAGAAAGAAAAGATTAATGAATTGGGCTTACAACTAAAAAACTAAAAAGACCAAATTAAAAGCACCAATCAAATACTAAATTTGAAATTCTAAAATTGAAAGGAGAAATTAAAATATTGAAAGTAAAAAACATTGAACTAATTAATAAAACTAAGAGTTGGTTCTATGAAAAGCCAATAAAATAGATAAGCCTTTGGTAAATCTGATTAGAAAAAGGAGGAAAATGAAATTAGTAGTCTTAAAAATGAAAAGGGAGAACTTTCCACCAATGAAGAGGAAATTAGAAAAATAATGAGTTATTTTGCTCAACTTTATGCCAATAAATCTGATAACCTAAGTGAAATGGATGACTACCTCCAAAAATAGACTTCCGACTACAGAGGAGGAAGTAATTTTGAACAGTCCCATTTCAGAAAAAGAAATAGAACAGGCAATTAAACAACTACCTAAGAAAACCCAGTACCAGATGGATTTATATGTGAATTCTACCAAACATTTAAAGAACAATTGGCCCTAATGTATATAAATTATTTGATAAATGGGAATGAAGGAGTCCTACCAAATTCCTTCTATGACACAGACATGGTACTGATAATAAAACCAGGTAGGTTGAAAAAGAAAGAAAAAATTATAGACCAATTCCCAATGAATATTGATGCTAAAATCTTAAATAAGATATTAGCAAAAAGACTACAGAAAATCATCTCCAGGATAAAACACTATGATCAAGTAGGATTTATACCAGGAATGCAGGGCTGGTTCAATATTAGGAAAACTATCGATATAATTGGCCATGTCAATAACCAAATTAAAAAAAAACCATATGATCATCTCAATAGATGCAGAAAAAGCATTTGACAAAATCCAACATCCATTCCTATTAAAAACACTTGAGAGCATAGGAATAAATGGCCTTTTCCTTAAAATAATCAGCACCCATTTAAACCATCAGTAAGCATCATATGTAATGGAGACAAACTGCAAACCATCCTTAATAAGATCTGGAGGAAACAAGGTTGATCAATGCTACTATTTAATATTGTATTAGAAACCTAGCTTTAGTAAGTGCTGAGAAAGAGATTAAGGAATAAGAATAGGCAATGAGGAAAACCAAATTATCACTCTTGCCGATTTTACATGATGGTATACTTAGAGAACCCCAGAGATTCTACTAAAAAGTTATTAGAAATAATCCACAACTTTAGCAAAGTTGCTGGTTATAAAATAAACCCACAGAAGTCATCAGCATTCTTATATATCACCAAAAAATCCAACAGTCAGAGTTACAAAGAGAAATCATTAAAGTAACTACTGATAATATAAAATATTTAGGAATCTATCTGCCAAGGGAAAATGAGAAACTTTATGAGCAAAATTACAGACCAACTTTTCACACAAATTAAGTCTGATCTAACCAATTGAAAGATATTAAATGCCTTGGATAGGGCAGCAAATATAATAAAGATGACAATATTACCTAAACTAATCCATTTATTTAGCTATACCAACCAGACCCCAAAACTATTTTAATGACCTAGAAAAATAACAACAAAGTTCATATGGAAAACAAAAGGTCAAGAATTTCAAGGGAATTAATGAAAAAAATCAAAATGATGGTGGCTTAGCTGTACCAGATCTAAAATTATATTATAGAGCAGCAAGTTACAAAACCATTTGGTTTGAATGATTAGTTGATCAGTGGAATAGATTAGGTTCAAGGGACAAAATAGTCAACAAATATAGCAACCTTAGTCTTTGAAAACCCAAAGATCCCAGCTTTTGGGATAAGAACTACTGTTTGATAAAATTGCTGGGAAAAATTGAAACCAATATGGCAGAAACTAGGCATTGATCCATACTTAATAGACACCAAGATAAGGTCAAAATGGGTTCATGACCTAGGCATAAAGAATGAAATTATTAATAAATTAGAGGAACATAGGATAGTTTACCTCTAGACCTGTGGAAGGGAAGGTCTTATGACTCAAACAGAACTAGAGATCAATTGATCACAAAATAGAAAATTTCGATTATACAAACTGAAAAGTTTTTTGTCAAACAAAACTAATGCAGACAAAATTAGAAGGGAAGCAATAAACTGGGAAAATATTTTACAGTCAAAGGTTCTGATAAAGGCCATTTCCAAAATATATAGAGAATTAACTCTAATTTATAAAAATCAAGCCATTCTCCAATTGAAAATGGTCAAAGGATATGAACAGACAATTCTCAGATGAAGAAATTGAAACTATTTCTAGTCATATGAAAAGATGCTCCAAGTCATTATTAATCAGAGAAATGCAAATTAAGACAACTCTAAGATACTCACCACACACCTGCGATTGACTAAGATGACAGGAAAAATAATGATTGTTGGAGGGGATGTGGGAAAACTGGGACATTGATGCATTGTTGGTGGAGTTGTGAACTAATCCAACCATTTTGAGAGTGTTTGAACTATGCTCAAAAGTTATCAAAATGTGCATACCTTTGTTTTAGCAAAGTGTTACTACTGGGCTTATATCCCAAAGAGATTATAAAGAAGGAAAGGGACCTATGTGCACGAATGTTGTGGCAGCCCTCTTGTGTGGTAGAAACTGGAAACTGAAATGGAGCCTCATCAGTTGGAGAATGGCTGAATAAATTTGGTATATGAATATTATGAAATTACTGTTCTGTAAGAAATGCCAAAACAGGATGATTTCAGAAAGGCCTGGAGACTTAAATAACTGATGCTAATGAAATGAGCAGGACCAGAGATCATTATATTAACCAACAATATATATGATGACCAGTTCTGATGGACCTGGCCATCCTCAGCAAGGAGATCAACCAAATCATTTCCAATGGAACAGTAATGAACTGAACCAGCTACGCCCAGAGAAAGTACTCTGGGTAATAACTAAAAACCATTACATTGAACTCCCAATCCCTATATTTATGCCTATCTGCATTTTTTATTTCCTTCACAAGCTAATTGTACAATATTTCAGAGACTGATTCTTTTTGTACAGCAAAAATGGTTTCATGTATACTTATTGTTATCTAATTTATATTTTAATATATTTAACATCTACCATCCTGCCATCTGGGGGGGGGGGGGTAAGAGGTGAAAATTGGAACAAGAGGTTTGGCAATTGTTAATGCTGTAAAGTTACCCATGCATATAACCTGTAAATAAAAGGCTATTAAATAAATAAATAAATAAAAAACAAAAACAAACAAACAAACAAACAAAGGAACAGTAAGTTCTTATCCCAATAGCTGAGGTCTTTGGGTTTGTCAAAGACTAGGTTGCTATAGTTGTTGACTGTTGACAAAACCATTCTTATAAAATGTTACATATGTGGTTATTTTTTTTCTTAATAAGAAATTTATTAAGATGAAAGAATGCACTTTTAATTAGAAAAATAACTATTAGGACATACAACCCATTTGTTGACAGGTACTTCTTCTTTGTACATAAATACAACAAAAAATTATAGAAGATGGTTGATTATTATATTATGTGGTACAATCTCCTTTGTTTCAAATAAACAGTTATTTGTTATGGTCAAGTATTCTAAAATTACTTTAAAAAGATGCAATCTCAAGGAAATGCCATAGTGTATGGAAAAGAACACTAAATCAGGAGTTAAGAAACATCCCTGAACTGGGATAATACAATGCAACACATATTTACTGAGCAATTCTGTACAGTAACCAGTAGCAGATCTTGGAGAAATACTAAAGTAAATATAACAAAGTCCTTTCCGACATGGAGTCTAGAAGGGGATACTCAACTTATACCCGAATTAGTATAAAATAAAACAGAACATAATGCACAAGGGAGGGAAGTATGCAACAAAAGGCTATGCATGTAAGGTCTGAGGAAGAAAAGCCCAGGAAATCAAAATAGGCCTAACAAAAGTGTTGGCACAATGAACTGGGTCTTGAAGAATGAATAGGATGACCATAAGCTTACAAATAGAGGACATCCCAGGCAGAGAGAAAAGACATAGTAGTAGGGCTCATGACATTTTAGGAGCAAAAGCTGGAGATGAAATAGAATGAGATATGTATGGAAAAACAGAAAGCTTGGCAGGGGGATGGACTATATATATGGTGGAGAGTAGTGTGAGATAAAGCTGGAAAAGTAGGGTTATAGCAGAATGACCCCAAATTCCACACTGAGCATCTTGAATTTCATGGAAGGAAATCACTTATTATTTCTGGGCCTTGATTTTCTCTTCTCTGATAAAAAAATTGGACTGGGTGATCTCTAACATCCTTTCCATATTTGAATTTCAGTTATTCTACATAAATATTCACGTTCTACATACATATTCAAGAACTCTTTCAATGACATAATCAATGAATCTATTACCACCACAGATATACATAATCATGGCAAATATATCTAAAAACATACCCTCATAGAGTTAAAAATTGCCCTGTCCTTGACTATACAACTGAAATTAAACAGGACACCCAGAGGAGATCATAATTAGTTCTGCAGCTGTTCAAGATCTCTCAGCCAAAAAGTCAGTTTATTGATGTATGGCTATTTTTTTTAACTAGTAGTTCTCTATTGTGCATGTCTTTAACTTTTTATATTAAAATGTTCAATTAAAGAGAAACTCAGGTTTCTGGTTCTTGCTATGTATTCAGTAAAGCTTGTGTTTGACATAATTCACTGTGCTGCCTGATTCTGAGTGCTAGAACATGTTCTATTCTCATATATCAACCTGTAAATACATTCTTAGTAATTCAAATGTTGATTTTTGATAGATAACTAATTTAATAAAAAACTTTACTCAAGACATTAAAATCAATATTAGATTATATGGAAATAGTTTTTAATTATTAAAATTTAAAAAGCTATAAGAGACCCATCATGTCATTGAGTTCAGCTTTCATTTGCAGATGAAGGAGTTGACCATGGAAGGAAAGGAATAATCATTTTATATAATGAAATCACTATGTGCCAGACATTGTGCTAAGTACTTTGTAAATTTAATCTCATTTGAACTTCAAAACCATCCTCCAAGGTAAGTGCTATAATTATTTCCATTTTACAATTAAGAAAATAAATCAGACAGAAGTTAAGTGACTTCTCTTCAGTTGTGCAGCTAACTGCTAACACCACAGTTGTGCAGCTAACTGCTAACATAGGCATAAAGTTGTAGGCATAAAGAACGTTTTCCTGACTCAGGGCCAAATGCTCTATCCACTGTACCACTTGCCTTGATAAGAAACTTATGGAAAATTGAAATGAATTCCCCAAATCATACAATTAGTTGATGATATATAGAACTAGAACCTCTCAATTTCTAGTTTAGGTGATTTACTAGTGATCTCAGAGGATTACTAAGAGATTGAAAGGATTTTACAGGTTATCTCTCTAATACCCTTCTTTTACAGAGGAGAGAACTGTGGTGCACAGAGCCTTAAGTAGTATGTCTAATGTTACAAAGGTGATACAGAGCAAAACTGAGTTCCATATTCATATTTTCAGATTCCATCTACAATGCTCTATGTAAGGTCACAAAGATGTTAAGTGGCAAAGCCAAGAAAGTATTCAAATCCATGTCCTCAGAAGCCAAATTCAGCCTTAATTCTACTGCAACATGTTCAGCCTGTTAAAGACCTCAAGGATAGAACATTTGGACCTCCCAAGTTCCAAACACATGGACTAATGTTCTTACTACTCTAAAAAGATGACTTCGTTATAATGTATAACAATACAAAAATTCATTATTTTTCATTTGTCAATGAAGAAAAGTCCATTATATTTGTATATCAATTTCTTATTGACAGCATGAAATTTGCCATTATTTTACATTTGGATTTTTTCCAGATACTGTCTTTCTAGCTTTTTTTTACTCTCTGAAATTTAAAGAAATCAGCAACACTGTGACAAGAAGGAAATAACTCACCCACAAATTTATTTCTCATATTATGTTGCCTGTAGAGATGTTCCCAAAAATTAACTCAAATAATTGAGAACTAATTATATCTCTTAAGTGAAATTTCTAAAACATAACTACAATGAACTATATATATATATATATATATATAAATGTATTCAGATTATTTTTTATCTATTCCTTGGAACTATTTCAGAGAGGGATTTGGTGTTTTCTTTTGTTTTTTCTTTTTTATTTGAAAGACAAAGGTAAGAGAAAATAAATTCAAATAGGGAAGCACATTTATTTAATATTTTTAATCTTATACATATATAATTATATAGAGAACTGAAAATTTTCATTACTTTCTTTTTAAATTTTGTTTCCTAATGAAAAGAAGATATTAAAAAATATTTATGTGTTAACCTAATAGATGAACTATTGCTATAGTAATGATTACAAATTCAATACTATCAATTATAATGTGAATGAGAGCTAGAATGTGGTAATAATTACATTTATTACACTTTGATCTATGATAATATCAGCTGTATAACAATTTTTCAAATTTATAATATGCATGAATAGATGTTTATGAAGAAAACAATACCTATTCACACAAAAAGATATGCTTCTACAATTTTAACTTTTTCAATTAATAGTCTTTTAAAGGATATTTCATTAGTCAAAAAACCTGAACAATTTGACTTGTAATTTGGGCTCTTCATGAAATAGGTTTGAATGTTTTTACACTTTAATTTATAGTAAAATAGCTGAAAAGGGATATGTGGTGCAATGGATATAGTCCCAGGCTTGCAGTCTGGAAGATCTGAATTCAAATCCAGCTTCAGACCCCTACCAACTATGTGACCCTGGACAAATCACTTAAATGTTTGCCTCAATTTGCTCATCTGTAAAATAAGTTGGAGAAGGAAATGGCAAACCAATGCAGTATTTTCGTCAAGAAACTCCAAATGGAATTGCAGAATGTAGAACACAACTGAAAAATGATTGAACAACAGAAAACAAGCTGGAAAGGAACTCCAGAAAACACTGCAAAAGAAATATGAAGAAAATATGAGGTCAATTTCCTCACTGAGACATCTTCAAACGTTTTCAAATATTCCATACAAGAAAACTCATTAAAAAGTGAGATTTTTGGCATGGACCCACACTTAACATCATACACCAAGATAAAAATCAAAATGGATTCATGATTTAGGCATAAAGAACAAAATTATAAATAAATTAGAGGAATATAGGATAGTTTACCTCTCAGACTTGTGGAGAAGGAAGGAATTTGTGACCAATGAAGAACTAGAGATCATTATTAATCACAAAATAGAAATTTTTGATTATATCAAATTAAAAAGCTTTCTTATAAACCAAACTAATGCAAATAAGATTAGAAGGGAAGCAATAAACTGGGAAAACATTTTTACAGTTAAAAGTTCTGATAAAGGCCTCATTTCCAAAATATACAGAGAACTGACTTTAATTTATAAGAAATCAAGCCATTCTCCAATTGATAAATTGTCAAAGGATATGAACAGACAATTTTCAGATGATGAAATTGAAACTATTTCTACTCATATGAAATGGTGTTCAAAATCACTATTGATCATAGAAATGCAAATTAAGACAACTCTGAGATACCACTACACATCTGCCAGATTAGCTAAGATGACAGGAAAAAATAGTGATGAATGTTGGAAGATATACAGGAAAACTGGGACACTGATGCATTGTGAGTGGAGTTGTGAATGGATCCAGCCATTCTGGATAGCAGTTTGGAACTATGCTCAAAAAGTTATCAAACTGTGCATACTCTTTGATCCAGCAGTGTTACTACTGGGCTTATATCTTAAAGAAGGGAAAGGGACCTGTATGTGCCAAAATCTTTGTGGCAGCCCTTTTCATAGTGCTAGGAACTGGAAATTGAATGGATGCCCATCAATTGGAGAATGGTTGGGTAAATTGTGGTATATAAATGTTATGGAATATTATTGTTCTGTAAGAAACGACCAGCAGGATGAATACAGAGAAGCTTGGAGAGACATGAACTGATGCTAAGTGAAATGAGCAGAACCAGGAGATCATTATATACGTCAACAACAATACTGTATGAGGATGTATTCTGATGGAAGTGGATTATCTTCGACAAAGAAAAGATCCAATTCAGTTCCAATTGATCAATGATGGATAAAATCAGCTGCACCCAGAGAAGGAACACTGGGAAATGAATGTAGGCTACTTGCATTTTTGCTTTTCTTTCCAGGTTATTTTTTACCTTCTGAATCCAATTTTTCTTGTGCAACAAGAGAACTGTACAGATCTGCACACATATATTGTATCTAAGATATACTTTAACATGTTTAACATGTATAAGACTGCCTGCCATCTAGAGGAGGGGGTAGAGGGAGGTAAAGGAAAAGCTGGAATAGAAGTGAGTGCAAGGGACAATGTTGTAAAAATTACCCATACCTATGTTCTGTCAATAAAAAGCTATAATAAGAAAAGAATGTATACTTTAATGAGCAAAGATAAAAAAAATTGAGTTTTTTTCAGATTCATAATGCTATATATAAATTATAGAGGCCACTTCTTGAAAGCCGTTGACAATTTAATCCAATAACCGGATTATCTTTAAACAGGGAAGCAATGAAGAGGAAGAGGAAATATTATTTTATAAGTTTAAAGAGTACAACTACAATAAAATCATGAAAATGAACAAAGAAAAATATTTCTTAAAAGTAAGGCTTATTAAATGACAGCATTATCTCCCAAGGAATGAAGTGAAAGCCCCATTTATTAAGAAACTAGAAACTAGTCTGACAAAGCACTTCAAAATAGATTATAGGCATCCAATCTGCATTGGCAGGGGAACTGCTTTGAAAAATGCTTTCTTATTTTCAACCATGATTGTCAAAAAATAAAACACAAAAGAAAGATAAATGTCTTTTGGAAAATGTTATTTGTAAATATGCTCCCATTGCAAATAAAATATCTTGGGGGTAGGGAAGGTAGAAATTTGTTTTATTCACAAATTTCCAAATTAAAGAATTAATAATCTTTTTGTTTGCATATGTTTCGAAATATAAATGTTTTATTAAAATAGTTTTATTTGCTTTTTTTCTCCAAATAGGTTTTGAACAATGACTAAAGTATATATACAAAACAACTTCACAATAAAAAGGAAAAGCAGTAATAATTTTTCGACTATCCATGAGAAGCTAGAAAGGAGAAAGGAAAAAAATTCAGTCCATCACCTGTTAGGCACAGAAATCACAGATGACATTGTTTGTCAGTTATTTCAAAGAAAAAAATTTGGAAAAATTAATTATATTATTGGGAAATCAGGTGACACTAGTATTCAGATATGTATATTTATTATTATTTGCCCAAGGTCTAGCTTCTATCTAAGGTAACTGGATATTTCTTATCACCTGCTATTTAATCAACTGCTGTAGCCCCAAATACTCAGTATATGTGGACAATCAGCCTATATTCATTAGGATACTCTTTGGGATGACTGGTTATCAAGTTGTCTGGGGGAACTATATTATAAGTCTTTCTAGTTTGACTCAGAAATTTTGTACAGCTTGTATCTGGCAAATCCATCTCTGAAAGCAGAGGCTTATCTACAGGCCAGCATAAGGCAATGGATAGACCTTGAATGGATGTGTGTAACTTAATATGTGGATTCTTTAACATTAGCTCATGATATCTTTATCTACTAAAAATGTCTGCCTTCACAAACTGGCTACTTTTCAAAGTTTCAAACGTTGTATGATTCAGCCAAATTCATCTTTCTCTTCCCTATGCACAAAATTCCATGCATTTTCTCTGTGCCTTTGCAGAGACTGTATGTACCACATACTTTAAATTCACTCCTCTTTATTTCTACTCTTTAAGGAAACCCTGGCACACTACAAAATGGTTATAATTTGGTAACATCTGCTTTCAGAAAGCCTAAGTTGATGCTCAGATGGGCTAATAACATCCCTCTGGAAATTACTTTCTAGATACCATGTATATGGAATCGTATCTATGCTTACCCTTCCTCCACAGAATGTAAGCTACTTGATGACAGGGATCTTGTGGTTTTATGTGTTTATATCCTTAATGCCTAGCAAATTATTTATATATAACAGATGGTTAATAAATGCTTGTTGTTTGAATGACCTACTAAAATTCAACTTTTCTTCATTCTACTCTTATTTTCAGCAAAAAAAGAGTCATGAATTTTAATTTTATAATTATTGCCAATTTATTCTAAAGAACTTCAAATTTTATTATCAATATTTCCTATTCATGCTCCATAGTTGTGATTTGGGCAGCATTTTAAAAGAACACTTTCTTTCTCTTTTTTTTTGGATGGAAAATGTGCATCTCTGGGTCAAACTAGCTGGACTTGTAATATAGTTCCCCCAGACAACTTGATAACCAGTCATCCCAAAGAGTACCCTAGTGAATATAGGCTGATTGCCTCTATATACTGAGTCTTTGGGGCTATAGCTATTGATGAAATAGCAGGTAATAAGAAATATCCAGTTACATTAGATAAAAGTTAGACCTTGGGCAAATAATAAATATACATATCTGAATACTAGTGTCACCTGATTTTTAAAAAATGAACTGGTAATAATAGTAGTAGTAGCTACTAAAAAAAGAACGAGAGATAAAAGAATGATAACTTGGGAGTACAGAGATATTCTGATCCACCCCAGATGCTATAAGAATAAGAGGAAAACCTCTAATAGATTGGGGAGATCTTTTTTGAAAGACTTATGGGAAACCAAAGATCAGAATGACAAAGAATGATAAGGGTTAGAGGTTTTCAATCTGCATCATTAGAGGTAATGACAAACCTATTAAAATCACAGATAATCAATGGAAAACAAGCAGCCAAGAAACAAATGATATTTTCTAAAATATGTCATAGGATTCTCAGAATTAGATAGAGAATTATTGACCAACTTTTAAGTTTTTCAATCTTCTCTCTTCTGCACTTTTTCATAAAGTATATGAGAATCAGTGTATGAGAATATTAAGTGGTTGAAAAAAAGAATAAAGAAGTAAAAAACAAAAAGGAATGGCAACCTTTAATAAAGTTATCAATTATATATTTAAAATAAACTTATTAATTACTTAGGAGTACAGTATGGATAACAGACATAAATTATACAGGTATAAAGAAACAAATATAACCAAGTAGCATATATAGTGTAATGGAAAACTCGAATTCAAGTCCCTTCTTTGACATATATGTGTGATCTTGACTGAGGAAATCACTCAACATATTAGTATTCAAAGACAGTTCTCCAAAACAAGTAACAGAATAGTCACCAATCCATATTGATAAAAGGAGCTTCTTCATTGGGAATTCCCTACACCAGTGAAATTATAGGAACTAAAAAAAAGAAAAAAAAAAGTCATGTAGTTATAGATGTATATATACATGTATGTGTGTATATATGCATATATATAATATGTATATGTGTATAACTATATATACACATATGTGACTTTATATAAAAAGGGTGATTATATATGGAGAATTATATATTTGAACTAGAATTTCATGAAATTAAAATGTTTCATGCCATTAACAGCTTGTTCAAAGAAGTATGCAAATTTAGATACACATCTTTAAAAAGCAAAGCCTGTCATATACATAGAACTAAAGAATAAGCTGGACATCTATTTTAAAACAAAGAATTCAGAACAAGAGGATCTTTCACCTGAAGATACAGCAAAGAAGATTCAAAAGAAAGGTAGGGAGAAAACTAGGAGAAAAAAGTGACATAAATCTAGAAGAGGGTGAACAATGATATCAAAGATAACAGAAAGGTTAAAAACAATGAGAACTGATAAAAGTCCATTAGATTTAGCACTAGGAATTTACTGGTCACTTCTGAGAAAGTAATCTCATTGAATGATGAGGTGGAAGGCCAGATAATAGAGGGTTTAGAAGCTAATGAAAGGAGAGGAAATGAAAGCACCTATTAAAGATGACTTTCCCAAGGAGTTTAGCTGAGAAAAAAAAGCAAAGAAGAAAGGACAAAGATTAGCAAGGATGGTTGAATCAAATATATTTATTTGTTTGTTTTTAAAGATAGGGATAAAGTCTGTAAATAGAGATAAAAGATCCCATGGGGATGGAAGGGAGGGTAGAGAAACTACTGGAGAGGACAGGAAGGAATGAGATCACAGGTGAGTGTTGAAGCAGAAGAACCAGAAGTACCTTTTACTGTGAGACTAAGTAGGAGTGTAAGGAGAAAATAGAAAAAAATATCAGAAATGACAATGTAATGACATTGTAATGAGGTGGAAAAGAAAAAAGGGAACTCTTTGTGGCTGGCCTCAATTTTTTCAGTGACTCATGAAGTAAGGTCCATAATTGAAAGGGTAGGGGAAAATATGCTATGAGAGATTTGAAGAGGATTCCAAATCAAAAAGGTTTGGAAATGGCAGTTTTGGTGAAAGGGATAGTGAGCTGAATGTTTGTGGCAGCCCTCTTTGTAGTGGCTAGAAACTGGAAACTGAGTGGATGCCCATCAGTTGGAGAATGGCTGAATAAATTGTGGTATATGAATATTATGGAATATTATTGTTCTGTAAGAAATGACCAACAGGATGATTTCAGAAAGGCCTGGAGAGACTTACACGAACTGATGCTGAGTGAAATGAGCAGGACCAGGAGATCATTATATACTTCAGCAATACTATATGATGACCAGTTCTGATGAACCTGGCCATCCTCAGCAAGGAGATCAACCAAATCATTTCCAATGGAGCAATAATGAACTGAACCAGCTACGCCCAGAGAAAGAACTCTGGGTATGACTAAAAACTATTACATTGAATTCCCAATCCCTATATTTATGCCCACCTGCATTTTTGATTTCCTTCACAAGCTAATCGTACAATATTTCAGAGTCTGATTCTTTTTGTACAGCAAAATAACGGTTTGGTCATGTATATTTATTGTGTATCTAATTTATATTTTAATATATTTACCATCTACTGGTCATCCTGCCATCTGGGGGAGGGGGTGGGGGGTAAGAGGTGAAAAATTGGAACAAGAGGTTTGGCAATTGTTAATGCTGTAAAGTTACCCATACATATAACCTGTAAATAAAAGGCTATTAAATTAAAAAAAAAAAAAAAAAGAAAGGGATAGTGAGTGGGTCAGGAAGATGAAAAAGCCTTGCCTTACAGTGATAAAGTCTATTTCAAATTGTATATCTGACTGGTATCTCAAAATTCAACATGTCTAAAGAGATTACAGACATAAATTTGCAGTGTACTCTTGAAGTTTTGTGATTCTTCTCCAGCTCTGTTTAGCAGCACATGGATCAGGATGAAGAAGGGAGATAGTGAGAATAATCCATGGTTGGGATCTGGTGAGGCTTGAATAGCAATAGGTAATAGTTTCAAGGATAGAGAAATAGGAAAGAAAGAAATATAATTTAGTGTTAAAGCATGTCTTTTGTTTTTATCTGTGTTCTTTATAAGACCTTGCTTTTCCTCTAAAGAACACTGCTCATAACATCTAGGGAAAATAAATGCCCCCTTAAATTAACATACTATTCAACGCATTTTTAGGCATCTATTATAGGTCTGATACCATGCTAAGTGATAGAGATACCTAGGCAAAAAATGAAATAATTCTTCTCTCAAGGAACTTCCATTCTATTGTGGAGTGGAAATAAAGATACAGATATTTCTGTAGAAAATATACACCAAGAGATTTTTTTTTCAGAGGGAAATAACACTAATCGCTCATACTATATAAACAATAAAATGGGTTGAATAAACACTATTTTGTCTTTTGCTTTTGAAATATATTATTTATCCAGTAAAACACTCCTTCTAATCTAGTTCAACTTATATATTTATTTTTAAAATCAAGTAAGGGGGAACTAGCTTCTTTTCAAGATAGACTCTTCTGCTTTTGAATAGTACTGATAGGCCTCACTATTTACAGTGAATATTAAAACTGGTTTTCACTTGAAGAGTAGACATTATTAAAAAGAAAAAGAAAGGCGATCAAAACATACTACGTAAGTGAAGGAAGAAAGATAGAATTAGTATTCTGAATAATTAACAAAAATAACCTAAGCACATACAACTAAAAGGTGAGTATAGATGCAATATTGGTCTACCCTTATTGTAAGAAAGAAATAAAGAATCATTCTCTCTTTTACAGGATCTGAAAGAAGTTTTCATAGTGAAAAGAATAAATACTCAAGTCACCACCAGCCATCAAAAATCATCACTGGCATTTCTTCCAAATTTCATTTTCCAACAGAGATATCCATTTAAAGATGCTAGATTCTGGAAAAATAATTTTAGGAATAATGTAGCAAGTTATGAATAAGTATATATCTAATGAATTTCTAATATTTTTAGACTCATTCATCTGTAAACTTTACTATTATCTTTCTTTTAGAAGAATGGATGAGCTCTGATAAGTTATATTTGGAACACACCAATTAATTTAAAAGAAGTGAATCAGAAAAATGACAGTATCTTCATCACTCCTTCTCTTCATATGAGACCTAGAGCACTCCCACTGACAGTCACAGACAGGAGAGAACATAAATATGAGCCACCAGAGCATTTATCAGATCGTTTTTCTCCTAATGCATCAAGCTAAAAACTGTCAAGAAACCGACATGTAAAGAACAAGCATTTAGTTACTACACTTGAACCTAAAATAATTCATCATTATTATTTTAAGGAACTATATGATTAATCCCTTTCAAAAAAAAAAAAAGTTTTCACATGCATGTTCCTTTCAAACTTTTTTTTAAAAAACTGGTGGATTCTAGCAATTATTTTCATACAGAACATGAAATATCTATTTATTTTAAAGACTGTTTGCTATTTTAATCCAATTGCACAAAATTCTACCAATTACAAATATGCATTTAAAAATTTTTCAAGGTCTGTTATCAATTCACTTTATTGATATGAATAAAGTCACTTTTGCTAGAAGTGTACTGTCAACATGTGTGAAGGGAGAGGCCTAAGTAAAGAATTTTAGTGAAGAGTAATTAGGTTTAAAGTATTTTCAAAACTAATCAACAAATAAAGCACTTTATATGGGAAGGGAACTGGCTCCAAGCTTAAATAGATTTAAAATGACCTACTTTCTTCACCCCTCATTCTTTTTTCTAGAATACCTTTTTCCTTCATCCCAAAAAGTTTCTGTCATAACATTATGCTTTAGATAAAAGTAGATGAGGTTGTCCAGCTGGTATTATTTAAGGACCACTATTAGCATTGTTCCTTTGGATTAAAGTTCTAAGTCTCTAGGAAGTATTATTAAACCTTAGAAGTAAGGGATGGGGAGTGACTTGGGGGACGGTGAGTGATGTAGAGGGTAGAGGTGGGGGAATAGAACATCCTGGCCCAAATTCATTTACCACATTGAATACTTTCTTACAATTAAGGAAAAGGAAAGAAGAATAAATGCAATCAGTTGTAGTTTTTGTTTGTTAGTTTGTTTATCCCCAGGGGATGTTGCAGTGAAAGGCTGCAGCAGGTTGTGTAATTATCAGTATAAATTAAAGTCCTCAATTCAATTCAGCTAACATGTATTAAAGTATAGTATTGTGGTATGTACTAGAGATACTAAGATGAAAAATGCCACAATACAAGCTTTCAAAAAGTTTATAATCCTTATTATTTAACAGTTATAAGAGGACTGTGCAATTATGAAACTTCTCATATGAGCAACATCCTCAAAAAATTAAGACAAAGCCTTCTTCTCAAAGTGATTTGCATGTACTTTATTATTGCCACTAAGTAACACTAAAAAATTCCCTAAAAGTCAAATGATTGCTGTTGTTAATTGTAATGTAATAAATAGAGCTATAGCTACTAAATTAAATATAGTACATAAAATTTGATTTTTTAAGTAAGAAAAGTTTTCAAAAACCTTTTTTCCCTTCATACATTAAACTTAGCATGTGAGAATTGTTTATATATTTCTATGCAAAATTTTCTGGATTATCTTTTTCATAAAACTTTTAAAAAATGTTTTGAAAATGTTTCAGGTTTCCTCAAAGTACCACAGATGCAAAAGTGGCAAAGCCAACTTCAGGAAAAACAAAATTAGCTTCCTTTTACTGAATGGAGCCTGAGGGACTTCCTTCTAACTGCTGGGGGGAAAAAAAGATATAAATTCTGCCTTCTAAAATGTTGAAATCCTTGTAGATAAGATACTTAAAGTATTATGGTCATATGGATTGTTTTTGCTTCTGAAAGAAATGGAAATAGGCTCATGCAATTTTAAAAGATCCTAGTAAGTAATCTGTTTTACAGAACCTTGTCTCTTCTAGAGACTCTTTTTTGAATCAGTCATTAAATTGACAACTATGTAGAAAGTACCTTTCCACATATGCCTGAAAGAAAAGTAACAGTCCCTGACTTTAAAGAACTTATATTCTATCCAAAAATATGGCAGGTATATAAATGAGTATGTGCCGATTGCAGACAAAATAAATACAAGCAAATTTGAGGGGGTATTAGTAACTATGGGGAAATAAGAAAAGGCTTCATATAGAATGTTGCACTTGAGGCAGATGATGATGTTGAGGTGTACCAAATGTTGAGGTCTAGATTTGGGGTATCCAAATGAAATTAGGGTTTAGTTAAGGTCTAGTGGCAGGTTTGGGGTACAGGGAGTCAAACAGAGTTCCCCTGTAACCCCCTTGGATTTGGCGCAAGGATACTGCGGTAAATGAGATCTAGTAGCGATGCGAGTCCCCAATAAAAGCATTTATTGGCCCGGAGAGCTAGATTGATAAAAGAGGTTTATTATTGAGTTTAGAAGAAGGAGACAGGTGAAGGTAGAGATAAGGAGGGCACTGGACAGAGGGTCCAGTGGACAGATGATCCTCACATGGCGACCATGTTTGGAATCTCTGCAAAGAGGGGTTCCCAGCGTGGCCCTTTTATAATAGGAGACTTAGCTCAAGGGGCTTTTGGGTGTAGCCCCAAAGTTGGCTCAGATCCGGGTGGGGCTGGGACAAGTTGGGATCTTCTATTGGAATTCAAAGGGACCAGGATTTGTGAGTCAAAGGGTAATTTACATTAACTAGGAGGGGTTGGGAATCAAAGATTGGAATCCCCCCCTCCTACCCCCACCCCCACCCCCCATCACTGAGAAAGAGTGAGGGGGGTTGTGAAAGGAATAGCAAGTCCGTTTGGCTGGATCACAAAAGGAGAGAGAATAAAATAAAAGTGAAAATGCAATTTTGGGATAGGTTGTGAAGGATTTTAAGACCCAAACAGAAAAGCTACAGTCACTAAATTCAACATATCATTTCAATAAAATGAATTTTTAATGTTACAAAACTTTTCAAAAGCCTTTCCAAAATGTAAACAGTATCTGAGGATTATTTAGCATGAGTATATGTATATTTTCTGGATATTATTTTTCTCATAAAACTTTTAAAGAATGTTTTGAAAATGCTTCATATCCCCTCCAAGTGCCACAAATACCAAAATGACAGAAACTTAATTAACCCAATTGCTATATTGATCCTAGCAGCAATAGAAGTCATTAATATTTAGTGAGTAGAGAAATGACCACAGTCACACTAGGAAAATTATTTTAGCAGCTATGTAACAATAATAATAATAAAGTAATATCCAGTATTTACGTGGTGCTCATTGTCAGGCACCATGTTAAGCACTTTACAAATATTTTATACTCACCACAAACCTGGAAAATAAGTGCTACTATTATTCTCACTTTCCAAATGAGGAAATTGAGGCAAGGAGGCATTGAGTGACTTGTCTAGGGGTGCACATCTAGTGTCTGAGGCTGGATTTGAACTCAGGACTTCCTGACGTACCACTTAGTTGCTCTAAGATGAATTAGAAAATTCATATTCATCAATAAGCAAGATCTTTACTATATAATTTGGAAGGATAAGTACAGATGTTAAACCAAGAACAGAGATCTACAAAAGTAGTAAACAAATGGTGGGTACCCTAACATTAGCATTTTCTTTCGTATAGGTAAAATAATGCACATATTTCTTTTCATGTGTTTAACACTTATACAATAATTTGGATCTGCCAAAAATTTAGTCTTTCATAAGAAATCATAATTTGCAAATGATGTCCATCTAATAAAAAAGCACTGGCAGTGATGTGAGATGACTTGGCTTCAAATCCTGTCTCTGACACTTTTCAGGTGACCTAAGTCAAGTATTCCTGGGCCACAGATTTTTCATCTATAAAATGAATAGGTTGAAGTAGATTGCCTCTAATGTCTTACAGCTCTCCTAGATCTAGACTCTATGATCCAAACGTCATATTTTTCAATTCTACCAATACATGCAAATATGCTCATGTTACCTAACAGAGAATAGAACTATATTATAAATAACTAAACCAGAATCCTATATTATTCACATCAACATGTATCTCCTCTTGACATATTACCATGCTTTAAGTACCCCAATAAAAAGAAGCCATCATTGAAATATATAATATGTACATGATGGGTTATCAGAAATAAGACATTTTTTTACCTTTTTATTTAAATTAAATACCATATTTGAAGCTGTTCCCATATTCTTCAGATATTTTAAGTTTCAAAAAAGTAAAAACATTTAATTAGACTTCTAATAATAGTACAAAAGCTCTTGATTACCAATGTGAATTATTATATTAAAAAATTACACTTATTATTATCAAGGTGGTGACAATTCCTACAGCAGCTAAATAGAATTCAAGAAAGTTTTCCAAATTCTGACAAAGTAGTATGATCCAGAGTAGGCACATACAATGCATTTTTTAAAAGAAATCTCAAAGCATACAATGTTGACAATGTTTATCACAATTACTGTACAGTCTGTGCAATCACTTGTGTGTATACACATACAGACCAATTCTCAAGTAAGTAGTTAAAAATAATAGAAGTCATCAAGGTAGGTCACATTTTCAGTGACCTACAAAAGCATCACTTTATCTTGAGGCAGAATTCTTTTTTTTTTTTTTTTTTAAATTGAGCAGTTAGTTCAATTGCCTGGGAAACAGTATGAACTCTAAATGACCTTTGCTATCTAAACAATATATCTTCAGTCTTTACAGCTAAGCAACCTTTCTTATCTGGATCTACCAAATCAACATTTGGGGCACTTTTAGTACTAGCAACTTTTACTCCCCCTTTATATGCTTGCTTATTGTTATAAATTACTATTAAACTTCATATTTCAAAGGTATCTATCTCATCAAATTGGAACTAATCCAATATCTGATTTCTAAAATTATCTTTAAAAGTCTTGTTACTGAAACAAACCATGGAAATACAGAAGGCAGAGGCTTTCATTTACCTAATTATTTCATGAAGATCAGTCAATCACCCTTAGGCACTTGTGCAGGAAGGGTTAGAAACTGTTATGAAATAAATGATTTATATATTTTTTCTCAACAATTGGAAAAAACACCTACCACATTAAAATCTGAAAAGATAATGTGACTAATTTTTCTCTTATGATCCAGTTATGTTCAGCTTAATTACCAGTTTTGAAAAAGCACAAGAAAGATTTGGGAAGCTTCGTTCCATTCTTTAAAAACATGATGTCTTCAGAAAAGACATTGGGAAAGATTTATTTCTGAATGGTCACCTACTTAGATGAAGCAGTAAATCACTGGATCTGTGATGGTATTTATTTAGGTGGCAAAAGTTTCTGTGATAGAGCCTCAATGGCCCCTCACTGGGCTCTGTGTGTGTGGCCTATTTCTGTGTTGCAGCTGGCTTGATACACAAGTCTCACTGTATCCCCAATTCATTGTTATTTTAATATGACTACACAGTCAGCTTTGCTTTTAATATCCTAAAACAAATTAGAATGGTACAACCCTACCTTCCACATCCTTAAAAACAAAACAAAACACAACACTTCCTTTTAAAAAGGCAGGTTAGCATATACATTACAATAATAAAACAAAACCAACCTGTCTACCAGGAGAAAGGTGACATCACTTAAAAGTTGGAAAGAACTCAAAATTTCAACATACTGAATAATACAGTTGATCACTACTTCAAAAGGCTAACAGAAAACTGGAATAATTATAATGAACAATGCCAAAAAAATTTATTAGTTATTCCTTGGGTTCAAAATTATATTCTAATTTCTAATCATTAACCTATTACTAAAGTTAAACAATCTACAACAAATTTTCTTTATTGCAAAAGCTATATGACAACACGGAATAAGATATTACCTACAGGCCAGCAATAAGTTACATATAATATGTCATGATGTGCCAAAGCTCTTTGACAAATAACTCAATAAAGTCACCAATGACTAAGAACACAGAAAGCAGCACCAATAACACAGGTTTATTGTGGCATCATGGTGACATTAAGCCTATTCCTCTCATGCCTGAATGCATGATTTTAGATGATTCACCCAAGATAACATAATACAAAGATGACAAAGGAAGGACTAGGACACAATTTTTTGGATTCTTTGTCAAATGCCCTTTCCCCTATACTATATTACCCACTTACCACTCCCCAAAACAAGACAACTGATGAATATCTGCAGAAGACCCTATTATATTCGGCTGTATCAGTCCATGGACTGGCATTTGTTAACCATCTATTACACACCAAACACTGTGCTAGGAAGTGGAGGTTCAAAGACAAAAATGAAAAAAAGCTCCTGCTATATTCTTTTAAGGAAAAAAAAAAAAGGATAAGCAGAATGCAATAAATGTCTACCAGGTGCATCTCAGCATGACTTGCTCAACACTACACTGTCCTTTTAAGTCCCTTTACTCTTTATTATAATGTGTTCTACCAGGCTTCAGTTTTACATCAGTACCACTATCCACTGACTTGGGATTATTTTCAGTACCACCATGCACTGACTTGGGGTCATTTTCAGTACCACCATGCACTGACTTGGGGTCATTTTCAGAACCACTACTACTGACTTAAGAGTCATTTTTAGTACCACCATCCACTGACTTGGGGTCATTTTCAGTCCTACCATACACTGACTTAGGGTCATTTTCAGTACCACTACTACTGACTTAGAGTCATTTTTAGTACCACCATCCACTGACTTGGGGTTTCAGTACCACTACCCACTGACTTGGGGTCATTTTCAGTACTACTACCCACTGACTTGAGGTTTTAGTACCACTATCTACTGACTTAGGAGTCATTTACCAAGAACTTCCTCTTCTTCCCTCCTCTGCATCCCATCTCCCTTTTGCCATTATCCCTTTAATTACAATCATCTCTTACAAATAGGGGACCCTACTCCTCTGTCTCTGCAAACAATCCCATTCCATCCTATGATATGCAATAGACTGTTCCTTTCTCATTCCTACTCTCTCACTTATCTTTAATATCTTCCTATCTACTGGCTCCTTCCATACTAGCTAAAAATATGCCCATATCTCCTCCATCCTCAAAAATCCTCACTTGATCTATCGCTGCTAATTATCACCCTATATCTCTTCTGCCCTTTGTTGCAAAACTCCTTGAACAGACCACCTACGATAGCTGTCTCTTCTTCCTCTTCTCTCACACTTTTCTTAACTCTCTATAATCTGGCTTCTGACCTCATCCTTCTATGAAAACTGCTTTCTCCAAAGTCACAGGTGTTCCCTTACTTGCCAAATGAAATAGCTTGTTCTCAATCCTCACCCTTCCTGATCTCTCTGTACTCTTTGGCACTGTCAATCATCATGTTCTCAATACTAAATTTTCTCTAGATTTTCAGGACACTATCTTTCTCCTGGTTTACCCTGACTACCCATTATTCCTCCCCAACTGGATATTTACCTATGCTATCCTACTTTACTAGGTGATCTCATCAGCTTCCATAGATTCACATGTTCACTTCTATGAAGATAATTCTAAAATTTACTTGTCAGTCAGGTTATTCAGAACTTAATATGTGCCAGGCACAGGACTAAATACAAGGGATTAAAAATTTAAAAAGCCAAAAGATCATTCTTGCCCTTAAGGAGCTCACTACCTACTGGAGGGATTGGGGGATTGGGAGATTGGGGGTTTGGGAAAGGCTTCCTGTAAAAGACAGAATTTTAATTAAGAAGTGAGGATAGTCAGTAGACAAAGTTGAGGACTTTGGAAGAGCATTCCAGGCATGAAAAACAGCCAGAGAAAATGTCTGGAGCTGAAAAATGGAAGTCTTCCTTATATAATGGCCAGGAGGCTAGTGTCAATGGATTGAAGAGAAGATGGCACCAAGAAAAACGTAAGAAGACTAGAAAGGTAGAAGGAGGCTGGGTAATGAAAGATTTTGAATACCGGAGTATTTTATATTTTATTTTGGAATCTACAGGGATTAACTAAAACTTACTGAGGAAGGGAATGATTTGGTTGGACCTATACTTTAACAAAAACACTTTAGTGGATGAATGGAGGATGGATTAGAGTGGAGAGGCAGGCAGACCCAAGAGTAGATGACTGCAATAGTACAATGAGGTCTTGCATCAGAGTGATAAAGTATCAGAAAGAGGGGGGTTTATTGGAAAGATGTGACACAGATCTTGGCAACAAATTGCATGTGGAGAAGTGGGGTGAGAAACAGTAAGGAATCCAGTTAACTACTAGGCTATGAGCCTGTCAGACTGGGAGGATGCAGTTGCCCTCAACAGAAACAGAGAAGGTAGGGAGCAAGGAAGGCTTAAGAGAAAATATTGTAAGTTGTTTTAGTTTTTTTAGTTTAGGATGTGTACTCAACATCCAATTCAAAATGTCTGAGAGATAGAAATGTAAGATTAGAGGTCAGTGGAGTAATTGGACAGTTTTAAGAATCATTAACAGCGAGATAATAATTAAATCCATGGGAACTGATGTGATCACCAAGTAAAGTAGTATAGAGGAAGAAGAAAAAAAAGGAATCCTAACAGAACACTGAGGACATGCTTCTGAGAAGGATCCAGAAAAGGAAACTGGGAAAGAAAGCTGAGATAGGTAGGGATGAGAACCAGGAGAGAGTGATGTTCCAAAAGCTTAGAGAAAAGAGAATAGGAAGGAAAAAGGTGATAAATAGTGTCAAAGGCTGCAAAGATGTCACAGAGAATGAGAATCACAAAAAGACCTCTAGATTTAATCCTTTTGGGGGGGGGGCAATAAAACAGTCCAAAATGAGTGTTGAAAAATTACATGGAATAAACTTGGGCTCAGAGGCGGCTAGGTGGCCAAGTGGAAAATGCCCAGAGTCAGGCAGTCCTAAGTTCTGAAACTTACTAGCCAGGAGATCTTGGGCAAGTTATTTCATCTCTGTCTCCCTTTCTTCAACTATAAAATGGAGCTGATAATAATTACCTATTTCTCATGATGGTTGTGAGGAATAAATAAGGTAGTATTTGCAAAGTGCTTAGACCTGGTAATATAGGTATTAAGTAAATGTAGTTATCAATATTACTAATCAAGATTATGAAAAAAAAAAACTTTCCCCTTTGCTGTGATAGAGGTCCAAGGATATGGATTACTACACAAAATGTTAATTTTTTTTCGACATATTAATAGGTCTTCCTGAATTTTTTCCTCCTTTAAAAAAAAAAACTTTATTATAAGGGAAGGCTTCTGGAGAGAAACAACAGGAGAAATCTAGATGATTTAAAAACTAAAGATTTCACTAAATTTTTTAAAAAGAAAAATACATACTAACTGAAAGCTTATAGTCACTATTTAAGTAAGTCTATCAATGTAACAAAATGGTCATAACCATAAAAATATATGGTGCCACAGAGAGGTTATGTCATGTCAAAGTACATAAACTGCCAAATTTAATGATATTACGCATTTCCATTTTACAAGAAAAAAATGCTCTTGACAAGTTTGCCAAATTTAGTGAATTTTTCCATAATGACAAATAGGTGTTAATAATATGACACCAAGCATTTAAAAAACAATACAAAAGAGCTGTTTCGTCAAGGTAAAGATGATATTTACCAATAAGTGATAAAATAATTAGCTTGGAAAAAGCATTGTGAAAACAGATGTTTGGAATTATTTGCATCATTATGCAATTTTCTTGTCAAAAACAATATATGAGCTCTCTATGAAAATTCTCATATATGCACACTTTAAAAAGTTGGAAATACTTGCCTCTGCATATTTAAAAATTGTCCAAATGAAGAGTTTCTATTAGTTTTAAAGAGTTTCACTAGAAATGTAAAAAAGAATGCTTTCTGATTAGTTTGTAAGAAACTGATATCAGGGAAAATGGAAATTTAGTAGTCAAACTGTAAAAAAAATTTATACATCTAAAAGATAAGATTAAAAAACAAGTATCATGAGTAAGTAAACAACAATACCTTTTTTCAATTTGTTTTTATGTACTATCTTTTCAGCTATGACAGCCATTAAAATATCAAAGTAAACTAAATTTAAAACAATATTCTATATATGTATGTACACATATGTGTGCATGTATATACATAAATAAGCATATATTGTGACATATGTGTTCAAAAATGTTAACAGATTCTATGATCAAAAAATTTTTGGAAACTATTGCTCTAGGCAGTAGGGAACCAGTGAAAGAGAAGACATGTCAAATACATGACTTCATATTTCAGAACCTGAATAGATCTATATGTTTATCCATATGAGTACCTAAGAAATTGATGAAGATCCCCTCTCACTTTCTGTTTAATCTCTTGCTCATGGTTTCCTCTGTGAATAGACAGTTCGCTCAATGTATCCGAGGTTTCCTAGAAGAGTAAGGAAACCAGACTGGACCTATGATTTCACTCCCTAAGAAGGAAACTCACCCTACAGATTTTGGTCAGCATCTTCACTACAATTTATTCTTAGAAAGTTGCCAGCTCAGGTCATTGAGAACTGAAGTGACTTGCCCAATGTAACACAACTAGTATGTTTCAAAGGCAGAAGATAAACACAGATCTTCCTGGTTCTGAGGCCTATCTATTATGGCACCCTGCCTTCTTGATATAAGGTTATGTTTGCTATTTAGGACTTTTAAACCTGCAAATGCAAATTTACTAAATGAATTTGCATGATCTTCTGTAAATGGCAAGTGTAAAAGACAAAGAAATAACTTCTTAAAATATTAGTATTTTTTTTAATAGCTTTTTATTTACAAGTTATATGTATGGGTAATTTTACAGTACTGACAATTGCCAAACCTTTTGTTCCAATTTTTCCCCTCCTTTCCCCCACCCCTTCCCCTAGATGGCAGAATAACCAGTAGATGTTAAATATATTAAAATATAAATTAGATACACCATAAGTATACATGATCAAACTTGTATTTTTTTTTTTTTTTTTGCTGTACAAAAAGAATCGGACTCTGAAATATTGTACAATTAGCCTGTGAAGGAAATCCAAAATGCAGGCAGGCAAAAATATAGGGATTGGAAATAAAATGTAATGGTTTTTAGTCATCTCCCAGAGTTTTTTCACTGGGAGTAGCTGGTTCAGTTCATTACTGCTCCATTGGAACTGATTTGGTTCATCTCATTGCTAAAGATGGCCAGAAAATACTGGTCTTTTTAGCAAAGGAATACTGTCAAAGTGGCCAAGTCTTTTAGGCCTGGAGAGACTTACATGAACTGATGCTGAGTGAAATGAGCAGCACCAGGAAATCATTATATACTTCAACAACAATACTATATGATGATCAATTCTGATGGACGTGGCCATCTTCAACAATGAGATGAACCAAAATTTCAATTGTTCAGTAATGAATAGAGCCAGCTACACCCAGTGAAAGAACTCTGGGAAATGAGTGTGAACCACTATATAGCGTTCCCAATCCCTCTATTTTTATCTGCCTGCATTTTGGATTTTCTTCATAAGTTAATAGTACATTATTTCAAAGTTCAATTCTTCTTGTGCAGCAAAATAACTATGGATATGTATACATATATTGTATTTAACATATACTTAACCTATTTAACATGTATTGGTCTAACTGTCATCAGGGGGAGGCGGTGGGGGAAAGGAGGGGAAAAATTGGAACAAAAGGTTTTGCAATTGTCAATGTTGAAAAATTACCTAGGCATATGTCTTGTAAATAAAAAGCTATAAATAGCATAAAAAAAGAACTGGGTTAGGAATTTAGTTCCTAATGACTTATTCTGCTTATATATGAAATCTAACAATGTCCATCATTATTTTGTCCTACCATCACTATATTGCTGGAAAGATCTCACCCTGTTTCCAAGGTTATGATATTTTCTCAGTTGCTGAAATATTTTTATTGTAGTTCAATTTGTGGGAGCATAAGTAATAGGTTGCTACAGGTTCTAAGGTTAAGACTACTTCCAATCTAATTGATCAGAGTCCTGAAATCCCTGGGAATCCTAGAAGTTCAAGGCTAATTTAAAGGGAGAGACCATGGAGAATGGATTCTGCCTAAGCATATAGAAATTGAATCACAGAGGCAAGAGAAAAAGAAAATAGGAGTCCACAAGACACTGGATTGGAGAACAATCAGTTGTTCTGGGGTTCAACCCTCTCAGATCCTGTGCTATCTAAGCATAAGTGTCTATATGGAGGGATGATGGAATCAACTTCCACAGTTTGTCACTCCAATCAGCAAGTACAAGAAGTGGCAAGAAGTTTTATCTAGCATCTGAGGTAGGGTATTCCTGTGACATGGCCTGCAATAAATTCACATTCCAAACGAACTCCATAGCAATATTCAAGAAAGATGGAAAACACATGGAATTAAACACTACAATTCTGAGTCTGTCTGAGTCCCAGTAGTAGAAACTTGCTAAATATCATCAGGATTTCTAGTGGTGCTGATGTCCCTCTGTCTCTGACCCTATAGTATCCCTGCCGCCCTTGATATTTGGGATCTCTTGATTCAACAACCTCAGCAATGTCATGTGACAAGTGTCAATGTTATTTAATTTTATTGTTGATGTTCACAAACACTGACCTAGGTTCCTACTACCAAATAAAACACGTAAAAGTTAGGATATGAACAGATTCCCATTGTTTAATTTAAACATAGAATGTTGATGAGGGCCT
Source organism: Sarcophilus harrisii (assembly GCF_902635505.1). Classification (NCBI taxonomy): domain Eukaryota; kingdom Metazoa; phylum Chordata; class Mammalia; order Dasyuromorphia; family Dasyuridae; genus Sarcophilus; species Sarcophilus harrisii. The sequence continues at coordinate 174,194,414 of NC_045426.1, read as the reverse complement.
TTTAGTTACTATATTACACTGCATTTTTGCATACTTGTATATCAAATATACATTAATTACTATCTATGGGCCAGACATTGTGCTAGTTACCAGGGATATAAATACAAGGGAATAAACTCTAATGAGAAGAAAGTTACACTGTAATAGATTTCTTATAAAAATTAAAGAAGCAGATTTTTTTTCAACCATATCTACAGCATTCATTAGGGAGGGAGGGAGGGAAAAAGAAAGGAAAGGAGGGAGGGAGGGAGGGAGGGAGGGAAGGAAGGAGGGAGGAAGAAAAGAAGGAAAGCTAGAGGGAAGGAAGGAGGAAGGGAGAAAGGAAGGGAGGAAAGGAGGAAGGGAGGAAGGGAGGAAAAGAGGAAGGGAGGGAGCATTTATTAAGCCCTTACTCTATGGAGAACACTGTGCTAAGTTAGAGGGATACAAAATCTAATAGATAGCGTTTATATAGTGTTTTAGAGTTTGAAAAGCTTTTATCCTCAAAATGAGATAGGTGACATTATCCAACCTATTTTTAGAGATGAGGAAACTAACAGACAGTTATGAGTTGTCCAGGGTCTTTGACAGGATTTAAATTCAGGTTTTTCAGTGTACAGTCTACTATACCACTCATTTTTAAATATAATTTCCACCTATGAAATCATATCCATTTCTGTTGTTGCATAATTTAATTCCAAGGACTTTGTCAGCAAGACCTTTCTTTTCCTGATCTTTGATACTTGTGGTCAATGAGGTGGGAAGAACAGCATCAGTAGAAACAATGATCATGCAGCAAAGACTGATTTTCTGGATGATGTTTGGGGAGGTGGGCTGGAAGCCAAGCTGGTGGTGTGAAAGGCAGTTAATGCAGGACTCTTTGGCTCAGTGTCCTGGGCTGCCTCCATTTAGATCTGAGGGTAGGTGGTGGTAATAGTTTGAGTTGCTAAACATAGACCACTATTTCTAGATCAACTTGATAAATCTACTAAGAGAGTAAGAGATTTTGATTACCCCCATAGAGAGGATAAGCCATGCCCCAAAGCAGGATGTTTCCCTGATGGGAGATGCCCTCCTGATGACAGGGTTGACTAAAATGTTTAGGAAGATGCCCATGGGTGGGAGGAGCTTTTTTTTGGCCTACAAAAGGGGGGGAAAGGTCTTTAAAATGATTTCAAAACTTTTTGTCTTTTTCCTTCCAATTTTCTTTCTGAGTAATTCTGAGAGTACAGTAAGGCACACTCGTCTCCCCAGAAATCATTAATGGTGGCTTTGGGACAAAACCACATATGGTCACCCACTTGATCAAAGAGGGAATTTCAGAAACTCAAGTTTCAGTTGTCTTTTACCTTTCTTTTACCATTTTTGAATACAAGTTGGACATCAAAGACCAAATAGGATACTATTCTAGTTCAAGGGACAGCAGAGGCCAGGGCAATGATGGAGTTTCACACGTTTTTGAAAAAGAACATAGCTTAAGAAGGGAATAAAAAACCTTGGCTTCCTAATCAGAGGAAGATGGAATTTCCTAGGCCACAGAATATCTATAATCCAGCCTTCTAATGGAAATGGATTACCTGATAATTTTGGAGATTGCCTCACAGGAAACCTCAATTAATCAGTCAACAATTATTAATTAATTACTTACTCTGTGGCAATTTACTCTTTGAGTAAATGGTAGAAACTGAGGATATAAATACTAGTTTAAAAATGTCAGGGGTTGATCTTTTTAGGGAAGGGAAATTTCATGAATTTGGGGCCTCTGGGACAAAAATGAGGAATTTGAACATTTTCTTAACACTTCACTGAGCATCAACAACAAGGGAACAAAATTCATTATATGGAATAAAGAATCTGAACTCTACTCCACTAATACAATGAAGAGAGATGGAAATGAATAGAGTGTTTATTAAAAAGTACCAGTCATCATTCAGGGCAATTGCAATAATCTTTTGATGGAAAGAGCCATCTGCATTAAGAAAGAGGATTAAGGGGGAGGGGGAAAAGGGGTGGGACTGCATGTGGATCATAACACAGTATTTTCACCTTTGTTGTTATGTTTGCTTGTTTTTTTTTTTCTTTTTTTCCCCTTTTGATCCATTTTTTTTTTTTTGTACAGCATAATGAATGTGGAAATATGTTTAGTAGAATTGCATGTTTATCCTATATTGGATTACTTATTGTCTAAAGGAGGAGGCAGGATGGGAGGGAAGGAGAAAAATCTGGAAAACAAGATTTTGCAAGGGTGAATGTTGAAAACTATTTTTGCATATATTTTGAAAAATAAAAGCTATTATTATTTTTAAAAAATAAAAAAATGAAAAAGTCATCAATGATCTCTTAATTGCCAAATCTAATAGTCTTTTCTCAATCCTCACTCTTCACCTATTTTCAGCCTCTGACACTATTTCTTATCTTCTTCTTGATACTCTCTTTTCTCTAGGTTATGGAGACATTGCTTTTTCCTGGTTTTCCTCCTATCTGTTTGACTGCTCTTGCTCAGTCTCTTGCACTAGTTCTTCTCTCAGGTCACACCTACTAACTGTGGCTCTGTTCTGTGCTCTTTTCTTCTATACTCTCTCACTTGGTAAGCTCATCAACTCCTATAAATTTGATTATCATCTCTACAGATGAATTTTATATTAATTTTTTCAATTCTAATTTTTCTATGGAGCTCTACTACAATATCACCAATTACCTACTGGAAATCTCTGAGATTATTCTATAGGCATTTCAAACTCAAAATACACATATCAGAATGTTAAGCTACTTGGTCAAGGGCTCCACCACCTTCCCAATTTTAAACCCAGAAGTTCAAAACCACTTCAGTATCATTCTTACCTCTTTATTTGCACTCACTTCACATATCCCTGATAATATTGAGGTCATTTCTGAGTTCATTACATCTTGTGCATAAGCTTGTTCTTTCTACTTACATACTGTCTCTACCTTGGTACACACCTTTTTCACCTCGACCTTGGACTAGCCTATTGTCATAGCCTTCTGGTTGGTCTCCCTACCTTCTGTCCCCATTCTAATACATCTTACACTCAACGAGTCTTAAACATGCTCAATAAAATCCAGTGGCTCCCTATTATTTCTAAGACCATGTATGAAATTGGATTTTGTTTTTAAAGCCTAGGAAGGTTTCTGATACTTTATTCCCCTCCACATCCTCTGTTTCACCCACTACCACTGAAGTTCTTGCTATTCCTCCTACACACTACATCTCCTGATTCTATGCATTTTCTTTGATTGGATTTCATGTCTCACATACTCTTGCCTCTCACTTCCACTCAGTGATTGCACTGGCTTCTTTCAAGATTCATGTCCAATCACATTTTCTGCAAGAGGCCTTTTCTAGTCTAACAGTTCTCTACCTCCCTCATATACTTTAGTGCCTTCACACTGGTATTACCCTCCATTTAGAGTGTATAAATTTTATATGTAAATAGTTATTTGCATACTGTCTTCTCCATTTGAATGTGAGCACCTTGAGGGAAAGGATCATGTTTTTGCCTTTTTTTATACCACCAGTGACTTTAATATGGTATCTGGCAATAGTAAACAATTAATAAAGGTTAACTTGACTGAATGATGGCTGGGAATGCAAATTCAAGAAAGACAGTTCCTCCCTTCAAGAAACCTGAATAGTAATGGGGGTAAGGAGGAAGATAATGCATTAAAAGAGAGCTTAAAAAGTTGAGCGGTACACTATCTATGTAGAAAAGACCAGGAAGTGGTACAGAAATGAGGACTCATCAACTCTGTGTGTGTATGTTCATGTATATCATATGGGGGGAAGGGGGGGTTGAAGAAAGATCTCTAGATTTACCATTCATTATGTTATCTATGATCACATGTATCTATGAGGGTAGAATTAACTTAGGAAACAGAATCCTACAAAAAATGGCACCTATCAAAGCAGGGAAATAATATTATTTGCTTATATATCATATTTTGAGTCTTCTGAAGAGGTTTTTGCTATTTTTTTGGTTTGTTTTTGCTTTTTGCTTTGTTTTAGTTTTGTAGTTTTTTATGAGCTCCTGGGAAACCTTTGCATTTTCTGTTGGGTGATGAGGAAAGGGAAGAAAGAAGAGAATAAAAGCTGTTCTTTTTCTGATAAATACACTTTCTGATAAATACAAATATATTTCTTACATAATTACATCTCATAATACTTGTGTGCAATATGAGGACTCTTTCATCCATATCTGTGAGTGAAAGATTTCAGATGCCACAAGGTTGGCATCTTCGCAGAAGCTGGATCAATCCTGGATAGAAACAAGGGGACAAAGAATGTGTAAATTTAGGGGTCAGCCCTGCCAGACTGAAACTAGTCCATGCAAGGCTGGAAGGGGGAGCCTTTTAAGTATGGATTTGTGTGTGTGTGTATATATATATTGAATGTATCAGAACCAGGTACCTAAAATGTCTCTTAGAGAATTTCTTAGCGACAGATACCTAAACAAGAGATCCTCTGGTTAAAAAAAAAAAAAACAAAACACAAGCAGTGAAGAGTACCTATTAAGTCTTGCGAGCTTTTGTTTTGCCAATGCATGACTGATGCTTACTACATCTTTCCTCTGCCTTTTCCAATCCAGTTTGAAATGCTCAAGAAAAGTCCCCTTTGGCAGGTTATTTCAAATTCACAAATCTTACCCTTAGAAATTTTTTCCTAAGATTCAGCCTAAATGTTTCTCCTCTAACTTCAACCTCATAAAACTCTATATTGCCCATAACTGTTTCTTACTTTCCCTGCATTTTATACTTTCACAAATATTGTATTGCTACTAATTGTTACTAATGTACATCTATCAGAATTAGTCTTCTATAAACAGGGCAAAAACTAAGATGAGAAAAAAAAGCCCATCTAAATATTACAGCAGTATCAACACCTGACCCTCTGATCATTAAGGAATATTTCAAATTCAAGGTTGATATTGATGCTAAAATATGAAGTCATCAGATTGCACAGAAATAATAAGTTCAAAAGCAATCAGTTGTAGATATTGTTTTGAAATGAGTGCATTCCTGAAAGACAATATACATAGCATTTTTTTAATCCTTTGCTTGTAAATGAAATTTTAGCAATTATATCAAGAAACACAATAATATAGGATTTCATCAATTAACTCCACTGCCACTTGAGAAATAAGCCTAGTAATTGTCATAAGAATAATAGAATCTCAAAATTGGAAGGGACCTCAGCAGCTACTTAGATCAAACCCTTCTTGAATATAATCCTCAGAATAACATATCTGATATCTATCTTTTGCTGAAAGAATGAAAGAGCTACCTAATGCCACACAAGGTAACTCATCCCATTTTTGGAAAGTTCTGTCAGGAACTTCTTCACAAACATGTCCAAATTTACCTTTTGCAATTTCTTTTCAGTTGTTCCTAGGTCTAAACTATAGAAATATACAAAACAAATCTCTCCCTTCTTCCATTTAAGAATTCTTCAAATATTTATGTTTCTAATTTCAGCACAATGATTTGCTGATACATTGAATGAAAGACAGCTATCATGTCTTAGTCTTTTCTTCTTTGGGCTAAGCATCTAGAATTCTCTTAACTGATCCTTATATAACATGATATGAAATCTCCTCACCATTGTGTTTACCTAATTCCAGACTATTTTATCATTAAAATCACTGGACAGTTACCCAAATGCAATCCAGATCAGTGACTTCTTCCTATTTAATGCTCCAGTCATCTTAGTGACCATCTGTGATATTAAAATTAAAACATAGAAGGGGGAAAGTAGCATACATACAGAATATATCTACCAGATTGGATGGGTGATACATTGTGTTTGCCAATTAGTATATAAAGGTGTAAGAGAAACTAAAGGAAAAGATGGAGCTGAATCCAGAATTTAATAATATGAAAACAAGTGTTCTGCATTTGGGCAACTATCCAGTGACTGACTGAGGGATGGATGGATAGATAAACTGTAGGAAGGAAAGGAGGAAGAGAGAAGGAGGGAGGGAGGAAGGGAGAAAGGGAGCAAGGGAGAAAGGGAGGGAGGGAGGGAGGGAGGGAGGAAGGAAGGAAGGAAGGAAGGAAGGAAGGAAGGAAGGAAGGAAGGAAGGAAGGAAGGAAGGGAGGGAAAAGGGAAAAAAGAAGGTGGGGAAGGAAGGGAGGGAAAAGAAGGAGGAGGGGAAGGAAGAACAGAAGGAAGGGAAGAATGGAGGGGAAGGAAAAATGGAGGGAAGAGAGGAATGGAGGGGAGGGAGGGGAAGAGGAAGAGAGGGCAGGAGGGAGAGAAGAAGGAGCTAGGGAGGAAGAGAGACAAGGAGGGAAGAAAACAAGTATTTATTATGACAATAATAACTAAGCACTAGAGATACAAATATAATTATAAATATAGTCTTCAAGGAGCTTACAATTTACTGAGAAAAGTCAATATACAAAAGGAATCTGAAAAAGGAGAAGTAGGGTGAAGGACATTCCTAAATTCACATGATTTTAAACTCTAGAGAAAGTTAGAAATGATGTGGAAATGAGAATGAAGGTAAATAGGACTAGGCACCTCAACAAGTGGAGGTTCAAGGACTCACTAGTGAAAGGAAATATGCCAAGGGGAGAGATAATCCATAATTAGTGGGTTTAAAAAGCATTAAGCTATTTGAGGAGGTGCTCAGAAAAATTCTAGGTGTTGGTGATTGGGATGAGAATATGATGATCTATTGCTCTAAACCAAAATATCTTTATAATATTAACCTGAGTCATGGAATAAAAGCATGATCTCCAAAGAATCAAAACTTTAGTTGATCAAGGAAAATGAAGATTTATTGTCAGACTACAGCATATTATCAACAATGGCTTACATCCAAAAAAAAAAGACATTTTAAAAATAATAATTCTAATAATAACCAACATTTATAAAGTGCTTATAATATGCCAGGCATGAGGAAATATACAATTTAAAAATAAAGTAGGCCAGTCATGTAGGTATAATAATGGCTAGTATAATTACAACATCAACATCTATGAAATGTCGGGGGGGAAAACCAAGAGGAAGGGCTCAAGAATATTTAATAGGAAAGATATGAGCAAGAAGGGAAGGCAAGAGATATCTATAATATGCAACTGTGGAAGAAGAGACTTAGATAATGAATCTAAGAATATAAAATACAATTTTGAATGTAGTTAAAGGGAGCCTAATTAAAATAATCGTCTGATGAATCCTTTTATAAAAACGAAGACTTCCACTTCAATTTATATTTTGTAATACTAGATTTTCTTTTGTTCAATTTATTCAAAATACTACTACATATAATCACCAGCTTTGCCATTGTGTGGGAGAGTGTTGACCACAAAAACAATCAGAGAGTCAGAGTAAGAAAAAAGCAAAAAGGGATTTATTATGCTCTCCCAAGAAAAGGCATCTCCCATATGACAAGGTGTTTATCAGTAAAAGGAGTACAAAGCAAAACCTGAAAAACACAAGATTAAATAGTCTGAATACAGATGTCCCCCCCAAAACCCCGCCTCAGCCTGTGTGAAGACCGTGTATTTTTAAAATCAGCAGGAGTCCGGAGTTCAGGTTAGGGGAAAATCGTCAGTCTTTATTCTCAGTGAAGAAGGATCGGAGGTGGAAGAGAATTGGCGATAGCAATGTGTGCAGCTGAGTCAAGAAGCTAGCTAGACCCGCAGCCACACGACCAGCAGCTAGGACAAAAGGAACCAGGCCCCATCTCTCCCAGCTTCTCTTCCTGTTCCTGTCTCTGCCTCCACCCACCAAAATCGTCATTTCCTGTACAACACATCAGGACTTGCACAGAGAGTGGGCAAGGACCATTCTTTATCCAATCATGTATATTAATAGAGTATAGCCCAATTACTATTTAGCCTCATGTACTTGGGACCTCAGTGCATCAACTCAAACCTCAGCCCATTACAAGCCTGGTCTTTTCTTCCATTATTTTTAAGTCTGGGCTTACAATCTAATTAGGGAAATCTAACCCAGAAATAAGAGAATTAAAAAAGAGGCACATAAATGCTAATTAGGAAGTGGTAGGAAACAGGAAGGAACAAACACCTGCAACTTTTTTAGCTATATCTCTATTTATCATTATCAAATCTCAAGTCAAAATTAAGGTATAGTTTAAGGCTGTATTCCCCTGAGAGTGTCTTCACTTGGTTAATTACACACATCATCTATTCAGCTTAAAAGAGAATTTTAATAGGAAATCAATTAAATAAACACACACACAAACAAACAAAACAAAAACATAAGTGTAAGAGCTAAGACACTAAGATTCCAGATGTGTCTTCACTAATAACTTGGTATCTTGTTTCCTCACCTGTGATAGTAAATGACCAACAACTTCATAAGGCTGCAAAATTCATGAGATAATTTATGTAAACCTTGGAAAATTATAAAAAGTTATATAGATGAGGCAGTGTGCTAAAATGAATAGAGAGTCAGCCTAGAAAAAAAGGAAAACCCAAGATCAAGTATCTCAAATAGTATAAAGATGAATAACCATGGAGACAAATCTCTTATCCTTTCAATCTTGGTAACTCTCTAAGGTATTAAGTTACAAAGAAGGTAGCAACCTACTTTAGTGAGAGAGAGCTTCCTCATCCAGTAAAATGAAATCAAATATCCAGATTTTATCCCTATCTACATGAATGACTTTACTAGAACTTGTGATAATAAATAGCATCCTAACATTGATGAATGTTTGTCAATTACTGTAGTTGCACATGACATCAAAAACAAATTTACTTTAAACTCTCATTAGTGATAGTGCCAAAGTATTGTCACACATAAACTCATTGAATCAAAGACTATATAGATGTCCAAAGTAGTTATCTTCAAAACAAAGAAACAAACAAAAAAACCCTGCAACATTATAAGAGTAACAGATATGGTCCTCTCCTTCAGAAAAGTTTTAAAACACTGTAATTGAGGAAAATAACATTTCAGCAGGCATTGAAGTATTCTGAGCAAACCCTAAAAGACAGAACTGATAATAATAAATAACTGAGTAAGTTCTTTAGTCAATATAATCAGAAGGCATTTAATAAGGACTTAGAAAACAGGGAAACTTGGATTGCCAAAAAATTAAATCACAACTTGCAGTTACTCAGAATTCTATTAATAGTTGATCAATAACTTAATGAATATATAATTCTTCTTCCATTACTTATTTTCCATTGCCAGTACTACCATCCTAATTCAGAGTATTTTCATGCCACATTTGGACTACTGTAGTACTCTCTACCTAGTTTTCTTACCTGTGGTTTCTTCTTACTTCAATTCTTTCTTTGTACCAGGGATAGAACTATACATAGTACTTTTATTACACAAACACCCTCAAATTCAATTGTTCTCAACCACATTAAGCAAAAAGAAAAAAAAAAAAAAAAAAAAAAAAAAAAGGTCGAACACCTTAGTCTTGCAATCAATACCTTCCAAAATACAATACCAACTTTATTTCCCATTACTCCTCTGCATAAATTCTACAAAGAAACCAAACTGGCCTCAATTTACTCCAAATAAGAGATATGGATGCTTTCATAGTTACCTGAAATGTTCCTCCTTTGTTCTTTCTCAGAAGCTGAATGAACTCTCTCCTTTTAGAGTAAAACTAAAATTCCACTTCTGCCACTTCTCTCTTGAATTAATAACTAATTATTGAACTGGGACGAAGGTTTTTTTTCTTTTCTACTTACTCATCCAAGTATTAATTAGTGTGGCAAATCTTGGGCAAACACATAACCAGGCAAGCTAAGATCTAATCAAAGACAATTAAAGAAATTCAAAGTTCAGGTGAATGGGAAAGTTCTTGCTCCTAGTGTTTGTTCAGACAAATCTGGGAAAATGTGGATTCTCCCTTTTTTCAGACAAGTGATATGGAAATTGATGACTCTTTGATCAAGACTTGGGTGCTCACTGTACCTAAAGACCCTCATTGAAAAATAACCTACCTCTCATAATATTCATTCTTTCAATAACTGTTAACCAATCAAAGATGATTGCCTCAGGAATACCCACTCTTTCAAGGGCATATACACTATGAGGCTACTACCCTGAGGCCTTTAAAATTCAAGAGTGCCACTGGACACTTTTATTAATTAAAATTCCAGCATTATTAATAAAATGCCTAATTTCTCAGGTACTATGTCTTTCAAACTTTTAAAATGTATACATACTAGGATCCCCAAAGCCAGCAGCCTATCTCTGGCCTCAGCAGGCACCAAGGTCACAGAGGTGTTTCCTTAGTAGCCTTTCCTATCTCAATAAAGTTCAGAAAGGTCTTGCACTCCACTCCCAGCTGCCTCAGTCCAGCAAAAAGGAAGGGGTTTCTCATTAATTATGGACCCTGAAAGCTCCTGATCAATTAAAGAGAAAACCTTAAACTTCAGAGACTTGGCTGTATGTCAGGTAATATAGATCTTTCAAGAACCAGAATATTCCATTCTATGTGGACTCTTATTGTGGTTATTTGGAATAGATCTGACAGTTCATTGATACAGGGAACTCCCTATAAGGAAACTTCTTCAACAACCAAATCAACACTTATAAGGAAATTTACAAGCTTTTCAAGGGTCACAAAGTCTGTAGGTATCAAAAGGACCTAAACCTACTTCTTCCATTCTTCCAGAGTTGTCCTCTATCTATCATACCATGGTACCTAATCATTTCTGAGGCATCCAGAAATAAAGGCTCTAAAAAGATCTTTATTAAAACTACTGTTTCTTTAGGATGCTAGGTGTCACTGGCTTTGCTGAAGCTTTCTTTCCTGTTTCCTGACTGTTCAGGCTGACCCTTTTTTATTTCAATTTGTATTTGACACTGATTTATTTTGCTCTTTCCCAATATGTTTCTCCCCTAATTAGATCATAAAGCCGTATCTGTCTCAAGAAAGGACTTTTTAAATATGGTTCCTTTATTTTATGACCAAATTATTTTTTTTTAACAAAATCAGTCATTTAAGTATGTATTAAACACCATCACTATGCTAGGTACTGTGCTAAGTGCTACAGATACAAAGAGAGGCATAAGACAGTTCCTGCTCCCAAAGAGCTCACAATGGGGGAATGGGGGAAGAAAGCATGGAAAAATAAGCTACACAGCAAAATGGGTAGGGGTTTACTTAATCTGAAGATATGAGGAGATCCTGCAATTAAAGGGAAACTTGAGAATTGTTTGGAGACTTTCCCTCTGCCTTGCAAGTTTGGTGATCTGTTATTTTAAACATTCATTTCTTATTGTTCCCTCCTATCCTGCTTCCTTATTGGGGTGTGATTTAATGGTGAAATTGGGGATCCAGTTTTCTCTTCTCAGACCTCCCGATGGTTTTTTTGTGCTGTTCTCAAAGTCTTCCACTATTTCCTCTGAAATCTGGGAGAAAATAGATTCCTCTGTCAGAATTGAAAAATTTCTTAAGCACAAACTTTTAGCTAGAGGTTAAGAGATTTGGAGCCCCTTAATTTGAGTCTTATCTTGATCTGCAGTTCTGAAAAGCAGAGTCAGGCCCTGATCTTGGGGTCTTAACTCTGGGGCCTGATTCTAGCCCAGATGACTGCTTCTCAAAGGAACTGGACTCAGTTTCCCTAGAATGGCTCTCCTGCCTCAGAGAAGTGGCTGCTGGCAGCCCTTCTAATTAAAGAAGCCTCAAAACTTACTTTGGGGCAGCCATTAGAGGTTTTAACCCCCCATTGGGTTCAGAGCATTTTATAAGCCAAAGGGCATCAGTGGCTGCTGATGGGAGGCTTATTAGATATCAAACTCTCCTGATAGATATCCCTGACCTGACTCTCCAGGTGTGCCATACTGTCAATTCTGCCACCCTGCTCCCTGACAACACTCAGTTGGGACACATCATTCATAATTGTGAGGAAGCTTTAGATTCTATCTATTCCAACCAACATGACTTAAAAGGACATTCCTCTTGACAACCCAGATGGTGAATGGTTTACAGATGAGTCGAGCTTTCCTGAAAATGGGGAAAGGCAGGTTATTCTGTGGTAACCTTCAATAGCACTCTGGAGTCTAAGTCACTGCCCCCTGGGACTTCTGCCCAGAAAGCTGAACTCATGCACTAACTAGAGCTTTCAAACTGGGGAAGGGAATGACAGTGAACATCTATATCGATTCCAAATATGCTTTTCATATTTTGCATGCACATGGGGCTATATGGAAAGAAAGGGTACTTTTGACAGCAAAGAATTCTATTAAATGTGCAGGAGAAATTCTACAGGTATTGCAAGCTGTCCATGGATTGAAAGAGGTTTCAGTTATATTTTGTAAAGGACACCAGAAGAGAGATTCACTTCAAGCCAAGGGGAACAGGGTTATAGATTTAGCTGCTAAAACTGCTGCCTGTTCACCCCTGACTATGACACCTTTGGTCCCCCAGCTCCTGATTTTTACACCCCTTCTTATAGCCCACAGAAACAAATCTTTTCTCGTTCTGGCTGGTTTCAAACACTCTAAAGCCAATTTTTAGCTGTTAAACTTCCCCCTCTCCTGAAGCTTGTTCAGAGAGGGGGCACATACCCAAGGGAGATTGGTTTCAAGTTGCTTTTGGTCTTTGTGGACAACTTTACTAATTGGGTAGAAGGTTTTCCCTACAGGATTGAGAAGGCTCAAGAGGTATCAAGATACTTGCTAAAAGAGATCATACTTCCCCTAAGCCTGCCTAGTTCCTTGCAGAGCAACAATAGTCCAGCTTTTACTTCTCAGAACACCCTAGAGAAAGAAGGGTGAAATTGTCTATATCCTTTTTCTCCTTATAATCTCCTTTCTCTTTCTCACTCCAAGGATGAGAACATTGCTCTTAGCATTTTCCCTCCAGCTTTTCTTGATGTCATTCTATGGCCCCTGCCAGTAATTAACTCCTTCTTAACCTTTCAGCTAGGGAGCTCCGTGGGCAGTGGGGATTCAGGGGATTCAGGGGATTCAGGCCCCATTCCCAAATGTCACCATCTCCACCCTGGATGCCACCTCACTTTTAACCTTCTTGGAAGGTTTGTTTCCTCCAGGCTTTAAGCTACAAACTTCTAACTACTCCTTCAGGCTGAAGATTCTGGGACAAGTGACTTGGATATCCAACATCCCCTAGATTCTACTGCTGCTATCTTCAGATCTCACACTTCTCCTGAGCCTGAACCTCCATTGAACATAGGGAGAGCTCTAAGACCCTTGTCAGCTTGAAGCAGCTACAGAAGAGAAGACCTTCTTCCCTTTGCCCCAAATGAATTTGGAGGTAATTTCTTGAGGGAGGAATGATGTAAACCTTGCCTTGATCTTTGGAGGGAAAGGGTTAGAAAGGACCTGATGTAAACTGTGTCCCCTTTAACCTTTGGAGGAAGGATGGTTGTGGGTCTCAAACCCTCCAGGCCTCTGGGAGGGATCCCAGGATCCGACCCTCATGTTCATAGGGGAAACTCCCAGATAAGTAATCTCTTTCAATTCAATTGGAGATCTTGGCCAAGGGTATTATCATCCCCGTCAATTGAAAGGTCCCTAGCTCTGGGCACCAAAGAAAACTCACTAAAATCTAATGCTGTGCCCAGACTTTTGCAAAAGTCCTAACAGGAGTTTGCCCACTAAGAAAACTGTTTTCTTAGTATAATAAACCCATTCTTGCCACAAACCTAGAGCCTGTATTCATTGAGGTTTGCAAATTCTTTCACAAAGCCTGTGTGACCCGCCAGGGGATCCCATTGCTATCAGGGGATGTCTCAATCCTCATTTCTCACACCTCAACACAATCAGTCAGGACAGGAAATAATCTGAGGAAGTTACTTTCAGAGCTCTTTTCATTTTTGAGAATGTATTTCCGAACCTCATAAAAGTCTAGAAATTAGTTTAATTTAAAAAAAATTTTTTTTTAATGTTTAACAGAATTCAATATTAAATCTTTCAGAGTTAGCATGTTGCTATTCAGTTGTATTTTTCTCATATTTATTTTTTATTTTCTTTTATGAGATCAAATTATTTGGATTATGTATTTCCTGTTTATTTAATTTTCATACATAATCATTTAATTTTGAAATGTTGTTGCCACATAACTTAGCATAACATTTTTATTTATTACATCTCTATTTTTGTGATTTTCATTTTTTTTATTATTGTCTCTTTAAAAAAGAAATTAACGATTTTTCAATTTTCTTGTCATTTAAAAATAACAGCTTTTGTTTTTGTTATTATCAAGTTGTTTTCTATTTTACATTCTGTTTATCCTACTTAAATGTCAATATTGTGAATATTGAAATTAATTTACTTTTCTTGTTTTTTTTAAACGCAGCATAATTAGCTCTTTTTTGATAATGAAAGTACACGGTGATATAAATTTTCTATAATGTCTTCCTAAGCTAGATTCCATGAATTTTGGTATGTTTTCTCATTATTATTTTACCATAATCTTAATTATTTCTATAAATCTGACCTTTGATACACTTATTATTCAGCATTTTCAAGCTCAATTTAGGTCAGTTCACTATTTTTGCTTATTTTTTCTTTTACTTTTTTTTTTATTAAGACCTTTGGTTTTATTAGTATGGGGAACTCCTTATTAAGAAACTACTACTACCAATTCAGATCAGTAAGCATTCTACAAATTACAAAGTGATATGTGGGACTCAAAGGTAAAGTGACTTAGAATTACACAGCCAATATATGTCTGAAGCAGGTCTTAAATCTTGACTTCAACATTAGAACTCTAGTCATTTTGTCATATTGTCTCTCATATTTCCTTTGCTATTGACAAATTCCATTATATGATGGTGTACAAAAGATACTATTAAGATTTGTTATCCCGTATTTGTTTATGAATTATTTATGTCCTGCTATATGATCAACTTTTGTGTATCATGGGGATATCACATTCTCTATGATTTCCATTCAAATTCATAAGTTCTTTCTGTATTTTTTTTGCCAGTAGATTTATTAATCTCTGACAAAAGAATGTTAAAGTCCTCCTGAATTAGTATTATGCTATATTGGTCATTTTAAAATTTTAAGTAAAGTTTTCCTTTGAGAAGTTGATTGCTAGACATATCCTATTTTATTGAGGCAGCTAAGTGGCACAGAGAATAGAGCACCAGGTCTACAGTTGAGTAGACTCATCTTCCTACTAATTATACTAATCAAAATCACTATGATTTTGATTATCATGCATGAGTTAAAGGTAAGATTTAAGACCAGTTCTTCCTGATTTTGCGATAATTTCTATATTCAATATGCCATGCTCTATCTCAACAGCATCTATATATTTATTGCGATGCTAGAAATTGGAGACACATAAAGTCTTTAGGGAGGACTAGGACTTCTGATGTGAAAGTTTGCCAAGCCCTTTTTAAGGATGCAAATCTATCTTTGATATCATATGTGGTTCCAAAAAGCTGCAGCATTCACACAAGCCACATCTTATTAAAACAAAGCAACTCAGCAGACAGTCTTAACAGGATTGAGGGATACTGACAGATCTCAAATATATCAGTGAATTAAGGGGATGTCCACCCCCAGCTTATGAAAATTTCCCCTGGTAGAACAAGTGGATGAGAACAATTTGTTCAACAGCAATGAGGATGGCTGAACAGATTCTATGAAGCTTAGCTTGATCAAACACAGAAGATGCATCCTATGCCATCACCAGATGCCTTGACTTTTGCCTTGTTAATGGACTCTGATGACTCTGGAAGAGAAATTGAAGCTCACAATTTTATGAAACTCTGCCTCAAATCCAATTAATGCACAAGTCAAGATATTGCCCCACTGGTCTTCTTAGAAAATGAAGGACTAACAGCTAGAAATCATGATTATAATTCCTTTATAATTAAATTTAGTCCTTCCTTCTGAATTTGAGTCCTTAGATTTTTCTATATACATATATACATATCCCTTCACATCTTTAAGCAAATATGTGTTTGTTATAGCAGTATATTTTGGAGATTTGTTTTCCAATTCATTCCTTAATTTGCTTATTTTTAATTGATGAATTCAGTTCATTAGCACAGAAAGTTGTAGTTAAATGTGATTCCCCCTCCACTAAGTGTATTGACTATTATGTTTATAACAATCCAATCTTATCCTGTGAACAAGCATGCAGACACATACTTTCCAACTACAGAAAATACCAGATCAAGTTAATCTTCCTTTATTACGATACATTCTTAAATATTGTACTCTTCTGGAATTCTATTTTTAATGATAAGACATTTGTATTTTTCTTTTTCTCTTTTTTATTTTTTTTTCCCTCTCTTCTAGGCAGTTTAGATAAGATTGTGAGTTAGGAATCACATTCTAAAAAAAAGTCTAGTTCACTTCCAGATTTCTCAGCAGAAAAAGAATAAAAACTTTTGAACTCAGAAGATCCATTATTGCCGTAACAGTGAACACATAGTTTGCAGAGTTGGTAACAGAGGCTGACCTGCCTTTCTGTTTGATGTATGCCATATGGCTCAGTGGATAGAAAACTGGATCTGGAGTTAGGAAAATTTGAATTCAAATATGGCCTTAGACACTAGCGTTATGACTCTGGACAAATCACTTAACCTGTTTGCCTTAATTCACTGGAGAAAGAAATGGCAAACAACTCTGGCATCTTTGCCAAGAAAACCCTACAGCTAGTACTGGGATACTAAAGTCCATGGGATCACAAAGTCAGACAAGACTGAATTATTGAACAATAAACTGAAATAACTGAAAATAATTTTACATTATCATTTCTTTTATTTGCTGTCATTGTTGACAAATCTGTAATTCAAACTGATTAAATCTGTGCTTTTTAATTTTATGAATGCTTTTTTCCTCTGGGCTGCAAACATGGGCATTTATTTTGATTATGAAATTCTGGAATTTTGCAACTATGTTTCTGTATAAATTAAATTGGAGAAGAAGCCAAGATGGCAAAGACAAGACAGGAAGTTGCCCTAGCTCTCCCTCAAACTCCTCCAAATACCTTTAAATAATGACTCTTAACAAATTTGAAATTGGATTCTGGGGCGGAGCCAAGATGGCGGAGAAGGCACACTTACTTTCTAAGCTCCTCTCATGCCCTCAACCAACTATTTAATTCAGCCTCAAAAATAGCTCTTCACTGCTAAAATTCATGAAGATTAGAAGCACACAATTTACCAGCAGAAGATAATGTGGAAGATTGCCAGGAAAGGTTTGACCTGAGGGGCCAGGAACAGACTAGCCCAGGCAGTGAGAGACTAGAGTCCTGAGCAGACCAGGGCCGGGGGTGATCTCTGTGGCGAGAGAAGTTACAGAGACCACTCTGCTATAGGCTAACTGCTCTGCCTTGATTACGAAGCTGTAAACTGGCACAGAAATTAAAGCCTAAAACAGAGGGTACTCTA
The DNA here is from genome assembly GCF_902635505.1 of Sarcophilus harrisii. Lineage (NCBI taxonomy): Eukaryota > Metazoa > Chordata > Mammalia > Dasyuromorphia > Dasyuridae > Sarcophilus > Sarcophilus harrisii. The sequence continues at coordinate 174,177,101 of NC_045426.1, read as the reverse complement.
AAAAACGCCAGAACCTAACAAGATCTGGCTGTAGCTACTCAAACCTGGAAGTGAATCAGGCAGACTATAACGCAGCCCTGCAGCTACATCCTGCAGTTCGGGACTATTGCGGAGGGGAAGGAGAGGGGAGGGGGGTTCCTCGGCCTGGGGCAATAGAACTTCCCCAGCAGGAGTGTGCTTCCAGAGGCAGAAACATTTCCAGTCCCTTCAGGGCCATTCACTGCTCAGCTGCTAATACCCATAGCCCCAGGGTGGGATTTGGCTTGGGGGTAGTGAAACCTTCACTGCACAGCATCTAGCCCCAGAGCAATTGTTATCCCACATAGTGGGGGTTCTTTGCAGGGCACTTTCCCAGCTCAGTTCTGCAGGCCTGAGTTACCTCCGGCTGGGGAACTCTTTCCCAGAGCACTCAAGTACCTCGATGCTTTTTGTAGCCGGCTGGCAGGACAGCTACTCGTCCATACATCTATCACTGCTCTGCAGAGGAAGCTGGTAACCTCCTGGCCCTGAAGGCAGACCTTACAGGCTTTAAAAAATGAATAAAAAAAATCAAAAGGATGATTGATAGTTTCTATACAGAAAGAGAGCATCTTTTCAACCCTGAAGAGACTAATAGCAGACAGTCTCCAGACAATTGTTGGTCCCCAAAACAAAAGGCTCTCCTAGAAGAGACTATTAAAAACCTTAAAAGAGAACTAGAAGAAAAATGGGAAAAGGAAAGAGAAGCTATGCAAGAGAGCAACAACTTCCTGAAATGTGAATTGGAAAAAGTACAAAACTTCCAAGAAGTACAGGGACACAGAATTTGTGAATTGGAAAAAGAAAATAACACTAAAAAAAAAATTAGTGAAATGGAAAAAAACTCCATAGAGCAAAACAATGCATTTAAAAACTCAATTGAACATATACAAAAAGAAATAAAAAAAGCTAATGAAGAAAATAACTCACTAAAAATCAGAACTGAACAAATAAAAATGACTGATTCATTGAGACATCAAGAATCAGTCAAGCAAAACCAAAAAAATGAAAGATTGGAAAAAATGTCAAATACTGACTTAGAAAAACAACAGACCTGGAAAATAGATCTAGGAGAGATAACCTGAGGATCATCGGACTACCCAAAAATTATGATGAAAAAAAGAGCCTAAATACTATATTACAGGAAATCATCAAAGAGAAGTAACAGAACTGTAAGGTAAAATAGGGATTGAAAGAATTCATCGAACACCTTCTGAAAAAGACCCTAAAAAAAGACTCTGAAGAATATTGTGGCCAAATTTTAGAATTTTCAGACTAAAGAAAAAATATTACAAGCAGCCAGGAAAAAACAATTCAAATATCGAGGTGCCACAATAAGGATCACTCAAGATCTGGCTGCCTCAACATAAAGGATTGAAGGGCCTGGAATCTGATATTCTGAAAGGCAAAAGAAGTTGGAATGCAGCCAAGAATAAACTACCCAGCTAAGCTGAGCATTTTTTTCCATGGAAGAAGATGGACATTTAATGAAACAGAGGAATTCTATTTGTTTCTAAGGAAAAAACCAGACTTAAACAAAAAATTTGACTTCTAGCCACAAGACACAAGAGAAGTAGAAAAAGGTAAAAGGAACTCTTGAGAACTGTATTTCTGTTGTGGATATACATAAAAACCACATGTATAATTTGATTTTACTGATATAACATAAAAAAGGGAAATAGAAATGGAAAGAGGATAGTTTTAGAAAAAGGGGAAAGGGGCGATTAAAAAAAGGGAAACTACATGCGACGATGAGGCAAAGGAAACCTATCATCTGAGGGAACTTAGAGAGGGGGAGGAACATTGTGTGAATCCTACTCTCATCAGAGTTGGCTCAAAGAGGAAATAATTAACAAATTTGTTTTAGAGAAAATTTTCTCTCACCCCATTAAAAAGTGGGAGAGGAAAAGGGAAAAGGAAAAAGAGTAATAAGGGAAGGGTACAAGAAAGGAGAAAAGATCCAAAGGGAGGAGGGAGGGAGACTAAAGAGGGAGAGCTGCGTGACACAAGTGGGACCAATAAGTTTAATACTAGGGAAGGGGAGAAGAAAGGCAAGAAAAAGAAAAGCATAATTTGGGGATATCAGGATGGCAGGAAATACAGAATTAGTCATTTTAACCATAAATGTGAATGGGATGAACTCTCCCATAAAGTTGAGGCAGATAGCAGACTCAGAACCCTACAATATGTTGTTTACAGGAAACACATTTAAAGCAGAGTGATACATACAGAGTAAAGGTCAAAGGCTGGAGCTCCAGAATCTATTATGCTTCAGGTGAAGTCAAAAAAGCAGGGGTAGCCATCCTTATCTCAGATCAAGCAAAAGCAAAAATTGATCTAATTAAAAGAGATAAGGAAGGGAACTATATCTTGCTAAAGGGTACTATAGACAATGAAGCAATATCAGTATTAAACATGTATGCACCAAGTGGTAAAGCATCTAACCTCCTAAAGGAGAAGTTAAGAGAATTGCAAGAAGAAATAGACAGCAAAACTATAATAATGGGAGATCTCAATCTTACACTCTCAGAATTAAATAAATCAAATCACAAAACTAATAAGAAAGAAATTAAAGAGGTAAATAGAATATTAGAAAAATTAGGTATGATAGATCTTTGAAGAAAACTGAATGGTGACAGAAAGGAGTATACTTTCTTCTCAGCAGTTCATGGAACTTACACAAAAATTGACCATATATTAGGACATAAAGACCTCAAAATTAAATGCAGGAAGGCAGAAATAGTAAATGCTTTCTTTTCAGACCACAATGCAATAAAAACTACATTCAACAAAAAGTTAGGTGTAAATAGACCAAAAAGTAATTGGAAACTAAATAATCTCATCTTAAAGAATGATTGGGTGAAACAGCAAATTATAGACACAATTAATAATTTCACTCAAGATAATGACAACAATGAAACATCATACCAAAATTTGTGGGATTCAGCCAAAGCGGCAATAAGGGCAAATTTTATATCCTTAGAGGTTTACTTGAATAAAATAGAGAAAGAAAAGATCAATGAATTGAGCTTGCAAATTAAAAAACTAGAAAAAGACCAAATTAAAAAACCCCCAAACAATTACTAAACTTGAAATTTTAAAATTAAAAGGAGAAATTAATACTATTGAAAGTAAAAAAACTATTGAACTAATAAATAACACTGAGTTGGTTTTATGAAAAACCAATAAAATTGATAAACCTTTGGTAAATTTGATTAGAAAAAGGAGAGAGGAAAATCAAATTAGTAGTCTTACAAATGAAAAGGAAGAACCTTCCACCAATGAAGAGAAAATTAAAGAAATAATAAGGGTTACTTTGCCCAACTTTATGCCAATAAATTTGATAACCTAAGCGAAATGGATGACTAAGTCCAAAAATATAGGCTTCCCAGATTAACAGAGGAGGAACTAAATTGCTTAAATAGTTCCATTTCAGAAAAAGAAATAGAACAAGCTATTAATCAACTCCTTAAAAAAAAATCCCCAGGACCAGATGGATTTACATGTGAATTTTACCAAACATTTAAAGAACAATTGGCCCCAATGCTATATAAATTATTTGATAAAATAAGGAATGAAGGAGTCCTACTAAATTCCTTCTATGACACAGACATGGTACTGATACCTAAACCAGGTAGGTTGAAAACAGGGAAAGAAAATTATAGACCAATCTCCCTAATGAATATTGATGCTAAAATCTTAAATAAGATATTAGCAAAAAGACTACAGAAAATCATCCCCAGGATAATACACTACAATCAAGCAGGATTTATACCAGGAATGCTGGTTCAACATTAGGAAAACTATCAGTATAATTGGCCATATTAATAACCAAATTAACAAAAACCATATGATCATCTCAATAGATGCAGAAAAAGCATTTGATAAAATCCAACATCTATTCCTATTAAAAACACTTGAGAGTATAGGAATAAATGGACATTTCCTTAAAATAATCAGTAGCATCTATTTAAAACCGGCAGTAAGCATTATATGTAATGGGGACAAACTGTAACCATTCCCAATAAGATCAAGAGTGAAATAAGGTTGCCCACTATCACCGTTACTATTTAATATTGTATTAGAAATGCTAGCTATGGCAATAAGAGTTGAGAAAGAGATTAAAGGAATCAGAATAGGCAATGAGGAACCCAAATTATCACTCTTTGCTGATGATATGATGGTATACTTAAGAGAACCCCAGAGATTCTACTAAAAAGTTATTAGAAATAATCCACACCTTTAGCAAAGTTTCAGGATACAAAATAAACCCAACAAAAGTCATCAGCATTCTTATATATCACTAAGAAAACCCAACAGTTAAAGTTACAAAGAGAAATTCCATTTAAAGTAACTACTGATTGTACAAAATATTTGGGAATCTATCTGCCAAAGGAAAATCAGAAACTTTATAAGCAAAACTACAAAACACTTTCCACACAAATTAAGTCTGATCTAACCAACTGGAAAAATATTAAATGCTCTTGGATTGGGCGAGCAAATATATTAAAGATGACAATACTACCTAAACTAATCTATTTATTTAGCACTATACCAATCAGACTCCCAAAAAACTATTTTGATGACCTAGAAAAAATAACAACAAAGTTCATATGAAAAAACAAAAGGTCAAGAATTTCAAGGGAATTAATGAAAAAAAAAATCAAATGAAGGTAGCCTAGCTGTACCAGATCTAAAATTATATTATAAAGCAGCAGTTACTAAAACCATCTGGTATTGGCTAAGAAATAGACTAGTTGATCAATGGAATAGATTAGGTACAAAGGACAAAACAGCCAATAACGTTCATAATCTAGTGTTTGACAAACCCAAAGACCCCAGTTTTTGGGATAAGAACTCACTGTTGGCAAAAATTGCTGGGAAAATTGGAAATTAGTATGGCAGAAACTAGGCATTGACCCACACTTAACACCATACAACAAGATAAGGTCAAAATGGGTTCATGACCTAGGCATAAAGAATGAGATTATAAATAAATTGGAAGAACATAGGATAGTTTACCTCTCAGACCTGTAGAAGAGGAAGGAATTTATGACCAAAGAAGAACTAGCGATCACTATTGACTACAAAATAGAAAATTTTGATTATATCAAATTGAAAAGTTTTTGTACAAACAAAACTAATGCAGACAAGATTAAAAGGGAAACAATAAACTGGGAAAACATTTTTACAGTCAAAGGTTCTGATAAAGGCCTCATTTCCAAAATATATAGAGAACTGACTCTAATTTATAAGAAATCAAGCCATTCTCCAATTGATAAATAGTCAAAGGATATGAACAGACAATTTTCAGATGAAGAAATTGAAACTATTTTTAGCCATATGAAAAGATGCTCCAAATCATTATTAATCAGAGAAATGCAAATTAAGACAACTCTGAGATACCACTACATACCTGTCAGATTAGCTAGAATGACAGGGAAAGATAATGTGGAATGTTGGAGGGGATGTGGGAAAACAGGGACACTGATACATTGTTGGTGGAATTGTGAACACATCCAGTCATTCTGGAGTGTAATTTGGAACTATGCTCAAAAAGTTATCAAACTGTGCACAACCTTTGATCCAGCAGTGTTTCTACTGGGCTTATATCTCAAAAAGATACTAAAGAAGGGAAAGGGACCTGTATGTGCCAAAACGTTTGTAGCAGCCCTGTTTGTAGTGGCTAGAAGCTAGAAAACGAATGGATGTCCATCAATTGGAGAATGGTTGAGTAAATTGTGGTATATGAATGTTATGGAATATTATTGTTCTGTAAGAAATGACCAGCAGGATGAATACAGAGAGGATTGGAGAGACTTACATGAACTGATGCTAAGTGAAATGAGCAGAACCAGGAGGTCATTATATACCTCAACAACGATACTGTATGAGGATATATTCTGATGGAAGTGGATTTCTTCAACAAAGAGATCTAACTCAGTTTCAGTTGATCAAGGATGGACAGAAGCAGCTACACCCAAAGAAAGGAATGTAAACTGCTTGCATTTTTGTTTTTCTTCCCAGGTTATTTATACCTTCTGAATCCAATTCTCCCTGTGCAACAAGAGAACTGCTCGGTTCTGCATACATATATTGTATCTAGGATATACTGTAACCTATTTAACATGTATAGGACTGCTTGCCATCTGGGGGAGGGGCTGGAGGGAGGGAGGGGAAAAATCAGAACAGAAAGTGAGTGTAAGGGATAATGTTGTAAAAAATTACCCTGGCATGGGTTCTGTCAATAAAAAGTTAATTAAAAAAAAAATTTGAAATTAAGTTGTACGTGTGTGTACAAATATACAGATCTACATATCTACAAATACACATAATCTACATATCTGCATAATATCCAATGAATATATATGCACACATATATATTATATACTTACATACACATATGATCCTAGTAGTTTCTTACTGAAGAGATATCTATTATTAGCATAAAGATGGATTCTAAACATCTATCTCTATAGTGATTAAAAATATGATTAAAAAAATAATATCAGATGGATTTGCTTCTGATGACTACATAATTCTGTCAAGAGAAAACTTTTTAGACTTAAGAATATACAGATGACATTTATTTGGTAGGTGATAGAATAAGAGAAAGAAGATGGAATATATGACTAGATTACACAACTGGGATAGTAGAACTGTATAATTTAACTTTGGTATATGTAGGCCTTGCCAATGTAACTTTTCAATATAAGCCTTTGATCCCATCCTATCCTGCCTTTTCCATAAGACTGTACCTTCCCATCCTTTCCTGCCTTTTCCATATTCTCCCTATTATGGGTTCCTTTTTTTTTTTTGGGGGGGGGGGGGGGGCTGAGACAATTGGAGTTAAATGACTTGCCCAAAGTCGCACAGTTAGGAAGTATGTTAAGTGTCTGAGACCAGATTTGAACTCAGATACTCTTGACTTCAGGGCTGGTGCTCTATCCACTGCACCACCTAGCTGCTCCCATGGGTTCCTTCTCTACTGCCTAAGAACAGATCCTAAGTTTTATGTGTAGGTTCATTAACAGTTTTTGACAATTACAGACTAAATTAGCTTTGATGACATAAATGTTATCACAAAAGGCATCCAATTCATCCTTAAAGCATATTCTTACACTCTATAAAATATGACTTTTTTATTATAATAACTATCATTACCTTAAAATTCAGTTTATTTACTCAAAATGACTACATTAAAATAATTTTAAATGTGACTTTTAAATGTTTCCTATAAAATGACATGCCACAGATTACTGGATCTAAAATTAAGAAATACTGGATTCAAATTCCACTTTCAATATTTACTAACTGTATAATCCTGGATGTGTCAGTTAATATCTCTAAACCTAAACTTGGGCATGTCAGTTAATGTCTCTAAGCCTAAATTTCATCTTTTGTAAAATGAGAATAAAAATAGCATGTATTTTCAAGAATAGTTGAGAAACTCAAATGAAATAATGTAAATAATAACTTTGGCAAGTTTTAAAGCAGTACAAAAATATAAGCTATTACTATTATCATTAACTTTAAATGAAGATGAATCTAACAAATAAAAAAGCTATCAAAGATAAAAGACTGCAATAATTGAAAAAGAATAGCTTTGTTCTATAACTAACAAGTAATAAAACTTAATTGTCTTTTTCTACCTAAAGTAAAAGATAGATGAGGTTCAAATAAATGAGTAGATGGAGGGAGGAAAATAAGAAAGGGAAATGAGAGAGAGAGAGATTTATATATTTTTCTCTATGTAGTTGCATATACATACATTTGGAAAAGAAACTTTATGAGGATTCTATTACTCTTTCACAAACTACCCAAACTAAAGGAAATTTTTAAACTTTTAAAATCTTCTATTTTTGCAAGAATTGTAGAATAACAGATTTCCAATTCATGCAGGCACAGACCAGAAAGTCATCAGAAATTATGAAAAAGATGTTGGCAGAAGATAAATAAAGCCCATTATAGTAGGTAGTCTTTTCTTACAGAATTATTATATTTCATCTGTAAATGGTCCTTTGAATTAAGATCATCCAAAGCCACAAAGATACATGGCAATTATATAGGCTTCTGACTTGTCCTTTTTAACATTAAGTTTCTTTAGTTTCCTTACTTTATTTTTTTTTCATAAAACTGAGAACATGTCATATATCCATCAACTTCTAAATTGCCTGACAAAGTAAGAATCACTTCCATAGCCACATAGGTACAGATTTATATTCAATACCAAAAATAGCACTGTTGCAATGCTTACCGATAAATAAAATAGAAAAATCATTAAACTAGATTAAAAAGTTCAAAATCTTAAATACTGATGTTTGAAAATTGATGAATTAGAGGACAATGCTATTTAAAAAAAGGTAAATGGAAAACTTTGCAGAGATTCTAGAGGGGCACTTTCATGAGATTAAAAAAGGGAGGAGTGGTGACTAAATCGAGAAGGAACTGAAACTTAAAAAGCCTTAAAACTCTTATACAAGGTTGAACAAGTAAGCAGCAGAACCAGGATTTGAAGTAGGTCCTGTGTTATGCGCCTTTTACTATGCTGAAATACAAATTTATTTCATATACAAGAGCTTTCCTTTTCTTTAATATATAGCTATAGTCTTTCTGTTAGCTTCACTAACTTGACATATATGAGCAAGGGCTGACAGAAAGAACAGGAAAAGTAAGTGAATTCAAAAGATCTGATATTTCCTGTGACAACTCATCCTTAGATTTAATTAGCTAAAAATTCTGAATATCCAAAGACAGGGAAAAAAAAAAAAAGGTAGATCACTGAGTACAATTCTAGCATCATGTAAAGCATACAGATACATTGAGTGGGGGGAAATGGAAAAATGAGGAGTTGCTTTTTTGAAGTGGAACTGGGAAAGGAAGTGAAGAGGCTACAAGGCACAGGACAATATGCAAATGATTATTTTTATGCCTGAAGTGAGCTGTACAAATGAGATCTTTATATGTCAGTTGTTTACAACTTGGTAAGAATTCCTCTTTACATTTTTGTCCTTGTCTATATGACATACAAAATATTAATAATACCAAGATAAATTTAAATATATAAAAATACTGTATTTCACAAAAAAATACTGCATTTCAGTTTATAACTGAAATTATTTCTTCATTATATATAATCTGACAACAATAAAACATGCATCAATGTGGAAATTTTAAGCAAAAGATATCTCTGTAAATTATGAGTGCTGCCTTTAGGTCAAAGAACTATTATATGAAAGAGAGCTTAGACTTGTTCTGTTTGTCCCCAGACAGTAGAAATAGAAACAATGGGTAGAAATTGCAAAGGGGGAAATTTGGCCTTGAAATCAGAAAAAATTTCCTAATAATCGGAACTATTTAGATGTGGAGGATTTCCCTTAGAAATAGTGGGTTCCTCCTTCATCAGAAGTCTTCAAGGAGAGGCAGCATTGTAGGTATTGGATATGAGTTGGAACCTGTTTGTCATGGAGTGATATCTTAACTTGTGAATGAAGTAATGGCTCAAAGTTATCAACCTCACTTTATCTTCCAGACTAGTGGCAAAACAAAAGTCAAGACAAGTGTCAGTGGCTCAGGGTGCAATGGATGACCTCAGCATTTTCTATGTGACCAAGCTCTAACTACTTCACCACCTTCATGACTGTTTGAATAAACTGTTCTCATCCATCCATTCTACAAAGGAAAACCGTCATATTCTTGGAATAGACATCCCTTTAACTCACTAATGAGTTTGAGGCCTATTTGTTACCCTCAACCTGGTTTAGCCTGTCTTTTGAGATGGTTTGGTTTTATAAGTAGGGTGTGGCCACTGTGCATACTCCAGCTTTTTGAAGCCACAGGTAAGAACTGGCTGAAGTTGGACACCACAGTTAGATGAGCAGCCTTTAAAAAGTCTTGGCAGAGCCTCACATCAAAGATATTAGTCCTCCTAAACACTCCAGACACCCAATGAGGGTTAACCTTAAATGCTGCTGAAGTCCCTTTTAATTCTCCAATTCTATGTTGCTGTGTGAATACACTATTTTTCAATACTGTTTGTATGATTTTAGATAATACTAAGTGTAAATGAATATAGGTATATGAGTATATACATATATATACATAAACACATACACAAATACTGAACACATTAATAAGCAGGTATAGCTGCTTTCCTTTACTTTTAGGGTTTTTTTTTTTGGGGGGGTGAGAGGTTCAAATCTTTAATGTGAAAATAGATAGACAGATATTTAGATAGATGGATATACATTGAAGAATTCAGGATTAAACGTAAACATACATATACATACAGGTATATAACCTCCATTAAAGTCTTACTTTAACTCTTCATTGTAAAGTACAAGTAACTCCGGGTACTCAAAGGCAGCACACTACTGGAAAGGTTCTAAGTCTGGGCTCAGTGATGGAAGCAGATATGTACAGTCCAAATAGCAGTCTAGGTAAGGTGGATATACTCCAAAATAAGGTAAGAACATGTTAAGGCATATAATCCTCAGAGACAATCTATTAATTTATGAAAAACTAAAGGAATGTGGTCTTTGAAGTTCAATTTATGCCAATACAAAATGTTACTAGTAATTTATATTTATACATGAAATTTGAATTAAACTCCATTCAAAATAGGCTTTATACCTGAATGAGCATCTAGAGATTAAAAACAAACAAACACCAATCCAGTTTCTGGTTGCCCAATTTAATAGAAAAACATTTAAACATTTTTAATATGAACTGATTTCATTTAACTTTGTTTCTATTTCAGTGTTTTCTAACTAACTCTTGACACAAAGAAAATTCTTTACTTCTGCTAAGTTATGCTTTTTATTTTATAACATACTGTGGTTTAATTTAAAGTAAGAAACTAAATATAAAAATTTAAAAATATTTAAAGCTATTCTTTTCCATTCTTTCATTTGTCCAAGCATGTTCTGACACTATTCTGTCCAAATGAGTAAGACTTTCATACTGATTCTGACAAAACTATTCCATCATGCAAATATCTATAAAATATCTAGCATCATCATGAAAAATATCACTGACAAAAAATAATCATTTAATCACTTCATGATAGCCCTAATGGTAAATGATAGATTATAACTGAAAATATCTTTTAAAAAATACACTATTAGTATTAAAAATTTAGTATTAAATTAATATTAAATACTGACAGAATTTATTGCTGAAATAATTTTCTCAAATCCTTGATTTGAAGCTTTTTTTATATTTTTAACCATACCAACACTCAGAAATTAATCCCTATAAGCCATTTGTTCTGATTACAATTACAATGCTATTTTCTTTCTATAGTCAACATAGTTAATTCTTGTTGAGAGTTTTAACTCTTTATAATGAGAACTATGAAAATTTTACTTACAGAAACATCTTTCAGGCTTTTTTCATAGGAGAAATGGCAATTCTCTTTAGAAAAATCAAATTTGTACACATTAGCTGGTTCTGTTCTCAGCACCAATGCTTTTCTCAGTTCATCAACATACTTGTCTCTTTCCATTGCCATGTCATCAGCTTCCCTGGAAATCTCAGATGCAGTCACTATGGGAAAATATAGTGATTTTTTTTCTTAAAGTTTCAAAGCAAAATTCTAACTAGAGATAGTATGTATTTATCTGTTGAAATACACTTTTCATTACTACAACTAGCAGGTATTTAAATTTAGAAAAATCAATCTTAAGTCTATTTAAAAATCATCTCTATTTAACATATTCATTTTATTTCTTCCATTATTAGCAAAGCATTCCAATTTCTTACAAAAAAAATTGCTATGAATTATGCAAGCATTAATGAAGCAAGATATAAAGACATTTAATATACATATGTATAACTGAACTTCATAACATCTTATCTGGAAGGAATCTGAAGGACACCCAATCAAATCTTTTCATTTTAAAGATGAATAGGGACAGCTAGATGGTACAGTGGATAGAGTGGCGGCTCTAAAGTCAGAAAAACCTGAGTTCAAATCCAGCCTCAGACACTTAATACTTGCTAACTGTCACTTAATCCCAATTGCCCCAGCAAAAATAAACAAACAAATAAAAAAATGAATAATAAAAATAAAAATAAAAAAATGAAGATGAAGAAAGTGAAGTTCAAAATAAGAAAGAACTCTGGGAAATGAGTGTGACCAATACATAGCATTTCCAATCCCTCTGTTTTTGCCCGCTTGCATTTTTTGATTTCCTTCTCAGGTTAATTTTACATTATTTCAAAGTCTGATTCTTCTTGTACAGCAAAATAACTGTATGGATATGTATATAAATATTGTATTTAACATATATTTTAACATATTTAACATGTATTGATCTACCTGCCATCTGGAGAAGGGGGTAGAGGGAAGGAGGGGAAAATTTGGAATAGAAGGTTTTGCAAGGGTCAATGCTGAAATACCCATCCATATATCTTGTAAATAAAAAGCTATAATAATAATAATAATAAAGTGAAGTTCAGAGAAACACTGGTGGGAAGATTCAGAACCATGATTTTTCTATATTAGAATTTTGAATATATTATATAATAATTATAATAAAAATATATAATATGTGTAGTAATTATTATATAATATATAATTTTGAATATATTAGAATATCTATTCTAATTCCAAAATGAACATTTTTCCCAGTAATCCAAATGTCAAATTCAGTATCACTGGCTGTTCAGACAAAACAAGAGATCTGGATCATTTATGATATGAAGAGAAAAATTCCTTGCCCATCCAACATGTACATGTTAATGTGAAAAGGGAGACACAACTAAATAAATATACATGGAGTCCTTCGATGAGCAAAAATAATATTGCCTGGAAGAGGAAACAGCAATAATCCAGGTTTCTCTCTCAAAAAGTACTGCCCTCAAACAAAAAACAAAGAAAAACTTAAGTACTTTTAGCTCAAGAGTCATGGTTATAGGCTGAATATTGTCCTCCCTTCCCTCTGAAGTTTTGCTATGGTTGGGAAAACCTAAAAAGACCCACATTGAGTATTTATTTATATTATTTTAATAGCATAATAAAAAATTCATATAAAGCTGAAATGTGTAAGTAACCTCAATTGATGATGAGCCTCTTTAAATTTGGCTAGATTGGTTTACAGAGGACAAATAGATGGTCCATCCCTAGCCTTTCTACTTCATTAGGTCCTTCAAGAGTTTGGCCTTCTAAAGCCTACAAGTCACCTTTATGCCTTGCGGAAGCATCAAAGTAAGACTACAGTGGAGAGATGAATCAATGAGTCTAAATATTTCTTTAGGATTTCATAAAGGCCTTAAAAATGCTAGACAATTCTTTTAAAATACTAAAATTTTTGTTAATAATTGGGTTGACATCTCCATTTGTTTAAAAAATCAAAGTAAAAATTATTTAGGGCCCATTTACATAAAAACAATCAGTTTCTTAAATAAGCTTTGACTTAGTATCATCCTTCTTAATTAGAAAAAGAATATGACAAAAGTCAAGGACTGATTCCCAAAAAAGAAAACATATTAGCAATTTTTTGTTAAGTGAACATTTACTGAAAATACAGTTAATGAGGTCTAGAGACTTGAATACTAGAGCAAAAATATATTTCCTGGAGAGTATATTTTGTATAATTTCCATCTTCTGTCATAAAACATAATTACAGACAATATCATCAGATAAGTTGTTCCATTGCAAACAAAAATAAAAGTAATTAAATTATGTAGCATTTACCTTGATTGAGCATCACAAGATTAGGCTATTATTAAGACACTGATAAACAGATTAAATTTGAATATTTGTTCTTGTTATTACCTGTTCCATTCCATGCTGACTGACCATCTGTAAGAGTTATGTCAAAACCAGAACCTAGATCTTTTTCCCAAGATACTTGTAGAAAATAAATTATACTGGGTTCAGAAACCATATGGATTCTGCTCATATTGTGCTCCATTTTCATTCACCTATTATGGAAAGAAAGAATTATTATTTTTTTAACTTTTTAAAATAGTATTTTATTTTCCCAAATATATGCAGAGAGTTTACCTTTGCAAAATTTTTCTCCCTCTCTCCCCCCATCTCTTAGACAGGAAGCAATTCAATATAATTTAAACATGAGCAAGAATAATTTTTTTTAAAGTCAAAATTAATATAGCTAAATTTTGACATTATTTATCCAAAAATTTCAATTATCCAGAATATAACTGAGAAAAAAGAAACCCAAAAGTTGGCTAAGATAAACTCCACAATCTCATATGAGAACAACCAAAGGCCATTCAGAACCCATCTACTTTTATTTTGCATGTTATTGTATGAAGCTTAATTATCTGGTTTTCAAGTCCACAGTAAATTTGAAGCCAGAAGAAGGTCTCCCCGTAATTTATATACTAAGAGGCAAGAAATAACAGTTCACAATGAAAAAGGCAGGGGGAAAATAGTCTCCAAAATTTATATTGTAGACCTTGGGACAAGTAACTCAAAATATTCCCAAAGGATATAAAGAAATCACTATATTATAGCACAAAACAAACAAATGAAGATTATGATAACCTAGTTGACTCACTAAGAAAAATGTTAGATTATGATCAACACTATTTAAGAAGTTTTAAAAGTATGAAATGTATATTTGAAAGAATTCTCAAAAATTATTTACTTAGTTTTTATGAGATGGAGAATGCATTATACAAATAGGGGAGAAGTTATGGGAAGAGACAAAAGATGAAATGTCAACATGAGCAATAAATTTGGCTTGAACATAGGAATCAATGAAAGATAAAAAAAAAGTACAAGGAGCTAGCAAATGGAATTTCATAACAGATTGTGTAGAGTTTGGGATGATAGTTTGTATTTGATCCTAAAAACATGGAGAAAGAATGCCTCTCACACAACAGTGACATTTTCAGGTCTGTTCTTTAGGAATATCATTTTAGCAATTATGGGAAGGATGGATTAGAAAAAACTAGATTTGGGAAAAGTTAATGTTATAATTGTCCAGACAAAAAGTGATGGAGAGAACAACTGCTACTGAATGGATGACACACGAGAGATGTTGTGAAGGTAGAATCAACAAAATCTGGCAACTAATTGCCCTTGTGGGATGAAGAATAAGGGAAAATTTATGATGTCCCCAAGGATCTGGATGATTAGAAAGATGACAGTAAGAAAGATGACGGTATACTCATCAGAAACAGAGGAGTTAGAAGGGATATAGAATTTTTGTGTTAAGACAATGGGTTTTATTTTGGATATTCTGAATTTACAATGCTGATAGGAAACCAGTTGGAAATATCCAACAGGCAACTAGTTTATGATGCAAGACTAAAGTTCAAAAGAAAAACTAAAGATAAGTAAAAACATAGACCTGAGACTTCTCCATAGAGTAAGAGTTAAATCCATGAGAATTGATGACATCACTAAAAAGAAGAATTTAAAAAGAAAAGGAAGAACACTCAGAACAACCCTGAGGTATACAATAATTAAGGAGTAGAATATGGATGGAGACTTAGTAGAGAAGTTTGAGAACAAGTGGCCAAAATAGAGCAAAAAACCTGAAGATCACCAAAATCCATGGGGAAGAAAGTACATGGGAGGAAAAGGTGATCAACCAGATCTAATACTACAGAAAGGTCACAAAGAATTAAGTTCTGGAAAAGACTTTTGGATATGTTAACTTTGAAATCTCTTATAAGTTTAAGAATGTTTTACTTGAATTGAAAAATCAGATGTCAGATTGTAAGGACTTCAGATTTGTGTGAGATATGGCACTATAAGTTTTATCAGCTGCAAAGATTAGATACAAAGTGTTCAAGCCCAAATGTCTTCCTTTGGGGGAGGAGTCCTCAAACACAGAATACTGCTAGTAGAGGAAAGAACTTTATTGTTTATTGACTTGGTATGAGTTCTCTAGGTTTTCTGTCTGGGATCACTAGATCTGTGATTTCATCAAAAATGATGAGCACACTGTGCTAATTTGGGTTACCATTTTCTCTGCAACCTAAAGTTTTAGAGAATAATCTGGAGTACTAAAAAGGTAAAGCAATTTATTCACATTCACAAAATCAGTGTATGGCAGAGGTGGTATTTGAACCTATATAATTTCATCATAAAATGCCTATCCTAATCTATCTGCCAAGGGAAAATCAGAAACTTTATGAGCAAAATTACAGACCACTTTTCACACAAATTAAGTCTGATCTAACCAATTGGAAAAATATTAAATGCTCTTGGATAGGGCGAGCAAATATAATAAAGATGACAATATTACCTACACTAATCTATTTATTTAGTGCTATACCAATCAGACTCCCAAAAAACTATTTTAATGACCTAGAAAAAATAACAACAAAATTCATATGGAAAAACAAAAGGTCAAGAATTTCAAGAGAATTAATGAAAAAAAAAATCAAATGAAGGTGGCCTAGCTGTACCAGATCTAAAATTATATTATAGAGCAGCAGTTACCAAAACCATTTGGTATTGGCTAAGGAATAGATTAGTTGATCAGTGGAATAGGTTAGGTTCAAGGGATAAAACAGTCAACAAATATAGCAACCTAGTCTTTGACAAACCCAAAGATCCCAGCTTTTGGGATAAGAACTTACTGTTTGATAAAAATTGCTGGGAAAATTGGCAACTAATATGGCAGAAACTAGGCACTGATGCACACATAACACCGTACACCAAGATAAGGTCAAAATGGGTTCATGACCTAGGCATAAAGAATGAAATTATTAATAAATTAGAGGAACACAGGATAGTTTACCTCTCAGACCTGTGGAAGGGGAAGGACTTTATGACCAAAGAAGAACTAGAGATCATTATTGATCACAAAATAGAAAATTTCGATTATACCAAACTGAAAAGTTTTTGTACAAACAAAACTAATGCAGACAAGATTAGAAGGGAAGCAATAAACTGGGAAAATATTTTTACAGTCAAAGGTTCTGATAAAGGCCTCATTTCCAAAATATATAGAGAATTAACTCTAATTTATAAAAAATCAAGCCATTCTCCAATTGAAAAATGGTCAAAGGATATGAACAGACAATTCTCAGATGAAGAAATTGAAACTATTTCTAGTCATATGAAAAGATGTTCCAAGTCATTATTAATCAGAGAAATGCAAATTAAGACAATTCTAAGATACCACTACACACCTATCAGATTGGCTAAGATGACAAGAAAAAATAATGATGATTGTTGGAAGGGGTGCGGGAAAACTGGGACATTGATGCATTGTTGGTGGAGTTGTGAACGAATCCAACCATTTTGGAGAGTAGTTTGGAACTATGCTCAAAAAGTTATCAAACTGTGCATATCCTTTGATCCAGCAGTGTTACTACTGGACTTATATCCCAAAGAAATCATAAAGAAGGGAAAGGTACCTGTATGTGCACGAATGTTTGTTGGCAGCCCTTTTTGTAGTGGCTAGAAACTGGAAACTGAATGGATGCCCATCAGTTGGAGAATGGTATATGAATTGTGGTATATGAATATTATGGAATATTATTGTTCTATAAGAAATAACCAACAGGATGATTTCAGAAAGGCCTGGAGAGACTTACACGAACTGATACTGAGTGAAATGAGCAGGACCAGGAGATCATTATATACTTCAACAACAATACTATATGATGACCAGTTCTGATGGACCTGGCCATCCTCAGCAAGGAGATCAACCAAATCATTTCCAATGGAGCAGTAATGAACTGAACCAGCTACGCCCAGAGAAAGAACTCTGGGTGATGACTAAAAACCATTACATTGAATTCCCAATCCCTATATTTATGCCCACCTGCATTTTTGATTTCCTTCACAAGCTAATTGTACAATATTTCAGAGTCTGATTCTTTTTATACAGCAAAATAATGGTTTGGTCATGTATACTTATTGTGTATCTAATTTATATTTTAATATATTTAACATCTACTGGTCATCCTGCCATCTGGGGGAGTGGGTGGGGGGTAAGAGGTGAAAAATTGGAACAAGAGGTTTGGCAATTGTTAATGCTGTAAAGTTACCCATGCATATAACCTGTAAATAAAAGGCTATTAAATTTAAAAAAAAAAAATGCCTATCCTATCTTATCTATATCTACATGTTTGTTTGTTTTTTTAATTTAAAGTGAGCAAAGAAGAAGGGAAAAGCACAGAAGATAATTATTTTAGAGGGGTGGTTAAAAAAAAGGAAGAAATATAACAGAAGAGTTTCAGGAATACCAAGGTAAAAAGCCTGTTTTTCTTTGTTAACCGAGAGAACTGAATAAGAGAATGAGGCACCCACCACATCTTATAACAAAGGAAAGTAGGAAATACTACGGGGTTAAAAAGATATCAATAATTTTTTTTTAAATCAAGGCCTCTATAAAGTACCTGGAAAATCTTAACCATTGCCCAACAATACCTAGGCCATAATGGATCTATTTATCTATCTATCTATCTTTCTGACACAGAAACAAGAGAAAATCCATGCATCTTGGACTCATTTTAGTCTCTAATGTTGTTCTATCAAAGTCAAGAGGCAAAAAGATTATAAAGTTGATTTTTAAAATGTAAATAGTCCTCACTTTAAAAATGAATTTAAATTAAAGTTCAAATTCAGCACTCTGCTTAATAATTTTAGTGGTGAGTAAAAAAAAGTAAGTATTAAATTAATAATTATAGCTCTTTTCTGCCAAAATACTAATCTTGTCTGTTAAATTTAATTTTTATAATTCTCAACTGGGGCAAAAAAAAAAAAAAAAATCTCTCAAGGATTGTAGTGGCCTGCACAAAACTGACTTGTCTATTTTATCATATATAAAATTCTAGAAACACACTGCCAATTTGTTTTTTCTGTTGTTCATATGAAATTAATGAGAAGTAACCTTATATTGGATATTGGATTTAGCCAGATAAGATTTTCTACTGAATTTAGGCATGAATTTTCCTTTTGCAAAAATTACCCAGCTTTTTAAGTAACTATGTTTTCAGGATCTTTATTTTGTAGGCAAGGCATGGGAAAGAAAGGAAGATTTGAGCAGAGTTTATTAGCATAAGTTACCAAAATATAAGACAGAATAAAGAATAGAAAAAATAAAACTCCAAAATGGATAATCAGTGGGTATAATATTTCAAATGTAAAAGATATTTCCAATCTAATTACTTCTTTACCTTTACCTTTGAAGGACATAAATTTATACAGTTACTACTCTGTAAGATTTTATTGAAGTGTAACATTTGATTGCCAGTGATTAAATGCATGTTTTTGTTGAAGTGAAGAACTACATGTTGACATCTATAGATGCCACAAGTGCAAAGTGTTAATAAATTATCCTAAAGATAATCAAGCCAGGGTAAAGCTCTTTGAGGGGAAAAAAAAGGAGATTAATGAGCACATGAAAAAGGAAAACCCTTTTTTTAAATTTTAATAGTTTTATTTTAGTAACTTTATTATTAATATATTGTATATTTAGTAGTTTTATTTTTTAATTAGTGCTTATGATGTGTTAAGTACTATAAAGTATACAAATATGCACAAAACTGGTTAGTCTTTGCACCATGAGAACTAATAATTGAGTAAGAGGATTAAGATCTATACAAGACAGGAGGGGACAACCAGTTTCATGTAACTAGTCTACACAAAAAGACCTAAAGGCATTCAGAAATGCGAGAGATCAATTTATCTACAATAGGCTTTAGTTTTCTCAACTGAAAAATATAGGAATTAGACCATATGATTTTTTTTATTATAGCTTTTTATTTATAAAACATATGCATGGGTAATTTTTCAACATTGACCCTTGCAAAACCTTCTGTCCAAATTTCCCCCTCTTTCCTCCTCCCCCCTCCCCTAGATGGCAGGTAGACCAATACATATTAAATATGTTAAAGTATATATCCAATACATGGTAAATATGTTAAAATATATATTAAATCCAACATATATATACATATTTATACAGTTATCTTGATGCACAAGAAAAATCAGATCTAAAAAAAAAAAAGAAAAAACCTGAGAAGGAAACTAAAAATGTAAGCAAACAATAACAGAAAGAGTGAAAATGCTATGTTGTGATTCACACTCATTTCCCATAGTCCTCTCTCTGGGTGTAGATGACTCTCTTCTTTACGAATAGCTGGAACTGGTTTGAATCATCTCATTGTTGAAGAGAACAACGTCCATCAGCATTGATCATTGTATAATTTTTGTTGCCATGTACAATGGCATGAATTCATGTAAGTCTCTCCAGGCCTTTCTGAAATCCTCCTGCTGGTCATTTCTTACAGAACAATAATATTCTATAACATTCATATGCCATAACTTATTCAGCCATTCTCCAATTGATGAGTATCCATTTAGTTTCCAGTTTCTTTATGAAAAGGGCTATCACGAACGTTTTTGCACATATGAGTCCCTTTCCCTCCTTTAATATCTCTTTGGGATATAATCCCAATACAAACATTGATGGATTAAAGGGTATGCACAGTTTGATAACTTTTTGAGCATAGTTCCAAATTGCTTTCCAGAATGGATGGATTTATTCAGTTCCACCAACAATGTATCAGTGCTCCAGTTTTCCTACATCCCTTCCAACATTCTAGACCACATGATCTAGAAGGTCCCTTTATTCTCTAATTTTTCATAATTATGATGAAATTCTAACTTTGATTTATCAGGTAGTCTTATGAGAGAAAAATTTAAGCCAGATAAGAAAGAACAGAATTTCAAAAAGGTGGAAGGTATTCTGAAAGTACCACTAAAAGACTGGTAATCAGGACTGGTTAATGTTAGGAAGTAATGATGTAACAGGCTATTGTTATACAGTCATGTCTGATGCTTCATGGCCCCATTTGAGAATTTCTTGGCAAAGATATTAAATGGTTTACCATCTCCTTTTCCGGATAATTTTATAGATGAGGAAACTAGGGCAGAATTAAGTGATTTACTCTGGATCTAGAAATCTAAGAAAGAGTGTGAGTTGCATATATTTTTGGGAATTTAATTATTATGCTAATAAGATGTGATAGTTCAATACTACAACAGAACTGTAATTTTATCCATGAACTACAACTTTAGTTCAGATCATAACTCACTTATTCTCAAACTGTGCAGTTCTTATCCATATACTCCCAGAAGATATTTTACAGAGACCAATGTGATAGAGACAAAGTGCATTATTTATCAGGATTAGGAGGGGGACAGCCTTGAGTGAGAAAGATCAGTGAAATGCTTCTTATGATATTCCAGGTATGAGGTAATAAACATCTGAATACCAGTAAAAATCAAGTAAAACTCAAGAGTGGTATATCATTCTTGGTACTAATAGTTCCAGTCCCCTTTTAAAAACTGCAGAATCACAGAATTTTAGTCCTGGAAGGGACTATTAAATTATTTAATGTAATTCTTTCATTTTACAGAGGAGAGAACTTCAGGACTAAAGAAGTTCAGAAACTTCAAAATCACATGGCCAGTCAATAATATTATGGCACTTGAAAGTTCAAGGTCTGGAAATCACCTTAATGAGAGAAACTGCTTAAAAAATTTGAAGGAGGATGAACTTAAACAGTGCCATATCTTAAATTTATGTAAGGTGTGTAGAAAGGTACTTTCTCATAGGGTACTATTGAAGTATAGTGATATATGGCTGAATAAAGAAAATTAATGTTACTGATTATCAAAAGAATATAATCCAAGTCCCCTATGCTCTCCAAGGTTGGGGAGAGTTTCTGAAATACCTAGTTAAAACTCAGAAAGCGTTTTCCCATGAAAATACTGCATTAGTTCTTAGCTGCATAATATAATTATAGCTTTAACATGACTTCAATTACACTTTAAAGAATATTAAAATATGTAGTTCAAAACAGAATCATGACTGCTGATTTTCAGTTAACACTTTGTGTTTATAATTTGTATGATATCTAAGACAGAGGTTATTCAGTGAAAACCTCACAGAAGAGGTGGTAGACCAAGTGTAATCCCCTCATTTTAAGATGAAGGAACTTAAGTCCAGAGATATAAAATGATTTTCTTAGCAAAATAAAATAAGTCCAAATCCTTGAATAGCAAACCCAATGTTCTTTTCCTTACATCATACTGTCTCTGTGTGCCACCTACTTACTAGTCAACGATATTTATAATCTTTTAAACAAGAATTACTCACTCCTTGTGCAAAGAAATCAATATGAAACAATAAAAATGTCTGATATATATTGGAATGTATAATAATTTATGCTTCTGTGCAGAATTTTGAAAATCAAGCCAACAGTCTAAGTAATAATTCCAGGTATTCATGCTTAATTATATTTAAGTATTAGCTTAAAAAAAAGGCATCATAGGCTATTCAATAATTTGAAAAAGTGCTACACTTGAACTATAACAATAGCTTTCTAAAAAGTACTCCTACCACCAATCTATCTTCCATATAGTTTCTTAGGATGAATTCTCATTGGTTTCATTCATGTCATTATTTTACTTAACTCGCCATAAGTTCTCATTTCTATCATATCAAATCTAAACATCTTCATTTAGCACGAAAGTCTTCCAACTACAAACCCCATTCACCTTGCTAACTCTCTCATTATTTCCCAACACAGTGGCTCTGCTCCAATGAAGCCATTTCCTTAGTATTGCCCACCCATACCCCATTCATAATAGCTCCATGCCTCTGCTTATGGCATTTCCCACAGTTATAAAATTCTTTCCCCTCCCCATGTCTCTAACTTCTAAGCAAGAACATAAAATCAATCCCTTTTAAGAGAGCTTCTTTTAGGAAGTCCATTTCATTCGGTCATTCTGTATCCGCTGATCACACTTACAAACATTTTAACTACTACCTTTAATTCTCTGTTTTTGGTATATTTATCTTATTAACACCATTGTAAAATCTTCAAACTATATCTTTTTCATTTAATGTTATTTCACTTTCAATTAACAAGCATTTATTTTCTTTCCCTATCAACACCCCTCTCTCACATAAAAAAGAAATAATAAAAATTCTTGTAAAAATAAAATAATAACATGCATAATTAAAAGACAGATTATAGCACTGATCATGGAGATAAGTAGCTTCTTCATAACTAGTCATCTAGAGTCATGACTGTACACAGCATTGATCAGTTATGAAATTATCTATTTTGTGCTTTGTTAATTGATCCATCAATTCCTTAGGATTAAGCCATTTAGACTCTACTAATTTCTTAATTCTTTCTTCAATGGCCCTTTACTGAATGTAATTATATTGTCTTTGATCAGTGAAATATTTTCTGCATGTGTTTATGAAGATTCTATGCATCAAGAAATAGTCAATTTTTACAAATGGGCAATACAGTAATGAAAAATATGTTCATTCTTTTCTATTCCCAGTCAGTAATTGGAACACATACAATATATCTAACTTTTCTAACGTTCTATTCAGTTTCTTAACTTCATTCTTAGATTTTACTGTTGGTATACTTTCTAGACCTTGAAAGGAGTATATTGAAGATCCCAAAATGATTCTAGTTTAACCAACTATTTTTCCCTATGATTCATTGAGCTTTTCCTTTATGTATTTAAATGCTATGCAATTGGGGAGGGAGATATTTGTCATTTCACAAATATCAAACCACATCTTCTAATTCTCATACACTTCTCCAACAAGAGATGAACAAAATCTATTAGACTAAGAACAAAATTAGATTTGAAGTCCATCTTGTTCAACACATGATTGAAACAAGCATGAGAATGATAAGACACTAAGGTCAGTAAGTGCTATTTTCTATGACTGAAGTTTTCCAGACCCCATAAACCATGGTCAAGATTGGGAGAAATTTTCTCAGAAGTGGCCAATTTTAAATAAAAAAGAAAACTAGATAATTAGAAACTTTTATTAAATTATGCTGGAATAGAGGGAATGGTAAGCAGTATCCCACTATCTGTCAAGAAAAAAAAGACAGCTGGAGAGTAAGAATTTGTCAGTATTACAGAGAAGCGGTACTCTAACTTGAGGACAAAAGCATTATAGTAAGAATAATTCAAGCAAAAACATAAAACATTATTTTCCTTCAAGGAGCTTATATACATACATACATACATACATACAAAGAAAAGGGAGGTAACTATAGTAAAGAAGGCTTAACTGACTGGAGAGACTATGCAGACTCCTACAGAAGGTAGACTTTGAGGTGAGTCATGAAGTGAGATTGAAGAAGCACAAGAAAGAGATGAACAGGAGAAACATTTCAGGCCCAGAGAACAACCAGTGCAAAAGAAAAGAGAAGAGGGATGACATATAAAAGTGATATATGCAAGGAATAGCAATTGAGCCAGTACCATTCCTCGAATTTAGGAATGGAGTAAAGTGTGAAAAAACTGAAATGATAGGAAGAGAAAAGACTGCAAAAAGTCTTAAATGCTTCACAAAGGATATCTGATGCTGGAAGTAAATGGTTCCCACTTAAGTATACTGAGTAGAGATATGTGGTCAGACTAGTTTTTTGGGCAAATCACTTTGGCAGCAACATAGAGGATGAAATAAAGTAGGGAGAGACCAATTAGAAGGCTATTATGGCAGCTCAGGTGAGAGGTTTTCAGGGTCTCAATAGGGTGAAAGATTTGTGAGGGGAAGACAAGGGACTATTGAGATATTTTGAAAGTTGAAATGAAAATACTTGGTAATGAAATGTAAATGTGGAGTGAATGATGAGGAGGAGCTGAGGATCATACTAAGGTTGTAAGACTGGGTAAGTAAAAGGATGGTGATACCCTCAATAGTATGAGGGAAACAGAAAGAGGGAAGATTTGTGGAAGAAAAATGAGTACTGGTTTCTATACTTTCAGTTGTAAATGTCTACAGGGCATCTAAATCAAGAGGCACAAAAGAATATTAGTAGTAGTGGCAGCAGCAGCTAACATTTATACAGCAAAAGTATAAGATTTGTAAAATAATTTGTAAATGCTTTACCAGACTGTATTCTCACAACAGCAACAGATGAGATGTGTTGTTATTATTTAGAGATAAGGAAAGTGAGACTGACCGTGGTTAAGTGACTTGCCCAGAATTACATAACTCATTAAGAGTCTAAAGCTGGATTTGAACTCAGGTCTTCCTGGTTCTAGGTCCAATGCTCTACTACCTAGCTGCCTAGAAGACTATAGTTGAGATGACAGATCAGGACTAGCTATATAGATCTGGAAACCATCTACATAGAGGTGAAAATTGAATCCACAAAAACTGATCAGATTTTTATCCAAAGAAGTGTAAATGAAAGACAAAAGAGACTTCAGGCTAGAGTTAGGAAGTATGGCCTTAATGAAGATCTAGAAAGGGAGACTGAGAAGCAATAATCAGGTAAAAGGAAATCCAGAAGATGGCACTATCACAAAAACCCTTGAGAAAAGAAAATATCCAAGAAAAGATGCTTAGTGCTGAAGAAAGCTACAAAGGAGCTGAGATGGATCAAGACTGAGAATGGCCATTACATGACAATTAAGAAATCACTGGAGTAAGAAAAGACTAGAGATAAGGAGAATTATTAGGATACTTGAAATAATCTAAGCAAAATATGAAAAGGTAATGAGATGAATGGAGATAAAGGATCAGATGGGAGAGATGTAAAGGTTAAAATAGAAAGATCTGACAATTGATTACATACATACATAAGAAATAAGAATTGAGGATAACACTCAAGTTAAGAACCTAGCATATTGTTAGAATGGTAAATTGTCCTTGACAAAAATTGGCAAATTTTCAAAAGGAAAGAATTTGAGGGGGGAAATTAGTTAAATTATTATTTAGTTAAATTAGAATTATCCTACAGACACCTGGTGATGTGGGATTAAAGCTCAAGAAGGAGTGGCTGGAATAGAGATAAGCATGCCATGGTATAGCTAGAAAGTGGTGCAGATGCCTGGTTTCAGGCAAGATAAGGTAGAAGTTCTCCGATTAGATTAGATCCTAGCCCCTTGGCCCAAAATTGTGATGGTGGGGAGAAGGGACATGCAGAGTTGAAGAAGTTCAGAAGAGATGGAAACTATGCCTATCTGTGCCTAAGTAGAGGCAGCATTCTGAAGAGATGGCTAAGAAGTGAAATGAAGACCTATTTCCCAAAAAGTAAGGTAAAAATTCATTTAAACATAAGAAGACACAAAAAGGTTGAATGAACTGATCATGGTCAAAGAGTTAATATACATTAGAGACAAGATAAAACCAAGTAGTTTAGCAGGAATTTTCTTAAGGTGATTAAGGGTGGTACCTGAACATTTTCCTATGTTCTAATTCTATATTCAATCTAGGTAACTAAATATCTGGAAGAAAGTATGCTATTAAATGAAACAACTATAGCCTATTCATAGCACTCATTGGCTGCTAGATGGCTCAGAGTACAGTACTGGACTTTGGAGTCAAGAACATCTGAATGGGAATCCTGCCTTAAAATCTTATGAGCTACATGATCCTGAATAAATAATTTTCTTCTCTCAGCCTCAGTTTCTTGATTGCAAAATGAGAATAGCAAGTACCTCATAGAAATCTTGCAAGAACCAAATAAGACAACATAAAGTGCTTTGCAAAACTTAAAATACTTTATATATGCCAGCTATTCTTATTGCTGTTACCAATTAAGCAGATTGGCTCCCCAATTGCAAACTTGTAAATTCCAGAGAACATGCCCTATCGTAGCCAAAGAGATAAATCCAGGTTCTGAATCTACAGGTCCCAGAGCACTACCTATATGACACTATCTAGAAGGTGATTTTTAAAAAGCTTTTAATATCTTGAAGATCTCCATGCCAGCCATTATTGCATTAAAATACTATCTTCAAGTCTTGCCCATTTCATTCCAACACTGCCCATCCAGTAATATCTGGGCATATTCTTAAAAATTATATAGTAAAAAAAAAAAAAAATCTAGTTACATGAAAAAGAAAACAATGGAAAACTTATTTACATAAATTTGCCAATACAGCTCTGCTAAGATGTTCTTTCTGTGTCACAGGAGTCTGTTTTAGGGGTAACAGTGATCTAATAAGGTCCATTTAGTACTTCTAATAATAAACATTCTTGACAAGATTCAAGACATATCTGCCTTTCAGGGAATTCTGCTCTATAACAAGTCATGTTTTAGCAAGCAGAAGTGTAGTTAAAGCTCATTAACTCAAAACATAAGGGACTGGGATGGGGGGAAACAGTTTTAATTAACTGGGTTTGGATTACCCAATGTTTTAATTAAAAAGCAAAGAGCATCTGTAGTCTTGGAAATATGAGCTGCTTCAAATGAAGCATTACTCCAATATCAGCTTCCATTTCTATGTTAATATCTAAATACTATGATTTGCTTATACAAACATTTCAACAGTTTACTATCTATAACATTTATTTTATTTTGACAAGTGAGTATATTTAAATTCTTCATTATCTTCTCTATAATGATTACCTGAATATATAAGACAACTGGAAAATAAGATCGCTTATAGTAAAAGGTTTATAGTATGAGCCTCACTCAAAGGCTTCAGAAGTCCCAGTTTTCTTTAAATATTGTAGATTACTAAAATGTTTAAAGCTGTAAAAGATCTGGTAGCACACACCTGTAATTCCTGCTCCCAAGAAGGCTGAAGTAGCAGATTTCTTAAGAGTTCTGAGCTGTAGTGGGCTAAGTCAACCTGGTGTCTACAATAAGACTACAAGGGAGGTCCCCCCCCCCACTTCCAAAGAAAGGGGACAGGGGAAATGACCTCTAACAGAAACAAACTGATTAAAGCTCCCACAGGGTTGCTCTATACATATGCATGGCTGTTAAAGGTTCTAGCTTGGGAAAAATAAGGGGAGAAGGATGAAGGGGAGGGGAAGCAAAGAAGGAGGGAGCAGGAGAAGAAGGAAAAGAGAGAAGAGTAAGAATGTTGTAAAGTATATGTTCTTGTATGAAGTGTAAAAGTAATTTACTCCATATTCCTCATTTTATAGACAGTCAAGCCTAGAAAACACCTATAAAATTAACTGCAGCACAAAAAATAGCACATTCAGCATTAATTCCAGTTCAATGCTACTTTTCTCTGACAATACTTTTTCCTCAACTGTTCTGCCCCACATTTGAAGAATGATTACAAATATGAAAGGAAAACCATTGCATTACAAATGTGACTATTATAAATATTAATAAAGTTATCTTTAGACACATTTCATTTGGATTGGTCCTCATGCTCTTTTTGCAATGTGTATATACATATTTTTAAAATATACACACATACATTTGTATATGTACATGATAAAATTATATAAAATATATTTTTCTAAGTATATCTTTACTTCCCCAAATGCCATGGGTGTTATATGATATTACATGCAATAATTAACAATGAACTGGCATATGAAACATGTATTTCCTAAACTGGAAAACAATTCATCCAGTTACCAAGATGATGAAATGTAGAATTGCAATCTGAAATTTGGTGTGTTTCAAATAATTTTTGGCCAAGGAAACAGTTGTCTTTTAAGTCAGCTTCAAAGATGCAAATTATAGTAAGGGCATGCCTGAAAAAAAAAATGAGCTCAATTACTCTATGCTTAATTTTGCTGCTCTCAAGATTCAATTATGTTAACTCTTCTATAGTTTTACAGGATACTTATTATAGCAAAATATATTATATTCCACATCCAATGTGTAATATATTCTAAATACAGGCCATAAAAGTCATAGGCAGCTGATGGCACTGTGGAGAGTGCATTGGGTTTAGAGTGAGGAAGATTTGAGTTAGAATTCAGTCTCAGCCATTTACTAGCTGTGTGACCCTAAGCAAAGATATTTATTTCCCCAATAGGAAATAAGGAAAATGATGATAATAATAATAATAATACATATCATTCAGGATTGTTGTAAGGATTGAATAATTTTTGGTTTTAAAAAAATGTCTAGCTAAGGGCTTTGCATATAATAGGTGCCATATAAATGCTTGTTTTCCTTTCTTTCCCTGAGAATTTTGTTGTCTTGACTCAAAGACTAGTCTGCTAGCCACTTCTTTTAGCAAGAAGTGATTCCTATTCAAATTACTAACTCTTGTATTGCAGAAATAGCCTCAGAATGTTATGTAGGGAGTATTAACATAAAACATCTTTTTTTTTTATCCTTTTATTTACAAAACATATGCATAGGTAATTTTTTCAATGTCTATACTTCCTCAAATGCCCAGAGCATATTATGTAATATTATATGCAATAATTAACCACAACCTGACATGTAAAAATATGAAAAACATGAATTCATCTGGATCTGAAGATGATGAAATGTAGAATGTGTGATCTTAAATTCGGTATGTTCCAAGTAATGTTTGACCAAAGAAGAAATTGTCTTTTAAGTCAGCTTCAAAGGTGCAAATTACAGCAAAGGCAGGTCTGAAAAAATATAGCTCAAATGGTAGAAATTACACATGACTGGAGTTTGGCAAGACGACAAGGGAATAAGAAACCCATAGACATTATGTCTCTCTTAATGTAGTCTTTAGTTTTAGTTTTCTTGTTTTGCTAATCCTGCTGACTCACTGAGAGTCTGCAACCCAATATGCTGTCTGACCATGCCTTCTTCATCTTGTACTTGTAAAATTGATTTTTTTAACACAAATATTAGACTTAATTATCCCTATTAGATTTCATCTTATTAATTAGTTCAGGCCAATGTTGTTTGACACACAATAATTAGAATACAAAATATAATAGATGAATGTACGAAAGCAGCAGCTAGGTGATATAATGGATAAAGTACCAGGTCTGAAGTAAGGAAAAGTCATCTTCCTGAGTTAAATTTGTATTCAGATACATACTAGCTTTATGATTTTGAGCAAATCATTTAACCCTATTTGTCTCAGTTTTTCTCATCAGTAAAATAAACTGGAGAAGGAAATGGCAAACCATTCCATTATCTACAAAAGAAAACCAAAGCCAGACATGACTGAAAAACAGCATGAAAGAAGTATAATAATTTGAAAGAACAATATGAGAAGTGTAAAAAATTGCACATCTTTCAATGGGTTACAAATAAATTATGTGCTACAGTCAGTAGATAACTAACATAGCAAATAAAACAAATCATTGTAGCTGCACTGACATGTAGCTAGATAGTACAGTGTATAGAGTGCCAGGCCTAGTCAGAAAGACTCATCTTTCTGAGTTCAAATCTGGTCTGGGACACTGGGCAAGTCACTTAACCCTACTTGCCTTAATTCCTCATCTGTAAAATAAGCTAGAAAAAGAACCCCATGTTATTGGAAATTCAGTCTGGGTTGCTGCTGATCCTATATAGTAGACCACATATGATGTTCTAGCATCACATAAGTGCAGTAAACCTCACTATCCTCTCAAATGTTTTCTGAGTATCAACTGAGGCTCTCACAAATTATTTTATGAAAAT
Source organism: Sarcophilus harrisii (assembly GCF_902635505.1). Lineage (NCBI taxonomy): Eukaryota > Metazoa > Chordata > Mammalia > Dasyuromorphia > Dasyuridae > Sarcophilus > Sarcophilus harrisii. Next base: position 174,146,762 of record NC_045426.1, on the reverse strand, counting down.
ATACCATTGAAAGAGGACTTGAAAGTACCTCATTCTTCCACTTACTGAAGTCAGCCTCTTATTAAATGTAAAATACAAAGCATCTATGAGTCCACTACAGCTAGGAAGGAGGGGTGTCTTAGAATGACTTTTAAAATTCAGTAATACTGACTCAATGGTCTCTTTGCTTTCACCATCTCTGTAAATGGGAATAGTCAATCTTAGATGGTTTTTTGTTTGTTTGTTTGTTTGTTTTTATCGTTGGACTCTACTTGAAGTCTAGTTCTTCAGAAGAACTGATTGATTAGGGCCATAAGAAAAAAAGTGTTTTGTTCCCAAAAGGCAATAAAAGTCACACTACTATGAGCACCTCATCCTGTCAGAGCCAAGGATCTGAGACCAGCCTGCAGGTGGGAAGAATGGAGTCCCACCCCAAATTGGTACATCAGTAGCTTTATTGAGAATCCAGAACAGTTGAGAATTGAGTAGCTGATCTTTAGCACTTTGTCCCTTTGGTTCTTGGCTTCTCACTCAGAAGAGAAATCAGCTGTTGGCTGGTATGCAATTGATTCCATCTACACTGAACAAATACCATTCACAGTTGCTTCCGAATAAACAAGCCACCTTTTAAATAACTTTACAAAGAATTGTGTATGCTCTTTTGGCCTGCGATAAGAATAAAGCAAGAGCCAACTTACTTAGGTCACATAAAGTTAGTTACAACACAGTATCATTGATAACACCGTTCTGAACTTTTGCTTTTATTTAGAGGCTGGAAAATGCTGGCGGAGAGGGGGAAAAGGGGTTAGTTATGGCTCCTTTTCAGATTGCTTTTGCTGCAGGTGTTCAAACTTCTGCAGCTCAGTGAGGGAGCCAGACTTAGAGATCAGAAAGGGCTAACTACGTGTTTCTAATGGAGCAATTAACTTAAGTGCTCCCTAGTTGAAAAAAGGAGTCTGATACCTTAAGTGATTTCAGAATAAAAGATTAGTCCAGAACACATGCTGTTAATAGGCTGTAATTAAATTCCTGGTGTCACGGTTTGGTTTGCCCTTAGTTTAAAATAAAAGGAAAAAAGAAAGAAAGAAAGAAAGAAAAATATAAAGTACAAAAAAGACAGACGGAGGGGTGAATGCAGGATTGGTTGATACTGAATATCTTAAATATACCACACTACATTAAAAAAATATCAGAAGTAGGAACAGATATCATTGGTTAGCAAATATATGACCATAAAGGCCAAAGCATTCAACTTTTAGCAAAAATTTTTAGTTAACAATTCAAGAAAATAAGGCTATAAATAAAATTAAAAGTTTTCTTACTTGCTCAATATTTATTCAAGGTAACAATAATAACAATAAAGACGTGGCTTACCTTGATCTTTCTTAAATGACTTCCCACATTAAAAATATAGCTTCAATGTAATCATTCCTATTGTTTTCATCATGTAAAAGAATTTATACTTACTAGATCTGCTCTCTCTAGTTGGCCAAAGGAATTATAAACTTATTTGAAAAACCAGATAGAGCATGGATAACTCTGAATCTCTCTTTGTCTGTCTTTCTAAAACTATTTATTTCCAAATATTATTAGTAGAATGAATTATTCTAAAGGCAGGGAAAATTCTTAACTCTCCAAATTTTTTTTTTTTACAAGTTGGAATTTTCCAAAGTTCAAGGCAAAGGAATGACCCAGATTATAGAATTTCTGTAGTCCTATTAAAAATTGTTTCTATTAATTTTTAAATTCATTTAAAAATTTAATTATAGCTACTTATTGATACCAGCTTTCCTGAAATATAAAGATATAGCTCATGCTCAAGGGTGATGATTCCATATAGCCATTAATCCATGTAAACTAAAAATCTTAGATTTCAAGGGCCAACAAAAAAGCTATTGGAATAAGTCCAAAGAAAGGCTTATTATGAATAAAGGAATTACCTTTACTAATACAGGCATTCAATTATTAGATAAATACCAGATACCCTCATTTCTCATGATTTCTTCTCTAGGATTTATAAGTATTAAAGTGACATGTGAATTTCACTTGTTCTCTCTGTTTTCTTACTCTAGGAGATGTAGGTTAAATAGCTACACAATGATCATCACTAATTAATTAACAAGTCAAAATTCCTAAGGAAAATGTACAGCCTCCATCTCCAAAATGTTTTTAAAAATACAAGATGCACCCACAAACCTTAGTAACATAGTCTCCTTCATGTGAATTAAATGGTCCTTCTATTTCTGCCAACCCTAGACATAAGGCTGAGTGAGTATCCTTTAATGTCTTAGAACATTTACCAAGCTTTCACCAGTTCTAATTAGAGTTTCAAGTGAGACTGACACTTTTCAGAACCAAAGGAAAACCCAAAAGATAAGATAACACGTTAATTGTGTGTCAGTTCAATAGCACTCTTTCTCTAAAAGCTTTGGTAATCTCGATTTTCTAAGTTCTACCCACCCTTTGGTCTCTGATTTTAACTTCTGAACAGTGAAGATCTCACTATGAAGCACAAGGGATCAGTTTTCAGACAAGTTTGCTTTCTCTTCCTGAGCTAAAAAAATGTGTTGTGCACAGATAAAACATTATTAATGTGACTTTTAAGGGAAGGGAAAAGCAATTTGAGCACACCAAATTCTATTCTTGCCATCTCACTGTATTTCACTGTCTCCCTATTTTCCAATAGTAAATAATGATGTCCTGGTTAATGAATAGGATACAAGGAAATATGATTTTAGTGTGAAACAATGAAAGGCTATTATATATATATATGTTTATATATTTAATTTTTAATACAAAAATTGATAGTACACCATAGGTGTTTGTACTTCATGCTGTCCATTCTCAGCTATTCCATTTCCTTTACTTTCCAGTCTAACCTTTTCCCAAGTAACTCTCTATATGTAAGACACAATGGACCCACTCCTAGAGTTCTCCTACAGGTTTTAAGTAGGCTATTGTCAGTTCTTACTTCTAAGACTTAACAGGAATTTCTGGGCTTTTTTAAACGAATACTTAATTCTTTCAGATGCTCTGAAAATGACCTTCCCTTTACAAAGTTCTTATATCCTCACTTACAATGCCTGACTACCACTACCACTGGATGTCCAGAAAACTAAACCTATACAAATTAAATACATCATCCTGCTCCCAAAACTTGATGTTCCTTTCTATAAAATAATGCCAAATTACTTAGTCACCAATCTTAAATCACCTCTTTTGCTCCCTTCCCCTTCAGCCCACAGACCAATAACCAGAAACCACGTCAGTCTGCCATGCCTCTTCCATTACCATTTATTATTTCAAAAGTGAAATTACCTTTAAGAAGTATCTTGTCTCCAATCTCTCATCTCCAAGCTATCCCACCTCTGAATATACAATTCTGATCATCACTTTCCTGCTTAAAAATCTTTATGATTTTATTTTGCCTGCTAAATAAAATCCAAATTCCTTCACCTAAACTTTCAACAGCCTTTATAATCTGACCTTAAGTACACTCTCCAGTCTTATTTTACAATACTCCCTTTAGCCAACTATTTACAGTTTCTCAAAGAAACCTCCTTCATCTTTTAACCTAAAGAGAGGTATACCTCTCTTTATCACATTCTATAATATATCATAGTTATTCTATGCATATCTTATCTCCCTTCCTAAATTATAAACCCCACAAGGGGCCTGTCTTATTTATTCTTTTATCCTTTGTGGTATCTTGCAGCACAATAGATATTCAATAAATGGTGGTTGGATACATTATCTCAATGAAGGTTAAAAAGGACAGTAAGAAAAAAATAAAATTACGAGTAGGAAAACTAAGCCATCTTGCACGGAAGACATATTGAATCTGTTGAAGTGATTCATGACATCTTCAAGTACATAGGCCTGCTTTTTTTCTAATCTCTTAGAGCAACTGGCATAATAACACCAACCTTTGCTGAGTCACATTACTATGAATTAAACTGTTGTTTTTTGGCTTTGTTTTTGTTTTTCTTTAAGTCTCAATTGAGGAGATGACTAGGGATTTTAGAGTATGGCTGTTTGTCACAGGTTGAGGATTCCACAAGAAGGTATCTTATGATAGTACATTCTTAAGACAAAAGGTATTCTAGTAAGAAGAGAACTTACTATAGGGCAGAGTAGCACTTATGGATATAAGTAAAACATTTATTAGTTTGAACTATCTATAGAGTTCCTTATTTAAAAAAAAAAAAAAAAAACTAAACCCATAATCCAACTCTCCCATTCAAAGAGTGCATCTCAACCAAAAAACTCTCCCCCCCAAAGAGTCATCAATTCTTTTTTCTGATTAGAATACCCTCTTCTATTTCTGGATATGTAGCAATGAGATATCTACCCAGGGAAATCCCACTCTGTGACACAGCCATATTCCCAAATCCCTAGAAATCTCCTTGAATTTGGAATATCCCTTTAATGCCACTCCTCTAGCTCACAATTGTACTTGGACACTTAAATATGCCCCATTGTCTACATTTTAAAACTAAGAAAAACTCTAAGACATCAAAAAATCTATTTATAAATAACAAAACATGCTACTTATTGTACAAATATTTTCCCTTCCATAATAAACTGGATAAGCAACTTCTCCTTACCATTCAAGATTGTACCTACAGGAGCTGAAGTGCTGAAGTTGTGTTTTATAAAGATTATTCTGAAATGAAGAGATGATTTGGGGCTCAAATTCAAAGCCTTAAGTATGAGGACTGACAAGCCAACATTCAGTTCTTATATAACATTCTTCCATAAACATAATACTGGCTTGTTAGAATGGTTCATATAGCCCAGTAACATCAGTGTTTTGGTGGGTTATGATAGTATCTTAGGTTCAAGAATGAAAAATCAAAATATCTCTGCTATGTGGCACAATGGAAAGAACACTGAAGTTAGAGGACTTAAGTTCAGATTCTACTCTGTGCCTAAAGGCAAGTCACTTGACATTCCAAGGGCCTCAGTTTCCTCTCCTATAAATTGAGATTGAGGGAATTGGATAGCATGGCCATTAAGGTCCATTCCAACTCTATATGTATGATATTCATATCTTTAATCACAGAAATCATGAAACCAGAATAAATTTTGACATTAGAAGCCTCAATATTAAGCATTTATCTGCATATGGCATAGGACAACATACAATAATATAAAATTATACAATATGCTCCTCTAAAAACTTGGAGTCTAAGATAGCCGGACATAACGTTAAAGAGTAAGCTATTAGTAGGAAGAGGCAGTATGATATTGTGGTTAGCCAACCTCGAATAAGGAAGGCTTAGTTAAAGGCCTGCCTCTGATACCACCCATGTGATCCTGGGCAGATAACACAACCTCTCAAAGACCCAGATTATGAGCTACAGAATAGCTGCCTATTTGCACTGGTGGAAGAACTGACATGTTCCCATTATCAATGAATCACAAGTCTGAAAAAAAAAATGTCATTATAAAAAAATCAAATATATTTGGGAAAAAAAAAAAGAGAGAGAGAAGTATGTTAACCACAAGAAATGAAGAATGGTAATCACAACTCTTCCAGTAAATTCAAGAAGGATTCAGGAAGAAATGAGATTTCAAGAGCTAAAAGGATTAGATAGGAAAGATTTAATGAACAAGTATGGAAAACATTCGACATCCATGGTAATAAAAAGCTCAGTTGGCAAATAATAGAGAGAATGGAGGGGATATTGATAAAGAGGACTGGAAGAAGGGCTGATTTCAGAAAGGAAAAAGGAAGAAGAAAAATGAAGAAGGTGAAGAAAAAAAAAACAAAGTATGTGAAACAGGAGTATCACTATTAAAGATTTCTGAAGCATAAAACTGAGGAACTTAGCCTTAAATTTAAGTGTGTTTGGAAGGTCCTACAAGGTTAAAAAGAAGGTAATAGTAATTATTAGAGATAGCAATATGGCTCCAGTTAGGATAAGCTGGAGATGGGGAAAACAGAAGAGATAAAACTGCTTTAATAAGAATGTATGGCTTTAGGATTAGAAGGGTCTTAAACATCATATAATCCAAACTCTTCATTACATTGATGAGAAATTTAAGCCCAGTTAAGTGAAGGTCACGTAGGTAGCATGAAATTTGAACCCAGGTTCTATGGCACCAAATTCAGTGGCATTTCTACCACACAACCTTGCCTCACAAACTGGAGGAGGAAGAGAAAGAGGAAATTTTACAGAGACTATGAAGAAATATGCAACAAACCCAATAAGGTAGGTAAAAAGTTTCACCCTAATAAACAACAAATAGCAGGTTTTTTTAAGTATAAGTACTGGACTGGGAAATGTTCATTCTCTTCTTAATAAACAAAAAGTAGCAACAGCCATCATTTGATAGAAGCCTTTTTCCTCTTTCCTCAGTTTTCATAAATAATTTTCCTGAAGTAGGAATAATTATAACTCAAAATGCCAATATATTAAATGATTATTTTTAAGTTCAACTGGTTTCCAACTGTTCTTATCATGCCATATGTCCAATCAGTCACCAATTCATCTTCATTTGCAATATTCTTCACATCCATTTTCTCCTCTCTACGTTGTCATAACTCTAATTCAATCCCTTATCACCTCTCATCTATTTTTTTCTTTGCATTTTATTTTCCACCAATTACGTGTAAAAACAATTTTAACTTTTTTTTTTAAGTTTTGAGTTCCAAATTCTTTTCTTTTCTCCTTCAAAATCTGATGTGGGTTATACATGTGCAAACATGCAAAATATTTCCCTATCAGTAATTTTGTGGAAGAAAAAAGCAAGGAAGGAAGAAAAGAATGATAGATAGAAGATGGAAGACACAAAGAAAAATAGTATGCTTCAATAATAGATACAGACTCTAAGGAGGGAAAAAATGAAAAAATACAGAAAGTGAAAAATTATACGCTTCAATGTGCATTTAGATTCCATCACTTCTTTCTATGGAGGTATATCACATTTTTCATTATGAATCCTTTGAGAATGTCTTGGATCATTGTGTTCCTGAAATAGCTAAGTCATTCACTGTTGTTCATCCTACAGTATATGTGTTACTGTCTTCAATGTTCTTGTTCTGCCCTTTTCACTCTGTATTAGTTCATGTGAATCTTTACAAGTTTTTCTGAAATCATCCTATTTGTCATTTCTTATAGCACATTTATGATCATGTACAATTTATTCAGTTATTCCCCAGTTGATGAACAATTTTCAATTCTTAGCCATTACAAAATGAACTGCAAGTAAGTCTTTTTCCTTCTTTTCCTTTTTTTTTTTAAGTTTGTGGAATATAGCTCAATAAATAGTATTGCTGGATCAAAGGATATGCACAGGTTTGTATGGTTCCAAATTGCTCTCCAGAATGGTTGGATTAGTTTACTACTCCAATAACAGTGTATTAGTATCCCAGGTTTCCCACATTCCTTCCTAAGATTTGTTATATTCCTTTTCTATTAGCTCATCCGGTCCAACTGGTATGACGTGGTACCTCAGTTATTTTAATTTGCATTTCTCTAACCTATAGTGATTTAGAGCATTTTTTCATATGCCTATAGAGAGCTTTGATTGGACCATTTATCAATTGAGAAATGACCACTTAGTCTATATTTCAATAGCCCCATAATCAATTTGATTACAAAATTATAGTTTCAGAGCTCTAACAGACCTTGGAAGGTGACTTATCTTGTATAATTCCCTCATCTTACAGATGAGGAAACTGAGGCCTAATGAAGTTAAATGACCCAAATCATTCTAAATGTATTCTAACCCTTCCTATAAACACCAGAGTTATATTCCCAAAGCACAGCATTATTACATATATGTGTTTAGTCAGATATATAGTACTCAACAGCTATAATATATAGAATTTATATAATACAATAGAGGATGCAACCACCTGAAGTCAAAAAACATAAATGCAAATCTACTAATATAAACTTACTAGTTGTGTGATACTGAACAAGTTACTTAATGTCTGTGTTCCTTTATCAGTTTATCTGCAAAATAAGGATGATGATATCACCTAGCTCATAGGATTGTTGTGAGGATAAAATAAGATGTGTAAAGTGCTTTGTAAACCTTAGAACATTATATAAATATTAGGTATTATGATCATCACAGCAATAATCATTGGTTTAGCAGAGACATGAGCATACCACATTCCTGCCCAAAAACTTTCACTATTTCAGTCCTATCTGTGGTATACAAGAAGATCTCCTCAACATGCCATTTAATCCCTTCTATGATACAATTCCAAATGACCTTTATAATCTTATCTGAAAGAACTCCCTTCTCTGCAATGAAGCCAAAGTGCATTGCCTGTTAACCATATATTTTTCCTTCTCTCCCACCTTTGTGCATTTTCATAGGCCATCCTTTATCCTTGGAACATACCTTCACCAGATGTTCAGCTTTAAAGTCCACCTCAGCTATCAAAACATAGCTCAGGTCCTTCCTTCTATAGGAAGTGAAAATGATAGTAATCTCCCATTACCATCTCAAATTTTCTTAAGAGCACTACAAATCTCTCCTTTTCAACTATCACATTCTACTACGTATCATTCATATTTGTTTATATAATGTATACTTTCTATATTTAACAGTTTTATGCATAATAGAAGTCAAATGAAAGCACAGCTCATAAAAGTAGAGTCAAAGGTGTAAATTACTGATTTACAGTCATGGTTTTGAGAATGACTACACCACAAGACAGTTTTAATCAACTTTTTATGGCCAAAACTTGGAAGCTGAAATTTTAAGTCAAACACATAAAAGTGGGAAAAAAAATCTACAAATACCTTCTGGGACCCTGGCAAACTATAAATCATAATGAAATCATCAACAGTTTTCAAATATAAAATTATCAAGAATGATTATACCATTGCAAAGAATTTGGAAATATTTTCGTAAGTCCAAGGAATAATCTTATCCTTATCCTCCTATTCCAGATAAGACCTAATGGGAAATTACAAAGTACCCTAAAAACAAATAAAGTTACTTTGTGAGATGTACGGAAGTTTATTTAAATAATAAAAATAAAGCAGTTGATATACATAAAAGTGAAGTTGGTTTCAAAATCAATTGGTTCTCAGAAAAAACAAAATCTCCTATCAAGTTGAAATGAAAATTAATGATGCCAACCTGATAGATTTCAATTGGAAAAACATATCAATAAGTCAATAACCACAGAATTGTAGTGGTTAGCATAATGCAAAGAAAACTGGACAGAATCAAGTGACTGAATTTGAATCCCAATTCTAAAGACATGTAACCACAAACAAATCCATTAACTTCTCTCAAGCTTAGTATCTCTAGCTCATTATATAGGTCAGGAAATATGAAAAATATTAATAGTATAAGATAATACATAAATCCCATGGGGCTGGTACAAATAAACACAAGTACTAGTCATAAAGTGAGAGGAAAATAAATGTCAAAGATATGGAGAAAAGTATATTAAATAATTCTACTATATTTTTTAGGGTTTAAAAAGTATTGGGGAGCTAAAATATCAAAAGAAGGCATGAGCTGGAAGGGTTCTGGGAAGAATGGCAGAGTGAAGTTGTTGAAATTTCAAGCTCACTGATTTCCCTCACAAATAGAACAAATTTGTGCCTCAGGACAAACATGGAATCTTGAAAATTCAAGACTTGGGACAGAACAGGAATCAACCCAAGATCTGAAGAAAGACTTAGAGTGGGAATTAACCCCTATGAAGTGCAAACATCTCCAAGCTAGCTCCACAGAAACACCAACTGAAACCCCTGGGGCAAGCTGGGTGTGGCTGGTGCCTCAGCAGGGACCACAGAGACTTTCACCTCCATGGACTGTTCCTGGAGTCCCAGGGGTCTGAGATACAGAAGGCTTAATAGGAAGACTAGGCCCAGCTGTGTTACAAAGATTGGAAGATACCAGTGCATGGTAAGTGCAGAAGCAGTGAGGATGGGAAGCTGCTGGCTGAAAGCACTTCCTGGAGTGGGAAACTTTTAGTTGGGGTTTCTGGTCAGAGAGGAGAGCTGAAGGGAAGCCAGAGGCACCCCAGGATTAGAGGTGCTTACACTAATACCGCTTATTTTTAAAAAATGAACAGGCAAAGAAAGAACCCCACAATAGAAACTTACTATGGAAAGAGGGAAGACTAGAGTTCATTTTCAGAGAAAGACACTGAAGAAAAAAAAAGCTTCTACCCCAAAGTGTAAAATGAGATGGTTCCCCTGCCTAGAGAAAAAATATACAGAATTCAAAAAAAGAATTTAAAAAATGAGAGACATGGAGAATATGCTAAAAAAAAAAAAAAAAAAAAAAAAGAAGAAGAAGAAGAAAGAAACCAACAACAACAACAACAACAACAACAAAAAATCTAAGAAAAACAAGATTTATGGGGAAAAAAAGTTAACCAATTAGAAAATATTTTGAATCCTCCCTGATGTTCTGCTGGGCACACAACAATGTTCTCTTTTGTTTTTCTTTTTTTCTTATTCTCTTTAAACAAAATAATTTTTTTAAATGAAAGGCATGAGAATGATGGTGGAAAAATATTCATAAAAGTTGATATTGACTATTAATAAATACTGAATATTCATAATAAGCTATTTCTGTAAATGGCATGCATCCTTCCTAACTAAAAGGATTTATGTTTCATGATCTGACAGAATACACACTAACAAATTCATTCTACCTCCCTTGTATACTATACTTTGGCTAAAAATAAAAATAGAAACAAGCCAGTTTTATCAGATCTTTCTCTTCAGAGGGAGCGTCATGCCTTAGACTATAAAGAGGATACAAAGAAAGGCAAAATCACTGCCAATGCTGCCAAAGATTTTACATTCTAATGTGACTACAACTACATAGAACATATACAGTCTAAAGAGAGAGAAGCTCAGAAGTAAGATACTGACAAGTTTGGGAGATTAGAAAAGGCTTATCAAAGGTAGAATTTAACTGAGACTTGAAGGAAGGCTGAGAAGCCAGGAAGTAGAAAGCCATGAGACATAAAAAGGTTAAGAAATGAGTGTTTATAAGTTTTTAACTTATAGAGAGTACTGGAAAGAAGGCTAAAAAGAAAGTTCTTGAAACTGACTCTAATTTATATGAAATCAAGTCATTCCCCAATTGATAAATGGTCAAAGGATATGAACAGACAATTCTCAGACGAAGAAATTGAAACTATTTCTAGCCATATGAAAAGATGCTCCAAGTCATTATTAATCAGGGAAATGCAAATTAAGACAACTCTGAGATACCACTACATACCTGTCAGATTGGCTAGAATGACAGGGAAAGATAATGTGGAATGTTGGAGGGGATGTGGGAAAACTGGGACACTGATACATTGTTGGTGGAATTGTGAATACATCCAGCCATTCTGGAGAGCAATTTGGAATTATGCTCAAAAAGTTATCAAATTGTGCATATCCTTTGATCCAGCAGTGTTTCTACTGGGCTTATATCCCAAAAAGATTTTAAAGAAGGGAAAGGGACCTGTATGTGCAAGAATGTTTGTGACAACCCCCTTTGTAGCGGCCAGAAACTGGAAACTGAGTGGATGCCCATCAGTTGGAGAATGGCTGAATAAATTGTGGTATATGAATGTTATGGAATATTATTGTTCTGTAAGACATGACCATCAGGATGATTTCAGAAAAGCCTGGAGAGATTTACATAAACTGATGCTGAGTGAAATGAGCAGGACCAGAAGATCATTATATACTTCAACAACAATACTATATGATGATCAATTCTGATGGACGTGGCCCTCTTCAACAATGAGATGAAGCAAATCAGTTCCAATGGAGGAGTAATGAACTGAACCAATTACATTCAGCTAAAGAACTCTGGGCGATGACTATGAACCACTACATAGAATTTCCAATCCCACTATTTATGTCCAAGTGCATTTTTGATTTCCTTCACAAGCTAATTATACACACTATTTCAAAGTCCGATTCTTTTTCTACAGCAAAATAATGGTTTGGACATGTATACATATATTGTATTTAACTTATACTTTAATATATTTAACATGTATTGGTCAACCTGCCATCTGGAGGAAGGGGTGGGGAGGAGGTGAAAATTTGGAACAAAGGGTTTTGCAATTACCAATGCTGAAAAATTACCCATGCATATATCTTGTAAATAAAAAGGTATAATAAAAAGAAGAAAAATTTATATATATATAAAAAAAAAGAAAGCTGTTGGCACACTTATCCTATACTTTCATTTCCTCTTGGTCTCAAGGTCTAGAACCTCCTCATAATCTTTTCTTTCCATCACAATTCTCTCAAATATTGCTTCTCCTAGGCAATTCCTCAGGCAATAATGATTTTTCCCCTAAAATGGATGTAATTCATAATTTATCTTTCCTATGCATTCCTATATTTTATAATTATTTATGTATATTATGGTATCCTGATAGATTTTAATATTTCTGAAAGCAGAGACCCAATCTGATCTATACTTAGTACTTCCTTAGCATGGATATTTATTTAGTTGAAATGAAATCTTATTACCAGAATTGGCTGATGACAACTCAATTTAAGTGACTAAATTATAATTGGATTAAAAATAAATAAATAAAACTAAAGTGATCTCTAATTTCATAGCAAGATAACTCTCTAGCAAGCAAATATAGAGACCCAATGAAAAATGTGACTTTCTTTAGTTAATATTTGTTTTGTGCATTTCTAAGAAAAAATCAGAATACTAAAGCATGTAGAAAGAAAACTCATGTTGAATAGATCTTTTGATTCCTTCAGAATATATTACCCCAAGTCATTATTTCACAATTCCACATATTAATAGCTAGTTGGGTGGCCAGTCCATTGAATTAGTACATCAAAATATATTATCAGGATCAGACACTGTAGATGGACAATGAACTGGGACCAGAATTGAATAATAGGAAGAAAACAGGCTCAATTATATTTGGGAAATTGCACAATTCTCCTAACTATCCCAATATGTTCTTTAGGGAAAAAGTAATCTTTTAAGACAAATGTTTACCAATTGATGCTACAGTGTTATAAATCTTGGAACACCAAGTTTCAGAAAAGCTGAAGGACAATGAAAAGATGCATAATGGCTTAGATTCAAAAAGTGGCTTAATATCACTGAGGTAACGTACAATGGAAAACAAAAGTTGGCCAGTCATGTGGCAAGTGCAAGGAATAACAAATGGATTCCATTGGTTTTACTTAAAAAAAATAAATAAATAAGACTTTGAGAAAAGCCTTCAGCACACTGGATGGATCCCCAAAGGAGAAGCTATGGAAGTGCAGACTTCAAACTGCACATATTGCACCAAACAGCAGTATGATTTCTTAAGAAACTTAATTTGGTTATAAAGTGGATCCATGAATTTTGAAATACTCTCTCAACAGTTTATCATGGAACATCATGGAACAAGTATCCATAAATTATCAAGCATGTGAACAACTTACCCCTTCCTCCCCCCCCCCCAAAAAAAAAACCCCACAGTACATGGACTCCAATGAGACTTATCATCTCTAAACTTATTCTGAATCATAGGAGAACCTAGACTTCCACAAGATCATAGGAGTTAGAGATGAATAGGGTCTGAAATTTTCCTGTATTGACCAAACTGATTATTATACAGGTAAGCGAAGGATAAATTTACTAAAAGGCAATAATTCAAAAAACCCTATTCTTAGTGAAAATCATGAAGTTAGACCAAACTACTTAAAGACAAGATGAGAAAAATCAAATAACCAGTGACATATCATATTCATTTTTATTTAGTTACCATATCTGCTTTTTTAAGTTATTTAGAGAAATAGAATTTTATTCTTGTTTACTTTAATACACACAGTATATTAATATTTCTTAAGTAGACACCACATGAGATGCACTCTATACATAAAATTGGAAATAATGCACTCATAACTTAAAATAAACTCTCCAAAATTAACAGTTTCAATCTTTTGAAAAGAAGCAGTTTTGTTATTAGTAAACAATGTAACTGAAGAAAAAGATTTCAGAAAAACAATTTGAGAGAACTCTGTAATGCAAAAAGGCTTTTGCAAGGAGAAAAAATTACAATGATGAGAATGCTCACTTAAAGAAAAGTGACAAATTCAAGACAAATCATCAAATATATAAAATGAGGCACAATCTGCTTAAAAAGTTTTTCCCTGTTATTTAAGGAATAACTCTACCCAGGATTTTGCAATGTTTTATCAAGAAAGTAGACATAGGTAATTTTCCTAGTTGGCTATAACATTGAAAAAGGACGAGTGGCTTGTAAAATGACTATGAATATGTTCCCTATGATATATTTCATATGTAACTAACTTTCTTTGTAAAAATCAAATATAATTTAATATTAAAAAAACTTCATTTTTCATATTCGGTATTTCTTCCTATTGGTTATTTTATGAAATCTAAAATCACTTTTGTATCAAAACATTTAAAATATCAATTAATTAAATAAAATTTAGACATTGTAAGTACAAGTATGCTTAGGTTTTATGTATATCAATGAGTTAGCTTACATTTTGAAAATTTTAATTCAATGTTATGTTCAAATCCATCTATAAATAAATGAAATGTATCTAGGAAAATTTAAATGTTTTAAATTTATAATTTAAAGTGTTTTCAATGTTTCTTTCTGTTTTGTACCAAAAAAATAAAACTTTTCTAGAGTTAACAAAGTAGTCACTCAATATCTCAAGAAAACAGCAATAAGACCAGCCCAAACCTTCTCTCCAGAAGTATAGCAGAAATTAGCACAAGTCCAAAGTCAGGAAATAGGCTGAAAAAATAGGCAAACAAAAAAAGAACTCCATCATACTAGGTTATTGTAGTGGCAGGGATGCTTAACACGCACAAACACAGAAAAGACTGACTTCAAAACATCTACAATCAATGACTCAGGGGGGAAAAAATCCAAAGATATAGGGTATAAACTCAATTAGAATTCCTAAAAGAGTTTAATAAGTTTTTCGTGTTTTTTAAAAGAGCTTTAAAATGTTTTTATAAATGGCAGGAGAGTACCTGAGGAAAAAAATCAGAAAAGAAATGTTAAAGAGGAAAACACGAGAAAGGGAATTGCAACTTTGTGCAAGAAGTACAAAACCTTATCCAAGCCACAGACTCCCTAAAAATTCAAATAAACCAAATAGAAACCAGTGACATCAAGAGAAAACAAGAAATGTTAAAACAAAGTTGAAAGGCTGAAAAAATGGAAGAAAATATAAACTTTCTTATAGAAAAAACAACTGTTCTAGAAAAAAGTTCAAGGGAAACAGATTTAAAATAATTGGACTATCTGAACATCATGACCAAAAAAAGAACCTGGACATCCTATTTCAAATTAAAAAAAAAAAAAAAAAAATCCTAAATCTCTTAGAAACAAATAGAAAATTAGAAATATAATTTACTATATACCTTCTGAAGAAAAACAACAGTAAAAACTCTCTCAGGAATATTACAACTATAATCCAGAGCTTTCATGTCAAGGAAAAAAATAATGCAAACAAATAGAAAGAATACAAGTATTAAAGAGCCACAGGAGCACACACAATTTAGCAATACCACTATAAATCAGCAGAAAACTTGGAATATGGAATATTCCAAAAGGTAAGAAATATGGACTTACAGTCAAGAATAAATAACCCAGTAAAACTTATAAACTGACAGTAGTGGGGAATAAGTATCTTTAATAAATTATAGAACTTTGAGGCATGTCTTTTGTCTTTTAATATTCAAGAGCTTCAGGGAAACTTGGAAGTTCAAACACATGACAATATAAATATAAAAAGATAAATATGAATGAATAAGTATAAAAGATTAAACAAGGATAAATTACTTACATCAAAATACAGAATTCATAAGGAAATTCAATGGACAAGGCTTTGGTGTGCTTCTGTTTTGATCTTAAGAAAAAGAGAAGGGAAAAAATACACTGGTGGAGGGTTTAGAAGGGGAAAAGTTCAAGAGAATTACTTCATATTTACATGTTTACAAAGTTCACATGTAAACATCTAAACAAACAAGGAGGAGTTGGGGTGACAGAGTAGCTGGAAATTTATTCTTATCTGAACTAGTCAGAAGAGTGAAGAATATGCACACAAACACCGAGTACAAAAATATAAGGAAACGGGGGAAAGAAATGAAGAGGGAATTAGAAGGAGTATAGATTAATAGGGAATTAGTTTTAAGCAAAACAAATTCTAAGTACGTACAAAAATATAGCTTTTTTTTAAGTGGCAAAGGATATTAATCTGAGGGACCACCCACAAACAGGGGAATGTCAAAATAAGTGATGGAATACTATTGTGTTGAAATCTTTATCAGAATAGTGATTAACCAAAATGCCAGAGGATAAATGACAAAACATGCTACCCACCTGTGATATAGAGTTGAAAGACTCAGAATGCATAAAGAGATAAATATTTTTTTTTAAAGACATGGTACACATGGAAATTTATTCTGATTCTGATTCACTTTAATGTTTGTAATATGTTTTCTTTTTCTTGTGTCCTGAAGTTGGGGGATGAGGGAGGGGGGAGGAAAGCTGGTTAAGTGTGAGAGTGAAAAGATGAGTCTTGGTTGTTTAAAACAAAACAAAGTTAGATGCTGAGATCAATGCATACAACATATAGCTTTGAAAATTGTCATACTGAATTCTTTCATGCCTCAATACTGTGAATGTTTCTCCTGTAAGTGAACCAAATGCAAAAAATAACTATTACCTGTCAAAAGACTACAAATAATAACTATATAATCTAGTAAATGAAGTTAAAAGCATATTAAAGGCATGGATGGTTCCATCTTGAAAGGAAGCAAAAAAGATACTCTATCAATGTCCACATTGATAAGAAAAACCTAGAGTACCTTTGGATCACTCAAAAGATAAACTGATAACAGGTTTACACCTTTTTTTCAGTAGATTCAACTTCATTATTAGTATTAGCACTGTGTAATCAGCACCATGGTCAAAGGTAGTCATTATATGTAAAATTCTGAAAAAGTTAAGCATCTGAAACAAAAGGCCTTGGTCTCTTAGTGAAAAAATTCAAGGTAATTTTCCTGACAACATCCAGGCAATTTAGCAAAATTTTAACTTCCTAGAAAGAATCAGGTCAACATTAAGTCTGCATTACTTCACAATTTTATTTTTAATTTATTTTACTTCATGTTTAAAAATAACCCAAGTCTCTCATTTAGAATATATGTTCCTTGAGGGTAGAAAATGTTCCTTTTTTTTTTTTTTTTTTTTTTTAATTTGTGTCTCAAACACTTGGTATAATTAGAGTTGCCCCAGGACAAGAAAATGCCATTCTCCTCCTCACTTCCTCATTTTCCATACAATTTCCCTATCTGAGGACCTTCTTCAATAAATCAGAGAAAGGCTAATGCCCCAGGTCAGACCCCATCACTTCTTAGTTTCCATGGGTGCTCCCATGGCCTTCTCCAGCACTGGACCCACCTGTTTCTTGGCCCTGCTTCCAGATTCCCCAAGCAACCTTTCATTTTCCTCCAATTTGCTATGAAATAGAACTTCAGGTCTCAACAATCAGCCACAAGGCTGGACAGAATAAATGAGGCTGCCTCAGCTAAACTCTCTTCACTATTACTCTCTGGAGTCCTCAATAGTTATCATACTCTCCCATCCCAGTGAATCTCGAACTCCAAACTGCAAATGTACAAATCCCATTCCCCAACCCTAACCACATGAGCCATGCATGCCAGATCTGCCTGTTCTCTGTAACTCTGACTCCACAATGATCATACTCCTTTTTCATCTTAAACCTTTTCCCCCTCTTTCCTTCTCCTGGGACTCACGGAGACCTGCCTTTCTCCTGACTACTACTTTTTTCAGGACTGGCTGTATTACCTCTACTACTTCAAAGTCAAATTGTTATGGGAAAGACAGAGAACACTTCTTGCTGTGCCTTGTCACTTTCAGATTCTACCTCTAATACTAACATTTAATAATCAGTCTTCCTTTGATGTTCCCTCTATTCAAATTTATCCAAATCCTGAAAGTTGTTATCTATTAAGTCGATCAGGATATTTTTCTTCCTTCTTCAATTTGTTTAGTTCCTGACTCATAATCCTCACAATTCCAATTCCTAAACCCATAAAGGGGATTTCAACATGCATATTGATTCTCCATCAAACAATCTAACTTCCCATTCTTTAATCTACTCAATTCCCACAATTATATTCCCACTATAACTTAATCCTAACCATAAATAATGCCATAACCTTGATCTTGTCATCACCCATAAGAGGTCTACATCTATGTTCATAAACTCAGAAATTCTTGTACCTGACTCTATTCAATGCGGGAAAGATTCCAATCTTTGATTCCTAACACCCCCTAGTTAATGTAAATTACCCTTTGACTCACAAATCCTGGTCCCTTTGAATTCCAATAGAAGATCCAGACCTGTCCCAGCCCCACCCGGAACTGGAGCCAACTTTGGGGCCACACCCCAAAGCCTCTCGAGCTAAGTCTCCTACTTAAAAGGGCCACCCTGGGAACCCCTCTTTGCAGAGATTCCAAACATGCCAGCCATGTGAGGATCCTCTGTCCACTGGACCCTCTGTCCAGTGCCCTCCTTATCTCTACCTTCACCTATCCCCTACTTCTAAATTCAATAATAAACCTCTTTTATCAATCTAGCTCTCCGGGCCAATAAATGCTTTTATTGGGAATTCGCGCCGCTACTAGACCACATATACCGCCATATCCTTGCGCCGAATCCAAGGGAGTTGCAGGGGAACTCTGTTTGACTCTCTGTACCCCAAACCTGCCACTAGACCTTAACTAAACCTTAATTTCATTTAGGTACCCCAAATCTAGACCTCAACACATGGTCTATACTTCAACATATTCTTTTATCATTAAGTCTCTCTTGATGCCTTACAAACTATAACCTAGTTTTCTGTTGTCACTATGACCTTTATTTCTTCTTCCTTTAAAGTCTTTGCCTCATTACACCAAAATAGCTACATTTGTTTTCTTTCCCTACTTTAATCTCTTGATGAACCAATTCAACTCTACATCATTCTCTATTCTTAAATCCTCTGCTCCCTTCGTCCTGCTGTCAGACTTCAATGCTGAATTCCTTCCATTATTCACATCCTTAGATCTTATTCACATGCTGCTGGACAGAACAGGAGGAAACATGCCATTTAGGTCCATTACATACTAACCTAATTTCAACTGGTCTCTCACTGCAGCATTTCTATTATCTACTGATCAATCAGCTACCACACTCTCCATATGAGCTTTTTCCAAATCTTATCTTTCCTCCAGTCTCCCATAGAAACCTTGTCTTCCCTTCAAGTAAAGTCCTTGTTTCATATCTCATTGAAAAGAATGAGGCCATCCAAAGAAGCAGGCCCCTCATGTCCCTTTTTCATTTACATCAACCAGGCATTCTTCCACTATTCCTTCCTTTGTCTTAGATAAGGTGTCTCTCCTCCTTGACAAGGTCAATTCCTCTAAAATACACTTGATTCATTCTCTCTTATTTTCTCCAACTGCCCTCTCTATCATCCACAATTCTCACTCTTTCACACCTACTTATAGGTAAATTTATGTGCTTTCCATTTTTAAATAAAACTGTCATATGAAATGACCATCCCGGATACCTATTATTCCATATTTTTTTTTTTAATTTTCAAAATATATACATGGATAATTTTCAACATTCACCCTTTCAAAACCTTGTATTCTAATTTTTTTCCCTCCCTTCCTTCCCCCTGCCCAAGTCGGCAAGTGATTCAATATGTTAAACATATGCAATTCTTCTATACAATATTTTCATAAATATCATGCTGCACAAGAAAAATAAGATCAAAAAGGGAAAAAATGTGCAAAAACAAAATGCAAACAAACAAAAAGTGAAAATATTATGTTGTAATCCACACTTAGTTCCCAGTCCTCTCTCTGGGTTCAGATGGCTCTCTTCATTACAAGACCATTGGAACTGGTGTGGCTAAACTCTTTTTTTTTTTTTTTTTTTTTTTTTTTTTTTGCTAAGACAATTAGGGTTAAGTGACTTTCCAAGAGTCACACAGCTAGGAAGTGTTAAGTGTCTGAGGTCAAATTTAAATTCAGATCCTTTTGACTTCAGGGCTGGTGTTCTATCCACTAGGAAGCCACCTAGGTAGCCTACCCCTGTGGCTAAACTCTTTAAGAAAGTCATCTACATTGAATGATTGTTCCACTCCCTCTCTTTTTATTTTTGGAAATTTTTTTCCCAATTACACATAAAAATACTTTCTAACATTCATTAAAAAAAAACAAAAAACAAAAAAACATTGTTCAGTTCCATACCCAAAAAGCTATCAAACTGTGCATACCCTTTGATCCAGCAGTGTCTCTACAGGACTTATATTCCAAAGAGATCTTAAGGAAGGCAAAGGGACCCACACGTGCAAAAATGTGGCAGTCCTTTTTATAGTAGAGAGAAACTGGAAACTGAGTGGATACCCATCAGTTGGAAAATGGCTGAATAAGTTATGGTATATGAATGTTATGGAATATTATTGTTCTGTAAGAAATGATCAGCAGGATGATTTCAGAGAGGCCTGGAGAGACTTACATGAACTGAGTGAAGTGAGAACCAGGAGAACACTGTACACACCAATAGCAAGATTATACAATGATCAATTTTGATGGAAGTAGCTCTTTTCAACAATGAGATAATTCAGACCCAGTTCCAATGATTTTATGATGAAGAGAGCCATTTACTCCCAGAGAGATGACTATGGGGACTGAGTGTGGATCACAACACAGTACTTTCACTTTTTATTATTGTTTGCTTACATTTTGTTTTTTCTCATTTTTTTTCTTTTTGATCTGATTATTTTTGTGCAGCATAATTGTGAAAATAGGCATAGAAAAATTGCATATGTTTAATCATATATTGGATTACTTGCTTTCTGGGGGAGGGGGAATGAAGGGGAAAAAACTAGAACATTAGATTTTGCAAGGGTAAATGTTGAAAATTATCTGTGCATATGTTTTGAAAATAAAAAGCTTTAATAGTAACTTAAAAAAAATTGTGAGTTCCAAATTCTCTCCCTTCCTCCTTTTCCATAGCCTCTCTGGTAACCAAATTGATACAGGTTATGTATATGCAATCTTGCAAAATATATTTCTCTATTGTCATGTTGTGAAAGACAAAAAAAAAACATGAAAATATAAAATGGAAAATAGTACTAGAATATTTTGATAATTACCACTTTATAATAAAGTGTGAGATTTGGTACCCCTAGGTCACCTTCTTTTGATTTTTTTCATTCTTTTCTTTGATGCTCTTGACCTATTGTTTTTTCCAATTTTATAATTTTTTGGCAGTCTAATGGTATGGCACTGAATAAGTAATACTCACTCTTCTAAACGTTCTGCAATTTGGTTGCTAAATACATAGTTTAAGTAAAACTTCTCTCCAGTTACCAATGATTTCTTAATTGACAAATCTAATCATCTTTTCTGTTTTCATCCTTTTTGAAACACTTGATACTGTTAAGTGTCCTCCTCTGCCACACTTCCCTAAATTTTCCTAACATTCCTCTCTCTAGTTTCTTCTCCTTTCTTCGCCTGATTACTCTTCAATCTTCTTTACTAGATTTCCATCACTGTTTCTTCTTCTACATGGGTTTTCCTCAAGTCTTTGTGATGAGCTCTTCTCTCTTCTTTTTATACAACCTCACTTGGTGACCTTCAGCAGCACCCATGCAGGTAATTCCCAAATCTATATATCCAGCTCTGTTATCTCTATAGCTCCATCAACTACCTTTTTCAGGTATTCTGAACTGGATGCACTATAAAGCATCTCAAACCCAACATGTCTAAAACAGCTATCTTCCCCCCTAAAATTCCTATCTTCTGAAATTACTCCTGTTAAGTCACTCAAATGTGCAATCTCAATGCCATTCTGAACTAAACACTCTCAATCACACCCCCAATCCCGCTGCCAAATCCTGCCATTTCTTTTTTCCTGATTTCCTATTACCTCCACAATCAAATGTTTGACGTTTAAAGCCATTAATAACATGGCTCTTTCCTACTTTTATCTATTTTTATACTACTCTGTCTACTTTTTAATCCTCATTGCTACTAACTGGATGGTACAGTCATGCTGGCATTCTTGGGGTTCCTCACACAGGACATCCTACCTTCCACCTCAGTATCTTCACCCTATCGGTCCCTATGCCTTTCTTTCCACTCACCTGCGATTCCTAGATTCCCCCAAGTTCAAATACCACCTTCTGCAGGAGGCCTCTTCCAAAATCCTTTTCCTGTGGCTGTTAGCGCCTATCCTGAGATTCAGTTCCGTCTACTTTGCATATGTATCTTGAATGCAGCTTATCATTTACATGTAGCTTCCACAGGCGATTTTGAGTTTCTTTAATGACAAGTAACAAAGAATTGGGGGGGCGGTGGAAGCTACATGTAAATGATAAGCTGCATTCAAGATACATATGCAAAGTAGACGGAACTGAATCTCAGGATAGGCGCTAACAGCCACAGGAAGGGGAGGGGGAAGGGGAGGGGGAGGGGGAGGGGAGGAGATGGGGAAGGAGGAGGGGAGGGGGAGGGGGAGGGGGAGAACGACGCTGGTCTTATCATGTGAAAAGCATCTAGTAAGCGCTTAATAAAATGCTTAATCCCCCGGCCTTACAATTTGCGAACACGTGACCGGGAGAAAGGCTTTGGGATCACAAGCTATTAAATCCCTGTTCTCCTTAATTCACTAATCTTCCCTTCCCCGTCCTCCATCCCTTCAAGATTTAGCAGAAGTAGAGGCAGAGGTTCTGTGCAGACTAAGACAAAGTGGGACGGCAAGCGCTTTTTGAAGCGGGAGGGTCGGCGGCGAAGAAGGGGAAGGCAACTTTAAGAAAAGCTGGAGTGGCTGTTGAAATAAATTGGGGCAGGCCCGGGAGTCTGACCAGGACAAGAATAAGGATGGACCGGGGTCAGTGGATTAGGGGTCTGCAAGCTCATAAATTCCACGAGGACACTATCGCTTCCGGGCCTACCTCATTTAGAGTCTTCGCTTCCGGTTTCCTCCAAAAGGCCCGCTCCCGAGATAGAATGAGCCGTAACCAATCAGAAGGGCTTTTCTTCCCCTTGCGTCACTACCCAAGGACAGATGAGCAGCCCCTTCCCTAAGTTCTAGACCAACCGCGTCGCCGCAGCCTTGCAGCGCGTGAAACCCGTTCCTTCCGCGAACCAATAATCGGGAAGCGTGCGGAGCAAGGCGAGGAGAAGGGGGCGGAGCCAAACGCCTCTTCCGCCCGTTGCCCCGGAAGGGTGATGTGGCTGGGGGTATCGGAGGTCTCACTATGGTAAGATGCGGAGGTCTGGGTCGGGATGCTAAGGCTGGGTTGCGGGCGGTTGGCCGGGGTGGCCCTGAGGTGAGGGGGAAACGGGAGATGGGGTAGACTTCGGTTCACAGACGGAGAAATCCGGTTGCGAAGAAAGCGGCCGGCAGGCAGGTAGCGGGGAGCCAGGACCAGAACCTCACGGGAAGAAGCGTTTCTGAAATGGGTAGAAAAGAGGGGTCCGAGAAACCGGGGGAAGGGAGAAAAAGACGAAGACAAGCTACCCCCGTCCTCCGCCCCGTCCCCGACCAAAGGTAGCCAAGAAATCCTCCAGGATTTGTTGTCTGACGCTGCCGAGATAACACCCCAGCTCCTCGAAGATTTTTTAAAATAGCTTCTGAGAGCGTCACTGGACCGGTGTGACAGGACTAGATTTTAGCTTGATGCCTGTCGAATTTGAAATCCACAGATTCCCATCTCTTTTTTTTCCCCCCGTTCTTACCTGAACAATAGTATAGGAAAGTGTTTCAGGCCCCAACAATTTATTGAAGAAAACTATCAATTTTTTTAAAGTCTCACACTACAACTTAGTGGACTCCCAAGATTTCTGTCAGTAAAATAGTCTATAGGAAGTGTGACCTTTATAGGAACTCATCCTGCAGTCTTTCTTGCCTTGTTCCCTGCCTTTTCCCCTCCCCCCCAACATTTAAATAAGTTGAAGTGTATAATTAAGGAATACCAATCTGAAAATTAAGTAAAAATAAATTTTGAATTGGTTAAAGGCGTAAAAACTAATAGAATGATGAAAGGATCTGATAAGAAGCTTCTTTTACTTAAGATTTGTCAATTGTGTTAAATATGAAAGGATTTTGCTATTTATTTGCCCCACCTCTGACTGCTACTGAATGTGTGACTCTTGGTGTCCCCAAGGGAACTATTACATACTGCAAATTACAGACTGTGATCTATGTTGGTAGAGGGGGTTTCCTTACTAGGAGTTCTCTGTTCTGTCAGTGAAGTCACAATTTGTTTTAAAGCCAACATATTTAACAAGGAGGTTTTGATTTTTGTAACCTAGAAAGGTGTCCAGTACACTACCATGGTAGAAGTTTAATATTTCCAGGTTTAATAGTGAATAGTGAATCTTAGTAGTTTTTATTCCCCAGATTATATATTGCTAGATAGACAATTGAAGATTAAGATTCACTGTCATAGTGGATAAACTTTTGATCCTTTAACAGTTTTAAAGAGAGCTCTAGGAAGTTTTCTATTTGATGACTTTTTTAAAAAATTATTCTGAATTTGGCAGACTGTGCCAAATTCTACCTGCTAGAAACCTTTCTAGGTACCAAAAAAAAAAAAAAAGGGGGGGGAGGTAGAATTTTTTTTGAAACTTTGAATCTCATTATGAACAGCTTGTTTTTCTTTCATTCAGCATACTCCAAAGCTGTCTTGCTTATCTGTGTTCCTCCCTGAACCTCTTCTGTGCATTTTCTTGAAATGATTCGCTAATGATCTGGTATTTGGGGGGAAAAAGGGGGGGAGGGATGGCATCACTATCACTCTTCTCATTTCTCTCCTCCATCCCACCATTCCCTCTTCCAAAAAAAAAAAAAAAAAAAAAAATTCTCTTATAATTAGATACCATAATAAAGTAAAAGAAATCCACACATTGGTCATGCCTGAATATGCACTTCTAATCATTCTCTTTTGTGAAGAGATGGGAATTCTGCCCTTAGGAGTCATAGGTGGATGTTGAATTGAATAGAATTACTGAATCTTTCAAACTTTGTTTTGCTTTACAAAGGTATAGTCATTTTATAAATTATTATCCTGGTCCTGCTCACTTTGCTCTGCATCTGTTCATAATGGCTTTTTCTGGTTTCTCTGAATTCATCCCTTTTCTCGTTTCTTCAGACAATATAATGTTCCATACCATATAGCACAATTTATTCAGCCATTCCACAGTTTTCAGGAACTTTGTTTCCAGATTTTTTTTGCTACAGTAAAGTGTTGGAACAAATATTTTCATACATATAGATCCATTATGACAGGTATTGAAATACCAATTTAGTTACTTTAATAATTTTAACCTGCTTTTTGAAATTGTTTTTTGAAATTTTTGAAATTTTGAAATAGACTAATTCACAGTTCTGTCAATAATGCATTACTTTTCCTGTCTTTCCATAGCTTCTTCAACAGTTGTCATTTGTTGTCATCTTTGTCATACTGATATTTCTGAGGTGGCACCTTAGAATTACTTTAATTCTATTTATTTATTTTTATGTGTTAATAACTTGATTTTGTTGTTTTGAGAACTACACATTCATATCATTTATATGTTCATATTATGTCAGTTGGAGAATGGATTTTTTTTCTTATATATCGGAATCAATTCTCTGTTTTTGTATATTACACTTTTGTCAGAGAAACATCCTGCAAAACTTTTTTTTTTTCCAGTTGGAAAAGTTCCTTTTCTAGGAAGGAGTCCTCTTTTTCCTAATTGTTGCTGCATTAATTTTATATAAAAACTTTTTAATTCTATGTAATCAAAATTGTCCATTTTATTATCTGTGATCCTCTTTGTCTTCATTTGGTCAAGCAAGGACTCTTCTCCTGTTCCATGGTGATGAATGGAATTTCCTTTCCTTTGCCTCTAATTTGCTTATGATAGGACTTTGTATTTCTAGAACTTTTATCTTATTGGAGTTTAAATGTATTATATTGTGTAATATGTTATAAAAGTAATTTCTGCCAGACTGCTATCACAGTAGTTTTTGTCAGAAAATGAGTCCTTTCCCTTAAGTAGTTGGAAGTTTGGGCGTTTATTAACATTGAGCTACTATGATTGATTATGTTTTGTGTTATAGTCTGTCCCACTGATCAATTTTTGTTGTTGTTTTTAAACACTACTAAATAGTTTTGATGATTTTTGCTTTATAGTATAGTGTAAGACCTGGTACTGCTGGCTCCTTTTTTTTTTTCCTCCCATTATTTCTCATTGAATTATTCCAGACCTTCTGTGCCCAGAGTTTTAGACTCAGGTCTTCTCATCTGAGTTCATGCTAATATTCCTAATCAGACTTCTCACTGTGTTTTTTGTATAGTCAGGCTGAATGAAAGAGGTTACCAATATATGTCTGAATTTTTATATCATTATTCAAACTGATGCCTGTTTTAGGTCATTTAGGTCATTAGTTCATTCTTAGGCTAGAAGATACATGAGAGAGTTAAGCTCCTCTTGTGACCTTTCATATTCTCTTATCTTGAAGTTCTTTAATTAGTTCATTTCCTTACAAATATATTTGCTTTTATGCTAGAAAACAATTACACTTGGATTTCATATTCATACAGAAGTAGGTGTTTTGTCTTTTGGCTCCTTTCATAGTAGATGAAGGATGTAGTTCTAGTTTCATTAGTATCATGATCGAAAAGAATTATAAAAATTGTGTTTGTTTAATGTTTTTTAAAGCAAATTAATAGGGCTGCTTCTCTGCTTGTCATCTTTTAAGATCCATGTACCAGTAGCCCTTGTATATTTAATAAAAAATGTTATTACAGCTAAACTATAATTGTTTTAATGATTTTTTTTTTTTCCTGTTTGATCTATAATGGAAACATCTGTCAGATTGTTAGTCTTTCTATCCTGTACCTTTTTATTTATTCACATTAGCTTGGGCTGTCTGAATTAGGTAGAAGTATGGGAGGGACTTCAAATAAGGAGAGTTCAAAATAGGCTTATATAGTCATTCCTCAACAATGAATCATTGTCTAAGTATCTTTTTAAGTTTTTACTCAGAGACATTCCTGAGGTAACTTTAAGATAATTAATATTATGAGTTAGGAAATAGTTCAAAAAAGAGCTTAATTCCAAAAATGAGTCAAAAATGGGATATTGCCTCCTGTGAGATTGAATGAATTTCTCATCTGAGGGTCTTAGCTACAAAAATTCTCTGTCATAGCAAAGGACACCACCATGTAATAAGAGATAGGTATCTTAATGTAGGGGGAAATAAACAATTTTACATAGTTGGTCATTCTAATATAAATATAGCAATAGGCTTGAGAATCTAAAAACTCTTAATTTAAGGTCAAGCTTCCAAGAAGCCACCATACCACTAGTGCATTTGTCACAACAATAAAAATTTCACTAGAATTGTTGCTTTTGATTAATGTGATTAAAGAGTAAAAATATTCAAACAAAAAATTGAAGTTGAGGAATTATTATGAATGTTAATAATGTTAGAATATAAGTTGCTGGAGGATAGGGACTTTTTTTGATTTGGGTTTTGATTTCCCATTGTCTAGTACAGTGCCCAGCACATAATAGGTTTTTAATAACTTAAATACTTACTGCCTAATTTGCTGAACCATGTGCCAACATCTTATTCCCTCAGGCCACATTTTGGAAAAAACAGAATGGTCCAAAGCCATGATTCCTAATTGAACTGATGCTCTCTAATCATTTCATTTTATTTAAAGATCCCTATTTTCTTAATTTATTTATGTTCTAAGGATAAAGTCCAATATAAGGAAAATTCCTCCTTTCAAAAATTAACCAACAGCTATGCAGCATTTGAAATAGTTAAAAGATTTTAATAAGTCTTCCTCAGTTAAAGAAGTGAATATAGTAATTTTTCTCATTTTACAGATAAGAAAGCCAAGGTGCAGAAAGGTTT
This sequence comes from Sarcophilus harrisii, assembly GCF_902635505.1. Classification (NCBI taxonomy): domain Eukaryota; kingdom Metazoa; phylum Chordata; class Mammalia; order Dasyuromorphia; family Dasyuridae; genus Sarcophilus; species Sarcophilus harrisii. The sequence goes on along the minus strand of NC_045426.1, from coordinate 174,118,821 downwards.
ATAGGATCATAAATTTAAAAGTGAAAGGGATCTTTGAAACCATCAACCCCCTCATTGTATTTTACAGATGAAGAATCTAGGGAAGAAAAAAAAAGGTCATTTCATACAGGTCAAATATCATTCAGAGAGGTAGGATTCCAATCCAAGTTTCTCCTTACTCCTAAACTAGCATTTTTTTTTTTTATACCATACTGTGTACATATTTTAATTTCCCATATAAGTTTTAGATATCCTGGATCATTGGAAAAACAGAGTTAAGAACCACTGGATTAGACCATTTTGTTAGGGTTTTTTTTGTGTGTGTGTGTGTTTTTTGTTTGTTTTTTTAATAATTTAAATGGGCAGCTAGGTGGTACAGTGGACAGAGCACCAGCCCTGAAGTCAGGAGGACCTGAGCTGAGTTTACCTCATATACATAACACTTGCTAGCTGTGTAACTCTAGGCAAGTCACTTAACCCCAATTGCCTCAGGAAAAAAAAAAAAAATTAAACCTACTTATCTTTTTACAATCTATATTCATTGGTCTTCTATATACTTTGAGAAACAAATCCTGAATTACTTTGCATTTGCAAAAATGTCTTTTTCTAATAAGCCTTAAAAAAAGATTTTTCTCTTTGAGCATCAGGATGTATAACAATACATCATTGCCCCTTTAAATTAAGTAACTGCTAAGTAATAGTCCATTATTCTAGCGGTCATGACCTTGGATAACACAGATTTTAGCTTCTGACCATTTTTTTGTACTGAAGTGCTGAATGCAAATTTGAGGTTGACCTCATGCATATATGTTCAACATATAACTACAGTAAAAACCACCTCTTCATTTACTTTACTATATATACATTGTCAAATGAACTACCACTGACTTTGTAACACTTTGTCTATGATATAAAAGAAATATCACTCATATTAAAACTAAGTTTAATAAAACTTTTAGGATTATAAATTCAGAACTAGAAGGGATCTTAGCAAGCAGGTCCTCTTTCTTTCTCAATGTAAGCTTAAGAGTAATGACTATCACTGACCAGTATTACTTAAATCATTTATGATTCAAGAAACATGTTTAATATTACCATAATGTAATAAGGTAGATTAGGAATTAGGTTCTAATTTATCCAACTTTAAATCTATGTTCCTTTGAATATACTATGGGTTAATGAGCCTAGATAAACATTTGAACAAGGTTTTTTCTTTGTTGTATTATGTTTTAATTTTTCAAATACTGAAAATCTACTTTCTCTCCTTCCCCCAGTCTTTTGGAGGGGGGGGAGGGGAACCATGAAAGCCCTTGAAACACATAGATCTGGTCAAGCAAAACAGATTCCAAAATTGTTTTGTCCAAAAATAATATTCGTATCTGCCCTCAGTCTTCAACAGGTATTTTTAATTATAATACTTAGGATAATAAATAGCAAAACTTCAGATGCTACTCTGGAAGAACATAAATCATAAAAATTAATTATATAACATACCTATTATATGATTTAACAAGAGCTATAAGAATTAAGCTCTGTGCTGTAAAGCTAGCTTCTCTTGAGATTTGATAAAATAAAGCATAAAGCATAGTTCTAAAGAGTGCTAGTTTTTGAATCCATGCCCTGGTTTCAAATCTTGACTTTCTTATTTCTTCCATAATGTTGGGCAAAGCACTTTAACTTTTCTGGGCCTCGGTTGCCCAAATCAGCTAAATTGTCCTAAGGGCACACTACAAATCTAAAATGTATCTTTTGATTGGAGGTGACAAATCCTGATAGCTTAATGTTTGTTGAAGATGCTCAAGCCAAAGAGAAATGAAGATTGGTGAGGAGAGCCCAACCTGCAGTACAGGATGAGGGGAATGTAATTCTCCCCATGTAATTTGTATGACTCAACATCCAGTTTTCCAGATGTATCTTTCCTACAATTGGTACTACTCTAAATAGGCTATAAACTAAGAAACAGTAAGCTAAATAGGTCATAAATGTAGTTCAGCTTTATTGGGAAAAGGCATACCTAAATTAATGAAAAATCACAATTATGACACTTTGTGTTAGCTAACATATAGATCTTTAAGGTTTGCAATGTTATCATATAGACATTATCTCCTTGGACTCAAAGGACAGCTCCTTAAGATGTATGTAGAGGGATCATTTTCTCTACCATGTAGGAAAAGAGTAAGTGTTAGAGCCAGTATTCCCCTCAAGTATCTTAATTGCAGTCCAAGAATATGAATATACTTCTCTTACTCTGGTAAGAGTGGTAAGATGATAAGAATGGCTTATAGCTTTACAATTAGGTAACAAAGATCATCTTAAAAATAGTACTGACCTTTAATCATTTTTGTATATAAATGATAGTTCCATGTATTCAAAAACATTTTTGTCCTCTTACCAAGAAATACTCCTTTTAAAATTCTATACTATTTTTACTTAAGCTCACCATTTCCCCCCCCAAACACACACACACACACTAATTGTGTTGTTAAATTCTACCTATTGTTTTTTATATAATCAAAACTTAAAAGATGTGCAGATAAAGAGTTTGGGAAAAATTAAAATGTATTACTAAAATTGGTATGAAGCATTTACTATATAAACAGCTTATGGTTTTTTATTTTTTTAAAAATATACTAGTGACAGTATTTCCTCTTTCAGTGTCAAGGGTTCTTATCATAGAGAATGTCTCCTAAATAGGCAGGAAAATGGCATAATACTTAATTTTTTATGTTTTTTAGCAATACATACAAATATTGTCAAAACACATGTAATTAACTTTTTTTTTTAATCTAACAAAACTAAAGAAGTTGTCATTTTGAAAGGATATATTTTTTAATAAACATAATTGAAATATGAAATGAAAGGTTAGAAAGAAAGGACATTGTGTTTCAGAAAAAAAATTTTGTGGTAATTTAAAATGTCAACTAATTTCTAATAAACATTTGATACTTTTCTCTGAGATCTATGTAACCTGTAAACTTTAAGTTATCATATACTATTATGTTATTTAATAAACTTTTTGTGACTTTTTACTTAATAAATCTAGACTTGTAAATATATGTTATTCTTTTAGTTTAGGCATCTTGTTGGCAGAATGTGATTTTGCTGAACCTAAGGACTATTCTTTTGAAGATTATTTGTGAAGTTACTGCCTTGACTTTTAAATATCTAAAATCATGAAAAAAGGAACCTTAGAGGTTATCTCTTCTAACTGTTCATCTGTCTTATGAATATTATATCATAAAGGTAGGATGGCAGGTAGATAGGCTGACTTCGCCTCCCTCCTAGGGAAGAAGATCTGTTCCCCTTGATAATCAAGGCAGGTATGTAGATATTCCTTTCTAAAAGTTGAAAGTAGTAAAGGTCAAAAATGAGAGAATGAGAAAGGTCAACATGATTTAGTGGGTAAAGGTCAAGTCAGCATGTATTTATTAAGCACTTAACTATGTTCCATGTACTATGTTAAGCTCTGGGGATAGAAGAAAGGCAAAAATTGGCCTTGGCTTCAGAGTGCTCAGTCTCAGAGGAAACAGTGTGCTTTTAACTGTGTGGAAAAAATATATGCAGGGATGAGAGAGAGAAAAGAAAAGAAAATAAGTAGAATAAAATGTCAGAGGCAGGAAAGAAAGAAATTATTAAGTACCTATTAGGTTCCAAGCACACTGCTATAGACTTCACAGATACCTCATTTACTTTTCACAGTAACCCTGAGAAGTAGATGATATTATGATTCCTCATTTTACAATTGAGAAAATTGAGGCATACATACAGATAGAATAACTTGACCAGAGTTACCCAAATTCAGATACTATTTGAATTCAGATCTTCCTCAGTCCAGGCCCAACATTTTATCTGCTGTGCCACTTTGCTACTTCTAAGGTATTTATATTACTGGAGACCTGGGAAAAAACTTTTCAAAGAAGATGGGTTTTGTTGTTTTATTGAGACTTGAAGGAAGCCAGGAGATGGAAAGGAGGAAATTCCATATATGAAAGATAGCCATTGAAAATGGCAGTCCAGGGGCAGCCAGGTGGCACACAATGGATAGAGTACCAGCCTGAAGTCAGGAGGATCTGAGTTCAAATTTTGCCTCAGACACTTAACACTTCCTGGCTGTGTGACTCTGGGCAAGTCACTTAACCCCAATTGCCTCAGCAAAAAGAAAAGAAAATGGCAGTCCAAAAAGAAGATTATAAGTAGACTTGTACTAGTGGCAGATCATTTAGTTCAAGATATATAGGAGGCAGTTATAGATTCATCAAGAGGTCAATAGAGATTAGTGTTTGAATCCTTGGCTTGTGATTAATATGTAATTGACCTTGAACAAGTCACTAAGCCTCACCATGCCTCAGTATCATCATTTCTAAAATAAAGGAATTAGGTTAAGTGTTGAGTGCCTCTCTGGCTATAAACCTATGATCTAATTAACAAGCGATTTTGACAACAGAGAGACAGAGACATGAAGGGAAATTTTTCATCATATGAAAAGTGTTGATCGTGACCCAGTGAGAAGAGAAATGTATTCCTAGTGTTCTGACTTCTAAGTTTTTTTGCAGACCATATGGGTTAAATAGACTTTTGTGGATAAGTTTGAGCCACTAAATCTTGTTTATTTAACAGCACATTTTTGTTAAGTGTACATTGTACAGTAAGTATATAGTCTGAAACACTGTTTATATAAGGGGAAAAGTCTACTTATAAATATCTAACTTGTGAACAAGATTTTGGAATGCAACTCATTTATAAATAAGCTGATAGATTCTTGTATCCTTACCTTGGTATGGCTTATTCATTGATATAAAATTAATAAATTTCTCCTGGCATATAGTTTGTTCTTTCAAATTCATTTATTATGTGATGAAAGTAGAAAAACTTTGCCAGAATTTCATCCTTATAAGTAGGTCCCCAAAAGTAATTTTATTGCTTTGAGCCATGGATTTGTAAATTATGTAAACTCAAATAAGTAACAAAAATATTTTCGACAGTTGGATATTAGAACTGACAGGATGCTTTTCATACTGCTGTATATAACAGCTCAATAATTGCCTACATTAAAAAAAATAAAATAAAACCAGAAGATTTACCCAATGCTTGACTGCCAAATCTTTAGAGATTTTACCTTACTTTACCCTTTTCTTATTTTGCTGATTTGACTTAGCACTTATCCCCTATTTTTATTTGTAGAGAGCATCTTCAACAAACATTTAAGAATTATGACCCCTCCCCATTTCTGTTTATAAGATCACAGAGCTTCAAAAGAAATTTTAGCATTTGCTTGATGAAACCCCCTCATTTTATAGATTTGAATATTGGGAACTATAGAGATATGATGACTTGGCCAAGGTTACATACCAATGTAATGGTAATTAAAGATCTTATTAGAATGGGACACTGGGTCACATCTAATGAGATGGGATGTAGTAAGGCTAAATATAAACTCTTATATTTGGATTAAGGAAATTAATATAATGTTTGAGACATAATCAGACAGCAGTTCATCTGGGGAGAAAATCTACAGGTTGAGTCAGGAGTATGTATGAAGCCCCCAAAAAAGTGCTTCTGGGTTTAAATTGTAGGAAAAGTGTCTTCAGGACTAAGGACATGAGAATATGGGTATTTTCTGCCTTGGTGTGATAAAATCTGAAATTGTTTTGAATTCTGAGTACCACATGCTAGGAAATACTCATAAGCTAGACACTGTGCCAGGAGGAAGGCAAGATGGTGAAGGATCTGGTCATAATGCAATTTTAGTGTTAGTTGAAGGAACTGAGAATATTTAGCCCGGGGAAGTTTTATAGGTGAAAGGGTGTATTGGAGGCAGGATCATGACAATTGTGGTGTCAGAAAGAAAAGGTCATTCATTTTTGCAATTTCATACTTGTTTTCATTCCCTTTTTTTCATTTGTCTTCATTTCCTGATTTGTAAAGCAAGGGAAAAAATTTCCTTTGTTCCATATAAAAGAAAATTATGTTGCTAGATAAAAGCATACACATGTGTTTGTGCAATGTTTTATAGTTAGTATTTTATCATTTTTTTCATTGATATGAAAAGAATTGTAGCTTCAGTTTCTTTTGTGTTTTTGAAATTAAATATATTTACTTAAAACTTAAGTACAAAATAGAAAAAAAAAAAATGCCCTAGAACATAAGAAAAGATTCAGAATATGAAACAATAAATTTTTATATCAGGAAAACCTCTATAATAAATACAATACATTATGTTCCCAAGCTATCCCATCTTTTTTTCCCCGTATAGATTTTCTTTTGTTCTCTGCTGTGTATTTCTTACTTTATTTTTTTTTTTTTTCTGTTTCTTCTCACCTCCCCCAAGAAGGCTACGATTAAGTGTGGATATGTGTTTGTGTGTGCATGCATATATATATATATACATACATACATACATACATACATACATGTGTGTAAATGTCTATAATCACACATATATCACATACTTTCACAAATATCTACATAAGAACATACTATGCTTATTTGTTTCTCTGAAGGGTAATAGCTTCAGTTTCTTAAATGAGGAAAATTGGCATGCAATATCTACCAGTTTTTATTTATAATAGAATTATATATAATAGAAGTTTCCTTTGTTACATGGAAGCAGTCGGCATTATTTCCCTAAAGCAGAGACAATGTTATGAATCCAGGAAATTCTGTCAGTAATTCAATAAACAATATTTATTGAGCACTTATTAGTATATATAATCATCTGAAACCTAAAGCAAAGATTAAGCATCTGCCCCATTTATGTAGTAAGACACCAACCACTTAGACAAAGATTTTGTAGAATTTCTTTGTATGCTATATTTTATTGAGGTTATTAACTATCCCATTTTGTTTGTTGGATTTGTTGAGTTTTTTAAGTAAATCAGTTAGTAAGCAATTGTGAAATACCTAATGTATTCCAGGCACTGCACTATCATAGTTGCCTGCAAACAGGGATAATTCTTATGTATGTGAGGAGATGTTTATATATTTTGCATATAGCATATTTTCAAAAAGCAGCATTCATTAATGGATAGAAAGTGGTCCTCAAGGACAGAAGACTTCAATTAGGTTCCGTTTCTGAAATGACTTCCTGTATAAGACAAACCAAATCATTTTACCTCTCAAAATACTAAAAGACTATAAAGTCATACAAAGCTACAGAAGGTCTACATTGGTAGAGGGAATTCTATTGTTGGGGAATGAAATCATAAGTATCTAATCTCATCCCAAAACAAAGCCTTTCTTGCCTATTGGATCTTGTATTTTCTTTCTTTTTTTTTTTTTTTTTGCTTTTTTTTTTTTTTTTTTTTTTTTGCTTTGGCAAACACAGATGCTCTTAGTATTCTAATACGGAGAGATAGATCCTTTACCCAAATACTTATTATAAGGAAAACTTAAGTGTTTCTCCTCTGAAAACAGTGCTGTTTGGTTTTTAGATGCATAATTTTAATTATATTGAAGAGGGAGGGTCCTTTTGTGACAAGCATGCTTAACATGTTAGAAGAAATTTTATCAGGCTTCTTCATCACTTGACATAATCATGTAGTTTTGAATGGTTATTTGACTTATGCTGATTGCTTTCTAATATTGGGTCATTTTTTATATTGTTATTAAAAAGCCAAATTTTATACAGGTGACATTTTTTAATATGTAGATTATAGATTCTCTATTGAGATTTCATTTGAATTTTTGTATTAAAATTGATTTATAGTTATCTTTCTCTGTCTTATTCCTCTCTGGTTTGAGCATCAAGACCGTATTTGTCTTAAAAAGTATAGTCAAATGCCTTCTTTTCAATTAGGGAAATTTAATATTTGTAGCAGAAGCATTATTTGCTTTTTAAAGGTTTGTTTGTACTTACTCCCTTCTAAAATATATCTGGACTATGAATTTCTTCCTGGACTATGAATTAAGGAAAAAACTTCCTTAATACTTGTTTTGGGATGAGATTAGATACTTATGATTTCATTCCCCATCTTCAGTAATTCATTTGTAATTTAAGATTATATTGCTTAAGATTTCTATTTCTCACCTTATTAATTTGCTTATTTTCTTTTACCTATTTGCCCATTTTCTGCAAATTATGTTTACTAGCATATAATGATGATAAAGATGATCTTTTTTTAGCTTTTTATTTTGAAAATCAGATTTTCAAATACTTTATCAATTTTGTAATTCACTTAAAAAAATGAAGTTTATCAGTTTTATAGTCTTTATTTTTTATTTTATATGTTCTCTAATTTTCGAGTCATCTTTTCTGCTTTCTTGGGTGTTTTAAATTGTTTTACTTTATCTTTAGTTATATGCACAATTCATCTGCAACTTTTTTTAGTCAACATTTTTTAAGTAGTGTAATTTTTCTACTGAACACTACTTTAGCTCCATTCCCTAAGTTGTGTTATGTTAATGTCGTTTTTAAACATATTGCTTCTGTGATTTGTTTGATCTGCTCATTAGATTTGATAACTGAGCATGATTTTAGATCTGTATCTTTTGCTTAATTTTTTGTATTAATGATATTTTAAATTATGTGATGGGCTATATAGGGTATTCCATTCTTTTACATTTATGTATGTTTTTTGCCCAAGAAACTGTGATTCTAAAATTATAATTTTCCTTAATACTACCATTCAGAAGTTACTTTAAGTCTTTGAAATATACTTTTTCTGCTTTTTTTGCTTTGTTTTTTTTTTTTTTTTTTTCCTATCCAAATTATCTAGTTCTAGCAAAGGAACATTAAGATTTACTATAATTATTCTTTCACTATCGTTTTTTGCAGTTTCATAGAATCATATAATTAGAACTGGAAGGAACTTTAAGAGGAACCCTGGTTCATAGAGATTAAATGATCCACACTCCACCTGCCTCCTTTCACATATGTAACCTATGAGAGATATAAACTCAGTTCCATTGTTTCTGTCAGCCTATCCCTCATCCCCTTTTTCTACTGTTAAATGCAAATAACTAAATTAATGTTTATAAACAGTGTAAGAATTTAAATTGTCAACACCTTCTGTCCCTTTTTAAGCTCCTTTCTTTTGCAGAATTGAAAACAGACCACACAAAACTCAAGACCATTTTGTAATTTAGTGGGTTATTATGGTAAGATACTTATCCACCAGTATTCATATTTATTTAGACAGATCTAAAGAAAACAAGTTTGAATTATTTCTAAGACTGCTTGAAACCTCTCTCACCTAGTCAATCCTGTGTTCTACTGTTAAAACCTTCAAAGTCCCCAAGATCATCTTTATTTTATGATGAAGCATTGGATCACATCTTTGTGGATTAGATATAGATTTATAGAAAAATCTATTTCTACATATGCTTTCAGTCATCAAATAATGAGCTCTTCCAACAGATAATCAGTATCCAATAAATATCTGTCATTAATGGTTTAAATAAGAACTGCCCAAGGAAAGATTAATAAAAATCTTTGTAGTAGAGATTTCTGCTCTTTTCATTTATACTTAACATTTCCGTGTGAAACATTAATGCTAATAATAATCTTTATGTGTCACAAGTCCTTTAAAGATTGCAAAGTGCATTATATATACTACCTCATTTTTTCCCTTTTGAACCTCCCAACATAACTAAGAAGTAGATGCTATTTTTTTCCTCCATCTTATACCTGAGGAAATAGGCTCCCCCCAAAAAAAACAAAAAAAACAAAACTGATTTGCCCAGGATCATATATAGTTATTAAGTGTCTAAAGAGGATTTTGAACTCATGTCATTCTGATTTCAATTCTAGCAAAGTATCATTAGGGCTAATATATCCATATAACAACAAAATCTCTGTAGCAATATCAAAATGTTGACAATCCACGTTTAGTTTATATCTCTGGATGCAAGAACCTGTCCTTTCAGGAAAAAAAAAAAAAAAGACAGCTATTATTGTAAAACAAAAACAAAACTCCTTTGTTCTACATTGATAATATATATTGGTATTTTTAGGTCAATATATATATAAATTTAAAATCATTTTAAGAGAACTCGCAGCATTTATGCATTCATTATTTTGGATTCTAGGGGTTAGGAAGACAGATATTGTTAAGTCAGACACCACTCATGCTTCTGACAAATTTGAAATATTAAAATAGACTTAATGTGAAGGGAAAAGTAAACCCTATATCACTCCCCAAAATTTTGAGCTGCATAATATGTTAAATAGTGATATGACCAAGAATCTGTCTTTAATTTAGATTACTATATTCATGCTGGTATCCATGTTAATTGATGCCTGGGGGCCTGCAGAAAATCAGAGTGCTTTATAGCAATACCTTGAAGATGTGAAAAGAGAATAATATTAAAATGAATAAATTGAATTGTTGGAAATTTCATGATGCATATTGGAACCAAAAGAGTTATGAGAAGCATAACTATGCAGAGCTAATTGCATACGTTCTCTTAGTGTTGAACTATGTGTGAAAATGAATGTGATTGTGGTCATAATTAAGTAATTTATAACAGGATTTTTCAGAATGTATTTTAACATAACATGCATATGTGCTTAAAATCTACACATTACTGTTCTTTATATTTGTAGTTAAAATTTTTAAAAATCTGAAAACTAGGAAAACATCCAGTAAATATTTAATAATAGTAGTATATATTATCTTATTATTTTATTCACCCTTTTTTAATTAGGGTTTACCAACTTTGTGATTTCTTAGGCTTAGTTAATTAAAACACGTATTGTCCAAGTCCTGAACGTTATACAGTTATCCCTTCCACATCCCTGGGAGAGGCTAGTAGGTGATGCTGCAGCATGCCTGTAATCTGAAAAATGCATGTAAATTTTTTTATACCCCCTTCATACCAGAAAACTAATTTCTTTTTGTTTTATGGGATGTTACACTATCTTATTGTAAAACTTTGATTAGGTATTTGATCATAAACTGTGTCATCTGCTAGTCTTTGCATGTTGTCTGAGGCTTTGCAAAACTCCCCCTAAAATTCCCATTTAATTGCTTATGAAACTATAATTTTTTTCCACTTAAAATGGGATGTCTTGCTGATAAAGAACTATTTTATTTAGACTTTGAAATTTGGTGTTAACTCAGTCTCCCAATATTCATAAGCTCTTAGCCATACCATATCTTTCCAGTCATATTGTTTCTGAAGAACACAAATTATCCAGGAATTAGATACCTTTTATTCACAATGCCATAGGTTCAAGATATTTCAAGACCAAAAAAGCCTAAGAAGTGCCAAAAGTTGGTGTAGGTCTTTACACTTTAATTTACAAAAGTTATACATAAAACAGCTAAGGTAAACCTTTGTTCTCTAAGAACCCACACATTCACTTTGAGACATATTTTTATTGAATTGGAATTTTTTCTTTTTTAGCATTGAAATTGTGTTTTAATGTACAGTTGTTTAATTCTAATCTTGGTTCAAAACATTTTCAAAAAGTGATTATTGATTAAAATGTAAGAGAACTAAAATGGGATGTTCTAAAAATATTAAATTAGAAAACAACTTTCTTCAGTTTAATTCTGCTTCTAAGGAGAATATTTCTTCTATGTTCCTGCCTTGTATGATCAGTTACCAACTGGACATTTTAAACTCACCATGTACAAACCAAATTTATTATTCCTCTTCTCAAACCAGATTTCCTATTTCTTTTTTAGGTACCAATACTCTCAGACTCTCAGGTTAAACTGAGCACTATATCCCATTCCTTATACTTTCTCACCCCACATGTGTAATCAGTAGCCAAATCTTCCCTCTCTTTCATCCTCCCCCTTCTTTACATTTAAAACAATTACCACCTTCACCTTTTACCTAAATTTTTGAAGCAATATCCTAATTGAAATCTCTGCCTTAAGTCCTAATCACAGTGCCAAGGACAGATCTGACCATGCTACACTTGTATTCAATCAACCCTGTGGAGCAACCAGATATAAAATGTAAATTCTTCTATTGAAACTTTTAAAGCTCTTCAACAACCTGGTCTCCAACCTATCAAACTAATCTATTGGATATTGCTTCTCCTGAACTCTATAGATTAGCCAAATCAAAAGATGCCTTATAAACTATATTGCAAACTACTTTTATTAGCTATATGTACAAGTTAGGATAAGATTACAGGACCAGCCCTGGAATCAGGAAGTTTGATCTTTGTAAATTCCAATCTGGCCTCATATACTTAATTAGTATTGTGACCCTGGGCAGCCCCTTAACCTTATTTGCCTTAGTTTGTCATCTGCAAAATGAGCTCAAGAAGGAAATAGCAAACCACTCTAATATCTTTACCCCCCCCCCCCCCCCAAAAAAAAAAAAAAAACACGAAAATAGTCACAGTCAGACATGACTGAAAACAACTGAACAACAAAGCACTATACAGGATAGGAAAATAAATTTAAATTTATTTATTTTATTACTTTATTTAAATTTATGAAGTTTAAATTGTGGAGAAAAACTTTAAAAAACTTTAAAAAAAAAAACTTTAAAGCTCCTTATTTTCAAAACACAATAATAGATAGTTTTCAACATTTGCCCTTGCAAAATCTGTTCCAATTTTTTTCCTCCCTCTCTTCCCCCCATCTCCTCCCTTAGCCAACAAGTAATCCAATATATGTTAAAGTGTGCAATTCGAGAAAAATGTTTAATAAATTTGGTATAAATATCAAAAAAAGAAATTTAGGTGTTTTGGTTTTTTGTTGTTTGTTTTTTTCCATTTAAATTTTAGCCTTGTATATTGGGTGCAACATGTCCTAAGACAGCAGTTGTCTTTTTCCCATGCTGATTCATAAGAATATTTTCATGAATTCAATGTTGATAAACATTAGACCATTTCCTTTGGTACAGTTTAACAGCTTATCCTGGTATCAGCATTCATCCATTGAAATAACCAGTATCTTAGAAAATTGCTTGTCTTCCACATTATTTTCTTCTTTGAAATAGTCTCATTACCTTAACTCAATTTTGATTCTATAAGAACATGTCAATTGAAATAAATTTTTGCCATTTGCATTGTTGTTGAATTTTTGTGGAAAGGATATTTTTATTATATTTGTAATGTATCAATCTTAAAAGAAATTTTTATAATGATAACAAGGTGAAAAAGCTTAGAATCAAGAAGACCTGAGTTCAAATTCTACCTTAGATATTTAACTCTTAGCCTCAGTAATCTCATAAAGATTTGATCTCAGTGTCTTCTATAATAATTCCAGATGTAAATCTGCCCTGCTAACTCTAAATCTAAAATCCTATCAATGATTACCCAGATTGACTTAGTTTTTGGTTTGGAATTGGTGTTTGTGGGTTGTTTTGGGAGGATTTGCAGGTAGGAGAGGGGCTCCTGGTTTTGTTTTTGCTGAGGCAATTGGGGTTAAGTGACTTGCCCAGGGTTGCACAACTAGGAAGTGTTAAATGTCTGAGATCAAATTTGAATTCAGATCCTCCTGACATCAGGGCTGGTGTTCTCTCCACTGTGCCACCTACATGCCCCTCTTTTTTTTTTTTTTTAAAGAAAAGAAATTGAGAATTGAGGATAGTCGGGAAGGAAGAGTGAGGCTGCCCACAATCTCTTGACTGGCTTCACTTTTCTGTTCAGTAACTTTTGTTGTTGTTCTGGAACACTTCTGTATGTTAGCAATTGTAAAAGTAAGGAGATTAGTACATAAATTTGTGGGGGGGGAATGAAAAGAGCCATGCCTTAATGAGAAAAAAAGTTATCTTTATAAACAGCTCTATTTTCATTCTACTCTGAAAGCTTTTAACATCTACCAGTTAATTATGGCTTGCCCTTGACTTGTATTGTCTTAAGTTCTTTTTTATAACTTTTATTTGCACATTTTTATTCTCTACTAGACCATTAAATTAATACATATTATGATTTTTAGTTCATATATATGCAGATCAATATGTCAATTGTTCAGTGTTCAATTAGCATTCTCTATAGGTTAGATATTTTATCACCAATTCACATTCTGTAACTTATTTTGTGTTAAGCTTAATATTGTTTTAAAAAACAAATTAGAAGTTGAGTGAGAACATTGACTAAGCCTATTAGTATGAAAAGTGAATTGTTATCAGTTATAATCAAATTTTAAAATTTAAAGTACAGCTGTGCTATGGACATCAATTTCAAGGAAATAAGTCTAAAATTACCCCTAAAAAATTTAAATTAGCAGTGTTGATCAAAAACACTAATATCTTAAGTTACAACTCTTATCTCCAAGTATCTAACATCTCAAAATAGTTGTTCATTAAACTTTTTAAACATGTCCCAAACAGAACTCATTACTTTTCTCCTAAAACATTACTGTTTTTTATTTTCCCTGTCACTGTAGAAAACAACCCTATCTTCTATTCAGGCTCACGATTTAAGAGTCATATCTCAACCCTTCTTATTTAGTCTGTTACCAAAGCCTATCAATTTCATCTTTTCAACTTTCTCAAATATACCTTTTCTCTCATCTGACACTGTCCTACTTCGGGTGAGTATGCCACCATCAAGTTTTTCCCCACTCCAGTCCATTCTCCATTCATCCACAAAAGTGGTTTTCCAAAAGTAAAGCTTAAGTCCAATCACGCCAAATCTCCTCACTCCCCAAATATATTCCAATGGCTTCTTATTGCCTTTGTAATCAAATACAAAGTAATCTTTTTGGTATTCAGAACCTATTATAACCTGGACCTCTCTTGCTTTTCCAGTCTTCTTACACCTTACTCCTCAGAAATACCTGTTTGATCTGGCCTGCTATCTTGCCCAAACAAGATATGCTGTCTCTTTCTGCTCTGGCTATTTCTCTGGTCAACTGCCATATCTAGGATTCTCTCTTCTATGCTCCAATTACTAACCTGGTTTCCTTTAAATCCTGTCTTATACAATAATCCCATCTTCTACAGAAAGCATTGCCTAACCCCTCTTAATTATTTCTTATGTAGCTTTGTATATATTTGTTGATTCCCCCATTACATTATAAGCTCCTTTAGGACAAGGACTGTCTTTTGCCTCATTTTGTATCCCTAGTGGCTTATACAATGCCTGGCACCTATATAGACATTTATTTAATGTTTATTAATTTACTGTTCTGGAGGGCAATTTGGAATTATAACCAAAGGGCTATAAAAGTGCTAACCTTTAATCCAGAAATATGACTCCTCAATATATATCCCTAAGAATATAAATATATATATTTATATATATATATATATATATATATCACCAAGAAGAGAAAATGACCTACATTTACAAAAATATATTATTTTTTGTGATGGCAAAGAATTGGAAATTGAGGGGATGCCCATCACCTGGGGAATGGCTGAACAAGTTGTGGTATATAATTGTAATGAAGTGTTGTTGTGCTTCAAGAAATGAAGAGCCGGTGGATTTAAAAAAAAATCTGGAAAGACTTATATATGAACTGCTAATAAAATTAAGTGAGCAGAACCAGGAGAACATGCACATTAACAGAAATACTGTGTAATGAGGAATTATGAATAATTTAACTGTTCTCAGCAATACAGTGATCAAATACAATTTTAAAGAATTCGTGATGGAAAGTGCTATCCACTTCCAGAGGAAGAACTATTGGAATTTGAACACAGACTGAAACCTACTACTTTTCAGTTTCATTTTTTTTTATTTTGGTAATTATTTTTTTTCTCTTTGGGTCTATGTCTTCTTTTACAATATGATTAATATGGCAAAAAAATAAATTTTAAAAATCATGTTTATTGCCCTTTTGCAAAGGTAGTGGTTAAATGTTGAAAAATATGTCGAAAAGTACTTGAGTAAAGCATTCTTCCTTGTTGAGGCTAATGTTTATTATTGTTCAGTCATTTTCAGTTGTGTGTGATTTGTTGTGACTCCATTCTTAGCTGTTCATTAAGGCAATCTGTCTCTCACAAAATGTTTTAACACTTAAAACTTTGTAGGCCTAAATACCAAAGGGTTTAAATTTCTTAAACAATGAAGTATGTATTAGCACATCTTCAACAAAAAGACAGCGAAATAACCTTGACAAGTTATTATAGCCTCATTTTCCATATCCATAAATGTAAAGTTTAGATTCAACATTCCATCTCTTAAATATATTATCCTGTGTTCTATTCTGATTCCAAGAAAATAATTCAGAAGAGTTTTGATCAACACTAGTGAACTCCTAAAAAATCTTATGGAATATATACCTACTTATAGATGACCTATGAAATGTCTTCTGAGACCAGCCTTCTTGTCACCCTACATATATTGTATTGCATGCACAAATGCTTCCTTTGACCTAATATCTTAAGAATCAATAAGAACAAATACCATTTCTTAAGTAGATATCCAACTTTCTGCATTTACTATTTAGAAGTGATTATTATACATAAGAAAATAAAGATTAGGCATAGGTACTATTTTTCCGTGAAACTTAGTATTTCCAGTATGCTGGGACATATGAGCCATAATCTGTTCATTTATTACACTAATTTCTAAAATGTTGAGTTTTTTTTATCTGACAACCACAAGGAAAATATCTCCCCTACACATAAATATCGCCACTGCCAAATAAAGCCTCAGAGCCTTAAAACATTGTTACCATTAATATATTAAAATCTTTGTACTCCATAACTCATTGTAAAATTTGGCAATCAAGCTTCCCCTTAATTGGTCTTTTGGAGAAAGATGATTTCTTTAAGTATGCTGGTTGTCATTCATTATTTCATAGGACTATAAATAGGGAGTTGGAAAGCCATGAAGTCCAGCTTTTTCATATTACAGACAAGGAAATTTGAGTTTCACAGAAGTCAAATGACTTGCCCAAGATTACACAGCTGATTAGTGTCAGAGACAGGATTGGAATCTTGGAATCACCCTGATTCCAAGGAACATTCTTGTTGTCTTTGATATGTAGCATATCAGAAGAAAAAAATTAGATTTTTAAAAGGTATCAAAATGTGTTGTTATAAACTTGACATTAATTTTTATTTATTTATTTTTTTTTTTAGTCTGCCATTTTCAACTTTCAGAGCCTACTGACAGTAATCTTGCTGCTTATATGTACCTGTGCATATATCCGATCCTTGGCTCCTAGCGTCTTGGACAAAAATAAAACTGGGTATGTTGCTAATATCTAAATGTTCTAAGTAATACTTTCATGGACATCATCTGGCAATTAGTAAATTAAGATTTCATATACATTTGAAATTTGCTTGCTCTGTGTAAATTTGTTTAATAATTCTCCTTTATATTTTCTTCCACTTTTAAAATAGAGTTTTACATTTATGGGTACTTTATGAAATTAAAAGATGGATTTGACAGGTGACCTTGAAATGTTATACTTCAAGTATATATTATAAGAAGCCTATTAAAATCTTTCTTCTTGGATTACTGATTTAATTTATGACTTCAAATGATATTCTTTGGCATTAGTTCTTATGGAATCATCAAAAATATGAATAAAGTTTAAATCATTTCCATTTGAGGAGCATATTTCATAGATTGTACATTACTGAATATATTTATAGTGCCTATAAATAAAACTAATAAATTTTACCACTATAAAATCGTTTTTTGTATTACAGATTCTCTAAGTGTATACCTAAAATTATTATCTTTTAGGAATTTTATTTGTATTGCTTAAAATGGTAATGAAAATCAACTGTTGAACATGCTGTATTTTTTTAAATTTATATTTTCACATCCTATATTAAAAAAGTAAAGCAACATGTTGAAAATAGTTTATTGAATATTAGTGTACCAGGTCCACTTTCATTTGTGCATTTTTCAAGCATTTAAACAAAATAACTGCTATGTGTAAAGTACTATGTTAGACCTTAAAGAAGATATAAGGATTATTTGTCTAGGACATATGAAATATACATAAACTTATATACTGTAGAACAACTACACTATTAAATATTTTAATTATACTAATAAGTTAACAATTTGGAAATCTTCTATGAAATTAGAGGACTTAAGTTCAAATCATGCCAATTTTACTTCCTCCTTCTTGTATATCTGAAAAATGCATGACTTTAGATAGTAGGTCTCTCAGGTTCCTCCCCATAAAAACCCTAATCCAGTGAAGAAAAATAATCTTTAACTGCTGAGTGTAATGAAAATTTTTTGAAGGAAATGGCTTTTGAACGGGGCTTTTAAATAGGATATTAAAAAAGGAGAAGTGAAGGGACATGGCAGATAGGGTCAAAAGTATAAAGATAGGAAAATCCTGGATTGTGCTATGAATGATATATGGTTAGCACAGCTATAGCTTATAATCCACAAGGAGGAGAGCAGTACAGGATAAGACTGGGAAAATGCCAGATTGTGAAGAATCTTGAATTCTAGGCTGAATAGTTGGGGCTTTTATTTGATAGATAATAGGAAGCCATTTAAGACTGTTGAGCAGAAGAGTATTATGAACAGAATTCACTATAAGGAGTATTAAACAACAGTGTAAAGTTTGAGTTGAAGCACGAGTTTAATTAAGGAGCCAATTAGGAGGCTAACAGTAGTCCATGGAGATGTTGAGGAGGATCTATTTCAGAGTGGTAGCATTAAGAGACTGAAGAATTGTAATTAATAAGACTTGATGAGTGATATGATGTGGGAAAAGGTAGAGTCAAAGATAATATCACTTCAGGGATCAGTGTTCTGTAATATGCAGAAAGCTTTTTGAGTCCTGTCATTTTAAAGACACATTTTTACTCACTGAAATTTTTCTTACAATATTTAAGTTACAAAATATATTACTACTATTGGATTGAAGAATTTCAGTTGACTATGATGAAAATCATCTTATGGATTTTAATATCCTTAAGAGACAACAATATAGCCTCACTTCCTTCTTGAAGTTTTCTTTGATTACTCCTGATCTTGTCTATAGGTAAATTCTACATTGTACATAGCATTTAAAAGATAGATTATGCCTAGGAGAAATTAAAAAGTACAAGTGAATCTTAGATGCAAGATTCTTGGTTCACTAAGAAGGCAAATAAAATTCAGTTTTATCCAGATAGTAACAATGCAAATTGCTTCTTTGATGTCCTGGAGGTTTGTTATTGGCCAAAGATGTATAGTCCATCTTAATTACTCAGTGCTAATGAAGTCACATTGATTAATGATGAGGACATGATCTTGGAAAGATGTGTTGAATATTTCCATAGTTTTTGACATCATCAATGCTGAACCCATTGACTATCTCAATTTGAAGTCAGTTTTTCTCTAGCCAAATTTTCAAATGAAGAAAAAGTTTTGAATGCCATTAAATTCCTCTTCTAGTGCTAATTCTATTCCAGTTAAGATTTACAAGACAGGGGATTCATTGCTCATACAAAATCTGACTGGAATTTCCTAGGCTATATGATAAGAAAAGGTTATCCCCAGGAGTTCAAGGATGCCACCATTGTCTAACTTTAAAAAGGTAAAGGAAATAGAAAACCTATGACCATCACAAAAGGGTCTCTCTCTTAGTCATTGCTGGAAAGATTTTTGCCAAAATCATCCTTAGTAGACTGATCCTTCAACCTGAAAGATGGTCATCTATGTGAGAACTGCTGTAGCTTCAAAAAGAACTGATGAATAGTCAACATGGAGTTTGTTGCCCAGTAATTTCAGGAGCAGAACTAGTGATTTGTGTGCAGTATGATATTGTCACTCATGAGGGTTTATGTTTTTCACAAACACTTGTGAGCGACAATATCACATTGCATACATGTCAAAATTTGATTGCTCAGAGAAATTCATCAGTATTGTACATCATTTTCATGACAGCATACTTGCCCAGAGTCTGGATGAGGGAATAATGCTCTTGTGTTTTCTCAGTCACCGGTGGAGTTAAGTAAGGCTGTGTGCTTATTCCAATGATTTTTAGCATGATGTTTTCAGGAAGATTGTCAGATGCTTTCAGTGAGGATGAACATGTCATTCAGGTCAGCTACCAAACTGATGGTAAATTATTTAACTTGAAAAGACTACAAGCCAAAATTAAGTTGGAGGGAAAGTTGGTGCATGATTTTCTGTTTGCAGATGATTGTGCATTCAGTACAGCCTTTGAAATTGAGATGCAACAAAGTATGGATCAATTCTCTGCTGCTAGTGTTAATTTTGATCTAATAATTAATACGAAGAGAACATAAGTACTCTACCAGCCTGCATTACATTATCTGTACTTGAAAGTATTGGTTACAGCAAATGAAGAAGTCTTGAATACTATAGATACGTTCATTTATGTTGGCTTTCCAGTAATGTACACATTGATAATGAAATGAGATTGATGCACGCATTGCCAGAGCTAGTTCATATTTGGGAAGCTCTGAAGGAAAGTGTGGGAGAGAAGAGATATAAGACTGATTACCAAACTAAAGATCTACAAAGCCATTGTGATGACTTCATTGTTGTAGGCTTATGAAACCTGGACAGTATATCAGTGCTATGCCAGGAAAGTGAATTGCTTCCATTTGAATTGTTTTAGGAAGATTCTGGAACATCACCTGGCAAGATAAGATAGAAGACAATGAGTTCCTTTCATGAGCCGAATTGCCACATTAAGCTGGCTACATTGTTGGAATGTCAAACATATGATTGCCTAAAAGACCAATTTATGAAGAACTCACTAAAGCAAACATTCAAGTAGTGTCAGAAAAAGTGAAACAAGGATATCCTCAATATCTCTCTGAAGAACTTTGAAAATGATTATATGATAGAGGGGACACAGGCACAGGACAATCTGGCATGATGTGCCAGCATTAAAAAATGTTCTGTGCTCTCTGAGCAAAGCAGATTTGAAGTCATTCAAATTAAATGCAAAATTTTCACATTTATAGAATCTACCCCAAATGTTCACAGGGACTCAGGGACTCTTTTTTGCCTGGCCTGTGGCAGTGCATTCCGAGCTCATACTGGTCTGATCAGCCACAGTTGGACACACTGTAATATGATTTTGGTCCTCTTTGAGAATGAAGAACAACCAGTTTATGCTTTACAACTTAGCCTTAATTATGTAATTTATAGATTAACGTATAGTTCTTTAGGAGGACCTACTCCAGTGCCTCATAGCATAAAGGCCGTCATCTTTTCTCAAAAACTATACAGCTTAAGACAAACTGGCATATTTTACCATGCTGAAAGAGTGAAAAAAAGATCATCAGTAGTAAACTAGCAATTTGGTAATGGATTTTATAACCAAGGCAACCCATAAAACAAAGACAAATTGGGTACCCTTTTACTTTTACAATAATGGTAATAGCATGGCAGCAAAGAGGACAGAGGATACTCAAGGATCATACACTTTATCCATTTATAGATTGCTAATAATTAAGTAAATGTTTATAGTAACACATAAGTGAACATAGTCCTAAAGGAACTTAATCATATCCATTTTGACATTTTCACAGTAAATGAAAACAAAACTAAAAAGAAGTGATAGCTCAATAGAAAGATAGCTCATAGATTTCAGTAAAGAAGTTGGTGATCTTAGTTTTATTATTATTATTATATTATTTAATATTATTATTAGTTTAATTATTTATTAATGACAATCATTATTATTATTTAGTATTATTATTAGCATCCATAAGAAACTTTATTCCATTTGACAGTTGATCTTATAGTGCAGTGGCCATAATGAGCATTTGCAAAAAAGAACACTATAAAGTTAGTTACAACTTATGTACCAACATCTACTGCACAGGATAAAGACATAAGAGAAATTCTGTAAAGAATTTGATGAGAAGACTTTCAAAATAAATCAGTGCAGACAGTACTTGCTTTACAGAAATTTACATTGCACAAATTTGACTTTTAAGTAAACAGTTCTGAAAGAAATACACATTTCAAAGAAAGATCTACTTTAACTTTGTAGTATTGTACTCTCATTCTCTATCCCTGCCCTAAACTTAGCACTCCTCAGCATTTCACCCCACCACCACTACCAAAAGAAGAAAGTTCTTTAAAAAAAAAAAAAAAAAAAAAAAACCTCCAAAGTATTAAGCAGAGGAACTGACACTATGGGATGGGAGTTTAACTGAGACTTCTAGTGTTGAGATCAGAGACTTTTGCCATTTTCTGCCCATCTTTTTTCACTGTGTTTTCTATCTTCCATCAATACATGCTTAAATATTAAATATCTATCCCTAACCTTCACATATCACCAATTCTGTTCCTGTCTGCCCTTTACATATTCTTCTTAGGCACTTGGTGGTTTTTTTCTCCCAACTTACTTACATAGTCAGTCTCATTACTAATAAGCTTGAGAGCTTTGACCTACTCTACTATCTTTACAATGTGAGCCACTTCACCCTTTTATAGGCAACCTCCTAGCTCTTCTACTATTGAAAATTCACCATATTAATGCTTAGCTTTATACAGACATCCAGTCAGCTTTGCAACTCAAAACTCCCAAGCTCAAGTGATCTTTCAGCCTCAACCTTCTCATTAGGAAGGATTATAAGCGTGCATGAATTTAATTTTTTTTTTTCCCCATTTAATAGTATTTTTTTTCCAATTACATGTAAAGGTAGTTTTCAACATTTTTTACAAGATTTTGAGATCCAATTTTTTTTTTCCCCACTCCCCCATCTCTCTTATCCTCAATATAGGAAGCAATCCAATACAAATGATGTATGTATAATCATATTAAACATATTTAATGGGGAGTAAAATAGAGGCTAGAGATAATCACCATGGATAAAATAAATCATTTTGATTACAAGAAATTGAAAGATGGGGCAGCTAGGTGGCACAGTGGGGGACAGCTAGATGACACAATGGATTAAGTACCAGCGCTGGAGTCAGGAGGACTTGATTTCAAATCCAGCCTTAGATATTTAACACTTAATAGCTGTGTGATCCTGGGCAATTGCCTCACCAAAACAAACAAGAAAATGAAAAGTTTTTATATGAGCAAAGTTAACAGAATTAAAACAAAGGGAAACGAGGGGAAATTTCATGTTAAATAACTTTTAAGGGTCATAATATCTAAGGTTTTTAGACAATAATAATAAAATGTTCCAAAAGTCATTACAGTTTTAAATTACTAAAGATGTAGGCTATTGAAATTTAAAACTATATTAATACTAGGAAAACTAAAAACTTTTGGGTGACCTTGTATATAAGACCACAAGTATATTAAATAAGTGATCAAAGGACAAATGGTTCTTTAGAAGTGTTGCAAACTGTTCAACACCTATGAATGAAGACCCCAAATCACTATAAAAGGAATACATTTTTTTTAATTGAAATTTTCTCTCCCATTCTACAAAGTTGACATTTGACAAAAAATGAGAACAGTCAATATTGGAAGGGCTGTGAAAAGATGCACATCAACATACTGTTAGTAAAGCTGTGAATCAGTTCAACCATTCTGGAAAAGAATTTGAAATTATATAAGGAGAAATTTCTATATCATTTGATGCAGTTATTCCACTGCTAGGCTTCAGTGAAGGAAGCATATATTAAGCACTTAATATATGCTAGAAATTACTGTAAGAATTGAGATATAAATATAAGCAAGTAGGACAATCCAGAAGCTTGTAATCTAATACAAGAGGTCAACAACAAGCGAGAAAGACCACAATAACTTGGTTCTGGATAGACAAGGCAAAATCAAACTCACCTATAAGAACCCAGGGACCCTGGAACAAAATTTAAATTTTGGTGAAAAGAGAATGAGGAATTTGGCCAAAGTGCAAATGACATTTAAGATGAATGAAAAGAAGATAAGAGCAGAAGTTATCAACTGAGGAAAACATTTCATATCAAATACCTGTTTTAACTTTTCAGTATCTAAGAAATATGAAACCAAAGAAATATATCTTCAGGATATATGATGATGATTCAATATGTGATCAAAAGATAGAAACAAACTCAGAAGAAGAAATATCTGGGAATGTGTATGGTAGCCTGCTTGTGGGCAGCACAAAGCCAGAGTTCACCTCAGAACTTTGACCTCTAAACACACAGTTCAGGTTCCAGAGCATGACCAGAGTACAATAGGTATGATTTGAAAATTACTAGGAAACAGAAGTCAGTGACAAAAAGTAAGCACTGTCATATACCTAGAACATTTATAAAAGTATTTTTTGTGTTTTCAGAAAGTTTGAAAAGAAAGTAAATGTGTGTCAATTGGTTTTAATGAATCAATTGTATTATTGCTATGGTATAAGAAATGATGAGTATATCAATCAACTAGGTGGCTCCATAGGGCCCGGAGTCAACCGTAGTGTCAGGAAGACCTAAATTGAATCCTGTCTTTTGCCACTACTTGTGTGACATCTGCACTTCACATCCATTTGCCTCAGTGTTCTGTAGTATGAGGATAATCTCCCTCCAAAGGTGGTTGTGATGATCAAATGAGATAATAATAGTAAAGCATTTAGCAAAATGCCTGGCACATAGTAAGCACTATATAAATTTTAGCTATTATTATATGATTATTACCGATCAAATAGAAGCAGGAAAGCTATATACAGGATGACTTGCCAAAATTGAAATGGAAAGAACAAAAATAACACAAGAATTGGAGTAGAATACTGTGAAATTGTAGCGATCAAGCCTGGTCCCAAAGAAGAGAAATGAGACAACATCTCCTTCTGCTTCTTTGCAGAGAAAGAAGGGGTATAAGAATATAAGAAACTGAGGGTATAAAATAGGGTTAGGGTTAATATCAAATGTAATATCAAATTTTATCAGCATGTTATTTGATTGGTTTTTATTGAACCTGTCCTCTCATTATTACTGCTAAGAAAACATTCCTTTAAGCTCTTTCAGTAGGGTGGGGGAGTTTGTAAAGATTACAATTTAAAAAATGTATATAAACAAAGAATATTTTTTTTTTTTAAAAGAAAAAGATGGTTCTTAATTTTCAGGAAAGGTTTGGGATGACTGAATGAGTTTTGCTGTTTCCCAAAATTAACGAGTCCAGTCCCCATTCCTGGCCCCCTTTAATTCTGGACCAAATTTCTTGAACCTTACCAGGGGTCCTCAAACTACGGCCCGCGGGCCAGATGCAGCAGCTGAAGACATTTATCCCCCTCACCCAGGGTTATGAAGTTTCTTTATTTAAAAGCCCACAAAACAAAGTTTTTGTTTTTACTATAGTCTGGCCCTCCAACGGTCTGAGGGACAGTGAACTGGAGCCCTATTTTAAAAGTTTGAGGCCCCCTGCTTTATACCATTTTCCCCAGATAAGCATACTGATAGACGAGCTCTCTAGGTTTCCATTCATTTTCATGTCATCTGGACAAAGCACATTATTCATTTACTTACTCTTGTGTTAATGATCAAATCATCCTCTTTTCAATAGTTACAAATGGTTACATAGGAAAATTTGTAATGTAATGCAATAACCAAAAATAAAAATCTTAATGATCACTGATCCTAAGCATCAGACCAGGCAGGGAGATGTTTTTTCCCCACTGTGATGGAGGAAATCCAACACACCATCTAAGTTGAAAAGTGATGCCCTATGAATGCTGAGGCCCTCCCAGATGCTCCTGTTTGCAAAGATCATTAAAATAGTTGCATTGAGCACTGGAACTATTAATAGACTTTTAACACAGAAATTACTTTCTGTGAATATATCATTGATTAGAATTCATATTAGCATGTAATGTTCCTTACATGAAGCCAGTATGTTTTCTTAAATTGCAACTCTTTCAAATATAATAGAATTCTTCTCCTACAAAGCATTTTAGATGACATTTGGTTATTTAAATAGATTTTGTTGATTTATCTTTAATCACAACTATTTCACAAGCCCCTCCAGATTGAACAGTTAAGCAACATCTCCATTTAATGCCTATAACTGATAGTATAGACAATATTCTGTCCTAGTAGTCCTGTGCCCCTCTAACATGAACATATATTTCAATATCTGTTCTCTTTAACTGTCATTGACTTTTCAATTACTTGGAATTGGAAATCTTTTTATTGATTCTTTTTCATTTACTTATCATCATACATGTTGTTTTTAAGAGCCTATTGGTGACACAGTTGATGCCTTTATTGGTGACACAGTTGATGTCTTTAAATATCTTCCTCTTTGTATCCTTACTTACATAGATTAAAATTCCATTTTATTTTGACCTATACTACACTTTGGTTAGGAGAGTGAATTTGTTTTCATGTCTCTGTCTTCTCTGAAAGTTGCATGCTTTCTGAGAACCATATTGTATTGAATGTCCTTTAATTGCTAAGAGAATATTCCATGCTCAAGTGGGAATGTGTATTCAGATTGAAGAAAATGAATTCTGGTGATTTCATGCTTTTAGTTATTTTACTGCTGATAATAACATTTCTTTTTTTTTTCTTTGTAAATATCGTGCAAAGCTACAAGATTAGCAAAAAAGGAATATTAGTATTTTCTCTTCTGTTTCCTTTTTCCATAGTGTAAATGATATTATTATTATCAGTAACATTAATATATAAACCTATAGTTACCCAATTGGTTGGTACTGTTTTTCATTTTCATTTATCAAGAGTATTCCTTTTTTTGAGATAATACAGAAATATATTTAGAAAAGGAGGTATAAGAAATGAACTATTTGGGGCAAAATCAACAAATAACTCACTAAACATTCTTTTTTAGATTAAAAAAAAAAAAAAAAACCTCACATTCACCCCCTCAATCTAGTTCATTAAGAGAGAGAGTGGGGATGGGGGTATTCACACCTAATGAAATCATGGATCTTTGGGAATAAAGGCAAATAAGATTATGTGCTTAATATTTGTTGAAAGAAAACATGTCAACTAAAGGCTATGGCGGAACAGTTTTTGAAAATATAGCTTTCATTAGCTGATGACTATTAATTTCATCTGTATTATAGCAAAAATAATGATGGTCCTCTTCAAGTCCTGCCCATTTACATGCACCCTCCCATTTTCCACATCAGATATCCCCCTTAGTCATCTCTTTTTCCTTTAATATTCATTCTCAACTTCTCTACTGCATCCAAACAAGCCTGCATCTCCTTTCCTAAAAATCCTCAAACTATCAGCCTATAAGTGGCCATAGAGGCAATCGTGTAACCTTTTTGTTTCAGTTTTTTCAACTGTAAAATGAGGATAATAATAACATCTATCTCATTGAGGATCAAATAAGATAATTGTAAAATGCTTAGCACAGTGAAAGGCATATAAGTAGGCTTTTAATAATGTCTGTTCCCTTTTCACTTCCTCTAGATCTCTACTCATCCCAACCAAACTCATAGAAAAATCTGTTTCATTATTGCCTCCATCTCTCTCTTCTCTCATTCATTTCTTAACTCTTTGCAGTCTAACATTTGATTTGATTTGAATCTGTCCTCTCCAAAATTGGTGATGATTTCTTTATTCCAAGTCTGATAGCCGTTTCTCAGTCTTCACCCATCTTGACTTCTGCTTTTTTCACTTTTTTTTTTTACTATTGATAATTCTCTTCTAGATATCTTTTCCTTTCTGGGTTCTTGTGACCCTATTCTCTCTTGTTATTTCTTCTGTGCATCTGACAGGACCATCTCAGTGACTATTATTGAATCATAACTCATGTCACACATACCCTTTTGGCTGTACTACAAGCTACCCTGAGAGAGAGAGAAAGAGACAAGAGTGTTAAGGTCCATGCCTAAGTGAAGGAGCAGGTCAGTTCTCCAAGAGCCTCCACAGGTGTGAATCATAAACTTGAAGGAGTTGCAAAGCAGCCTTTACTTATGCAGATATTCCTTGTGGATTGGGAATGAAATAAATTGGAGGCAAGAGGGAAAAGGAGAGAGGTCAGACAAAGCAATTGCCTCTCAGTCTCCTTGTATTATCATCATCTGCTCACATGAAAAGATCCATTCTACAGGTCTGAGTTAGACCTCCAGCAGCCACTGTCAGGTGGCTCCCGTATCACAACACAAGAGGTTCAGGTGTTATTAGTCAAACTACTGCCATCACCTTTACCAGAAATATCCAACATGCGGTCTTGCTGCTCCAGCTGGGTTAAAATGTAATTGGGAAATATTTAACAAAGAATAAAAATACAGTAGAACATGGATAATGTGTGATTTTTCTAAGTTAATATGTGGCCTACAGGGATCCTCATGTACAGTCTAGTGAGCCCTGTTTCTTTTTGACATCATTGACCTTGATTACCACTTCCCTCTATGCTCCAGTGAAAGCAATCCAGGACTGAACCCAATAGCACTTGGAATAGTAATGTCTTAAGAGATCAGCCCTACCTCCAGCCTGACCTTGCAATCATCATTGAGGGGAATATTCATTGTGAAGCAGGGACCCACCTTCCTCAACAACGGCAACAACCAGTAACCAGTTGCCATCAATAGGAAGACAAGGCCAAGACCCTGAAGGATTATGGCAACTTCCAAAGAAATATTCCTGATTCTAGCTCAGGCCCCAAAGCCACTATTTTGGGAAGCAACTAGAAGTAGTGAAGACATGAGGGAAAAATAGTTCTTGGCACCATTGAATGGTTCAACATCAGAAATAGATATTACTTTATCAATGGAAGTAACATGAAACAATAAGTGTTACTATCTGCTTTGGTTTTATACCCTAGAGATCATCTGGTTTGCCACTGAAATCTTGTGGGTGTGTTGTTTCTTTCCATTAAAATATGAACTCCTTGATAGCCAGGACTGATTCCCCTTTTCTGTTTGTATCCTAGTACTGAGAATAGTGCTTTGCACAGTATAGGCATTTAATAAATACTTTTTCATTCATTCCTACACTCTTTCCTTTTTTATTTTCAGGGATCTCATAACTCTTATTATTAACGTCTATATGCTGACTGCTACATTTATTAGTCCAATCTCTCTGGTCACTAGTCTCATATTACCCACTGACAGTTAAATATATCACAATTCTTCTCCTCTTCTCCCCCCCCCCCAAAAAAAAAAATCTGCCTCCTCTTCCAGACTTCCTATTCCTGTCAAGAGTATCCTAACATTCCAGTCCACTTTGGTATCATCTTTAATTCTTCATTTTGACTGCTACATTAAATCAGAAGCCAAATGTTGCTGTGCTATCTCCATAGCTTTTCTTTCATCAGTCCACTTTTCTTTGCTCGTAATTGAAGCTCTCATCACCTGTCTTAGAATACAGCAGTAATCAACCCCTAATTGGTCTTCCTGCCTCAAATATTCTGCTTCAATTCCGTGTAATTGTGATAGTTATTTTCTTGAAGAGTAATCATGATTAAGTCACTTCTACTTGTCTCAGTATTAAATATGAATTCACTATTCAGCTTTTTAAGTCTTTCATAACCTGACCTAAACTTGCTTTTCCAACTTTATAACATATTTTCTTCTTCACATATACTATGGTCCAGATACCTTCCTCATCTACAATCCTCAATCTCCTCCTACCTCCATGCTTTTTAAGTAAGTAAATGTTGCATTTTAAAGTTTAATTAAAAGACAGAAAACCTTGGCATTCCCCTCTTTTTGTAATGCTGTCACTGCTTACTTGGACCTCTTAGAATGTCTAACTTGCTTCAAGATTCAATTCAGATAACACCTTACATATAAAATATTTCCTGACTTCACCCTCCTATAATCTACCTTCAGATTCTAATGCTTTTTCCCAAAGGATATTTTGTGTTTGTTAAGAATATATTCTTTAGAGTGCATTTTTTTATGTATATTAGATTGCTTGTTGTCTTGGGGAAGAGG
Organism: Sarcophilus harrisii; assembly: GCF_902635505.1. NCBI lineage: Eukaryota > Metazoa > Chordata > Mammalia > Dasyuromorphia > Dasyuridae > Sarcophilus > Sarcophilus harrisii. The sequence continues at coordinate 174,089,253 of NC_045426.1, read as the reverse complement.
GGAAGAAAGAAAAATTTGGAACACAAAGTCTTACAAAAGTGAGTTTTGAAAACTATCTTTACATATATTTGGAAAAATAAAATACTATTGAAGTAAAAAATATATGGTCTTTATGTACATGCTGTCTTTCAAGAGACTCACTTTTCCTTGTATCTCTTGCACAGCAGAATATCTTGCACATAGTAGACACTTTATAGATGTTCATTGATTGTAGCTAGTTCTGCACATTTTTATGAATGAATCTTCATTTCTGTGTAAGATCTTGTAGTTGGTAAATAGTCTCCATTTTTTAAAAAAATGGTCCTTAGTTGTATAGTTAAAACCACATTTAATATTTAATAGAGTTGATAATAGCACAGCTGGCTACTTCCTTAAAATGTCTAAACTCTAGAGGGATACTTAAATTTTGTTTTACACATTTTTCATTATTTGCTATTAACCATTAATTTATGGGTTAAAATTAATGGTTACAAAAATAAGCCAAGAAATACATTTGTATAAATATTCCAAGCCCAGATTCCATAAGAATGATGTTTGAAATAATACCTTAATGTTTGGCATGTACCATAGAGATGCTTTTTTCATTCCACTAATAAGATGATTCTTATCTTGTCAATGTTAACCCATTTAATATCAATTTGCACTTATATATTTGCTGAGTGTATTTTCTCTAAATTAGGAAACTTTTTTCTTTGCATTCATAAAGTTATTTATTGTATTTTCAGGAGAGAGTAAGGTGGTTGCATAGGATTTTATTGAGCTAATATTTTCTTTCTGTCTTGGCAGTTCAGATGTAGCATTTCATTTAGCATCTATATTTACACAAGAATAAATAATATCCTTTTTTTAAGTGCCTAACAAAATCAATGAAAGCAGTCAAATCATGCTCCAAAATGAAACACTAAAAATCCTCTCCTTATATATGTATCTGGGTATTTATTTGCATGTAAAATTACAGTGGACCCAAGTGTTTTGTGTTTTCTGGAAGCCAAAATGGCCTTATGAATAAAAGGACAGGTTTGGAATAGTGTTGGAATCCTTCCTCTGATACGTAAGCCAGCTGGGGGATCCTGGGCATTTTGTTTAACGCCTAAGACTCCAAAATAATGTATATAAATCACTATAAAATTTAAAGCACTATATAAAATGTGAAACATTAGGTAGTTTTGTTTTCCCTACTACTATTACTATTGTTTTCAAATGATTTCCAATACACATGCATGGATTATTTTACAATACTAATGATATCCTAAGTCCTTACAAAATAACTAAATTCTGTGTGTATTTTAATAAATACCATCACGTAGTTCATGTGTAACTTTTTCTCTCAAATTGGAAATTTCTAATTGCAGAGAAATTAAAAGAAAGTATTAGTAAATAACTATTGTGCTGTATATAAATTTGTTACTGGTTTTAGGAATAAGGAGACACTTAGCAACAGTGTCTTTGGTATGCAGATACTGTAATTAGAGTTTATGTTTACAGAGGAATTAAATATCAATACATTCTACAAGATGAATTTATTATTGAATTGTTAAAATGTCAAGTTCGATTTTTTATAATCTACAATCTACGAAATTATAGTTTTCTCAATTGGTTTTCATTTAAATTAGGATATAAATTTTCTGTTTCAAAGGGTAGAGCATTTGAAGTCAATTGACTCAGTCTTTGTGTGTGGTAACCTTTGTAAAAATTTCTCCCCTCAATGGCATTAATTTACCTTGAAGTTGGCCTTTTGAACACAGATTATTTATATGAAATGGTGTTCTGCCTTCATGTGAAAATGAGGAATAAGTAAATTTCAGATTCAAACAAAAGTAGCCAGAGGGGAAAGGCTAACTTGTAATGAATTCATCATACCAATGGAAAAACTAGCTTGTGGGAATGAATAGTTTACCATTACCAGTATTCACTGACTATTTTTTCCCTTTTTTATCCTATACAGACTGTTGGGTATATTTTGGAAATGTGCCAGAATTGGTAAGTATCTCTTTTGTTTCCCACCAATCCTTCAGCTGGAAGTTATTTATCAACCTTGTTTATATTTTATATATACACATAAACCAGCTTTAAAAGCACAGGCTTCTCAATTTGGTGCTTTTCAGTAAAAATTTGCAAATATTCATAAAATTCTTTCTCAATTGGCATTTAAAAGTAGACTATACAGAATACTGACTAACATTTCACTTACAGAGTTGGTGAACCTCATTTTTTCTAACTCAACTCTCTCAACTATAAAGCATTAATTATTATGGAGAGGTACATTCAGACATTTATAGTTTATTATTTTTCTGTAATTTATTTCATATTGCATACTATTTTGAATTACCATTCTTATGCTTAGGGAATATTGGTTTTCTATCACTCCACGGTGAAACATTAAGGGGGAGAAGTAGAAAACATTCAGTAGTATGTCAACCAAATTTTATGTTTTCATAGAGTAGCTATTTCTCATTGAGTGGACTTTTTTTTCGTTTCTTAAATAGAGTTTAAAAGTTTCAAAGTTCACAAATTTAGATTATTTTTCTTAAAATGAAGAAAATATATTCATTAAAAGGGATGATCAGTTCTAATTTTTGCATTGTTTTTTGAAGTATGATTGTACCATTAGGCTAAATACTAATGCTACTAACTATTCCTTTACTTGTTATTTCTTTACAAAATTTCTGAAATTTATAATCATAAGAAATATATTCAGAAATGTTGGTTGCATTTACAAATAGCTCCATTTTCCTGAAAGTCATTGATACAATAATATTTTCTTTTCTTTTTTTCCCTAGATTTAGATTTTTCTTAAAAAAAAAAAAAAAAAAAAAAAAAAAAAAGCTTAACTGAAACTTGAATTCACATGTAAACTTTGAATTAAAGCTTTAAAGTAGATTTCAGACTCCTTAAGGTATTTTCCTCACTTAAAATGCCATGATTTTGTCTGTATCTAACTTTGGTTCCTAACATGGAAGATATAGAACACTTGGAGACAGTTGAGATGAGGACGAATAATGAAGAGGTAGAACATTAAAAATAAAAACTTAGAAAATGTTTATTAAAAGGTTGTTTAATATCTAGTTTTAGGGAAAAAGCTTATAATTGACATAAATTTGAAGATAGTTATGATATGAAAGAAACCAACTGTTTATTCTTAGACTGAAAATTGAATGACAGTTTACTTTTTTCAACATCTACAGTTTTTGTTAGACAAACTAAAAACATCATTGACTATAATCAAAAGGAGATAGAAAATGTTAAGAAATATTCTCAATCACTAGTTATGACTTTGAAAGCCAAAGTTTACTTATAGCAAAGCCAAAGAAGCTTAGAAGAAAGGAAGGTGAAAAGAAAAACAGAAAAGGATAAAGGTAAACAAAATGTTTTCAAACATACTATCTTAGGATAAGAGAGAGAAAAGCAGCTGGAGCATAGGAGCAACCTAAATTCATTCTCTATAAAGGCAAAAGGAGCCATAGATATACAAATACCTCTAATGATTGTATCAGTATATATAATACATAATAATCAGTGTTTTCAATAGTAATTAATCTTGATTGCCAAGAAAATGCTTAATTGTGGTCAATAGATTCTGTTTACAAAATCAGAAAATTATATTGTTTCCAAATGTTTCCCAATATATCCCACCCCTCCATGCCTTGTTAGAACTCTTTCTTAAAAAAAACAAAAAATAGTTAAAATCAACCATCAGTTCCTGTATCTGAGAGCATATATAGCATCCAGTATCCATACTTCTTCATCTGCTCTCCAAATCCAATATAGAGCATTTCACTTGAGTTAAAACTATTTTTTAGTCACTTTGTAATTCAATTTTACTCGTTGCATATCCTTGTCTGATTCTTCTTTCTATACTATGTACCAATTCATGCATGTCCTCCCATTTTTTCTCTCTTAATTTCTTATGTACATTGTTTATTGCAGCATAATAATATTCCATTACTTTCATATGTTGCCATTTGGCTAGTCTTTCTCTTATTGAGTTTTTGCTTTATTTCCAGTTATTTGCTACCACAAAAATTTCTGTTTGGAGCATTTTGCTATTTTTGGGACATTGCTTTCCTATCATTGGCCTAAAAAGATTTTTCAAGTTTTATTGGAATATAAGAGCCTTATAAGCAGGGATTATTGCATTTTCCTTGTATTGGTGCTTGGTGCTTAATAAAATGCTTGATGGTGCTTAATAAAATGCTTGGCATATCATTGAGATCATGGATCCATGAACTATTCCATGTTTATTTTAAAACATCTAATATATAACTTTTGTTCTATTAGTAATCTTCAGCTGTTTATCTTAATTTTCTCACCCCATCCTTTATATATATCTATATCTGTATCTCTATAAATATATAGAGATACAGTTATAGATATGTGTGTATAGATATAGAGATATATAAGTATATAGATATATATAATTTTTAGCTATGAAGAGTTGGTGTGGTATAATGAAAAGTAAACTGTATTTGCTGTGTGAAGGCCAGGATTTGGATTCCACCTTAGTACATTAGCTATGTGACATATCATAAAACTATTCTACCTTTTTGTGACTCAGAAATATTATCTGTAAAATGGGTGTAATAATATTTGCAGTCTTAAAAGATTGTTATGAGAGGAAAGTGTTCCATAAATGTTACAGTGTGATACTGTATTAATATGTTATTGCTTTCTTTTGGACTATATTGTCACCTTCATTTAATATTTGACTCTGTGGAATTTCAACAATTTTAATAAAGTGATTTAGAAATGGCAATACCAAAATTCTATTTCCTCAGAGATGTCTTCTCCACACTCAGAATATACACACACAAACAAGGAAGCTTTTAAATGAGAGAATGCACTGCACAGTCCAGATCATCTTCTCATCTTACACATCATATTACAACAACTGTTTTACATTCATTTTGCACAGACCTAAAATCAGACGAGTGGTAACATGCTTACCAAGTTCAGCTAAAAGATGTTTAACTCTACCACATGGCAGTCTCTTTTAAGAAAATTAAAAGCAGAAAAATGAAACCCATATGTAAATTATAATGTTCAGAATTGGAGGAGGAGGAAAAGAACTTCCTCAAAAATTAATTTCCAACAGATGGAAAATTGCAGACAATATTAATTTCCTCAGTTATTTGAGGTTTAACAAAACTTTGTACCAGATGACAATAGTATCTTGCCATAATGACATAGTGTGACATTTGCTTTAGGGATCTATTAGTGAAATCTGTATAAGTATTCCATGTTTCTGAAAATACTGGACATAATACTTTTTTTGGAGGAAGTTTTCAGTTAATCAGTAGGATTGCAAAAGGTAAGATCAATTAAATAATGTCAGACTAAGAAACTTTCTTCCGCAGCCACCCACTCCTCTTTCTCTACTCCCTTCAAAAAAAACCTATCAATAGGATTTTGATTCAGCAAACCTAGAAACTTCTCTTGTGTTTTGTGAATGTGTACATTAAGCAAAAGCAGAGATACTTGTTCAATTTATAGTCTGGAGGAAGTTAAGTTGTATTCAGGATATTTTTGTGAATGGCCTTAAGGGATTTTAATCTATTAGAAGACAGTTCACAGAAACAGCACTAAGTTGAACTTTTTGTAAAGGAGAAAAGGATGTTTTGAATATTGAATAAGTCATATTTCATAAATTAAAAAAAAAGTTAATGAAGTTTTGAAGAGATTGCACCATGTACTATGTGCTATGTAAAATACCATTTAATGTCTCTTAATTTCAATTCTCTGAATATTTTTCAGGGATAAGATATGTTTCTCTCTTTAAAAGTTCAGATTGATCTACAGACCAATAAGCACTATTTAAGATACTCTCTAAAGTAGCTCAGTGCCAGGGAATTATGGAAGAAATTGGTGAGAAAAACCAGACTGCTTAACTCAATTAAGAAAGTTTTTATCTCTTTGATTGGTAAAAGTTAATCATGGCAACTTTAGGTCACAAATATGCAAAAACAACCCCAAAACAACAAGCACAAGAACATGCCCTAAACACCGGAGTTCTAGATACTTATTTGCTTAAAGATGGTCTTCAAGGGATTTTAGGTATAGAAATGTAATAGTAATGGACAGAAATTCTTATTTCTAAGATTAAATTTTGTGTCTTTTTTGCATTTTCATTTTTGAGCTTGTCTTCAAACCCATTACTAAAAATGTTGTTTAATTGACTACTTTCCTGCTTATCATCACCTGTATATGCTTATATTCTCCTATGAATAATCACTGTCTACCATGAAATCATTCATATTTTAAAAATACTTTTGTGTATTGATTTCTCCTCCTATCTTAATATTAGATTTTTTTCTGGTATTATTTAGAACACACATTTAACTTCTTTATTAACTAATTTAATGGCTTCACCTTTCTTGTTTATCTTCCACTTTGTGCTCTCTCCACTGCAGTTCTTTGTGCCTCTTCCTATAGTCATCAAGAACTGTAATATAATAAATTATGAATTTTCAGGACTTCCAATATTTTTTTAGAAGTACCATGTACAGTAAGAAGTAATTTTTATAAGTTTAAAATTAAAGATAAAATTGTTTTAATAGAGTTCATGCTTGATTATATAATATTTGTGTATGTGTAGTGGCTACTATTGTACTTAAGAGTCAGAAGGCCTGAAGTGGAATCCAGCTTCATAGAATTTAATTAACCCTTAGTCATTTAATCACTTTCAGGCTCAATTGTTCTCATTAACATCTCTTACCTCATAGGATTATAAGAAACAGATGAGATAACATAGGCAAACCTTAAAATTCTGTACAAATACTAACTACTGTTTTAGGCATCCGTTGTTTTCATATGCTTTTATGCTTTGATTCTCCAGCTAAAGGATAAGTATCTTCCATTTTTATATTGCTTCCCCATAATGCTTGTACAGATATATGCCCATGTTATGCACTCAGTAAATGCATATTGAATCAAAGAAAATAAATGGCTTTTTTTTTCCCAACAGGTGAACGGAAGAGTCCCTATGTAGCAGTATGCTGTATAGTCATGGCTTTCAGCATCTTATTCATCCAGTAGCTGGGAAAATGGCAGAATTTAATTGCTGTCAGATTCCTGTAGATAAAAGACTTGCCTACAGGAAACCATGGGAAGAATGATTATTGACCCTTTAAGCTGTGTACCATGATTGAAAGACTTTGGCTACTGTTTTCAATTATATGTGTTAATGGACCAAGCTTGTTCTCTATAAATAAGATGCAACTGTTAATACCCAAATAGATTGATATCTGCATAATGATTGACCTTATTTATAGTTTTGTCAGTACAATGGCATTCTGTAAATGTCAATCTTTTATGTCTCCTGTTGATCTACAGGAGGTATTTCTATTGCATACAATAGAAAGCAAACTTGGTAAGTGATTGCTCAAGTTCCTTTCTATGTAATTTTTGGGGAAATGTGTCCTTATGTGAGAATATTTCTATATTGAGCATTTTTGTTATTTGAAAAAAAAATGGTTGGATATTATGCAAGTGTTCATAAAAATTGCACTTGTATCTAATAATGCTTTAAACATGTTTTCCCTGAAACTCAATTTGTACTTAGTTTTATCTATAGCTTACAATATTTTCCAACTTTATAAAGTCAATCTTTGCAGTACATATACAGAAAATTTGCTAAGATTGTATGTAAGAATGTTATAAGAAAGGTATTATTTTCAGATCCCTTTACAAAAAAAAAAAAAAAAAACATGAATTTTTAAAGATTTTCTCAGTTAAAGCAAAGAACTGTCATAAAAGTTTACTGGGATATTTCCCCCTTGAAATCTACATATACAGATGTCTTAAACTTTTATTTAAATACCTGTGCTAAAGAAAAAACATTTGAAAGATGAAGTGCGCTAATTAGAACAATTGTGAAATGATGATTCCTATGTTTCATTGATTTGGATCTCAAGTCTTTAATAATGAAACAGCTATTTTCATTGCCAGAAATTTACACTGTTGCCGCCCCCCCCCCCAAAAAAAAAAAAAAAAAGACCATAAAAATAAATCAGTTGGTCCATACTAGTGATTTTTTGAAAGCTTGATCTAAAGTTGTCTCAAGATATATAGCTGGTATATGTAGGCATTGAAATCCACTAATTTAGTATTCTCTGTTATTAAAAATATTTGATACAAATCATTTTCAGATTGAACAAAAGAATAATATCAGTAACTTTTAAAATAACAAAATATACAAATGCAGTTTATGTACTTTGCAAGAGTGCAGTTATTTTTATGAATCTTCAAAAGCAAAAAAAAAAAAAAAGAAAATTCACATGATTGAGTACAATTAAAATTTTTTTGTTTCAACTGAAAGAAAAGTTAGAACTTGTGAAACATTTAATTATTTTAAGTGGGTTTTTTGTGTTAGCAGGTTAATAAACTTAATAAAGCTCTTGCTCAAATATTAATGTGAACATTTTTATAAATAGAGTCATTGGGCATTAATCAGCTTCCACTTTTCAAAACCTTTGTTGCCCAGTTATTTGGTCAGATTTGTACTGTGTGTCCAATGGGATCCAGCTTTTTGAGAGAAATGATAAATTTAAGATCTGAGAAGAACTCTAGAAAGCATATAAAGTACTTCCTTTCTTATTTATGATTTTTAAATTCGTGAGAATTTAGTTCTCCTAAATTAAAATTATCCTTTATAGAAAATTTTAGTCACTCTTTTCAGTCGTAGTACTCAAGAAAAAGTGAATTAACATAAATTGGGGTTTTGTTTGGGGTTTTGGATTTTTGGGTTTATATATATATCCAGGAACTGTCTGAAATTTTCTCATTTGTGGAATATTATTTTGTTTTGTTTTCCATTTTTAAGCTTAATTTTCAAGGGAGAAGAAAGTCATGGAAATAAAATCTTTTATAAAAAATTGTATTATTGTCTAATCAACATGATTGTATTGGCAGCTATTCTCAATTGACTGGTGAAGCAGCAGCATCTTAAACCATAAATGTTAGAAAGTATTTGAGGAAAGCTTTTTATGTAGATTTGTTTTTTTTAAAGATGGGGGAATTGATTTTTCATTTAAAGAAAAAGTAGAGGAGTATAGTTGTATATAGTCAGGAGTATAGTCATTATACTGATTTGTATTGTATTTTTAATACATTGGACAGTGGTTAAAAGTGGTCTAATGTACTTCAGATAAGGAATCAAGTTGATATCTCTTTCTCTTTCCTGATTCCTAATTGTAGCACTAGATCTAGGATTTCTGGAGTATTTAATTCAGCAAACCTTAAGCACCATCTTGGAGTTAAGTAACATACTGCTTTCTAGAAGGGGAATATAAAAATTAACTAAGACTTGACTCCTGCCCTTATGAGCTTATTAGTGGACTTGAAAAAACACACAAAGATATATTACAAAATAAGTGTATCAATCAGTAAATATTAATCATCTGCTATGTGCCAGGTACAATACTGAGTACTGGAAATACAAAAAGAGGCAAATGATAGTTTGTCCTCAAGAAGCTTATATCCTCCCTCTGTTCACATAGGATATCATATCCTTACCTACAGATACTCTTCTTTAAAGCTTTTTTTTTCCTCTTTTGCACCTCTGAACCTTTTTGGGATACTTTAGAGTTTACTGGCTTGATATCTTTCTTTATGACTGGGCCTTAAACCAAAATCAGTCTGATTCTAACTTGCCGCCAGTTGGGTCCTAGGTTGAGCCTCATTTGGTCTTTGCATCCTGATTGACTCAGATTGAATATAAATAATTGTCATTTCTGCTTTGGCCAGAAACCTTGAAGGTCTTTCCCTTCCAAATTCATTCATTCATTCACTTAGATGTTTTTTGGACTAGTGAAAAAGGAGATTCTTAGCCTCAATTACTGTCTAGCCTTAATTACTGATTGGGTGCACCCTTAGTCAAACTGAGACCTCTTGAAAACCTTAGCTTAAAAAGACCAAGATCTCCTATTTCATCCAGGACCATCTCCAATTGTCTTGATCTATATCTGATCACTAATAAGGCCTCCAAATATCTCTGGAGAGGAAAGTGAAGCAGGTGACCTTGCCCAGCCCTCCCTCACTGAAATCCAGTTCACTTGTACCTCATGATCCTCTTCATGCATGAAGGACAGACAACAATCTAATGGGAATACTACAGTTTGGCTAGAATCATCAAATGTATGGCGTTATTGGTGAGACCAGAGAGATTAATATTAATAAACTCCTTGATTTTAATCCATCTTAAAATCTATGTCTATAGCACCTAGTTCAATTGTACATAATATGAAATTGCTTTGAAATAATCCTTATGAGGAATTAAGTGTTTTGAAATGAAATATAAAATGGAATTTTTGCTGAGAAAACAAGGAGTAAGATTCACTTTTATGTACTATCTGGATTGTCCTTGGTAAAATATTTAGGATAGTTAAAGTTATCTGAGATAACTCTGAAGAGTTGTCTTTTAACTTTCTATACTTAAAAAAGCATGAAAACCTCAACTATCTCAGGGGTGGGGTTAGAAGTTGGAAGATCACTACAGATGGTAGCCCTTGAGACAGTTAATTTACTTTGGATTATATGGGAAGGTAAGTAGAATGTGGAGGAATAAACAATGCTGTAGGAAATACTAGTAGCAACATTTGAACGTCATTTTGTCAGTTCTGGTCAGAGTGGTAGGCAGCTTATTTCCTATACCAACTATTCTTGTGCTTTATGTTTTAAATAAACTTTTATTTATTTGACTTTAAGATTTTTTAATACCTAAGGTCCTCTAAAAAGAAGCAATTAGCATTTTCTTTCATGTGTTTTTTGAACAAGAAATCCATTTCTTTAATCCAAAGGACAGAGTAGACTTTGAAACCCACAGAGAATTCCCTCTTGGTTTTTCTGGGAGAGTATTATGGATTATTATATTATATTATATTATGGATTAAGGGCTAGTCTATTCTGTGAGACTAATGCATAACAGATTAAATACTGACAGCCCCGCTATGGTTTATCTCAAGTACATTGTAAAGAGTAAGGGTGCTACTGGAAGAGATTACAATGGAAAGGTTTTTTTGTGAACCTACACCCCAAAGATCCTCTCTCTGCTTTAGTACTTCTTGGAGTTGAATTTGACATACTAAGTGGTATACTGGATATAGTGCCAGGTCTGGAAGACCCAAGTTCAAATTTGGCCTCAGCTACTAGTTGTGTGATTCTGGACAAGCCACCTATTTACCTTGCTTTCCTCATGTGTAGATAGATGGCTGGATGGATGGGTGGTAGAATGTCTCTGCAGTAGAGTTTGAATCCTTGACAATTCAGCTCAAGAAAGAACCTCAGTGTCAGGCACCTTATCTTGCAGGGTCATCTTCAGAGTCTTCCTGAAACAATTCAAATGGAAGCAATTCAATTATATCCTAAGGATGGAGTAAAATAATTTGGAATCACAGGACCTGATTTTGAATCTGGGATCTATTAATGCAACTCTGGACTTGTTTCCTTAGCTATTAAAAAAGGACATTGAACTTTCAAAGGTCCCTTCCATGTTCTTAACCCCATGATCCTTTTTTATAAGATTAGCAAATCACTTCATGCCTTATCTCATTTGATTACCCACCAATCTTGGAAAGTGTGTCTTATAGGTATTATTTTCTCTATTTTATATAGATAAGAAAACTAAAGCATAAGAGACCAGGTTTAAATCTAAATCTTCATGACAAGGTCCAACACTATTGTTTTGTCCTGTTTTGCAAGGCACTTTGTTAAGTTACTAGGGTTATAGAGTGAAGGTTACACAAGCAAATGTGACTTCATGGAAAATCATGACTACCTGAGCATTTGTGTTTCATAGCTACATTTTGGTTCCTCTAGAAAAAGAAAGGAATATAATAATACTTTCAACCAAATAAATCTTCTTCAGGAAGAGATTTGAGTGTGCTTTGGTGTCTGAGTAAGCTCTTTAGAAGCCAGCCTGCATATTTTTTTCTTTTTAAGAAGAATTATTACTTTTGATACTCTGTTTTTAAATTTTGAATTTTAAATTCTCTCCTTCCAGCCTTTTCCCCATTTATCGAAAGAAAACAATGTGATATCAATTACACATGTGAAATCATGCAAAAACATTTCCATGTTGGCCATGTTGTCCCCCCAAGAAACAAGAAAAATAGAGTTAAAATATTATAATTCAACTTGTACTCAGTGTTTATCAGTTCTTTCTCTGGAGGTAGATAGCATTTTTCATAATGAGTCCTTTGGAATCGTCTTGGATCATTGTATTGATCTATCTATCATTTGTAGCTCATAACCTAAGATTTACATCACAGTTAAAAGATTTGCAAAGTTTTTTTTGTGTATCATTTGATCCTCTCTGGGGGTAGGTGTTGGAGTTTTTTCCTTTTTCTTTAAAATAATAAGATGGTACTCTCTGAGGGAGAAGGTTTCTTGGGGAGGTTTCCTGGAGGCAGCCTTAGTTTCAGTTACAAGTATATAATCACCCCAAGTCACAGCCAGCTGATAAAAGTTCAGATCTTTTATTGTGTCCTTCAATATAGCCCGGTTAGCTCAGAAGCCTATCTCTCTGCGTGGTTCCAAGAACTCTTGCAGCTTTGTCCTTTGCCTCTGCTTTCTTCAGCCTCCATGCAGCACCAAGGTGAAAGATGCAATGAATCTCTTGCCTCGAAGAGAGGGCTTGTGGGCTTCCTCCCAGAGTGCTCTTCTCCGACCCCAGTCAATGTTATGGAGAAATTTTTTAAGCTCTAAGAGCTTCCTCCATATATATGATCTCCCAAAGGTTAACTCCTCCTTTTGGAGGCAGGGCTTAAGGGAGGTGTAAATTTGGATATCTCATACTAAACCAACAGTACTTAAATATTTCTTGCTTCTATGAGCTCTCTAAAGGTGTGAACACACGCATTATTATCTATCAGTATTAGCAACCCATCACCCTGCAAGGATTCGCTCCAAGGTGTGAACCAACAAGCACTGTATCAATTCTATTGAGTTAACACCAGGACCCTGACATCACCCTTGAGTTTTCACCTTGTTTCAAGTTGAGTTGACACTAGGATTCCAAGAGGTAGATGCTGTTATCACCATTTTACAGATGTTCAAACTGAGGCTGAGAGATTTTCTTAGTCACACAATAGTAAGTGTCTGAGGCAGAACTCAAAATTCAGCTCTTCTCCCAAGTTTAGTACTTTATCCACTATGCTACTTAGCTGTATCTGTTATTACTATAATAATTAACATTGAATTCCATTGATATGGCAAAAGGATAGTGTGATTGAAAGAGTGGCAGTCTTTTTTTTTTTTTTTTTTTTTTAATTTAATAGCCTTTTATTTACAGGTTATATGCATGGGTAACTTTACAGCATTAACAATTGCCAAACCTCTTGTTCCAATTTTTCACCTCTTACCCCCCCACCCCCTCCCCCAGATGGCAGGATGACCAGTAGATGTTAAATATATTAAAATATAAATTAGATACACAATAAGTATACATGACCAAAACGTTATTTTGCTGTACAAAAAGAATCAGACTCTGAAATATTGTACAATTAGCTTGTGAAGGAAATCAAAAATGCAGGTGTGCATAAATATAGGGATTGGGAATTCAATGTAATGGTTTTTAGTCATCTCCCAGAGTTCTTTCTCTGGGCGTAGCTGGTTCAGTTCATTACTGCTCCATTGGAAATGATTTGGTTGATCTCCTTGCTGAGGATGGCCAGGTCCATCAGAACTGGTCATCATATAGTATTGTTGTTGAAGTATATAATGATCTCCTGGTCCTGCTCATTTCACTCAGCATCAGTTCGTGTAAGTCTCTCCAGGCCTTTCTGAAATCATCCTGTTGGTCATTTCTTACAGAACAATAATATTCCATAATATTCATATACCACAATTTATTCAGCCATTCTCCAACTGATGGGCATCCATTCAGTTTCCAGTTTCTAGCCACTACAAAGAGGGCTGGAGTGGCAGTCTTTGGAATGAGATTATGTGAGTTCAGATCTTGATTCTGCCACTTATATGTAGACATCCTTACCTTCTCTGAGGACCCTTCATTTTCTCAACTGTAACATAATAGATTTTAATTAGAGGCCATTAAGGTCTCTATGAACAAAAAATTTATGATTCTCTGAATCAGTTTAGATCATGGGATTGAGAATTTGGAAAGTCCAATGCCCTCATTTGACAGCTAAGGAAACAAGTCCAGAAGTGAAGCTTGCCCAAGATCATACATATTATGTAATAGATCCCAGATTCAAAATTTGATTCCAAATCAAATTTTTTTACTCTATCATTAGTGAACACTTACAACTAAATCACTTCCATTTGAATTGTCTTAGCTAGACTCTGAAGATCACCTGACTAGATAGATAAGGTACCCAACACCTGGGTTCTTTAACTGAACTGCCAAGCCAATCATTCAAACTCTACGAAGAAAGCCAATGGCTTCATCACATTGTTTGAATACCAAATGTACATTTGACTAAAAGACTTATGGAAAATTCTCACAAGGCAAGTGCTCAAAGTCAAAAGAAGTAATACAAGGACAGTCACAAGATCTTTCAGAAGAACTTTGTTATTGATTGTGAAACTTGGGGAACACTGGCACAGGACCCCCTAAGAATGGTATGCCTGCATCAAAGAAGATGCTGGGCTCTGTGAGCAAAGCAAAATTATGCTAGCTCAAAAGAAACGTGAAATGCACAAATTTAGAGACATCTCTCTCCCAAATGATCATGCCAACAATTTGCCCAACCCATGATAGAATCTTTCAACTTCTTATTGGTATGATCAGTCCCAGGGGCACACACTGTACATTGAACCCAATGTCATTTTGGTCGAATTCAAGCTCAAAGGACAAACAACAGCAATACCACTAGCTCTGTGGCTCAAAGTTAGGGGAAAAAAGGAAAGAGAAAAAGAAAAGGAGAACCTCTTTGTAGTGGCAAAGAATTGGAAATTGAAAATATATCCCCAGTGAGGGAATTTAGAGGATCTCCTTAAGTCAACTACTTATATTGTGCTAGAGTGAGCTTTAGAAAATTATATATATATATGATGAGTTTTAATTAAAAGGTGAGCCAAAAAAATGCAAATAAAGGTAAAAAGGCAGAAACAAAGCTCATTGTATCCTGATAAAAAGTTAGTATGGAGGGCCTTCCAATTTCCTAATCAGATGAGTGGCTTTTTTTTTTTTTAATGGTCAAAAAATAATTCTAGCATTTGGAATAAGATGGGAATGATAGGCTATCTCCATTCCCAAACATCTCTGCATTCGTGACTAACCAAGGTCAGATTAGGTTTTGAGATTAGATGGAGGATTTGGTTCAGTTTGATTTTGGCAGAATAAATCGTTTTAGCTTAATACATTGCTATTTTAACTTTTTTTAATTATAGTTTTTTATTTACAAAACATATGCATGGATAGTTTTTCAACACTGACCCTTGCAAAACTTTCTGTTCTAACTTTTCCCCTCCTTCCCGCCACCCCCTCCCCTAGATGGTAAGTAGTCCAATACATGTTAAGTATGTTGAAGTATATGCTTTTAACAACCTTTCAAACCAAAATAGGTTGGACTGTTTCCCCAAGTGACATGGAATTCTAATTCCTCCAACAGTGGTTTAAATCTATTTCAGAGTATTGTGATAGTCATTAATTGCTTGCAATTAGTCTCTACTCTGTTATTGGCTAAAATAGAGCCTGCCAAATAATTCTAATTTTCTATTTTGAATAACCTGAATGAGTTATGACAGTAAGAACCAAACCAATGCTCCAAATAATCCAGCCAGTCAAGTGATAGAGGCCCTTTGAGAAATAGGTGTACCATATGCTGATATTTTACTGGTTGTTAGATTTAAAAAAGAGATTCAGTCTTTTCCAGCATGGAATTCTGGTTCTCCGTAAAGGCTGCTCAGGTAAGCAAATCATACTATCACTGAATTTAATAACAATGTGCATTTGTGACCCTAGGACATATCTAAATATGAATGGGAAAGGAGAGCTTAATTTCCTTTATGATAGGAGGAAGGAGAATTACATTGTAGAGCAAAAGACAACTTAGTATCCTTTATAAGAAGTGTAAACTTTTAGAGTACAAATCATATTAACAGGGAACATACATTTCCAACTCAACAGGTAAAATGTATGTTATTGATTGCCCAAGGTGAGCTGATTTAATATAACTGAAAGGACAAGATCTGTTTCCAATTCAAGCAGTTTGCTCTGATAATATCAACTAAAACATATTTACCTGTAAATAAATTGTCTTATAAATCAACTTAGAGGAGAAAGCACACCACTTGGATTAACCAATCCTCTTTCTCCAATTCCTACCCCTGTAACTGACTTCATGGAGGGGTAGCTGAACTAAAATATGTGCCACCACAAGCTCCATGATACCTGGTTACAATCCTCCTTTGGGCACAGGCAGGGACCACAAACATATATCAAAAAATTTCAGTTTTTGCCTCTCAATAGCAACCAATGAATTATAAATTATAAAAACAATTATGAAACACTTAAAAAAAAAAAGATTCAAAACACCATGATTAAATCAGGAAAATATATTTTAACAGAAACAAGGTCAAAGTTAGGTTTTTGTACTGTTATAAATGGAAAGACTGATAAGTGGAACATAGAAGGAAAAAATGAGCTGAGAACCATGAATGACTCCAAGTGCTGTCCTTAAAGCCAAGTTAAAGGTCATACAAATACTTAGAAGGATTGTTGACATCATTAGTCAGCACTGAGGACAAATGAAAATCTAATAACCAGAAGTTAGACTGTTTTTACATTCCATTTCAGGTTATTATCAAGGAGAGAGCACAGTTATTTTCATTTATTGATATATTAATTTATGACATTCACAAACTAGACACAGACATTGTCTCAGAAACCAAGCATGGAAACAAGTCCTTTAAAACCAGCCTATGACTAATGGGAAACAAAGCTACAAACTGTACATGAACTCACTATACACTACACTGACCCACAATAAAACCTCTTTCTTCTTTGGGAAGCAAAAAGGTAGAAGAGTGGATCCATCTTAAAAAAGTTTTCTGAGTGAAATGAACTTAACCTGGTCAGCATTATGGAGAACATCAAGCCCCTTTGATTCTCTCTGCTAATGGGCAACCACACACCATTAAGCATTTTGCTTTTAGTTTTCTCAAAGAAATGAGGAATGAACCATGAAGTCCAAATGACATTCACATGACCCTATGTAGTTTCAGCCTTATAAACCAAATTATACTTAGGGACCTGGCAATTCCATTCATTTAAGTTTCTATATGTCTACAATAAACACTCTTTTGGGAGGGAGAGGGATATTTAAACCTCATATTTACATAGTAAAAATAAAAATTAATATGCAAGTTTTCAGTCAAGATATGATTTTCCACCAAATGACCTTTCATTCAAAATCAGGTAGGAAGAGGGTAGGCAGATTTTTTTCCCTTACTTAGATGAGATTTTAAAGACTTTAAAATTAAGATATTTATATATTGTGTAAATATACATATATACTTACATGTGCATTATATATCATGTAGAATATCATGATTAAAGATTAAATTCTATAAAAGATTAATGGCAAATTTATTTGGGGGGGGGGTTCTATTTATACTTCTATTACCAAAATTGATCATTCAGTTTAGAATTCTTAATTACAAATTCTTAGTAAATGAAAAATGTTTACATTTGTGTGTTTGCATTTCACAAAACATGCATGTCACACTAGTCAAGTTTATTAGATATTTCATCTTAAAATAGCTCCAAAGATAGCCTAATTAAATTAACCAATAATTAATGATAAAAATGTGGGCAAAAAAGATGATCAATAAATTATGAAAATTCTATAAATGCCAGTGGGCTGTCCTTTTAGACACATGTATTGCCTTAAGGAGGCATAATTTGGTCCTAGAATCATCACAGCCTCTATAATACATACAAATAGGACAGTGTATATAATATTATGAATAGCTATATATCCACACTCTTGTACTGAATCACAAAAGAAATATATTCTTAGAGTAAAACCAATGGAATAATTTCATAGAATAAGCTATGTTTGTCTCTAATATCAAAAATGCATTTTCAATGGAGAGCCTATTTATTATTGATGGAAATTTACATCAGATATTTGCTTTACCTCTGTTCCTTTGAGGTTATGTGCCATATTCAGAATCCTTGAAGATCGTACTTGGAATCTACCTGTATGTCCCTGAATTATACAATTCTAGATGTGATGACCTCAAAGACCATCTCAGAAAATTCCTCACTCAAACCAGATTCCCTTCTCTCAGTCAGATGTGGACTTACTGGAATATGGAAGATGGCAAGGTTTGAATGGAAAACAGGAAATGGTTTCTCTGAAATGCATAGTACAAGACCCTTCTAAAAGAAGTGAGAGTCTCAGTATCATTTAGCCTGATATTTATTTGCTCATAGCATAGATTTTTTTTTTATATAATAACCGCAAGCAATGACCACATCTCACCATTTAAAAGAAAATAGAGAATAACATTTTCATTTGGTAAAAATGGGAATATCTATACCAAAGATAGAAACTTCATTTAGCTTGTTATCTAAACTGCAGGAGTAAAGATTGGTACACTCTGCTACTACCAGTGGTTTCGTAAGGTTTTCTGATCAGGATATTTTCTGAATATTTCCTTGTGATATTGGCTGTCTCTAATGTATCTTGCAAGTGAAATCCTCCTGATTACTCTGACTATAATTTGGATTGCTGCTCCCAGATGAAGGGCATGAGAATCCTGGGTTTTCTCCAGAATCAAGACCTTAGATAGCATATAATATACTTAAATTATACTTTGTCTAGAGAAAGAAAATTCTTTATTAAAATAAGCAGTTTAAGTTATAAATTAGCCTCTAATTGTTAACCTTTATTAATGATGAAAAGATAAAATTTGTGGCAAAGACAAAGTCAAAAGAAATCTTGTGACTCTCCAAACAGACCTTTCTTTCTCCCTTGGTTATTTTGAAGTTCCACATGGCTACTAGCAATATTAATTACCCTGTAAAATGCTTTTTAAATTTTAAAGTTTTATTTATTATTATTTAAATATTTTATTTTATTTTCCATCTTTATATTAATGTCAATAACTTCTTTTTACAGGAAGAAATTGTTTTCAAATACTCTTAGAAAGGACTATTTGGCCTCATTTGTCCAGTGCTTTCAGTTTATACATTCCTTTTCTCTTCTATGAATAACAAAGAAAACAGTAATACTGTTTACTGCTGTATGACTCACCTGTGATACTGTCTCATTGAGCAGTTCTGGCTCTGTTCGTTTCCTGAAGGTGAAATTACTCATTAATCTTTTTTTACCTCTTAATAGAATGGTTTCTTTGCTAATCTTTGTGGTGTCTTACAATATTACCATCTGCTTCTTAAACATACATCTTTTTTTCCCTAAAGAATTAAAAATATATTTGGATGCAAGTTTTTTAATAGACACACAATGATTTCTGCATTTTCTCAAGTATATAGAATATAAAATCAAAAGATAAAGTGGGAAACTATTAAGAGAAAAAGAGAGACAGAGCATCTCATCCAAATCATCCAAATTCTTCATTTTACAGGAAAGGAAAGTGAGATAGAAATGAAACAATGTGCCTAGAATGATATCAGTTATGACAAGAAGAGCTGAAGTTCTTTATTCATAGTCCAGTATTGTTCTTACCATGCAATACATTCATATACAAAAAATGTGTAGTGCTTCTCTGTTTAGATACCACATTATACTACAACAAGCCTTAATCCCTGAATTCTTAAACCATATCATCAATAAAATATTAGCATATTCTGAACTATTTTAGGCCATGTTTTGCTAAGCCCCTTGTGAGTTGCTTCACAACATTGACAAACTAACCAAAACACTTACCAACATTGCTAAGACCCACTCACAAAAAGTAGCTAATCACATATTGACTAGCAGATTATACCAGGATAATGCCAATCCCTCTCTCCTCCATGCTAGGTAATGAACTATAGAAAATGCTCATCTCTAATCTGTCTAGTTTTATGGGATAGAGATGCCTCTACAGTTCCTAAGAACTTTCTATAATATAGGTCAATTTGGGGACTCATCTACTACAGAGGTTTCACATTTTTTTGGTCATTGGACCCTTTAACAGTTTGGTAAAGCTATGAACTTTGTCAGAACAATGTTTTTAAATGCATTAAAAATTCATGGAATTGCAAAAGAAACAAATTATTTTGAAAAATATCCTTCAGAATATTAAAAACAACAAAAACCCAAATTCCCAGACTCAGGTCAAGAACCCCTGATCTGAGAGGATTTAATTACCAAAAGGACATGGTACACGTACATACATTCTCACCTAGAACAGCAGTACGTGCAATAACCTGTTTTCTTCCCTGAGAACAAGATTTGAGTAAAGTTCCAGTGTATTAGCATCAATATTTAACCCAAGGAAAAAAAAAAACATTATGCTAAATTATATAAACATAGCATAAAGAAGTTCTTCAGTAAAGGGAAATTAAATTTAGTCCTCCACAAAAGGAAAATACAAATAAAACTATAACAGCTGGGTTTTCCCACATGGAATATGGGTCACATAAATAACCCCAAATTGAGGCAATGGGACAGTGAAGAAGTTAAAAAAAAAAAAGAAAAAAGAAATTAAGTTGGATGCTGTTTGTATCATACCCAATGGAATTCCAAGGTCATTGGGAGGTATTATTGATGGCTTAAAATGAGCATTACCAATATATTTTATGGGAAAATTGTAAACACAAAAACCAAAACCAGTTTCTGAATTCATAGATCTTTGATCCTGCTAAAATGGTTTGTTTACCTCATGAAATAAATTAAATCCTTAAGAGAGATCCCTTGGAAAATCTCCAGTTAGGGCAGGTAGGTGGCATAGTGCATAGAGTGTTGGGCCTAAAATCAGGAATACTCTTCTTCCTGGGTTCAAATCTGGTCTCAGACACTTCCTAACTGTGTGACCCTGGGAAAAAATCACTTAATTCTATTTGCCTTGATTTCCTCATTTGTAAAATGAGCTGGAGAAGGAAATGGCAAACGTGTCTTTGCCGAAAAAACCCTAATGGGATCATGAAGAATCAGACATGACTGAACAATAAAACCAAAAATAATCTCTAATCACCTTCCCCTATTCCATCCCTTGACTTTTCAATTAGAGATGGAACAAAGAGAAATTTGTTACTAGCTGGCAGAATTTATGTTTAACCTGAAATCAACAGTGATTCAGAGATCATGAATTTGATTTACTAAGCTTGGTTGTACTTGTCAAGGGGAAAGAGAATAGTGATTATAATAATAGCTAGCATTTACCTGTAAAAGTATTTTACAAATATTTTAGTTTGTCCTTCCAGCAACCCTAGCCGATTAATATTATTTATTATCACTATTGCATACATGAGGAAACTGAGGGAGACAGAAGTTGAATTACTTGCCCACGGTCACATAGTGTCTGAAGCAGAATTTGAATTCAGATCTTCTTGATTCTAGGTCCAGCAGTCTATCTGTTGTGCCACCTCACTGGCCTTCTGGTATTTTCTTTTTACACAGGTTAGCAGCAAGCTAAAAATACAGTAATAATATTTACATTATTGCTCCCATTTCTTCCTTCCAATAACACCCACTTTGGTATAGGTCATATTAATAATTGTTATTGTTCTTAATTTCATTGGTGCTGATTAATTACATTTATAACTACAACAACATTGTAAGAGTGCAAGTATTATTATGCCTATTTTACAGATGAGAAAATAGTTTTGTGTGTTTAAGCATCTTCCCCATTTGTACAGAACTATGAAGTTTTGAAATTAGAAGGCAATTTGGTGCAGAAGAAAGAATACCAAATCTAGATTCAAATTCAAATTCTAATACTTTACTACCTGTATGACTCTGAGCAAGTCAATCTATCTTTCTGGGGCCTCAGTTTTCTCATCTGCAATTAAAAGGGCTTGAATTCATTGAAACCTACAGTCTCTTTTCCTCTAAATCTACAATCCTAGCAAATGCCAAAGTATCTTGCAGAGAAATTTAAGGTTAGGAATCGATCTTCATCATGAGAAGTAGGGTGAATTAAAAAAAAAAAAAAAAAAAAAAACTTGGAAACCTGTTTCCTTCCACCTTAACGTAGGAAGACAAGGAGAGACTTTGTATTTCTCTATATTCATCATGATTGATACATTGTCTTTTAATAATAATTTCACATCTGCTTCAATTTCCTCTTATGTAAAAGAAGATTGGACTAGATGAGCTCTAAGCAATTTTTTGTTGCAAAAATCAAATCTTATGTTGTCAAAATTGCCAATGTCTATCTTATTACCTGCCCCCCAACCTCAATTTTTTTTATTTCCCAGAAATTGCTAAAAACAAGTAAGTTAGGAAAAAGCTTCTAGAGGACCTAAATATATTCATTTTCACTTTGATTATCCCTGCTGAGCTTTTAAATCCCACTTACTGAACCATTTCTCAGTAATGTGGATGGAAACTGTAGAATGTGTATTCAAGAAACTTTAATACTTTAATAGATAGAAACAGTGAAGGGCATTCATATGATTTCATGTCATCCATGTTAGGGTTAGTTCCCTGTGAATTTGGGTTCATATTGGCAGGAAAAAGGAGAGAGGAAGTGTGTGTCATATAGCTTAAGCCTGCTATCCCCTTGTGAAACTCAAAAAGTCAGTTCTAGTCTAACTACTTAGTTGTTGCTCTGCTAACAAAAAGGCAAGCAAATAATAGAATAAAATTAGTAAGATATTTCATCTGAACAAGTTTAAAAAAAAACTTCTAGATTCACTTCCCCAAATGAACACATTCTCCTGAAGATTCAAATGTCAATGAAAAAGTGTTTAAGTTTCAGTTCAGTTCATCTAGTGTTGTATAGAATATTTCTGTATAAGTCTTTGGATATTTTTGTCCTTATGGCTTACATGAGAATCCTCTGAGTCCCTGCTGCTGCATGAACTCAATTTGACTTGCTCTGTGGGATTCTTAATACTTTGAAGCCTCCTACTTTCAGGAATCTGAGCGTACCTGATCTCATCTCACCTCTTATATGATCTCTCCATTTATTAAATCTTCCACTTCACAGAAGGATGTCACACCAATTTTATGAAATAGTTGTCTTGTGCCTAAGTACACCATTACAATTGAAATGGAGATCTTTCATGGAATGTCTTCCAATATCAGTGCTTTTTAGGCACAAGAATCATGGGAAATGGAGTTTTCTATTTCTCAATAGTATATACTTCAAATGGTATTTTGTTCCATGGATAATATTCTTTGCTTATCACTAAGAGGTTTATTTATTATTATCTTTCAATGAATAAATTCATAGATATATAATTTCTCAAAATGTTTTTATTGGAAAAAGACCAACCAAGAATCAGAGGATCTGGGTTTGAACCCCAGCTCAGTGGGATTATGATTCTACTCCCTTATGTCATACAGACTCTGATTAGTCACCTAGTTTCTACAGGTTACTCATCTGGAAAGGAAAGTGTTGAAGTAGATGACTTCTAAAATTTCTTCCAACTTTGTAACCATGATGTGAAATACAAACAAGGTAAGAGAAAAAAATAGATATCAATATAGCCATGAGATTAGAATTATTTATGTTAAAATAAAATGTTGTTAGGACAGGAACACTTTTTTTTATGTACCCTTCTCGTCTGTTTTCTGTCTATAAACAAATACATGATCAAATTGGTTTTTGTTATTCAATTGTTTCAATCACATCTGACTCTTTGTGACCCCATTTGGGGTTTTCTTGGCAAAGATATTAATTTGCCATTTCCTTCTCCAGCTCATTTTACAGATGAGGAACTGAGGCAAACAGACTTAAGTGACTTGTCCAGGATCACACATTTAGGAAGTATCTGAGGCCAGATTTGAACTCAGGAAGATAAAGCTTTCTTATTCCAGACTTGGCATTCTATCCACTGAATAACCTAGCCGCCTATAAATTACTTCATAAATGTTAATGCTCTCTATAAAAATTTAAGTGGCATCATTATTATTACAATAGATACATTTTTTGTTATTACTATCATATAATAATAGTAAAAATGTAAGTTGTTCTAGTTAACTTTATATTATTTTACTTCTTTGCATATTTAACTTCATCACTCATATTTATCACTTTTAATGGCATAAGAATATCCTAATGCATTGATATGTACCAATCTGTTCAGCAGTTTTCTAACTGATAAACATGTAATTTATCCTCAAATATTTATCAATACAAATAAAAGAACAATGGGAATTTTTGTAAAGGCAATTTGTTTTTTTCTTATAATTACATCTTGGGGATATAGTGCCTGGATCAAAGGGTTTGGCCAGTTTTGTAGCTCATTTTGTGTAATCAATCAATTAATAAACATTTATTAATAAAAGGCTAGGTACTTTGTTAGGCACTGAAATACAAAAAGAAGCAAAAATTTTTTTTTACTCTTAGGTAGCTTACAATCTGGAATTGTGAACACTAGAATTGAAGGGTTAGAAAAGCCTTCCTTTATAAGGTGTGGTTTTAGATGGGATTTTAAAGCCAGGGAAGCTAAGAGGCAGAGATGAGGAGAGAGAACATTCCATATATGGGGACCAGCCAGAGAAAATACCTGGAACCAAGAGAAAGAGTGTCTTTTTTAGAGAATAGCAATATTGGTGTCATGAGTTGAAGAATATGTGTTGGGGAGTAAAGTATAAGTAAACCTGAAAGGTAGAAGAGGAGCTGAAGGGCTTTGAACACCAAGCAAAAGATTTTATATTTATTACTGCAGGCAATATGAAGCCAATGGAATTTATTGAGTAGGAGAATTACATAATCAGACTTGTGTCTTAGTAAAATCACTTCTGACTATGTAATTGATATTTGTGTGTTAGTAAAATCACTTCTGTAGCTAAATAGAATATGGTTTGAAGTGGGAAGAGATTTGAAGCAGGCAGATTCACAATCAGGATATTATAATAGTCCATGTGTGAGGTTATAAGAGTCTGCTTCAAAATGGTGGCGATGTCATCATTGGTAACTTTGGAGAGACCAATCAGAAGCCAAATTATAAAAGATTAAGAAGTGAGTGAATGGAGAGAAAGTGAAAACATTGTATATGTATATTATCATGCTTCTTTTCCAAAAGATCAAATCACTTTCTACCCCCTTCTAGTATAGCAGAATACTTATTTTCCTATAGTCCCATCAACACTGAATTTTCTCATTTGAACTACTTTTGTCAATTTTATGGATGTAAACTGATATCAAATGTAGATGAATCTTAGTAGGGGTGCTAAGAAGAGCTTACTTATCCATGACCACAGCATGACACAGGAAGTGTCAACAGCAGCTTGAAAGAAGAGCAAGAGAAAAGAGAATTGAAATTATTTCTAAGTCTTTAATTGCTTGGCCTTTCCTCTCTCTCTTCTGTCTTCCATCTGCTTTTGCTTGCTAGGATTCAAGAGAGCACACCTGTGCATCTGTCTCTTAACTGTATGATGAACCCAGCACAATATGAGCTTCTGAGAAGACTCTTCTTCCTTCTTGTGTTTATTCCTCTTCACAAGAAGGTGGTAACCTCACTGACTTACTTAAGAACTCACTGTTCCCTGAGAGAATGGTCTAATGGACATTTTCAAAATCTTGATAGAAGAGGCTTAGATTCAATCTGTCCATTCTTTTCACATATGGAAATTAGTTTTTAAAAAGAAAGCTAATCACAAACCATAAACTGCCCTATGAAACTAATTTATTTTACAAATACATGAAAGTTAAACACATATCCCTGCTTCCATTTCAACTTTATGTAAACAGTCCACCTGTTCAAGGCCAGTCCCAAAATTCAATTTCAATGATTTCAGCACTGCTAGGGGAAAGAGATTAACTCTGCCAATTCCCCTTCCCTACTAGTGCACACAGCACCTTTGAAATCTTTCACAATTGACTGTTACCCTGAATCCTGAATCCCCCAAAGGAAAATGGCATGATTTCTTTAACATAAGAACTATTTATAAAGCACTAATAAAAATAGAAATTTGGAACATTTATAGTTCAAATATATGTTACTAGAAAATATCTTCTAGAAGTAGACAACCTTGAATGCAAGTTTTAAACATAAGTAGAGTCCAGCAAATCAGATGCAATTGGATTGTAATTGCACACATCTATTTATTTATCATCTCTCTTTAGCTGTATTGATCTTGTTTGACAAGAAATCATATACATAACCTGGTAGATCTAAAATCTAGTAAAAGAGGATGAAAATACATAATAGAAGTTGTCAGAAGGGACTTGGTGATACAGAAAATAGATACTCACTGGACTTGAACTGAGAAAGACCTGAATTTGACTCATACCTCAAATACTAGGTCTGTGATTCTCAACAAGTCATTTAACCTAATTTTCTTAGTTTCCTTTTTTAACAAGGGAGAATAATAATAGTATCCTTCTCCTACAGTTATTGTGAGGATCAAATGAGATGACAGATTTAAAGCACTTTGCAAAAAATGCCAGCTATCTTTAAGGGAAAGATGTTGAAAAAATGTAGGGAGAGAAATTATTTTCTGAACAAGAGAGCTAATTCATACATACACACAGGTGGTAAAGGAATATATATTTGAAATTTCAAAAACTTTTTAGGCATAATTCCAGATTGTGCTCCAGAATCATTGGATCAGTTCACAGTTCCACCAAAAATGAGAGTGTTCCATTTCATCTGGGAGAGGAGGAGGGGAAAAGAAAAAAGAAATTCAACTTTATTGTATTTAATAGAAATAGCAAATTGTACATAATAGATTTGCAGTTTCATGTGCAGTCACTTTTTAAAAATTCTTCTATGTTATGGACATGTTTATTTCATAAATTAAAAATAATTTTTTTTAAAAAGGAATATATATTTGAAAGGAAGGAAAGCAGAAAAACTAGAAAAGTTTAAATAACTCCATTAAATAACTTCTCAAGAGTTTTTTTTCAATTTAACAAATATTCAACCAATGAAATAAAAAAAAAAAATTTATTAATCTCCTACTTTGTACAAGCATGGAGCTGGAGTGGGGGATATAAATACAAAAGTAAGACTATCCCTGTCTTCAAAAAGTTTTCATTTCAATGGGGATGTGTTGGGGGTCTGAAATAATGCATGTACATAGATAAGTAGGTACATAGATCTAAAACTATATTATAGAGCAGCAGTTACCAAAACCATTTGGTATTGGCTAAAGAATAGATTAGTTGATCAGTGGAATAGGTTAGGTTCAAGGGATAAAACAGTCAACAAATATAGCAACCTAGTCTTTGACAAACCCAAAGACCCCAGCTTTTGGGATAAGAATTTACTGTTTGATAAAAATTGCTGGGAAAATTGGAAACTAATATGGCAGAAATTAGGCATTGATGCACACTTAACACCGTACACCAAGATAAGGTCAAAATGGGTTCATGACCTAGGCATAAAGAATGAAATTATTAATAAATTAGAGGAACACAGGATAGTTTACCTCTCAGACCTGTGGAAGGGGAAGGACTTTATGACCAAAGCAGAACTAGAGATCATTACTGATCACAAAATAGAAAATTTCGATTATACCAAACTGAAAAGTTTTTGTACAAACAAAACTAATGCAGACAAGATTAGAAGGGAAGCAATAAACTGGGAAAATATTTTTACAGTCAAAGGTTCTGATAAAGGCCTCATTTCCAAAATATATAGAGAATTAACTCTAATTTATAAAAAATCAAGCCATTCTCCAATTGAAAAATGGTCAAAGGATATGAACAGACAATTCTCAGATGAAGAAATTGAAACTATTTCTAGTCATATGAAAAGATGCTCCAAGTCATTATTAATCAGAGAAATGCAAATTAAGACAACTCTAAGATACCACTACACACCTGTCAGATTGGCTAAGATGACAGGAAAAAATAATGATGATTGTTGGAGGGGATGCGGGAAAACTGGGACATTGATGCATTGTTGGTGGAGTTGTGAACGAATCCAACCATTTTGGAGAGTAGTTTGGAACTATGCTCAAAAAGTTATCAAACTGTGCATACCCTTTGATCCAGCAGTGTTACTACTGGGATTATATCCCAAAGAGATTATAAAGAAGGGAAAGGGACCTGTATGTGCACGAATGTTTGTGGCAGCCCTTTTTGTAGTGGCTAGAAACTGGAAACTGAATGGATGTCCATCAGTTGGAGAATGGCTGAATAAATTGTGGTATATGAAAATTATGGAATATTACTGTTCTGTAAGAAATGACCAACAGGATGATTTCAGAAAGGCCTGGAGAGACTTACACGAACTGATGCTGAGTGAAATGAGCAGGACCAGGAGATCATTATATACTTCAACAACAATACTATATGATGACCAGTTCTGATGGACCAGGCCATCCTCAGCAACGAGATCAACCAAATCATTTCCAATGGAGCAGTAATGAACTGAACCAGCTATGCCCAGAAAAAGAACTCTGGGAGATGACTAAAAACCATTACATTGAATTCCCAATCCCTATATTTATGCCCACCTGCATTTTTGATTTCCTTCACAAGCTAATTGTACAATATTTCAGAGTCTGATTCTTTTTGTACAGCAAAATAACGTTTTGGTCATGTATACTTATTGTGTATCTAATTTATATTTTAATATATTTAACATCTACTGGTCATCCTGCCATCTGGGGGAGGGGGTGGGGGGGTAAGAGGTGAAAAATTGGAACAAGAGGTTTGGCAATTGTTAATGCTGTAAAGTTACCCATGCATATAACCTGTAAATAAAAGGCTATTAAATAAATAAATTTAAAAAAAAAAAAAGATAAGTAGGTACAATGTAATTTGAGAAGGAGAAACATTAACAACAGAGGGGAATCAAATCCAAAAAGGTTTTATACAGTAGGTAGCCCCTGAGCTGAGCTTTAAATGAAAATTAAGTCCTGACAGAAATGAAGGAGTGCCTTCAAGTATGGTAGACAACCTGATTGAAGATATGGGTATGAGGAGTAGAAGATTGAGCTTTTTGACAGAAGATCTCTTTAGCTGGAGTTATGTGAAGAGGAACAACAAAAAATATTAAGATTAAAACTATATTCTAATTATTGTTCTGTAAGAAATGACCATCAGGATGATTTCAGAAAGGCCTGGAGAGATTTACATGAACTGATGCTGAGTGAAATGAGCAGGACCAGGAGATCGTTACATACTTCAACAACAATACTATATGATGATCATTTCTGATGGATGTGGCCTTCTTCAACAATGAGATGAACCAAATCAGTTCCAATAGAGCAGTAATTAATTGAACCAGCTACATCCAGGGAAAGAACTCTGGGAAATGAGTATGAACCACTACATAGAATTCCCAATCCCTCTATTTTTGTCCGCCTGCATTTTTTATTTCCTTCACAGGCTAATTGTACACTATCTCAAAGTCGGATTCTTTTTGTACAGCAAAATAACTGTATGGACATGTGTGTGTGTATATATATATATATATATATATATATATATATATATAGTATTTATCTTATACTTTAACATATTTAACATGTATTGATCAATCTGCCATCTCCGGGAAGAAGGGGTGAGGGGAAGGAGGGAAAAGTTGGAACAAAAGGTTTTGCAATTGTCAATGTTGAAAAATTACCCATGCATATATCTTGTAAATAAAAGGCTATAATAAAAAAAATAAAGAAGGTTTACCAAAAAAACAACACCAACAACATAACAAAAAAAAAAAAAAACAAAAAAAAAACATATTCTAGAGAGATTTGTAATGTCCGCTTGGGAAATTTGTGTTTTATCCAAAAGGCAAGAGGGCAAATGAAGATCTATTTTAGCTGGGGAGCAAGTAAAAAGGTTAGCTCAATGTGTTAAGCCAAATAGTTTGGTGATAGAGGAAAGAATACTTTGTAGAAAAGAGATTGGCAGAGAGAACAATGAGGAGGCTGATGAAGGTGTTACTAGAAAGGACAGAGCCCAACCATTGGTATACCCAGTCAAGAAGATTATCCTATCTTCTACTTCTTTTCATTCTTCTTTTTACCCTCAGGACAAGAATGGATCTGTCATAGCATCAGAATTCTGATTGTCCAGCTGGTCCAAGTGAGAACTTTTATCTAAATTAAAGTTGTGGTTAATGAAAGGAGAAAAATCTCAGAGATGTTATGGAGATAGAACTAAGTCATGTGCATTGAGGAAAAGAGTGAAGAATCAAAGATATTTCTAAACTTGTCTGACTAGAGAATGTGGTAGTCCCTCTCAACAGAAATAGTTAAGTTTGGAGGATGGATGGGGATAGGAAGGAATAGATCAAGTTCCATTTTGGACCTGTTGAGTTTGAATTATCAGATATCTAAATGGAGACATATAGCAGACTATGTGATGTGTAACCAAAGTTTAGGAAGGAGGTTAAGGTTAATTATAAAGATTTGGCCAGCATATGACTAGAGATGACCACTGAATTTATGAGCACTGATGGTAGTATAGCAAAGCAAAAAAAAGAGCTCAGGATAGAGCCCTAGGAGACATTCACAATTATAGACTAAGAAAAAGATGATCTGGCAAAGGTAACCAAAATTGAGGAGAATTATTTGAATAGTTAAAAGATTGAGAAGAAAAGAGCATCATAAAAACAAAGAGAAGAGTGTATCCAGGAGAAGGGGTAGAAAACAGTGTAAAAGTCATTGCATTTAACTACTGAGAGACTGTAATGTGTGGGAGAAAAAAGTTGTATTCCATTGACAAAGCAGGAAGCCAAATTGCAAAGGATTCAGAGTTGAGAAGCAGGTCAAGCCAGAATAAATAACTTTCAAGATGTATTATAAAATTATAAGGGAGAAGAGATTTGGGGGAAAAGCTTGTGGAGATGGCAGGTCAGGAATGGAAAACTGGTCCTAGTTGTCAGTTAAAAAAAAAAAAGTCAGTAGATAACATTGCAGATAAAAGGCAGAGGATCATGGAAAAGTTCCCAGAAGAGATGCAAATGACTGCAAGATCCAGTCCTCCAGAGGGATTGGTCTTAGCAAGAGAAAGATCAACTATTCCTTGGAGACTGTTATAAAATAGTAGAGAATTAGGTGGGTGGGCAAGGTAGTTAGAGATGATGAGGCAAAGGGTTTGATTTGTGTAATATGAGAGAATACAGAACTCCTGGTGGATGATTTTGATTTTATCAGCAAAGTAGGAGGCTGAGGACTTCAGCTGAAAGGGAAAGAATAGGGGGCAAGGAGAAGGGACTTGAGCAACTATTTTAAGGGAGAATGACAAAGTTGTTCACTCATTTCAGTCATGCCTGACTCTTTTGTGAGTCCATTTAGGATTTTCTTTCCCTGCTCATTTTATAGATGAGGAAACTGAGGCAAACAGGATTAAGTAACTTATCCAGGGTCACACAGCTAATGTCTGAAGCCAGTATTAAACTCACATAGATAGGTGGTTCTGATTCAAAGCTCTCTCTTGTGAGCCATATCACAGCCTCCTATCTAGGGGGAAGTCAAGTAGCCAATAGCAAAACATGCCTTGCAGCAAGGGTGTGCAGGTATTTCTCTAACTTAAGTCACAATGCACCTGAGACTAGCTTATGTTCTGGGTAGTGCACAGATTTCAGTAACCCAAGTCCTGCATCAGAATAAGGTAAACGTTAAAGACACATTCCAAGGATATGCTCTCACATTCCAAGACCACTTTCCTGGAAGCTTGCATTTTGGTCAGGTCATTTGTGGGAAGTTACTCCTGGGCAGTTTCTCTATAGCTTGTTGCACCCAGCCCGACACTTTTCAGACAAAATCTTCTAAATTCTAAACTGCCAGACTTAGACCAGAGGGATTTTTGAGATGTACATTTTTTTTTTATTATTATTATAACTTTTTATTGGCAGAACCCATGCCTGGGTAATTTTTTTTACAACATTATCCCTTGCACTCACTTCTGTTCCGACTTTTCCCCTCCCTCCCTTCACCCCCTCCCTTAGATAGCAAGCAGTCCTATACATGTTAAATATGTCATAGTATATCCTAGATACAATGTGCAGAACCGAACAGTTCTCCTGTTGCACAGGAAGAATTGGATTCAGAAGGTAAAAATAACGTGGGGAGAAAAACAAAAATGCAAACAGTTTACATTCATTTCCCAGTGTTCTTTCTTTGGGTGTAGCTACTTCTGTCCATCCTTGATCAATTGAAACTGAGTTAGATCTCTTTGTCGAAGAAATCCACTTTGAGGTGTACATTTTAAAAGGCAGAGTGATAGAGAATTTGTCTTGGGGTCAGGAAGAACTGGGTACCTCATTTACACATTGACTGCACAATCCTGGGCCAAAGTCTTGGTGTTCCAGTCAACTCCTATCAGTTACTGCTTAGTTAAAAAGAGGTTCTTCTCCCAAAGGAAAGGAATCCTGAAGGATCTTCTCTTCCCTCCCTCCAAAGAGGAGAACCAAATGGTTTCTGCCTTCTCTTTTATCTAATCACTCTGCTAAGGAAATTTCCCTTTCCTCAGATCTATTAGGAGAGGAGAGAAGGGAGAGAGAGGAAAAGATGTGTCACTGCTTACCTATTTCTAATAATTAGAAGGTTATAAGGTTAATCAATAATTATGATATTATCCCTGAAAATACTCAAGCAGACTCCTATAAGTAAAGCTGGAAGAAATACCAACCTTCCCACTGTTAGTATTTAATTCTTTTAATTTAAAGTCTTAGCACCTCATTGAACATTTAAATTCCCCAGGAGAGGGAATACTTAAATATGTAATCAGTGCTAATGAGTTTATGGGATCCTTTCCAGAGAAAAGATTTTAAGAGCATTAAATCCTCAAGATTTCAAGAAGAAAGTCAATGACCAAGGGAGAGGATCATAGATTTAGACCTGAAAGGACTTCCGAGACCTGTGAGACTAACCACCTCATTTTATAGATGAGGAAATTGAGGAAATATATAGATATTACATGGGGATTTGGAAGGGTAGGATTTGAATCCATGTCTTGACTCCAGAGTCAATACTCTTTCCTATTGCCTCTATCCTAAAGAGAAGTGTGGTCACATCAAAGATTAACTTAACCTCCTCCACAATTCTGATGAGGCCTGTGCCGGACCTTATTCTCCTATTATGATTGTATAGAAACACAAGAATTGATCCAAAACTCACTGGGTCCATGGTTCTTTGTCAGATAAGGCTGGTATATAGCTTGAGTTTTGACTCAATGAATTAAATCCAACTGTTTATTCATTATTTACTATAAGCAAGGCACTTGACAAGATCCAGCTGAAGTATACATAAATGAATAGGACACAGTTACTCTTCCCAAAGAGATTAATAGATAAGCAATTTGAGGATTATGAATTTCATTCCTAAATAACTCACTACTTTCAAGTATATGGGAAAGACAGAATACTATCATTAAATTTTTGATGAATTATAAAGTCATTCCAATGTTGGTACTAAATAAAATTTTAAAATTGGAAGAAATGTTGAAATATCTGGTCCATCCCTTATTGTTGTAGTTTACCAGCAAGTATTTTATTTTGGATTTTTGCATCCATATTTATCTGGGATAAGTCCAAGTTCTAGTTGGTACCAAACCTAGAGTTTGGAAGACCTGAGTTCAAAACTGGTCTCAGACATGGCCAAGTCACTTAACCATATTTATTTCATTTCCTCATCTGTAAAATTAGCTGGAGAAGGATATGGCAAACCACTCAAATCTCTTTGTCAAGAAAATCCTAAATTGGATCACAAAGACTCATATATTGCTGAACAACTCCAATGGTAGACTGAAAACTCACTACTTTTAGGGACAGTTCATTCTGCTTTCAGAGTTCTAATTTTCTTATGGTTACCTAAGTCAGCCATCCTTTAATTTCTACTCATTGGCTCTAATATCTCTTGCATCTATTCCCTTCTCTCTACTCATTTACCTCATTCATTCAACCCTCATCACCTCTCTTCTGTGTCATTGTAATTGCTAACATCTTTCCCCATTGCAAACCACCAAAGTGATTTTCTAAATTCCAAGTCTAATGACATAACTCTCCAAGTGAATAAATTCAAAAAATTTCTATTATCTCTAGGATCAAGTAAGATGCTCTTTGACATTTAAAATCCTCCATAACCTGGTTCCAACTTATTTTTCTAGTTTTAGGCTACTAGCTTTCATACACTCTCTTCAGGTAAACCAAACTGTCCTTCTTAATATTATCTATCTATCTATCTATCTCCATCTTCCTTTTTTGTGCTTTTGTGCATGACTCCCCTGTACCTGTACTTTCTTTTCTCACCTCAACCTCTTAGCACCTGAAGTTTCTCTTAAGATTCAGCCCCAAAACTCCCATTTTTCCAAATTCCCTTATCATAGTCCTTTGGGGTTGTCTTGGAATTTGGGTTGTGCTGCTAAGAATCATATTGTATGAAGATGGCATACCAGAACTTGTTGAGCCATTCCCCAATTGATAACTGTCTCCTCATTTTCTAGTTTTTTGCCATTACAAAGAGAGCTGATAGAAATAGTACAGAAAACTTTTACTATCTCTTCTTACACGGTTTTGCTGCTGATATGTAGAAATGCTGATGATTTATGTTGGTTGTTTTATATTCTGCTACTTTGCTAAAATTATCCATTTTTTCCACTAACTTTTTAGTTGAACCTTTAGGATTTCCAAGTATATCACTATATTATTTGCAAAAAGAGATAGTGTTATCACTTCATTGCCCATTCTTATTCCTTTGAATTTTTTCTTCACTTTTTGATATTGTTAGCATTTCTAATTCAATATTGAATAATATTGCTGACAATAGGCATCCTTGTTTCACACCTGATTTTATTGGCAAGGCTTCCAGCTTATCCCCATTACAAATAATGCTTGCTGATGATTTTAGGTAGATGCTTCTTATCATTTTAAGGAAAAATCAATTTATACCTATGATTTCAAAAGATTTTTAATAGGAATGGGTGCTATATTTTATCAAAAGCTTTTTATATTTTATTAAAATGCATCTATTGACATATTCATATTTTAAAACTTTTGTTAATTCAGATTTTTGCATCCATATTCATTAATGAAATTGGCCTATGATTTTCTCTTTTATGTTATTCCTGGTTTAGATATTTGTACCATTGCTGTTTTATAAAAGGAATTTGGTAACACTCCTTTTCCTATTATTGCAAATATTTTATTTAATATTGGAATTAGTTGATCTTTAAATGTTTAGTAGAATTTTCATTCATGCCTTATTTGTTTGAGGTAATTATTCCATGTTAGCTCTACCTATGCAATTTCATTTTCTAGAATCATTTTATCATACTCAGCTCAACTCCAAGCCTTTTTATCTATGGATGCTTTTTAAATTTTTTAATTTATCCATTTCAAGAAAACATATATAATAAATACTATACTTTTTTTTTCAGAGCTGTCCATTCTTTCCTCTCTTATGTACTTTTTACTTTATTCTTTTTTTTTTCACTCTTCCTCCCCCCCTCCCCAAGGAAGATACAATTATGTGTGTATATGTTTATATATACATATAGAGACATACACACATGCATACCTACATACATATATGAGTATATGTATATTCATACATACACACAGGTTACATTTATATACATTTGTGTAAGACTGTACTATGCTTGTCTTCTGTTTTTCTGAAGGTGGATAATCCTGAATAAGGGATCCTGAAACTCTAAAACTCCTTGAAAGAGAAAATCTCCTTCAACTCTGCCTCATTGAGGGACCCCGCCCCAGGAAAACAAGATAAACAGCTTGGATTCTCTTATCTAGGTGGGATTGGTTCAGTCCGGAGCTAAAAGAATTCCAACTCTATTCAGTTAAAGATCTTCTGTTCAATTCAACTCTATCCACCAGCTTCACTGGGAGGGGAAGCAGGCCTCCTTGCAGCCAAAGACCTCCTTATAAAAATGGCAATTAAAAACTCATTTCTTTGCAGAGGTTCTAAACATTCCATGCTATACCATGTTATGCCAAGGAAGCCTCTGCCCACTGGAATAATATTCTTATCCAGTGCCATCCTCTTTTTATCTCACCTATATGCCTAACTAGATCTTATGCCTCTCCACCTTACTTCCCAATCCCTATAATAAACCTCTTTTATCAATCTAGGTTTTTGGATTTGTAAATTCCTTTACAGAAAATCTCTGTACCACCAGAAGGGGGTTCCCCAAAACTCCCTACCCTTGTGCTTACTCCCAAGGGGGTGCAGGGGAGTCAAACCTTTCTATTAGGTTCCCTAAATCCCGAACCTGCCGCTAGACCTTATCATTTAACTCCCTGACCACCAGAAACCTAATCTCATTTTGGTTCCCTAAATCTAGACTTTGTTTAGGGAGTCTAACCTTCTCATCAACACTTCCTTCATAAGTTCAAATCCTTCCATATTTTTCTAAATCCACTAGCTCATCATTTCCTATATCACTCCAATATTCCAAGGTTATACTGTCTAGTTATTTTATATAATCTAAAACAATATTAATGTGACTGACATATAGTTTTCCTATTTTTCTCTTTTGATTAAATCTATCTTAGCTTTAATTTTGTCTGAGATCATGATTACTATCTTCTGCTTTTTTTTTTTGTTACATAACAAATTCTTCTCCTGATCTTTATTAATGTGTTTGCTTGTAACTCTTATTTTCTACTCTCCCCAACTCCACTGCTTTACTTCTATCTGTTACCTTGTGGTCTTATTACTTAACCTACATCTCGTCACCCTAATGATCCCTCCCTTATCCTCTCTTCCCACCCTTTTCTCTTGCCCTCTTATTTCTATCTGAATTTAGAAGACTTAAATAGCCTTCCAGGTATATGTGTTGTTCTCTCTTTATCCCATTCTACATACCCTTCTATGCACACAGCCCTTATCCTGTTTCCTCACCCTATTATTTCTTTAAAAATTTAAAAGAAATATATAAATTAAAAAAAAATTATTCTCTATGTGGGCTCTTTCCAATTATCCAAATAATAATAATTTATTCTTCAGAGTACAGATAACATTTTCCCATGTAAGAAATAAAAAAATTTGATCTTATCATTGGTCTTTAATGTTTTCCTTATGTTTCTCCTGGATCTTATATGTCAAATTTCCCATTAAATTCTGGTCTTTTGGTCACAAATATCTGAAAGTCTTTCAATCTATCAAATTTCCTTTTTTTTTTTCCTTTCATTTGGAATTATACTCAGCTTTGGTGGCTAAGTTATTTTTGGTTGAAAATCAGCTCCTTTGGTGATTAAAATATAATGTTCCATGCCTTTTGGTCTTTTAATGTGAAAATTTATAGATCTTGTGTTATTCTGACAGTAGTACCACTGTACTTAATTGTTTGTTTGTTTCTTGTATTATTTTCTTCCTAACTTGGGAGCTTTGAAACTTGACTATGATATTTCTGTCACTTTTCATCTTGAGATCTCTTTCAGATGATAATCATGGATTTCTATTATTTCTCATTATAGAATTCAGGTCAGTTTTCCTCAATGATTTCTTGTAATATTTTATCTAGACATTTAAAACAATTCGTAACTTTCAGGTAATTCAACAATTTTCATATTGCTTATATTGTTTGATGTGTTTTCTAAATTAGTTTTTTTCCTAATAAGATGTTTCACATTCTCCTTTTTTTCATTCTTTTGCTTTTCTTTTATTTGTGTCTTACAATGTCATTAGCTTGTCCTTGTCCTATTCTAGTTTTTAAGGAGTTATTTTCTTCCTTCAGTTTTTAGATCTCTTTTTCTAAGTAATTTACTTTCTTTTCATGATTTCCTTGGTTTTCTTAGATTGTTCTTATTCCCCCCAAAATTTTTCTTCAACCTCTTTTAATTGATTTTTGAAGTTCTTAAGCTCTTCTAACAACTCTTTTAGGGTTTGTGATCATTTGACATTTTTTTCTTTGAAGTAGGAGTAGTTTTTTTTTTTTTTTTTAACTTCATTGTCTTCTGATTGTGAACCCAAATCTTTTTTATTTCTATAATAATTATCTATGGTTGGGTTCTTTTTCCTTTGTTATTCCTTACTTTATTTTTTAAAGAAGCTTATTATTATAGTCAAGTTCTAGTCCTGATGTATGGAAGAATAATTTCTCAGGGTTCAGGGTTTGTTTGTTGTGTTATTGTTTTCTAAGCTCTATCTGGATGAACAACCTCTGGTACTCCTCTCCACCTCTGAGCCAAAGTTAAGACTTCCAGCCACACTGTTACTGCAAATTTTTTCCTTTGTAGTTCCCTCCTCAAACCATCCCCACAATTGCTACAAACTTCAGCTCACTTTTCTGCCTTGGAACAAGGAACTCTACTCTCCTTCAAGTACCCACAGCCAGAAGGGTCCCTGCCTCTCTATTACTGTACTCAGGGCATGTGCTGGCATTCCATGATAATGGAAGGTTCTTCACTCTTTCTCTGCTTAGCTGTATATGATTCGCCACACAGTCAGTGAAGTGAAAGTTCCTGAATACAAGACTGTGGCCCAGTCTTCCAGTCTTCAGGGCTTGTTTGTTGATTCAGTGGAATGACCTGGAGGTTTTTGCACTTCAATCAGGCCAAATTTCCTCCATAGGAGGTTGGATCTCTTCTAAAGTCTTCCCAAATTATTTTACCTTAATTTTTTTTTTTTTACTGCACAAACTTCACTTTTAGGTGATATTTTGTGTTGTTTTTGAGAGAATTTTGGAGAGCCTTATATTTCCTGTCTTACTCTGCCAATTTTCCCAGAATCTTCTCCTTCATCAACCAATTCTGAATCCATATACTTGTACTATACCCCAATCCTCATTTCTCTAGATATGCATAAGGATATAATAAAAGGTTTTATCAAACAACTTACAGAAATAATAAGAGCTAACATTTATATGGTGCTTATTATGTGGTAGGCAACATTCTAAGTACTTTACAATTATTATCTCATTGGTCCTCATTACTACCTTGGGAGGTAGGTGCTATTATTATCCCTATTTTACATCTGAGGAAATTGGGGCAAACAGAAGTTCATGATTTGCTACAGCTAGGAAGTATCTAAGCTCAATTTTGAACTTAGATCTTCCTGAGTCCAAGCCTAATGCTCTGTCCCTTAAGTCATCTAGTTGCTAGGTTCATGAACCACAAAATTCTTTAATTTACCAATGTAGTATAATTACTTTAATTACCATTCAAAAAACAGTGATTTCACTTGTGTGGGTACTCCCTATTGAGATGTATAGTCTAACCCTTCCATAACTTTGTAGATGCCAGTTATAAGTTGCTAACTTGGGGGAAAAAGTCTCCTGGTAATCATGCTTTCAACAATGACCTTCACCAAACTTGCTAAAGCTATCTTTAGATGACAAATGTATAATTATGTCCATGGGGTAAGCAAACTGAACTATATTTCTTGAAGAATGGATCCTACCCCCCCCCCCCCCCCTTATAAACAGCAGCAATAGGTCTTTATTAACATTTATATATATCCCATGTTCACAATGCTTCCTAGACTTGCAAATATAAAAGTCTTTCCTTCTTTGACCAAGCACAAATAGACTCTATTTACTTTTAACTTCCAAACTTCAAGCATTAATAGCAATTGAGTAAAAACAAATCACTTAGATTTAAAACTGACACAAACCAGGCTCATTCATTGGCAACATTTAAGTTGCTCTAAGAGTCACAGATTTTGTATAAAAGAAAAACACAAAACAAAACTTAAAACATATCTATTTGATGGAATTTAACATGCACAATGCTAAATGGATGTGATATTCCTCCAAAAACAAATATCTTATCTTTAAAAAGATGATTCCTAAGGAAATAAGTATATTTTCAGGTGTCAAAATTCACTTTTGCCCTTTTAAAAAAGTATAAAGGTTCAGCTTGTTGTCTTTTCCCCAATTCATTTGCTTGAACATATCCCACAGGCATAAATGAATCAAGTATTATTATTATATTCAAAATTATTGAATTAGAATACAGAAAAGTAAGAGATTCAAGACCCATGAAAATAAATATCAAAGAGTAATTAGTGCATGCTTATATGTTGCCATGGGAAAGAAATATACTTTTATGATTTATATGTAGTTGCTGGTATGTTTGACAGATCTCTAGGTACTGAAATGTATGTAATAAATACATTTAATCATAAAAATATGTCTAATATGTACATGGGGTAGGGCATAAATGTCCATTTGAAGAAACATTTATGCCTATGTGGGTAGTTTTATTTTCTATATAATTAATATAAGTTTATCCTTACCTACAGTTATTATCACAACAAATATTAATATTAAAACAAGATGAGAATAATATTATACCAATTTATGACATAATTAACTGATGTAAAAATTGGCAAGTGACATTTGACATGCTAAGGGTACTCACTTCTTTACTAATGAATACATGCATAAGGTAGGTAGAAATAACTAGAAATAGGTAAATGCAACTAGATGATTTAGTGGATTGAGTACCAGTCCAGGAATCAGGAAGATATGAATTCAATCTAGCTTCGGACAC
Source organism: Sarcophilus harrisii (assembly GCF_902635505.1). Classification (NCBI taxonomy): domain Eukaryota; kingdom Metazoa; phylum Chordata; class Mammalia; order Dasyuromorphia; family Dasyuridae; genus Sarcophilus; species Sarcophilus harrisii. Next base: position 174,048,818 of record NC_045426.1, on the reverse strand, counting down.
TTAGTAACTTTGTTATCTTGGAAAAGTAAGTTAATTTTTGCCTCAGATTCCTCAACTATAAAATGAGGGTTTAATAGCACTTATCTCCCAGGGTTGTGAGGCCCAAATGAAGTAACATTTTAAAGATAATATTTGTAAAGTACTTAGTTAAATGCTTGGCACTTAGAAGCTGTAAAAATGCTACCCATTTTTATTAAATAGGGAATTCCTCAGAGCCACAGCTTCATACAGGAGGTAAGCAAATTTAATCTGAAGCCAGTTTTCATCACTGGTGCATTCCCTTCCTAATTTGACCAAATAAGGACAGATTCCTCCATTCTAATTTCCTCCAACTACTCACACAGAGAAATATAGACAGTCAGGATCAACAAACAAGAAATGAGGTCCTATTCTCACAAGCCATATATCATTGGAAAGTTTCTGTGGAAGTAATACCTATTTATACAAATGAACAGTAGAGAAAAGATGTCCAATGTCCAGTTTTCACATTTTTTTTTTTTGTGTGAACTTGAAAAATGTCTTTGGCAACATTCCATCAAGCTTCTTCACAATATTTTGAGGTCTCATTATGTTGTTGTGATTCAAGGTTCTATTTCCTTGTAACAAACTTGTGGAGCCTAAGAGGTGGATTCACTAGGAAGTATAAATAATGGCATCACTTCTGTGACGTCATGGTCCTCTTTGAGAATAAAGGAGTACAATGACAGCTATACATTCTTGATGGTAGTGATAATGGTTTAAGTGTCATTACTTTCCCATTCACCAGCTCCATTACTAGCCTGCCCTAACTAAAAATGTATACAGCAGAGGCTCCAGAGATGTGGGTGATGTCAGTAACAGAGACATAAAAAAGAATTTTTTGTAATAAGGTAGAGCAGTTCTCCTCAAAGCTTCTAACTTAGGAATAAATGAGAGAACTATGAATGTATTAGATATTATCTTAAGAATTCACTATTTCTTCTTTCAGAGACACTAAAGGGGCAATTAAAAAAAAAAAAACTAACCTGAAGATATGTACTGTTCACTTGTAGCACATTATCAGTGAAACTCTCCTCTGCTTTTAAAACATATAAACTTGAATTCTGGAAAACTAATTAGCCAAAACATATTTTCTTTCTCTTACATCCATACTCCCATTGGGGAAAAAAAAAAAAAAAAACACCTAACAAATTACATAGTCAAGAAAACTAATGCCCCAAATCACCTTGCACCTAGAATCTATCACTTCTCTGTAAAGAGGTGAAGCATATTTCATCATATATCTTTTAGAATTATGGTTAGTTATTTGTGTTGATTTCTTTTCCATCCTCACTACCTTCCATTGATACAAAGGCAAAAATGCAATAGTCTCTGAGCTCAAGAAATTTCAATTCTTGTGTATAAGAATATAATTTGTTCTGACTCCAATATATTCCTCTAACTGCTACACCATGTGCATTCTCTGACTCAGCATATAATTGGACAAACTGTATAATAGTACAAACAGGAAATGTCAATATGAAGGGCATAACTTGACTATGAAGAACTTTCCCCATGATTTCAGAAAGGTGAAGGGAAGTCTACCTTTGGATGGCTGGCTTTGAATATTATCTTCCCTCTAGCCATACCTGTTTTTACTTTCTTTTTTCTCTAATGATTGAGGAAAGTATGGAAACTGCTTAAGGTGCCTTGATTCAAAGTTGAAGGAAACAGAATGACTTCCAATTTTAGCCTAAGACAGTGATCTATAGATTCACATGGTTATTCTTTTCCCCCTGCTATTTTTATGGTTCTTATTAACACAGGTTATTAATAAAATAATAATAAAACCTAGGAATCCATAGATTATGGTAATTTCTAGTCAAAAAATTAGAGAAGAAAATCCTGACCTATAAAAATCTGTTTATCAACTAATCTCATCAACCACTCCCTTCACTCACTTAATATACTCTCTTACACTTAATATACTTTACTTTACTTACTAATATTACTTATATATTCTCTCTACATAATGATAAAAACCAATTAAGAATAATTGTATCCTTATCTAGGGAAAATCAGATCTAAAACACTAATGAAACAGCTTAACAAAAAGGAAAGAGAATTTAAACTCATTCCCCAAGGAGAGAGAGAAAGGAGACAATCAAGGAACTATTTGGATTTCCTCCAAAAAAAATCAGTCTCATCTCTCCTCAACATACTTTACATTTAATACATGGAGATGTAAGCAGAAGCATCTAGTAGTCAACCATTCAGTGTCCTCCCTTTTGTCCTCTCTATTGTTCAACTACTTCTCACCTTACCAACACAGATATTAAATTTTTCCTAGAGGCATGGTCCATCTTTGCGTAGTTTAACTGAAATGGATGATGTAAAAGTCTCTTGTCAGGTTGAAAAGACGTTACTGTCTTCTTAAGACAGTCTATTCTCCTCAAGATAGTATTACATTTCCCTAAGATTGACCTGGGACTTGTGGAACATCCAGACCCAATGAAAATAAGGGAAAAAAAAACTCTCATACTATTTATTAACCAGCTTTTTAAACTTTAAATTGTTGTGGAAATATCAGTTATTAGATATGTTGGTGAAGAATCCCAATTATTTGAAAAGGTAGCTTAGTATTAAATAGTTTCTGATTATCTCAGTGGTAATAATCTTTATAATAAAGCCTCTCATAATAGGCTACACTTATAATTAAACTATACAAACTCTATAAAATAATATTTATATTATAGCATAACATAATAAATGATTCCCAAAAGACTGTTTCATTAAATTTGTGAGTATCAACATCATGAAAATAGATTATTTTTTAATTTTTTAAATCTCTCCATTTGATTGACTGGACTTGAAATGTTGGAATAGGAGGTCTCTTTAGCCATTAATTGTAAAAGTTTTGTATCTCTCCCCTGTCCACATATTATTAGTTCTGCAAAGTGAAAAGTACATGAATGGTCCTTTCCAAACTTATGAATTGTCTATGAGAACATTTCATTATGTTGTGATTTGCTTTTTTGCATGGTTTAACCTATCTTCCTAGAATTTTTTTCCTAATGTATATCATTCCTTTGTCTTCCTAAAATTTTTCACTAATTTTAGAAAAAGCTGTTGTACTCTGATCCAGGATAAAGTATTGGGGAAGTGGATATTAGGTTGCCAGCTGTGGTGAACAGGAAAGTTTGAATTTTGATGATGTTGAAATAAGTGACTTTTTTGTAGCATTTGAGATAGACACATAGGAAACCTCTATACTATCCAAAGGAAACCACCATTAGATTTAGAAGATGATTTGCTCAGAATCTATGACGGCAAGTGGGGTAAGTGAAACTTTTTTTTGAGGGGAGGGAGAGGATGGGCTATCAAGATTACTTGCAGCAGATGCCATGTGATTTAAAAAAGTGAATATTTTGAAGAGCAGTTTCAATGAAAGTGGCCTCTTGAAATGTTTCCAGATTTAAAAGAAGTGTAACAAGGCTGAGTAGAGTTCAACATGGCAGATTCAAGACACAACGATAAAGGCTAGTGGGAAATAGTTGTGAAAGATTAAATAATTTGTTAATTTCATAGGTCTAGGAATTCTTTAAGTTGATTCTTTCTCATATCAGTAATATTGCATTTAAGCCATATTAGATAGATAGGCACATCTTCTTTCCTTGATTAGATAGAGAATAAAGTATTATAATACCTTTCAATAACCCACTTGTGATACTCTTTCTTGTTTCTTAGGTAACTGGGAGGAAAGATTTTTTTTCAATTGACAATTATACTAGAAAGCTGTGGTCCTCTCTACTTTATAAAGGCTATAACTATTCATATTTTTCTATGTTTTCATAGAGATCTTAGAATCACAGAATTTCAGAGAGAGGAAGAATTTGGTTGTAATGGTTGTTTTCATATACAGTTAAAAAGCATTACAATTTTAATTCTTTGCAAGGTTAAAACAACAAAATAAAGAGGAAGAAGGGAAAGAATGAAGGAAGAAAGAAGGGAGGGAAGGAAGGAAGAAAAAAGAAAGAGAAAAAAGGAAGGAAAGAAGAAAGAAGGAAAAAGAAAAAATGGAAGTAGAAAAAAAGAATTATTTTTGGTACTGTAAGATCTCAAATCAAGAAAAAAGATATATAATGCCACGGACATGACCTTTTTCTATTGAAAAAACAAAACCATGTTAGATGTGAGAAACACTTGAAAGCTGCAATTTGAATTTTGAACAATGTTTTCCATATGGGGTACATGCCAGCTGTAATCTTTACAGGTTCCCAGGTCACTCCCAAGTGAAATACAGGTTTCAGATTTCAAACTATAAAGTCTCTAGAAATTATAGACATATAAACCTAATTTTTATATTTGAAAAATACTAGGAAAAAACATGCCCCAAGTTGCAAACACTTTATATAAAGTAAGGTACTGATAATAATAGAAAAAGAACTTAACCCCCTCATTTTCTAGAGGAGGAAACTGAGACCTAGGAATGTTATGACTTACACAAATTCATAGAGATAGTAAGAATCAGAGCTAGACCATTGAACTATGGTCTCCTGGTTCCAGTACTCAGGCTGATTCTTGTTTACCTATACCACTGGGCCATACTTCTCAAGCTTCATAAAGAACAAGTTTTGTTAGAATAGTCTCTCTTGAGATTGATTGTTTAACATAGGAGACAAAAGAGAAATGATAAACCTCATACATCTTTGTTTTCATAAAGCCTCTAATTTTGTCTCTCACAATATACTTGTATACAAACTGGAAAAATAATGTCTGTCCATTACAATTAGATTGATAGGCCTTATAACCATATTTGGAGACAGCCTATCAGTGAAGGTATTAAATTAGGAAAATAGGATAATAAAATTTCAATTTTGGTAAGAACCTTAAAGGTCATCTGGACTCCCTTTTACCTAGTATAGGATTCTTTATATGATATTTCTGCCATGACAAGAAAAAACAGTGTCAGTTCTTAAAGAGCAGAAAAACTGAAATTCGTTTTTTTAATAAAATTCATAAAACTAATTAATAATAGAGGTGAGAAATAATAATAGAACAATTTCAAATGAAATAATATATGTAAAGAGCTTCACAAGTCTCAAAAGTGCTCTGTTTTTATATTACACAAAATTTAGATTCTATTTCATCAAAGTTTTTTTTGTTTACATTATAATATTTCTTTTGTATATTGTTTTACTGGTCTATGTGATTTATAAGATTCTATGATAATATGATTCCATTGTTTGAATCCATACAGTGTTGACCTATTGTTTTAATTAAGATTGCCTTGGAGGCTTTAGTACCATAAGATGGTCAGGACAACAGATCGAATTCTGGAATACTAATGACTACAGCAGCCTTTATGAAATAAATTCACTGGAATTTATTTTTCCTTTGACCCAAGTCTGATGACCTTCAGGGTAGAGTGCTCACTATCCATCAATACAAAGCTCATCTGTTTCTCAGGTTTCTGTGTATTTAGAAGCATGATTGAACAGGAATAATTAAATCTATGGTGTTGGTGGGAATCACTTGAACTTGCTACTTTTGTTTAAGGTCCCATACAATGCTTCAAATAGCTGCTTCTAGTGCCCAATGGATGCTTTTGCAAATATATTCATCAATAGACATTTGTCACATTTCAGGTCCCTAAAGATCTCTAAGCCTTTCAGAGATTCTGAATGTAAATCTTTTCGAACTACTATATTAGGCATAACTTTGTCCTCTTGGCTCATCAGTTATCCATCAGATTTAGTGAAAAAACGACAAATGATTTTCAAGAGGATTTTGCCTAATTAGCAGATGTATGACATAACGGCAGTTGCTGGCACTAATTGCCTACTGATGAAACTAATTCAGTTTCTGAAGCAGTATTTTTCTTTGTTCCTGGTTATTCTTTGTTTTCTGCATGATGAGCTTTCCTTTAGAAATATGCTTCAGGGGGAAAAAAAACTGCCATAAAAAAAGTATGGGGCCACTGGGGAAATAAATGGTATAATTACCTATGACACCCAAATAAATGATGGCTTCGTCTTCTAGTCCTCCCTCCTCCTAATGACTCTGATGACTAAAGTGTCAGAATTCATTAAGGAGAACAGAAACTAAATCTCTGGAGGTTAAGGAGCCAGCAGGATTCATACCTGCAAAGTAAGTTGCCGTCAGGATTGGCAAATCAGTCCCAGTTCTTTTCTTTTGCAATTGACAGAGAACCCATTATGTGCTCATTTTAAAACCAAGAAGAAAGAAAAATCAAGTGGCAGGAAAGTCTTAGGAAAAAAAGAGAGAGAAAGAGAGAAAAGGGAAGCTTTTCTTGTTTTCCAAAAGTCAGGCAAAATCTATTTGTCAATAGGTCACATTGGTTTGTTTAAAGTAGTTTGACTTTGAGAAGATAAATAAATATAGCACATGTGAAGACAAGCCAGGGAGTTAAGAGCCATTTTTCTATCAAAGAGGCAAACAACTACATTGCAATGGAGGAGGATCTGAACAGTTTTCAATTCCTATAGTCCAAGGATTCTTTTTTAATTATGTTAGGGAGGATTTTAGGATTTCTAAGAAATTATGATCATAAGATCATCAATATAATTTCTTTCTTAAGGAAATATGCACTGGTAAACAATCTACAATGTGACATTACCAGCTGAATTATGATCTGTAAATTCTAGTACAGTTTTAAGCAACCTAAGGTCAGAAATCCAAAATGTATGTATAAATATTCTAGAGTCTTAATGTGTATTAAGTTGTTAACTCTTCAGAATAACCTAATTCAGGTGTTCTTAACCTTTTTTGTGTGTCACAGACCCTTTGTTAATCTGGTGGAGCAAATGTATTTCTTCTCAGAATAATGTTTTTAAATGCTTAAAATAAAATACATAGAATTACAAAGAAAACCAATTATATTAAAATTCAGTTATAAATATGTATATATCCATGGATATACATTCACATATGCACATGTAGACATGCATAAATACATGTGTATACACACACACATATACACTTAAAAACAAATATATGGATTCCAAATTGAAAATCCCTAGTTTAATTCTATCACAAGCTAATCTTAATGTCAAATAGACCCTGGGCCTTTAAATGCAAATTCCCAAACCACTCCAGGGAGAAGGTGAAGGGAGAATTACATCCATCACACTCTTATTTAAAATGAGTTTTAACCCCTTAGTCTGAAATGGAAAATATAAAAATCAGCCCCAGTTTTTAGCACCAATTTGGCAGAAAACATTTAAATCTCTAGAAATGCAAGCCAATAACTTTACTGAAATGAAAGCTGCAGTTTTCAATAAAAGCAGAGTGAGACCATGTTATTTTGAATGGTATTTGTAATTGGCAGTAGCAGAATCAGTCTGGACGAATTGGAGATTGAAGAAGGATAGGAATGAGTGGAGTATTTTAGTGGGTTGAAGCTGGTACTTTGAAGTATCTACCAAATCCTGATAAAGGAGTCAGTTTCAGAAAAATCGATCTTTGTTCTTGCCCCCAGATCATACATCACTCTCATGGTAGGTTCATTAATGGTACTTTGGCTCTGCCTTGTAAAAGGAGGAGGGAAGACTGGGGGACCTGGCAAAATAGGGAGGAGTATTTGTTGTTTTAAATTAGAAAACAAGTCCAGCTGGTGTCTCCATAATCTTTCAGTTCCAGGATTCATGTATTAAATATTTGGATTTCACTTGGCTGCTCTACTCTAAGTGGGTGTTCTAAATTATTGTTGTTTGTGTTTTAGCATATATATGTGTAGCCCTTCATATTTTACAATGGGCCTTATAATATTTTCATTTATCTAGTCCCTCTCACCTATTAGTGGTGAAGATGGCTAAACTCTTCAAACTTCTTTACAGTAAAGATCAGCTAATAATAATTGGGAGGAAAGGGAGAGGGTGGGGGATGAATCTCTCTTAATGCAGTTACCACCTCCAGCCCCTTCTGAAGCTGTGGCTTTGTGCCCAGAGAATTAAATAGTAGTAGGGGGAGGGGAATCAAAGAGCTGGCACTTGACAAAAACCTTGGAAGAGCTCCCAATACTAAATTCTTATTGACTTGCCTCTTTAGCCAATCCTAATGATAACCTCTCTTCTTTCACAATGGACTTTGTTTTCAGAGCTAGAATAAAAAGGATGCTATTATTTTTGACAAAATATATGTTAGGGAGGTGTTTCATCTGCTCAGCTTTGTTACAAGAGCAAGAGCACCTATATTCACCATCTCCATAAACTTAGAGTGTGTAACTCCTTTAGGGGGTAGTAGACAATTTTGCCTAGGAATCTGTTACAATAGAACCATGATACAGTCAATCAGATGATGTGATATAGTGGGCACCTGGAAGATTTAAATTCTGCTTCTGACATTTACTATTTAACCCAGAGTAACTTCTCTCAGCCTCAGCTTCCCATCTGTAAAATGATGATTAAAAAACAAACAAAAAAACCAAATCTATATCATTTACTTTTCAGGTTTGTTTGAAGAATGAGATAATGTTTTATAAAGTGCTTTTCAAAACCTTAAAAAATGTCACATATTATTGAAATCTTCAGATACTTTAATAAAGCTAAAAAAGACTGTTTTTGAAAGCCCAGGAAAGGGAAGGAAAGAGAAAGCCACAAAAAAAGACAATTCAGAAGAAAAGAACATCCCCCGCCTTTTTTTCCCTTAGATCTAAGAGAGTTAAACTCTCTCCTAGAGAGAAAGTAAAGATGTTGCTAGAGGCACTAGAATCTTCTCACAAACTACAGAGAAAGTGTGACAAAAGGCAAAGTGGAATACATCTGGTTCTGTCTGAGGCAGATTTGATGGAGCTGAAAAAGTGCCACTTAAAAGATGTCCCTTAACCCCTATACACTTCAGTTTCCTCAACTGTAAAATGGTGATAACAGTAGCATTTACCTTGCAGGGTTAATGTGAGGATGAAATGAGCTAATAACAATAAATTGTGCCTGGAACATAGTAGGTGCTATATTAAATGGTTATCTTTGTTATTAATCAACTTTCTGCTTTAAAAAAAATTGTGCTATTATAGCTATGAAAAAAGAATAATTATTTCTCCCTTATGGTGTCATGAAGATAAAATGATCTAACCCATTTAAAAATCTCTTTAAAAATGAGAAGTACCAACAAATGTTAAGTTATTGCCTTTATCTTATACACAAATATACATGCAAGTTTTAATTTACTCATTACTCATTAATCCCCAAGTCAATACACTACTCAATCCTCCTTTGAGGATAATCTTCAAAGACATCCAGGAAGAAAAGAGAATTAGGCTTTCTTTAGGTGGTTTTTCATGGCTGTAAAAGTCCCCTTAAAGGGATTGCCCTAATATTGTGAAATCCCAGTCATTCATGAGGGAACTCGGAGAAATATCATTGTTTTTGAGCCTGATCCTTCTGTTGAGAGAAGCCTTGATCCCTTTGGGAAGAGGTATTAACTCTTTCAGCCTTCAGGGACCCATTTAAGCTATGTTACCTATTGGCAGGATACTTAATGCTTCCTGAGGGAACAAAAAGAATGAATGTAGCTCTATGTCATGAGCTATTTATCCACTTCTTACCAGTAAGAACCAGTCCCTTCTATTCATTGTTGAAAATTCCTTAAGCATGTTATGTCCTCTATGCTACCTAATCTGAAAAAAAAAAACCAGGTCCTTATTGTTGAGAGAGATTTCTTAGTCTTTTTAAAGGCATTGTTAGTTGTTGATGATGCCATGTCAGTAAAGAAATGAGCATCATGTATACAATGTTGAATATTTTCTAAGTGACAGATTTACACATTGTGAAATCTGGAGAGCAACCGAGGACTCTAACAAAGTGTGATATTACCATGGAAACCTTGTCAATTACATCCCAGGTGTAAAACAGATTATCTCAAATAAGAAAAGTCTAAAGGATTCACATACTTCCTTATTTGGTTATTAAAGTGAATTATGGTTCACAACTACTAAAATACTTTGATTTTATTATACAAATTCATTGCCTAATTCCCATGTTAAGAACATACACTCTTCTCAATTCTGAGTCTTGAGTTCTATCTTCTTTAAAATTCATGTCGGATTATTTTTTCTCAAAAGAGAAAATTTAAAATGGCACCCAAAATACAAAATGAATCAGCTATGGGACAGGTATTTCGTTTCTATACACAAAAGAAATGCTATATTCTTACAAGTGCACAGTGGTATTCAAGACAAATTCAACTTTAAACAGTAGTGCTTCCTACTATAATCTATAGCTGGGAGGTTGAACTGGGCTGTTGAGTATTTTGGGGGGTTGTTAATTAGATCTTTTACATTTCATCTTACCAGAACTATCCAAATAGCTCTCACTATATGTCTGCTAGTAAATGACAATGGTCTTGTCAATCTATCCTCTTCAAGAACACTGGAGGAACTACTAGAATACTCTATCCCTTGTATCATTAAGCTCTGAACAAAAAGAATAAGAAGCTCTGGACCTATTGAAATAAAAAAAAAAATCAAAAGGTTTCCTCTAAGCCTGGATATGTTCATCTTGGGAGAAACACTCATTTGTATAAGATTACAAAGCAACCAAATGGACAGGTAAGGTAGGCAATGGATTGAACACCAGGCCTGGAGTCAGGAAGATTCATTTTCCTGAGTTCAAATCACTTCTTACTAGCTATGTGATCTTGGGCAAATCACTTAACCCTGTTTGCCTCAGTTCTTCATCTATAAATGAGCTAGAGAAGGACATGACAACTTATCCATTATCTTTGGATAATGACAACTTATTTCATTATCTTTGACAAAAAAACAAAAAACAAAAAACCTTCAAACCCCAAAACAAGCAACTCCCCAAATAAACAAACAAATAAACAAAAACACCCCAATCATCAAAATTGAACAAAATGGAATTGAACAAAAGAACTAACACAAAAGCAGAAAAGGCAGGTAAGAATCAAAATTCAAGTTTTCTTAGTTTAAAATCATGGCAAAAGCAGCCTTATGAATAAGATCACCGTCTTGCCAGGTTGGAGAAGAACCAGTCTTTTCCTGACTCTCAGTAGAAGTCTTAGAGTTACATAATATCACCTAGAGGGCTCAACAAAAGGAAAACAAGTCGGAAGCCAGTCTCTAGTGTGGCCAAATACTGTGACATAATATCCCTGTAGTTGCCAGAAAATTTCCAGGGGAATTCTGGATGGACACTCCCTGAAATGGCCCCTCTAGGCCAATTTTACATCTGTTACACATTTATTTCAAGGGATATGGGGAAAAAAAACCACACCTTTATTTTTTGCCATTCTTGGACTTCTTTTATAAACCTATATACTTTATGTATCTATAAACATTATTTGGAGTAGGGATCCGTAGGATTTACCAAAATTCCAAAATGTTCTTGACAAAATGTTAAGATTAAGAACCCCTGTTCTAATGGGAGATTAGGGTAAGGGTCTGAAAAGCTTTAAGTACCAAAGAAATTTGTATTTCACCCTAGGGGTTATAGGGAATCATTAGAATTTATTGAGCAAGGGAATGACATGGTCAGATTTGTGATTCAGCAATATCACTTTGGCAGCCATGTGGAGGATGAGATAGAACAGAAAGGTTTTGAATCAAGGGAATTAATTAAGTGGCTCTTGAAATAGTCTAGGGAAGAGGTGATTAGGGCCTCAGTTAAGGTAGTGACTATATGAGAGATCAGAAGGGGCAGGTGGTAGCAACAACAATTGGAAACCTTTAGAGGGTAAGAGCATTGATCTTGCCCCTCTTTCTCCTGTTAGCCAGACTTGACTTCTGCTGTGAATTCTTCTTGTCCTGTTGGCATCAAGGGATTTTGGCTTCTGCCTTGTCACATTCTTGAACCTGTTGTCTCCTTGCTCTCCCCCCAGCTCAGATCCCCTGAGCTATTTCCACCCTAACCAGTCAACCACAACCTTAGCTCTGCTTTAAAAAATACTAAAAGTGGATCTGTGTTCTCATGTAGGCTTAATGATCCTTACTACCACCCAAATTATGAAGGCTTGAAGCAAGACAGCAAGTCAAGTCCATAAGTATTAATTAAATACTTACTATGATAGTACAATGGATAAAATGCTGGGCCTGAAGTCATGAAGATTCATCTTCCTAAATTCAAATCTGACTTCAAAAGCTTACTAGTTGTATGATCCTGAACAAGTCACTTCACACTGATTGACTCAGTTTCCTCATCTGTAAAATGAATTGGAAAAGGAACTAGCAAATCATTCTAGTATCTTTGCTAAGAAAACCCCAGATGGGGTCACAAATAATCAGACATGACTGAACAACTGTAATGATAGAATCCATCCAACAATGATAATGTAATATTTGTATGTTCTGATATTCTCTGAAAGGTGTTAGATACTCATGCTCTCACAAAATAGACTGGAGGTCTATACAGATATCTAGTGTCCAAAGGTACCTACTTTCTGCTCTTTTCTTCTTACCCTTCTTATCCTTCTTGTGTACTCTACATTCCAGTTGACACGGACCTCTTTGCTATTTCTTAGATAAGACAATGCAATGTCTTACTGTTTTCACTGGCTGTTTCCCATACCAGAATTCTCTGGCTTCCTTCAAATGTCAAATAAAATCATACTCTCTTTAAGAATCCTTTCCTTTTAATAGTAGCACCTTCAGTGTTTAATATCTACAGTTTTTTTCTGTATATATCTAGTTTGCATATAATTGCTTTTCTGTCATTTCCCCAACTAGGCTGTGAGTTCTTTGACAGCAGGGCCTGATCTTTCATCTTTCTTTGTATTTACTACTTTTAGCATATTGCCTGGTCCATATTAAGTGCTAAATAAATTCTCACTGATAACTTATTGTCTTGCTTCATGCTATTGTTGTTTATGATAACGAACCCCAAAATCTGAAAAAGTTTAGAAAGAAATATCATTTGGAAAAGGAAAGTAAGCTGGAAAGGAGATATAGCTCCCTCTAATCCAGATTCTAAAAGGTTTACATTGTATAGAATTAAGGCAAGCTTGCTTTGAACACCTATCATACTTACCCAGTCAAGCAATTTTGCCAAGGGGACAATTTGACCAAAAAAAAGTTTGGATGGACCTGATGCAATTTAGGATAGCAATTGGCACCAAATGATGAGCTTAGTGTAGGTATCAAACAACAGTTTTGTTTTTTTTTTACTTTGCCAAAAGGTAGGTTTATGAGAAGAGTTTACAGACAAAATAAAGAGGCACACCAGCAGTAGTAAATATAAAATAGATGTGGGAGAGCATACAGTTAGCAAGAAAAAGGGTTTTAACAATTAACAATAGAAAACACAAGTATACCAGGTAAATTCACAATTAATTACAAGAAAGGGAATACAACACGAGGTGAGAATATGCCATTAACTACTAGATTAAATCCTAAAAGGGATTTAACACTTTAAAAAAGTCAATTAGTTATAAGAGAAACACACCATGAGGCAGGGAAGGTGGGATAGGAGGAAAGATACCAAGAAGCATGGAAGAAAGATACCTTGAGGTAGAATGACGTGGTAGATTCAGCAAAGATAGCATTGACCATGGACAGATTTATAGAGAAAATTTAAACTGGAAAGTGGGGGGAGGTTGATATCATAACTTGGCTTTCTGATTGGATACAGTTGCGTAGAATTACCCAAAACTCTATAGGGATGAGACTATAAGGTTGAACTGATCCCTATAAATGCCCTTCTCTGCTTGCCTCAGGGTTTAATCTCATCAATACTTCAGGCTTTCTTTGCCAACCTCACCTAGCTAACCAGGACCTTATCAGATCCTTCACAAGTCCTTGTTATGATAACCCAAAATAAAAATTTTTGGGTGGATTCAAGGACTCAGAGTAATTCAAAATTCCTTGCAATCATCTTTAGTGTTTCTAGAGAGTTGCTGGAATTAGGCAAAATTCTAGGTGGGGCCAACCTTTAATCACATAAGATGGAATTTAAACCATATAATAATTTCCCTAGCAAATATAATAAATCAATTCCCCTGTGCTATTATAAGTTGGGTAGCCACAGAAAAGTTGATAAATAAAACACAGTCAAAATAAAATAGAGCATTTGCCAATTCTTCTTGTGAAGCAAAATAACTGTATGGATATGTATACATATATTGTATTCAACATATACTTTAACATATTTAACATGTATTGGTCTACCTGCCATCTGGGGGAGGGGATGAGGGGAAGGAGAGGAAAAGTTGAAACAGAAGGTTTTGCAAAGGTCAATGCTGAAAAATTGCCCATGCATATATCTTGTAAATAAAAAGCTATAATAAAAAAATAAAATAAAATAGAACATTTGGATATACTTGCCTAATAATATATATCAACCAGTTATATTGCACACAAGCCAGTGCTACAATTCAATTAAGCTTTAAATAAATCCTTTTGACTGACAATGTGAAGGAAAGCTATTGACATTTTAGCCCACACTCCCTAATTTCACTTATTTCCTACTATTTATCAGTCTGTCTCCTTTCCCTTTCACAGGAACTCATCCAAGAAAACCTTCATTTGACCATCTTCCTTCCAAGCACGTTCAAATGCTCCCACCTCTGACCTTTCTTTAGAACCATGTCACCTCCTTTCACTCCTCCCTGCATGGAGGAGACATATAAAGCATAACATTCCATTTAAAAGCACAATACAGCTCTATTATGTTTTCCTTTGAAGGGATATTTGTGTTTGACAGGGGTTCCTGGTTGTCTACATCACAATCTGAAAGTGCCTGCATGTGTTATAGTTAAATGACACTCGGTCAGAACCCTCCTATTGACATATGACCCAAAACTTAAACAGGAAGCTTTCTTTTAGTTAATGAACAGATTGCCTCAGAGAAAATAGAACTAGCTAGGTTTGTTTCCTTAGATGGGAAACCACTTTATACTTGAATATTAGCCTATCATTGAATTATTTGTAATAAGAGGGATTGCAAGTAGTATTATTCCTATTTTTAGGAATGAGAACACTGAGGTACAAAGGAGAGAATTTTACTTGTCAAAGATCACACAGCTAGCAAATGTCAGAGTGGATACTAGAATTCCAGGGCCATTCCTCTTTTTTTTTTTTTTTTTTTTTTTTTTAAACTATGTCACAGATTCTTTCTCCTTCCTGGACTGTGTATTCCTAGAAATCATGGACCATATCTCCTTTAAATCTTTTGTCTTTTTCTGAGCCTAACACAGACCAAGAACTTAAAAAAGTTCTTCCCATGTACTTGGTCATTCTTTGTAATGGTTTAATAAATCTTTTGCTCTTGGTAGGTGGAAATAAGCCCAACACAAAATTCCACTTGTGAACCATCAAAACTAGATTTCCAAGCCCTTCTTTATTCTTCCTAGTTGCTTGGTATTTAACCTAGGCCCTACCTGGTGGTCTGATGAGTCACAGAATTAAAAGAGAGAGAGAGAGAGAGAGAGAGAGAGAGAGAGAGAGACACAATTGGATGTTTAGCTATCAAGGCAATTAAAAACATTCTGGGTGGGCTATTTCCCCTGAAGTTGTTAATATTGATGTGTAATATAACGTGTTTTCTGTTGGAGCTTTAGATTTTTTAAAGAATCTAGATCTGGAATTGGAAAGGACTCCTGAGACCATCTTGTTTAACCCCATTATTTAGAAATGAAGACACTATGGCTCAGAGAGGTTAAGGTACTTGCCTAGGGTCATAAAGACAGGATTTATATTACTTATTTTCTAAGTAATAGCCCAAAGTAGAAAAGATAAAATCAAACTCAGAAGAGTGAAGTGGAATCTTGGGTTCTCAATCCTAAAATCTATTCCATTGTATTCCTTTGGAGTCTTGAAGACTGTGATATTTTCTTATTTTATCAAAAATCAGATCTATAGGAAAAGATGAAGAATAACATCATATTCTGTGGCCAAAATAATCTCCCTCCTTTATTCTCACTCCTGACTTTCCTCTTGAGGTCCTAATTCAAATTCCATCTTTTAATGAAAATCTTTTCCATTTCCTCTTAATTTTAGTGCCTTTTCTATTTATTTCTTACTGATATTGCATATAGTTTGCAAGTTTTCTCCCCCATTAGGAATTCTCTATTTGTATTTTTAACATCTAGCATTTTTCCTGGTACATTTGTTGTGGTTTTTCAGTCATGTTTGATACATTGTGACTCCATAGGGCTTTTCTTAGCCAAGATACTGGTACATTTGTTGTTTTTCAGTCATCTCTGACTTTGGAGGTTTTCTTAGCAAAGATACTAGAGTGGTTTGCCATTACCTTCTTCAGCTCAGTTTACAGATGAGGAAACCAAGAAAACAGGGTTAAGTGACTTCCCTAAGCTAATAAATGATGCCATGTTTGAACTCAGGAAAATGAAACATCCTGATTCTAGGTCTATCAGTATATCTACTCTGCCATCTAACTGCCCTGCTTGTCACACAATAGAGGTTTAATAAGTGTTTAGTCACTGATTGAAAAATTAAGCTCCAGCATAGTAAAGAGGCTCTAAGCCTGTAGTCTGAATAAAATGCATCCTTATTAGTATTGCCTGGGTGCCCAACAAATAGCTTGGCTCTTGTTTCTTGATATGAAATCCAGAGCCTGAGTCAATTGCACTTCCAAGAAAATCACTCCAATAAATTTGACATCTGATATATAAAAAGAACACAAAACCCAGCATATGTTCCATTGCAGTGACAAAAAAGAATAAGAAGAAAAAAGACAAATAATTCCTTTCTATGAGGGTTCTTGACCAGGCTGAATATTATTTCTATCTTTTCTTTACTCTATATTCCCACTGCAGATTCAATAACAATTTCATTGAATCAATCAAAGTACTTACAATTTGCTAGGCATTGTAGTCCTAGAGATCTAAAGAAAAAAAAAGGAATCCCTGCCCTCAAGAATCTAATTGGGGAGACCTAAGTAAAAGGAAACAAGGAACAAATAAGAAATAGCTCTATCCTATCATATAGGCTTTCCTAGAGTAGCTTAGCTTGGAGCATTGGTGGGATATGGGGCTTGCCTCATCTTAATGGATCCTTTGGAGCTCAAAAAATTATCCCTAAACCTCAAGACCATCTGGAAGAAGAGGCTTGAGGATTAATGATTGCCTCTATATTATATTCAAAACAATCTGGCTCAAAAAGCCAATTAAAGGAGTCCTAGTGACCAACAGGAAATTAGATATGTTCACTTGTGCTGAAGTTGGAGGAGAGGTAGAACAGAAGGGCTTCTTCTTCACACATATCCAGAGGGAACTACAAAAAGAAAAGAAGTAAGTGATATAGGTGAAAGGTTGTGGAACAGATAAGGCAAAGTAGTATGTGACTCTAGTGGACCAAAATCATATTAAGATGGAAATATGAAAAGCTGGAAAGGCAACTGGGACTCTGGAATATTTGTGTATTTTTGTATTTACAAAACCTTCAGGCTCCTGACATATAGTAGCACTTAATATGTGTGTAATGATTGATTGATGGCCATCTTTGTACTGATAACAGTATCCTGCCCATTAGGATACTGAATTGAAGTGTAAGCATTTGGAACAAGCATATATATTTGGTTTCCCTTTTCTTTCTAGTTAACCATTTCCACTCATTCATGGTAACTTGTCTCTTTTTCATTTCATAATACTTTTTTTGGAGAAAATTTGAGGAATTGATCTAATTATAGTTGCTGGCTCTGATTGATGTGACACTCAATTGTATGATGAATCTGTGATTCCATCATTAAAGAAGCCAGTTTATACTCTCAAATTTAACTCAAAGACTGAGCTAGATGAATTAAATAAAGTATCTTCTCAGCATCCTAGAGTCAGTCTATTTGTATTAATCAAATTCAAAATTGCATTTCATAGAAGATAGATCTATCACACGGAATTTTTAGATTCAAGGCAATTGGGTAATGTACAGGGACAAAATTCCTAGGATACCAGTGCAAAGTCACTGCTAGGGAATCAAATAAGAACAGGACGGAAAAAGTTTAATCCATCTGCTAATTTTCTTTTAATTTCTTTTTAACTTTCTTCTTCTAAAGTAGATGCTAAACTTTGTTGTTTCCACAATGTTGAAAGTTGGGTGAGTTATCCATACTCTGGGGCAATGCCTCAGTCACCCCACCTTGGTTAAAGCATTGTTTGCAGACATGTTTATGGGAATTAGAATTCAACCTTAAAATGGTTTAATAAAATGCATATGTTATATAACTACAAATATGAGGCACTTCAGTTACAACTGAAAGCACAGATTATGCTTCAGAAGTGAAAAACTATTCTTAACTGTTTTGAAAGCTAGTAATTATTATGATCATTGTGAACACAGATAAAACTATAGCTGGTGTTTTTGATCTGGGGTCATGAATTCTTTTTTTTTATATATATAATTTGATTCATTTATAAATGAATCTGAGTTTTCCCCCAATTTCCCTCAAATAACTTTGAAATAACACCTCAAATCAGTCAGCTCAAGATAACATAGGTGGTTGCATAAAAAAATCTATGACAGGAAGAAGAAAGCTGACTCAGGACGACCCATATACATGAAACACCAGTGATAGGACTAGATGATAGTGACAGAAGTAGCAGTAGAGTTGGGAGCTTTCAAATCAGAAATAGAAAGGGGATTTAACAACTGGTCAGAGATTACAGAGTACTCTTATGCTAGTACTGGGTACAGGACCAGATACTGTTTGGTATCTCCATTGCCTATATCCGTTTTGGGGTCATATTTCAAAGATGGATATGAGCACTTTCAGACAAAAAAGGGGTAGAAGTTCTAAGGGGCAGTATCACTTCTGGTCTCAAGGGAGATGGAATCTTTGAGGAACAGTATCAATTGCAATCCCAAGGGATCAAGGGACCTTCTTGGATAAGGACCAGAATGTAAATCAAGAGAGCAATGACTAGATCTAGATCACATTGCCTTGAAAACACTCAAAATTTCTAAACCTTCAGAACTACCTCTGAAAATAACTATGCAAAAAACAAAAACAAATGAAAACAACCCCCCTAACAGCAACAATAACAAAAGCCCTGAAGCTTGAGACAATGCCCTCCAATCCACCAGGAACAGAGCCCAATATTAACATAAAGTTCTAGATCAAGAATAGGGTGGAAAAATGAGCAAACAACAAAAAGAATGCCCTAATTGTAAAAAGCCATTATGGTGATAGGGAAGATTAAGATGAAAATTAGAAGACAATGAAGTCAAAACAGCCACAAAGAAAAAGTCCAACAAAATTTTTTCTTTTATTTTTATTTAAAGCTCTTTATTTTTCAAAACATATGCACAGATAATTCTTCAACATTAAGCCTTACAAAACCTTGTGTTCCAATCCCCTCCCCTTTTCCCGCTCCCTTCCTTAGATGGCAAGTAGTCCAATATATGTTAAACATGGTAGAAATATATGTTAAATCCAATATATGTAAATATATTTATACAATTATCTCACTGCACAAATCAAACCAGAAAAAAAAATGAGAAAGAAAATAAAATGCAAGCAAACAACAACAAAAAGCGAAAATGCTATCAACACCTTTTTTTGGAAGAGGTAAAAAATAAATTTCTAAATAAAATAGTAATAATAGAAGAAAAATTAGGTGAAGAAAGTAATGATAGAAATTTATGAAAAGACAATTAGCACTTGGTAAAAGAGGTACATGGCAGAAAAACAGAAATGCTAAATGATCTCTTTTCAGACCATAATGTAATAAAATTACATTTAATAAAGGGCTAGGAATGCATAGATTTAGAAACTAAACTAATTCTAAAGGATGAGTAGCTCAAAGAACAAATCATAAAAGCAATCAATAATTTCATTATAGAGAATGACAACAATGGGATAACATTCCAAAATTTGTGGATGTGGCCAAAGAAGTACTTGGGGGAAATTTTATATTTTCAAACTCTTATACCAATAAAAGGAAAAGCAAATTAATACATTAGAAATGAAGCTAAAAAAAAAAAACTAAACAAATAACTAACTAAATATTCCCAAATAAACACCAAAATGGAAATCCTGAAAATTAGGAGAAAATAATAACAGTGAAAGCAAAAAAACAAGCAAACAATAAAAACCTCCAACCAAAACTGTTAAATGAAAACAGAAGGTAAGCCCAATCTGAATGAAGAAGCAATCTGAAGTACAGAACTTTTCATTTAAAAGATACTTTTATTACCTCAAAGTTTGTAGATAATTTGAACATGCCTACAGAAGTCCTTAGATGACTTAATTATTCAGAAGACTAAATAAGAATAAATTATAATGAACTGTAAATCTAAAGATCTTGAGGCATTTGGAAATATCCTTTTCAATGATCATCAATATTTTCCCAGCTGTTTCGTTTAGTTTGCAATTTTTACTCATTTTCCTTATCTTTGAATAAGTTTTGCTAAGCAAAGCAAGGATACATGTCAGTGCACAAGTATCCAAAATAATTACCAATTGCATCTTATCAGTCAAACTAAGGAGTTTTTATTGTATCTTTGAAATGAGACAAAATGTCATGGGAATTCAGAAGATTTACTTAAGGATGTGAAAAAATTAATTTATCTATCAGATAACAAATATTTATTAAGTATCTACTATGTGTCTGGCACTATATTAACTTCCAGGGATACAATGATAAAATTCTATTCTCAAATACTTATATTCTAATGGGGAAGACAACATGTACCTACATAGGTACATTCAAAACACATACAACAGAAAAAATTGGTAATCTTACGGGATAAGATCCATCTAGCAGTTAGGAAACTAAGCACAATTTCATTCTGAATGTGGCATTAGATATAAGTCTTGAAGGTAACCAGGGATCCAAAGAAGATAAGAAAGGATGCCCCAAGGATGGAGGTAGTTTGTCTTTAGGTACAGAGACAAGAGATGAAATTCCAAGTTTGGGAAATAGAAAGCAGCATAATTTCACTGCTCCTTCTTTGATTGCTAAGGGGTAGGATTCCATTTCCCTGTCTTCTTTACTTCCTCAGTATTTTTTATCCAAGGGAACGGTAGAGCCTCAAGAAAGATGAGCAGCTCAGACTTCCCACTATGCCTGGTTCCAGGCCAGGAGAACTTGTTTTACTCAGCTTATTAAAATTTACATCAACCTTCCTCTATCCCTCCCAGAAGCAGTCTGAATAACTGATCATTTTTTACCAATCTGTGCCAGCTCATCTTTAGTGTTAGATAGATGAATTTTATGAATTTATTCATGCCATTGGTGTGGGCTTCTTTTGCTTGTATAGCTTAGGTCTTTAATGAGATCATAATATTAATATGATTTCCAAAGGCTTTATTGGATTTTGATTATATCAAGTTGTTTTATGAACTATAAATAACAATAAAATTCTGCCACCCTCTTTAATCAAGAACTATTTAAATAGGAGTAAGTTAAAATTATTTGGTGGGAGGTAAAATATCCCAACAATCCTGTGAAATGTAAATAGCTACTTAGAATGATTCCCTTGTGTTAGATTCTAAGAATAATAGTACCCAGGAGTCTGGATTAATTTTCTCTGAGATAATATATTATCTAGCTTTAATATACTGAGAAAAGCCCACAGGGTTTGATGCTAATCTCTTCTTTAGAACTGAGGATATTGTCAGTGTCAAAAGCAACAAAAAAGCAATACTCCTGTTAAAAACTATCCTCTTCTGTGTCTCTTATCTATCTTTATAGTGGTGGACAATTGAAGTGAAAACAGCAGCTTGGTTTCTCTTAGCACCTGTCTCTCTTTCTTTGGCATGGGTCATAGAACTTAGAGCTGGAAAGCTGCTTAGAGATTAAATTCTCCACTGTCACAGAGTTGAAGTCATTTGTCCAAATATATTAAAATCTAGTGTTGAAGCCTGGATCTGAACCTAGAGACTTTAGCTACAAATGCTGGACTTGTTTCTCTAGTCTACACTGGAATTCTACTTGAAGAAAGTAGAGAGAGATTAGATCCAGGGTCAGACCATATTACAGGGAAATTGAGAGATATTATTCAGTAAGCTCTAGGTTCTAGATTACTTTCATCTCTCATCTTTGCCCCATCTTTTTTTTTTTTTTTTAAACCAAATTAGCTTTTTAGTTATATGTCTGTTTTTCCAAGTACAATAGAATGAGCTATTGTGTAAGGAATAGCTCATTCCTTATTCTACTACCCACTCCTTTCTTACAAAAATAAAATTTAAAACCTTTGTTTGTGGCCTTGTTTAGAAAGAATTGTTCTGTTGTTCCTTGGGAAATAGGCAAATCTTGTGGTGTGGATAAGTTCAAATCTTGTGTTTATTCCTTGGTGTTTTAGTACCCTTACCTTTATAAGAGGAGTTAATCTGTAATTTCCTCTAAACCTTCTGGACTAGAACTTTGGAAAAAATGCTTGGATAGATCATGTGCTTTAAGAACAATATTTTCCATTTTGAGGATGGCACTTCTGCCAGAAATGAAATTTTTGCCATGAGCCTAACAGAGGAGATGTATTTTGGGGGGTTTGCCATTGGCTTCATACTCTATGAAGCAGAATATCATGTCTTTTGACTGGACTCAAAATCAGAATGACTGACTCAGAGTCTGGAGACTCTGCCACTGAATCACTATGTGATTTGGATATGTTATTTAAAGTAACCAAACATATTTTTTGGATGCTTCCTTCATTTTAAGGTAACTATAACATCTCATGTTTATGGCTTTTCATGACTGATTTTATTTTTTTACATATTTGAGATACAAATTCTTCATATTTCTCTTCTCTTCTCTTAAAGAGAATCCAATGGGGCATAGCATTATCCCTTAAATAAAACAATGCATTTAATACTAATAGGGTTCTAGAAACAATCAAAAGACACTTAAAATTATAAATAATGAGACTAAGGGTAGCTTTGAAAGAGAGAAAGAAGGAATTCTCTAGGTAATAAGACCTTAGATTTAGCATTTCCTTAGAATCCTCTGAGTAGAAAATATCAGACTTGGAGTTTAAATTCAGATCTTTTCATCTTCTAGCACACTTTCTACTATACCATGTTGCCTTTCTTGTGTATCCCTAAGTCAGGAAATATGTGGTTATAGTCCAAACTTCCCTTATTCTTACCCTGAATAAGGACTAGTAAAATTGTAGTAGTATAAAATCCTAGACTTTCTGACATGTGGAGTTACTCACAATCATTCTGTTACACAATGTTGTTTAGCTTTCTTGTTTCTTGTAGTAATTTGGGGACATATTTGGGGATGTGTTTGTTAGGGAATGTGTCTGTGGTAAAGTTATGTCAAATAAATAAAACATGAATAAAGATTCTTGATTTCCAAAGCAAATGGAAGAAAAGGAAAAATGTGGAAAGAAACCATAAAAGTATATAGGTATATGGTTATATATGTTGCCTATATCTATAGCCATAGATATATATGTGTGTGTACATATATACACACACATATATGTGAGTCACACACACATACACACACAGAGTGTGGTTGTTTCTTTCTTGAAAATCCTTTAAGTTTTATTAATTTTCGACTTTTAGGGAAAGGGAAACCTAGAGGAACCTACTCAGTTACCTCTTTCTCTGGATTCCTGAGCAAGGCAGCGAGTTCATAAATGGAGTTGGATACTTAGGAGTATGGGGTTAGACCAATGCCTTCAGGCCCCAGATCAAGGAGAGAACAGTGGTCTTGAAACTGTTACATTCTAGCTATTGAAACAATAGCAACTCACTTTAACATTGTTTTTCCATTTGTAAAAATTCTGATATATGATCTTTTTATTACAAAAGGTAATTTCCAGATTCCTATTTCAGGATCTAAAAGTTCTTTACATCTCTAAATCCTTCTGATTCCCTTTATATGCATTCAAATCCAGGCTAGAAATGGGGCTAGGAAATCTGGGTTCTGCAGGCCTATTATTGGGAGGGAAGTCAAGATAATTGAGTCCTATCTTTGGGGGAGATAAACTGGACTGGTCAGAAGGATCATGGATCTGGGTTATTTTGTAGGGTATGGGACCCTAGTTTCAGGCTACCTGTCCCTGAGGGCAAGACTGGGAACAAATTGGCTTGGGCAATTTTCTTAAAGAGGTAGGAGGACCTTGTCAAGGCTTCTTTCACATTTCATTTAGGATCCAGATCAACAGAGGTTGATATAAATAGTGTAGTGTTCCATGCCCCAAGACACAACTCCTTGCAGGGTCCTATTCCCAACCAATGGGCCTCCAGAGTTACCCTGGCAAGAGTCTTTCCAATCTTTGGGGTTCCCAGAACAGACCATGCCTGGAATGGTGGCTTTTGGTTAAGCATTTCTGCATTATTCCTCAGATAAAATTTGGATATTCAGGCATTGGAGGGTGATGGGACACTTGACAAAAGGATGAAAATGGTTCCCCAGACATATACTATACAGGAGATCCCAGGACTGGCACAATCTTTTGCAAGCTGAATAGGCTTAACTTGGGAGGTCAGTTTCACTGGCTTCTGTAGGTAGAGAAGCATGAAGTCATTACTTTGGGGTCTGGAGTTGTACTTGGAGTGAGGTATCTGTTACTTCACCCAAAGTGCTTGCTTTGTGGGCTCTAGGTGCAGGAGATTTGTGTTTCCCCAAGATCAATTAAAGGTACCAGTTGACACAATGAGCACCCACCTATCAGACAACAGGACACTCCCACAGTGGAAATGGTGAGAGGCAAAATGAACAGTGCAGATTGTGGGGGCTAGAGGTAGGGAACGTACATTTGACTACCTATGGTCTTTTTGTCATTCCCTTTGGCTCTGGCTGGGTCGAGTGGCAGCAGAAGTGAAGGAATGTCAAGTTGGGGTGACGGAGGTCAAAAGCAGAGATGATGCCCCAAACAGAAAATGCAGCCTGGGTCCTGGAGGGAGGGCCAAAGAAGTTAGGAGAATGAGGCAGGAGAGAGCCTGAGAACTAGGTGGCCCCAAGGATGAGAGGTCTCACAGAAAACAGCTGATCTAGCAGGAAATCTCTTTTTTTTTGTCTCCAGTTGGTTCCTCATAGGAAAAAAAAATCATATTGTATTTATGAACTTTTTAATATCTAAAAATAAATAAAGAAAATTTCCAATAGTTGATAATTATTTTTCAAAATTACTTGCTGACATATAGGAAATGAAATAATTAGTTTGTTTTAGATCTGTTACATAACTCTTCCACTCGGTTCTTTGGAAAAATGAGAGATCTCAGTGATTTAGAGATCCTGGGGATCTTTGCTTTGATTCTTGGAGTTAACTCTCGGTCTCTCAGAATCAAGGGAAATCAACCATGAGGTCACTCGTTTTTATCCTTCTGAATTCCAGGGTCTAAATATAAAAAACAAAAACAAAAAACCAAACCAAAACAACACCACTAAAACAGTGGAAGGGAGAAGATGGGGAGGGGAAAGGAAGTATATAAGTAGCTCTTAAAGTGGTCTATGTTCACCAACTGCCAATGATCAAGGAAGAATCCTTACATTTTACAGAATTACAAAATTTCCGAGTTAGATGAAATGCTAATTGAAAGCTGTTAATCCAAGAAATTATCCAAGAAATAATCTCTAGGACAGAAACATGGATTTTTGGCTAATACCTGACACTGCTAACTCACATTGAACTTGAAGTTTTCTTAAATATCTAGATGTTTTTCAGACAAACTATTGTCTATGTCCCCTCCATCATGTTTTTTCCAAAGTCAGTTTCTTGAACTCAAATGTAAAATGCTATTTCTCACCACTGAATTTTATCTTCAATCCAGATTTCTAGCCTGTCAAGATTTGTTTTGGATCCTCACCCTATCACCAAATGTGTTCATTATACCTCTTAGCTTTGCAGAATACTATTTGCAACTTTATCCAAAATATTGACTAAAATGTTAACTATTACTGAGGCCAGCACAGATCTTGGTGGAGCACAAAACTAGAAGCCTCTTTCCTGGTTGACATGGAGAGATTAAAGACTAATTTTGGAGTTTAATCATCCAGCCTATTCTGAATTCATTTAATTGTACCATCTTATAGTTTACAACTTTCCACTTTGGTCCCAACCAAATAGGATGAGACAGTTTAACACATCTTTGCTGAAATTCATTCTTCTCATATGCCAGTTTATTAACTCTGCCAAAAAATAAAAATAAAAAATAAAAAACTTAATCTGGTAGATTTGTTCTTGAGGAAACCATGATAACTTTTTGTGACCACACTTCCTTTTCTAGATTTTTACTAGCAATTTTTTAAAAGAATATATATTTTAGAATTTCCTCGGGAACTGATCAAGCTCACTATTTTGTAATTATATCTTTTGTGGGATATCCATTGAAATCACTTTTTAATGATAATTTATTTCTCCCTCTCTCTTTTCATTCCTGAATTAATATTTCCCATTTTATAAAATCAAACAAAAAAGAAAACTAAAAAGTGAGTTTTTTTGCTCCAAATAGCATGCAAAGGTTGTGCCTTGTAAGGTCATGACTTATCATGAATCTGTACGGTGGACAAAATACTGAGAATTTCAGCTTTGGTTACAAATGTTGAACTTGGCCCAGTTCACCAAAGTTCACTTTGGAGTTCACTCAGATCCTGGCCTGAGTTAGGAATAAATCAGAACCACCTGAAGAAGAGTCATACCAAAGTCCATTGATGGTTTCAGATGGAAACCAGATGAAACAATAGTTTTGTACCTTTAACAAGAAAGCAGAACAAGCTTAGTAATTTCAAATGAGTTTTTCTCAGGCATTTTATTTTAACTTGACCTTGAGGATACCTCAAGAGTACCAAACCTACATTCAGACAAATAAAAAGAAAGTTGGTAGAAAGAAGTGCTTTCAGATTTTGAATTAATATTACTGTAAGACCTATCTCTTATGAAGATTATATGGCAGATTTATCCTACTACATTTCCATGTAAAACAGAACATCAAAGTAAGCCTGCTAGAATTAGGGCTATCAGTTATATACTTTTCAATATGTGCTTAATTCTATTTCTAGATGGAGTTTTGAAAGAAATTCCACATCTTTTTAATGTGATACTTTTGTTATAGGTTTTCAATTATTTCAGGTTTCCAATTTACACTTAAAACATGTATCTTAAATCTTGCCTCACTTTGTGTGTGCAGTTTATCTAGTCAAATAATAAATTCTGATCATTTCAAGTTATAGTATAATTTTCTTCTTTTTACAATTTTTGGCAATTTGCCTTTTAAATTTTTTTTTCTTATTTTGCTCCTCAAAAAAAATCAAAGACTCAAAATACAAAGTACAAATTTGTGTTGAGAAAGTTTCTGATGGACTACCCTTGCAGTATGATTATTGGCTCTGTTCTACAAAAATAAATAGGGAAAACTTGACTTCTAATACCATGCAAGCATTTGGCCATCAGACCTCCACTGTTGTCTAGCATTTTGGAGCGCTAGGACTTCATTTTCCTTTGGCATATCATAAAAAAGTTACTTGACTGGTAATTGAAAAGGTACTTCTTTTGCAGCTTGAAAAAACATATATAGATGTGGGTGACATGTTTTGATGACTTTAAGTAAGAAGGTTGAAAGAGATGCAGGGAAAGGAACCTGCTTGGAGTGGTCTACAGATCCCATAAAGTTGCAAGAAGCTTTTAATGTCCATTTGCACAGGGACAGCACAAGTGAACTAATTTCCTCTCAAGAGAAGGCATAGATAGCAACCAAATCAGATACACTTGAACTCTCTCTTAATAGAAAAGAAGGAAAAGGAAGGAAATAAAGTTTCCCAAGGATATATATTAGGATTGAACACTCAATGTCTGGGAAATGTTGATATCCAAATGAAACAAAGATTTGTATTTTTATAAATGACTTTTTTTTTAAATTATAGTTCTCAGCTGAAAAATCCATTTCTTCCAAAAAAAAAAAAAAAAAAAAAAAAAGATGCCTCTGGTGAGCATTATATCTGCAAGATAGTCTAGTGACTAATTGATAGATAGGTGCATGTTGAAGTTTATTGTTGGAGGACAGAGACAATATTTCTGCCACACTTGACAGATAGTAAAGAATGAGAATAGAGAGACAAAGAGGTCAAAAGTAGTACATAAAGACTGACTCTTGTTTTAGTTCTGATCTTGGTACAAGAAATTCCAACTCTCTACTTGGTGTCTTTGGGTAGCAATCCCTCATCCCTGGAAAGCACCTATGGCTTCCTTCAAGTGTCAGATCCAACCCAATCTTCTATGGGAAGCCTTTTCTAGCCCTGACATCGTTAGTGCCTTCCCTCTATAATTGTTTCCATTTGCTCTTTATATTTCTTGTATGTGTATTGCAATATTAACATATTGTCTTCCCTTATTATAGCAGGACCTTTTTGAGGACAGAGATTATGGTTTTGCTTCTCTATACCCAGCTCTTAGATTATTTGCTTGTGACTGATCATTATAGTCATATAAATGTAGCGTGTATTTCACTTTCCTTGAAATCAAAGGGCCTGGATTTAAATCCTTCCTGTCATTCTTAGCATAATCTTGAGATATCCCAATCTCCCTGGGCTTTAGTTTCCTTATGTGTAAAATGAGAGTGTTAAACAAAATGATCTCTAGGGTCTTTTTCATTTCAAAATCTATAAGTTTAATTTTAAGTTTCACTTTGGTTTCTAAAATTATAATACTGTAATGGCCCTTCACATTTATTAAATATCTATTCCTAACATCAATCAATCAAGATGCATTTATTAAGAGCCTTTCACATGCCCAAGGACTGTGTTGAGCATTGGGAATATAAATACAAAAGTGAGATAATCTTGGCCCTCAAAGAACTTAAATTCTAATTGGAGGCATATAGTATATATGAGTGAGCAAGCAGTGGTTAAACAGGAGAGTTTTGGTTACAGAGATTCTAAGTTTAGCTATAACCAACACTCACTCAACATTCAAAAAGCATCAAAGAAAATCCTACCACATACAAGGTGCTATGCACAGGTCTGAGGATATAGATAAACAAAGCATCCAGTGAATGACATTTTTTCAGACATTTGGAGACAGCTACCAATAGCCTAGTGAGTTTTCTCTTTTCCAGAGTAATTCCCTTTCCGCTACTACTAGCTGATCTCACAGTGCCCTAAAATGACAGGATCCCAGTAATAATAAAAGTCTCAATGCAAGTTTAAGCTTTCTTATAAAGCTTTGCACAGAAGTTTTATAAGAAATCTTAAAACTTCAGTTACATGTTTCATCACATTTTATACAGGGTATCCCAAAAGTATAACTCTTTCAATTGGCATTCTCAAATGAGGTATCTATATAATTTTTAAAAAAAGTGGTATTTTATATCATTTTAAAATTTACAAACCTCTTAATCCATAGTTTCTCATTAGATTCTCACCACAACCCTGTGAAGTAGTTACTACTGATTTTATTATCCCTATTTTTCAGATAGGCAATTGAGGCTGAAAGATTGAGTGACTTGTTCAATTTCCTGTTACTAATAAATGTCAATGAGATTTGAAACCAGCTCTAGGATCAACCAAATAATTTCCAATGGAGCAGTAATGAACTGAACCAGCTACGCCCAGAGAAAGAACTCTGGGTGATGACTAAAAACCATTACATTGAATTCCCAATCCCTATATTTATGCCCACCTGCATTTTTGATTTCCTTCACAAGCTAATTGTACAATATTTCAGAGTCTGACTCTTTTTGTACAGCAAAATAACGGTTTGGTCATGTATACTTATTGTGTATCTAATTTATATTTTAATATATTTAACATCTACTGGTCATCCTGCCATCTGGGGGAGGGGGTGGGAGGTAAGAGGTGAAAAATTGGAACAAGAGGTTTGGCAATTGTTAATGCTGTAAAGTTACCCATGCATATAACCTGTAAATAAAAGGCTATTAAATAAAAAAATAAAAAAAAAATAAAATTCATTTCAGCATAAAAAGAAAAAAAAGAAACCAGCTCTAGTATGCTGTTTTCTATACCATACTTTCTTTCAATAAAAAAAGAGAGGAATAAAAGAAGTGAGAGAGGAAGAAAGAGATAAAAAGAAAAAAGTAAGAGAAGAAGAGACAGAGAAACAGACAGATAGAGACAAGAGAGAAACAGATGAGGGAAGAGAGGGAGATAGAGAAGGGGAGAGAGGGCAGAGGGGTGTGTGTGGGTGTGGGTGTGTGGGTGTGAGAGAGAGAGAGAGAGAGAGAGAGAGAGAGACAGAGAGAAAGACACACACACACACACACACACACACACACATACACACACACACTTTGTCACTAGGGACAGGGCCCCAGCACACATATCTATTTTGCCTCCTAGGTTGTAAGCCATTTCCCTCACTTTGAAATTCAACTTCTGTTTGATTCCTCACTCTCTGTTTCTAGCCTGCCCTATCTGGCCATCCAAAGGTTAGAAGCTGGTTTGGTGCTCTTGACAACATAAACTGGAAACAGGTGGGTCTTGTGAAGTGGTATTATAGTTCCCTAAAGAGCGATCTTCATCTCATTCTTCACTGTAGCTTTTGTGGTACATGGTACACAGCTCTTCGGTTTAAACAGCATTTCTTTATTTTTTATGAAATTTCCTTCCTGGGAGCAATGTTATTAATAAACTTAGATGTGAGTTTCTAGGCAATCGACTTCAGTCTTAGTTATGCTTATATCAACAGGGAAAAATTCCCTGTTCAAAGATAGAATTTTTTTTTTTAATGACAGACCATTGGATACAGATGGGGATGTGTAGAAATGGGACATGGAGCACTGGTAGAAGCAGAGTTTGTAACTTGGTTTTTTGAATTTCTTTCAAAATTCAGAACAGATCCCATGGTAAAATAAAAGTCTGGATTCTCTTCCAATCTCATTTGTGCTCAAAGAACAACAACCTTTGTGGTACCTCCATCTCTCCCCTTAGTATTTTTAAATCAATAAATGTTCCATATATTCCAGGGTACAAAGATTTCACAGTATTAGGCAGACTTTAAATTATGGACTTTGAGAGAGGAAGTCTAAGGAGATTGTTGGATATTGTTGTTGTTTTCTGGTTACCAGGATTTAAAAAAAAAACAAAAAACTTTCCCTCGGATATTCTAACTCAAGATTTAAAAATTATCAATTTTTTGGTAACTTAAGTCACTTCTGTTATTCTTGGTTATATTTAAATGCCTCAAGGATGTTGAGTGGTCCTCTGGTTCATGTCAGTTTCTTTCCTTGAAATGTGAAGTTATACTTGATGATTGGAATGAGAGAATGATACTTTGAAGACTAGTTTTCAAGAGGGAAAGAAGGAGCTGTTAATTCTTTTGGAGTGCTGATCACTAAACTCTTCTATTTGGCCTCCTGGTTCTCTACAAGTTTCCTAACTAACCTATTAGTATGACATCATGTCCTCCCACTCCTAGACAAAAACTCTTCGGATCTAGTTGAATGGGTTCTCTGACAATCCCTCAGAAAATATATCATGGTCCTTCTTACTTTCTTGCCCATATTCCTGCTGTTCTATTTCCTATCCACTTGAATTCCTTCAAGACCTTTATTCTCCTTCTTCCACAATGTCTAGCCCCAATTACTTTAACTCACAATTCCTTTCCTTTCTTAACTCATAATAACATCTATAAAAAAGTAGCATCATGTCAGTTAATAAACACGTATTAGGTTATAAATACTATTACATGCTAAGCATTGTGTAAGCACTGAGAATACATAGAAAGGAGATCATAGTTTAATGAGGGAATCAACTTGTCATAAACTATGTACAAACAGGCTATATAAAGGATAAATTAGAAATATTCAGCAGGGAAAAGGCACTAGAATTAATAGAGATTAGGAAAGATTTCTTTTTTTCCTATTATTATATAATATTTCATTTTTTCTACAGTTACTGTTAAAATGATTTTAAAATACTAACAAAAAGTTTTGACTTCCAAATCCTATTTCTCCAACTTTACCCCTTCCCTGATATAGTAAGAAATCCAATGCAGTTTATATATGTGCAGTCATGTAAAACATTTCATATTAGTTTTTTTGTACAAGAAGATGCAAATTAAAAGAAGAATAAAATAAAGGGAAAAAGTGAAAAATAGAATGTTTCAGTGTAAGTTCTTTTTCTGGCAGTGGATAGCATGCTTCATTATGAGTCTTTTAGCATTTAGGAAAGATTTCTTGAAGATGAAATTTTAGCTGAGACTTGAAGGAAGCCAGGGAGGTCAAAAGATAGAGATGAGGAAGGAGAGCATCTTATGCATGGGGCACAGCCAGTGAAAATGCCCAGAGTTCTAAAATGTACTGTCTTGTTCAAGGAATATCCAGGAGTCCAGAGTCTCTGGATTGCTGAATGTCTGTGGGCTTTAAATACAGAGAATTTGTTGGGGATTTGTCAAGGAGGAGGGTGGTTTACTTAGTATAGTAGCTAGTGATTAAGCCTTGAAGTCAAGAAGACCTTGTTTCAAGTCTCACCTTTAATAAATACTAACTGTATGACCTTAGACATATCACTCTGTTCTCTAGGCCAGAGGTGTCAATCAGGTGTGGACTAGCTATGGACCCAAATAACTCCCAAGTACAAGGGAACTAGATAAAAATGTAAATGAAAAATATTTAACAAGACAAATAAAAATACATTAATAGGAAGTACATCTTAAAACTATCAATATGCAACCCACAAGGATGCTTATATTATGAATTAGTGATCCCATTTTTATTTGAGTTTCACACCATTGTTTTAGTTAATTTGCTAAGAATAAAGAAACAGAAAAGATGGTGCTGACCTACTTTGGAAATTTTCTTGCTTGAGAGTTCCAATATACTAATGAAAGTCCTAATAACATATAGAATCTGTACTATAGAATTTAAAAATTATTTTAGCTTTCTTGTTTATTTTTTTTTTATTCTATCATATATGTTAGAGTTATCTCTTCCCCTAAACTATAAATTTCTTCAGGGCAGGGACCATGCCTTATAATTCACTTATAATCCATGTGATGCTGGGCATGTGGCACTAAGGGCTCCATTTTACTAGAACATATATGTCATAGAATTGCTGTGAAGATCCAGTGAAATAATGTATGAATTTTGTAGTTGTTCAGTCATGTCCAACTCTTTATGAACACATTTAATGTTTTTGGCAGAGATATTGGAATGGCTTTCCATTTTCTTTTCTAGCTCATTTTACAGACGAGGATACTGAGGCAAACAGGGTGAAGTAATTTGCCCAAGTTCACACATCTATTAAGTGTCTGAGGATGTATTTGAATTTATGAAGATAAGACTTCCTGATTCCAGGTCTGGCATTCTATCCACTGTACCACTTACCTGCCCCATGTATGTAGAATACTTACGTAAAATACTACATTATTACTATGTGTTACTTGATTAATTATTCTGAATCTGAAAACTAGTTTTAGAAAAATATGACTAAAATAGTAATAATTGAAATATGCTTATAACACATTGTTTTAAAATTCTGTTTTAAACATTCATTCAAAACAACTGCTTGGCTAGGTTCTAGCAATATATTCTACTCAATTTACAGAAGAAGAAAATGAAATGAAATCAAAAAGTATGAGTGATTTGCCTCTGGTTACAGAGAAAATAGAGGTCAAAGGGAGGATTTTAGGCCAGGTCTATTACTCTTTTCAATATGGCAAGTCCCTCAAGCTGAAACTAAAAAGCATTTTTGATTCACTGATGAGACAATGATTCCAGTATATAGGCCCCAAAACAACATATGCAGGATTTTTTTTTTTTTACTCTGAATCATTATACAAGTATTTGAAGTAGCATTCCCTCCAATTGTTAGTGTTCAATCTCCCCCAAACTATTTTGAATTTCTAAATACAATTGAATTGTATTTAATTATCTATTCACAGATTGCTTTTTCTTAGTACATTATAAGTTTCCTAATATTAGGACCATTTCATTTTTTGCCTTTGTGTACCTTGTATAGTAACTGATACATAATAGGCATGTAATAAGTATTGGTGGAACACAATTTCTTCTTGGCTTTACTAAATCTCTCCTGTTAAAATATGCTAAGCATTGCAAGATCGGTGTACATTTTCTGACAAATCCAATCTCTTTTCCTTAAACATATTATTATTATTATATTCAAGTCTAGACACCTAGATAATATTGCCTGTGGAAATTGTAGCAGTATTTGATGTTTTAGGAATATTATAAATGCCACCATCCTTCCTTTTTATTCAAATGTTATAATTTTGTTTCTTATCTGGACAAATCAAGAGAAGCTGTTTTTTTTTTTTTTTATTATTGTTTTATGTTAGATTCATTTGAGTCTACTGAGATCATATGTTTTGAGAGGGCTACTTCTAATGTGAGTGTATTTGTAGCCATATACATACAAACTCATTATATATATATGGAACATTTGCAGAACCCTGAGATCTTGGGCTTGGCCCCTCTTTTACTCATTAAATTTCAAGATTAATCTTCTCGGGGCTTATAATGTGGCTGCTGGCTACTTGAAGAAGAAAGAATTTCATGGCTTAAATCAATTCGTTTACTTCTTGAAGCATTTGTAATTTCCTTCCAGGGATGTAGCAAGAGGAAATATTTAAAAATCCTAATTAACTCCACTAATGCCTTTTTTTCCCAAAATGTGCTTAGATAGATGTAAAGGTCCCCTATTTTGTGTCTGTACTAGCTCACTATACATTCAATTTGTTGAGTTTTATATTAGCATAAAAGGGCTTTTTTTGGGAGGGGAGGGGTCTATCTTTTTATATGCCTCCTAGAATTATGAGTGAATGTTCCATGTGTTTGAGTTTGCTCCTATATTTCACTCTTAAATTTTTGGAACAAGAGTAACTCCAAAGGGAAACACAGAGAGCATAAAATGTTCAGATGTTATTCATCTCCACTGTTGAACAAGCAGCTGCTCTTATTTCTTTATGTGTTTCTCAGGAAGCTAGATTCTTGTTTAGTTGGTAGAATATGCTCTGACTTCTCAAAGAAAATGGATTTTTAAAAAAATATGTTTGTGCTGAAATTTTAGGTTAATACCAACATAGCCTTTAGGCTGATGTGCATTTACAAGACTCATGTGCATCCTTTACATACCAATAAATCCCTATAGAACAGCTACTCAGATCCTGATAGCTACAGGACTTCTTCTCCTACTTCACCTTTGTAATATCCTTTGAATATATAATTCCGTTTTGCCTCTGACATTACTATCACCCTAGTAAAGATCTCATCTTCTCAGATCTATACTATTATAATGGCTTGCTAGTTGGTATGCCCACCACAAATCTCTTCAGACTTTGATTATTCCACTCCTTAGTTGCCAAAGTGATATTTCTCAAGTGGAAATATAACCATGTCACTCTTCCTCTTTTAACTAAATTTCAGTGATACCTTTTCACCTCCAAAATCAAATATAAATTCATCTGTCTTTTAAAGCCCTTTTAAACCCAGCTCTATACCCTACACACACCCTTCCAATATTCTTAAATCTTAACTCTGATATATATACCTTGATTCAGAGACACAGATCTTCTTGCTGTTCTTACAATAAGACACTCCACCTTTTCACTCTGGGCATTTTCATAGACTGTCTCTCTTGTCTGAAATGCTCAACATTTCATCTCTCCCCACCCCTCTCCTGATCAGCCACCATCTCTACCTCCATTTCTCCTTCAAGTTCCAGCTAAAATTCCACACATCTGTAGGAAGCCTTTCCCAATCCCTTTTCATTCTAGTACCTTCCCTCTGTTGAATATTTCCTTTTTTATTCTGTATATAGCTTGTTTGTACATAGCTTTTTTCATGTTATTTCCCCCATTAGATTGAAAGTTCCTTTAGTACCCTTTAGTTCCGTGTCTTATATTTCTTTGTATCCTAAGTATTTAGCACAATGCCTGACACATAGTAGATGCTTATTGATTGATTATCAAGTAGATGCTACTTGATGCCACTTGAACCTTAGGATCATGAACATGCAACACTTTTTGGAAATATTGTGAATTATCAATTAATATCTAGTTATTTTCTAGATTCTTACAAAATAAAGGGACACACTATTTCACTTCACTATTCAGCTTCAGACAAAACAAAATATGATGACTAGATTAAAAAGGCAATGTCTATTTAATTCCAAGACAGGACCCTCTTGATTCAAAACTGACATATCTTGGAAAGGCATAGAGGTGAAGATAATATTCACTTTAATAGCTGACAGTTTCAAATATAAAAGATACATAATTTTGCCACCTGTCTTTAAAAGGACAAGGTTGAATGGTGTAGAATCTAGCAAGAAGGAATATAGGATTGAAAAATCATAGACAGAGCTGGGAGGGACCTTAGTGATCAATTGGTCCATCTCCTTACTCCCTTTATATTATAGGTTAAAGGAATTTAGTTAGTTAAATGACTTGTCCTAGGTCACACAGATAACAAGTGGCAAATCCATCCTTTAAACTTAGGTCCTCCAGGGACCTAACTGATAACTGATAACTTCATGTTTGAATAGAACAGAAATAGTAGGCTGGACTTTTGAACACAGGGGTTGGATTATCATATTACTTTACTTTCCCCCTTTCTGTTGCATTAAGGACTGTTGTTTCAGTTTCTCTTCCATTTCTCTCTTTTCCATCCTTCTTTCAGTAATATTTGTGTAACTTTAGGGTTACCATTAAGAATAATGTACTGTAATACAATAAATATTTTTTATGTATCCTCTAGTGCCAAGTTAAATGCTGAAGTGTTATGTGCTAAGTGTCAGGGATGCAAAAAAAGAAAAAAGAAAGACAAATTTTGCCCTAAAGAAACTTAAATTCTAATGGAAGAAGACAACACACACAAAAGGAAGCTGAAAAGCAAGGGGAAGGGAGTACAAAGGGTACCCTGTTAGGGATCATGAATTGAAACTACACAACAGCTTGTGGGAAATGAAGAGTCGGCTGATCTTTTGAGCCCTCTGTAAAAGGAGACTTTAGGGGTGTGTGGAAAAGGTGAAGAACTTACAGATCAAGCACATATTGATCAGTGATTGTTAGCTAAATTAGTTGAAGCCTTAAGGCCTCAGTTTTGGCTTCTCTGGAGTCACGTGATTTTAGATAAGGCCTGGACTACATTCCATTGTCCAAAGAAGGGATTAAAAAAGTACATGTGGCCAAAGAAGCTATACCATCACCTTATCTACTGCGTTTCACTAACCAAATAGGGGAATAGAGACTTATGTGTACAGCTCTCCCTCACTTAAATCCAATTCATTTGAATGTCATGACATCACATCTCTGATATTATGATCCTCTTTGAGAATGAAGGACAAACAGCAATTTTCACTACCTATTGGTCAGAATTATGGTGAAGAATAACAGTTCAATAGTTAAAGCTTCTATAGAAGATTTATGGCATCACATGGAGGACAATCTTACAGGATGATATATGGATGAACTGTGATCTGTACCGTTGGAAGATATAATATGCTTACCACCTAGGCCATATGCTCATTAAAGCATTGCAATAGCAATTATTTGGGTATATGTTATATCCCCTTACTAAGCTATAGATGCTATGAATTCCAGACTATGTCTAAACTTAACCAGAGCCAAAGCTACAAATTTCTTATTGCCTAAAACAATATTCTGCAGAGAATTGGATATGTTATAAAAGTTAACAATAGGAATCCCACTACATGGAGTACTGGCTTCTGCCCTGGTCATTTCTGTATATGTGCTCAGTGAAGAAATTAATACTTTTGGATAATATTACAATGTCTGGTTGTCCCTTAATGTTTATCCCCCTGATGACTTTGGGGAAGGGAGCAAGTTTCTTTGTGTGTCTTTCTCTTTCTCTGTCTCAGTGTTTCTATCTCTGTGGGTCTCTGTCTCTCTGCCTCTGCCTTTTTTTTTTTACTCTCTGCCTCTGCCTTTCTATTTCTTTCTGTCTAAATTTGTTTTTATGTTTGTCTCTTTTTCTGTCTGTTATCTCAATCTTCTCATGAGAGATGGGAAAGACAACAATCTCTTATGTCAAGCACTTTGGATATCTTCACATGTACTGCCTAGGTGAAACTGAAGGGTAATCTTATACTTCTGGTTGCCACTCCTCCATTGTCCCCCTTCCTCCCATATAGGTGCCAACAATAATCTTGAGAGATGATTTTTAGATTATGTTTGTCTTGGAAGTTTGAGAGGTCAGGGCTTCCTCATGAGGCACTGGCTATTTTTTAGTATTTTTTTTTTTTTTTTGCTAATACAGTATTTGCTGAAGATGACTCAAGGAGTAGCCCAATGCTGAGTTTGGTTTGCCAGATACATTTGACTTGAGATATTCAGATAGTGAAGAAGGAAAAGGTCAGATAAGCTTATCCTGCAGTCTTAAAAAAAACTTTCACTTTTTGTTGTTTAGGTATCAACTTTTTGGCAGAGTGTAACAGTAATTATGAATTGTTACTTCTTAATTAAGTTTATATTGATGAGCACTTCTGAGGTTATTTATTTGTTTTTAGTATTACTGTGTGAAAAAAAAAGAAACAAATTGCTATCCTATGCCTGATTTACATTGTACACTGAGCCAACTTCTTACTTCTTTGGGAGGGAGATCCCAAATATAAGCCAAAGTTTTGAGTGACTTTCCTCTGGATCTGTGGTAGTAGGATAAAGAACCAGAAGTGAGAAAAAGAATCTGACCTTAGGGACCAAGCTCCCTTAGAACTGAACTTGGCCCATGTGAATGAGTCCAGAACTATGAAGGGTGGTTAAGTCAGAGAGGACAAGTAATCAAACCTCAATGTAAATATGTGTAGAAGGCTGAAACTCTTGAGTTGTTGCACTGTGGTCGGTTCAAGCACTTGAGACTAACTACCGACTGGATAATACTCTATGGACATGTGCTTGGGGAATAGCCCTTCCCACTATCCTGTGCCGGCTCGATAATTTGTGTATACAGAGAATTGTAGGAGGGACTAGTGGGTGGAGTAAGACTAGCCAGGATCACTTTGGCGGTGGACGAGGAAGAAGGAGGTTGTGGAGATCCTGCTTCCATCCCCTATACTTCTACCCCTAAAGACCAAGAATAAAGACTAAGGACTTTTGCTTATCCTGACTCGGACTGATTCTAAGGTATCCTGGGTGCTAATGCGGTCCTCACAAATATGAGTTGCTTTTAGCAGCCTAGGTCCATATAGATGGATTGTAGGAATTCAAGGTCTGTCTCTCCACTTACACATTCCCAAATGTGTCACAGAGCTATAGAAGAGCTGGTGTGAACTGGGCTGATTGAATGGTTCGGAGCTGTACCAACTATCCTCTTAGAAATAACAAGGGATTCCTCTTAGTAATCATTCCCTCTACTTAGAAATTAACTGATTACAAGAATCAGAACCAATTATTTATCACATTAATGAAGAATGAGAGAGAAAGAGAGAGACAGACAGACAGACACACAGAAACAGACAGAGAGAGAGGAGAGAGAGAGAGAGAGAGAGAGAGATATTGAGAGAGACACACACACACACACACACACAGAGAGAGAGAGACAGAGAGAGAGAAAAAAGAGAGAGAGAGAGAGAGAAAGAAAGAGAGAGAGAGAGGAGAGAGAGAGGAGAGAGAGAGAAGAGAGAGAGAAAGAGAGAGAGAGAGAGAATTTATTTTGTTAAAGACACAATATTAGCAATTAGACAATTGTGTTTTATTATCTGGAATGACTTGAAGCAAAAAGGAATTGTGGGAAAATTCCCAATCAAAGCAAATGACCAGTGTAAAATAAAGCCAGTTTACAATCTGAATCTATGTACATCTCTCTCTCTCTCTTAGAATGGAAGCTCCTTAAGGACAAGGACTGTTTTATTTTGTCTTTGTAGCTTGAGATTTAGCAAAGAACTATGGAATATCATGACTACTTGATAACTATTCAGTGGAATGTATTATATGAATAGGAGACATAAGATATAATAGCTAATAATAATAATAGCTCATATTTATTTAGCGTTTATTTTGTGCCAGACACTGTTAAGTGCTTTACAATTATGATTTCATTTATTTCTCATAACAACTCTGAGAGGTAGGTAATATTATTATCCCCATCATACAGATGAGGAAATTAAGGGGGGGGGGGGGCAATGACTTGCTCAGGGTCAAACAGCTAAGTCAGTCTTGGAGGCCACTAACTTGAACATAAAAAACCCTAACAATTACATATTAACTTAGAAAACACACATTGACATTATCTATTTTTACTGATTTTTTTTATTTGTTCTGTTAAATATTTCCTATTCATATTTTAACCTTGCTGGTAGCACTCCCAATTGAATATTTGACCTTTCCACTCCAAAACATATCAACATCTATGGATCAGTAAACACTCATTCAAGGAACTTCAAATGCTGTTGGAAGATAGACATTCTAAAAAAGATGTCAGATCATACTTATAGTTATGTCATCTTAAATGCTTGTTGGTTTTCCAGCCTTATATGATATGATGTAGATATGGAAACTTTATTTGTAAATTCTAAAAAAAAAAAAATTAGCTTGTAAAGCATTCTATGTGTTTCCCTTTCATTGTGTTTGACTTTTAACACAAAGAGGACCATATAGACTATAGTGGAATATTTTTTTTTATATGAATAGGCATCATGCCAAGTAAATCCTCACCAAAAAAATATTTATCATTATAGGATGTGTTCTCTTTTTTATTTACCATGCAGAATTTAGTAAATCTCTTTAACTATAATAAGGGTGATCTGGATCCTTCAAACAAAGCCCAGAAAAATATTTTAAAAATTGTCCATCATTTCTTTAAGAAAAAAATTTAATTAGCAAACTTTCCCTTTTCACCATTTTTGGCAATATGATCATGTGAACTGAAACATAGGATAAGGAAGCATAGCTGGGACTAATTTCCTAACTCAGTACCAGATGTTGTTTTCAAGGCTCCTCCCCCTTGCACACCCTGCACTACTGACTCCTATCCCTTCTTTTTGTAAGGTTTCTCAGATAAAAAACCATTATGTAGTTGTAAGCTAATATTTTAGATTTTTTTTCCCTCACTAGCATGTAATAGAGGAGGAAGGTCAATGGGGATACCACTACCTGAAATATCCAAGGAAGTTCTTTTCTATACAGATAGAATATATACAATAATATCATTAAATAGAATATATACAACAATATCATTAAATCCATTTTTATTTAAAATCTGGTGAGAAAGGTAAGGTGTAATTTGAACAATGAGGGTTAGGAAACAAGGTATATGTAGGCAGTAGTTCTTGGCTTTCTCTAAAGAAATCTTAGGAAGCATCAGTGCTCTTGGGTAGGATTTCCTTTCCAAGCTTTCACATAGTTGGAAAATGACTCAAGAGGTTATAGCTGACAAGGGGGAAGCACTAACTAAATATAAGCCAAAAATATTTACTTCTCCAAAATAAATTTTAAGCTATTGCATATCTTTTTCAATTTCTTTGATGCTGAAAAGTAAGTTTAAATTCTATTTCAACTAATCTTTTCTTCAACAATGGGACAAGTCACTGATTTCCTGTGAATGTCAATGCCTTGAAATGCTTTGTACATCTATGTAAATGTGAGTTTGAGTTCATTTTCACTACCATTTAAGATATGGTCTTTTCACTAGAAATATCAAAACTCAGATGAGAATAAATGACCAACCTGGATTCCAGAGAACTCTTAAGAGAATTTACCTTAATAGAAATGTGGTATAAGGTTTCAGATTGAGAGGTATTAGATCAGACAAGGTACTTTTTTTTTTTTTTTTTTTTTTTTTTTTTTTTTTGCTTAACTGTACTTTGAAAGCAACAAAGAAGCACCAGTAATCCTGATGTGTGTGCTACTTTTAGTTTTAAAGAGTAGCCTGAGCCATAAAAGGTTATGTGACTTACTTAGAATCACACAGCTAGTCTGTGTTAGGGTCTTTAATTTAGGTCTTACTGTCTTTTAAGATTGATTCTCTATGATTCCAATTAATGCATATAGTTTTATATATGCACAGCAGAGATATAGGACCAGAAGGAATCCCTATAGTTCATTGTCTTCTTTCCTCTCCCTTACTTTTAGACAAAAATACCTTCACATTGCCACAAGGCTAGTTTTTTAAATTAATTATTATCATTATTTTTTTTTTAGAATAGAGAGAGCACCAGCCCTATAGTGAGGAGAACCATAGTTTAGATTTGAAAACAACCAACCAATCAATCAATGATGATTTACCAAGCACTTATTTTATTGCAGACACTGTTAAGCTTACATTCGGATAGGAAAGTTAATATGTAAATAGCTGGGTACATATAAGATACACACACACACACACACACACACACACCCAAACACACACACATATACATACATACAGTGCAGAAGGGAGGTAACCTTAGAGAGGAAAGAACTAGCAGCTGGAGAGCAGTTAGGAAAGGACTCTTGTAAAAGGTGGTGTTTGAACTAAGCTTGAAGCAAACCAGGGATTTTAAGAGGCATACATAGATGAAGAAGGAGGGACAATCAGTGCTCACTCATGGAGCAGATGGAAGAGGGAGGATCAGGCATCCAATGAACAGCAAGTACAGCAATATAGATAGATTGCTAGAATGTAATAAAGTATAATAAAATTTAAAAGTAACAAAGTGATCCAATGCCAGAAGGTTTTATATTTGATCTTGGAGTTAATAGGGCACCCATGGAGGAAGAGAAGAAAGAAGAGGTATGACAAGGATGTCTTTATTCAAAAAAAGTATGTGTATATGTATGCATACATAGGGTATGGATATGCATATGTATATACATAGTGTGTATATATATGTGTGTGTGTTTTGTGTGTGTGTGTGTGTATGTGTGTGTGTGTGTGTGTGTGTGTAAATGTCACCTTAAAATCTTGAAAAATATTGTCAGGAATTTCAGCAGAAAAACTTAGTATTTTAAGACTAAAAAGTATTTGATTCCAAGAGACGACACAGAATGCTTTTGTTTTTTAAAAAGAAACCTATTCATGCTACATGTTTCTGTGACAGGATTTATACATTCCTGAGAAGTTTCCACAGGTTGTGATAAACATTCCCATTCTGTCAAGTGGCTGGACTACTTGTTAGAATAGTCACTGTTGATAAACAATATTAACTTGGAGAAGGATCCAAATTTTCAACCTCATCAGTGGTTATGAGTGACTTTTAAGTGAACAAGATGGTTAGCCCATTTGGATAACTTAAATTCTAGCTCTCTCCAATTTGACACATAGTATATTAGGGGAAGAAGGAAAATGATACATCTTGCAACAGAGTACTACTTCTAATCTGGTAATAATGTTGACATTCTATAAAGTTTTTCTTCACTAATCAGAATGCTTATGTTTTCACAGGTTTTCTTATATGAAATGAGCTCAAGGAAATCTTCCACCTACCTAGGAAATTGAATCACCTTAAGTTCAGAATTATAATACTGACAAGTGCTTCAACTCAATTCAGTATTCAAATAGGTCTTTATAGAAAAATAATAGAATTGAGGAACCAATGGGGGAAAAGAGCAGCTCTAGCAGAAAAAAAAATTCCTAATAATTTCTTTTCTCCTTTTTTTTTTTTTTTTGCCTTCTATGACATATATTGAATTGTTTTATTTTCTTGATATTAATTGTCAGGCCCAAATTAGCACAAGTAGTGGGGATTTGATCCATATTTTGTTGCATCTCAGTTTCAGAGGCTGCATTGAGTGCACCATCATCTGTTTTTTTTTTTTTTTTTATAACTTTTTATTGACAGAACCCATGCCAGGGTAATTTTTTACAACATTATCTCTTGCACTCACTTCTGTTCCGATTTTTCCCCTCTGTCCACCCCTTCCCCCAGATGGCAAGCAGTCCTATACATGTTAAATAGGTTACAGTAGATCTTGGATGCAATATTTGTGTGCAGAACCGAACAGTTCTCTTGTTGCTCAGGGAGAATTGGATTTAGAAGGTATAAATAACCCGGGAAGAAGAACAAAAATGCAAGTAGTTTACATTCATTTCCTAGTGTTCTTTCTTTGGGTGTAGCTGCTTCTGTCCATCCTTGATCAAGTGAAACTAAGTTAGATCTTCTCTTTGTTGAGGAAATCCACTTCCATCAGAATACATCCTCATACAGTATCATTGTTGAGGTATATAATGATCTCCTGGTTCTGCTCATTTCACTCAGCATCAGTTCATCTAAGTCTCTCCAATCCTCTCTGTATTCATCCTGCTGGTCATTTCTTACAGAACAATAATATTCCATAACATTCATATACCACAATTTACTCAACCATTCTCCAATTGATGAGCATCCATTCATTTTCCAGCTTCTAGCTACTACAAACAAGGCTGCCACAAACATTTTGGCACATACAGGTCCTTTTCTCTTCTTTAGTATCTCTTTGGGGTATAAGCCCAGTAGAAACACTGCTGGATCAAAGGGTATGCACAGTTGATAACTTTTTGGGCATAGTTCCAAATTGCTCTCCATAATGGCTGGATGTGTTCACAATTCCACCAACAATGTATCAGTGTCCCTGTTTTCCCACATCCTCTCCAACATTCCATGTTATCTTTCCCTGTCATTCTGGCCAATCTGACAGCTGTGTAGTGGTATCTCAGAGTTGTCTTAATTTGCATTTCTCTGATCAATAGTTATTTGAAACACTCTTTCATATGAGTGGTAATAGTTTCAATTTCATCATCTGAAAATTGTCTGTTC
This sequence comes from Sarcophilus harrisii, assembly GCF_902635505.1. Taxonomy (NCBI): domain Eukaryota; kingdom Metazoa; phylum Chordata; class Mammalia; order Dasyuromorphia; family Dasyuridae; genus Sarcophilus; species Sarcophilus harrisii. The sequence continues at coordinate 174,004,334 of NC_045426.1, read as the reverse complement.
ATATCCTCTGACCATTTATCAATTGGAGAATGGCTTGATTTCTTATAAATTAAAGTCAATTCTCTATATATTTTGGAAATGAGGCCTTTATCAGAACCTTTGACTGTAAAAATGTTTTCCCAGTTAATTGTTTCCCTTCTAATCTTGCCTGCATTAGTTTTGTTTGTACAAAAACTTTTTAATTTGATATAATCAAAATTTTCTATTTTGTAGTCAATAGTGATCTCTAGTTCTTCTTTGGTCATAAATTCCTTCCTCTTCCACAGGTCTGAGAGGCAAACTATCCTATACTCTTCCAATTTATTTATAATTTCATTCTTTATGCCTAGATCATGAACCCATTTTGACCTTATCTTTGTGTATGGTGTTACGGGTCAATGCCTAGTTTCTGCCATACTAATTTCCAATTTTTCCAGCAATTTTTGTCAAATAATGCATTCTTATCCCAAAATCTGGGCTCTTTGGGTTTGTCAAACACCAGATAATTAAAGTTATTGGCGGTTTTGTCCTTTGAACCTAACCTATTCCATTGATCAACTAGTCTATTTCTTAGCCAATGCCAGATGGTTTTAGTAACTGCTGCTTTATAATATAATTTTAGCTCTGGTATAGTTAGGCCACCTTCATTTGATTTTTTTTTCATTAATTCTCTTGAAATTCTTGACCTTTTGTTTTTCCATATGAACTTTGTTATTTTTTTTTCTAGGTCATCAAAATAGTTTTTGGGAAGTCTGATTGGTATAGTGCTAAATAAATAGATTAGTTTAGGTAGTATTGTCATCTTTATTATATTTGCTCACCCAATCCAAGAGCATTTAATATTTTTCCAGTTGGTTAGATCAGACTTAATTTGTGTGGAAAGTGTTTTGTAGTTTTGCTCATAAAGTTTCTGATTTTCCCTTGGCAGATAGATTCCTAAATATTTTATACTATCAGTAGTTACTTTAAATGGAATTTCTCTTTGTAACTCTGACTGTTGGATTTTGTTAGTGATATATAAGAATGCTGATGACTTATGTGGGTTTATTTTATAACCAGCAACTTTGCTAAAGTTGTGGATTATTTCTAATAACTTTTTAGTAGAATCTCTGGGGTTCTCTAAGTATACCATCATATCATCGGCAAAGAGTGATAATTTGGTTTCCTCATTGCCTATTCTTATTCCTTTAATCTCTTTCTCAGCTCTTATTGCCAAAGATAGCATTTCTAATACAATATTAAATAGTAACGGAGATAGTGGGCAACCTTGTTTCACTCCTGATCTTACTGGGAATGGTTGCAGTTTGTCCCCATTACATATGATGCTTACTGCTGGTTTTAAATAGATGCTACTGATTATTTTAAGGAAAAGTCCATTTATTCCTATACTCTCAAGTGTTTTTAATAGGAATGGATGTTGGATTTTACCGAATGCTTTTTCTACATCTATTGGGATGATCATATAGTTTTTGTTAATTTGGTTATTAATATGGCCAATTATACCGATAGTTTTCCTAATATTGAACCAGCCCTGCATTCCTGGTATAAATCCTACTTAATCATGGTGAATTATCCTGGGGATGATTTTCTGTAGTCTTTTTGCTAATATTTTATTTAAGATTTTAGCATCAATATTCATTAGGGAGATTGGTCTATAATTTTCTTTCTCTGTTTTCAACCTACCTGATTTAGGTATCAATACCATGTCTGTATCATAAAAGGAATTTGGTGGGACTCCTTCATTCCCTATTTTTTTCAAATAGTTTATAAAGCATTGGGACTAATTGTTCTTTGAATGTTTGGTAGAATTCACATGTAAATCCATCTGGTCCTGGGGATTTTTTTTAGGGAGTTGATTAATAGCTTGTTCTATTTCTTTTTCTGAAATAGGAGCATTTAAGCAATTTACTTCCTCCTCTGATAATCTGGGATGCCTATATTTTTGGAGGTAGTCATCCATTTTGCTTAGGTGTGCACAATCATCTGTGAACCAAAAGTAACACATTAACTTCCTCAGTTTAGCCTTTTCTGAAGCCATGCTGGCTTTTAAGAAGATGGCCTTCTTCAGGTAAAGGATTAACCTAATAAATAGAACTTTGGTTAAAAAAAACAAACAAACAAACAAACAAAAAAAACTTGTTAACAAAGATTAAGAGAGAGACAAATTTCTTCTTCAGTTGGAAGTTCACCTACAAAGGTGACTTCAATCTGGAGTATATGGTCAGTGGCTTTAGCATTGATTGATAATGGTCTGTTGAGAAGCTAAGGAAGTTTTTAGCCTATCTCTCTAGGATCATTTTCTTATTACTAATCAATGTGACTTCATCAGCACTGAACAGTTTAGATGTACCACAGGCCTTTGGCCTATAAATAGCCTTGAGAGCATTATAAAAGTACTTTGGATTGTTAGTATTATTGTAAAACTGAATTTTATCTGCTGTCCTACTGAATCTCTAGGAATCCTGGGAATCCTGAATCTCTAAGTTTTGCTTGCATTTTACTTTTGATGGAGTTAATCACTTCCTCCTTGGAGAAGAATGAATTATCTTGCTGGTAAATCCTAGGGAGGTCTCATATTTTATTTAGCAGTTTTTGAATTTCCCATTATTTTCATGAAAACAATCTTGATGTTGGCAAGTGTTCTGGTCCAGATGAGTAAATATGGTATATCAAATCTCTAAATGCTGCCCATTCCTTTTTTACTCCACTATTAACAACCATGTGATGGCTCAGTTTCCCTTCAAGTTAACAACATATTGTTCATACTTGAAGAAGTACTGTGATCTGTTGGCATTAAGTGTTCTGGTAGTTGGTCTGCCTTGGGGACCACTAGTTTTGTTGAATGTGAATGTGTAGCTTGGAGAGAATCTCCATGATTGGTCCAATACTTTGTGTCACATATCATCTGCATCATTTCCACATCCTGTCTGTCTCTTTTCCTTACAATAACATAGTGTATTAAATGGCACTGTCTGCCCTGAGAATACATATATGAAATGTTATTGCATTTAGATGAATGGAATACAGTGTTGGTAATGGGAAGGCCATGAGATATATGAATCTTCAGTAATAAATGATCATTGCTTTTGCTGTTTTCCAATTCTATTTCTCCCAAGGATTACTCCCACCCATGTATGATAGTCTGTGTCTACTCTTCACTAAAAGTCACCCAGAAAGGGCAGCTAGGTGGTGCAGTGGATAGAGCACCAGAAAAGTACTCTGAAGTTAGAACGACCTGAGTTCAAATCTGTACTTAGACACAAAAAAATTCTAGTTGTGTGATCCTGGACAAGTCACTTAACCCCAATTGCCTCTGGAAAATACAAAAACAAAAACAAACAAATAAAAAACATCCAGAATTATAAGCTTGTCCTTTGTTTTTTTTATTATACATGTTAAAATGTTTTATTATACATATTAAAATATATGCTAAATCTAATAAACTAGATTAGTTTTAATTGCAAAAGTTTTGCCAGATTCATGGTACTCCACATCATTGCAGCCACTACAGAAAAATACATATCCAGTTCTGACTTTGATAAGTTGGCTTTCATTTACCAGGCTTGTTTAATTATGGGCGGCTATTTGTATGTGATATTTGCTGAGTCTTGTCACAATCAGAGCTTTTTGTCTTTTAGATCCATTGCATTTTGCATTGTCCATAAACATCTGCCCATATGCATGTGGTGAGTGAAATCATCTTCACAGAAGTTCTTGTGTTTTGAGCATGAGATAGGATCCTCACCTGTCACAGTTAGTAAGACAATATTAGGTTAAATGAAGCAGACAATTTTTAGGAGTATTTTTTATAGTCCCTTCCTCACATCAGTTGGTGAGAAGTGCGGTCTTTAAGAAGACAAAAGGGGCTGCCTGTAATGGGCTGAGGTTTGAGTTGATGCACTGAGGTCCCAAGTACGTGAGGCTAAATAGTAATTGGACTATACTCTATTAATATACATGATTGGATAAAGAATGGTCCCTGCCCACTCTCTGTGCAAGTCCTGATGTGTTGTATAGGAAATGACTATTTTGGTGGGTGGAGGCAGAGAGGGAGAGAGGAAGAGAAGCTGGGAGAGATTGGCCTGGGTTCCATACTCCTAGCTCCTGGTTGTGTGGCTGCTGGTCTAGCTAGCTTCTTGACTCAGCTGCACACATTGCTATTGCCGATTATCTTCCACCTCCGATCTTTCTTCACTGAGAATAAAGACTGACGATTTTCCCCTAACCTGAATTCCTGACTATGGCTGATTTAAAAATACGCAGTCTTCACAGCTGCCCAATTCCACTCCTGCTTTAGTCCAGTGAGAAGATGATCTTATGGCTGAAAATGCCTATGTGTAGGGTTGTGATTACAGCTTCCATTGTATCTGTATCTGCTGCTTCATAGGACTTTGAAGTAAATAATAATGATAAAATGGTATGGATGATGTCTTTTGGCTAGAGTATCAAATTAGGTGAAGCAGAATTATAAGAAATTGTGGGCCTCATTCTCTCTTCCAGAGTCATCGAAGTTGAGTAACAAGACAAAAGTTAGGGTGATTGAAAATAGATGGTGGTAATGGTGATAGTGGGAGCCAAGATGACAGAGAGGAGAAATGTGGTTTTCTGAGCTCTCCCCAATGTCCCTCAAATTGACAGCAAATCAAGCTTCTGAATTGGTTTTGGAGTGACAGAACCCACAAATATTTGGAATGCAACAAATTTTCAGTAGAAGATAATTTGGAAGATCTTCAGAAAAGGTCTGTTTCAATCAGTCATGGAGGGAGACAGGCTGAGCACAGGCTGCTAAGCACAGACAGTACATATACCCAGGGCAATATGTCATTCCACATTCTGGGGAAATCTACCAGGAGGAATCTATAACAGTGTCAGCTCCTCTGTCCTGGTTGCAAACCAGTAGATCAACTAATTAGCTGTAAGACATCCAACACAAATACAAAAGTCAATAATGAGACCCTGAGCCCCAGAATATCACAGGACGTAGCCATGGCCACCTAGCCCCAGAAGTTAGTCAGCACTGTCCCAGCACAGCTGTTATTACCTGTAGAGGAAGCTTGAACAATCTCTCCTTTGCCCTAAAAGCAGACCTCAACCTTTAAAAAAAATGAGCAAAAAAGCAAACAAACAAGCAAACAAAAACAAAAACAAAACCTCTGATAGTTTTTAATTGAGAAAAAGAAGAACAGATTTCAACCCCTGAGGACACTAAAAGCTAATTGTCTCCAGATGAAGCTGTAAAGGGTGATACGAATTAGTCCCCATCTCACAGGGCTCTCTTGTGAGAATTCAAAGGGATCTTAAAAAACAGTTAGAAGAAAAATGGAGAAAGGAAATGAGAACTTTGCAAGAGGGTATGGAAAAGAAAACAAAGAAATTATCTGGAGAAAACTACTTGCAAAATAGATTTGACAAAATGGAAGAAGAAAACAACTCCTAGAAAAACAGAATTTGTGAAATGGAAAAAGAAAACTCCTTGAAAAAACAGAATTTATGAAATGGGGAAAAAAAATCCATACAACAAAACAACTCATTTAAAAATTCAATTGGTCAAAAACAAAAGGAGCTAAAAAAGGTAACTGAAGAAAATAATTCATAAAAAGTAGAACTGAACAAATAAAAATTAATAACTCATTGAGACATCAAGAATCAATCAAACAAAAAAATGAAAAAAAAAATAGAAGAAAATGTGAAATAACTCATTGGAAAAACAACTGACCTGGAAAATAGATGTAGGAGAGACAATCTAAGGATTATTGGATTTCCTGAAATCTATGATAAAAAAAAAAGAGCCTAGACATTATCTTTAGGAATTAATTAATAAAAGCTGCACTGATGTCCTAGAATCAGAAGGTAAAATAGTCATTGAAAGAATTCACCAATAACCTCCTGAAAGAGACCCCAAAATAAAAAATCCAAGGAATATTGTAGCTAAATGTCAGAACTATTGGACCAAGGAAAAAACTTTTTGCAAGCAGCCAGAAAGAAACAATTCAAATATCAAAGAGCCACAATTAGAATTAATGAGAATTTAGCAGCTTCCACCTTAAAGAATCTATGGGCCTGGAATCTGACATTCTGAAAGGCAAAGGAAGTTGGATTGCAGTCAAGGATCAACTATCCAGCTAAATTGAGCATTATCTTTCAGAGAAGAAGATGGACATTCAATGACACAGATGAATTTCATTTATTTCTAATGAAAAGACCAGAGCTGAACAAAATATTTGATCTCCAAATACAGAACTCAAAAGAAACATAAAAAGGAGGAACTCTTGAGAACTATATCTATTATGGATAAACTTAGTGAGTGCAGGTATAATTTGATTTTAGTGTGGTAATACAAAAAAAACAAAAACAAAAAAAAACTAGAGGTGGAAAGGGGTTGTACTGGAAAAAGAGGACAATGGACGTAAAATGCCTCATGAATAGCCAAAGAAGACCTATTATATTTGAGGGAAAGAAGGGAGGGGAATGAATATTTTGTGAATCTTACATCAGATTTGGCTCAAAGAGAAACTGTTAGACATATTTGGTTTCACAGAGAAGCTTGTCTCCCCTTATAGGCAGAAAAGGAAAAGGGAAAGGAGGCTAATAGAAGGGAAAAAAGAAAGCAAGGTATAAGAAAGGGGGAGGGATTGTAAAGGGGAGGGCTTTTTGAGGAAGCTGGTGGTCAGAAGCAAAATAATGGGGAGAAGGAAAAGGGGGAAAGGAAAGAGAAAAGCAAAACTTGGGGTAAATAAAGTGGCAGGAAATACAGAATTAGTCATTTTAACCGTGAATGTAAATGGGCTGAACTCTCCCATAAAATGGAAGCAGATTGCAGAGTGGAATCAGAGTCAAAATCCTACAATATGATGTTAACAAGAAACACATTTAAAGCAGTGATACATTTAGAATAAAGGTAAAAGGGTGGAGCAGAATCTATTATGCTTCAAGTGAAGTTAAAAAAAAAAAAAAAAAGCAAGGGTAGTGATCCTGATCTCAGATGAAGCAAAAACAAAAAGATCTAATTAAAAAAGAGATAAGGAAGGAAACTATATCTTGCTAAAGGGTATCATAGATAATGAAGTAATATCAATACAAACATACATGCACCAAGTGTTATGGAATCCAAATTCCTAGAAGAGAAGTTAAGAGAGCTGCATGAAGAAATAGTAAAACTATACTAATGGGAGAATCTCAACCTTGCTCTCTCAGAACTAGATAAATCAAAACAAAATAAATAAGAAAGAAGTTAAAGAAGTAAATAGAATTTTATAAAAGTTAGGTATGATAGATCTTTGGAGAAAATTGAATGGAGACAGAAAGGAGTGCATTTTTTTCTTGGTGATTCATGGAACCTACACAAAATTTGACCATATATTAGAGCATAAAGACTTCAAAATCAAATGCAGAAAGGCAGAAATAGTAAATGCATTTTTTTTTAGATCATGATGCAATAAAAATTACATGCAACAAAAGCCCAGGGGAAATAGACCAAAAATTAATGGAAAGCTAAATAATCTAATCCTAAAGAATAAATGGATAAAACAACAAATCATAGACATAATCAATAATTTCATCCAAGAAAATGACAATAATGAGACAACATACCAAAATTTGTGGGATGGAGCCAAAGTGATAATTAGGGGAAATTTTATATCTCTAAATGCTTACTTGCATAAAATAAAGAGAACATCAATGAATTGAGCTTGTAACTTAAAAAGCTAGAAAAAAAATCTATTTTAAACCCTCCAATTAAAACAAAATTTGAAATTCTGAAAATAAAAGGGGAGATTAATAAAATTGAAAGTAAGAAAATTATTGAATTAATAAATAAAACTAAGAGTTGGTTGTATGGAATAAAAACAACAAAATAGATAAACTTTAGTTAATTTGATTAGAAAAAGGAAAGAAGAAAATCAAATTGTTAGTCTCAAAAATGAAATGGGAGAACTTTTCACCAATTAAAAGCAAATTACAGCAATAATTAGGAATTATTTTGCCCAACTATATGTCATTCAATTTGATAATCTAAGTGAAATGGAGGAATACCTACAAAAATATAGAAGAGGAAATAAAGTATTTAAATAATCCCATTTTAGAAAAAGAAATAGAACAAGCTATTAATCAGCTCCTTAAGAAAAAATGCCCAGGGATAGATGGCTTTACATGGGAATTCTACCAAACATTTAAAGAACAATTAATTCCAATACTAAGTAAACTACTTGAAAAAATAGGGAAAGAAGGATTCCTACCAAATTTCTTTTATGACACAGATTATGGTACTGATACCTAAACCAGGTTGGGTGAAAAGAGAGAAAGAAAATTGTAGCCCAATTTCCTAATGAATATTGATGTAAAAATCTTAAATAAAATATTAGCAAAGAGATTTCAGAAAGTCGTCTCCAAGATAATACATCACTACCAAGTAGGATTTATACCAGGAACACAGGGCTGATTCAATATTAGGAAAACTATTATCATAATTGACTATATCAATAACCAAACAAAAATCATATGATTATTTCAATAGAGGCAGAAAAATCATTTGATAAAATCCAATACCCATTCCTATTAAAAATACTAGAGAGTATAGGAATACATGAAATTTTCCTTAAAATGATCAGTAGTATCTATTAAAATCATCAGCAAGCATCATATGTAATGAGGACAAACTAAAACCACTCCCAGTAAGATCAGGAGTAAAAAAAGGTTGCCCACTATCACCATTACTATTTTATATTGTATTAGAAATGTTAGCTTTGGCAATAAGAAAAGAAAAAGAAATTAAAGCAATTGGAGTAGGTAATGAGGAAACCAAATTATTACTCTTTGCAGATGATATGATGATATACTTAGAGAACTCTAGAAAGTCAACTAAAAAACTATTAGAAACAACTCACAATTTTAGCAAAGTTGCAGGATACAAAATAAATCCACATAAATCAGCAGCATTTTTATATATTACCAACAAAGTACAGCAACAAGAGATACAAAGAGAAATTTCGTTTAAAATAACTGTCGATAATATATTTGGGAGTCTATCTGCCAAGGCAAAGTCAGAACTATATGAGCAAAACTACAAAACATTTTCCACACAAATAAAGTCAGATCTAATCAACTAGAAAATATCAAGTGTTCATGGGTAGTTCACGGGAATATAATAAAAATGACAATGCTACCTAAATTAATTTTCTTATTTAGTGCCATACCAATCAAACTCCCAAAAAATTATTTTATGGATGTAGAAACATAATAACAAAGTTCATCTGGAAGAAGAAAAGGTCAGGCATTTCAAGGGAATTAATGAAAAAAATAGCCAATGAAGGTGACCTAGCTGTGTCAGACCTAAAACTATATCATAAAGTGGTGGTCATCAAAACCATTTGGTACTGGCTAAGAAATAGAATAGTCAATCAGTGGAACAGGTTAGGTTCACAGGACAAAATAGGCAATGACTATAGTAATCTAGTGTTGATAAACTCCAAGATCCCAGCTTTGGGGATAAGAACTCACTATTTGAGAAAAACTATTGGGAAAATTGGAAACTAATATGGCAGAAACTAGGCATTGATCCACATCTAACATCATATACTAAAATAAGGTCAAAATGGGTTCATGATTTAGACATACAGAGTGATATTATAAATAAATTAGAAGAACATAAGATAGTTTACTTCTCAGATCTGTGAAAAAGGAAGGAATTTGTGACCAAAGAAGAACTGAAGCTCATTATTGAACACAAAATAGATAATTTTGATTATATTAAGTTAAAAAGTTTTTGTTCAAACAAAATTAATGCAGACAAAATTAAAAGGGAAGCAATAAAATGGGAAAATATTTTTACATTCAAGATTTCTGATAAAGGCCTCATTTCTAAAATAAATAGAGAATTGACTCAAGTTCATAAAAATTCAAGACATTTTCCAATTGATAGTGGTCAAAGGATATAAACAATTTTCAGATAAAGAAATTGAAACCATTTCTACTCACATGAAAAGGTGTTCTAAGTCACTGTTGATCAGCAAAATGCAAATTAAGACAACTCTGAGGTACTACCACACACCTCTCAAATTGGCTAAGATGACAGTAAAAGATAATGATGAATGTTGGAGGAGATGTGAGAAAACTGGGACACTAATCCATTGTTGGTGGAATTGAGAACTGATCCAACCATTTTGGAAAGCAATTTGGAACTATGCTCAAAGTGTTATCAGATTGTATATACCCTTTGACCTAGCGGTGTTTCTACTGGGCTTATATCCCAAAGAGATCTTAAAGGAGGGATAAGGACCCACATGTGCAAAAATGTTTGTAGCAGCCCTTTTTGTAGTGGCTAGAAACTGGAAGCTGAGTGGATGCCCATCAGTTGGAGAATGGCTGAATAATTTATAATATATGAATGTTATGGAATATTATTGTTTTATAAGAAATGAGCAGCAGAATGATTTCAAAGAAGCCTGGAGAGACTTGCATAAACTGATGCTAAGTAAAATGAACAAAACCAGGAAATCATTGTACATGGCAACAGCAAGATTATAAGATGATCAATTCTATTGGATGTGGCTCTTCTCAACAATGAGATGATTCAGGCCAGTTCTAATGATCTTGGGATGATGAGAACCATCTACATTCAGAGAGAGGACTGTAGGAACTGAGTGTGGATCATAACATAGCATTTTCACTTCTTTTGTTGTTGTTTGCTTGAATTTTATTTTCTTTCTCATTTTTTTCTTTTTTGATCTGATTTTTCTTGTGCAGCAAGATAATTGTATAAATCTGTATATTTATTTTGGATTTACATATATTTTTTACCATATTTAATATATATTGAATTACTTCCCATCTACGGGAAGGGGTGGGGAGAATGAGGGAAAATTGGAACATAAAGTTTTGCAAGGGTCACAATTGAAAAATTATACTTGCCTATGTTTTGAAAATAAAAAGCTTCTATAAAAAAAAGAAAATAGCTTTGGATGCAGTGAATAGTCATGTCTTTGCTGTCTAACCCAGCTGTAAGTACTTCACAGAGACATCTTCTACCATTTTCATGGTCAGTTGGAATACATTTTTACATTAACCTAATCTGTGAGGGTAATCTAAACATATTTGGAACAGATAACCCCCTTCTTGAACTCACCAACAGGTTTGAGACTCATTAATTACCTCAACTTGTATTACTCCCTCTGCTGAAATAGTTTATCAATATGTGATTACTGACTATGCTACAGTTTTTTGGAGTCCTAGGTGACAGTTATATGGCAGGTGGACACCAAAGGTGGAAAGCAGAACTGAAAAGGGCTCAGAAGTACACTGTACTAAGTACTGGAAATACTAAGTGTCAGAGATAAACTAGGCACTGTGCTAAGTGCTATGGATACAAAAAGAGGTAACTGATAGTCCCTGCTTTCAAGGATCTTACATTCTATTGGAGAAGTTGCAAACGAGAATGTAATACAAGATAAATAGGGAATAATTAGCAAAGAATTGCCACTAGAATTAAGAGAGATTGGGAGAGGCTTCCAGTTAAAGATGGGATTTTAGTCAAGACTTGAAAGGAGTCAGGAAAGTCAGTAGGTGTAGTTAAACAGGGAGATCCTTTCAGGAATGGGCAGCAAATGTGGGGAGCTGAGAGTTGGAATGCTTTGTTCATGAAATAGCCAGGAAGCTAATGTGATAGCCAAAATCCAGAACTTCCATATCAAAGAAAAAATATCACAAGCAACCAGAAAGAAAGAATGCATGTAACGAGGAACCTCAGTCAGGATTACACACAATTTAGCAATCACTACTATACTTAAAGAACTTGGAATATGATATTCCAGAAGGCAAGAGATATGGGCTTATAGTTAAGAGTAAGTTTCTCAGCAAAACTGAGTATAATGCTGTAGGAGAAAACATGGATTTTTAATGAAATAGAGTACTTGCAAGCATTCCCTATGAAAAGACCAGAATGACAGAGAAACTTTGAAGTACAAACCTAGAAGTTAAAAGAAACAAAAAAAGTAAACATGAATAAAATTACATTTTCAATTTGGGACAGAGGAAATAGAATAAGAAAAAGCTGATCTGTGTTTGAAAATAAAATAACATCTAATTAAAAAAAACCAAATCAGATATTTATTGAGTGTTAATTGTGTTATTACCATTGTATTAAATATTGTAAAGAGGATAGAAAAACATATGGCATATCTTTTCTTTAAAAGAGTTGACAATTTGTTTGGGAAGACAAAACTAAAAAATGAAATAGTGAAAGTCATTAGTTGCTGAACAATTTAATAAAGATTGTAAGTTTGATGAAAATGAAGATTAGTATAGGCCTTAAGAGATGAGGAACATTTGTAGCCAGGAACAGGAAAGATACTTCAACAGGAGGAATACCATGAAAAAAAAAAAACAAAACAAAAAAACCAATGGAAGCAGAGATGATCATGTTATATGTGAGAGGTGATAAAGGTTCTGACTGAAGCAAAGGTTGCATATTAGAAAAATAAAGATTGATGGAATAGAGATGGATAGAGTGGGATCAGATTATAAAAGATCACAAAGGGGAAGAAGAAGAATTTGGACATTAATATACTAGATAGGTAAGTATCTGTGGTGCATTCTTCATCAGAGAAGTGACATGAATATGGTTATGCTTTCATTTACTTCTTCAATGAAGGACTTACATAAATAGGTATACTTATGACAATGGTATTTTCTTTTTCACATACTCAAACTTAGACACCAATGAACTGAATCAATTAAGTGATACTGTGTAGTATAGTCATGAGAAAACACTCTGCCTAGGGAAAAATAATAATAATTTAATTGGAAAATCAAATTAACATGAGATGTTTGATTAAGTATGGATGGCTGTAAGCAACATAAATGAGCATATATTTTTATGTTAAATTAATGAAGTTGAAATATCCTCTTCAATAATCTATGATTTAAAGAAAATCCCAGCAATATATGATTTAATGGTGATTTCTTTCTTGCAGGCAGATTGCAACCTCATTATGTTTTAGTAAATACTTTTTTTTGTATGAGTTGCTCTGGTTTTAAAAAAAAATGTCATCTGGTAGCCAGGATTTTCAAACTTTACAATCCATTTCTCGATTTTAAATCTTTCTTATTCTGTAGAACCTTCTGAAGATTGTGCTTTGCTAGCAGAGCCTTCAGTAACTCAGGATTACATCCATCTGCTAGGAGGCATAAGAGTAGGCCTTTCATGTAAGAATATTAGGACAAAGCTTAGGTCAATTAGAATTTAGAGCACAGATAATGTTGATGATATCCTTGGTAACCAAAGATTTTTGCTAGCGTTCTAAAGTCATTGAGAAATCAAGGGTGATGTTAATATTTCTTCAGTTGTTCCTGTTTCAAGAAGACATTGCATTGGAACTGCTAGATGACATCTAGAATGACTTAAAATAATTTGACCTTATTATTTATGCAGGAAAAATTAAGTGGATGATAAATTGTTGTCCAGATTTTGATATATACATGTCTGATTTGGACAGATACTGTAACTGGGTCCAGAACTAAACAGAAAGGATTAATGTTTGGGAAATTGTTCAGGGTTTGTAATAACCACAAGCCTCTTCCTAAAACAGAAATTCATCTTTTTTTTTAACCTATTAAATAATACTTCTTAAGTTACAAAAACACAAAAGATAAATGTTAATATGTAAGTGTCTAAGTTAATAATTAACTAATGGAATACCTTATCCTTTAAAGAATGAAAGCTGAGGGTCACCTTTCCCAAATGGAAATACACATTGTGGGTGGAAGCAGGTTGCAAGATATAATCAAGGAAGAATTGCATAAGAGAAACAATAAAAGGATTGCAAGAAGAGATTAAAAAAACAACAACAACAACTTGAAAAGATACTGTCCAAATAGAATCAATGAACAATAATGGGTAAATTTCTAACTTGTTTCATTGAAAACCATGCAATCTTGATAGCTATGGAAATGCATAATATGGAAATTGCATAATATAAGAAGGTGTAAATGGATTACAATTTGTACCTTGGAAGATATTGATGGTATCATAAATTCTCATCAAGGCATTCATCATCTGTCTCATGTGGAAATTAGCACTTTGTTTCTATATTCTTCTATATATTACTTTATTCCCCCCTCCCAATTTATTATCTCTTTTTTCAGTTATTGAGAAACAATTCCATCATTTAGTTCTTTATGGAATTGATACATTCAATGACCAACAACTGAGTTTACTTCAATAAGTACATTTGAATTACTACGTTCATTGCATTCAACTGTTTGCACATTCTGTGATCTTTAAATTTAATGTAACAAAGATTTCAAATTGATATTAAGCAATGACATGTCTTCTATTAGGTTGCTTATGGAAAAATTACTTGAATTTATAAATTTATTCAGAAGGTGGTCGTTATTTGATAAAAACTAGGAGTGAATGTTCATAAATAGTCTGAAATATATAATCCTATGTTTTAAAATGTTTTGCTTATTTGTTAATTTTTATAATTATGAGGGTTCTCATATACAAAGCTTTCTATGTTTAGAAATTTTGCATGATGTCTGATGTGACAATTAATAAATATTTCAATGAAGCAATACTTATGACATAGTCTTCTTCCAGTCTGGAAGACTGAAATTTTCTTTTCTACAGTCAGGAAGTAATTGCCCTTCTTCAAGATACTGGTCATTTTTTGCCTTGATCCATTATTATGTCTACCTGAGAATCTGGATAGGAATTCACAAGATGAATGGCATCATATGCATCCCATTACTTAACATCTGATATCAAATAGTCATACAAGGTCTTTTCTTACCATGATAAGAGCACAGAATTGTGTATTGAGCAGAATGATGACATAGATTTATGTTTGTTGGAATATTTCAAAGAACAAATAATAGCTCCATGGCTTCCCATAGTCCAAAAAAAAAGACATCCTTTCTGGGTCTGTGGGAAAATTGGAATCTATCAGCTTGGATAGTTCATCTATTATATAAGAATATATCTCATATTTTGGTTTTCCAAGATTCTTCAGTGGCATTTACATAAAAATCAACATCAGTAACAAAGTCCCAGATGTCAATTTCTTCTTTAATAATGCAACCATGGTGTTTGGTACAGTGATGATGAGATCATGATCAGCTGCAGTTTGTTGATAATCGATTTTCATAATAAAATTATGTTATGTGCAAGTTAAATCAGTGAAACAGTATAGTATAGGACATCTTCCAGTTTCTGCTTTGGGTGTAAAGTAGATTCCAAATTTCATTTTTTATTTTAGTTCTACACTGTCATGCTCATACATTTTCTGAATCCCCTCAAAGTACACTTTCTTTGCTATTTGGTTGCTACTGTTTTTCCACTCACTGCTAAAAGTTACTGGCAGAAAACTTATGATACTTGGCTGGTATAGGTGTAGGTGGAGACAGCAGAAAGTGAGGAAGGGAATTGAGGAGGGGGAGGACTCTACCTATTCAATTATCTAATGTAACTATTTGGACCAGAGGTGTCAAAAACAGGCTCTCCTTGTGAATGACCAATATTAAAATGTAATTAGGAGTAATAGGAATGAAGAATAACCTCAGAATGGACCAAGTCTGTGCTGTTTATGAGTCTGGGTAATACGTGACACTTACCTTTAGCAGAAGCAGTTTTTAGGAAACTTGAGACTAATTGAAATATTTCAGATAAATGGGGAATAGATAGTACAGCAACATCTATATATGAACTAGGAAACCCTCTTGATTATAGACATATGAAGAAACATGGCAACAGCATGAATCATATTACTAGGCAGATTGCCAAAGTAGATTTCTTTATCTTTGATTATACACTGTGTATAGATGAAAGCAATATTAGAGATCTGAATAGAGAAGTTAATCAAGTTAAAAACTGAAAACCTAAATTGAACTTCTTGGAAACTATGAGCCACATAAACAACTTATCATTAAAGATACATATTATGAAGATCACTCTGATTTTTAGACTGTTTATGAGCAATGTGTGAGGTACTACAAAGCATTTTTTGGGAAAAAGAATCTCATTAAAGTTTACACTCATTTATTGCTAAAGGCCAACAATGACTCACATTGCCGAAAAATGATATTTGTATATCAGGGGATGTATTTTTAATGAGTGATAATGTTCTGCAAAAAAAAAAAAGAGTGTAATTAGGAAACATTTAACAAAACAAATAACAACACAAAAGATAATGTTAATGTGTGGTTTTCTAAGTCATTTAAGCACTTCACAAGATCCTTATATGTGCTATAGTGGCTCCTATCTATTGAATTTGAAACCATTGATTTAGAACCAGAGTTCATGTCCATGAAGCTTTCTTGAGTAATACACATGATATTACAATAGCATAATGAAATAGAAATATGCAAAATTAAGTCATTGAATAAAATCATTTATTAAGTATATACTTTGTGCCACTTGCAGTATTAATATTATAATTTTAAAAAGTGAGGGTCCTATAATTTAATCCAGGGCTTCTTAAACTTTTTCCACTTGCAACTCTTTTTCACCCAAGAAATTTTTACACAACCCTGTCTCAGATCTGAGCCAAGGTGTTTCTGGCAGCGTAGGCACAGTGCAAAGTACACATATTGCATGTTCAGAACCAAGACTGCAATGAACTTGCATGATAAAATATGGTCAAATGCTTCCAGAAACAACACCTCAGATTCATTATGTGTTTAATTTTGAATTCATTTTTGATCATTGTGTTCAGAAACCTTTTACTGTTGCCAAGTTTTTTGTGACCCCTACATTCAGTTATGTGACCACATATGGAGTCACAATCCAAAGTTAAGAAAATTTTATTTAAAGAACTTACATTTTAACAGAGGAAATAATGCATATAGGGAAAATAAAGGTGGCTAAATGTTCTAAGAGGCATATTTACCAGAATCCTTTCCCTGTAAGCAGGGGTAGATTTTTTCCATAAAAGATTTTGAAACCATCTGTAAGACGTAATTATTAAGAGGACTAAAGACTCTGATATAGTTTCCTTGTGGTCTGAATATAACTGAAGCTTGTCTGCTCTGGATAATGTAAAAAATAATTTATTATACTTATTAAAAATCTTTTCCTTCTTCCTCTGTGGCTAACTAGACCTTCTTTTTAAATTGTTATATCTTCTAAAAGGGTTTCATTTCATTCTCTTTTCAAATGTAATCTCTCAAGGGACTGACCCTGAGTCGTGCCTTTCCTTTAACATCAGGGAAGGAATTTCAGGGATGGTGAATGAACCATAGTGGAGGTGATTGCCACTCTTATTTCAGAAAAATAGTACAGAGCAGAAACCATGATGTTCAGAGTAGATAAAAATTTATCTGTGTGTGTGTATATGTGTGTGTGTACACAAAATATATATTATGTTTATACTATATACTTGTATATAGAAGAATGTAATATAATCATATAATGCAATAAATGGAGATGATTAAATACTATTTGTGCCTGGCACATAGTATGAGGTTTTAATAAACGCTTGCTGATTGATTGATTATTTCTAACCTCTCAGAATGGAATCCGGTTATCATGTACTACTGTGAATGAAATTCCCTTTTCAGAAATTTCTAACAGCAATAATTAGACTAGACTATTTGATTAGACTAGACTATTTGTGTGATCCCTGACACAGGAAAGAGTTTTGGCCTGAGGGTAATGCATATAATAGTTTTCAGAAAAGTGAGCCAATAGCCTAGTTGGCATAGATTACCTTCTGGGGTGCTGAGTGAAAGAATAATATGTTTCATTAGGTTGCTTAATAAAGTTGTGGCTAAATGCCAAATCAGTTGAATCTACTCTGCTTTTGTTCTCATTTAGACGTTATTCCACTGTGAAAAGAGAGGCAAAAGCTATGAGCTCTTTGAGTTACTAGACAAAGAGTTTCAAAATTTCCCACCTGCACCGCATAACCACTTCCCATTCCTTTCCTCAACCCACCCCACCCCTGTTTTGACAAAAATATCTCTGAAAAAAATGTCTCTCTTAAGAATAAAGGGTAACCATGTGTTGTTTAATGGATGAGGTTTTGGAACAATATTTGGAGAGTGGAAAAAGGCTATTGACTATATCTCTAGACAACGTTTTTGATCCTCCTACTGAAAAAACAGGCAAAGAGGAATTGTGGGTGGAAAATGGATGGGGAAAAAAAACAAGGAGATGTCTCAAGAATTCTTTCTGAACTTTGTGTTTACTTTTTGCTAATAAATCAAGGACACACAAATATAACTTTCAAACTCTTATTTGTATCCTAATAAAAAAGATAGGAATGCAAAAGACATTAAATTTAAAAAATATATTTTTCTTCATGGTCTGGGTATTTTCTAGTTTGAAAAAAAAGTCACCTTTAAAAAATACACTTGGTAAATTGCAGTATTACAATAAAAATAGCTTTCTAAAAAAATCTGAGCCTGTGATTTCATTGGTATAATGGGCTTTCTCTGATTAATGGAAATTTGCAACTTTTCTAAAATTAATAATTTTAGGGGGTTTCATGAGGTATCAGGAGGTTAAATGACAAGTCTGGCTAGTATGTGTCAGAGATACTATTTGAATTCATATCTTCCTGTTAGCTGTATACCCAATATACCATGCTTTACTAGACTATTAAAGGACCAACTCAGATTCTGAATGTTTCCCTGATCCCCTTAACTGAAGTCTTACAATAACAGTTCCACATACTGGCAAGTAGCTGGTAATGCTTACTGATTGACTGTGAAAATGGGTGGGTTGGTGAGATTTACAGGAAGCATTTCTTACTTTACAAGTTTCTTTGAATGTTGAAAACAATTAGTTTGGGGAGGAGTCATGACCCTAAGGGCTACCAGATCCTATTTACTTCTTTTTTTTTCTGGTGTTTGTTTGCACCAAAATTCTGTCTCCAAGGATATGGAAACTTAATAACACCATTTCTTCAAAGAATGTAAGGATAGTTAGGAAAGCTGTTTGGTTGAGAGGCATTTATGATAGCCTCATCTCTCCCCCCACCCCCATTCCCAGTCTTCCTCTGGGTGGGTTTCTGGTTTCTGATTACTGTCCCTAGTAACCTCCAAATTAACTACACTTTTGTTTATTCTTTCTCTTTTACTCATATTCAGTCCTTACATTTTTAATATACTTGTGAGAGTTGTTTCTTCTAGACTCTGTCATAAAATTCCAATCACTTGGGCAATTTAAAATCACCTGAGACCTGATTCTGACATTTAGCACCGTATGCTGCTGCCACCTACAACTCCTTTATGTCTCCTCTTCAGTCCTGACCCTATTGAGTAGGGCCAGCTATATGCCCCTTATCAGCTTGAACAGCTACAGAAGATGAGACCTTCATCCTGTTGCCCCAAATGAATTTAGGGGAACTGCTTGAGGGGGAGAAATGATGTAAATTGTGTTCCCCCTTTAACCTTTGGGGGCTCTCTGAAATTGAATCTTTCTGTTGGGGAGGGGGGGAATTCCTGAGTCTCAAACCCTGGGAGGGGCACATCTTTTCCCAGACAATACCCTTCCCAAGATAAGTAATCTCATTTAATTGGAAATCTTGGCCTGGGGCATAGTCAACAACCTTTTGAGTGGCTCAAACTCCCAGTTAAGTAATCTCATTCAATTTTGAATTGAAGTGAAGCCCCAAGCCTCAGAAGGCTAATAAAAGACAACTAACGCTGAACCCCAAATCTTTGCAGAAGTCCTAACAGGATTTTGCCCACTGGTGCAGATATTTTCTTCTCAGTGTAACCCATCTTTACAATAGTCCTGACAGGACCTTGTCCACTAAGAAAGCTGTCTTCTTAATGTAAATAAATCCCCTTTTGTCCCCCCCGCCAAAAAAAAGAATATAAGGATGGTTGGATGAAGAGTAACTGAACTGAACAGAAGGTTTTTTTTTTTTTTTCTTTTAAGCTTAGCTTCTGGATTTCTTATAAAAGACATTGATTCCTATGGTGATTTCTTTTTCTTTTCTTTTCTTTTTTTTTTTAAATAGCTTTTTATTTACAAGTTATATGCATGGGTAATTTTACAGCATTGACAACTGCCAAACCTTTTGTTCCAATTTTTCCCCTCCTTCCCCCCACCCCCTCCTCTAGATGGCAGGATGACTAGTAGATGTTAAATATATTAAAGTATAAATTAGATACACTATAAGTATACACGACCAAACTGTTATTTTGCTGTACAAAAAGAATCGGACTCTGAAATATTGTACAATTTGCCTGTAAAGAAAATCCAAAATGCATGCAGGCAAAAATACAGGGATTGGGAATTAAATGTAATGGTTCTTAGTCATCTCCCAGAGTTCTTTTGCTGGGTATAGCTGTTTCAATTCATTACTGCTCCATTGGAACTGATTTGGTTCATCTCATTGCTAAAGACAGCCACGTCCATCAGAATTGATCATCATATAATATTGTTGTTGAAGTACATAATGATCTCCTGGCCCTACTCGTTTCACTCATCATCAATTTGTGTAAGTCTCTCTAGGCCTTTCTGAAATCATCCTGTTGGTCATTTCTTACTGAACAATAATATTCCATAATATTCATATATCACAATTTATTCAGCCATTCTCCAATTGATGGGCATCTAACCAGTTTCCAGTTTTTGGCCACCACAAAGAGGGCTTCCACAAACATTCGTGCACATACAGATCCCTTTCCCTTTTTTATGATCTCTTTGGGATATAAGCCCAGTAGTAACACTGCTGGATCAAAGGGTATGCACAGTTTGATAACTTTTTGAGCGTAGTATGGTGATTTCTTTAGTTTCCTCTTCTGATTCCTTTTTCCATATCTTGTCTGGTTTCTCTTCAGTGCTACTTTGCAGGGAGTACAACAAGGGAGAGTCTCCAATCCTTCTGACCCTTTGTTCTTTCTACTATACATATGATTAGACAGATTTATCTATTCAAGGCAGCATTTATCTTGGAGTCACTATAAAGCTTCTTAGGAGAAACGCATTGTTGATTTAGAGTAGATTGGTCTTTACATCACCCATTTGGTATCAAATTTGTAAAATAATTAACAAGCTGATATTTATCATATTATATAATAACAATTTTCCACTGTACTGACTTTTGGAAGGGTCCTAAGTCTAAATCTTCACATCAAGTCCATTTTCTTATAAACTTTGAAAAAATTGAGGAGAAGGAATCAATTTGCCTTAGTCCCTATTGTAGATGACATTATAGACTACATGAGCTTTATCAATACTATCATATACTTCCTTCACTGGGTTCTTTGTGATTGCTTACTCAGATGTGCTTTTATAGAACCTCACTTAGCACCTCCCTCCAACCATAGTTATTGTGATAATTCAAGGTATCTACTCTGAAAGCTTTGGTGAACATCTTAGACTATTAAATTCAACCAGAATATAGTGACTTTTGTTTGGGTATTTCAGATATAAAGAGTGAGTTATATCAGGTGAATAGGAAGAATAAATAATAATTTTATTTATGGACAAATCACTTAACATCTCAAACTCAATTTTCTTATTTGTAAAATGGGCATAATAATTAGTACCTACCAATTGATCAGGATGCTCCCTGACCAAATGATTTCCCCAAGACTTATGAGATCATGAATGGTAATGGGAAAGATAATAGAGACCAGGAGTTGTTAAGAACTTTTTAAAAAAAATCTCCACAAGTTAGCTATTTATGAGGCATGAAGAAATTTTCTGATCAAAAAAGAAGTAGAGGACAGTCTGCCATTGATTGGTTAAGGACATTAAAACCCTGATAGCCCTTCAAAAAGCAAAGAACCTTCTCTAAAGAATCAGGCAGCTAGATAGTATAACAGAGCATTGACCCTGAAGTCAAGAGGATCTGAGTTTAAATCTAACTTTAGTCACTTAACACTTACTAGCTAGGAAAATCACTTAACCCTAATTCTCTCTCTCTCTCTCTCTCTCTCTCTCTCTCTCTCTCTCTCTCTCTCACACACACACATACACACACACACACACACACACACACACACACACACAAATAAACAAAAAGTAATCAGCTATGAAAAAGATAGTCTTGAAGAGTGCCATCTTTGGCAAAGAGAAAGGAGTCAACTATGGATTAATAACCTAACCCTTAAGAAAGTATTTCCTTTTCTTCCCACCATCAACAATGATATCTTAGATGTTTTTCTTTCTTTTTTTTTTAAAGCTTTTTATTTTCAAAACATATGCACTGATAATTTAATGACATTGACCCTTACATAGCCTTGTGTTTCAGATTTTTCTCCTCCTTCCCTCCCACTCCCTCCTTTAGATGGCAAGCAATTCAATATATGTTAAAAATGTTAAAATATATGTTAAATATAATATGTATAAACATATTTATACAATTCTCTTGCTGTACAAGAGGAATCATATCAAAAAAGAAAGAAAATGAGTAAGAAAACAAAATGCAAGCAAGCAACAACAAAAAGAGGCAGAATATTATATTGTGATCTACATTCAGTTCCCACAGTCCTCTTTCTAAGTGTAGATAGCTCTCTTCATCACAAGATCATTGGAACTGGCATCAATCATCTCATTGTTGGAAAGAGTCACGTCCATTTGAACTGATTGTCATATAATAATGATGTTGTTTTGTACAATGATCTGATTCTGCTCATTTCACTCAGCATCACTTCATTTAAGTCTCTCCATCCCTTTCTAAAATCACCCTCCTGATCATTTCTTACAGAACAATAATATTCTATAACATTCTTATACCATTCTCCAACTGACGGGCATCCACTCAGTTTCCAGTTTCAAGCCACTATAAAAAGAGCTGCCACAAACATTCTTGCACATGTGGATCCCTTTTTTCCCTTTATGATCTCTTTGGGATATAAGCCCAGTAGAAACACTGCTGGGTCAAAGGGTATGCACAGTTTGATAACTTTTTTTTAATAGCTTTTTATTTACAAGTAAATGCGAGGGTAATTTTACAGCATTGACAATTGCCAAACCTTTTGTTCCACTTTTTCCCCTCGTTCCCCCTATTCCCTACCCCCTATGGCAGGTTGACCAATACATGTTAAATATGTTAAAGTTTGATAACTTTTTTAAACATAGTTTAGATGTCTTTCAATAGAGTCTACTGAGCCAGTAGAAGACACTGTTTCCATCTGGGTTCAAGTCCAGAGAACCCATTTGAATGTCATGCTTGGAAGAAGTAAGTATGCTGGTGAGGGCTTGAGAACTATAATTGTAGAGTTGGCCTCAAAGAGCACATTGAATGAAGATGACCATTTTGTGGAGATTTGGCCTGTTAATATTAAATGGCAAGTGGGATAGATAATCGAGACGAATTGCTTTATAATATATTCTCATAAAAGTCTACAGAGTAGACAGGGGAATAGTGGCCAGGAGTCACTATGAAAGGAGTCAATTTGAAAAAAAGGAAAGAAGAAAGCCAATATCAAAGACAAAAAGGATGAATGCACCACCAATAAAGATAAAATTGAAGCAATCATTAGGATCTATTTTGATCAGTTATATGCCAAGAAATCTGACATTCTAACTGAAATCAATGAATTTGTAAAAACATAAGTTTCCCAGATTAACAAAGAGGAACTAGAATACTTAACCATCTTAAGAAAAAGAAACTGAACAATCTATAAATGAACTAATTCCCTAAGAAAAAATTCTGAGGACCAGATGGATTCATGAGTGAATTCTGTGAAACATTGAAAAAACAATAAATTCTAGTACTATACACATTATTTAAAGAATTGGTAAAGAAATCCAATCAAATTTCTTGGACAAAAAAATAATTCTGATAGCTGTATCAGGAAGAACAAAAACAGAAGAGAAAGCTATAGTCCAATTTCCCTTTAGAATACCAATGCAAAAGTTTAAATGAAATACTAGCAAGAAAATTACAGCAATATATCACAGAGATCATAACTATGACCAGGCAGGATTTGTACCAGGAATGCAAGTCTCATTCAATTTTAGGAAAACTATCAGTTTAGTTGATCATCTGATGTTCAAAACAGCAAAAATCATATGATTATATCAGTAGATGCAAGAAAAGGTTTTGAAAAAATACAATATTCATTCCTATGGAAAACAAACAAACAAATTAGAAAGCATAGGAATAAATTGAACTTTCCTTGAAATTTATAAATAGTGACTATCTAAAACCATTAGGAGGTGTTACCTATATTGAGGATTAATTACAAGACTTCCCAACAAGTTCAGGAGTGAAGCAAGAATGTTCATTATTACCACTGTTATTCAATCAGATAAGCTTTCTGCAGCAATAAGGCAAGAAAAAAGGAGTTGAAGAAATAAAAATAGGCAATAAAGAAATAAAACTATCACTCTTTGCAGATGATATGATGGTAAATTTAGAGAACCCTAGAGAATTAAATAAAAAAACTAGTTGAAACAATTAACAACTTTAGTAAATGGTAGAATATGAAATAAATCCACAGACATCATCACTATTTCTATATACTTCTAAGTCTAACAGGAAGAGATAGAAAGAGAAATTTCATTCAGAATGACTGCAGACTCTATAAAATATTTAGACCATTCCTGTCAAAACAAATCCAATGACTATATGAAAACAATCCCAAAATATTTTTCACACAAATACAGACAGATCTAAAAAAATTGTAGAAATATTAATTGCTCACAGGTCGGCTAAGATAGTATAATAAAAATAATAATTCTATATAAATTAACTTATTCAGTATTATACCAATCAAATTGCCAAAAATTGTACTGTAGAGCTAGAAAAAATAATAATAGAATTCACTTAGAAGAATAAAATATTGCAAATATAAAGGGAATCCATATGAAAAAAATGTAAAAGAAAATGACCTAATAATACTTGACTTCAAATTACATTACATTATGAAGTATTAATTAAGTAATTATTTTAAACTGACAAAACATATGCATGGGTAATTTTTCAACATTATCCCTTGCATGCACTTCTGTTCCAACTTTTACCTTCCCTCTCTCCATTCGCCTCCCCTAGATGGTGGGCAGTCTCATACATGTGAAACATGTTAAAATATATCTTAAATACAAGCTATGTGGACAAATCTATACAGTTCTCTTGTTGCAAAAGAAAAATTGGATTCAGAAGGTAAAAATAACCTGGGAAAAAAAAATAAAAATGCAAGTAGTCTACATTCATTTCCCAGTGTTCTTTCTCTGGGTGTAGCTGATTCTGTCCATCATTGATCAATTGGAACTGAATTGGATATGAAAGTGTTAATTTAAAAAAAAAATTTGATGCTAGCTAAGAAATATAGTGGCAGATATATATAAAAAGAAATATATATAGGAATAGATTAGGTGCACAAAACAGTAATAAGTGACTATAGTAATCTAGTGTTTCATAAACCCAGACATCCAAATTTTGGGGACAAGAACTCACTATCTGACAAAAATTCCTTGGAAAACTGCAAAAACAATTTGGCAGAAAGTAATTATAGACCAGCATCTCATACCACATACTGAGATACATAATTTAGACATCAAAGTTGATATCATAAGCAAATTAGGAGAACATGAAAACCTTTGCCTTTCAGGTCTATGGATAAAGGAAGAATTTATGACTAAACAAGGGATAGAAAGGATCACAGAAAGTAAAATAGATAATTACTTTTTATTAAAAAGCTTTTTCACAAACAAAATTAATGCAGCCAAATTATAAGGAAAAAAAAAAAACTGAGGAGAAGTTTTACAGTCAATTTCTCTAATAAAGAGTTGATTTCTCATATATATAAGGAACTGAACCAAACTTATAAAAAAAAGAGCCATTTCTTAATTGATAAATAATCAAATGATTTGAACTGAGTGTTTTCAAAGGAAGAAGTCAAAGCGTTCTATTTTTGTCATTTTTTTCCAGTTGTATCTGACTCTTTGTGACACCATTTGGGATTTTCTTGACAAAAATATTAAAGAACCTAAGGTATAAAAATATTTGTATTAATTAATTTTATGGTGACAAAAATTAGAAATTGAGGGGATATCTATCAACTGGGAATGGCTGAAGAAATGGTGGTCCATAATTGTGATAGAATACTAAAAGAAATGAAAAGCAAAATGATTTCAGAAAAATCTGGGAAGAAATATGAATTGATGCAAAATTAAGCAAGCAGAACCAGGACAATATTGTATATAGTAATGGGAATATTACAAGTTTGATCCCCTACAATTTAATAACTCTGAATGATCTAGCTATTTTTATTAAAACAGTGATCCAAGACAATTCTGAGGAACTCATGATGAAAAATGTTTTTTACCTCCAGAGAAAGAATGGATAGAGATTGAAAAAGCAAAACTTTTTTTTCACTTTCTTTAGTTTTCCCCTTTATTTATCTCAATTTCTTTTCATTTTGCAATAGCTAGCATGGAAATATATTTTGCCCATTTTACATTTCCTACCTCCTCCATGAGAATAAGAGTGATGGGAAGGATGGAGAGAATTCAGAACTTAAAAAGGAAAATAAAGTCTACCCAATACCTTTATTTTAGATTAAATGACTGCAAGTTATAAACCCTGCTACCAAAATATAGGGAAATTTAGACAGAAAGTATTGTATTAGGGAGAATTCCCTAAGGTAAAACTCTGGGGTAGAAGCAAGAGCTAAATACAAATAATTGATTCATTGAGAAGTCAGATCAGAGCACTGCACAGAGTATTGCTGATTCCAAAATTCCTTGTTTAAAATGAGTAGGACCAGAGGTGACATAGAAGATAATATTTGTGGGAATGTCTTTAATGAATGTTTTTGCTTCATAATTCTGTGATAAAACTAACAATATTGGTCAACTATTGTCTTCCCCCCAGTGGTACACTTTAAAGATTAGTCAGAAAACATTTGTTAATTTTTTAAGATTCTGAGATGTTAATCATTAATTGTGAATAGTTATTAAATATAATTTTGGTGAGGAGGAAATTAACAAGAGAGTGGTAATATTAGAGGCTGCAGACTCTGAAATAAGTGCACATTCTTCTTTTAGGGTAATGAATCTCAAAGTGTGGTTCAAGGACTTGTTGTAATTGCTTAGATTCTTTTGGAGTATCTATGAAGCCAAAATTTTCTATAATAGTATTAAGTAAAAATAACAATACTTAACTTTCTAATAAACAAAAGCTTTTTTCAACATGAGTCTTAATAATTTTAAGAGGATAAAGGATCCTAAGACTCAAAAGTTTGAGAGGCACTGTTTTAGGATTTCCCTTGAATGTCAGATGCTTTATTATATCCTGCTTCAAATTCCTCATCAAAAACTTTATTTTGTTTTATTGTAGTAAGTTTATTTATTTTAGTACACATTGCTTTATGTGAGAAAAATCAGAGCAAAAGGGAAAAACCATGGGAAAGATTAAACAAAAACAGAAAAAAGAAGTGAACATAGCATATATTGATTTGCATTCAGTCTCCTTGGATCTTTTTCTGCATGTAGATGCCATTTTCTGTCCAAAGGAAGGAAGGAAAGAAGAAAGAAGTAAAAAAAGAAAGGAATGGCTTTGGATCATTGAACCACCAAGAAGAACCAAACCTTTCATAGTTGATCATCACACATTCTTGCTGTTATTGTATACAATGTATTGCTGGTTCTGCTTGTTTTACTCAGCATCAATTCATGTAAATCTTTCCAAGCCTTTCGGTAATTAGATTGTTCATCATTTTTTAATAGAACTAATATTCCATTACCTTCATGTACCACTACTTGTTTAGCCATTCTGCAATTGATGGGCATCCACTCCTTTTCCAATTCTTTACTACCACAAAAAGAGCTGCTGCAAACATTTTTGCACACGTAGATCCTTTTCCCTCTTTTATGATTTCCTTGGGATACAAATTCAGTCATCAGAAACTTTAAAATGTTTTATCAGTCCATATCAGTAAGTCACTAACATTTACTGGACATTTACTGGGTTTGGACATAGTAATATGAGCCCCACTGATTTAACTGCTTTAATTTACTTCAGTACTTGTTCCTTGCAACAGAGAATCAACCTCCTTTTTCTATATCAAACATCTCTCAGTGAAAGAAAGAAAGAAAAGAAAGAAAGAAAAGAAAGGAAGGAAGGAAGGAAGGAAGGAAGGAAGGAAGGAAGGAAGGAAGGAAGAGAAAAAGAAATGCTTTCATTTGTATTCAGATACTATCAATTCTTTCTCTGGAGGTAGATAGCATTTTTCATCATGAGTCTTTCTGGAGGTTTTAGATCATTATATTATTGAGAAAAGCTAAGTTAATTATAGTTTTTCATATTGCTATCATTATTTACAATGTTCTCCTTATTTTACTCCACTTTATTTTGTATCAGTTCATATAAGTCTTTCCAGGTTTTTCTGAAATCATATTGATCATCATTCCATTAAATTATATGTCACAACTTGTTCAGTCATTCCCCAATTGTTGGATATCCCCTCAATTTCCAACTAGCAATCAAAAAAGAGCTGCTACAAATTCCTTTGTATAAATCGGTTCTTTTACTTTTGAAAAAAAAATCTCTTTGGGATACAGATCTAGTAATGGTATTACTGGATCAAAGGGCATGCAGAATTTTACCACCCTGTAGTCATAATTGCAGAATATCTTTTGCCTTCCTTTGAATGCCACAGCATTTAAGTGCCATTACTGTCACTTAAAAATCACCTATTGACTGACTGACTTACCTTAAAGACATATATATATATATATATATATATATATATATAAAATTTTCTTTGGTGTTTAACCAAATTAATTTATAAGCTTTTCTATGAACAAGGACCATGTTGAACCTTCACATTTTATCCTACATGATGTTCTTTTTAGCAGCCCAAAAAGTGGCCATTTGATTAAAAATGTGTTAAAGATAATAGTTTTTTTTTTTTTTTCAATTAGAATCAAACTGCTTTTGAGATGAGCAAGCAGAAAGAATTTTTTGTTTTTTGTTTTTCTACTTTGGAGCAAGAATTCCAATGAAATAAGTCTTTCCTCTTAGTGGAAATAATTAACAATGTTTTAGTTGGGAAGCATCTCCTCATCTATTCCTATAACTCGGGCCTCACATAAAGTAAGCCACAGAGATTCCAGAATCCCTAAGAAACATTCAACTAAATAGTTTGGTAAATGGATGTAGTTAACTTTTTCATTTGGTTGGACTCAGATGGTTGTGAAAGTTAAATGGATTTAAAACAAAATTCAAATCCAAGCAAAATATCCTAGCTATTAAGCCACAGGTAAAGAAAAAAAATTGCTATTAAGAAATACAAGGAAAAGAAAAATAACAGAAACTCAGTGCAAAACATTAAGTAAGGGTTTTTAGCAATCTTCTCTCCTGAAAGCAAAATTTTGAAAAGATAAATACATACTTTTTTACTGTTAGAGATGGGTATGTGATAGTTAATTCATAATCAAAACTATGTTTATTGTAAAAGAATTGAAGTGACAGAGCGATTGAATCATTTTTAAGCTGTTTCTTCTAGATCCCTTGAATTTGGAAGTGAATTGGGCTAAGACTGGGTGAGTATATTCATTGTTTGGCAACAATAAAGGGGGTAGTTGATGTTGTGTCGTTTTTCAGTCATGCTGACTCTATCACCCCATTTGGAGTTTTCTTGGCAAAGACATTGGTGTGATTTGCCATTTCCTTCTTTAGCTCATTTTACAAATGAGGAAACTGAGGTGAACAGGGTTAAGTAACTTGTCCAGGGTCACACAGATCATTAGGGTCTGAGGCCAGATTTGAACCCACAAAGATGGATCTTCCTGACTACAGGGCCAGCACTCTGTCTGTCACTCCACATAGCTACCCTAAGAGGGAAGGGAATGAAAATTTATAAAGCACCTACTATGTGCCAGGCACTGTGCTTTATAAATATCTCATCTGATCCTCACATCAATCCTGAGGGGAATGTGCTATTACCATTCTCATTTATTTCGCTTAATAAGAAGGTAGGGAAAACAAATATTATTGCCCTCACTTTTCAGATGAAGGAACTGGGGATATGAAGAATTAAATGACTTCACTAAAGACATATAACTACTAAATGGCACCGTCAAGGGCTTGAATCCAGGTTCTTTGCCTATCAATCTAATGACCTTTTCCATATACTTTACTACCTTTCAAATTCCTAAGATAAGATTTTGGTTCCAGAAATATATTTGCCAAAGATAACATTCAATAGAAGGCTAATATTAGGTTGAACCATATTTTTAAATTATCAAAAAAGAAAAAAGAAAGAAAGAAAGAAAGAAAGAAATCTCTCTAATCCTTTTTTTTTTTTTTTTTTTAGAAAGGAGGGTTAAGATGTGACATTATGGAATAAGAACAGGATCTAAAATCCTAGCAGAGTGACTTCCTATCTGTATAATCTTGGGTAAGTTACTTTCTCAGTAAAAAGCCTCAGTTTCTTTTTATGTAAAATAAGGCATCAAATGATTCAATTTCTAAGATCTTGTCTCTACAACCTTTTATTTTATGATCATCCTAAAAAAAGGAAATTTGCCTTCTGTACTTCATAGGGTTATTGAAAATATTGCCTGAAATAATGGATGTGAAATTGCTTTGTGAATTTATAAGATGAATTATGATATTGCCTATAGAAACTCATCTAAGACATCGATAACTTTATTGTTGTTGTTCAGTCATTTCAGATGTGTCCAACTCTTCGTGACCTCATTTGGGATTTTCTTGGCAAATATATTGAAGTGGTTTGCTATTTCCTTCTCCAGGTCACCTTACAGACAAGGACAATAAGGTAAACAGAGTTAAGTGACATGTTAAGGGTCATAGAGTAATTGTCTGAGGACAGATTTGAATTCACCAAGATGAATTTTCCTGATTCTAGTTTCAGCACCCTACCTTCTATGCTACTTAGTTGCTCCATTTTATTTCTAGGAGTCTCTAATAAAACACAACTACATCTGGGAAGGCTAGTCCATTATGAGCTGAATTTTATACCTTAGAATAGAGTCAAATATTTGCATACAGGAAAGCATAGAATGATGAACAGATAAGATAAGGGACAGTCAAGTTCTGATGCAAAGTGGAGGATGTTAAAGGGTAAAGAGGGGAACAGACTCCAGTGGGGTGCCACATTAGAAAGGCTTGAGCAGGAGTAATATTGATGAGGTTTAGATTTATGGAACCCAAATGAAATTAGGGTTTCTGGTGGTCAGGGAGTTAAATGATAAGGTCTAGTTGCAGATTCGGGGTTCAGGGAGCCAAATGGAGAGGTTTGGCTCCCCTGCACCCTCTTGGGATTTGGTGCAAGGATAGGGAGTTTTGCAGAACTCCCTTCTGGCAGCACAGAGGTTCTCTGTAAAGGAATTTACAGACCCAAAAATCTAGATTGATAAAAGAGGTTCATTATAGGTATTGGAAGTAAGGTAAAAGTCTAGTTAGGGAAATAGGTGAGGGTAAAGAGAGGATGGCACTGGAAAGACTATTCCAGGGGACAGAGGCTCCTTGGGATGCCAAGTATGGTATAGCTGGCATGTTTGGAACATCTAAAGAGGCTCCAAAAGAGAGAGAATTTTAGTTTGGTTCTTTTATAATAGGGGGCTTTGACTACAAGATGAAGGGGGCTCAAGGTTGGAGTCCCAAGTTGGCTCCTAGCTGGGTTTCAGCTTCAAGCTAGAATTTGAATTGAATTTAATGAGTTTTGGAACAGAGCCAACCCCACCCAGATCACAAAGATGAAACCGTCCTTAGGGTCAGGGTCCCTTACTGAGGCAGAATTGAAGAAGATTTTCTTCTTTAAGGATTTTCAGGATTTTGGGGTCCCCTCTTCATTCCCCTCTCAAGTAATCAAAACTTAAATTCATTTAAGGGAAAAAGGACTTGGGGCAGGGTCACCTTATTGAGGCAGAGTTGAGGGAGATTTTCTCCGAAAATTTTAAGAGTTCTGGGTCCCCTCTTCAATATGAAGATGCAAGATGTTTGCTACAGAGTTATAGCTCAAATCAGCGCAAGAGAGCCAATTGTTAAATTTTCTGTAAGAGCATTTACTCTTTGGAAATTGCAAGTGCTACTAATAAAGACTTGAATTATTGTTTTGTTGATTTTCTAGACTTAAGAAAGTGGTGGAGAAAATGTTAATAATGCAGTTTAAACTTAAAAGTGTGTCCTTTGTACATTTCCTCTTCCCTTTCTCCTCCGATCCTGTTGTCACCAGCACACTTCACAGACTTATTTTTCCCCCCAAAATCATTTTGCTTTCACTTCACTGAGTTCAAATTAAAAGATCAAGGATCATTTTCTCCATATTATCAATGACTTGTCAATGATATTTTTCGTGTGTGTTTGTGTGTGTGTGTGTGTGTGTGTGTGTGTATCTACAGTAAGGTATAGGAAAGATTAAGTGATAGGGATCCTAGGTAAAGAGACATAGAACTTGATTTTATTCTGATTTCTTCCACTTCCTACTTGATAATGTGTGATTTTGAGTATATCATTAATTTCTCCTGGCATCAGTTACCTTATCTCTAAAATGAGGAAGTAGTACTGGATGTCTTGGAACGTCAATAGAGTCAGAATTTGAGAGACCAAACAGAAAGTATAATTCCAGCCACAAGATGATTTGAAGCCTTTTAAAATGGGTTCATTTTCATCTTAACCCATAATGATTAAACAAAGCCACACTCCAGTGAAAAGTCAATCCATTCATTAAGAACACATTTTGCATTTCAGTGACCTCTCTAAGAAGTGTGTGTGTGTGTGTGTGTGTGTGTGTGTGTGTGTTTGTGAAGCTCTGGGGTCATAAATACAGCAAGGGGCCACATCCTGTCATCAATTTTGTTCAAAGCTCCCACAGTCATCTGAAAGAACTCAGCATGTGTAATAACAGCAGGGGACAGTCCTAAAACATTAGAAAACCTTGAAAGTCACAGTTTTAGGAGAAATATATTGTGATTTCTTGGTGACATTATTATGTTGTTATATTCATTAGGAAGGATGATTTAATCTTTCAGTAGCCTCAGGCATCTCTTATTTTTTTTCTCCCTTCTATTTTTTAAAAACATTATGTTCATTTTCAAGTTTGTAGAAATGAAGAAGAGATGCGGTATATGGAAGAAAAAATGGATTTATTAATATATCATATTTTCTAAATATGAAGATCATTGAATGTAATCCTCTCTAATTGAAACTATATGCATTTATAAAGGGAACTTAGAAAACTCTGCTTTAATGACTTAGAAAAGCAAAAAAAACAAGAATAAAGGAAATAAAGGTAGAAAATCCATTTAAAAATAGGAGTGGTGCTTTATTTTGCTTAACTCAATTGAGGCAATAATATTATTAGTAATGTTATTTATATATTTATTTATTTTTCACTGGGCTTGTGATTTCATTGGTGAGGCACTTCCTTTACTAAAGCAGATCAACATCTTGGCAACTTATTATCACAGAAAGTTGTTTGGGGGTTCTGAGAAATCATACAGCCCACATTTGAAGTGGGCCAATTCTTTCTGCCTTGGAGGCTAGCTCTCTACCTCGAGGCTATATTGCCTTTCATTGTTATTATTATTACCATCCAATCCAATAAACATTTATTTAGAGCCTATCTTGTGCCAGGCATTGTATTAAAATGAGAGCACTCTTAAGGAATTTACAATCTTTTGGTGAGATCTGGGAGGTGGAGAAAACAGGAAAACAGGTGGAATCAGGAAAGAGATGGGTCTAGGAGATACCAAAGGTGCTTATCCAGGCATCCAGTTCTCTGGAGTTGAAACCAGGCAGAGTAGCAGATGCAGAATGGAGTGAGCTAAAAAGTGCAGTTTCTGGTGTACACTGGAAGGAGTTTGGTACTCCACCCTCCAGTCCTCAATTCGGAGGGAAAATCTGAGGGAGATGGTGTCAGTCATGACTTGAAAGAGCAGCATAACAGCGAGTTTAGAAGTGATGTACCCAACCTGTCAGGAGCATCTTGTTCTATGGAATTGAAACCAGGCAGAGTGTAACACTTTATGTTTTTTTTTTTCATAATTTTCATATAAAATCTAAGTACTTGCCTGCCATTAGGCAACTAATATTTTATATACATGCTGAATGTGTTTGCATGATAAAGGTTTTTATAAATAGAGAAACTTTACTGATGGCGAAAAGGAAAACTAAAAGAGATCTGTTACATGTCAAAAGTAATCCATGAATAGGAACTGGAAAAAAAATCAATCAAAAGATTGAAAAGTAGGGTAGCTAGATGGCACAGTGGATAGGGTACCAGCTCTGGAATCAGGAAGACCTGAGTTCAAATGTAATCTCTTACTGCTTAGTCTTACTATTTACTACTAGCTGTGTAAACCTGGGCAAGTTACTTACCACAACATGACTCTCAAAAAAAGCAAAGAAAACATTTTGAAAAACTAAAATCAATAGACAACAAGAAGTATATTTTCACAACCCCACTGGTTGTGAACTTAGAAAAATTGTTTCTATTAAGTTGTCAATGAATTCTCCAAGGATAAAAAGATCAGTTTTGTGATGAGATTTCACTAAAGGGCAAATTGTATTGTACTTTCTTCTGAAATGTCGTTAGTTTAATTAAATTCAATCCCCATTTATTTAATACCTACAGTATACCTGACAAATCAAAACTATATTTTTTTCCTCCACATCTAAAGTTTTATTCATTTACTTTTTAAATATAAGTTTTACTCCATAGGAAGAGGTATTCTCTAATGGTTAGGTCACTGAATTGGGAATTAGGAGTCCTAAGTTCTAGTTCTATTTCTGGTACAAATTAAATATATAACTCTATAAGTCACAACCGTTCTAGTACTCAATTTAATCATAGTTAAAATGAGTTGATTAGATCAAACCAGGTCAACTAATCAATATGCCTTTATTCAGTACTTACTATTTGCCAGCCAATGAGCAAAAGAAAGGGAATGGATACAAATACAAAGATGAGGCAGACTTGCTTACCTTCCAGATACTTACATTCTACTAAGAAGCTACAACATATTTATAGATAAATAATTAGAAGAAATTATCTACCTATCATCTATCTATCTATCACCTATCTACCTACCTACTGTGAAAGACAAACAAAGTTAAGTTTCCACAGAAAAATTAAAATTCAGTTTTTCAGAAACCTTGAGCAGACAATGAGAAATATTAAAAAGGTAAGTTTACACAGAATGTTGTAAACCTCAAGGTAATATAAGATTATAAATATCTCTGACCAATGAACTTTCAGAAAGACACACTTGGGTCCAAACTTTTGATAAAGATATCTAAGCTAGAAACTGTTTAAACTGACCAGGTTCAAGGACCTGGAAAAGGCTTTTCTTTATTGCTTTTGCTTAATAGGCTTCATACATATAAACTGATGCACCCCTGCATAGAATTGGAACCTCATTAACAGAACATGGGATGTATGGTGAGGGAGGGGGAACAAGTTTAGGAGTAACATATAAGAAATAATGTAACACTAAGAGGAACTAACCAATCTTTATTTATTTATTTATTTATTTTTGTAGGAGAGGAAACTGTGACAAACCAGTAGCAAAAGCTTGTCTGCCTCTTTATTTAGTGCTCCCTCTTCCCATTAGAAGGGTGGAGTCCACTTCTGGTCACAAATGTCCAATTCCTCTGGACTTTCTCAATAAAATTTTTTTGTTATCTGACTTTTGGTGTCAGCTTGCTTCTAATACTACTCATGTATCTGTCATTTATCTATGTTTTCTACTTTTACCTATGTCTCTTCTATTTTTATCATACATGTATATACAAATAAACAAATATATAAATATACAAGTTATTTAATATCTAACATATAGATCCAGAGTTTTTAAACTTTTCCCACTCACAACCCCTTGTTGCCTGAGACCCTAGGCATATAGGTATATAAAAATATGTCTACAAATCAAACATTTACTGATAAAAATCATAATTTCACAACCCCCACATTCAGTTATGAAGTTCCATAGGGGTAGTAAAGAACAGTTTAAGAGCCTAGGATATAGATGCTAGCTAGCTAGCTGGAGGATACAAAGAACTAGGGAAATATGGAAAGAAATTTCAATGAAAGCAGAACTTGTGCTGAGGCCTGAGAGTACCAACAACAATTATAATGATGTTCCAATATTATGATGATGTTAATGATATTAGGGGTATTTTTTCAGGCCCCCCATGTTTAAAATCTAGGTGTCTTCCTTGACTACTCAATCTCATTCCCCTTATCCAATCAGTTGCCATTTCTTTCTCTAGCTCATTTTACAGATAGGAAAACTGAGGCAAACAGGGTTAAACATAGCTAATAAATCTCCAAGCCTAAATTTGAACTCAGGTCTTCCTGATTTCAGAACTGCTCACTCTATCCACTGTGCCACCTAGCTGCCCATGAGGTTTGAATTCTGAGCAATCATTTTATTTATAAATTAGTAGTTGCATTCTGCAGCCTTGTCTTCATTGCCTTAGAAAATAAAGGGGCAGAATTTTGCTCCCAAGATCATATCTCCCAAGAAGGCACTCTAAGTCTTCCACTGGTGTCAGGGGAAATTAATCACAACAGAAACAATAGGATTTCATCTGTCTCTTCCCTACATCACCGGGATGCCACTTAATTGCCTTGGATTTAGTTACCCATCAGAATCCTCATGAGAGGACAAAGAAGGATAGAAAATTGCAGGTTTAGCTGCTCACTAGTTCAAATAATTTTCAGAAAAGTAAATAGTGGAAGATACTGGGAGTATATATGTTTCCCTCTATAATACAAAGTGTAACATATGGCTGCTACTGGCTCTGTGCCCAGATTTTTAGATGGGGTGAGTATATATGTCTAATTGGTATTATCCTTCAGACTCAAGCTGGGAGCACAATTCACAGAGAATATTTCTGTGTAGTCCTTTTCACTTTAATTCTGCTGATTTCCAAAATGTTCTACCTGGAGTTCTAAATTATAATTTTAAAACTAAGCTTTCTAATTATTATTATTTTTTTATATTAACAGATCAATTGTTATTATTTTTTTTAAGAGCCCTGTACTTTGAGGATAATTTCATTCCTTGCTAACACATAGGATTCCTATGACCTGGAATATTAGCCAGTGATAGCAAATAAGAGTGATCTCTCTCATCACTGGTATTTTGCAAGTGTAAATAAATGTATGTTTACTGAGTGAGTGACTTCATTTCATGTTAAGGTAGAAATAACATTTATATGGTACTTTACAATTTATAAAATATATATATCATATAATACAGATGACAGTTCTAACACATATATATGTATATTATATAAATATATAGCATATATATTTATGTTTTACATTAAATAGAATAACTCTAGGAAGATAGATTTTAAGGATAAATTTTAAGAGTTGAAATCATTCAGAATTGTTTTCCTCAATATTACACTTTGCCTGTTTGAAAAAATAAATTGAACTTTGGGGGCAGCTAGATCATGCAATAGATAGAGCACTAATCCTGGAGTCAAGAGGACCTGTGTTCAAATACAGCCTCAGACACTTAATACTTACTAGCTGTGTGACCCTGAGTAAGTGACTTAACCCTAATTGCCTTGCCAAAAACAAAAACAAAAATTTGTCTATACATCTATTGTTTAACAATGAAAATCTTTCTTTGTTCTCATGATTGGTGGGGGGACTCCTCAATCCTTTGGGAATTCTTAAGAACTTTGAATATTAACTAAAATTCTC
Organism: Sarcophilus harrisii; assembly: GCF_902635505.1. Classification (NCBI taxonomy): domain Eukaryota; kingdom Metazoa; phylum Chordata; class Mammalia; order Dasyuromorphia; family Dasyuridae; genus Sarcophilus; species Sarcophilus harrisii. The sequence goes on along the minus strand of NC_045426.1, from coordinate 173,966,762 downwards.
TGGAAATTATAAAGAGATCTGGCACATTCTCTGTCCCTGAGAAATTAAAAGATAAGATAATTAAACATAATTAATACGACAATTCTAGAGAGATTAAGCTGTTATGACTGGTACAGACAAGGCATTTTTAAATGACTGGTACACATTGGAGTGGATAGGGTGTGGATCATATGTGCTGGCTCGTGCCTTGAAGTTAATGTATTTTAGAATGTACTGGCATATCTTGTACATGCTTTCTGTACATTTATACTGCTACAAACAAGGATTTCAGAGAAAACAGAGGTTATCATAGGCTGAGGTAGTCAAGGAAAGCTTCCCAAAGAAAACGGTCTTAAATTTCTTTAGTACTTCAGATCTAATCTCTAGAGCAAGTACTTAGCCATGATCCTGTAACATGTCCTTATCTCTGGCCTGGATTATCATAATCTACTTTTTTTTTGGCAAGTCAATTCGGGTTAAGTGACTTACTCAGGGTCATCCAGCTAGTAAATGTTAAGTTTGTGAGACTTGATTTGAACTCAGATTCTCCTGACTTCAGTGCTAGTGCTCTATTTATTGTGCCATCTAGCTGTTCCTATTATAATATACTCTTAATTGATCTTCTGATCCCTCTTCTCTCCCTGTCAAAATTATCTTTCCAGAGTCGATTGTACAGCTTCTTTCTCCTGATAAAGAATTGCCAAATGGTTCCTGTTACATACTTGAAAAAATATGAACTCCTTAGCTTATCATTCTATATCCTTTGTACTCTACCTCCAGCCATGAGCTTCTTGCAAAAAAGAAATTGTTTCATTCTTTGTATTTGTATTTCTAGTACTAGATATTGTAAAAGATTAATCAATGCTTATTGATCAGTTTTTCTACTTTATGCACCACATTCTAATCAAAATGTGCCACAATTTCATTCTGTCCTGTCCTACCTTCATGTCTCCTAACATTTACTGAGCATCCCTGTCATCAATAATAGTTCCTCTCTACTTCTGCCTAATGAAATTTTTTTCTTCCTTCAAGACTTAGTTTAGGTATTACTGGTTTTCTCTGTTATCCTTATGCAAAAGAGAACCTTCCCTTATTAAATCTTTTACAGACCCCCTGAAATCTATATTTCTCTGTCCCTGGTCTAAGGTAACTTAGACCATGAACTCCTTGGTCCAAGGTAAATAATCTACTTTCTCTTTTAATTCTACCTAATTCTAATTTTGTTAAGAAAAACTAGATCTCTCCTGAAACTCTTCTCTCTACTGAGTAAAAGCTTGTTTTCTTGATTCTGTAGATTGTCTCTTTAGCTCTGGTCAAATTGCTCATAAGGCAGCTAAATCTCCAACTCCCCAAGAAACTTTGAGCGGTAACTTCTCTAGAACTCCTTCCATATAGCTGTTCTTTTCTGCTGGCCCTTCTCTTTTCCTCATTAATTCTTCCAGAAGGTGAATTCCATCTTCATCTCTTTTCATTAATTTCCTTCTCTCAAAATCCTGCTTTCTAGTCACTTGAATTTCTTTCTTTTTTTAATCACTACTCATTAAAATGATCATATATTTACATAGACAAGAAAAAAAAAGGTGGCACCTTGCTTCATTGTATCTGGGAAGGACATATATAGTACAAATGGCCTTCTAAATTCTTTAACTGGTTAATTACTATGCATTTTAATATAACAAATCAGTTGGAAGATATTCAGAGTAGACTCCCTTCCCAAGGATATATATATTTTTAAACTGGTCTGCAATGCCATTATTTGGAATGCTTCCAGTGTGGAAAGTCTGTCCTTTTTTGCAGATCTGCAGTATGCAACACATTATCTTAAAAAAATTGCCCAAGATCCTAAGAGGCTAAATGTCTTGTCCATGGTTCCATAGCCAGTAAATATAGGAATCAGCAAATGAACTCAGATCTTCATTCCAATTGTCTTGTCTCCTGCTCCCTACCTATTTATCTAGGTGTGTTTCAGAGTAGAAACTAGTCTGATGAGAAATATAAAACAAAATTACTAGATATATCCCTTGACCAGAAAAGAAGACAGTCTCTTGCCCAAAGGAGAATCTTTAAATATGTGTTTATTCAGTTCAGGGAAAAGAGGTGTGGCCCTGGAGCCAGATAACCTAGTTTGTAATCTGGCCCCATTGTACTGTGTCACCTTGGGCTTGTTGCTTGACCCCTGTGGTCTTAGTTTTTTTTTTTTTTTTTAATGTGTCTAATGGGGGAGTTTAATTCCTGCTCCTAAATACTTCACCAGGATATTAAAAAGACAAATGAGATGACATGTCGGGGCTTTGTAGGGAAGGTTACACATGTGTAATCCAAGCTACTGAAATTATACCCTGCAGATTTGAGGCCATTTGTCTGTGAGACTGTGAGTAAATCACTTACCTCATTAGTTTGTCAGATAACCTTTAGAAAATTACTTATATTTTCTGTTTCATTTGCCTGCCTTATATACACAGGAAAGTAACTCCATGCAAAGCTCATGTAAGGTGTTGGTGCTATACCTTGCTATATATTAAACACATGTCCTTCCCATATTACTATCTTGCTGTGTGTCTTTTCTACAAGCCATTTGACATCTCTGAGCTCTAGTTATCTATAATATGAGAACATTTAACTAATATCTAATATCCCTTCTGAGAACAAGCAGAGTGTCTGTGCTTTCCAAATTGCTGATAATTTAGTAGATAAAGTCTTATAGAGTTGCCTTCAACATATATAAGGTAAATTATTTGACCAGGGTCAATCACTATAAATCAGAGGCAGGATCTGAATATGCATCTTTCAAGTTTAAACCTTAGACTCTACTAAGCCATACTAATTCTAGGTCAAAATAAAGAAATAATTATATAAGTATGCCATTGAATTTAATCTCATGAAAAAATAACCTTAAAATTAATATGGAAATATTTGGCTAAGAATTAGTTCTCCTTGTGGAATGTAAGAAGGGACAGGTGCTAATTTGTCTGTGAAATGCAAATATATTATCACTGATATAATTAAGGCAATAAATTTAGTCAATATTTAATATTAAGCTAGCTTTATAACTAATGTTTACAAAACTTTGCATATGCTGATTTGACCTTTTAATATTCTTTGTTGATATTCTTTTTATCTTTTCTTGCATCATTGGATTTTAGCCAATCAATGCATTGATAACCCTTTAAAGCACCTATCATGCATCAGACATTTCACTAGATGAAAACAGAGACAATTCCTACAAAAAAGAAAATAATTGTCTTCCCTGATAAAATATAAACTTTTTGATAGAAGAGATTATTTTCATTGTTCTCTTCCTATCCCCAGTATCTAGCATACATAGTGCAACCTCTCAGACAAATTAACTTATGTTTGATTGTTAAGTGTGTCATAAATAAAATTAAATTTTTAGTTATCTTATTATATATGTCACAATTTGGTGCCATAACCTCTTAATGCCTTCTAAATCATCTATTTTATGGATAGATGATGACCAATGGTGATCCAGACCTTAGAGAAAATGCAGGGCCTTCTGCTCATTTGGAAGGCTTGGTGAATCTGTTTTTGGAAATGTGTAATGAATATAATGAAGAGGCAATTTGACCAGATTGTGGCTTTTACACGATTTTTTTTTCTGAAGTAACTAGTATCACCCCAGTGCTTTGTCAATGTCATTAAGGAAGATTTCCTTATTTGTCTGCCCAGCCCAGAAAACACAAACTACTTTAAAGATAAGAATAGAAAGTGATTGATTATGTGAATTTATTCCTGTTCAACACTTTTTTTTTCTTATTTTTTTGGGGGGGATACTTATTTTGTTAAAAAAATTTAATATTTTTCTCCCAGTTACATTCAAAAAAATTTTTTTTACATTTGTTTTTTTAGATTTTTGAATTCTAGTTTCTCTCCCTTATTCCCACCCACAATTAAGAAACTACATGTGAAGTTATGCAAAAAATTTCCATAAAAATCAAGTTGTAAAAGAACACATAGATCTCCCACTCTAATGAAAATAAAAATCCTCATGAAAAATTAAGTTAAAAAAAAAAGAGTGAGATAGAAAGAAAAATAGAGAATGCTTTGATTTATATTCAGACTTGATCAATTCCTTCTCTGGTTATGGATAGGATTTTTCATCATAAGTCCTTCAGAGTAGTTGTGGATGACTATACTACTGAGAATATCAAAGTCATTTACAGCTGGTCCTCCCTTTGTATATATTACATTTCACTTTGTTTATGGAAGACTTACAATGTTTTTCTTTTTTTTTCCCTGATAACATCCTCCTCATCATTTCCCAGAGAACAATAATATTCCATTAGAGAAACTTACTTCAAGAAAAAAAAAATTTTTTTTACAATTGGCATTGCTATTAGTATTTTCACCCATTTATTCTCTCTCTTCTTTCATCCTGTTCTTCCCTCTTTTGCTGCTAACCATTCCCTCTCTTTTATTGCCCTCCCCCTTTCCCATATCCCTTCCCCTCCTATTTTCCTGCAACTAAGATAGATTTCTATACCTTTATTGTTATTTCCATATGTTATACCCATATGTTATTTCTTATTTGAGCCAATTCTGATAAGAGTAAGATTCACTCACTCACCTTCTTCTCCCCCTCTTCTCCTCCACTGTAAAAGCTTTCTCTTTCCTCTTTTTTTTCATGGCAGATAATTTGCATCATTTCACTTCTCCCTTTTCCTTTCTCTCAGATCATTTCTCGCTCACCTCTTAATTTCATCATATTTAAAAAAAAATAAGATATTATCCCTTCATATTCAAGTCACACCTGGGCCCTCTGTCTATATATATATATACTCCAACTGCCATAATGATGAGAATATTCTAATGAGTTACAAGTATCACCCTCCTTAGGAATATAAATAGATAAACCTTATTAAGTCCTTTATGATATCACTTTCCTAATTACTTCCTAATGCTTCTTCAGAGGCCTGTATTTGAAAATCAAATTTTTCATTCAGCTCTGGTCTTAGTTTCACAAATACTTTTCCTCTGAAAGATTATATTCAATTTTGCTGAGTAGGTGATTCCTGATTGCAATCCTAGCTCTATTGTCCTCCAGAATATCATATTCCAAGCCCTCTAGTCCTTTAATGTAGAAGCTGCTAAATCTTGTGTTATTCTAATTGTGGCTCCACTGTACTTGAATTCTTTCTGGATGCTTGAAATAGTTTCTCCTTGATCTGGAAGTTCTAGAATGTTCCTGGGAGTTTTTATTTTGGGATCTCTTTCAGGAAGTAATCAACAGATTTTTTTTTTCCATTTCTATTTTATCCTCTGGTTCTAAACCAGGACAGTTTTCCTTGATAATTTCTTGAAAGATGATGTACAGATTCTTTTTTTGATCATGACTTTCTGGTAGACCAATAATTTTTAATCTATTTTCCAGGTCAGTTGTTTTTCCAATGAGATATTACACATTTTTTTCCTATTTTTTCATTTTTGGGAGTTTTACTTTATTGTATTTTGATTTCTCATAAGGTTATTAGCTTCCATTTGTTCAATTCTATTTTTTAAGAAATTATTTTCCTTAGTGAGCTTTTGTACCTTCTTTCTCAATTGGCCAATTTTGCCTTTTAAGGTATTCTTCTGATTAGTTTTATTATTTTTTTTATTTCCTTTTGCACCTTTCTCAATTCTTTCCCTAATTTTTCCTCTATCTCTCTCACTTGAATTTTCAGAGTCCCTTTTGGGCTCTTCTATGGTCTAAACCCAATTTTTATATTTCTTGGAGGCTTTGGATTCAGGAGCTTTGACTTTGCTATCTTCTAAGTGTGTGTTCTGTTCTTCCCTGTCACCATAATAACTTTCAATGATCAGAAACTTTTTTTTTGTTTTCTGCTCATTTTTCTAGCCTATTACTTGGCTTTTAACTGTTAAAGTAGGACTCTGTTTTCAGGGTAAAGGGTGCACTGTCCCAAACTACAGGGATTTTGTGCAGTTGTTTCCAGAAATCCTTCTAGGAATCTGACCACAAGCATTCTTTTCTGCCCTGGAGCTTTTAGGTGTGTCCCCACACTACTGTGGATGTAAGATCTAATGTGCTGGACTGGGCTGTGGCTGTGCTGGGACTGCACACCAGACTCCCATACTGTTGCCACAGATCCTCTCTACTGACTTCTGAGTCCTCTGTAGTGTCCCCAGATTGAGAAGTCCATAAGCCTCCAGCAGTTCTGCTGATTCAGAGGTCCTGTCTAACTCACACTGTGATCCGGCAGGAGCTGAGGCTGGAACTGAGCCTGTGCTGAGATTGCCTGCTGGGATCCCACTCTGATTCAACAGACCTTTTCTTCTGACCTTCCAGGTCCTCCCTAGTGTCTCTGGGCTGAGAAGTCTGGAAGCCACCAAACTGCTGCCGATTCAGAGGTCAGGCTGGGGCCAGGGGAGGTGGGGTGGGCTACACTGGTGTGTCCTGCCCCAGGGATTCTTATCCTGATGTCACAGACCTTTTTTGCTGATCTTCTTAGTTTCATTCAGCTGGAAAATGTTCTACTCCATCTTTTTGGATGTTTTGATGCTCTAAAATTTGTTTAGAGTCATTATTTAAAGGAACTTGAAGCAGTCTGGGGGAGAGATTAAGTGAGTTCCTGCCTTTACTCCTCCATCTTGACTCTGTCCTGCCATTGAACACTCTTATAAGCAAGTCACTGCAATAGGCTCCAAAAGGAATCTCAGTTCTTGCTTCCTATATTTGCTTGATTGGAAGGATGAAAATGTTCTTTGACTGTCTCTTGACCAATTACTGCATGGTGGAAAAAAATATTTCACTGAACTAGAATTGAGTGCCCTATAGAAAGCTTGAGTGGGGTAGATTGCTTTCTTTTTTTTGAGGAAAAGCTGTAAATCTTCAAGGAGAGAAAGAGACCACAGCTCTTACTCCCTACTTTAATTTTATGACCTTGCTGTTTCTTCAGTTTCTATTGTATTTATTTTTCTCCTCATCTTAGGTGAAAGGAAATTGTAGATAGAAAAATTAGGTTGTGACCTTGTGAGCTACAAAAGTTTCTATAAGCATTAAAGGACTGGCGGATGAACCAAGAAGGGGCAATCCCTGAGAAATGACCTGTTTTTCCCAACTCAACAGTGGATTGAACTGACAGCAAACAAACCTTATACTGAAATCAAATGAAGTCATCTTTATCATGCTATACCCCAAAGGGAATTTAATGGTGGGAAGGCTGTTCGTAGCATAATATTAACTTTGAACTCACTCTTCCTTGGAACTGAAGTAGAGGGATGAATGTATCCTCAGATTTTTGAATGGTCATGTATTTTTAACTTCTTTCCTTCCTTCTTCCCTCCCTTCCTCCCTTTTTTCTTTCTTGTTTTCTCTCTCTCTCTCTCTCTCTCTCTCTCTCTCTCTCTCTCTCTCTCTTTCTTTCTTCCTATCCATTTGTTGCCTATCTACCTATCTGTCTGTCAATAAGATATCTACTACATTCATTCTCTTTCTCCTTTTTTACTGTTATAACCTTAGTATGGGGCATCATTAATACTTACCAGAACCACTGCAATAACCTCTAATATTTCCTTATGTCTATTTTCTATTCTTTCTAGTACATTCTTCCTATTGTTGACAAATTTAGCTAATGTAGAGATTTTGTCATGTCATGATATTACAACTCAAAAATCTTCAGTGGCTTCATGTCTATTGAGGAAAAATAAAAGTCCTTTTGTGGCATTCATGGTCCTCTGTAATCTGGCACCACCTGACCTATCCAACTCCCTGACATAAACTCAATAATCCATGCAAAATAATTTGCTCCACTCCTTTAATAAACCAACCCTCTATGAACCCATCTGTACTTCCTTGTTCCCACTGTTCCCTATATCTGATTAATCTTCCCCTTATTGTCTTTACTCTTGGAATTTCTAGTCAGCCTTTAAATTCTAAATTCTAAAACTTTTCTAGGAAGCCCTTAACTGCCTCTCTCACCTATTCTCATTAATAGTAGAAATCTTACTTTCCCCGGACTTACATAACACTTTGGTTTTCAGCTCCCAAAGGTACTAAGGTGATTATATGCTATCACGTATTATGATTATGAATGTAAATTCTAGAGACTATACTTATCAAAACTTTGTTTCATTTCTAGCACCTTGCACAATACTCTTTCCATAGTGGGCACTTGATAATCTGGCTATTGCTTCATCTCTCAGTGATAGACAAATGTTTGACCCTCTGTTCTTTCCCCATTTTGCTTTTTAGTAGGCAAGATTTTTACCATGACAGACTCAGGCAAGCAATGGTATACAAAGCTTATTATGGCAGGAATCAGGGATGATCAAATGAGTTTGGTGCAACATATCCCTTCTGTACAAATCTCTGTGCACACTAAAAAGAAATAGGAACATAGAAACCTTCCATTTTCCTCCGTCTCAGGCTCAAATTTTTCGATGTGATTAAGTTTTATGCTTTCAAGAATCTGATCACTATTTTATGTTGAACAAAATTATCAAAGGGTATTTGGGGTCATAGTGATTAGAGTACCAGGCCTGAAATCAAGAAGACCTGAGTTCAAATCCAGCCTCAGACAATTATAAACTGTATTACATAGGGCATCACTTCATCCTGTTTGCCTCAGTTTCCTTATCTATAAATAAGCTGAAGAAGGAAATGACAAAACATTCTAGTATCATTGCTAAGAAAACCCCAAAAGAGGTATGAAGAGTTAAACATGCCTGAAATGACTAAACAACCAAAATTCTCAAGATCATGAAATCTTTTGGTTTTTATTTCAGAGACAGACTCTTCAGTCTATGTGGGATCAGTCTCCCCTCAAGGGCTGTCATATTTAATCTGACAGAATTAACTTGTACCCTGACTTTACTAACTTAGTACATGGCATTATTATATGACATAGAGCAAATTAAAATATAAAGAAGGGAAACAATTCTTTCCAACTCAAAATATATATATATTCCCACTAAATAACTTCAGATGTTAAAATGCTATAAGGATTATAAGACATTACATTTTGGCAAAAATTACCAGAAAGAAAAGTATAGGGAAAGGATAGAAATTGATATGTGATATAAGCTGAGTAGAAAATAAGAGTAGGACTGCAATATAAAGTGTGTGTGTGTGTTTGTGTGTGTGTGTGTTTGTACAGTAGAGGGGGACATTGGTGTGCTTATCCTTTTGTAACTCAACATTTCTTTTAAATATACAGGGTATGTATTTCTATGTGGTTTATTTCTTGTTTTTATAGCCAGCTATTCATAGAAAGATGCAGATAGATTTGGCATTATGGTAGCATGGAATGAATGTTTCCTCATTCATTCCTCATCCTAGCTCTAGTCCTAAAAGGAAAATTATGGTTGTTCTGGATTGCTTTCTCATCCATCTGTCAGCCTCAATAGTAACTTTTCTTTGATATCATCATATAGAGATAACGGATTGTCAAGTGAGATAGTGCTTTCCCTCTAAGTAAACAGAAAAATAGCTTCACATTTGAACTATGCATATTCTATGCCTCATATTTCTTTATATAATGCTGGAATAATTGAGTCTATTGATGTAAAGTAGGTCACTGGAACCAGTAACATTCTTATGGTGAGCCAGAATGGAGAGATAATTAATCACTCAAGAAAGATGACTGTATGGGACATTGGCTTTTTACTTTTTATTTTTTTCAGAACAGAAGAAATGTTATATTAAGCCAAACCAATGGTTCTTCCAGCTTAATATACAGTTTCTGAGTTGCCTTAGTTACCCTCCTTTATTTTTTTTTTTTACACAACTAACTTCCCTTTAACAATCTTAAAACTATCATTAATCAGTGTATTTAAACTTTTCTGGTTATATTTGTTAGCTCATGCAATCTCCTGGAGGTTAAAGTTACCTATATTTTTTATTTTCTGGTCAAAGAAATCCCTTTCTTTGCCACAAAATCAATATTATATCAAGTGCTTTGTAGATACAAAGCTTTTTTGACATATAGCATCTCATTTGTACCTCTCAATAAGCTAATGTTACAGGCAGTGTTAAGTATTAGATTCATTTAACATAGTCCCATTTACTAAATGAGAAAATTTAGGTCATATGTCAAATTGGGGATGCAAAATTGGATCTTTTCATTGCATGCTATCTTTTGAAAATTTTATACTTGGAAACATAGTGTTAAAGAATTTCAGTCGCAAGGGAACTCAAAATTCAACTAATCAAATGCTTTTGCTGAGCTGTGTTTTATTCTTCATGACTCCATTTGAGATTTTCTTGGCAGGAATACTGGAATGTTTTGCTATTTCCTTCTTCAGCTCATTTTACAGATGAGAAAATTGTGACTTGCCCAGGGTCATATACTTAGTAAGTATCTAAGGCCCAATTTGAACTCATGAAAATAAGTCTTCCTGACTCCAGACCCAATGTTCTATCTACTGTGCCTTCTATATGCTCAGCCCAATGGTATCAAACTCAAATAGAAATACATCCCTGCAAATTGACTTAGAAAATAAAAAATAAACATCATCCATTTTGAACTGTATTTTTCTTAATTTTGTTAAATATTGCTTAATTATAACTTAATCTAATTCAGGTCACACTTAGGAGTTGTGTTGGCTGATAATGCTTTTAGTTTGTCCTTAGCCAGAGCAGAGTCCCACTTTTGACATCCTGAATAAATAATAAAAGAGCTCTTCTTGAAGAGCTCCTTGCCAAAGCTCCACATTTCCACTTTTTTATAACCTTATCTGATAGAAAATTCTTCTTTATATAAAGTCCAACATTGTTTCTGTGTAGTTTTCATTTATTGCCCTGGTTTGTCTTCTGATCATTGCAGAGTAAATCTAATTGTCATCCATGTGATAGACCTTCAGATATTCAGATAACTCTAATGTCCTCCCTCCCTCTAAGCTTCTCTTCCTCAGGCCAAAGATTCTTATTTCCTTCAGCCAATTTTGATTATTTAAGCTATGTCATCATTTTGGTCACTTTCCTCTGGATATACTCCAGTGTCCTTTCTAAAATGTGACACAGAATAGAATGAAAAATTCCAAATGTGGTCTAAAATTTGTTATTCTGAATCCTATATCTCTCTTAATAGATGGTATTAATATTTTTTGTTTCTTACTTAGCCCTGTTGACTCATGGAAGTTTCATTCTACTTAGATTCTTAGATCTTTTTCACATGAATTATTGCCTAGGTAGTTTTCCTTTATCTCATACTTATATATTATTGATTTGTTAAAGAGAAGTTTAGCATACTACATTATTTTTTATTCAATATCATATTAACAAATATGTCTTATTCTATCCCATTGAAATATTTTTAGATTCTAATTCTAACATGTCAAATATATTTTCCCCATTCTCTCATACTTGGGTCAATTAACAAATATACCATCTTCAAACATCATTGATCAAAACAAAACAAAACAAAACAACTTTATTATTAAATTGTAGACTTTTATTTATTTTTTCATAATATATTTTCCTAGATTTATGTCAATTAAATTTCAACAAACATTTTAAAATAATCTGTTAGATACAAGGCACAATGCTAGACTTAGAATACAAAGACAAACACAAAGTGGTCTCCACCTCAAGAGGGTACATTCTACTACATTGATACAATAAAAAACACAGTGCTAGTATCATGTTACAGACTTGGATTTGAATACTTTCCACTGACACTTGGTAGCCGTATGACAATGGGAACATCACTTAATGTTTCTGAATTTCATTTTCCTAATCTGTAAAATGAGAATAACAATACCTGTACTATTTACCTATATGAGGTAGTTGTGAGATTTAAATTAGATGCCATATAAACTATGATTCAAGTACAAAAGTACTACCTAAAATTATTATTTTTACATAGATAAGTATAATAAAAATTGACTTAGAGAAAGAGAATGCTAATTTATGGGGAGAAAAGTCAAGTCTTCATAGAGGAGATGGCATATGAGAGAAATAAGGATTCTGAGAGGTAGAGATGAGAAGGAAATACTTCCAAACTTGGAAGACAACTTGTGTGACTGTGTAGACATGGTATATGACACATTGAATTTAAAAAATAGTAAGTCATTCAATTTAATTGGAATTAGAATGCATAAAGTGAGTTAATGTGAAAAGATAGTTTTGAAAGGTAAATTTTACTTTGATTGAGAAGGATTTTAATAACCAGGCTGAGGAATTTGTGCTAGACTCAATAGAAAGCTTTCAAAGGTATTTAGAAGGGGAATAATATCATCAAACATGTTGTAGGAAGACCTAATTTTGCTAATTCTGTGGACAGAAGGGAGAAGGTAGGTTGCACGTAGACCAATCAAGGAGTTGACTATAATAGTCCTGGTAATGAAGATCAAGTTTTGAAAGAAAGGGACAGATAAAAAGATATGTTTTGGAAGTAGAATCATAAGACTTGTGACTGATTAGATATGAGAATTGAAGAAAGAGGACTCTCTTTGAGAGTATGGACCCAGGTGAACAGAATGGTGGTGCTTTCTAATGATATTTGGAGAAAGGACAGGTTTAAGGTAAGAGATGATGAGTTTAATTTTGGACACATGAGTTTGAGGAATTGGGAGGATAGCCAAAGAGAGATGTCCACTGGAAGCAGAATTCTTGGGAGCAGGATATGGATCTGATAGTTTCCTGAAAAGCGCTGATAATCAAAGCATGGCAGAAAATGAGATAACTAATCTTCCTGTAGCTTTCATGACTTTGAAGTTTTGTTTTCTTTCTATAGAAGAAGTCTCTGAAGAGGCTTAATCTGGTCAGTTTGTCCCTATACTGGAGAACATTTTTTTTCTTTAAGATACAACTGATCATTAGCTTTTCTATGAATCTTTTCTCCAGAAAGGAGAAAGAGTATCACAAATTTCATCACATTTATTTGTAGAATAATGAACAATTAAGCATCCCCTAGAACAATGATGTCAAACTCACCTAGAAACAAGGATCACTAAATCATGCATAAGGATACCTGAGGGCTGCATATTGACTTAGAAAAGCATTACTATTGTATTTGTATTTATTTTGTTCAGTATTTCCCAATTACAATCTGGTTTGGGGGGCTACTAGGAAATGTTGGAGCTCTGCCTGAGAAGCATCTCACTCTACAGAGCTATTTATGCTTAAGTACAATTGAAGGAGAAAGGTTACATTTTCTGTTTTTATTTCAATACTTTTTCTAATGGGGGCCAGGCCAGATCTCTGTAGGTCCTCAACTAATGGGATACATAAATTTATTCACTTAATTCAATGCACTCTTTCTGGCAACAATATATGGGCATAATCAATATTGTTTTCAATGATTTAAAATAACTAGACAGTATAAGGTTGGAAGATTGCTCTGGTGTAGGAAATGAAGAATTGGTGGAATTAGAAAAATATGGAAAGACTTGGATATATGAAGGATGATGTTATCCACCTTCAGAGAAACAGAGGACAAATAAGCATAGTACAGTCTTTCAAAGATATATATAAATGTATATGTGTACATATGTGTGTGATGATAGACATCTATGTATATGTATATATGTGTATATATATGCATATGTGTATTTATAAATACATATACACACATATGTCTGTTCTTAGTTGTAGGAGGGGGCAAAGGGACAAAGAAGGGGAAAAAATAAAAAAATAAAAAGTGCACAGCAGAGAATAAAAGAAAACCTACAAGGAAAAAAATTGACAGTTTTGAATACAAAATATGGTATTTATTATATAGGCTTTCTTGAAATGGAAATTTATTGCTTTATATTTTGAATCTTCTCTTATATGTTCTGTTGTGCACATGGAAATGTTCTTTCTTCTTTTCCTAGGCTGTATTTATGTTTAAAATAAATAAAAGATAAAAAACAATATATGGACATATCCAATATATTAATACCATTAATTGATTCCAGAAAAGCTGGACTTCAGGTGAAATAATTGCAGAGGGAAATTTTTTCCCCCCCATAACAAGAATGCTATAAATGGAAGTTGTCCTCCGAGGAAGACAAAATTAAGACAATAAAACTTAAAAAAATCAATCTATACTTATATTTAAGTAATATAAACTCCCTGAGAGCAGTGTTTATGCCTTTTATATATTTTAGTCACTAGCAATCAGCATGGTGCTTTGCACAAAGCTCCTTAAACATCTGTTGAATTTTTGCTCTTTGGGTGTTGGGCAAAGCAGAGCAGAACTGCTAGTATATGCAGCTAGGGAACACTAAGTTAACAGAGGAGTTCCTAAATCATTCTCCTGGTAAAAGTGGTTTTGAGAGACAGCCTGGCATAACGGAAAGAACTATTTTTCTGTCACAGAACCTGGGGGTAAAAATGGGCTTCCTCTTACTACCAGTGGCTATGGACAAGTCATTCTACCTCCATCCCTTCATTATTATTATTATTATTATTTGGCAATTTGGGTTAAGTGGCTTGCCCAGGGTCACACAGCTAGGAAGTATTAAGTGTTTGAGACCAGATTTGAACTCAGGGCCTCCTGATATTCTTTCATTTTTTAAAGAATTGAACTAGATGATCTCTGAGGTCCCCTCCTCAGAGATCCCCCTAAACTTATGGCTTTATGAATGACTGAAGAGAAGATCCAGAGTAAAACATTTTCCATAAAGGCAAGATCTGGGTTGTAGCTGTCTTTAACTCTTTCTTCATACAGCATAATACCTAGCATGGCGTGCTCTCATCAGAGAAGGTGCTGTGTTATAAGAGCAGAGCAGAATTGAAACAGCCCAAAAGAAAATGTGAGATGTGTAAAATTAGAGAAACCCCCTGCAATTGTTCATATGGACTATTGGTATCTGACCTATGGCAGAGCATTATGAGCTCATATTGGTCTGATTAGTCAGTCAGACACACTGTAATTCGACTTTAACATAAGATGTCATTTTGGTCCTTTTCGAGAATAGAGAACAACAACCAACCAACCAAATTTGTCATTAATATATATTATTGTTTGGGAGATAGGCTTAATTTGACAATTTGAAGATGGCTGGGAATAGGGACCAATTTTTCCTTCTGCATGAATGTCTTAACTCCCAGGTTAGGATCAGCCTGAAGATAGAGACCCTTATCATTTTTGTCCAAAAACATCCTTCTCTGACCCATTGCCTATAAATGATATAAGTATGCTACATCTCTCTGGAAGAATAGAACAGTGAATGCTCTTTGTAAGAGAGAAGAGATATAAAGCCACTAAATGGCCATATATTGCAAAAGTGAAGATAAAAGATTAAAAAAACAAACAAACTCAAGTCTTCTTTATTTTGCCCTTATTATTTTGTGTTACGTAAGCAGCAAAGCTGGAGTTAGACTCAATTTATTTCATACCTTTTTGTTACAGACAGAAAGTTCTACTTCTGAGGACATGTATACTCTCTTGCATGTACTCTCTCTCCTCCACAAAGAGGGTTAAGTGACTTGCCCAGGGTCACACAGCTAGTTCACACTGAGTGTTGTGTCTGAGGCTTGATTTGAACTCAGATTCTCCTGACTTTAGTACTAGTGCTCTATCTACTGCTCTGTCTGGCTGCCCCATAGCTGCTTTCAAGTATTGGAAGGAAAATTATTTTTTAGGAGAAATAGATGGAAGTGATAGAGAAACTTCATGAAACAAACAACTTCCTAATAACTATTATTAGTAACTCAAAATGGAATGGCTGGCCTTAGGAATTAATGGTGTTTTCCTCATGAGGGGTCTTTCGGCAAAAGCTGGTTGACCACTTGGCAGAGAGAGGCAATAGTTTATGTGTAGTTTGGTCTAAATAGCCCTTGAGATCTCTTCCACTTCTAGGATTCTGTGATTTTGTGGTGAGGGTCAAGAACACTTCACCTTGGAGTATGTGTTTGTTTTGGCAACTTTGGATGCCTGATTTTGCCTGGCTTTTGTCATAGGATGTCTGGTGGCTCATATTTTTATTTGTGCAATTTCAAAGGAAAATAAAACAGAATTCATGACCTTAAAGAATTTTTCTTTTCTCCCTAAGAACACAACATGATGGGTGGAGCCGAGATGGCAAGGTAGAAGAAGCACTATATCTCTGCTTTCCCAACATTTCCTTCCAAACAACTTTAAAGTAGCATCTCAAACCAAATTTCAGTGTGACAGAGCCAACAAAATGTTGGAGACAATTTCCCAGTCCAAGGCAACTTCGGAGGGGAAGTTTGTAACGCTAAGGTAGGAACTAGACCAGAGTTCACATGGAAATGGCAACAGCAGCAGTAGCAGCTTTGGGAACTCTCAAGCCAGAGGCAGTAAGGAGATCAGGTAATTGGTTAAATTTGTGTAGGATTGTGTAAATCCTGTGTAGGGTTACAGGGATGCCCTGGTAACACTGGATATAGAACCTGGCGCTGTTTGATAACTGTTCCCACTTCCAGGTTATGTTTCCAGGGTGGAGAAAAATGCAATATCTCTTGTGGTTGTGAGTAATCAAGAGATCTTCCTGAGTAAGGACCAGAGTGCAGACCAGGAGGATAATGACCACACCTCTCCCTAAATCACACTACTTTGTACACACTAAAAAACTTCCAAACTCCAGGAACTGTTCTAAAAAGAGTAATGAGAAAAAGATTGAAGCTTGGGATAGTGACACTCATCCTTACCCTGGAATAATGTAAAGTTCAAAATCAGGAAAAATATTGAAAAAATACACCAAAAAAGAACCTGACCATAAAAATCTACTATGATTACAAGGAAAATCATACAAACTCAGAATACAATGATGCCAAAAATAGCTACAAGAAAAGCACCAAAGAAAAAATAATATGAATTGGAAGCAAGACCAACAAAAATTCCTGGAAGACCTAAAATTATTTTTAAAATAAAAAAAAAAAAGAGGGGAAGAAGAAAAATTGGAAAAGGAAATGAGAATGGTATAGGAAAATTATGAAAAGAAAATTAACAATTTGGTAAAAGAAACATAAAAGTGTTGAAGAAAATAATACTATCTTAAAAAGCAAAACTGGCCAAATGGAAAGAGAAAAAAAAAACAACAAAACAAAACTCACTGAAGAAATTTTTTTTTTTTTTTTAAGAATTAGAATTGGGCAAGTGGAAGCTAATACCTTCATGAGACATCAATAAATAATAAAAGAGAATGGAAAAATGATAAAATTAAAGAAAATGTGAAATATAGAAAAACAACTGATCTGGAAAATAAATCAAGGAGAGACAACTTAAAAATTATTGAACTGCCTGAAAATCACCATCACAGAAAGAGCCTAAACATATTTCAAGAAATTATACCCATATTACAGAACTACTCCAATATCCTGGAACCAGAGTATAAAATAGGAATTGAAAGAACTCACTGATCACCTCCTGAAAGAGATCCCAAAATGCAAACTCCCAGGAATATTAAAGTCAAATTACAGAACTCCCAGATTTAAAAAAAAAAAAATACTTCAAGTAACCAAAAAGAAACCATTCAAATACCATGGAATCATAGCTAGATTCACACAAGATTTAGTAGTTACCAACATAAAAGAAGCAGAGCATTTAGAAAATAATATTCTGGAAAGTATAAAACTAAAACATAATAAAAAATAACTTATCCAGCAAAACTGAGTATAATCCTTCAGGGGAAAAATGCATATTTAATTAAATAGAAAACTTTCAAGCATTCCTGATGAAAAACTTGAAGTGAATTTGATTTTCAAATGCAAGAATCAAGAGAAGCATAAAAAGATAAACACAAAAGAGAAATCAATATAGGTTAACATGTACAAATCTCTTACACATATTTCCACATTTATCATGCTGCACAAGAAAAATCAGATCAAAAAGGAAAAGAAAATTGAAAAAGAAAAAAAAACAAGCAAACAACAACAAAAAAGATGAAAATGTGTTGTGATTCACATTCAGTTCCTGTAGTTCTCCCTCTGATTGCAGATACTCTTTCCATTTCAAGTCTATTGGAATTGATCTGAATCACATCATTGTTAAAAAGAGCCAAGTTCTTTACAGTTGATTCTGTTTACATTTCAATATGGGAAGATGATATATATAACTCTTAAGAACTTTGTCATTATCATGCAATTAGAAGGACTCAACATAAAGAGCATGGAAATGGATTATGTTGGGATGATTTTTTTTTTTTTAAAGTGGACAGGTGAAAACGAGAAGTAGTACAGTGGGAGATTGGGAAGGGAGAGGGAAAATAAGAAAATTATCTCACTTTAAAACGGTATGCAAGGAAGAATTTTTATAATGGTTAGGAAATGGGTGAGTATAAAGCAATGCTTGAACCTCAAGTCACATCTGAATTAGTTCATAGGGGGAAGGAATATAGATGTATATGCACACACACATATGTGTATATGCATGTGTGTGTATGTGTATATATTTAATTGCATTTAGAAATCTATCTTACCCTATCAGGAAGTAGAAAGGAAAGGGGATAAGAAAAAAAGGTGAATTATAAAAGGGAGGATGGATTAAGGGAGGCAGTGGTGAAATGCAAAACAGACCTTTGAGAAGTGACAGGGTAAAGAGAGAAAAATAAACAGAAGAAAATTTAATGTAGCGAAATTGTTGTATTGGGAAGAATTGCCCATCTTCACAAAGAGAAAATATATGTCTAAAAGTCTTATGAGTTAAGTTTATGTTTCTCATGTCAACAGAAGGAAAGAAAGTTTGAGCCCCTCTTTCTTTGAAGACTTACTGTTTATCACTCTTTCTCTGACATGTAATCATTATGTTGTTTATAAAAGTCAATCCCTGAGCTTCATGGGAGGTGCTCAGGAGAAATCATAGCAGAGTACAAAAGTTTTTTCCTTAACCTCAAAAGCATACAATTTACTGTCCCCTGGAGACATCTCATTCTGGAAATATCTTCAGGAGAACTTTCCTTATACTTAATTAAAACTAAACTGGATTTAACAATGACTATGTTTGGAGAACACTGGAATTCTTCCAAACCTTTCTTCTATGGAGAAGCAGATAAATTTGATCAATTTACAAAATAAACAAACAAATAAACAAAAACAACCCCAAAACTTGTTTAATATGCAGGTTAATGATCTCAAATTAATTTCTTTTTCCAAAAGCCAAGGCATTTTCTTAAATTGGTGCTATAGAATCAATTAATGAATAAAAGCTCATTGGGGAAGAGTAGGTAAAGGGCAGTATGAGGTTTTTATATGGGAGTGTGTCATCAGCCCGGACATAGGACATATCATCATGAGGATGATTTATTAATCTCTTATGTAAATTCAGTCAAACAAAATGGTTAAAGTGTTTTTGGCTTCCAGTGCCAAAAATTTGTTAATAAACAGAGACTGTTTAATCTAATTCAGGGGTTTTTAACCTGGGAATTGGTTTAAACATTTTTTAAAGTATCTATTTCAAGGTAATTGGTTTCCTTGGTCATCCTATGCATATTATTTTGTGCATTTAAAAACAGTCTGAAAAAAGGTACTACCAGTCAAAGATATTCATGATATACAAAAAGATTAAGAATCCTTTATCCAATAGAATGGAAAGATCCTTTCTTTTCTCTAAAGGTAGAGACACATTTCAACTCTGACTGATTGGCTGGATAACATAGGTAGCTGGATATGCTAGTGATGTTTTCAATGTAGATGACCATCCTAATTGAAGGGTAGCTTTTAATAATCCTTGATCCAATACCTGTAGTTTCATTGTAATTAAAGACTAGAGACATTTCCATGTTGTGTATGTATGTACCTCCCTCTCTTATTTAAATCTCTAAGAAAACAAATATCTGCCCCTAGAGAGAAAGTACATTCCTAAGAAAACTGAATTCCCAGTGGCAATTGAGTCATGGGATTGATTCTCTCTTGCCCCAAAGAGGATGTTTGCTAGGTTATTAGTCCTTCATTCTGCACAAACCTTTTTTTCATGCATATGTGTGTTTTCCTTGCAGATACTGAAAATGTTTATAGATCAGAGGAGAATATAAGATGCATCATCACTGGACAGGCTTACTAAGGCTTATCCTGGTAACAGAGTATCCACGTATAGTTTAAAATACTTTTGAAAGCTGGAGGATTGAGGTTCATTTATCTTTTCTTTAGATGCTGAAGTCTTAAGTAATTTTGGCTTTATTTGGAGCGAACATGTCAAAGAATGTTCAGCTGTAGAGTAAGACACATGGTTAGAATGGCTAGCATAAAAATAGTTAAGAAAAATTGGGATAAACATGGAAAATTAAGGGTTTTCATTTAGGAAGTTAACATTTAGGAAGTTAGGAACATTCAAGAAGCATTCACAAAGATGAAACTATGGTACATGCTTCTTCTCTTGAATGAGTTTGTCCTTACCTGTCTTTCAAAGCAGCTTCTGTGAGTCTGAAACAGTTGTCCACTCCAATAAATCTCCCCAAAAAGAATTGTTTAAACAGACACTGTCACTATGGAAGTAAATAAGTGTGATTTATATTTTAGGCTTAGAACCATCTGGTGTGTGTGTGTGTGTGTGTGTGTGTAGGAATAGTGTGGGTTGTTTCTATTATATGTATGAATTACAATAATAATCTAAATGGCTGGAAGGAAGCTGTTTATACAAGTTTCTTTCCCCCATTATTCCTTTCTTTCTTCTCTTGGTAATATTTATTTTAAGTACAAAGGTAAGTGGCTCAGCCTTCATTGATGACCAGGACATTTCTGAATGTTGCCACCCAGAGAGCTCCTGTAAGGAATCAGCTTAGCTTTTGTTTTTTCTTCTTTACAGGATTTCCATGATGCATATTCTGAAAATCACAGGGCACAATTTTGTTCCCAAATATTTACCTATATTTGATGTTGGCCATTGGCAATTTCCAATGACACTTTCTATAAAGTCATAAGACCTATTGAATCCATGGGGCTTTGAAAGCATTTAGACTTTTAAATATTTTTGTCAGTTAAGGCAGAACTTTTCATTGTACAGAAATGGAGGCTTGGTCAAATAACTCCCACAAAAGAAGGCCTGAGTAGTGGGCCATAATCTCTTTACCCAGGCTTTTCTTTTTTAAAACCTAGATATGGCTCTAACCACATAAGTGTCAGAAATAGTCTTCATTTGGAGAAACTGGATTTAGAAACTTTTGAGGGATCTTGGATAATGCCATATAATGGCTACTGAAGTGAGGTCTTTGAGTAATTATCTGGATAATTCAACCCATTTTGTTATTCCTTCCTTCCTTCCTTCCCTTTACCATCACTAACTCCCAACTTTACAATGGCAATGGATCTATGAACACACTGGTGTAGTTATACCCTCCAGCAGTGCCAATCAAAATCATTAGGCCTACCTACCTGTCTTAGAACAGGTTGGTTCCTGTCTACTCATAAGTTCATTCTAAGAGAGTCCTAGCATTTTGAGAGGCTCCTTCCACATTCTCTGATTATTTCCGGCATATCATTAGATCCTGTGGGCATTCCATCTAGGTTATTCCTCTTCTTACCATATGATCTTACATCTTGGTGGCTAGGGAAGCTGTTCCAGTCCAGATAATGGAATGACTTAAAAGACGATGATGTAAGCATGGGTTGTACTACAATTTAGCTTATAATATACAGTTAATAATACAATTGGCTGAGACACACACTGATATTTCTGCTTCTATTAGGTACTTAATTTTTGGTCTTTATTTCTTATCTAGACTATGGAAGTAACCTCCTGTTTAGCCTTTTGATTTTATAGTATACCATTTTCTTTCTCATCTTACAGATGTAATCAATTGCCATTATCTTACCATGTCAATTTTCCCAGTGTTTCTACCATATGATTCCTTTTTCTTCACTCACACAGCTATTGTTTCATTTCAGTCCCTCTCCCTTTTGCCCACATTATTACAATGGCCTCTTAATCAATTTCTCACTATCCAAAAGGCAATCAGACAGTGAATACCAATATCACTAGTAGATCTATATCCCAAAGAGACCATAAAAAGGGGGAAAGGACCTACACACACACACACACACACACGCACAAAATATTTATATTAGCAGCAGTTTTTGTGGCAAAGAATTGGAAATCAAGGAGATGGCTATCATTTGGGGAACGGCTGAACAAATTGGAGTATATTATTATTATGGAATATTATTGTGGTGTAAGAAATGACCACTTGGCAAATTTGAGAAAAACCTGAAAAGACTTACATGAATTGATGCAAAGAGAAATGAGTAGAACCAGGAGAACATTGTACACAGTAACAGCAACATTGTTCAATGATCAACTGTGAATCACTTAGCAATATAATGATACATGACAATTCCAAAAGACTCATGATAGAAAATATTAGCCCCATTCAGAGAAATACTGATGAAGTCTGAATACAGATCGAAGCATATTCTTTTCAATTTTTGGGGGGGTAGATTTTCCTTTTGTTCTGTTTCTTTCAAATATGACTAATATGGAAATAAAAATAATAATAATTTCTCTACCCATTCTTATTCTACTCCAGTCTATCCTATATCCTATTTGCCAAGGGAATTTTCTTTAAGTTTAGATCTAACTATGTCATTCTTGTACTCCATTGACTTATAATAATATATATTATAAGATAATATATATCTTAGCCTTTAAGATAAAAAAAATTAATCTTTCTTTTAAAGCCCCTACAAACTGGGTCTCAACCTCTCTTTCTAAATTCTTTGGACATTAGTCCCCTTTATCCTGTTGAACTGACATGCTATGTTCTTTATATTCCATCTCCTCCTTTACCGTGACTATTCCACATGCTTATTATTCTGTTTCTGAAAGATGTCACTCAAGTACCATCTCTTATGTGAAGCTGTCCCTGTTTTTCCCAAACACTAAGGTCTTCCCTCTCAAATTTTTGTAGTTGTTATTGAGTTGTTTCAGTTATGTATAACTTTCTGTAACTACATTTGGGGTATTCTTGGCAAGATGCTAGCTAGAGTGATTTGCCATTTTCTTCTCCAGTTCATTTTAGAAGTGAGGAACTGAGGCAAACAGAGTTAAGTGACTTCTCCTTATATCCCTAGAGATAATACTTGATATAGTGGTAAATTCAGCTTGTATGAAAATGGAGGTCTGATAGTTGTGTGTGTGTGTATGTATGTGTATATATAGTACTTTTTTCAGTTTTCTGCTATACCATGTGACCCATGTAGCTTCCAATCAATCAATCAATCAATTGGTGACCTACTTTTATTTCAAAGATGGGTGGTAATTCCTGCTACAGCTTTCTTAAGTCAAAATTGCTTGGATAATTATATCAATTTTCTCTAGTCACTTTACACAAGGAGAAGTACCAATGTTAAATTGGAGAAGGCAGATTGCTCAGTGTGTAATTTTTTTTAACCAGGATGAATTATTTGTTCTGAATAGCTGAGGTAATACATCATCATTTTAAACAAAAGACAAGATTCCCTGCTGAGGATAGAATTCATCTAAAATGTTGCCCTTTCTCTCATTTTCCATGTGCTTTAAAAAGGAAAAGCAGAAGTAGTCATGAAGAGCTCAACAATTTGGCTTTCTGTTGTTAAATTTATTTCTCTTTGCATATGACTGCCAAGGCCTTTCTAGATATAGAACATTCAGGTTTTTTCATTCCTGTCAACAAACTAATGAGACCCATAACTTTAGGATAAAGAAGAAATCCACCTATCCATATAAGGCATCAGATATTTTAATAATCAACTCCTGGATTGAATGTTGGACAACTAATTCTTGACAAAGATAAAGGACTAAACAAGAACATATAGTTTCTTGATTTAATATACCATTCAGTTCAATTTAGCAGATATTAGGTAAACATTTTCCATGTGCTGGGCAAGGGGATTCAAAAGAGAAATATGACATGGTCCCTGGATTTTCAAGGGATTGAATTTAAGAGAGAAGATAAGGTATACCCAAAATATAATACAAAGCAGTCTGTAATGGATACAAAGGAGAAATCCAAATAGAACCCTTTCTTTCAATCTTCTATTCTGCCAAAATAGAGAGCAGCTATGAAAAATTTGAGAAGGGAAACATATACTTTCAAATAGGGAGATCAAAGAAAATCTAGTGAAGAAGATAAGAATTTGAGTGGAGTTTCAAGCAAGAAAAATAGATCCTCAGATTATAGATTTAGAACTGTGAAGTATCCTAGAAATCACTGAGTCCAATTCTCTCATTTTAGAGATGAAGGAAGTGAGATCCAGAGAAATAAAGTCACTGGCCTAGTATCACATGGTTAGTAAATGTCTGAGGAGAGAAAGAGATGAATGAATGATTTAAAGGTAAAGGGCAACCTTAGATTTAGTGACTATAGAGTTTAAAATTTCAGTAAAAGGAAGAGGAGAAAACAAACAAAAGAGGGGAGATATTTACAGCATAACTTTCAACAGGATTAAAGAGAAAAATGAAAGGGATATGATTGACAATGAAATATATAGGGTAAAATAATCCAAAATTGTCTGATGCTCCTTAAAAGAGATAGTCAGTAATATTTTGTTCTTCATATTCACTAGAGGTTAATTATGAGTTCTCTATAATCTGTAATGTAGCTAATTAATCTCTCTATTGATTTAGGGTCAATCTATTCTCCTTTCCCTAATTTTTTCTCTTCCCCTTTCCTGACCAGCATAGCTAAAACTTCTAATAGATACCCTTAGTTCAAACATGACAAATATTTAGATAACGATTATAAATGGTCATCTGTCAGGAGTTATGCTCTTTGAATTGTGTTTTGAATGGTGGTGATAGATCTCACGGAACCATTCTCTTTCCTATTTCATCCTCCTCATGAACAGCAGCATGTACTAATAGGCTAGGGGATAGGAACAGAACTTTCAGTCATAGACCAGAGCAGAGCTAAGTGGCCCACATAGGAACTGAATCCACAACCTTGGTCTCATTAGCACAGTTGTCTAAGCAACTGTGCTAACTAGCAAACAAATACTCCCAAGCTTAGAGGATAAAGCAGCATGCTCTGATTTATCTTCATTTTAAAACCGAGACATATTTTTCTTATTGTGCAGAAAGGTTAAAATATCATCACTGGTCTAGCTCAAACACAAAGTTTGTTACTATCCCCAAAGGTATCTATCTACCTTGCTTGAAATAGAAGGAAATGAACTGAAAGGAAGTTCCCAAATCTCTTGACTTTACCAATATGCAAATTACCCTAAAGAAAGTAAATGATTTAAGAGTAACAGCTCCAGGATTTCCAAAACCAAAAATTTTCATTTCCACTACTATATATCCTACTCATTAATGAAAATGAATCCATGCCTTTATTCTGACTGTGAAACTATAGACAGAAAGCTTCTTTAGTTGATAGAAGCCAAGGAAGAAGGATTCTTCAAAGCTGCATTGCCTTAGGGCAGCCTCTTTCTTCCATGAACTAAAAGCCCTTTTCTCCTTATCAACTGCCACAGCACACACCCCTCAGAACAGTGAAGTAAATGTGGAAGAAATGAACTAATAATTCCTTGACTTCATTTACAGAAGGAAAAACTGAGTTAATGAATTCTATGTTTCAGTTTGTGCTTTGAGCAATGGAAGGACCACAAGACATCTCTTAAGAACTCCACCCTCAGAAATGTGCCTTGTTTATCTAACATTCATTCTGGGAGCAGTGTGCTATTCTTTAATGCAGAATAAACACTATTTTGCCAACTCTAGCACAGATAATGGAAACTCCAGCCTATACTGCTGACAGAAATCAAGACTATAGGTCATCTTCTTCCAATATTCTATTCTCTTATTTTGGCAGCAGTTACAAGCTAACAGCTATAACTTGACAATTGTTGATTGGTGTGGGCAGCCTTCTTTTAAAATTCTTAAAGTTCCTCTGAGAGTATGGAGCACAAAATACAATTTCTGGGTTATTACTGGAGAAGGGAAGACTCTTGAATCTAAAGAAAAAAAAAGAGTCAGTAATAGAGCCATGTTCAGATAGAACAAAATTTGGTGGGGAATAGAGTAAGAGAATAGCTTTGCAGCATTCCTGGGAAAACCAACAGTCTTCCAATATAGCCTTCATACCTTAGAGAAATTCTTTCTCTGTAATCCAAGCATATGGGCTCCAATATGATCCACCTTAGCAAATTACAAGGAAATCTTATGTTATACTTGGAAATAATAAACTGAGAAATCTGATGGTGGTAAGAGAACTTTAAGATCAGCCAGGAATTCATACAGGACTGCACTGAAATTAGCTAATATCAATTGAGAAGGAAATGCTAAAAATTACACCTTAAAAGTCTGAGTGATACAGTCAAGTCCAATGACATGCATTCTAAGATAATAAGGAAATGCAAATACAATTCTAGATTCATTCATTATAACTTCAAAGAACATTCAGGTTATCAAGAAAATCGGTCTGATTACATTCCAACCCAGGTAGTTTATTAACCTTAAAACTTACTATTACCAGAGTACTCTTACTAATGTTTGCTTTCTGAACCTATCTGGCTATTAAAACATTAATGACTACATAATGGCTTCTCTCTGTTTTCCCACTTTCTCCCTCTCTCTTTCTCTCCTTTCCCCCTCTGTCTCTCTCTCCCCTCTTTCCTCTCCTTTCTGTCTCTGTTGTTCTCTGTCTTTGTCTCTGTGTCCTCTCTATTTCCTCTGATATCGATCTCTCTTCTTTGCCTGTCTCTTTCCTGTCTGTCTCTAAAAACTATTGGAAAAATAGGACTTGGGCAATAAATCCTATGAATAGGCAGTCCTGGTATAGATATAGAATCTAGTAGATTCTTTTCAGCATGGAGTATAGCTTTTAAAAATTTTCATTGAATTTGTCTCTTTGGAAAGATTATTTAATAGTTCCCAAACAAATTTTTGGCTTTCCAGTTCACCCTCCAGAGCCACCTGGAGCATAATAGACAAAAGAAGTCCAAGTCGTTACTACTATGACATCTGGCAGTACTGATAGATAACTCAGCAGCTACTACATGGAAACACTAGTTTTTTCATTTTGCTGTTTTTGGGGAAGCATACAAGGTTAGTGAGAAATGCTACTTTCAAGATGTAAATACTTGAAGAGTTTTCAACAGAAGTTCCTTGCCTTCTCATAAAGCCTAAGAGAAGAAAACAAGCATGTGTGTTTTTTGGAGTCAGTTTGGAAATTTTCCTTTTGCTAAGGACCTTCAGTACAAATAGGGATGTTTAAAGGAAAATGATAGGAATTTCATGGGTAATAGGATTCATACTACAAGACAAAGTAGAAAAGTTCCTGGTACATTAGTGGTTAAAGCCTTCTGATTCACTCACAGTGAAACAGGGTTAATTTATTAATGGAAATATATATTTTCTGAGGAAAATAATTTGTTTCCCTTTTAGTCACTTGACAGATAGTAATAGCTTAACAAACGCTGGTGTCCATAAACAATTTTGTTCTTACATACAATCTCCTGGAACCGGAAAATTTCTGTTGCTTTGATAAGATAATCTGCCTAAACCTTAACCTTTTTAGCTACATAAACCTGAAGGCATTTCTGTTTTTGATAAGATGCAAAAAAACACAAAGTCAGAATAGTATCTCTTCAAAAATCCTGAAGAGGATAATAGTGATAAGCAATAAGCTATGACCTCATTGAAAACTTGGGAAACATTGCAGCTATTAACTGTTTTGTTTAGTCTGAGAGGCAATAGGGAAAAGATTGTTGCTTCACTGGATCAGATGAGAATGTGGCAAGAACTCCTTATTCTTGGATTCTATTCCCAACTCTACCAATATCATTCTGTTATCTTTGACCAGTGGCTCTATTTTTCTTTTTTTCTTTTTTTCCCCCCTTAATAACAATGTCTCTATTTTTCCAGCTTTAAACTGTGTATGACATTACCTAGGGCAGCTAGATGATGCAATGGAAAGAGCTCTGGGCCTAGAATTAGGAAGACTACTCTTCCTAAGTTCAAATCTGGCTTCAGTTATTAGCTAACCATATTTGCTTCACTTTCCTCATTTGTAAAGTGAGTAAAAGAAGAAAATGGAAAACTACTTCAGTATCTTTACCAAAACAAAACAAAACAACCCAAATGGGGTCACAAACAGCCAGATATGACTGAAACTGATTGAACAACACAATTATTACCTCATTTGTGCCAGTATTGAGAGAAAGACAATTTTGTGGAAGGACTGCTGAAATAATTTCATTTAAATTTCACATATTCCCAAATATTCATAGCAATACTTTTTTTTTTTTTTGTAGTAGCAAAACAAAGCAAAACAAATGAATAAACAACATAAAAACCAATTTGAAGACAAAATAGTCAACCATTGTCTGGGAAATGGATGAACAAATTGCGGTATATAAATGTTATTATACTCTAAGAAACAACAAATGTAAAGAATTCAGAGAAACATGATTAAACTTAATGAACTAATACTGGAATGAAGAAAAGAGAATTACAATAATGTAAACTAAAATACTGAAATAAAGCTAAATGCTGTGTGATTCTAATATTCAATCTTTGCCTTCCGTTGTTGGAAGTGTCCAGGATAGGTATGCACTGTTATATATCTTGTTAGATGTGGTTGCTGTGACAAATTGTTTTGCTTAATTTCCCCTCTCCCCTTTTGTTATACAGGATAATTTAGTAGTGGGGAAAGAGAGTAAGATTATATCTGAAGATGACTGAAATGTAAAAAGAAAATGCATCAATAGAATTTTAAATGTTTTAAAAATATGTGTTAGTTTGGGCAGTTAGGTGGCACAGTGGATAGAGCACCAGCCCTGAAGTTAGGAGGACCTGAGTTCAAATTTGGTCTCAGGCACTTAATACTTCCTAGCTGTGTGACCCTGGGCAGGTCACTTAACCACAATTGCCACAGCAAAAAAAAAAAAAAAAAAAAAAAAAAAAAAAATATATATATATATATATATATATATATATATGTGTGTGTGTGTGTGTGTGTGTGTGTATTGTGTTAGTTCAACCCCTGGGTTTTTATAAATGAGGAACATGAGCTCAGTAAGATTCTAGTGCCAATTAATGGCAGAGGTAGGTCTAGAGACCAGATATCCTGAATTCTCAATCCAATTCTTTTCAAATTTTACCATGCAGAAAATAATTGAGTCCCAGAAATAATATGATAATATACAATTTATTATCCTCCAGAAACAGCTTAGTCCAGAATTTTAGGAATTTAATTTTATTTCTGTAGTTTGGAAGTATCAACATAGAATTAGAAAATATTTAACAAAATAAATAATATATAACATACTAGAGCAGTTTTTTTAGTCAAGATAGTTTTTTTTTTTTTTCTGACCCTTTTTAGGATTTTCTTATCAGAGATACAGGAATGATTTGCTTTTTCCTTCTTCAGTTCATTTTTACAAATGAGGAAACTGAAGCAAATAGGATTAAGTGACATCTAAAGTCACAGAGCCAGTAAGTATCTGAGGCAGGATTTGAACTCAAAGATGATTGTTCCCAATTCCATACCTGTTACTCTATTTGCTGTGCCACCTAAGGTGTTCACATAGAAGAACATAGATTTTATTAATATGTGGTCTTTTAAAATCAGTATTCAGCCTCATAGGGATCCTTACATATAATTTAAGTTTAGTCACCCCCATTTTTTTTTTAAATTTGAGAAGACTGCTATAATTATCTCTTTCTTATTTCAAACAATAATTAACTAATGGTATTTAAATGCCTACTCTGTGTCTGACATTTTGCTGGGGATACAAATAAGACAAAAATTAGATGGTACTTTTCCTATGGAAGTTTGCCTTAGTAAAAAAAACATTTATATCAAAGCAAATCTGTAATTTTTTCAAACTAATTTTACTTTTATATTTTATTTTTTACATCATTGAAATTCCTCCTATTATTCCTTCTCCTGAGAGAAATCAGCAAGACCAGTCAATATACTGATAAGTCTTAATGTACATTATTTCATATCTATGGAACTTCTACCTCTGCAAAGAAGTGAAGTTAGGTTGTCTTCTCATATCTCATTTTTAGGTCCATTCTTTACAATTTTGCTACATTCTCTTTTGATTGTTTTGTAGTTTTTGTTATTTTTACTCACACTGTAGTAGTTTTTGTGTATATTGTTTTCTAGTCTCTGTTTACCTCATTGTGCATCAGTTCATGAAAGTCTTTCCATGCTTCTTCGTGTTAATTATATTTATAATTTCTTGTAACACAATATTTCATAACATTCATATACAATAATTTGTTCAGCTTATTCCCCAATAGATAAACACCTACTTTGTTTACAATTCTTTCTTACTATAAAAATAGTGTTGTAAGTACTGTATATGGAGAGTTCTTATCAATGACTTCTTTGGGGTATAATCCTAATAGTGAGACTTTCTAAGTCAAAGGATATGGCTATTTCAATTACTTTATTTGCCTAATTCCAAAATGCTTTCTAAAATGATTGTACTTAGTAAGTTTCATCAACAATGCACTGTTGTGTCTATCTTCTCATTACCCCTCCAACATTGACTTCTTGCATTTTGTCAACTTTGACAATTTTCTAGTGTAAAGTGAAATCTTAAAGTTTTGCTGTGCTTATTTCTTTGCATTACTTTTCTTATATTAATGATTTGGAGAATTTTTTTTTCATATGATTATTTACAGTTTGCTATTCTTTTTTGGGAGAATTTTTGTTTACTTTGTTTAATGATTGGAGAATGACTCTTGGTCTTTTGTGTATCTATTAGTTGCCTAGATATTTTGGATGCCAAACTTTTACATAAGAAGTATGATACAAAGATCTTTTTAAAAATTTTTTAATAGCTTTTTATTTACAAGTTATATGCATGGGTAATTTTACAGCATTGACAATTGCCAACCTTTTGTTCCAGTTTTTTCCCTCCTTCCCCCCACCTCCTCCCCTAGATGGCAGGATGACCAATACATGTTAAATATATTAAAGTATAAATTAAATACAAAATAAGATACATTACCAAACCGTTATTTTGCTGTACAACAAGAATCGGACTCTGAAATATTGTACAATTAGCCTGTGAAGGAAATAAAAAATGCAGGCAGGCAAAAATATAGGGATTGGGAATTCAATGTAATGGTTCTTAGTCATCTCCTAGAGTTCTTTTGTTGGGCGTAGCTGGTTCAGTTCATTACTGCTTCATTGGAACTGATTTGGTTCATCTCATTGCTGAAGATGGCCAGGTCCATCAGAATTGATCATCATATAGTTTTGTTGTTGAAGTATATAATGATCTCCTGGCCCTGCTCATTTCACTCAGCATCAGTTGGATACAAAGATCTTTACCCCATTTAAGTGCCTTTTTTTGTTATCCTAGATGCATTGATTTTACTTGTACAAAGCTTTTTAAATTTCCTGTAATCAAAATTATCTAATTAATTTTAGTTGCTTCTATCTCTTGGTTGGTAAAACAAATCTTCCTTAGATATCTCAAACCCATTCCATACAACAGAATCCATATTTACCCCAAATTCAGCTTTCTTCCAATATTCCCTATTTTGTTCAAAGGCTTACAATTTTTTCAGGCTCCCAGAATCACTATCTTGGCATTATCCTTTACTCCTCATTATGAGCATCCTACATATTCAAATCAGTTACCAAATCCTATGATGTCTACCCTCTACAGCATCTCTCATTTCTATACTGACATAGGTATCATTTTGGTTCAAGTTTTCATCCTCTTGCCCAATGATTACAATAGCTTCCTAATTTGTTTCTTTGTATCAACTTCTATCCATTTTCTACAGTTTCCAAAGTGATTTTTTTAAGTGAAGAGCTACTATGTGACTCCCTACTTTATCAACTCTAGAAGATTTTTATTGCCTCTCTAGTAGAAAACAAATCCCTCTTACTGATTTTTAAAGTCCTTGCCCTGATCTATTTTTCTGGTTTCATTGGATATTACTTCTTTTCCTGAAATCTGGTCTCCAGACAAATCAGAAGGTGATTTTTCTGTTACTTACATGTGACATTCCATCACTATTAAGATAACTCTATACTGAACATCCTCAAAGGTTAGAATGCACTACCTTCTCATTTAACTCAAGTAACAGTTCAAGCATTACATTCCACATGAAACCTTTTCTGATTCCCTCAAATGCTAGTGTTCTCCTTCTCTATCTTGTATTTAACCATTTTGTATTTCTTCTCTTTACATTTACAATGCAATTCTGCATATATATATATATATATATATATATATATATATATATACACACTTATTCTTTCTTCCTTAAAATATAAGCTGCTTGAAAGTAGGGATATTTCACTTTTATATTTGTATTCAAAAGATCTAATACACAGTAAGTACTTAATACATATTGATTGATTTAATGTTCTTGAGACACTTAATTTTTATGTTTTATTGGTTGAATTAATTTGTGAAAAATGTACTAGACAATTCAGCAATTATATTTTTTAAAGATTAACATGAAGCTATTGGCTAAATTAGAGCAATTTAAAAAGCAGTCTTTTTTCTTAACATCCTTTAGAAATATCCAAGTTAACAAGATTGGCTCAATTCAAGGATCTAGGATGTTTATCTCCAGTACTATATTCAGTGATCCAAGAGGCTTCAGTGACTTGTTTCAAATCTATAGTGAGATTTATGTTAATTCAGCTGTTGCTCATGTGTTCAGGGAGATTTCTATCCTGCCTTTGAAGAAAACACATAACTTCCATCAGTATTAATGGGAATTACATGTGCACCATGAGAGGAAAACATGGACTAATGGTCTTTCTTGTGGGTCTTAAGGAAATATATGATGACAAAATTTCCTGTGCATATTTTTATATAGTTTATGTTTAAAGCTCAATATTTTGATGGCTTTTGAACAAATAATTTATCTATGACATTATACTCAAGATTAATTGCCTCAATTTCCTTTATGGACTAGAGGTTATTTTGCTTAATTTGTAAAATGTGCTTCCAGTTGTTCATGGAAGTAAACTGAGGATCCATCAGGGTGGCCTGGCAGTCCCTGAGTAGCTAGGGGTGGTCTCTTGGCTTGCTGAAGGGAATCCCAAAACCTGTACTGGCAGGTTAGGACATTAGAAAAAGGTTAAAGGTCATTGTGCAGGATCAGTAGTAATTCTGCCTTCTGCAAATCTGCTTCTTCTTAACCCTTCTCCTTCTCACTTTCAGTTATTAATTAATCTATCAAAAATTTTTCTTGCATATTAAACTGTTGTACAAACCACAGCAGTTTATGAGAGAATCATTGCCAGGAGGGTATACTATCTATGTTATGACAATGGAGATGTTCACAAATAATATCTAGTAACTAAACTGTGAACAATGTGCTTTAAAAAAAACAATTTAATTTTTATTTTAAAAATTATAATAGCTTTTAATTTTTCAAAATACATGCAAAGATAATTTTCAAAATTCACCCTTGCAAAATCTTGTGTTCTAAATTTTTTCCTCCCACCTCAACTCTTCCCTCCCTTAGACAGCAAGTAATCCTATATAGGTTAAACATGTGCAATTTTTCTAAACATATTTCCACAGCTATGTCATTCTAGAGAACATTAACTCAAATCTATAAACTCAGTTATTGTAGAAATAGTTTTCTTTGTGGAAAGAAAATTATATTCCATTCCTTCAATCTATTCCTAAATGTGAGTCACCAAGAAAAGGAGTGAGTACTATAGTGGGTTTCAGTGCCTGGGTAAAAGGAAACAAGACTCAAGAAATATCATGAAAAGATATTCATATATATTTGGCCATATTTTAGGGATCAATCAATCAATATTAATAAGAACTTACTATGTGACAGCACTATGTGTAACATTAGGGATATAAAAAGATGTGAAAGACAATCCCTACCCTTAAGGAATTTACAATCTAATGGAAGAGGCAGCATGCAAACAGATAAATACAAAGCAAGCTATATACAGGATTAAATAGAAAATAATTGCTATAGAGAAAGCACTAGGATTAGGAGGGATTGGGGGAAGCTTACTGTACAAGATAGGATTTTAATTGTACTGAAAGGAAGCTAGAGAGGTCAGTAGTCAGAGAAGAAAAGGAAAAGTATTTCAGGTACCAAGTCAATCCTAGAGAAAATACTTGGTTTTGAGAGGTGGAGTGTCTTATTCCTGAAATAGACAGGAGGTCAGTGTTTGGATCAAAGAGTATATTTAGGGAGTAAGATATTAAGAAGACTAGAAAGGTAGAATGAGGATAGGTTATGAAGGAAGAATGAGGATAGGTTATGAAGGACTTTGAATACCAAACAGATCTATTTAATCTCAGAGGCAATAGGGAAACACTAGAATTTGAATAGGGGGTGGTATGGTAACATGATTGGACTCTATGTTTTAGGAAAATCATTTCAGTGCTTGAGTGGAGGGAGAGACACATGAGCCTGGCAGATCCACCAGAAGGATAATGCAATAATCAGTTCATGAGGTAATGAGAGCCTGCACCAGGATGGTGCTGGTGTCAGAGGAGAGAAGGGGAAGTATTTGAGAGATGCTGCAAAGGTGAAATAGATTGGCCTGGGTAATAAAATAGATATGGCAGGTAAGAGATAGTAAGGAGTCCAAGAAGGCCTCCCCCCACCAAAGTTGTGAACCTGAGGGACTGAGAGCATGGTATTATCTTCTCTAGTAATAAGGAAAGTAAGAAAGCATTAAGGAAAGTAAGTGGAGGGGAAGTTTTATAATGAGTTTTATTTTGAACTCAATATGTCAAAAACGTCTATTGAACATCCAATTTGAGATATTTGGAAGGCAGTTGGAAATGTGAGACTGGAGGTCAGCAGAGAGTCTGGGATAGGAAAATTGGATTTAAGAATCATCATCATAGAGAATCCATGGGTGCTGATGAGATCACCAAGTGAAATTGTACTGAGGGAGAGGAGAAGAGGGCCATGGATACCTATAGTTAGAGGTCATGATCTGGAAAAGAATCCAACAAAACAAAAAGAAAACAAAAGGGCAGATCAGAAGGAGGAAAAACAGGAGTGAGTAGTATTTAGAAAACTTAGAAAGAAGAAAGTGTTAAAGAAATGATCCCTAGTGTTAAAAGCTGCAAAGAGGTTCAAAAGAATGAGCATTGGGAAAAGTCCACTTGATTTAGCATCTAACAGATCATTAGTAAATTTGGAGAGAGCAATGTAGGTAGGATGATGAAGTTGGAAGCCAAAAAATAAGAGATCAAGAAGAGAATGAGAGGAGAAAAAGTGGAGGCATCTATGCTAGATGGTCTTTCCAAATACTCTAACCACAAAGGACAGAGGATTATAAGATAATAATTATCTGTGATGAAAGGATGAGGGTTCTTTTTTTCTTTCAGGGTAGTAGAGATAAAAGTATATTTGGAGACAGTAGGGAATGTATTAGTAGACATGAAGAGATTGAAAATAAGTAAAAGAGTAAGGATGACAGAGAGGGGCAATAACCTTTGGGAGAAAATGAAATCACTTGAACAAGTAGGGAGATTGTTAACTTTATTTTTTTAATTAAAACTTTTTATTTATAAAACATATGCATGGTTAATTTTTCAACATTGATCCTTGCATAACCTTCTGTTCCAAATTTCCCCCCCCTACCCCCCCCCCCCATCCTCTTCCCTAGATGGCAGGTAATCCAATACAATCTTGCTGCACAAGAAAAATTAGGTCAAGAAGGAAATAAAAAACTGCATAAGAATACAAAATGCATGCAAATAACAACAGAAAAAGTGAGAATGCTATGTTGTTGTCTACACTCAGTTCCCACAGTTCTCTCTCTGGAAGTAGATGGCTCTCTTCATCACTGAACAACTGGCACTGTTTGAATTATCTCATTGTTGAAGAGAGCCATGTACATCAGAATTGATCATCATATAGTCTTGTTGCTGTGTACAGCGATCTCCTGGTTCTGCTCATTTTACTTAGCATCAGTTCATGTAAATCTCTCCAGGCCTCTCTGAAATCATCCTGCTGGTTGTTTCTTACAGAACAATAATATTCCATAACATTCATATATCATAATTTATTCAGTCATTCTCCAATTGATGGGCATCCACTCAGTGAGGTTGTTGACATTAACAACAAGTAAGAGCATATTGTCATATGAAATGAGTGAAAAAGAAAATAGTGGCAGAAAACACCAGAGTGATAGGGAATGAGGAAGGGAGAGAAAAAGGAGAGCACAGTGAATGGCCTCAATTTTTTTTCTGTAAAATATGAAGGATCTTAAATACAATTTGCCCAAATTCCATATATTTAAATCAAATATAGTGTTTCCCCTCCCCAGTTTTTTATTTCTATCAATGATAAATCCTTTTCCTGCCATCCAAGCTCATATTTTTTTGTATCCCCTTTCATTCTTTTGATTCTTTCATCTCTTACATCTAATATGTGACCAAGCCATATTGATTATTCTTTTATAATCTCTCTCACTATATCCTTGTCTCCCCATTCTAAAAATCATACTAGTCCTAATACCCAGATGATTTGAAAAGGTTATCTGCTTGATTCCTATCCTTCTATTCTTTATCAAATCCAATCCATTTCTCACATTTATATCAGTATAATTTTCCTAAAACAGTGGTTTCATTATGACATTTCTCTGCTGAAGAACATATATTGACCCTGTATTGCCATATCAAATCCAAGCATATCAACCTCTTATTAAAAGTCCCACATTATTCATATAACTTTATATTTCATGACTAAATGATACAAACTTATTCTTATCAACATGTTCTATAAGGTTAGAAGTCAGTACTGAATACAGTGCCTTGTACATAGTAAGTATAAATAATATTCCATAATATTCATATATCATAATTTATTCAGTCATTCTCCAATTGATGGGCATCCACTCAGTGAGGTTGTTGATATTAACAACAAGTAAGAGCATATTGTCATATGAAATGAGTGAAAAAGAAAATAGTGGCAGAAAACACCAGAGTGATAGGGAATGAGGAAGGGAATTGAGTCAAGATTAGGAAGACATTCAACATAGCTCTTCTACCATACCTGCTCCACCAGAGAAATACACCAGGCCAAATTCTGATCAAGAAATTTAAGTAGAAAAAAAGGATGTCTGCAGACACTGGGGAGTGGGATCTGGCCAAGAAGACACCAAATGCAGAGCTTTCCAGTAACCAGGTGCTGAAAGAATGCCTAGATTATTCTTCACAGCAGAAAACACTTAAGGAAGGAAGAGCAGCTCCGCAATCACTGAACTAGTGTAGGGTGAAGATGTTTGCCAGCTGGTTTTTCTGATGCTAATTACTAGGCAAAATGAAGAGAAAAATCTACAATGCTAGAAGTGACTGAGAGGAATGGTCACAGAAACACAGCTACTGTGTGGCTCTTGTCTCGGTAGTAGAGCAGGTACTCAGTTCTAGTCTCCCAGGCTAACACCTCCAGTGAAATAATCAGGGCAGGAATCCTACATTGAAGGAGGACCTGCAGTTTGGTTGCTCTGAACCTGCTGAGCCTCCTATAGGATAATAGTGGCTGAGTCTAACATCAATCTACTGAAATTTCCATTTAGGGACAAGTTAATTGATTCAAATCTGGATTATCAGCTTTCAGAGCTCAGATAAAGAGGGCAGTGACCAGACTTTGCCTTGGATCACAGCACTTTGAGAGCATTGGAAACTTGCAAGTCCACAGTCTGAACTGCAAAAGCAAGAGAAGGATGCAAGAGGAGAGAAGTTCATTCCAGACATTTTCCAAAAAAGTATGCAGAGTCCAACCCTAACATAAAGATCAACTTTAAAAAAGTATACTGGAAGAATGAGCAAACCTTACAAAGTCCAACTAAAGAATTATAAAGGTAACAGAGATGTTCTAAAAATAAATTCAGAATAATAAGACTTGAAAACATCTAAAAGTAAAACATTAAAGAATATGTATCTTAAGTATAAGAACAATCAGGATTCTAGAAGAGATAAAACAAAAACAAAAATTCAAAAAAAAAAAAGAGAGAAAGAGCTAACAATGATTTTAGAAACCAAATGAAACTAATAAAGGGAAAATGGGAAAAGAAATGAGAACTATGGAAGAAAGATATCAAAAAATAATTAATGACTTTGATCAAGAGGAACACGTTTACTCAAGCAACAAACTTTGAAAATCAAAATGGAACAAACAGAAGCCAGTTACTCTATGAGAGAAGAAAAAAAAATAGTAAAAGAGTGTAAAGACTAAACAACTAGAAGGAAGAAAAAAGTATCTCAGCTCCAAAACAACTGACCTGGAAAGCAGATTGAGAAAAAAAAAAAAGAATCTTTAAACTACCTAAATTCTATAAGCAAAACATAAACCTAAACATTATCTTAAGAAATCATAAGAGATTCTCATCTCATCTGTCCCATCTCAGAACCAGAGATCATTGTAGAAGCAAAACGAATCCACCAGTCACTTCTTTAAAGAAATCCCCAAATGAAATCTCCCAGGAATATCATAGTCCAAATACAGAGCTTCGAGGTCAAACAAAATATATTGCAAACAGCCAAAAAGAAAGAATTTTAGCCTCAAGGGCTGGGTACAATTGCATGCAATGTAGTATCCACACCACAATTTGACAATTTGAAAGGTCACACAGATATTAAAGTACCATAATCCATCTCATTACCTGACTCTAATTCCACTGTTTTTTCCATTTGCCCATGCTTTATATTCTCACCGGTACTATTTCTTTCACACCATCTTCATATCCATCTCCCAGAAAGCCCTCCCTCTTCATCTTTGACTAACTTAGTATCATTGATTTCTCAATGACTTACCCAAGTCCCTTATCTTCCATGGAGATTTTTTTGCTTTGGAAGAATATTGTTCTTTTCTAGGGAAATCATATTCATAGGGTTTTTATAGAGACCTGTAGCATGGTATTGTATAAGTTTTTACATTTCTCTTCTTGGTGTAAACTAGAGAAAAAGTAGAAGGAGAATTTAAAAGATTTACTTAAAAGTAGTAGGGAACTTAGAAGGATGCATGGGAGTCTTTCTCTGACATATAAATGGTAAAAGCTTACTTATATGGGAGTTAAAAGCACCAAAAAAAAAAAAAAAAAAAAAAAAAGCTGACATTTATGTAGTGATTTAAAATTTACAAAGTGCTTTCCACAGAACAGCTCTTCTGGGTGGTACAAATTTTAGTACCCCAACCTTAGAAATGAGGATAGTTCACAGAGGTTAAATGATTTAAGCCATGCCTTCTGTCAAACATAATAAGTATGAGAAAGGGGATTTCAAACACTAATAGTTCAATACTCTTTCTACTACACATAGAAAATCTTCAAAGCATTATTGCACGAAACTACCTATGAGCACCAAAAGGCCCGTGACATAGCTATATTTCAGAATGGGTTTTACTTAGATGAATAAAGATTCAGGGTGACACAGTGCCTGATATGGAGAGAAAATATGAAAAATGTTTGTTGATTTGTTAATAGAGCTGGAAGACATTTTCTTACTCAAACCTAATGGAAAAAAATGTTAGATTAGGCAGTAATATAGTGACTTATTTGTTATAAGCAATAGCTTTTGGGGAGAGAGTGGGAATAGTGATAATGATACTTAAAAATAAAGAAAATATCATTGATGAGTCTTTAAAAATAAGGGTAGAAGCAACTTCAGAAGGGAACACAAGCAGGCAGTATTGTAGCTATTATGTTAAATTTGAAGTATCAAAAATAAACAAATCATAATTAGTAAATGTTCATGACTTCACATACATTTCTCTTTGTATAGGGAAAAACTCATATTTGCCAAATTTAAAATAATAAAAAGGAAAATATAAAAAATGGACTAAGATACTTCTAAAAATCTTGCCCTGACTTCTATAGCATTAAAATAATTCTACAATGTTTCCTTTAATGATTGTGATTAGCCCTTTAATCTTTTTGTTGATAGCTTTTAATTTTAGATCACCTTTATTTCTGAAATTTTTCTTCTCTCTGTCTCTTGCTGTCTCTGTCTCTCTCTGTCTCCATCTCTCTCTCTCTCTCTCTCTCTCTCTCTCTCTCTCTCTCTCTCTCTCTCTCTCTCTCTTTCTCTCTCAGATTACTCCTAATATCATTTTTGGATTAAACGATTAGTTGTATGGGATTCTTCTCTCACTGGTTGGGACTGATTATTCAGTATTTTAGAATTGTATGAGGGTTAGAGTTGGTCAGAGTAGAAGAAAAAAAGAGATCTGCATTCTTCAGGTTTCTAGCTTCAAGAGAAAAGATGGGCAATTCCAATTTCTTTGCAAATTGCTTGAAGGGAGAGAACTCTGAAAAGAAGCTAACATGAAAGGATCTGACAATCTCTACTATGTCCCCATTCTTAGCTTGCTATACTTAATACATTAGGAAATTTCCTCTTGGATGAAATCTGGGACTCTCTTTTTTTGGTCATGCTGAATTATTTTGCCAAAAGAACAGCCATTCAATATGCATATGTTACTATGTGAATATTTTCTCTGAATTCTATTTTGCTATTCACTTGAATAAATTGATTTCTTTAATATTTTCTGTGTGTGTTCATTGTGCAATTGGCATTTTGTGGGAAGGAAGTCAAGCCTTAGTTACAAAGCTTTGGGCCCTCTTTACACATTAATGAATAGTAATTTAGCTTGAATCTAAAAATTATTTTCCTTAGACTAATAATAGTTAAGGGATTAGATCAGTCCTAGCATGATAATCCCTCTTTATCAAGTTTGGTGGATTAGAATGAAGAGATGAAAAGAAGTAACAGAATGGGGATGACAAGGGATAGTCAGTTGGAGGAAGGAGGATGGAATAGGATTGCTTAAGCAGGTTGAGGAGTTAGCCTTGGTAAGGAGGATAGTCCCTTCATTATGTGAGACAGGGATGAAGGAGGAGAGAGGGCAGAAGAAATATGACTAGCAAATGTCACACAACTAGTAGGTATCTGAGGCCTGATTGAAATTCAGTTCTTCCTGTTCCTGGTTCAAAACTTTATCCACTGTAGCATATCACAAAAAGAGTGACAGTGAATGAGAATTATTGATGAGAATCAGCACAAAAATATTGACCTGGAATTGAAAAGGAAACAAAAAAAGTATGAGTTTAGATGTACATTATCCCTATGAGCAGATTCAGGTCTAGTTCTTTAATAATACAATTCTCTTTCATTTATTTTAACTTCATTGAGGAAATTAAATCAGACACTGCACCATAAAATCATGGAATTATAGTTGTATCCAACCCTGAACTTTCCAGGGGAAAAAAATTGGTGGTTTGTAAATTCTGAGAAAACATTTTATCAGAAAATCAAAAATAAACAACTCTTTTCTTAGTCTTGGAACAAGCACCAATATTTGGAAGAATTTAATTTTTGTCCAAAAAATGTACCTGTGCAGTAAAAGCAAAATGATTCCTCATTTGGTTTGATGAAGGCTTAAATCAAGTAGGAAATCAGAAATTCTGAGATTGGACTGTTATTATTAAGATTTTAGGCGGGTAGATATTATAATGGGTAGAGTCCCAGGCCTGGAGTCAGCAAGACCTGACCTCAAATCTATATGATGTTAGTTATGTCACTTAGTCTGTTTGTCTCAGCTTCCTCATATATAAAATGAACTAGAGAAGGAAATGGCAAATCACTCTACTATCTTTGCCAAGAAAGTTCCCAAAAATGTAATCACAAAGAGTTGTTCACAAATGAAACAACATTTAAGATTCTAATTCCTTTAAAACACAGGGGGAAAATTTTCTGACTAATGTGTCCTCAAATGGTAATGGGCAAAGGAATACAGTACCTTTGGACTGATCATCAAAGATATTCAATCAATTTATGTCCGATTTCTAAAATGCCACAATTTCTATGATGGCCAGTGTTTATGCTTCTATTAAGAACATTTTATGAAGGGGCAGCTAGATGGTGTAGTGGCTAGAGCCCTGCTCCTGAGGTCAGGGGGATCAGAGTTCAATTCTAGTCTCAGACATGTACTAGTTGTGTGAGATTCTGGGCAAGTCACTTAATTCCAATTGCTTCTCACTCTACTCCCTCTCCCCCCCCCCCAAAAAAAAATTCTTATATAGAGTCTAGATGTTTTCCATGGAATAGAAAAAAAGAACAGTTGGACTTAATATATTTCTACTTCATGAGCTGTGCTAAGATATATATAGTCAATTAGTCAATAAGCATTAATTACACTTATATTGCAAGGCTCTGTTGTAACAGCTAGGGTACGAAAAAAGGCAACATGTTTAGTCTTCATTGTCTAACTGGGGAGACAGATAACATGAAAACCAACTCTTCTATTTCTCTCTCTCTCTCTCTCTCTCTCTCTCTCTCTCTCTCTCTCTCTCTCTCTCTCTCTCTCTCTCTCTCTCTGTCTCTCTGTCTCTCTGTCTCTCTCTGTCTCTCTGTTTGTCTCTCTTTGTCTTTCAGTTTGTCTCTCTTCCTATCTTTCTCTGTCTCTTTTTCTGTCTCTGCCTCTCTGTCTCTCTCTATCTCTGTTTCTCTGTGTGTCTTTGAGTGTGTCTTTAGCATTAGATAGAAAGAAGTAGGTAAAACTACTTGTGGAAGATGAGATTTGAAATTAGTCTTGAAGGAAGCTAAGGACACTATGAGGTGGAAGCTGAGGAGGAAAGGCATTCTAGGAATGAAGGACTGTTATTTTCCATGGGCAAAAAAAAAAAAAAAAAAAAAATGCCAGAATTGAGAGATAAAGGATCATTTATGAGGAAGAGCAAGAAGGCCAGTGTTAATTTATCATAAAATATAAAGAAGTAAATAAAGTATAAAAAGATTGCAAAGATAGGAAGGGACCAATTTTTGTAGGATTTGAAGAGAAAAAAAAGCATTTTATATTTGATCCTGTATCAGGACTTCTTAAACTTTTCTCACTTGTGACCCTTTTTCACTTAAGAAATTTTTACATCATCCCAGATATATAGGTATGCAAATCAAACATTTACTGATAATAAATCATACTTTCCCAACCCCCCATTCAGTTATGAGATCCCTTATGTTGTAGTGAATTACAGTTAGATTATAGATAATAGGGAGCCACTGGCATTTACTGAAGAAGGGATTACATGGTCAGACCTGTTTTTGGTAGCTGAGGGGAGGATGCACTGGAGTGGGAAAAAAACTTGAACTAGGAAAATCAGCCAGCAGCTATTAGAGTAGTCCTGTGAGAAGATAAGAATTATAATAAGATGGCCATTGTGTAAGAAGAACAAAGGAGACACATACAAAATGCTGTGAAGGTAGAAATGACAAAGGTAGAAATGAAGTTAGACTTGGCATTAAATTGGATAAGGGGCGTTGAGAGTAAGGAATCAGGATGATACTTAGGGCTACACTTAGGTTGATATTTAAATCTATCTCTCCGTTCCCCCCCCCCCCAAGTGACTGGCAGGAGGTTCTTGAGAAAAATAAGGAATTAAAAAGAGGAAAGATTATAGGGGGCATGTTGAATTTAAGATGTCTATGAGATATCCAATTGGAGATACCCTATAAACTAATTAAAGATGAGCAACTGGAGGCCAAGTAAAGCATTAGAAATAGCTAGCACTAGATAGAGAATCATCATCAGCATAGAGATAATAAATACATGGGAACTGATGAGATCACTAAGTGAAATAATGTAGAAGGAGAAGAGGAGAAGACCCAAGACTTGGGACACTAATGATTAGTGAATGGGTTCTGGATAAAGATCCTACTATAGAGACTGAGAAGGAACAGACAAGCTTCTTGTCCTCAGGGGGCTTTCATTTTATTAGAGAAATATGACTTACACATAGCTAAATAAATACAAAACACGCAAAGAAAGCACAACTTGATTTCAAATGGGATCCAACAGGAAGTTAGAAAGGATTGTATATAAGAAATGTGCTATATCTGTACTTCGAAGAAAACTAGGTATTTCAAAAGGTGGAGATGCATTCCCCACAGCAATGAATCACTTATGCACAGAAATAGGAAATGGAAATTCATGTATGGGGATTAATTTATTGGAGTAGGAAATGGAAAATCACTCCAGTAATTTTTTGGCAAGAAAACTTAATGGACACCATTGGTATGCTGTAGTCCATAGGGTCACAAAGAGTCAGACATGACTAAACAACAATGTATGAGGAACAGCCAGCAGGCTAATTTGACTGGTCAATGAAGGGAAGTAATATAAGATTGTAAAGGGGAGTGGGAGCCATTAGTGCAGAGGGCTTTATGTACTAGACTGAGAATTTTGTATCTTATCTTAGAGAGAATAGGAAATTACTTCAGATTTTTTAGCCACAGATGGCTAGATCTGTGTTCCAGG
Source organism: Sarcophilus harrisii (assembly GCF_902635505.1). Classification (NCBI taxonomy): domain Eukaryota; kingdom Metazoa; phylum Chordata; class Mammalia; order Dasyuromorphia; family Dasyuridae; genus Sarcophilus; species Sarcophilus harrisii. The sequence goes on along the minus strand of NC_045426.1, from coordinate 173,922,726 downwards.
AAACACTAAATTAGCAGATTTGACAGCTGTGTAAAGAATTGTTTGGAGAGGGGGATGACTGGAGGCAAGTAGAGGTGTTCATTTGTTGGTCTCTACTACTAATGTCTGAATAGACATTATCAACAACAAAATTTTTTCCCATAATGATTGTATTTAAGATCCATTTTCCAGTCATGGTATTATGTATGCATATTATATTTCCCCCAACAGTTAAGCACTTACCTTTAGGGAAAGAATGAATTATGTAAGCTTTTACAAAGGTAGAAGCCTATTTTACAAGTGAGGAGAATTAATGCATCCTTCAAATCAGATTGATCTAATAATTGATCAAGCAAAGAGAAACCATCATTTCAACAGCTGGCTCAGGACAAGGAAATATTAATTTCCCAGAATCCTTAGAAAAGGATGAAGTAGGAAATGCCCTTTCTAGAAAATGAAGAGCATGATGTTTCCTTATTAAAAAATGGGGTTGAAGCAAACAATTTTTGCCAGATTCTTCCCTTCCTTGAAAGAAACAGTGAAAGGCCTACAGATAGATAACCCTCAAATTAAAATTAGTTTTCACAAACATACCCTGTCCCCTCTATTGCCTCAAATTGTTCAATGTGGAAACTAAATAAAGGTTACAGAAGCAGTCATGTTATTTAGGGCCTCAGCTATAATTCCATTCCTAATTTCAATTACCATAATTACCCTTCCTTAGAACAACTTTCTAAAAGTCAGAACATCAAAGCAGAAGTTGTTTGCTTGGATCTTCTATTCTCTTATCAGAGAGTTCATGAAGTAGTCCTGAACCCCTCTTTTCTGTCACTCTCTCTCCTCTAGCCTAGATAAGTGTTATAGAGGGTCTCAAGTTTCCCTGTGTACTTATTCTTTTACTGATTATTATTATAAAATCCCTGTTGACTTTTTTTTTATTCTGATACAAAATTATTCTGTGCATTCTAGATGGTGAAAGAACTAAATGCTTTAGTAGAGAGGTAAGGCTGAGTAGTATGTGAGTTAGTGGCATTTTTCTCCATTTCTTTTTTAAAAAGTAGAGATGAAAGTATGATTAAGAGTAACACAACTGTGACATCCAATCTGTCTGGAATTTCTGAATTAGAGGTGATCCTAGTTAAGTCTTATTGCCTTCCATTTCTCTTCTTTTTCTTCTCCTCCTTTACACTTCCTCCTCCTCTTTTTTCTCATCTTCTTCCTGCATTACCTTCTTTTCTCCTTCTCCTTTTCCTGCTTCTGCTTCTTTCTTTTTCCTCCTGCTCCTCCTCCTCTCCCTCTTCTCTTCTATCTCCTCCTCCTTCTTTTCCTTCTTCTTCTCCTCTTCTTCCTCTTTCTTCTCCTTTTCTCATTGGATTATCTTGATTTGCCCAGGCTAGAAGTAGTGTCTACTCATGGTCTGGCTCTAGGAATTATTGAAATGGAAAATTTGATCTGCTCTATTTCTAACCTGGGCCTATTGTTCCTTCTTAGGCAACCCAGTGATCCTTTTGGTCTTTATTAGAACTCAGCTTAGTGTAAATGCCCAATAGGCAATACTGTAGTTCTGTTCTCCCAAACTCAAACTTTAAACACCAGCTTCCCCTTCCCCATTGACAGGGATTACAGATTTGTAGCACCATATTTAGTTGTTATTTTTTTTTATTCTTTCCTATTACCTTAGCTGTCCCAAATTCTTGGGTTCTGTGGATTCTTCTGCTTTCAATACTTTTCAAAGAAACATGATTTCACCAATGTTAATAATCCCTCCATTTCTGCAGGTCATAGTCCCTATATATTTTCTTTGACAATCTTTATGATTCAAAAATGTATTGTCCCATAGCTAATCTAATCATCAATTTTTATATATAAAACATATCTAAATTTCTTTGTAAAAAAAAACCTATAATTTATTTACTAGTTGTACTTAAATCCTTTAAGATTAATAGAATTTAGGAAGACCACATGCTCCTAAAATGTTATGACCTTTAAAAATCCAACGTCATTTCCAGGATAAGATGAAGCGCCAGAGTAGAGTTCTATTCCCTCTAGCTAGAAGATAAGATTTTCATAATCCTATATAAATCAGTTTTCCCATCTCATCATTGCTTAAAAATCTTACTCATTCCAGCATTGTATTAAATCTCCTAATGAGTCCAGTGAATAATGGCAGAGTCCAGAGACAATTTCCTTTCCTTAAGTTCCTAAGCATGCTTATTCAATACTATATGCTCAATTACTACCAGTGGATTTTAGTCAAAGAATCACATTGGGATAAGTAGTATAATTGGGAAATAAACCCCAATGGAGAGAAAAAATACATTTGTTATACCTTTTTTTAAACTCATTTGTACAGTAAATTGAAGCAAACATAATCAAAGCACCCCCTCAGCAAATTTGAGCACATAATTATGGGGGGGACAGATTTAGAGCCTAGTGTTCTTAAAATCATGACAGTTTTATTGTAGTTAATAACCCAGATTTCTGTGATAGCAGCTATATAGTTACTATACTTTTATGGAACTAACTCTGTTTTTTTTTTTTTTTAACCATCACTTACTGATTAAAAAATATGGTTCAGGACCAGTGGTTTTCTTTGCTTAAAAGTGTTCTCCATGACAAAATGGTAAGAACAATGCCTATTCTGGCATTTGGGATTCTGGATATGATCAAGAAATGCTCCATCTAGTAATGATCATAGAGAGCATGCTCCCAAGAATCAGCTTCTTTTTGCCTTTATTTTAACATGTTCAAAGCTTACATGGTAAAATAATAACAATTTAACAAAAGATGTAGAAACATCAACTCTTTTTTTGTATTTCCTTGCTATGTCTTAAAAGTCTTCTGCAGGAGGTCCACACAATTTAGAGAGAGAAAGAAAAGAAGAGAGAAAATAGAGAGTTTTCATAAATACTTACATGATGACCAAAAACTGGAAACTGAAGGGATGCCTATGAATTGGGGAATGGCTAAACAAGTTATAATATATGAATACAATGAAATACTTTTGTGTTGTAAGAAATGATGAAAGAAATGGCCTCAGAAAAATCTAGGAAGACTTGTATGAATAGGTGCAGAGTAGAATAAGCAGAACCAGGAGAAAAAACATACAATAACAAAATATTTTAAAAGCAAACAATTTTTTTAAAAAAGATTTGAAACTCTGGTCAACAAAATGATCAATCGCAATTCAAAGGACTTATGGCGAAACATGGTATCTATCTTGAGATAGAGAGATGGATTCAGGGCACAGATTCAAGTATATATACATATATATGTATATATGTGTGTATGTGTGTATCACATATATATATATATGTATGTGTTATATACATGTACATATTTTTGGACATGGTTAATTTGGGAATTTGCTTTGTTCAACTACGCATCCAATACATAGTCCAAGGATTTCCTATAGATGTCCCTATTTCTGGATGATGTTGTCTTGATTGCATCAAGCCTAGAACATTGCAAATCCTAATAAATGAGATCTCTGATTACTTAAAGGAGTAGGCTAACAATTCATGAAAGAAAAATCAAGTGGATGAAAAATGTTAATCTCTTATATTCAATTGGATAGACAACCTATAGAGGTAATTTATCACTCTGCATATGTGTACAACATAGGGAAACACAAACATAGATATAGCTAAGGTGCATAGCTATACTAATAGGTGTCTACCCTACTCCCCAAACTGTACTTCTCTTTACCTTTAAAACATTTAGGTATGTTGTTGTTGTTGTTTTATCAGACTATAAGGGTTACTTAAATATCAGTCCAGTAAAGATGGGCTAGTTTTAAATACCACCTGTGAGACTTGACTGTGTCATAAACTAGATTCTTTGACTGCTGGACTAAGCAAGAAGTTGATCAGTTGTGACATCAAACATATTCCAGGTATTGTTTTGTGTTCACCGACCATGACTAAATCATGTATTTATCAAAGCATATAATGTTGACTTTTGTAGTCTTTGTGCCTGGGAGCAGCATTTGTGGCTTGTTAAGAAGTTTGTCATTTCCTTTTCCAGTTCATTTTACAAATTAGGATACTGAAGCAAACAGGTTTAAGTGACTTATGCTAATAAATATCTGAGTCCAGATTTGAACTTGTTTTCCTGACTTCAGTTCTGGGGTTCCAGCCACTATACTAATCTATTATTTTTCACATGAGCAATTATCTTTGGGCAGCATGTTCTCTATGAGATGTTTGGGATAACATCTGACCTTAGACTGACATGAAAGAAAGAGACCAATTCTTTGAAAACACTAGTTATTCTTTTAAAATGAGTATTTTTTTTTTTAGAAAAGAAATTTAAAAGGTACTCTTTCCTCTGTCTCCTTAACTTCACATCACAATTACCAGAGTCTCAAGCATAGTGTAAGAATTAGATTTAGTTTGTGAAATACACATTTTCTTGTGAGACAGAGGAAGTATAATATTTACTTCTAAAACTACTCTAGGGAATATACAAGGGACCACAACACGTGGCAAAAGAGCCTTTCATTGTTACCCTTACCATCACTGCTAGCTTCTAGTGGTTACTAAGCACACACTGTGTATATGACCTGGTTTCAGGCATTATGAGGACTTCCCCCCCCAAAAAAAGGGTATGTTTAATTTTTATACTGCTCTGCCCCAGCAAGAAACCAACAGCAACATTTTCTTCTCTTGGAGAAGTCACTATAATTTTCCTCATGTGAGATTTCCTAGGGTATAATTCACTCATTCTGACTCACAGAGAACTAATGGTTATAACCCTGCAAACATTTACTGATTAGTACTTGAAGAGTAGGGAGACAATCTTTCATCACACTCAACACTGGGTTATACCTTTACTGTAGCTTAATGGGGCCAACTCTGTTCCCAGTTACTTGAAAGGGAGATAGGGTGGCTGGGGAGAGATTCAAAGGAGATTGTGGCAAAGACAAATGAAGAGCTGGAAAATGGAACTTCCCAAGAAAGTTGCAAGAGACTAAGATGATTTGGCTCAAAGATGAGAAGGTTAAATCATAACTAAGTGACTGTCTCCAAGTGTATGAAGTGTTATTTTAGGGAAGATGGTGACCAGCTGTTCTTCATTTTTGCTGAAGAGGAAATGTTTTAAAATGTAGTAAGAAAGACTTAGGTCAGCTATAAGGAAGGATTTCCCAAGAATGAGAGTTTGTAAATATTAGAACAAGAACCTAGGGAAAGTTCTGGAATTATGATGACTTTTAACTGTCTGAGTTAAACTAAAGTAGTTATTGGAATATTTCTCTCAAATGCCTATCAGCTTAAAACAAGCATAGGGCATTGTTCATAGGAGGTAGTTTATAAATGTTTGTTGAATGGATGTTGTTTATTTGTCCTCTGTCCTTGAAGAGGACCATGACATCAGGGAGAGGATACCATGACATGCAAGTTAATTGGATTGAAGTGAGGGAGGCTGTGCAAGGTCACCAGCCTCATTTTCTCTTCTGGAGTCATCTGGGTTCAGCGGCCAGATATAGATCAGGATGACTAGAAATGGCCCTGGATAAAGTGGGAGGCCTTGGCCATTTTTAATTAAGGTCTTTAATAGGTCTCATTTTACCTGAGGCAATGCCCAATCAGTCATTAAGGTTAGGTAAAAAATGAGGCTGAGAATGGCTTCTTCTACCTAGGAAAAACATAGCAAAACAATCTGGGAGGATGTGTGGCCAGAAGAGAAACAATTGTTATTTATATTCACTTTGAGCCAATCAGGGCACAAACACTGATCAAATGGGGATTGGCCTGGGACCTATAGTTGGCCAATCAAAGAGAGCCAGAATGATTGGGAGAAATAGAAAGGAAAAAGGAAAGGGAAAGGAAGGGGAGGGAAGGAAAAAGGAAAGGGAAAAGGAAAGGAAAGGAAAAGGAAAAGAGAAGGGAAGGGAAAGGAAGAGAAGGAAAAGGAAGGGAAAGGAAAGGAAAGGAAGGGAAGGAAAGGAAAAAGGAAAGGAGGAATAACAAGAAGTAAAGGAAAAACAAGAAAAAGAAAAGAAAAGAGAAAAAGAGCAGTATTGCCCAACTGGTCAGTTCCAGTTGAGTCCCTAGTTGGTCAGCTCCTACTCCTATTTTTAGTGGCTATTTTTTGAAAAATGGATGAATGAATGAATGAAATCCAAGTATTGAAACTGGAGTATGAAAGAAGCTCTGGATTTGTAGTCAAGAAGATCTGAGTTCAAATTCCACTTTAGATACTTACTAACTTTGTGACCTTGAACAAGTTACTGAACTTCTTAGTTTTATCTCCAAAAAGTGAGAGTAATAAGAACCCTTAATATCTAATTTATTTATGAGGATCAAATAAAATAACACACACACACACACACACACACACACGCACTTTTATAAAACACTTTATAAACCTCAAAGAACTATAGAAACAATAGCTACCACTACCATCATCATCTACTTGCTGATTTCTAGAATCTTTTAATTGCTTGTGACATCTAAGGTCATACTCAATACCTGAAGTATGAATTCCCTGTACTACTACTATCCCACATTAATTAAAATTAACCAAGACCAATTACATTTAAACAAATACAGTGACAGATTCCCTACTTTATAAGTCTGTTTCATTTTGGGATTTTTTAAATTAGTAGAATGTTTTGCTTTATCTTGAACCAAAATCTGCCTTCTTTTGCCTTCTATCATTTGGTTCTTAAATCTGTCCTCTGAGGTCAGAGTGAATTTAATATATTTTACACATAACAGGCTGTTAAATATTTGAAAACAATGATCATGTCTCACCTTCCCACAAAGTTTTCTTTCCTCTTATTCATTCATTCCTTTGTTTGCTTAATTTTCTTTCTTTTTCTTTTTCTATTCCTTCCTTCCTTCTCTCCCTTTTCCTTCCTCCCTTCTCTCCTTTCTCTCTCCTTCTCTCCTTCCTCCCTTCCTCCCTCCCTCCCTTTCCCCCTTTTTTCTTTCCTTTCTTTCCTAGGCTAAACATCACTAATTCCTTCAATTTATCATGTGTCATGTTGTCACATTCTGTTATTGTTCTCTTTACTCTCCTCTGGATTAATTTCTAGCTTGTCAATGTTCCTTCTAAAAATATAATGTCTATCACTAAAATCAAGCCCCTCGTTTTATTTATGAACAATGAAGTGACTTGCCCAAGGTCACACAATTAACTAATGACTGGATTGGAATTACATTCTAGGCCTCTCTCCTAACTCCATGGCTTTTAATATAACCTTTATTTCCTGTCTTTCAGTTCATCAGAATACTAGTCCCTTATTATTATCCTGTTTCCTCCAACCCTTCCAATTTATATTTGTTTAATAGGCAGCTAGGTGATGAAGTAGATAGAGTCCTGGGTCAGAAGTAAGGAAGATGAGTGCAAATTCAGCCTTAGACACTAGCTCTGTGACTTGAGCAAGATATTTCACTTATTTGTCTCAGTTTCCTAATTGCAAAGTAGGAATGATAATGGCATCTACCTCACAGGGTTGTTGCCAGGATCAAATGAGATAATATTTTTAAAGCACTTGGCTCCATGCCAGACACATAGTAGGTGCCACATAAATGCCTATTGCTGCCTTCTAGTAGAGTAAATGTGTTGATTTACATTTTTTTCCAGTGTTCCCTAAATCAGTGAACTCAGTGGCCCAGTCACTATCACTTGCTTTTCTTACTGGACACTTGAAACCTGGAAGGAAAGTTACCAGAAAGTATCTGAAATTGCATCAAAAAATGTCTTCATCTCTCAGCAGAAGGAAAAGCACCAAGTGGAAAAGACTTCTTTCAGAGACATACATAATAACCGTCTCATAAATACCCATGACTTTGCAGATAGCTGGAGTTGGGGCAAAAGTGCTTTTTACATGTAAATCATTCTTTTTTTTTTCTCCCAAACACAATGTGTGGTATTTATTGTACAGGTTTTCTTTTTTTTTTTTAATTTAATTTAATAGTTTTTTATTTACAAGATATGTGCATGGGTAATTTTTCAGCATTGACAGTTACAAAACCTTTTGTTTCAACTTTTTTCCTCCTTCCCCCCACCCCTTGCCCCCGATGGCAGGTTGACCAATACATGTTAAATATGTTAAAGTATAAGTTAAGTACACATGTCCATACATTTATTTCGCTGTACAAAAAGAATCAGACTTTGAAATAGTGTACAATTAGCCTGTGAAAGAAATAAAAAATGCAGGTGGACATAAATAGAGGGATTGGGAATTCTATGTAGTGATTCATTGTCATCTCCCAGAGTTCTTTCTCTGGGTGTAGCTGGTTCAATTCATTACTGCTCTATTGGAACTGATTTGGTTCATCTCATTGCTGGAGATGGCCACGTCCATCAGAATTGATCATCATATATATTGTTGTTGAAGTATATAATGATCTCCTGGTCCTGCTCATTTCACTCAGCATCAGTTCGTGTAAGTCTCTCCAGGCCTTTCTGAAATCATCCTGCTGGTCATTTTTTACAGAACAATAATATTCCATAATATTCATATACCACAATTTATTCAGCCATTCTCCAATTGATGGGCATCCACTGAGTTTCCAGTTTCTGCCCACTACAAAGAGACCTGCCACAAACATTCTTGCACATACAGGTCCCTTTCCCTTCTTTAAAATCTCTTTGGGATATAAGCCCAGTAGAAACACTGCTGGATCAAAGGGTATGCACAGTTTGATAACTTTATGAGCATAGTTCCAAATCACTCTCCAGAATGGCTGGATGGTGTGAATCATTCTTAATATAGTTCTTTTCACAAAAGAGCTGGTGTTGACATTTGGGCATTTTCATTGAGCCTACTTCTTTCTCTTCTCCCTCCTTTTTCTTCTTCTTCTTCTTTTTCTTTGTCTTCTTCATCTTTTTCTTTGTCTTCTTCATCTTCTTCTGCTTTTGCTTCTGCTTCTTTCTTCTTCCTTCTTTTTCTCCTCCCCCTCTTTCTCTTCCTCCTCTTCTGCTCTCCTCTTCCCCTCTTTTTTTTGTCTCTCTCTGCCTTTCTCTCTCTCTCTCTCTCTCTCTCGTCTATTTCTATCTGGTTCTCTGTTTTTCTCTCTGTGTGTGTGTCTGTCTAAATCTCCTCATCTTCTTAGCTTGTGGTAAATTCCTCTATTAGATCCCTAGCATAACAGTTGAAACAGGAAAGCAAAAAATTTCCAGCACACTGAAACCCATTTTTTTTTTCACTCCGGGACTTCATTCCTTCAGAAAGCCTTAATCTATTAAAATATTTTAGAACAAAGACTGTGCATTTTCATAGAATGTGTGGTTAAAATGGCTGGTAGTGTGGGGAAAAGGAAATGAGTGTCTGAAATGAAGCTGTCTGGACTTCTCAGCTCAGTATTTAAATACTAAAATGAAGAGAAGAATTGAAGTCATTATCCACATGTAGTAAATGATATCCCCTACTTTGTATTTCCCCTTCCTTATTGCTATCCCAAGTTCAAAGTTTATTGTAGTATGAGTCAGCATGACCTCAAAACTATAATTTATGAATTCCCCCAATCAACCAGACAATATATTAATTCAAAGCAAAAGATATTTCATTAAACAGCATAGCAGAATAAGTGACAAAGATGTTTTTCTTTTATAAACACAGAAATTTATCTACCCACAAGTTACAACAGATCTTCCTTTAACTGAGACTGAGGGTCTTTCATCTCTTCCTCGGTGTCCCCTGAGGAAATACTGCTAGAGACCCACAACACAATTTCCATGTTTGCCAGAGCAAAGCAACTTCTACTTTCTGCTATCAACTTCATCTCTTCCCAAAGATGTAGAGAGCCTCCCATGCAAAGAAGAGGAGCAAATTTCCCTTTGACATTAATCTTTCAATCTCCTTGAGGGACAAGGAAAAGGAAAGTGAATGGAGAACTATTTTTCCATCTTTTGCCCTGCTGCACTGTTTCTTACCTAATCACCATCTTTCAGAGGAAAGAAGAATAATGAAGTGGGCCTCTCATCTGAGCACTCCCATCTTGTGTTGTGATTGTCTTCTGCCTCATCCCCGTTCTTACACCTGGTCATGTTTTTTATATCCCACTGATTCAGACTCCTTAATCTGAGGTACCAAATATGCTGCCAATTGGCCACACATGGTAAATATCTAAGAAAATAAAAAAATACAATAAAACACATTTAATATTATATTTTAAAATTAAGCCAACATTATAACCTTCAGGGATTCTTATGAACAGATTAATGTGTCACCCCCATCCCCCATTTCAATTTGTGCTTGACCATCACTTATTTAAGTGACTCTCTTAATTCTTCATTTCTCTTTATACATGAGGACATAAATATTGTTTGTTTTTTATTGTGAAAATTCTTCTTAAGTTCTTCCTTTCTGGAGCTTTATTCACATTTAAAAAAGAGTAATACCATTGTCAAATTTCCTCATTGTCAAATTTATGTTTTACATAAACAAGTAGAGACGATCACCTACATCACATTTCCCCTCCCTCTCCACAGCACTTTGGTTAATAGGAAAGAATGCTGGGGCTGCTGAAGGGGCTAGACTTTGGTGGTTCAAGTTGCTATTACAGGAGAAAGCCTGTGATTACTTGAAATCAGCATTGGATTTTCTTTCTAGTGAACCCACCAAACAACCTTAAATGGCAGCTCAGAATTATCACCATTGCCTATGGAAGTTCCATTTTTTCCCTCAGGATTCTGTATTGACTGATACCATAGGGGCTCATTTCATTAAAGGGTCACATGGCCCAGAAAAGCACAGAACTCTGGCTTTCTAGAGAAAATGTCATAAGTAGCAGAGTCTTATTTTTTTTTTTTTATTAAACCCTGATATTGGCCTTTGAAATGAGATAACTTTAATTTCATGCTTTGAACTGTCCTCTGTTAATTCCTTCTATTTTCTGTTTCTTTCTGCTTGGTGCTCTCTGCTCTTTTGACATTCATCCTACTCTTTGGGATGAGTAGAATGAAACAGCAGGCTAGAATGGTGAGGAATAACAAACTGGACAGGAATGGGGAGATCAGTGAGTAGATAGTTGTACTCCTTGTTCTCCTACCATCTTGAGGAAAACTTTTTAGAATTTATTTTGCTTTTCTACTGTACTGGTTCATGCTCCTTGACTATTTAGTGGGAGAGTAAGCATTCTTTTCCCAGATTACCAAGTTAACTCATTCTATCTAGAAGGCTTCTAGAAGCTTACTAGGAAAGGACATTTATATTCTGCTCTTTTTGACTTTTCCTTCCTCACCTAACCCAAAACAAATCCCCAAACTCTGCTTTTTGTTTGTCTAGTAATCTCTAATAACACTTTTCTCTACTACTTTCTGTCTATATATAAAGTCTAAATGTCCTTGGAATTTTAAGTTGTCTCCTAAGTTATTTTGTAGATTCTGTGATGTACATGTCCAACTATCTAGTGATTACCATTCATTATAAAATACACAACAGAAAGCCAACACATATGGAATTGCCCTTCGGAGTTCCAGAAAGGTACAAAATAATCTTAAAAAAACTTCTGGGGGGAAAAAACCTTAGACACACAAATACATATATCTGTTATGCATATATATATATATTATATAATTTGTATATGTATATATGTATGTATGTATATTTAGGTTTTTTTTTCCAGAATGATATCTCTGTAGCCATATCTATCTTTCTATCTATCTATCTATCTTTAACTATCATCTATATATCCATTGTCTTTGATCATTTATTTATCTTTAAAGCTTTAGCATCTTCCCTTAATATAACATGTAAGATGACAATTTTATATTTATCTATATGATGGATGTGATTATGTATGCATGTATGTATATATACATTTATATGTGTGTCTATATGTCTATATTCAGGCATGTGTGTGTTGGCGATTGACTCAGAGCCCTGGCCTTATGGAAAGTCTCTTATTTCCACAACTGTGTTTTTATATTTTTTCTTAGATTCTCATTTAAAATGTTCATATGTTTTTAATGCTTATAGTCACATGGGATATTAAGAAAAGCTACCTGAGGACTTTCAATTTCACTCTGCAAACACCTTGACAAGAATTAAATCTGTGCCTCCCTCTTGAACAGGGTGAGAAACAAAACAGAGTAAATTTGAAATATATCCTGCAGAGTGTTCTTTCTTGTTGATATTGAAAGCAATGGAAAAAAAATCAGAAGGGCTCCCATTCTTGCAAAGACTCCCACACTAGTAGGACTAGACCAATTTTCCTGAAATTGCTAAACACTGCAGTTATGGCCTCTGAGGATATTCAGAATCTGTGTTTATGAATCTAGCTAAGAACATTTGTTAGATTAAGAACAAATGTTAACAAATCAAAGAATGTTCTGCTCTCTTTCTCTAGGAGTGTTTCAATTTGGGCTGCTTTGGGACCTGAAGGAGATATACAAGAGAAAACCTAACCTTTTAACACTTGACCTCTGAAGGGGATCCCAGACATTTGGAGTCTATGTACTCTGACAAACTTTCCCAACTGCGTCTCCCACATTTAACACTGGAAAGTGATTGTTGAAAAGAAAATGCTGCATAATAAAATGCTTGATAGGGGAAAATTAATACAATTGACATTTGTATAATGTGATCCAATTAGAATCTGGCTGCCCAAATTGTATATATAACAGAAGGACCAAATAGAAAGTAAAATTTTAAAAGAACTGCAAACAGAATGGCAGAAGTAAACCAATTTTATAACTCTTAAATTGTGGATTCTACTGATCTGCATCAATGAAGGCTGCATTTACTATACTAAAAAAAATTACAAGTCTACATAGTAGTAGTAATAGTAATAGTAGTTATTGTTCTTATCTTTTGAGGGATCACAGGTCATTAAGATAATTCTTAATTTGTTTCCTATTTGCTTTTTAGAAAGTTTGTATCTAGCACACAGTAGTCACTTAATAAATACTTTTCAATTAATTGATTTGTGTATATTCTGTTTTAATTAGCCCCACTTTTCATAGACTCATTTAACTCCAAAGCTAGAAGAGACCTTAAAGACCATTTAGTCCAACATATTCATTTTACAAATAAAGAAACTTTGACCTAGTGATGTCAAGATACTTGGCCAAAATTTTATATCTATTTAGTAGGAAGAGATGGCGCTGTGACCTAGAACTTTTGGCTTTCTGTCCTGTGCTCTTTCCATTACATCAAATTGTAGTCCTGTGCTGAGACTAAAGGATTAAAATTTGTTTGTACAAAAACTTTTCAATTTGATATAATCAAAAATTTCAATTTTGTAGTCAATAGTGATCTCTAGTTCTTCTTTGGTCATAAATTCCTTCCTCTTCCACAGGTCTGAGAGGTAAACTATCCTATGCTCTTCCAATTTATTTATGATCTCATTCTTTATGCCTAGATCATGAACCCATTTTGACCTTATCTTGGTGTACGGTGTTAAGTGTGGGTCGATGCCTAATTTCTGCCATACTAATTTCCAATTTTCCCAGCAATTTTTGTCAAATAATGCATTCTTATCCCCAAAACTGGGGTCTTTGGGTTTGTCAAACACTAGATAATTAAGGTTATTGGCTGTTTTGTCTAAAGGATTAAAATTTGACTTATATGTTGTACACAATAATAACAAGATTATTGATTATCAATTGTGATGAAATTGGATCTTTTTCAACAATGAGGTGATTCAAGACAATTTCAATAAACTTAGAAAGTACCATTTGCACCCAGAGAGAACTATGGAGACTGAATGTGGATCAAAGCATAGAATTTTCACCTTTTGTTGTTTATTTGCTAATTTTTTTCTCTTTTGTGTTTTTTCCCTTTTGATCTGATTTTTCTTGCACAGCACAATGAATATGAAAATATGTTTAGAAGATGTGCACATGTTTAAGCTATATTGGATTGCTTTTTATCTTGGGAAGAGGAGAGGGAGAGAAGGAGAAAAATTTGGAACACAAGGTCTTGCTAAGGTGAATGTTGAAAACTATCTTTGCATGTATTTGGAAAAATAAAATACTATTAAAAATAACCTGATTCATGCACCAAAGAATATAGTGATGAAAAGATATGTTTGAAGCCTATTGCAATAACTTCATCTGGGGAAATGAAGTATTGGGTGGTGTCAATGGAAAAAGAGAAGAGAGAATAAATGGGTGAATTATCACCAGTAGAAGCAACAGTAAACTTATGACTGTGAATTTAGGCACCTGAAACAAGAAGGTGGAGTGGTATGAGAGGCTCAATGCTCTTCATGAGAAATGGTTCAATTTCAGATACAAGCATAGAGGGAGAATGAGTGGTGCAATCACTATCCTACCTTTCCTTACTTCTTCTAGCCTATGATTGCACTGTTACTCTTTCTGAGAGCTTATCTTCCCTCTAAGTCCTGAGGGGTTGTTGGACAACTACATGATCAAAGATAATGGTTTCCAGGCTGCTATGCAAAAGAAGCATATCTCTCCACTCTATTCCATCCCATATTTGTGATGGAGACACATATGCCTGGTGCAAGGTCCTAGATACAACTTCTATATTAACTCAGCACTTAATTAGATAGAAAATATGAGGAGAGGGGAAAGCCAACAACAGTACCAAATCTGAACTGGGACCTTAGCATTATCCTAATCCAAACCTGCCGTTTAGACTGGGGAACAGAGATATGAATTCAACTGCCCAATGCTCATAATCCCTGAGTAAGAGAAATGAATCTCCAGTTTTCCTTTATTCCTAATCGAATGTTCTTTCTTCTCCATCATGTCTTCAATCCTATTGATGCAAAATATAAACTTCCGAAAAATAGATAGTATTTCATTTTTGTCTTGGTATTTACAGAGCCTACCCAAGTATTTGGCAAGCATAATAGATGCTTAGTAAATATTTGTTGGATGGATAAATGGATAGACATGTGGATGAACTGACGGATAAATGGATAGATAGATAAGCAGATTGGCAGATGGATGGATGGACATGTGGATGGATGGATAGATGAATGGATGGTTGGATGGTTGATATGAAGCTTGACTTTGGTTCTTTGTTTCACAAGTCAGATTTGAGCAAACTTTTCATATCCATCATTGCATCTTGGACTCAAATCTCCAGTTTTATAGAATAGAGGTGTACTGAACAATGCAACATGTGGGCAACATATGGTCAGAGAAGACTGGGAATAAAAATAAGGCAGTGATTCTGGCTTTTCATACATTAATAACTTAGACAGAAATATGAGGTGACCACAGTAAAAACTGTGCTTACTTAGGTCAGAGCTGCTTTGCACAGATGGTGTCTTTTCCTTTAGCTCTCTGCTTCTGAATTAGGCTCTGAGAACTAGGTAGGTTATATGGGAAACTATTGGCTCTTTCACCCAGGTCATATTAGATATAAAGTGCTATAGGTATTTAGGATCAATGATTTAAAGTAGAAGAATAACTCCCTCACTTTATAGATGAGTAGATTAAAGCCTAGAGAAATTCAAAGACTTGCCCATGTTCACATAAGTTATTTAGTGTCACAGAAGATATTTGGACTCATGTCTTATGTCAAATCCAACACTTTTGTTAGCTCATAGGTTCTTATTTATTAGCTTCTCCTGAGTTTAGAACCTCACTAAAGATTAAATAATTTCATTAAATTATTCCAGATAATTCAATAAACACTTTAATTTTTGAATTTGAATAATAATAGCTCTCAATTTACACAGTGCTTTAATATTTTTGAAACATTATACAAACACATTATCTCATTTTATCACAACCTCATAAGGTTGATCTCTATCTTATAGTTGAGAAAATGAAGTTGAATGATATTAAATACTTGCCCAGGGTCATATAGTTAATAAATGGTAGGATTTGAATTCAGATAATTCTGACTCCACAGCTAATTAACTACATCACTAGTGTCAAACACAAATAGAAATGACAACAAATTGATTTCAAAAACCACAGATTAGCATTATCTACTTTGTATTGTATTTTTATTTGTTTTGTTAAACGTTTCTCAATTACAGATTTGATTTGTTATGGGGCCAAGGGCACAAGTGTGAGACCTCTGTCTCACCTATCACCTAGATTTCTTTCTACCTCCTCTCAGAAACTATATAAGTAAAAACTGTGACTACTTTTGTCAAGTGGATATTTGATGCCTGAATATTTAGATAATTCAAACCAAAAAAAAATGAACAACAAAATCATCACCAGCATTTCTATTTGCTATATTCTTTGAACAAATTTATCTTTTTGCTTTCTACATATATATATATACATATGTAAACACAATGTAATATTTATAAAACACATATAAATATAATAAACATACAATAAATACAAACATATACATATATGTTGTGTGTGTGATATTTCCTGGATCTGTGATTTCATTGCCATAGGAAACTCCCAATGAGGCATTTTCTCTACCAATGCACATTAATGCTTTGTTCATAATTTATAGTTTCCAAGAGTTATTTAGGGGCACTGAGAGACTAGGTAACTAGGACTCAGGAATTTCTTACTCAAAGGCCAACTCTCATCACACATGATTATCCATAAGATTGCCCAAATCTTCCACTTCATTTTGTATGTATACACAAATCTTTCAAGTAACCAGTACTCCCATATGCATTCACCACATCCTAGACAACCTAGCCCCTGAATGATCTGAAGAAGAATTCAAGAAATGAAACTAGTATAATAGCAAAAATCACGTAGGTAATTTATGGGGACCAGATGCAGGGAGACAAACGCTTTTTTCTTAGTTTTGGTTTGTAAATATTAATGGTGGAATTGTGAGGCAAATAATTAATTTGATACAATTTGACCTTTCAAGCAGTTCCCCCCACCTCATCTCCAGAATCACCCCCTGATTTTTAAAGTTTTGATTTTAACATCCATCAATTTGAGAAAATGAGGAAAAATGTGGCAAGGTGTTTACTTAACAGAATGGTGGATTTGCCCTGGCCTCTACTGTTATTTATATAAGCTCAGTTCCTAATCTCTCTATTAAAATATTAGCTTCATAAACTACTGAAGGCAGATAAGACCTTTATGATATTTGTTTTTGTGAAATCAAACATTCTCAATGTGCCAAGTTTTCTCCCAGCATCCCATAATGGGATTGAAAATGGTCTTTAGAAGTCATCTATCTACCACTCTTGACCTAGAGTACATATTGGACCTATGCCTCTTGAGACATAAAATTGTCAAATCTATAGCAAAAAGTTTATAATTGCCATAGCCTGGTGAAGTGGACAGGCTGTTGGATTTGGACTCAGAAAAATCTGGATTTAAATACTGCTTCAGTTACTTACAAGTTATATGATCCTGGACAAGTCACAAGTCCTCTGCCCTTTGACTTGTTCATATGTAAAAAGTGGAAATAATAGCTTGTATTGTTGTAAAAGTCAAAGAGATACTATATGTCAAAAACTTACAATGCTTAAAAGGTAATTAAAGTGTCATTTATTATCATTACCATTATCATCATTATTACTAGTATCTTTATTCTTCAAGCTGAGTAGAAGAGTGAAACAGACAAGGAATTATTTAATATGTACCTAACCATATATTATTATGGTCACCACTTTACCAAGATGGTTGTTCCATTCACTGATTTTTATGTTATAGAAAATTACTCTTTGATAATGCTCCCAATCAGCTATTAACCTCTCTCCAACCAATCCATTCACTTGTGAGAAATAACTGCTTGTGAAAATTACAAGGTAAGAATTGATCTCACTCTTTAAATTTGAAAATCTAAAGGAATCTAGAGAATATTTGCTACAGTGAATTTAATATCAGATTCTTTGACATCACTATGTTAGTGTTAAATAACATGTTTAGTCTTGAAATCTAACTTTAACCCCTTCTGATGAAATTCAAGGCAGCATGGGGCAATGGAATGGTAACTAGATTATAAATTAGCCTGATCAAGTTAATAAGCATTTATTAAGTGTCTACTATGTACTAAATACTGCATAAGTTCAGGGTATACAAAGAAAGGTAAAAACGGTTTCTGTCCTCAAGGAGATCACACCCTAAAGGGGGAGACAATATTCAAATTACTATGTAATTTGACATACTTATAGAATAAATTGCATATAACTAATAGAAGGAAGTCATCAGAATTAAGGGAAGAGCAGATAAGGGATTTGAGCTGAGACTTTCGAGAAGGCAGGTTCTGTATTCTACTTCCAGTTTTACCTCTGTATAATCTAGAGCAAATCATTCAACTTATCTGGTATTGGTATTTCCTATCTGTATAAAAGGGATAATCATGGTTTCCTATTTTAGAGAGTTGTTATGAGAATGTAGTGAGATGTGAAAGTACTTCAGAAATTTTAAAGGGCTAAACAAATACCAGGTATTTATTATATTGTAAGTCAAAGTGGATTTGCAAAATAAATTGGTCTTCCCCAGACAGATAGATGGCTGGGGTAATTGGAATGCTGGACCTGGCATCAGGAAGACCTGAATTCAAATTTAACCTTAAGGACTTGCTAGCTGTGTATCCCAAGTCATTTTACCTCAGCCTATATCAGTTTCCTCAAATGCAAAATGGAGATAATGATAGCATCTACCTCCCAGAGTTTTTGGTGGTGTTGTTGTTCAATCATTTCACACGTGGTCAACACTTTATGATCCTGCTTGGGGTTTTCTGGTCAAAGATAATGGAGAGATTTGTCATTTCCTTCTCTAGTTCATTTTACAGATCAGAATACTGAGGAAAACAGATTTAAATGACTAGTCTAGGATCACACACTTAGTAACTATTTGAGATCAGATCTAGATGCCATTATATGGTTGTTACAAGTATCAAATTAAAAGTTTGGAAAACACTCAGTACAATGCTGGTATATAGAAGTGTTTAATAAGTGCTTGTTTCCTTCCTTCTATTATTTCTGTTGTTCTCATGCACTTATTCTTAATCCCTCTTTACCTTTTCTTGACTTTTGTAAAAAGTAGGCCTTCCACAGATGGAAGTTGAAGACCAAAAAAGGATTTGAAGAAAGATTTGAAAAAAGTCAGGGATCTGTATTCTATTTCCACCATTGATGATCTTGAGCAAATCATTAATCAAGTGAGGTATTGATAAAGCACTTAATATAGTGCCTAGTCTATAGTAGACACTTAATAAATGCTTATTTCCTTCCCCCTCATTCCCCAGCTCTGACTATTTTGCTTCATAGTTGCCCATGATATCCCTCAAAAAAAGGGCTACAGGATAGAATTCAGGGGGATATTTTGAAGAGGAGAGGTGTTCAACTTGCAGTTCATTGACTTCAGGGATCTGTTTTGGTTTGAATGTGACACCCCCATTAAAGAGAGTCCCAGTTAGTTTCATTATTTAGTTTGGAAATACAATTTAAGGCATATGAGAAGATGCTGTATTTTCATTCATTTTGACTCATCTTCAACTCATTCCACTTAGATGGGATGAATTTATCCCAGAACTCATGAATTATCCAGAACTCACTCTGAAAGGGACTCCAGTCAGTGCAGCTTCAAACAATGTTTCATCTGCAACCAGAAAGTAGTTGAGGTTCTGAGATAATTGGACATAACAATGTAGGTTATTAAATAGTAAACAATGCTGCTACTTGTCAAAAAACAAAGAAACAAACAAAAAACTGGCAATCCAAAGTAACCTCTCCTGATAATTTTATTCATGGATTTTGCTTTTTTCTTATTATTGGTTTTATCATGTTAACTCATGAACATACGGTGACAACAGACTTTCCCAGTGTTCTGCTTAATACTTAGCATCTTGTCAGCACTCCATAATCTGTGGTGAAATAATCATAAAAGCCATAGCCGACTTTTCTTCGCACATGGCCAGCCTTGTTCTCCATTTCAATGTGCTACAGGTAAGCTTGTTCTGTTTTTCTCAAGCATAAATCTAATCTCAAATGGAATTATGAAGAAAGGAGACATTAGCCAGGTGTCTCATTCAGAATGAAAGTTTAGAAAGGGGTTAAGAACTCTATTCTAAAGACAGTTGTTGCTCCAGAGGCTGACTATTGACATCCTCCAGGTATGCTTTCATTTTCTCCTTTCCCCCTGTTTGGATAGTTTCCAAACAGCAGTTCTTTCAAGGTATAAAACTAGCTATATATTTTAAGATTACAAAGTCTAAAAAATTTCCCTACACCACTGGCTTTGCTTCCTTCCTTCCTTCCTTCCTTCCTTCCTTCCTTCCTTCCTCTCTCTCTCTTTCTTTCTTTCTTTTCTTTCTTTCCTTTCTTCCATCCCTTTTCCCACCCCATCTTTGTCTCTCTCTCTCCTTTCTTCTTTTTATTAAAGATTGGACCTGTGATCACACTGGACTAAGAAAGCCCTAATGAGGTTATAGTTACTGAGAAATTAAAACAATTCTTACTCAGGATTACCCAGCTAGTATATGATAGAGTCAGACCTTGAACCCAATTCTTTATTATTTCCAAAGCTGGCATTCTATCCACAGAACCATATAATCTGTGCCTTACTAAGCACTCTTAGGGCTGTTTAATTAACACCTGCTTGCCACACATTTTCACAGTCAGAAGCCATGTCAGCTGGAGTAAATAATTCAAGAATCAATGCGCCCAGGGATGCTAGTCTTATAAGGTTCTGAGATCTTATGATGTATGAAGGAAAATAATATAAATGAGGCAACTCTTGCCTGGGTCTGTGCAAATTACCATTTTAGTCACTGATACATGAAATTTCACTTTTGGTCGGTCATGGTGACTTTGGTTTCTACCATAGTATAATTCTCAGTCAGTATGAACAATGGACTTATCTATTAACTTTGACCTTTACTGAAAAATTACACACAAAACCTAAATGGAAAATGAAAATTCATCTAGGTTTTATTTCCCTTCAAATCTGATTGTGGGTTTACACTTGTCTGAATTTGTAACAACAGGAAGATGAAAAATAGAAGGGTTTAAAAAATGAATAAAACATAAGTACAATTTCATTTTTATTTGCTATAAAATATTTCCCTTGAGAGCCTTTTTCCTTTTGAGAAGGTTGATAGGAAAAATTCTTGTGGATCCCTTTAGTGGGGATCCTATTTACCTTTTCTCTAAAATCAAGGTTTATTCTGCTAGAATAGACAAATATAATAGAGTCAATCAGAAATATTTATGGATGACGACATTATGTAGAGAACAATATTCCATGGAGTCTATATGAATTCTTTTGAAAGCCAGAAGTGATTTGTAAGCTTAGACTATTAGCAGACATAGGGCTCTTTGAAAATCATTAGAAATTTCCATAGAATTGTAGGATTCTATCAGTCCTCACAAACCATCTTGTTCAACATAAACTTGAACCAAAATCCTACCCCATCTTATACATGTATTATTCCCTTACCTTCTTAATTCCAGAGACCTAACTTCTTGATTGAATCAGAGTTATAACCTAGATATGAACAAGGCCTAGACTTGTCTAGTGAATAAAATAATCAGTGAGAGTATTAGCTTATTGTCCAAACATTCTAGTTAATCAATATGGACAGTTAATCAATATGAGTACCTGGCAAATAGTAAACACTTAATAAATGTTCAGTGAATGAGTGAATTGAATTGAAATAGAATGACTTGGTACAAGATTAAATGCCTATTTCTAAAAGCTTAACTCTTATGTTAGAGACTAAAATTTCTAACTTCTCTTCAAGGTGAAAGCCCTTCAAATACTAGAAAATTATATTTTCTACTATTAAATTGAAAATCATTTTCTTTCCCTCTCTCCCCCCCTCAATTTTTTTCATCTGAAAAAGAAAATTCTCTTCAGTTGATTCTCTTACAGCATGATCTTTAGATCTCTTATGCTCTCTTAATACTACCTAAGATTAATTATCATTTTAAATGAGTAAAAGAAATTCCAAAAATCTTAAAGTTTTCTGGATTATATATAAATTATTCTCTAGGAGAAAAGTGGACATTTAAATGAATTGATTTAGAATTGCTAATTAAATGATCAAGGGCAGAACCAAACACAATCTAATACAACCATATATAATTCAGTGAAGTTTAATGACAATATCTTTTATTCCATTTATCTCCTGTGGATCAGTAAGTAGAATTCCTATCCCTTAAGGATTTGGATTTTCCTCCTTCTGCTATTTGAATTGGTAACATGGGGTCTACATCCATTTACATACGTCTCTCTTGATTAGTGGAGAATGATTACTCAATGCCTGTATGAGAGTAGAGTTGGTGATTGAGAGAGGAGAGTCTTCTGGCTTCCAACTTCAAGAGAGGAGAACCATTGCAAGAAACTGATATCCCTATCCTTTAATTACCATGCTCGAAACTATGGAATTACCACATGGGTGACATCTGAGGCTGTCTCTTTAGTTGAGATATTTCATTCTAGTGGGAGAACTCATTTATTCTGTATATTGTCTAGTATAATCTAGCTTGTATAACTTCTCTGGTTTCTGTGTGCTACCAGCTTAAGTGAATGGATTTGTTTGAAGTCAAGTCTGGCTATAGAACACAATCCAACACATTATAATACAAATATTATACAGTATAATATATTAGACATTTATTAAGTGCCTATTATGGGCACTATGTTAAGCATTAGTGATAGAATAAAAAAGAAAGACAGTTCTTGCCCTAGAGGCGCTAACAATTTAATGTTGAAAATGTAAGTTGAAAAGTAGGGAAAAATTGGTGTGCATATCATTATGGAATAATCTTTAGATCCCTTATACTCCTGGTTTCCCTCTTCTGCGTCCTTTCCAGAAAATCATTTTCTACCCTAAAATATGGCATCCAGAATTTAATAAAATATTTCAAATGTAGTCTGACTAGGCAAGAGTGAAGCAAGACTATTATCTCTATAGTCTTGAACATTGTGACTTCATGTTACCTAAGATTAAGATTTTAAATTATTAACAGAAATTCTAGAAATCTGAGTAGTTCCTGAATTATATGAATTTATTCTGAATATATAAATTCTGAATTACATAAAATTATCAGAAACAACACATCATCCTCTAATTCAAAAGCGGCAATTTTTATGAATAAAGTTAGGATGACTAATTATATGATTATTATTAGCAAATTTACTTGGGTAATCCCCAAATGCATACAACTAGCTCCTTCAAAATATGGAGAATGAAAATTAGAATGAGTTTAATTGTTCATTATTTCATCTAATAAGTGGCAAAATAGGGGAGAGGAATCATCATATAATATAGTTTTCTGGAGAGTTTTGCATCAATGAATCCTTGGTCAAGTCCTGCTTCTGACATTTACTGCCTGGGTGTCCCTGATCACTTTTTCATTTTTTCATTTTCTTTAGGACTATAAGCTGTAGAATAGCTATAGATTTGCATTGAAAGAGGGAGTTTCCTCAATGAGAAATCACATCCTTAAATGATTAATCACAGGTTTATAGAAAAAATAAAACCCTTCTTATAATTTTGGATTAGTAAGAAAGACCTTTGAAATTTACTTTTTTTTTTTTTTTTTTTTTTAGCACTTCCAGTTCTTGCTAGTTGATTTTTGGATTTTAATAATGCATCATCTTGTATTATTTTTAATCATTTCAAGTGGCTGTCTTCTTTCCCTCTTATGACAATAGCTTCTTTGGGACAAGGTTGTTTTCTTCTTCTTTGACATTTTCCACAAAGACTATTCATTCAGTAAAAGTCACTGATTGATTGAAAAAGAAGATGACAGATGAAGAAAATAAAGAAGACAGGCAAAAAAGTTAAACATAATGGAAAGAAGACAAGAGTAAAGAAAGAAGGCCGGATTGAGTGGGAACAGAATTGAAAAATTGAGAGGAGAGGAAAGGAGGGAGGAAGAGAGAGAGAGAGAGTGAGAGTGAAAGAGAGAGAGAGAGAGAGAGAGAGAGAGAGAGAGAGAGAGAGAGAGAGAATATAAAGGGGAAAGAAAAAGGCAGAAAAGAAAAAGGAGAAGGAAAGAGAGTGACAAAGAGAGATAGTAAGTTCTTCATAAGTATTGTCATTAATAATCAAGCTAAAAAAAATCCAACCTTTTCATTATTTATTTAGAAAGTTGCATTTAAATTGACTGAGTTTCTCAGATTGTCAAGAGATTTGCTACTTAAATGTTAATGAAGCCTATGACAGAATACAGTTTTTTTAAAAAAATAAACAACACATAAGATATAGTTCTACTCATATCTCCAAAATAAAATAGAATGTGTAGACTGAAGACAAAAAGCTTTTACCTTTGTTCTAGAAATTGACACTAACAAGCCTCAAAAGCCCTAGGGTCCTTACTATTGTATTAAGGTGTGTTGTAATAAAACATTTCTTGTCATAATTCAGTACATGTTTTCATGAGGCATATTATATACTTGTTTTCCCTAAGCACACGGATATTTATTTCTCTCTGAAGCCACCTGTAACTCCAGATTAGATAAAGATTCTCAAGAGATTGAATTTTGCTTGGAACAGCTGACAAGTACAAACAATTGTCATTTGGGAAATTTTCCATTTTCAGGGTTTATTTCCCCTAGTTTTTGCAACTTCAATGAGTAATAAAAGGTGAATTTGGCAACAGAAAGTCTTTGTGTTTCTGGGGAACTAGAATTTACTCTTATAGAGACTTCCAGTATATGCAGACAAGGTACAAATAGCCAAAGCAGTTGCTATGTTTTTTGAATTAATATCTCTCTAAAAAAGAGTTTGCTACAAGAGAAAATTTAGTCCAACTTCATCTTTTTACAGATATTTATGAAACATCACACAACATCAAAACACCCAAAGAATTGGCCCCTAGTATGATGAAGGATTTATGGGAGGATATGGGTAAGAGCCACTCTTGATGAAAAAGTATAAATACATTTTTATTTATACCACTAGAGGAAGAAGTCACATCAATTCGTTAAATTCCACGAATCCCTAAAGTCCTAAATTGTGTCCTAAACTGGCAAGATTAATTGCGCAAGGTCACATAGGAAGGAAATGATAGAGATAAAATTCAAATTCAGGACTTTTTGACTTAAACTCCAACACTGCTGCCTCTCAGGAGGGGTCAGTAATCATTTAGATAACTTTGAAGAACTGGGGAAGTTAACACATCTGAAGAAAGCTATTTTCCCATCTTGCAAAGTCAGTTACTAGCACAGAGTTTGGAGTTAAGTAGGCAAGGGATCCCACATGTTTTGAGACATGCAGAGATTAAAGCTTGAGACGCTCTCCAATGACTACCTACCCTAATTCCTCTTCCATAGGCAGTGGGAAAGATAAAGCTGAGGGAGGTAAAAAGAAGGAATAGGGAGAGATTAGAACCAGCTGCTTGTTCTCTGAGAAATGTCTGAGGATGGAAGAAGGCAAGATGCTTTGGTTGGGAATGCTTGTTGCTGATGTATGATCCATCTCTGATGTTTTAAGCAAACTGTTTTTATTCTCAACTACTATATGAAACACAAGCTAATAACAGCTGAAATCAAGAAGAGAAAAATGAGTGTGTGGGAGGCAAAATAAATCCATGGTCAAAACAAAATTTCAGAAGTAACAGGGAGTACCTGAAGGACCTCAATTTTACCCAGGACAATCTTTCTATTATCCAAAAGATCTTTTCATTAAAAAAGAAATTTCTCTTTTCATGATAAAACAAAATTTTTATGACCAATATGTATTATGAATAATATCCATAAGTCCTGTGCAAATTCACCTAAGAAAGATTAGAATGGTTTGTTTGTTTTTGAATTGCAAGTTCAATAGAGCGCTTGAGTATGACAATGGCAGGTAGGAAATTAATTCAATTTGGTCAAACCATAACTGGAGTTTTGTGTTCAATTTAGGACATTATGAACTCATGGAATTTAATGGATTGACATGACTATTTTCTCTAGTGGTACATATAAAAAGGCATTTATGCTTTTTCAGTGACTTACCCATATTCTCCCATAAATCCTTAATCATGCTAAGAGCTCATTCTTTGGGACTCTTGACATTGTATGGTTTTTTAATAAATATTTACTGAATTGAGTTGAGTTTTATCCTGTTCCTTTCACAATGTCTTCCACATAATAGGCACTTAATCAATTATCCTTATTTTGATATTTCAGAATGACTATGATTTTATCATTGCTTGTATTCTCACCACTGATTCAAATCATTATTACATCTACTAAGAATTTCTGAGAACCAAAAACTCATCACTTTCTAGAGGAACATTTACTGACACTTCTATGCCATAATGAAGCATGAGAGGAAGACTTTTTGGGGCAACTTAATAAGTCTACATCTTGATTTGCTATTACTTTTTAACATTATTTTGTTAGATGCATAAAAATGTTGATTTCCTCATTATTGTGAAGAATAATATATAATTCAAAATGCAAAGAAGCATTTAATTTAAAATACTTTTTTAAAAATTCATGGTAAAATTCCTATAGGTGGATCTTGTTCACACAAAGAAAAACTTGACATAGTACTCATCTCAAGTGCAACTATATTCAGTTGTGTGAGTAGTACCCATTTCACAACTGGATTTTTTTAGAGAAAAGCTCTATCCATTGCCCATTTTCATTCTGCAAGTTAATGTCCTTGGAATATTCTCCTGGGAATATAACAAAGTGAATTGATTTGGAGGTAGTTTGGATTCTGGATCTATGTGACCCTGGGCAACTTCATTGACTTCATTTTTCAGGCTCTCAACTTCATCATCTATAAAACAGTGATAATACTTATGCTACTTAATGCATGAGGTTTTTAAAAATTATATAGTACACACACACACACACACACACACACATATATATATATATATAATGAAGGCACTATAGAAACATGAATTTTTTTATTGCTACTTTCCCCCTCTTTTGAATGTGGAGAAGAGATGAATCTTGCCTCCATCTTTTTCACTTTGTGGCAGGTATTCTGCACCCTTAATAGTAATCAGCAGTCAATCAATAACAAGATTTTATTGAACTTCTATTATATATCAAGTGATTATTTTAGTCTTTTTCATTGTTGTTCATTTGGAATCTAGGAACTATATCTTTCCATGTAACTCTAAAGATACTAAAAAGGCATTTATTTCACTACTGAGGATGTGCTTGACTTTCTTTGCTCCTCCTTTCTTTTTATGGTTGCACAGATCGTATAGTATATAAGGCTTGTCCACCTGCATAGGATTATAATTGCAGTGTTGGATAATGGTAATTCAATATGTTCAGCTACTCCAAACTCTACACTAAATATGTTCTGTTTTGAGCCTCGAAGAGAGCCCTGAAGTAACATGTTGTTCTGCTGTCATAGTTAATTATCATCTCAATATATATCATCTAACATCCTTTAAGGAATACTCCCATTAGAAAAATACTCAAGAGGAATGTACACAAATTCCACACCTGAAAAAAATTTTTTCTGTATCACTAAAATAGAATAAGTGGATTATATGAGAAAGGAAAGTTTTAGTGCATAGCAAAGGTTCTATTGAGAAAAATGTATAGAATCTGGTGAGACCAGACTAAAAATTCAAACCAACATATTTTTCTATAACCTGATTAAACCAAATGTTTCTATGCTAGCAGTAATAATAATTGATAATAATAGTTGAAGCAATCAGTATGGAGAACAGGGAGGATATTTTAACATATTTTATTTTAATAATTTATTTAATAATATTTAATAATTATTCTTAGAAATAATATATTTGATTTTTGAAAACAATTTTTAACAATTAAAAAAATTTAAGTTCTAAATTCTTTTTCTTCCTCATTTCTCTATCCCTGATGCAGAAAGCAATTTGATATAGGTTATACATGCGCAATCATGAAAAATATATTTCTACATTTGTCTTGTTGTAAAAGAAGATGCAGTCCCCTCCCCAACCCAGGGGGGGAAAAAAACCTGAAAAAAAAGTATAAAAATACTGTGCTGCAATTTGCATTCTGTTTCCAACAATTCTCTCTCTGGAGCTGGATCATGAATCCTTTGTCTTGGATCGTATTATTGTTGAGAATATGGCTGTTATTGTGTACAATGTTCTCTTGATTCTGCTCATTTCACTTTGTCTTAGTTAATGTTAAGTCTTTCCAGGTTTTTCTGAAATCATCAAGAGCAGAGAGGATCTGTCAATGACCTTCATTGACTGTGCCATGTTTGTATTTCTGGCACAGTCAAGAAGAGTCTTTTATCTATGTTCTATCAGCTGGTTCCCCTCCCAGAAGAGAGGGTACTAATGGAGCTCAAGGTGCTCAAGGAATGCCTCTCCACACTCTAAGGTGAAAAGGACAATGAAATGCTCCTGAAAGAAATAGGAAGGCAATCTCAGTGCCAATAAAACAGGATCTAGAATGGCAGAGGAGAATCTTGACAAGGAGGTTGGAGAGTGTAATAATGTCACTTAGAAGAAGAAAAGGAAAAGTGGTAACTGTACACTTGTAAGTAAAAAATACTTTCAAGACTCTTCTTGAGAAGAAGGAAGATAGATATTCAGAAGAAGAAAGCATCTGCTTGTCCTTCAAGGAATAATAAAGTCACAGAAATCATCAGGGGAAAGATTAATTAGTATAAGTCAGGGGAAGAAGGGAAGCTGTGGTTGGTGGCTTCCTGTTCAGAGGTACCAAGACAGCTATTTGTCAGTCTTACGGAGATTTGCTATCTTCCTGAGGCATGTATCCAGAGTCCCAAAGACAGCCTTCCTGGATTTATTAAAACAGATGTACACTATACACTTTGGATGATTAATATAGGAGCAAATGATGCTGTCAAAAGGAACCTAACAAATACCACCAAAGATTGCAAATTTTGAAGAAATAAGCTAAATTCCATAGGGACTCAGGTTATTTTGCCCCATTTTTGCTTGTTGAAGATAGATGACCAAAAAAATTTTTTTTTGAGAAATGAATGACTGGCTAAGAAAGTGATATTGTAGAATGTATTGTGGATCTTACATCTGTAGGATGTATTGCGGAATGTATACATAGATTAAAATAGATAAAATAAAATTTCACTGGTATAGGGAACACTCTGGTGGGGAAAAGTCATGCCGTGATCAAGCACCAGATGAGAGCTTTTGGGGACAATTTAGAAATACAGGTCAACAACTTCTCTGTGAATTATAGTCTTAGAAAGCAGTTTACAGCACTGAGAGGTTAAGTGATTTACTCAGGGTCACAAATCAATATTTGTAGGAAGTAGAACTTGAACTCAAATTGACCCGACTCTCAGGCTAGTTCTCTCTCCAAAATGCAACATAGTTTGTAGGAATGTATTTGTTTGCCATTTTGTAAATCTAATAAAAAGGACTTTAAATTAAAAAGGATGGAGGAAGGAGAAAACTTATGTTTACTTACTAAGTTTTAGATACCATGGAAGGCAATTATAATGAAGGAAAAGCAGCAGTTGAGAAGCCCAGATTCACAGAAGATAAAATCAAATAAAGAATAAAATGGTAAAATCCATAACCCAAAATGTCTGTGAATAAATGATCAAAGTTTAAGCAAGAAAGTACTATGGTTAATGTGTAGTTTTTCTCTATTCTTCTTGACTCTATCCCCCACCCACTATATCCTCATCATATGTTATATGCCTATAATTAGCACCCTAGTTCCATTTAACCATTTTATATAAGACAGTATTTATAAAAGAGTATTTATTTCAAGAATAGCAAGAGCAAATGTAAATATTTCCTAATATCTTGAAGGTATACAGACCCTTTTGCTACCTAGGTCTCTATGTAAAATTGCTCAAAACTTAGTTCATACATAGATTTGCTTCTACCAAGTTCATTTCCAGATGTGGTTTGACAGTTGGATGAAACGTTCATCTGGATGGTGGTATGGAAGGATAACTCCCCTTCTCCTCAGGACATTGAGCCTGGTGACAACACTCAGCCTTAGTCAGATTACTATGATTTGTATTCCCATTAAAGCTGGGGTCTATTTCACTCATTTAATAATAGTAAGAATAGTAAGGCACTTATTATGTGCCAGGCACTGTGTTAAATTCTTTACAATTATAATCTCATTTGATCCTCACAACACGATTGTAATTGTGCTCATTTCACAAATGAGAAATTTGAGTCAAACAGGTGTTAAATGACTCGCCCAAAGTCACAGGACTAGTGGATGTCTGAAGTTAGATTTTAAACTTGGGTCTTCCTGACTCCTCATCCCATACTTTATACACTGAGGCACTTAGCTGCCCCATGTAGAGTGAAAATCAATGAAATGAAAAGATTAAGAACCAAAGCTCTAAGATCTTTTCCAACAGCATGGTCTCTCACTGGATGGAATGAGTAAGACTCACTCATTCCCCAAAATGCAAATAGAACAAAGGACAGAGAAGAAAATAAGCATTTGTCAAGTGCCTACTACATGCTAGTGCTTTGCAAAACACATTACATCTATTGTTTCACTTGATAAATGAAATAAAAGAGGAAGCCCAAACTGACTGAGGTCTTTTTGAAAATATCAACAATTTAGTTGCAAAGTCAACAGAAAGTTTCATCCCAACAACTACTATAAACAGAGCCAGTAAGTCCAAACATTCTCCAGTTTCTCCAAAGCACTCTCTTCGTTTCTCTTGGAAGCCATCTCAGCTCAGTTAAGCAAACTGATGGTCTCTCTCCTTCCCTGCTTTCCGTCCTTCCTTCCGTCTCTCCCTCTATTTGTCTCTATTTTCTGTCTCTGCCTCTCTCTGTCTTTCTCTCCCTTCCTCCCTCCATTTCTTCCTCTCTCTATCTCTGTTTCTGTCTCTGTCTCTCTCTGATTTTCTGTCTCTTGTCTATCTGTTTCTCTTTCTCTCTCTCTGTCTCTCTCTCCATCCCTTTCCTTCCTTCCCTTCCTGCCTCTCTTCCTCCCTCTCCTCTCCTCTCCTCTCCTTCTTCTACCACTATTTTGAAGAGTCCTTAACCTTTTCAGCTCTCGTTTGTATGTTGCCTTTTTCCATTAGAACATAATGCCCTTGAGGGTAGGAATTAACCTTCCATTTCTACCCCTACCTTTTTTTTCCTTGCTTATACTACTTAACACAGGGCCTGGAACATAGTAAGCTTTTAATAAATGATTATTGTCTTCTTAGCCTTGAGAAATAGAGAGGGAAGAAGGAAGGAGAATGGAAGGGAGAGAAGACTGACAAGGAAAAAGGAAAAGAAGGAAAGAGAGAAAGAGGCTAAATAATGGGTATATTTTAATGATCTTGAATGCCAGTAGAAATAAGAAACAAGTTTCCTATAAACAACCTGACTTTGTAGGTCAATGGAAAGGGTTGAAATAGTAGTAACTACTTTAAGGAAACTTTTAAAAAATGTCATCAACATTCCTCTGTGTGTGTGTGTGTGTGCATGTATGTATGTTTGCATATAAAACTTCAGTGGCCAGTATTTAAAAAAAAAAAACAGATGACATGAAAGAGAAGATAGAAGGGGTTCGTGGAAAGGTATTTTCTTTCTATTCACCAATAGCATAATTTCCTTTCTTTTCATCTTAAAAACAGAAAAAAGAAGAAAAGCTTGCTACTGAGGTCAATTGTTATTGTCAAGATGGCTTTTGTTTCTTTTTGCTTATGTTTTTAATGAGTAATCATTTGCCAGATCCATCTGTTTGCTGATATTTCCCTCCTGTCAAAGTTTTCATCCTCTCTGTCAATTTATAACTTAAGAGGATTCCTGGGAGATTCTAGAAGTTTTTATTTCTCTACTCTTGAGATGAGCCATGAGCCTTTCAATGCTTACATAACCTTAATAGTGGAGTCCAAAAAAATAAAGGATGATTCAAAATGGCAGTTTTATGAGATGGCTGCAGTGGATCAATGGTTCCAGAATGATGTTTTGATTTTCTGTTCTTCAAATCACAATTTGTTTTCAACACTGACTGTATGGAGGAATTGCTTTATCTACCTGCATACTCACATAATAGAAGGAAAAACTTTCATTTTATTTCTACACTAGAGCAAAATTTGAATTATCTCCAGGTACTATTTTGCCCCCATTAACTCCCCCTGGGGGGGAAAGCTGTTGTTATTAAATAGTTTCAATTGTGTCTGACTCTTTGTGACTGCTGTGATGAATGAAAAACCCAGGGGAGTGGAGAGAGAGAGAGAGAGAGAAGGAGAGAGAGACAGAGACAGAGACAGAAACAGAGACAGAGACAGAGACAGAGACGGACACACACACAGAGAAACTTAAAGATTAATTAGGCTATTAATCAACAAGTTGACCATTAGTGGTTTCCCTTGATAACCAATGACAACCAATGGAAATGCTGAATACTATAAATACCTTTCTAAAAGGGAATGTACCTAAAAAGTGAAACTTAACTTTGATTGGTGAACATTTAATGAAGAGATGGGTTAGAAGTGTTCAGATTTGCTTGTTGAGAGCATGGTTTGATCATGAGACTCAGGCACTTCTAGCAGTCTGGACAGGGAATCCATCCACATCCACATCATTTTTTTTGGTTTTCTCCTTCATGATCTGGGTCACCCTAACCTCCAATAGAGGGGTACAAGGGTAGCTGTTCTTTAGAATCCCACCCAAGATTGTTGAGCATACATCTTGTGGGCTAGGACAATCAGAGACTGATTTTTTTAAAAACAGGATCTGGACCTTAAATGAAGAAATAAGGAGAAAAGCTTGAATCTCAAATTAATTATTGATTATTAAAATAATAATTTCTCTTACCCCATTTGAGGTTTTCTAGGCCAAGATACTAGAATAGTTTGCCATTTCCTTCTCCAGATTATTTTACAAATGAGAAAACTGAGGCAAACATTGTTAAAGGCTTTATCCAAGGTTGTATGTGTCTCACACAAGATTTGAATTCATGAAGATGAGTCTTCCTGATGAGCTTGATAATGACAATGAGTTAGGGCTATATGGGAGCATGTAAAATGAGCATGGCATGATCGCTAGAAGGATGAATTTGGAATGAGGAAGATCCATGCTTCAATTCTGCTTCAGATACTTACCAGTTATGTCACCCTTGGCAATATACTAAATTTCCATGAATCTCAGATTCCTTGCCTGTAAAAGGAAAGCTTTAACTCTGAAGTCAATGCTGAGACTCAAATCCCAATTGGCACAATCACTTAACTAGTGTATGTATGTGAGAGCTTGGCCAGGGAATTTAACCTCCCTTGGGGTAATAATTTGTCACTGGGATGATATGAAATCATGACTTTTCAGGTCCTTCTCAGGTATCTGGTTGTAGTTGATATTTTTAAAGGCAATTCTGCCTAGGAAGTTCTTTAATTTAACAGCTATTGCAAACAGGCCATCCTCTCAGCCTGGGAGAATAACTCAGTATATCTTATGAAAGTCGATATGGCCATACATGTTTCCTCCAAACAGCTGCCATGTTTATTCCATGGCCCAGAGCCTTGCTACCTAGAGCCACCCTGAACTTGATAACATTTGTTCCTTTACCTGACTTTCCCAGGATCCACCTGTGGCCATTCCTGAGGATATATGGCCCCTTTGAGTTATTCCCTGAGGCTGCTGAGCCTCTGTGTCAGGAAACTTGGCAGTGTGCTTTTATCATTACATTCAGCACAGGAAGCCAGAACTTGCTCCCAGACATTCTATTGGTTCCCAGTACTGTCCTTTGGAACATATTCCAGTTCATGATTAGGGAGGTCTAGGAACCATATCACATCAGCCAGAAGAGTTCCTTCTCCTTAGTCTGCATCCATGCAAGGATCATGTGCCCTACAATGAAGAAGCAGTTCTAAGGCAGACCTGCGTTAGAGTTAGAAACACCTGGGTTTGAGTCCTGCTCTTGACACATATTAGTCATGCATCTGAATAAATTCCTTGTGTTCTTGGTAGTCTAGACAAATCTCCAAGGCTTGCAGATGAGACGCCAATCTGCATTAATGGGAAGGACTCTCTTTACTATACTAAAACAATCACAGTTCCTGCTCCCTCCTCTCTCCTTCCCTCTTCCCCTCAATGATAAAAGGTTATTCTCCTATTGGTTTGTTCATCTTTTAGACTGTAAGGTTCTTGAGGGAAGGGGTTCTTTTTATTTTTGTGTTGTATCCCTAGAGCCTTCAATTCAATGTGATGAATAAATGTTTGAAATACATTGAACTGAATCATGTGTGTCCCTAAAAGGGTTATTATTAGAGAAGAGTAATGGAAATTCGTATGACTGTGAAGATTCATATAGATAAATAGGTAGATAGAGATATATCTAAGTGTAAAATTGTACACATATGGACTATTTGTGCCCAATTTGTGGTAGAATCTTCTGAACTCCTTTTAGTCTATAAACTGCAGTCCAATACTTTGTGCCTTGAGCCTAAGGATGTCATTTTGATCTTCTTTGAGAAAAAGCACAACCAACCAACCAACCACACAATATGTAAATTATAAGACACATTCACACACACATATATAATTTATATTCTTCTTCTACCCCACATAAAAGGAACTCTGTTCAATTCATGGAGAGCAGACAGTTTTCTTTTAACAATATGTTTCTATACTTAATGACTTCAAGAAATAGTGATGTTGTCCATGTGGGTACTCTCTTTTCCAAAGCAAATTCTGACCCTTCCACATCCTAATAGACCAATACAGGTAAATAAACATTTCTTAAGCACTTAAGCATGCTAAATGCCATGCATACAATTAATAAAAAGAAATACAGTCCCATTTTCAGAAAGCTCAAAATCTTTTTTAAAATAGTATTTTATTTTTCCAAATACATGTTTAGATAGATTTCAACATTCATTTTTGTAAAACTTTGTGTTCCTAATTTTTCTCCCTCCCTCCCTTACCTTTCTCTTCCCCAATATTAGCAAGCCATCTGATATAAGTTAAATATGTGCAGTTCTTTTAAATATATTTCAATTATTCTTGTATCATACAAGAAAAATAAGATCAAAAGGGAAAAACCACAAGAAAAAATAACAAAAGCAAATATATAACTACAATAAAAAGTTGAAAATATCATGCTTTAATTCATATTCAGTCTCCATAGTTCTCTCTTTCAACATTTGAACCATTGCATTGTTGAAAAGAGCCAAGTCCATCATGATTGATCACCACAAAAATCTTGTTGCTATGTACAATGTTCTCTTGGTTCTGCTCACTTGACTCAGCATCAGTTCATTTAAATCTCTCCAGACTTCTCTGAAATCATCCTGCTGGTCATTTCTTATAAAGCAAAAATATTCCAGAATATACATATGCCATAACTTATTACCCAACGGATAGACATCCACTCAGTTTCCAGTTCCTTGCCACTACAAAAAGGGTTGCTACAAACATTTTTGCACATTTGGGTCCTGTTCCCTTTTTTAATGATCTCTTTGGGACATAGAACCAGCAGTGACACTGCTGGATCAAACTAACGATGCATTAGTGAGGGAGCTCAAAAGCTAATGGGGGAGGACAACACACAAAAGGAGGCAGGAAAAGTGAGGGGAGATCATGGGGTGCTCTACACAGAGCTATCTTGTTAGGTAGAGCTGAAACTAGGCAGAGAATAGTTTCAAAGTAGAATGATATGAGTCTAGTATCTGCCCTCTTAAGAAGAAAAGCATTGGGAAAATTTGGTACTCCTCTCTCCAATTGTCTAGTTAGAAGGCAGAGCAGATTGAGAGAGGTGCTGCTATTGAAGACTTGTGTTGGCAGCTAGGTGGTAAAGTGACTAGAATGCTGGGTCTGAAATCAGGAAGACTCGTCTTCCCCAATTCAAATCTGACTTCAGACATTAATGGGTTATGTGATCCTGGTCAAACCGCTTCACCCTGTTTTCCTTGGTTTCCTTATCTGTAAAATAAGATGTTAAAAGGAAATGGCAAACCCCTCCAGTATCTTTGCTAAGAAAATTCCAAATAGGGTCACAAAGAGTCAGACGCAACTGAACAATAATGCAATGAGATTAGAAATATTGAGCTTAACCTGGTAGGGACATCTTGTTCTGTACAGTTGAAACCAGGCAGAGCAATCATTAAGATCACTTAATGATCTGCTGGAGTTAACAACTGAACATTTAGGATAATATCCTGTGGTGGGCATTCTTAACTCTTTATTGCCTAACCCTAGCAATGATCCTTATAATATCATAAGGTAAAGCATTTACTCCAGGGGATAAATTGGCAAAAGATTTGTTTCCCTGTGGGGGATTATGGCCACCCATTCTCTGCCCTTGAGACTAAAATGAAAACAGTCCTAATTTCACCAGGAAAAAGTAAGGACTGAAAGTAGAGAAGTGGATTCTGGCAAGCCACCAAACCCATAATTCTATAGTGTAAAAACATCTAAATAAACAAAATCATAGAGTATAAACAGTGCTGATAAAGGACCACCACACAGTATTCTCATTGTCTCTGGAAAAGGGTATTATAAAGAGAATACAAGAAGAAAACATTCTCTATAAATTCATAGTTGTTTTTTTTTTAATGTAGCAAAGAAACAGCACAACCTATCTATTTCGTTATAGAAACCGAATACCACAAAAAGCAACATAAGTGGGGGTTTGAAGGCTAAGGGATGGTTTACTGTCAAAGGTTTGCAAATAATTCATTTGAAGGATATGTCAAAGGGTGATGATTCACTTTGTATCCACTGTATATGATTCACTTTTCACATCTGAAGTGGAAAAACTTCAGAATATATAAAAAAGAAACATGCTTTATGTATGGAAGAGACAACGTGGTACAGTGGATAGAGAGCAGGCGCCAGAGTTAGAAAACTTAAATACTCTGAAACATGGTGCTTATGCTTCCAAGTCAATTAACCTCTTGGTGCCCTCAAATTATTCTCTAAGAATAGAAATAGCAGGGAAAGTGCTGATCTGCATTGATAGAAAGAATCCCCTCATTCAAGAGTTCTCTTCTATAATAGTGAATTCATAGATCTAGTCTCTATGCTTGCACATTACATTAGACAAAGGAAATAGTACTGGGAACATTATGGATGTAATGTTATCAAAGACTTAGGGCTTAAAGGGACCCTATCTCTGATCTAGGCTGATCCCTCATTTTAAGACAAAGAACTGATGACAAGGAAACAAAAATGAAAAATGAATTACTCCTGAAGACAGGGAGTAATTGAAAGGAATAAGCTTTTATTAAGTCCTTACTAAATGCCAGGCACTGTGTTCTTTTTCACATATTACCTCATTCTCATCACAGCTCTGGTGTAGGTAGATGCTATTATTATTATTTTCTTTTTTGGAGGAAACTGAGACAGATAGTGGTTAAGGACTTGGCCAAGATCATATAGCTAGTGTCTGAGATTAGATTTTAATTCAGTTTTTTCTTACTTCAGGTCCAACACTGTATCCACTACACTTTCTGGCTACCTCTGTGGTCACACTGAGAGTAAATATCAGAGCTGGGATTTAAACACAAATTCTCAATACTACTATTTTTGCCTACTATCCCACACTGCCTTTCTTTTGTATAGATCAAACTGAATTTTTTTACATGACAATTTTGGAGGTATGCCCAATTATGGTTCTGTTTGTATTCTCCGTATCTGTAGACTATAAGCTCTCTGGGGCAGGGACTAATTTGCTTTTGTATTTGCGTCCCTAGCACCTAGAATAGTACTTGTGTTTAATATATGCTTGTTGATTGACTGAACCTCATTTCTCATAGTGTTACTGATCGCTGGGAAGCAAAGCTTTTCCCCAGAATGTTGCTTAAAGCATCAGATGACAGAACACAGAACAGAGATTCAGGGGGCAAGAGGGGATGTTAGGGAGCATCTATTATGATACTTTTCTTTTTGCACATGAGAAACTACCTACCTCCTGCTGCTCAAATAATTGTGACAGGAAGGAATAGGTGTAAGCAGGGATAAATTACTAGTAAAAGTAATCAACTAAGTTTGGGTAGATATTTTTGTTCCCTTAAAAATATTGTGCATATGCCTTATAGTAATAGCGTTCAACATAAGACCGAAATAATGATTTACTAGACACTACTTGGCAGAAATTACAAGGGCTGGAACCTGACCTTTACTTGTTACCAATTTGTTCTGGGTTCATTGTTCTGGGTTTTCTTGCTTTCTCAATAAGTAAAAACATTCTCATATTTCCTGGATCTTCACCACTACTCTGATTCTAACAGGGAAAGTTGTGAATTACAGAGTTACTAATTATAGTTGCTTATATAGGATACATATGGATTTAAAAGTTTAAGGGTTTTTCTATGAACAATGCAAATCCTGTATAGAACCCAGAAAAAGAAAATATTAAGCAATGAAGAATCATAAAATAATTAAAACAGAATCTACAAACTTATTATTACCAGTACAATTAGTTGGGAGGCTGCACTGAGTCTGAAACAATTTTTGCAAGGTTGCTAAATTAGTTCATTCACATTTTGATTCCATTAAGCATAATTCAATCAAGCATCAAGAAGAATTTTCCTTCCCAGAAGCCTCTCTCTTTGATGTCCACATTTTCCTTGTGGTACTTGATCCTATTACTTCTGTGCAATTATAGTAACTCAGGTAGATGCTCTCTTGTCCCCAGCAACCACGAAGCTTCTTCGACATTTGATATTCAGTAGGTTGATATTAGAGAAAGGAAACACAAAATGAGGGCAAAGGCAGCCAAACCTCTAGCTATCAATCAAGGGCCCTTGCCATTATGGTTGGGTGGGTAGGATCCTCCCTCCTCCCACCCCCTAACCTGGAGTCCTATTTGTCTTTTCAAAAGTCTCCAAGAGACTACCAGTCTGAGGCTGCCAGAACTTGTATCTTCAGGTTTTCTGGCTCAGTCACCAGTCAGGAAATTCAACCCAGAAAAAAGTCACACATGATCGAATGAGGGCAGAGTATATTTATGCATGTTCCAAGGGAAAAGGTAGAGTTAATCATTACTATAATGTTAAGATAAACCCTTTGCTAATATCAAACTGAAAACAAGATTTGTCCCATGTTTTCCTACAATATGACTGTTAACAGATAATAAAGAATAAAAAAGGAAATTTTAATTTTCATAATATTACTGATAATGTTGAATTATTAACAATACTAATAGACATTTGTTTTTAAAATGTGAAATGCAAGTCTAATCTAGTTGGAATGATATAAAATAGACACTCAAATTTCCTAGAGTCCTCCATTTTCTCATTACACTTCTAGTATTATCTCTATCAGGCAGATGAAGGATATAATAGTATGTCATTTTACCATTGAGAAATGGCAAAAATGGGACTGTCAGAGAAACTTGGGAAGAGTTATATGAACTGCAACAAAGCAAAATAAGCAGAAGCAGTGGAATAATATGCACAATGGTCACAACACTACAAATGAAACCATACTGCTGAAAGAAGCAGTAGAACCAGTGATATCTACCATTGGTCTCAAAAATGTACTTCTCTTCTTAGAAGTGGTAGATTTAGCTGAAGAAACTTTTTTTTAGAAGTTAACTGAAAAATTTTAGATCAATGAAATAATAAATCAGGATTCCAGAGCATCAAAAATGATACATATTACATACTACCCAACAAAGAAGTCAAGGGCTAAATACACAGAATGAGATGTACGATCAATTTGGGAATTTTCTATTTGTTGCAAAGATTATAGTTTTCTTTTTCTTTTTTGTTGCTCAATTGGGAATAGAATGGGAGGAAGGGAAAATTGTAATTATTAATCAGAAAAATAATAAATTTAAATAAAATTGGATAAAATTAAAAGGTGAGTTTTATGAAACAAAAGACAAAAAGTTATTTGCTAAAAAAAACTAGGATATGTTCCTTAAAAATTAAATTTATAGAACAAAGTAAGAATTTTTATATCTTGTTATATTATCATATATAAAAATATGATTGCATATGAAACTGTAAATCTACAACTTGCTATTCCATTAAAATATACAACAAAATTATCACGTAAATTTTTTTTTTCTTTCTCATCCTCACCTCCACCCTAGAGGTAGCTACCACTAGACATATAGATACATACACATACACATGTATATGTAAAATTATTCTATATATACTTCTAGTTATCAGTTCTTTCTTTGGATGCAGGTAGTATATTTCTTCATTTGTCTTTTATACTTAATTTGTGTATTTATAATTGTCGAAATAACTTATTTAAGTTATTCTGAAAACAATATTGCTGTTATTGTACACAATTTTCTCTTGATTTTGCTTATTTTTCTCTTCATGATTTTGTGTAATTTTTTCCATGTTTTTCTTAAATCATTGAGCTCATCACTTCTTATAGAACAAGTAGTATTTCATCAAAATCACATACCACAATTTGTTCAGCTATTCCACATTTTCACTTCTTTGACACCATAAAGAGAGTTGCTATAAACATCTCATAACATAGAGATTCTTTTTCCTTTTCCTACGTTATCTTTGGAAATAGACCAAGTAATGATATTGCTGAGTCAAAAGTATAGGTAGTTTAATAAACTTTTTGAGTATAATTCCAGATTGCTTTCTAAACATGTTCTTTATAGCCAGAAAGATATGTC
Source organism: Sarcophilus harrisii (assembly GCF_902635505.1). NCBI lineage: Eukaryota > Metazoa > Chordata > Mammalia > Dasyuromorphia > Dasyuridae > Sarcophilus > Sarcophilus harrisii. Next base: position 173,882,457 of record NC_045426.1, on the reverse strand, counting down.
CTAAAATTTAAAAACAAAAATTTTATAAAATCTAATTTGTTTGTGATTTTGTTTTAATTTTTATTGCATTATAAAAATATAGTTAAATCAGGCTGCTCTAAAATAGATATAAATATAAAAACTTACATTCCCTTGGTTCAGCAAATCTTAGCTAGATAATTGCAGCTAAATATTAAAAAATGCTCAATAAGGTATGAATAACTAGCAGTGTCTTGAACGTTCTAAAGGATTATGGTTGGCAGCTAGACAGACAGAGGTCCTAATTTATGGATTGGAGCATGTGTTAAGATGTAAATTGCCTTATAGAAGCTTGGCTACAAACTTATCCACAACTCAGCCAAAAGATCAAATGCAAATATCTGTTTATCATTTAAAATCTGTCACAACCTGCCCCCAATCTACCACACCTGCTTTCTTACACAATACCCCTTACATGTCTAGACAAATTGGCTTTCATGTTCCTCACAGAACACACTTCAGATTCTGCCTTCATTTCCTGTCTCTAGCTACTCCCTCTGCTTGGAATACACTCTCTCCTTATGAAGGTTAACAGAAGATAACTATTCCATTGAAAGAAATGATAAAAAAGACAAATTCAGAAAAACTTGAAAAGGCTTGTGTGAAATGGTGTAGATTGAAATAAGCAGAACCAAGAAAAGTTTATACAGTGACTTCACAATTGCAAAGAAAAACAAGATTGCAGGACTTAAGATTTCTAATCAGTTCAATGACAACCATGATACCAAGATCAGTGATGACGTGGGCTTCCTACCTCTTTGATAGAAGTTCAGAATAAGACATGTTTTTCAGGCATGATTAGTGTATGAGTTTTTTGGTAGGACTATGCTTTTTACAAAGAAGGACATTTGCTTTGCTACAAGATGAAGGAAGATAAGAATTTAAAGAATTGGGGGGAAAGGAGTTAATTATAATGATTTCAGAAAAAGAAGAAAAGAAAAAAGTCTGTGAATCAAAAGATTTTGAAACTGTGAATTTTTTATTTTTAGCTTAATGTTTTTCAATGAATAAAACAATCTATTTTCTTCCCCTCCCACACACATCTCCATTTAAAATTAAGAAAAGTAAAACAAAGCTCTTGCATCAAATATACATATTCAAGCAAAATAAATTTCTACATTGGCAACATTGAAAAAAATGTCTCATTCTTCATTCTGCATCTATTACTTCTTTCTCAAGAGGAAAATAATTTATGTAATCATTGGTTCTTCAGAATTTTGGGTGATCATTGTGTTGATCAGAGTTCTGATTGCTTGTGTTTGAAATGTTTTTGATATTGTTCAAATTATTTTCTTGGTTCCATTTACTTCAGAAATTATAAATGGATGAAAAATGACTATTGCTCAAATCATGTCAAGTATTTGTACCATGATATCAGTTGCATCATGAACTATTATTTTCTTTCAATTCTTACTGTAGCAAAATGCCTGTGACATTCAATTTAGTCACATTTGATAATCATACTCATGTATGTTGTCAGGTCTCTCAGTAATGGGGCCAGGGTTCCTCTGCAAAGACAAAAAAAAAAAAAAAACATACAAATACAACTATGGATTGTTCTAGTTTTAGGTTTGTAGAATCTTCAATAAAATTTTCTAGATCAACATATTCTTTTCAAGATCTTTTTTAAAATTAGTTGATCATTATTTGAACCTTGAGACAAGGATTTAAAATGGGCCATGTGATTTATCTTGGTCATTAGGTAAGAGCTACATATATCAGAAAAGAAAACCCATTTCATCTTGTGGACTTATCTTGTATCCCTGCCAAGAGTTTTTTTTTTCTCCTACTGAAGTATAAATTTGTTGCAAAATGATTATTTACTTTAAGATGAAGGTGAGAAAATTTAATCCCAGAATGTTAAAATGGGATACCCAGAATATCCCAGGTAAAAAGTTGGGATGTACATTCTTTGAAATTGGTATACAACATTGGAAAGAAGTTCCTATTTAGGCAGATTTTAAAAACAGACATTTTTGGATAAAATCTAATTTAAATATATTTATGTGTGATTTTGTAAGCATTTTGGTTTTGTTGTTTAATTGTTCCAATCAAGTGACCCTGTCTGGGATTTTCTTGGCAAGGATATTAGAGTGGTTTGCCATTTCCTTCTCCAGATCATTTAGTAGATGAGTAACTGAGGAAAACAATGTTAAGTGACTTGCCCAGGGTCATACAGCTTATAAATGTCTGAGGTCAGATATTAATTCTAAAATGAGTCTTCCTTATTCCAGCCCTGGCCTTCTACCCAGTGTGCTACTTAGCTGCCTTTTGGTGCAAGAAACAATATTTGAACCCAATATTTCTCCCTATGGAGATATGGTATGGTATGGTTCATTATATCACATTAACCAGTAGTTGATAGTAAAATATTTTAATTCTTCTATAAATGGAAGAAAAGTAGTATATTACAAGCCATAAAAATTTAACTTAATTTATATCTAGCCAAATTGTGGCTCCTCTGATAACTTGAGACAGTTAAGAAGGTACAGTAGAAATTAAAATCTTGTCTCCAATATTTATTATCTATATCCATATTTGTAAAACAGGAAATAATGTAATACAATGTATTGTACAATGTAATACAATGTAATATATGTAATACAAAGTAATACAATGTAATACACAAATACGAAGAAAACTACAGGTAAAACAGGAAATAATGTAATTAAAAGTTTAAATACTGGGATTAAGATGGGTTAGGGAAGACTTTTTTGAGATTTTATTTGGGACTTAAAGGAAGAAAAGGAGAAGGGTCAGTAGTCAGAGCAAAGGGAGGCCATTATAGGCATGGGGGACAAATAAAGAAAATGTCTGGATGTGATGGAACATTTTATTTGTGGAACAGAAAGGGAGGCAGTGTCACTGGATTGAAGAATAGATGTTGGATAATAAAATGTAAGAAGAATGGAAAGGGAGGAGGGAACTAGACAGTTGAATACCAAAGATAGCATTTTGTGTTAGCTCCCAGAGGCAATGGGAAGTCACTGGAGTTTATTGAATAGGAAAACTAGTGACATGATCAGATCTCTGAGGTCTCTTCAAACTCTGTGATCCTTTGATCAGAAGTAAAGGATTTGGGGAATTTGATGTCCTAAAGATAAATGAAATCAGCAGCTGATTTCACCTTTATATTTTTTCATGCTCTGCTCATGTTTCCTCCAGCATCCAGAACAGACAAAAGACAGCAGTTATTGGTGTGATCTGTATTAGTCTTGGTCTCTGTGGAAGCCAGGTGAAATGCAGAAAAGCATATTTTAGTTTTTAAGCAGCAAATTCATCAGAAGTGAGAAGCTCATTGCTATGCTTGGGTATTTCTTTCTGTCAAGTGTTTCCTTTTGTAAGCACTTTCTCTTCTGTTAGCTCATATTTTTTTCAACACTTAACAGCTTTTCTGCACCCTCTACAAACAAGCTTGAGCACAGAAAGCTAAAACAGCATTCGATTACTTGCTTTCCTTTGCTAAAAATAACATATTGCAGAATTACTATTCAAGTATTTCCTCTGTACATAGTCAAAGTTAAAATCCAGGTTGTTAAGCATTGGGCTCTAGAACCCTGCTGTGTATGATGACTCTTGGGTGCTCTTATTGTGACTCCATTATGTCACCCCAGGATTTGTTTCTTAGTGGCACTGGGAATGAATTTTCTACTTTGTTTTCTACTTTCAATACTTAAAAATTATAAATAAGACTGCAGATGCTTCAGCTGCTTTTCTGCAGTTATGGAGAGAACATATGGAAACTCTAAGAATCAGCAACTGCACTAACAAATTTGGAATGTTTCCCAAGAGAATCTCTAATTATGCAGCTGACTCTTCCTTTTTCTACATTTGGCTTATCTACTTTGTAAATGACAAATATGAAAAGGTGCCCTTGCTGGCAACTCCTTTCCTTCTTAGGTCACAATTTTAGGAGATAAAACTTAAAGCATTCAGAGATTAAAGGGATCTTTCCAGGGTCAGAGACTGGATTGAAAATCAAAACTTCCTAATTCTAAGTCAACTACTTGATCTATTATACCATGCTGTCTTTACAGATGATGTGGAAACATCTTGTTAATATTAAATCCTCCTTTCCTTCTAATTGCACTTTGGGGACTTTATTTTTTACTATTGATCTGGCTTAGGGATGCCAAAGTAACCTTAGTATTAGTCTAATGAAAACACAATTGGGACTAATTTTTCATCTAAAAATATCATACAACAGAGTAAAAACCAAATGACTATTAAATTATCTTCTGAAATGGATTACCTGTATCATTGTCATCTTCTTCTTGGGTTAATAATTGTGACCTAATTGCAACTACTTTATTTTTACTTATACATTTAGATTAACTAGATTTTATCATGTTTGAATAAAGTTTAAAAGCAATGGTATGAATGAAGTAGCAAAGTATTTCAAATTATTGTCTAAAATTGTACATGGCTCTCAAAATTAATTTTAAATAGAAAGTGTCATATGATAGGGATGCTCTCCTTCTATGAATCAGAAAAGCAGATTTTATTTGTTAAGGATGCTTGTACTTTTCTCCTTCTCCTCCTCCCTCCCCTGCCCTCTCCCCCAAATTAAGAATATCTTCTCTTGATTGATACTTCAGGGAAAGTTCAGCTGCCTGGTAATCCTCCACTGCCTCTAGGTATGTGTGTATATATATATATATATATATATATATATATATATATATAGTTCTGCACCTATATTGTGTCTTAGATGGAGGAATCTATAAAAAAATCTATAAAAAAAGACAGCTGCTTATCCACATCACTGCACTTAAAGGATTCTGGACCACAAGACTTTCATGACAAAAAACCAACACACAATAATCTCTGGGAATCCAATTCATTTTTTGAAAAAAAATTGACCTCTAACTCACATATTTTTCCCCCCACAGATTGTTATCTGGTAGCATTTCTAGAAGTTTAAAACACTCCAACAAAGAAGGCCAAAATTCTAGTGGCAACTACGTCCTCATCCAAATTTCTCAGTGTGAGAGGAGAGGCTATTTCACTTACTTATTATGTATTCCCCTAACACAGTTGTGGTTCTCATGTCAGATTCAAATGCATTTTTTTTTTCATTTCCTTGTCTGGATTCTTCCCTCACAAGAGATTTAATCTGTAGCCCCTCATTCAAGTCTACATACAATAATGTAAGATTATTTGAAATTTAATGCTAGCTAATAAAACCTTTTTGTAAAACATCTTTTGTTTTCTATATTCTGTTATTATGAATATCAAATATTGCTAATATATTCCTGATATCTCTAAATCCAGATCTTAGAAATAAACTATCATGATACTAGGTGCCAATCATTCAGAGATAAGCTAAAATTTGCCTTACATCACTAAGTTTGCATAAATGTTAACTGTATGCCCATATGTACCACCTATATTTGTATATTCTATGAGACAGACATCTGGATTCAAATAATTCAGTTAGTTATGGAAAAGCTTCTCATATCTCAGAGCCTTTGTCTAATCATTCCCCTTTGGATCACATGAAATTCATCAAGAAGATTATTGAGAGAACTTAATTCTTTAGTGCCTTTGCATCAAGACAGTAGAAGCCTTTCATTACTTTATGGGAAAAACCTAAACAATCCGAATTCCCCCTGGATAATTTTAAAGCACTGTTTGCTCAGACAATCCAAGTATATTGGTCCCTCAGAGGGAGGGAAGAAGGCCAGGGTTCTATGAGATGGGGCAAAAGTGGACCTTAGGGGGAAAGACTAAACATTGCCTTAAAAAAAAAAATTCCAGGTGGAAATCAGTTTCTTCACCTTTTTTTCTTTTGACAGTGAGCTATTCAGTATCCTTTTCTCCGCTCTCCTTTCTTCTATTAGCCTCCCTCAGGGCAGAATTGATAGCCATACTAGCCAATTAAGGTGTCTGAAAGAAGATGCTGGACTAAAGCAATTATACTCCAAATATAGAGGCAAGAAAATAAGATCAATTGGAAAATGTTTTTAATTGCCCCCTTTTTTCCTCTCCTTTTCCCTTTTCCTCCCTCATCCTCAATTGAAGAACCTGACAACTCAGAAAAACCTGAATATGCAAAATATACCCCTCAGGGAGTGCTTTTTGTGTTTTGAAATAATCTCTAACTCAGAAGTTTGCATTCTTTTGTTGACATTGGATGGTTTTCCTTATCTGAGATTTTCCTCCCATACCTTTTCAATCACACACAAACATATGTGTATATGTGTGTGTAATTTATATTACACATATACACATATGTATTATGTGTGTGTAATTTATATTACACATATACACATATGTATGTGTAAGCATATATATATGTGTGTGTGTTTAGGAATATATTTAATGTCCCAGATTTATATAGCACCAAAATCTTTCTGTCATGACAATTCTATGATCTAGTTAAGAATAAATATTAATATTTCCATTTTTGACAAGAAAGCCAAGGTTCAATGCAGTGCCAATGCTGGGATTCAAATTTAGGCTTCTTTTAACTTAAATTCAGAAGATTTTGCACTACATCACAGAGGTTCTCTTATTCTGTGCTTTTATTTTGGCCTGTGATCAATATAATACCATAGATGTGCATCATCAAAATGGATGAGGCAAACCAAAGAGCATGGCCAATTTAATGAACAGCTGGAGCAAAATATATCCTCACAAAGTGATTTCTGGGGCAGATCTTTCCTAGCTTATTGATGAGGTCTTCAATGTTAGGTGTGATTAGCAGAGGAATTGGCAAAATTGATCCCTAAGGCAAGCAGGGAGAGGGCACTGGTAGAGATCAATTTAGCTCCAAGGTCCCACCCTCTATTGTACAGTCAGAAATCCAAGTTATATCAAACCCCTCTGTAGGTCTACCCTCTGTAAGAGTCTTGGGCAACCTTACCTTGCCATACCCTGTCAGAAATCCTACTCATATCCCTGAGATTAAATTTTCCCTATAAAATTCACTTATGAGCTATTTTATTATGGTTGTTGCCTTTCTTTGGGTCAGTCTTACCTCCATGCCAAAGCTCACTAAGATTGTTCCATTTAACTTTTAAACCACAGAATTGGTTTTGCCATCTAAAAAGTTAGTTGTCATAATTGCTAGCTCAAATAATAAAGTTTAGGATTTATAAAACTGGTACAGTTTTCAAAAAATTTGGTTTTAGGATTCTTTTACACTTTAAACTTATTGAGGACATCCTACTAAGAGCTTTTAGCAATGTAGGCTATGAGTGTAATGGGAAACTGAGGACTTCCCAAGAATAGTCATTTGAAGAGAACCCAAAACTTACACCTCTCACTTGATAATTTCAGACCCATTTTAAGGGTTTGTCAATCATTAAGGCTCTGGAAAGGAGAACAAAAGACCTGCTCCTCTAGTAGAAATATTTCCTGGACCTTTATTTAATTTCTTAGAAGAAGCTAACTAATTAATGGGCCAGACAGATAGCCAGGAAACCACAACTCAGCAAAAACCTTCTTGGGGCCAAAATCCCATAGTACCAGTGCTGCAAAATTCTGAACAATCAGTCCTGGGCCAAAAAACTAAGGAATAGAAAAGAACGCTGTGAGGACTTAGAGGTGGGAGGAGGCTAGCTGAAGAGGGAGAAGCTGGGCAACATTCCCCTAAACCTGAGAAAAAGAGCATGACATTTAGTCAGGACAGTTTCAACCACTCAAAACTCACTTGGGGTAGAGATCTGCACTGGTGTATCATGAGTCCAGAATGGGAGAAAGTATAGATAATTTGAGAGACAGTCCTTAAGGAAACTGCCAATCAGAAGAAGAGGAATAAAAAACTGGTAATTTCAGTCTTTTTGTGTTCCTTTATTTTCACTTAAAGATTTAAGAAAATAAATCAATATTCTTGAACATAAATTGATAAATCAATAGGAAAACAATAACAACAGAAGGAAATATGACCTCCAGATCTGGTAAGTGAGTTCATGAATTTATGAATGAATGCTGCAAAATAAAGAAAACTATTGCAATACTTGATAAAACAGAAGGCTCTGTGGAGTTTGAAAGGAACAAAACTATAACATTTTTTCCTGAGTGATACAAAAGAGACATGAGAAGTATGAGAGCAGAATTTATGGCCTGCACAGAAAAAATAATGGGCAGAATAGAAAAACTGGAATCTATAGTGGTAAGCCTTACCACGAAAAAAAAAGAGAGAATAATAGATTGAGAATGCAGACCCTCAGAAGTGAAAGGCAATGTAGAAGAGAAGAAGCAAAGGATTAAAAACATTTTTAAAAATGTGCTCAGAAAGCAAGCAAAGTATACTGATCTCAATGACAGGATATGCAGAGATAATCTCTTCAGTTCTGACTTTCCCTTGAAAAACATTTCCAATACCTACTTATTACTGCACATCCATCTAATGCAAGGTTAAACCTGCTTTGTAAATTGAGCTTCATTGCTCTTTGGAAGACATTATTCCATTCCCTCCTATGTTTTCTAGTGGATGCAGAATCATTTTGTGTCATTTGAATTTCTTTTCCTTTGTATTTGAATGTTTTTCTCCTCATCACTTGCCAAATTTGCTGTTTCAGAATTATATTGTCAAAATTTAATAACTCAGTAGAGTTTCCAGACTTGGTTTTTCTTTTCCCTAGAGGCAGTTTGTGAATTCTTTCAAATGATATTTTACTTTCAGAAGTTCTGGGTAGGTCTCTTTTATTATTTCCTTAGTTATGGGGTTAAGGTTTTTTGGTCCAGCCATGTCCTTCCTGTTATTTGTCATTGGATGGCTTTCTGGTAGGAGGAATGGAAGAGATAAATGGGATAACTATAGTCATGTAAGAAACAGTATCAATAAATTAAAACAAAAATTTAAAACATTTTTATTAATTAAAATCATAAAAAATCACTACATCTTAACATGGTTATATCTTTTTTGCGACAAATAATTATAATTTTCAAATTGAGAAATAATAATGAAAAGAGTGACATTGTTCTAAATATTTCTGCAAATATCTTTAATGCCTGAGTTAATAGAAGACAAATTCTCCTATTTGCTTCTACATTAAATTTGTCATATTTTGTTTTGGTTGAAGTAAATAAATATATATACATACATATATGAAATAAAAATATGTATATACATATATGTATGTAAAACCCTTCTGTATACAGATATGTAACTAGAAAAGAGAGAATTATTTTAACAGCCAAATATTTTGAAAGTAGTTTTGATCTCATCAAGGGATTCCCAGATTTAGAAGATCACAATGCAATACAATGATACCTGCAGGCATAATCTAACAAAGAAGCTGGGAAAGTACCCAGGGCTTGTTGTCAACAGTCACAGTCTGGGCTCAACTCTAATATTTCATTGAATTTGCTTTCTTCCTTCTCCCGCCTTAAGATCAGGAGGTCTCATCCCTTTTAGCTCAGTAACTCCTGCAGTCTTGAATGGTGGATGTCTTGTGCAGCAAACCACCTTGTCTCAAAACCCTTTGTGTAGTTTTAAGCTGTAATGTTCCTTTCCCAGTCCTTTCCCCACCATTAGAGCTTACTTCTGGACACACAATCAGATTGCTACTGTCAGTGCTCTTGAAAAGAGCATGTTATTTCTCCCCCATGATTCCACTCACCTCTCCTCTAACTTTCAAATCAAAATATCTTCCCCAACTACCCTTCCCTTCTATGTGTTATTTCTTATATTAGCATGTAAGCTCCTTGAAGACATATCATTAGAGCTTAGAGTAGTACATAATACTTTATAAATGCTCCTTTATTCATTCATTTATTCAACTGAGCTAAAGACAAGCTTCATGACCAATATTTATAATAAAATGCAATGATTTAAAGCCAGCCACACAAAAGGGACTAAAGTAAATTTGTAAAGATTTTGAATTTTGTAGTTTGTGACAAGTAGGAGTCTTTTTATTTGTGTGTGTGTTTAGTAGTAACCATCCATTTCTTCAATTAGAAAACTACTATGAAGTTCAAGATTATCCTTAAAGGCAAGGTCATCCAAAATATGAGCCCAAGCTCCTCAAACCTCCACACTACTAAGCAAACCTTTTCTCACATCATCTAATTGAAGGCACAATGCATTACACATGCTGATTTTTACTTCCCAATTGATGTTTTACCCTAAAGACAGAAAATGTAAACAGAGGTTTAAGAAAAGCAAGATGAGACTCAAAGTAGCAGAACAAAGAGTTTTAGGGTCCTGCAAAAAACCCAGCATCTACTTGAAACTCAGATAGACACAAAATCTTTTAATGCTGTCTTCCTAATTTTATACATTGGTGTTTAAGCCACGGATTTACATAAGAAGCAGAGGGAAAGAAGAAAGAAGTCCTGACAAGAATGAATCTGTATCAGGAACTCTGATCTATGGATGGCTTGTTGGGTTGATCTGGTCCGGCTTTGGCTTCTGAGGATGAATTCAAAGCTCTACCTATTATTTGTCGGGGGTGGGGAACAGAACAGTTTCCTTTATGTTTGGGGAAAGTATATTCCTCTGCAGAGCCTGAGATCAGCTTTCATATTTCAATGAAGTCCTCCAAAATGCTTTACTTTGTTGTCAATGCCAAATTAGTTTGAATGATTTCTTTCACTTAGAACTTTCTGTGAACATTTTAAAAAGCCATGTTCTTTTCTGATTATGATTTCCATCTTCACCACAGAGTAACTTCACTTATACTTCTTTTTTCCCACTGTGCTATGAGAGTTTGGATGAATTTACCTGTGTACTTCCAAGGTTCAGGTTTATAAGATTAGCACAACTAAAGCTCATTGTTTTTCCTTAGGAATCATGCCTTCATTGAAGGGTAAACTGAAGCCTTCACAAAGGTGTGGTTAACAGAATTTCAGATCAAAACACACAATTCCAGCTGCATTTTCCTAGGAAAAAAAGCAGGATTTCTTATTAAGCTAATATTGCTATGCTGTGCACAAGACTGTATGATTGGAAATCTGGATCAGAGGAGATTATTTCTATGAGAAAAGTTATTTCCATTTAAGATTTACATAAATTATAGTGATAGAATATTTGGATAGAATTAAGCTCCTAATGTAGGAGCTATCTATTTTTTGTCTTTCTAGTACAGTGATGGTTACATAGTAGGCATTTACTAAATTCTTGATGATTGATTGAATTGGGTGCCATTCATCTGTGACCCCTTTCTTTATTACAATCCCCATATCCCAATAGTCACCATGTCCTGCTGATTCCGTTAAAACTTCCTTGGCTATTTCTTTCTCATTCTCCCTTTCTTTCTATTCTTATCACTATTCCTTCATTTAGGCCTTTATTACCATTACTATTACCATTTATACCTTTATTACCCAAACTATTTTCCAAATCTAGTCTTTTCTCTAACTTGTCCTATGCAGCATGCCTGAAATAATCTGCCAAATGTAATTCTCTGGCCACATCCTTCCCTTTCTTGCACAAAGCAGCAATAATCATTCTATATTGGAGGTGAGGGATTTAGTTAAACTTTTGACTTTTTACAACTTACCAGAAAGAAAGCTTTAAATTCCTTTCTAAATAGCTTTCTTGATAGTTAGAGAATTCTTCTCTGTACTTTTTCAAGAGAGAGTAACTGACATTTTGTACCATGTAGTATGCCCAGCTCAAGAGAGAGTGCTTATGACCCCACTGTGTATGATGAACATCTATATCATGAATTGTCTTTCTTTTATAGTCAAAATGAAGTCATTTTCCCCACTTAAATAAAAGAATTTTCTTTCTAACAGCAGGTAGCTGGAAGTTACTTTAGTGAACTCTAACACTTTACCAATTTCTATAAACTACTGGGTCATTAGCAATTTAAAGGGCCCTATCTTTTTCAATGCAATATTAAAAAAGAACAAATTCAACTGGAAAACTACATATTTTGTTGACTACTGCTATCTTAAAGAAGATGCAATCAAGTGGTTTGTTGTGGTGGTGGTTGTTATGTCTGCCATTCAGAAATCTCTCAAACATCTCCTTGGATCTTCTCTTAACAGGTTTCCAAAGTATTTCCAGTAAACTGTATGTGAATGTGAAAAAAAAATAAGCTAGTATTTTGATTTTCTTAGATTCAAATAGAGATGACAAGATAGTCCAACCTCTCTGACGACAATGGAATGAATAAAATTTCAGAGTTGGAAAGTTCCTCAGAGGTTATCTCTTACAACCTCCATTTAAAATAGGAATCACATGCATAATTATTAGCCCATAGTTATGCAGTTTTTGGAGGAACTCTTTTTTTTTTTTTTTTTTTTACTTTTGACCAGACCTGTGATTTCATTGGCATAGGAAACAGCCCATCAGGAAACTTCCCTTTCAGTGTGGATCAATACTTCTTCTTCATATTACAGTTTTGGAGAATGCCTGAGACCCTGAGAGATTGAGACTTGTCCAGAGTCACAAGAATGATATATGTCAATGAAGGGATTTGAATCCAGATTTTCTTGGCTCTGAAATTGACTCTCTGTTGTGCCATGCTTCCACTGGATCCTAGCAAATTAAGTAAATTTAAAGTAGTCATATCCTTCTCCCAGAAATAGTTTTTAAAAATTCATTTAGCAAACTACATATTTGTTGATTAAATTCCATTCTCTTAAATGTTTCCATAGGGGAAGCTAGATAGCACAGATAATAGAGCATTAACCTGGAGTCTGAGTTCAAATTCAACCTTGGACCCTTACTAGCTGTGTGACTCTAGAAAAGTCATTTATTCCTATTTGTTTCCAAGGAAAATCCTCAGAGCCACATTAGGTGTAAAGACAAGGAGATCATTGGATTTAGATCTAGGTCATTACGATTTATATGTGCAAATATTTTTATTTTACAGATTATGTAATTGAGGACCAAGATACCACATAAAATATTTTGTATGAATTCTTTTAAGCACAGAAAACAAGCTATTTTCTAAAATCTGCCATTTCATTTTTGGACAGCTTTAATTACCATTATATTTAAACAAAATGCGCATCCCTATAATTTCCATCAATGGGTCCTGGTTTTTCCCCTGTAGAACTTTACAGAATAATTCTGTCTCCTACATGGAGCTATCACAGTAATTCTGGTGCCAAGAAGACTTGGTGTTTTCAAATTTATTTTAAAGGCTAATTTCAGCTTGGAGGGGGAAGATAGATCTTTAAGACAAAAAATCCCATAGGTAAAGATACTACAAGACATAATCCTGGGTATGTATGAGGGAGACCTAGGGATGTAGGCTAATAACCTTCATTGGCAGACAGATTTCATTACACTGTGAGTCTATTGATGCTTTAGAAGGGAGTAATAAGATGACTCAAGTTAAGAGAAATTGGCCCAAGATGTAGCTTGTAAGTAGGAGGAAGGAAAGAAAATGTATCTGATAGGTTACTTTTATATAATCTTGTTAACTCTTTGTTAAATTATTTTATTTTATTATTTCTACCTGATAAAGTATAAGTACTGGAGGTACCTTTTAAATTTTGGCATAGCCATCTGCCCCATTCTAGTTTACCTCTATCTCCACAAGACATACTTTCTGAAATTTAAACACAGCTATGGCATTCTTCTCATGTAGACTTTCTTCCAATCTAAAAATCTCCACTTGCCTCATTAATTTTTTTATATGACATGATTTGATTATCTTGGTTGCTCTTTTCTGAATGTCAAATCAAATTCAAAAAAATTATTGTGTCTTTTGTGTGTAAGGCACTGAGTACTGGGGAGTCAAAGAAAGACCAAAATAGTCCTTGTTCTCAAGGACTTCCCAATCTAATTGTGCCAAATTTTAAACAACTATATATACAAACAAGATATATACAGGATGAATTGAAGATGTTGGAGGGATGGCACCAGCACTATGTTTCTCTTTGTCAGGGTCTGTTTTTAAATGTGATGCCCAAAACTGAAGATAACATGTCAGTTATAATCTGGACAGGGCTGAGTATAGTCAGATGATTACCTTTCCTCTTCCTAATTCTACATTGTGCTCATAGACTGAGTAAAATTAACTCTGGGAGAGCAAGGAATACTATGCTTTTGAATTTTATTGAGTTTATAGTCAACCAAAAACCCATTTCATTTTCACACAAACTGCAAATTGCTCTTTTCCAATATAAGGTGTAACAGCAATTTCAAAACAAGCAACAGCTACAAGTGTGGAGCCCCATTGTTATATATTCAAATGATATTTTTCTGATTTTTGTCTGCTGCAATTACCCACAGCAGAGGCCAACCTAAATATAAGTCCTGGGTTGTTACAAGCACTGTTATTTCATTATTGGCACATTACTTTCTACACAGTATGAATATCAATGACTGTTCCTTTCAATTGTCTTCTCATTTAAACCTTTGGTTCATTTCAGATGTAACCAAAAACAGTTTGTTGATGCTTGAATGAAAAATGGCCTTTTCCACGGTCTTGCTGCAAGGATGTGCTGGAAAATATTTAACAACTAACTCTCCAAAAGTAGGATCTACTTTTAAGGTTAATCTGTATTATAATTTTCTTTTATCATTTAAAAAAGTGTAAATAATCAACAAAATGATGAATTAGCTCTGGTTTGTAGATCTTGGGATTTCTGAGGTATAAATGCTCATATTGAAAATTTTTAAACCATTTCCCCCTACCTTCATCAAGCTGTATTCGGCCAGTTGTATAGGAGGTAGATTGGGCAAATCCCTCTGGCTTTGAGGCTGGTTTCTCTCTAGGTATTATGACATACTACTTCTTATTCCATGTTATATGTCAATTTCTTTTAAAATGCTTCACATAAGAATGCTTATCTACTTAAGCCACAAAAATGTTTTCCATTTTCTGCTCCAGGGATATTCAGTTAATGCCAAAGAAAGTGAACAAAGAATAAAAAAAAATACACCTGGTCTATAAGAACAATATTATCTTTATAATACCTGCATGAGTTAAAAAGATAAAGGGAAATTTTTTTTGAAAGAATTCAAGAAGGGAAATCCCTAAAAGATGTTCTTTTAAACTCTTTGTCTTCTCTGAATACCAAGAAAAACTTCAATTAAGTATATATTTTGCTATTAGAATTGGAATATACATGTCAGGATGTGAATTATTGCATAACATGAGATGTTTTATGGTCTTAGAATTCAAAATGTATTCTTCCCTCCTTTTGAAAATTGTCATTCAATTTTTTTCAGTCTTTCCTGACTCTGTGACTGCATTTGGAATTTTCTTAATAAAGATACTAGAATGGTTTTCCATTTTCTTCTCCAGATCATTTTTCAGATGAGGAAAATGAGGTAAACAGGATTAAATGACTTGCCGAGAGACAGAAATGTAGTAAATATTCGAAGTCACATTTGACCTCAATTCTCTCTGACTCCAGGTCTGGAGCTCTATTCACTGCAGCACGTACCTGCCCCAATTTGAAAATTTGAGTCTTCAACTGAAAACTATTTGCTTCTTCTCCCCACCCTAATGCTCTAGAAATTAAACTAGTAAAGTCTCAGTGAATGTTGCCAAGGGAGGAAGTCAGTTGGTTGGATTGATGTAATAAAGAAGCAAAGCTCTCCTTAGTTTAAAAACCCTGGAGGTGAAGGGGGGATTTCTAAATCATCTTCATTTCTAATGATTAAAAGTCAGTAGAGGATCAGTCTCACTTTATTTTGTTATCTGAAATGCTTATTGAAAAAAATACATTGCCTTTTATGAAGGTGGCAGTAAAGACAATAAAATTATGATCCATAAGAGGGTGTGTCCTCAAGGACAAAGCCATGTGGAAGCAGCAATCAGACTAAGCACAGAATATTAAAGCCATCATTAAGCATTAGTAAGACTTCCAAGGCTATCAGAAGGCACTCAATGTCACCTAATCAGTCAATCAATCAAAAAGGAGTATGCATCAGATGTTAACTACTTGTCAGAAACTATGCTTTAAGAGCTGCTAAATGGTATATACCTGAGGCTTCTGCAAAAGGGATTCAATAAGGAATTCCTATAAAAGGAAGGAAGTACTGATGCAAGCCTAGAGAAGGATGCTACATGTGCTAAATGCCCACTTCTCAGAAATCTTTCCAGATGACAGGGGATTAGATTTAACCTCAACTATTGGACATGTCATTACTACTCGGATACCTTTGTTGACATAGCATCCTGGCTGTAAAGCCTCATGGACTCAGGCTTTGGACCACACACATTCATACTTGGGTAAACAGGAACACATCACACAAGCTCCTGTCCGCCTTTCCTAAAGGGTCAGCAGCCAAGACTACACAAAACAAAAACAGAAGGAGACAGGAAGGGAACCCCATATGACCATAACCAAGCTATTGTTCAGCTTCCCAGAGCCTGACCTGCCAAGGCATTCTTTACTGTATCCATTCACACAGTATCCTAGGACCTTCACAAAAGATGGGCTAGGGCACTTTGGCAATTAAACGTCTTCATGGAATGCTATGTGGGTCTAAATTAGGATTGTGGGATTTAGTGTTAGAATTTAATTCCTCCTCTTCTTCAAAAAAGGGCCACGGTTGAAAGGGACCTAATAGGTCATTTAGTCCCATTTAATCCTCATTTTATAAATGGAAGATCAGAGGCTCAGGGAGATTAAATTACCTGTCCAAGGTAGTAAATTGAAGAACTGGGACTTTAACTCACCCCTCTGACCTATTGCCACTGTTCTTTTTCCCTGTACACAAATGAGTAGAGATTTGGCAGCTCAACTCCAGTGTTAAACTTCAACCCCAGCTGGGAACATAAGAACTGAACTGGTTCCACATTTGAATGAAATGTATGAAGAGACTTGAATAGAAGACTTTTGGTTCACGCCACATAATTTAATACACTGTAATATACTGTTGGGCAATATTTTCCAATTTTTTTTTTGTGAGTTAGTTTTGTTGTCTAGACTATAATCTTTTTTAGAAAAAGGACTGGATCTGATTCTTCCTTTATATTCCCTATTACATTCCAGCAGTGTTCTGGGTACTTAGGAAGTCCTTAAACAATAAATAGCTAATGAATGTTAATGAATGAAGAACAGATTGGGGAAAAAAAAATCTTGCAGGAAAGGGATGAAAATGTAAAAGGATTAAAAAGATCAGATGTGATCACCTCTTGTCTTGGGCAAAGTGGGTATGTGAAAGTGTCTTAAGAAGAAAGTTTTGATGAGAAATGATGTTTTACACATACCATTTAATACAAATTCTTATTTTACAGCAGTCATTGCATCTTTCTACCTACCTTATAATTCCTTACCCTGTTGTTCATCCTTGCCATGACCCCCAATCCCTTTATACTTCAGTTATTTCCAAGGTATCATCTCTGAACTGACTACACTATCCTTCCATTTCTTAGCAAACCTATCTTTTTTTTTCAAGGTCCTTATTCACAGTCATGCCTTGGATTATCCTCACCATATCATTCTTAGTCACTAGTAAATAAAGCTGGAAAAAAAATAATGAAAATTTCTGCCTAGAAATACCACAAATTTGTTATATATTCTCAAATGAGCTCTCACTGCAGCAAAATCATCTTTTAATATTTCCCTATTCAATTAACTGTCCCGTTCACCACAATGGTTTTTTCAAACCAATGCTCATATCTTCCATTGTTTCCACTTTCCTCATCATCTTAACTCAGAACCTTGCCTCATATTTCAATGAAAAATATTAACATCATTTGCTGAGAGTTTCCTTTTCTTCCCTCCTGATTTGACATTACTGAGATACCTGCCCCCACAATCTACTCTTTCCCATGAAAAGGTAGACCGACATGTCTATAAGTCTGTCTATAAGTATAAGTGATCTCATTCCATCCTGCCTTCTCTGGAAGATTTTCCTTTCTATCATTTTTACTTTTTCAAATTCTCTCTCCCTAGTGGTCACTTCCCTATTGCAAATAAATATAACATTCCTCCCCATCCTGAAAAAAGCTAGCACTCTTGAGGGCCTCAGGATCAGTCAGAGTCAGGATCAGTCAAAGTCCTTGGTCTTTAGGAGAAGAGAAGGAGGCAGGCAAGCTGCCATGTGGCTCGTCAAAGATGTCCATTCTCGCTAGCTATTTTCCTCCATCTTACCTGCTTTTTATGACAAAATTCCTTGAGAAAGCTGTCTTCAATTTGTGCTTCCACTTCCTTTCACTCTCAAATTTCCCCACTCTGGTTTTTGACTAAAGTTGCTTTTCTCAAAGCAATCCCCAAAGTAATCACTACATCTAATGGCCTTTTTTCAATCCTCATTTCTTGATTTCTCTGCAGCTTTTGACACATCATTTATTCTCTTCTCCTAAACTTGCTAGACTTTGAGCATACTCTTCTTTCCTGGTTTTCCTCCTATCTATTTGATTTCTCCTCAGTCTCCTTTGCTGAATATTTATCTAGTAGCTACTGCTAGAGTCTTGGGCTTTTTTCTTCCTCTATATTATTTCATTTGCTATTCTCAAGTCTCATGTATTCAGTTGCCATGTCTATGTTGAAGATTCTTAGATCTATTTATGGCTGACATAGAACATTGTTATATACACATATGTACCTCCTATGTTCATCAGGATCTTTTGCATCCAAATACATTCCTTATAGACTAAAGCAGTAAGGCATCTTAAAAGAGAGATAGGAGGCAGAATGTATCAGGTAAATCAAAACACCATTCCTGCCATCTTGACCCCCCACTTCCTTTCAGACCCTCCAGGATCCTGAACACAAGAATATAGTGAATAACATCACTCTCCCTACCTCCTCCCCAAAGACCCCTGGATCTGCTTCTGACACAGGTCATTATTACAGCTATTATTGAGGGAAATAGACCCTGGGGGAGATGAGGATCATTTTTTTTTCTGCCACCAACATCATCTCCTGAACAACTGTCACCAATGGACAGGTAAGCATGAGAATCTCAGAATGGTAATATCTTTAGATCACCATTCTGCTTCCATCCTTGCCCCAGCAGATCTCAGCCTAGGAAACAACCCTTGTGGAAATGTAATGGAGTATCTGGGGATACTATAGCTCCTGATTCCTTAGCAGCCATGGCTACTAAATATCTGCAAAAGAAATTTCTCACCGCCAGATTTTTTGACACTATCAAATGATTTAGCATCAGACATGGATACACTTTTATTAGTGGAAATAACCCTAAAGAAGAAGCACTACAATCCTTTTGCTACTATATCCTAAATAAAATGGAACCTTTTCAAAGTACTTATTCTTGAAACTTCTTATATGTTTCATTTTTCCTATTAGAATGTGAGCTTCTTGTTGTTCTATTTGTACATCCAGTGCTTAGCATGCTGCTTTGCATATAGTAAGCAATTAAATAAATGCTTTTCATTCATTCATTCATTCATATGGCTATGAATCACCAACCCATAGCTAGAGGAACCCTCATAGCTATCACCTTCCCTAATCTCTTATCCTTCATCAATCATCTCAAAGTGGCTCTGAACCACAAAGGCCTGACCCCAAGTGGGCTCTGAGCATTTCGAATAAGATTCTGTCATAGAATCACAGAGTCTAAGGGACTTCAAGGCCATCTAGTCCAAACTGCAACTGATAGTGAGTCTTTATAGCACATCTGTCAAATACATGCTTCTAGCCTTTGTTTGAAGACTTTTAAGGAGGGGAAAAACTACTACCTCCCAAGATAGTCTGTTTTGCTTATGAATAGGTCTAATTATGAGAAAATCTTTCCTTTCATCAAGTCCAAATTTGCTTCTTTGCAACATTCACCTATTGCTCATTGTTCCGCCCACAAGAACAAACAGAGCAAGTGATTTCCTCTTCTATATGACATCACTTCATATATCTGAAGATATCATATCCGTCCTGTTTTTTCTGCTCCAGGATAAACATCCCAAGTACTTTCAATTATTTTTACATGGTACAATCTTCTTCATTTGGCTTTCCTTTTCTGGGTACTTTCCAGCTCATGAATATCCTTCCTAATTATAAGATGTGAAAAACTGAAAACAAAACTCCAGATGTGATTTGACTAGAGCAGGGGTATTGCAGATTTGTAAGCTCCCACTTCTGGACATTACACATTTTGTTGTAGCCTAAGATAGTTTTATATTTTCTAGCAGCCTCATCACACTTTCAATTACAATGTACTAAAGTCACAGATTTTTTTTTTTAGACAAATTGCTTCTTAGCAACATCTATCCTGTCTTACATTTCTGAAGTTCATTTTAACTCAATTGTGACTTTATATTAAATTTAATCTTATTATATTTGATCTAGTTTTCAAATTTGTCAAAATCTTTTTGGACCCTGACTTTGATAGCCGTTGTCTTAGTTATTCTGTTTAATCTGAATTTACAGTGAATTTGATAATTTTGCAATTTATTCCCTTCTTCATGCCACTGGGGGGGAAAATTAAATATTGAAGGGAAGAACATGGGTCCCTAAGGGACTCCAGTAGAGATCTCCTTCCAAGCTGACCAGTCATTTTTAGTCCTATTTGACTTTTCATGATACCATTTGGAGTTTTATTGGCAAAGACACTGGAATAGTTTGCCATTTTCTTCTCCAAATCATTTTACAGATGAGGAAACTGAGACAAGAATGGTGAAGTGATTTGCTACTTAGGGCTAGTAAATATTTAAATCCAGATTTGAATTTCAGGTCTTTCTTACTCCAAGTCCAGCTACTTAATTATCCATTTCAAGCTGACACTGAATGATTAATGACTATTTTTTTGATCCATCCATTTATCATGATATGAATTCGCCCAACTTTACTATTTTGTGTCTTTCATTTCTTTATCTTAGCTATAGTCAAGATGGTACTCCTCTGAAATGATAGGAAAAAACCATTGTGGATTTTCAATAAATGTCTGATGATCAATTCCTACAGCAAAGGAGGTATCTTTGGTGAGTTACATGAAGAAGTTTAGCATGTTCTTGATAGTTTTAAAATATCTGAGTTTGTCTCTGGTCACTAGGTGCAGTTTCTAGCTAATGCTTTCACATAAACAGTTGCCAGATTCCAATAAAAGATGTTATTTATGAATAGACAACTCATGTTGATAACACAAGAAAAGTTTTAATTTTTTAGACAATTTTTCTGCTTACTCTACCCCTCTTCCACAGTCAATTCTGAATCCAGACTGATTTGAGGTTGCAACATTGCTAATTGGTCAATTTGTTTAGTCTGAAGAGATAGGTCGGGAAGGTCTTGTAAGATTAAAACTTCCCATAGGGACATCATAACATACATTGGAGCCTGTCATGGTAAAAAGTACTTGTAAATAAGTCTGTAGTTATAAACACTGAACAAAAGCTTCTAACAGTATAAAAAGTGACATAATTAAGGTCAAGCGCTGACAGCTTCTGGGCTTCATACTGATGGATTTTGAACAGTATACTCTCTCAGATTCTTGCAGATTCTGCAGAATGCTAATATAATCAGTAGGTAGTACAGGGGCCAATATGCCTAGTAACATCTGAAAATATCCTATTTTTTTTGACAGAGCTGTTGACAAAAGCTTTTGCCTGAATGTCCTGAATAACTCTTATATTAGAAAGTATACGTTTAATTTCTATTCAGTCTTGCTGGCTAGGTCCTTTCCTTTGATGGTCATAAAGTAAAATTGGTGTTTGCAGCATAGCTCCTTGCTGCTTCCAAGAAGAAGATGCCTTGGAGTGTCCCTGGAAGCTGAGGTCATGACCACCACTCAGTCATATCAGAAGAGTTTAAATCACCCAGGAAAACAAGTGTGTACATGGGCCAATCTGAAAGTTTTCTTGCAAATAGCCCAGTAGTGTAAGACTCCTCATCAGCTGCCAACCTAGTCAGAAGTAGTTAGCCTGGGGCTAGATCTATTAACCACCTCTGTTTGAAGTTATTAGAGATATAAGGAAATGCTCCCTCTCATTCCCAGCTGGCATGAAACCAAGAGAGCACTGGAAGTGTGATAGGGGAGTACTCAATGAACTTAGCTCATGCAATTCTTAGATGAACTTTGCAGCTCATGTAGATTGATTCCTCTCAGCTAAAAGCTTGATAAATAGCACCCTCTTTGGCTATGGCTAGGTAGCCTGAATTGGGCTTGCATTCAATAAGGTGACAATAGACTTACCCCCTTTCTCTTGGTTTAATTTCTTCAAATTTGGTAGAATTGTGGTGAGACACATGGATGTTAGAGAAGCTTCAGGCTCTCTCTACCCAAGATATGTTCCAGAGATATGGGTCTTTTTTGGGGAATTTTGGATTTTTTTCTCTTTTGTGGGAACTTAGGTAGCCCAGTGGATAGAACATCAGGCCTGCAATCAGGAAGACTCATTTTCCTGAGTTCAAATGTGACCTCAGATACCTACTAGTTATGTGACTCTTGGCAAGACATTTAACTCTGTTTCCCTCAGTTTCCTTATAAGTAAAAGGATTGGGGAAGGAAATGGCAAACCACTCCAGTATCTGCCAAGAAAAACCCTAAATGGGATCATGAAGGATCAGACATGACAGAAATGAACAAACAACAAAGATTTTTTTTTCTTGGCATTTGGACTTTCATTTTTAAGTGAAGGATATAGAAGGCTGCAACCTTCTAAGTTTCAAAAGGTCAGAAGAGCAAGCCATGAAAAATCCCTGAAGTTGAGCCTGTGCTGCTGTCTGTAGCCAGTCACTCTCTTTGAAGAGCTAGGAGAAAACTTTACTTTACTTCAGTCCAGAAGTATCTGAGATAATGGTTCATCTACCAACAATGCCATGTTTGGAGATGAACTTAGTGGGATAAATATGTAGAGATTACATTAAGTCTGAGCCCACTTTCCTCAGAGATTGAGACTATGTTGAAGAGAATGTGTCTCAAAGGTGTTGAGGGAAATTGCTTTTATTTCTATGCTTGTTAAATCTCAGAAGTAAATGTCCCCTTGTAAAAGCTAATTGACATGACTAATATGGAAATATGTTTCCATGACTGCATAAGTATAACATAACAGATTGATAGCCATCTTGGGACAGGGCAGGGAGAAGAGGGAGAAGAATTTGGAACTTGAAAACTTATAAAAATGAAAGTTAAAAACTACATGTAATTGGAAAAAATAAAATACTAATCACCCCTAAAAAGCTAATTGAAGTTAGTTGGCCAAATGAAAGTGGGGTGTTAGTTCCAGTGCAGGGAACATATCCAGTATAAGTATTCAATCTGATAATATTATTAGGCTTTCCCAACCTCTAAGACGTACCTCTGGCAAATGGAGGACAGATAGAGGAAGTCTCACAGTGGAAGAGTAAGGGCAGGAAATGCATATTACAAAGAGAAAACTTTGTATGGTTTCTCAGTTAGATTCTACAAGCAAGACCTTACACTCAGAGGAATTCCTCCCATTCAGCACCTGGGGTTTTTACTCTGGTTCAACTCTTACTTACAATGGTTAATATTTGGGCTTATGATAACTTACTTACAATGGAGAATTCTCTAGATGTAGGAGTGGAGACATGAGTCTGTAGCTAACAGATGATATGGTGTTTGCTGCCCAACAACCCCAGGAGAAATGCCAGAAGACATACAGAGGTTTGTATATAACATTTGCAGATCTAACCAAGGCCTTTGATATTGTCAGTTATGAGGGCTTGTTGAAAATTATGTCAAAATTAGGTTGTCCAGAAAAGTTCACCAGCATTGTATGTCAGCTTCACAATGGCATGCTTCCCTGGGTTCTGGACAATGGACAATATTCTCCAGTTTTCGCAATCACTAGAATGAAGTGAAACAAGGCTGTGTGCTTGCTCCTGTGCTTTTTAGCATATTTTCAACAATGTTGTCAAATACCTTCAATGAGTTCAAACATGGAATCAAAGTCAGCTACTGCATTGATGATAAGTTCTTCAACTTGAAAAATATGCAAGCCAAAACTAACGGGGAAGGAGTGTTGCAATGTACACAGATTTTTCTTTGCAGAGGATTGTGCACTCAATGCAGCCTCCAAAGCTGAGGTACAATGAAGTATGGATCTATTCTCTGCTGTTTGTGCTAATTTTGACCTAAGAAAACACAGGCATCCCATCAACCAGCACTATAGCATCCATGTGGGGAACTATCAGTTACAACAAATGGAGACGTTTTGAATGCTGAAGGTAATTTTTTGTTTTTCAGGGCTGTCTATATTGATAGTAAGGTTGACACTTGCATTGCCAGAGCTAGCTCAGTGTTTGGGAGACTGATGAAAAGTGTGAGAGAGGAGAGGAATCAGACTCTCTACCAAACTGAAGGTCTGCAGAGCCTTTGTGCTATGTTCATTGTTGTAGGCTTGTGAAACCTGGACAGTATAACAGCTCCCTGTCAGGAATTGTCTTAGGAAGATTCTAAAGATCATCTGGCAGGATAAGGTACCAGCCACTGAGGTCCTTTCTCAAACTAAACTGCCAAGTATTCCAATTCTACTGCAGAGAGCACAACTCCAATGGGCTGGCCACCTTATTCAAATACCAGATATCTGCTTGCCAAAAAGACTATGTAATGGAGAACTCCCATAGGACAAGTGCTCATGTGATGGTCAGAAAAAGGAATACAAAGATATTCTCAAGGTCTCTCTTAAGAACTTGAAAATTGGTATACAAGATGGAAGATACTAACACAGACTACCAGTATGGCATGCCTTCATCAGAAAAGGTATTGTGTTCCATGAAAAAAAGCAGAATTGAATTAGCTCAAAAAAAAAAAATGGAAAATGCACAAAGTTAGAGAATCCATCCCGAATGTTTCTAGGGACCATTTGTGGCTAACCTGTGGCAGAGCATTCTGAGCTCTCATTGACCTTAACATAAAGATGTCATTTTGATCTTTTTCGAGAACAAAAGGTAACAGCCATCACCAGGAGTGACATAAAAGAAACTGAAGAGATGGCTTCAGTTGATCAAGTTATTATGGAGCTACACCTGATAGTCATGATTGACCTTAGATTTTGCAATTTGGACTCTTCTATAACAGTCTAGCTCTGAAGTCTTTTATTGTCTCTATTATCAGGAAAGAACACCTAAGGAGGACAAGTGTGTCCCCTGAATTTTGGTTCAGCCAATAGTGCAATCAGAAAGCTTTTTCATGAAAAGTGATCTTGTATTAAGTTGTACAAGAAAAATCTCTCATTGCAATGGCAGACACTCTGGCTTTGTAATATTTGTATCAGTGCTGTAATAGGGTTGTTGATTCGTTATGTGAAATTTAAATCTTTGAATAATGACTTTTATGTGGTAAATTGCACTTTCATACAATCTCAATGGTTTATTAAAGGTCTTCACTATAGGTGAGGTAAGTATGATGGGGAATGTATTATGGCATATGTCTGAGTCTCCGAATTGTAAGGGGCATAAGATATGTCTATATGCTTTCTTTGCTTTAAGATAGAAGGAAAGTATTTCTGGAAGGAAATCCTGGGAAGAGGCAGAATGACATAAATTTTTTCAGTGAGTCTTTGAGCACTCGATCTGATACATACACACACACACACACACACACACACACACACACCTGTATATAAAAACAATTCCTGACCCATATGTTCTTTTGTCTTAGTATTCTAGTCATCTTTAAAACCCCTCTTATTTTTGGAAAAATCAGGCAAATTGCATCAAATTATGATTTTATCACCTGGGAAATATGTCATCCCCAGAATTATCTAAATATTTCTAAATATATAAATATATTCTAAATATAAAATATTTCTGGATAGCTCACACAAAACTATCTCCCAAGTAGCACCAGGACTGCATAAATTATGAAGGTGATAGTGACCCTGAGGCACAGTTGTACTTCCTTTCCCTCACTTCTTAGTGCCTCTTGTTCCCTGTTCCCTAGTAACTATGTCATTCTGTGGATTACTAAAACACAATTATAGTAGTCCACTGCAGCCTCCTCTCAATAGGCAGAATCCAATATTTTCAAAATTATCAATATTTTCTCTTCCTACATAAACATCAAAACTCTCATTATATAATTATTCATCTTAGTAATTAGGAAGAAACTAATGAAATGATGGCACACTGGCTAATTTATCAACCCTCCCAGGAATATTTTCATTTTAAAGGAAGACCTTGTTAGACCAAAGTAATGAGTCTGTAATACTGAAATGTTAAGAATGATATTTGATGGTATAAAAGCTCTATGACCTTCAACTCCCATTATCTAAGTCAATAATCACCAAAATGAGATGTCAGCGTCAAGCCAAGTGGGCTATGGCATAGACCTCTAGGGGCATGTGATCAATCAAAGAATAGGAAAGCTATGTTGGATCTACTTGTACTTTAATAGTCCAACATGGGTTTCTTTTACACTCAACCACTCTTTTTATATCTCAACACGTTTTTACTCTGGAGAGTTGTCAACCTATGCCTTTCTGAGCCTGGCATTACTCCCTTAGCATGACTATAACCCAAACTCACTGCTAGATAACCACATCAGCCTCATCTTTGGGGAAATTCTGCCCTTTCTTCCAACTCCAAATTACATGCTACTCCCAGGCTTACCCTATTTTGGGTAATAATTACTCTAATAATGCATAAAGCCTGGGTTCCTGCAAATACTCCATGTATTGAAATATAATTTCTTTCCTGAACTATGCTAATGTGAATTTATATTTCTCTAGAGTTGCCCAAGTCCAATTACCTCCCTTCTTCCTATCATCACACATTTCACCCAAACTTTTTCTCCTTCTTGGGTATTTCTTCTACAATATACAGAGTATCTCAAAAGTACCATCAAAGATTTGTTTTAAACTTATAAACTTACTTGTGTGACCCAGGAACCAATATGGGAATACTAAGGCAAGTTTAGAAAGCATAATTCTCAAGGCTAGTAGACGTTTATTGACCAACCATGTTTCCTAATAATGATTTCTTCTCTCTCAGCCTTATGAAGCCCCTAAGGCTTAGTATCAAAAGGAATGAAAGGTGAGGTTAGGGAGGGCAACTAGGTGGCACAGTGGATAGAACAGCAGTCCTAGAATCAGGAGGACCTGAGTTTAAATCCAGCTTCAGACACCTGGTACTTACTGACTCTGCAACCAGGCTCGTCACTTAACCTCAATTGCCTCATAAATGAAAAAAAAATGAATGAACCCTTATAGATCTGGCATTTTAAGTCAGCTAAGTATTACTGATATGGAAATTATTTTTCTCCTGCTACTGCTGAATAAGTTAACTAGAGGTTGATCTAAAATAGCAAAGAATCACCCAGATCATTGGGCAGCTAGGTGGCACAGTGGATAGAATGACAGGCCTGGATGCAGGAAAACTCATCTTCCTGAGTTAAAATCTGGTTTTAGACACCTACTATCTATGAGATTCTGAGCAAGTTCCTTAAACCTGTTTGTCTTCCTCACTTATAAAATGAGAAGAAGAAAGAAATGGCAAACCATTCTAGTATTTTTGTCAATGGGAGAGACAACATGTATATAAACCAACAAATGAAATAACATATGTAAAGTACTTCAAAAACTTTAAAATGCTATCTAAATGCTACCTAAAAAGGCAACTCAAACAGGCACTGTGGGCTATTAGAACTTAGTCAGGAATCAAAGATAGTAAAGTCATTCACTGCTTCCTGGGCCACCGCCAGTCATTCTGACTAGTGTGTTATTAGACTTTGATGACTCTGGAACAGAGAGGTGACTTTGTACAATCCTCTCTCACTTAATTGCAATTCATGAGCAAGAGACAGGACCCATGATGTCATTAGTGCTCTTTGAAAATGAAGGATAAATAACAATGTAAGTATATGACCTTTGTTAGATACAGTAATTCTCACTTCATTTCAGGTTTAGATTTGACTAGACAGCTCATAAAGTCTGTTGCAGCTGAAATTCTATGATTCCTTTGAGACTGGAGGGGTAGAGAAAGGGATAGATAAGGTGTGGAGAAAAGATGGAGCTCACCATGAATTCTTTATATAAGTCTGAATCTTCTCAATAAACCCAGAAGCAAGATCCTCCATTTGCTTAAGGTAGAAGTGGGAGTGGAGATCAAAGTTAAGAGATGAGGAGGGAAGATAAAATTTGGGAAGACAAAGCAAGAGGGATTGTGATGGGGAGTCCCCCCCCAAATAAAAGGATTTCTCATGCATGAGTGAAAATCCAGTTGAGGTTAGATTTAAAAAAAATTTAGCAGAATCGGTCAGCATACTAAGGTCTCAACTACTTTGGTACAAGGTGAAGATTAGGGAGACCACTGGGGGCTGTCTAAGTGGGGATGGCAATAAGGACCAGTGGGAAAAGCTATGAACATGGAATCATGGACATGAATTCAAATCCTGGCTTTAACATTTGCTCCCCATGTGATCATGGGGGAGATTTTTTCTAGGATTTTAATCTTTTAAAAATAAAGTCTTACAAAAAAGAAATTGGAATAGATGATCTCTAAGATCACAGCTGTCTCTAGGTCTTTGACCCTAATAAGGCCTAGGGGGAAAAGGTATTCAACTGTGGAGGAGAGATTCTTGAAATGTTGGATCCTTGAAACAGGAAGGAGAAAGATGTCCCAACAGGACTAAAAGGCTCAAAGCCATGGTAAGGGCAGAGAACAGATTTAGAAAAATTAATATTAGAGTATAAATAAAAGAGCAGGAGGTTGTGGTCAGAAGAAAATTTTCAGAGTTCTAGGAAAAGAAAATTTAATTTGCCGGGCTTCAAGATAACATCTTTGATCAATCCCTTAGCACTCTAAAGAGGTTTTCAAAACTTGATTAAAAACAAAATCTTAGTCTGTAAGCATATAGCAGGAAAGACTGACCAAGGCATTATTTATAGTGTCAGAAGTGAGGCTCTTAAGAGAAAACTCTTTAACATTCTGAATGGCTAAATATTTCAGGTTGTTGTGGTAAGATTAAGGGGTATTATGGTGGAGTGGATAGAAAGCCTGCATAAATTTCTGGGCTTAAGTCTCATCTCCAATAAATAATGACTGTGTGACTCTGAACAAATCATTTAAACTTTCATTGTCCTGGGCATCTCTCTAAACTCAGGTGAGGAATGTCCAAGACCCTGAAATCATTTCCAAAGGCAATTGCCGGTGGTGATGACTTGAAAGCTAGATACAATAGCCTCCCATTGACTGAGTTCTGTAAATTAGTGATTTTGAATACCCCATGAATGATGTTATAAATATCCAGAGAGCTCTTGGATTTATAAATCAATGATTTATAACTCAATGACTTATAAATCATTGTTCATCTGCTTTGGTGGAGAGAATTTTCTTTTTGGACTTTCTCTATATCAATTAAATCAAAGGTTCAGAGCAATGATACCAGAGGATCTCATCTAAGTTACAAACCTAAACTTTGCTGAAAGATTTTTTTGATCAGAAATCCCTTTCAAGGCTTCAGTTTGATAGCTCTAAGTGTAACTAGATCCCTAACTTATATTGTATTTTAAATATAAATAAAAAATTTAATTATGATGTTTTAGGTCTTCCCTTTTAAAATCCAGATATTTTTCCATTAAACTATGTTGTTTTGAACAGGATCTCTAGATCCTGAGAAACTTGAGGCAATGTGCAATAATAGATAAATTAGACTTGAGTCAAAGTCACTCCTGAGAAACTTGTGTTCAAATCACTTGTTATTTTGTCCTTTGTTCTCGAAAAGGACCAATACATCAGGGAGGTGATGACATATGAGTGAATTTGATTTAAGTGAGGGAGGGCTGTGCAAGGTCATTTGCCTTACTTTCTCCTCCAGAGCCATCTGGGTCCCATGCCAACATATAGATCAGGATGACTGGAAATGGGCCAAGATAAAAAGGGAGACCTTGACCTTTTATGCTAAGATCTTCAACAGGTCTCAATTTGACTGAGGCTGCATCCATTTACTGATTAAGGCTAGGTAGCAATTGAGGCAAAGAATCTTTTCTTTCAACTAGTCCAAAAACCAACCAAACAAAAATATCAATCAAACAATCAATCAATATGGGAAGGAAAAACTCTCAGGGTTTCTGGCCAAAGAAGAAATGATTGCTATTTATAGTCAATTAGAATCAAACAGGACCCAAATGATGGTTAAATGGGGCCTGGATTGTAAGTCATGTACTCTCTCTTCTCTGGAGTCTCCTCAATTATAAAATGATTTCTAAGCAGCTCCAGAGAGAATTAAATTTTCAATGTGAGAATTTATATCTTGAAGATCCACAAAGGCTATATAATTCAAGACTTGATTTTTTATTTTGTTAATTGTCTAGACTTGAGAAGAAGATGATGAAAGTGTTAATAATGCAAAGTAAACTTAAAAGTGTGTTATTTTTGGAGAGCTGGTAGTTACAAATTTACCAGTATACCCTGTCACATACTCCAGGTTGAGAACTTCAGCCTTAAATGTAATTGTCCAGTTTAATCTCATTTCCTCCATTTTCTTTTGGTTATATAAACAATGAATATGGGATTCAAAAAAAGAGAAAGGCTTTGGTGCAAATACCATGATATATATTTTTTGTAGAGATCATATGTATATATTTGGGCAATTAAAAACTTGACAATTTCAAAAGAAAATTTTGTTGTTCCCAAGTTTGTGATTTAAAATTTTATTTTCTTTATTTGTTAAAGTTTTTTTGGTAAAGTTCCAAGGAAACCTTAGAATGAACTCCCCCCCAAAAAAACCCCTATAAATTTAGCAATGAACAGAACTTCCTCTCCAATATAACTATTTGTTGAGTTGAGAGCAGAGGAATTGATAAAAATTAATCACTGAAGGTAAACAGTGAGAAGGCACTGAGTTCAATTTACCCACCTTCTGGGGAGGTTGTCCAATCTGAAATCCAAGTTATGTCAAATCCCTAAGACCCACCCTCTGTAGAGGTCTTGGGCAATCTCACCTTGTGAGAAATTTCTACCCTGGCAGAAATTCCTGTCATGTCCCTGAGGTTAAATTTTCCCTATAAAATCTACTTATGGACCATCTCATGGCTGCTGCCTTTCTTTAGCTCAGTCCATCTTAGCACTCTGCTTGTGATGTCTTTTTTACCCTTCCCCATGCCACATGGTATCTCTCCAAACGCTACTATATTTCTCAAGCCCACTTCTCCTTACAGCTAACTAACTCTTTTAGGATGCTAAGTCCCTTTCAGGATTTAGATTGCCAGCTCAGGGCATGCCCCAACTTTATGGGTACTCCTTTCATACTAAGTAATTGTGAGTTCTACTGAGGAACTTCTCTTTTATAAGCTCTCCCAACTCTATTTCATATTTACTATTCCTGGGTTTATTGCATCCTTTTGTTTTTGTCTGTAACCTAAATAAATCTACCTTTTGCCAAATAGAATGGCCAATGTGGATTCTTCATATGACCCAACCCTAACTTTTAGTGCCTTCCATCATCTTCTATCAATATCACCACATCAGTTTGGTCCATGAACCACATCATTTGGTGCTGAACCCCACATTGTAAACTACATCATTTATATGCATCTATATATGTATGAAACCATACATATATATGTATATATACATGTACAAACATGGATGTACAGATATGTATCTATATATGGTCTGTGGAACCTTTTTTTTGTACAGATAAATTATTCTTTCAAATAATAAAGTGTTTAGAGCAGGGGCAGGGTACTTTTTCTTTCTGCTGAGGGCCATTTTGATATTAAAAACATAATTCACAAGCTATATAAAATTATCAATTTATAGATCTTAACCAATGGGAAGTTGTTTTACCTAGCTTTCAGTTCATCTTTGCCTGCAGTTGTCTCAGCAAATGATTGCCCGCTCCACCTCTGGCTTAGAGTTTTGAATGGATGCTTAAAACTGACCCTAGAAAATGTTGGTTATTGGGCATTTGAAATTTGGGATCTTTTTCCCCAAGAGGTGAATATACAGTTGAATGTTTTGCATATGGTACCTTCCATATTGTTTTTTTGGAAATACAATTAAAAAGGAATACTTCTCTCTTCAAAGCACAGGAACTTCTGGATAACTACTATAAATGCCTCTTTTAAGCCTCAAGGTTATTCTGTTATTAGTCAGATTGGTACTTTGATGTGGAATGCGTTCTCTTTATTTTCTCTTACTCTTTGTTCCCTTAGTCCCACAATTTCTCATAATACTCAGCAATCTTGAAAAACTGCTGGCTCTGGAGTTGGTTCAAGTCTTTTTTCTTAGCTTGCTACCCATGTGACATCAAGCAAATCATTTAGCTTCCCTTGCCTTCAGTTGGGCAGCTAAGTGGCACAGTGGATGGAGCACTAGTCAGAAAGATCTGAATCCAAATTTGGCCTCAAACACTTAGCTAGCTGTGTGACCCAAGGCAAGTCAACCCTGCTTGGCTCAGTTTCCTCATCTGCAAAATGACTCAGAGAAGAAAATGGCAAAACACTCTAGGATCATTGCCAAGAAAACTCCAAATGGGGGTCACAAAAGAAACAGATATGATGGAAATGAATAGCAAAAAGTTCACTTGATCTATGAAAACTAATATGGAATGGGGATAGAATTTTGTCTAACCACAAATCTATGATTCTACAATACTATTCTCTGTTTTAAAATTATCAACAATAATGAATCCATCCATTCATTTGCTTCACTTAAACTCCATTCCATTGTAGAACTGTGGTGTATAAAAGAATTTAAGGTTTTTGGATTAGCCATACTCTCAAGCTGTGCCAAAGGAATCCAAGATCTAGGAAGTCCATCAAACTGTAAGAATTCCTAGGATATACTGATGATGTTCTGCCTGTTGCCCACAGTGCAATCTTGCTAAGTTTGGAGGGGCTCATAACCAAACTGTTGGCTATGTGTAGTAAAAGTTTTGAATCAAACCAACTCACTACAACTGCCAAAGAAGACAGAGAGGGGCTGTGATCTGTGTCAGTGAACGAAGTGTCCAGAAAAAAACCACCAATCCTTAAAGAAATGCAGAAAAGCATATTGCAATATTCTAACAGTATTCTTTTTTATTCAGTTTTATTTTTTTAGTCAATAAAAATCCACTATCTCTACCTCTATCTCCCTATCCTTTGCCTGCCTCCAACTGAGAGTGAAAGAAAAACAAAACTTATTATAACCATGTATAATAATGATAATAAAAAAGAATTTCTGCATTGGCCACATCTACATACATATATTCTACACACACACACACACACACACACACACACACATACAGAAGCAGTTGTTGATTTTTGTAGATGAAGTGCTGAACTTGGAGTCAGGAAGTTCTGAGTTCAAATTTTGCTTTAGACATTTATTACATGTATAAGTGTGTGTGTGTGTGTGTGTGTGTGTGTGTGTGTGCGTGTCTGACAGAGAGAGGGGAGAGCAGGGGAAGGAAGGAAGGAAGGAGAGAGATAAGGAAGGGGGTTTTCATTGTTTAGTCAGTTGCTTATTCATAGGACATGTCTTCTTCATCCCATAAACTACTATTTGTGACTTTTTCCTATTTTGCAAACTGGATGTAAACTTCACTTTCTCCTTAGAATTCACTGGGAACTATAGACTTAAAAACCTCAGGGTTCCCTGAGTCTCTGGCATCATAATAGAATGGTGGGAGAGATTATCATTTGTCCTTGAGGAAAGAATTAGAAAATGAATGTATTTCATTTTATTTTCCCTTTGATTCATAGGGAAGTTTACTTAGATCCTCTTGTGGGGAGAAAAGTGAGATAAACTATATGTACTCTTGTCTCAAAATAATATTTACTTCTCTCCACAGTTTTGTGCTGAAGACCAATCCTACCTTCATTTTCTTAGGAGGTCTTATGCTTCCTTAGGGAAGTATTTTCCTCACCAAGAGAGAGCAAATGAGCTGAGCCAAAGGCCCCTTATGAAATGTTACCATTTCAAGGTAGTATTTCTTTGGAGCTCCTTCTGTTCTGGCAAAATGTGGACCTCACCCATGACTGATTGATGACTTTGCCACCTCTCAGCAGCTCATGAAAAGAGTCAGGGGAAATGGCTCCTTCCTCCACTTAGGAAATAATGTTCTTGGGACAGTTCCCATATTCTCTCACAGGCAAATTAAATCCATATCCACTAAAGGAGCTGCTAAGGGATATGACATGAGGAGAGGGAAATACCTATTTTGTTCTCATCAATGCCAACTTGGATTCAGTATTGCTTCCTTAGGCAAATGTGAGATTCTATTTTCATAACAGTTGACAAAGTTCCTCAAAATGAAATATGAAAAATGGGTATGGGGTGATAAAAAATAATAAATGTATAGTAATAGCCATGTTAATCTTACCAGTAAATGTGGATCGTGGCCACTATTCATTTCTGACTCAAAAGACACATATAATGCAAACTACATTATAAAGTTCTTTGGAACATTATATATTTAATTTTTATAAAGTGCTGGAGAGATGGAACAGCAGCCACCCTGAAAGGTTTGAGGTAAGGACCCATCATAGGCTTTATATTGTTTCTTTTACAAGTTTAACCATGATGCTAGTGTAGATAAGGAAATACAGTAAATGCAGGAAAATATAAATATAAGAAGCAGACAGACATAGGAAGAAATGGAGAGGGAGGGTGACTGACACACAGAGAGAGACACAAAGACACAGAGATAGAGAGAAAGAGATACACACAGAGATGGAGAGACAAAAACATTGATAAAAAGACAGAAAAACAGAGAGAGACAGAGACACATAAAGACAGAGATAGACATTAACAGAGAGTTCTGAAAATGCTTTACAGAACTACCCATATTTTTTTTCTCTTCTGTTGACAACTTTCAGACCATGCATCTCTAAAAGTTTATAGTAATGTAGTATAGGAGGGAAATGGGAGAGATGTTCCTATACATGCCCAGATTACATAAAAAGGAGACAACTTGATTTTGGGACAAGATACTCTGCATTCCCTTACCACCTGGTTGCAACAGCCTCTTTCCACTGGTTACATAGCCAGAACAAGCTGTTTATTTAAAACTATACTGGGATTATGAGACTATGAGCCTTTCTCTTTCTCCTGGTGTCTAGAAAGGATAAAGAACTAATTCATCCACAGCAGTGGCAACATTAACTGAAGTGATGAGGAAGGAAGGGCTACCTTTCTTTCTTCTATTCCCTTTATCCTATGGCCCCCAGAAATGGGTTTGAGATTTTATTTTGATCTGTTTCATTTGCTTATCTTTTCAATTCAAGGCACAAGTGGTAGAATCTCCATTTAACCTGGAATCTAGTCACATTGATTTTAGAAATAGGATTCTAGGCTAAGATGTCCAGCCCTGTCAGGAAGCAACATGCCTAGGTCTCAAGCTCAGAATGACCTTTGGACTTGAACTTGGTGAAACTATGGTATATAGGAATTAAGCTAAACTGTGAATACCCTCCCCAGAGTAAGAGTAAGAAGTGTAGATTGGGATTATGCTCCAAGCTGTTGGTTAAATTATATATGTTTATTCTTGCTGTGCCTTTGAAGTAAATATTTGTTATAAAAATAATCTATTAAGTGATTAAATGGAACTGGGGTACAGGGGATCTCTAAAATTGAAAGAATACCATCTGTGAGTCTATGGCCATGGCAACAGCAGCAATTAGATACTTCAAATCCCTTTAAAAGTACTGGAGAGCACTGATAAGACATACTTGGTCTTTAGTCAATATGGGCCAGGGTAATCATTGTTACTATAACTGAATATAGCACTAATATGGATCAACTTTCAGAGAATAACAAGCTTTTGTGAACTAATCATACTGGTTATGAGCCTAGAGAGAATTTAATCACAAATAGGAATGTAGGTGGTGTAGTGGATTGAGCTTTAGACTAGAGAATTAGAAAGATCTGAGTTCAAAAAAAGCCTCAGACACTTAATAGCTATATGACCATTGATGTTGTTATCTAGTCTGTCTCAGTTTCTTCACTAGAAATGGTGATAATAAGGTCTGCCTCACAGGTTTGTTGGGAAAGTCAAATGATATATTTGAAAGCACTTTACAAACTTTAAAGTACCAGGTAAATGTCAGTTATAAGACTTTATGGTAAGAAAGGATGAAAGACTTTTAAAAGTTCCCTTAACTCCAATTCTGGTATATATAATGTTTGCAAAATGTGTTAAATTCAATGAAACCATCCTTGGCTATAAGTACATTAAACAATGTGGATGTGTGATAAAAATTATTAAACTGGAACTCTCCATCTTTAAACTTTGCACTATATTTCATTTGAAATACCCAAAGCTAATATTTTCTCATTTCTCATTGTCACAACCATAATAGATACAATGCTGGACTTAAGAGTTAGGAAGATGTGGGGTTGAAATTGTTGAGGCTGAGAAGGGGAATGCCCAAAGTCCCAGATCGGTGTCATGAGATGTCTCAAAAGAATTTGTAAGCTTGAACCCATCTCCTAGTAAAGGGGCAAAGCTTATTAAAAGCAATGTGATGCCATTGTTGGGGAATTCAGTAAAGAGGCTGAAGCAAGGAGATACACTTATACAGCTTTCAATCATAGGTATGTTAATTTTATGACCTAAGGATAAGACTAGGAAGTAATTCCAGATGAATTAAAGGTGGTCTTCAGATAGATTGGGGATGCTCAGTTTCCTGAGGCAGATTTTAAAGCCAAAAGACCAAGGACTCATTAGAACAGAAACCCCAAAGTCAGGGCCCCCAAAATCACATTACATCAAAATCTCATCTTTGACATGTGAGTAAAACTGAAGCAAAGGCAAATTGAGACAGTTTTCTCCAGGGCAAGATAAGAATTTATTAACAGTGACACGGAAACTGTTTGTATCCAGGGACCTGAGAATGATCAATTTATTTAGGTAACAATAACTAATAAATTGGGTAATGGCCTTTTTCAATGACCAAAGATACCTACTGAAGGCCAATAGAGCCTTTTAAACCTAGGCACATCTTCCTTTGGATTAGATACCCTCAGGTATACAATTTGAACCTCCCCTGGAAAAGGGCAGACAGTTTTGATTGGTAGATATTTTAATAAGGAAGGCAGTTAAGAGTCACCTCAGCTCCTTTTTGTTATTTCCTCTTTGGGAGACAGAATTAATGCTCTGGTGATAAGATTAGTCTGCCCCTGGAGAAAGTAGATTGACAGTCAGGTATGGATGATCTCACCTGTCTGTGGCAATTAAGGAATGTTAATTGCTTTATGGACCCAGTTGCTCCTAGCAATCTTGGCTAGAAAAACAAAACCATTCCAATCAGGTTCCCCTGGGTCTGGCCTTATCCTTGTAGACTGAATAACACTTAATTTCTGACTACTAGACTGAATGACTTGAAAGTTTTCCCCTAAAAAGGGAATATCTCTAACTGTCCTCTGTTCATCTATAAATAGAGGGTAGGGTCTCAGGTAATCAAGTTTCCTGGAGGAAAGTGTGATCATATAACTAACTGACCCTAGACTTTAGGGACTGGGTGTTTTGTTTTTGTTTTTTGTTGGGGGTATATGGAGAGTGGTTCTATGTTTTCACTAATTATTGGTACCTACTAGGTAATTTTTAGTCTTAGAGAGTTACTGAGGGTTGCTAATGGGTTAAATAAATTAACAGGGGCACACAGCAAGCCTGACTTTGAAACCCCATTGATCTTGGGGAAAAAAAATCAGGTATATCTCAGAGATATTGCGATTTGGTTCCAAACTATCCCAATAGAGCAAATATCTCAGTAAAATGAGTAACATTATTAATTTTTTGGGGGGGGGTTTCTAATACATATTTATATTACACTATAGTCTATTAAGCATGCAGTACAAACAAGTCTAAAATTTTTAATTATCTAATTATATTTATTGTGTGTTATATTCATACAACATATTAACTATAATTATTGTTATTTTAGTTTATGTTATTTTGTTATTAGTTATTATTTAATGAAAAAATTATTGATAAAAATGCTAACTATCATCTAATCCTTCAGTGAGTTGTAATCTTTTTGCTAATTGTTGATGACTGCTGACTGATGAGCTGTGATTGTTACTGAAAGTTGGGGTGACTATGGCAGTTTCTTAAAATAAGACAGCTATGAAGTTTGTCTCATGCATTGATTTATCCTTTTATTTGAAAAGTTAGAGGCCATTGTAGTGTTATTAATTGGCTTTATTTCAATATTGTTGTATTTCAGGGATTAAGGAAGCCCAAGAAGAGAGAAATGAAGGAATGCCTATTGGTGGAGCAATCAGAACATACATACATTTATTGATTAAGCCCCTTATATGGACAGTGATACCCCAAACCAATTGCAATAGAAAAATCAAAGATCACTGATCACAGATCACAATAACAGTTATAATAATGAAAAGCTTGAAATATTGTGAGAATTACCAAAATTTGACAGACAATATGTGACTCACTCTGTTGGAAAATGTGCTTGACACAATGTTGCCACAAACATTCAATTTGTAAAAAGAATGAAGTATCTATGAAGTGCAATAAAGGAAAGCACAATAATAAAAGATGTGCCTGTCAATGAAATAATTTTAAAATGGACTTGTCAAAATGTTCTAGAGGTGTAACAGAAAAGTAAGGGAGAAAATAAAAGCAGAAACATTTATATGACTCATCTCTACTATTTTATGCTGATAGCAACATTGTTAATGGAATCTATCCCTTTTGAC
This sequence comes from Sarcophilus harrisii, assembly GCF_902635505.1. NCBI lineage: Eukaryota > Metazoa > Chordata > Mammalia > Dasyuromorphia > Dasyuridae > Sarcophilus > Sarcophilus harrisii. The sequence goes on along the minus strand of NC_045426.1, from coordinate 173,844,054 downwards.
ATGAAGATCAAATAAAAAACCACTAAGGACCCCCCAGATTGACAAAGACAAGAAAGATGCCTGAAAAAAAGAAGTGGGAAAGAAATTTAAGCTTAATAGGCTTTAGGTTTCCAAGGTCACCTCCTCTATAGAGGTTTGAGAGTCCCCAAACCAAGTAATTTAAAGACGAGATTTAGGGAGGCTTTAAAAAATTAATCTCTAGACACTGTAAAAAGCAAATAGTTCTTTTCAAGTTTGATGAATTAGTTGTAAATGAATCAGAAACATGTGGACTAGATGTGGTTTTTTTAATAGGGAAAAGATGTTTGAAAAAATATATTTAATTCAAAGTTCTAAATATTTGAAGAAAATTCTGGGACATTTTGAAGACTATGAAATATTTCTACTTTGTCAATGTTATAGAACTGCAATTCCTAACCAAAACATTTTGGAGGCTTTACATAAAATTAACAAATAGTTAATGAAAAGTCAAATATGGAACATGACTGCTTTTCAAAACGACTCACATTTCTATTAATTTATGTGTAAAAACTGGAGCTATCTTCTATCAGATATGGATATGAGAATAAAAGATTTAGGGTTCTTAGGGCAAGTGAAGGAATAAAACAAAATGGAATGTAGAAGGTCAACTAAGAGTCCATTATTTCCCTCAATCCCTCAATATAATATGGTCAAACAAAACCAGAATGGCAATTTTGCAAATATCCATTTAACCTTCAGTTATTTTGGGGCCAGGGAGGAAGATGGTATTGGAGTAACTTACTGGCTAATAATATAGCATTACTTAAATTAATTTTATTCAAATAAAATCCAACAGGATTTTGAGGGTTCATTATAATTAAAATTTTATTAGTTTATTTTAAGTCAATTTTTTAAAAAAATTGAGGAAAATAATGGAAAACCCCTGGAGGCCGATTATGACTATTTTGAGCCACTAGTTGTGAGAAGAGGGTAGCTTACCCTATCTCTTACCCCGGTTGACACACAGTTGTGAAAACAGTAGTGTTCTGGTTGGTTTTCTGGAGGTCTCTGGATCAGCCTTCGTTTCAGCAGAGCAATCCCCATGAGAATAGCCAGAGATAAAGTCCAAAAATCTTTAATGTCTCCTTCACAGTCTTGTCTCCTTGCCTGGGGCCCGGGCTAGCTTTCTGGACGTCCTCCAGAATGTGTCTTGGTTTCTGTGGGGGAGACAGGAAAACCACCATGATGGTCCCTGTCTTGAAGTCTGTCTCAGTCTGAGAGCTTGTGCTCCAACCTCCAGTCCTCTGTCTTCCCCTGAGTCTGTTCGGGTCCTGTTCAATCCCCCTCTAGGTCTGACTCTGACATTCTTAAATATTCTATTACAATTAAATCCATTCATCATACTGAGTATAAGCTAATTATTATATCACTAGGGAACCATTATTTGTTGTAAGATTAATTCAATCATACTAGAGAACTATTTATCACCATGCTAAAATAGATAACCATTGTCTTATCAGTTCTAGTGAGTTAGCACCTTGTAAGAATCCTTGTTTCAAGTACAGAGTACTGGCCCATTACAAGAACAAGACAACTAAATTAAATGTCCCCTTTAGACAAGCTTGATGCTAGGTTTTATGCTAAGTCTGTCCTTTTCTGATCTCTAGTTAACTAATATCAATCATGAGACATACATATCTAGGTTTGGAGGTCATGTTGTGAATTCCAGAGATTTGCCAGTTCTGGGTCCTTTGGCCAGAGAAAATTTAAAGCAAGGAGAAGATCACTATCAGGGGAAAAAAAAAAAGGATTGAGCTTCAGTTCTGGCCCAGCTTGTCACATGTATCTATTGTGAGGTATATCTACTGCAGAACAGAGGCAAAATATAAATTATTTACTCACCAGCCCTTCAAAATCTACTTGTTTAGAAGAGGTTTAAGTATCAATTTCCTAGGGGAGCATAATAAAAATTAATACTGGCTACTTGTTTGAATTAAACTCATGCTTAGAAGTAGTCTATCTTGATCATTTCTTTGTGGGCAGGAAATAAATACTACCTCTCTTTTTTGGAGACACCCTAGGCATAAGTTAAAATAAACTAGTCCCAGTGTGCTGGGCCTGGGATTTAGGGGGAAGTCTCCTCCAGAATTAGATCTAGTTTGAATTCTGAATATCCAAAGTAGATGTACTCCTTAATGGAATGGAAATGGCTTATATTCTCAGTACTTCTTGTTAAATCTGAATAAGTATCTTCTTGTCTGATATAACTTGTTTGCTTATTTCAAATTAATAAAGAATATCTAGAATCTTATTAAATATCATTTAATGTATTGAATAAATATTGTATTATAGTTGCTGGGGGACATCATACTGGTGACCTCATAATATTTTGATGCCCTAATACATGGGATTTTACCCCCATAAAAATTCCACATGATGCTGAGAAATCCTTATATTTTCTTATATTTTTCAGTCTTTTAGTTCTAGTTTTTTCAGCAATTTATTCAATTCTATGTTTTCTCTTTTATTCATATTTCTTTTAGATTAATGTAAATCTAAGAGAGGGATAGATATATAAGTTTGTATGCTTATAAGGTTTTCTACTATCACTGTTATTGTTTATGTCTTGTAATTCTTTTATTTATGAATTTAGATACTATGGGATTTGGAGCACATAGATTTAATATTGACATTCTACCTTATTTTCTTTCAATAAATGTAATTTCCTTGTTCATATCTATGTTGTGAAGTATTTTTTAAAAACTTATGTGACAGCAATTTCTGCTTTTTCAAATTCATCTGATACATAATAAATTTCCTTCTAGTCCCTTTTTATTCTATCTATGTCTTTGCTCTTTGAGTAAGTTGAGTAAATTTCATAAGTAAATTTTGTGATTAGGGTTGCTTGTAAACAATAAATCAAGTCAAATCAAACTAAACAAAATTAAGCAAAACAAATCATTTTCTTATTAAATGCTTCACTCTTTTTTTGTTTTTATTATATTGTTTAATCCATTGACATTTAAAATCATGACAGGCTTATATTTTCTTCTCTCCCTAATATTGATAGTTTTTCTGATTTTATTTCTCATCCTTTTTGAAGGCAATATATTGTCTTTTCAGTTATTTTTGCATAATCTATTTTAAGAAACTCTATTCCTATGGGCTTTTTTCCCCTTACCCATAATTCCTTCCTTTACTGTTTGTCACCACTTTTCTTGGTTTTAAAGTTTTAATGAACTCATTAATTTTTCTTTCCTTCATTATCTAATTCTTCCCCCTTTTTACTCTGTTTAGTTAATTAATGCCCCACCTTGTCTCCTTTCCTTCCACTTCATTTATTAGATTTGTTTTTCATTTTCTCAGCTTTTGTCTAAAAAGGACTAATATATTTTATTGTTATTCTCTGCTCTTTCTGTCTATGCTAAACTTTAAGTCTTTGATTCATAGTTCTTATACTTAATTCCCACAGAATCAAAGCTTCTAAGGAACCTGATTTGAGTATTCTCTTATAATAATTTCTATCTTGTTGCCTTGAAAATTTTACTCCTTCCTTCTTTTCTCATACTTCATTGAAAAACAGACTGTTAGTCAAGGGCTCCTGATCTCCTCCAGTTCTGATTAATTAATGTCACCTGAACTTCATTACTTTGCTCATTTTCCTTTGCTATGGTTTCATGTAATGAGATGGGTTCTTCATCTTGCCAATGCCCATCCCTCCATCACTTATTGTAATTCCAACTCATTCTGTTTCATCCCTTTTCTCTTCCTAAAGTTTAAACCTCTCATTATCTGTGGAAATTTTTCATGATGCTTTCAAATGTGCCTATATCTCTATCTCTATCTATCTATCTATCTATCTGTCTATTTCTCCTCCCCTTTAAAACTCAATTCCTAAAAAAAAGATGTCAATATTTCTTTCCTCTATTTTCTCACTCCATACTCATTAATCTATTCTTTCTGACTTCTGTCACCACCACTCTACTGAAACTGCTTTCTCCACTGTCAGCAGTGATCTAATGATCACTAAATCCAATGATCTTTTCTCTGTATTCATCTTTCTGATAATGCTGACCACTCCTTTCTTTTGGATGTTCTTGTCTCTCTGGCTTCTCCTGATACTGTTCTATTTTGGTTCTTTCTTTACTCATCAAACTGATACCAGTCTCCTTTGCATGCTCATTATTCATGATCTGTCAGCTTTCTTTTAGTGTACCTTAGGCCTTTTTTTTCCCTCTCTATTCTTTCTTAATAATCTCATCAGCTCACATGAATTCAAAAATCATCTCTATGTAAGATGATTACCAAGTTTTACATACAGAACTCTCATCTCTCCTTGAAACTTCATTCCTGTGTCATCAACTACCTGAAAGAATCTCCACCTGGAAGTCCTATAAGCATTTCAATAAATCCAAAACAAAATTCATAATTTTCTCCAAATTAATCCCTATTGTCAGGAGAGGACTATTTTTTCCCTTTCAAGACTTTGGGGTGTTTTTTTTTTCTATTCTGTATTTTACAAACATTGATAGAAAAGACCATTTATCACCATTTATTGCTGACCAAATATGGGCTGCTGGAAAGGCTAGTCAACCTAGCTGAAGTAAAGCACATTGAATTAGAGATAAGAAGTGACATATATCAGGTGAATCAAACCATTGCCATCATCTCAACCATTAGTTCCTCTCAAACCTTGATATAGATAGCTAAAGATCTAATTAACCCTAAGATCCCTGAGAATACAATATCTTTGAGAATACCAGGCCTATTTCCAGCTTGGCCCATATAACCATCATCTGGGAGAATAAACCTATTTTGGAGAAACCCATATCTTTGCTACCATCTGCTAATCAAATGCTATCCATAGTCAAGTAATCCCAAGAGATCTAGAAATAGCAACACTCATCTCCAACCCTTGCTCCAATACTGGCACTTGTTTCCCTTCATGCTTAAAGAGGACAAAAATGACATCATTAATTGGGATCCAGTTACAGTGGCTGTGACTGATAAGACCAATACCAGTTTGGAATGTTGTCTCACAGATGGACATTTGGAATAGAGATGTCTCTAATTTTGTGTACTTCATGTTTCTTTTGAGCTACTGTATTTCTGTTTTGTTCATAGAGCACAACTATGCTGAATGGTTCTATGTCAGTGTCTCCCATGTCTCATATCAATTCAAAAGTTTTTTCAGAAAGACCTTGAGAATTTCCTTGTATGGCTTCTTCTGACTTCCATGTGAGCTCTTGCCTTGTGTGTATTATGAATTAAATAGTCTTTCTATTTATCTATTTTGTGATCAATAACAATCTCTAGTTCTTCTTTAGTCACAAATTCCTTCCTCCCCATAGGCCTGAGAAATAAACTATCCTATCTTCTTCTAATTTACTTATATCATTATATGTCTAGATCATGAGCCCATTTTGACCTTATCTTGGTATATACAATGTTAGGTGTGGGTCAGTGTCCTAGTTTCTGCCATGCTAGCATGAATATGATTTTAACCATGGAAGTAGCATTAAAAATTCATGGCCAACATTTTGCCAGTGAACCCCAAGAACTCTAGGGATTTTTTCCATCCAACTAAGAAATTATATAGGTATATATATATTTCTTTTTTTTTTTCTTTCCTTGTTAGAATGAGAGAGCTTTGAAAGAAGAAACTGTTTTATTTTTCTATGTGGCTACATAGGGTTTTTAACATAGTACTTTAATAATTGCTTTTTTATTTAATTGGCTGAATGATTGAATTATTCATCAACAAATATGAATGATTATATATATATAAAGAAGAATGTATTTCATATATTTCTATTCTATATCTTTTGATTTTTTTTAAAAAAGTATATAACAAATTTCACATTACTTTCAAAGCTGTCCTGCTCATATGTATCTCTTCTTTTCCAATTATTTTCTTCTGCCCTTAAATGGGCAAAAAAGAGTTTTTTCCTTTTTCCTTTTTTCTTTTCTTTTTCTTTCTTTCTTTCTTTCTTTCTTTCTTTCTTTCTTTCTTTCTTTCTTTCTTTCTTTCTTTCTTTCTTTCTTTCTTTCTTTCTTTCGCGACAACCTCTACATCTGGATGGCAATTATTACAGGGGATAGGGTAATGGAGCCAAGAAGACCTGCTCTGAATCCTGTCTCAGGAATTTTGTAGCTGTGTGACCCTATACCGGTCACTTAATAGGAGTTTCATTATTCCAATTTATAAAATGAGGAGTTTGTTCTTGATGACTTCTTTTTGTTGTTGCTCTTTAATCCTTTATTTTTATATAGTATTTTATTTTTTCCAAATACATGCAAAGATCGTTTTCAACATTCATCTTTGCAAACCTTTCTGTTCCAAATTTTTCTCCCATTCTCCCCCATCCATCCCAAGACAGCAAGCAATCCAATATAGCTTAAATATGTGCAATTCTTCTAAACATATTTCCTTATGCAAGAAAAATCAGATCAAAAGAGGAAAAAAAACACGAGGAAGAAAACAAAAACAAGTAAACACACAAACAATAATAACAAAAAAGGTGAAAATACTATGCTTTAATCCACATTCAGTCAGGACAATTCTTCCACTGGATGAGGATGGCACTTTCCATCCCAAGTCTATTGGAATTGCCTTGAATCTCCTCATTGTTGAAAAGAACCAAGTCCATGACAGTTGATCATTACATAATCTATTATTGTGTACAATATTCTCCTAGTTCTGCTCACTCCACTCAGTATTAGTTCATGTAAGTCTTTCCAGGCTTTCCTGAAATCAGCCTGCTCATCATTTCTCATAGAACAATAATATTCCATTACATTCATATACCATAGCTTATTCAGCCATTTTCCAACTGATGTCATCCATTCAATTTCCAGTTCCTTGCCACTAAAAAAGGGCTACAATAAACATTTTTTTGCATATGTGGGTTTTTTTCTCTCTTTTAAGATCTCTTTGGGATACAGGCCCAGTAGAGACACTGCTAGATTAAAGGGTTTGCATATTTTGGTAGCCCTTTGGGCATATTTCCAAATTGCTGTCCAGAATAGTTGGATCACATACAAAGGACTCTGAAGTCCTTTGTAGCTCTTAATCTATAATCATAGGTTATTTTACTCTGAAAGATATTGATACCTAGAACCCATGCAGATTAGGGTGTCCTCAGAATAAGAAAACTTGAGATCATCCCATAACAAAATTCATTTAAGAAACTGGGACTGTTTAGGTTGGAATGGGGAAGACTTCAGGGAGACATGATAACTGTCTCCAAGTATTTGATGGGTTATCATATGAAAGAAAAATTAGATTTTTTTTCTTTGTCCCCAGAACAGAGTAAAAATAATGTATTGAAATTACAGAAAGACAAATGTTGGCCCTATATACAGAAACTTTTCTTAATTATAGCTGTTCCAAAGCAGAATATATTGTCTTGGGAGAGACTGGGGGGTATTCAAACAAGAGTTAGGCTGAGTCTCTTGTCAGCATCATGGTGGAAGTGAATTCTGTTCAAGTACAAGAAAAGCAGACAACCTTTGAGGTCCTTTTAATGTCAATTTCTGTGATTCTTAGATGTGTAAGGCTTTTTTACTTAGGACGAGTGGGCCACGTGGTATGGGTAATGACAGATAATTCCTTTGGATCTCACTTTCCGATGTGCAGGACTCCCCAGTTTCAAAAGTTACTTCCAGCTTTGTATCTTATAACGTAACTATACATTGATCCTTGTGCATGGTTCTCCTCTAAATAACTATTTAATGCAGGAATCAAACAAAGCCTGGCCAGAAAAAGGTCCAAACACCAAATTTATGTAGTCATCTGTCTAGGCTACATACAGAATCAAACTCGTTTTTTTAAAAAGTCATATTAAGTTAAGTGTGACTAGTTAAGTGAAACATTGAAAAATTAATTCAAAGCCCATCACCTAAAACACAATTTAGGTTCTGCTTAAACAAATCTCTTTGAACATTCTATTCTCAGATATTCAGCCCAGAAGGGAAGCACAGTTCTAGAGAAAATCCAGGGAGAACTGTCAAAAAGATTGCTGATTCTGCTTTTCTAAAAAAATCTTTGTAGAGCTACATTAGAAAATCATTACGAACTGGGGATAACTGCTACCTCAATAGGCCTGTAGAGAACAAAACTAAATATCTCAGGGAATAATAGAAATTAACATAAAGAGAAAGGAAAAGAAGGATTTGTATGGAACAAATATTAAATGTATGGTGTCATATAAATTCATAAGGAAGAAAATGAAGTCTGACAGCATACAATGCTAGATTGATTAGGGAAATCTTGGAACATGACCAAGGTCTGTGAAAGGCATGGGAAATAATTTCAAAGGGGGAAAAAATCCCTCTCTGTTTTGGAGGATGAGAGCACTATAATAACACACCAAGAAAATTTTGGAGAGTTGCCATGTGTTCTATGTAAGGAAGTAATAACATAGGATAGTCTGTGTGCTTAAGAGAGATAGTAACCCAGCTGAAGGTTTCAAGTTAATGCCAGGTGATTTAAAGTACCTGAGAAAAACCCATTGCCTTTCCCAAAATACTTTTCAATCTTTTTTTTTTGAAAGTGAAATTAAAACTTTTTTGACTAGCACCTGGTTAATAACAAGCCAAATTATTGCCTCTTTCCCATAAAAGTAAAGTAAAATGAAAGCAGTGGACTTTTATAAGCATACCCTTGAAAGCTCAGGATATATTTACCAAGGAAGAGAAATCCTTAATTTATAAGAAGAACTGATTTCATTTGTAGTGTAGACCTGCCCTCTGGATGTTTATAATCTAAGAGAATTGTCTCCCTATCAGCCTTAAAAGCACTCTTGAGTGGTAAAGAGCTCTGGTGAAATCCTCAATTCATGACTGCTGACATCCATTTCTGTTGGAGAAGCTTCTGATTCTACCATTAATTGTGAACTACAGCTTCATAATGAGTGTCTCAGTCTCATTATTGTCTGACAAACTCTCCATTCTGTATTTTGAGTAAAGTAAGTATTTTGTCTCCACCTATGACAAGACACTGTAGATTAAATATGATATTCTGACTGGATATTCCTATTCCTTTGACCTCCACCTGAAAGAGTAGATAGAAAATGAAGAACTGTATATGAGATAGGCAGAATAAGAAGGCCAATTTGACTAAGCTATAGAGTATGTGAAGGGGAATTATATGTAATATTCTTGGAAAGGTTAAGTTGGATGCAGACTATATAATGCTTTAAAAGCTAAATTAGAAAATTTGTCTTTGATCCTAGAGATAATAGAGCACTCCTAAAATTTATTGACAGTGGAGCAATATGGCACCTACATGGCATGATGGATAGAGCATGGAGCTTGAAGTCAGGAAAACATGACTTCAGATACTACCTCAGACACTTACAAGCATGTGACCCTAGGCAAAAGTTTGAGTTTAATAGTCTAAGATTAAAGGTCTCTAGTTTTTAATTTTTAGCATCTTACAGTTAGAACTGTGCTTTAGGAATATATTCTAGCAACTAGGTGGAGAATATATTGAAAAGGAAAGATATTTCAATAATCTAGACCAAAAATGAAGTAAGTACAAGTACTAGAAATAAAATTTTTTTCTGGTCTGTTATGAAACTAGATCTATTTCTTTCAGAGTCATGGGATTTGATAAATTCCCTTGAGAGAATTGTCTTAACAGAATATGACTTGGATGCAATCACACATCTCAAAGAATATGGCTTTGAGAGGGACAGATGAGTAAGGAAAATATGGGCATGGTTTTTACAACACAGAGACATAATATGCGGAGACTGAGTCCTTTTCAAATTGTAGTGGAATATCAGCTTAGTTGTAAATCTGAATGTAATAAAGACGTGAAGATGGCTTCTTTTTCCTTTTATAATTCAGGAGTATGCTGCTGTTTCTTTCCAGAATACCCAGGGAATAACCAGGTACAGTATCTTAGCTTTACATGATATTTTTGGTCTAAAGATTTCAAAGAAGTGTAAAAACTGTCTTTTTCCATTCTCATTATCATTGACTTAGATTTAATAAGCTCCCAAGGCACTACCTGAGGGACTATGACATCCTCTTGAGGTAGGAACAGGTATTATTATCTCTGTACTAAAACTAAAGGTGTTAGATATGAAGAATGTTTGCCAGATTGCTTTAATTTTGGGTTTAAGTTTATAATTTGACTTCTCTTTCAAAGACCACAGCTCTTGAAACCACAACAGAGGTTGAATAAAAGCTAACAAATGATAGAAGATAACGTGAAATAACAATGGTATCTCAAGTAGCCATTCAAAGTATTAAAATGCAGTCTCTCTGAAGACCTCTTAACCAGTTTCATCCCTCAGCCAGTCAAATCTTTCATATAGTACTAGCATTTCACTGCTGGAGATAATTAGACAAGTCCTTAGGGAGCTTGCATTCTAATAGAAAAGTCAGCATTATAACACAAGATAAATTCAAAGTAGATAAAAAATACCCTTGGAATTGAAGGCACCAGAATGTACAAAGCCTGAGAAAGTTCTCCTGGAAGAGGGATCACTTGCACTGAACTAAGAGTCTGGAATTTTTTTCTTAATACTATCGTGGACCATTCATTTTACTTTTTTGAGCCCTTTTTTCTCCATCTGTAAAATGTCAAATTTGGACTAGAAAGTCCTTAAGTTACTTCCATTAACAACATTCTATAATTTATGGTGGAATCTCCTTTGTGTTCTTTTCTATAGGAAGTAGTTGGATCCAACAGAAAAATTATGTCCAGAAGATTCTGAATTTCACCAGTGTGCTATAAAACTCCAGGTAAATTAGTTCTACTTAATCCTTTAAGTAGACCATGGAACTGGTATTTTCTATTAATTACATAAATATAATGGGTATCCCATTTAGTCTTGGAGTCATATTGTTACTTGTGTTCAATATGAAAGCCAGTATTGTATTATCTGTCGCATATCCCATTTCCTCTCCCCCTATATAATTGATCAAGTCCCATAGCTTTGAAAGAAATAGTCCAATATACAGTTTCATAATACAGAACAGATTTATTTTCAATACTTATTACTCTTATCACTTCTGGTCTAGATTATTGAAATAGCTTTTCTTTATAATTCACTCTACATGTAACTGCTAGAATGATACATTCCTCAGCACAGGAGGAAACAGTCCTAACTGGAGGACACAAAAATTAAGAGCTGGAAACAAGCTTAAAGCCAATGAATACAAACACTCATTATACAGATAAGGAAACTGAGGCTGAAATAAGTTAAGTGACTGTTCTATCAGCAACATACTTCTTCAGATTAAAGGACAATAAAGTGTGGTTTTGTTTTATTTCCTGGCTCTAAAGGTGAGCCAAAAGAATGTATTTTACATCTGACAGAAAAGTCTGCCACTTAGAAAACCCAACAACAAACCAATAGCTGTTCATTTCCTCTAGTTTTATGTTCTTAACTTGAGATCCAGGAATAAATTGGGGGTTAGGGAGGAGGGAATGAAATTTGATGTTTCCCATGGTGTCCCATGGGCAATTTCAGACTGTTTGTAAACTTGAATGAGGGGAAAATAGCATCTTTTATAAACTAACTTCTAACTAGAATGACCATTTCCATCAATTATTTTAAAACACCCTCAATTGCTAACGAGGTCCATGACACACAAATAAAGTGAAGAACTCATACTCTTGACAGAAAAAGGGTTAGCAGTGCAAAAGGCTTGTCATTTTCTTGTTTTCAGAGGAGAAGGGCTTATCAGAGATATAATTTTATAACTTTTCTCCATCATGGGCTATGGTCATAAGCTCTGGACAGCTCACTCTTGTTCATTTCATGGGAATGAAGAAGAGTGGTAAGCTTTATACCACCCACCAGTAGTTGACATTCCCACTGCCAATAGCCTGGAAAAGTTCAGTGAAGTAGCATTTACACCTGAGTATTACATCAAGAAATGAATTATTCCTAATATTTTGTGTTCTAATGTTTTATGAATTCCTAGAGTAATTTGACATACTACTCATAATGTTCTTTATTATTTACTGTTTAGGAAACCCATTAAATAATTTTTACCACAAATCCCTTGGACCATCATCAAGAGGATTCTTCAGTTCTTAAGTGGGCTCTACTGGTATAATGGGAAAAGCACTGATTTAGAAGTTAGATGATGGCTATTCACATTTTCTTTACCTTTTTCTAAACCTCCCCATCATGCTCACTTACTTGTGAGATCTCAGGCAAGTCACTTAACATCCTTGTTTAAATTGTCTCAGTTTCTATTCTGACACTCAGAACCCCACTGACTGCTGCTGTTGCCATCTTGCCTCCCTTCCTCAGTCTGGACCCTCACTGGGTAGGGACAGCTCTATACCCCTTGTCAGCATGAAGCAGCTCCAAAAGATGAGACCTCCATCCCTTTTTCCCAAATAAATTTGGAGATGTCTGCTTGAGGGGGGAAATGATGTAATATGAAACCCTAAAACTTTTACTTTTTGAGTCTGCCTCAGGAAACTCCTATGCCTAATCTGTCTAATTCTGAATAAACTACTTCTCAATTCATTGCTGACTGATGATCTTGTCAGTGATAATCAAATTTCAAAGACCATCCCTCAATCTGGAGACTACTTCCTAGCCCTACCCTTGGGCTGAAGACTTAACATGCCAATGAAAGACTTCCTATCCCTTGAGCTCTAGAATTAGCACATCTATGATAGAAGCTGGATAAAGCTGGTTCTGTTTCTTTACTGGGTTTCCTTAGAATTCAGTCCACTTTGTAATGGTGTAGCATTACTTTCAATAAAACTTTGCTCCTTGACTAGGAAAAAAAAATTGTCTCAGTTTCTTCGGTAAAATGGGGGAGGGAATTCAGACTAAATGGCCTCTGACATCCACTCAGCTCTACTCTCCTATATAGTTAATCCTATGCTTTTCAACTTCTGCAAGTGAGTTGAGATTAAGCACTTGTTGGAATAAGCACACTCAGTTCTGATTTGCATTTTCAGTTATCTTCCCCTTCTAGAAAGTAATCTGGACGAAAATTTGAGAGCAGAGACCCTCTCATTTGTTTTTTGTGCCCACAGAATTTAGCACAGTACTATGCACATAGGGATTGATTAGAGAGTTATGGGAAGAGGGGAAGGAGTGGAAGTACCTGTGGTGTTTATAATAAGTACAGGAATGTTGGAGAACATGGGAAGTTACTCAGCTTTCAGGGAACTCAGTTTCCTTATGTGTTAATAATGAAGAGGGACTAAAAGATCTGTTATAGTCCCTTTCAGATGTCAATATTATGATTTTAAATTTATGTTCTCTGAAACTAATGTCTGGGCAAATTAGGGTTACAGGGGGAAAATATTTGCTATTCTCCAGCTGGTTTCCCAGCATTACCAATTGGTTTCTGGCTGTGCTTTGACTGAAAAACTCTTGGGTAGGGAAATCAATTGATATTCCAAACCTGGCATCTTCCTCCTAAGCTGGGCTTTAAGGGTTTCTCACTTTCCTCCCTTATGTAAAATAAATGCTTGCCCAGTACTTTCAGACCTGGAGTAATTTGTTTCCAAGTAGAAGGCAAATTGTTTTGTTCCCAGAAACAACCCTGAGGGAAAGGGGCTGGTTGGAGGTGGGGAGGATCCCTGGTTGAACAATACTTGGCTTTACTTCCACTGGGAAGCTTCAATCTACTCTGTCTCTACTGCAAATTGTTCTTCCAATTTTTTTTTTTTTTTGCCTTCTTTGAGAGACTTTGCTATTTTCAGGATACATCTGGGAAGATTTGCAAAGCTATGGTTAGACCCTCACTCCAGGAGGGATTCTTGATGTTTGCAGAAAATGAGTGTAAGAAACTTGAGCAAACAGATGATTCACAAATCAGCTTCATTAGGGGTATCAAACATGCAACATACAGACATACAAACACTATCAGAAGTATCAAACATACAACACTATGTGTGACCAGAATGAGATTAAAATATAATTGGAAATAATTAACAAAATACAATAAACATTTGTTGTTGAATAGTGTCTAACCCTTCACGATCCCATTTTGGATTTTCTTGGCAAAGATACTAAGTAATTTACCATTTACTTCTCCAATTCATTTTACAGATGAGGAAATTGAAGTAAATAGGGTTGAGTGACAACTAGTCAATCTCAGAGGATGTATTTGAACTTGTCTTCCTGACTCAGGTTGGATGCTCTATGTACTGTGCCATACTAAAACATAGATAATGTTAATATGTGTTTTTCCAAGTTAACATGTATCCCACAAAAATCCTTATATATGGTATCCTTTTCCATTCAAGTTTGACATCACTGAACAACATTAAACCTATTACCTATAGTGGTATCCTGTGGGCAGGCTTGGAGTTACTTCCTCTTTTCACTTCTGATGAAGTGAATCTACTGAATGCCCTGCAGTTACAGCGAAGGTTGTGGTTTATACATTTCACTAAGGGTAAAAGCCATCATTCTCTCTCTCTTTTTAAATAATAACTTTTTATTTTCAAAATATATGCAAAGATAGTTTTCAATATTTACCCTTGCAAAACCTCGTATTCCAAAGTTTTCTCCTTATTTTCCCCTCACCCCTTTCTCTAGACAACAAGTAATCCAATATAGTTAAACATGTGCAATTCTTCTACACATATTTCCACATTTATCATGTTGCACAAGAAAAATCAGATCAAAAAGGGGAAAATGAGGGAAAAAAGCAAGCAAAGCAAACAACAACAAAAATAGGTGAAAATACTATGTTGTGAGCCATACTCAGTCCTCTTTCTGGATTTGGATGGCTTTCTCCCTCAAAGTCTATTAAGAATTGGCCTGCAGAAACTGGAAACTGAGTGGATGTCCATCAATTGGAGAATGGCTAAATAAATTGTGGTATATGAATATTATGGAATATTATTGTTCTGTAAGATATGACCAACAGGATGACTTCAGAAAGGCCTGAAGAGATTTACACGAACTGATGCTGAGTGAAATGAGCAGGGCCAAGAGATCATTATATACTTCAACAACAATACTATATGATGACCAATTCTGATGGACCTGGACATCCTCAGCAATGAGATGAACCAAATCAGTTCCAATGGACCAGTAATGAACTGAACCAGCTACGCCCAGCGAAAGAATTCTGGGAGATGACTACAAACCATTACATTGAATTCCCAATCCCTATATTTTTGCCCACCTGCATTTTTGATTTCCTTCACAGGCTAATTGTACAATATTTCAGAGTCTGATTCTTTTTGTACAGCAAAATAACAGTTTGGTCATGTATACTTATTGTGTATCTAATTGTGTAAATATTTTAATATAGTTAACATCTACTGATCATCCTGCCATCTGGGAGAGCGGGGCGGGGGGGGGGGGGGGAGAGGGGAGGGGAAGTAGGGGAAAAATTGGAACAAGAGGTTTGGCAATTGTCAATGCTGTAAAGTTACCCATACATATAACCTGTAAATAAAAGGTTATTAAAAAAGTAATCTTTTATGGCTATAAACATGAAAATAAAAAAATTATAACATCAAAAAAAAAAAAGTAAATAAAAAGAATTGGCCTGAATCACCCGAGCCATGTCCATCAGAGTTGACATCATACAATCTTGTTATTGTTGTGTACAATGTTCTCTTGGTTCTACTCACTTCATTTAGTTAAAGAGGCCATTCTTTGCCTTGTAACTTAGCTAGTCTTAATCACTGATTGGGTTTTGCCTCAGTCAAACTGAGACCTATTAAAGACCTTAGCTTAAAAAGGGTGTCCAAGGCCATCTCCAATTTCCTTGATCTATATCTTGCTACTGGAGCCAGATGGCTCTGGAGAGGAAAGTGAGATGGGGACCTTGCCCAGCCCTCCCTCACTGAGTCTAATTCACTTGCATGTCATGGCATCCCTTCCCTGATGTCATGGCCTCTTCAAGAATGAAGGACAAACAACATTTCACCACATGTGACACAATCTGGCAGCTATTAAAAGTCTGAAAGGAGCCTGCCTATATAACAGTAGAACAAAATGGCCAAATGATGTGCTTAAATTAATAATAATTATCAAAACTTTATAAGAATCATTTGGAACTTTCTGTTGCCATTAAGCCTTCCTCCTGTTCTAAAGAAACAATAAAAATTAAACTTCATAAGAAAGCAAGAAATGAATAGAAGTCTCAGTAAGTCCTTGGCTTTCTTTTTTTGTTTGAACAATTTTTTTAAAGTTTAAATATTCAATTAATCATTTGTCACCACACATTATTCACGGGATTGTTTACTATTAGTGAAGGCTTCCCTGGGGTGTCTTCTACATAGAGCCAATATTACCCACTACACAATGGCTTGTCTCCTTTAAGAAATTATCCACAATAAATTGGAACAGGGCAGGCATGTGGTTGAAGTTTTGTCATAAAGAAGGCAACAAAGGACTGGAGAGTGCTTCATCTCATTTTCTGCGGCATGTGGCACTGAGAAACGTCAGGTATTTCATTATTTAAATGAGGCTATCAGTCCCCTTTCTGTGTCCATTTCTTTCTTTTCTTTCTGCTTTTAAAACTTTCTGTGTAGCTATGGCAATTCAGCAAACAAGCTGCTCCCCCAGAAGCACCATCTGCTTTGCCTGGAGAATGTGAAACCATCTGAGAGAGAAGACTGGCTTCTCCTTGGCAAAGATGTGTCTGGGATGAGAGAGACAGTGCTGTCAAATACACTCAAGTACATAACACATGTTCACATAATACATATAAACATACTTTCATTTCAATGTTACAATGAAACAATTTCATCGGTAGGGATACTACCTCAACTGGTGAAGACAGAAATCTCTCCATGCCTTTTAGGAGTGTAGATTTAAAGTTGGAAGAACCTTAAAGCCAGTAAACCCATCCTCTTTCCCCATTTTACAGATGAGGAAACCAAGGCACAAAGAGGTTAAGTGATGTTTTACATTATACTGCCTCACTAAAAATCTTTAGTAGAGATCCTCTTCATGAATTGCTATAACTTGATAGAATTCATCACTTGGTAATCTATTTACTAACTATCCCGTGGTGATGTGCTATCCTGAACTTAGCTAGATTGTAACTTGAATGACATGCATACTAGACAATTAGTATAAAACGTTTTGCAGTGGGTGAGTGCTGGACCTAGAGTTAGAAAGACTTGAGTTTAAATTCCAACTCAAAGGCATATTAATTGTATGACACTGGGCAAGTCATTTAACTTTGCTGTCTGCTTTAGTTTCTTCAGCTATAAAATGAGGAAAATTTCCCATTTTCTAAGATTATGGTCAAGATGAAATGGTATGGTATTTATAATTTGTAATATATATAAATAGATAATATAATATGTTATATAATTATATATAATATAATTACAATATATATGTTATATATAAATATAATTTATTATAATAATAATAAAATCACTTTGTAAGCCTTAAAGCACTATTTAACTATTGACAATTATGATTATTATTAATATCTTTGCTTGGAGTATTCTCTCCTATTGTAGAACTCAGGTCATCTCCATCTCATATATTGGCAGTAGAAGAAGATCACAGATTCTTACAAATCATAGATTTAGAGATGGAAGTAACAAGATTTCAACTACTCTATCTACTCAGTTTACAGATGAGAACACTGAGGTTAAATATCCAAGGAAATATGGAACTTTAGTGAAGAATTAGAATCAGAAAGTAGCACAATATCTTACACAAGATACATGATTAAGAAAGTTTGTTGCACTTTGTTCAACCAATAGACCTCAGAAATCATATAGTCCTTATTTTACAGATGAAGTGACAAAGGTTCAGACAGTGGAAGAACCTTATTCAAGATTATATAGTGGTTAGAAAGCTGAGATTCTAATCCAGATCCTTTGACTTCAAACTTCTCTTTTCTACATATTACACTGTGAATCATATGCACATATTTCATGAGTGTTGGCAAATTTCAAGATATCTTAGTTAATTTCTTCTTTGGCATGGGAACTCTCTTCACCTACAGAAAATACAAATTGATAACTTACTAGATAATTCTTAGAGAGGTGATGTGTGATCTAGCATCAGAAATCAAAGATTACAAACTGTGGGGTTCCTTGCCCAAGTGAGCAAGTGTCTAATGTGGGATTTGAATAAAACTTTTCCTCATTTTAAGTCTAGAACTCTATCTGTTTAACCAGTAGCTTCTTGGGCTACTTAGATATTAAATTAAAAAAATTGTTGTTGTGCAATTATATCCAATTCATCTTAGGGTTTTGGGAGTTTTCTTGGCAAAGATATTGCAATGGTTTTCTATTTCCTACAGATGAGGAAACTGAGGCAGACAGGGTTAAGTGACTTGCCTGGGATCACATAGTTATTAAGTTTCTGGAGTCTGATCAGGAAGCAAAGTCTTTCCCATTTCAGGCTCAATAGTTTTTCCATTGTACCATTAGTTGACCTATATTATATCTATCTATCTATCATCTATCTATCTATCTATCTATCTATCTATTATATATACTATATATTCTACCTAGTTTGTCTCCCCCAAAAGAATAAAGAAGCTAAAATACTAGAGCTATATTTGTTATATATTTCCTCTCCCTTTGTCAGCCAGACTCCTAGCAAAAAACAAAAACAAAACAAAACACAAAACACCCAACCATCATTGCTTCTACTGCCTCTCCTCTCACTCATTTCTCAGCCTACTGCAATCAATAATAAGCAGATATATTGTTATTACTATGTTTCAGTCACTGTGCTAAGCACAGGAGAAAATAAATAGAAGCAAGAAGAAAATCTGTCCTCAAGGAGTTTACATTCATATACTCACAATGATCTCAGTTATCTACTATGCACTGGATTATTGACTTGTTGAAAATTCCCAGATTTATGTACTAGCCATAAGTCTCCTGTTACTCTCACCTGTTATTGAGTACCTATTGGATATTTTAAATTGGAAGTCCTGTAAGCCTCTCAGACTCAATACATCCAAAAGGAATTCATCATTTATCCCCTCAAGCCCACCACTCTTCCAAATCTCCTTCTCTCCAATCCTTGCACTGCCATCCTCAGTTACCCAAGCCCACAACCTAAGCATTAGCAGTTAACATCTTATCCTTTTCACTCCCACTTTTCTCAAATTTGTCTTTCCTTGCCACTTCACAGAGACATAACTTCTCCCCCTCTTCTGACCCCCAGGTCCTCAACACTTCTCACTTGGATTTTTGTAATGCTTTTCTAACTACTCTCCTTACTCAAACCAATTCGGCTTCCACACACAGTTGTCAATGTAATATTCCTAAAGTGAAACTCTTTCCATGTCATTTACGTGTTCAATAAATTCCAGTGGCTCCCTGTTGCCTCGAGGATCAAATAGAAACTTTTTGTTTGGTTTTTAAGACCTTGAACAATGCTGCATCAATTTATCTTTCCGTCTAATTACTCATTGCTTTCCTTCACTCCTTCCAGTTAAATTGTTCTTAATGCTGATTACTCACTGCATCCTGGGCCATTGTCAATTGTCTTGATCTTTGTCTTGCCACTGGACTCCAGTGACTAGAAGAGACAGTGAGGTTGATGACTTTGTGCAGTTTTCCCTTATTCAAATCAAATTCATATGCAAGTCAAGGCATCATCCTTATGATATCATTGGTTTTCTTTGAGAATGAAGAACTAACAACAAGCAAACAATAAAGAAACAAACTTTTTAGTGTTTCTCATCCATGGCATGATATCTTTAGGCTCTATAGCTTTACCTTAGCTGTCATCCCATGTCTGGGAATGCACATCTCCATCTAAATGGTGACTGGAATCTTCTCCTTAAAGCTGCAAGAAACTTCCCGATTGCCCTCTCTTTCAATTGTCAGTGTCTCTCTTTACCCTTCCTATTGTGTTTTTTTTAAAAAATAAATCTATATAATGATAGCAGTTATCATTTTTGCTAGATTATCAGTTAGCTGAAGGCAGGAATAACTTCACTTTTTTTCTTTGTACTTGTATATAGATTTATTACAATTTCAGAATGAAATACAAAAGAATTTGGGACATCATTTCTTATCTTTACCAAGCAATGCCAGGAATCTCTGTAATCTACTTTGATATTTATATCTATGTATTAAAGTTGCCTGTAAAATAACCTCAGAATCATAGGGTTAAAATAAAATCTTTGGATGATTGTACCAAACAGTTAAATTGTTATCTTAAAGATCTTTTCAGGTCACTTCACAATTTGCTTGAGTAATTGTACTGGATCACTCTAATTTAAGATGATTTAGGGACCAAATCAGTTATGGGAAAAACATACATATACTTGAGGCAGCTAGGTACGACTCTGAAACTGGAGTCAGGATGATCTGAGTTCAAATTTGACCTCAGACACTTACCAGACCCTCCACAAGTCACTTAATGTCTGTTTTCCTCAGTTTCCTCACCTATAAAATGGGGATAATAATAACACCTACTTCCCAAGATTGCTATGAGTATAAAATAGAAAATATTTGTAAAATGCTTGTCAGACTTTAAAATGTTATACAACTACTAGCTATTATCTTTATGAAAAAAATTTGGATACTTCATTCATTTAGTTAATTGCTTAATTCTTCCATTTTACTTTATGCTTGTGGACATAGCCTAGGATCAATACTTGTTAAATGAATAAATGTAGATATTAAAGAAAAGATGTATATTTCAAGTAGCTAAGATGACTTTTTGGAGAATTAAGGAGGAAGAGAGGAGAGGAGGGCATTAGATAATAAAGAGCAGTCATAAATGTTCACTTAGTGTTTGTGCTTTGATTTACAAAAATGAATAGTCATATGAAAAAATGCTCTAAACCATTAATCAGAGAAATGCAAATTAAGACAACTCTGAGGTACCACTACACACCTCTCAGATTGGCAAAGATGGCAGGAAAAGATAATGATGACTTTTGGAGGGGATGTGGGAAAATTGGGACACTAATTATTGGTGGAGTTGTGAACTGATCCAACCATTCTGGAGAATAATTTGGAATTATGCCAAAGAACTATCAAATTGTACATATCCTTTGATTCAGCAGTTTCTCTACTAGGCCTGCATCCCAAAGAGATCATAAAAAGGAAAAAAGACCCACATGTGCAAAAACATTTGTGGTAGCCCTTTTTATAGTGGCAGAAAACTGGAAGCTTAGTGGATGCCCATCAATTGGAGAATGGTCAAATAAGTTATGATATATGAATGTTACAGAATATTGTTCTATAAGAAACAATCAGCAGGATGATTTCAGAGAGTCCCGGAGAGACTTACATGAACTGATACTAAGTGAAGTGAGTAGAATTAGAACATTGTACACAGCAACAAGAAGATTATATGATGATCAATTCTGATTGACTTGGCTCTTTTTAAAAATGAGGTGTTTCAGGCCAGTTCCAATGGTTTTGTGATGGAAAGAGCCATCTGTACTCAGAGAGAGAGAACTGTGGGGACTTAGTGTGGAACACAACATAGTATTTTCAATTTTTTGTTGTTGTTTGCTTGCATTTTTTTTCTTTCTCATTTTTTTTCCTTTTTAATCTGATTTTTCTTGTGCAGCATGACAGTTATGGAAATGTGTAAAGAAGAATTGCACATGTTTAACATATATTAGAAGGTGAATGTTGAAAACTATCTATGCATATGTTTCAAAAACAAAAAGGCTTTAATACAAAAAAAATTAAATATTCAAGTAGCTGAAGGAGAGTCCCAGATCTGCTACTTTTGATTTCAGTGAGAATAAGAATCTTGGATTACTTGAAACCTTTGTCAGTGCATAGGGAACAATGGGGCTCCTCTAGGTCCTGGAATCATCTTTGCCCCAGGAGCTTTATCCCACATCATTAGGGACTAGCCTGTTCTCTATGACAGTTTGTCCAAGACTTGGCTCCTTGTCCCTCTACTGATATTCAGGCCAATTTCAGCAGAAGGAGACCATCTTTATTTCTTATTCGTGATTTCCTCAGTGTCATGAGGGACTATATATAGTATAAGATGTTTTGATTTATAGTTCATATTTAACATTATATTGACTCTAACAAAAATGAGGGCAGATCATCATTAAAACAACATTGAAAAATCCTCTATTCCCCTAGGCATGAACATTTAGGCTATTTTTCCTTTATATAGTGATTTCATTTCTCCAGAAAAACAAGCAAACAACAAATAAACTCTTACCTTTTTACCTAAACAATTGAGTTTGCCATGGTATGGATAGCATTTCAAATGGAAAAGGGCAAAAAAACAAGGGAAAAGACCAAAGCATATGACAGATCACCAAAGCTTGTTTCTACCTAAGCAAACACACAAAACAAACTTAAATCATTCTAAATCAGCCCCTCAAGAAAGCATACAATACAAAGAAGGGTAAAAGGAAGAATCTCTTCAGGCACACAGAGAAGGAATGCAGAGTTCAACTCTTGACAACCTTGAAGTTCTGTGTAGTCTTAAAGCACTTTGTAAATGCAAGCTGTTAGGATAATCAGTCATCTACAAATAAGCCTTTGTGGGAACAACCTGATCATCATATTTAATGAAATAACCCCAAACACAACAATTTAGAAATTGACTGAACAGAGAACTAGGTGACTATAACAAGAGAAGGAACTTAGCACTGAGTGAAGGGAAAAGTTCAAAAGGAATGCAGTCTTTAATCCAGATGTTCCAATGAAGTGAAATTAATCTGGTAGGTTCCACCCTCATGGCCACAACTTCTGACCACTAAAGATAGATTTCCCTTCTGAGAGAGTGCATTCACTTTACCACAGGATTTGCATCTGAGCATAGCAAAATTCAATTGAGAGAGAACAACGGAGATCTACACTTTTGGTTGAAAAATAAAGGAGGGATTCTGGCTATATTTGTTGAAAGAATTGTCCTTTGACCATCCTCATGAATTTTAGGATCTATAGGAAATTTATCTACTAAAAGGTTGCTGCTTCATTAGCTATAAATATATCACTCAATCAAGCAACAAATTTATTTATAAAGTACCTACTATTCATCAAGCATTCTGCTTGTGTCCTAGGGAATATATTGTCAAAAAAAGTAAAATAATGCCTACCCTCAAGCAGTTTATATGCTATCAGGAGTAACAAAATGCATATAAATATACATATATATAATAAATATATACACACATATGCACACACACATATATATGTGCTTATATATAGATATGTATGTATGTACATGTTGTATGTTTTTATGTATGTATATTTGGGGAGGAGAGACTCTAAGAAGCTTGAAAGGATCTAGGAAGATCTCTTTTAGAAAATGGTACTTGATTTGAGCCTTGAAGGAAACTAGGGAAGTAGAAAATCTATTCTAAGATACTAAGATAAGAGTTAAAGAGGGAATGCATTCTAGATAGGGAAGTTAGTCAGTGTTAAGGCACTTGGATGGCAGATGGAATACCATATATGAGGAACAGTAAGAAAGCCAATCTGAGTTTGTGAAGAGGAATAAAGCATAATTCTGGGAAAATAGAGTGAGAGCTGGGTCATAAAGTACTTTAAATATCACATAGAAGAATTTATATTTAATCTTAAAGGCTAGAAAGTCATTGGAATTTTTTGAGTGAGGGGCATGATGTATTCAGACATGTGTTTGTTGTTCAGTTGTTTCAATATGTTCAACTTCCTGTGATCACATTTGAGGTTTTCTGGGGGGAAAAACATTAGACTGGTTTGTCATTTCCTTCTCAAATTCATTTTACAGATGAGGAAAATGTGGCAAACAGAGTTAAATGACCTGCCCAGGGACACACGGCTATTAAGTGTCTGAAGCCAGATTTGAACTGAAGAAGATGAGTCTTTCTGACTTTAGGCTTGGTGTTCTCTTTGGGCTCATGCATTTTAGCAAAGTCATTTTGACAGCTGCAAGGAAAATGGGTTTGAGTGAAGAGAGACTTGAGATAGGGAGATTAATTAGGAGGCTTTTAATAGTCTGGATGGGAGATGATAGGGACTTGAACTAGAGTATAGGCCATATGAGGAGAGAGAACAAAAAAGGTAGGACAAGACTGACATAGATTGGATATGTGGGATGTGAATGAAAGTTAAAAGTTAAGCGTGAGACTTTGCTTGTAAATTAGGATGTCTAGAAGAGTGGTGGTTCTCCCAACAGAAATTGGGATGTTGGAAAAGTGTGTATTTTAGGGGAAAGATAATATCTCTTTTGATTTTGAGTTGACTTCAGGACATCCAGTTCAAAATGTCCAATTACCAGTTTGTGATATGAGTGAAGCTCAGAAGAAAGATTAATTCTGGATATATATCTATATCTATAACTATATATATACTATCATAGAGATGCTCCAGATACTGCTGCTGTTTCTGATCAATGGGAGACAATGATGTCATCACATGAAAGAGCACTGAGAGATAAGAGGATCTAGAATAGCCAATGTGCTAAACCCAGATAACATGATCTGGATGACCAACAAAGGAGACTGAGAGAATGGTCAGGTAGGAGAGAAAGGACTTTCACTTAATCCCAGAGAGAAGAGAATAGAAAGAAGATGGTGATAAGCAGTATCAAATGCTATAGAGAGGTGAAGAAAGAAAAGATTTAAGAAAAGATCACATATGTCAGTCAAAAGGTCATTGGCAACTTTGAAGACATCAATTTTAATCAAATGATGAGACTGAAAGCTAGATTTCAAAAGACTGAAATGCAAAAGACAGAGAAAAGAAGTTGGAAGCATTGACAATAATTTTCTTTCCTTTTCACTCCTAGGAGTTTGACTGAAAAAGAAATGAAGGACGGCTGGAGAAGAGTACTGTTGTATTTAGTGAAGATTTTTTTTTAAGGATAGAAGAAAGGCATTTTTTATGCATCAGGAAAAGAATTACAGAGTAAAGAAGAGAATGAAAAGAGGGATAATGATAGAGATAATCTACTGGATAAAGTAGGAATTAATAAAGGACACATTTAGAGAGGTTAAACATTACCAAATGAAGAAGAGTCATCTTTTCAAAGGAGTGGAGTAAAGGAAGAGAGAATATATCCTTCATTCCATGTAAACCTCAAAACGTTAAGAGAAATGAGAGATAAGGTATACCCAATGGTCAGGAATAACTTTATCAAATGAGGCTCGGCTAGAGCCAGTTAGCTAACCAGGGGGGAAAAGTGGTAGTAGGGGTGAGGAGGCAAGAGTAGAATCAAGATGAGGTGACATCTGGGGCATCTAGATGATGCAGTGAATAGAACATTGTCTCTGGAGCCAGGAGGATCTGAGTTCAAATCTGGCCTCAGACAGAGGCTTAACACTTTCAGGCTGAATGACTCTCAGCAAGTCACTTAGCCCAATTGCTTCATATAAACAAAGAAAGATGAAGTGACATCATTATCAATATTATCATCATCATCATCACCATAACTACCATCATCATCATCTCTATCACCACCACCACCACTATCATCTTCATCATCACCACCACTATTTCTTCTTCTTTTTTTATTATAGCTTTTTGTTTACAAAACATATGCATAGGTAATTTTTCATCATTGTCCTTTCAAAACCTTCTATTCCAACTTTTCTCCTCCTTCCCCTTACCCCCTCCCCCTAGATGGCAGGTAGTCTAATACATGTGAAATATGTTAAAGTATATGTTAAATACAATATATGTATACATATTTATATAGCTAACTTTCTGCACAAGAAAAGACAGATTTAGAAAGAAGGTAAAAATAATCTGAGAAGGAAAACAAAAATTGAGGCAGACAATAACAGAAAGAGTAGAAATGTTATGTTGTGGTCCACACTCATTTCCCATAGTTCTTTCACTGGGTATAACTGGTTCTCTTCATTACTGACCAATTGGAACTGATTTACCACTACTATTTCAATAGACAAAGTAGACATAATGTAAAGAATAAGAGATTTAGAGTCATATTACATGGATTTAGATCCCATTTCTGTTACTTGCTAACTCTTTGACCTTCAAAAAGTCTCTTTATTTCTCTTGGATCTTAATTTCAAAAATAAGGCAGCTGGATAATGTTATTTTTAAGGTTCTTCTAACTCTCAATCTAGGATCATTTCAGCAAATCAAACCCAGAAGATCATTCATAAAGATAAATAAGAGGCCATTCTTATCTTCAAGGAGTTTTTATCTAACGGAGGAGGCAAAACATATTTATGAAAAGATAACAGTTAAACACAGGGTGTGGTGATTGGCTAATAAGATCTACAGACAACAGTCCATATCAGAGGTGAGAAGTAGAGGAAATGTCTGGATGGATGCAGCAGTTAGAGGAGGTCCTATAAAGAAAGTTAGAGAGAAGCTAGATCTGGAAGAAAAGGTCAGATTTGGGGAAATGGAAGTAAGTTTTATATAGGTGCCTATTATGTACCAGGAACTTTTTTGAGCATTTTATGAGTGTTATTTCATTCAATTCTCATAACAATTAGGTACTGTTACTATGCCCATTTTATAGTTGAGCAAAGTGAGGCAAACAGGTAAATGACTTGCCCAGGTTCATATAGCTAGTGTATGAGGACAGATTTCAGTTTAGCTCTTCCCGATTCCAGGCCTAGCTATTTGTAAAAAAAAAAAAAAAAAAAAAAAAGAAAAAAAAAAAAAAAGGAGTAAGACACGCCTTTTAATCCGAAGAAAATGGATGAGGAAAGGTTCCAAGGCAAGAATGGAACTAGTTAGTGGTAGTTAGATCTGAGTTCTAATGTGAACCTGGACAAGTCATGAAAACATTCAATTTGTATTTCTTCAAGTGTAACATGAAATTCTAATAGGTAGCTAGCTATTGAAATAGATGGAATGCCAGTCTGGGAGTCAGAAAAACCTGAGCTGAAATACTGTCTCAGATACTTAATAGATGTGTGACCCTGGACAAGTCACTTAACCCTGTTTACCTCATTTTCCTCATCTGTAAAACTAACTGCAGAAATACAAAACACTCTAATATCTTTGTCAAAGAAAATCCTAAATGAAGTCACAGTCAGACATGACTGAAATAACCAAATGAGAAGTTTAGATGGACAAGAGCAGGAAGAGAGAGAGAGAAAGAGAGAGAGAGAGAGAGAGGGAGAGGGAGAGGGAGAGATACAGAGAGATACAAAGAGACAGAAAGACAGAGATAGAGGGACATAGAGAAAGAGACACAGAGAGATTCACAGAGAGAGACAAAGAGACAAAGAGAGACACACATAGAGAGACAGAGACAGAAAGACAAAGAGAGGGAAAGAGAAAGACAGAGAGAGAGAGAGAGAAGAGAGAGAGAGAGAAAGAAAAAGAGAGAGAGAGAGAAAGAGAGAGAGAAAGAGATACATACAGAGAATCATTATCTAAATTGAAAAGAACTGGGGGAAAAAAGAGGAATCCAATAAAGGGGGGAAAGAGTCCGGTGGTCTGCAAAAATCATGGAAGGTAATATATTGTCTTGATACCTTTGGCAACTCTGCCTTGAAGGCTTGTCACTGTGGAAACAGAACTTTTCTGCTATTCAGAGGTTATCAAAGCCTTGAACAGATCATTTCTTTTGTTTTAATGAGCACTGATTAACCAGTTTGATTATCCCTGCTAGAACTAAAACCATTCAGTTTTATCAAATCTGTAGTCTCCTGGAAATTGTAGGCAAAATTGTAGGCAAGACTTGCTTCTTGACCCCATTTCCCATTTTGGAGGCAAGTCCTATGAGGATAAATAGTCTTGCATTTTAATGCCAAGGACTAATTTGCTCTGATTTTGGAAAAATTTGTTTCCCAAGACCCATAAATAACATGAATTATGTTGATAAGTTGACATTTGTGACTCTCTGTCAAGTGCCATCATTTCTAGGAGGATGGGAAAGTAGTAGGGTGAAGCTTTCTCACAGCATTTACAAGTGAATGAAAAGTAAAATTCCTATAAGAAATAATCATCTTCTCCCTATGCA
This sequence comes from Sarcophilus harrisii, assembly GCF_902635505.1. Classification (NCBI taxonomy): domain Eukaryota; kingdom Metazoa; phylum Chordata; class Mammalia; order Dasyuromorphia; family Dasyuridae; genus Sarcophilus; species Sarcophilus harrisii. Next base: position 173,816,272 of record NC_045426.1, on the reverse strand, counting down.
ATCTTAATTGGGTTGGCAACACATATAAGTATCACTATGGGAGAGAAATCAGTGATTGTTGTCTGAGGGAAGAGCAGCTTTTTCAATTTGCTGAAGGTCCCCAACGAAGTTGTTTCTCAAAAGTTCCACCCTTTGTAATCACTTGAACGAGGATACATTCTTGCTTTGTTTGGCCTGCAAGGCTCCAGCTTTCAAAAACTAAGTCTTTCAAGCTTGGGAAATCTGCACATTTACAAAGTGAATGCTAGCTTGTTAAGGGGATTTTCATCTTTCTTTCAGGGGCTGTTACTGAAGTTCAAAGCAGATAAGTCTCTCTCAAAGGGTGGCAAACCACCAGAGTACAACTTATTCAATTTTCAAGGATGCTAAACTAAGATGAAGATATCTCTCAAGGCAAATAAAGCTTCACTGGCTAGTTTACCAAGAAAGAAGTTTAATAGATCTTCAAATAACATCTGAGTTATGTAAACTTATATGGAATTACTTACCCAGGAGGAGAAGGAGAATCTTTTTTTAAACCTTTTCCAATAAGGAATTTAAACTTAGAGGATTGTATAAAGAAGAATTCTACATTTGAAAACTATAAATGCTAAATTTGAAAAGTCCACTAAATATTATGTAAAGGCTTTAAAACAATCATATTATTCCCACAACAAAAATACTTCAAGCCTGTGTTAAATGTTTACAACTACTGTTATAATTCATCTTTATCAGGTTATGTTTGTTAACATTGAAAGAATTATATAAATGTTAATCATTAGTATTCAGGAAAACTCTTTTAGATTAATGTGTTTCATTTTCTTTCCCTCTTTCTTTTCCTCTACTCTTTCATGTTTAGTACTGGCTAGAGAAGAGGATGACCTTGCCAAAGTGATGTTATGATCAACTCTAAGGAGATTTTTATCAAATAAGTTACAGAGAATAATGCCTGAGAAGTGCTTTCAGCTCCTCCAAAGAATGATGAGTTCGATTTCTCCCTGTGGTTTTACTATCCACTGGGAGTACATTGGGCATTTTTGAAAATTGCATTAACTCATTAGGCCTAGTAGGAGATCACTTAGTAAATTATTAGTTCCAGGGACTACATTATGGTATGCAATCATATGAGTTTAAACAAATGGGAATGGAAATAATTAGGCCATGTCACTGCACTAATTTAAAAATTTTAGTGGCTCCCTATTGCCTCTTGGATAAAGTTCAAATTCCTTAGCTTGGCTTTTCTATTTGTATCACCAGAATGAAGCACAGTGCTTTGCACACAGTGAACAATTAATAAATGTTTTTCATTTATTCATTCATGACTCCAACCTGCCCATCTCAAATTACTCAGTGGATTACAGTCTATTTCCTAATCTTCTTCTGTCATTTCCTATCAGAATTTGGCACAGATAAAAACTCTTTTAAAAGCTTACTCTTCAGATTCTTTTTAATGTAATAATCTATGGAGATATGCCAAGTACCCATACAAGAGAGAATCCTTAAATATAAAAACAAAGGTTTTGATAAATGGTTGATTCAGGAAGCAGAGGTTGGATTAAAAAGATTTTTTGTATATATATATATATATATATATATATATATATATACATATATATCCTACTTTTCCTTTTAAAAATTTCTTTGTAATTTTTTATTATGAACTTGACAGTCATCAAAAAACATGAACATTTTCATAGAAAAGTACAAAGAAAAAAAATTACATATGACACTGAAAATCTCCTAAGGACAGCTTTAAAACACGCCCATGCATCATCATCATCATCTATTTAGCAATGCAAAGTATACTTAAAATGGGCAGCTAGGTGGCACAGTCAATAGACTGCCAGGCCTGATGTTAGGAAGATATCTTCATGAGTTTAAATATGGTCTCAGACACTAACTAGCTGTATGACTCTAGGAAAGTCACTTAATCCCATTTGCCTCAGTTCCTCATTGTAAAATGAGCTGAAAAAGGAAATGTCAAACCATTCCAGTATCTTTACAAAGAAAACTCCAAATGGGGTTGCAAAGAATTGAACATGACTAAAATAAGAATAACAGTAATGTATTAATAGATCAACACCATCATTCTTTGTGTCTCCATCTCAAATGCCTTAAGCTTTCTTTGGTGTATTTTTTTTTTTAATTTGACTGACATTCTCTTCTTCTTCTTCTTTTTTTAAAAATTTGCATCACTATCAATTCCTCTTCACCTTTTCCTGAAATATTCATCTCCAAACAAAAACTCTCCCCTATAACACATAGAGTTAAGCAAAGCACTTTTGAATTGCACTGTTTCTATCTGAAAATATGTCTCATTTTGTACTTATAGTTTGTCACCTTTTCTCTTAAAAATGATTATCATAATTCATCAGTCTTTTGGAGTTGTGATTGGTTATTGCATCAATCAGAGTTCTTAAATGTTTAAAGTTGTCTTATACAATTTGTAGTCAATGTTATAATTGTTTCCTCATTTTCCTTATCAGTTCATGAAAAAATTCCCATATCTTCTGGTTTTGTTTCTTTTTAACACTTATTATTAAATGATAATACTTCATTACATTTGTTCATCTATTCCCCAATTGATGGGTGCACACTTTTTTCCAATTCTTGGCCATAGCAAAAAGTGCTGCATTGAATATTTTGGTACACGTTGGTCCTTTTCCCTTTGTTTCTGACCTTGAATGGATATAAATCTAATAGCATTATTGGTAGGTCAAATGGCAGATATAGTTTAATGATTTTTTTTTGTATTTAATTCCAAATTGCTTTCTAGATTGGTTAGACAATAGCACAGATTTGCCAATGGTGTTTAAATAACATAATTTATTATATCTATAATAAAAAGAACAAAATAATATTATTATATCAATGAATGCAGGAAAAGCTTTTGATAACACTCATTTCTATTAAAAAAACTTTTCTTTGGATTATAAAAAAGCATTTCCCTAAAACCATCAGCAAACATTACTTGTATTGGGGGCCAGCTATAAGCCTTCCTAGTAAAATCAGATGTAAAATAAAGATGCCCATTGTCCTTGATATTATTCAATATTGGATTAGAAACTCTAGCAGTAGCAATAAGAGAAAAAATCAGAATAGGGGATGGGGTAATAAAATTGTCTCTTTTTGTAGATAACAATATGATGATATACTTGAAAAATCCCAAAAACTCAACTAAAAAATTAATTGAAACAGAACTCTGCAAGAAGAGATATCCCATTCAGGGTAAAATACTTGAGAGTACACTTGCCAAAACAAACCCAGGAACTATATGAATAAAATTATAAAAAAAAATTTAACGCAAAATCAAATTTACATTGGAAAAGTATTAATTGTTCATATGTAGGCAGAGCCAATTTTACCTAAACTAGTGTATATATTCAATGCCATCCCAATTAAATTACCAAAAATTATTTAACTGAGTTAAGAAAAATAATAACAAAATTCATTTGGAAGAACATCAAGAATATCAAAGGAACTAATAAAATAGAAAGGAGATTCAGCAGTACTGGATTTTATACTATATTATAAAGCAGTAGTTATTAAAAATATCTGGTACTGGCTAAGAAATAGAAAGATAAATCATGTGGAATAAAGTAAACACAAATTAAGATACCAAATGACTAGAGTAATCTTGGGTTTGACAAGGATAAAAACAAGTTTTGTATATAAGAATCCATTATTTGGTTAAAAAGTTTCTGTGAAAGCTGGAAACCCAGTCTGGCAGAAATTGAACATAGATCAACATCATCAAAATGATAACATGACTTAGATATATAGATATTACAAGAAAATTTGAAGAAAATGAAACACATTACTTATCAAACTTATGGATAGGTGGACAATTTATGAATAAACAAGAGAGAGAGAATAACATTAAGTATAAAATAATTAATTTTGATTACATTAAATTTTAAAAGATTAAACAAATAAAACCAAAATAGTCAAGATTAGAAGACAAGCACAAAGTTGGGGAGAAAATAAAGTATTTCAGATAAAAGTGGTTCTTTTGCTATTGTTGTTATTTTTCCTTTGGTTATAAACCCAATTCATTGATCTGTTCTTTTTCTTTTCTATTGATATAATTATTCAGAGATATATATTTTCCTCAAGGACTACTTAGAATATATCTCAAAAGTTTTGATATGCTATTTCATTGTTGGTCACTTTCTTTGATGAAATTTACTATTATTTATATGATTTGTTTTTTGATCCAATGGTAATTTAGGAGTAAATCTGTCTTCTTGAAAGTATGAATACATACAGTTAAGACATCTGTAAACTCCTTTTTAGTACCCATCCAATAATTGCTAAAGATTTATTGTATACAACTTCTGAAATTCTATTCAGATCTTTAACTTTCCTGTTTTTATTTTAATAAAATTTGCCTCGATCATAAGGGGACTAATTGAGGTTCCCAGATAATACTTTCACTGTCTCTCCCTACAATTTGAGTGGCTTTTATTTTCTTAAAGTATGTGAACACTCTATTATTCAATATATTTGTGTTACATGTTGATATATTTATAGTGTCTTTTTGCATAATGATGTCTCCCTAGTTAGCTTTTTAAATCATCTTCATCTTTTACTTTTGTCTTGACTGATATCATGATTGCCACTCCTACTTAACAATCACTTGAGATATAATAAATAATATGCTATCTCCTCATTTTAATTCTGTGTATTTTTAAAAGTGTGATTCTTACAAACATTAATTGTTGGATTCTATTTTTTAGCTGATGCTATTAACCTTTGTTTTGAGCGAATTTATCCCATTCAGTGATTACTTGGTATCCCATGTCTTTAAATTTTTTCCACTCTTTATCCCCATCCCTAACTTTAAAATATATATATATATATATATATATATATATATATATGAATAAGGAATACATCAAATCTAGCAATCTACAACTGAAGTAGTCTGTTTCCACTCCACTCCACTTCCCACTCCACTTCTTCTTTTCATTTCACTCAAAAACCTGATTTTCTCTCTTTTATATTTTGTCTCTTTTTGGTCTCTCATTTGTAATCCTCTGAAGTTAATATTTGTTTTCTTTTCCCTTCCCAATTTTATTCTCTTAATCTCTTTCTCTCACCTCTTTTTCTTTATTTCCTCATGGGATGTAATGAAAATTTTTTATTTTATCATCTTTTATTGAACTTTTAGAAATGTAAACAAGCAAACAACAACAAAACTCATTTCTGTATATTTTCTTATATCATAAATTCTCTCAATTTTGAATAAATTTTTAATATTTTTTCCATTGATAATAACAGACATGACCAGTCCCAAATCAACAGCAAGGAAGTTATCAACTGCTCATAACTTTTACATATTCTCCCTTGTTTTTGTAACTGACTGACATTATAATAGGCATTACCCATCCATCAAACTTCAGCTTATTTTTTATCTCCTTCATGAAACACTCACTAACTGCTCCAGCTCCCAATGATTATTTTCTCCAATGAATTTAAAACATTTGCTTTATTGATGTAATGAATTTCTATACCAGATAATTTTGATTTTGTGTATGTATACACATAGACATATGTATAGTATATGTATGTGTGCCACACCAGTGTATGTGAATGTGCACAATAGATTTGGTCAGATTTTTTAAAAAATGATTTCATTAAATATTCATGATTCTCTTGGAGCCTAATGATTCTTCAATTCTATTTCTTTGACCTATTTTCCAGGTCAGTTGTTTTGAAGAATAGATACTTTATACTTCTAATTTTTCAATATTTATCCTTTGTTTTAATATTTCCTGTAGTCTCATAGAGTTACTGAGTTCTGATTGGTTCATTCTATCTGTCATGGAGTTAACTACTTGAGTGAGATTTTCCATCTTGTATTCATTTTAATATTATTATCATTGTTTCATTTCTTCCAACAATTCTTATAGTTCTTGTAACCCAACTCGTTAGGGAGATTTTTTTTTCCTTCTTCTGTTTTTATCTTTTTATCTTTTTCTCAAACCATAGAATTTGTTATTTGACTACAAAGTACCAAGCAACCACTAGTTAAGATCATATATAATAGAGCTACAGTCAAGAAAAGTATCTTGAATAGAATATTCTAATATGCTTCAACTAAGAATAACTTACCATATAAAACTGAACAAAATCAAGACAAAAATGGAACTTTAAGGAAATGGAGGACTTCTAAGAATTTCTGAAGGAAAAACCAATGCTAAGTGGGATCTTTGAAGTTCAAACACACAATATTAGTGTTTTCTTCTATTCATATACCTAGCTTAGTATTGAGATTGAAAATTTGTGCTTGGTACAATTGCTGCTCCCTCTATTATGCTTGAATGAACTCATCAAGTTGTATTTATCCTGTTGTCACTGTAATCTAAATACTACCACTTTTATTCTGAATTTGATGGGTAATACAAGGTTCAATCCTCTTCAGAAACCATGATTTTTTTGGCTTAGTCTCCTAGTGGTTTCACTCAGTCTTCATTTGATCTCATCTCTATATTCCTCTCTTTGCATGGTTCTCAAACAGAAGTTGTTTCTCTTCTTTCCTCTGGCCCTGATAGACTCTAACTCTATGTAGTCCATTGCATTGGTATTAGATCTTCTGTATGACCCTCCATGCTTATGTTCTTATGGTGCTGTGACTGTCTTGTCTCCTGCTATGGCTATAATGTGGGATACTGGGCATTCTGTTGCCTGGGTACTAATCTACGTACTGTGCCTGTCCTTTGTCCTAGTATGGCTTTATTGCTCAAGCACTGTGACTTCTACTTCCCTTAGCTTGCTTATTTAAAATGCCCACAGGCTTCTTTAATTTTTCTTGATCAATTCTGGATTAAGCAGAAAAAATTTTTTTCTTTGATTTTCTTTATCATTATTCCTTCTGGTAAATTTTAGAACTTATTGTAATCTTTTTGAGAAAGCTAAGCTCCATTTGTTCTTTCACATTGCCATTTTAAACAAAAGTTAATTTTAATGAGACAGTTACTTTTTCCAAACCCTGCCATCCATAACATCTCCTGACATGCTCACAATCCTTGTTTCTTACAACTGTCAAGTGAATTGAATTAGATACTGCACTCCTGTTCTTGCCCCACTAATTCTGATTCTGTACACTACTGAATGATTACAAGACCTAAAAATGATTGTGTTGTACCCAAGAAGAATGTTTAGAAGAATGTATGTGTAAAATATTGTCTAGACTCTACTTAAAGATTCTCAATGAGGGGAAACTTTTAACTTCCCAAGGCAGCCTATTATACTTCTGTATTGTTCTGTTAGTAAGATTTTCTTTATCTCTAGCCAAAATTTGTTTCCTTGCAACTGCTGTCCATTCATTGTTTCTGGTTCTGCTCTGATAAGACTAGAAGAACATGACTGTTCCTCTTTCTATAGGATGATCTTTTAAATACTTGAAAATGGTTCTAATGTTCCTGTGAGCTATTTCTTCTTCATATTAAATGTTCCTAGTTCTTTCAGCTAAACCTCACAGGACATGGAGTTAAGACTCTTAAGTATCCTTGGAATGCTTTATCTATTGAGCCAACTAGCTGCCCTTATATTTGTAAGAATAGTATTAACCAAGGAAAACTGAGGTGGGATACACAAAAGTTGCCCATTTGCTGGATATTCACTGTTCCCTAATTCAGTCTTGAGTTTGTAATTTAAAGTGGATATCAGTTAAATCTTATCCTGTCCTAATCTAACCTGAATCTGAATACATAGACTTGTACTTTGACTCCTTGACTATTTTCTTTCTTGCCTTGATTGTCCATTCCCCCTTTCTCTTCTCTCCTAATAATAATAAGAGAGCAGACAGCATATAGTTTAAAGAGAAGTCATTCAAATAGATAAAAGTAGTAGTCTATTTTCATTTTTAATAGTTACTTTTGAGCTGCAGCACTGCCCTTCCTATCATGAAAACCTATACAAATTTAAGACAAATGGAATAATAAATCTTCAAAATAAAAGACTCTAGTTTCACTCAAAGAGAGCTGGACCAGAATTATCCAATTTTGTCTCTGAAGATGGAGTTCTGCCCCCTTAAAGAGCTGTGAATGGTGGAAAGGAAACACAAATTCTATTATAAATATATATGTGGCATAGATGAGAGAGCCATCTGTGTTTGGCTAGTTTGTGATTAAAAACAACTCATAGGGCTCTTGTCCATCTGAATCTCCCCCTTTCTAAGACTATTTTATTAATTTTATTAATCTAAGACTATTTTATTCAATTTTGTGTTCTTAGTAGAAATGTTAAACTTGGAAGATGATTCTGGATGAATAGATGCTCTCTCTCTCTCTCTCTCTCTCTCTCTCTCTCTCTCTCTCTCTTTCTCTCTCTCTTTCTCTCTCCCTCCCTCCTTTTCTCTCTCTCTGTCTCTCACTCCCTCACTCCCTCTCTCTTTTTCTCTCCTTCTCTCCCTTCCTTCCTCCCTTTCTCTTTTGTTTTGTCTCAGCACCTCTCAGTCTCTCTTCTGTCATTCTCTTTCTCTTTGCCTTTCTTTCTCTCCGTTTCTGTCTCTCAGGCTTTGTCCCTATTTCTGCTTGTCTGTCTCTCAGTCCTTCCCCTCCTTCTTTTTCCCTCCTCTGCTCAATGTGTATTGCTGTCATATTTGGTAGTTCTTCACTCAGGAAATGATCTCATTCACTTGAAACAAAAGTGATATTTAAATTTCAGTTTATACACGCAGAGTTCCAGTATTTCCCTCCAGCTTCTTAAGTTTTTCTGGCTGGCCCCTTGTAAGAAATTAGCTTCCTTCTGCCGAGATAGACAGTGATAACAGTCATACTCAGAAACACTGCCCAAGAGTGAGCTTTATTCTATCTGACCCACACTTCCTCCACAGCTGCCAGCCTAGCTTCTGATTGATGCCAACTTTGCAGAGTCTATTTGGAAAATTCATCTAGATTCTCATTCCAATCTAAGCATGTCTGATAGCTCTCTGACACAGAGCAAGCTGACTGGACATTTCAGTATACTGAAGTGATTATAGTCATCGTACTCCATATTTCCACAGGGTTTTAAGATTTCAAAGTTCTTTCCTCATTTATACTACTTACCTTGTGAGGTGAGTAGTATAAATATTATATTGTCCCCATTTTATAGATGTAGTAATTGACATTCTATGAAGTTTAGTAATTTGCCCAAGATCTCACAAAGGGAAATACAATGAATAATTATGATGTTCAGTTGTTTTCAGCTGTGTCTAGCTTTCATGACACTATTTGGGTTTTTCTTGGCAAAGATCCTGGAATGGCTTGCTATTTCCTTCTCCAATTAATTTGACAGATAAGGAAACTGAGGCAAACAGAGTTAATTGTCTTGCCAGGGTCATACAGCTAATGAGTATCCGAGAATAGATTTGAACTCAGAAAGATGAGATTTTTCTGACTCTAGGCCTGACACTTTATCCACTGAACCACCTAGCTATCTAAAAAATGAATGACAGTAGTATTCTAATTTTGTTTTTACTTTTCCAATGAGTCAATTGGGGAAAAAACATCAATTAAATCCTTACTATGTGCAAAGCATTGTGCTAAACATTATGGACATAAATAGGAAAGACAGTCTGCTCTCAAGGAGCTCAAATTCAAATCAAGAAAGATAACATATATTGCAATTATAGAGTGGATGGAAAGACTAGGAGGCTTTTAGGGTACATTGTGACAAAGCAAATAGTAATCAACCTTTAGTATCATTTTTATTAATACAATTGTATCAATTTCTTCTGTTCTCAGATTTTTGGCTTTACTAGTTGAATGATAATATTTGACTGGTGGTTTTGGCAATGACAGAGATAGAAGTTCCCTTTCCTACAGGGATTTCTCATCTTGGATGCTATCTGTGGGTGAGCTTAGAAGCTGAGCTAGTGGCCTGGGTGTGGGTGTGCTTATATTTTTGAGGCTTCTGGGAACAATGTTCTGAATTGTATCCAGTGGAATCCAAGGAAAGTAGTGGTCATGGTGGTTAAGGTGGTGATGGCAGCAGTTTGATCAATCTGGCAAATCCATCTCAACTCTATTTGAGAGTTCTATTTCAGCTAGGCTAGCTTTGCTGCCCTGGCAGTGGTGGTGGTTGGCAGTTGATCTTTGTGGGGTTAAGCTTCTTCTCTAAAGGGAAGAGTTGCTCTCTTAGAAAATGATTATGGTGGAATCTGGTAGAAGTAGTTTGTGTCATAGTATATATTGCTATGCTTGGGGTTCTCTGGATTACCTAACCCATGGGATCAATTGTTTGGGAATTAGACTATTTGCAAAAGCTGTCCATATTATGAATATAATCAATGAACTTTTAAAATAGCAGACATGTTGGTAATTAGCAAACCAAGCTTTAGATTCAGTTATTTTTTCACTATAACAATGAAGAGGTCTTTCTAGAATAGTATTGGATAAAATCTGTTCTCCCATCTGATTGTCCACTATTTTTGGTGCCATATAGTCATCATGTCCTAAAGCCTTAAGAGTTATCTTTGACACCTTCTCCCTGCTGCTATTTAGGTTCTAAATCCTACCATTTGTGCCTCAGAAGTATCTTTCTTTGTTTGCCCTACTTTCTCTAATATTATTACCAATAATTTTAGTTTGTTCCCATTTCTGGGTCTTCTACCATGTGTTCAATATCATGTTTCAGAATGTATTCTCTTATCTATTCTTCAAAGGTAACAAGACTATAGGAGGCGATCTCATAATAAACTAATTTTACCTCTTAAATAAGTTAAAAGAATAAATTTTATATGTTAGTACTTATAATGGCTTAATTTGGTAGGAATCCCAATATGGTTTTGTTGGGGGGTGGTGTGGGGAGGCAAATATATTATTTCATTAATATAAGAATGCTTTGATGAGGAAATCTACCTTATTTCATATCAAAACTGTCAAGCAACCTAAATATTTTGGGCACTAAGAATTTAAGTCATTTGCACAGGCTCATATAGACAATGTGTCTCAGAGGTTGGATTTGATCTCAAGATTTGCTGAGGATGAGTTATTTTCTGTATCCACTATAGCAGTTTGCCTCTCAGATTATATTTGCATTTTGATACTGATTTCCTTCTTCCGTTTCTTCTTTTCCTCCCTTCCTCCCTTCCTCCTTCTCTCCTTCTCTCCATCTCTCTTTTCCTTCCTTCCTTCTTTTCTTTTTCATCTGACAATAAATCAGTGAAGAGATCTCCTGTTATTGAGAACTTGTGTTGATCAGCAATTTGCCTTTAATATAATGCTATGCACTATAAAAGATTTAGTGACTTGCCCAAGGTCACACAGCTAATTCAAATGTTAGGCAGGACTTAAGCCAGATCTTCCAGACCCAAGGCCAACTTTTATCCACTTGACACTATAGATTTTTACTTGATTTTACACAAAAGAATAAATAATGAAGGAATTTCTGGCATCCAGGTAGTGATCATCATAAAGGGGGTTAAGAGAGAAGAGCTGACAATATGGATAGAAATACTAAATAGAAATTTCATTTTTAGAAAACTCAGTCTTTATATCTGGACTCTACCATTTCACCAACATTCAGCCTATTTCATCTTCTATACAATGAGGATGGGAGAGGAACTCCTTTAATTCCCCTCTAACTGTAAGTCTCATGATTTTTTTCCAAGAACCTCTCAAATCACAGCATTGAAGTCACTATCTGCTGCCAAAAGCACAGTGACAGAAAAAAAAAAAAGATTTTCTAAGGAACAATATCACTTGCAATTCCTAGAGAACTGAAACCTTGAGAAGCAATATCAACTGCAATCCCAAAGAATCAGAGGCACTTCTGAGTTAAGGACCAGAACACATACCAGGAGACCAGTGACCACATCTCTCCTCAGATCATACCACATTGAAAAAAACCCCAAAACCAAAGTTTCACAATCCTTAGGATTAGCTCCAAGAAAAAAAAAAAAAAAGTAAAAAAGTCTGAAGCTTAGGACAGTATCTTCAGTCCTCACTCCACTCCACATGCAATACACATAATGGGAGTAGAGTCCAGCATTAACAAAAAGATAAAAGTGAAGGAATAGGTTTAAAAAACTAAATAAATGAAGAGCTTGAAAATAAAAAGCTACTATGGTGACAAGGAAGATCAAAATACAAACTTAAAGTAAGAAAATGTTAAAATAGCTACAAGCAAAACCTCAGAGGGGAAAAAAAGTGAACAAGTCCAACAAGAATTTCTAGAAACTTTAAGAAATGATTTTCAAAATCAAATAAGAATAGTAGAACAAAAATTAAGTAAATAAAATAGAAATAGAATAATTGGCAGTTTGGGGAAAGAGGCATAAAATACTGAAGAAAATAACATCTAAAAATAGAATTGGACTAAATGGGAAAAAGAGGCATAAAACTTCACTGATGAAAATGATTAAAAAAATTATCACAGGATCGACCAAATTTTTTAAAAAGGTACAAAACCTCAATATTTTTTTTAAATTGATAAAATACAATACCCATTTTTATTAAAAAATACTGGCAAGCATAGGAATCAATAGAGCCTTTTTCAAAATAAGCAGTATCTGTCTAAAACCAAGAGTAAGCATCATCTGTACCTCTAAACTGGAGGGTATCTATCCCTCTACTTCTTAGTTACCAGCTAAGCGCCTCAACATTTGGCTTCAATTTATTACTCTGGTAAAAAGAGATTCTATCTCTGTCTTTGAATTTACAGTTCAATGCTTACCCTCAGCCATTTTACCTATGTTCATTACTTGATGACTTTTCTCTACAAACTATAAAGACATCGGAACTCTTTATTTACTATTTGGCCCCTGAACAGGCATAATTGGCACAGCCCTAAGCCTCCTAATCTGAGCAGAACTTGGCCAACCAGGCACTCTCATCGGTGATGACCAGATCTATAATGTTATCATAACAGCCCATGCCTTTGTAATAATTTTCTTTATAGTTATACCCTTTATAATTGGAGGCTTTGGTAACTGACTGGTACCCCTAATAATTGGGGCTCCTGATATAGCATTCCCTCGAATAAACAATATGAGTTTCTGACTGCTACCACCATCATTCCTTCTCCTTCTAGCATCTTCTTTTTTTTTTTTTTTTTTTTTTATTTAATAGCCTTTTATTTACAGGATGTATACATGGGTAACTTTACAGCATTAACAATTGCCAAACCTCTTGTTCCAATTTTTCACCTCTTACCCCCCCCCCACCCCCTCCCCTAAATGGCAGGATGACCAGTAGATGTTAAATATATTAAAATATAACTTAGATACACAATAAGTATACATGACCAAAACATTATTTTGCTGTACAAAAAGAATCAGACTCTGAATTATTGTACAATTAGCTTGTGAAGGAAATCAAAAATGCAGGTGGGCATAAATCTAGGGATTGGGAATTCAATGTAATGGTTTTTAGTCATCTCCCAGAGTTCTTTTTCTGGGTATAGCTAGTTCAGTTCATTACTGCTCCATTAGAAATGATTTGGTTGATCTCGTTGCTGAGGATGGCCTGGTCCATCAGAACTGGTCATCATCTAGTATTGTTGTTGAAGTATATAATGATCTCCTGGTGCCTTCTAGCATCTTCAACAGTTGAAGCCAGTGCTGGAACCGGATAAACAGTCTACCCCCCTCTAGCAGGCAACCTAGCCCACACAGGAGCATCTGTAGATCTAGCTATTTTCTCACTCCACCTAGCAGGGATTTCATCCATCTTAGGTGCTATTAATTTTATCACAACAATCATCAACATAAAACCCCCTGCAATATCTCAATATCAAGCACCACTATTTGTTTGATCCGTAATAATCACAGCAGTTCTACTCCTTCTATCGCTACCAGTACTAGCGACTGGCATCACAATACTACTAACAGACCGTAATCTCAATACAACATTTTTCAATCCTGCTGGAGGAGGAGACCCAATTCTATATCAATACTTATTCTGATTCTTCGGTCACCCTGAAGTATATATTCTAATTCTACCAGGATTTGGGATTATTTCTCATATTGTCACATACTACGCAGGTAAAAAAAGAACCTTTTGGCTACATAGGAATAGTCTGAGCAATAATATCCATTGGCTTCCTAGGCTTCATTGTATGAGCACACCACATATTTACTGTTGGACTAGATGTTGATACACGAGCATATTTCACATCAGCTACTATAATTATCGCAATCCCTACAGGCATTAAAGTATTTAGCTGACTGGCCACACTACACGGAGGCAACATTAAATGATCTCCAGCAATATTGTGAGCCTTAGGTTTCATTTTCCTCTTTACAATCGGAGGTTTAACAGGAATCGTGTTAGCCAATTCATCCCTAGATATGGTTCTTCATGATACATACTATGTAGTAGCCCACTTCCATTACGTCCTATCCACAGGCGCCGTTTTTGCAATTATAGGAGGCTAAACTTGAATTTTCCCAATTAGTTGAAGAGTGAACCAAGGATGTCTATTACCATTAGTATTATTCAATATTATTAAAATGACAAGAAAAATAAATTGGAAGAATAAAAATAAGCAATGAGAAAGCTATCACTTTTGCAGATGTTATACTGATATACTTAGCAAACTATAGAGAGCCAACTAAAAATGATTTTAAATAATGAACAACTTTAGCAAAGTTGCAGGGTATAAAATAAACCTATACAGATCACCAGTACTTCTATATGCTATAAATAAAACGGCAGGAACAGATAGGAAGAGAAATTCCATTTAAAATAACTATAAACAATATAAAATACTTATCCACCAAGCCAAACCCATGGACTATATGAACTCAACTACAAAATACTTTTTCACATAAATAAAGTCAGATCTAAATATTTGGAGAAATAATAATTGCTCATGGGTAAGCTGAGCCAACATAATAAAAATGACAATTCAACTTAAGTTAATTTACTTATTCATTGTTCTAAGAATTATTTCATAGATCTAGAAAAAAATTGCTACAAAATTCATCTGGAAGTACAAAATGTCAACAGAATCAAGTGAATTAATGGAAAAAAATGTGAAGGAAGGCAACTGAATAATACCAGATTTTTAACTATATTACAAGGGCGGGGGGTAATATGAAAACGAACTGGTACTAGATAAAAAAAATTAGTGATGGAGGAGTGGAATAGATTAGGTATGCAATTTGTCGTTTAGTCGAATCTAATTATTTATGAATCTATTTGGATTTTTGGGTTTTTTTGGCAAAAATATTGAAGTAGCTTGCCATTTCTTTCTCCAGCTCATTTTATAGATAAGGAACTGAGGAAAATATGGTGAAGTGAATTGCCCAGGGTCACAATGCTAGTGAATGACTAAAGTTGGACTTAAACTCAGCAAGATTACACTGCCTGGAATGTGCACTCTAAATATTATTTCATTTAGCTGCACCAAGGTATATGGGAAAACTAGGAAGTAATTTGAAAGAAACTAGGGAGAGACCAATGTCATATACCAAGATAAAGTCAAAATGGATTAATGATTTAGACATAAAGATTGATATCATAATTAAAATAAGGGAGCATGAAAAACTTACCAATCAGATCTATGCTAAGGGAAAAGTTTATGATTGAACAAGGGATATTTCATGGGAAATAAAATGCATAATTCTGATTACATTCATTTAAAAAGTTTTTGCACAAATAAAACAAATATAGTCCAATTAAAAGGAAAACAGCAACAGCAAGTTTCTCTGATAAAGACCTGATTTTTCAAATATAGAGGCAATTGAGCTAAATTTATAAAAATATGAGCCATTTTTCCAATTGATAAATGGTCTAAGGATATGAACAGGCAAATTTTCAGAAGAAAGCAAAGCTACCAATAGTCACATAAAATACTTTAAATTACAGTTGATTAGAGAAATGCATTTTAAAATAACTCAGATATGACCTTCCACCTATCAGATTGATTAGCATGACAGGAAAAGAATATGAAAAATGTGGAAGGAATATGGAAAACTTGAGACACATGCCCTGTTGAAAGAGGTTTCAAGTAGTCTAACTATTATGGAGAATGATTTGGAACTATATCCAAAGGGTATACCCTGTGATCCAAAAATATAATTTTTGTGGAATGCGTAGTAAACTATTATTTATTGCATTATTGAAAATAGATCAACTAGCAAACAGCTAAGTTTTTATTCCAAAGAACTCAAAGAAAAAAGGAAAAGGATCTTTTTGTACAAAAATATTTATAGTAGTATTTTGTGGTGGCAAAGTATTGGAAATTGAGGTGATCTCCATTAGTTTGGGAATAACAGAACAAGTTGTTGTATATGTTGCTATGGAATACTATTGTGTTTTTTTTTCCTTTGAAAGTTATTTTTTTTTAATTTAATAGCCTTTTATTTACAGGTTATATGTATGGGTAACTTTACAGCATTAACAATTACCAAACCTCTTGTTCCAATTTTTCGCCTCTTACCCACCACCCCCTCCCCCAGATGGCAGGATGACCAGTAGATGTTAAATATATTAAAATATAAATTAGATACACAATAAGTATACATGACCAAACTGTTATTTTGCTGTACAAAAAGAATCAGACTCTGAAATATTGTACAATTAGCTTGTGAAGGAAATCAAAAATGCATGTGTGCATAAATATAGGGATTGGGAATTCAATGTAATGGTTTTTAGTCATCACCCAGAGTTCTTTCTCTGGGTGTAGCTGGTTCAGTTCATTACTGCTCCATTGGAAATGATTTGGTTGATCTCATTGCTGAGGATGGCCTGGTCCATCAGAACTGGTCATCATATAGTATTGTTGTTGAAGTATATAATGATCTCCTGGTCCTGCTCATTTCACTCAGCATCAGTTCGTGTAAGTCTCTCCAGGCCTTTCTGAAATCATCCTGTTGGTCATTTCTTACAGAACAATTATGGAATACTATTGTGTTATAATAAATGATGGGAGCAGTTAGGTGGCACAGTGGATTGAGTGCCATATCAGGTGATAGACCCGAATCCAAATTTGGTCTCAGATACTTCCTAGCTATGTGATCTTGTGTAAGTCATCCAAGTCAATTGTTTACCTTAGTTCTTCATTTGTACAATGATCTGGAAGAGAAAATGGCAAACTACTCCAGTTGCTTTGCCAAGAAAACCACAAATGGGGTTATGAAGAGTTGCATGTGATTGAAAACTATTGAACACATAATAAATTACAAGGGGGTGGTTCCAGAAATCTTATACGGAAAGAAGAACTTATATGGGAAGTTTGACATGAACTGATACAAAGTGAACAGAATCAAGACAACATTGCATATAGAAATAGCAATATTGTAAAAATTATCACTTGTGAAAGACTGATTAACACAGGTATCCAAGATAATTTCAAAGGACTCATGATGAAAAAGTTATCCACCTCTATGGAGAGAGAACTAATGAACTTTGAATACAGAATGAAAACACATTTTTTTCTATATTATTAGTGTGTGTGTTCTTTTATAATCTTGCTAATATGGAAATTTTTATATAACTTTACATACAAAATTGATATTTTGTTTGCTTTCTTAAATAGTAGGGAAGGGGCAGATGGAAAGAATTTGGAACTCAAAAAATTTTAGTGGATATAATTTTTTACATGTAATTGGGAAATATTTAATTAAATAAAATATATTTAAAAAATAATTAGTGTTAACTAACCTATTTGTTCTGTGGTGGTGGGCTTAAATGGAAAGAGATGTATACATCTTATAATTATTTATAAAACTGACTATATGTCCCAATTCCTCAAAGTTTGGAGAAGCAGAAGGGAAACACCTGCAAGAAAAATAGTTAAATGCTTGCCTTGTTCTGGAAACTGTACTACATTTACCTCACACTGAGCAAAATAGTAAAGATGACAGAGAAAGACTGACTGTTGGAAGCACTGTGAAAAGAAAGGCACTCTAATATGCCATTAGTAAAACCATGAATTTATCTAATCATTTTTGAAAGCAATTTGAAATAATTATAAACAACAAGACTACAATGTTCATACCTTCTGATTCAGAGATCTTACTGCTAGCCACATGGAGATCAAAGACTGAAAGGTCCCACATGCACCAAATATTGATAACAACACTTGTAAATAGCACAGAACTGAAAACAAAATTGGTGCTTATCAGTTGGAGATTGACTAAACAAATTGTGGCATACTGATATAATGAAATACCACTCCTCAGGAAGGAATATCAAATATCAAGAATCCAGCGAAACACAGAAATATTTATATAAACTGGTAGGTAGAACCATAGAGGGAAACATACATTGAATACAACCACATAAAAGACATGAAAAATAAACAGCCTGAAAGAAAGATAATTGAAATGACCAAAATTGGTTCTAGTCAAGTGTTGAAAGAATACATATCCCTCTCTTTGAAGAGGGAAGGGACCATGGATTTGCAATATAGCATATACTGTCAGAAATGCTTGATGTGATAATTAGTTTTGTTGTACTGCTATTTTCTTTCTTTATAATTTTTATTATGAAAGATGACTCTGGGTTGAGAAGGGGAAGGGCTGTCTTTTAGAAAAGTAATGTGAAATGAAGGTAATGTAAAAACAGTTGGTATAAGTAAAAATAAGTTTAACATTTAGTCACTTTGAGTCAGTTCATATGTCTTCCCATACCTTCAATCAATCAATCATCAAGCATTTATCAAGTGCTTACTGTGTACCAGGCACTGTGTAAGAATTAGGAACAATGAAAAGCAAAAGCACAGTTTCTCCCCTCAAGGGAGTTCATATTCAAATAAGAAAGGGGCAAATCTCTCTATCTTTTTTTTGAGAGAGACAGAAGTGAAGGAAAAAATAATGAGAGAAGCTGTCTGGAAAATATGAAATGAGTAGGAGTGAAGAAAATGGAACTCTTAAAATGATTTCAATTTTATCAATGAAATATGAGATAAGACCCTCAGTTGAGAGAGTAGAAGAGAAAATGCCATAGGAGACTTGAGAAGGGATTAAAAGTTTAAGAAAAGTCAGTGGTGAGTGGAAGAGTGAACCTACCTGAAAGTTATAAAGAGATTGACTTGTTTCATGAGAACCAATCAAGATGATATAGCATATATTTTTAATGCATACAATAAGCATGATTTTGTTATATACTCTTTGTTTAGCAGCATGTGAATTGATATAAAGGCAGAAGATGATGAAAGTAGTTTGATTATTCTTAATTTTCTTCATTTCTGTATGTAGTTACATTTACATTTAGGTGCCATGATTGTTTTTTTTAACCTTTTTATTTATGCAAAACATATCACTTTTCAACATTGACCCTTGTATAGCCTTCTGTTTCAGATTTTTCCCTCCTTCCTCCTACCGCCTCCCCTAGATGGCAAGCAATCCAAAATATGTTGTACATGTTAAAATATATGTTAAATACAATATTTATAAGCATATTATACAATTCTCTTGTTGCACAAGAAAAATCAGATCAAAAAAGGAAAGAAAATGAGTAAGAAAACAAAATGCAAGTGAACAGCATAAAAAAAATGAGAATGTTATGTTGTGACCCACATTCAGTTCCCACAGTTCTTTCTCTGGATGTAGATGGCTCTCTTCATCACAAGATCTTTGAAACTGGTATCAATCATCTCATTGTTGGAAAGAGCCTGGTCCATCAGAATTGATCACTGTATAGTCTTCTTGTTGCCATGTACAATGAACTCCTGGTTCTGCTCATTTCACTTAGCATCAGTTTATGTAAGTCTCCCCAGGCCTCTCTGAAATTATCCTCCTCATCATTTCTTACAGAACAATAATATTCCATAGCATTCATATATCATAACTTATTCAGCCATTCTCCAGCTAATGGGCATCCACTCAGTTTCCAATTTTTTCCCATTACAAAAAGGGTTGCCACAAACATTTTTGAGGTGCCGTGATTGTTTAGGCATTGGATAGTAATTACTAGTTCAACATAAACATGTGACAAGTTCACAATGGCCATTCTCTTTGTCAAAAGGTAGATTTATTTAGGGGAAAAGGTTACAGACACCAGAAGTGACAAATATGTAATAGATTTGGGAGGGCATATAGTTAGACTAACCAGAGTTAGCCAGAGTAAAGAGAAAGACATTATTAGAGGAAAGGCACTATGAGAATAGAGGGAAAGAGTAATTTCGTAATAGACTTAGTCCTGAAAAAAACTTAGCAAAGATCTTCATCATTAATAGATCTTTTATAGGAAAAAAATAGGCTTGGGGTTTCCCAGTCATAAAGGGAGGGTCAAAGAGCTAGAGGGAATATACCTGGCAGACCAGATTGTCTAATGATATGTTACTAATCAATATCTCAAAAGTTTTCCAAAGATGCACAGAGGTTTGAGGGATAGACAAAGTAGTTCCCTCTTGACAAGCATTTCTTCAAACAGGATATTGTTATTGGAATTGGTTATATTTATTAATACCAGATGGACTTCTTCCTGACAGAGGAAGATAGTTCACATCAGTCAATAGCATTAACTTTATTATAAGTTCTTTATTTTTCTGTATAGCATAATTTGAGATCTAGAAGTTTTATTCTCCATTAGAAAAAAAATATTGTCAAGTTTTTGTCAAAATGAAAACATTGAGAGATACAGTAAAGTTTTGATATATGAAAAAATCTTTCATAGGACATAGAAAGAAATGGCTGATTTTTAACCTAGAAAAGTCATAGAAAAGCAGAGGGATAAGGGGTTTGAGTATGACACAATAACTTCAAGTATTTGAAAAGCTAATCTTATTCGGCTTAGTCTCAGAAGGCAGAACTGGCAACCATGGGGAAATTGGTAAAGAGATGAATTTTGGCTAGATATAAGATAACTTTGTCTAACAATAAGTGTTATTCAAAATGTAATGAACTACTTCTGAAGATCATAGGTTTTTCTTTAATAAAGTTCTTCAAGGAGAACCTGTATGACATATTGAAGAGGGGATTCTTGGTTAAATGAGGGTTACATCAGGACTAGATGACCTATGAAGTCCCTTCCAACTCTTAAGATTTTCTGATTCCATGTAGGGTGAGAAATACTTAAAATTTGCTTCTGTGACTCTGAATTCCTATATCTTTACTGAATTGTGTGTGTGTGTGTGTGTGTGTGTGTTTGTGTGCATGTGTGTATGTGTGTTTGTATTTTAACTGTATGTACAGCTATAATTGAAAAGTCCATGTTTTTCTTATTTTATGCTTCCAATATCTCTCCAGAAAAATGTAACTAATTTATTTAATTGCTAATATATCTTCCCCTCAAAAAATTTATGTTTAAATATATATTTTGGAAATTGTTTCATAGGTTACCATTTCTGGTAATGTCATAACAGATAATTTTTGATTGCCAATAAACATGCTAAGCAAAGAGAGAAGACTGCTGGGATGTATCATGTCTAACATATAGTCAAGCTTTTGTAAAAATAGTGTAATTTTTTATACGTGACCATATTTACATTTTTCACATTTGTGGTGTCCAGAGGATTTTGTTGCAAAATAATGGTAAAGGAGGCCAATAACCATAAACATAACTAAATAATTTGCTATATAAAAAGAGAAAAGGCCACAAGAACATTACATGCTGAATTTTCTAGGAATTGTGGATAGCTACAGATAACTGAGTTTCAGCCAATTCTTGACTATATATAAATAACTAGACATATGCCAAAAGAACATTTGAAAAGCTGCAGTCATTTTTATTTCAGAGCATGGCCACATGGAGCCTTGCAAAAGGTCCCAACATGCAGTAACAGGGTGCTGGTTATACCAACCCAGATAATTAAAAAGTGTCATTGTTCAAATGTATGTCTTGCAGCTTAGATTCCTGGGAAAATCTTGAATTGTGCATCATTTTCATATGCATACTATGGTACTGCAGAGGTATCTCTGGAGGGTTGTTTAGAAGAGAAATAGCAAATAGCCGATTCTCCTTTTCAATTCGGCCCATGCCCCAAACTTTTCCGGTTTACTAAAATTTTTATTGAACCACAAAAACGCTATTTTCCAAGATCACCTCTTATTGGATTTAACCACAGTCTCCTTTTACTACACCTTATATCACTGAGTTAAGAGCAAAACAGTTGGCATGCCAATGCATTCTTCTCTTTGATTTAGAGCATTCGTCTTAAACTTCTCTGAGTGTTTTTCTGTCCTAAAAAGGACTTCACTTAACGCTTCATTCAGTACTTCTTGATCATTTTTATTATGAAATTTTGTGTATCATAGTTACATGTATTTATGTTTTATTCCCAGGAAGACTTAAGCTCTATAAAGGGAAAGATTTTCATATAAACTTTGTATCTCCCTTTACTTAATATTGTGCTCTTTACTTAGCGTGCTTAATACATGTTTATTAAGTGACAGATGAATATTGAATCTGTAAAATGGGGATAATGACACCTGCATTGTCTATATACTTTATAGGATAAGCTCTTTGGAAAAAAAAGGTATACATAAGTGAGTTGGTAGTACTTGGATAAATGAGGAGAGGGTTGCTGCCAGGCTTTAATTATTCAGATTGATAATTTCATCGATAAAACTATCCAAAAAAAGAATTCTTTTTTTAAAAACGTGTTTAGAACTAGTTTCCAAGATCTTGAAATACTTAAGTGAAAATTCACCTGAGAAACTATTGAAATATTAGTAGACAATTTATTGATTGAATAATCTTTGATCCATGGCTTGATATCATTTTGTTCCAGTTTTCATAATTTAGTTAATTTTCAAATACTCTTTGAATGTAGAATTAGTTGAATTTGTTTTCAAATTTCAATGCTTTCTTCTCCTATTGACTAATTATGAGATTTTCTGCTAAACTGTTCACCCATTTGTTTTTTCAAATTTCCCAAAATTGTATAACTGTGATCTGATGTCATTACTGCAATACTGTGAATATAGCCAGCCATTATGATCTCCATTTGGCAGATGAGAAAGCGCATATAAGAAGCATAAAATGATATCAATTTTGTCAGATACAAACAGATAATTATCTGCAGAATTAGGCTTTAAATCCAGGTGTTCTAATTTTTAATTGATCCTATAGCCAGAAGAATTTTGAAAATTAATCATCATTCATGGAAAATAAGCTGCATATGTACATTTTCTTGTTCCTCTTGTGATATTCAATGTACATGGTCACTTGAGATTCTGGATATAGTTTGTGGAAAAGGAGAAAGGTAAGCAAATTGGCCCTTAGAGTGAGTAAGCTGTTACTTCTTAGTCTTTTTTGTTTCATGGTCCTTGAGGGGGAGAATAATCTTCCTTCTTTGTATTCCCTTCTTGTAACATAATGTATTCCATATTGTAGGCATGTCTTAAATGCTTGCCAAATGTATTGTTGCATTAACCATCTAAATTAAGGAACTCCATAAAATATAAAGTGCATTATTTGCCATCTACTCAAAATATAGGAAGATATGGAGATGAAAAACCAGATGAATTCACAATGAAAATGTGGCAAGGTGTTTGCAAATAAGCTCTATTCTGGCTCCATCTAGAAGTCAGGTATCCTTAATCAATCCTCTTTCCCCTGACAGAGAAAGGCCCCTAAATAACTCACAATCCAATATATCCTTTATGTGAGTGTTTATGAATTCATAGGAAAATTGATAGATTCTACAACTAGATCCCTGAGTAACTGTCATTCAAGTTTTTATTGTAGCTCTTCTCCATTTTCATCTTGGCTCTCAAATGCTACCTTATATTCAAGGTGGATATGGGTCAGAATACATTCCAAACTATAAACTCACAAGCTTCCACTAATATTAGCCACCCATAGAATGAACTAATTCAAAGTAAAAAAGATATTTCATGAAACAATATAGAAAAGTGACAAGTGCTATATAGAGGTATATCCCTTTAGAGGTTCCAGGATCACCAGTGTATGAGGAAAACATATACAACCGAGGAAAATTCATGTAGGAAATGTGTATGGAATACATATGACCAGGGTATGTTTGTGTCTGGGGCAACTCTTTAAAATTGTAGAGGGGACCAATGTCCTTTGTTAATGTCATGTAGTAAGTCTCATCTCTGATGATTTGAGGTCTTCTGGTTCTCCATTTCCTTCCATGTTTCTCTCTATTTTGCACCTCTATTGCTGGATGACTCTACTACTGTTTTCTTAATTAGCTTCTGCACGGTTCTGTTGTTCGTGGTCATTTTGATGAAGTTGTTGGTCTGATCTTCCACACATATAGAGTAGCTCTTTCAGTTATTGCTGATGTTGCTCTTTGCTGCCATCTGCTGGTACTAGGCTCTACTGTGTCATTGAGGGAGGGGTCAGCCAGCTCCTGATTTAAGAGCACCAGGGTCATTTTCAGCTCTTTCATAACAGAACCCTCTCCTCTTCAGCTATAGCCAGTGTGCTGCCTAGACGAGCCGTTAGGCATATTCCAAAAAAATTAATTTTATTAATATTTTCTAAAATATTATATATTCTCTAATATATCCCTTTATTCTACTGGAGATTTAATCCTTATAATAAAAAAGAAAAGCTAGGCAGGAAAACTAACCAGCAAAAGACATCTGACATTATATGCAGTATTTAACAATCATAGTGCCCTACCTCTGCAAAAAATGAGGGGAGGTGCATTCATATTATCTATACTTTGGGGATAAATTTAGACATTTAATATCATAGCACTGAGTTTAAATTATTTTGTTAATGTACTTTTTCATAGCTCTAATGGTATAGTCATTATACATATTGTTTTCCTAATTCTTATTTTGCTATGCCTCAATTCATATAGGCATATAGGTCTTGCCATGTTTTCCTGTATGAATCATCTTTACCATTTTTGTGTTCAGTCAGTCCCCAGTAGATGTATTTATTTTATTTCTGGCTCTTTTCTACTCTGAAAAATGCTACTATAAATATTCTGGTGCATATTGGATCCTTTTTAAAAAATCATTAACCTTCATGGAATCTTTGTCTAGTAATAAAATCTGTGGGTTGGAGGTTAGGGAAATTTCAATCACTTTCTTTACACAATTTCAAATTATTTTCCAGAATGGTTAGATTAATTGATAGCTTCATGAACAGTGAATTATCATCTTTATCTTTCTACAAATCCCTTCTCCCAACACTGTCTATTCTTTTGTCAACTGTGCTAATTTCCTGAGTATAATTTTTCTTTGATTTTTAAATTTCTCTTATGATTTAGAGTATGCTTTTACCTGGTTGTTTGTAGTTCTCAATTCTTATTTTGAGAACTCTTCAATCATGTCTTTTGACCTCTTATACAAGATTGGTTTTTAGCTTTTAGCCTTGTATATTTCTGTTAATTGCCTATATGTTTTGGATACCACACTCTTCTCAAAAATATTTAATTCAAAGAGCTTTTAAAAAAATATTAACTTTCCTTTTTATCCTAAGTGAATTGATATTGATCATGAAAAAATTTATCTGAATCATACAATCAAAATGTTCTAAGCACTTCTATTTCTTGTTTGGTTATGAAATCTCCCTTTTAGACAGAGATTTGAAAGGAATTGGATCTGGTCCTTTTCCTTTTCCTTTCCAATTATATAATCTTTAATTTTAGATTATATATTAATATATAATAATTAATATATATACATATCAAAAGTTCAAAAACTTTTTTTGTGTTACATGGTGTAAGATGTTGCTCTATACAGGATTGCTGCCAAATAGATTTCTACTTTTTGAAGCATTTATTTGCAAATAGAAATTCTTTCTGAAGTAATATTTGTTTTCAGGGTTTTCTAACACTATTGAGTTCAAACTTTTCTATTCTCCATCAGAGAATATATGCCTCATTGCTTTACTTTTCTATTTTTTAATCAATACCAAAGAGTTTTTGATGGTTATTCCTTTGTATATAATCTGGGGTCCAGAAATATTATTCTCCCTTTACTTCTATTTTTTTTCATCATTTACTTTAATATTGCATACCTTGTGTACTTCTAATTGAATTTTGCCATCATTCTGTTTATCTCTGTGAAGTATTCTTATTCATACTTTTATTTTATTTAATAAAATGGTATTTTATTACTTTATAATGTCTAAAAACTTATTAAAGTTTTTATATATTTTAGTATGGAAATATCTATAAATTAAATCAGGTGATTTTGCTCTTTTTATTTCATTGACATAGCCCAATTATTAGCTTTGAATATCTCTCCAGTATTTAATTCATTCTTAATTTCTTTAAGGAAAAATTTGTAATTGTTTCTGTATGGGTATTAGATTTACTTGTGTGTGTATACATATAATTTTATAATTATTTTAAATACAACTTCACTTTTTATTATCTCTTCCTAGATTTTGTTTTTTGTAAGATAACAATTTTTGTTTTTATAGGCTTATTTTGTAACCTCTTAATTACCAAATCTATTAATAATATCAATTATTTTCTTTGCTAATTCCTTAAGATATTCTATCATCAGCAAATAGGGATGTTTGTCTCTCTCTCTCTCTCTCTCTCTTTTTTTTTTTTGCCTATCTTCAGGCCTTTAATTTTTCTCTTCTCTTCTTCATTTATTTTTATTTTGAATGTGTTTATTTGTTTCTTTTCCATGTAATCTGATGATCACCAATATTTTTCTTTTTGGAAAGTCTGGAGACTAGAACTGGAAAATATAAGTCCCCTCCTTTTCCTAAGAGTTAGGGTTAGGGAACAGTTCTGAGACTGATTGAGGCAAATGACTAAAAGTGATGTAGAGCCCTAGAAGGTATTCTGCAGCTTCAGAGGAGAGATTTTACCTGTAAAGAGGATGGAAATTTGGGAGACTGCTTCTGAATCCGCTCTCCCTCACCCTCAAACCCAGGCTCTGGGACCAATGTCTTCTAATACAAGTTAAGAAATGAGAAAAATAAGTAGAATTTTTGGGACTAGCTGCCATCAATGTAGTTGCTGTGATGGCCAAAGCAACTACCAAAGTTGGAGAGGGTGGAATATTGTAAATTATTACAAAAGGCACCAGAGCCTGTGCCAGGGGGCAAAAAGCTCTCTTTGTAAGTAGCCATGAGGATGATGTTTCTATTCTTCTAATTCTTTTTGATAAAGATTAACAGCAAAAGGATTACAGGATGGCTGAGGAAGAGATGGATAGATATAATATCATAGAAGCAATGAACATAAGCACTGACTTCAGGACATATCAGAGAAAAGAAGGTCTGAAAGAGTCAGAAAGAAATGAAAAATAGAATAAACAAACAGACAAAGACAGGCGGGTAGTTCTCTAATTTCTGGTACTTATTTCTACTCCTTATCTCCTTTCTATCCTACTAAGCCAGAGGGTATCCATTCCAAAGTTTATCTTTGTTTTTGTTTTTATTTTTAGTTTCTCATCTTTTCATTACCATTTACATAAACTCTAATGTTTGGTATTAAAAATAAATTCCAAAGCATTATTAGTGGGTGTGTATTTCTTTTGTTCCAAGGCAGCTGAAAGGGAGGTTATGACAGGCTGAAGGAAATACTGTTCAGCTAATTAATATGTCTGATTGGGGGCTCAAGCACATCAAAGATTTTTATTAAAAGTAAATGATTAAATTCTCTAAAAGCAGAGATTAAAAAAGTAATTTGGATCTTTCATGGTTGTCTCTGGGAAAAGAATGAACTAATGGTAGTATTAGGGTGGAAGAGACTTGGTAAGTAGGGACTTGTAGTCTTTTCAGGGTTAGTTGCTTTAAGAGCCTCAGGACTATCTCCAGCCTATCAGCTCAATTACAAAGTCTGATTCAATGAAAATTTCTTGGCCAAGGGGGATCAATTAGGTGACAATTAGAGAAAGGAAGTCATGCCCAGAAGGAAAGAGTTGGGTTAGGGTAGTTCCACTCATGTGAGGATTGAGGTTCAGAGTGCCAGATAGATGAAGTAAACAGTTTTCCTGCTAAGTCATATTTATAACTAACCCCATTCATCAGTACATCTGATTTTTAAAATATTTATCATATTTCATTCATTACTGCTTTCTTTTTCTAAATTGTTAATGTGTTCTTTCCTCTGTGAATTAATTATTTGGGCCCAGATTGGCTCAGAGTGAATGTAAATAGGAATTGTTTCTGTTTTAGCCTGAGAGTCTTCCCTTCCTAGATTGACACACATGTTCACACATACATGTACATAATATATTATGTATACATATACATATATATGAATGTGTGTTATTTTCTTTAAAAAACAGAATAAGAAAAAAAGAAAACCAGAAAAGGAATACAAAACAAAATGAAACAAAAGAGAACATTATTATATGTCCAGCAGAACATCAGGGAGGATTCAAAATATATAATAACAAATTACCAGTTGGAAAAAGTAGAAGAAATTATATTCATGAGTACCATCTTTTCTTTACTTCCCTGTAAATTGTCTTCTTATTCTCTGCTGCTCACTTTTTTTACTTTACTCTTTTTTCCTTTTTTCATCCCCCCTCCCCTCCAAGCAGGTTATGTTAAGAAAGGATATATTTATGTAAACATATGTAGATATACATTCATATTCTCCCCCATATACATACCCACATATATACACACACATATATTTCCTATCACTGCTGACTCTTTGCTTTAATCCTGTAATTATAAAATTGCATAAAATTATACAATTGCATAAAATCCTGTAATTTTATTACTTAACCTACCCTCATCCATAGATCCCTCCTTTGTCTTCTTCCCACACCTTTTGCTTCTCTGTCCATCCATCCTTCTCCTCCTTATTTCTTTATAGATTTTGGAGGATATTATAACCTTCACGGTATTTATGTAGTGTTGCCTATTTAACCCTTTCCCAATGTGAATAGAACTATGAACCCTCTATTTTTAATGTGTCTTTTCTTCCTCTGTACCTCATTTGTGTTAATTATTATTTTTACCTTAACTCTGACCCAGACTTTTTTTAGCTACTGTTATTGTTGATGTCAATCTTAAATGTATGATATTCAATTTTCATGTAAAAAAAACATAAACACTTTGTCCATTAACATTGAAAATTAAATTTGGATTTGTTTGATACAAAGTCCTAGAAAAATCTGCAAGTTTGTTGAATGTTCATTTTTTTCTCATTCAATATTATAGATAATTTTGCTGGATGCGATATTTGGCCACAGGCCAGTTCTTTTTGATATCTATTTTTTTTTTACCAGTCTATATTTACCCTGAAGTACAAATTTGTTCTACTTATGAGGGAAATCTGGAGAGCTTGAAATTTATTAACCTACTCTTCCATCTTCCTAGAATCCTCCCCTATTTTTTTTTTTTGACTAGTTAAGAGGCCATTCTCTGCCTTATTTCTTACTTACCTTTAATCACTAATGGGCCTTATCTCAATCCAACTGAAATCTGTCTTCTCCAGAGCCATCCCCAGTCATCCTGACATAGATCTTGTCACTGGACCCAGATGATTCCAGAGGAGAAAAGGAAGCTGGCGATTACACAGCTGTCCCTTACTTAAATCCAATTCACCTGCATGTCATAACATCACTTCCCTGATGTCATGGTTCTTTCTGAGAAGGAACAACAAATACCACAAAGAACTACATCAATAACTTCAGGTACCTCCCAGAAATTTTCATATATTATCTTCTTATTGTCATTGTTTTTCACATGGTTACTATTTCTGTGATGTTTTCTTTGAAAAACTCATTGAAGTTGGAGGGAAGAAAAGGAGATGTTCTAAACTAGCTAATTAGCTAAGAGAGGAAAGAGAAAGGACAACAAGGGATAGGAAATGGATAATTACATGAAAAAGAAAAAGAAATCAATAATTTAAGTACAATGCCCAAAACAAAAGATAGACAAGCAGAATTGAGAGAGGTGTCTTGTATTACTGGAGTTGTTCAAGTAGTTGAAACAAAACTAATTGTTAAGACAAAGTACTAATTTAAAAAAAGTAAATGTAGACAATTCTAAAGAAGCAAATGGAGGAAAAAATAAACCTAGTTTTTATAACTTTGAATTTGGATGAATTAAATAATGCAATGAATAAGAAAACAAAATACAACAATCTCTTTTATAGAGGAAATGTCTGAAAAAGCAAAGGCAAACAGAAAATCAAAATGAAAGCCTAGAAAAAAATTAGCATATATTAGGTAAATCCCCAAAGGAGTTCTAATTATCCTATCAGACAAAGCAAAAATAAAAATCCTTGATATTGGTAGAGTTAAAGGAAATAGCATTACACTTAAAAGAAACATAGACAACTAATCAATATCAATTTTAAACTTAGAAAAATGGACTGAACTGCTTAAATATCAAGAATAACAGAAAACATATGTTCCTCTCTCAGAGTTAGAGAAATCTAACAACAACAACAACAACAAACAACTAAAAGGGAACTATGGAATTTATAACCAAGAGAGATTTATGACATCCTTTGAATGGTAAAAGTAAAGGCTATGCATATTTGCTTTATAGGGCACCTTTACTAAGAGAAATTATGTACCAGGATATATGAAATTTATGAATTAATACTAAAAAAGTAGATATATTAAACATGTTTTATAATACAATAAATATAATATATAATATAATAATCAACATGAGAAATATAAGCAGAATAGAGACTTAAAGATTTAATGATTCTTGAATATTAAGTAAACTGAATTTTCAATTTAATTTTTTTCAAAAACAAGTAAACAAACTCAAAATATAATTACATAAATATAAGAAAATAAAATTAGTTTTAAATTAGAAATAAGTTGAGAAAAAAAGAACTGATCTACAAACAAAAGTTGCTTATTTGGAAAGATTAATAAAACTGATGGACAGTGAGGTGGCACAGTGGATGGTTGCTGGCTTAGAGTCAGGAGGATCTGAGTTCAAATGCTGCTTCCAGATGCTTATTAAGTACATGACCCTGAGCAAGTCACTTCATTAATTTTGCTTCAGTTTCCTCATCTACTGCATCTAAAATCTACTGCAGAAGGAAATGGAAAACTACTCCAATATTTTTGCTAAGAAAACCCCAGTAGGGTCATGGAGAGTTGGACATGACTGAAATGACTCAACAAAAAATAAAATTGATAAACTTCAGGCATTTTAAAAAAAAAACTCCCTTCACATTTTGAACTATCTCAATCTTAATTTTACCTGAGTTGTTGACAGAACATTCCTTTAAATTACTATAATATTCCTAATCTGAGCAAATCATTCCATTAAGTAAAGTGGCAAAAAAAACCTGGCTAAAGGTGCTGTGAAAGGACTCCTTTCAACCTTTCTCTCTCATCATAGCCCTAATGTCATATGCAAATTGTAAAGATGAGGTAAAGTGTAAAAGACAGGAAAGGACTCATGATCTTTACTCTATTTCTCACTGACACTCCAAATCCCTGTTTTCTTTCTTCAGAATAATTAGGGTTAAAAACAAAGAGATTCATTTCTTTTAACATTTAACTAACTCATTGCATACCAAAATATGAAAAAAATTTCTATGCCCAAATCAAAATAGCATCTGATTCGGTACAGGAATTATACCTGAAATTACTTGCTCATACAGGGAGCTTCTCATTCTTGTTGGTAATACCTCTTCTCTGTTTTCAAGTCTACTCCCTATTCTCAACCAGATGTTTTTCTTTTTTTCCTAGTTTCCTGCTTTCTCTTCCTGAGCTGTGTGATATATATTCCTCCATGGTATGCTTAAATCTTCCCATTTTTAGAAAAGCACCCATCATTGGAAGTTGGTGGGAACTACTCAGTCTTCTCAATAGAATGTCAAATTCCAGTTTTGTGTCACACACATATCCTACTTGATTACAGTATCGAAACTAATTAGAGCTTCAAAATGCCATACTCATGTTTGTCTTTGAAGGAAAACGTGCTCTGATCAAAACCAGCAGATCTTGATTATATGAAGTTGACTTCATTCTTTTTGGTCAAAATTGTTTTTGCTTGTTAGCCTAAAAACAGAGCCTAAAAACAGGGACAGAAAGTAAGAAAAGCCTTTGCATATGGTCCAAAGAAAAGAATCGTGTTTTTTTTTTTTTTTTTCCTCCTTTCCAGTGACCCTCTCAGTGGAAACATGTCCTGTTTTCCTGAAACCTATCTTGGCCTGTTTGTTTGAGGCAACACTACCTTTAACCATACTGTGTGGAACTCAAAGAAACAGATCTATCTCACAAAGGGAATTCTGTCCTGCAGGGCAGGTACTTTTTGCTCGGCTTTCACATGAAAAAGACTTAGTAAGAAAGAGAAAACATGAAGCCCCAGAAAGAAATAAGCTCCATGTGTGTAAGCTAAATAAAAATTGGTTATGTACATGGACTCACTATGAGGATTACCCTAGGGAACCCAAGGAAGGCTGCTGTGACTTGTCCGGTTTTCTCAGATGCCCAGGAAATGTAAAGTGCACCCCTAGTGGAAACTGGCCAGCCACCATGTGTTTTTTAGAACAATCTCCTGTCCTGTTGTTCCAGATGGGTGCCACATGGAGGTTGGAGTCCAAATGAAGCCAGTGAACCTGATCCCCTAATTCTCTGCCTGCAGTGAAACATGCTCCCACTACTGCCTTTTCAATGAAAAAAGGAAGCATGCATTTAACTCCCTCAATCATAGTTATTGCTCATTATCAGCATAATGGCACTCTACCATGACTGTTAGTCACAAAGGGAAAATATAAACTTCTTTTTCTTTTTCCTGAATAATGTAGGTGATAAAGAGTAGCCAATAGTCTTTTTGTTTGGGGAGGGGGGTTGTTTGTGTGTGTTTGTGTGTGTGTGTGTGTGTGTGTGTGTGTGTGTGTGTGTTTGTTCAAAGAGAAAGGGGAACCTTGTCAGGTTTCCTAAATGAAGATTCTGGTTTTGAAGGTGGAGAATATATTTAGTCATTTATTACTAGAAAAAATTTTAAATAGTAATTTATTTTTCCAAATACATGTAAAGATAGCTTTTAACAATTAACCCCTGCAAAGCTTTGTTTTCCAAGTTCTATTCCCTTCTTCCCTCTTCCCTCTTCCCCCCCTGCCTCTCAAGACAGCAAACAATCCAATACAGATTAAACATGTGCAATTCTTGGAAAATGAATGGATGTCCATCAACTGGAGAATGGTTGGGTAAATTGTGGTATATGAATGTCATGGAATATTATTGTTCTGTAAGAAATGACCAGCAGGGTGAATACAGAGAGGCTTGGAGAGACTTACATGAACTGATGCTAAGTGAAATGAGCAGAACCAGGAAATCATTATATACTTCATCAACGATACTGTATGAGGATGTATTCTGATGGAAGTG
Organism: Sarcophilus harrisii; assembly: GCF_902635505.1. Taxonomy (NCBI): domain Eukaryota; kingdom Metazoa; phylum Chordata; class Mammalia; order Dasyuromorphia; family Dasyuridae; genus Sarcophilus; species Sarcophilus harrisii. The sequence continues at coordinate 173,783,190 of NC_045426.1, read as the reverse complement.
GATTTCTTTGACAAAGAGAAGATCTAACTCAGTTCCAATTGATCAATGATGGACAGAAGCAGCTACACCCAAAGAAAGAACACTGGGAAATGAATGTAAACTGTTTGCATTTTTGTTTTTCTTCTTGGGTTATTTCTACCTTCTGAACCCAATTCTCCCTGTGAAACAAGAGAACTGTTCGGTTCTGCACACATATATTGTATCTAGGATATACTGTGACATATTTGACATGTATAGGACTGCTTGCCATCTTGGGGAGGGATGGAGAGAGGGAGGGGAAAAATCAGAACAGAAGTGAGTGCAAGGGATAACGTTGTAAAAAAAATTACCCTGGCATGGGTTCTGCCAATAAAAAGTTAGTTAAGAATAAATAACAATGATAATAATAATAAAAATAAATAAATGTGCAAGTCTTCTAAACATATTTCCATATTTATCTTGCTGTTCAAGAAAAATCAGATCAAAGGGGGGGGAAACATGAAAAAAACAAGCAAAAAACAATAACAACAAAAAAGGTGAAAATACTATACTTTAATTTACATTCACTCTTCATAGTTGTGTTTCTGGATGCAGATGGCACTTTCTATCCCATCTATTGGAATTGCCTTGAATCACTGTCTTGTTGAAAAGAGCCAAGTCCATCACGGTTGATCATTACATAACCTTACCATTACAATGTTCTCCCAGTTCTACTCACCTCATTCAGCATCAGTTCATGTAAGACTCAAAAAAGTTCTTATAAATTTAAAGGAAAGCATTAAAATAGCTCCCTTGGATTCTCCACTGACAGTTTCAACAACTGTCTTGTCTTGAAATAGCATCTCTATGCAGATGAATTCCAAATTTCTATCTCTAGTTCTCACTTCTCCCCTCTGCTCCTGACATTTCCCAACTTTTAGCTGAAAATCTTTAGTTATATGCTTTGTTAAACATTCTATTCAATATATACAAAACCAAACTCATTATCTTTATTCTCACCTAAATCTTTCCTCTTAACTTTCTTGTTTGTGTAAATGTATAATCATTTTTTAGTTGCCCAAGAAAAGGCCTTGGAATCACCCTTGATTTTTCCCTCTTACTCTTATCTGATCCAATCAGTTTTCAGGAATTGTCATTTTTTATTTCCACAGTATCATTGGCATTTGTTCATTTCTTTCTACTTCTACTGTCAACATGCTTATTATCCTTCTTTGGACTTTTGAAATAAATGTCCATCTATCTTTCTGCCTCATAATCTCTCTCTTCTTTAAACTATCCTTGATGCTACACTGCCAAGGTAATCTTTCTAAATACTGTTCTGACCCCATTGCTTTCCTCTTTTAAAATCTTTAGTGTAATTATAAACAGAGTGCTGAGTTTAGAAAATCCTGCCTCTAAGACTTATTAGCTAAGAAAGTCATTTACCCTTTCTTTATTATTTTATCTGAGAATTTAGGTTACTATGCTCTATATTATCTGCCGAGTAGGGTTCTTATGAGGTTCAAATGAAATGTTCATGAAAGCTTTCCAAACTTTAAAGCATTGCAGAATTATTTTTATGCTTATAGCAAAATAATAACATTATGCTCAAATAATGAAATAATATTATTACCAGAGAATAAAATACAAATCCTTTACCCATTATTCAAAATCTTCTCTGATCCTATTCTAGCTTTATGGGCTTATTTCATATTACTTTCCTTTGCACACTTCATCTTCTAATCAAGATGGATTATTAGTGATTTTCTCTCTTTTTTTCTCCCTCTTCCTTGAGTTTACATGTGAAATCCCCTATTTCTAGAATTAATTCACCACACTTCCTCTCCCCTATATACTTTTTATAATCTCTGTTAACATCTACCTCCTTTTTCAAGGTCAAATTCCTGAATCTTCTTTTCTTTTTGAACTGATCACACCTCCCCTATGCTCTCATACCCATCACCTCACTTGAGTTACAATTGTGTCCTTCTTTCATTAAAGTTTGATTCTAATGCCTCATTTGAACATAGAGGTGACTAAAAGTTCTCAAAGATCATGTCTGTAGTATACAAATTTTGAAAGATCTAAAAGCCTCACACATTACCTTGGTGATGAAATGTATATCTATTGTTGCAACATCAGCCTAAATTTAGCTAGTTTATTTGTAAGATGATGATTTTTTTTCCTAATCACAGCAATTTCCAAGGAATGTCTCTACTAAAGTTGCAAAATAGTGGTGATCTACATCAATAAAAAGAGTTTGGACATTGCCCTCATCATATATATATATATATATATATATATATATATATATATATGGATGTATATATGCAGTGACAGATTTTTTTCCATATTTGCATTGTCAATGTCCTGACACAGTGCCTCCATTTAATGTGTTTGTTGAGTTGAAGAAAATTGACATACTTCTATGATATACCTTATGTTTACTTGGCATTGCAGGACATTACAGATGGAGAAGCTCAAGATCAACCAGTATTCCACACATACACTCTCCCATTTCTGCCCCACTTTTGATTTTTCAGAAGGCTGAACTGAGGTCCAAAAGTAGACTGAATGTCATATAGCAAGTCATTAAGGAGATGCAGAGCCAGAACTGAGTCTGAGCTTCTCAACTTCCTAGTCCAAGGCACATTCCACAATCAAAGTGCTCAATTATAACTTCCTTGCAAACTGGATCTTTTCTTAAAGATTGATTTTAGTATGCAACTGAAGAAAAGTAGCACAAAATGCAGTAGTTTAATATTTTTAAATTAAACAAGGCTTCATATGCCTACAAACTAACTTCAAGCAGGTCCTCTGGGGGGGGGGGGATTGATGATGTTTTCAGGAGAGTTACATATGTTAATGTTTATCATTTCCTGCATTGCATTGAGAATTATATATATATATAATACTTGTATTCAAATGAACAGAAAGCTTTAATTTACTTTTTATGCATATGAAAATAAGATGAATTTCCAAAGATTCTTAAGGAAAATGTATTCACTTTTTTCTATTATCCTTTTCTTCTTTTCTTTTTCCCTTCTCAACATGGGAGTCATATAACACATGGGTAACTAATCCACAGATAAAAGCATTCAAACTTATTCCCTGACATAGAAAGTTTGTAGTTAGTATTATTTTTTTTTAGCAAGTTTTAGAAGCCTGGCCTACTTCTCGGCATTGTAAAAGATGCGTATTCATCTAAACTTGTCCAAGTAGTTTGGGACTATCTGTGTTCTAAGCAATTCTGTTATTGTAGTGAAAGTCTTATTAGCAAGAAAAAGGTAGGATAAATGATCTGCATATCTCATTTAGAAGACTGATAAGTAAAGTGTAGAGAGGATGTTGTAGTGTAGTGGATAAAAAAAATTAATCTCAAGTTTAGGAAGAGAGAAATCCAGGGCAAGTGAGTTAAGATTTTGTTTTACTGTTATGAGAAAGATCAGGGGAAATGATGCTTAAGTTTAAGATCATTCCTGTTTCCCCTCTTCATCTACTTTAGAAGCAGCATGATATCTGAATTACTAATTTGTTTATGAAATTATAAAATTTCAGAAGAGGAGGTTTACAATAAGATACAATTTTAATATAATAGCTGGCAGTCTATGTTCCCCTGAGACTTGCCTGGTGTTAAAGGGACAGAATTGCAACTAAAGGAACAGACCTGTTAGCAAGATAAGGTGAACTGGATATTGGAAACATAATGGCTTCAAAGGGATACTAATACATGATGCTTTCCTATCTCCTCAGCCCATGATACCTCCAGAACACCTTGAGTTCGAGCCTTGCATTAGTTGGAAATTGAGATACATTAGAAGTTTGTGAGTGAAAAAGTCGAGCAAAATCTCTTCCTTGATCTTGATTGGAGGTGACATGAAAATGCATTTCTTGTTCTATTGGACTTTTGGAGGAGATCGGCTACATCTTAACATCTTAACTACTATACAGAGTAGGTTTAAAAGATTCTTGAATGGGGGGCAGTTAGATGGCACAGTATATAGAGCACCAGCCCTGAAATCAGGAGGACCTGAATTCAAATCTGGCCTCAGACACTTAATTCTTCTTAGCTGTATGACCCTGGGCAAGTCACTTAACCCCAATTGACTCAGGAAATTTTTTTTTAAATTCTTGAATGAATAAATAGAGAAAACTGATCATAAAATAGTATTACCTAGGACACAACACTCTGATGAACAATGTAGAATTCCAGTTCAACTTATGATGGACAATAAGCTTTAAAGTTCAAAATTTACGTTCAAGTTTTGATTCTTTTAACAATTGTAACTGAAAGTTGATCCCCTTATAAAATATTTAACTCTTCTTTGCATTTCAGAAAAAGAAAATTTCTATCACTTCCTATGTCTGTGTGTTGCAGACTTATATTACATTAGTAATGAAGCTTAAATCTCTAATTCAATTGTAAACAAAATGTTAAATAATTATCATTGGGATAAAGTCCCAGAGATGAAAAAATGATGTCCTTTCTGTCAAAGCATCTAGTTTTTGAAATAAACTTTATAACACTGTCTAGTGCCAAAGTTGACATCTTGAAGAGCTCAAAAAAAACATTGAAATTTCAAGATAAAGTTATCAAATTTCTCTTTAATTAACATGAAAAATTATTGCAAAATGCTCAACTGATGAAAATTCCTGGACAGAGGTAAAAAGAACATGAAAGTAGCAATTCAATCTCCTGGGGATCTTTAACAAAATGTGAACATCAGGGCTAGAATGAAGATTCTGTGGACTTAAGTAAAAGTCTGAGATTTTTCAGTCTAAATGACTTAGCAAAGAAACAGCTTCTGCATTAGAGACATTGATTATTTATGTGCTTGTGAATGTCACAGAGGGATTACGTGAAGTCTCTGATTGTTTTGGTGATAAATTTTTTTGGTTACTATATTTCGGTTAGAAAACACAATAATTCTTTCTTTCAAATTGATATACAGGAATCTATGAAAAGATAAAATGATTCATTATAGTATTATGGTATTTTTATCGTTCATTGGGATGACTTGGTATTTCTACATCTTCTCTTGCAGAAAACATGGCTCTGATCAAATTGTCATTTGAGGAGAAGAAAGTACACATAGAACCAGCAAATAGTTAGAGATCATCTCATTAACCCTAAATTCTCAAAGGGAATAATCTCATCAGAGTGAAATATGCAGATGTAGTTTATTGCAAAAATCAGAGAAAAATATTATAGCTAATGACAAGATAAAGCAGAACAAAGAATAAACAAAAATAAAGTTAATTTCATCTGTCCTCTTACCCCTATCTGTCCCCATTAGGCCTTCAAATATCAATCCCAGAGCCCTAGGACTTAGGACCTTTGCCTCTGACATTCAATCTTTGCTGAAAAAGGAGGCTACCTGGGCACTATGCCTGGACCAGAACCTATTCTCCCCTTTCCATTTTTTGCTTAGGAAAGGAGTAAGCACTGCTATTGCTACTAGAAAGGGGATGATGACCATGAAGGTATAGAAGAATATTTAATAGCTAGCAAAGTATACCCTTTCCTCAGAATCCTTATGAGTCAGTTGGAGCTTCCTTCTCCTGCTATCACAGACCCTCTACTATAGCCATCTACCTTAGATCAATACTCAACATTCAGGAGGACTAGCACCTCTGGGGTGAGAACTTATTGAGCCTTTTTGGGGGCTGTTCATCTATCTTTTGGTGTACGCCTCTCACCCAACCCTCATCTTTTGTTCCAAGAAACTGTAGCATGTGCATGAGCCATACTCCTGTTAAAACAAAACAAAACAAAACATCTAGACAGATGGGCTAAACCAGGTTGAGGGTAGCTTGCAGACTTCAAACCCATTGATAAGTTGGGTGGCTTGTCTACCCCAAACATGTGAAGATGAGCAGATGAGCAGATGAGAATGGGCAGATGAGAAAAATTTGTTCCAAGCCTATGACTTAAGCAAGTTTGGTGGAGACATCAAGCTCATCCACTGAACCCCAGTCCATCACCAGTCATCTTGACTTTTTTCTTGTCAGTTGACCTCAGTGACTCTGGAAGAGAGTGAGAGAGATGACATTTTTCCAACTCTGCCTTCCTTAAATCCAATTCACATGCAAGTCAAGACATCAACCTGTGATGTCATTGGTCCTTTTTCAAAAATGAAGGATGAACAATATCTCACTTTGTCATAGAAATCTGTCTCGCTTCAGAAATGTTCTCTGGCCATTATCTGCAGTTCTGGGTATATTTTCATGCACTCTGACTTACCATGCCAAGAACAGTAATAAGCATGGCCCATATTCTTCAGGTCTACTTCCAGAACATCTCCCTACTATCATCAACTCAAACAAGTCTCCTTTGAAGTTCAAGCTGTTTAGATGGATCATTCCATCTATAACCTGGTGCCAGTCAACTCCTAGCTTCCAGATCATTCTCTCTTATTTCTCAATGAGTTAAATACCTAGTTTCTGGTTTTTCTCTCCCTCTTGATCCAGGTTTTTGTATTTGGAGGCTTCAACTGGCATGTTTAAGTCCTTTGAAGTTTATCCCATCTCAGCACCTTCCATTCCTTCTATACTTTCACAACTTCAATCACACAAAAGAATCCAGTGTTCAGGGATCATAGAAGTCCCCAATGAAATAAGATGTCACATCAAACTACAAAAGCAAGTATGGGCAAGTATGGGGGAAGGAAGCCAAGAACTATAAAATAAATAATTTTTTAAAAAAATAAGCAAAGAACTTTAGAGTAGTCTATTAAGATGAGGGAGTTGTTAATAAGGTACCTAAAGTGGGGTGATAGCTTCTTAAAATTGGAAGAACAATAATAAGATCAGTAAAAAATAGCTGCTAAATTGCTCTAAAGGAAAAAAAAATTATTACCAACAAGACAATACAGAAATTGGAGAAATGAAGATTGAGGAAAAAATAATTTTTTATTGATAAAATTTACTTTTTAATTCAAATCAATGTAAAGATTACTGCCACAACAAATGTCTATAAGATCTAGGCATTTTTATTAGGTGGCAAGACATCCATTCCCCAAAATGATTTGTTGTTGTTTTACTTCCAGTGGACCTAGATACTATTTCTCCCATTGATGGTATGCTGAATTCTAATAAACATATTGATAAACCGAGCAGTAGTATCATTTTGTAATTATGGAAATTCTCAAATGGAGATGGAATATTGTAATGGCAACCTTTCATCATACCACACCTAACAAAAGAGATGGAGATAAACATGCTCCAGTGGCTTGGGCACTTTTCTCATTTAAACCCCTTTAAAAATCTATGGGATATAATCAAGATTAGATTTGGAAAAATAGTCTATTAACCAAAGATATGCTCAACTGCCAGTGTGGTATGCGGTTTCATGATGGATTAAAGAATATGTGTCAAAAGCTTGTAAATGTCTTTTCAAAGCATATTAAATTACTGCAGCAAAAGAGATATTGTTCATAAAAAAGGTTTTTTAAGATATAAAAAGTTATAAGGTATATAAGTCAATAAATCTAATTATTTTACCCTGTCCCAGATAATATGCACACTATTATAATGGGTATGACATAAGAAATTGCAGAATAAGGGAGCAATGGCAAATGAAAAAAAAAGAAATACAAGAATAAAGATTTTAATAGCAAGACATCAGAGACATATTTTTTTTCCTGTGTTCCCTTCACAGAAAGGAAATGGAAAGCAGGCAAGGAAAAGGAAAAGATTTTTCTTTCCTCAAAAAAATTTGTGAGCAAAGAAAGCAATACTACTCATGAATACTTCCTATGTATACTCAGGCCTGTTTCTGGTATGGATTAGGATAGAAAATAGAATTAAGAAAATGTTTCTTCTCAAGCCTATCTGCATTACAGTCCAGGGAATTGATTCAGATTAATGTACTGTCTGGACCTTTATTCAGAGGATGCTGCATGAGTTTCAACTTCTCATAGGCCATTTTGCATTCTCTCCCTTGTCAAGCTGAGCCTTTGTCAATCTGGGAAGTGATGCAAAGTCTTCATTTGCAGTGTCTATGGATTGATTCCTATTGATCTAGCAAACTAATCATAATAATGAAGCCACCAAACCTAAAGATTTCAACCAAACTCTGTCACAGCTTCTCCTCAGAGCACATCTGGAAGTTTTCTGCTTCCTCAGCAAATTGGAAATAAGAGCCGATCTGGAATAATATGCCTGCAGTGCCGTCAGGGGCCAGCTCTCTGACTCCAGCACAGCCAGGACTGCTTATTATTGCTGTGACCAGGCTATGCTGCTGACAGACTATGCGATATACCTCTCCATTCAACAGAAGGGGTTTGTATTCAATCCACCCCATCTGGGCAAGGACAAGCATATTTTGCACGCTTCTCCCTATGAAAATGAGCATTCTGTAGGCACACAAATTATCTGTGGTCTACATGTGACTGCAGGACAGAGGAAAGGCTTTCTCAGAACTCAGGACATGCCAAGGGTCATTCTTCCTGATATTCCCACAAAACACTATTAATAAAAAAAAATAGAAGAAGGAGAGATCTACAGACCCTTACAATACCTTTTTTCATCTGGAAAGAAGCCATTGAGAGCTAACAAGGGGAAGGATTGTCTTGGAGTTTCCCACTGGCTGCAGTAATGGGCTATAATCATCACTGAAGTATCTCTTTTGTAAAATTTTATTTCAAATGTAATATAAGAAAGAAGCAAATGTTTAATTTGGGTTTTTAAAGCTTTCTTACAATAATGCATTCATATGTATGTCCTGCACAAGATTGCCTTCAATCAACAAAGTAAAACTAATCCTAAAAAAATCACAAATCACAAATGGAAGCTCAGATGTTCAAAATTCATAAGGGAGATGAAAACCAATCATCACGTCAGAGAATAAAAAGTTATGATGATGGAGGGATTTTTTTGTCTAATTCAGTAATAATGGTTTTTTTCTTCTTCAATAGTAATTAACAACAGCAATTTTAGTTATTGGAAAGCAACTTTAACTTTCCACATTTGCATCATTTAAACAATTATAGAGTCATTTCTAAGCAAATTGTTATTTTGAGTTCATCCTTTGAAAAGTGGTTTCCTATCTATAAGATCAAAACTAGTTTTGAACAAGTCTCTCCTTCTTTGATATCAATCAATCAAATGATCAATTAATCAATCAACCAAATCTGCTAATTTCTTTCTCTGAATGTACCATTATCAATTATCAGAATAGATGGGACAAATAAGACTTGATCTGTTAGTCTGACAAAGATTTTGTTTAGATGATAATGATGTCTGAAATAAGATGATGCATATATAGACAGTGATTTTTAAAAATGGTTCAGCAATCCCATGTGATACTAGTTTTTGACTATATAGCAATATCAAATATGCCCTAGGATACATTGTAGTGGTAACACTCCTGAACCAGATTAAAATGTAATAGATCAAAAACACTGGAAAGCGCTTTTCTGAGTATCTGCATAATAAATGGTCTTTTTGTTAATTTTTTTTGGGGGGAATAAAAACATCTTAAATACTTTCTTTAATAAGTTTCAAATTAGGACTAGTAGGATAAAAGAAAGCTGATCAGAGTTATATATTTGTTCCTTTGACATTTAACCAAAAGAACTAGATTTTTTCCTCCTTTCTTCCACCAGCACTGTCAAATCAGCATGTGCAGTGTAGCTGAAACTTATGGACTAAGTGTTCCTTTTTTAGCATATGCACTAAAAATTGAAGCTGAGACTCTTTACAAAGGAAGATTAAATTAAAAAACCCAAGAAAACAATGCTGTCAAAGTGGATAAATATTGCCAAAGAAAGCATTAGTGTGGAAATGATCTGACAATGTGCTGGGACTTTAAATACCACTTACATACGTGATGTATAACAGTTGCCTTTGAAATATGAACATTTGTAGACATTTTAAAATCCCACTTTTAAGTGCACTGCTTAATGAGAAAGATCTGCTTGTCTGATTGCAAAGACTTTAACATAAGAGAAAGGAAGGAAGAGAATAAACATATATTAAGTACCCACTATATACCAGACACTATGCTAAGTGCTTTACAAATATTATCTTATTTGATCCTGGCAACAACTCTGTGATTTATGTGCTATTATTACCTTCATTTTGCAATTGAGGGAACTGATATAGGCAGAAGTTAAGTGATCAACCCATAAAAGTTGTGTTTGAAATCAGATTTGAATAACTCTTTCTGACTCACAGGTCTATAGCATTTCCTCTTTATTTTTTTTTTCATTCTAGAAGTAAAATTAATTTTTTTGTCAATTAGATATTATAAGTAAAGTTTATTACCTTCCCTCCCTTAATCAGTGGCTAGAATTGTGAGAATACTTACATTTACTCAGGAATTGGCATTGTGAGTAAGAAGCCTCTGGGGTGGGCTTTGAGGGATATCTAGAAGAGCTTTCCGTTCTCCTCCACAACTCAGCTATTACCTTTGCCTGACAACACAACATTTAAAACCGAGAAGGGATAACAGAATTTGCTGTTATCACTTTATAACCTATTGAGTTTTGTTAATATGCAATCTAGTGGGGAGAAGAGCATCTCTCCAGCCTTGAACCAGCAGGAGAGGCCTGAGGGCAAGGGGATGCCTCTTTATTGTAACAGAGTTCTGGCTCAGAAGATTATTAAAAATGTCCTTATGGTAGATAGGAAGCTGTAAGAGAACATATGTGTCACTCTGAAATGGAGAGTGGAAATGTCACTTCAGTAAATATCACCAAGGAGTGAGTATATAAGAGGTTTTTTGTTTGTTTGTTTGTTTTTCTGAGGGAAGAGGAGAAAAGAGACAGAGATCAGTACTACAGCTTTGCAACTAATATGCTGAGTTTATGATACACAAACTTGGAAGGAAAAACCAAGCTAGATGGAATAAAAATTCAAGTGATTCTCCTTTTCTGTTCATTGAATATGGAAACCTTCATATTTATTGATTTTTATCAAATTGAGAGTGACAAAAAATTAAAATGGGAGAAAAAAGAATTTGTTCAAGCTGGATTACTATATACTATGTATCACTTTTATTTTTTCAGAGAAAAAGGCAACACTTTGACCATCAAGTGGTACTACAGTGTTGTTGACAGGTAGTATCCAGACTGTTATTAGTCAACAACTCAGTCAACAAGCATTTATTCATCATTTACTGTTTGTCAGCCACTGTGCTAAGTGCAGAGAATTTAAATAAAGCAAAAAGATAGCCTTTATCCTCAAGGAAGTTATATTTTAATGGAGGAAGCAAATGGAAGTAGAAAAGGTGGAGGAGAGGTTGGAAGCATGGTTGAGGAGTTTTGAAACCAGCCTAGAGAGAAAGGAAGGGATTGTTTGTTTTCGAAATGCCTTAAATAGAGATTCTGGGAGGAGCCATCCAGTCCATCAAAGGGAGGGGATTCAGAAATGAAGAGTATTTATGAAAGTTAAAAGTTCCAGGGCCAACATGATTTTCTAGGAAGAATAATAGCTTACTCCAGAATATAATCTGAGCAAGTATAGGTTAGTGGGAGCATCTGAATTTCCCTTGTTCACCACACAATCAACTGTAGCTATTGAAATTTGAACTCAGTCATCAGCTATTGTTATTAATATTATTAGATATTCTAGAACCAGCAAAAACATTTCTGCAGACTTTTGCACTTCAGCCATCTACACTAACAAAACACTATGGGGATCAGAAGCAATTGTCAGGAAATTCAAATTCCCCATCTGAAAAGAAAGGGCTCCTGGTCTTGGTTGCCCACTTAGCTTCTCTACAATGCTCCCCAATAATCATTCCACTCTCCACTTCATTTGTTATAGAGTGCAAGGGAAAGTCTTTAAAGCTCCTCTTTTCATTGTAGAAAAATACAATTCAGTCAAAACAACTTCTAAAAAAAAAAAAAAAAAAAAAGAGAAGACTCTGGCTTGCTCCTTATGGGAAAAAAAGAAAGAAAGAAAGAAAACCAGTATCCTCTATTGTGTTCTAAATAGCATTTTCCTTACAATTCTCAATGAAGTCACATATTAAATAATCAGAGTTGAATGTTCAAACCACCGATGTTTTCAGTGCCAGATAAATTTTACCTAGTTTGACATATGGCAATTATACTCTGAGCCTAAGTGGAGCTCCCAGGGTTTCATGACTGTATTGAATTCAAATACTATAACCAAGTGAGAACAACTGTAACCCTTAAGTTTGGCTTTCATGATCTAATAAAATAAATATCACCCATGAAGGCAGATTTTTATCTTTGGTATAATAAACCAACCCAGATTACAATATTCATTGTAAAACTGCATCTGGTTATGTCTATTTAGTCTGAGAAGAGAGTTCTCTTCATCCATTTCTCTTTCTCTCCCTTTCTCTTAGACTTTCTCATCTTCCCTCCCTCCCTTCCTTCCTCTCTCCATCCCTTCCTCCTTCCTTTCCTTCCTTTCCTTCCTCCCTCCCTCTATTTTTTCCTCCCTCCTTCCCTCCCTCCCTCCTTTCCTCCCTCCCTTTCTTCTCTCCATCAACACAAGCACTGTTTTCTTAACATTATGGTGGATTGCTCCTTCCACTAATGAGGTCTAATTTTCTAAAATTCACATAGTTACAATGTTATAAAATTTTAGAGCCAGAAGAAATTTTAGATACTGTCTCATCCAAGTTATACCTAAAAATGTTTACTCTAAAGAAACTGAAAATGACCATGCAGCTTCTGCTTAAAGACTTTCAATAAGAGTAATCCCACTGTCTCACAAAAGCAGACATTTTGAATTGGATTGGATTGGATATGCTCCCTTTTCCAGGAAAAACATCCCCATTCCTGACTCAAAGCCTTTCACCAATCTGGTTGCCTTTCTCTGTACACATTCTAACTGATCAATCTTCCTAAATTATTGCATCCAGAACTGAAGATAATACTCCAGATATAGTTGGACCAAGGCAGAATATAGAGGGAATTATTATCTTCTCATTCCTAGAAACTCTGCTGCTCAGTTAATGCAATTTAGGAACAAGTTAGTATTTTTGACTAACATCAAAATGGTGACTTACACTGAGATTATAGTCCTCCTCTAAAACTCCCAGGTCTTTTAAAAATTTACATTTAATCATACCCAAATAATAGCTATGAAGACAATTTTTTTTTTAAATTCCAGGGTTAGATTTTACATTTAATACTATTAAATTTTATTTTAGTACACTCAGCCCAATATTTTTGGCTGTCAAGAACTTTAGAGATCGTCAGTGTCACCCATTGTGTAGGCCATTCCTTCTCCCTAAGCTGTCATTTACAAATAAAACAATCATACTATCTATACCTTGATGAAATAAATGATTAAAACAGCTCATGGTGAAATTGTGAGCCATGGGGTTCTTCACTAGAGACTTTTTTCATGCTCATATGTAACAACCATGACTACTCTTTGAATCTGGACAGTCAACTAATTCTAAATTCAATTAATTGTATCATCATCTGGTCCAGTTCTCTTGACCTTTTCCCACAAGAAAAGAATGGGATCTTTAACAAATATTTTATAAAATCTAGGTAAATCATATTTAGACCATTCTCCTAATCTACTAGCTTAGTAATGTTGTCTTCTTAGCAGGTAGCTTCATAAATATCTGTGAAGAAACTCTACATTACTTTGCAATCAGACTTTGGGTTATGAGTCTTTCCAAAATTAGCCAGACTTTATCATGTGTGGTAATTCATTTATAGTCAATATTCAAAGCTTCTGCAGATTGGTTAAAAAGCAAACAAAAACACTATACCAACTAGCTCTCTGCTTCTATAGCCCCCCAAAACCTCCATACCAAGATGAGATATGTCCTGAATGACCTTTTCAATAGCTTATACCTTATTTTGACTGTAGTGACAATCCACCACATGGTTGAGGGGCCAATGAAATATGGAAATTTATGGAATTCTCTATAACAAGAAAACTAAAAGATGGCCGAAGCCTATCTATTAGCACTTTTTGTATATTGAAATTCCTGTCCTAAGAGAAGAGACACTTGTATTGTGTATAGTTGATGGTAATCTTTTTGGTTGCAGCACTTGGTAACATCAGCTATTAATTCAAATTTTCAATGTTTTTGCTTCCTTTGCAAAGAAGTTAAGGAATTTTTGACTCATTGCTCATTTTCAAGATCATTACTAGTTTTTCTCTCTCTCTCTCTTTCTGATGTAATTTTAAAATTATATTTTGCTTTTTATTTAATGCAAATCTATTTTTTAAAATTCTACCCTCATCTCATTGTAAAAGAAAAACAAACCAAAAATTTTCCAACAAATATGCATATAAAAGCAAAATAAATTCCCTCATTGACTGTATCCAGTGTGTTTTTCTGCACCCAGAGTCCATTACCCCTTAATCAGGAAGTGGATGCCAAACTTTATCTTCTGGAATCAGAGAGGGTCATCATGTTAATCAGAGCTCTTATAGCTTTCAAGGTTTTATTTTTTGTTTTTACTTTTTTAAAAAAAATGTTCTGTTTCTATTCATTTAACTCTGAATCAATTCATCTAAATCTTTTTCACGTTTTTTGAAAATAATCTTTTATCCTTATTTCTTATAATACAATAGTATTCTATTACATTCACATACCATAGTTTGTTTAACTATTTCTCAAATGATGGGCCTGTCCTTAATCTCTAGTATTTAACCACCACAAAAATAAGCTGCTATAAACAATTGTGTACATAAAATCTTTTCCAAATTATTTTCCAGAATGGCTAGCTCCATTCATAGTGCCACCAACAATGGATCAGTCTCACAGTCCCTTCAACACTCTAATTCTCTTTTTTGTCATTTTTTTTTCATTCTGACGCTTGGAATTACATTAATTCACATTTCTCTAATTATTTGTGGTCTGGAGAATTTTCTTTTAATGAGTCTATAGAGAACCTGAATTTCTCCCTTTGAAACCTGTCTCTTTATATCCTTTATGAATGGCTTTTATTTTTATGAATAAGAATGTTTGAATTAGTTTCTTATTTATCTTGGAAAGTAAACTTTTATCACAGAAACTTTTCCTCCTCAGTTTACTGCTTAGTTAGCTCACTTGGACTTTTCTTTGCAAAAATCATTTTTAGTTTTATGTAATAAGAACTGTTCATTTTATCTTTATGATCCTTTCTATATATATTTGGTCCTAAACTTTTCTCATATCCATAGACTGATAGATAATTTCCCCATGTTTCTTTAACTTGTTTATAATCTGACCTTTTATATTTAGGTCATGTATCTATTTGAAACTTATCTCAGTATAAGATGTGAGGTGTTCTAAATTAGGTTTCAATAGTCTTTTTCAGTTCTCTCAGTGAGTGTATTAGCATTTTTATGTGAATATGTTGTATTTCAGAGTCAGTCAGAACATAGAAAACAGTGTTTTCTTGTAGGATGGAATAAACATAAGCTAAGGTTGTTATGAATTATGATGTAAATACATTGTACAAAGCAAATGTACAAAATCAATAGAAACCTAGAGAGATAGTGAAGGGGAAAAGACCAGAAAATATTTAGGGACTAAATAGTTGCCATCCACACACATACAGAAATATTGAAAAAAGTTTAGCAATGAAGATTTCCAATTCCTGTCCACATGTATAAATATTGGACCTGTTTTCTCCAGTTCATCATACCCTCTTTTTACAATTATTATCTCTTTTGATCCTCATAGCAACCTTGGGAGGTAGGTGTTGTTATTGTCCTATAAATCCCCATATATCCTATATATCCCTATAGAAAGTTAAGAGAACTGAGACAAACATGAGTTAAATGATTAGCTCAGGATCAAATATCAAGTAAATGTCTGAAGTTTTGACTTCATGATCAGTGATGGATTCATTGCTGCCCATAGAAACTATCCATTTGTTCCTTTAGTACATTAGAATTCTTGATAGTAGTTTTCCTGGTCTTTTAAAATTCTACTTTTTGCTTTCCAACTCTCTCTTCACTAATTACTCAATGCTTCACTGTTGGGGAGATGACATATAATTAATGAATAATATGGAAGTTAAATAATAATATAAGAAAATACTCAGAGTAGTGTGTAAATTAGTTAAATAATAATATTAGAAAAAAAGTTAAAAGAAAAGCTAAATAATAATATAAGAAAATATAGAGGGTAGTCAGGTCTTCCTGACTTCAGGCCCAGCATCCTATTCTTTCTGTTACCAACTTTCTTTGGACAAGGGTTGGCTTCTAGTGATGTTAACCTGGACATGAGAAAACTTGATGGGTACATGAGAGTATCTTTGGCTAGCAAAACTAGCAATAATTAATCAATTTTGCACATGAATAGATATGCATGTTTAGAAATGGTACTTGTTGAAGTCAAAGTTGAACTTTATGCCCCTGAGATTCCTTCCAACTCAGAGTTTCTATGACTTCTGTCAAAAGGTTGAGGTCTGTGTTGGTGGATAAAGTTTTAAAGTATGTAAGTAAATACTTGAGACCAGTTTTATAAAAATCAAAACTTTGAGTGATCTAATAAATAGTCTCGAATATTACTATATTTTCCTAGCATGAGGAGGGAAAATGAGACTTGATAACAATCACTGAACAAGATCTATTAGACCAGTGCTGAAGGCAGCCCTGTTGTTACTATGCAATAAAGCCCTGAAATAAAACTCCTTAATATTGCCTCTCCTAAACTTTAAGCCCATCCTGTGAAGAGTGATGTATAATCCATTTTACTGGTTATAATGCAGCAATCTTAAAACATCAGTATTATCCTGCTACTGTGCCATATCATGGGCTTTTAATTTGACATTTAATAGTTAGTCAAATAGAGACTCTGAAATGGTCATCTTGGAACAAATCTATAAAGGTGGTAGGATTTAAAGTCAGTAACTGTTTTCAGGGAAATGACAAGAATTTTCCCATTAGTAACCTTCACCAGCACTTCTTTGTGTCATCTTGAATTGGGATTAAAAAAGAAAATGAAGACTTGCCTGGATTCAAAATGTCTCTGTGGATAATGAACTGATTATTTAACCAGAGATTTAGCCAAACGGTTACAATCTGTTACCCTAAAAATGAACCAAAAGACCTAGCTTCATAATTACAGAATTTTAGCATTGGAAGGGATTAGTGGCCATTTAATGCAATTGATCCTTTAAAGAGAAACCTGCATCATAATGGAAGTAAAGAGTTGGAAGGGACTTCTTAGACCATCATTTTACAGATGAGGAATCTGAAGTCTAGATAGATCTTGGATCTCTTGATTCTGCCTCCAGAATTCATTTTTTAACAGAAATTTTCTGATGTCTATGAAACTATCTGTATCACTTTTATCCAACTTCCAGATTATAGACTATAAATACATTTACTTGAATGTCATCACTGTTGTTTACTAAACTCCAAGTTTTTTTTTTTTCTTTATTGTTTCCATTTGCCAGAACACCAGTCATAAGATATGATTTCTGTCAAGGGTTCCCGTACGAGGTATTTCTGAGAGCCAACTGACAATGGTCCAGAACTCTGTGGTCTCCATCCAGCATTAGAATATATTTACATACATGTTGTTACTGAAATAAGTGCCTAAGGCACAGTTTAAGGATTGAGTTTTTCTTTTGGCCTCATTTAGAACAAGGAGAAAACATCTTCTTAAATTCATCAGCAGGAGAAACTTGCTAGACATCAGCATGATCCTTTGATGAAGTTACTCAAGACAGGGGACCTGAGCTTCATAGTGAGAACATATTGTATATCTTGGATCTCTAGTGTCCACTCAGCTCCAAGTAGTTGAGGATTAGCTATTTCTTAATGGTAGCACAAGCTGTTTGTATTCAGTTGTCTGGGATTTTCTAATTAAAGTGTTTCTGCATCTGTTTCTCATTGTATTATGAAATGATCCTCCTTCTAAAAATGTACTACATGTGTTGCAAATAAAATATAAATTTCCTAATCCATACTAATCCTATATCTTCTACAAAAATTGAGCCATAAATGCTGATCTAACATTTTTTTCTTATTTTGTCTTATAGTCAATGAGCTAGCTTGAAGTGATTTAAGGATATATTTGAGATCAATCTGGGAAGATTTATATTAATTAATGCAAAGTAAAGTGAGCAGGATCAGGGGAAACAATTTATATGATAACAACAACATTAAAAGAAAAATTTCTTTGAAACATGTAAGAATTCTGATAAATGCAATGACCAACTATAAATCCAAAGGATTCATTATAAAACATATTATTCATCTCCAGATAAAAAACTGATGGACAGAGTGTATATTGAAGCATATCTTCTTTCCTTCCCTCCATCCCTCCCTTCCTTTCTCCCTCCCTCCTTCCCTTCCCTTGCCTTGCCTCCCTTCCCTTGCCTCCCTTCTTTCCTTCCTTCCTTCCTTCCTTCCTTCTTTCCTTCCTTCCTTCCTTCCTTCCTTCCTTCCTTCCTTCCTTCCTTCCTTCCTTCCTTCCTTCCTTCCTTCCTTTGTTTTCTTCTCTTCTTAATGGGTAGGAGAGGGAGGAAGAGGAAGGGAGAGAATTCAGAACTGAAAATAAAATTGAATTTAAAAGTTAAGAAACTGAAGCCCATTTGATCCAACTAAAGACCATAATAATAATGGCTAACATTTATAATTTGCAAAGTATTTCTCATTCTATCTCATTTAGTTTTTCAAAAGATTCACAAGGTAGGTGGTATTATTATCTCTATTTTATAGATTAGAAAACTCTGGCTCATAGAGACTGAATGTCCACAGTCATATAGCTAGTAAGTATCTAAGTCAGTATTTGAATCCAGATTTTTCTGACTCCAAATATATCACTCTATCTACTGTCCCATCTAACTACCTCTATGGAAGTGAAAGACTATCATATAACTGTGTAGTTAGTGGTAAAATTAAGATGAGAGCCAAAGCATTCTGAAGACTTGTTCAATGCTCATTCTGTAACACCTCAAGGAGGAGTTGGATGTTCCATTTGAGTTTTAGCTCAAAAAATGTTTTCTGATATTCTTTTTAAAAGTTTCTTTTTCTTTTTAATAGGTTCCACTTGTATTTCTACGTTTTTACTTAAATGAACGAAATGCAGTTTGAAGGTTATCCACCTTGGAAAACCTTGTCTCCAACATATTTCATAGTTCATACCACTGGAAATGAGAAAAATGAAATCAGGAGTGGCTGGTGAGATTCACATTGAAACATTTTCATTTACTGGGGCAAAAATTTATTGCTCAAAAATCTTTCTCTTGAATAAACTATTTATGTATTTTAGGTGGAAAGTATATACTTTACTTAAATTATTTAGAATTTCCTTCCTGGCTAGTGAGAACAAAGTTAAATTCTTCAAGGAATTATTGAATTCTCCAGACATTTCAATAATGTAGATATGTGCCTGGGAGTATTTGATAATAGTAACTGAATTAAAGATGGTTCGTTTGTTCTGAAAGATTTCATTTTCATATTCTTCCAATTATATTTTCTCTGGATCCAAAGAGCTAGGACTCTTGTCCCTCTACTTCCCTCTGGGGTTTATTTTCTATGGCCTCATGCAAGCAAAAGAGATCAAATTCATTACTGGGCAATCTTGACCACCTAAAAGAAGGGTGCAATTCTTTTTTACATTCTTTGGTTCATTATATCCTCCATTTCAGTGTGTTATAGAGGAATTATACAGAATGCAGATTTGAAGTCATTTAGGAAAGATCAGATTTCCCCCTCCATCAAGAGTAGGGGATAGAGGCATTTGATATGTGAATATGACATGAGACAGACATTATTTATTCCAACCAAAAGGATGCTAAGCACAAAAAACCCCCCAATTATAAGTATATAATAGAAAAATCTTAAACTAGTAACAAGTAGTAACCATTGTTAATACTGTTCCAGGAGGTTTAAGTTTAAACATTACAATTTGATATAGTTTATGAGATTGTTAAATAGGTATTTTACCATTCATCTCACTTTTCTCTATCCTCAACTTTTGGCAAGTCAAGCCAAAGAGTGTACTCCTTCTCAGCTCCAAGATGAAATTCTTCAAAAACAGAAATTTCCCATTCTAAGAGGCAATTAAATTACAACAGTTGAAAACAATATCTTCAGACATCTCAAAATCATAAGATTGTTTCCAAGATTGTACATATCCACATTAAATGGAATTGCCATTCAGTGACCCTCTTTCAGAGAAGAAAGTATAAAGACAATCAGGAGTATATAGGCACAAGTTCAACTTGACCTTCCAACCTCCTGCTTTAGCTGTCAAACTCTGTCATGGGAAGAGCATCAAATGCTGTGCTCTCTTCCAGGGAGGACTGCAATAGTCCTGACACAATCTACAGACGGGAAGAGAAAAGACACGTTTTTAAGACACAAAGAGTTATAGGATTTTCCTGCTTAGTGGTCAATAAGGGGATCTTTTCATCCTCCCTAAAGCCCTGAGATAGCACGTGTGATCATCTGGAAACTCTGTTAGAGTAGCATCATAAATTTAGAGCTGGCAGGGATTTCAAGGGTCATCTAATCTAACTCCCTGATTTTTCAAGTAAAGAACCCAAGTCCCAGGGAGATTAAATGACAGTGTCATTGTTTCAAAATTGAAAGCATCACTGGAGGAATTTGAACTCAGGTGCTCTGTCTTTAGAACTAGTGTTTTTTCCCCCATATTTTGCTGCTTTTCTTTCAGACTTGCTTAAAGATTGATGCCTCAAAATAATGCAAAAATATAGGATATTTTCAGCATTTAAAAATATAATTTAAAGGACTGAAATTGAAGTTTCAAGTGACAAAAATAACCATCAGACCTCTCACATTGCCCTCAATCTATTCAACTCCTAATATGTTTTACAGTCTTTCACTTGGATATTGGATGAAATAATATAGAATCATGGATGTGTTAGGAAATCAGATCAAATCCTATTGCAGACACTCATTAGCTATGTGACTCTTGGCAAGTGGCTTCAGCTCTATTAAATAATCTCAATTTATTTAGTAAAATCATGATAATAGAAACAAGTACTCTACAGGGTTGGTTGGAGTATCAAATGAGATCCTTGCAAATCTTGAAGTGATATATATGTTTGTGTGTGTGTATGTGCATGTGTGTGTGTATACCTTGTACATATATACCTGTGTATGTGTGTGTATATATATACACACACACATATATATACTATATATAATATACCTTGAAGTGATGTATGTATATATTATGTGTATAGATATGTATATACACATATGTATATGTATGTGTGTATATATATATATATATATAATACAAACTATGATTATTGATAACTAACTTCCAAGTAATCTTCTTGGTGGGAGGGAAGTCTTGTATAATCCATACTTTGCGTAACCCAAAGTATACTTTGCACCCAGAACCTTTGACTCCAGTCAAAGCCAGCACTCTTTCCATTGGATCAATGAAGATCAAGTCTCCAATACTCATCTTTCATTTCCCTCCCTCCCTCTCCTTCTCTCTCTCTCTCTCTCTCTCTCTCTCTCTCTCTCTCTCTCTCTCTCCGTCTCTCTCCCTGTCTCCCCTTCTCTTTCTCTCTGTTTCTCTCTGTATATGTTTTTGTCTCATCTCTCTTTTCTCTCTCTCTCTCCCTCCCCCTTCCCCCCATGCAGAGGAATCTTTCCCAGTTGTTTTACATAGTTTAATCATGTTGTATGCATGAAAGATATCAGGCTACATTTCAGTTCTTCAAGCCCATCTCTTATTCCAGTTTTCTGTAATTAACTTTTTAAGAAAAGATAATTGACAATGTGGTAGAGCTAACAAAATTTCACATTCAAAATATAAAAAAAAATTGTGAAATTTCTACTACAATCAGTTATCTTGTAAGGGAATAGCTACTCAGTGGATTGTTGGTTCCCCTACTAAGTACAATAAAGGAGGGAGGGAGCACAGATGGTCTGTCAGTGACTTTTTTCTTTATTATAAATACTCTGCCAACAGGGCCAGAGATCTGTCCAAAAGCCTTAGGCTAAGCTTATTATTATGACAGTCTGAATATTTCATTGTACTCTGGGTCCTAGTATTCTCCTGACATTAAATGTCTTCTCTTTTTAATTACTAAAAGATATTGAAGATTAGAATATATTATGAAATGGGCAAACATGGCAAGTAACTCAAAGAATCCATTTTCTAGGACTGAGATCTTTATAGTTATGTACACACGTGTGTGTATATATGTTTTACATTAAAAATGTATACAACAGATATGTAAAATACATATGCAAATATATTTGTAAGATATATATTTGTACATATAGACATACATGTAAATATATTGTAAAATGTATATTGCATATATAAAAATATGAATGGTATGATTGAATATGAATAAATGATATATCTTAAATTAAAGAAAGAAAAGACTGAGAGGAAAAACCATCCCATGCCCTGCCTATAAAATTATTATTTTTGTGCATTTTCAAAGATGATCTTGCTCTAAAGCAGTTTTTCTTTAATTATGCCTCAGGAGCAAACCAGTAACAGGAAACCAGCACCTGAATCCCCTGGAGGTTGGATGTCAAAGCCACAGAGGTGAACTTAAAAGGTTTCAAGCACATTAATCAAATAGAGGCCACAGAAACCACTAAGACCACAAAGGGGTAAGAGTCTGTTTACAAGGTCAACCTAAAGAGCCCCTGGAATGGTGTCTGGGAGTAAATGACGCCAGAAGCCCTCCTGACAGGATGTGCGAGGGTCAGGTGTTTTAACAATTACAGTTCTACCCATGCTTGGTTTAAGAAGGTAGTTTTATTTTACTTTTTTTTTTTTTTTTAAGATGAAACATAGGAATAGGGGAAATATTCTGGTGCTCATTCTAATTGCATCCTAGTTCTTTCCTCCCTTCTTTATTTTCTTTGAATAATCTATTCTTATTGCGTCTAGTCAACATTATAATTTGGTAGGGTTTTTTCCCCCTGAGGCCTGCCTTTATAAACTATCAGTCATGATTGGTTTATTGCTATCCCACTACTCTTTTCTTTTTCATTATCTTCTTTGGCTAGGGTTCTTAAACTAAAGTCCAGGGACAGATTGATGGGGATTCATAAACTTGATTGGGAAAAAAATTACATCTTCCTTTTAATATGATTGGTTTCCTTTTTATGCTTTTAAATGTATTCTATGCATTAATTTTTTTTTCTTCTGTTAGGAGATCCATAAGCTTCATTAAATTGCTAAAGGATTCTTGGCATTGACTTCCATAGAAGTTTTCTTGTCTCTTTTCCTGCTTTTCCGTTATTTCTTTTCTTCCTTGATCTAATACATAAATTTCCTATTAGAAAGTAAGCTCCTGGCCTCCCTGCCCCCAGCTTAGAATGTAAACTCTTTGAGGGTAGAGAGTATTTTGCTTATGACTTTTTATCTGAAACTCCTACTTAATCCAGTACCTGGCACTTAGTAGTTATTGAAGAAATGCTTGTTGATTAATTGTTTGATTAGTACCTTATTTTGCCTTTCCCCAAGGGATCTATCCATGAGGCCCTTCTTTCCCTCTCCTGTTGAAATTTTTCTCTTGCTTTTACTTATTGATAATTTCCAAGTTTCTACCCTAATCTTTCTTTCCTTTAGTCACTTTTAGTTAGACCAAGATCTTTGTTTTACAAATGAAGTAATAGAAGCCCTACTGGAGATGATATGATCACCTGGCAAGATAATAGACACTGAGCTCCTTTCTCAAACTAAACTGCCAAGCATCCAGCTCTACCGCAGAGACCACAAGTCTGTTGGGCTGGCCACATTGTTCAAATGCCAAATGTATGCTTGCCAAAAAGGTTATTTTGTGGAGAACTCACAAGGGGCCAGCTCTCGTGTGGTGATGAAAAAAAGCGATACAAGGACACTCTCAAGGTGTCTCTTAGAACTTTGAAATTGATTATATGACATGGGAGACAATGGCACAGGACCACCCAGCATGCATCAGAAAACATGCTGTGCTCTATGAACAAATCAGAATTAAATTAGCTCAGAAGAAATGCAAGATATGCAAAATTAGAGAATCTATTTATGTCTGACCTATGGCAAAGGATATAGAGCTAGTATTGATCTGTTCAGCCATAGTCAGGCACATTAACTTGAATCTAGCATAGTGAGGTCATTTTGGTCTTCTTTAAGAACAAAAGGTAAAGAAGCTGGAAACTGAGTGGATGCCCATCAATTGGAGAATGACTGAATAAATTGTGGTATATGAATATTATGGAATATTATTGTTCTGTAAGAAATGACTAGCATGATGATTTCAGAAAGGCCTGGAGAGACTTACATGAACTGATGCTGAATGAAACGAGCAGGACCAGGAAATCATTACAACAACACTATATGATGATCAATTCTGATGGACGTGGTCTCCAGCAATGAGATGAACCAAATTCATTCCAAAGAGCAGTAATGAATTGAACCAGCTACACCCAGTGAAAGAACTCTGGGAGATGATTATGAACCATTACATAGAATTACCAATCCCTATATTTTTGTCTGCCTGCATTTTTGATCTCCTTCACAGACTAATTGTACATTATTTCAAAGTCTGATTCTTTTTGTACAGCAAAATAACTGTTAGGACATGTATATTTATATTGTATTTAATTTATACTTTAACATATTTAACATGTATTGGTCAACCTGCCATTAGGGGAGGGGATTGGGGGAAGGAGGGGGAAAATTGGAACAACAGATTTGGCAATTGTCAATGCTGTAAAATTACCCGTGCATATAACTTGTAAATATCTATCTATCTATCTATCTATCTATCTATCTATCTATCTATCTATAACAAAAGGCACCTACCACCACCACAAATGAGACTCAGTGTTTTCTGACTCTAAGCCAAGTAATTTTCCTATGACTTTACATTCTAAGGAATTTCATGTAGGATTGCCAAATCACAGAATTTCAGACTTAGAAGCAACTTTAAAAGTTAACTAGTCCATGCCTTAAGAAGGGTGAAATGAGAAAAATGTATGCAAATTGCTTGGCAAACTTTATATCAAAAGTATTGTTCTAACCATCCTGATTTTCCTCATTTTTTACATAATGGAGTTTAGGTAGAAGGTGGATACAAAGTTGTCTTTTATGTTTCATATTCTAGGGACTATTTTACAGGGAAATAAAATTATCATTTTTCTCTAATTGGATAAAATTGGAAGATTTTTAGTTCATTTTCTATGGGTCTATGAATGCATAGTTAGGTGATGATACATACTTCACCTGGTTTGCACACCTTTCTTCTCTATGTTCATGAGCTTTTCATTACACTTTGGAGGTTATAAGTAGTATGACAATAATGATTTTTGGAGTTGAAAAATTTAAATACATCAATAATTTATTTGTGTAATTTTCGAAAAAAGCTTTGTCTGCAATAATGCTCTAGTTCTAACATAGTTTGTTTGTTGAATTTTCAAGCATATCTTTAGGAAATTTGCCATCTGCTCATTTATAAATGGTGTATAATAATTGTTATCATGAGATAGTGTTTTACTATGTTTTCACTATGTTCTGTTTCCTTGTATAATCTGCATTAATCAATAAATCCTTAATAATAATTTTTCAGCAATTTTTCACTGTTATGTCTGGGTTTTGAATTACCATAATATCCCTCTATTCCATCTATTTCAAATTTCAGTTCATCACTTTGTTTTTATGCTTATTGGTTGAATCCAACAATGAAGGCATTTTGATTTAGTATTGGCTTTTAGCTTTGTTATAGACTCTATCTAGAGGTAAAGTAGTTTTGGTAACATTCAAAACATCTAGTAGTGTGTGTGTGTGTGTGTGTGTGTATCCATATCCATATCCATATCTATCTATCTATCTATCTATCTATCTAATCTATATATTGAGAGAGTGAGCCTTTACTATTTATCTTTGAAGTGGTTTCTGTTTGTTCCAGAATTATTGCTCCAAGTTTTGTTTTTTTTAAATCTGTTCATTATGTACTCTGAGAATATTGATGCTTTTCTTTTTTTTGTCTTTCTATAGTGGTCTTAGAGGAACAGAATTAATTTTGTATGGTTTTTTATTTGGATGCTTTAAAAATCTGTTATAGTCAATTTTATTATTCCCAAAGTACACATGAAGATGTGCTATGTCAGTAAATGTTTAACAACTGGCTCTCTGGGAGAAAAAAGAAAGCATTACTATAGATATTATAGATGGTAACATTTTTGCCATCATTTTGGTAAATCTTGAAATCAACTATAAATAATATATAAATAAGTCCTGATTTGTAACAGTTCTCAATTTCCCACAGTATGAATGCTTACACTGAAAATTTAACAATCTGCCCAGCTGAGCCTGTTCAAACTGCTTCCAGCACAACCCTGGTCAAGACTGGTATTATGTAAGTGTTATTTGTTATAAATATGATTCTGGGAAACTAAAACATTGACTACACATAGAAATTCCATAGAGGCATATTTCAGTTCAATATAAAGAAAAGCTTCCCAATGATCAGAACTGTCTGGAAATAGAATGGTCTGTTTTGGAAGATGAGGTCACTCACTGGAGATCTTTAAGGGAAGTCAGTACCCTTTGTTGGGAATTTGGAAAGGTTAATGTTTTAGGTGTAGTTTGAATTTAAAGACTCCTGATGTCCCCTCTAATTTTGATATTCTATCATCCTAAAGCAATACTCTATAAAATTAATCAACTGCTTATAGATTGCCTTAAATGATCTCTCCTGAAAAATGCTCTTTTCTTGGAAATATTAAAAAGTTCAGTTTAAAAATATTTCATCATTGACAAAGAACTGGCTGGGGAAAAGTTAAGAAGAAAAGTCAAGTTAAAAGTATTTGTCATA
Source organism: Sarcophilus harrisii (assembly GCF_902635505.1). NCBI lineage: Eukaryota > Metazoa > Chordata > Mammalia > Dasyuromorphia > Dasyuridae > Sarcophilus > Sarcophilus harrisii. The sequence continues at coordinate 173,756,527 of NC_045426.1, read as the reverse complement.
ACATTCTGATTTATTTTCATTGGAAACTCTTTCCATTTCCATCACTGTAGTAATTTTATATCTATCTATCTATCTATATTATTTTTCCAAATGTAACATTTTAAAAAATTTCTTTAAATAATTTCTTTAAATATTTATTAAATATAAATATATTTAATAAATATATTTATTAAATATTAAAATTTTCTTTAAATTCAAAGATCTGCTTTCTTTCTCTCTTCCTCTTTCCTTCACTTTGAAAAAACAAGAAGAAAACTATAGTTGTAGATATGTATAATTGAGCAAAACCAATTCCTAAGCTTGATGGCTTCAAAGACCCGTTCCAGTTCCAGATCTATGATATAACACCATAATCAAGTAGGAAATTTCAAGAAGAAAAAATGTCTTTGTAACAAAATTTTTGCTGACTTTATTGTCTTATCTGTAAATTACCATGCTCATGACAAGGACAAAACTAGTGATGTGCTTCTCAAAATGCAATGTTTCCATAAATTCTCATGTTGTCACTTGTGAGATCTTTGAATAATACATGGAACAGTGACATTTCCTTGGCCTTTCTTCTTCTTATATTATGGCAGAATATTTGGACACAATGCTATTTTTGGAAAGGATGCAAACATAATAGTTCAGTTAGTCCCATTGCTCTGTGGTACCTCTGAGTATAGAGAGTCAATAAATAGGCTTCTCTTAAGGAAGTGTTACATGCCATGAATGGTATTATGAACTGAGGATACATCACCTCAAGAAGCTTAACATTCTATAGAAGAGAATGGCTTATAGAATGTTAGGGTTGGAAGCTTCCATAGATAAACTTCATTTCATTCCATTCACAGCATTCATAGTAGGAATCCTTCATTTCCTCGTTGAGGAAGCTGAGACCATGGAAATCAAAGTGAATAATGTCACGCTACCCACAGGCTTTTGTGTCAAGAGTCCAATCCTTTGAAATAATTGAGTAAACTGCATTACTAAAGAAAGCAAGAAAGACAACAGCTGATCAGAATCGGTTTCATAATCAACCATCAGCCAACTACATGGAGGTTTTTGGTTTTTTTCTACACAAGTTTTTTTAAAAGCATTTTTATGTCCATTTGTTGCCTTCTCCCTCTCTTTCCTTCTCTGTTTCAATTCCTTATTTTGGTTTGTATATAATAATTTAAGGGACAAAGAAAAACATTTTATCCAACTTACTAGTAAAGTGCCATGAATACCAAAACCAAAAGGTTTGTTTTTTTTTGTTTTTTGTCATTTTATCTTCAAGACCTTCTAAATACTCTATTAACATTTTTACTAACTATCCCCTATGCCTTTAAGTGTCTTCCTTCTTGACCCTGCCTCTGGGCTTCTCCAATTTCCTTCAAATCTCAGTCAAAGTCCTACATTTTTCACAAAGGCTTTCCTTAATGCTAGAGCCCCTCTTCTGAGATTGCTTCCAATTTAGTCTGTATGTATCTTTTAAGTACATAGTTGTTTGCACATTGTATTCCCCATTAGACAGAGAGCTGTACTGAAAAAAAAGGAACATTGGTTTTGTTTTGTTGTTTTTATTTTTTACTTTTTTTATTTTCATTGTGCTTAGCTAATTCTTTCTGTTGTCACTCCATTATTCAGTTGTGCCCAACCCTTTTTGATTCTATATGATATTTTCTTTGCAAAGACATTGGAGTAGTTTGCCATTTCCTTCTTTATTGTTGTTGTTTGATCTTCATCCTCTAAGAGGACCATGACATCAGGGAGATGATACTATGGCATGCAAATGAATTGGATTTAAGTGAGGGAGGGCTATGCAAGGTTATCTGCCTCACTTTTCCCTACAGAGTCATCTGGGTCCAGTGGCCAAATATAGATCAGAATGATTGGAGATGGCCCTGGATGTAATGGGAGACCTTGGACTTTTTAAATTAAGGTCTTCAACAGGTCTCAATTTCACCGAGGTTGCACCCATTCAGTGATTAAGTCTAGGTAGCAACTGAGGCAAAGAATCTCCCCTTTCATCTAGTCCAAAAAATATCTAAACAAATAAGTCTAGGAGGGGAAGACTCTCAGGATTTCTGACCAAAGCAGAAATGACAGCTATTTACACTCAATCTGAGTCAACTAGGACCCAAACAATGACCAAATGGAGCTTGGCCTAGGGCCTATTGGTGGCCAGTGAGAATCAGATTGGGTCACTGAATGAATGGGTGTGACCACAGTCCTTTATTAAATTAAGACAAATAGAAGTCAGTGACTTGCCCAGAATCACAGTTAGTGACTTTCTGAGTTTCAATTTTAATACAAGTCTTCCTGACTCCAACCCTAGTGCTCTATCCACTGGGCCACCTACTGCTTCTTGGAACAGAGTAAGTACTTAACAAATACTTGTTGATGATTAAAATGCAAACACATTTGGGAAGAGTAATGCCTCACACCTATAAGAGAAAACCTCAGCAGTGATTAGTTGACAGCCAGCTGAGAGTAGCCAAAAAAGATAACAGTTGGGGAGAGGGCACTACAGGGGGAGGAGGTATAGATGAGTTGGGGGGAAAGTATTAAAATAGGAGATGAAAAATGAAGTGAACCAATGGTCTTAACATGTTTGCGTCAGGAAGAAGCAAGGAAAAGTCTGTCACCATATGTATTCTTCAGAGCAGAGCAGGAACTTAGAATGTATACCATTGCTCCTAAAGCCTGAGATTGTCCACTCCTCTGGTTGTGTCTGCCTGCTGAATGACCAACTAAGTCTCAGATGTATATTCTATTAGATCCCACACTGGACCATGGTTCTCTTTCTCTCAAGATGGTTAATTTTTCTGAACCCCAGTGATTGCCTTTTATGCCTCCTGCAGAAGTTATATGAGATATGTAGAAAATATCTACTTTACTTTTTTGCTTAGATATCTTATGACAATAATTTCACACATGTAGCTATCATATAAAATATCTGAAGAATCTTAGTGCAGTTTAAGCATAGCTTGGTATTAAGATTTTGGGCACTCCTTGTGTGCTCACATCATGATTTTGCAAGTGACTTTTGTGTCTCCCCAGATGTTGTTCTTTGTAAAATGGAGGTAGTTTCCATCGACTTCCTCCATGCCCTGATTATTGCATCAATTCAAAGATAAAGGTCCTCACAATATTAGCTTGAGGAAAGATTGCCATACATCATCCAGAAATATATTGGAGAAAAAACTTGGGATATTGGACAGAAAACTTTGAAGCAGTAATGCTTCACCATGATCTTGTATTCTACTTAATTTCCTATCTCTGTCCAATTTAATCATCATGTGCAGATAGAGTCTTTGTCATTTATTTTCAGAAGGATATGATATACAAACCCAAGCATTAAGAGTACTCAATGAAGATGAGACAATCAGCAGTCTATGCTGCAGTATTTGAAAGAAGAGGCAATAGAAACAATGTTAGATCCAGAGTCAGGAAAGCTTTGGACTCCAGTCCTATTTTTGACACTTACTAAGTATGTGAGATAAATAAATGAATATCTCAGATCTTGTTTTCTCATTTATAAAATGGGGACAATATTTATAGTCCCTATCTTTCTCAAGATTATTCTTAAGTGAATTGATGAATGTGGAATGCTTTCTGAATGTCTCCTATTATTAAAGCACTATGTGGGGGTCAGAATTATTTCTGTGGTCTCAGTTTTAATACCTCCCCTAATTTCTTCCAACATGGAAAAGTCATTTGCAAGCTTTAGATAGCAAGGTGAAGAAATGGCAGGTTGTATTTTAGGGCAATAAAATACAATTAGCAATTTCATTTGATGGTATCATAGACTGAATCATGACCAGCAACCACAAAATCTGATCAATGTGCCCCTGATCCCTGCATACTTCTCTTTAACATTTGCAATATTTGTTGTTAGCAGATCTCAACAGCACACAGATATGACCACTCTGTTCTCTACTCTCTCTCTCTTCCCTAATAAAATTAGCTATAGTCCTTTTATCCCACTAAGTATGAATCTAAATCAAAAATTTTACTTTCAAAATGGTAAATCTTATATCAGCTCTGCCTTCTCATTCATCAATGAATGAATGAATGAATGTCACTGAGCTACAGGTGGACCAAAGACTATGACCAAGATAGGTGAAGGTGAGTTTTGTTTTTTGTCTTTTATTGTTGTTGTTATTTTTATTGAATTTGAGAAGGTGGCAAATATCCAGCTAAAATTTAGCAAGTTTGGGCTGGTAAGCCAAAGGGGAAAGGGGTGATCATATGAGACAGAAGACTAAATAGGGGGTATGTTTAGGGCTAAATAGTAATGGGGTCATTAGGGACAGGGTACAGGAATCACAGAAAACTAGACTGACTTTCAGGAAAACTAGAAGACAGGCTCCTGCACATGTTTTCATTAGCTCTTCCTTTCTTTAAGAATTTCTGATCTCTGTAATGCTTTTAAAGGATTACCATATAAGACCCAAAAAGAAAGGTCAGATATAGTGTATAGTGGAGAGTTCCAAGCCTCAAAGGAGGAGGAGGAGGAGAAAGAGGGGAGGAACTACTTGACATTAATGGAGAAGCAAACACTCTCAAAGGACAAACAGGAAGTTCTCTCCAAGAGTCTAAATACATAATCCTCTCCTTGAGTCTCTTTTTTTCAGGAACTTAAACAATGGCTCCTTGGGAGGCAGCCTCCCAATTTTCCAGGAGTTAGATCCTATACTGACTCAAGTGTTTCTTTAACTAATTAAGAAAGAGCCTTTAGACCTGGAAATGTAAATATTGAGTAGCATGAGGTGTGTGGGGAGTTTTCCCTCCATTCTTTTCAGAGACTAGTAATGAAATACTCTCTTCTAAATGGCAGGCTCCCGTGTGCATTACTAATGGACATTTATAGATCACTTTGAACAGCTGTTTGTTTTCAGAGCAATTTCCAGACTCTTTTTACAAAACCCCAAGCAACTGCCCATTTAGGCCCAACAGTAAAATTGCACTGGGGAATGGAATAAGATGATTTCCAAATCTCTTCCAATCCTAGAAATCTGTGATTCTGCAATTTAGGAGGACTAGGGGAAAGGAAAATAACATATGATCTCCACTCCTGCCTGTCAATTGATATCCCAGAACTTTCACTTTGCCAACAGAGTCTGAGGATATAAAAGAAAATGGGAGGATCCAAGGTTAGGAGTTGACTAATTCCTTTCTCCCAAACTCAGCCAAGCCTTAAATTGGGTGGTGAAGTCCAAAACCTCAAGGTATCTTCCCCCCACCCCAACCTCCTCAATAGGCTGAAGAACAATCCTGGGGCCCAGACTAACTACTCTTCCTGTTTAAATAAACCCCAACTACCCTGAGACAGCTTCTTTCAATAAATCAGAATCTGGGAGAAATTCAACCAGAGCCTCCTCCAGGAAATCACTGCTTGTCTTTACATTTTTAAAACTAATATTTTCCTAAGTTTTTGTTTGCAAATTTCTTCATTCTGCCTTCTATGTGAAGTCCCTCACCCCGCTCCCCAACTTGCCCCCAGCTCATTCTTCTAGACAAAAGTCATCTGTTTAGTATCCAATTGGCCCTTTGGGTAACAAACTCCAAGAATGTCCTCTAAAGGCAGTTATGGAGGAGCTGCTCATCTTGAATTCAACTTTTCCCACTTTCTAAAATGAAGTAAATCCATGTTAGCCAGACCTCTCTCAAAGCACTTATGTTCTTTTCTAGTTAAAAAGACCTTTATGAAGCATAGTTAGAATTGGAAGTTTTTTAAAGTACCATATTTATAATTTTGTTTATAGCTATAGAATTCCTTTCTCATAAAACCAAAGTCTGACTCTCAGTAAAAACTAAATTTCCACATGTAGAGGTCCCTAGTTTCCTCGTGCTTATGCTCAATTCCATGAGCAAACAGAATTTTACAAATACATTTTTAATACACTGAGTTCTTTGGGAAGAAGTTGAGAATTTTGAGCCAGAGGCCCTGTCTGGGTTTGAATCTCAACCCTGATACATTTCTATGCGAGTTTAGGCAAGTCCCTCCCCTTTTCTGAGCCTTGGTTTCCCTAACCAGAAAACAAGGGATGAGCTAACTGGCTTCTGGGATCCTTTGAAGTTATAATGAGATCCACAGTATGTGACCCTCTGGTCATATGATGAGGCTGCCTTAATGGAATTCATTTCTTTTCACTCTTTCATTCAGTTGGAAGAATTACTACCTAACTATGAGATCAAGTAATTAAGGTGAATAAAATTTGGATCTAATTATTAAGAAGTTTGAATAGTGAAAATGCAAAAAAAAATTACCTCAAACATAATAACTTTCCTCCATAAATGCACTTCTCTTGATTTTTAAGTTTCTGGTGATGTTTAAGTCTTTTGTTTTATCCTTGATAGCTTTGAACATTTAAAAAAAAAAAAAGGTCATTCAGTGCTTTAAACACTAGGCCTGATCAGAAAATCCAGAATATAAATCCAGCCTTAGATGCTTATTTGCATCTATTTGCCTCAGTTTCCTCACAATGTAAAATAGGGATAACAATAATACTTACTTCCCAGGTTTGTATCAAATCAAGTAATATTTGTAAAGCACTTACTTAGCACAGTGCCTGACACATAGCAGACATCCAATAAATGCTAGTTTTTTTTTTCCTTCTTTTCATCCTTTTTCCTTTTTTCCCTCTTCTTTCCTCCTCTCTTTTTCCCTTTGCAAGTCCCCAATTTATCAGCATAATCATCTGGATAATTTCTCTCTGTCTCTATCTTTGTCTTTGCATATATCTTTGTCTCTCATTCCACCTTTCCCCAGCAATTGTACTTCCTCCACTTATTTTTAGTCCACACACACACACATGTACATCCTTTTTAGAAAAATAGATTCATTTTTCACAATGTGTGGCCAATATAAAAAGTGAATAGACAATTTCAAGAAATGAGGAATTAGAAGTTTGCCCAGTTAAAGAGCTACTATCCAACAGGAGACAGAGGCCAGTGAGTTTTATCATTGAGATTTGGGTGAGCTAATGTCTCTGCCCTCATGCTCTTGACTTTCTCTTGAAGATTCATTGTCACAGCATCATCAAAGCAATAAGTGGTTACAGTGTTATGGAGCAGCTTGTTACCCCATCCTCATTCTCTTGTGCTGCAAGGTCCTATTGTCCTAGTCAAGTGTCTGGGTCACTTCTCTCCTCCTGAGTTTTGCAGTCTTCCCTTTCTTTCTATTGAAGGTAGAGGAGGACTGTGATTTTTTCCTCTGATTCCCATAGTCTTTGGATCAGAACATGCTGATGATTTCTATACTACCCTATAGGATTCTATCCCAGCTGCATTACAGTTCTTTGGGTAAAGGGGCCATGCAAGGGGTTAAAAATGAAAATTAAGGCTATCCAAAATGAATCTTAATTCATTTTTAGATACTTCTTTGAGGTAGTGGTTTACCCTTCATTGGAGGTCTTCTAGCAGAGGCTAGATTACCAAATTGATAGGGATCTTTCATAGGAGAGATCTTTGTTCTGATATGGTTTGAACCAGATGACCTCTGAGGTCCCTCATAACCCAGAGATTTTATGATTTTTGTGGTTCTGGAACTTTAAGCAGCAGAAACAGTTTCAGCCGAGGCTGAAAGCCACAAAGTTATATTGGATGAAATCAACTCAATTTTGTAACTGTCTCCAGTGATTTTCAGTGTCCCTGGGGGAGGAATAGAAAAATTCAATAGCAGACTTTACTCAGGCATTATAATTAAAATGTTAGGAATGATGGGATGTCAATAGGGCTGATTCTAGATTCTAGAGAAGTCACATTAAACTCATGGCCTAAAGGCTGATATGAACTGGGGCAGATGAGCAACTTGGAAAATAAGTGAGAAAAAAGGGGGAAGGTAAAGGGACTGGAGATGCTAGTGAGGGCAGAGAGTAGGTTACATTAGTAAGTTAAGAGACAAAGAGGACAATTAGGTGATGCAGTAGATAGAGCTCTAGACTTAGAGTTAGAAATACTCATCTCTCTGAGTTCAAACCTGACCTCAAACATTTACTAGAAATGTGACCTTGGACAAGTCACTTAACCCTGTTTACTTCAGTTCCTCATCTGTAAAATTAGCTGGGGAAGGAAATGGCAAATTACTCCAATATCTTTCCCAAGAAAACCCCAAATAGAGTCACAAAGAATCAGATATCCTGAAATGATTGAACAATAACAACAGATATAGAGTGGTTGAATGATAGGGGATTGTAGTTGGACAGTAGAATTGCAAGGTTAAAATTCTTTTATGTCTTTACTTCTAAGGAATGAGGAAGTGCATTCCATATTGAATACCTGGTCCTATGAATTAGGAAGAACAAGAAGAACAATGACTTTCCAAATTAAAGGACTGACAGTGACATGGTATCTTCAGTAAAAATGAAGAGGTAGAGATTATGATCAAAACACTGGAGGGCCTTTGGGAAGACTTGTTATTGACTTATGGATCAATAATTAGACTAGAGAATCTCTAAATTTCCTTCTCTCTCTAAGTCTAAAACCTATAAAAAATGTTAGCCATTTTTTCAAGCTGCAGAGGAGTCAGGATGAATTCGCCAATTGGAGAATTGAAGGAAGAGGCTGAAGCGAATTCATCCTGACTCCTTCATTTGTGGAAATACCTCAGCTCCTGACTCTTAGAACTCTTCCATCTTTCCCATCTCTGAGTACTTTCCACCTCTTCTAACCCCCATTCCCTTCCTCTGCTTTTTATTTCCCTTTTATGTGTTCTCCCTGAATTGTAAGGTAAGCTCCTTAAAGGCAGGAATTGTCTCTCCCAGTGCTTAGCACTTGGCATCTGTAAATATAATTAATGTGTTCTCTGTCTCATTCTCCCTATCATTTCTCTCATCCATATATCTATCAATATCTTTTTATATCTATCTACCTATCATCTCTGTCATCTCTCTATATATTATCTATCAATCTGAAGGTCTATCTCTTATGATGGTCAAATGAAAAAAAATTTTTGTAAGGCAAACAGGCTTAAATGATTTGCTGTGTCACCCAACCACCCCATATAAATGCTATTTTTACTGTTACTGTTCTCTACCTATCATCTATAATCCCATATATAATTGATCATAGCTGGTAATTATCAGGTGGTTTAATGTTTGCAAAATGTGTTGCACATTTGATTTCATTTAATCCTCAGAAAATTCTGCTAGATCTTCTATGTATATAGATCTCTCTCTCTCTCTCTCTCTCTCTCTCTCTCTCTCTCTCTCTCTTTCTCTCTCTCTCTCTCTCACTATGGTCTTCATGCAGATGAGAAAACTTAGGCTCTGAAATACAATAATTTGCTCACAACAACACAGTTAAGTTTATATTGGAGTATTGGAGGCAGGATTCACACTGTCAATCTTAACATCAAATAAATGCTCTTTTCACTAAACTTTTGTACTTCCTAATTCAAGGTACATCTCTAAGTCATTCTATAGTTTTTCTGAGTTAGGGAATAAAATGTTGCTTCACTTGGGGACAATGGAATATCCAGTTTCCTTTATGCTGATATTTATGTATTAGTCATTAGTAAGTCAAATTGTAGATTGCTTAAATAGCATATTCATCCCCAGCTCTGTAGAACTGCTATCAAATAGAAGAAAATTAGAATTTTACAGCTTTTTTTTTGTTGTTTACCTACACCTATATGAGAGGTAATGTGGCCTAATACACAAGTGTCCAATCAGATGGCCCACTGGCTGACCTGAAAAACTCCCTAGTACAGCCCAAACCAGATTAAAATGTATTTTGGAAAATGTTTATTAAGATGAACAAAAATACATTACAACTTAGATAATATTAATTTGTGGTTTTCAAACTCAATATGAAGCCCTGAATTTTATATACTGGCTTAGTGGATAGAGAGCCTGTTGGAATCAGAGCTTGGAAGACCTGGTTTTATATTCCATGTCTACCAGTAAGAGTGATTTCAGGTACTTAAGCACTCAGTGTTTTCAGTAACTATCTAAACCTCTAAATTGCAGGAGAGGTATCAACCAGCAATGGTGGTTCCATACCTGAGTGATTCTTATACCAGTGATTTCATAGTTTGCCTCTCTTTTCTCTTCCTAAGTTAATGCCATAAAAATATAATGCAAGCATCTTGACTTTTACTTTGTAATAACTAGAAATCTTCAGTGTAATCTACCCTCTTGCAAGGTTGATTGTTCTCAGTGCAAACAGAAGACATAGTAAATTCATACTAAACCTGATGGCCAATGCTTTTAGATTCTCCATGTAGCCTTCTCCAAGTCTCCCAGCTGAAAGGAATCAATCCCTCCTCTTAATTCTAGTTGCACTTTGTCCTTTTCTTATGCAATTATATGTTCTTTTCTTCACAATCTGTAACACTAATGTGTATTCCAAACATCATATTGTGGTGTCTAGGTAATGTCTGCTTTTAAAATGCTTGTTTCTTTCTATCACCACTCCTTATATTGAAAGGCTTTCCATAGCTTGGTTAGATATACTAGAACTTGTGTCCTCATGACACAGTTTTCATGACACCCTAGGGTCATATACATATAAATATTTATTTTTATAAATATGCCATTTGATCCTCACAATAAACTTAGGAAGTGACATTGTTATCCTCAGAAAACAGAAGTTAGATGATGGCCCAGGATCACATATCTAGCTGGTACCTGAGGCTACAATTGGACACATGGTCTTCTTGTCTCCTGGTCTAGAACTCTATCCACTAGACCACCTAATTCTACTTACAGTTTCCATGGGGAACTTCTAGTTCCTCAAGATTGTAGGGAAAGGGGTAGGAAAAGAGGGAAGTGTTTGAGGCAAATAAGGAGAAGAAAATCTTGTAGGTGACTGGGCTAGTGAAGTAGGTCAGAAGTTCAATTTGGGGAGGAGAAATTGGTCTAATGTGAGGAAAAATTGAAGGACAACATCCAGGCCAACATCTCTAGGTTGTAATTAAGATAGACCAGGGAAAATTAAGGAATAAATCTAAAGAAATATATTTAAGAAGCATAAGGAGAATGTAATTAAAAAACTACAAAGCAAGCTAAACAAGCAATAACACAAAAGAAAAGTTACCAAATTAAGCAAATGATACAGTAGATTGGTGGATGGGTAAGGCAAAGTAGGGAGACAGATAAGAGATTAGTGAAGGAATAAAGAGAGGTTGGTGTGATTGTGATTGAGGCTGTTACCATGAATTTGTTGAGGCAAAGGAAAGGAATTTGAACAGTGTCAAGTTATTCAAAAAGTGATAATTGGCTTAAATACTTTTTTAAAGGTATGATCATTCATGAAGTATTTCTAAAAAATAAAATTGAACTCTAACTCAAGGAAGACATCCAGGGCCCCCTAAGTTGAAAATTTTCTCCTTATCCAGGAAGATGCCTAGGACATCTTGTGAGAAGATGCCTAGTAGTTTTAATTCCAAAGAAATCCCAAGGAGAATCTCAGATTTGAAAAACCAAGGAACAGAAAGAGAATTTTCCTAAACTTACAGATATATTTAATCCCATTCTTCTCAATTAGAGAAGGATGTCTTAGGGAAAAATTAAGGAAGGGAACCAAAGTTCCAAGACCTTTCCATGTTCTTACTATTGGAGGGGAGAGGCACAATTGCAGAGAATAGGGCTCCTGAAGTCAGAGAAAAAGAAGGTAAGAAGAAGCATAACTTTTTCTTTATAGATTTGTAACTATTTAACAAAATATAATTTTATTTAAAAATAAAGAAAAAAGAGACATAGAAGAAATGGAAAGAGAGTTGAGAAGGAAAGGGAGCAGAATAGGGAAAAAGAGGGAAAAGTAGAGGAGAGTAGGGGAAATCATGCAGTATTTTGCATAAAATGGATAATGTTTATATTTCTGCCATGATCAAGTCACTATTATTTATGTTCCTCTCTATTAGAGGAAAGTATGAAAGGACTCAAAGAATGTCTCTCCACACTTTGGGTAGCAGTGAAATAAAGAGGGGGGAATAGGTTTACAATAAAGGTGAAGAAACTTGACCCTTCTCAGAATGATAGTAAATGGAAGAGTGCTACACAGAGGAGAAAGAAAAAAAATTGTATAATGAAAGCTTAAAAACAGATTTTAAACTCTTCTAGAAAAAAAGAAAGGTAGATATTCTGGAAAGCAATAACCTGCTATTCCTCTCAAGAATAATAAATCCACTGACATTATTATGTGAAAGAAATTCGGCAAAAGTCAGAGGAAGGAGAGAGGAGTGCTGGCAGTACTTGGTGATTCCATTGTTGGGATCACTGAAGCAGTTTATTGGCTGACTTGTTAACAACAGAGAGAGATCTGTTGTCTTCCTCAGGCATATATCAAGCATTTCAGAGAAACCTTCAAGACTTAGTAGAACAGAAGATAACTACCCACTTCCAGTGATTTATATGGACATAAATTATATTACCAGAAAGAACCTAAAAAGTATTGCTAATAATAATGAAGTCTTGGTCAAGAAAGTAAAGGTCATAGAGCAATAGGTTCTATTTTCCTCATAGTTTCCCGTTGAAAGCAAGAGATGTAAAAGAAAAAAAAATGAATTATCAATTGACTAGTTGGCCAAGAAGAATATGTGAAAATGGAAATGGGATTTTTAAATCACAGCTTATAATATAAGGTTGACAAATTCCTGATCAGATATGAAGCCTACCTAAAAGTAATGGTGAGAATATATTTACTGTCTTACAAATCTGACCAAATAAGCTTTCAATTTTAAAAGGTTGCAGAAAAAAGAAAACTGTTTATATTTATCCACAAATTGAGATGCAATAAAAATTACTTATAAAGAAGGTAGAAAAATAACTCAGAAATTCATAGGAAAGAAAAATCCAAGGAACTAGTTTTATTACTAAGGATAGAGAAACTAAAGTGATTGTTTCATGAGAATATAATGACCAAATGGATAGAAGTAGGAAATTGGTGAAGACTCTGGAAAATACAATTAATATCTGACAAAGAATTATGATAGGGAGGGATAACTCAGCTCATATTACTCAAAAGCCTTCTGTCACTATCTCTTTACTTCTTTCTTATGTGAAGACATAGCCATTCTTCTTGCTAAGATCCAACTCCTCTACACACAAGATCCCTTCATCTCACACGGGCTTCCTCCCACAGATTGCCCCTTCTATCATCCATTTCTCTTCAGTCTTTCCCTTTCTACTGACTGTTTCTTACTGCCTACAAACATGTTCATGTCTCCACCATTCTCAAAAAAATCTCATTTTATTTGTCCATCTGTACCGCATCTCATCACGTAATTCTCCACTCTTTTTGAAAAAAATTCTCCACTCTTTTATGCCTAAACTCCTTGAGAAATCATCTAAAAGAGGTGCCTCTATTACCTTCCCTTTTACTATTTCCTTAGCTCTCTATATTTTGGTTTTCATTGCTCAGGTGAACTGCTTTATCCAATGTTACTGATGATTTTTTATTGGCCATTTCTTAATCCTCATCCTTGACATCTGCAGCTTTTGCATTGCCCACTTATGGTTTACTAGCAGATATTTGCTTTTCTATCAACTCCAATATATTTAATGATCATTATGATCTATGCTGATGATTCTCACTTCTACTCATTTAGGCCTAACCTCTCTCTTAATCTCCAGAATTTCATTTCTAGCTTTACCTGTATGTCACCCAAATTGCTTTAAAATGTCCACAAGTGAAGTTATTATCTTTCTACCAAAACTGTCCCCTTTTCTTATCTTTACCTTTTTTAAATCTTGGTTTCAATGGGAAACAGTAAAGAAAATATAACTTGTTCATCTATGACCTTCAATTTCTTAACCAAGACCTCATTACTATTGCCATTTTTTTTAAGGTTTTGGTTAGACTATTTTTCTTTTGGTTCTCATCCTACCTCTTTTACTACTCTTTCTCAGTCTCTTTTACTCTCATTCATTCATTTCATCAGCTCCAATACATAAATTTATCATCTCTTATGCTGATTTTATCTATCCTTAACCTTTCTCTTAACAGCTCTACACTATTATCTCCAATTGTCTACTGGACAATTTGAACTGTATGTCCCCTGAATATCTCTTAAATGTCCAAAACTGAACTTTATTTTTTTCCAAAACTGTCCCCTCTTCTGAACTTTGTTGTCAATTTAGATGGCACTATCCTACCATTTGCCTAGACTTACAACTTATATCTGTGATCTGTAACTCCTCACTCTCTCTCATTCTCTAGATACGTTCTGTTCCCCAGTGTTATAAATTTTACTTTTGTAGCATTTCTCTTATTTGTCTCCTTCTCTTCTCTGACCCTGCCACCACCTTAGTACAGAGTTCTCATCGCCTCATGCTTATACCATTGTAATATAGTACTTTTGGTTGCTATCTGTCTCAAATATCTCTCTTCTTCCATTAATCCTTTAACAGCTATCAAAATGGTATTCTTGATGCATAAGTCTAGTCATTCAATAACACCATTCAGTTCGAAGCACCTCCAAGATCAAATATAAAATCTTTTCCTTGGCACTCAGAGCCTTTTATAACTTGACTTTCTCCTACCTTTTCAGTAGTCTTCCTCCTTTCTCACCACCAAATGCTCTGTAATCCAGTGATATTGACCTCCTTACTGTTCCTCATACAGGATACCTAGTTTCCTGACTATATTTTCATTTGCTATTCCCTGTGCCTAGAAGGTTATTCTTCATATTTACCTCATGGTTTCTTAGTTTCTTTGAAGTACTAGCTAAAATCTCATCTCCTGTAAAAAGTCTTTCCTGATTTCTCTTAATGTTAATGCCTTTCTTTAGTTGATCATCTTCAACTTATTCTTGTTTGTACATAATAGCTTGAATATTGTTCCTCTCATTACCCCCATTAAACTGTAATCTCCTTGAGTAAAGAATTGTTGGGTTGTTTTTTGTTTTTGGCATCCCTGCTTAGTGGCTCACATATAGTAGGCATTTAATAAATTTTTAATAACTATTCTAGACATCTTTTGGAATTCTGTCTATCTCTCCTTCCACCCTTCTCTTCCTTTTTCTCTTCATCTATTAGAATTTGAACTCTACAGCAGCATGGACTGTCATTTGAATTTCTTTGTACACCCAGAGTTTAGCACAGTATCTGGCACATAGCAGATGCTTAATAATTGTTTATTACTGACTGAAGAACATTGTAAACTTCTTTCTGTCTCTTTTCTCTCTGTGTTCATCTTCCTTTGTCTCTGTCTCTCCCTCTTTCCTCCCAAATCAGAGCAGCCACCAACTTTTAAAAAACTTAACTTAGTGATTATTTTATCTTGCAAAAGATGAAGGAATAAATAAGAGGAAATTCTATTCTTCATCTTACTCTCACTAAAGGAAGGAACTTATTTTCTAGTATAAAAGTGTTGAGAAACTTGAAGAGAAGTGTTTACTTCATCCAAGAGTTTGTGACAGGGAAAAAAATGTAAACATAATCTGATATTCACCTAGAATTTGGGAAAGTAGACATAAAAAAAATCATAAGGAAAATAGGTAGGATACCAAGGACTAAAATATCTTAAAGGAAGTTATCCCAAGATGCATAGGGGATGCTCAAGAATGACACAAAAAGAAAAAAAATTCTAATGCAGAGAAAAAATAGGCTTTATCTGAAGACACTGATGGGGGTTGCAGAGAACTTGAAAGTCACCTCAACTTTCAAAAAAAAAAGAAATATAGAAGATGATGGAAGCAAGGATGGGTAATAAAGGATGAAAATAATAGCATGGGATAATTCTAATGATAAAGCTCAGAATTAGATGAGACTATTGAGAGAAGACCAAAAGGGAATTTTTGTTTGCTTTTGAAAGTTTTTAAACAGTGATATTAGGAGTAAAAGGAGAGTCAGAGGAGGGAGAAGACCTTTTGGAGGGTTAAATTGATGATAACCAATAATAGAAGTTGTAGCTGCTCAGTTTTTGTTTCTGCATTCACTACAAAGGATAATATCCTTTTTATTGGAAATGACAGAACGAAAATTACTAATAAAAAGTTGATTCTGTTAACAAGTAAGAAGTTTCTAAGAGAGCACCTAGATGTACTGGATGAATTTAAGTGATCTTACCCAGATGAACTATATCTTTGTGTACTGAAACTCACAGGAAAGAACAGAGGTACAACAAGATCAATGTGTTGATTTTCAAAAGAGGAAAGAGAATATATTATTTATTAGGCACTGAGTTTGCCTCTGATTCCTTTGAAAATTCTAGAAGAGATCACTGAAGAAAGGATTAATGTATATCTAGAAGGGAAAGCAATAATTACAAAGAGCCAACATGGCCTCATCAAGAGCAAGTCATGCCAGACTAATTTCATTTCATTTTATTGAAAGGATTACTAAACCAACATGTGATATCAATATTATAAAGAGAGATCACCTAGATTATAATGATTTTTATACAATCTCTCTCTCATACTATTTTTATGGAAAAAATGGAAAGATATGAATTTGATATCAGATGGATACATAATTGAATGGATAGACTCAGAAAATGGTTAATGAAATGGTACAAAGTTAATGTGGCATATCTCTAGTAGAGTACCCTGGGATGATGTTAAATATATATATATATATATATATATATATATATATATATATATATATATCTTCTTGGATGAAATAAATGTGTAGACTGTATATTTGTCAAATTTTCAGATGATCCAGAGCTGGTAGATGTAATTAACACAGTACATAACAAAGTCAAGATTTAAATGGATTCATTTGAATTTTGATGGGCTTAATAGAGCGAGATGAAATTCTATAAGATAAGTGTAAAGTTTTACACTTTGGTACAAAAAAATCAACTACTCGAGTGAGGGAAACACAGAAAGTAATTTTTCTTACAAAAATATGTGGAGGATTTTAGTGAATTTCAAGCTTAATATAAATCAGATATATGACTTGAAGGTCAAAAACAATATAATATTTCGTTGCATTAAGGAGTAAAAGTTTCCAGTAACAGAGAGGTGAGAATCTAACTGTCCTCTGTACTGATCATCTGAAATATTATGTTCAGTTCAGGGCACAATGATTTAAGAAGAAATTGTTAAGCTGAAAGGTGTCTAGAGAAAGCTACCCAGGAGAGTGAAGAACCTCCAGAAGTTGGTGATATGAATCACTTGAAGAGATTAGCTATGATTAAAATGGAGAAAAGAAGACTCTGGGGATGTGATAGCTATCTTTGAGCATGTGAAGGAGGATAGATTAGACTTGTTGACTTTTTACCCCAGAGGGTAAAAACAGCAGCAATGGGTAGAAAAAAAAGTTTCCAAAGAGGCTATTTAGAGCTATCTAAAAGTAGAAGAGGCTGCTCCAGGAGATAATAGGTTCCCCCTTCATAGAGGTCTGCATGACAAATCTAGAGAACCATTGATTGGGTACATTATTATGGGGATTCTTTTTGGGCATTAGTTAGACTAGCCAGCTGTTGAGATCCCTTCTAAGTCTCAAATTATGTAATTCTGTAACAGCTAAATTCAGAAAGGTTTATCATTAATTCATTTAGTCTTGATAGAATTTTTAGCCATGACAACTCTCTGAAAATCATTAACAAAATCACAAAGGAATTGTTATCTATATTGATGGAGTAAATCACCCTATTGATGAAATCACAAATATATAAAGAAATACTTTGCAATAATGTTAGATATATAAATTTTCTCCTTCATTACAATGTAAGCTTTGTGATAGCAGGGAATTATCCCCCTGCATTTCCTAGTATAAAGCTTTGTGTGTCATTGGTGCACAAGAAATATTAATTGGATGTATGGATGAATGGATGTATAGATTCATGGATGGATGGATAAAGTGAGTCCTTTCCACAGAAATGATTTTAGAGGACTGGATAAATTAGGGAATTTGTAATATTCTTCCCTAAAATATAATGTTCTCTGGGAGCAGGTTTTTTGGGGGGCTTTTAGAGGCAGCCTTCCTTTCAGTTCAGTAAAATCACCCCAAATGCAGCCAGGTATTTAAGTCGAAATCCTTTATTGTGTCCTTCAAAGTCTTATCTCCTTCACTTGGGGCTAGTTTTCTGGAGGTCTTCCTGATCTTGGTTTCAGTGTTCTCCACAGGACAACCTGCCACCACTTCTCTGTCTTCCTTAGTTCTGCCAGACTGCTTTCTCTGGCTTCTGAATCTCCTCAACTTCCAAAGGTTTGTACTTGAGCCTCCAGCCACAACAAAGATAGATGATGGAATGAATCTGCCTCAGTCTCAGAAAGCTTCTAGTGGGCTTGTCCTTTCTGACCCTGAGAGCTCCTCCTTATGTGTTCCACACTGAGTATACAACAATCATTATATCCTTAGGAAACCATTATTTGTTGTAGGATTAAATCGATGCTAAACTAGATTAATCACTGTCTCCTCAATTCCACTTACTTAGTATCTTGTAAGAATCCTAACATCTCCCACTTTCTTTTGTTTTTAGAATATTAGGTGGTCATGACCTCCCTGACTTCTCAAGGAGGTGAGACCCCCAAAAAAGAGGTGATCACACCTTCTCTGAGTGCTCAAAAAGGGGTGAAAACACCATAAAAAGGAGGTGATCACACCCTCCCTGACATCTCAGGAAGAGAGAGGAATTGACAATAAGAATTTTTCCATTCCATCTCTTCTTAAATTAGGTTTAGAATTTAAAGATGAGTTTGAATCTCAGTTTTATCATTTACTATCAGAGTGACGTTGAGTCACTGGATCTCACTTTTCTTGATATTCTTGAAGAATAGGGGAATTAGGATAAATGACCTTTAAACTCTTTTCCTGCTTTCCTGATTCAAATGAATCCTATGATCCTCTGATCTTTTTTTTCTTTTGAAAATGTGTGGGAATGATGTCAGTAAAAGTCCAAAGCAAACAGATGTTCAGGCACCCAGTGCCAAAAACTGAGAAATCACATGGGATTTGAGAATTGCATGTATGGCGACATCACTGAGGTGAGGAGTTTGACTCTCACTGCAGAGGACTGTGTCAGATGAAAGGAAGAAGATTACCAGCTGAAGCAACAAGGAGAGAAACACAAATCAGGAGTGGAGGTCACCAGAGCAAAGACACCAGAGCATTTCACTTCTGACTGCTTTGCTTTGGATTTTCTTTCCGTCAAGCAACAACCCAATATGAAGGTGCAAGACAAGTACAGGACCTCTCCCCTGCCTGCAAACAGATGTTCTTTCTTCTGGACTATTGTAAACAGCTGACACAAAAGTGATCTACAACTGGGATCAATACATGAGTTCCTACACATTTAAAAAAAATTTACCAACTTGGGATTTCATGGGTAAAGGGAACCCTCTGTGAGGAACTTTCCGCAACTTTTAGCTTTGGATAGTTTCATAAACTCATAAAATAGCAAAGTTAAAGAAAGCTGAGAGATTATTCTACAGAGACCTGACCTATAGAGGATAGATATATTGACCTATCTACCAGCTTTGAGAACAGACTATATGATACTGCCAAATTAACTCTTATGAAGTTGCTTTCACTTTGGGGTTCATTTCAACTATATTCTGAATAAGTGATCCCTTCTCTGACACCAACTATATGAATTTTAGTAAATCACTTTTCCTCCCTCGGACTCAGTTTCTCCATTTGTAAAATGAGAGAGTTGTATTGAATGACCAATGAGGTCACTTCCAACTATAGATCTATGACCCTATTGTTGATATCAGTCACTTTCAACTAAATTGAATAATGATGAAGATCAAGGAACAGACACAATTTCTTTGGCACAGGAAACTCTTGGATTATAAAACATCCTCTACTAATGCAAGATGAGCACTATTTGTAAAACTAGGAATCTTAGTGATTTGTCTAGAATGTTGAGCGGTCAGGTCACTTGCTAAACATCCCAGACCTGTATTTTTCACAGGCAGACTAGGCTTTTCTTGGATCCAGATTCTCCTCTTAATGGTATGAACCTCAAATAGAAATTGGGTAATAAACCATGGATAAGAATCCCTGATGGCCACATATTGATTTATGAAATATTATATTAACATTATCTATGTTCTATTATATTTTTATTAATTTTTAAAAATATTTCCCAATTACATTTCATATCCCATTGTCTTATCCATAAAATGAAAGGATTTGACTCAATGATCTTAGCTTTCAAGATTCCATGTAGGCAGAATGCCATTCTGACTCTCAATGTGCTATTATTTTGGATTTTTGCATTGACTATAAATTGTCATTTGGGTCAAGTGTATTTTTTAAGCCTTAAGTAGAATACTTAGTTCATTTCTTTGGGCTTGAGTACATTTCTGACCATATTTTTTAATCTAGTTTTGAACTGCTTTATTCATTGTTTCCAAGTATGAATGGCATTTTGGAAACAATTTTAAATACTTTTGAAGCTGCAATGGGAAGGAGCTACTGAACTGCTAACTCAGGTTAGGAGATAGATTCTTATGGAGTAATGAGGAAGTGATCATTTTAAATATTAAGAGAATAGGAGTAAATTGATAAAAACTCTAAAATAGTCCCCTGGTACATTTTCTTACTTTTTTTTTTAAATGACAAGACCAGAAAATAAACTCATAGCAGGATTGTGTAACCCATATATAAAGGTTCATTGGGAAAATGTTAAAATAATGGCCACTGGTTCCATAATTAGGATCTTACAGAACAGCCTGGATAACACATCTGTAACTGTTTCACTGCCATCAAACTAGCTAGTTAAGTTCCTTAAAAACAGCTGGATTCAGCCTACCCTTTGCTCCTTCTTGTTTATCTGATGGTAATGAAATGCCTCTGAATATTTTTTTCTGTACATTTAGGTATAGTTGCAAAGATAGCAGAGACCAGAAAAAAGATTTAAAATGTACACCATAGCTTAGATCTAGTAAGAACAATACAGAGAAGCCTAGAAATGTCCTGTGGTAGATTTCCTTTTAAGTCACCCCCCATTAATGAATGTAGATCCAGGTTTTGGAGAAAGGGCTTGCAATGTAAATGTAACAAATATGAGCATACTACAGGGACTGATTATGTTTATGATTTGAAAAAGGTAATAGCCTGACATTAAAAAAGACATGATTGAGTTAAATGTCATGTTTATTACTAAGAAAGGAAAATGAATTAGGTTAAAATAAGGAAACATGATATTAATTTCTTCCCTAAATATTTGTTTCTTTTTTCACTACTCTGGGCATGTAGCCCTGAATTGTAGTTCTAGGAATCTGGGCAGTGATGACTGAGGGAGGCCACAGGTCAGGAAAAGGAGGTATTACTTAAAAAGACCTGAGGCTCTTATGTACTCATCCCATAGGTCTAAACTCCTTTCCATTCTTCACCCTTACTGCCAAAGTAAAGGAGTTTGCTCCTCTTTTCATCCATATTGCCCTCTTTATATCAACTTTTTCCCCAAGTACATTTAGTATAGGAATTGTTTTTCGATTTTATCTATGAAGTTTCAGTATTCAATAAGGTCTTGTAAGTAGTTGGTGCTTAAATAAGAACAAACTGTGATTTTCCCTATCCCTGAATCCCTTGTAGATAGTCTTGGCCATTCATGTTCCTTAGCTGAATGCTCCAGATAGGACCAAAAAAATCCTTCCTTATTCTGTGCCCAGATTCTAATGAGTTCCTGGGTTCAAAATAGGCAGTCAAGATCTGGAAGCTGGTCTTTGGTTGAAAATGGCTGTGAAACATGCTTAATCACATCTATATTGATACATATTAGTAATAAAAAAATCTACAATATGGATGATCTAGTCAATGGAATTGCATCATTTTCTTATGAATGTGTTTATAATCAAAAGAGAAAATGTATACTATTTCTGTGATTGTGAGAATACTGTAATTTCTATTCTTTTCACAAAATCATTTATCTCCCATTGAATGATAAAGATTTATATATATAAAATTTACACACACTCTCAATCAAAGGACTTTCTTCCAATGCCACTTACTCTATTCAGTCATTTTTCAGTCGTATTCAACTCTTTGTGACTCCATTTAGGGTTTTCTTGGCAAAGATGCTGGTTTACCATTTCCTTCTTCAACTCAATTTATAGATAAGGAAACTGAAGCAAACAGTGT
Organism: Sarcophilus harrisii; assembly: GCF_902635505.1. Taxonomy (NCBI): domain Eukaryota; kingdom Metazoa; phylum Chordata; class Mammalia; order Dasyuromorphia; family Dasyuridae; genus Sarcophilus; species Sarcophilus harrisii. Next base: position 173,734,568 of record NC_045426.1, on the reverse strand, counting down.
TAAATGACTTGTCCAGAATCACACAGCTAGTAAATGTTTGAAGGCAGATTTGAACTCTTAAAGATGAATCTTCCTGACTTCAGGCACTTAGCTGAGTTTGGCACTTATCCTCATTTTTCCATAGGAGATGCTTTGTAAAATGCTATATTAGAACTTAACTACTATAGTTGTATACAAAATATAATAGGAACAACTGTATTGTTTGAACCCTGAAATGTACTTGATTAAAAAAAATATCACATTGTTATTAGATGAAAGATATAAAATTTTAAAGTATGGAGAGTTCCATTGAGAAATTGCCCAGAATGTGACTTTCTCCTTAAAATAGTGAATATCCTTAACACTTTCTAGCTGTGTGACTCTGGGCAAGTCACTTAACCCTAATTGCCTCAGGGAAAAAAAAAACAATGAATATCAATCACCATGAAACAAAAACCGTATAGTGCTTTCCAAAGTACTTAATAAATGTCTTAGGAAATTGTTAAATAAAAACAAGGATGCATAAAACAGAATTGAGTTACTGAAGTTCTAGAAAGGAGTTGAGCCCTAATCTTTTTCCTACAAATTATCTTGAGATAGAGTCTATGTCTTTATGATGAAACAGTATTAAGTCAAAACTAGTCAATTCTGGGATGTTAGACATTCAAATGATCATGTCAGAATGCCCATGTGATAGAATCAATAGAATGTGTAGAACCCACTAAACCCACTAAAAATTATTTGGCCCTCAAATAATTGATTCAATGATTGTGTAATCAAGCAGGGCTTGATTAAGACCTAAAATTCTTTCTTCAATTCTACCTCTTACATTCTAAAAGTATTTGCCATTTTTTCAAGGGATGCAACCCAAATAAATGGAATGTAAATATTGGTGAACTGAAGCCCTCAAAGGCATTGTTTTTGAAGAGACAAAGATCAGATCATTCCTTACAATGTGACTTGAGAAAAGCTGATGTAGGAAAAGATCAACTGGTTCTCTGTTTCTCTTGAGCTCAGCCCAAACACAGAACCCAGATGAAGGGCATGACTGGAATAGGCAAAGCTGTATGTTTTCCAGAAAGTCAATAGAGTTAAGTTTCTTATAAACAAAGGGATAGGACACTAACAAGAATGGGCCACAAATCTCAATCTGAGTCATTCTGCCAAGGAGAATGGTCAGTGAATGTGGTCTTGATTCTATACAGTTTTGCCAATTTGTAAAGAGATCTTGGTATTCTGGGATAGACAGCAAATTTTGATCCTCTTATATTTCCATGAGAGATTTCCATCAGTAATAAAACAGCAATGATGCCAAAATTGTCCTTGCCCTAATGAGATTGAAATAGATATATCTGTGAAGCTCTGATATATCCTTAAAATCTATGGTTTCAATAGGTAATTCACAACCTATGGAGAAGTTACAGGATGGGGTCTTTAGATCCATATGCATACCAGGCCTTGTCATTTTGATCTTTCTTCAGGGGATCCCAAAAGTCTTAGGAAAATGTTAAGGTTTGATAGTTTAAATAAATGAGTAATATTAAAAGTTTATTAAAATATGCTCCATTAAGCTTTAATAGCATAAAATCACACTAAGACTTTTGGGATATGCTGTTTTATTTTGTTTTCTTTTGTTGTTTTTCTTGGTGTCTAGTGCTGTGATTTAATCCACGTAGGAAACACCCGTATGAGGAATTAGATCTATCCATGCAAGCTAATGACTTATAAAGATTACAGTGTGGGTTTTTTGCTGATTTTTTTTTTTTTTTTTGCTGATTTCAGAGAACTTACTGACTACTTTCTATATCCATTTCTTGAAAATAATTTTTATTGATTTTTCTCCTTCTTATATAACAATAATTATTCCAAGTATGTCTCCTCCTTTCTCTTCTAGAAAATCTTCCACATTTTCAAAAATACTATTTTTAGGGGCAAAAAAGTTAGCACAACTGAGCAATAAATTGAAAAAAATCTGAAAACATGAAAAGTAAGGCTCATGGGCCACTTCTAGATGAAGGTATCCTCTCATATCATTTTAAGTTCTGCTTAATCTTTATAATTTTGTTATTCATGTTTCATTTGTTGTGAATAGTGATTCTATTTTCATTGTTGCAGTTACTCTGTACACTACTTTCTTGATTGTTTACTTTGTATCAGTTCATATGGATCTTTTCATGCTTCTCTGTATTCATCACATACATATTTCTTAAAACAAAATACTAATCCATTATATTCATGTACAACAGTTTCTTTTGGCTATTCCCCAATTCCTTGACATCATAAATATGCATATATATGCACATACATACATGCAGTATATGGGACATTCTTCTTATTAACAACTTCATTGGGAACGACTCAGTAATGGAGTCTGAACATTTGAATCACTTTATTTTCTTAATTCCAAATTGCTTTAAAAATGTAAAATTTTGCAGCTTCATCAATAATGCATTAGTGTGCTTGTCATTCTACAACTCTTCGAGTATCAAGTTTTGTCATTTCTACTATTTTTACAAATTTTCAGAATGTGAGGTCATTTTTGAGCTGCATTTCTCTTATGATTTAGAACATTTTTTTTGGTGGTTGTGAATATTTTGCAGTTCTTTTAAGAACTGTTTGTTCATATTTTTGGATGACATCTGTTGAGAAATGACTGTTATCATATATATATATATATATATATGTACACCTATATACATGTGTGTGTGCACATGTGTATAGGTGTGTGTGTGTATGTATGTAGTTTATGTATCTTGGGTACAAAATTCTTAACCAGAGACATATGATACAATATTTCTCCATTTGTCTTTTCCCCTTATCTGAAGTGAATTTTTATTTTTTGCTGACAATTTTCAGTTTCATATAAGTTTTATCTTTCATAATTCCCTTTATCTCTTGTTTTCTGTCCTTAACTGTAATATATGTGAATATATACTTAATATTGATGATGCATATCCATTTAGAAGGTGTTGATCTAAGCCTAATTTTTACCAGATTGCTTTCCAGTTTTCCCAGCAGTTTATCAAATAAGGAGTTGTTTTTTTTCCCCTAGGTGATTAATGTTTTCTACTTTATCAAATACTGAGTTATTGACATCTGCTGTTGCTGGTTCTCCTTGTCCGGTATGTTCTAGTGATCTATTCCTCAATTTTTTAACTAATAACATATGGTTTTGATGACTGCTGTTTTATAATAGTGTTTGAGGTCAGGGAGTGCTATTCTCTTTCATTTCTTTTGCTTTTCTTCATTTCCCTGTCTAGATCATTTTTTTTCCAAAATGAATTTTGTCATTATTTTATCAAGTTCCATGAAGAATCCCCTTGGCAATTTGATTGGCATAGTATTAAAATATAAATTAATTTTGGTAATATTATAATTTCATTATCTTTATTTTAGTATTATAGTTTATATTCATTACAGATTATAAAGTAACAGTTTATCCAAAAGTAAAGTTTGAAATTATCACAATCTTAAGCAGTAGATTTTTGCTTTCTTCTTTGCTCTTTCCTCTTCCTCTTCTGCTCTTTTGCCCATCCCTTTTTTTCTCTTTCACTTTTCACCTTTCTTCCTTTCTTCTTTCTACACTTCTGTAGCCTTCCCCTTCTCCTTTACTTTTTTTCTTTCTGCCCTATTTCCTCTTTTCTTTTTGCTTTCCTCTTTCTTTCCCCCTTCCCTGTTTTTTTCCTCTATTATATGAGTACTTGAAAATATACATTATGTCTTAAGGAAGGCATGAATTGTAATAGATGAGGTTCATAAAAATATAGGGAAAAAAGGAGAAGAATGTCAGAGATGAGTCAGTAGGAAGTCACTAGAAGAGTTACTAGGAATAAGAATGACTCAGATTTCCTGCTCTCATCTTATACTTGAAGATGACTCAAAAATTGGAGAACACTCAAGATTCATTCTATCTCTATTTGAGAAGCTAGTGGACCAGGTGGCTGGGATCCGTAACAGAGAGTATCAGGCATAATAAAAAGGAATTGGAAAGAGAAAAGGAAGACAAAACTCTCCCACTCTTTGTCCAGGAAGGATCAGTGGGCCCAGAGAATGGATACATCTTTGCACATCTTACATACATTGAGGTAAATGGTCACTTAGTCAAAGATCTGTAATGTTTATTATGAGCAGCATCACCTCATAAAACAGCAAGAAGCAGTGAAGGGAAAATAATTTTACACACAGCTTGGCAAAAGACTGAAACCAAATTTAAACCAGATTATCTCAAGAGTATTTCAGGATAAAATTGGAAGAATTGAACAAAAAAAGTAGTACAGTTATCTAATTGTTTATAGCAAACTCCTTCCTCTATTAATAACAATAGAATTTCTAATAATACTTACACTGCAAAATCACAGTTCCCAATATATGATATGAAGAAGTGGAAATATCTCTAAATAAAACAAATATGGAAATAATAATTGGGCAGAACCAATATAAAAGTGGTCTGTGCCAGAAGTGACACGATTCCTGACAACTTGAAAAGATTATTTTCAATATATTTAAAAGAGAGGGAAGGCTACCAAGTGTTTGTTTAAAAACAGTGGATACAGTTCACCTAGATGGTGCAGTGGATAAAGCACCAGCCCTGAAGCCAGGAAGACCCCAGTTCAAATCTGACCTCAGATACTTAACACTTTCTAACTGTGTGACCCTGGGCAAGTGACTTAACCTCAAATGCCTCAGCAATTTAAAAAAAAAAGTGGATACAGAAGGATGATTTTAGAAAGGCCTGTAGAGACTTACATGAACTGATGCTAAGTGAAGTCAGCAGAACCAAGAGAACACTGTATACAGCAACAACAAGATTATGTGATGATCAACTCTGATGAATGTGACTCTTTTAAACAATGAGATGATTTACGGCAGTTCTAATGATTTTCTCATGTTGAAGAAAGCCATCTGCTCCCAGAGAGAGGATAGTGGAAACTGAATGTGGACCACAATATAGTATTTTCACTTTTTTGTTGTTTGTTTGCATTTTGTTTTCTTTCTCTTTTTTCCCTTTTTGATCTGATTTTTCTTCTGCAGCATGAAAATTGTGGAAATATGTATAGAAGAATTGTACATGTTTATTGTATTGGATATATTGGATCACTTGCTGTCTAGGGAAGGGGATGGAGGAAAGGGACGAAAAAAAATTAGAATACAAGGCTCTGTAAGGGTGAATATTGAAAATTATCCATGTATATATTTTGAAAATAAAAGCTTTAATTAGAAAAATTTAAAAAAGGCAATTGAGAAAAAATTCAGTAACTGTCAATCCATATTTGAAAGACAGCATGGCACGATGAATAAAAAAATCTCTGTTAATCCAAGTAGACATGTGTTCAAGTTTTACCACTGACATATTGACCATGTTCTCTAAAGTCGAAGGCTAAGTAAATTACTTGACCTTTTAGTGCTCCAAGTAGCATTATAAAAAGGACACATTGCAAAGATGCTATATTCTACAAATACAATAAAATCATAAAATATTAAAGTTGAAACAATAGATATGACTTTGTTCAATTACCTTCTGATAAAAAAATATCAAGGAAGGAATAAAATAGGAAGGTGTATGCTCTCCAAGGTATTGGTCATCATTATGAAGGATGACTATCACATAGACTTGACCAAAGATATAATGATATTAATAATATATAACTATAATACAATACAATAAACAATATAAAAAGTAAAATCTATAGGGACATTACTATTTGCAAAGTATGCTGATATGCATCAATTTCTTGGACACTCACTACAATTCTGTAAAGGTGATTATTGTAGGTATTAATAACTTCATTCTCCATAATTCATTTAACATCTAATATTGAGTATCCTTATATCATCTTGTAGAATAACTATATATCTACTTCTCAGAAGAGCTTGGGTTTTTAAAATAGAAATTAATTTTTAAAAATTCAAAAGAATTTCTGTGATTTATAGAATTTCATGCACGATGATAGAGGGCAATGAGATATCCAGGTCATATGCAAGGAAGATATTTGGAGATGGGCAGTGACAGGCAAGATAGTAAGGCCTATGTTTCAATGTTTCCTAATATAGTTCTATACATGTTTATCTGCTTTTTTTAGTTCCCCAGAATACATCTAATGTATGTGAATAGTAGAATAGTAGTGATTTGCTCATATGCACATCTATTTATTTTTGTTGAAAGAGTTAACTATCTTCTGTTAAAAGGTGGATATGACTCTTTCCAGTTTTAACTACCCATACTTCTGATAAATATCACATGTATAACCTGGGTAAGTCACAACTCAGTGCTCTCTGGGCAAGTTTCTTAAAATATAACACTTTCTTGTGATGGTCGGAATTTCTCCACTTGGGATTTAGTTCTTTATATTAGTAAAATCAAAGATGATTCTCTATTCCTATTTCCCCTAAAAATAGAGAAAATAGAACAAAATAAATAAGTTTCCAGCAGATCACTCATTCTCTATTTTCTTTTTGTTTAAATCTTAGGATGTGTCTGGATTCATAGGGAGTAACAGCTGCCACGTACATCAACATATGCTTCTCTGTGGTGTGTGACACTCTGCTCATCCCAACCGAGAGCCAGATGTGGGGATCTGGCTTTTCTTATTCCTGATGATACGGCAAGGGTGTCTTGCCCAGCAACAACCCAAAAGGCACGTGATGCATATGCATTTGTGACATTTGAAAATGATGTGTTGAATCAGCTGCATTGATGCTCATGTTTATGATCTGTATGAAGAGACTAAATGCCTCTGGTTTCTTCTCCCTCTATTAAAAAACCTTTCATTTCCATCCCCCTTACCCCCCAAATACAACAGTTCCATCTTCTGGGCACATGGATTCAATTTAACAGAAACTTATTAAGTATTTAATATATGCAAACCACTGTAAACAGGGGGAGGAAGATGGTTTTCCTTAAGCCGAGTGCTTCTCTTGAGCTTACAGAAGGAAAGGACTCCCTCCTCAGGTCTCTAAGACAGTACTATTATAATATGTTGCTGTTCCTCAATATGGACAAAGGGGAGAGTGTAAGGAAAAAGATGCTGGCAAGAGGGACCTCTATTCTTTTGGCCACTTTTCTATGATTCCCTGTCCACAATCATGGACATCTTTGAAACAAGGTGGGAAAGGGTTTCATTTATGGCCACAGAGACCAACAACTCCAGGAAAATAATGTTCTCTTTGAAACAAGTAATGGGATCAAGGGAAAATCCTTGGAAGAAGGCCATGGGAAAGTTCTCTTTCTCTATACCTAAGAGGGTCAGTGGTTTGGGCCCTAACAGGAGCGAAATGGAGAGTTAGTCTGTATGGCTGTAATTGAGAGTGTAACATCACTCATGTTAAATAAAATAAAGTCTAACCATCTGTAAATCATTTTGTACTACTTACAAAAATTATGCATCTGCTTTCATTTTTTATTCTTCAATAAACCCAAGTCTATTTTAAAAGTTCTTTCTATAATGCAATGGAGCTGAAGAGTTGCTGTAGCAATTTTATGCTTGCTATTCTTTAGATTATGAAATGTCATGGAGAACCATTCTTCCTAAAGGAATTTTGTAGGGAGTCCAACACTAACCTTGTGGTAGTTGTGTTCTCTCCATGTACTGACCTCAATTCAATCTTTGCAAGGAACAAATGAGGTAATTTTTGTAAAGGGCTTGGTAAATTTTAAAACAGTACCATATACGGTAGCTGTTATCGTTATAACTATTATTATTGTCATCAGTCACTACCTCTATGGATTTCTCTGTAAAATGAGAGCAGAATAAAAAGAATATAGAATAGGAAAAAGAGGGCTACATCTAGGGACAGAGGATATGGGACCAAATGCCAGCCATTTACTAAATAGTGATCTTGGTCAAGTCTCTAGGTTACATTTTTTCATCTGCAAAAAGAGAATTTTGAATTCGGGTGCCTTATAGAGCTATGAATATTAGTTGATGAAAAAACATCTTTGCTTTAAATATCTCAGATCAAGTTCTGATATCCAAGACAGAAAATTTATACAAACAGATGAATCATTCCCCAAATGGTCAACTGGTCAAAAGATGTGAATGAGGTTTTTGAAAAAAAAATACATGTAGGCTATGAGAAACTATATGAAAAATTGCATAATAAAAATTAAAATAAAAACAAGTTTGAGGTATCACCTATCAGATTGGTAAAAATGAAAAAAAATAGAAATTTAGTGTTGAAGAAGGAAAAATAGGCACATGGATACATTATTGATTCAGGAAGACAATTTAGAATTATGTGAAAAAATTTTAGTAAACTGTTCACCCCTTTGACTCTGCCATTTCATTCCTGAGAATATACTCCAAAGAGGCCAGTAGACAGAAATTCCTCTATATAACAAAATTTTCATAGCATTCCTTATTATACTGACAAAAAAGTAGAAATTAATTGTAAGTTCATAGATTGGGAAATAACTGAACAAACTGTAGTAGATAAATGGAATGGAATACTTTTGTATACTAAAAAAAAAAGAATGAAAAAGGAGGCATTCAGAGAAATACAGGAAGATTTGTTAATTGAAGAAAATAAAACTAGGAAAAATTATATCCAAATCCATATCCATATCAATATCCAAATGTAATGAATACAATAATGTTAAAAAAAACCAAAATAAAATAACAGTAAAAGTCAGAAGAACTTAGGCTGCATGCAGTGGCTAATCCCAGTTTCAGAGTACTAAAGTTGAAACACAACTCCCTGTTGTTAATTGTTGTTAATACAAAGATAATCTGCTTGTAGTATGGAATGTTGATGTGCTGTGTAAAAAGGTCATTACAGGTATTAATTTTACTTAACTTGGAGTATAAAACTATAGTGTAAAAGCCTCCATAGCACATCAATAAAATACAAAAGGTGTTGGAGTCAGGAAAACATGAGTTCAAATCTGACCCAGATACTTGCTAATTGTGTGACCCTAGGCAATCACTTAACCTCGATTCCATATCTGTAAAATGGGGATGCTCTGGAGAAGGAATTAGCAAACTAGTATCTTTTGCCAATAAAAACTCCAAAGAGGATCATGAAGAGTTGAAAATGGCTTTTAAAAATTACTGAACAACCATCATTGTGGTAAAGAATTTTAAAAAATATTTTGAAGATTTCTTTAACTGTAATACTGTTGAACACATTTTAAATAATAGATACCTCTATAGGCATTTAAATTCTCACTTTCATCAAAATGGAACATTATATCCATAGCTCAAATTACTTTGTATTTTTTAGATTTTTGTTTCAGTTATGTCTGACTTTTCTGGATTCCATTTGGGATTTTCTTGGCAAAGTTGCTGGAGTGGTTGCCATTTCCTTCTGTCACTCATTTTGTAAATGAGGAACTGAGGCAAACAGAGTGAATTGTCTTACCCAGAATCACAATTATTAGTGAGTTTGGCCAGATTTGAACTGAGGAAGAGGAATCTTTCTGAGTCCAGGGCTAGTGTTCTATCCATTGTACCACTTAGTTGTTCTAACTTTAATATATACATTGTGAAAATTTTTTATCTTTAAAATACTATTTGCTCCTCTTTCCCTTTTAGAGTATCTTTTAAGTATCTTGAGAGCAGGGTCTGTTTGATTTTCATCTTTGTCCTCAAAATCCCTAATTCGATGCTTTGAACTAAGTAGGCATTTAATAAATGTTGAATAAATGAACAGAAGAAGCTGAGGGTCAATTTGCTGAAGAAATGAAAGACCTTAATAAAGCTGCATTCACCATACACACAAGATCTTTCCTCCTCTCTACAATGGGGATAATATGCTTTATCTTGGATTGTTCTGAAATTTACAATCTAGTACAAAAATATAATATGAGATGTGATACATAATACAAAGGCAATAGCACACAAACAGTAGTGGGGTACAAAATAGGGTTGGGTGAGGTTCAAGGAGGCAGAAGTTATTAACTAAAAAAATGAGGTTTAGATAAGGCTTCCTAATGTAAGTGGTATTTAAATTGGGATTTTCAAGTTTCATTAATGACCAAAGAAAGGAAGGGAGGACTTTCTAGAACTAGAGAGCAGTGCAAACAAAACATGGAAATTAGAAACAAGTTAAAGTAGATCAGTTTGGTTGAACTACTTAGTATATGTGGGGAAAAGTACTATAAAACTGAAAAGATAGCATGTATGCATCAGATTATAGAAAGTTTTTAAAAATGCAAACAGAGGAAACTGAATGATATTAGTAGACAATAGGGAACCCTGAAATCTTTTTTAACAGAGGAGTTTCTAGATCTTTGCATAAGGACAATGCTGAAACCTGTGAAGGTAGAATCAAAATATAAGAGTGATGGGAGGAAGACCAGTTAGAAGGCTATGTAGAAGAGTTTTAACAGAGATAAAGGAGGGTAAAATTTGAGACTGGATACATTTTTACACTTCCTAACCCATGATCTTAGGTAACCACCAGAGACTGTGGCCCTGAAATTTTAATCCTTTTATCTCTTGAATTTCTGCCTTGAAAATTTCCTCTCTCTCTTTATTCCTCCTTTTCCCCATTGGGGACTTTTTCTCCTGGTCCTTTATTTCAAGAAGACCAGAGTCATGATTCATTTTACTTCCTGTTCCCTAGTGATCTTCCTACCATCTCACCATAGTCTTCCTATTGCTCACCCTTGAATTCCAGAACCATGAATTGGAACCATTTAATTCTATCTATTGTTTTAAGAAGAGATTTGTCCATTTATTCCTCATGGCAACTCATCAGCCCTATAACTTGCAGAAATAAAGGGTCTTTCCATAGCAAACATTTCCCTAAATATGCTGTCTTCCCTATTAGAATTCAAATTGAGGGAAAAGACAGGGCTTGAAATATAATAAGCATTTCATATATGTTCTTCCTCCTCTACTCCTTCCCTCTCTCCTTCCCTCCCGCCTTTCTTCCCTTCCTTTTTTTTCCTTCCCTCCATCCCTCCCTCCCTCCCTCCCTTCCTTCCCTTCCTTCTTTTCTCCCTCCCTCTCTCTCTCCCTCCCTCCTTCCCTTTCTTTCCTTCCTCTCCTTCCTTCTTCCCTTCTCCCCTTTACTTCACATAATAGGTACAGCCCAAATTTAACCCAAATTTAGATCTGAAACTACTTGGAAAACAGAATGCAAAGGACAATGCATTTAGGGTATAGGTGCTCATCTGTTGCTACTTTAATAGTTTTTGGTTTCATAGGAAAACAATGAGACTGAACTTCTCTCAAATTTTGCAAAAATACAGAACTACTAGACAATATGGATGTGTTACTTCAGCAAGTCTCCTAATGAATGAGAGAAGCAAAAAGAGTAGGAGAGTGTCATGCCTGTGAATATAGATTTTCCAAAATGTTTACATTTCCAGTCCATCCCCCTCACCCTCCATTTCTTGTAAATGTACATAAACTTTATTGAAAGTTTATAACTTGATTTTGCCACCAAGGAACCAAGGTCCTGCAGCAGGATTTCCATGATGTGTTTTCACTAAATCTTCCACAAATGTTGAACTAGTTCCCTTAAAACAAAGAAAGCTTCTTTAATATTTTATCCCCTAGAGTTAGCTTCTCAGCACTCAGGGCTTCCAAAAGTAAACAGAGAAACCCCTGTTTAGTCTCAATGCAGATCAAAAGATTTTGCTTTTTGAAGAAAGGCAGGTCTTGTTAATTGTGGTTTCTCAGGGAAAGGAACAATGCTTTTTGCTTTTGTTCTGTCCATTTTGAAAGTACAGTTTTTCTATTAAATATCTCAAAATTTTACTCACATGCACACACACACAGACACACACACACACACACACACATATATATATGGGTATTTATATGTATGAATATATGTGCATTGTATGTATACATATTTGCATGTATATGCATATGTTATATATGTATGCATATATGCATGCATCGCATAGATGTGCATATACACTTGTGTGAATGGACATGCATGTGCATAAGCATGCATACACATACGAGTAGATGTGTATATATGTGTGTGCATACACATATGTGTGTACATGTGTGTATGGGTATATGTATATACATAGATATATATTGTGTATCCAATTAATATTTTAAAGTGACCTGAGATAGACTCCTTTCATTTCTAACTAAGGTCTTAGAAATTATAATAGGGAACAAAATTTTTGCTGAAAAACAGGTAATCTTTAAATATATATTGATTTTTGTATTTTTAAAGTACAATTAACCCTTTAACATCTAAAAGTCAATATGTTGTCTGCCATTCAATTAAGAAAGTGAGACAAACTACCAATTCCTGGTACTTAAGGAGAATAGTACTTATTAATAGGATTCAGAGTTTCCAGTGATTTTACAGAGAAAATTTATTCTAATTCAGCTCTTTCATTTAAAGTGTAGTGCCCTTAGCAGTAATACCCAGAACCCCTGGTATTCACAAATTAGATTCCCCCATAGGATGGCTGCTCTGATTTCAAGGTCTCCTGTGTCTCCATTCCTACATGTCTCCATTGATGTCCTTTTCTTTCAACAATCAAGCAGAGGACACAATTAGAATCATGAGTTTCTGTAGCAAGATGTCATTGCCAATGGGAAGGAAAGTAACCAGAGAAAAATCTTTCTCCATAGTCTCTGCTTCCTACAGGAAAGAAATTTCTCCAAAGCTGAGAGCATCCTCAAGAGACACAGTAGACTCCCTCTTTTTTTTTTTAAATTCAGATTCCCAAGTCAAGGAGAGTAGGGAGAAGGCTACAAACTCTGCAGAGCTTTACATTGGTACACATAGGTAGTAAGTCTCACAGGCCAGATTTGAACCTAAGCCTTTCTGGCTGCAGGCCCAGAAACTCTATTCACTACACCATATAGATACTTTCTAAGTCACTCCTGGAATCAAGATTCTATACTTTCAAATCAAGAATTCTTTAAACTATTAAATTTTGCAGAAAATTATGTTATGTCAGAGGCCTTCAAATATCAAGAATACCTAATGCATTTGGGAAATTTCTATTCCTCTGGGTCATTACCTCCATTAAGAAAAAATGTGGACTTACTTTATGATACCACTCAATGTGTTGTTACAAATCATCATTTTTAAAAAATGTTCTAAAATTTTTAAGTGAGTTTTATTTTTGAGTTGAAGAAAACAAAACATATACTAAGATGTGTCAATGGTCAAGTTTTCTCTAGAGATCCAAATAAAAAGCCTCTATCACTTATAAATAATGTTAGGGAGAATCCTAGTCGTGTCTCACTTCCGGGTTTGTGGTCCCTCCTGTAGTTCTTCATTCTTCCTAGTGTTGTGATGTCTGACACATGCGAAGAGAATTTCTTTTGATGGCATCTCTACACAGAGAGACTAAGAAGTTTGCTTCCAGAAGAATTGTAATGGCATGGAATGGAAAGTGCATTGGAGAGACTGACATTTGGTACCTGGTTGTAGTCATTAGCCTTTTCTGTTGGTCATATATTTGGAACTAGAGACAACTTCAGAAAGGTTGAGTCAGTCTCTGTCTGAGTCCCTTTGGCCAATCTCAATATATACTAATGCCATTAAACCTTCCATTCCAGGATCTGGTAAGAGACAATATTGTAGAGCACAGTGGTATCAAAATAAAATAGAAATGAAACTACTATATGTATACTTATATACTATGTACATAAGGATCTTAGTTGATCACATTATTGACTCAGTTTTAAAATGTAATGTTATATATATTTTATTGTATTTTATTTATTTTGTTAAATATTTCCCAATTATATTTCAGTCTGGTTCAGGTGACCCAATGAGTGTTGTGATCACATGTGTTCAGTTGGCTGAATGCTTGACATCTCTGTTGTAAGGGAATAAGTTTTGGGGGCCTTCTATACTCTGCAGTCACATGGCCCTGTGAAATCACTTCAGTACTTGGCCTTTATGTTTCTTTTTTTTTCCTTTTAGGTGAAAGAGGTTGGAGGTAAAGAGAACAAGTCATAAGAATCCAAGAGTGTTAAGCTGGGTTTTAGTGTCAGTACAATATCAATGTTATAAGGAATATGTGAGACAAAGATTTATTTGACTATATCTGGTCATGAATGTAATGGATCCAGTTAAATTTTAGAAATTTAGGGATATGTTTATATGATTGTTCTTGTTATATCTTTGAAGTAAATAACCATTTGAAAAAGTGGTTGAAATCAAGATTCATTGGCACTTGAAAATATGGGAAATACAGCCAGTGAGACTTGAGTCAATAACAGTAGAGAAAGAGGGAATCCCAATACTCTCAGGAAGTCCTAGAACCTTGAGGGTCAGATATATCGTCTCCTGGCTGTGGGAGAGCATACCAAAAATTATTCACTCCTCTAGGAGCTGGCTTTTTCATCACCCTTCTTATGGCTCCTCCTTTAATTTTGAGTCATTTACAAAGTGATATCTATACTACTTCCTGCTTCCTTTCCCTCTGATCATTGTGAATAGCAAGTATAGCCCCTTAAAACTTATAAAAAATTTTCTCTTTCAGTGAGCTCAGTCATAGAAACCCAAAAGGGAATATTTCAGCATTTGCCTCTTTTAAGCAGGTAATACAATTATCCCTGAATTATAGTTCAAATGCAGTTATAAGTGACAGGGATCTCCATCTAAGGTATCAAATTAATATCTATCTTGTGGTAATCTCTATCTTGTGGTAAGGTTCCATTTAGCCTCTCTCAGTTTTACCCAGAAGTCAGGAATACACTCCATCCTTTTTTACCTGTAAAAAAACTTTCATTTCTGGCCCAATTTATGATGGCATTCAACTTAAGTGGCGAGCTGGCAAGCATTTAAGTGCTTACTCAGTGCTAAACTCTGGTGATACAAATTCAAACATTCCATTGGAGAAATATAGCATATAACAAGGACCTAAGAGGGAGAATAGGAAGAGGGGGGAGAAAGAGAAGGATAAATGGGAAGGAAGATACTTGGCTAAAGTCATGAATTTGGATTATAGTCTGGTAAAAAGTGAAAAGATGGATGGCCTGGTGCCCTCCTTAAATGGAGGTTCTAGGAAAAGGCATCCAGTCAATTGGAGGAGCAACAGGGGCTGAGGGTACTTGTAAGGTGTAAATTTCAGAATTAAAGTAATTTTTTAGGATGAAGAGTTTTTTAGGGTTTAATAGAGATGAATCAAAAGCTTTCCCTTCTGGTATCCTGATCCTGTTGCTACAAAAAGTAACTTTATTTTTTCAGAGGGAAGATTTTTATTTATTTATTTTTTATTATAGTAACTTTTTATTGACAGATTCCATGCCAGGGTAAATTTTTTTTTACAACATTATCCCTTGCACTCACTTCTGTTCCGATTTTTCCCTCCCACCCTCCACCCCCTCCCCTAGATGGCAAGCAGTCCTATATATGTTGAATATGTCCTAGTGTATCCTAGATACAATGTATGTGTGCAGATCCAAACAGTTTTCTTGTTGTACAGGGAGAATTGGATTCAGAAGGTAGAAATAACCCGGGAAGAAAAATAAAAATGCAAACAGTTTACATTCATTTCCCAGTGTTTTTTTTTTTCCCTTTGGGTGTAGCTGCTTCTGTCCATCATTGATCAATTGAAACTGAATTAGGTCTCTTTGTCAAAGAAATCCACTTCCATCAGATTACATCTTCATACAGTATCATTGTTGACATATATAATGATCTCTTGGTTCTGCTCATTTCACTTAGCATCAGTTCATGTAATTCTCTCCAAGCTTTTCTGTATTCATCTTGCTGGTCATTTCTTACAGAACAATAATATTCCATAACATTCTATATACCACAATTTACCCAACCATTTCTCAATTGATGGGCATCCACTCAGTTTCCAGCTTCTAGCCACTACAAACAGAGCTGCCACAAACATTTTGGCACATACTGGTCCCTTTCCCTTCTTTAGTATCTCCTTGGGGTATAAGCCCAGTAGAAACACTGCTGGATCAAAGGGTATGCACAGTTTGATAACTTTTTGGGCATAATTCCAGATTGCTCTCCAGAATGGTTGGATTCGTTCACAGCACCACCAACAATGTATGTGTCCCAGTTTTCCCGCATCCCCTCCAACACTCATCATTATTTTTTCCTGTCATCTTAGCCAATCTGACAGGTGTGTAGTGGTATCTCAGAGTTGTCTTAATTTGCATTTCTCTGATTAATAATGATTTGGAACACTCTTTCATATGAGTGATAATGTTTCAATTTCATCATCTGAAAATTGTCTGTTCATATCCTTTGACCATTTATCAATTGGAGAATGGCTTAGTTTCTTATAAATTTGAGTCAATTCTCTATATATTTTGGAAATGAGGCCTTTATCAGAACCTTTAATTGTGAAGATGTTTTCCCAGTTTGTTGCTTCCCTTCTAATCTTTTGTTTACATTAGTTTTGTTTGTACAGAAGCTTTTTAATTTGATGTAATCAAAATTTTCTATTTTGTGATCAATAATGGTCTCTAGTTTGTCTTTAGTCACAAATTTCTTCCTCTTCCACAAGTCTAGAGATAAACCTTCCTATTTCCTCCAATTTGTTTATAATCTCGTTCTTTATGTCCTAAATCATGGACCCATTTGATCTTATCTTGGTATCGTTGTTAAGTGTGGGTCCATGCCTAATTTTTGCCATACTAATTTCCAGTTATCCCAACAGTTTTTGTCAAATAATGAGTTCTTATCCCAAAAGTGAGGATCTTTGGGTTTGTCAAACACTAAATTGCTATGGTTGACTATTCTGTCTTGTGTACCTAACCTGTTGAGGGAAGATGTTTTTAAAAATCTCTGCTCCCTTCTCTCAATGACTTGATTAGGAAAGAAATATTACTTAGGCTTTGCCTACTTACAACCTGGGACTTCTTTATTACTTTATTCTCATGAGGAACCTCATGATATATTCATGATATGTGATAAATAATATTCTTTTCTTTTTTGTGAACTGAATCCTCAATTAAATATGTAGACTGAATTTCAGGCAATTTATACTGCCAAAATATCTGAGTTTTTGCTTCCTTATTTCCCATTCTCACTGTTTACAGGTTCCCATTGGTATCTAGATTTTAGTACATTGTTTTCCATAATGAGAAAAACTCAAGATAACACAATTAACAAAAAGAACACCAGTTTTTAAAATATCCACTTTACTACTTCATGTAACAGTCCAGGAGCAGTGCAACTGACTTTTCTTCCATCTACTTCTTCACTAGAGAATGAGTAAAGCAAGCACTAACTGGATTAAAGCAATTCTCTACCTTAAAAGAGGAGGAGAGAAGATAGGTGGCAAAGTGGATAGGAATAGTGGGAGACAGGAAGACTCATCTTACTAAATTCAAATCTTACCTCAGACATTTTTATTTTTTTCTTTTTTAAACAGAAATTTAAAATTTTTCTATTTTTAGAAATTTAGGCCAAATACATGCAAAGATAGTTTTCAATATTCACCTTTGCAAAACCTTGTGTTCCAAATTTTTCTCCTCAGACACTTTCTAGCTATGTGACCCTGGCCAAATCACTTAATCCTGTTTGCCTCATTTCCTCATCTGTAAAATGAAACTGGAGAAAGAAATGGCAAATTACTCCAATATCTCTGCTAATTAAATCCCAAATGGGATCATGAAGAATTTGGCACGACTGAAAAATAACTTAGTAACAACAACAAAAAAAAAAAAAAAAAAAAAAAAGAAAAGAAAGGAGTTAAAGTCTCCAAGTCAATTTCACCAATAGCCCAGTTTTCATGTCTTAGATGGTTGCTGTGTAGCTCTGGAATTATGTCCTTAGTTCTTCAGTGTTAGCTGCTTATAAACTCCAAACCGCGTATTGCTCTGGTTCTAACCTCTGAGTTTTTCCACAATTCTTCCAGGTCACAGACTTGAGTCTTCCTAACTTGATTTTCTTTATCTCTTCACTTGTTTGGCTTTTCCACCCTTTAAGACTCCTTCAAAGTCAGAGGGAAAACAAACAAAGAAATAGCATTGTATATAATTTGACCTCAAGTAAACTCTGAAACCCCTTCAGAAGTTAGAGAATCCTGGAAGAGAGCTCACCTGCCAAGAGACAACTCAACTTATCCATACCTCTTTTGAAAACTACCCAAAAGATGGGTTAAATTTACTTAGTTTCTTCTGAATTTCTTATTAGATCTTTTGTTCTGTCCTTTCCAGTTTAAAATAGAAAATATAAGCAAATTAAGAACTAGCATTGAAGACTACCATCTATTTCAAAAGAAACTTATTCCTTCTTTAAGCTTCTTACTTTTTCCCAGTAGAAATTTAAAAAGAGAGGTAATGTGACATGATAGATAATAATTTGACCCAAGAATCAGGAAAAACTAAGTCAAATTCTACCTTGAACATAGATTGACCATGTGACTTGAGAAATTATTTTGATAAATAAGGAAGAATATAAAGAAAGAGGGAATGAAAAAAAACATGAAGAAAGGAAGTTGGGAAAGAGGGGGAGAGGAAAGACAGAAGGAAGTATTTGCTCTATGCCTGGCACTCTGTTAAAAACTTTGCAATTATTATTTTATTTTATCCTCAAACAAGGTAAGTGCTGTTATTATCCCTATTTTCCAGGTAAGAAAACTAAGGAAAATAGAGGTTAAGTGGCTTGCCCAGGGTCACATGACTATTAAATATCTAAAATTATGTTTGAACTCAATTCTTCTTAACTTCAGGTCCAATACTATGTCTGTTGTGCCATCTAGATGTAAGACTACAAATTCCAGAGTAGGTACTAATATGTGTTAATAGAAAGAATTTCTTCCCTCTCTCCCAGAAACATTCAAGACTGATCCAAAAAGAAGGATTAAAAAACTCAGTTATTTTCTTTCTCCTTGCCAGCCTGAGCTAGTTTGAGCTCAATCACTTCTGTTACTATTCTGACATTACCATTTTTTATTCAGCCTCTGCTCCATGCTTTTATTGTTATTTTCTATTTGTGTCTCTAAAAGATCTAAGCTAGTGCTGAATTCTCTGTTCACATGTCTCTCACTTAAGTCTCTATAATGCTTTTTCTTTAATATTCTTTTCCTTTACTTTGGGAAAACCTATCTCTATTGCAAAGATAGCCTGATGTCTCATGTGATTCATAAGTTATTATGGTAAGTGATCCTTCTTTTCCCCTGCTATGGAACAGTAATGCATTGTAACCTCTACCAGCAAACTCCAGCTGTCCCTTTACATGTTAGTCTTTTTGGCAAGCCTTCAGATTTTCCCTTTGAATAGTCATAAGTCATAGAGAAAGCCAGACACAGATTTCTTTTTTTTTTAAAATGGACTTTGGGCTTTATTTTTTTCTTGCCATCTCACCCTTCATTGCTCCCTTCAAATTCTCTTGGCAAATCGGAAGGAACTGATTTGATGAACAAGGAAGGGAAGATGTTACTCTTTTTTTCCCACTTTTATTGTCCAATGTTTAATACCAATTTTGAACCAGAGCAGAAAACTGTATGACTAATCTACTGGAAACTGGACTTTAAGAATAGGAAAAGTGCATATTTAGGAAGTTGAGATAATCTCTTTTATAAAACTTCCCTTCTTGTTCCTATTTTCTTTTTTCTTCCTTTGGTTAAAAGTTTTTTTTAGGCAAAATTACAAATGCATATTGAAAAGATGAGATAAATCGTTTGTATCATGCTAGAATTTTGGCAAATGATGGCATGTTTTGAAATCTATGTAAACTGTATGGATAATTTCTGGTTAAACTGAAAGAAATCTCTGATTAGGCACATTGTACATGAACATTAGCCTCTGAAACATCCTCCCAGTTTAACCATCTAAGAAACCAGCAAGCAATTTAACCCGATAGGAAGTCCTTATTTCTAATTCTAAAGTATGTTGTTAGGGAGGTGTAGATCTGACCTGGGGACCCCTCTCTGTCTCTGTCTGTCTCTCTCTCTCTCTCTCTCTCTCTCTCTCTTTCTCTCTCTCTCTTTCTGTCTGTCTCTGATTTTGTCTCAAGATTTGAATATTTGTTCAGTTCTGGGACCCCTTCTCTGTCTCTGTCTCTCTGTGTCTCTCTCTGTGTCTCTCTGTCTCTCTCTATGTCTCTGTCTCTCTCTCTCTTTCTCTTTCTGTCTGTCTCTGATTTTATCTCAAGATTTGAATATTTGTTCAGTTCTGGGACTCCTTCTCTGTCTCTGTCTCTCCGTGTCTCTCTGTCTCTCTCTCTGTGTCTCTCTGTCTCTCTGTCTCTCTCTCTCTGTCTCTCTCTCTCTCTCTCTCTCTCTCTCTCTCTCTCTCTCTCTGTCTCTGATTTTGTCTCAAGATTTGAATATTTATTCATAATGTCCTAATTGTTCAGGGATAGCAAAAAGTCCCTCAATTTAAAGTCAGGATCCTAGTTTCCTAAGATTTAGATTTGGAAGGAGCTTAGGAATAAATTAGTCCAAACTTCTTATTTCATAGATAGTGAAACTGAGGTTTAGAGATGTTAGGTGATTTCTCTAACATCATCAAAGTTATAATAAGTTGTTATAAGAGCTAGGGTTTGAATTCTTTTCTGGAAAAAGTTAGGTAAATTTCCTGGAAGTGTGCCTTAAATATCTCTTTTAAAAATTAAATGACAATATACTATAATTGGAGAACATTTTGAAGTTTGCACTTAAAATACAGATACTTCCAGGTTTTAAATGCATTATGGTTCTAAATATTGGGTTTTAAAACATTTTAGCTTGAGGTGAAGCCACAACTGTTTGGATGTTACTATCTTTCTCCACACAGATATCAATGAGAACTATTGAGCAAAAGGAACACACATGAGCAATGACTACTGGACTTCATTAGAAAGCATTGAAAAAACAGAACAGCAAAATGTCCACTGGTGATTTGCTGGTGATGGCCATCACCCCTCTCCCAATTCTCCAAGACCTTAGGTAAAATAAAATCCAAGTTTAACTAATTAATATCCTAAGCATCAATTTGTAAGGCCAGCTTTACCTAATTAACAGTAGAATGTAAATTCTTAAGTCTGATTTTTAAGGCTCCATGAACTAGCTCCTTTTTAATTTATATTTTTCATTATCTTCAAAAAACCTCTAATCCAGCAAGAGGAAATAAGTTGACACACCAATCAGCATTTTGGTGGGAAGGTATACACCCACAACTAGTAGGAACTAAATTATGGGAAGTGAGTTGGGGACTTAATGTCCAGCCTGCTGGCTGGGCTTTCAGACCACCCATTGAGATTTTTTTCTGCATTGATATTGTTGTCATTCATACCATTCATTCCCTACCAATAAACTATGAGCACCTTGACTGGAGGGAATGTTTCATTTTTGATTTTGCATATTCAACACTGGGCATAGAACCTAAAAATTGGTAAGCATAATAATTTTTTGTTGAATAAAGGAAGGTACAAATGGAGATTGTATTTGAAATAAGAAAAAAAAAACACAAGGAGGGCAATTGGTCATGGAAGTGCACACTTTGAATAGTGGAATCATAAAATAATTCATTGTTTTATTGAGCAAATTGAGTTCTGAACCACAATTTGCTAAGCCAAAAGGGTGTCTGCCATAAGGCTACCATCAATATGGTGAGCCAGGCATTGGGACCAGAAATCTGCTTAGGAAGGAGTGAACTGGTCTAGATCAGGAAAAAAATCAGGAATGGTAAAGCTTCTATGCTGATCAGGATTGGAATTGGATCTCTGAATGGCCCCTGCACTTCCAATTTGAGTGAGATATTGTGATTTGGGAAGAGAGAGAGAGAGAGAGAGAGAGAGAGAGAGAGAGAGAGAGACAGAGACAGAGACAGAGACAAATACAGACACACACACACAGAGACAAAGATATATAGAGAGACTGAAATAGAGGGAGAGAAGAATCAGATATAAATATAATGATAAGGAAGGAAGAATTTACAGAATTTAGTGACTATTATGGGGCAAGAAAAAGAAGAATTAAAGTTGCTTTCAGATCCTTGAAGTTTAATGATTAAGAGAAATAAGGAAGTTAGAGATTGTTTTGATTAGTGAAATAATAAACTCAGTCTTAATATATCTATTAAGTTTGATATTATAGTTCTAATATTTCCAAATGAAAATGTCTAATAGTTGTAGAGTCTAAAACTTGTAGAGTTTAGGCTGATGTTCAGTAGATAAGTTTATTGGAGTTTAAGATATAAGAAGAGTCTTCCATTTTATACCACACATAATACAGCCCCTACCCCACCCCTACACATATACACTTACATACTCTATGTGTTGACACTTGTCTCTTTGTTGTTTCTCACACATGTCCATTGAGTACTTTAACTTGTTCTCTGCCATCCCTGGAATTCTCTTTCTTCATCTTTATTTCCTGGTTTCCTTGGACTTGGTTTCCTTGGACTTCTTTGAGTGCCAGATAAATTCCCACTTTTTATAAGAATTCCTTCTTGATTTTCCTCAGTGCTAGAATCTTTTCTCTGTAGGTTATCTCCAATTTGCCTTCTAAACTGTTTCTTGTACATAATTGTTTGCATAGTGTCTCTCCCATTAGACTGTGACAAACTTAGGAGAAGGAACTGGGTTTTTTTTTCTTTCTTTGTATCCCCAGTGCTTAGCATATTACTTGACACATAGTAGGCATTTAATAAATCTTCACTGAGAAGTCATCTGAATGGAGGGAATAGTAGAAACTATTGAAGAATTCAAAACAGAATCAACAAACATTTATTTAGTACCCATTACATCTTTATGCTGGACATTCAAAGAAAAATAAGTTCCTGTTCCCAAGATCATATTCTCTTAAAGTAAGACAATAAGGACACAGATAAATAGTACAACGTAGAACATTCATCTCTTAGGGTGGGGTAGAAATCAGGCAAAACTTCATGGATGAGGTGGCATTTGATTGAAAGAAGATAAGAATTCTGATGGAAGAGGAGTAAGGAGTATATTCCAGGAATAGAAAATGACTGTGGAAATGCCCAGAGGCAGGTTGAAAAATATTGATTTTAAGGAATTGCTAACAGTTTAATTTATTTGGAACCTAGGCTTGATTCTAGCAAGCATAAGTGCTTTCCCTGTGAGGTAGGGAGAATCCTTGGAAGTAAAGTAAGAATAGACTATATATCCAGCTGGAGCTAGTGAAATAAAGCTTACCATAGGGGTGGTTTGCTTGACTAGCAAGAAATCTTGACTTTTTTTTCTTTTCTAGAAGGGTGGGCCCAAGGTAATATCATAATTCTATCTTTGGTGGTGAAGACTCACTGGTAAGAGAAGAAGAGTTGTTTCAGCTATTTGTGAGATTGAGGCCAAACTCTTTTTGTTAAAGCACAGTCTATGTTTGATACTTTGGTAGCCCATGATAGTTGTTTGCATGAGAGTTGAGAGTTCTTTTCTTTCTATTATAAAGACTTAAACATTTTTTTAGACATTAACTAAGATCTGATGGCTCTAATGGAAACTGAATGGAAGCAAAATGAACAAATTATAATGCTCTCAGGGACAACCCTAAGTAAGAACACAACGCAAAGACAAGTTCTTAGAGAGAAACTATTAGACCATATTAGACCATACCCAAGGTCAAGCACAGTGCCTAACACATAGTAGATACTTAATAAATTCTTGGTGATTAATGTATTGAAATTTTCAATACAATTACAAAGTTGCACAAATGATAAGAAGTAAAGCCAAAATTTGAATCCAGGCCCACTGACCCCAAACCAGTCCCTTTTCCTTTACATCATGTTGTTTCTCCTTAGCTCCTGCTTCTAACACCTGGGTTCTTAACAAGGGGTACAAGGAGCCCATTATCGATTTCAGGGGAGAATTTGGGAGAAAAGACCCCTTGAAAAGGTGTCAATAGGTTTCACTGACTGCCAAAGAGACTAGTGACTGAAAACAGGTTAAGAATGCCTGCTCGAAGACATTCTCTGCCTTTTCAGAGATGGATAGTGTTTGAACAGGCTTAAGCCAGTTGGCCACTGGAGGTGACAATATGGAAATGTCTTCAAAGAAACAAAAACCAATTGATGTGTGATGTGTTGTGCCCAGCAGCAGCTGGTACTGATTCTAAACAGCCTGATGTTCCTGCTTATAATTTACATTCCTGCATCTATTCCTTATTTTTGGCATCCCAGACCCCATTCCGAATTGCTTTTTACTTAGCCTAATAATACAAATCTTGATGTCAAACATGATTCATAAACCATGACTAAAGGCATCTGAACTTCACAAACCAATAGAAGATAATGCTAAGGGTTGCTTTCATAAACAGGGATTTATTTGAAAATGCAGAGGCTATTCTGTTTAGAATTGCATTAAGTTTCACATGGAAGACTGACAATTTCTGTAAAGAAGTTAAGAACTCAGAAATCTGTATGCTTCCTTTTTAACCAAAATTACTAACTATTCTAGGACTGGCCACATGAGTTAATAAAACTGGGCAGGGGTCAAATCCTGCCTCTGGCATATATTGCTTTATGACATTGGCAAAGCTACTAACCTTTTAATACAGGTAAATCTTGAAGACTATAAGTTGCCAAGCTAATATTGGACACAGAGGTCTCTACACTTATGAAATCATGTCTGGTCCACCACACCAAAAAAAAATAAGAAATTAAGAGGCAATAGATCCTGGGGGCAGATAGATGGCCATCTTTTTAAAAAATCCTACAATGTCACTCTTCCATACAAGGTATGATTATTATTCTTCAGAGGAATCACAAAATTGTTTTTTGTTTGTTTGTCTTATTAAAAAACGGCTTTAATTAACACTCAATGTATACTGATATATGAATGTATGGAGTTTTTCTGGGAGGACTAGCTCCTCTGGTGTGAGATGCTCTTTTCAGGACTACACATCCAAATTTAGAATTCACCTGTCCCACAACTGTCATCTGTAGTTCCACGAAATTGTAGCATGAGCAGAGACCATAGTCCAGTAAAACCATCATGGCAGATGGGTAAACCCAGGTTAACCAGATGAAGGTAACCAACAAGACTCAAAGCTCTTGATGAGTTAGGGGATATCTACCCAAGCATGTGAAGACTTCTCCTGGTGGAAAGGGTGGATGAGAACAATTTGTTTCAATGTCTATAGGGACAAATGAAGAAATACTATGAAGCACTTAGAGCTTGGTCAGACATTGTTGATGCTAAGATCATTTTATAGAGTTCTTGGCTATCACCAGTCATATTGATTTTGTCTTGTCACTGGACTTCAATGATTCTGGAAGAGAAAATAAAACTGACAGCTTTGTAAAACTCCACCTCTCTTAAATCCAATTCATGTTCAAGTCAAGACATCATCCTGTAATGTCATTGACCCTCTTTGAAACAAAGATTGAACTACAACAAACAACTCATGTTAAACATTTATCTCCTGACTTTACTATTGAAACCTTCTATTTTCAGAGCAGTGAACCAAATGGTAGGTGGGTTATTTTTTGTTGACAAAATACAAGAAAAGGCAAATATGAATTGAGAGTTATCCAAGACAGATTTTTAAAAAGTTGATGTTTTAACCTTTTATAATGTTTTGTCTTTATAGAATCAAACAACCTGATCTTATTAGCAAGGATGAAAGGCAAGGTAAAATATGAGTTGCAAAGTTAGATTTGGAGACCAGAGGAGCAAGGCTAAAAATTGCCTCCTTCTTCATATTTTTTGCTTCTGCATCTATAAAATGAGGATAATAACAATAGCTTGGGGAAGAAGCCTTAGTTCAAATCTGATCTCTAGCACTTAGTGCCAATGTCATTTTCAGTCTTTTCATCTCTTTCATGCTTCAGTTACCTCATATGTAAAATGAGAGGCTTTAACAAAAGGGTAGCTTCTAAAATCCCTTAAAGCTCTAAATTTATAATCCTATGAACTTCCATACCCATCTTGTGGGATTGTTTCTAGGTTCAAGTGAAGTCATATCGGTAAAGTACTCTATGAATGTCAGTTATCATTCAATTAGATTAACCTTTGGTCACACACCTAGCTTGAACACATAATCCACGTTGCTATAGTTAATTCATTTGCATGATGTCCAAATAACTTGATTGCTAGAGAACCTAGCAACAAGGATGCTAGGAAACAGAATAACAAGAGTCTGTGTTAATCTTGAGACCCTTCATCATGTACCTTGCACACAATGCCCTATTTGTATAGGCAACAAGTCTGTGCAAAGACAAGTCTTGTGCAAACTTGACCCTTGTGGTCTTTGGCTGGTTGGATCTCAGTCAACTCACTCTTGGGAATGGATGTTGAGGCCTTGGGTGTAAGTTCTGCCAGGGTACACACCCTGTAGACATGCCAGGACAGGTATCGAGCATGCACCAAATCAAGATCGCCCTCACTGTTTCAGGAGTGTATCTCCTGGGATACAGAAGCTAAACACACACTTGTTGCTGGGGCATGTTGGCAAGGGCAGATGAGAGGGGTATAAGTACAGGACAGCAGAGGGAGAGAGAGGAAGCAGGGAAGCAGGGAAGCAGAAGGGACAAGATGATGTAACCAAGCAATAAAGCTTCTCTAACTGCATAAGTGGTCAGACTGCTCTGTCATATCCAGAGACATCCAAAGATCATAGAGGCGATGATAATTGGGTAAGTGCTCAGACACTAGCTGGTGTCAGCAGGTCTGCACTAGCTGAGGACCCCAGCACTGGATCAAATGGATCCCAGGGACATAGCAATCAATGGATTTTTACCATCTCTAGAATTGTAAAGGCCTGGAAAAAAAAAAAACACCCAAAAATTTTGAACAAGATTTTTTTTTTCTGAGAACATTACATTTTCTTGGGGAAAAAACATAAAGATTAGAAACTTTGGATTCCAAAATGTTTTAGAATGGTGAATAAAATGATCAAGATGGAGCATTTGTGTATTGTATCCAAATTTCTCTCATTAAGATTATTTCTAAAAATAAATTAATAGGAAGTTCCTCATTTAAAACTAACTACAGAATTTAATGGATAAAATAGGTACAGCAATCTGTAATAACAATCAGTGGAATAGAGTGGTAATGTCTTTTTAAAAAAATTGCTAAAAACAAAGATTTCTTCATGAAATAATAATAATGGCGATTCTTTAAGTACCTATTAATTGAAGTAATCTTCTAATTAACAAGCATTCCTATTAGCTTCAACAGCACATGTTCTGCAAAAAATTAAAAAGCCAATGCCTAATCTAGTTAACAATCTTATATGCTTCCCAAAAGGAGTGAATGACAGCCTCATGACAATGTGATTGATGCTTGCATGAAAATGTCTCATCACCATCATCAGAGATGGAACATGACAAAAACTGATGAGATCAAAGAAAAAATTTATGAAGATCTTGCAACCCTATCATCAATGAGCCAAAAGAAAACAAACTTATAATTCTGGGCAACTTTAATATTAGAGTAGACATGGCAGGGAGTCTTTGGGAGGAATGGAGTTAGAAACAGCAACAACACTTACTACTTAAAACTTATGCATTTCATGACATTCATTACCAATACTGTCTTCTGTTTACCTGAAAATAATAAAACTTCATACACCTTCAAAACAAACACTGACACTTAATAGACTATGCAATTGTAAGGAGAAGAAAAAGATAAGATATGAGAGCAAAGAAGGCAACATGTAACACAGAGAGCTGGACTGATCATAGACTTAGCCTTTTGCAGCTAAATATAGGCATTCAACAAAAGCAAAGGCAAAATGATTACCAGAAGAATTAATTGCAAATAGATAAGAACACTTCTCTGTGAGGAAATAGTTTGCTATTAACTTGGAGTGAAAGCTGAGTCGACACATAGGGGACAACAGTGGAGTACCAATTGGTCATCTGAGTCAGAACACTTATAAACATTAAGACTGATTTAACAAAAATGATGGGGGAATTTGGAAGCTGCTAAATGAAAAATGAGACTTCACAGGCTGTATACCAGCAGGACAATTCATCCATCCCTAAGAAGGAAGAATTTAATTCCATCAAATGTAAGGTACAAGCAAAGCTCAGAGAGATGCAAGATTCTTGGCTCAGTAAGAAGGCAGATGAAAGAAGGCAGTTTTATGCCCATAGTAATAATCCAAAGTGCTTTTATGATGCACTAAAGGCTGTTTATAGACCAAAAACTCATGGTGAATCTGAATTACTCAGTGCTAATGGAGCTACATTGATTAGAGATAAAGACATGATCCAAGAGAGATGGGCTGAACATTTACATAGTCTTTACACAGTGATTGATTTACATGAACCAATGCTGACGTTATTGACCATTTACCATAAATTGAAATTAATCCCTTTCTATTCCAATTGAAGAAAACTTCCCATTGAAGAAAAAGTTTTGCATATCATTAGGTTCCTTTTGTATGGTAAAGCACATGACACGGATTCCATTCCTGCTGAGATTGCAAGGTCCCATTGCTAAACCTAAAGTTGGATGGAATTTTCTATTACTTCTCAGAAGAAGATTATCTCCCAGGAGTTCAAGAATGGCACCATCCCTATAAAGGTAAAAGGAATAGGTTGATCTGTAGTTAATGATAGGAAGGGTATTTCTTTAGTCATTGCTGACAGGATTGTTGGATAATCCTTCTCCTGGAAAATGGTGATCTACAAGAAAGATTGTATAGCTTGAGAAAGGATTAAGGAAGGATCAATGTGGTGTTTGCTGCCCAACAACTCCAGGAGAAATTCCAGGAATAGAAGAGAGATCTGAATACAATGCTTGTAGATGTGACCAAGGCTTTTGAGACTGTCAGTCATGAAGGCTTATATGGAAAATTATGTCAAAATTTGTTTGCTCTGAAAAGTTCTCTGTATTGTACATTAATTTCATAGTGACATGTTTGCCCAGATTCGGAATAATGAATGATATACTTTCATGCTTCCCCTGTCACTAGTGGAGTCAAGTGAGGCTATGTTCTTGCTTCCAACTTTTTAACATATTTTCAGCCATGTTGTCAAATGCTTTCATTGAGGACTAATATGACATAACTGAACTTGAAAAGGCTACAAACCAAGATTAAAGTGGAGGATATGTCGGTGCTTGATTTTTTTGTTTGCAGATAATTGTATACTCAATGCAACCTCTGAAGCTGAGAAGCAACAAAATATGGATTGATTCTCAGTTGCTTGAGCTAATTTTGACCTAACAATTAATGTTCACTTGACTTGGCAGTATACTTTCCAGAAACCATATTGATAATGTGGTTGACACATGCATTTCTGGCTCAGTGTTTGAAGGAGAGGTATAAGATTGACTACCAAACTGAAAGTATACAGAGTCATTGTGCTGATCTCAATTGTATTCCTGTGAAACCTGTTCAGTCTACCAGTGTCATGCCAGAAGCTGATTTGCTTCCATTTGAATTATCTTAGGAATATTTTGAAGATCACCTGGCAGGATAAGATATCAGACACAGGTCATTTTTCAAACTAAACTGCCAAACATTCAAACTCTATTATAAATAGTTCAACTTAACTGGGCTGGCCATATTGTTTGAATGCCAAATGTATGCTTGCCAAAAAAGACTATTTGACAGAGAATTCACACAGGGCAAGTGCTCACATGGTATTCAGAAAAAAAAATACGAGGACACTCTCAAAGTCTCTCTCTCTCTTTTTTATTATATCTTTTTATTTACAAAATATATGCATGGGTAATTTTTCAGCATTGACCCAAAGGTCAAACCTTCTGTTCCAACTTTTCCCGAAACTTTTCCCTTTGTCCGAAAAGAGTCCTCAGTTGATGTCCGTTTGAAATGTCGTTGGTCTTGTTATGTAAGTCTGCATTTTTAATGGTGTCCCCCAGGCTCCCGCCCTGTTGATAAACCACCCCCAAATTAAAAATTACCTAATGCCGTAACGATCACTGGAGATGCCGCGATATGAGGCTAAACAGCATTGTTACCATCACAAATGCCTCGACGAAAAGCATGGTCTTTCTCCCCACAACCTCCCCCAGATGGTAAGTAGACCAATACATGTTAAATACATTAAAGTATATGTTAAATACAATATATGTATACATATCCATACATTTATTTTGCTGCACAAGAAAAATTGGATTTAGAAATAAGGTAAAATTAACCTGAGAAGGAAATAAAAAATGCAGGTAGACAAAAATAGAGGGATTGAAAATTCTATGTAGTGGTTCACACTCATTTCCCTGAGTTCTTTCACTGAGTGTAGCTGGTTCAATTCATTACTGTTCTACTGGGACTGCTTTGTTTCATCTCATTATTGAAGAGGGCCATGTCCATCAGAATTGATCATCATATAGTATTGTTGTTGAAGTATATAATGATCTCCTGGTCCTGTTCACTTCACTTAACATCAGTTCATGTAAGTCTCTCCAGGCCTTTCTGAAATCCTCCTGCTGGCCATTTCTTACAGAACAATAGCATTCTATAACATTCCTATACCACAATTTATTCAGCCATTCTCCAACTGATGGACATCCATTCAGTTTCCAGTTTCTGGCCACTACAAAAAGGGCTGCCACAAACATTTTTGCACATACAGATCCCTTTCCCTTTTTTAAAATCTCTTTGGGATATAAGCCCAGTAATAACACTGCTTGATTAAAGGGTATTCACAGTTTGATAACTTTTTGAGCATAGTTCCAAATTGCTCTCCACAATGGTTGGATGCATTCACAATTCCACCAACAATGTATCAGTGTCCTAGTTTTCCCACATCCTCTCCAACATTCAGCATTATCTTTTCCTGTCATCCTAGCCAATCTGAGAGGTATATTGGTATCTCAGAGTTGTCTTAATTTGCATTTCTCTGATTAATAAGGACTTGGAGCATCTTTTCGTATGGCTAGAAATAGTTTCCATTTCTTCATCCGAAATTTGTTCATATCCTTTGACCATTTATCAATTGAAGAATGACTCTACATATTTTGGAAATGAGGCCTCAAAGTCTCTTTCTTAAGAGCTTTGGAATTGATTGTGTGACATGGAAGACATTGGCACAGGATTGCCTAACATGTCATGCCCTCAACAGAAAAAGTGCTATGCTCTATGAGTAAAAAAGAATCAAATTAATTCAGAAGCAATGTGAGATATGCAAGGTTAGAGCAGCCACTCCAAATGTTTATATGAATTATTAGTGCCAGATCTGTGGCAGAGCATTCTGAACTCATATTGGCCTGATCAGTCACACTCAAACATACTGTAACTTGACTCTAACATACTGATGTTATTTTTGTTCTCTATGAGAATGGAAGACAGCAACCAACCAACCAAGATGTTCTATATTGCAAATGAATAATCTGAGACTCAGAGAGGTTGAGCAGCTTTTTCAAATTTACGAGGATAACCACCAGGCATGGATGATATTCATATTTGTCCTTCATATTTGTTGGATTATAAAGAGTATCCTCAGATAATTCCATTCTAGCTCTACAGTTTGCCTCTTGGAAAGTTACCAGGAAACTATTTCTGGCCAGACATCATTTGCAATAAGTGATTATGAACTTCTTTAATTGATAGATGAGCCAAGAGAGATTATGACATCAGGGATACTAAGCTAGAACTCAGTGGGCTAAGAGCAATCTATCCCTTTGTCCCTCTTTTTTCTTCAAAGCTTTGAGAGACATTGGGCTACTTTGCTCTGCTTTCTAAGACCTAGATGGCAAGATGCTGCTCTATCTCCCATCTAGCCATGGTGGCTATGATTGCCTTCTTCTTGTATTTCTTCTTTACTGATCTTTTTTAAATGTTTACTTGTATACTTCTGTGTACAAATAGCGGCCATGTGAAAGGCTGGCTGACTGTAGCTGTGACAGTAGTAGCAGCAATCCCTGGCATAGCAATGAATTACAGCAGAGAAATTATCTACATCAGGAGCAGAGACACAGCAAGGTCAAAAACTTTAAAGAAAGGGATTGACTATGGGCTCAAGAAAGACATAGAGCTTCAGAGCACGATAAAAAAGTACTCTCAGGGGAAGCTTCACAAGGTCTCTATAAAGGGACAAAGGACTTCCAGTTTCGGGAGTTATGAGTCATTCTCTTGGAACACATGTTCTTTAAGTGTAAGCCTCATCACCATTGTACTCTGTGTTTGTGCTCCCCTCCCCAATATATTTTGTGTAAATCTGTGGGAGAGAACACCCCAGGCTTTGTCAGGGGAAATGTTTTCTACCCAGTTGTTCACACTATACCATCTGAGTAAATTCTTTTTTCTAAAAGCTAATTTCTTCTACTGCTGATTGCTAATGAGTAGCACTCAACTAGGTTGCTCAGTGGGTAAAATGCTGTGCCTGAGGTCAAGAAAACTCATCTTCTTGAATTCATATCTGACCTCAGACACTTTCTAGCTGTAGACTCTGTGCAAATCACTTTATCCTATTTGCCTCAATGTCTTCATCTGTAAAATGAACTAAAGAAGGAAATGGCAAATTATTTCAGTATCTCTGTGAAGAAAATCCCCAGTGAGGTCATAAAGAGTTGGACATGACTGAAATGACTGAACAACAGCAACTACTACCACTACCATGGAAGCTATAGTTTTAGGACTATAGTCCTGCAGGGTTACCCCCTACATCTCTGGTAATAGTCATAGTCATTTTTCTTAGGACCCAGCATGAGAGTGTGAGTGAATTTGAAAAGGAGATTCAGAGGAGATAGATTCCCACACAAAGAAAAAATATAGCTTGAAGTCAATATTCTTCCAAACATTCCATGGATGATCAGGCTGTTGATAAGCTTCCAAAAGGAGGGGAACATGGAACACATTATGTATCTCTATGATACTTTTCATAAAATAGTTCCTAGAGAGCCTTTCAAATGAAAAATCAAAAGAAAGAAAATTCCCACATAACTTGCAAATAGCTAAAAATAATGTGGTTTTAAAGCCAATTTTATCATGTCAGTGAGCTGGAATTACTGCACTTTGCTTGACCTCACCAAATGGTCTATATAAAAGTAACTTGTTTTGAGATTTTTAATATATTTCTGATTATAAGTACAGAAGAAATTAAGGTAAAAATCTTTATTAATTTTGTTTCTAACCATTCATTCTGAAAGACTCTTGGACCCAATATTCAAAGGCAGAATTATGAATACTAATAGTATCAACATTGATGCACCATTTTGGGACAACTTTACTTTTTTAAAAAAAATTTCTTTTTAATGATTTAAAAACTGCTTCCCTATAATTTCTGTCCAATGATTCTAGTGTTGTCTTTTGAGGTAAGTAAAATGAATGAAACCTTTCTTTTACATGACAATTCAAATATGTAATGACCACAATTATTTTGGAAATACTTATCTCTTCTCTATGTTAAAGATACACAGTTCCTTGTATTAAACCCTCAAATTCTTGTCTTGAATCATTTTCATTTCTCTCACCTTTTCAACTATCCTCCTCTGAACATATCTGCCAATATCTTCTCTGAAACATGGCACCTTGAACTGTACATAATTTTCCAAATGTGATCTGGTCAGGTTGACAAAACTATCTTTGTTTCCTTCTTTTAATAAAGTTTAAAACCATAAAATTAAGCACCTGAAAGAGCTTTAATTCTTGTGCCATCTTTTTTATGACAGGGAGAATAATGTTTTGTTTTAAAAAGGATTTTCGTTTTCCAATTTTGCAAGAAAGGAGTAAGCAAAATTCTTGTAAATATAAAAAAAAATAAGTGGAAGAGTTGTCAGGTTCAAAAGGATTTTGAAAGCATTGTCAATAATTTGCTATAGACAATTGAATTTTGTTAATAAACATATGTTAATAAATTGAAAATTTTGAATAATTGGAATAAAATTCAATATAACCAAATATATTCATGTATTCAATATAATTGATAATAATTAGATATAATTAAATATAACAAAAATAACTATCATCAAAATTAGATAAAAATAAAAATGTAGTATTCATATCACAAGTACCTTGATGAAACTGTGGATTACTTTCCAATTTAAGACTATTTACTAACCTTGAGAGAATAATTAATAAGCCTGTAGTAAAGACTACCAATAACCAAAGGGTTATTTATGGAAAAATATTAAATAAAATATGTACTTGTCATCTCCTTTTTATATTTTGATTTAGATCTGTGATTTTATTGGTAGACAGTTTCCACTGTAGAAAATCCCTTCTTGATAATTGGTCTGTAACTTGAGTATTGGCAATTTGCCTGGTAATAGGGTAAATGACTTGCTGAGAGTCACATAGGTAGCATATGTGAACATAAAACTTGGAACCACATGTTTCTAACTCCAAAACTAGCCCCTACTCACTCTTTATATGATGTTACCACCTCTGTTAGATGCTGGCATTCTCCACTATCACCACATATGAGATTAAAGGGAGTCTTCTCTTTTATCTCTTACTTTTTTTTTTCAGTATCCTTCTACAATAATGGTTCATCAACATACCACATACCGAGCAAGTCCATGATGAAGAAATTATAGGAGGAAGAACCTCAGAGTACAAATTATATCCAAATAGGCAAATTATGGGTACATAATATATCTACACAATTTAGCTTTGTTCCACTTAACAGATAATATTGATTTTTCAGTGCCATTCCCCTTTTCTCAGACCAGATGATTTCTCTTTCTCTCACTCAAACATCCCATTTCCAAGAGGAAGATAAAATCTGAATTTATCTGGTTTTCCCAAGCACAGTTTTTTGGCTTATGTTAATGCTATAATCCTAGGCAATTTTTTTAAAATCCTGAAGCATTTTTTTATTATAAAGAATTATTAATTCTTAATGTCTCATCCTAAATGGGTACTTTCTACCTGACTGGATCCTATAACTAGAAATGTCATGAGTTCTTGATTTAAGCTATTATCCCTTAGCCTCATCTCTTTTTAATGTATTGTCATCTCTAAAATGTATGCTCTTTCAGATTGATTTCAGAAAAAGTCTGGAAAGACTTACATGAATTGATGCTGAGTGAAATAAGCGGAACTAAGAGAACATTGTACATCATAACAATAAGATTATGGGATAATCAATTGTGATGGACTTGTCTTTTTTCAACAATGTGGTGATTCAAGGCAATTACAATAGACTTGGGGTAGAAAATGCCATCTCCATCCTATGGAAACTGAATGTGAAATGAAGCATAGAATTTTCACCTTTTTTTGTTTTTTTTTTTCTTTCTCATGGTTTTTCTCCTTTTAGTCTGATTTTTCTTGCACAACATGACAAAAATGGAAATATTATTAAAAGAATTGCACATATTTAATCTAAATCAGATTGCTTGCTGTCTTGGGGAGGATGGAAGTAAGGGAGGGAGGGAGAAAAACTTGGAACACAAAGCCTTACAGAAATGAATGTTGAAAAACTATCTTTACATGTATTTAGAAAAATAAGATACTATTGAAAACTAAAAAACAATAAAGAAAGAATGTCAGCTCTTTGGGGGCATGCATTATCTTCCTTTTTGCTTTTATTTCTATTCCCAGAATTTATTATATTAATTGTAAACATTTAATAAATACTCTATCTTGGTTCAAATTAGACTCTTTTGCTACTGCTCTAGAATAAGTTGTTTCTTGTCTCGGGGTTTCCTTGTCTGTCTCTTCTCAGCTATCAGTTTCCTTAGATTACACTTTACTTCTGTTCCTTCATATATTTGATTTCCCTCTCTCTTACCTATGCAATCATTCTTGTAATTTCTCCCTTACTCCACCTTGTCCTCATTACTGTATCTTCCATATGATTCACTGTTCCATTAGAATAATTTAATATATCCTTAAAAAATTCCTAATTGCACTTATCACACACAATCTAGATCAAGCCAATAGGTACATACATACACACACACACACACACACACACACACACACTATATATATATATATATATATATATATATATATATATTTTATTATATATATATATATATATAATAAAAGAGGTGGGATTGTTCATATTGTAAAACATCAAGGTTTTTAGTACCAAACATAGGCTCAAAAAGACCAAGGTCTACATTAGAAGGACATCATGTTTTGGAGGTATTGTTTTTCTAATTGACTGTACCTGATTAATATTTGTTTCATCTCCAACTCTATAAATTTCCCCAATATACTTGCTAGTTTTTCCCTTTTATTCCCTATTCAGTTTTGAAAACAATTTTAAAATCAAAATAAAAGGTTTCTTCATCTACAACCCTCAGTTCAAAAGAAATTTACTAAGACTTTCTTTATTGGTGAAGACCAAATACT
Organism: Sarcophilus harrisii; assembly: GCF_902635505.1. Classification (NCBI taxonomy): domain Eukaryota; kingdom Metazoa; phylum Chordata; class Mammalia; order Dasyuromorphia; family Dasyuridae; genus Sarcophilus; species Sarcophilus harrisii. The sequence goes on along the minus strand of NC_045426.1, from coordinate 173,698,573 downwards.
TAATGGTCTGATGCTGCAGGGGTCCTCAAACTTTGGAGGGCCGGACTATAGTAAAAACAAAAACTTTGTTTTGTGGGCCTTTAAATAAAGAAACTTCATAGCCTTGGATGAGGGGGATAAACATCCTCAGCTGCTGCATCTGGCCCGTGGGCCGTAGTTTGAGGACCCCTGCATGGTCTGAGGGGGTGGCATTAGTGAGAGCTTGGGAGCAGAGAAGTCCTGGTTTCCTGGCTTCCAGCTTGAATTGGAGGAGAGAAAACACAGGGTTTCCAAAGCCCTTTGGAGAGGGATTCAAGAAGGAAAAGATTTCAGAAAGAAACCAACATATAAAAGAGTCAGCACTTCATAACATCCATTTTATATGAAGATTATACCACTGCCTGAAGGTTTGAATGTCTCTAGTAAAAGAAACAGGTTTACATTTGTAACTTGAGCTGAAGACTATTCTGCCTTGAATGGAGATTCTCCAGCACAGCTTCAGATTGCCCACAGTTCAGAGAAGGGTGGAAGTGCTATTCATAAGAAAAAGCTCTGGGATTCCAGATCTCCAGGGTGCCTTGTGTTCAGACATAAGTGCATCAGCAAAAATAAGTAGGAAGGTGAGACTAAGAAGCAACTATATGGAAAGAGAGCAAAATGACTCAGAGAGGAAATGTGCAAAAAATCACAGGTGCTGGTGAAGGGGAGAAATTAGTATCAGAGAATGCATAAAAAGGGTCTGAAAGTTTTGTGATGATTCCAGAGGCAACTGTATGTAGGAGACTTCACTGATCATCCAATTCCAAGGCATACTTTCTGTCTATCTTGCCCTACTGAGGAAAGGAAAAATTGGATAAAAACTCTCAAAAGACAAATGACTGGACTTTCCCACCTGAACTGATTCTATCTTCTCATTTTTGATTGTAGGTACAAGAAGGAGAGGGATTAGAAAGTATTTGAGTATCACTGTCATGGAAACAGGTTTGAGGACCCCTGTGTGCATCAGAGCATTAAGTATTTGGTTTTCACCAATAAAGAAACAAGATGATAGCCATTTTGTATATACATTCAGAAAACAATTATTGCGGGATTCTATTCCTTGTTATTTTTCCGTTTTAATTAAATGCCTTTTGCTTTTAAATATTAAAAGTTTTTAGTATGGTCTAGCCAGTAGATATATTAATGAGGGCTCAAGCCAAAGTTTTCTAAATAGACGATTAAAAATATAAATTGAACCAGAGAAATTCCAAGGAATTCTGTATTTATGTGAGGGCTAGGGGAGCATATTGCTGGTAAATGTTCAACAAATGACTCTCCAGAAAAAAAAAGGCATGCACAACGATTTTTAAGCTTAATCCATATTAATATTTTCCTCCATTGCTTTTTTAAGTCTAGAAAGCGACAAAACAATAAATAATTTTCTCATTTCCAAGGCAAATACTCACTAAATATTTAAAAATCAACTTTTCTGAGTGGGTTCAAGCTGGTTCCAAAACATCCCTACTCTGGTTGAACATGTTGATCCATTTATTAAGCCTTTCCTAGTGTTCCTATTATACAAAGACATACATATTTAAAGGGTAGAATGGATATCAATTACAATAGTAAATTTGGGGTAATGGATTAGAATAAATCTAAATGAATTAGGCAGGGATCACTCCCATGACCATGATCTCTAGTGTTATTCTAAACAGTATAAACTAACCAAAATTATATGCTACAGTTGAAAGAACATTGAATTCTAGTTCTACTTGATCAGACACCTGAATTCAGATCTAAGACAAATATCACAGAATTTAAGAGGAAAAGGACTTTAGAGATTATCATCTAAACAAACTTCTATTTCATAGAAAATAAGCAACTTTGTCAAAGTTACAGTTTGGTGCATACCCTTTGATCCAGCAGTGTTACTACTGGGCTTATATCCCAAAGAGATCATAAAGAAGGGAAAGGGACCTGTATGTGCACGAATGTTTGTGGCAGCCCTTTTTGTAGTGGCTAGAAACTGGAAACTGAGTGGATGCCCATCAGTTGGAGAATGGCTGAATAAATTGTGGTATATGAATATTATGGAATATTATTGTTCTGTAAGAAATGACCAACGGATGATTTCAGAAAGGCCTGGGAGGATTACACAAACTGATGCTGAGTGAAATGAGCAGGGCCAAAGGATCTTATATTAAACAACAATACTAGATGATGACCGTTCTGATGGACCTGGCCATCCTCACAATGAATCCAAAATCGTTTCCAATGAAGCAGGAATGAACTGAACCAGCTGCTCAGGAAAAGAACTCTGGGAGATGACTAAAACCATTATATTGAATTCCCAATCCCTATATTTTTTGTCCACCTGCATTTTGATTTCTTTCCAAAAGCTAATTGTACAATATTTCAGAGTCTGATTCTATTTGTACAGCAAAATATCGGTTTGGTCATGTATACTTATTGTGTATCTAATTTATATTTTAATATATTTAACATCTAGTGGTCATCCTGCCATTTGGGGGAGGGAGTGGGGGGTAAGAGAGGAAAAAATGGAACAAGAGATTTGGCAATTGTCAATGCTGTAAAGTTACCCATACATATAACCTGTAAATAAAAGGCTATTAAATAAAAAAAAAAAAAGAAAAAAAAATTTCACTTGATAATTAAAAAAAACAGTTACAGTTTGTAAGTAGTGGAACTGAGATGTGATCTTAGTCTTTTGTCTCTGGTTTCATTGTTTTTCCACTAAATTGTTTTGTAAAGGCTTCCTCAAGTTCTAGGAGTCTGTTGTTATCAACCTGAACTGTGGGGTGTTGGTTCAAATTTTTTTTTTTGTCTTCATGATGATAATGATCAAGTAGCAATAGGCATTCATCCCTTAGAAGTCAAAAATGAGAAAAAAATAAAAAAGTAAAAAAATAGACAGATTAAATATTTGATTTTTCTCAAGCTATTCTTCAAATGGTTGTGAGATGCACTGAATTTTAGTAAAAAAAAAAAAAAAACTGAAGGTGGTAGCTGTGTTACTTTAAAAGGAGAGAAGAAATAGAAAAGGCAAGTAAGCCATCAAAGTCTTCAGAATCATGTCAGAGAATAACTTTCTTAACCTAAGGTTAAAACCCACAGCTCCGAAAACTGGGACATCGATGCATTGTTGGTGGAGTTGTGAACGAATCCAACCATTTTGGAGAGTAGTTTGGAATTATGCTCAAAAAGTTATCAAACTGTGCATACCCTTTGATCCAGCAGTGTTACTACTGGGCTTATATCCCAAAGATTATAAAGAAGGAAAAGGACCTGTATGTGCAGAATGTTTGTGGCACCCTTTTGAGTGGCTGAAACTGGAAACTGAATGGATGTCCATCAGTTGGAGAATGGCTTGAATAAATTGTGGTATATGAATATTATGGAATATTACTGTTCTGTAGAAATGACCAACAGGATGATTTCAGAAAGGCCTGGAGAGACTTACGAACTGATGATGAGTGAAATGAGTAGGACCAGAAATCATTATATCTTCAACACAATACTATATGATGCCAGTTCTGATGGACCTGGCCATTCTCAACAACGAGATCAACCAAATCATTTCCAATGGAGCGTAATGAACTGAACCAGCTACGCCCAGAGAAAGAACTCTGGGAGATGACTAAAACCATTACATTAATTCCCAATCCTATATTTATTCCTACCTGCATTTTGATTTCCTTCACAAGCTAATTGTACAATATTTCAGAGTCTGATTCTTTTATACAGCAAAATAATGTTTTGGTCATGCATACTTATTATTATCTAATTTATATTTTAATGCATTTAAGATCTACGGTTAAATCCTGCCATCTAGGGAGGGGTGGGGTAAGAGGTGAAAAACTGGAACAAGAGGTTTGGCAATTGTTAATGCTGTAAAGTTACCCATGCATATAACCTGTAAATAAAAGGCTATTAAATAAAAAAAAAACCCACAGATCCATTATGTTAAAGATAAAAAATATATATTTCATATTGTGATTTCACTAGAGAAGAAGGATTTCTATATTGTCATTGATAAAAAAATAAAAAAGCCAAGACTATAATTAGGATATTGGATTTTGGTATTTTTTTACGTTATATGTAAAAAAAATAAAAATAAACAAAAACAAAAAGTGGATCTATTCACAGATTCATTACCTCCTCAGAGGAAGCATGAAATAAATGATAAAATCAGGCTTTTCTATAGTTCTAAAGTTGGTGTCTTTTCACTTCTTGATATGAAGAAATGAGAAGAATTCCATTAGTTCTAATGACTTGAAAAGAAGTACTTTGTTAGGGATCAGGGAAAGAAGTAGGAAATCCTCTCTTGCTTTATCAAAGCTACTGAATCTTCTTCTCCCACGAGTCCACAATTCCTTTGAATGGTCCTAATGTTTATGTCCAAGATACTAGAAATTAAAATTTATAAAGTACTTTACAAATATTATCTCATTATTCTCAAAGAAAATTCCTGCATATAGGTGCTTATTATCTCCTTTTTTGTAGATGGTATAGCTGAGGCATATGGAGGTCAAATGACTTTTCCCTAGTCCCACAGCTAATAACTTTCTGAGGTCAGATTTGAACCAAGGTCTTCCTGATTTCATGTCTGGCAGTCTTTATTATACCACCTTGCTGCCTGTAGGTAGGTAGGTAGGTAGGGTAGGTAAATAGGCAGGTAGCTAAGTAGATAAATAGGTAGGTAGATAGATAAGTAGATAGATAGATGAAAGAAAGATAGATAAATAGATGGATGGATAAGTAGATAGATAGATAGATAAATAGATTAATATATAGATAGATGGATAGATAGATGCATATATTAGAATGCAATTAGGTGGCACAATGAATAAAACATTAAACCTATAGTCAGGAAGCCCTGAGTTCAAATCCAGACTTAGATTCTTCCTAGCTGTGTGACCTGGTCAAGTCAATTTATAAAACAGTAATGGGAGGGAATACTTCCCAGGTTATTGTGAGGATCAAATAAAATGATATTTATAAAGCATTTAACAAAAGTAAAAACTTAATAAATGTTTATTCTGTATATGCATTTGTATGTGTATATGTTTATCTCTCTCTCTCTCTCGATTATATAATTGAATTATATAATTGAAAGAATGCTGAAACAGACTAGACATCAGGAGATCTTTTCCCAAGTCCCAATTTGTTACTAATAAATGTGTGACTGCAAGCCACTCATTTCTTCAAAGTTTTCTCATTGATATAATGAGGAAGTCAAACTCAAATGTCCTTCAGGTCTCTTCTAAGCTAAATATTCTATAAGTGATTATATCCCATCCCCACAGCTAACCCTCTGAAAGGAGCTGACTAGAAAAACTCCGCTCCCCTTCTCCAAGACCTCCCTAAAGATCCTAATGCAAAGTTTAAGAAATGTTGGTCTTGTGGATATGAGCAGTAGAAAGAGGTAAGAAAGATTTAACAGGGAAAGGAGGAAATCTTTATCAATTTAGGTGAGTTCAATGCAAGTTTTGAAAGTCAATGTTTTACTGGATTGGAAGATCGCTTAATCATTATAAAAGACAAGTCCACTTTGATTAAATTTAAACAGTTTACAGAATGTTCTACTAATATTCAGATAATCTGGCAATGACTAGTACTTGAGGTGGAAAAACAAAGAATCTGTAATTGTTTGTATGGTTGAATACAAATAATTGTATTCAGGAAAAAGCATCTAATCACAAATTCTAACTCTTTACTAATACACAAAATCACACAGATACGCATTTCCATCTCTATCTATCTGTCTCTTGATTTTATATATATATATATATATATATATATATATATATATATATATATATATATATATATATATGTAGCTGTGTGTATATCACCTGTGTGGCATATAGTGTGCAATTTTATAGTTGAAAGAACCAGATTAGTCATCAGCAAATCTTTTCCCTAATCCCATTTTGTTTTTAGTAAATGATAAGACTGCAAACAGTTCACTTCTCAGTTTTCTCACTGATATAATGGTGAAGTCAAATTCAAAGATCCTTCAGATCTGACTTCAGAACCTCCATTTGGCACTAATGATAACAGCTGCTGACGTTTAATTCTAAAGTTCAGAAAATACTACATATACATTATTTTATTTGATAATCACAACCACAAGAGGCAGATTTAGAATTGGAAGGGACCTTAGATGTCATCAAGGTCCCTTTATTTTACAGCTGGAGACACTAAAGCCTCAGTTATTTCCTAGGGTCACACAGTTAATAAGTATCAGAATCCTGATTTGAATCCAGTGTTCTCCTCATTATAAAATGAGGTAATATATGTATGGTGCTTTGCATACCTGAAAGAGCTATGTAAATCCTAGCTATTATTACCATTATTTCATAGACCCTCTGGCAGTAACAGATAAGGAAATTGAAGTTCAGGGACAGAAATTGTCTTACCCAAAATGTTATCTTACCCAAAATGTTACTAAATGTTAATATCAGTATTCAAATCCGAGTTTCTTCTGACTCCAAGTCTAGTATTAAACCCTAACCTGGAGAATGAACCATAAAATGAGGAAAAATAAACAAGTAGGAAATCTTGATTTAGAATAATTGTATACTCGCTTAGAACTGAGCAGTGGAATTAAAACTAGACTCAAAGCAGAGTCCTAGATACATTCCTCAAAATTGTTTATTTCTTACAGACATTAATGATGACCACTTGTGGAAATCCATAAAACACAAGGTGAGTCAATTTTAAAGAAAGAATCAAATATCATATAAATTCATTCTAGGCTGTTTTGGGGGACAAATATCCCATCCTCTTGAGATTCTACTCTCCTGGAATGCAAGTATTCTTGAAGTATTCTGAAGTAATGAAAATGATTGTATATCACTTGTGCTTTGAGAGCCAGGACTGGGTAACAATTTGGCCATCTTAAAGGCCTTCAGCCAAGAATTTTTTATTAAGAAGAATTTTTGCTAACATATATTCCAAGCCAAGTTCTCAGAAGAGATAGTTTTTCTTTGTCTGTATATCCAGTTGCAGCAATTTACTTTTCTCTGTCTCCCCTAGAGAAATGAATATGAAGAAAAATAACCCCTTAATGGAAAAGGGAAAGCAGAAAAATTCCTCAACTTCTGGATGTCCTCCAAAATAGTTGAAGTAAGAGTAGGGTTCTAAACTGAAATCTTAATCTTCCCAGAAGGCTAATGCCCCAGAAGAATAATGGAAATCAGTTTGGTTTTTTTTAATGCTTTGTGATTGCCTTTTACTGATCTTTGTATTTCTGCTGGTAGATAACTTTGAATAGTAATGAAGAGATTTAAATTTGTGACTAAATGATTTTCCTGAATACAATAATACATATATTCCAGTTATATGAACAATAAAAATTCTCTTCCCAACATTTAAACAAAGGGGTTGATAATAGTAGTCTTAACATGAGGCACACTAGTATGAATAGTTTTCAATAAGAATCTGTTGATTGATTGGTTCCTATTTAGTCACCTGCTGAAGTGAGACAAGGAAATCAAGTATCAGTTAGCAACACACAATCCTTTGACTTCTATAGGCACCATGCTTTGGATACTTTGTTTCATGGCTTGTAAAGTCTGGAGCTTTTTTAAGGTAAGTTAATTTAAGTAGAATTATTTTCATTATATTGATTCAGCCTACATGCAAAATCAATATTTTTTTCATTTTTTCAGAGCTGTCTTTATATATAAGAAGAATGTTTTGTAACTGTGTTTTATACACTTCCTGCGTATTGTCTTGACAGGTAGATTTTCAAGTATTTTATTTACTGTTATTTTAAATGAAATTGAAATTTTTCTTTTTATCTTTTCCTGTTGGATTTTAGTGCTGAGATAAAAAATACAGATGATTTCCCTGGATTTATTTTATGTCCTAAAATTTTACTGAAGTTGTTAATTGTTTTGATTAGATTTTTAGTTAACTATAAAGGATTCTCTAAATAAATCATATCTTATCATATCATATGCTAAAAATGGTAGTTTTGTTTCCTCTCTGCTTCTGCCCATTCCTTTAGTTTTTTTATGATCAATTTTTAAAAATTTCAAATGATTGGGACAGCTAGGTGGTATAGTGGATAGAGCACTAGCCCTGAAGTCAGAAGGACCTGAGTTCAAATATGATGTCAGACACTTAACACAACACTTCCTAGCTGTGGGACTCTGGGCAAGTCCCTTAAATCCAATTGCCTCAGCAAATAAATAAATAAAATAAAAAATAAAATTTCAAATGATGGTATCCTAGAAAAATGTTTTTATAAAAATACAATGTTTAAAAATGGAAAGTGGCTTTTCTCTAATGATTTAAAATTATATTTAACCTTTAATACATTTATGTTTTAAGATTGGACTATAAAAGACTGTTCTTTTTATTTTTAGAATAGCTTTTTATTATTTCCAAATATACAAAAAGATAATTTTCAGCATTCTCTTTTGCAAAGCCTTGCATTCCAAAATTTTTTTCCCTTACTTTATCCCTACCCCATCCTTAGAAAGCAAGTAATCCATTATAGGCTACACATATGCAATTCTTCTAAGCATATTTCCATTTTCATCATGCTGCTCAAGAAAATCAGATCAAATGGGAAAAAAAGCAACACAAAATCACATCAAAAGAAAAAAAACAAGCAAACAAACAAACAACAATGACAAAAGGTGAAAGACTATGGTTTAATCCACATTCAGTCTCCATATTTCTTTCTCTGGATACAGATGGCACTTTCCATCACAAGTGTATTGGAATTACCTTGAATCACTCCAATGATGAAAAGAGCCAAGTCCATAAGAGTTGATCATCATATAATCTTATTGTTACTATGTACAATGTTCTCTTGGTTCTGCTCACTTCACTTAGCATCAGTTTATTTAAGTCTTTCCTGTCTGCCATTTATTCTCTATGCAATCTTAAAACAAATCACTTCTTCTTAAGTCTCAGCTTCCTCATTTATAAAATGAAGGTCTTGGAAGTAATATTTTAGTACTGCCTAGGTGAACTACTATACCAGCCTCCTAATCACTTTCTCTGTTTCCACATCTACAGGATTGGGCTCTTTCCTGCTCAGAAAAAAATTTGAGAGATCAGTCTCGCATATCACAAAGAAACTGTCAACTTATAATGAATATATGCTTCAGAAAGAGATGGAAAGCATTACAAATTCAAACACTGGATAACATCACACACACAAAATGAAATCTTAAAAGACCAGCAATGATTGGTTGCCAATGTAAGGGTGATCTCATCAATCAGAATGTCTATGTTCAGTCAGATGATTAGCTCAATAAAACAAAGATGAAAATCAGAACCAAATTAGAACCATCTTAAAACTGATAAGAGGAATAGTATGCAGTAAAGCAATGCTAACTTGATCCATTTAAATAAGCTATTAACTCTGAAGAATAAGAAATGGATAATAGGAAAGACATTGACATAGCTATTGCAGTTTCTTATATAAGATTATGCTATGTAAATCTGCCACCAAAATGAAGAAACAAGAGGGCTTTTCTAGAAAACACTTGACATTCTTGCCAAGAAAAGAGAAATAGCAGGCAGCAGGAAGACTAACTTAGAATATAAATTTGTCACATCTTTTTTGAGTTTTAAATTTTAATTGATTTTTAAACTGTGTTTTATTTTCAGTTCCCAGCATTATTGCTATTCACCACCCCTAATACATTAAAAAGGCAAGAAAAATTTTGCTTATCACCCCTTATGTGAATTTGGAAGTAGAGAGTATTCCTTATCTAAACACTTGCAAATGGTGGAGGGAAAGATGAACTTCCACAAAATTGTTATGGTACATAATTAGGCTACATCAATTTTTAGAGATGGACTTGGGAAAAAGACAAAAAGCTAAGGAAAAGTATTATACTTTTTTCTTATCAATGAGAGTGGAATCTGATTATTTTTATTTGTAACATCACAATCCCAAATGTGCAAGAAACAGACCTTATTTTCAAGGAACTCATAGCCTAATGGGGAAAACAACATACAAGTACATTAAGGCTGTCTCTAAATATAGCACAATGGTTTCATTGTGTGACTCTAATCTTCTGTACCCTTCTCCAAGATAGATTTGCCAAAAGGAGGGAAACAAGAGGTTGGAACCAGAGACCACTCTGCTGTTTTCAAATAGAATGGGATACCAGGAAAGAATTATATCTGTTTATTAAATATCACCAGTTTAGGGGATGTTATTTTTAGATACAAGTTTTTAGCTCTATTTATTAATAAGGAAAAGAAGATCCCCAGCTTTATATTCCACGCTTGACTCCCTTCCCACCAAATAACCAAATAATTCCACAATGAATACACATAGCAAAGAAATGCTATTATCCAAGTTGATAGCAAATGGGGAATTAGCTGACAACTTGCAAATGAGTATGGATAAACAAGATCTATATAAGATAAATTGGGAGTAGAGTGAGAAGGAAGACACTAATAGGAAGGAGATCTGGGAAAGACTTTTTAAAAAAATTTTTTTTACAGAACATAGAACTTTAGTTGAGACTCAAAGGAAGCAAAAAAGTAGAGATGAGAGGGAGAGGATTCTAGACATGAGACAGGCTAAATGACCTCTGAAGTTCTTCCCAACTATAAATCTATTATCCTATGATTAATAAGAAGACACGGACAAAAATTGTACAGGAAGAGAAGGCCTGAATGTGTTGCAGTCTGTATTCTTGGAGGAAGTGCCCATATTCCATGATCAAGACACTTCATCATATTCTCTCTGTCTGTCCACCGCATTAGAAGTTTTTTCCTCCTCCTCCTCTCTGACTATATCCATAATTTCCTTTAATTTCCAATTAAAGTCATACCTCCTATAAGAAACCTTCATCAACCCCTCGTAATTCTAATGAGTTCCCTTTATTAACTATGTCCTATTTATTCTAAATATAGTTTACTTTGTGTAGATTTGTTTGCATGTTGTCCATGCAACATATTCATATGCAACATATGCAACTTATTCAGTTATAAGTTCCTTGAGGGCAGGGACTGTTTTTATACATCTAGTACTTAGCACAATATGTACTACATAGTGGATGCTTAATAAATGTTTATTGATTAATATTAATGATGTAACTCATTTGAAGTTTTGAGGATATACCTTGGGATACAAAAAGGTATATTTCTGAGCATAGCTGCATGTGTGCTTATCAATATTGATGTTTTATGAAGTTTTCTCTGAAAAGGAATATTTTCTATTGTCAATGTATTTGAAATCATAAATGATGGTGAAGATCATCTTTAGATATGAAGGACAAAAACAGGGATAGTAATAAAGTGCATTTATGTAATTATTGACTTTTACAAAGCATTGTAAATCCATATTTTCATTTGTTTCCCACAATAGTTCATAGGTGGGCAATTCAAGAACCATCAACACTTTACAAAGGAGGAAACAAAAGTTGTTTTTTTTTTTCCTGCATCTGAACTTTAGAACAATTGCTCTTCTATGTTGGTTTATGCCAGAGCTTGCATCAGAGCTTGGATCTTCCTCAACGTGGAATGGACAACTCACTTGGCCTCTCTCACTATGGAACATCCTTCCACAAGAATGATATCACATCTCTGACTTTCTCCTGGACTCTCCACTTTGTGGAGGGACCTAGGCTGACCTGCCTTCATTCTTCTCCCTTGTTAGTTCCTGACATCCTCTTGATTTCTGAGCTGTGACCCCTGAACCGTGTACCTTAATTCCCTTTTGCCAACTACTTTTTAGCTCCTTTTTGTAAGTTTTCTCCTTTCCATTAGAACATAAACTACTTTAATGACAGAGATTGTCTTTCTTTTTGCTTGTAATTGTGTCCCCAATGTTTACCACAGTGCCTGGCACATGCTTAGTCAATAAATATTTATTAAATGTCTGTTACTTAATAAATGCTTATTGCTTTCCCTCAGTCCAAAAATTATTCCCAAAAGATTCTAAACAAGGTTTTTGGATTCTAGTTTATTGCTTCTAAAGAAAAAATGTCATGAAAACTTCCAATCACTTTACTGCAAGACAACTCAGGTAAGATGATTCCATTCACATACTGCCAAATAGGTGATCCCAGAGAACTTCCATATCAAATATAAAACCCACCACTCATTTTGAGGTCATTCCAATAAGTTCAAGTTAGTTATCAGTAGAGATAAAAAGGTGAACAATCATCTTGTCAAGACTATTAATGAGATGAAGATGGACTGAATTTGGATGATATCCACATCAGCCCTGAGAAGCAGATCAAACTAAATCAGATTTGGCATTTTGCTCTGATTTTGTTCCCCAGAACCCTAGCCTGTTCATCTGCCTATGTCTTCCCTACAGCACTACAGCAAAGTCTGAAAGAGGAAGCATGTCTTTAAAATTATTTTAATTGGTATGAAGCACATCCAAATGGATTTTTAGGTGAATTTACAGAAAAAAATAAGAGAGGATGTAGAGGACTTTCATCTCTCAGTGCTTTACAGATGTTATTATTTCCTATGGGACCAGAAAGGGACAATCGCTTACTACAAAGACAAACTTACCTTTCTCCAAGTTACATGGAATAGTGAGAATGCCTATGCACTTTGTTATTATTTTTTAAATATGTCCCAAGGCAGGAGGTAAGGAGGAAGAAATTCAGCTTATACTTTCAATAACAAAGATGAGTTAAAACATGTTAGAGTTATAAACTCTATATTAGACATTTATATGGGCATACCTGTACATTTATACATGTGCATATGTATTTCATACACTATAATGTATAAGTACACATGGTCTAATATAGGGTACCTATATATATTCATGCAGATGCATATACATGTCTAATATAGAGTACACATGTATTTCTTTAATTTTTCCTTCAGTACCTTCCCATCATTGTTTACGATTTTATGCAATTGTATGGTGCCTTAAAAAGAAACCTAGTATTCACCATATCTCAGAAAGGGCTAATACCTTTTCCAGGAAGCACTTAAGCAGTGTTAGAATCCTAGTGTTAGTTAACTCAATGGAATTGATACAATGCTTATTGGTTCACACATTAGAGAAAATACTTACAAGGTGTTAAGTCACTAGTACACCTTTGAGACACCTTTGAGAGTTCACTCATTAGCTCACACATTGGGGATCACAAGTTTAGGAGATTCACAAGTCAGAAACCCACAATCCCACTCTCTCAGAGGAGGAGTCAACCTTTGGGTTCACACCTTTAAGGGATCATATATAAGAAGCTCTTAGAGCTTCAGTCAGTCAGTTCAGTTGAAAAAATTGAGAGGGGAGCTTCAGTTGGAGATTGAGAAACCCCCAGTTGAGTTGAGCTGGAGGCAGAAGCTGGCAGACAAGCTGCAAGAACTCTTGGAACCAAGCAGAGAGATTGACCTCTAAGAAAGCTAACCAGGCCCAAGGAAAGAGATAAGACTTGGAAGGAGAAAATAAATGTTTGGATTTTATCAGCTGGCTGCATTTGGGGTGATTATTACATGGAACTGAAACTAAGGCTGCCTCCAGAAACCTCCCCAAGAAACCTGCTCCCAGAGAACCATCATATATTATAAAAAAAGAAGAGAACACCACAAAGCAGTCTCATGGACAAAGGAAAATCTCTGTAGGTAGGGTAATAGGAATAACATGCACCTGGGAAAAGAGGATACTAACCAACTCTTGCTAAATCTTATCTATTTGGTGACTTTTGTTTAGAGGAGGAAAACTCTAGTAACTTTCTATAAAGGATTACTTCTGCAATTGCAGAAAAGTTTCAGACCATCTTTTATATGATAATGCATAGCAGCCTCACCTCAATTCTGCTGTGATCTTTAGTGATGGAAACAGTTCAGTAAATTATCTCCTCCAGCCCCTTGCTAGCAATCCTTGTGCTGTATCTCACTTTTCCCTGTGTGACTCAGATTCATTCACTTGCACACTTAACACAGCTGCATATGTCAAATAGGACAGAAAATAAAAACATACATGTGCTTCTTCTTACTAATGCTTGTTGACTTTCCCACCAACATGTGGCTATGAGAAGTTGGGAAGGCTCTTTGTGGTGGAGAGATTGCTTGTTGACATGCTGAAAGACTGATGGGGTGGGGAAGGAAGAGCAAAGATTGAGTAACTCTCCATGGTGCTGTTAACAATTCTTAAAGTGAGAATCAACTCATTAAATAGAATTCATTCACTAAAGAAAAACAGAAGATATGATTATTAAACAATCTTTCTTGCATTTTACCACTACTCTTTCCTATTCTTTCCTACACTCAAATTCTCTCCTACTCCTATCAAGTCTGATTTTTTTTTTCGTAAATGTCATACAATCTCTGGAATGACCAAAGATGATGGAAACAGAATTCTCTTCTATGCCCTCTCTGGAAATGAAGAGCTACTGTGGTTACTCAGAAGGTAGTGATCTCATTCATCCTGTGACTTGTGTGTAATTAGTTATGTATTCACTCATTTATTTTGAGTTATTCTTGCTGTTATTCACTCATTCTTTACATGAGTAAATGCCAGTATTGCTTTATGTTGTAAGATCCAGAAGAACAGGTGCCCCTCCTGTCCACTTGACCTATATGGCAACCTGAATAGTGCCACACACAAGGAGAAGGAAAGATTTATTAGGCAGACACTTAATAAACACTGAGTAGGATGGAAGGTATGTGATTCCTAGTCCCAAATCATTCATAGAAAAACATCAGTGTTCATTTATATCATAACTTATTTGAGCTTAGAGTAGGGAGTCTGCCTGTAGAATGTTGGATATGGCAACTCACTAGTGGGTTAGCAGTAAGCTCTGATAATCCACTAAAGCTATATGTTTAAAGGCATAAGAAGCCTCAGACCAAAAATCAATTCACATGAAGATTCTTAACCAGAAGATAAAAATGAAATAAACCCAATTCTAATCATTTTAGAATCAGGCCATACGACCTGAGTCTAATCCAAGCACCAATTAGAAAGCAAGCTTAGGGGACCCTGAATGTATTACCATATACATCACTGAATGTATCACTGTAGAGAAGGGGGCATGTGTGAGAGATATTGCATAGGAGAAATTGACAGGCTTTGGCAACAGATTTAATATAGAGGTTAAGAAATATGGAGGAGTTAAGGATGACACTGGGGTTGCTAGCTTGAGGGACTGGTAAAATGGTGTTGCCCTCTGCAATAATAGGGAGTTAGAAGGGGGAAAAGTTTAGGGGGAAAGATGAATTTGGTTTTGGATATGTTGAGTTTAAGATGTCTACTGGATATTCAGTTCAAGATGTCTGAAAAGCAGTTGGAGACTCCAACTCCAACCTCCAAGCTTGGAGGTTACAAGAGAGGCTGGAGCAGGATAGGTAGATTTGAAAACAGTCAGTGTGGAGATGATAATTGAATCCATAGGAACTGATGAGATCAATAAGTACAAAGAGGGAAGGGAAGAGGACCCATGATAAGACCTTTGGGAACACCTATGGTTAGAAGTTATTATTTGGATGAGGATCCAATAAGGAAATCTGCAGAGGAGAGGTCAGATAACTAGGAAGAGAATCAGAAGAGAGTCCTGAAATCTTAAAGACAAGAGAGTATCAAAGAGGAGGACACTGATTATACAGTGTCAAAGATTGCAGAAAGATCAAGAAAAAAGGGAACTGAGAAAAAGTCTCTGGATTTGGCAACTAAGATCATTAATAACTTTTGGAGGGAACAGTTTGCAATGATAAGGTAGGAAGCTATGTTATAAGGAATTAATTAAAAAAATAAAAGAAGAGAAATTGGAGGTAGATACTGTAGATGAACTTTTCAAGGAATTTAGTCACAAGAGATAGGAAAGAGAAAAAATACTTATCAAAGGCTGAAGGATCAAGTAAGGGATTTTTTCTTTTCTTTTTTTATTATAGATTTTTATTTATAAGATATATGCATGGGTAATTTTTCAACATTGACAGTTGCAAAACCTTTTGTTCCAATTTTTCCCCTCCTTCCCCCAACCCCTTTCCCCAGATGGCAGGTAGACCAATACATATTAAATATGTTAAAGTATATGTTAAATACTATATATGTATACATGTCCATACAGTTATTTTGCTGCACAAGAAGAATGGGATTTTGAAATAGTGTATAATTAACCTATGAAGGAAATCAAAATTCCAGGCAGACAAAAATAGAGGGATTGGGAATTCTATGTAGTGGTTCACACTCATTTCCCTGAGTTCTTTTGCTGGGTATAGTTGGATCAGTTCATTACTGTTCTATTGGAAATGTTCATCTCATTATTGAAGAGGACCACAACCATCAGAATTGATCATCATGAGTATTGTTGTTGAAGTATATAATGATCTCCTGGTCCTGTTCACTTCACTTAATATCAGTTCATGTAAGTCTCTCCAGGCCCTTCTAAAATCATCCTGCTGATAATTTCTTATAGAAAAATAATATTCCATAACATTCATATACCATAATTTATTCAGCCATTCTCCAATTGAGGGGCATCCACTCAGTTTCCAGTTTCTAGTCACTACAAAAAGGGCTGCCACAAACATTTTTGCACATACAGGTCCCTTTCTGTTCTTTAACATCTTTTTTGGGATATAAGCCCAGTAATAACACTGCTGGATCAAAGGATATGCACAATTTGATAACTTTTTGAGCATAGTTCCAAATCACTCTCCAGAATGGCTGGATGTGTTCACAATTCCACCAACAATGTATTAGTGTTGTAAGGGATATTTTTTCCCAAGAGAATTATGGCATGTTTCTATAAACTAGGCAATGGGCCAGTAGATAGAGAATGAAAGAGTAGGAATGATAGAAGGAACAATCTACTGGAGGAGATGGGGTGGAATGGGATGACTTATCAAATAGAGAGGTTTAGCTTTAACAATAGCTTCATATAGGAGAATCTTTAAAACTACCGCGATTCACCCCAATTCTTGTGCTGCCATAAGTGACTGACATTTTCTTCTTTTTATTCTGGAAGACAGAAGTTTGTAAAGACAGTAAACTTTCTAATTTCTTCTTGTGTACCTTGGAAATAGAAACATCAGACTCCACCCTAGAAGTTGGTGGGGGATGGGGATGGTGGTGAGGGGAGGTGTGAGGAGACAGGAGGAGAAAGAGGTGTTTGTAGTTTATGATTAATGTGACTGAGGAGAAAAAGAGAAGTCATGGGAAGACAAGCAAATTATTTCTTCTTTCCCTTCCATGATAATCTGGATTGTGAAAAGGAACTGTGTCTACTGAATTGGAGCATTTGAGTAGAAAGGTTCCTCATTGGCTTGGAGAGATTTACATGAACTGATGCTGAATGAAATGAGCAGAACCAGAAGATCATTATACACTTCAACAACAATACCGTATGAGGATGCATTCTGAGGGAAGTGGATATCTTCAACAAAGAGAAGATCGAATTCATTTCCAATTGATCAATGATGGACAGAATCAGCTACACTCAGAGAAGGAACACTGGAAAATGAATGTGGAATACTACTTGCATTTTTGTTTTTCTTCCAAGGTTATTTTTACCTTCTGACTCCAATTCTTCTTGTGCAACAAGAGAACTGTACAGATCTGCACACATATATTGTATCTAGGATATACTTTAACATGTTTAACATGTATAAGACTGCCTGCCATCTAGGGGAGGGGGTGAAGGGAGGGAAGGGAAAAGTCAGAACAGAAGTGAATACGAGGGACAGTGTTGTAAAAAATTACCCATGTATATGCTCTGTCAATAAAAAAGCTATAAAAAAAAAAGGTTTCTCATTTGGCTCTTTTCCTCAAACTACTCATCACACCTAACAAGTGGTCATCCAGTTTCTGCTTGAAGGCTGCCAAAGAGAAATTTTTTTTCTTTTTTTAACCTTTGTTAATATTTTTTATTTATTTTATTCTGGAACTTTAGAAATAAAATAAGCATTTCCAAGACATGGTAGAATAGAGGGGGAAAAAGATGATTGAACATGAAACTGCAAGTCTATTATTTATAACTTACTATTCCTTTTAAATATATAAAATTATGATGTAATTTTCTGTTTTTCTTTCCTTTGACTTAGAGATGATCTAGACACAAAAATGTGTATATGAATATGTTATACATGTAAAATAATTTATACAAATTTCTATTTATTAATTCTTTCTCTGATTACATCTGTAATAAAAGTTTAAAAATTATAGGTTCAGAAAAAAAAACTTTTTATA
Source organism: Sarcophilus harrisii (assembly GCF_902635505.1). Classification (NCBI taxonomy): domain Eukaryota; kingdom Metazoa; phylum Chordata; class Mammalia; order Dasyuromorphia; family Dasyuridae; genus Sarcophilus; species Sarcophilus harrisii. The sequence goes on along the minus strand of NC_045426.1, from coordinate 173,680,446 downwards.
ATGTGCAATACTGATTTCTATTAAAAACACTTGAAAATATAGATATAAATATTTTTCCTTACATTGATAAAAAGCATTTACCTAAAACCATTAGAAAGGAGAAATAATTTACCATCTCCATCTTTGGATAACACTAATTGTTAGGAAGTTTTTTTCCTTTTCTTCAGGCCTAAAGTAGCCTCTTTGCTCTTTCCACTTATTGCTCCAAGTTCTGTCATTCATTCTACATATGCTTCCTGTTGTTTGATATTACCATGCTTTTCTTACTTAAACTATTTCTATTTACTATGGCTTAAAATCTGGATCATTTGCAAATAGCTTGATCTGATAAGATAAAGATTTCTGGGGTGGGAAAAGTCAAGAATTCATTAGATTCTGGGATAACAAGTAGTACTGGGAAGACTTTAGTCTAAGATTCTAAGAAGGATATTTATCTATTCATGAGACAAAGATCTGAAAGGGACCTTAGAGATCATCTAATTCAAATTCTCAATTTTAGGTATAAGAAAACTGAGGCTTAGGAGGCTTATGTTTTAATATTTAAAAAAAATTTTTTTCAGGAGGCTTACTGATCTGGCCAAAAACAGACAGACAGTAGTAAATAGTAGAGCTAGTGTTTGAATGTAAGTCTCCTGAATCCACATCTATTACTCTTTCCAATACAAAGAAAAGCAAGTAGTCATTATGATAGAATGCTGGGCCAGGAGTCAGGAGATCTGATTTCAAATTCTGCCTCAACCATTTGATGAAATTTTAACCTTAGAAAGTCATTTAATTAAGCCTGTCTCTGCATATGTAAAGTGGGGATAAAAATAGCACATATCTCCCAGGATTGTTATGAGGGGGAAATAAGATATTCTATGTCAAGTGCTTTGGAAACTTGAAAAGTATTATATAATTGCTAACTATTATTCTTATTAGTTATTATTAGGTTATAACAATCCAACATGTAATGAAGATCTTTTTACTTTTTCTTTCTTTCATACCTTATGCTTTCTAGGGAGCTATCCCTGCTATTTTCCTTTTATTAGGTCTTAACAATGACCAAAGACAGAGCAAAACCAAAACCAAAAACATTAAAAAGTCAGATATAGCAACTACAATCCCCTGCATGGTTAAAATGTATGATATGACCTAAAATAAACTTTGACCAAAACTCCCAGTACCCTATTAAATAAGTGATTCTTAATGCAATCCCTAGTCAATTCACTTCCTTATTAAGTATAGTAACATATGAAAACAGGGCCTCCTTTGTTTAAAGAAGACCATGTAAACTCCAGTCTCAGACCCCCAGACTCTCCTAACTCCTTTGGTCAAAACTGGTCATTAATTCCTGGGAAACCAGGTATGACAGCAGCAATAGTTTGACAGTAGGCTCATTCACTACTAGCCAGATGTGAGGAACTTTCCAAAGGACTTCTAGGGTTGTATATTGCACAGTGATGTATGAGACTATAATCCCTGCCTTGCAGCATTACAGTCAATAGGCAACACCATTTCAATATGTTTAAATCCAAAGAACTGAAATTTTATGATTTTTAATTTTTAAAAAAATTATTAACTGGCACTGAACAAGTGAACCCATCCCTCTTTAATATGCAGATGAATAGATGTTGTAATGTTTTATTAACTAATGAGATGAAACAATAATCACCTAATATCAAAAGACCTCAACTCCTAGCTGTCTTGTTTTGAAGGTTGGGGGAATTTCTGTCTTCAGAACTGAAGCAAATGGCTTTTGTGTTTCCTTGGAGAGAGATATGGTTTCTTTCTAAGAAATTTGTCAGTGGGGTAAAGGCTAAAAAAATGTCCTTTGGGATTAGGTTTCCAAAGATAACAAGAAACAGAGAGTAAAAGAAACCATTGTGTCTAGATAATTCAATTTTAGGAAAAGTCCTGCAGGATGCTTTGAAACATAATGAATTTGTCATGTCATGAATGAAGGTAATACCTCTAACATTGTAGATGAGAACTCAGGCATACTTGTTCATCCTGTGAGACCATCTATGTGCTACTGTAAAATTTTCACAGTCTACAGTGTGCCTAGAACCATCTCCTAGATGTCTTGATATTGTAAAGATCAAAATGGAATATATAAACTGTTTGTTAATTATTCTGTGCTCTTGAAACAAAGCTGGTTGTCTTTTTTCCATTAGATATTTCTTTTAAAACGACTTTGAGACACTTTTCCGGCCCAATTCTTCATCTGTTCTTTTAGCCATGTATCACCTATTAATTTGATAAATATAAATACCCTCAAATTTTCTATTTCACTGAAAACCTCAGATAAAGAGTGATGGAAAATAGTTCTTTATTCTTATTCATTCTTGCTCATATGCCCATTGGGGTTGAGCTGAAATATCAAAGAGATGCCAACTGCCAGTGTTCTACTCACCTTTAGTCATCAACAATGATGCCCCAATCTGCTGCTATTTTGCTCAAATTCCCACCTTTCTTATTCTCTCAATCCTAATAATTAGGATATGAAAACAGAAAAGAACATAATTTACTTATGCAGGAATTGGCTTGGGCTATCTACATACAATTCAGATTATGGTGGCTGTTATCTCCAGGCTGGTCATCAGAAGATAATCTTTCCTTTCTCAAGGGTTTCTGCACTTGGCTTGTAGTCTTCCTCTTTGCCACAATCACTATCCTTATTAGAGGTTTCAACATTCATGTTTTTTTTTAAACACTCTAATCTATAATTTCTTCAATCTATACAAGTCCAATGACTACTCCTCTTCAGCCACATACAGGGCTGGCTCAACTCTTGATCTTGCTATTGTTGTTGCTCTCCCTTCATTTTCAAAGAATACCATGACAGCAGGGAAATGATGCCATGACAGGCAAGAGACTTGTATTTAAGTGAGGATATGAAAACAGAGAAGGACATAACTTACTTATGCAAGGATTCAATCAAGGTCACCTACCTCACTTTATCCTCCAGAGCCCTCTGGGTCCAATGGCCAGACATAGATCAGGAGGAATGGAGATGGCCTTGGATGCAATGGCAGACCTTGGTCTTTTTAAGCAAAGATCTTCAACAAGTCTAGTAGGTGAGAGGACCAGGAAAAACTGTCTACAAATGAAAGAAGGAGTCAAATAAGGAAGATTAAAGGATAGGGAAAGGGAATAGACAACCATACATGCATTAGAAGAGGGACTTCTGCATTCTAATAGAATGCACACTTCTTTGGCTAAATTTCTCTTTCAGTATACTTATTGGTGACCTTGTTGGTCTGAAAAACAAATCTTCCCTCAGCACTGGTCCTCATTTGTCTTATCTAATGTATGTCTCTCTAGGTTCTTTATACTGACTTTGAACATGGTGACAATAAATTGTTGTTGACTTGGTTGTTGACGTGGAAAGTTCCGTAAAATTAAATGTAGCAGATAGATTTAAAATATTAAAGTAATTTAAAGGCCACTTTAAGATATCCACTTTGTTAACCAACAAGTCAAAAAATTTGGAAACATTTGGGCAAGGCTAGCAGTTCTATTCAGCTGTGGTCTCCAATCTCAAGGGCATATAGACATCAGACTCCACCTTAGAAGTTGGTGGGGGATGGGGAAGTATATTTTAAGTATATAGCACATATCTATGTATGTTCCTATTATTGAGTAATTGTTTATCTTCATGGAGATTTATTTTATTGACCATTTTTTACCCTGACCTAAACAAAGACCTACTTCAAGCAACCCCACCTGGTCTTTCATCTTGGCTTTGAAATCTTTAATCAGGAGTCCCTAAAGATAGGAATTATGCTGTTTGTAGGAAATTTTAAAAAGAAATTTGTTATCAGGTATCAATTTCTATATAAGGAGTGTAACAAAAGTCTTCATATGGTTTTAAATTTGTTTTTTAAAGTTTGTGGTACCTTGTATATTGACAAGAAAAGACTGAATTTTAAAAGTGAGTTTCACTAACATAATTATTTATATAGTGCTTTTGTAATTGGGATTTTCTGGCTTTAGTTTCAGTCCAAACAATGACATATGACAATGTGCTAGTCATTGGTGGGTATAAAACATAAGGTCTAGCTCTCAAAGGCCTTGAGATTTTCTTGTATCCAGTTCAAGTCTTTCTCTGGAACACCAATCTCATATTATCAGTGAACCATTATTTAACATTTCCCACTTGATTTCCCTTTGAGACTTTCTATGCCTGACTCTGTGATAAGAGCTAGGGATATAAAGAAAGGCAAAAAATATGGTCCCTCTTCTCAAGGAGCTCACATTCCAGTGGAAGCAACATACAAGCAGCTATATACATACAAGTTATATGCAATGTAGTGATATGGATTAAGTGATGGCCTTGTAACCAAGAAACTTAGATTCGGTTTCTGTTTCTTATATTTATTAGCTCTGTAATTATTGTCAGAACACTGGACTTCTCTGAATCTTAATTTCCTCATCCATAAAATGGGAATAAAACATGATAGTATCTAGAGGGCTAGAAATGAAGTCAGTAAGACCCCAAAACTGTTGAAAATAATTACTAACTATGGACAATCCCTGAATGATTCATAATTTATCTAAGCCTCAGTCTCTTCACCTGCAAAATGGTGATAATAATACCATCTATCTTACCAGGTTGTGAAATTAGATGAGGTAACATATGGAAAGGTCTTTGCAAATCTTCAAGTGCAAGAAGCTGGCAATTTTTATGTAATCATCTTTATAATTATTATCTCAGATTTGTGAATATCATAAAATTAGGCACAGAAAGTCCTATGTTGGTATTAGTTACAATCTAATCCAATTTTATTTTTACAAATGAGAAAACTGAGACAAAGAGAGGTCAAACAGACAGTAACACATGCAGGATTCAAACTCAAGTCTCCTGACTCAAATTAGGCTCTTTCCACGCTGATCATTTGAAAAGAGTTGCTTGGAGATCATCCACTTTTGGAAGGTTTGAGAAATGTTGGACATTCAAATCAGGAGAGCTTTTGTTTCTTTAGGAAGTACTCATTTTAACTACATAGTTTGGGAATAATTTTAGGTGTAATTTCAGAAGAAATTCCTCCATAAGAGCATTTTGAAAACAAATCACAGCTGAATAGTCTAACCTATGAAAGAAATGATTTACCACTTGAACTAGGCTTGCTACACCTGGAACCACTTTACTTCAGCAATGACCTTCTGCAATTTAAAGTCCCCAGTACAAAGAAGAAAACTCAATAAAGATGACAGGCTTTCAGGTAACACCTCTCCAAGGATACAAGTCATGTGGTGTGTATATGTGTGTGTGTGTGTGTGTGTGTGTGTGTGTGTGTGTGTGCCCATGTATGCAAGACATGCAATTAATCAGATTGAACTGGTTAATTAATATAATGAAAGAACAAAAGCTGGGTACAGGACCCAAAAGAAGGACTAGTACTTAGTCATAAATATGTGACTTTTGATTTTCTGCTTATTTATTTACAAGGCTGCACCTTTCAGTCCAATACAGAAATGTGTATTTTATATCAACTTCTCAAAGAGATAAAATTAACATTTATATTTAATATGGGAGGACCATGTGGTTTTGCATTTTCTTTATAATAAACTCATATCCCATACAATTTCATGTTGTTCAGATGGAATCTGACTCTTTCTGGCAGAAGTATTCCTTCCAAGATGGTTATACAGAGACACTGTGATGATATCCTGTCCTATACAGCCCCAGACATTGACCTCTCAATTTTTTTCCTGATTCTGTAAAGTCTTGGTTGTAGGCACGAGACTTCAGCACTTCCTGAAGCTTTTCTAAGAATCAATAACATACATGTGTTTGAAATGGCTTCTAGTTGATAAAAGAGAGGGAGAGGAAAACAATAGGGATTGGATCATCTCAAAGGGATTTGGAGGAAGTGTTGACAGGCAGTAGCTGAATACAAGGTTGTGGTTATTGCTCTGTTAACAGGTTGCTCTGTAAATTCATCCTTTGAATTGCTCCAAAGGCAATGTGTAGAAACTGGGGCAGGTGGGGAGGTGGGGTAAGAAAGAAAGAAGAAGAAAAATAGGAAGTACACACCAAAAATAAAAATTAGGTTTTTTTAAATGAAAAACATATCTTTGGAGTTTCATGTTTCTACCTCAAAGAGATATAAAATGCATGGTAACAGAATAGGGAGCTATTAGGAAATATTTATTAAATTTTATAACAATCTTAAATGCCCTCCATTACTCCACATTTGTTGGTTTATAATCACTTCTCTCTTTTTTTCTTTTTTTGTCTCTTTCCTTTCCCTTCCTTTCTTCCTTCTCTCCCTCCCTCTTTCCTTCCTTTCTTCTTCTTTTCTTCCTTTTTTCCCTCCATTCATTTATTCCTTCTTTCTATTCTCATATTAGTAAATATAAGAAGAGAATAAGAATGATGAAGAATTCATTTTCATCTAAGTGAGTTATTCAAAGATTACAGAATTCATGTTCATATTCATTCTAATCTTATAATTATCATTATGCAATATGGCCTTTGTGCAAAATGAAATGGAAGGGAAGGGAACAAATATTTATAAGTGACTGCTATGTGTCACATATTGTGCTAAATATTTTACAGACATTATCTAATGTGATTCTCATAACATCCCTGTGTATGTTATTATTGTTTTGATTTTATAGTTGAGAAAACTGAGGCAGACAAAGGTTAAATGGTTTACTCAGGGTCACAGAGTTAGGAAGTGGGTGAGATCATATTTGAATTCAGATGTCCCTGATTCCTGACTTAGCCTTCTATTCCCTGTGGAGGGATTCATGAAATGAAATAACTGCCAAAATGACTCCAGGCTGAATAATTATTACAAATACAGCCTGATTCACATAAAGGTCTGGAGCTTAGTATGGGCAAAAAATACATACAACCATGTAATGATGGAGGAAAGTGGGGCATGGTGAAAAAAAAAATTGTGCACAGTGAAATTGGGGGAGAAGATTTAGAGCCAAGTGTCTCTTCTTAAAAATTCCTTGGTAGGACAAAGCACTGAGACAATTTTTGTTCCATATGGGCTTCCTTAAGCTGTTCCTAGCTTTTTGTAGACTAATGAAATCTATGAGTCCCTTCTCAGAATAACACTTTTAAATACATAAAGTAAAAAAATAGAATTGTGAAGGAAACCTGTTATAATGAAATGCATTTATCAAATAAAATTTTAATTGTCTATGGATTCCAAATTAAGAACATCTTTTTTATACTTATGTAGATTTAAGTGTCTATTGTGAATGAATAGCCCTGGAGAAATATACTTTAGCTTTCCCACTGAGAGTAAAGGGTTTTGGTTTGACAGTTTGGGGAGGGGAAAGAAGTGAAAGGAGGATTAATATAAGTAAACACTGAAAGAACCACATTTGCTGGGTATTAACTTATTTGTATTCGTTTCTAATATTCACATCGAAGGTTCCATTTAAGAAGAACTTTGTAAAAACTTTGACAGAAATGCAACAGTAGAAGGGAGAAAAGATGAGTTAAGTAGATGGAGGTTGATTAATTCACGTTTCATGTAGATGACTCCAACATGGTGCAGTCAAGAGGTAAATGGCAGCTGGTTTCTTGATTCCTGAGAAAGAACCAGGGAACTTAATAGGCACTTCAGAATATCATTTGATATTGGGTTTTGTACATGATTGATACATATATTAGATTTATAATAGCACATGGTCTGGGGCAGCTAGGTGATGCAATGAAGAAAGAACACATTAGACTTATGAGGAAAACTCATTTTCATGAGTGACTAATTGAGTGACCCTGAGCAAGTCACTTCATCCTGTTTGCCTCAGTTTCTTCATCTGTAAAATGAGCTGGAGAAGGAAATGACAGATCACTTCAATAACTTTGCAAAAAAAATCCCAAAGAGGGTCAAAAAAAGTTAGACATGATGAAATGACTCAACAACAACAAATACATGTTCTGGTTAAGACAAATGAAGATCCATCATTGACCAAGATCACACCAGAGTAAAAATAATGGAGTTTGGATCAAGGAATAGTAAAATGTCACCAGCTCAGGAATATCAAATGAAAACCATGGGAAACTGCTCATAATGAATAACTTTTAAACACAATAATATTTCCTCCAACCTTCAGCAAACATTTATTACATAATTTTCATGATTCTAGACATTCTTAGTGAATTGGTTTTTTTCTCTTTAAATTCACACTAAAAGGCACCATGCAGTAGAAAGCATTGAGTTGTCTGTCTCTAACTTTTAAATATAGAAAGATCGAATCATTTTCTCTGACTGAAACTCAGTTCCATTAACTGCAAAATGGAGTTTTGGACCAGATGGTCTCAAAGATCCATTCTCATAATCAACAGTGAATTTAAATATAGGAGTTCTTGTTGGTTAAGCCAGAGAATAGTTTCATAAACATAGTGAAAATCTAGAACAGATTTTCTTAACTTAGGATATATGACTGCTTTAACATAGAATAATTTATTTCTTCTATAATTCTATGAATTTTATTTTTTGCAATTAAAGCATTACTTTGAGAAGAAGGTCTGTGATCAGCCTGTCAAAGGTTACCATGACACATATAAAACATAAATAAACAAACAAATGACCACAAACCCATGATCTAAAACTAAACACATTTTCAGGTTCCAAAAATCCATGTTTCTGACAAACTGAGGGATTTAAAATCATTCAAAAATGTCTTAGTCTACTTCTGCCATCCATTCAATTAAATTTAATTAATATTTATTAAATGATACCCTAAAATAATCAGCACATAATCAAACAGAATGAACTTGGGGAGATAATCCCAAATTACTATGTAAATTGAACTTTTTATTAAGCAGTCTCTCTGAGGTATACTATCTCGCCAGTGCCATGATGCTAAGGATGCTAATTCACTTCTAAGGGCTGACAAGATGAATTTGTAAGATTTTGTAACAAAGTATAAGGTGTTAAAAAGCAATTAATGCACAGTCTTACCACAAAAGGCCAACTTGTAGTTTTTGTACCATTCCAGTCCCACAAATTTCGAACAAAAGCAACATAGAAATGCTGCCCATTCTCCATTAGCAGAACTACAATGACTGTTCGGAGGAAATGACCCATAAAGATAATTTATGATCTGTCCCATAACTCTTAATTCAGGAACATAATAATGCTTTGTTAGCCCACTTTATACACTTTATACAGTGACTAATGGGCCACAGCCTAAATGGAATATCATTAAAGTAGGAATTCTATAGATGCAGACCTGCACTATACCAAAATAAAGTTTAACATCCTTGTAATTCCATCTGTCCCCTTTTTTCCAATTTGAAAAATCATCAAAAGAGTTGAAGAGTAGTAATTCTTATGACTCCCATATGAAATACAGACACTGGATTTACAGAAAAGACATATTTCATATGCCAGTTGTAAGGGAGAAGATATTTTTTAAAACTAAGTGTGCTAAACATTTTTAACTAGGATTTTTTTTAACAACCTTGTGATAAGAAAACATATTTTCTAGCAACACAACACAAATATATGTTCTGAAGTATCTAGGTCTATTTTGGGAATGGAAACAAATGAAATACTTTAAAAATATTCAGTTATAAAGTTCACCTAAATATCTAATAGTACAATTACAAGGCAAGGGCTTTCAACTATGCTGCACTATTCACCCATTTTTTTCCTTTATTAAATCACAAAGAATAGATAAAATCTTGCTAGCCCTAGGTCTCAAATAATGGAGAATGTTTGGAGGACAGAGATTGGGGGTATTGCATTACATGCTGGATTTAGAATTATGAAAATTCATAGTTCAAATGTTGTCTTTGATACTACCTGTGTGACATGGCATTTATTTATCTTTCGTCTTTGATTTCTTGTTTATTAAATGGGAATAATAGAATCACCAACTTCACAGGATTGCTGGGAGGACAAATGTAAATAATATTTAAAGTACTATGATAGAAGAGATGTAACATTAGATTGGAAAGACAGGAAAGCACTAGAAGCTGAAGAACTGGAATAGGCCCCCTGTAGAAGATTCAATTGAGTTGAGTCTTGAAGAAAACCGTGGAAACTAAGAAATAGCTGAAGGTTGAGTGAAGAATCAGCAAGAGACAAAGAAGGGGCAGTTAAAATGAACAGCAGGAGAGAACAATATAACAAAAACATGGAGTGGAAAGACCATCCAGGAGAAGATGATTAACAGTGTCCAAGGCTGTAGAGGTGAAGGAAAGGTCATTTAATTTGGCAATTAAGAAAGAATTTCTAACATTGGAGAGAGCAGTTTCAGTTGAGAGATGAGACTAGGTGCCAGGTTGCAGAGTGTTTAGAAGAGAGTGAGAGGGAAAAAAGTGGAGGCACTGAATGTAGAAAGCTCTCTTAAGGAGTTTAGTCAAAAGAACAGAAGAGATATAAAATTATAACTAATAAAGATGGTAAGATCATATGAAGGTTTTTTTTAAGGAAGTTGCCAATCTTTAAGGAGAAATTGAAAATAAAAGAGTGGGGATGATAGTGGGGACAATGTCCTAGAAAAAGAGAGAGCATGGGATACAGAGTACATGTTGAAATGTTGACCTTGTTGCATTAAAAGGCCAGGTTTTCATCTGAGACCAGAATGAATGAGAGGGTGGCAGATAATGTCTAGGTGATATGTAATGATGAGCAGGAAAATGAGGACTCTTGATGAATGGCATCAAATTTTTAGTGAAGGATGGGGTGATAATGTTTTACCTAAGAGGATGGGAGAAGATGTGAAGAGGGATGAAAATGATTGTAACAGCTATGGGAAGAATGAAATGCAAGTAAAGGATAGAATGTTTGTCTTGATGATATTAAAGAACATCAATTTGTAATGAGCCTAAGTAATTATGTTTTGTACGCTTCTAATTTCTTTCAATAGCATGTGAATAGGAGCAAGGATGATGGGGCTTGATGTTGGGGCTTAATAATACCTGATAAGTAATAGAATATTAGGGTAAGGGATTCTAGAGTTTAGGATAGGGTGAAGTTGAGTGGATTCAAAAATGGTTGAGATAAGGAAGGGAAGAATACATAGGCAGCGCAAATTTAGGATTAGGGTTAACCCTAAAATGGCCTGGTATAACTTAAAAGAGTAGAGGAAATGGAGGTCACAGTGAGGATATAAAGAAAGTTAGAGGTCATAATCATAAGGAAAGATGAAATTATAGCAGTGATCAAATAAAGGAAGTTTGACATTTGTGAACATAGAAATTAAATAATGTAGGTGATAAAAAATTCAAACTCTCTAAGCTTTGAACACCGTCATCTCTAAAATGGAGATAAAAGTTGTAGTATTCATCCCATAGAATTGTAGGAATGGATAGTAATAAGCAATATGAATATAAGATATGAATATTTCCATCTTTCTATCAGAGAGTTTTCCTTATGAAATCTTAAACTTTATTATCAAGTAAAATTAGGCATTATAAACAAAGAGACTAACATATTTAGATTCTGGAATGGCAATCACATCAACCAAATTAACCAACAAAATGGAAGTCTTTGTAAGTCAAGGACTATTTCATTTTTGTCTTTCTACCTCTAGTGGATCCTCTTGACTCACAGACAAATTAATATCATGATAAAAATGATTAAATCAAATCACAACACTTAAAGCTAGAAAGAGACTGTGATTTCATGGGTGTGAGAAACTTTTGATAAGGAAAATCCCTTCACCAAAGTAAAACTGATATTCTGCCTGATCATAATCTCCCATCATTCCATCTTTCCCTGTGCCTCACTACTACTAAATCTGTTCTTTGTTTTCACCATGACCCTTCATTCCCTCCACTGACCCCTTTTTTCAAGCCATTACTCCTCTGATTTCACATTCTTTATTCCTATTCTTTTTTCCATAGTTAACTAATTTAACTATACACTATTATAAATTTGAATCCCCAAACTTTATCCTAGTGATAATCATTCTTGAGAAACCCCATGCTTGTATTACTATCACTATCAGTATCCTTTGATCCTTTTCATATATTCTTGAATAAAGCTAAAAGAAGTCGTATGATCATCCTAACTGAATTCATTATAAAATCATGCTGTCTAATTTCAACTGGGTTCTCACTGAAGCAAGACAATCTTTTTATTCCTCCCTAATTGATACTCTTCAGAAGTAAACTTGTCTTTTCTTCTCCTAAAGCCTTCCATACTTTCTCACATATGTACACAGAATTTGTGAGGACAAAATTTTAAAGTATGGAAACTCACTTGTAGAGAACACAGTTGGCCAAAGGATAATTTAAAGCTTCCCTTTTCCCCTTAATGGTAACTCATGAAGTTCCTCTTGAGTTCAGCTCTCTACCATGCTTGGAGACTCAGTGCCTTTTTAAAATGCTATATTTTAGCTTTGTTCTCTCAGGTTGACGTAACAATTATTTATGCTCATTTGCTTTGGAGGGCTATTGCTCCAAGCTGGATGGGCTGCCTCCTCATGTTTTTAGCATCATGTACTATCTTCTTCTGCACAATTATTTCTGATGATATAACCAATATAACCAATGAAGACTGAGGAGAAAAGAGAAAGAATTTCTCTTTATTTTCCTTATATTTTCTTACATTTTCTCTATCCCAAGATTGCTTAAATCCAAAAAAGAAGTTAGAGATAAACTTTGACCTGAGATTTATCTGATTCTAAGATCACTCATCAAGTCATAAGGCTTATATTACAAATATATACACCTAAGACAAAGCCTAGATGATGAAGAGGAGACAAGTATTTGGGCTTTCCTCATGATCAACACTAGATTATGCTTCTGAACAGATTTTGGAGTGACAAACACACAAATATTTGGAGTATAAGATATCACTGGAAGACTTCAGAAAAGGTCTGTCTGAACTGGACCGGGGGACAACAAGGCTCAGCACAGGTGCTGCAAAGGGAGGCCCAGGATAAAGAGACCCCCATGTGGGAATCTAATAGAGACTTTTAGCCAAAATAAAGCAGCATTGGTTACTCTGCCCTGGTTCAGAAGGATAAGCAAATTATGCATTTTACATTATTTTATATTTTATGTATTTTAAAATATAATAGAAGGGGTCCACAGGTTTCACCAGATTGCCAAAGGGGTCCATGACAGAAAAAAAGTCTAAGAATACCTTCTGTAGAAGTACCTACTAAAAACTGATCTGATAATCCACTAAATAACTTTTTCTTAATTTCTACTTAAATTCTCCATAATCTTTTTTTTCCATTGTCCCAAATAGCCCCTCCCTTTCCTTCTGAAAGTTCATTTGTAAGTCACTTGTTATGGTAGTTAAGACTCAGGCTAGCCCACAAAAGACCATTTACCCAAGAATGTACCTTCAATGTGCTATGAAAAGTGCTATTTCAATTACACCTAATCACCATTTATAACTTTGTTTGTTATGGGAAATTCTTGTTATATTTCTATGGGAAAACAAATGCTTTTCAAAGCCTAATTGGGGACATTGTGGACTCATCTTTACTTCTTGGCCCTGGAGAGGCAAAACCTGTGTGGCTCTAGTTCCTTCTTTACTCTTTATCTAGGTAAAAGAGAATTAAGATCATAGAATCCCAGTCCTAAAGTGATAAGGATATCATCTTGTACAACTCCTTCATTTTATAGACTAGAGCTCAGAGAGATTAAGTAACTTAAATGAATTAATGGATTTTTAAGAATGACATTACGCATTTATATTGTAGGATATGAAAATAAAGGTTAAAAAAAACTCCTTTGTTTTCAAGGACATCCTACTCTACTGGAGGACACAACACATATAAGATAGTATAGTTAAAGTTTGTGAAATGACCTAGAAAGTCCAAGGGAATAGCAATGGTGAGTATGATAAGGCCCGTGGTCTTTAAGTTACCTCAGCATGTCAGGGTGATACCTCGGGGCCTGTATAATGAAGTGGAAGCTATACTGATAAGGCCTAGAGGTCTTCCATTTTATTAGAAGAATTATAGTTAGTGACCACTGATTCTCCAAGTGGTTGCAGTAGCCATGTCTTTGGGGTAAGGGGATTGAAGAAGCCTTACTCATCACCATTGGAAAGGGGAGAATGTTTCAGAGAGATAAGGATTCTGGATTCCCTCCCACAAGTTAATAAATAAACTTTCCTTATATGGGAATTCTCTATATCAATGAAATAACAGATCCAATATCTATTTCTATTCTATGTAGCAATTTAAACTCTGTTGGGTCTTAAACAGGATTAATAAAAAAAAAGTTGTTTTTGCTAGAGTGGAGTAGGGAGTCAAAATAAAATTGGGGAAAGGGAAAGAGATATTAGCAGGAAAGTTTGGGGAGAAGGGCAATCCATAGCACTTGTTCCATTAGTGTCTTCCATAATCCAGGTGTTAGTAGACACCTGTGAGTGGGAAATGGGGAAGAAAGAAGACCCTCTACCTCTCATCTGGGCAGTCAGGTGGCACAGTGGATAGAGCTCAAGGCTGGGAATCAGGAATACTTCCCAAGTTCAAATCTGTCCTCAGATACTTACTAGCTGTGTGACTTCACCCTATATGCCTCAGTTTCTTCATCTGTAAAATGAGCTGGAAAAGGAAATGACCAACCACATTGGTATCTCTGCCAAGAAACCCTAAAGGAATCATAGAGTCAGACACAATTGAAAATGCCTAAGCAACAACAAACCCATTATCTGTCATGGGAGATAGGAACAAGAAGCTTCCCCACAAGAAAATGGTCTTCTCACCCAGCATCTCATGCCAGTAAGCTTTCAAAAGTGGAATTTGAACATAGGTCTTCTGACTATTCTGATGTCAGTACGCTCCACACTTCTACATTTATCTAATAATGTAAATTAAGCTGGTTCTTCTTTAAGCCAAGGAAGCTGTCTCCAAGACAAAGGATGAAGTCAAAATCACAACCTTCTGAAAGTTTCCTGGTGGTATCTGGTTTTACTGATCCAGCTTCCTCAGGCTATTATAGCTAAGAACATAACAGAATTGTGCGTATGTAGGTACTTTCAGACCATAAAATTATACCAGGTCAAATGAGTCACCATAAATTGCCATGCTGATAAGACTATGAAGATAAGTGGAGTGTGTATGTGTGTGTGTGTGTGTGTGTGTGTGAGAGAGAGAGAGAGAGAGAGAGAGAGAGAGAGAGAGACAGAGAGACAGAGAGACAGAGACAAAGAGACAGAAAGAGACACAGAGAGAGAAACAAAGACAGAGACAAAGTGAGAGAAAGAGAGAAAAAAAGAGATAAAGAGAAAGAGTGATAGAGGAAGAAAAAGAGAAAAAGCAAAGAGGAAGAGAGAAAGGCAGAAAAAGAGAAAAAGGAGGAAAGAGAAAGAGAAAGACAGAGAGATTGTTGTTTAGTAGATTGTCTGCTTTTGTGACCGTTTTTGAGGTTTTGTTAGTAAAGATATTGAAGTAGTTTGTCGTTTTCTTCTCTAACTTATTTTATAGATGAGGAAATTGAGGCAAAGAGGGTCAAATGATTTGCTTAGGGTCTCACAGCAAGTCTCTGAGTCTGGCTTTGAACTCAAGGCCTCAACTCCAGCATATCTACTGGAACTTATTACTCTATTCTTGTTGAATATCCTTTTATTGTTAACCTTTATTAACCTGGCTAAAATAACCTTTAGCTAACTGTTGGATGACCTAAGAGCATCTTGTTTATTCTAAAATCACCCCAAACTACCAGAGATTAGTCTGAACCAGGATTTAATCACTATAGCTGTTACAGTAAATTCATCAATGAGCCATATTTTTAATAGTTGCTGATCCACAGAATGACTCAAGCCAGGTTTCTACTTAAGGAGAAGAGATGTGTTAAGAGGTTGTGGAATCTATGTATATAAACCATTCCATCACTGCCGTTTGTAGCAGCAGCATCTCTATGGTTCTGCCTTTGGATTTTGGTTCTCTGATACTTCAGTATATTGGCAGACTTATGTCTTGTTTTGTTTTTCCTTCCCCATGCTTCTAACAATTGCCAAATACTGAATGTGTGTGGCCATGTTTTCTAATAGCCTTTGTGTTTCCAGTTTCTTGTTTGTGACAAGACATCCAATAATAAAGAGTTTGATCTTTCCTAATCTTTTCTTCAATCATGAAGACCCACACTTTCATTCCTTCATTTTAAAATTTTATTTAGCTATTTCTTTTCTCAAATAAATCACTTAGAGACAAAGGCACTTTCTTCTATCCTTAAAGTGATGAAATGGAATCATTCTTTCCAATGATTCAGAGCAATTTGGAGCAAATTATGTTGGGGAAAAAAACAGTGAAGTTAATTGGATAGTCCTAAGAAGGTTAGAGTTTACTGTAGTATTGACTCTAAATCTTATTAAAATAGAAACTTGTAAATACAACCCAGGAATTCCATGGCCTTCAACAACAGTGATGTGATCAATGTGACCCAACTTATTATGAGACTAGTATGCTCAACTGGCAACATTAACTTCTTGGCTTTTCTAACCTGTTCTATATATTTACCAGTTAAGAGGCAGCGTAGAAAGCCATATGGCAGAGTAGATAGAGGTTTAACCTTGAAGTCAGGAATATCTGGATGAAAGCCTTGCCTCTAACACATACTAGCTCACATACCGAGCAAGTCATTTAATATTTAAGTATTCTAGGCCAGATGTGTCAGAGGGCTGCAAAAAAGTGTGCAGTTTCCCAAATGTACATGAATCATATTAAAATGCTATTTTGAAATATTTAGTAAAATACATAAAAATATAATAAAACATAGATATTACATTTTAAAACTACATCAATAGGCAACCCATAAGAATCCTTATACATGGATTAATGGTCCCTCTTCTATTCAGTTTGACATTCCTAATTTCCTTGCATTTTAGAAGGAATTTCCTAAAATGAAAATTCCCTTTATCAGTGGAATAACATAGTGCCTGTCTTATACATTAGGCATCTAGGTAGCACAGTGGATAGAGTACTGAGGCTGGAGTCAGAAAGACTTATCTTCCAGCATTCAAATATGACCACTTAATAATTGTAATAATAATTACTTTGCCCTATTTGCCTCAGTTTCCTCATCTGCAAAATGAACTGGAGAAGGAAAGGATAAATCACTCCAGTATCTTTGCCAAGAAAACTCCAGAAAGAATCATATATAACTGAAATGACTGAACCTATAAACCAGCTTAAAATAGGTTGAGTCTTTAACAGGATTCATAAAAAGTAGTCAAGACTAAAACAGAGTGAACCAGTAACTCTATAAAATTCATAATTCAAAGCCATATATTTATTAAGCTCCTGCATTATGCATAGGACTCTATACTGGAAGATATGCTAAATTTCAATAAAATCCTGCTCTTAGTGAGTTTACAATCTAGTAGAAAGAAAATTGAAGAGAAGATTATAGATTCAGTAAGTAACAGTTAGCTCATTGATTAGTCATAAACCAAATCGTCCTCTTTCCCTTCTTCTCTAGCTCATTCTCTGTCCCCTTCCCAAAGTCAGATGATCTTTAAAGAGGTATTAGTCTTTGAATAACACATTGAGAGTTGATGCTCTCTTGATTTCTCCATAACAGAACCACATAATCTCAGAGATAGAAGATACCTCAATCCAATCTAATCAAATCTGTATCTGAATAAGAATCCACTCCATGTTTGTCTACCCTCTAACTGAAATCTTTCTAGAGCTTACTGCTTCTGGAGCAACCTTTTCTACTTTTAAAAAAAGAATTTGAACCAGACAGCCTTCTCTCCACAGTTTTTACCCATTGGTCTTAGTTAACAGAATCATCACCATGAAAAATCATCATCATCATCATCCCTTTGACACGATGCATTTGTTCTCTTCTTCAGCATCTATTTCTTCAAGATGGACTTCTCAGGGCAAATGAAGCATTGAGTGAGATTCATATTTCATCTCATGTACTGCTACTCTACAACATTTCAACAATTCCTTGAAATTATACCTAATACTATCCTGGAAGGTTTTCTCAACTGAAACCTTGAATAGTTACAAATTGTGCTTTTATGCTGTTGTTTACTTGTGTCTGAATCTTCATGATCTCATCATACTATCTACAGAGTTTACTTGGCAAAGACACTAGAGTGGTCCCATTTTTTCTGCAATAGATTAAGGCAAACAGAGGTTAAGTGGCTTGTCTAGCTACATACAAGTAGTACATAGCAAAGACCCAATTTCAGTTCATGTCTTCTTGATTCCAGGCCCAGCACTATCCACCGAACCACCTTCCAGACTCTGTCCTAGAAAGTTCTCAACCAAAACTTTGAATAGTTGCAAATTGTCCCTTTAGATCTCCATAAAATATTCCCAGAGAAGTTGCAGATCTTTGATAAATCACCTTCACATCTTAAAAGTATGTGTTCTTATTTAGTTACAGCATAAGACCCATTCTTTTTGGGAGGAAGTGAGGGAGGAGAAAACATTTTTTTCATCTCTCCTAATTGTGCACACTGACCATGAAATGTGCCTTTAGCTTAGAAGAAAGTTTCTCACAGATGTCTATGCTGTATATTTATGGCAGCTGCTTGCAAGAAAATCTGTTGCTAGCTGTGTCAGGGCTGGGTATGATCCTCTACCTCTGTATGAGTTAGGTATAAAAGTATCAGGGGCCACCAACAGAGTAAACACTGAATAGGGGAGCAGGGTAACTCATTGAGGAGATTATTTTATGTTTAAACTGATTCAAGTCAGACAAGATAATTTGGCTTTTGCATTGCTAATCATCAAATCCATTATGGACACATTTATATCCTTCTTGTACAAACACATTTTGAATCAAAGGAGATGTTAGGTCTGTTTCCTTAACTGAAAACCGTTTGTCCCTTCCTTTGGAAATCCAGCCTTTTTTGTTGTTCTTGATGTAAGGAAAATGGGTTGTATAATGCTTCTTCGACTGGCAATATGAGAAAAGGTAGCATGAATCTTTATTTTTAAAACTCCTGTTATACAGTCATAACCAACTCTCCATAACCCCATTTGGTTTTGTTTTTTTTTTTTAAGCAAAGATGCTAGAGTGGTTTGCCATTTCCTTCTCCAACTCTTTTTACGGATAAGGAAATTAAGGCAAATAGTGTTAAATGACTTGCCCAGAATCACACAGTTAATATCTAAGGATGGATTTCAATTCATAAAGATAACTCTTCTTGACTCCAGGTCTAGCATCCTATCCACTGTACCACCTAGATGCCCTTTTAAAAATCTAGTAATTGCACAGATTGAGGAAACAAACTTGATATGATGAGTAAATTATATTCCTAATAAAGACTTCAATTAAATCCTAAATGAAGAAGATAAGTAGAGTCAAATCAGTGTTTTAGGATAGAAAGTGCCCTAGAATGAGAAAATGAGAAACCTAGATGTCTTTTGTTATATCTTCAGAACTTAGAATAATGCCTGATACAAAGTAGGTTATTAATAACCATTAATTGCCTGACTGATGTCAGCTTTGCCACTGGAAAAGGACTTTTACAATCTGGGTCTCAATTTCTTCATCTGTAAAAAGAGGTGTTTGTAGTAGATGAACTCAAAGGTATTTTCTAGCTCTAAAAGTAAACAGATAAATTGTCATAAAAAATTAAACTCATTGTTTACTTTGTAATAATCCTTATATTATCTGGAATGAGAATAGATAACAGAATTATAGCAAATCCCCTTCACTTTCCCCTTTCCAATCCATAGTGATATATCTTTTTAAAATACTTATTTCAGTTAAGTTCAGAAAATCACACATTTTCTGAGTAAGAAATACATTATTGGGATAGGTGTAGTACAGGCCCTACTCTCAACAAACCTTCTAACCTAATTTTGGAAGCATAAAATGTTAAAGCTAGAAATTGAGACCCAGCAAGATTAAGTGCCTTGTTCACAGAGGCTAAGTTAAGGGAGAAAATTTGAATTCAAATTCTCCTACAACAGAGTCAGTGTTCTTTCTTCTGAGCTCCAATTATAAGAAAAACTATCTGGGCTAGTGATCTAGAATCTAACTTCTCTAGGAAACAAATCACTAACATTTTTTTAATCTGTCTTTTGCATTGTGATTGCACAGAATCAGTGCTATTCAAGTCATAGAAAATTGACAAAAGCTTTCCTCTTCAGTGGATTTGAAGGTAGGGGATGCTAATTACTAAACCCAGCTAGTAATCTTGTCTAGAGACAGAATCTCTTCCTCCCCAAATATTTTTGAGAATAATTTCAGTCCCACCTCTGGAACATAATGATCCTTTCTTTCTCCTCTAAAAGATAGCACTAGTTCTCACCCTTCACTTTTCCAGACTTATTAACTAATTCACACCACAACCCCACAGAGAGAAGGGAAGGAAGTCTTATTTTCCACCACTGTAAAGAATAAAGCTATTCAGCAATTTGATCAAGTCCCAAGACTCAATTAGGGCCAGGACAAGACCTCTCAAATTCCCAGTGCCCAAACTAGGCTCTCACCATTGGGCCACACACTCTGTCTTGGGAGGGGGCAAAACTTAAAAACAACACCAAAAATCTCACAAAATAAAGCTCCAAATTGTGGACTAATCTGTTGTCCATTGGGAAAATAAAGTTGGCTTTCCACCTATGGCATATCCATCAAAGTCTGACAAAATCTAAACTGAGGAAGTTCGGCCTGTCTTTTCTGTTTAAATGATAACTGAAAATGTTGTTTGCTTTTGTGGCTGTTTCAGTCCCTCAGCACTGCAATGTGGCATAAGCAGGCATTTCCTACAGGCCTCTTTCTCTGCTCTGTTTTCTCTCAAATCATTCTAAAAGTCTTAATGCCAGTACTCTAGAAGAACAAGGGAATTTGTCTTCTGGCAGCAAGAAGCCTCTAAATAAAAGCATCCAGTAAAAATTAGGAGAATTCACCATGGTCTAGGATGTTCTAAATAAAAAATAAAACATCAAGGAAAACTACATGCCCAAATAGGCAGTTCCGTAAGCATCAGAGAGGAGCGTTCATAGAATAATGCTAGAAGACACCTTAAAAACCATTAAGCATAAATCCCTCAGAAAGGGTTATTGGGATGTAATGAGCAGTGACTTTGAATTCAGATTTTCCTAACTCCAAACCCAATGAACTATTAGATTACCTCCACAATAAATATTTAAAAGTTACAAAATCATGAAAGTAACTAAAATTATATACCCCTTTTAAATTTGTTATTTAAAAAATTAAAAACAAGAATTATGACAAGTATTATAAGTATGAAACTGACAGTATTTTAATGTTATACAACCTATAATAGAATTTCTAATTGAAATTTTAATAGCACTTCCTTCTTTAAAGGTAGTCTTCACAAGGTCATTAACATGCTTGAATAATTATTTAAAGGAGTAACACTTAAAATCCTTTTCATAGTCGTGTTTATGTGGTTGACTCCCTGAAACCTGGCTTTTAAAATTAGTCAATCAGTTAGCATTAATTAAAAATGTATTTAGATGCCAAGTATTCTGCTAAGTTCTGGGAACAGGGACAAGGATTCATGTTGGATCTGTGATTTCTTTTGTATGGGGAAACTCCTGGGTCATTTTCAGTAGTATCATTTGGTCACATTCATTTGCAGTTTTCTTGGCAAAGATGCTAGAGTGGTTTACCATTTCCTTCTCTAGCTCTTTTTATAGATAAAGAAACTGAGGCAGTCAAGGTAAGTGACTTGCTCAGGTCATGCAGCTAATAAGTGTCTGAGCCTCGATTAAACTCAGGGAGGTAAGTTTTATTGACTTTAGACCTGACATTCTATCTACCACATCATCTAACTGCCCATAATAACAAATAGATAACATTGTATCTTAAAACTAATTTGATTCTCTAGGTGAGTTTTAATTGTTTTCTAGATCTATAAAATAATTCTTTGATAGTTTGATATTTAAGTAGAATTGTTCTTTTTATTATACGATTTCAGCCTACTCATAAGAAATTATTATTTCTCTAATTGTTTAGATCTGCTTTTATTTGTGTGAAAAGCATTTTGTATTTGTTTTCATATAGTTCCTAGGTTTGTTTTAGCTGATAGACTCGCACTAATATTGTCAACTATTGTTTTAGATAGAACTTCTTTTTCTATCTCTTCCTACTGAATTTAAAAGGTAATATATAAAAATGTTGATTATATATGTGTTTTTATATCTTGAAACTTTGCTGAAATTGTATTTCAACTAATTTTTTAGTTGATTCACTGATTTCCTAAATATACCATTGTGTTATCTACAAAGAATGAGAATTTTGTTTTCTCATTGCCTATTATCATTTTTTTCAATTTCTTTTTTAATTTTATTATCATAGCTAGCATTTCTAGTACAATACTGAATAATAGTGGTGTTAATGGACATCCTTGCTTTACTTCTTACCTTATTGGGAAGACTTCAAGCTTAATCCCATTATTGGTAATATTTGAACTGGGTTTTAAAATGGATATTATTTATTGTTTTAAGAAAGGCTCCATATATTCCTATATTTTCTAGTATTTTTAATAGGCATGAATAAAGCTTTTGTCAAAAGCTTTTTCTGCATCTATAGGGATAATCAGATAATTTGTTATTTTTCTTATTGATATGAACAATAATGATTATAATTTTTCTAATGCTAGATTAACCTACTTTGCTGGTATAAATCCCAACTACTTACAGTGTAAGGTATTGGTGATACATCGCTCTAATCTCCTATCTAGTGTTTTATTTAATTTTTTTGCACCAATATTCATTAGAGAAATTAGCCTATAGGTTTTTTTTTCTCTTTTTGCTTTCTCTGATCTAGATTTCAAAACCATATTTGTATTATAGAGGAATTTTTATATGACTCATTCTTTACCAATATATCAAATGGTTTACATGTATTAAAGTTAATTATTCTTTAAATGTTTAGTAGAATTCTCTTGTGAATCTATTTGGTTCTAGGGATTTTTTCTTAGGTAGCTTATTTATGGTTTGTTCAATTTCTTTTACTAAGGTAAGATTATTTAAATCCTGTATGCTATTTCATCTTCTGTCAATCTAGATAATTTATATTTTTCTAATATTCATCCATTTCACTCAGATTGTCAGTTTTATTGGCATCCAACATTACTTGCTTCTAACTTGGCACAGCCCCTTTCTCTCTTGATGACTTTTTTCCATGTTGTCCCTTCTTTCCCCGTCAACTTTTCAGTTTTCTTTTATGTGTTATCCTCCCCCATTAGAATATAAATTCCTTGAGTTGATGAAAAATCAATATGACATTCACATATAAAACCTGTTATAACTGTGAACTAGATGGCCATAAATATGCCCAGTACAATTGAGGAGAATTATCCTTTAGTTTGAAGGAAGCTAATGCCCAAGAAACCAGCTTCAAGAATCAAGGGAATATAAGCCACAGATTTGGGGAGGAGAAGAGAAACTTTGATATTCAAAGAACATTGGATAAATTTGATAATCAAAACTATTTAAATGTAAAATATTATAAATAAAGGAGAAATTGTAAAGTAAAATAGAGGCCAAAAACTACAAATAAAATAAACTGTTGCCTTGATACAAGAGATTTTTAAAAACATTAAGAACGGGAAATGTTACTTTGAAACAGCAATTCAAGAACATTGACTCACAACTTGTTTCCCAGTTAGCTCAAAGAACTCCTGACAAAAGTATTTTTTTGAATAAAGCATATCTGGCATATAGATATTTAATAAATTTGCCTTTTGAAAACTTTTATTTTACTTATTTCACATACTGTGTTAGGAATCATGTTAGGAGAGGAAAATCAAAGAGGGAAAAGCCACAGGAAAGAAAAAAAAAGAAAAGGAAAAAAAAAAGGTGAAAATAGTATATTTCAATCTATATTCAGTCTCCATAGTTCTTCTCTGGATGTAGATGACATTTTTCATTCAAATTTTTTTTTAATTGCCTTGGATCCCTGAATTGTTGAAAAGAGCTAAGTCTATAATAGTTGTCATATTAGTGTTTTTGTAGTTTGGCTTGCTTCACTCAATATCAGCTCTTATAAGTCTTTCCAGGTTTTTCTGAAATTAGCCTGTTCATCATTTCTTCTAGGACAACAATATTCCTCTACATTCATATACCATATCTTATTCAGTCATTCCCCAGTTAATGGACATCCAATCATTTTCCAGTTCTTTGTCACCATAGAAAAGGCTGCTACAAATATTTTTGCAGTTGTGGATCCTTTTCCCTGTTTTATGACCTCTTTGGGATAAATTCAGTAGTGGCACTGTTGGATCAAAGGGTATGTACAGTTTTATATCCCTTTGGGTATAGTTCCAAATTGCTCTCCAGAAAGGTTGAATCATTTCACAACTTTATCAACAATGTATTAATGTGCAAGTTTTCTCAAATCCCCTCCAACATTTCTTTTCCTGTCATGTTAGCCATTATGATAAATATGAAGTGGTACCTCAGAATGGTTTTAATTTACATTTCTTAATCAATAGTAATTTAGAGCATTTTTTCATATGACTATAGATGGCTTTAATTTCTTTATCTGAAAATTGTCTGTTCACATCCTTTGGCCATTTATCAATTAGGGAATGACTTGTATTCTTATAAATTTGACTCAGTTCTACATATATTTTAGAAATGAGGCCATTTTCAGAAATACTGGCTGTAAAAATTGTTTCCTAGGTTTCTGCTTCCATTTTAATCTTGTCTGCATTGGTTTTGTTTGTGCAAAAACTTTTCTTAATTTAATGTAATAAAAATTATCCATTTTGAATTTTATAATGTTCTCTATTTCTTGTGTGGTATAAATTCTTCCCTTTTCCAAAGATCTGACAGGTAAACTATATCTTCCTCTTCTAATTTGCTTATTGTATCACTCTTTATGTCTAAATCATGTGCCCATTTTTACTTTATCTCACTATAGGATGAGAGATATTAGTCTATACCTAGTTTATGCCATGTTATTTTCTAGTGTTCCCAGCAATTTTTGTCAAATAGTAAGTTCTTATCCCAGAAGCTTTGGATTGTTTAAAGAGTTGATTACAAGAGTCATTGACTGTTGTGTCTTGTGTACCTAAACTATTCCACTGATCTACTACTCTATTTTTTAACCAGCATCAAAATGGTTTTGATGATTTGATGCTTTATAATACTGTTTTAGGTCTTGTTTGGCCACCATTCTTTGCATTTTTTTTCATATTCTCTTGAGATTCTTGACCTTTTCTTTTTCTAAATATAATTCTAAAGAATTAGTGAGTCAAACAACAAATTGTAGAAACAATCATTTCATCCAAAAATGATAATAATGGGACAACATATCAAAACATATAGTTTTATTGATTGATAGCTAAAAATTATTATAGCTGTGATCTTTTTCAAAGACAAAGTTAATGTAAATAGTTATCTATATTTTCTTATTTGTTTTATCGTTAACATATTGCAAATTCAGTAATTTTCATACTTATTTAATTCTAAAAGATTAGAGGTTTAATCCTAAAAGATTGGATAGAGGTTCTCTCATGAAGAGAAATAAGTAATTGCACACAGAAAAAAAGTGTATCTAGCTAATTAAATAACCATTATTTGATGCATTAAAATGGAGGTCTAAACCAAGAGATCATTATATACGTCAACAACAATACTGTATGAAGATGTAATCTGATGGAAGTGGATTTCTTTGACAAAGAGACCTAATTCAGTTTCAATTGATCAACGATGGACAGCAGCAGCTACACCCAAAGAAAAACACTGGGAAATGAATGTAAACTGTTTGCATTTTTGTTTTTCTTCCCGGGTTATTTCTACCTTCTGAATCCAATTCTCCCTGTGCAACAAGAAAACTGGATCTGCACACATACATTGTATCTAGGATATACTAGGACATATTCAAAATATATAGGACTGCTTGCCATCTGGGGGGGGGGGTGGAGGATGGGAGGGAAAACTCGGAACAGAAGTGAGTGCAAGGGGTAATGTGGTAAAAATTACCCTGGCATGTATTGTCAATAAAAAGTTACTATAATAAAAAAAATGGAGGTCTAAGCTGATTTCATTAATTGAAAAAATGTTGAAAATTTAGTAATTATTAATGAAAAGATATGATTAAATATGGGCATGAGTCAAGAAGGCAAGGTTGAGAAATGACCTAGTAATGGATAGACAATGCAGTTCTGCTACACATGTAACAGAGAAGGATTTTAGTGCATAGTTATTAGTTTTTGCATGAGAAAACAGCCAACAAAATTGAAAAGAATAAAAAGTAATGAAGTGGATTTTTTCTTCCTCCATGTATTTTAGATTTCTAACTAGAAATGAAGGTGAAATTTAAAGCTGTTTTGTGGGTTTTTTTCATGAAAACCTTACTTCTGGATCTAAGCTGCCATGAATAATATATCAGATGAATATGAAGAATAATAGATTTTAGAGCTGGAAGGGATTTAGAGATAATCTACTCTACTCTTAGAGAGCATAAATGGCTTGCCCAAGGCCACATAACTAAATAATGACAGTTTGGATTAGATTCCAAGTCTTTTAATTCCCAAACTGTCCTTTCTATTATACTATGCTGTCCCTTATAGATGGAGTTAGAAAAATGTTTTTGACATATATTGTGTGGTTTGATATAATGATAGCCATAAAGACTCCTGAAGTAGCAATAAGGAAAAAGCAATCTTTTATATATAATATATATATATATATATATATCTTCCCACCACTCATTTCCCTCCATGATGATGTTATTTGCATGTGAATTCCAAGACCCAAGCCCCCCCTCAATAAGGCCTTGGGCTCCATGGACCAGGTACAGACCTTAAACCCTGAGTTTAAGAAAAATGAGACTTTTTGACTCATTATTCCCATCTGAAGTTTCTCCAAAAAATCTTTTAATATAAATTTGGCATAGATGGTATCAAGGTTTTTCTAAATATAAGGAAACAAGGTCAATAGCTCCTATATTGGTATTCAGGGTATTACATTGCATGTTGAGTATAAGACTGCCTTTTTTTCAAAGAGAATGTAAAAAGTGAAAAGGATTCACAAGCAGCCCACACACAACTATGGGCTATACATGTAGTACATATGCTGTTGCTGTTGTTTTTTGTCCTATATTCTTAAAGAGACCCATAATTATCAGGAAGCTGATGTCATGATAAGCAAGTGAATTGGATTTAAGTAAAGGAAGGCTGTGCATAATCACCTGTCTCACTTTCTTCTCTAGAGAAATCAGTATGGGCCCAGTGGCTCTGATACAGAACAGGAAGCTGAGATAGGCTTGGATGCAGGCCCTTTTAAGCTAAGGTATTTGACTGAGACACAAAGCTCAATGAGAGTAAGGAGGTCTAAAATAGAATATCAACATCACCACCCTGACTCCAAGCCCAATTCCACAAATTGCACCAACCCTTTGCAGTGATTCTCTTTTCCTTTATAATCCTATGTAGCACACCGTCATCTTCTTTCTATAGAACCTGTATTGTAGGAATATCTCTGTGGTCTCCAAAAAGTATAGTGTTTAAAAGCTTTATCTTTTCTCTACACTTACAGCTCATTATTGTGAATTTTCACTCTTCTCATGGCTTAGATTACTAAATCTGTATAGTTTTGTCCTGTCTTTGTTTTGCAAAGAAAGTGGTTGCTGATTGGATTATTAAAGTAGATTAAACACTGATCCTTAGTGGAACTAAGTGACAAAATTAATCAAAATTTGCAAAAAAAAAAAAGACTGGTATCTGAGACATTCATTATACTAAAAAGAAGGTTGATTAGTGCTGGGGAAAAAACAAAGTCATTTCAAAAATGTTTATATTTAAGGGGAAGCACTGAAATGTATTTTTCCTTGAAGTCCACTCAGTAGACATAGCAAGTGATTATATTGAGATATCAAAGATGATATCAGTTGTACATACATTGTGATAGGTACTATTAGTCTGGAAAGAAACTATTCTAAAATAGTTCTATGTCAGGACAATATTTCTATCATCAAAAGACGATATTTCTATCATCAAAGGACAAGCTTATTTAAGTTTGGACAGGCTCATCACTGGAGTGATGAATTGTCTGGCCATAAAAGTCATCCCTTTTCTGTGGGGGAAATGGGAAAATAGGTCCAGGATAGTTCTATGATTGGAGGTGTGGAGGGACTGATGTTTCCCAATATATAGTTTATCTTCATTAAGAATAATAGTTTTTCTGTGAGATATTAATGAATTTTTTTTCTAGCTTACTCAGGAATTAACCACAGAATTCTCCAAACTCAACAAGGACAAAAAAATTGATAATACAGATTAAGTAAGGAGATAAAATAACAGGATTCTCTTAAAACAAAACGTGCCTCAGTTTTAATTCAATGTATCCTTGTAAGAGATTTTCTCCTTTCTTCTGTCACTTGGAAAAAGGAAATAAAATAAACACTGAGTAAGAAGGAGAAATTGGTGCCAATGACATCTGACCTCTGTCAGTAGAATGATCCCCAAAGGCCCCTGCCTGAGCTTTGAGTGAAGATCCTTTCCATGTTAAGCAATTGGAATTTACAGGATCATGCCCCATGACTTTTTTTTCCTTACTGATTCATCTAGGCCTACTACTTGCCATTGTGGGAGAGTAACACCCCAAGGAGATGTCCCTGTCTCTTAACTTAGGCCACCCATAGTGAAAAATGGCAAGGGAGTTCTAAAAGCCACTCCCTCTCCTGAGTCACATAAGAAGACTGGTCATTTTATTTATTTATTTTTTTTACCAATACAGACTAAGGTATAGAACATTAAAAGGATGAGTTATTTTTCAGTCATTTTCAATTGTGTCTGACTCTTCATAACCCCATTTGGGGTTTTCTTCACAGAGATACTGAAAAGGTTTGCAAATTCCTTTTCCAGTTTATTTTACAGATGAGGAAACTGAGGCAAACAGGATTAAATGACTTGCCCTCAATCACATAGCTAGAAACTGTCTGAGTTTGGATTTGAACTCACGAAGATGAGAATTCTGAGCCCAGAACTCTTTCCACTATGCAACCTAACTGTCCCCAAACAGAGAAGTTATCCAATTTAAATGACTTCTATTCCTGAAATAAGGGGGTGGAGGGTACTTTGTTACTTGCAATCTTCACATTCTTTTCTTCAGCTAACTAGCCTTCATTGATGTCAATTATTTGAATAAATGAGTTGGGGTAGCAGATTACAAAAATTCTAAAAGCATTCTGAGAGATCACTGGTGTTGTAAAGATATCACCAAGGACCAATTCAGCAGGAAGTAGACAATACATAAATAGATAAATAGATAGATAGATATTGATAGAGCTATAGATGGATATATATATGTATATATGAAAATACACATATATACATGCATATATATACATACATATATATGAAGTAACTATTTCATGTTTATTATATACATATATTTGTCACATATATCATTTGTAATATATGTTATATACATGTATAACATATTAACCATGGTGACTATGTACTACACTATGGAAGAAAACAATACAATTTTCAGAGAAGAAATTCCTGAGGATTTTTAACTACAGTTAAAAAAATCAAAACCATTTGATTTTGTCCAGAAAGTAATACTGTTTCTTTTTCTGTGTTTGTGTTCCTCTCAAATTATGTGGACATATTTGTTTTATACTGGAGCTGTAATTTTATTGGCATAGGCAATTCCTAGTGTGGAAACTCCCTCCACTAAAGCAAATTTGTACCTTCTCAGCAACTAAGAGTCTTCAACAGCTACCTGGCACTAAGAGATGATTTGTCCAAGTTAACAACCAATATATCAAAGATAGGAATGGGTCAATATCTTCTTGATTTTGAGGCCAGCTCTCTGTCTCTCAGGGGATAAATATGTATTTCATATTCAACATTTGAAATGTTCTTTTATTCCATCAGTGTCACAACATCTCTGTGATTTATTTCTTGAATGATTACAGCTGAAATAAATATTAACTGAGGTCCAACCTTATAAGAATGACTCTTGCTAAATTTAGCTAATCAGAGACTTAGATAAAAATCATATTGTCTCATGGGGTCCATAAACAAATCCCTTCCATCTTGGTAGGAAGAAATATCCAATCATATATACCACTTATATAGCCTCCCAAACTTTGGTTGTTGTTTAGTCATTTTTCAATCATGTCTGACTCTTTGTTACCCTTTTTTTGTGGTTTTCTTGGTAAAGATATTGAAGTGGTTTGGCCTTTTATTCTCCAGCTTATTTTATAGAGGAGGAAACTGAGAAAAACAGGGTGAAGTGACTTGCACAGGGTTCTAAAACTTGTAAATGTCTGAGGCCAGGTTTGAACTCAGGTCTTTTTAATTGCAAGTCTGGCATCCTATCAACTGAACTACCTATCTGCCCCCTTCCAGAGTCTAGAGTTCTATCTATTCCCACTACTCCATGATAAAAATGGCCATCTATCATTGCAGATGATTTATGTACATGCTTACATAAAGTCCATCAGTCAGATAATGTCAACTAATGAGTCTTTGGAATATACATGGATTGATTTTGCTCTTAGTCTACATTTGAGTCATTTTTTTTCAGTTAACATCTTTATTTAGGGATCTTGGTCCATTAAAAGCAGCCAAGATTCCCCTTTGGAAAGAAAGTATAATCACAAACATAATGTATCCCCTTCCCAGAAAGTTCCACAAACACTGTTTTGATGCACTCTGAGGTGTCAAAACAAGTAACAACAAAGCTACATATGGTAACTTTGGGCTTTTTGATTGATGGAAGTCATTTGAGTCAATGATTATTTTGAATGTGTTATGTGGTATTTAAGGCTGCATTGAGGGGAAGCCAGACAGTTAATAGAATGCCATGCTCAGAAACAGAAAATCTCATCTTCTTGAATTCAAATCTGGCCTTAGACACTTAATAACTATGTGGCTCTTGGAAAGTCACTGAAAACTATTGGTCTCAGTTTCCTTATATGTAAAATGAACTGGAGAAAGAAATGGCAAGCCACTCTAGTCTCTTTGTGAAGAAAATCCCAAATGAGGTCACAAAGAGTAGGACACAACCGAAATAACTTTTTATTGAATTATGAATCTCCATACCTGGGACAAATTGAATGGTTAAAGTGCAAGGACAGGGAGTAGCTCATCTTTAAGTACAGATGTACTAATTTTTGCCTGATTTTTTAGCCAGCCCTAATTACCTAATGGCCTTGCTTCAACCAAACTAAGACCTGGAGAAAAAAAACCTTAATTTAAAAAGGTTAAGGACCATCACCAGTACCTGAACTTGCCACTGGACCCAGATGGATCTGGAGGAAAGAAGAAGGCTTTTGATTTTGCACAGCTCTCCCTTACTTAAATCCTATTCACAAACAAGTCATGTCATTACCTTACAGATGTATGATCCTCTTTGAGAACAGAGGACAAACAACAGCTATTAGAACCAGTAGCTTGCTCCCTGAAAGTTTGGCTCTATCTTTCCTCAGAGGTTAGAAAGAAAAGCAGGCCACAGGAGAATGCCATAGTAACAGGAACCTAGAATTGGAATTCCAAGTTTCTTTGCTCTATACATCTCAAGCACTAGAATAGTAACAGGAGGTGAGATGTAGCAATATCAGTTGCAGCCAGCAGAAACTGTATCTTGATTCCCTGTAGGAGAGGAAGTATGTATCATCCAGATGCTGGTGTCCTAAGACAAAGCCTTAGTTATTCCATTTTACTTACAGCTCCATTTAGGAGTTAGAAAATCTGGCTAGGGGCTCTAATCCTAATATCATCAATTAGCAGCTATGGAATCATCAATACTTCATTTGTTCACCAACCACTTTTTCAGTGAGAAAGAATGAAAATTATTCATCTGAGATTCTGCTCTACTGACTGGTGACGCCTCCAAATAGATAGTCATTTAAGCAGAAGACCTAGCATCCTATCTTCACTCTAGAATTAAGACTGTTCCATCTTCTTTTCTATCCCCTCACCAACTACCTTTATCCCCCAAATCTTTCATGCCACCTAGTTTATACCACTCCTTTACATATTTTCTTCCCTCATTAGAATGTAAGCTACCCGAGGGTTTGTTGTTTATGTTTGTTTTCAGGACCAGCATAGTACCTGATATGTAGTAAGTACTATGAACTTTCTCAGTTAACCTCCTTCAGTTTTCTCATTTGTAAAATGGGGATGTTAATCACTTAACCATGTTTATTTATTGAAGTTATTGTGAATTTAATGGATTCAAAATAGATGAGAATTTAAAGTGCTATCCACACAAGTTTCCACATTGACTTTTAGGCTTATCTTCTTCAAGTTTTTGTTTAATAAGAACTGCCCCTGTTTGGGCAGAAGCAGATTTAATAGTGTGCTGGTATTACCCTCTCACCAATATTGAATTATTTCTTTCATTTGAAAATGGCACCAAATACATGCACCCATGTGTTCCCAGAAACACATATATACCTGCCTTAGTACATGCATTTTAAAAAGTCAAAATTTCAACATATGCAGACACACATATAGAATATAAATGTATGTAAATATATGTTATAGATATTTTCTAAGTAATTGAATTTTTCCTTTTTGATAGAAAAGTATTGATCTAATAAAAGTAAATTAAAATAAAATTGAGAACAAGTCAAAAACTTTAAATATGGTTGCATTTTAGTATTTTAAAGATCCCTTTTGGTTTTTGCATCATCTAAATATCTTCTAGATCTCTACATTTTCATTTTTAAAAGAGAATTATTTTCTGGATTCTATTTTTTTTGTTATTTTTTAGATTAGTGACAAAATGACATCACTGCCTACTTTTCTGTTTCTGGATGATAAACTGATTATTGGATCACAAACTTAGAACTAAGAAGAGCAATAGAGGTCATTTCGTTCAGATAATAAAATGGCCTAGCTAAGTCTCAGACCTAAGACTTTTGACTCCAAATAGAACCCATTCCCCACACTTCCTATGCCTTACAAAGAGAAGAAGAAAATCAAAAAAGGTTAATTGAGTTCAAAGAATGAGCCCTGAAAACTAGCTCTCCATGTGTTTGTTTGATGACTATTTCTGAAATATTGAGATATGTGAAATATACATCTTGCCAAGTATTTATCTGTTTTGTCACTTTCAATAAGAAATCAGAGAGTACATCTGTTGCTGTTTTGAGATTATAACACATTTTTAGAGATATGTGAAAATTAGAAAAATAGAGGATCAGTAGTGTACCCATATAATTTATGCCATGTGTGTGTTTTAACAGAACAGGAAAAAGAAATAGGCATGTAACATTTTCTTCATTTGGTCATCTCTTTGTTATAAACACTGCTTCAAGAAGGAATTTGGGCCCAATTAAACTCCCTTTCTCTGCCAACAACTCTGGCATATTTGGCCACTAGGATATGGCAGAAGGCTGAATTCCACTTAATAAAATAGACACAATTTTCCTCTTGTGAGAAGAAGTTATAAAACCAGAATTTGTAAGAGCATGAATTAGTTGAGGTAAAGGGGAATTTCTGACTAATGCAAACATGTAAACCTATTAAAATAATTTCTCTGTATTGAAAATATTGAATTGACAATAATTCAAGAAGGATAGCTATATAGACAATCCTAAAAAAGGAATAGAAGCTCTCAGATCTTCTCTCAACTTCACTACCACATTCTGTTCCTTCAGTCGCATCCTGAAACATGAAACATGATGGTCAGAGTCAACAAAATTGTTTTCATTAGGAGTCTTGTGACCAAGGCTGCTTTCAACTTAGGCAAAGTAGACATTGTGACCGTCAATGATCTATTCATTGATCTTAACTATATGGTTTGTATGTTTCAATGTGATTTCATTCATTGTAAATAAGTTCAAGGGTACTGTCAAGGCTGAGAATGGAAAACTGATGATCAATAGAAAAGCCATTATCATCTTCCAGGAGTGGGATCCCACTAATATTAAATGAGTAGATGCTGGAGTCAAGTATGTTGTAGAGTCCACTGGGATGTTTATCACTATGGAAAATGTTGAGGCTCACTTGAAGGGGAGAGTCAAGTGGGTCATTATCTTTACCCTAATGTTCTAGATAGAAATGAACTATTTTCTAATAGTTTCTAATGTTCCTGAGAAATATGATAATTCCCTTAAGATTGTTAGTAATACCCCCCAAGGTTGTTAGTAATACCTCCTGCCATTCTAATAGCTAGAAGGTAGTGATAAGTCAATTAACAATGTCAATATTGTCAAGGGCAACATTGGCAGGTTCCTAAAACCATAGCTACCTCCTACCACTTCTCATCCCACTTCCCTGTGCAATTATTCTTGAAAAACATTGTTTTCATCTTCCAGATATTTGCCCTTTCAGACCAAAAGGAACCCATCTATTGTTATTTCCCCAGGTCACTGAATATACTTGGTCTTTACATAAATTAGACCATCATTCATTTGGGGTAGTATATAATAGGCTCGAAAGAAATAGAAATGACTTGCATTAGTTAAGGGATCTATAATTTCTAGTCCAATTCTTGCCATTTACTAACTATGCAATTTTTGGCCAACTCAGTTAAATTCTTTGAGACTACTTTTTTACTTGTAAGACTAAGACATTGATGTGAGAATAGTTACCACAGAAATTAAATGAAATCATGTAGCACATTTTGAAGGGAGAAAGGACATAAAAGGAAATAGGCATTTATTATGTGTCTATATTATAGATAGCAATATGCCAGACAAATGAATCAAAGGACAAATAAACTCAGAGTGAACTTTAGAAAGTTGAACTATACTGGCAACTCTAGTTAGTTGCATATGAGAAATGTCCCAGTTTCTGTTGAAGGCATCATCATCCATTCAGTCACTTAAGTTCCCAACATTGGAGTAATACTTGACTTTTTCCTTTAGTCCAAAGCTTCTTAAATTGTAGTTCATAACCCTATATAGGGTTGCAAAACCAGATGTGGGGGTCACAAAATAATGATTTATTATTATATGCATTTGATTTGTATATTTATTTTATATATCTATATGCCCAGAGTTGTATAAAAATTAATGGAGTGAAAAGGAGTCACGAGTAGAAAAAGTTTTAAGAAGCCCTGCTCTAACCCAAATTATAAATCTAATCAGTTGCTAAGTCTTGTTAATTCTATCTATATGACATCTTTTGTATCCATATCCATATCCATGCCTTTTGAGATATTTTATATCTTTCTTCTCATGTGACTGTGCCATTAATTTTAAGTTTTTATTACCTCTTAACCTATACTATTGTAGTACCTTCCTAATTGTGAACCCTATTTCCAGTTGTTCTCCCAACCTATCTTTCATAGTTTCCAAATTAATATTCCCGAAAAAGATGATTTATCATGTAATCCTTTGCTTAAAAATCTTCAACAATTTCTTATGGACTCAACAACAAAATATAATATCAATTATTTAAATTTAGAAGAGGCTTTAGAAGTAATCAAATCCAATTCTCTTATTTTGCATTTGAGGAAACTGAGCCTGGAGAAGATTGTTTTTTGTTCAAAGTCACAAAGATAGCAAATAGCAGACCTAGAAGCAAATTCAGGTTCTTTGATGAAATTTGTTGCTTTCTCCATTGTACTACATTAAAAATTCTATACCAAGTGTTCATATCCCTCCTTATTCTCATTAGCTCTAGCATAAAACATTAATTCTTCAATCTGGTATTTAAATCCCACTCACTTTACAAATTTATCTCATTGTATTGTTCCTCATTTGGTCCATGGCCTTATTTCTTATGCCTGGGATTTAACACTTTATCTCTCATTTTCTGGTTAGTCAGGTTATCTTTGATGTATAGAGGATACTTCACTCTCCCCAATATCCAAGGAAGCATTATGAATTTAATGGATAGAATCCTGGACTTGGAATCAGGACATCTAAATCTTACTTCACTAGCTGTGTGACTTGTGAGGCAAATTACTTTAACTTTTCTCAGATTCAATTTCTTCATTTGTAAAATAGGGATATGAATTCTTCTTATTACCACATAGAATGTGATGAAGCTCTGCAACATCAAGCATTATATAAATGCCAGTTACTTGAATTCTTAGCTTCCTTCAGGACTCAACTCCCAAATAACTTCCTACAAAGTGTTTTTTTTTTTAACTTTATTTCTATCCTGGACCTTTTAGCAGTCTGAGGAAGACTGAATACCTTTCTTAGAACTGTATTTAAAGGATTACCAAGGAAGCCATTGAAATTTCGGTGTTAAGTTTCTTTTTTTTTAATTCAAAGATCTCCAATTTTAAAAACTCTGAAGAAAAAACTTTCTTCACTCTATGTCTAATTTTTAGTACTCTCCTCAAAATATTTACTTATCTGTGTGTATATTTAACCCCTCCATTTCATTTTTGTCTTCATATCCCCAGAACTTAGCACAGTGTCAAGCACATAGCAAATGTTTAATACATATTTGTTGACTGACTGGTTTAACAGACTTTAAGAAGTAATACTGTGTATCTCCAGAAAGTGAAGCTGGATAGTCATATAAAAAAGGTTAACAGATGGATGAAATGGCCCAGAGGAAAACCATTTGTACCTGTTGGATGGAAAGTCTGAGGGAAGAATTGAGGTAAATGTGTGGACAATAATCACACAGTGAGAAGATGCAGATGGAATGTTTAATGAACAGATGGAGGAAGGTGCGGATGAAATTGTTGATTCATGGAAAAACCAATTCAAAAATCCACTTAGATAGTGGATTTATTAATAAACCATTATTTGTGAGTTTTTAGACTTTTACATCTATTGCAAATTTTAATTAAGAGATTAAAATGTTAGATATACAAATACATTTTAACTGTGAAAAATTTTGTTTATTCTAGCAGCTGTGCATTTATTTTGGGTGTCCTAAAAGTCTTAATGTACTTTTAAGCTTTAGTAGGTTAAAGCTGAGCTAAGATTCTGGGGATACTCTGTATTTAAAATTTTCAAATATTTTGAATTGAAGACTTCTTCTAATCAGAATAGTATGATCCATCCATAACAAATGCTGTGCTTATAATCAACTGGGAAGACAAATCTAGTACTAGTCCTGTGTTTACAAATCAATTTGCACTTTATGAACAAGGTCAAAACAAAAGTGCATAAAAAGCAAAAAACAATTTGTCCTTTGATATATTTAAAAAGAAGGAGGAAGAAGAGTAGGTGAAGAAAAAGAAGA
This sequence comes from Sarcophilus harrisii, assembly GCF_902635505.1. Classification (NCBI taxonomy): domain Eukaryota; kingdom Metazoa; phylum Chordata; class Mammalia; order Dasyuromorphia; family Dasyuridae; genus Sarcophilus; species Sarcophilus harrisii. The sequence goes on along the minus strand of NC_045426.1, from coordinate 173,643,499 downwards.
GAAAAAAAAGGAAGAGGAAAAGAAAGAGAAGAAGAAAGAAAAACTAGGAGAGGAAGAAAAACAAAAAGAAAGAAAAAGAAAGAAGAAAAAGAAGCTCTAAATGTCTAAATAGAAATGTTCTTTGCTTTGTTTTGCTAACTGCTTTCTTCACTTCCCCCACCCATTTACCCTCCTTTACTCACTAGAGGGCCTATTTGGTGTGGCCCTCTAAGGGTATTTCAGAGGAAGGTTCTCTAAGTGAAAACATCCTAACCCTGGGAATCTGATTCCCCTCACCAATTCTGCATTTCAAAAAGGTAATTTAAAGAAATCATTGTTTGTTCCAAGTGACTAGTTAATTGCATTTTGATTTGGTAATTGCAAACAGATTTTAGCCTCTCAGCTCTTCTCCACCAATGGAACAGTTTTTAATATAGTGGAACCAGTGCTATACTCAGACATTCCCAAAATGGCCCATCAAAGTCTCTCAGATGATTTTCTGCTTTTCCACTGTTGCCATTCAGTTTGGTTTTATACCCTTTAGGAAACATTTTTTTTTCTTCCACTTATTACAATCTTCATTATAGTCTATAATGAAATTATTTAATCATGGTAGCAAAAAAATGTTTCGTTATCTTTTTCACCCCATTGATTATTTACATTTTCATGCATTTCCAGCTTGCAAAAAAAAAAAAAAAAGACGATGCACATAAGAAATAAAAACTTAAAATTTTAATTGTAAAATTACAATAATACTAATAGATAATGTCAGCCTCTAGGATCCTCTTGAAAGATTACATAAGAAAAATATAAAGTCAATTTGATAACATTTGTGTAATAAGTGCCATTCCATAGAGCATGCTCAGAGTTTTCATTTCTGATTCTGTTGACCACATGGGTCCTTTGGGACCTGCTTCTGTCCATGTGGTGATCTGTCCATGTAGTCCAGTATAGTGATCCTTATTCTACCCTCTGACAATGATAGGGAGTGACTGCTGCATTACCTAAAGGATACTTTCTGGCTAGTCTCTTTGTTCTAATTCTTCTATAGGCAAAGAGTTCATTTTGTTTCTAGATTCCCATTAAGTGTGAATTGGGGGTAGACTCTTCCCCATCCCACTACTCCACTTGCAAAGAGTATAGATTTTACTAGATTGAACCAGCTTGGGACCATGACTACCTTTTTCACTTCATGTTTCTTTTCCAGAGTATGCACTTTAGTAAGCACCTACATTAAAATAAATTTATCTAGGCTTAGATATATGAAATCAAGAGCCTCAGAAGTCCTAGGTCCATTGAGTGAAGCTTATTCCTAACAAGGAGAATTTCTTTATGAGAGAAGGTGATTACTAATCGGAAAAAGATTGGTCCAAACCTAGCCTATCTATAACCAGTACACATACTGTGAATTGTTTGGATCATGGAGAACTATAAAATGCCTAGTCATCAGTTTTCCTACCTGCATAAATTAAAACAAAGTTCTAAATATCAACTTCCTAGCAAATTGTGAAAGTAGTTGGAAATTGACTTATTAAATCCTTTTTAAAAGCCATTATCTGAATTCATATTGTGAATCTTTTATGTTTAGCATTTCCTTTGTGTGCATTTGTCCCATACCTGATTTACTGAGTATCTTTCTTTCCTTTCACTCCATCTCTACCTCTTTTAGAGAAATCTTGAACTTGATCATTAATCTAATCTAATGGGTCCTGAGATAAGGAAACTTAATGACCAAAAAAATATGAATGGAAAAAAGACCCTAGCCTTACTTGTATTAGAAATCAGATTCCCCCAGGAGTGAAACCAATTTTATGTGTTTGAATCCAGAGCAAAGGGGCTCCTTAGGATGAAGGAATGGGTACAATGCCCCACTGTATTTATCACTGTTATATTTGAATTACAGGATTAATAAAGTAATTGTTAAGAAAGAATATAGGACCATGTCCAACAAGATATATATTCTGTATCACTTAAGAGAAAAAACTTCAAGAGTTTCTGTGTAGAAATATATCATACAATTTCCAAATGGATTGATGTTCTTTAACTTAGGTAACAAAATATTTATTTTCTCCTATTTCAGTTATGTTTGTTAGACATCCTTTGTCTTTATCTTATTATTGTTTTATTGGAAACACACCACCTTCTTCAGTGTAACCCATACTTTCATGATTGTTATTCTTTAATAAGAAAGGAATGAAAAATGGAAAAAAGCATAAATTTTCATTTGATTTAGTTTTAGAGTAATCATAAATTGACATTTTCATATATATATATATATATATATATATATTTAGAGTAATCATAAATTGATATTTTCATATATATATATATATATATATATATGATAGTTTCCCTCTCTCAATTACTAGCATTACATCCTAGAAAACATACCTACTGTAAGAAGCAGAGTATACTATTTAGACAGTTGGAAATGTGAGTTATTTTTGTTTACACTCTGGGTTAATGTGTGAATAAGTTGTTAAACAGTTCTTAGTAAATAACCTTAGTTGGTTAAGGATAATAGGCCTGAAACCTAGTTATTTTCTGGAAATCTTCATAGATTTTAAGATTTCAAGAAATCAGTGCCTAAAGGAAGACTTTCAAGATAGAGTGACAACTTTGTGTTCTTTGGAACAGGAACGAATTTAGTAACACCAGAGTGTTCCTCCCATCTATTCTTTTCCTTCATTTACAATTACAGTTTCATTCCCTTTTTTCTTTTCTCCATCAACTCCCTTCATCTCTTTTATCCCTTCTTTACTTGTCTATAAAGGCCAAAAGAAAGGTTGGCTATGGTGGGCTAAAGTAGTCTTCCATGGTGACAATGAAAGTATGGCTCCTAATTTGTCTACAAAGTACCTAGAAGTAATTTAATACCACTTACAAGTGTTTGAGTAAAATATGTTTTCTATCAGGAGTTTAATGCACTTCTCTTCTGTGTAATATCATTGAATTCTGCAGTTATATTATTTATATCCAGATTTTTTTTTACTCTCCACAACAAATCATCAAAAATTAATGTGAATAAAAATTAGTTTATTTTATGAAAGAAATGAATATTGCAATGAACGAGCTAGGGAAATGGATGTACTTAAATGAGTTAGCATATGTAAAGTTCTTTAAAAACCTTCAAATGCCATATAAATGCCGGCTATTATTATGAATGCATAAATAAATGGAAACTTAAGACAATTAAATTCATTGTACAAAATCATATATAAAAATCATAAAATTAGAAACAGGAGTCAAGATTCCGAGTTCCTCTCTTCCTTTCCTCTCTTTTTCCCCTCTTTCCTTCTCCCTTTTCTCTCTCCTCCCTCTCTTTCTGTCATTGGATTGAAAAGTAATATTCATATATTCATTATCTGTGGTTTATTACACTTTTTATACCTATAATAAATTCATTTTAACTAAAAATTGCTTGTGAAATAGAAGCAAAATGTTAAGTGCTGCTAGCAAAAATTGCTTCACTTGATCAGTACCATGCAATTTTGCATGAAATTTTTCTGCTCTGATTTTTAGTTTTGTCTTCTCCATTACATTGTTACATGGGCTTTCAATACAGACTATTTTTTATTTCAATTATTTATTCATTTTTCACATTCCTTTTAAATTGGAATTTAAAATTTCATTTCTTCTGTCCCCTTTCTCATCCACTGGGAGGATAAATGATATATCAGTTATACATGTGAAATTATGCAACACATTTTCGTATTAGCCATATTTTTAAAGCAAAAAAAAAAGTGAGAAAATTAAATTTTAATTTGCACTCAGAATTTATTATTTTTCTCTATAGACATGGATTGCATTTTTTCATCATGGACCCTTTGGAATTGTCTTGGATCATTTTGCTGATTAGAGTAACTAAGTTTTCATAATTGATCATCATTAGAATATTGCTGTTATCATGCATAATGATCGTCCAGTTCTTCTCACTTCACTTTTCATCAATTCATATAGCTCTTGATATGTTTGTTTTATTCAGAAATCATCCTTTTTGTTATTTCCCAAAGCACAATACTCCATCATAATTATATCCCACAAGTTGTTCAGGCATTCCTTAAATGATGAGCATTCCCTTGATTTCCAATTCTTCACACACAAAAAAGAGCCACTAAAAATATTTTTGTACAAATAAGTCATTTTCAATTTTCTTTTATCTCTTTGGAATATAGATCTAGTGGTGGTATTCCTGGATCAAATAGTACGTACAGATTTATAGCACTTTGGGCAATATTTCCAAATTGTTTTTCAAAATGTTTGGAGCATATCATTAAGTTACTAGTAGTTCCTTAGTGTACCTATTTTTTTCTTCATTCCTCTCTAGCATTTGTCATTTCTGAAAGGTGTGAAGTGATCTCTCATAGTTGTTTTAATTTGCATTTCTCTAATTAATAGAAATTTAGAGAATTTTTACATGACTATATAGCTTTGATTCTTTTTCTGCTCAAAACTGCCTATTTATATCCTTTGACCATTTATCAATGGGGAGAGAGCTTTTACTTTTATAAATATGACTTGGTTATGTAATCAGTAATATATTTGAGAAATAAGGCCTTTATCAGAGAAACTTGCTATAGAACTTTTTGATAGTATTTCCTTGTTTATGGAAGCTTTCAGCAAAATGTAGTTAAATCTCTTTTTATTAGGTCTATTTGTGCTTTTGCTTTGCCTGAAATAATGATTGCTATACCCGCTTCAGATGAAGCATATTAGTTTCTGCTCCAGCTCTTATTTTTAATTTGGTGGGTGTGCATCTTTCTCTTTCAAGTGTGTCTTTCATAAACAAAATATTATTGGATCCTGTTTTCTAATCCAGTCTGTTCTTTGCTTCCATTTTTGGGTGAGGCCATCCAATTTACATTCATAGTTATGATTACTATACATTTTCCTCCATGCAATTTTCTTTTTTTTCCCCATTTCTCTTTTTAAATCTGTCCTTCCTCAAGTTTAGTTTGCTTCTAATTATTGCCTCTTTTAATTCTCTCTCCCTTTTCTCTTTAAACCAATTCTGATGAGAGAGAGGTTCAAGCATAGCTCCAATTTCCTTTTTTATTATAATGTTCTTTTTTGCACACTTCTTTTTTTGTATAGAACTCTCATTCTTGTAACTCACCTTCCCCTTCTCCCAGTGTAGCCCTTTTTATTATTTTTCCCAACATTTTCCCCACCATAATTGAAATACATCCATACCCTTCTCTGTAGAAATTCTTTTTAACTTCCCTAATAATGATAAAGTTCTTAAGAGCTACATGTATCATCTTCCCATGCAGTAATCTTTTTGAAGCTGTTATGATTACTATGGCATCTTAACTTTTATGCTTCTCTTGAGTTTTGAGTTTGAATGTCAAATTTTCTATTCATTTTTGGTTTTTTTCTCCAGAAAACCTTAAAAGTCTATCATTTAACTATCCATTTTTAACTTCTGCAGGATAACATTCAGTTTTGCTGGGTATATTTCCTTGGTTGTAATCTTAGCTCCTTTGAATTTCAGAATATTACATTCCAAGCCCTTCACTCTAATGTGGAAACCACATCTTGTATCATTTTGCATATGGGTTCGTGGTTTTTGAATTGTTTCTTTCTTGAGGCTTGCATTATTTTCTCCTTGACTTGGAAGTTCTAGAATTTGGTTATAATATTCTTGGGAGTTTTCATTTTGGAATCTTTTTTCAAGATATAATTGATGAATTCTTCCCTTTTCTATTTTGCCCTTAGGCTCTAAGATATCAGGGCAGTTTTCCTTAATAATTTCTTTAAATATAATATCAGACTCTTTCTTTGATCAAGATTTCAGGAAGTCAATTGATTCTTAAATTCTCTCTCTTTGATCTGTTTTCCAAATCAGTTTTTTTCATTAACATAGTCTTTTATATTTTCATTCTTTTGAATTTGTTTTATTGTTTCTTGATGTCCCATGGAGTCATTAGCTTCCACTTGCCCAATTCCAATTTTTTAAAAACATTTTCTTTATAAGATTGTGTACGTCTTTTTCCTTTTGAACAATTCTGCTTTTTGAGGTATTTTCCTCTTCACTGGGTTTTTGTGCCTCTTTACCAAGCTGTTGATTCTCTTTACATAATTTTCATTTCATTTTCTGCTGTCATTTTTTTCTTTCTTTAACTATTCCTGGAATTCTTGTAGGCTTTGGGTTCAATTAGAATTTTTCTTTGAGGCTTTTTTGGTAGCTGTTTTTACATTGCTGCCTTGTTCTGGTTTTATAATTTAGTCTTCCCTGTCACCATAATAGCCTTTTTTATGAACAAATTAAATTTTTCTGATTTGCTCATTTTTCCAGCCTATTTTTCACTTTGAACTTTATGTTAAAGTTGATCTCTGAAGCTGCTTTTCTGAGAGTGGGGAGGCACTGTCCAAGCTTCAGACTTGTTTGTGTTGTATTTTCAAAGTCAGTTCTGGTGGTCTGACAGGGTTGAATGATTCTAGGAGAAGTATGATCATGGCTCTCCTGGTCTGTGCTGTAATTTTTACCCAGGAATGTCTCTTGAAAACCTCTAACTCTTTGTTTTGGAGCTATGATGAGGATCCCTTGCTCCCTTGTGATTGACTACAAACACTTCTCTCTGCCTTGGAATTGTTTCTGATGATTGCATGAGAGCAATAGAATTGATGATCAATGCCCATTATACCCAGTGCCAGCAAAAAGCATTGAATCTCTTTTTGACCAGTTGTCTAACATTCTTACCATCTCTGTACTGAGAGCTCCTAAAATTGCTCTTGATCCTACAACCACTGTTGTCATCATGTTTGGGTTTGGGGCAGGCCTCCACTACATGACACAGATTTCTGCCAGCTTTGAAAATTTTCTTGGCATTATTTAAAGTCATTTGGGGAGGAATGTTTGGAGAGTTGGTGGAGGCTACCCCTAATCTACCATCTTGGCTCTACTTCACAAAGACTATTTTAAATGTCACTTTCTATGGCCAAAATTAATGTGTTAGTTGCATGCTACTCTTGCTAAATATTCATTAATTGATAGGCATGCCTAAGATACATGGTCAGAGAAAAAATAAAACTGGCATTTCAGGACTTTTATGCATTATTGTTGCAATATCAGTATATTTCTTTTATGTTGATTAGGATCATTAACTTGCAAACTCAAATCTTTGGAATTATAAAACAATTCACACTCATACACATGCACACACAAACAATTCTTTTCTCATTTATTTGCTTCCTATATCTCTAACTCTCCCCTCTATCTCCCCCCTCTTATTCTCTATGCTCCCCTCTCCTTTCTTTTTTCCCTTTTCTTCTCTTCTTCTTTCTCCCTTTCTCCTCTATCTTCCCCTCTCTCCTTTCTCTCTTCTTTCACATTTCCCTTTTTCACTCCTCTCTCTCAATTTCTCTTCCTCCTCCCTTTCTCCCTTCCTTCTTTTTCTTGATCTCTTTCCCTCTCCCTTCCTCTCTCTCCCTCCCTCCTTTCTTCCTTTCCTCCTTCCCTCTGTCTCTGTCTCTGTCTCTCTCTTTCTTTTTTTTCTCTCTTTTTTCTTTCTTTTCCTTATCTATCTCCTTTCAACTCAAAGTAACAAATGCACTTTAATGTAAAAAAAAAAAAAACCTACTAAAAGAGGAAATTCAAGCCTGCAAAATGTCAGAGTAAAAAGAAATGTAAAGGTCATTTATCCAACCCTTGCTTTAAAAATGGAGGTGGAGGGGGCTGTCTCTGATTGGTTAGCTTCATCTTACTTTGCTGAAATTCATGTCCACCATGGAACTTTCCAGCTAAGTCCAAGTCAGAGTTGTCTATGCTCCATTCTCCCTTCCAATTCTGGTTCCTCTTATGTGCTGTCTTAGAACATAGAATCTCTGAGGACAGCCATTTTGTTTGCTTGTATTTGTATCTCTAGTATTTAGCATAGTGTCTGGCACATAGTAAGCATTTCATACATGCTTTTTTCAGTCATTCATTCTAGGTCTCCTGATCTCATGTGAAAAGATAATATTCCTCAGATTATTACAGCTCTGAATAAACAATGATATTATTAACAAAAACTAAACCATCCTTTTTCTCCTCTTTTTTTCTAACTAATTTGTACTCATTTCTAAGTAAAAGATAAAATGGTTTATATCAGGCTCATATTTCATCAAATGAGACATTAAGCATACTTCTTAGATTTCTAAGAAGGGAAGGGTATGCTGAATAGTCACTCTTGAACATTTGGCAATTTCAAATTAAACTTCCTTTTACTAAAAATAAACTTTAGAGATACCAAAGAATCATCAAGATATAGCTCCATCTTCCTGCTCATGACTCATTTCTTGTCAAAAAGACAATAAGCACATTCAGTTTGTTCATACTTAAGATCATTCATAGAATTTTTGCTTTTCTCACAAACCTGCAGTGATAGTCTACATTCCCATGATATAAAGAGGGTGCTTAATAAATACTTGCTTATTGGTTTATTTATGAACATAAATGTATTGGTGTAATATATGAATATGTACAATGGCTACAATTGGTTGCATCTTAGAACTTTGTAACTATAAAGTGCTTTCATCACTTTGCATGAGGGAATTTAATTGCTATTGCCTACTAGAATATATAAATGTACAATACATATATATGTATATATGGATATACATATTTTTCTTTATTTATTTTTTAAAAATTTACTATACTTGTGACTTGAGTAGAAAGACCACCTGGTAAGGAATTTCTCCTCACCAATGCACATTGACACCTCCTTTGCAGTGTATAATGATTTGCCAGAGAAACTGAGGGATTAATTTGTCCAAAGTTACTACTAAACCTGTACATTTCAGAGATGAGATTTCAATTCAGGTTTTATTTAAACTCAATAAGTTTTCTATTTATTATGCCATATCTATATTAATAATTGACAATTTTTCCCCCATGTTGGATTTTTTGTGCAGTGGAAGTTTATCACCTCCCCCTACCTCCAACTTGAATTAATATTTATGCATAAATTATTTTCATAAATTAGTATGGAAAAAGCAAGAAGCCCATTTATGAGAGGGCCTATGATCATCACATGAAAGACCAATCCAACGCTGCTTTCCAGACATTGTTCAGACAAAGCTTCCTGGGAAGATTGCATTATATTAATATTAATTGTCTGCTATTCTCTATATCTTTTTGATTTGAATTTCTTCTCATCTGGTTTTTTTTTCTGCTTTAACTCTTTAAAATCAGCTGAGAAAATCACCTTTTTTCTCAATTATAATATCATAGCTAATAGCACAGAACCTGAGATCACAGATAAAATTTCATGGTCACATTCATAGATTATTTTAAAATACATTAAAAAAATTTTCAGTACCAAATTCTCTCCTTCCTTCCACTTCCCCTTTCAACCACTGAGAAAATAGATAATGTTGAATAGATAATGGAAAATTTTAATCCTGTGATGTTCAGCTAGTTTTATCAATAATAAGCTCAGAGATCACAAAGTATAATTTTGGGAATAGAGGTAAGAGATAAGCATTCTTTTTTTTTTTTTTTTTTTTGTAATAGTAAACGACATTTTTTATGCTTTTAGGTTTTGCAAAAGTACTTCATATGGATTATTTTTCTCATAGTAATTCTGTGAAGGAAATGTGATAAATATCTGTTTTATAGTTGTGGAATCTGAAAATCAGGGAAATTAAATCACTTACCCAGAATAACACAGTGAGTATCGGTGATTGAATTTGAATCCAAGTCTTTCTGATTTCATTTCTATAATTGTATTTAATACCATGAATTGTTCCTTACTAATCACCATCCAGACACTTCTGAGAAAAGGCAGTGTCTTTTTGACAAATGTCAGTGATAGAATATTTCCTGAAAGGTAGAAAACCACCTTTGCAACTGCCACCACTCAGACCTTTCTTTTACTTTGAGCTCTTCTGAGGTCTTCCTCAGTCATACAGACTATGTTTTAATAAATCTCACTTTTGAATGTTTTCTTTTTTTCCCTTTTCCCAGTATAGAAGCTAAGCTACCACATTTGGAGATAGCTGTGTTGCCAAACACAGGAACTGAAGTGGAAAGGAGAAAATGACTACATCCCCTCATTTTAGATATATTAAAACTCAAGTTCATTTAAACTGCTAAATATTGACCCTATTTTATTATATTATTATATATTGCACAGATATCATATAAATTTGACAGTGGTATGGGTTAAGTGCTATTAGGAAGATGAACAGGGCACTAATTATATTCTTCCTTGGAACCCAACCTGGTGTGGACAGCAACAGCTTTTAAATATATCTTAGGAAAAGCAATAGGAAGAAGAAATGTCTGAGATGATCCCTCATGTATCAGATCTGTTGGAATATATGGGAGAGCTGTCGGAATATACAGGAGCCACCTGACTGTGGCTGCAGGAGATCAACCCAGATCTGTAGAATGGATCTCCTCATATGAGAGGGTGATACAAGGAAACTAAGAAGCAGCTGTGTTCTTTGACCTCCCCACTGAGAGGCCTTGCGTTGTCTGACTTCTCTCCTCTTCCTCCTGCCTCCAATTTATCTCATTCCCAGTCCACAACACCTGTGTCAGCAAAGGCTGCACTGCAACTCCTTCAGATGTTATGATCCACAGCTGTGGAGTTCTCAGAGAATTGACCTGTCCCTTAACAAGATCTACCTCATACAACTGTCAGATTGCTATTAAATACATTTTATCAAGAAAATAATCAATATCTACATTTTCCCCTCTGTTCTGTATAGTTGCAGGTCCTATTGTGAAGTTCCAACCATTAAAAAAAATCTGTCTTCTGTGAACCTTATCAACTATTATATCATCTGATAGCATTTGTGTAAATATTCTTATAGAGATCAGCAATGTGATGTTTAACCATTATAGTAACGAGAAACAGGCTTTTTCGAAATCAGAAATTAAAAAATAAAATGAGCAGTAATTCAAGTTCAGTACCCTTTCAAGGGAGAATTGCTAAGTGATATAGTAGATAGAGGGCTTGGGCTAAGGGAGACTCATATTCATGAGTTCAAATCTAGCCTCAGACACTTACTAGCTGTCTAACCCTGGGTTAGACAATTTTGGCTAATTTCTCAATTTCCTCATCAATAAAATGAGAAGGAAATGACAAACTGTTCTAGGATCTTTTCCAGAAATAAACCCAAATGGGCTCATGAAGAGTTGCAAAAAACTGAATTACATCCTTCCAAAAGAGCACAACACTGAAAATAAAGCAAAGAGTAGAAAAGCAGCTAATTCCTAGTTTCCTTCTCTGTGGAATCAAAGGCTCCATTCACTGTGTCTATTGTGTGTCACCTGCTGCTAGTTCACTCTTCAGTGGTCATGACATCAGTTGTGTCTTCCTTTTTGCTTACTCTGATATGTCTCCTGCAGGTCTTCCCAAGACCATGTTCTATGTACTCTCCAGCTCCACTCTTCCTCTTACTCAGTTACTCTTCCTCTTACTCAGTTTCTCTTCCCTTTCCCCCTTGAGAATAGGAGAGGATGAACAAGAGAACCAACTGAATGAACACCAGGGAATTACAGGAAGCAGTTGGTTTCTTTTTTTTTAATTACAGTTTTTTATTTACAAGACATATCCATGGGTAATTTTTCAGCATTGACCTTCTGTTCCAGCTTTTCCCTTCCTTCCCGCCACCCCTCCCCTAGGTTGCAGGTAGTCCAATACACATTAAATATATTAAAGTATATGTTAAATACAATATATGTATACATATTTATACAGTTATCTTGTTGCACAAGAAAAATCAGATTTAGAAATAAGGTAAAAATAACATGAGAAGGAAAACAAAAATGCAAGCAGACAATAACAGAAGGAGTGGAAATGCTGTGTTGTGGTCCACACTCATTTCCCAGTGTTCTTTCGCTGGGTATAGCTGGTTCTGTTCATTACTGATCAATTGGAATTGATTTGGATCATCTCATTGTTGAAGAGAGCCATGTCCATCAGAACTGATCATCTTATAGTATTGTTGTTGAAGTGTATAATGATCTCCTGTTCAAGCAGTTGGTTTCTTGTGTATTATTATGTATGCATTGTTAAATAAGGGAAATAGTGAGAATTGACACATTTTGTATAATTTTTATTTGAGAATCATAAGATCATGGATTGAAAACTGGAAGAGAGCTCTGAATTAAACTAGTACAAATCCTAATTATGTTAATGAAGAAATTGAGTTTCAGGCAAGCTAAATGATTTTCCTGTGGTGACATAGATAGTAAATATCAGAGGTAGGCTTGAACACTACTGCCTGCATAGATTCATGAAGAAAGGCATCTTAGCAACAACATTGTTTGTTGCACTATTTTTTTCTTTATATATATATATAGCTTTTTATTGACAACATATGCCTGGGTAATTTTTACATCATTGTCCCTTTCACCCACTTCTGTTCCAACTTTTCCCTTCCCTCCCTCTACTTCCTCTAAATGGCAGACAGTCTCATAGATGTTAGCATGTTAAAGTATATCTTAGATACAATATATGTGTGCAGATCCGTACAGTTCTCTTGTTGCACAAGAAAAAATGGATTCAGAAGGTAAAATTAACTTGGGAAGAAAAACAAAAATGCAAGTAGTCCACGTTCATTTCCCAGTGTTCTTTCTCTGGATGTAGCTGATTCTGTCCATCATTGATCAACTGGAACTGAATTATCTCCTCCCTTTGTCGAAGATACCCATTTCCATCAGAATGCATCCTCATACAGTATTGATAATGATCTCCTGGTTCTGCTCATTTCACTTAGCATCATTTCATGTAAGTCTCTCCAAGCCTCTCTGTATTCATCCTGCTGGTCATTTCTTACAGAACAATAATATTCCATAACATTCATATACCACAATTTACCCAACCATTCTCCAATTGATGGGCATCCATTCAATTTCCAGTTTCTAGCCACTACAAAAAAGGCCACAAACATTTTTGCCTATACAGATCCCTTTCCCTTATTTAATATCTCTTTGGTATATAAGCCCAGAAGTAACACAGCTGGATCAAAGGGTTGGATAACATTTTGAGCATATTTCCAAATTGCTCTTCAAATGGCTAGATCCATTCACAACTCCACCAACAATGCATCTGCGTACCAGTTTTCCCGCATCCCCCCCAACATTCATCACTATCTTGTCCTGTCATCTTAGCCAATCTGACAAGTGTGTAGTGATATCTCAGCGTTCTGATCAATAGTAATTTGGGGCAGCCTTTCATATGAGTAGAAATAATTTCAATTTCATCATCTGAAAATTGTCGGTTCATATCCTTTGACCATTTATCAACTGGAGAATGGCTTAGTTTCTTATAAATTAGAATCAATTCTCTATATATTTTGGAAATGAGGCCTTTATTAGAACTTTTAACTGTAAATTGCACTATTTCTTACAGAGATTCTATTCCTTGAAATTGTATTCTGGAGTAAACACATCCTTTCTCGCTACACAAATTAGATAATATTTTTTCCACTTTAGGTTATTGTACTTCCCTGGGTTACATAAAAAACACTCCAAAATTGTGGTAAAACATGCTTATAATCTAGATCCAAGTTTATAGCTGGCACCTAACTATCCAACATCGCTGTGGTAGCTTCTTTCTTCTTCCAGATAAAAGATTTATGGCCAATGAATTGTCCCAATCTCCCTTCACTAAAGATTTAATTTGTGTTTATATATTTCCTCATAACATCTCCAAACGCCTAATAATTTGTTCAGATGATTTCTCTAGTCCTGCACTGTCTCTTTTTACTCTACAATTACATCACCTTTAGCCACCATTTCATTCTAAATCATATGGAAATGGTCTTTATCCTTAGTTTGTCTGACAGTATTACTGAAAATTCCATCTGACAGTTCTTACTTTTTCCTCCTGTCTAGATATTTCTTCCAAAATGAATCATAAATTGCTCCACTCTTTAAAGCTTATGTCATTCTTTTTTACACCTGGCATCTGAATCACTGAAGAAATGCCAGTCAGAGTCATCCCCAGTGACTTTATAATTAAGTTCCCAAAACATAGTAGGTACTTGATAACTGCTTTTTTGAACCACATCCCAGTGATGAATTATTCATGAGAACAGTTTCACAATTGAACTTCTTAAGTTCAGACAATCTCCATACATTTTCTTTTGGCCATGCTAGCCTTTCCTTTTACAACCCAGGACTATAAGCAGCCTTTCCTCTCTATCCCTGGGTCCTTTTTAAATTTTTTAGACTTCAGTGCTGAAAATACAAAATATTCCTATTTTTGGCTCTTCCAATGAATGGCATATTTATATTTGTAATTGAATTAGAAGAGAAGGCTTATATAGTGCATAGCATGCTATACTTGAAGTCAAGAATGCCTGAATCTTCCCTCTAATAGTTATTAAAGTATCACATTGGACATGCTATTTTACTTGTCTAAGCCCTACTTTCCTGATTCCTAAAAGAAAGAATTATGTCTGTACTACACATGACATAAACTTTTTGAGAAGTTGAACTGAGAAAACACAAATAATTGCAAACTCTTAAATGCTATCTAAATATTTATCCTTGTTATTAATTGGCTTAGGATATAAACTCATTAGAAACTTCAAATGTGAATGTCCATATTCTGATTCCAAACACAAAAATGGAAACTACCAAATACTTGAAAAGATTTTTTTTAATGGAAAAAGGTGGTGGGACACAGGACAACTGTAAACTTTCCTCCCTCCCCTCACAGGCATTTTAAATATGTTTTGTTGTTTTGTTAAAGCACCATTTTTTATCTCAGTCACTTTACAATGATTACTTGGCCCCTCCTTAAATATAATACTCTCTTATAGAAAGTACTTACACAAAACAAATAAATACATTGGCCAAGTCCAAAAACTTATTCATTTCTCACCTATAGTTCAGTACCTTAATTATGGAAGTATGTTCGATCATGATGCTTCTGGGGATTTGTTTTTTTTTTTTTTTTTTTTCAAGTAGATTTGAGTTTTATTTATTTATTTATTTTTATTATAGTAACTTTTTATTGACAGAATCCATGCCAGGGTAATTTTTTTTACAACATTATCCCTTGCACTCACTTCTGTTCCGATTTTTCCCTCCCACCCTCCACCCCCTCCCCTAGATGACAAGCAGTCCTACATATGTTGAATATGTCCTGGTATATCCTAGATACAATGTATGTGTGCAGACCCAAACAGTTTTCTTGTTGCACAGGGAGAATTGGATTCAGAAGGTAAAAATAACCCGGGAAGAAAAACAAAAATGCAAACAGTTTACATTCATTTCCCAGTGTTTTTTCTTTGGGTGTAGCTGCTTCTGTCCATCATTGATCAATTGAAACTGAATTAGGTCTCTTTTTCAAAGAAATCCACTTCCATCAGATTACATCTTCATACAGTATCATTGTTGACGTATATAATGATCTCTTGGTTCTGCTCATTTCACTTAGCATCAGTTCATGTAATTCTCTCCAAGCCTCTCTGTATTCATCCTGCTGATCATTTCTTACAGAACAATAATATTCCATAACATTCATATACCACAATTTACCCAACCATTCTCCAATTGATGGGCATCCACTCAGTTTCCAGCTTCTAGCCACTACAAACAGGGCTGCCACAAACATTTTGGCACATATTGGTCCCTTTCCCTTCTTTAGTATCTCCTTGGGGTATAAGTCCAGTAGAAACACTGCTGGATCAAAGGGTATGCACAGTTTGATAACTTTTTGGACATAATTCCAGATTGCTCTCCAGAATGGTTGGATTCATTCACAGCTCCACCAACAATGTATCAGTGTCCCATTTTTCCAACATCCCCTCCAACAATCATCATTATTTTTTCCTGTCATCTTAGCCAATCTGACAGGTGTGTAGTGGTATCTCAGAGTTGTCTTAATTTGCATTTCTCTGATTAATCATGATTTGGCTGCTTCTGGGGATTAAAAATGGTCACTTCATTGATCTGAGGGCTGCTGTTTTTTAATGTTGCTTTACATTATCATGTAAAATATTCTCCTGGATTTTTTATTTTCATTGGGCATTGATTCACACACTTTCATAATTAAAAAAAAATTCTCCATCTAATGTTCTCCTTTGATTCTTAACATTTCTTATTTTGTTTAGTTTTATCTGGATTTGAAATGGGCATGTTGAGCTCCCTTTTTGGTATACTAATTTCTTCTAATTTGGTTGTCTTTTCCCTCAGGTATTTCGATGTTATACACTGGATGCATAGGGATATCATATTGATTTATTAACTATGATAAATATAAGCATAATGTAGTTTTCATACTAATCTGTCAACTTCTTTTGTTTGTTGCTTTATCTTACATTGTGATTATCACTCCTGATTTTTTTATTCATGTGAGATATAGTAGATTCTTTTTCAGCCTCTCATTTTAATTGTATCTGAATATTTATGTTTCAAATGTATTTTTTTAAATAGTTATTGAGCTTTGCTTTCGAATCCATTGTGTCACTTCTGTTATTTGAGTGAATCTTTCTTATTCTAGTTGCAAATTATAATTGTTTTCCCTCCATCATATTCTGTTATAATCCTTTCTTTCATTGTGCCCCATTCCCTTTAAAAAGAAGAAAAAAGGATGGGGAAAGGGAATAAAATCAGTACTAATTGCCTGTACTTGTCTCAATCGAAATCCAATCTACTTTCCCTCCAGTCTTCTCTCTCTCTCTCTCTCTCTCTCTCTTTCTCTCTCTCTCTCTTTCTCTCTGTCTCTGCCTCTCTCTGTCTCTTTCTGTCTCTGTCTGTGTTTCTCATACACACACACACACACACACACACACACACACCCTGACTTTAAGTCCTTTTCTTCCCTCTCCTTGTTCCAGACTAAATCCCTATTTATTGAATTTATATACTATATCTTAGGTGTCCAGGACCAGGTGTATAGGACTACCAGTTCACCTCCAAGTTTGTATTATCTTCTCTTGTAGACCTTTACTTTCTCCAAAAAACTTCACATCTATTCCTGCTTCTTTCTTTTCCTATCCTGAAAATGGTAGTTCTTCATTTTTGATTTAAAATTGGTAAAAATGTCATAAACTTCTGTTCTCTGTTTTACTGTTGATTACAGTTTCTACTCTTTATGCTCATTTCTCCTGTTCCTGGAACATGACACTCCATGTCCCAATTCTAATCATTTTCATAACCTGTCCTTTAGGCTTGTAATTTTCCTCCCTGACTCCTGTCTTCCCTGACTTCCTTCAAATACCAGCTTAGTCACTCTTTCTTTAAAAAACTTTTCACAATCCCTCTTCATATTAAGCTTTCCTTCTTGAATTATTTCCAATTACCTGTCTACATTTTGTCTTTAAGTTGTTTGTGATTTTCTATCCCATTAAACTGTGAATCCTTGAGATCAGAGAGTGTTTTGGAATTTTCTTGGGTTTTTTTATTTGACTTTTTTGCATTTCTAATTCTTTTTTTGTTCTTTAAAAATTTTTAGGTTATATATGTATATTCATTTTTACATATTTCCATGTGAATCATTTTAGGAGAGTAAAATAAGAACAAAAAAGAAAAACCATGAAAAAAAAACAGAAGAAAAAAAATGTGAAAATAATATGCTGCCATTTGCATTCTGTTTTCATAGTGCTCTTTCAGGATGTAGATGGCATTTTCCATCCAAAGTTTATTGAAATTGCCTTTAATCATTGATTTGCTGAAAAGAGTCAAATCTATCCTAGCTGAATATCACATAGTCTTGTAGTTCCTGTGTACAATGTTTTCCTGGTTCTGCTTATTTCCCTCAGAATCAATTTGTGTAAATCTTTCCAGGCTTTTCTAAAATCAGCCTGCTCATTTTCTTATAGGACAAAAATATTCCATTACTTTCATACACCATAATTTATTCAGCCATTCCTCAATTAAAGAACATCTACTCATTTTTCATTTCTTTGCTACCACAAAAGAGCTACTATCTCTTTTTCTTTCTCTCTTTTTTTTTATCTCTTTGGAATACAGTCCCTCTCACATCTCAATTCATTACACATTGCCTGAAACACAGAAAGTATTTCCACTGTCCTTTGGTCTTGTTGGTCAATCAGTTAATAAACATTTATTTATTGCTTCCTATATCCCAGGTACAATTGCTAAATGTTCCTTTAGAAAGATGTTTCTCTTTTTCTTTTCCTTATAAAAGAGAATACCTGGTGGAGGCAATGCTTAAAGCAGAGGGATTACTTTGAAGCATCTTTGTTTTTTGTTGTTCATCCTTAGTTTCTTGAAGAGGACTGATGACATCATGAGATATTTTGCCTTGCACTTGAACTGTATTTAAGTGAGGCAGAGTTCCAAATCATCGGTCTTACTCTCTCTTTTAGAGTCATCAAAATCCAGTGACAAAAGTCAAGATGACTGATGATGACCCAGGATGCAATTTATGATCTTGGTATCTTTAATGTCTGATTGAGCTCTAAATGTTCCTGCTTCAGCCACCTTCATGATAGTTGGAAGAAACTGTTTTCACCCACACCCATTCTACCAGGGAAATTCTTCACATGCATGGGATACTACACTATCTCCCTAATTCATTGATGGGTTTGAGATCTATCAGTTACTGTCAAGCTGGATTAATGCATCTGCCAAAATGATCTTTTACAGGTGTGGCCACTGCCCATATTACAGCTTCTTGGAGTCACAGGTGAAAGTTGACTGACAGACATCATAGATAGATAAGCAGTCTTGGAAAGGGCTTGGTAAGCTCTCACATGAGTGGTGCTTGCATTCCCTGAAAACCCCATACACCAGAAGGTATTTAATAAATGCTTGTATACTTCATGACTTAAAACATTCTATTTTTTAAGTCATTCCACATAAATGTTCTTTTAACATATCTTTATCCTCTCCCTCCATCATACTGGGGAATATGAGGGGGAAAACAGCCATGTTCATTTGAACAAATGTGGTGAAGAAGGACCAAGAATTACTTTTGTTAATATGGAAAAAAAAAACAATCTCTAGAGAATATAAACTGACTTATTATGGGCCATTCTGCTAAGCAATCTGTTTTCTGTTTATTTAATTTATATTTGTGGTATTTGGTGGTTTAACTTTATTTAATCTATGTTTATTTTTTTTTTATTACAAAATGGCTTGGCTTCTTTACAAAGTCAGATTATAGAATAATGAGCCATTCAGTGTTTACCTGATGAAAGGGAGCCTGAAGGGAAGGTTAGTACTGTCACAGGCAATGTCTTATCCTCCAAGAGTAAAAAACAAGTCTTAAAGGCCTAGCTTAGTGTCCTAAATGTAGTAGACACTCAAAAGATTTGTCAGATGAATGAAGAAATGGGAAAATTACTGGAGAGGGGTAGATATCTGATAGCTGAGCAAATGGTGGTTTTCTGGAAGGGAAGAGAAAAGTTACGTTGAATATATTTTAAAAGAGTCATTTGAGACATTAGTTAAATAGGCAGAAAGAAAATGTTTTCTCATTGTTGAATATTGTAAGAAATAGAAGCTAATAAAAGTTAATTGACATAGTTCATTCTTACTGTTTTCTATAGGACTGTCCTCCACAAGCTGGAACTATGCAGGAGGTGATCCTGGATACATATAGTACAAACATACTCAGTATGGAACAACAGAAAAAGGAGGGGAAAATAACCAATGACTTTGTAGAAAGAGGACCTGAATTCAAATCTTCTCTCTGCCACATATTACCTATGTAACCTTGGGCAAGAATGTTTTGGGCCTTAGTCTCTTCATCAGTAAAATGAGGAGATTTAGACTATACATTCTCTAGAGTCTCTTTTAGCTCCAGACCTATGATTCTAATTTGCTGTTCATTTTATGTGTACACATAAATATTCAACTAAGGTCCTCCTCTCAGACTACTAGATGTAATCAAAATTATCCAGTTTAGAACTTACTCTGCTATCTTTTGTTTGTCCATAAATTGTTTGCTTATCCCTAAGACTGATAAGGAAGATGCTTCAAGTTCTTTAAATTTTTTTATCTCTCTCTCTCTTTATATATAGGTCATATATCCATTTTGACCGTACCTTGATAAAGAAACTTTTTTAAAAATTGCTTATGTCATATCACATGCTCACTAGTATTTTTTTCATCAAGAAATAGAATAATACATTAATTGATTAAATTTATTTCTAAACTATAAATCAAATGACTATGTAGATAACACTTCACAAAAGTCAGAATTTCATCTTTGTATGTACTTTTTCGATTGACAATCTTTTCTTGTCATTTAAAAAAAATGTATTGTAAAACATTATCACCCAGTGACTAATCTTCTGATGAAAAACTTCTTCAAATTTAGATTAGTTTATGGAGGACAGTCTAGGACCTGATTGACAAGACAGCTGGATAGGACTTTTTTATTCCTTATGTTCTAAAGGCATAATATTGAAGCATCTAGGATATCCTAGTAATCTTAGAGGAAGATCTTAGTCCTATATAGAGTCATTGATTTTTTCTCCTTTTTTTCTATTGTTCCATACTGAGTATGTTTGTGCTTATATGTACCCAGGATTATCTCCTGCATAGTTTCAGCTTGTACTTAAATTCCCACAGAACTGAGAGGTAGGCTATCCTTGTTCTCCTAATTTGCTTATAGTATTACCCTTTATGTCTAAATCATGATCCCTTTTCAACCTTATCTTGATATAGAATGTTAGGTATTGGTCAATGCCTAGTTTTTGCCACATTGTTTTCCAATTTTCCCAGAAATTTTTATCAAATAGTGAGTTCTAATCCCAGAAGCTAGAATCTTTGAGTTGATCAAATACTAGGTTACTATAGTCACTGACTGTTTTGTCTTGTGTACTTAACCTATTCCACTGATCTACTACTTTATTTCTTATCAATACCAAATGATTTTGATAACTTCTGCTTTATAATATAGATTTATATCTGATATAGTTGAACCATGGAATGATTTCTTAAATTATAAAAATGGCAGAAGAAGGAAAAAACAAGATAACCTGTTGAGAGATTGCTTGTTTGTTTTTGGTTTTCCAAGTGTTCAATCATTGACTGACTAAAGTGATTGACAGACCTGTATATGTCATGACATTGTTAGTCTGAGCCTCCAATGATGGCTCTGTGATGAGTGCTACAAAATGGTCTGGTGATGAAGAAAGCTGAGTTGGCTCTCATACAGACTTCAACTTCCTGACTGAAAAGGTCTCAGAGTCCCAGTGGGATTTAGTGGCTTAGAACAAATTGAGTCACTCTTGGACTCCTCTGGCTCAGGCTGGGCTCACTGCTCACTTGGTCTCTACACCCTGATTCCATGTTGACCATTCTGTGATATTTATTAAAGGTGTGGATGCAGAGTACAGTGTGTTTTGGAAATGAAGGGTCTGAAGTTCTCACAGTCTTTTATTCAAAAAGACATGAGTAAGTGGTGCTACTCACAAGTAGTTTTTTGTTCAGTTGTTTTCTGCTAAAGATGTTTTCTCTTCAATTCTCATTAGTGGAGAATCCACTTCAAAACAACAACAGAGTTTCAGTAAGGTTTTACAGATCTGCCAAAACGCAGACCACAAAACACCTTTAATGGGACAGAACTCTGTGCCATCAACACAAGAATGAATCATTCCCACCCAGGTTTCCAGAACTTCACCAGAGAATTTATGATTGGTTCCCCAAAGGACTGAAACAAATTTTTTCTCTATGGAATAATCATGGAATTACAAAATTTGAGAGTTAGAAAAAAGTTTAGTGGCAATCTAGCTCAGCCTATTCCCTAAAAACAATTTCCACTATTACATTCTCAACAAAGAATCACCCAATTTCTTCTCAAAGATCTTCAGTGAGGGGAAATTCATTAATTTCCCCAAATTAGCTTATCAGTACCTCAAACAAAGCTGAAAATATGAGCAGTTATTAGAACTAATCAAGAAAAGAAATGATTTGTCCATAAAATGAGCTTTGTGAGGGCTTCAGGTCTTTTAGAAGATGGTGATAGTGGGTGTGGTTTATGAAAAATTTTCCTCTTAGATCAAGAAAGTTGCTATCTAATGCCTCAGTTCTTTGACTATAGTGATCTGGTCCCATTTTACTTTATTTTCCTGTTGAGCAATCTCTTTTATTTATCAACTAGTAATTCATGTCATGATTGGAGCCAGTCACCATAAAAGGGACAAGTGACAAATAGAACAAATTTTTGTGGAAAAAACCAACAATACTGCCTGTGATGATAGTTGACTTGCTTTAAAAAAAAAACATTATAAACAACTTGAAAACTATATCATAACTGCATTCTGTTTTCCTCTCTTTAAAAAAAAAACATACAAATTCATATTATTGTGATAATTCAACATTTCTACTTTTACAATCAATATTTTAGGCCATTCACTTTAGAGGTTATTATATTTATTATATTCACTTCTTAGAATCATAGATTTAGAACTAGAAGGACATGAAAGACCAGTTAGTTCAATGTCCTCATTTTGTAGATTAAACAACTAAACTGCAAAGGAGTTAATGTGACTTGCTCAAAGTCACAAAAAATGTAAGAGGTTCTGAACTCAGGTCCTCTTACAGGACTCTTTCAGTGACTCTGGCTTCCTTTTACTTTAATACAAATTATTATCTTTATAACTTTTCCTTAATATCTCAGGATTTTTTGTTTGTTTTATTCATGAAATTTGAAGAGTAGAGTAATATTTTGGGCAGTGTCTAGGCTGCAAAGATTGTTTTGCAAAAGAAAAAAAGAAGTTGGATTTTACATGATGCCTTTGGAATGAGCTTTGCTTGGCCAAGTTTTTTATTGAGGTAGAAAACCATATGCTGCCATTTTCTTAGTAAAGTATCTCATAGTCAAATGCTAAAATGTATTTTAAAAGTCAGTGTTATCAGGTAGGAATACCCAAAATCAAGAAGTTCTAAAAGCAGTATCACATTTCTAAGTCAATTGTGTGGCCTGAAATCAATTGTTTTAGTGGTTCTATATATTTTAAACTTTTTCCCAAGACGTTTAAAGGCCCTTTAAAGCAAAAATATGTAGTCTGCTATTGAAGACCTTCCCAGGCTTTTATTTCTCCTCAAACATTCTACATCCATGCTGACTCTATATGTATGTGGAGGGTGTCTGATATCAATATTAAATCCCAAATTCCTAGAAAAAATATTTTGAAGCCATTCAACTTTTAGTAAGTGTTCACAATGCAAAAGGCAATATGTTAATAAGGAGGAACAAAATTACTAAATAACCTTTTATCAGATAGCCTATATTCTTCTAGGAGGGAACACAGAAATTTTTTATGCCTAACAGTAAATGGTTCCATATCTATGCACATTTGTGTCTCAATTGCTCCATTTATATAACTCTGAATTCATTGTTACCAACATGAACATGTATTCTCAGGTATATTTGTATGATGTATAATGGTCCTTTGGTTATTTCTGAATTTCATTTTACTTTATTTCAGGCTGAGGACAAATATGACAGGTCTGAGAAGAGTAATGTCGGCCTGAAAATCTACAAAGCTTCTAAAACTGAAGACTCTTCTGATCCCTGATTAGGATCACTAACATTTACTGTAAATTGCTCACATAATCTCCTTTATGAAATCTAGCTCTAATGAAGCCTTTAAAAATTTACTGTCTTTCCCAGAAATTCTTATTGAACAAAAAACAACAACAACAACAACAACAAAAAAAAAAACATAAGGAACAGATTTAAATTTGGCTTTTGTTACTACAGTTTTTACTGGAAACACCCTGTGACTTTCAATGGATTTTATATGACAACAAATTTTATTTTATGGCTTCTGTGTAATTGTTTATTAAATGCAGTGATCAGACAGATCTTTTCATCTTTACCTCTTGACTAGAAGCCTGATAAATATCAAAACAAACAATGTAAAAGATTCAAAATTGGTAGAAATTCTCTATATGTGATTTCTTATCCTCCTTTGTTCTTTTGAATTTCTTCTTAGAACTCAAACCAGGTCATTTCATGAATTTGTTTTGCAGGTATAGCTTCTTCCTTTGTCATAGTCTTTTTCTATTTTATTCTTGTGTTTCTTTTTCACATTAATCTGTCCTATTTAAATAAATTTCTCAGGATATGTATTTTTTCCTATATTGAAAAAATCCCTCATTAAATACAGCTTATTATCTCCTTTTGCAATTTGTTTATACTAAAATTTGAAAATTTAATGTATGAAATATTGTAGGTTTTCACCATTGAGGTTAGAATTTTAAAATATATGAATGTAAGCCACCTGTCAGATTGGCTAAGATGACAGGAAAAAATAACAATGATTGTTGGAGGGGATGCGGGAAAACTGGGACACTGATACATTGTTGGTGGAGCTGTGAACGAATCCAACCATTCTGGAGAGCAATCTGGAATTATGCCCAAAAAGTTATCAAACTGTGCATACCCTTTGATCCAGCAGTGTTTCTACTGGGCTTATACCCCAAGGAGATACTAAAGAAGGGAAAGGGACCAGTATGTGCCAAAATGTTTGTGGCAGCCCTGTTTGTAGTGGCTAGAAGCTGGAAACTGAGTGGATGCCCATCAATTGGAGAATGGTTGGGTAAATTGTGGTATATGAATGTTATGGAATATTATTGTTCTTTAAGAAATGACCAGCAGGATGAATACAGAGAAGCTTGGAGAGAATTACATGAACTGATGCTAAGTGAAATGAGCAGAACCAAGAGATCATTATATACGTCAACAACGATAGTGTATGAAGATGTAATCTGATGGAAGTGGATTTCTTTGAAAAAGAGACCTAATTCAGTTTCAATTGATCAATGATGGACAGAAGCAGCTACACCCAAAGAAAAAAACACTGGGAAATGAATGTAAACTGCATTTTTGTTTTTCTTCCCGGGTTATTTCTACCTTCTGAATCCAATTCTCCCTGTGCAACAAGAAAACTGTTTGGGTCTGCACACATACATTGTATCTAGGATATACTAGGACATATTCAACATATATAGGACTGCTTGCCATCTAGGGGAGGGGGCGGAGGGTGGGAGGGAAAAATCGGAACAGAAGTGAGTGCAAGGGATAATGTTGTAAAAAAATTACCCTGGCATGGATTCTGTCAATAAAAAAGTTACTATAATAAAAAAAAATTAAAAAAATATATGAATGTAAGCAACAAAAACTCAAATTAAATCTAGAGTTGAAATGGGATATCAAATTACTTCATGAACACTTAAAAATATACCATTAAAAATTTTCCTAGTTATTTCTAAATTCATTCTCTTGAATCAGTATAATATCACATAATTAATATTTTTAATTCCAGAAAATTAATGATTCCTAAGATCAACCAGAACCATATAGATATGGCCTAAGAAATATCCCTTATGGATGTATAATAGAGGTGATAAATAGATTTAAGGGATTAGATCTGGTAAATAAAGTGCCTGAAGAACTATGGATAGAGGTTTGTAATATTGTACATGAAGTAGGAAAAGAAAAGGAATGGCTACTGATAAAGCTTTACTAATAGCCAGGAAAAGAAGGAAAGGGAAAGGCAAAGAAGAAAGGGAAAGATACACCCAACTTAATGCAGAATTCCAAAGACAAGCAAGATAAGGTTTTCTTAAATGAGCAATACAAAAAATAGAGGAAAACAATAGAATGGGAAAGAACAAATTTCTTCAGAAAAAAAAAATTGGAGACATCAGGAGAGTGTTTTATGTAAAGATGGATATGATAAAAGATGAAAATAGTAGGGACTTAAGAGAAGTAGAAGAGATAAAGAAGAGATGGCAAGAATATACAGAAAAACTATACAAGATCTTAACACACTATTGATGGTATGGTTGTTGATTTAGAACCATATATGCTAAAGAGCAAAGTCAAGTGGGCCTTAAGAAGCACTGTTAACAAAAAGGCCAGTGAAAGGGGCAGCTAGGTATTGCAGTGGATAGAGCACCAGCCCTGAAGTCAGGAGGATCTGAGTCCAAATCTGATCTTAGACATTTAATACTTCCTAGCTGTGTGACCCTTGGTAAATCACTTAATCCCAATTACCTCAGAAAAAAAAAAAAAAGCCAATGAAAATCATAGAATTTCAGCTGAACTATTTAAAGTCCTAAAAGATGATTCTATTAAAGTACTATAATCAGAATGTCACAAAATTTGGAAAACTCAATAATGACCACTGAAATGGAAAAGGACCTATAGAAAGCCAATGCCAAAAAATGTTCAAACTTTAAAACAATTGCTCTCATTTCACACTCCAGCAAAGATATGTCTTAAAACTTTGAAAGCTATTTTTCAATAATATGTGAACTGGGAATTATGAGCTGGAATGCTCATAATGCGAGCTGGAAACTGGAGATACAGGAGGACAGAGAGTCTGGCATATCATGATCCACAAGGCCATAGAGTCAGATGCTAGTAAACAGCATTAGGTCCAATAATGAATATATGCATAGTGTCTTTAGTTTTTTTTCCTTCATACTCCCAACTCTGGAATAGTGTCTGATTTGATAAATTCTTGCATAATTTAATTTTATTAAATTAAATTGATTCATATTAAGGAAAATTTTCATTCATTTTTTTTCTTTTTGTGAACATTTATTCAGCATCTGTAATATGAAAGTCACTGGTGATAAACCCCAGGTATTTTTTTTTAATTTAAAAAAGGAAAAACAGTTGCCAATATCAAGAAACTTACTACATGAGTTTATGAGATTTTAAAAGTCAAATCAACACAATTTGAGAAATGAGAAAGCACTATCAACTATGGGTAGCATGAAAAGCTTTCCAAAGAAATTCCCACCTGAGATGAGTCTTGAGATAAATTATATATTCGAAGAAGTATTGAGGAGCTAGTTCAGTGCAAAGAACCTCCTGTGTGTAAGCAGAACAGGACATATTGATTTGGGGGTACAGCAGTTAGGTTGACTGACATCTAGAGTACACAAAATACCAATGTGAAATTGTAGGCTGGAGCCAAATTGCAAAGGACTTTAAAAACTGAATGGAGGAGTGTGAATTTTTTATCCTAATGACAAATGGGAGTCCTCAAAGATTTCTGAGTAGGAATGGGTCATATTTTGACAAGTGATTTAATGCAGCCAGTGATAAAATCTGCCTAGATTCTTCTATTTGCCCTGTATCTTACTAGTTATTTTTGCCTTAAGAAGCAAGAACATAAATTCAAGACACTGCACAATGAATCAGGTGGTAATAGTTCCTGTCTCATCTCTCTGCCAATAACATAGTTTTGTTATTTTGGATAAATCACAGTTTCTCTGGATCTCAGTTGTTTCATCAGCACAGGTGTGTACTTTAAGGACTGGGGTTTTCTGTTGATAATTCATAATTATTTTGCCTTCTCACAATTCTCATCGTGAATTAAGCTTTATATCTGGCATAAATTTTCTGTTTTTGTAGGACTAGTGAGTGAAAGTAATCTGGAGAAAGTGGCTGACTCACTAACTTGCTGATCATGTGACCTAAAAGCTCTCTGTAAAATAAAGGAACTGAAATAGAAACATTTCTGAAGTACTTTCTAGCTCTGAGGTCTATGTCTTTTTGATATGAATTGTAAAGAACAAAATTCCCCATACAAATAGAATCTCAATGAATATTTCTATTGGTGATGATGCTGGCAGAATTTTGAATGCAAATTCCAGCTGTTCTATGTAGAAAATGAATGTGAGACTCACATTTGGAAAGAGACTCACATGTAACTCCTGTAGTGAGAACTGTCTTTGTATGACTGACTTAAAGGGAGGCAAAATAGACCCTCTAGTGTCTTCTCCCCTCACTCTTCTCTTGCTCATTCCTGCCAGAATAAAAAATAGGAGATTGGGGCAATTGGTCACTCTGGTCTCCTTAGAAAGAGGAGAATATATCAGACTAGAATTATTTCAATCTGTCCCTTAAGTATTGTTAATCTATAGGATATGATCATATTCAATTTAGTTCCTGATCTTTTGGTCATTTTGGGGGGGAAGGACACTAAGCTCTATATCTAAGGCTTTAATCCCTTTTCTATCAAATACCAGTTCCACAGTGAATAGCAAAGAAACTCATTATCCAAATCATAGCAAACCATAAATCAGAAAAATTCTACATAGGTGAGTTCAGAAGGCTCTACCACAGTTAGGTCCAAGTAGTTGACATGAATATTTATAATTGAGGTATCTTTAAATTTGCATGTATCACATTTCTTTCAAGCTACTACAATTCTGCTTTGTCCACAGGGCAGAGTGCCTTCTTTGGTGCAGGTACACCATGCTGGCTGGTCCTGGGTCAATATCTTCCTTCTCACACAATTAATTCCAAAGTTAATAGGAGAAGGAATTTGCAAGTGTCCTTGTATGGCTTCTTCTGACCTCCACATGAGCACTTGCTTCATGTGAGTACTCCAAAAAAAAAATAGCCTTTTAGATCAACAAACATACATTAGACACTTAAACAAAGTGGCCAGCCCATCAAAGTTGCACTCTCAGCAGTAGAATTTGAATACTTGGCAGTTCTTCCCAAGGTTTTGTTTCCCTGTTGATCATGAGCCTTCCAGTTGAGAGAGCAATAAATCCCACATACTTATATATCCCAAACAACTCCAATTTGGAGGGAGACGGGAAATTGACATGTATATTTATCATGCCTTTCATTTGATTTCTTGATAACTTTGTATAAAAACTTCGAGTGACTTTTTATTTTTTATTTTTAATTAAAGATGTTTATTTTCAAAACATATGCATATGATAATTTTCAACATTCACCCTTGTAAAACCTTGTGTTCCAATTTTTTCCCTCTCTTCTACCCTACCCTAGATGACAAGTAATCCAATAGATGTTAAATATGTGCAATTCTTCTATGCGTGTTTCCATAATCATTATGCTGTACAAGAAAAATCAAATCAAAAAGGAAAAAAAATGAGAAAGAAAACAAATGCAATCAAACAATTTGCATTGATTATAAAATGTGGGAGAAGGGTGGAGGTAATAAAAATGTATATAGTACTTGCTATTTGCTAGGCACGATACTGAGTGCTTTAAAATATCTCATTTGGTTCTCATAGCAATCTTGTAAGATATAGGTGCTGTGGTTTGGTTGAAGAAACTGAGACACAGAGGTTGACTTACTCAGTGTCCCATAGATAGTAAGTGAGTCCAGATTAAAACTCAGGTGTTCCTGTCTCTAGACCCAGCATTCCATTTAATGTGCTATCTGCCTAAAAAACAAGACATCATGATTCAATCAATCAATAAACATTTATTAAGCTTTTCTATACACAAAAAAGGCAAAAGATAGTTGTTGCCCTCAAGGAGCTTACAATCTAAGTGGAAATCATGCTTCTTCTGATCAGGAATTTTAGAACCCGAAAATAGGAAAAATATTTATATATAAAGTTCTATTCACAGTTAACATTTTCCTCAATTTGAAAGTCATTATTAGAGATTTGGAAAAAAAAAATCAGAAAACATTCCCTTTTCACAGCTCCTTTCTGGTAAATCCATATTTTTTTCTCTTTTTTTCCTATCTCTATCTTGGCCTCCACCTCTCTGTCAAAAAAAACTTTTCTGAATCAATCTAAATAGTGTTCTAGAGAGTAGTTAAACTAACAGATATTATTTCAAGTTAACATTCAGAAATTGCTATTTGAGTTTATTTCTAAATGGGTAAAGAAAAAATAAATAAGATGATGCCAAACTTCCCTTCTCTTCCCTTCCCTTCCTTTCCCTTCCCTTCCCTTTCTTTTCCTTCCCTTCCCTTCCCTTCTTTTCCTCTCCTCTCCTTGCTATCCTAATCATTTTTCAGATCTCAAATCAAGTTCATTCTCTTCTGCCATCTTCACCTAGATTGTAAACACTCCCCATCCATGGCTTGCCATAACTGTTGTTCAATAACCAAGATTGGAGCTATCCAATGTATTTAGTTAGGAAAAACTGAATTTGAAATCTGCCTCCAATTCTTAGTAGTCAAATAATCATAGGTAAGTCATTTAATAATAATAATAGCAGCTAGCAATTTATACAAAGTAACCCACAAGACTTTTTATAGTTTTAATCTATTAAAACCCCAAACTACACTGAAATTTTTGGGACAACTTGTATTATCTCATTTTGTCCTCATAAGAATATGATGAAATAGGTATTATTATAGCCCATTTTACAAGTGAGAAAATTGAAACCTAGAGAGGATTAATGACGTGCCAAAAGAAATAAACTCAAGTGTCTGAGGTTGGATTCAAAGTCAGATCTTCCTGCCTTCAAGTATGACACTCTCTTCACCATGCACCATGCCATGCCTTCCATTGGCCTTCTCTGAGTATCAGATTCTTCGTTTTTAAAATGGGTTAATATTTGCCACAATGGTTGCCATATAGATCAAAGGCAATAAGGCATGGAAAGTGCTTTGCAGACTTAAATTTGATATAGAAATGTTAGTTACTATGATTATTTCTTGGTTGATTGATTTGGTTACTATGATGATTTATTGGTTGACTTAAGAAACTGATGTCACAAACATATGATGTTAAAGAGAGTTAAAATGGTAATCCTGGCTTTACATTTACTCTTCCCCTACAAGGAAAGATGGTGTTCTAGATGGAGTATCCTCAGATGAACTTTTGATATTCTGACTTCAAGTCCACATGTAGGAGATATGAAAGGAAATGTACAAACTGATGAAGCAATCCACCTCAAGATTATCATCTGAAGGCATTCAAGTGGTATGGTAGAGAATTTTAAACTTTTAATAACAAAGACCAGAATTCAAATTCGTCCTGAGATACTAGCTGCATGACCCAGGAGAAATCATTTAGCTCTCTCCTTCTCATTTATAAAATGGGAATAATAACATCTATCTCAGAGTATTATTGTAAGAATCAAATGAGATAATATATATAATAATGTGCTTTGCAAACTTTTAAGCATTACCATCTGTAAAATGGAGATAAGAATAGTACCTATTTCCCAGTGTTGTTGTGACAATCAAAAGAAACAATAAATGTAAAGCACAATGTAATGATAATAAGATACGGATGGAATTTACAAAGCTGCTCATCCTTATTGGGAAAAAATACTCCATAAGCAGCCCTTATCCCTTAACAAATCATGGTCATTAAATTTTCTTGAATTTAAATCTGTAGGATATAAATATATTTAGACTACTCTAGCAAGGGTGTGCCCACCTTGATAGAGCTAAAATAGTTTTAAAGAAGCTGATTTTTTTTTTTTTTTAGTATAGGAGTAACTTAGACAGTGGGAGAATTGGGATCATGAGTTGAAATGGTCTTGTTAAAGGTCTTACATTTTATTGATTTTATATTAAACAACTGATTTCAATCAACAAAATATTGAACTCATTCCAGCCAGTCCCCTCAGGGAAGATAGTATTTTTGTTCTAAAAACACTTCTCACTGACCTTTTTACCTTTACTCATACAGGGTTCCCCCAGATGTGAATTTAATGGTTTCAACCTTGAATATTATCAAACTCATAAAGCATGAAACCTACCCTACTGGAGGCAGTCTTCATAATTTAACTGGTTAAGCTGCCTGGGGCTCTTGGGGTCCAACAGTGTACCTGCCCAAAAAATCATAAAGTTAGTGGTGCTATTTCTCCTACTTCCAGGGTTCCCATGACTTGACCTCCTACACAGGTCTCTTATCCATCTCAGGGGCAAAGCATTAGGGAAGAAGAAATTATGGCATAAAACAAAGACTATATTATTTGGTCCATGTGTTATGGGTTACTCCATTTGATTCTCTGAACAAGGGATTGTCTGCCTTCAACTTTTCCAGGCTTTTAAAATCCTTTTTATAGTCTGTTCAGCCAATTTAATGAGGACCACTTGAGAAACATAAGAGAATGACATCATTCTGCTCATAGCTCTCTCTCTTTCTACCTCATCAGGATATGACTTATTCTAAGCAGGACAATAAGGACTTGCTCTTTCAAGTTTATGAAGCACACATGGAAAGGCTAGTTTCAAAACACTGACCAAGCAATTTATGTTGTAAATCTGCCTCTCCTCCCCAACTCATCCCTCAGAATTGAATTGAATTTTATTGTGGCTTCTACTTTTTTGATGCCACAAAATAGCTTTGAGAAGAGAGTTCCATTTTCATTACAATTTATTCAAATACCTGTGAACCAAATGAAATTAATTTAAAGACCCCGAGAAAACACAGAGAGATAAAAAAGGCTCCTTCTTTGAAAACTGGCTGACATCACAGAAGTATTCAAGTTACAAGGGTCTTCTTTCACTGCCAGCAAAGGAAGAAGTACAGACGGTTCCAATAGTGCCATAAATTTATTTCCTAGAGTAAAAAAATTATGAAGCACTCTGACCTAATAGACTTCCAGGTGATCCAGACTATTTAAAGCAATTCAAAGCCCCTTAGAAAAAAAATACTCAAGTGGTATTGATTGCATTTATGTATAATTGTCTAATAAGACAAGATTAGTATTATCTCTTTGGATAATTTCCCCCCTTTCCCCACATCCCACAAAAATTCCCATCTATTTAGCTGATGTGGCTATCATTTGAAAATCACAAATGTTCTGAGTTTGAAGACATGGTTGCTAACATGAAACCTAGTGAAGATCAAATGGAATACTACATGTAAAGCATTAAAATGCTATATGAATACTAACTATTATTGTCATTGTTGTTATTATTACTAGTAGTATTACTAATAATAATATTAGGATTACTAGTAGTGGTATTTTTAGTAGTAGTAGTAATAATAGAATAATAATACTATTCTAAAACCTTAGAGATCACCTAATCTAGCTTTCTCATTTTACAGACAAAAAAAAATTGGCTGAGAAAACTTGGATGTCTTTTACAAAGTCATCAAGACAGTTTCAGAGCCAGGTCTGGTAACAGGAGGAGAAATAGAAAGAGGAGGAGTAAATGAATATTTGACTAGACTTTGACAGTAAAAAAGAACACTGTTTCAAATGTTTTCCTGTTTTTAAAATGAGAAAACTGAATTAAGTGATCTTTAGATTTTATTCTAGCCCCAAATTGTTATGATTCTAAGTATAAAAAAACCAAGGCAAAGCTGTTCCTAGGAGGGACTAGGCCCAGAGCTAACTAATTGTTCATATAGTCAGTTAATTAATAGAAAGTTGTTATGGAAAGATCTTCACATGTGAATCTTATAATAAATGTGCAAAGGAGGGCATTGCAAATGACCTTCTTTAACAGTTTTTCTGGCTCCTGATAGATGTGTGTCCTACTACCGAGGTTTTCCTTACAAAGAGCAGTATGATGGTGGTAGGAATAGTGTTTGACATATAGGCCAGGCTACTTTCCCTAAAAGGGAGGAAA
The DNA here is from genome assembly GCF_902635505.1 of Sarcophilus harrisii. Taxonomy (NCBI): domain Eukaryota; kingdom Metazoa; phylum Chordata; class Mammalia; order Dasyuromorphia; family Dasyuridae; genus Sarcophilus; species Sarcophilus harrisii. Next base: position 173,610,310 of record NC_045426.1, on the reverse strand, counting down.
GCCGTTTTTGAGACTTAATTGTTTCAGGATCCTAAGGTTCTAGGTTGGACCTTTCCAGAAAACTAACATGAAATTAGGCTTTCTGTTTTTATACAGAATAAATAGTTTGAGTTGTAGGTTTTTTAAAATATATATTTCAAATAGGAAGCTAAAAACATTTGCTTAATGAGACCACAAAAACAGGATAAAACACTCATGTTGCTCATAATGATAGTATCTGTCATATATTGTTGGAAAGACAATAATGTTTGATCTGTGATTTTGATTCAGAAATAGGACTTAAAAGGCTATAGCACAAGAGTAAGTGCCCCCCACCAAAGTTGATAGATGTCCTACAATCATAGAAATCATCTCAGTCAACACAACCTTTGGACCAGATACATTTCCATATGAAGCATCTATATCTCTGAAGAAGTGCCATGTACTTGCTTCATATCCTTTTCATACTATGACTACAAAAACCTCCTTTTGTTAATTCTTAGAAGGTTAGCAGGAGCAACAAGGTGAGGCAATGGATAGTAGCCAGGTATAGAGTGAGGAGAACCTGAGTTCAAATCCAAAGTTCTTAGTACAATTTTAAGCTTTTAAGTCTTTTACCTACACTAAGATTTTTGAGGTACCTATATCTGCTATATATGGATATGTACATGTATGATTATTATATGAAATGGTTTATATTAAATATACACATATATATGTAATTCTAGTCTATATCCAATATATGTCCTTCCTTCCACAATTTTTCTTTTCACAATCCCAAAATCTTTATTATTTTACAATCACTTGTGCCATAAATTAATAGACTTTTAAAAGGGGGTGGGTTCCAATAGCTCAGACTCTTTGCTATTGGTTTGTGCAAATTAAAAGGCTTCCCTAGGTGGCTCCAGCTAATGTTTCATTTGATCCCAAATGTCTTTTTCTTTGGCTTCTTTCTTTTTCTGATCATCTCCCTTCACACATTCCAGAAAACTATCTCTGCTCTTACAGGGTCTAATATATTCAATATGCACATTTATTCTTAAGGCTAGAACTTCTCATAACCTATTTGTTTACAACAATATCTATACTATGTTCAGAAACATAATATACTCATCCAGTCTTGAGTAACATTTAAGGGGCATTTCCTAATGATCTGTGCCCACACCATTCACATGCAGCATCTAATTTTTCTTGTTGAATTGCCTACACATGGTTAAAAGGGTGATGCCATGTTTGAGAATTCACGATCCTTTATATCATTACAGTGGGATTCAAAACCACTTTAAAATATAATTGGGAGATATTTAACATAAGATATAAAATTGTAATAGAGATATTGTTAATTTGTGGTTTATTAAGTCAATATGTAACTTGAAAAGATCAGTTATTTGAATTTTATACCACTGGCCTGGAGAATTTACACCTAGTGCTTTTCCTCTCTCCTTTTTGTATTAGTCACTTTGGCAAGTCATTCAAATCTCTTTCCCTTAACTGAATAAGCTGCTTTGAAAAAGATGAGAAGCTATGAGATTGAGGAGACCAAGAAACACCCCAGCAAGCTCTGTGTCATAATCTTCCAATGGCTAGAAGGCGCCAATGAATCTCCAAAATAATTATGCAAAAATACAATGAACACAAATAATATCATGACATAATGTTAGGTTTTCTGTTTTTATTCAAAATAAACGGTTTGATTTGTAGGGTTTTTTAAAATATATTTTTCAAATAAGAAACTAAAAACATTTGTTTAATGAGACCACCAAAATAGGATAAAACACTGGTGAAGTTGTTGCCAATGATGATAGTATCTGTCATATCTTGTTGGAAGGACAAAAATTTTTGATCTGTGATTTTGATTCAGAAAGCTTAATGGACTCATAAAGAACTGGATTAAAGTTCCAACTTTATCATATACTAGCTCTGTGACCCTAAACAAGTCCCTTTAATTTGCTCTATCATCCCTCTAAGACTAAAAGGTACAGATATGATATTGATCAGGTATTAGTAGAGATGTTTCCATGCTGGCAATTCCCCACATTGAGAACATGGAAGATCTGGAATTTTTTTTCAAAATTAATCACAGATCTGCCATTTTAATGGCAGATCCTGATCATGCAATTATTCTATCAAGAACAGACAAGAACAGTAGCATTTGAGGGCAGAATTTCATGGATATCTGAAAAGAAGAAAACAATATGAGCTCAGGATGGGAAGAATGCCAATGAAATCACTTTTCCCTAGAGGAAAGTAAGACGGGCAAAGGTTTCAATTATCTATCTTCACTTCGGCTGAATGTTCAGACTTGGTTTCATGAAAAGAAACACTGGCTTTGACATAGTCCCCTCAGAGCCTTTACTGCCCACGGGTCAACTCAGTGCTACTCATGTCCTTTCTGTTTAGCAAAGCTTACATTTACTAGTCATGTACCAGGGGAGAAAAAATCGTATTGTGTGGCCCATGATGAAAACCAGAAGGGGGAGCAGATCATTGAGCAGGACACAAAGCCTCCCTTTCTGTTTCTAAAAGAAAATGACAATGAAGCATTATTGGCAGTACAAGAGAATGAAAAGAGTCCTATTCTCAAAGACAGGAGACCTGAGATCCTGTCTAAAAGTAGCCATTTACTCATTGTGAAACCTCAGTTTCTATTTCTGTGAAATGAGAGATTTGTCTGTAGATCTCCAAGGTTCTACCCAGTGCTAAATATTCTATTGTTCTCTTATGGAAGGAAAAGCTAACTGCTTTCTTTTTTAAAATATTTGTCTATTTTAGGGCTCATAGTAAGTTGCAACCTGTAACACTGAAGGGACCCCAATGATGTGATCACAAAATCACTACAGAATTGAGCTATATGCTTTGTATCACATCTCACTTTCCAAAGGCTTCTACCCATCTATTTTTTGCTCTTTTTCTCAGTGTTTAATTAGTTGTATCAAAGGTTTATATTTGCCCTTAGGACAGATATAATCTGGGCCATGCAAGGAAAAATTATCCTAGGTGAGAGATTTTTATTAGCTACTAAATCCTTATCAAGACTGTCATATGTGATGGATGCATTTTGCTCATTAATTTCTCTTTTAAAATATTACTCTATTTTAAGAAGGCTCATTGACCACTCATCAGGATTTGGAAATTTATTTCTTACCTCACCACTAATTAGTGATGTGTTGAATGGAATGTTTTTGATGTAGCTTTTCAGTAGGGCAAAGGCAAATTATGAAGCAAAAAAGAGGGGGAAAATGTAGAAAATCAGATGGATGGCCACAGAAGGGAGTCAGTTGCCAAAGGATGTCCTTAGCAGAAACTGTTTCTAAGTCAACGATCCATTTAATTGTCACCCCCCCCCAAATTGAATCAATAACAGAGACTACAATTCACCTTACCAAGATCATAAGACATTAATACCTTATATGTTGTCAGCCATGTCCTTTGTAAAGTTCATTATAGGGGATCCACTCAATATCCTAGAAGTCTTCCTCACTTTCTCCTGATATCTCAAGATCAACAATGAAGTTCTCTGATCATTTGTCCATCTGTCATCCCTTGCTCTCACCAATTGACTAGCCTATTTTTTCTTTCAGTCATACAATTCCTTGACAGCATCCTTTACTCCTACTTTTCCTGAGAGTTCCTCATTGGTTATATGTTGTAGCTTACTCACACCCAATCTGTACCTCTTCGTTGATTTTAGCATGATGTTCTGGTTGAAGGGTGGGGAACATCCAGCCTGTAGGCTATATGAGGTCCACAAATTCATTTGCTAAGGCAACTACAGGTTAAAATGAGAAGATGAAAGCTAAGTATAACAACCTCTCCTTACTTGAGTTCCATAAATTGATAGTTTTGTGTGGCTTGTTATTGATGTTATAAATATCCAAATGATCCTTGGCAGAAAAAAGAGTTCTTCAAGTCTTCAGAAGCAATGGTTTCCCAAGTTCTGATGCTGCAAAGCAACATCAGTAACCCAGCAATGTAATTAGTTTCCTGATAAAAACCAAAGACAGTTTTGTATTTGGCTATCAGAGGAATATACCAATTTACAACATTTGCCTGTTTGATCCTTTGTACATGAAAGGGAATTTTGAAAAAGATTTAAAAACACTAAATCAACATCCAAATTAAATATGAAAGCTTGGCAAATTTGCCCTCCTTTATGGATTTGAGGGTTTGTTCATTTAAGTTTTATATCAGTCTTCCAGAGAGAGGACTCATTATGCATCTGCTTGAGTCTTTACCTTTAAATCCTGTTCAGTACAAAACTTTCAAAACTACTTTCTACCAGAGACATAATACTGTCCATAACAGCATTGTGTTGATTTTTTCCAACCAATATACACCCCTTGCCAAAAACCACACACTAGGAAAAACACAAATCCCTGACACATCACTGGATAATTATTCTTAATGTTCCACATAATATGGAAAAGAAACAATATCTTTCCTGTGACTGAATACATATGTGGATGAAATGAGTAGTATTCTTAATGGACCAACATTGAGCTCAAACTATTGACTAACTCACTCTTGAGTGAAGCCCAATTCACTGCAGAGATGCGAATTGGGCTTTTAATTCATTGGCGCCCCAATTCAAAGAGTTGAAATCCAAAGACCCCCAAAGCAGGCTGGCAAGGGAAAGAGAACAACAACAACAAAAATATGTCAACGCTGGTCTCTTCTTCCCTCTCACTAAAGCTTCCATCCCTCTCCCCACTCCTCAACACCCTGTTCCCTTAATTCCACTCCCATGTGTACACACAATGAGGGAAGCTCATCTGGTTCTGGACTTGTAATCTGACCTGTTTTGTTAGTAATCAGGAGAACTGTGAGAAGAAGGATGTATCTGTTGGAAAGAACACTTTCTTTAAAACATGAAGCCTCCTAATCTCAGAAGCTGAAGGATACTAATCAACATCAACTGAGGAATCTCTATGAGGTGAAAGGGGAAGTAAGTACTTAATTATTTTGTACTCACAGTTCTCCCATGGGGAACTGTCAGACACACATCTGGAAGAATTAGGGCCAAACCACGTATGGTGTCTTCCAATGTTCAACACACTCTACTCTTTTCCATGCTTGACTCTTCTTTAAATGGGGTTGTCTCCTTTTGCTGAAGTTAATATATTGTTTTTTTACTTCTCAATTTGTCTTTTGCAAGATGACTAAAGTCCCAAGCTGTCTCAGACTACATAGCATGTAAACTGAGCAGGTCATTGAGTTAGTATTACATGTCATTAGTGCTGTGTGTGTGTGTGTGTGTGTGTGTGAAGACACTAAGAAAATACATGTCTATTTATTTAGAATATTTAGAATGTAATTCTCTTTTTTTCCAAAAAGCTGAAGTTGATGAATGTAAAGCCAGAGGATATGAGTTCCCTTCTCATTTCTAACACTTATTACCTGTGTATTCTTAGACAAATATGTTCTTTTACTTCCTTAGACTTCACTTTTCTTATTTTAAAATAAGGGGGTTGGATCAAAAGGTTTCTAATATACCTTTTAGATCTAAATCTTTGATCCTATGAAGATTCTAATGATGAATTGTTACTGGAGTTTTAACAGCTAGTTTTGTTCTCATCATTCATGCTTTTTTATTTTCTTCTTCCTGCCCTCTAAATTCAAGATATTTACCAAGTCTCTGTAATTACCCTGCTTTTTCGGTCTACACACTTTCCCTTGATAATCTTATCCACTCCCACTATTTCACCTATCACCTTTATTCCAATGACTCCCAAATCTATCAATCCAGACCTGAGCATTGCTATGAACTCCAGTCCCACATTTCCAGATTTCTTCCAGCTTTCCATTTTTGTTGGTACCTCAGGATAGATTTAGCATAGGTTTCATCAGCCCTACAGGTCAAAATTAGATTCATTATTTTCCTTACAAAATTCAGCCCTCTTTTTAACTTTCCTTCTTTTACTGATGGTACTCTCACCCTACTATTTTTCCACACTTAACATTTCACTTCCCATGTGGAAGGTGAAGAAGTTTCCAAAGCAACCCAAGTCTTTCATGTTTTCCTACTCATCTCCATTCAAATTGTCAACAATTCGGCTCAAACATTCATCTGTCTCTTTCCTGGGCTACTGCACTTTTGTCCTATGATCTTCTGCTTTCAGTTTTTCACCTTTCTAATCCAGCCATCAAATAGCTACAAAAATGATTCCCCTTATGTATATTACCCCTTTCTTCAGTAATCTTTTTGTGGCTCTCTTTATTGCCTATAGAATATAACCTGTCACTGACATAACTCCCTTATTTGGGGAAGAGAACAGTTAATCTATGATCCATCCCTGTGTGAGGGATAGAGTTTCTGAGAGCTAAGGCAGAGAGATTCTAGTGCTCCTAGATTTTGGCTCCAAGAGAGCAAATACACAAAATCTTAGGTTCTCTTTATGGAGAGGAATCTAGAAGAAAAGCAGAAAAAGATTCTGGGAAGAAGCCAAAATATAGAGGAGCCAGTGTCTCAAGATATTCCTATCATCAGTTTATTATATAAAATATTTATATGTTACAATATTCTACTTGAATATAAGTTCAAGGAATTCCCCACTTGAGTATAATCAGAGACCATCTCAGTTGAGCTATTTACTCCTAATGGAAAAACTCACTCGAAGTATTCTCTCATATATCATCATCTATATAATTTCCCTGATTTCTCCTTGCTTTTAGCTGAGATAAATGGATTTATTCACTATTTGCTATTTGTGATAGTCTTTGTGCAATTAGCATTTGGTAGGAAAATCTAATGCCTTTGGATAGACCTCCTTATCTGTTAAGATATAGCAATCAGAAAGGTGATTTGAAACTAAAAACTATTTCCCTTTGATCAACAATATTTAAGGGAATGAAGCAGATAAATATAATCATAACCTGTAATATCCTCTCTAAGAATACCAAAATGGACAACCTCCTGGCCCCAAATACATGCTCTCCATTTGGAAGGAATTAGATTCTCTTGATGAAGAATAGGTAGAGGTAGGGCTCTAGAGATACCCATTCACAATTTCCTATGATCCACACACATACAAACCCATGTGGATATGCATAACATGGGAAACACGTGTACCTTACAAATATAAAATATGCTTATCTCAGCCCTCAAATCTTTCTACAATTACTCCAGCCTAACTTCAGCTTTATTTAATAATATACTTATTCATACATTCTTGTTCCCATAACATTAATCTGTTAGTCATTTTTGTTTTTGTTTTCCCAGACTTGTCCTTCTCTTTCCTTTCTTTCCCTTTGCAAAAGTTGTGCTTCTTTTCTAGAATGTACTTCATCCACAATTTCTACCGATGGGAATCTTTTCTTTTCTCCACAGTTCAGCTGGGGTGCTACCTTTTTCATGAATCCCTCTTTAATTTCTCCAATCTGGAGAAAATACTTTTCCCTCCTCAAGTTTTCTTACCAACTCTTTGGATTTCTCCTTTGCTTTTACCACATTCCATTTGATTTTTTCAAATATATATTCTATAGCTCCATGCATACTACAAGCTTCTTGAGTACAGAGATAGGGGTTTTTTTTCCTTTTTACTCTTTGAATCCCCAGCACTTTTAAGAATTATACAATCTTTCACATTTGATTTGAAGAGTAGTTCAATATTATGGAAACAGCATTTGAGCTTAGAGAAGCAAGAGGAAGGCTGAGATGTACATGGGCAGAAAAGAGTAGAGTGATAGATAGTGTTTTTTATTTTAAAAAGTTTCATGGTTAGTTAATGCCAAGAGCATGTTAGAGGACACATCTTCTCTACATCTAATTGGTTACATATTCAAGAGTCATGCCATAGACTTCTTAAGATTGTGCTAGGCTCCCCAGAAATCTGAGGCCATCTCTTTGGAGACCACTAGTTTGGAGTGACCCCTCTGTAAAGCAAAAGACAGTTATAAAATGACATTATTATTCTAAGAGTTCTCTACCAATGTAAATGAAGGGAATTGTGAAAGTTGGAAATGTAACAAAATGCCAAGGACCATGCTCTATAATAAACAACAATGTGGCAAGGCTCCTAAAGAGTGGAATTTAGGGCAAAGAGGACAGAAGTCTTTGATCTCTTGGAGAAAAATGGAAGAAAATCTCTGAGAATGTATGTTGACATGCATGTCTATCTTAGTTACACAATAGTTGGATTTTTCCATTGTATTCCAGGTGACACAGTGGATAGAGTGCTGAACTTGGAATGAAGAAGTCCAATCCTGATTTAGACACTCATCCTATGATCCTAATCAATTATTTAACTTCTCAGAGCCTTAATTTCCTTATCTTGAAAATGAAGGGATTGGATTTAATAGCTTCTATAATTCTTAGTAACTCTAAAACTCAGATCCCATGAAACTCTTAGCAGCTAGTGTGTGTGTGTGTGTGTGTGTGTGTGTGTGTGTGTGTGTTGTTGTTGTTGTTGGGGGTAGTTTCAGAAATTTATCTTCAGTCTTCCTTCTTAACAAAAAACAAAACAAAACAAAACAAAAAACAAAAAACTAATGTTCCCATGGAACAGAACAATTGGTTCCAATTGATGTTGTTTCAATCTATTAAGGCAGTACACATTTTAGAAGGGGGAAAGCTGGGAACATGCAAATAGTCATGTCCTACTCTACAACTTTACCACAGCTGTCTGAGAATGCTCTTGGAGAACTTCACCAAAACTGGAAGGTTTAATGCCTGACTTTTCCATTATTTTGTTCCATAGAAAACTGGATTCTTCCTACTAAGGGAACCTTGTAAGTTTAACTAAGGTATTAACTGCTGATGAGGGCTTAAAATCACCCCAATAGACAAATTTGTATCAGACCAGGTTCCTTTGATGCCAAATACAAAGCAATATTATCAATGAATAGACTGGAACCTTTCCCAATTATCTTCATATGAGGAACTTCCTGCTCTATCAAGTAAAGTTGATTTTTCCATGTATATTCAGAATATAATAACTTGATAAAAATTAATGCATTTTAGTATTTGCTTTGAAATATATAAGTGAACATACAAAAAAGAAAAGGAAATATCTCACATTTAGATTTCTATATACAATATTCACACATACTAGGGGCATAGAGAGTACTTCTATTCAACAAAGACTTGATTGCCAAGCTCTGGATTCTGTCTTCAGTCCCTGTTCCTTAACTTTGTCTCTTCCTCTAACTCTCTGGGTGATCTGGAACATCACAACTTTCCTGGAGTTCAGTTTCCTCATCTATCAAGTGAAGGGGTTGGTGGAAATCATCTCTAAAAATCTCTTCCAGATACAACAATCTATGAGTATATATGTATGGAAGAAAAATGAATAGTATTTTCTTTGGTTGTTCTCTGTGTATTTAGACCTGAGGTCCTTTTTTGGGAAAAGAGGCTTCCCAAATACTTCTCAAGCTATTTTGAATCTAAATCAGGTATTTTCAACATTTTTTAATGCCATGGAGGCATTGGCAGTCTGGGGAAGGCAATGACTTCTTCTCAGAATAATGTTGCTGTCTATGTTCATAACTGAAGACAATACTACATTTCAGTTAAAGGTTAGTGAAAATAAAGAAGCAATGTTTTTCCCCACACAAGTTCTTCAATGTCTGAAACCTATCCCAATAATAACAATATCTGATCTACATTAAAACAGACATCTGAGCTGAGTCAAGTAAGAGAAACATAATATGTTTTTCTTGGAGGAATGGAGCTGCCTTCTTTTTCAGAGTGGGTCTTAGTTTCCTTGCCTTTATCTCCTTCAGGTGTAAATTCTTGGGACTTCCAGGGGAAGAATGGTGGGAACGCCTTTGGTTGAAATTCAGATCTTAAAGATTCATACTAGAAAAAAAGTTTTGCAAATCTAATGAAAGTGGGAAGCTTTTCTGCTCAGATTACTCCTTATTGGCCATCAGAGAATATACACTAAAGAGAAACCTTTTGAATTTAATCAGTGTGGAAAGTCTCTTAGATGCAGCTCCACTCTTGCTTCATATCAGACTCCACAATGGAGAGAAAACTTTTGAATGTAATTCTTGTGAAAAAGCTTTCACACAAAGAAAAGATTTCACATGAGAAAATCCACACTAGGGAGAAGCCTTATGGATATAATCAATGTAGAAAAGCTTTCATATTTCCCGAATTCTTTTTTAATAATAGCTTTTTATTTTCAAAATATATGCATAGTTTTCAACACTCACCCTTGAAAAACCTTGTAAAATTTTTCTCCCTGTCTTCTCCCCACCACCTTCCCTAGACAGCAAGTAATTCAATATAGGTTAAACACGCACAATTCTTCTAACTATATTTCCACAATGTGTTATGCTACACAAGAAAAACCAGATCATAAAAGGAAAAAACAAGAAAAAAGACTAGCAAACAACAACAAAAAGGTGAAAATACTATGGTGTGATATGCATTCAGCTCCCAACAGTTCTCTCTCTGTATGCATATGGTTCTCTCCATCATAAGTCTAATGAAATTGACCTGAATCATCTCATTGTTGAAAAGAGCCAAGTTCATCACAGCTGATTATCACATAATCTTGCTGTTATTATGTACCTTGTTCTCTTGGTTCTACTCACTTCACTTAGCATCAGTTCATGTAAGTCTCTCTAAGCCTTTCTGAAATTAAACTGCTGATACTTTCTTATAAAACAATAATATTCATAACATTCATAATACTAGAACTTATTCAGCCATTCTCCAACTGATGAGCATCTGCTCAATTTCCAGTTCCTTGCCACATGTAGGTTCTTTTCCCTTTTTTTGCACATGTAGGTTCTTTTCCCTTTTTAATGATCTCTTTGATATTCCCTTAATTCTTGCTCTACACAGAGGGCCATCCATTCCTTCTGATCTATATCTAGCCATTGGACCCAAATAGCTCCAGAGGAAAAAGTAAAGTTGGTGACCTTGCACTGAGGGTGAGGGATGGCAAGCAAATCATTAAGAATGGCCATAGAGGTGTAAGGAAGGGAAGAGTCACTGTGAATCTATTATGTCATCCATTGTCTTGGCTGTGCTTGGATTACTTGCCATCTAGGGGAAAGGATGGGAGAAAAGAGGGAGAAACATTTGAAACACAAGGTTTTACAAGGGTGAATGCTGAAAACTAACTGTGCATTTATTTTGAAAATAAATTTATTAAAATTATTATTAAAAATAATTAGGGGAATATGATGTCATTGTTTTCTTTGAGAATAAAGGACAAACGATAACAATATTCAGGCTCTGATTAATGTTACCCCAATGACTTCTGACTCATCTTGCCTTCCTTAAGTATGAGCTGTGGGTGATCCTGCCTAAGATAATTACCTGAGAGTTCTCTAGACTTGACACAACAAAACTCAGGGATTTGGCCCTCCAGGGATCTCATGCCTTGAAAAGCCTTATCTTGATTGCATTATGAGTTTCAGTCCCAGCTCTAAGTGGGAGATTTGGAGAACACTAAAGGGGAATCAAAGGGTTGCCTGACATCATATTGGGCAGTAAGCCTCTGAGACAGGATTTGAATCCAGGATCTCTGACTCAAGAATCAGTGCTCTTTTCACAAAGATTTCATTGCCTCAGCAAGAGGCAAAATGAAACCATGGTACATTCAATGTTCACAAAAACAGATATGAGAAGTGTAAATGATAAATTTTGTTTTTCTAGGTTAGTTATTATGGGCTTTATTATAGTATCTAACAGTCTCGCAGCCTGTTACCTGATTTGAACCAGTACTGTCAAGAGGGTGGGGTACCATAATAGTTAGATTCACAGTGACTCTTCCCTTCCTACATGTTTGTCTCAATGATCTGATTGCCATCTCTCACCCTCAGTGCCTTTTTTTGTTAAAGAGGATCCGTTGGCAGAACCTCATCCATTTCAGAGTTCTTTGCTCCTTTGACTACTCAGGCAAATATTCAGAAGATGGGTAAATGATAAAAAGTGCATCCCTTATCTGAGATCCTTAAGAATTTTCCATAGTAAGGGCAACCTAATGTATGACAATAACAGTAGAGGAAAACATTCTCTTGTGATTTCATGGATTTTAGGGAAATCCCACACAGGGAATACATTCTATCACTGAAGAAGAGCAACTTTTCCACAGTTGAATCTAAGGCAATTGAGAATTATTGGAAGTTTATCTAGTATCACACTGACTGTGTCTGTTAGAGATGAATCTTGGACCCAGGTCTTGCTGGCTCTGAGGCCAGCTCTTTATGTAATATGCCATATTGTCTGTATGAATAAAATAAAGCTAAAATTGAGGCAACTATATAGAGAAGGGGGGAAATTACTTTCTCCTTAGATATACAGAAAACCATAATAAATAAATGCATAAACAAATGGACAAATAGATAAATGAATGGATAAATAAATAAATAAGGAGATAGGTAGATGATTAGATAGATGATAGATATAGAGGCATGATTTATAAACCTTTCTCCTGTTTTGAATTATCCAGATAATTAATCACAGACGTTTCTAAGGAAAACAATCCTGTTTTATCATTCAATGTTTTAAATTTTGTTTTGTTTTGTTTCATTTTTTACTTGAAAATGCATCTACTTTGAAAATACATCTGGGGATAATGTGTCGTTCTTTTCCCCTAGATCTACTTTGCTATGTCCTGTCAGAAATCCGAGTTATGTCAAACCCCTGAGGTTGCATTTCCCCTATAAATTTGTTTATATATATATACATATATATGTAAAAATATATAAAGTTGCTCTTTTTTCCACTTGTGTAACAGTAAGCAAAACACTGAAATATAAAAGAATGATAGCAGGATAGTGATTTGTTTCAGGAGCATTTCAATCTGAAACCTATCAAATAAGAGAAGGATGAAGTTTTTTTTATAAAGATAATAATGGCTAGCATTTATTTAGCAGTTTAAGGATTATAAAGTACATGTGTTATTTCATTTGATCTTTTATCTGTGAAATAGATCCAATTATTGTCTCCATGTTGCAGATGAGGAAATTGTAGCTCAGAGTTTAAATGACCTACTCAGCAGCATTTAACTAGTAAATATCTGATACAGAAACCAAACTCAGTTCTTTCTGACTCTGATTCCAATATTCTATCCACTAGGGCTTTCAGAGGGCATTTCCTCCTTCTCTTCTTTAGCCTCCTGTTCCTTCTGCTCTTTCTCTTCTTCCTCCTTCTTTTTCTCCTCCTCCTCCTCTACTTCCTCATCCTCCTCCTCCTTCACCACCCTCTCTTTTTCTTGTTCCTTTTCCTTCTTTTTCTCCTGCTTTTCCTGGTTGTCCTCCTTTTCCCTCTCAAGCTCTTCATTTTCTTTTCCCCAAATGGCCCTAAAAAGGCAAGATTGACTCACTGTCTTAATTCAATATGATTTTTAATTTTCCTCACCTACCATAGGCAGTCTCCCAACCAGGAGACATACTGGCAGATTAATTCCCCAGAGTATGAATACTTCCAGAGGAAGGATATTCTGTGGGGTTATACTCTTAACACTATAGTATATGAGCTCCTCCTGCTGCATTTTCCATTAAAAATAAGCCAGTAGATACACTTAGCTATTAGAAAAAGTGTTTATAGGGTGACATGCTAAAAACAGTAGTATCAACATATCCCTTGCCCCCAATAAGTCTGGGATGCTCTCACTCCCTAAAACATACTGTACAAGCATGAGAATTTGAAAATTGGGCACAAATTCAGACTACAATGATAGTGAAACACATGTTAATGGAATACATGTTACCATAACAAACTACAAATGGAGTACTTATGGGTTCCCCATACTCCTCCTTGTAGAGTGCTTCTCACACAATTCCACCCCAAGTGAGGCATCTGTGCTAGGTAAGGTGCTCAGTTATTTTCCTGATCTTTTAACATGCAAACGAGGTATTCCCAAGCATCTGGTACCTCACAAGATGCTAATGAGGTTACAAATCCCTTGGAAAATGCCCTCTGCTTCCAGAAAGAGAACCATGGAAAATGGGTATAGATCAAAGCAGAGTATTTTCACATTTTTGTTTGTTTATTATTTGTTTGTTTTTTCTTACTATTTTTTTCTCTTGATCTGATTTTTCTTATGCAACAAGACAAATATGGAAATATATTTAAAAGGATTGAACATGTTTAACATAGAAAAAACATTTTATATCCTTTACAAGATATGAAAAAATTTATGACATCTTAAAGCAGCCGTCCTTTAAAATGTGAAAATTAAGTTTTGCGTCCTCTCTCCACTTAAACATTTGTTGTGTGTGAGTAAGCATATTTATCTCTAGTTCCAAATTAACTCTCTAATCACTACAATAACTTGGGGATGAAGGTGAGGGGGAGAGACACTGAAACATATCTCCCTTGCATGACTATTAAATTCTCTGGACTTTTCTTTGCTCTTATCACTCTATGCCAAATAAACTAAACTAGCTGTTTCTCAAGCTCAGCATGCTAAATTTTCTCTCTATTCTTTGACATGTGTTCCTTATATTTGGATTACTCTTTCTCTTTCCTTTTATCTCTTAAAATCCTATGATTAGTCAAAGCTTAGCTTAGGTGCTGTTACTAGAATTCTTTCCTACCCAATTGCTGGTATCCTATGTGTGCTCAAGTTACTTTATATTTACTTAAATGTGTAAGTACTGTATTTCCCTAATAGTACTCATATAAGAGTGCAAAAACTGATGTTGGGTGTTTTTTGTCTTTATGTCCATGGTAGGGAGCAATATTTTTTTTCACAGAGCAGACACTTATGCTTATTGTTTGAATTTGAATTAAATCTTCACAATTTATTAACTGACTTATACCCCTGGTTAATTTACTATCAAATAAAGTAGCTAATTGCCCAGGTTATTTGGGGGCCCTCCCTCAAATATATTGCTGTCTAAAATCCTACTGTGGAGGTTCATTTTTGGGAGATTAATATATCGGCCCATGTTTGTTAAAAAAAATGTAGACAACTTTGTTGAAGCTAATCCATTAAATTATCTTAAGCTATTAAGAAGAAAATATGAAATAGGGAATAGCAAGAAAGCTTAAGTTAGAAAGTTTTGTCTTCAAGTGCTACTATTGACACATACTGGATATGTGACCCTGGGAAAGCCTCTGAGACTATCAATTGGCTGAATGATATCAATGTTTTAATGTTTAATGAGTTATCATAATGATAGAACTAGATGAACATATGAGACATATTTGAGAAGTAAACAGGAGGATAAAGAAATAGAAGAAGTAGAGAGATAACATGGAGTTCTGCTGCAGTAAGATATTGACACTAGGACAAGGAGCAAGGGTTTGCCACACGACAGAAATTGGATCCTTAAAAGGGGTTGTAGGAATTCCCATCAACTTTTTTGAAGGAGGATGGAACCTGCTCCCTGTTAAGAATGGTACATTGAAACTCATTATGCCCAGTTTCTTTTTTTTTAAATAGTTATTTTATTTTTCCAAATACATGCAAAGATAGTTTTTAATATTCACCTTTGCAAAACCTTGTGTTCCAAATTTCTCTCCCTCTCTTCTCCTGCCCCGCCCAAGACAGCAAACAATTCCATACAGGTTAAATATGTGCAATTCTTCTAAACATATTTTTATATTTGTCATGCTGCACAAGAAAAATCTGATCAAAAGAGTGAAAAACATGAAAAAGGAAAAACAAACAACAACAAAAAGGTGAAATGTTTGATCAACATTCATTCTCTACAATTCTCTTTCTGGATACAGATGGCACTTTCCATAACAAGTCTATTGAAATTTCTGCCCAGTTTCAAAATCCAGAATCAAAAGAATGATTCCAACCATGTGTACACCCATATATTTTCTCTTCTTGGATTAGTCTGTGAGGAATCCCAGAACAAAAAAGAAAGTAACTGCATATGCTGAGTAAGTATGAGTGATTTTTATAGAGGATAGATAAAACAAAGATTTATTTTAAGTTCTCAATTCAAGTCACAGAACCAATTAGTCAGTAAATATTGTTGAATGGTTTGGTTCAACCGATATACGATAGAGAGTTACAAAGTATTTTCCATACAAATAAAATCAAATTTAAACAGTTGGAGAAATACTAATTGCTCATGGGTAGGCTGAGCCAAAATAATAAAAATGACAAATCTACATAAATTAATTTACTTATTCAGTACAATACCAAACAGTTGAAGAAGTGTTGTATAGATATAGAAAAAATAATGTCAAAATTTCATCTGAAAGAACAAAAGGTAAAGAATATCAAGGGAATCAATGAAAAAAAAAATGTGAAAGAATGAGACCTAGCAGTACTCGATCTGAAATTGTATTACAAAGTAGCAATTCTAAGGTCCTAAGAAATAAAAGTGATGGATCAAGGGAATAGATTAGGTACACAATATACAGTACCAAATTACCATAGTAATCTGATAAATGTAAAGAGTCAAACTTTTGGGAGAAGAATTCACTACTTGACAAAAATTGCTGGGAAAGCTAGAGAGCAGTTTTGCATAAATTCGGTGTAGACCAACATGTCACACCATATACCAAAATAAAGTCAAAATGCGTACATGATTTAGACATAAAGAGTGATACCATAAACAAATTAAGGGAACATGGAATATTTTATTTGTCTTATCTATGGATAAGGGAAGAATTTATTACCAAACAAGAGATAGAGAACAGTACAGGTTATAAAATGGATCATTCGGATGACATTAGATTAAAAGAGCTTTGACAAATAAAACAACATAAAAGCTAAGATTTTTTTTTAAAGCAAAAAACTAGGGGAAATTTTTACAGCAAGTTTCTTTGATAAAGGTCTCTTTTTTTTTTTCAAATAAAGAACTAAGAAAAATTTAAAAGAATGTGCCTCACTTCCAAATTGATAATAGATCAAAAGATATGAACAGGTAGTTTTCAAAAGAAGAAATCTAAGCTAACTGTAGTCACATGAAAAAATGTTCTAAATCACTATTGATTAGAGAAATGTAAATTAAAACAAATCTGAAATACTAACACACCTATCAGATTGGCTGTTATAATGGAAAAGAAAAATAATAAATGTTGGACGGAATGTGGGAAAATATGGACACTAATGTATTGTGGGCAGAATGAAATGATTTAACTATTATGGAAGGAAGTTTAGAAGTATGCCAAAGGATATAAAACTAGGTATAGTGTTTGACCCAGCAATATTACTACAAGCATCGATTTGTACAAAAATTTAAAGCAGCTCTGATTGAGGTGGCAAAAAAATTGGAAATTGATAGTAGTCTCATCAGTTGGGGAATGACTGAACAAGTTGAATAATATTCATTATATGAATATAATGGAATAGTATTGTGTTATAAGAAATAATCATCAGGATAGTTTCAGAAAAACCAGGGAAGACATATAAACTGATGCAAAATGAAGTGAGCAAAACTAGGAGAACATTATACATAGTAACAACAATATTGTATAATGATCAACTGTGTTTGATTTAGCTGTTCTCAGCAATACAATGATCCAAGATAATTTCGAAGAACTTTTGATGAAAAATACTACTCTCCTCCAGAAAAAGAACTGATGGAGTCTTAATAAATATCATGGCATATTTTTAACTATTTAAAAAATTTTGTTCTGTTTTCTTTTGTAACAAGATTAATATAGAAATAAGTTTTGCATGACTGCACAATTGTTTGTTTTCTCAAGGGGGGAAAGCAGGGAAAGAGAGAATTTGGAATTCAAAATTTTAAGAAACAAATGTTTAAAAAAATTATTTTTACATGTAATTGAGAAAGAAAAATAACATTTAAAAAAAGAAATACCAGAAAGAGTTTCACTAAAACAGCATTTTTCCTCATCTTATAAATTCTATATTCCTTTTCCATCACTTGGTTTTTCACCTTTTCTTTTTTTACATAGAAATACTGGCAAGGATGTTAGATGGGACCAAGCATAGGAACTTTGTGCTAATAAGTTCCAAGAAATACCACATGTTTTTAAAAGTGGCTGTGGGATGGAGGTGGAGGATTTTAAAGGGAAGGGGGCTTTTTTTTTCAGTCTGTCACTAAATAGGCCTATATCCCAATGTGATATCTTAAGAAAAGGAATTAAAAAGAAAAGTAAAATTTATGAGGGCTAAGAGCTACCTGGGGATAGCCTAGGCCACACTGAATACTTTACAAATATAATATCTTATTGGATCTTTGTGACAACTCCTCCCTCATGCATGTTAGGTTAGAATTTTCTTTAAAAGGTTCAAAGAACCTCTTCAGTTCTTGGTTGGCTCCAGAAATTTGGTTGGCTTATATAACTGACATTACTTTCTTCTCATCACTGGAATACAAAGTAGTCACAAGATACTACAAGGGTTGGTTCTCAAATACTTGTAAAGGCAGATTCCATGGGCTTTTCACTCAGCCAAATCAACTTAATGTTCTCAATGCCTATTCTTATTGAGTAATTTTTTTCCTGTTATGGCTAAGTAAATTTCTTTTTGTTAACTATTGAATGAGCTAACTGCCTCATTTTGTTGCAATATTGAACATAATTTTCAATGAGATTGTCCTGAGTCAGACCCAGCCTAAAGCACAAGGATTGAAGGTGAAAGGATCATTTTTTAAAAATTTCCTATATACCTTCCCTCTCATCCTACCAAAAGAGTTGAATAAAGCTAACTAAATCAGAAAGGATAGCCCAAATTTTTTATCAAGAGAACAAATGATGAGGAATATACTTAGCTATATGTATGTGCCCATTGAATACCTCCTATTGGGCTTTTCCCAAATTTAGAATATGGCAAAACCCAAAACACTAGTTTCTAGACTTTTAATCCTTTCATAACTGAATTTGGCTTTCCATAAACATTGTTAATTAATCCTGGTACTCCTGTTTACCCATTAGAATTCATCGAAATTTTGTTCCTTCACCATACCCAATAGGTGGACATTCATAAATCTAAAGATTTTGAAAATATGAACTTTGCCAAGAACAGTTTTAATTCCATAGGGTCTCAGTTTGGCTTAAAACTTTACAAGATATCTGCACCTGTGCAGTAAAGACTTAGCCCAATACTATCACCTTTTTTTTTTTTTTTTTTTTTTTTTTTTTTTTTTTTTTTTTTACAAATAGATGATATTTTGGGTTATTTAGTAAGTGCTGGTGAGTTTTTTCATGTGAAATGAGAAATTAGACTGTGCAAAAAGTAGCAATGAAAGAAAAAAATATTTTATTACTTCTGGATTTCATTTCTTATCATGTTTCCCTATCATTTCCCCTTCTTTTATCCTTTTTCATTATCTTATTCTACTTTTGAAATATCAACAATTATTTACTGAATTCCTATTATTTTCAAGGCATGGTGAGAAGTAGGAAGCACCAACCAACAAGGCAAATAAATATTTATTAAGTATCCTGGAACTTTAAGTTCCAGGAACAACTAGGTGGTATAGTATATAGAACTCCAGATTTGGAATCAGGAAGACCTGAGTTTAAATCTGGCCTTAAACACTTGCTAACTGGGTGTGTGATCCTTGACAAGTCATTTAACCCTATTTACTTCAGTTTTCCCACCTATAAAAAAGAGTTAGAGAAAGAAATGGCAAACGACTCCAGTAACTTTTGCCAATAAAACCTTTTTTTTTAATTTTTAATAGCTTTTTATTTACAAGTTATATGCATGGGTAATTTTATAGCATTGACAATTGCCAACCTTTTGTTCCAATTTTTCCCCTCCTTCCCCACATGCTCTCCCCTAAATGGGAGGATGACTAATACATGTTAAATATATTAAAGTATAAATTAAATACAAAATAAGTATACATGTCCAAACCATTATTTTGCTGTACAAAAAGAATCAGATTCTAAAATATTGTACAATTAGCCTGTGAAGGAACTCAAAAAATGCAGGTGGGCAAAAATAGAAGGATTGGGAATTCAATGTAATGGTTCTTAGTCATCTCCCAGAGTTTTTTCGCTGGATGTAGTTGGTTCAGTTCATTACTGCTCCATTAGAACTGATTTGGTTCATCTTATTGCTGAAGTGATGAAGATGGCCAGGTCCATCAGAATTGATCATCATATAATATTGTTGTTGAAGTATATAATGATCTCCTGGTCTTGCTCATTTCACTCAGAATCAGTTCCTGTAAGTCTCTCCAGGCCTTTCTGAAATCATCCTGTTGGTTATTTCTTACTGAACAATAATATTCCATAACATTCATATACCACAATTTATTCAGCCATTCTCAAATTGATGGGCATCTACTTAGTTTCCAGTTTCTGGCCACTACAAAGAGGGCTGCCACAAACATTCTTGCACATACAGGTCCCTTTCCCTTCTTTAAGATCTCTTTGGGATATAAGCCCAGTAGTAACACTGATGGATCAAAGGGTATGCACAGTTTGATAACTTTTTGAGCAGAGTTCCAAATTGCTCTCCAGAATAGTTGGATGTATTCACAATTCCACCAATAATGTATTAGTGTCCCTGTTTTCTCACATCCCCTCCAACATTTCGCATTATCTTTCCCTGTCATTCTAGCCAATCTGACAGGTGTGTAGTGGTATCTCAGAGTTGTCTTAATTTGCATTTCTCTGATTAATAATGACTTGGAGCATCTTTTCATATGGCTAGAAATAGTTTCAATTTCTTTGAGAATTGTCTTTTCATATCCTTTGACCATTTATCAATTGGAGAATGGCTTGATTTCTTATAGAGTCAATTCTCTATATATTTTGGAAATGAGGCCTTTATCAGAACCTTTGACTGTAAAAATGTTTTCCCAGTTTATTGCTTCCCTTCTAATCTTGTCTGCATTAGTTTTATTTGTACAAAAACTTTTCAATTTGATATAATCAAAATTTTCTATTTTGTGATCAGTAATAATCTCTAGTTCTTCTTTGGTCATAAATTCCTTCCTCTTCCAGGTCTGAGAGGTAACCTATCCTGTGTTCCTCTAATTTATTTATAATCTCATTCTTTATGCCTAGATCATGAACCCATTTGGATCTTATCTTGTTGTAGAGTGTTACGTGTGGGTCACTGCTGAGTTTCTTATTCCAAAAGCTGGGGTCTTTGGGTTTGTCAAACACCCAATAAAACCTTAAATAGGGTCATTAAGAGTCAAACATGACTGAAATGACTGAAAAACAACTGTGTGCCAGGCTTACATTCTAAAAAGGGAGAGAATACACATACACATACACATATGAACAGGTACATACAAAATATATGTGAGGAAATTTTTTTTAGGGAGCTACTACAAGCTGGTGGTTGTGAGGGATGGTCATAGGCCCTTAATACAAACATACATACATACATATGTGTGTATATGTATATTACATATACACACATATGTATGTATGTATGTATGTTTATAGATGTATGTCTATATCTAGAAACACACACATTTATTATATCAACTTCATATATATCTATATAACTATTGAAAAAGGAATAGCTTAGTCAAGTTCAGCAAAGTTCACTGGGGAGTTGCAAGATGGTGACTTTCCTCACCCCCACTTCAACCTTCTAAGAGAATCTATTGAGATATAGAATGGTCACAATCAGCATTGGTAAGGGAAGTATCCTCACAATGAAAAAATGATTCCTTAGGTACGAAATAAATACATTTAAGCATAAGTTGCAAAACTAGATAAATTAAGTTCTCAGGAGATCTATGCCTTCTTAACACACACAAATGCATTTAGCAAAGGGATCTCCCCCAAATTGATTTGGAAACTACCTTAAGAAGTGGTGTTTTAGTCTCTTGATTGGCAGAGCAGAATAAAGATGACTAATGAATATCATATGTACTGGATTATTTATAAATAGTGTTTGGTTTGCAAATATATTCTCAGAGCTTAATTCAACAGTTGCCCAGATGCCAGCCAACCAGATTTTTTAAAGTAAAGGAACTTCAATAAAGCAGAAATAAAAGAATGTTTGACCCTAGAACCTTGTGCATATAGACAGCTCAGCTCAGAGACACTGTGGATACACTGTGAGTATTATAGCATAGGCCCAGAGGAGATAGGGCTTAAAAGGAACTATGAGATCCACTAGGTCAGTGAAATTCAAATATAAACGGAGGTCATTAAACTGTATATAAGGATCTCTGCTAGCCACATATTGACTTGGAAAAAAAATCACACATTCACACTATCTTTATTTGATTTTTTTTTTAATTTTGCTAAGTCTTTCTCAGTCTTTATTTTATCTTATTTTTATTTACTTTGTTCAGTTTTTTCCAATTATATTTTAACCTGGTTCAAGCCTACTGAGCAGTGTTTCCATTAGTGAACCTCATGTTTGTTTTTTCTGCTCTAGTTCATCCCTAACCCTCTAGAAGTAAAGATTTCAGGAGGTAAAATGATTAGTTTATGGTACATTCAATGTATTTATTACAGAGCTGGAACTACAACCCAAGTCTTCCGATTCTAAATATAATGCTTTTTCTATTACTTCATGCAGAAAGTACAGTGCTGCTAAATTGTTCATTTTCATCCACATCCATTTAAAGCTGATCAAGATAGATATATCCAACTCCACTGAACTATCTATGGTGATCAATCAATTAATTAACAAGTATTTATTAAGCACTTTACCATGTGCTAAGTACCATGACTACAAGTACAATGAATAAAATCATTACTCAAAAGAAGAGATTACAATCTAAAGGAAATGAAGGTGGGGGACAGGGGAGGGGAAGGAGATAAACACCAGAATGCCCATTCAAGTCAAAGAGAAGAAGCTTATAGTCCATTAGTCTTCAATGAGCAAAAATCATCCTGGGTATCATTCACTAGGCAAATAAAGAGCTCTGTCAAGGGTCAAATGTAACAGGTTGTCATCTATTTCTGTCTTCTATGAAAAAATATTGTGGAAGGAGTAGGAGAGAAGAGAAATATTTGAACTGAATAAGAAGATAATTGCAGTTTAAAAGAGTTTAAACTACTGAAAAATGTTAGAATTTGAATTTGGGAGAGAAAACTTTGGAAGAAATGGAAGAAAATTTGAACGAGAAGAATTTCTATGTTAAGATTTTTTTCTTTGACTTCTATTAGAGAAAGTAAAAGAAGAAAGAGATAATTGAAAGAGAAATTAATAAGGTTCATGGAGAATAGAGGAGCAAGGCCTTCAAGAAGGGGATTCTAGAAGGAGAAAGAAAAATAATCAGCAAAGGAATTTGAAGAGAAAAACCAAGAGATTTTCCCCTTTTAGTTTAAGATAGGAAATTAAATTGATGCAATGGATTATTGAGGGTGACAAGTAAGTGAAACAAATAAGAAAGCTGTTATAAGGTGGAAAGGATGTAAGGTGTAGTTGTAATTGTTGAGGCTAAGTAACATGAATTGACATAAGGATTGGCAAGCCACTAAGGGGTGATGATTAATTACAAAGATTTCTTTTTAAGAAGAACTTAGCAGGAAGTCATGAATACTCATAAAAATATAAAAAAATCTGAACATCTTAACCAATATTCAAAGGAGAGATGATGTTGCAGTGGTTTGCATGGAGTGACCAGTGTTTATGTTTTTGCTATATTTCAGTCACTTTGATCATTGTTTCAAGTGTAAGTCAATTATCCTCTTTCAGAAAAGTGATTTGAGGAAGGCCTAAGTTGTAAAAAAAAAATCATAAAACGTTCCTAAATGAAACAAAAGAGAAGTCTAACCTAAGTAGAACAAAGGAAGATCTAAGGCAGAGGTCCTCAAACTTTTTAAATAGGGGGCCAGTTGACTGTCCCTCAGACTGTTGGAGGGCCAGACTATAGTAAAAACAAAAACTTTGTTTTGTGGGCCTTTAAATAAAGAAACTTCATAGCCCTGGATGAGGGGGATAATCATCCTCAGCTGCCACATCTGGCCCTCGGCTGTAGTTTGAGGACCCCTGAAAGGTGAAGAAAGTGAAACTGACTTTTGTTAGGAGGTTGAAGTATGTAAGTATCACACGGAGGAAAAGGTGTCAGAAAAGAACAATAATATATTTAGAACTAAAAATCAAAACTAGATTATGGGGGGGATTGAATAATCTGAAGAAGAACCAGCTGCTTATTATCCAAAGAAAGTTATCATAGAACAATTGAAATCATGCAGTTAAGGGACAGAAGAAATATCTGAAAGTAGTTGACAAAAAGCAATTTTTCTGCCCAGGAGGACAGAGCCAACTGTTATGAGGCCTTATGACAGCAATAGAGAGATTTGTTGTCTTCATAGGATTCTAAGATCCAAGCCATAATAGAAACCCTATAAAGACTTGTCAAAATGAATGAATAAAATCTACTTTAGGTAACTCATTTAGGCATAAATGATACCTTCTGAAGGAATTTAAAACAATTGTCAAAGATTACAAAAATCTATACACAAATGTCCAAAGATTAAGTCATAAGCCAAGATTAAATGAAGGTCCTGGTATGAAGACAAAAGTTGTACATCATGAGCATCATTTAATATGTGGTTAGATATAGCCTATGTTTTGATAAGTCTGTGAATTCACAGGATACAGGCATTAGATGAGGTTTTTTGTAGTAGTAGATATGGGAAATTAAGTGAGTTCAGAAGCAGTTGAATCATTAAACTCTAAGAATAGTAATGAATGGTTTGATGCTAACTTGGCAGCAGGTCTCTATTTCAATCATTTGTTTCAATCATTTTGAACTTTTCAGGACCTCCTTTGGGATTTTCTTGGCAAAGATACTAGAGTAGTTTGTCATTTCCTTCTCCCCCTCATTTTACAAATGAAGAAACTAAGGCAAACAGAATGAAGTAATTTGCCTACAGTCACTTAATAGTATCTGAGGCCAGATTTAAGCTCAGGAAGATGAGTTTTCCTGACTCCAGGCCTAGCACTCTATCCATTGGAGTTCTAAAAAGAAGTGCTTTGGGCCTTGTACTGTTTTAATATTTTTTTTTTATCAATGATGTAATGATAGTATTAATAAAAGTAATACCTAACATTTACATAATACTTTAAGATTTGAAGAGTACTCCATAGAATTATCTCATTTTATCCTCACAATAATCCATGAGATAGGTGTTATTATAGTTTTCCCTCTGCAGCATGGTTTTTCTCCACTGTAGTTTCAATATATCACAGTTGGGCATAAGAAATTAAATAGGAATTTGGAGGGAATTTTGCAGGAGCTTCAAACAATATGTAGAAGACAACAGATGAAAAAGAAAAAGTTTAGAAACTCAGAAATGCATAAAATATTTGTCTAGCATATCAACATATTTTATTTTTTATTACTATAATAACGCAGTTTTCTCCTCTGATGCAAAGGCAGGATCAAAAATTTTATACAGATTTCCCAGATTGCAGGGGTAACACATCCCTAACTCTTGTGATACAGAGGGGATAACTGTATTATCTTTATTTTATAGATGAGAAAACTGAGTTAGACAAAGCTTTTGTGACTTGCCTAATATCATGCAACTGGTAAATGTATTAGCCTGGATTTGAACTCAGATCTTCCTCACTTCATGTCTAGTGCTCTAATACTCAACATAAACATACCTAGAGTGACATGAATGGAGGCAGAGATTGTATGCTGATCAGATAACACTTAGGAGGATTATGTAACACAAAGGATGACAGTCAAGATCCAAAAAAAAGACTTTTAACAGGTTAGAGCATTCAGATAAATTTAATAAAAATGAAATCCAATCAACATAGATTGACTTATACTTGTATTTTTTTTAAAAAAAATCTATTTCACAACTATAAGATGGGACACGAACATTAGATCATGCTTCATCTGAAAAAGATCAGTGCATAGTGGGTTCAAAATAAATAAGAAGGGTAATGTGATCACCTTGAAAGCGAATGTAAAATTGAGCTGAATTAAAGTAGAATAGCTCCAGGAATGAAGAGATCCCACATTCTACTCAACCCTAGTTTGAAAACATTTGGAAAATTGTATTCTGTGTTGAGCACCCCAATTTAAGATGGGTAGTGATAAACTGGTGAGTATCTAGAGAAGTATTTACTTATCTACAGAATGTAAAGGGCCATGAATCCATAACATTGGAGTTTTGATTAAAAGAAAGAGAGCTGATTTTCCTGGAGAAGAGCTGACTGAAAAGGGAACATGAGAGCTGTCCTTAAAGATTTATAGGCCTGGCACATCAAAGAGGAATTTGATGTGATAATACAATACAAATGTGGTAGAACTACAATCTTGAATACTGAAAAGTTTGTTATAAAAATCTTTGCAGATCTTTTCCAGTTTTTTTCCATTGTCCTCCTTTAATATTCATCCTGAAATCTTCTGTGCCTAAGTTCCAGATTTCAAAATAATATACTCACACTAGTGTCTTTCATCTCCTCTACTTCCCTTTTTGGGTCCCCTTTTGTGTGTTGTATTCACACACACACACACACACACACACACACACACACACACACACACATACACACACACCATTTCTTTTATTTGTGTCCCCAGAGCTTAAGCACAGTGCCTGGGATGGTTAATAAGTACTTAATAAATGTGTTTCCTTTCTTCCTTCCCCAGTTGGATCTTTCGCCAAGAATTCTTTAAACTCGTTTTACCTTCTACTGACTGTTTCTGTTTTTTGAGGTAATACTGCTCATAAAAATCCATCACCCATCTGTTTCATTTTATAATGAGTTTATATCCTGTTGCCTTTGGCTTGCATCTCTTTCTGCTTGGCAGGTAAGTCAAGTTTTTTCTGACTAAACTGCTTTTTGGGCACTTTTGGTCTCCTAGTTATAGCAATCCATTTTCTTCCATTAAATTTAATTATAAAATCATTATAATTGATGTTCAATATCATTTCTATTGTTCACTCCATTTTTCACTATCAGTAATTTGATTGAATAATTCAGGGTTGAATTGTTTTAGTTGCATGTGATATTTTTTCTATTATTATTGCTTCTTCCAGAAGTTTATAAATTCTAATTTTTGATGTAGCAATGATCACACATCATAACTCACGATAGTGATAGTTGACATTTTTGTAGTACTTGACAAAGTGCTTTACATATTGTTCCATCTACTCCTCACAACCATCCTATTATTATCTCTATGAGGAAGCTGAAACTAAGAGGTTAACTTATTTGCCCACAACCATGTAATTAGTTCTACTTGAACTGACTGAGGTTTTCTTGACTCCAGGTCTAATACTATATCCATTAAATTACCTAGCTGCCTCTATTTTAGTCACTTCCTAGATAAATACATGGCATTGTTTTAAAAACCGTAGTATGTATATAATATTCTGCAATAGTTACAACTTTCATAGATGTCATCTGACTCTGTTACATGTTGGAGAACGTAAACTTATCTACATTAATACACACACACACACACATATATATAGTAAAATTTTCATTCTTTTATCATTAGGAAATAGATGTCTGAAGTTCGCTATTAATGCCCTGAAATTATTCCTTTAGCTAATATTACCTGTTTGATGATTAAATTTAATTAAAGGGACAGAAGATTAGGCAGATCATAGTGCAGGTGTATTCCTTTCCTTTCTAAAGAGAATGGATGATTCTTTTAATTTAGGTGTTTGTCTGGGACACTAGAAGATAACTGAATTCTCCTTCACATCTGGATATCTTTATATTGATTAAACTTGCAATTCATTTTGCAACTCAAATTCCCACTTTCACAAAGGTATGATATTCCTATTTATATCCTGATCATGGCTTCTACATTGCAGTTTCTGGAGAAGCAGGAGAGAAAGTAAATGGAAAAGGGACATAAATAAATTGAATTTCATTGACTTAAGCAACCTTGACCCTAGTGTACCATATGTCTTCTAAAAATAATGCATATGTTGTTCAAGCATGGGAAAGGATAATGATGTTAAACAAGACCTTTCTTCTCCTGAGCCTCCTCACTCATCAGAGTTTCATGAGTCTCTGCAAGTCATATTGAAACACTTACAGGCATGTAAACGGAAGACTCCATGAAGTGTACAGACCTGGCAAGCTCTAGAGATCAAGGTATTTCTAGAATAGGAACTGAAAGTACAAACAATGTCAGGCCAAATGTTGTGTAACAAAATTTTTTTTAAACTGCCAGCTTAGGACCCTGACATGGTCCTATAATGTAGTTAGCAGAGTCTGAATCTCCCTTCATGTGTCCTGGCCAAGTGGCCCCAGACACTACTAGGACTTGGTTCTGTATTTAGAAGAAGCAATCAATGTGGCCCCATTGTTCACCAAATTTCTCAGGAGCTTGTTTTGCCGAAGAGAAGATAAAAACATTACTAGTTCATTTTTCTTCTTTCGTATATTCAGGTCTCTCAAGTCCATACTCCACCACCTGCTAAGTCAATATTTCTAATGCACATCTGATAATGTCACTCTTCTGCCCATAAAGCTTCAATTGCTCCCAATTGCCACCAAGATACCATACAAAGTCCTCCATTTGACACTTAAAGTGCTTCACTTCCAGAAGACTATGGAGGAAATAGTGAGGCTGCTGACTTTGCAAAGCTCATCCTCACTTAAATCCAAATCACTTGCATGTCATAGCATCCTGTACCTGATACTATGATCTTCTTCAAGAACAAAGGACAAACAACAAAACCCTTTGCAACCTATGTTTCCTGAATGATTTCACATTGCTTCCCCCCCATTCACATATGTTAAGGCCAAATTGACTTAATCCAGGTTTCTTTTATGAGACAATCCATTTTATTCCTTTGTGCTTAGTTTATATTTGCCTCTTACAAAAGACTTTTCCTGTTTCCCAAGAGTCTGTTAATATTATTCCTTTCCAACATGCTCTATCCCATCCTCCAAAATTATTTACATTTATCTTGTACACTTAAAATATATTATTTTATGTTTATCTGGGTACATATTATTTCCCCCAACTAGAATGTAAATTTCTTGAAATCAGGAGTGATTAAAAGAAATAAAATATGTAGGTCACTCCCTCAGGTACAATGAATATGCTCATTTCTTATGGGTTCCTGATGGAAAATGGAGGTAGAAAAATATGATAATGATTTATTAGTATATTTATTGTGAGAGGATAATGAAGGAAAAAATTAAAAGAATAAAAACTCAAAGAAACAGTTTGTGGTAGTAGTAAGAACAGTGGAAGAGACAGGAGAAGATCTACATACAAATTCAGTTTCTTCTATTTACAGCCTCTGTGACATGGCCAAACCACCTAACCATAAAACAAATGCAGTAACACATATCCTACCTGTTGGACAGTGTTCATGAGTATGGATTAAATGAAACAATAAAAATGACATTTCTTTGTAAATTGTAAGGTACTGTAGAAATATAAAGCATTATTATTATCGATGTCCCTAAATTAGGTCTTCAAATTCAAATCCATAAGACAAGATCAGAGAGAATAAATGAGAAAATTTATTAATCTTCATTAAGACTTCTTTAAAGTTCAATTTTATAATCAGGATGGTGGACAAAACTGCAATGTTCTGAAAAGGAATATGAAAACTTTCCCTCCAAAACTCAAAAACAAGGAACAAAACAATAATACCATAGTTCAAAGAAATAAATAAATACTGTAACTAAGGAAAATATTAATAGAAGGTCTTGAAAGAAACAAAGGAGAAGGAGAAAAAGTAAAAATAAAAGAATAAACCAAAGATATTTGAGTGATAAGTACTATATGCTGGGTATGAGAGAAGGCAGATCAGAGTAAAAGTGGCATCATAATCGGGCATATTAGAACAGGTAAGCTGAGTGAAAGAAGATGAAGGGAAGTAGGGGGGAAATAACAAATTAGGGTAATCTAAGGAAAAGTGAAAAAGATATAAAAGAGAGGAAAAAGCAAGAGACAGAGGAGAGAGAGACAGAGACAGAGGCAGAGACAGAGAGAGACAGAGACACAGAGAGAGACAGACACAGAGAGACAGAAACGGGGAGAGAGAGAGAAAAAGAGAGGGGGGAGACAGAGACAGGGAGACATAAAGACACAGAGACAGAGACAGAGATAGAAAGAGAGAGATAGAGAGACAGAGAGACAGAGGAAGGGAAGAGGGAGGGAGGGAGGGAGGGAGAGAAAGGGAGGAAGGAGAGGAGACATGGAGAGACAGACAAAGAGAAAGAAACAGAAGCAAGAGACAAAGAGGAGAGAGACAGAAAGAAACAGAGAGAAATAGAAACAGAGACAGACAGAGATGGGGGAATGAATGTCATTGATTTTACTTCAAAAAGAGTTCTTAGGATAATAGAACAACACAGTTCAATTGATTTATGGTTGTCTGAAAAACTTTCAGTTTAAGGGGCCCTAAACTTTATTATGATTGAATTTTTCTCTTCTAGATGCTGTCTGACCTTCTCTTCTTTGTCTGGATTCTTTTCCATGATTGGCATCCTCCCACTTATGACATCAAAGCTGAAAATCACTTCCCTATAAATCCTCTTCTGTTTCAGAGAATCATCTTCTTGGTGTGAAGGACTCAGACATACTTACACCAAACTAGGCTGGATCATTGATTCCCTTTCTCTTCCTATCTTGATCTAAAGACTTCCATCCCTAGGCTGTAACCTTAAGGATCCTGGCTATCCTGCTCCCTCTGTCTTACTAGTAACTGATCCAGATGTGGTTTTATTCTCTTCCAATATCTCCTCGTTTCCTCAAATATCTCATATTAAGCCACAAGCTTTCCTTTGAGACTTAAAATACACTCATAATAAAGTCCTGTTGTTTTGCATTAGTGACAAGACTAATTCTTATGTGAAGAACCCTTTAATATCATTAATGGACTGACATGGTTTAAAACATAATAACCCTTCTGTAATGTTCCCCCAAAATGGTTATTCAGACTTTGTTTGGAGATCTCAAGTAAGGAATGACTTTCTACCTCCAAAATACTGTGCCGCTTCTATGAAGGGATCTTCAATAAGACAACAATTTTAAGAAATGATCATTTACAAATGAAATAAGATTATTTATTTTGATTAAAGTGTATATTACTTCAGATAAGACTAATGATGTATTGATGGCTATCCCAAAATAAGAATATTCATTGGTGAGTTTTTTTTAAATAAAAGCTTTGAGAAATGTAACATTTTCTAAGAAAAATAATGGTTCTGATGAAATTATTACTCAAAGGAATAAAGCAAATGAGTATGGTAAATGTCTGGTATTTTTCCATAAAATTGAAAGTCTTATTATTTGAGAGGGATCTGATTAAACTCATTCTTAACATCTTCCGTTTAAGGCAGATTCTAGGACTAACTGTTCTCATTTTAAATGAAGTTTTGATTAGACGACAAATTGTTTCAAATTAAAATGTCACTCAACAAAACCATTTTTTAAAAACTATGAGACTATTTGATACTGGAGTCCTTCTACTTTGGGCCAAACATCTTTCTAGTGTAAGGAAACATTTGATTAAAGCTTAGTACTATGAATCTATTTTAAGTGTTCAAAGTTAGCATAACACTATCCATGCCAAATAATACATTCATGGAATGGAATTTTAACTAAATTTTCATCACAGTTATATTCCTTTGCCACTAGTGTGATTTTTCAAATGAAATTTCTCACTCTTCTTTTAGACAACTCATTGGGTTCAGTGTTTTTAGTGTTAATGGCATTTTTCATGGGAATAAATACAATTATACCCAAATATAAGGGTAGGTCTGTGACATGACAATAAATTGGGGACATAAATGTAAAAAAAATTATATGAAATGAACATATTTTTAGTCCTAGAAACTGTTGATCTCTTGACATAGCTATTTCTCTTGTATTAAGTCAAATAGCATTTGTTACACTGAATACCTAGGCAATTGAGGACAATGAGACACATTGCTTTTCCAATGTGGAGAAATTACAATTTCCAAACCTTGTTTCAGTCACACAAATACCTTACCCTGTCTCTGAATGTAGGTATATTTTAATTTAGCCTATGAAAACTCTTACCATCCTTATCCCAACCACCAATCTCACAGATGAGTTGGATATCTAGAGCTCAGCTACAATAGCCCCCTACCATCCAACACACACACACACTCTTCAGGGTTTTGAAAGAACTTCTGAGGAGTCAAATTTATTCTTTTGCCACTGGCTCAGATAGGTATAGGAGTGCTTTCTCTCAGGATTAGCAATTAGGAATCATTTTAGCTAACTGGGCTTGTGTAGCTTTTAGAAATGGGTATTTCCTAAGATGGTATAATAATTAATTGGTACAAAAAATCGCTCAAACATCTATGCCTGAGCTCCCATAAGTACACACAGAGTCCAGGGGAAAATGGGCTCTGATTTAGAGAGCACATATGGAAAAGGTTCAATTCCTACCTCTTGGTTATTGTAAATTCTTTTCTCTTATTCATGTGGTAATCAAGAAATTTCTATTTTTCATAATGAATCTGTCCAATTTGAATTTGACTCCCAGCGCAGGTATTTCACGGATAGGACATGTAGGTCACTGAGAGGAAAATAGTAAATCCAACAGCCTTCAGAGACTTCAAAAGACCAGAAGACCTTCTCTCATCAAAGGGTATGGGAGAAGTAGACCTGATCAAAGCCAAGGATTTTCCTTTTCCTCAATTGTTTCTACTTGGACTTGTGCTAGAAAATCAAACTTGTTCCAATTTCTGGAAGTTCCTACCATTCAACCTAAACTTTTATACAGGACCCAAAGGATATAACAAAATTTCCCAGCCAATTCAAACAGATCCTTCTTGGTATTGTTTTCATTTATTTATTTATTTTGGTCATCAAATAGCTTTCAAAGACTTTTTGATCTTTACTGAAACTGAATGGTAATCTTATTATCTACTTCAAATGGAAGTGGGAATTTCCCCACCCTTACATCAGGTTTTTAATTCTACTCCCCAATTAACTATGTTTGAGAATGCAAGCATTTTCTTGGATCCAAGAACACCTTCCTCTCCTAAATCTTTTCCCTAAGACTCAATGGTTCTATTTTGTTTTCTGTTATGAAATAAGTTATTCCTTTGACACTTGCAGTATATATATATATATATATATATATATATATATATATATAGTAATGCCTGTCAGCCCAACAAATATTTCTTCAACAATTACTTGTAATTCACTATCTTAAGTACTGATCCTTAAATGGATATGTTATCTCATTGAGGAAAATTTTGCATATAACTAATCACCCATGTTTTCTCATCTAACCAGCCTTTTATCAAAATTCTCCCAAAACCTTTTTGGCTGAAAGAAGATGAGCTAGCCAAGAAAAAAGAGATAGATCATAGAGTAAGAATATAGGGGCATGGTGCTATTAGAGTCATTGGAGTAGAAACTATCAAAAAAAGGTGGAAGCAGTAGAGTCATATATCATTGAAAAACCTTTCAGTGATATTATATTTTCACCAGAGTGTCCTTAAAGGCAACCCTGTGGAACAGTTATTGAGGTTTGAAGAAGCTATGATTTTACATTATTATCAACTTATCTATCACACTGTCAACAATCCAGAGGAGAAATATTCAGTTTCCCCAAGAGGTCATCCATAGAGCTGCCTTCAATAAAATTTTTGTTGAATTGAAATGAATCAAATTGGTGAATAGGTAGTAGGAACATAGGCAACATATGGGCAAAAGGTACAAGCCACACCTGCTATATAACTTAGCAACCAGAAGAATTTTTAGGGCTAAGAGGAAGGAAGACTGCACATATAGATAGACTCCTCATCTCTATCCCTAGGTCTATAATGCTGTTGCCTTCTTATATTATAACTCTCATAGTATCATAAATCTTGAACTGGAAATTAACTCAGAAGACATCTAATCCAATGATCTTATTTTACAGATGGAAAAATTGAGGAGATAAAATGACTAGCACAAAGTCGCATAGATAAGAAATGTCAGTCAAAATTTGAACCCAGGACTTCCAATTGCAATAATAGTTATTTTCCCCACTATACCGAACTGGTTCTTTTGTACAAGTCAATTATAAGTCAAAATAGAAAATAATGATAATTATGATGATAAGTGACATTTATATAGTGTTTTCAAGTTTGCGAAGTACTTTACAAATTTGATCTCCACAACAACCAAGAGAGATAGTGCAATTATTATTCCTACTTTACAAATGAAGAAACTGAGAAAAATTGAGATTAAGTCACTTGCCCAAAGTCACACAGCTAGTAAATATCTAAGGCTAGATTTTAAATCAGGTCTTTCTGGTTCCAGACAAGCAGTTTTATCTACAGTGTCACCCTGATGCCTATCCATCAAAAGATGCTCATTGTCACTGGTAATTCAGATTCTTCATTCTGCTACATCAGAGTAAGTTTTGCAGGCATAAATACGACACATCTGATAGTCATAATTTACTCTGAACTTGGGAAATGTCTTCCCACACATCACACATTTATCTAAGAATTTCATTTTCATTTAGTAATGTATGAGTCTTTATTTCTTCCATGCCTCTAGGACAAATCCCAAAATACTGTCTATTCTATGTACTAATGAAGGATAGATTTTCTAGTAGAAACCTGCTATCTGTGTTCATCTATAGACTAGCCAGAACAGGACTAAAATGCTATAAAAGTAAGATAAATTTAAGACTGCAGGAATCTTAAGGGCAATAATAAAAACCTGGCTACAAAATCCATTGCTCTGTAAGAATTAAGACTTTATTTCTTGATCCTCCCCTTAGCTTATGCTTTATAAATTCCATACCAATGAAGTGAGCAGTCCACTGACAGTCACTAATACCAAAGAATTCTCTTACTTTTGTCTACATGTTCTGTTAATGAGAGGAAACGCTTCAGAATAGTGAACTTCAGCTGTGTTCCATGTCAGATGAATCTGGGGATTCTCTTATCAAGTGATTTCAACAGTGATTTGGCACCTGAGTAACTCCTTTGAGATGGCACAAATAGTGCCCATACTAGAATTCTAGATGTATACAATTGTATAATTCCCTGAAGTTTCTATTGGTAGAATCAACAACCTAATGGGTTAAATCCACCTTTCTTCATTTGGAAGAGACATTTTAGTTTCTAACACTACCTATGAAATTCCCTGGGAGTCATATAAATTTATATATAGGATGAACATAAATGGAATCTTAAGACTGTCCTGATTTCTAGAGTCACTCTGGGTCAAGTTAATTTAACAATAACATTTCCTTATGTTGTAGAGTCAATCTCCCTTTCCCCAAGAGTATTCTCTTTGGCTTCCTCATAATAACAATGGTTGATATATTGGTTACAGTGCTGGATTCATATTCAAGAAAGACTGAACTATGATCCTACCTGGTCCTGATTAGCCTTTGCTAAGAAATTAATTAGCCTCTTTGATCCCATTTCTATATCTGAAATACAGATTTAATTATAGTATCCACTTTACAAGATTATCATGATAATCAGATGAGATAATCTATACAAAGTAATTGACAAACCTAAAAGTATTATGGCCGATACTAAGAGACAGCTTAATGTTCTGGTAGGTAGAATGCTGGGTTCAAATTATGTCTCTGACACTTAGTAGTTATAGACTTCCATTTCATCATCTGTAAAGTGGAGATGATGGCCCTACTTTTTAGGATTGTCATGAAGATCAAATGAGGTTTTGTATATATATATATATATATATATATATATATATATATATAGTGAATATGTATGTATGTACCATGCTTTATAAATCTTAAGATTCAATATAAATATTATTGTTATTGTATGTAATGAAGAGATTGGTAAATGAGGGCTCAGTCCTTAGATCATGTGTGGATTTCCCTTTCCAAGTGGGTTTTACAGAACACATGTACTATTCTCTGCCTGCTGATAATTTTTTTTTTAATTTAATAGCCTTTTATTTACAGGATATATACATGGGTAACTTTACAGCATTAACAATCGCCAAACCTCTTGTTCCAATTTTTCACCTCTTACCCCCCCCCCCCCCTCCCCTAGATGGCAGGATGACCAATAGATGTTAAATATATTAAAATATAAATTAGATGCACAATAAGTATACCTGACCAAAACGTTATTTTGCTGTAGAGAAAGAATCAGACTCTGAAATATTGTACAATTAGCTTGTGAAGGAAATCAAAAATGCAGGTGTGCATAAATATAGGGATTGGGAATTCAATGTAATGGTTTTTAGTCATCTCCCAGAGTTCTTTTTCTGGGCATAGCTAGTTCAGTTCATTACTGCTCCATTAGAAATGATTTGGTTGATCTCGTTGCTGAGGATGGCCTGATCCATCAGAACTGGTCATCATATAATATTGTTGTTAAAGTATATAATGATCTCCTGGTCCTGCTGCCTGCTGATAATTTAATATGTGAAACTTCAGAATCTGGTTTTAGAGATGATGATTCAGTGTTAATACTAATGATGAAAAGTCTTCCGGTTGGCTCTGGTTATCATGGAAATTCACAGGTTTTTCTGTCTTCCTATTTCCTATCCTATTGTGTGGTCATTTTTACCTCTTGTATATGAGTTTATGGCAAGAGACATGAACTCTGACAATGAAATCAGTGCAGAGATTTGGATACCTTCTCCAAATTACTTTCACCTCCAAAAAACTCCTTCTGTGATCAAAATAAGGACCTTATATGCCTTGAGTGAGGCTCATACTCTCTGCCTGTATCAATTAAATCTATTTCCACTCCTGTCCCAGGCATAGCACTGATGGTCCTTCTTTTGTGCCTACTCTGCCAGGGCCACTGACCCTTGCCCAAGCCAGTTTTGAAGAATTGGTGCATATAGGCTCATTTTTTCTTGTAGATATTTCACTAATAATCTAGATTATTATTGCATATAACTAATTATATGCAAGAGTGACCTGTTCAAGTTATTTGTTGTTCAGTCATTTTTCGGTTGTTCCTGACTCTTTGTGACCACATTTGAGGTTTTCCTGGCAAAGTTACTGGGAGGTTCACCATTTCCTTCTCGTTTTACAGATGAGGAAACTGAGGCAAACAAGATTAACTGACTTGCCCAAGGTCAAACAGTGTCTATATAAGTTTTGAACACTGACTATTGATTGTGCAATCTATTTTTCCAAAAAAAATAGATGCACCCATACACACATATGCAAATACATATATGTGCATGCATGTATATATGTATATATATGCACATACATATATATGTATATATTTTCCATCTACTGTCTCAGTACCTTCAGAATGTCCAATAATATAGATGTTCATATTTTATCAAAAACAGCCAGCAGTGATAATCTTCCTGGAGCTATTGGGACTTAAGGTCACCATGAAGCTACATACGAGTTCCACAGATCTGAAACAGCTGGCACTTGTGATTGTTTATAGAAATTACATTAGACTGAACAATTCTTATTTACTGAATTATTTAGTGAACTTCTGATGAATTATAGGAAATTTCAGAAGGAATTTGCTAAATTGTTTAGTTATCTGCTTTTTGCCCTAACCCCTGCTACCTCCAGATCATATATCTAGCTCTGAAAGAGATCTTAGAGATAATATAATTCATACCTCTCATTTTACAGATGAAGAACCTTAGGAGAGCATAAATGATTTGTTTAAGGTTACATAGATGGCAAGTGGTTAGGCAATTTAGCACTCAAAGTCAGGTCATCTAATTTCAAATTCTATATCATTCTACTCTATCATGTTGACTCTCTTATTTACTGAGTCTAGTAACATGGTTGAACTCTGATGAGTACACAGAATGTCACAGAAGAATTCTTGGCTGATAGGAATGGATTCTACTTGAGATAATTTAAGTCATATAAAAAAATGGAAATACCACTGAGCAAAATTAATGACTGTAGTGACCTAACTACATGGCTAGATGGAAGAACAACAGAGGGGCTAACCTAATTCATAGGTTCTAAGGAATGAATGTAAAAGATAAGATCTAAGATAGAGCCGATGTAACTTAAGTACAATGGGCAAGTCTTTGGCTATTTTTTATATTTGTACATTTTACCCCATGTCTTGACAATTCCAGAGAAATCCTAAAGAGTCAATCTTGCCTATATGATAGGGACTTAATTTGTACCAATATCTCCCCATCCTCAGCAAAGGGTACCAAGACCAGCAGAAGGGATTAGCACCTCAGAGGTACATCTGTAATGTTGATCTTGTCTTGAGCTGGTTGGATAGAGGAAGCATATACATTTATAAAATTGAGAGTAACTAGTAATTACATTGCCATGAAATAAACACTCAGGTAAGGGACAGTATGCTAAGACATAAAGAAAAGACAAAACAGTTAATTGCCAATAGAAGGAAGGGCCTTGATGAGAAACCTAATGCAATAGAAAGGTATTCCCCTTACCCAAAGCCAGAGAGCCATAAAAATAGGTAGTTAGAATGGAAAATATGGCCACAGACAATGTGGTGTTATAATTGGAAGGGTTGAGGAACCATAATCTTATTTTATGTTCTTGAGCTATCTCTTAGAAAAAAGCTTAGGAGTTCACCCTAGTACAATCAGGAAAAATAGCAGTATTTCTATAGAAATAAAACTTAGATACCCACTAAATATCAGAATGAGATATGATTTTAAAAGGAGCTAATTACTTTCTCCATAATACCATTTATATGACTGTTCAATCAAGTGACTATTTGGAACCTCTCCATTTATGACTGTATTTGCTAAGTGAGAAACTAATAGGCCTTGAGAGAATATTTACCAAAAAAATTAATATATTAATCTTGATCTCTAGTTAGGCCATGCTGGATTTTTTTGTTTGGTTGGTTGTTTTTTTTTGGGGGGTGGGGGGAATAGATGGTTGGGTTCCAAGAAAAGTAGTGCTAATTGAGCCATGGAAAAAGATAATGTAGTATAATGATAGAAATATATAACATATAAATAATATAATATAAAATATGATTATGACCATATATAATATTCAATATAATAATAGTTATATATAATTATTAATAATTAGAATTGGGATCAGAATTTGTATTAAATTGTTTTATGATTGAGGACAAGTCACTTAACCTAAATAAGACTTAGTTTTCTCATCCATAACATGGGGACAATAATTCTAATAGAAGTAGAGTGGCATAGTGTATAAACAACCAGTTTCTGATATATACTTACTCTTTAACATTGGATAAGTCACTTCATTTTTCAGTACCTCAGAGAGTTCTCTTAAACTTTAAGTTGTAAAATACTTGGTGATCTATGTCACTATGGTGACCTAAAGTCAGGATGTTAGGAAAAAAATTAGGAAATAGGTATATTTCTTAATAGGCAATTTCCTAAACCATGAAATCTTAAATCTGGACCAAGAAAATAATAATGACTATACCAATGACTACCACAACAATACACACTATTTATTTCATAAATGGGAAAGTGCTTTGTGTACTTTGCAAGATATTAGTATCACTATTATTTCCATTATTGAAACTTAAATAATGTTAACTATACAGAATGAATATCACGATAATCATGATCTCCAGATATCTAAATAACACAATATTCAACCTCCAGGAATTTAAATTAGACATGCCTAGGGTATAAGAGATGATAACATTCCACATTTGATATAAGCATTGCATTATATATGCATATATATATATATATGTATATATATATATATATATATACTTCTGAAATACTCAAAAAATTTTCCCTTGGCCTTTTTTATCAGAACAAAATCCTACAATAGGATATTGCATTATGTTATTTGGGTTGATCAAAGCTTTAGTCATATCAGTTCTATTAATAAAGTGCCAGTGGATCACCTGGATATGCTTATAATTTCTCACTTATGCATTCTAATTTTTTCCACAAAAATTCCAGGAGTATATTTTTTAAAGTATGGGATATACTTCAACAGTTACTGGAAAATGGATTGTTCTGAAAATGTGAGAAGTACCTCCCAACTCCAATAATCACAATTTATGTTTTTAGGATTTATCCTGGGTCTCAAAGGGCTCTAGACCAATCCAACATGTGTTAGTACTATGCAGTAATAAATTTTACCATAACAGCTAAAGGAGGTATGACAAAATTTTACTACCAATTTATACTAGGGATTTCACTCTTGGTGAAATCATTGACCTGTCTCCTGAAGAAAGGAATAATGGGAAGCTAAAGAAGGAAAAAGCATTCATTCACCAGTACAGGTGAAGCCAAATGGCATCCCAAGGAGAGATAGAAATGGGCATGAACCAGGTGGGTCAGACCACTTCCATACTCTCTCCTCTGGCTTCAGGTCAGAACAGCCCAGGACTCTGAATCCAAGATCTCCAGTAATAACAATGACCTCCAGAACTCTGCTTCCAGCTCCTATAGCCATTGTCAAAGTGGACAATGCTTGTGGAAACTTAACCTGTTGGTTGCCTCTCCAGATGCTGTAGATTGACTCCTCAGTAGTCTCAACTAGTGAAGCTACACAAAGAAAGTTCTCAGCGCCATCATATGGTTCCCTTTAGAGATGGATATGGTTGTATTAATGGAATTTACATTAAAAAAAATTCTCGATCATTGTTTTTAGCTACATCCAAATGATCAGGGAACCTTTCCAAATGACTTATAATTGAAACCTCCCATATATTATTAGAATGTGAATTCTGAGGGAAGCAATTATCTAGCTTTTCCATTTATACCCTCAATTAGCATAGTGCTTGACACACGTGCTTAATAAAAGTATCTTCATTTCATTCATTCATTCTAGGCAGAGAAGCAAACAATTGCTTTGGCATTTCATGAGTATGATCTTATTTGGCTTGTTTATGTATGTGTGTGTGTAACAGAGACATCTGCAGGTGATACTGAAACAACCCCATTAGCCCCAGGAAAATACTCCCAAATTCCCAGGGTCAAGAATATTATGGATTTTTTTGGGGGGGCAGGGGTCATAACACTAAAAGCCATTGGCATTAAAGAGAAAAATCATCAAATTATGAAAGAGAGCTCAGTGGTTATATTAGAAAGAAGATAACATCACCTTCTTGAGAGGCAGTGGGGAGTAGTGAATAGGGGACAGAGCCTGAAGACCTGAGTTCATATACTGTTTCAGACACTGGCTGCCTATTTGCCTTAACCTCTCTATTCCTCATCTATAAAATTCATAGGTTTTAACTGATAGTATCTCAGAATTCTTCTTCCTCCAAGACTATGCCCCTGTATTTCCAGAAACAATATTTATTAATTACTAGCATTTGGCCTTTTTGTGGGAAAGATGAATTTTAGGGATGCCATATATGCCAAACACTATTTTTTTTCCATTTGACTTGAAAAGCATTCATTTTTTCCAGAGGTAATATATTATATTATATAATGTGTATATATACATACACAATAAATATATATGTGCATATTTGTATATATACACATGTATATTGTAATATGTAATATAAAAATAATGTAATAACATAGAATGATGAAATGTCCCAACCATATACAATGTATTACATGTAGTACATTAAACCCATTGGACTCTGGTTCTGACAAAAAGGACCAAGGGGAAACTTTTTGAGTATTTCAGAAGTATGTATAAAAAGATTATTTTTCTTCAAGGGAAACATGGATGACAAGTCTGTTAATAATGGATGATATCTGCAATGACAGTGCTGATAAGTCTGCTCATTCACTTTCAACTCATCTTTTTTACCTTTTTAGTTTTCCAAGGCAATTGGGATTAAGGACTTGCTCAGAATCACATAGATAGTAAGTGGTAAGTGTCTGAGTATGGTTTTGAACTCAGGTTCTCCTGATTCCAAGACCTGTGATCTTTTCACTGAGTCATCTAGCTGCCTCTCATATGTTTTTGTAAATTATCCTGTAAGTTCCTCATCTCCTCCTGTAAGAGTGCAACTTACTTGAACACAGAATCTTGGTTATTGCATCACCTGGGCATCTTTAGCCTCTGAGATGGTATCTTGTACTTAGTGGATGATTCATGATATACATGCTGGATTGAGTTGCTTAGCAAGTGTCTAATGTTAGCAAAGAATATTCAGGGTTGGTCATGATGCCTTATTGGCCAGCCCTCTGGGATTATGTCATACTAAAAACCAGATCTGTTGGGATTGTCATTGGCTTTCATATGGGTAGATACATTCAGGAGTGCAATGCTGCTAAAGTATCAAGAGATCATGAAGAAGACCCAGGACCATTACGCTGAGCGTGACTATAGTCATTGTCATTTCTAACTTCATCCTGCTCTGGGTGGTTGATCATTGTTCCTTCTTTGTACAATGGGAATCTTCATTTCTTTAAGTCACTTTCCCAACTGATGATTTGAAGAGTAACATTTACTAAGATCTTTTCCCTCATCATCCAAACACCTGCTTAGTCCTATGCCTATGGTACACTAATGTCATGCTATATGGTAAAAGGTAAGATAAGAGGGGCTGATCTTGGAATTAGGGTTACCTAAGGTTCATGGCATATCCTGGCTAATGACAGTGGGAAACTTCCTTAATCTTTTAGTGTCCACACATCATTCTACAAAGCTGTACATTGCTTATATATCTTTCTGCCTCTGTCTCGAATCTTTCCCTATCCTTCTCCCTTCCTTCCTTCCCTTTTTCCTTCCTTCCTTCCTTCCTTCCTTCCTTCCTTCCTTCCTTCCTTCCTTCCTTCCTTTTTTCCTTCCTTCCTTCCTTCCTTCCTTCCTTCCTTCCTTCCTTCCTTCCTTCCTTCCTTCCTTCCTTCCTTCCTTCCTTCCTTCCTTCCTTCCTTCCTTCCTTCCTTCCTTTTTTCATTTCTTCCCGATTTCCTCCCTTTTCTTTCTTTCTTTCTCCCCTTTCTTTTTTTCTTTCTCCCTCCCATCTTTCCTTTTCTCCTTTTCTTCTTTACAATTCATTTTTCTAATTTGTGAAATAAAGACACTGGACCAGAGAATTTCTAAGGTCTATATCTTCCACCTCTAAAACTAAAGAAAAAAAGATAATTATATTTTCTTATCATAGCATATCCTCAAAATATTTAACATAATGTCTCTCCGAGACATTAATTCATTAGAGTGAAATCAGTGTTAACAGTTTTAGAATTTGGAGACCTAGGTTCCTATGGAAGATATATATATGTGTGTGTGTGTGTGTGTGTGTGTGTGTGTGTGTGTGTGTTTTTCCCCACTTAACCTCAGGCTGCTTCAATTCCTTGATTGGGAATGACAGCTGCCCCCAAATTGTAGCTAGGTTATGTTGAGATTTTTTAGAAATGTCTAAGAGAATAGAAAGGCTCATTCAGTTCCAGTTCATCAAGTTCCTAACATGCAATTAAACATCTGTAATTAAATCTCAATTTACTCAGTGAACCAGAACAGCTCGTTCAAATTCAGTCTTCAGGGTAAATAAATAATAAGCTTTTTAGAAAACTGCATTCATTAATGCTGATAATAAGGAATTTAACAAAAACAATAAAAAAATAAATGTGTTTAAGGGATCTGATGGCATTTAAGGTCTAGACAGGCTTAACTGGACTCAAATTAATAAGCACCTGCAAAAATAAAATAAACATACAAAAGAATTAATGTGCATTTGTTTCAGCTCTGGAAGAGAGTAGCGATTTATGTGGGCAAGAAAGGGAGTGGAGAATGAAACACCTGTGGGTATTTAAAACGCTAAAACAAACCCTTAAAATGGTTTGTCATTATGGACACTGTCTAGAGGCATGTGGAAAGGGAGAGATTTATAGTGTTATAAAAGTAAGAATGCTGCTTAGGAACTAGTTCTGTGCCACTGTATCACTTTCCTTCTTTGTGAGACACTTGATTATACAAGATAGAGCTCGAATTAGAGACTTTGTGTGCTAAGAGACTATTCCCTAAAGGACACTGAATTTAAAGTCAGAGGACCAATGTTTGAATCCTGACTGCTTTTAATAATGGGCTCTCTATTTCTCTCTTCCTTTCTTTTTTTAATCTTTTTCCCTCTTTCTCCCTTTTCTCCCTCCTCCATCTCTCTAACTCTTCCTCCTTTCTTTCCTATTTTCTTTCTCTTTATTTCTTTCTTT
The DNA here is from genome assembly GCF_902635505.1 of Sarcophilus harrisii. Taxonomy (NCBI): domain Eukaryota; kingdom Metazoa; phylum Chordata; class Mammalia; order Dasyuromorphia; family Dasyuridae; genus Sarcophilus; species Sarcophilus harrisii. The sequence continues at coordinate 173,566,579 of NC_045426.1, read as the reverse complement.
TTTCTTTTCTCCCTCCATTCCTCCTTTTTTCTTTTTTACTCCTTTTCTTCTAAGTCTCTGTCTCTGTATTTTTCTCTGTGAATCTCTGTGTGTATATCTCTTTTTATCTTTGTCTCCATCTCTGCTACACATACATAAACAACACATACACACATATATACACACACATACTTAATGTGACATTAAGCAAGTCACTTAAATTCTCTGGACTTCAGTTCCACACCAGTCAAATAAAGAAGTTGACCCAGAAGATTTTTGGGGTCTCTTCCAACTCTAAAGAAGAAATACAATAAAAAGAGGTGACTTGTTCATGGGCCCAATGTAGTGACAGATTTAGGTTAATAGCAACAATTCAATTGAAAGCTTATCAAGCATTTGGCTCATGGAAATCTTGTAAAGGAGGTAGTATAAATATCATCAAGCCCTTTTTAGAGATGAAGAAAAGGAGGTACTATAAGAGTAAATAACTTGCCTAAGATTATGTAGCTAGAAAATACAGTAGATGAAGTGGGATTCAAACTTAATTTTCCTAACTGCAAACCTTGACTTTCAAAACCCTTCCAAAAACCCTTGTTGGCTCTTTCTACCTTGTCCTGCTGCCTAACAACATATGAGCAGTTAAAAAATAATGTATTATCAAATCCCCGCATAATTACTAAGGGGAGTGCTATGAATCTCTTCTGATCAATATATACATTCTGCAGAGAATGTGTGAATTCCAGGGTGTTTATTCTCAACTCATGCAATCATAGATTTAGAGCGGGGTGGGATTTTGGAGATTATCTTAATCCCAGTACATGATTTTAGAGAAGGGAGTTTGAAGCTTGGAGACATTAAATGACTAACAATCATAGGAATCATAGATTTAAAGTGGGTCTCAACTCTTTTTGTGTGATGGATCCCATTGACATTCTAGTGAAATATATGGACCTCTCTCCAGAATAATTTCAATCATACAGAAGAAAATACAAAGAAAATCATTTACATTGACTTATAATTATCAAAATGTACTTCTCTCCAAGATCTGTTTCTGAATCTCCAGATTTTCTATCTGTGTACTAGCAGTTTCCTCACTCTGTAGTAAGGCTTTTAGACTTTGGACCCTCTTCTCTATTTGATGAGCTCCTGCCCAGGGACACTTTTGAAGTGCTTGTCCAGAGTAGCTTTGATTATTTCTCGCCTGTCTCCATTCTTGCCTCTGGATTTCCCCTCCTCCTTCCCACATGGGTATGCTGCAATTTCTACCTCCATTTTATGTGTTGTCTTCCCAAATTGGAATGTAAGCAAGTAGGGACCCTTTTCCTTTTCTTTTTTCCTTTTGTTTATATTCCCAGCCTTTAACACCATGTCTGGCTCATAGTAAATGCTAAATAAAATGCTTTATCTTTCTAAACAGACATTTAAAAAGCTATCAAAAAAAATTTTTTTTTTTTGGAAATTCATTAACCCCAGGTTAAGAATCTTTATCATATACCACTACATATCTCTCAGATTGGCTATGACAGGAAAAGATAATGATAAATGTTGGAGGGAAGATGGGAAAACTGGGACACTAAAAATGGGGCAGACCATTGTTGGTGGAGTTGTGAACTGAACAACCATTCTGGAGAGCAATTAGGAACTATGCCCAAAGGGCTATTAAACTGTGTATATGCTTTGATCCAGTGTCTCTATTGGGCCTGTTTCCCAAAGAGATCATAAAAAAAGGAAAAGGAGCCACATGTGCAAAAATATTTATGGCAAAAAAAAAACAAAACACCTTTTTGTAGTGGTAAGGAACTAGTAATTGAGAGGATGCTCATCAATTGGGGAATGGTTGAATAAATCATGATATATGAATGTTATGGAATATTATTGATCTGTAAGAAATGATCAGCAGGGTGATTTCAGAAAGGTCTGGAGAGACTTAGATGAACACATGCTCAGTGAATTAAGTAGAACCAAGAAAAGATTGTATATGATAACAGCAAGGTTATGTGATGAGCAACTGTGATGAACTTGGCCCTTTTCAACAATGATGTGATTCAGGCCAATTCCAATAGACTTATGAAGGAGAGAGCCATCTGCATCCAAAAAGAGGAATATGGGGAATAAATGTGGATCACTATGTAACATTTTACCTTTTTTGTTGTTGTTTACTTGCTTTTTTCCTTTTTCCCCCCTTTTTGATCTGATTTTTCTCATGCAGCATATTAATGTGGAAATATGTTCAGAAGAATTACACATGTTTAATGTATATTGAATTATTTGCTGTCTAGGGAAGAGGAGTAGGGGAAAGGGAGAAAGAAAAATTAGGAACACAAAGTTTTACAAGGGTAAATGACGAAAAGTATTTTTGTATGTATTTTGTATGTATTTTGAAAATTAAAAAAATTATTAAAAATACAAAAATTTTAAAAATAAAAAAAAATTTATCTTAAACACTCTTTAGTTCAACTCTCTCTTTTTGCCTAAGAGGAAATTGAGGGCCACAAATATTAAACAGCAGAGGTAAAACAGACGCTAAATAATAAAAACTAGAATCCATGATCTCTCCTTCTAAATGTAATATTCCTGAACCACAAAATCCCTAGTCTTCAGTAAGCCAAAAAGAACAGAAAACACACCAAACATTCTAATCTCAGCTCTGTGAGTGGTCAGTTAGTCTACAGAACCACTGTAATAATTGCAATGTGTTTTATATATGGGAAGGTTAGAACTAAAGCATATATAAACACACACACACTTTCACTTCAATCCTCTCCTGCTGTAAACAAAGGAAGCCATGGAGATTAGTTATATTCCTTTAGATTTGCATCACAAATATATCATTAAAACTACGAGTCATCTGGCTGACTGAATGTTATTTCTAGGACAACAATAGTCCTCCATAGAATTGATTCCAAATTTTTGAGATAATAAGGGACTTTCAACTTCTGAGCTCACACCTTGTCATGGTAAGAAACTTCTTAGTACTCTGCCTCTATTCTGAAACAAAATGCTTATGAAAACATTACTTAGTCAGGAAACATACCAGCAACACAAGCAGAACCCAGCCTTCTATGAGGCAATCACTTGCTAAACTGATAAAATACATAGAAGGCATTACTATAAAGGGAATTCTTTTCCTGAGAAGTCTGAGCTATGAGCTGGGGTTTGATAGTGGATTGCTTCAGGATCATAATAGGGCCTTGTAAGAATAATCATTCAAAATCATAATAATCTCTTACAAGAGCTATAATAACAATAATAATATATAATAATGATACTTTTGGTCCCCACAATAATTGCAAGCCATCGTCTCCTACTGTGGAACAAAAGAAATCAGAGGTAAGAATTGAAGTCTTTGAATAATTCATGAACTAATGCATAGTACTTGTATCTTCCATTTCTACCAGAGAGAGAGAAAGAGAAATAGTGCTTAGTAATGCAAATTATTTTTACAAGAAGATTTTATTTTAATTTATAGATTTCTTTTTCAGTACAAGTGGTATTCTTTTTCTTTTTTTTTTCTTTTTTTCTTTTTTTTTTTTTTTTGTCTTTATCCAGGTCTGTGATTGTATCTATGTTGTGACCTTTCAGTCTTGCAGACTGTGAACTGCTTTATGTTTTAGAGTTTTAGAGTCTTGCCTGGAATATTGAGAGGTTAAATGATCTGTCCTGGTCACACAGCCTATATGGGTTAAAGGCAGGATTTATACCAACATATGCCTCACTGCAAAACTAGCATCCTCTTTATTATGCGAGGCTGCCCCTCTCTGTGTTCCTAGCAAAAAAACAAAAAAAAAATTTCTTTTTACATCTTCACAATTTCTAAGACTCATTCTGCTTGAGTTTGCCAAGAATTTAGGCTTATAGGCTTTAAAAAAATATCCAGGGCTTAGAAAGTTTTGGGGTTATCTTCTAAAGCATAGATTGCTTCTATGAGGCAATTTGGTTTATTGGAAGGAGCACACATAATTTAGATTACAAAGACCTGGATTCAAATCTTAGCCTTTTAATTTATGGCCCATGTGACATGGGGCAAGTCACTCTTTGGGTATAAGTTTTCTTATCTGTAAAGTAAGGGATTAGTGTAGCTAACCACTAAAGTCCCTTCCAGTTCTAAGTCTAGCATCCCATGTATATTAGTAATACTGCTTAAATCATCTTCACAACCTCTTTAACAGACAGAATTATATCCAATTCTAAGGCAAGCTAAGAAGAGAAAGTATTTGCTGAATGAGCATTCCTGTGTCATTGAGCATTCTCAAAAGAGAAAATGTGGACCATTGTCCTTCCAGCGAATCTATTGTATTTCAGAAAGAGTCAATAGTGACTATTCCCTAAGAGGGACCTAATAAATGCTTATTGATTAATAACTCTAGGCACACAGTAACTCTCATGATATCCTTGTCTATCTAGGGTCATCATGTTTCTTTTCAGACCTTTACTCTCCTATCACTTTTATTTGCCGTATGTGGTATTTTCCATAGGTTTTGTTTTCAACTAGGTGTCATCTGGCTGCTCAAATAAATGAATGCTATTAGTTCTCATATGATATTTTCTTTTATTTTAGCATGGGTCTTCTGGAAGCAATGCCTTAACTCAAAGGCTATGAAATAGAGCAAACTCTTGGAGTCAAGAGTTTTGGGGGCTCATTCAAATCATCCGATTATAGTATATGTTTGTACATATACTATAATCGGATGATTTGAATTTGAATATATACATATAATATGTATATATGTGTATGTATATAAAATACATAATATGCATATATATACTATAATATACACATATAATACATATACATACACACTATAGTTTGCACATGCATACCCACACACATACACACACATATTCTCAAGCCTCGGGGAGTCTAATTTTCTTCATTTGTGAAAGGTAGCTAGTAATAAATATAGTACTTGCTTTGGAGATTATTGTAGGAATGAAAAAAGGGAGCACATGTAAACTTGTAAATGATCAAATGCTATAGAATTGTGGTTTTAACTGTGTGGATGTCTTCTCTTTTGGAGAAAATCTGGGGCAGATGGAACTCAACTAGGACCAGGAGGGTCCTGATTTCCATAAATGTTTCACATTTGTTTGCCATTCCTTGATTTACATATTGGTGGAGTCCAGATTTTCCTGAACTGAATTATTTAGTGGCTAGTGTTGCTGATTTCATTCTAATAAGAATATATTTTGGGGCAAAATAAAATTTACAGAAATACTTGGTACTAATGTGTGATGTGAAACCAAGTTCTAAGGAAAATCAGAAAATCTGAAGTTAGTTTTATAGCATTGGGAATATATGAGGTGGCAGTTAGGAGCAGAAGTAATATCATGCTCTAACTTATTAGGATCTTCTATGATAGGAATTCAGGTGTTCTAAGAAAGCCCCTGTCTTTTGAAGCCTGAAATTTTACCATTACCAATCCTTGGCTGATCTAGCTAAACCTTTAAAAATTATACTTCTGGTAGAGTTATCATACCTAGTCCCCATACTTCAGAGTAAAGAAACTTATCAAAAGCTTCCCTTATGAATAAGGAGAAAATAAAGGTCACTAAAAAGAAAAAAAGAGGAAGGAATCGGGCTTTTATTACTTGCCTTCTGTTTGCTGGACACTGTGATAAGCAAATTATAAATTTTGTTTCAGATGCTTCCAACAACCCTTGGAGAAAGGATGCTATTATTACCTCTATTTTGTAGGTGAAATGGATCCAAATTGAGGCTGACTTAAATCATACAGGTAATATCTGAGGCTATATTTGAATATCTTCCTGGACTCAAGGCCCAGCTCTATAGAACAGATGGGTGGAGAGATTTTGAGTTGAGACTTGGAAGAAGCCAGGGAAACCAGGAGTGTGGCTATTTCAAATTAACTGAGGAGTATACACGAAAGGGTGGGAGTGGAAAGAACAGCAGGAGGTTTTTATTCACTTGTAGGACTTTTATGTTTTAAGGTTTTCAAGTCAAATACAATAAATTTGCCTTTTCCTTGAAAGAAAAAAAATCTAGACTATCCTGCCCTCTAGTGTAGCTTTATATTTCCCAGTCTAAGTTGAAGAGAAGCTGCTGGGAGGGGGTGGATGTATGCCTGCACCAGTAACCATGCAAGACTGCAAGGATGGCACTCTGCCCTCTGCTACCCTAACCAACTTTTACAGTCCTTTCAGGAATCACCATATACTTCCCTCTACATTTGATTGTTGTCTCTAGCCAAATCAAGAAAAGAAATATGCATGAGACTCATCCCTGGCCATCTGCCTCTGGTCCAGCTGTAGTTTAGCCTGTTCAATTCACTTCCATGTCAAGTTAACAGGCGATGCAGAAGAAAAGAGGGACTGTACATTTCAAGAAAGAGACTTAGAACTGAGAGAAGCCTTTCTACAATGAGATCATTTTGGGAATGATATTTGGACAAGAAGACCCATTGGTACAAGATAGTTTGAAGGAAGGCTTGTCTTCAAGGCATTCAGATTTGCTTATAAAATGAAGGATTGTTGCTTGAGCTGATTTCCCCCTCTGTGTGCAAGTGTGGGGGAGCTTTTATAGTAATTGAGACCAATTTATAGGATTTCAGGAGACTTTTCAACCAAACGGCTCACACTAAGTTTTTGTCAGAAGCTGTTTCATCTCTCATCTCCAACCTTACTGCTGGCGGAAACTAAGACAATTTTGATGATTTTACTAGAGAAAGTCCGCATTTTCCTGAGATATTCATACCTCCTTTTTTAAGAGAAACAAGTTCTGTAGGCTGATACAGATAGAGCTGTAAAATGATTATAGAGATAGAATGATATTATATATATACATATGCACACATATATATGGAGATAAAATAGAGTTCTAGTAATTTTTTTTTTTCTGTTTCAAAGCAACATAACTCTGGTTCCAACATAGGCACATTCTATTAACTCCTTCTGGTCATGGTTCCTCTCCAGATTTTCAGTTGGGATTCTTAATAGTTATCCCAAATGGTTCCAATGTGGTCTTGCAATTGATGCTGTATATTACTCAGATAAATGACAATCATTGCCTTTCTCTAGGAGTGTGTCTGCATGTAATTAAGTATTCAATGAATGTAGTATTGACGAGAGCTTGGGAGAAGAGAGAGTTTTATTTTCAAATTTCCAACTTTGATAGAGCTCAGATTTTCTTCATGGAGAAAGGTACCTGAAAAGAGAGAAAGACTCTGGGAAGTAGATATCATTTAGAGGATCTGTATCTTCAATCATGGCCCTATCCTCAGTTCCCTATCCACTTAGGAGAGCTTGTATATTGTATATTGTTTAGTATGTATTCTTATTTACTAACTTTTTTGATTTCTGTTTGCTGTGGCTCAATTATGAATTTGTTTGTTTGTTTTGCTATTGGTTACATGCACTCTTTTTGTAACTGGTATAAGCACCCCCTTTCCTATTAAGGGATAATAATGAGGAGCACAGCTTGAACCTAGAAAATTATTTCCCTAAAACTAAAAATATTTAAAAAGCAATGAGATGGCATACAGGGCTGAGCCTGGAGTCAGAAAAACTTATCTTTCTTTTTTTTTAATTAAAGCTTTTTATTTTCAAAATATATGCATGGATAATTTTCAACATTCACCCCTACAAAACCCTGCACTCTAATTTTTCCCTCTCTTCCCCTTACCCCCTGAGTCAGAAAATAATTCAATAGATGTTAAACAGGTGCAATTCCTCTATACATATTTCCACAAATATCATGCTGCACAAAAAAAATCAGATCTAAAAGGAAAAAAAAATAAGAAAGAAAATAACATGCAAACAAACAAGAAAAAGAGTGAAAATGCTCTGTTGCTATCCACACTCAATTTCCACAGTTCTCTCTCTGTGTGTAGATAGCTCTTCATCAGAAGACCCTTGGAACTGGCCTGAATCATCTCATTGTTGAAAAGGGCCACATCCATCAGATTTGATCATCATATAATCTTGCTGTTGTCGTGTACAATGATCTGCTAGTTCTGCTCATTTCACTTAGCATCAAATCATGTAAGTCTCTCCAATCTTCTCTGAAATCATCCTGCTGGTTATATCTTACAGAATAATAATATTCTATAACATTCATATACATAATTTGTTCAGCCATTCTACAACTGATGGGCATCTACTCACTTTCCAGTTTTTTTTGTCACTACAAAAAGGGTACAAACATTTTGCACATGTGGATCCCTTTCCCTCCTTTAAGATCTCTTTGGGATACAGGCCCAGTAGAAACACTGGTGGATCAAAGGATATGCACAATTTGATAACCCTTTAGTCAAAGTTTCAAATTGCTGTCCAGAATATTGAATCAATTCACAACTCCACCAACAAAGTATTAGTAAAACTTATCTTTCTGGGTTAAAATATGAACCCTGTCAATTTCTAGCTGTGTGATCCTGAGCAAGTCACTTAACTCTGCTTGCCTCAGTTTCCCCATTTGTAAAATGATTTAAAGAAAGAAATGGCAAAGCACTCCAGTATCTGCCAAGAAGACTCCAAAAAGGATCATGAAAAGAGTCAGACACAACTGAAATAATTGTACTATAACAAACAATATTTAAGGGGGTCAATTGATAATATTCTTGGCTAGTCTCTGTTCTAGCTGTCTGCCTATGTCTATCTTTCTTTGTCTCTCTTTGTCTTTGTTCATCTGTCTTTTTCTCTTTCTATCTGTCTCTGTTTTTCTGTTTCTCTCTGCCTTTTTCTATCTCTATTTCAGTCTCTTTCTGTCTCTGTCTCTTTCTGTCTCTTTCTGCCTCTGTCTCTGTTTCTATCTCTTTTCATCTTTCTCTCTCTTTTTTTCTGTGTGTCTCTGTCTCTCTTTCAGTGTCTCTTTCAGTGTTTCTTTGTCTCTGTCCAGATCTCCTTCCTCTTTCTCAAAACAGAGGGGCCAGCCTTATGGTCCTAATTTCCTATTCCCCTCCTAGCAATAATAAAAATTTCCATAGGAAGAGAAATCCCATTTAAAATAACTAGACAAAATAAAATATTTGGGAGTCTACCTGCCAAGATAAACCGAGGAACTATATAAGCATAATTGCAAAACACCTTTCATACAAATAAAATCAGGTCTAAACAATTGGAAGAATATCAATTGCTCATGGGCAAACCTAGCTAATATAATAAAAATGACAATTCTGCCTAAATTGAACTACTTGTTTGGTGTCATACCAATCAAACTGCCAAAAAATTATTTTATAGAGCTAGAAAAAAATTCATCTGGAAAAACAAAAGGACAAAAATATCAAGAAAATCAATGAAAAAAAATACAAAGGATGGTGGCCTAGGAGTACCAGACCTAAAACTCTATTATAAAGCAGCAGTCATCAGAACCATTTGCTATTGGCTAAGAAATAGAGTAGTGTTTTAGTGAAATAGATTAGATGCACATAATGCAATAATCAATCACTATAGTAATGTAGTATTTGATAAACCCCCAAACTCCAGTTTCTGGGATAAAAACTCACTATTTCACAAAAATTGCTAGGAAAACTGGGAAAATACTATCTGAAACTCAGCATAGACCTATTTCTCATATCCCATGCCAAAATTAGGTCAAAATGGTACATGATTTGGGCATAAAAGGTGATATCATATGCAAATTAGGAGAGCAAGGTATAGTTTATCTTTCAGATTTTTGGAACTAGAAGGAATTTATAACTAAAGGAGAACTAGAGAACATTATGAAATACAAAATGGACAATTTTGATTACATTAAATTTAAAAAATTGTACAAATAAAACTACTTTTTCACTTTTTTCTGATTTTTTTTTTTTACTTTCATGGTTTTCCCCTTTTGTTCTGATTTTTCCCCTCCCAATATGATTCATGAAGAAATGTATATTTAAAAATTAATATACATGTATAACCATAAAAATTAATAAAAATACAAAAGAGTATCATTGCATTTCGTGAATCCTGTAATATTTCACAATATGCACTGCGATTTGTGTTGTCTCATTTTTTCTACTAACAGTTTTAGTTTTGTTTGGGGATTAAATTAAATTACTTTTGATTTTATCCATCAAAAGAAAAAGAAAAAAATTTCCTTTGGAGAAAGTTGGAATTATGGATCTCTAGAGATTCAGGTCACTCTGTGAGCTATATGTAGAGAGACTTATGTAGATGCATATAACATATATGGGCAATACATATATTCTACATATGTATACATGCATATATTTATATACTTGTGTGTCAATCTCTCTCTCTCTCTCTCTCTCTATATATATATATATATATATATATACATACATATATGTATATATATTCAGAGTATGTATCTATCTGTTGGCATTTTTGACCAGATCCTTATGGATTTCATTGGCACATAGAGGGCTTAATTAGGTGATTCTACTCTGCATTGCAATTCCATGTCCTTGGATATTTTTCTGGGGGCACTCATAGGTTAAGTTATTTGTTCAGGGTCATGAAGCCAGTATGTATCAGAGGTGGGATGAGAACCTAGTTCTTCTAGATACTCAAATCAGCTGTCTATCCACTAACCCTAATAGCTCTCACAAAATGAAAAAAAAAAAGCAACTGTAATCTTTCTCTTCTTTTGCCACACAGTAAGCAGAGATATTACTAAGAGTTCTTTCTAACAGAGTTTAAATATAACAAAACACACTCAGGCAAGCTTACCAAAGGGCTCCTTCAGTTTAATTGGGGTTGAGAAAGGCGTGAGGGAAGAGATATAAAATTGACCCACTAGCTGGTATTTGTTGAAAACCACTCCTGGAGGGGCCACCACAATGAGGAGCAGGAAAAGCCAGGATAAGACCTCAGAGTAGGGCACCATCTGGTAGTTTCCTATTTTAATTATTTTTGTTAAGTCCTAAAGCTATTCCTATGTAGATGAAGGATGGCAAGAGCTATTAGTTTCCCCTAAGTTTGGTACCTTAGGGCAAAACTCTAGTTGTCTTGCCCTAGTTCTGGCTCAAATGATATATGAATGTGTTTTATATATATATATATGTGTGTGTGTGTGTGTGTGTGTGTATAAACATACATAATCATTTGAATATCATGTCATATATATAATTTCATATATATATATATATATATATATATATATATATATATATATATATACAGAGAGAGAGAGAGAGAGAGAGAGTTGTTAATGTCTTCACCAAACTCCCTTTCCTCATGCACCTCCTCCATGAACTTTCTCCCATCTTAAATCTTAAACCATTACATTTGAGTCTGTGCTCTGCACTTAAAAAATAAATTATATTATACTTAATTATGTATTAGAGTTACCTCACTACTAAATTTGAAGCTCCTTGTGAAAAGGACATATATTTCTTAATATTGGCAGTTCCTGTGTTGAACATGGAACTTTGTACATAAAAAGACATTGAATGCAAAGTAACACTTGGGAAATTCATAAATTAGAATCTTATTTTGTTTCTCTTATCAAAGGTAAATTATTCTTAAAAGTTGCACAGATAAATGAAGAGGTGTTTAAATTTAAATTCTTGTGTGATTTGGGGAATCAAGGCTCAAACAGTGTATTAATATGTTGCCAACATGTTAAAAACAAATAGTCCTACTTAAATTTTAATTTGTCAATCAATACATTAATAATCATTACGCATCTATTATGTCCAAACATTAACCATTGAAGATATAAAAAGGGATAAAAGACTGTTCCTACTACAAAAACAATATTTGTGTGCTATAAGTAGGAAATAATTAATCGAGTGAAAACATGAAAATTAAGAATTTGAGACAGACAGACCTAAGCACCAAGTAGTTAAATAAATAAGTTAAATAAAAACCACTCTGATTCTCATTGATTGGCCATCAAAATGACATCAGAGAGGGGATGCCATGGTCCTCTTTGAGAACAAAAGACCAACAACAAGAATGAGGGCCTGTATTAGAGTGGTGGCCGTGTTGGATAAGAGTAGATAAGATAAGTTGTTGCAGAGATGAAATCTTGACTTTTCGATTGAATATGGGTAGGGCAGAAGAGGAGGGATGAGATAGTAAGGAGTCAAAGATAATTCTGAGACTGTATGGAAGGTAAGAAGGATGGAGGTTGTAGAGGGAAAGATACTAAATTCTGTTTTGGACTTAATTTAAGATGTCTATTGGACATCCAATTTACGATATCTGAAAGACAGAAGGAAATGCAAGATTAGCTTTCAGCAGAAAAGTTGGAAGAGGATAGGTAGATTTGAGAAGTTTCCACGGGAGCTGACAAGATCACCAAATAAAGTAGTGTGGAGGAAGACAAGAAGAAGGCCCAAGATAGAACCGTGAGGGACACTTATGATTAAGAGGGCATTATCTGGATAATGATCCAGCAAAAGAGACTAAGAAGGAGTGGTAAGAAATGAAGAAGAAGAACTGAGAGAATATTGTCTTAAACATCCAGAGAAAAGGTAACTTTGAGGAGAGTAGGATCAATAATATCAAAGGGTGCAGAGAGGTCTAGAAGAATGACTGAGAAAGATCTTTGGATCCGACAATTAAGAGATCTTGGTTATTTTGGAGAGAGCAATTTTATTAGAATGATAAGGTGGGAAATTGGATTGTAAGGGGTTAAGAAAACATTGAAAGAAGAGAAGTCAAAGATGCAGATTCAGACAACCTTTTTTGAGAAGTTTAGCTACAAAGAGCAGGAGAAACAGCCTAATAGTGGGGATGAAAAGATTGTGAGGTTTACAGAATGGAATTGACAAGTATATGTTTGTAGGCAGTAGGGAATGAGCCAATATGTAGGACTTTTTATTTCAATGACTATCTTACAGAAGAGAAGTATTAATAAAAAGAGAATTTTCTTGGCTAACTTTGCTTTCATAGTAAAGATATAATCATAACGGATAAACACAGAGTTGAGGCTTAGAATTGAAATAAAATTAGTGAAGTCTCCTAATATATCGGAAAGGAATACAAAATCATCAACTTGGGTAAATTCTAGTTTTACTCTGCAGAAAATATACCTGTGGCAGAACCCAGATAAAAGAAGACCATTAGATTGTAAGGTGTTTGAGGGCAGGGATTGTCTAAGCTCTAATACTTAATACAGTGCCTAGTACATAATAAATGCTTAATTGGTTTCTTTTTTTAATGGAATGAATGAAAGGTTCTTATCAGGACCAGTTGGCTGTGGGATAGTGGTGAGAGGCAGTGTAGCACAGTAGGAAGTTGTCTTAGGAGTCAGGAAGCTCTACATTCAAGTCTTATCCCGATACGTGCTTGCAGTGTGATTCCAGGTAAGTCACAACCTCTGTCTGCCCCAGTTTCCTCAACTCTAAAATGGGATAATAATATAATCTACCTCCCAGTATTGTTTAGAGAATCAAAGAAATATTTTTAAGCTGTCTGGCACAGTGTAGGTTCTTAATAAATGCTTCTGGCTATTATTGAATAGGAATGAAACCCAATGCTGTATCAACATCTGTATTATATTATTTCTATGACAAATGAAGAGCATTTCACTGGCATGAAAAGCTTTAAAATAGAAGAAATTGATCACTCTTTTCACTTGATAGAGCTAGGTGTAGGGCCCCCTCAACATAGAGGGAGTGGACTAGACTCCCACCACATTAAGGCTATAAGTTCAGTCACCTTTCTGAATCTTAAGTTTCTTCATCTATAAAACAGAGATAATGATTCTTATAGCATTTACCTCCTGGGATTTTTATGAGAAATACTTTGTAAAACTTAAGATGCTATTGAAATATGTGTTTTAAACATATTAAATGTTTATGTAAATTATCTATCTTAGATATGTAACTTTGGTTTGGTGAGTGGTAGTCTGACCCTAAAGTAAGCAAGACCTGACACACACTGGCTGTGTGATCCCTGAAAAGTCACTCAAACTCTGAGTGTTGTCTTTAGGACTAAGCAACTCTCTAAGACTAGCAGTCACAGAAAAGGTGCTGACCTTACCTGAGAGTTCTCTGCCAGTTAAATAAATCATAGGTTCATTCCCTATCCCCTATCATAATCTAATCCTATGCTCAGTTGAAAAATGTAGACAGCAGCATATTTGGACTAAACAAACAATAGAACTAATTTGTCAATACATTGAGTGTCATTTGAGTAGTTTATTTACAGATTGTTGTTGTTGTTTTTAATTTCCTATACTTAACTACATTTGGTATTATCATCATTGTATCTTCCAAGTTTTCTGTATTCAGCCTTTGGTGAGGAGAGAGGAAAGGAAGAGAATTACAAATGAAACACTATCAAAATGAAGGTAGGTTTGGTGTTTTTTTGTTTTTTTTTTAAAGAATCTAACAAGCCCCAAATAGCATTCTCTTGCTTTCAACATTTGTATTTCTTCCTCCAGTATGCTGACTAATGATGTCGAAGTAATTTTTAAAACCTAAAATCTTTTAGAGATTTGAAATGTCAAGGTCTACACTTCTGTAGGTTTGGTAAAATGTCTTTTAAAAAAAAAGGCTGTAAATGGAAATCTGCTTTCTACTACAATTCTTTTCTATTCCGAGAAAAAAAAATGTGAGGCTTCATGATACTTTTAAAGAATTCTTATCTTTTGGGTTTTGTACAACCTTTGTTCTGAGTACTTGTTCCAAAACAGCAGATGGTCTCTACATACTAAAAATGAAATTGTATCCACTATAAATGTTTATGAACTTTATGGCTTCGCCTACCTCTCCATTCCTGCCATTTTGTGTAATCAAATGAATAATCTAAGCTCAAAACCTTGGCATCCATGAAAAATTGAACATGCCAACAAGATCAGTCATTTGAGTTATTTACTTCCTGATGCTGGTAAAGTCCTTACATGGAAATGTTATTTAAGATAGGTTTGGACAATTCTTTTTCCAAATGAGTTATGTTTGAATCTCTCAATAAAGATATAAGCGAAGGTCAAATAAAATAAAAAGCAATGGAGGGAAGGAACTGCGAGGAGTAGAGGAAAAGGTGTTGCCTATGAAGGAAAAGAAAAAGTATAATAAAACATTAACTTGTGTGTATAGTTGTGTGTTGTATGTGTGTGTGTGTGCACATGCAGGGGGTTGAAAAATATTAAAGATCTGGTTCCTCCAGAAGACATATCCTTGGCCAGACTTTTCAGTACTTGTTTCATCTTTTCTTATATATTTAATATACTGGTCTCAGAAGGAGAATAAGGTTGCTTCTTACTGCCTCTTCAAAACTCTCCCTTTGCCATTATTACTCATTAAGTCTCCTTCTTTGAGATACACTATATAGAAATTTATCCTTCTATCCAGGTCCTAGAAGCTATTGTCTCTAGTTTTTTTCTTTCCTTTCCCAAGAACTTTGGTATCTGACTCACTCTATGCTCTTTATTTAGACTTCTGCTTTTGTATGAGGATATTCAATGGACATGTTAATCTTCCCTCAAAAACCCTAACTTTACAATTTTCTCAAGTCCCATGATTTACTCTTTTATTCCTTCTCAACACAATGATGATCATATTCTTGATTTTTCTATTATTCCTTATTCACTATTCATTCTATTTTTATGATCAAGAAAACTATAATTTGCCTTATCACATACACTTAACATTCTATCTTTCCATATGGCTTATTCCACCAAAATCTGTTAATCTTCCTCACCACAACTTCTAATTCTTCTATTCCTCAAGTAGAAATCTACTTTCCAAGACCATTAAGTAGATTCTGATTTCATTTACCTCTTTGGTTGATACTTTGGTTAATTTACCCAACCGCATCATTCATTATTCTCTCTTTCTTTACTCCTGACTCTGATAGTGAAGTGACCCTTTTATTTTTTACTCATCTATAAGTACTCTGGATTCCATTTTCTCCTTTTCTCACCTGAAGATTGATATCCAAATCATCCCTTCACTTTTTAATGTCCAGTTTCTTTTCATCTACTGACTGTCATTTACAATTGTGCCCCAAGTCTCCTCTATCCTTAATAAATCCTTCATTATAGCCTGTCATACCCTCCCTTTCCTGGCCAAAATCCAAGGGGAAAAAAGCTATCTGCTCTATTACTGCTGTAGTTATGAAAATATCATAGAAATAAAATAGAGACATAGGCAAACATAGGCAAAGAGAAAATAAAATCCCATTTTAAATAACTACAGAATGTATAAAATATTTCAGAAAGAAGTTTGGCAAAACATTAATCTAGACCAGTATATTGTATCACATTCCAGAATAAATTCCCAGAGAATAATTTATATGCACCTAAGAGGCCACATAATAAAATATTCATGTGTATAAAAATATTTCTATCAACATTTTTCCCTAGTAAAAACTAGAAACAAAGCAGATGCTCATTGATTGGGAAACCAATAAATAAATTATGGCTGTGCTATTTTTAAAAACCCAACAAACTTGATGAATTCAGAGAATTTTGGAATGATTTATAAGAAGTGATGCTAAGTGAAATAAGCAGAACCAGGAAAATGACATTTATAACTGCAATAATGTAAATGGAAGGAACAATAACAATGATATAATTGAATTTGTATATTGTGAAATTATATCAATATTAACTCCAGGAAAAAAGATAGGAGATTTATAAGGCACAAGAAGGGAATTATGATTGTGGAATATTACAAATATCCTATTTTTAAAATGTTAGCTGTTTTTATTAATTTTCCCACACACATATAATACTTTTTTTCCTTCTTCATTATGGATCCTTAGGATAGGATAGGGAAGAAATAAAAGTAGTATAAGGTAGGAAGTATACATAAGTATACATAATGTAAAAGTAAAAGATATAAATAAACATTTAAAAATTTGAAAGATTTCCCCAGTTGCTAAATGGTCAAAAACTATGAACCGAACAATTTTCAGAGGACAAAATTAAAGCCATCAATAATTATATTTAAAAAATGCTCTAAATCACTATGGATTAGAGAAATGCAAATTAGAACAACTCTGGTACCACCTCAAACCTCTCAGATTGGCTAAAATGATAGGAAAAGATGATAAATATTGAAAGGGATGTAGGAAAACTGGGACACTAATGCATTGTTGATGGAGTTATGAAATGATCCAACCACTCTGGAGAGCAATTTGGAACTATCCTGAAAGAGCAATAAAACTGTAAATTCCCTTTGATCTAGCACTCTGAATCCCAAGGAAATAATAAAGGTAGGGAAAAGACCCCTGCGTGCAAAAATGTAGCAGCTCTTTTTGTGATAGCAAACAGTGAAAAATGCGTGAATGCCCATCAATTGGGGAATGACCAAACAAGTTATGGTATATGAAAGTAATGGTATATTATTGTCCTATGAAAAAATGATGAACAAGCTTATTTTAGAAAGGCCTGGAAAGATTTATATGAACAGATGATGAGTGAAACAAGTAAAACTAAGGATACATTGGAGATAATAATAGTAAGAATGTGTGATGATCAACAATAAAAGACTTGGTTCTTCACAGTGGTTCAGTGATCCAAAGCAATCCCAATAGACTTTGGACAGAAAATGCCATTTGCATACAGAAAAAAAAAGATTGAATATTAATCAACACCCATGCTATGTTCACTTCTTTTTTGTTGTTGTTGTTTTTTATATCTCTCCCATGGCTTTTCCCTTTTGTTCTGATTTTTCTCTTCCAATATGATTCATAAAACAATGTATATTAAAAAATAAATGAATTTTTAAAAATTTAAAAGATAATTTTATTGGACTTTACCAAGCTCCTTTTTTTCATATGAAGAAGAAAAGTTCATGGTCACTGCAAGAAGTTCTTAGGTCACCAAAATCCCTTTCTACTAGACCATGGTACTTATCTTTGGAAATGTTAGCAAGTTACTTTTTTTTTAAGAAATAAAAGTGTAGTATTGTCCTACTCAATAAATATTTAGCAAGTGCTTACTATGTGCCAGGCACTGTGCTAATTATTGGGATACAAAAAGAAACAACAACAACAACAAAAACCAACTGCTTATCTCAAGAATTCACAATCTAATAATTAGTCCACAATTTCTACTCACATCCCACCAGAGAGCTGGTGCCCAGCATCCGTGGGAATTCCAGTCCTTTATCCCTGCTGTCATAAACTACATTCTGGCATTCTTCAATTTTTCAGGTAGCATTGAGGTCTGCAATCACACTCCCATAACTTCTAGATGGTGGGAGGGTAAGGCCTAGGGAAGATGGAGTTCTTTCCACTTAATCATCAACATAGGAAAAAAGGTGAATTACAGATAAAAATGAATTATAGATATTTTTTTGTTTTTATCATCATACCATCTGACCTAATCAGAAGCATATCTAGTCTTATTCTTGAACTAATTATTCCCATTAAAAAAATCTTAGTAGGAGAAGATATGAGGAAAATGTAAGGAATAGGTTAAAAATAATAATAAAAAAAAGTTAAGGCTTTCCAAATTTCCTTCACAAATCACCTCAAAGTAAACTTTGAGTGACAGTAATAATTTAAAGTCAAAATAAAGCACTTATCCTTCCAAGACAACTTGAGAGGACTCCAGGAAAGACTTGACCTCCAGGAGCAGAGGTCTGGAGTGACTGAAGTGCAAACACCTTCAAACAATCTCCTGGAAGCAATTGAATTCAGAAGCATGCTTGGTTTTATGGACAGTGTCAGAATCAGAAAACTGAGTAAGGGAAGAGTGAAAGTCTGATCAACACTAGATTTTGCCCCAGGCTGGGGATGAGAAAAAAGCAAGCACATGCCCTCTGAGTGCCATAGTAGAATGGCAGGAATGCTGATGGTTATGGAGTCCCTGGTTTCAGTTCCAGAGTAGAGGGGAAAGCTGAAGTTTATAGCTGCCCAGAGGGACTGTAGGAAGCAAGGTCATTTGTAGAGACAGTGTGACTGGGGGCCTTAACTGTGGTTCAGGGGTACAGAGAAAAAAACAAAATTGGGCCCTTAGATAGAGCTTAGAAAATAACAATAAGAAAGACCACCATTCCTCACAACTTGGGACTAGAATCTGATTATAATAACAAGCTGCTAAAATAAAATAAAAATAAGTAAGCAAAGGAGAAAAAATGCAACCATAGGCAGTTACTATGGTAATAGAAAAGATCTAGATTCAGATTCAGAGGAAGATAGTAAAATTATTACTTCTAGAACAAGAAGGTAAAGCAAAAAAATAGGAAGAAAAAAAAATCCACCTCAACACTTTAAAAAGATCCCAAGAGGAAAACTTATAAAAATATCTTAGGTCAAATTTCATAGCTCCCAGGTTAAGGAGGAAATCCTTACAATCAATAAGAAAAAATACATAAATACCAATCAAGTATCACACAAGATCTAGCAGCTTCCACATTAAAAGATTGTAGGTCTTGGAATATTATATTTCAAAGAGCAAAAGAGTTGGGATTATCACCAAAAATAACTTACCCAGCAAAGTTGGGTATAATACTGAATGAGGGAAAAAAGGTTACTTAATGAACTAAAAAACTTTTGGCTATTGTGACAAAAAGACCAGATCTTAATAGAAAATCCATCATCTAAGATCCAAAAGAATTATGAAGTAAACATTCATGGGAAATGAGTTAAGAGGAAATAACATATACATGTAGAAAATTATGAAAGTCTTCTAAATTTATAAAGAAATAAGGAGAGGGAATAGGATAAGGAATGGACTTTTAAGAAGGTATATAGATTAAGAATTAGGAGGAGAAGATAAATGAGGGACTCTTAGAGAGGTATTGTTTAAGGAAAAGGAGGTCAAAGTAATGGTTAGGAGTAAATTAGATGGATGAGGAGCAATGGTGTAAATAAGGTAACAAAGGTAATGAGGAAAAATAGGTTGAAGGGAAATACACAACTTAGTAATTATTAGTTTCAATGTAAATGGGATAAACTTATCATAAATAGAACTGTATATAAAAATGGATAAAAAAATCTGAATTCAATAATATGTCAATTATAAGAAATGCAGTAAAAAAAGTGATAGTTACACACAGAAGTAAAGGGCTAAAGTAATATTTATGTTTCAGCTGATATAGAAAATAAAGGGGTAGCAATCATGATTTCAGACAATGTTAAACCTAAAGTAGATTTAATTAAGAAAGATAAACAGGAAAACTACATTTTCATCAATATTATTCAATATTTTTAGGCCATTTAAAATAACTATTGACAGCATAAAATAATTGAAAGCAAACCTGCCAAAACAGAATTAGGACCTACATGAACATAATTATAAAATACTCTTTATACAAATAAAGTCAGATTTAGATAATTGGAAAATATTCATTGTTCTTGGGTAGACAAAGTCAATAATTTTTAATGCCAATTTTAAATTAATCTACTTATTCAATGTCATCCCAATTAAATTACTAAAAGAATTTATCTGAGTTAGAAAAAAACAAAATATTCATTTGAAAAAACAAAAGATCAAGAATTTTGAAGAAACTAATGAAAAAAAATGTAAAGGAAGGAGGTTCAGCACTACCAGACCTCAAAATTTATTATAAAATGTAGAAAATATCAAAACTATCTGGTACTGACTAAGAAATAGAAAGATAGATCAGTGGAACAGAATTGAAAAATAATATACAGTAGTAAGTAGTTATAATAACCCTGTGTTTGACAAACAAAAAAATTTAAATTTGGGGGATAAGAATTCATTATTTGATAAAATTTCTGAGAAGCTAGAAAACAGTTTGGCAAAGATTGGGCAAGGACCAAAATCTTAAACCATGTACCAAGATAAAGTTAAAATGGATATAAGATCTAGATATAAAGAGAGATATCACAAGAAAATTAGAAGAATGTGGAATATATTACCTATTTATGAATAAGCCAAAGATAGCATTGTAAGATATAAAATGGATAATTCCAATTGTATTAAGTGTAAAAGTTCTTGTACAAATAAAACAAATGTAACAAAGATTAGAAAGAAAGCAGAAAATTGGGAGAAATTTTGAAGATCTCATTTCTTAAATATAATAAAGAACTTTGTCAAATTTATAAAAATTTGAATTATCCCCCAATTGACATATGGTCAAAGGAAAAGAAGAAGCAGTTGTGATTTTTAATATGAATAGGTTTTTTATTTTATTTTATTTTATATTTATTTATATTTTATTTTATTTTTCCACTTAATAGTATTTATTTTTCCAATTACATGTAAAGATTATTTTCAATATTTACTTATGAGATTTTAAATTCCAACTTTTTTCTTTTTTCCTTCTTCCCTTTTCTCCTCCCCAAAAAACAAGCAATAGATTATACATATACAGTCATATTAAACATATTTCCATATATTTCATATTGTGAAAGAAGAATTAGAACAAAAGGTAAAAACCACAAGAAAGATAAAACAAAAAAAAAACAAAAAAGGTGAAAATAGTATACTTTGATATGCATTCAAACTTCCCCCACAATTCTTTCTCTGAATGTAGATAACATTTTTCATTATGAATCTTTTGTAATTGTGTTAAATTATTGTGTTACTGAGAAGAGAGAAGTCTATCAAAGATGATTATCACACAATGTGAACAGGCAGTTTTTCAAAGAAGAAATCAAAACTATGTAAAGTCATGTAAAATTCTAGTCTAAATCATTGATTAGAGAAATAAATTTGAAATATTAGCTTACACTTGACAGATTGACTAAAATAAGTGAAGTCCTTCAATTGGGAAATTACTAAACAAGTTGTGGTATATAATTGCGATGGGATACTCCTGTTCTATAAGAAATAATGAGGTGGTTAATATTAGAAAAACATAAAATTTTGGATTATGTAAACTATGAAGAAAGATGACATATTTTTTCAGAGGAAAAAATTGCAAATACAAACATGCATTGTAAGGTCTTACAAAGATGTATATGCATATATATATATATATATATATATATATGTGTGTGTGTGTGTGTGTGTGTGTGTGTGTGTGTGTGTTTAATTGTAGCCTTCTCTAAAATTGGTAAGGGAAGAAGGGGAAAAAGTCACAGCAGAGAACAACAACAAAACTTAGAAGCACAAACAAGCTGGATGGTATTGCAAACTATGTATAATGTTTACTACATACTTAAAAGAACAAAAATAGTCTGAAATAGAAATTTATGTTTTTATATTGGATCCCCTCTTAATGTTCTTACAGAAGTACGTACATGGAAATATTCTTCTCCTCCTCTCTCCCTACCCCATTTGGTATTTAAGTTTTAAATGAATAAATAATTATTTTTTTTAAAAGTTTTACTTATGGTTTTGAGCATTTCTTATTAAACTAAGATAATTCTGGTTTATAGGTTTCCACTTCATTAATTTTTCTAATCAGTTCTTCTTTGTTCAGAATTAATTCCAGGGGAGCAGTTCTCTTTGTTGCAACAGTTTCTGAACAATGAAATTATCAACAAGAGTTAGTGAAGAGTTTATCAGATCCTTTGCTTTGAGAGGAATGAGATTTTCAGGAGATTTATGAATAGTTGAAATCTTACATCCCTAGGATACCACATCTAACTTACCTGTTGTTAAACAAGAGAGAAGCATGACTGAATATGGGAGATTGATTTGAACTTGTAGAAGAAAAGTGGGCAAGAGAGTGGAGAGACTGCATGTACTGGAGATGAAGTGTTGATCCTACCTCACCCTCCAGTTCTACAGGGGAATGGTGCCTTAGGTCTTAATGTTTGCCTTTCTCCCCTCTCTACCTTCTTCATTTAAGTCAAACTTACAAATCAGTCTCTTTGTGCAGAATGTTTTCTATGTTATGATACAATTACTTCTCTGTATACTGTGTCTGACAAATGATACAAATTAATTAAATACAAAGAAGAACATCTTTCAAATGAGTTGAATTGTAATTTTGTACTAGGTCTCAATAATTTGTAGGCAAAAGGAGATATACTATAAAGAGTATTGCTTTGAACAGTAGTGCTTTTTCCTATTTAAATAAATGTACATTTATTATTATTAATAATCCTTCCCACATTAAGGATCCTCTGAATAATTTTTTCCAGCTTGTTGGTACCAACTCTAATGCTAATTACAGCCATTTGAAACCTACTTACTATTTATGATTAAATGCTCTATTATGCATATCATTAATGTGTTAGATTAAATTTTACTTATGAATAGAGATTAGTAAAGTGATATAACATCACTCATATTGCTCATAGTTATTTGCTGAACACCAATGGATTCTAGAAATTTGAAATTAGCCATTTAAACAATTATTCCTAAATCTAGTTTATGTCTTGTTTTGTTTTTATAATTAAGGGTATCATTTTCATATAATGTTAAATAATATTTTAGAATTCTCAAAATAAATGTATTAGTATTCAATTTTATTCATAAATAGACCACTGGATCTAGAGTTAGAAAGATCTACATTTAAATCTACCCTATGACACTTGCTGTGTGCTCTTGGACAAGTCACTTAACTTCTATGTATCACAATTTCCTTCTTTATAAAATGGTGATAAAAAAGTAACATATCCTTCAGCGTTGTTACAAAAACAAAATGAGATAACATTTGTGTGGCACTTTATAAACCTTACAGAATCTATAAATTTTCTTTCTGTGATCAATTCTAGCTATTATCATATAGAGCATTTTAAGAAGAGGCATGATACAGAATTGAATAATTCTAAAGAAATAAAATTTTTAGAAGTCTAAAAATCCAAAATTTAGAAGACAATGTTGATATAGAAAATCATTTGTTGGCGAGACTACCAAAACACAAGTGAAAAAAATTGGCCTTTCTTGTAAATTACATTTAGCTACTAGTGCTTTTTATTTCATTGACAGAAGTGCTCAATCATAAAGAGGAAGTCTTTGTTAAGCACTTACTATATATCAAGTACCGTGCTAAATGTTTTACAAATATTTTCTCCCTTTATATCTTTGCAGAGGTTGACTCCCATAATGCAATCCCTTCTCACTACCATCTCTTAGAATCCCCAGCTCCTTTTAAGGCTCTTTTTCAGTGCTTTCTTCTGCATAAGTCCTTTTGTGACCCAAGCTTCCTTCTAGTTATTAATAGTTCCCCACTCTCAATAAATTGATTTGGATTTGCCTTGTGTCTATTTATCCAAGAAGCAGGGTAACAAAATGGATAAAGAGCAAGTTTAGGAGGATGATGAGACCTGGATTCAAAGGTAGACCTTGTCATATGCTGCTAGCTTTCTAACACTATGTGAACCCTCTATCCTCTTAATGCCCAGAACATATATTTATGTAGAGGGAGTTCTTCACTGCCACTTTTTATATTGATGATTTTGAAGGTCCAGAACAAAACATAAACTAACTCACTTTGTATGTAATTATATATACTATTTTGCCTAATAGAATGAACTCAATGTGAATAGCATCTACTTTTTTAGTGTATTATTAGGCAATATTATCATCTAAGAAAACAAGGGTAGATGATAGTGTGGGAAAAACTTAAGGAGAGAAAAGAAATTTTGGAATAGATTTTATGAAGAAGGCAATTGAGAATAAGAGGAAGGAGTAAGATTGCCCTGCTGCAGTTCTAAAGTGATGTTAACTTAGAACTTAGGAAACACACACACACACATACATGCACACACACAAAGAGAGAGAGAGAGAGAGAGAGAGAGAGAGAGAGAGAGAGAGAGAGAAAGAGAGAGAGAGAAAGAGAGAGAGAGAGAGTTCTAATATAGGACCCCAGCAGTATCTGTTTTCTTTGAGTATTAAGAATGGATTCAATTCTCTAAAGAAGGCCAGGGACCCAAAATTCCATTGAAAAAATAGCGTCACTTAGGAAATAGTTGTGTTCACAGTTTTACTGACATAGGCACTAAAAGCAGATACACAGTCACTCTCACAGCAGCCAACCCATCTACATTATCGCTAGACAACCCTACTGTACTCCTCTGGGAAAATAAGTGTGTTCTAAAAAGCTGCTATTTTGCAAATCACTAGAAAAAAGAAGGATCTTTGCTAAATTGATGAGATGATTTTTTTTTTTATAAAACCAAAGTCTTCTCCTTTTACAGGAGAGTATCCCATAAATTACAGTATGTTAAAGCTCTAAGGAATGCTACAAATCATCTTGTTTAAAAAGTGAGAAAACTGAGGCTTACAAAATTAAAATCCCTTAAGGGCTCAAGGTCTAGACTGACTCAATTATAAATCCAGACCCAGAACCAGATCTCTGGGGTGCCAGGTCTATGATCTTTTAATTCTACAACAGGATGGTATGAATACCTGATTGCAATTCCTCCATTTGGAGTAGAAGATAGTAATAACCTTTTTTTTAAAAGTTAAGATCAGGTTCCCTCCCCCACTACTCCTAAACTACGAGCCTATAGTATTGAGGTCATATAAATAGACACATAAGGCATTTGGTAATAAACTTCCATTTACTTAAAGGAGAATTGATTTTGAGCAATCAGTACATAAGGTTGAGAGAATTTGGGCAATATAACACATATGGTAGAGAAAATTAAGTATGCAGTGGCAAGGGATCAATAAAAGGTATTCACATATGGTCTAATTTTCATAATCTGCAGATAATAGCAGAAAGTGAAGGCCTGATGATCACCTGGAAGATGAGACACCAAAATGCTGACTAATGGTGTTAGGAGGACAAATAATCCTTGATCCATTAAGTAAATTACAGTTATGATTTCAGCCTTCAACAAGACCTTTCCTTAAATATTATACCATAATAATTTATGATATAATAATAACTAGAGAGAAATGATAAATTAAGAAACATATTTGAACTATACATCACTGACAAAAAGCTAAATTTCCAAAATTCATGAGGATTTTATTTTAATAAGCCATTCCTAATATATGACCAATTTACAACATGTCATCAAAGGGTATCAATAATTTTCAAAAGAAGAGTTTCAATTTATAAATGATCACATGAAAACATGTTCCAAGTAACTAAGAGTAAAATAAGTTCAAATAAAGCTGCTCAGGTTTCACTTCTGATCATTTAAACCAACAAAGATGACAAGATATGGAAACAATCAATATTGGAAAGACTGGGAAAAGATAGTCACACCACTGTATTATTGGTGGAGCTGTAAACTAGTCCAACATTCTGGATTACAATGTAGAATTATTTTTTTAAATAATCTAAACTATCTGTGCTCTTTGACCTAATAATTCTACTAGTACACATTGCTTCAAAGAAGTGACAAAAGAATAAAAGTATCAAAATATTCATAACAGCACCCTGTGCTATCAAAGAACTGAGAACAAAATGTGCTTCCACTGATTGCTAAAGGGTTGATAGGAATGGCATATGAATGTTTTTGAATGTTACTTTACTGTAAGAAATGATAACTATGAGAAACATGATAAAATTTCTATCAGCTGATTATATAGAATTAAATAAGTAGAATGATGAGAACAAAATACAAAATGACTTCACTGGTATAAATAAAGAAATTGAAAAAACCAATTAAAGTTCGTGAAGGACAGATAGCTTTAGTAAGTACTATTGCAGAACAGTGAGTACTACCAAGACAGAAAAATGTAAACATGCTCAGATTTGGTTATTGTCTCAAATGGTTTTGCTTATTCATTTTTCTTTATTGAAAGTATACAATCTGGAACAGGATGGCAAATAATTGGTATAACTATAAAAGACATAAATTAAAATGTTAGAATGTAGATTTTTTGAAGACAAGTGATTGTTCACTTTCCTTTGTAACTCCAATGATTAGTACAATGTCTGATATAAGTGCTTGATATATGCTTGTTAACTTGACTATTAAAGCAACAAGAGTCTTTAAAATCAAACATCTGAAGTGTCACATTTCAGGTGACTTCCTGAAAAATGCTCATGGGTAATGATTAGTTGATCAAATTGTTGATTAGGTAAAAACCCAAAGAGCAGTCCTAAAAGATTTTGACTAATACAACTATTTTCCCAAGCTTTCTTAAGTGATAATTTGCTTGAAGAGAAAAAAGATCATCAATGGAAATGTTTTTCTACCTGCTCTCTTTTTATAATTATATGTCAAAATTTCTTTTTTTCCTTTTCCTTTCTCTTGTGATACTCTCACACAGGGGTTCTCAAACTTTTTAAATAGGGGGCCAGTTCACTGTTTCTCAGACTGTTGGAGGGCCAGACTATAGTAAAAACAAAAACTCTGAACAAATTCCTATGCACGTTGCATATATCTTATTTTGAAGTGAAGAAAGAAAATGAGAACAAATACAATATTTAAAATGAAGTAAAGTTAAATCAATAATCTTACCAGTATTTCAATGGGAACTCTGGGCCTGCTTTTGGCTAATGAGATAGTCAATGTCTGGTTCCATATTTGTCACTGCTAGCTATAACAAGTGATGCAAGTGTGCATCTGTTAGTCTTGATCTGGTTGGAGATTTCAAGTGTTTCATTCTAAAAAAAAGTCTGTTCATAGACATAAGTGCTGCCAAAGATGGTTGCCATTTTGAATGTATGGTTCCTGAGATGAGGATATGTCTCAGAGGGGAGAGATGCATAGAAATTATGAAGGCTGCTTGGCTTGCATGTGTCTTTCAGAGAGTCACAATTCTGCAATTCAGCCAGTTCCATTTGGTAAATTGTATCCATATTTTCAATGTCAACAGAAAATGGGTTATGGAAAAGCTGTATGTTCTGTTCATGGAGATGAAGCCCTTTAAATCTAAATTGGAATTCCTTTTGCAATTTTTCCAGTTAATCTACACATGCTTTGTTTGGGAATGCAATCAATGGTTTTTCCACTAACAGATTTTGAGTCGTGGGGAGATGGCATTAGTTTTCCTCCTTCACTTGTTTGGTGGGGAGGCCTAATTTTACTTCAAATGCTTTGACATGTGATTGCATATCACAGATGAGCTTCCCCTTTCCTTGAAGTTGCATATTGAAATTGTTGAGTAGCTCTTTTACATCTGTCAGAAAGGCAAGGTGCCATTTCAATTCTGCATCATTGAGCTCTGGTACTTCTTGGTTTTTTGAAAGCAGAAAAGTTGTAATCTGTGGAAGTAAGTCATAGAAACGTTTCAAAACTCTCCCTCGACTCAACCAATAGACTTCTGTGTGATATAGAACATCTTCATACTCAACATTCAGAAATTCCTGAAATTGTCTGTGATTTAGTGCATTAGCTCTAACGAAGTTAACACAAGATACCATAATTTTCATAACAGAGACCCACTTCAGTGATTTACTACACAGCACTTGTTGGTGGATGAGGCAGTGTATGGCTATTGGATGAGAATGGTTATATTTGCCCATCTCTTGGTTAATGTGAGCAATTACTCCTTTCTTAGACCTCACCATGCTAGGAGCACCATCAGTTGTCACGCTGGCTAGTTTAGCTCATTCCAGCTCCAAACCATTCACAGTTTGGCAAACCTTTTCATAGATATCCTCTCCTGTAGTTGTTCCTTTGATGCTTTGCAATGCAGCAAGCTCTTCTATGACTTCAAAATAATCATTCATCCTATGAATTAGAAGTTGTGCAGAATCATGAACATCATTGCTTTCATCAAGTGCCAAGGAAAAATATGAATTTTTTTTATGGAGTTTTGCAAATGCTGATGCAGATTGTCTCACATTTCTTCAATCCTTCATGTAATTGTAGGTCCTGAAAGACTCACCGTACTAAATAAATTGGCCTTCTCTGGACACCTGTTTGGCCACAGAAAGAAGGCATTCTTTATCAAATTCTCCCTTCACAGATGGTCTGGCAGTGCATGCTATTAGCTTGGCAACTTGAAAACTTGCTTGCAGTGATGAAATATTTAGCTGCTTCTGCTTCACAAAAGTATTTCGCTGAGTTGTCAAAGTATTTTTCAGTTTTAATATTTTATCTTTTCTCACTTCTTCAACCAAACAATCATATTTATCTTTATGTTGAGTTTCATAGTGTTGGTGCAAATTATATTCTTTGAACACAGAATATAGTGTCTGGCATATCAGACATACAGCTCTTTCCTTGTACTGCATGAATAAGTAATCGTAAGTCCACTGTTCTTTGAAAATCCTATACTTCAATTCAATTTTTCTTTTTTTTAACATCATTATTTCCTAGGTATTCCAAATTGCTATTAGTAAAATACCAACATATACATACAGTGCTACAAAAATAATATACCAGCAATAACTTTGCCCACACAGAGACATACAGACTGCAAAACCCAACTTCCTCCAAGCTCCCTCTGTGCTGTGATGCCTCTGTTTCCTGCACTCTCTCTCCCGCTCCTCACCCTCCCACTTTCCACCTTCACTGCTGCAGTGAATTCCCCCTGCAGCAGCTGTGCAGCTGTGACATGCACAGTATGCACTGTACATCCCCCATGCCTGTCTGTTGTGGTGGCTGCCATTACTGTACAAAGCCGCAGGCCGTCAGTTCTCTGTCTTCTGCATCTCTCTCCCTTCCCCACACCTCATATGCAGGCCTGGGAACTCTTCACCTCAGTATGGCCTCACACTCTGTCTCTGCCGACTCAGCCCAGTGCCGGAAGTGTGCGTTGGTAACACAAGTTTAGGTCAACTGTCACTTCCAGTCTGATTTTGCCATAACCTGGCAGGCCGCATAAACGTCCTCAGTGGGCTGCATCTGGCCATGGGGCCGTAGTTTGAGGACCCCTGCTCTCACATCTTCTGCCATATATCATCATGAGCTCACCTTACCCTCCTTATCAGTAATTTCCATATATGTTTGAATATCAAAACACATTCAAACCAGAAAAGCCCCAGAATTGAAATTATTCAAAACATACAACCTTAGTAATAACACTAAGAATTTATATAGTAAAAGTAGTACTATTTATATAGTAAAAGTAGGGTTTGCAGAGCACTTTTATGTAGATATCATACTTGATCCCAATTTTACAGATGTGGAAATTGAATCAGAGAGGTTAAGTAATTTGCCCAGGTTAACACAATTTGCAAGGGTCTGGGGCTGAATGTGAACTCAAGTTTTCCTAACTCCATTTCCAGTACTCTAACTCCCTGTTATATGTCTTCCACACTGTTCTGTGTTGCTTTAGATCGATGAAGAATGAAAAATGAAACAATTAGCAGGATCAGCAGGGAAGAGAAGTAATGACTGTGAGAATTGGATAAGGATTTAGTTTCTAACAGTTATGAAATTTAAATCAGAAAAAAATAAAATTGAAACCTAAAAAGTTTGAGGTGAACTCAGAAAAAGGAAACAAAAATTAATGGAGGGAAAATGTAATCAGGGTAGGGAGTAGATCTTGGAATTAATTGAAAAATGTAGTCAGATATGGGAATTTACTAATAAGTGGAAGCGAAGATTTAATTAAGGATTTACACACAGATTGAGGGGGTGGTTAGAAATAATAATGTAATTGGGGTGGAGACTCACATGGGGGAATTAGACTCTCCAGATGGATTGTAACTTTTGTAGAACTCAGCCAATATGGGATCAAGGGAAGGACTGAACTATGTCCAAATAAGGTGAATGTCAAAGGAAGATGTAATGATGTTAGCAAGAATAGAGATTCACACTCACTTGGGGGGATTAGGAGCTATGACCTCTGTGATACTCAGTCAAAGGGGAGTCCGGGGAGGGACTTTTGTTTTGGATGACCAGGTATAAAAAGACATGTCTAATGATAAGGTCCTGAATGGTGTGTTGGATAGAGAGAAACTAAAGAATTCATCCCTGAGACAAACAGGGGAGAAGACATTGAGAGAGATCAGTTTAGCTCTATGGTCCTACCCTCTGGATAGGTCATCCAGCTAGATATCCAAGTTATATCAAACCTCTGAGGTCCACCCTCTATAGGGGTCTCCAGCAATATCACCTTGTGATGTCCTATCAGAAATCCCAGTCATTTCCCTGACGTTAATTTTCTCTATAAAATCTACTTATGGGCCATCCCATGGCTGCTGCCTTCCTTTGGATCAGTTTGCAACTGTTCTCTTGACTCATAGTGTTTTTCCTTTTCTCTTTTCCCCATGCCTTGTGATATCTCCCCTACTTTCACTATGCTTCTCAACCCCACTTCTCCTACTTATAGCTAACTATCTTTTTTGGGGGGTGCTAAGTCCCTTTCAGGATTTAGCCTGCCAGTCCAATCTTATGGGATAATTGTGAGTTCCACTGAGGAACTTGTATTTCTATGCTCTCCCAACTCTATTTCATATTTGCCCTTCCCAGTGTCTATTGTACCCTTTCATTTTGTCTGTAAGCTCTTCCCTAAATAAATCTACCTTTTGACAAAGAGTATCACCATTGTGAATTCTTCACTTTTTGAATCCCAACTTTTGATGTCTATCACTTGACCTACATCAGTATTATCACTTCTAGTGCCTTTATTTTTCACATCACTTTCCATTGATAGAATGCCCCAACTTCCAGTTCTTCCTATATCTGTGCATCTTTCCCAAAGGGAATTACTTGCATTTGTTGTATTTAGTGTGGTTTATGTATAAGTACATGTGTGAGCACATGTGCATGTGCTTATTCAGAAAGGAAGGTATGTGAATGGGAGAACCTATGCTACAAAAGTGTTTTTCTTACACAAACAGGATTAAAATTTATTAAAGTTCCATAACTAAATCTTTTTTGTTACATGAAGGAGGAGAGCTGGAAATTTCCAAAAAACAATGTGTTTATCCTGGTAAGCTTTGTGTGAACAAAAATATACCTTCACACTTTTATCATTATATTATGGGTTATAAATCTTATTGTGGAAAAACTCCAAGATCTCAAAGTCCTAAATCACCTTGGTAAATCTCCAACCCCAGGAGCTCAATTGGAGCAGAAGCCCCTTCAATAACCTGAGATTATACAGGGTGATGTAGGAAAGAAAAACAATGAAGGTTTCAACATACACTTCTTGTGTCCCTAAAGGTACATCTTGGGAATCAGCTTGCATGTGAAAAGAATAAGACTGCTCCTGCTGAGATTGCATTTTCTGTATAGTACCAGCTCCAACTGAATTAAATAATAAAACAAAGAGATAGTCCCTCAGGAAATTAACTTTGGGACCACTAACAAGTCCACCATTGTTTCTATAACAGAATATCTTTCTTTTCCATCAGTGGATTATGATGCTGGAAATACAAGTAAATATTTAAAAGGAGGGAAAAGGTTGTTCAAAGACTCCATTTGTATTTTCAAAGCAATTCGCCTAGCTGAACTACCTCCATCTCACCACAGTTCCATATCCACACACTAAATCTGTAATATCTCAGGTTCAGTACCAAGTAAACATTTGACCATGTTATTCCCCAGTCAGTAAACTACAGTAGGTCCCTGACATCTAAGGAATCAAATGCAAATTCCTCTATATAACATTTAAAGTCTTTTGCAACCTTGCTCCAATCTATTTTTTCAGCCTAATTATGCTTTATGCTCCATTTATATACTATATAAACTAGCTAAATTGGTTTTCTTGCTTTTCTTTGTATAAATGATTCCACTTCACATTTCTGGGCCTTTGCCCAAGCTGTCCTTCATGCCTAGGATGCCCTCACCATTGCTCACTTCTATATTTTCAAATTCTTAGGCTCCCATAAAGTTGAGTTCAAATTCCATCATGAGTCTTTTTCTATCACTAAAGCTGCTAGTACCTCCCCTAAAATTACCTTCTATTTACTTAACATATATTTTAAGTATAAAACTTTGTTTTCCAAGACTGAATATTTACATAAGACCATTCTCATTAGTAGGAAAAAAAAGTGTTCCATGCCTGCATGAGAGATAAAGCTTTTTTTTTAAGAGTCTTTTAGCATAAGGATTCAAGAAAAGTTCCATATACTTTCAGACTTCTCTTCAGGAAGAGACCCCCAGAAAGAGAAAGCCATTGGGGAAAAGCTAATATATAGAAAAGCTAGTGTCTGAAATTTGTTCCTATTTCAAGCTTGTCCCACTAGTGACTTTAGAAAATATCCTATTGGATAAGATCAGAGAATCCCTGTTTATCCTGAGGTACTTAGTACAGTGGATAGATCCCTGGACCTGGAGTCAGGGATACCTGAATTCAAATTTGACCTTGGACACTGACTAGCTTTGTAACCCTGAAAAAGTCACTTAATCTCTGTTTACCACAGTCTCTTCATATATAAAATGGGAATAATAGTAGCATCCACTTCCTAAAATTGTTGTGAGATTCAAATGAGAGAGTATTAAAAAGTGCTTATCACAAGTGCCTGACACATCGTAGGCATTATATAAATATTAGTTATTTTAATTGCTTTAGATATCTTGTTCTCTGTGAAAGAATTCATTCATTCTGTGTACTATCTAGTGTTTTAATTTGTATCAGGCTAAGTTTATTCATCTAAAGAACTGGAAGAATATGAAGTACTCATGGATAGGCCTAGCTAATATAATAAAAATGACAATTCTGCCTAAATTAGTCTACCTATTCAGTGCCATACCAATCAAACTGCCAAGAAATTATTTTATAAAGTTAGAAAAAATAATAGCAAAATTCATCAAGAAGAACAAAAAAATCAAGAATTTTAAGGTAATTAATGAAAAAAAATGCAAATGAAGATGGCTTTGCTGTACCAGACCTAAAACTACATTATAAAGCAGTGATCATCAACACCATTTGGTACTAGCTAAGATATAGAGTAGTGGATCAGTAGAATAGGTTAGGTTCACATGACACAAATGACTAGAGTATTTTAATGTTTGACAAACTCAAAGACTCCTATTTCTAGGATAAGAACTCATTATTTGACAAAAAATTTCTGGCAAAACTAGAAAATAGTATAGTATAGTTGGTACTGACCAACACCTAACACCGTATACCAAGATAAAGGTGAAAAGGGTTCATGATTTATTTAGACATCAAGTGTGATACTACAAACAAATTGGGAGAACCAGGGATAGTCTCGAATCTGCAGAAAAGAAAGGAATTTATGACCAAAGAATAACTAGAGAACCTTATGAAGTGCAAAGTAGCCAATTTTGATTATATTAAATTAAAAAGTTTTTGTATAAGCAAAACCAATGCAGCCAAGATTAGAAGGGAAGCAGAAAATGGGGGGGGGAGGGAATTACACCCAATGTTTCTGATAAAGACCACCTTTCTTTTTTTTTTTACATGACCAAAACATTATTTTGCTGTACAAAAAGAATCAGACTTTGAAATATTGTACAATTAACTTGTGAAGGAAATCAGAAATGCAGGTGGGCATAAATATAGGGATTGGGAATTCAATGTAATGGTTTTTAGTCATCACCCAGAGTTCTTTCTCTGGGCGTAGCTGGTTCAGTTCATTACTGCTCCATTGGAAATGATTTGGTTGATCTCGTTGCTGAGGATGGCCAGGTCCATCAGAACTGGTCATCATATAATATTGTTGTTGAAGTATATAATGATCTCCTGGTCCTGCTCATTTCACTCAGCATCAGTTTGTGTAAGTCTCTCCAGGCCTTTCTGAAATCATCCTGTTGGTCATTTCTTACAGAACAGTAATATTCCATAATATTCATATACCACAATTTATTCAGTCATTCTCCAACTGATGGACATCCATTCAGTTTCAGTTTCTACCACTACAAAAGGGCTGCAAAACATTTGTGCACATACAGGTCCCTTTCCCTTCTTTATAATCTCTTTGGGATATAAGCCCAATAGTAACACTGCTGGATCAAAGGGTATGCACAGTTTGATAACTTTTTGAGCATAGTTCCAAACTACTCTCCAAAATGGTTGGATTCGTTCACAACTCCACCAACAATCAATCAATGTCCCAGTTTTCCACATCCTCCAACAATCATCATTATTTTTTCCTGTCATCTTAGCCAATCTGACAGGGGTGTAGTGGTATCTTAGAGTTGTCTTAATTTGCATTTCTCTGATTAATAATGACTTGGAGCATCTTTTCATATGACTAGAAATAGTTTCAATTTCTTCATCTGAGAATTGTCTGTTCATATCCTTTGACCATTTTTCAATTGGAGAATGGCTTGATTTTTTATTAAAGACCACCTTTCTAAAATATATAGAGAATCAACTCAAATTTATAAGAATACAAGCCAGGTTTCAAATGATCAATAATTTTCAGATGAAGAAATTAAAGCCATTTCTAGTCATAGAAAAAAAAAGATGTAAATCACTATTGATTAGAGAAATGCAATTAAGACAACTCTGAAGCATCACTTCACACTCTCAGATTGGCTAACATGACAAAAAAAGTAATAATAAATGTTGGAGGGGATGTGGGAAAAGTGGGACACTAATAAAGTTGCAAACTGATATAATCTTACTGGAAAGCAATCTGGAACTATGGCCAAAGGGCTATAAAACTGTGTATATCCTTTGATCCAGCAGTGTCTCTATTGGGTCTGTGTCCCAAAGAGATTATGAGAAAGGGAAAAGGACCCACATGTGCACAAATGTTTATAGAAGCCCTTTTTGTAGTGGCAAGGAACTGGAAACTGAGTGGATGCCGTGGGAATGGCTGAATAAGTTATGGCATATGAATGGAAAAGCCTGGAAAGACTTACAGGAATTGATGCTAAATGAAGTGAGTAGAACCAAGAGAACATTGTACACGGTAACAAGATTATGTAATGATCAACTGTGATGGACTTGGCCCTTTTCAACAATGGAATGATTCAGGGCAATTCCAATAAACTTGTAATAGAAAGAACCAACTGCATCTAGAAATAGGACTGCAGGAACTGAATATGGATCAAAGCATAATATTTTCAACTTTGTTGTTGTTTGTTTGCTTGGTTTTTTTTTTCCTTTCTCATTTTTTTCCCTGTGATCTGATTTTTCTTGTGCAGCATGATAATTGTGGAAATATGTTTAGAAGAATAGCACATATGCAACCTATATTGGGTTACTTGCTATCTAGGTGAGGGAGAACAGAAGAGGAGGGAGAAAAATTTAAAACAAAAGGTTTTGCAAAGGTGGATGTTGAAAATTATCTTTGCTTGTATTTTGAAAAATAAAAGCTATTATTTTTTGAAAAGAGAGATAAAGAACAGGAAAGTGGCATGAACCTAAAATATTTTTTTTTACTAACCTAGCAAAATTTAAGGTAACAAATAGATAGATCTAGTCCGATATTCCATTTCTGAGGAGACCACTGGTTCAGCATCATAGCCCCATTATCTTGCTACTTTCTTGACAAACTCTCATTTAGAGAAATGCAGGCACTCCAAAGGTATTTATTCATACCTTCCTGCAAGGTGTATTTAGATAAACCCTTAGAAAACCTACATGGGCAACACATTCCTTAGATTTATATATGTGTGTTTTTTCACTAGTAGAATGTAAGTCTCTCTTTTTTCTCTCTTTTTAAAAGAATTGTTAGCTACTGAAACAGTTCTTGGTACATAATAGGCATTTAATAAAGGCTTGCTGATTCTCAGTCAAGCAGTATTTATAAAGTATTTGGGTCCTCAAACTTTTTAAATAGGGGACCAGTTCACTGTCCCTCAGACTATTGGAGGGCCGGAATATAGTAAAAACAAAAACATTATTTTGTGGGCCTTTAAATAAAGAAACTTCATAGCCCTGGGTGAGGGGGATAATCATCCTCAGCTGTCGCATCTGGCTGGCTGGCCGTAGTTTGAAGACCCCTGGTAGCAGGAATAATGCTAAACACTGGAGAAACAAAAAGGCAAGTCTAAGGGGAAAACAATATAAAAACAACTATGGATGAATTATAGAAACAGTGTGAATTGGAGATCTCAGAAGAAAGGCAGTGATATTAAAGATTGAGAAAGGCTTCTCTTAGAAAGTAAGATTTTAGCTGAGACTTGAAATCAGGGAAGCCTGCAAGTGGATCTGAGGAGGGATTCCAGAAATAAGGAACAACCATCAAAAAAAGAAAAAGATTTAAAAGATAGTATCTTGTTCAAGAAATACTAATGAGACCAATGTTATTGAATTGCAAAATATATGGAGGGGAGTAGGATATGTTTTCAAAGTCAACCATTAGCATCACAGGGTGATGTCTTGACTTATACATGAATTGGACTTAACTGAGGCAGTTACATAACGTCACCAACCTCACTCTTTCCCTCAGAGTCATTGACATCCAGTGGCAAGACAAAAGTCAGGAAGACCTTGGAACCTTTGGTATCAGACCAAACTGTTAGACTTCCACAGGGCCTGCTTCAGCCTGAACAAATCTGCCCATTCTGTCAGGGGAAGTCTTCCCATACTTGGGGTAGACATCCCTCTAACTTACTGATGGGTTTGAGGCCCACTGATTACCCCGGTTTAGGATGTGGCTGCTGAGCCACTGCTTCTTGGAACTACAGGGGAGGACTGGGTGGCAGATGAACACCAAAGGTGGATGAACAGCCCTAAAAATGGCTCAACTGCTCTCACATCTGAGACCCTCCCTGAACACTCCAAATATAGAGCATTGGAAAGATAGGATTGATTGATATCTAAGTGATATCTAAAATTATGATTGATTATCTATTATGATTGATTTATTAATATCTAAAATCTTACAGCATCTCATTTAAATTATAAGATTCAAAAGAAACATACCTGTCAGTGTCTCTTCTTCATAACAGCAGGTCAGTCATATGCCAGAGCCTCACAATAATGACATCTCAACACCCTTGGATTCACTAGTACTTACCTACCTAGTAGCCTAGTTCATGGTAGCCAATCCAAACACTTTATCTTTGAATGAAATAAAATTCCAGGCAACCACATGCTTAGGCATGTGAATTTTATTAAGACCTATGCTACAGACATTATAAAAACAGAGAAAGAGCAACACACAGAGTTGCTGAGTGAGACCCATTGCAAACAATTTCCACCCATACCCTGAGTAATGTTTCATGGAATTATGACTTTCATGAGACTCCAAGTTATGGAGGGATGTGGAAAAGCTCAGAATTCTGCAACTTCATGGGAATAGGACCTTCCTGAAGTACAGTAGATTGGAAGTCTCTGCTTACATGAATAATCTAACAGAGGTAAAGGTAAAGGGTATCTTTATCCCCTCAATGGGGAGAATATATAGAAATGAGCATGAGGAATTATGTCTGCCTCTCTTTCTCTAATATAAATTAACATCCCTGAGCCAAGCTACTGTGTAATACTAGTGAAAACCCATTTCCAGCTTCTTAATGTCAATAACAGTATTATCTCAGACTTCTGCTCCCAAGGTTGAATAGAAGCCTTCTCTACCAAAAGCTATTACAGAGGTACATAAATTATAAACAACTTATGCTTCCCTTACTGTTTTCAGAGTGTTGGAAAATTTCTTGATCAGTTAGGTGAAACTTAAGTGAGGAAAAAAATGATGCCAGTAGAATCCTCCAGTCTGTTCTCCCCAAGACTCTTGACATGTTCAAATAGTATAGTAGATGATTAAAAAAAAGATTTTGGATTTGAAAATAAATAGAAGTCCTGAATTCAAATCTCAGTCCTTATACTTATTGTTTATGCTAATATAGTCAAACCTCTTAATTTTTCTGAGTCTTTGTTTCAAAAAGAGTGGTTGGGTTATATGATGTCTAATGTTCCTTCCATCACGGGAATTCGTAGGTCCTGTGATCTCTTATTTTCTGTGGTGTTACCACATCAAATGTTTCAAATATTACAATTACATAAAATAATATTATCTATACTTCTCAAAGGATTATTGTATACCCAAAAGATAAGTTAAAATTGAGAAGAACAAAGATCGTGGTTATATTGATTTTATTTCATTCAAAGACTGATTTGGATTGGCTACTATATGTGGAGAAAATATAATATTTGTGTGGAAGATCAATGCCATTAATTGCTACCTGGGTTTTAAAAGTGTCTCAAGCTACTCTCCTGATGCTGGGAGACTTAGGGATTTCCCATCTCTCCCATTTTAGTCCCAAAAGTTACTTCAAGATCCAGGAACACTCAAACCATAGTTCATATGCTCCAAGTTAACAGATTTCTTTTTCCACTTACCTAGATAAAACAATTCAAAGCAAAATACATTTACTTATATAGAATAACAAAATTAAAAATTGTGTACTTGTCTCCTTATGTCTGGAATACAGAGGTTACCACATTACCAGTGGAGCGAGTATGAAGATGGCAAATAGATAGAATCTAAGCTAGTTCTGCTAGGTAGGTTGATATCCCAGATGAAATATCCAACTTTCACTAACTCTTCTCTGATGATGTCATTAGACTGTCTGTTGGGATCTTCACTTGAATATTGCTGCTATACAGCTTATTCAGCTCTTTTAGCATCTAGTCTCAGGAACTAACTAGATCTTTTGTGATTCAAACCCTCAAACCACAGCCAGTAGGCTAGCCAATAGAAGCCTTCAATTTTTGGTGAAATCTGCTGGTTTAATTTTATTTTTTAAATTGAACTTTTATCCTTTTGCTTGGGAAAAAGTAGCTGAATTTTTCTCCTGTTGCTTTTCTCCTATTGCTCTTTAAACTCTTGTTTAAATTCTTATAGGAAGTATGATAAGAAAATTGCTTTTAACACCTAGTAGATCTTTGGTTGCTAATCTGTAAATCATCTCAGAATCAAGTCTTAAAGAACATAATTGGTGCTATGCAGAGGAGATTCATTTCTATCTTCATCATGTTCCTGGTCAATAGGTGAAGTCCATTTAAATAACTTTGGGAATAATACTGAAAAAAACAAATGAAGATGGCAATTTTTCTCTACTTTCCCCAGCAACCAAATCACTATGCTATGGAATTTCATTGTCCTTACCTAATGAGGAAAATGTTTGTACTATCTAAGCCAGTGATTATTACTTGGTCTTGTAAAAGAAAGATCCATTCTCTGGGCATATTTATAAAGGCGTATAAAGACTGACTTAAATAAAGTAGAATGTTGAGGGAAGAGAGAGAAGGAAGAAGAGGAATTGTTTGATATTAACTGTTTATTTGCTTGCTTTGGTATTAGATTCTGGGGAATGACTACTGGGGAAGAAGGATTTCTAAAGAAGAAACTCGAGTTAATTCTATGTTGAAAGTGGATGGAAAAAGGGTATTAAATGTCACTTCTTGTAACTGATGTCATTCTAAGCATATAAGAAATGGGTTCAAATATCAGGCAAATAACTTATAGTTAATTAGAGAGTTCCATTGTTGATCCCTAAAGAACGGTATCAGTATTTTGGTATCTGTGATGGCCAGGCAGAATAAGTGTCTGATTAGAATGGTCTTAAGATCCCAGTGGTTTCTGCATAAACAAAGGGATTTTAGGTCTGAAGTTTAAAATTGTATATGTGTGTGTTGAAGAGGAGTAGTGTAGGACAATTCAGGTCTATAGTTACCATTAACCCTTGTGAATATAAAGGTTTCAGATCAATAGGAAAGGAAAATATGACATCAGTCAGGTGGCCATTCACTACTGCAGAACTATAACAAGAAAATTTATATGTTTCTCAATGGGATTTGAATAACAAATAAAGTACTAGCTAAAGAAGCTATGGCTAACAATATTTGTTATATTGAATTTGAAGACAATCAATAGGATTTAAGGGGCAGCTAAATGGTACAGAAGAGAGAATACCGAGCCTCATCTTCCTGAGTTGAAATCTAGTCTCAAACATTTAATAGCTATGTGACTCTGGACGTGTCAGAGAACTCCCAGGAAAACAGAATTCGTGAATTGGAAACAGAAAATAACTCCTTAAAAAAAACTTTTTTATGAAATGCTTAACTCTGTTTGCCTCAGTTTCCTCATTTGGAAAATGACTTGAAGAATGAAACTACAATAACAATAATAAGGTGTAAAATATATGGTGATCAAAGTAAAATCAATGACATTGAAATAGATTGCTATATATTTCTTTATCTAATTCAACCCAAAGTAAGTTCCCTCGCTTTTAAAGTCTTACAATGTATATTTTTGGCTTCACACTATTTAGCTCCTAATGGCAGGCTATCTCATAGCATGCTGATTTTTCCTATGTTTTCACTAAACTTTCTGAGTCTCAGTTTCCTTAGAGTATTTATGAGCATCTAGCAGAATAATAAATGACTTTGAAAACCTTAAATTATCATATGAATATGAATCATTATTAATACAGGTGTTTACATATGTGTTGTGTCTGCCAATAGAACATAAGCTCCATGTCTTTGTCTTTGTATCTCTAGGGTCTGGCACAATGCCTGGAACATAGTAGACATTTAATTAAAGCTTATTGATTGATTGTTTATTGATTTTATTCTTCTCATCTTTATGTTCACTGAAATTTAGGAAGAAATGGTAAAAAAAAAAAGTCCCTATCCTACTAATATTCCTGTGTATTTAGTGTTGAGAAAATTATGATACAGGAGAATAAAATAATTTATTTAAAATAATTTTAAAATAAAATCTATTGACTTTAATATTTAAATTATTTTTCTAACTGGATAAAATTAATGAGATGACATCAGACAAGAGGATGCATTATCTGGACCTCTGTTTCCACATATGTAAAATAGAGGTGCTAAACTAGATGATTTGAAAGGTCCCTTCTAGTTTTAGATATAAAACTATAGAATTCAACCTTACTTTGCTCTGTTTTTTCAGTTCTCCAATGAAGAAGTCAAAATAACTTAAAATCCTATGAAAAAATATTCTAAATATTATGGGTTAGAGAAATGCCAATTAAAATAATCTTAAGATTTCATTTTACAAATAACAGAATGGCTAAAATGATTGAAGTGGAAAGCAACAAATGTTGGAGGGGATGTGAGGAAAAATGGGACACTACTTCATTGTTGGTAGAATTGTAAACTGGTCCAAGTGTTTTGGAGAGCAAATTGAAATTATACCCAGAATTATTATATAGGCATAAGATTAATGTATAGTGGTCCCATCCAATGGAACATTGTAAAGGTAAAATTACAAAATAGAGCATTCAGCCTCAGCTTTCCCTTGTCCTATTTACCCTCTCTTCTCAGTTAGCCCTATGGAAAATATGTAGTAGAGAGCTGCTAAACTAAGAGAGAAGTATCTAGATATATTCTGAAATGCACTTGAGACTGCTTGTACATAATTAACATTTATAAAGGATCATAGATCTAGAGCAGAAGAGACGTTAATAGTCATCTGATCCAAACTCCTTCATTTTACAGATAAAGAAATTAAGGCCCAGAGATGTTTGCCCAAGGGAATACAGGCAGCAGAGAGCAAAGGCAGGACTCAAACCCACAACCTTTCATGCCAAATGCAATGCATGTTCCATTCCAATGCATGTGCCTTACTACCTTCTAAGACAGAATGCTTCACTAGAGAATGAAAAGAGCTCTGTTCTCAATATTCTTAAGTCTTTTAAAAAAAGCAATTGGGATTAAATGACTTTATCAAGTAAGTATCTGAGGTCAAATTTGAACTCAGGATGATGAATTTTTCTAATTCTAGGTCCAGCCCTTTATCTACTATACCCTTACTTTAAATTGCCCTTATTTTAAGTCTTTAAAAGAATAAAAGCCCACATTGGAGTTTGCAGTTAATAGTCAAAAAGGGAAGGTAATTGCATCAAATTGGTTTCCTTTCTCTTTAGAAACCTGGAGCTTTTCAGAAATCCCTGGTGAGGCTTGGAGGGTGGCAATTTATCTCATTACCTCATATTCAGAGGGAAGAATCAAAAATTATATAGTTAAAAAATTAAGCATACAGAAGAGACTTTTAGATCCCTATGCCAAAATACATCAGAGAAAAATGACAAAATGTCATTAAGACATTATTTGTTATCACATTGCTATACTATACATCAAACCACACCTATTTAGAATAAAAATATGATATAACATAACTTGCAAGAAAAGTGTTTATCCTATCTCACAACCTCAGCACTGCTAGCAAGTTCTTTTGTATATGAGGCTAATGCAACTATACATTTAATCCTAACCTTGAAATGAAACCATATTTTCTCCATCCCATTGATCTGGGCCAGGTTCCCAAAAGTCAAAATTTAATCATAAGTTCTTTAACTTTTCCACTTGTCTCTGATACTTGGAAGTTATTTTTAAAATATCTTTAAAATGTTTTTGTTTTTTAAACAAAATGAAATTATCTTTGGCCTTCTCTCAAGGATATTGGCTCATTGGTTTAAACTCCAACGGCTTGAGAGAGAGCCAATCATTCTATAGAACTTTGGACTTGCAGTCTGCTTTACTAGACATACGAAAGCCAGGATAACCAGAAACACATGTAAGCCAGGAACACATCAGAGGAAGCAGGAAGGACAAGGGATGGGGGCAATTTAAGGGGTCCCTTCTAGCCCTAAGGAGGTTTTGAGGGATCTGGTAGAGCTGTCTGTTGTTTGTCCATATCTGTCATTCTTTTCAGCACTGCACACACATTCAAAAAATAGATGTGGTGGGTATATTCACCCATAGGTTTGTTGCTAGTCTGTTTTCCTTCTGTGACTTAGCAACAACTTTGGTTCTCCTCCCTTTCTACCTTATCCCACCTGCTTATTTTTTTCTTTTGAAAATAAGAAAATTTAGTTTCTAGACATGGGGAATAGCTTTTAGAACCAAAAGAAATGCATTAGAACAATGTCAAAAGTGAAGCAATATCCAAACGAGAACTCCTAGAGAACTGAAGTACTTTTGGAGAATAAAATGCAATATTGGTCATGGAAAGAATCCCCAAAAGCCAGCAAACTCAGATATTTGAGCCAGTGACAAGGCTCACTTCCCTATAAAAAGACATCAAATAATAAGAAAAAGAATTTCCTTGTTTCTATTAAGTAACAGTGATATTGAGGGTCACCTTCAGTCATTCTGACCTATATCTGGCCACTGAACAATTGGTTTTGGAGAGGAAAGTGAGGCTGATGACTGCAGAGGTCTCTCTTAAATTCAATTCATTGGTATGTCATGGCATTATCTCTTTGATGATTAAGTTGAGGATTAAAAGTTGTTATTGTTCAATCATTTAGTCACATCCAATTCTACCTGATCTCATGGATGTTGGCCATGAATACTGGAGTGATTTTGCATTTCCTTCTCCAGTGTATTCCCATTTTAGAGATGGCTTACTAAGGCAAATAGTATCAAGTGACTTGCCGAGGATCACAAGCTATTAAGTATCTAAGGCAAAATTTGAAATCATATCTTCCTGACTCTAAATTCTGTGTTGCATCTAATATATCTCCTAACTGCCCTCAAATGAAGAAGCATTAATGGGAATGTTTCATCCAAATTGGAGCTGAAGCATTACAAATGCATTTTTCTCTCTATTAGAAAATTGGCTCCTTGTAAATATGAACTGCCTTACTGTCCTATTTGTATTACCAGTATTTAGAACAGTGCTTTGCACACAATTGCTTCATTCGTTCATTCTCTCATTTACTCATGTATTTCATATATGTATAGATATGTACCAATTGGTCCTCCTCACAGCCATATAAAGTTGATACT
Organism: Sarcophilus harrisii; assembly: GCF_902635505.1. NCBI lineage: Eukaryota > Metazoa > Chordata > Mammalia > Dasyuromorphia > Dasyuridae > Sarcophilus > Sarcophilus harrisii. The sequence goes on along the minus strand of NC_045426.1, from coordinate 173,522,436 downwards.
TCTGGCATCATTATTCTCATTTTACTGTTATTTCAATTATATCTAACTTTTTGTGACAACTTTTGGGACTTTCTTGGCACAAATACTAGAGTGGTTTACCATTTTTTTTCCTCCAGTTTATTTTACAGATGAAAAAAGAAGGCAAATGGGGTCAAGTGACTCACCCAGTATAAACTAGGCTCAGAAAAGTTACATGATTTGCGCATGGGAACATGACATAGTCCATGACATAGTCAGTGTCAGGAGCAGGGCTCATACCCAAATCTTTCCCATTATACCATTTTGCCATATGTCCTGGATTGGATCTAAACACATTAATTGAAATAAAGATAATTCAAGAGGAAAAGAAAAAAAACTCCTTTGTGAAAATTGGCTTGCTATCTTGGGGAGAGTTTACTTATGGTTCAATTAGAAAATAATTGCTTCAATATTCTAGGCCAATATTTTTCATATTATCGGTTTCTTGCTTGGTACTGAATGCTTCAATGTGCTAAGACCAATGTACTGTAGAAGTAATTTTCAGAAAAGAAACTTCTGATAGTAACAGAACTAGTAGGCATGCCTTTCTTATATTTAAGTTTTAATACATTTTATTGATGTTTTATGTATTTATATCACAATTATTTTAGTTCCTATCCTGATTATATCCTTTCAAGACAAAGAAAAACAATTAAGTGAAAACATTTGATAGAGTGACCATAAACAAATACATGTGAATAATACTCTTATTGTCCCCATTTCTCTTGTTTGCAAAAGGATATACATAATATGATATATATATAAAGATATCTATATATAAAATCTATTTTTTGCTGAGGCAATTGGGGTTAAGTGACCTGCCCAGGGTCACACAGCTAGGAAGTGTTAAGTATCTGAGATCATATTTAAACTCAGATCCTCCTGACTTCAAGGCTGGTGCTCTATGTCATCTATTCTGGAGGAACTTCATTGATTTTTCAATTATTCAGATTGATTTCCTCTTAGTGATCATTTCAAATAAAATGCTATAATTATTGTGGATTTTATTTCCATGGTTCTGCTTTTTTTGTATCATCAATTCACAAAATTCTTCCAGTGATTCTTTAAATGCTTCATATTCATAATTTCTTACTTACATGGATCTATGTTCCCATTAATTTGGAAATTCCTTTCAATAACGCATATCATAACTATGGTAGTCCATCCTGTGCGATTCTTATGCATGTCTTCCCATAAATTCTCCAGAAGGTATTTACCAAACATGCTTGTGGGCTTTTTTTCACTTTATCCTAATATTGTGATGGTAATAATAATAGAGCACTCTTGCTGTCAATCTACTCTTCCTCTCATTGTACGAGTAGCCTATTTTCTATATTTAACTGTACATTTCCTTGATGAGATCTTTTTTGTGTTAGTCTGTGAAGTTCCTTTTGGTTATATGTTGTAGCCTGCTCATTCTCACCCTTGCACCCTTCCACTGACCTCTCTAGGTTTCTAGCTTTTAATTCTTTATGGATTATTGCAAACCATTTCTTGGTGCCATAGACTAATACCAGCAAAATGTTGGTAATAAAAAAGATGGGCCTTTATTTCTATGTCATTAAAGGAGCTTTACAATTTCCCAAAGGTGATCCAACTCTGTTTTCTTCTCTTCTCTTTAACTTTGAACCAAATTATTTGTCCATCTCTATAGAACAACTCTATAGACTATCCAGTCAAATGCATGGTGTACTGTATATAAAAGACATTCTTCATCTACTTGGTTTTTTCTGTGTGAATGGTGAAGAAAAAAATTAGGCACCAATGTTTTAAGGTGAATGAATTTTTAAAGTCAATCCTTGTGAAAAAATGGCCTTAGTTTACATTCTGTATAAAATTACTATAATTGATGTCACTGTCATATCTGTTACACATTTCAAATTTTTTTACTGCATGCAAGCAATCATATGAATACTCTAGTTTGTTTAGCTATTCCCTCAGTCAGTGGAACTCCACATTGTCTTCAGGTCTTTGCTGCCACAAAGAAAGCTGTTAATAACATTTTGGCAAAGAGATAAGTTTTCTTTGTGAAGGTATCTTATATGGAATCATTCCTTCTTTTGATGACAAGGCATTGGTGAAGTACTTTTGTTGGTAATTTTTGGAGAATCTGTTTAGAACTGCTTTGGCTAAGTCTTTGCACTAGATGAACAGAAAACTAGATGAAAAGAAAATTTTCTCCAATAAACTTTTTATTAGTTAAGGAGGTAGGAAAGGAAAGATATGGTTATAAATTAAATATTTAAACTCCTGCTTTATGTTGGAAGTAATTTATTTTATGATAGATTAAACAGGTGTCCCTGTGAAAATGAAATGTAGGATAAGAAATAAACCCAAAGGAAGTCTTTTGGTTTGGTGCACAAATGTTTTAGTATCCAATTTGAAGAAATATTCAATATTTAGAAGTTAGGGGGTTTGAATTTTGAAGCTACATGAGCAGAGCTAGTAGCTCCACTCAAGTCCTGGAAATAGACTTTAATTTTTCAGAGACATAATAAAGCCAATACCTAACAGTTTTGTAGTACTTTCAAGTTCACAAAGCACTACAGACATATGCATATGCATTTGTACATATGCATATATATGTATGAGTTTATTTATGCATATAACTCATTATATATACATTTGTATATGTATATGTGACATGCCTATGTATATATAAATGCATAATATGTTTTATATCTAGGCATTTTAAGGTTCACAAAGCACTACAGACATATGTATATATATGTATATGCATACACATACATTTTATAAGTAGAAAATCTAACTTGAAAAATATCTTCTGAGTTGAGTGCTATTATTATTTCTATTTTACAAATGAAGAAACTGAAGCTCAGACATATTCATTTATTTGGCCAGCATAAAATGTCTGAAAAAGAATTTGAACTAAAAGTCTTCACAATTCCAGTCCTAGTTCCATATTCATTGTTCTACTTCACTGTAATGAGTGGTACTGCCTATCTGTAAAAAAGGGATAAAGGAGAGATTATTTCCAGGTTGCCAGCATAATCTTGGTCTTTTTCTTTTTTATCATAATTGTTTGATTCCTTAGTTTCTTCCTATTCAGCATTATAAGTTCTAAACTGAGATGAAATCTTTTTAAAGGCAAGTGGAATTACTAAACCTAAAGTCTTACTTATGAAAGTCTCTAATTCTGCAATTCCGTGTCTGATTTTTAATGAAATGGAGACTGATTTATGATCACTTTTTAAAGATCTTCTGGTTAGCAGTCATTTAATCTATGGTAAACTCCCATTCATCCCCCAAAATTCAAGGAAACAGAATAATTTTCTGGACTGTAATAAGAAAAGGGCAGTGATAAATTAATAAAATGAAAGTAGATACCTGTTTCCTAAGTAATTCCAAGGATATATATATATATATATATATATATATATATATATATATATATCACAGAATAGAAACAAATCCAAACTGATCTACCAGAGAGACTGGTTTTCTCTCGAAGATAATTTTTTCTCAATTTACTTTTTCCTGCCAGCTTACAAATGCGCTCAGCTTTTTCCTATTTAAAATTTCCTATTTAAAATTAAAATTTACAGAGGCAAAAAAAAAATTTTTTTGAAAGTTTAACCTTTTTTGTCCCTAATCAAGAAACATAGTATGGAGAAATGGATAATGAGAAAGACCTGAGTTCAAGTCCTGCCCTCAATACTGCCTGGTTGTTTGACCACTCAGTGGACCTAGACAACTTTGATCTGTAGTGATAAAAATAGAAGAACCAGAAGTTCCCATCATGGCCAAAGGACCTGTTCATGTAGCTTCAAAATTCAAAATCCATAACTTTTAAATATTGAATATTTCTTTGGAATGCTTATTCCCAAAAGACAAATGAAAGAATGACTAAATAAATAGAATCATATATTGGACAATCAAAATGTGCTTAAAATTACATTTTAGCTTTTTCTTCCCCTTTACCATCAAATTTCTAGGAAATGTCACCTATACTCATTATATCCATTACCTTTCCATCCACTATTCTTCAATTCACTGGAACTTGCCTTCCCTAACATTGAAGACTGATTGCACATAATTCCCTTTCATACATTCTTTGATATAATTAAATTGGATTTTTTACTTAGAGCACTTTATTTCTTATCTTTGTACTATCATTACCTTATGCCTGAAATATATGTTCCCTTCTCTTAGATCACCTAGTTTCCTTTAAACCTCAGCTAATGACACAAAACAAGTATATATCCCTAGTTGCTAATGTCCTCTTCTCAAAAAATACCTGGTATCTAGGCAGTTAATTAACCAACCTGCATCTATTAAGTGCTTACTATATGTCAGGTATTATATTAAGCTGTTGTTATTGATGCTGCTTAGCACTGGGAATAGAAAGGATGGTAAAGACAGACCCTACTATCAACAAGATAACTATCTATTGAGAGACACAACATATAAACAAAAGAAGGAAAAAAGGAGAGGGAATAAATTTAGAATATATTTAAAAGGAATAGCAAGTTGGACATAATAGATTTGAAGTTTCGTGTGCAATCATCTTTTTTATTGTACTATATTATGGAAATGCTTGTTTTATTCCATAAATTACGAATAAAAAACATCTTTTAAAATTAAAAGAAAAACTAAGTAGAAACTAGATAGAAGAAGGAGAAATTAGCAATAGTCTTAGAAAAAAGGCACTAAAAGTAAAAAGAATTGCAGAAAGATTTCTTGCAGAAGATAGGGATTTAGCGAAGCCATGAAGAGAGCAAGGGAAAATCAGAGGAAGAGATGAGCATAAAAAATGCTTGTGAACTAACTGATCAATTATTCTAAAAGAATAAGAGTCATTCCATAATTATCAAATAGTCAAAGAATATGAATAGGCAGTTGAAAAAGGCAGGAAGAAATCCAAGCTATCAGTAGTCATATAAAAAAATCCTGAAAAATCACACATAACCAAATAAATATAAATTAAAGCAACTTTGAGGTTCTACCTCATATGTATCAGATTTGCAAAGAACGCAAAAGGAAAATGGCAAATATTTGAGAGGTAGAAAATAGGCACACTGAAGCACTGGGGGTGGAACTTTGAATTTGTCCAACCATTCAGGAAAGCACTTTGTAACTATATCTCCAAAATGTCTAAACTATCCATACTCTTTGATGCAATAATACTAATTGATGTAATAATATTAATAATACTAAACCTAAGCCTCAAGGAGATCAAACAAAGAAGAAAGAGATCGATTTGGAAAAATATATTTATAGCAATTCTTTTTGGAGAGGCAAAGAACTAGAAACTGAGGTTGTTGCTCATCAACTGAGAATTGCTATACCTAGATAGGGTATATGTAATGGAATACCATTGTATTGTAATGATGAAGAGAATGGTTTCACAGAAACCTGGGAAGACTTTAATTAATTAATTAATTAAAATTTATTAAATTTAATTATTAAATTATTATTATATAATATATAATATTATAATATAATATTATATATTGTATATATAATGTATTATATAATATTATATATTATGTATAAATATAATAAAATAATAATTAAATAATTAAATAAAATAATTAGATTAATTTTAAATTTAAATTTAATTAATTAATTTTTATTGTCATTTTTATTGTGTATAGTCCAATATGTATGTATGTAGTATCATTGAATAACAACAGAATTTTGAAAGATTTAATGAAATACTCAAGTTATACAGTGGCCAAGCTTGCTTCCAGGGGACTGTTGAAAAAGCATGTCACTCTACTCCTGTCAGAAAACTGATAAATTCATGAGACAAAAATATGTATAAATATGTGTGTGTGTGTGTGTGATGTTATATTTTATATGACCAATGCTAGAATTTTTTTGCTTGAATATGCAAAATTTTGGGGGGGGTTCTACTACATGTGAGGAGAGAAGAGGGCACAATTTGTCTTTTTGTCATGTTATCCAAAGTAGTTTGGATCTAGGTTGTGAAAGTCCTTAAAAGCTAAACAGATTTTGTATTTGAACCTGGCTATAAAAGGGGAATGATTTGACAAAGTAAGGTATATTACTATAGTGGCATCTTATTGTGCCTTAGTTTAAAAAAATGAACATGAGGTATTCAGAGAAACAGCAAGAATTTTAGAAACTAATTTAGAATGAAGTAAACAGAATCAGGAAAATTATGCATACTATGTTTATAATAGTGAGAATAGAAAGAACAATAAAATGAACCAGAGCCTAGAACAAGTTTGGTCTTAGAGAAAAGACAAAATCTACATCTCATTCCCATTATTACAAAGATGGCAGACATTGGGTATAGAGTATTGTGTATGCTTTCAGAAGTAGACTATAAGTTGATTGGTTGCTTTTGTTAAGCTGACTTTGAAAAAATCTTTATTTACAAGGAAAACTCACTATGTAGTAAAGGGGGATGGCATTTATACAAACAAAAGACATCAATAAAATTCAAAATAATGAAGAGAGAGAGAAAGAGGAAGAAATACATGGGAAAAGAACAATACAGTGAGACAAAAAGATAATTCAGAGTTATAAGAAGGAAAGAGATCTTGAAGTAGTCATTCATATTTGGGACAAACCTAACAAAAGGTAGCTCCACTAAATTTAAGTCAATAATAAATTTCAACCACTCTGCGTAATAGAACACCTACTTAAAGTTTGGAATGACCAATATTTCTACTGAGTGTCTATGAAACATTTTGTTTTGCCTTGGGGAGGAAATGTAATTTTAAAATGAATACCCATAGGCCCTTTGGGAAAGACTATTTCCCAGTGTCTGACCACACAGCTTCTTTTGGGTATATCATTCAAAATTATTTTTAAATATGGCATTGAAGTGTGAAAAAAGACTAAAGAAATGAAGAAATGTTGTTCAGAAAGTCAACGGCTTTTCGTTGCCCTGCTGTCCAGGAAAGCCCAAAACCTCCAATGAATCATTTCAATCTCTTTTCAGTAATTACACTTCTCTTCATCTACCTCCTGCTGAATACCTTGTTTCTGATGAGCTGAACAGAGAAAGACCCAGTTCTCTCTCATAATCTTTTAGTCCAGTTGTATGGCTAAGGCTAGGCCACATGGCACATTCATTTTCATGAGGAAAATAGATGCTATTTCGTGACATTTTTTTTAAAAAGAATGGTAAAGGAGAAGAAATATTTTTTTTTTACTCTAGAGCCACATATCACAACTCCTTGGAGTTGTGCTTTATAACTTTTTTACTTTTTAAAGCTGTGTGTCTTTCCTTCTATTCTCTTATTATGTATACTTAGCTCAAAAAATACATTTCAAACACTTAAGGTCAAGGTTCAGATTAAAAAGCATAGGGTTGGGTTCAAGTCTGGGGTCTGTAACTCACTAGTTTTGTGACTTTGGATTTGTATTCTAGCACAGGACCTAATACACTCTGCTTGAATGCATAAATACATGGATGAATGAATGAATGAATGAACATATAGTTTCATTATTTAAAAAATGTTATCCTGGCCAAGTCACTTAACTCCAATTGCCTCAGCAAAATTAGAAAAAAAGCAAAATAATAATAATAAATTATTAAATATATATAATATATAATAATAAATTATTAAAAATAAAATAAAATAAAAAATAAAAAGGGGGAAAATAAAACCTTGCAAGGTTTTAATGAAGATCAAAGAAATAAAACTTATATGATAATAGTTTGTTGTTGTTGTTTGGTCATATCCAATTCTTTATTATTCCATTTAAAGTTTTCTTGGTAAAAATCCTGGGGTCTTTCATTTCCTGCTCCAGTTCATTTTACAGATGAGGAAACTCAAGTAAAGAGGGTAAAGTGACTTGTCCAGGGTCACACGGCTAGTTAAGTGTCTGAAATCAGATTCAAACTCAGTTCCTCCCAACTCCATATCTGGTGCTCTATCCACTATGCCATTTAGCTGTCCTTTGATAACAGGAGGTAGCTTTTATATTTTTAAGGTTTTAAGGTTTGCAAAGCATTTTACAAATATAATTTCATTTCATTTTCACCAAACCCCTGCACAACATATGTTCTTATTATCCACCATTTTATAGATGAGAAAACTGAGGTACACACACTTGTCTATATTAACACAGCTAGGATTAAAGACAGATTTGAAATCAGGTTTTCTCTCTGTGTGTCTAGCCTTCAATCCACTATGGCACTTAGCTGCGTCAAGCTCATTGTAAGCTATAAACTCCTGTCCAAAAGTCATCAATTACAACAACCATTATAAGAACTACAGAAAAAGGATAATTTTAATAAGTAATGTGTATAATGAATGTGCATATTGATCATTAGTGTGCATAGTGGATAGAAAGCTATTCTTAAAATCAAGACAACTGAGTACAAGTCCCATCTTTGCTACATACTGGCTATTGAAGTCACTTAACCTCTTACTGCACTAGATAATTCTTTGAGAATACAAGTTCATGAGTTGTTATTTACCTACAGTTGATACCAAGACCTCCTTACATTGGGAAATTAATAGGTTTAGACAATTTTTAAATGACATCAACTATGATAGATTTTGCTCTGCTCAGCAATATAGTGATGCAAGATAATACCAATAGACTTGAGTTGGAAAATGCTATCTATAACCAGAGGGAGAACTATGGAGACTGAATGTAGATCAAAGCATATTATTTTCATCATTCTTATTTTGTTTGTTTTTCTCATTTTCCCCCTTTTGTTTTGATTTTTCTTTTTTAACATGGAAATATGTTTTAAATGAATGTACATGTATAACCTGTATAAGATTGCTTGCTATATTGGGAAGGGGAAAGAAAGGCAAAGGAGAGGAGCAGAAAAAAATTTGGAACTCAAAATCTTACAAAAATAAATACTGAAAACTATCTTAATAAATAATCGGAAAAACAAAATGCTATTGAAGAAAAAATGAATGTAACAAGGGTCTTCCTAGCACTCCTGAAACCATACCATATTTATGAATAAGCCCAACTTGGAAGGAACCCTCTTTGTTTGCTGGTGATAGAAAAGCATCCAGGGGCTGTTAGAATCTGAAGTTTTTGCTGTCCAAAGTTCCAGAGACTTCCCAATCTGGTGTTGAGCAATTAGAAAGAAACACAAGATAAATAAAAAAAAAAAGATTGTTCTTGTTTAAGTGCTGAGAAATTTGAGGAGAGAATGTTCATTTTCACATTTGCAGCATTTGCAAAAAGAGAAGGCTTGATGGGGAAAAAAGGTGTCATTTTAGCCAAGATTTTAATAGATGAGGCAGTCTACATCCAGAAATAGGAGACAGTTTGAATGAGGACATACCCATGAGACACAGTAATACAAAAATAAATCTAGTTTAATTGGAATATGGAATGTACAAAGGGCAATTATATGAAAGAAGAAAATTGGAAAGGTAAATTGAAACCAAATTTTGGAAGGTCTTAGATGTCAGGATGAGGAACAAACATTTAATCTAGTTGGCAGTGGAGTGACATTCAAAATTTTTGAGTGGAAGGGTAATTTAATCAAAAAAGTGCATTAGACAATAAGTCAGGCAGAGTGAAGGATGGGTAAGAGTAGAAGCAGAAGGACTTAGTAAGGAAATTACAGATGATTGTCCAGGCAAGAAGAGATGCAGGCCTACATAAGGGTGGTTGCAGTGGGAATTGAGGAGAATATAATTATGATATGCTGTTGAGGTTTTACTGATAGAACTTAATGACTAATTTGATGCATGGAAAGAGAAAATGGCTTAATTTCAATCTCCTTTGCTGAATCATCATCCATAACACCCTTCAAAGGAACTCTAGGATTTAATCCTGAGTTCCCTTCCCTTTCCTTCCCTTTCTTTTTCTTCCCTTCCCTTTCCTCTTCTCTTCTCTTCTCTTCTTTTCTCTTCTCTTCTCTTCTCTTTTCTCTTCTCTCTCTCTCTTTTCTTCTACCCTTTTTCGCTCTCTCTTTTTCCATCTGTCTATCCTCACTAACCTCAATTTCTTCCATGTATCTAAATATTATCTCTATTCATACAATTTGCAGCCCTAAACTCCCTTCAAAGATCTGGTTCAATGTCACCAGCTACCTATTATTCAACAGTCTGGATGGGATGCCCCATCAACATTTCAAATCCAATATGTTGAAAATAGTCCTCCCTCTGTGTCTAAACACACCCATTCTTCAAATATCCTCATTTCTGCAGAATGCTTCACTGTCCTTCAGGTTTTCAGTCAACTCCTCCTTTACCACCATCTCCAAAACCAATTACTTGCCAAGTCTTGCCATCTGACTGAGGAGTGATCCCACAGCTAGAGGAGAGCCAGAAGAAAGCAGTGTCATGATAACATAGAGAAGAGAATGTATCATCAGAAGAGTATGATCAACAGTTTTAAATGCAAGTTAAGGAGGATTAGATCCAGGAGAAAACCATCAGATTTGGCAATTTAGAGATTTTAGTAATTTTGGAGAGAAGTTTCAATTGAGTATGTCAGAAGCCAGATTGCAAAGTCTTAAGGATTGAGTGAGAAGACAAGAAGTGGAAGCAATAAATAAATATTTTTATTGTTTATATGGAAAAGGGAGGAGAGATAAGGAAAAGGGAATTATAGACTCTAGTGAAGGCTTTTTAAGAATAGGGTAGGCAGAAAGTTTTGAAGGAAGTAGGGAAGAAATTAATTCATGAGGCAAAGTTGAAGATTGGAGAGGTTGGTGAATTACTGAGGATGTGATCTACCTTAAAAGATAGGATGGGATAAAGGATCCATGTAGAGACTGGCTCTAGCAAGAAGTGTCACATTTTGTCAGAGACTAGTGTAAAGGAGAAGAGAGTGGGAGAAGTTGAGTTTTCTTGAGATAAAGAGAATAGGAGAAGAAGGAATTCAATTGTCTCAATAAAGTGAGAAATAAAGACCTTAGCTGAGGGAGAAGTAAAACACATTCAACAAAATTCAAAATAAAAGTCCAAGTTGAAGAAACATATTCAGAATTGGAAATCATTGGAAAAGGTTAAGATGATCAAGGGAGAGTTCAGAAGGAGATTCACAAAGATTTAGGGGAAGTAGAGACTTCAAACCCCATGGGAGAAGACTAAAGACTCATTAAGGGTGTAAAGATGTCAGAGAGTAAGAGAATAGCAAACAGATTTTCACAGATGATATTCTTTGGCCGACCATAGGTTTACAATCACAAAATTAACTCAAGGCTCTACAAAAACCATGCTTATCATTTGTTGATTACCAAAACTATTTGATTTGGTAGAATAGAATTTTCTCAAAGACAGCAAGATGTCCCCCATGTAAATGGTAAAATCATAGGAAATCACTTGAAATATACAATAACAATGAAAGTGTTAGACAATCCTCTGATCATGACTAGCCTGCTCATTTTGCAGATAAAGAAATTAAGGCCTCAAAGGTTTATGTGATTTGCCTGAAGTCATACAGGTAGTAAATAAATAGCAGAGCTGGATTTTGAACCTAGAACTGTGAATGCTGGGATTGTATTCTTAACACTAGGCTCTATTTTCACCTGCAATGCTGCAATTAACTCCAAGTTTCTTGGTACCTATAGCTTAAAAAAAATGCTTTGGGTTGTTTAGTTCCCAAGTTCATCTGGAAAGGTGATCTTCCTGGCACTGAGTTCTAAGAAAAATTTATTGTATGACTTCTTATATAAGGGGCATTGGAGAATAGAGTATGTATATCTTTGGTCAAAGTACTATAAAAAAATTACAAAAACTCTCCAAATAATCGTTCTTTATACAGCCCTCCATTACAGCCAAAGGGGTAGAATAAAATTGTAGCTCAGAAAATACATTTCTGAACTGAATAAACATTACCCAAGTATGTAACTTTCTGGTGATCTTCCTTAATGTCACCTGATCTCAGGAACAGAGGAGAACAGGAAGACAGACATAGAAACAGACAGACATCGAAACGGACAGTCACAGAGACAGACACACACAGAGAGACAGACAAAGACAGAAATGGAGAGACAGAGACAGAGAAATGGAAAAGAGAGAGAAAGACAGAGATGGTACCACTGAGGTTGACATTTTCTGAGCTCCATGACTCTATTTTTAAAAGTTAATTTGTATTGGATCTTGTGTCATTGCCAATATAGAAAGAAAGTTTACTCATTTTTTAAATGATTGCTTTTCAGTTCTTTGCTAGAAGAAAAACTAGAGTTATAAATATTTTTGTAGATAGGGGTCTTTCCTCTGTGCCTTTGATCTCTAAGGTCAATATCAGTATTACTGACTCAAAGGTTATGTACAGTTTAATGATTTTTAGAGCATAGTTCCAATATCATCTTCCAGAACATTTGGACCCTTGACAGCTCCACTGTCAGTGCATTAATATGATGGTCCTCCCACAGTCATTGTGGTCAAATGACCATTTTCCTTTTGTGTCATCTTTGACAATTGGATGAGTATGAAACAGAACCTCAAAATTGTTTTAACTTATAAGTGCAAAATTGTACTTTCTTATTATTTGTGATTTTGTTGTTGATAAATTGCCTTCATTTGAGAACTATGTGTTCATATCTTTTGACCATTTTTCTCCTGGGAGATGGCATTTGTTCTCATATTTGTATCAATTGCATTGATATCAATTCTTAATTGTTATCAAGTCATTATTTATCTTAGATATCAGACTTTTATTGAATTAATTTGATGCAAGGATTTTTCCCAGCTAATTATTTCTTTTTTAAAAATTCTAAATAAACTAATTTTGTTTATGTAAAACCTTTCAATTAAGAGTGATTGAAATTGGGCATTTTACTTTCTAATGTCATCTCTACCCTTTATTTAGTTAGAAATTATCATTTTAATTTTTAAATTCAGCACCATTTTAATATTTAGCAGTATTTTGTACATTAATGCATTTTGTATTTAGCAGTATTTTTTGTTCTATTAAGGAAAGAGAAAGTAAATGAACATCAATTTGGAATGGCTGAAAAGGTTGTCATATAAGAATGCAATGGAATTTCATTGTTACATAAGAAACGATGAGAGTGATTGAGTCAGAGAAATGTGCGAATATTTGTGTGAACTGATATAGAGCAAAATGAGCAGAACCAAACAATGGTAATCATAGTAAAATATTGGGAAAGTACAATTGAAAACCTTTAGAACTTTGATCAATTCAATGACCAATCATGACTTTAGAAATCTTATGTTGAAACATACTCCTATCTTTACACAAAGACATGATGGACTAAAAGTGCATTTTGAGACATATATAGCCAGAAAACCAACTTGTTGGTTTATTTTGCTTAAATAATTATATGTTACCAGGGAAGAGTACCCATAGTAATGCAATTAAATAAAAGATTAAATGATTTTTTAAAAGGAGTGCTTTTAAACATTTTTAAATCCACAGAACAGGAAAAAGAAAGTTTGTAGACATATGTAAAGAGGGCATTTTTATTGCTACTATATTACATTTAATACACTACAAGTAACAGAAGTTTGCAGTTTCATAAACAATTCTGTTCTTTGTACATTAAAATACTCATGTTTGTTAAGTTAATCATAATAAAAGAAAAAAATTTATTTTTAAAAAATCATTGGCAAAATCTTCAAGAACAATAAATCACCCCAAAAATGTCTATTCTGGGAATACTTAGAATCCCTTCCAGTCCTCTCCCTCCCTACACACACTCCTTACTAGCCCCATACTGAGAAAAAAATAAAGCAACTACTCATTCTATAACTAAAAATATTGGTTGCCTTTCAAACTCTTGATTTTAATTCCAAAACTAATGAAGGATGAAAGCCAAAAGTAAAGTTGGTGAGATTTTCCAAACAAGCCTAAAGAGACTGATTCAGATCTTCAAGGAGTTCCTTGCAACTTATGGCTTTTTTAGAGAACATTGGGAACTATTTTTCCATAGCAACAACTTTGCTATGGTAACAAAGTAAATTAGACAACAGTTCAGACTGCTTATGAGTTTGTTTCCCTCCCCTCTTTTTTTTCCTCATTCAAGAAGTCCCAGGTGATTAAGGTATGACAGTGGACGTCATTCTTATTAGATGTCCCTTGGCTCCATCAGCTCCTTAATCACCTACAGTGTCATAGCAGATACAGTTGGAAACAGAAATAAAGATCTGTAAAGTTTCCAGATCAGAAGAGAACTGATTGTTGAAAATGCAGCTTGACTGCCTTATTTATAATTTCAATTTTGTAATCTCTGCTGGCTTTTTTTGAAGCATTAAAAATGCAAAAAAAAAATGCTATCATTGTTCAGAGGCATGTTTAGAACTTAAGCTCCTTGCAGAGAATGATAATTTTGTTTTGTTTTTGTATCTTTGACTCCTGATTCTGCTGTCTAGCATATAATGGCCATTTAGTAAATATTTGTTGATTGATTGAGTAGATGAATGGACTCTGGATAAATAAAATTGTCAGTGGCTAAAGTATAAGTGTCTCTGGTGAAAATGAAAATGTTATCATTGTGTAACAATCCATATTACAGTCCATATTACAGTTCCACCCTTGGTCACGTAGTTAATGAGCTACAGAGTATCACCCAAAATCAATCTGTCAAAAGCTGACAAATGTAACAGTAGAGGTCAAAGACAGTTTCTAAGAAAACATCTTTATCTTCTCTTTTGCCTTTTACCTCTAGAGAAAAATTTTTAAAAAGATGAATCATGGAATTCAAAAACCAATCTAAAACAGGAGAACAGTATTTATTCACTCTATCGCTTTAATGATTCAAGGTATTTCGGGTCTTTCAGGGTCTAAAAATTAACTAGACCCCACTAAAGAGCTTCCCAAGAGAACAAGAAATTCAATTCAAAGAAACACTGGGGAAAGAAATTGTCCAAAAGAAAGAAAGATATGAATGGAGAGAAGAGATGAGTGGTGAGAACTATTCTCTTGAGTGGTGCCTAAGGCCCCTTGATATAACACAGAGTCCTCCAAAAGTAAACAGAGTAAAGATGGTTTAAGTGGCTCAAAGCAATCTTCTTTCTCCTAATAATGTCTGAAATTCTACCATTAAAATACTTCTAATCATAAGTCCAGAATTGGAGTGGAATCTTGGAAGATATTTAGTCCTAATCTTTTATGTCACACATGAAGAAATTGAGGATCAGAGAGGCTTAAGTTACTTAAAGTAATAATCATGGAATTTAGATTTCAAAGTAGACTTCAGAGGATACTTAATCTAACCAGATAATTTTTCAGTTAAGGGAACTAGAGAAACAGAGATTAAATTAAAATGCTAGTGATCAAATATCTAATAACAAATCACTTGTGGAATCTGAACCTATATACTTGAACTCCAGAACAAGTGCTCTTTCTATTGTACTAAATATTACATATGGGTAACCAGGTGGTCTGATGAATGGAATCAGGAAGACTCATGTCTCATCTAGAGTTCAAATCTGGTTGCAGACACTAGGTTGTTTCCCTGAGCAAGTCACTTAACCCTGTTTGCCTCAATTTCCTCATCTGCAAAATAAGATGGAGAAGGAAATGGTTTTAACTCTTCAGTATCTCTGCCAAAAAATACCAAATGGAGTCATTAATAGTTAGACATTACTGAAATCACTTAACAACAACATACAGCCAACTAAGATCACACAGGCAGTAAGAGTCAGTGCAAAAATTTGATTTCAGGTCTTCTGATTCCAAATCAAGCATGCATTAGGAAATCATCTTTTGATACTTTTCATTATTTTCATTATTTCCTTGCAGCTTTCTTTTAAAGGATAAAATGTTCTGGGGAAGGTAGTAAAGGGGGAAAAGGAGCAGTACAGATTCCTGGCTTTTGCTTCATTTTTTTATAAATTTGTATTTGTGAACAAAGGTGCAACAGCTTTCTAAATAACATGGCATCTGATGAACTTCTTAAAAAGTATTGGACTTTCAAAATTACTTCATATTTCTTTGCTCTAATAAAAAACACATTCAAAGTTTACAATTTAATCCTGTCACCAAACTTTTTTCATTTAAAAAATTAAATGAAACCTATTTTAAAAGTTTATCAAAGAGTCAAGTCAGAGATGTCACATTCCTTCACACATTACAATCAGAAATCAATATGAAGAAATTGTAGTTATATCAATTTAATAATTGTGTCTCTATGAAAACTCAATGCAAAATAAATGAATCTTTTATATATTCTGTTGAATAAGTTATGCTTTCATGGAGACCATGAGGGAATTTGTTTTACACACTTCTGGATGCCCTGGGAACTTACTCTAGACATGAAAGTTTATGTATAAAGGATTGATCCTTTCCTTTCAGCCTCCTTTTCCTTTGAATCTAAGAAATGTAGGGAACATCTCTTTTGGGGGATTCCATGAGCAGGTGATTTTCTTCATTTATCCGTCAGTCTTGGAACTCTAGATTGTGGCATCCCATGCTAATCTCCCTCCATGTTTGATCCTTCCTTCATTCCTAACTTCTTTCATCTTTCCCTGTTCGCATTCATTCCTTATAGTTCTGATTAAACTAAATCTCAGGCCTTTGTAGCTCCAGACCTCCTGAATTCTTCCTTAGATAATAAATATAATTGGCATTCAAAGGCATTTTAAGCCTTTGTACTTAACACACATTAGCTCACTCCCCCTTTTACAACTTGAGAAATTAAAGTTCCTAAAAGTTAAAATTCAAAAATGGCATGCTAGCAACACAGCTGGGGTCAGAAGTCTCTCGTGTTCTCTCATGATTCCAGGGTCACTCTTCTTCCCATATCCAAAGCTATCTCTGGTTATAGGATGTATTTAAAAAATAAATGAAAATTGACTTCAGAAAAAAAATAAAAGAAGAAATAGTAGATTTTAATTTTAAAATGGTAAACAAAAGTAAATTTTTCAATGAAACTTTTAAAAAAATTCATGTATCATAGAATGATAGAATTCTAGAGTTGGAAGGTATCATAGAAATTATCTATTCCAATTCTTTATCTAGTGGGTGAATTTTCTAATTTCTAATATTTCTAATAAATTTCTAATAGCTCCAAAGAGTGGTCATCCAATTTCTATTTAAATATGTACAGTGGTAGCAAAACTATTTTCTCACAAAGAAGTTCATTTAGTTTTTCAACATTTCTGATTATTAGGAAGTGTTTTCTTTTGCAGAATTAAATTTGACTCCCTATAATGATAACCCAGTGATCATAATTATCTTCCCTTAAGCTAAGAACAAATCTAATCCCCCTTCCATAAGACAGTCCAAATATTTGAAGATAACTATCATATTTTCCCCCTTTCCTCAGACTCAAAATCTGGACTTCCTTCAAGTCTGAAGGTATGACATAGTTTTGAGGCCATTACTATTATAGTCATTCATAATATTCAGTTACTTTTGGAAAGATCATATTCTTTTGAAAATAAAGTAATCTTTTATTATATTCTTCTTTGCCAAGAAGTAAAAGAGAAATATAATGATCAAAGTGGAAAGAATTAATATCTCTTAAAATAATGATAGACAGTCACTTAAGAAATGTTATTGGATGTCCCTAATGTGCTTGCAATCCACAGTCCCATAAATTCCTTGGAAGGAATGCTTGGCTTCTTTTAAATCTGCCCAACTTTACCCATAAAAAAGATTTGATCAAATTACTTTAACCTTTAACCTTACTATAACTCAGTATTATTAGAGAGGGGATTAAAAAAAGAAAAAATATTCCTTACTTTGGTAACTGAATATTATGACAGAAGCATAGAATAAAGAGTCATATGATCGGGGTAAGTAAACTATAAGACTGGAAAGATAGAAAGAGTCTAGGTTATATCAAGCTTTAAAAATCAAACAGAGAAGTTTAAATTTTATCCTGGAGGAGATAGGGAATCTCTGGAGTTTATTGAATGGGATTGGGGATGACATGGTCAGACCTGTATTTAGGGAGATCATATTGGTAGCTTTATAGAGAATGAACCAGAGTAGAGAGAAATTTAAGACACAGAGATCAACCAGCAGGCTGTTGGCAATGGTCCAGTCATAAAGTAATTAGAACCTGAACTAGAATGGAGCAGTGTCTGAGCAGAGAAGAGTTATGTGTGGGAGTTGTTGGAAAGATAGAATTGACAGGTTATAGCAAGAAAGTGATACAAGGAACGAAGGAAAGTGAAGAATTAAGGATGATACCAAAGTTGTGAGATTAGATGACTGGAATGATTGTGGGACTTTTAACAGTATTAGGGAAATTCAGAAATTGGGAGGGAGAGTTTTTTTGGGGGGAAGTAATGAGTTCTGTTTTAGATATCTTGAATGTCATATGTTAATGGATGTCCAGTTAGAGATGGCCAATTTGGTGTGTGGGTCAGGCAAAAGGAAAGGTTAGAACTGGTTAAGTTGATATAAAAATCATAGGCATACATTCTCCAATTGATAAATAGTCAAAGGATATGAACAGACAATTTTCAGATGAAGAAATTGAAACCATTTAGTCATATAAGAAAATGCTCTCAATCATTATTGATCAGAAAAATGTAAACTAAGACAACTCTGAGGTAACTACACACCTCTCAGATTGGCTAAGATGACAGGAAAAGATAATGAAGAATCTTGGAGGGGATTTGGGAAAACTGGGACACTGAAATATTGTTGGTGGAATTGGGAACAGATTCAACATTCTAGAGAGCAATTTGGAACTATGCCTAAAGAGTTATCAAACTGTATATACCCTTTTATCCATCAGTGTTTCTATGGGCCTGTATCCAAAGAAATCTTAAAGGAGGGAAAGGAACCCACATGTACAAAAATGTTTTTGGCAGCCCTTTTTGTGGTGGCAAGAAACTAAAAACTGAGTGGATGCCCATCAGTTGGAGAATGGCTGAATAAGTTATGGTATATGAATGTTAGGAAATATTATTGTTCTATAAGAAATAATCAGCAAAATTATTGCAGAGAGGCCTGGAGAGACTTACATGAACTGATGCTGAGTGAAATGAGCAGAACCAGGAGATCATTATACATGGCAACAACAAGACTATATGATGATCAATTCTGATGGGCATGGCTCCCTTCAACAATGAAATGATTCAGACCAGTTCCAATGATTTTATGATGAAGAGAGACATCTATACTCAGAGAGAGGACTGTAAAAACTGAGAGTGGTATACAACATAGCATTTTCACTCTTTTTGTTGTTTGCTTGCATTTTATTTTCTTTCTTATTTTTCTTCTGTTTGGTTTGATTTTTATGGTGCAGAAAGATAATTATATAAATATTAATGCATATATTGGATTTAACATGTATTTCTACCACGCTTAACAAAAAAAATTCATAGGCATAGAGATAAACATTGAAACCAGGGGAGCTAATGAGATTAAGAAATAAAATAGTATATACAAAGAAAAGAAGAGATCTTAGGACATAAGTCCTAAGGGTCACCCACTGTTAGCAAGTATTCTTTGGCTTAAGATACATCCAATAAAACTGAAAGGGAGAAGTCAGACAGGTAAGAGAACTAGAACAGAGTTAAATTATGTAAACCTATAGAAGAGAGAATATCAAGAGACACTGAAAAAGACTGAAGATGTCAAAAATATAAGGATTACAAAAAAGCCTATTAGATTCAACAATTAAGAGATAATTGATAGCTTTGCAGAGAGAAGTTTTGGTTGAATTATGAGACTGGAAGATATTCTACAGAAAATTGGTAAGGGAACATGAGAACAGGAAGTGCAGACAATTATAAAAGTTCTTTTTAAGGTGTCTAGCCACAAAATGGAGGTAAAAATATGGAAAGATAGCTAGCAGGGATGGATGGATCTAGTGATTTTCTTTAAGATGATGAAGGTAGAAGGTAGTCCATAAATGGGGAGAGATTGGAGATGAATGTGGATGACAAAGTGAGCAATCTGTTAGAGAAAACAGGATCTAATGAGATTACATATGCATATAGAGGAGTTTCTTTTGGCAATAAGAAATGCTCGCTCATCATGTGAAACAAGGTGAAAGTGGAAACTGTGGCCAAAAACAATGTCTGCATGATAAAACAAGGAGGAGGGAAGAAAAGATAAATTTTGAAGAATGATTTCAATTTATTCTACAAAATATAAGGCCAGTTTCTCAGATAAGATTTTTAAAACTCATTATAGTGAATCAAATAATTAGGAATATTCTTATGCAACATCAGTATAGTGGACCCAGTAAGTATAGTTTCATGGTTTTATCCAGTTTCATTCCAGTATATGAATCCTCTGAAAGACAGAGGATGATGGGAGTAATTCAAGGCTGAAACTTGACAGGGCAAGATCTCTGACAGAATAAGGAAGAAAGGAACTGAAGAGAAAAGAGTATTATGGGGGTAAACAAGAAGTCAAGATAAGGAAAGAAGGGAGAAAGAGAGGAAAGTAGGAAGGAGGAGAGAGGGAAGAAAGGAGCAAAAAGGGAGGAAGGAAAGAAAGGAGGAAAAAAAGGAGGGATGGTGGGAGGGATAGGAAGAAGAGAAAGAAGGGAGGAAGGAAAGAAGGGAGGAAAGAAGGAAGGAAGGAAGGAAGGAAGGAAGGAAGGAAGGAAGGAAGGAAGGAAAGAAGGAAGGAAGGAAGGAAGGAAGGAAGGAAGGAAGGAAGGAAGGAAGGAAAGGAGAAGGAAGGAAGGAAGGGGGAAAGGGCTTTTATTAAGTCCTTACCATGTGATATGTCTTATGGGCAAAGATCTTAAAATTAGAATGATGGCAAAAAGGCAGGAAAAACAAATTCAAAATAACTTGAATCTGCCATATTTCAAAGGTTGTAGGCCTTCATACATTGCATCCTTTATAGTATATGTGTGTGTGTGTGTATACACACACATAGTGTATATTATTGTATTATCTTATATTGTATTACCTATAATCTGTAAGCAGTTGGAGAATCTTTCTTATTTTTCCCCAAATGTTGTGTGTTATTTTTCTCCTAGAAATAGCTTTGTTTAATGGATATAGCACTGTAACTAATAATCATATACATTAAAAACAATTCAGAAGTTCTGTCTCAGATCCATCAAAATAGCCAAAGTAACCAAAAAGAAAAATAATGGTTGTTGGAGGGGTTACAAGAGAAAAAGAAAAGTGATGAAACATTTAAATAGACACACAGAGAAGAAAACAGAACAAAGTTCAAAAATAAATAAAGAAAAAAATAAGATACTTTTATAATACCCTATTAAAATTAGGATATACTTTAAAAAGGATCAAACTATAAGATCCATGGTTTCACATATAATTTCCTTTTTGAATAATATTTTCCCAAATAACATGTAGACAATTTTTAACATTCACTTAAAAATTTTTTTTGAATTCCAAATGTTCTTTCTCCCTCCTTTACTTCCTCCCTCCCTAAACAGTAAGTCATTGTTATAGGGTACACATTTTCAATTCTACAAAACCTATTACCATGTTTAATTTCTTTTTCTATACTCTTTGTATAAGGTCATGCTTATTGATGTTTGTCAAGTCTACAGAATGTCCTTATTGCTTCTAGGATTAAAAAAAGGCATTTAAATACATTCCTCAACAGAGAGGTCATGTACTAGTAGTATAAAATGAGAAATTTTTTTTGAGAATGGCCTATGTAGAAATCTGTTTTGCTTGACTATTGTTTCTCTTTATTTTGCAATGTTGGGCAGAGGAGGAGGAATGTATGAGAGAGAAATTTTTTTTTTTCATTTGAAGAAATCAAATTAAATGACAAGAAATAACAGAAACATAGTCTAACAGTGTAACTCTAGTCTACCTTTCCCAGGATGATTATTCATTACTTCTCATTGTGCAAGAATTGGTTTGCTTGGTTCCCAATCTCTCACTTCTTCTGTTTTGCTTAGGTTATTTCTCTTTTATATATCAGAAGACAATGCAACAAGGGAATAAGCATTTATTAAGTGTTTACTCTGTGTCAGGCACATAATTGCATACAAAAAGAAAGATAGTCTTTTCCCTCAAAGAGCTTACATTCTAATGGAGAAAAATAACATAAAAAGGAGCTGAATAGGGGAACAGGGAAAAGATGAGAGAGCAGAAAATGGCATGGTGGCAAAGTTTTAAGTTAATACCAGCGCTGGGAGGGAAAGACGCATGGCTTATATGGGCCCATCCCCAAAAAAGGATGATACAAAAGAAACTCAACAATGGAAGAAGAGGACATGGAAAAGAAATGGATGTTTCCAGTGTATTCCATCTTCACACTATTTTTCATGGGTTGACCTTCAATCAAAGTTCAATCAAACTGTTGTCTCCTATATAAAACATTTTCTGATATGACTTTGTATTCGACTTCTCTATACTTCTATTTACTGATAAGGTTATATATTATATCCCCTAACAGTAACTTTTTCCTTCTTTTGAAACTTACTAGTGACAAGCCTTAGAATCAAAAATTGCTAATTCAATCCTGCCCTGTTGTCAGCATATACTAGTTGTAGAATACCTCCCCAAAAAGTCCCTTAACCTTGCAGTTTCCTCAATATCTCTCTAAGATTATAATTTGCAGTTAAGGTTTCAATCCTCATTGACAAGAGGCATTTCCACACTGAAATTTCCCTACACACTCAGATAGGGGAAAGTATTCAAGGCTCTGTACTATAGAAATTGAAACACACATCCTTCTTTTCAGTAAGCAACAATAGACTACAAGTGACAAGTGACATATGTCATCAGTCATTATTACAATATTACATGGTTTTTCTTCAGTGTTTCAGAGAATGTACTTTGAATAGTTTGTTTTGTGGATTTCTGGGAACTGCCTTTTGTGTCAAAACAAAAGTGTATGAGTAAAAAAAAAAAAATTAAGCCATTGCAATAAGTTTGGGACACAGTAGAATGCTGAAATTTGTAAAATAGGCTGTTGGCCATCCCCATGAATATACATCCTACTGAATCTATGACAACAGTTCTGTCTGTACAGTGAGTCGATTTAGCCTCTAAACCCTGCTGCAAGTGTTTTCCAACCACATTGTCTTATTTGGCACTAGAATTACTTTTCACGCCCTAGAGTACTTGTCTTATGTAGGCAAAGAAATGGAGTAGGAAATATTTGATACAGAGTGATGCTTCTTTTGGCATATGGCCTTCCATTTTTCTCAAAAGCAGCTCCTTTAGGCCATCTCATATGGTACTACAGGAATCTTGGAAATTATATCACAAGGCTAGCTAAATGGCCACAGAATATGAGTCAAGTCTAGATGGATATAATGAAATATTTTGTCTAAAAATGCCAATTGCCTATTGTGATCATAATACCCAAGAGCAATAGAACAATCACCAGTTACCAAATGCAATATTTGCTCTTCCATCCTCTTCCCTTGTCTGCCCTCTCTCTCTCTCCTCCCTGCTTTCTCCTTTCCTTTTTTAGATCTATCACGGCACTGGGCCACATCCACAGTTCTTGCTTATTCTTCATTCTCAAAGAGGATCTTGACATCAGGAAGCTGTCATAACTTGCTAGTTAATTAGATTTAACTGAGAGAAGGCCGTGCAAAGACACCAGCCTCACTAGTCAGGAGCCATCTGGGTTCAGTGACAAGATATAGACCTGGACAACTAGACATGTCCCAAGATGCAATAGGGGACCTTAGTCTTTTTAAGGTATGATCTTTCCTAGGACTCAGTTTGTCTGAGGCAGAACCAATCCAGTAAATAAGGTTAGATAAAAATGAGACAAAGAATGGTCTCTTTATTTGGGAAGAAGAAGAAGAAGCAGAAGCAGAAGGAGAAGGAGAAATAAATAGAAAGAAAGGAAGAAGAGAAGGAAGGAAGGAAGGAAGGAAGGAAGGAAGGAAGGAAGGAAGGAAGGAAGGAAGGAAGGAAGGAAGGAAGGAAGAAAGGAAGGAAGGAAGGAGGGAAGGGAGAAAGGAAGGAAGAAAGAGAAAGAAAAAGGAATGAAAAGGGAAGAAAAGAAAACAAAATCAATCTGGGAGGGAAAAGAACATTGGGGTTTCTAGCCAAAACAGAAATAACTGCTATTTACACTCACTCTGAACCATCAGAATCCAAACAATGACCAAGTGAGATTTGAGCCTTATAATGGCCAATCAATGAGAGTCAGAGTAAATTAGTTTTGAGGCATGGTTAATAAAAAGAATCTAACCTGTAAATCCCAAGATATCTTGCTAGGGTTCAGAGATCATCCCCCATAGGTAAGAATATCATTTATTTTGTGGATAGAGAAAGAAGATGAAGAGAAGGGGAGGAAAAAGGAAGGAAGGAGGGAAGGAAAAGGGAAAGAAGAAAGGAGAGGAGGAGAAAAGGAAGGAAGAAGGAAAGGAGGTAAGGAAGGGGGAAAGGAAGGAAGGGAGGAACTGCATTGTCCAACTGGAATAGTACAGTGGAAGACAGAGGATTTAGGTTTGAGAATTACCTGTGACACAATTACCTGTGTAAACTGAGCTAAATCATTCACCTTCTTTTGTTGTTTTCTTTTCTATAAAATGACTTGGTTGGATCAGAATGTTCCATTTCACCCTCAAATCTAGGATCCTATGAGTCTATGATCATTGTTTTTATGCTAAAAGAGATTGCTGATTTAGATAGATAGATAGACATACACACATATATGAATATGAATATGTATATGTCTGCATCTATCTCTTCAAAAGACTTGACTCTTCTAGTGTTAATTAAAGTTTTGATTTCCACCTGCAACCTATTGATAAGGAAGAACACTGTAACACAGACGTAGGAGGATGTCAGAGAAATGGAAATGCTGTAAATTAGAAAACCTTTAATTTTTATGGGATCACATTTTTTCCCTCTACCCCAGTCCTCATAAACTCAGAACTTATGTGGAGAAACAATGTCATCCTTTCCTTGCCTCAACTCCCAGTCAATTTAATCTGTTTTTCAAACTATGTCAGAAGTGGGATCACAATTCTTGCATAAAGCTCCTTCAGTCCAGAACTTGGATAAGAAAAAAAAAAGAAAGAAGGAAGAAGGAAAGGAAGGAAAGAAGGAAGAAGGGAAGGAAGGAAGGAAGGAAGAAGGGAAGGAAGGAAGGAAGAAGGGAAGGAAAGAAGGAAGGGAGGAAGCAAGGAAGGAAGGAAGGAAGGGAAGGAGGGAAGAAGGGAGGAAGGAACAAAGGGAAAGAAAGAAAAGGGGGAAGGAAGAACTCAATCCCTGTTTACTACCTTTCAATTTTGTGGATAAATCTCATAGTTGAACTCCATGAAACTCACAGACTCTCTGAAGTTCATTCTCAAAGACAGCACTAATGTGTTTCTTTTTAAAAAGTTAATGGTGGAAGAACAGTTATCCCTTCAGGATTTTTTTTCTCCTTTGGGAGAACTAAAGGGCATAGACTATTCCCTTAAAGATTCCATGTATGTAAGCTTTTTTTCTCAAAAAGGAAAGTAATTTGTCTTCAGTATATTACCAGGGCCAGAGAAGGAGAGGGGAAACAAGAGGAGAAGAGTTCCTATGGTCAGAAAAGAAAGAAAATTAATTAAAATAACACAAATATCTGATATCTGAGTACCACCCAGTTTTTGTTCAATTGGCCCTAATGAGATTAAGTTACTTATGAATGATTACCTTGTCTAGTCCTTTGCTCTGGGAAAGCCTTTTGCTGAGAAGCATATGGCTTCCCTGTTCTCATCTTCTATCCAGCTTGCTCTCACACCCTACAAATGCACAACGAAAGTTATCATACAATCTATATTGATGATACTGGAAGCAGTTTGACTGCCAGGCGGTGCTGGAAATATATCATTCACATCACACCAGTTTTTCATGATAACTCAATAATTCATGGCCAGCTTTTACTTGGCTCTCTGAAAAGGATAGATTTTTATTGAATTCTGCCTTAATGAGAACTGCTTTAATTGTCTCTACATAGATGTCTGCATGAAAGCTGATGAGAAAGTACTAATGGGATGTAAGATTAAGTGCAGGTTGATGGAAGACAGTAAAAACAGAAACTATACTCCATGTAACCAAACAAAAAACTATTTTGTTATATTTTTCATTCAAACATGTCTTGCTCTCAGCTATTTCACTGGTCTGACCACATTGGGACCATGATTGTTGCTATAGTGGAAACTTAACTGACCAGTTTGTCCTGTTCTTTGTTCATTCTTCTGTGAGGAAGAAAGGAAAGAAGGAAGGAAGGAAGGAAGGAAGGAAGGAAGGAAGGAAGGAAGGAAGGAAGGAAGGAAGGAAGGAAGGAAGGAAGGAAGGAAGAAAAGAAGGAAGGAAGGAAGAAAAGAAGGAAGGAAGGAAGGAAAGAGGAAAAGAAAAAGGAAAAGGAAGAAAGGACACAATATCTATTCTGTGGATAAATCTGATAATTGAATTCCATGAGGCTCATGGACTTTTTGAAGCTCATTCTCAAGGCACCACTAAAGTGTTTCTTTTAAAAGTTAATGTTTAAAGAACAGTTATCCATTCAGTATTTTTTTTCTCCTCTGAGAAAACTAAAGAACACAGACTGTGTTCCTTTAAAGATTTTTTATGTGTAAGATTTATTTTTTTCTCAAAAAGAAAAGAAAATTAAATTATCTGAAGTATATTACCAGGGCAGGAGTTGAAGGGGGCAGGTAGGAATATTTCTCTATACCAAATCAAATGTGAGACCGAGAGAAAATAGGCTCACCCAAAAGAAGGTAAGCCATGGTTAAGGAAGAATTTAATTAAAACTTTAAAACACCCTCATAACATTGCCTTTGCATGGTATACTACTAAAACAACAGAGGGAAGTGTCAGAAAATTTTGTAAACCATCTGGTAGACAGCTAGGTTTTTTTGTTTTAGTTTTTTTTGTTGTTGTTGTTGTTGTTTTTTTTTTTTTGCAAATTGATTTTTGAAACTTATTTGCAAGGCTGCACAATTGACTAAATTATTGTGCATTTCCCCAAACACAATCTAGTATATTCTCTTCTCCTTCCATTCAAATTTTTAAAATAAGTTTTTACTGATATCTTTTATTTTTTACATCCTCACAATTTTCTCTGGATACTATTCCCTCTCCCTCCCAAAGAGCTATCGCAATAACAATCTATATTTTAAAGGAAGGAAAGAAAGAAAAGGAGAAAAATTCAACACAACAGATACATTGAAAATGTTCAACATCGTATACATTATATAACATCTATGGACTTCCCACCTCTGTGAAGGGGTAGATTCCCTTCTATTCAATTTTAGGCCCAACTCCTTACCTAACTCTTAGATAGGATATAGACATTATCCAAAATATGGCTACTAAAGGACTAATTCAATTAATTATACCATACAATTTAATGTGGTAGTCAATATTCTCTTCTTTCATTTCATTTTTCCTATGCAGATTTTTAGGCCATGCTCTTTTTAATGGTCATGAATTTTATCTCCAGGCTTCTGTAAGTTTCTGGTTCTGGTTATTATCAGCACAATGTCATATACACATAGGAACTGTCAGAAGACCCTAACTAACTACAGGAGGTATATGGGATTTCCAGGAGGACTAGAATCTCTGGTTTGAGGGCTTGCCAAGCCTTTGTCATGGCTGCTCAGTCACTTTTAGTGTTCACCTTTCACTCAACTCTCATCTGTGACTCTAAGAAGTATGGACAACAGCCATGTGCCAGTAAACTATCTCAACAGACAGGCTAAACTAAGTTGAGCATAACCAACAGACTTCAGATCTTATAGTTAATTAAGAGGATTTCTACCCCCAAGTACCTGAAAACTTCTCTGGACAGAATAGGCAGAAGAGAGCAATATGTTCAAATGGCCATGAAGGCTCCTAAAGCAGGCTCTGTAGAGCATTTAGCACTTGGTTAGACATGGAAGACTGCAAAATCATCAACTCTATCCTGGGTTACCACTAGTCATCCGAATTTTGTTTTGGCCCTAGACTTCAATGACTGGTACAGAGTATGAGGTTGCCAACTTTGTGCATCTCTGCCTTATTAAATCCAATTCACCCACAAATCAATTCATCATAATGTAAATGGTCCTCTTCAAAAATAGAGGGCAAAAACAACTAACTTCTGAGAATCCCATTCCCATTTTAACTACAGTACTCATCTTCCAAAATAAGGGCAAACACCTTTGATTGGTATGCATTTCTCTATGAGTTTTTTGCCTGTTATGTCATCAATCAGGGTAATTAAATAAAGCTATTTCATTGTTTGCATATTAAAATGAATTTCATATTCTTCGGAGACAATTTGTAGAAAGTTAGTGTTAGTTTTCTGTATAATTCTGAACATTCTCTACAATCTTACCCTGCCAAGTGATCTTCAGAATCTTCCTAAGACAATTCAAGTGGAAGTGCTGGCATACTGTCTAGGTTTCACAGGCATTTAACAATGAGCTCAATGCAACAACCTTCATAGAGGCTCTCTAGACTTCTGTTTAGTAGGCAGTCTAAATCCTCTCCTCTCCCACACTTTCCTTTAGAACCTCCCAAATACTAGGCTAATTCTGGCAATGCATTTGTCAGTCTTCTTAGTCAATGCGTATAACCATGGACAGTATACTTCCAAAGTAAGTAAACTTATCCATAACATTGAAAACTTCACCATTTGCTGTAACTGATGGTTCTATATATGGATGGTATGATGCTGCCTGATGGAACACCTGTATCAATTGCTAGACCAAATTAAGCATAAGCAGCAGAGAATCAAACCATACTTGATTGCATCTCAGCTTCTGAGGCTACATTGAGTTCAGTTATCTACAAACAAAAAGTCCTTTCTCAAACTAAATTGCCAAACATTGATACTTTACTACAAAGAATGCAACTCCATGGGGTTGGCCACATTGTTCCAATGCCAAATATACACTTGCCAAAAAGAGTATTTTATGGAGCTCACACAGGGCAAGCACTCACTATGTAGTTAGAAAAAGCAATACAAGGGCACTCTCAAGGTCTCTCTTAAAAACTTTAAAATTGATTATATAAGCAAAGCAGAATTAGCTCAGAGGAAATATGAGATGTGCAGCGTTAGAGAAGACACCTCAAATGTTCTTAGGGATTATTTGTATTTGACTTGTGGCAGAACGTTCCAAGCTCATATTAGTCTGATTTGCCACAAATGGATACACTCAAATTCTACTCTAACATAGTGATGTCGTTTTGGTCCTTTTTGAGAACAAAGCACAACAATCAAGTACAATCTAGTCAAATTAATTTTAAATTTAAGTAGCAATAAACAACAAAAGATTTCCTTTCAATTATGTGTGACTGTCTTCTTCTTTAGAAAATCATTCATGAAAATCTGCCTGTTCCCTTGCCATACTTTAATATTTTCATCAAAGACAGCCTTTCCAAATGTATAGATCATTCTCATAAAGATGTAATGAAGATGATGAAGTAAATATATGGTAAATTTGAATGGATTCTACTTGATTATTGTTTTAATGACATATGTGAGAGAAGTTATGGAGGTAGAACATTAAATAACACTATTCTTGATTATTTTAAGTCATTTTGCATCTTTCCATCTTTCAGATATCTTAAAATTTGATTTCTTGACATTTTTGTAATATAAATGACAAGAGACCCACTCTCCAAGGACTGGACCTGTTACCTTTTATACTCAATCTTCCATCTTGTGTTCTTTGGGTACTCTAAGGAGATTGGAGAATCTCATTTTTCTACTATCAGTTCAAATCCCTCCTCCACTGACTGTTTCTTCCATTTTGAAACCCAGTGAGTAGTGCCTCAATTTCATTGTTCTCTTTAACATAACTTTTACAAAGGGATATATAATTCAAAAATACAGGAAGAACAAACATTCAAACATTTCCCCAGATGCTTTGGGAGAGAGAATACAATTCTTCTTCTACTAACTCTTTGAGAAGAGGGAGAGAAAAAGGACTACATACAGTTAGTCCCATTAAGTTTAATAAAGTCCAAAGCTGGTAAGACTAATTACTGTGTTGAATGAAACATCTGTCTAGATTACTAGATTCCTACATCTCCATAACTGGTGCTCTCCACCAGTCTGAACCTAGCATAAAAAAAAATTAACAAAAATGTCAAAGACCCTGATCTTTGGATCAGGAGGTATAATGTAAGGTGGTAACCCTAAGGCCTTCTTCCCTAATCACTAGAGGTTAGTTAAGGAGATATGAATGTAACAGAAGCCCTAGATAATTCTGAAGCAGGCTATTTTAAAAACTCTGATACTTCTAGCTATGCAGCCAATGGTAAAAAGAATTCCCCCAACCATATGGTAAGCCAATCCAAAACAAACAAACAAAAAAAAATGTAGGCACGTGTTCCAGTTTTCCAATCTCTCAAAAGTAATTTCAAAGACACCAACAAGTGTGATTTCCTTTTGGATGGTCTAGACATGCAACAGATCTCTATTATATGTTTAAAATTGAATTATTCAGGAATTGATTGCTTCTACTCATTTGCTCTTCTTGTCTTCCTTTATCTTGTCACTTAATGTTTATTATATGGCATGCTACCTACTAAGGTAGGTACACCTGCCTACTAAGGTGTCAAAATTAAAATGTAGTATTTCCACTGTCATCAATGATTAAAAAGTTTGTTAGAAAAATGTTAACAGATATTTTCAGCTTTCATCTGATATTCTCTTAATGTTTCATCTCTCAGTCCTCTTGGTATGATCTGAATTACTTAGAACTCTCACAAAGTTTTCTACAGATTCATTTTCCCTACTTTATTACATGGTGAGAATTTTTCTTTAAAAACAAAAACAGACAAGATGTAAAGTTTATTATAATTAAATTCAGATCTCAATTATTGGAATAATTGGTTTCTGTGCTGTGGAGTGATTCTTTTCTTCTAATCCAGAGACTTTTAGGTCCATGAAATAAAATCAGATGAGTGTTAATTTAACACTTATGAGCATAAGCCTGAGTTAGAGTGTGCTCAATTCTTAGGGAATACTGCCCAGTGTTTTAACAACTTTTCCTTTAGGACCTTCTCTAGAAAATTGTTTAATTCATTCTTTTTTTTTTCTTACATCACTGTCACTTTCTTAATAATTCTCTCTCCCTCTACTAATAGAACTCTCCTTTTTCAACAGAATAGTCAAGAAAAACAAGGCAACTCATATTCACACTTTCTCTCTCTCTCTCTCTCTCTCTCTCTCTCTCTCTCTCTCTCTTTCTGTCTGTCTTTCTCTCTCTCTCTTTCTGTCTGTCTTTCTCTCTCTCTCCTTTGACTTCCTCACCTCTTTTTTTTTTAATTGAGAAAATTAGGGCCATTGACTGAGCTTGTCCTTCTCCCATTATCTTTATTTCAAAATTCTTTGACAGCATGCTCTGATCTCTCCAACTTTCCCAAGCCTCTGATAAAGAGGTGATCCCTCTCCTTGCCAAGATCAATCTTTCTTCAAGTGCCCTTGCTTCTTTCATTGCCTATGTTCTCCAGTAGATTGTCCCTTCCATTACTTTCCCTGTCACATACCCAATTTCCACTTCTCATTATTGGTTCTTTCTCTTCAAACTGAGTAACAAGTCTCTTTTTTTCTTTACAAACAAACAAAAATCCTGCAATATATCATACTATTCACTCAAGCTATAATTTTCTATTTCCTCCCCTCTTTTAACCAAACTCTTGGTGGGAGGGGAGTAAGCTATTTTGCTTCCATTTCTTTTCCTTTGTTCCATCTCCACTCTCTGCAATCTAGTTTCTGATATCATCATTCAACTGCTTTCTCCAAAGTTAGCAAGGATATCTGATTTGTCAATTTTAAAGACCTTTTCTTAGTCATCCTTCTTGACTTCTCTGTTGCATTAACCCTTATAATCACCCTCTCTTTGAAAATATGTTCACTTCTCTGAGTTTTTATAACTTTAGTCCATCTTTGTTCTCCTACCCAACTGACCAATCCTTAGACTCCTTTTCTGACTCATCTTTGATATCTTAATTCCTAACTGTGGGTGTTCCTTAAAACTCTCTCCTAGGCTCTCTTTTCTCCTCTTTCTACCTTTTCTCAGTGACCCAATAAGTTCCCACGCATTTAATCATAATCTAAATCAGAAGACTCACAAATTTATACACTCAGCTTTAGCCTCTCCCCCTGAGTTTCAGATTTATACCACCAAATACATATTGAACATTTCAGGCTGAATGTGCTGGAAGTATCTCCAGTTTAAGATATCCAAGAGAATTCATTACTTTCTCCCTAAAACCTACCCTCTTCTAAACTTCCCTATTTCTATTGAAGGTATTATAAGTTTTCCAGATGAATGTTTTGCTTAACTTCTCAAGTGGTTTCTTAATTGAGGGTAGGGATAAAGGAGAGAAACTAGAGCTCAAAAGTTTTAAAAGCAAATGTAAAAAATTGTTTCAAACATAACTGTGGAAAAATAATAAATATATAAATTTAATTGTTAAAAAAAAAAGTATTCCAGATGTATGTATTGTACATTATCATGGACTCTTTATTCTTCACCACTCCACATATCAAATTGGTTGGGTTTTACCATTTCTTTTTTTTTTTTTTTTTGAGTGGTATTTGTTTTTCCAAATACATGAAAAGATAGTTTTCAACACTCACCTTAGCAAAACCTTGTCTTCCAAATTTTTCTCCCTCCTTCCTCCCAGGCCATTCCAAGAAAGTAAGCAATCCAATATAGGTTAAATGTGCAATTCTTCTAAACATATTTATTTGTTATATTGTTCAAGAAAAAATAATATCAAAAGGGGAAAATCAAGCAAACAACAAAGTGAAAATACTATGTTTTGAACCACATTCAAACTTCAAAGTTCTCTTTCAGGATGTATTTGGCATTTTTCCATACCATGTCTTGAATCACCTCAATGATGAGAAAAGAAAGTCCATCACAA
This sequence comes from Sarcophilus harrisii, assembly GCF_902635505.1. Taxonomy (NCBI): domain Eukaryota; kingdom Metazoa; phylum Chordata; class Mammalia; order Dasyuromorphia; family Dasyuridae; genus Sarcophilus; species Sarcophilus harrisii. The sequence goes on along the minus strand of NC_045426.1, from coordinate 173,489,797 downwards.
TTGTTTGTTATTGTATACAATGTATAATGTTCTCTTGGTTCTACATATTTCACTCAGCTTCAGTTCATGTAAGTCTTTCTGAAATCAACCTGAAAGAATTTATTTGGGGATGACAATACATTAAAAAAGATAAGGATAACCTAATTCAAGAGTTCAAGACATTTCTAGTTATGGGACCCAGTTTAGGATGGGATAAAAAATTAATAATTCTTTATAATAAAAAACAATTTGGCTATTACATAGAGAATGGAGTAGAAAAAGGGCAGCGATAGGGGTACCAAACAGGAGACTACTGTAATGCTCTAAGTGAATATCTGTAGGAAAATGGAGATTGAGTGAGTGAAGAGGAAAGCACAAAGATCAGAAATGTGATTATAGAACTTACAAGATCTAACAACTAATTGAATATATGGAGTGAAAGAGGAGGAGTAAAGAATGACTGAAACAGTAAACATTACTGTTGCCCTTGATAGTAAAAGGGAAATTTAAAAGAAGGGAAGGTAGGGACAAGATAATAAGTTTTGTTTTAGACATGGCAGTTCGATGGGTCAGCAGATAGAATGCTGGGCCTTGAATTAGGAAGAATTGAGTTCAAAAATTTGGTTCTGCTAACTTAATTTACCACCAGTGGTTTTGCTATTTCTACATGTACAACTTTCACACATGACTCATTCTTTCTTCAGTGAAGCCAGCACATTATTTCATCACCTATCACCTAGACTAGGAGTCAATATAGTATGGCCTCTGGGTGACTATTTTTATTGCCCTTGAGCTAATAATGACTTTTATATTTTAAATAAGCTTTTACTATATTAAAAGATGTAAAAATCATTCTTAGCTTGCAAAATAAAAAATAGATAGCAAATAAACTCTTACATTAAGGTTTCAAAGCCCTTTACAACCTGCTCTCAATCTATTTTTCTAGGCTTCTTGAATTTTACTCTCTTACTCTCACTCAAACATTCTACAATCCAACCTAATTAGTTATCTCTATTTCTTAAAACAATATCTATTCTATCTCTTGTCTTTGTACAACATATCTTATATTTCTGGAATCAATCAATAAACATTTATTAAGTGTCTACTATATGCCAGCAACTATGCTAAGGACTGGGGATACAATCATGAAAAAAAGAAAGGTAATTCCTGTCCTCAGGAGTTTACAATACAATGAGGGAAGACAACACATGAGGAAGCTAAAAAAGTAGAGTAAGAAATGATAAAGGGGCAGGAAAATGCTGGTTTAATGCAGCTCAGTGAAAAATGAGGAGCTTTCTGCTTCTTTAAGTGGAAATTTGGGAGTTCAAGCCCATTCTCTAATCAGAGGGTGATGATGAGAAATGCCCTCCATCCTTACTTCTGTCTTATAGGTAGCCCTCTCTTTAAACACCATCTTCTGCATGAAGTCTTTACTGCTTCCTCTGAATCCTAGTATCCTTTCCCCTTCACTGCCTGGTATTTAATCACTCTATGTTTATTCTTCAAGTTATTAAATATATACTTGTTGTCTCACCTGTTACAATTTAAGCTCCTTGAGAGGATGGATTATTTCATCTTTAGAATTTGTATCCCCAGTGCCTACCACAATGCTTGGAACATAATAGAGTCTAAACAAATACTTATTGATTAGTTTTAGAGAACATGGGCCATGTCTGTCAACATATGGCTGATTTTTCAGCCATAATCAAAACCTTTCTTCCAAGAAGAAGGAGGTATGTTTCTTCAAAATGCTTTCTTTTTTATGAGGTAAGTTACTCAGAGTAATGTTGTTGCAGAAACAAAGACTCCTAAACAAAAATAAGGAGAAAAATATAAGTAGACTGTTTTATTAAAAGCAATTTGCACTTTCAGGCTTTAGTTTTTAAAAGAATTCAGTTTCTGGCTACTGAGCACTTCCAAATTAAGTAGGACTGAATAAATAATTCTGAAAACCATAAAGGAACAAGAACCAAAAGCTTCCAAAGAAAAGGTACACTCAAAGAGTTCTACTAATACACACACACACACACACACACACATATACACACACACACACACACACACACACACACACACACATCAGATTAAAGGTACAAAAGAAGTATATAGAAGTAAAACAAAAGGAGTCCACTACACAAAGATTTGCCAAGTAAAAAGAGAACTGTTTTCTCTGTGCTAGGCTGGCTCAGATTAAGTTGGTTTTTGGTCATGTACTACTCTTTGTGACCTCATTTGGGATTTCCTTGGCAGGAAGGTTTGCCATTTTATTTTTCTGCTCATTTTACAGATGAAGGAACTGAGGTAAATGGGGTTAAGTGATTTGCCTAGTATTACACATCTTAGTAAGTATCTGAGGCTAGATTTGAACTTAAAAATTGAATTTTCCTGACTCCACAACCCAGTGCTCTATCTACTTTCCCACCTAAATGCCCTTAGACCAGTTTAGCCTCTTGTTAGTATGAGTTTAATATCAGAACAATGAGAAACTTGTAAGTTACTTAAAAGTTGAAAAAAAAGATTTACTTAGTCATAAAAGACTAAGTGTAAGTTACTATTGTAACCAAAAAAATGTACATACTCTTCAAAAACCGCATTTTTAAAGCATGAAATGGCAATTATATCTGTCCAGTGTTTTCTATTCAAAGAGAATATATTTATTTGCAAACATTCAGCAGTGAAATCTCACATTTCTAAAGCCCCCAAACCTCCAGTTACATAATATCTTGGTACCATCCAATGTAACAGAATCAGTCTTTTGGGATACCACAAAGCCTAAAATGAGAATCAATGATATCTATCCTGAAACTTCAGGTAGTTTTGACTCATGTTACACTACCATTCCTATTGTCTATAATAGATGTAAGGAAGGGTTGAGATGGGGAGAAGTGGGGAAGAAAAAGAAGGAGAAAGGGAGAGGGGAATAAAGAGAGGAGAAAGGGAAAAAAGAGGGAGGGGTGTTTTTCTTTGCTATATTTAGCTTTCAGGAGGAAGGAGCAAATCATAAAACTTTGCTGATGTCAGGAGTTTTAGTTTTCTTAATGTTTCTAAGCTATGGCCCACCCAATTAGTATCTATATCTTCTCCTATCGCTCATACTTCCTACATCTATAATATAACAAAATGATCTTTGACTTTCAGAATTACAAAACTAGACAAGAGCTTAAAAGTCATCCAATATAACCCAGAATTAAATGCTATGTATTTCAGATGAAATATGACCTTTCACATTTGGATTTGGAAACTGTTTGAACTAGGAGTGAAGGAATAAAGAAGTCAAAAAAGAGGATAGTTTCAAATTTAACATATTATACTTAAAAGATGACATTCATTTTTAATGTAGATTTGGATTAAATGATGCTTGAGATTTTTCAAATTATATGAAACTATATAGAGATAAGATGCTGACCATTTCTTATGTACACATGTTTTTTGGCTGAAAAGGGCAGAAAAAAGATATTCACATAAGAAAAAAGTTTGTGATATTTCTCAGGTCAGAGAATCTAAAAGAAAATAGCTCCATTGATGAATGTAAGCAGTACATGGGCTCTGGACTCATTCTTCCAATTGACATTGACCAGAACTTAACTCTACATCTATCATCTGGGTTCTAGGATCAACTTTGAGGCTTTAGGGTATCTTTGGAATATTATCATTCTTAAACTCATATCTAACATGTTCTTCCAAATTAATATCTTCCCTTATTTTAACAATTAATATCAATTAGCTCTTACAAAAAGTTCTTTACTGAGACAATATAAGAACCTAACTATAAAAATCTCCAAAACAAGAGGCCCCAAATCTTCTGCCAGTTCATTCCCTGGGAAGATTAAAACTTAGAGCAATGACTATCAATTACTTCCTTTAAAGATTATTTCTGGGTATGACAGCCAATAGAAGGGCTCTTCTTTTACTTGCAATACACAATACATTGGCTAATGGATGATTCACTGCTGAGCTAGTTCAAGCAGACCATTTTTCAGGACCAGCTCCTCACCAGTCCTCACTGCTGTGGCTATTTTGCCATTATCTCCACTTATAGAATTTTTGGAGGTCTTTCTCTCTCTTGAAGCTTATAAATATAAGGCTATTATTGTTGTTGCTCTTTTCTTGTTATTTAGTAAACATTTCTTCTTTAAGAGTTAACAGTGTAATTGTGAACACCTTCTATAAATGGAAAAAAAAACTCCAGTAGGGGCTTAGGAGTCACAATATTAAATAGTCCAAATGTATCTCCAAAATACAAAGATTACTTCTAGAATACTAAGAATGTGTTGTTGTGATGTGACTGGCCTTAGGAGCCATCCCTTCTTCAACATAACTACTATTGAAGTGCCAGTTAGTAGTACATAAATCAGTCTAGTTGACTGGTAGTTGAATGTCATGTCAAGAAACATGCCTTTAGGAAGCAATAAACTGGGACAAGATATTTACTGTTAAAGGTTCTGATAAAGACCTCATTTCCAAAATATATAGAAAATTGACTCTAATTTATAAGAAATTAAGCCATTCTCCAATTGATAGTCAAAGGATATGAACAGGCAATTCTCAGACAAAGAAATTGAAACTATTTCTAGCCATATGAAAACATGCTCCAAGTCATCATTAATCAGAGAAATGCAAATTAAGACAACTCTGAGATATCACTACACATCTGTCAGATTGGCCATAATGACAGGGAAAGAAAATGTGGAATGCTAGATGGGATGTGGAAAAACTGGGACACTGATATATTGTTGGTGGAATTGTGAATACATCCAGCCATTCTGGAGAGAGATTGAGAACTATGCTCAAAAAGTTATCAAACTGTGCATACCCTTTGATCCAGCAGTGTTTCTACTGGGCTTATATCCCAAAGAGATCTTAAAGAAGAGAAAGGGACCTTTATGTGCAAGAATGCTTGTGTCAACCCTCTTTGTAGTGCCCAGAAATTGGAAACTGAGTGGATGCCCATCAATTGGAGAATGGCTGAAAAAATTGTGATATATGAATATTATGGAATATTATTGTTCTGTAAGAAATGACCAGCAGGATGATTTCAGAAAGGGCTGGAGAGACTTACATGAATTTATGCCGAATGAAATGAGCAGGGTCCAGGAGATCATTCTATACTTCAGCAACAAAACTATATGATGATCAATTCTGATGGACCTGGCCCTCTTCAACAATGAGATGAACCAAATCAGTTCCAATGGAGCAGTAATCAATTGAATCAGCTATACCCAGCGAAAAAATTCTGGGAGATGACTATGAACCATTACATAGAATTCCCAATCCCTCTATTTTTGTCTGCCTGCATTTTTTATTTCCTTCACAAGTTAATTGTACACCATTTCAAAGTCTGATTCTTTTTGTACAGCAAAATAACTGTATGGACACGTATATATATATTGTATTTAATTTATACTTTAACATATTTAACATGTATTGGTCAACCTGCCATGTGGGGGAGGGGGTGAGGGGAAGGTGAGGAAAAATTGGAACAAAAGGTTTTGCAATTGTCAATGCTAAAAATTACCCATGCATTTATCTTGTAAATAAAAAGCTATAATAAAAAAAAGAAACATGCCTTTATGGGGCATCTAGATAGTGTAGTAAATAGAGCATCAGCCCTGAAGTCAGGATGACCTGATTTCAAAAACAAACTGACACTTAACACATCCTAGTTGTGTGACCCTAGGCAAGTCACTTGACCCCAATTGTCTCAGAAGAAGAAAAAAAGAAAAGAAACACGCCTGTAAGCAACACTACCAATATGAATGACTAAAGAGTCACCACCATGCCATGCAACAGCTAAACTCATATTGTAGGATCTTTAGATAGATGATTTAGTAGGTAAAAAGAAATGTGGTTTGGGAGTTTGAGAGAAAACCAGAGATAGAGATAAAAAACTTGAGAGTCAACTATAAAAAAGCATGTGGGAAATTCTGACTAAAATGCTTTATGTGGTACAGTAAGACCACAGTTAAGAAACCAAAACAATTTCTTTAGACACAGAAACTCATGCTATGGAATTTATTCACATAGGGAGGGGAAGAGTTATTGCTTTTCTCAGAGATATTGCTTTTGCCCAACACATGAAGGAGAGAACACGAACTCTGCAGAACCAGTAACAGCAAAAGGATAGTCTTTTTCTTGAAAAGTTAAATACAGGGACAAATATCTCTGTAATTTAGACAGTATAGATGGGCAGGAGAGGGAGAGGGAGGAAATATACCTGGAAAGAAAAGTTTCCTGTTTCCAGTGGTCTACTTAATTGATGAGTGTGCAAGGGGAAAAGAGACCTTAGAATTAACTATGGCAAAGAGAAAAATATGCTCTAGTATTTTTGTAGATGATTTGACAGCATAAGTGAATGCTATAAAGCTCTATATTATATTTAAGGCTAGGAGTTTCATTGCTCTCTGATTTCACAAGGTGATAATAGAAACCATAGAAATGAGATAGGTGTCTAATAGATTGTAGAGAGAATGGAAGAAAAGACTGAAGATATGATCTTGCAGAAGACTCACATTTGAGGAAAGGATAAGGAAAAAGTTGGGCAGTTTGCTCAATTACTCAAGAATAAAGGTAAAAGGTATTTAGAATTATTAGTTAAAACTGGCATATAAAAGTGTCTTTTGACATTAATGGGGTATAGGGGTATAGAACCCTCTCAAATGTGAAAAAATTCTAATAACTGTAGGTCCCTCCCCAAATTTTTAGGGTTTTTTTTTTGTTTGTTTTTTGTTTTGTTTTTGTTTTTTTCAAATTTTTAGTTTTAATAATTCTGACCATGAGTATTTTAACACAAAATACTTAAAACAATACATCACCTTCCTTAAAACATTGCATTTCTACATAAGGACAATTACTATCTTGCATACTATGAAGTCTTTGCAACCATGAATATAAGCAACTGCTTAAGGGATTTTCTTCTATAAAGAACACAAGACATAAAGCTCATTGTTGGATAAAATCACATGACTGTCTGGATGGATCATGGAAAAATAAAGAAAATGCATTCTCATAGATGGTGTGTAGCTTTAACAAAATTTAACTGTTTATAATAAATTTGTATATGTATGCTTATGGTAGTAAATAGTAAAATAGATTAATAATATGCAGTATTTATGCATTTATGACATTATTTTTCTAGTTTTTTTTAACATATTTATGTCATCTGTAGTTTTCTGCAGTATACTGCAAGTCTCCAAAAATTCCCATTTAATTTTTTATGACTAACCCATAAATCACCAAAACCAATAATGTGAAAGCCATGAATGTTGAGAGATAATTATATTATCAGAAGCAGTAAGGAAAGTCAAATTTACAAATCTGTTGAATTGATTTTAAGCTTCATGTGGACCAGGATTGTCTTAATTATTATTCCTTTTTCCTCAATGCCTAGCATAATGTGATGTTTTGTCCATAATTCAATAAGTCAAAGATCTGTTATTTCACTAGTGTAGTAACTACTTCCAATGGTGCAGATTCAAATCATCTATAATTTACCAAATAGTTTTAAAGAGTTGCCTGAGGCTCAGAACGATTATTTACCCAATGTTACACAGACAGTATCAGGAGAAATATTTGAACTCAGATAATTTCTGCCTCCAAAACCAACATTTTATTTACTACACTTTCATTCACAATCAGTACTTAACAAATGTGCTTAACAAATACTTAAGTATTTATTAAGAATGAATGAATATTTTGCATTGCTATCCAGTCAAATGTTTACACATTCTGATCCTTTTCTATCTTTCTTGTCTTTTCTGCACATTATTCTTTCCCACAAACTATTCCCATTCCATGTTGTCCTATTTGCTATTTATTACACATGACACCCCAGCTCCCATCACTTTGCCTTTAAACTGGTTATCCTCCATATCTGGAATTCTGTCCTTCCTAACTTCCACTTTATAAAATCCCTGGCTTCCTTTAAGATTAAGTTGAATTTACCTCATCTCTTCAGCTAACATAGCCTTCCCCTTTAGACTGCTTTCTATATATTCTACATTTATCTTAAATGTATTGACTGTATATGGTGTCTCCTTTGTTGAAATGATCCTTGAGAGCAGGATTGTTTTTTTTTTCTTTTTTTCTTCATATCCCAAGCACTTAGCACCTCACTTGCACATTAAAAATATTTAATGCTTATTAGATTATTGATTGAGAGTGTTGTTGATTTCTTTCATTGGATTTCTGTAATTGATTATTTTAACCAATATTAGTTAATCAGAAATTGATATTAGCCAGAGATTGAAATTAACCAGAGAACCTCATCTCAGAGTATTCTACTTACTCCAGGTTTACTATACAAAGCCTAGTTTCCAAAGAATATTTGTAGATATTTTGAAATTTCTTCATAACGTATTATGGTCCATTCACCAACATCATCAAATCTCTATAAACTGATCATAGCTTTATGATCTTAATATGAGGATCATTACAAAATACTTATGGCTACAAGAATTAGAACTGATCATGAAGATGGTTGAAAATGAACAAACCAGCTCTGCCATTAAGGTCATCTATGGCACATGAACATGGGCTGTGTTTTTCAAAATTGCTCTACTTTGTATTTAGAAAGCTGGCAAGGCTTTAGTATAATTATGCAACCTCACATGGGGTTTGGCTATATCCATGTACACACAGGGTTATTTACACACTATTTATGTTTTTGGACCAGAAGATACCGTGTAAAGTTTCCCAGCATTTCTCCAGAATGTTAATTCTCTCCCATCGACTCTGAAAAAGAATCAGGAAAACCTTATAATTTAAGGAGGTAGGAGGGAAGGGACTTTTCTTCATATAGTATAAAGTGTCTCTTGTTACTCTGTTGTACTAGAGAGAGACAGCGGTTCAGCTCAGTAAATGGTCACCTATTAACTGTGGAAACCATATTTATAGCATTGGTAAATTATGGAGAAAATGGAGTACCTGCTAACTAGGGATAATTCTGAGATCTGATTTAGTAAATGCTATGGTCTGTGGGATTTCAGCACACAATTAGAACAGCCAAACAAAGAGAGGAAACACTCTCTACAACTTCTATTTAAATTTCTAGGAGGAAAAGGAGGCAAAGACTTTTTACAATATACTCGATCAAATTTCAGGATATGGGAAAAATATTTTTAAGGGATATTTAAGAAGAGCATAAAACTACCTAGCATGGTATACTGTTTTAAGAACAGATTTAAACTACTAAGAGGATAATTAGGTTAAAGATCCTAGACAAGATTAGGTTACTAGTCCCAAATATTTGGCTTCATTTTGTTAATTAAAAATAATATAGAACATTATTCCAAAAATAATGTCCTTTTGTTTTAATGTATCTACCTTTTATGAAAGTACATAATCAATTTATATATTATAAAGGCTACCTGTAGAGTTCTTATAATTATGTTAGCATTATATAGGTTCACTCTTTTTTCTTAAAGTTTCTACCTGGAGGGAAGAAGAAGATCGGGGACTAGAGGCTGACTAATCTTTTTTTTCCTCAGAGACATAGGGTATCAGGATAGAATTATATATATCTGCTCCCTTAAAATTAATAGTATAGTGCATATAGTTTTCCATTTCAAGCTAAACTCCTATTCATTAATAGGAGAAAGGGAATCCCTAGCTCTGTATCTGAGGCTTGATTTCCTTCTCACCCAATACCAGTTCTGCAATGAACACACACAATAAATAAGAAATTAATTCCAAATTAATAACACAACAAAGTCAGAGAAAGCATACATACGAATATATACCAGACAATTCAAAGCAAAGGAGCTCTCTCCCATTGGGAGTAATGTGACTAAACTAAACCATGAGAATGTCAGCTCTCATCCAAAGGAAAAATTCTCTGAAATCTCTAAGAGAATAGGGAAATAATGGAAACTGCCAGTTCCCCTCATGTTGTTTTCTTCCTCAAATATTTCTCCCATCAAGGCCTAAATAGATGTTATCATTTTATGTCTCTTCTCTCCCAACACTGGAAGCCATAGGGTCCCCCTCCAAAGATTGGAAAGCCTAAAAAAATGACAAGACTCTTCCTTTTCCTCATTCTCATACTCTGTCATCTCACGCAGGCTCAGGGCAATGATTTCTACCAATAGAGAGTCTGATATCAGTGAGATATGGGACTTGGGTTAGTTCTAAAATTAGAATAATTCCTACCTCTTACTTCTTACAGAGTTGTTGTGAGGATAAAGTATAATAATTATACTTGTAGAGAGCTTAATAAAGGCATATAATAAATGTTTTTTTCTCTTCCCCTTTAATGAATTTGGGAGGAGGAAAAATTGTAACTAACCAAATTGGTGCACATTTGGTCCAAATCTTTGTTATCTCTAAGACTAATACAGTGATTAATGAGTTAATACTTTAAAAATTCCTTACAAGTAGGAAACTACAGGGGGAATGTCATAAGCACTACCAGATGAGATCACTGTATTCTTTAGTCATAATATCATTCATTGGCATAGAATTGGAAAGGATCCCAGAGGACATCTAGCTCTATCCCCTGATTTTACAGATAAGGAAACTGAGGTTTACAGAGGTTGAAATCAGTGTCCAATATTCTCTCTACTCCATCAGCTTTAAATGCTGAAATGATTGTGAACCTGAACTTCCATGCTCCCACAGAGTGGCTCCAAATGCCAAACTGCAAGTTGCTTCAAAGGAAATCTCAGATTATTTTCCATTCTCAAAGTTGATGAGGAACTAGCCCTTCCTATGAACAGTTGTTTTTGTTCCTGTATGTTATTATACAGTAACATGATCTGCTGAAAGAACATTATCAGGACATGATTCTTTAAATGGCCCCCTCAGCATTTTCCATTTCACAGCACATCATTACAGGTAATTGTCAGATACATATGAGCCCCTCAATGACTCTTAGCAAAATTAACAGCAAAGTACTACATGCCGTTAGCCCACTTCACCCTCTCATCATCCCAGCATAATCACAGAATGCTTGCCACAGGACTCACTCCTTGGACAGCATTGGATATTAGAGTCTTCAATCACTGACCCTGAAATAGTGGTAAGATATTTCATCTGGCTGTATTAGGATGCCCACTTGAGTGAATTGGGGTCTATTTTCTCTTTTTATATGTGGGAAAGCTCTCTTCTAGATTTAAAGGGCAAATAAAATGGTATACTTTCTCTTCTGACAATATCATTCTTTTCCACCAGGTCCATTTAATTAATCAGTTAATAAACATTTATTAAACTCCTACTATGTGCTAAATACTGGGCTAAGTGCTGGGAATACAAAAAAAAAAAAAAAAAAAAGAGGCAAAAACCAGTCCCCTCTCTGAAGAAGCTCACAATATAGTGGAAGACATAAGAAGGTAGGTAGATGGATACAGATAGATAGAAAGATAGAAGGATAGATAGAAAGAAAGAAAGATAGGTAGATAGATACATAGAGATACACAAGCTATATACAGGATAAATAGGAAATAATTAATGGAGGAAAGACACTAGGATTAATAAGAGTTCATAAAATCTTCTGTAGAATATGGGATTTTAGGTGGGACTTAAAGGAAGCACTTAGATAAATCAGTAAATAGAACACTGATCTTGGAGTCAAAGAGACCTGAATGTAAATCTGAGTTCAGACCTAATCAAGTCATTTAACTCTGTTTAACTTAATCCATTGGAGAATGAAATTGCAGACAATTCCAATATTTTAACCACTAAAATCCCAAAATAGGATCACAAAGGGTTAGACTTACACTACACAAAAACAAAACCCCCATGAAAGTATTTCTTAACATCCCCTCGGTCAAGTCCTGGCTGATCCTGATGGATATCATATTATATATGATTGCCATAATAAAAATATAGTGCATGGTATGGAAAGAAGATGGGATATTGTTTAAATGAATAAGATTTTGAGAGGGATCTGTGTCCTGCTAGGAGCAATTTTTTTTTTTTAACATAACATTTTGTGGATATTTCTTTGTGATGTAAACTAAAACTTAGCACATCAGTACATCATTCATCCACGCATTTGACCTGGTCCCCACAATACATAGAAATAGGAAAGTAACAACATATATCTTCCTATATTTGTACAACCCAGAAACAAGGAGATTTGGAGTGTCAAGTTGAAAGTGTCACTTCTATCTGTTTCTCCATCTATGTGCATGTCTTAATCCCCTCTGATATGATAATTTCCTTGAAGATAGGGTCTCCTTCTCTTTTTGCTTGTGGATACTCTGGGCCTACTGCCATATTTTGCACTGAGTTGGAGCATAATAACTGCTTGTTACATTTAACTGATTTTTTTCATACATATCCCATCTGAGGTATCAGATGCATCAATAAGGTACCATATGTACCAAAGGAACATAGCAGAGATGAAAGTCAAAGTAGCAACAGAAGTCAGTCAAATGTAATTCCCTCTTAGCAAAGAAGCATTTTGTTGGAATGTTTCTGACTCTAAGTCAAGTGCTCTATTTACTAAACCATGATTTAAAATGTCATTCCCTCAAAGAGGGCAGTCTGATAGAGTGATATGGAATTCAAGTGAATAAGTATAGAGAATGATAGGAGTAATGGGGAAAATACACACAAAAGGACCTACAGATTACTTTCAACTTAGGGTTGAATCAAGGAAGATTTCATGGAGATGATCATAAAGTCAGTGACTATTAAACTGACACCAATTATTTATTAATCTACTGATCCATTAAAACTGAATTAAAGCTTGGCTCTTTATCTGTTGATCTTGAATAAATTTGACACATATTAACTCTCTGGCCCCTGCATGATTTTGTGACCTTTTTACCAATGTTGATCAGAATCTATAAAAAATATTTAACAATGCAGACCATTTTTCCTCAGGCTGATAAACTAGAAATATAATTACAATAATCTGACTTCTATATTGAGGTACTCAACCTTTCAAAACTTATCAACTATAAATAATTCAGCATTAAAATACTATGTGAACTTTTGTATAATAATGTTAACAGTAACCCCTTGATAATCTGTAATTTTCTTAAACAATGCTTCCTAAAATCTGGAGATTTTTATTTTTTCAGCTTTTCAATTAGAGATAAGGATAAAGAATGGGCCTGTGATTTCATTAATGTACCCTCTACCATTGGCAGTCAACAAGTTCTCTTCAATCTGCTGTCTTAGAAATTTGGTAGAGCATCTGGAGGTTAAGAGCTTTGCTGATCATACTTTTAGGTGCCAAGGGTAAGATTTGAACTCAGACCTTTTTTGATTTAAGGTCAGATCTTTACCCACCACTCCATGCTATAAAGGAAATGAGAGTTTTCATAATGTTTTGCATTCTTTCAACATACACAGAATTAATATCTGGCTATTTGAAAGAAAAAAAGGAAATAAAAGTATTATAAATATAGAGGCAGAAGGAACCTAAAATAATAGCTGGCTCAACTCATTCATTTTACAGATAAGGAAACTGGAACCCAGATAATTAAGGCTACTTGTTCAAGATCATGTAGCAATTAAGCAGTCCCAATATTCACTTTCTAAATCCAGTTATCTCTTTACAATATAATTCATTCATTCAATAAACACTGAGGCACCTACTATGGACCAGGCATTTTTTTTGGCTGCTATTACTAAGGAAAATTTAAGGAGAGTGGGGAGGGGAAGAGAGAAAGGAAGCTTAATTTTAGATCATTTAACAATAAAATATAGTTCTAATCAACTGATTGGATCTTTTGTTGCAGCAATCTATTATGTTACATCCTGATTTATTCTTTCCTTGGGAATCCTGATAGTTAGGAGAGATCATCTTTATGCTTTCTGGATTAGATTACTAATTTTTCCTGAAACTAAAAATTTTAGGACTGAAGTGATAATCTCTTTATCTCAGGCTATATCACCACCATATTATTGAAGTACAAAACACATAAACAAAACTGGATATATTAAAATACCTCCATATACTGAGTTGTTATTATATATTCAAATTATAATTATATATACAAACTACAGGACAGCTAAGTTATAATTTACCTGTGTCCATATCATAGTCAAGGTACTGAGTAAATTATGTCATATACTTAACATGAAATCTCTATCCAAAAACTCAGGATACAGCTGTTCTGGGTACTAGTATGTGATAACAAGAAATCCAAGACATAATTAAGATGGGCAATAAAACTGATTAAGTGTTTACTATGTGCCAGACACTGTGTTAAGCATTGGGGGATAAAAATAAAAAGACAATCCCGAACTCTCAAGGAGCTAACATTTTCTTGAAAGAAGATAAATAAGACAAAAAGGAGCTGAGATAGGGGAGGGAGTTGGGTGGGATGAGGAAAGTAGTAGGGTATAATCATAAAGATAAAGTCCAGAGAATCAGAAGCGGAGTTAAGAGAGAGGAGCATAAAGGATGACTGACCCAAAATTTTTCCCAAAATGGAGGCCCTAAGAAGAACTCATCAGTTGGAGAAAAGTTCCAGAAGGACAAAAGGATATTCCAGATTGAATGGTCACCAAGAGATGAAAGAAAAAAATTATCATACTAAGGTTTATGACAAAGAGCCTAAAATGAAATCTCTTTTAACTTCTAGTAAGAAAAATACATGGATCAGTATCTTTCTACCCAGGGGCATTGTACATTCAGACACATGATTCCAAGAATTACTAAGACTTGGTATTAAAACAAGAGCAATCACACTACCTGCTTTATTATTTGATCAAAAGATAAAGTCTATTCTCCCACAAATATCTGGAGAAATGCTTAATAAGATGTACTTTATGTAGAAGTTTATAATCTGTCTTTTTTGTTTTGTGACCTCTACATGATGTTAGTTATTACAAATGTAAGTAAAAGATTTATTTATATCCAATTATCTCATTTTTAAAATCTTCTACTTCTAATAAGAAAAGATAATCATATATGTCTACTGACCAGATTCATATATGTTTTAAATTAATTCAGGGTTGTATTTGGGTTTGGGTTTTTTTTGTTTTGTGAAATTGAATGATCTACCATATAATATCAAATCCATATAATTTTTAAATTAGCTGATGGATTAATTTCCTTTATTTCTGCCACCGAAGAGTGTTTCCTATTTCAAATTCTAGTAAATATCACATTAATCCAAAAAATCTGAAGATCTCAATATTTCTAATAACTCTGGAAATAATTATTAAAAGAGAAAATTAGGATAGGTTTTTGGAAAATTATAATCACAACTAAATCATTTTCTCATAAATTTATCACATATTTGAAAATCTATGTTGAATATCATATAATAATTTCCTAGAAATGAATGATATCTTCGGGCTTTATTTCATTAGGAGGGAAAACTTCATATATTTGATTTTTTAAAAGAAATTATGAAAATGTAAAAATAGAGTACTCTTTAGACCAGTTCCAATTATCATTTCAAAACAGTCTTATAGAATGAGAAATGGACACTATAATTTTAGAATTCCCAAACAATGATGATGGTTTATGTCCTAGATGCTCATGTTTGGCAAAAACTAAACAAACTATGTAATGTTATATATAGTAGCATAGTCTATATAAGGTAAAACTTCCTAGAAAGAGCATTGGCCCAGAAGACTGAAGAGCAGTTATTCTCTCATTTCTACCCCTAAAGAAATCTATGAATATGGACAGATCACAACTTTCATGGATTCTTGGATTTTCCCATTTTAATATATGGATGAGTTTAAAGCCTTCCTTAAATACTTCCTAGTTTTTGATTCTGGCTTAAGTTATTTGATCTTTCTAAAGCTCAGTTTCCTCATTTGTAAAAATGGACATAATAATGACAACTACATCCCAAGATTGTTGTGAGGATCAAATGAGACAGAAAGTGCTATATAAAAGATATTTATTATCATTACTATTATATTAGCATCTACCCTTAAATATACCCTAGAAGTGTTGTGAGGATAACATGAGATAATAGACTAAGCATGACTTCTCAAACAAAGGTTCTCTTTAAGTGTGATCATTCAACTGTGGCTAAATTATGACAGCATCATGGATTTGGATTCAAGATGACTAGGCTTTTAGATCCCACCTAGATCTTTTCAGTGGTGTGACTATGGACAAGTTAATTAACACCTCTTAGTCTCAATTACCACACCTTAAAAAAATAAGATAATAATACCTATAGAATTTACTTTACAGAGTTGTTATGCAGGTCAAACAAGAAAATATAAGTAAAGCACTTTTCAAACCCTTAGGTGATACAGAAATGTCATACAGTAGTAGCAATAGCTTTCAAGTATTTATTGATTACTTTTTGCAGATGTGTTAAACACACCAAGTCAGTCAAAACTGCATTAAAATACAACTGGAAAATAAATAAAAACATTAAAAAAATAGGTAACATTACATTTGAAAACTAAATCAATATGCAGCCTGCAGGGATCTTCATATATGAATCAATGGTTCCTGTTTCTGTCTGAATTTGATACCAATGGTTTAGTGTGTGATGACTAGAGAGATGACTATACAAAAAAAGTAATTGAATCTCTACCCTAAGATACTTATAAAGTACTAGACCTGAAGACAGTAAGATAGAAGTTCAAATCCAACCTCAGATACTTACTAGCTGTGTGACTGTAAACAAGTCATTTAACCCCTTTCTACCTCAATTTCTTCATCTGTAAAATGAATATAATAACACTTACATCTCAAGGCTGTTATGAAAATAAAATGAGATATTTAGAAAGTACTTTGAAAATCTTACAGTATTATATAAATTATAGCTATTACTAGTATTTTGTGCAATATTAATATTAAAGACAATTTGGAATTTAGTGTTAAAATGAGTGCTACAAACAAAATGTGTAGTTGAAGTTCAAAGGAAGAAGATGGAATATGCACTGGGATGTTTTGGTAGGGAAATCTTTGTAAAATTAGTAGGGCTTAAAGTAGATCTTTAAGCAGAGGTAATATAAAAGATGAAGAGAGTAAATAGGAATATAATAGGAAATAATGAAATATAATCATATTGGGGTGTGGTAGGGGAAAAGGATAAGCAAATGAGAGAATGTATGAGCATGCAGCTAAATGGGCAAGTTTGGGTTTATGCTGGTGAATCAAAAGGTTTATGCTGTCAAATAAAGTATACAGTTCGAAAGATATGCTGTTAAATGAAACACCAATTTTGTCCTTTAACCAATAGGGAGCAATCCAAGTTTCTGAGAAAAAAAGCAGAAATTATTAAATCAGCAATATTATTCTGGTAGTGGCAGACAGAATACATTAAATGATAGGAGGCAAAGGGATCAGCTTGGAGAGTTAATGGAAGACCTCTTACTAATAGTGTTTGTTGTAATGAACATGGACTTGTATTTCCTTTCTTTCTTCTGTCTCTTCTCTACTATCATTGGCTTGATTCCCCTCCCCCCCCCCATTGATATAAGTGCTATTGATAGCATTACAATTTTATATGATTAATTAGCTTTTATGAAGTGATGTTAAATATGGCTTCCCCTACATCACCTCAATATAGGAAGAGACAAAACAGTATATATAGCCTTATCTAAGCTCAGTCTCTATGTATCATTGCTCTCACCAAGCTCATGTTCAGATGTGATATGACTGTTGCGGGAGTTCTTTTCTGAATTTCCTTTGGTCTGTATCTTGAAATTCATGTTCCTTTAATATCTAGATATCACACTAGCTATAGAACTTAACCTAGAATGCCAGGACACTGGCATTTTAAAAAATCTTCTTTCCTTTTTTTCATTTCTTCTTTCTTTCTTTTCTTCCTTTCTCTATTCTTTCCTCTTTCCTTTTCTTCTTTTCCTTCTTTCCTTTCTATCTCTTTCCCTCCCCTCCTTCTTTCCTTCCTTCTTGTTTCTCTTCCTTTCTCTCTCTCTTTCCCAATCCCTCTTTCTTTTTTTTCTTTCTTCTTTTCTCCCTCTCTCCATCTTTTTCTTCTTTCCTTCATCTCTCACCTGGTTGCTTAGCTGCCTGACTGACTACCTGCTTTTTCCCCAGACCTATGATTTCATTGATTTGAGAAAGTCCCATTGAGGAGCTAATCTACCAATGCAAATCTGCTCTTTAAGACTTGCCTAGGCCATTGAAAATTTAAATGACTTGTCCAGGATCACATTCCTGGTATATATCAGAGCAAAATTTGAAGCTACATCTTCATAACTGAGGCCAATTCTATAGCCTTTACTACTCTCTACTTCTCATATATATGTGCCAATTATGATAATAACACTTCTTTCCTTTTCTTTGCACAAGACTGACTTGAAAAGATTTTCTACCCATATAAGTGAGACTTAGAATCATGGAATCTCAGATTTGAAAGGCATTTAAGAGATCTCCTGATGCAACCCATTACCTTAAAAAAAAGAATTTTTTATGTTATATGTAATATGTTGATATATTGATATTCTTCATATATATCAGAACCTCTATAATGTCCTGCCCATCAAGTAGTTATCTATCCTCTACTGGAAGAACTCCTTGCCTCTGGTCACATGAACCCACCATTTCCCAAGATAACTCATATCATTTTAGGACAACTCTAGTGGTTTAAACTGTATTATTTACATTAAGATAAAATCTGTCCTCTGTAACTTCTAGTCATTATTTCTATCTCTGTCTATAGAAAAAAGCATGATAATTTCATTTCTCTTAGCAAGTCCAAAATTTGAAATGATTATGCTTAGAATATTTAAAGGAAATTCAATTATGTATCTTGCCAATTTCATCTTCTAAGGTTATATATCTTGAGTTTCTTGACATAATATTCAAATGGCACTATCTTCAGTTCTTGTGCCACCTTGGTTATCTCTGTTTGGATAGGCTTCAATTTATCACTGCCCTTCCTGAAATGGTGTGTCCAGAATGGGCATAATACTATAATTATGGACTGATTAGGACAGGGTAAAGTGGGATTGTCACCTCCCACTTCTCCCCATTAGGGCTCTATTCAGCCTGAAATCACATTGTGTTATTATGTCATGATGGTGGCCATAGGATCTTTGAGGTAGTGACACCAGAATGAGTACTTCAGGAGGGCCTATAAACTTGGAAATGTTTCAGATATAGAATCTATCCTCAAAGAATGTTGGATTCTTTTCTGAGGACTTGGAGGAGGCAGTTTGAAGAAACTCATCACCTCTAGCTTTATGTTTCATCTATAATTTTGATGAACATGCCATTGTTGTCTTCATTCAAATCACTGACAAAATTGCAGAATGGCATGAGACCAAGATAGTGTCTAGGGGCCTACTATTAAAGATCTTTCTCAATAATTACATCAGTCTATTAACAAGTCCTTTCAAATATTTCCAAAGCCACCTAACTATAAGTCCACATTTCATCATCTCTTCCATAAGGATATCCTGAGGGAAACTATGGAATGCTTTGCTGAACTCCACATATTCCTTTGATCTATGAGTGTATCAACCATGCCAAAAAAGGAAATAAGTTTAGACTGACATTCATGAAGACTCCATGCTGGTTCTTGGTGACAACCCCCTTCCTTTTCTAAATGCTTACAAACTGTAACTTTGATTTGGGTTCTAGAATTTTGCCAGAGATTCAAGTCAAGCTTACCAATTTAAATTTAGACACCCCACTAGATTCCCCTTGAAAAAAAACATTTATTCTTTCCAATCATAGAACTGATTGTGAAATACAGAATCCTAGAATTATAAAGAACCTAAGAAACCCTCTATGATGATGAAGAATCTTTTAAAGCATAATTGCTTGTTAATAATAGCACATTTATATAGTGTTTTAAGGTTTATGAAGCACTTTTACACATGTTATCTAATTTCATCTTCAAAACAAACTTGGGAGTTGGATGCTATTACTTTTTCCATTTTACAGAGGGGGTGATGTAGAAATCTAATAGTTAAATGACCTGTCCAAGTTCATAACACTAGTAAGCATCTTTAATTGGCAGTTATACAGTTACCATTTTACATCTTTAGTCAGAAAGAAAAGTATTTTTTTCATATTGAGCCAAAAATAATTTCAATACAACTTCTATCCATTGTTCCTAGTTCTCTGAAATGAATTAATTAAGTGAAAGTTCTCTTTCTCATGAGATCATGTATATAAAGAGTTTAGTAAAACTCAAAAGTTTTACATAGAGTGGATGGAGTACCAGGCCTAGAGTCAGAGAAACTCATCTTCATGACTTTTAAATATATGGAGTCAGACACTTAACTAGCTGTGTGACCCTATACAAGTCACTTAATTCTGTTTGCCTTAGTTCCTTCATCTGAAAAATGAGCTAGAGAAGAAAATGACAATCTTTTCCAGTATCTCTACCAAGGAAACTCCAAAAGGGTTCATAAAGAGTTAGACATAACTGAAAGATGACCAAACAACAAGTACTACATACATTTCATTATTATCATTATTTAACATATTAGCCCTTCAAATTCTTAGTATAATGTTCTGGCCCCACCTGTTCATCCTTTCTCTAGACCAGTCATCACTGTTTCCTTCATCCCTAGGTGTGAGTCCCTTTCACCATCCTGATTTAAATACATTCAATTAATTGATGCCCTTTCTAAAATGCAAACCGGACACGATATTCCAGATGTGGTCTGACAAGACAGTCCAGGAGGGGTATGAGCTCACTCTGGGCAGTAATTCCTATTACTGTAGTTGGATTGCCTTAGCTTTATTGACTGCAATGTTGCATCATTCACTCATAATGTCCAATGAATTAGTATCACTTTTATGTGAGCTCCATATAAAAAGCTAACTCTCCCTTATCTATGTCCTCTTATATGGTTAATTTTTTGAACCTATATAGAATTTTCCATTCATTTGTCCTTTATAATTTCAAAATATTTAATCATTGAAATATCAAAGATTCAATCCATCATTGTAACCTGCTGAAATATTTTGTGATCTTGATTCTGTTTTCTAAGATATTAGTTACCTTCTAGTTTTGTGTCATTTGTCAATTTTCTTAGCATGTAGCATTGCTAGGTTAAAAATCATAAGAACATAAAAGATAGAATCTGTGAGAATGCCAATGAAAACTTTTAATATAACTCCAAAACTTTTTTTCTCTTATAATACCTTTTTATTTTTGAAATACCTGCAAAGATATTTTTCAATATTCATCCTTACAAAATCTTGTGTTCTTAAGTTTTTCTCCCTACCTCCTCCCCTAGACAGCAAGTAATCCGATATAGATTAAACATGTGCAATTCTCCTAAACATATTTCTACATTTATCATACTGCACAAGAAAAATCAAATCCAAAAGGAAAAAAATGAGAAAGAAAAAGAACAAGCAAGCAAGCAATAACAACAACAACAAAGGTGAAAATACTATGTTTTGATCCATATTCAGTCCCCACAGTCCTCCCTCTAGATGCAGATGGCTAACTCCCTCACAAGTCTATTGGAATTGGGCTGAATCACCTGATTGTTGAAAAGTAGCTCCAAATCTTTGAGGTAAGCTTTGGAATTGAAAGAATATAACTATACTGTTTGGGATACCACTGGTTTTCAACAATATGGAGAGTCCAGAAGTCAACTGATGCAGACCTTTGTCCTTCCTCAACATTGGAAGCCCCACTTAAATGCCAATTTCTTCTTTATAAGTTAGGACCAACACTTGTCCTATCTAGAAAACAAATATTTGTACACAGGCATTGGATAAAATCTACCCAGATCCTCTCAAGCAAAGAAACTGACTCCTTTGACTGGGATATTTCACAATTGCTATGCAAAGAGTTTCACTTTTTCCCTCTCAAAGGCAATCCCTTTTTTGGTCTATAACAAGACCTTCTGTGTTTCCTGGATCTGTCTACCTACAGAGGAATAGTGAGAAAGACTAATAGCACCTACTCCATACAGTTATTATGAAAATCAAATGACACATAAAGCTCTTTGTAAACCTTAAAACAGTATGTAAAGGAAGGAAAGTCCTTATTGTCAATTTTTTTTTCATTGATGTAGGAAGCTCCCTGTAAGGATTTTCCCCTACTAATGAATATCAGCATGTTTCCCACAAATTATAATCATTAGAGAACAGCCCAGAGCGCCAAGAGGTTAAGATACTGGCCCAGAATCCTAAAGTTAGTATATGTCAGAGACAACACATAAATAAAATGAATACCCTACAAAAATTATCAACTCAGAAAAATAATGGAGACTTGCAATTCAATGATATGAAAAATCTCCCTTATTCTTCATGATTTTCCAAAGGTCACCTACAAACCCTCACCATCACATCCACTAATTCTTTCAGTACCCTGGGATGATCATATAAGTGGTTAAATCTTTAAATTCATTTAACCAAATTCAACTGATGCATTCTCCATACCAAAGTAAGTGACTGATTCTCTAAGATTGTGGAAGCCTTTCCCAAAAATATTTATTTAAAGTTAATCCAATGACAAAATGAAGCCTATATTTATCATCCTTTTTCGTGTAGAATTTTTTTCCTTTTATTTTGTTTTATTTATTTTTTTATTTAATAGCCTTTTATTTACAGGATATATGTATGGGTAACTTTACAGCATTGACAATTGCCAAACCTCTTGTTCCAATTTTTCCCCTCTTTCCCCCCACCTCCTCCCCCAGATGGCAGGATGACCAGTAGATGTTAAATATATTAAAATATAAATTAGATACACAATAAGTATACATGACCAAACCATTATTTTGCTGTACAAAAAGAATCAGACTCTGAAATATTGTACAATTAGCCTGTGAAGGAAATCCAAAATGCAGGTAGGCAAAAATATAAGGATTGGGAATTCAATGTAATGGTTTTTAGTCATCTCCCAGAGTTCTTTCACTGGGAGTAGCTGGTTCAGTTCATTACTGCTCCATTGGAAATGATTTAGTTGATCTCATTGCTGAGGATGGCCAAGTCCATCAGAATTGGTCATCATATAGTATTGTTGTTGAAGTATATAATGATCTCTTGGCCCTGCTCATTTCACTCAGCATCAGTTCGTGTAAGTCTCTCTAGGCCTTTCTGAAATCATCCTGTTGGTCATTTCTTACAGAACAATAATATTCCATAATATTCATATACCACAATTTATTCAGCCATTCTCCAGTTGATGGGCATCCACTCAATTTCCAGTTTCTAGCCACTACAAAGAGGGCCACCACAAACATTCGTGCACATACAGGTCCCTTTTCCTTCTTTATGATCTCTTTGGGATATAAGCCCAGTAGTAACACTGCTGGATCAAAGGGTATGCACAGTTTGATAACTTTTTGAGCATAGTTCCAAATTGCTCTCCAGAATGGTTGGATGTATTCACAGTTCCACCAACAATGTATCAGTGTCCCTGTTTTCCCAAATCCCTTCCAACATTCCGCATTATCTTTCATGTAGAATTAATACTACTGTGTCTATACATGTTTGGGATATTCACAGGACAAAGGGAAAAGTGTAACATGGCTAGTCTTTATCCCTCTTACCCAATTTCATAGATCCTCTGCTTGCCTGATAGTAGCGTTGTAAAATTGTCTGATGACTGATCATCTTTTTATCCTCCTCTTTTTCCAAGTTATTACTTATCAATTCATGTCCAATTCCCTCAGAGTATACAATATTAGCAGCTGCCTGTTCCTTCAATGTATGATGTTAACCCTACATAAATATCAACTAATGAAACATTTTTATGCTAGAAAAATTAATTGTTTGCAAAGTTGCTCAACTATTCATTTCAATAAATATTTATGCAGTTTTTCAGTTAGAGACAAAAAAACATCAAGTTTTTATTCACTATAATGTGCCCAAAGAGGGGAATCTCAAGTAGCTGTTTTATTGGTAAGATCTTATGAGATCAAGAGTCAGAATGCATGGTATCAAAGGGAATTGGCCTCAGGGAGAACAAGTTCTTAGTCTATTGTACATCACTGGTTATTAAAAATGGGTACCAGAGTATCCCACCAGACATGGAAAATTCAGGTGCCCATTCCCTTCTGTGGTGTCTGAGACAGTGCCCAATAATAAAGAATGTTTTGCTTCAATTTCTGCTTTCCCTAAGGTAAAGAATGGGAATTACCAACTGGAAACCATGTGAAACTACAATAAAAGTTCCACCTGGTGACACCTGCTAAGAACAAGAAGAAGAAAAAGTTGGATACTCAGAACTTTAAGTGACTAAAACTATATAGGAATCTTAAAATACATTGGTCATTGGAAGGATGTGTGCTTGCTTTCCAGTGCTTCTTGTTTAAATTCAATCTTCTTATATTGCTTTTTCCACAAAACTTACCTTATTTTTATGAACTTTGTGGCTATGAGGGAATTTGCTGTCAGCACTGTTGATAGTATGTAGTGATTTTCATAGTCAATGAATTTCAGATTTGGAAGAGACCATGGAATCCATCTAGAGAAAACTATGCATATATAAGAATACTATTAGGGACCTATTGTGGATTCATTTATCTGTTGTTCATATTTTAATCCCTAGGCTTTCTTGGACTTGCAGAAAAACTCTTCCTATGTAAATATAACAGGTGTGTGACAAGAATTCCCCAATTTTCTCCAAGATCTGTCATCTGAACTAGGACTGGCTCATTCCTGATAATTAGAGTGGTTTTCCCAATGGAGAAACTATATAACTTTTATTCTTGAGTTCCTAAAATGCGACCACCCATCATGTGGTAGAAGCTATATGTCTACTTCTCATCATTGTAATTCATGAACGCCCACTGATATGTATTCCATTTAAATAAACCAGTTAAGATGATAGTATTATGTCTTAAGAGTAAGACTTTTCTTGCCAGAAACCAAACTCAGTATGATCATAACAGTCTACCTATAAAACTAGATTAAATTCACTCATCAAGGTATACAGTATGTGTAGGGAAAGTAAGCAACAACTTAAAGAACCTTGCTGTGAGGAAGAAACTCATATGCCCGGGACAACTCACAAGTTTGGGGGGAAAAAAGCCTTGATTTACTTGGATTCCTTCAATAACAATCTTAT
This sequence comes from Sarcophilus harrisii, assembly GCF_902635505.1. NCBI lineage: Eukaryota > Metazoa > Chordata > Mammalia > Dasyuromorphia > Dasyuridae > Sarcophilus > Sarcophilus harrisii. The sequence goes on along the minus strand of NC_045426.1, from coordinate 173,464,925 downwards.
CTGCTGGACAAAATTGTTCCTCCTGGGAATGTCATTCTCCCCTGCTGTATGAAGTCATTTATTTGCTATTCTAGGATTGCTAAAATTAATGTTAAGTTCTTTTAGGAAACAGCAGCTTTTAACCTGAGATCTGTAGATCTTTCCAAATTGGGTCCCTTGCCTGGGTACTAAGGAGATGTTAAATGCTTTCAAGTAAATATCATTTTTCTTTCTTTTTTGAATTAAATCTTTTTTTTATTTTCAAAATATATACATGGGTAATTTTTGACATTCCCCCTACAAAGCCCTGTGTTCTAATTTTTTATCCTCTCTTCCTTCACTCCTCCCCCAGTCGGCAAGTGATCCAATATATGTTGAACATGTGCAGTTCCTCTATACATATTTCCACAAATATGCTGCTCTATAAAAATCAGAACAAACAGGAAAGAAAATGAGAAAGAAAACAAAATGCAAGAAAACAACAACAAAAAGAGTGAAAATACTAAGTTGTAGTACACATTCAGTTCCCACAGTCCTCTTTCTGGGTATTAATCACTCTCTTCATCACAAGACCTTTAGAATTGGTCTGAATCCATGTCCATCGGAATTGATCATTGTATAATCTTGCTGTTGCTGTATATAATCTCCTGTTTCTTCTCATTTCACTTAGTAACAGTTCATATAAGTGTCTCCAGGCCTCTCTGAAATTATCCTGCTGATCATTTCTTATAGAATAATAATATTTCATAACATCCATATCATAACTTGTTCAGACATTCTCCAACTGAAAACATCAGTTTTCTTAAGCCTGTTAGCTACAAAGTTATTCAGTTATTTGGGCTGTGAAGGATTACCCCCTCTTGAGCTACTAGTAAGGGACAACATAGGCAAGAGTAAAGGGCTTCCCCTCTCACAAGCTTTATATGGCACCAGAGAGCAAGAAAGATACTTTTTTCTCAGGCAGCTCTTCAAACAGCTGAGGATTTTGTTTTCTTGAAGCAACTCCCAGCATCAGAGCTTCCTCTAATTACTTAAGCTATAACTTAGGCTGAAAAATTAAAAATCTACATTTAGTCAAAATGCACAAAAAGTCAATGTACAATTGTCCCTGAGTCCCAAACAATTCTCTTCTTCACTTTTCTAGGTTTAATCTTGAAACTCTAAAAGCAATCATAAGTAAATTAGTTGTTTTCTTTCAGTTTCTCTAGAACTGTGTATATTTCTTCTCAGTTTCTCTTCTCTGCATTCCTCACTCAAAAGTCATATTATATATGTCCTTGCTCCCTTTTTCCTATACATCTTCTTCAAATACAAATACTTCATGCCCAACCTCACCTCCTATTGCATTCTTCCATTTTATTAATTCAATCCACCAGATCCTATATTAATAATAATAATAATAATAGCTCACATTTACATAGCACTTTGTAAAGTGTTTTACCAATATCATCTTATTTAATCCTCACAACTCTATGTTATAGATGTTATTATTTTCCCCATTTTACAGGTGCAGAAACTTAGGTAGATAGAAGTTAAGTGACTAATCCTGGATCACATAGCTAGTAAGCATCAGACCAAATTAAATTCAGATTTTTTATTACAGATCTGGCCCTCTATTGTAGCACCTAACAATCTCAAATCATCGGTTTTCTTATAAGGAGAAAATATGAATTTGTTATTGTTCTTTGTTATAAGAAAAGAAACTCCTTTCCTTCAATCTTCTTCCTCATTAAAAGTTAAGTTGTCCAAATTAACATGCATTTCTTAAGTGCCTAGAATCCTTTCATTTTAATGTCTTTGGAATTTTAATCTTGACAATCAGTCCCTAAGCCACCCATCCACATCATCCCATTCACTTCTCTTTTAAATTTTGGGGAGAGTGGTATAAGGGAGAAGGGTTAGGTAGAAAGGAGACACTGTTTAACTTGCCAGAAAGAGAACAATGGAAATGGAAGTTGCCTAAGGGCAACTAACTAAGGGTTCCCACCACTTAGTCTGGATTTATGTATTCTTTTCTTTGCTTTTTAGGGAGTTATGATACTAATTATCAGTAATGTATCTTTGGTTCATGTCAAGCCCCTAGCCAAAAACCCTGATGATTTAGAAAGATTATTTCCTTCTGTGTTTCAGAACAACTATATGCCTTCATCTCACCCACACTATTTCTTTTTTAAAGAATATATTTTCCCCAACTCCACGTAAAAACAATTTACCATTTTTTTTTAAATTTTGGAGTTCCAAATTATATCCCTCCCTTCCTTCCTCCTCTGCCCCCTCCCTGAGATTGTAAATAATCTGATATAGGATATACATGTGAAATCATGTAAAACATATTTATAATATTAGTAATCTTGAGAAAGACAGTATAGTTATCTTGAGGAGGAAAGCAAGCAAGCTATTAGACATTTACTAGCTGTGTGATCTTGAGCAAAGCACGTCACATTATTCCCCTCAGTTTCCACATCTGTAAAATGATCTGGAGAAGAAAATAGCAATCCACTCTAGTATCTCTGCCAAGAAAACCCCAGATGGGGTCATAAAGAGTTGATCACAAATGAACAACAATAGCTGGAATAGAACCCAGATCTCCTGACTTTAGACCAATGAGCCCATTTGTTTTAGATTGTATAATATATAATATGATACATAGGCAATTGACTGATTGGGTATATCCAATCCTGTGAGCTTTGAAGAGGAGAAAACCAGAATAAGTTTATTATGGCATGTTGGATGGACCCAAATTCAAATCCTACTTGAGATACTCCCTTAGAAAAATCATTTTCCTCTTGACAACATTAGGCCAAATCAGAAAGGAACTGGTTAGAAAAAACACAGAATAGTGTTCTCAATGAGAAAACCATCCTAGAATAGGAGACAATGGGGTGGGAGTTTCTTCATAATGGTTCTCAGTAGACTGGGGAATATCTATGGTCTTTTAACAATCTCCTAACAAAAAGTAGTGCATATCTATGGTCTTTTCACAATCTCCTAACAAAAAGTAGTGCATATAGTAGGTTTTAAACAAATGTTTATTAAATAAATTCTCATATAATGTCCTTTGAACTAAACCATATGAATTTAGAAGAGGACTGGTTCAAGTTACCCACAATGCAGTTTCTGGTAAAAAGAAATTAGCAACAGTTAAAGCAAAGGAGATAGTTGTTGCCCACAATTTCCATCCATGTCAGTGTAAAAACATACAAGTAGTTCTGCTTAGGAGCACTGAAAATGGTTTTGCTATTTGGCAAAGGATAAGAATAATATGTATACAGACATATGCGTTATTGCCATTGGGAAAGCTTCAGCAAATTCTACTACATATCTAGCTAGCTAAAGCATTGCATGAATAATTTTTTCATAGAATGTAAATTCTATAAGAGATTTTTGTCATCATCTGGTCATTATCCCCATAATTCTTGGGGAGATGAAATGATTGGTGTAAGATCACACTCAACCAAGTATTTTAGAAAGTGGACATGGATAGCTTTTAAAATAGGAAAATCATATCTGTACATACACATAAACACAGTAGTTAAAAAGGGAATATTTAAATTCATTGAAACCAAATGAACATCAAGACACAGATCCAGAAGATATGTTCTTAATTATCAAAACATTTTGATTATTCTTGTGGCCAAATAATTGAAATGTCTGGTGAAAAATCCATAGGAATGGCATTGCTGGCACATTTCAAGCTGGCATTTCAATCACATATGGATAACAAACCCCTGTTGTAAGCCAACTTTAATTTTCACATCTTGGAAAATAAAGCAGCCATTCATTGCACCATAATTCTAGTTTGGTGCAAGTGTTGAAAAGTTGCTTAGTACATTATGGTCATGATGTTTGCCCACTTGCAAGAACTTCTGTGTTGACTTCATCAAGGATTTAAGGGTGTTAAGCTTAAAAGGCCGACACAGAGCTTGGACCAGTAGGGCTCCATTTGTATGTGGTATCTTCTCAGACCACAAAATAAATATTTTTAAAAGACTGGAAAATGGCAATTTTCTTAAAATATACAATACTATGAACATATAGGGTTTTTAAAACATGCACATAAAATTTGTTTGGGTAGCCCTAAAGTGTTGGAGTATATTTTGGGAGAGATGGCTTCCCCCAAAAAATCCAGTGTTTATCAGAAAAAAGACTTTAAATGAAACTATTTCCAATGAACAAAGTCATTTATGATACTGAACAAGCAAATGCCAGCTAACTCCTTGCTTCATACTCTCACAAAGAAAATCCATTAGACCTTTCTTATGCTAAATTTGTAATCTATTTACATTAAATTCAGATTAAATCTAATCCTAAATTATTTCTCTACTTCAGCCTTCTCATCAAGCCAAACAGGTCCCGTAAATATTGGGTATATATCCCAATTTCAGATTGCCTCCATACCCATTCTGAAATAACTTTTTTTTTTTTTGCTGAGGCAATTGGGGTTAAGTGACTTGCCCAGGGTCACGCAGCCAGGAAATTGTTAAGTGTATGAGGCCAGATTTTAACTCGGATCTTCCTGACTTTAAGGCTGGTGCTCTATCCACTGTACCACCTAGCTGCCCTGAAATAATTTTTTACTGAGATAAAAGCCTTCCTTCCAGACCATATTCAAGTCATACTTTCTTTCTCACCACCTAGTACTATAAGGCACTCTCCCTTTTCTGAATTCTTAAAGCATTTTCAGCATACAAATCATTTAATACTTACTTTATGTTGTTACCAGTTATGCCATAATTTGCTTTTAATTTATTTAATTTTTTATTGTTTTTCAGTTGTGTCCAATTCTTTATGACTCTATTTAGTGTTTTCTTGCAAAGATAATGGAGTGATTTACTGTTTCCTCTTCCAGCTCATTTTACATATGAGGAAACTGAGGCAAAAAGGGTTAAGTGACTTGCATAGGATCACATAGGAAATGTCTGAGACCAGATTTGAACTCAGGAAGAGAAATCTTTTTGATTCTACACCTGGTGCTCTATCCACTGCACCCCCTGGCTGCCCTCAATTTTATTTAATTAATATATTTTTTATCTCAACAAAAATGGAAATCATCTAGTGCAACATTTCCATTTTGCAAATAAGGCAAATAGGCAAATGACTTGCCTAAAATCATAAAGCTAATAAATAGTATGGGTATTTCACTCTGAAACTAAACCAAACTGCTTTCCTAATTCAGATATTGATGCTTATCATTAGAACAGTTAAAATGTGCCTTTACTCATAGTAAATTGAGATTTATTGAGATTGAGATTACTCATAATAAATAATGAATATATAACAGAATTGAACTAGGAAATCTTATCCAAACCCATCATTGTACAAAAGGAGAAATTGGAACCCACAGAGGTTACATAATAACAATCATAACCAGTATTTATAAAGCACTTTAAGATTCTCAAAGCACATTACAAATATGTTATTATACTATCCTGACAGCAATCCCATTTTATGAATGAGGAAACTGAGTCAGATTAAGATTAAATGACACAGTTACTAAGTAAGACTTGCTCAAGGTCATTCAAGTCACAAGTGACAGGATAGAGATTCAAATGCAAGTCCTCTGATGCCAAATCTAAAATTCTTTACACAACGCTTCCAGTGTTTGTTAATTTGGATTCAATTCAGTTCACCTTTATTTAAAGCTATGTCATACAAAAATAATGTGAGAGGTAAGTAGCCTGTTACAAATAACACCAAATGCAAAAAAAACCCAGCTACATATACTTGTTAAATGTGCCCTTTCTAGCTAAGCTGCCAGCTGGCAATTGATTAAATGAAATGCTATGGGATATTTGCCATGAGTACCTTTAAAGTACTCAGACAGTCTGCATGGTTACACATGGCCTCATCTCCTGTTGCCACCTTTCCAAAATCCCAGTATGATATTTTTCCGGGTGAAATGCAAATAACCCCAAAGTACAGTTGGCACAGTGAGAGACTCCTTTCTTAGAGATTGCAATAGGTTCTTGCCTTTGCCTTCCCGTGTCCAAAATGTGCAGGTGTGCTTGTACTCTGGCAGGGGAAGTGTTCTGGGGCAAATGTCTAAAGAAAATAGAACTCAAACTCTGGGTGTGACTCTGCCATTGGTTTCTCACGGGGAACTTATATGTGCTAGCTAAATGTTGAGGTGACCTATCTTTAGGTAGAAATGGGTTGTACTTTCATTTGGAATATAGAGCAGGAATATCTATATCTTTTTTTTGCTATCTATCTATATCTATATCTATATCTTTGAGGAAAGAATTAATGAAATTGATCAACAAACTCTTATTAACTCATTTGTCATGAATTTTACTGTTAAAGAAATTTGACTTGATTTTGAGGGTCCTGACACATTTACCAGCTAAAGTTTACCATCCAGAACATAGATACTAGTCCCGGAAGACAGCTCAAAAAAATTCATCCATTTAGTGTTTGACAAATGAAAAATTAAGAGAGGGTAAATAACTTGCAGATGGTGTCTGAAACAGGATTTGAACCTAATTCTTCCAGATTCTATTTTTCAATTCTGCAGTACACCAAGTTATTCTGGTTTCTCCACTTCCAAACTCATAGAATTTGTTATCTCAATGAAAAAATATCCCCAAAAAGAGAAAACAACAGTTAGTTACAGTCACATTTGGGCCATCCAAACATAAACCAAAATGGGTCACTGAACTGATAGTTAGGAGACAGATTCTAATCCACACTCTGTCACTTACTATATAAGAAAGTGGATTTGAATGTTAGATTTAAACCTAAAAGTCACCTCAGAGATCAATTTCATTTTGCAAATTAAGAAATTGAAGCTTCCCAAATTTGACTGATTTTATCAAAGTTACACAGGAATTAAGTAACAGAAGCAAGATCTAAAATCAACTTTTTAAGTTCCATATCCAAAACGGTTTCAACTGAACCAGTATGGTCTTTAAAATTACTTCCAGCTCTAATATTGTATGAAGTTATGAGTAATTGCCCATCTATACAAAGATACACTACAAAAGCAGGAAAAAAGAGATATGGATAAAATGAATGAATTGGAAAATGAATGAAAAGCTCAGAAATAAATAGAAATAAATTTTACTAAGTGGACCTCAAGCTACTGGTAAAACAATTGCCTTTCAGAAAATTAGACAAATGTCAGCGAATTGAGACATTCCCTTAAAGACCTTTAAGCCACTTCAAAGATGTGGTTAATATCAAGTTAAAGACTTTCTTAAAAATCCATTTTAAGTTATAACATTTTATATTCTTTAATTGCGGTTCAGACATCTCTTTACCAGACATTCCTTGGGATCTAAGCAATGTTGTGATTTTTAAATTAACTTCTAACCTAGAATAGTTCCAAGAAATAGAAGGGATTCTCTTTGCTTTGTAAATAAAGAAAAATGACCATATTTTTTCTATTATTTAAAGACTTTATCTTTTCAACCATACTTACATAGGCTACATACAACTTTCTGAAAGTTGTATTGGCAAAAAATATTGAAATTCGTTTTCTCATTCCCTCTACAATTTAATTTAATTCCACTAACATTTTATAAAATGCCTAATCTGTGTAGAGTCCTGAGCTATATGCTAGATGAAAACATCAAATAAAAAAAAAAAATCTGAAAATAGAATAGTCACTGTCCCAGTTGAGATTATATTCTACTTAGACCTGGGGGAGGAAGAAGAGAGACAGGAGGTGTGTGTGTGTGTGTGTGTGTGTGTGTGTGTGTGTTTGTGTGTGTGTGTGGAGGGAGGGGGAGAGAGAGAGAGAGAGAGAGAGAGAGAGAGAGAGAGAGAGAGAGATTGGAACATTTATTAACAACTCTCTTCACTCTGGTTCTGGTTTAACTGATTAATAAATAATAAATTCTGACCTAACTGATTAAACCTTATATGAATTTTAACATTAAGATAGATATATGGCTTCATTCTTGATTAATCAACTACATTCAGGAACCAGGGATATATTTCTTTCTAATCTGCTTTGTCTGCTTGCTGAGTGACTATTCATAAATCCTTTTCTACACTCCTAAAGACAATGAGGTTTTTCACTGACTAGAATACAACCAAGAAAAAATACAGTTGGTGATATTTTTTTTTGCTGAGATATTAATATATAGTTGAGACAGGATTGTGAGGGGGGAAGAGAGAACAATTGTTTTATTCTGTTCAAGTACCTTTTATTCTCCCCTGTATTTCTCTGTATGCTAACCTGTCTCTCCAGTCTTCTTCTACCTCCTGTGAAGTTTCTTTGACAGAATCTCCCAGACCAGGTTTTAGAGGTAGAGTGGCTATAAAGGATTGCATAGTGTTACAAAGAATTTCTAACCCTGAATAAGATAATTGTATTAGACAATGGACTTTGAATCAGCACCAAACACAAAGAGAAGAACAGATTTTATTTTAGCTTAGAGTAATGTTCTAGTTTGGGGTTTTGGCTTTTTGATTAGTTGCTGCTGGTTAATTGTTGGAGGAGGTAGTGCATAACCCTTGCTTGGCTTTCCACTAAAGGATTAGTAGCTCTTCCAACCAGGGAAAGATTTTTTAGTCACCTAGCTAATGATAATATCGGGCAACTAATAATAATAATAATAATTAGCATTTCTCTAGCTCCTACTATATACCAGACAATCAATTTGAACAAATTGACATGACTCTTCATGATCCTTCGGCAAAGATACTGCAATGGTTTGCCATTTCCTTCTCCAATTTAATAGATGAGAAAATTTTAATTTAATAGATGAGAAAATGAGACAAATAAGAGTCGAGAAACTTGCACAGAATCACATAGCTAGTGTCTTAGACCAGATTTAAACTTAAGAAGATGAATGCTCCTGGTTACAAGCTCAGTGCTGTCTTAAACATGTATCAAGCGCTTTCCTTGTGTCAGGCATTGGGGATTCAATGTATAAATTTGATTTATTTATACTCTGGGTATTCAAAACTAAACTCTGGGGATTCAAAATATAAATAAATAAAAAGATACTCCCTGACTCCCTGACCAGATCTGATAGACTCTGGTCCTAAAGAAGAATAAAAGGTAAAGCCCAGAAGATTTTACCAAAGAATAGTACAGAAACAATGAAACTAGCAGGCACAAAATGCAATGGAACACACTAGTAGCATGATGCTCTAACAGAGATACAGTCTAATCCAGCTATGTTTGTATCTTACTCACCTAAATTCCTGGTCTTCTGATAAGCAAATCCACATTATTTTAATTTAATTTATAATACAAATCAGTTTGTAATTTGTAGCTTTACAATCCTAGATAGAAAACAGCAATTGACACAGTTGAAGCATAAAGAAATGTATCTCTAAAGTGGGCTTCTAAATGCAAGCCATTTCCCAAAGGCACTTTGGATATAGATAGGTTGTTTAAGTTGGATAGAAGCTGGGACTAAGAGTCAAAAAGAAAAGATGAGTTCAAAGGCAGCCTTGGGCTATCATTCATTGTATGACCCTGGGAAATCTTTTAATTTCTGTTTGTCTCCGTTTCCTCACCTTAAAATGGAGGTGATAATAGCAAGTATTTTGAAAAATTGTCATTAGAATCAAGCAAGATAATATTTCTAAAACACTTAATATAGTGCCTGGCACATACTAAGTGCTATCTAAATGTGAGTTATTACTACACAGAAAATATGTAACTATAGAAGCAATTTGTTAGTGCTTCCGAGAAGGGGTACAGACCTTCTTTTTAATAAAAAAGACTCAAAAATCTTTTTTTTTTAACTTATCAAGAATTTTCAGGAGATCAGGATTCACAGAGCACCATTTTCTGGGGATCCACAAGTGAAGGCAGACTCTCCCACAGTATTTAGGCAAGGGATGAAAAGTTTCAAGATTATGAATATATCATTAGAAACATGGGTAATCACCTGTTAATTCTAAATTTTTTTCAGACTCTACCAATAGACTTCATGTTGACTCCACAAGGAAAGAGAAGGGAATAGGGGCAAGGGAGAAAGGGAACAAGCACTTAAGTAACCATTACATTGAATGCAACATGCCAAGCACTTTACAAATATCTCATTTGACAAAATAGGGTTAAAATAGGGGAGAGTAGTGTTCAGTTGAAAAGAGGACTGGTTTGGGAGTTAGAAGTCACTTACTGCCTGTGTTCTATTGGGTAAGCCACTGAATATCTACAATCTAAGGTTTTTTTTTTTCCATTATAAAATGAATGGTTTAACTACACCCAGCAAAAGAACTCTGGGAGATGACTATGAATGATTACATAGAATTCCCAATCCCTATATTTTTGTCTGCCTGCATTTTTGATTTCCTTCACAAGCTAATAGTACACTATTTCAAAGTCTAATTCTTTTTGTACAGCAAAATAACTGTTAGGACATGTATACTTTTTTGTATTTAATTTATACTTTAACATTTAACATATATTGGTCAACCTGCCATCTGGGGGAGAGAATGGGAGGAAGGGGGGGTGGAATTGGAACAAAAGATTTGGCAATTGTCAATGCTGTAAAATTACCCATGCATATAACTTGTAAATAAAAAGCTATAATAAAATGAATGGTTTTGTACTAGATAGCCTCCAAAATGAGCTTTGAATTCACAATCCTAAGAATAAGAGTATTAGACAAAGCAGAGGGAAATATGGGGAAGCTGGTCTGCTGACAAGCAATCACAGATCTTTGAACTGTGAATTTTGCACAGAGTTACCCTGATAAAGAACAGAATTTGTGTAATGGAGAAATCTTTAATGTGGCAGAAGCAAAAATCTGAGAGTGTTCAATGTTGTGGTTCAATTTTTCCTGCCTTTTCATAACCTCATTTTTTTGGGGGGGGTTTGGCAAAGATATTGGAATAGTTTGCCATTTCCTTCTCTAGCCCATTTCACAGATGAAAAAACTGAAGCAAACAGGGTTAAATGACTCGTCCAAATTATACAACTAAGAAGTATCTGAGGCTGAGTTTGAATTTAAAAATTCCTGACTCAAGGGCTGGCTGGCACTCCTTGCTGCCCCATTTGAGAGAGTATATAGACACAAATGTGTACATGCACACATGGTCTAAGTAAAACTTATTTCTAGGTGAAATTGCAATCCACAACCATGAACATGTATTAATTCCCTGAAAAATGTCTACTGTCATGAAGACATAGTCACAGAAACCAAAGGACACCTTTGACTTTGTTCAAGGTTTAGGAAATATGGCTTAAAGGAAAAAAAAAAGGACTGAAGGAAATGAGATTAAGAATCTTAGAGAAAGGATGAATAAGAAACTATGATATAAAGTCACTTATTCATCTTCTCTTAGCTAAAGTATTTGATAATTTTCAAATTAAAAATGGGATATCTATCATACAAGGTGATGGTGACCAGTTGCTATCCAATCTTCTCTGATATCTAAACAAAAGGAAATGGACCTAGTCTGCAGGAAATAGGATTCAGATAAGACAGAATAAAGCAATGGAAGAAAACCCTTGGAACATATTTCTGAAAAGGCTGACATCAGCTCCTCTGAATATCTGTAAAAATAAAATGGAAAAATTCCATAGATGAAAATAGAGCTATATTGGCTGGTAGTGAGGAAACAGCAATGACCACCAGGCATCCTTCTCAACTTGTCATTTCTCTACACTCAAAAAGCATCCTATAGAAAGGGCAATAAATGAAAATTCTCCTAGAATATGGGCTCCATGCTTCCCCTGTCTGTGGCTCTGTACTGCATTGCACTGTCTCTGTTGGGTAGATTTAAAACTAAGACTGAGACCTACTTTTCCCCCTAGCTCCCTGCTGCCAGACCTTCAAAAGGACATAAAGAAAAACTGTGCTAATGAAACCAAAGATGACCAGTATTAATAAGTATGACCACTCAGATTTCAAAATTGTATTTCTTTCCTTAAAACATGATTTAAAAGGAAACTAGATAGCACCAAAAAGAATTTTTAGTACATGATTCTTCTGAATATTACCTTTCAACATATTCTTCCCTCCCCCACTAACCCCCACTCTCATCCCCTACCACCCAAAAACTAAACCACCGGCGCCTTTGTACAGAAGAAAAAATATGTATGTTGTGCAGATGTGTTCCTGCCTTTGGGATTTGAATCACCCAAACAATCTGGGCTAATTACATCAACTGATGTAACCAAATGCCTTTAAAAGGGATGTCTGACTGTGAAGAATTTTGAATGATTTTTTAAAGTTTGCCTAGGCCCCCTGGAATGGGTTTAAAATCAGAAGATGTTTTGTCTGTGGGAAGCAACATACATCTTGGTGTAAATATGACACTTCCATACTTTACTCCTTTATGACATTCTGAGTTTAAGAAACTAGGTCTTTTACAGAAGCAGCTTAAGAAACAGGTAGAAAATATAAATATGTAAATCCCAATGTCTTCATGGGGCAAAAATCATCCTTAAAACTTTTAAGTTGCACCTAAGCAAGGAAAGCTGATATTGTGTGCCAATTTTATGTCTTTATCTCCTCTTCTCTTTTTATTACTCCTTCATATAGAGTAGGAGATCTAAGTGATTAACTGAGTTTCCCTATCAACCACAAGCTTCACAACATTGCATTTATTCTCCATGCATCTGGCATCTATTGAGTGGATGTGTATGCATTGGGGGGGGGGAGATGTTTGAAAAACAATTTCTTGCATGGCTACCCCTTCTTTCCGATTCCTCCCCCTACCAAGGAAAAGACACCCTACACTCCTGTATTTACACACTGAGGAAAGCTTCAATAGCTATAACAAGTTGTGATATTAACAGTGTATTTCTTATGTGGAGTCAAGCCATCTTAAATACTGCCTGAAACATGTTAGTTCGCCCAGCCGTGACTAGGCTGGAAAATTATAGTAATGGCCTGGATCCTGAACAAAGAAAATAACATCACTGAAATACAGTCATTCTCTTGACTCAAACAAATGCAATTTTAATGGTACTTAAAAAGAAAACCTGCCATGTTGGAAGAAGAATTTGGTACTGTAAGGACAAGTGAGTGCAGTACATACATAGATAGTAAAGATAGGCCAAAAGATGTTCATGTTGGTATTATTTTTTTTACTCTAATCATGGGAAGGGGTTAAATTAGAAACAAGAATCAGGAAATTCAATTTAACTTGACACTGCATGCTTAACTTGCATGCTTGTAATAAAAAGGGCATGGGTCCTTAAGTTAAGGGGTATAATGTCAGTTTTGACTCAACATTCTCTGCTTTTAATAATGTAATAATACTTCAAATTTATAGAGCACCTTTCACCAGTAATATCCTGAGGGTACTGGCTGGATCCACAGAGGGAGAGCTTACAAAATGCACAGTAAGAGCAAAGACCACAACAGCTGCTGTTAGCTGGGGAACCCCTAAAAGACATGTTGAGAGGGCCAGTAAATAAATAGCCTGCTTAGACAAGGTGATCCCAGAGCACAGGAAGATTTTAGGAGAACTGGCTTGGTCTTCCCATATTTTCTTCATGCATCTGTGGGAAACTTTTACATGGGTATTTAAAACTTTTAAGAGAATTTACATATCTTCATAGACTCAAGCCAGAGAGCTGAGTGGAAAATTCTCTTCTATATTTACTAGTGTCTCCCACCACCTGCACCAAATGATTTTGTATTTATTTTGTAGTGGTGGTCCAGGCTTAGGTACAGACCTCATTAGCCTACTCGGGTGGTATTTCCACTCAGCAGACACTAGGGAACAGATCACATCTCCTTTTCCTTCCAGCCAGGTTCTTCACTCAATGCTGTCATACCACCTGCAGAGATGAAGGCAAAGAGTAGGTAGGACTAAAGCTGCTAGAGCTTTCTGAGGGCCTCCAAACCAGGGAGCCTCCTTTCAGACAATGGAATCAGCTCTCTCATGTCCGTATGTTGTAGCACGTATGTCTCCAAGGCACTTCCTTTATGTGCCCTCACAACTCTCCTGGAGGCAGCTCCATAGCATCCTATACCTGAAAATATACCATACAATCCTACACCTGAAACTGGTGATGTCTACACATGTGCCAGACCCAACTGCACTTATTTATATGCCTGCTTTCTCCTGTGCTATCTACTTAATGGTGAGGATTGCATCACTTAAAGGCAAGTAGGTGGTGAAATGGATAGAGCCTAGAAGTAAAAGGACCTGAGTTAAAATGTAGTCTTAGACATTTCTAAATCTATTTCTAATCTATTTAGAAATTTCTAAAATATATAGAAAAATATATAGATTTATAGAAATATAGAGAAAATAATATATATATATTCTAAAATATAGAATCTATTTAGAAATTTAGAAATCAGCTGTGTGATCTTGACAACTTATTTAACCTTTTCCTGCCTCAGTTTCTTCAACTGTAAAATGGAGGCCAGCATATCACCTACCTCACTTGTGAAGACCAAATGAGATAATATTTGTAAAACATTTAGCACAGTATTGGTACTTAGTAGGTGCTTAATAATGTTTGTTGAGTATTGACTGATTGATTGTTTTGGTTCTGTGGGAGATATGAAGATGAATTTATGAAGGCTCCCAATTTTAGGACTGGAGCAGTATTTGTCTCTCTTGCTCTCGCTCTTCCTCTCTCTTGCTGAGGCAATGTGGTTAAGTGACTTGCCCAGTGTCACACAGCTAGGAAGTGTTAAGTGTCTGAAACCAAATTTGAACTCAGGTCCTCCTGACTTCAGGGCTGGTGCTCTATGCACTGCACCACCTAGCTACCCCAATATTTCTTTTTTTAAAAAAGACCAGGGATTCCATTTTTTTAAATCTTGGTAAAAATGTACATATGACTGTTCTGTTTTTCAAGTTGAACTTCTGAGTTTGTCCTGTGAAATAGTGAAGTTGGTCTGTTGTTTAGCCAGCCACAGAAACTTCAGATTATTTTCTTCCACTGTCATTAGCAGCAAAAATAAGGACTATCTATAAGATACCTTCTAGTTCTAAGGTTCAATGTGTGTTTTCGGGTAGCCTCAAACCATGAGATTGTTGGATTTTATTGTGCATGATGTCTCCCTTGGAAAGCCACTTGATAACAAAGAGTGCTTCACTCAGAGGCAATTGGATGGTACAATGCATAGAACTCCAGGTATGAAATCAGGAGAACCTGCTTAAAATCTGGCCTCAGATACCTACCAGTGGTGTGCTAGCTAGGTAATAAGATTAATGTATTCTGTTATTTTAATGGACATTTTAGACTGGATCATTCCTCCAGCTATCAGCTAATCTTTAATCGAAAGCATATAATAGCATCAAAAAGTCAGCATTTTACAAAGGATGATATGCATTTCTACCACTAGCTAAAGATATTTTTTCATGATTGTGTAAACCCTGCTGACTGATCATGTTTTCTATTCACTGAGCTTGCTTGAAAATAGAAAAAGGTAAATAAAAAAGTAAACTACAGTAATGGAGGAGGGTAGACAAGACCTGGTATTTCATTCATATAAGGATCATAAAATGAGAAAACTTTCTCTGCCAATGTATAGTGCATTAGCACCTTCAATTTTAAAATGTTACTTGGAGCCACTGAGAGGTTAGGTGATTTTTTGATGATTTCACAGTCAACATATGTCAAGGGCAGACCTTGAATCAAGGTCTTTTTGACTGAAAGACTAAAAGAAGCCATATAGCAAAATAGATACAGAGGTGTCTTAGAATCTGAAACACCTGGTTTTGTGCTAACTCTGGAACATTGAATAAGTAATTTAACTTCTCTCAGCCTCTGTTTCCTCAATACAAGAATAGTACGTATCTCACCTTGTAAAGATTCAAAGAAATAATGAAGTGACTGGTAAACTTCAAAATGTCATATAACAGGTGGTATCATAGTTGTCCTGAAATAGTAATATTAATGATTCATATTGTGTTTTTTTTTCTCTGAAAAGAAAAAGAAAAGATGTTTTATTCTTGTTCATTTATAGAAGCCTCCTGATAAAATCAACTTCTAATAGCACTAGAGAGTAGCACACAAAGTATGTTGCCTTCCTTCCAATCCCTAACACATCTAAGGATGAGCAAAGGTTTTAGAGGACATCCCTCTCAAATGGAAACTTTTCATGCCTGGTCTCAACCCAAAGATGAATCACTGTTCAAAAGTTTAGGCAAACTCCATTCACCCAAGCAAAGCAATTTCCCTAGAGCAATGTTTGAACCCCAAAGGGTTCATGAGTCCAGTGCAGATAAGGATTCAGAAGTTAAGATGTTGACTTTGAAATACAGCCAACTTATTCCAAATTAATTTGACTTAGGAATCTTATAAGAAAATCTACTTTCAGGAAAGCACTCTCAAGTTTCAACTGTGTGGAAAATACCATGGGAAGAGTAATTCCCTAAGTCTAAGATATGGCATAATTACAATAATAACTATTGTTTGTATAGTGCTTTTCATATATTATATCTTTTGATCTCCACAACAATCCTATGAAGTCAGTGTTTTTATTATCCCCATTTTACAGATGAGGAAACTTTCAGAAGGGAAATCTTCTGTATAGGGTAATTCCAAATCTACATTCTATCCTCTGTGCCATCTAACTTCTCCTTATACAACCTAGTTCAAGGCATAATAGATATTTACCAAGAGTATCAAAAGTTCTTACTGAAAGCTCAAGCTCATCTAAATTCTTTTCCCTTCATTATGAACCCAGCAGCCATTCCTCCTTGGTGTGATACTCCTGTCAACAAGTACGCCAATAGTCAAATAGCAACTCTACTTGGACTCTCTCATTAAACTCAACCAAATAGGTCATATTTTAGAGCAATCACATAAATGATCAGGAATAAAGGGTCTTTGTAAACACTGGACATAATCATCTATAAAAACATGGAAAAGAGTATTAACATTTATGGTAATGGAAATTCCATTGAGTGGAATATTATTCATGGCTAGGAGATGAAAGGAATTGTATTTTTTTTATTATACCTGATTTTTCAGACCAGGTGGTTGGGAATTAGAGGAATAGTGAAGTGAAGGAGGAAGGAATAGGAAATTTACTATATCTCCCAAGGAATAAAGTCAACAAAAAACCACTGGTTTATCATAATTTTAAAATGGACTGTATCTGATTAGCAAACTTATGAGATATAATATAGTAGTCTTGCCACTTATAGCATCTATGACCTTGTATAAGCACTTGATATCTCTGGGCTTCAGTTTTTCCATCTGAAAAATGAGGAGTTTAAACTGGATGTTTAAACTCTAAAATCTCTTCCAATTCTAAATCCTTTAATCCCATTGTTTTTGGCCAATCTAGTAGCCTAACTGCCCAAATAAGAAAATGTTCTCAATGAAAATGTGACAGAAATAGAGTCAGTAAAGGAATACTCATTCTACCACAAGAGCAACCTTATAACTTCTTTTTTGTGTAGACAAGGTTACTATCAAAAATATCTCTGTTTATTACAAACTGGGATGACTAGGAACATGACCTCACTAGAGACCCAGGAAATTGATGAATCAGAAAATGAAAGGGAGTGAAAGGAAGCATTAGTACTTAATAAATCATGCTAAAATAAATCTTAGGTAGTTGAACCCATAAAGATGGAAGTAGAGGAGGTAGAATTGAGCAGAACTAAGTTGTTTTTACAATATTGTAATATCATTCCTTGTTTCTCCTTCACTAGCTTTCACTAGATTTGACTAGAAAACATATGATGGGAAGGAAGATCCATAATGGAGTCCACAGTATAAATTGCTCTGAATTCAAAATGGGCTAAGCCATAGTATAAGGTGTGACTGAACTGCAAAGTAATGATATTATTTTGATCCTGATTCATAGAAATACCTAAGATATCAATTAATTAATTAAAAAGTACAAAGTATCTACTACATCAAGTATTTGACTAATTCTATCCTTGATGGATGGTAATATGAGACAGTTATTTAGTCTAGTGTGGGGGCTAGCAAAGAAAGTCAAATCAGGTCAGCTTCCTGTTTTAAATGCAGTATTATTACATTTTAAAATGTAAAAACCATTGTTAGCTTTGGGGCCATATAAAAACAGGTAGAATATAGTATGCTGTTCTCTGATCTAGTGAATGGAGTGCTGGACTTAGAATCAGGAAGATCTGAGTTTGAATTCTGTCTTAGACATTTTCAAGGTGTATGATCCTGAACACTTGTGTATTGTGAAATTTGGACTGGGCTTCTAAGGTCCTTTTGAGTTCAAAATCTTTTAAACAATCTATAATATCACCTAAAAGCAAAAAATTCTAGATAGGAAGACTCAGAGTTATCTAGTCCAATGTCCTATACAACAAAAAGAATCTTTTCTTTTTAGAAATGATCTAGCTTTTTACCTTCAGCACTTCCAGTGATAGAAATTCAATCTATCAGGAGGCAGTCAATTTGTTCTATTTTTTTTATACGGTTCAAACTATTAGAAAATTCATCTTTACTATATGCTGAATTGAACCTTCCTGTAAATCCCACTATTGGCCTGAGTTCTGCCTTCTGGAGCTTCTCAAAATTAATCGAATTCTTCTTCTATATGACAGCTCTTCAGATATTTGAATACAGTTATCACATCTCTGCTAAGTCTTCTTTTCTCCAAATTAAACATCCCCAAGTCCTTCAGCTATTCCTCAGATGATGTAGTTTCTAGACCCCTCATTATTTTGGTCATTCTCCAAGTTGTCAATAATCCTTTTTTTTTTTTAAATGTGTTGTCCAGAATTGAACACAATACTCCAAATGTGGTCTGAATAGTTATGGGTAAATGACCCCTCTTTTACTGGTTATAAGAACTGTCTCTTATTATTACTATGTGTTTAATGTAACTTTATAATATTACAAAACTGAAATCATAGGATTCTATAAAACCTCTCTCCTTGGCAGAGAGAAGGAAAGAGAAGGGAGCCTGACTGTTGATTCATCCATCCAAGAACTCGAATGAAGTAAGTAGGTGTTGCTGGTAACTGAAGCTTGTAAAGACATGAATATTCTATTGCTGAATGAATGAATGTGTAGGGAGTAGTGTAGGGACAATAATATATTGTCCACATAAATTATCAAAATATGGCTTGCAGGGAGAAATTGATAAAATGTTTATAGAATCCTACTTACCCTTCCCTAAGGAAGATGTTGAATTCTACATGGTGGATGATAATTTCAGAGGAGGAAAAATGACATAGGACTGGCCACTCTGTCTCCGTTTCTGTTTGAGAGTAAATATGTTTGGTCTAGGGGACTTTTTTTTTCAAGCTCCTTGTACCCTAATTGCTATCTCTTAAAGTTTGGGAAAGAATATTCCAAAGCTTAAACCTACAAAATTAACTCCTTCCTACCAAATACTAATTACACAAAAGACTATGACATGTATAAAATGCAAACAAAACAATTATTTATCCAAACAGATAGCAAACAAAAATCAGAGAATGTCTACTGCTGAGAGCAATAATTTTCAGAATATGGCACAAGAACTTAGAGGTATCAATAAGATTTTTTTATGGGATAAGCATCAAAGTCATTCTCATACTAATACTAGGTGGTACAGAAGATAGAGGGAAAGAAACTATGCTTAGGCTTAGAATTAGAAAAGCTCATCTGAATGAATTCAAATCTGACTGCAGACACTTACTAGTTATATGACTCTGGGCAAGTCACTTAAGCCTGTTTATCTCAGTTTCCTTATCTGTAAAGTGAACTAGAAAAAGATGTGGCAAGCCAATCCAGTATCTGCCAAGAAAACCCCAGATGGGGTCACAGAAAGTCAGACATGGCCGAACACCGATAACATTATTTAGATATTAAATACTCTTCCCTTTTCCAATTAAATATCTGTATGGCCAAATTTTCCTCATATTGTTCAATCAAAACAATATATCACCTTAAAGTAACTGTAGAAGCAGATATAAAAATCCAGTTGTCTTCAATTTGTTGCTAAGTACTTTAGTCATGTGTCACTCTTCACAAGCTTATTTGGGATTCCCTTGACAGAAATACTGGAATGGTTTATCATTTCCTTTTCCAGCTCATTTTATACTGAGGAAGTTGAGGTAAAAAAAATTTTTGAGTGAGTTTTCCTGGCTTCAGAATGGATGTTCTAACCATTATACCCTAGCTATTCAATGTCTTCCATTAAGGAAAATTTAAAGAGAATTGAAAAAAAGTAAAACAATGCTATTTTTCTATATGTTTTTTGTTTTGGAAAATATATTTCTCTTATAAAAATGTAGTTTACATTAACATGTAATGGGTTTATTATTGTTATTTTAAATTAATTAATAAACTTTTAAAAATTTTGTCATTTTCATATTGATGGTTATATTCCACATAAGCAAAAGCCATCTAGGATACTTAATATTTTTTAAAGTATAAAAAAAAATCCCAAGACCAAAAAGTTTGAGAACTACTGGATTAGAATATATAGAAAATTAAACCAGAGTGAATGAGATCTTTGGATATCTTGAATTATTGGTAGAGGTAGGGAGGATGGGGATGGGAAGATAACTCTAAATCCAAAACCCTCTCAGTTTAGGTTCAATGTTGGGATAAAATGAGATGCTAACTCATTAAAAGCCCGGACCAGCTAGCAATGAAGGTTTACTAACAGAAAAAGAATGTGCTTCAGAGATGCAGTAGTGATTAGCGATTCCCCTCCTTAAGTCTGGTGACTCCTGTGGTCTTGGACACCCACCAAGTTTGAGAGGCAGAGAATCCCCATGGCTTGGGCTTTTTGATGGTCTTAAACCAGGAAGTTGTATCAGGGAAGCTGGAGCCAATCATATTTTGGGGGAAGGGATGAAGCTATACCAGGGAACCATTAGGAAGTTGTTGGATGTGGGGGAGGTTGTGTGTGGGAAGGGAGCTACATCAGGATAAGAGGAGCTATTTCAAGAAACAGCTCAACCAAGAGAGAAGCTCTGATCTTACCCACTAGGAAATTTCCCAAAGTTCATAGGGAGATTGAGGTACTAGTTCTTCTTTAGGGTTACAACTCCACAGGTTTCCTCCAGAGGAGACTCTAGACTAGAGCCTAGTGGTAAGAAAGAAGGATCTAGTTCATCTTCAAAGCCATGCAATAGTTCCATCCTTCATATAATACAATGTGTACATTGCAACAGCCCACAAAATGCTCCATTTCAAACCTTGACTATGAATGAATGAATGAACAAATGAATAAAAAGCATTTTCAATATTTAATATGAGATAGTCCTTGCTCTTCTGGAACTCACATTCTAATGAGGAAAGATAAGTTACAAAAGGTTTTAGCTTCAAGTTGGATGGAAGGTCCCATGGTTCTTAGGCTTCTGAGTCAAAGTAGATGGCAATGAATCTTCTTTAATGTCATTTTCATAGATTAAAACATATGGGTTGCTGATGACCCATACATTTTAGCAGTGTCATGGACAATGGCAGAGAAAACTTTTATCCAGTGAATTTTTAGTAGCTGTGGCTACTTTCAGAATACTCTTTCAGAAGTATTTGTCAGGCCATATCTCCATGGAGTGGTTGCTTTTCTGGTAAAGGTTACAGAGTATAAAGCATATTAAGCACCCTTTATAAAATGCCTACTCTGTGGCAGGCACTGTGCTAAGCATCGGAGATGCAAAAGAGATAAAATCTAATAGGGAAACAACAAGCAAACAAATATATACAAATAAGTTCTAGCAGGACAAATAAGAAATAATCAACATAGGGAAGGTGTTAGAATTAAGAGGGGTAAAGAAATAATTCTTGTAAAAGAATGCATGTTAGCTTGAAAGAAGACAGGCGGCAATGGAGACTGCAAGAGAAAATACCTGGAAATCAAGAGATGGAGTTTGTGGAACATTCAGGAGGCCAGTGCCATTAGAGTGAAGTGCTGTGGAATAAGGTGTAAGAAGAGTAAAAAAGGTAGGGAGGAATTGGTTATAAGCAGGGCCAGTGGTGGTGAGGAAGAAGGATAAGTGCCACCATTCCCAAGGATCTTGTGCTTATCCAGAAGACAAAGACAGCTGTTCCAGAGATGAGTTTGATAGTGTCAAGGAATGTGGCCCCCTTCTAGATAATGATACTCTCCTCAGTGATAGCTTATTGGGTCTGGACTGGAAGCAAAGCCAATAATTATCGTCAGGGGTTGAGGAAGGACACTGATGTTTCCAAGGTTCTTAGGTTCAGAAATTAGGACTTTCTATATTAGAATGTGATGGGAAATGTTGATTAAGTGATAGTAGTGGTGGTTTGACTTGCTTGGCAATGCTGCCTTCTGTCTTCCCCTCAGAGTGCCCTGCTCCTTTAGGTAGACTGGCTGGCTTGCTCTTTGGGTGGTTGTTGGTCATCATTTGGTGAAGATGGAAGGTCTTTTTTGATTAACAAATGAGTTCATGGCTAATGAGGTCTTTGGAATCTAAAAACAAAACTTAATGAGAGCTTCATAGTGTTTTGAAATGGAACAAGATAATCATTCATTCAAGGAACTTCCATAGAGCAAAGTGGAGAAATGTAGAGTGCCACAGATAGTAGGAGAACTCTGGACGAGGTACAAGACCCTTTAGCCCAGAGGGAACCTGCTAACAATGTCTGTTTCCCCTCCCCATCTCCCCAAGGGTTCTCAGCCTTCCTGAGAAGTCAGGAAGCAGTGACAACCTGTGTTGTTGTTGAAGCAGAGTGATACTAAGTGGCAAACAGACATCTACATACAATAGCAAGTTGTTTATGTGGTCCTGCATGTGTAGTATATAGTTAGCACATATACAGTGTTGCTTTGATTATATGAAAGTATTAGGGTTTATAAAGCTGAGAGAATTTTAAATAAATTGACTCTGTGTTTTGACTGTCCTCATGGGTCCCAGCTTCATCACTCCTCCATTAAGACCAAGGACTCGAGCTGGTCTCGACATTTGGTATCCCAACATGGGGTCCTAGAAGGTACACAACAGAGAAAGAAAGTTCAAGAAAAAAATAAGATCATGGCAGGGGTCTCCCAGATAACTACAAGCCATGTAGTTTCTGAGAAGCATAAGTCCGGTTGTCAGACTCATTGATAGGGGTGATAGGTAGAGAAGTGATTTCACCAAAAGGACTGGTTCAAAGATTGGTTACTCCATTTGCTTCTGGCAAACTAATAGGACGGAGAAAAACATATTAAAATCAAATTGAGTACTAGCATGGTCAGATAATAAATTTTCAGAACTGAAAGTCAGGACAGATGAACTGCTACTAATTAACTTACCTGAGTGATCTCCCTGGACCTCAGTTTTCCTTTTCTGCAAAATAAGAGGATTGAACAAAATCAATAATTCTTTGTCTTTGTTGTGTACAGGACATTCTTTGCAAGTCTGATGAAGTCCACAGTCATTCTTGAATTGATGTACTTAAATGTATACAAAATAAAGAACATCACATAGGAAACCAATTATGCTGAAAAAGATTCATTTTTTTTAAATTGCCTATGTATACCAGATTAATAATTCCTAGAAAAGATGATCAAGGTTTTGTGTTTTTTTTCCTGACTCTAGCATGATGCTCATACAATTCCAGGATATCCATGGATCAGAAAGAACAAAACTATTAGGATATCCAAAACTAGTGCAGAATGTTCTGAAACTCAAAGGATGAAAACTTGGAAACTATTTGAAAAGAGTCTGTTGTCTTGAAGCCTAGGGAAAGGAGAAATCTTCAAAAGGATTCTGACTTCAAAATTGTCAGCATAGGTGATGGGATGAGTAATCTGCAAAGTCCTTGAAAGATGGCCTAAAGACATTCATGAAATCCCTAAGGACCAAATTGGGGATCTTAGTAGGATCTCCAGAGATGGATATAAATCTGAAGAAGTTTCTAGAAGATGTTAAGAATCCTTCCAATCTTAGTAATCTATAACTTTTTCAGGTAGAAAGTTTTTCATCTTAATCCTTTGCCCAGAACACAGAAACTTTGGGTAGACTGACTGAGAATATTATTATTATTATTATTTATAATGAGTATTTTCATAGGACCTAAATGTTTACAAAATGTACTCTTTACATCTCAGTTCATCTTTATAAAAATCCTGTGAGGTAGATTTTATTGTCCCTATTTTACAGATGAAGAACTGAGACTGAGAGGAGAATCACTCAGTTTTAAGTATTTGAGGCAGGTATTCCTGCCTTCAAGTCAATTAATGAAAAAGAGAATTCATTATAGAGACCTAAAGAAGACAATAACTACCTCTCACTATATTTTTAGAGAAGTAAAGATTTCATTTTTAAGAAGCATATAATTTTATATTTTTTTCTTTTATTTGCTATTTTAAACTTGTTTCATGTTGCCGGCAGTAAAAACCACTACAAAACCCAAAGCAAATGCTTATTTGAGAGAGAGCAAGATGGGGAAGATGTCAGAAATTTATTTCCCTTTCCAAAGAAGAAGTGGATACCAGGAGAATGGACTTAATAAAGGCTCTGAGGATAGGAGGAAATGGAGAGCATGGCAATCTGTCCCAGAGCCCAGGACAGCATTATATGACATACCTATTATATAACATCAGTACAAGGGACACAGAGACAATTAGCTCCCTCAATCTGGATAATACTCTATTAATGAATGCAAAAGTATTAACTTTTTTGGCTGGCATATAACAGTAACAACTCAAAGCTTAGATTCATCTAAAAACACTAGATTTCATAACTATGTTTTTCATAAATTCTTTTCTCTGCAAAGAAAAGTGTAGCCATTCAATTTGGAACATCACAGTCCCAGGCATATTTCTAGTGGAACAGAAAATGTCACTGAAGATGAGAAAAATAGAAAAAGAAGTTAGAATCAACCAGCTCTCTAAAGTAGAGGTTCATGTCAGAACAGATGCAATTAAAGGACTGATTCTCAAGGAATCTAGAGTGAAAGATAGTAAAGAAATAGAGAAAAAAAGCTCAGATCTCAGTATTATATAACAGGGGTCAGTTCCATTCCCAGGAAGAATATGCCTAGAACTTTCCTGAAAACATCTGGAAACTCCAAGAACATGATAATTCATCACATGGAAATTATGAAAATAATTAACTTCCTAGTTGCTTCCAGGAAGCTGCCTGTGGTAGTCCAACACTCAAAATACTTGATTTTTCAGGAAGATGTGGTAAACCCCAGGTAGTACCTTAGTCTTTCCCTGCCACATGGCTGAGGGGAGAATGGAGTTTACATTTGTTAAAATAAATTGTTTCCATATGTTTAAAATGACTGTACATGTATAAACTGTATCAGATTTCTTGCTGTCTTGAGGGGGGAGAAGTAAAGGGAAAGAGAGAAAAAAAATTGGAACTCAAAATTTTACTAAAACTATCTTCACATGTAATTATAAAAATAAAACACTATTGGGGGAAAAAAGAGAAAAACTCCTAGCTCAACATGTCAGCTTCAATTCTTTAGGTGGCATGATATGAAATGAGGAAGATAAGAAAGTATTGGTCATCCTGTTCCCCTCCATATTTCTTCTTTTAAGCAGGTAACCTCCTATAATAGTCTGGAGGTCTATAAGTACAGCAGCAGAGTACATAATAGATGGATGGATGGATAGATGGGGCATTTATTAAGCATTTATAATACTTCAGGCACTGCACCAAGATCTAGAGATACAAATAAAAGAAAAAACAGCTCTTGTCCTTAAGGAGCTTACAATTTATTGACAGAAGACAGATATAAAATGGAGAGCTAGAAAAGGGAGAGAGAATTTACACAAAGGAGATGAAGTCCAAGAGTAAGCAATGGAGATTATCCAGAGGAGGACAACCAGGATGGAAAGGTCTTGAGTTCATTACATGTGATGATCATTGAAAGGAACTGGAATTGTTTTGGTATGGATTAAAAAAAATCAGAGGGAATGTGGAAATTGTTGTGAAATATCTGAAGAGCCAGCATGTGTTAGAGAGATTAGATTTATTCAACAGAGGAAAATGGGAGAAGTTGCAGAGACAAATTTGCACTTGATATCAGGAGGAAATTTCCTAACATTTAGACCTATCCAGAAGTCAAATGTACTGCCTTGGCAGATCATGGTTTTCTCTTCCTTCAAGCACAGAAACTAGATGATAACTTGTTCCACGTGTCCTACTATTCCTTTGGTCTTTGAGTTAGACTAAATGGCTTTATGAAGTTCCATTCAAATTTTCAAATTCTGTAATTAAAGTTCTTCACTAGCAGAATGAGCTATCTTGGGAGGCAGCAGGCTCTAACTTATTTGAGGTTTCCACCAAAGGCTGGGTTGCTATTTACTGAATTTGTTATGTAGTAGATTCTTATTCAAATATATGTTGAACTAATATTCAGCATATACCTGAATATGTATTTCTGAGGTAATCTGGATTTCTATGATTCTATGATGCCTTTGGTTATCTAGGTGGTATAGTAGATAGAACCCTGGGCTTGGAATCAGGAGAACTCACCTTCTTGAGTTCAAACTAACCACAGATGTTTACTTCCCCTATGACCCTGGGTAAGTTATTTAACCCTGTTTGCTTCCATTTCTCCATCTGTAAAATGAACTGGAGAAGGAAATGGCAAACCACTCCAGTATCCTTGCTAAGAAAACTCTAAAATGGTATCACAAAAAGTTGAACATGACTGAAATGATCAAACAGCAACACTGCTTTTATCCCCAAAGTCACTGATCAGAAAGTTGAAGCATATGAAACTATCTAACATCCTACTCGATATCTTTGCCCAAGTTGACATCAATATATAAATCTACTTTTCTGAGTATAGCTGTTCAACCAGTTACCAGTCCACTTAATTCTATTATCCAGTTCACTTTGGGTTTTTGGTCCACAGGAGAATCATGAAAGTCTGTCAAATACCCTGCTGAAATTTAGATTTATCATGTCTATAGCATCCCTGGTACAATGATGCTTAGCAAATGTACCGAGTGCCTCTTAAACTACTTACCACAAGGAAGAGGCTATGTAGCTTGTTTCCTGGAGAGTCATGATGACATATAATGGAAGTGACTTAGAGAGACCTTGGAACAAACACAAACATTCTGTAAGTGATTCCATTTTGCTAACCACAGACTGGTTTCATTTTCTCTCCAGCTGCTCTCTCTTGATTTGACTCTTTCACTGTCAGACATGTGGCCCGGTAAAACAGGACTCAAGCTCAGTCTTTTTCCGTTTTTAATTCAACTCTAACTTAACTTATGATTGAGGTCAGGAGAGCAAGTCTCCAGGTATTCCAGCTTCTTAATGCCCGGGTTTAGTGTCAGAGCAGCATCTATGTCTCAAGGAGCAAGAAAGTGACTGGGATACAGCTCAGGTGAAAGAATAACTAACTCAGTAACAATGTTACTTTCAGATGTGAACTTGATGGTGATAGTGCTACTTTGGAACTGAGCTAAGTCTGAGCCCACTCTCCCTAGAGACCAGGGAGGATAGGGGAGAGCACACCACTGAGTTTTGAGGTTGGAGGGAATGTTTGAACTTTTGTTCTTGCTATCTCTCTGAAGAAAATTCTTTAGTAAAGTTTGTTAAGTTTAGTTGATGTTAAGTGGTTAATGGAACTGAGGGTACTGTTTCTTGCTCCTTAACAATGAAGGAAACATAGCTGGTGGGAGCTTAAGCCAGTTTTCTTAAAGAAGGAAAACTCACTAGGTATCCCTAAAACTCTGAAGGGGAGATGTAGCAACCTGACTCTGGGAAAGCTGGTCCACAGCATGTTTGCTATACAAGTAACTCTGTAAAAAATGGAAATCAGATTAGATGGGATGGGTGTGTGTGTACCTGTTGGCTTGAAAAAGTGACTTCTTTCTTTTGAGTACTCACAAAGTGTCTTTAAATAACCCATTCTAGAATTCTGTCAAATTGGCTTTCCATTCAGTAGTTTTAAGATTCTATCATTTTTGAGAATCTATCATTTATCTGGCTCTGACAAGTGGTATAAAATGGGTCCCTCTTCTGGATCCTTTATTTGGAGATTCATTCTTAGTTGGGAGGTCCCTCTACTTTTTTAGACATAAGTTAAACCTCAAACTATGTGCTCATGCATATGGCTTCACACACTAACATGAAGTTACTTCTTATCAGCAGACACTACCCTACTCACTTTACCATCTTCAGTCGCAATGGACTCATACCCTACAGCCCCACCCATTTTGAATATATGTAGGACACAACAAAATCAGTCACCCAGTATTATGTTTGTCCTCTTTTGGCACATTATTAATGAGGGTCTCCAAGTGTTCAGATCTTTTTTTTTATCTCATCAGGGTTTATTATGGCAGGAGCATGGTTATGGTAGTATGGCACTTTATTGCAAATGGTAACAGCGTTGTCATAAGCCTGACATTCACTCCTTTTGTGAAGCATACAATCTTGCTGACTACACTGAATCTGATTGTGAAATCTACATTCTTCATCATGTGGCCACTTCAGAAAAACATGCATCCAGCTCTGCTTCAGTAAGCTGATCTTCATTTGCCAGCCTTGTTGCACTCAGGGCAGTTAATTGAATTCTGCTAACTATTGGTACATGGAATGTGCATGTATTTATATACATGTATTCATTATGTACATGAAATCCAGTAGACTTGAGAAGCAGTTTTCGTTGTAAGAGAACTCAACAAGTACCAACTACATTTCATTCATTCAATTGATCAAAGTTAATCACACACTGAACTCAAGATAGACAAACTTATGATTATAAAAGTTTGGGAGATTCTAGTTCCTTTGGTTAGAGCTTTTTGATGGGGGAGCTTCTGCTTTTGAGAAGATGACCACTGACGAAAATAATCATAAGTCTTGGTTTTGTGGAAGACCTTTATCCTGTGGGAATTGTGGACAATTAGAGCTTAGATGAGATAGAAAATTACCTACTCAATAGTCCTCCCAGATGGCTTCATGTATTTATGGTTAAAGGTGTCACTCTCCTGAAAGTTTATAACAGTTATTATTGCTATTTAAAATTATTTGTTTTTCTGTTAGTGTGCACTTGTCAGAACTTTCCTGTTTTGAAATTTTCCTTTGTGTGTGTTTTAGATTATGCATTAAGCATCTTTCTGCTCCATCTTTTGGTCAGGCCCTAAATCTGAGCCATTTACCCTCTATCTTCCCACTCCTAAAGGTCAATATTTTTCCTAACAAATACATTAAGAATAAAATTACAGACCTAGATTGCTCTAAGAGGGTTATATTTATCATCATAGGAGTTAGAGACATTTAGTCTGGATATAGTAGAACTCCTCATCTGAGAAATACTCTGACATCTGAACTGTTAATGAATGATCCTAGATGTTACATATATGGTGGCAGACAGGATTTTGTTTTGAGCTAGAACATAAGACTTATCCTAGTGAAATCCAGAGATGGGTAAAACCTGGCAGTAGCTGTGGGTCTATCCCTCATCCCTATCAAAAGTTTGAATCCACATTCTTTTCCCAATTAGTGAAGAAATAGAAGCCAGATGGTTTTAATTAGCATAGGACTAGGGTGACTCTGTTTCAGTGTACTATTATCTCAAGAAGGAATATTACCTTCCTGAGGCAGTCATAACAAGGGCATGAGATTATGTGGACAGTGGTGTAGGAAAAAAGACTTGGAGGATCACTAGAATTTCCACCTAGGATTGCACAGATGCTATAATAATTTCTCTAGAGTCTGCTACCTGTGTATTAATACCCAACTGGTATAGGCTGTGTACCAACTGATCTAGATAACAGCACCATATATAGTGGCCCAAATCAAAATAAGTGCCCATGAGTTATGCATGTCCCAGCCTCAGGGTATCCCAGATTCTCTAGACTCATCTCCCAATATGCTACAAGTCCAAGAATTCCAAGATTAATGTTCAATTCATTGACACCTTACTACTTTCCATTTGATATAAAATTTCCTCATACAAAGTAATGGCTGCCATGAAGAAGAGATATTGTCCCTCATTTTGCCACAGGGTATTCTGGAAAGGCCATAGAGAGAAGCATATTTCATTTCATCCCAGCTGATTTACCTCTCAAAACTCTTTGCAGTATCATTCCTAATAAGAATCAGATGGGAAAATTATCTTTTAATCAGGAAAACCCCTCACTCGTATTGCTCCCATTCCCTGTTGCCTATGAGCCAAATATAAAACAGCAATAGGCAAGTGTTTCCAATCTTTGCTCCAGCTTTCTCCCCATGGAAGCAGCAGCTTGGCTTGCACAGTGAAAGGAAATGTTTTCCGTGGAAAACAATGCCAGGACAGGGAGAACAGTGTATTCTTACGATATTTAATATAATAACCAGCCAGTTAGAAAATCAGTGGAGAAGCAGCCAAGGAAAGGAAGTAGAAGGATAAAGAAGAGGGTGCAAGTCAGAGCAATGAGGAAGGCAGAAGAAAAGTAGGAAAACCATCTCTTAAGTTCAAGATCATGGACCTAGTCTTCCCATGAGCCAGAGGATTCTTGAAAGGGCATATTTGTTCAACATAAATCACATAAGAGAAATTTAACATTGTGACATAAACCAGGAGTTCTAAAACTGGGAACTGAAAATGTATTTTTAAAATATTTTGATAATTTTATTTCAATAGAATTAATTTCCTTTATAATATTATATATTTTATGCATTTAAAAGCATATATGTTATAAATAAAAAGCTATAATAAAAAAACATATACTGTCATAGGTATCACTAGACTGTCAAAGACACAAAAATTTAAGAACCCCTGTCACAGATGATTTCTTTTAAGAGAATCAGACTAACAAAATTTCCCATTTTGTAATGATATCTCCTTATGCAATAAGAAAATCCCATAGATCATTTTGCTACATAAGAGAAAATGAAGGCTTACACAAAAAGTGATGAGGAAGGTTTAGACAAAAAAACTTTTGAGAGAAGTACATTTTCTTTCTTAGGTACTTCCTCTCACTCTAATTATCTTGGCATAAAAATTTAACTCAGCTACAAATTCAACTATGGACGTTCTCTATGTAGCAATTTTGAACCTTTCAAAACACCAGAACATATTAGGAAAGAAAAAGAAAAATTATGTGGGAGAGCCACCACTTACAGGAATTTTTGTCAGGGACATGAAGATATAGGTACCACAAACATTAGTTGGGAGAGTAGTATAGAAAATGATTGCATTGTCTTCCCTGTTTGTATCAAGAGTAATTAATAATAGTCTGTCTTTTCACTTGTCTCTATTAGAAAAACAACAACAATAACCAGGAAAGTGTTTTCTCCTCTTTTTTCCTTCTTTTTGATTTTGATTTCTTGGATCCCATAGTGTTTCTCAAAAAAGCAGCAATTCAGTGTTATTCATAGCAACCATCAAAATATCAACATGCAACTGAGGTCTGTGATAGAGTTCCCAAACACCCTACCAGTGATAAAGATAAATTGACTAAAAGCTTCTTCTTGAGTGAAAACCTCACAGTTGTGGTAATCATTGTAGATTGTGTTTTAATCTATTGAATTGCTTAAAAAGGAAAATCTTTATAAAGTATAAGAAAATGATACAAATATATTGGTGGCAGTTAAGTGGGATGAGATTTTTGTTGTTGTTGTTTTAAAGTTATTTTGTGCATCTTTTTTAAAACTGGTTTCCATTTCCCCAAAGGAATTGATGTAATACATTTGCTGAGCCAATAACATTAGAATCTAAACCGTTTTTAATGGAACTGGTTCATCCCACAAGTATTCTACTTCCATGATCAAAAACTCTGAAATTCCTTTATCCTATCATATTTTGTCATTCTAATCTTTCATGTTAACCCTCCTGAACTGATTCTTCATTTTATCTACATCTTCCAGTTCCTCCATTTCTCAGTACTTCCCCAGGCTATCATTCCTATTATAATTTCACTTCCCAGTCTCAATCTTATGTTTACTTTTTAAAAATCTTTTTTTCTAATTTTCAGTAATATTTTATTTTTCCAAATACAAGTAAAGATAGTTTTCAACATTCACTTTTGTAAGACTTTGCGTTCCGAATTTTTCTTCCTCTCTCCTTTGCCTCCCCAAGACAGCAAGCAATCTGATATAGGTTAAACATGTGCAATTCTTTTAAACATATTTCTGTATTTGTCATGTTGTGCAAGAAAAACAGACCAAAAGGGAAAAAACAAGAAAGAAAAAGCAAACAAACCAAAAAATGCTTCCACTCACATTCAGGCTCCATATTTCTATAGATGCAGATGACATTTTCCATTGCAAGTCTATTGAAATTGCCTTGAATCATCCCATTGAGAAGAATCAAATCTATCACAATTGACTATTATCTAATCTTGTTATTACAGTGCAAAATGTTCTTTTAGTTTTATATTTAACCAGTTCATCTCTACATTGATGTCTACTCTAAATACTTTGCCTCTTTATCCTATCACTACTCATGCTTTGAAAATATTCAGTCCTGGATGACACCCACTACATCTCTTCTATTCATTTGCTCCTAGACAGAGCTGGTGGAGAATACAAAGAATTAATTGGTTTATGTGCTCTAATCTCAGCTGGGCCTCCCTTCAGCAAAGCAATCCTTCATCTTTTCCCTAACTGATTCTCTATCTCTTCCCCTCAGTGACTGCTACAGGAGGAGTATTCTTTTACTCAAGTCAACTTTCCCTCAGTCTCTCTTTGATAGGCTTTTCCTAAAATAGAGGTCTTTTTATGGGAACTCCTTCTTCCTCCTTCCCTTACATTTCAAAAGCCTTTGAAAACATCATCTCATGTTATTCAGTCATGTCCAATTCTTTGTGACCCCATTTGGAGTCTTCTTGGCAAAAAAAAAAAAAATACTGAAGATTTACCACTTCCTTTTCCAACTCATTTTACAAATGAGGAAAATGAAGCAATCAGGGATTAAATGACTTGCTCAGGGTCAAACTACTAGGAAGTGCCTGAAGTCAAATCTGAACTCAGGAAAATGAGTTTGACTTCAAGCCATGAGTTCTAGCCAAGGTACCATCTAGCTGTCTATAATTCCACTACCTCTTCCTTTATTCCAGTCTTTTGAAACAGAGACATGAAAGTCAAAACAATTTTACGTTGCCATTTTGTAGTCTGTGGCTGTGATTGCATCCCTCTGCCACTGCAAATAGACCACTGTATTTTGTAGCATCTTACTGATTTGTTTGGGACAGTAAGAGACTACCACTTACCCAAAGCCTCATAGTCATTATATGTCAGAAATTTAACTTAAATCCCCTGAATGCAACTTGCCATTTATCATGATACCTCTCAGTGGTAAAAACTGAAATTTTTTTAAAATTAAAAATAATTCAATTCAGTGTTAACAGAATGGTGAAGAAACTGGCATGTTACTATACTATTTGTGAGATCGTTGATTGGATAAAATAATGACAATAATAAGAATTTAAAATTGATTATACTCTTTAACCCAACTATCCCATTGCTGGGACTATAAACTTGTAACTCACTAATCCACTTCTCAGATAATATTGTATATAATAACTCTCTGGGTTGGCTATCTTACCTGTAATCTTCTTGAATAGAAGAACTTTTTTATTTTTTTTAAGTATCTCTCCTAATCTTTCAAATGATGCTCTGCACATAACAAGTATAAAATAAATGTTTATTGTATTTCAGTATTTATTGTAGGTCATTTTGACTACCAGACATTTATTTCATCATTCCCAAGATTCCCAAACAATGACATTGAAATAAGAATGTGTCCTCTGTTTCCTTCTCGGTTCAATTAAAGAGGATGTTGTCCTCTTCTATGATCTTATGATTTTACTCAAAGCTTAGATAAATATTTATTGAATTGGACAAGAGTGTAGTGATTAAAGCTACACACCCATGGAAAGGGAGCTATCCATGAGACACCATCTGCTTCTCATTCTGCCAACAGTACTGATGGGGTCTGGGGATGACTTGCCAGATTTGGCAGGGACTTTAGATGACATTAAAAACAAGTACTGAGGATCAGCCTTGCCTCCTGTGGAGAGGAACCCTGCCTTCTTTGAGTCAGAAGAACAGACAATTCTATTTAGTTTATTATACCCTTTCAGTTAGAAGTAATTAATAAATATAATTAACAATCACCCAGCTCCTATTTTCCTGAATATTACTACTACTAATAACCCTGCTCTTCAAGATTCCTATAATCTGATTTGATTTTTGCCACCAAGATGTATATTCTATTACCATATCTCACCTTAGCTTGTCATGGATTCTGAGGTGTACCTATGTTCTTTGGAAGCTGGGTTAATGTGTGCTCTCTTTTGTTCACTTTCAAAACACCCTGAATGGAAATTGAAAGGAAACCAGTTTTACTTTATTCAAATAAAGAGTGGGCAGGATGGAGCTTGACATGTTTCCAGGATGGCCACATGTGAGGGATCTCTAGCTCTCTTCTGGAGTGTATAACTGGGAAATTATGAGATGAAAAGGATGAAGGAGACAGGGGGTGAGGGTGTGGTAAACCTCAAGACAAACAAGGCAGTGGGTCAAGAGCTAATAACTTAAGGGAGTGCATGGAGAAGAGTCTTAGAGATGATTATCACTTGAGAGATTTGGGTTAAAATCATGAGAGAGAAAAATAAAAGGGCCTATAGAGAAAATACAAAATTACCTCCAGTGAATTTAGAGGAGGAAATCTTTATCATAAAAAATATGAGAATAAAATTTAACAGGGTAGAGGGAGTTAGAAAAATAGTGACCCCATACTCTTTACAACTCTCTTGGTATATTCCTTACCTATGAAAATTGACAGTAGTAGAACTGGCATCCCAAGCATAGGATCATAAACCAAGAGGTAGAAGAATAAGATGACAGATTTGAACCCACATCCTTGGACTATGGATCCAGTGCTGTTTCTATTATCCCATTATCATTTGAAGAATCTTAATGGTAAATCCCATTTCTTTAAAATCTTTCAAAGAAAAAAATGAAAATGATTCCATGATATAGTTAATGCAAATATTGTCAACTTTCATTTCATAGATGTGAACACCAAGACATGAAAAGGATTCAAAATTATGTAACTAGTAATTATCAACACAAGGTTTTGAATTCAAACTTCTTGACAGAGAGGTGGTTAGATAGATGGATGGATAGATGAGAAAGGGAGGAGGAGGGACACAGGAAGAGAGGAAGAGAAATACAGAGAGAGAGAAAAGAGGAAAAACTGAGACATGGAAAGATAGGTTGATAGAGTATTTATTAAGTACTTACAATAGGCAAGGCATTGTGCTAAGCACTAGAAACACAAATGTAAGCAAGATACATAATCTCAGAACTCAATGAAATTACAATCCACTGGGGAAGGCAATACATAAAAAGAGACTTAGGAAGCAAGGAAGAGTACACAGGCATGATGTAGAGATGGCTGGGAAAGCATGGATCCAAACTGGTTCTGCTGTAGAACTTTTTCCACACCTCACACTAGCTCTTGTGTTTAGCTAGTTTAGAAAGGCAACCATTTACTAAATGCACAAGAATTGCCCAGCAAAATGTTCCTAAGTTGGTGAAATCATGTGTTTCCTTATAATGTTCCATGAAACCTCATTCCTGGCTTTTACCAGCACTGGGAACCACATCTACTATGAAATCAGACTTCACTAAAAGAATCAAATTGCCAATACTGATACATGGCATAATGCCAATATGGGGAGATGATGTATACAACACTGTTCCATGTTTAGAATACAAATTTAAGACACTGTTGATAGTAGTCTCTGCTGATATTATTCCAACAAAAATCCAGATTATAAACTCCCTCTTTGACATGACATTAGACAGTTGTGACTTTGTCATACTGCTGACTTTACTCCTAATTTATCCATGTCTTCATAAGCCTAAGGCTTTAAAGAGCTTTCCCTGTTTTGTGAAGTTTTTCAAAACATGGTAGTTTTCAAGTAATTCCCAGTGCCAAAGTCTACTGCAATAAGGTCAATCTGCCAAACAGTACATTTTGAGATGAGGAAGAATAGACATATAGGACTGAGCTGATATTACTTAATTTTTTCTCCTGCTAGCCTAATAGTGGTAATGTTGGAATTTGTGGAACTTTTTGCCATGATATGAGGTTCACCATGGAAGAACTAATCTTCCATATAAATAAATAGGCAATCACCCATATAATGTGATTTGTAAAGCTCTAAAAGGCCCCAAATGAAAAAGAGATGCTTATACTAATCCTGCTCTAGTGACTAAAATTTCCATACTATTCACTCATTTCAATTAATATGTCAAAGGTTAATATTAAAATGTAAACAGTAGTTTCTCCTCTAAGGCTATTTCACACCTACTTCTTATTTATATTCTAATGTATATATGTTGTCACCCCCTTTAAAATGCAATCTCCTTGAGACCAGAACTTTTTTTGCTTTTTCTTTATTTCCCCGGTGCTTAATTCTATGTTTGGCAAATATTAAGAACCTAGTTACTGAATGGCTGAACTTATAAAAGGAACACATTATGCCAATGTCAACCATTAACAGTGTCTTGAATTAGATTTTTATAGTAGTTGACAGGTATTCTGAAGTAATAAGACACAGAACTGGCGTTGATGGAGAAAAAAGGAAAAGGCCCAGAACATGGAATACTGTTGAATCTGGCTCTGAAGAGGAATCCTTGGACTGTCAGGATGCTATCCATCCATGAGGCTACTAGGTTCCTGTTCAGATATGGGTTAGAAAATACAGAAAAGGGCATAGGTGAGCCATGATGTCCTCATCTATAAAACAGGGGATGGTGATGTTTGCATAGAGGCAGCTAGATGGCCCAATGATAGAACATTGGAGCTGGTTTCAGGATGACCTAAGTTCAAATCTGCCTCAGACACTAGCCATATAACCTGGCAAATCACTTAAACTCTGTTTGCCTTAATCTATAGGGTAAGGAAATGATCCCAATATCTTTACCAAGAAAATACCATATGGGAGGGGTGAGGGGGGGGTCACAAAAAGTCAGACATGACAGAACAACCAAACAACAGCAAATGTTTGCATTGCCTACCTCATAGGACTAGTGTGAGGAAAGTACTTTTCTAAATCTTAAATTTCAAAGAACTATACATTGTGATTGAAATGTTCCAGGTAATCCAGATTATTGAAGAAAGTCTTTAATTAGGGCAAAGGTTAGCCAGTGTCCAGTCCCATAACTTTTTCAAGTTAAGTCTTTATGGTTTTTCAGTCATGGAGAACAGGAAAGATGTTGCAAGATAAAAAATAAAAAATAGCTTTTTCAATTTTCAAAAAAATCAAAAATAAAATCTTTAGTATATCACCAATAAGATTTAATTAAAATATTAATGTTGTTCTGGAACCTATTGTTAATAAGATGATTTATGAGCAGTTAGAAAAGGAACTGGTGATCTCTGAGAGACAACATGGTTTCATCAAGAATAAATTATGCCATAAAAATCTTATTTCCTATTTTTAGCATCATCTTCTATAGGATATAGAAGTTGTGACTAACTTCCTTTTAAGTGAGGTCCAAAGGACAGTCTTAGAAATGGGTAGAGATATGTGTTCTGGAGACAGTAGACATCAACTATGCAGAGGTAGATGAATACAGAGATTTAACTTAAGAACAGATATAGAATATTCTCATGCTATACTTACCTTTATGTAACTGAGATCCCAACTATCCCCCTAGAACAAACTCAATAGTACTAAAGTCGAATTCTGGTTGGTATCAGTGA
The DNA here is from genome assembly GCF_902635505.1 of Sarcophilus harrisii. Lineage (NCBI taxonomy): Eukaryota > Metazoa > Chordata > Mammalia > Dasyuromorphia > Dasyuridae > Sarcophilus > Sarcophilus harrisii. The sequence continues at coordinate 173,427,493 of NC_045426.1, read as the reverse complement.
CCATGGAAATGAACAGACTATCTCCCACAAAAATCAAAATGAAGAGAAGAGGAAGTACTTCCAAGCCTCAGTGATCCTGTTTCTCTGGCAGATATCTTAAATAATGATAAATATCAGAGAATATCCTTCCAGTCAGCAATGCACAGAAATTATTTTTCTAACCAAATGTTTTCTAAAGTTTTCCAGGAAGTGTCACCACAGTCTTTTTTAACAAAAGCAAGGCAATAAGTTCATTCCAAATGGTTGTTTTTGTTGAACTGATGCATCAATCAAAGAATCAGCAAAGGAATAGTTCTATTTTAGATGAAAACCTTTCATTATACAATGACGCATTTCATCCATAAAATCATTTAGTTCAGAAACTAGCTCCTCCCAATGCAAATGTTTTTGCACAGCTCTCAGTTTCCTGCATCAAGGCTCCCTGGATCTTGGCAGTAGTTGTATAACAGTGATTCTCTTCTGCTCTTAACAGAATAAAACAAATAGATCATTTCAAAATTCAATCAAGTATCAGCCTTCTAGAGAGAGAATATACACTAATTCTAAGCAGAGACAAAGAGTTCTGGGGAAGACTAAATAAACAGCTTTCCTGAAAGAGACTATTCTGCCAAAAAACAAATTAACTGTCAATTAAAAAATATAGCATGGGACCAAACAATATTGGACATGCACATAATCACAGTGCCCAAATCAATGTTTTAAATATAAATACTTGTTTTCTCTGAAAAAAAAAAAAGGAGGTTGTAAGAGAATAGCATGGCTTCTCTACTTTGCATTGAATCAAGGAGATTGAAATTCTATTTTAAGATTCCTAATTACTAGTTACTTTTTCTCTTATTCCACCAATAGAATGCAAAAATGGCAGTTAACAGAAGTCTCATATCTAATAGATAAGTACAAGTACATTTATTCTCAAGTATTCACAAGTACAAGTATTCTCAGTGATTTCCAGATGGAAAATGAAATTGGTAGTTAGCAAGGAGACTGTCAGAAATCAATTAGCAACTTCAATGGATTTAAATCAATAGTCCAAATAGATACATTCCAGAACACTAAATTAACTTTCAGGTGTGACTGCTAAAATGCTAGCAATGATCTTTTGAAAAGTCATGGCAAACAGGAAAAATGTTACAATATCAGAGATAGGAAATATACTTTCAATTTTCAAAAAAAATCAAAGATAAAATCTTTAAAATAATGCCAGTAAGATTTAGTTGAAATATTGACATAGTTCTGGAATTCATTATTAATAAAATGACTCCTGAGAAGTTAGAAAAGGAGATAGTGATAATAAGAGACAACATGGATTCCTCAAGAATCATGCCATAATAATTTAGTTTCTCATTTTAATATTACTAGATTGACAGATCAAGAAAATACCATGACACAGAATCCTTGAATTTCATCATATAGTTTGAAAAAAGTCTCTCATAATTTCTTTGTACATAAGATTGAAAGATGTTCAGTTAAGTGAATTTGGAACTATTTGAATAACAGAATCCCAACAGTTATGAATAATAACTTGATTTCAATCTTGAGTGAGGTCACTAGTAGAGTGCTCCAAAAATCTGTCCTCCTCCTTATCTTTTTGCACATTTTTATTTATGATTTCATGATTGTGTAAATAACATGCCCATCATATTCACAAGTGATATGAAGTTGGGAGGGCAAAAGTGGGATTCAAAAATATCTTGACAACCTAGAAGAAATAGACTGAATATAATATGATGCTATTTAATGTAAGTAAATGTAAATTTCAGAGTTGGGGTTAGGGAAGGATAAGCACATCCTTATAAGCATAGGGTATGGGACACTGGTTAGGAAAAAGTCTACATGAAAAAGAGAATGGGCTGTTAGTGGCCTGCACAATCTATATAAAGTGAAAACTGAAGCAAATCAAGTCTCCAAAAAGTTTATGTGATTCTTGATGTAGATATAACAGAAATAGCTTATAAGCAGATTTTTTGCACTTTACTCTAACCCAGTAATACTGGATTACTTACTAATACTTCACATAGAACATTCCATCTCCCATTTCTGTCTCTGTATTAGCCAAAAGTTTCCATGTCTGAAATGCTCTCCTTCCTCATCTCTGCTTCTTAAAATCATTGGCTTTGTTCAAAACTCAGTGCACTTTCCAGAGTAGACCTTGACCAGTTCCCATAAGTGCTAAAGCCTTCTGCTCTAGGGTTACTTTCCTTTTTGCTAAGGAAAGCACAACTCCAATGTACTTGCCATGTTGTTTGAATACCAAATGTCTGCTTGCCTAAAAGATTATTTTATGGACAATTTATACAAGACCAATATCATGTGGAGGGCAGAAGAACAATAAAAAAAACACTCTCAAGAGCTGTCTGAAGAACTTTGGAACTAATTATATAATATGGAAGACACTGGTATTGGCCAGTGTCACTGGCTCAGTATTCCATGGCAACTTCAAAGAAGTTGCTGTGCTCTATGAATAAAGCAGAACTTAAGTAGCTCAAAAGAAATATGAGATGTACAAATTTAGAGATTCCACCCCAAATGTTCATATGGACTCTTTGTACCTGATCCATGATAGAATATTCTAAGCTTGTATTGATCTTATCAGTCACAGTTGGACACATTGTACGTTTACACTAATAGAATTCATTTCCCAAATTATCTGTAAGGAGCTTATATATGTATGGGAGGGAGAAGTAGAAAAGAGGACTACACCTGTGATGAGAAAACTCCTTTCCCAATGAACGTAAGCACTCTCTGCAACTTAAAATCTTAAGGAGTTGTCCAAGGTACAGAAAGGGTAAATGTCAAAAGTAGAACTTGAATCCAGAACTTCTTGCTGCTCTATCTCCACCATACTATGGTGCCTCTCAGTTCATAATTCTTCATAATACAAAATAAAGTTTAATCGAATAAAAACATAGAAATGAAACACTATGACATTTGAATAGCAAGATTTAGTCTCAAAAATCCAATGTAACCTACTCCCTCAATCTTCCAGTCCCAAATTGTAAGGTTCTCTTAAGATGTTCCATTGGTCTTGTATTCTTCATCTGCTGTCTTCTGTCAGTGAATATAATTGCCTATATGATACAGCTATTTTAGGTACTTTTTACCAGAAAGGAAAAAGAAAAAGATCAACAGTTTTCTATCTTTCACCAGGCACTTTGACAAAAAGGCAAGGGGGAAAAAAACCTTAATGCTTTTACTAGCCTAGTGGGAGTTACATCTCTTCCTGAAGTATATTAGAGTTGCAATCATTAAAAGCCAGACTGGGGATTTCCTCTTAGGGAGATTGCTTCCTTCCATTTCCCAGTCTGTGCAGAGATACTGCCTCCCAAGAAAAAGCAGAAATACTCCCATGCATTCCCTATGTGCTTGGTACCTCTTCACCTTCAGTAATAAAATCAAAGGGTATGATCTAGCTTCATGAGTCTACATCCAAAAATGCCATGTTCAGGTCATATAAACAAACTCTCTGATGTGCTTTCCTATTCTAAGTATTGTCCAAGACAACGCTTCCAGCTAACCAGGAACTAGCAAGGAATCCCACCTGATACCTAGTCAATATTTGATCCTCAGACAAGGCTGAGCCTTTAGCAGTGCTTAAGGCATGCTCACTTGCAGACTCTTAAGTCTCAGCTTGATGTGAGGGCATTAAAGAAAGCACTATACTCTATGAGCAGAGCAGAATTATATTAGCTCCAAGGAAATAAGAAATGTACAAATTTAGGAGCATCTGCACTCCAGATGTTCATATGGACTATTTGTGCCCAACCTGTGGTAGAACTTTCTAAGCTCACATTTGTCTGATCAGTCACAGATCAGACACACTGTACTTTGACCCCAACAAAGTGATGTCATATTAGTCTTCTTGGAGAATGAAGGACAACTCCAAAATTAATCAACAAGCAGTCAACAAGTGCTAATTGCATGTTAGAATTGTGGTAAGTACTATACATACAAAACCAAAAGTCCCTAGTCTCAAGCATCTTGAATTCTAAGGAGGAAAACAACATGGACATAGATAATCATATTTATAATAAAAGATAGTTTGGGGAAGGAAGGTCCTAGCTTCTGGAGATATTAGAAAAGGCTTCATGGTGCTATTTGAGCTGAATTCTTGGGTTTTTTTTTAAATAAATTTCAATAGTATTTTATTTTTTTCAAATACATGTAAACATAGTTTTTCAACATTCATTTTTGTAAAACTATGTTCTAAATTTTTCTCCCTATCTCCCTTACTTCCCTCCTCCCCAAGACAGAAAGCAATCTGATATAGGTGTAATATGTGCAATTCTTTTAAAAATTGCCATATTAGTCATGTTGTACAAGAACAATGACTCCAAAAGAGAAAAAAAAACACAAGAAAGAAAACAAACAAGTGAAAAGATGAAAATACTATGCTTTGATACACATTCAGTTTCCATAATTCTCTCTCTGAATGTGATTGGCATTTCCATTCCAAGTCTATTGGAAATGCACTTGAATCACCATATTGTTGAGAAGAGGCAAGTCCATCATGGTTGATCATAACATAATCTTGTTGGTACTGTGTACTATATTCTCCTGGTTCTGCTCACTTCACTCAGCATCAGTTCATGTAGGTTTTTCCCAGCTTTTTTGAAATCAATCTGCTCATTTCTTATAGAACAATAATATTCCATAACATTCATATACCATAATTTATTCAGTCATTACCCAACTGATAGGCATCAACTCAATTTCCAGTCCCTTACCACTACAAAAAGAGCGATTGAGCTGAGTTCTTGAAGGAAATCAAGAATTCCAAAAGGTAAAGATGAGGAGAAGAAGGATTCTTGCTAGGAAAGATAGAACCAAAACCCAGAAAAGTGAGATGAAGCAGTATGTGTGTGTGTATGTATACATGTATGTGCAGGTAACATATGTATGCATATGTGTATGTGAAAATGATTGCCCAGAACTTATGGATTATGGAGTGTGTTAAAGGGAATAATATGAAAGAGATTAGGAAGATAGAACTAATGAGGTTATGAAGACATTAGATAGCTAGATGAAAAAAGCTCTTTACTCTTAGAGGTAATAGGAAGTTTAATTAAAGGAGGGATATCATTGTCAGACTGGCTCTTTAGGAAAATCAGTCTGGCAATTATGTAAAGAATGAAGTAGAGGAAAGAGAAGCTAGAAATAGGGGGACCAAACAGGACGTGACTGTGATGATCTAAGTGAGAAGTTATAAATGCTTGAAGGAGAATGGAGGCTGAGTGAATGGGGGAGAAGGGGACAAATATCAGAAATGTTGTGATTATAGAACCAATAAGATCTGACAACTGATTAGATGTATGATGTGAGAGAGAAGAAGGAGTGAAGAATAATTAGGTGGCAGGAAGGATGGCTGTTCCTAACAGTACAAGGGAATTTCAAAAGATGAGAAAGTTTGGGACAGGATAATAAGTTCTATTTTAGATATGACTGCTAGATGGCAGAGGAGATAGAGTGCTGGGCCTTGAGTTAGGAAGTATGAGTTCAAAAATTGGCCTTAGACACTAATCTAGTTAGATGAGCATGGACAAGTCACTTAATCTCTCTTTCTCAACTATAAAATATTCATCCATTTAGATTGTTAGATTTATTGGAACACTTGAACAAAATAGCTCCTAATTATTGCTTTAATTTTCTCTTCAGTGGTGGTAAATATACTATTTTCATTTTTAAAACTGGTTGATTATCTTCTTTTCTTTTTCTAATCAAATTAACCAAAGTTTTATCTATTTTATTGAATTTTATTCATAAACCCAAATCTTAGTATAATTAATACAATTATCAGTACAAAAGTTTTTTTTACTTTCAATTTTATTAATATTTTCTTTGATTTTCAAAATTTCTAATTTATGTATTTTTTTAAATTTGTTCTTTTTCTAGCTAAAAAAAGTTGCATGCCCAATTCACTGATCTTCTCTTTATTTTATTCAAATAAATTATCTAGAGATGTAAAACTTTCCCAAAGAAATGCTTTAGCTGCATCCCATAATTTTTGATATTATCAACTATAAAATAGGAGCAATAATAATATCTATCTTTCAAAGTTACTGTGAGAAACAAATTAAATAATATTTGTAAAAATCTTGAAATATAGTAAGCATTATATAAGTGCTAGTTATTTGTTATTATTATTACATATATTGAGTTTGAGATACCAGTTTGATATGTTCAGTAATTAATTTGTGATGATAAAAGTTAAAATTATCAAGAATAAATGAAAATGATAATGATGGTTTTCTGGTGTTTTCATTTTTAGTGAATTCTTTTATAAGATAAGTTAATTACACTTAATGGCATAACCTTAACAAGGTGAAGTGATCAAGGCTTTGCTTCAGGGTTCTAAACTTAGAAGACCCTTAATATAAAGTGTACCAACAATATATTCAATCTTTCAACATATAGAAATCATATTTCTATTAAGCAAAAATAACTAGTTAATATTAAAGGCTATCACATTATAAACTGGTTTTTCTTTCTTCATCCCATCTTAATCCTCTTCAATTAGAAGCATGGTTCCCTTTGATTACTCTAAATATAGTCTCTCTTATTTGCCCCAGGCATAAGAGTTCCAAGCTATGGCTCTGCACAGAATTGCTAGGAAAGGGGAAATGAAGGTCAGACCTACTGAAACCTAATAGTTATCTAATAGGTAAAACTATTCCTCCACACCTTCTAACATTTTTAGTAATCTTGTTCTTTAAGGTATACTTCATTTTTACTTTTCATTTGGCTCTTCATCCTATCTTTTTCTGGAGCACTCCATGAGTCTTATCATCTTCATATGCCATTTATTCTTTCAGAATAACTCTGCAGTATGACTCTGCTATTAAGGGCTTTCTATGTGTTTGGCATCTATACTTTTAGATTCCAAGACAGTCATTCTGCTAGGCAATTGATGTTAGAGTCACAACAGAGTGATGTGCCTAGAGTTCAGGAAGCCTTGAATTTAAATTCAGCCTTAGAGACTCTAGCAGCCTGATTCTGGGCAAGTCACTTAACCTCTCCTTTGTTTTCCTCAGTTGTAAAATAGGAATAATAACAGCACTTATCTCAGAACCACCTATCCGATATTTCTCTGTGAATAAGGGGATTGAAAGCCTGAAATCAGCACACTGAAGCCCATTATACTTTGAGACTAAGAAATATATTTCAGGAAAGTGTCTGAATAAGGTGGATTTCCTTCCCTTCTTGTGAGGATCAAATGTAATAATATTTGTAAAAAATAAATTAAACTACAGTTCAATATCTGGTACCTAGTAGATTCTAAATAATACTTATTCACTTCTTTTTTCTCTTTCCCTTCCCCCTTTCAGTATTCTCTAGATTAGCAAAAATCAGGGCAGATTAAACACATAGTAAAAAATACATTGGGTCTCTAAAAGTTGTCAGGCACTGGGATTGAATCCAGGACATATTGTGGAATCTCCTTTCCTAAAGGGACTTAATACAAAACTAGCTATCTATCAATCTAGGGTCACTGATAATGTGATGTTATCACCTCTTCCGGTTCCTTCCCAATCTGATTCTCTACCATGTGTAAGCCTTAAAATTGTTAGGTTAGCCCTGATGGACCTTTCCAAGTTGTACAATATCATCTATTTGTGGATTAACTTTGTCTTCTGTTTATATTCAATTCTGGCTGTGTTTCAATGGTTATATTAGTATTCAGGTTTAGAGAGAAAGCAGCTGAACTGCCTTGTACATTTTTAATGATTATCATTGTGCTCTTGTTCTCAAACAATTCTCAGAAATACCTGGGAACTAAGAGTTCTGAAGCCATTAATGGGCTAGCACCCACTTTCAGGAAATTGATCTTGTAATTGAGAAGCTGGTTAATGGGAGCTGTTGGTGTGGAAGATGGGCTTTTCTACTTTGTTAGCTTTTAGCCAAGCTGCCATTTAGGAGAAAACCCTATCTGGTCTCTGCACTGGGGGTATTGCAACACACTAAGCATGGGGTTCTTTAATACTGAAAGTGTTCCTCAGAGAATGCTAAAGTGCTTTGTGCTTTAGCTAAAGAAACCTCAAGTAGAGGACTTTTTGGTGGAAGCTGCTTTTTATTTGTGGCTATTGTATTTTGGCCTCTCCTGTCAATAACTAAAGATTTCTCTTTCTTCCACTGACATTTCTGTGTGAGTGAGGGGTTTGAGTACCTGTAGTCAATATACTGAAGCACATTTTACTCTGAGCTTAAGAAACACATTTCAGGAAAGCACCCAGATAAACTGAACACCCCTCCTTTCTTTGCAGAGGTGGGAAATAATGAGTGTGTTCTCCCCTGTGATGACTGCGCTAGCACCCAGGACACCCCAGAATCAGCTGGAGTCAGGATAAGCAAAAGTCCTTAGTCTTTATTCTTGGTCTTTAGATGCAGGATTGAACAGGATGGAAGCAGAATCTCTGCAACTACCTTCTCCCTCATCTACCCCAAAATGTGACCCTGGCCAGTCTTATTCCACCCTACAATTCTCTGTATACACCAATCATTGAGCCAGCACAGGATAGTAGGAAGGACCATTTTTCAAGCATATGCCCATAGAGTATTGTCCAATCGGTAGTTAGCCTCAAGTGCTCGGCAGTCCTGACCTCAGTGCATTGACTCAATAATTTCAGCCTTCTACACTCCCCAACTCTCTATCTCTTTTATTATTTGTTAATAGAGTTATCTCTACAGAGAGATATATTTGGACATGAAGAGGGTATAAAAACAAAAAGTGAAATAAATAAAAGAATTGGTGATAATACATGTAAATGGTGATGGGCAGGTCTTTTGTTGTAGCAATGAACTGGAAAAAAAGTAAATGTCTATTCATGACAGAATAGACAAAAATTATAGCACATGAAGTTAATGCAATATTCTCATATCAGAGGAAGTGATGACATAATATCCATAAAAGCATGGAAAAACATATAAGCTAATGCAAAATGATGTGATCCAGAACTAGGAAAATGATATACATAATTTCAACAATGTAAATAGAGCAAAAGAAAAAGAAAAATTGTATACTGTAAATTCACAATAGCCAAGATTGATTCAGAGAAGGGAAGAGGAAGGGGCAAATATTTACTATTGTCTATCACAAGCTAAGAACTTTGTCACATTCAATCCTCATAACAATTTCCTTTTATATTCAAGAAAACTGAAACAAACAACTTAAGTGATTTACCTAGATTCTCACATTAATATTTGAAGTTTGAAGTCAGATTTGAATTCATGTGTCCAACTCCAAGTCCAGGCAGTGAACCATGGACAGCATTAAGTGTTTTGCCACATGAGAGAAACCTAACACTCAAAGCTTCTTCAGTTTGAAGTTGACTAGTGAGGCATTGATTTCAACCTGATTTATATAGTCAATGGCTGTTGGGAACACTATGGAAATGTTCAACCTATATCTCCAGAAACATATCTTTATTATTGATCGGTGTGACTCCATCAGCACTGAGAAACTGAGATGCACTATAAGTCTGTGGCCCATAAATAGTCTTCAATGCATCATAAAAAGTGCTTTGGATTGTTACCATCAGTGTAAAACTGAATTTCATCTGCCTTCTTAATGAACCAAAAATCTTACATCTCTCTGAGCTTTGTTTGCATTTTACTTTGCTCAGGAAAGATAGTCACTTGGCTGTTCCCAATATTGTCTGGAACTGAGACTTTAATCTGTTAGATTTTTTCCAGCTTGCTAGTAAAACCTATGGAATTCTTGTTTTTCATTTAGCAGCTTCTGAATTTCCCCATCATATTTTGTCAAACCAGTCTTGATGTTTGGGAGTAGTATTCTGGCAAAGTTGAATGGATGCAGTGCTGTACACTAAATCTCTGAAATCTGTACACTCCTTTTCTGCTCCACTGTTGCCAACTGCAGTGTTGGTTCAACTTTCCCTCCAACATAGCAAGAAACTGTTTCGTTTTGGGGAAGTGCTCTAATATGTTGACATTAACTTTTCTTGTAGTTATCTTCCCTTGGGGACTGATTTGATTGAATTTTTAGCTTTGAGAGGATAAGTCTATGATCAGTTTAGCACTCTGATAGTAATAAAGTCATAGATAGTAATAAAAGCTTGTCTTCTTTCAGCATATTAATGATGAGGATTTCCAAGTCTTCATAAAATTGTTCTTTGAATTTTCAACAGGGTTCATCATAGTAAGAGTATGTGTACTTATAATAGTGGTGTGACTTTTTCCTACAAGTGTCAATTGCATTGTCATGAGCCTGCTCACTCCTTTGGTAGACATAAAAGCACATTGATCAGCTTAATTTTTTTATTTAATATTTTGTTTTTTCCACAATAGCATTTTAACTTTCTTTTTCTAATTTTGAGTTCCAAATTCTTGCCCTTCTCCCATTGAGGAAAGAAGCAATTTGGTATAGGTTATATATGTGCAGTCATACAAAGCACATTTTTATATAATTCATGCTGTGATAGAAAACACAATTTTAAAATACCAAGAAAAATAAAGAAAATAAGTAAAAAGTATTATTCAAACTATATTTAGATTACATCAGTTTTCTCTTTCACCATAAGTCCTTCAGAATTGTCTTGGATCATTTATAACTGAAAATGGCTAAGTTATTCACAGTTGATCTCCATACAATATTGTTGTTATTATGTACAATGTTCTCCTGCTTCTGTCCATTTTATTCTGCAGTTCATATAAGTCTTTCCAGATTTTTCTGAAAACATCGTTTCATCATTTCTTAAAGTATTCTATCATAAACATATACAACAATTTATTTAGTGATTCCCCAATTGTTGGAAATCCCTTGAATTTCCAATTCTTTGCCACCACAAAAGAGCTGCTATAAATATTTTTGTATTTATATATCTTTTCAATTTCAAAAAAATCTCTTTGGGATATATACCTACTAGTAGTAATGTTTAGTCAAGGGATATGTATGGTTTTATAGTCTTTGGATCACAGTTCCCAATTGCTCTCCAGAATGGCATACAACTTTGATAATAGTATGATCAGTGTCTTAATTTTCCCACATTTCCTCCTATACATACCTTTGATTACTTCATCTGAAAACTATCTGTTCATACTCTTTCACCATTTAGCAATTTAGGAATGTCCCTTATTCCTATAAATTTGTCTCAGTTCTCCATATATTTGGGAAATTTGGTTTTTATTAAGAAATTTGTAGCAATTTTTTCCACTATGTATTTCCCTCCATCCTAATTTCACTCAGTTTATCCTTCTCCCTCCCTTCTCTTTGTCTCTCTCTCTCTTCTTACACTTTGTCCATTCTCAAAAGTGTTGACTGGATTAGTTTTGATTGCAAAACCTATGATAGCTTCACTGTGGTCCCCATCATTGTGGCCATTCCAGAAAAACATATATCCAGCTCCAACTTTGGTAAGTGAGCTTTCATTTGTCAGTCTTGATTCAACCAGGGCTACTATTTGGATGTGACACTTGCTAAGTTCTCTTGCAATAAAAACTGTTCATTTTTCATATTTACTGAATTTTGTGTTGTCCATAAGTATAAACACATTCCATGTGACGATGGTGATGGAATGGTGATCACAATGGTGAGTGGAATAATATTTGCAAAAGTTTTTGTAAATTTTTTGTGTGTTTTGACCATAGAGTGATATCCTTATCTACCAAGGTAAGCAGACCAGAGTTGAGTGAAGCACAAAATTTTTAGGGTACCTTTCTAGCTTTTCTCATGCTGGGAGATAAGCAGTGAGGTCCTTTAAAAAAAAACTGCTCAGGCATCCAGAAGGCTCTCAAATTGGTCATAGCTCAACAATAAATGGATGACTTGTCATCTTCAATGGCTAATTGAGCTCTAAGTTCTCCAAAACTCCTGCATCAGCCATCTTCGTGGCCATTGGAACAAGTTGCCCTAATCTACCCTTTCTGACAGGCAAAGTCTTCACATATTTTGTGTAGATACTCACCCCAACTCACCAATGAATCTTAACCTGGTTTAGTAATCTGCCTAAATGGTATGCAGGGATGTGACCATTGAGCACAACAATATTGAAATTCAGTCAATTAATAATCCAACTTTTCAACATCCACTACCAACTCAGTCAGCAGCAATTAACACCAAGACAAAAGCCTCCGCTGGAAAAGACATTATAATTTGCTGGAGGCTCAGATGATGTTTGGCATGTTTTTTTAGCAAAAATATATTTTTAATTAAGGTATGTAGATTTTTTTAGATATGATACTATTGCACATTTAATAGTAAACATAACTTTTATATGCACTAGGAAACCAAAAAAAAATTCATATGACTCACTTTATTGCAATATTCACTTTATTGTGGTGGTCTGAAACCAAACCCACAATATCTCAAGTTATGCATCTATTCCCAATCCTCACTGGCCCTTGTGAAAGAAGTATTTAGTTGATTAGCATCATTTGCTTCACATTCCCCTTCCTTCCAGGAAGGATAGAGAAACTTGATTAGTTTTTTGGCATGGACAAAAAATGAAATACCTTTAATTTTCTACTTTTGCAATACTTTGCTTGGGAGAAGTATTCCAGAATAAGCAATAGCAATTGACACTTGGACAGTATAACAAGAAAATGGGCCTCCTTCCAAGTTTTGTCTTCTTACCTCCTTCCTGGACCACTATAGCTGAGGCAGCCAGACTTGCCCTAAGCATTTTGTGGTATTCTATATTAGTCCCAGCTCTTCTCATGGTCCTATGCACCATCTCTCTTGCTCAGTGACTTGGGGATGCTTAAATCTGCCTGGTTTGAGAGTCCAAATCTTCTTTATTGTGCCAGAAATAAAACATAGATCTCAGAGGAGGTTTTTCAGATTAAAAAAATAATAATCCCTTTTTCTTCCTATACACTAGCTATGCAGACACTAGACTAGTCCATCTCAATTTGGGAACATCAACTATGTTTGAAATTGACTTATAGTTTCAAAAATCATTTAGAGATAGAAAAGAAATTTATAAAATCAAGAAATTACTTTATAAATAAATTTTAAAATAAACTTTATAAAGTAAGAAGATAAAATCAGAGAATAAATTTGAAATCAAACAGCTCATAATAATTAGAGAATACCTACGACTTTTACTTGCTTTTTTGGAAATTAGGAAGTAATCAACTTCCACTAAACAGTCAAATAACCCTAGTTTAACATGCTAGGAGCTGGATTTTCTCATTGTGCAGCTTAAACACATTGTCCTCTAAGATGACAACGTGGAACTCTGGCAAACTGTGGCCTCCTTCAGGGAGCTGGGGAACATGGCCAAATAATGCAAAGGATGCCATTGGCAGAAATTGAACATTCCATTAACATCACAACAGCCCACAACTGAATCCCAGGCCAGCAAATAAACTCCTCTAAACCCCATGCAAACTTGAAGACAAAGGGTTTTGAAAGAGCCAAAGTCTAGGCAATATTTTGTGGAAAAGCTGCAAAGATTAAATAAGTTCAGCTCGTTGAAAACAAGCCTGTTCCCAGAACTCATCTCCTTGGCTGTTTTCAAGCATACCATGTATGGATCTTTTCTGTCCAGAATTCTCTGAAATTAATGTTCAATAGCTTGGGATAGATCAGGATTCTTATAATAAATATTTTTCCTCCCAATAACTATGCTTTTGAGAACCCAAGTATATTTTCATATTGTCTATCTTTGCACTAAAATGTGGTCAACAATCCTTGCAAATTTTGTAACATAGGATTTGAGTGATATATGGCCAATGGAATTAATGGAATGGTGTTAATATAGAACTTTGTTTGCAAAATATGTTATTTCATTTGATCCTTATGACAACTCTGGGAGGTGCTGTTATTATAATCATTTTATGAAGGAGGAAACTGACTAGAAAAAAGATTAAGTAACTTGTCCAGGATCAACCTCCAGTAAATGGCTAAAGTTGGGTTTGAACTAAGATCTTCCTGCCTTCAGTTCCAACACTCTACCCACTCACCAACTGTTTTTAATACTGTTAACTAGTTTCTAAGGGAAAAGTGGTTTAATTTGACGTGAAACCTGAGTAGGTTCCCAGAGATGAATAGTAGGGGTTATGCCATTATTCTTCATTTTTTATATTAGAGATGACGCTCTAGCCATGTTCAGAATTCTCCTGTCTCACAGGCAATTCTGTGTAATCTGGGCAATGTTATGCCTGCCACAGGGTACTGTGATTTTTTTATTCTTTGTTGACCAAAATGGAGCTTTCTGAATAGGGTTCACTCTACTGTTGGTTTCTAGGCCAGCAAAGAAGGCAGTGAGATATGATTTTTATTCATATATTTTTGCTTTACTAAAGGCAATTCAAATCAGTTCACCCAAAATTGATTAATTTTGTGAGCAAAATAGCTTTTGACAGTAGAAGGGATAGAGGGACAAAGACAGAGCCAAGATGGTAAAGTAGCAAGAAGTATAGCCAAGCTTTCCATCACATCTTCTCTACAAAGATTTAGAAAATGCACCAGCCTGAATCCTGATCAGGAAATCCAAGGGAAAAAACAGTGTAAAGCATGTCAGCAAACAGAAACAAATAGGTAAATAAATACTGGATTTGGGGTCTAGGAAGCAATATACTGTACAGCCCATTCAAATCCACAAGAATTTAAAGGACTGAGACTGTTTAATAGCTTAAAAAAAGACCCATAAAGAGAAATCTTATTCAGGTAGATCTGAATAAACCTAGAAATAGTTTCAAGATGCACTAAGGGACACAACTACAAAACACTTTATACAAATAAAGACAAAAGTAAGTAACTGCAGAAATTTTAATTGCTCAAAGTTGACTTTACAAAGACTTATAATCCCAGTCTCTGCCTCTGCAACCACTCTAGCTAAAAATAGAAGGATTTACCAAAATGGTTCCAAAGTAGTCTTGATCCATTCTCTCTTTATCCTTCCATTGAATTCTGAAAAGCAATAGACTTAATTCAACAGATTGCCTCTGACTAGGAGCTAAATTAATAAAAATTCCCAACATAGTGAGCTCAACAACCTTTTTTGTGGCCCACAGAACTATTCACTGGAACAAGGTCTCCATAAACAAATATCTTCTATCTTATAGAATCTCAGTGCAGGGGAAAAAATGCCAAAGGTCACCAAGACCAAACTGGATATGGGCAAGAATTCTATCCACAACACTCCCAAACAACTGGTCTTACAGCTTCCTCACAGACAATTCCAGGAAGAGACAACTATCTTTAGGCAGGCTTTCCCATGTATGGATTGCTTTGATAGTTGGGGGAAGGGGGAATGCAGCTAGGTGATACAGTGAACAGAGCTTTGAGCTTGGAATCAGAAAGACTCATCTTCATGAGTTCAAATCCAGCCTTAGACATTGACTAGCTTTGTGACCCTAAGTCGTTCACTTAACCCTGTTTTCCTCAATTTTTTCATCTATAAAATAAGCTGGAGAAGAAAATGGCAAAGATACTCCAATATCTTTGCTAAAAATAAATAAATAAAAAATAACAACAACAACAACCAAATAGGGTCATGAAGAGTCATATATGACTGCAACAACTGAATAACAATAACAAATAGATTTTTTTTTACTTATTTTTACTTATTA
The DNA here is from genome assembly GCF_902635505.1 of Sarcophilus harrisii. Taxonomy (NCBI): domain Eukaryota; kingdom Metazoa; phylum Chordata; class Mammalia; order Dasyuromorphia; family Dasyuridae; genus Sarcophilus; species Sarcophilus harrisii. The sequence goes on along the minus strand of NC_045426.1, from coordinate 173,411,962 downwards.
AAGCTGAAATCTACCTCTCTCCAGCTTATCCCTATTGTTCCTAGTTATGCCTTCTAAGCTGCAGCCTAATATATCTATTCTCTCTTTTATATGATGACATTCCTGCAAATACCTAAGGAAACAAGTATTCCTCATGCTTTCTCCATTCTAGGTTATACATTGCCAATTCTTTCAATTAAATCTTTGATAACATGAGCTCCAGTGTGCTCACAATCCCCTCTCACAGTAATTCTTCTCAAAGTTCTGTGCAATATTCAAAATATGTTCTGATCAAGGCTATCACCTCCTACCAGTCAGATAGATGCCTCAGGATATAAAACATTGATTCTAGAATCAGGAAGACTTAAATTCCAACTCAGCCTCAAACAATCACTAGTTATGTGATCCTAAGGAAGTCCTTTAACCTCTGTTTGCTTCAATTCAGTGGAGAAGGAAATCTTTACTAAGAAAACCCCATGAACAATATGATCTATGGGGTTACAAAGAGTAGTACATAACTGAAAATTAACAATAACAAATCACCTCCTATCTTCTGGATATTATTTTGTAGTAGCTGACATTTGTACTATGCATGTAAGATTACAAAGCAATATCCATATCTCAACAAATTCGAATCATTTGTCCATCACTTATCCATTTTCTCATAGCTAATAAGAATTAAAGGTAGGATAAGAGTCCATGATTTCTAGTTTATATTTAGCCCTCTATTTAGAGGCTACTATTTCACTTACCTTTTTTATCAGTGTGTCACTCTGATATCTCATACTGAGTTTTCAGCCAACTAAAATCCCTAGGTCTTTATCATATGGTCTTTTTTATCCATTTGTTTCCAATATGGAACTGGTGCCATAATTTTTTTAATCCCAGTGTAAAACTTTACATTTACATTTATTGTATTAAATTTTATATTACTTATTTAACCCATTATAAATTGGCCATACATTTTTTATTCTAATTCTAGCATGCACCCTAAGTTCATGTTATTAACCATAAAATCTATACCTTTATCCAAGCCATTATTTAAAACATTGATAAGAATAAAAACATGGAACATTTCATAGATATCTTCTGTTATTCATTGTTTATAGTGTATAGTAGGTCAGTTTTAAATAAAAGTAGCTGAGATCACCTAGGCTACATTTTTCTCTTTTGTCCATAAAGATATAATGAAAAAAATTAAAGTCTTACTGAGACCTAGATTTGCTATTTTCTATAGCCATCACTTGACCTACAGGTCTAAAAACTCTCTCAAAACAATAAATAACATTAGTCTGGCACAATTTGTTCTTATGCTTATCACTACTTACCTTTCCAAGCTTATTAATAATCCTTTATTGATTTTGCCAGAAAACTTGACATAAAAACATATCTGAGCTGAGATTTTTAATAAATCGTTTAGATAAAGACATGGTTCATGGAAGAGGTGTTGCATTTGGAGTGAGGGAATCTGTGTTCCAAACCTGTCCCTCTTAAGTATTACCCAGACAATTTCTCCGGTCTTGAGTTTCCTCATGTGTAAAATGAGAGGTTTTGAACAGATGATCTCAAATGAACCTTTCAACTCTAAATCTATGTCTATGACTAAGACATAGAAGGCAGGCTCAATAAATTTGCAGATGACATAAAAGTGGAAAGTGACATAAAAGTTAACCTAGTTAACACTCTGGATGGCAAAATTAGAACAAAAAGGGATTCTCAGAAGCTAACAATGATGAACCATGATGAACCACAGAAATTCAATTCAATGAATATTTATCAAGTTGCTTACTATCTATCTATCCCTAATTCTTTGTTAAATAATCATGCAGTAAAGATTTACAAAACACTCAGATTATTATAAAGTTATAACAAGCATGGGTGACTTACCTCATTACATCTTCTCAGCTATGAAATGGAAATAATAATACTTATCAATGTAGTTCATCTTTTTTTTTTAATACAAGCATTCCTTCCAGGCTTGTTTTATATCTACAAATTATAAAATACTGCAATAAGTGAATTTAAATCAGAAAGCATAGAAAATATAATGCTTAGTAGAGAAATCATGCTGGATGTATGTAGGCTGAACCCATCACAAATAAGGAACTAGAAAAGATAAACTAGGGGTAGATAGGTGGCTCAATGGATAGAGCACTGACCCTGGAATAAAAAAGATCTGCCTTGACCTGGGAACAATTGCTCTTGCAAGCACACACACACACACACACACACACACACACACACACACACAGGGATTATTTCACAGAACTACAGAAATAATGAAGATAAATGACTAAAAGTAAAGATAAAGGAGTAATGAAAGCATTTGTAAAGCATTTAAGATTTAGAAAGAGTTTCATCTTCTCAACAACACTGTGAAGTAGGGGTTATCATTATCCTCCATTTATAGAGGAGGAGATTGGGGCAAAGAGAAACCCAAGTATTTGCTCAAGATCACCCAGATAAAGGGAGTCTGAGGCAAGATTCAAATCCTGCTCTTCCTGACTCCTATCTATTGCACCACCTAGCAAGCTAAGAGCCCTTTTGCTCCATTATAATTCTTGAGTGGCAGAAGGAAACAAGGTTCCCAGCATATTTATTAAACCAACCTCCTGCAGCAAATTTATAGGAGGACATGGGTAAGGTTCATCCCAGGATTGGCAGGGATAGAGTAATTGTGACTGACATGGCTTAAAGGATGTTCCAAAAGTCCAAGTGCGGTTTCAATAGCTTAAAAATGCACTAAAGATCTGTATGTGGATAAATTATTCACTATAAATTTCTGGACTTGGGATCAGAAAGACCTAGATTCAAATACTCAGACACTTACTAGCTTAGTTATGAGACCATAGACCAGTCATTTAAATTTTCTCTGTCTCACTTTCCCCATTTGTAAAGTGAAGGATCAGCACTTGGTAATCTCTAAGATCCATTCTATTTTGAAAAATATGAGTTCTGGAAGCTTACATTGCTAGGGAGAACATTAGCATTGATGAGATAATACACCCTATAAAGTACCTTATAGGCTTCTTGTTAAGCTCAAATGAAACAATCTTTGGAAATTGCTTTGCAAGTCTTAAAAATACTATATAATGTGAGTCGTTATTAATATTTATAACAACAATAATATTAAAACCAACAAAATTATTTGCCAAGTAGTATAGAACATTTGGTGCAATGCCAAGCTGATTAAATTCAAATATAATCTTAAATATACAGTTATACAATGAAGTCTGAAAATCTCTGAAAAACAATAAACACATTTTCCTCATTTTATAAGTCTCTTAAATCCTTTAGACTGAATGTTTTTTTAAAGAGTCCTTCACTTAACTACTAATGTAACCCTAACCCTATCCATTCTTAACGAAACTACATTGGTCTCACCTGGCTATTTAACCTAGCTAAATTGGACACATAACTTAAGAGATTTCCAGAAACCCAATTATTTTCTTATTTCTTAAGTGGCAGCTGCAAGACACACTAAAATAATTAGTTCTTTATTTCCATCACTACCCCCGCACACATATATATTCACACAAATGGCCATAGAAGAATAACAAGTGAAAGAAATCATTAGTTTTGATAATTAAAGCACTTTGAGGAGCCACAAAATTAATTTTAAAACCTGTTAAATGGCTAGAAATATAACTGAAAAACATACATTTTGTAAAAATATGGTCATACATTCTAACATGAACAAACAACAGGTTCCATTAGACTGGAGCAGTGCTAGAAGTACTGCAGTAGGCAGAACATGACATTACCACAGACATGCATATGCTGTATTGTAAGACTGTATGATGGTCAGAGCTACTCTAGACCCTGCACTGCTTCCACAAACAAACACCCTTGTCTAGAATTGAGAGAACCTCAGAGCAGTGAGAAACCTTAGAGGTCATCTAGTCTAATCTATATCTGAGCAGGAATTCCCTCCAAAACAGATATTCTCAATTTTATTTTGTGTCTTGGAGTATTCAACAGTCAATCTGGTGAAGCTCATGGACATCTTCATACAATCATGTTTTTAAGTGGATAAATTAAAATACATAGAAATGAAAAAACCAATCATATTGAAAATGAAAATTTTAGTAAATTCATGAACCCTAAGATAAAGATTCTTGAAAAAATAATGTACCTAGAAAATAATCATTCAGCCTCTGCTTGAAGATTATCATTGAAGAAGAACTCATTACCCTCTGAACTAGTTCATTTCACTAGGGAAAGATCTAATTTTTAGAAAGTTTTTTTTTTCATTATTTTAGATAATAATTTGCTCCTTCAGCTTTCTAGCCTTTGGCCTTCATTTCTGTCCTGCAGGGCTAAACAGAGTTCTACAGGTTAGTAAGAAGTTTGTGTCTACTAAAAAAACTGAAGCCATTCCCCAAAATTTCTCAGCCAATTTAGATTTACCATATCCCATTCACTTCATTTACTGTTTGCCAAGTTATTCATGCAATGAACCTATGTAACCAGACAAGCCTCAACCTCACCACTAGCCACAATGTGCAAGAAAAGGCCTTGGAGACATTCATTTTTCTTTGTCTATAAATTCCTCAACTCTGCAGATTTTCCTCAGTGGGCTTAAAGCAACTCATTATGGGTACTGAGTCTAAGTAGTCATTTTCCTCTGTTCTCACACTAATCTGTCATTTGTAATGTAGACCTCACCCCTTGGAAGCACAGACAGTAATGTGAAGTGGTCAGAACAGATTTCCCTTGAACAAGAAACGCATGACCCATTGTAAAGGTCTGACTCCCCTTTCAATCTTTTCTAGTCCCATAGCTAAGAACAAATTTAGCTGGACACCCCATAAAGCATTTCTACTACATGACCTTCTGCCCAAGAGCACAGCCTAAGAAATCCTTATATTTGCTTTCTAAGTCCTGGTTGTGAACAGTACTGGGAACTCATTTGTTGAGCCAGCTGGCGAATATTTTGCTACCACAATACTAGTCCAAGGCTTTATCATTCCTACTGATGTGGATATTACCATTTCCAAACAATTCCTGACCATCTTGTGCAACAATTGCCCATGTCCTCTCATAAAATCTCCTCAAAGGGAACTACTCAAAATACCAAGGACCCTTTCTAACTGTGTTGACATTTTGTAAATACCACTGCATCTCCTACCTATTTGCCATCCCTAGCTCTAGTTCTATGAACAGACCAACTTCTTTTCTGCAAGTACATCTTTCTGATGACATCTTGCATGCCTTTTCTCCTATATTCTCATTTATCTCTCTTCTCTATGTATCTATCTGTGTGCATGTAGATATATATGCTTATATATATATATATATATATCATATAATCCTTTTTTAAGTACATAGGATGTAAATTCATCTGTATATGAATCTCTACATAGAAATTTCTATATGTATGAATTTATACATATCTTAAAGGAAATTACATATATGTGTGTAATATGTATATGTATATTTGTGTTTATGCAATACATATACATACATACATATTTTATTTATTTGTGAATGTATAAATTAAGGATTTACTAGATCCAGTTTGTACCAGCTTGTAAGAACCAATTGTTAAATAATCATAATGAGCATTTTATGTATGTAAATGCGCGATACTGAAATGGTTTGCCATTTCCTTCTGTTTATTTTGCAGAAGAGGAAACTAAACAGATTAAATTACTTGCCCAGGATCACGCAGCTAGTTGTGTCTGGGTCCAAATGTAAATTCATGTCATTCTGACTCCAGTTCTAGTACTTTAACCATTATGCCACCTAGCTGCCCAACCCTTCTATCAGGGAGTAGCTAAACAAGTTATGGTATATAATGTAATATCATTGTGCTCTAAAAAATGAGAAGATAATTCATTCAGAATTAGGAAAATTTCCAAGAACTAATGCAAAGTGAGGTGAGCAGATTAAGGAGAAAAAAAAAAGAAAAAAATATATGTACAATGCTTACAACATTATAGAGAAAAGGGGATGGACTCAGGATATAGAGACAGACAGACAGACAGATTGAAAAATAGAAAGAAGGAAAGCGAAAAAAGAAAGAAAAAGAGAGAGGGAAAAAAAGAAAAGGATAGGAAGGAAGGAAGGAAGGAAGGAAGGAAGGAAGGAAGGAAGGAAGGAAGGAAGGAAGGAAAGAAGGGAGGGAGGGAGGAAGGGAGGGAGGGAGGGAGGGAGGGAGGGAGGGAGGAAGGAAGGAAGGAAGGAAGGAAAGAAGGAAGGAAGGGAGGGAGGGAGGGAGGGAGGAAGGGAGAGAGAGAAGGAGGAAGGGAGGAAGGGAGGGAGGGAAGGAGGAAGGGAGGGAGGGAGGGAGGAAGGAAGGAAGGAAGGGGGGAGGGAGGAAGGAAGGAAAAGGGAGGAATAAAGAGAAATATAAATAGATTAAAAGAAGGGGAGAAGGAGAGAGAGAGAGAGAGAGAGAGAGAGAGAGAGAGAGAGAGAGAGAGAGAGAGAGAGAGAGAGCGCCAAATTGGGAATTTGTCATACATATATATATATATATATATATATATATATACATTTTAAAGTGTTTTTATTTTTATGTTTTCATTTCAATATAAAAGGGATGTGGGAGGGAGAAAAAAACAGATTTCTGCCAACTAAAAACTAAAATTTTAAAATAAAGAATAAATGGTGAGATAGTAAATTGTTAAATTGAATTAATAAAGTTTTTTAATGCCATTGCTAGACATTTTAATCTAGAATTTTAATTCTACAACAATAAAACTTCAAGAGGATATTTCATAGAATCAGACAAAATAAAAATCAAATAGAAGAATGAAACGGCAATAATATTAAAGGAATGGTGAAAAATGTGAAGTATTGTGAGTAATGAGATGAGTTTGACATTACCAAATCTCAAATTATATTAAAAAATAAATTTTGTCAATGTAGTCCAGTATTAGATAAGAAACAGATTAGAAGAACATATTAGATTAGCAAAACTGAGAAGAAAATCCATTGGATATTCCAGTCTTCAAAAACTTCAATAACTCAAGGTATTACAGAAAGAACTCTCTATTCTACAAAAACTTTGAGGAAAACTTTATAGCAAATTGGCAGAAAATAAGTTTAGGCCAGAACTTTCCCCTATATATCCCAATAGATACTGTATTGACAAAATATGAAATATGAAAATTGATAACTTTTTAAAACTAAGGGAACGAATGGAGGTTTATTTATCTCAGTTATGAAAAGGGGAAGCATTTTTAACAACTGCAATCATAGAGATAATTATAAAAAATAAAATAGATGTCTAATTGAATAAGTATTTTAATATACTTTTGCAGAAATAAATTTAATTCATCTAGCATGAGATGAAATGCTATGACCTGAGAGAGAAAGTTAGCATTAAAGTCTGACATCCAAAATGTATACAGAACCAACACAAATCTGAAAGACTAAGAGACACTTTCTTTTTCTTTTTTTTTTTTTAATTTAATAGCCTTTTATTTACAGGTTATATATATGAGTAACTTTACAGCATTAACAATTGCCAAACCTCTTGTTCCACTTTTTCACCTCTTACCCTCCACCCCCTCCCCCAGATGGCAGGATGACCAGTAGATGTTAAATATATTAAAATATAAATTAGATACACAATAAGTATACATGACCAAACTGTTATTTTGCTGTACAAAAAGAATCAGACTCTGAAATATTGTACAATTAGCTTGTGAAGGAAATCAAAAATGCAGGTGGGCATAAATATAGGGATTGGGAATTCAATGTAATGGTTTTTAGTCATCACCCAGAGTTCTTTCTCTGGGCGTAGCTGGTTCAGTTCATTATTGCTCCATTGGAAATGATTTGGTTGATCTCGTTGCTGAGGATGGCCAGATCCATCAGAACTGGTCATCATATAGTATTGTTGTTGAAGTATATATAATGATCTCCTGGTCCTGCTCATTTCACTCAGCATCAGTTAAGAGACACTTTCTAAAGAGTGAAGGACAAAGAACATGGGCAAGCAGTTTTCAAATTAAAAAAATAATAACTATTAAACATGTTTAAAATTACTAATAATCGGAGAAATGTAAATTAAAACAAGTTTGAGATAGCATCTTATAACTTAAATTGGCCAAAATGAGAAAAAAAAATGAGGTTTAAGGAGTTATAAAAAGAGGAAGATGAGAATTCATTATGAATGGAGCTCTGAATGTATCTAATCCTCCTAGTAAACCATAGAACCATAATGTAGAACTATAAAAAAGAAAGTTGTCAAAATTTTCATACTCTGTAATGCAACAAGTTCACAATAAACATTATGTCACAAGGAGGTTATTAAAAGCAAGAAAAGATCTTTAGGCATCAAAATATTTGTAATAGTATTGTTTTAATACCACAAAACTGGAAACAATAAAATTTTACATGTGATGAAATTATTTCAATATAAGGGATGGCAAATAAAGAATTCAGCAAAACCTGGTAAAGGTATTGTAGAGTGAATAAAACAGAGCTGAAAGAAGATACAAGAAAATGACAGCAATGTAAATGCAAATGACTTTAAAAGGTGACAAAACTCTAATCAAATACAAGGGATAAGATTTAATCTGTAGGAAGAAAGACATAAAGGGAATATGACAGCTGTCTTCCAATATTTGAATCACTACAATGTAGTGAAACCAAATTTGTTGTGCTTGGTCCCACCAGAGAGAAATAGGAAAAATGAATGAAAGTCACATAAAGGAGAATTTAAGTTTGATGTAAGAAAAATATTTCAAGCAGAATGGGCTGACATAGAATCCTAGAGCATGAAAGAACCCCCCCAGGCTATCTATTCCAACCCCCTTGTTCTACAGATAAAGAAACTGATATTTAGAAAAAATTACTTACACAAATAGTAAATGGTAGAGCTGATATTTCAACTCAAGTCCTTTAACATTAGATCATACTTTTGTTTGGGAATTTGGGGTTTGGGAGAGGTTCTCCCTACTATGTTGAAGGTCTAGACTTCTTGAGGTCTTCAACAAAGATTGGGGAATCAACTTGCATTATTATTACTATAAAGAAGATTTTTATTCATTCCTCTTTCAAAATAAATAGCTTCTGATTTCCCATACAATTTTGAGATTCTGTGGTTCTAATACCAACTTATTAAAGTAAAAGCATATATATTTTCCTTCTGCCAACAAATAATAAACAACAAAGGATAAAGTTTTATTATACACTACCTGGTAAACTATTCTCTTAGATAGTTTTACTTACTATTTGGGGGAAAAATATCTGTTATGTAAAAAAAATGATCGATAATTTTTAAAAATAACATCTCCTACTGTGCTTTTAGTAGAAAGTATCCCCATAGATTTCTAGATAAATGAAATCCTCCTTTTCTATTACATAAAGGTTCTCTGCATTTTTTTTTAAATCTACTTCTGGAATTCATTATCCATTTCCTTCTGGCTGAGTAGTCTATATTATGTTCTCATCATAATATCCCTTCTTCTTTTTTTTAACCATTAACCAAATGTTTTACACAATACTCACCCCTTCAGTTGATGTCTTCATTTATAACCATTTATCTTCTTCACAGACTGCTACTCCATTGTTCATTTTATCTAATCTCTTCCCTTTGATAACTTCACAGCTTTCTTCAGAGTAGATCAGAGCCTGGGGTTCAGACCCACAATTAACCCTTATATGTCATCTCTCAAAAGGAGCAGAGAGGCCACAAGATAGAATACAAAAGAAAACTACAAAAAGGATAAACTCTGCTTAACCTTTACCAGTGATATTGAAATTTCAACTGATGTTGCAATAAGGATTAGTGATGAATCTGACCAGATGACAGATCTCAAATATCTAACTCCTGTCCTACTTCTCATATGGTCCTCTTAGTAGAAAAATTGCTTTACTGGAAATTATTAAAACCTTATATTAATTTAGGAGCAATTCTAGGCCATCTAGCTATCTAATTAGCCTTAGGACAGAAAAATAGTTTACATTAAATTCTTTCCATTCTTTCTATCTAAAAAAGGTAAAAAGTTTAAAATATTCAGAAATCAAACTTTGCAAACTTCTAAAATCAACATAAGTAGGAATTATGTCTTCTTTATTGCTTACAAAATGCCATAGGGGTATCTGTTTAAAGACAATTACTATGAAAGGATAGTGTTGTTCTTCAGTTGTTTTTCTATTGAGTCTGACTTTTTGTGATCTCATTTGGGATTTTTCTTGGCTAAGACACTGAAATAGCCATTTTATCCTCAGGAAACTGAGGCAAACAGAGTAAAGTAATTTGTCCAGGATCATACAGCTAGTAAGTGTCTGAGGCCAAATCTAAGTTCAGGAAATGAGTCTTACTGACTCCAGCACTCTATCCACTGTACCACCTAGCTGCCTCCTGAAAGAAGGAATTATCAAAAATATCTTTAGAACTTTAGAAATATCCATGTCCTCCTAATAATACCTCATAAGGCTTTTATGAGGATCAATTGAGATATGTGCAGAGAAAACATGTAATATACTGTTATAATTATTATTGAGGCAGTATAGTAAATATAGAGCCAGATTTCAAGACCTGGGTTCAAGACTCATACTGGTTGTATAACTCTGGGCAAGGCACTCAATCCCTTATTGCTCTAAACAACTTTCTAAAACTATTAGATGCAAAAAGGTACAGACCTATATTGGTAGAGAGAATTTCTCCATCAAGGAGTTCCCTATGCCAACAAAATCTGAAGTTCAATCCGTAGAACTAGGAGTAATGGTGTTCTTGCCTTCTAGCTTCTCTGAAATTTTCAAATACTTTTTTTTTTATTGATTGAAGTGTTTGGTTGGTTAACTCCATTTCCTGTTAGTTCAATTATGTACTTTTATATAATGGAATTCAGCAACTTAAGAACCAATTAAGAATTTTATTGAAAGGAGAAATAAAATTTACAGCCACAGGAGAAAGGAGTGAAGGGGAATCTTTTAGAAATAAATTAATTTCTATATATTTCACTGGTTGCCTACTTAACTGCAATTTTCACTGTCCATGGAAAATCTTGCCCTACTGATGGAAATAAAAGAATAATTTTGGCAATACCCAATAGGAACCTGATGTCTTTTTCCTCATGTTGACTGACATGGTAAAACAACTCTCCATGCTGGATCACAGGAACAGGCTTCTTAAGAGAACGTCCCTTCAGGGTCCTTAGCCCAAGAAAGATCAGATGAAACTGATCATGGCAACCACTGTGTCATCGAACCATGAAAATCTAAGTTTGTGCCACTATTGCCCTGATAAGAATTAAGGGCATGGCCCCTGTTCTGGAGCTTTGAAATCTAAGCAAAAAACCCTGCTTTACAAAAGAAGAAAGATCTTAGATGAAAATGAACTGGCATTGATTATCTTTCTATTCATTCATCTAAGTCAAGATCTAAATAATACAGATACCCTCTGTCTGCTCTTTTGGAATTACTTTGGGAATTTTAAAAAATCTATTAGCCCTTTGATTCCATCATATTCATCTCAAATATGAAACTTCATTACTTAATATTTATTGGATATTTATAGAAGCTCCAATTACTCTGCAAATATCATTTGTTGAATTAGGAAGATTCCTCAAGTATTCCTCAACTGCTAAAAAAAGTTGTTCCTGCCCAGTCCTGAGATTTTATGCTTGTAAAGATCAGATGCCTTATTTCTAAAGAAGTTTAGCAATTTCCCTTACAAGGAAGTCCAAGAAGAATGTGCAAAAGTTTGGTTTCACTCCTTTTCCTGTATGTACCTCCTTCAGAGTCCTCAAGTTATCCTGTTGCTGGTAGGAGAAAAGGATATCATTATGAATTAAATTAGTGAGTCTCTTAGGGTGAAATTTCAGAAACCATCACTTGTTTGGGGGAAGGAGAAAGAAAAACAAGGAAGGTTTCTTAATCCCCACGGTCATATCAGTAATAACTACTTGCTTATTCTTCCTAAACATTCAGAGGATAACCCTAGTATTAAGCATAGAAACTCTTCAAATGACAGATTGCAAAATTAGAATAGGTACAGCAATTGCCTTGAGGCCCATTTAATTTAATAAGGGATAGTGAACAAGGTAACAGAAACATCTAAGGCTTCATAAAATATTTTATTTGTAGGAAATGTCCAATTCTACAGCATGAGAGACCAAGCAAGTAAATACAGTAAAATTTGAGAGAATGAATAGACACTAGAAAGTGCTAGACACTAGACAACCTGTTGGTTTGGCAAATGCAACAAGGGATAATTTTATTTATTTGTTTGTTTATTTACAAATAATTTTCATTTATTTAATTTATTAAAAGAGCTCCTTTTCCCTGAATTTTTAAACATTCTGGCTTGGTTAGAAGAACAAAGAACTGTGAGTTGGTAGATCTATGTTGTTACTTGTTAACTGGTCACAATAGACAAGTCATTTAATCTCATAAAGCCTCAGATTTTCATCTGTAAAATGGGACTAATAATATTTGTACTTCTTACCTCATATAGTTGTTACAAGGAAGAGAGTTTACAGCTGTAAATTTTCATATGTTAAACCAGAGCAAGTCCATGCAACTCTTCCCTGAGTGTGCTTCATCTTGTTAAGCTCAGTGACCATGAAGGCCAAAATTAAGATTTGAGATTTTTTTGTAGCCAAGGTGCAAAATAGGAATTATTGGAGGTGAAAAATATTGCAAATAATATGAGATTCAGGAGGACACTATTGAAAAAGTCCAGGAAAAAGGAAATGAAGACCAGAACTGTGAAATTGCAAAATTAAGATGATAAGGAATGGATAGCTATTATTGTGGGATCAGGTTAGAATAGACAAGGCATGATTGTGATCAATTGCACATTAATGCCAAGGGACAAGGAGAAGTGAAAGGTTCCTGGTGAATGAGAGAATGTAGAGGTGCAATTAATGGAAATAAAGTTTAGAAGTCAAGAGCAGAAAGGAAGTTGTGGAAGATGGGGATGAATTTAGTCTGGTCATGTGAAATATGAGGAAAGCTTTCAAGTCATAATATCTATCAGGCATCTGGAACTATGGACCTAGAATAAGAGACACAGACAGATAGAGATAGACACATAAAGACAGTCAGAGAAATAGACACATGTACAAAGACAGAGATAGAAAGAAGACATAGACAGAGAGAAAGAGACAGAGAGAGACAGAAAGAGACAGAGTTAGACAGACAGACAATCAGGCAGAGAGAGAAAGAGAGAGACAGAGAGGGAGGGAGGAGGGAAGGAAGGATGGGGGAATGGAGGAGAAGAAGAGGGAAAATGTCATTTACATAAGGGAATAAACAAAGCTGTGGGAAACAGAAATGAAGAATATTCAAGAAAAGGAATAAATAAAGAAAAAAATCAAAAACAGAGACTTATGAAATGACTACACTGTGTTTAGGAAATGGGAAGAGAGGGGAACATGTTAAAGTAATAGAAAAGTAAAAATACAAAAAAAAAAAAAAGATAACAAAATACATGCCTATTGAATAAGAAATGGCTAAACATATGATGTTCTTATTATTATGGAAAATTATTATCAGGAGAAATTATGAATATGAAAAATATACAGAGATCCATAGGAAGACATATGAACTGATGCAAAATATAGTAAACAGAACCAAGAAAATTATATATCCATTAATTAAAATAATATAAATTAAAAGAATAAAAACAAATAAATAAGGAAAAAACTGAATGCTATGTGATTATAACAAGCTTAACCCCAAAGAAGTAAGGATAAAATGTACCTCTCTTCCCTTTTTGCATACATGGAGAATTGTGGATATGAAATATTGCATAGATCATGAGACTTGGCAGATATATTGACAAGCTTGTTAAAATCTTCAATTTGTATTCTTTGTGACAAAGGATAGCTATTTGGAGGAGGGGGCAGGAAACATTTGAAAATGAAGGTGGTGTACAAAGATATGTATTTTATTTTAAAGACATTGGCAAAGATGGAGCCAACATAGCAAGATGATGATAATGAAAATAACAGTGTAACAGAAGTCAAGAGGAGAAAATGGATGCAGAAGGAGAAAGTGTCCAACAGTAATTAATTAGGTAGGGAAACCAAGGCAAATAAGGACAGACAATATTGTATTTGATTATTAGGAAAGCAATAACAAGTTCAGAGACAGCAAATTCAACAGAAAAGTTATATTGTAAAGGTAAAAAGCAAGTAAGAAATTTGGTAGGGAAAAAGGGAGATCAAAGAAAAGTGGGAAGAATGAGGCAACCCATGTGGACCAGGATATAAGAGGATGTCCTAAGATAGTGTAAGAAGGCTAAATTACTGCTGCTTTTTGCTTTGATGGCCAGGATATCAAGAGAAAGGAGAATGAACTGATTGACCTAAATGTTGACACATAAATCTGGTGTGTTGAAGAATAAAGGATTTGAGGTGAAATTATCAGAACAGCAGGGTCTGAGTTGTAGAGAAGCTTGAGGAAAAAAAAGTATTGGGAATCTTGGGACTGGATATGGATCCTGATTTTGCTATTTATTATGATGTGAACTTGAGGGAATGATTCACTTCTTGGGATCTTAATTTTGTTTTATTTTTTCACCTATAAAATGAGAAGGATGGAGGGCAGGCAAGTAATTTAGTGAATAATGCTGGATGTGGAGTCATGATAGCTGGATTCTTAAAACCCATTGAAGTCCTTTATAATATTTTACCCTAAGAAATCATTTAGCTTTTTTTCAGTCTCAGTTTCCACATCTGTAAAATGTATAATGGGAGATTGAATTCAAAGATCTCTAAGATTCCTTCCAATTCTTAATCGAAGATCCTATGATCCCATTCCAAATAATCTCTACAATTTCTTCCAATTCTATATCCTATGATTAAGAGCTCCTGGGCATTTCTCCCTTTTTTTCTGAAGTTTTAAATGAAATTAGCCCTCTCAGATGATAAATGATAGCCAGATAGATAGATACATGAATAGACATACAAGATAAATTAAATTGATAGATAAGCTAGATTCAAGATAGACATATAACACACACTAATAAGATAGACAAGATAAACAGATTAGAAAACTATGGACAAAGAAAAGAGATAAGATAGAGGAATAGAGAGACAGGTAGATAGCTGGATGTATAGACAGACAGAGAGACAGAGAGACAGACAGACAGATAGATAGATAGATAGATATAGAAAAAAAGATGAGACAGAAGACAGAAAAATTGCATACATACATATATAGATTTTTCACAAAGTATTTATTAAGGTCTGACAATAATATGCCAGGTTAAGACACAACATGCTAAATATTAATAATAATACACAATCAAACAGAAAGTCCCTGCCCTCAATAAATATAATTATTAATGTGAGAACACATAAAAGGGAGCTAAAAAAGTAGTAAGAAAAAGTACTTACTTGGGAACAAGGTAGAAAAATCTAGTGTCTGTATTTGAATTGCATAAGTGGACATAGCTATCATGAGTGGTCCAGAAGACTTTTGTATGCCCTTTTAGGTTTTCTGTAGATGTCTTATTGTGTCCTCCAGATTAAAAAAAAAAAGCAAGTTTATTTAATTATTGTTCCAGATTCCAATCAAAGCTCCAAATTGGCATAAGCCTATCTCTTTGGAGGTAGACAGTTTGTACAACAAAGTAAAGAAAGTTTCTGATAACACACAAGAAAAAGATGAATAGAGCAAAATCTTGGAGAAGACATCAATATCTAGGTAAAAAATTGGTCTTGGAAAGGAAAGAATCACTTCTTCCTCTATGCTTTAAGAAAGGGCATGAGGGAGACACTGAGTATAGAGGATAACAAAACAAAGGCAATCAGGTCTGTGTGCTACAATTGTAATGTGATAAGAGGAGCTCCCTCTAATCCTTTACCCATACTCTTCCTCCTCGGATTGGAGAGTGAAGGATCATCTATGAGAACTAACAATGGAATTTCTGGAATATGGCCTTTCCATATTCTGATGTGACTGCCTCTAAGGAAGGAACTTTCCTTTGTACCATTCCAAACACTGCATTTGTCTTAAGCAACAAAATACTTAGTTATATTTCTGAAAGAAATTGAATATTGACCATAAAAAGTTTTGAGGTAGGTGGGAGAAAAGTTGAGGAAGCACATTTCAAATGACCATGGTATTAGAGTTGTAGATAAGCTTCTTGGATCTAAAGTCAGAAAAACAGGAGTTCAAATCCTACCTTAGATGTTTACTAGCTATGTAATCCTGGTCAAGTAACTTACTTTTTCCCTAAATTTCCTCATCTATAACATGGGGATAATAGTTGCATGTAGGTCCCAAAGTTTTTGTAAGGATAAAATAAAATAATAAAAAATATTAGATATATTTAAGTATATACATATATATAAATGAATGAAATATGGCCTTTAAAAAGCCACACACACATACACATTCATACATTATATATATATATATATATATATATATATATATTAGTATAATAGAAGAAATGTATTGTCTAGGAATGAATAAAAGTAAATTTAAGATTATTTTAATAAGAATAGAAAAAGGTAGAACAGCTAATCTGAGGAATCTCAAAAATATGAAGATTAGCAAAATTTTAAACAATCACTAATAGTGGAAATTATCCACTTTCTCCAACCCAGATGAACACCATGAAACTCACAAATGGAAGAAAAATACCACGCTTAGACATCAGAGCAAAATTCAGACAACACCTAAAATTTTTTCATGAAGAGATAGGTGAATAACTGATAAAGCACAGTCTCAGAGGAGAATACAGGAAGGCAATACAAGAGACAGGTGGATAGGAAATGAACCTTAAAAAGGAGACATCTTTCCCTAAAAGGATAAAGTACAGAGGAGCTAAAGCATTCTAATTACAACCCAGACTCATTCTCACCTCCCCAGAGTCTCAAAATCTTTGACTGGAAATCAGGGTAATAATCTTTTGCATGTTTGTTTTTAAAAAAATAAAGCTCATTTCTTACTATTTTCTTTCCTTTCTTCACAATCTCTAAACCTTTCCCTAAAACTACTCGTTATTTTTTTTTGTTTTTTTTGTTTTTCATTCCAACCGTTATTAAAACCCTTACCCATTTTGGCTGTGGCCATATCCTATTTCAGACAACCATTCCACTCCCAGGGTGACAATTAACAGAGCTAGTGTCAAATGCTCTGAAATGACCCTTTGAAGAGCTCAGGCTTTTATCAGCTTCCATGGCCCCAAGACATCTTTTGGATTACCTGCAATTAATAGCTGGGCTTTCAGAGAGGTCAGCCACTGACTAGGCTTTTAAATTCAAAAATATTGAGTCCATGGGATTTATCATACTTTCTTTAAAATGGACTAACTTAAGCTCCAAAGCCTGTTGTGGGTATTTTCTTCTTTTGGTTTTGTTGTTAAGTTTTGGTTCTTTTATAGTCACACCCTTTGCAATTACACATATGTTAGGAAGGCCACAGTATTCAGCTTTGGGAAGCGCCTAAATCAAACTCTTCATTTTATTTATAAAGAAACTGAGGCTCAGAAAAGGGAAATAATTAGGAAGCAGCAAAAGCAGGATGCTAAGGCAGGTGCTCTGATTCTAAAGCTTGTACTTTTTTCAAAATGCCAAACATCATTTTGTTGTGTTGTTTCCAGTCATCTCCCATTTTTCATGACCCAATTTGGGGGTTTTCTTTTTTTTTAATTTATGAATAAAACAATCATTTTCATAACACAGTCTTCTAAAAGAAAATTGCACATGAAACTGCAACTGAAGTAACTTGCCATTTCCTTCTCCAGCTTATTTAATAGATAAGGAAATTGAGACAAACAGGGTTAAATGACTTGCCCAGAACCACAGAGCCAGTAAGTATCTGAAGACAGGCCTTCCTCACTCCAAGCTCCAGGCTCTATCCACTTTGTCATTCAGCTGTTCTTGCCACCTTTAGTCCTCTTCCAGGACGAAAAACAAAACAACAGCCATCTAGTTGCCACATCAAACATCATTCTGAGCTACAAAGGTAAAATTGTCATTTAAAATTATGAAGTACTATATTTCCCATAAGAAATTTCATTTCCAAAACAATTAGTACTCTAAACATTGTAACAGTTTTTGCTAAGGATCTCAAAGAATTTTTTAAAGCTTTTTATTTTTAAAACATATGCAAGGGTAATTTTTCAACATTGACGCCTGCATAGCTCTGTGTTTCAGATTTTCCCCTCCTTCTCCCCACCCCTCTCCTAGATGGCTAGCAATCCAATATATGTTGTACATGCTAAAATATATGTTAAGTCTAACACATGCAAACATATTTATACAATTCTGTTGTTACACAAGAAAAACAGATTGAAAAGGAAAGAAAACTAGTAAAAAAACAAAATGCAAGTGAACAACAACAAAAAGAGTGAGAATGCTATGTTGTGGTCCACACTCATTTCCCACAGTCCTCTCTCTGGGTGTAGACGGCTTTCTTCACACCACAAAATCAATCACCTCATTGTTGGAAAGAGTCACATTCATCAGAATTAAGGATCTCAAAGTATTTTGAAAATATTTCATATTCCACATTTCCAAAAAGTCCTAATTTTTTCTTAGAGGTCACCCCTTTTATGCCATGATATTCTTAAGTCTAAAGTAATTATGTTTTATTTTTGTTTTGGAAGGAGGAGGGAATAATCAGTATAAGTAAACACAGAGTATGGAAGCCATTATATAGTAAAGGACACATTTAATCAATCAAATATGTAGGCATATCTTACAAATACTAGCTAAGGAGGTCCTGAGTCACTAGATGGAGTTGGCAAGAAAGCCCGAAGTACTGAAAAGTTTACTCCCTAAGGCAAACAGGGAAGGGCACTGATGGGGATCCATTCAAACTTGCAGGCTCTCTCCCTATGGAGGTAAGGTATGGGTAAGCCCACCTTAGCATATCCAGTCAGAAAGCCAAGTTATGTCAAACCCCAAAAGTTAAATTTCCCCCACAAATCTGTCTGTGGCTTACACCATCTTTGCTGAATCCCTTTTGGGTTAGACTGCCATTGTATTGCTATATTTCTCCTCATCCCTCATCCATGCTAACCTCCCCCCCCCCACATTATGCCTCATGGTTTCTTTCTCCTTGTTATAGCTAAGTAATTCTTTTAGGTGCTACATCATTTTTAGGATTTATCCTGCCCCTCTATGGTATTCCCACCTCAAGGAGTATTCCTTTTCTCCTGGTTATGAGTTCCACTAGAAAATTTGTTCTTTCTGTTAATTGTTAAAAACCACTTTCCTTGCTAACTATATGCTCTTCCAGATCTATTTCATATTTACCACTCCTGGTGTCTATTTTACCTCTGCATTTTGTCTGTAACCTCTTCTTATAAAAACTTACCTTTTGCCAAAAAGAGTGGCCACTTCTTCACTTAACCAAATTCCAACATTTGGTACCAAACCTCAACATTTGATGACAGTTGCTCTCCTCAGTCTCATCATTTGGTGCTTACATCAATCTCAACATTTGGTGCTGAACCTCAAACACTTTAGTACTGTATGCGAGAAAAGTAGATTTTTTTTCCATAGGAACAATGAGTATTTTGTGAGTAGATGGTGTGAGAGGAAGAATTATGTGATAATAACTCAGAGTTAGGAAAACCAAGATTCAAACCCTGACTGACATATATTGACTAATGAGTTCAGGGCCTATTTGGCCCACAATTGTCAGATAACATTAGTAATGGTGCAATGGCAAAGAGAGAGGGAGTAGCTCAGGAAGGAAAATTACAATTTCATAAAAACTTTTTAGAAGGGAAAACAGAATAGATATGTTCAAAGTATGAATTCTACAAGGAATATAAAGACTAAAGAAGAAATAAATTATTATGAGGACCACAAATCAAAGAATAAAAGTATAAAATAGATTAAAAGGAAAGAGAAATAATGCCCTCCAAAAATAAGGGAAAGAAATCTGTTTTAGAAAAGATGCAGAACTCACTTGGCATTAATCAGGCTATATTCAATGAAGGAAAAAGGTATAAGAGCTAATAAACAGCTTTGTTAAAAGGATTCCCAATGAGACTTGTGAACTAGCCCCTCACCTGACTATAATTATTCTATGCCTCTTTATTACTTCTCATTCCCTTTTTGGGTGAGAATAAAACTTCCCTGTTTCATGCCTGATTCATGTTTATACTCTGTGTAACTTTTAAATCTCCTCCTGCTCCAACAAGTCAAAAATAGAATTATTCTACAGAAATATGAGGCATGGATGAAACTGAATAACTTTCTTCCCCCTTTGATGTGACTGGCACTCCCAGAGCATGGAATCCAGGGTAAATCTGGGGTACAGGTAAAGTACAAGTGTTGATAGAGATCTCCTGCCCCCATATCCTTGGTCTAGCCCGCGTGGCTAGTTGGGAGGGCTGGATGTATATGTAGCCAGCAACATATCTCCCAGACTTTAAGCCATCCTATATTTATATAACAAGGGGGATTTATCCTTAAGGCCTTTCCTCTAAAATTGTATAAATTTAATTGAATACGCACTAAGTAACCTTCTGGTGTTGATTTTGTTTTCCATGTAGACTTACTGCCAGGAGAATGGACTGTCCAGCCAATACCATTATTCCTTTCTACTTCATAATTGTATTTCTTAGTATAACTTAATAAAACGTTGTTTTGGCTACGCATCAGTCCTTTGGGAGTTTGGGTGACTGAGAATCCATCTGTCTGGGGAGGCCCAAGAGCACTCCCACACACACCAGGTTAAACTGGAAAAATCAAATTTGTGACCCTGAGAAACTAAGACTCAGACTATAGACTTCAAGTGATTTCATCAATGAACTTCATGGGCAAGGCTACTCTTCAAGAGGTCAGGAAAATACTCTCAAGGGATATGGGAAGCTGGCAAACACAGGGATGTGTGTGTGTGTGGGGGGGTGTCCCACTCTTTCTCTCTCCCTCTCTCTGTCTTTCTAGCTCTGTCTCTCTGACTCTTTTAGTCTCTCTTTCTCTCTGTGTGTGTCTGTCTCTGTTTCTGTCTACATGTTTGCCTGTCTGTATCTCTCTGTGTCTTTGTGTGTATGTCTCTGTCTGTTTCTGTCTGTGTTTGTATGTATCTCTGTGTCTTTGTGTGTGTGTATCTCTGTCTCTGTTTCTCTGTCTGTCTCTGTCTCTCTATCTGTGTCTGTCTATATCTGTCTCCCTCCCTCTACCTCCCCCTTTCCC
The DNA here is from genome assembly GCF_902635505.1 of Sarcophilus harrisii. NCBI lineage: Eukaryota > Metazoa > Chordata > Mammalia > Dasyuromorphia > Dasyuridae > Sarcophilus > Sarcophilus harrisii. The sequence continues at coordinate 173,390,903 of NC_045426.1, read as the reverse complement.
TCATCCTCTCCTTCCCCTCCTTCCCCTCCTCTCTCTCTCTCTCTCTCTCTCTCTCTCTCTCTCTCTCTCTCTCTCTCTTTCTCTCTCTCTTTTCCCATTCTCTCTCCTCCTCTTCCTCCCTCCCTCCCTTCCTCTCTTCACTACCTTGACTCCAATACCTTCTACAATATCTCTGTCACAAGCCCAAAGAATCTCTTTTGTCTTCCTGGAAGCTGCTAAAAGTCCTGGTGGAGGGGCAGGACTTTAGCTGCTGATAAGTACAGTCTAAAACAGATCTCAGTAGAAGAGGTTTCATTGAGATTGTTTTATCTTAAAAATAAAATATAGAACAGGACTATTTTTTTTTTGTTGTTGTTCAATCATTAATCAGTCAAATACAACTCTTCATGACCCCAATTGGTGTTTTCTTGGCAAACATACTAAAGTAGTTCTCCATTTCCTTATCCAGATTATTTTACAGATAAGAAAACAGAACCCAATAGGGTTAATTGACTTACCCAGGGTAAATGTCTAAGTCTAGATTTGAACTCAGGAAGATGAGTATTGTTTTTTGTTGGGTTTTTTTTGTTTTTTTTTTTGCTAGGAAGTGTTAAGTGTATGAGATCAGATTTGAACTCATGTCCTCCTGACTTCAGGGTTGGTGCCCAATCTACTATGCCACCTAGCTGTTCCAATATGAGTCTTCTTAACGCTTGGCCCAGCAATCTATCTACTGTGCCATTTAGCTGAACCTTTATCATGATAGTTTTAATTTTAAAAACAAAAAACTGTCTAACCTTTTTAAAATTGTCCAAATTTGGGGAAAGGATAAAAAGAGAATTCTACATAAGAATAAGAAAAAAATTAGGATCTGAACTTCATTCCTGGGAGTATTTTTCCAAGAAAGTGTTGAATCCATAGGAAAAAAAAAAGACATTTATAAATGTCACTGAAGGAATTCAGTCTAACACACACACACACACACACACACACACACACACACGCACAGAGAGAGAGAGAGAGAGAGAGAGAGAGAGAGAGAGAGAGAGAAAGAGAGTTTCATTGTTTCAGAAAGAATGCAATAGGAGTATTCCCTTTGTCTAATTTAATGATTGAATAATGTCTAGATGAATGTCTCTGTCTTACCGATTTTGAATGATTGTCCCCAAGTACAGATTAAAACCAAAAAAATAATTAAGACTATTAGGAGTATTTAGTATCATAGGAAACCTTGGCATAATAATAGTCTCTTTCTTAATGGGCCATTATGATTTATGTAAATTAGCTCCAGAATACTTTATAACAAGATAAGCCTCCCCCCATCATCTATTTCTGGAATGAGCTACTAAATTGCTAAAGCATCCTCTATGCAGTGATAAGTCATTCAGAAGGTTAGGTGGCCAGAAAATCCAATGAATTTCTAATTACCATCTCCACTTGTAGAGGAATAAATAAGTCCTATGAATGAGTGGTGACCTCCATAAAAAGTAGGCATCAGAATGTGAGTGAGTGCTCTTTCCTAGCATTGCCAATGGTCTGTCCCTGCAAAATATTTCTCAACCCCACAGATTCTCTACCTGGACATTTAGAAGAGTAAAAATTATTATCCTTTCTATAGTCAATAGTCTTGTGAGAGCCAGGGCTCCCCACCAACTGCCTTTTAGGAGATACCACTGTGCTTAGGGAAAAATATGGTGATAAATATATATATATATATATATATACATATATATATATATATATGTGAAAATAGAGATTTAGAACTGGATAGCCTTAACAGATATCTTAGTTCAACCCTTTTGTTTTCCTAATGAGGAAATTGAGATGATATATGCAAAGTCATACAGTTATTAAGTGACACAGCCTGGATTTTAATCTAGGTCCTATGATTCCAAATCTAGTCAGATTTCACATGGTACTATTCTACCCTGCCATGACTAAAACATCTTCAAGACATACAAGTGATATCAAGAAAAGAAATTTCTATAGTCATGAAAATAAACCATTTTGTTGCAGTTGTTCAGTCATGTCCATGTCTTGGAGTCTCCATTTGGGGTTTTCTTGGCATAGGCACTTGAGTGCCATGCAATTATTTCTCCAACTTGTTTTAGAGATAAGGAAACTGAGGCAAATAGTTAAGTGAAGTACCTGGGGTCACACAGCTAGTAAGTATCTGAGGCAGGATTTGGACTCAGAAATTTGAGTCTTTCTTGACTTCAGGCCCAGAGTTCTGTCCACTGTGTCACCTAGCTTCCCAGCATAGTTACAACAGAAGCAAATTTAAACTTGTACCTTAATTTAGCCCTAAAAACCAAACTTAGAATATTAAATTCCTTGCCATTGTTGAACCATACTATTTCAGTTTCTGCTGATTTTAACTTCTAAAAAAAATGCAGAATACTGTGTTCTTTTAAGGCATGAATATATTAAGCTACAAAGAAGAGGGAAAGGCAGCTTTCACCAACTACACTAATTCCTTTAAAGTACATGCCAAGGAACCTCCTTCTCCTCTCTCCCCGCATAGAGAGGACTGAAGGGAATTAGAACCAGGTTTGGGTGATAACTATTCAAGGTCTTGCAATAAAAGAGAAGAGGACTCACACTGCTCCCATCTGTTTAAGTGAAACTTGGAGAAAGAAAGTCCTAAAATAGTGGCAGACAAGTTAGGGAGAAATGGAGAGGCAGGGTATATCTTAAAAAGAAATATCAAACCCATCTATCAAAATCACCTTACACATTTACCATAAGTTATTGGAATGTGGGGATGTGTAAACACGTGAGTATGGATGTATATGTGCATGTGTGTATACGTGTATTATGTGTACATCTATATTGGGCAACTAGGTTGCACAGTAGATAGAACATCAGGCTTAAAATCAGGAAGACTTATCTTCAATTCAAATCCAGCCTCAGATACTTTCAAACTGTGTGGCCCCAGGCAAGTCACTTCAGGACTTTTCCTCAGTTTACTCATCTGTAAAATGAGCTGGAGAAGGAAATGACAAGCTACTCCAGGGTCTTTGCAAAGAAAATTCCAAATAGGGTCATAGGGAGTTAGAAATAGCTACAAAACAATTAAACAACATAAATATATATATATATATATATATATATATATATATATATATGCATGTGTATGCATGTGTATACACACACACACATATATATATATATATATATATATATATATATATATATATATATATGACTATGGAGTTTTATGTGTATATACACATATATTTCCCCCAATTGGATATATATGTTAACAGTTATTTGTCACTTACTATAAATATTACTCACTTTATAAATATTATTTCATTTGGTTCTGAAAACAACTCTGGGGGGGTAGGTGCTATTATCATTCCCAATTTGCAAATAAGAAAACTTCAGCAAACTGAAGTTGATTGACTTGCCCAGATCACACAGCTAGTATGTATCTGGGGCTGTTTTTGAACTCATGTCTTTCTGACTTCAGGCCCATTGTGCCATCTAGCTGCATATGTGTGTGAGCACATGCACATAATGTATGCAACATATCCATGTGTTAACATTCATCTATACACATACATATGTACATTTGTATATTTGTATACTTAGATGCACATGGGTATATATGTATGTGTTCATTATATGTATGTGTGTATAACTATATATATATATATACACATATGTACACATTTATATCTTAAATATGAAACCCTTTTCAGAGTGTTTGATGCAAAGATTTTCTCCCTCCAGATTGATATTTGATATTTCCTTTCACCTCCCAGCAGCTTTCATGTTATTCTTCTTTACCCACTCTCCCTTGAGGATCTTATTTACAGCATCCTTTGCCTTCCATTAGAGGAACAGGCCATTGGTCATACTCCATATTGCCTTCCCCATTTCCATCCCATTCTTTCAATTTTTATCTGAATCTTCATATCCCTGACATTTGATAAGAGCCCAAGGGAATGATTATCTTTTTCCTGTTTACCTTGGACTGAGTAGGGTGTATCCCTGCTCCCTTCTTCCCTGTAATGTATTTTCCTATGAAGTTCTTTCTTCCACAAAAAATATTGTTTCACTTATAAAGTATCACATAATTTAGTGTACAAAATATAAATTAAAAGGTCCTTCTTTTCTCTTGATTCTTTTGTTGAAGATTCAATACAATGGTGATTAGATTCATCTTTAAAGGATATGTTACTTTAGTAGCAACTTGAGCTCCTTTTCTTGTTGAAATATTGTTGCCTCATCTTCCTCAATTTTTCATGGCTTTGAAGCAATCAAATTGGCTACTTTCAGATTCTTTGATTTTTTGAATTTGTGAAATTAGTAACTCTATGCTTTATAGTTTTAATATTGGAGTTTTCTCTAGGAGGGATCTATATATTTCATTGATCCTAATTTTATTGTTTGTTTTCAAAAGTTTTGGGGCAATTTATTTTTATTTTCCTGTCAAAGGTATTGGGATTTTTTTTACATTTTGCATTTTTATGGGATATTTATGATCATTAAATTATCTCTATGTAGTTATTTTGGCTTTCTTGGAAAATCTTCTTTTCAAGTTGCTTTTCTGCAAAAGTTTCTTCTAATAATGCATTTTTGTGTTCCAAATCTGTCATTCTATTTTTCAAAAACTCTATATCTTAGGAGATATCATGTTTTTGCTTTCCTTTTTTAAATATATATATTTGTGTTTTTAAAATTTGGCATTTCAAGTTTGAATTTCTCACAATTTCATTTGAAATTTAGACATTTTTGTCTATTGAATTTTTCTGTAGTTTATCCTGTTTTAATTCTGCATTCTCTTTTTTGCCTGGAAATTTTGGTTTTTACTTTTTTAGTATAACTCCTCATTGCTATCTAACCTCTTTTTGTATTTTAAAGCCATTTCCCCTCTTGTGTCTTTATGATCTCCTGTCGGATTTTCTCCTTTTGAGCTGGGATTTTACCAAAATTTTTTCTTCCTTGGTCTTCTGTTCCTTTATTTTTTCTCTTGCATTCTGAGTTGCTTATCTCTGATCCCTCAAGTGTTTTTGCCTCCTTCCCATTCTGATATTGTGCAAGATTGGGAACCTTCTGCATTCTTGCTTTGGGTATATGGGATCCTGCCTCAAGTCCCTACTCAAAGCAAATGCTGAAGAAAGGCTCCAAAAAGATTGCAAATTCCTTTTGCTTCAGTTATTTTGCCATTTCAGCACATTTTGCATTTTTTTTCTGTGCTTCCCTCATCTTCTTTCCCCCTTTCCTACAATTCTCTTTCATGTAACTATATAAAATCAATGATTTCTAATTCTCAAGATGACTTATTAACTGTACTGAACATAAAATGAGTTAAGGACTGGAAATACTGATTCTTAAACATTTTTGTTTTGTTTTACCATGTACATTGTTTCTGGGGGGTTTTTTGAGTGTGTATGTTCAGCTTTTGTTAGTCATTATTTGATGAATAATATTTTTGGGGGGAAGGCGTTATAGCTAAAGAAAATTTCAGAAAATATATATTCTAAAATATTTTTGATAGTCACATACAAAATCCATAAGGAAATTTATATAAGCTCTATTTTTCAAAAGCTAAGTGATTAAAAGATATGAGTTATCAGTTTCTCAAAAGCAAAATGTTGATTCTCAATAATCACTCAGAAAATATTCCAAATTCTTTGTCAGACAAATGTACATTATAATTAGATATCATTAAATTGTCAGACACCGTTAAAGTGTCAAAAGAAGTTTAAGAACAATAAAATTCAGATGGATGGACTGTGGGAATAAGGTATACTATTGAACAGTACTATGTACTGTATGGTACTATGAACAGGTACCATTTTTAAGGCTACCTGAATCAACAAAAAAACCACAAAATTGTTTATACTCTTTGACCAGTAAGTCTTCTATTAAATAGAATATATTTATGACATGTACAAAAAATTTATAGTAGCATTATTTGTAATAATAAAAATATTCTATAAAAACAAATATCTACTTATTACCAAATGACTATCCAATTTGTGGCATGTGAATGTTATGGGAAAATATGTTCTCATAGAAAACCAAGTATGAAAAATACAAAGAAATACATGAATATTTATGTGAAGTGATTTGAAGAAAGCAGAACCAAAATAATATCCACGCTGATAATCATATAAATCATCATAATAAAGACAACAAACCAGAATTGTAGAAGAAAAATTGTTTACAATAATACATGGAATTGAAGAGAATCTTGTCAAAGTTAACTTTTTTATTTTAAACAAATTTTAATTATGTATATTTATGACCCTATATACAAATTTAGATTTAAATATTTGTTTTTGGTGATGTTTACCAAGTTTTGTTTGTTTCTGAAGTTTCTTCTTTACTTATAGTGATTTAAGCTTATATTACTCAACTTGGATTCTTAAGTCCACAATATCTTTTAGTATGAAAAAAGCCCCCACAAAAGAAGACTTTGTAGAGGTATCTGAGTAAAGCTTATGGTTTCAACCTCAATGGAAAGAAAAACCAAACAGCAGTCACTAAGCTGGTCTTAATTTGCCAGTCTTTTCACTCAGGGTTGCTGTTTGGATATAATAACTTCTGAGTTTTCTCACAAGAATTGTTCATCATTCAGATCTGCTAGATTTTTTGTTGTCCATAAGTATGTGAAAATTCCAAATACCTATGATGAGTGAAATCATTATTGCAAAAATGCTTGAGCCACTTTCCTAGACACTAAAACAAATTGTTCCTATCCTTTCCATCAGGGGGAGTCTTTACATGCTTGGGGCAGATAGCCCATTAACTCACCAAGGGGTTTGAGATCCTTTGGTTACTTTCAACCTAGTGATGTCTGTCAAAACAGTTTACTGGAATGTGACTGCTGAGCACGCTTCAGCTTCTTGATACAAAAGGTCAGATCTGGGCGAATCATCTAGACACTAACGATGGAAAGCAGTTCTGAAAAGGACTAAGCAATCCTCACACCAGAGGTACTAGTGAATTCCCTATTCTCCTGTAAATTTGTTAAGTATGTCATCTATGTTTTCAACCAACTTACTTATAAAAACTATTGAGATAGCACAGGATCACAGACAGATCCTTAAAGCCTAAAGATCTCACTCAAAGTTGACATAAAGTCAATAAGCATTTGCTAAGCACTTAAATGTATCAGGGACTGTGCTAAGTGTTTAGGGATACAAAGAAAAGCAAAATACAGGCTCCGTTCTCAGGGGCCTCACAATTCTAATTGGCGAAACATGAAAAGAACTAAGCACAAACAGTATGTATGCAGGTTACATTTGCTAATTATTAAACTAGTTTCAAAAACATCTAACTTATTATCATAGCCCACATGTCTCTATTCGATCTGTAAGAATAGCATAAGAATAGCCTTTTGTATTATAGGTAAATTATATCTACAGCATTCTTTTGATCTTTGGCTTAACCTATCCAGAAATCTAAAATACATTGGAAAATATTTTCCCAAAGATAGATGATATCAAAACTCAGCTATCTGATAGAAAGGTGAGGAACAATAACTCTGGGCCTCCCTCGTTTAAATACTCAAAATGTTGTTTGCCCTTACTCTCTCCTCTGGAACTATCTGCATTCAGTGGGAAGACATAGATCAGGATGACTGGAGATGGACTAGATACAATGGGAGACCTTGGCCTTTTTTAAGTCAAGGTCTTTCCCAGGTCTCAGTTTGTCTGAGGCAATGCCTATTCAGTTATGAAGGCTAGGTAAGAAATGGGCTCTTTTTACCTACTCAAAAAAAAATTTAACCTGGGAGGGGAAAAATCTTAGGTTTCCTGGCCAGAACAGAAACAATTGCTATTTACACGTACTCTGAGCCATCCAAACCCAAATAATGACCAAGTGAGGCTTGAGCTGGGACTTATTTTTGGCCAATAAGTGAGAGTCAATATGATTTGGATTTAAGACAGGGTCAAGTAGTTCCACTTGAATCCCAATGGGCTTTATCAAAGCCTGGGTCTCCAGTGTTATATATAGTTCAAGAAAGACTAGCTATATGGTACCAGTTTCCACTGGCATATGTCAGGAATTGTTTGGAATCAGTTTAACATTTTTACAGTGATTTGGATAAAGGAATAGATGGCACACTCAAAAAACATAAAAATAGGTAGATGGGACTAAATAGGGAGAGCTAACCTAATACACTGTGTGACAAGATAAGGATTCTAAAAGATATTAGATATCAACAACGAGAGTATCAGAACTGAATCCAAAATGAAATTCATCATTTAGGAACAAAAAAATCAAGCTCACAGATATAATATGGGAAAGATATGACTAGACAGTAGTTTGTTTGAAAAATATCCAAAGAGTTCCATGGATTGAATGTCAAAATGAGTCAGCAGTGTGATGTGGTAGCCAAAGAATCTAATGAAGTCCAGAACTGCATTAAGAAAGGCACAATTGCCAGAAAGAAGAAGGTGATAGTCCTTCATCCAGTGCAATTTAGAGAATTATATTAAATTCTGAGCAACACACTTTAGGAAAGATCTCAGTACAATGGCAAGCATCCAAAGGAAGGCAACCAAGGTGATGAAATATTTAAATCTATGTCATATTAAGATTGGCTTAAATATTTGGGAATGTTTAAGTCAGAGAAAAAAAGCTTGGGGTTGCATTATGACTATATTTGAGTATTTGAAGGCTGTTATGTTGTGGGAGGGATGAAAGTATGAAATACATTTATTAGAATTTTTTCTATTTGGCCCCAGAAGACAAAGCTAGGAATAAAGGGTGGAAATAGCAAAGAGGCCAATTTTAGCTTGGTGCAGAAATTATTTCATAATAATTAGAGGTATCCAGAAGTGAAATGGGCTCTTTTCAGGGATTCATTCACTCCTTCTTGGAATCTAGTTTAGTTTAGATAATCACTTGTTGGGTAGTACAGGGTCTGTCCAGTTAAGGGTTGAACTACTGGTTACTGAGGCACCTTCTAATTCTTAAATTTTGTGATTCCATATAATCATTCTAGATACTATAGATTTCTTAGAAATCCAGAACATAGCTCAGTGGAAATAGTTTGAGGTTCAAGTCTAGCCACAGACACATATTAGCTGTACTACCCTGGGCAAATCACTTAACTTGTAGGTAAATGGTAAATAAATGGAAAACAATAAGAACAACTTCTCTCCAGGATTATTTTAAGGATTGAATGAGATAATATTTGCAAAGTGCTATGTCATTACTCATACAAATGAATATTTGGCATTTCCCTAGATTTTAATGAATCTAGCAACTACCTACTAGTGTATGATAAAGTTCATTAGGCTCTGGACATAGGACATAAAATAATACTTTGAATAGATATAAAATTCATTTTTTAAAAAAATACCAAGCTAAATCACACCAATACAGGAAGTCATATTCAAAGCAATCAAATGTGACTGAAACTCCTCTTTTTGAACTATGATTTTCTTCCCTTATATCTTGCCTTCCCAACAATTCCTATCAGTGACACTATGATATACACTAATTATCTACAAATCTAAGTAAAAAACAATACCTAACACAATAATTGACATTTATTTAGTGCTTTGAAGTTTACAAAGCACTCTATGTACATAAACACATTTGAGCCTCATTCCAGCCCAGTGAAGTAGATACTCACTTAACCTACTATTTTTCCATTTTATAGAGGGAAAACTGAGATTTAAATAAGTTCACTGATTTGACTATTGTCACACAGTTGGTTACATGTCAGAGATGGAATTTAAGGCCAGGTTTTCCTAACACAAAGTATCATGCAGTATACATTATACTATATTGATTTTCAAAAGAAAAGAAAAATTTGGGGTTAAAAGGGGATGCATCATAGCAAAATAAGGTCTGAGTGGCATCCAGGATTTTGGAATTCTCTTCCACAGAAAAGATATTTAAACCAAGACTAATCTGTTAATGTTTATCTAGGAATGTCTAGAAAGTTCCAAAATTTCCTCTTGGAAATTTTCTCTTGAAAAAAATTAAATATACTAGGCAACTTTGGACTTACTCAATCTTGGGTTCTAATCAATTGGACTTTTAAAACGGTAATTTTTCCAACTGATTCATTTGTTCACCCAGTTGGAATACTAGCATCTGAAGTCAGATCTAATCATTCACTTTCTCTCTACTTACAAACATAGGCAACATTAATGAAACTGTAAATATTAACCTAGGACCAAACCACTAGACTCTTCCCCCCTAATCTCTCTTGCCAGAAATGGCTATTCAGATGCTTCAATTCAATGAACAAGAGTCCAATTAACTTAAAAAAGACATGACAATCTTGAAAGGGGTAAAAGGAAATAAGAGAAATTGGAGAGAATTTCAACACTTTATCCACCTCATCATCCAATGGTGATATTCTTTTCAATCAGACTTTTTTACATATTCTGCAGGAGAGTGACAACTATAAGCTGTTGTATCTACTCTCCTAAAGAAATAAAAGATAGGATTTTCATGCACTGATGAATCCTTAAGTGAGAAAAGCTGATTCTTAATCTTTTTAAAAACAATTGATGTAGGGCAACAAGGCTTTGTGGATAAAGACCTGGCATAAGAGAAAGATCTGGGTTCCAGTGGCTACCCAAACAGATACTGCCTGAACAAGTTATTTAATTCCTGGAGTTTCAGTCAACTCTATAAAATAATAAGTCACAAATCAGGTGTTGATCTGCAAAGATAATGAAAACTTCATTAACAAAAGTTACTTATGCCAATGAAATCATAAGAGTGTGTGTGAAATCATAGGAGAGTTCAGGTCTGTTTTAAGAATTGCCATTTCATTATCACAAGTAGGATAAATAGGACCTTATTTTTGAAGTTGAATCTGTGGTGTTCCATTTTCAGACGCCTCACTTAGTTTTTTATTCCCATCTACCCCTTTTAAGATTGCTATATCTCCCAAATGCACCATCTTTAGACTAACTAGACACTTCGTTCATCCAAATTTGGATGACCAGATATGTCACAGAAAGTTAAGAAGAAAAAAAAATCTTGATTTGATCCATTCATAGCTTACAAGGAATTCAGAATCTTCTCCAACTTCAAAAGTACCTATGAATCAATCAATAACCTTTGCAAAGCATTCCCTCTATATGTTCAATGTCAGACTAAATGCTTTGGGGATGAGGAGAGAGGAAATATAAGATAAAATCATTTCTTATTCTTAGGGATCTGGTAAGTTTTTTTTGAAAGACCTGAATAAGAAATAAAAACAATAGTTAAAAATATGAGAGTATATAATTAAGGGCTCTATTTTGCATTACAAACTGTAGTACTACTTTAAAAGCTTACACAATCTGAGGCAGCATTAAAGAAGAATGGCATTCAAATCAAGGAGGGTCATATGTTCTTTGCATTTGACCACACACATCTGGAGACCCACTTCTGACTAAATTTTGTATTCCTAAGTAACATATTTTTTAAAAGGATGGTTAATACACTAGAGAACATTGAGAAGAAAATCACCAAGTTAGTCTGGAAAACATGTCATGTGATTAAAAGCATATTTTGCCTGGAGGGAACAAGATTTAGAAGAGATATTATAGTAGAGAGAACAGACTTTTTCCAGTAGTGCTCCAGAAAGCTAGAACTAAAACAACGAGTGGAGATTAAAAAGGAGTAACTGGACTTATTGCAGGAAAAAAAACCTAACACAGATGGAATGGATTGCCTCACAGTGAGCCCATGGTCAGGAGAATTGTGCAAAGGCTTTCAGAGATATTGCAGAGAAAGAAAAAAAAAAGACATATTTTAATTGAGTAGGAAGTTGGACTACACAGTTCCTAAGATTCTTTTATTTTAACTATTAAAGAAAATCAAAGCAAAGGGAAGTAAATGAAAGGTCAGAAAAGCATGGTGGAAATGAAAGTTTACCTTAGCCTTGAGATGGAAAGCATTTTTGAGTGTAGAGGGAAGAGGGAAGTTATTCTAGAAGAGATGGATGAAGATAGAGAAAAGAAAAGTTATTTTATTTGTTATAATTTCAGGAGACCACTTATCATCGAGAGAGAGAGAAAGAGAGAGAGAGAGAGAGAGAGAGAGAGAGAGAGAGAGAGAAAGGAAGTAAAGCAGTTCAGCAAAATTCACCAGCACATCCACTGAAAGTATATGCAGTGTTCCATATTAATAGTTCCCCTCATCTGCAAAAGAAGAATGGTTCACTTCTTCCTTTCTTTTTCAGAGCCAAATTTGATCATTGTAATTATATAGTGTTTGGTTTCAAAGGATTTTTAATTGCTTTTTTCCCCATTTAAATTGTTGTAGTCATTGTAAATAATGGTTTCCTGATTCTATTGACTTTACTTCATATCAATTTCTATCACTTCCCATACCTCCCCACATATATTGTGTATGGCACTTCTTAAAGCATAGCAATATTCCATTGTTTCCTATGCCACAATAAAGCCATTTCCTTAATAAACACTCACCTACTTTATTACTAATTTTACTACTCAAAAAAAGTACTATTATGGATATTGTGGTATTTCTGGATTTTTTCATGTCTTTTTTCTACTGGAGATATGTCTTTCATTGGGATCTCTGGGTCAAAGAGAAGAATCATTCTAATTACTTCCTAACATATGAAATTATATTCCAGAATGATTGGACTAAAATGGTTGAACTAATTTAAAACTCCACCAATAGTGTATTAATGTGCCTGTCTTTTCTAGAATCCCTCAAATCCTGAATATTCTGATCTTTTGTGGCCTTTACTTTTAAATTTATATTACTAGGGTTTAGAAGAATGCCTCATATATAGGAGATATTTAATGAAATGTGTTGATTGAGCCATAAATAAGAATGTTGAGGTATATGACTTCTCTTGTATCTTTTTAGCTCTAGATATTTGAACGTATAAACAAAATATTAATCTCAGAACTCATTCTACCCATCAAGTAAAAAGCGATATATACAGTTATTGAAATACCACATTTACCCAAGGCTTGATACTAATACTACATTCTTTCCAATTCTAAGTATTAACTCATGTCAATATTAAGTATTCAAAAATACAATTATCTTTAACAGAGCAGAGCATTTTAATATATTAACTTTGGATAAGATAATTTTGAACAATTAAATTATTTCTTAAATTTGATTTGCTATTCATATGATTTGGTCAAGACTTATCCCAGATGTACTTCCCTGATAGTGTCAACCTTGAGATTTTTACAAAGCAGATGGAAGGATATTTTACCCTAGAGCTCTTTGGTTCAAATCCAATTCAACTCAGCCTGAAAGTAATTACCACCTGGCAATCTTTATGAAATTAGTTGGTTGGATGGGGCTACTTTTCTAGCAAGAAAAATATACAGTCACAGTCGGCACCATCACCAGTAGCCTCCATAAAGGTGTAAGGGGTTTCTGGTTGCTTTCAATTAGGGTTAACACTAAGCCAGCCAACAGTTCTTGATATCAAAAATATAGCAAAGGAACCACAATATCTCATCTTCTCAATTTGTCCTCTCTCAGGATATCTTCTGTCCTAGCACAGAATTATTCCCTTCTCTTCATGCTAACTCTGATCACTATCTATTGAAGTTTTTTGCTTCCTTTAAAGCCATTTCTAAGGTTGCCTCCTTCAGGAATCTTTCCTTAAGCCCAGGTAAATATTCTCCTTCAAATATTTCATAGCATTTTATACCAGGTCTTATTTTATTTATATGATTCTTACTCTTCCTTGTGTTATAGTTATTGTGTCATATATTTTTCTCCATTAGGTTGTAAGATCCTTGAAAAGAGAGTCTATGTTGATCTGTCCATTCTTAGTTCCTGGTCAAGTGCTTTACTTATAAGGGGTGTTTAATAAATGTTTGTTGAATTAAACTGAATTGATTTATAGGATTTGGACCTATAAGAGAATTTACAGATCACAGAATCAATGAATCATAGAATTTCAGAACTGGAATTCACAGATAAAAAATAAGAACTAGATATGAAAAATAAATGTATGGACGAACTCAATACGTATTAGGGAGCTGAAAAGTGTTAGAGGGAGGTGTTGGGGAAATGTAGAGGAGTGGTCTGGGGCATCGTAGGCTGAGTCAGATTTTAAATGAACATGATTAGAATCAGCACTTCCTCAAATGGAAACTCCAGAGATCAACCAATTGGAGGAGATCATAGAAATGTAAGAGGAATTTCAAGACCATTTAGTTTGGCTCATACAGAGCAAGGATGTTACATTCTCTAACACACCTATTAAGAAGGACAGCAAGGTATTGAGGTGGCTAGAGTACTGAAATATAGTGTAGAATATGTAGATTTTAATCTTGCCTAGGACACTTACAAGGTGTATGATTCTAGGCACATCACCTAACATCATCAATAAAATAAGGATAATATTAGTAGTACTATTGTTCAATCTTTTCCAACTTTATGACCTCATTTGGAATTTTCTTTTCTTTCTTTTTTGAGGCAATTAGGTTTAAGTAACTTGCCCAGGGTCATACAGCTAGTAAGTATCTGAGGTTGGATCTAAACTCAGGTCCTCCTGTGTCCAAGGCTGCGTTTAGGATTTTCTCGGCAAAGATATTGGAGTGGTTTGCTACGTCCCCCTCTACCTTGTTTTACAAATGGGGAAAATGAGGCAAATAGGGTTATGTGACTTTCCCAGGGTCATACAGTTACTAAATGTCTGAACCAGATTGGAGCTCGGGAAGATGAGTCTATCTATCTAGTTAGCACTCAGAAAATTTTTATAAGAATCAAGTCAACATATATGAAGTGCTTTATAAAACTCTACAAGTATACAAATGTGGCAATTATTACTATTATTGCTGTGGCTCATCCTTTGCTAGCTCCAATGATGAGCTAATCATATTTTCAAATAATCCATTCATTTTTGAACACCTCTAATTGTTAACAGGTTCTTTTCTTAAAGGGAGCCAAAATACATCTCTGCAACCTCTTTCCACTTTCCTATTTTACAGAGTGATAGGGTAGAGCTGGTAGGTCTTCAGAAGTGAAGGTCAGCCTCCTCAATCATAAAATGAGGAAATTGAGTCCCAGAAAAATGAAGGGATATGCTCAGTTTCACCCACTGGTGAAATATTTGGAACTAATACCAGGCCTTCTGACTCAGCCTCCTCATGCCACCATGCTATAATGCTTTCCTTTAAGAAAAGAGATTTGTGGAAGTGGAAAGAATTTTCATAACCAAGAATTTAGTCTGGGAAACCATGGTAAGAACAATGAATTCTAGCCACTAGACCTCTGGGATTGAGTTTGTCAATTTATTCTGTATAATTTTTTTGCAAAACATAACAAATAAGATAAAAATCTAGTAACTAAGATGGACCAAGTTAATACTGTTGTTTAATATTGGAATTTTGGGAAAGTAGGGGAGGGGAAGGAGTGCAAAGTCAAGAGCCTGTCCATCTTAACTTTAGAGAACTTTAGTTGCTTTTGTGACTTGAATAAAACACCAGAAGCCTTTTGGTAGAATTTTACTAGATATCTTAGAAGATCAGAAAGAACACAGAATTTGGTGTCAGACACCAAATTGTGAATGGATTCTCAGCTCTGCCATTCAAAAGTCACTTCTCCTCCCAAGATTTCAGTTCCTTTTTCTGAAAAGTAAGGGACCCAAACAATCTCTAAGATTCCACTTTTTGTGGAAAAGTAGAACATGTATCTTATCCACAAGACAGGCCTTCAAATATTTGTAGACAATTGTCACTCCGGGCATCTCCATGGCTCAGTGAATAAATGCCAGGCTTGGAGTTAGGAAGACTCATCTTAATGAGTTCAAATCTGTCTCAGAAAAAAAAGATCACTTACTAGCTGCCTGACCCTGGTCAAGACAACTCACTTAACTGCCTCAGTTTCCTCATCTGTAAAATGAGCTAGAGAAAGAAAAGTATTCTAGTACCTTTGACAAAAAAAAAACAGCAAATGGTGTCATAGAGAATCAGATATGACTGAAAATGCCTGAATGACAACAATTCTTACTACTCAACCTCTCTGTTTCACATTAAATACTCCTAGCTACTCCCTCTTATCACATAGTTGAGATTGCTTTTGTCTCTAGTGTTGCCTTTCCCTTAATACACTCCACTTTATTGGTGATTTCCTAGCCCTACATGTAATACTCTAGAATGATCTAGGACAGAGGACATTGGGATTATAATCTCTCCCTATTATAAATATATACTTTGCCTATATTGATACCCAAATCTGCTTTAGTCTTTTTGAGTGCCATGTCATATTGTCAATTCACTTTGAATTTGCTACCAACAAAAAATATTTTTCTTCTATAAACTTTTATCTAGCCAAGTTTCTCCAATTTATGATTGTGTAGTGGTAATTGTTTTGTTTTGTTTTGTTTTAGCTTAAATGTAAAATTTTATATTTAGGTCTTTTAAATTTGGCCTGTTGTTCTAAACCTATCCAACTACTCAAATTCCTTCCATTCAAAAAAAATTCATAAGGGTCAAGCAATACATCCAAAATCACAAAGTTAATGAATTGCAGAGGTAGGATTTGAACCTTGGTTTTGGCTTCAAATTCAGTGTTCTGTTAATTACATTATCCTGCCTCTGCATTTTTGTTGTTGAGTCATTTCAGTCAGGTCTGACTTTCTGTAATCCCACATGGGGTTTTCTTGGTAAAGATAATGAAGTGTTTGCCATTTCTTCAATTCATTATACTGATGAGGAAACTGAGGCAAATAGATTTAAGGGACTTTCCCAATGTTACACAATTAGTAAGTGTCTGAAGCAGAATTTGAACTCAGAGTCTCCTGACTCGAGGACTGGTGTACTATCTACTATAACGCCCAGCTACTCATATATAACAAAACTTACTTTTTTGTATTTTCAAGATACCAAGAAAAGCAAGAGTTGCAATATTTTTTACCATACGAATACAAGAATATTTCCTTTGTAAGAAGGTTTATTATTTTTTAATTAGGCTTATTGCACAAAACAGTGGAATCTTAGCATTGGAAGGGGTCTTTCAAAACCTCCAGTCCATAAGTTCTTAAACTGGTATATATGAATTTTATTTTAATATTTTAAATCTATGAATTCCACCATAATTTGTTTCCATTGCTATCATATTTGTTTTACCCATTATGTGTTTTATGGTATGCATTTAATACCATTAGTGTAGTAGGAAGTTCTAAAATTAATATTGTGAGTAGGAATCTATAGGCTTCTACAGACTGATAGATAGAAGATGCATGGAAGAAAAAAAAAAAGATTAAGAACCCTTTAATCAAATGCAACCTCCTTCCCAGACATTTCTAACAAGTATTGGTTGGTTTTTCATCAAGTTTTTTTTTTCAACCCTTTGTGAAAAAAAATATTGTAAGTATGTTTCCCTAGTCATAATAAAGAATGAAACTTTTATGAAGTAATTACCATAGGCAAGTATGAAATAATAAGTAGTGGGATCTTTTACAGATCATGGCAGCAGCCTCAAAGACTCATGAAATTTCAATTGCTTAGTTCAGTAGCCATCTAATTTTTCATAAAGGCTTGCTTACAACATTCTCACTTAGAATTCAGATTGTATCTTGTTTCCTCATAGCTATTCTTTTTGGAGATATGATGGTTCAGACACAACATATGTTCCTGTTTCTTTTTTCTATATTGTATATATTATGATTCTAAATTCTTTCTCCCCATGTACACTGAGTTTGTATCTTCACAATACTAAAGCAACAAGACTTCAATAAAAAATGGGACACAACAATGAGCAGGCTGATTAAATTTTACACTTTTCACTGAGTTGTCTTAGACATGTAGAGATTAAACAATTTTTGCAGAGAGGTCCTGAGTCAGAAAGAATCATAAAATCATAGAATATCAGAACTGAAAAAAATTTTTTAGAGATTTTCTAATCTACCACTCTAACTTGGGGAGGGGTCAGAGGAGCCAAGGAGAGGACCTATTATTTCTTGGGAACATCAGATATGAAAACTTCTTCAGCTGATATATATTGAAAGAATTACTAGAGTTGTGTGAACTAAATTGCCTCTATTTTGTAAAAACTGACTATATTTTAAGATTACAATTTAATTTTCTGTAAATTCTCCCTGCCTGCTAATCACAAGGATTGAAGGACATCCAGGAAAATTCACCTAGTTATTCGTCTGTATCCCAAAACCCAAAACTTGCTCATCACCCTCCCAACTTGGAAAGTCCTTAATCTTTACTCCAATTAGAAATCAGATTGTTGAACTTTGTAATTTGGTTTATAGTGTGTTAATTATTTGCTTTAAACATATAAAAAGTCTGTGTCCTCCTGTATTCAGAGTCCACTGCCAAGCTGAGGAGGCCTGGTCCCAATTTGTTATATAATTTTCATGCATTGCTTAATAAACTGCTATGTTCAGAAGCTCAAATCTTTGTTTGCTCAATTATTCCAGATTTCACCTATTAGAAGTTTTGGCAGAGTCAGCCAGGTCAAGAAAGGATTCCTGGGCTCAGAACAGTATCTTAGAACAACTCCCTATATCAACAAGGGACTTCTTGGAAGACTGCTTCAGAGGTTGGATTTCCCTCAGTTTCAAATATTCTGAACTAAATTAAGCCCCAACACTTCTGGGGGAGGAAAACTCTATAATTCTGGAGAAAGAAGTAGCCCTACAAAGTGCCTTTAAAGGATAATAAGTTAAGGCAAGCCTCCTCACTCTAGGAGAAGTACCCTTTGGAAAGTAAGTTAGGGCAAACCTCCACACTTTGGGAAAGCTTCTTTCTGAAAATTATAAGCTTCAGGCAAACCCACCTTGGAAATTTTTCTTTTACTCTGAGAATAGAACAAGACTAACTAACTTCCTAAAACTGATTAAAGAAATTCAGATTGGTCTAAAATACATAAAAATCCAAAGGGGTTCTACATTTGTCCTGAAGAAAGGACTTTTAATAATAGCAAATTAAAGCCTTTGAGGTTAGACATTCAGTAGGTAATAAGGAGGGTAGCAATATGTGTTTGTCTTATCATTTTGACTGTTTTTGTTTCTTTTTAAAGTGTTCAGAAAAAAATTGTTTTATATTGTGTTTAGTGGTATTTATAAATTCTGATACCTTGAAAGTTTTCTAAGGAGAAAAAATGAAGCCAGACATACAGATCTCTGTAAAAAGAAAATCAGCCAAAAAGTTTGGAATGCCAGGGAAGAATAATGAAGCTTCATAGTTTCATACTTGAAATAGCTCTCCTAGCTTTCTATAATCTGATGTCACACTCTGTGTTCTAGTAAGCAGAACTAATTCCCAATTTGGGCTTTTAATGGGAGATTAGGTTAAAAAAGAAAAAAAATCAAGATACTTTCTCTCTGTCATTTCAACCCTGGTCAGCTTGAGGTTTCACATAAAAAGTCAAATAATCAAAGAAAGAAAAACTTTTTCCTGTTTATATGACAAATGTGTGGCATTAAAATTAATTAGAGAGTAAATATATTACTTAATGTAGCATTCTTACAATAGATTTCCAAATTGTGCTAACTGCTAAAAACATCTTAGAATATTTTGGAGGCTTATAGACTAAGGTTAAGTACTTCTCTCCCCTGTCTAGAGTGAAGGAACTGGAGTTAGGAGAGTTCTATGAATAGCTGATTTTATTGAGATGAGCAGAGTTAAACCAACTGCTGAATAAGGAACTCATCCTCTTCTCTTTGTCCTAGATGATAAGGCATTTAGCAGAAACTTATCAAATACTAAAATTTCTTAGTGAGTTTTCCAATAGTATTCTGTAGAATTTGTTTTAAGTAGAATTAAGAATAAGACTTTGAGAGTGGATTAAAGATTAATTATTTATATAGTTTGGGATATGATTAAGAAATACAGTGCTCTGTCTCTGAAAAACTATTCTAGTATTGTATTCCCACATCTTTGGAATTGTGTGAACTCTAAAGCAAGGGGATGGGAATTTGAAGCTGCTACTTGGAATCTCTCATCTTTTTTGTGTAGGGTTAAAACTAAAAAGTGTCAAGGAAAGAGAAGGCAAAAGTAATTAATTTAGCTGTTTGGATGTTTTTTAAAGAAAAAAATAAAAAAGTTTATGTAAAAGTTAAAGTGCTACTTGAACTTTTTAAAATGGGCTGATTTTTAACTCTGACCTTTAAATTTTAAAGTGTAAGTGACTAATATACCTGGAAATTGATGTTCTGACTTTGTTATTGTAAACTTTAAAGAAAACTTTACCTCTTTTTCCTAATTTGTAAAGAAGATAAAATTAGCACCCATTTCCCAGGGTAATTATGAGGACCAAAATAATGTATTTATTCTAAAATACTTAAAACATTTTAGGTACATAGTAAGCACAATATATAGATGTTAACTATTATTGTTGTTATTGTTGTTATATCTTTGAATTTAATTGCTCATCCCATATAACTCTATACCAGATTTTAGATGTGATTAATATAAAATGCCAAAAGTAATTAAATGAATGATTTTCTGTGTAAGATGTTTTGAAAATGCATTTGACTGAATTTGTGCTATCTGACTAGCATTTTATTATTGTGTTTTTAAAGTTTTTAACTATTGTTACTTTCCTATATCAAAATCTCTTTTAGAGAGGTGACTTCTATTTGGTCAAGATTCTGATGGATTGTTATTTAAAGAACATAATTAAAATAGATATTTGAAAAGAGTTCAATATTTAAGGGAGTATATTTTGCTTTAAAATTGATAGATAATAATAAAAATGTTCTGTTTGGGAAATCATTTGCACAGATACTTTAAGATATTATTATCTCTGAGATTTCTTGAGTCTTTGCATTCAAAATGCATCAATAAGACCTTAGCAACGCTGCTCATTACATATTGTAAAATTCTAAATTACTGAAGTTTGAGAACCTAGAACTGAGAAAATAGGATCTCCTCTGTCATTACTTGTCAAAGTAGGAACATTTGTCAGTTTACTATAGTAAAGAGTTAGTTTTCATCTGAAATTGTTTGACTATCATGTAAAAATATAAAATTGTCACTGAATCATCTGTAATGAGGTTATATTTCTGAGACAACTTGAAAAAAGAAGATTGTAAATTAAAGGATTTTATGATAGAGTCATGAAGTCAGTCCACTATTTAAGGAGAAAATGGCATGTACTTCAGTTTGAGGACTGTTGAAAGTGGGTGTCTTTCCCTAGAAAAAGTTGAAGAAGCAACCGTGGCATGGTCTAAGGTAAGATTTTCTTGAAGTTTCCCCATGGTGCTATTATTTTTTAACAGAAAACTTCCCATCTGATTTATTCTGTCCGACTTTTCATTTCCTATAAATAATGTTGTTTTGTTAGCTGCTAAAAATGGTTTGCACCTGGAACAAACATAGTTAAGGGAGTTTTTCCTTTGTCATAGTATGTCAGGTCATTCTGTCCTTAGAGAAATAGTCTTGATATTGTCATAACTGTCCCTTCTTTTTTCCTTTCATAACAAAGGAAAGTTCCATAACAAACTCTATAAATAGCTGTGAACTGTAGAAATTTGTATCATTGTGATAATGAATCTATTAATTACATGAATTAATATTACAATATTTGAGTTTAAATCATAATGTAACAACAATAACCTTATAAGGGGAGAATTAGACTAGACAACATAATAAGACAAAGATATAATGTAAAAATATTGTAATTAAATGGCAGAGCAAATTTTTAGAAAGCAACAGGATTAGACTGTTTTTTTCCAAGATGTGGATATGTACATATGTATTTTATTGGTTTCTAAATGTTTCTAATGTGAAATTCAGACTGTGTATTAAGTTCTCAAAATTGGATTAAGTATTTTCCATATAAAATTGCTTTGATAATTGTAAAAAAAAATTTATTTGGAAGTATCTGTTTTAAGAAATAGAAGGGCTCCTTTTCTAAGCCACTCCTTTATGGATTTTTTTTAAGATTCTTCCTTCATCCTGTTGATAGCATTGCCCATTACAGATACGTTGTTTAGGTAAAGAAAAAAAACATCAAGTGGCATATAAAAACTGAAGTTCTCAGAAGTTTCAAGTGAATTACAGGTTTTTACTTTGATGTACTTTTTATAAGTCTAACCAGAAACATAAGGTTTGAGGTGGTTTTTACCACATGAATTAGTTATTGGAAAACCAATTTTAACGATTGTGCTAAATTATATTGTTTTGTTATTGGCAGATTGTTTTTTAGTTTTTCTTATTGAAGCCTTTTATTTTCAAAAGATATGCAAGTATAATTTTTCAACATTGACCCTTGAAAAATTTTGTGTTCCAATTTTCTCCCCCTTCCTCCAACTCCCTCCCTTAGCTGGCAAGTAATCCAATATATGTTAAACATGGTAAAAATATATGTAAATTGAATAGAGACATACATATTTATATAATTATCTTGCTGCACAATAAAAATCTAATCAAACCAGAAGAAAAAATGAGAAAGAAAATAAAATGTAAGCAAATAGCAACAAAAAGAGTTAAAATGCTATATTGGAATCCACGCTCAGTTCTCATAGTCCTCTTTCTGGATGTAGATGGCTCTCATCATCACAAAATCAGTAGAATTAGCCTGAATCTTCTCATTGTTGAGAAGAGCTACGTCCCTCAGAATTGATCATCATATAGTCTTGTTGTTACCATGTATAATGATCTCCTGGTTCTGCTCATTTCACTCAGCATCAGTTCATGTAAGTCTCTCCAGCCCTCTCTGAAATTATTCTGTTGGTCGTTTCTTACAGAACAATAAAATTCCATAACATTTATACTGTAACTTATTCAGTCATCTCCCAACTGATGGTCATTCACTCAGTTTCAAGTTTCTTGCCACTACAAAGAGGGCTGCCACAAACATTCTTGTACATGTGGGTCCCTTTCCCTTCTTTAAGATTTCTTTGGGATATAATCCCAGTAGAAATACTGCTGGGTCAAAGGGTAGGCACAGTTTGGTAGCCCTTTGGGCATAGTTCCAAATTGCTCTCCCAAATGGAGAGCATTGGAATCCAGAGAGAATTGGATTCATTCACAATTCCGCCAATAATGTATTAATGTCCCAGTTTTCTCACATCCCCTCCAACATTCAGAATTATCTTTTCCTGTCATCTTAGCCAGTCTGAGAAGTGTGTAGTAGTACCTTGGACTTGTCTTAATTTGCATTTCCCTGATCAATAGTGATTTATAACAACTTTTCAGATGACTAGAAATGGTTTCAATTTCTTCATCTGCAAATTGTCTATTCATATCATTTGACCATTTATCAATTGGAGAATGGCTTGAATACTCACAAAGGTGAGTCAATTCTCTATATATTTTAGAAACAAGGCCTTTCTCATTTCCAAAATATATAGAGAATTAACTCTAATTTATAAAAAATCAAGCCATTCTCCAATTGAAAAATGGTCAAAGGATATGAACAGACAATTCTCAGATGAAGAAATTGAAACTATTTCTAGTCATATGAAAAGATGCTCCAAGTCATTATTAATCAGAGAAATGCAAATTAAGACAACCCTAAGATACCACTACACACCTGTCAGATTGGCTAAGATGACAGGAAAAAATAAGATGATTGTTGGAGGGGATGCGGGAAAACTGGGACATTGATGCATTGTTGGTGGAGTTGTGAATGAATCCAACCATTCTGGAGAGTAGTTTGGAACTATGCTCAAAAAGTTATCAAACTGTGCATACCCTTTGATCCAGCAGTGTTACTACTGGGCTTATATCCCAAAGAGATTAAAAAGAAGGGAAAGGGACCTGTATATGCACGAATGTTTGTGGCAGCCCTTTTTGTAGTGGCTAGAAACTGGAAACTGAGTGGATGCCCATCAGTTGTAGAATGGCTGAATAAATTGTGGTATATGAATATTATGGAATATTATTGTTCTGCAAGAAATGACCAACAGGATGATTTCAGAAAGGCCTGGAAAGACTTACACGAACTGATGCTGAGTGAAATGAGCAGGACCAGGAGATCATTATATACTTCAACAACAATACTATATGAGGACCAGTTCTGATGGACCTGGACATCCTCAGCAATGAGATCAACCAAATCATTTCCAATGGAGAAGTAATGAAGTAAACCAGCTACGCCCAGAGAAAGAACCCTGGGAGATGACTAAAAACCATTACATTGAATTCCCAATCCCTATATTTATGCCCACCTGCATTTTTGATTTCCTTCACAAGCTAGTTGTACAATATTTCAGAGTCTGATTCTTTTTGTACAGCAAAATAACAGTTTGGTCATGTATACTTATTGTGTATATAATTTATATTTTAATATATTTAACATCTACTGGTCATCCTGCCATCTGGGGGAGGAAGTGGGGGGTAAGAGGTGAAAAATTGGAACAAGAGGTTTGGCAATTGTTAATGCTGTAAAGTTACCCATGCATATAACCTGTAAATAAAAGGCTATTAAATTTAAAAAAAAAAGAAAAAGAAAAAGAAACAAGGCCTTTATCAGAACCCTTGAGTGTAAAAATGTTTTCCCAATTTATTGCTTCCCTTCTAATCTTATCTGTATTAATTTTGCTTGTACAAAACTTTTTAACTTAAATAATCGAAATTATCTATTTTGTGTTCAATAATAACCTCCAGTTCTTCTTTGATCACAAAATGCTGGCTTCTCCGCAAATCTGAGAGATAAACTATCCTATGTTCTTCTAACTTGCTTATAATATCACTCATGAACCTATTTTGACTTAATATGGTATATGGTGTTAGCTGTGGTAAATGCCTAGTTTCT
The DNA here is from genome assembly GCF_902635505.1 of Sarcophilus harrisii. NCBI lineage: Eukaryota > Metazoa > Chordata > Mammalia > Dasyuromorphia > Dasyuridae > Sarcophilus > Sarcophilus harrisii. The sequence goes on along the minus strand of NC_045426.1, from coordinate 173,366,279 downwards.
GCCATACTAGTTTCCAATTTTCCCAGCAGTTTTTGTCAAATGGGTTCTTATCCTTTGGGATAAGCTGGAGGCTTTGGGTTTGTCAAACACTAGATTACTATAGTCATTGATTATTTTGTTCTGTGAAGCTAACCTATTCCACTGATAGACTTCTCTGTTTCTTAGCCAGTACCAAATAGTTTTGATGACCACTGCTTTATAATATAGTTTTAGGTCCAGCACAGCTAGGCCACCTTCATTGGCATTTTTTTCATTAATTCCCTTGAAATTTTTGACTTTTTGTTCTTCCAGATGAAGTTTGTTATTATTTTTTATAGATCTGTAAAATAATTTCTTGGGAGTTTGATTGGCATAACATTAAATAAGTAATTAGGTGGCTTTGTCATTTTTATTATATTATCTTGCTTACCCATGAGCACTTTATATTTTTCCAGTTAATTAGATGTAACTTTATTTGTGTGGAAAGTGTTTTGTAGTTGTGTTCAGATAGTTCCTGACTTTGCCTTGGCAGATATCTTCCCAAATTTTTCATATTATCAACAGTTATTTTAAAAAGAATTTCTCTTTATATCTCTTGCTGCTAGACTTTGTTGGTAATATATAAAAATGGTGATGATTCATGTGGATTTATTTTTGTATCCTGCAATTTTAGAGAATCAACTAAAAAACTACTAGAAACAATTCACAACTGTAATCTCTTTTTTAAGATTTTTGCATCAATATTTATTAAGGAAATTGGTCAATAATTTTCTTTCTCTATTTTCATCCTACCTGGTTTAGAAATCAGCATATCTGTGTCATAAAGAAGTTTGGGAGCACTGCTTTTCCCCCTATTTTTTCAAATGCTTTGTATAGTATTGGAATTAATTGTTCTTTAAATCTTTGGTAGAATTCACATATAAATGCATCTGACCGTGGAGATTTTTTCTTAGGGAGTTGATTAAAAGCTTGTTCTATTTCTTTTTCTAAAATGGGACTATTTAAGTAATTTATTTCCTCTTCTGTTAATCTGGGTGATCTATATTTTTGTAAGTATTCCTCCATTTCACTTAGATTATCAAATTTATTGACAAATAATTGGACAAAATAATCTCCTAATTATTGCTTTAATTTCCTCTTCATTGGTGGAAAGTTCTCCCTTTTCATTTTTGAGACTAACAATTTGATTTTTCTTCTTTCCTTTTTCTAATCAAATTAACTAAAGGTTTTGAGTTATATACTTTTTCCCATTTCATTAAATCTATTTTGTAAGTTTTCTTAAGATAATTTCTGTGTTTCCATTTCCAAACCTTCATGCCAAGTCCTCATTTCCTTTCCCCATTTTTCTTCTAACTCTCTTTTTTAAAATCCTTTTTGAATTCTTCCAAGAGAGCCTTGTGTGGTGGGACCAATTCATATCAAACTTTGGGGCTTCATCTGGAGACAATCTGCTTTTAATGTCCTCAGAGTTTGAAATCTGTTCTTCTTTTTCTCCATAAAAACTATCTATGGTGAAATTTCTTTTTGCTTTTTTGCTCATTTTTTTTCAAAAGGTTGAGGTCTGCTTTTAGGACAAAGGGGAAATTGTCCAAGCTTCCTCTATAGGTGACAGTGGCTGTACTGGGACAGTGCTGATCAACTTCTGGTGCTGGGTGGTGGCCAGGTTCCTTAATATTCTGGTATTCAACAGCTCACTATTTGCCTATTATATTTCAATTGATAATTGCTGATCTACTGGCTTGTATCCAGGACAGAGTAGCTGATACTGCTGTAGATTCCTCCTGGTAGATTCCCTGGTAGATGCATCCCACATGGCCCTGGATCTCTACACTACCTCTGCTCAGAGCCTGAGCTTGGCTGCCTGTGCTCAGCAGACCTCCTTCCATACCAATTGAAACAGACCTTTCCTGAAGATCTTCCAAATTATCTTCTGCTGGAAATATTTGTGTGATTTGTCACTCCAAAACCAATCCTTAGCTTTAATTTGCTGTTAATTTGAGGTAGTTGAGGAGAGTTCAGAAAACAACCATGTCTCCTCTCTGCCATCTTGGCTCTGCCCCCGTACTGGCAGATTTTAACAATATTACCTAGGAATTTCTGCAAGTGACTTGAAACTGGAGAAGCAGAGCTGTCTTCAGAGCTATCCTGAGAATAAGGCCTATTCTAGAATGTCCAAGAAAATATATGTCCAGTGACAAGATGATTACATTGGATATCTGAGACTCAAGACAAAAATATGCTGATTAAATGAACATAGCTATTTAATATTTATTTAATGTTATTTATTTTTGTTATTTAACATTGATGCTCAGCATTTGTAATGGGCTGAAGCTCTTGAGGTCCCAAGCACTTGAGGCTAATTAGCAATTGAACAATACTCTATTAATATATGCTTGGAGAAAGAATAGCCCCGCCTATTCTCTCTGCAAGTTTGATGTGTTGTATAGGAGATTGCACAGAGGATTTGCTGGGTGGAGTATGAAAGCCAGAGATACTGCTGGCTGGATTCATGTCACAATTGCTCTCACTTCCTATTGCCATTCCCCTTCATCTCCACAAAGAATAAAGATCAAGGATTTTCCCTTATCCTGACACTGGCTGATTTTAATATACTCTGGGTGCTAAACATGGTCATCACAAGCATTGTATTGTATTGGCCTTTTGTTGCATGGTGTTTATGTCTGCTGAGTTTTTCTGGTTACCTTGCTGACATTAAATCTTCCCTTTTAAAATTAGTCCATTTTGAGCTCTCTATGTAGTTTGAATTGTAGTCTGACTTAGTTTATATCATAGAGTCTATTTAACAAAGTTTGTCTACTTACGGCACTTCATTATTAGTGTTTTTAGGCTTTGTGTTAGTTGTTAGTTGTGTTAGTTAATCTTGCAAAAGAATATCTAACAATGGTCTTTTCTTCATGTATAATGTTGATAGTGAGCAAAGCACATTAAAATCTTATAAATTTTTCCTATGATAAATAATCCCTGGGAGGAATAGGCTGGTTCCTCTGGTATCAGATGAGAAAATTGAGAGAATTGTAGGAACCAAACTGACTTTATCTTATAAAATTGACTCCATTTTAAGATTAAAGTTTTAGGAAAAGGAAACTATTTCCCATCTGCCTACTAATTGTGGGAATTGAGTAACATCTTTTTTCACATCTAGGAATATTTACCTGCTCACTCTTCCCCCTCCCAATTCCTAAACTTTCTCATTCCACTCCCAACTCAGAAAGTCCCTAATATTTTTTTCCAATAGAAATCATATTGCCTAATCTTGTAACCTTGTTTATGTTCTATTGTTTGCTTTTAATGCATAAAAATCTGTTACCCCTGTATTTGAAAGAATCCAGGGCCAGGCTGAAGAGGCCTGGTCCCAATCTGTATGCAACTGGCATGCACAATATAATACATCAATAGGCTCAGCAGCTTGAATATTTTTCCCTAATTATCTCAGATCTTTCTCTTTACAATTTTGGAAAAGAAGGAGAAAGGGAAAAACAAAATAAACATTTATTAAGGCATCTACTAAATTCTAGGCTCTGAGGTAAATGCTTTCCAAATATTATCTTATTTGATGCTCACCATAATACTGTGAGGGCTAGGTGCCATTATTATCCCAGTTTTATATTTTTTTTCAACAACTGAGCTGGAAAGGGGTTAAATTATCCACCCAGGATTACATAGCTAGTAACTGTCCAAGCACTGAAGTCTTTTGACTTTGAACTGAAGTATTCCTGAACTCAGCAGGTACAATGCTTTATCCATTGTTCCACCTAGCTATATCTTGGTTACTCATCTATAATTTAAAGTCTTGCCAAAATACTGAGAAGTGACTTGTTCATGGTTACATTTATATGTGCCAGAACTAGGACTTGAATTCAGGTCTTACTGGCTCCAAGATCAGTCTGTTCTCCACTCTACCATGTTTCTTGATCTAATTAATTTTACAGAACAGAATCTGAGGTCCAGAAAAATAAAGGAATTGCCCAAAGGACACAGCTAGCTAACTCTTCTTATTTGGTTACCTATTATCTCCCAACTCAGAGGTTCTGTGTCTCTAAGATTTATTTGTCCAAAATTACCTAGCTTAAACACTTAGTTCATCTCTGGTATAATAGCCTATAGCTATTATAGCTGGTTCCTCAAAAAATTTATGGACTAGGTAATAGCCTATTTTTTCTTAAGAATGAGAATACAAAATTACTGACTTGGAGATAAAATAATATTTTTATAATATCCAATGAGGATTTTGGTTGATATCATTGATATAGAAAGGAATAGTCTTTTCCTTAAAAGAAATCTTTTGTTTAAATTTCCATTTTCTATGGAAGAATAAAGAATAAAGTTAACAGTCTCCATCAATGTACTGCCAAGAATGTTCTTTCCTCTTAATATAACACAGATGGACAATATGACACATGAGTAGTACAGAAAAGCAGTATTGCAATGTTCAGAAGGTCACTTCAGAATTGTCATCCTCATTAAATGAAACCAAATGAGGTTTTTTAGTAATCAGTAGTTCTTCCCTCCTTTTCTTCTCCCTTTGCCCCCACCTTCCTCACTTTTTCCCCTCTTCATTTCCTTCTCCTTTCCTTCCTCTTTTGTGCTTTCTCTCTCTCTCTCTCTCTCTCTCTCTCTCTCTCTCTCTCTCTCTCTCTCTCTCTCTCTTTTTCTCTCTGTCTCTTGCTTTTTTCTTTATTAACTATCTCAACCCATTTTAATATATTCATGGATATAGGGATTGTGAGCTATCTACCACAGACTCCTTTCTTCATAATTTGGAGAGATTCATGGTGTCTATTATTGTGCAAATGATTTCATCACTAATTACCCTTAGAACAGCTTAAGTGATTAGTTCATTAGTTCAAATTCTCTTAGGCCATCCCAGATTTATTGAGCTTTTTCTTCCTAGGGTAAGTAAAGCATCAGGGTACCATATGTTTTCTAAGCCATAATTATCATTTAAACCTTTCTTTGGTATATATTGAACTTAAAGCAAATATTGAGTTCTGAACACTTCTTCAGGAAGAACTGTTTTCACATTTATTAAGAGAAAAATGTAACCATTGCCAAGCTGCTCAGAATCATGATCTTTTCTGCCTGCAATCTATGTCCGGACATAAGGCTGGAAACCCTAATCCTATAATTGACTTACTTGGACTCATCTTCAAATGTTAGGGATGTGCTCCCCATGACATTCCAGTTTGCCCTAATATCCATTCTAGTACTTTCTAGGCTTATTGGGAATTTATAACTTTAACCCCTTCTACCTCTTGAGTAATGAACCCCATAAATATATTATGAGACCTGATTCTCCCTAATAGAGAAGACTGATTTCTGGGATAGAAATGATGGGGACCTTTAGGAGAACTGACTATTCTGTCCTAGAGTTTGTGATAGCAAAGGAAAGTAAAATCCCATATTTGTGGGACAAGGGTAGTAGTATTTTCAATAGTAAACTGCCATCCCTCAGGAAGTTATTGAATAAGTTAACTAATTCTATCATTATCTGGCTTAAGGGGAATTTTAAGAGCATGCTTTAATATTGCCTCATAAATGCTCATAAACAGAAAAACTATCTAAACTAATTAATAGATCCTTCACTTTAGTTTACAAAACCTGTAGAAACTTTTCCCCCGTAGGCTGTTTTTTCCCCTCTCAGTTTTATATTTTGGTGTAATAGGCTTAGACAAACATAGATATCACTAGTCATGTATTTCATTAACAAAAATGGATGATATAAATATTTGTATATGCATATGTAGAGAGACAGAAGAGAGGAGAAAGAAAGAAAGAAAGAAAGAAAGAAAGAAAGAAAGAAAGAAAGAAAGAAAGAAAGAAAGAAAGAAAGAAAGAAAGAAAGAAAGGAAGGAAGGAAGGAAGGAAGGAAGGAAGGAAGGAAGGAAGGAAGGAAGGAAGGAAGGAAGGAAGGAAAGAAGGAAGGAAGGAAAAGAGAGGGGGGAGGGAGATCTTACCCTCATCTCTGGTCTGAAATGTGTTTTCTTCCAAAGAAACATAGGACATGTGATCTAAGAGCTTAGAAGGTCTTAAAGACAGTCCAAAGCCCATGCTATTTGGGACTATCTGGAACATATAGGCATCACAGTGCTGTAATATAGAACAGTTGGGGAAACCACTAGCACAGGATTTCATCATGGACCTTCAGGAATGGGGATCTGCTCTGAGTTATCCCAGGACAGAGTAAGAGAAGATTGAGATCTTACTTGATCCCAAATTCCTCTGGCTTCTTCAAGGGAACAATTTTGATGTGTTAGCCATCAAATTCCTTAGCAGAATTCTATGATTGGGGAAACTGGAGAGGACCAAGAGCCCTTTGTTTAATTGTTATTTCTATGCATATGATTGCCAGATCTACCTATATACAGTCCCAATCTCTCTCCTAAATTCTAGTCCCATATCAACAATTGTCTGTTATTAGACATTTCAAAATGAATATCCAGGAGTCATCGGCAACTAAATATACAAAAAGAACTTTTATCTTTCCCACAAAATCCTGTCCTCTTCTAAACTTCCTGATTTCTGTCAAAGTCACTACCATCCTTCTAGTTTACCTGCTTCCCAGCCTCAGCACCACCTTCAATTCTTCTTTTATTTTTTCCTCATATATAATCAGTTAATATATAAGTTGACTAAGACAAATATTATTTCATCTTAATTTCAACATTTCTTAATTTCTATTTTTTGTGTAAGGTTACAATGCATTTAATTGTTAGCATAGTAGTATATGAGTATAATGTACAAATAACTATACATATGTTGAGGTTGCATGCATTTTTTTTTTACTTATAGAGAAGCAAAATTGGAAAAGCTTGAAAACCACTAGTAAAGGTAATGATTGTTAAGGAAAGTTTTCTAACTATATAGATTTACAATTAACTGCAATTAACTAACCACCTGGAAGCACTGAAAAGATAAATTACTTTCAAAGGATTATAAAATCAGTATATGTTAGATGTGGCCCTTTGAATCTTTGGCTTCCTAAATTCAAGGTTACATCCCTCTCTATCCCTTATACCACACTGCCTCTCTTTCAGATTTCTCAGGATATATTAAGGAGCAAGGTGACTCTGGTTCCCCAGTAGAGACATCTACTCAATCTGTCACCTGTCCATATACAATCTCATTATCCCTAAAAAGTATAAAGTATAAAGAACACCACCATAGGAATGAAGAAATATTTTTAAAACCTGACTCCATTAAAACCAAAACTCTATTAATAATCATCTGACTTTCAATAAGTCATTTTATATAGGATCACAGGTATAGTAGTACACTAAATTGCTTCAGCTACTTTCTGGTGGTCATAGTCACCTCTGAAACACTTGTCATTTTGGGACAATGAAGCAAACTCTGAGTGATGCCTTGGTCTCTCACCCCATGATTGCTAAAGATGTTGGGATGTTCAGGAGTATGTTAAACTTCTCTAGTTCAGACATTGACCCACATTTAACACTGTACACCAAGATAAGCTCAAAATGGGTTCATGATTTAGGCATAAAAATGAGATTATAAATAAATTAGAAGAACACAGGATAGTTTACCTCTCAGACTTGTGGAGGAGGAAAGAATTTGTGACCAAAGAAGAACTAGAGATCATTATTACACACAAAATAGAAAATTTTGATTATATCCAATTAAAAAGCTTTTGTACAATCAAAATTAATGCAGACAAGATTAGAAGGGAAGCAATAAACTGGGGAAACACTTTTACAGTTAAAGGTTCTGATAAAGGCCTCATTTCCAAAATATCTAGAGAATTAACTCTAATTGATAAGAAATCAAGCTATTCTCCAATTGATAAATGGTCAAAGAATATGAACAAATAATTTTCAGATGATGAAATTGAAACTGTTTCTACTCATATGAAAAGGTGTTCCAAATCATTATTGATCAGAGAGATGTAAATTAAGACAACTCTGAGATACCACTATACACCTGTCAGATTGGCTAAGTTGACTGGAAAAGATAATGCTGAATGTTGGAGGGAATGTGGGAAAACTGGAACACTGATGTCTTATTGTTGGTGGAGTAGTGAACGGATCCAACCATTCTGGAGAGCAATTTGGAACTCTACTCAAAAAGTTATCAAATATACCCTTTGATCCAGAAGTGTTATTACCGGGCTTATATCCCAAAGAGACATTAAGGAAGGGAAAGGGACCTGTATGTGCAAAAATGTTTGTGGCAGTCCTTTTTGTAGTGGCTAGAAACTGGAAATTTAATGGACGCCCATCATTTGAAGAATGGCTGAGTAAATTGTGGTATATGAATGTCATGGAATATTATTGTTCTGTAAAAAATGACCAGCAGGATGAATACGGAGCGGCTTAGAGAGACTTACATGAACTGATACTAAGTGAAATGAGCAGAACCAGGAGATCATTATATACTTCAACAACAATACTACATGAGGATCAATTCTGATAGAATTGGCTGTCTTCAGCAATGAGAGGATCCGAATCAGTTCCAATTGATGATGTGATAAACAGAGCCAGACGCCCAGTGAAAAAACACTGGGAAATGAGTGTGGACCATAATATAACATTTGCACTCTTTCTGTTGTTGTTTGCTTGCATTTTTGTTTTTCTTCGCAGGTTATTTTTACCTTCTTTCTAAATCCGATTTTTCTTGTGCAACAAGATATATATAGATATAGATACATATTTTGTATTTAACATATACTTTAACATGTTTAATATGTATGGAACTGCCTACCATCTAGAGGGGAGGGTGGAGGGAAGGAGGAGAAAAGTTAGAACAGAAGTTTTTGCAAGGGTCAATATTGAAAAATTACCCATGCATATGTTTGTCAATAAAAAGCTATAATAATAATAAAAAAAGAAATATTTTCTTGTAAAAACTTAAAAAAAATTCTAGTTCTCTGAGTTTTTATCTACTTTAAATTGCACAGCTTTTATGTATTTCCCTATCCCTATCCTAAAATGAACTATCTTTAGTTCATCTTAAAGACAAGAGGACTCAGGACATAGAATTTGAAGCAACGACCTTTTTAAGTGATGAAATAAATGATTAGGAGCTTAAGAATCAATTGCTATACAAAAGACTTTGCCAACCCAACACTAATTATGCTGTAGGATATAATCCTTGTGCTTTATCACCAAAAAGAAACCTAGAGGATATCATGGGCCATTCAGGTTCTATTATTAAGCTCAGGCATTATAAAGAAGTAAAGGGGCAGTTTGGGGGACAGAGAAGGGTGGAGCAAAGAAAATAGAAATGAAAATGTTTCAAAAACATGGGGTTTCAGGAGCTAACTGGAATTTACCACCTATGAGTTTAGGAATGAGACACAAAAAAAAAGAAAAAAAAAAAAGGAATGAGACACAGCAGGAATGGTCTTTCAGAATTACATGTGATCCTGGAAGGAAAGGTAGAGATCATTGCCAATCAGCTGTGGGAAACATTAGATAATTAGAAAGCAAGATGTAGTGATTTATAGTTTAAAAATGGGGAAAGCCCATGAGTGACCCTAGCAGAAATACTCTCCAAAAGATGGTGATTATAAAATTACAGAAGTCACCAAAGCCAAGGGGGGGGGGGTGGAATCTTGAATGAATCCAGGGCTCCTGGGACTCTCATAATGGGAGAGAAGCCATAAATGGATTTGTCAGGTGAAGGTGATGAGATTAGGTTTTATTTTATTTTATTTTATTTTATTTGGTTCTCAGCTTTTAAGACTCAGGTTTGATCGTGTTTTCCTGGCTGTCAGCTACTTTTATGTCCCAAGTTCCCTTTTAGAAATCACACATCTTTATGCATTTTCCATATGGAACATCCACGGCGTTATGGTTTCCAGGACAAATCCAAGAGATCAAAAAAGTGCCAAATTACCTTGCCCAAATAAATAACTTTAATCAAAAAAGTATAGGCATGAGAGGGAAGAGAATATAGGATCTAATGGCTGAAGTAGAAGGTCCATTCAATAAAGACAGCTTTGGGGAGACAGGGGTAAAAATCAAATGGGTTTAGGATATTTAAATGTAACAGTGCTCCCAACAGACTTGTTAAAATAAGATTCAAAACTGCTGCTCCCCAAGTTCATTCTTGAATCTTCTCAATTCGTTCTTTCCTCATAGCTCAACTCCAAAGAATTCAGTTGAAGAAAATTACCACACAAGCAAAATCCTAAAATGAAAGAACACCCCTTGAGAACTCTTTCTTTATCCATGTCATGAGTTTATAGAATCAGGCCCTGGTTTTCTTTCCAGGAAGTACCAGGTCCAGTGCTCAGGACCAATCCTGATAAAATTACAAGTAACATTTGCCTAAAGTGTTGTATTTCTTCAGCATCCAAGGGGCTGCCTCAGACAGGATCCCCTTATTAAAGCCCCCAGAGCCCTATCTAACATACACCAAATAGATCTTTGCCAAAAAAAAAAATACAACCAGCTACCCTTCTCCTAACCAGCAGGCTCACCAATCTCCTCAAATCCTCAAGAGAGTGAGAGCTAAACTCCCTTTGAGAAACGAGCTGTTCCTTTCTAGAGTAAGTGGGCAAGCAGTCCTCTGGGCTCCTCCACCTCCCTCCCCATTAACCCTAAGTATTGCTATGCCTAATTTTACTGTTCTATAGGTAGGGTCTCTTCCATATCTTTCCTAATACCAAATATAGCTGGCCTGATGAGGACATTCAGGACTCTGCTTTCTCATATCTAAGGAGATAAATTAATCTTTAGTGTTGTACTAATGAAAATTGGCTCCCCACTCCCAATCTCTGCCCTCTTACCTCCAAAATATCAGTACATATTTTAAAATGCCCATCTGGAGAACTCCACTCATCTCACCTCTTACTACCTATGTGAACTCACCCAAGTCTCAAACTTCCTTATGCTTTAATGCCTTTAACTGTAAAATAAGGTTTGAGACTAAATAGTTTATGAAATCCCCTTCAACTCTATAATTATGACCACCATGGGCTTCCATTTTCTTGTATGTAAAATGGGGGCAGGTAGGTGGTGCCATGGGGCATAAGGTGCTGGGCCTGGGGGCAGGAAGACTCATCTTCCTGAATTCAAATGCAGTTTTAGACATTTATTAGCCGTGAGACCCTGAGTGTATAACTTAACCCTGTTTGCCTCAATTTCCTAACCTATAAAATAAGCTGGAAAAGGAAATGGCAAACTCCTCTGGTATCCCTGCCACGAAAACTCCAAATGGGGTAATAGAGGGCCAGACACAACTGAAAAATGACTTATCAACAATAACAAAATGAAGGTGTTGGATTCAATGATTCCTTCCTCTCATAGATCTATGATTCTATACTCATATATTGTTTAACCCAAAGAATATCAGTAATAACCATACATTGGCATAGTGCCTCATCACTCTTCAAAACATAGTCACAAAATATCTAATTTAATTTTTTGGAATATCTGTGAATTCTACAAGTTCCTTCCCAATTTTTAAGAGATTTCAGAGTTGTTGTTTTTTTAAAAACTTCATGCTGTCCAAAATAATTGTATGGATATGTATACATATATTGTATTTAACATATACTTTGACATATTTAACATGCATTGGTCTACCTGCCATCTGGGGGAGAGGGTGGGGGGAAGGAAGGAAAAAGTTGGAACAGGAGGTTTTGCAAGGGTCAATGCTGAAAAATTACCCGTGCATATATCTTGTAAATAAAAAGCTATAATAAAAAAAAATAATAGCACCAAATTAAAAAAAAACTTCATGCTGCCTCTTCTGATTAAATAATAGGACTTTCAAATGCAATAGGAGAAAGAAGTGCTATAGTAGGCAGGTAACAGAATTTTTAAGGCACCATTCAAAATCTACCATATACTAATTTCAACAAGGGAAGCTAGGTTTAGGGTTTTTAAACTACAAAATCAGGATGCTGACGGCTAGCAGATCTAAAAGGTCCTTTCAGGCTCTCAGTGCTCCTGTGATACCATGGATTCAACTAATATAAGTATAAACAGGACCTGCAAATGGACCTAGGGAAAAAGGAGGACAGGGGATAGACATTTGCATTTCCATAAGTGCATTCTAAGGATCAAAAAGCAAAATGATAATGGATTCTGTTTCTTGCTCCTTCTAAGATCCCTCCCTATTTCCCAGTTAGTCCTAATAGTATAGCAAAATCTGTTCACATTTGGAAAGAACAAAGACATGGGTCTCAGCTTCTCCTACAACCCCTTACAGATCTAATGTCTTATTCTTTGAACAGAAAGCATTCTCCCTCCCAGCCTTACCCCAGAACTGCCCCAAATGGTCATTCCTGTATGAGTTAGAAAGATCCTAACCATCTTCAATAAGCCATCTCAGTGTTTGATTGCTAATGGACATTAGCTCATAAGCTAATGGACAATGATGGGGCAGTTAGATAGCACAGTGGATAGAGAATACAGCCTACAATCAAGAAGGCTCATGTTAGTGAGTTCAAAACTGGCCTCAGACACTTCCTAGTTGTATGATCCTGAGCCAGTCACTTACCCTTATTTACTTCTGTTTCCTAACCTATAAAATGAGTTGGAACAGGAAATGACAAACTATTCCAGCATTTTTGCCAAGAAAACCTCAAATGATATAATAAAGAGTTGAACAAAACAAAACAAAACAAAAAGACTGAACAACAACAAATGAGGAATGGTGGAGTTTGTGGAATTATTTTTATTTCCTGTATCAAATTAGGAGGATTCCTTGTTGTACAGGAAATTTCCTTGTCCTATTGCCATCAAGATGACATCTTAGACATCTTCAAGTGTAATAAGGTCCAAACGCCAAGAGCAAATTAATCAAGAGAGAATGTTTTATTTGACAAATTCCTTGAATGTTATTCCAAACGAGTGCTCTTACCAGCTACACTGAAAGCTGAGAGCTAGGATCACTTGTTGTGCTCAACAAATTTGAATTTATCTAGTTCCAAAGGCTATGGCATCATGGAGCACAAAACAGAAATTAGGTTAACTTAGCTTAAACAAATGCAATAAAATCTTCACTCTTCAATTCCTCTCCTAAAGACAGTCAAAATCATTTGTCCCCTTGGCATTAGTAATGAAATTTCAAGACCTACTAGTTCTAAGTCACTGTGTCTAGCTCTTGAGAGACCCCAAGGCTATACATTCATATATAAATGGAAGTTGGGAGTCAAGTAGTTATCCAGATCATTTTGATCAAAAAGCATGTCTGTCTAAAATACACAAAATGAGTCAAAAGGTTAAGAGCAAGTTAGTATTTAGAATTATTATTCTTATTATATTTTCAGTCTATTCAGCACAAAGTGAAATGGTGATCTGATACTCAGTTATTTCAATTAAGGTAGATGATTAAAAGTTGGAGATTCTGACTATATAGATGATGGTGAATAATAACAGGTAAATTGGACTTGTACAATCAAAAAATTTAAATAATTAAACTTCCCTATATCTCCTTCCACATCATCAAAAACTCCTTTTCCCAGAAAGTTAGGGAAAAATATTTCAGTCAATCAGAGTATACATCTATACAAATAATTAAGAGAACCTGGGAGAGGAATGGCTGACAATAGAAGGACATATACGTGGACACACACACCACACACACACAAATATATATATTTGTATACAGAAATAAATACATTTTACTGAATATAGAAATAGGAGTGATAGTGAAAGTTGAAAAGGGAGCAGGGAGGAGGAATTAGAGGGAGAATAGAATAAAAGAGAGATCAGTCCAAAGCAAAAAAAAAAAAAAAAACCCTCCAAAAATATTTAGTAGCAAAGAATTAGAATCTTAGGAAGTGTTCATAAACTATGGGATGATTAAACAAATCTATAAATTGATGAAACACTATTGTGCTGAAATTTTATCAGAGTTATTAACAGCCAGGATTATAGAAGACTAATGATGAAACATATTACCCACCTCCTAATAGAGGTGAAGACACAAAATGCAGAATAGAACAAATAATTTTTGGATGTGGCCAATGTGGAAATTTGTTTTGATTGGCTATACATGTTGGTAATGGGTTTTATTTTCCTTGTGTTCGCAATTGGAATGGGGATAATTAGGATAGGAGAGTAAAAAAGTGGATCTTGGCTATTTTGTGTTTTGTGTGTGTGTGTGTGTGTGCATTTCAAGGTTTCTTTCCTAATTTTATTCAAAGGTTATATTAGTTTAAAATGACTAAATTTATATATTTTTTTTAGATATTTGTCCTAGAAAAGGGACTCACATATGCAAAAATGTTTATGGCAGCCCTTTATGGCAGCTAGAAACTGGAAACTGAATGGATCCCCACCAATTGGAGAATGGCTGAATAAATTATGGTATATAATTTCCTCACCCTCTCAGCAGAGGTCTTTAGGTACTACTTTCCTAATGTAGCATGGCACACTCTAACTCCCTCCCCCAGAGCCAGGCTGCTACATCTTCCTCTCAGAATTCCATGAGGTAATACTGAGAGTTTTGGGGTATTTCATCTACTAATATTGATTCTAGCCCCCATTAGCTATTTCCTCCTCCTTATTTTAGGGGCTTGTGAATAGCATTCCCAATTTTTTTTTAACAATTTAGCATTAACTAAATTTCACAAAGGTATATTTATGGCAAAGGCATAGCAAGAACAAATATGCAAGCATTCCTTTTTCCCTCCAACTAATCTGGCATATTCTTCTCTGTACCATCTTGGTCTCTGGGAGAGTAGGCTCAAAACTTAGCTTAGTTTTACAGAGCATTGATTCCACCAAGCTCATGTCCAGATATAGTACAGATGCCAGATTAGCCCACATCTTAGTTCCCACTGGGCTGGGATCCTGGAGGTCATTCCCAGAAAGCTCTTCTTGCTCTTGATGTCATCAGTGCTATGTAAGTGTACTCTGACTTGCAGATTCCTATGTCTGGCTCTGCTGACTTTTCAAAACTCTCAAAATTTGCATGGCTTTTCACCATAACTGGAGAGGTAAGAAGTCACCAAACAAATGCAAAGAACTAGATGAAGCTGCCAGTTCTTTTTCAATGCTAACCAACACATGACTGGCCAACCTCCGAGCTAATCACAGAATATCTGTACATATTCAACAATCCCTCCCTGCTGAAAATAATAACTAAAATATCACTCTCCTGGAAGCTAGTTTCTCAGGCTCTCTGTCTGAAAAAGTGCCATCTTAGGAACTCTGTTCATGTGACCTATTACCCTAAGACAAAGATATCATTTGTTATGAACTCCTCTTTTCTCAAAACCCTTTGGCTTTTTTTCTATTCTCCTTAATTCTAGCTCAAATGAATAGATAGTCCTTGTCACCTTCTACTTCTGTGTCTGGGTTTTAGAAAGGTAAAATGACTTGCCCATTGTCATATAGTCAGTAATCTTAAATTATGTCAAATCTTTCAATAGAACTCAAAGCAACAAAATACCCTAAGTAAGAGACAGTAGGCAGTATATGACTAGTAAGTCTCTTCTGAGTATTCCTGACATAACATGAAGATGCTTTGGTTCACATACTAAGCCTAATATGACATTGAAGTGAATAACAGGAAGAGAGAAAAAAATATTTCGTCTTTGTATCCTTGGGATTTACTCTTTCCTAGTGACAAGTTGACATAGAAGCTATTTAAGTCCTATGGAACATCTGGATCCAGTGTCAAAGTATGGACCAATGAAAAGTCACATTGTCATAGAAATCACTTTAGGGCTAGCCTGAGTTTCCTAAGGAGTTATGAAGAGTTGTTCACCAAAGGCTGCTTCAAAATACTGCTTGGATGCCTCACTATGGTGAAAAAGTGACCATAGGTTTTCAAAATTTATGAGAATAGAAGCTCTGGAAGGTACTACAATATTGGACAGGATTTGTGAAAGATCCCAGCAACAGACTTTGCCTCTGGTCAAAGATGAGACTGCTTCAAGACCCTAGTAGGCCAACCACTTCATCATGAATTCTTTGGCAATGATAACCAACAAAACAAATCAAAATACAAGTTGCCCCTCAGCCTGAGGCAAGTCTTTTCTCTTCTATAAGGTTAATGTCAGAATGGTGGAAAAGAGGATTTTAAGAATCACATATAAGATCAAGCATTAACAATTATTGGTAGATCAAAGAGTAGAGACACTAGTATAGACTAGTAAACGTAATAACTGTGATCAAGTCAATATTGCCATTGACTCTGGAAGAGATGTTAATTAAGGATCTTTTTGATTCACTTCCACAATTCCACTGCTTTTATTTTTCCTCCTGCTTTTAGAATATAAGCTCATGAATGGAGGAACTGTATCTCTAGCACTTAGCAAAATGTTTGGTACATATTTGAGCCCTTAAGAAATGCTTTTTCAGGGGCAGCTAGGTGACATAGTGGATAAAGCACTAGGCCTGAAGTCAGTAAGACCTGAGTTCAAATCTGGTCTCAGATACTTAACACTTCCTAGATGTGTGACCCTGGGCAAGTCACTTAGCCTCAATTACCTCAAAAAAAAAAAAAGAAATGCTTTTTCATTAATTTCATTCATCTTGGAGGAACTGAATCATATTCAATTTGATTTTCTCATTTTAAAAGAAACAAAAATGCATGAAAAATAACATGAGCTGGTCATTGCAAGAGTTTAATGATGGATTGCCAGGATACTCCTTTGGAATCCATATCACACCTAGATAGATATTGTAATAATTCATATTGGGTATAATTTCATAGAAGACATGGGACAGTTATACTGGATAAGAGAATAGGCTGTGCTTTGTATTTTTGGAAGGCAAATCAAATCAAAGACCACAGATCCATCAAAGAATTAAAGAATGCACAAACCCCAAAGAGATACTAAAAAAGGGAAAGGGACCTGTATGTGCCAAAATATTTGTGGCAGCCCTGTTTGTAGTGGCCAGAAGCTGGAAAATGAATGGATGTCCATCAATTGGAGAATGGTTGAGTAAACTGTGGTATATGAATGTTATGGAATATTATTGTTCTGTAAGAAATGACCAGCAGGACGAATACAGAGAGGATTAGCGAGACTTACATGAACTGATGCTGAGTGAAATGAGCAGAACCAGGAAATCATTATATACCTCAACAGCGATACTGTATGAGGATGTATTCTGATGGAAGTGGATTTCTTCAACAAAGACAAGATCTAACTTAGTTTCAATTGATCAAGGATGGACAGAAGCAGCTATACCCAAAGAAAGAACACTAGGAAATGAATGTAAACTGCTTGCATTTTTGTTCTTCTTCCCAGGTTATTTATACCTTCTAAATCCAATTCTCCCTGAGCAACAAGAAAACTGTTCGGTTCTGCACACATATATTGTATCCAAGATCTACTGTAATCTATTTAACATGTATAGGACTGCTTGCCATCTTTGGGGAGAGGGTGGAGAGAGGGAGGAGAAAAATCGGAACAGAAGTGAGTGCAAGGGATAATGTTGTAAAAAATTACCCTGGCATAGGTTCTGTCAATAAAAGTTATTAATTTAAAAAAATGAAAAAAAATAAAAAATAAAGAATGCACAAAATAAGAAATAGTCTTCAAGTTATTGAGAAGTTTTTCCTTGATTGTCCTTAGCTCTCAATCTCTCTTGGTCAGACTGTAATAGGCAATTGCCATATGTTTGCTAGCTGTAGTATAAGATGAAATACATACACACACATCAATTGCTTCATTCACTTAATAAGCACTTACTATGTTCAAGGTACTATATTGTATGCTGATGAATATGCAAATGTAAGTTAAATGTGGCCTCTGACCTCAAGGAATTTATAACATAGATGAACACAGTGATTATAACCTCCTTCATTAAAAGGTAGAAACTGTTGTGTGGATAGTACTATAAGGCAGTTAGATAGTACAATGCATAAAGCTCTGGACCTGGAGTGAAGAAGACATGAGTTAAAATGCTACCTCAGATTCATTCTGACAATGACTGGGCAACTCAATTGAGCTAACTCTACCTTGGTTTCCTTATCTGTAAAATAAAGAGAACCCCAAGGGTTGTTCTGAATATCAAATGAAATAAGATTTGTAAAATGCCTTGTAAAATTTACATAGCTATAAATTATAGCTGTTAGTATCAAGGAAGACTTTTGGCAGGATGATCAGGAAAGACTAAACTAGGAAGATGATCTTGGCTTTGGACTTGGAGAAATGGATAGAATTTCCGTAGGGAACACTGGTGAAAAAGGTATTTAAGCATAAAAATCAGCATGACAAAAAGAGTTGTCTCTTCTGAGACAAACATCATGACATCTTAAGTATTAGCCCCATACACATTTGATAAGGCTAGTTACATCTTCTCCAAATGCCAGGAGCAGACATATTGTCATTCTTTGTGCTGACTATTCACCTAGTATATTTATTTTCCTATTAACAGCAAGTAATCTGGAAATCTGTCTCAAGCTGTCTGTTGGCCTGGCACAGATCTCCCTTCCCTCTCTAAGGCAAGAATCCAACAGTCTCCCACATTTTAATATAGTTCTGGCATTCAATATCATTGAGTAATATTAGGCTCATATAACATAAAATTATGTTCCCCAAACCCCCCTAGTCTTTCTAGTTGACAGGAAAAGAATTAAGCAAATTAGCACACTGTGTGCAATAGTGTAGGCTCCTGGCTTAATGCAAAAACCAAATGAGACATTTAGTCCAAACACATTGTCTATGAGGTGATCTTAGATTTAACATGAGTCCCTTTTTGGCAATTTCTTCAGTCTACAGGCTCATAAATGAAGAATATTGTCATGTTAGGCACTAAATTAACAGAGGTATTTTATTTTTATTATTTTAATAGTATTTTATTTTTCCAAAAACATGCAAAGATAATTTTCAACATTCATCTTTGCAAAACATTGTGTTCCAAAGTTTTCTCCCTCTTTCCCTTTCTCTCCTTTACCCAACATAACAAACAATTTGATAGAGGTTAAACATAACACAAATATTTTTTAAAAAGAAAAGTTATCCTTCAGACCTTCTACATTGCCCTTGAAAGAAGAAATAATTATTAGATTAAACCCATCACATCCATGGTTAAACATGGAGACAACAGGAAGCTTCACTACAGCCACCAAAAAAATACATAAAATAAAAGGGGTTGCCTTTTATGGAAGCACTATCAAAGACATGGTGACCCAAGTGGGTTCAAATTACATCAGAGAAATATCAGGCCTGTCGTAAATCAAGTAACCCACATTGTATTTTCCTGAAGAGGAAAATAAATAGTAATGATGATGTCAATTGCTTGCATGTGTACAAAAATGATTTATGAAGTGTTTTACATGCATGATCTCAAAGTGATTTAGACAGAGACATCTTAGCCAACATCCCTACTTCCAATTGATCTTAACAATATCCCTCTGAAGTAATTAGTGTCAGTTTCATTTTCTCAAAAATGGGGTCTCAGAGAAATTGTGAACTGCCAGGGACATAAATAGAAACTATTATATGGACTCAAGTGTTCATGATTTCAAATTCAGCATGTACAGGGCCTCCCATCTTGACGATTTTACCAATCTGCTTTGTGAAATTGGCCTAACTTGTATAATGCCTTCAAAAGAGGACATGTCTTATATCTTATCCTTAAAATAAATTTGGAAGAATGGATTAAGAAATTTTCAGTCAACAGGATGTGGAAACACCAAGAGGAAGTATCATCTCCAGTCCAGAATATGGGATACCTATGAACAGTATCATTTCTAGTTCCAAGAGAGGCGTGGCCCTTAGAAGTATTGATTGCAGTACTTGTTGCAGACCAAGAGAGCAGTGACCATATCTTTCCCCACATTATACCATCTTTCAATAACTCAAAACTTCCAAATCTCCAGAATTAACTCTGAAAATGGAAGTACAAAAAAGCCTGAAGGTTGAAACAACATCTTTATCCCCCCTTCTGAGAACAGAGCCCAATATAAACTTAAAGTTCTAAATAAAGAAGTAGAGTGGGAAAATAAGCAAACAATAACAACAAAAAGGAACCTGAAATGGTGATTTTTATTTTTAAAAAAATGATGACAGGAAAGATGAAGACACAAACTAAGAAGATAAGGAAGTCAAAACAACAAACAAAAGTCTCAAAGAAAACTGTCAATTGAACATAAGTCCAAAAAAATTCCTGGAAGAGCTAAACAATTGATTTTCAAGATCAAATAAGAGTAGTAGAGGGAAAATTGGGTAAAGAAATAAAAGCAAAGGAAGAAAATTATGAAAAGACAATTAACAGCTTGGGAAAAGAGGCACCAAAAAATCCTGAAGAAAATAACAACTTAAAAAACAAATTAGCTAAATACAAAAAGAGATACCATAATCAGAGCCATATCCAGGAACCATAATCAGAATTACCCAGGACCTAGAAGCTTCTACTTTAAAGACTCGAAGGGCCTGGAATATGATATTCTAGAGGGCAGAAAAGCTTGGATTGCAGCCAAGAATCAAGTACCCAGAAAAACTAAGCATTATCTTTCAGGGGAAAAGATGAACATTCAATGAAATAGGGGATTTTCAATTAATTTTGTTGAAAAGACCAGAGCTGAATAGAAAACTTAGTCTTCAAATACAGAACTTAAGAGAAGCATATAAATGTTAAAAGGGAAGGAAAAAAACTATGTTTTTTTAAAGTTAAAATGTTTACATCCCTACATGGGAAAATGATATATTTAATTTTTAAGAACTATATCTTTCTTAGAAATATACTTAAGGGATGTAAATATAATTTGACTTATTGTGATGATATAAAAAAGAAACTAGGGGTGGAAAAGCGATTGTACTGGAAGAAGAGCAAAGGGGAGGTAAAATGGGGTAAATTACATCATATGAGGCAAAATAAAAGACCTATTACATTTGAGAGAAAGAAGAAAGTGGGATGAGCATTGTTTGAACTTTAATCTCATTGGATTTGACATACTCACTTTGATATAGAAACTTTTCTCACTTTATAGGTAAGTAGAAGAAAGGGGAAAGGAAATGATGAGGCTAATAGAAGGAAGAACAGAAGTGGAAAGGAAAAGGGATAAGAAAGGGGTGAGGGGCTGAAAAGGGGCAAGAACAAATTGAGAGAGGTGGTGGTCAGAAGTAAAACACTAGTGAGGAAGAAAAAGTGAAAAAAATAAAAGTATAATTTGAAGAAAATAGAATGGCAGGAAATACAGAGGTAGTATTTTTAACTGGGAATGGGAATGGGAATGAGCTCTCCCATAAAACAGAAGCAGATAGCTGACTAGAATTCTCTAATATGTTGTTTACAAGAAACACATTTAAAGCAGAGTGATACATAAAGGCAAAAGGCTGGAGCAGAATATATTATGGTTCAATTGAAGTAAAAAAACAAGCAAGGGTAATGATTCTGATTTTAGATCAAGCAAAAACAAATAAAGATCTAATTAAAAGAGATAAGGAAGGAAATTCTATCTTGCTAAAGAATACAATAATTGATGCACCAAGTGGTATAGCATCCGGATTCCTAGAGGGGAAGTTAAGAGAGCTACACGAAGAAATAGACAAGACTAGACTAATGGGAAATCTCAGCCTTCCTCTATCAGAACTAGAGAATTTGAACCACAAAATAAACAAGAAAGGAATTAAGGAAGTAAATAGAATTTTAGAAATGTTAGGTATGAGAACTTTGGAGGAAATTGGATGGGGATAGAAAGGAATATACATTTTCCTCAGATTTCCTTGAAATCTACACAAAAACTGCCTATGTATTAGAGTGTACAAATCTCAAAATCAAATAAACAAAGGCAGATATAATAAATACATCTTTTCAGATCATGATACAATAAAAATTACATGTAATAAAGGACCAAGGAAAGTAGACCAGAAATTAATTAGAAACTAAATAATCTAATCCTAAAGAATGAGTGGATAAAACAACAAATCATAAAAGCAATTGATAATTTCATCCAAAAGAATAACAATAATGAGACAATATACCAAAATTTATGGAATGAAGTCCAAGCAGTTCTTAAGGGAAATTTTATTACTATACATGTTTACATGAATGAAATAGAGAAAGAGAAAATCAATGAATAGGGCAGGCAACTAAAAAAGCTGGAAAAAAAACAAATTAAAATTCCCCAATTAAACATCAAATTTGGAATTCTAAAGGCAAAAGGGGAGAATAATAAAATTGAAAGTAAGATGAATTATTGAACGATACTAAATTAAACTAAACTAACAGTTGGTGAAAAACCAACAAAGTAGATAAATCTTTAGCTAATCAGATTAGAAAAGGGAAAGAAGAAAAGCATCATCTGTAATAGGATTCCAATAAGATCGGGATAAAACAAAGTTGCCCACTTTTATCGTTAGTATTCAATATTGTACTAGAAAAATTAGCTTTAGCAATAAGAAAAAAAAAGAAGAAATTAGAGTAGGTAATGAGAAAACAAAATTATCATTTTTTGCAGATGATATGAATCCCAGAGAATCAACTAAAAAACTACTAGAAACAAAACAACTTTAGCAAATTTGCAGATTACAAAACAAATCCATATAAATCATCAGCATTCCTATATGTTACCACCAAAAGTCAGTACGAGATACAAAGAGAAATTCCATTTAAGATCAATGTAGATAATATAAAATATTTGGGAGTCTACCTTCCAAGACAATCAGGAATTATGTTAATACAATTACAAAACACTTTCCACACAAATAAAGTTATACTAAAACAATTGTTTTAATGTGCTAATATAATAAAATGAGAATTCTATCTAAGTTAATCTATTTATTCAGTGCCATATCAATCAAACTGCCAAGAAATTACTTTAAAGAATTAGAAAAAATAATAGCAAAATTCATCCTGAAAAACAAAAGGTCAAGAATTTCAAGGGAATTAATGAAAAACTCTGCAAATGAAGTTGACTTAGCTGTACCAGACCTTAAATTATATTATAAAGCAGCAGTTATCAAAGATATTTGGTATTGGCTAAGAAATAGAGGAGTCAATCAGTGGACTAGGTTAGGCTCACAAGACACAATAATCAATGACTGTAGTAAAAACTTAATATTTGACATGCATTGCTAGGAAAATTCAAAGGTTTTGATAAAGGCCTCATTTTTAAAATATATAGAGAACTGACCCAAATTTATAATAATACAAGCCATTCTCCAAATGATAAATGGTCAAATGATATGAACACACAGTTTTCAGATGAAGAAATTGAAACCATTTTTAGTCATATGAAAAATGCTCTAAATCACTATTGACTGAAGAAATGCACATTAAGCCCACTCTGAGGTACCACCACACATGTCTCAGATAGGCTAAGGTGACAGGAAAAGATAATGAAAAATATTGGAAGGAATGTGGAAAAACTGGGACATCAATACAATGAATTGAGTAAAACCAAGAGACTATTGTACATAGCAACAACAAGATTATGTGATGATCAATTCTGATGAAGATGGTTCTATTCAACAATGAGGTGACTCAGTTTCCTCTATAATTGTACTTATCTGATCCAGTTGTGAAGATCAAATTAATTAATTTGTTTAAAGCATTAGGCAAAGTAAACTATTATTAGGGATCACTGGATATGGACCATCACTGGATTGAATTTCAGGAGGTCTGACTTCTACTATTTTTGGTCATATCTGATTCTTCATGATCTCATTTCTTTTCAGAGATATTGGAGTGATTTGCCATTTTCTTCTCTAGCTGATTTTACAGATGAAGAAACTTGGACAAACAGGGTTAAGTGACCTGTCACGGATCACACTGTTTAGGAGATGTCTGAGGCAAATTTGAACTCAGGTTCTCCTAACTCTAAGCTTTGAGCTCTATCCAGTATGCTACCCAGATGTCCTTATATTGTATTATAGTAGATGACAGGGATGAACTTCATCTCTATTTTCCATCCAGATCTATGATTCCATAAATCACTCCTTTTTTCCCATTTCCAAGAACTTAAGAGATTTCTTAAACAATAGATTCTGACTAAGGCATTAGAAGCCATTGTGAATTTTAAAGCAGGTGAATAAGACAACCGTAGCCAAAAGGATGGTGTGCTGGAAGATACCACTAAGAATGCTGAATGTGAGCTCTCATGAGAAATTGTATCAACACATACAGCAAGAGAGGCTTGAAATATTCCAGACTCCAAATTATTCTGGTTAAGCAATTATTTTAGTCATGAGAACCAAATTTAGAAATATCTGTAGTACTAAAAACCATGTGTGGGTGGGTGTTCTACAACTTAACCTTTGCTGGTTAAAGAGCCACACTGCCAAATCTTTGGTGGTCTTGTGGAAGCCCAAATCACCAGTCATTTTCTGGTGATATTAGGTGATTTCCTAAATTTCATTCTCTTTGTGACAACTAAATCACTACATGAAGATGACATGGTTTCTATAGGATCAAAAACCAACTCCACATTCAGAATATAAAAAGACTCAATTCAATTCAAGTAAACAAGTGTTTATTAAATGCCTACGATGTTCCAGGTACTATGCTAAGCAATTGAACAAATATGGAACAATATCCAATCAGCTCCACAAGATGAAACGACACTGGAAGAAGATGGGGAAGGCATTTGCCTCTCAATTCAAGAAAAACCATAAATAAATCCTTCCCACAGGTTCATTTAAATGTGCAACCCCCCCAAAAAAAAGGCAATTAAGCACATATGAAGGAAAGGAAATCACCTCCTAGAAAAAACTTCATTATGGATTTCCAACAAACCTTTGAATTTTCTCATCCTTAATCTTGCCTTCTCCAGAATACTTTTAAAATATTTTTTATAAATTAAGGACACTATTGGTCAGAAACAAATTATACCAGAAATGAAACTGCACCACAGATAATCAGTCATGTTATTATAAATACCATTCTTTCTGGGTGAACTCAAAGGTGAAATAGTATCTTTAATTAAAGCAATCTATTAAGCAGGCAGGTCATTTCAGTCTTGAGGTATCTTGGCTTTCCTTTATTTTAATTTTCACCAAGATATTAACATAAAAGAATACAATTTGATTTCATTCCTATTTGAAATCACTGAAGTTTATGTGATATTCATCTTCCCTTAGGAGCCCTCTGTGCCTAGACCCACCAGTGCAGTAAGCAGTTACTCAGAGGTGTTGCTATGAGAACATCTTTCCTGACGCTGCTGTGGTTTCTCAGATTTTAAACATCCAGACTAGGAATGGTTTGACTTTTTGCCCAACTGGCTGCTTTGCAGCTCTGCTCTGTAGGGACCTTGTGGTGCTGAGCAGATGGAAAGATGGAGCAGGCTTGCTGAGGAGAAAGCAACGTTGTGCCTTCCCAATTTCTGCAAGCTTGAGCTGAAACAGAGCCCAAGTTCAAATTCAATAATATCAGGGCCAGGTGAAAAGGAAAGAGAACAGCAAGGTTTTTGCTTGCTCTGTGTGCTTACAATATCAGTTTCAGGAAAAGGTGAAGATGAGGCAATAAAAAAGGGTCTAGTCCATGTTTCATTTTTTGAGGGAAAATGTTTTTTCAGCAACTTCATGGACTTAGATAGTGACAAATACTAGACTTTTTTTTAGACAAGCCTTACAAATTCACTGAGAATGGGAACTCCCAAAGAGAAAACTTAACCTACCAATGAAGATTGACAATTGTTCTCAATTTATAGTCAGGCCCATGGAAGTTAAATTATTTGCCCAACATCATTCAGGCAGAAGGTATTAGAAGTAGGCTCTAACCCACATCCTTTCTTGAAAGTACCAAGTTTCATTTAACTCCACCCAATTGCCATATTTCATTGGAAGCAAAGCTTGAATCCCATACACAGCTGGATCCCTATCCACTGTGCCACTGTTGCCCCTTGGAAGCAATATAAAGAAATCCAAAAGACACATCTTCTCTCCTGTAAATATACAGGAACTACCCAAGCAGGAATTTATTCGACAGGTTGGCATCTCTGTATAATATTAGTATCTGCATAGACATCAGGAAAATTCCAAGGATGTGCTCCTAGCAAAAACCATGGAGGCTTCATTAAACAACAACTGTTGCCTCAGCGGGAGGGCTGATGGCAGAGCTCTACCTGACAAATTGTGTAGAGGCCAATCTTCAAATTTTTATTTCCCTCAAAGAAAGGTAGGGAAAATACCTGTGTATACAGTTTATCGGAAGTTACAGACCATCAAATGGGTAAATAACTCCTCTCTCTGGGTATCTTCCTTACCTCCTCATAGAACAATAAAGCAGTTGTCAAACCTCAAGAAATCTAAATTCAAGAAATGTCTAATCATATAGAATAGTTATAGCTATTTTTTTTCAAATTAAATAACAATGTAGTATCTAGACAGCAATTTAAAATAGTTGTTTTAAGTTGTCCCTTATTATGATTAGTATAATCAATACAATATTACAATAACATATTATCTCATAGATCTAAAACTAGAAAAGAATTTAGAGATTATATTATTCCTCATTTGTATTGAAGGAGAAAGCTGCAATCAAAAGAGGTTGAGATGTCTAAAGTCACAAACATGGAAGGAAAAAAGCCAAATTCAGGTCTCCTGAATCTCAAAACAGCACTGTTTCTAGGGTTCCATGCTGACTTTCCTCCTATTTTTGTTAAAATCTATATCTTGAAGTAGCTAGATTGTAGATGGAGCACTGGCCCTAAAGTCAGGAGGACATGAGTTCAAATTTGGCCTCTAACAATTAATACTTCCCAGCTGTGTGCCTCTGGGCAAGTCATTTAACCCCAATAGCCTTGCCAAAAAGAAGTTATACCATAACTAATTTTTCATCAAAATGAAATTTTAATTGTAGAATTCTTTGGGGAGATTTTCTTTAGGATTATGTTTATTTTTATTTGTTCAGAGGATAAAGTTTGTAATAATATGATTTTAAATATATTTATATTATATATATATTTCAATACAAGCATATTGTTGGATCATGAAATACTTTACACACATTTTATCTTGGTCAAATCTTTATAAAATATCTACTATATATGAGCTACTGCACTAAATGCTTTACAAAAATTTTTATTTGATCCTCACAACAACAGGGGAAAGCATTGTTATCCCCACTTTAAAGTTGAAGAAAATGAGGCAAACAGGGTTAAGTGACTTGCCCAGGGTTGCACAGTTTCTGAGACTGAACTAGAACTCAGGACTTCCTGCCTCCAGACCCATCCACCAGCCAGCCACTGTCCCACCTAGTTGCCTCACAACTCTGTAAGGTAGATACTACATTATTATCCCCATTTTTACAGAAAAAAAGTACTTAAAGGAAAATAATTGATCCAAAATTCTGAAGATAGGCAGGGATTAAAGATCAGTTTCCAAAGATTGAGTGAGCCCTTTCCATCGAGCTGTATAACCATCATAAAGCCTTAATAAATTTGTCTTTCCTGTAACTCACTCTCCCTGCCATTTCCCCAAGAATTTAAAAATAGTTTTCCTTTTAAATTTTTTACTTCAACCATTGGACAATACAGACTTCAACCATTGGATAATACCACCCCAAGAGGGTTGGAATTAAATGGGGTTACAGACTGAATTAAGAGCATTAAGAACAAAACAGAACAGAATAGAATCAACCAGAGTCGAATGTTACCTTGACATTTGCTGAACGAGATTTCAATTAACATTAGTTTCAAGGCGGATTAATTTCACTGGCTTGTTACACTACTGAAACAAGCCCCAGCAATTCATCAGAGAACTATTGTCTGGGTTCTACAACCTATATTTGTTCTTATTGTTGTTTAGTTGTATCTAACTCTTTGTGACTTCATTTGGGATTTTCTTGGCAAAGATACTGGAATAGTTTGCCATTTTCTTCTCCAGCTCATTTTACAGAGGAGGAAACTGAGGCAAACCAAGTTAAGTGACATGTTCAGGGTCACATAGCTAGGAAGTATCTGAGTATTTGAACTCAGGGTCACCATTCTATTCACTGAGCCACACAGATGCCCCCAACTTTTTTTACAAAGCACTTTATTTCATCAAATCTATAAGAAGACTTTGTAGCATATGAAATAGCATATGAATATTACATCATGTTACATGTGCCCTTTTTCCATTGACATGACTATCATCTTTCCAGTTGCTTCGCTTCATAATATCAAAGTAGCCATCTTTAACTCTTTATTCTTGCTTCCTATGTATCCAATCAATTGTGAATTTTTGACATTTCTACTTTTACAACATATCATACTCCCATTGCTTTCTCTCTACTACCCAGCTCAACTTTCACCTAGACAATTGTAATGACTACTAGTTGGTTTCCCTGCCTAAAGTCTTTTACCTCTGCAAGTGACCACAATGACATTCCCAAAAGCACAAATCTGACCATTCCACTCCCTTGTTTATCTCTATCATCAAACAAAAATCTCCTCTTTGGCATTTAAATTCCTTGACAATCTGGCTTCGGCCTACATTTCCAGACTTATTATTTTTCTTCTCCAATTCTTTCTTTTTTTTCCATTGATGATATTTTTTCTAATACATAATAGTTTATTTTTTCCCTAATTATATGTATACATTTCAATATCAAGCCCAATTGTCCTTTCACACATGTCATATGAAGCCTATGACTGGAAGCCCAAATTCCTTCTCTACACTCACAAGAACTGAGTCCAATCCTGGGGATTCCAATGCTAAAGAACAGAGAACAAGTCATATTTTATTATTCATTACAGTCTCCTCTCCTTCTCAGAGTAGAACTTTGGTGGAAATCTCTTAATCAAGCCTAAAATTCACCCCATGTTTAGGCTCTTCCCAAAAGAGATAAATCAGATGCCTTCTATAAAGGTACTCAATTGACAAAGTAGATTAGGTAGACAATAGCAATTTATTTCCATTACTACAAAAATAAATGTATAAAGCAAAAAAAGACTCAGAATTTGGCACTAACAAATAACATGACTCAGTGACTCATCATTTCAATTATAATGTCCAAGGGCAAGGAGAGAAGGTTCCCAGAAGGCTCTTGAAACAACCATTTTCATCTCTGGTCTGTGTTAACACATAAGCCCAGATCTTTTAGCATCACCCCTCACTTTTTTTTCTAATCATGTGGTAAGCCAAGACATTGTTTTAGTTTCTCTGGTCCTTTCATCTGTAGTGTCTTCTTAGTGGTTGCCAAAATTTCACCCAAGAAATTCTTGGGGAGATGCTAAAGCTAGAAATGCCCATCCCAGCATTAGCATTCAGTCACCCCTAGCTGGTCTACTTTGTCCTCTGAATACCTTTATAGAAGGTACCCTGTTAATCTCTTCAAGGACCAAAGGAACAACCAAGAACTTCGAGGAACAAATTAACAAAGTCATATTTTATCTCGACATTCTATCTCATCATCCATATAATACTAACACTCTGTATCCCACCCCTAGCCTTACCTTTGTACAGCCTGTTTTCGTGTTGGCACACTCCCACCACACTGCTATCTCTTAGAAGGTCTAAATTTCTTCAGAATTTAATTCAAGTACCAGAAGCAGCTATTCAAGAAGACCTGAGGTCAAATCTAGCCTCGAACATTTTCTAGCTGTGTGATTCTAGGCAAGTCACTTTGCCTCAGTTTTGTCAATATAAAATGGAGATGGCAATAATAGCCCCTACCTCCTAAGGTTTTTTGAGGATTAAAAGAGATAACTGTAACATGAGGAACACAGTTCTTGACATGTGTAAGTATTATATAAATGTTATCTATTATTAAGTGCCTCCTCCTACATGAGGCCATTACTGATTCCTTCAGCTGCTATTCATGTTGTATACATTTTTATATACTTGTATGGGTATATTTTGTTTCTTCTGACATAATATAAGCTCCTTGGGGTCGAGGAAGAAAAGTGCAATTTCATTTTTATTTCCTACTATAATATCTAGCACAGAGAATAATAACAATAATAATAGCACTCTAACATTTGCAAAGCATTTTACAAATAACATTCTACCCTCACAACAACCTGAGAGACTGATCTTATTTATTCTTCCCATTTTACTGAGATCAGGAAATTGAGACAGAGGTTGAGTATCTTGCTTAGGGTCATAGTTAATATACATCTGAGACTAGTTTTGAACTCAGATCTAATACTCTTACCATTGGACCACCTAGCTGCCTCTAAAACTGGCTTACTGGTAGAATGATAGGATTCAAGGGAATATTGTTCAAATCAAAAGTCCCTTTTAATCATATATTGTTTATGCATTGGAGCATAAAAACTCTGACTCCAACAGTGAAAAAATATAACAACTTAGAGCTTCTAAATCATTTTTAAAATAAAGGGCATATGAATCAGAAAGACACTATCTGCATCCAGAGAAAGAACTGCTAAATAGAACTATGTAGAGAATAATTATACATATATATATATATATACCTATTTTTGTCTAGTGGTAGTTATCTCTAGCAAGGGGAAGGAGAGAAGAAAAAGGGGGGGAAAGAAATTTACATAATTTTATTATATATTTGAAAGGGATAGCAAGTTGTACATAATAGATTTATAGTTTCATGTACAATCATCTGTTTATTATACTATGTTACAGAAATGTTTGTTTTATTCCACAAATTTAAAATATTTTTAAAAGAAAAATATGTATGTTTTGTGTCAACTACTCTGGTCAGAAGGAAACAAATACTTTCTTGGCAACCAGAAGCCTCTAAGAATAGAAAAGAGAAAAGAACCAGTTGTTCTGAATCCCAGGTGGCATCATCAGTGGCCAGGAGAAAGGAGCAGGTGTGGACTGAACAAGGAAGAGCAGTTCACCTTGGAGCAGCCAACTGCCAGGGATGGCCAAGAATCACTTCTCACTTTTCTTTCTAACCTTATTTTACTGCTCTGCATCACACCACCTCTCTCTATTGCACACCTGCTTTGCCTCAGGCACAGATGGTTATTTCTCCAAATCAGCATCTTGGAGTATAAGTGATCTAAACATCTGGGAGTTTGCCTAGAGAAGGAAATCCCTCCTTCCCCAGATTGTTATTCTACTCCTTTGGCTGAATAATTTCCCACCCATCTTCCCCACTTGAGAAAGGATACACAAAGGTGAATGACAGGATTTTTTTTTTGGGGGGGGGGGCAAGAAGGTGGTTTAAAAGGAAGAGCAAAGGATTCAAATGAAGCAGTTAAGAAGAGGACAGTAAAAGAAAACATGTACATAAAATGAGATAGTTAAATGATATGGCAATGGAGGAAATCAGTGAAGATTAGAGGTGAAGGGGGCTTAAAACATCATCTAGCCCAACACCCAATCCTAAAGAAGAGGAAATTCAAGCCTTAGAATAAAGATCTTGCCCAAGTCAGTTGCTACTGGTGAGGCTAAATATTTGACAGTAAATATAAGGTTCTTTTGAACTTACACTAGACTGTCTCTTGAATTCTGGAACTACTTGAAAATGCATATGTTAGACTAGAAAAAGGATTCAACTGGGCTTCGGAAAACCCAGGTATAAAACCCAACTCTGACTTTTACTAGCTGTTTAATCTCTCCTACAATTCCCTAATGACCTTTTTTTTTCTCTATGTTCTTTGAAGTTTCTCCCTTGTGGGAATTAATGAAAAAAAAAATCAAATGAAGGTGGCTTAGCTGTACCAGATCTAAAATTATATTATAGAGCAGCAATTACCAAAACTATTTGGTATTGGCTAAGGAATAGATTAGTTGATCAGTGGAATAGATTAGGTTCAAGGGATAAAACAGTCAACAAATATAGCAACCTAGTCTTTGACAAACCCAAAGATCCCAGCTTTTGGGATAAGAACTTACTGTTTGATAAAAATTGCTGGGAAAATTGGAAACTAATATGGCAGAAACTAGGCATTGATCCATACTTAACGCCGTACACCAAGATAAGGTCAAAATGGGTTCATGACCTAGGCATAAAGAATGAAATTATTAATAAATTAGAGTAACACAGGATAGTTTACCTCTCAGACCTGTGGAAGGGGAAGGTCTTTATGACCAAAGCAGAACTAGAGATCATTACTGATCACAAAATAGAAAATTTCGATTATACCAAACTGAAAAGTTTTTGTACAAACAAAACTAATGCAGACAAGATTAGAAGGGAAGCAATAAACTGGGAAAATATTTTTACAGTCAAAGGTTCTGATAAAGGCCTCATTTCCAAAATATATAGAGAATTAACTCTAATTTATAAAAAATCAAGCCATTCTCCAATTGAAAAATGGTCAAAGGATATGAACAGACAATTCTCAGATGAAGAAATTGAAACTATTTCTAGTCATATGAAAAGATGCTCCAAGTCATTATTAATCAGAGAAATGCAAATTAAGACAACTCTAAGATACCACTACACACCTGTCAGATTGGCTAAGATGACAGGAAAAAATAATGATGATTGTTGGAGGGGATGCGGGAAAACTGGGACATTGATGCATTGTTGGTGGAGTTGTGAACGAATCCAACCATTTTGGAGAGTAGTTTGGAACTATGCTCAAAAAGTTATCAAACTGTGCATACCCTTTGATCCAGCAGTGTTACTACTGGGATTATATCCCAAAGAGATTATAAAGAAGGGAAAGGGACCTGTATGTGCACGAATGTTTGTGGCAGCCCTTTTTGTAGTGGCTAGAAACTGGAAACTGAATGGATGTCCATCAGTTGGAGAATGGCTGAATAAATTGTGGTATATGAATATTATGGAATATTACTGTTCTGTAAGAAATGACCAACAGGATGATTTCAGAAAGGCCTGGAGAGACTTACACGAACTGATGCTGAGTGAAATGAGCAGGACCAGGAGATCATTATATACTTCAACAACAATACTATATGATGACCAGTTCTGATGGACCAGGCCATCCTCAGCAACGAGATCAACCAAATCATTTCCAATGGAGCAGTAATGAACTGAACCAGCTATGCCCAGAAAAAGAACTCTGGGAGATGACTAAAAACCATTACATTGAATTCCCAATCCCTATATTTATGCACACCTGCATTTTTGATTTCCTTCACAAGCTAATTGTACAATATTTCAGAGTCTGATTCTTTTTGTACAGCAAAATAACGTTTTGGTCATGTATACTTATTGTGTATCTAATTTATATTTTAATATATTTAACATCTACTGGTCATCCTGCCAATCTAGGGGAGGGGGTGGGGGGGTAAGAGGTGAAAAATTGGAACAAGAGGTTTGGCAATTGTTAATGCTGTAAAGTTACCCATGCATATATCCTGTAAATAAAAGGCTATTAAATAAATTTTAAAAAAAAAAAAGAAGTTTCTCCCTTGTTTTATCCAGCATACTTGTTCTTCATGTGGAATTCTTCATTGTTTTGAGACTGAAAAGGCAGATTCTACATCCCACTATCCAAGCAATATAAGTAGAAAGGTATATTTTTAAAAGATAGGCCTTATCATACATAATAAAAAGAAGAATCAACTCAAAGCTTCTTTTTCAGACAAAAGTTAACTTTACCTTCTCTGGAACCAAGTGTCATCAGTAGCAACTTCTCTTCATAATCTTACTATTTCATAACTCCTTCAAGAAACCTTTTCTGGATTTCCCCATTTGTTGTTGCTTCCTCAATCATTCTGTATTTATAACAACATATACCCTTCATTTACTTTTGTCCTCCAAGCAGACTCAAATCAATTTGAGGACTAGAACTCACTTTTATCTGTATATTCACAGCCTCTAGCCTAATATCTGACATATTGTAGGTACTAAATAGATGACTGTTGATTTAGACAGCTTCTTAGGCATTTCTTCCTACCAGAATAAAATCCTTAAGAGTATTAGCTCCCCATTCAAAAAAGAAAATAAAAATAACAGATGAAAAACTACTTTCTAGACTGAAGCTTAAAATGAATAGGCTCTGTCTAGGGGCAATCAACTCTGAATTGTACAATGAGGTAATATCCATTTGCCTCAGATAAAGATCTTCGAATATACTTAATTATACAAAACAATATGAGAAGGCAAATAGCCAGGCCAGAACTATGCATAAGAGTACACCTTCAGCTAGAAGTTTTTGGCTCCTTGTTACCACCCAAGGTTGGGAAGCAATATTTGATGGTTAAATATAATACAATTCAATTTAATTGAAAAAAACAATTATTAAGTACTTACTAGGTGCAAGACAACAAAAATAAGGAAGAGAGAAAAAAGAAAAAAGAAAGAACAAGAACAAAAAGAAAGAAGAAAAAGATATAATAATAATATATGATACATTTTCATATACAATCTTCTTTTGGTGTTCTATTGTTTATGAAATTTAATTTAAAAAGAAAAAAATAAATAGTACATTTGACTCTATAAACAATTGTTGCTTAGCCATTTCTCAATTGTGTTCAATTCTTCATTTGGGGTTTTCTTGGCAAGGATACTGACGTAGTTCTTTCTGTAGCTCATTTTACAGATGAGGAAACTGAGGCAAACAGGGTTAAGAGACTTACTCAAGGTGACACAGCTAGTAAATAGTTGAGGCTAGATTTGGACTCAGATCCTCCCAATTCTAAGTCCAGTGCTCTATTCAATCAATGAATCACCTAGCTCCCCCTCCTCTAGCCAACAGAGAGTTACTAATATAGCATAAGAATGATCATGCTGGTCAGATCTATGCTTAAGAGAAATCACTTTGGCAACTGTGTGTAGAATGGCCTAGAGCTATGAAAAATATCAAAACAGGAAACCCAATGAGGAACTGTTTTATCTTCATAACAACCTTGTGATATGAGAAAAAAGATTATTTTTCTCTTGTATTTATTAACTAATTATTGAATTAGAACTAAAGTTTTTCTCCTTTTCTATTTTCTCATGCAGAAATCAACCAATGTAGGAAACTTTGCTCAAAGCCCTGCTCACCCAGGAAAATTAAGAGCTAATCAAAGTATAGAAATTCCACGTTTAGGTGAATGGATGTATTTCTGCCTATTCGTTTTATTTACTCAGATAAATCTGAAAAATGTGGATTCTCTCTTTTGTCAGACAGATGATACAGAAATTTAAAAGCCTCTTTGACCAAGATTTGGGCTCTCAGTATCATGTACATCAAGACCCTCATTGAAATATTGTCCAAACCCCTCACTGCAATATTCATTCTCTTTCATTACCTGTTAACCAGTCAGAGTTGACTGTCATCCTCAGGAATATTCACTCTTTCAAGGGCATATAAACTGTGAACCCATTGCCATTAATCATCTGATCCTGAAAGAGATGACCAAATGGTCGTTCCTTTTTAAAAGAATTATTAATAAGATGCTTAATTATCTAGAAACTATGTCTCTTGAACATTTTAAACACTATAGATAAATAGGCTTCACTTCTGTTTTCAAGGAAATAAATATGCCTTGACTCTTAAAGACACAAAGAGAGAAAGCAATAGAAAAAGGGGGAGGGGGAAGATTTTCTGTGTGTCCCTTCCAAATAACCAAGAGAAAAAAGAAAATTGTTTGAGAATAGGAAAGAACACAACCCTCCCGCCCCCCAAAAAGAACTCAATCCTTAGTGGGCAGCAAGGAAAATTCAACCAAGGCAATAAGGAAAAAATCCTCAGAGTTGATATCACTGAGGTGAAACCTCAGCTTTCATTCTTTTAGTGCTGTGAGACTGAATAGGAAAAAATATGACACTAGGAATCTCCTAAATGCATTCAGTATTATTTTCTGATATGCCAGTTTTTTCTTTTGCCTTTGGCCACAATACCCAACTATAGTGCCTGGGAAGATGTCAGAGAAGAAAGATGGAAGCATATGGGGTGAAGTTCAGAAGACTCTGAAGGCCATTTGAAAGTTGTTGGAGTAACTGTCTAATTATAATAGCATGGGGATTTCTTTTGTTTTTGTTTTTAATCTAAAAGATGCTAACATTTTTTTATTGCTATCCAATAATGTAATCATTACTTCATATATGCATCTCTTGGGAAAAGCAGAGGCAGAAATTACTTTGTATTTTTTAATCCTTATAAATAACTAGGAGAAGAAAAAAAAAACTTCAAGTGGAAAACTTGATATCTGATAGAAGAACATAACCTTCAACCAGTACTTGGAGGTTTGCTATATATCTTGTCCCTGAAGGACATTTGTCAATAGGGACGAAAATTTTATGGGCCTAATTAAGAATATCTTATAATCTAGCCTAAGAGAGATCACCTGTGTGCATCAAACAACCAGGGAGTAATTCAAAAGCAATACAAATACAGGGCTCAGATCGAATGATATGAAAGAAGCCCAAAGAGGATGGGGTCCCTTTGCTTTTGTCTAGCCCTAACAAGGTAAAAAATGATCATTTCCCACACATAGCTACTGCAAAAAAAACTACTGTACCTTCAAACTAATTGAGAGGATGTTTAGATTTCTTTCTTGAAATAAAAATGGATGTGCTTTGATTTATTCAACCAATGGTAGTTTCCTTATTCTCTAAAGAGAAGCTGTCTGTTACCATTTTCCACTGGTCTCCAATAACACAAAACATTTTCATGCTTTAGGGCTCCCACTCTTATCCTAAAGCAAGAAAACATTGAAATTCCTGTTTGAGAGTCAAAAGTCACAGCTCCTATAGCAGAAATCCACATAAGGAGCAGCCACCATTTTGTATGTTTATTTGTTTATTTTTTTTTTTTAATTTTCAGTGGCTCTAAGCCTCAAATTATTCCTTCTTTAGGTGAAAACTCACATTCTGATGCTGTCACATGTTTGCAATATGTTATTTTCTTTCTATCCAAGATTTTGTTCTTTGACTTCATTATTTAAGGGGCTCTGGGTTAAAAAAAAAAAAAAAAACTCTCTATACTAGTGCAGATCCACTAAGCAAAATACTTAGAAATTGTCCTGGGTCACATAAAGCCAGGAGGTATCAGAGGTAACACATGAATGAACCCAAGTATTAAGACCTGCTCTCTATATGCTGCCTGCAGACTACCACTCATTTATTATAATAACTAATAATCGCTAATATTTATAAAAGAATTCAAGATTTGTAAAGCACTCTGCATATATCATTTTATTATCGATATAGGAAGGCTTGTGGATTTAGCCAGAGCCAGAAAGACCTGGGTTTAATACTCACTTTTGACCCACACTGGCTGTGTGATTCTAGACCAGTAATTTAAAAGAACACTAATTATTACAAAAAATGTTTGCAGTTCCCAGAGAAATGTTTCTTATTTTTATAGCTATGAGATGCTCAGTAATATGCTCTGATATGTTCATTGATATCTGCTAGCTTTTTTAGATTCATAACAAAAAATTTATTTTTCAGGCTCTCTTTAGCCTGAATCACCACAATTTTCATCATTAAAGTTAGTAATGGGCTAATGGAAGAGACACTGTTAAAATAGAGGTGTATTACCTACATAGGGAAGGTTACTTGAATACCTATACTTCTTCTAGTTCATCTTATAAGACAAGGAAATCTTGGTGCCTAACAGATGAGCCTCAGGACAAAGTCAATGTCCTGGTTCCAGTC
The DNA here is from genome assembly GCF_902635505.1 of Sarcophilus harrisii. Taxonomy (NCBI): domain Eukaryota; kingdom Metazoa; phylum Chordata; class Mammalia; order Dasyuromorphia; family Dasyuridae; genus Sarcophilus; species Sarcophilus harrisii. The sequence goes on along the minus strand of NC_045426.1, from coordinate 173,328,987 downwards.
CTCTCAAACAATAACCGGAAGGTACCTTTATTTCTTTTTAATTAATCCGAGGCATGTGAAATAAGAATTTATTAATGGTTCCAAACTATAGCAATATAAAGACATGACAATCCTGACTAGAATTAAAAGGTAAAGAAGGTATGATTTGATATCATTTGCCACTATTGGTAATTGTGGTTCCCCAAATAGTTAAAGTTGATATGGCTTTTTTGAGGCTTCTAGTGTTGTAGGGAAGAGAGCCAGGGCACTGGAGTCAGGAAGATCTGAGTTTAAATATGACCTCAAACACTTACTAGCTGTATGACTTTGGGCAAGTCACTTTACTGCTGCCTGTCTCAGTATCCTCCAGTGTAAAATGGGGGTAATAACAATATTTATCTACCTATGTCATTATATCTCAAATGAGATAATATTTATAAATTTAGGAGTTTAATGTCCTATACATTAGCACATTTGACAAATTGTAGGATATGTATAAATGCTAGTTATAACAATCATTATTATCATGATAAAGATCAAATATTGTTATAAGGATCAAATGAGCTAACATTTGTGAAGCATTTAGCACACCATTTGACACATAGCAGGCACTTGTTATCGTTCAGTTATTTTCACCTGGGCACGACTCTTCACAAGTCCATTGGTGGTGGGGTGGGGGGGGGGTTCTTGGCAACAGTACTGGAGTGGTCTGCCATTTCCTTCTCCAAGTAGACATGTAATAAATGTCTATTTCCTTCCTTCCTTTCTGGGAAAATGCTATTTCAGAAAAATGTGGCAAAATCATCAAGCTTATCTTCTTTGAGAAGACCTGCTAAGAGTCATATAAAATGGGCAAACACCAATGAGTCACAATCAGAAGGAATTTCCAAACGAATTTCATTACCAATCTTTTTGAGTACTGAATATTTGAAATTCTCCTAGGTCCACCATTTAACTTCAAAAAAAGAGATTTTATTTTTCAAAACCATCTGAGAGGTCTGGATCATCCCATTATGAATTTGGCAAATGCCTCCCCTCCTCATTGGTCTGGAATTTTCATCATTAGGGTTAATAATGGGCTAATGAAGAGACACTGTTAAAATAGAGGTGTGTTACCTACATACAGAGGGTTACTTGCATACCTATACTTCTTCGAGTTCATCTTATAAGACAAGGAAATCTTGGTGCCTAAAAGATGAACCTGAGGACAAATAAAGTCAATGTTCTAGAATTGGGCAGTATGCCCTAGGACAGTGGAAAGATTGCTGGGTTCAAATCCAGCCTCAGATATTATTGCCTTCGATGTATGACATGGAGTAAATCATTTCATGTCCCTGGCTCTCAGTATCCTCAGCTACAAAAAGAAAGAAGCTTCTGAGATTCCTTGAAGTTCCATAACTCTAAGACTTGCCTCAGAAACATAATAGATTAGATTAGATTTGATTTGATTTATATTATATTAGATTTAGATTTATATGTATATTAGAAATGTATATCATATTTGATTTATATTAGAATTATATTTATATTATATTGATTTCTATATAGATTTGATTATATTCTAATTAGATTAGAATTATTTACTTAGATGAGATTATATTATATTAGAATAACCTTTATTATTGCCCACTATAGATGCAGATCCCAAAGACAAAAATTAGAGCCCTCCACCTTTTCATATAGTCCTCAATTTTTATTTGAACTGGTTATGCTGGAATCCTCATGTGCAGATCTAGAAGGAAAGTTTACTGTCATACAACCTTCTTGAAGTAGAATAGTCAACAAAGTCACTGCTTCTCTGAGTAGAGACCTAAGTCCCGTCATTCCTTTTTTTCTGTCCTAGTTTCAAATCAGAACAAGGATAAGAAAAACAACCACTGTGGAACTTTCTTATGAGACCTGGTACACACCCAATCATTACATAATCAAGATAACATAAAAGCATCTCAATATGTCACAAAATTCAGCATTGAATGATATCACAAAATGGAAATATTGTTATTTGATCTAGTATGTGCTCATTATTTTGATTTTGCATTATTCAGACAATTTGGGGCTTTTTAAATGAATGACTGGTGGTTTGGTAGAAAAACATTAGTTCAGAAGCATCTGATGTTTTGAAAAATCAATTTAGTTTGGTCCACAAATGGAAGCTCTCTACAAGGAAGGAAAGGAAGTCTTCAATGCTGTTTCTTGAGTCTTTTAGTAACACGAGTTATAGTGTGAGCACAGTACCAGCACTGACCTAATAGACCCAGAGGAAGAGCTATAGTACATTCGGGCCAATGATCTATGAACTAACAAGGAATTACTCAAATAGACAAGAACAGCTCCAAAGGGAATAGTACAAGCAACTGCATTAAAACTTACCAAACAAAATGTCCCTTTCTAGGATCCAACCCAAAAAGATGGAGGAGGATTCCTCAACCTATGACCTCAACCTTCAGAGGTACTCTTAAGGGAATTATTTACCCTCAGGGGTCATCTACATGATAATCTACGAACAAATTTCAAGGAAGATTTTTTTCCTGAGGAATCTTCCTTGAAATTTGTTCGTAGATTATCATGTAGATCCCCATCTAAATGAGATGAGAGGTGAAATATTAATATGATGCCATACACAAAGTGGATTTAAGGTTGAAAATTAAGAAGACCATTTCTGCATCATTCACATTTTAAAGCCAATATATTGAATTTATAGAGAGGAACTAAACTCTAATGTTATGTGTTGAAATATTATTATAAATACACTCGACACTGAAAATTAGATATTGAGGAAAATTTATTAAAGAAGAATCTTAAGGAAACATCTTGAAATTTCTGGAATATCTTAAAATTTCTGGTCAGAAGCGAACTTTACTCCTCTTTGGGGAGAGGGAGCACTTATCACAGAATGGAGAGAAGCTTTTATACTTGTTAGCTCAACACAGCCCCTCCCTTCAGAGATTGGATTGATCTATTCCTTTCTGAGTTACCATCTTTCTGATACACCCACTATAAGTTTCTCCCTAAATATGTATAAACATGTTCCCCCTCCCTTGTCATATATTCCATGTTCAAAAATGGTGGAAACGCCTCCTACTGGATGGGTTGTTTAATATTCAATTAGCTTTTTAAGCAGGTACAATAGTGATTTTGTCAAGTTGGGTCATTGACCCAAACTAGTTTACACTGGATCCCAGCTATTATCTTAAGTTTGTGGCTTGCTCAAAACTACAAAACTCTTTCTGATTGGCTGAATCCACCTGTACCTTCCTAGCTCCCCGATTTCTTGTTTGCTCAAGGCTTCTATTGATCACTTAATTGTTCCGTGGAATATTTACCTTCCTGAACCTCTCACATTCTGAAAACCTTTTGGTCAGTAGTACCCACTATCCTACACTACCTCAAAGTTGGCAACACTCTGTGAGAAAAAAAATCTTCAGCACTTCTCACAATATCAATTCATTTCTTTTTGGATGGAAATATAACAGCCATAATTGAGTAGTAATTCTGAATCTCAGAACTACTGGCTTATCTCAGCCAATGAATTATTAATTATCATTTGTGATTTCTTGGCCAGTTTTCTTCACTTAAAATATTTGGCATAAATTCTATAGTTGTTTATTCAACAAATATTTGGTTTCTCTTCAACTAAAATAAAATGTTTTATATCAATTTACCTTATTTAATACAAAATATAAGAGGCATCAAAGTCAGAATAGAAGTTCTGGGTTCAAATTCTGTCTCTGACAAATTTTGATTGTGCAATTAATTCCTCACTTCTCAGGCAAGTTTCTAAGATGATAAATTTCAGAGTAGTTGATGATCTGCAAGGGCATAAGTGAGGAGGTGAAGGGAACTTTACTAGGGGGTGATGAGTCAAAAAACAAGGAAGAAGGGCATTGCTAAGAGGAGTGCTGAGTTCACAATCAAAATATTTATAGTCATCAAACTTACTACATGTCCTGTATTAAGGACTAAGAATCCAATTTAATAAACATTTATTAGGCACCTACTCTGTATCTGGCACTGTGCTGAGTACAGGGGATACAAATACTTTTATGCCTCATTTTCCCTGCCTCAGTTTTCCTGAATTGTTCTACCTCAGTTTCCCTGGTGGCAACCCCACTTCTTGGACATTAGGACTGAGAATTAGGGCTGGGAACACTGGCTACTCTGGCATTCCAACGAGTCATAAAACTCCAGATGGCTTATCTCAGATACCTATTTGACACTTCCATCTCCTGGTGCAGACATCCTATCTCTAGCTTCTTCACTTATTAGAATTTATGATCCTTGCTCATTACCCCCAATCTGTCAGAAATGAATTTATGATCCTTTCCTGGAGTTTCTGCCCACCAGTGCTCTACCCACCCCCTTGCCTTTGTTTCCCTGATCACTAAAACCCAATAATATTCTCTGGAATTCCTCGCACATTGCTGAATACTTTGAGACTAGAGTCCAATTCAGCTAGCAGGCTAAGATGGCTTGGCCAGTCCAGACTCTACACTATTAAAATATTTAAAACCTTCTCTAATCTCTATCTTGTCTCAGTTTTTCCAGCATTACAATAGACAGTGCCTGCCCTCAAGAAGCTTACATTCTAAGGGAGAGTGGGGAGCAAATAACTCATTAAAGGTCAACTTAGAAGTATCATGAAGATCTTGGATCATGGTAGACAAGTCCCTAAGAGAGGCAGCACTCCTTTCCCTATAGCATTTCATGGCAGAAAAAATGCAGAGAATCAGAAGAGTCAGAAGAGAAAGGAAAACACAGTTGGCCTCTGCACTGTGCTTAAAATGGAGATTTTGGAGAAACCAGTCAATATGAATAAAGCAGCCGTGCTTCTAGAGTAAGAAGTCCAAGGGTAGAATGAATTTCTAAAGTGAGGAGCCTTTTAAGCTACAGAAGAAAAATTCCAGAGTTAGAAATGGTGCTTGGAGAAATACAGAATTACATGTAGCCACTGACTAAAATTTTAGTTTTAAAGATTTGCTTCCTGGGAAATAAAGCAAATTACAATGCTTCCTGTCAAATTTTCCCCTCCTTCTCTACATGTCAAGGATGAAAAAAACCATCTACACTAGAGAGATAGGACAAGAAAGGGGTTGCCCTCATCCAAGTATCATTTCAGAGAGGAAATTTTTATCAAATGATATTTCAGACACACAATTTGTCACGTACCAATATGTCTCTATTACACAGAATATAATAATCTAAAAAATTAAATTGTAAAATTGTCAACTTTGGGGTCAGAAAACTTAATAGTTACTTACTTTACTGACTAAAATATGGACATTATTTTTCCTGAGCCTTATTTTTCTCATTTATAAAAATGAAGTTAGTAAGAATACTTGTGTTGCCATCTGGAGAGAGAACTATGGAGACTGAAGATGGATCAGAGCATGATATTTTCATTCTTGTTTGGTTGTGGTTATTTGTTTGCTTGTTTATTTTTTCTATCTTGTGTTTTTTTTTCTTTTGATCTGATTTTTTTTTGTGTGCAGCATGACAATTATATAAATGTGTTTAGAAGAATTGCACATAAGAATGTTTGTGGCAGCCCTCTTTGTAGTGGCCAGAAACTGGAAACTGAGTAGATGCCTATCAATTGGAGAATGACTGAATCAATTGTGGTATATGAATATTATGGAATATTATTGTTCTGTAAGAAATGACCAGCAGGATGATTTCAGAAAGGCCTGGAGAGACTTACATGAACTAATCCTGAATGAAATAAGCAGGACCAGGAGATCATTATATACTTCAACAATAATATTATATGATGATCAATTCTGATGGATATGGCCCTCTTCAACAATGAAATGAACCAAATCAGTTCCAATAGAGCAGTAATGAATTGAACCAGCTACACCCAGCGAAAGAACTCTGGGAGATGACTATGAACCACTACATAGAATTCCCAATTCCCTATTTGTGTCCGCTTGCATTTTTGATTTCCTTCACAGGCTAATTGTACACTATTTCAAAGTCTAATTCTTTTTGTACAGCAAAATAACTATATGGACATGTATAAATATATTGTGATTAATTTATACTTTAACATATTTAATATGTATTAGTCAACCTGTCATCTGGGAGAGGAGGGAGGGCAAGGAGGGGAAAAGTTGGAACAAAAGGTTTTGCAACTTCAATGCTGAAAAATTACCCATGAATATATCTTGTAAATAAAAAGCTATAATAAAAAAAGAAAAGAAAAAGAACTGCACATGTTTAACCTAATATCAGATTGCTTGCTGTCTAAGAGAGAAGGAAGGGAGAGGAGAGGGAGAAAAATTTTGACCACCAAATTTTGCAAAAGCGAATGTTTAAAACTGTCTTTCCATTATTCAGAAAAATAAAATATTAATTTTTTTAAAAAAAGAATGTTTCATATCTCAAAGGGTCATTATGAGAATGGATTTCATAAACTTCAAAACACAACAAAAATATGACCTGTTGTTGTTAGCCAAAGATATGACCCTTTTCATATATGGATGCTTTGGTTGATGACAAGAACGAAAAAAGAAATTTTAGGAACCAAAAATTTAGCAAAATCTATGGGTTGAAAAGCATGTGTTTCACCATGTGAAAATACAATTTTCAAATGTGAAGGGAGAAACAAACTATTCAGAGAACCAGAGAGGTAAATGCTTCTTAGATAAAACACTTAGAGGACCTATTCAAAGGTAAAGAAAAAATTATTACAGAGCATCATGGTTACCAAGAATACTTGCATGTAATTCAAAATGGCTGTTTGATTAGAGAGAGACCACCCAAATGACTGACTGATTTCTTGTTGCTTTGTAAAATACTTGGATCTGGGGGGAGTTGTTGCTTATTTTGACACAAGAGAGTTGATGTTGTGTATTAGATAAACAACTGGTTTCAGAGTCATAAATTAGCAGCAATAAATATAAACACTGTGAATCCAGGCACATTAACTAATTAATCAGTGTCTTCTGCCAACTATCTATAACTATCAGATGCAATGCTTTGCAACCTTGTCCTGCTGTTTCTTTCTAACCTTACTGTGCAATCTGTAATCCAGCTACATTGTTCTTCACTCTTTTATTCACATATCACACTTCATTTCCCATGCCTTTGTTTTTGCACAGGCCTTCCCTAATGCCTAGAACACATTACCTTTTTAATTTTATCTTAAAGAAACTTTCCCTTACTTGTAAGATATAATTCAAGAACCACCTTCTAAAAAAATACATTCCACAAAGACTGGAAAGACTTACATGAAGTGATGCTAAATGAAGTGAGTAGAACAGAGAGTACATTGTACACAGCAATAACAAAATTATGTCATGATCAACTGTGATGGATGTGACTCTTTTCAACAATGAGGTAATTCAGGACAATGATGGAAAGTGCCATCCACATCCAGAGAAAACTATGAAGACTAAATGTGGATTAAGCATAGTATTTTCAGGGGGGTTGTTGTTGTTGTTGTTTGATTGTTTATTTTTTTTCCTTTCTCAAGTTTTTTTTCTCTTTTGATCTAATTTTTCTTGTGCAACATGACATATATGTAAATACGTTTAGAAGAATTATACATTTAACCTATGTTAGTTTGTTTGATGTCTTAGGGAGGAAGAAAGGGTGAGAGAGGAAGAAAATTCAGAACACAAGGTTTTGCAAAGATGAATGTTGAAAACTACCTTTGCATGTATTTGGAAAAATAAAATCCATTCTGATTCCCTCAGTAGTTAAAACTATTCCTTCCAAACTTCTTATATTTAACTTATCTACACCCCTCCCCAGGTGGTTTGGTGGTCCCTGAAGGACAGATCTGTTATGTGGCATATCTGTAAGTACATGTGTTTCCTAATTAGGTGAGAGATTTTTGAGAGAGAAGCAAAGGAATGTTAGAAGTTGAGAAGAGAGAAAGCAGGGGCTGTAGATGATAAACAGGAGAGAAGCCACAGGCATGTGGAAAAAAGCTAGCACCCCAACATATCACTTGATTCCCATGCCTTCATCTACAGAGAGTACTAAACAGGAACTCATTGGGTGAGATCATTCCCCAGGTGAACTGAAATTTCATCTTCCTCTACATGGCAGAGACCCCTTCTATTTTATGTATTCTATTTCCTAAACTACATTACTTGCTTGCTTTGATGAATATATTGGCTTGCTATCTGTGATTATATTTTGTGTAATAAGCATAGAGTAAGAAAAGAATATAAGCCATCCAAGATTTTTTTTAATTTTATTTTTTTTTGTGAGACAATTGGGGTTAAATAACTTACCAGGTTCACACAGCTCATACATGTTAAGTATCTGAGGTCATATTTGAACTCAGATCCTCCTGATTTCAGGGTCAGTTCTCTATTCACTGCACCATCTAATGACCCTTCAGCCAATATTAAAGTAGCAGTTCCCATTCAGGTCTGTAGCAGAACTATTTTCCCTAGAGTAACCAGGGAAAGCAGCTTCATCCAAAATTCAGAGGAATTATTCTCCTAGACTTCAAATATTGATCTATAATGGCATGAATGCAATTCTAAGCTCCTTCTTAAACATGAGAGAAGAAAATTATCAAACACACCTATCCTTTTGCTCCCCACAAAGGAACATAGATAACTAGATTGTTATAAAAATAATTATTAATTACTAAGTTAATAATCACAGTACTAAGTAAAAGACTGAAATGTAGTCTTTTGGAAATGTGGTATGGGATATCTCTATATTGCTATATCTGTCTATCTACCATCCAACCATCTACATCTATCTACCTACCTACCAATCTATCCATTTATCTGTATATCTAACTATCTATCCATACTACACATGAGCTGCTCCTGGTGTTTTATTACAAACTGCTTTAGATTTATTTGTTTGACAATAGACATATATGTTTTTTTAAAATCCAGTCCTCTTCCCACTTTATCACACTGTCTACTCTTCTAAGGGTGTCTTTCCTCTGGAAAACTTTACAATTCATCCCAGCAGCAATATCAGAAAGCCATGCCCTCAGCAGAAATCTGGCAGGGTATTCACATGTAGCTTAGAGAGTTTGGCTGAATCATAAACAAGACAGCCTTTTGGGAAATTCAGTTAGTCATGGAAGTCTATCGGCTGGAAAAGATTTAGCAATTGTGTGTCAGCTGAAGAAGAAAAGCCAGGAGCCCACCAGACAACATAACATTTCTTGAGCAGCCATCAGGTCATTAAAAATGCATTTCTACCCGTGGGTTCTGCAGCCACCTTATCAGAAGAAAACAACATAAAATGGTCCTGAAGGAGGCAAAAGCAGTGTTGGCTCCATGGAGAAAGGAACAGCGCATCCATCAATCATGTGGGCTGTTCCAGGACTAACAACTTTGGAACATTGGAGGTGAAAGAACATTTGTAACTCAAAAGGTCACTTTTCCATTTCAGCTGGTGGGGTCTGAGAAGGGAATTGGGGAATTAAGGAACACGTGGTGGAAAGTTTGCCTCAGGGAAGATGTTATTTTACCCTTGGGCATCGTTTGCCTATGAAAATAGGTTGGTGCTATTGAGTAATTAATCTGGCAGCCAATGAGGATCATGATGCAGAAACGTTTCAGGAAAGCATCCCAGATTTTAAAAGGATGATGCTTCAGTGAAACATCTGGCTCTCACACAAAATAACCAAAGCAAATGAACCACTATGGAACAGTGGAGAAAGGATTGGACCCAGAGACAGGAAACAGCCTCCAGTCCCAGTTCTGACACTAATCAGAGATAGGTTGTTCTAAATGTTTCCAAGATCTTTTCTTGCTCAAAAAGTCTATGATTCTGTATTATTCCTGTGTAAACAAACAAGCAATATATGTTTGCCCAATAAGGATTTATTGTTCCACAGACCTTTCTAGCCTTACACAAATTTGGATCTGTGGGAGGAGGCAATTTAAAATAAGATCAGGTACCTCCCTTGAGTAGTTTAAAATCATTTTTTTTATTTAAATTTTATAATCAACATAATTCTTTCCTTTCCACCCTACCACTACCAAATGAGAAAGAAAAACAAAAATCCTCAATACAATGTAGTCAAATAAAACAAATTTCCATATTAGTCATATCCAAAAACTGTGTCTTGCTTTGCACTAAATTTCAGGAGGAGCAGCACATGTCATGATGAATTCTCTGAAATTGCAATTGGTCATTACTCTGCTCAAAGTTCCTAAATCTCTGAAAGTGTCTTTACAATACTTTTTACAATTATATATGTTGTTTTGTGTCAGTACATACAAATCTTCTCAGATCTCTCTGAAACCATCTCCATCATTTCTTATAGCACAACAGTTTTCTATATCTTTATATTCAGTAACTTGTTCAGTCATCCCCTGACTGATGGATACCTCCTAGATTTCCAATTCCTTATTGCCCCAAAAGAACTTCTACAAAGCTTTTTATACATCTTTAGTTAGAGTTAGTTTTGCTTTTCTTCAAAGCAGGTAAACAGCATCATGGATAGGGCAATGGGCCTAGAATCAGGAAGTCCTGAGTTCAAATCCAATATATCTGTATGACCTTGAGCAAGTCATAACCTCTATTTGCCTCATTTTCCTCAATTGTAAAATGAAAATAATATTTCTACCTACCTTGCATTACTTTTGTGATCCTCAAATGAGATATCATATAAGTAAAAAACAACTTGGCATATTAACTTGTGTATGTATGTATTCTTTCCTCCTTTGACCATTTCAGATGAAAATAAAGTTAGTGTCAATCACTACCCAACCATTTCTCCTTCATTTGTAAATAGTATTACAATCATATGAGATAATTTTCTCCATCTTTCTTCTCCCTTTTTCCCCAATCTTATATATTCCTTCTCACCTCCCTTTCCATTCTTCTTTTAGGATCAATATATAACAAAACCACTCCTGGGCCTTTTACCTAATTAGGAAGGACCTAATTAGATCCTTCCATGACCCCCTAATGATGACAGGGTTCATAGGAGACTCAGAATATATATAATAAGAATAATAATTATAATTAGAATGTAAATTTTACTCATTTTTAATCCTTTATGATTGCTTACTCATATTGCTCACTCAGTCTCAAGTATCAGATCTTTCTGATTCTGGGCTCAGCACTCTTAGGTACAGTGCCCTGAAGTTCAAATACTACCTTGGAAACTTTTTAGCCTGGACAAGACCCTGGACAAGTCATTTAACTCTGTTTGTAGCTTTTCACTACAAAAAGGGCTGCTACAAACATTTTTGCACATGTGGGTACCTTTCATCTGTGGACATTTTCTAGCAGCGAGGTGGTAGCAATAGACTGCTAGGTCCAGAATCAGGAAGGCCTGAGTTCAAAACCTGTCTTAGATGCTTATTATCTGTAAAATCCTGGACAAGTCACTTAACCCTTCTTGCCTCAGTTTTCTCATCAGTAAAATAAGATGGGGAAGGAAATGGAAAATCACTCTAGTATCTTTTCCAAGAAAAACACAAATGAAGTCATGAAGTGTTGGAAAAGAATGAAACAAAAATGAGAAACTTATTGAAAGCCAAAGAGTGTGAGGCTGAAACTGAAAAACTCTGTTGGATTGTAAGATGCTTGTAGGTAGGAGATGTTTCTTATTCCTGTAATGTGTTCTCAGCAGCCATTATCTTAGATCCAGGCTTGGATCCCAAGGTTTTCAGGTACCCATAGGGGATTAATATGTGTCTCTCTACTATTGCTTTATATCCCTATGAAATGTGTTTTCTCAAAGTCAAGTGATAAGCACCACAATTCAATTCAACCACTTAAAAAGGGACAGGATGGGGATAGAGGAAAGAGTTACAAATTGATGTCTACTTCAAAGATATAGCAAGAGCAAACGTACTTTTCTACCAACACCTGAGGACATAATTCCACCTATATTACTTTTTTCTAGGGAGTGAAGGGAAATGGGTTCATAATTTAGCTCTATTCCTTCATAGAATTACTCCTGCCAAGTTCATATCCATAGGAAGCATCACTGTGAGTTTCTGCTGGACTATAATGCAGAAGGTCATTCCAGAAATCTCTCTGTTCCTTAAGACATCAGTATAAGCTGGCTATAATATCCATCCTAGATTCCTAGACCCCCAGATTCTTGTAGCTCCCATTCCTGGTCTTTGAAATTCCTAAGATCAGAGACTCTACTCTTTCTACATAGAATGAAAAGAATGAGCTAAAAGGCTGTGGACCCTCTTTGAGGTAGGAGAATAGGGGAAGAAGAGCTCATGGCTCTTTTCCTTAGAATGGGGCTTCTTAAACATTTTCCACTCATGATTCCTTTCTCAAATTCATTTTCTTTATATGTAAAATAAGAGTGTTGGACAAAGTGATCTAAGGTTTCACTAGCCTTTGCATTCCATGATCATGAATACTGACTTAAGCAGATTATTTTATAATTCTTATTGGAGTATGCTTTCAGGTGGGGAATTATTTTCCTAAAACTTCAAATAACAGCTAAGTGGGGCAATGGATAGTGTTGGACTTGGAGTCAGGAAAAACAAGTTCAAGAAATTTTTACATGATCCTGATATAGGAGATATATAAAATAGGTATATTTTACTGATACATAAAACAATTACTGATAATAAATCATAATTTGGCAACCTCCACATTCAGTTATGAGACTCCATTTGGGGTCATGAACCACCATTCAAGATCCTGGGCCTTATAGAGTGATCTTTTTTTCCACTTAATAGTATTTTTTCCCCAATTACATGTAAAGATAGTTTTCAGCGTTCACTTTTGTAAGATTCTGAGTTCCAAATTTTTTTCTCCCTCCCTTTCTTCTTTCCCTCCTATAAAGCTGATATAAGTAACACATATATAATCATTTTAAATATATTTCCACATTAGGCATGCTATGACAGAAAAATCAAAACAAGAAAGAAAACCACAAGAAAATACAAAACCAAAAAAGTTTAAAATAATATACTTCAATCCACATTCAGTCTCTACAATTCTTTCTTTGGATACAAATGACATTTTCTTTCCCAAGTCTATTGGAATTGTCTTGGATTATTTTATTGTGGAAAAGAGGTTAGTCTGTCTTAGTTGATCATCACACAATCTTGTTGTTAGTGTGTACAATGTTTTCCTGGTTATGCTCACTTCACTCAGTATCAGTTCATGTAAATCTTTCCAGGATTTTCTAAAATCAGTCTTCTCTCATTTCTTATAGACAAATAGGATTCTGTTACATTCAAATACCACTACTTATTCAGCCATTCCCCAACTGATGGGCATCCCCTCATTTTTCAATCCTTTACCAACACAAAAAGATCTGTTACAAACATTTTTGCATGCATATTATGATCTTAGAGCATGATCTTACTAGGTAACATGAATGAGTCACCACCCTACCCAAGAAATGAATGCAGCACAGAGATAATTCAGACCCTTTCAAAGATTTAGACACTTCTGATTGGCTCCCAATGGGAAAAGGCCCTTTCCAACTATGTGGTAGGCCAATCAAAAACATTTACAGAATATCCATGCATAAAGATCATTATTATTTTAGAAGCAGCTCCCTAGTGTCCTCCATATGGAAATGTCATCTTAGCAAGCTGATAAGGTTCACACATACATAAAAACCCATTTCATTCTTTTTGTAGCCCCTGAAGAACGGTATTTTGATGTGTAGATGTTCAACAAATGTTCATTGAATGAATTAATAGATGTGAGTAATTTGCTGCAATAACTGTCAAAGAAAGATTATTTCTTGAATTATTGTGTCAAGGTTGTTTTTCTGGTCACAGCTTTCAGTAGTCTGATTATTCTTATGTTTTCTCTTCTCGATCTGTTTTCCAGATCTGTTGTTTTTCTGATAAGATATTTTACTTTCTCTTCTATATTTTCAATTCTTTATATTTTGTTTTGGTATTTCTTGGTCTGTTATAGCTTTAATTCTATTTTTTTTTTTTTTTTTGCTGAGGCAATTGGGGTTAAGTGACTTGCCCAGGGTCACACAACTAGGAAGTGTTAAATGTCTAAGACTAAATTTGAACTCAGGTCCTCCTGACTTCAGGGCTGGTGCTCTATCCACTGGCCATCTAGCGGCCCCGCAATTTGTCAGGCACATACACATCATCATCATCTGTGTAGAATGGCATATTTTTTTTAAAAAGTTTGGGAAGCTCCAAGTACAATGAAGTTTCAGATATTCCTCTTATGCCAACACATTAGGAAGGAGACAAGAGAAGAAATTAGGGAAAGGAGAAGAAAATGACCTGTGCTTTAATCAGTAAGAAGAACAAGGCATTGTGCTGTATATTAGAAAGAACACTGGCCTATCAATGAAGAAATATGGGACATTTCCCAGCTCTGCCCACTACAAGACCTTTAATAAGTCACCTACTTCTCCAGATCGAATTTCTTCTCTCTATAGAATAAAGGATTGAACGAAATTATTTCAGAGGTCTGATATTCAAAGCCTTCCGTGAAATTTCAAAACTTATGAATGACAATAACAAAAAATGCATTGAAAAAGACTGATATGGTCTTTGGGAAGGTCACGATGAAACATCTCAAGTTACCTGATCTTCCTTTTACCAAAGGGATCCAACCTTTTTTGTTCTTTGATTTTCAAACCTACCCAGCTAAGACTTAGATGTTAACATGAATAAATGTTAAGTGTCAGGTCCTAAACATCATGTTATCACAGTTCTTTTGTATAGTAATTAATGCAGATAAACTATTTAATAATAACTTTTTTAAAATCTCTTTAAATTTTATTCATCATCTTATTTTATCATAAATAAATGGATCAGACCCAAAATAAAAATTTTAAAAATCAGTGCTCAATTACCTGAAAATTAATAATGTAACCTTATAAATAATGGTCTTTTTTGCTTGTATATAGTTCTCTAAGTTTTGCAGAGTATTTTATATATGTTAACTAATTTGATCCTCATAAACCACCCTTTTCGTGAACACTATTGGAACAGCCAGTTCCAAATTTTAAAAAATCCTAAATTCCTACAAAGAATTTTCAAGAGACTAATAAAAATGCCTGAAAGAAACCAGAAATCAAAGGGTTTATAATGGAAATAGTTCAGAAATAATAATAATAATAACTTATATAGTGTTTACTATGAGCTAGGTATGACCCTGTGAAAAAGGTACTATTATTATGCCCATTTTACAATTAACAAAACTGAAGTAAGAAAGCTGAGATTAGGCAACTTGCCCAACTTAACAAAGATAATATAATAGACAAAATTAAAATAGACAAAGATAATAAATATTTGAGGCAGGATTCAAATTCTCCTCTTTCTGACCTAACAGAAGAGAAAGTTTTTATTTCAGCCCCTTGAATCAGCCCTCACAATTCAAACAAAACTCGATAACCAGTGAAATTACTAATAATTAAAATAGTATGGACTCATGATAATTGCTTTATGCAAGCTTCACATAAAACATTCAAAGCCATTGAATATGAAATAGGAAAGCAAGCATATGAAGAAGAAAAGATTGATCTTTTCCTCTGTGTTATCTTTCTTATATCATCAACAAAGATATTCCAAGTTAGATGATTCATGTTTGTATAATGATGTATGTATATGTGTGTATACACAATAAATACATTATGTATTTCTAAGAGACAGCTAAGAGTAATATGTATTGAGCTGGCTCTAGAATTAGGAAGAAAAGGGAAAGGCAATAAACACTTATATAGAATCTATTATGTGCCAGGAACTATGCTAAGCACAGTCCTGACTATCACATTTATTATATGACGCTGGACAAAATCATTTAACTTCCCAGGATACCAGACGATATTCTATAAGTTGCAGAATAGATGCCCTCTATACATTCCCCATGCCAGTAAAATCACAGAGAAAGGAGTGAGGAGAAGGGAGGGAAGGAGAGAGAATAAGGGAGAAAAAAGAAACAAAGAAAGGAGAGAAGGAGGAAGAGAAGATAAGAGGGAGGGAAAAATAAAGGGAGGAATGAAGGAAGGAATGAAGGAAATATACATACATAATAGATAATGGCTAGATGCTAAAAGTAGATTTAGATATGATTTGTATATATATTGATATAGATCTCAAATATTGATAAATATAACTATATCTTGGACACAAACTAGAAATGAACAATAAGTTAGATCCAAAATTTAATAAAGGAAGGACTGAATCTGGGAAATTACAAAATTCTTTTAATGAACTCAAGATTCTCCCTCAAAGACTCGTCACATCTTTTTAATACTAATAGTTTTCCAGTGTTGTTGTAGGAATGTGATTCATCAAGCACTATAGTCTTGGAAAAATTAGAGATGAACATCATTCAGAGGGCAAGGGAGAAGCACAAGATGCATTGGATGTGGGCGGACTGCAATACCAAACAGACAAGGAATTAGGAAGGGAAAGTAGGGCAAAGGATGTGTATCACCAAAGATTTCTATGTTCAAAACACAAAGGACTGGTCATGTGGTAAGTACATTAGAGAACTATAAAATAGAATACAAAAGCTAAAAGCACAGTAGGCTAGATGTACTTCACATAGGAGCAAGTAACTTGATACATCTCAATGGAGCCTCTGAGAGTATCACTATAGAAGTCTAAAACTGGTCCAGATAGACATGTATTGCCTTCTTTATGTGTATGCCTCATATAAAAACTGAATATTGCCTATGTTTAGCATTATTTTGATTAGCATTATATATATGTATGTCTATGTGGCTAAATATAGATATACAAAGTATCTTTTCAAAAAGATCTCATTTTAAAAATGTGTAATATATTCTGACCAATACAGTAAATTATAGTCTTGATGACTCTGAATCATCAAGAAAAAATATTGAATTTTAGTCTAGAAAGAAAAGGAAGTATAATGGTCCATTTGGGAAGATTTCCATCAAAAGTGGTTGAAATTTTTTAAGTATTTGGTTCGTAAAAGGATAGGCTTCAGTAAATTAGAAAATTCATTTATATGAAACATTTCATTTCTAGATTTTTAACTTATAAATGAAACATTATAATATTTGGTTTTTATCTCCTTCCCATAAATGATACATCTTCTACATTTTCAAAGCCCCTGAAAACATCATGGGACAGCACATCTGGTTGCCATTCCTGGCTGTGCTATTTCCTGGGACACTCTGTGAGTTTTACTCTGTGTTCTCATCCAGCAACAACAACATGTTTAATTAGGGTTGGCTACAAATTTCTAAATGACTTGACTCCTTGCTATCCCTTCTTTTGCTTTGTACTCTTGTTTAGCCCACCCCAGCAGGTTGTTCCCAGCTTATCTCCTTCTGATAGACTTTGTTATGGAAGAAAATGAGAGCCCTGGTATGTTCAGGAAGCTATGATAAAGAGAGATAACTGCATAGAACTCTAGGTGGTAATTAAAAAGATCTGGATAAGCTCTCTCCTTCCTTGGTCCTTGTCACAAAATTTGTTCACTTCTCATAAATAGATGTTGAAAGAATGACTGTAAGGGATTTGGGTGGCAGGGGGAGGCAGATAAGAGAGGAGAAAGAAAAAGCAAGTCATGAAACTAATTTTTATCACACCAGAATTTATAAATCTAAAAAGTGCTAGCCATCAAAATAGTCACCTGGGAAAAGTATACACTTGTTCCAGTGATACTGTCATTACTCAGAATATTTTTGCAATTATTTTTAGAACTGCTTTTAGAACACCGTCCAAATAATGAAAGAAAATCCAAGCCATCCCTTTATAGTCTCACTTAGTTATTGCTGTTTTACCAAGAATCATATTACCCAACTTGGTCATCTTTCTCTGCTCCCCACCCTATTATTCACCAAATAATAACAAATCACTTCTTGCTATTTCAGAAATATGATATGATGAAGGCTTGTACCAGTGAAGGTATAAAGAATTTCCTGAAGATTCTGGAAGCAATTCAAAATTTAAATCTCCCTAAATAGTTTGAACAATGACAGTCTAACTGGAATTAATAATTCTCTGACCTCCCAACAGTGAAAAAGGCAGCTCTGGAAAAGGCATTGATTTGGCTGTTAGAAAAAGTGAGTCCCATCTGTTCCACAAACTTAAGTGCATGACCATGAGCAAGTCCCTCAATTACTATAATTGTAAGTCCTCATCTTTAAAGTGAGGATAATTCTACTAGCTTTGTCAATTTCATAAGGATGTTGCGAGGATCAAATTAAATAATGTATGTGAAAGCTCTTTCTAACTTAAGTGTTGTCTTTCAGAGAAAAATTAATAGCTTACATTTGTATAGCACGTATAGGCACTGTCACCAAGTGATAAAGACACCAAGAAAGGCAAAAGATTGTTCCTGCTTTTCAAGGAGATCACAATCTATACAACAGGTAATCTGTGTGTGTCTCTGTCTATATGTCACTGTCTGTCACTGTCTATCTCTGTCACTGTCTATCACTGTCACTCTCTCTGGCTCTATCTTGTTTTGTCTGTGTGTGAGTGTGTCTATGTGTCTGTCTTTCTGTCTCTGTCACTGTCTATTACTGGCTCTCTCTGTCTTTGTGTCTGTCTTTGTCAATCTGTCTCTGTCTCTATCACTGTCTCTCTTTGTCTTTGTCTTTATGTGTGTGTGTGTATGTATATATTAAATTGAAGATAATCAACAGAGGGAAGCATTAATTAACATTAAAAGGGATCAAGAAGCATTCTTATAGAAGATGAGATTTTAGTTAGGACTTGAAGGAAGTCAGGGCACAGAAAATCCAGGAAAGAGAACATTCCACACATAGGTGACAGCCATTTGAAAAAGCCCATTGTAAGGAGATGAAATGTTTTGTGCAAGGAACACCAAGGAGGCCAGAATCACTGAATCACAGAATATCTGGGCATGAGTAAAGTGCAAAAGGACCTACAAGGTAGTAAAAATTCAAGGTGATGACATTGTCAGAGAAAAGAAAGAGGCACATATAAAAGCTGTTATTAAAGCAAAATAGGACTTGTCAACAGAATGGGCATGGAAAGGTAAGAGAAACTGAGCAGTTGAGGATAACACCTACATTTATTCATTCAATTTTAAATATGTTGGATTAAGATGCTTATAGGACTTACAGTTTGAAATACTAATAGGAAGATTAAAATTTAAGAATAGAAGTTAGGAGACAAATTAGGTCTGCATTTGAGAACCATCAACATAGAGAAGAAAGTTGAATCCATGGAAACTAGAGATCACTAAGCAAAATCATATAAAAGGAGAAAAGAAGAGTTATGTTCAAAGTCTGGGGAAACAAATACTAGTAACAAAGGTGACCTGGATGAAAATCCAGAAAACAGAGACTCAAATAGAATAGTCAGACAGTTAGAAGCATCCCATAATACTCCAGGAAAAGAGGGTGATCAACAGCGTAGAAAGATCAAGAATGAGAAATGAGAAAAAGTCATTAGATTTGGCAATTAAGAGGTAGAAAGATCAAGAATGAGAAATGAGAAAAAGTCATTAGATTTGGCAATTAAGAGATCATGGTAATTTTGGAGAAAGCATTTTCAGCTTACTGATGACTACAGAAGCTAGCTTGTAGAGTGTACGAGGAAAGGAAGAGTAGGCATCAATTGTAGATAGCCTTCTCAAGGAATTTAGAGAAAGGAGAAGAGATTTGGAAAGGTAGCTAACATAATGAATGGACTAAGTGAGGGTTTAATGAGAATGAAGCAGAAATGGGAATTTTTGTAGACAGTAAGGAAGCTATGAATAGATAGAGAATGAAGCAGCCCATATCCAATGAGAGAGTGGGGAAGATGGAAAAATTAGGGTGTTGTCTTAATAACTTAATAAATTAAGAACTTACTAAACTTAATTTAAATATTTAATTAATACTTAAATGGGAACTTAATAAATTCTAGGAATCTCTTCTCCAATAGGCTTGCTTTCCCTCTCTCAACCTCAAATTCTGAAATTAAAGCTTAGGCAAAAACACCATTAATGATCATGCAATCTACTAGCGTTATCAAATAATATAGAGATACAAATAAGTATTTAAATAAGATGCATTAAGTTGCAATGGGTAGTACCATTGCATCCAATGATGCATCTGGAGCCACATCATGCAAAGAAAAGAAAGATGCTATGAATTGGTCTTGCCAAAAGGCACAACAGCCAGTTGCTGTTCAGTCTCATCTCATTTATGCCATGCACTTGTTTTCTTTCATTTCATTTTCTACTTCAGAGATTCATTGTCTTGTGTCTTGCCTTTGCCTTTCTCCTTTCCTTGTCTGTTAGACAAAAACTTGGACAAAAGTAAAAGTCTGGTTTTTTTTTTTCAAAAGTGCTAGAACCACAACATAAACCGAATTCTCAAACCCTGCCAAGAGTAGAATCCCAGGAATCTTTATTTTATGGAAAGTACTCTAAATATGATCCTGGAGTGGTCATGAAAAATCTCTATAATTTTAATGCTCAAAAACCTAGGACTATCTATAATTTCATTTACAGTTCCCTTAAAAATAGGCAAGTCCTCCTCCTTTGGGTCCCTAAGTTCTCCCATATAGAGAAAGTGATGGTGAGAAGGCAGACATATATTCTCTATTTGTTCATGGAAGATATGGATAGGAATGAAGGAAGAACTACAGAGCCTTTATGATGCCCCTATTGATAGCAGCATGAGTGCAAATGGTTACAGATGTTTCTGACTTTGCCCCAAAAGATGACATCAGTCTGATAAAGAGACAAGTAAAGCACAGTGTCATCTTCCTCTAAAAATGACACTTATTCAATGGTAGAGTTTATTTGGGCAAACACTCAGGTACAGTTCATTTGACCTCCATAGTGGTGTTGATGCACTGTGACAAACATGATATTACTCTAAATATTAAAAGTTCTTTCTTAATGGGCTTCACCTGAAATCTGGAGGCCACTTTCTAAACCTAGGTAAAGAACATTTTCAAATGATATCACTTTATGTTTACATGGTTGGAGAGTTTAATTTTCAGAAATCCCCAATGCAGATTGCTTTGACATTTTTAAGAAGTTGATTCATAATGATAGCATTAACTTAGATTTTTTTTAAAGGCAATTTTCTAGAAACAATGAGAGAAGCCATAAGCTCCATACTTGTTCACTAGATATCCCCCATGCCTGGAATTCTCTTTTTCTTCTCTACATTTCTAGATTTCCTTAGCTTCTTCAAGTCTCTGCTAAAATCACACTTTCTGCTAATTTTTTTTGGTTTTCCTTAATGCTAGTCTTTCCTTCCCTTCTTTGATTATCTTTAATTCATTTTATACATATAAATTTATAAAGACATAAATGTACATATATACACATGTATTATATATACATATATCCATATTGCATATATATTTATACACATGCATTTTTTGAATTTTGCACAAATACAAATCTTATTTGTACATAACATTGTTTAAATGTTATCTTCCCCACTCAACTATCACTTCCTTCAGGGCAGGGACTATTTCCATTTTTCTTTATGTCCCTGATACTTAGCATAGTGTCTAATATATAGTAGACTATTAATAATTTCTTGTTGTTTTGACTTGAAATCACCATATTTAGAGGCAGCTAGGTGTCACAGTAGATAGAGCGCCAGACCAGAAATTAAGAAGCCTCATATTCCTGAGTTCAAATCTGTCCTCAGACACTTAATAGCAATATGACTCGGGGCAAATTACTTCATTCTGTTTGCCTTAGTTTCTTCATCTGAAAAATAAGCTGGAGAAGGAAATGATAAACCACTACAGTATCTTTGTCAAGAAAACTCCAAATGAGGTCACAAAGAGTCAAAAAAATATCTGAAAAATGAATGAATGACAACAAAAGACATATCTTAGAGAAGAGTAAAGAAAATTCCAAAGTTTTCTCGAAAAATAAGAAAGATATTTGCTCTCTTTCTCTAATCCAGGAAGGTTAGAGTGTTATTCCTTTTACAAAGCCTGGCCCAATATCTTTTTTTAACTTTTTTTTAACTTTGTTTTTACTTTCTCCCTATGAGGAACATATTTCTCTGTATTTATTGCTAAAAACACTAATACAGCTTTCAAGTTTAAAAAAAAAGGATAGGAAAGAAGGCAAAGCACACATTTTAGCATATCTTAGAATGATTTTTAATTACTTAAAAGTAGAATGTATATATAACCTTCAAGGAAAAAAAAACTAGAATAACTTTTTAGAATGATTTTACTTGGTCCCATAAAAGAGAAGTAAAGTGAATCAATGAGCAAAAATTTTGAGGAGGGAGATTTCAACTTTTTTTTTTCCACTGGGGCAATTGAGGTTAAGTGACTTGCCCAGGGTCTCACAAGCTAGGAAGTATTAAGTGTCTGAGACCAGATTTGAACTCAGGTCCTCCTGACTTCAGAGCTGGTACTTTAACCACTGCACCAACTCTCAGAAATTTCAACTCTTTATTGGTAAGAACATCCTAAAAGTTATAATTGCTATAAAAATAGAATGGATTGTCATCTCCAAGTAATGAGTTCCCTCTCCATAAGTGGAACTTTTCAAAGAGATTTGATAATCTTTTTGCCATGGATGTTGTTAGAGTAATAAGATCTGAGCTATTATTGAAGACCTACCATTGCTGAAATTTTGTGATTTTGCCTCTTGCTTCTTTATTCCTTGTTCTAGGTAAATCAGATTACATGCTAAGATTAGAAGTTAAAGGAAAAATGTAGAGCAGCATTCTATGTATTTCTGTTTAATGTTAACTATGCAAAGGTTCCAAGTACATTTATCTTTTCTCTTTTTTCTAGCTGGCCTGACTGAGTTGAATAGAGTCAAATAAATAAGATATATGACACTGAAGAAATAATTCAGACCTTAACCTAATTTAACCTTGAAAAAACTGATAACCTATGGTTTGCCTTTTTTTTAAATGCTCGCAGACTGGACTTAAAACATTCAGAAAGCATATCTGAAATCTCACAAATGTTAATTCCCAAAAAATATTACCACAAAAGAAATCCCCTTTGGGAAAATGTATATGAGGCTGACAAAAATAAGAGATAATATTACCTAGTCACAAAACAATATGCAGGGAAAGACATTAAGATTAAGAATGAACACCAACAACAATAAAAATCAGAATAATGCTTCCCCTTCCAAAAAAAAAAAAAAACTAAGAAAGGTAACTAAGATATACAAATATGTTTTTGTCTGCTTGTTCATTTGTAGCTCAGAAATTGCTAACCGTGGCAGTGAACAAGTGACTTACTGTAAATTAGATTTCAAGCAACTAGCAGCACATGAAGGCTTTCAATCAAATGTTTGCTCCTAATCAGACTAAATGAAATACTGAAGACATGGAATAATCATTTATTATCATGGAACACTATTATTTAAAAACAGATTTCCCTGGTGTTAAATTGATATCCTGAAAAGCTGGAATTTTTCCATTAATTCATAGAATGGAAGATTGGTTAATAAATATTTCTAAGTATATTGTACTTTCAAAATTTTATATGATCTCATCTGTAAAGGTTGCAGAAATTACAAAGTTATTAGTAAACTGACATAGGAAACTTGGTCTCTTTTCTTAGAACTGTATTTCTACCAACTGCACAACCATTTCCCTTCCCAGTCAACCAAATAAACGACAAAAGTATATTTTCCTCTCTTCTCACTTATGGAAACTCTAAAGTCATAAGGTTTAAAGCCAGAAGAATCTTAAAAATCAAAATCATTTTACAGATGAGGAACTGAAACCTAGAGAGTTGAAGTTTACTTACCCACCCTTTGATCCAGCAGTGCTACTACTGGGCTTATACCCCAAAGAGATACTAAAGAAGGGAAAGGGAGCTGTATGTGCCAAAATGTTTGTGGCAGCCCTGTTTGTAGTGGCTAGAAACTGGAAAATGAATGGATGCCCATCAATTGGAGAATAGTTGGGTAAATTGTGGTAAATGAATGCTATGGAATATTATTGTTCTATAAGAAATGACCATCAGGGTGAGTACAGAGAGGCTTGGAGAGACTTACATGAACTGATGCTAAGTGAAATGAGCAGAACCAGGAGATCATTATATACTTCAACAATGAAACTGTATGAGGATGTATTCTGATGGAAGTGGATTTCTTTGACAAAGAGACCTAACTCAGTTTCAATTGATCAATAATGGACAGAAGCAGCTACACCTAAAGAAAGAACACTGGGAAATGAATGTAAACTGTTTGCATTTTTTGTTTTTCTTCCTGGGTTATTTTTACCTTCTGAATCTAATTCTCCCTTTGCAACAAGAGAACGGTTTGGTTCTGCACACATATATTATATCTAGGATATACTGCGACATATTTAACATATATAGGACTGCTTACCATCTAGGGGAGGGGGTGGAGAGAGGGAGGGGAAAAATCAGAACAGAAGTGAGTGCAAGGGATAATGTTATAAAAAATTACCCTGGCATGGGTTCTTTCAATAAAAAGTTATTATAATAAAAAAAGAAGAAGTTTACTTATCCAAGGTCATACAATCATTATCAAAATTGAATTTTGATTTGAGAACCACAAATATCACATAATGATCTTTCCACTTCATCATGCAGTCAGTGTATTACCAAATCTTGTCCAATTATTCTTTAGAAACACTGACATTCCCATTCTGAGCTAATTTTAGTCTCTCCTCTTTTTCAATTTTACAATTCACCACAGAAGTCAATCATACTTTTTAATATCAATTTCATCACATAATTCCTCAAATCAAGACTATCAATTCCCTGTTGTCATTAGCTTGAGTCTCTCCACAATATCTTCCCATCTTCCCAGCCAGCTTTGACTCCTCCTTCTTCCAAAACTGTGTTTCCCAAATTGTGTTGGGGAAGAGTCCATTTTAAAACACTTCATGTGAAATGATTTGATTGAAAATACTGCATACAGCAATTTGGGTAACAAAAAAAGACAATTTTACTACAATTTTTCCAACCTTTCTTTATCTCAAAGGTATTTCATAACCTCAGATCCACATTCTTGGGTTCTTTGAATATATTTCCTGTGGCCAAATTAATTTGTAGAGAGGTGACATAATAATAACCCTCTACCTGGTAGGTCCTTCAATCTCTCCTACACAAGCCATCTTCATTACTACTTCCAAACCTTCGGTCTTGTTAATCCTATAAAGAATACCTTTCCCTTGGAGGGGATGCGGGAAAACTGGGACATTGATGCATTGTTGGTGGAGTTGTGAACGAATCCAACCATTTTGGAGAGTAGTTTGGAACTATGCTCAAAAAGTTATCAAACTGTGCATACCCTTTGATCCAGCAGTGTTACTACTGGGATTATATCCCAAAGAGATTATAAAGAAGGGAAAGGGACCTGTATGTGCACGAATGTTTGTGGCAGCCCTTTTTGTAGTGGCTAAAAACTGGAAACTGAATGGATGTCCATCAGTTGGAGAATGGTTGAATAAATTGTGGTATATGAAAATTATGGAATATTACTGTTCTGTAAGAAATGACCAACAGGATAATTTCAGAAAGGCCTGGAGAGACTTACATGAACTGATGCTGAGTGAAATGAGCAGGACCAGGAGATCATTATATACTTCAACAACAATACTAGATGATGACCAGTTCTGATGCACCAGGCCATCCTCAGCAACGAGATCAACCAAATCATTTCTAATGGAGCAGTAATGAACTGAACTAGCTATGCCCAGAAAAAGAACTCTGGGAGATGACTAAAAACCATTACATTGAATTCCCAATCCCTATATTTATGCACACCTGCATTTTTGATTTCCTTCACAAGCTAATTGTACAATATTTCAGAGTCTGATTCTTTTTGTACAGCAAAATAACATTTTGGTCAGGTATACTTATTGTGTATCTAATTTATATTTTAATATATTTAACATCTACTGGTCATCCTGCCATCTAGGGGAGGGGGGGGGGGTAAGAGGTGAAAAATTGGAACAAGAGGTTTGGCAATTGTTAATGCTGTAAAGTTACCCATGTATATATCCTGTAAATAAAAGGCTATTAAAAAAAATAATAAAAAAAAAAAGAATACCTTTCCCCTCCATTTAGGCAATATACATTTTACCCAGCCTCCAAAGACTAGTTTGAGTCCTGAAGGCCCTCCAGATTCACTCAAGTCCACTGGGATGAGGTTTCCCCTCTGCTATTCACAAATGTGCTCAATTAAATGAGCACAAATTGTGCTCAAATTGCATTTGTATTTAATTGATTCATGTGTTGTCTCTACACCAAATTAAGTTCCTATAAGGCAGGAATTCTAGCTTGCACATCTTTTATACCCACCGCCCTGGAACTAACCACAAAGATACTCAAACAAGTGCTCAAAAACTGTTGAAAAAATAAATGATTCCTCGCCCCCATGAAATATACTCAAAATATTCCAGGAGGCAAATAGCATTTTAAGTCACTTTCCATCATTTATAGAACTGCTGAGTTCCAACTCTTTTCTTTTAGCAAGATTAAACAAGGAGCATAGAAAAAATAAAATGAGAGCTCTGGAAACCTGAATGGGATTAGGAGAGGGCAAATTTCTGGAAAGAATCGGAAAGTTTTGTTGATTGGAGGCACTAAAGACAAATTGTTTCTCTTCCACAATACTGCCTTGTATCCAGTCTCAATGACAGAATGAAAATATTGACCCCTATATTCAAAGTAAACTGTATACTGTGAGTTCAATCACCTTTGTCATATATTAAAAATTTAGGAAGCAAAATTAAGTATTCAGTAACCCCAAAGTACTCTCTAAGACAGTAAATTAGTGAAGGTATTTTCCTTACACAGAATTCTCTATATAACTGGATTGGACCCCATATGGAGAGGGAGAGAGACAGAGACAAAGGAAAAAAGAGAGAAGGGAGATAACAGGTAAACTAAAGGCTTCAGGATGACAGAAAAGGAATGAAGGCTAAAACTTCAGGCCAACTGGATGTTCTCTTCTATGAGTCTATTGGTGGGAAATTCTTCCCCTATTTGAAAACAAATGTTGAGGCCCATCAACAAAGCTATTGATGTAAGAGCAAAGCTTACATGAGACAAGACTTCTCACATTTCCTAAAATCCATAGTAATTTCATTCAAATGTGTCATAGAAGTATTCAACTTGAAAAGGACCTCAGAGATTATCTACAAAATTAGTTTCACAAACAATGTATTAGAAAGGGCTTCCATCTGATGATGAACTAATAGAAGATATTAAATAGCAGATGAAAAACTTTGGGATCATCCAAATGAGGAATTTCAAAAATAAAAGAAAATTAAGAATTTCATAAAAACAATTCATTTCTATAGCAAAATATACTCTTTATCCTAGGGTACCTGAACTAGAGCCTTCAGTTGGATAACTTTCCAGAGGAAACTGCCATTAGAAAAGCACAGATGGCAGAAAAATGGTCATTGACTCTACAAGCACAACTCACAGAATCAAAAAATATGAGAGCTAGAAAAGAAAGAGGTTGTCCAACTTCTGCTTGAAGATCTCCAAAGAGGGGACTCCTCAATACTTCTCAGGGTGATCTGTTCCACCATGAGATAGTTCTAATTGTTAGGAATTTTTTTCCTGACATCTAGCCAAAATATGTCTCTGCTTCTTGTGCTGCCTTCTGAAGTCAAATAGAAGAAGACTAGTTTCTTCTTCAGATGATAATCTTCAGTTACCTGAACATAGCTATCATGTCCCTTCTAAGTATCCTTTTCTCCAAAGTTCATATGTTCCCAACCTATAGTACAGGTTTTTGAGTTCAACCTTCCAAGTTTGTATTAGTCTGATCAGCCACAGCCAGACACTATAACTTGACTCCAACATAGTGATGCCATTTTGGGCCTCTTTGAGAACAAAAAATGATAATCCCCACCATACTCTTCGCCAAACTAAACAGCCACAGTTTTTTCAGTTAATCCTCCTATGGGCTCCTATTTGTAAGTTGGGCAGTCTAACTATTGTCTGTTACACTTGTTTCCTGCCCAGTGTCATTTTGTGTAATAATACTCTTCCAATGGCTATAACAGAATCCCCAAATCAAGAAATTTAGAGTCATCCTTTGATCAACTAATATCTATAGAAGATTAAATGCCTCTTGAAGCTCAGTATGACACCTTAATATAATGCCTGAAGACATTCATTAGTATTTCACACTTTTAATACAATAGAAACAATGGACATATAATCCAAGTCATGTTGTTGTTGAATCTTTTCAGTGGTGGTTTTCTTGGCAAAGAAATTGGAGTTGTCATTTCCTTCTCCTGTTAATTTTTACAAATAAATAACTAAGGACTAACAGTGTTAAGTGACTTGACTAGAGTCATCCAGCTAGTATGTATCTGAGGCCCAATTTTAACTCAGGGTCAAGGCCAGCATTTTATCCACTGTAACACTTAGCTGCCCTAAGACTAAGCTATACTCAAAATGAATTTCTTTGATAACGTATTTGACAGATTGTCATTTGGTTTCCACTTGAAGACCTACAAGGAGAGAGATTCAATAATTTCTCATTCCATTTTTAGATGTCTCTTATTGTTAGGAATGAATCTAGGTGGTACAGCGAATAAAGTACTGGGACTTACCTTCCTAAATTCAAATCTAGGTTCAGACACTTACTAGCTATGTGATCCTGAGCAAATCATTTAACGCTGTTTGTCTCAGTTTCCTCTTCTATAACATGAGCTGGAGAAGGAAATGGCAAGCCACTCTAAGAAACCCCAAATCAGGTCACAAAGAATCAGATACAGGTAAAAACAAATTTACAGCAACAAAAATTGTTAGGATAGATATTAAAATTATCTTGACATTAAGACTCCTTCTTTGACATTTACACCTCATTTTCTAGTTCTCCCTGCTTAAGCCAGCCAGAATAAGTCTAGTCCTACTTTGGCATAATAATCCTGGCTATATGTGAAAACAACTATATCATATCTTATTTGAGACTTTTCTCTTCTAGGTTAAATATATCCATTTCCTTCAACAGATTCTCATATTACATAGACTCAAGGCCCTTCCCCATTTTGCATGTCATGCTCTGAATGATCTTCAGTTTATCAATATACTATATTGTTCAGAACTGAACATAATACTACAGATGAGGGCAGACTAAGGGCAAAGTTCTTCAACTATCAGCTATTTTTGGAAGTATTACTACACACTGATGATTGGGCTTTCAGGTCTTTTTCAAAGCAGCAGCAAGTATTTTGAGATCTTCCTTGTCATCAGCATTGAAAAGATGTCCTGAAGGTCAGCAACCTCCATAACATAAACAACTTTAACTTTAAAATAAAATGATAGTGTTAGAGGGTCTTACAAAGATAGTAAAGTGTAAGAGTAGGACATTTTTAATATTATAAAAGCTGCTATCTAAAACTGAAAGCAAGTATTATATGTCACATGGAAAAATTAGAAGCTTTCCCAATAAATACAGGAGTGAAGAAAGGATACCCACTCTCACCAATATTATATGGTGCAGTTCTGGAAATGCTAGCAATAACAAGACACACACCAAAAAAAAAAAAAAAGAAAGAAAGACAGGTAAAGAGGAGATAAAAATGATCATAATTTGTTGATCGTTTACTTGGAATATCCTAGGGAATCAGTGAAGACACTGATTGATACAATTACTAGCTTTAACAAAGTTGCATGCTACAAAATAAATCTTTAGAAGTCAACAACATTTTATGTAGTAATTAAAAATACAAAAGAAGCAATCGTAGAAAGGGAAATCCCATTCCAAATAACTACAAAATGCATAAACTATCTAGAGATCAACCTACTAAAATACACAAAAGACTCGTATGGATTCAATTACAAAGTGTTCCTTAAAGAAATAAAGAACTTAAATAGCTAGATGAATGTTCTGTGCTTATAGCTAAGCCATGACAATATTATAAAAATGACAATGCTACCAAAATTAATTTACATTTTTAATACTATACATTCAAATTACTAAGGGATTATTTTATAAAATTTGATAAAATAATAACAAAACTAATTTGAAAAAATAAGTGATCTAGATTATCAAGGGATATGATTTTTTTAAAGGTAGACAGCACTTCCAGAACTCAAATTATACTAAAAAGCAACAGTCATCAAAACTTTCTGGTATTGATTAAAAGATAAAGACACATATCAAGGGAATAGACTAAACAAGGGATAATCAGAAACAACAGAACTCAATAATTCAGTGTTCAATAAAGTGAAGAATATGAATTACCCAGAGAAAAACTCCTTATTTTATTTTTAAAATCTTCCAGGAAAATTAGGAAGCAATCTGGAACAATACATTCTGAATGGATAAATAACTTTAATATTAAAGATCATATTATTTAAAAAATGAGAAGAGAAATAGATCAAATACCTTTTAGAGCTAACAGTTAAAGATGTATTCATAACAAACCGATATAAAGGCAATTACAAAAGATAATACTAGATAACTGATTACTTAAAACTGAAAAGCTTTTGCATAAAACTATGATAAGAAAAGAAACATTTGAAAGTGAGAAAAAAATCTTTGCATCAAATTTTTCTGCTTGTTTGGCATCCAATTACATATGTTTCTGTGTTTATAGTCATATATATATATTTTGTGTATGTGTATATATGCATATATAAAAATACACATTTACATGTGACTAACAGTAATTCCTCTATAGATATTGTCTATGTCAATCTATGTCAATGATATGTCAAATCATATGATTTGTCAAATGATATGAACAAGCAGTTCTTAAAAGAAAAGTTATAAAGTATTCACAGTCACAAGAATGGATGCTCTAAATCACTAATAACACAAATTAAGACAAGATTGAGACCACCTCAAAACTTGCAAATTGACAAAAATGACAAAAATAGCAATATTCAATGTTAGAGGGGTTGTGGCACACTAGTGCATTGTTAGTAGAACTGTAAAATGGTACAACCATTTTCAAATTTGGAACTACGCAAATAAAGCAACCAAAATGTCCATATCCTCTGAACTAGAGACTCTATTACTTGGCCTGTGCCCCAATGAAATCATTGATATGAAGAAAGTTCTCACACACTCCAAAATATTTATATCAGCATCTTTTATGATAACTAAGGATTAGAAATAAAATAGATATCCATCAATTGAGGAATGACTAAATTCCCAGTGGTCAAACAAATTATGAGAAGTAAATGGAATAGAATGTTACTGTGCTATAAGAAATGATGTGTGATGAATACAGAGAAGCAGGAAAAGATGTCTATAAAATGTTCAAGAGTGAAGTAAGCAGAATGAAAAAATACCCACACAGTAATTACAACAGTGTAAATGGAAAGAAAAACTATACTTGCCCCTCCAAAAAAGTAAATGTAACAAAATTATAAAGATCAAGTAAGACTTGAATGAAGAGATATGAGAAAGTACCCCCAACCTACTCCTTCATTGAGATGGGAGGTCGACAGGTGTTACACATTGTACATGTTTTCGGACATTTTCATTGTATTGATTTGTGGTAGACTTTTTTTTTTTGCTCTTACAAAAATACTATTTATCATACAGGATGGATATCTGGAAAGTGTGATGGAATACAGGGGAGAGACTTGAGATACTTATGACCATAGCTATAATTGTGGTATAAGAAACAGAAAATTTCAGTTAAAAACTTATTTTTAAACAGAAATATCATTATCTTCATTTTATAGGTGAGGAAATTGAAGCTCAGAGAAACAGTTTATTCACATTCACATTGCTAATAAATTATCAGCCAAGACACAAACCCAGATCTTCTAGTTCAAGATTTGGAGGTTTTGGTTTTTTGGGGTTTTTCCCCTTCTAACATTATTAAAATGAGACTTGTATGGGATGTGTATGTGTATGTATGCATGTGCATGTGTGCATATTTCTATGTGTTTCTAATAGGACTAACATTTTGGTAACTGATGCGGAAAACAAAATATCTAAACAGTGGCAGAACTTTTGTTGCCACATGCTTACTCATAGTCTTCACCTTTTATTAAGCAATCTATCCTCAGTTTAAAAAGTAAATATGGAAGCCTGATTCATGCGGATAAAATGGCCTGAAGTCAGGAAAACTTGGATTCAAATTCAGATTCAAATACTCTCTGACCCTAGGTAAGTCACTTAAAAAAATTCTATTTGCCTCAGTTTCTCCATCTGTAAAATGGGAATAATAATAGTACCTCCTTCCTATTGTTGCTTTCAGGATCAAATGAGATAATAATTGTAAAGTGCCTGGCATAAAGTAAGTGCTCTATAAATGTTAGTTATTGTTATTATTCCAATATGCAAAAAGAAAATACATTTAGATAGCTACTGATCAAGAAAGGGTTTAATATAAGTTTCAGACAGATGATTAAAAATAAATAAACCACATAGGAGGACTAAAGATAGGAACCATGCTTACTTGTGTCTGAGATTATTCAGAAAGATAAAAAGATGCAATGAGAAGTGGTAAACCCTATTGACCAAAAGTGGTTGAGAATCATTCAACCACAGCAGTTGGAATGTGGCTTCAACTATTGGCTCCCCACCAAAACAAGCACAATTTACCATTACCAAGAAATACACAGGAAAAGGATTGTCTACTAAGCAACTAAATCACTAAGAACTATAATAATTCCCATTATCCATCCTAATGAAAGGTTATTTTTTAAAAATCTCTTCGAGTTTCACAAGAGTAACATGATTTTAGCAAGATAACAGATAAAACAATCTCTTTAACTAAAAAAAAAATCTCCAATTTTTAAAAAAAATAATGTGTTATGAGGTACCAAGACAAAAACAGATTAGTCCCTACTCCTTAAGGAACCTTACATTCTATCTGGGGAAACAACATATAGGTATATATAAAACAAAAAATAAGTAATTTGGAGAAAAGGATATTAACAACAGAGGAAAAAGAAAAGGGTTCATATAAAGTATCACTTGAATCTGAAGGAAAAATTTATTTCAAAGAGTCAAAGATGAAGAAGAAATTAATTTTAGGTGTGGAGGTAACATATGAAAAAGTATGAGGTATGAAATGGAGGATTTGTGAAGGGAGAGGCTGAGAGGAAAGAGGAAGAAGAGGAAGAAAAGGAGGGAAAAGAAGAGAAAAGGGAAGAGGAGAACAAAGAAAAGGAGGAAGAGGAAAATGAGGAACAAGAGAAGGAAGGGAAAGTGGAAGAGAAGGGCAAAAAGAAGAAAGAAGAGAAGGAGAAAAAAAGAAGAGGAGAGAAGAACAAGAAGGAAGAAGACAAAAAGGACAAGGAGAAAGAACAGCTATTTTGGCAAAACCACAAAGTATTGAAAGGAGAATTTTATATCCAAATTGTGATTTATTTATTTATTTATTTTAAATGCTAAACAGAAAAGTTTATATTTGATCTTATAGACAGTGGGGAACAATTAGAGTTTATTGAATAAGGAAATAATATGGTCAGATCTGTAGTTTAGGAAAACCATTCTGAAAACTAAAAAAAAAAGAGGATAATTTGGAAAGGGGTAAATCTTGAGGAAGGGGCACTAATAATAAAGCTGTTACAATAGTCCAGGTGAAAGACAGTGGGCACTGTTAAAGATATGAATTACAAGGAAGAACAAAAGCAAATTATCAAAATTTCATGTGTAGAAGGCAGCATGAAATACTGGATAAAACACTAGCTTGAAAATCAGGGAAAATCAGGTCCCAATCTTGACCTGAACTGGCCATATATAACCCTTTATAAATTATTTAATTTCTCAGTACTTCAGAAAACTCTCTAAGACTAAAAGTCAGTGACATTTCATCACTGACAATTCCCTATGCCAATGAAATTAGGGATCTGGTTTAAAAAAAAAACTCATGGAGAGCAAAGATTTCCCGTAAAATGTGATTCAAAGAGGAAAAGTTTTAAGCAAAAACCTTCACATAAATTTAAAGAATTTTAAAATCCATAAAACATTTTTCCAGACTGTGATATTTTCTCTCACTTTGCCTGATCATTAAGTATGCTTCCCATGCAAGTGAACCTGAAACAGCTAAAGAACCTCGATCTCAGGGCAGATGAAGATTAATTAAAATTCATACTAAATCTTAGCTTGTTTTTTTTTTCCCAGACTGCAAGTTGAGGAGACTGAAGGTGTGAATTTAACTGGCTGACTTACAGTCTAACACCTGAGAATTTCTCACGCTATCACCAAGCTTGGTTTTAATTACCAACTCTAAAAAAAAAGGCATAATCCGCATAAAAACAATAAAACAGACCATATATAACTAACTGCTCCAAAAGTTCATTGTCAGCTTTAACAAGGAATTCAGTGGCTCCGGGAGTATCTGTAGTGCTACAATAACATGTACATTCATAATCCATGGAAGTGAACTCAGTTTATTATTTGAGCTCATCCCATGTTTTGGGAGATATATGTTCAACTCAGGTGTTGTCTGTGTAGTGAAAGCCACCCTACATGAAATATAAGAAAAAAGTGATTCCTATTGATTGTAAAGTTTTCCAGATTCACAAATGATATCTTATTCATTGTATCAAGACCTGAATCATTCCAAAGCCTTCTCAATAAAATCCACTGCAATGTGAAAGAAATTGATTTAATAATCTGCATTTTAAAAAACAAAGTGGAAAAAATGAACATTTAAAAATATTTTGACAGATAACTAGAAAAGTAGTCTGTGGAATTGTCTATCAA
The DNA here is from genome assembly GCF_902635505.1 of Sarcophilus harrisii. NCBI lineage: Eukaryota > Metazoa > Chordata > Mammalia > Dasyuromorphia > Dasyuridae > Sarcophilus > Sarcophilus harrisii. The sequence goes on along the minus strand of NC_045426.1, from coordinate 173,294,529 downwards.
TCATTAAAAATAATTTAGTAAAACTAGATAGTGAGCTGACACCTGGAAAAAAATTAAAAAAATAAAAAAGAGATCTGAGTGGAATTACAGAAACTTAATAGTCCTTTCAATGAACTTAAATGGTATATTGCTGCTGCTACTAAAGTTCTTTCTCTAACCTCAATGTTCTCCTCCCATATGACTGAGAAGCAAAAATTACTATTTTCTTGGAAAAATTAAAATGACAACTCACCCAGAAGGAAATAGAAGGATGTCTGGTGAACTTAAGCAGGTTGAAGCATATTACCAATAACCTGCACATTAGAAGTGACATGACACTAACAAAGAAGGTTTTGAGCAGAAAAAATAGTAGAATGGTGATATGGCAAGAAAGGGAAGCCACAACAGGACAGTCTGAGTAGTACATTGGCACCCATCAAGAGATACTAAAAAAGCAACTGGGAATCCCTGAATTCATCTAAGGAGGATTTATGGTAGAACCGGGACATAAAGGTTGTGATCTGCTTCACTGGGAGAAGTGGCCAAACTAAGAAAATCTCAGAGTCATCTAAGTTCCAAAGACCATTCTAACAATGTTTTGCCTATACAGGAAGGAAAAATTTAAATAGGAAACATAAGAATTAGTCGGATTCTCTCCTTATTGGTGTAAAGGAATGCTCTGCCCTGTATGAAGGATGAGGTGAAGCTGGCAAGAGTGGGAAAGCTCCAGCTTTCTTCAGTCCTCCAAACTCTTCAAATAACAAATCACTTTGGGCACTTCTAGCTTCTAGCTTCAAAAGAAAAAGTAGAAGAGACCAATCCCACTTCAGATTGCTAAAGGAAAAGACTCTGTGGGAAGACAGGAGAGGAATCAACAGTTTCCATCATGTCCCTGATCCCAGCTTGCCACTCTAGAGACTTCAGGAAGTTTCCTCTTGAGTAAAATCTAGGGACTCTTTCTTGGTTGAGATGAGTTTCCTCACTCCCAATGAGAGAACTTTACTCTAGATTGTCTGGTATATGTGTATGTGTGTGTGTGTGTGTGTGTGTGTGTGTATGTGTGTGTGTATGTGTGTGTGTTTGTGTGTGTGTATCTGTGTTTCTGTGTGTCTGTGTGTGTGTGTCCATGTGTCTGTGTGTGTATATAAGTATTCTCTGATTTTTGTGCTACTATTCAGTTTGGATTCATGGATATTTTTATCTAAGTATTAAATGCATTCATTTTATGGTTTGGAAAGGGGTCAAACCTTGGGTATAGATCTTGGTATTCCCCTTTCCTCCCAATAATGAGGCACACTAATAAGAAGTTAAATTGAATCTGATCTTATCCCTTAGATTAATAAAATTTAAGGGAACAAATAGATATCATTCTAGCCAGTTACCCTGTCTTCCTAAGGAGAGCAAAGTAGCAGTATCTGGATCCAACTTCCTGCTTCTCCTTCAAGAAGGAATGAAAGTCTCCTGGGAAAAGGGTCAAGGGAGAACAGGCTAGCAATGTCTTTTCTGCTTCTTTCTTCTTCTTTTTTTTTTTATAAGAAGTTATTTTAATATATGGAAAACACTATGAATTATTATAGTCTATACACACATTTCTCACATTTAGCATATGTGAATCCATACAAGTACATATATACTTTCTCCCTTTTTAATTTTCTCTTCCTCCTTGTTTTCTTTTTTTTTTTCTTTTTTTTTTTTTCTTTTTTTTTTTTCTTTTTTTTTTCTGCTTCTTTCTTAACCATACAATTGTAAGTCCATGCTCCAGGTGTAGGTCCATGTCACACAATGGTCTTTTTACTTGTCTTTGCTTATATATTTCCTGGAATACTCCCTCTTATGCATGTGGGGACCCAGAAAAGTTGCTCCATGTTTGAAGTTATGGGTAATTTCTATGACATAGTATGGGTATGTATGGGTAACTCAAAATCATTGTTATAATTCCCTATTGAAGCATTATCCTTGCCAGACAAGTAGAGGACTATGGGCTTAAATTAAATATGAGATCTTTTTATTTTTATGAAACAAAACATACACAAAAAAAGAAAGCTCTTTCCATGGGTTATCATACCACCAGTAGGAGAGGGTACACATGCAAAGAACCCGTGCTCTCTAGAGGCACCAGGGTGGTAAAATAGATGTAACACTGGGTCTAAAATCAGAAACACCTGAACACAAATCGTACCTTGGACATTTTTTGGCTATGTGATCCCAGACAAGTCATTTAATCTTTGTTTACCTCATTCCTCATCTGTGAAATGGAGATAATAATAGTATGTATCTCCCTGGGTTATTGGGAGGATCAAATGAGATAATAATTATAAAGCACTTAGTATTGTTTCTAGCACATAGTAAGTGCTATATAAGAATTATTATTATTATTATAGGCAGGGAACATTCATGAAGAGCATTCATGTAAGGAACATATGTGAAAACTCACAGTAAGAAATCCATTTATCCAGAGCACATGAATACAAAATACACATGTGTAGGACACATATATCCTAATCAACTTAAATTTCTAATATATGAGGTTATTATTGTACTATGATGGTATAATTACACTTTTTTTTGCTCTTCTCTGATTTTTTTTCCCCTAGACCAGCTGTTACCCTATTTGTCATGGTTGCTATAGAGTATGTAGTCTGTTCTGGACATTATTCCACTGATTTTATGCTTATCTCAATTCAAATCTGCTAGGGTACAATGACTAGTCATTGATAAAGATTGGCTAAAAGCTTAATCTGCATCTTTTTCCCCTTAAGCAAATTCTTAACCATTAATTTTCCAACGTGAACAAGTACAAAATGAATGGCCTATGCAATCAAACCAGTAGCAACAATCACTCTGGCTGATCCTTCCAAGTTTCCCTTTTCTCTCCCTAATCAGGAAATCACCAAAAATCTTTTCCCTTACCTAGTAAGTCACACAGGTCGCAATGATCCCTGAAAGTGTCCCAACTCATCATTTCTGTCAAGAATTTATTAAGTGCCTACTATGTACCAGGCATAGCCAACTTAACTTCCTGAGGGTTGTTTAATGTTGGCTAATACTTAAATGAGCTTGCAATCCTGAAGCATACATACCATGGGATTTTATAGGAGCTACAAATAAATAAGCATTTTCTCATCTGTCAACAGAAAACCTTGTCCCAGTTAAGCAGGATGCCAAGCTATATCTCTGCTAGTTCTGCCAAAGACCTAGATTCTCTGCTCAAGCAGGACTAGAGCCATACTGTACTATTGTAGCATTTGGTGACTCCTGGTTATATATATGCATCTTTCCCCAGTGACTTAAAATTTTCTTAGCCTCTTAGCTGCCATTAGAATGGAGTATGCCCAGGGCCTAACTTTCTAACCAATACTGAAGTTTAGTCAAAGGAGAGGAAACCCCAAACAATGGCTCCAAGGAAACCTAAGCTCCAACATTTCTTGGGAAGAGTGCTGATGTAAAAACTTTGTGTACTACTCATATTAGTCATTTCTGCTCTCTAAGACACAGTATCCCCATTTGTAAAATGAGGAGTTTGGGCTAAATTAGTTCAAAGATGTTTTCTAGCTCTTAATATGATTTTGAAGATGTGGGTTATGGGAAATGTGAGCATTCTCAGTGGGAAAACAAATGCTTAGATGTTTTGGGGAAATTGATAAAGCTTCATATCTAAAATCTCAGGATAATTTCTAGTCAAAAAAAGTCAAGGTAAATGAAATTACAGACTCAGCTCTTACTGACACAAATATAAATACCTTCAATTAAATTGCATTGCACCTAGAAATAGGAAGAGGAGAGAGAGCAGGGAGGGTAAATGTAAGTGCTGAGTATTTTGATTGGCTAAGCTTGAATTCCAAAGACAAAATGAGAAAAATGTACTTTTTCCCCTTCTTTGAAGAGATGAAGAATTCTGGCGTGGAATTCTATATATTCTGTGTCTTAGTTAATGTCTTGATAGTTTTGCTTAAAAAATATTTTCCCTCTTTCTATTTTTTTTTTAATTCTTTGTGTTAAAGATCACTTTTTGGGTAGGAGTTTGAGATGAGAGGGATATATTTGTACATGAAGGTGGTATAAAAATTTAAAAATCAATAAAAATGTAATTAATAGTGCCTTTTAAGATTTTTCTTAGCATTTTCTCAGAACTTTTGGAAGTTTTTTTCATTGTTTGGCCTTGGATTAAACTCATGTTATCTGTTTGGGTCTCATTTTCCCCATCTGTAAAATGCAGTATACAGAGTATCTAAGGTCCCTTCCCACTCAAAGCTCACTAGTTTTACTGAAAGCAAGCACTTGCATGGGCACATAGACAGTATACGCAAGCAAAAGAAGGCACACAAAAGCAATTTAAAGATAGCAGTAGAGGTGGTTCACCCAGGAGTCAGCTCCCTGAGAAAGATGAGTCCTTTTTCCTACACTTTTCAACACCATCTAAACTCCCATGATGAATTTCTTTTGCACTTAAGAAAAACTAAAGGGAAAGAGCAGGACATTGGCTTCTAGGCATCTGTCTCAAATGTTTGAAAATTAATAGAAATGAATGAAGCATTTATTAAGTATTTAATGTATGCTGGACCCTGTATTAAGAGCTGGGGATAAAAAGCTAGATGGCCTGTGCCTTTGAGGAACTTACATTCTGATAGAGAAAGTGCAATGATATCCAGGATTCTCACAGTCTGGAAGGGCATAGGGATATGCAGTGGGCTTAGAAAATAATGTTGTCACCTTCTTTCTAGCAAAGATAGTGTTGGTATGATTACTGTTCTCAGAAACAAATAGATGTGAAGGATAGGAAGAGTAAAGAAGGAACCCCAAACCCACAAGAGAACCTGTCCCCAAGGTGGGTTCTAGAAGAGAAGGTTAGAAGCAATAACATAGCAGGAATAAGATTCATTTTAGACTTCTGTGAAAGAAAAGGTACATTTTCTCATTACTTAAAATGTGGGCTCGAGGGGCGGAGCCAAGATGGTGGAGAAGGCACATGCAACTTTCTAAGCTCTTCTCTTACCCTCTTTATCAATATTATATCGAGCCTCAAAAATAGTCTTGACTGCTACAATTCATAAAGATAAAAAGTATGACAACTCAACAGCCGAAGAAAATCTGCAGTCTTGCCAAAAAAAGGTTTGTTCCTGGGGTAGGGGGGAGATCAGCATAGACTGGGAGAGAAATTAGTTTCCGAGAAGAGTCTCAAACCAAAAGTGAGAGCACAGATCTCAGCACAAGCTGCAGCCCCAACCCGCAATACGGGGCTTTTCCTTGGGGCAGTTGCGAACCTGCACGGCAGGAGGGCACAGCCCAGGTTAGCCTCTAATCTGCGCAGTGGGGGGCTTGGCTTGGGGCCATAGAGCTTTCGCAGGGCCGATTTGTTGGGCAGAGACGTTGGGGCAGAGACTGCCGGGCAGAATTCCGGTAGAATCAGTGGTTTGTGGTCAGCTGCTAATACCCACAGCCCCACAAGAGGCTCTGGCCTGGGGCAGTGACACTTTCACCCCTTAGTCTCTAGCCTAGGGCAATCGCTAACCCACACAGCCCAACTGGGCACTTCGATAGCTTGGCCAGTGCTGAATCCACCTCCTGTTGGGGGAAGGGAAAACTCTCACTCAGAGCACTCCCATACCTTGGAGCCGAAACCGGTTTACATCTCTCCTGTTCTGCAGAGGAAGCTGGTAACCCCCTTGCCTAGGAGGCATACCCTAAAGGCTTTAAAACATGAATAAAAAGATGAAAAGAACGATTGACAGCTTCTATGCAGAAAAAGAGCAGGTCAGCAAACCTGAAGAGACTAATAGCAAACAAGCAACAAACTGTCCTCTTTTACATGATGCTCTCATAGAAGAGACCATTAAAAGTCTCAAAAGAGAGTTAGAAGATAAATGGGGAAAGGAAAGAGAAGCCTTACAAGAGAGCAACAACTTCCTGAAATACGAATTGGAAAAAGTAAAAAAAAAAAAAAAAAATCTCAGGAAAGTAAGAATTGTGAATTGGAAAAAATAAAGAATTCACTAGAAAGTAGGATTTGTGAATTGGAAAAGACAAAGAACTCGCAAGAAAGTAGGATCTGTGAATTGGAAAAAGAAAATAATTCACTAAAAAAAATTAGTGAAATGGAAAAAAATTCCATAGATCAAAACAATTCATTTAAAAACTCAATTGGACATATACAGAAAGAAATAAAAAAGCTAATGAAGAAAATAATTCTTTAAAAATTAGAACTGAACAAATAGAAACTAATGATTCATTGAGACAGCAAGAATCAGTCAAGCAAAACCAAAAAAATGACAAACTGGAAAAAACCATGAATTATCTACTTGCAAAAACGACAGACTTGGAAAATAGATCTAGGAGAGATAATCTGAGGATTATTGGACTTTCCAAAAATTATGATGAAAAAAAGAGCCTAGATACTATTTTACAAGAAATCATCAAAGAGAACTGCCCAGATGTAATAGAATCAGAAGGTAAAATAGGCATTGAAAGAATTCATCGAACACCTTCTGAAAGAGACCCTAAAATAAAAACCCCAAGGAATATTGTGGCCAAATTTCAGAACTATCAGATTAAGGAAAAAATTTTACAAGCAGCCAAAAAAACAATTTAAATACCGAGGTGCCACAATAAGGATCACCCAAGATCTGGCTGCCTCCACATTAAAGGATCGAAGGGCCTGGAATCTGATATTCCGAAAGGCAAAAGAACTTGGAATGCAGCCAAGAATAAACTACCCAGCTAAGCTGAGCATTTTCTTCCAGGGAAGAAGATGGACATTTAATGAAACAAATGAATTCCATTTGTTTCTAAGGAAAAAACCAGAACTAAACAAAAAATTTGATCTCCAACCATAGGACTCAAGAGATGCAGAAAAGGTAAAAAGAACTCTTGAGAATTGTATTTCTGTTGTGGATATACAAAAAGAATACATGTATAATTTGATTTTACTGATATAACATAAAAAAGGGAAGTAGATATGGAAAAGGGATGATGGCAGAATAAGGTGGGAAGGAGGGATAAAAAGAGGGAAACCACATCCCACAAAGAGGCAAAGGAAACTTATCATATCTGAGGGAATTTAGAGAGGGGGAGGAACATTGTGTGAATCTTACTCTCATCAGAGTTGGCTCAAAGAGAAAATAATTGACATTTGTTTTAGAGAAAATTCTCTCTCGCCTCATTAAAAAGGGGGAGAGGAAAAGGGAAAAGAAAAAGAGTAATAAGGGAAGGAAGGGGAAAAGATTCAAAGGGGGGGAGGGAGGGATTCTAAAGAGGGTAAGCATCGTGATACAAGTGGGGTACATAAGTTCAAAAAGGGGAAAGAGGGTTGGGGGAGGCAAGAAAAAGTAAAGCATAATCTGGGGTTATTAGGATGGCAGGAAATACAGAATTAGTAATTCTAACCGTAAATGTGAATGGGATGAACTCCCCCATAAAGAGGAGGCAGATAGCAGACTGGATCAAAAGTCAGAACCCTACAATATGTTGTTTACAAGAAACACATTTAAAGCAGGGAGATACATATAGAGTAAAGGTAAAAGGCTGGAGCAAAATCTATTATGCTTCAGGTGAAGTCAAAAAAGCAGGGGTAGCCATCCTTATCTCAGATCAAGCAAAAGCAAAAATTGATCTAATTAAAAGAGATAAGGAAGGAAACTACATCCTGCTAAAGGGTAGCATAAACAACGAAGCAATATCAATATTAAACATATATGCACCAAGTGGTATGGCATCCAACTTCCTAAAGGAGAAGTTAAGAGAGTTGCAAGAAGAAATAGACAACAAAACTGTAATAGTGGGAGATCTCAACCTTGCACTCTCAGAATTAGACAAATCAAACCACAAAACAAATAAGAAAGAAATTAAAGAAGTAAATAGAATATTAGAAAAATTAGGTATGTTAGATCTTTGGAGAAAATTGAATGGAGATAGAAAGGAATATACTTTCTTCTCAGCAGTTCATGGAACCTATTCAAAAATTGACCATATATTAGGACATAAAGACCTCAAAATTAAATGCAAGAAAGCAGAAATAGTAAATGCTTTCTTTTCAGATCATGATGCAATAAAAACTACATTCAACAAAAAGTTAGGGGTAAATAGACCAAAAAGTAATTGGAAACTAAACAATCTCATCTTAAAGAATGATTGGGTGAAGCAGCAAATTATAGATACAATTAATAATTTCACTCAAGATAATGACAATGATGAGACGTCATACCAAAATTTGTGGGATGCAGCCAAAGCGGTAATAAGAGGGAATTTTATATCCTTAGAGGCTTACTTGAATAAAACAGAGAAAGAAAAGATTAATGAATTGGGCTTGCAACTAAAAAAACTAAAAAAAGACCAAATTAAAAACCCCCAATCAAATACTAAATTTGAAATTCTAAAATTAAAAGGAGAAATTAAAAATATTGAAAGTAAAAAAACTATTGAACTAATTAATAAAACTAAGAGTTGGTTCTATGAAAAAGCCAATAAAATAGATAAGCCTTTGGTAAATCTGATTAGAAAAAGGAGGGAGGAAAATGAAATTAGTAGTCTTAAAAATGAAAAGGGAGAACTTTCCACCAATGAAGAGGAAATTAGAGAAATAATAAGGAGTTATTTTGCTCAACTTTATGCCAATAAATTTGATAACCTAAGTGAAATGGATGACTACCTCCAAAAATATAGACTTCCCAGACTAACAGAGGAGGAAGTAAATTGCTTGAATAGTCCCATTTCAGAAAAAGAAATAGAACAGGCAATTAAACAACTCCCTAAGAAAAAATCCCCAGGACCAGATGGATTTACATGTGAATTCTACCAAACATTTAAAGAACAATTGGCCCCAATGCTATATAAATTATTTGATAAAATAGGGAATGAAGGAGTCCTACCAAATTCCTTCTATGACACAGACATGGTACTGATACCTAAACCAGGTAGGTTGAAAACAGAGAAAGAAAATTATAGACCAATCTCCCTAATGAATATTGATGCTAAAATCTTAAATAAGATATTAGCAAAAAGACTACAGAAAATCATCCCCAGGATAATACACTATGATCAAGTAGGATTTATACCAGGAATGCAGGGCTGGTTCAATATTAGGAAAACTATCAATATAATTGGCCATATTAATAACCAAATTAACAAAAACCATATGATCATCTCAATAGATGCAGAAAAAGCATTTGACAAAATCCAACATCCATTCCTATTAAAAACACTTGAGAGTATAGGAATAAATGGACTTTTCCTTAAAATAATCAGCAGCATCTATTTAAAACCATCAGTAAGCATCATATGTAATGGAGACAAACTGCAACCATTCCCAATAAGATCTGGAGTGAAACAAGGTTGCCCACTATCACCGTTACTATTTAATATTGTATTAGAAACGCTAGCTTTGGCAATAAGAGCTGAGAAAGAGATTAAAGGAATAAGAATAGGCAATGAGGAAACCAAATTATCACTCTTTGCTGACGATATGATGGTATACTTAGAGAACCCCAGAGATTCTACTAAAAAGTTATTAGAAATAATCCACAACTTTAGCAAAGTTGCTGGTTATAAAATAAACCCACATAAGTCATCAGCATTCTTATATATCACTAACAAAATCCAACAGTCAGAGTTACAAAGAGAAATTCCATTTAAAGTAACTACTGATAATATAAAATATTTAGGAATCTATCTGCCAAGGGAAAATCAGAAACTTTATGAGCAAAATTACAGACCACTTTTCACACAAATTAAGTCTGATCTAACCAATTGGAAAAATATTAAATGCTCTTGGATAGGGCGAGCAAATATAATAAAGATGACAATATTACCTAAACTAATCTATTTATTTAGCGCTATACCAATCAGACTCCCAAAAAACTATTTTAATGACCTAGAAAAAATAACAACAAAATTCATATGGAAAAACAAAAGGTCAAGAATTTCAAGGGAATTAATGAAAAAAAAATCAAATGAAGGTGGCTTAGCTGTACCAGATCTAAAATTATATTATAGAGCAGCAGTTACCAAAACCATTTGGTATTGGCTAAGGAATAGATTAGTTGATCAGTGGAATAGGTTAGGTTCAAGGGACAAAACAGTCAACAACTATAGCAACCTAGTCTTTGACAAACCCAAAGACCCCAGCTTTTGGGATAAGAACTTACTGTTTGACAAAAATTGCTGGGAAAATTGGAAACTAATATGGCAGAAACTAGGCATTGATCCACACTTAACACCGTACACCAAGATAAGGTCAAAATGGGTTCATGACCTAGGCATAAAGAATGAAATTATTAATAAATTAGAGGAACACAGGATAGTTTACCTCTCAGACCTGTGGAAGGGGAAGGAATTTATGACCAAAGAAGAACTAGAGATCATTACTGATCACAAAATAGAAAATTTCGACTATACCAAACTGAAAAGTTTTTGTACAAACAAAACTAATGCAGACAAGATTAGAAGGGAAGCAATAAACTGGGAAAATATTTTTACAGTCAAAGGTTCTGATAAAGGCCTCATTTCCAAAATATATAGAGAATTAACTCTAATTTATAAAAAATCAAGCCATTCTCCAATTGAAAAATGGTCAAAGGATATGAACAGACAATTCTCAGATGAAGAAATTGAAACTATTTCTAGTCATATGAAAAGATGCTCCAAGTCATTATTAATCAGAGAAATGCAAATTAAGACAACTCTAAGATACCACTACACACCTGTCAGATTGGCTAAGATGACAGGAAAAAATAATGATGATTGTTGGAGGGGATGCGGGAAAACTGGGACATTGATGCATTGTTGGTGGAGTTGTGAACGAATCCAACCATTCTGGAGAGTAGTTTGGAACTATGCTCAAAAAGTTATCAAACTGTGCATACCCTTTGATCCAGCAGTGTTACTACTGGGCTTATATCCCAAAGAGATCATAAAGAAGGGAAAGGGACCTGTATGTGCACGAATGTTTGTGGCAGCCCTCTTTGTAGTGGCTAGAAACTGGAAACTGAGTGGATGCCCATCAGTTGGAGAATGGCTGAATAAATTGTGGTATATGAATATTATGGAATATTATTGTTCTGTAAGAAATGACCAACAGGATGATTTCAGAAAGGCCTGGAGAGACTTACACGAACTGATGCTGAGTGAAATGAGCAGGACCAGGAGATCATTATATACTTCAACAACAATACTATATGATGACCAGTTCTGATGGACCTGGCCATCCTCAGCAACGAGATCAACCAAATCATTTCCAATGGAGCAGTAATGAACTGAACCAGCTACGCCCAGAGAAAGAACTCTGGGAGATGACTAAAAACCATTACATTGAATTCCCAATCCCTATATTTATGCCCACCTGCATTTTTGATTTCCTTCACAAGCTAATTGTACAATATTTCAGAGTCTGATTCTTTTTGTACAGCAAAATAACGGTTTGGTCATGTATACTTATTGTGTATCTAATTTATATTTTAATATATTTAACATCTACTGGTCATCCTGCCATCTGGGGGAGGGGGTGGGGGGTAAGAGGTGAAAAATTGGAACAAGAGGTTTGGCAATTGTTAATGCTGTAAAGTTACCCATTCATATAACCTGTAAATAAAAGGCTATTAAATTTTTTAAAATGTGGGTTCAGCCAGAGGATTCTAGGGCACAAATCTGCGAACAAGAAAATTCTTTATTCCTCTGATGAAGGCAAAGTTAAATTTGGGGCAATTACTAAGTGAACTGTTGAATATCCGTGAATGAAAATAGATAGATAGTCTATGAACAGAAAATTCCCATACTGAGAATCTCTTTCTGTCAAGACTAAAAAAAAGTAACCGACTAAATCATAAAGGCTGTTTACTGAAGGGGTCTGTTACAGCCATGAGGTGATTCAGAGTGATACTTTAAATGGAGAAATTCAAGTGATAGTATTTATGTCTTTGAAGCTGCAGTCAGGTATGAGGGTTAGTTTACATTAGAACCACCCTAAGGCCTTCAAAGCTGGGATGGCCATACTGGAGGCCAGAGGGAGGGAGCAGCTGGGGTCAGGAAGTGTCAAAGGGGATGGTATAGTTGCATTAGAGATAATTCTTTTATTGCCTCGGACTGGAGGATGGAGATGAACTGTGACCTATCTTCCTACCCTCCAACCAGTTCTTCACATATCCTTTGGCATTAAACACGATCCCTTCTTTGAAAGTCACTGCTGTCTCTTTATCATTACCCAAAAATGAAAATTTAATGCAGAATAGAAAAAAAATAAGCATTCAAATAGTCTTTCATTTTTATGAAAGTAATTATGATAAATATGATGATGATATCAACAGCAAATTATGTACAAAGTATTTGGAACATGGAAGTAGACTAAATCATCCTGCACTGGATCATATGACATTATTAGCTATAACTAAGAATCTGTATTGCATCCCTGGCTACTGAGGATAGTATAAACATTGTTCACAAATACTAGCACTTAAGTTGACAAGACTTGAGTAACTCTTCTAATGTCTTCTAAAGACCATCTACTTCTAGGTCCCCAAAAGCCATAGCAGCAGAGTGGTCAACAACAGGGATAGTCAGGGTCACAGTGAGGGTTGCTAAAACGCTTTCTCTTCCATTCTTTGATGCCTAGGAGGGCTGAAATATCTATCTGGATATATACCATATCTGTGTTTCACATTGACCCTCTCTAGTTGGCTTTGTTACCAATGCTATTCTCTGCCTCAGCTCTCAGAAACAGAAAACTGGAGATAATGTTACATATTAAATGGATCTAAATATGTACATCAGGACAGACCACAAGTTCAGAGAGGTTGCAGAGCTTATTGACTGCCAGTACTAGATAGGATTTTGTGCTTAATTACTGAATGACTTCATTCCAGAATCTGCAGTTTTAAAAATATTAGTTTGCACATATTTTACAAGACAATCAAAAAATTTAATCATTCTTAAAATGCCAAAAAGATATCTTAGTATTTGCCCCTCGTATACCTTAATTTTTAGCTTCATTAAATCAGGGCTTCTTAAACTTGCTGTACTTGTCATCCTTTTTTGCTCAAGAAAATTTTACATGACCTTGGGGATATGGGTATATAAAATAGGTATACAAATCAAACATTTACTGATAGTAAATCATACTTTTGTGACCCCCACATTCAGTTACAAGACCCTATATGAGGGTATGAACCACAATTTAAGAATTTGGGCGTTAAATTCTTTTTTCTACATCATTTTCTTTTTGGATACCAGTTAGCTATTCTTTTAGGTCTTATTCAATAAAAAACATATTCCACTTCTCTAAACATTTCTATTTTCTCAGCAACAATTCTAGTTTTTAGAGGTGCCCAGGATTTGATCCAAAAAGGAAAGGAAAAACAAATGGAAGTGTGATGCAATGGAAAGAAAAATTGATTTGGAGTCAAAGAATGTGAATTCAAATTCTAGCTTGCAACTTATTACCACTGTGAACTAGGGGAAAAAAATCATAAAATCTCTCTAGGTCACACTTTTCTCACCTGTAAAATGAAACAGTTGAATTAAATCAGTTCTTAAAACTTTCTGTGACATGGATTCCTTTGAAATCCATGGACTTTTCAAAATAATTTTGTTTTCTTTTTTTATTATTTATTTATTTAAAAAATAATTTTAATATATAATATTAAAAAAGAAAACATTCTACTGAGGTAGCTACATGGCACAGTGTATAGAGCACTGGCACTGGAGTCAGGAAGACCTGAGTTTAAATCCAGCTTCAGATATGTAACACTTACTATGTGACTCTGAGCAAGTCACTTAATCTCAATTGCCTTTTTTTAAAGCTACATAAATAATTATCAAGATATTAAAAACAATTTTGTGATATATTCTTTATTATTTCACTAAATAATAAAAATTTTAAAATGTGGACAAGATAAAGTTATTTTTAAGGTATATCAATGTGAAGGATATTGTTATTTAATCAGTGAATAGCCATTTATTAAACACTTACTATATGCCAGGCACTGGGGATACAAATGCAAGCAAAAACAATCCCTGCCCTCAAGAAGCTCAAATTCTAACAGAGAAGAAAACAAGCAAACAGCTTGAATAAAAACATTAAACTGTGGCATGATCTTTGACAAGGTAACATACAATCCATGTTGGACATCTGATATGTGAGTAAAAAACACTCTGATAATGTGAAATCTAAACATGGATCTACTAACTACAGCAGTTTTGAAGTAATAAGTGTAAGTGATATTTTGAGATTCTGCAACAAATGTAATATCAGTATAAAAATATCTGGATTTCTATTAGTAACAAAGTCATAGATACTGTTAACATTACTATGGTTGACAAGATAAGGTTAAAATAAGTCCATGATTTAGACATAAATAATATAAAGGGTTATTCACTAAGCAAATTATGACAGCAAGAACTAGAGAATATTGTGAAATGCAAAATGGATAATTTTAATTAAATTGAATCTTTAAAGATTTTGCATAAATAAAACTGATGCAACCAAGATTAAAAGGAAGAAGAAAACTGGGGGGGGAAATTTAGTCAGTTGTGTCTGAATACAGACTGAAGTATACTCTCCTTTTCCCTCTCCCTCTTCTATTTCTTCTCCCTCTCCTTCTCTCTCTCTTAATTTTTCTTGGGGGTTTTTATTTTCATTAGGGTAGAAGATCTATGTTTTATTCACAATTTGATTCTTATGGAAATGTTTTGCATAATTTCACAAGTAGTTTCTTAATAGTAGGTGAGGATAAGGTAGAGACATAGAACTCAAAAATTTTAGAAATAAATGTAAATTTTTAATGTAACTAGGAAAAAATATTAAATAAATAAAATAAAATAAATTTACAGTCAGTGTTCTGATAAAGCTTCATTTCTAAAATATATAGAGAACTGACTCAAATTTACAAGAATACAAGTTATTCCCTAATTGATAAATAGTCAGAGGATATGGACAGACAATCTTCAGATGATGAAATTAAAGCTATCTATAGTCATATTTTTAAAATACTCTAAATAATTATTGATTAGAGAAATGCAAACTCTGAGGTACCACTTCACACCTTTCAAGTTGGAAAGGTTGACAGGAAAAAAATAATGAAATGTTGGAGGAAACTGGGACACTGATTCATTGCTGGTGGAGTTGTGAACTGATCCAAACATTCTAGAGAACAATTTGGAGTTACACCCAAAGGACTATCAAACTGTACATCCAAGTTCACAGGTCCCCCAAAATCT
Source organism: Sarcophilus harrisii (assembly GCF_902635505.1). Classification (NCBI taxonomy): domain Eukaryota; kingdom Metazoa; phylum Chordata; class Mammalia; order Dasyuromorphia; family Dasyuridae; genus Sarcophilus; species Sarcophilus harrisii. The sequence continues at coordinate 173,279,352 of NC_045426.1, read as the reverse complement.
GTCTGAGGATCCCAGATTAAGAATCCCTGGTCTAGAGGTTCTAAAACTGTCGCCTATTAGAAATCCTATGGGCTAGAGAAGTGGAAAAATTGATTTCCCTTATCTTCTTTGATTTTCTTTGTCTTTGTTTTTGATGTTATTGCTTTTGTCCTTTGTTTTCAGAGAGCCAATGACATCAAAAGGGTCATATCTTGACTTACCCATAAACTGGATTTAAGTGAGGCAGAGTTACACAAAGTTGTGAGCCTCATTCTCGCTTCCTGAGTCAGTCATCGAAATGCAGGGACAAGACAAAAATCAGAACCCACAGTAGCACAGGATGCAGGGAATGACTTTGGCATCTTTAATATCTAACCATGTATAATGCTCCATGGCACCTACTTTAGCTGCTCTCATCGCCATTGGAACAAATTATCCTCATCCACCCATGTGCTTGGAGTAGATAACCTCCTAACTCAACATCAGATTTGAGGCCTGCCAATTACCTTCAAGCAAATTTAGCTTATCTGCTAAAATGATTAGCCTAGGTTGTAGCTGTTGCACATGCTATAGCTTCTTAGAGCCACAGACAAGACTTGGGTGAACCAGGTAGACATCAAAGGTGGATGAGCAAGCCCTCATACCAGAAATCCTAGTCTTTTCTGAACACCATAGAAAAGCCTTCATTGATCCCATTCCACAAACCACAGATGCATGTGGTTGGGAGCCTCTCAGCTATATATATATATATATATATATATATATATATATATATATATATATATATATATATATCTGAAAAATTCTAGAGAACTCAGAGGAGATTTAGAAAATGGCTTAAGATAAATATCTCCACATAGAAGTACTTTATTCTCTTTTCACCATATTCTATGTGCAATATATGATAGGGTAACACTACACTAAATCTCAGAATCTTGTGAGTTGTGATCAAAAGAAGAAAAACTTCATGGGATGGGGGCTCATGAGCTGGAGAAATACAACAGGTTTTATATTTGGATCAATATTCCATGTCATTCTCTAATTTAATTTCTGACCCCCCCTAAGAGTGTTAATCCAATTATTTTAGCACCATCTGCTCATTGTAGGCTTGATAGTGGAAGGGAGCAGCTTAGACATTCTTAGAATGATCACTACCACCTGCTGGTCACAGTCACCGACTGGATTGAAGTAGAGTGCCACCTGGTTGTCTATTCAAATACTTCCCTTCCTTGCTAGATAATTAAGTTAATGACATCCCCCAACTCCCCTCAGTTCTCACATGGTCCTGAGGAAGATTTTCTTCATGTTGAAAACTTTGTCTCCAGTTCACTGATACAATTGTATTCAATTTTTTAAAGCAACAAAAATAAAGGATAGAATCATTGTATTTGCTGCCCTTGTCATTTTTCACAAAGAAAGAAACTAACACATTCTAACCACTCCTAGAATAAAATTTTTCCACTCCACAGCTATAACCCTGATCACCAGATAACAAGAAGTTATGACCTGGGGAAACTGTGCTCTTAATATTTAACATCACTATGAACCCATGACTCAACATTTTGCTGTCAAAGATGGGGTTTTAACCATTAACAAAGAACATGAGAAAGACTGAAAGATTACTTTTGGATGAAGCATTTATAACAGTAATGTGCCTTATAGTCAACAAACTTCAGTAGTCCTTAAATTGGGTCAATTACCAAACTGCATTGAACATGGATCCTCCATGTTGATCTGCCTGTAGCTCGTGGGGATGTCACCATCCTGTACATTAGAACATTAGAATGCTTGACCCCTATTATGCTGTACATCATCAGGCATGCTATAAGAACTTGATAAATGGAAAATTCAAAGGATTAATAGTGTAGGGTGGAGAGAAGCAGGAACAGTTCAAAATGATGCCCCAAATTTCATAGCTGATAAATGGGGGAGATAATAATAAAGTAACAGAAGGTTTGCTAGCAAACTTAGATAACACCAACTGGGCTGAAGCACACCAGCTGGGAAGTCTCTGAGGTTAAGAGCCTTTATTTTTATGGTGCATTAAGGGAGTGTGGGAGCAAAAAGATTCTCCAGCAGTGAGGGATCATTGTAGACCTTTGCAGAAGATATGAGCTTTTAGGAAACTGAGGAGAGGAAAAAGAGGAAGCTTAAGTTCTAGGGAGAGAGAGGAGAAAAGGGAATGTGAGGGATGGTAACCCACATACACACAATGAAGCATAAAAGAATGAAAATGCATTTATTAAACACTTTCTATTGTGCCAGATAGGAGCAAAAGAATGGGAATGGGAATGAGCCCAATCAAGAGAGAATGAGAGTACAGATATGAACAGGATTGATGCAGAAGGTGACAAGGAGAATCCCCATTTATTGGTTGAGAAGGAAGTTAATTTTGGAAATGTGTAGATGGAAAAAGCAGTTAAAGCAGGGTGGAGGGAGGAATGTATTTATTTTCTATTTTTGTGGTCAATTGCATGCTTAAAAGGCAGTGTTGGAAATGTTAGCCTTAAATAGACAAACCATGTACAATTTCCCAGTCACCAAATATAACCAAGTATCTGAAATGTAATTTCATATGTGATTCCCAGAATAAATTATATCTACCTAGATAGATATTTCCATCCTTCCAAAAAGGGTTTTTAAATAATCTCCTAAAATTCTGCCAAAATACTTACCAGCCCCTAACATTTCCCCCTTCTCATGCTGACCAATATCCCCTGACACTTCTGACAGCACCAGAAACAATCACCCTCGAGATTCTCATACTATTGGTATTTTTTGTCACAGATTTTCCTTTCCCACAGGAAATTTTCTTTAAGGCTTGGTCTACTTTGGAAGGATGGAGAAGCTGAACTAAGGGATATAATTGATATATATATAGCACCTGAAGAAAACAGAGTCCCATCCCCAAAAGGAATAGAAAATAAAATACCATTCTGAAAGGTGCTTAACCTACTGTAAGTGCCCTTTCCACCATCTTAGAAATATCCAGTCTTCCTGTTACCCAGCCTTAACTTAATTTCTTTTTGGTCAACCCATTAAGGTTCTTTGTGAAATCTATTATTTAAAAAAACTTGCCACTTCAAAGACCAACAAATTACTTTGATGCTTTTTCAAAGTGTTTTCAATTCCCTAGCTTTTTTCCCCTCTTCATTCCTTGATAAGAAACCACTGCAAAGCAGAAAATACTTTGTTTGCTTTGTCATTACTATCTTTATGGAAAGTCATTTATTAACTTCTGTCCTCACAGCTAGCAGCATCACTAATATTCACATTAAACACCAAATTAATTATGTATGTATATCTGCCTGCCTGCAGGCCTATCTGTCTATCTGAGATTTTTCCCTAGTATTACTGATATTTCAACAAGCCCCATCTACTCCCAACTTTGTTGACTAGCTTCCTGAAACCCATTTAGGAATATTTTTATTCGCTCTAATTCCTCAGCAAAGGATAAGTGGCAAAAAAAAAAAAAAAAAAAAAACAGAACTAATGGCTATTCATCACATCCCTTTGATAACCCTGACCCTGGGAAAGTACAACATCTGTCTTGTGTTTGAGGTGGCTCCCAGCCAATGCCGGGATCAGAAAACAACAGTTTCCCTGGTCAGATGTAAACCTTGCTCAGCATGTTGACTTTCTAAACCACCCGGTAAGCCCAGTAAATTTAATTGGCAGATAGGGGTTCTCTTTATTTGGCTCCAAGCCCACCGATTAATATTGCTAGAGTGAGTAACCCATATTATCAGACAGCTACTAACAGAAGTCTGTCTAGACAGGCATAAAAGTGTCCTTTCTCTTTTTTCCAGAATTAAGTTTAATTTGCTACTTGTGAATAGGACAGATGTTTACAAATATCACACCGACAAAACCTGATCTCAGCTTCTTATAATGGAAGCACTTTAGAGGGTACCAGGTTGGATATGAGTTTCTATACTCATTAATGTATTCACTGATTTCTTCTTCCTTCCTTCTTTTCTTGCTCCCTTCTTCCCTTCTCCCTTCCCTCCCCTTTCCTTCCTCCTTTCCTCTTTTCCTTCCTTCCTTCCTTGCTCACTTGCTTCCTTCTTTTTTTGCTTGCTTGCTTCCTTTCTTCTTTCCTTTTTCCCTTTCTTCTATCCCTTCTTTCCTCTTCCTTCCTTCCTTCTTCCTTCTTTCTCTCCAAACCTTCCTGTCTCTCTCTCTCTTTCCTCCTCCAGCTCTTCTTTACTGAACACCTACCACATGCAAAGTACTGTTATAATCTAGCTTTCAAAACAGTGAACTCCTGCAGGGGGAGGTCATCAGAGCAAGAAAATTGGCCATTGCTTAGATTTCATGGATCATTGTTTAACTTTCCACTTCATTCTGTGTTTGTTTACTCTGGAAAGTCAGTAGCAAGATCATAAATTTGGAGGCTCTGAAATTTCAGTTCAATAAACTCTACATTGCCTGACGTTTGGTCTTAATTTATGGTAATGGGTAGGTAGATGCTAGTCATTAAACCAGTAGTATATATCGACAGTGGAATACTGGCCACTGTAGGACAAGGAATTCTAAATAGCACTTTTGAAAGTCATTCAAAAGTGATCTATAGGTAATGTTATTTTGATTTTTAAGTATCTCACTTTAGTAAAGAGACTGTTTTGAATAGTCAAATGGGAACTTAAAGCCCTGAGACATAAGTGTTGTACTAATAGTTCTCTAGAATCTGAGGGTATTATCATCTTCTTCAGGCATTACCCTCAACTACTGTTTAGTGTCAGGCTAACTTCTCCCACCATTTGCCCATATATCTGGATGACTTCCCCACCACCCCCTTCAATGGTACATGTGCTTCAGGACACACAGACACAACAAGTCTAACCCAATGGACCTGACAATTCCTTGGTAACTGAGCAGATACCATGTTCTTAGCATAATGCTAATAGTGTGAGTATACTAGAAAAGTATCACTCTCAAGAAGTTTAAAATCTTTAACTCTTTATTTTTTCTAAATTTATTTAATTAAAAAGCATTTAACAGTTACAGAAGATAAAATAAATAACCCTGAATACAAAAAACAACAAGGTTGTTGTTTGCACAAACAAAATTAATTTATCTAGGATAAAAAGGGAATTGCTCAAATGGCAGGGAACAGAAATCATTGTATCAAATTTCTCTGATAAGTTTTTGATGAATAAGAAATTATTGGGCTGCAAAATGGTATAATGGAGAGAGTACTGAGCCTGAAGTCAGGAAGACTCATCTTTCTGAGTTTAAATCTGATCTCAGACACTTACTAGCTATGTGACCTTGGACAAGTTACTTATTTTTGCCCTGGTTTCCTCATCTGTAAAATGAACTGGAGAAGGAAATGGAAAACTGCTACAGTATCTTTGCCAAGAAGACTTCAAATGGGATCAGAAAGAGTAAGACATGACTGAAATAATTGAACAACAGAATGTAAACAATTAATAAAGGCACAAAAGACTAATAGTCATTCCTCAATAGAAAAGTAAAGGACATAAACATACTGTTTTCAAAGAAAAATTTCAAAGTCCACATGAAAGAATATTCAAGTCACTAATAAAAAAAAGAAATATTATCAAATATCTAACGGGCCTTTATTTGACTCAGATCCCATCAATTATTCCTAGAGTTAATAACCCATATGATCAGAGTGATACTAATAGAGGCCTATCTATTCAAACATAAGTGTCCTTATCCCATTTCCCCCCAAAATTAACCACCAGTGCCACTTACCAGTCTAATTCCCCTTCATCCATGCTATGGTCTTTTTTCTGTTCTCACACATGAAATCCATTTACAGCATAAGCTGTCCCCTATTCCTGGAATTTCTTCTCAATGCTGCTTCTTACAATAGCTCAGCATAAGAGCCACCTTCTACTGGAAGATTTTCCTGATCTCCATACCTTGCTACTATTACCTCTCCACCAGGAAAAAAAAAGTGCTTTGTATTTATTTTGCGTATATTTTGTATAAATGTCCATATTTACATGTTATGTTGTCTCTTGTGATTGAATACAAGCTTTTTTGGAGGCAAGGATTGTTTAATTTCTGTACTTTATATTCTTTGAGAATTTTTACTTTGAGAAACTAGCACAATACCTAGAACTTTCTTAATAAATTCTTGTTGACTGAAATAATGAGTTGAAATACGTTGGAAAATAATTAAAACCCAGATGACCTGCTAATTAGAGGGAAAGACTTTTGGTGGCTTCCTGGTAGGAGATGGGAAAGAAAACTTGGAAAGATCAGCCAGATTTATTGTGGCCACTGGTTAGACTGGCCATTGTTTAACTCATTTCATTCTGTGCTTGTTTACATTGGAACATGTAAAGGTTAAGGGTTTGATTAATAATTAACTTCAAATATAAAAAAGGGGACAGGCGGAAGATGCAGACCAATTGTTCTTCATCTTCACAAAGTGTCAAACTAGAGAAAATTGTATAGTCTTCAAAATGATTGTTCAGCTCTCTGACTTTTCATTCTAAATTGGATCCAACAGGAACAGCTACCACATATCACCATAGAATTTTTGACCCTGATCTTTGAAAACAACATTCATTGCCATCTGTCTTCGATACTTTGCTCCCCAGAGACCCAGGGCTGAACTAGGTCAGTGGTCCTTGCACATTTTGATCTATGGACCACTTTAAGAGGTCAAAAGACCCCAAAGACCACCTACTCTGTTTACCAATGCACCCTCCTATGACAAATTGTTCTCCATTTCCCTCTTCATCCTCTCACTCTCACCAGATCATGTTCTTCCAGGCTGACACAAACACTAAGCTTGCACATATATACCCACATGAATGCATGTATATGTACACATACAAATATACATATATATATATATATATATATATATTCTTCTCCAGTGTGTACATGTACAAAGAGATTTCAAATAAGCCCCTTCCCAATACCCTGCCTCCTCACTGCTGCCCCCATTTGGATTCTCTATTTTGAATCACTTCAAGAACCCTACCCCTCCCAATCGTAACTCAGGTCATTTTATTGTCCTGGAATCTCAACACTCCAAAAACCCCATAAAAGATCATACTATGAGAAAAAAAAGGATCAAAAGATTTTAAATTTTTTTATTGTTCAATCATTTCAGTTGTGTCTAACTCTTCATAAACCCATTTAGCATTTTTGTGGCAAAGATATTGAAGTGAATGGCCATTTCCTTATCTAGCTCATTTTAAGTGTCTGAGGTCAGATTTAAACACAGAAAGATGAGTCTCCCTGATTCTAAGCTTGGCACTACCCACTGTACCACCTAGATGCCCTGTCTTAATCATAGCAGTCATCTAAGAAGTCAACTTGAGGGGAGTAGGCTATCGCTACCATGTATATACCCCCAGGTTGCTACACTAGAGGCTTTGACGTACTTCTTCTCAGATGAAATCCAAAACTCTGTCTTATAATTAAATTACCTCACTCCCAAAAGCAGAACACCTTCATTTTCTGAATGTGTTTTCTGAAGTATATATTTTCTTGTGTATACTTTCCCTGACTTCTATTTTACTATCAACTTAGAGAAATTAGGGTTTTTTTTTTAAATCATCTAACTTTAACCTTATTTGTAGATGAGAAAACTGAGGTGTAGAAAGATGAGGCCCATTTTTCTGGGCCTCAGTTTCCCCACGAGGAGGTTATACAAGATATCTGAGATGCTTCTAACTTTAGAAATAACAATGATCTTAGTAAGTACTGAAAAGCTAAGATATATATATTTTCCTTTCACTTCTATTATTTCTACCTATTAGGGCTATATCTGACTTAGGATTGTCTTTTTATTTTGCATGACAACACAAAATCTTGGACCTAGAAGAGATCTTAGAGATAGGTCATTTTGTCATCAACCTTCTTTATAGGACTCCCTAACAAATAGTCATCCAGCCTCTGCTTTGAAGACCTTAAATTGACAGGAACCTAACTCACTATTTCCCCAGGCAGGTAGTTCTACTTTGGGTCATTTTTTGCTTGTTAATGCTTTCTTAAACTTTGTCAATATCTGTCTTCCTGAAACTTCCACTCATTGATTCTAGATCCTCCCTCTGATAAGTAGAATACGTCAAGTCCCTCTTCCACATAACAATCTCTGATGTGCTTAAATACAACTATTATACCTCCTTCTAAGTCTTCTTGTATCAAAGCTAAAAATCTTCCCATAATCAATTCTTTTGTTCTTTTCCCACAGCTTTATTTATAATAGTAGGGCAAATATGGGTTCTGTCATGAAGGTCTAACATGCATGTCAGGGTAATATGGAAGTAAGGAACACTTCCCCAAAGAGAAAAGGAATAGGGCTTTCAGGAGAGAAATAATGGCAACCAGATACTATTGGTACTCTTGATCTCCATGAACACCTCTATGCCTTAAACCTCATTCCTCATCCTCTGTCTCCTGGCTTCTTACTCCCCTCAGCCCTGTGGATTTTGTATTCCCAAGAAATTCTGGTTTCTAATCTGGCCTCTTTGGTTTATAATATCAATTTGGACACAGGCCATCGTTTCCCCATAGACTGAGTGATTGTCCTAATTAATTACCAATACATGTTAGCCTCTGTTTTTTGTGTATCTAGCATTATGGCATGGAGTTGAGTCCACTCATCTTCCAGAATATATTCCCTCTTCTAGATGTGTTCTAACTTCTCAAGGTCCTTCCCAAATGGTGGTGTAAAAAGCTAACTGCAATGCTTCAGTTTTGTCCTGAAACTACGATCATATTTCTCACTCTAGACATAATCTGGACCCTTCTACAAGATGCAAGAACAGATCTTAAAAGATTTCCTCCATTTTTGTGCTACAATCACATAAAACAAAAACTACTCAGTATATGACCCTCAACCAGGAATATTGTTTTTTCAGCTGTTATACTTTAACCTTAGGCCTCCTGAATTGGGGGTTTGAAGAGGGAGAAGAGAAGACAAATTATGAGCAGTGATTGAGAATTTGAGACCCAGTAGTTTGTGAGTTTTACTCTGCTTGTCATTATATCCCTTGTTCAAGAGGGTTTCATTGTAATTTCAACAAGAAAGGTAGTTAGTTGTTGGAGGAAAATCTGTTTAAAATTACCCTATTCCAAAGCAGACAATCCAGCATTTTAAAGAAAAAGGTCACACAAACTCATGGCAGGAACATCAGTGATTTTTCCAAAGGAAAGTTTCTCCAATTCTACACTGGAACTTGTATCTGCCCCTGAACTCAAAAGGGACCAAAAGAATAAAAAATAAACAGAAGGCTTTTCCAAACATTAGAGGAGATCCAAGACCATTCATTTTTTTCTCACAGTTCTTTGTGTTGCCTTGACCCTCAGCTGCTAACACAACATAAAAAATGCTACAGACACAGTAGAGTTTGGAATCTCCATTAATATTTACATAGTTTACCACCCAGTGTATCACCCATCCAGCTGTTTCAGAATGATAAATTTGTCTGTCTCCACTGAGTCTTGGGTATTCTTATTTCACTGGGGAATATGTGTAATTTCTGTCGTGCACATAATATGATTATCATGTCTGGTTTATTGCTTGCCTATCTGGAAATGCTATTTGAAGTCACAAATATATTTTTAAAACAAAACTGTATATTGCAAAGTTTTTTGCAGTCTTTTAAAAGATTCTTATGTACCTAATACCCTTTACAATAACTAAAATGTAAGCTGGTCTAAGGACAATTAAACATAATTCCAGAAGGGAAAATAGGTAATCATTCTGCAAATAAAATGTGCAGGGTAGTTGTTCTCAATGTGATGGCTACTCAGCAGTATTTTGATTAAGAAATATATTTCTTCCTGCTAATTGTCCATTTCAACAGGGAGGATTTGTCCTTTAGTCATGCTGACCTTAGTAGAAAAAAATTCTTGATAATTTAATTTCTTAGAATTTCTTATTCAACAATTTGATAGTTCACCCAGCATCCCTTTCACCTGTGAATTCCTATAAGGTTTCCCCAGCTCTAGCATCTTTATGGGTCAGCATCTTCTCTACCAATGTATTTATTCTAACTAATCAGATGAAAGACAGATTTAGTTCAAAGAAAAGTAATTTAGTGATAAAAGCATAGTAATAAAAATAACCAAGGAATCTACTTCTACCTTTCCCCATAAACCTAGGCTTTTCTCTCATAGATTCCTGCATCTGTATACATGTGGAAGAAGAGGACATGCATAATGTCAAGTGAGTATATCTCTATAATCTCAGCTGCCAAGGTGGCTGAGGTTCATGGATCACTTGTGTTCAGGAATTTTGAGCTATAGTAGGGCTAAAGTCAATCAGAAGTCCACACTAAGTCTGGCACCAATTTAATGAGCCTCCCAGGAATGGAGGAATACCAAGCTGCCTAAAAATGGACAAACTGACTCAGGTCAGAATAAAAGAGCAGGTTAAAGCTTCTATGATAATCAGTATTGGAACTGAGCCTGTAAGTGAACTTCAAATATGGGAGAGATTAGGAGACTTAGAGTCAAAAAAAAAAGTTTCTTAATGATCATGTATCACTATACACACAAGGGAATATATGGGGCCAGGAAAACACATGTAAAGCTACCAAATTGCCTATCTGGTTGTCTCTTCTTTTTCTTTTTTTTCTCTCTTTCTCTTTTGCTGTCTATGTCACTGTCTGTCATTCTCTGTCTCTGTTTTTGTCTGTGTGTCTTTCTGTGGTATCTCTGTCTCTGTTTCTGTCTTGCTCTGTCTCTCTCTGCCTCTCTATCTCTAACTGGCTAGCTAGATAGCTATCTGTCTCTGTGTCTTTCACTCTCTGTTTCCCTCTCCCTCTCTTTAGAATTCATTCTTATTGGACTTTAGTTATGCATCAACCTACAGGACTACCTAATATTCTGTCTCCCATCTGGTACAGATACTATAAAGTATGCAGCTCTGACATTCAGCTCTTTCAGCTACTTACACCATATACTTTGAAAGGCTATGGTTAGGCAACCTCTCCCTAACAAAGGAGAACTATATCTCTTTTTAGTCAGCTTTCTTAGATTTTTAGGTCTCAACTATAATCTTCAATTGAGATGTTAATTTCAGAGCAGTTACCTTCTAATTTATTCATCAACCATTAGGGTGTACTCTACTTAGTTTCTTTCAGCCAATGGCTACAAACCACTTTCACTAAGTCAGATTATTCAGAAAAGATAGCAGATAGCAAGACTAAATATATGTCTGTTCTTTAAATAATTTATTCCACAATCATTTCCTTTGATACTCTCAGATCAACTTCCATCTTATTTATGATCATAAACCCATTTTAGTTCTGGCTATAGTATTATTTCTAGGATACTAAAGTAAAAAGTAAGATAGATAACCTCCTTCTAATATGGTCTCTGCTCTATGCAAATAACAAAGACTAGGCTAGTTAAAGACTGAACACTCTGGTGGTCTTTTTTCAACCTCTTTCCAAAAACATATCACACAACCTGATCTCACCATATGTCTAATTTTGCAGCATGATGCATTAATGGATATATTACATCCATGGTGCATTTCATAGCCCATCTATATCTTTTTACTTTATGTGATACTTATTAATATGATCCCATAAATCCTCCACAGAGGAATTTATACCCAAATCCAATGCACTGATTGCTTTCCCCTAAATGCATGGCTTTCAATAGAGCATGCCAACTACCCATTTGTTATCTATTTCTCACCACAACACATAAATATACAAAATAGATGCAAAGTAATTTCTGAAAGATGAAAACACTTACTGGAAGCATAAGGAAAGGCCTTGCAAAGGAGGTAGATACATGATTTGGTTTTGAAAGCAGATAATACTAAAGAACCTCAAGCTAATGAAACCCTAGTCCTTAGAACATGCCCTTTCTGGTGGATTATACAAAATTTGTGCAATTTTCCCTGCCCACTTGTAATCCATCATATGGAAATTTGGGCAATTTATTCTTTTTCATGAGTGACTAGCACCAAATTAATAAAGAGCAACTAACCAAGGAGCTGAAGGTCCATATAAAAGTTTGAGTATACGATCTCTCTCTCTCTTCTTTTGCTAACTTCTGATTAAGGAAGCTGCTCTGATCTGCCAGATAGAGAAGAGAATATGTCCCTGAATGCGTGATACATATACTTCTTTTGTGTTTATTCTTTTCTGATTCTCAGTGAATGAGTTAAGTATCCAAAGACAGAACTGACTAGGTTATGACCTTGTGAGATTGGAAAGACCAGAAGAGCCATCCAGGTCTCTTCAGCAATCAGAGTCAGTAACAAAGATCACTAGGACCAGTAGCAAACCCAGGGAAGGGCAGGCACAGTGACTGAATAAACTACTTGACCCAGATTTACCTATTAGCAGAGATACAGCAATGGGTAGAGCACCAGGTTTAGAATCAGAAAGATTCATGTTCATGAGTTCAAATCCAGCCTCAGTCATTTATTAGCTGTGTGACACAAAGACCCTTAATGGCATTTGCCTCAGTTTCCTCATCTGTAAAATGAGTTGGAGAAGGGAATGGTAAGCCATGTAAGTATCTTTGCTAAGAAAACTCAAAGGGATCACGAAGAGTCACACAATGAAACAACTGAATAATAATAACTCCACAAAGTAGAATTAGAGCTCAGATTTCAAGTAGAGTCCTGATCACAAAATTCGTTGCAGTATTCTAACTTTCATCAGAATAGTGTTTTATGTCCACTTTTTTTCCTTTTTCTCAGCTTTGGCATTTTCAATACTGATTTTCTTACTCATTGTTCTACTCTGGAAACAGGTCATTCATATTTTCCAATATATTATATTTTATTCTCTTGTAATCTGTCATTTTGTGGATGAGAGAATAGCACAGATCCACCAAATAAATGATTGACCTTATACTTACTGTTTCTGTCTCCATATAAGTAACTTGACCTAATTTGGCTCATCCTATCAATTTTTTAAGCCTCTTGGTTAGCCTTTCTCACTCCTCTTGGATCAAGTTTCTGAGTCAGATAGTAACCCATCTGTTGTGTACCATTCTCACCACATGGCCCACCCAGAACCTCTGCACATGATAAATCATCTCCAATCCATCTGTCACTCCAACTTTGTGTGAAAATATACATCTGTCATACAATCGGTAGGGAGATTCTGTACATAAATTTTTCAGTTTCACACCAGATAAAGAACAATTCAAAACAGCATATATCAAGGAAGAGCCTTCTATGTGGTAGGAGTCCTGGGTAATGGAGTTATAAAGGTGAAACGTGGCTACCTTCAAAGAGCTTATGATCTAGTAGACTACAGATTTCTGTCCTTTGTTCTTGTAGACCAAAATTCCAAAGTTCATAGACAGAACTGGTATGATTCTTTGAGGTCATTGAGTCTACCATGTTCTTGAAACATTGTGGGCATCTCTGTATGAGCTCAGTATTTCTAACTTTATCTTCATAGACTATCATTATCAATTGTTATCATACATAAAAATTAATGCATAAATGAATGAAACAGCAAGCACTTATTGTGTGACAGTGATTATGCTAAGTTCTAAGGATATGGACACCAAAATGAGACAGTCTTGTCCTCAAGGAGCTTACATTCTACTTAGGGAAAATTTTCTATACAAATATTTATTATATTTATTTTAAGGGAAAATAGAAAATTAGAGCAATAATTTGGGAGTATGAGGAACTCTAGAAGAAAAGCAACGAGGTGGTGCAATGGGTAATGTTCTGGGCCTAGAATCAGAGAGACCTAAATTCAATCCAGCCTTAGAGATTTACTAGCTGTGTGATGCTAAAACAGTCTCTCAATCTCTGCCTCAGTTTCTTCGATTATAAAATGGGAATAATAATAGCACTTCCTTATATTGCTACGAGGTTCAAAAGAGATGACATTTGGCAATTGCTTAGCACAATGCCTGAAGTGTATAGATCCCTTAATAAATATGTTTCTTTTCTTCCTTTCTTCCCTTCCTCCTTCATTCCTCCTTCTCCTCTTCCCTTCTTCCTTCCTTCTTTCTTTCCTCCCTCTCTTCTTTCCTTCCTTCCTACTTTCCTTCCATTTTTTCCTTCCTTCCTTCCTGCCTTGCTTCCTTTCCTCCTTCCTTTTTTCTTCCTTCCTTTTTTCCTTCCTTCCTTTCTTCCCTTTTTCCTTCCTTCCTTCTTTACCAGTGCTGATCAACTGCAACTTCTAGTCTTAGAGAGTTTCTGAAGTCACTGAGAAATCAATTAGCTTTTCCTAAGGTCATCTGTATGTGTCAGAAAGAGTATTCATAGCTCTGAGACTAACTCTCTAGACATTATGCCAGGAGGCCTCTCTAAATATTTGCCAGGCACCCATCATATGCCAGGCATTGTTCTGAGTTCCAGAAAATATCCATTAGAAAATATAAAAGGATTTCTGCAGATGGACATTTAACTTGATCTTCTGGATCTCATGAGCCTTAGACATACTTTGGGTTCCTACCCCCAAATTAAAGAGCTCCTAATTCCAAATTCTGAATCAGGAAAGCACCAAATTGCAGGTGGTATTAGTAAACCAGAAATGATAAGTGCTACTCTTAAACATATTTTTATATGCTAATCAAAAAATACTACCCACTATCCTCATATTCCTGTACACCAAGCATAAATATCCAAGGAAAGTGTTTCTGAATTAACTAACATCATTATAATTATATCATTCATTGTTCAATCATTTTCACTGATACCCAATTCTTTCCCAAATGGAAAAACCCCATTTGGGATTTTTTGGCAAAGAAGCCAGAGAGGTTTGCCAATTCTTTCACCAGTTCCTTTTATAGATAAAGAAACAGACAAATAGAATAAAGTAAATTATCTAGGATCACACAGTAAGTGTCTGAGATCAGTTTTGAACTTAGAAAGATGAGTCTTCCTGACTTCAGATCCAGTGCCCTATCTTACTCAAATCCAAGACTAGAATTTCCAAGACAGTGGACCAATACTTGATCTGCTCACAAGCATGGCAATGAGCAACATGTCCTCTTCAACATACTTACGGTCTTACTCCCTAACTCTGGAATCTGAGGACTTGAATTCAACTCTCCTATGCAACATTGAGAAAGTAATTCAATCTCATGGGCCTTAATTGTAACCGTACAAGAAAAGAGTTGGACTAAATGATTTTGGGGGTACTTTCCATCCTCAAATCTATGATTCCATGATATCCCTACTTCCTATAAGAGTCTGTGGATTAATTCTCAAGTTCTGCTGGGGTTGAGGCAGACGGCAGCAGCTCTGGGAAAAGATGTGGGCCAGGTTTTTCTAAACTCAGCAAAGTAGACGGTTGATGTTCAGGTTTATCTGACCTAATTTTCCTGCTCTCGTGGTGCCTTGCTGAGTAGATGGATGAGTTTGTGTGGGGAGTCCTGACAGATCTGGGTGATTGGCTTCACCCCCCATAGGGAGTTCAGGGCCGAATTGTGCCACCCTGGCAGAAGAAGGGCTTGCAGCACCTGCCAATTTTCTTTGACCCTTTGACCCCAGGCAGCTTAAAATCAGCTGATGCTTATCCCATATGGTCAATAGGACCAAGCCAAGCTATTTAATGGAGTAGAACCAATAATTTTTAAGCTATACCTTTAGAAACATATGAGGGAACAAATAGTGTGTGCCTGAGAACTCATAGAAAACACTAATTTTTCCATTTTTCCATGGAGACCAACATCTGACTGGATTCATAGACACAGTGAAACTTGGTCAGATCTTGAAAAGAGCAACTTCTGCCCCAGTCTCATTGCTGAGAGCCTCTCATGATGATGGATTGCCCCCCTGAGGATATCTATCTAACTCCCTTTCCCATCCCTATTCACAGTTTTCTCTGTATTTCAGACAAATGATAGTGCCAACCAAGGTCTGCCTGGAGGAACTTGCTATTTTATTTTCTTGTCTGTCTACAAACCTTGATAGCCTCACTTACATTAACTGGAACGTGCAAATCTATGGAGGTGATTAGTGAATTAATACCCACCACCCAGCAAAGTGTTTTTTTTTTTATTTTTGTCTTTTTCTCCACAACCTGCCTCCAGCCTATCTTGCAACTTTATTCTTTGCTCTTCTTCCCCAAATCTTCCATCCTTCCAAACTGACCTTTTCTCTGTTTTTCACAAATTATACTCCACCTTTTATCTCCATTCCTCTGCACTAGATATCTCCCATGCTTCCAGAGGAACGCAACTGAAAAATGACTAACAATAACATTGAGTAATATATCAGTGTTTAGCTGAGTGGCAGATAAAATTCATTAATCTAATGACTAATAAACTAATCCAGAATAGAAGCCTTCTTCAGGATCATTCAACTAATTGGTCAATAGATATCTACTCTGTGCATCTATTGTGTTAATCACTGGAAATATAAATATAATGAATAAAAAATTTAAAAACCATTCTTACTTATAAAGAGCTTATGAGGGAAATACCCAATATCTGTCTGTTTGTCTCTCAATATGTAGGTATGTGGATATGTGGGTATATGTGTGTGTGTGTGTGTGTGTGTGTGTGTGTATCTCATAATTAAAAAGTAAAAAGGTGGTTTTGAAGGGAGACCACTAGTGATTGAAAATATCAGAAAAGTTTATATGTAGATGATGGTACTTGAGATACAGTATGAGCTTCCAGTGCATACTAAGGACCCCCAGGCCTTTCCATCTCCCTGATGCAAATTCTCTAAATATTGTGTGTTCCCCACTCAGAATGTGAAAGGTCGTTGAAAGCATCCACAAATTTGCTTTTCAGTTAGTGTTCTCGGGGCTTAGTAAGTGTTTGACACATAGTATTCAGTGTATAAATAAGTTTCCTTCATTCATTTCTCGCCCTCAGGGAGCTTACATTCTATCAGGGGAAACATGTATATTGTATATACATGATACAAATAAAGTAGATACAATGTTACCTGGGATAGAAAAGCATTAGCAGTTCATAGGACCAGGAAAGGCTGTCTCAAGAAAACAGCCTTTGAAT
The DNA here is from genome assembly GCF_902635505.1 of Sarcophilus harrisii. NCBI lineage: Eukaryota > Metazoa > Chordata > Mammalia > Dasyuromorphia > Dasyuridae > Sarcophilus > Sarcophilus harrisii. The sequence goes on along the minus strand of NC_045426.1, from coordinate 173,262,465 downwards.
TAAGTCTTGAAGACTTCCAGAAACTCCAAGAGGTAGAAGTGAGGAGGAAGAACTTTTTAGGATTGCAGGGCAAAGGCACACAGACATCCATAGTGAACAATGGGCTCCCTTAAGCCACAGGCCTCCAAAAAGTTAGCATAAGTAAATATTTCCTATTTTTCTTTACTCTCTCAAAATCCCACTGTTCTGCAGCCCCAATTCCTCCTCAGTATCTCCCCACTAATAATTAAATCTTTTCTAATTAACAAAACTCATTTCCCCATACCTTGCCCCTATCCCACATTCCTCTCCATACTACACAAGCATACTCTTTGGAGTGACTTCCCCCTCCCAAATCTGTCTTTGAGTGGTCAGTGGAATTAATCCCCCTTTTTTCTAATTATTAGCATTATAAGGAATATATTTAATCCAGGTCAAACTGACCTTTCTATGTTATATTAATTAATTAATATATTATATATATTAACCTTCTTTCTGTACATTTTTCCAAATTTTCCATTTTTTCCCTTTTTATTTAATCTTCCTCAAAAAATCATTACCATATAACAACTAACTGGAAATAAAGTCAATTGTCTAATCACTCAGGAATGAAAAAGCAAATTATGGTACATGAATAAAATGGAATATTACCGCTTTATACAAACCAAAAAATAAATAAATAAGGACTTCACAGAAGCTTTTATGAATTTATACAGAGAATAAGCAGGACCAGCAATATAAAGAAAAAAAGTGAAACGAAATTGAAGAGTATGTCTTTATGATGACCAAACTTTGAGTCTAAGAAAATGTATTTCCTTCATAGCAATGATCCAAGATTATAAATTTGCAAAATTGTATATGTTATCAGACATAATTACCATATTGATTTTTTGAATTGATTTTTTAATTTCTTTTTTAATATTTCTTATAAGGGAGAACTTTCTGAGTGGGAAAGAGACAGATACATATTTGGAAACAATTGTGATATATAAACAAAAGGCATCAATAGAAAATTAAATTTAAAAAACCTTCTACCAATATATCCTCATTTGTTGCATAAGGAAAAAACTATTTATACCCACCAACAATTACCAAAAGCATTATTGTTTTGTAAACATCTAATAAAATGATTGTTTTAAAAAATGAATGATGAATTCTAAAAATAGTGTGTTTAAATCAAGCATGACTAAGATTTATAATTCTAAACCTACAATGACTTCACTCATAGATCTCTAACCATGAAAGTCAATTAGTGATTCACCTACACCTGCTAATTAAAGAAGTCTAAAGGTGGTAAATAGCTACAGAATGGGGCTGGCACAGGTACTAACTGGCTAGGGAATCATCCATTCCTCCACCAAAGACAGTCGAGGGAGAATACTTCAGAAAATGAGTTCCCTAAAGAGCCATCAAAGTGTTATAGCTGCTCAATTAGAAAAGAAAAAAAAATCAGTCTTGTGGGAAAATGTTATTTGAATATAACTAGGAAATAAAAAGACAAATGGGCAGGGCAGTGTTACATCATTCAGAGACTTACGTAACCAAGCTGAGTAATTTTCCCATGAAATCTGGAACTGAAAAGAAAAAAAAAAATTGGAAAAAGAATTGTCAGAGACTACATGTGATTCTTTCCCCCTTTCAATTACAATAAATTTCCATAGTTTTCGACTCAGCAAAATGCTTTCACTCAAGCTTGGCAGATGAGAATAAAATAATGTGAACAATAAAATTTTGGAGATTGGATCCAAGGCTCTGACCAAAGTTAGGTCAAACTTATTCTGATGCTATTTAAATGAAATTCTACAGTATTTCTTAAATTCCTGACTCTCGGTTTCATCTAAACCAACTAAATTAAGTTGCCCCCAAATTAAAAATGGCCTCTTAGTCCCCAAACCATAAGTAGCATCACACACAACTCTCTGGTTTTCACAAGCATCAAGTACTTATAGATCTTTTTTTTTTCTTTGCCAGCCTCCTCGGCTCTCTGAGATAAAAACTGCCAGACCCTTGTATTATCCTTTTTTGCTTTGTGATCTCAAAACCCTCAAACCCACTTCTCTTTGTGATTTTCATTTTTAAAGCCTCAAGTCTACCCAAGGCATTGCCGCCTTGGAGTAAATATCAGGCTTGTGGAGACTCAAACCTCCATTTCAAAGTGCCTGCCCATGAATAGAGTCTCATTTGTGTAAGCATTTCTCCCCATTAGGCACTGCACATTTGGAGCATGAAAGAGATTTTGCTAAATTTATTTTTGCAGAAAGTGTCTCAGAGGTAGAAAGGATAAAATGAGGTGTCACCTACAAAAAGACTCCTTAATTCAGTAACCTCAGAGATAGCAGCATCTGGCCAACATCAGCATGTTACTAGCAAGAAAATCTAATGGATTATATTTAGATTTACTTCATCAGTAAATAAAACTGCCTTGAAAAACAAATTTCCCCCAAAGAATACTTAACTAACTTGTTTCAATATGTTTGATTTGTTACTCCCTTGTACTGTTATGTCTGCATATTATTACAACTAATCCCAAATGTTCATGCCAATTCGGAGCCCTATTTGTTGAACTTTTGAGCTGTCTTTCTCATCTTTTGAGAGAATTTGTATTTGGTGTGAAAATACAATATTGCTTCCTTATATTCAAAATACAGATCCAATCATTGTTAACTATTCTTTCTCTTCACTTCTTTCAAGATTTCTTATATTTTTCAACCATTTTTTCAAATTGTTTCTCCTCTTTCCTTGTTTTTACTACCAGCCTAGCCTTTCTTTGACCTAGTCCTTTTAGCCAATGCTTCCACTCCTTTCTCTTCTGATACTTGCATCTCCTTCCACAACCAAGTTCCATACCTCAGTTCTAACCAAACATAAAATCATAAAATCCCTGAATTAAAGATCATCTAGTTTATTGTAGAAGAAACAGAGGCCCTGAATGATGAAATTATTTATCTAGGTGATATGTACAAGTAGAGGTAGGACAGGAAAAAACAATAAAAGTCTGAAAAGGCACTCGGTGTTTTTTTCATACTCATGAACCTCCTCCATCTACAAAAGGGATGTTGGGAAGAATCTTCTCATATCTCTTCTTTGAGGCTATACTTATTTTTTATAATTTTGTTGCATTTATTTTTTTTTGTTATTTTGTGGTTATTTTTTCCATTTACTTTGTTGTAATCATTGTGTGTATTGTTTTTTTGGCTTTGCTTACTTCACTCACTATTAGTCTATGTATATTTTCCCATGTTTTTCGGTATTTGCCATATTCATCATTTCTTACAAAACAGTATTGTCTTACATTTCTTTCATTCATGTATCATGGTTTATTTATCCATTCTTCAATTGACAGACATCTACTTTTTTACCACTAGCTCTTACATATCCAACTTAATAACAAGGCAAAAGCAAGAATAATTATGTTTTCATAACATTATATAATTATATAAGTTTTATATTTTATAACATTATAAAAGTATATGTTAACATAAAATGAATGAATAATCAACAAATCATAATCCACTCCTAACCCAGGTCACATTTTCAGTGATACATATAGTATGTGCATACTTACACATATACTAGCAAGAGTATACATTCAATACACACATACACAGAAACCTAGTAAGGAAGCACACAAATGAAGAAAATCCATATATTCAAAGTAATTATGGACTTTATTCCTATTAAGTCCTGATTCAATTCCACCACTTTTCCAATTCATTTTTCAATGCTTCATTTCATCTTTTTTTTTCCTTCTGTGAGTCCCAAAAGGAACTCCCAATACGTTGTATTCATCCACAAATAGAGCAGATGCATTGTGTACCCTTCCCTCTAAGAGCTTTCTTTAAAACCTTTACTCCCTTCAGTATCTATCTACACCACATAAACCCTTTTTTCTACTAGCATCTCCCTTTCTGCTTCTCATCACTCTGGGCAAATCTGTTCTTCAATTTTTGAACTGGTGAAACAGTGACAAGCTCTTTTAACTCACAATCTTCCTTGAAAAAGTCTCTGAGATTGTGTTGTGCTATTATTGTGACAAGCAATTTTCTTAAGGTAGAAAAATGCAGAGTTCCTTAGATTAGTTCTCTAGTCAGTGTAGACATGACCATACAATTCCTCATTCAAGATTCTTCATTCTCCAGTAAGCTCACAGAATATGATAAGAGCACAGCAGTTGCTCTTATTCCCCCCTCATACCAGAAGAAACAGCAGAGAACTTGACATCTCTGAAAGATTTCATTTACTTTAAATTCTAGGGGGAGTAGACAATAGTTGAAACTATAGAAGAGTTTTTTTTCTCTTTCAATCAACAAGTTTCCAGGTTTATCTTCAGCTATCAGCAAAGTAATACTTCTAAATCAGGAGGCTCCAAATACCATAAATTGAAGCCTTAATCGTAACACTGTGGATAGGGAGCAGAGTCTAGAATCAGGAAGACCTGAGTTCAAAAGCAGTCTCAGACTCTTAGTAACTACATGACCCTGCACAAGCTACTTGACTTCTGTCTGCCTCAGTTTCCTCAAATGGGAAATACAATAGCACTTGCCTCCCAGAGTTGTTGTGAGGATCAAATGAAATATTATTTGCGAAAGCACAGTGTTTGGCACAGAATAGGACCTATATAAATGCTTATTTTTCTCCACCCTCTATCCTGTAACATATGATCTTACCTACTCCTATTTTCTAAGTCCTGGCTGCTAGGATCTTTACCACTTCCAATGGCTCCTATCAGAGCCTCCTGTTATTCAGTAATTCATGTTTCTCTTATGAATAAAACTCATGAAATCCAGTTTTCTATTAGTTATGAAATCAGTAATCTTTATTCAATCTTCCCACATTCTCCAAACAATTAGGTATTTTACCATTTTGTGAATATTGACCTCTCAAACTTTTAAAAAAGAAACATGTAAATAAATAAGGAATGACAATGCTCTGCAACCTCAATAATTTTTCTGACTCACATAGGCCCTCTTGGTCTTCTTTCTGATCCTCCTGATAATATTTATTTGTCCTAACATGTTGAAGGAAAAACTGTTTCTTTTTAGAAACGAATTTTATGCATTTCTCATCCACCAGAATTATTCTTTTTTGCCTCTTTCTGCAATCAAAATGCATGTATATGAAAGGTCCACATCTTACTCCTGTCTGGATTTCTATAACATTTAGAGTTGAATCACACAAACCAACTCTTAAATCTATAATTTTGGCAGAATGTGGAATTTGTGTGAGAACTCCCTTAACTAATTCAGATTATCACCTAATCTGCAATTGATTGTCTTGGAAATTTGTCTGGTTTATTGGAAAGTAAAGTAATTTCCCCATTATCATATGATGAACAGGTGTAAAGTTGATACTTGAACTCAATGTCTTCCTAGCTCTGAGACAAAAATACTTTGAATTTTTTTAAATTTATCATATATTTTTCTACCTTTATATATTCAAATATACCATCTTGAGGGGGGGAAAATCTAGTTTTCATGCAACATAATATTTGAAATGAATCCCAAAAGACTTCAAATTTTCTCTTTCCATACATGAATAATAAGATTTCCTTATCTGCTAAATTCAAGGTCCCCTTTGAATTTGAGGTCCAAGACAAATGGTCCTCCTTTTGCACTTAGACATACCAGCATCAATAACCATACTCTGGGACCCTGATTCAGGCCTAACACTTTTTTCATTTCATTTCATCCTTCTTCCCTCAGTCCCATAAAGAACTCCCAGAATATTGTTATATATCCACAAGTAAATCAAATGCACTGCATGCTCTCTGCCCTCTAAGAACTTTCTTAATAGATCCATCAAGTTCAACTTTATGCCCTTGTTGTGCCAGGTAAATTACATTCAAAGATGCCAAATCTAAGTTTTAAACTCTTAGTTTTGTCATATTCTCCCAAGAGTCAGATTTAACCACTTGATCTTCTTCTCTCTTTTTTCTGGTAGATATTTTAAAATGTGGGAATAGCAGGTTTGGGAAGAAGGAAAAGGAAAAGGAAAAGTTGGGGGAAATGAATGGATTAAAAAATTCAGAATCAATGTCAGCTACACACAAGCAAATACATAAACAAACATGCTATATTGTCATGGTTGAAAAGTTGTGGGAATGTCTTCTGAGTCCACTAATGTCAAAGTATCCTCCTCTGGAAATAAGATATAATGACAAAAAAAAAAACAGATTGAAAAGTAGAGTTCCTGAAACTCAATAAAAGAATAGTTTTGTTGTTATTTGAGTTGTGTCCAGTTATTCAATACACCATTGGAGGTTTCCTTAGCAATATTGGCCATTTCTTTCTCCAACTCACTTTTACAAATGAGGAAACTGAGACATCTACATAGTCAAGTGACTTACACAGGTTACTGAGCTGAGTTAATATCTGAGGCTCAATTTGGACTCCTGAAAATGAATCTTTCTGATTTGACACCCACTGCTCTAATCTGCTGCACCACCTAGTTATCCTTGAAAGAGTAGTCTAATAGCTAAAAACAGAACAAATCTTGATGTAAATTCAGCTGGCTTGAGGAAACCTTTCAACTGATTCCATCTATTTCAAGAAAGAGGTAGACTGATATTTAGGTATCTCTCTTTACAATTTTCAAACTTCCCCCCTCCTTAGGAAAATATACTTTCTTTAATTTCTTACTCTTGATCCAGAGAGACTAAGCCTTCAAACCCATTGATGATCTCTTCTATGTAACTGGCAACTACAATCTACCTGACAATAAATCATACACATATGTAGCCGGGGATGAATTACAATATCAGAATGACTTTTCCTTTCAAAATGATAACAGACAGTTGCTTATACTGTGGCCTCGGTTAGTATATTTGAAAACTATAGAAATTAATCCTTACAGGGAGAGATTTCAGTTATACCATTCATATATTCACTTTCAAATTGCTCTTCTGATATAACCTAATAAAGGTCAACTGAAATCTTCAACTCCTTTGCCTGCTACACCTACTGTTGGCTTGACCAAAAGAGCTTGTGCCCTCTCAGGGAAGAGTCCAAGACATAAAAGATTAACAAGAGAATTCGACCTTCTCTTGCTTATTCAGGGGCATTTAATCAGCTCATTAATTTTTATACACTCTCATTTCCATCTCATTTCTTTTTCTTTCAATTAAACACTAGTCCGTCCTTTTTCAAAAATCAACAATAATATTTATTGCTTTAGAAATCAACATTAGTTTGTAGGAAAGAGGGGTACATGAGGGGTGGGAATGACAGGAAATACCCTTACCTAGAGAAATTGATCAGCAAGATCCTTGCTTCCAAATCCCCAAAGGAGGGGTCACCAAAAATGGGTGGGGGGGGCAGAGATCTTCCCAAATGACTAGGGGACAAGTTTTTCTTGTTCTCAAAGAGAATTTAATTGCTTTGCCAATAAGAGCCAAGGTTCTTGTTCTTTCTAGGTGTGGCAGTGTTCCCCTTAGGCTGAAAGACCATTCACAATTTTCTCTGGGTGCTTGTCAGAAGTGTTGCTCCAAAATAATTTAAAAGAAATATAAACCTAGATAATTACAGAAAACAGTAAAGACTGCCCTCCTCATAACAGAGAGACAATAAACAGATGTTCAAAATAAGAAATTCATTTTTTGATGTGATCAATGTGGGAATATGTTTTATTGGACTGTGTTTTTGTGATATAGGATTTCTTTCTTTCCTTACTTCTTTTTTCTTTTTTACTCCTTCCTTTGTTTTTTGTCTCTTTCCTGCTTTTCTTTTTCTTTTTTTTTTTATTTCTATGAGTGGATGTAGGTAAAAAGGAGGGGAAAAAATGAGTTTGTTTATTGGAAATAAAAACAATAGAATAATGATCCAGAGCTGTTGTAACTATCCTGTTGCAATCTGAGGTATGCAACTCCCTCAAGCATAGGGCTGCCTAAATGTGGATTTGAATCCTAAAGGCCTATCATATTTTTGATGTAGTAATTGGACTCCTAAAATTTTCCTCCAAACAGCAGACTCCCTCTAAATATTTCTGGAAATGACAGGCGCAGAAAATTACTGTACAAATATCTCAAAACCTTTGTGGTCTACTGCACACAGAACTGACCCTCAACAAAATTGTGGTGTGGGTCTGAAATTTGTCTCTGTTCCCTTTCTTTTCCCAGGTACCCAGTTTTTCAACCTGCCTTCATATCTGGAGGAGAGAATGAGAATTCCCTAAAAGTTTAGTATAAATTAGTACAATGAATTACCCTTCCCAGGAGCATCTGTACCTTAATAACTCACAAGCTCACACAGCAAGGTTTTCAAAATACTTTCCTCACAATAAAGACAGGTAGCTCAAAGAATTATTATCCCCATTTTTACAGAAGAGGAAACTAAGGTTCAGAGATGGAAAGTGATTTGCCCCACCATCACATAGCTAGTATCGGGGCTAGAATATAAACTCATGTATTCCAACACAAATATATTTTTCATTATATTTTGCTACCTTTTCAATTACAGAACCCAAAGAAATGACTTTCTGATGGCGAAATTTCAAACACCATATCATCTATGTGAATTAGGTATTTCCTAGCATTGAGGCCTCCCAGGACCTCTCAAAATGTACCACAGAGGTAAATTTCTATATCAGTCATTCTGAAAGCCAATCCTCAGTTCTTAGTTTCTGGGTTTGCACAATGCAATATTCTTTCCTAAGTTGTGGATTACTTTTCACTAGCCCAAGGAGATAGTGAAAACTTATTCCCACAAAATATGCTATCCAATAGTTTTTAGCTTTTCAGGTAGACAATTGAGTACCCATGGCTTCAGAAAAAGGCTCTGGTCCCAATATAACAGCACAAAGAACTGAAGAATGTGACCAGTCAGTAGTAAATGTACTGGTTCTAATATCCTAGGGTTGGGAGGTTGTTTATTTAGCAGGGTAGTGTCCAGAATCCAAGTGTTTCCATATGCAAGTTAGAAACTGCCCCTCAGCCAAACCAATGAGCAAGTTGACTCTTGGCTCTTGTCTCACTATTGTTATTCCTTTGAAAAGATGGATTAAGAATGCCCTCTACTGATTCTATGCTGTTTGCACAGAGGTAGAAGGTAGAGGGAAGAAAGGTGAGGTGAGTTCACAGAATGGGTTTCACTCTTAATAAACAAAGGGTGAATACTGCAAAGTACTGTAACATCTGATCAGGAATCCGATAAAAACACTTGTAGGACCATCCTGAATGAGTTTGTTTTCTGTTGCCCTGAAAGTAATTCCAGTCTTTTTTAAATTATTCAGTAACTGCTGGATTCATATTATGTTAATGTAACGCAAAGAAACAATAACAATTCAGTGGCATAAAATCTGTAACACAACACCAATTTACAGTCCTAAGCTTCTCTGGTTCATTAAATCACAAAGATCACTTTTTCTCGAGAGGAAGTTGGAAAATATAACACAGCAATTCTACCCTGCAAGCAACTGATCCCAACTCCTCCTCGGCAAGGAATGACTTTCCAAAGTTATTAATTTCCCTCCCTCCCATTATACTTAACTGAGAAGTGATGACATTACTGCCCCCAAGCTCCATTCCTGCATTGGGTATCTACAACTGAGAGATGCATTAAAAGGTAAGTAGCAAGAGAAGGAATAGAAATAGAGAAGCAATTAGTTTTCCCCCTTAAAGGGACTAGGGAGTTGTCCTAGTTATTTTTTATGGCTCTAAATCTTTGTGAATCTTTAGATAATTCAACCCATTCAGAGTTTTACAAAATGGAAGTTTTTTTTTAATTTTTCAGGAATTCAGAACAGAGAACACACATATGAAATGCATCACACATCCATGAGGAACACACTAAAAAATTTAAAATAGGACAGTAGCTACCATCTTGGGTTACCATATAAAATAGACACTATCACAGACATACGTACCCAGAGAATACCGACTTTCCCAAATATTTTGCATTTCTAAATTAAACTCAAACTTTAACTAATTAAAATTCAAATAACCAGAATCTCAAATTACTCAGATTTCCCCTACCAATGCAGCTTATGGAGAAAGTCAAACTACAATTTTTAAGCTAATATTAGACATTTGCTATTAAAAGAATTCTGGAATGCATTCTACCTGAACAGGACACTTGCAGCCCAAGAGCCTGTACTTTCTATTACTATATCTATAACAAATAAGAGTACTTTGGAGATGGGAAAGGACATTGACTTAAGGTTCAGAGACAATGAGTTTAAATCTATGCTCTGCCACTTGCTGGTTATTTGATAATAAATTTGGGCCTTATTTCTCAGTGCCTTAACTTCCTTATCTATAATATGAAGAGAGTCAGACACCATATTCCTTTCAATTCATGACCCCAGATCAGACCTTTCAAGAGGAAAATCTATCATTTTCCCTATCATAAAAATGACAAAACCATCTCTGATATCCATCTCAAAAACTCATAAAGGAAAAGATAAAAAAGGGAGCAAAGACACACCTATTTGGTTGGCTAACATGACAGAAAATGAAAATGACAAATGTTGGAGGGAAAGTGGGAAAAAAAATTGGAACACTGATGCATCATTGGTGGAGTTAGGAAAATTGTCTAACCATTATGGAGAGCAATTTGGAGCTATGGCCAAAGGACTAAAAAAGTGTGCATTCCCTTTGTCCCAGACCACTACTAGGGTTGTATCCCAAAGAGATCAAAATAAAAGGAAAAAGACCTATTTGTACAAAAATATTTAAACAGCCCTTTCTGCCATGGCAAAGAATTGGAAATCAAAGGGATTCCAAACAATTGGGAAATGGATAAACAAGTTGTGATATATGATTGTAATGCAATATTATAAATGATGAGCAGGATGATTTCAAAAAAACCTGGGAAGACTTATATGAACTGATGCAAAGGGAAGTGAACAGAACCAGGAGAATATTGTACACAGTAACAGCAAGATTGTACAATGATCAACTATGAATAATTTAGATATTCTCAACAATACAATGATCCAAGACAATTTCAAAGGTCTTAAAATGTAAAACGTTACCCACCTTCAGAGAAAGAACTGATAAAGTATGAATGCAGATCAAAGCTTTTTAAACTTTATTTATTACCATGAGAGTTTCTTCAGTCTATGTTTTCTTTTGAAACATGGCTAATATGGAAATATATTTTACACGACTGCACCATATAATCTAATAAAAATTATTTGCTTTCTCAAGAAGGGGGAAAGAATGAGAGAGAATTAGGAGTGCAATTTTTTTAATTTAAAATTTTCACATATTTTTGAGAGGAAAGCAAAGAAAAAATATTTCAATAAAAGAGCAAAGAACCAAGAAAGAGACTAAGTCAAGAAGAAAAAGCAAGAAGACAGTATTTAATGCCATATATGACATTGAAAAGCTAAGTCATTTCTTTTCCTGACAGAGGCCTGCTTAATTGAGAGAAACCACATGCCAGTCACTTTCAGTGCCTAAATCAACCTTGCCAAACAAACTTAATTCAGGCCTTTAATTCAGACTTGTCAGGCCCCCTCCATTGTGCAGAATGATTTTTCCAATTAAACATGACAAGCATTTCACTGAGGCCTCCTCTTCTGGCATAGAGGAGAGTCCTGAAGAATGAGACTTCACACAGGTGCTGACACTTCTTTTGTCATATAAGCATCTCTGGACAAACAACACGGAGGACAAGCTTGACAGAGCTTTCCATAGACATCAATCACTCCAGTTCTTTTACCTTGCTTACACCAGGGTGCTTCCTCCCCCTCCAGGCCTCTTTCAGAACAAAAACCCTCAAATTTGATTCTGTGCAGGTACTGAAGCATTCAAAGAGATTTTAGGGGGTTTGTTTTCTTTTGGTTTGGTTTGATTTGGGCTTGATTTGGTTTGGTTTTTAATGAATGACATTGATTTCCTGAAGTCCTACTGCTATGATGAGTAAAATGTTTGTTTTTCAAGACTGAAAAGATTCCACTAGCACAATAAGGCAAGAGTTATTAGAGAAAAAACATTATTGTTAAATGGCGAAAAGTCTCCCAGATCTAGGCTCTGCATTTAACTCTCAGATTTATTTTATACTTTATTTATTTTAGCTTATTTATAATTTATAACATAGTATTTTATGATATAATATTTATTTGACACATGTTCATATATGACATATAAATGGCATAGTTTATAATTTTTTCTCTCTTGGGAATAAGTGAATTTCCTTATTCATTCCTCTTCCTCTTCCTTACTCCTACTTCATAGGTAAAGACTGAATGAGATGATAATTGTAAAGAGCTATATAAATGTTAGCTAATATAATTATTATTATTATTATTTTAGTTAACATAAGTTAAGGCATTCCCAAAAAAGTAACAATAGATTAACACAGGACTTTTCATAGTACAAACAACAAAAGACTACTGTATTTACCAGATCTCCTCTGTATGGGTGCCTTTATCTGTTGATGACTCAATTTACCCTCTCCTTCTTTTTCTGAGATCAACTCTGGGGGCTTTCAATTTCAACTCCTGCCCCCAAAGGAATTCATCTGCACATTTCATAGACCAAGAATCTGGGATTCATCAATATTAAGGAGACTTTATTTAGTATTCATCTTTCATACTACTATGTACCAGTCTCTCTTAATTCAACAAAGTTGTTCTCCATCCTATGGCTAAGTCACTCTTAGGGAAGAAAAGCTTCAGATCGTAAATTTAGAATGATCATAGATTTGGATATAAAGGAGACTTTAGAAGCCATTTATTCCAACTCCATATTATAGATGAGGAAATTGAAGCAAGAGGTTAATTGACTTGCCCAAGCAAAAGCCAGCATTAAGACCTAAGTCTACTAAATCTAGTACCAACATACTACCCTAGAGACTGTGTGTGTGTGTGTGTGTGTGTGTGTGTGTGTGTGTGTATAATCTACTCTTTTTAATTGACAAATAAATTGAGGGCAAAGAGGTTAAATGATTTACAAAATTTGTAAATATGCCAGAATATGAACCCACGTGTCTTCTGATGGCATAATTCTTTCTAATCTACCAAGACATACAAGCAACTTACAATAAGGCTTGCTATCCATTCCCAGGTTCAGTCACAGAAACTCTCATTTCAAGCAGAGGACACTGCAAGTCTTATCACATTGGTAAAGCAGTTGCTTACATGGTGTGATTCAAGGGCAGGCTGAACAGTAGATCCAGCCAAATATTGGCCCCATTGTCCCCACTCTGATATTCGTTCCTTTGGATCCCCTCTTTCCCTAGAAGCATCACACCTTATGAGATAATACTTTGATTGTGCTTGGAGAAAGAGATAATTTACACATCAATGCATAGATTTAAAGTTAAAAGTAACACGAGAGGTCCAATCCAACTTCAGCAAAGTGACTAATCTAAGTCCTCACAAATAAGAAGTTAATGGAATCAGATTTTGAGCCTGGGGGGTTGTGGCTACAGAAGGAATGCTCTTCCCTCTACAATTTGTGGGCCTGATGGGGAAGCACATTGGAAAATAGCAAGAATGAAATAAAATTAAGATGTCAACCTCAGTCTTTCCTAAAATAATCTATCATTGCCTCTCTTTCTGTATCTTTCACTCCTTTTCTTTGTCTGTCTGTCCCTTTGTCTTTCTATCTCTATCTTTTAGTTTCTCTTTTTCTATCTTGTTCTGTCTCACTGTCTGTCTCTCACTCACTTTCTACTTCCATTTGAAGACTACAATTCCATTCAATAAACTTTTATTAAACACCTACTATGTGAACCCTCACTTTCCCCCTGTACCTTTTTGATGGTTATCTTATGTCTCAGATATATTCCCTTTTTGCCTCCAGAGTACATCTCTTCATGCACCAATGTCTGAATGAAGCCCTTCCTAATCCTTTAACTACAAGTGCCCTCTCTCATAAACTTCCTTGAATCTAACTACTTTGCATGTATTTACTTTTAATAGCTTTATATTTATGTTGAATATATTTTTATATGTGGCAAGAGTCAGAAAGATCTGAGTTCAAATCCAGCCTCAGATACTTAGCAATATAACTCTGAGCAAGTCACTTAACTCTGTCTGCTTTGGTTTCCTCAAGGTAAAATGAGATAACATTTGTAAAGTGCTTCACAAACTTTAAAGTATTATATAAATGCTATCTATTACACTTATTAATGATTATTTTTGTATATTTAATATATTCTCCTCATTTAAAATGAATAAGCACCTGCTGGCAGCTGCATATAGTGATATAATAGAGTACCAGACCTAGAATGAGAAAAACTCATCTTTCTGAGTTCAAATCTGGCCTCAGGCCCTTACAATGTGATCTTGGGTAAGTCACTTAATCCTTTTTGCCTCAGTTTCACCATCTATAACATGAGCTGGAGAAGGAAATGGCAAACTCCCACTAGTATCTTTGCTAACAAAACCCCAAATGGGGTCATGAAGAATTGGACACAATTCAAACAACTGAACAACAGTAATAATACATTTGTGCAGTAATCCTGCACTGGAGACAGAAACTTAAAAGCAAAATAGTTAGGGCAGCTAGGTAGTGCAGTGGATAGAGCACTAGCCCTGAAGTCAGGAGGACCTGAATTCAAATATGACCTCAGACACTTAATGTTTCTTGGCTGTGTGACCCTGGGTAAGTCACTTAACCCCAATTGCCTTAGCTTTAAAAAAAAGGTGAAATAATCCCTGCCCTCAAGAAGCTTACATTTTCCTTATGGAGAAGAGAGAGAAATGCAATTTATAAACAAGTAGACAGCACATAACATAAGATGTATTGTAAATAGGTTAGTTGGAATATAGATTAAAAGAAAGTAATAAATAGAGAAAAGATCACATAAGTTGGATAGTTGGAATCTTATGAGACTTTACTCTAAACTTCTTTCTCTTTGCTCTAATTCTATAACTTCTTTCTCTTTGCTCTAATTCTATAACATTTTTATTTTTAGATGTGGAATTCCATGGCTGTGAAAAAACAGGAAAAGAAAGGGGAAAAGGTTTATTTCCATATCAAGAATATATGCCCTAAAATCCCACTGTGTATTATGTGATATTGATTTCAGGTTCTTTAACAAACTGTGTGCAGATGCAAGAGCTGTTAAGAGTACATGTTCCCCCATAAACGTGCTAACTCAGAAACTGTCATAAATATGTGTCCTAAAATCCTGCTGTGTATTATGTAAAGTTGATTTCAGATTCTCTAACAAACTATGTGCAGATGCAAGAGCTGTTAAGAGCACATGTTTCCCCATAAATGTGCTAACTCAGAAATTGCATTTCATAGATTTAGTGAGAATTTACAGCCTTTCTTTTCTACTGATAACAAAGAAAGGAAGAAGCACAATTGAGTAACTGCTTTTGCTGCTATCCAGAGTCTTCTGTGGGAATTTCGCATTCATAGGGCTTTAGAAATGGTGATGAAGCATGTAAAAAGGTAAGCAATGGATGGGTGATTTAAGGGATTCTTCCAATCTCCAAATCCAGATGTCTCACTTGGTTCTAGCCCTGTTCTTTCCCTGATTTTTTTCCATGGTTAAGGATCTGAAGTTGTCCTATTTCCTATCAGTAAGCTGGGCTTCTTCCATTCTGGGTTCCTAACTGCACAGGATCCTTAAAAATTCATTTTACAGATGAAGAAACTCACCTTTGTTAGGGTAACATAGCTAGAAATATCTGAGGCTTGATTTGAATGCAAGAACATGAGTTTTCCTGACATAAGGCCCAGAAATCTATCCACTATACCACCTAGCTGCCCATGCTTCAATACAATAGGCGCTTTGGTAATGCTTGATGATGACAGATTGATTGGTTGATTGATTACCAAATATATACTGTCAATATTCATTATCAAATACTGTCTCCTCTATGAAGCTTTCTGGTATCCATAGAAATGTGGAAATAGAAAGGATAGATAGGTGATACAGTGGGTAGCAAGCTGGCCTTGGAATCACAAATGCCTGAGTTCAAAGTCAGACACAGGCAGATCATTTAACTTGTCTGCCTCAGTTTCCTCCATCATTAAATAGAGATTAAAAACAGCACCTATCTCAAAGGGTTTTTGCAATTATCAAATGAGATAAGCACACACAAAAGAGATTAGCATAGCACCTGGCACACAGTAAACCCAATATAGTGCTAATTCCTTTACCTTTCCATAATTAGCAGTGATCTCTACCTACTCTTAACTACTATATTTATTTCAATTACCCAGTGGGAAAAGTCTCAAGGGAAAAAAAAGATTGGAGAAGGTGAGGTTAGATGAGAAAAGACAATAATTAACATAGCAGCTATACTTTGAGCTCTAGGAGATCAGCCAAGTCCCCCATACTAAGGGGAGCCATAGTACTTTTCCTGTTTCTGTGTCAGTGCTTGCCACCAGTGATGTGATTTATGATGTCCTTGCTCTAATGCAGAAACAGAAGTGTCTATTGAGAGCTAATACTAGCTCTGTTGGAAAGGCCTGGAGAGACTTACACGAACTGATGCTGAGTGAAATGAGCAGGACCAGGAGATCATTATATACTTCAACAACAATACTATATGATGACCAGTTCTGATGGACCTGGCCATCCTCAGCAAGGAGATCAACCAAATCATTTCCAATGGAGCAGTAATGAACTGAACCAGCTACGCCCAGAGAAAGAACTCTGGGTGATGACTAAAAACCATTACATTGAATTCCCAATCCTTATATTTATGCCCACCTGCATTTTTGATTTCCTTCACAAGCTAATTGTACAATATTTCAGAGTCTGATTCTTTTTGTACAGCAAAATAACATTGTGGTCATGTATACTTATTGTATATCTAATTTATATTTTAATGTACTTAACATCTACTGGTCATCCTGCCATCTGGGGGAGGGGGTGGGGGTAAGAGGTGAAAAATTGGAACAAGAGGTTTGGCAATTGTTAATGCTGTAAAGTTACCCATGCATATATCCTGTAAATAAAAGGCTATTAAATAAAAAATAAAATAAAAAAAAAGACTAGCTCTGTTGGAGGACACAAGGGCAGGACTACAAGGCAGAGGCTAGAGTGACTGTTTAACCCATTGCCCTCAATTTACCTTGTTTTCATTAAATGTCTTTCATGTGTTGATCTAGTTTGGTGTGCAAGAGAAGACCCAGAAGAGGATAGCTGCTGACCCTAAGAAGCACCTCATATGTAACAAGTGGTAAAGAGCTTCAGAGTCAAACAGGGGTCCATCTTTGCCCAGGGTCATTCATTTGGGCTGAGCTTTTGATCCCAGCATCACAGAACCTCAGAGTTGGGAGAGACCCCAGAGGCCACCTAATCTAACCTCTAGCTAAACAAAAGACCCTCTACAAAAATTCTAACAACTGTCAGTCCAGCCTTTGATTAAAGACCAATGAATGAATCTCGTATTGCCCCAGGCAGTTCTTTCCACTTGGAGATAACTCTAAGAGTTCGGAAAATTTTTCTTACATCAAACTTAAATCTACTTATCAACGTTTCTCCTCTAATTCTGCCCTCTAGGGCCAAGTTATAACTTCTACTAAAACCTTTCAAACACTTCAAGAAAACTATCCCACTGGTGAAGCTCTCCACCCTCAAAAATTTCCCTTCAGCCAGAATACTCTTTTCCAATTGTAAAAAATTCTTTAAGGCTTACCACTTTTTTCACAACAATCCTATAAAAAACACAGTTATCACCTTTTAACAGATGTAGAGACTCAGTAATATTAAGTTACTTGTTCATAGTCACACAATTACATCTTTAGCTGCCTCAGCCTTGAGATTCTTCACTATTCTAGTCATCCTCCTCTGGATATTCTTTTTGTCAATTTTTTCAGTCATGTCTGATGCTTTGTGATCCCATTTGGAGTTTTCTTGGCAAAGATACTGAAATGAGCTGCCATTTCCTTCTTCAGCTCATTTTACAGATGAGGAAACTGAGGCAAACAAGATGAAGTGACTTGCCCAGGATCACACAGCTAATAAGTGTCTGAGGCCATATTTGAATTTAGGAAGATGACTTTCCCCAACTCCAGGCCTGGAATTCTATGCCATCTAACTGCCCTGGATATTTTCTACCTTATTAATATCTTTCTTCAAGTTGCTCAGAACTGAACTCAATATTCAAGATATAGTCCAACTAAAACAGGATACAACAGGACCATTACTTTTAGTACTAGACACCAAACTTCTTAATACAGCCTAAGATCACAAGTTTTCTGAGCTGCCACAATAATAATAGTTTTATAATTATTATAAATTATTATTTAAAATGACATATTTACTTTTATATAGTGCGTAATATGTGTCAGGCACTATGCTAACACTTTACAAGTTTTTTCTCATTTGATCTTCACAACGCTTGGGAGGTAGGTACTGTTATTATCCTCATTGCCCTCAAACTTGCCCAGGTTTACACAACTAGTGTCTAACCTGGATCTGAACTCAGGCCTTCCTGACTCCAAGCCCAAGATTCTATCCACTGAGAATCTTGCTGTCTCCTAGATCTACCATTATTGACTTTTCATCAAATCGAGTTGAGATAGACTCTAATGCAAAGAATGTATGGATGACAGAAGCAGTATGGTATATGCTGTGCAATACTCAATGCTTCGAATGAGATCTAAATTAAAATTCTCATTCTGTTAATCAATTAATTGTGTGTCTATGAACAAGTAATCTTTCTGAGTCTGTTTTGTCATCTGCTAAGTGAGGATAGTAAATATATTTGTGCTTTATATAGGATTGTTATGAAGAAAGTGGTAAGCCTTGAAGAACTCTACAAATGTAAGTTATTATGATAACAGGGGTACTTTCAGACCACAGAACAAGGAGAAAAAGAGAATAATTTGCAAATAGACATTATGAAATGGATTATCTTTCCTTGTCTATGCATCAGGTCTGCTGTGAATGGCTCCTCTATGTCACAAGAAGATTGGCATTGCAGCAGAAATGCTGGAGTTCATTTGCACTATTATTCTCCAATGCAGATAACTCCCCATGCAATTTTCATTTTCAACACATTATCATAAGCTTATCTTTTCATTTGCCTCTTATAATTTCTTATGCCTATAAACAGCACTAACAACAGATTTATATAGTGCTTTAAAACTTGCAAAGTACTTAACAAATATCTGATTTTATGCTACTAGGGAGACTGAGATGAGTGGATCTTCAACTCAGAAGTTCTGAGCTTCAGTAAAGTTAAAACCAGTTGGGCATCCATATTAACTGTGCTACAAATACAATGAACTTGGAGTCACCAGACATTCTGATGAAGGACAAAGTAGCCTCCATCAGAAAAAGAACAGGTCAAAGCTTCCATGCTGATGAACTGGGATGTCAGCCTGTGAAAGACAGCTGCACTTCCAGTTTTATTGAAATAAGAAAACTCAGTCTCAAAAAAAAAATTCTAGGAATAATCCAGTTCAGTTTTTTTTTTTTGTTATTGTTGATGTTTTACTTCAAAAAGATAATGTGTACATTCATATTAGCCAAGAATTACCGCACTATTTCAATCCCTTCTTTGTAAAAAGGGAGGAACTACAGGTGTCCAATATTGTACATTGTGTCCAATATTGTGTACATGTTTTAGAAAGAAAAGAAAAAGCACAGAATAGTCATTGAGTTTCAACTCTCGTTCCTCATTTGTCTGTTTCTCTTATTTTACACTACTGATTAATTTTTTCCAGTTGCTTTTCTCTTCTTGAATCACTGTTACAAGGCTCTCAGGATAATTAAAGGGGGAAAGATATATTTAAATATGAAGATGATTTTTAAATGAAAATGATATGAATTAAGATAATATTTTAAAGACTGAAATTATTGTGATTTTTAAAAAAAGAATATGCCACTAATATGAATATGTTCTTATTGATTTATCAAATCAGTTAAGGTCATAAATTAGCAAAATTAATTTTATTCCATCTAATGCAGACCATTAGGAAAAATCAACAAGGTTTCTAGCATTCAAGCCAATATATAATACATTAAAAGAAGATATATTTTCTTTTTTTTAATTTTTTTATTTATTTAATAGCCTTTTATTTACAGGTTATATGTATGAGTAACTTTACAGTATTAACAATTGCCAAACCTCTTGTTCCAATTTTTCACCTCTTTCTCCCCACCCCCTCCCCCAGATGGCAGGATGACCAGTAGATGTTAAATATATTAAAATATAAATTAGATACACAATAAGTATACATGACCAAATTGTTATTTTGCTGTACAAAAAGAATCAGACTCTGAAATATTGTACAATTGGCTTGTGAAGGAAATCAAAAATGCAGGTGGGCATAAATATAGGGATTGGGAATTCAATGTAATGGTTTTTAGTCATCACCCAGAGTTCTTTCTCTGGGCATAGAAGAAGATATATTTTCAATTAATTATGTACAAAAGAAACTAAAACATCAGGGGCATTGTGGGTTCAGTGCTGGAAAAGCCTCTTCTTAATTTTCACATGACCACTTTGTTCCAAGATGTTGTTGCTCATTCAATTTCAATCATGTCTGACTCTTTGTGACTCCATTAAAGATTTTCTTGGCAAAGACACTGAAGTGATTGCCATTTTCTTCCCCAGGTCATTTTACAAAAGAGGAACCTGAGGCAAGCAGAGCTAAGTGACTTGAGCAAGGTCACACAACTAATAAGTGTCTGAGAACAGATTTGAACTCAGATGTTTCTAATTCCAAGCCCAACACTTATCCACTGTGCCAAAATGACAACCTATAAATTTGATGGCAATTGGTTCAGAGATTCTACTGCTGAGTAGTCTCAATGTCTGTGAATCCAGTTTTTCTGGGGAAAGAAAAAACGTGATGTATTATAGGAAGGCAAGTAAACATCATGGAGGTAATCATACTTCTCAAACATTAACCAGGAAATACACATGGCTTCTTTGTGACTCCAGGGAAATTTAAAACATGCAACTCAGAAAAAAACACAGAAAATATAAAAGACCATTGATGTAAAGTGATAGTACTCTGTACTCTGAAAACTAGTTTTCAATATTATAACAGTCTGAAAACAGTAAAAAAAAAAAAAAAAAAAAAAAGAATTCTCCGCTACAATTGGACAACATTGAGAAAGCAAAGTTTTCCAAGTGTTTGGAATTACCTTTGGTGCTAATTCTATTAAACCATTACTTATTCTCCCAATTCTGGGAGAATTCAAATTCCAAGTGTCAGAGAAATCAAAATCCAAGCTCACTGAGGTACTAATTACTTCTTGGATGCTATAATGTGCAGAGACCAAAAATCCCAACACTCTGCAGTCAGGAGAATAGAGAATAACTTATCCACTTCCAAGCAGGAGATCCCCAAAGCAGGCTTGCTTGAACAGATGACTCATCATCTCACTTGATGGAATTTTCCTGCTGAGGGAATACATGGAGACTCCATCTGCCATTGTCCCCGTGAGTGGAGTACACATCTTAACATATATATATTCTTCAGTGTTTTCTAAAGTAATATAAAGCACATATTAGGAATCAGATTTCTGCTCTCCCTCCTCATTTGTCAGTTAGACACTCATCTCCACATTTCCTCAGTTATTCCTGGTTTAGTTCACATGATACCCTACACTTCAGTTTGACTTACCCTACCTTCTTCCCCCACTGTTAAATTGGGAAAGCATCATTTAATGTCTTCTGTGGTTTAATTTACTTTATGGTCTGGGTGATTTTTCAATGGTAATTTTTTTTAAAACAAAAAGGAGTTGGCAGGAAGTATTTCAGGGCTGACAAAATACAGCATGATGGATCTATTTAATTAAAAAACAAAACCTTGTTCTCAAGAATAGGTTTGACATCAAGGGAAGTTCCCATTTATTTAAAATAGCAAATGGATTAATTAATTATAAATATTATGTATGTGTCTCTACCTCCAAACAGGTACCTCCAGATTCATATATTTAGAGGGACCTTAGACACAAAATCATCTTTCTCATTTTACAGATGGGGAAACTGAGCATATAAGATATTAAGTGACTTGCCCAGAGTCACAGAGTATGTATCAAAAGAAGGATTTGAAGCCAGGATTTCCTTTCTCTAAGTCCTCTAGTCACTATACCATATTGCCTCCACTGAAGCCCTATGCCAAGGTCTCATAATAAGAGGTAAATCTATTCTTCATTAATTCATTTATTCATTCGTTAAGTCAGTAGAACAAAAAGGGATGAGGAATAGGGAAGAGCAGGAGGAAGGGAACAAGAATTAATTGAGCATCTATTATGTGGAGACACTGTGATAAACACTTGATAACCTTGGGTGATAAATATTATTATTATGATCCTCTTGGAGTTGACGAAACTGAGCCAGAGGCTCTAACTTGCTAGGATATCATAGCTATTAAGTGACTGAGGCCAATTTGAACTCAGATCTTCTTGACCCCAGGCTTAACTGCCATCTGACTTCTGGGAGGCTCTATTCAGATTGAACATATTCAGATATAGGCCTGAAGATAGATTCTGTCCAAGAACTAATCAGTATACCAAAGTTAGGAAAAACATCTTTCCAAAAACTCTTTATGACTCTATTTGGAATTTTCTTGGTAAAGATACTAAAGTTCTTTGTCATTTCCTTTTCTAGTTCATTTTACAGATGAGGAAGCTGAGTTAAGCAGGTTAATTAACTTGCTCAGTTTCACATAGCTAGTAAGGGAGGTGAGATTTGAACTCATGAAGATGAGCCCTTCTGATTACAAGCCCAATGTTTTATCCACTGCACCATCTAACTGCCCAAACAAAAAAAAAATGGCCCCAATAATTCCTAGTAAACCATCTTCTGAGGCTCAGAAAGACTAAGCTATGCATTGGCAGAATTATGAAACTCCCTCCACACTTCCATGACATCAAAACCATGTTTTATTCAAAGAGTCAATGTTAACATTACATGGAAGGGGTGAACTAGATATCCACAGATAAAACACAAAAGGTTTGACCAGCTCTTCTCTTTGGAAAACTGGGCTCAAATGCAATTTTGATCAGAAGAAAAAGTAAGTTAATTTCCCTTCATTTCCAATAAGTACATCATAAACCATCAAACTTTTCCTCCAAAAGGGATGACACAGATGCTTATTATTAAATTATATAATGTACAGGGATAAGGATTACATCTATTATTTCACTGATAGAGAGAACATTTTCCAATGTATATCAACACTTCCTCTGTAACTGTCTTAGACAGTTATTTCA
Organism: Sarcophilus harrisii; assembly: GCF_902635505.1. NCBI lineage: Eukaryota > Metazoa > Chordata > Mammalia > Dasyuromorphia > Dasyuridae > Sarcophilus > Sarcophilus harrisii. The sequence continues at coordinate 173,239,396 of NC_045426.1, read as the reverse complement.
AGCACTGGGAATTTGAGGGACTCAGTCAAGATCATATAGCCAGTATTTATCAGAGACAGGTCTAGAATTTAAATCTTCTTGCTTCTAAGCCTTCCTCTCTATCATGATGCCTCAAATATAGAGTTTATATTAGCCCTAATTCATTAAATGGGGTGTGGAAGTAGAGTATAGAATGAGAATAAAACATGAGTCCTAACGTATGGGAGCTTCCAGTAGATAACTTCCTCTATCAATGTAGACCAATTCTACATCAGAATTTACAATTTTAAAGTTTTCTAATTAGAGAAAGAACTATTCTCACACTGACCTCCTTAGCAGAGAATTGATTCTCCCTTTTGGCAGACAACAAATTCCAAATCTCAATTTACTCTTCTAACTTCTGTTAAAAATAGGAGTACTGGAGTGCTATATATTTACCCCATTTCTTGATGTAGTGATCAAAGACAGAAAAGAGTATATTGTAAAAATTACATATTGAAATAATGCTGACATACTTCTTTCTCCCAAGAAAAGGTCCTAGAGAAATGGAGAACACACATGATAACTGCTCTACTGTTTAATTATTTAAGAGAGCTAAAATAGTGCTACAGATCATTGGCAAGAAAAGAAACCTAATACAACCCAGTTGTATTACAGATTTTTTTTAATATTCTGTTTTGGTTCAAGACCATAACCTAAAAGTTGCATATATATATATATATTATTATGAAAGAAAGCTAATGAATGTCCTACTAAGATTAAAAGTAAACAATCTCTGATACCTCTTTGTGCAATGAAAGAAACCTATACCTCATGATGGAATATGTGAAATTAAGGCAAAAGAGTTTTGCCTTTCACAAAAAGTATTTTTATCATTCACTGAGAAGCAGACACCAAGAAATAGCATTGACAATGCTTGTGATTAACATGAAATATGTGCTAGGGAACATACTTGATAGAGTGGCCTTGCACACCTGAATTCAAATCTTATCTCAAACACCAACTAGCTGTTTGACCTTAGAAAGTCACTTAACTTCTCACTGTCTCAGTTTCTGTACCTGTAAAATGAAGATAATAACAACAACTACTTTACAAGATTATTGAGTCAATTGAAATAATTTGTAAAATATTTTGCAGACCTTAAAGTTATTTATAGTGGTTATCATTAATATTAATAATTTAGTATTGTCATTAATGATTTGTTAGAGGTAAGAATTTATTTTTAACCATAATAACTGTACACTGAAAAAAGAGAAATAGAGTAAAAATTTCCTAGATCCAGCTATCCAAAACACTAACACAGTACTTCATTGTTCCCCAAATTTCAGCAGTCATTCATTACAAATAATTACATGTCTATTGTGAATATTGGAGTGCTGAGATGTTTTCCTGTCAACAAGGATGGTATCAGGAATGTCAATCATTTTCTGAATAGGTGCAATTCATGTTACTTAAAAGAGCATGAGCCTGAGACTTTCAGCTTTCAAGATACAGTGTACTTGAAGTGATTGGATCAGAAGGCAGAGAAAATCTGGATGCCACAGATCTGTCTAGATCACAGAAGTTCTTAATAGAAACACAAGATACACCTCTCCTATATACTACAAAAATAAGGGGTACCTACAGATGCCATGGGGCAGTGATCTCGGGAAGAAATACCACAGTTTTGGTGTTGGGAAAATTTGCAAAATTAAGAATATTTGTCCACTTTTCCTTTCAGGTCTTTTCACTAAATGTAACCTTTTCCTAAGGGTCCTGCTAAATGGGGAAATTTTGATTCCTGAAAAGAAATTTAGTGTTTATCATGAAACAACTACATGATTTTCAATGAATCATTTGACTATTTCAACTTCAGCTTCCTCATCTGTAAAATTCTAAGCTAGCTTTGGGAACAAGGGATAGGGCACTGGATTTGATGTCAGGAAGATCTGTCTTTCCCAGACACTTACAAAATGATCCCATTTATTGTTGTTTAATCATTTTTCAATTGTATATGACTCTTTATGACTCCATTTGAGGTTTCTTGGTAAAGATTTTTCTTCTCCAGTTCATTTTACAGATGAGGAAACTGAGGCAAACAGGATGAAGTGACTTGTTTAGGATCACACAGCTAGAAAGTATTTGAAGTCAGATTTGAACTGAGGAAGATTAGTCTTCCTGACTCCAGGCCTAACAAGCTAACTGTGTTACTTGAGTGACTATGGGCAAATGATTATCTTCAGTTTCTCTATATGTAAAGTGGGGATAATTATAACACCTACCTCCCAGAATCATTGCAAGGATAAAAATGAGATCTCTGTAAAGTGCTTTGAAAAGCTTAAAGTATTATGGAAATGCTATTATGTTAGTAAAGAACAAATCCCAAAACCTGATATAATTTTAGAAAGAATTTTATTTATTTGGGCAGAGGAGAGAATCTGAAAAAGGTGGTGGCTCCCTCTTTGAATCTTTGTGAAGTTACATTACCTAGAGTTCAGACAAGAGCATAGAACAATTGATGATTAACCACACATAGGCAATAGGTAGTTTCCAAAGAAAGATAGTTTGAAATATATATCAACAAGCAAGTATTCTTGAATTTTAACATTCAGTCTAATTTAGGGGATCCAAAACACAAGCTTTTTGTAGCCTCAAGCACTGGGTGGAATCTACACATTCTGATCTCTACTGGTCAACTTTGGATTAGACAATTTTCTAGCTATAAAAAGCTAGGTTCAAACAATATAATAAAGTTATCCTAATAATATGATAAAATATTTTCCCACATTATTATCACTTGTATGCAAGTCACAACCTCCCTGAGTCTTATTTTCCTATTGAGAGAGTTAGAATAGATATGCTTTGAAAATTTTTCTAGCTTTGTACCTATGCGCTTATGATTCAAAAGGACATTGGTGAGGAAATATATATTTTAAATATAGATTGAAAAGAAAGAAACAGCCTTCTACAAACTGAAAGATAGTCTAGGACTCTTTAAGGAAATCTAGATATTCATTCATTGAATGACTGAAGGGATGAGCAAAGAAAGAAAAAAAATCAAGAAATAGTGAAAAAATATTCATTAGGCTCTGAGTATGTACAAAGCAACATGCTAAGCACTGGGTATATATGTGTGTGTTATGTATACACACGTACATATACATATGTAGAAAAACAAGTCAATCCTTACATTCTAACAGGGAAAGAACATCATCATTCTATTCAGCTGTGTAGCCTTGATCAGGGAGGAAAGGGAAGAAGTATTAAGCACTTACTATGTGCCAGACACTGTACTGAGTGCTTTACAAGTATTATTTCATTTCATCTTTGTACAAAATATGAGAGGTAGGTATTTTTAGGAGCAACTAGGTAACACAGTCAATAGAGGTAAGGCCTGGAGTCAGAAAGATTCATCTTTGTAAGTTCAAATATGGACTCATCACTTACTTACAAGCTGTGTGACCCCGAGCAAATAATTTAACCCAGTTTGCTTCAGTTTCGAAGAAATGGCAAACTACTCCAGTATCTTTGCCAAGAAAATCCTGAATGGACTCATGAAGAGTTGGACAAAATTGAAACAATTGCACAAAAACAACACAAAAATGGAACTTGAAAAGGGAAATCAATCTCCCAGATATGAAGTACACTCAAGTCAACAGAGATAAGCATTATATCACAAGAATTAGGAATAGGTACAACAAAGAAAAAGATATGTCAGATAACTCAATGGAATATGTTTTTATTTACCAAACAGGTCATCAATTTTTGTTATATTGGAATTGAAGCTACTATCTAAGATTTCACTTTTCCCAACTTTATGTTACACTTCTAGATCCATAAAGGAGGCAGCTTGGCACAACAGAAAGCATAGTGGTTCTTGAGTCTAAAAATTAGGTTCAAATCTCCACTGTTTATTATCTTTGAGACTTTGGACAAGTCAGTTCACCATCCTAGAGTCAGTTTTCTTACCTGTAAAATGAGAAACTGAATTAGATGGACTCTAAGATCCTTCCAAGTTCTATGTCTATTACCCTATAGCCCATAAAATTCAGAACTGGAAGGGACCTCAAGGATCACCAATCCAATTCTTTTGTTTAAAACATAAGAAAAATGAAGAGCAGATAAATGAAGTGACCTGTACAGAGTTTGTGGAAAACCCTCCTCACATGGATCACAGTCTTTCCAGTCTCTCCTATCTCTGCACACAGACTTTCCTACACATGCCTCCTCTTATTGACCTTCTTCCATTCCTAATCAAAGGACATGAACTGACAATTATCAGAGGAAACACAAATTGTTGATAATCACTTGAAAAATCATTTAGCTACTCTAAAAATTAGGAGAGTACAAATCAAAAGAGCTTCAAGCTACCACCTCAATTGGCAAAGTTAGCTAAAAAACATTAAAAATCAGTGTTGCAGAACTACAGAGAAACAAGTTTACCATTATGTTATTGGTAGATTAATGAATTAAAACAGTACTTTTGTAGAGCAATCTGTTCTGATCAGGAAGCATTATACAACTAAGCGTATTCTATAATTCCATTCATTCCAGTATTAGTAGTATAGTCTAAGGCTTTTATTAAAACATGAGAGAGAAAGACCTATGTACAAAATTATTCATAATCATTTTACTTTCCAGAGTGAAATGAGCAGAACTAAGGGAATGTTGTATATAGTAACACAATATTGTTCAACAAATAATTGTGAGCCCTTTTTGTTGCTATTGTTCGTTTGCTTGTTTTTTTCTTTCTTGTTTTATTTTTCCCTTTTTAATCTGACTTTTTTTTTTTTGCACAGCATGCCAAATATGGAAATATGTTTAGAAGATTTGCACACGTTTAACCTATATTGGATTGCTTGCTGTCTTGGGGAAGGGGAAAGAGTGAGGAGGGAGACGAAGGAGAAAAATTTGGCTTTACAAAGATGAATGTTGAAAACTATCTTTGCATGTATTTGGAAAAATAAAATGCTGTTTTAAAAAAAAACATGAACAAAGTTATTCTGGGTATTAAAAGTATTCAAATCAATTTCAAAGGGCCTATGAAGGAAGATGCTATCCACCTCTAAAGAAAAGAACTGATAATAGAAGCATGAATAGTACAATTTTACATATATGGGACATTTGTCTTATTCTAGTATTATTAATATTATTTTATTAAATCATATTTATTATTATTAAACATCATATAAAATCATAATTATAAAAATAAAATAAAACCAATATTACAATACAAAAAAGGGGAAAATCCAATGAATTAATATGTATTTCTTTTTCAAAGGAAAAACCTATTCACATATTGGAAAAGAAATAATAAATCTAATAAATTATTAATTTAAAAAATTCAAAAAGAAAATAAATAAAAGAAAAAAGAAACAAAAATAGCATAACTAGATTTGTCCATCTACACTCATCCTGATCCTAGCATGTCATCTTAATTTCAAAAAGTTTCTTTCACATGAAACAATAATAGATTTTCAGATGGTTAGGGAAATCCTTAAATGTAAAGACAAGTTTGGCAGAGATTCATAAAAATCTCATTTCACAAATGAATTTTAATACAACTAAAATGACTTCAAAAGGCAAAATTAAGGCAACTTTTACATCATACCACCTGTATAATACTTTCTTTTCTTGGCTTATTCTTTAGTTTTCAAAAATGATCATTTCAAAGGAAGAAAAACTTTCTAATTTAAAGATATAATTCAAATTCAATACAATATTTCACATATGAACTAAAATTCGCACTTGCCATACAAAAAATAATTCTCAGATTTCACAGAATCCCCATTTTAAATCTTAAAAACAAAAATTCCATAAACACTCCCATAAACAGACAGAATTGAAATACATCAAATTTTGATTCTTTGTCTTTTCAATCACTATGCTATAACTGCTTACTTCTAATCTACTGTTTAGATATAGGAATAAATATATGTAGTAACACCAGGTCTGGAGGTATATAAACTGGCTCAAAGCAAACTCAAATGATTCCATTCCAAACTTACAAACTTAATCTCAGAACCAATTTGTGTAATATGTATAGTTGAATTCTCATGCGTCAGGAACTGATTGTGGGTGATGGAAGTTATTTAGAAACTAGATCATCAAAAGATGTTTTGTATTTTTATCATTGGCATTGCTTGGAATCACCAGTGATAATAAAAAGCAGACCAACTTTTAGATATTTCATATGTTCTCTGCAGATAATGTACCCCCTTTATTGTTAATACCAAGACAGACTACTACCATCATTCTGCTATCAGAATGCCAGAGCCTATATCTCTCATGTGTTTATTGTCTATTATTTTTGCATAATTTTTATAAATGTCATAAGACTAAGATAGACTATAGGTCATGCAATTTATTTCTTAGACTCCTACTGTGTCAGGCCCTATGTTAGGCAGTAGGGGTACAAAGACAAAAGCAAAAATAGTCTTTGTCCTCAGCAAGCTTACTCAATCAACAGAGACAATATATTCATATGTAGTGAGGATGTTGATTAGGATAACTCTGATCAATCAATATTACAGAATATTAGGGCAAAGTAACAGACACAGAAGTATTGATGAAATTGTTGTAATGCTCATCAGTTGAGTCCAGCTCTTGACGACCCCATTTGGGGTTTTCTTGGCAAAGATATTGGAGTGGTTTGCCATTTCCTTTTCCAGCTCATTTTACAGATGAGGAAACTGAGGCAAACAAACAGGGTTAAGTAACTTGTCCAGGGTCACACAGCTAATAAGTGTCACATTTGAACTCAGGTCCTTCTAAATCAAGAGCCAGCACTCTACCTCCTATGTCACCTAGATACCTTATGAATTACAGAATGTCAAAGGGCCAGTGACAGAAACTAAGAAGTATTTAAGGTTCTTAAATGAAGTAGAACAAATGTTTACTCTTTGTTACTCTTTTAGGAGGAGTAAAAAACATTCTTCAATCAAAGATGCTATAAGGCATTTAGTCATGACTGATGGATTAACCAACTAGTCCATAGCATCCTTAAAAAGCAAGACATTCAAGGAAATGAATTAGGCAGGAGATATCTCTGAGCAGAGCAGCATAAGCTCCAGCAATTTAAAAGAGGGTTAGCTAAGTAAGATGAACTTCTCAGACTCATGGATCAAGAAAGAGATTTCTCTCCTCTCCTTCCATCATCCATGACATTTTGGAGCAAAGCTATTTATCTGATCAGTTTCTCTAAAGATTGATTAGGTTCAAACTTAGAAAAGAATGTTTTTTTTTTTATCAGAACAACACTTTCTTGAATCTACAGAATTATTTTTCCATGACTTCATTTCACTGGTATCCTTTGTTCTTAAAATCTAGAAAGGGACACTATTTCCTAGAAGAAAATTTATTGTTCTAAGGGACAAGGTAGGATAGATTCATTAGAATCATTTTCCTTGTGTTCAAGTGGATCTGTGATTCCACTGATTTGGAAGTTCCATCCAATGGTTCAGATTGCAACCTCCCCATGTCTGCTCATCCTTTGAAACTCTTGTCCCTCTCTTCCCATAAATTTGGCACAAAAGATCTATCCAATTTCTCTTGATATCAGAAGTCTATTAGTAAACTGTACTCCTATGCCACATGACCAGCCCAAATTCTTCTCTTATTGCATTCCTTGATAGCATCCTTTACTACTCTTGGATCTCCTCATTGTTTGTATGTTATGGCCTGATCACACCCATCATGCACTTCTCCATTTCCTTCTGTGTGATAATTCATTTTCATTTCCATAACAGTGGCAGTCCATATTTTCTGCCATAAAGCAACACTGGTAGAATTATGATATTAAAAAGATGAGCCTTTACTTTATGAGAAACTTAGGGGTCAGAAAGGAATTTTACAATTAGCTGGAGGCAATAAAGCCTGCCTTATTTCTACTCTTCAATTCCTTGACCAAATGTTGGATATCCTCCCTCTGAGCCTATGTAATTCTGCATCTATATAATTATCATCATGGATAAAGTCTGGGCAAAAAGCTCCATTTCACATTGGTTTTTCAAGAACATATCCAAAGTTATATTCCTTCTTCTGATTAGTCTGACTACATTATTACCTTAACCAAACTGGCTAAATAAACCATAAAACTTATCTGGAAATGTTAGAATCATGCCAGCAGATCTTTCTTGGTTTTGTCCCACTAAAATTGTTCCAATTCTGGATAATAACCACACTAGTGATTATAGACTGATCTGTGGTTCTCCAGAGACCCCCAGTGGTCACTGAAAGCATTTCTAGTACTACATGTGAACAAAAAAAAAAAAAAAAAAAAAAAAAAGGTTGCTTACTAGATGGCATCTGGGGTCCATCAAATGAAAACAAGTTCAATTCAACAGATATTTATTAATCCCTTAATATATGCCAGGGACCTCCACATGCAGGGCCCAGAGTATGCAAGGGGCCTCTCCAGGAAAAAAGTTTGAGAATGAGATGGAAAATAACCTTGCAACTCGTTTTTTCCATTGAATAGTGCTTTTCTTCTATCCTCTCTATTTGATCAGAGCAACATTTCCATTTTAATTTTTACTAGTCCTATCTCTTCGATCAGATTTATATTCATTTCTACAGACCGGAGTTTTCCTAGTGCTGCAAAGGGCATAAGGACTGAGCCAACAGAAATTTCAGCTCTCTTGTATTCCTCTAACATAGAATAGAAATCCCAATTTGTTTTTTCTTTCCCATAAATGATGTTTAAAGCCCCAAGCTATCTGGTACTTATTTCAGGTTTCCTCTAGATTGATGCCAACTGATGCTGAGGGTACAGTTGGCATTTGCCTTCATTTTGGCAAGCAGAGGGTTAAGAAAGGCTTTAGCACAGGGGCTATACAAGAGGCTGGGGGCTGAGGTTTCTATTTATCATTCTGAAGCTAATTGTCTTGTTATGTATAGTTGAAAGAAAACAAAATGATTAGATATTTCTTATGTCTGAAAGAGTCAAAAAGAACTACATAAATAATTCACTTCAAACACTGAATAGCATATTCAACACCTTTTGTTTCTTGACAGATTAAAATCAGTCACATGATTTTGTAGGTGAATACAACATGAATGCCTATTTTCCATAAAAATCTCTTTCTTTCATTTTTTTTCTTTTCCCACTCATAGTTTTTCATTCATCTACCAGATATAACTTCATAAATAGTCCAAGATGAACATATTCATGTGCAAATACGAATATACACATAAACACACAAAGATATGAATTAAGTTTTTCTAAGATTCAGTTTCTTGAAGTGTGAGGCCTCCTAGCTATGAAGCAATCATAACATATTTTCATTACACAAAACAGATGTAGTACACTAACAAGAATAATTTGTGAGGTTTCAGTATACTTAACTATTACTCTTACCTGAACTACAGATTTCTTTTTCTCCTCTGTGCATAGATCATTAAGAGGGTCCCTATCTGCTTAAGAACTTTTAGCAGCTGGCAAAGATGATAAGCAGAGCTTACCCTGATGGGAACTGGGATGTTTTGGGAATGCATTAATGGCAAATGACACTAGGACAAACAAAACAGGAGCAGAAGATTTTTATTAATGCCCATGATTTAGGCATGAGGAGTTTGAGGAGAGGAAAGTCATCTATCTGTCAGGTTAACACTGCAGTCTGAAAAACTTAACTCTGAAGGATTTTTGCCCAAAAGAATAAATTTTTCCAGCAAAATTCATTCATTTGGGCAAAAAAAACCTTTCAGAAACATGGAGCAAGTTGAAGGGGAGGGAAGAAAAAAAAAAAGAAATTTACATGATAACTTGGTTGTATATTTAGAGGGAATACTAGATTGTACATGGTAGTTTTGTAGTTTCACATGCAATCATCATTTTTTTATTGTATTGTGTTATAGAAATGCTTGTTTTGCTCCATGAATTGAAAATAAAATCATTTTTAAAATAGAAAAATAGAACTGGGAAAAAATGCCAATTCAATGCTGATTCTTTTCATTCACTAATTCATTCAACAAATGCTGTTTTAAAGGCTCTATCTCCATTATACAATTTCTATTATATATTCTACTCTTCTATCTTCTCTATATAACTTTGTTGTAGAGACGAAATGCACATAGATATGTAGGAATGTAAAAGAATAATTTAAAAACATGCACAGGCACAAAATCAAACACATCAATATTGAATAAATGAGAGGTCTGATGTAGGGAGAAACAAAAAGATATTGAGGAGGTCATAGATTTTGAACAAAAGCTGACACCAAGTTCCTAATTCTGTCTTATTCATCTTTATATATAGGCTCTAGTAGAGTGCTCTCTGAGTATCATAGACCCTCAATAAATATTTGTTGGGCAATCTGAACAAACTTTCCTGTACTTAGAATAATTTTCCACACTAGTAATCAATAATAATCAATAAATAATCGATCATTAATTAAGAATCAGGTCTGATGTTCTTCATCCTTCATTTTCCAAGAAGACCAATCACATCAGGAAGACAATGTCTTGACTTTAAGTGAGTCAGAGCTGTGCAAAGTCATCAGCCCCCCCTCTCTTCTCCAGATTCATCAGAATTCAATTGCAAGACATGGGTCACTATGAATGGTGATGGCCCCAGATGCAGTAAGGAACTTGACCTTTTAAGCTAAAATCTTTCGCAGGTCTCAGTTTCTTTGAGACAACACTCATTCAATGATTAAATGAACTAAATTCCAGGAAATAATACAAAAAAAAAAAAAAAGACAAACAGTCCTAGAGCATACAATCTAATCAGGGAAGGCAACACACAAAAGAAAACTGAAAAGTAGGGAAGGAGTATGGTGAAGTCAAAGCTGTCCCAAATGAGTACAACTGGGTGGGAAAATAAATTATAAACCTTGAATTTTTCAGCTTTGCTTATGATCAAGTCAGAGGGTGGGTTTAAATATGTTTTTCAAAAGATTGAAGTATTTGCTATAGGGTGTCCAGAAAATACTGACCAGATTGAGAGGGGTCTTACTATTATTCTAAGTATGTCAGAATCATGCTATGTAAGACTCGTGAATAAGCTGATTGTGTTATGTGAATACTGATGGAAGGAATTAGAAATGCTTCATGTGGAAAAGAGAGGACTTAGGGGGACTTTATATCTGTCTTCAAGAAAGTTAAGGGCTGTCATAGGAGAAGGTCTGTATTTGTTCTTCATAGCTTTAGAGGGTAAACCTAGAAGCTGGTAGAAGTTACAACGATGCAAATTTCACAAGGAATCCAAGCTGCAAAGGACATTAAAGGTCATCTAGGCTAATCATCTTATTTTACAAAATAAGAGACTGAGGCCAAGAGGGATAAAGTGACTTCCTTTAGACAATATAGATAGCAAGTGACTAAGCTGAGATTTGAACAGAGGTGATCTAATGCTAAATGTAGTTTCCTTTCAACTTGGGGTAAAGAAAACTTTCCTAAAAATGAAAGCTGCCTCAAAAGTGGCTGGGGCTATCTCAGAATGTACTTTGTTTCCCAACCCTTGAAAGTCTTTAAATAGAGACTATTTTACAGTTGTTCTATCACCCTCCACCATTCCTTTGTACAAGTGGTCCCCAGTGACTAAAAAGCATAGTCCTGCCACTTCCACTTCATAGACTCCCTAGATTCCTTCTCAGTAGGTTTATACTCCACAAGAGACCTATTCCAGTTATTATAACTCCCTCCCTCTTGAAATTGCTTTCTTTTTACTTGTTTATGTGCTTCTGCCCCTTCTCCCTGTTAAAATATAAGTTCTATTAGGGCAGGGACCAGTTTGTGTTTGTTCATAATAAATGTTTAATAAACATTGAATTGAATTGAATCGAGTTGAATGCTATAGAGGCTATGTCTGCTCAGGTATACATTTGACTATATGATTCCCAAGATTCCTGAAGGAAGGAATTATTTCATTCTCTTTCTTTAGCATTTAGCTAAACTAAACATTTTGCATTTAGCACACAGTGACTAGCACAGAGTAGATTTGTTGAATTTGTTTGTTGAATTTAACTAAACTTAAATGAATTGGATATGGGTAGTTAGGTGACATAATGAATAGAGTGTGGGGCTCAGAGTCAGAAAGACTCATTTTCCTGAGTTCAAATGTGGCCTCAGACACTTACTAACTGTATGATTCTGGGCAAGTCACTTTACCCTGTTTGCTTCAGTTTCCTCATCTGTAAATTGAGCTGGAGAAGGAAACAGCAAATCAACCATTCCAGTGTCTTTGCCAGGAAAACCCCCAACTGGGGTCACAAAGAGTTGGACTCAACTGACAAACAACTGAACAAAAAATTGAATTGTATGAATCTATGAATTTCTATGAAGAATCAAAAATCCTTTTGCCTACCGCAATCTTTGCCTGAAGGTTGGGCTGAATGACATTATCCTCTCACCACCACATCTCTTACCACCATTACCAACAGGAGTGTTTTGTCCTCAAACTAAAAACTGAAAACATCTGTTTCCTCTCTTGGAACAGACAGTGGAAGCTGGGTTGCAGACCTCATTACCTTAATCTAGTAAATGTCTCCTAGCCATGCTTAGGTAGACACAATCTGTAAATAATGACTTTTGAGTTAAGGATGTCTTAGGAACAAACTTTGTTAGGACTGTCCTATATAAAGAAATACCTATAGAATGTCTTGGAAAACTGTAAGGGGGAAGGGTAGGAAGCAAACTACTTCATGATATTTTAAACTCCAAAACTTATCAGCAGTTGTCAATATGATGAGACAGGTCAGGGCACACATGATAATAAAACAGTGGTCCACTCCAGACTAATTACTGCATAGATCACTAATCAGTATAGTTGACAGCATATATGCTATGTCTAGTGGTTCAGCTATATTATTCTAACAGAGGAAAGCCTTTCCCAAGGACATTGGCTTCCCCAAGTAAGAAATGCTATTTCTATTCTGATGAACCAGTATGTCTCCATCATTGGACTAAAGTGAAAATTCCCAAAGGCTTCCATAAGGAAATAAATCTAAAGTAACAGAAATAAATTGGGGGCATAGCAGAGAGAGAGTATGTTATGCATGATAAGAAAGATGCAAGAGGACATTCTGGCAGAAAATAAATGAGAGTACACAACAATAGGTAGTGATGTCGTAATACCCAGATTAGTTTATTGATGAGCATCATTCTTTTTAAAGACTTGAATACTCCCTTTACAACTGTCTTGCTAGCCAGAGGAAGAACTTTTTTTTTTTCATTTGCCTAAGAAAAAGCTACACCCATCACCTAAATACTATGTCCTCAGTTTTAGCTACTCTCTGCCTTGAGATTAACAGACCCAGAACTCCCCAAAGGAAGATACAAAGTTAACATGTCTGGAATACAACTTCATGATTCCCAGGAAGGAGTTTCCCTGTCAGCAAGTTTCTAACTCACTCCACCCTTCTTCCTCTCCATTTTATTGCTCTATGCTACTTTTTGCCAGAAACTGGGGTAGGGAGAAGCCCCCTTTCCTACATATTTTAAACTAGAACATTTAAAAGCAGTGTTGAATGATATGATTATAATATGGCATGGTATAGCATGGTATTGTATAGTATGTATGGTATCGTATATTAAATGCACATAAAGTATGTGCATAAATATATAACAGTACAGTATTATATAGAATAGTGTAATACAATATATAGATGCAGTAAACATATATCATAGTATAGTAAATATACATAGTAGAATGTCTATTGTTATTTGTTACTTTTTGCCAGAAACTAGACAAAATTCCCACCCTTGAACATTTTAAATTCAAAAAAGGAGGATATGATAGCTATTTAAATTAAATAAGTGGGATATATATATATATGTGTGTGTATATATATATATATATATATATATATATATTCACACCTAGAGCCTGAAGTAGAAGATGCCTATTTAATCATGTAAAAGGAATTGAGCAATTAAGAAAGAGTCAAAGTTCATTCTTGTAGAGATAAGCTCGGCACACAGCTTTTTTAAGAACTTGTTTATCTTTTGTTTTTTATATCATCTCCATTTCCCAATATGCCCCTTCTTCCCTTCCCAGAGATCCCCTTTTTATGCAATCTATAGAAAAAGTCTAACATTATATACAGTGTTTCATACTCATAGTCCTTTACTTCTGAAGAGAAGAGGGGAATTTTGCCTTCTCATATCTTCTTTTGAGCCATAGTTTATCCTTATAAATAAGCAATTCATTTCACTGTTTAATTATGAAAACCCAAAAAGGCTTTTCAATGGAGTTAACAATAACAATAAAATTTATTTAAATTTAGCTTGCAATTTTCTAAAGCTATAAGAAGCTATGTTTAGCCATGTAATGCAGTTTTATTTAAAAGGGTAGAGGAGAGTTGTAGTTGTTACTGAAATGTAAAGCTACTATGAATGGAATATTTCTTCTCATATCCTCCATTGTGTGAAATCTCCAAGACAATATCAAGAATTCAACATTTCTCTATAAAAATCTCATGAGCACATTTTTTTCCTTAATTTATTCCTCTGTAGACATTACTCCCTTGTCCCAGGATGTCTTTTGACAAAAAGCCAGGATAGATATCTGTGGGAAAGCCAGGATAACTGGCTCCTTGGTTCTTGGTTGCAGACATTATTTTGGCAAGTTTGCATCCTATTAAATCCTACTCAGCACATTGGGGTGGATTCCCTCTGCTCTTAAATTTTCTTCTCAGCAAATGCCATCCTAATTAAAGGACTTAAGAGATGAACAAGATTCTCAGGGAGGGAGTAATACTAGCTGCTGACTCACTGATGGAGCTTTCTTACCATACATTGGAAGAAAACTTCTCAATGATGGAATCCCAGGTGGTGAGGTTTTTCACCTTCAGAGAAAGAAAGAATTAGATTCTACTACGGAGGAAATTACTTGAAACTGAAAGAAGTATATATTATACATAGGAGAAAAGGCTATTTTAAGGGATGAAACATGGTATACATTGAAGCATAATGATCAGCATAAGGGTAGAAATTGAATAACTAGTTTGGACTGACTGGTAAGAATTCATTATATCCAGTTGGCCCCAGACACCCAATGATGCCATCTTTCTGCATTCCCATTCCCTCCCCTCCACCTCTGTTGCCAATTTTTCTAGCTCTCATTTTGAGAACAGGAAACAAATACAAAATATATTGAATTGCTCTCCTCAACATCTCTGATTTCATCTTACCCTGGCTACTACTCATGCTATGTGTTGCCTACCTTATTAGATTGTTCACTCCTTGGAGAAATAGACTGCTTCTATTTTCTATCTTTATTTTTATTTCTATCAGCAACACTTAGTATATAGCAGTGGTTCTCAAACTTTTGTCTTCAGTATCTTTATCCTATTAAAAATTATTGAGGATTTCTCCAAAACGTTTTTGTTTATCTGGGTTATATTTATAGACATTTACCATATTGGAAATAAAAACTATTTTTGAATTTGTAGACCTACTAAAAGGGTTTCAGAGATTCCCAGGATTCTCTAGACCATACTTTGAGAACCACTGGACTATATAGTGTCAGATACTGAGAGGTTAATAAAATTGTTCATTTGACTATTTGACATAAGTGCTCACTTTTTCATACTCAATATTAGAATAAGAAATTCAGCTCACTCAGTGTCTGACCAAAGCAAGAATGTAACAAGGATAAATATACACAGGCTATGGATAAGCCCTGGTCCCTTCTCAGTGTTCTTTTGGTAGTTAAGGAAGTAGGGAGAATTAATGAAATCCAAGTGGTCTGTGTCTGACCCTTCTTACTCTCCTTCCCTTCAGTTACTTCTTCCCCAGAATGCTCTTTCGGGTTTTCTTCAGGTTTTCAGGTTGCCACAAAAGAAAAGATCTAGGGCCTCTTTGAAGTGATCACAACTACTCTCTGGCTCCATGATTTCTATAGTTGGTCTCCAAAGATATTCTCCTTTACTGCATTTCTATTAGACTTTTCTCTCACTTGATGAGCAACTAGGTAGAGAAGTGGATAGAGCACTGGATCTAGAATAAGGACGACCGGAGTGCAAATGTGTCCTCAGACATTTACTATGTATGTTCTAGTAAAGTCACTTCACCCTGTTTACTTCAGTTTCCTCATCTGTAAAATAAGCTGGAAAAGGAAATGGCAAACCCCTTCAGTATCTTTACCAAGAAAATCACAAATAAGGACATGAAGAAGACACAAGTGAACAAGAAGAAGAGATCTTGATGGCTATGACCTCTGGAAGCTAATGCTAGTAGTGTGTGTGTGTGTGTGTGTGTGTGTGTGTGTGTGTGTTCCGATTTGAAATTAGCAAGTGACTGAAACAATTCTATTCTTTCACTTAGAATCCATCACTAGGCAGGCAAATGATAAAAAGAAAGTCTCCATTTGTTTATAGCAGTACTTTTTATGATAGCAAAGAATCAGATGCTCATCAATTGAGGAAAGTCTAAACAAATTGTGATATATGAATATAATGAAATATTACTATGCTGTAGAAACAATAGACATCATGATACAGTTAAGCCTGGAAATATCTAAACAAGCTTATGCAGAGTAAAGTAATCAGAGCCAAGAAAATAATATATACAAAGACTAAAACAATGTAAACATGAAAAAATCATAGCTAAACAATTAATGTTGCAAAGTTATAAAGAACATGCATGGCTTGAAGGAAGAGATATGAGAAGACACCCCTACAGCACTCCTTTGCAAAAGCGGAAGGTCCACAAGGGTTACACACATTTTTAGACTTTTTCAACATATTGATCAGTTGTGCTGATTTTTTTTCATTTCATTTTCCATTTTTATCTTTTAAAATAATATTTTAATGTGATTTTTTTTTTGAAATGGAGAGAGATACTTAGAAAAACTATGGTGATGTCAGAAAAGGCAAGACTTCAATAAAAACTTATTAAAAAAAACTTTTCACATGAAGCAAATAACAATAGATATGACTTTCCACCACTAACAACAGGGTCATGGCACTAAACACACCTTTCAGTCACCTATATCTCTCACCTCCAAGTGGGAAAACAAAGACAAAGAAATATCCAAGTGAAATTTCACTGCAAGGAAGAGATTCTGGTCAATTGGGGATTTTTTTTAAGAAAAGAAAGGCACAAAGCACATGACACCCACTTTGGCAGCCCTCAGCTCTAAGCCAGCCAGTACATAACATCAGGAGAGCCAGAAGCACATCTGCAAAGAAGAACGCTTATCCACAAATTCCAAAATCCCACAATCCCATATTTGGGGAAAAAAGCTGAAGTTGGGAGCATGTCATGCTTGTAATTAGTTCCACAAATACCTGAGGATGTATTTGATAGCCTATGAGCAAACCAAAAAGGGAAGCTAGGGATAGTTTTGTTCATGTGATAAACTTGCATCCACCCTAATGTGAAGCACAGGAATATTTCAAAGCTCCCAAAGCTAAACTGGAGATCCCTGAGCTCTAGACATCTAAGGATGATACAGAAAATATAGCAATCTTACGTCTGGGTCCAGCAACCAGAATGAGTTGCAGAGAGTTGGCATTTGAAATTATTAAAATACTATGTTGTCTTGGGACAGGAATCCTACAAGAAGGTTCTTCCATGTATAAAGAGTTTGAGTGGGTTTTTTCATTGAATTTTATTTTGCTTTACAAATATAAAGTTTAAATCAAAGGATGAAAACTGAGTTTGCTAATGAGATGATCTATAGCTGTCTCCAGTTATCCTCTAAGAGACAAAAATGTATTATGATTATTATTAATATTCTTTCATTTGCTTGGGAGTTTGGCCAACCTACGGCTTCAGGACCAGCCATTTGGAACTTAAATACATTTGATCACAGCTGTATCATCTGCAGCTGCATGTGGGCTTTTCAAAGCCTGCTGATTTCAATATTCCCAACCATAAAGAGATTGTCTCCAGGGGTGACTCATATGGAAGAGCACTTCTGTATCTGAGAAAATCACTGGCATCTTTAACCCTCAGCCAGTGCCTGAGGCAATCAAAAAAACAGAGTAAGAAAAAAGAGTCAGTGTGTCTTTGTCCATTGAGTCAGCATGAACTGGGTGCTCTCTCTGGGGAACTAGACAGGGTGATAGACCTGTCATCCCAAACTTCAGTTCATCTGGTTCTACAGACATCACTGAAAACAAGGAATCAAAAGGGACAATACTTCATATTTCAATCTGAAGCTTAAGAAGGACAAAACCCTCAGTGATACAGCTTCCTCCCAAAGTTCACAGAGAATGCCACCAAGTCCAAAATGGGCACAAATTGCCACTCTGTATTTCCACTTTCAGCACAGTAGAGTACAAAGTAAGGCTTCCTGCTGTCATTCTTGTTGTGAAGGCACCACCAAACAATGTGCCACTGTCCTGGTTGCACAGTTAAATTAGATGATTTTAAATTTAGTCACAAAAACTAGAGGGATCAGAGATTTTAAATAGGAAAAGATATCAGGAATCATTTAGTCCAGAAGTTTTTAACATAAGCCCTGTGGATAAGTTTTAGGGGTTTGTGAATTTTAGATCAGTTAATGTTTTCATTAACTTCTAACTGAAATTTAGCATTTTTCCCAATTATGATTTTAAAAGAGCTTTATTCTGATGTGGCAAAGGCTACTCCTCATATGTAGCAAGGGGGTGTCATTGTGTGACTCAAAAGAAGGGAGAAAGGACATCTCTGGAATCTTCTCCCCCCGCCCTAACCGTTCTCCAAAAGAAACTAATTCCTATCAGGAAAGAAGCAGGATCAGAAGCTAACCACTATGCTTTCTTCAGAGAGAGGGAGTAGCAAGCTAGAATTATATTTGTAGGCTCCTTTAAATACTGTTGGTCTGGAGAGTGATTTTTAGGTTCAAGCTAACTTCTGGTCACTGTTCCATAAGTAGAGGAAGCAGGAGAACCCCCAGGTAACTTGACTCCTTTCCCACCAAATATCATAGGTAAGACAAATAGCAAAGACCCAATTTATCCAATTCAATAGCATGACAAAAATCTGGGAAATAATATCTAGGAGAGTATACAACAAAGGATACTGAGTGAAGAAGCTCTCACAGCGAGAGTATTAACCAAGAGGGAGTCCTAGATCTCACCAAAGATCTCACCCAATATCTCTAATATAGCAAGCTGGGGATAGGGACATGATGGAGATTGCCAGCTCATCTCATAATGATTTCTTCCCAGAGTCTTTTCCTTTAGCAACATGAAATAGAGTTGGCATTATCCATTTTCTCTGGGAATACAAAAGAAGTAAAAAGAAAGAAAATTCCTAACCTCAAAGAGCTTACATTCTAATAGAAAAGATATTATGTAAAAGGAAATTGAAAAGGGAAAGGGTAAAAGCACTAGACATGATGGGAAAATCTAGAGGAATTCAGCTAGTGAGCAATGAAAAAACAAAGCTTCTAGAGCTTAGGATTTTGGAAACTTATAATACCCATATCAACTCACCTGGGATCAGGCAGGGAGTAGAGTGGAAAATGGCAACAACTGTTCCCAATCCCCCAGGTAACTACTCTGCTCACCCTACTCACTGATGAATACTCTAAAGCCTCTGGATTAATCCAAGCTCACACAGGGGCATGGAGATTGGCTAATGTTACCAATATCCATCCTCTTGGGAATCTACTTGCATAGCCAGTTTTGGCAAGGATCTAATAAAATTAACATGAATTTATTTTCTATCTGTTTGGAATAGAAGTTTGTGTTATTATTGTCTCCTCTCCAATTGGCTTAAGTCAGAACAATAAGTTCCTAAATTGGTAAAAAACATACAAATGCATAAAAATGTCATCTCTGCATTGGTAATCTAATTCTTAGTAATAACCTAAATATGTGATATGCTATGAATAGGATAGGATTAGATTACCTCTTCTGTTATGCACAATTACTATCTATTAAAGAAAGATTTAGGGAGAAAAGATGAGGGAGAAAGGGAAAAAGAAAAAAAGCAGAGGGAAAGAGAGAGACAGAGATAGAGATAGACAAAAAGAGGGACAGAAAGAGAGACAGAGAGACAGAGAAAGATAAAGAGAGATGCTAAGAACTACAGGAGCTAAGGGCTCCATTCAGACATGACTAGTTGAGGTTCAACTCTTAATAAGGCAGGAACCTTTTGTTTCAAAACTGATTTGTTCCTTGAAAGGGAAAAGGATTGAGGGATCATATCTACTAGTCCTCTGATATGAGCTTTTATAAAGTTTGATATAGTAAATTATGATGTTGCTTACAGACCTCAATGAGTCCAGAAAAGCAGGCACTAAAGAAAGAAGTAATTACACATTATCTATAGATGGGAACTAGTGGGAAAGCACTTAAAAACACATTGGTTTTCTGAGCTTTTCAATATCCCTTTTTTCTACTGTAAACATAAATACTTATCTCCCTTCTTGTACTTTTTTCTTTTTCTCTGTCTCCATTTCTCTATTTCTATCTTTTTCTCTACCTTCTTTCTGTCTCTGTCTCTCTCTGTATGTCTATGTCTCTTTTCTCCCTACTTCTTTCTTTAATCTATGGGAATCATGCACAGCAAGAGAATTGATATAATCCCATCCCTATTTGAAGGAATGTCTTGCATGTTTAGGGTTACTACTAAGAATCATATTATCAATTCAGAAATGTCATTTTTCATGCAATTGCATGTTATTACCAAGTGTAGAAATATCCCCAGACTCCCATTTACTCCTTTTTTCTTTGAAAATTTTGGTTTATCAGTATAGGGGATTTCTAGTGTGGAAACCCCCTCCACTGATATAGATTGGCAGTTTCTAGTCTTAGGGAGTTGCCTGGGGATAATGAAAGGTTAAGTATCCCGTTGATGGTCATGCAATCAGAATACATCAGAAACAGGAATTCATTCCAGGTCTTCTTAATGCCAAATCCCACCCTGTATCTACTATGCCAAGCTGCCACTCATGTGTTTCTTAATTTTTCTTAAATATCTCCATCTCTCTTTTTTCTTGAGCAACATTTTCTGTTTATTCTTTGGAGTTCAGCCCACCAAGTATCCTATTGTCCAAAGCCAAATAACACAAAAGAAGGAGAATGTAGGAAAGCCTAAGTTTTTAACAGATTTAGTGGGGGGATACGGGAACAGTATTTTCAGAGAAAGGGGGACTGCAGTCCTCAATAGTTTAAATATGGACATGAGAAGGACTTTTAACATGGTAAGCTTATTCAATTCATTTGAAATAGGCAGATTTTATGATATTAATTAATTAGAAAGAAAAGAACTGATGGTGAGATACTGATTGGAAATAAGTGAATCCAATTATTGAGAGTTTTCTTAAAGTCAGAAACAAGTAAGATCAAACTCAGCTTTAAGTAGGAAGGAATCGCTAAAACATATAGAACATAAAGCAGATATATTCTTAGAGGAAGAAGAGGACATGTGTTGGGCATAAAGTGAAAAAGAACTGAATTCAAATCTGTACTTGGATATTTAATAGCTGTGTCACTCTGGATAAGTCATTTAACCTCTGCTTCAGTTTCCTCAATTATAAAATGGGTATAATAATAGTGCCCATCTCCCACCATTGTTGTGAGAATCAAATAAGATAATGTTTTTTAAACAATTCATAGTGATTAATGGTGATTAATAAATGCTTGTTTCTTTTCTTCTAGTTCTAAAGATGGCAAGGACAGATGAATATTTTTTAAATATATTTTTTCATTTATTTAATACCTTCTACATTTTGGTTATTTCCTTTTTTATAATAGACAGTAATCAGGGATTTGAGATCATAGATATGAAAGAGAGGACCACCCCCAGCTAAGCCTACCCCTTCATTTAACAAAAGAGGAGATAGTGGCCAGGGAGATCAAGCCTTCATCTCTTCTGATATAAATTGTGTCAGAGGTCAAAATTGAACCCAAGGGGGCAACTAGGTGACTTAGGGGATAGAGTACTGGATGTGGAGTCAGGAAAAGCTAAGTTCCAAACTGAACTCAGACACTTATGAACTGTGTGACCCTAAATAAGTCACTTATTGCCTAAAATATAAATAAATCAAAATAAAAGAATTGAATCCAGTTCTTCAGATGCCAGTACTCATGGTCTTTTCATTACATCATGCTTTCATTGTTGTTATCACAAGCTATTACCTTAAAATTCCAGATGTTCTTCACTTATATGAACTACAAAGTTAAATGGATAAATAGAAGCTAGCTAATCTCTGAAGTGCCTTTCAACCAGTGGCATATGCCAGAAAAGGGATTAAACTTTCAGGGTGAGCATTTACACTTCAGAAATTGGCAAATATCAATTTGGCAAAGATCAAGATTGGTTTTATTGTTTTGTTGAATGTCTAAACTTAAAAAGGAATGGAGAATAAGTTATAATGTGGATAGTGGATTAAACTTAAAAGTGTATCTTACATACATTTATCTTTGGAGAATATTTGTTGTTAAATATTTACTAATACATCCCTGCTTTCCGCTCTAAATCCTATGATCCTGTCTTTTTTAATTCCTTCCTCCTTTTCACTGTTATCCCAAACACATAATATTTTTCAAAATCTAAAATAGACCTGGATTCCACTTTAGAACCCTGGAACCCAAAGTGCTTTGGGGGAATTATTTATAGCACATAAACTTAATGAATCAAACTTTAATTTGAGAGGAAATATGTCTAGGCCCCAGGCTGAGGAATTCAAGTTGGAAATGAAGTGAGACTTCCTGACAACAAGGACCATGAGACATAAGGTGGCAGTACCCAGGAAAATTACAGAATTTCCTCCCCTAAGACAACTTTGGAAAAGGTATGTAATGTTCTCTGGCAGAGAGGGTGGGAAGAAGAAACTCATTCTCAAATTCTCTCATAGCTTTCAGGTTCAGCACTCCAAAAATACCTAAATCCACAGTTTTGATTGAAATGACATCTGAAATTTAGTGACCATCATGGACACTTAAAAATGCACATTCAAACCCTTCTACCTCATTTTTAGAGCAAAATCTGAAACATGCTCTCCAAAAAATCTCAGACACTTACAAGTTATATAATCCTAGATAAAGCATTGAATCCTTGTCTGCCTCAGTTTCCTCATCTGAAAAAGGGAGCTATAGTAGCATCTATTTCCCAGGATTGTTATGAGGATCCCAAATGAGATATTTGCAAATCACTTTGCAAAACTTAAGGAGCTATAGAAATGCCAGTTATTATTATTATTAGGGAGGATTCATATAAACATATATATATGGATATATATGTTCACATGATGAGGGGGAGGGCAGAGAGGGTGCCTTCCTGAGCTCTTTTCACCTTTGGTGTCCACCTGTCACTCAACTCTCATTTGTGGCTCCCAGAAACTACCATGTTCAGTGGCCACACTCCAATAAACCTATCTCAGCAGATGGGCAAAACCAGGATGAAGATAACTGACAGTTCTTAAACTCAGCAGTGAGTTAGGAGGATATCTATCATTAGCATGTGAAAACTTCCCATGAGAGAATGGGTGGATGAGAGCAATTTATTCCAACAGCCAGTAAGGCAACTGAAGTAGATGCTATGGCAGGTTTAGAATTGGTCAGATATCAAAGACATCAAGGTCATCCACTGTATCCTAGACCATCACCAATAGCCTTGACTTTTGTCTTGCCACTGATAACTGTGCAACTCACCTAAGTCCAATTCACTTACTTGAGCATTAAGACCCTCACGATGTCACTGGTTCTCTTTGAAAACAAAGAACAACAATTTATACATATACATGTTACATATTTACATATACAAATATATGTATACCATATATTGTTATACACCTATATAGACACATATTTGTTGCATATATACGTTTTGTAGATATAGTTGTAGCAATATATAATTGCTTTATATACATATAGTTGTTGTTCATGCTTTGTTTTTGAAAGTAAATACATATTAGTTAATTACTATCTAAATTTATATATCTTTGTGTGTATATACATATGTTTGCATATATATATATATTTAAATATATATTTATATTTATGTGTGGGTGGATGTAATGTGTGTTTATATATACATATAATCTCCCCATTGACCTATAGTCCATGGTTAAAATTCCATGATTAGGTATTATGTAAAAGTATTTATCAAAGAAGTAACTTATTAAGTCACTATAATCTTGTCACAAATGAGTTTATCATCCCTTTCCTTTATGGTAAGAAGAGTAAAAACTGAAGGGATGGAAGAGAAAGGCAATGGAAAGGGAACAAAGGAAATAAGAAGGGGAAATGGAGTTGTGGAGGCCAATTTCACTAATGTCACAATTTTATACTTAATTGCTTTTCTAAAGAATTGTCCAATAAAGATTAAGGTGTAGCATTGCTAGATTGCAAGTGCCATGTCTCTTGGAAATAATAAAAAACTTTGAACTTACAGGAATCTTCATATTTGGGTCTGGAGTCATTTTTCTTAAATAGGGCTCTCTTCCTTATGTTCACTTTCACCAAATGAACTTGAAGTGATCTGGAGTTGGCTCTACACAATAACTCCAGTGAACCAGAGGTGGATGAAAGTAAAGTACATCCTGGCCCTCCTGCCAAGTTAAAAGGGGGAGATTGGGAGTGGAGAGGATGAGGGAAAGACTCTAGATTTGTGCCAGATATGTAAATCATGTCTTGTCATATCCACTCTTTTATTGCACAGCTCCTTGGAGACCCTCAGTGGCAAGAGTGGGTAAGAGACCATGCCAAGCTGTGAACTCACTTCTAGTACCAGGATGGGGACCCCAGAGATCAACATGAAAATGGAAATCTGCATTAGGCTCTCTCCTTGGCAAGTCATCTGGAACTTCATAAAAAAAGATAAAAGTCTTGTTGGACATCAAATAATTCTAAAGCATGTTTTAATGATTTCAGTGTAAATGAATCAGACCCATATGGATTAAATTTCCCTTCCAGAACCCATTTTGAAAAACTAAAAGGAAAAGTCCATGGAAAGTCATATGTCTAGTTTACCAAATCAACATAGAACTGTGGAGCAGCCACATTCATGCATCCCAACTTGATGTATTATTGTAAAAACCAAGTGCCAAAGAACAAGGCTCTCCAGCCCTGATTACAACTACAGGATCCCTGATATCAATAAAGGCACCAACAGTTGGACAGAGTGAAGATAGTTGAGGAAGCAATCACTCTCTTCTGTCCACCCTGTCTCCTCACTACCTCCCCTATACATCCCTCTTTAATTTCAGGAGCCAAACCCCAAGAAACAACATTAAGCATAGCTACATAAACTGGATTGGATGAACCTAGATATCTTTTCAAAGATGCAAAATCAGCATCCAATCTTTCATCATCCACAACAACAAGAGTAGCTTAAGTCTATAAATCAATCAGCAAGCATTTATTAAGTATCTATTACTTGCACAGAGGATGATGGATTGAAGGTGTCAATACTCTCTGAGTGAGCAGTGAGCATTCTCAAGCGCCCTTGACCTGAGGAGAAGGAGAAAGGGCTATGGGAGTGCTCCCCCAGAAAGTACTGGTACCCTAGGCTCATGCTCTCTGAACAGTGCTATGAACTACACTAGTCACTGAAGACACAAATCAAAAGTGAAACCATCCCTGCCCTCAAGAAGTTTACATTTTAATGGAGGAGTAATAAGTGTTTAAAAATAAGTAAATGTAGGCTATACATTTTTCTTTAAGGAAAGCAAGGATTTCAAGAGATAGAAATAAGACTGGCAGATCCAACCATGTTGGAGAGCAGTATTCCCATTGAATTATAAAACTATGTATGCCCTTTGATCCAGCAAAATCCCTGTTAAGTCTATTTCCCAAGTGATCGGGAAAGAAGAAAAAAGAACCTATATCTTCTAAAATATTTATAACAGCTCTTTGTGTGGTGGCAAAGAACTGGAATTGAAAGGATGCCCATCAACTGAGGAATGAAACACTCCATGCTATAAGAAATGATAAACTGATTGGTTTTAGAAAAACATGAAAAGACTTGCATAAAATAATGAAAAGTAAAATGAGCAGAACCAAGAAAACATTGTATGCTATAATAGCAATATTCAAAAGATAATTGTGAATGACTAAATTATGCTGAGTATTATAGATACTTAAATCAACTATAAAGGATCTATGAAGAAAGATGTTATCCACCTCCAGAGAAAGAATTGATAAATAGAAGTATGTATTGTATAGTTTTATATGTTTTTATAAATTTGTGTTAAATGGTGGCTTTCTCTAATGGAAAGTGAGGAGGAAGGAGAGAAGACAGTTTGGAACTTAAAATGTAACCAAAAAATAAATTAAATTAAATTTTAAAAGAGAGATAGAGGTGAAGGAGAAAAGTATTTTAGGCATGGAAATAGTATGCCTAAAAGCAAGGAAGCAAGGAAGCAAGAAATAGAAATCATGTATAAGGAGCAATAAAGCAAGTTTGGCTGTAGTTTAGAAGGCATGAGGCAAAATGATATATATAATCACCTTAGAGAAAGATTCCAACTGTGAATGAGCTTTAAATGACAAATAGAAAAGCATATATTTTAACTGGAAGGCAATAAGGAGGTCTGAGGCTTAAAAAATATTTATTTCAGTTAACCCTCACAACAAAATCCTCTCAGATGAGGAAAATTTAAATTTTATTTTTTACCCAATTATAAGTTGAAGTTTGGAGAAGTTTGTTAATTTTCACAAGAGCAAACATTTTGGCCTCCTGGCTACCCTATTAATGATGATCCTTTCTGTACATAGATATAGTCCATTGTTACCTTTGTAATAACTGGCAGGACTGTGACCTGCCAAATTCAAGAATTCAGGGTCCTGCCATTGGAATAGAACTTTAGGAGAATATGATTGTTATTTTCTTTATTTTAAAAACAAGAAAACTTAGGTTCAGAAAAATCAAACAATTCACCAATGAATGAGCACAAGTTCTGCAAATGCTTCCTTTCACACTGTAGTTGCCAGCCTGATTTTCTGAAAGCAGACAAAGAAAAGAATTAAATGCCATTGCATCAGTCTTTTTGAAATCTGAGACACTTGTGACTGGAACTCACAGTGATATTTTCAAAGTCCACATTTGGTGATGCTGTATAAAATCCCCCAAAATCTGGCTAGATATAACTGGAAATGGAAATGCTTCCAGTCAATGTTTCATCTGAATTTGGTCCTCTTCTGGATTAGAATTGTGATAGCTGCTTGGAAATCCAAGGACCACTCACTTCCTTAATTCTTCAACTAGTGGGAAGGAGCAAGCAGAAACAGGCGCTTGGCAGTAGCTTGCCTTCCAATGTGAGGATTCTCTGCAAGTATTTTGAGTGCAGAAGCTTTACAAGATTTCCTGGCTCGAGCTTCAGCACTGACAACATCAAAGAAGGAGAGATCGTCTGGGATGTCACATTCAGGCACGCAACTTAGACTGGACTCTTATGGCCTTAAAGAAATGAGTCTGGGCATTCAATATGTCATATGTCAATGTGTCATACACATATAAACTTTCACTGAAATAAAGCTTTTGACCCACAACACTATTTCTGAACCTCTTTATGCCACAGTGGTATCCTGGCAATAGCATAAATGAACATGCATAGATAGGGACCACAAAAACACCATTACAGAATAGCTAAGGATATGACTTTTTTTCAGTCTTCCAGCAAAATTAGTGCCTCCTTTGCTGTGAATGAAGGAACAGGACACCTGTGGCCCTGTGAAAGGTACAATAACTATTGGGATAGTGAGGGAAATAGGAACTGATGCCAAAACACAGACTTTGTAATATCCTTGTTTTTCTTTTCAATAGGAATTAAATCCAATTCCTCAGTGAAGGAAAAGTGAACATTCTGAGAGGTAGAAAGTCCAGCCAGTCAACTGCAAATATTCCTAAATTGGACCAGAAAAGTTTTAAGAGCAAGAATAATTTCAACTAGCATTTATATAGCATTTTGGGGTTTGCAAGGTGCTCATTAGTGTTATAGATGATTGTTATATTCAAAATAATCCTACAAGAATGTGCTAGAGCCAGACTGAAGTAGGGTTGAGTTAAATTTTCAGTGTGAGCATTTACACCTTGGAAATCCACAAATGCTAAAAATAAGGACTTGATTTCTTGTTTTGTTGATTTCTAGACTTTAAAAAGTAATGGAAAAAATGTTAAGGATACCAACTTAAATTTACAGGTATGTCCTACATACTTTTTTCCCTAGAAAACTGATTGTTAAATATTTATCAACACCTGTCTGTGAAGAAAATGCTATTAGCAATACCATTAACAAATAAGAACACAGAATGAGAAAAATTGAGCCATTTACCTATGGCCTCAAATTAGAAAGCATCTGAGGAAGGATTTGAATTCAAGTCTCTCTCAAACTCACTATATCACTTCATTATAGGGAAATATGAGTGTATTCCTAATTTCTCATGAATTAAAATCATTGTAAAATTAAAATATCATGATGTGGTCATAAAATCCTAAAATGATAGAACTAGAAAGGATATTAAAAAGAGTAACATGGAGAAACGGAAAGAGCTATAAAATAGGAATCTAAAGAGTAAGATTCAAATTCAGTTATTTTACATATTTATAACATCTTTCAAAAATACTTTTTTAAAATTTTGAACTTAATAAAACCCAAATAAAATAAGCACTTCCATACACATTGTAAAATAGCATGATCTTTCTAAAATTCAATGGGCAATCCCAGGTGATGAACTCTTTAACTATGGTGACACCATCTGTGTGTGTGCCTGAAGGCTCTACCAGGAGTTATCACAGAGCAGAACCAACTGCCTCTCCATACCTGCCTCTGGGCTATCCATAGCCTATCAGCCTCCTCATGCCCTTTCTCCCTTTTTTTTTCTTGGCAGGTGTGTCCCCTCTCCCAGACATACATGACCCTGCCAGAGGAATCATTTAATCCCTGCTTCATTACAAACCTTGGGTCCCCTTCCCTCTCCCAGTGACAACAGTCCCTCCAGGTTCCCTGCACTTAAAATCAAAAGGACCTGAGTTCACTTTTTTCCCCTCAAACTTTTAAATCATAGAAAGACACTGGAGGAAAATTATTTAACCTTTCTGTTTCCTCTTTTGCATAATATGAAAAGAATTGGACTTCCTGGTCTCTTAAGGCCCATTTCAGTCCTAAATCTATGATCTTATGCACTTTTATTATATCTGAATAGAAGGGATGAGATGAAAAAGCCAGCACTCATTGGAAATGTCAGGCAAAGTGAAGGATGAAGTTTTCTTTTGCGTTGTGATCACTTTTTGGTATGAGAAAAAAGCAAAGGGAGGGGATTGGCACAAGAGGGGGAGCAGGTTTATTTTACTTGGCCCCAAAGTGGGGGTCTAAGAAAAAGATGTGGAAGTTGTAGCAAAATAGATTCTAATATGATTTAAGGAAATCTTCTCAAGTGAGACCCATTCCAAAGCAGAATGGATGCTTTAGGAAATAGTGAGTCCCCCATCAGCCTTACTTAAAATTAGCCAACCAGAGTTTTATTCCAAGGCCCTAAAATTTAGAGGGTGCTGGAAATCTCTACATTGTAGTTTTGGGGTACAAAAAATTAGTTGAATACATATTTGTTACAGGAGCTTTCTTTTTTATTTTTGTTCTTTTCAGGTAAGGACAGGGTAAGAGAGAGAGTAAATAAATGCTTATTCACTGCAAAAAAAAAAAAAATTAAGAATAGTTAAAATAAGTAGTTACCTCTAGCAAAATATTTCCTGCTTCCAGCTGTCTCACCCATCAGTAAAGCAATTTCACTGTGCCTCGTTGGTTTCTCTTTTTGGACCCTGTTCCTGTACACACACACACACACACACACACACACACATATAATTTCTTCCCCCTTTAAGAATGTCTCTTTAAGCCCCGTGGAACTGAATTTGGCAAACATACAAAAAACTATCTGAGGGTACTTTCTGTGCTATTTGTCCTGATCCTTTTTTATGAAGCTTCCTCCACGTATGAAAAATGTTATGACACTTTCTCTGAATAGAAGCCTTCAAAGGGAAGCTAGATGACCACTCATGATGTACCTGCTTAGGCACAAGTTAGACTCAACAATCTCCGAGGTCTCTTCCAA
Organism: Sarcophilus harrisii; assembly: GCF_902635505.1. Lineage (NCBI taxonomy): Eukaryota > Metazoa > Chordata > Mammalia > Dasyuromorphia > Dasyuridae > Sarcophilus > Sarcophilus harrisii. The sequence continues at coordinate 173,209,505 of NC_045426.1, read as the reverse complement.
TTCTAAGGTTCTGTGGTTCTGATTTTTTACTTTTTTTTTTACATTTTTCACACTGAATTAATTTCAGCTCATTTTTATACAGCCTACACTATTCCCAAACTATTTGATTTCATGTCTCATCATTCTTGTGGGTTTAATCAATTCCACAAAGGAAGAAACAAATGGTTACCATATGCAAAAACAAGTTTCAACAAGAGCTTGCAAATCATTAGGGTCGATCATGGCTTTGGACTAGCTAGGCTTCTCAGCTGTGGATTCTGGACAGAATTAGAACTCTTTCTAAACTTAAGTAACCTTAAGCCAAAAAAAAAAAAAAAAAAAAAAAGGAAAGAGATTAACAGAGAAAGTCAGGTTTGAAAAGTGGAGTCTTCAGACAGCAGCAGTAACAATCACTTGATAAATCACAAATCACTTGATGTTTTAGAGCAACTTTATCTACATGACATCATCTCCCAATCTATAGGAACTGGCTCTGACATTTACTAATAGTGTCCATAGGCAGCTCACTCCCTCTCTGAATTTTTTCAGATGCAAAATGAAAATAAAATTCTGGGATCACCTGTCCCTACCAGGAGTTATTATGAGCATGGCTTTGTAAACTTTAAAGTGCCACATAGTGCATTTCTGTTAATTTGTGTGTGTGTTTTATTTCAGTAAAGACACATGGGAAGATTTCTTGCTAAGGACTGACAAGTCTAAAAAAAATCCTATTTTGGGCACTGATTCTTATGTTTGGCATTCCAGAAGTCTATGGAGCATGGCTATGTTGGTTTCTGCTTGCCTATGATTTTTAACGAATGCCGATGGAGAAAAAAAGAATTCTAATTTGGAAGGAATAATTTAGGGTAGGGTAGAGAGGAAAGCACAAGACATTCTTAACCATTTATGTTTAACAGATGAAGCCCTGGGAAAGCAGTTTGGTTAATGCTAGAAGCAAAGAATGCATTTGAAAGAAGAAGAGGAAGGTTCTAACGTTAAATTCTGTGGGTTACAGAAAATCTTAAGGGGAGGCTCATATCAATCATGGACTGTTCAAAACAGCTGCTTGGGCTGTTTTGGAGGCATTTGTCCCAAGTATGGGAAAGTTTTTTGAAAACTATTAATTGCTATACAAATTTTGGAGGTAAGGGTAGAGCAGGACCTATAATTTCATTTTTGTAGGAAGTTTCCAGTGAGAAAACTCTCTCTACCAATGTAGATAGGGACCTGTTCTACAAGTTAATATGTGTCTGACACAGCACTTGAATGGAGGTCTTCCTGGCTCTGACCTGTTCTTCATCCTCTATGTTATGCTGCCTATTTTATACTATATATGGTTATTATTTACCATGATAGGACTCTTGGGATCAGAAAAAAAGCTAGCTCAATTGACTCTAAGAAAAGAAGGCATACTTGCCTGGAGAAGCACTGGAAACCAAAGCCAAAAGGAGGCTCATTTTTCCAATAAATACACCAGGATGAGGAGTATAAATTTTAGGGATGATTAAGTGATAATTAAGAGCATCAAGTACATGAGACAGAGTAGGCAGAATCAATAAAGCAGAATCCCCAGTACCTATAGCACTTGCTTATAATCAATTGGCTATGAGAGAAGCACTTTCAGGCCAATATAATACTTTTTAATTTGCTCTTATTTGGAATAAAGAAGTCTTATAGGAAAAGCCCCAAGATTGAGACCTCCTTAGGGCACTAGAAAGACCTTGGTCTCACTTGAACATGATTTAGAAAAATTCAGCTTATCTGAATCCAACTGAGTGTTGAGTTTCTTGTATCAGAGCTCAAGAAATAGACACTATTCTTAGCTGGGTTTATTTGCTAAATACTTGGCAGTGAACATTAGCTATTCTAGGAATGACAGATTTTGGACAGGGTCAGTTTAGAGCTTCAATTGGATGGATATCTTTTTTGTCAAAGAAGGAAATAAAGGGAAATTGTGGACCTGAACCACTGACTTGACATGTTAAATAACGTTTTCTGCAGCTAAATCTCTAGGTTTAATTTGCTTCTAAGACTTAGTAGTTTATTGACTAAAGTATGAGAGAGACTTCTCAGGTCAAATCTTTACACACATTTTAACTAATCGAGTTCATTATGCCTTCTTTCTTCAAGGTCCAGATAACAATAGTTAACATGTATGTGTGTGTTTGTGTGTGTGTGTGTGTGTGTATATATATATATATATATATATACATATATATACATACACATATATATAGTGTGTATATATATGCACCACATATAAATATATACATACATGTATGCATGTATATGTATGCCTATATGTATACATATATACAGCTATATGTATGTATATTTAAATATTAGCTATTGTTATATATATGTGTGTGTATATATATAGATATTTGTAAAAGAGTGGCAGGCACTGTCTCAACACTTTACAAATATTATCTCATTTGATACAACAACCCTTAGAGACAGATGTTTTACAGCTGAGGAAACTGAGGCAAAAGTTAAATTACTTTCCCAGAGTCACATAGTAAGTGTCCAAGATCATATTTGAACTCAGGTCTTTCTGGCTTCATGGCCAGTGATCTATTTATTGTACCACCAAGCTGCCTCAGATCAGGCACCAACATTTCCATCTTCTTTATCCCCTCAAGTAAAAGTTATCTAACTCTGGTTCACATGTTCTTAGAATACTTTGTCTAGATAGACAACTCAAATGAGATAATGTATGTAAATAAAAACAACACCATTTAAATGTCAGTTATCATTACTATCATCATTATCAATCTAATTTTATTCTTATTTTTTAACAGGGTTCAGATAGAAATGGTACTGTGGCAAAATGTTATTCTTCTGTTTTTAGTGTCATATAAATTATTGCAGTGGTAGATAAGAAAAACGTATTTTTGTAGTTGAATGAGTATTAGGAGTTAAGTTTATGTTCCATAGAAAAAGTTCTTAACTTGGGAACCACAGCTTATCAAGGGACTCAGGGATGGATATTTTGGGGGGGAGATTCCATTTACCTACTTTTTAGAGACCCTTAATTAAGGAGCTAGGTTATGCTGAGAAGAAATCAAGTCAGATGCAGGGAATTTTCTCAAAATTGGACATCTCAAGCAATTCATATGTCTGAACTGAAAACTGGTCCCATACTGATCCATCACTTATTATTTCCATGTTCCTTTGTTTATTTACAGACACTTAAAAGAAATAGGACACCTCTTTTTTGGAATTCAGAGAATTGCACCAGTTTATTTTTTCCTTCCCAACTTGGAAAATTTGGAATCTTTCCTCCAATTAGAAATCAGATTGCCTAATGTTCTTTTGTTTTCTTTCAATTAATCAGCTTTATTTGATTAATTGTTTTTAATGTATAAAAGTCTGTATCCTCCTGTATTCAGGATCCAGGCCTAACCTAAGGATGTCTGTTCCCACTTTGTGGGACAATTGCCACGCATTGCTTAATATTCTCAGAAGATCAATCCATTGTTTCATCAGTAATTTCATCTTTCATCCACCACACAACTTAGATAAAATATTACATCTTTATTTTTGCTAACCTCTTACTGAAATTTACTTGTTCCTTCCTTTTACTTAGGATGGATGAGAAAAGTGGTTGTCTCTGTATGAGAGCTTTACATTTTGATTTCCAGTCATTGTCAACTTGAGGTAGCAGTATGCTGTTAAATATTTAACAACTAATTCTCAAGAAATATATACATAAGACATTCTTTTACATTTACCTCCATTAATAACATTTTCTCCATCACTTTCTTAAGCCTAAATAATCAACAAAACAATAAATCAAGCTCTGATTTGTATCATTTGCCAATTTCTGAGATGTAAAAATTTAATAAATAGCTTGGTTGGAAATGCCTCTGGCATCTCGAAGTATCCAGCTTGTCAACCTTCAATCTGTCTTTGGGATTCTTGTTCTACAAGTAAACTAGATACTCACACTGATTTCCCTGTGCTCCAGGCCTCTTCATCATCTTGTGCATTCTAGGATGACAAACATTTCCTAATTACCTGTTGCCTATTCCCACTTGTAGAGATTTTGCAAAGATACACAATTAGGATAGACCTATTATTGTTTCTTGATGCTTTCAGTAGCAACATAATCCCATTTCTCAACAGCTGGCCTTCTTCTCCAGTTATCTTTCTATTCCTGTGATCATACTCAAAAGCCATTTCCAATTAGCTCAACAAGCCACATTTCATCAGATGCCAAAATGAACTCTTTACACAACACAAATGTATCATTTATCATCACTCATTTTGGTCCATTAGCTCAACAGTTTCCCAAGAGAAGAGATCCAGTGAGTCTGGGATAATATATTTTCCAAGGATACCTTTTCACACAATCAATGGTAAGGGGGGGCAAGCTAATTTGTGGTGTTTTCTTCTGTAAAATGACTTCTTTTATTTGGTTATTAGACTGATAGAAAATTAGAATTTCCAGAGATCTTCAAGATCATTGATTCCATCCAACTCATTTTACAGATAAGAAAACTAAGACTCAGAAATAGTGGATGACTTGCTTAAAAGACACAGCTGATTTGTTGCAGAACTGGGAGGTCTCCTGATTTCTAGGCTATGTCCTTTCACCACATCATGATGTTCTCAGTGAGTGAGCCTTTCTCCTCTCTCCCTCAGTCAGGGTCCCAAGGATAACAGCTTTTTCTCATCAGATCCTCATGGCAAATGATCAAACGTCATTCTGATGGAAAATATGGAGACTTCTTAATTGCTTGCTTTCTCATAGCAGTTAGAACTTTAATTAAAATAAAATGAAGTTTTCAGGAGTCCAGAAAGACTAAGAGATTTGCCACCTGTCCATAGTTTTAGTACAAGCATTTTCAGTTTCAGCACTCATAAGCAAGAGTATGATTGCTCTATGAATTTAGCCTAAATCTCCAATTATAAAACATTAAATAAAAGAATAGAAATATGCAAATTTGTGTGCACTGAGAAAGTCAAGGCCTGAAAAAGCAAAAGAAATATCTTAAGTTAATAAAATGTTTGAATATTCATAAAATTATATGATATATAACCCATGGCATTATTACTATGTTTTCAGTCAATTGGTATAACTAGCCTTCAAATGGAACATTACTTCAGTGTTTATAAAGATGACCAGGAAATTTAAATTTTTTCAATTTGGTAACAATATCTTTGGGTACATTTTTTAGAAAAGGCAAGGGATTGCTTGAATTAGAAGAAAATAACATTTAAAGCCTATTGAATAGTATTAAGTCAAAACTAAAGAAAAAATTCTTCTATAAAATCCAGAAGTGCTATGGAGAAAATAGATATTATGGATTTTGCTATTACTAGACAAAAAAGTGATCGGTTTTAATATCCTCAAGAGAAATGAGTTTCCATTTTTAAATTGCTGGCTTCAGTATATATGTGTATAAAAAAAGAGAAGGGAAGAATGAGATTACTTTCTAGTTATACTTTATATATCTTGTATATACAAAGTCATTTGCATGTTGTCTCCGCTCTTAGAATATGAGTTCCTTAAAATTAGGGGCCATGTTTTTACTTTCCCCAATGCCTTGCACAGGCCCTGCCATTTGACCCTCCTTTCCCAGATATTCTCCTCTTTTTAGTTTTTCATGGCATTATTCTACAACCTTTGAGAAGGCTGCACACCTTAGGTGCTTCCATGTCCTTTCATCTTACCTCTTCTTGACTTTGTACAATCTGGCTTCCAACCTCATCATTTATTTGAAACTTCTCCCTGCAAAGTTACCAATGCCCTCTTAACTGCCACACCTAATGGCCTTTTCTCAATCCCCATCCTTCTTGATCTCTCTGCAGGTTTTGACACTGTCAAACACTCTTTTTTTCTTTGATATTGAGGGCCCTATTTCGTCCTGGTTTTCCTTCTTCCTATCTCACCACTATTTCTCATTTTCTAGATTTTCAGACACTTTAACTAGTTTTAATATCCCCTATGGCTCTGTCCTGGGTTTTCTTCTCTGCTTCCTTTATACTGTTTCATTTGGTGATCTCATCAGCTTCCCATGGATTCAATTATCATCTCTATGCTGATGATTCTCAAATCTAAATTATCTAGTCCTAACCTCTCAGCTGAACTCCAGCCTCCTATCTCAAAATGCCTATTACATATCTCTAATGTCTAATTAAAACTGGGATTTCCTATAAATATTTTTAAATTCAACAGGTCTAAAATTGAACTTGATATCTTTCCCTTTAAATCCGCCTCTCATTCAAACTTTCTTATCACTATTGAGAGCACTATCATTCTCCTCTCCCCCAAACTCACAACCTACATATCATTCTTAACTCCTCACTCTCTCTCACCCCCCATTCCAATCTTTTCCCAAGGCCTATTGATTTTACCTTCTTAATATCTCTCATATATATCTTCCTTCTTTTTTTAATAGAATTTTTTTCAATCACATGTAAAGACAATTTTGACATTCATTTTAAATAAAATATTGAATTCCTAATTCTTCCTTCCTCCTCCCTAAGACACTAAGGAATCAATTTGATATAGGTTATATATGTGCAATTATGTAAAACATGTTTCCATATTAGTCATGTTGTAAAAGAAGAAACAGAAGAAAAGGGAAAAAAACATGAAAAAAAGTGACAATATGACAAAATGACAAATCTGCATTCAGATTCCATGAGTTCTTTTTCTGGATGTAGCTAGCATTTTCCATCATGAATCTTTTGAAATTGTCTTGGATCATTATACTGCTAAGAAGAACTAAGTCAATCATAACTGTATGTATCCCTTTCTATCTGATACTGCTCCCACCCTAACACAAATTCTCAACACCTGCATTATTACAATAGCATTATAATACAATTAATACAATTGCAGCAACCAAGGTTGGTCCCTTTTCCCATTCCAGCCTATTATCTCTTCAACTGTTAATTTTTCCAAAGCACAGGTCTGACCATGTCACTTACCTTCTTAATAAACTTCAGTGGCTACCTATTACTACCAGGATCAAATATGAATTTGATCTCAGTTTGGCATTAAAAGTCCTCCTTAACCAGAAGTCCGTGACTTCTTATACCACACGCACTCACTTTCTCTCTGTCTCTCTGTCTCTGTCTGTCTGTCTCTCTCTCTCTCTCTTTCTCTCTCTCTCTCTCTCTCTCTCTCTCTCTCTCTCTCTCTCTCTCTCTCTCTCTCTCTCTCCCTCTCTCTCTCTTTTATACAATGACATGAGTTTCCTTGATGTTCCTCAAACAAAATATCCCTCTCCATTTTCTCTGGTTATCCCCTCATATCTACAAAGCTTTTCTTCCTCATCTCTGCCTCCTCAGTTTCCTCAACTTTCTTCAACTCTCAACTAAAATGTCACCTTCAAGAAGAAGCTTTTTCTGATCCCCCTTTATTCTAGTGCCTTTCCTCTGTTGAGGTTTTCCAGTCTACCCTGCATATAGTTTGTTTGTACAAAGTTGTCTTCACATAGTCTCCCCCGTGAGCTGTGAACTTCTCAAGAGCACAGCTATTTTGTATCTTTCTTTGTAAACCCTAGTGCTTAGCACTGTGCTAAGCCCACAGGAAACACATAATAAGCACATAAAAATATTTATTGACTAATAAATGCTTGCTGACTGACTGACTTGAAGAAACTATCCAGTCATTTCAAATGGAGAAAATACATTTGACTTGATTATCCAGGCATTTCATAGAAAAGTGAGAATTTGACCTTTACAGCAGCCTTTTTTGTAGTAGAAGAAAACTAGAAACAAACTAATGCCTATTAATTGGAAATAAGTGAAGAAATTGTATTTTATAAATTAATGAAGTATTATTGTACCATGAGAAACAATACATATGATACATATGAATAATTCAGAGAAATATGAGTAGAATTGAATGAACTGATGCAGAGTAAAGAAAGTAAAATGAGAACATTCACAAAGAATCCAATAGTGTAAATGAATTAACTCCAAAATGCTATTGAACTCAAATTAATTATCGTTTCTAATCTTTGTCACAACACAGAGCATGAAATGAACATTCTTCCTCTGCAGAATGTTGCATGATTAAACATTATAACTTCATTGGTTTTTGTTATCTTTTTTTTTCATTGTAAGAGGAAAATTCAATTATTGGGAGATCGTATACATTAGGAAATGATTGTGGTGTGGCTTGGCAAAAAAAAAGTGTCAAATTTTTAAAGAAATTTTTTAATCTTTAAATTGAAAAAAAATCAAGAAAAGTAAGAATTTGAGTCATAATAGATAACTGGATTATAGATGTATCCTAAAAGTTTTTTTTAATCCATAAACAAACCAAAAGTGAATTATCAGTGACATAGAAAATATTAATCCTTAACACATTTGAGGTACTCAAACCTCATTAATAAACTGTTTTAGAATTTTATCTGCATTATGTCATAGAAGATAAGATAGTCTCCAATCTCTTTCTAAACCATTCTGAGGAGTAAATCCAGCCCAGGAAAAGAACCTTAGTCTAGTTAGTTTAGTGTGGGTAGGGAAGCCACTGGTTGTCTAATGAACAGAGAAAGGCCCATCTTTCTTCCTTAAAACTGAAACATTTTGAAGATTTAAAAACGTGTCTCTATTCCTAAAAATAAACAAAAGCAGAATTTTTTTTGAGCTAGCTACAGAAGACTGGGTGTGCCTGAATTTCCTTCACTGAAGGCTGAAGCATTCATTCTGGAAGCCTGAAACTAATTAGCTAATTTGGTGGACAGGACTAGTTGCTGTGACAGAAATGTGAACCAAATTTATTTTTCCAGACACAACACGTTTTCCGCTAGTGATATCAAGGAACAAGTGATGTCGCCTTGGAAAAAATGAAGAATTAAGCACTCTTTGGCCATCAATTCTACAATTTCTTTTGTTTAGAATTTCCCGATTTGAGGATGGCTCACAGAGTTTGCTTAGAAATGCAAGTCTCTGATCCTGCACACAAAGTCATGCCCCCTAGTGAGACACATAATCATTCTTCCCCCTAGCAAACTGTGCCGCCCGGGGGGAGGCCACTCAGCCATCAGTTCCCACGGGCAGCTAACGGCTTGAACAAATGAACCATAGGAAAACAAGATGTTTTCCATTATGACAGGCAATTGCAGAAAATCAGGAAGGAAAGAGAAATCTCAAGTCCAGCATGCTCTTTGCCATTTTCCATGAGACTCCTGACTATTTCATGAGGAGCTTGTTATAAGAGGTCTGATCTTTTTTGCCTTTATGGGCTTCTCTGGAGGCTTGCAGAGGAAACCCTAAAATACCCAGTAGTATAAAGAAGAACCAAAAATACCTAATTATTTTTCTATTCCTATGTCCAGAAGAGGACATATGGCTTTTTCTGGGAAATGTGCCGGCCATAAAAAGACCAATTGGGTCCTATTACTATACTCAGACTCCCAAAACCATCATATATACCAGAGTGTCCGTGTGCAAGCACGCGGATGCTCTCTCTCTCTCTCACACACACACACACACACACACACACACACACACACACATTTAGAAACGTCTGAAACTCAGGAATCTGTAAGGTTTTCTCACTGAATGATATTTCCTGAGTATTCAATGGATAACATTAGCGGGTTGTAGAGCAGATTAAGGATTTCCATGGCAATAACATCACATCTGGTCACCATAAATGAATCGTTTTTCTTGAATGGATGCAGATTTTATTGTTGTTGTTAATTCAAGAGACTTTGAAATCTAGAAGAAAGTTGATAACAGAGTCCCTTGCCATCTTTGATTGTTGAAACTCATTGGGGAACCAAGACATCCCAGCCTCCCAAAGAAGAGTCAAGTATTTGACCTATTCAAGTAAATCATCTTCCTCAAGAAGATCACTAACTAAAGAAAGATGACTCCATGGGGGCTCACCCTTCCTCCCAGAATACAGGCTTATGACCTCAGTATTACCTTTGACTTTTTTCTCTCTTTCACCTTTCTAATCCAATTATTTACCAAAGTCCATTGAATTCAGCTTTGATATTTTTTCCTGTCCATCCCCTTTCCACTCCCATTTCTACTAACCTAGGTCACACTCTCATAACCTCTCACCTGAACTGTTGTAATGGTTTCCTCAATGGCCTACTTTTCTCATCCATCCTTCACCCCACTGACAAGATAATCTTTCTAATATCTAGCTTTGATCTTATAAATCCCCTGAAGAGGCTCCCTATTATCTCTAGCTAATACAAGATATGAATAAATATAAATGCTAATTAAATGCAATTACAAGTTAAAATGCAAAATCTTTCACCTAGTATTTGAGGTCTTCCTCAGTGGGACTTAGTAGAACTATCTATTCTGAGAATAATTATACAGTACTACCTCCTTATGAATTCTATATCACAGTCTGGATTTCTTGTTCTTCCCTCAGTTTGTCCTACCCTGTCCCATCTTGCATTGTTGCATGTCCTAAAACAAACCACTTTTCTGTTGAACCCCTTCTCTCTTTTTTCAATGTCCATCTCAGGTGTGACCTGTCCTATGGAACCTTCTTTAGTCCCCTAGCTGAAATTAATAACTCTTTTTTTCTCCTCCATTTTGTCTGGACAACCTCCTTTGCACTTATCAATCAAGAAGCAATTATTAAGTGTCTGCAGTGGGCCAGGTATTGTGGATGTTTTAAAGCCAAATTTGTAATTACATCTGAATAGAGAAAATCAAATGAGAAAGTTCCCTCCAAAGATGAAGATGATCACTTGTTCTGCAATTTGGTCCTATTACAGGGTTGCTTAAGGAACTGGAATGTAGACAAGTGCTGAAACCAGCTTCTTTTTCCCATTTCCCACCCTAACAAGGGATTATCAATTGTCAGTGTGAAAAAATGCTATTAATTGGGGCTTGATTTATTGTTTTGTTGATTGTGTAGAATTAAGGAAGTGATAGTTAAAATGTAAATAAACCAGATTAAATTTAAAAAGTATGTCCTAGATACTCCCCCCCCCCCTCCTCCAGAACCATTGCTAAATATTTACAAGCACGTCACTGACTGGCAGGTTGTGATCTATCCAAGTCATAGTCAGAGAAAGGGCATGAATCTAGCAGGGCTCCTCAAACTTTTTAAATAGGGGGCCAGTTCACTGTCCCTCAGACTGTTGGAGGGCCAGACTATAGTAAAAACAAAAACTTTGTTTTGTGGGCCTTTAAATAAAGAAACTTCACATCCCTGGGTGAGGGGGATAAACGTCCTCAGCTGCTGCATCTGGCCCTAGGGCCATAGTTTGAGGACCCCTGCTAGGTGGTTACTTCAGTGCTGGAAAAACAAAATCAAAACAAAAACAAAAACATTCATATATAAAAGTAAATTTAAAGGATAATCAAGGCAAATGTGAAGTAGTTTCCAGAGAAGGCACTAGTAGCTTAGAGGGAGCAGAATTCCAGCAGAAAGAGATCAGGAAAGGATGAACTGAGCTTTGAAGGGAGTTACAGATTCCAAGAAGCAGAGATGAAAGGGAACACAAAGGCATGTTCCAGGCATAAGGGAAAGCCTGTAGAAAGGTATGGAATGTTGTATATGAGAAATTGCACGTGCTGGAACGGCATAAAGCCAGAGCCAGATTGTGTAGGATTTTGAATGCTAAAAAAATAAGTTTATTTTTATACCAGAGGCAACCAAATCAGAATTCTTTGAGGAGGGGAATGATATGGTCAGATGTATGTTTCAGTAATATCACTTTGCTGAGTGGGAAGGGTCAGGAAGATCAACCAGAAGGATAAGCAAGAAGGAGGCTGTGGGAGTATAGAGAAGGGAATGGGTGGGAGAAATGAGGAAATAACATCAATCAGAGATGTATTAGTTATTTGCATATATTTTCTCTTCCTTATTGGATTATCTTTTTTAATAGTATCAAGTAAAATCATGAATTAATGTCTGGAAGGACCTTGGAGGTCCTCGAGTTAAAGCGCCTCACTTTACAATTGAAGTAAGTGATGCTCAAGAAAGTTATATTACTTGTCCAAAGTTAGTCAGAAAGACATGAGTTCAAAATCAGCCTCAGATACTTATTAGCTCTGTAACGCTGTTTGCCTCAGTTTCCTCATCTGTAAAATAGGATTAATAATAATACCTACATTCTATGGTGGTAGTGTGAGGATAAAATAATATTTATAAAGCATTTAGCACAGTACCTGGCACATAGTGAATGCTTAATGTATGTTTAGTTCCTTCTTACAGGTAGTAAGTAAACTGTGTCTTATTTCATATTTGTATTTCCATTGCCTATCATAATTAAGTACATATTGATATATTTTCCATAGTCAGCCTTCTTTCAAATCTTTTATGCTTTTTGTTTTAAAGGAAGAGGGGGAAAGGATATTTTATGTCATCAAACTTCAGAATGCTTTCTAAGTAATTTCACCCCTCCATTCACTGCTGACTGGATCCTGAATGTAGAGAGTAACAGGGGTCCTAGTGAATGATGATACCCCTTAATTACAAGGAAAACCAGTAAATCAACAAGCATTCAGTATGTTCTTAATGTGTCCCAAGTATTGTGTTAAGCGCCAGGGATACAAAGAAAGGAGGACAGTTCCTGACTTCAAAGAGCTTGCCATCTAGTAGGAAAGACAAACATAAAAATAAATACATATAATACATACATTATATGTAATAGAATATATTATGATAAATAACAAAATATACACCATATATATTCTTTCTTTGAAAAAGACCGATAATATTCATGGGGTAAATCTTGATTTGCCAGTGAATTGGATTTAAGTGAAGTAGAATTATACAAAGTCATCAATCTCACTCTCTTTTCCAGGATCTTTGAAGTCCAGTGGCCTGCGATTCAGTGGCAACTTCAGCGTCTGACCAAGTTCTCTAAGTGCTCCACAGTACCTGCCCCAGCAGCTCCATGGCCATTGGAACCAATTATTCTTCACATGCTTGAGGCAGACATCCCCCTAAGTCATGAAGGGCTGTTATTTATCCTCAACCTGTTCTGGCCCATCTGCTGAAGTAGTTTTACCATAATCTGGATGCTGCACATGCTACAGCTTCTTGGAGCTACAGGTGAGAGTTGAATGACAGGTGGACTCCCAGAGCAAACACGCTGGCCTGAAAAAGGCCCAGCAGCCCTCACATCAGAGATGCTAGTCCTCCTGGACACTATGAAGATATAGACAGAACAGATAAAGCACTGGCTGGTGATGGGACCCAGAGAGGCTTTCAGGAAAAACTGGGAATTGAGCTCAGCCTTGAAAGGAAACTAGGACAGCTAAGGAATAGAGAATGCATTTGGAACTGCACAAAGACATAGGAGATGGAGTGAGTTGGAGGGACAGCACCAGACCAATGGAGCTAGAAAGAAGTAAAGTATGAGGTAGGAAAGGGATGGTTTGTTGAACAGCTTTAAATGACAAACAAAAGACTTTATATTTGATCCTAGAGATAATAGGGAGGTGGTGGAGGTCATCATGACCCTGGGCAAGTCACTTAACCCCAATTGCCTCAGCAAAAAAAATAATAATAATAATAATCACTCTGGCAGTTTGCTAAAGGACAGATTGTAGAAAGACTTGAGGCAGTGAGGTAGGAAGACCAACCAGAAGGCTAATGGGGTAATCCAGATAAGAGGTGATGAGTTCCTAAAAGTAGTCTTGGGGTTATGTGAGTGAACCAAAGTCTGCCTCAGTTTTCACATCTGTAAATATGAGTGTTAGATTAGATAATCTCTAAAACTCCTTCCAGTTATAAATCTATGATTTAGTGCTTAGTTAATTAGAAGAATACTCTGAATGTTAGCCTGAAAGAGAACAATAACAGTAGCAAAATTCATTAGATGTTGCTTCAGGGATTTCATCTAACTTAATTCTCACAATGATTTAAGATTATAAGCATTATTATCTGCCTATAAATGCCACAAGCAAGGAAGGCGGAACTCAAATCCAGATCTTCTGATGCCAAGGCTAACATTGCATCTTTTCTCCTCCCTCAGGATGTTGAGCAATTGCAGGGAGCAGAGCTGGAGTGGAGGAGAGAATATGAATGCATATTAATTGAAAAAATGAAGCAGAAGTTACATTAAACTGTCCAAAAGCACAAGGGCAGACCCAAGAGTGCCCTTCACTCTTTCACAACAAATTATCCTTTTCTTCTTTCTCTTTTAAGTGATTTTCAGTGACCAAGAAGAAATCCAAATGCTGCCTTTCCATACTTCTCCTCCTCCCCCTTCCTGTCTCCTGCCTGCTGTCCATTTCCCTGCTCTTTCCTCCAGGGATGCATTGGGGCAGAGAAAGGATTAAAGCAGCATTTGTTTGGCAAAAGATTGAGTAAGGACTCGGTGTAACCAACTGTCTAAAATGAAAATTTAGGGTTTTGTGGGGTTTTTGCCTATGCCTCATTTCCACAAATACAAAAAGCTGGCTGTAATCTTGCTTCTGACTGCTTCTCTATAAGGACATAAGTATCCTGTTGGTTCCAAGAAATCCACATTGTCATTTTAGGATAGTTTCTTTTTCTTATACATTTACAGGCCAAAAAGGAAAAAAAGAGGCAGATTGAGCTTGTTAGGTAAGATACAACTATTTCTCCACTTAGAGTTAACAAATTCAAAGTTAAAATTTTGTTAACTTAAAGAGTTAACAAAATCTCACAAACCAGAACAGAAGAAAAATGCCAAGATCTCATAAATCCATAACCTATAAAAATGACTAGGTCTCTTTTTTTTATAAAAAGCCTCAAAGTTAAAAATGTTAACAAAATCTCAGAAACCAAGAAAAACGCCAAGATCTCATAAATCCATATCCTATAGAAATGACTAGGTCTCTTTTTTTTACATATAAAAGCCCTCAGGGTAGGGTATGAATTAGAAAAGAAATGCAATTTGTTTATTATTTTCACATGTACAGTAAACTAGAAAAATAGGGCTTTTTTAGAGAACCAGATGGGAGAAACTTTTCTTTTCATCTGTCACAGTTTTGCCGGGAGCTAAGAAATTTGCAGTAACTTGAGCCAGTTGGTGGTACAGCTTATGCTTGCTTGCAAGAAAAATGGAGATGCCTTGAGTAAAAGGGAAACGGGTGTCAAGGACCTTGCTTGAGAAAGAAAGAGAAAAATCAAGTAAGAAACAGAGCAAAAAGACAAGCCTGTGTAAGCCAGAGTTATTCCCTATGCTGAGTGACATCTAATATAAAGAGACACAACAATTGGTCCCACTGAACAGTAGGAAATTTGCCATGCTAAGTTTCCTTAACAGGCAATGAAACAAGCTTTGAGACTTGATTTGTCAGAGGACTAAGACTTGAACCATTTGTAACTTCTTTGTTGCCTAAGCCCCACTATAGGAATGATATGAATTCTTCAGGCTTTACAGACTTGTGACTGCTGTAAAGTCAATACACCCTTTTGATGGGTGTCTCATCCTAAAAGGATTGAGGAAGAAGGAGAGAGCTGTGTCCAACAGAAGCAATGACATATCCTCATTGAGTACCCTCTCAGTCAGTTGCAATAAACTTATTTTATTAAATGTTATATAGTTTACAAGACTTTTGGCTTCCCACTGGACTTTGGTGACTAACAAGAAGGAGGCTAATGATGATTTTCTGCAGCTCTGCTTTACTTAAACCCAATTCAAGCAGTCACTGGTCCTCTTCTAAAACTAAAGACAAACAACAACAAATGGTTTACAAGTGCCTTCTTTTCTTCCACTTCCAAGCCTGAACCACTGGACTAGCATTTGGTCACTTGGTCATCAGGTAGAATGACTCATTTAAACATCCACCAAGTCTAAGCAGTCCAGATTACGTGGGGTGGGGAACTTTTTGTGGTCCTGGATGACCAGGAAGCCAGGGCCAATCAAATTCCATGAGTAGTTTTACGCTCCTCAAACTTTTAAAGTACCAGTAAGAGGAATTTCGATTCCCTCCAGCAACCTGCTTGAGTAACTGTCCTTCAAAGGTGGGGCATAGTATTCAAAACTATCATCCTATGGCCCATTGAAAGCTGCACCCACTTCCAAGACTTTCTTTGGATCAATTTCTATCCAAAGTCACTGTTCAGAAATCCTACCCAATGGTATCTTTTATTAGACCAAAAATAAACAATATGTTAATTCAGATCAAAAGGCATTTAATTCAATAGAGTAGCAATGTAAATAACAAAGATGAATGAAATATCACACACATATACACACACACACAAGCATATAGACCTAGTCCCATACTCATAATCTCTTACAAATTCCCGAGTCATTGATTGGAGAAGGAATACTGATCATCAAAAATCTCATGTTCCTAGAATTACATCCCTGAGGAACACCTCTTTGACCCTGAATCTGATTCTGGGTTGCTTCAACACTGAATTGCTGTCATCTACTACTTCTCCATTAAACTGCCATCATCTGTTCTCAGGAAGCATTTATAATTATTTTGTGAGCCAAGCCCACGGAGGTACTCAGCCAGCATGGCAAAAAAATCTTTCCAATCAAGTTCATCTTTTTAGAAATCTCATTCTCCCTCAACTCTTACAGACCAACTTTATATATGTTAGAATAAGTGCCTTTTAACTACCATCATCCTCCCCTGAAAGTTAGCACCAGAGCCATGAAAATGACCTTGGAAATTCCCCACATAATTATAGTTCATAGCAATACTGGAGGAGTGGATATAGAGCTGGCAATCTTCATCCTACATTCCTACTGCTACTCCCAGGTTGCTGTGTCCTTACAATGTCACTTAAAATTATGTTTGCCATACATACTTAGCCTTTCTAATAATTCAATGCCCAAGACAATCCAATCACAAAGAAGAAGAAAAAAGAGGCAGAAGGAGGCTTATTTTCTTTCAAGGATGTATATGCTTTTATACAATATGTAGCATAGTGCCCCTGCCTAGATCACCCATATAAGGTGATCCACATGAAATACTTAATAATATAAGGAACTACCTTTTTTCTTGTTCAGTGGGGTCTGATTCTCTTTGTGACCCCATTTGGGGTTGGGTTGTTTTTTTTTTTTACTAAAGTCCTGGAGTGAATTGCCAATTTCTTTCTCCAACTCATTTTACAAATGAGGAAACAGAGGCAAATAGTGTTAAGTGATTTACCCGGGCGCGTAGAAAGTGATTAAGGCTAAATTTGAACTCAGGAAGATGAGTCATCCTGACTCCTGGCCTATCACTTTAACTACTGCACAACCTGGGTGATCTGGAGAACTACCTGTCTTCTAATGATTAATTCTGCATCCTTTTATCTGCATTTTCATTGCATCAGTTTTTAATTTTTACATCACCTCCTCTCTACAAGTCCCCAGTCATCCCTGATTCTGAGAGAGCAAGAAGGAACGGTTCAAACTTAAGGTATATGTGTATGGCAAATATTAATTTTCTGAGTTGTAGACATCTAAGGTTGAAGCATTATTAATGTTTGCTGTGTATCCCTCCCCTTTAGTAAGTGGTTTGGATTAGCAGGACCCCTTGCTTCTTCTCCCTCTCCCTTGAAAGATGCAAGTCTTCTTATAGCCCAGCAGCCGTAAAAACTGCTCCTCCCCTCTAATCTCAAGGAAAGCAGTACCTAAGAATGAGATTGCCATGGCAACCACCCGCCCCTCTTCTCGACCCACACTCATTATTACCAGGGATCCTTCCTCTCTTGAGGTCAGTTTGGAGTTGATTTCCTTGAAAACAAATCTGGCAGCTATTACCCAGCTGGAGGCTAAAATAGATGCAAAGTGGAAACAATTTGAGAAAGTCGGCAGGTTGTGAGGACCTCCCAGGGGGAGTTTAAATATAAAATGAATTCAGCCAAGACATTTTCTGTTTTACTTTGTAGTAAAGGAAATGCCCTTATTAAAAAAGAAAGAGAAAGAAGAAAGAAAGAGAGAGAGAGAGAGAAGAAAGAAAGAAAAAGGGAGAGAGAGAGAGAGAGAGAGACAGAGAGAGACAGAGAAAGAAAGAAAGAGAAAGAAAGAAAGAAAGAAAGAAAGAAAGAAAGAAAGAAAGAAAGAAAGAAAGAAAGAAAGAAAGAAAGAAAGAAAGAAAGAAAGAAAGAAAGAAAGAAAGAGAAAGCAAGCTATCTGTCCTGGAAACTCAAAATGGAAGATCCTCTTAAGTCAAAATGGAACTTAAGAGAGAAGAAGACATAGAGGAAATGTAGAGGGTTATTATGCTGTTATTTTATGCACTACCTTTGATGCATCTTTCATCTCTGAGAACATATTCTCTGGGAAAATTAATATCAAGCACTGAGATAACTATCCTCCTGCAGGATCTATTGGGAGAAAGGATATGGTTAAAGAAGCAAAGATTGTGTTGAAAGAATGAGAAGAGTCTGAAGTCATCTAAAATGCTTTAATTCTACCACTGTCCTATAAATAACTACAACATGATTTGAAGTCCAAAGGATGGATTTTGTTCAAGTTGATAGACTGAAGTTTATTCTCAGATGAAGATAAACATTTTTGGAGAGATGTGAAGGCTAGAATATTTTTGGATACAAACTTTGTCTTGCTCCTAAGAAATCTTGATAACATATAATCTTCATCCAAGAATATGTACAGTTCAGGAAAACATCTTTTCTTTCAGACTTTTATGCTATTCCCAAATATGAGCTTTTAAAATTACATTATACTAATTCTAGACCCCTTGATTTGGGTCCCCATATACAGCCAAAAGTTATTGTGGCCTACAATTGCAATGACCTACTTTGGCATATTTTCTATCTATAATCTTAATGATAATGTTAGAGTAAACAGATATATCCCCACTATTCCATGGCCTGGACTGTATATGTATGTGTGTGTGTGTGTGTGTGTGTGTGTGTGTGTGTGTGTGTGTGTATAGTTAAATTATCATTGCTAA
Source organism: Sarcophilus harrisii (assembly GCF_902635505.1). NCBI lineage: Eukaryota > Metazoa > Chordata > Mammalia > Dasyuromorphia > Dasyuridae > Sarcophilus > Sarcophilus harrisii. Next base: position 173,190,740 of record NC_045426.1, on the reverse strand, counting down.
TCTTTGAGAGTTGTTATTGTTCAGTTGTTTCAAATTGCATCTGACTCTTCATGACCCCATTTGGAATTTTCAGAAACTGAGGCAAGGTTATATAGCTAGTAAATGACTGAGCAGTAGATTTTAAAAATTATATCAGATTAATAAGGCTTTATGCCTTATTCATTATGCCATTATACACAGTGACCCCAGGCTGGTACAGCCCTTTTCATGTATGTGTTTAAGTATACAAGTATTATTTCTATCCCTCCTTTAAAATGTAAGCCCCTGAGGGCAAGAACTGTTTCATTTTTATCTTTCCATTGTGGATGCTTAGCACAGTGCCCACCTAGCAAATAGTAAAGTCAACTGTTTGTTGATTGATCATTGGCTATATACACAGTGGAATAAGATGAAGTCACATAATATCCCAGCGTCCCAAGAAACTAACTCCAAAAATTGCAGAGGGAGATTCTTCACTGAGAATTTCCCAACCCTTGAAATCAAAGTTTCTACGATATCAGACACACACACACATATACATACACACACACTGTGGTCTGGCCAAGTCACAGAGGTTATTGTTTGCCTCAGTTTCCTTGTCTATAAAATAGGAACAATAACAGCACATAGGTCCCAGAGTTGTTGTAAGAATCAACTGAGTAAATATTTGTATAGTGCTTAGCACAGTGTCTGGCCCATAATGGGCATTTAATAAATGCTAGCTATTATTATTATTATTACTACTATTATATATCCCTCATCCCATTATTCAAAAATCATCCCTTCATGACTTAGTATTCTTCATGAGTTGGTAAAGTTGAGAAGAAAATCATTAACCATTTATCTGCTGGTGAATGAGTCTTTCTGATTTTAGCAGTTTGCCCTTGGGCTCTTACGCAGATTTTATAATTGATCCCTTGGCTCAAAAGTTTTCCCTTCCACTAACTTTTCAACTTCTCTGACTTCTTAACTCCAATTTGAGATATGTAATGTCTCTAGACTATCTAGAAACTTGAGCCTGTTTCATTGAGATCAGTTATGCCAAATTCTTCAGTGCAATTTGTCCACTTGGACTCATAACTAGATACTCAATTCTCTGCCTCTATATTCTTTCACCCATATATTTTAGATCACAAAACTACATTTTAAAGGTTTATTTGCAAGAAAAGAATATACATATTTAGTAAAAAGATATAAGAAGTAGGTAATTAAAAGTGCATATTAACCCAAAGAGGTCAAAGAGGAAAAGGTTTTATATGCATGAAAAAATATTTATAGCAGCTCTTTTTATAATGACAAAGAACTGGAAACTAAGGATGTGCCCACCAATTGTGGAATGGCTGAAAAAATGATGATTCATGAATATAACAGAATACTATTTGAAATGATGAAAAAGACTATTTCAGAGAAGCCTGGGAAGATGTGTAGTAACTGATACAGAATGAGATGAGCAAAATCAGGAGAACAATTTATACCATGATATTAACATTGTGAAAATGAACCATTTTGAAAGACTCAAAAACTCTGTTTAATTAAATGATCAGCCATGATTCCAGAGAACTAAGCCTTAACAGTGAGGTAATAAATATGCAGAATGAGACATACATTATATGGACCTCAGTAACATGTAAATTTGTTTATTTTGACTATATTTAATTATCATAAAAGGTATGGAGTGGTTAAAAAATTAAATGCACATTAAAAAACTATAATTGGCCAAAGAGATGAAGTAATACTTTAGCTTTCTGATGTAATCTTTAATAAAAATTTCCTTCAGTTTTCATGATCCTTTCTAGTCCAGGAGCACACATTATATTATTATATATTATAATTTAATATATAATATAATATAAATATTATAATATTTCATTCCCTCATGGCATCACAGAGAAAATTCTTGCCCCCACCCCAGACCCTAAACCTTCAACAACAATCCTACATCAGTTTAGTTTTATCCATCTGGAAGTTTTGAATCAAGCTTATTCATGTATTGTAAAATTCCTAGCTCAGTTAGGCAAGGAAAAAGCCTACTAATTGCATGGGAGATTTGGAGACGTTCAAACCCATATTTCTACATAATCACTGGTTAATTTCCCTCATCTGTGTCTGAAACATGTAAAAGACAATGAAAACTTTTTATAGAGTGATATAACAAGAACCCAGAATGTCTCAGCCAAGATAAATAGCGGAAGGTCCAGTCTTATAGTAGGCAATTTATTTGAGGAGATAAAAGGTAAAGAATGCCTTTGACCACTATTGAGAAATATCAAATCCACCACCTGTTCCCACCAGCATAGCTTAATTCATATGGTCTTTGAGATTTGAAGACTTTGGGGTTTTCTAAGAATCTCTTATTAAAATGTAAAAAAAAAAAAAAAAAATCCTATGAAGGAATTGATTGGATTGATAGGATTATCAAGAGGGGGACACAGAATAGATCTGCATGTAGGACATAGGTAGAAGCAAGAAAGGAGAAGGGGCTTTATGGAAGACATTAGAGGTGTCAAATAAATGTCCTCATTTCATAATTTTGCTATAGAGCTGGCCCTGAATAGCACATCCAATGTCAAATGGTCAAGAAAAGCAGAATAAAACACTCTGATAGATTCTGAAGTCATCTTCTCTATAGATGTCGATGGCGATTTCAAAGCTTTTTCTAAATGGACTGTTGAGAAGACGAGAACAGTCCCCATTCTACATGGCTTCCTCCTTTCTGGTACCTTTTTGAGGTTCTTTAAAATATATTTTAGTGGAAATATATGGAGGCCAAAAACTTATGTCCAAATTCCAACTATCCCCTTTAATAGCTATCCAGTCTTGGACAAATCCCTGCACAGTTTTCTCATGTATAAATGAAGAGGCTGGACTCGAATGTCCTTTTTCATTCTAGACTGGTAATGGTGTGTTCACTTTCTGTGGCTTCAACGCAAGCTTTGGACCACATGATCTCTTTTCCGGAAGAAGCCTCCTTCAAGACTCAAAGGGCATTTATAACTAAGCAGAAAAAACAGGAATTTCTTTTTTTTTTTCCTTTCCTTTTCTCTTCTTTTCCATTAAAATCAAGTCATCCTGTGCAAACCTTTGACTAATTTGCAAGTAAAATTACACAAAACAGCAAAAACCAAGCCCACAAGCTGTAGGAGGTGGAGGAAGAGGAGAATTACTATACATAAATGTTGCAGATGTGTGGGCTTCTCAGTTCATGGCAGTCGTGCCCATGGCTCCGCAATGGCTCCTTCTCTCCGGCAGCCACCTCGAGGTCTTTCATGGGCACAAAGTAGGGGGGCGATGCTTTGTGGTCGTAGTGCCTGTCGAGGGATTTCAGGTGGATCAGCATGTGTAGGGCATACGCGAGCACCAGCAGCAGGATCAGGGACATAGCCAGGCCCATCAGAATGGCCGGGGAGAAGAACGAGGCACAGTCCCTGGCATAAGAAAACTGGCCCTGCTGGACATTAAAACCTTGAATCTGTCGGGAGAAAGAAAAGACCTCATTGAAGCTTTCTGTTCCTCTCACAAGAACCATGTCACAATCTACACACATATTCCTGGAGCCTTAGAGTGAGACTGGTTCATAAAGACCATCTCTATCAGGAGAGGCGATATTTATTAGCTGTGTGACAAGTCATTTAAGTTCTCTCAGCCTCAGTTTCCTCATCTGTCAAAACAGAGATAATAATAGCACCTGCCTCTCAAGATTGTTGTGAGGACCAGCTGAGATCCAAATTAAGTTCTTATATTAGGACTCCACATGATATTTTTCCATATTTAGAGCCATTCAGTTTCATTTAAAACCATTTCTGCCATAATGACTTCTGAAACACATTTAGAAGGGAAACCTGGTCCTACAAAGCCAAACTTGCTCAGAATTTTATTCCAGGTTCAGTGGTATCAATAACAATGATGATAACTAACATTTATAAAGTTTACCATGTGCCCCACACTGTGCTAACTAAATACTTTACAATTAATATCTCATTTGATTGATGAAGAAATTGAAACTATTTCTAGCCATATGAAAGGGTGTTCCAAATCATTGTTGATCAGAGAGAAATGCAAATTAAGACAACTCTGAGATAACACTACACACTTGTCAGATTGCTAAAATGACAGGGAAAGATAATGACGAATGTTGAAGGGGATGTAGGAAAACTGGGACATTGATGCATTGTTGGTGGAGTTGTGAACGAATCCCACCATTCTGGAGAGTAGTTTGGAACTATGCTCAAAAAATTATCAAACTGTGCATACCCTTTAACCCAGCAGTGTTTCTCCTGGGCTTATATCCCTCCTTACGAAGGGTAAGTGACTTAGGCTAGGTGACCCTGAGCAAATATCTGAGGTGGATTTGAACTCACGACTTCCAGAACTTAAGCCCAGATCTCTCTAGTGACTATTGATTTATCTCCCTCTCTATGTGTCTCTGTCTCTCTCTGTTTTGGTTTCTCTGCTATCTGTCTTAGTCTCTTTCTCTTTTCTCTGTCTCTCTCTTCTCTGTCTCTCCATCTCTGTCTCTTTTTCCCCTCTTTCGTTTCTCTATCTTGTTCCCTCTCTGTGTGTCTTGCTCTCTCCTCTCTCTGTTTATGTCTCTCTCTGTGTGTCATTCTGTCTTGGTCTCTATGTCTGTGTGTCTCTGTCTCTCTGTCACTCTGTCTCTTAGTCTCTGATTCTGTCTCTGTTTCTCTCTCTTCTCTTGTCTTTTTCTCTCTGTCTCTCTTTTTCTCTGTCATTTTCCCTCTCTTCCTTCAAATTTAAAAAAAATACACAAGAGAAAGAAGAGCAGTAGGAGGAAAAGACCTTATACTGTCCTCAGGAAAGGCAGAAGTTGGAGTAAGCTCCCCTGAGTTATAAATAAGATAATAAGTTGGATAAATGTATTTAGACCTTTGCCTAAATAAAGATAAATAGGACTGAAAAAATAGAATATCTCCTCCTCTCTAACTGCAGTATGAAAGGAAACCTCTTTGCCCAAATACTGCTGAAAACCTCTCATGGGGTATTTTTGGCTTCGTTCTCACCACCTTCCAGACTGACACATCCATGCTTACACTAAATGGCCACTGAGTTAGTCAGCCCACAGGAGGCCTTCTTATCTTCCCTTCCACATGCACAGAGGGGCCTCATTTCCCAGAAGGAAAGGAAATGCTTGTCCAACAAGTGCTCTGCCAGGAATGGGCCTCTTCACTCCAGGATGTGACAGTCACCGGACTTCAGATCACAGCCCCATTTTGTCTCCTCTCTGGCTGATTGACATTCCTCACTGATAACTATGTAGTGCCTGAATGGAAAACTGATTTCTTTAAAGCATGAACTTTAAAAATGGAATGGGGGTAAAGAGAGGCAGAGGGGAGATCAGAGGGGATGGGGGAAGAGAAAAGGTCAATCCTAGATTCCCTTTCATTCATTTATTAGACAATAAAGGCAAAATATAAACTGTTTTAAAAGCTATAGATCAAGACATCTTCCATCTCTAATCCAAAGCACAGTATTTCAGATAGTTTAATCGACCTCAACATGCTGTGGCCGATCAATGCAAGGATTGTTGTTTTGAGCCAAAATATTACCTGGAAATCAATAAAAGTGACTTCCCATAGCCTTGAGATGTCATTTGCGGAGCTGGGCACCAAAAGCGCATCATATCTCTGCATACTGCTGACATGCTGACAGTGATAGGAGTACTTTGATGGAGCATGAATTCGAGTTGCCTTAAAAGTTGCTTGGATCGAATTATTATAAAGAATCTGAACTCTATGTAAACTAAACCAGCTCTGAACAGACAATCTATTATAGTTGACTAAGATGAATCTGAAAAGAATTTCAAAACCAAGAATTAACAAAGAATGAGGTTTGAATTTTGTCTAGTTGTCTTCTAGGGATGGAACAACAGCGCCCTCTCTTGTCATGTGAAAGGACTGACTTTAAGAAAAGTTTTCAGACCTGGTTGCTGCTTCAGCAGCTAAATTCTTCCTTTGACACACCTTGGAAAAGGAGGAGGCAGAGAGAGGGGAAGAGAGGAGAAAGAGGAGGGGAGAGAGAGAGAGAGAGAGAGAGAGAAAGGATGGAGGGAGGAGGAGGAGAAAGACAGACAAACAGACACAGACATAGAAACACAGAGAGAGGAGGGAGAGAGTGGGAGGGTCAGAGGGAGGGAGGAGGAAGAGAAGGACAATCGGAGTAAACAGGGAGACAAAGACAGAGAGACACACAGAGACAAGAGACAAAGAGAGAGGGGCAGACAAATAGAGACAGTGAGATACTGAGATAGAGACAGAAGAGAAGAAAAGAGAGAAATGATGGAGAGAGAGTGAAAGGGAATGAAAAAACTCAAGAAAACTGAAAAAAGGTGACAGTTTTTTTTTAAAAATCAAGACCTCATATAGAGGAAAATCCAACATTCCCAATATAAAAATGGATCTATATTATGTTTGGCCATTGGAAATAGGAGCCTTCTTTGCATGTAGCACAGCTTTGAAAATCACTAATAATTTAGACCATCTTCTTATGTATTGGCTGCCTTCCAGTTATTTAAAAGATAAAAGTGCTAAACTCAGCTTCATAAATTGCTACTTTCTCATCCAATAAATCTTTGTGACCTATTATCTAGCTAGACCTGCTATGCCAGGATTACTGGAGATCCCTCTAATGATAGGCCAATATTTTAAAAGGGCAAAATTAAAAAGTTTTCTAGAATCAAATACATCTGGAAAAGACCTTGAAGATCAGCTAGCTCTGTTCTCTGCTCTTTTATAATTTATTCTCATACAAAAACTATCCAAATTTGTTACTGTTTATATCAAAAGCCACCACTTATCAATATAAACCAGCAATAGCAGTTCCACTTAGGTCCTTGCTATCCCCAATAATTCATTTTAATTAGTCATCTTCTTTAAGTATACTTACATATATAAGTACATAGGGGATACTGCTGTACCCCACCCCATACTCCAGCCCCCATATATATATAGAATTTACCTGTAAATAATTGCCTATTCCTCAACAGTCTTTCAGATTATAGCCACTTTTTACTGTCACCATCAAATGCTATATATGGTCTTGCCTTGTATGGCTCAATGATCATTGCTACATAGAAAAATTCATATAGTCACAGCATTTGTCCTCCAGCAGCAATCAGCCTGAGGTAAGAAGTTATCATTGACATGCCTGTCACTAGGATTTGGTGATGACAATAAAAAAATATGAATGAATATACCAGAAAGAAACTGAAAAAAAAACCTACTACTGGAGAACCCCATGGGGCAGAGTTATACTCTTTTCTGTAATGAAGTATGTATAACTTTTCTTGTTCCTTTGTTCCCATTAAAGAACTACTAAGGTGAAAAAAGGTTTAAAAAATCCATATTTTCTAGCCTAAAACATACCTGATGTCAAGTCCTTTTAGATTGTCAATATCACCAAATTTCAGGGAAAGCCTAGGAAAAAGAGTAAAACATATTAAATATCAAATTGAAATAAAAGAAATTGAAATGGGAAAGGATGAGGCTTTTGAAGCATAAGGTAAAATTATTATATTTGAAACAAAGCAAGGTAACCAGGCATAAAACAGTGGTTAAATGTTGCTTGATTTAGTACCAGATGAGAAGACACAATAGAAATGGGTTTCAGGTTGTTCCAGTTGAAAAAGAAAAATCAGCTACTGTGAAACCTGATTAGTTGTGGCCCTGTCAATCTGAGACTGAGACTGAGATGAAGTTTACTTTGACCACTTACCTGGGGGGAAAAAATGTTTGTTCAGCAAATTAATGTTACCAAGATTATTAAGGCAATATTGTACCTCCTTAAGGGATCAAATGGTTTTCAAGAGCTTTACAAAGACCCATCTATGAACTACTGATAGAGGGAGTGACTGGATTGGGCAATATGGAAGTTAATGAACAAGAAATAAAGTAGAAAAGCAGATATAAGAATAAGGTAGGGAAAAAGAATAAGCATTCTTAAGCATGCTAGACCCTATGCTAAGCACTAAGCAATATTATTTCCTTTGATCCTTACAACAACCCCTAATATTATTATCCCCATTTTGCACTTGAGGAAACTGAGGAAGGCAGAAGTTAAGTTACCAACCCAGGTCACACAGCTAGGAAGTGTCTGAGGCTAGATTTGAATCGGGTCTTCTTGACTCCAGATCCTTGACTCCAGCCTGAGGATAGTGTACACTATCCTTTGTACCATCTAAGTACCTCAAGTAACATAAATGAACAAGGGATTAAATCAAGCAAATGTAAGAAAAACACCAACAGACCCAGATCTGTGGTCAGTATATGGCAAAATAAGAAAACCACATGAAACAGAACATGACAGACCATGATGACGCAAGGTCGAGTTATATTATACTGTATACTCAGCCTTTACCTCTGGGACTTGCAACTTCTGAAATGGAAATCTCCTCCTACTTACTTGTATTACTGTCAGAGAACCAAGTATTAAAAGGGGATGAGATTCTAATTCTTGTAGATTCTATTCCTTTTTATATGGGTACAAAAAATGTGGCTTTATTTTATTTTGTTCCCTGATGTTTATGTAGTTTCATTGCTTGGTTAAATGTTTTTGCTAATATATTGTGGGGGCAGCTAGATGACATAGTGGATTGAGGGCCACGTCTGGTGTCAGGAAATTCAAATCCAATCTCAGACACTTATTAGTTGTGTGACCCAGGGCAACTTACTTACTCCTATTTACCTCAATTTCTTCATCTGTCAAATGAACTGGAGAAATAAATGGTAAATCATCTTTGCCAAGAAAACCCCAAATAGTGTCATGAAGAGTCGGACCCAGCTGACAAATGACTGAACAACAAAAAATGGATTTGTGTCTAGTTTGGTCTAAAGAAAGAATAACCTGATAGTATGCTCAGGTACTAATTTCATAACTGATTCCCCCCATACAACCAAAATGAACCTGGGAAAATTTAGAGTTATTATAATTCTTATCTATTTTCAAAAGTTAAATCTATAAAAGGACTTCTATTTGGAGCAGTTTGTTCCTTCAATATAAATCAAAATGTATAATGAAAATCAATTTAATTAAATATCCACTTAATTAAACACTCACTATTATAAGTAGAGTATCATGATAGAAAATATAAAATTTGGATAAAAGACAAATCCTAACTCCACTGAGTTTCTAGTCTAGTCAAAAATTATTTTCAAAATATCATAATCCAAGTACTTCATTTATTCAAAGTGCCTCCCCCTTATTCTCCCAAGTTTTTCAAGCTTTAATTGCTATCATGCAGAAATTTTTCACCAACAGAAGTCTAGGGCTATTATGGGGCTATTCCCCCTAAACTCCAGCTAGGCAGCTCATGGAATGCTATGAACTATTTAAAAAACTACCCTATTTCATGATCCACTAAAGCCAAGGAAAATCCAGTATCCACTCTGAATACCTTCAGGCTCCCTGTTCTCATGCACTTACTAAGACCCTTAATTTTCCTGAGAATCTAATAGCATTTGTGATTAGATACTAGGAAAATAGGATTATAAATTAACAGATGGAAGGAACCTTACATATCATTTGGTCAAACCCTCACCCTAAAAAGGAGAAAACTGAGTTCCCAGGAAGTTGAATATGTCCAAGATCACAGAGGTGTCAAGTGTCATAATGAGCATGCAAACCCAGGATTATGTACCGTGACTTTAAAGCCAGAATTCTTTCCCTTGTTCTGTGCTGGGATGCAAGCTAGCAAGCCTGCTACATGCTAATAAACAAACATATGGCCCATTTTATGAATTTTACATCTAGAAGTAGTAGACCAGAATAATTTGAAAACTTTAAACTTTCTGAAGCATGTCTGTCCCCTCTGCCAAGTCACCCTTAAAGCCAAATTCTGGCTTTTCCAGGATCTTGCTGCCTAAGCATGAAATTTACCCAGATGTTTTACCCTGTGCTATGTTTGATATTCTGCCCTCACTTTTTCAAAGAAGATTCCCTTTGTGACCGAGTGACAACAACTATCCTCTCCCTGATCATTTTATACCAAGACAAAAACATGGTCATTTTTGTAAAAGTCACACATTTTTACCTTATATGGGTATGTTTGCTTTGATTTGTCCCTTCACCATGATGATTTTTAAGGAAATGAGGTTCTGAGTCACTTTTTTACCAATACTGGTAGCAGTGTTATGCCTACAAAGAATCTGAATAATCAACTGCATTAGACTTAAGCCTTCCCTGGAGTCTCAGCATCTCTAGGAATGTCATAATATAACTCCCTTCTGCTTCTAAATCAAGTTTCTACCAGTACATACAATGCTAGGGAAAGGGAAGCATTCTTAAGTGGTTCCATGGAAGATGGGAAATCGAATGGCAACCAAACAACTAGAATCAATGTCATGAACTAAAGTTTGTCCAACAGGTAGTTAAGTATCTACCTCTGTGGGAATGATAGGGTTAAAGTCCAATTTTAGTTTACACATTCCAGGACTTCAATACATCTCAAAGTTCATCAATGGCACAGTAGAAAGAGTTCAGGATTTCAAACCTAACTTGAAAATCCAACCCAGACATTTGTTAGCTTTATGACCATGAGCAAGGCACTTAACCATTCAGATGTACTAGAGAACTCCCATCTAGTTAGCTTAACACTAGGGTACAAAGACATTTGTCCACCTGTCACCCATGACCAGCCCATTTCCTCACACAATCATGTACTTCCTGGATGATATCCTTCCCTTCTTGCATGTTATTATTGGCAAAATGTCATGACCTTCTTATGTCTACAGTCTGTTTCTATATTGCTCTTTAATTCATCTACAATTTTAATTCTTCACATGCTGAAATTTTCTATGAATTACAGTCAAATTGTGTCTCTGGGAAAATAAAAGTGCCCAAATAATGACTTTTTTGTGTGTGTCAAAGAGCAGCTTGGGATCATTGAAATTGAAGCACAATTAGTTAAGTTCAATTCAGCCCATACTATTCCTTCTATTCGATTAAGATCATAGCCCATTTTCCCTGTCCATTGTCTACACTTTGTCTAATGATGAGCTGACTCAATAGACTCTTTATATATAATAGACAATAGATAATTTTCATCCCTTTGGTTTTTCCCATGTAGACTGCTAGACTAATCTCTTCCAAGTAACTGAGGAATCTCATTTAGTAATCCCTGTCATATTTTGGGGTTTGATGAAATCAACAAAATGTTATCCACCAATAATTTCTTCTGGTGATGCTCAGCATGCTCAGAACGTCCTCTCCATTCGGATCCTTTTCAGGATATTGGCTAACAACTCTGGTGAGCATGTCTCCCCCACCTGAAAACTTAACCTAAGGATTATTAAACAATATTATTTCTTTTATTATATTTATGTTTCTTTTATTATATCTTTCAATAAATCACACATGGTGGATCTTTGTGTACATGAGAGACTTTCTGTGGAAAAGCCTTTAAGGATTTTGTTTAATAGAACCAAATATGTTTTAGTTTAGTTACTGAAACATAGCAGGATCCTGAATTTTCCATATAGGTAAATTTGTGACTGTAAAGGTATAACCTGTCATAGAAAAAAATTCTTTTGCAAAAGCTTCTCTTTTATCATATTTTCTTCAAGGTTATTGTGACTCTTTTAAAGGACAGAACACTCTCATAAAATTTTTATACAGAGGAAAAAGTAAATACATGAGTCAGTAGTTACTGAAGTTACTTTGGTTACCATATGGGAAAATATAATTCCTTTCATTCTTTATTTTACTAATCATTGAGCTTCCTCCACCATCAAATATGTTGAAAATTGTTCCTGTAATGCTTTCAAAATTGTGTCACTTCTTATATGTTTATATGTGGTCTAATCCACCTTTGCTTCCTGTCTGCTTTCTATGATTAAGAGCCGTATCAACTTCTTCACATACCATAAGTGGTACTCAAAACATTGAAGTTGAAAGATAGTGGTTTTTCTTTTATTGATGACGACAATAGTTGGTTGTAAAAAATGCACAAGTCATTTTGCAAGTCATTTCCTCTTAACCTCTATCCCCATTAAACTCTCCCTTGTAGGCTAAGAAAAAAAAAATAAGCAAAACCAACAACACAGTGACAATATTGATTCATTATACCACATTTTACATCCTAAGTTCCTCAGCCTTCCTAATGAAAAGAGAGAATGAAACAGATTTCATTACTAGTTCTCCAGAACCAAGACTATACATTCCAACTAATTAGAACTTAACTGCCTTCTGACATTATAAGTGGTTTTGGGAATTTGGTTTGGTTTTGTCTTTTTATCTTCTTGTTTCATCTATAAAATTCTAGAAATAGCAATCAGGTTCGCAAAATACTTAATATCTCATTTGATCCTCCTGACAATCCTGAAAGGTAAGTGTTTATTATTGTATACATTTTACAGATGAGCAAAGTGAGACAAAGGTTAAGAAGCTTTCTGTGGGGTCAGGCAGCTACCAAATGCCTCAGGTTAGATATGAACACAGGTCCTCCTAACCTCAGGTTCACCAGTCTCAGGTGGCTCATTGTACCAACTAGTTGCTTTTATTTAGCTGGGTTTCACACCAAATTTTGTACCCATTTATTTTTCCCTCCTTTCTTCTTCCCTTTTCTGTAAGACAATATTGCTCCCAATCTTCCACCATCCTACTTCATAACAATTTGTTAATGGCAGACCTCTCCTACAGGATTAGCTTCAATTGTGAGTACCACAGTTTAAGGACATGGATAAGCTGGAAAGCATTCATAAATGATGAAAGAACCTGAGCCCCATAAGAGGTTGTCTAACTGATCCTTTGTGGCCTGGAGAAAAGAAATCCCAGATGGATGCAACAGATCAATATTCAAGATTTTATATTTTGGAAGGTTGTCATGTACAAAAAAAGATTCAATTTGATTTGTTTGGTCCTAGAGGACTGAGCCAAGACCAATATGAGGAAGTTACAAAGAGAGGCTTGATTTTATGAAATGCTTCCCAATTAAAGCTTTCCAAAACTGGAGTGGTAAGGTCATAATTCCTTGAATGTCTTCAGACAGAAGCTGGATGGCTCTTTATTGGGAATAATATAGTGGAATTCCTTTTATATGTCAATTAAACTAGATGGCTGCTAAGGTCCCTTTCAATTCTCCAGTTCTGTAATTCCATGAGTTTATAGACCTTATAGGCACGGCATTTCTTTTGGCATTTCTGTCTCCCTGTGCAGCAAGGACTCAATTATTTCTTGGTTATGTAATTTGGAAGTTCTTTCCATTTTTTGTGGAATTGTGGCAATTGTTTTATATTGACTAAATTTCTATAGAAAATTTATGATAATTCAACCCCTAAATATATTATTAGCATAAGCAAAAGCAGTAATAATAATGAAACATTATATATGTATCCTTCATTATTATAACTCCTCCAAGGCTTCACTGTATTTCAGTAACTCTGAATTTTCTTAGGTAATGCCAGTCCTATGAAGATAGAAACTCTTTAAATGTGGGCAGTGGGTCTGTCATCTTAGATCCAGGCTAGTTGAATTCAGAGAAGCTCATCACCAGGTTGGCAGCTAGAAGATAAATTTTCTGACCATACTAACTTTCTAAAAGCATCTATCAAATGACTGTGGTATTATTAATTCACTTTGGTGAAGAGAGTATTCATACCAAAGAAACCATGACTCCTCAAAGTGTAAATAAATTAAATCTGTAGAGCATTTAACCATATAATAATGAGAATTTTCTCATGTATCACTTCATTTGATTTCTATGATAGTTCTATAAGGAAGGCAGGATATTGTTATTTCTTTTTTCTTCCCCCTCCCCCTTCTTCTTCTTCTCCTCTTCCTCCTCCTTCTTCTTCTTGTTCTATTCTTTCTTCTTCTTCTTCTTCTTCTTTCTTCTATCCTTTCTTCTTCTATTTTTTCTTTCTTCTATTTTCTTCTTTTTTCTTCTATTCTTTCTTCTTCTTTTTCTTTCTTTCTTTCTTCTTCTTTTTCTTTCTTTCTTCTTCTTCTTCTTCTTTTTCTTCTGTATAATAGCTAATTTCACCAACTGAGTGGCAAAATCAAGATTAAAAATCAGGTTTTTTGATACCTACTCAAGAGCTTTTTTGATCTGAAGGTATCAGTGGTTTCTGAGAGCCTTGAAAACCCTTATAAGAAGAAGATCTAATTCCTTTCCAAATGAGTCAGAGGGGCAGGAGATAACTGTCCTGCATTTCTGCTCCTAACCATGAAAAGGGAATAGGTCAGTGCTCTGACTAGGGTATAAGAAAATGACAATGAAGCAGCTTCCTTTCTACAAAGCATCAGATAAAAAAGACCCTCTGGAGGTTACAATCTGAGGCAAAGGCCATCAGCTATCATTCAATTCATTACTATATATCTCACCTGGAGGAAGAGTTAAAATTTTTATCTTGGTGGAATCTAAACTATTATTTAATATTTATTAATAGCAATGCCATCAAGAATAACATAAGAAACCAATTTTGACTTGTAAATATATAACAACATAATAATCTGTTTTATCTTTCATGAAAAAGTGAAAGGTGAAGTTCAGAAAGAAAATTGTATTTCTGACTGAAATATTTATATAAAAAATAAATATGTATTCCAGGCAATTATTCATTTATAGGAACCACTCATTTATAGGAACCACCCATTTACCAGTAGCTGAACACAATCTCAGAGTACCACTTAAAACCATTCAAAACCAATCATTTCACAGTCATTAAAAAGGTGGTTCATAGTAATGTTAATGTTAAATATTACCTATGGCATGAGCTAAGCAAAATAAATTGCTGAAGCAATTAATAGGTATTTATAAGATATTCTTTGAACCAAATCAGTTCCAATAGAGCAGTAATGAACTAAACAAGCTATACCCAGTGAAAGAACTCTGGGAGATGACTATGAACCATTACATAGAATTCCCAATCCCTCTATTTTTGTCCATCTGCAATTTTTTATTTCCTTCACAGGCTAATAGTACACTATTTCAAACTCTGATTCTTTTTGTACAGCAAAATAACTGTTAGGACATATATGCATGTATTGGTCAACCTGCCATCAGGGGGAAGGAAGGGAAAAATTGGAACAAAAGGTTTGGCAATTGTCAATGCTATAAAATTACCTATACATATAACTTATAAATAAAAAGCTATAATAAAAAATAATAATAAGACATCCTTTATGTGGCAGACTTTGAAAATCTTGGAAAGGTAGAAGAATTTATTCCTACTTATTTTCTGGGAAATGTTTCCTGACTATAGCTTTGGAGAATTAGCTCTCAGTTTTTTATTTGCTTGGTTTAAGTTAAAATTAATAATCCTCAGCATTATGAATGATTGTAAATGATTCTCTGAAGTTTAACTATTCAAAATAGAAATGCTCATCTACAAATTCTCAGGTCCAATGTATGGAAATTAATATGATATAGTAGAAGATGCAGTGAATTTCGATTCATAAGGCCTGAATTCTCTTTATTTGGACTGTGAATTGGGTCAGATTAAATGGGGATTGAAATACTTAGCACTATCAACTTCCCAAAGCTTTGCAAGGAAAGAACTTTGCAAAAAAAGTGAACTAATAGGGCAATTAAGTGGCATAGTGGATAGAGCACAGGCCCTGGAGTCAGGAAGACCTAAATTCAAATGCAGCCTCAGACACTTAATAGTTATGGCACTTTGAACAAATCATTTAATTCTCCTTTCCTCAGAAAAAGAAAGAAATATGAGCTAGTGTTATTATATATATATATTGTGTATGTTTATTTAGTCCATTACCGACCTACACATGTTCACAGTTTTGGGGGACAAAAGAAAACTCCATCACTCCTTAATTGCTCTGGGAAATAGTTTAACTCTTTTCATGTGTGCACTGCTTCCATCAAAGTCACAGGGGTCTCACTGCTGCTTCAGTGATCTTTTGTAGCACACATGGTCAAGAAGTCTTATTTCCTCTACTAAGAGTACACTGGGGATAAAGGGCAAAAGATGCTCCTAATGTCACAAATTAGAGCCTGGATAAAGGTTTCACATAGGAAAATATAAATGGCAACAGACCCATAAACTCTTTTATTCATTTGGCTTACTACATAAACAGGTAGACTTGAGGCCAGGAATACTTGGGTTCAAATCCTGCCTGTGTCACTTGGCTATGTGACCCTGGGCAAATCACTTAACCTCATTTGCCTCAATTTCCTCATCTGTAAAATGAGTTGGAGAAGGAAATGATAAATGGTTCCAATATCTTTGTCAATGAAAACGCAAAAAGAGAGTCATGAGGAGTCAGACATAATTGAAAAACAACTGAACTGATCTCTCTAGTGTTCTACTTTCTCTTCTACAAAATGATGGAGCTAGACTAGACCTCTGAGAACCCTGCCAGCTCTGAAACTATGATCTGATGTTCCTTGAAGAAAAATTTCAGGATCAATCCCAAGGGAGCCTATTTCTTCTTTCTAAACACAAGAAATATCAAATATTACAAAAGTGCTCACCATTGTCTTACTAGCTAATGATAGATTAGGAGAGATGGCAGCAGCAATACAATTTCTAAACCCCAATGCCCCTATTGGAGAGATTTCATACTTACATGGCATGTTCTTCACTGCAGTTTGAATTGCCAACATCCACTCTTGCTTCTTTTCCAAATGTTTTATCTGTGAGGTCCAACAAAGGCTGATTTTTAAATTTAATTGTTATTCTCTTAGCCCAGAAAAGAATGCAAGGAGATCCATTGATTGAGACATTAATGGGAATGAGATGTCTGGGACTGAAGGTCTTCCAAGGTTTTCTCTCTAGATTTCCTTTTTTCATGAGATTATAGTTGATGCCCTAATTAGGCGAATTGTTAAAAAGACAACAAAAAACAGCTTAATTCTTTGTAATATAAAAGTTTTTCTAGAAATAAAAAAATCCAGAGGTCACATGTAGAAATGTTAGATGACCTAGATAATAACAGACCCATAATTGGAATTCTGATTTTTTTGCACCTAGAGAAAGTACTGCAAATCATAGGCATACCCCGTTGGAGGGTTAGAAGTATACATCATATAGACACAACACCCAAGATAAGAACCCCACAATTTCATGAAGTCATTCATTCTAGATCAAATGAGAATTCATCTACCACAGAGGAATAAGATCATTTGGAAATTTTCAATTTAAACTAGTTTTCTTGATAACTAGGTACCAAAGTGAGGTGGCTTGAAGTAATACTTGGCATCGAATATTGAAACCTGGGAGAACAGGAACAGAAAACAGAGTGGCAACCTTTATAATATAACAGATAAATGCTTTTACAGAAGGGATCAAGAGAGCTTGAAGTCAAAAACACCTTGCAAAAATAGTTTCTCAAAATATCAAGCCTGACATACACTCCTTCGTTGCCTGTCTCACAGTTTCCCTCTTCCTATAAGATACAATTCAAATACCATATTTACATAAAAACTTTTGTGGTCCCATCACTTTCTCATCCCAAACTGCTTTGTTTTCAACTAGTTCTTATATATATATATATTCGTATTTATCTACTTTATATTTATGCTGTACATATTTTGGTGTCCCCATTAGAATGTAAATTTTTAGAGCAAAGATTGTGTAATCTTTATATTTGTATACCTATAACTGAAGGCTCAATGCTTTCCACACCATAGGTTAATAAATATTTCTTGATTAATTGTCTGAAGTTAGAACTAGAAGAGATCATAGGGATCCTTGATTTTACAAAGAAACAAGTTTTAAAGGGAGGGAAAAGACTTACCCTAAGTGAAGCCATAGCACACAGAGCACTGGGTCTGGAGTCAGGAAGATCTGAGTTCAAAGCTAGTATCAGACACTTTCTAACTATATGACTGACCAGTGTAAGTCACTCAAATCACTGTTTGCCTCAGTTTCCTCAACTGTGAAATGGAGACAACAATATAACCCACCTCCCAGAATTGTTATAAGGATCAAGTGAGACAATAATTATAAAGTGCTTAGCATACAGTACCTGAAACATAGTAAACATTATATAAACATTCACTATTATTACTTTTGTAACTTAAAAGCTCAAGTTCAGGATGGAGATTGTTTTATGAGGTGCCTGAGAAATTGAAACAAAGACAGAAAACAGAACAATCACATCTGAAACAAAGTTTTTGTTACCTTTGGACCTCTAAAAACTTCCCATTTATAGCTGTTTGAAATAAAAATGTTTTGTTATGTGTTTTATCTTTTTTAAAATGGTCTCATCATAAACAGAACATTCTACATCTAAAAGAAAACCTGCCTCTCTTAAACAGATTGCCCCTACAATTAAAGCATGAGGACATTAAGAACAAAAATGTTCTTGGCTATTAAGTTTCACAAACTCCAATATAAAATTATCAGGTAGTGAATGTTGCCACAGGGGCAGCAGGATTATAAACATCTAACAGATGCTGGGAAATTCAATAATGAAGTTCAAAAAAATAAAAAGAATCTCAGAATCAAAAAGGACAAATAGTTACTAATATTTAGTCATTTAACCACTGCAACCAAATTGAAGGAAGAAGTATACCTCAAAGCAACACTAACAGTGATATAAAATGCAGGTGATTATAGACTTCAGTGGCTGGAAAATTCTTATGCAAAAATAAATCAACTCAATATAGCTTTTTAGTAAATCAACTTTTAAATGAAGCATGTAATTGCTCCCTGAAAGCCAATAGATTTGGCTCCATTAGATTGGTGTAAGTATGTAGCATTGGCTTTGTAAAATTAGAAATAATTCAGAAAGTAACAAAAATGCAACAAAAAAAAAAAGCTTGAATTCCAAAGCAAACAAATGTAAAGGAATACTTAAAATATAAGTAATAAATACAGAAAGCAAATAGTTCTGAATCGCTGGTTTCCAAGATTACAATGGTACCAAAAGGGGATCAAAAACCCATTTTTGATTCTATTCCCTATACTTAGGAGCAGTGCTAAATGGTACTGACAGGCAATGTTAGTACATTGCCTGTAGCACAGTTGATAGAGTGCAGGATTTATAATCAGGAAGCACTGGAGTCATATCCTACCTCTGATATTTAGTAGTTATGTGGTTCTAGGTGAGTCATTTAAAGTCTTTGAGCCTTTGTTAGAGTTACAGCCAATGATTTCTGGGTCCCTTCTATGCTCCCACAATCTGCAGGATGAAAAAGTCAAGCTGAATCTCACACTGAGAATTCAGCGATCACTGAAATGGGGTCATTAATTGCTTTTAACAGTGGAACTATTCAATGAAATACATCGTTATATTTAAGAAAAGAAATAATATAATTTCCTGACCCATCCATACCTGTGGGGTTGGTTTTGATTTAAAATTTGGGATTGTCTTCACATCTCCATCATGCCTCTGATCTGCCAAAGAAACAGTGCTATGAGGAAAACAAACAAATAAATGACATTGTTGTATTGTTGTATTATATAAGCATCACACCATTGGTTCCTGACAATAAACTAAACTAAAACTATGCATGTTCCCATTTTAACATTTGGTGAAGATAGGATACATTTCACAGAAACACAAATGTACAGACTCTCAGAGGCTTCTAGTCCTCACCTGAACACTGGAGGGATGAGAACCAGACCTGGGATTTCAAGGGATTTCATTGGTATGGAACTCTCAAGTGATGAAGATCCCTTACCCACAAAGGTCAGAATCTTCTGTGCAATTTCTAGTCTAAGAGAGTAGCCTGGTACAGTGCAACATTAAATGATTTATTTAGAGTCAAAAAGCAGATATGTTAGAGGTAATATTTGGGACCAGGTCTTTTGGCTTTGAAGCTAGATATATATCATGACACCTTTCATAACTGAACAGGAGTTGCAATTATTAAGAGGCTCCAATAATAACAGAAATTTATTCATCATTTTGTATTAATTTTGAACAATTTCAGCATCTATACTCCATGATATCTATCACAGAGAAGCAAAAATAATTCATGAGAGCAATTCCAAATCTCGCTACTGCTAAAGACCAGACCAAAAGTATTCATGAATTTAAAATTTTTTAATGCTAAAGAAATTTCTCTACTTCAGATCTCATAAAAATTTAAAAGCAGAATTTCTCTGCTTTTAAAACTTTAGGTGGCAAGAAGTCACCTTTAAAAGTTTGATAGAATTCTATTCAATCATTGAGGCCAGAAATTTTTGGTCTTTGGTAGTTTTTTAATAATTATGTCTGTTTACTTTTCTGAGATTAGATTATTTAATCCAGTTGATTAAATAGTTGATCTTCCATTAGTTAAGATATAATATAAATTTGTTAGCATATAATGTGCACAGAAGGTTCTTCTAATTTGTTTTGATTTCACCTTAATCATTTGCTATTTTATAAACTTAATTTTCTATCCTCTTATTAATCAGATTGACTAAAGTTATATTCATTTTATTAGTCTTTTCAAAGAACCAGCTTAGTTTTGTTTAACATTTCTATATTGGGGGGGGGGGTTCAAGTTTATCTATTTCTCCTCCTTTCAATATCTCCTCCTTTCTATTCATTTTATGTTTATTTATTTTTCTTTTTAATTTTTAAATATATATTCAATCCAAGATTGACTTCATACAGGCAAGGCCAGATGTTACCTGACATAAATGTATATAAACTTAAGCTGAGATGTTTGAGGAAGTTGGATCAAAATTGAACCCATTATCTTAAAAATTAACTTATATATGAATAATAGCCATTCCATAATAGATAAGAGGTCAAAGAATATAAACAAACAGTTCAAAAGGAATTGTAAAGTATAAGCAACTACATGAAAAGATGCTCCAAATCAAAAAGAAAATTTGAAAATTTAAAAATTCTTTTTAACAAAATAAATGTAAATGAAAACAACTTTGATATTTCATTTCAAATCTTGAAAACTGACAAAAATGACAATAATAAATGTTGGTGAGGTTGTGATAGGATGGGCACCCTAACATATTGTTGATGAAGTTTTCAAATGATATAATCATTTTGGAAAGTCAAAGATTTCATTATGTAGCTTATAATCCAAGGAAGTCATTGATAAGAAGAAAATTTCCATATACTTCAAAGTACTTATAACAGCACTTTTTTATGATAGCTGAGTTAGAAATAAAATAGATGTCCATCAATTGAGAAATGGCTAAACAAATTGTGATAAATAAAAGTAATGAAATACCACTGTGCTCTAAGAAATTATGTGTGATGAAAATATAGAAGCATGGAAAAACCTAGATGAATTGATGTGGAATGAAATAAACAGAGCCAAGAAAACAATATATATGGTAACTGCAATGTAAATGAAAGAACAATTATACACCAAAAAAATCAAATTTAATGCAATAAAAATTTTAAGATGAAGCAGAAGATATCTGAGAAGACATCACCAATGTATCCCTTTGTAGAAAAGAGATCTATGGGTGTTAAACACTGCGTATATTTTTAGACTTTTTCAATATATTTATCAGTAGTGCTGATTTTTTTTCTATTTCTAAAAGGGGTTATGAAGAATTGAACACTACTGAAATGACTCAACAATAACTTGGGCAGCTAATTGATGCAATGGATAGAGGCTTGGAATCAAGAAGAGTTATCTTCTGGCCTCAGATATTTATTAGTTGTGTGACTCTGGGAAAGTCACTTTACACTGTTTGCCTCCGTTTTCTCATCTGAGCTACAGGAGGAAATGGCAAACCACTCTAGTATCTTTGTCAAGAAATCCCCAAATGGGATCATGAAGAATCAGACATAACAAAACTGTGGCTATAAGATATCCCCAGGAAAAAAAGAAAATTAGAGGAATTCTAAAGTAAAAATAAAGGGAAGAAGCCTGCTTTTGCACAAAAAAACTAACACATTTAAGAAATCTACTGTGACTATCAATGGTCTCTCCCACAGAAAGGATAGTGTTCCTCTGTTTTTAAGAAGGAATATTGAATAATGACAGTTTAACTACTTTTCCTTAAGAAGTCAGTAGGAAATAAGTTTTAACTTTGCTCTATAAAAAGTTTGTGAGAACACAGAGTTTTTAACTGTCATTTGAGAAGGGTTCAAGTTTTAACTGTCCTTCTGGAGGCACTGTTCACAGAAATGGCTTTAGAAGAATTGTAAGATAAAGAATGAAGTTTTTCTGAGCCAATGGTAACTTTTATTTTGCAAGGAAACATTGTAAAAAAGAATCTTTGAGGACAAAAGTTTTTCGTAACTGTCACTCTGGGAATTTACCTGTTATATGACTGTAGAAATCCCAAGAGAAATAAAAGAACTTATCACTGAAACGTCTAAACAGTACCCCTATATTGCTAGAAGAGGATGCTTGAGATACTCTGGCTGCATACTTTTTCTGATTTCAGTTTTGCTACAGTTTGGAAGAATCATCTTGGGAGACAGGTTGGATAGGCAACAGTGCACCTGGGAAAATGGAAGGCCCCTAAAACCAGGCAAAGTGATAAGTGTTAACAGAGAAAGAGGGACAGCTGCCAAAGCAATAGATAATCTCATACAGGCAAAGCCAGGTGTTACCTGACATAAATGTACACAAACTTAAGCTTAGAGATTTGAGGAAGGTGACCTCATTATCTTTCCCCTTAAACCTTTTCTCTCCCAACTACTTTTCCTATTACTGGAGAGTGCAGCATCATCTTCCTAGTTACTCGGGCTCATAATCTAAGTGTCATCTTAACTCCTCACTGTCTCTCTCCTCATATCCAATCTGTTGCCAAAGTCTGTCAATTTTGTCTTTGTAACATTTCTTGAATATGCCCCTTTTTCTCCTCTGACACAGCCACCAATCTGCTCCAGGGGTTCCCCAATCCTATCTACCTCCAATTCAGCCAAAGGGATTTTCCTAAACTGCAGTTCTGACCGTGTTTTCCTTCTAATAAATTTCAGTGGCTTTTTTATCACCATCAGGAGCAAAGACAAAATACTCTCTTTGGCATCCAAAGTCCTTCATAACCTAGCTCTTTCCTATCTTTCCATTCTTCTTATATTTTACTCCCCACTAAGCACTCTTTCACTCAGTGAGATTGGCTTCACGTCTACTTCAAAATCAAACTACTTTATCTCTTTTGCTCCAGGCATTTTTTCTAGCTCTCTCCCACATCTGAAATGCTCTCCCTAATCAATATTGCCTACTGGTTTCCCTAGCTTCTTTCATATTCCAACAAAAATTCATCTTCTATAACAAAGCTTATTAAACTGTAAATCATAACCCCATGTGGGGACATGTAACAATGTGGGAGTTGCAAAATTATGATTTATTATCACTAAATGTTTGATTTATATACCTATATATCCAGGGGAACAAAAAGATTTCCCCAATGAAAAGGAAGTGCAAAAAGTTTAAGAAGCCCTGTTCTACAAGAAGCCTTCCCCAGCCTCTCAGTTCTAGTGTCTTCCCTCTGTTCATTATTTTTCAATTATCCTGAATGGAGTTCATCTGTACAAATTTGCTTTCTTGTTATCTCCCCCATGAGTTTGTGGAATTCTTGAGGACAGGGACTATCTTTTGCCTCTTTTTGTACCCCCAGAGCTTTAGCTTAGGGCCTAGTACATATTAGGTGGCTAATAAATGTTTATTGAATGACAGGATCACAAGATTCCTATGATAATTTTTTCAGCACCAGGGAGAAAAGCTTATCAAATTCCTCCTCCTCAGAATGGAGGAATGTGTACAGAGACTCATAGAGATAAGCACTATGGGTCCTGAAAATACAAGAATAAAAATTCTGCAGCAGAGATTGTTCCAAGGGCTTAGTACATGATCCTCATGCAACTAATGCCATCAAAGCTATTTATACAGCACAGAAACCACTGCCAAAAAATGTCCAAGCTGAGACAACCAAAGTCAGATTCAGCAGGCTCTGGGTCTTCTTGAGTGTGGGACACAGGAGCAAAGAAGAGCAACCGATTCTCAAACCATCAGAGTAACAGATGTTTTTTTGTTATAATTGTGAATTAGATAGCCAGACTTACGCTGAATGCACTGTCAAAGAGAATGTAGCATTAGCCATGATTGAATTTGAATTTCTCTAAATATTAATGATTTGTAGATACTAGGATGACCAGACTCAGACACTTAACAGCCCATCTGCTAAGATGATTTTAACTGTGGTATGGTTACTGTGCATGCTACAAGCTTCTTGGGGCCACTGATGAGAGTTGAATGCTAGATAGACATCAAAGGTGAGTGAGCAGCTCTGAAAAATGTTTGGCAGGACCTCACACCAGAGATGCTAGTCTTCCTGAACACCCCATATTCTCCACAGCATATATATATATATATATATACTGTGCCATATAAATACTTAATACTTTCCTTTTCCTTTTTTTTAAAATCATGAGATCCCTATATTTCCTGATCCTTCTAACTGCTTATGCCCTCCTCCCCCACAAAAATTGTCTTGTGTTTATTTTGTATTCTCCACATATGCATCCATGTGCACCCCAGGAGAAGGAACTCCATTGAGAGGGGACTATTTTTGTCTTTCATCCTTTTGAATGCAATATCTAGCACTGTGCATAGCACATAGTAGGCTCTTAATAAATGAATGATTGATTCACTGAATCTAATGTAGGGCATTGTGCACACCCAGAATAACCCTTATTATGATAGAAAACTAAAATTCACATTTGTATATACATGTTTAAAACATAGGACAGCCAATATGGGATTAAATTAACATAATCATAATTCTGATGTTGGCAATTTATCATTTTGAGGTTATTTTGATCACATTATTTTTTAACATCTAGAAAAAGATGCTCAAGATATATATTAAGAATATCCATCTGATAATAGATGATATATAAGTTGTGCCAGACATTGACATCTGAATTTTTTAGAAAATAAAATGAGAACTCCAGAAAAAACAAAAACTGAGCATAGTTCAAAAAAATATTATACTGCCCTTTCCTCAGTCTAATACTCTAGCTGGGAAGTAGTTATATAAACCTGTGGGGGAGGGAGCTTTTCAAGGAGATCCACACAAGAAAGACAGCTCCCACTTTTGGATTTAAGAGTACAATGTTGCTAACCATACCATCTATCAGAAGCACAGTTCTGACTGGGGAAGGATGGTCTACCTGAGGATTTTCCCAGGCACACTGTACAGTGACTCTGAAGATTGTAGATCATCTTTTGAAGGCTGTTTAGATTGCTTTCTTATTTTTGAGCCAAAGATGGTTCACGTCCATGGAAAGATTGGGAAGCAAAACAGATTCTTTTTCTCTCTGGATTTAAAGAAATTTGTAATTTCCATTCAGAGGCAGAATAAGACTGTGTAGACCTACTCAGAACAAAGGCTTTGGGAACTTTTCCTAGTTGTTTATGGAGATGAATAAACATATGAATAAATCAATATTCAAGCTTAATTGCACTCAAACTACAGGGTCAAACTAAAATCATTTTTAAATTCTGCAGTTTTAAAAATGGGGGTATTATATGATTTTATTTACCAAATTTTACTTTAATTTTGAAATATAAAAATATTATACTCAATTTTAAAACTTGACAGATTTTTTAAATGGCAAGTACAAATTTCAATCTAAAATAAAAAATATCACCAACAAATTGAATAAACCTATAACAAATATAAAATCAAATA
Organism: Sarcophilus harrisii; assembly: GCF_902635505.1. NCBI lineage: Eukaryota > Metazoa > Chordata > Mammalia > Dasyuromorphia > Dasyuridae > Sarcophilus > Sarcophilus harrisii. The sequence continues at coordinate 173,165,232 of NC_045426.1, read as the reverse complement.
AATGAAAGTTTGAAAAAAACTAGTTGTCATTAACTGTAATGAAAATATTGACAGAATCATGTATTTTCCCAAATAATAACTAAAGATATTCAGTATGTTTCCCTGTTCCAGTATTGGAGAGGGGGGCCCTCAACCCCAACATGAAACCTTACAGGGATATCTCACACCTGGATCCATCATTCTACAGATCCTCCAAGTCATCTGTCATTTGTTTATAGCATCTCAGGGCCATTCAAAGATGTGTCTGATGCAAATCTGGGAAGCAGGGCAGGAGAAAAAAGCAGGTTCCCATCTGCATCCCAGAACTATCTCCACCAGCCCTCTACAGTGGCCGGTAATGATATGGTTTTCTAACTCCAGACTATATTTTTACAATTTAGTGTTTCAATCTAGGCTTTATTTCTCAAAATAAGTTTCAAGTACATTTTAATTACAAAGAAAAAAACAAAAAAAATTTAAAACTCACAATTATGAATTACATAAGATAGCTTGCTTACATTTCTTGATGAAATAGGATCTAGGGCAACAAAATCAAAGTAGGAAAATCCTTAGATTAAATCAGGTTATGACTGAACCTGCTATTTTGGAATTTGGCAATGAGTGGCAGGGTAAGTTGCAATAGTGTATAGATATACTAGATCCACATTCTTGTATTTTTAGATAATTTTTTAAGTTCATGGATCATAGGTTAAGAGTGCACCCAGCTTATGGACCCAGGTCAAACCAGAAAAGGGAAAGGACTAGAGTCACAAGGGTAGATGAGCCTGAGCCAGAAATGTGTGGAAATGGTGCTAGATTCAGACTTAATAGCTTCCCAGAGACTATGGTCCCTATCTTTACTTGGGGAGCATGTATCCTCCACCCACAGGCACCATGCTGGATCTAGATCCTGAAGATAGGTCTTCAGAATTTCCTCCAAAAGATGATTAAACCATTATGGAAAGCAATTTAGAGCTATGCCCAAAGGGCTAAAAAAGTATGCATACCTTTTGATACAGCAGTAGCTCTACTGGGCCTGTATTCCAAAGAGATCATAAAAAAGAGAAAAGGACCCATATGTGCATAAATGTTTGTAGCAGCCTTTTTTATGGTGGCAAGGAACTGAAACCTGAGTGAATTCCCATCAGTTGGAGAATGGCTGAAGAAGTTATGGTATGTAAATGTAATGGAATATAATAATAGTCTATAAGAAATGATCAGCAGGATGATTTCAGAAAGGCCTAGAGAGGCTTACATGAACTGATGCTGAGTGAAGTGAGTAGAACTAAGAGAACACTGTACACAGCAACAAGATTATATGCTGATCAATTTGAAGGATGTGACTTTTCAATAGCGAGGCGATTCGGCCACTCTTGTGATGGAAACAGCCATCTGCACTTAGAGAGGGGACTGTGGGGACTGAACATTGATCACAACACAGTATTTCCACTTTTTGTTGTTTGCTTGCTTTTTTTCTTTTTCATTTTTTCCTCTGTGATTTGACTTCTCTTGTGCAGCATGATAAATAAGGACATGTGTATAGAAGAACTGCACGTTTAACATACATTGGATTGTTTGCTGTCTGGGGGAGGGAGGTGTGAAAAAGGAGTGAGAAAAATTTGGAATAGGAGGTTTTGCAAGCATAAGTGTTGAAAACTATCTCTGTATGTGCTTTGAAAATAAAAAGCTATTGTCCAAAAAAAATTTTTAAATTAAAAGAATCAGATTAAAATAAAGGAAAGATGGTTAAATAGAGCACAGCTGTGACCAGCATCTAAATCAACAGTTTGAAACCAGAATCCGTGAGCCAGTTTGAATTTTCCTTGCTTCATTTCTACTCATCTTTGAGGCTCCTAAATAGCTCTAAATTGTCTCTTTGGTAATTTATCACTGTTTCTAGGTTCAAAAGGAAGAAATGGGACTTATATATCTCAAAGCTTTATTTTGCCTTTGGATATTTTAATCCATTATTCTTCTCTCAGGCTTCAGAATTTTCAATCATCACACAAAAAGAATTGAAAAATACCTTTCATTTCAGACATAATTTTAATAAGACATTTATATAATAAGAAGCAGCCTCCAGCTGTGGATAAAAGGCCTGTGTTAGAATGAGGAAGACTTTTAAGTTCAAGTCTTTCCTCTGACAATGATAGTTATTTGTAAGGCTCCTAATCTCTTAAGGCCCCAGAGAATTCTCTAAAACTAGAAGTTACAAATAAGTCACAAATCCTCATTGGTAGAAGGAGTTTCCATACCTGGGAGTTCTTTATAAGGTTGAAATCATAGCCTTGAACTAAGTACATTCATATACACATATGATGTGGCATGGAAGTATTTCTATTGTGTACACATGTATGTATCACAGGTCTGGACCAAATATGTGTGTTTAAGGATACATGTATACACATATGTATACATATAAGCCATATATAATAAAAAATATAAGTTGATCAAATACGTTTGTATACATATTTGTTCAATACCTTTTAAGATTTGCATATGTAATATTTTAGCATAATAAAGTCAATTATACACAAGAAATGCCTATTTCATTTCTTTTCTATTATATATAGAGTCAAAGTTCTTTTAATACAACTCACCACGTGCATCTTCAGATCACATAACTTCTGAGAAGCTGAATGTTATTGGCAATTGGGAAATATAAATTAAATAACTTAATGTTGCTAATTACTTTTTGAAAATTGGTGCTATAAAAGTGACATTTTCTCTGTAATGTCATTACATAATTTCTGTCTACATTCCCCCTTATGATGCAAAAAAAACTCCAAAAAGATAATGGAAATATAGATAATATTTTCAACTGTCCCTTCTAATATATCAGTAAGTGAAGTGGTTAAAAAAAAACCACTACATATAAAATAAACAAGGAGAATGCATCTTTAGGTGCTGTCATTTTTTGAAGACATATACACGCACACATATTCCATGTTGTAGGATTATTACAGATCATGGAATAATAATATCTTACAGCAGGGATGGTCAGGGTTAGACTTTGTTTCAAGACTTAGAAATACTTATTTTTCCCAGAGTTCAATATTTCTTAGGATCAGATTTAGAATAGATTAATCAGCTTTGCTTATGTTAAACTGCAATTCAAAGTGAAGAAACAAAGTAACCTTAGAACTCTAATTTTTCATATGCATTCACTCTCAGATATGGGATATGAAGACACTTACCTGATATTCATGCTTGCAAACATTTGGTCAGCTGTCAGGGAAAATCCTACAGATAAAAAAATGAGTGAAAAGCGGAAAGGGGTTTTTCTTTCCATCAAGAAATGAATCAGTTTCTTCAAGCCAAGCACATCTGTTAATCCGTGAAAACAATCAGGGGAGAACCAGGGAGCACTCCTTCGTGCCATGTGACCGAGAGCCCATTCCACCAATAATAAGCAGCCTCTGAGCTGGAATGTATTGTGCAAACAGGGAAGACTTTGCGCTGATACATGGAAAGTGAAATCAACCACTTCTCTTTCAAAGGCTTCTGCCAAATGAAAGAACTAGGAAGTGCATCACCTGGAAGCAGGTGGGCAGTGGGGGAGGGAGGGAACACAACCATTAACATTTGTTGTTTTTTTAATAACAGTTTTGACATCTTCTAATGACCTTTCAAATAAGTATTTCAAAGTGCTTTTGCAAAAACTATTAATTTTCACTAAATGCGGAAATAGAATGGTCAGCCTATAACCTAACATTTTAGCAGGTATATTTTACTGATAGATAAATATGCAAAAACCTCTGTGGCTTTTGTCCAAGGTCATGTAAGCATCCTGGCTCTCATTTCCTTGCTCAATTCATTACACTCTATTTCCTTCTCAAACAAAGAAGGGGGGAAAAAAATCCTCTCTGAGCTCAGAAGCCTTATATAACGTTTAGGATGAAAATGCCTGGATAACTTTAATTTCCAAAAGGAAAAAAATTAAAAGATGTTAAGTCAACAGCTGTGAAACTGGCAAACCTGGATCTTTAATTAACTCAAGTGCTAAAGTACTTGAGGTAGATATGGGTTAGAAGAAAATGAATTCCCAATGAGAGGATTTGCTAACTGTCAGAAAAGCTTGAGGAGATCTTTACTATATATTAATGTAAGTGGCATGGACAAACTGCAACAGTTTTAGCAAATTTGTAAAATGCATTATAAAATTGATCATGGGGATTTTAATTTTTACTTAAAAAAAGAAGAAGAAAATCCAACCAAGGGAAAATATAAAGAGTTTCTTTCCAAATTACTTAACAACATATCAAGCATAATTTTAAAAAAATTTTTAAGGATGAATAAAAAGGTCAGTGTCCAGAAGAATGATTTAAGTGCCTAAAACAATAACAATAAACAATATTTTCTATTTTCCTCGGCTCCTTTTCACACTTTTTTTTCCCAATGAGAAAGCATATGAATAGACAGTTTTCAGAAGAAGAAATCAAATAGTTCTATGAAGAAATGCTCCAAATCACTAATAATTAGAGAAATGCAAATTAAAACTACTATGAGAAACCATTTCACATCCATCTGATTCAAGATGACAGAAAAGGAAAATGGCAAATGCTGGAGGAAATGTGGAGAAATATGTACATAATATATTATTGTTGGAATCATGAACCAGTTCAACCATTCTGGAATGCAATTTGGGACTATGCCCCCAAAATCTACAAAACTATGTGTGTATACCCTGTAACCCAATAATACCACTATTAGGTCTTTATCCCCAAAAATATCAGAGAAAAAGGAAACAAATTTATGTATATTTTTAGCAGCTCTCTTCATGATGGGGTGAAACAATTTTCCAACCAAAGACAGCTTAGAACATAAGGAGGAAAAGGTCTGTCACGCCTGAGTGAAAGTGTATCACAGTACAATGCAGACCCAGAACCAGCAAACCTTGGGATCAGGCCTTGGGAGTGCCTGCTTCCAAAACATTTGGCAGACAGACAGTAAAGGGGTCAAGTCACTGGTCGGAAAGAGATTACAGAGGCTCTCTTTGCTAGCATTGAGGCAGAACTCTGTAGCTTTGCCCATACTTCATTTGGGTCACAGTTCTGAGTGGCAGTCGCAAGGTGAGGAGAAGCACTAGCACAATAAAGCTTACAGCCACAGTGGACCAGGGACTCTTCTCACAGTTTCACAGCAGAAAAGAGTGCTTGTGCCACTCACAGAACATAGACCAGGAGAGTAGTAAATACACCTTTCCTTAGATCATACCACTTTTGGAATAACTTACAGGTCCCTAGAAGTATAGTGGCTGAACAAAATCCCTGAAGTTTGGGACAATGTGCCCTCCATTGTGAAAGCAGAATACTACTTTAAGAAAGATTAAAATCAATAATAGACTGGGAAAATTAGCCAACAACAGAAAAAATTCTGACCAAAGAAAATCATTTTGATGACAAGGAAAATCAAAACACACACTCAAAAGAAGAAAATAATGTAAAAATATCTAATGCCTCCAAGAAAAATATGAATTGGTCTCAGGTCATAATGAGATCAGAAAGGATTTTGAAAATCAAGTAAGACAGGCAGAAGAAAAATTGGAAGAGAAATGTGATACAAGAAAATCATGGAAAAAAGTCAATTGCTTGGTAAATGAGCCAAAAAAAAAAAAAAAATGCCGAAGAAAATAATACTTTAAAAAACAGATTAGGCCAAATGGCAAGAGGTACAAAAAGCCAGTGAGGAGAAGAATGCCTTGAAAGGCTGAATTGGCCAAAAGAAAAAACTTCTTAAAAAGTAGAATTGGCCAAATAGGAAAGGAGGTACAAAAGCTCTCTGAAGAAAATAATTCCTTAAAAATTAAAACTGAAAAAAATGAAGGCTGATGATAAACAATAAAATAAAACCAAAAGAATGAAAAAATAGAAGACAATGAAATATCTCATTGGAAAAAACAACTAATCTGGAAAATTTATTCAAGAGAGATAGTTTAGAATTATTAGACTATGCAAGCCAAGATCAAAAAAAAAAAAAAAAAAAGAGCCTAGATTTTCAAGAAAGTATCGAGGAAAACTTCCCTGATATTCCAGAAACAGAGGGTAAAATGGACATTGAAAAAATCTGCTGATCACCTCCTGGAAAAGATCCCAAGATGAAAATTCCCAGGAATATAATAGCCAAATTATGAAACTCCCAGATCAAAGAGAAAATATTGCAAGCATCCAGAAAGAAACAATTCAAATATAGTGGAGCCACTGTCAGGATATCACAAGATTGAACAGCTTCTACATTAAAGGATAAGGGCATGGAATATAATGTTCTGAAGGGCAAAGGAATTAGAACTACAACTAAAAATCATCTCCTCAACAAAACTGAGTCTAATTCTTCAGGTGAAAAGACAATATTCAGTGAAATAGAGTATTTTCAAGCATTCTTGATGAAAAGACCCAGAGCTGAATAGAAAATTTGCAGCCTAAATTTTTTTTTAGGCAATTGGAGTCACTTGACTTGCCCAGGGTCATACAGCTAATTAAGTGTTAAGAGTCTGAGGTTGGATTTGAACTCAGGTCCTCCTTACCTACACCATCCAACTGCCTCTTGAATAGCAAATTTGACTGTCAAATACAAAATTCAAGAAAAGCATAAAAAAGTAAGCAGGAAAGGGAAATTATAAGGGACTTAATAAAGTTAAACTGCTTGCATACTTAACACATGAAAATGATATAACTCATAAAAACTTTCTCATTATTAGGGCAATTAGAAGGAATATATAAAGACAGAGGTTACAAGTGTGAATTGAATATGAAAGAAATGACATAAAATGAAATTAAGGATAAGAAAGAGGAATGTACTGGGAGAAAGGGAAAGGGAGAGTAAAATGAGGTAAATTATCTCAGATAAAAGAGAAAGTAGAAGGGAAGAAAAAGGAGATAAGGGAGAGTGAGTAAACTTTACAGTCATCAGAACTGGCTCAAAGACAGAATGATATACACATGTTTTACATATAACAGACACATATAATAATATACACATCTGTCTTACCTTATAGGAAAGTAGGAGAGGAAGGAGAGTAGGTGATATAGAAAAAAGGGCAGATGGAGGGAGCCTTCTACCAGAAGCAAAACACTTTTGAGGGGGAACAGGGTGAAAGGAGAAAGAAAACAGAATAAACAGAGAGGGAAATAGGATGGAGGTAAATATACTTAGTAACAGTAACTGAAAAAAAAAAGAACCAAGTTTCTTTTTTTTAGAGGATAGGTACAAGTTTATTACTGCTCAGAATCTTGATTTAAATGAGATATAAGAAAAAGAAGAAACATAACATAAAGGTAATGTGCAATTAACAAACAGTGATCACCAAGACAATATAAGGGACAAACAGACAATAGACAACATAAAACATACATTATCACCACTGTGAGGAAGTTGCAACATCTGGATTCTAAGATTTGGGAGACCTGAGTCACAGCTATCCAGAGTCTCGAGTGGGAAATTGTGTTAGGTAAGGGTACCCAACCCTCCTAACTAAGTTCTCAAAGTCTCTTTGCACTAAGGGGTTTTATAGGCTGAGAACAAAAAAGGAACTATTAAATACCTGATTGTTATTCTGTCTCAAATAATTCTCTCAGGTACAGGATTTTCCATTGCAAGAGGCCCATCAAAGAGAATATTTGTTCATTCATCCAGAAGGACTATGTTTACTCCAAGAACTGGCCAGAAAGAATCAAATTTCTCTGATGAAGGCTTCATTTCTTAAACATAAAGAGAACTGATTTAAATTTATAAAATAACAGCAGCTAGGTGGTACAGTGGGTACAGCACCAGCTCTGAAGTCAGGAGGACCTGAGTTCAGATGTGACCTCAGATACTTAACACTTCCTAGCTGAATGACCCTGGGCAAGTCACTTAATCCCAATTGCCTCAGCAAAATAAAGAAAAAGGGAAAGAATAATAAATTTTTAAAAATAAGAGCCATTCTCCAATTGATAAAAGATCAAAATATATGAACAGTTTTCAGATTAAGCAAAAAAAGCTATCTATCGTCATTTGGGAAAATGCTCTCACTATTGATTGGAGAAATGCAAATTAAAACATTTCTGAAGTACTGCCTCATATCTATCAAATTGGGTAATAGGACAGAAAAGGAAAGTGACAAGAATGTGGGGAAAAAATGAGAAATTTTTTATTGTGTAGAATTATTTGGAACCAAATCCAAAGGGCTATATAATACCATACTCTTTGACCTGGAAATACCAATACTAGGTCTATATCCTAAAAAATAAATAAATAACAAAAAGGAAAATGACTTATTGTACAAAAATATTTATAGCAGCCCTTTTCTGCTGGATTTTGGAAGTTGGAATTTCAAGAATTGGAAATTGAAGAGATGCTCATCAATTGGGAATTGGCTGAACAAATTGTGGCATGTGATTATGCTGGAATATTATTGTACAATAATAAATGATGAGAAGAGAAAATAATGGGAAGACGGTAGAGTAAGTTGGTAAATTTCAAGCTCTTGAATTTTCTCTTAAATAGAAGAAATTTATGACTCTGGACAAACCTAGACTGGTAAAAAATCAAGAAGATTTGGGGCAGAACAAGGGTCCTCCTGGCACAATCCAAGATGTGTGAAGAAAGCCCCCAGGTTGAGGAGCCCCAAGTGAAGTGCAAACATTTCTGGAGTAACTCCTCAGAAACTTCAAGTGGGAACCCTTGGGACTGTAGCTGGTACCTCAGCAGAAATCACAGAAACTTTCACCTCCCAGACTACAGTGCTTAGGAGGTCTAAGTTTAAGAAGACTGAGGGAACCCCAGGTGATTAGGAATGCCAGACTCAGCTATGCTGCAGAGACTTGGCCCTGGAAAGAAGGAACCAGCACCTGTGAGTGCAGAGGCAATGGGACAGGGATGCTGCTGTCTGCAGGCACTTAGAGAAGGGTGGAGTTCTTGGTTTGGGGCTCCAGGTCAGAGGGGAGAGCTGAAGTGAATCTAGAGGCACCATTCCCCATGCAACAATTATAGATGATTATACTAACACTTCTCATTGAAACTATGTATGAATCAGCAAAGCAAAAAGAACCCAATCATAGAAACTTACTATCGGAACAGAGAAGACTAATGTACATCTTCAGAGAAGAACACTGAAGTAAAAAAGAAAAAATATTCTTCTACCCCAGAGAGTGTTGTTAAATGGCTCCCTGCTCAGAGAAAATTTATAGGAGAACTCAAAAAAGAATTTGAAAATTAAATGAAAGACATTGAGGAAAAACTAAAAACTAAAATAAAATAAAAACCATCCAAGAAAAACAAGCAAATAATGAAAAAGAAAGTAAGTAAACTAGAAAAGGAGATCCAGAGTCTGAAAGATGAAAATAACTCTTTGAAAATTACGATTGGGCAAGAGGAAATTGGGGACACTACAAGAGACCAAAAAATAACAAAATAGAATACAAAGAATAAAAAAATAAGAACAGTATGTAAAACATCTTATAAGAAAAAATAATAGATCTGGAAAATAGACCAAGAAGACAAAATGTAAGAATAATTGGACTATCTGAAAGTTGTGACCAAAAAAAGAACCTTGACACAATGATGCAAGAAATAATCCAAGAAAATTGTCTTGGAGTGATAGAAGAAGAAGAGAAAGTAGAAATAGAAAAAATCCACCAACTACCACCTCAAAGAGATTCTTTGTGGAAAACACATAGGAATATTAGTGACAAATTTTAAAACACCCAGATCAGAGAGAAAATTTTGCAAGAAACAAAGAGAAGGAAAAAAAAATTCAAATACACTGGAGCTACAATTAAAATTGTACAGGACAAGGGGCATCTAGGTGGCACAGTGGATTGAGCACCAACCCTGAAGTCAGGAGGACCTTAGTTCAAATTTGATCTCAGACACTTATCATTTCCTAGCTGTGTGACCTTGGACAACTCACTTAACCCCAATTGCCTCAACTAAAAAAAAAAAAAAAAAAAAAAAGAATTGTACAGCACTTATCAGCTACAATAAAAGACTGCAGATCCTGGAATCATATATATCAGCAATCAAAAGAACTAGATCTGCTATTAAAAATACTATATCCCACAAAATTATCCATAATATTGAATGAGAAAAAAATGGGCATTCATTGAACTTGTAGATTTTCAGAACTTTCTATCAACCAAACAATAACTCAATAGAAAATTTAACATATAAAAGCCATTATCAAATGTGAATTTCAAGGAACTTAACATGGACAAATCAATTATATTTTTAAAATGGAAAATATACACTATATGTTTAAGATTGACAATAGCAATAGGGTAGCTAAAAAGAAAGATTGAGGCAGTGTTAAGGTAAAAATAGTAATTATGTTATACAAATGAGATTCAGAGAAAGAATAGACACAGAAGCATTAGAGGGGGAGGAGGGCTCATAGTTCTGAAAACCCACTCATATCAGGAATGGGTTAAATAGGCAACACTACCTATGTACCATGAAGGCTATAGCACCCTCCAAAATCTATAAAGAAATTGGGGAGGAGGAATGGGCAGATAGGGAAGCAAAGGGAGAGGGAAGAAGACAAGGGAGGGATCCACAGATGGGGGAAGGTTAAGTAATACCAAAGCAAATTAAGGAACAGAATTAAAATAGAGTCAACAAGGATAGGAAAGGGGTGTGTGTGTGTGTGTGTGTGTGTGTGTGTGTGTGTGTGTATCTATATATGTAAACATAAATATGCCCTTTCTTAATTATAACCTGCTGGGGGGAGGTCAGGGGAATGAAAGGGAGAAAAAAGAATAAAGTAAAAAAGATGCACAGCAGAAAACAAAAGAACAATTTAAAAGGAAGTAAAGAAAAGATGGACACTCATGAATATAATTTTTTCTACTAATATATATACTTTCTTGAACTGATAATTCATTGTTATATATTTTGAATCTTCCTGATACTCTGCTGGGCACATGACAATGTTCTCTTTTGATTCATTTCATTTTGTATTCCTTTTCTGTTTTTCTTTTTTCATATTATGCTTTTTTATTAAAAAATAATAAAAATTATCATTACATATTGAAAAATAAATAAATGATGAACAGGATGCTCTCAGAAAAATCCTGGAAAAACTTACATGAGCTGATGCAAAGTGAAATATACTGTGCATGAAATAATGCAATATTGTAAGATGATCAGCTGTGAAGGACTTAGCTATTCTTGGCAATATAATGATCCAATACAACTCTCAAGAATTTATGATAAAAAATTATATCCATCCCCAGAAAAGAACTGCTAGAATCTGAATACAGATGGAAGCATAATTTTTTAACTCTATTTTTTTGAGGTTTTTAGTGGGAAGGGGCAGGAGGAAAGTCTATGCTTTCTTTAACAACATAACTTATATGGAAACACTTTGCATTACTACACATGTAACCTATATGCAATTGCTTGCCTTCTCCTAAGGAAAGGTAAGGAAAGAAGAAGGGAGAGAATTTGGAACTCAAAGTTTTAAAAACAAATGTTAAAAATTGTTTTTACATATAATTGGGAAAAATAAAATGCTAAGTAATTTTTTTTTTTTTAAAAAGAGGGTTCACAATTCAACTATTTCCTTTCAGATGTATTATGCCTTTGGATTCAACTCAGGTATCATCATATCCCCATTCTGACTACCTTCCTTCCACATTAGATTCTAAGTTTTTAAGGGCCTCAATTCTTACCCAGTCTTTAAGTACTGAATGGAAGTTGCTTCAGACAGACTGAGACCTAGACTAGCTTAGAGAGGCCAAGTTCTCCCACTACATCCAATGCCATCTTCAGCTATCTTGATCTATGTTTTACCACTGGACTTTGATGACTGTAAAGGAGAGAGTAAAAATGATGACTTTACACAGCTTTATCTCATTTGAAAATCAAGACATCACCTTACTAATGTTAGTAGTCTTCAAGAATTTGTGATGAACTATTTATTTTTCTTATTTGCATCCCCAGCACTTACCAGTGTCTGCCATATAGTAGGTACTCAATAAACATTATTATTAGCACTGAAAAAAGTCTTGCATGAGGAAAGCAGGAAAGCAGAAGTAACATAAGTTGTATCTCAGGGACAAAAATTCTGAAGAAGTCAGCCCAGAGGGATGGAAAATTATTAAAAATGAACTCTGAATATATAAAAGGAAACAATTCCACATGAAGAAGAAAAACAGTTTTTTGAAGAGACAAGTATGGATGAACAGACCACTGACTAAGCAATTCAGATTTTTCAAATAAATGTAGGTTATAACAAATCAAAACACATTTATCAAGTGTGCACTATGAGTCAGGCACTGTATTAAATACAAAGAGAAGCAAAAGCAGTCCCTGCTCTCAAAGATCTCACTGGATCATAGATTTTGTTGAGAGGAATAAGTTATAAGAAAATGAGAAAAGTAGAAATACATCATATTTTCATCACAGGAAGCTCGTTATTCTTCCTAGAAGCCTCTAGTTTCCCTAGAGATATTTGGAACATGGGAGCCTTCCTATGAATACTTGAGAACATGTTCTCCCTATTCTGTTTCTTGTGAAGGACATGAGTCTCTTCGCACTAAGTGGCAATGATATCTATGAAGTCAAATTTTTCTCTGCATTAGGATCCTACTGACCCTTCTTTGTGCTTCTCTCTAAAGATGATGAGGGAGGAGACAGATCCAACAAGGTAAAGTCATAGAAATCAGTGCAACAATCTCCATTATGAACTATACTGAATCCTAATGGAGAAATACAGAGTCACAGTCACAGTGAGTCATTTATTCAACCTGACTCTGCAGAGGGAGACAGAAAGATCTGTTGGTACTGGAAACAGGATTAGCCAGGAATACTCCATTGGCAAAGCATTTCAATTCTCAGGGAGAGGTACACATGAACTCACTCAAGAGAAGACCCTAAACCCTTACTGGGGTATCCCCAAACCCATATGGGCCAGAGAAATGGAAACGATTTCCTAGCCTTTCAGGTCAGCAATCTAGCCTAGACTGAGAAAAGGACCAATACAAGAAAGTAGGATTGTTAGTACAGAGGCAATGGGCAGTATACCAGGAAAGAAGAAAAGCCCAGAAACCAATAGCAGCATTTTAGCTCAGATCCTAGGTCTCACTTAAAGCATCTAACCCAGCGCAGAGAGGAATAACTAAAGCACAAATAACAAACCAACAAGAAACCTACAAATTCTGCTATTCTTAAAGAACAGAACTTTCCAGCTGGCTAACAGGGACTGAGGTAAGAAGCGGTCTATCATTGCTCAAACCCAAACCCAGCTAAGGAACATGTAGAGCTCAGTCCAAGAGGTGGTATCTGGAAGTCTTAGGTGAGAGAGAAAGGGAGTCAAACAGCTGGTCAGGAGGAAATTACAGAGTTCTTTTTGCTAGCACTGAGATAACTCTCTGTTGTTTTACCCATGCTCAGATCTGGGTTGCAGTACTGCCTCACAGTGCCGGGGGTAAAGAGGAGCATTAGCACTCTAGAACTTATAGCCATAGTGGATTGTGAACTCTCCTCACAGTTTCAAACATAGGTCAGGAGAGTAGTAAACAAACTTCTCCTTGGATCATACCACCATGGAAGAACTGAAAACTTACAGGTCCATAGAAGGATCTCTGAAAAATTGCACAAAACCCTGAAATCTGGGACAGTGCACTCTCCACCCTGGAAACAGAGCCCTACTCTAACAAAGAATTAAAAGTCAAATAACAAGCTGAAAAAATGAACAAACAACAGAAAAAGATTCTGGTGATAGAAAGTTACTAGTGACAATGAAAATGAACACACACACACTCAGAAGAACATGACAAGGTCAGAGCTCCTACATCCAAGAAAAATAAGAATTGGTCTCAGGCCATGGAAGAATTCAAAAGGGATTTTGAAAATCAAGTCCGAGAGGTAAAGGAAAAATTGGAAGAGATATGAAAATGATGGAAAAGGAAATATGAAAACCTAATAAAGAAAAGAATCCCTTAAAAAACAAAATTGCCCAAATGGGAAAAGAGCTACAAAACTTGCTGAACAAAATAATTCCTTAAAAATTAGAACTGAGCAAATGGAAATTAAGGACTTTATAAGAAATCAAGAAATCAAAAAACAATAAGATAAAACCAAAAGAATTTTTTAAAAATCAAAAACAATATGAAATATATCATTAGAAAAACAACTGACCAGGAAAATATATCCAGGAGAGATAATTTTAAAATCATTGATCCATCTAAAAGCTAGGTTCAAAGAAAGAGCCTAGATATCATCTTTCAAGAAATTATCCTGGAGGCAGCTAAATGGGACAGTGGATAGAGCACCAGCCTGGGATTAAGGAGGACCTGAGTTCAAATCTAGTCTCAGACACTTAACACTTCCTAGCTATGTAACCCTGGGCAAGTCACTTAACCCCAATTGCTTCAGAAAAAAAAGAAAGAAAAAAAGAAAGAAAGAAATTATCCTGATATTTTAGAACCAGAGAGTAACATGTAAATTGAAAGAATATATTGATCACCTAGCTAAATTCTATCACCCCCAGGTCAAGGAGAAAACACTGCAAGCATTTAGAAAAAATAGTCAGGATACCCCAAGTTGAGCATTTTCTATATTAAAGATAAGGGCATGGAATATGATATCCCAGAGGGCATAGAATTAGAAATAAAACCAAGAATCACATACCCAGCAAAACTGAGTATAATTTTTCAGGGGAAAAGGTGGTATTCAATGAAATAGAGGATTTCAAGCACTCTTTTTTAATATTTAATATTTTATTTCCCCAGTTACATGTAAAATATTTTTTAGATTTATTTTTAAACTTTGAGTTCTAGATTTTCTTCCTTCCTCCCTGCCCCCCAGAGCTTTAAGACACATGTGAAGTTATACAAAACATTTCCATATAAGTCATGTTGTAAAAGAAAACACAGATTTCTCCCCAAAAAACAAACTCCTGAAAAAGTGTTTTTTTTAAGAGTATGCTTCAACTTTTATTCAGACATAATCAGTTCTTTCTCTGGGTATGGATAGCCTTTTTTAAGTCCTTCAGAATATTCTTAGATCATTGTATTACTGAGAATAGCAAGTTATTTACAGCTGATCATCCCACAACATTGATATTACTTTGTAGATAGTATATTTATTTTGCTTGAGCACATGGAAGACTTTCCAGGTTTTTCCTGAGAGCATCCTGCTCATCATTTTTTATAGCACAATTATATTCTAACATAATCACATACCACAATTTATTCATTCATTCATTCCCCAAATGATGGGCATCCCCTCAGTTTCCAACTCTTTGTCTTGAGAAGAGAACTGCTATAAACATTTTTGTACATATAGGTTCTTTTCTTTGTTTTTTTTTTAATCTTTTGTGGGTTTGGTTTCATACCTAGTAATGGCATTGCTAGATCAAAGTATATACATGTTTTATAGCCCTTTGCTCATAGTTCATATCTTTTGATTATTTATCAATTGGGGAATGGATCTTATTTTTTAATAAATTTGACTCAGTTTCCTATACATTTAAGAAATGAGGCCTTATCACAGAAACTTCCTTCAAAATTCTAATTGTATTTCCCTTCTGTTTATTCTGTTCTCTCTCCCCTTTCACCGTATCCCTCTTCAAAAGTATTTTGCTTCTGACCACTCCCTCCCTAATATACCTTCCCTTCTATCGCCTCTCCCCTTCTTTCATCCTCTTCCCCTCCTACCTTCCTAAAGGGTAAGATAGATTTCTACACCATATATTAAGTGTGCATGTCATTTCCTCTTTGAGCTAATTCTGATGAGAATAAGGTTCACTCATTCTCTCTAGAGTTTCCCTCTTCCCTTCCACTATAAAAGCTTTTTCTTGTCTTTATTTTGACAGATAATTTATACCATTCTACCTCTCCCTTTTCCTTTCTCTTAGTCCATTCCTCTCTCATCCTTAATTTTTTATATTATCCCTTCATTTTCAACTCATACCTGTACTCTCTGTTTATATATACTTCTTCAAACTGCCATAATAATGAGAAATATATAATTATATATAATATAAATACATATTATATATAATTATGAGTTACAAGTATCATCTTACCATGTAGGAATATAAATAGATAAACCTTATTAAGTCCCTTATGATATTACTTTCCTAATTATCTCCTTATGCTTCTCCTAAGTCCTATATTTGAAAATCAAATTTTCTATTCAGCTTTAGTCTTTTCATTGGGAATTCTGGAAAGTCCTCTATTTCATTGAATACTCACCTGTTTCCCTGAAGCATTATACTCAGTTTTGCTGCTTAGGTGATTCTTGGTTGTAATCCTAGCTCCATTGCTCTCTGGGAATACTATATTTAATGTAGAAGCTGCTAAATTTTGTGTTATTCTCCACTATATTTGAATTGTTTCTTTCTGGATGCTTGCAATATTTTCTCCTTGATCTGGGAGTTCAAAAATTTGGCTATAATATTCCTGGGAGTTTTCATTTTAGGATCTCTTCCAGGTGACTGGTAAACTGTGGAGAATGTGCCTGCTCCAATGTGGCTGTAAGTTCTATGCTAAAGCAACAGAGTCTTTCTTCAGTGCTAGAGAAGAGACTCTCTGTGAGCCGAGTCCTCTAGAAGCTGCTGTTGCCATCGTTGCCCACCCAGGACCTTCTCACCTTACTGACAAATCTTTCTTGCTGACCTTCCAAGTTATTTTTGATGTCTCTAGGTTAAGAAGTCTAGAAATTGTCAGTATTGCCATTGATTTAGAAGTCCAAGTTCTATTCCTGCATTGGTGGGGCTGGGACTGGAGCTGGGGCCAGGACCTGGGCTGCACTGATGTAGCCTATGCTGGGACTGTGGGCTGGATTCGCACCTTGGTGCCACAGACCTTTCCTACTGACCTTCTGAGTTCTCTTTGGCTGGAAAAATGCACCACGCCATTTTTTGGTGTGTTCTGGCATTCTAAAATTTAGAATCTTTATTTAAAGGAATTTGGAGATAGCTTAGGGAAGAGCTTGGTGAGCCCTGACTTTACTCCACCCTCTCAGCTCCACCTCTCCCATTTAAAGCATTCTTGATGAAAAGACCAGTCTTGACTAAAAGATTCAAGAAAAGCATAAGAGGAGTAATGAGGAAAGGGAAATGATAAGGAACTTAATAAGATTTGTCTGTTTACATTCCTAATGTACATATATACAAATGATATTTGTAACTCATTAGAACTTTCTCATTATTATAGCAGTTAGAAGGAATATATGTAGACAGAGGGCACAGGTATGAGTTGAATATGAAGGGATAATATCTAAAAAAAATAAAATTAAGGGATGAAAGAGGAATGTATTGAAAGAAATGGAAAGGGAGGAGTAGAATGCTGTAAATTATCTGCCATAAAAAAGGCAAGAAAAAGTTTTTACAGAGGAGGGGGAGAGGAGCGAGTGAGTGAACCTTATTCTCATAAGAATTGGCTCAAAGAGAAAATGACATACACACTTAATATGCGTATAGAAAATCTACCTGACCTTTATGAAGGTAGGAGGGAAAGGGAATTAAAAAAAGCTGGAAGGTGAAGGAAGGGAAGGCATATTAGGGGAGGGAGTGGTCAGAAGCAAAACACTTTTGAAGAGGGACAGGGTGAAGGGAGAGAGAGAATAGAATAAACAGGGGGGGTTAGAACTTTGAAGCAAGTTTCTGTGATAAGCCCTCATTTCTCAAATGCATAGAAAACTGAGTCAAATTAATAAAATTCCCCAATTGATAAATAATCAAAAGATATAAACTATAACCAAAGGGTTATAAAATCATGCATATACTTTGAACTAATACTATCACACACAAATCCCAAAATAGATTAAGAAAAAAAAAAGGAAAAGGACTTATATGTACAAAAATGTTTATAGCAGCTCTTTTCTCAGGGCAAAGAATTGGAAATTAAAAGGATACCCATCATTTAGGGAATGAATGATTGAATAAATTGTGGTATGTGATTCTGATGGAATATTATTGTGCTTTAAGAAATAATGAGCAGGAAGCTCTCAGAAAAACCTGAAAAGTCTTTCATGGGTTCCAATAAAATGAAATGTAGTGCCTACAAAGTAATAGCAATGTTATGAGATGATCAGCTGTGAATGACTTTACTATTCTTAGTAATACAATGATCCAAGACTACTCTGAAAGACTTCTGATGAAAAATGCTATCTATACCCAGAGAAAGAACTGATTATGTCTGAATATAAACTGAAGCATACTTTTTTTAAAACTTTATTTTCTTGGAGTTTTTTCTTTAAGAGAATGGTGGGGGTGGGGGGGTTATCTATGTTTTCTTTCCCAACATGACATCTATAGAAATATTTTGTATAACTTCATATGTGCTTTCTCAGTGAAGGTGGGAAGGTACAAAGGAAGAATCTGGAATTCAAAGTTTTAAAAATCTATGTAAAATAAATTGTTTTACATGTAACTCGGGAAAAATGAAATACTAAAAAATTAGCTACATAATGATATTATTCCCTTTTAATTCCTCAGTATTTTTATAACTTTTGAATTTGTTTACTTTGATACTGAAGTGCTTCTTGAAATAAAGTTGTTTCACAGTAATAAAAAAAAGAAATATTAAAGTCAAGAGACTAAAAAAATAAAAGAAAATATAACATATCTCATGGAAAAATAACTGACCTAAAAAAGGGATGAAGGAGAAAAAAATTTAGAATCATTGAACTATCTGAACACTAGGATTAGAGAGAGAGAGAGAGAACTTAGATAGCATATTTCAAAAAATCTTAAAGGAAAACTACCTGGATCTCTTAGAATCAGAGGATAAAGTAGAAATAGAATTCATCAGTCTTCTCCTAAAAGAAATCTCAAAATAAAATCTTCCTAGAACATCATGGACAAAATCCAGAGCTTCTAGCTCAAAGAAAAAACATTACAAACAGTCAGAAAAAAAGAATTCAAGTACCAAAAGGCAAAAGTCAGGATTACACATGTTATATTAGCCACGTAAAACTTGGATTATAATGTTCTAAGAGGCAAAGGATATGGGTTCACAGCTAAAAATAATTTACTCCACAAAAATGGAAGGAAAAAAATGGATCTTTAATGAAATAAGACTCTCCAAGCATTCTTCATGAAAATATCAGAGTTGTAGAGAAAATTTGATGTTCAAACAAAGGAATAAAGATAATTATGAGATAGACACGAATGAATGCTAATAAAGGACTAAGGGGTTATGTAAGCAATAAGATTCAGGACTAGATATTTTTTCTGATATCCTTGACTTCTCCCATCTTCCACATTACTGTCAGCAAGGCTAGACTAGCAGACCCAAGAACATATCACAGGTGATAAACCCACCATTATACCTTATTCCTTCTTTCCTCTTCCAGTGCTGTAAAGACCTCAGCTCAGGCTGTATATATTTTGGGGTGCCTCAGCAGTTAGTTTAGCCACAGCCCTTCAGCAAAAACCTGCTGGGGACTACAACCCAGAAGCATTAAATTTACTAATTCTGAACTATTAGTGCCACAGAAAGTAAGTTCTGAAATGCCTATACTGGGGAAAAAACACAATGGAACCAACAAAGACAAACAAACCTAAAAATTAAAAAAAAAAAAAAAAAAAAAAAAGAAAAGAAAAGAAAAGAACAAAACCTTAATTGTATAATGGAGATAATAAAAGACAATTGCTCACAATTTCCAGACATAGAAAATGAAATTCCAATGGAAAGAATTCACAAATCATCTCTAGAAAAGAACTTGAGCTCTACAAACTCTTGGACTCCTGGAGTTCAAATTTAAGAATTCAATTTAGAACAAGAGGTTCTGAAAGCCAGAAGAAAGACCTTTAAAAACAAAGGAAAGAACTTGTGAACAATGCAAGACTATACCACACCCATTGGGAAAAGGAGGAAGAAATGGATAATACATTGCAAAAAAGCAAAGGAGTTCAGGGTGTCATTCCAGAGTGACCTACTCTGCAAATCTGAATTTACCATAAGAGGACAAAAGACGGTTGTTCAGTAATTAAGAAAAAAAAAAAAGCAAAAAAAAAAAATTTCTTAGAAAGAAGAGCAAGAGATTATTTTCTTCTCAAACATTCCAAACCATGGGAATGCAGGAGGAGTGAATGAATCCATCAGGCAAGGACAGTTATTGGCAACAGAATGACAACAGAAAGACCAGTAAGTAGTTTCTTTCTAAATGTACACAGGGAAACATGATTGAAGCCAGAAATCTCTTAAAGGTAATAGTGAATAGGATGACAGGGTACATTATGAATAAAATGTTGTGACTGTGACTGCAACTTTTTCTCTGGAGGATTACATGACAATATGGGAGATTATATAAAGAGGATAGAATGTCAAGTAGGGTCAATTCAAGAACTAGCAATGAGAAGAAAATGACTTCTGTGGTCTCAGAAAAAAGAAGAATCTATAGGGATGTGGATGAGGAGGAGATGGAAGATGGAAGAGAAGAGAGAAAGGAAGGTTTGGAAGTGGGAGGGAATTACACTGACAAAAGTTCCTACAAATAATGAGAGATGGGCAGTGACAGGAGATAAAGACTTTATACTGGATTGAAAAGTCTATTAGATCTGGGAGGGAAGAGGAGGGGAGAGTGGAGTTGGAACCTCTGGGGAGAACTGGCACCTGGAGGAGTAAAAGAGCATATATACGGGGAGGAGATTTCACAGGGAGACAAATGTAGAATAAAGAAAAAAGTCAACAAGAGAGTATAGATCAGTGTGGACGGTGTAATCAGGGACATGGTGGTGGAGAGCCCTACCACAAAGCAGTGATAGATATGTGAACAATTTATATAGAATTAATAGCCCTTCCTTGCCAGTTAAATGATCAAAGAATATGAACAAACAGTTCTTGATAGAACTGCAAAGTATTCACAACTACATAAAAAAACACTCCAAATCACTAATGATAAAAGAAATGCTCGTCAAAACAACCCTAAATTTTTACCTCAAACCCTGCAATTTGGCAAAGATGACAAAAAATTGCAACATTCAATGTTGGAGAAGTTATGGAAGGGTAGGCACAATAATACATTGTTGGTGGAGTTATGAAATAATATAAACATTCTGAAAAGCAATTTGAAATTATGCAAATAAAGTGACTAAAATGTTCATACACTTTGATCCAGGGACTCCATTACTAAATTTGTACTCCAAGAAAGCTATAGATAAGAAAAAAAAAGTTTCATGTATTCCAAAATATTTATATCAGTACTTTTGTAATGTTAAAAAAAAATGAAAAGAAAGTTGATGCCTGTCAACTGAGGAATGGTTAAATAAATTGCTGGGCAGCTAGGTAGATAGGCATCTATCTAGGTGGATAAAGCACCAAACCAGGAGTCAAAAATACCCAAGTTCAAATCCTGCCTCAAATACTTATTAATTCTGTGGGGGCAAATCACTTAATCTTGTTTGCCTCTGTTTCTTTATTTGTAAAATAAATTAGAGAAAGAAATGGCAAATACCTCCAGAATCTTTGCCAAGAAAACCCCAAATGGGATCAGAAAGAGTCAAACACAATTGCATAACAAGAAGCCAAAAAAAAAAAAGTGGAATATAATCATAAGGGAATATTATTATACTACTTTAAGAAATAATGTATGCAATGAATATATAGAAATATGGAAAGATAAATATAAACTAATGCAGAGTGAAATAAGCAGTCAAGAAAACAGTATGCATAGTAATTGCAAAATTGAAAATAGAAAAAACAATGAAACAAAAATCTCCCAAAATATAAATGCAACAAAAGAATAAAGATCAAACAAAACTCAAATGAAAAGATATTAAAAAAACACTTCCAACCTGCCCCTTCATGAAAATGGGAGATTCACAGGTATTACACATTACACATGTTTTCAGACTTTATCAATGTATCATTTAATTGTACTGTCTTTTTTTTTTCTTTTTATTCTCTATAAAATACTCTATCATGTGGGATAGCTCTCTGGGGGGGTGAAAGAGAAGAGATAGAGGAATGTTATGATGATGTAAGAAACACAAAAAGTGAATTTAAAAAAAAACCTACGAAAAGTACTAAGGGAGAAAAGGAATAATCATTTATATAGTGCCTACTTTGCGTTGCGTCTTATGCTGTTTTTATAAATATCTCATTTGATCCTCACAATTCAGCAAGTTGATGCAATTATTATCATCATTTCACAATGGGTAAAAAACTAAGGCAAAGTTTCATACAATTGATGAGTGTCTAAGACTACATTTGATCTCAGGTCTCCCTGAGTTCAAGCCCAGTGCTATATCTACTGCCCTACAGCTTCCTCTCTAAGCAATAATAAACTGCTTACATTTGAATATGGAGAGATGATGTGTCTCCTCGGAATCTTATTATCATCAGAGTTCAGAGTCCAATTAGACCAAGTCTAGGAGTCGTTCTGCTATGTAATGATAATCCAAAACAATGGAAAGAGAGGGAAAGAGGAATATATTGGTATGGAAGAGAAAGGGTAAGGAAGGTCAGGGAAAATCATCTCACATAATCAGGGTAATGAAGTAGACATTTATACAAACAAAGAAAATTGAGGTAAGAGGAGTTGCTGTCATTTGAACTTTATTCTTACCTGAATTGCTTAAAAAAAAAAAAAAAAAAAAGGAAGAATAAATATACATATACACACATAGATGCAGAAATAAATTTAATTCAACAGGCAAATAGGAAGGAAAGGAGAGAAGGGGAGGGGTAACTAGAGGAGGAATCATTTGTTTATTTATTTATTTTATTATAGCTTTTTATTTACAGAACATATGCATGAGTAATTCTTCAATAATGACCCTTGCAAACACTTCTGTTCCAACTTTTCCCTTCCTTCCCTCCACCCCCTCCCCTAGATGACAGGCAGTCGAGGAGGAATAATTTAAGAGAGGAATTAATCCTAAGCAAAACAAACTCAAAGAATGTAAAAAAAAATTATAATCCTTGTAGATATAGCAAAGAATGAGAATCTGAGGGGATGCCCATATATTGGGAAATGGTTAAAAAAATAAAATACATATATATAAAATATTAAATATATATATATATTATACATATATATGATGGAATATTATTATTCTAAACTCTTATCAATGTAATGACCAACCAAGATTCCATGAGGAAACATGTCACCTATCTCCTATTAGGGAGGTAAAAAACTCAGAATGGAGAATGAGGGAGAAAATATGGGGACTAGGGTAAGTAGAAAACCAATATGGAAATTTTTTTGATTGACTGTATATGTTTGGAATGTGTATTGATTTTTCTGACTGTCTCTACTGGGAGGTGGGGTAGAGTAGAAGGGTGAGAAGATGGATCTTGCCTGATTAAAATAAATATAATAACAACATTATAAAATAATGTTTTTAAAAAGGGTAACTGCACTCGCTTTGAAGCTGATGCTTATCTCCATTGAAAGGCATTTACCTTTATGTGTTTAAAGTTTACTTTGAAGATTCTTATTTGCAAATGTGATAAATATATATATATATATATATATATATATATATATATTGATCAGCAGAATTGCTGCTCTATTATAATGAACTATTGCCTAAATGCAACATTGAAGGTGACTATTGGGATTGACTCAGGAAGAAATAGAAGGAGATTAAAGTGCTTCATTTGTCAAATTGAGGTTTCTGTCTATAGATTTATAGTTAAAGGATAGAATTAGTGATTTATTTTAACAACTTCCCAGAACAATGAGAATGAATTCATTTGATTTTCTCTGGGAATAATAATAATAGCTAGAATTTATATAGTACTTTAAGATTTGCAATGTAGTTTACAAATATTACTTTACCTTATTCTTACAACAATTGTACCACTTAGTATTATCACCATTTTATAGGTGAAGAAACTGAGGCAAATAGCACTTAAGTGACTTGCCCAAAATCATAAAGGTAATACATTTCTAAAGTCTGGTTTTGATTCAGGTCTTCCTGAATGCAGATCCAGAGCTCTAGCCATAGTACCAGCTAGTTTCCTGACCAATAAGCATGATAAATGTTTACTCTCGAATTATCTGAACAGAAATCACTTTACTCCCTTCCCATCAAGTTTCCTCCCAAGTGACAAAAGGCACAAATAAGTTAACAAAGGGAAAGTGTTTTACAAACCTTAAAGCACTATATAAATTAGTATTTACACAAATAATGAAAACAGAAACTTGGCCTGCATCCTCCAGAAACATCCTAATATATTTTTGTATCCTCCACTAACATTTTTTATGTTTTTATATTCCCGGACCCTAAAAACTTTGAGTTAACACAGAATGGGTTTGACATTGGGGTCCTGACTCCAACGGGGTCATTATTCTTTTTACTTCATTATCCCACATCTAGGGGAAAAAAAATCTCCTAATATACTTAGGATATATTTTATGTGTGTGTGTTTCCCAGTGCAGCTTAAAACACTCAAAGTTACAATTATAGCCAGTGGGACAGCTAATCTCTACTCACCCCTTCCTCCCTTCCTGAACTCTGGGAAAAAGCACAAGGAATAAAGAAGGGCAGTCCTAAAGAAAGTGAGAAAGAACAAAATTATTTCAGCTTTCTTTCATAGCCCATGTAGATGGGTCTTCTGGCAAGGGATTAGTCTCTTCAATCTTGCTCAGTCATCTTTCTGAAGCAGCAAGATACTCTGAGGAAGAGGCAGTAACATTGCCAGAAGGATCAAAGAAAATTTACTCCAGGATCCTGAGTTTTGGAAAAGAGCTGTGTCCTTCAGATGATTGACTCTTCTTCCAGCTCAACTCTTACAGCCATTCTCAAGAACGTGAGTTTCTGAACGAAAGTAAAAATTGTTTTACTCTTTTATTTGTATCCCAGAGTCAATGCACATAATAAATGCCTTTATATTCATTTTTGAGTTCTCTGTCCTATTGAAGACAGAAAGGTAGCTCTCAAAGATCTCCAAAGTGTCACACCCCCACAGTCTTAGCAAGTGGCTTTGAGGAGCACATAAAATTGATTAGGGACTCCCCCCATCAATCTGACTTAAAATGGGAATAAAATTCAGTGTTTATGAGTATAATGATATTTTAATTCAATATTCTTATTGAAAAAAATCCTTCTACTTTGTAAGAATATTTAAAGAAAAAACAACTCAGCTGCTGATAGTTTTCACACTCCTTTTTAAAAGAGATGTCACACTTAAACTGTGATTTTCTGGAAGCAATTCAACTCATGACTTTGAGGGGAAGGGAATAAAGAGTGAAAGGAAAATGTTAAAATAGTGTTTTGCAAAAAACCACTAGATATCAGTCAGCCTTCAAGATTATACTTCTTTACACTGACAAAGATACCCCATAATGAAAACTGGGATAACACAGAGTTTTGTACATATGCCTCTTTTGCTCTAGATTCAGTTTAATTCAACTGATGTATATTAAGACTCTGTGCAAATAGCTGGGCTAGGCACTGGAGAAGATAAAGAAGAAAAAACTGATCCCTCTCTTTTAGAGAGAGATGGCACATACCCAAATAACTACAATATAAAATGATACATAAGTAGCAGAGAAATATAAACCAAGCAATCTAGAAGGTCCAAGAGGATAGAAAGATTTCCTGGTCCTAAAACTCAGCTTGACCTTTTTTTGTACATTATCTGTATTCCTAAAAAAAAAAATTATATGTGACAGGAAAATGGAATTATCAAAAACTATTTCCCACTGGTTTTCATCATAATTTTAAAAGATATGCTTTCAACAACAACAACAAAATTCCATCAACATGTAATAAAGTTAAAACCTAAGAAAGCTACTATTTAAGGATTAGTCTCCTTTTATAAAGTATACATACTAAGTTCTGTCAATTCTCTAAATTCTACCCCCCAAAAAAGTATTAATCCAATTGATAATCAAGTAAAAAAAAAGTCAAGCAGACATATGTATGTGTCTTATACATCTATATATAGACACACACACACACATATATGGAATTAACAGTATCTTCTCATACTTCTAGTTCTTCTAGAAAAGAACTGTGTACAAAAGTGCTATCAGGTACAGGACAATCAGTTATTTATTTCCTCAAGCACAAAATCTTTCTTCGCTAGAAGTTCGAGGGAGATTTTGTTTAAAGGTAGGCCTTTTTGTCCTTCATTTCTTTTATATCGCACTAAAAGGGGAGGCTCTTTCATAATAACAGTCTGTTCTTCATTAAATTCATTGGGCAAATGTGAAGACCGTGTATTTTTAAATCGACAGGAGTCAGGAATTCAGGTTAGGGGAAAACCGTCAGTCTTTATTCTCAGTGAAGAAGGATCGGAGGTGGAAGAGAATCGGCGATAGCAATGTGTGCAGCTGAGTCAAGAAGATAGCTCAACCAGCAGCCACACAACCAGCAGCTCAGAGTCCCGAACCCAGGCCCAATCTCTGCTTTCTTCCTGTCTCTCTCTTGCCCCCACCCACCCAAAATTCGTATTTCCTATACAACAATCAGGGACTTGCAGGGAGAGTGGGCAGGGACCTTCTTTAATCCAATCATGTATATTAATAGAGTATAGCCCAATTACTATTTAGCCTCATGTCCCGGGACCCTTGGTGCATCAACTCAAACCCCAGCCCATTACATCTCCCGCTTTCTTTTATTTTTAGAACACAGGTGGTCATGCCATCCCTGGCTCCTCCAAGAGGTCAGAGCCCCCAAGGGGAGGTGATCCCCTTCCTAACTCCCTCAGAAAGGAGGTGAAAGCACCGGGGGAGGTGATCACAACCTCCTGACTTCCAGAAAAGGCGGGAAAGCACAAAAAGGAGATGATCACGCCCTTACCTGACATCCCAGGAAGGAGATGAAAAGCACCAAAGGGGAAATGGGGGTTCATGGGTTTTGGGCTGAAGGGTTTATTATGCACAAACCCATCAACATGGGGAGGTATTACACAAGCACATACAATAACGAAGAAGGCTATCAGGGATGAGTCTCCCACAGTCAGTGCAGGCTTGATGGTGGTGTAACAAACATGGTTGTACAGAAGTAGCGGAATAGCAAACAATATAAAATCAACATGGTGTTGGAAAAGATCACCAGAAGTCCTAGAAGGTGGGTCGTAAACAACAGTCACACATACACCTTTCTTCAGCAGCCAAGAGATAGTCCAAAACCAATCTATTGTCCACTGTTTCACATTCAGGAATCCAATGATCCCACTGAGTTTTTGGGGTCCTGCAAAAGTCTTTTTATGTGTTAGGGAATCCAATGATTCCAGCAGATTTTGAAGTGTTGTAAAAGTCTTATCATTTCCTCAAGAGAATCCAATGATTCCTGGGAGTTTTCGTCTATGTCTCAGAGAATCCAATGATTCCTGAGAGTTTTTAAATCCCTATGTCTCAGAGAATCCAATGATTCCTGAAGGTTTTCGAGTCCATGGCTCAGGAATCCAATGATTCCTGAGGGGTTTTCAACCTTATGTCCCAGAGAATCCAATGGATTCCTGAGGGTTTTGGGTCTATGTCTCCAAGAATCCAATGATTCCTGAGGGTTTTTGATCCCATGGCTCAGAGAATCCAATGATTCCTGAGGGTTTCGAGTCCCATGGCCTCAGAGAATCCAATGATTCCTGAGGGTTTTAGTCCTATGGCTCAGAGAACCAAGGATTCCTGAGGGTTTTCAGTCCCATGGCTCAAAATCCAATGATTCCTTTGAGGGTTTTCGAAATCCCATGGCTCAGAGAATCCAATGATTCCTGAGGGTTTTCGAGTCCTATCCCAAGAGAATCCAATGATTCCTGAGGGTTTTCGAGTCCCATGGCTCCAGAAATCCAATGATTCCCTGAGGGTTTTCGAGGTCCTTGGAAAAGAATCCAATGATTCCTGAGGGTTTTGAGTCCTAAGGTCTCAGAGAATCCAATGATTCCTTGAGAGTTTTCCAAGTCCGACAATCTTTGATGTCCATGAGTCCAAACGCCATAATCCCGCACCCTTTCAATGGTGAGACAATCAGCAACAGGACCATCCCGATATTTCTTGGGTCTTTTTCCTTTTTTAAGGGTCTGCCCGGCTCTCTCCATGGGGACAAAGGCGAATTGGCTGTTGGACCCATCTGATTCCTTTTCTCCACCTGTAGAGATACAAGCAAACCCTCTCCCCAAAAGCAGTTAGCCTATCTGGTCCTTTCCATTCACCACTTTCTGGGTCTTCTCCCACATCACCTGGCGATTATCTAAAGATAGTGGAGTTGGCCGATTGGACACTGACCTTCCCGGTGGGTTTTATAAAACCGTTTCCGGACCAGTGATCTTTTGTCAAAAATCAAAGAAGTTAATAGTATAAAGAGTTGAATTTGGTTTCTAGGATTACCTGTGGCTCCCCTTTCTTTTGTTTTTGGAGGGCCGCCTTAATATCTCTGTTTTCCTCTCCCATTGCCCCTTGAGGATTAAAAGGTATGCCCTGGTGTTAAAATTTTATACTGTGACAAAAGTGTCCAAAATGTTTTAAGTATAAGAGGACCATTTTTTGTTTTTATTGCTTGTGGCACCCCATAATGGCAAATGTTGTATGAGGAATTAGTGACCACTTGGGCTGTCTTTTTGCTGGGCATTGCAAAAGTGAATCCTTGAAAGGTGTCTACCACTGGGATGAAAGACAGACGACCAAAAAAGATTTATAATGGGTCACATCCATTTGCCGATTTCAATGGGTTCTAAACCCGGGGTTCTTCCCTTGGAAGTGTAGGAGCATGGAAAGGAAGGCAAGCTGTCAGGTTTTACTATGCTCAGCTTCCTTTTTTTGTTTTCCAAATTGTAAATGTAAAGTTTCGGCAACCTTATGATATTTAAATGAGATGTTTGAGCTTTTGGAACAAAAGGGGTATTGACCAACATGGTTAGAAGGTTATTCGTTTTGAATTGCCATCAAATATGGGACCTTGGAAGTCCACATGAGAATGGACATGTAATATATAGATCTTACCTGGATGCTTTTCACTTGCTCTTGAAGTTTCTTTAAAGAGCTGATATATATTAGGAATTGAAATTTTATTTTGTGGCAATTTTTTGTACCACACCTACTGAATAGGCCGAATCAGATATTATATTTATGTTCCTGGATAATAAAGTAAGAGCTAGAATGATCACAATTCCCATTCTGCTGGAGTGGACTGAAAAGGGTTTTGTTTCTCTTTTATAGTTAGATATGAAAGTACACAACACAAATAATTATGTTTGGATGCATCCAAGGAAGTAGTTGGTCCTTTTAAAGGGAAACTTTAGAAACTTTTTTTCAAGAATCCATCACCAATTATGTAATAGTCTAGTTATCTTTTGGAGACCCATGTAAAAAATTTGGAGCCATGGCTAATAAAATTTGCCAATTTGGGATGGTCTTCCAAAAACACATTAATTTGTGTATTGGTATAAAAGGGTATATCTTGTCGGGTCTTGTCCCAGATAATTGTATTGCTAAAGTGGCCTTTAATAAAATTCTAGCCACAAGAATTGGGTGTGAATAAAAGGCTTTTGTTCTGGTTGTGCCGGGAGGTTCACCCCTCTATCACACTGTGTTCCTTGATTTAAGGACTGCTGTGGGTGCCTCTTGTGTGGAAAAACTGATATCTCCAAGGGTTCTTTTTGGGTGACTTTCTTTCCAACCACATTGGATAAAGCCAGTTCAACTTCTCTCGGCCTCTTGAGCTTCTTTTGTAAGCTGGGTGGGAATTTAAAGCACTGTCTCCCCTTAAAATGTCATATAACGGTTGTAACTGATAGGTAGTTTCAAACCCAAACTGGTCATCCATTGGATATCTCCTAATAATTTCTGAAAAATCATTCAATGTGTTTAGCTTCTCTGTTTTCTTAAAGGACGGTTTTTGGAACCGGGCAACCTTAGGGTATACTTCATTCCTAAATATTGAAAAGGAGCATGTCTTTGAATTTTTTCTGGTGCTATGTAAATTTGTAATTCCTTAGTGTTTCCATGGTCTTTGTAGACATGCCTCTAACATTTGTTCCTCAGGTTGCACATCCCAAAATGTCATCCATGTAATGTAATAGCATAACTTTTGGGAATGCTTTTCTTACTGAACCAAGAGCAGAAGCAACATACATTTGTTACATAGTAGGGCTGTTTTTCATTCCCTGTTAAAAACTGTCCATTCATATCTTTTTATAAGGCCAGCTAAGCTAATGCTGGGCACTGAAAAGGCAAATCTTTTCATATCCTTCTTATCCAGAGGGATAGAAAAAACAATCCTTAATATCTATGACCCAAAAGAGGGCCATTCTTAGGCAACTGGTGGGAGATGGAAGTCCAGGTTGAAGGTTTCCCATAGTTTCCATCTTTTCATTCACTTTTTCTTAAATCTGTTAACATCCCCATTTTCCAGATTTCTTTTTCACAAAAAACATTGGGGAATTCCAAGGACTTAGAGAAGGTTTTAAATTGTCCTTGGTCAAGCTGCTCCCCTGTACTATATCTAATTAAGGCCTAATTTTTATCTTTACTTAGGGCCACTGCTCTATCCACACTGGTGTATCAGTTTTCCATTGGATGGAAAGGTGAAAGTGTTGGCAGGCCTTCAACCAGTGACCCTGCCTAAAAGCTGAAGTACTCATTTGTAATCCTAATTGTTGTAAAATGTCTCTTTCCCCAAGATTGATGGGGATTTTTCAACTATAAAAGGAGTAAAAACTCCTGTTTTGCCTTCAAAAGTCCATCCATAGGGGCAGACTAACTTCAGCTGCTATTGATCCTCCTTACACCAGACATGTGGTGTCTGCTTTTTCTTTGGCCAGTGACGGGCCAGTTGGCACCTCTAATGACCGGTCCGGATCTGCAAAGTTCACCAATCCTTCCAATGGAAGGCCATTTTATATAGATTGTGAGCACAGGTCGGCGTTGTTACAGCTGCTGTCCAGTAAATTGCTGGATTTTGTGATCTGAATCAGGAATCTGGGGTGACAATCACCAAGCTGCTTATTAGGATTCTGTATGGAAACCTGATGCTACTGTTTTTCCGGGAAAAGCCACATTGTCTGCCTTATTGGTGACTGGGATATTATCTAATATTCCCCAGTTTCCCACATCAGTATGTGGATGGACACTGTTTTGTTGGTACTTCCTCAGGAGGTAAAATGGTCAAATTTCTGTGCCTGGAGGGGGATCCATAGGCTGGAGAGGAACAGATTTCACCTTCCAGGGGTATCTCCAGTTGTCTCCAGCTGCATCAACTCTATTCTCCCTAATTGTTCCCCTTTTCCCATGGGTTGCTTTCCTGGCTGATTGATTGTGTAATCCCTTTCTCCCATCATATGGCTTCCTGGCTGATTGATCATTTGGAGTATTGGCGCCTGGGATCTCTGGGTGCACCAATTGGCTGCCATCATGCCCCGGGTGTTTTTTGCCTGGGCCTTGGGGCTGGGCCTCATCCCTTTCCCTGAACCTGTTACATTCGGGCCCAATGGGAAGCCTCTGTTGGCATTTTGGACATGGGGTACTGGGCCTTGTTCTCCCACTCTGTTTTCTACTCTGCCTCTATACCAACATTGAACTTTCAGGGATGCCCTACTTTTTACCACACTGGCATTGGCGTGTTCTCTAGAAGTCCCTTGTTGGAAGGGACCCTGTCCTACCTTGTTGGGATCGGGAAGTCTGCATCATAGTCTGGCTATAAAAAAGGCATTTGTCCTTTACTGTGGCCGGCCTTTCTGAGCTCCTCTAAAAGGAGCATCCTTAAGGAGTCCTTTATAACCTTCTGCCACCTTATTAGCATTTTTCCCTTAGGTTGCCTTATTAAAACATCTGTTTAATTTTTCCTTAGTTCTTGGTAGAGTTGAAATGTCCCACAAAGGAGTAAAAGGGTTCATCTTGGCCCTTGTGTTATTGTTGTAAATTTCACCTTTTGTTTTTTTAATTTGTGAATTTCGAAGCCAACAAATTTGATAAAATTACGGTAATTAATTGGTGGCTCTGCATATGGACAATATACCTTGTAGTAGGTCATAGGTGACTTAGCAGAACAGCATTTTGACTATTTTGTTGGGCTTGTATCCTACAGAGCTCATTATATTCAGAAAGCCACATGTAATTTTGTCCAGGTTCTAGGCATACCCTTGCTATAGATTTCCAGTCATCAGGAGTCCAGACTTTGAAAGCCAAATTCTGTAACAGCATCTTAACATGGCTGGATGTAGCCCCAATAAATAGTGCAGGCCTTTTTAAGATCTTTAATGATTTCTATGTTAAAAGGGGTTATTTCTTACCTTTGTTGACCTTGAGGGTTTAGCTGGGAAATTACAGGACAGATAAGTGCCTGAAGCTCCCCAGATGTCCACACCCCTTTTCCTTTGGTTTAAGCCCTCTTGAAGCCTACTTCAAGGGTTGGATACTGGGGATGCGGGGGAGGGTGCTGGTGCTGTCACTGCCCCCTGCCCGCCTCCCTCCATCCCAGAGGGTGGGTTGGTGGAGGAGAGTCAATCACTTGCCCTTGGGGTGGGGCTGAAGCCCTTCCTGAGGGGAAAGGCAAACCCACCCTTGCTCATTAAGTCTCCATGCCCTGTGGGGATATGGTCGTTTAATTCTTTTGTCTTCCTCCTTAATATCATGGCTAATTTGAGAAGTGAAGAAGGAGCCAGGGGCTTTTTTTCTTCTAGGGATAGGGTTTTCTTAGTGTAACTGAAATACATTGTATAAATAAAATGCCTCAATTGGAAATTGAGGAGGACCACATTCTCTTGAAATGCATGGACATTCCTTGTCCAACCGGGACCAGTTATCTGAAGTCTGCCCTCTTCCAAGGATAAAGGGAGAGTTTAATATACTCACAAAATCGCCAATCTGTTCCCAAGTTATAAGTAACCCATTATTTCTGTCAGCTTAATCCTTGCTTTCCCATAGCACCCAATTTTGGGAAGGGAAGGGGATGGAGAGTCTTTAGCCAGCATTTTCCCATTTTGGCCAAAAAAAATTACTGGAAAGTTTTTTTTGGGAAAATAAGTTCCTTATTTGTCTATTAACAATCTACCCAAGTTCCTGGTCCTGGAACTTTTCAGTCCTTGGTTCCACCGTTAGCCAAATGTGAAAGATTTATTTTTTAAATTAGCAGGAGACAGGAATTCGGGTTAGGGGAAAACCGTCAGTCTTTTTATTTCCAGTGAAGAAGGATGGGAGGTGGAAGAGAATGGGAATGTGTGCAGCTGGCCAAGAAGCTAGCTGGACCAGCAGCCCACAACCAGCAACCAAAGTCTCGAACCCAGGCCCCAATCTTCCCAGCTTCTCTTCCTGTCTCTTCTGCCTCCACCCACCAAATCGTTCTTTTCCTAATGGGACTTGCACAGAGAGTGGGCAGGGACCATTCTTTATCCAATCATGTATATTAATAGAGTATAGTCCAATTACTATTTAGCCTCAAGTACTTGGGACCTCAGTGCATCAACTCAAACCTCAGCCCATTACTGGCAAACTTCATTAACACAATCCTTAGTCATAAGGACAGGGACCAGTCATCTCAGAAAAGTACAATACCTGTCCTTTAGCAGTATTCCATTTGTCATGGAGCCAAAACACAAATTGTAGAGGTTCACTCTTGTTAAATTTTCCCTCTCTGACTGTTTTCTGGCCAGCATCCCTGAGCACTAGGGGCAAGTCCTATGAGTCCCCCATTCTCCCAAGCCTCTGATTTTTTCATGGATAGGACTATACCATCTAGAACACTCATCAATCCCTTTGGCTTCCCCTTCCTCAATCTTCCCCCTTGGGTTTTTTATTTCTTATGGGAATTGTAGAGACTCCTTCATCCTCATTAAGTGACTATAAGATAAGGGATAAAGAAGGGGAGTCCTAAAGAAAGTGAGAGAGAACAAAATTATTTCAGCTTGCTTTCTTAGCCCATGTGGATGGGTCTTCTGGCTAGAGATTAGTCTCTTCAATGTCAGTCATCTTTCTGAAGCAGCAAGATACTTTGAGGAAGAGGCAATAGCATGTGCCAGGAGGATCAAGGGGAATTTTCCCCAGGAGGAAAATAAAATGAATTTGTATATTAAAATAGTATTTAAATATGAAAAACAGCTAAATGTTATTAAATATGTAATATTTTGAAATGATATTTAATGCTTAATACTAAAATAGTTAAAAATTTGGTGTTGTCAATAAATTAGTTGGGATGCTTTTTGTATATATGTCCATATTCCCAATTCTGAACAGTTTTTTGGAGGCCTGGGGAATCTTGAAATTTGTCTTTTCAAATGTTTCCTTTAATGTCTAACATTTAAGATGTTCAACAAATGTATAGGGCACAATTGTTAATGATTTCTGAAATGCCATGCACATATTCCCAGAAATCCATTTAGCATAGTCTTTAGGCAAATCCAAATTTAGCAGGATTTTGTGAGGGCTCTTACCTACTACTGTTTGTAGGCCTAGAGATGACAATCATTTACATATAAAAAGTTGAAGAAATTCAACAAGAAAAAGCATTGTGCAAGTTATCACCTATATTTCTAAGGGCCTGTCCCCAGTTCTAATACAATTAGTGAGGAACAATAATTTACATTAAAGAAACAACACTAGCAAAATATTTTTTTTTTTTTAAGTAAGAAAGGGAAAAAAGAGTTTACCCTTTTAGTGGGAAAGTATACTCCCAGCTGAATTTTGAGAGTACAAGGGTTTATTCTGAAAGAAATTAGGGATTTGGTTTTGATTTATCCTGGGGAAAGTTCCATCTATTCTCTCAAGCATAAGGGTCCTTAAAATTTTTTGAGACATGGATGCCTTTGGCAGTCTGGTGAAGTCTATAAGATCCTTTTAGACTAAATAATAGAAAGAAATACTAGATTTAACAGAGATTAGTGAAAATAAAGATTTTTTTTCTAACCACATTCATCAACCCCACTAAAATTTATCTAAAGACCCCCTATGAACCATGAACTCTGGGTCTCTGGACCCATGAACTCTGGATCCATGAACCGCTACTCTGACACATAAGTACAACTATGCTTTTCTCCAATGGGTGCCTAGCAATGAAGATGAAGATCCAAATGATAGTCCAGACAAAAATCTCTGTAGGTGCCCTGAAACATAAGAACCTCAAATTTCTCCAGTAGAAACCTACAAAACCATAGGTTAAAAAAAAAAAAAAAATTAGAAGTCGCCTAGTGATAGAATAAGAAGGTTAATTTTTTAAAAGAAATAAACCAAATAAACATATTGTTAGGCTCCTAAAAAAGGAATGAAGAACTTGGGCTGATTGGAATTAATCTTTCAAATCCTAGATGATACCCCAAGATGTAAGGCAAGTCCTAAGAGGTCTTTTCCTATAAAGAGACTCCAGCAATGGACTCAAGCAGATCTGTTTCTGTTTTTGAAGAGCTTAACTCCAAAGAGAGAAGAATCAAAGTCTCATGCTCTAGAGTTCATTACCTGCACCCCATAGCTCTGGGAAAATCTCCTAAATAAACCTTATATATGACTTATGTCAAGGGCTTTTCCCAAAAGGATTAATAGTTATCCTTCTAGAAAAGATATTCAATATACAAAGTAGATGTTAGACATAATAAATATGGGACAGTTATTTATTTCCTCCACTATAAAAGAAATGCTTAAAAAACAAAACAAAACAACAGTAACAACAAAAACCCCTTGTTTCTCACATTAAAATCCTACAGACAGCAGAAGTTGACTTTCCTCTATTTCCAAGAAGAGAAAATATGCACAGGACTGAAAAAAATATACTGAACCATTTAAAAATTTTTTCACATCTATGCTCAATGCTTAAAAAAAAAAAAAAGAAAAAAGACAGTGTGAATCTTGATTTTTTTGTGTCTTGGAATCCTAAGGCTCTAAAAGGAACCCCTTTCTAACTCCAAGGAAAGTCAAACCTAACTTATCTCCTGACAAACAGTCATCTCTTCAGTTCTATTCTTAAAAGCTCTTCTGAGAATAAGCATATATAACCTAACAAATATCCCATTCTGGTACTTGACAACCTACTTAGTGAATATATTTTTTTCTTTTTTACTAACCAACATTTCCCTTGCTGCTGAAATATCAACCCACTTCCTCTGGTTCAGTCCTCAGCCAAGGGAGAGAACAGCTGGTTAGCATCATCTGCATAATAACTCTTAAATATGCTTGTTAAAATTATAGCTGCTCTCCAATAATCTCACAAAGGGAATCAAAGAACAGCTTTGTCAGCTCTCCACAGCCTAAGACCCTACACAGAGGTTTAAGCATAATGACAGGAAACACCAGAACAGCCCTGAATGCTATTAAGATTATAAGGCAACAGAAATTTACCAGGAATTGTCCTTCTCTTTTCTCCCAAACTTTCCATCTTGGCAAAGAAATAAGATGCAAGATCGGGCAATTAGAATAAACAGATATTCCTACATCACTTTCACAGTAAAAAGAATCTAAAAGGAAAAATTACTTGTTAATCATTCAACTAGGTAAAATTAAGCATTTAATATTTATTACTCATGTGCATGTAATAGAATCGTTAATCTCAAATATTGTCTGCTTCCTTGTTCACATAAAGTCTCATCACATTTCAACTCAGCACATTTCCATAGTAACTATGGCCTCATTTTTTAATGATAAAGTAATAGGAAATTACATCTTTCATTAATTTATTCTCTCCAAAATCTTCTTTATCCTTAATATGAAACAAAGACTTCACCTAAGTCTTATTAGCTCCCTTGAATAAGAGATTTTGCTTTATAGAAACAAACCTAGGCTTTCTATTCCCTCAGGATCAGAAATGTATCTTTTTTTGGTGACAAAAGTGATAATAAGACTTTAACATATTTAACATGTATTGCTCAACCTGCCATCTGGGGGAAGGAGGGAAAAAGTTGGAACAAAAGGATTTGCAACTGTCAGTGCTGAAAAATTACCTATGCATATATCTTGTAAATAAAAAGCTATAATAATTTTTTTAAAATAAGCAAAAAAAAAGGTGATAATAAGCCTCCTTTTTGTCTCTTCTCATCTACCTTGTGACTAATAACCAATCACAGCTAGACCAATCTCATGTTAGTTCTTTGCATAACCTACCATACATAAATATGTTGCTGTGTATACTGTGCATTCTGGAAAGGATGGACCTGGAATCTAGAAGAGCTGAATTCAAAGATTCCCTCAGATATTTACTGTGTCATCCTGAATAAAGTCACATAACCTCTGTATGCAGGTGTTTCCTCAACTATAAAACAGGAATAATAATAGCATCTATTTCCGAGGTAGGTGAGGATCAAATGAGATAATGTTTGTAAATCATATAGCATAGTATCTAGCACTTGATAAATGCATGTTGCACCCGCTCTTTTACCTCTCCTTATAGTTCTGGTCACTTTTTAGGATGGTGGTTGCTTCAGTGACTAATTGCAGGAAGGTGGGGGATAGAGCATCACTATTAGTACTCTTGGGTTTTCATGCCTATCAGTGTCAGATGGTCAGCAATTGTTGGTGATGGTGACAAGGAAGGTGGGCTCCTTCACAGTAATTAATTCTCCTCAGTTCATTGCTTTGGTGCCTGAACTAGAAAAAGGGCCATTTGTCCAGCGAAGGGAAAGCACTGCCCTGCTATTACCACAGCTCTTGAGTTTAAAGTCCTGGGCTTTCGCCATAGAGATCTGAGA
Source organism: Sarcophilus harrisii (assembly GCF_902635505.1). Taxonomy (NCBI): domain Eukaryota; kingdom Metazoa; phylum Chordata; class Mammalia; order Dasyuromorphia; family Dasyuridae; genus Sarcophilus; species Sarcophilus harrisii. The sequence continues at coordinate 173,127,766 of NC_045426.1, read as the reverse complement.
GGAAATAATGGTTGAAATAATAGTGTTTTTACTTGTGTGATGCAACTTGCCTCATTTCCCCCTGAGAATCCTTGAACTAGGCTAGGTTGTCTCTTGCCCAAGTCATGCATTAGGTAGTACACCCAACCTCTTGATCTTAAATGGATAGTAGTAGAGCACAAGGGCTTTCAGATATTCCCTCTCTTTACCACATGCCCATCTTGATTTTTGTTCCTATAAATAGAGGTAAAAGGGTGAGGGGAACATGCATTTATATTAAGTGCTTACAGCATAAAGGTGCCTGAATGAGAATCTCCTCAAGGACAAACTGAATAAATGGTTATTCAGCTCTGCTTAATCCCCTCCAGTAAAGGGGAAACTTCTACCTTCCCAAATCCATTCTACTACACTTAGCTACAGGTAAAGACCATATTGTTTTTCATCTTTGTGGCCATAGCAAATAATAATAGACCTTTGTGTACTACAGATGCTTAATTAAATTTTGTCTAATTGATTTGAATTTATTTAGTAGAATCCCTCATCAGATATTGTTGTCAGAAGTTATGAGCATTTATTGAAAATCCTTTGTCACAAATTACTAGTAATAACTGAAATCTGTGTGATTTTAAAGGTTATAAGGTGCTTTATAGATAGATTATCTCATTTAAGTTTCATAAAAAGTCTATGAAGTAGGTATTATGATCCATTTAAGTTTCATAAAAAGTGTGTGAAGTAAGTATTATGATCCTAATTTTTCTTTTTTAAATGTAACAAACTTTTTTCATTACTTCTATTTCATTGTTTCCCAATTACATGTAAAAATTTTTAACATTCATTTGAAAAACTTTTAATTTCCAAGTTATCTTTCTCCCGCTTTCCTCCTTGAGAAGGAAAGCAATTTAATATGGACATATAAACATTTAAGTAGCTAAGTGGTGCAGGGGATAGGGTGGTGGGCCTCCAATCAAGTAAACTAATTTTTATGAGTTCAAATCTAGTCTCAGACAATTATTAACTGTGTAACGAGGGGCAAATTACCTAATTCTATCGGTCTGTTTCCTTTTCTGGGAAATGAGATGAGAAAAGAAAATCAAACCACTTCAGAATTCTGAAGAGTGACACAACTAATCAAGAACAATCTACTCTATATTTTGAATAATTATTACACATGTAGGAACTAAAGTTTTTTGACAATTTTTTTTTTAATTTCACAGAAAATTTCTTTACGTGATCTTCATTCATCAGGTAAGATCCTTGAAGTTAGGAGCAAAGTTTTTTCCACACTTGGTGTGCCTAGGTGTACCTAGTAAGCCCTGGGATGTAAAAATCTCAGGTTGATATTAATAGGCCAATTCCAAATGGATAAAAAAGCTACCAAATTATTTTCCAATAATTTTTCTGATTTACCAATAATTTTTTCCAATTTTTTCCAATAATTTTTCCTAATTTACAATTTTCCCAATTTTTTACAATAATTTTTCCTATTTTCCAATTTTCCCAATCATTTTTCCTATTTTCCAATTTTCCCAATCATTTTTCCAATTTTTTCCAATAATTTTTCCTATTTTCCCAATCATTTTTCCTATTTTCCAATTTTCCCAATAATTTTTCCAATTTTCCCAATAATTTTCCCAATTTTTTCCAATAATTTTTCCTATTTTCCCAATAATTTTTCCTATTTTCCAATTTTCCCAATAATTTTTCCAATTTTTTCCAATAATTTTTCCTATTTTCCAATTTTCCCAATCATTTTTCCTATTTTCCAATTTTCCCAATAATTTTTCCAATTTTTTCCAATCATTTTTCTTATTTTCCCAATCATTTTTTCTATTTTCCAATTTTCCCAATAATTTTTCCAATTTTCCCAATAATTTTCCCAATTTTTCCAATAATTTTTCCTATTTTCCCAATCATTTTTCCTATTTTCCAATTTTCCCAATAATTTTTCCTATTTTCCCAATAATTTTTCCAATTTTTTCCAATCATTTTTCCTATTTTCCAATTTTCCCAATCATTTTTCCTATTTTCCAATTTTCCCAATAATTTTTCCAATTTTCCCAATAATTTTTCCAATTTTTTCCAATCATTTTTCTTATTTTCCCAATCATTTTTTCTATTTTCCAATTTTCCCAATAATTTTTCCAATTTTCCCAATAATTTTCCCAATTTTTCCAATAATTTTTCCTATTTTTCCAATCATTTTTCCTATTTTCCAATTTTCCCAATAATTTTTCCAATTTTCCCAATAATTTTCCAATTTTTTCCAATCATTTTTCCTATTTTCCAATTTTCCCAATCATTTTCCTAATTTTTCCAATAATTTTTCCTATTTTTCCAATCATTTTTCCTATTTTCCAATTTTCCCAATAATTTTTCCAATTTTCCCAATAATTTTTCCAATTTTTTCCAATCATTTTTCCTATTTTCCAATTTTCCCAATCATTTTTCCTATTTTCCAATAATTTTCCCAATCATTTTTCCTGTTTTCCAATAATTTTTCCAATTTTTTCCAATACTTTTTCCTATTTTCCAAGAGGTCTCCTTGGAATCCAGCAACTTTTCTCTAAAATTCTCCCCGTTGTAAAAGTTCGATCATTCCGTTCATCCGCCCATCCGTTCCTTTATTTTCCCATGGAACGAGGACGCTTAGCTCGCCGTGCGGCGGCGGGGATTTGCGAGTCCTGCACCGAAGTCGGGAGCGGAGGGTAACACAAAACACAGGATTGGCTCATTCAGTGGGCGCCGCGGGAGGGCGAGCGGACGCCACACTGCAAAGGGGGGAGGGGAGAATGAGAACGTGAAGATAGTTTGAGGGGGAATGGGGTCAAAAGAAAGTTTTCGAACAATGGGAAGGCCAAGAAATATGTGTAGGCTATGGGGAAAGAAGCCGATTTCACCGACCGAATCATCCTTCGCCCAAGCACAATAGACCCGAAGTTGGTCCTTTAACTATTCTTCTGCGTATTTTATTATTCGGCAGTCCTTGTAGCCACGTGGTGCCTACTTCCGCCAGGTTCCAGCTGGGCTTCAGAAACTGGCAGACCCTGTATTGCGCGCATGCGCTATCGGCGTAGGGTCTTCTTAGCGTGCCCGTCAGCTTATGGGAGTTGTAGTTTCTTTTCTGCTTCTCTGCGCTTTAGAAATTAATTTTATTATCGTTTTAGTAAAAAGACTCGGATTCTGGCTCCCAAAAGTAAATCCATCGACCGTCTTCCCAAACAACTACGACGTGATTTTTGTCAGGCTCGGCGCAGACAGCCCTAAGGAGGGTCCTGATTGAGCTCGCAGGCGAAGGGGATTGTGGGCGCTTCCTTCCTTCCTTCCTTCTCTCTTTGCTCTCTGCTCTGACGGCGGCAACATGGGTAAGCACCGGAGCTAAGGGACCCGAGCGGTCGGGGTAGGGGTCGCGAGCTTGCGGGACGGGGTCTCTAAGAACATAGGAATGGGCCCGCCGAGGTGCGAGGGGAAGCGGGGGAAAGAGTTACTGGCGTCCGTGGCACGTGGCGGGAGGCTGGGGTAGGAGCGGAGGCCGGGGCCGGGTGCCCGTGGCTGCTGCAGGCCCGGGGCCTCGATCTTGGGAAAGGGTGCGTGAGCTCGGCGCCCCCGAAAGATTGTTATCTGCCAGCAAAATCCTTACTAACCTTTGGCTTTCTTAAATTGGACCTTTACTTTAGCCTTTAATGGCTTTTAGACCCAACCGGTAACTCATCCTGGCCTATTTATAAACTTTTAGGAGGCAGAGCCACGGAGTAACTAACCAAGTATTTTTTTCTCCTAGTTGTGCCGGTTATTTTTTGTGAATCCCTCAAAAGCTCATGACGGCTTGTGCGTTTATAAAAAAGAGGAAAGTCGGCCTTTGCCCTAAATTTTTGGTTATTTGTCAAGGATTTGCCAATTATTGTGAACGAAAATTGAGTTTCCCCGTTGTTTTGGAAAAGATATGAGTAAAAGAATAAACGTTTATTAATCGGAAATTAAGTACTTATTACCAGAAATTGGGGCACAAGGAAAGGCAAAAACTAGACTCTGGTCTCTAGTGTGTCCTAAAGATGGGTTTTATAAATATTTAATGACAAAACTTACTCAGAGTAAATGGAAAGTAATAGCAGTTAAAGAATAGGAAAAACAAAAGTAATAGCAGTTAAAGAATAGGAAAAACAATGTAGATTTGAGTTGTAGTAACACCTTAAAGTAATTGGTTCCAACCCCTATATTTTACACCTGAGAGAAGTGAAGCTCCTGTTGGGTACAGAGAGGTTTAAAGATAGGGATTTGGAAATTTGGGACCAGAGACATCTAGTGAAGTGTAAACAAAAAGCATGCCGTGTTTCTCAAAATTTATATTGTTAACTTACAAAAAAATTGAGATTTTTTTTTTTTTAGATTAATTTAAAACTTGCAATATTCTTTTGTAGGTAAGTGCCGTGGTCTTCGTACAGCTAGAAAGCTCCGCAGCCACAGAAGAGATCAGAAGTGGCATGACAAGCAATACAAGAAAGCTCATTTGGGCACTGCCCTGAAGGCTAATCCTTTTGGTGGGGCATCCCATGCAAAAGGGATTGTCTTAGAAAAAGTGTAAGTGGGAGAAGATAGGTGCTTCTTTACAAATTTTAATTTATTAATTATTGTTTATTTTTTATATTATACATATATAATGTATATTATCTATATGGATTTTAATTTAATTAATTACGAATGACATATAAACAAGTTTGACAGTTGCATGAAATGGCCATGGAATTGGAAAGGTGTGGAATTAATATCTTCCTGTAACACATAGTAGTCCTTTGACTTGAGATAAATCACTTAACCTTAAGCACCCATTCTGTGCTAGGCACTATAATAAATTCAGGGGATACAAAGATGCTGTCTGATGGGGAAGAAAATAAGCAAACAAATGATGGGCAGAAGTTGAGAATTTTTTGCCTTGACTATTTTAGATAGTTGTGGAAATGAGATTTATATACTTGTAATCTGAGCCCTGTCAGAAACATCAGTGTTGTATTAATTTCATAGGAGGCTTTTTGGACTTGTAATTTCACAAGTGGTAAAAAGATTGAGATAGCATAGTGTCATCTGGACAATTCTTAAGACATTTTTAACTTATAGTGTTTTCTTCATATGCTTTCCTGCTTTGGGCTTAAATTCAAAATAAATAAAAGTTAAAAAAAAAAATTTCCACAATAAAAATAAGGGTTTTCAAAAGTAGTTGAATTCTAGCCACCTTATATTTGCGGTGATGAATTTTTAAATGTAAATGCCTTTGTCTAAAAAGAAACTACATGCATAATATTTTTATTGTGCATTTAGTTTTCAAGGGGATTTAATAAACTTTCATTGAAGTAAAAAGTTGTTTTGGTAACTCAGTTTCTGTGGTTTATTTTATTTTAGTGGTGTGGAAGCCAAGCAGCCCAATTCTGCCATCAGGAAGTGTGTGAGAGTCCAGCTGATTAAGAATGGCAAAAAAATCACTGCCTTTGTTCCTAATGATGGCTGCTTGAATTTTATTGAGGTATTTCTAGTGATTTCAATTTAATCCATTATAATTATTCCCATTTGACATTTTCTTCTTAATAAAAAGGAATAAGGCTAAAGAACACATTATCTTTGAGTCTGTTGTAAGTATGCAGGAAATAAGTTATGTTTTTCTTTTAGGAAAACGATGAAGTCTTGGTTGCTGGATTTGGTCGAAAAGGTCATGCTGTTGGTGACATTCCCGGAGTCCGCTTCAAGGTTGTAAAAGTTGCCAATGTTTCCCTTCTGGCCTTATACAAAGGCAAGAAGGAAAGACCAAGATCATAAAAATTGTATGATGTCTTTGTCATAGTAAAAAACATTTTCATGTAACAATGTGTGTGACTTTTTTTACCCATATAAGATGGTTCTTAAAAGTTGGAATATCTGAGCTGTGCCTGTCTTATAACTGTGAACAAAACTGTTTAATAGTTGGTAGTGGTTGAATGATGTGTACCGATCGCCAAACATTTAAGTATCTACTATGCTGGGTACAAATAAGATTGAAATAGTTTCTGCTTTCAAGCAGATTACATTCTGCTTGAAGATGATAGGAATCAAGCAGGCCAAATTTTTCCTTTCATTACTTTAAATTCCAAGTAGATATATCAAGCATTTGAACTGGATATTTTAATCTGCTTGCATCATGAGTACTAAGGAAGAATGCTTGAGTTAAAATATTTACTGGGTTCCGTTGAATGGAAATAAGCTTTTATTTCAAATGAGGATGGCAATTTAAATAGCAATACTTTAAAGACCAACATTGTCAATACTTGTATAAAAGAGGACTTAAGCTTGTCTGTGTATACCCACGTCAATATTTAGCCTGCCCAACACTTTTATGCTGGAGCTAAGATGGATTTGTCCCAGTTTTGTCATTTGTTTTGGATTGTGTAGGGACATGTGTCTAAATCTAAAATGATCTGTTATGTCAGTAACAGGCCAAGTACTGCAACATTTAGCCCCCTGAGTATACTTCCCAAGAAACTCAGAAACTGGCCATTACTGCTAAGAGGTTCATATTTGAGTGATTTGGATTGCAATTTCACATTCTATACAATTGATTAAGGAATAATATTTGTCTTAATTTTTTGTCTCGAGTTCCTTTCTCTGAAGGCAGTGGAGAGAAGGATAAGAATATATCCTGAAAGGAAATAGTGCAGTAACTTAGAATGGCTTTGGGAGACAGAGTAGTTATAATGAACTGGTTTTTACTGCTTTGTGACAGGCTAGGTTTTGGGGGGGTTTCAGTTTACTCATAAAATGGGATGTTTCGGTCCTCATTAATGGACCATGAAAAGCTTTCCCTTAGTATCTGCTTGAAAAATTAAATTTTGATGGTTTTTCACTTGCAAGGATCAAATGTGATAATGTAGGTGAGAGGTATATAATTTTGGTATTAAAAACAGTACTCAATTATTTGAAGCTGTTATCTTACCTACAGAGGCCTTCTCCATCTCAACTGAGTAACTTGCAAAGTCATAGCAAGCATCAGAGATGGGATTTGGGTCCAGTTGTTTGGGCTTCCTTTTCACTACCGTCTTGAATTCCAGGGACAGGCTCAGTCTGCTGCCAACTACCTGTCATCTTTTAAGACCGGTGCAAACACTGGGAAGCAACGCTCCTGAAAATTTGAGCCACATTTAAAATGTCTGATTTCAATGTCTTTGTACAATAATAAAAAGAATTGAGTGTGGTTTTCTAAATCACTGTGGCCTTATGGACAGCTTTGTGGCCCTGAGTTGCCGCCTTCCCTGGGTAGGTTTAAAATCATGAAAACTGCAGGAATCTCAACCTCTTAAAGCCTCAGTTTCCTCATCATTTACATCATCACTAATTACATTCCAGACTACTGAAAGAAAGTTAGTTTAATTGTTTAGTCATGTCCAATCCGTGATGCCAGTTGGGCCGCCGGAGCCTTAGGAATTAGGGTTGCTTGGATCGCATACCCAGCAATTGATGTTCGCTGACTCCAGGCCCAGCACTTAATCCTATGAGCTATCTAGTCTGACCCGTGGGGGCGTTTTTAATCAATGGTAATCCCTGCAAAAATCGTACGCGGGGATTCGAAGCATCGGCAAAAGAAACCAGACGCTAGGGAGAAGACTGGCCACGCCGAGCAGGAGGAGGTCCTTTCCTCTCGACGGGCCCGCTCCTGACTTGCCTGGTCCTTCCTGAAAATATGTATGGCTTTGGCGTTCAGGCGCTGCCTCGGTCAGCCTTGGGAGTGGGGAGCGTGGAGGGCCGGGGTCCTCCGCCCAGTTCGCGCTTTCTCCCTGACTAGCGCTTGCGTAGTTCATTCTTGCCGGGCGCTCACAGCGACGCGCTAGTGCTAAAATGGGTGAGCGCAGCAAGCCGGTAGCGGAGCAGGGTGAGAGTTTCGGCTTCGGGCTCCACCGCTCTGTGCCTCTTTTCAGGCAAGTGCCGCGGGCTCCGCACGGCCCGGAAGCTGCGCAGCCACCGGCGGGACCAGAAATGGCACGACAAGCAGTACAAGAAGGCCCACTTGGGCACGGCGCTCAAAGCCAACCCCTTCGGGGGCGCCTCGCACGCCAAGGGCATCGTCCTGGAAAAAGTGTGAGTGCGCGCCCCCGCCGAGTGGATCCCGTGTGCCGGCGTCCGTTCTGGGGGCGTTTGGGGGATGGGAAGTGAACCTGCTACTGCCAGTCCTTGGGGAGGCTTCCGGCCTCGGGGTCACCCAGTCTTGAGGATCACCGGCGGGGAGGGGAAGGCCGGAGGGCGCGCGTTCTTGTACAGAGTCCGGAAGAGGGGAGGGGGCGGCAACTAGACTGGAGGCTCCTGGTGGGAAGTGGCACGTCTAACTGAAGTTTGCTTCTTAATCCTAGAGGTAACGTGGAAGCCACAGGGGTTTATTGGGGGGAAGTTTGTTAGGGCTCCGTTAGGATTGGCTTCTGGCAGGGGTGTAGAGGATGAACTGATGAAGCTGAAGAGGGGAAATTGGGGATAGATCGGTGAGAAGGATTCGAACTAGGGTGGGCCAGGCTATATGAAAGCCATAGAAAGTGCTGGATTTGGCAGCAGACACCCTATTTTAGTCCCAGTTAGCCATTGAATATTTATTAAGCACTTCCCACGTGCCAGGTAAGTGCTAAAGACAGCAAGAAACATCCGACCGCCTGCTCCCAAGGGGCTTACAATCTAATGGGAGAGAAATGTGACTCTTGTCTCTTCTCTCCCCCCCTCACACCCTCCCCCCCTTGTGTGTGTAAATACGGATGCATATATAGATGTATATGTGGAAATAATAAAGGGAAGCCACTGGAATTAAGAGGGATTAGAAAAGGTTTCTTGGGATTTTAGCTGGGACTTGAAGGAAGCTAGAGGTGGGGATGAGAAGGAAGAGCATCCCAGGCAGCTAGGAGAGCCAGAGGAAATATGTCAGTCCTCTTTCTATTCCTGCTCTGCTCTAGCTACTCTTTTTTTTCCTCCAAGAGGTAAGAGACTTGCCTGCCTGAAGCCACATAATAAGCAAGTGACAGAATCTGGATTCAGAACTGGATCTTCTAACTCCTGAATTCTGCTTTTAGTTGACTCCTAATTGGTCCTCATGCTCCTAGACACTACCAAAAGAGGAGTCTTCAAAAGCATAGGTCTAACCATATCTAATCATTGCTTCAAAACCTTCATTGGCTTCTTTTCTGCTTCTAAATAAATAAATAGACATTTTACAGGTGACATCTCCAGTGGAGCACCAACTTCTTAATATTTGGTCCCATAAGAAAAACCCCTGCTTTCATTTCTCCATGCTCTTCCTGCTTCTTATCCTTGCCTAATCCTGTCCCCTCATGATTCACTCCCTCCTTCCCCCCCCCCCCCCCCCCCCCCCCCCCCCCCCCCCCCCCCCCCCCCGCAAAGTTCCCTGGACTCTTGCACTTTAAATTTTACTAGTGCTTTTTACTAAGTATGATTTAGAGTTGAGAGGGCCCTTAGATCCTCCAGTACAACTAAATCTTTTTATATTTAAAGAAAGAGGTCTAAGGAGGTTTACAAATTTATTCACAGGTAATAAGTGAGTCAGGATCAGAACCCACACATCTCTGAACTCAAATACAGTGCTCTTTCCATTCCTTCATGTTACATGGCTTTTTGTACTTGTTTTTGTTTTATATATTCCCCCTTGCCCCCACTACACCTTAAACTTCTTGAAGGCAGTGGTAGAGAAGGTGCTTTGTGACTGAAACAAGGGGGAAATTTTATTCAGTGCTGCCTTGATCACTTACTGACTTTTGGAAAAATAATCAGTAAAAACTAAGTGAATATTTAAGAAACACTAATGAGAAATGGCTCAGGAATCATTTTCAGCATTCTGGCTGGGAACCTTTGTGATTGTCATGTCATTTCATGTCTTCATTTTGCTGATGAGGAAACGGAGACCCCCAAAAGGATGAAGCCTTGAGGGATTTGTCCAGGATTCTCTGGGCAGTGGCTGAGCAGGGGTTACTCCTATACATTTTCACTATTTTTTTTTTCCCCAGAGGCAATTGGGATTAAGTGATTTGCCCAGGGTTGCACAGCTAAGAAGTGTTAAGTGTCTGAGGTCGGATTTGAACTCAGGTTCTCCTGACTTCAGGGCTGGTGCTCTATCCACTGCGCCACCTAGCTGCCCTGTATTGTAATCTTCAAAATAGAGAATATTTAAGGGTCTGTTTAAGCAGGTAGTGAATAAGCTTTTTGTGTTTTGGGGAAGCAATTTGGTACTCCGTTTCTGAGAGTGTTTTTTTGTTTGTTTGTTTTTTTAATTTTGAAATGCTATTCTTTAATTGGAATTGGACAGGTTGGTGCAGTGGAAGAAGTATTGGATTTGGGTTTAGAGGGCCTGGGTTTGAACCTTAGCTCTTCTACCTGACAAGTTAACTTCTCTGGGACTCAGTTTCCTTATCTGGAAATAGCTTTTTGTGATGACTGTGTTAGCAGCCTGGATACCTTAGAATGAGCCGGTGTCAGGATAGTCTTTATTAGTCTTTAGGGGTAGGATTGAATTGGATGGAAGTAGAATCTCCCCAACCTTCTTCATATCCTGCCCAGAGAGTGACCCTGGCTAGTCTTATTCCACCCCCTAGTTCCTCCTACAATTCTCCGTATACACCAATTATCGAGCCAGCACAGGATAATGGAAGGGCCATTCCCCAAGCACATGCCCATAGAGTATTGTCCAATCGGTAATTAGCCCTAAGTGCTTGAACCCACCTCTGTGCAACAACTCAAAAGTTTCCTCTCTCTACAGCTTTTGACTATATGAACTATAAGGGCCTTTCTAACGATTTTATGTCGAGTTTGCAATTTAAAAGTAACAACAAAGCATTATAATCTCTTCCATTAGCACCTAAGCTTACTTTCGCTTTGTGGGGTAACAGTGGGGTGAGTATAATGAGGACAGTGATGGGCGTAGGATTCTGAGTCCAATTACTTCCTTGTTTACAGTGTGAAAAGAAGCATTCTATAAACCATAAAGTACTATGTGAGTGTGAATTATTTTCTAATTAAGGAACTATACTATGGAGGGGGGGGGGGGGGGGGCAACTAGATGGTGTAGTGGATAAAGCATCTGACCTGGAGTCAGGAGAACCTGAGTTCAAAGGCCTCAGACATTTAACACTTTACTAACTGTGTGATCCTGGACAAATCATTGAACCCTAACTAACTGCCTAACCAAAAAGAAGAAAGTATACTAATGTGTTAGATTTTTAGCAACAAAGGTTGAAACAGGATTTCAGGTGAATCCTTTAATATCCAGAGTACCTCATTCTTAGAAATATGGTTAATTGAGACTTTGTTCCTTTAAGAAGTTGGAAGGAAAGTTTCAAATTAATGAATTTTTTAAACACAATTAATTTCAGGGGTGTGGAGGCTAAGCAGCCAAATTCTGCCATCAGGAAATGTGTGAGAGTCCAGCTGATCAAGAATGGCAAGAAAATCACAGCCTTTGTTCCAAACGATGGCTGTTTAAACTTTATTGAGGTAATTGATTTTTTTACACAAACAGTAAATTTAGTGGGTAGTTGTTGGGGAAGCTGGTCCTTTTACTTTCTTTTAGACGACATTTTGAATTTGTAATCATGAAAAATACTTAATCTCTAGAAGAGTTACTCTTTTACAAAATTAATTATTAAAAAAAATTATATACCTACTATTATAGGTAATGGTCTGCCCCAAATGACCATTAATGTTTAATAAAAATTGTTAATTATTTTTATATTGTTTATTACATACTGATGTAAACTGGTTTAAAACTATTCAAATTAAATCATTTGGTTTTTGGTGTTTATTTGAAACAAAGATACGGGAAACCTCAATAATGAGTATGCATGCTTTTCTTCTGACTAAAAAAACTTTCTTAGAAAAGTTGGTAATATTTCTTTAATTGATAGCATAGCTGAATTAAAACATTTGTGATCTAATAGATATACAAATTTTAACTTGCATTCTTGTATATGATTTCTTATTTTTTATTACAGGAAAATGATGAAGTATTAGTGGCTGGTTTTGGCTGAAAGGGCCATGCTGTGAGTGATATTCCTGGAGTTCGCTTCAAAGTTGTAAAAGTAGCCAGTGTTTCTCTTCTAGCTTTGTACAAAGGCAAAAAGGAGAGACCAAGATCATAAAGTGATTCTTACAATAAAGTTTTTCTTCATTTAAAGAATGTCTGACAACTCTAAGATACCACTACACACCTGTCAGATTGGCTAAGATGACAGGAAAAAATGATGATTGTTGGAGGGGATGCGGGAAAACTGGGACATTGATGCATTGTTGGTGGAGTTGTGAACGAATCCAACCATTCTGGAGAGTAGTTTGGAACTATGCTCAAAAAGTTTTCAAACTGTGCATACCCTTTGATCCAGCAGTGTTACTACTGGGCTTATATCCCAAAGAGATTATAAAGGGAAAGGGACCTGTATGTGCACGAATGTTTGTGGCAGCCCTTTTTGTAGTGGCTAGAAACTGGAAACTGAATGGATGCCCATCAGTTGGAGAATGGCTGAATAAATTGTGGTATATGAATATTATGGAATATTATTGTTCTGTAAGAAATGACCAACAGGATGATTTCAGAAAGGCCTGGAGAGACTTACACGAACTGATGCTGAGTGAAATGAGCAGGACCAGGAGATCATTATATACTTCAACAACAATACTATATGATGACCAGTTCTGATGGACCTGGCCATCCTCAGCAATGAGATCAACCAAATCATTTCCAATGGAGCAATAATGAACTGAACCAGCTACGCCAGAGAAAGAACTCTGGGTGATGACTAAAAACCATTACATTGAATTCCCAATCCCTATATTTATGCCCACCTGCATTTTTTATTTCCTTCACAAGCTAATTGTACAATATTTCAGTCTGATTCTTTTTGTACAGCAAAATAACGGTTTGGTCATGTATACTTATTGTGTATCTAATTTATATTTTAATGTACTTAACATCTACTGGTCATCCTGCCATCTGGGGGAGAGGGTGGGGAGTAAGAGGTGAAAAATTGGAACAAGAGGTTTGGCAATTGTTAATGCTGTAAAGTTACCCATGCATATAACCTGTAAATAAAAGGCTATTAAATAAAAAATAAAATAAAGAGTGTCTGAGAATTCTTCATTTCCGTCTTAGTCTTTAAATGAAATATTCAAAACATACATTTTTTAAAAATTCCCAGATCTCTTAAGAATCCTAAAGAGAGACCCAAGGTTTTGGGATTTGGGCATAACAGAAAGGCTTTATTTTGATCATGATCTTCTGGCATAATGACTTTTTATAGTTTTTGCCATACTATTAGATAAAGAGTAGATTACTTTAGGTTTGTTGGTTAAAAAAAAAAAAGAAAAGTGTTTTTTCAAGCTAATGATCAAAATATATTTTTACAACCACATTCAAACAGCTGTAAATCAAGGTCAAAAACAAAAACACAAAGGGCACAGAAAATCTCATGCAGAAGTATGAAGTAATTTATGAGGCCTACAGAGTAAACTCTGGCAGTGACATGCAACACTTCATCCATTTTTCTCTTGGAGACTCCCCTTGAGTTTCCCCTTACTCTCCATTCTTCAGTTTAGCTTTTGACTTCATTATTCTGCTGAAAGTGCTCTCTCCAAAGTTAGCAGTGATCTCTTAAGGACCCAAATCTAACAACCTTTGCTCATTCCTTGTCTTTTAATATTTTTATACTGTTTATCACCCTCTTTAAGGTTTTCATGACATCATTCTCTCCTGATTTTCCTTTTGACTGCTCTGGGGTTTCTTTTGCTTAATATTTATCCAGTTCGTTCCTGCTACCTGCATGTTCCCCAAGATTTCTTCTATATCAGTTGACAATCTTAACAGATCCCATAGATTCCATTATCTGTGTTTATTTGTGATTCTCAGATCTGTTTGGCTAGCCCCAGTCTCTCTCCTGACCTCTAGGCTTCTCTCCAGCAACTGCTGGACATCTCAAACTGGTCATCCAGTATTTGTTTTAAACTCAAATTATTTTCCTCAAAGGTACCACCATTATCCTAATTAGCACAACTCAAAAGTTAGGTATCCTCATCAAGTCACCCCACCCTCCAATATCCAGTCAGTTGCTAAACTATTGATTCTCCTTACATTCTGTATTCCCCTTTCTCAGGGTTCCTGAAAATTTTATATTTTTATATTATATTTTTCATTTATGACATGAGCATTTACATCAGAATTTTTAAAAAGATTACATATTATTACATACAACTTGCTATTCCTTTAAAATATATAATAAAGTTATGTAAATATAAAAAAAAAAGTTATGTAAAATATAAAGTGATAAAAATTTTTCCTTTCTTCTCCCCCCCACCCTTAGAACTGGCTATTAAACACAAATATGGTATGTATGTAAAATCATACATTTCTATTTGTTAACTTCTTTCTGTAGATGCATATAACATCTTCCTTCATAAATGTGGAAAAAATTGGATGGAACTGTGAACTGTCTCCCTTTCTCAATCTCTGACATTACTGCCATTCTTCATGCCTGGATTACTAACAATGACCAGTTACTGTTGGGCTCCCTGCCTCAGATCTTTCCCTGCCAGTCCTTCCACAGAGCTATCAAAGTTATCTTCCCAGAGCTCAGATCCCATCATGTCATGTTCCACTCCCATTCAAAACCTCCAGGATCAAATAGAAAATCCTCTGGATTTTAATGCCTTCATGACCTGACCCCTCCTATCTTTTCAGTCTTAAACTTTATATTCTCTTCCACATACTCTGATATAGGGACACTGGCCTCCTTGCTCTTATACGATAGAGATGACACCAAGCATTTTCAATGGATTTCTCCCCTGCTGGGAATCCTCTCCTTAATGCCATCTCCTGACTTTCTTTAAGAACCCTTTCCCAGTCCTCTTTAAGTTTAGGACCTTCCCTGAAATGATCTAATTGTCCTGTTTATATCTATCTTCTTTGTTCATAGTGGTTTGCATGCCTCCCTCTATTAAACCACAAGGTCAGAGGCTTTTTTTTTTTTTTTTAATGGTGCCTGGCACAAAAGTGTGTAACTGGGGAAAAATAAAATACTAAATAATAAAAGAGAATAGAAGACAGAATGTTGAGTTCTAAATTCTCTTTTCCCTTTCTGCCCCCTCCCCACTCCTTGAGTAGGTAAGCAAGCTTCTATCAGACTCTCTGGAACTGACTGGATCACAGTTGGTCATACTTAACTTGTTACTTGTGTACAATGTCCTTTGTTCTGCTTTCACTTTGAAGAAGTTCACATATATTTTCCCAAATTTCATGTGCCACAACTTGTTCAGCTATTGCCCCAACTGATGGATGTCCCCTTGATTTCCAATCCTTTATCACCACAAAAAGAGCTGCTACAAATATTTTTACATTACATTTGATTTTTGGAACTAGTTAGTTTTTGAGGCAAACCTCAGGGATTGCCAGAGTAGGCACTTAAAAGGTTTGCTTGTTAACTTGAATTAACTAGATAGTACCAATTCCTTTCCAACCCTAAGATTCTATGATTTTTACTGTCTAAATTTTATGTCAGGGATATGAAAAAATTTAAGAGCATAGGATTCAGATTATTGCCATGTGTTAAAAATTAGAAAGGATCTGGACTTAAATCCCACTTCTTTAAATGCTGGGCATTAATTTATTCATCTTCAGTGAAGAAGTTGGTCTAGATCACCTAAAGTTAAGAATCTTTCCAATTCAAAATTCTATGATACTTTAGAATTGGTTATTATTTTGATTTGTTTGCCTAATAAAACAATCATAATGTCTAACCTGAAGGGATTTTAAATGTCTCCCAATCCAATCCCTTGCTTTGTGTTTGAAAAAAACAGTTCTAAGATGTGACTTCTCTAAAGTCACACAACTATTGAATGGCAGAAACAAAATTCAGATCCTAAGTGTTCTATGCAAAGACTAACTCAGGTCGTTCTAGTGATTCAAACTTGGGATTAAATAATACTTGCAGATCATATATTTTACAAAAGAAAGTTTATTCAATAACATGGAAAGGATATTCAATAAAGAGGAAAGGGAGAAGGCAGAATTGGGAATAAATCTGAATAGTTGGAAACCACTTGGGGTTTTCAACATTTGTTGCAGAAATTGTACTTAATTGAGGAATGGGATGGCAGGATAGAGTGGGTTCCAAGGAAAATAATAAAGTCAAAAAAAGTACTCTACTAGGAATCAGAAAAACTGGTATTGACAAAGTAAACTATGACCAGAGTGAGTCCTGTAAAATTATATAAAATTGAAGAGGGGACCCTGGAACTCTGAAAATCCTTGAAGGAGAAAATGTCTTTCAACTCTGCCTCGATAAGGGAACCCGGGATCCCCTCTTCATTATTGCTAAAAAAAAATGTCTCCTTTGATCTCCAGACCCAAATGGTCTTGCATCTTCTCAGAGCAAGATAAACTTTCCTGGGGGACGTCACAACTCCGGGCAAGATTTCACATTTACTTGAGATTTCCCTTAGACTCATGCCTAAAATGGGTCTTCACAAAATGACTTCCTTGAAAATAATATGCCCCCCAAGAGAATCCCTCTTGGTGTTTCTTTAACAATAAAGCTTTTTTACCATAGTCTCTGGATTTAGTGAATTCATTCATTCAGAACTCGGGCTTCAGAGAGAAGAAACCCCACCCATTCCTGCCTAACCTCTTCATCAGTACCCCCAACCCTCATCAGGATCATGGTACTCTTCCTAATCCGTAAAAAAAAATCTGTAGTGTTAGGGCACTAACACTCTCCCAGATCTACAATTGTAGAATCAACTTATGGGAGATGATAAAGACTACAACAGCAACAATAAAGTGTTTGGAGAAGAAAACAATTGGAAGTAGGAAGCTGTTGGATATAATACAAGAATGAGGTGATATCATTTAGACTGAAGTGATTTGCAATGAAAAAAGGAAGGGACAGATGAAAGATATGAAATATAAAAATAATTTCAAGAGACTTAGAATCAGGAAAAGCCTCTCATAGGTGGTAAGGGCAACATCCAAGGCATGAGGCGACAATCTGTGCTAATGAATAGAGGCAGAGATTGTATGTCATATACAAAGAATAGCAAAGGAACCAATTTGATGGAATACAAAGCATGTAAGAGGGAAGTTACATGAGAAAAATGTAAAATATGACTCAGGTTTCTAGTCTCATATAAAAGTACTATTCAAAATGGTTTCGGTAAATGATACTACTGTAAATGACAGAACTGTGGTAATTGAAAAGGGAACTTGTTTTTTAGTGAATAAAACAGGTTTTTAAGACATACTGAGCTGGAATGGATGTGGTGAGACATCCAAATAGAGATTTTTACAAATCAAAACAGGATGACTATTCCTGTCCAACAATGCCCAAACTCATGCTATCCATAAAATGAGAGGAATAGACTTAATGGCCTCTAAGATCCTTTCTAGTTCTCAATCTGTAATCCTGCTATGGTCCAGGAACCTCAACTTGAACCAAGTTAGTAGGTAAAAAAAAAAAAAAAAATGATGTAAGAAACCCCCAAATTGCAGAGATGGAAAATTTATTTCTTTTGACTTAGTAACAAAAGTTCAAAAAAGAGAGGTAATATTGCAGAGTGGATAGAGAGCTGGTACCAGAGTCAGGAAAACCTCAGGTTCATGTTTTGCCTCTAACAAATTAGGTCTGGCAAGTTATATAACCTTCGACTCCCCTAAGTAATTCTAAAAGTAAGTTGTAAGAGCAAATACCAATCTATTTTGGTAAATATGGGTTAGTTCTCTTTACTGATGAAATGCTAGTCCATGTACTTGACAGGTCTCAAAAGCAAAACCAAAGGTACCAAGAACTTTGCTTTCCATATAATTAAAACAACTGATCACATTAAATCAAAGAAATGTAAATTAAAGTAACTCTGAGGTTCCACTTCACACTCATCATATTGGCCAAGATCACAGAAAATGACCAAAAAAAAAAAGAAAAAAAGAAAAAAAAAAAGACAAATGCTGGAGGGGACATGGAAAAATTAGTATATATTATTGGTGGAATTGTGAACTGATCTGAACGTTGTGGAGAATAATTTGAAACTATTGACCAAAGGGCTATAAAAATTTAGTATACCTTTTGATCCAGCAATACCACTACTAGATTTGTGTCCCAAAGAGATCAAAGAAAATATGTGCAAAAAATATTTATAGCAGCTCTTTTTGTGATAGCAAAGAATTGGAAATTGAAGGGATGTCCAGTTAGAAAATGGTTGAACAAATTGAAGTATATGCTTATGATAGGATATTATTTTGCTTTAAGAAAGGATCAGGTTATCAGAAAAACTTGGGAAGACTTATATGAACTTGATGGAGTTAGAGTGATCTAGATTCCTGGTGGTCTAGAAGTTAGTGGCTATAAGTGAGTTATTGAGAATCCCCTTTAAATTGGCCACAGGTTTTTAGGAGTGAAAAAATTCACTCATTCCCGAAGATTAGTTGCAAAATGAAAGTTTATTGTTAGAAATCAGTTTACCCAGAGACTGACTTCTACAGTAGCAGATTTATGATAAATGGAGTTTTGCACTAAGAATGCAGTTTCTCAGTGGACAAAAGATCCTGGCAGTAAAAGAAGGCTGCCAAGGTCCATCTGCAAGGACTTTAGTTGATTGAAGCTCATTACATTGGGTATCTTAGTGGGGGTTGAGAAGCCCGAGCAGATCAGAACCAGTAGGGGTTAGTCAGAATGGGGGCTAGGACAAGCCTAGATCTCCTATTGGAATTCAAAGGGATGTTTTTTGACCAGGATTTGTGAATCAAAGGCTCTGGTATCCTGGAAAGACAACTTGTCTGGGATGATATGCCTCAGCCAGGAGGGGCTGGGAATCTGAAAGGAATCACAGATCAATAGGAAATACAGTTTCTTAAAAGGACCCCAACCTGCTTCAAACTGATATAAAGTAAGTAGAACTAGGAGAATATTGTACCCAATAAGAGCAATATTTTAATGACAAGCCATTGATAATTAAAATTGAGTTAAGAACTAAGAGAATGTTGTACACAATAAGAGCAATATTTTAATGATAAGTCATTGATAATTAAAATTGAGTTACTCTAATTCAAGATAATTCCAAAGGATTCATGGTTTTTAAAAAATTTTATCTACCTCCAGCAAAAGAATTGAGTACAGATTAAAGCTTCCATATATAAAGCACTTTATTTTTCTTCTGCTTCTCCCCACCACCACCATCACCACCACCACCACCACCACCACCACCACCACCACCACCATGTGCCATCTTGGCTAATGGGGAAATATGTTTTGCATGACTTCTTATGTATAAATATCATATTTCTTATTTTTTAAGAGTGGGAGAGAAGGAAAAACTAGAAATTTTTAAAAAATCAAGTATTTTTCTGCATAATACACCTGCTCTAAAAAAAAAAAAAAAAAAGGAATGTTGTAAATTTAAACCAAAAATAAGAGAATGAAGTGGAAGAAATTCAAATCAAGTGATAGATATATTTATTTTGATATATGGTTGTTTGGGGGAGGTAATTATAAACTTTTCCACTTTGTCCATGGTACTTCTTGGCCAAAAAAATAACATAAATAAATGTTGAATAAAATCTGAATCAATTTTCATTCATGGATTATGTTTTTGGAATAAAAACATCTAAAATAGAAACTACAAGTAGGCCCTGCTTCTTCAGAAGATTAATCTTTCTAAGACAGTAAATCTTTAAAACTTTTTAAGATTTTTTTCACTTGAATGGGTCATTTGAATGACATATTATTGTGTTTCTTTTTTTAAGGTTATATATGTACAATCATTTTTAACATTTCTATATGAATCATGTTGGGAAAGAACAAAAGTGAAAAACTATGAGAAAGAAAAAACCAAACCAAACCAAAAAAAAAAAAAGTAAAAATAATGAGCTCTATCCACATACGATCTTTCTCTCTGTGGATACCACTTTTGCATCCAAAACCTATTGGATTTTCTTGGATCACTGTATTGCTAAGAGCTAAGTCTATCACAGTTGATCATCACATAATCTTTCTGTTGCTGTGTACAATGTTCTTTTGATTCTGCTCACTTTACTTGGCATCAGTTCATGTCTCCAGGCCTATCTGAAATCCTGCTGATCATTTCTTATAGCACAATAATAATAATAATATTAAAGACATTCATATACCATAACTTATTCAGCCATTCTCCAGTTGATAGACATCCACTCAATTTCCAGTTTATTAGCACTATAAAAAGGGCTGCCACAAACATTTTTGCACATATGAGTCCTTTTCCCTTTTTTATGATCTCTTTGGGATACAGTCCCATAATCCTTTGGATATAGGTCCAAATAGTTCTCCATAATGGCTAGATCAATTCATTACTCCATCAACGATACATTAGTGCCCCAGTTTTCCCACATCCCCTTCAACATTTATCATTATCTTTTCTTATCATCTACAATCTAAGAGGTATGAGGTATTTTTTCTAAGCATAGGAAACATGTCATGAAAATGTTCTTGTTTGATCTAAAAAAGAAATCAGTGTTTGAAGACATGAAAATAAAAGTAAAAGAAACAATTTCTTGTAGGAGTGGAAAACATTTTTTTAAATGTCTAGTCAACATAGCAGGCACACATGTTCAACACTCATCTTTATTCATTTCTGGACTTTTAGGAAGCTTAAAATGATTCTTCCTGGTAGGTCCCCTCTCCTTCCCCATCTCTATTACCAAGAAAATGTCCATCTCTGAAGCTACAATGCCTGTTTATTAGAAACATTGGAATACTGCTGCTGCCTCTGCCTAACATAAGTGCAGCTAATCTGCCAGATGTAATCCTCTCTGAATTGAGTTTAAATGCTTAAACAAACAGTGCTTTTTTTCCTTCAAGGATTAACTTTGTTTGATGTTACTCAGTCTGGTCCACAGAGTTACTCATGTACAAGTGTCTTAGGCTTTAGAAGCCTGATCATGGTAATAATAAACCATGATCTTCATCAAAAGGATAAAGAAACACACCACTCAATTTCTATCAGAGGGGCTGTGCAGATATGTAGATTTCTAGACATGGCTAATGTGGTACAGCCAGATGGGACAGTGGGTAGAGTGCTCATTCTGGAGTCAAGAATACTCTTCCTGCGGTCAAATCGGGCCTCAGACACGTAATAGCTGTGTGACCCTGGGCAAGTTAAGTGTAAAACAAACTGGAGGAGAAAATGACAAACCCCTCCAGTATCTTTTCCAAGAAGACCTCCAGATGGGGTCATGCATGTCTGAACAACAGCAGGCTACTCACTGATGTAGAATAGTTGTAGAACATTTTGTGACAAACTTCCCAGAAAATATTCAGTTAAATGTGTAACAGGCAACTCTAGCCAGGAAATCTGCTTACAGATGACTGAATAAAAAAACTCATAAGTCATACAAATATGTAGTAATATGGCCACCAGCTATACAACTTCCTACCATTCCCTTTTAAGTCTTGCTCTCAAGTCAATGAATAGTTGCATTCCCTATTTGAAAGAAAAACTTGTAGAACTCATTGGCCAGGGAACAAAATGGACCAAATCAGGCATCTAATCCATAACAGGAACTTAATAAGTTCTTGTTGATTTTTTTTTTTAATGCTGTACTGTGCTCACCAAGTCATTTACTCTATTGATAAAAGTGCCCTTTTATGAAAGCACATTATCACCTTTACAAAAAAAATTTTATTGTACTATTTTAATATTTACTGGGATTGCCTTCAAATATAAAACAAAATTTTCAAATGAAAGCAAACAGGAAAAAAAAATCTTTCGATTAAAAAGGAAACAGATCTGTTGCCTGTTATATATGCAAACACCAATGCAAATGAATACTTTAAGACAGAGCACATAGTAGATAATAGGGTTTATAATTTGATTACAATTCAAAGACTAAAAGTTTGCCTCAAGTTTCTTCATTTGTAAAATGAGAATAATAATAGCAACTACTTTTCTAGTTATGAGGATTAAATGATTTAATGTATGTAAAACACTACATTATATCAATACACATTTTATTG
Source organism: Sarcophilus harrisii (assembly GCF_902635505.1). Classification (NCBI taxonomy): domain Eukaryota; kingdom Metazoa; phylum Chordata; class Mammalia; order Dasyuromorphia; family Dasyuridae; genus Sarcophilus; species Sarcophilus harrisii. The sequence continues at coordinate 173,105,765 of NC_045426.1, read as the reverse complement.
AGTATCTACTTTGTGTTAAACACTGTACTAAGATTAAGGCTAGGTAGCAATTGAGGCAAAGAATCTCCTCTTTCACCTACTCAAAAAATACAAATTAAAAAATGAACAAATAAATAAATCTGCAAGAAGACAACCCTGGCCAAAGCAGAAATGTACGCTATTTACATTGCGGCCTCAGTCAAACTGAGATCTCTTAAAGACCTTAGCTTAAAAAGGCCAAGTTCTCCCATTGCATCCAGTTGTCTTGATTTATATCTGACTACTGGACCTAGATGGCTCTAAAGGGGAAAGTGAGGCAGGTGACCTTGCCCAGCCTTTCCTCACTGAAATCCAGTTCACTTGCACATCATGGCACTCCCTCCCTGATGTCATGATCCTCTTCAAGAAGGAAAGACAAACAACTATACTAAAAGCTGGAGATATAAAAACAAGCAAAAGACAGTCCCTGCCATTTAATGGGGGAGACCTATAATACTTAGCACAGTGCCTGAAACATACTAGGTACTAAATGCTAGCTATTCATATTTATATTATTATTATTCTAGAAACAACTTTCCTTTCCTAAAGAAAATTGCCTTTCACTTGCTTAAAGAAACATTCAGAGGATCACATTAAAGAGAGGATAATAGGTTTAGAGATAAAAGGTACATCCCAGGCTGTTTGCTCCAATCTTTTCAGTGCATAGATGAGAAAACTGAGGGTATGTGACTTGTGTACAGTCATACAAGCTAGCCTTCCCGCCTCAGTGGCATTCATTTAATTTGTGCATATTTTGTTTTTCCTTCTCTATGCTAATGTTATGATGCCCCCTTACCTTTCTCATAGTAGATTATAAACTCTTTTCATTTTTGTCTTTGCATCTTCAGTAGCTAGTAGAGGACCTGGCACATAACAGATACTTTAAAAATTCTGAATGAATTAAAATGGGATCTAAAGAAAAGAGAATTTAATGCCCAAGAAAAGGAGGATGCAGGGGGACAGGGACAGAAGGAAGGAACATGGTATAAAATGAAAAATAAGATGTCACTGGCAAGGTATATATTAAACATCAATCATGCTCAGTACAAGTAGTGGTTTATTATTTCTTAGAATAAAAAGTAAAAAATCCTTTTAAGTACATAAAACCAATATTCTATTTTAAATATTAAAAAAAAAATTATGCCAGAGAACTTTGGTCATATTCACAATGAATATTCACATCCATTTCAGGCTAAAGCCCTATAGTCAGAAGAAAGGATATAGCAAAGGAAGAGAAAATGGAAATGATTCTTCCCTCAAATTCAATGACACAGGATGCTCAACAGAGTAGTATCCTTCTTAATGAAACCCAGTCACCTGAATCTTTGAGATAGGTGTTATAAGCATTTTTGTCTTGAGTTGTCATCTTGTGTCTTGTTTCCAAGGAAAAACAGAAACAGCTCCAGTGAAGACTCTAGTGGGTGATCTTGTCCATCATCTGTCTTAAGCTGCTCAAGAAAACAAAGATTCTTTACTGCAGGGACTCCTCAGTGTGTGCAGTTTGACTCACCGACCTCAATGGAGCACATGAACAACCGAAAGAGACAGATGCAAAGTAAGGTGAACAGAGAGACAAAAAAACCCATTTGAATGAAAACTTCTGTAAGTCAGCTTGACTCTGGAAGGGGAAATCTGTGTCTCAGCTTATTAGAGGGCAAAGGTATAGCCCAAAATATCACAACAGAGCCCCAGATTTAAAGCTGAATGAGACCTCAGGAGTCACCTTGCCCAATTCTTTATTTTACAAATGAGGAAATCTGAAGCCCAAGTCATGAGGAACCCTTAAAATTGCTGATCCAGGAACAGGATCCTTTCTCCAAATTCAGCGCTGCAACATTTTATAAAGGGGGAAAGTTATCATTTTAGGTCCCATTCGAAGGGTACCTGAGCAGCCAGTGGTCTGGAGGTAATCTTCCCTAGTTCAAATCTAGCCTCAGATACTTACTAGCTATGTGGTCCTGAACAAGTCAATTAACCTTTTTTGCCTCAGTTTCCCTATCTGTAAAATGAGATGGAGAAAGAAATGGCAAACCACTCCAGCATCTCTGTCAAGAAAATCTCAAGTGAGGTTTTCCCTTTTGGGAAAGAGCTGACATGACTGAAAATGACTAAACAACAACAAAAACGAAGGGTACTGAAAATACTTTGTATAACAGCAAATTTTTTTTTAAAAGCCCTTTTCTTTACCTTGCATCAATCCATTTTTGCATCTTGCTGAGACATTGCCTTGGCATAACTCAAAGGTAGATTCAGCCCCACCACTGGTCCAACAATGCTGAGCCATGATGTAATATAGTTTATATTACTTAAAAAAAAACAAAGGAAAAACCAACATTTTCATTGTGGTTTGGAGTCATCATAGAAAATCAAGCAGTAGGTATTTATTAAGTATCTACTATGTGCCCAGCATCATATTAGGCACTGGTTTACTTAATTTTTTTTTTTTAAAGGAAGATCTTACTACCATCTGAAATGTACATGAAAAATCTGTAATATTTTAATAGTATTATTTTAGAACCATAAATTCACATTTAAATATAAATACATTTATCAGACTAGTATCTCTCACCTGTTGTCTTTTTCAGAATTGTCTAACAAAGAAGTCATGAATTCATTTGTCTTGCAAGGGTGAAGGACAAAGAAAGGCTGTCCAAGTATTGGGTGCTCCTGAAAAAAATCAAAATGGATACAAAATTACTCATCAATATGGCTTTGAACAAGTTTAACTAATTCTATTAAACAGACAACAATGATAGTAATAATAATTGATTGATTTTACTTTAATGAGTTAATGGTACTTTAAATGCAAAGCGTTTATTAGATGTTATCTCATTAATGGTCTACTATGGGCAGAGTATTATAGTCCTGTGTGCTGGCAATATACCATGCAGTAATGAGATAATTTATGGGTCCTTCCTTTTGATCCGAAAAGGGGAGGGAGAAGAGATGCACATCAATAATTATAACCCCAAATGGTTCATACAACTATAAATAAAGCTCAGGAAAAAAAAAAACAATTTCTTACTGGGAAAAAGGGTAAATTTCAGAGAAGTAGCAACTTCTGTCTTAAGTGCTTAGGGTGGAGAGGGCAGACTGGCAATCTAAACAAAAAGAATACTAATCTGAAAGCAGAGAGGTGGAAAAGGTAGAAAAGAATAGAAGGAGAAATCTGGTTTGGGGGAGTGTAGACTATATGGACATAAGTACATGAGATAAAGCTGAAAGCACAGAAAGGTTCCAGATGAGGTGAGTCCTTGAATGTTTGGGCTTTATTGAAACAGAATCATGTTTTAAAAAAGAATTTTGAGAAGATTTATGCATATACAACTTAATTTCTCAGTAGTATGATGTATAGGAAAGGATCCTCCCAGGATCATGAATTTAGATTTAGAAAGGAACTTAGAGGCTATCAAGGCCAACTCCCTTAAGAGCTTGGGGAAGGGACAACAAATGAGATGGCTGCTTAGGAAGCTATTAAAACATTAAAATAATCCAAGGAGGCATCTGTGAGGGCCTCTGCTATAATAGTGACAGCAGAGGAAAGAAAAGAGGAGACAGCTGAAGCTCCAAGAAGGAATCTCTGGGAGCCAGAAGGAAGAGAGTACCATGGCATCCTTTTCTCTCCAACTTGGACCAGAGGAGTCCTTTATGAATGGGACTAGGTGAAGATTTCTCAAAAAGTCTATGAGATGGAGTTAGATTCTAGGCCCAAATTTCCGGAAGTCATGTGATTCCTATTCTCAGAAGTCTGTAAGACAGGAAGGTCAGATCCCAGGTCTAAGTTTCAGCAAGTCATGTGACCCACAGGAAGCAGACAGCATTGCTGACCATTGGTCAATGGCTACTTCTGTTTCAGTCCATCCAATGAACTCAAGTCTTTTGCTGCTTAACCACATTCACCATTTCTGGCTGGCTAGGCTGGGCACGGTGCTGCGGGGTGGGAGCTGAGAGGCTCCGGCTCTGCTCGGCTGGAGTGCCCGGGCCTCTCCCACCAGGACCAAATAAATGCAGCAGGACTTCAGAAAGGCCTGGAGAATCTCACACGAACTCATACTGAGTGAAGTGAGTAGAATCAAGAGAACATTGTGCAAAGCATCAACAAGATTATATGGTGATCAATTCTGAAGGACCTGGCTCTTTTCAATAATGAGGTGATTCAGGCCAATTTCAACAGACTCGTAATGGGGAGAGCCAACTCCATCTAGAGAGAAGACTGTGGGGACTGAATGTGGATCACAACATAGTACTGTCACTTTTTTAGTTACTTGCTTACTTTTTTCTTTATTTTTCCCCCTTTTTGCTCCGATTTTTCTTGTGCAGTATGATTAATGTAGAAATATGTATAGGAGAATCACACTGTTTAACATATACTGGATTACTAGGGGAAGAAGGGAGAAAAATTTGGAACACAAGGTTTTGCAAGGGTAAATGTTGAAAACTATCTTTTCATATATGTTGAAAATAAAAAGTTATTTTTAAAAAATAAACATTGTTCCATTTGTGATCCACAAATTGGTACTATAGACATTAATCCTAATCTACAGATGGAGAAACTGAGGCTCAGAGGCCAAGTAACTTGCCTGTAGTCACACAACTTCTAAATGTCAATAACAAGATTTGAATTTAAGTCCTTCTGCCTTCAAGTCTAACATGCCTAACATCCCCAATATTAAATACTGTTTTTTCCCAATGCTTCCTTTGCCTCCACTTCCCCATTCTGCCTGAGCAGCCATAATTCAGTGATCTCTGAAAGACCAGGGAGAGAAGGTGCTAAAGAATTAGAGAAGGACAAGTGTTTCCATTTTTTTTAAAGGGAAGAGAGGAGAATTTGCAAATCATAGTGGAATATACTTGAAAATTAAAGTTCTAAATATCTCCCTTTGACAATATATTAAAAAAAATTTTCAGAAACAAAAGAACAAAACATCAGGATTTTTTTCTACAAATATATATATATATATATATATATATATATATATTTAAATTATCAACTCAAGGTAAATTCATGTGAAAATGCTACCATCTGCTGTTGGAAATAATGAACTGATGGAATTCAATACAGGCAGCAAAATATTAATTTGGCAATACAGAAAGCCAACCTTTTGTATCAATTTTACAATTTAATAAACATTTCTCTTCAAATAAAGTTCTTCTAAGTAGTTTTCCATGAAGATAGGAAGATTAGGCCAAATTCATAGCTCTGTAACACTAGAGAACTTATATGGGTCCATTCCCTTGTGAAACAATTTTGCAATGGTTAAATATCTCATAAAATTAGCTGGCTGTGAATAGTGTCTCAGAGAAATTAAATATGATGACCATATGGAGATATTATAGCACTGACCCTTCGGAATCTCACAAATGCATTGTTTCTTAATTCATTTCTTCGTTTTGTTTGCCCTCTATGAGGGCACAATAGGATATTAAATATAGGAAAAAAACATTTTAGAGAGGCTAATATTAGAAATATGAGCCTAACAGAATGCCTAATAGCCACTTCTTCCCCCAGATGTTGTTGCACATAACCATGGAATAATAATTGGAGTAGCTAGCAATTTTAGGTTTACAAAGCACTTGACATAAGTTAACTCATTTAATCCTTACAAGTAAAGCTTCCCTCAGCCACAGAAAGCATCAATGAGTGGAGAAGCATTTTTCCTCCTGTCAATAAACCAATAGAGAGCAAACACTTCTGTAGACGTGCATGAACCCCCAATAAGAGAAAGCAATAATCATTTACAGATTCACAGATTGCAAGGGCCCCAAACAGCCCTTTGCTCCCACCCTTACTTTAAGGACGCTGCTTGCTCAGACCCAGAGAGATGGAACAAGGCAATAGCAGAATTTCCTGAATCCTAATCCAGCCCTCCTATCTCTAATTACACTTATCTCATGTTATTACAGTAATAGCTGCTTTATCGTTTTGAATAGTTTTTCAATGGTTTTCCCAAAACTTCCTCTTTCATTGTTGGGACATATTTTTAAAGCTTAAAGAGGCCTTAGGATGCCCTCATTTTATAAATGAGGAAACTGAGTTTCAGGGCTATGGAGTAGATTGATGAAGACCAAAGAGATAAGAAAAGCCTGGAGTCAAAATTGGGTCTTGATTCCAAAACTATCTCATTCATAGTCCTCCACTGAACAAAAATGTATTTCATGACTACTATGTTCAAAGTATGGAGATAGACTCCATGGGAAACATGTCTGGTTTCTCTTCTCAAACAATCTAGTCTGGTAGCAGGAAAAAGGTGGGAAGGGGAAAGGAATAAGCATTTATATAGCACCTACTTTGTATCAAACACTATGCTAAGTACTTTACAATTAAGAACTCATTTCATACTCACAACCACCTGGAAGTAAGTGACTTTTATTATTATCTCTATTTTATGTATGAGGAAATTGAGGCAAATAGAGATTACATTACTTGCCAAGGTCACATAATGTCTGAGGCTGGACAGAGGATCAAAGATCTTGAGTAGGAAAGGCCTCAGAAACTATCTAGTCCAATTCCCCTCATTCTGCAGAAAAGGATTCTGAGGCCAGGGGAAAGAAGTGACTGCCAGATCACATCAATAGTGTCAGGTAGGATCTGAACCCATCACCTTGATTCCAGAGTCAATACTCCTTCCATTGTACCGTTGTGGTGTTTTTCTTCTTTAAAATATAATGGTTCTCTCTGGGAGCAGGTTTCTTGGGGAGGTTTTCTGGAGGCAGCCTTAGTTTCAGTTAAAAGTAATAATCACCCCAAAACGCAGCCAGGGGATAAAAGTTCATATCTTTATTTCTTATCTCTTTCCTTGGGCCCGGTTAGCTTAGAGGCCTATCTCTCTGCTTGGTTCCAAGCGCTCTTGCAGATAATCCCTTGCTTCTGCCTTTGCTTTCTTCAGCCTCCAGCCAGCACCTCCTTGTCTGGGGGCTGGGCAGCTTTCTGGAGAGCCTTTCAGACCAGCCTTGGTCTCAGTGAGGGAAGTGCAGGAGCCCAGTCACCACGGTAGTGAGAGATGAAGTGAATCTGGTTGCACTTCCGAGAGCGGGCTTCTCCTGAACTAACTTGACTGGCTCACTGAAGCTCTATTTATGCTCCTTCTCCGAGAGTCAGATTGTGGGATCCGGAGTGGGATTATGGGTTTCCTCCCAGAGTGCTCTCTGGCCCTAATAGCTTCTTGCTTATATGAGTTCTCTAAAGGTGTGAACACAAGCATTGTTTCTATCAGTTCTACTTAGTACCTTGTTTCAAGTTCTGGCCCATAACATTTCCTCGTAGGATCAGATCAATCATACTGAACCATGCTAAATTAGATAATTATCGTCTCTATCAACTCTAATGATAACACTTTGTAAGGATTCCAACATACCGTGAAGCCATGTGTTAAATAACCATAATATAGAGGATATGAGACAAGAAATGTACAAATGCTAAAGGATTTCAGAGCAGACAATATAAGAAACTGACCTGCAAATACCAAAAAAAGTTTTATAGAAGAAATGGCATTTAACTTGAGCCTTAAAGGATAGGCAGGTTTTGATGGATAAAGGTGAGAGTGAGGCATTAAGATGAATTCACTTACACAAGCAAATATGTGTGTATACATACATACACACACACATATCATAATATATATTTTGAGAATAGCAATAAAGTAGTTCCTCTGTAACACAGAGAAGTAGTGGGAGATCTAGCTATACTTGTATTGAATTGAACCTGGCCATAATTAGCAAATGTGTTCTAAAGATTTTATGCAAAAAAGAGAGGGAGGAAGATATAGAATCACAATTAGGGTAACAGAATATTAGAATGGAGACTGGGTAGAAGGTAGGGCCAGGACTCCTGATCTCAGGCACAGGGGCATTTCTAGCATAAAGGTATTTGTACCATCCAGTATTGCTTCCCTCATGTACTGGTGATGAAGTTTATGGCAATCAGAGAGTTATGGAAACCTCTTTTGGTCGGCGCAGGGCCAATGTAAAAGAATTCACAAACCCGAAAAGTTAGACTGGCAAAAACACTTGGCACTAAGAAGTCAGCTTTTGCTAGGAGGCTAACTTCCGAGTGACAAAGTCCTGACAGAAAAGTAAAGGTCTAGCAGAGAAATCCTGGAACAAAGAGAGAGAGAGAAAGTAAGAGAGAGGAAGAAAAAGAGAGAGAGAGAGACAGAGACAGACAGAGACAGAGAGACACAGAGACACAGAGAGACAGAGGTGTTAATGCTGAGAAGAGAATGTCTTCTCAGGAGGACATGGAGTCCTCACAGGCAGCTATGCCAAGGAGAGATCCCTTGGCCTGGCATAGTCCTGCTTTCAGGCCTCTGCAAAAAAATGAGCCCAGAGTTGCCTTTTAAAAGAGATTTGAGACTGAAGTTTCAATTGAATAAAATTACTGCCCCCAGGCCTAGATTTCCAGTTGAACAAGAGCATTTACTGGGAGTGGTCTTGAGCCAATTTTCAGCTCAAGAGAGGTCAATAGAAATCTAGATCTCCAGCTAAATGAGACTGCTTAAGTTTGAGCTAAGTAGGAGTGGTCCTGGATTGAACTCAATAGAGGATGTAGCTAGTCCCACCAAGATAACAGAATGAAACCACTTTATTTTGATTCCCTGAAGCGAGCCTTTCACAGACTTCTCAAGAGTTCAAGGAGAATTTCTCCCCTTCAAAGAGTTTCTCAAGCATTTAACTCATGGCTCCCCCCCAGGTCAGGACAGTTTGTTATGCCAGAGTTCCCTTTTATTATCCTGACTCAGTTTCCCTGAATTATTCTGCCTCAGTTCCTAATTGTTCTGTTCAATCTTCAGGCTATAACACCACCCTTCCCTCTTAATCATCAGAATTTTTGACAGGATAAAGGTCTTATATCTTAGAATATCAGGTGCCTCTCCCCATCCCAATTAATTAGAATATCAGATGCCTCTCCCCATTCTGTAATTCCAATTTATCAGAATGTCCCATCTTGCCCTACCCAGTCAGAACTGGATTGATAGTTCCATTCCTGCTCTGAGTCCTCTGACTCTATTCCTGCCTTGGTCTACCCTTGTAGCTGAGCCACCTGCACATATATGTCATTGAGAACGCATATTGGTTGCGGGATGCTTTGGACATCAGCACTGGGGACAGCATGCCCCCGGCACAATCTCTCCCTTTTAAATAAAATATTAAATAGACTCTTATCTCTATCTTGCCTCAGTTTCTCCAGCATTACATTTTGGAAACCCCAGCAAGATATTAGAAAATAAGAGCAGGATTAGAGACCTTCCAGTCTCTGCCTTGGGCCTTGGAGTGATCTGAGTTCTTGGCCTGGAGCAGCTGGCCCTGTGGATTTCTCCAGTCTCCAGGAAAAAGCAGTTTTCTGTTGCAGCCATGCTTGATGGTGGACACATCCTTCATTCTGGCCAAGAAAGAGTAAGTCTGGATGTCTTAGGACATAATCTGATCTGTTTACCTGTTCTGTCTGTCTGTAGCATCTGGATTCTCAGAATAATAAAATGTCAACTGGCATTAAATTCTGAGAAGGGCATCATTCCAGGGTGCTGGATGATCCCCTCTGGTTCTAAGACACATCTGGTCTGATCTGATTCTGAGCACCTTTTTGAGCACTCTATGGTTATATGTGTTAAATGTTTTGTTTAATGTTGTAATTGTGCAGTCTATGTGTGATTTGTGTTCTCTGTTCTATATGATTTGTCTGTTTTGTTGGTTAAAGAGCTTTGCCAAAAGTTTAAGAATGATGATTAAGAACTGGTTATTTCAATGTTGCAATTGTGCTTAATATAAAATTTGCTTGTGATTTTAAACTTTTTAACTTGTTGCACTAATTTGTAAGTAAAACACCAACGACAACAATAACAACAACAACAACAACAACAACAAAAAAAAAAAAACCTGGGCTATTTTAAGACCGGCAGGAACAGTTTTCAAAGTCGGCTACTAGGATTTCTAAGGGAAAGAGCAATAAAACCTTACCTGATTCAAATTCAAGCCTGGCCTAGGCTGGTTGGGCAGATAAGGCCTCTGGAGGAGAAAGGAGTTATGCCAATTGCTTTGAAACTTGGGGAAAGGTTTTGGAGAACTAGTTTAAATCTAAGTGAAACAAACAAACATATTCTTTTGCACAATTTTAAAATTGTGGGAAATAATTTTACTATTTAGCCTACGCAGGCTAGATTTGGTTATCTTTGCGTATAAGATCTTAAGAACAATGACTTGTTAAAGAGAAGTTCTGTTAACTTGCCTAAAAGGGGTCATGGGCCTCTACTTAGGTAAAGTATGTTACCCTCTGAAACACTTTGGGTTATTTGTTAACATTAAAAGTTGTGCTTTATTATCAAACTGTGCATACCCTTTGATCCAGCAGTGTTACTACTGGGATTATATCCCAAAGAGATTATAAAGAAGGGAAAGGGACCTGTATGTGCACGAATGTTTGTGGCAGCCCTTTTTGTAGTGGCTAAAAACTGGAAACTGAATGGATGTCCATCAGTTGGAGAATGGTTGAATAAATTGTGGTATATGAAAATTATGGAATATTACTGTTCTGTAAGAAATGACCAACAGGATAATTTCAGAAAGGCCTGGAGAGACTTACACGAACTGATGCTGAGTGAAATGAGCAGGACCAGGAGATCATTATATACTTCAACAACAATACTAGATGATGACCAGTTCTGATGGATCAGGCCATCCTCAGCAACGAGATCAACCAAATCATTTCTAATGGAGCAGTAATGAACTGAACTAGCTATGCCCAGAAAAAGAACTCTGGGAGATGACTAAAAACCATTACATTGAATTCCCAATCCCTATATTTATGCACACCTGCATTTTTGATTTCCTTCACAAGCTAATTGTACAATATTTCAGAGTCTGATTCTTTTTCTACAGCAAAATAACGTTTTGGTCAGGTATACTTATTGTGTATCTAATTTATATTTTAATATATTTAACATCTACTGGTCATCCTGCCATCTAAGGGAGGGGGTGGGGGTGGGGGTGGGGGGTAAGAGGTGAAAAATTGGAACAAGAGGTTTGGCAATTGTTAATGCTGTAAAGTTACCCATGTATATATCCTGTAAATAAAAGGCTATTAAATAAAAAAAATAAAACAAACAAACAAACAAACAAACAAAAAAAAAAGTTGTGCTTTAAATCCAGTTCTGCTAGATATGTGGGTTTTATGGAATCATTTAGCTATTCATTATATTATTAGGACAAATTTCTTACTATTATCAATATAAAGTCATGATAAATACCTGGTTAGGATTTATTTGAAACTTTGGTTAATGTGATTTGTTTATGGGAGGTAAAATTTCTTGGGCTTATAGTTAATGCTATTTGGGAATTTTGAAGCTCCACTCTCTGATGTGCTGAAGGTTGAGTTTTAATTGCTTATGTTATGTTATAATTATGTCACTGCATTTTTTCCTCCTGTGACTGATTTCTATGATCAAAGCAATGGTCAATAAGAAACTGTTAATGCAATTCAATTATGCCATATCTTGCTGTTTCCAATCTGGTTTTATGTAATCATTATATCCTAAATAGTTGGGCAAATGAGTATTTAGTTTGGTCATCTATCTGTTACTGGATATTGTGTCTAAGATATTCAAGTGTTTTTTAAAAAGTTTCTAAATAATGAGGGGACGAAGCTGCTGGCCAATCTATTTGCCTCCCCACATCTTGTAGCAGTCCTTGTGGACCAGTCTTTCTCTCTCAGACTGTTCTAACCTTTATTTGTTAGATTTTGTTGTTGTTGTTGTTGTTCTAGATTTAGGTCAAATTACAGATATATCTGGGACCTAGATCAGCTTTGATTGTCAGTATGCCACACCACACCCATTCCTCATCCCCTGGACTGAGAGTCTCTGCCCATCCTCAGCATGAAGCATTTTTTTTGAGAGACCATTGCCCCTGTTTCTAGTGTACTTTGGACTGATATAGGGAATTTGGGAATGGTTGATGAATAACTGTTAAACCCTGATTGGGTCATCTATTACTGTGTGTTTTAAGATGTGGGGTGGAAATTGTTAAAATTGTGTAACTGTTGCTGTTATGTTTGAGGGGTTTTTAGAAAACCCTACTGTACTAATCTGTTATATAGAGGAATTTTGATTCACTCTTGGGATTTATATATGGGATGGTTATTTGATAATTCTTTTCCATGAGAAAAAAGGGGAGGAAGAAATAGGAAATTGGGGAAACTGGTGAATTTTTCTCAAAACACCTGAAATGGAAACCCCTAGTTCCTATTCAGTTTGCCTTAGATACTTCTGCCTCACCACCTATCTCACTAGTTCAGATTGAATTGGAAGTCCTTAAATTTACTGGACTATGATTTGCTGGTTATGCTTTAACTTTGGAATCCCTTATTCTGTTGGAATTACCCTGGCAGACTCAATTTTAGGGATTATTTTTTTAGAAACAACCAGAAAACAGATACCTGTCTTGGGACTGGCAGTCTCTCTGATCTGTTTCTCCACTCCTGTAACCCCAATTCCTTCTTTAGTATTTCAGCATTCTCAAAGGACCTTGCAATTTTGTTATCAGACCTCTAAAAGTTTGGGATTTGCCTGCCTTGATCTAACTGCATACTCTGACATTCTGCTCAGAAGTCTGGATCTTTTCTGGATCCTAGTAGCACCTCCTGTTCTATCGAGAGGGAACAGATGGGAGCTACTCCAGGCCCCACTTTTTCCCCCCTTTGGAGTCCCTGACAGACTTGGGGTACCCCTCTTAGGATGGGCAGCAGGACTGTCTTGAGCACTGCTACTCAGCAGAGGCTGAGTTAAATGCACAAATGACTGCAGACCACTTAACTCACAGTGAATTGTCCATCTCAAACTGAATTCTCTGGCTGAGATGGTGTTCCAACTGCAGAGGACCTGACATGCTAGCAACAGGGAGCCTTTGTATTGCTGATTAATTCTGGGGTTATCAGGGAGAAACTTGTTCTTGCCATAAGTCCTTGCATTTTTCTAGTTTTCTTTTGGTTTATTTGCTTCACATAGGGTTGGTCAAAATTATGGTGCTAGACCTTCCAGATATCTAGAGGAAGGTCATTCAATTATCTGAATATTCAGAAGAGAGAGAGAGTATGAAATGTTGTGCCACAGTTCCCTTTTATTGTCCTGACTCAGTTTCCCTGAATTGTTCTGCAGGCTTTAACACCTCTTCAGGCTACAACACCACCCTTCCCTCTTAATTATCAGAATGTTTGATAAGATAAAGGTCTTATATCTTAGAATATCAGGTGCCTCTCCCCATCCCAATTAATTCGAATATCATGTGCCTCTCCCCATTCTGTAATCCCAATTTATCAGAATGTCCTTTGCCTCCCCCCACCCTGTCAGAATCAGATTGTTAGTCCTGTTCCCTTGCTCTACCCCTGTAGCTGAGGTGTGTGTGTGTGTGTGTGTGTGTGTGTGTGTGTGTGATTAAGAACTCACATTGGCTTCTGGATGCTTTGGACATCAGCCCTGGGGACAACATGCCCCTAGCACAATCTCTCCCTTTCAAATAAAATATTAAAAATTCTCTAATCTCTATCTTGCCTCAGTTTCTCCAGCATTACAAGTTTCAGGGTTCTCCCATCAATGGTACTTCTAAGAGTAAGACAACTAATAAAAGGTGTACAGGACTGAAACTATTGAATTCAATGCACTGAGGTCAGGACTGCTGAATCCTTGAGACTAACTACTGATTGGACATATCTATGGGCATATGCTTGGAAAATAGTCCTTTCCACTATCTGTGCTGGCTCAATGATTGGTGTATAGAGGATTGTAGGAGGGACTAGGGGGTGGAATAAGATGAGCCAGGGACTCACTCTTACGGTAGATGAGGGGGAAGGCCGGTTGAGGAGATTCTGCTTCCATCCTGTTCAATCCTGCATCTAAGACCAAGAATAAAAACGGACTTTTGCTTATCCTGACTCTGGCTGATTCTGGGGTGTCCTGGGTGCTAACGTGGTCGTTATAAAAAATGAAGTATTATTTAGAGAAATAATAATACAGAAACTGTGTAGAAAAGGTAACTCTGGCATTTCAGAAGTTTGACCCCTCTAAGAGAGACTGAGAGAATAAAGAAAGAAAAAGTATGGATATATCCCATTAATCAGAAAATAAAATTCAGATTACAGTATAAAGGATGAGAAATGATGAGGAACATAAAGCAAAGGAACAGTAAAAAAAAATTGCTTGAAAAAAATGTTTGGAGGAGATGGAAAATGGTGAAGCATTCATTTAATTAGGCAAGAAAAGAGACACAAAACAGAGAAAATTGATGAATACATTTTTAAAAGATCAGCAATTTAAGTAAATTCAAAGAATTTAGGAGGGAGTCAGGTAAATGGGAAACAGGAAAAAAAATAGGGAAATAGACTAACATCAAAGCAATATAAACAAAGGTAATCACAGGAATAAAGTACTCGACTTAAAGGAAGTAAATAAAAAACATTAAGAAAGAAACAAATGGAAGAAAACCCAAGCTAACAATCATAACTTTAAATGTAAATGCATTAAACTAGTCAATAAAATAAAAATGTAAGAATGGATAAGAAAACAAAATCTAACTGATGGAGGTGAACCCTGAGACTGTCCAAACTCTCTTTTGAAAGAGGCCCCACCTTCAGGGCAGTTAAGTGGTCTCACTCATTTGGAGATTAGTAGCTCAACTCCTAAAATAAGATGTCTCTTTTCTATTAGAGATCTAAGCCCTGGGCATTGATAACATCTAAGGAATCTCATTCAATTATAAACGAGAGTCCAAGCCTCAGAGGGTTATAAATAACTCTGAACCCCGAATCTTTGCAGAAGTCCTAAACAGTACAATGCTTGCCAAGGAAGCTCTCTTCTTGGCAAAGCTGCCTGCCAGGACTTTTGCCCATTGTGAAGATATTCTCTTCTCAGTGTTAACCCTTGTTATTTCCCTGACAGGGCCTAACCCTCTAAGAAATCTGCCTTCCTAGCAAAACTGGCTTCTCAGTGCCATAATAAATCTCTAGCCACAGATTTCGGGTTTGCAAACTCTTTCGCTTTGGACCTACACCCACCCTATCCTCACATCTCTTCACTACCACTAGCCTCATCATTTGCATCTCATCATAACAATCTGCTATATATAAGAAACATGTCTAAAAATAAAGTAGTAAAGGAGTAAAGGCAGGATCTTGCTTGGATTCTCCCAAGTTCCCCTCCAAACAACTTTAAAATAATGCCTCAAGTTCAATACTGGAGTGGCAGATCCAACAAAAGATCAGAGTGAAACAATTTTTTAGCCCAAGAGGACTTAGAAGGTCAGCAGGAAAGGTCTGTCTCACTGGGTGGTATTCAGCCTGACGAGCAAGCCAGCAGCAGACCTTGGAGGCAGCTGAAACAGCAGCAGTAACAGCAGATTCAGGAATTCTCAGTCTTGAGACTTGGTCAGACAATTGGTCAGGTGGAGACCTCAGGGGACTCTTCCGTGGCACTAGAATCATGACCCTGTTGCATTACCTATATCACAAGTCTAGGTAAGCAATCTAAAAATGAAAAGATGCTGCTGTGGGGGAGCAAGTGCCCTGGTAATAGTTCTAAGGTTAAGAATAGTGCTTGTGCTGGCTCACAAGGGAGCAGGGGCCCTAGTTTCAGGTCCAAGGCAGAATGGAACATTGACATCTCTCAGTTGGAACTAAAGATTTGACTGAGTAGTGTAATCACTCCTAGATGCCTCCTTGCCAACATTTACTTTTTAAATCAATTTAACTTGGGATCCCTGCCTTGTTTACCTATAAATAAAGAACCAGCTTAAGCTGGGCCCCTGCCCAAGGGGCAGGTCTCTTGTAGTTTCTCCTAGCCAAAATTAGAGATAAGCTGTCCGCCAAGGGAATGGCTAATAGGATGATACTGATGGGGTGGTTCTGATCATCTAGCCATGATCACTAAGAGAAGTTGAAGTTCATAAAATAATTAACAGTTTTCTTTAAGTGTCAGAGAGGGATGTGATCAGCCACTAATTGTAAGTCTTACCAACCACCTGACTTCTACCCTTCCTTTAGGGTCTCAATATAAATGGTCTTTTCCATCCCATTGGGATCTCTGACTTCCCTGAAGTGACCAGAATGATGCACTTTATTAGCAGCTATATGCACTACTGTTAATAAACTATTAACTTGTCTGGAAAACTTGTCCCAGTGTCATTATATTCACCATAATTTAAAAGATATGAAAGATTATACCCAAATTAGCAGAATATAAGAGGTTTTAAACTATCCAATGTTAGAAAATTAAATTGAACTCACCATAAAGGAACTACTTAAGGTGAGAGAACCCCTCATTTTGTCAGATTTATGCGTGACTTCTATCAAACCCTTAAGGAATAATTATTACCTATGCTACAAAAGTAATTTTAAAAATTTGAAAAACACTCATGATGATCAAAGGATATGCATGAATAGTTCTCAGTCAACAAACATTTATTAAACACCCTTTATATATCAGGCACTATTTTATGCACTGAAGACACATACACAACTTTATATGAAATAGATAATAACATCATTTGTCAGGAAAGGTATTAGAGGGTAAGAAGTATTATAAAAAAGTTTTCATTTTTAAGGTGGTTCATAAGCTGAACATTAAAAGAAAATAGGGATTCTAAGACATGGAAATGAGAAGGGAATGCCTTCTAGGAATGATTTATAAGCCAATGCAAGTCACAGACAAAAGATATGAAGAACAGCATGTAGGCCAGTCTGGCTGGACCATAAGGTACATGAAAGAGTGGGATTATAT
Organism: Sarcophilus harrisii; assembly: GCF_902635505.1. Lineage (NCBI taxonomy): Eukaryota > Metazoa > Chordata > Mammalia > Dasyuromorphia > Dasyuridae > Sarcophilus > Sarcophilus harrisii. The sequence continues at coordinate 173,088,990 of NC_045426.1, read as the reverse complement.
AATAAGGCTGGAAAGGTAGATTGAAGCTAAGCTATCAAAGTCTTTAAATACCAAACAAAAAGATTTATATATGATCTTAGAAATAATAGAACTTTTAAAGAGAAGAGGAGTAAGATGGTCAGAATTGTGCTTCAGGAAAATCACTTTGGAAGCTATGTATTGATAGAATTAATTGTATGAAATGGAAAATAATTTTGAGATAAAAAGCTTCCAAGTAATGATTTAATAGTAACAGTCAACAGGTTACTATTAAGTCAGGTCAACTGATCCCTCAGTAATTGGCAATCAAAGAATAATTTACAAAATTTACTTTTATAAAAAAAAAAAAAAAAAAAGGAGAGAGAGAGAGATAGGAAAAATCACAGCAAGCTCAGGAAATCTATTTTGAACATAATTCAATTGGACAAGGCAGATCATCTGATTATTTTCTTCCTCCGAGGCTTTCTTAACCCAAATTCATACTATTGGCAACATTTGGAGTATGGGCATGTCAAGGGCATAATGGGAAATTTCTGGAGGGGAGAGAATGAGACAACTATTAAATCTGATATTTTATTGGCTTAGAGTAAGTGTCTATCAATCAGTCTAAAGTGAAATTGTCTTAGGACTCTCAGCCTTCTACTTGTGGCAATTTGCAATTAAAAAGCTTACTTTAATAAGGGCATGTAGTTTGAACTAAGACTGGAAAGACAAACTTGTGGTTAAGCTAGCAATCAACCCCCAGTCTCCAGCTACAGTCCTGCCTTCAAGAAGTTCATAATGTAGTGGAGAGACAAAGAAGCCAACACATATTATATATTGGATAAACAGGAAATGATCCATAGAGGAAAGGCATTAAAATTAAGAGGGACTTCAAAAAGTTTCCTGTAGAAGACAGGATTTCAGCTGAGACTTGAAAGAATCCAGGAAAGCCAAGAGAATATGATGAGAAGGGAAAACATTCCGGATGTGGAGAACAATTAGAGAAAATGCCCACAGCCAAGAGATAGAATATTTTGTCCAGGGAACAACCAGATGGCCAATGACACTGGATCAAAGAATATGTGTGAGGGGGAAAGGTGTAAGAAGACTGAAAAGGTGAGAAAAGAGGGGGTGTAGATTATGAAGGGCTTTGAATGCTGAAAAGAGGATTTTACACTCAATTCTAGAGGTGAAAGGAAACCAATGGAGTTTAGTAAATTAGAGGGGTAACACAATTGGACTAGAACTTTAGGAAAATCATTTTGGTGACTGATTAGAAGATGAACTGAAGTGGGATGAGACTTGTGGTAGGCTGACCAACCAGTAGGCTATTGCAATTGTCTAGATATGATGGGCTTAGGGATTGCGCTTGACCCTTTTTGCTTCAGTTTCCCCCTCTGTAAAATAAATCACAGAAGAAAATGGCAAACCACTCCAGTACCTTTGCCAAGAAAATCCTAAAAGAGGTCATGAAGAGTTGGACATGACTGAAAACTACTACACAACAATAAGCTATAAGAAATGATGAAGGAGTAGTTTCACAAAAACCTGGGAAGACTTAGATGAACTGATGGAAAGTGAAGTGAACAGAACCAGAACTCATTGTACACAGTAACAGTAATGATGATCAACTGTGAAAGCTATAAATTCTCTGCCCAAGACAATTCCAAAGGATTCATGATGAAAAATACTATCGACTTCCAGAGATAGAACTGATGAACTCTGAGTGCAAAACAAAGTATAATTTTTTCTACTTTTCTTCCTTTTACTTTTGCAATATGGATAATATCAAAACATGATTTGCATCACACACACACACACACACACACACACACACACACACACAAAATTTCTTGCCTTCTCAGTGAGTGGGGGAAGAAAGGGAGAAAGGGAGAGAATTTAGAACTCAAAATCTAAAAATGTTAAAAATAAATAATAAAAATTTAAAGGAAGAAAACAAAATAACTCCGTGAAGGGAATACTGCAAGTATTATTACCTCCATTCACAAAGGAGGAAACTAAAGCACAGCAAGCTCACAACTTAGGACTGACTGTCTTGAGTTTCTCCTTGTTTGGGACTCTCCCATTATGTTGTTTTACAATTTCCTCTTCTGCTTCTCTCATCCCTGTAATTGAGAATCTTATGTAAGCAAAATGCCCTTTCCTACCTTCTTTAATTCTTAACCTGCTCAGTTCTACCATTCACAGTCCCTCCCTCCTGTCCTCCCCTTGTATTTTGTACCATGGCATTCCTCCCTCTCCAGCCTTTGCTACTCTCTCTACTGCTTACTCCTTTCATCTTCAGGGCTCCTCTGACTCCACCAGGAGGAGGAGTACTCATTTCCTATTTCTACTTCCAGACTTTCTGCCTAATATACTCTTCTTTTGCTGCCTTCTCCTCTGAAGTTCAAGATTATCCAAATAAAATAACATATGTAAAAAGCACTTTGCAAACTTTAATGCAGTATAAATTGTGGGCTATCATTATCCAATTATATCATCTTGTTCAGGTCTTTGATAATATCATGGATGTTGTTGTTTGTCCTTCCTTCTCGAAGAGGACCATGATATCCAGGACATGCAAATGAATTAGATTTAGGTGATGGAGGTCTTTTCCCTCTAGAGTCATCTGGGTCCAGATGGCCCAGGAGCTATGAAAGCTGGTAGGGAGGAGATCCCAGTGTGAGAGAGGCTTTAAGTGCACTTACAGAAACTTATCTTGTGATACTAGTGACACTGATTTAAAACCAGAGACATCACTCAAGATAAAATAATGTAACAAGGGAAATTTGGACACTGAGAATCATTTCTGTTGAGGTGTAGGAGTATTTGAAGTGCTTAGGTGGAGAGGCTAAAACTGCTCTAGCAGTGGTTGAGATCAATCAATAAATATTTTTTAAAGCTTAATACACTACCATTAAGATTATTCTTCATCATTCCTCCTTCTTTAACTGAGTTTAACACCTGGATCTCAGTCTTCCATTCTGTCTCAACTCCTGTCCTCATCACTGATGATTTAAATATTCATGCTGACACTCTGGCTTCCCGATTCATCAATCTCTTCAATTACTATGAATTCTGTCTCCTATAACCCAAATCTTAGAGACACTATCTGAGCTAGCATATTAATTCTGACTCAATTAAAAAGAAATCCATCAAACCTTTATAATTCTTAGTTCAGTAAATATTTATTAAATGCCCACTACATTTCAGGTACCATGCTAAACACTGGGGATGAAAAGAAGGCAAAAGACGATCCATTGTCTCAGGGAGCTCACATCACAGTTTAATGGAGGAGACAACATGCAAAACAAACTGTACAAAATACAGTCCAAATTGGAGATAATCGATACAAGAGGAAGACATTAGAATTAAGGAGGATCAGAAAGGGCTTTTTGTAGAAGTTGGGATTTAATTAAGACTTGAAAGAATTCAGAGTAGCTAGGATGCAGATGAAGAGGAAGAGCATCCCTGGAACAGAAGACAGCCAGTGAAAAAGCCCAGAATTGAGAGATGGAGTATCTTCTTCAAGGAACAGCCAGGAGTACAGAGTTAACAAAATTGGTTCTCTACATATGTGAATAATTAGAAATGTTAATGTAGAATAAAAACAGAAATAGGTGATACTATGATTTATCTGACTTATCCTTTTAGATATACATCTGCCACTATACTTTAAAAATACTGTTAAAGGTCATGCCTAAAATCTTAACTTAAAATGACTTCACATAAGAAAACTTCTCTCGAACAGAACTTCTGCATTCTTTCTCTGTCTATACTAAACCTGTTAAGGTTGAGTATAAGGCTTTTAGGCTTAAACTTCTAAGAACTAATCTTATTATATTTTTATCTTAAAGTAAAACAATACAGGAGCTTATGGCTTCCAAATCTTAATTCATTTCTGCTGCCACTACATAACATTTGCTGAAAATTTTATGGTCAGTTAAGTCTATTTCTAAGATATATATACTTTGGCAAGTGATATTACTTGGGAGAAGGTATCCTGGTGAATCAGCTCCTGGAAAATCCAAAAGTCCTATAGGGATTTTCAAGAACAAATTTACAAACAAAAAACACAACCCGATTTATTGGTAACCAGAAATTAACATCTGGTAACTGTCACACAGGAATATATTCTGTGTAACACTGAAGAAATTACAAGTCTGTTACTATAATTACTGTCTTGAGTGGTATAGAACAGAATTTTCTTGATATCAAAAACAGACAGATGATTCTACTATATAATTACAAAGGGCTAAGGAAGTAGTCACCCTCCTAAAATTTAACAATCTAATTTCTTTAGATAACTACATACAGATTCTAACTCCTACAATTAGAGGAGTTTAACTCTATGGATCCTACTAACATTGTGTTTTGTCTCTGCCCTTTGTCCAACTTCTTTGGGGGAAACAAAAGATGTTTTTATTGACTCAGTTCTTCTTATCAATTCTTTAAATTAAATATGCGTTTCTTTTGTAAATTTATTTAGGGAAAAAAGACTTCATATAAAAAGTTCCTAAGGAGTATACAAACCAAATAATACTGTCTATTAGCCTTTCGGAAATGAAAAATATGACCTATAAAAGCATATAAAGATTCCTTCTACTCCTCACTCCCGCCACACATTTTTTCAAATTTCAAATTCCAATTCAGTTATCAGAGGGAAAATATCTACTGAAAGCTATCTGAAAGAAACATATAATACTTTATGTATAAATATATTTTCATTATATGTGCCATTCATTTAACTATAAGTAACTACTATGTGCCACTCTCTGTGTTAGTTGCTAAGGTAGGGAGAACAAAGATAAACAGCAACCACATTATTTCAACATACTCCTATATCTCAATGGATCCACAATCTCTAAAGTAAGAGGACTTTTTGTTACAGGGTATATAGTAATGACCATCGAAGATATCTTACTCATATCTTCCTACAAACCCTCCATAGAGTGTCTATCCAATGTTACATGCCACTACTCTAAGTCTTAACATTATACTATATTCCTGAGCTCTCAGGACATGAGTAAGATACATCCCCTTCTGATCACATATTTCTTGGATGATTTCTTTCCTGTCCCATCTTGAAGACAAATCACCACTGATGATACACTGTTTTCCTTATGTCTACGACTGTATGTCTCTGGCTTTCAATGACAGACAATTTTGATTTTTTGGAGTCTATAGGTGATCCCTAATTTGCAACCACATAGCAACACTGAAGGAATACTGCTGTTAAAAAAAATAGTCCTAGATTTTAGGTATTGGCTTATAGTAATGACTTCATAGCTCTGCACAATTTCTCAAATGCAATCCAATTAACCTTTTTCTTCTTATTTGGTTCTGGACCCAGTCATATTCTTCGTATTGTGCCTGCCCAAGATACACAGTACTAACCATTGTTAGCTAACTAACAACTGTTCAGATTATTTGTTTTTTCCCCCCCAACATGTATAGTAATGTATCATAGGAACAATATCTATCCCACAAAGGCTGGACTGGCATTTCCTTAAAAAGATTCTGAAACTGGACAGCTAGATGATGCAATTAATAAGAGCACTGGTTCTGGAGGTGGGAGGATATGAGTTCAAATGTGGCCTCAGACACTTAACATACATTAGTTGTATGACTCTGAGCAATCGTTTAACCCCAATTGCCTAGTGCCCTGTCCCCCCAAAAAGATAGTAAAACTGTCCACAGGATTTGACTTAACCAGGACATGAAGCTACAAATAATTGATACAGATTCCTGGTGGCCTACATACAAAAGACAGATAACTTGGAAGGAGTCAGGAGTTCCTCCCTCCGGACTGTGTTACCATGGCAAATGCAGAGGTTGAGAGATGCATCCAATTAAATCAATGCTGTATCTTTAATGAATGTCCTTTTTTTATTATGGCTAAGTAAACTTCCTTTGTTAACTTCTAGATGTTCTATAGGTCTCTCATTTCATTCCAGTTTGGATCCCGAACCACAGGACCAGCATGAGTAAGTCATGGTCTGCAACATAAGGTTGAATTCTTTTAAGTGGTTGTGAATGTCACGTAAGAGGCTCTGAAGTGTTCCAGTCTGATGCAATTAGCACAATATTATTTACAGAGAGATGCACATGAAGTAAGTACCTCACAATCTGCAGAGAATCCCTCTTCCATTTGTAATCTGTACTGGATATACTCTAAGACAGAGGCAATCACCTCAGTAAACATATATCTCTGTTTCATGGACGACCAGAGAGTAATAATCAAAAGATAACTGAAACAAGTGACTTCTAATGTTGTATTTATTAAGGAATCATCTATGATCTTAAAAAATGAATGAGAGACATCTTGTTGCAGGAGAACCTTTAAAATTGTATTCTGCTCGTCACCAAAACCATTTGGTATTGGCTAAGAAATAGATTAGTTGATCAGTGGAATAGGTTAGGTTCACAAGACAGAATAGTTCAACTATAGCAATCTAGTGTTTGATAAACACAAAGATCCCAACTTTTGGGATGAGAATTCATTATTGGACAAAAACTTCTGGGATAACTGGAAATTAGTATGGCAGAAATTAGGCATGGACCCACACTTAACACTGTATACCAAGATAAGATATTTTGATCTTGATATTTTGACCCATTTTGGGGTCCATGATTTAGGCATAAAGAACGAGATTATAAATAAATTAGAGGAGCATAGGACAGTTTATCTCTCAGACTTGTGGAGGAGGAAGAAATTTGTGACCAAAGATGAACTAGAGACCATTATTGATCACAAAATAGAAAATTTTGATTATATCAAATTAAAAAGCCTTTGTACAAACAAAACAAATGCAAACAAGATTAGAAGGGAAGCAACAAACTGGGAAAACATCTTCACAGTTAAAGGTTCTGATAAAAGCCTCATTTCCAAAATATATAGAGAATTGACTCTAATTTATAAGAAATCAAGCCATTCTCCAACTGATAAATGGTCAAAAGATATGAACAGACAATTTTCAGATGATGAAATTGAAACTATTTCCAATCATATGAAAGAGTGTTCCAAATTACTATTGATCAGAGAAATGCAAATTAAGACAATTCTGAGCTACCACTACACACCAGTCAAATTGGCTAAGATGATAGGAAAAAATAATGATGAATGTTGGAGGGGATGCGGGAAAACTGGGACACTGATACATTGTTAGTGGAGTTATGAACGAATCCAACCATTCTGAAGAGCAATCTTGGATTATGCCCAAAAAGTTATCAAACTACGCATACCCTTTGATCCAGCAGTGTTCCTATTGGGCTTATATCACAGAGATCTTAAAGAAGGGAAAGGGACCTGTATGTGCATGAATGTTTGTGGCAGTCCTGTTTGTAGTGGCCAGAAACTGCAAACTGAGTGGATGACATCAATTGGAGAATGGCTGAATAAATTGTGGTATATGAATGTTATGGAATATTATTGTTCTGTAAGAAAAGACCAGCAGGATGAACACAGAGAGGCTTGGAGAGACTTACATGAACTGATGCTAAGTGAAATGAGCAGAACCAGGAGATCATTATATACTTCAACAACGATACTGTATGAGGATGTATTCTGAAGGAAGTGGATTTCTTTGACAAAGAGACCTAACTCAGTTTCAACTGATCAATGATGGACAGAAGCAGCTACACCCAAAGAAAGAACAATGGGAAATGAATGTAAACTGTTTGCATTTTTGTTTTTCTTCCCGGGTTATTTTTACCTTCTGAATCCAATTCTTCCCGTGCAACAAGAGAACTGTTCGGTTCTGCACACATATATTGTATCTAGGATATACTGGGACATATTTAACATATATAGGACTGCTTGCCATCTAGGGGAGGGGGGGTGGAGGGAGAGAGGGGAAAAATCAAAACAGAAGTGAGTGCAAGGGATAATGTTGTAAAAAATTACCCTGGCATGGGTTCTGTCAATAAAAAGTTATTATAATAAAAAAAAAAAAAGAGAGAGAGAGAGAAATTGTATTCTGCTCTACATACATGATTTTCTTGATCCAACAATAAAAAAGTATAGTGGGATCTTGGATTCTCTTTCTTTCAAACAACAGTATTTCTCTTAAGATACTGTCTGCTATTGAATAGTGTTCAGCTAAGCTTGCTTGTTCACTTCTTCCCTTCCCTATCATTAAGATACCCTTGATATGCATGCATACCATTATAAAGATTTAATAAAAAAAAAGAAAGCTATTGATCTATTTGTTTATGCTTTTCCTAAAGGAGTAATAACCACAGGAATTTTTTTCCTGCTTGCTTAGTATCTTCTCTTCTTTCAGCTATTTTGAAAATCAATTTTTTATTGCCCACAAAAGTGTGGCACCTTCAACATACATTTCCTCTCTGCATATTTGGTTTAGTCCAGTTGCTTTTTCTGTGTTTGTTTTCTTTATTGACATATTTACACTTTCTTATGCATCATTTATACTTCTTATGCTATCAGGGACCATAATGTTAAAAGTTCAAATGTCATAGTTCTATTGTAATTGATGAAAAAAATTTAAATAGAAATTTTGGCATCTTTTCAATTCTTCATATCTTTTTTATTCATCCTTAGGTGCTGTTGAGATGATTTCACATAACTGAGTCTCTCATTTTCTGCAAATTCACATATCTCTTTCTACTATTTCTCACTGTTTTATAAGACAATACTGTTCATATTCTTCCACCTTTTTTTCTCTTTAAGGTTTTACATGAATTTACAATCTAAATTAGTATTATCCTTGGCTGGCCACATCCTTCCATTTTGCAAGCAGGCCAAAAGTTTGCTGAATAATGCAGTTTCTAGACTTAAAATCTATTTATCCACATTTATGTTGATTAACCCTCCATGGGGAACAGCAACAGATTAAGTTCCTATCTTTCTCCTCTCCCTCTGTCTTATTCCTCCAAATTATATTATTTCTTACCACTCCTTTTAATCATTTCATTCCTCCATTCTTCTCTAATTCATAAGTATGGCTAAGACATCAATTTCCTCTTGCAGTAGTTTTGACTACTGATAACCTGCTTAACTATACATTACCTTCTACACCACTGAATCCCTCAGCCCTTTGTTCTCTGCCTTACTAAACCCAAACTCTTGATTACCTCTCCCATCTTCCTTCTCCGTTCCTATTTGCATGCTGGTGACGGAAGTCATATTATGTTGATTCATGTTATTATCTAACTTCAGCTTGAGCCCTCAAAGGCTCATGAAAATTGCCTGATTGAGTCTTTATTATGTTTCTTAGTGTGAATGTTCCGAATGTATTTTTCTTCTCAAATACCTTGTACCCTTGCAATCTGCCTTCTAAACTTACTATATGGAAACTTCTCTCTGAAGTTGCTAATGACCTTTTAATTGCTGGTCTTTTATAAGCACTCATTCTTTTTTTGACATTTTTGCATTTGGGATACCATTCACTATCCTCTCCTCATGGATATTTTCATTCATTTCATTATTTCATTCCCCACATTCCTCTACCATTCCAAGATATTGCCCTTGGTTTTTTTCCCCCCTTACCTGTCTCAACAATTCTTCTCATTTTGAAGTGGATATACTAAAAGCAATCCAAACTCAATCTGGCCAAAATAGGACTTAACTTTCCTATGAAAATATCTGCACCAAGTTTCTTTATTTCTGCTTATGGTATCATCATTCTTTCAGTCATTCAGGTTCACAAAATTGTCCTAAATTCTTCACTCTCCATCTCTAATCAGTTGCCAAATTGCCTACATCACTCTAGTTCATGCTCAGGACTTTGCCACCATGTTTCAGCTGCCTTCTCCCTGAAGCATTTTCTCTCATTAGTAAGTTTCTCTCAGAACCTCCAGGGGAAGGAAAGGAATTCTTTTTTATTTTTAGCTTTGTATTTCCAATAATCAACACAGTCCTTTGCATAATGGAACTCAATAAGTGCTTGTTGAGTTTAATAATTAGTAGTTGTTCTGTCTACTCTCATTTTTCATTGTCAGCTTATTTTTGTAATCTATGGCCATGACTTGCCTTCTTCTCTGTGTGAATTATAATTTCCTTCTGACCTCTAGGTGACACTGATTCAAGAAGACTTAAAAGGGATTTCTTATGGTGCTGGAACACACAGATTGCCCTCATCTCTTTACCAGAATCAGATTTGCAACAGCCAAGACAAGTAGAAGCCTTATGATATGACCAATAGGATGCAAGATCTGAATATTGATATTCAGGACTGGCTACTTTTTCTTTTATTCTGCTAACCTAGAAATTCAAACTTCTGGACTCCTGGGAGTTAATGAAGCCAAATAAGCTAAAAAACATCTAAAAGAGGGTGTCCAAGAGGTTAAGAACCTTGAGTCTTTGTCCTATGATTGTAGGCTAAAGGGACTTGGCATATTTATTATGGAGAAGAGAAGACTCTGGGGGAGGCAGGAGAATTGTTTTCAGGTGTCTGAAGGGCTGTCTCTTGAAGGAAATCGACTTACTCTGTTTGATCCCAGAAGACAGATCCAAGAACAATGGATGGAAATTGCAAAGAGATAAATGTGTGCTTGATATCAAGGGAAATTTTCTAATCATTAGAAAGTATAGGTCCCAAAGTATATGTCGGGAGAGTTCAGCTCTCGATCCTCAGAAGTCTGATAAACACTTGTTAGATATGTTAGAGTAGTGATTTTTTTCCATGTACAGATTGCTTTCTTCCAGCTCTCAAATTCTGTAGTTCTGTAATCACCATCTGGATTACTTAGGGTATTTTTAGTGAGGCAAAAATAACTGTTTTGTTGGGACTACCTGGTGTCATTACTACATGTAGTCATATACTATAGCAAAGAGGATAGACTTGAGCAGTTCTTGTTTACAGAAATTTCTAATGCTGATATACTCTGATCTGGGACTACAGATGAAGGCAGGCACCAAGTTCTGATGTGTCAAATAAGGAGATAGATAGAGAAATAAGAACAGGTGGTATTGAAGACAAGACCATTAATGGTTATGGCAGCACAAGAGTGGGATGAGATCTGTCTTCCAGTCTTCAGAATGGCTTATCACACACCCAAAGAATTCATCAGGACACCATGCCTCTCATTTTGGAGACCACTGTCTAGCCAATAGCTCAAGGTACAAGGACCAATCTAGTTAAACATGGAGAAGCTTGTTATCAAGATTATACGATGTAATGGCAATGTGTTAAACAGATGAAAAATTTAAATTAATTCTTAGTCCTGTGCATCCCTACTTCTGTTTCCATAGTAACTGTGGCATAGCAGAAGAAATAGAGGTACAGAACTATAGATTATTCAAAGGAATCATGCTTGTACATCATGAATACTTCCTTCAGGAATTTCAAAAATTTTATCTTGCATTACTCCCATTTGAACATTAAGAAAAAAAGCACAGATCTGATCTAAATGCATTTTTTTTTTGACAAATATGTTTGTTTATATACTGTTTTTTTTTCAAGCAGAACATAAGCTCTTTAAAGTTAAGACTTCCACTTCTGTCTTTGTATCCACATTACCTGGAGCAGTGCCTAACATATAATATTTGCTTAATAAATGTTTTTTGACTGACACTACTAGAATTCAATAAATCTCTTTCGAATTAAAGAAAGTTGAAAGCTATGGGACATGAAAAACACATCAAAAAGAATGACACCATAACAAGGCCCCAAAAGACTGACTCTAAGACCAAAGGACCATAGATTTAAGGCTGGAAGTCACCATATGGAACATCTAATCCAATATTCTCATTTTATATACACAAAGACTGAGTCTATGAAAGGTCAACCAACTTGTTCAAGATTATAGAAATTCTTAGAGGAAGATACAAACCCATGATCTTTAACTCCAAATCCAGTGCTCTTTCTGTACCACCCTACCTCCCAGGGTAAAAAACAGCTAGTATATAATATGGAAATCATTTCAGAGTTGGTTGTTTATATGCCGTCCATTCATTGATTGATTACAACAAAGGTAAAAATCAATAAGTTAAGGAGGAGAAAATACTGCATATAATTATAGCAGCTTCACCCCAAACTACATACAAGTTGTTGACTGAAAAAAAATGGAAAACAAGTAAAAGCAGAAGCATTGCCTCTATTACCAGTTTAATTGAAACAAAGCTTTTATCACAGTAAAAGGCCAAAAGAGGTACCATACATATTTGGAAAATCAGAAGATTATACACAGTATCACCTCACAAAACAAGTTGTCTAAAGACAGCAAGCTGTAAGAGCTTACTAAGCCAGATCATCCTGAGCCACATGCATAAGAAATTAGATGGAGGATAGCAAATGGACATTAGCTGGAGCAAAATTGCTTAAATTTGTATGGAGCTCTACAAATGTGACACTGGGTAAAAGTCACTGAAGCCTGTTTGCTTCCTCATATGTGACATAGGCTAGAGAAGTAAATGATAAACTACTCCAGTATCTTTGCCAAGAAAACCCAAAACAGGGTCATGAAGAGTCAAATGTGATTGAAACAATTCAACAATAGGGAATAGATGTCCTAAAGACATCTCAAATTTGCTATATCCAAAAGAGAACTTATTACCACTTTGTGTATATAAAATTAGAATGTTGGATTAGATGATCCATATGGTGACTTCCGGCTTTTAAATCTATCGTCCTTTGGTTTTAGGGTCAGTCTTTTGGGCCTTGTTATGATCATTCTTTCTGATGTGTTTTTCATGTCCCACAGCTTTCAACTTTCTTTAATTCAAAATGTCCCTATTTCTACCAAAGACACCGCCATTCTTCTAGTCACTCAGGTTCATAACTCTCTATTACCTTCAACTCTTCCTTCTCCTCACCCCACATATTATCAGTAGCCAAAGCTTGCCATTCCTCTTTCATCTCTCCTATCCAATTCTTCTTTTCTCACACATAGATGCCTGCATGTGAGGATGAGTGACAACTTCTAAAGCATAAAACTCCAGATTTTTTTTTTTTTTTTATCAAATTGCTTCTATTATATTTGGGCAAAGACTTGTAGACAACCAATATGGTTTAGCCTGAGTTGCTGATATTGTAGATCACTCTCCCTACTGAACTGTGTTATACTGAGAAAATACATTAATAATAATTAATATTATATATTAATATATAATATCTTATATGTTATAAGAACATAATATATGTTCTTATAGACATAGGATATCCCTAGAAATTATTTTTTCAAATGTGCTATGAGAGAGGACAACAACTTTTCAAAAATAAAGGGTCAATGTTGCAACTTCTGCTCTTCTGGCATTATATTTGGGCTATATGTACATGTGTTCACAAATATATCTAGATGACTAAATTTTTATTTTTCTGAGACACCACAATTATAAAGTAAGGAAAGGTATATTAACTTTATAGGTGGAGGTGTTCAGTTGCAGATAATGGTTCTTAGAAATGGTGGTGAATAGACTATTGTGTGTGTGTGTGTGTATGTGTTTGTGTGTATGTGTGTATGTAGATAGATAGGAGGAACTTTGATCCTAGCCATGTGTTATGCTTAGTAGATATACCACAGGCTGAGGACCTCTAGCCTAGGAATCGATTCCTCTGATACCCAGAAGCAGAGTTGAGCTTCAAAGATTGGCATAAGCCATGACACACAAGATGAACTAAATCTTGTGATCATATCTCGTTCCATTCTTATTAGTGTATCAACACAGTCATTACTATGACAAACTATAAGTGATTCTTATTTAAAATAAAGTGATTCTTTAAAGTCACTGCAAACATTAAATTATTAAGTTACCAAATCATTGCTCTTAGGGGAAATACAGAGTTAGATTCCTGTAAGCTTCTTGTCACAGTATTTACTTTTGCATTTTCCAAAGTACAGATAAGTGAATTTCCTCTTTGTTTTTCTAGAATTATTGTATTGCTGATTTATTTATTTATTTGTTTTGTTTTTTTGTTGAGGCAACTAGGGTTAAGTGACTTTTCCCAGGTCATACTGCCAGAAAGTGCTACATGTCTGAGGCTAGATTTGAACTCAGATCCTTCTGAATTCAGGGCTGGTCCTCTATTCACTGTAACACCTAGCTGCCCCATACTGCTGATTTATTAACACTGAACTCATGGTCAATTGTAGCATCATAGCTCATGCTGAACAAAGCTTATCTAACAAAAAGTATTTTCTCTGTAGACACATCACAGCCCTTTGGCACTACGCTTGAGAGACGCTTTAAACAGTAAAATCAACAACAAAAAAGCACAAAAATGAGAAAAATGTAGCACTAAATAGAATACTTGTTTATAGAATAAGAGGTGAAACAAGAATGCACAATGCTACATTGTTTGACCTCAGCAGGGAACATGGCCAATATGGCAACTAATTTTTTTTTTTTTTTACCCTTGTACATATGACAATAAATGACAAGTATCTCAAGCATTGACTTTGGGGTTACAAACAAACTTTAGCAAGTAGGCACATTTACAAATATGGAATCCACAATAATGATAATGAGGACTGATTATGCTTTGCTTTGGCAAAGAAACAGGTGCCATGCTATATGCTAAAACAGAACCAGTGCAATTAGAAGGAGGAGGAAAACCAATTTCTGCAATTTAAAGTATGGCACAAAATAGTAAAGCTTACATTTATATAGAAGGTTATCCAAGAAAATAAAATTTGGCATAAATTCTACCTTAGGAAATAAATAACTCCTATAATATAGCTTTTACTGTGTTTGCCACACATGTTTTATGTTGTTTTTGGTAAGTAGCCAAGAGTTTTTCTAGAATGTCATTCTTTTTATAATATTAAGAAACTGCCTCACTGTACTCTAATACCTCTTTCCTCTGACTGAAGAGCTGGAAGGCCTAGTAATAAACTCCTCTCAAAGTCTCCCTTTGTAGAAAGCTCAGAATTTTGCAGCTACCCTCAATTCCCAAGAGCTGCACTGCAGGCTTTCCCCAGCTTCCCTTTGTGTATGTCTTCCCCCAGTAGACTGTAAGTTCCCTGAGTGCAGGGACTCTCTCTTTCTCCCTCTCTCTTTCCCTCTCTGTCTCTGTCTGTCTGTTTCTCCATCTTTCTCTCCCTCTCTCCTTGTTTTTTCCCTAGTTTTCTCTAGCACACAGAGGGAACTTAATAGAGGTTTACTGATTACTGACTAATAACAATACATAGCATATATATAGACCTTTAAAGTGTGCAAAACAATTGTTCAAGGTAGCTGGGTGGAGTTAATGCAGAGCTTTGGGCCTAGGGGGAGGAAAAATCATCATCCTGAGTTCAAATATGGCCTCAGACATTTACTAGCTGTGTGACCCTGGACAACTTCTTTCATCCTGTTTGTCTCAGTTTCATCATCTGTAAAATGAGTTGGAGAAGCAAATAGCAATTAATTCCAATATCTCTGCCAACAAACCCCTACATGGGATCATAAAGAGCCTGAATTTATATGTTTTAGCATATACCTGAAAACAATTGAACAATAATAAAAATACATGTTATTTCATTTAATCCTCACATCAGCTCTGTAAGGAAGGTACTTTACACATAATGAAACTGAGGCTGAGAGAAGTTAAATGACTTGCCCATAGTCATACTGCCAGTAAACATCTCTAAGACATTTGAACTCAGGGCTCACCAACTCCAAAGCCAGTGCTTTTATCCGTCATATCACTTAGCTGTCTTATCAATACTTTTAATTTTTCATATATTAAGTGAAATTCCTCTAAAAGTAATAATAATTTCTATTTCCACTGTCACATAATCTCCATCAGGACAATTTCAGCCTCTCTCCATTTATGCTACAGAGAAAAGCATTTTGATACAAAATGCCCTTTGCACATGCAATTCATGGCAAAATAAGATCCTGAGTGAAGGCAAAGTTATCATGGGTATTATTACTAATGAATTCTATAGCACTCATAATTTCTGGATACTTGCATTTTATTTTACCCAATAATCCTTTTTGTTTTGGGGAAAGACCACAGACATCAGATTCCTTTGACCTCATTCTGCTAGATTTCCTAACCACAATAAAAACAATATAATCTGAGTTTCAAATGCTTTGAAAAATATAATATCATAATATAAAGATTATTAAAAATAAGAGGAGAAAATTATGTAATACCTCCTCTTCTTCATCACTGTGATGGATCTATGATCTCACTGAAATACATGCTTTCCATGTATCACAACTGTTGTCCATGTATAGGGAGGAAAATGGTACAGTAGGAAAAGTATCATATTTGTAATCAGAGGACGTGGTTCTTAATTCTGCCTTTGCCTGTGTGATATTGTGCTCAGTTTCTTCCAATTCTCCAAAGGTACCTTTATCTTCCTCAATTTAGAGTCCAATTCATTGTCTAATTTCAATAGTTGTTCAACTGGTAGCTTAATTCACCAGATCCCTTCAAGTGGACAATTGGAATTTTTTATCTACTTGATTTTTTCCTATATGTAGAGTTGGCTGAATCTTTTGAGTGTTAATTTCTACAATGTTCTAGAGCTTGCCATAATCAGCAAAACAGCATTTACAAACTGAGTACTTGGATGCTATAAAGAATCCCTCTTTAATTTGGATTTATTGCTGGGCATTCTCCATAATAATGGCAAATTGGCAGAAGAGCCACATTTTTATTATTTGGCATAAAAAGGGCAAAGGTAATCAGCTCTTTTGCTCTTTACCCAGTCTAAATCCTACCCCTAGGATTTACATGGAGAGCATACTAAAGAGACATCAGCTTGGCAACAAAGGTCAAAGCTATAGTTTTTCTTGTAGTAATATATGGCTATGAGATTTGGACTATAAGAAAAGCTGAGTGCTGCAGAATCAATGTTTTTAAATTGTGGCACTGGAGAAGACCTTTGACAGTCACTTGGACAACAATGATCAATTGAGCAAATCAGTCTTGAAGAAATTAATTCATGTAATTCACTGAAAGTGAATATTAAATTTTTTGGCTACATTCATTGGAAAAGACCCTGATGTTGGGAAAGATTGAAGGCAAAAGGAAAAGGGGATGGCAGAGGATAAGATGGATAGATAGCATCATGAAAACAATGAACATAATTTGGATAGACTTCAAGAAATACTGGAGGATAGAAGGGTCTGGTGTGCTCTTCTCCATGGGGTCATAAAGAGTCAGATAGGACTGATTGACTGAACAAATTGACTGAACAACAGCAGCAGCAAATGAGAGGAATGATTAGGCATTGTGAAGAATCTTTTTATCACAGCTTTACCAAGCTCCTTTGCTGTTTGGCTAAGAGAAGACCTTCAGAACGATTAGCTGGAAGGAGGGAATGATGATAAGGAAAATGAATTATCTGAGTATGATTCAGAAAAGATTTAGACTGAGAGACTCAGCAGTTGGAAAGACAGACTCTTCAGAGGTCAGCAACGTTTTCATCTCATAGCTTGAGTGTCAAATCTAATCTGTTTTTGTACAGCCCTACAAGATGAGAATAATTTTTACAATTTTAAATACAATAAAACTTTATTTTAAAATGCAAAAGTCATTCTTAGATCACAGGTTCAAAAATAGGCAATTGTCAGGATTTGACAGGAGACTCCTGGTTTTCTTATTTTTGCTTTAGAAGGATAGGCTTAAAAATGCCTAAAGGTTTACTTAATTAGCTAACAAGCTAGGTCAAGTTGCAGTCAATCAATAAACATTTATTATGCACCTGCTTTGTGCCTGGCAAGGGCTAAGCACTGGAGTTAAAAATATGGAAAATAGAAAAATAGTCCTTGTCCTCAAGGAGTTTACAATCTAATGAAGGAAGACAGTACACAAAAGGAACATGAAAAGCTGGGGGAAGGGTGGTGAGAAATGTACTGGACTAAGGGACATGGTGGAAAAGTCCAAAAGGAGTGCAATCAGGTGAGAAATGAAATGTTCTGATCCAGGTTCTTTTCTTAAGTAAAGTTTTGGAGTTTATGGTTGTTCAGAGAGACAAAGAGTGATGATATGTAGTTTCAAGGCTTGCAAAATGGCTTGTCTGACTCCCCTACAGAGTCCCAAAGTAGTACATATCAGCAAACATTTATTAATGCTTTTAATGTACCAGGCAGGCAGCTAGGTGGTTCAGTGGATAGACCACTGGGTCTGGAGACAGGACAACCAGAATTCAAATTCAGCCTTAAGATACTTACTAGCTGTGTGGCCTTGGGCAAGTCACTTCACTCTGCCTCAGTTTCCTCAACTGTAAAATGAGCTAGAGAAGGAAATTGCAAAGTACTGGTACCATTACCAAGATAATCCCAGATAGGACCATAAAGAGTCAGATACAACTGAAATGACTGTAGGCACTCGTCCCTCTCTATAAGTGATAGATCTGGTAGAGAGTTATTCCAGCAGCAAAGATTTCCTGGATCTTGGATTTTCAGCTGGAAGGGACCTTAGAGGCTATCTTCCTTTAAGATAAGGAAATCCAATAAGAGGTAAAAATTGAAGCTTCATTCTCTCACTTGAAAGTCAGTGGGAGTTTTTCCCATTTCACCACACTGTTTCCATTAGAAGTCACAATTAAAGAACAGCTGTTGGTACCAGAGAGCAGCTGTCCAGACGCCCAGCAGAGAGCAGAATGACAAGTGACTAAGGGAACACAGGCTCCCTGCTTCCTCCAGCCAAAAGCTCACCAATGATATCAGCAGAGGACACTGATGGCTCTTCAGTCCTGGAAGCTGGACACACGTGCTCTGACTGTAAGTGTTCTTGCCATGTCTACCCCTTCACACATATTCTCCTAGCCACACATATTCTCTGGGTGAATCCCTCCTTCTCTGGTGGAGTGGTAATATAGGGACACAAAGATTTACTTCACCTTTTGCCCACTGTTGGATGAAAAGTCTTTTGCTTTGAACTGTGTCCTCTATAAAAGTAAAACACACTTATAGGGGTGGGAAGGAATCATGGGCATGATTTGATATTGATCTATAATGTGCTTTGAATCTGGGAATAGCTTTCAGGGTCTCTTGGGGAAGCAGGGGCTTAGGACTCTCTTTGGTAAGTAAACATACTCTCATTTTATGCCATGTTTAATATTAATAATCAGAGAAACTTATCTGTAGTCTTTCAAGAAATCTTATATAACAGAAAGGTCATAGGATCATAGATATAGAGATGGAAGGGACTTTGAAAGTCAACTAATCCACTCTCAGTTTACAAAAGAGAAACTAAACCCCAATGGATATGAGAGGACCGACTTGTCCAAGACCTCAAAGGAGGAAGCAAGATTTAAATGGAGGTATTTTGATTCACTTGAGTTCAAATCCAAAGTTGTTGGGGTTTTTTCATAGCACACTTTTTATGCATATATGATTCTTTGTTATAATTCTTCATTGCTTTTGGAAAATAAAACATTTTTAATGTCTTTAAAAGATAGTCACAGCTATTCTCAGCAATACAATGATTCAAGATAATTCTAAAGGACTCATGATGAAAAATGCTATCACTTCAGAGTCCTTCAGAGAAAGAAATGAATGCAGATCGAAGCATACTATTTTTTGCTTTATTTTTTGTGGGCTTTTTTTGTCTGTGTTTTCTTACACAAAATGTCTAATATGGAAATATGTTTTACATGATTGCACTAAACTATATAAAAATGCTTACCATGTCAGGGAGGGGAGGAAGGGAGAGAATCTGGAACTCAGCATTTAATTTAAAAAAGTTAAAATATTGCTTTTATATGAAATTGGGAAAAAATAAAATATTTCTAAAAATGAAATATATAGTCAAGTTTTCTTTTTTAAAAAAAAGTTATTCTGATTTTAATCACCTAGGAAGACTAAAGTATGAAAAGGAAAGAAAATGGCAATAAGCTGAACTAGAAGATTTTTAGTAAGTATATAATGATTAGATGCAATGCATGGTAGAAGGTCAGTACTGACTGCACTTACATGCAAAATGCTCTGTTCTAACTCTTTATTTGCATTTCTATTACTAAAATCATTTCCTAATAATGAAGTTGCTATAAAAGAAGCTTCATTACTAAGAAATCACCCTTATATAAGTAGTGTTATTATAGGTTTGTTCCTTCCTAGGAACTTTTATTATGATGATACAAGTTATATATCATCATAATAGAGCTTACATTATAATACTAATTGTATAATGCTGTGTCAGGTTGTAGCAACTCTAATACTGTAGGCCTTTTAATAAAGTATTAAAATGTTTCTGTAATAAGGTTACCAAGAATGCTAATACTTTAGGGAAGATTGAACTCACTGATGGATAATGTTTGTATCAATGGTTATACACGCTCTACCAAGAAGTAAAAACTCCTCATATATTTTGCAAAATGTAGTGTGAAAATGGCTCTCATGTGGCATATGTCCCACTTCTGTTTCTGTTAACAATTGAATACATAAAATCAGGATGCCAATTTTAAAGTTATTAACGTCTTTAACCCTTTTACTTATGTCCTTGGTCCCATCCTTTTCTGTCTCTTCCAGAAACTTGTCCCTTTGATCATTCCTGGCCCCTCTTTATTTTTAATTCCTCTAAATCCAGTGGGTCTTTCCCTGATGTTTAGAAGCATGCTGAGGACTAGATCTCTCCCATATTTAAGAAAAATAAAACAAAACCCTTCACCTGTCCTAACATCTTCCTCAGGCTATCACCCTTCATAGCCTGAGGAAAAAATTGTCTATTCATCACTTCTTTTTTCTCAAGTGCCCCTTACTTCTCAATTTCTAGTTCATTTCTGTCACCTGTCACTCAATTCAAACCATTCTGCCTAAGGTTGACAACAATTTATTTACTGCTAAATCCAGTGGTTCTTTCTCAATCCTCATCTTGATATCTCTCCAGCTTTGTTACTACTGACTTTTCCCCTCTATCATGGTACTCCTTCTACCTGTCTGATCACTCTTTCTTTTCCCATAGACTCTCCATCCATCTTTGATCATCATGATATAGTGTATTCCAGGGCTCTGCCTGGGCTAAGATCCTGAAGGGGACCTCTTCTTCTCCTAAATGGATATACTAATATTCATATTCTGAAGCAGCAACTTGACATTTCCATCTATACCTCTCAAAGTCTTCTAAAACAACATATCCAAAAGAGACCTCATCTTCTTTCTCCCTCTATTCACTCTAAATTCTAACTTTCCTCTTTCTGTCAGGGACAGCATCAATTCTTCAAATAATCCAGAGACATCCTCAGTGCCCCACTCTCACCCCCACATATCCAATCAGTTCCCAAATCTTGGGATTCTATCTCTATAACACTTCTCACATATGCCCCCTTGTCTCCAGTAATGTAGTCACCACCCTAGTTCAGGCCCTCATCACTTCCAGCCTTAAATACTGCAATGGTCTCCAATGGAGCATCCCTGTCTCCAACTGCTCCCCTCTTTTGTCCATCTACAACAAGGCTGCTACCTAAATAATGTGCTTAAAGTACAGGTTTACTCATGTTATTCCCTTGATCAATATAATTCAAATTTAAACCCTTCTGTTTGCCATTTAAACCTGACCTAACAACCTGGCTCCAATCTATCTTTTCCGACTTATATTCTTCCTTTTATGTGTTCTATGGTCCAGCTAGTCTAGCCTTCTTGCTATTCCTCCCATGTGACAATCTGCATCTATTCTACATTCCTTTGCACATTCCCTCATCACTTATACTTTTTAGAATCTCTAAGTCCTGATACAATCACCCCAGAGAGTAGTTTGGAAGTATGCCCAAAGGACTACAAAACTATGTACATCCTTTAATCTAGCACTACCACTACAAAGTCTACATCCTAAAGACATACAGAAAAGGGGGGAAAGACCTATTTGTACCAAAATATTTATAGCAACTTTTTTTGTGTGTGTGTGATGACTAAGAATTGGAAACTGAAAGAATATCCATCAATTGGGGAATGACTAAACAAGCTGTAGTATATGGTTGTAATATTCCATTACATGTGACAAGCAGAATAATTTAAGAAAAACCTGGAAAGACTTATGTGAACTAGTGCATAGTAATCTGAACAGAAGCAAGAGGACATTGTACATAGTAACAGCAATATTTTTCCATGACTTATTCTCAGCAATACAATGATTTAAGACAATCCCAAGGGACTAATGATGAAGCATACTATCTGCCTCCAGAGAAAGAACTGCTGTTCTCTAAATACAGACTGAAGTATGCTATGTTCACTTTCTTTTTTTCATTCTTCTTCTTTTTGTTCAAATCTTCTGGTGCAAAATGACTAATATGGAAATGTTTTACATGATTACATATGTATAACCTATATCAGATTGATAACCCTCTCAGGGAGGGGAGAAGGGAAGGAGGGCTAGAATTTAGAACTCATAATTTTTTTTAATATTAAAAAATATTTTAACATGCAATCAGGGGGAAAATAAAATGTTATAAAAAAAAGAATCCCTTGTTCCACTCAAAGCTCAGTTCAAGTACCACCTTCTATTATGAAGCCTTTTCTAATCTTCCTTCCCTTCTGCTGCTAGTACCTCCCCCTCCAAAAAATGCCATATTTATTTTGCATATATATATTGATGTAACTGCTTAGTTCTCCCACCTGGTCTCATGCAAGTAAGTATCTCAAATGTAGGACCTGTTTCATTTTTGTCTTTGTATACATAATGCCTAATACAGTGTCTGGAACATAATAGGTATTTAATATAAACTTGTTGATTGTTGACTGATTAAGGGTTATGGAGATCATTTCAGACACATGCTATTTTAGGAAAGAGAAAGAGAAAAACCAGTATACCTATGCTACCAATCCTATATACAGGGATGAATAAGTTCCACAAAGCAAGGGGAAAAATGGAATTGCTGTATGAAAGGATGAACTTTGTTTTCTCTCCTTGTGGACCTTGATAGGAAATATGATATAGATTTACAAAGATACTTTAGGATGTTAGTCTTTATTACAGAGAACATAATGGCATTTTTGAGTTACAAAAGGAAGTTAATACAGTCCTCTGTTCTCACTAGAGAATTTCTGTGGATTGGTTCAAATGTTTGCTTTTTTCATTTATACTTAAATGGTGTCAAGCACAGCTGTTGTCTCTACTGGAAACACGTACAGCCCTTCTACCACCAGAGCCCGCCAGAGTGCCGTCAGAACTCGTATTTCTGTGCAGATCTTAGAAATTCTCTCAAACACATCTCCTACTGCATGGAATAGGAATAAAGGTATATGGAGACCAATCTGTCTGTCTGCCAGGGATCCTTAACATGGAGCATGCTGAGAAGTGCTGCCCAGTAGCGGCTTGGTCATAATCTTATTCTCCTTCTTGAAATTGTGACAAATGTCCTTTTATTTATAAAATCTATGGTATTCTTTATTTGCTACTTGCTTGGGTGGGAGGTAGAAGTAGCTGGATTGACTTGACAATGATTTCAAAGAATGTAACAGACAATGGAAACTTAAAATCTGCCAGGCAAATTTCCAGATTCAGTGTTTCTAGGTTTGTTTTAATTCTGACTATTCAATTACTCCTTGTTTCAAAAGTAGAACTGAATGAACCACTGAACCCTTGCCTGACAACTCTCAAGGATAGGTCTCTTTTAATGTAAAAGCAATCTAAATCCAAAAGACATAGCATTGCTAAGAGATGTCATACTGGTACCTCACCTTTTAAAGCAGCATCTGCTTTGCACTTGTTAGGGAGGGAAGATATTTCTGATGCATTAAACTGAATGACAGGCTGATCTATTATGAAAAGAGGAATCAGCAGAACAATCTAAAATAACTAAAAGAACAAAGTAAGGGTCCATAAAAATAAAGGTGTGTAGGGCATTCCTAAAGTGTTAGTCAAATACATATACCAGAAGGCAGAATGAGATTGGAGTCTGATGTTGCTCAGAGCTCTCCCACATGCAATCTACCTTTCAATTTGTCACCCACGACAGCTATACTGAGAAGTGAGCTACATCAGTGGAATAGCAGCTGAGTGCACATAGTTTGTAGAATGACATCATCTAGTCTATCAACTTTGTTTTACAGAGAAGGAAACTGATGCTCAAAGAATTTAAGTAACTTTTCCCAGGTAATATAAGGGGAATAATAATGGGAGTCTTTGACCAATTTGATGAGACTGCCTAATCAATTCAGGCTGATGCTAACATGACATTTGGTTTCCCTTTAGGAAATCTTTGTACTATAGAAAACTCTTTTGGAGGTTATATCCTGCTTTGTGAGACAGAAACAGGCCAGCAAAACTGTTCAAACCATGAAGGATTCTATTCTATTGATGTTGCATTTTGAAATCTCCTTATTTGAAATTTTACCTTCCCATGGTCTCTGTGTGTTAATATGTGTTATATTTTATTGTGTACTGATAGTCCTTGTAAAGCTATTTAATTCTTCTTACCAAATGAGGAGCTATGTATCTCATAATGGGAGATACCCATGTGTGCCCAATGAATAATTATTGATGACTTTAATACCCATAATTCTGCCAACCCTTCCACAAATACTCTTGTCAATAATGACTTTCTTTTTGCTCATCTATGTTTCTGAAAAGCATCCCTTTCTCTGGTTCTCTATATCTAATCAATAACCCTTAGCAATATCTTCCATATGCATTCCTTTCTTTCCATTTCTATGGCAATCTCTCGAGTTCACCTCATCAGATGGTAGCTGCAAAAGCCTCCTAACTGGCAAACCTTCATATAGACTCATCTTCTTTCAATCTACCCCCACAGAAGGTAGCAAGAGCAACAATGAATAAGACGGTCAATGTGCCAGATATTAATTTTCCCCAAATGCCACTTTAATCAATTCCCACACCTCTGCTAAGAAAATCCTTGATGGATTTCAATTGCCTGAAAATTAAAGTTCATGTTTCTTAGCTTTGCATTCTACATCTTTCCCAATCTGACACCGATCTATCTTCCCTATCACTGGTTCCCTTCATAAATCCTCCATTCTCACCAAACCGGTTTTCAAGGTCACTGAATTCATCTGCATTTTCCCCCCTCTGCCTTTGCTTACTCTTTCCCTTTCACTTGGAATGTTCTTTCCTCACCAATCAAGAACCAGCTCAAGTTCTTCTAAGTCCATTCCAAATTATAATGGTCTCTCCCCTTTCTGAACTCATTGCATGTATCATCTATAACTGTTCATTTGGCAATTGTCTTGCATTGTTATGTAACTCATATTTATCTGATATTTTTTTGAATTTATGTCATCTGTTCAGCTATGCTGTAGGTTCCTTACACAACAGATATTCAATACTTGATTATTTGGTCATATAAGCTGATACTCCGAAAAAAACAAAGTTATTTGCAACTTTCGGCAGAGATCTACAGACCTCTAGAGGACTTTTGTCTACTTAGGGTTGATAATCTGACCAAAGTGAAACACAGCTTGGCAAAAACAATCTAACCATTGCTATTCATCATTCTTATTATGAACCACAAATATGCAATCACAGGCACACAGACAATCTTTAATAAGACTGTCTGTATGCCAAATAATAATATGCTTTTGCTATCAATTGTGGTAGATTGAATACACTCTTATCTAACTTAAGCTCCACGTTAATACCTGAATCAAAAATCTCCAAAGGCAACATAATGTTAATAAAAAGTAGATAATAAACAATAATGGTGCAAGAATGTAGCCTTTTTTTGGTGCTATTAGTCACAGTTAATGCATTTTATCTCTCTCTGCTGCATCTATAACTCTCACCATCATTCCCTCATGGACTGAACTAATGATGCTTATAACCTCTCCAGACAGCCAGTCCTCTGCAGACTTTCTCAGATTGGTTAACAAAATGATATGTGCTGGTTAAATTCATGAATGCAAAGTACCAATTATGGTGCTATATATGCCTAACATATGGACATTTGTATATATAGTTATGAGGCAGGTAGGTGTGGCAGTGGATACAGAAATGGGCTGGAGTAGGGAGGACTTGAGTTCAAAACTGGTCTCACACATTTACTTGCTGTGTGACCTGGGGAAGTCCCTTAATCCTGGTTGCCTCAGTTTTCTCACCTGTAAAATGAGCTGGAGAAGAAAATGGCAAACCACTCCAGTATCTTTGCCAGAAAAATTCCAAGGGATGGGTCATGAAGAATTGAACACGACTAAAATGAATGAATACTACATGGATAGTCATGACTAATGTATTACCCTTACCATACCACCTGCTATGTATTAAGCACTTTGTGGCAATCACTGGGGATGCAAAGACAAAAATGAAAGAATCTCTCCCTCAAATCACTTAAATTCTACCAGAAGAAATGAATGTAGGTATTTGTTCATTCATTGAATATTTATTAAGTATCTGATATATACAAGTATTATGACAAATCTAAGGGATACAAAGATATAGGACACAAATTGCTTTTACAGAGTTCACAATTTAATAAGAGAGATGGTCACAAATAACCTTGATGTAAGGAAGAGGAAGATAAGTACAAAAGAGATATCTATTTGGGATTCAAACATTTCCCCTCCTTCATAGACATAAGTGAATGGATTTTAAATACTACACAATGTTAAGATAAAGTAACAAAAACTGGAAGGATATAGAGCATAGTCAACATATTGACACAACCACTAATCAGTAGGGTTGCTTTACTACAGCATCATCAGAAGTTAATGATAAAATAAATAATCAATATCTCTTTCAATGGAGGTTATTTGGACATTACTAAAATTACATTGCCCTGCTATAATACATTTGCAATTTCTCATCATGGACTTGCAAATGTGGTCTTATATTTGTTGACCTATGAAATGCAGAATCAAGCTTCTGTTCCATATCTAACCCTTTATGCAGAATGAATCAGCTAGATGCCCTTATTTTTATTATAAATCTCATGATGACAAATGCCTACTGTAAGCTATGTAGTTACAACAGCACAGGCAGTGAAATTATCAAGATTTATGGTTTTCTTTTATGGCACTACATCAATGACAGTTTTTACAAATTCTCAAATAACATTTCTTTAGAATTTCTGGTTTTCTTATATAGTTACAAATAGCTATATAATAGTCATAAATAATTATAAAACCACGCACTAAGACTATATCTCTATGGCACCTAGTTAATTAATATTACTTAATAAATATCATCATCATCATCAACACTTATTGTTGTTAATAAACCTTCACCATTTAAAATTCAGAAATCAGTACCAGTAGAAACAGCAAAAAAAAAAAAAAAAAAATTCTATTCATTATTCATGTATTGTGTGAGAGAGAGACAGAGAGACAGAGAAATGTACTATTTTCCATTCTGGGACAATTATTAGTGGGGAAAAAAAAAAAAACTAAAATGTAACCAATTGTGTAATATTGCTTATTTTAAAATCATATGCAAATGAATAGTCCCCAGCATGCTGTAAGGGGATATTATATGGAATCAGGAAACTTCATTAAACTTGGTTTACTGGGAAACTTGTAAGTATTTTTCTAATTTGAAATTGTCCAATAATAATTACCCTTTATATGCATTATTTGTCTAAAAAGCTCTCATACATATTTTTTTCATTCTCTCAGAGGAATATAGCAGAATTTCCCAGAAGCATTAGCGACATATCCATAGCAACTGTTGATATGTCTCAAAACAACTTGAGATCCTCACAATCTTCTCTAAGATATTTAGTCTCTCCCTGTTAACAGAATTCCACAATATGGTACAAAAGATTTGTGTGGCTAAGAATAGCTACCAACACACATTTTTTTTTCCCAAGTTGACTGAGCCATAATGATTTAAATCTTCTCTATCACAGCTTCAGTTAGATGTGCCTTAACAATAGTATATCAAACTGCTTTGTGAAGAAAAGATTTTAGAATCTTTTTCTTTTTTAATCACACCATTAACACTCCTGACATTTCAGAAATAATGTTTATCGATTTTGGTGTTAACACTCCCATAAATTAAGTGATGTAATGGACAGAATTATTGCGGTACTATAAAGAATGTGTCATTTAGATGGTTAACTACATATTAGGGAGGAAAAAAGCAGATTCTTGGATTAATGTAAAAATAGCCCTAGCTGTGGATGGTAAATAGAAGAGAGAAAATGACATATCCTATCACTGTGATGATATGTCTATCTTCACAATTCTTTTGTGGCTGATGATGCTATAAAAACAAACTGAACTCACAGGCTAAAAGGATGCCACTGGAATGATGGACATTCTGGACAAGGCAAAAAGGGCAGTGAAAAGATGACAGAGAACACAAAACATCTGAATTCTGTGACATTTATTCCAAGGAAATTAGTGTAAGTCAAAAGCAATGACCAGTATGGAAAGGATTAGAAAGCCAAAAATTAAAAGGAATTCAATAACAAGAAAGTATGAAAAAGTCATCAGTTTTGGTAACAATAAAGCCTTCACCAGGAACTGTCCTTGCAGAAAAGGAAATTTAGATTATAGGGTTTTCTCAGGGGAGGGGAGAGAGATTTGAGAACTGTTTTTTGCTTGTCAAAAAATTAAAAGGGCAAAAACACTGCCTAAAAGGGAAATTTTGAAAATTAATTTATTTTTAAAAAACCCCAACTATTCAAGATGTTGAACTTCTTTTTTATTATTTATTAAATTTATCAAATTATTTTTAGTACACATTGCCTTATGAATCATTGGAAGGAAAAAAAAACAGAAAAAGAAAAAAAACATAGAGAGGGAAAAAAAAAACAGAAAAAAGAAATGAACATAGCAAGCAGTATGCTGAACTTCTAAGGAGGAACCTGTACAAAAAAACTATTCAGCATGCAAAAAGGGAATATGAGTACTTTCTGCTATTACTCTCATTCTTAATTTTATAATTCAACTCAGTCTGTTTTAAACCCATAAAATGGGTATAATCCTTTTTTGGATTATACATTACAATAATCTATTATTGGCTCATATCAATTCATCAATTAATATTTATCAAGAGCCTACTATATTCCAGGCAAGTGTTTAGAAACTGACTTCTGAAGTATCACCAGAATATGAATCATCTCCCTTTTTTTGAGCTATCCAAATAGTATCTGTGAAACCCTATAAGTACTAAAGTAACTGGCTTTATTTTATCTTAAAACAAAATTTTACTGTTAAAGATCACTATATGGTTTTGATGAATCCTTTATGGCATATTGGAACATCAAAGTCTCTTTAGTCAAGAGCTCTGAAAAAAAAATTAGTACATAAATAAATAATATATGTCAGGATTCTGGCTTGAATGTGGGGATGGGCAATTATTTAAAGTCAGAAGAGGAGAGAATATATACTTAAAAGACAAAAGTTCTGAACCAATATGTTTCAGGACAATCTAATTTGGTTCTCTCTTCCTTTCCCTCTTTACTTCCAGAGAGAAGAACTAATAATAACTGGAGACGTATCTAGTATCTATAGAATATTCCTGCAATATCTATTTTCTAAATCATCAAGCTGTTCTTTAGTTTTATGGAGCAGTTTTTCAACTGTCGAGGCTCTCTCTATAGCAAGGCAATTTGATTTCTATCCTTAGCTCTTCGATTTTACATTCCATCATCACTAAACATTGATTAAGCCTACTGCATGTTCCTATGTGTTGGTTTCTCTGTGTCTCAGAAGGTCATGTTTAATACAATGCAATAATATAAAAATTTTCAGAATATGGTCATCTCTGATGTAATATTTATTAATGAGAGCCTTTGCCTTTACTTGAAAGTCCCTTTCTCCTTCCACTGCTCTCTTCATTTCCCCAACAAGATATATTAACATCTCTCCAATATACAAATTATTCTTTAACCTTAAAAATATTTTCTAAAAAGATTTATTTAAAAAACATAATTAAATTTTTAGGAGAGCTACCCTAAAGGAAAAGTAAAGATAAAAAGGGCATATGAAATAACAAGATTTAAATTATAATTTTCTAATGAGTAAATTATTTATTAATATAGACACATATTTCCACATGGATATGGTCAAGTTAATCTATCTATCTGAAGCAGCAAAATACCCTAAGAGTCAGAAGGAAACCTGTGCTAGGTACGCCACACAAATACCACTAGCTCAACCTTCCCTTAGCCCTTCTGAAGACAGTTTTGGGCCCTGAACCTATAAACTTTGGGTTCCCTCCAGATAAGTGACCCTGCTTCCAGCCTGGGCCTGAAAGCCATCACTGAGGGGAGTAATGATTTTGGAGAAAGGGCCCCATCACCAATTATTGCCCACTTGCCACCTATTAGCCACCAAGTAAATACAAGAGGCCTCTGATCAGGGATTGCTGCTTCCAAATGCAGCACAAGAAGCTATAGATCAAGAAATTAACCCTTCTACAGATGCTACTTAACAACTGCTTCTGCAAGTGCTACAATCCCTACCTTTTCAGTAGCCATAGTTACTGAATACTTGGAACATAAAACTCTTACTACCAAAGTTCTCAACATTATCAAATGACTCAGCCTCAGAGAGTATGATTTTCCAAGGAGAAACCACATCAAATAAAATTCATTACAATCTGCTTTGCCATTACATTTTAAGGACCTCTGTCCCTTTCCATCTGACTTCTAGCCGAAACCTTCTATATTGTTGTCTCTCCCATTAAAATGTGAATTCCTTGAGAGAAGGGACTGTTTTGCTTTTTTATTCTATCTCTAGTGCTTTTGCACATAAGTGCATTAATAAATGCTTGCTTATTCTTTCATTTATTCATTGATAAATTTATACCTGGTAGTAATGAGATCCAATCTATATATATATTTTTTCTAAAACAGTACTGCTTATAATTCTAATTCTAATTGCTAATTAGAATAACAAATTATTAGTAATCACAATTACACTTATTCATTAATTCACTGACCCATATTCTTTGTAAAATATGAAAAAAAAAAAAACAGTAAACTGTGAGGTAGAGGAACTAGGAATGGACCTGTTTAAAATGATTGTTTTTTGGTTCCTAAAACATACAATTACATAACCTGGACACTGTATTTGCCATACTATCATGAGTTCCATTTTATGTTTTGTCAGTGAGAGAATTTTACCCAGATTTATTTGTGCTTATTCTATCCTTGTCTTGAATTCTTTTTTTATTCAGTTTTTATAAAAATCAATATACCTTAGTTAATGAATTCTACTGAATTCTAGATGCAATAAAAGGAACCTAAGATGTCTTTATATAGTTTATCTTTCCATCCTCTATCAATATTCTTGCTACAAGTAGGTATTTATGTCTACAGAAAAAAAGATACCACCTTCAATAAACCAAATATGACTAGGTCTGCTTCATAAATTAAGTTTGATATTAAATTAAAATGAAATATTCATCATCTAATAGCTTAACAAAAGGAGATCTGCTTAGCCATAGCAGGGAAAAGACACTAAGAGATTAGGAAAAGGAGAGTCAGCCAAGAATACAGAGTTAATTCAGGTGAAAGCAAACTGCTTCTGTTCTGCCCAAGATTGTCTACCAGTCAAGCCTCAGTGTGGTGATGAGTTCTTTGTGACTTTCGGTACTCCAGGAATGCATGTCAACTACTTGAGACTTAATCCCCTGAACGAGTCAATCAAATCTCCAATGCCATTTTAGGAATTGGAAGTTGGAATAAGACTAGTTCCTAGCAGGCCTAGTCTACAAAGCAAGAGATATTGGTAAATATACCTCCTGCTACATCATCCTATCAAAGAGAACTGAATTTGTTAGACCTCAGTTCCAATCCAAGATTTGTAATTGTCCAGAAGACTTGTACAAATTATTTATTCTCTTTGGCTTTAGTGTTTCCATCTGCAAATTGGAATACAATATTTATCAATGAGAGCCTTTAGGGATAGGTTAATGGACCTATTAACTTTGGGTTCCCTCCAGATAACTGATCCTGCTTCCAGCCTGGGCCTGAAAGCCATCAGATAGAACTTGGGATCCAAATTCTATGAACTCATTTCAATGGATATCAGCATTCATTGTAAGAAATTTTTTAAAATGCCCTTCAAATATTCAATTCAATTTATTAAATATATAGTATATGCTAGAAACTGTACTAGTGCATACAAAAGCAAAACTGAAAATAATCTCTAGCCTCAAGTTGCTTAGTTTTTAAAAAATTCTTCCTTTCCTTCCTTCCTTGTTTCTAACTTATTTCCTTCTTTCCTACCCCCCTACCTTTCTTTTTTTACATTTTCAATGGATAACTGCATTAAGATAGTTCAATTAGTCTCCAACATTCATTGTGCTTCTTGGTAGTACATTTCACATTTCACCTATGCCAATTTTTAAATAATTATTGAATAACCATAACTGTTTGTTGAATACATGTACCTTGCTTTTACCCAACAGAAACTGAATGAAAATAACTGGCAAAATTCTAGGACTGCTATAATTTGACAAGGGAGCATTTATTGGTCAGCTTAGAACTGCCATGATTAAGGATTTGTAAGGCTGATGGGGGGTTCTGGGATACTTTGAGAAGAGACATATTTTTTGGGAATGAAATGTGTTGATTGGGAAGAAAGTATCTTGGGGTGAATGATTCTACTGGTGAGAAGTTGGATGAGAAAGAAGCTGGAGTCACTGAACAGACCAAAGGCATTGCAGATAATATGAATGATTGGAGTGAAATCTTTATCGCTCATACATCAGTTTGGCCTACTAAGTACTGACAAGATGGTTATACCCCAGCAAGATAGCAAGTCCAGGAGGAATATGAGAAGCTCTGGGTCTGGATTAAGATCCATGATTCAGAATCTGTAGCACAATCTACTGGAACCACTTATGGAGACTTGACAAGGGCCAACTGTAACCATAACCCTAAGCATTATTTCAGGTTGATGTGGGTGGCTTCTTGGTGGATAGAGCTTCCTTAAGCCTGACTTCATAGATGTTACCCAAGCTAAAAAACTCTTTATGTGGCCCTTTCACTTCATTACAGAATGAACATGCATCTGATTTATACCTCCCTCTTCCATAATCGTTACCCTGAGCTAACTCAAGCTGCACCTTTATCATCTGTGTGGCTTGTGTGTGTCAGATCTCAATTCTTCCTCTAATACATTTTCTCCATTTACTGTAAGTTTGAACCAACACATTTCAAAAAATGATTTGTTAATTAATTAGTAGTACATTTAATGGTAGATAAAAGTAGTCTTTAATAACTTACCAGTGATTTGCACACAAGAAACAGTTTGAAATAGGATAAGAAAAAAGAGATCAAACGATCAGGTCAAAAGGAATAACATATGTACACTCATCCCAAGGGCTTCCTTGATACTCATGACGGTTTTTTTTTCTTTCCATATGTTAACATGTTAAAAAGATCATATGTTCATCAAAGTAGTTAAATAATTTGACTTACCCTGTAAGAATTATAGGATTATAAATAGAGTCAAAGCTGAAAGGCACTTAGAGATCATTTAGTTTAATACCCTTACTTTTACTAATGGGGAGATTAAGGCTCAGAATTACCTGTCCAAGCTCACATACCTAAGTAGTAGAGATGTAATGCAAATCAGTCTCTCCAACTTCTAACCCAGTATACTTTCCATTACTATAGAGTCTGCATTGTGCCTTATTTTGTACATTATAATTATTTTATAATAAAATAGTTTTATATTAAATATGTGACATTACAAGTTATCTTTCTTTTTTTTCAGCATGCTTTTTGATAAATTTGGAAGCCTTATTTTTTTATTTAGAATTACAACTTCATTTCTATCATGTAAATTAATGGAAAGTGTGCTTTTGTTTAAAATTTGCCTGATTACCAACTTTGCAAGAATGTATCATTCAAAAAAATGAGACACATATGTATTAGGTTGGCTCTCAGCTTCCTCTTTTGCTAAATAGAGTTTCTCTTGCCTCTTTTCTCTTTGATTTTTAGTGCAATCAGCTTCCCATCATTTTTTGTACTTCTGGGAAGCACATTTCACATTTCACCCAAGCCAACTTTCTAATTATAGAAAGATAACTTGTATCTTTTGCAACAGTTTCTGTTTACTCATTACTGAATAGCCATAATGCTTATTGAATAATGTGCTAATCATTATACAGAATACACAGTAGACCTAACAAGTGAAGTGACTTGTATTTTTAATTAACATAGAATATAACTGAAGCAGGTGTTATTTCTGCACACAGGGAGATCTCTGGAGTGTTAGTTACCATCTAGTAAACAACTATGCAGTTCCTGCCCTCTCCCTGCCCACTCTGTGTTCTTTCTCTGCTTACTTTGCCTTGAACCTGATCATACAGATCATGACTCTTACTAGTGGTTCTCAAGTCCTTTCAAAGAACTGTTCTTTACCTTTCCTGTCTTCTTGGCACTTTTGAAACACAAGCCTGGTACCTCTAGACTCTTGCGCTGAATATATCATAGCTCAGCTCTTTTCCTCTAGCTCAAAACTACTTGCTCTGCAGTATTCCTATCAATAGGCAGCTCCGGTTGTATCCTCTCTGTAGGGCCTCTCCCCATGCCCAAAAAGTGTGCTGGTCTGGGGTTTAGTCTTGGCTCTGTCACTACTTCACTTTTGGAGAAGTCATTTCACCTCTGGGTCTCAGCTTCCTTGACTGTAAAGTGAAAAGGTTAAATTAAATTTTTAAAGTCTCTTACAGATCTGAAAAAGTGAAGTCCTGCAGGACTACTTATGATTCAGCTCATTTTCTAAGTTCCATTCAAAGCTATCACCTTCACTTCTGAGGTTCCACCTTACACCTCTCAGATTGGCTGAGATGACAAAAAGATAATGATGAATGTTAAAGGAGATGTGGAAAAACTGTAACACTGATAAATTGTTGGTGGCACAGTGAACAGATCCAACCATTTTGGAAAGCAATTTGGAACTATGCCCCAGGGACTATATAACTGTGGATCCTTTGATCCAGGAACATCTCTCCTGGGTCTGTATCCCAAAGAAATCATAAAAGAGGGAAAAGGATGCACATGTACAAAAATGTTTCTGGCAGCCCTTTTTGTAAAGGAACTGGAAACTGAGTGGATGCCCATCAATTGGAGAATGGCTAAATAAATTATGGTATATGAATGTTATGGAGTATTATTGTTCTAGAAGAAATGAGGAACAGGCTGATTTCAAAAAAAGCCTGGAAATGTTTACATGAACTGATGCTAAGTGAAGTGAGCAGAACCCAAAGAATATGATGGACATGACTCTTTTCAATAATAGGGTGATTAAAGGCAATGCCAATATATTTATGATGGAAAATGCCATCCACATCCAGAGAGAAAACCATGAAGACTGAATGTGGATTAAAGAATAGTATTTTCATTTTTTTGTTATTGTTGTTTGCTTGTGTTTTTTTTTCCTTTCTCATGTTTTTTTTTCCCCTTTTGATCTGATTTTTTTTTTTACACAGCATGATAAATATGGAAATATGTTTAGAAGAATTGCACATGTTTAACCTAAATCAGATTGTTTGCTCTCTTGGGGAAGGGAATGAGAAAAAAATATGGAATACAAAGTCTTACAAAAATAAATGTTGAAAACTATCTTTACATGTATTTAGGAAAATAAAATACTATAAAAATATAAAGCTGTCAACTTAAGTGGCTATGAACTTATTCCAGTGATACTACTATTGCTCAAAACATATTTTCTTTTTCTCTTTTTTTTGGGGGGTGGGTGGGGGAGATGTTGGGAGTAAGCGACTCACCCAGGGTTACACATCTAGTAAGTGTTAAGAGTCTGAAGTCACATTTGAACTCATGTCCTTTTGACTCTAGGACTGGTACTCTATCTACTGCACCATCTACCTGCCCCTCCTGCTTCTCTTTTATAGATGAAAGCTTAAATAGGCTCCGGCATAGTCTTATGAATATTTTCAGCCATAACATAATCTCATGACATTGACAAAAGTCATCATGTGCTCAAGTCTAGCAAATAAGAGGATAAAGTAGATGTTCAAACTGGATAATGAATTAAAACTAATCTAACGATAAAAAAATGAGAATAATTTCAAGTGATTCATAAACTGAGCCTTAAGACCTCTAAAAAAGTATTGAAAATATCCTGAGCAGTACTAACATTGTAACAAATATATGTCCTCTCAAAGGGACATAATTAGTTGACTAGAATACATAAATTCTACTCACTTTTTTTGATGCCAAAAAACTTTTGTTTTCTAGATTTCAACTATTTCCTAATATGGACCTCTCCTGGCTGTGGAAGCTTCCCCACTTGTAAAAAAGAAAAATGGGTAAGCAAAATAAAAATGCCTATATCTGACATCATATATAATATTCTACTCACATAATCTCCCACTTTTCAACTAAGGAAAGTGTTTCATAGCTGGCTTCTGGGATAAAGATTGGTCATTGCAATTAATCTGGGTTCAGCCAGTGTTTCTGTTTTTATTACTGGAGTCATTGTGCATACTATTTTCCTGGTTCAGTTTACTTTACTTGGAATCAGTTCATCAAATCTCTCTCTGTTTCTATTTTTTTCTTTCTGCAAGGCTATAGGAGTTAAGAGAATAGCCTAGGGCCACACAGCTAGTAAGTGTCTGAGGCCAAATTTGAACAGAGGTCCTCCTGACTCAAAAAGCTAGTGCTCTATCCATTTCATTACTTAGCTGCCCTTTCTCTGTTCCTCACCTTTCTCATATCTCATGGCTCAACATGTTCCAAAACATTCACATATTATGATTTGTTCATCAGCTACTTGATGAGTCCTCCAGAAATCCCATTTGAAATGTTGATATAACTGGGACTTTTATTTCTGATAAATTAAATTTTCAATAGTAGGATCATTGGATCAAAGGATCCAACAGTTTAGTAACCTTTTTTTCATATAATTCCAAATTGCTTTCTAGAACAATAATTCTACCAACAAATGCATCAGAATATGTCTGTTTTCTCATAATCCTTTCAAAATTGATTTTTTTTGGGGGGGTTATCTTTCTCAATTTAATCAATATGAAGTAAAAATTTAAAAGTTAATTGTTTATATTACTTTCATTATTAGCCATTTGGAACATTTAAAAATATTTTTGATAGTTTGGAATTTTTCTTCTGAAAACGTCACATATTTTGAAAATTTATTCATGGGGGGGGGGCTTATAAATTTACATCAACTTATACTATGTTTTAGATATCAGGTTTTTATCAAAGATATTTGATGTTAAGTCTTTTCCTCTCTACTCATCAGTTGGTTTTTGCATTTTATCTGCAATGACTTAAAAAAAGTAATTTTATTACTCCATATACACACCTCATATTCTTAGTTTTTTAAAATTATTTTGAATTATTCAGTTTCTTTAGTGT
Organism: Sarcophilus harrisii; assembly: GCF_902635505.1. Taxonomy (NCBI): domain Eukaryota; kingdom Metazoa; phylum Chordata; class Mammalia; order Dasyuromorphia; family Dasyuridae; genus Sarcophilus; species Sarcophilus harrisii. The sequence goes on along the minus strand of NC_045426.1, from coordinate 173,051,940 downwards.
AGTAAAACTGACAATTTTCATATTTTTGTTTTATTTATGATGAAATATAAAGGTGTACTTAAATCCTTGATTTGTTGGTCTGAATTTTATGCCAAGTCATCACCTTTCCTCTGGAGGAAATGAAACAATTTCGGGTCAATAACACTTACAAGCTGAGGGCAAAAAGAAAAGAAATTGTAATAAACAATTGTTCAGAATTGGAGACTAAAGAAAAAATCTGATTGTTGGATTAGAGTTGGAATGAATTTGAGTGAACATTCCAGTGTTTATAAGGGGGAAGAAACAAAAGAATGTTAACTTTATTTACTCTCTACTTTTAGAATATTTCCATTGTTCATATTTTGTTACCTAATAAATTAAGCACACCATTTATGTAGGGAAAATAAGAACTTACATCTGTAGAGGTTCTTGACTATTCCATCTCATTCAGATAACTTATTGAAATTTGCCTTTATAAATGGACCTATCTAAATAGAAAAGGCAAATGACATAAACTGTTTTTTGAAGCTAATAACAATTTGCCTAGTTTTCCCTATTGTCAGTTTATCTAAATCTTCTATTTTAATGAATATGTCTAAGAGGTCTCTTAATTTAGGGTACTCTTAAGGCAAAGGGAAAACAAATTCAAATCAAGAACTAAGTAAATACTTTTAACACAGACATAATGAAAATATTTTGACAAATACCACTGGTTCTGGGTGAAATTGTGTAGTCAAATGAACAAAAACAAAACATGTTTTTGTAAACATGGTTTAATATGAAATAAGTGGAAGCTAACTAAGAGGAGAAAGAGAGAAAATGAGTATAGCTAATAGATAAAGCCTTTCAGAGAACCTGGAGAAAAAAATTAAGAGGAAGATGATAAATACGGATAAAGAGGGATATTTTTGCTTTATAATGGAAGAAATCTGATTCTATATAAAGACTGATAGAAAACAGAAAGCATATTGGAAAACATTGTCAGTTTTATTTTTTTCATATTAATGAAAGAATTCTTAATTAAATAAAGAATGTAATGGGGAGGGGGATTGGTGGAAGGTCAGGAGAATCCAAAAGTTGGCAAATCTAAAAGAATAAATCTTTATGGAAAATAATTGGGAAAAAGAGGAAATAAAGACTTTTAAGGATTGCTAGACTACAGAAACTATTGCTATTAGTCTTCACAATTTAAATGGGAAAAAAGATATTTTCTCTAAAAATGCATTAATCAATATCAATATTCGTGATTTTGCATAAAGACAGAATATATGCAGTGGTCAGAGAGGGCAGTTTTCGGTAGAATCAGTATCCATTTCACATAGATATACCTTATGGGTTCATTTCAAACCATTACTTAGTTGTAAATAATCCCTAGGAATTGCTTGATGTAGAAATATTGTTTACATGGTACAGTACTTAAGCAAACTTCTAAAAGACATGGATATATGTGGCAATTTTGTCATTTAAAGGATAGAAAAGACAACGAAGGAAAAAAATCACTACTCTAGCCTGGTTTATACTACAGAAACTTGTAAGAAAGTGGACTACTGCTAATTAATTGGAGAATAACATTTTATGGCATATGAATGTAATAGAATATTCTTAAGCAGTAAGAAATGATAAAATGCATGATTTCAGAACAACCTGATAAGATTTGTATGAACTGATGGAGTAAAGTGAGCAAAACCAGGAGATCAGACCATATAAAAACAAAATTGTAAAAACAAATGGCTTTGAAAGACTTAAGAATTCTGATTAGTACAATGAACAACTAAGATTCCAGAAAATTCATGATGAAGCATGCAACTCACCTTCTGACAGGGTTATGGACAGGATGGATCCAAGATATAGAATGAAATATCCATTTTTGGACAGGGCCAATGTAGAGATTTGTTTTGCTTATTTGACTGTGCTTAATTTTTTTCAAGGGTTTTGTTTCTCTTCTTTTTTAATGGTAAAGAGGAGTAGAAGGGAAAGTGGAGTTGAAGATAGAGAAATCCCCTCTCCCCCCAAAAAAATAAAAATAAAAAGACTAGCAGGAATCATATGAGACCTTGAAAGTTACATGTTGAATTTACTATATATTTAGGGAAAAAAACAAGCTCTGCATAATAGAGATTCACAGTTTCTTATACAAGCAATTCCTTCTGTTCCATAAGGTATTTAGTGAAGCTCATTTTATTTGGTATTTGTTAAATTCAAATTTTTAAAACTTAAAAAAGTGACTCTGTCATCTTGATTTTTTAAAATAAAAATGGAAGAAAAAACTAGGATATTTGGGTACATATCCTAGATTAAAGAAAAGCAGAATGAAAAACTAAATGAAAAAAAGTTTGATATTTTCAGGAACTCTTAAAAGGAATGAGGCTCAAGAAAGCGAGATGTTCTGAAAATTTAAATTCTATCTTTCACAAATAATCTCAATGAAAAAAAGGAAATATCCCCCCAAAACAAATATGCCTTTGTAAGGAGTTGTTTGGGGGGTTGTTATTTTTTGATAACCTTATTAGCCTTTAAAAGGATCAAAAAAAGAACAGCAGGCATATAACCAAGGATGAATACAAAGGAGTAGAATGATCCTCTTAAGAATTGTTTCAGGAAGTCTTAAAGCAAAAAAAGTTAGATTCTTTTTTAAAATGCCAAAGACAATAACATAAAAAACCCAAAACTATTATATTTGGAACCTTAAATTGGAGAGGAAAAGAAGCACTACTTTGGGAAAGTAGTATAAGTCCATAATAATAAGAGCTAATGGCTATAAAGTGTTTTAGGGTTTGCTAAGTAATTTATGTCCATCATCTCAATTGAATCTCACAACAGCCCTGTGGAGTGGATATTAAAGAAATTTCTATCCCTATGAGGAAACTGAGGCCCAGAAAAATTAAGTGCCTTATTTATCCCAAGCTCTCACAGCTAGAAAATGCCAAAGACCAACTTTGAATCCAGTTGTCTCTTGATTCCATGTCCAAGGCTCTTTCCATTATGTCTTTTTAACATCTCAAATGACTGAAAGTCCACTTCCACAAATTTGCTTATATTTTTGTCCTAACCCCTAAACAGAACAATCTTTAAATTGGAATGATTGAGACAAACATAATTAAGAGGAACAGGACATAAAAAGTTTTATAAAAGAATCTAGTCATTTATAACAAACTTAAATCTGTTTTACTGATAAATGATACCACATAGTTCCAAAATAATTTGCAAGCACAATGAAGAAATTATTGTTTGTAAGTTTCGAGAAATCTTTCAGAAAGGAGAGGTGCCAGAAGCTTGGAAATGGGAAAATAATGCCTATAAAAAGAGTGGAAATCATAACAGGATCAGGGGAATGGTAAATTAGTTTTTTTCTGCAAACTTTTTTTTTTTATAATCATAGCTTTTTTATTTTTCAAAATACATGCAAAAATAGTTTTCAACATTTACCTTTGCAAAACCTTGTGTTCCAAATTTTTCTCCCTCCCTTCCAACCTCTCCCCTTCTCTAGACAGCAAGTAATCCAACATAGGTTAAAAATGTGCAATTCTTCAAACATATTTTCATATTTATCATGTTGCACAAGAAGAATCAGATCAAAAAAGAAAAAATGAGAAAAAAAACAAGCAAGCAAATAAACAACAACAATAAAGGTGAAAGTACTATCTTGTGATCCACATTCAGTCCCCAAATTCTCTCTTTGGATGCAAATGGCTCTTTCTAACATGTTTATTGAAATTGACTGAATTATCTCATTGTTAAAAAGAGCCAAGTCCATCAGTTGATCATTGTATAATCTCATTGTCATGTACAATGATCTCCTGATTCTGCTCATTTCACTCAGTATCAGTTCATGTAAGTCTCCCCAGGTCTCTCTGAAATCATCCTGCTGATCATTTCTTACAGAACAATAATATTCCATAACATTCATACACCATAATTTATTCAGTCATTCTCCAACCGATGGGCATCCACTCAGTTTCCACTTCCTTGCCATTACAAAAAGGACTGCTACTAACATTTTCAATAAAACTTTTTAACTCAAAAATATCAGTAAAAGGAATTTGCTCCACATAACTAAAATTAAATAAATAAAAAAAGAAATACCACAGGAGGTAAACAAATTCCATAAAATAATGATGAGGAACTTAACTACACCACCACCACCATCACCACCACCACCACCACCACCATCATCATTATCATCACCATATCATCATTATCACTACCATCATCACCATTATCATTATGTTGGAGAGGGACTGAACTTGTATGATGATTTCAATGGTATAGGAAATTTTGAGATGAGCAAACTTCCTGTATAAGTGTAGGGTTGGCACTTTATCTGAACCTTTTAATTCTAAGACTACTTATCCACGATGCAATACTACTATTCTAGCAATAATAAAATTAATAGCTAATATTTATTTGGCACTTTGAACTCCCTGCCTTCTTTTTCCCATGAAAATGATTCAGTGATGCTTCTCCATAATCTACAAGAGGTAGCATATGCTGAATCTATCCACATATATAAATGAAAGAAAGCAACTGGGGGTAAAAGGGAAGGAAAGGAGTAGAAGATTGGGCAGACTGGAACTGGCTAAATAGGATCACATACATACAATTAGAAAAGACTTTAAAAAATATCTAGTCCCCAAACCTATTTTTCAGATGAGAAAACTGAGATTAGTGAGATTAAAGGGCATATAAGAAGCACTTTGTACTTTTCCTATCTTAAAACTCTTATATTTATTTGAAACATGGCAGTGGACCAGAGGACTTGGGTTCAAATTTTAAATCTGCTTCTTATGTGCCTTTTAATCTCACTGACCTCAGTTAGAGCTAAAACAGGGCACTAGAAGGAAAAATGAATAAAAATTCAAAGAGAGGACAGAAAACAAAATGAACAAGTATTATACTATGAAAGAAAATGAACCAAAAATTTCCGGGTCAACAAGATAATTCATAGATTTCACAGAAAAAAAGAACAGTAAGAAACTTCATAATGACTTGAAAGAAAAATAGAAACTTTTAAAAGAAGATATACAATAAGTAAAATTAGGTCAGATATATTATCCATGTAGAATTAAAGAAAATAATAGACTACAGCATCCAGAAGATACAGCAAAGAATCTTTCCAAAGAATTAGAAGTAATAAAAAAGACATTGACAGATTTGTAAGATAAAAAATTCCAAGTAGAAGAAAAAATTGGCAGAAGAAAAGCAAAATGACAACAACCTTAAAAAAAAAAAACACATGAATTTTATACAAGCCAACTTGGCTGAAAACAAGATATTATCAATCATTGGTCCCTTTAGAAAAATGATACTTTAAAAAGTCCTTCAAAGAATTGAAACAACTTCCTAGAACTTTTAAGAGGAAGCATAACATAATATTGCACTGGTCTTGAAGTCAGTGAGATATGAGTTCAAATTCTGTCTTTGATAAATACTGGTTTATGTCCCTGGGCAAGGCACTTAAAATTTCTGTTCCTCTAGTTACTCATCTTTAAAGTGAGGGGGTTGGTCTTGCTGGTCTCTCAATTCTTTTCTAGCTCTAAGTCTATGATTCTATGAATACAGACAGCATAGTATAACATGGATCATTTAATTCTATAGATCAACACACACACACACACACACACACACACACACACACACATATCCCTGTGCTTGAAATTCCAAGTTATACAGTAGTTAAATTTCACAATTTAAATAGCAAACAATATATTCTGCAAACAGGAGAAACGGATTTTAACAATGGCAGATAGTTAATTTGAAAAAACCTAGTATTTTTCTTCAGTAGTGTCAAATTAAAGAAGAGAATGGAAAGGAAAAAAAGCACAAGTTCTCTTATGAAATCATATATCATGAAAACTTCAGTTTAATCATCAGTAAAAAAAAGTAGATTTTTAATAAAATAGAGCCATTTGAGGCACTTCTGCCTAAAGTGCCCTGGGATAAAAAATTAAGCATCTCGGATAAGAGAAAGGAAAAAAAAGTAAACATATGGTTATTATAGAATGACTAATTAATGAAACTGATTCTTTCATGTTTACATGCTATATGCTTTTGTTGTTGTTGTTGTTAAATAAAGAAACTAAGATAAAAGTTTCTTTTGTAAAAGTCTCATTTCTAAGATATATATATATATATATATATATATATATATATATATATAGGGAACTGACCCAAATTTATAAGAAAAACCATTCTTCATTTGATAAAGGGTCAAAGTATCAAAAGAATGAAAAGGCAAGAGAGAAATCCAAGTTTTCAAGGTCTTATTAAAATGTTCTTAATCATTAAAATTGCAAATTAAAACCATTCTGAGGTTCCTCCTCACAATTGACATCAGACCAGCAAAACTGACATAAAAAAGATAATGACAAATGCCAGAGAGGCTATGGAAAACATACACACACATGTATATTGAAACATATATGCAAATTGAGATATCCATCTATCTTTTTATCTATCTATTACAAAAACTTTGTTTTTCTTTTTCAATGGGAGAGGGAGAGGTGGAAGGGAAAGCACACAGATTTTTAACTGAAAAACATTTAATTTTTAAAAAGAACTTGAGCTTAGGAATAAAAAAAAATTAATAGGGATCATTAAGAATAAAATAAAGACCAAAGGAACTAAAGATTTAAGAGTAACTTGAAGAATAAGGTCTAAATCTCATGATCTCTAAGAGAGTATCAATATGACCCTAGTCCATGAATTGGAGCATACAATCCCAAATAGATTAGAAGGCAAAAAATAAGAAGAATGTTATACTATTATGTCAACAAAATAACATTAAAAGATAGTCAACTCCAACTCATAATAACCACCAAAATTGATTCTAGAAGGCAGATAATGAAATATATTTCCCTCTTCTTAAAATAGGATGGGAGACTATAGGTATCCAGTATTACAGATATTATTAGACATGTTTGCTCTGTTGGTTACTTTTAACTATTTTTCTTGACCACAAAGGAGAATTCAATGGCAGTAATGATAGAAAGGAATTATCTGAAAATTACTCTGACACACGTACACTCACATACACACACAAAAGGTACCAATAACATTTTTAAATATATAAAGTCAAGTGCAGTTTCTGAAGTGCTCTACTAGAAATTCCTTACTAGTCAACATCAACCTATTAATGACCACTCTTTTGGTCTAGTTCATTTAAAGAGTGTTTAATTTACCTGACTATACTCTTATCTAGCTCATATTTCTCCATTTTGTTCACAAAAATAGCATGATAAACTTTGCCAAACATTTTTCTGAAATCTAAATTTATTATCTACAGCAAACTGCAGATCCAACAGTCAGTTATTCTGACAAAAAAAAAAAAAAGGAAATTATGTATGTCTGATGTAGTCTGCTCTTAAGTCATATGACTCAGTGCCAGGTCCCTTTCTAGATAGTCAAAAGCACCCTGTTAATAATGTGGTCTAGAATTTTGCCAGGGATAGATGTCAAGCTCAAGCCTTTTCATTTTCTTTTTTTTTTTTAAATGAAAATTGGGCCAATATTTTTCCTTTACCCATTGTGCCATATCCTTTCCCTTTTCCATGATCTTTCAAACATCACTGACAGCACCTTGGCAATCCCTTCTGTCAATTCTTCAGGACTCAAAGATATAATCACCTTTCTGGGCTTACAGACTACAACTCCTTGAAGCAAGAAATATTTTCTGACAGTCTTTACTAGGTACTATTGCAAAATTGTCTCACTAGGAGCTCTACTTCCTATTAACCATTTTTATTCTAGTCTTTTCAGGCTCAAAGAAAGACTCTTGGGAAAAGAAAACAATTTTTAAAAAGGAGATAAACAGTTTTACTTTTTTACCATTGTGAAAAAATATATCACATCCCTCCTTCAAAGGGAAAACCCAAGTTAAAAAGAGAATCAATCTTTTTATTGTTCAATAAATACAGGATTATGTATTGACTCCTTCATCTTCCTGTTTCCCACCATGCAGTTGAAGAACATTATTTTTTGTGATTCTCAAACTGATTATCAGTCTCAATTCTTTCTGGGATGAATGCCCCTGACAATAATCTTGCAAGACTTTCATTGTAGTTAGCTGGATGGTGGTACAGTTGGGTAAACCTGAGTTCAAATCTAACCTCAATCACTTGCAAGTTTTGATCCTGGGCAAGTCACTTAATTGATGTTTACCTCAATTTCCTCAATTGTAAAATGGGAATGATAATAGCATCAACCTCCTAGGGTTATTGTGAGAATTGAATGAAATAAACTTACAACACACAATGCAAGGCAAACAGTAGATACTTAATAAATGACCTGTTTCCTCCCTTATTTCTCTCTTTCATTTGCTCCTCAGTAACTTTTCCATGCTTAAATGTTCTATATAAGTGTCTGAAAATCTGCACCAATTAATGAGTTTCTGTACAATCATCTCATTATTTTTAGGGCAGCCACCCTCTCCTTTTCTTCCTTAGTCAAAACTTTTCTTCTCACATTTTCTAAGTTTCATTCTTGAAAGCCTGCCATCTTTCAAGGTCTTATTCCTCCTCCAATATATTATGTCACTGCATCTTACTCTCTAAACCCTTTGAAATCTGCTTTCTCAAAATTTAGGATTAATATCAGACTGCTACCTTTTCTTTCCCCTCATACAAACAATAGTGATGCTTTGCTCTCTACTGATTTTTACATAAATGCTCTTTATCATATTTTTCCCTATCAGTGTCTTTAATTTTTTTATCACTCCACTTATCCTGTCATTTTGGAAATAATATATTATTATTGTAGAGCTAAATTCTAGTCATGCATCCCATCCCACTAAGTTTCAAGTCAAATTGGTCCTGGATATTAGATAATACCCTGCCTTATGCAATTGTATGTAGATATCAGGCTTTTATTGCTGATTTTCTTTGATATTGTCTCTTGTGAATTACTAGGTATCTCTTCTGCTATTTTTCCATTTTTGAACCTACTCCTTTCTATGGTACCAGGCTTAACATTTTGTCAATTTAGAGTCCCTTAATCAGATTCATAAAAATGTGGCTTTTTTTTTAAACCAACCTTTGTTAGATTCACACTCCCCACCTCCATCCCCCATCTCTATCCCTGCATCGAGTCCATTTTTCCTATTTTAAGCAATAATACAAAAATTCAAATCACATCTTCAGCATCACCACCTTTGCTAGTTGAACAAGAAGCTGTTTTCCCTTTGCACCTGCTACAGCAGAGGGAGCCTGTGAACTTATTTTTAGTTTGGGATCCATGAACTTGGTTTGATTATTATAATTCTGATGACTATTTCAATATAACTGGTTTCCTTTATAATCTTATGTATTTTCCTAAGGAGTCCATAAGCTTAACAAGACTGACTACATGAGAGATAGATGACACAGAAAAAGGTTAAGAATCCCTATTTTATAAGATGAGCCTTATACATTGTACTTAGCTCCAAATACTCACTCTTTTTTCTTCTCTTCCTTCTCTGTGTCACTTTTGTTCATCTTCCAATATCTAGAATTCCTTGTGCCTCTTTACATTTTTTTTTTTCACCCCGAGCACTTTTCCTATCCTTTCAGGAAACACCTCCTTCACCTTAATAAACCACAAGGTAGGGCTACATTTCTCCAGCCCTTTCATTTATGCATGTAGGATGGAAATCTACCTGTATTTTGTGAATCTATCAGCCTTACTTAGTATTAGCAGAAATATGAACAGAGGACAATCTTGAGAAGTCAATCAAAATTCTCTTGCTATATAGTCCCAGTCATACTCAGAGAGCTTCAGAATCAAAGGAAGTCTGATGGTCACTGAGTCCCTCACCCCCAGACTCCCTTTTTAATAAATGAGGAAGCTATAGCAGAACATTCAATACAGAGTTGAAATGACTTGTCCAAAATCACTTAGTCAATAAATGGCACAGCCTACAGGAGAAATTAGATTTTCTGATCTATAGTCCAATACCTTTTCCATTATACTATGTTTCTGCTTCATGAGAAGTTCCCACAGAAAAGGGAATAAGTTTCAGTGAGCAGAACTAATAGTTTCTTGATTTTATGAAGCTACAGTATAAAGTATAATGATTTAAAAGCACATGTCCCCATTATGCCAACGCTAGCTGTTGAATCAATTATATTGTGGGCATTTTTGGTGCTCTTTTCTCTCCCTGTAATGCCCCTCACCTTGCTTCAGGATTTCTGTGTTGTTGTTTTTTAGGAAGGCTGTGCCTAATATACAGGTGTACGCTGGGGAAGTAAAATGATTCCATTTCTTCTTAAGCTGTTTGCCCAAGGAATAGCTACTAATGAAATGGAGAAATCTGCATGGTGATAGAGGATTAATGCAATTTTCTGTCAGGTTTATCAGCATACCAAAAAATGAGCATTTCAAGAAAAGCAGTTATCAGTAGCAGGAATTTTTTCTGTCAGAATATCGTAACTGGAGAGATGAGGCACAATAGCTGTAGAAAATCTGATGAGAGGTGATGTAATCAAGAGATACAGATAGTGTCTTCAGCAAGCTGTGCCTAGTTATTTCCTTTGAGAAGGAAATAACTAGGAATCAGAAAATCAGTTAGATACAGATTCAGTCCTTTGTTGAGTTCAATTTTTGGATGACATTTTGCCAATTTATGAGTCTACCAAAGCTGTGAGACTTTAGAATAACTTGTTTCCCAAATTATTCTAGAGAAAAAGGACATGGTTTAAATTTACTTCACAAATGTGTAATAATGTTGTGCTTTACCACTTTATTATTTATTTGTCTTGAGTAAATATCTTGCTGTTGTAACAACGCTGATTTTTGTAGATGTCTGAGAAATAGCTAGATCAGAGTTGACTTCAGAAGTTCCCAATTCTCTGAATGGAGGCAAGAGGAGGTCAAAGAGGTAAATTAACATTGAAAATTCCCATGTTTGTAACTCTAGTCCTTAGGTGATCCAGAGTATTGGATCAGATCACAGGAAATATTTATGTATTCGCTCTCAGAAATATAAATTAATGCTAAGAGATTCCAATATACTCATTTTTATAATGATATATCACTAATTATGTTTTAGGTAATATTGTTACTAAATGTAGATTGTCAATATGGCTTCGAGTAAGATTTCTACTTAAAAAAAGAATAGAAATAACACATTCTACTCAGAATAGTTTCACATATTTCTGTACTAACGGAAAAAAAATACTAGGAAATCCTATCGGAATAAAAAATATCCACATCAGTATAAAGGGAAATTTGGCATTTTAAAAGAAATACATTCTAACCCAGGAAAATGTGAATTGAATTTAATTAGTGCCTATGTAACTATTTTTGTTTAACTTAAAACTTTCTTGTCTTGTTTTCTTTTAATAAGAACATGATCCCCCCTTTCCTCCCTCTATTCAAAAATTGTTTACTAGGCCTCTAAAAGAAGCCAGTTAATACTGAAGAATTCTTTTGGCATAGACAACGTGACTGTTGGAGCTGGGAGGTTTTATATTGAAACATCTGAAAGAAAAACTAGAAAAGAATTATCTACAGAGCACATCAGTATAAGAGCTGAATGTGCACATTTAACTGGAAAGATGCTGTGTAGTACACATTATGCATCTTACAGGAAGCTAAAAGTAAATTATTATAGTAAACATTAAGTAATGTTTTTACTGGCTTAAGAATAGGATTTAAGAATTCAGAAAAAACAATGTGAAGATCAAAATAAGCTCAAATGAAGTATCGACTGATTAGGATAGGCCTCAAACCCTAAGGAACCATCTATCATAGTATTGTACCCTTCTTGGAACTACATTCAGCTGAAACACAACAGCTGTCTGTCCCTAGGAACAGAATGAGTCAAAATTAAAGCAACAGTCCTCTAAACTGTGGATCCAAGTAATAAAATTCTCTCTTTGTGATGATCTAGCTAAATGTTAAGAACAAAACCACACAAAAATATGTAAAATTGAAATGCTTACTTGAGCCTTCTATTATTTATTTGTATGAAGTAAAAAATATCCCTTCTGCTTGTCCAATCATAATGCCAAAGGAGTAAAAAGTAAAGAATTCAATACAAGTTCTTATCTTAAATTACACTGTTTAAATGCTTAAGATCTTTTGTTTCCTTAAAAATCGACAAGCAGCTCAAGAGCTATTAGAACTAACTGAATTAAATTAAGGAATTAAATAAAAATACAGATAAATTGCTACATTTAATGACATTTCTTTTTTTCCTACCTCATCTCCCCCTTACTCCCTAACTCATGTTTTCATTCTAGGAACTGTGTGTGCACAGGGAATTATATGAACATCTGGGTTACCCATTACTACCCTTGGCAACTTTCATTTATCTTCACAATTCTCCTCCCAGTTTACTAAGGAAAAGTGACTGAAACCAAAGCAAATAATTCTACTTATGGATTTTTTTTTAGCTAAATCATATAATTTATGAATTTTTACTTTTCACTCAACATTTTCTCTCATATTATATTAATTTACCATTTCCATTTTCCTCATTTGCACAATTAACTTTCCCTGAATTCTGAAGGAAAAAAATATAATTACTTATTTGAGAAGAGGTACAGAATTTAAAACCCTATATTATAGCTATAATAGCAAATTTATACTCCAAAGCACACAAAATTAGACCTAGTAAAATGGACCTTTCAGGCCATCTAGTCAAAGCTTCTAATTTTGCAGAAAAAGAAACTTTAGTCTATACAGGTTAAATGCCCATCCACACTCACACAAATGTCAGAGACAATATCAGAACCAGGTCCTCAAAATATATATGACTGTTTCTTTCCATCAGATAAACACTTCTACAAAATGATTCAAGTCTATATTTATAAACCTGTCAAGTTTGTTAAGTCAAACAATATTTTGCCCTGGTAAAGCTACAGATTCTCTGGGCAAACTATATATTTCAAGTAACAAAATCTAGAAACCTAGCTGGCTAGGCATTTAAAAAAAGGTGTTGGGGGGGGGGGGTGGCAGAGAATTATGTCCTATGGATTTATGAAAAGTCAAAGATAAAAGTCAATAATATTTTCACACAGACTGGTAGCATCACACTACTTCGTATCTTTTTCTATTTTTATCAGGTTGCAAATAAATGTACAACCAGAGTTCCTCCTCACTGATGTTTTTCCCACCAAATGTTTTACTGCTATTCAGTTGTTTTTAGTCACATCTGACTCTTGTGATCCTATCTGTAGTTTTCTTGATAAAGAGAGTGAAGTAGTTTGTCATTTCCTTCTCCAGCTTATGTTATGGATGAAAAACTGAGACAAAAAGAGCTGAGTGACTTGTCCAGGGTCACATAGCAAATTAGTGTTTGAGGCTGGCCTTGAACTCAGGAAATCTCCAAGCCTAATGCTCTATCCACTATATCAACTAGTTGCCTAATTACCATTCCACAAATAAGAATAAATTTGTTGAACTTTAAAATAAAAAAAAGGTGAAAGAAAAAACAATTTTGAAAAATTTCAAATTATTTCTTTTATAGGGGCTCAGGACAAAACAAAAGTAAGCAGAAACAAGAGAACACAACAATGTAAAGGAAAACAATACTAAAAACAAAACTGTGTTGGGTTGCAGATGAATTGACTTCAGAGGGCTGACAATGAAACATAGCAGTATCCTCTTGGCTTGAGAGTGGCAGAATGAGGGCAGAATGATATGGCCAATGTGTTGGTTTATTTGGCTTAGCTATGTGGTCAGGTGGCTAGGTGGTGCAATGGCTAGAGTGCCCTGGAGATGGGAAGACTCATTTTCCTGAGTTCAAACCTGGCCTCAACTACTTATTAGTTATATAACCTGGGCAAGTCATTTTTAAAATTTGTTTACCTCCATTTCCTCATCTGCAAAAAAATGAACTGGAGAAGGAAATGGCAAAGCACCCCAGTTTCACTTCCAAGAAAAGCACAGATAGGGGTCAAAAAGAGTTGGGCAAGATTGAACAACAAATTTCTTGTTGCAAAGAATGGTTATTGGGAAATGTTAGCAATGTGAATAAGTAAAGTACATGAAACATTTACTTTTAAAATTAAAGAGCATTCCAGAAATTAAAGTGTTATTCTAATTTTTAGGGCAAAAAACTGGACAATTAACAAACTAGACATAAGCATAAGGAAGAAACATGAGCCTAGCCTTTTAATTGTATTGCCTGATTAAGTTTAATTGATAAAAAATTGCACTAGCATAATCTATAGATGTCCTATTTTTGAGAAACATACATCTTCCTATAAATTCTGAATTCATTTGAATGTGAAATGAAATGAGACATGCCAGAAAGTTAAGTAGGAGAAGAAATTATTTGGATTAAAAAAAAAAAAACACCACCAACAAATCCTCTTTTGAGAATAATTTCTTCATTTAGTCAATGGGTCAGTCACTATTATGGTAAGGAAAATGGAGAATAAAACCTAGAGGAGGAATAAATATTATAGAAAAAACCTGTAGCATCTAATATATAATAAAAGCATTTGAGGCATTAAAGACAAAAAAAGGAAAAATATTTATAAAAATATTCAAATAAAATGTTTGTGCCATTCTAGTAAAATGTAAGGAATAGGGAATAGAGCATACTCAAAATTAGGTTTCCATAAGATGTTGCAAGTTTCAAGGTAATGTAGGATAACAAGCACTACTAATCAATCAGTTTTAAGAAGGAACTAGCCTAACGACAAAGTCCTGAGAAAGGGGGCTAGGCTAGGAATTCCCTTAAATAGGCCAGGGTCAATGACCTAGAAAAGGCTTTTCATCATTGTGCTTGCTTAATAGGCTACTTGTATATCATCTGGCACACTCTGAGAGCAGAGATAGTTGCTATGTCTTATTGGACATGGATTGTATGACCAGGGAGGGAGAATATGTCTAGGAGCAACATATAAGGGGTGGATAAAGAAGGCTGTAAACTAGAAGGGCTCTGACCAACCAGAACTCTGAAGAGAGAGTGGGAGTAACCTTAAAAGTATAAAAGCGTGCTCTCCTTTCTGTATCAATGTGTGAACTAATGCATATGGAGTTTTTACCTGCTTCCACAGGAGCATTTAAAAAGTTTAAGTGCTTCACTCATCCTGAGGTTGTTCATTTACTGTATCCTTTTGGGGGTTCATAATTTTATTTATAACATCTGGAGTCTGGAGGACCCGAGTTCAAATTTGTCTTCAGCCCCTTAATACTTACTAACTGTGTGATCCTGAACAAGTCACTTAACCTCAATTATCTTGCAGGTCCCCCCTTCCAAAAAAAAAAAAAAAAAAAAAAAAAAAAAGCCAAGAATAAACAAGATTCAAGACATAGAAATATTTCTCTGGAGATAATATAAAACACCCAAAACATTAACAAATTAAGCTTGATGTCAATGATCATACCAAAGGAAACCATCCTCTGCTCCTTTGCTAGGTTTTTCATTTACAAAAAGTCAAATACTAATGCTATATATGGGAGGAAAGCCAAGTGTGATTCCATTGGTAAAGGGAACCCCTGTTTTCAATGTAGATCAGCACCTGCACTGCAATTTGACATCTTAGATAGTTGCTTGGGCCATTGAGAGGCTAAGTGACTTGTCCAGGATCACAGCAAGCATATGTCAGAGATGAGACTCAAATTGAAGTCTTTCTGATTCTACCTGCCTTTCTAGCCATGATGCCACTTAATAATTGATTTATCTGTTGAAAATTTTAAAAGAATTCTTTTATTTAAAACTTAAAATACAAAATAGACAGAAAAAGGAAAAAACCCCAACGTTGTCATGTGTCCAGCAGAACATCAGAGAGGATTCAAAATATGGAACAAGTAAATTTCCATTTCAAGAGGGCATATGTAATAATAAAAGAGATTATATTCATGACTATCTTTGCTTCCATATAGACTTTCTTTTGTTTTCTACTGGGCACTTTGTATTTTTATTTTTTCCCCTTTCATCCCCTTACACCTCCCCCAAGCAGGCTACAGTTGAGTAAGAATTCATTTATATGGACATACACACATATATGCATATATATATATATATATATATGTGTATACACACACATATACCCACATAAATATATATATATATACATACATAAACATGCATCTAAAACAATATTAATATGGCTGACATATAATGGAGATTTCTTTCCTGATTAAATTTTAAGTCTGACTTTGAGGCCAATGATTACTACCTCTACTTTTTTTCTAATAAATTCTACTCCTAATCATTGTTATTACATTTGTATATGTATCCTATTTCCTATTTTTGCTAGCTTCTTCACTTTAGTTCTACTCTTTAACTTGACTTGCTATTACTTAACCCTCCCCCACCAAAAATCCCTCTCTTATCTTCTCCACTCATCCTTCCTATTCCTTTTTATCTCATTCCCATTAATCTATACATCTTATCCCACTCCCATTAATTTAAACATCCTTCTGTGCCCACCTTATCCTATTCCTCCCAACTTATTTCTTTATAGATTTTGGAGGAGCCATATTCTTCTTGGTTTGTGTGTGTGTGTGTGTGTGTGTATATGTATTATTCCCTATTTAACCCATTCCAGATGTGAGTAGATTTTTAGAACTACCAATCCTCCTCCTCCATCTAATTCCTGTGTGTTGGTTCTCTACACTCATTTGTATAGCACAATTACTGTTTTTTCTACATGGTTTTACTTTTTAAAGTCATGTCATACTCAGCTCTGTACCAGTCTTTCTTTTGGACAACCCATTTGCTAATGTCAATTTTAGACATATGGTTTATATTTCCATGTATAAAACATAAATAATTTGTCTTTATTGAATCCCTTGAAATTAGTCTTTGATGATGGCTCTTATATATTAAATTTTCTACTGAATTCAGATTTGTGTAAAACAAAATTCTGAAGATCTATGAATGTCCTTTTTTTTGGTTCAATATTATACTTAATTTTGCTGGATATAATATTTTTTGGCCACAGGCCTAGTTATTTTGATTGTTGATATAAAATACTCCAATTCCTGCAGTTGATAAATCCTATACAATTTTAATTGTAGTTCCACCATATTTGGAGTTTTTGTTTTGTTTTGTTTTTGTTTCTTGTAAAATTTCCTATATGTTGTCCTTGTAGGATCTCTTTGAGGTGGTTATCAGTGGATTGTTTCTATTTCTACAATTTCTTCTTGTTCTATCACTTCAGTACAATTTTCTTTGATTATTTCTTGTAGGTCAAAGGATATGCATGAATTTGGGCACAGATGATCATTTATCAATTGGGGCATGGTTCTCATTCTTTATAAATTTGTCTCAGTTCCCTCTATATTTGAGAAATGAGGCTTTATCAGAGAAATTTACCTCGAAATTCTTTTCACAATTACTATTGCTAACAGTGTTTTCCCTCCATTTATTCTCTCTTTTCTCTCGCCTTGTCTCTCCTCAAATATTTTGCTAATGACCACTCCCTCCCTTAATATGCCCTCTCTTTTATCACCTTCCCCCCTTCTTGCATCCCATTCCCCTCTTATTTTCCTGCAGGGTAAAATAAATTTCTATACCGCTAATGAATGTGTATGTCATTTCCTCTTGAGCTAATTCTGATGAGAGTAAGATTCAGTCACTGCCCCTTTCCTCCCTCTCTTCTTCTCCACTGTAAAAGCTTTTTCTTGCCTCATTTTTTATGACATATAAGTTACACCACCTCTTCCTTTGCCTTTCTCCTAGTACATTCTTCTCTCACCCCTTAATTTCATCTCTTTTTTTTAGATATTGTCCCTTCATATTCAATCTACACCTGTCCCTCTATCTATACATAAGCCAACTGCCATAATAATGAGAACGTTCTAATGAGTTATAAGTATCATCCCATGTAAGAATGGGTTAATTCTTATCCCATTAGATAAGATGGGATGGGATATCTTATCTAAACAGATAAACCTTATTAAGTCCTTTATGATATCACTTTCTGTTAAGTCCAGACTAGCTCCCTGGAGGCCTCAGGATCAACCAGAGTCAGGATAAATTAAAGTTTGTGGTCTTTAGGGGAAGAAGGGAAAGAAGCAAGCAAACTGCTAGGAGTTTTGCCAAACTCAATTTTGGAGTCCAGAATCTCCACCTTTCTACTCCTCATCCTGCCGCCAAGTGAGTCTACTTTCTCACCCCACTCTCTAATCCTTGCCTCCTATTATCTTAACACCAAACATTGAGCCAGCACCCAACAGTGAGAAGAGCCATTTTTCCATACATATGCTAATAGTCATTGTCTCATATCGAAAGGTAATCGGCCTTAAGTGTTCGTTTGTCTGATTCAAGTACACCTTTTCATAGTTTCAGCCCTTTACAACTTTCCTGATTATCTTCTGCTTCTCCTGAATCCTCTATTTGAAAAATCAAATTTTTCATTCTACTCTGGTCTTTTTTATCACAAACGCTTGAAAATCCTCTATTTCATTGAATGGCCACCCTTTCTTCTGAACAATTATATTCAGTTTTGCTGAGTAGGTGAGTCTTGGTTGTAATTCTAATTCCATAGCTCTCCAAAATATCATAGTCCAAACCCTCCATTCCTTTATTGTGGAAGCTGCTAAATCTTGTGTGATCTTGACTATTGCTCCACTATACTTGAATTGTTTCTTTCTGGATTTTCTCCTTCATCTGGGAGTTCCTTAGTTTGGCTATAATATTCACAGGATTTTGGGATCTCTTGCAGGAGATGATTAGTGGACTATTTCAATTACTACTTTACTCTCTGGTTCCAGAATATCAGGACAGTTTTCCTTGATAATTTCTTAAAAGATGATATCCATGCTCTTTTTAAAAAAATCATGACTCTCAGGTAGACCAATAATTTTTAAATGATCTCTCCTGGATCTATTTTCCAGGTCAGTTGTTTTTCCAATGAGATATTTCCATTTTTTTCCTTTTTCTTTTAAATTTTGCTTTATTGTATCTTAATTTCCTATAAAGACATTAGTTTCCATTTGCTTATTTCTAATTTTTAAGAAATTATTTTCCTCAGTGAGCTTTTGTACCTCCTTTCCCAATTAGCCAATTTTGCTTTTTAAGGTATTTTTCTCCACTCTCAATTCTTTTCCTAATTTTTCTTCTCTCTTATTTAATTTTCAAAATCCCTTTTGAGCTCTTTCATGGCCTGAGCCCAATTCTTACTTTTCTTGGAGGCTTTGGATGTAGGAGCCTTGATTTTGTAATCATCTTCTGAGGGA
The DNA here is from genome assembly GCF_902635505.1 of Sarcophilus harrisii. NCBI lineage: Eukaryota > Metazoa > Chordata > Mammalia > Dasyuromorphia > Dasyuridae > Sarcophilus > Sarcophilus harrisii. The sequence goes on along the minus strand of NC_045426.1, from coordinate 173,032,845 downwards.
GTGTTTTGGTCTTCCCTCTCACCATAGTAACTTTCTATGTTCTGAAATTTGTCTGATCATTTCCCTAGCTTTTTTTTTTTTTACTGGCCTTTAACTCTTTATTTAAAGTAAGGCTCTTATTCCAGGGAAGGAGGTGTACTGTGCCAACCTGTTTTTAGAGATCTTTCTAAGGATCTAACACAAACCCTTCTGTTTCATCTCTGTTAGGAGTGTCCCTGTCCCACTGACGCTGAAAGATTTAGTGTGCTTAAAGCAAAGGAGCTCTGCTTAGCTGTCCCTGGGGCCAGGGCCAGGATGGGGTTGGGGCTGAAGCTGCAATAGTATGGCCTGCACTGGAATTGCATGTTGGGCTCCCACTTGTTGCCACAGACTTTTTGTTGACTTACCAAGTCCTCTTTGGTGTCTGGACTAAGAGGTCTAGAACTTGCCAGTACTGATATTAATTCAGAGGTCCCTAGACCACTTCCTATTTTAATGAGGCCAGGGCTGGGTCTGCACTGGTGCTTCCTGCACTAGAATGGTGCATCGGGCACCCATCCCACTTCCACAGATCTTTTCTGTTGGCTTTCTAAGTTACTTTGGCTGGAAAATGTTCTACTCCATCTTTTTGGGGGCATTCTGACACTCGTAGAGTCATTATTTAAAGGAATTTGAAGCGTTTTGGGGGAGAGGTTGGGCAAGTTCCTCCTCTACTCCACCATCTTAGTTCCACCTGATTATATCTTGCATTATTGTGTCAAACTTCTTTTTTTGGTCACACATTTCAGTTAATCCAATTACTGTTATGTTTTCTCTTTTCGATCTGTTCTTCAGATCTGTTGTTTTTCTTATGTTTCACATTCTCTTCTATTTTTTTTATTCTTTATATTTTATTTTCTTATTTCTTGGTCTCTTATACTACCACTGGCTTCCTCTTTTCATAAGCTTGTTTTTTCTTGGATGATTTTTTTTCAGTTTTTCTTAAATCTCTCTGATTTGATTTTAAAAGTCATTTTTGAGTTCTTCTATAAATTCTTTCTGGGCAGGTAGCCATTTAATGTTACTCTTTATAGTAGGAGAAGCTTTTTTTACTTCATCTGAAGATGAACCTCTGCTTCCCTATTAACTTTCTACAGTTGGATTCTTTCTCTTTTGCCTGCCCTTTTTTAAAAATGACAACTTATCACTGTAAACATCTGTAATCCTGGCTGGCAGGGAGTGGGGATGGTAAGAGAGGAAACAGTGCTTCTGAATTCACTTCAGTTCTTCCCTCTGACCCTGGAAGCCAAAACCAAGAACTCTACCCAGCAGCCAGTAGCATCTCTGCCCCACTGCTTCTCTACTCACTGGGTGCGCTGATTTCTTCTCAGCCAGGGCTGCATCTCAGCAGCACAGATGGACTTGGTGTTCCTTATCAGTAGAGGTTCCCTCAATCTTCCCAGACTCAAACTCCTGACTCCTCTCAGTGTCTGGGAAGTGAAAGTTCCCCAAGTCTCATTTGTTTTTCATCATTCTATGTTCGCCCTAAGGAGCAATTTTGTTTAGTTTGTGGGGGAAATATGGAAAGCATGGAATTTTCTGACCTACTCCACTATTTTCTCAAAATCCTCCCCTGAAAATTTAAAATAATATAAGTAATGTAATACTGAAATGGATAATGGAAACTATGTTTAAATTCAATGTCTGTCAGCAGAGTAAAATAGAGCCTTTAATGCATTGTTAAGCCACAAAAGGCATGAAACATGGAATATTTACTATCGTGTTGCAAAATCCACCCAAGTAGAAGAGAATGGGTGATTTCTCTGAGGCCTGAATTAATATCTTGAAATCTATGTTCAACAGATTACCAATATACTACCAGAAAAATAATTACATCATGTCTACAATCCCATCTCTAACACCTTTGTTGGGGAAAAAAAAAGTCATCCGTGTTGGCAGTACTTCTGAAAAAGTAGCAGTAATACATAAATACTTCTCCATTTTCTTGTCATTTCAGAATGAAGCAACTTCCAGCTCACACATATCCTACCAGGTGCACTAAATTGATGTCATTATGAACTATCAGGAAATACCCACAGAGACCTATACCAACATTGAGAAGTTTTGTTAAACAGCTGTGTGTGTGTGTGCTTTAATTGATTTGTATTATTTTAAATAGGAACAGTTAAAGCCTGTTATCAGATGTTGTATCAAAGAGCCAACTACAGACTCCAGGGAGAAGGAGTTCAGAAGAAAGCCAATCACTGCAACTTCACTTGAGCACTTAAGATTATTACTAGAGGAAGCACAATTAAATCATCACACTTTATTAGCTATCATTAGAAATCATTACGAAACATATCAAGCTTCATTATTTGAGAATCATTAACAAGTTAACTTCCTGAATTACTAAGAGTAAAAAAAAAAATAACTTTTTTTTGCCAAATGTCACCTCAAAAATTCATCAAGTAAAGATAAAAGTTATTGAAATGAATTACCATATTTTTGCACACATTAAATATACCAAAAATATAAAAAGAAATCTAAAGTATTCTGGACATCCAAAATATATCATAAGTGTGTTTTCCTTACAATATCCATGCACATCCTAACCAGGTCTTATCAAAATCTTACTGGTCCCCCTCTTTATTATTTCCTCCATCTCATCTAAATCCTTGTCATCTACCAAGGTCTTTGAGGCTTTCTTTCTATCACAACTAATACTGGGTATGCGTGGTACAGTCAACTCTGTGATTTTCCATATACAAGTTCTCAGCACACAAAGGCTGATGAAATAGTGCATGTACTAAATGAAACACAGCCAGGTAAGTAACTGTCATGAGCAAATTTACATATGGTATATGCTTAAAAGAAAAGGCTCAATTTTGAAATATACGTATCTTTGCCATCACCATCACAGATCTGTTATTATAATAGCTTAACTGAAGTGTAATATAATGAAAAACATGTAAGGCAAGTACACCTTACATTTTGCAAAGACTGCTTTTGAAACCATTCTAAAGGATAGGTTATCATCTATCTTCATGTTCATTCTGCACAGCAGTGGAACTTTGGCATAGGTCTCTTTACAGTATCACTAGCATTCTCAAAGATGATCTTCCCTGCCCCATTTTCCTCTTCCTTCATTTTCTCTCAAAATAAACTGAAACCGAATTCTGACAATGATCCCAGACCAGCAGCGAGAGACATGCAATATCAAATCCTTGATTAAAAGTGAGTAGTCCATTTTAAACATTTTGATTGATAAATAATCTATTTTATCTCTATGATCTAACTCATAACCAGGCATAACATCCTAATGACTGGTAAAGTCCATTGAAAAAGCATGCTTTGATTAGGCTTAATGGAGGCTGGTAAAAAAAAAAAAAAAGTAAGCCTTTCCATCCAAATGAAAGTGATTTCGCAAGTGAGACAATTTGCTGTAATGCAAATTCAAGGATATACTACATACACTGTGAAAAGTGCTTTGAAAAAAAATTCTAAATTCATTAAGTACTGATTTTAGTATATTAGATAGTAATAACAAATTATTTGATTGGCAGATCAATTTTCTCCACTTATTTTCCAAAATGATTGCAATTCTATTATCAATCAAAGTTATACTTCAGTTTTCTTGCAAATTTAACTCATATCTACTATGTGAATTACTACAGTGCCCACATAAGAAAATCATCTGTATTTTAATAAGACTTCTAAAATGATCCCTACTCTTTTTGAAAATTAATTACAAAGAAAAACTGGAAATACTATCTAACCTGTTGTGTAATGGTGCTCCACGGCTCTTGAAGAAGACGAGCTTTATAGAACTGATGGACACCATCCCATATCTCCTTCAGTGTTAAAGGTCTTCCATCTGTAAAAGTTTTTTATATTCTTTTGGTTAATTCTTATTTAATGCTCAGAGTATCCCTGCAAATACTGAAAAGTCAGAATTAAATTCTTTGCTTATACAACACAATCATCCATGTGACATATGTAACATAAACATATATGACAAATACCTAGACATACATGAATGTATATATCTTACACTCAGTAACAGCTTGGTTTTAGATTAGATTTGTTAGTTCCCATGAGGAAGTTCCTTCTGTCAATGAGAAGAAAATGATCAATATCTCTTTGATTTACAGTCTCAGTGATTTGCCTGAGGCACAGAGAAGGAAATGACTTGCTTAGAATCACATAGCCCATATTTGTCAGAGGCAATCACTCTGAGTCTGAAGTGGCTCTCTCTATATATTCTTCCATTAATGCACCTCAGCTACAAACAGATGTTTGCTAATGTTGCTTAAAAATGTGACTTTCCTTCTTCATATCACACCAGTACTTAAGTTGGGGCAGCCAGGTGGCACCAGAGTGCACAGAGTCCTGGGCTTGAAGTCAAGAAGCCTTAGTTTAAATCCAGTCCCAGACACTAGCTGTGTGACTCTGGGCTAGTCACTTACTCTGTCTGCCTCAGTTTCCTCATCTGTAAAATAAGCTGCAGAAGGAAACAACAAACCATTCATAACTGGGGTTACAAAGAGTCAGACACAACTGAAAACAACTGAATAACAACAATTAAATTTCTACTTGCTAATTGAATATTAATTGGTATATCGCCTTCAGATATTTGGAAAAATAGAATCCAAAAACATTTTGGAGGTAATTTTTTTTAACACAACTATTAAATTGGTAGCAGAATGACAGAGGCAGATGCCTGCATTCAGATGCAAACATACCCTGATGATAGGTCTATATTTGCCCTGGATATAGCTTTCAAATCTTAGTGTTTTCTTTATTTCTTTAAAATCCAGTGCTTATACAAATTGTGTATTCATTTCATTTATTGGATATCTGCTCTGTTCAAGACATTATATTAGGGGCTATTAGGAACATAAGATGAACAACTTGGTCGCTGCTATAAAAGAACTTTCAAATTAGAAAAAAGATACCAAAAGTACACAAAAATTATAAGGAATGTGGCACAGTTCTTAAATACAAAGGGGTTCAAAGGAAGGAAAAAAAACATTTCTGATCTGAAGCAATCATAAAATCCAAGTATTTGAAGGAACCATAGAACTCATCTAGTTATCAGAGCCTAGAAGAAATCCCCTTGACAACACTCTGTTACCCATCAATACTCTGATTCCAATCTTCCACTTGCAGATCTTTTGATTTCAGTTAATCACTAAAACGGGCATTTAGTTTTTTAATTTCCATATCACACTACTGTATAGTCCATTAAAAAACCCAAGTCTTTCACATGAACTGTTATCTAATTATGCCTTTCTCATTCCATACTTGTACAAATAATTTTTTTCACACAAGTATAGGATTATATATTAATTCCAATTAAATTCTATCTTACTAGATCTGAATTATTCGTATAGCCTGTTGAGACCTTTTAGGATTCCAATTCAATCATTCATAATGTTAGTTATCCCTCACAATATTGTATCTCCCAGAAACTGAATAAACATATCCTGTCATCTATGCCTTTCTCCAAGTCACTGATATTAACCAATTTACATCTCTCCAATTCATTCATAAGATTATCTGAAAAAAACTTCAAATATCAAGCTGAAATTTAGATATTCCCTGATTCATCAACATATTAAATAATTAAAGGAAAGCAAGAACGTTGTCATTCTGTAATGACTCTTATGCTAGTATTTCAAGGGAATGATGTGGATATTCACTCACAACCTCTATGCTTGCCAATTCTGAGGAAATCTTGCCTATGTCTTCCTTGTAAGGGAGTTCCCCCAACATGCTGAGGGTCCTTTCTTGAGTTCCATCTATTACTCCTCTCCATGTAACTAGCCCATTTTTTTATTCACACATTACCTTGATGACATCCTTTTCATTATCTCTTCATTGTGCTAAATTCATCATGTGAAAATAACATGAAAAAAAAACATGTCAAATGACTCCATTATCTTCGAAGACATTTATGAGAGCAAGGAGAAATCTGAGCTTCATGGCCAAAGAATTAGTCACCTACCACATACTTTTATTTACATTTATTTACATTTTACAAAGCCTTTTCCTCATAACAACTTTGTGACACAGGCAGTTGAAATATTAATATCTTTGATGTACCAATGAGAAAGCTGATGTTTAAAAGGGTTTAATCACTTGCCCTTGACCATGGGGCTGGAAAGGGATAGAAGTGTCACTCAAGCAAAGATCTCTGAAGTTTGAATCTAAGGTCATCCCCATCCTATATCAGTCATACTATCACTCACAAGCAACTGGAAATATAATAAGACTGATGTCATAGCTAGAGTATGTCTCACTTTGTAACTGAAAATGTGAACTTTTCTTCCACCTTTATTTTCAATAAATAGCAATAGAATATTTTGATACATTTTCAATAAGTATCTTCATCTTGGCATTTATCTGGCGGCAGGAGACCATTATCTCGTGATAAATAGTTTTATTCCATTGACATTTTCATGTCTGTAAAATGAACAAGATTTATTCATCCAATTAACATTTGAATGTCATGTTTAGCTACAAGTTAAAAACAAGCTGCCTTCCATCTTGGTGTTATATTATTTTCTGAACACATTTATAGAAACAGGGCCAAATTCTGCCCTTAAGACAAACATTGTATATCTTGAAAATGTGTATGTGTGTGTGTGTTTGGTTGTGTAAGAGAGAGAGAAAAAGAGAAGGAAAAAAGAGAAAATAAATAAATTTTGAATTAGAAAGGTAGGATACTTAAACATTTAAAATTCAAATAGAAATTCATGTACTAAAGGTGTAACTAGGAGATATGACAAAAATGGATCTTAACCTCAATACCATAATAAATTGAATTGAATAAATAAAACATTAAACACATATTAAATACATAATGTTAAGCACTATTCTAAGTGTTGAGAATGATCTCAAAATAAACAGGACATAGAATGTCCTCCAGTTGTTTATACCCTATTGAGAAATAAGGCATATACTAATAAGAAACATTTCAAATAAATAAGTGCATGAGAGCTGCAAGTGAGGTGTTATAAGGGTTCTGAGAAAGGAAATATTTATGGATAGTCCCCTCAGGGAAAGCTTTATGAAAGTACAGTAGAGTTGCAACAGGCAGAGACAGGAGTGGAGAAGATCCAGGCAGAGAGTGAGGTACAAGCACGTCCAAATAGATAGGAAAGCACTGAATGTTTGTGGACAAGTGAGCAGTACAAATTAGCTGGAATATTGTTTGAAATAAGGCCATAAAGGCAGGCTCTGCCTTTGATTCAGTAGGCATTAAAAGGTCTTGATGTGGTCAGATCTATAAATAATTAAAATGAATCTGCCAAGCATGTATAAAATATATAGAAGAGGGCAAGACCAAAAGGAGAAGACCTAGTTTCTATAAAAATCTATATGAGAAGTAATGAGAATCTGGGTGAGCATGGTGCCAGAAGAAATGGAATGGAGAAGTCAGATGTGAGTGATTTTGAAAAAGGAGAAATAACAAGATTTGGCAACTAATTGGGTAAAGGTGAAGGAGAGGAAAAAGTCAAAGGTAACATGAGGTTTTGAGCATAAAAAGTATAATATAAAAAGAAAAAGTAAAATTGGGGAAAAGATAGATTTTAGGTAAAATATACTATGGGTAAATATACTATTAGGTAAAATATACTATAGGACATGTCAAATTTGAGAAGCCATTGCCCACTAAAAATATAATTCTGGAACTCACGGGAGAAACAAGAGCTGGACACACAATTGGGAAATGTCTATGTATTTGTCATCTCAGAAGCAATGGGAATAAATAACATCACTGCAAGAAAGAGTACAAAGAATACCAAGGACATAATCTGGGGTAGTTCCTACATCAAGGAAAAGGAGGAGGCAACAGTTAGAGAGATAGGAGGTGAAGGAGGAGAGCATGCTTTCATGGAAGCCAAAAGGAATAGAAGTGTGAAGGAATTGGTCATAAACAATTTCAAATACTGGAAAGATTGTCAATGAAGATGAGGATGTGAGAAAGTCACTGGCAATGTGGCTATTGCTGACCAGTGGCAGTGTTTATAGCAGTGGCAGTAAGCTAGTGGGAAGAGAAGCCAGATTGTAGGAGCTTGGAGAATGATATGGTTAAGAAATAAGAAAACAACTACATTCTGTTCTCTTCTTTGTCCTCTTTCTCCAATGATGTCATTTACCCCCATTGTTTCTGATGTTCCATTTTTTTTTTTGGAGGGCAAGGGGGAGGGTTTGGATAAGGAAGAACATGTTTTAAAAGCAAAGAAAAAGGAACCATGGGACGGGAAGAAAATAAACATACGAAATAAGAGGGAATAATTGCTGCACTATGGTACTGGAGGGCATGATGAATGGGATCAAGCAGAATCAGCTTTGATACTTTCTTTTGAGACAAAATAGGAGATGAGGATGGGAGAAATTATGCAAGGTTTAAGATGGAAAGGTTAGAAACCGAGGAGATTCACATCAAATGATATAGAACTTTTCAATACAGGAGACAAAATCATCAACTGAGAATCCAAGGGAGTAGGTGCAGAGGACCTGAGAAGAATGGAGAAGGTCAATTCTAAGCTAAAATGGCAACACACGGCTTCCCTTCCTGCTTGGGTTTCTAATTTGGGGCCCATGAGTTTGTTCCTTGAAAATATTTTGGGAACTGCATTTCAATATGATGGTTTTTCATTATAATCCTATGTATGTTTTTTTTTACAACTATTATATTTCCCTGTGTTATTTTCATAAATATTACACCTGAATATATACATTTGCACACTTATAGTTTCCCCACAAACTCCTTCTGTTTGCTATTAGATATAAAGCTCCACTACATCTAACTTCTTCCAGACAGACCTACTTTGAAACTGCTCCCCACCATCTTGGGATACTTTGATTTGAGGAGAGTCTCTAGCAAACATTACATACATTCCCAACCAAGCTTTCTTCTGTTTCCAAAGTCCACTACACTTCTCTCTGAATCAGCTGGTATGCTATCTGGAGATCAGGAAAGCATTTCATTTTATCTCTCAAAATATTATTGTCAATAAGCTAGAGATATTGTAAATGGCTTGGATCTGACTATATCAGATGGCTGCTTAAGTTGCTAGAAGATTTCACCCAAAGTGTACTGATCAGTGGAGCAGTATCAGGGACGTTATGAGGCTCAAATAAAATAAAGGATTCTTTTGCAAACCTTTAAGTGCTCATACAAATATCAGTCATCATAACATTAATTAGTGCTAACTTCCAGATCTAGAATATAACTTCTAGGCAGTTTGGGGACAATTTCATTCCTTGAGCCTTCTACCATGTCTTTGGTGTATATCTGAGTGATGTTTATAGAGCAATACAAGAGTATGCTGGTAAATATGTAACAACCAGGTTCTCGTGTACACACATTTTTAAGCTTAATCTGCATTATTAATACTTTCTTCAGTTTAGATAATGTACAAAACAATAAATCAAGCCTTGATTTGTGGTGATTCCTTAATTCCAATTTCTTAATTCTGAATTCCTTAATTCTAAGGGAAGCTTAAATATTCACCCTGAAAATTTAATATTTAAAAATTTAAATAGCTTTTAAGCTATTTAGTATTGGTTCCAGTACACCTCTGAGTACATAACATGAGAAGTTGGATACTATTTATTTTTTTCCATCACTAGATAAGGAATTAAACCATGCTCTTCAAAATGCAAAAAAAAAAAAAATTCAAGCATACCATTATCAAACAAGAGGAATGGACAATCACAAAGAGGATGAAGTTTAAAAGACATAAGTTCCATAGCCTACAAAATACAAAGATGTAAATTAAGGACCATGTTGGTAGAGAAATGTTTCACATGTTCTATTGGGGAAAAGAGCTATGAGTGGAAATAAGCTACTTTAAAGGTAGCAAAATTATCATCTTATTATGCCAGCATTCATACTAGAAAATCCAGAGAAAAAAATGTTTTCTTGAATTTTCAACTAAGTCAAGCATCATATTCAAACCACATTTTTAAGAGTCATTACAAAATGACACTATTCTTCCTTCCTTTAAGCATCTCTTTGGCAACCATTTGATTATGTTTGTCTATAAAAAGTTATATTGACAAAATGATACCGATTTTTTTTCTTAAAAATATACCAGAAGTTACTCATTAAATGAACACCATCCTTCAAACAGACATTTTTAAATGTATATTTTTCCAACTTAAAATGTGTTTGGAATTCTTTTGAAATTTGTTTCAAATGTACTTTATGAGATGATCAATCTCATTGTTTTATAACCACCCACCTAATTTTAAAAAAATTATATTGGTGTGTGAATTAGTTGGGACACACAATATCATGTGCAATTCTATACATATTCCCATAAATATCATGCTGCACAAGAAAAATCAGATCAAAAAGGAAACAAATGAGAAAAACAAAATGTAAGCAAACAAAAACAAAAAAGAGTGAAAATGCTATGTCCACACTCAGTTCTCACAGGACTCCCTCTGGGTGCAAATGGCTCTCTTTATCACAACTAGTTTGAATCATCTCATTGTTGAAGATAGCGATGTCCATCAGAATTGATCATTGTATAATCTTCTTGTTGCCATGTATAATGATCTCCTGATTATATTCATTTCACTCAGCATCAGTTCCTGTAAGTCTCTCCAGGCCTTTCTGAAATAATGCTGCTGATTGTTTCTTACAAAACAATATTCCATAACATTCATGTATCATAATTTATTCAGCCATTCTCCAATCGATGGGCACCCATTCAATTTCCAGTTTCTAGCCACTATAAAAAGGGCTGCCACAAACATTTTTGCACATGTGGGGTCCCTTTCCTTTTTTAAAGATCTCCTTGGGATATAAGCCCAGTAGAAAACAGTGCTGGATCAAAAAGTATGCACAGTTTGATAACTCTTTGGGCATAGTTCCAAATGCTCTCCAGAATGATTGGATTCATTCACAGTTCCACCAACAATGTATCGGTGTCCCAGTTTTCCCACATCCCCTTCAACATTTATCATTATCTTTTCTTGTCATCTTAGCCACTCTGAGAAGTGTGTAATGGTACTTCAGAGTTGTCTTAATTTGCATTTCTTTGATCAATACTGATTTAGAGAAACTTTTCATATGACGAGAAAGCTTCGTTTTCTTCTGTAAATTGTTTTTTCATATCCTTTGACCACTTATCAACTGGAGAATGGCTTGAATTCTTATAAATTTGAGTCAATTATCTATATTTTAGAAATGAGGCAAACATTGTAATTCTTAAAGAGCAGACTTCAATGGCTGTAAGAGACAGCTCAGTGTTGCTGGTGTGGGGGGATCAGGCATGCTCAAAGATGATTCAAGATCATAATGAACTAGAACTAGTTGCTTTAAAGAGCCAAGAAAAATCTGGTCAAAAAGAGAAAGGAAAAAAACCAGCAACCCCAAGAACAAATAAACGATGAAATAGCTAAATTAATTATCATTAAATAAGCAGACTATCAGAAGGAATTGGAACTTGGAAAAGCTTTGTTTAATTCCTATACAGAGTCTGGTATAAACTTCTTGAAATTGAAATAATGATGAAGCCAATAAAACAAACAAACAAAAACAGCTCCTAGCCATTGCTATGAAGCAAAAACACTTGTCATGATAAAAAATACAAAAGCTGGAATGATAAAGTTTGGAAAAGATAATTTTTACTAATGAAATTGACTTTTTCATTTAAGGGTTTTGTTTTTTGTTTGTTTCCCAAAATTGTTTTCAAAAGTAATTTGGAGGAGATTGTGAGATTTGGCCATCTTTATCAAAATGTAAAGTAATGTAAATGAACAGGAAGAAATTCAATTCATGAAAAAAGAGGGAATAATTGACGTATTATATAGTTCTGGAGGGCATAGTGGATGGGATCAAGAAGGATCAGCTTTGATACTTTCTCTTTGTTTTGTTTTGTTTGTTTTACTTTGTTTTTTTGTTTTTTGTTTTTTTTTAACAAAACAGAAGGAGGTGAGGATAGGAGAAATTATAGAAGTTTTGGGACGGAAAGTTTAGAAACTGAGGAGATTCATAACAAATGACCTAGAACTTTTCAGTAAAGAAGACAAAGCCATCAATTGAAAATTCAGGGGAGAAGGTGTAGAAGTTTTGGAGATTTTTTTACTTCCAATCGAAATGGAGGTGCCCCATTAAGAGAATGATGAACTTTAATAAATATAATGATATACTGAGAAACAGAATTGTACCAAAATTATAGAAATTCCCAAATGGAATGTGAAAACTGAAATACAACCTGATACTATGTTATATGCCATGAAAGATTAATAAATTTATCTATGATATGTTAATAAACAATCTTCAATGGCTTTGAAACTGAACTAAATTAAGCCTCATTAAAACTTAAGGACTATAAACAAAGCTAGACTTGAAAAAAATGGATTGTTCATCAATGAGACAATATATGATGAAATAATAACTTCATGATGAAAAATTAAAGAATGTGTCAAAATCTCTAGAACTCAATGCCAACTCTCAGATAAAATTTCAGCAAAAGGGGAGTATTTTGCATATTAAAAACTTTTAAAAGAGGAACAAAAGTTTTAAGGCTCATTGTATGATTATAAATTTAATGATATTACCTTATCTCAATTAATTTGCACACCACAGTAAAAATGTTATCACTGTATTGTGTTCACAATTTATCAACAGCTATATCACAATCACGCCAACTATTTTATTCTTGGTCATTTTTTCCTCAGCTGAAATTGCAGAGACTTCAAAACCTTAACTTAAAATTCAAAAATTAAGCAAAGACAGATATGTAGTTCAGTGTTTACAAAATCAGAAACCTCGAGCTATGTTAATTGGTGCTCCATTTTCTCTGAACAAAGTTAGAACAGACAGGAAAGTAATCAATTGACTCTCTGGCTTTGATGGGTTGATTTTTAATGTACTTCACTTCCAAGAAAAATTCCTACTTCTGAGTGAAAATTAACCACTTTTAAGAACAAAACAAAATAAAAGTGCTATCTAAATTTAGTTGGAACCTTATTAATTTTAAGTTGCCCATAGGGATTCTTGGGGGTACCAAGATACCACAATGTAGCCAAGAGAGGTCTTTTTTACCCCAAAATTATAGAGTATCCATGAAGATTCAAGAAATTCTCTATCAATACCTAAAACTCACATGACAAGGAGAATGGAACATGTTATTAAAATAAAAAGAAGAATTAAAAAGTACAATTTTGGCAATACTTTTAGTATTTAACATTTTTATATCAATTGAATAATAACCTACATGTCAACTAATCTATATATTCCTCAAAAAAATTGCAGTTTTCCTAATTAAATTCCTCAGGGTTCTTAGTTTTCATGACAGCATGAGATATCTTAGTTTCAGTAACAGCATGAGATATTTTACTAGTATTATCCTGAAGATTAATGAAAGCCTAAAGAAATGAGAATAAATCTTTTTAAGAATAATACTCTGGTCAAGACAAACGTATATATGGATTCTCACAAAATAGATTGTGTCTTTTCAACAGTTCTTATGAGGAATAATCAATATTTTGATGAATCTCAAATCTCGTGGCATCTTCTGTAATGGTTTAGACTGCAAGTCACCCTTGCCTTCTCAGTCTGTCTTTTGTCCTTATCACCCACAGGTCCTTTTCAGAGGTCTCACCAAGGTGATGGTTCTCCTGACATGTGTAGAGACCAGTACAACATTAAGGGCTGTTTATTGGTTATGCTTCACTCTGACTACGTGACTGATCCACTTTCCTTTCCAGTCATGTACCTTGCAGGGTGACTCCCCAAGCCATGCTGCACCTTTACTGCTTAAAGCATGACTTCCATTTTCAGTTCTTTGAAGACAGTAACACTCTGGGCTGGAACCAACACAATAAAGTGGAGGAAATATTACTATCAAGATCTACAATATTCTCCTCTGAAGAACTCTAAAATAATGCCTCACATAGGATTCTGAAGCAGCAGAGCCAACAAAAGGTCCAAATGAATCTAAGACCACTTAGGAGGTCCATGCTGGCCTAGAGTCAATGTGGCAGCGACACCAGAACAGCACCAGAAGCAGCTTCTTGAGCTCCTAGGCCAGAGGCAGCCAAGGATCATGTAACTTCAGAAAGCCTTTGCCCTGGCTCTGGGCATTGGGCACAGAAGGGTATTGTTTTGTAACTCCATTGTCTATATTCACTTCGAGGTCATCATTCCAAGGCAAAGAAGTGTTTTTGGTCCCAAGGGAGCAGGGCCTCAGAGAAACAGTAACACTTGTAACAAAAAGGGATAACGTAAGCACTTTCCTGGGTAAGGACCAGATCACAGACCAACAGAGCTGGTGGGGGTCACTGCTCCCCAAATCGGCAGAACATGGCCCAACTTTAACAAAGTTCAAAGTCAAGGAACAGGTTGGAAAAATGAGCAAAGAAGAAAAAAGAACCCAATCATAAGAATCTATTATGGTGACATGGAAGATTGAGACACAAACTCAGAAGAAAACAACATCCAAATAACTACAAAAGGAGCCTCAAAGGGAAAAATAAAAGTGAATTGGGCACAAATCCAACAAGAAAGCTTGGAATACCTTTAAATTATTTTAAAAATCAAATAAGAGTGGGAGGGAAAAAATTTGGAAAGTAATGAAATTAAAGTGATTCTAAATAATTATGAAAAGGCAATTAATAACTTGGTAAAAAAAAAGGCACAAAAATATTAAGAAAAATAACAGCTTAAAAAATTGGCCAAATAATAAAAAAGACACAAATTTAACAGATGAAACTAGTTCCTTGAAAAATAGAATTGAACAAAAGGAAAAAGATGTACAAAAGCTTACTAAAAATTCTTTAAAAGAATTACTTAAAAATTAGAATTGGATAAATAGAAGCTAATGATGCTATGAGACATCAAAAAACAATAAAACAAAGCCAAAGAACAAAAAAGAGAAGAAAATCTAAATATTTCATCAGAAAAACAACAGGCTTGAAAAATAGATTGAAGTGATAGTTTTAGAATAACTGGACTGCCTGAAAGCCATGATCAAAGGAAGGGCCTAGACATAATTTTAAAGAAATTATCAAGGAAAACTGTCCAATATCCTATAATTAGAGATTAAAATAGAAATTTTGAGAATTTAATTATTAACTCCTGAAAGCATCCCAAATGAAACTCCCAAGAATATCATAGTCAAATTCCAGAACTCTCAGATCAAAGAAAAAGTATATTAAGCAACCATAAAGAAACCATTCAAATCAGGATCACAATCAGGAACAAATCAAATCATAATAACACAAGATCTAGAAACTACCATGATAAAGAAGTGGAAAGTTTAGAATATGACATTATAGAAAGCAAAAAAGCAAGGATTACAACCAAGAATAACATAACCAGCAAAATTTAGTATAATCCTTCAGGGAAAAATTTGTTTTTAATAAAATAGAGGACTTTCAAGCATATCTGATAAAAAGACCAGAGCTAAATAGAAAATTTGACTTCAAAATATAAGACACAAGAGGAGACTAAAAAAGTAAACATGAAAGAGAAATCATTAGGTGTTGGAATCTTTACAGTGTTAAGACATTGGAGTTGATAGAGACAATAGTTATCTGGTTTGGCATGGTTCAGTGTGATTGATTTGATCTTAGAAAGAGATATTTTGGGCCAGAACTTGAAACTAGGTACTAAGTGGAACTGATAGAACAATGCTTGTGTTCACACCTTTAGAGAGCTCATAAGTATCTAAGTACTCAAATGGAGTTCACACTTTGGGAGAGTTCAGGGTTAGGATTTTGCACTCTGGGAGATAACCCAGAATCCCTCTCCCTCCAGAAGGCGGAGTTAACCTTTGGGAGATCACATATATAGAGGGAGCTCTTGGAGCTTGGGGACTTACTGGAGGTACTTACTGGAGGTACTTACTCGAGTCAGTTACTTGAGGAGTTACTAGAAACTCTGGGAGCTCGAGAGAGTTTTACTTGGAGTCGGAGAGAGCTCTTGGAACCCACAAGCCCTATCTTCGAGGCAAGAGATTCATTGCATCTTCTACCTTGGTGCTGGCTGGAGGCTGAAGAAAGCAGAGACAAAAGCCAAGGACAAAGCTGCAAGAGCTCAAGCAGAGAGATAGGTCTCTGGGCTAACCGGGCTAATTTGGAAGGAGAAATAAACGTTTGCATTTTTACCAGCTGTGTGCATTTTGGAGTAATTATTCGATTATAACTGAAACTAAGGCTGCCTCCAGAAAACCTTCACAATTAGGAACTTGATACTATTAAGTAGTTTGTATTCACATATGAAAAGATGATACATGTAACTCTTAAGAACTTTATCAATATTTAGAGTAGTTAGACGGACTCTACATAGAGGTCATAAAAGAAGAGTGAGTTTTATTGATATGATCTCAAAATATTTAATAGGTTGAGAAATAAAAGTGTACTGGGAGAAGGGATAAAGGCAGAAAGAAAGGGGGAAATTATTATATGTAAAAAAGAAGTGTATAAGGAAGAGTCTTTAAAATGGAGGGGAAAATGATGTTAGAGCAGAAAATTGTTGGAAGCTCAATCTCATCTAAATTCATTTAAAGAGGGACCCAAAGGTTCTTATGAACCCAATTAGAAAATTTTTTTTTTCAGAAAAATATTTCTCCATCAACAATGGAAAATGTTGATTGCTCAGAGATAGACTGAAACAACATCATAAAATGACAATTCTACCTGAATAGTGCCATATCAACAAAATTAAAGTAAAGTAAAAAGAACCAGGAGATAATTATACTCAGTTAACAGTGATATTGTAAGTATATGAGATTTAGCTACTCTGATTAAGACAATGATCTAAGACATATCCAAAGTACCATGATGAAAAATGCTATCCACCTCCAGAGAATGGATGAATTCTGAGTGCAGACTGAAGCATGCTTTTTTCATTTCTTTTTTTCCTTTGTTTTGTTTTCCTTTTTCTTTTTTGCAATATGGCTAATGGGGTAATATGTTTTACTGGCCCACTGACTGATCGATATATATATGCATACATATATGTATGTGTGTATATATGTGTATATATACACACACACATATATAAACTAACATAATAAGCTATCTGCCTAACTGCATATCATAGTCTGGACAACTGAAATTCTTTTCCATTTGGCTTTTTTTATATGGATAATTACACCAAAATCTTTTGAATAACTATGAATTTCATTTACCTTGCAGTGTTTTAGGACTTAATGTTAGAAGTTCAATGGCATAAATATTCATTCAAAAACCCAAACTTTAGTAATTTATTTCTGCTCACATAAATAAAAAAACTATTATATTATCTGAATATTAATTATAGATGTATATTTATACTATGACATACTTTTCTAAGTAAATTACACACATATACACCTACATCAATACATACATATATAAATAAAAAATAAATATTCAGGGGCCAGAGGAATCAAGAAAGGCTTCTTGAAGGAGGTGGCACTGGAGTTGAGCCTTGAAGGGAGTTAGGGATTTGAAGAAACAGATGGGAGATGAGGAGGCAAGACATTTGAGATGAGGAATGTAATGTTGTTTATGGGGAACAGCAAGCAGATCAAAAAAAAAACTGCTTTTTCCTGGAACATTAAGTGCCTAAGGGGAAGTAATGTGTAATCAGACTGGAATAAAATTATTGAAAGATAATGAAGGAATTTAAATTTAAATGCTTTATTTTAACCTAAAGGAAATGAAAAATTACTGGAAACCTTTTGAGCAAAGGAATGGTGTAACTGTTTTAGTACTTTAGTAATACCAACCTGGAAACCTTGGGAAGGATGAATTGGAGAGAGGAAAGACTGAATGTAGGGGAGCCAATCTGAAGGCACTATTGAAATATGCCAGGAAAGAATTAATGAGGTTCTGGAATTGTACCTGTAGAGTGAGTAGAGAGAAGGGAGAGATACAAGAAATGTTCAAAGGTATAATAGCTATAAGACTTGGAAACTGATTGGATATGAGGAATGAAATAAATGAAGAGTCCAGGATGGCTTTTAGTTAAAAAGCTAGATGACTGGAAGAATGTTGGTATCTAACAGAAATAAAAAAGTTAGGAAAGTGGGTACATTTATGGAGAAGGATAACGAGCTTTGTATCAGAAACAATATATTCCAGCCAAATTGGATGACAAGCTATACCTTTGTTAAATAGGTAATCAATCAATCAACAAACATTTATTCATCTAGACATATAAGAATAAAACTGAAAGAGTTTCTGCTCTTAAAGAGACTATCCTAATAGGGGAGATAACAGGTATATATGTAAATATGTAAATATTAATATAATGTAAGAAATGTAACCTGACTTGCACTGTCCAGCCTCTCCAGTTCAATTAATGAAGAAGCAGATAATAAGGTGTCATGCACACTAAATCTATAAAATTATTACCCTATGGAGTGTGAAGGAATTCTGTTTGATGGAATTTGAAAATAATTTCCACTCGGCAATTTTTAAAAGAAAAATGGCACACATTCCCTAAGGACTTGTAGACATAGATAGCTGGGGAAAGGCATCAGCCTCAAGGGATGTGACCTTTATGAACAGAGAGAAAAAAAAAAAACAAATAGAACTGGTAAAGGAGAGTTGAGCAGACCCAGGAAGTCCATTTGAGTAAATTGCCTACCAGAGATGCTACTCTCACTAGGGAATAATGTGAGGTCAAGAAAAAGACAACAGGGGCCTTAGACCTACGGAGCTGGCCATGTGTTTCCTATATTTCTACCTCAATAACAGTGTGCTTAAATTTATACTCACATTTTCTACTGACACTATATTTGTGGGAGAGTGTACCCCAGGTTTATGGGGAGAAAATTTTGTAGTTACTATTATTTTTTTTTTATTTTTACAAATTTATTTTAAAATTTTACTTAATATTTTATTTTTTCCCCAATTACATGTAAAAATAATTTTAATATTCATTAAAAAAAACTTTGAGTTCCAAATTCTTTCCCTTCCTTTCTCCCCACTCACCTCACTGAGAAGACAAACAGTTCCATATAGTTAAATATGTGTAGTCATACAAAACATATTTCCATGTAAATCATGCTGTGAAAGAAAAAAAACTCAAGAAAAATAAAGTAAAAGAAAAAATGTATGCCAAAAATGTGCATTCAGACACCATCAGCTTTTTTCTGGATATGGATAGCATTTATCATCATAAGTCTTTCAGAGTTGTTTGGATCATTGTATTGCTGAGAACAGCTAAGTCATTCACAGCTGATCATCTTACAATACTGTTGTTACTATGTACATAGTACATTTCACTTTGCATCAATTTATGTAAGTCTTTATAGGTTTTTCTAAGATCATTCTACTCATCATTTCTTATAGCACAATAGTATTCTGTTACAATCTTATACCACAGTTTGTTCAGCCATTCCCCAATTAATAGGCATCCCCTCAATTTTCAGTTCTTTACCACCAGAAAAACACTGCTATAAATATTCATGTGTGTGTGTGTATGTGTGTGTGTGTATTCTTTTTCTTTTTGCTTTTTATCTCTCTTTGAATAGACATAATAGTGGTAGTGCTAAGTCAAAGGGTATATGTGGTTTTATAGCCTTTGGAGCATAGTTCTAAATTGTTCTACAGAATAGTTGAACCACAACATCAATAACAATGTCTCATTTTTCCCACATCCTCTCCAACATTTGTCATTTTCCTTTTCTGTTCTATTAGCCAATCTTGTAAGTATGAGAGAGTATCTCAGTATTATTTTAATTTGCATTTCTCCAATCAGTAGTGAGTTACAGCATTTTTAAAAATATGGTTACAGATAGCTTTTACTATTTCATTTGAAAACTTTTTATCTTTTGATCATTTACCAACTGGGGAATGGCTCTTGTTTTTATAAATTTGACTGTTTTCTATATATTTGAGAAATGAGGCCTTTATCAAAGAAACTTACTTCAAATTTTTTTCCCACAGTTAACAATTGCTAAATGTATTTCCCTCTTCCTCCTCCTCCTCCTTCTTCTTCTTCTTCTTCTTCTTCTCTCTCTCTCTCTCTCTCTCTCTCTTTCTCCTTTCAGCTATTTGCTGAAATTTGCTTCAAGATCTGACCTACACCTAATCTAAAGAGAAAATGAAAGAGGATTGTTTCAAGCAACTGAGAATATGGTAGATAAGATCATATCAAAAATACAGTTTAGTTAAAGTGATTTGCTGCATGTACAATTCTGTACTCTGAAATGCTCAACACATTTTTTTTGTCCTCAAATAATATCAAGTGAAACATTTATATTATCATGGTTATTTACAAATTGATGAATAAAATTCAATGTGAATCATAGCATCTGCCATCTTTAAATCTGACTGTGCTATCCTCCAAATCCTGGCTCTGTCCTAAAATAAGGATGTGAACTAGAGAGAAACACAAACTAGTGGACCTCAGTTTTCTTATCTGTAAAATGAAAATAGAAATTATCTTCTGGTTCTGGCAGTGTGATACTGACATGAAGTGAGGATAACTGAAATGGAATCATAAAATATACTTGCTTTCAAAACCCAGAATCATATATTCCCTTCAATTTTCCTTTCATTAAGTTATGTTAAATGACTGACTGTCTTATAATTGGAAATTGAGTGGATGCCCACCAGTTGGAGAACAGTCGAACAAGTTATGGTATATTATTGTTCTATAAGAAACAATCAGCAGGATGATTTCAGAGAAGCCTGGTCTTTCCAGAGAGATAGGACTGTGGGACATGAGTGTGGATCACAGTATAACATTTTCACTCTTTTTGTTGTTGTTTGCTTGCATTTTTTTTCTGGTTTGATTTGATTTTCTAGCTAGCTAGTTAACTGTGTGTGTGTGTGTGTGTGTGTGTGTGTGTGCATGTGTGTGTGTGTATTGGATTTAACATATATTTCTACCATGTTTAACATACATTGGACTATTTCCCATCTAGAGGAGGGGCTCAGGGAAGGGGAGAAAATTGGAATACAAGGTTTTGCAAGAGTTAATGTCAAATAATTATTCATGCATTTGTTTTGAAAAATAAAAAGCTTTAAAAAATAAAATAAAATCTAAAAAAAAGAAAACATTGAAACAAAAAAAAAATTGACTCTTATAATGAACAATGGCATCTTTCTATTTTCTTTTTGAACTTTTGTTTCACCTAGTTTATTGTTGGTGGTGTTTTTCAAGGAAGCTGGCCTCACTAGGACCTTTCAGTTCTCCATTTTTGTCAAAAGAATCCACTTATATTTTCTAGTCTCAATTAAGCCCAAGTTAATAATTTGCCTCTTTCTGCCCCAACTATAATCCAATGATTATAGGACATCAGGAATGTTGTGCCACAATGGCAAAAAACAATACAAATATTTGACTCTTAATTCATGTTGAAAGTAAGCCAATGTGTAAATAAATTTGATCTAAACATAACAAGATAGGCTAATGAAGAGTATAACTAAATCAGAGACAGATCAGAAAGGGACTGTTATCAACTCCTAATTACAGATGCACAAAATGAGACATAGAGAGGTTAAGGGACCTTCTTGGGGTCCCACAAGGAAGTGGCACAACCATGGTTTGAAATTTCAGGTCCTCTGACTCTCAAGCCAGAGTTCAAATGCCAAGTTCTCATATTTTAGGATCAATGTGCTATGTGCTCACCTCTTCCATGGTACCATCCAATGAAATCCACTTTGATCACCAGAAAGATGAATGAATTAACTATACCATGAAACTGTCATATTAGCAAAATCCAAAGCATAAGAAGTTAAACAACAATGTTCCTTTCTGTATAATTTCTATGAATGCCACAAAAAGAAAGGCTTTGTAAGGGGAACAAACATTTGGGAGTTTTCAACCCCCAAAAGAAATAACATTTGAAAATCTCATGTTGACTCTCAATAAGGGCTGACCAGGTCTGATGTTGGCCAAATCATCCTCTGGGCCTCACTTTCTTTTTTTTTTTTCTTTTTTTTTTTTATTTGAAAAAATAGAGTAAGAAAAAAAAAAAACAGAAAAGGGATACAAAACAAAATAAAGCAAAACAAAAAAGAACATTGTTTTTGCCCAACAGAACATCAGGGAGAATTCAAGCCATATAACATATTTCCAGCTCAAGAAAGTATATACATTAATAGAAAAAATTATAATTATATTCATGAATTTCCATTTTTTCTTTACTTCCTTGTAAATAATTCTTTCATTTTCTGCTTCACACACTTATTTACTTTATTCTTTTTTTCCACCTTTCATCTCCCCCACCCCCAAGCAACATAGTTAAGATAATATTTATGTATACGTATATGAATATATACATACATCCACACATTTACACATTCACACACACACACACCCCTTTCCTATTCCTGCTGACTTCTTAATTAAAATCTCCTCTATAACTTGCCTTGCTAATGTTTAATTTCCCCCCATCCAAGGATTCTTTCCTTGTCTTCTTTCCTCATCCTTTGCTTCCCCATTCGCCCATACCTCCCTCCTTATTTCTTTATAGATTTTGGATAGTGTTATACCCTTGATGATATATATGTAGGGTTGCCTATTGAATTCAATCCTGATGTGAGTAAGATTTCAGAATTTTACTGATTGTTAAAGATAAAGAGTGGCAAAGGAGTGAGGGCTATAATTTGAGCAGTTTGATTCCAAGGAATATCCCTGAACCTGGGGAATTCAATATGTAAACCAAAAATAGTTTTGGGGAGATATATACTACACCTGAGGGGAAGTCAGCAAAGGCTTAAAGAAGATGGGGAAGTTTGAGCTGAGTTTAGAAGGAAACCAGGGATAGAAAGAAACAAAAGTGAGATGAACTCAACTCCAATCACAAGTGACAGGCAAATCAAAAGCATAGAGATCAGTAGGGATGTACAGCACAATTTATAAGAGAATAATGCATAAGAAGACTGGAAAGATACGAAGAAGCCAGATTATAAAGAAATTTAAATGCCCCAAAAAGAAATTTACATTTGATCCTCACCTTTTCCGGAAAGACTTTTCCAATCCCCCTAATCCTAGTGTTTTTCATCTGTTGATTGTTTTCTGATTTAACTTATATGTACCTTGTTCACATGTTGTCTCTCTTATTAGACTTTGAGCTCTTTGAGATCAAGGGATATCTTGCATTTCTTTGTGTTCCTTGTATTTGGCACTTAATTAGTATTTGTTGATTGACTAATGGTAGGAACAGAAGGTGAGAGACAGAATATTCAAAAATAATTATATTCAAGATACATAAAGTAGAAAGAAGGTACCCTTAGAGGGTAAAGAAGTAGGGAGTAGAAAGGGAAAACTGAGAAAGGCCTTCTGAAAAAGATTGTGTTAAATTGAATCCAAACCTCTGATTCTATCCAAACCTATTGCTGTTTTCATCTTTACCAATACAGGGTATTTCTACTAGTGACATCAACACTCAGTTCATCTGATTTCCCATGTTTAGAACCTTGGTGTTAATTTTGACTTTTCCTCTACATCCTTTTTATCCAATTAGTTATCAACTATAGTTGATTACATCTTCACAATAACTTACATCTTTTCTATATTTCCACTGTTGTCAGCCTAACTTAGGCCCTCACTAATAATACCTACCTGTTCTATTCAAATAGAAGAAATCTTTACTTTTAATTTTCTAATCTTTCCAGAACAACATTTCTGTACATTTTTATGAAGCTATATAGTCATATGATAATCCTCTTCAAAATCTTTCAATGACTTCATTGCCTGTGGAGTAAAGTCATTGATATGACATTTAAAGCTAGCTACAATTTCATACCACCCTATAGGTACACCTTTATTTTATATACTATATATTTTATGCTTATACTAAACTAGACTTTGTTATTTTTGTTACAGAACTCATGCTTACCACCTCTATGTTCCCATTATTTCCTGTCTGGAATACTATTTGCTTTCAATTTCTAAAAGAAACCCAACATTTATTTATCTATTTATTTATTTATTTTTTAGTCTTAGCAAAGTTTTATTATTTTTTATGATAGTTTTTAATTTCAAGATATATGCATGGGTAATTTTTCAGCATTGACTCTTGCAAAACCTTCTGTTCCAACTCTTCCCTTCCTTCCTCTCACCTCCTCCCCTAGATGGTAGGTAGACCAATATATGCTAAATATGTTAAAGTATATGAAAACCCAACATTTAAAGGACTCAAAAACCACATTCTCCATGAGACCTTTTCCTTTTCTTCCTTGCTGGTAATGAGCTTTCTCTTCTTGAGTTTCATATTATACATTTGTCTTATAGTTTTGTTTTTTGTTTTGCATTTTGTATGCTATTTAACTTGATATGTGTTATATCCCTCTACTAAACAAGAAGTAACATCAAGACAGGTAAACAGTATCATATCCATTTTGTATCTTCCAGTTTCAATTGCATGGCTTTGTCCATAGTAAATGCTTGATGAATATTTATTGTTTTTTTTCCTATACTTTGTTATTTCACCATATTTCTTTTTACACTTTTCTCAATTTACCTTTTCTACTCTAGCCATTTTATTTGCTTTCAGACAATATTATTAATTAATTAACCCACAAGCATTTATTAAGTCCTACTAGTGACCAAGAGTCACTAGAGATACGCAAATAAAGAATAAAGTAATTTCTATTTTCAAAGAATTTTCAATTTTCCATGATATTTCTTAAATCTACATGGTTCAATAAATAATTAATTTTCATATCTCCAATGAGCTATTTAGATCTTACATTCTGAAAGTATTCTATACTATATTTAATCGCTTTTCATGTTTTTCTTGTTATCTTTTACTGTCTGCTTCTGAAATTTCAGCTTAATACCCTGATTTTCTTTTTTATCTGCCAAAATTCATATTCCACTTTGTTTGCATGATTTTGACTAGATTTTCTTGTTTAAAGAAATATTATTGGCATACATGAAATATCTTAAAATAGTATCTATCTAAGTAAATATCATCTAACATACCAACTGTGTTTTTTTCCATTCTTTGCCCACTATAAAAACTAATGGAATTAATTTTCTTTTTAAACACAAATATTAATTTAAATAAATATATTTATATTTTCCTGTTGGATATAATGGTATATGAAACCATTTCTTTTACAAAGCTTCTCATCATTTTCACATCACCTTTTCCATAATGTTCTTTTAGTTCTTTGGGAAAATATTAAAATAATAAGAAATAAACTTGATTCCCTTTCCTCAAATTCTATTTGCAGTATTTTCTTTCAGCCTTTTTAATCTTCTTTTGTCTCTGTAGGAAAGAACCATAATTCCTCTTAGTTTAGTATATTTATGGTAATTGAGAGCCTCAGTTCTTTGTTGATTTTGTTGGTAGCTATCTTGTTTTATTCTTGCGCTAGCTTCAGCCTATTTTCTTGTTTGGTGAAGGTACTGTTTATTTTTGAGACTGGTTTATGTGCTCACAGTTACCTTCTATATTCTGTTCACAAGATGACAATCATTCACTTAAATGATTTTGTTTGACTACTAGAAGTTTTTTTGCAAAAGCCGCAATGTCAATAGAAAATACCTACAGCTATTCTCTGTGAGCTCTTCAAAAAAAATCTAATTATGCTGAAAGACATGAGAACCTGGATCACTGCTATCTTTACTTTAGAGAACTGAGAGTAAAACATGACCTTCCTTTCCCCAGAGGAAATAAGTAGACTTTAGGTTGGGAATGAGACATACATTGTCATATATAGCCCACATATGGTTGTTTGCTTATTAAAGTTTAATTATAAGGGAGTACATGGAATAGTACCTGGATGGAAGAGTACAAAAGGAAGTTTATAAAGTGCCATACAAACTAGGCAGTATTGGAAATGTGAAATTAAATATAACAATACTTAAAAAATAAGTTGTATTTAATAGAGATTTGTGCTGCCATTTCTTATACTCTTTTGTTATTTGTATATTGAAATGTCAGGTTTATAATAATAAAATAATGCCAACTTTACAATAATAAAAAATAAAATTCTAATTTAAAAAAGGGAGTGTTGTATGGTGATGATGGGGTGGGGAGAAGACTAGTGACTGAAAAATAACATTTTTTTGAAGCATCAATAAAAAGCATTTAAAAAAAAAAAAACTTGAATCTAATGACCAGCTATTTAGTACTTCTTCCTACCTTTTTCCCTCTCATAATAAACAAAATTTTAGAAATCTCTTCCAATCTTTTATATTTTCTATTGCTTCAGGTCCCCAATAAGATCTTATAAATAATTAATTTCCTACTTTTCCTCTCTTCCATTCTTGCTACTTTTATGGTACTGCCATTTCCACATGTATGTTCCTTTTCTATCTTCTTCCAAAGCATTTTGTAAAGGAACAATTTAAATTCCAAACAGAAAAGCCTATATTTATGATCCTAAGAGATATTATGAAATTTAATGAGAAACTACTTTCTTTTCTCTTTTCATATAACTCATCATAAATTAAGAAGTATTTCTTTTAAATAATTATTTTAACCAGGGGGAGAAACATGCTATTTTTCAATAAACTGTTTTCAATGCCTGAGCAGTAAAAGACAAACACATCTCACAGTTCCATCTTCTGTCTAACCTTAGCTTAGTGGTAAATCCTTTTATATCCAGATCACTTATTTCCCTTAGGGATCCTTATTCTTATACTTGGACTGATTCTATAACTTCTCACTGAATTCTTTTTTAACCTCTCCAATCCATTCTCTTGTGCATATGTGAATCCATTAAGTATCCTAAAGATCAATTTTCTTCATATCCTAGCTCAAGAAACTAGAATGGTTCTTTATTATTGTTGTTATAGCAAATTACCTTCTTGCCTTTTTTTCTTTGAGACTGGATCTGCCTCTCTCACCTAAGTTGGAAGGCAATGGCCACTCATGTGTCTGTCTGATTCTAAACCTGATTACAAAACTGGTTTGGATGCTTTAACCTATTCTCTTTTACTGGCTTGAGTCAATTCACCTCTCCTCAGGCATCCTGGTAGTCCTTTATTTCCTGTATTGAGGCTAGACTTAGGAAGGGATGCTCAATCTATTTTAGTCCCACAGCCACTCAGGATGCCTGAACTCAAGCAATCCAACAGTCTGAAATTCACCCTATAGAGGGACCAAAGATCCACCACTACACCCAGCTAAACTCTATACTCTAAACATGCTTTTCAATCATAAGAAAGACTGACAAACCAGAATATCACTTCTCTAACTTTTGACAGGAGTAACCTTTCCAGGGATTAGAATAATAATGTATGCTATGAACATGATCTTTTAAAAAATTATTATTATAGCTTTTTATTTACAAAATATATGCACGGGTAATTTTTCAACATTGACCCTTGCAAAACCTTCCATTCCAACTTTTGTCCTTCTTCCCCTCTCCCCCTCCAGTAAATGGCAGGTAGTCCAATACTGAAGATAATCTTAGATATGATGGTACTTGGGAAATCTGGCAATCATATGTTTTTTTAATAAGAAATTTGAATAGCTTTAGTGGTGATAGATATTGGAGAATTATCCTTGATCCACTTAAAAAAAACAATTGTTTTTTTTAGTGACTATAACAATTAGGTTTATCAAATATAATATCTCTCTTTCATGAAAAGTTTAGAATAAATACTGACAGGGCAACTAGATGGTGCAGTAGATAATGCCCTGAGTTCAAATGCCACCTTGGACACTTATAAGCTGGGTAACCCTGGGCTTATACCTGATTGTCTCAAAAAAGAAAAAAGAAAGAATAAGTACTGATACCTAATATCTTTGGTATGGTATTCAAGATTCTCAATAATTTGGTCCTAGATTATATATTTTATTTTATTTTTACTATTGCCCTCTCACCAATATTTCATTCTAAATTAGGGTTTCCTAATTGCTACCCTACTTCAATAATGTTTATTTCAACTTCCAAGAGTATTTTTTTTTAATTCTTAAAATCATATTAACAAATCAATAAGCATTTATTAAAGAACTAGCATGTTCCAGACACTGTATTAAGTCCTGGAAATACAATACAAACATGAAGAAAAATTGTCCCTTTCTTCAAGGAGCTGACATTCTGTTAAGAAAATACATAAAAGGAAACTGAAAAGCAAAAGCTGCGTGTTTGTAGGGGAAGGCAAAGGAGTTGGGGGGAGAGACAAAGATAGTAGAGAAAGACAGGAGGAGACTAAAGAATGCAGGTTGGAGATAAATGAAGACATGAGTGGTGTAGGCATCCTTGGGGGATTGGGCTAGGGAGGAGAAAGGAAGGAAAAAAGGAAATTTACATGATCAATTCATTATATATTTAAAAGAAATAGCAAATTCTATGTAACAGACTTGCAGTTTCAAGTGCAATAAAAAGATAATCTTTTTATTATTCTACTATGTTACAGAAATGCTTGTTTTATTTCATAAATTAAAAATGAATTTAAAAAAAAAAAAGAAATTCTGGAGAAACCAGAAAATCAGAAGGAAAGGCCAAAGGTGTACAGGATGTGATCAATATATTTTCTGTTTATCTAATGAAAAGGCCCCTTCATCCTACCTTATATAATATATAGCTTATATATAAACTAACATTTATCAATTTTTTCGAGGCCCTTCTCAGGAGTGATCTCTTTTTATCAAATCTGTTTTTAGACATTTAAAACAGGGTATGGAGTAAGTTCAAGAGTCCAATTAATAATTTTATCAATTTAAGGAATTTTAATATGCATTAAAAAAAAAGGGTTTCTCAATCATCAAGATGATTTCAGTAAGGTCTGCAGAGACTTTTACATGAACTGATGCTAAGTGAAGTGAGGAAAACCAAGAGAATATTATACATAGCAAAGTAATGTTATATGATGATCAATTCTGATGGATGTGGCTCTTTTCAACAATGAGATGTTTCAGACCAGTTCCAATGATCTTATGATGGAGAGAGCCATCTGCACCCAGAGAGAGGACTGTGGAAACTGAGTGTGGATCACAACATAGTATTTTCACTTTTTTGTTGTTGTTTGCTTGCAATTTGTGTTCTTTCTCATTATTTTCCTTTTTTGATCTGATTTTTCTTGTGCAGTACAATAATGTAGAAATACGTATGGAAGAATTGCATATGTTTAACATATATTGGATTACTTGTCTAAGGGAAGGAATAAGGGGAAGAGAGGGAAAAAATTTGGAACACAAGATTTTGCAAGGATGAATGTTGAAAATTATTCATATGTTTTGAAAATAAAAAGCTTTAATAAATTTTTAAAAAATAAAAATAAAATTAAAAAGGCTTTCTGAGTCCTAAGAGAGACAAAATGTAGAGTCACAGCAAGACTCTTTATTGGAAACAGATTGAAGAGATAAAGGAAGAAATTGAAGAGAACAGCTCCCTAAATGATTAAAAAGTCAACATACATTTATTAAATGCCTTTTGTATGCAATGCATTAGACACTGAAAGAAATACAAAGTGTTTTGTGTTTGTGTGTGTGTATATGTTTGTTTCATACATACACAAGTCTTCCAAGTTATTCCCCCAACTTCCACCTCACTCACAAAGATACTCCCAAAGAAGGCTTGCCTACAAAGTGTTTACTGGGTTGAACCACTAAGCTGCAGTTTCTTGCCATGCTCCTTTTTAAAATACATAGTTGGCAATCTTCTGTGCTTTTGAAGCTGCTTCTTCCCTCAGGAATCTCTGTCTCCAGTTAAAAAGTCAAGTGCTGTTTTCCAATGGATGCACTGTAACCTAGTCTCTAGTTAATAGGAAATGGGAGACTGTGGATTTCAGGAAAGATTCCCCCAAAAGAGATTCCCTCTGTTGGCCTGGTTTTTTGGCCCAATTTTGGCTCTAACTCTCAAACTTAGAATCTACTGCTACAGGACTGGTAATCCCTCAATGGACCCTGCTGTTTTTATACAGAGCTCTCAAGGAAAATGAATAATTCTCTTAGCCAACCATAAGACATTTCTGTAAGGTCACTGGCCAAAGCCTTATTTTTTCAAACTGATATAAAGACTTATTCCTACATTGTAGAATTTTAGAGGAAAATTCCTTAATATGACTTTATCCTTTATGATTATATTTACTCCCTTGAATGAATGATTGATTAATTCTGTGAGTCCATTTTTAAGTGAAGTAGAATGAAAACCTCATTCCTCATATTGGTTACTTATGGCTCTTGTGATTCTATTAATTGAGGTAGGGGAGGAGGGAAGAGATGTTAAGCTCTTTCCTTTAAATAAGAAATGATCCTTGCCCCCTCCCAAAAATTTATATTCTAGCAGGGAATAAGAAGAATATATACATAACTGTAGTGCATAATAAATGTAAGGGAAACACATGACACCAAACATCACTGCAGCCCTGGAAGGAAAGTCACTACAGACATCAAGGACTAGGAAAAACTTCAAGGAAAAGGTGACATTTGAAAGAAGGCTTTATTAAGAATGGGGAGTAAGGATATATGATATCAATAAAAGAAATTATTGAAGCCAGGTTTAGGGAGAAAACCTTAAGTTCAGTTTTAGGTATACTGAGTTTGTCAGTGGGAATGCCAGGTAACACTTCCTCATAAGAAACTAGAAATAAATGTGGGTCTGGAGCTCAGGACTTGGGGCTTGCTCTTCTCATAACCAACCCTTCAGATCTCCAGAAAAGGAACTACAATCAGGACACAAAAAAAAGGTTACCTAGAGATAAAGTAATGGAGATTCTAGGACCTACTGACCTTGTAACATCATCAAAATGATAGCTTTTTGCCCCTTAAATGATAAGATTTCCTCCCTGTGACTCATAAATTATCTAAAATCTTCTTACTTCTTGGGATTTCAATAAACCTCCAAACCATTCAGCAATAATTTTCAAACACTACAATTTTCACTGAAGCTTATATTATTCTCTAATTGTTTTCTATATGTGAGAGCTGTCTTCTCAACATGATTATAAGCTCAAGGACTGAGACCATGTTTAATACATCTTTTGTATCCCTTATAGTAGCTAGCAAAGTCATGGAGAGAGCAGGCACTTAATATACTCTTTCTGCCTTGTACTTCTGCTTTTCTATGAGTTAGTATCACAGGATGTCAGAACTTTAAAGGGCATTACAGATGATGCAGTTCAATTCTTTCATTTTATGTATGAGAAAATTGAAGACCAGAGGTTAAGTAATTGCCCCAGATCAAATAGCAACTTGAACCTTCTAAACCGCACAGCCTTCCATCTTTATAATAAGTTTGCCATGTGTCATTGTCAATGAAATACACATAATTAAAAGTCACTGTCTGATAGCTGCTATTCATTTTTGTATTACTCTGAAGCCAGTATAGCACTTTGCATATAGTAAGCACTTAATAAATGTTGGTTTGAGTTCAACTGAATACACTACAGTATCTAATTTTAACAAGACATGCTAATCTCTGGCTGAATTCCTAAACTTCTAATTATATTCAAGTAAGATGTAGTTCAAGTAGGATTAGTAATCAAAATTACTAATGATGTCTCTTTTTATTTCAGAATAAATTGACTATATAAAATACAAACATATTATATTGCACACCTAAGTGTCAGTCTGGAAAAGCTAACTAACTATATAACAATGTGGTTCCCCCTACTTCCTTCATTTAATTTTATTTTTTTCTTAATTATGTGTAAAAAAAATAAATCCCTTAACACTCATTTAGAAAAAAAAAATTTTTATTCCAAATTTTCTGCTTTCCTTCTTCCCCTCCTCAAGGAGATAAGCAATTTGATATAGATTATACATGTAGTCATGCAAAATATTTCCATATTAACTATATTGAAAAAGAAAATGTAAACCAAAAAGAAAAAGAAAAACAAGAAAAAAAGGCTTAAAAATGTTTTAATCAACATTCAGATTCCATCATTTTTTTCCATTGGAGGGGATCAACATTTTTTTTTATATTTTATCAGCATTTTTATGGAATTGTCTTTATCTTTGTACTGCTGAAAATAGCTAAGCGATTCATAGTTGATTATCTTACAATATTGCTGTTACTGTATATACTATTCTGCTTCTGCTTACTTCACTTTGCATCTGTTCATGTAAGTCTTTCCAGGTTCTCCTAAAACAAACTAGCTCCTCATTTCTTCTAGCAAAACAATATTCTATAACAATCAAAAAGCATATTTTATTCAGCCATTCCCCAAGTGATGAACATTCCCTCAATTTCTAATTCTTTTCCACCACAAAAAGAACTGCTCTAAATATTTTTGTATATCACAGGTCCTTTTTTTTTATTTGTTTATAATCTCTTTGGGATACAGACCTTGTAGTGGTATTATTAGCTCAAAGGGTATGCAATTTTATAGCCCTTAAGGCACATTTCCAAATTGCTCTCAAGAATGGCTGGATCAGTTCACAACTCCAATGGTGTATTAGTGTCCCTATTTACATCCCTCCAATATTAGTCATTTTCCTTTTTTTTTTTTTTTTTGTTATATTAGCCAATCTGAAAGGTATGAGATGATACCTTAGAGTGTTTTTTAATTTGTATTTCTCTAATCGATAGCAATTTAGAACATTTTTTCATATGGCTATTATGTAGCTTTAATTTCTTCATCTGAAAATTGTCTATTCAAATCCTTTAACTATTTATCAATTAGGGAATAACTTGTATTCTTATAAATTTGACTGTTTTCTATATATTTGAGAAGAGGCCTTAATCAGAGAAACTGACTGTAAAATTCCCCCTCCCCCCACTATCCTACTCTCTTTGTAATCTTGGCTGTATTTGGATCTGTTTGTGCAAAATCTTTTTTAATTTAATCAGATCAAAATTATTCATTTAATATTCCATAATGTTCTCTATCTCTTATTTGGTCTTAAATTCTTTCCTTATCCATAGATCTGATTCTGCTAATTTTCCATATTCCCCCAATTTGTTCATAATATCACCCTTTATATCTATCAATGACTTCTTAACTGTCAAATCCAAAAACCTTTACTCTGCCCTTATTGTTCCTGATCCTTTTGAAGTATTGGACACTATTGGCCAGCCTTTCTTCCTAGATATCTTTTCTCAATATTGCAGACTTTGTTCTCCTATTTCTCTGGCCCATTAGATATTAGACATGAACAGATAGTTCTAAAAGGAATAAATCCAGATTAGAAACAAACACATGAAAATATCTTACAAATCAAAACATATAGTATACAAAATATAAAATATCTTAAATATTTAGAACCATTGCAAGGGAAAAAAAAGAACTGTATAAAAATAATTTTATCAGAGTTTTCCCTCACTCTATTGGCCAGGCAGTGACTACCTGGAAAAGGGAGAATTTTTTAGTATCAAGTCAAAGATATGAGAGTCAAGGGCCATAATTATGAAAATGGACCCAAAGTTATCTGAGTATGAAGTGGAAAAATCTAAATTATAATAACTCTGAGGTTCTACTTCAGAATAGCAAAGTTGACAAAAGATCAAAATTACAGTTGTCAGAGGGAAGAGGACAAGCCTACACAATGCACTATCAGTAGAGCTGTGAATTGGTTCAACCATTATGGAAAGCATCAATCCCCCTACAGTCATTAAACTTACTATGTTTTGACCCAGAAATACCACTATTAAACATACCTTCCCACAAAAGAACAAAGACACAGGGAAAAGATTCTTGTATACAAAAATATTTATAGTAGCCCTTTCTGTTGCAGCAAAGAAGTAGGGACAAATATCTGCCCATCAACTGGGGAATGGTTGAGCAAATATATAAATGATTATAACTGCATCATAATAAATGAAGAAAGAATTGATTTCAGGAAATATAGTAAGACTTTTTATGAACTTATACAGAGTGAAATGAACATAACCAGGGGGACAATTTTTACAATGACTATAATAATGTAAAAACTAATATGAGAAATGTGTGAATTTGTTTCGCTATTCTAATTTGTGTTTAGGGTGGCCTTAATTTTTGTAGAACAGACTTGTAGGGGAGATGGAAGGATAGTGAAAGTAATAAAAAAAAAAAGAAGAAACCAAAAAAAAAATCATTATTGACATTTTTTTAAAAAAACACAGAAGAGAGCAAAAGGAAATTGACAGGAGGAATACCCAAGAAGGAAGTGTTAATACTATTTGTAAAATTTAATATATCCTTTTAAAAAATAAGATAAACAAAATAGAGATTCATGGTTTCATATATGATTCTTGTTCTTTTTTCTTTTTTATTAAATATGGAAATATTAATGTCTGCTAATTTTAAAATTCATAATAAAAACAAAGAAAAAAATTAAAATCCACTAGATCCAAACATCTTACTAGCTATAGAATTATATCTCTACTTCCTTTCTCAGTCAAACTTATTCAAAAGACTATTTATATTTGTGTCTCCACTACCTTTCCTTTTATTTCATCTTTTTAAAAGACTAAATCCTCTGTAATCTGGCTTCCCACCTCAATGCTGAAGTGAAACTACTTTCTCCATCATTACTAATGATCTCTTCACTGCTAAATTCAATGGACTCTTTATATGTCAAGGATTCTTTAAATGAGCCATCATATCATTTGAAATGAGAGGTGATTTTGCCTCTTTTTATTTGTATTTTTCAATTTCCTTTTCTTGTGATTGTGATAGCTAACATTTCAATCAATCAATCAGTCAATCAACAAGTATTTATTCATCATCTGCTATAAGCAAAGCACTGAGTTAGGTATTCTAGTTAAAAACACAAGAGTAAGATAGTCTCTACCCTCAAGGAGATAAGAGGGAATTTTGCATACACTATAACATATGTTTATATGTATGTCTGTATGCGTGCGCACGTGCCACACACACACACACACACATACCACAGAGAGAGATTTTGATCTAGGCAATCATAAGAATTGTGAATGAAGCCACAAAGCAATAGAAACAAGTTCTGAACAAGAATCTTTAGGGGCTCTGAGGCAGGGATTCTATTCTCTTCTTCCTGCCTCCTCCCACATTCTAGATGGGAGAGGAAGATGGGAGTCTTCCAGGTGCTAGTTCAGATCCAAAGTTTATAGCATGAATCATTCTTTACTGTGTCATATGTGTATGTGTGTATGTTTGTGTTACCTGACTAGTTTTTTTTTTTTAGCTTTACTCTTTTTTTTTTTTTTTTTTTTTAAGGATCCTCTCACTTGATACTATATTTTTTTTTTTAATGATTATTATTCCTCCTTTGGCTCTAGAGCTGAGGTTCTTAAGCTTTTTTTGTGTTAGGGACTCCTCTGGCAATTTATTGAAACTAAAGACTCTTTTTCAGAATAATGCTTTTATGTACTGGGGGAAAATGCTAAATTTCAGTTTAAGGTTAATGAAATCAAGGATATGATCTTTTTCCATTGAAATTCACAGAGTATGTAGATCCCAAGTTAAGAAGCTCTGTTTTTAGTGCAATTTTGACTTGGCTGAAACCCTTCAAGTTATCTTTCCCAGAGTAATTCAGCCTTTCAAAGCTACACTGTATTAAAACTAATAAATTACAAAAATGACTTTTATTGGGATTAGTAGAAAAGGAGTCTTAATAATAATTCTTTCTCTAACCTAATCTATGTGATAAGATTACCAATATATGTTTGTGATAGAACACATATGAACATTAAGATATTTTTCCAAGAATATGGAAGAGTATCCTAAAAAAAAAAAAAAAAAAAGGATCATTTTATCATACTAACAATCAGATGCAAGAAAAATTTCAAACATCTGCACCCAAAAGGTTGAGATGCACTGAATAATCTGTTAAGCAACAAAATTAACCCCCATGCTGGAGGTTTAATAGGTAGTTATACTAATTAGTTTTAGGTTTTAAGTTTTAAGTTCTCAAGTAAGTAACACAAAAACTCTTGACTTTTCATTAAAGGAAGAAATTAAGGGAAGAATGGTGGCCACCTTGGAGGTTTCAGAGAAGGTTATTTCCCTATTTGCTAAACAAAAGAATGCATAAAACAGCAGCAATCAGTTAACATAGAAACATAAACAGACTGATGTGATTTAAAAATGAGGATTCCAGAGTAAAGGGCAATCCATTTTTAGAATATTCCCCAGAATGATCTTCAGGTTAGGCAAGGTTGAGGAGAAAGGAGAAATTATTTATATATGCTAAAGGGGATAACTATTTCTTCAATATTTCTCCATGACAAAACACACTAAATGCTTTGTAAAAATTTTTTAAAAAAGAAATTAGACATTTCAGGTATTTGCATAAACACTAAATAAATACTTTGAAATGAAGAGTAGATAACTAATAGCTATCCTTTGCTTTGCACAAAAAAGAGAATACTTCCAAATAAATGCTTTGTAAAAAATTTTTTAAAAAGAAATTAGACATTTCAGGTATCTGCATAAACACTAAATAAATACTTTGAAATGAAGAGTAGATAACTAATAGCTATCCTTTGCTTTGCACAAAAAAGAGAATACTTCCAAATAAAAGAAATGACTTGAATGGTTCATTTCTATTAGACATAACTGAAGGGCATTTTAAAAGTACATAATGAGAAACCAAGAAGCCTCATCTTGTTCTAGGAAAAAGAAAAACATAATTGTGAAACATCTGAGGAAGTGTAAAAATATAATTTTAAAATGCAATGGTACTTGCAAGAACACTTACTCTTCTGCACTGTAAGGGGAGCTGTTGACACATAACAAGGAGCAGGGCGCATGAGCTCAGCCACCAGCTTCTGCAATACCCACTTCCAGCTAGAAGCAGTCATGTTTCAACACCTCCGATTCCCCGATGCTGACAAGCTAAACAACTTGTTTTGTCTCTGGGAGCTCTTCTCTGGTGATTAACTGCTTATGGTGAATACTAATTACATGGAAGTACAGTACTGTGGCAACAGCGCCCTACTTCCTTTACCTGCTGCAGCCCCCGCACTCTCAGGAATACAGAAAGCGCATCCAGGGTAAGGGCAACTAAACCCAAAAAAAAGCCATTTCTCCCCATTAAATACATTTGTTTTCTCTTCCTTCTGTAAGGTAACACAACTTACTGACAAGAAAGCTTCTTTAACCTTTTGACTACAAACACGGATATAATTACAACAGGGTGAGCATTTTAAATGATTGTAATAACCATAAGCGTAACTCTGCAGCATGGAGTCTGTGAATTAGTGAACTCTTATTGTGTCCTCAATTCCCCATGTCCCATGTTGAAAATTTACCCCAAATTGTCACTTCTTAGAAACTGCACCTCAGATTAAAATCCTCTCACCAGGGAGTCTATGAGAATTTGTTCTCGTGTTTTAAATCCTAAGTGCTTGTTAAAACGCCAACACTGCAAAATTAGAGACCATTAAACAATATAAGGCAGCAAGTGATTAAATCTACCAAACACACATTCAAAGCAACTTAAGCTACTTTTTAATTAAAAATAAAATATCACTGGCTAAATTCAGATGTCTTAGCTATTCAGAAAAAAAAAAAAAAAGTTAAAGGCTGTTCAAAATGCAAAATACTCTTGATATTGCCAGGCAAGACAGTGGTGGGGTGGTGGAGGAGGGTGGTTGTTAGAGATGGAGGGATGGCTCCTCCTTTTTCTTCTGCTAGGTGTTATCACTATGGTTGACCTGTTTAGTCTGTGGCTATCCAGGAAGGAGTAAAGGCAATGCTGCAAAATGGAGAGTCCAAGTGGCTGCTGATTAAATAAGCTTTATTAAAAGAGGCCTCTGAGGAGACAGTATATTCCACCCTCTTGGCAGGGGAGGGAGTTAAGTAATAGCAGCAGAGGTAGCTAGGCATTGAGTTACTAGCTATATTGACATGGAGGTTAGAGAGCGGAAAAAAGTTAACAGATATTATAAAATATCACTCAAAACAAACTGATAAATCATTTAAATCAATGAAGTAAAGGATTGTTTGCTTTTAAGTTTATTAAATAATTTGGGCTACAAGACATTCCCCTCCATAAAGTTTAAGTTAAACATTGTAGCTTTAAATTGTTTCTACTTGTTTAAAGTAAAGAAAAATGGCCAGGAGCCTTAGACAATCATGGGCCGAATGCCAACAATCTGAACATCAGACTTTTTCAGGTTGAGATGATATCATCCACTCTGAAATCCTGATACTCATTCTGAAGCATGAGGAAATATACCAGTAAAAATCTTACCTCACCCAGAGTTTTCTAATTTTTAGGAATATTTGTGACTTTCTAAATGATTACTTTCAAAATATTTTCCCACTATTTTATCTAAATAGTAAGAATGAACTCTTCATTTCAGGTGTGGTCTTACCTAAAAAACTTGCTCTGAAGTACAGTACAGGTACCCGATAGCTGCAGGAGTATAACACATGGTATTCATATCGAATCACTTCTGCTGCTGCAGTGAGCCCAACCACTTCAGAGTCATCAGAGTAGAGCTCAAAGTCATCCTAAAACAAGCAAGGAAACAGAATGGACAAGTGTCAATCAAAAGTACACTAATATGGTGGGGATGGGTGCTATGGGGGATTCTGTACTCTATGCTTACTCTATGCTGCTTAACAATTAAGTAAATGAGGGGCAGTGAATAAATAAAGGAGAGGTCTTTTTAATCATCAGTATTTAACACATTAATGTGAAAACATTAGCACTATTTAATTCAAGACTAATTTTGATTAATAAGTTTGGCATAAAGTTCAATATAAAGAAACAGGGGGAAAATATATTTCATCTGCAAAGCTTGCTGACATAATCTGACTAGTATGATAGCTATAGAAACAATCTTCTTCCTTAATTGTTGCATATAAAAATGCCTTCCACTTGGACAGATGGGTGAAAAATAATCTTTAAGAGTTTACTGTACTTGCCAAAGGTTCATTGGCTGCAAGAAGAAAAGTTCCTACTTCCATTTTGAGTTGATTTTTTAGATATATTTCAAAAGCAAAGATGAATCTTTGTTATTTGTTTCTATATATCATCAATATATAACAATAATTTATTATATAACATGAATAATTTATCATATATCATGTTTCTATAACAACTCTTGATTTATAAAGTAGGCAAATATACTCTAAGATTAAATAGAATTTTATGATTAGGTATAAAGAGATTTTTAGTAGTCATGCACATTCTTATTATATATTACTATTTACCATTTATATTTTAGTTTTAGATGAGAAATATAGTTTAGTAATTTAACTTTTATTCTACATAATGGAACAAAATCAATTGAACTGAAATACATTTTCCCCTTCCATTTCCCATGTATATCTTCTTCTGAAGAATTCCCTTCAGAAGTAATAATAATAATGAGGTAGAGCAAAGAAATATTTCAAAATATCAAAAAATCACAAGCAAATAAAAAAAGTACAAGGAAATAGTCTAGTGTCATCAGTATGAAACAAGACTTTATTCTCAGATATCTAAAGCCATCTATGTTATATCTAACCCTTACTGCCTCCTGTTATTCCTCATTCATAATTGAATAATTAAGGATTATAAGGATTAATCTTTTTGAACACTAAACTTGCTTACCCCATGTTTTGTAAGCCCCAGTACTAGATTTTTCAATTAAGCAAAAAATTAAAATGTTTAGAGAAATACCATAGCAGTTGACAGAGTTCCTAATTTTAAGAGTTAGAAAAACCTAAATTCTGATCCTGTCATTGCTAACTGTGATTGTGGGCAAGATACTTAATCTCTTAGTGCCTCTAAGTCCTTTAAGAATATAAATTTCATTAAAGAATTTTCTGATCTACATCAATGGATAGCTTCCACAATGGGAGCTCTTTACATGGATGAAATCAGAAGCATGGATACCATTTACCTATGGAGGAAAAAACAACAGAGAAATTTCTAAAAGGCAGTAGATGAAGAGCAAGGCATAAGTAGGATCATATGACCTAAAATTCCACAGAAGACATTGGTTCAAAGGTGATGGAAACGCCAAAAAATGGAATTCTAATGACAAAAGTGCTGGGAAAAAAAAGAAGAGTTCAAAGAAACAAATGTGGATACACTGGAAACTAATAAACTAATGCAGATTTTTTTTAAGTCATATACAGAGAATAGAAGAATATAACAGGTAACAAAAAAAGAAACACAAAAAAATGGCACAGTCCAACAGAAGAATGGCAAAGATACCAACACTAAGAATATACATGAATTGAAGATAAATGCTGAGAAGTAAAGAACTTTTTTTTTGTTTGATTTTGTTTTATTTCAAGCTATATTAGGGTTAAGAAAAAAAATGAAGGAATAGTTCCGCTATTCATAATGGATAGTAAAATGGTAATGGCAAAAAGAGAAGACAATACTATTCAAATTTTATTTTGTTTTTATTTTCTTTTCTAAGGAAAGTACTTTTAGCTTGGGAAGGGTAGAACAAAAATGGTCAACATGGAGTTAAAAAATCAAAATAAATGTGAAGATGTGAAGAAAGTACCTAGCTAACCTACCTAGCTTCATGTGGTCAAGTCACAAAATCTTACTATCAGTGAGCCAGTTACAAAGATAGGGCTAGATGAGAATATAGTTAGATGGATTCAAAATAGGTTCAATAACCAGACTTAAAAAATAATCATTAATAGATTGATGTTACCTTAGAAGGAGATCTAGGATAAGCTCTCAAGGACCTGTTTTTCATCCTTTCTTTTCAGCACATTTAAAAACTACTAGGAAGAAGGCAAAAATAATGTGAATATCAAATTTTAAGATGTTATGAAGCTGGAGAGATAGTTAATATGTTGGAATCCAACAGGTTATAACACTGGGACAAATCAAATAAGATTAATTTTAATAGGGAAAGATGTAAAATCTAATTTACTTGAGTTAAAAATAATTTCACTGTACAAAAAGAATTTTGGGGGAAGGAGAATAGATATCAATTTGTGTTTAAAAAAAAAATGATTTAGGGTGGGGAAAGATGTAGAAGACTGCATGTTCAATATGAGTTAAACAGTGTGACAGTTTGCCCTAAAAGTCAGTGTTATATTAGGATGACTTAAAGGGCCATTGTATCCAGAATAAGGGATGTGATAATTTTACATTTTGGTCAGAACATACATGGAGTATGTTATTGAATTTTTGTCTCCATGTTTCAAAAAAAGCCAAGCATTGAGAAGAATATATACATTCAAAGAAAGGTGATGAGGATGATAAAAAGACATGGATCATGCCAAAGGAGGATCAGTTGATTGTATTTGTTTGCACTGCAGAAGAGAGTGGGGTGGAGGGGAGAATCATTACAACTCATTCAAATAACTGAGGGTTGTAACAAGGAAAACAGCTTAAAACTTGTCCCATATGCCCAAAGGCAGAATTAGGAGCAAAGAGCAGAAGTGATAGGCAGATTTCTATTGGGTTTTAGGGAAAACTTTCTAACAATTAGAGCTGTCAAAAAGTGGAATAGGATGCCTCAGGAAAAAGTATGTTACGATTCAGTCACGATTTTTGACGGAAGGCTGAACAACCAGACAAATACGTTATAGAAAGAAATTTTATTTATTTCTACATGGAGTAGATGTTCTTTGAGATCCTTTGAGCTCCTTTATAAGTCTGGCTGCATGTCATTCTATGAAATAAGACTCCCGGGTATTAAAAGAATGAAAAAGAATTTAAATAATTTTCAATTTTCTTTTGATATAATTTTAAAATTGCAAGAACTCTTGGGAATTCTCTAAGACCCAAAGTTACAGAAGTATTAACTGAATTGAAAGGTTTTTCCTCATCTTAGAATAAATCGTAGGTCTAGTCCTTATTTCTATTTCCCATCATTTTAAAATACATGTTATCTCTAATAAATTCTCAATTATGTTTTGAATATAAGTAATTGATTAAGTGGGGCAGCTAAGTAGCAAAGTGCTGAGCCTAGAGTCAAGAAGACTCACCTTTTTGAGTTCAAATCTGGCCTCAGAAGCTTACAAGCTGTGTGACACTGGGCAAGTGAAGTCACTTAACCCAGTTAGCTTTAGTTTCCTGATCTATAAAACGAGCTAAACAAGAAAATGGCAAAACACTTTAGTATTTTTGCCAAGAAAACTCCAAATGCAGCCATGAAGAGTCAGATGTGACTGAAAATGTTTGAACAACAACAAACTGATTAAACAAGTTGCATGTTTACTGTAAAAGCTTCCTCTGAACTAAAAAAATTTGGGGATGGGACAGCTAGATGACACAATGGAAAAGGCATTAGTCCTGGAGTCAGGAGGACCCAAATTCAAATCAGGCCCCAGTCACTTAACACTTCCTAGCTGTGTGATCCCAGAAAAGTCATTTAACCCCAACTGCCTCACCAAAAAGAGAGAGAGAGAGAGAGAGAGAGAGAGATTGGTAGATCCCAATCCTATGATAACCACTCCATCTCTCTACTGTAATATCTAGCATTATGTTAGGTATCAGAAGTACTTTACCATAATTTGTTTATATCCAATAAATCTTGATACTTAGCATCTCAAAATACTGCTTGTTGAACCTAGCAAATATCAGTTAAGTAAGGAAATCATTAAATGGAATCAGGACATCAATATTAGCAAAAAAAAAAAAATCATGTGTTTTGACATTGTCCAGCTATCAGACACTGTCCAGCAAAGCATCACACTGGAGGTCAGGGATGAACCTTTCTTAAGGAAACGTTGAACATTCCCATTTTTAATTAACATTCACACTAATAATGGAATATAATGGAATAGAAAGGACTTCAGTGTATGTATATTTTTCCTGCCTTGCTAGATGATTGTAAGCTCCTACAAGGCTGTCCACTAAAGAACTGAAGAATATCTGAAGGAAGACAGTCTTTTATCAGTCTTAAATTTAAGTTCAAATTCAAATATTTATTGAGCACTTTACTATTAGGCAAAGCACTATGCTAAGCATTGAAGAGAATGCAAGAATAAGCAAATACAATTTCTGTACTCTAGGAACTTACACATTATTGCTACAGTCAGGGAGACAGGGAGAACATGCAGAATTCATGTTTTTTAAAATGATTTTTTAAGGGAAAAGGATATACTTGCTTGTTCTTTACTCATATAACATTTCCTTAATCCCTATATTTTGTTGGAAAGTGTTTTTGTAGAAGCTGAAT
The DNA here is from genome assembly GCF_902635505.1 of Sarcophilus harrisii. Lineage (NCBI taxonomy): Eukaryota > Metazoa > Chordata > Mammalia > Dasyuromorphia > Dasyuridae > Sarcophilus > Sarcophilus harrisii. The sequence continues at coordinate 172,990,005 of NC_045426.1, read as the reverse complement.
GAGAAGGTAAAGAAAAGTAAGACAAAGATTGGCATAACCAGAAATAGATTTAGTTAACCATTCTCAAGAATCAAAATAAAAAGGTAAGATATATTGAGAGAGTTATTTTCTTTGGTTAACTTTGCTGAGCTAGATTGATAGATAGATAGATTGATTGATATATAAATCTTTGAAAATTCAATTATTTTCACAAAGTATTTATTAAGTACCTACTGTATGCCAGGTATTATGTTAGATACTGGGGATACACAGACAAAAACAAGAGATCCTCCCCTCAAGCAATTTACACTCTACTGAGGAAGAAACACAAAGAACATAAAGCTAAGCTATATATATATATATATATATATATATATATATATATATATATATATAAAGCTATATCCTTCGAATAACTTTTTCCCTATAAACTAGTCTTTTTTAAAAGGGAAGGAAGACAATATGTGATTAATTTTATTAAAACAATTATGAAATGAATAAAACAATTTATTCATGATTTTTTCAGTTCCTTCCCTATTTCATTTGTACTTTATAACCTCTTCAATAGTAAGTTCCATTTAGTTCTGTGACACAGAACTTAAACCAACAGAAGGTCATTAGAACTTTGCCTGAGAGTACTGACATAGGATGGGGGAAGGGAATGTTAGTTAACTTGGAACAGAGCAGACTAACCTGCACATGTTCACACAAACGGCTAAGGATCAGGGTAAAAACAAGGGTTATAACCTCTGGATGCCCCAGAGTCATTCATTATCTCTCCACATTCATCTCAATAATTGTCCCAGATTCTAGAATATAGTTATAGTTTCTGTTATTGTTCAGTTATAGTTCTGCTGTGCAATAATGTTTCTACTTATTAGTCATTAAAAAGGCCCTCTGACTATTTCTGTGGCCTTAGCATAAACAAAGAGTGAATATCATGAGAATAATTCACAACATTTTACTTCACTACAAATCCATAACATCAACTGCATGTAGAACATTTATTTCAGGATAGTTTATCAGTATCTCAAACCAACTCACCATATCCAAAATTATACTGATTATTTTAGTTATGTATAAGTCTCCTCCTCCTCCAGAATTCTCTATTTCTACTGAGGTCATTAGCATCCCTACAGTCACTCAAGTTTGTAACCTCAGATTCATCCTTGATGCTTTCCTCTTCCTTATTCCACATATCAATTGTGTCTCCTATCAATCATATCTTCATGATATTTCTTGAAAACATCCCTTTTTCTTTACTCACAGTTGCCACACTAATTTAGGCCTTCATCACCATTTGCCTGTACTACTTTGAGATGATTTTTCTTCCAGTGTTTCACTTCTCCAAATCACCTTCCACATTGAGGTTATCATCATTATTGTCATTAGCAATAACAACAGCAAAAAACATGTTATCAAGTGCTTATTGTGTGCCACATATTATGTTAAATGTTGGGAATACAAAAAAGAAGGCAAAAATACCATTCTTCTCAAAATATTCTTCCTCTTTACACAGGCCTGACCAGTTCATAAGCCAACCTAAAAGCTTTTTATGGCTTCCCTTTGAATTTGGAATGAAATACAAACTCCCCAGGATGGCACTTAAAGGCCTTCACAATAGAGCCCCCACCTACCTAATCTGCATTATTTCATACTTGGCACACTTTTTACGTACTCATTAGCTAAATGGGACTACTAGCTGTTTCCCAAATGTATTGTTCCCTTTTTTTATCTCCATACTTTCACATGGACCATCCCATATATATGATGTGTTTTCTGGCTTATTCATACTCAGAATTATTCTTCTTATTGTTGTTTTTTTTCCCCCAAAGTTCAATTCCAGGAAATGTTAGCTCTATAAACTTTCCCTCATTCTCTCTCTCTACCTCCTCAAGTAATCTTACCATTTAATTGTGTACATATTGCATACCTTCATTAGAATGTATATATCTTGAAGACAGGGACTTTTTTCAGTTTGTCTTTTTCCCCTAGAATATATAGTACAATCCCTCTCTTGTATACATTCTTGATTATATTATTTTTATTACACTGAAAAGTCAATTTAACACTAATCACTAGAGAATGATACTTGATACAAGGTAAATCTAGTGATGATCCCATTCAATGAGGTAAGGGTGACTAAAAAAGTAGTTCCAGGACACAGAACCTAAGAATACAGAGGCTTCAATAAATTCCTATTATATGTACTATTGATAATAATGTATTTGACCCCATTACAGAGAGCTGGTTACTGTAAGTCACAGAGGAATGCTCCAATACCATTGCTAATATATTTATGATTACTAACAGTAAAGTGACATAAGAGAAGCAACATAATATCAGCATACACAGCTTGGGCTTCTCCTGAGAGGAACAAACTACCAACTCCCAGGCAGAAGTGAAGAAAGGCTCTATCTGGCATGTTCAGAACAAGATAACAAGTGCAGGGGATACAAGTTAACCAACATATATATCTAGTGATGCTCTGGGTGTTCATTATTAGCTCCATGATTCCTAGACACTACTTTCTTTAAGAAAGATAGTTCAGGAGATATCATTTGCCTGAAGCATTCTGACTATGAATGAAAAAGACTCTCTTCTCTCATTTTGTGCCCTGAGACCATAAACTCTCCGGCATGAGCACAATGTTGATTGGTCATGATAGCACAAACCTTGTTTAAGAAAGCATTATTATTCTGGAGAAAACCATAAGCAATTCTTTGATAGATGAAACCTTAGAGAAAATTTTGTCCACTGATTCTCTAGTTATTGGAATTGAACAAGGCATAAAAACAGGGAGACATATACTTACTAAACGCCTTCACTGCTGTCATGGAGGATGTACATGAAATTTATTATGTGCTGATTCATGGGTTTAGAGCTGGAAGGGAACTTAGAGGTCATCTGACACAATCTCCTCATTTTATTTATCTATTTTCAACACCCTCATTTGACAGATGAGGAAACTTTGAGGTAGAGAAAGATAAAAGGACCTGCTCAAGGCATAAATAGCAGGGTCTGAATTTGAACTGATGTCCTCTGAGTATAGATGCAGGACTCTTTTCACTATACCATACAGATGGAAGAGAGAATGCCTAAAGTGAGTGAGGTCCTTTATAGGTTCTTCTTCTTGCAGAACCACATACTAATCAAATTAAATCCAAGAATGCCCTAGGGCCGACTCAGTAAAATCCACAGCCATTCAAAGGAGCTGGTTTAGCAACCCTGTTGTAGAGGTTAGATTAGAATATACATACACACATACACATACACACATATACATGTGCTTTGTGTAACATAATACTCATACGTAAGTGTGTATGCACACACACACACACACACACACACACACACACACATATATATATATATATATATATATGATCCCATTCACTGTAGGCAGAGGAGGCAATAGAGACCCCTGAATGCAGCACTTGCTGAGTTTCTCCAGTCATTTCCAAGGGGCTGCGCTCATCACTGAAAGACTCCTCACTTTAGGCTGACACAGAAACTGTTTCATTCCCTTGACAGAATCAGGAAGAGGGGGACATATCAAAAGATGCACTAAACCAAGAAGAGCCACGCAATGCACTCTAAAGGCAAAGGCAATTTCACTCTTACTGTCTTTTTGTCTCCAGAATGGATGATATAGGACATTCTCTGGTACCTCCCTGTGAGACAGGGAGAAAGAGTAGCTTTCTCTTTTCTTGGTAGTTGATTGCTTGTGGTAGCTAGAGGATAGGCTCCTCTAAGTCTATATCATGGTCCTGGCTCCCTCCCTGTTTTTGTGGGTGTTTTTTTCCCACCTGTGAGCAAAGGTAACCAAATAGCAATCTCGAGTTGGCCAGTGAAGTAACCTTGTGAGTTCAAAGAATCAGGGAATATTAAACCCTTCAATCAGTTCTCACTATAGTGCCATCACCACAAGCACTCTTAGAAAAGAAGATAAACATCAACAGGAGAATAAGCCCAAGAAAGAAAAGGTTATAGAAGTTGTTTCATAATGTAGAATAAAGGCTAAGGTGAAGGTTTATTCAATAATCCCACTAAGAGTCTCATGCTTTAATGGTTTAAGTTGTCACCCTTTTAGAAAGGTAAAAGAGCGGTTAAAGGTTACCATATCATGTTTTAAATATGGTAAGTATTTCTTTTATATAGGAGAAACAAAGAGCTCTCCAATGCCTGCTCTCTATTATTCATTGATGACCTTTATACTCCATTTTTGAGGAGCCCAGATATGAGCCAAATCTCAGTTTTAAGTGATTTGTTCCCAGAGTTCTGGAGCAGAGGTACAAAGAAAGATAATTAGAAAAACCCTAAACCCTCTCTTTTAGAGTCTAGGCATCAGCAGCCCTAAATCAGGTATTTGCATGTGCCAAGAGCTAGAACCATTTCATACAATTAATCAAAAAATATTTTATTATGTGCCCTCTGTGTAAAGCACTGAAGATACAAAGACAAAGAATGACACAATCCTTAGACAAATGGAGTTTACATTCTATTGCAAGAAACACACACACACACATGCTATAAATATGAAGTGAATAAAGTAGTATGGGTGAGGGTGAGCACTCCAGCCCCCTTAGGCCTACTTGGTCTGTTGTTAACCACACTGGCAAAAACCTTCTGGTTGAAGAGTACCTATTACCTAGATTATGGCATGGATTGCATGGTTAGCCCAACAGGCTGGTTTGCATTGGGGAAACTGTACAACACTTTAAATAATCCCAAATTATTTTCTGGCAAAACTAAACCAGAGATTATCTTTTTTACATCAATATTTTCCCAATAATACTATATAGTGCCAAAATCAAAGAAAATCATGATCTCTGGAAAATCAAAAATTGTAGGTGATCTGAAGGACAATGGAAAGATGCATATAGCACATGTCACAAAGAAAGTATGGGGCTGGAAAACAAAGTGGGCTGGTCAAGAAACAAGAGTAAGAGGTAACATGTAATGTTTTCATGGACAGCATTAAAATCATACCTCTGTCTGAGATTTACCAGCTTAAAAATCCAGCTTGGCTTCAATGCCCAGAGCATGCTGCACCAGAAATTCCAGTAAATCCTCTTTTGAGGAATCTCTCTTGTTTACTGTTGCCATTTGGGGGGAACTTTTAGTTTTTCACTTTGGGGTTTTTGTTTTTGTTTTGCTCTGCTCTCCGACTCCTGCCTTTCTCCTTCCTCCTCCTCCCCATAGATTAGGTTTATTTATCTGAGCAATAACTTCTATGTCTGGATTCAGTGGCTGGAATTAAAAACATTCTGAACAGTGTGATGGTGCTTTAGCATTGGGTTAATGTACAGGATGGCAGACGTTTAGAGTCTAGTGCCACTGATGGACTAGTGATATAGAAGGGAGACAGCTCTGTAAGTAATTTCTCTTTTTTTTTCCCCTCGGGGGAGGGGGGGTAGCTTGTATCAAATGTTGCAGTTTATATTGTGGAATAAATCCTTAGTTATGACATAATAGTAAATGTTAATAATGTTAATAATACCTTAATAATGCCTTATTACTTCTTGAATATTAAAAGACCTAAAGAAAAGGAAACTAGGTGGCACAGTGAATCAAGTTCTGGGACTAGAACAAAAGACTCAGCTTTATGAATTCAACTCCAGTCTCAGACACTTAACTACCTGTGTGACCTAAGCAAAGCACTTCACCCTGTTTGCTTCAAGTCTTCAACTTAAAATAACCTGGAAAAGGAAATGGCAAATTAGTCCAGTATCTCTGTCGAGAAAACCCCAAATAGAGTCATAAAGAGTTGGACATAACTGAACAATATCAGGAAAGGGTCTGAATCAGACAGAATGAGAAAGTATAGATGGATTGTAATCTGTACTTTTGAAAAAGTAAGTATATTGATGAGCTACCAAAATATCCAAGTACTCTGGAGAGGAATAGAAAGAGCTAAGAGATTTCTCCATTTTTGCAAGACAAGTTAAATCCTTCTCATTCTCTTTTTAGTATTTCTGCTATTTGCTATGTAACCTTGGTCAAATCCTCTCTGGGATTCAGGCTTCTCAGCTATAAATTGAGTGAGCTGGGCTAGATAATTTTGTAGGTCTAAGGCAATGATTTTATGATCCTATAGTGTATGCATTCAAATCAGCAAGATTTATAGGATAAGGGCTTTGCAAATTAGGTATCTCTTATAAAATTATTAGTTGAAAGAAAAAGAAAATATTTTAATCTGTTATTCTAGATTTCAGAAATTATTAAGTATGTTTAAATCAAAATAGCCCTTTTATTTTATATAACACATATAGTTACAACTATTCATGTTTACCATTTTTAAATTTCATTGGTCATTGAATTATATGACAAGAAAAGAACAATTGCAAAGTATTATTAAAGTTATAAAGCAGATAAAGTTTATCTTTGGTATTTTCTCACTACTTTATTTAGTATCTCCTTGCTTACGATCCTAATGCTGCCTTTTTTTCAATTCCCTTTCTCACCCTCTTACCCAGGTCTTTCCAGATATATTCTTCCTGCCCTGTTTCTTGGCTCTCTCCTATCACAAACTGCTCCAGTTTAACTCACCTAGTATCTATAAAGAAAGGTAATCTGAAAAACAAATCTTTGCAACAGTATTCATGACTGATAAATTTAATACTTACAAAGTCATGGGTATTTGCATTTAACAAAAGACTCTTATAGATGCAAAATAAACCTGAAATACAGGTAAATATAGATTTTTAGGATACCAGTAATCAATAAAAGATATATTTTTGAGTAAAGGGGATTTTGTAGTCATTCTCAAATCATACCACCCAACCCTACATATAGAAATCATCTTGCAAGGGCTTATCTTCCAATGTCTTAAACAAACTGAGCAAATTTAGTATATACTGAAGACAGATGAAAATATATTCTGTTTTTAAATCTTTCAGAGATGGAAACTCTAGAAGACACTGGGTAACCCTAAACTTCCAACCAAAAATTCTTCCTTATGCAACGATTTAAATTTTTTTTCACTTGTTCTATCCTTGATATGCTCATTCTCTTCTACAGAATAAACTTTATTTTTAATATTTTAAATATTTGAAGACAATGGTTGTCTTCTTCAATAAACATTTATTATTTAATATTCAATAAACATTTATTTATTGCTTACTATGTGTCAAGCATTATACTAAGTGCTGGTGATACAAAAAGAGGCTAAATACAGACCTTACCTTCAAGGAGCTTACAATCTAAGGGAAAAAACAACAGTGAAAACAAATATATATGAGATACATAGGAAATAATTAACATAGGAAGGAGCTAATTAACAGGGGCTTAAGGAAGGCTTCCTGTACAAGGCAGCATCTTAGTTGAAAATTAAAGAAAGTAAGAAGGTCAGTAATTAGAGTTAGGAGGAGATGGAGAACATTCTAAGCATGATAGATAGAGAAAATGCCTAGAGCTGCAAAATGGGACTTTTGTCTGTGGAACACCCAGAAGGTCAGTGTTACTGGATCAAAGAGTATATGTTGGGAAGTAGAATGGTAGGCAAAGGCTTTAGATGCTAGAATATTTTATAGTTATTACTGAAAACAATAAGAAACCACTAGAATTTATTGCAGGGGCTGGGTGGAGAAGGGGTGAAGGGGGGAATTTATGATATGACTGGACCTGATGATTTAGCAAAATCACTTTAGTGATTGGAAGAAGAATGGGTTAGAGTAAGAAGAGACTTAGGGCAGACAAATCCACCAGCAGGCTAATGATGTGATAAGAGCCAAGCCATAGTGGTGACAATGTCAGAAAAAAGAACAAGGGCAAATTCCAGAGATGTTACAGAGGTGTTACTGGCAGGCCTTGGAAACTGGATATAGTGAGTGATATTGAGGAATCCAGGATGACCTGTAGGTTACAAGTTTAAGAAAGATGGAGGATGGTATTGCCCTCTATGATGACTAGAAAGGTGGGAATAGGGATTTTAGGAGGAAAGATAATAAATTTTGCTTGGACATGTTGAATCTAAGATATCTTACTGCATGTCCAGTTTGAGATTTCTGAAAGGCAATTGGAAATGCAAGATTGGAAGTCAACAGAATGATTGAGACAAGATAGGTAAATTTAAGGATCTGAAGCATAGAGATATAATAATAACAATATATAGAAGCATAGAGATATAATAATAACAAATAAAGTAGGTTATTAGAAGAAGAGAAGAGGCCCCCAGCCAAACTTCAGTGGAGAGAACTCGGATAGAAGTTAGGAAGCTTAGGTTCTATATTCAGATCACATACTAGTAGATTATATGACCTTGGACACCAATGGGGTATAAGTTTCCTCAAAAGTTCCTGAAACATCAAGTGTTTATATTGGATATAGATATTCAAAGAATTATAAGATTAAAGCTGAAAAGTATAGAAGAAATCATGTATTTCAATCTTCTCACTTTACAAACAAAAAAACCTGAAGTTAAATGAATTGTCCCATGTGCCATTTAAGTGGCAAAGTCACTGCTCTGTCTCCAAAGTTAATACTCTTTCCACTGAACCTCAAAGATGTTTAAACTCCCCTATAGCAAAGACACTGAAAAGGGTATTCTCCAAATGAAGTAATCCTAATTCTTTCTTTTTTTCACAACAGAGTCCATCTGGTGATCTTTGAATGCATTTCATTTTCCTAAAATAGAAAAAAAAAAACCCACCTAAAATATTCTATATTCCTTCAGTCTTATATCTAATGACTAATTTTCTCCTTTTTCTTTTAATCTTAAGGATGCTACATTAGACTTTCCTAAGAAGATAATAAATTTTGAGCCTAAATGGATGAAAGTAATTAAATCCCAATGGGCTGAAAGTTTGGCTGAAATCATTTTCTAAAGTAAGATATAGAACTACCCTAATTTAAGCTAGAGAGATTTTAAATGTCTTATGGAACAAACTACAAAATTCTTCATCGTGAACTATTATACTCAAATCCAAAAATGAGTGAATTTTATTCCCAAAGAATAAAAATTGCTAGCTCTTAAAACATATACCAAAAGGTTTAAATGTTTGTGAATCATAAAAATGTCTGTTAGAATAACTCTTTTCCTTAAAAAAAAAAAAAAAAAACAAGCAAACAGATGAGTTCCTTTTTACTTTCTTTACAATTGTCCTTCAAATATATCAATTTATGGATTCTCTTTTACCATGGGATGCCATTAAATAATACTTAATGGTGCAAGATTGAATGTTGTGGCACTTCTACTACATTTGCATAAATGAGAAATACTACTGCGTTTTAATGAGAAGCTCAATAACTCAATGTAAGTCAGTCAATATTTTTTATTTTTTTTTTTATTTTGAGAACTATGGGCAAAATATGTTTTCTAAATTCTAAGTACATTGAATCTAAGAATTTGATTCTTGGATTTTTAATTTCATCTTCCCAATTTTGAATAAAAGTACAAAATAAGCTTTATCTTTCAGGGATCTTTATGATATCTCAATCTTTCTTTCCCATCTTTTCCAGGGATCAGTGATTATATAAGTCAAGCTGATAGATATATTCCAGTGCCCACAAATGACACCTAAAACTCATCAGGCTACTTAACCAACCACAACTTCCTTATGTAACACTTTACTACACTATGGCAATGCTAACTCTCAAAAAGTCTCCTGACACTCCCTTTTGTTGACCCCAGCCCTCCTCTACTCCACAATAAAGAAGACATATCAAAAAGAGGCCATAGGCCTTGACCCTCTTATTCATGTATGTATATCTTATCACATGTACACAGCAGAATAGAGAAAACAAACCCATTCCCACCTAGAGGTACACATAAACTAGTGTTCAGTCAGCTCTGCTATAACATTTATTTTGAAAACATGAATTTGCTCCACAGAGATTGATATATTAGGGAATAATTTGAGTATAATGCTAATTTCACGTTTGCTTATGCACAATTTAGCCCAAACAGAGAATGTAGAAAACTGAACCATTTCACAATAACTCACAAGCTGCAACCCTTCCAACACTCATTACTACAAACAAGCTTCAGGTATTTTTCAAGGTAAAATGCCACATGTATTGACTATTTTCTGGTGCAGTCTGAGTTGTGGGCAGAAGAAGGCTAGCTCTCCTACCCTTCTGCCTCACCTTCTGCCATGGCTATGCATCCCTGCAGAGGCTACTACTCTCTTGGCCTTAAACCTGTTGACTTTGGAAATTGGCCTGTAAAAATTTGGGTGTAAGACAGGAAGCAGGCTAAGGCCATGGATGCTACCACTTCTTTTTAATGTGGTATTTGCTAATTTCTTAATCATTTAATGTATTTACTTTCTAAAGTAAGATATAGAACATATGCTACCATCTTAGTAAGTTCCTATCATTTTTATGTGTTGTTTAGTTTTTTAGTATCGTGCCCCTAACCCCACTTTCCCCATAAGCCTTATGATTTCTATTATATGATTTCGCATAGTGCAGAGATTTTTAGGAATACACATGTCCATGTGTAGAACTAATTGAACACATCCTCAGGTGCACAATCTATCCTTATAATGACAATAGTTTGCTTCACTGAATTGGGCTAATCTTGGACCCAATCCTGACTTAGGTAAAATTTTTCTGTTTAATTCTCACTTCCTCTTTTTTGAGAGCTTTTCTATCATTTCAGTATAATCTCACTCATGCCGTGTTTCTTTACTACGTGATGTCTCATATACCTCCTTATCATTAGAGAAAAGGGATACAATAAAATATAATAGAGAGCATCAGTAAAGTGTTAAAAGATTACAAGCATTACCCTTCCTGAGAACAACTATATTTTACCTAAAGGAAGGAATAAAGAAGACCACTTTTACATAAAAGAAGTAAAGGCTTACTGGTCTTTGTATAATCAATCGCACAGTTCCTGGCACATGGTGAGAATTTAATAAATGTTCACTGAATGGAATTGGATCAATGGCATAATCTCAGGCATCAGTAGCAGAGAGTTTGAGGATAGATGTAAGGAGGAACATTACTGGCATATCTTCAGCTATGTCTCTTATGTGAACATGAACCTTGTTTATGCCTCAAAATTGATCCCTTGCCTCAGTTTTTGTAAGAAAGAGGTAGACACAGTCAGTAATCCAGAAAAGAGGAACCCATGAAGGAAATCCTATTTCCAAGTGTACCTTCAATATTATTTGCTACCTCCTGATCTATCATTTCAGATAACATATAGTGCAAAACTGAGGTATACAATTCCAGTTACCCTCCATGTCTCTTTGTTACTAACCATGGGTATACAGGCACTCTGTTATTTGTAATGCTGATGGTGAATCAACATTCAAGAGGAGGTTTTGAAGACATAAATAGAAAATCTGCAACACTGAATTAATGTATTTTTTCCAATACTTATAATGGCAAAAGAATTATTTGCACAGTTAGAAAAATGCTAATTTTATTAAAGTGTTATTAAATGAGGCTTTTAGACTAACTTGCAGCACCCTGAAAAAATCACCCAGAATGACTTGATTTGTCAATTCCAGCCTCTTCAAAATCATTTGCCTGTATAGCTACCACAGTATAAGGAAAAAACAAATCCAGAACTGACTTGTTTCCTAAATGAATTGGGAAGTTGTCATTAAGAAGCATCTGTTACTTTATTGCATTCACGTAAAAGCATTCTTGTGCTACTATAACGGACTACTGAGCAGATGTTTTAGAGCACTATACCCATAGCAATACATGAATAATAAAAAAGATAAGGAGCTACAACCTAATTAATATCAGTTCCTTTATAAATGAATTTTCACTTTTCTAATGGATTGAAAGTTGTACCAGTCATTTCAGTTACTAATCCAATCAATTCAATTTTTATGAAGAGATTTTTGGTTCTTTTAAAAAATTAATAAATCATTCATGTCAATATGGGTCAAGCAATGAGACCCAACTTTACAGGGAGATAAAAAATAGATAGCTGTCTATATAAGGAAGACTGAATATTTCTGGGAAATTTCAAATGACTGTTCTACTAATCAACTACCCACTTTTGCTTTGCATTTCAAAATTTGAGGCTTTGATTGCTTTTCTCCTTGATTGTTACAATATGCTTTTGTGTACCCATTGCTTTAGCCAGGAGATATTACTAAAAAAGAGTTTAGAACCAAATGAAAAGGGCCTTGAATTTCTGGCTAAGGAGTTTGAGTTTCAACATAAAAATTGTACTTTGAGAAAGATCTTTAGTCAGTGGTATAGAAGATGGACTAAACTTGTATGAAGCTCCAAGTGATGAGAAAGGTTGGGAGGACACCTCAATAATTCATTGGAAAGGTAATAAGGGTCTGAATTAGTATAACAGAGATAGTAAAAATGGAAAAGAGAAGATATAGTAAGAGATTTTATATATTGATAAGGCTTGGTAACTACATAGGGAATATTCTAGACCAGGCCTGACTAAGGCTGGTCAATTGGTCAATTGGTTTTGGCTTAGAATTGGAACAGAAACTAATATATCATATAACATTTTTTAAAAATGGAAGCATCCTTAACAAATAACATGGAAAGAATATTCAGTAAAGATACAACAGGAAGGCTTCTCAATAAGACAAGGTGAGAGTCACCAATGATCTGGAAAATTAGTTTAATGGTTGCTTGAGAGAAAAAGTAAAAGCATTGCAAAAATCAGTATCTCCTGATTCTTATTAGTAGTGTTATAAAATCTGGATCAACAACATAAGAAAAATGAAAGTTTATTGTCTTATACTTTCAGCAATTAAAGACAGATTAAAGACTTTTGGCTTTCAGGATCATTCCTTGAAGACAGAGGAGCAACAAATGAACATAGTAATAGCAGAAATGAAAAAGCATCGATACATGACCTGGATCTTGAAAGAAGAAAAAAATTTGAAGTAAACAGAGATGATAAGGGAGGAGTCTATTCTAGATATATAGCACTATGAGTGTAAATACAATGAGGCTGGAGAGACCAGAAAGAGGCAGAACTGCAAAATTTCAAAGTTGCTTTGACAATGTATTGACACATTTGAAGTCTTTGTTCCAAAATGAATGCTGATATGAGCATTCATAAATTTATTCTACAGATTTGGGACTTCCTCTCTGATAACAGTGTAGTGGAAAGAGCATAGACTTGAAGTCAGAAGACCTGGTTTCAAATTCTAGCTTTAACTGCTGTGTGATCTTGGGAAAGGCACAATATTTTTTTTTATTTGTAAAAAAGTGGGGGAAAAAAAGTGAAAATACTGCATTTTAAGGTTTGTAAATTACTTTACAAATATTATTTTATTTTATCCTTGAAAAAATTCTGGAAGATAGATACTATTATTAGCATCTACTTTACAGATTAACATTGAGAATTTGCCCAGTCATACAGCCAGTAAGTGTCTGAGTTTGAACTCAGGACTTCCTTTCAGCCCAGTGCTCTATCCACTGAGTATCTCAGAGGGTTATTTCTAGATGAATAGTTTATAAATGGCACTTTTTATATGTGATATGAACTATCATTATTACAAGTTGCCCTTTCTATCAAGGGAAGAGGGGGTACAGAATGATGATGGTGCAGGCCTCTGTAAATTTGTTCCCAGATATATATCTGCATTCTAATAAATCTTTGAAAATCTCTCCCTCAATTCTTCATATTTGATAAATCCAGAATAGCTTTTACTCTTCTCTACTCTTTCAGTAGTTTCAACCACATTCCTATCAAAAGCCTGTCTCTTAGCATTTTTATTTAAAAGTCATATTGCTGGATTAAAAATCCATTCCCATATGATCCAAATGACCATTCAGATCACTTCAATAAAAGCCTGAGGCTCTGCTGTAAGATTTTGTTTCTTGGCATTCTATATCTGACAGTGTATAGTGTTGTAAGTTTGTCACCCTGAAGGCATACCATGTTCAATATGAAATTATTTGAGAAAAGATAAACCAGATAAGCAGATAGTTCAAAACAGTTTCTGGGGATCATTTACAACAAATGGACATAAATTCAACAAACTCTCATGAAAAAGATCATATCTTATTCTTTAAGTTTTATTCTTTAAATGAATTAAGACTCATTTTTCCTCTTAGTTCAATATCTTATAAATATTATAATAAACTTATAGAGAAAAAGTATTCTTAATGGGAAGAATCAGTTTATCCTGTTAATCAAATATCACCCTGATTTTGAAAACAGTTCTCAAAATTCCTAACCTCTTAAGGAGAGGCCTATTTTCTTTGGAGGCATTCACAAACAGTGATCACATGAGATCAACCACAGATAGTACTGCTCAATCTGTATAATTCAACACTTGGAGGAGTCAATTCAACTAATGTTCATTATGGCATAACTACTGTGTTCCAGGCTCTGGGATACAAAAGCAAAAAACAAGAGTACAGCCTTCAAAAAGCTTATGTCCTCTTGGAGGAGGAGTAAGGAGGGAAAAACAGACATACAGACAAAAATATTATAAACCAAGATGGCACGAAGTAGAGTTTAACTGATGTGTAGAAATAACTAGATCCAAGCTTCAGAGTATCAGAGCTGAAATGAATTTTAACACAAATCTAGCCTAATAATCCACTTGGAACCTGGTTCTAATCTGAATGGGGGTATGAGCCTATACATAGTTTTCAAATTGGGGACTTTGTCTTTGACATCATATTGAAGTGGAAGGAAGACTGCAGATAGAAGTAGAAAAACCGTTTTTAATATTGTCAATGAAACTGCACCATTTAATTCTGGAATTTAAGACAAAAATCAAAAGATCACCAAATCATGACTAAAATAAAATTCTTATAACTAAACTAGTAATTCTTAATTTTAGATAATTAGGGGAGATTTTTTTAAGTTATAAAAATCTTTTTTGCTTTAAAAAGGTTTTTTTGGATTAATATACTTAGAATTGATCATAACCAACAACAATCAAACTAATTAGCAAAGTAATATATATTCCTTTTATTTGATTTAAAATTGCAATGCTCCTAGTTAAAAGTATCTGACTTTTTCATATGAAAAGATGCTCTAAGTCATTATTAATCAGAGAAATGCAAATTAAGACAACTCTAAGATACCACTACACACCTGTCAGATTGGCTAAGATGACAGGAAAAAAATAATGATGATTGTTGGAGGGGATGCGGGAAAACTGGGACATTGATGCATTGTTGGTGGAGTTGTGAACGAATCCAACCATTTTGGAGAGTAGTTTGGAAGTATGCTCAAAAAGTTATCAAACTGTGCATACCCTTTGATCCAGCAGTGTTACTACTGGGCTTATATCCCAAAGAGATTATAAAGAAGGGAAAGGGACCTGTATGTGCACGAATGTTTGTGGCAGCCCTCTTTGTAGTGGCTAGAAACTGGAAACTGAGTGGATGCCCATCAGTTGGAGAATGGCTGAATAAATTGTGGTATATGAATATTATGGAATATTATTGTTCTGTAAGAAAATGACCAACAGGATGATTTCAGAAAGGCCTGGAGAGACTTACACGAACTGATGCTGAGTGAAATGAGCAGGACCAGGAGATCATTATATACTTCAACAACAATACTATATGATGACCAGTTCTGATGGACCTGGCCATCCTCAGCAACGAGATCAACCAAATCATTTCTAATGGAGCAGTAATGAACTGAACTAGCTATACCCAGAAAAAGAACTCTGGGAGATGACTAAAAACCATTACATTGAATTCCCAATCCCTATATTTATGCCCACCTGCATTTTTGATTTCCTTCACAAGCTAATTGTACAATATTTCAGAGTCTGATTCTTTTTGTACAGCAAAATAACGTTTTGGTCATGTATACTTACTGTGTATCTAATTTATATTTTAATGTACTTAACATCTACTGG
This sequence comes from Sarcophilus harrisii, assembly GCF_902635505.1. NCBI lineage: Eukaryota > Metazoa > Chordata > Mammalia > Dasyuromorphia > Dasyuridae > Sarcophilus > Sarcophilus harrisii. The sequence goes on along the minus strand of NC_045426.1, from coordinate 172,974,247 downwards.
TCATCCTGCCATCTGAGGGAGAGGGTGGGGGGTAAGAGGTGAAAAATTGGAACAAGAGGTTTGGCAATTGTTAATGCTGTAAAGTTACCCATACATATATCCTGTAAATAAAAGGCTATTAAATAAAAAAAGAAAAAAAGAAAAGTTTTTAGAAAATAGTGTTCTAATAGAGCCCTTCATTTCACAAACAGAGAAACTTACAATTAGAAGGGCTTGTTTGTCAAGTCTGAAACCAAACCTAATTAAAGGGGAAATGCAAAAGAGGGGAAAATTAAATAAATGATTTCTCAAAACTGAAAAAAAAAAAAGTATCTGACTTTTCCATATATTTTTCATCTTACATAATAACCTCTTTTCACTATCATGATAGTAATTTAGAAGAAACATAAAAATGAAGAGCTATTCCTTTAAATAATTTTTTGAAAATATCAGTTTCAAAAGACTCAGGAATGCTAAACAAATTATTTTTAAAATACCCCAAACTGGGCAAAATGCCTGGGAAATAAACCACATACAAAAAATATATAGCTAAGCCAAAAAAGAAAAAAAATCTTTAAAAATGAATGTATAAGAGTCATATTTAAAATGTGGGAATCAATCAACAAGCATTTTTTAAGCATCTACTCTGTACCAAACACTATGCTGGGTACTTAGAATACAAATATAAAAGAGAGACAATCCTGCCCTTAAGGAGCTTGCATTCTACCAGAAGAATATTTCAGAGATAAGTAAAAACAGGGTAGAAACTTTTAAAAGTACAAAATAAAGAAGGCAACTTGGGGTTTCAGAAAAAATCTCTTGAAGGAGGTAGCAACTAAGCTAAAGAGATTAAGGGTTCCAAGAGGCACAATTAAAGACGAGTGTGTATCAGATCTGAGCAACAGTATGAAGGTAGGAGATGGAATTTAATATATAAGGAGCAACATAGAGTTTGACTGGGGCACAATGTGTTTGAGAGAAAGTAATATGAACAGTCCAGAAAAATTCACTGCAATCAGACTGTGGAAAATTTCAAATGACAAAGAGAAGTTATAGAGAGCCACTAAAATTTTTTGAACAGGGAGTAAAATGCTCAAATCTGAGTTTCAGAAATATCATTTGGGGAACTCTGTGAAGAATAAATTCCAAAGATGGATGGTTCTCAGAAGAAAAGAGGGAAGTTTAGAAGGGACTGGGGGGGGGGGGGGAGGGATAATAAGTTTGTTTTTGACTTATTTTGAGATATCTAAGAGCTGGAGAGGCAGTAGTGTTCAGGAGAGAGATGAGGGCTGGATATTTCGATCTGGTAGTCAGATGCATTGAAATAATGAATGAATCTATGGAAGCTAATAAAATCACCAAAAGCAAAGTCTTTGGATATAGAAGATGAGACATGAATAATAATCCTGCAAAAGAGAACAAAATGTATCTTTCTGATAAGTCAGGAAGATTCCCATGGCAGAATCTGAGGAGGAGGAGGCATACAGAAAGAAGGGGGTGATCAAGAGTATTAAATTCTATAAAATAGATCAAGAAGGAAGAGGACTGGCAGAATCTATTTCAGAGAAATAATCCCATACATAAACAATGCATTTCTGTATATCAGGGCTTCTTAAATTTATTCCACTTGTGACCCCTTTTTGCCCAAGAGATTTTTACATGACCCTGCGTATATTGTTAGATATATAAAATGGACAAATAAATCAATTACTGTTCTTGTACATATGTTAATAATAATTCAGCTCAACTCACCCGATATTTTTTAGGTGTTTACTATAAAAATTTTTTTTCATAGCTTGTTCTTGTCCACAAGGAGCTTACATTCTACTGGAAATTAATATAAAATACACAAAGCTAAGTATAATACAATTATAATACAATAAGTATAATACCTCTTTTGAGAAGAGAGTAAAGAAGAAATTAAACAGCAGTACTTTAGAAGGAAAAAAATCCACTTTTAGCTGAGAAGTAACAGAAGTTTTCATAGAGGAATCTGCACCTAGGCTGAGCTTTTTCAAGGGAGAAAGAAGGAAATAAAGAAGTAAAAAGGCATTCCAGGTATGGAATACATCAAATACAAAATGGAATGGAAGCTAAAAATGACACACTGAGTTCATGGAAAACCTAGCTGTATAGTTTGGCTACAATGTAGAATGAATGAACAGGAAAAATATAAAACAACCTGTAAAGAATGTTTTGAACAGGGGAGTAATATCAAATATGATTTAAGAAAGAATTTTGAAATCTTTGTAAAGGATGGATTGCTGTAAGGAAGAAACTAGAAATGGAGAGACTAAGTACAAGATTAGTATCCAGGTAAGAGTTGATAAGATACTGAACTAGGGAGGTAGCAAAGTAAATGGAAAGAAGAAAATGGATCTAAGAGTTGTGGAGCCAACACAGCAGGGGTATGTTACAGACATGATGAAAGAAAGTGAAGTGTCAAAGCTGACTCAAAGCTTTTGAACCTGAGTTGCATGGTGGCACCATAAACAGAAACCAGAATTGGGAACAGGCTTTGTAGGGAAGATGATGAATTTCAGTTTGAGATATGGTAAGTCTAGAGCACTCTAAATATCCAGAGAGTAGTGAGAGTGTGTGACTGGATTTCAGGGGAGAGAGTATGGTTATGTAAACAACTGTAAAGAAGTTGTAAGTAATATTTCAGAGTCTGATTCTTTTTGTACAGCAAAATAACATTTCGGTCATGTATACTTATTGTGTATCTAATTTATATTTTAATGTATTTAACATCTACTGGTCATCCTGCCATCTAGGGGAGGGGGTGGGGGGGGGGGGAAGGGGGGAAAAATTGGAAAAAGGGGTCGGGCAATTGTAAAGAATAAAAAGTTACCAAAGCAAAAAAACAAAAAAAAAAAAAAAAAAAAAAAAAAAAAAAAAAAAAAAAAAAAAAAAAAAAAAAAAAAAGAAGTTGTAAGTAAACTTAGGGTGACAGATGAGCTCACCAGAGTAGACCACAGACTACTATAATCTACAATATAGAGAGAAAAGAAGACAAGCTCTTAGAACCTTTGGAAACAGCAATAAGTAGGTAGTAGGATAATAACTAGGGTAATAACAAGAAGAAACCATTAAAAAATATAGGACAACCAAGAGAAAGCAGGGTCATAGAAGCAAAGAAAGAGGGAATAGTCAATGAAAAATGTGGCCAAGGAGGATAGGAAAAAAGACCACTAGATCTTGAAAGTAAGGGGTTATTGATGCTCTTTCATATCAGAGTGATAAGGTCAGCAGCTTGACTTGAATAGGAATGAGCAAGGAAAGAGAATCAGTAAAGATAAAAACTGATTTCTGGGAATTCAACAGTTTGAAGGAAGATCTAAGAAAGTAGGTGGAGAAAATGGATGGTTCAATGGGACTTTTTTTTAAAAGATGAGAATGATCTGAGCAGAGAAGGAGTTGGTAGAGAGAGATAAATTATGAAATAAAGTGAATTATCAATAAATTCCCAAAAAGGACAGAAGGGACTTCCATCAAGAATACAACTGAAGCAGTTCCTAGGAGAAAAGTTTCTTCAAGTTTTTGAGAGTGGAGCAAAGGAGGAAGATGTGACTAAGAACAAAAGTTCTGAGATATGAAGCAAGGAAGATAAGGAAGCACACACTGTATGGCAACAGTCTCAGTCAAGAAAGAGGTGAAGTCATCTAGTCAGAGAAAAAAGGTTGGAGAGGAATCAGTTTGAAAGTGAAAGATGAAAATTTGAAAAGTGAAATTTTGTTAATAGCCACTACCAAGAATGTGATATTCAATCAAAGATGAATAATAAAAAGAATGATAACATAGTAGTCAGGATCCATTTAAGGTTAGATAAGATGAATTTTGAGGGGCCTTTATAATTTCCTCTAGCATTATTCATTGGCTCCAGAGGAGTCTGAAATAGGCAGTTGGTGAAAGTAATCAAGGGTTGAAGATTAGTTGTATATGTACACAGGAAAGAAAAGTTAATGAGGAGTGAGGTCAACTTATTTAACTGGTTGACTACAGGGTCAAAGTTGTAAAGAGAACAAAATAAGACTAAATCAAGGGTTATGGACTGGAAGAACTCAGAGGGATTTAGGATTGGAGGTCACTATAAAAATAAAGAGCAGACTGAGGAATAGGAAAAATGGAATAACTAGAGGCTGTTTTCAGAGAAAGCCCTGAAGTCAGGAGGACCTGAGTTCAAACCTGGTCTTGGACACTTAAGACTTGGACAAGATACAACCCCAATTGCCTCAGCAACCAAAAAAAAAAAAAAAAAAAAGTGAAAAAGCATAAAGGAGAAAAAGGGGAGAGGAGGAAAGGAAGATACACATTTTATATAGCTGCCTATTATATGCCAGATTCTGTGCTAACAGCTTTTAAAACATTATTTCACGAGGTTAAAAAGTAGTTAAATGACTTTTCCAGGTCACATAATAATCATTTAAGGACTTCCTAACTCCAGTCCCAAAGCTCCAACCATTATGCAACCTAGCTCCCTGTTGAAAATCTAGTAGTACCATATCAATGGTCAGGGGCCACTTACACTGTATACAGTAAAGGCACCTGAAGAATTTGTCATCAGGCTCATATTGCCATAAAAATGCATGTGTGAGCAATCATTCAGCTATCATAGACTATCTAATAATCTCATCCAGTAACCAATAAACCAATAAGTATTTGTTGAGCATTTATCAACATCATAGTAGAGTATATTTAAGACTTAATGAGCAAATCCAACATTAAACTGGCCACAAAACCAATCAATCAGATTGATGGCAGATTTATCTGGGTAAGTAAAAAGTGGATCCCTGAAGCTTCATAGAGTTTTCATATATTTTTTATGTTTTTTCATATATTTTATTACTAAAGAAAATTCCTTTGTCTGTCTTTTAGTTCTTTCTTGCTTGGTGATTGTTTAAGAACCTAGTCATTACACTTTCCCTAAGAAAATCAGGGGAATAAAGTAGAAGTTAAAAGAAAAATAAATAAAATAAAGCTCAGAGCACCTCAGAAAACCCCTCCAAATGAAAGAATGACAACTTCTCCACACTGTATATACAGGCGCAGGCACAAAAAGTTATAATAATACCCTTCTGCATTAACAATCATTTATAATAGTTGGAAATTACATTTGTCTTTTAATTGCTTTAAAAATGTTATCACAAGTGAAAAGCAAAATCTATTCAAGTGAAAGAGGCAGTGGACCATGAAAACTAAAAGAGAAAATAGTTTGAGGACTTGCATTTCATCTAAAAGTAGAAATGTCTTTCCAAATCTTTGTCTATTATTTCTGCAGTTCCATATTTTGGGACCAATTTGCATGCCTTATTAATTGAACTAAGCTTCTAAAACAAGAAATGTTCTTTGGATTTCATGGGAATAAGGCAGTTAGACATTCACCAGGTAAAATATTTGAGTAATTTGACCACCAATCTAAAAGCTCACAATAGTTCTGACCATTTTTGCATTCTCCCTTCCCCCAAAAGAATGAAGTTAGTAAAAAAATTTCAGGACTCCTTGGCCTGCTTGTACCTCAAAACCCTATTTGGTCTTTCAGTATCAAAATCCAAATGACATCAAAAACATATAAAAAGGTGTGTTTTTTATGAGGTGAAAAAAAACCCTTGTTTGACTATCAAATGAGATGAAGAATGATCCAAAGAAAGGGTTTTCTTTAAATACTTCCTATGCTTCAATTTCTATTCACTCAACAAATTATTAAATACTTAATGTGTACAGAAAACTTTAGGTGCTGGGAGAGATACAAAGTTTAAATATAAGAAATAGTGTTTGCCTTCTTATAATTTTTACACTAGAATTCACAAGTAGAAAAGAATTCCATCATTGAAATGGATCCAAAATGTGTTTCAATGCTCACAATAGCTACGTATGCTATTGTCCAACCTTACTACAGGCTTTTCACCCAATTCTGGGTCTGACTGGCCCAATATTTGGGATTCAAAAATGGCTTGCCATATTCTGTTACATATCACAGGTTTGAAGTATTCTTCCCCAAGCTGGGGGAAAAAAAAAAAAAACATGTTACTATATCCCTGTCATGTTTTTGTCGATCTAGTCTCTTTCCTTGTCTTTCTACACTTCCTCAAGCCCAAGCATGTTCCTTAGGTGGAAAAGACAGTCAATAAGCATTTGTTAAATGTCTACTATGAGTCATGTACTTTGGTAAGAGCTGGTGATACTAGAAAGGTAAAATAGTCCCTACTCTTGAATAGCTCACAATCAACTGAAGTACATATAACTATGTACAAATAAGCTACCTATAGAATAAGTAGGAAATCATCCCCACAGAAGAAGGCACTAAAATAAAGAGGTATTAGGAAAGGCTTCCAGTAGAAGGTAGGGCTTTAATTAGGACTTGAAGGAAATCAGTAGGCAGAAATCAGAAAGGAGAACATTCCAAGAATGGAGAAAATGCCTAGAGCTGAAAGATGGAGAATTTGTTGAAGGAACATCAAGGTGGCCAATGTCAATGGATCAAAGAGAATGTGTGTGTGTGTGTGTGTGTGTGTTGGGGTGTGGGGCGTAAAATGGAAGAAGATTAAAGAGATGTATGGGTGATGGGGAGAGGTGTTTGGTTGTGAAGGAATTTAAACACCAACCAGAGGATTCTGTATTTGATCCTAGAGGTGAAAGGGGACCAGTAGAGTTTACTGAGTGTGGGCAGCAGGGGAAGGATGATGTCAGTGACCTGTTTGGACCTGATCTTTAAGAAAATCACTTCAAAGTGATTTTGGAGAATGGACTGGAGTGAAGAGAGATCTGTAGATAGAAGCCAGCAATTTACTGCAATAGTCCAGGCATAAGGATTTCAGAAAAACTGGAAAGACTTAATGAACTGACACAAAGTGAAATGAGCAAAATCAGGAGAACATTGGACACAGTAACAGCAATACTGTATGATGATCAATTGTGAATGACTTAGCTCTTTTCTTCAGTACAAGGACTAAGATGATTCCAAAGTAGTCATGATGGAAAATGCTACCCACATCCAGAGAAAGAACTGATGGAGTCTGAATGCAAACTGAACTTCTCAGCGTGGGAAAACAAAAAGATATGTGTTAATCTCTAGTCTATGTAGAGAGACAAATCTACGTTTCAGAAAAAAAAAAAAAAAAAGCAAAAAGGAGGGTGTGTTGGGCATTTCTTTGGCAATTCTATCTCTAAATGAATTGCCACAATAGAAAAACATTTGTCAAGTCAGTCTTCTTGAATGAATGGATGGATAGAAGAACAAACAAATGAGGGAAAATGCATTTGATTAAGCACTTACTTTGCCGTTTACTATTACTGTGCCAAACATTATGCTAAATGCTAGGGATACAGATAGAAAAAGAAGACAGTTCTTGCTCTCAAGGAATTCACACTCTAACTGGGAGAGACAACATATATTTCCAAGGGTAACAAAATTCACTTCGACTACAAATGAATGAATATATATGAGGGTACAAATTGTATTCATCTAGAGATAGAAAGGGTAGTTTGATAGTATGGTAAATAGAAGTCCAGGCCCAGAGTCAAGAAGACCCAAGTTCAAATCCGACCTTAGTGATATTTACTAGCTGCATTCTGTTTACCTCAGTTTCCTCATCTGTAAAATGAGCTGGAAAAGGAAATGGTATGACTGAAAACTACTAAACAACAGATAGATATTTATAATTTCAAAAAGTCATCTGGATTTAGAAGTTCCAGGATACAAATATTCTTATTACATTTTTCTACAATTCCTCTTTTTTAAATGATCTTTCAGTTCTTCAGTTTAGATCAATAAGAGAGTCTCCAATGGGTACTTATTTCATTTCTAATTGAGTATTTTTCTAAGTAGAAAAATCATTATCACCTCATTTAGAGTTTTCTTGGCAAAGATACTGGAGTAGCTGGCCATTTCCTTCTCTAGCTCATTTTATGTATGAAAAAATGAAGCAAACAAAGTTAAGTGACTTGCTCAGGGTCATACAGCTAGGAAGTGTCTGAGGCAGAATTTAAACTCAGGAAAATTAATCCAAATTCTGAGCTCTATGATATGAGTTCAAATTCTAGCTCTACAATTTACTACATTTGTCACTTTAAACAAGTCACTTAATTCTCTGGGCTTTAGTTTCTGCATCTGTGAATTGAAGGAAATTAGACTAAATGACCTCTAATCTCCCTTTTAGCTATAGATTTGTGATTGGATATAATGAGTTCCATTTTACTTTGCATCTCAGAGTTGCTCCTCCTCATTCTGGTCAACCACATGCTTTATGTAGGCATTATATTAGGAATGATCAAATTATGCCAAGCTACCCAGCAAGACTGAACTTAGTCTGAGAGAGAGAGAGAGAGAGAAAGAGAGTGTGTGTATGAAAAGCACAAGAGCCCTTTATCGGGGAACGGAATGGGAATAGTGTTCCAGCCCCCTGGACCGAACACTGGTTTTCAGTAAGAATATTTTTCTTCACCATCACTTTGCCTCAACAGGTGAACATAGAAGGTACTGGGAAATACAGAATGACGATTTTAAAGGTTTCTTCAAATAAGAGAAAGTCTGGGGAAACGATTCCTTACTAGAAGATTAATTCTTCCTCTTCAGAGCTTACACAGGCTTTAGTCAGTGGGGAAAATCTCATCCCCTCAAGTATGAAAGAGAACAGAGTTGAAATTACATGAGTGAATTAGAAAAGGCTTGGGAAAAGTCTTGAAGATGGGTCACAGCAGTGAGTCATAATAGCATAATGTCAGAGCAGGTTTCCTGAAGAGGATAAGAAGAAAAGGAGGAATAAGAAGAGAGTAGAAGGTAGGGGAACAACAAAAGTACTCCAGAGTTCCTGAGTTACCTTAACAGAATGGATACAACTTCTGGGAAGTTTTATTATGAGGGAGGATTCTTTACTAGATCCCCAGTAAGGGAGTATCTGAGTATTTGGTTTACCTAACAAAAGGAGTATTGCATCTAGTGTGCCCAGAGGACAAGGAGACACCCAAATTGGGCACCCTGATGGTATCTACTTGTATTTATTCCGAATGTTCTTATTTACATTTTAGATAATACATTTTGTAATTGAATCAATGAGTCACCCTACTTAGTTTTATAATATGGGTGGGGAGGTTGGGTGGAGAACCTCCGTGTTCTCCTGCTCCTTTCCAATCCACAGCCACCTTAAAAAAGTTTCCAAGAACTGCGGTGGCCAAAATAAATTCATCATCCAATAGACATTTCAATGACAAGTATCTCTGAACTCAGCCAACTGGATTCTAACAAATCTGATACATTCATTACCCAATGCATAGCTAAATCCTCTTTTAGGAAGTTCTCATGCTCTACTAACAAAGCCTTGAGGAACATAGCATCATTTCCACACCATGATGAAGCATATGCCTTTGTGGAAGTTCCTTGCTAGTAGGCTACTGGGACAAGAAATTTCTATACAGGAAAAACTGGCAAGCTGATTATTTGGTATAATTTCAGGGTTTACAGAGGACCTAACACCTATCCCAAGATGTAACATGCATTTGCAAGTTGGTGTGTCTCCTTTCCTAAAACTATAGCTAATGAGCTTCATTTGTATATTTACCTGGTTTGGTTTTAGCCAGAGGGCATAATTAATTTCAAACAAAGGAATTTACTGAAATAGCACAGTAAGAACAATAGTAAGAAAACATCTCACCACTAAAATCTGTGGCATGTTTTCCCACAAATAAACAGAATATTCATCAGAAGAATGACCACACACAGAGTTCACAAGTAGGAGGCATACACTGAGAGAACACATGGAAACTTATACCCCCAGTTTCGTAGGGTCTTCTGATATCTCTTGTCCTTCCTGGGACATTTGATTTTCCATGATTCAGGACAAAGACAAATTTAATTTTAATTTAAATGATAAAACTTAAAATATTTCCTTCTGGGTATGTGATTTAAATTACATTGTAGCATTAATTATAAAAAGAAAACCAAGACAAAACAAAAAAACCTGGAGCAGGAGGGGAAAAGGGATGAGAGAGAGGAAGAGGAGGAAAAAGAGCAGGAAGAGGGGAAGGAGGGAAAGAAGGAAAGGGGAGGAAGGAAAGGAGGAGGAAGGAAGAAAACAACAAAGGGGAGGAGTAGAGGATGAGAGGAAGAAGAGGGAGGAGAAGGAAGAGGAGTTAGAGGGGAAGGAGGAAAAGGAGAAAGAATATATTCCTGCCTTCCAGGAAAAGAAAAGTGACTAAATAACAACTCCTTTTATTTCATGATTTTTCCCTGGTTTCCTAGTCCACCTACTTAAGGCCATACACTTAAATCGAGCTAATTGTCCCAGAGAACAAATAAGTACAATCACTCTTTTATATACTGAACTTGGTGGGAAAGAATGACCAGGCTTTTCCTTAAATAAATCTCAAGGAATACTGGACGAGGGGTGGAATTTTTCAGGTAACTGACCTCTGTTATATTAGGTGAACATTTATTTAGCACATTTTTAAGGCCACCAGGAAGAAGCAGCATACTATACTTTAAGGAAGTGTTAAATATTTAACATGTATGGGATTACCTGCCATCTAGGGGAGAGGGTATTGGGAAGGAGGGGAAAAGTTGAAACAGAAGTTTTTGCAAGGGTCAATGTTGAAAAATTATCCATGCATATGTTTTGTATATAAAAAGCTACAATAAAAAAAAAAGAAGTGTTAAATTGAATGTAAATGCAAACATTATGATGGAAACCTAGAATTTAATTCATTCCCAGTATAACATTATAAACTTCTATTACAGGGTAGGAGTTAACACCCTAAAAGCCAGTCTCTTTTACATAACATCATTTTGTCCTTTTCTGAGATATTTCACATGAAACAATTTTTAAAGCAAAACTGTTATTTGCATCTTCTTTGCCTTGCTTGTTGGCATTGACTCATTAAGTATTCTTCATCATATGGAAAACTATGCTTCTGATCAAATATGCACTCACATACTCTTTGGCAAGCCACAAACCAAATTAGAAAATCACAAATCTGGTGCTAAATGTTCTGGGGAAATGATATATGCTATACCTTCCTTGCCAGTATAGTGCAATATGGATTACAATGTGTCAATAAATTGAATACTGCAACTTTTCTGTTATGAAAAAAAATTAAGGAAAGATCAATAAAAATTAGTTATGTTATTATGCTTGCATTAATAACTAACATTAAGCTAGTTTCCTGTTTAAATGGAAATAATTCAAAAATAGTTGTAAAATCATTTCAAAATGTAAAATTTTAAATATATAAAAGTTAAAAATAAATACATCTGATATTTCAGGAATAAAATTCAGTATCTTATATCACTAATAGCTAGCATAATATAATTCTCCACAGTGTGAGAATTAAAAAGCTAAAGAAAAAAAAATTCAGTATTTTGAATATCTACCTTGAGATGAGAATTTCTCATTCACCTTTTCAAGCCTGTATAGCATACCCTATCAGTTACAACTGATCTCTAATAATATATGCAAAATATATCTTTCATGTCATATTTTTCCTCATTTCAAACTGAAATCATCATGAAATGTATTCCAAGTAATTGTAACATTAATGTGCAATAAATGATAAACATAATACCCAAAATTCCATAATTATTAGCAATAAGCTTCTAAAAATGTAATTTGGTATTATAATCTAGTTAATAAATGAAGCAAAATTAGATTACTATTTAGTTGTAATATTTTAACTATTAAAAAGTAAACATTTTCTATTTCTATTTTTTATAGAGGTAGATCCCATTCATCAAAATTTGAGCATGAGGCCAAATATAATTACTAAGACAATCCCAGAATACTATAATTTCAAAAAAAATTATACATGACTCCACAAAGATAAGGAGAAAACATATGCCATAAAAGAATTACCTATAGTATTTATTCTTTCATTCATTCAATATTTCCTGAGTGTCTACTATGTGTCAGACTAGTAATTCTGAGGAATCCAAAAGGGAACAAGATAGTCTCTGCCCTTGAATTTACAATATGAATAATCACGACTACTTTTAGAAATAATTCATTTATATCATTTCCCCCCACAACCATCTTGTGAGGTAGACATAGTAGCTAGCCCATTGCTACACTGAGGTTCCTAGAAAATCTTTAGGCCCACCATTCATTCAAATTCATCCAAAACCACTGCTTACCAGCCCCCATTTTTTTCTGGATAGTCTCCTGGACTTGGTTGGGATTGCAAAAAGAATGCAAGGTAAAAAACAAGAAGTTAAAGAAAGTATCAGGCAATTTATTACCCTTTCCCCCAAACTCTTCTTCCCATGCCTGTAAATCCTTCTTCTCTAGTCTGTGCTACCTTATCAGAAAAGTGGCAAAGTGGGGAAGAGAAGGGTGTAACGACTTATAGACAAATATAGACTTATAGACAATGACATTTTTGTCATTAGACAAAAATAAAATGTTCAAGGTCTGACATAAGCTACAAAAGATGTGTGTCTACAAGACACTGCATCTCCACTATCAGAACTGTGAAGTATGGAAGCTAATAATCATGGCTTCTCAGAAGAGGAATTACAAAATTAAGAAACCCAGCAAGATGGGAGAGTAGTTGTTTTTAGCAACACAGGACAATCAGGAAAAGGAATTATGCACAAATATAATGTAACTAAGAAAAAAAGACATTAACACTTCAAAATGAAATACCATGAAAGAAACTATTTGTAGCTAAAACTTAACATCCCCAACCTCTAACCTATTCAACACTGGCTAAACTTGTGGTTCAGGATCCAGTTGTAGGAATTGCTGCCAATTTCTCCCATGGTTAGCTTGAATTGTCTCTTACTCCACCAGGGGTGGCAGAAACTGATGCTGCCCAGTAAGACAAAAGAAAGGAAATGCAATTAGCAAACTAATGGAGGAAGGTTGGAAGGCAAGAGGAATGCAAAATAAAGTCACAAAGAAGAGAGGAAAAACACTTGAGTGAAAGGAACTAGAAACTTAGCTACAGTCATCTCCACTACCTATATCCTCTTCCAGGTTTACCTTGGGCAAAGATCTGAGCCAGGTAGTATCAGAATGTGAGACAAAACAGTATAAAAGTCAAATCTCTAATTGGGTTAATGGGATCTATGCAACCAAGGAAAGACAAGAGATCAAAGAGAAACAATGGAATATGAGTAAAATACAAGAGAAAGGCTGTGAAAGACCAAAATTTCAAGAGACAAAACTTGAATAAAAATCTAGCTAAAAGGAAAATGAACCAAGAGAATATCATTAAGTCTGGAGGTAGAATAAATAAAGCTTCAAAGAAAAAACAGAGCACTTTTAATAAGCATTAATTTTATGGAAGAAAATGAACCAATATTACCAGACGAAAAAGAGATTCCCCACAGGCAAAGGAGTAACAAATATGAAGAAACTACAGAATGATGCAAAAAAAAAATTTTTTTTCAAATGAAGGTATATAATGAATATAGGTTGAAATTATCCACAATCAAAGCTCACCAAGTTTTAAAATAAAAACAGGACAGCAGAAATTGAATACACAATAAAGACTCTCTCCAAAGAAATAGAAGTTCTGAGAAAGAGAGAGCAAAAAGAACAGAACTGGGACACAGAAACACTAAAATTTGGCAAAAGGGAAGCAAAAGGTCAGAATGTCAAAAGAACACATGAATTCTATTTAAGCTGAAGCAACTCACTTAGAACACAGAATGTGCAGAAAGAAATCTATCTAGAACTTTAGGATACAGACCAATAAAGTAGTGATGTATGAGAACTACAGATCACCATAGGGGGAAAATACTTGAAACTCCAAGGCAGACAGTGGTTAAATTTCATGAATATAATGCAAATTTTATAGGCAATCAGGAATAGGATCCTAGTAACATAGTAGATAAAGTCAGTAGCTTGGAGTCTTAAAAAAAAAAAAAGACCTTAATTCAAAACCTAGTTGAGATACTGATTAGATGAATGACTGTAGACAAAGTACTATCTGACTATCTGCATCAGTCTTTTATAAAATGGGGTTAATAATGGCACCAACATCCCACAGTTGTTGTGAGGATAAAATGAGATAATATTCACAAAAATGTTTTGCAAAGATTCAAGAGAAGGCAGCACAGATAGGTTCAGTTGATAGAATCTGGTCCTGGAGTAAGGAAAAGATGAATTCAAATCCAGTCTCAGACATTACTAGCTGTGTGTCCCCAGGGAAACTGAAACTTCTGTTTGCCTTAATCCACTGAAGAAGGGAATGGTAACCATGTCAGTATCTTTGCCAAGAAAATACCAAGGACAGCATGGTCCAAAGGGTCTCAAAGAGTCAGACACAGCTGAATGATAACAACAAATCTTAAAGAGATATGTAGCGCTAGTTATTATTGTTATTATTAAATATAAAGGAATTCCAATTCAAATAACCAAGGATGGCTCTTCAATCACATATATACCAGTTTAGGCTGAACATAGTTCTTCTGATTCTAGGTTCAATGCTTTTTAGCATTTAGCACTAAGAACCAAGAATCATATTACTATATAAACCCTGAAAATTTGTGTTCAAATCAATAAAGGTTTTTTTTTCCCCCCTAATATTTTAAGTTCAAAGAGAAAATATGATTCAAATAAATGGTAATTGCCCAAAATCAAGAATTTAGGTTCACATTTCAGGAAACACCATTCTTATAAAGAAGAAAAATTTAGAACTATTTCAGAAGATAGGTTAGATTGTCATTAAATCCAGGAATTAAAAGTAACATTAAAAATTAATTAATAAAATAAAACTATATAATTAGATTAACAGAATAAACAGAAAAACATAAGTGGTTAGATACATCTTTTAAATCATCAATATGCTTAAGATCCCCCATGTCTTTAAAAAAACAAACCCAACCACTTTTCTTTAACCTTCTCATCCCCTCAGTATATCTCCTTCCCCTCTGCTTTTGCCTGGACTTTCTATTTATTCTTCAGCCTCTTACAATCTTCTTTCCAATTGCACCAATTTGAAACTGTTCTTTCCAAGGTCACTAGTGCCACATAAGGAACCAACTCATGGTTTTTCTTAGACCTCATGCTCCTTGACATTTCTGTGGATCATTCATTCCTGCATCGTCTTTCTTCCCTTGTCTTCTATGACACTATTCTTTACTAATTCTTTGTGGTTACCTGTTTGGGTTTGTAGTCTCTTCCTCTGTTAAGATTCTATGTCAGGCTTTTTCTCTCTCTCTTTGTTCTTCCTTGGTGAGTATATCTGCTCCCAAGAATTTAGTTATCACCACTATGCAAATTATTCCCAAATTCATATGACTAATTCCAAAATCTCCTCAGACATACAATCACTGGTTAGATACTTCCACCTGCATGTTCCTTCAGCAAATCAAAAGTCAATTTATCTAAAACTAAATTCATGAACTTCAACTTGAACCTAATTCCTTGAACCTATCCCTCTTTTCATTTCTCCTATTTCTGTTGATAGTGCCACTCAGGTTCAAAACCTATATTAAGAAAAAAATTTTAAACATTAAAAAATCTATTAACTTTTTCATTTCCTTCATACTTTCTCTCCATCACAATCTTACTTGTCTTATGCATTCTACTTCTCTGAATCATATCCATCCTCACCCCCCAACTCATACTACCACCACTGTTACTTCTTGCCCACATTATTTTAAGAACCTCCTAACTGACTTTATTTTGTTTTTGATGTCTATTTTTTCCAATCCAATTCTTCATATAGATATCAAAATAATTTAAGTAATAAATAAGCTGCATTGTAGACATTGCCTAATCTCATCCAGTTCTGCTATCTTTTCCCATGGCAATCAAATGCCATCATTCTCTTCCTTCTTCCCATTAATAATATGCATTTATTAAGCAATTTGTAAAGGCCAGGCATGCTGCTAAGCCTTAGGGAAACACAGAAAAACATAAAGAAAGGAAAAAACATAGTCCAAACTCAAGAAGCCCATAACCTAATAAGGAAGATAACATGAGAAATAACTATTACTATAAATATCTTTATACACACACACATACACACACATACATACATATATATATATATATACTAGATATATACAATGGGAATATGAGGTAAGCTCAGAAGGAAGTGAGAGAAATTATTTTTCTTTTGTATTTAATAAATAATTACTATATTAGATTTTTTATCATTTCTACATCCTCATCCAAAAATCAACCAGTGTGGAAAATCTTTCTATAAGATTTACCCTGGCCAAGATTTAATCAGACAGTAAGAGAAATTCTAAGTTTGGGCTAATGGGAGTATTCCTGCTCATTGTGTGTATTCAGACAAGTCTGGGATAAATAATTGATTCTTCCTTTTTGTCAGACAGGAGCTATAGAAATTAATAAGTTTCTTTGACCAAGACTTGGGTGATCCAAATCACATAATTTAGGCTTTCTTCCATTATAATTATTCTCTCATTAATTGTTAACCAATCAGAGTTGACTGCTATCCTCAGAAACACATGCTCATCCACCATCATATAAACTATGTGCTCACCACCATGAAGTCTTTTCTGATTCTCCCAGATTCTAATGCTCTTCAAATTTTCCTAGAACATTTCAAGCCTCCCCTATATTCCAATCATATTCTATTTCTATTTGTATATTTCAATAGAATGTAAGCTCTTTGCATGCTGGGACTGAATTATTAAGAGGGCCTTTGTACCCCTACTACTCAAACATTGTACCCTATTCTTAGTAGACTCAATAAACATTTTTTAACTGAATTGAAGACATCCTAGCTAAAAAATAAACATTTGCCATTATTGTTTTTTATTTTTAATCATCTTTGCTCAGCAAGTGATTTCCTTTCACACTCTTAGGGAGACATCTTATCTAGTGTTTGATATTTAATTATTTAACACTCAGTACCCTTTCTATATGAATACAATCTCCTAAAGGTCCTTTTCCCCCTTAAATTCCCATGGTGCTGAGAGTTCAAACAACAATCTATCAAGTGCCAAAATGAGCATGTTCAGTTCACAATAACTAATAAGAAATGAAAAAGCCCTTAGCTTCTGCTAAATCTGTCATGCTGTTCATCTCTGCATATCTATTCTGTCTATTCTCCAGTATAGACAGTGAGTAACTTAGCAGCAAGTAATTTTTACTTCCTCATGTACAGCAATTAGAAATAACAACTGACATCTCTGAGGGACTGTAAAGTTTACAAGAACATCAGGTAGCTGCTATCTGAGAAAGTAGGTGGGGCAAGGCTTCAGCCTAATGGTTCCCGAGATATAGATGTATTTGAATAATGTGATTAGATTATGATGTGGAGAATGATAATAGTAGACAGATGATAACTGTGATTATGTTAGAATATAAACTCCTAGAAGGTAAGGACTTTGTCTATGCTTATATTTGTATCCCTGGAGTTTGGCACAATGCCTGGCACATTCTAAGGGCTTAATTAATGATGTTGATAAATTGCCAGAAATCAATAATAGTAGTTGTCAGCTGAGGACCTTATTTACATACCATTACAGACAGACATGCCTGTCTGAAAGAATTGGGCCCTTTCTATTCAAACCTTTAATTTATCAAAAACATATCAGGAATTGAAATATTTCATATTCAAAGTTTCTGGCAATTGCTACAAAGTAGTTTTTAGATCTCTATTAGAGAAATACCAAATTTAGCTATGACAATTAGCTGATTCAATGTAAATATTATTATAAAAAGATATGGTCAATGTTATAGGTTAATCCAAGAAAAAAAGATTTTTGATTCAGATCTTATGAAAATTTCAAATTTTCTAAGCAACAGAGGAGGTTTTTTTCATGGATAACAATTTAACTGTAGTAAGATAAGAACTTAATAGTTTTACCCAACCAAGCACACAGCAATTTAAGACCATTCACATGTTTTTATATGTTCTTTTTAAGACTGCTTCAGAAACAACTTAGAATCATCCAAAAAGATTAAAATCATGTAATTAAAAACTATATGACACATTGTTAGTCTTTGTAAAATGTTTAAATTTATACTGCAGAAAAATATTAAAATAAAAATAAAAATAAAGAACACTCTAATCTAAATAAAAATAGTGTTTGCTGCTCCCTCTGCTGGCTCTGAAGATGAAGCAAAGAATACTAATAAGATCCTGGCAAAGAAGGTTCAATAATGCTACTGGATAAGTGAGAAAAAGTCCATCTTACCTGCTTCCTTTGCTAAGAAAAAACCAACCAGAATGTTTTTCTTTCATTTTAATGGAAATCTTCCACTGAATTCATTTGGGAATAATATATTATTTGCATATCTCTAAAGAAGGTTGACCTATAAAGACTATTTATAAAGAATCAAAACTGGCCTTCTTACATCTTAAGTTTCAGTTAAAAAGATGCATGTTTAATTATACTTTTTGCAACTTCCTATACTAGCTAATCTCTGACTACAAAATATTTAAACCCTGGTTTAGGCTTTTGAGTATAAGTATGTGTGTGTTTGTACATGCATATGTATTTTTTTCTTTCCAAAATTTTTTTTAATATCCTAAATTAGGTTTCTAAGAGGTTAAATTTTTCCTGTTTTTCTAAACTGAGTTATTCTAAGTATCCTGAAGGCATTTAATTCCAAAACAGGAAGCCACAGAGAGGAACACTTGGTTGTACTAATCTTGAGCAGATCTTTTGGAAAGTATTTGCCTAAACACTTACTGAAAGGACCTTTTTATGCTACAAGCTGATACATGCAGTTGAAGAAGAGACCCAGAGACACCAAACCAAACTACTTAAAAAATCCTTCTTATGCATAGAACTATTAGTTACAAAGCCAAAATTAAAATCCCTTTCCTCTTCTGTAACTTGTGACAATTAGCTGACCAAATGAATATGGAAGTGTTTATACAATGTATCATAAATAAAGATGTTTCATAAAATGTACTTTGCTCACTTATAAGTTAAAAACACATACGTACACACCTACATATATGTTTAAACCTCTGATTTCCAATAAGAAAACACCAATGAAGATCTAACAGAACACGCATATTTTTCCTTTTTTTTTTAATTACAGCTATTTATTTACAAGACATGCATGGATAATTTTTCAGCATTGACAATTGCAAAACCTTTTGTTCCAACTTTTCCCCTCCTTTTCCCCACCCCCTCCCCCAGATGGCAGGTAGACCAATACATGTTAAATATGTTAAAGTATATGTTAAATACAATATAAGTATACATGTCCATACAGTTATTTTGCTGCACAAGAAGAATCAGACTTTGAAATAGTGTACAATTAACCTGTGAGGGAAATAAAAAAATGCAGGCAGACAAAAATAGAGGGGCTGGGAATTCTATGTAGTGGTTCATACTCATTTCCCAGAATTCTTTCGCTGGGTATACCTGGTATTACTGCTCTATTGGGAACTGTTTGGTTCATCTCATTTTTGAAGATGGCCATGTCCATCAGAATTGATCATCATATAGTATTGTTGTTGAAGTATATGATGATCAGTTCATGTAAGTCTCTCCAGGCTTTTCTGAAATCATCCTGCTGGTCATTTCTTACAGAACAATAATATTCCATAACATTCATATACCACAATTTATTCAGCCATTCTCCAATTGATGGCCATCCACTCAATTTCCAGTTTCTAAGCCACTACATAAAGGGCTGCCACAAACATTTTGGCACATACAGGTCCCTTTCCCTTCTTTAAGATCTCTTTGAGATATAAGCCCAGTGGTAATACTGCTGGATCAAAGGGTATGCCCAGTTTGATAACTCTTTGAGCATAATTCCAAATTGCTCTCCAGAATGGCTGGATGTATTCACAATTCCACCAACAATGTATCAGTGTCCTAGTTTTCCCACATTCCACATTATCTTTTCCTGTCATTCTAGCCAATCTGACAAGTGTGTAGTGGTATCTCAGAGTTGTCTTAATTTGCATTTCTCTGATTAATAATGACTTGGAGCATCTTTTCATATGGCTAGAAATAGTTTTAATTTCTTCATCTGAGAATTGTCAGAACAAGCATTTCTTAGCACTATTATGTGACAGGCACTGTATTAAGCACTTTTTTTTTTTTAAACAACTATCTCATTTGTTTCTCACAGTAATCCAAACCAAGTCAGGTGTTATTATTAATCCTATTTTATACTTAAGGCTACTAAGGCAAACATTAAGTAACTTGCCCAGGATCATACTATTTAGGAAGTATCTGAATCCAAATCTGAACTCAGGTCTTTTCCTGTCTCCAAACCCAGTCAGTGGCTTATCCATTCTGCCACATAGTTGCCTCTAAAGACCCCCATGATACAGTGACAAGTTGAATAATTTGCCTGGAGTAATACCAAGCTGTATCCCTGTCTCATATCCTCCCCCCCACCCCCAGTCCATCCTCCTATCCATTGTCATCCTCCTATTCAATAACCTCAGAGCCTCATGGTCACCTCTAGTACCCAATACAAAAGCATCTCTTAGGCACTCGCAGTTATTTATAACCTGGCCCCAGTCTTCTTACATACTTGCTATGCCTCATACAAAACACTCCACCCCCCATGTCTTCATTTCGCCTCCTCCCATCTCTGTCTCCTGGCTTTCTTGCTTTGCTTTAAGTCATCATCTAAAATCTCACCTTTTGCAAGAAGCCTCTCTCAGAACTCCTTAGTTTTAGCACCTTCCCTCTGAGATAACCACTAATGGATCCTATAGAGTCTGTACCTTGTTTGTATATAGTTATTTATATGTTGTCTTTCCTGGTAGACAGAGAATTTCTTAAGGGCAGGGACTAGATTTTGTATCCCTAGCACTTGGCATAGTACCTGGCACATAGTAATTAATGCTTATTGAAGGAAAGAAGGAAACTGTCATTTATTAAACACATAAAATGTGCTAGAGCAAATGCTAAATGCTGGGGATACAAAAAGCAGCAAAACAAAAAGAGTCCCTAACTCTCCAGGAGTTTACGTTTTAATAGAGGGAGCTGGGAGTGGGGTGGGATATGGTTTTGGAGTCCTGAAGCGAGGTTCTGGGCCAGGAAGGGAATGAAAGCTCTCCTGGGTCTCCCTACAAAATGAAGGCTCCGGGAGGAACCCATCAGTGGGAGAAGGGGGCAGGCCTTGCAGAAGGACAGTCTAGGATTAGAAGGACACAGAGACGGCTGGGTATTCCAGGTGCTGAGGGAAGTTTAGGACAAGTCATCATGGGCTGGAAGTGTAGAAGCGGGTACCAGGGTCAGGAAAAGAAAGAATGCTGACTGACAAAGACAATATGTGGCATGGATCTGTGTCTTCCAGATTTGAACCCTAAGGAGAGCACAGGGAGGAAGGGAATGAGATGGAAGGATCAGAAGAAGGGGAGGGAAGCAGAGGAAATGAGAGGTGAGGGAAGCTGAGCTAGCTGATCACTGAGGTCTTCTGATACTGAGATACTTTGACACTTTAAATTGATTATTAATAAATTGCATTGAGTATTAATGCTAACATTCCATTGTAAGATATATTACGTTCAGAACTAAGTAAATACAGGAAATTTACCTGGTAGGTACGACCATAGTGATTTGGGTGAGGCACTAATGTCTGGGAGAATCAAGAAAGATTTCAGAAAGGAAGGGACACTAGAGCTGATTCTAAATGGGATCCAAGGGCCTCTATCGGGTAGAGGTGAAAGAAAGAATTTCATGGGACAGTCGCTAAAGTGTAAAAATTAAATATAGTATTAGATTTTTCTTCATAATTCTATACTATTTCAAAACTAGCTTTTAAAGCTTTCTCTCTTATATGCTTAAATTATTTTTCAAGGAAGGAGACTGATCACTGAGCAATTTGACTTTCATGCAAAAATGAAGCTTTATTAATATTAAAAAGCAATAGCTAGAAGTACTCAAACGTGAAAAACAACCAAATGTATTTGTATCTACTAATGATTAAATATCAAAGTAATTATGAGACTATAGCCTCAGTTTTTGCCCCTACTCCTAAGTTACTGGATATTGACAACTCTGCTTGAATTGAACATGTAAAAAATCAAAATTTAATTTTTTAATCTACAAATATTTTGGAGATATTTCTAATCAAAAAGGGGACTAAATTTTATTCATTGGGGCAACTTCCACAGGCACACTGAGGATTATAATTTCTTAAATCCCTACTGATGGTATTAGAATTAGGAGGTGGATAGATATGGTCCACTATCTGTTAACCTGTCACTATCACTACTTAAGCTGTGTGGAAGATAGCTAGAAACTGATATTCTTTATAAATAGTCACATCAGGGAAGAATATCTGAAACAGAAAATGTATATCTCAGTATGTCAGTCACAGCTGTCACTGATCTGATTTCATAATTCAATTATTAAATAGTTATTTAATAGTCATTTACTTCAAGATAGGCATTGTGATAGGTATAAATAGAGGATGAAAGGACAAAAAAAAAACCACATTTCCTGACCTCAGGGAGCTTACATTCTGTTAGGGAAAACAACATATATACACAGAAATAACCTCAAAATATATGTAAAATAATTAAAAAGTAATGCTGGGGGGGGGGGGGGGGACTTGAAACTGGAACAGACTTTTTTTTTAGTAGTTAACATCTGAAGTGAGTTCTGAATTAAATTTAGGGATTTGGAGAGGAAGAAGTGAAAAGGGAGAGCATTTGAGTCATGTGAGACAATGCTGAGTATAAAAAATTAGTAATAGGCATTATGACTGGATTGTATATTATTCTAAGGGCAATGGAAGTAATCTAGAGGCTGACTATAAAGGGTTTTAAAAACCAGACAGAGGAGTTTGAGGCTGCTAGATGATGCATTGGTAAAAGAGCTAGACTACAGTTCAAATACAACCTAGGATGCTTGGTAATTATGTGACTTGGGGAAACACTTAACTTCTCAGCCTCAGTTGTAAAATAAGGGGATCAGATTCAATGACTTTTAGGTTTCCTTTTAGCTCTAAATACAGGACAAAAAAATCTAAAACTATGAATTCATTTTTTTTCTCCTAAATGAAATAGGGAGCTAGTAAAATCTTTTGAGCAGGGAAGGGACACCACCAGATCTATACTTAAAAACCATCTATTAGCAGAAAGGTTGTAAAGACTCAAGGCCATAAAAAAATGGCCAGGGGCAGCTACATTTTTTTTGTAGTAGATAGAGCACCAGCCCTGAAGTCAGGACCTAACTTCAAATCTGGCCTGAATATGAACAGA
Source organism: Sarcophilus harrisii (assembly GCF_902635505.1). Lineage (NCBI taxonomy): Eukaryota > Metazoa > Chordata > Mammalia > Dasyuromorphia > Dasyuridae > Sarcophilus > Sarcophilus harrisii. The sequence continues at coordinate 172,951,156 of NC_045426.1, read as the reverse complement.
CAATTTTCAGATGAAGAAATCGAAACTATTTCTAGTCATATGAAAAGGTGCTCTAAATTACTATTGATCAGAGAAATGCAAAGACAACTCTGAGATACCACTACATATCTCTCAGATTGCCTAAGATAATAGGAAGACAATGATGAATGTTGGAAGGGATGTGGGAAAACGGGGACACTGATGCATTGTTGGTGGAGTTGTGAACAGATCCAACCATTCTGGAGAGCAATTTGTAACTATACTCAAAAAGTTATTAAACTGTGCAGACCCTTGGATCCAGCAGTGCTACTACTGGGCTTATATACCAAAGAGATATTAAAGGGGGGAAAGGAACCCGTATGTGCAAAAATGTTTGTGGCAGCCCTTTTCGTAGTGGCTAGAAATAGAAATTGAATGGATGCCCATCAATTGGAGAATGGCTGAATAAATTATGGTATATGAATGTCATGGAATATTATTGTTCTGTAAGAAACAACCAGCAGGATGTACACAGAGAGGCTTGGAGAGACTTATGAACTGATGCTAAGTGAAATGAGGAGAACCAGGAGATTATACACTTCAACAACAATACTATATGAGCATCAATTCTGATGGACATGGTCTCTTCAACAATGAGAGGATCCAATCTGTAATGAACAGAACCAGCTACACCCAGAAAAAGAACACTGGGAAATGAGTATGGACCACAACATAACAGTTCTATTCTTTCTGTCATTGTGTGCATTTTTTGTTTTTTCTTCTCAGGTTATTTTTATCTTCTTTCTAAATCTGATCTTTCTTGAGCAAAAGGTTAACTGTATAAATATGTATACACATATTATATTTAACATATATTTTAACATATTTAACATGTATGGGACTTCCTGCCATCTAGGGGAGGTGGTGGAGGGAAGGAGGGAAAAAGTTGAAACAGAAGTTTTTGCAAGGGTCAATGTTGAAAAATTACCCATGCATATATATTTTGTATATAAAAAGCTATAATAATAATAAAAAAAAATCTGGCCTGAGGCACTTAATACTTCCTAGCTATATGACTCTGGGCAAGTCACTTAACCCCAACTGCCTCAGCAGGGGGAAAATTTGCCTCTTAATTGTGAGTATTCCAGGACTCTGTCCTGGACCTTCTTCTTTCTCTCTATATATATCTTCTAATTTCTCAAATTTCTCACCATTTCCCATGGGTTCAATTATCTTTCTGAAAACGAATTCCAGATGTATATATCCAGCTCTCAGCTCTTTTCAAAAGTTGATTACCATATTGGCCACTTTCTTACTGGATATCCCATAGACATCTCAAACTGAACAAATCCAAAAGATTTCTTTCCTTCCCAAACCTATACCTCTTTAAAATTTTCCTATTTCTAGAGGGACATCATCATTCTTGCACTTACTTAGTTTTCACATTCTTGACTCTTTTATCATCCCTTATCCCTTTTCTCAGTTGTCAAGTCGATTTTTCTTTTACATTTTTGATACCTATCCCTTTCTTTCTGCTCATACCATAATCAGTCTGTTTTAGTCCATTATTATTTCTTGCTTGGATAATTGAAATAGTCTTCTTCCTTAATGGCAGCAACATATTAATGGTGATAGTGGGCCACGTCTAACAACCCTCTCAGACCACCCCACACTTGCATAATTGTGCACATAAAATATTTACACACAAACACACACACACAAATCTTAGCTGCAACAGAGCTGGGTATCAAGAGAAAAAAAAACCAATTTTCTTTTATCAAAAAGATAAATAGTCCTAAAACCTAGATCAGTGAAGGATAAAAAAAAAAAAAAGAGGGCTAACATCACTAATGAATATTTTTACAAAAATGTTTAATAAATCCTAGCAAAATTACAGCAATATATTCAAAGAACTATGCATTATGACCAAACAGGTTTATGCCAAAGATATAACAATAGTACACCATTAGAAAAATAACACATCACATTAAAAACAAAAGATATTCCGAATTACATGATTATATCAACAAAAGCAGAAAAAATCCTTGACTTATTTAAAAAAAATCCTTGACTTATTTATCCTAAAAAAGTTACCTAATATAGGCCTTTTCTAATATGTTAAAAAGTATATGCCTAAAACAAAGAGTTCTAGAGGATTTCCAACATTTCCAAATATAAGTATCAATAAATATAGGCAGTTTTCCTACTATTCTTTGATATGGTTCTAGAAATGCTATTGATAGCAATGAGATAAAAGAAAGTTTATAAAGACACAATAAGGCAATGAGCAGACAAAATCTTTCTTATTTATTGATAAAAATTGTTTACTTAGAAAACCCTAGGAAAGTAGCAAAGAATCTAATTTAAACGATTAATAGCTTCAGTAAAATAGCAAGATACAAAATAATTCCAAAAATATATACAATTTTATATATAATAATCAAATCCAGGAGGAAGTAACAGAAAAGGAAATTTCAATCAAAATAACTCCCAATGTATAAACTATCTACCAAGGCATATTCAATATACCTTATAATACAGATTATATGTAAATTATTAAACTCTAAAGAAATAAATAATAACAAATAGTTGAAGTCACTGTGCAGGATTGAGACATGCCAATAAAAAAATGATAATATAACTCATTTATATAATTAGTGCAATATCAATAGAATTATCAAGTTAGTGCTTATAGAGCTAGACAAAAAGAAAATAAAAAAAAAATTAAAGAAACATAAAGTCCAAAATCTCAGAGAAATAATTAAAAGCAATAATCATGGGAAAATAGCACTTTTAGATTTCAAATTATATAATAAAGAATTTATTAAAAATTATTTGGTGGGGCAGCTAGTTGGTGTAGTAGATACAGCACCAACCCTGAAGTCAGGAAGACCTGAGGTCAAATCCAATCTCAGTCACTTAACACTTCCTGGCTATGTGACACTGGGCAAGTCACTTAACTTTAATTGCCTCAGCCAAAAAAAAATTATTTGATGCTGGTTAAAAAGTAGAATAATATATCAGTAGAGCAAACTATATAGTTAAGAATCAGAAACAACTTAATTCAATAATTAAATTTCCAATAAACCCAGGAATATAAATTATTGAATGGAAAGGAGAAGAAGTAGTAATATGGTAGAAATTAGGTTGAAACAAACATTTTTTCAATATAATACAAAAAGCTCAAAATGGATACATGATCTACATATAAAAGATCATGTTATTAAAAAGTTAATAGAGAATCAGATCAAGGACCTTTTATAGCTACAGAAGAGAAGAAGTTCTTAAAGCAAGGTTTAGAGACTAGCAAAAGAGGAAAAAAGGTATTAACTTGAAATGAAAACTTTTGCATGAATAAAATAAATGCTGATAAGAAAGATATATATTGAGAAAAATATTTATATCAAATATCACTGCTAAAAATCTAATGTCCAATATATACAAGCACCAACACAAAAATATTTCCATTCTCCATTCTCCAAGTGGTAAGCAGTCAAAAAATATAAACAGTTCTTTGCCTTAATCTTTGGCCAGTGACTGGGCCAGCTGGCACCTCTAATGACAGTACGATCTCCCATGTCTACCAATCCTTTTAATGGTATTCCATTCACATAAATAGTGAGCATAGGTCGGTCATCTGTCACAGCTGCAGTCTAAAATATTCCTGGACTCTGCTGCTTGAAGTCAGAATCTGGGCAACTATCATCAGATAGTCTATTAGGGGTATGTAACAGTAAGCTTGATGCTACTACTTCCCCTGGTTGATAAATCACAGGTTGTCTACCTGTGTTAGTGACTGGGATATTAGCTACCTTTTCCCCAGTTTCCTACATCAGTGTGTGGATGGCCACTGTTTTGTAAGCACTCTCCAGAGGTGAAATGGTCAAGCCTACTGTGCTTGGAGGCAAGGGATTCATAGGCTGGACAGGAACAGATTTCACTTCTCCAGGGGATATCTCAGTAGTCTCTACTGCATACAACTCTGTTTTTCCTAATTGCAATCCCCTTTTACCCTCCGATTGCTTTTTTGCGGATTGATTGTATAACGTCCTTCTTCCATCCAATTGCCTTTTGGCTGATTGATCATATCTCACTATCGAATTTCTAAAGACTCTCTGGGTGTAACCTCAGCTGCCATCTTGCCCCACCTGGGGCCCTGAAGCTGGGCCTCGTCTCTCATTTCCCTGAGTCAATCTACATTCAGAGGCCCAGTGAAAGCCTCGGTTACATTTTGGGCATGGGGTTTTGGGTTTTATTCACTCAGAATTGTACTTAACTCCATTTTTATCTGAATTTTCCTGCTTATCACCTAGTTTAGTTGGCACCTTTCCCTGCTGCACTTTCTTTTTCTTTATTCTAACACTTAAATAGCTTCTTATAGCCAGTTGCATTAAATTATATGTATTAAGTATGCCTTTGAAAATTGTATTTTTATTGCAAAATTGACAACGATCCTCTCCTTCTAATTTCCACTCCATTGAATTTGAATTAGATCTGTAGTATTCACCCAGTTTTTCTCCTATTAATTTCCACTCGTCTAAATCCAATCTTTTTCCAGAGAGAAACAAGGATATACGTTCTTAACAGTTTCTAAAAGTTCAGTAATCTGCTCCAAAATTATAATCAAACCTTGGCTTTCCATAATTTTAACAATGCTCTCTAAACATTTTCCTTGAACAGAAACAGAAGGCTGTTTTCTAAAGATCTGTCCCATCTTAGCTGAAATTCTACTTTAATTCTTTTAACAAAATTTCTTTGTTGTATTCACTCTAATTTCTGGGTTGAGGAGACTTTTCCACTCGATCAAGGTCATAGGCTTTTCCACTGAAATCAGGATCGGAGCTTTTCCACTGAAATCAGGATCAGAGGCTTTTTTACTGAAATCAGGATCGGAGCTTTTCCACTGAAATCCACTGAGGGGCCTGTCAGCCCCACATTCAGGGCACCAAAATGTGGTGTTCTTTTTCCATAACACAGCCAGGTGATAACAATTCAGATCTTTTATTGTGTCCTTCAATATAGCCCGGTTAGCTCAGGCCTATCTCTCTGCTTGGTTCTAAGAGCTCTTGCAGCTTTGTCCTTGGCTTCTGCCTCTGCTTTCTTCAGCCTCCAGCCAGCACTAAATTGGAAGATGCAATGAGTCTCTTGCCTCGAAGATAGGGCTTGTGGGCTTCCTCCCAGAGTGCTCCTCTCTGACCCCAGTCAATGTTCCGGAGGAATTCTTTCAAGTGGCTCACTGGAGCTATATTTATGCTGAGTGTAAAAGGCTGAATCCACCTTCTGGAGGCAGGGATTAAGGGAGGTGTGAATTCAGATATCTCTTTCTAAACCCTGAAATCTCCCAAACATGTGAACTCCAGTGAGTACTTAAATACTTATGAGCTCTCTGAAGGTGTGAACACAAGCATTTTTTCTATCAGTTGTACTTAGTACCTTGTTTCAAGTTCTGGCCCAAAATATCTCCTTCTAAGATCAAATCAATCATATTGAACAATGCTAAATCAGATAATTATTGTCTCTATCAACTCTAATGGCTTAACAGTTTGTAAAGATTCCAAGAGTTCTTTAAAAAAAAAAAAAAAACTTTTTTTTTTCTTTTTAATTTAATAGCTTTTTATTTACAGGTTATATGTATGGGTAACTTTACAGCATTAACAATTGCCAAATCTCTTGTTACAATTTTTCACCTCTTACCCCCCCATCCCCTCCCCCAGATGGCAGGATGACCATTAGATGTTAAATATATTAATATATAAATTAGGTACACAATAAGTATACATGACCAAACTGTTATTTTGCTGTACAAAAAGAATCAGACTCTGAAATATTGTACAATTAGCTTGTGAAGGAAATAAAAAATGCAGGTGGGCATGAATATAGGGATTGGGAATTCAATGTAATGGTTTTTAATCATCTCCCAGAGTTCTTTCTCTGGGCATAGCTGGTTCGGTTCATTACTGCTCCATTGGAAATGATTTGGTTGATCTCCTTGCTGAGGATGGCCAGGTCCATCAGAACTGGTCATCATATAGTATTGTTGTTGAAGTATATAATGATCTCCTGGTCCTGCTCATTTCACTCAGCATCAGTTCATGTAAGTCTCTCCAGGCCTTTCTGAAAGCATCCTGTTGGTCATTTCTTACAGAACAGTAATATTCCATAATATTCATATACCACAATTTATTCAGCCATTCTCCAACTGATGGGCATCCACTCAGTTTCCAGTTTCTAGCCACTACAAAGAGGGCTGCCACAAACATTCGTGCACATACAGGTCCCTTTCCCTTCTTTATGATCTCTTTGGGATATAAGCCCAGTAGTAACACTGCTGGATCAAAGGGTATGCACAGTTTGATAACTTTTTGAGCATAGTTCCAAACTACTCTCCAGAATGGTTGGATTCGTTCACAACTCCACCAATGATGCATCAATGTTCCAGTTTTCCCGCATCCCCTCCAACAATCATCATTATTTTTTCCTGTCATCTTAGCCAATCTGACAGATGTGTAGTGGTATCTTAGGGTTGTCTTAATTTGCATTTCTCTGATTAATAATGACTTGGAGCATCTTTTCATATGACTAGAAATAGTTTCAATTTCTTCATCTGAGAATTGTCTGTTCATATCATTTGACCAAAAAATACAAACTCTTAACAACCATGTGAGAGAATGTTCTAAATCACAAAAAATAAAAATATAAAACAATTCACACCCATAAAATGACATATAATGAAAATAGCTAATGTTAGAGGGATATTGGAAATATAGGGCCACCAATTTTTAGAATTATAAATTAGTCTAGGCATTCAGGAAAGATATTTGAAATTATGTTGGCCTCTTAAAAAACATTAGATCTTACCACGTGCATCATTGCTTTACCTTAAGGACTTCCAGGAATTGCTATCTGTCCTGCCTTGATGGAGCCTCCTCCTAGCCCTTGTTCTTGTCATCTGCCTTGTGACTGCATACTAAGGATCTGCAGTTGAATCTTCTTGTATGTGTTTTCTTGCCCTATTACACTATGAGCTCCTTAAAAGCAGAAACTATTTCATTCTTCTCTTTGTATTCCTAGCTTTTAAAACTTTGATGCACAGTAAATATTTAACCATTTTTTCTCATTCCTATTTTTCAAAAGTGATGAAAATGTCCATACCCGTTTTTTGGCCCAGAAATCCCACTGCTTGCATTTATTCCAAAGAAGCCAAGAAAAAAAGGTCCTATATATAATAATATATTCACTACACTGATTTTTTTTTTTGGGGGGGATAGCAAAAACTGGAAGCAAAGTAGACATCCAATGATTGATGACAAGCTAAATAAATTTGTGTTATGTGAATGCAATGTAATAATAATATGCTACAAGAAATAATGATTAAAGAATGCAGAGATGCATGGAAAGATTTAAATGAACTGATTCAAAAACAAGTATACAGAGTTAGAAAAATGCAATATATACTATGATTACAACAATGCAAATTGTAAATGGAAAGAGCAAAAACAGAATTAGATCTTGAAGAGAACTGAGAAAATGAATCTCTCTCACTTCTTAGCAGAAATGAGCAGCTATAGTTGTGGAATACCACATATATTGTCAAACTCAGTTGACAAGTTGATTGGTTTTGAATAAAGGATTTTTTTTTCTTGATTCTCTGTAATTTTTTCATTTGTTTGTTTGCAGTTGTTGTTGTTTTGAGAGGCAAATGGGATTAAATGACTTGCCCAGGTTCACACAGCTAGCAAGTGTTAAGTGTCTGAGGCCAGATTTCAATTCAAATGCTCCTGACTCTAAGACTGATGCTCTATCCATTTGTGTCATCTGGCTGTTTCCCCACCCCCCTGTTTTTAATAAAATGACTTAGTTATTGTTTAATGGGACAACTCAATGTAAATGGGATAACACAATATAAATGGGACAACACAATAATATAAAAATAAAAGATATCAATAATTTCTTATAGAAGGGAAATTAAAAGAAATCTAATACTCTATTCCAATGGTTTCAACACAATACCAGAGCTAAAAATTATCTGACAGACAATAACTAAAAAGTATTTAAATATGGAAAAAATGGTAACTTTTATTTATTTATAGTTAGTATAATTTACAATTAACATGAATGAACATAGGAATGCTAGGATGTGGTTTACTGTAATATCTAGAACAACATGAAAATTAACTAATGGAAGAAAAAGCTATTCATAATTAAGTGGCAGAAAATAGCTTGAAAGTACTATGTATTTCTATGTTATATTTAAATCTTTTTAAAATGAAGTTGAATGTATAATTTTGCAATAAATCAGAATACAGATGTTAATTCTAATGATTTAATTTCTTAGTGGAAGTTTTTTCTTTCAGGAAAGATTAAGCATTAAATAAAAATAACTTCTTAAGTTGATATATTATAGACCAATAGAAGAAGGATAAATTAGGGGGTGAGGAATGGAAATCAGTTATATGATTCATTCAGCATTGTATTCACAAAATCAATTGATTAACTGTAGTTTTAACTTTTCATGCTAATATTTTAGAATTGTGTAAACAAAGACCTAGACCTCTCACCTAGATTATTGCAACAGTATTCTAATTGGTCTCCTGATCCCACATCTCACAATTTTAATCTCTCTTTCATACTCCCTTAATCAGCAAATCTAGTGACTTCCTATTTCTTCTAATAATAAAATGTAATCTCCTCTGTTTAGCTTTTAAAGCCCTACATAACCTGGTCCCAGGAAGTAAGTCTTCCCAGATTTACTCAACATCCCTCTCCATTCTTCAGGAAACAATATAACCAAATTGACTTCCCCTCTATTTTCCATTCATGATGCTTTCTTATCTGTGCCTTTGCACTGGTCATTTTTTATCCTAGAATTAACACTTGTTTCTTACACCGCAATAAACCACTCTCTTCCTTTAAGATGCAGATCCACAGGCTACTAGTGTTCTCCCTCCCAAACTAATTACACATATATGTATATTTAATAACTCTGTATTTATGCTGTATATATTTTATATGTACATGTTGTCTCCCTGATCAAAATGTAAGACTCTTCACTCTTTGTCATTATAAACCCAGCAAATAGCACAGGATATGGCACATAGTGTTAGACAGTTAATAAATGTATCTTGACTTACTATGTAGTAAAAGTACCCACTACCACCACCACCAGAGTGCTTCAGTTATACCTCATTACATGTCCAAAGTTTAACCTTGGATTATAGGAGCTTAGGTTTAATAGATTTGTTAAGAGATCCGAGAAGTTAACAAATGACCTGAAAGAGGTTAATTGATTTTTCCACAGTTACACAGATAGTACATAGAAGAAGCAAGATTTGAATGCAGCTCCTCTGACACTAAAACTAATATTGCCTTGCCTCTTTGGCCCTGTACTTCAAAGGATCCCTATTGCAGCATTAATGTAGCATTTAAACCTTGTCCTGGAAACAGAAATAAGGAACGCCATCACTGAATTTTATAGTTAGAAGAGATCTCTGAAACTGTCAAGTCCAAACCTATGTTTTTCAGTTGTGTTCAATACTTCCCAACCCATTTGGGGTTTTATTGGCAAAGATACTGGAGAAGTTTGTCATTTCCTTCTCCAGCTCATTTTAAATGAGGGCACCAAGGCAAACAGAGTTGAATGATTTGCCTAGAGTCATACTGTTAGTAAGTGGTGAGACCAGATTTGAACTCAGGAAGATGAGTCTCTCTGATTCCACATCCTGTATTCCATCTACTGCAGCATCCAACTGCCCTAAGTCCAACATATATCAGAAAACAGTTATAACAATATATCTGATCATCTTGCCTTTGTGTAGAGACCTGCAAAGATGGATAACCCATTACTTCACAAAGTTTTACTTTGGGATAATTATTAGGAAGTTTTTCCCAACATTAAGCCTAAATTTAACTTTTTATAATTTCTACCCTTTGATCTTAGTTCTTCCCTTTGAGAACAGATAAAATGAGTATAATCCTTCTAAATATATTTGTCTTTATAATGACTATATATAATGACAATAGCTATTGTGTACCTTTGAGTGTTCACTTCTCTTTTTTTTTTTTTTTGAAAATTTTTTAACACATTTTAAACTTAAATATAAAAACTAAAAGAAAATGTCCATGTACACAGAATATGAGAGGATTTAATATAAAACAATAAATTTCCATTCAAGATATCCTATGTAATAAATACTACACATTGTTTTCAAGGCTACGCAGCTTTTCTTTGTTTCTAGGTTTTCTTTTGGTTCTCTGTTGTGTACTTTTTATTTTATTTTTATCTCCATTCTCTGCCCTAAAGAAGGCTACAGCTAAACATATACACACACACGCATACATCCACACACTAATATCTATAAACATAAACATATATACACAGACACTCTCACACATATATAGATGTATATATATGTAAGACCACATTATGCATATTTCCATTTATCATCTCTTTCTCTGGAGGTAAATAATATTTTTTTATATATTGTTTTTTCTAAATCAATCATTATTTCTTATACCACAGCAGCATTCTAACACAATCACATCCTGTCTAGGAGATGGTCTATGAAAAATTTCCCCCAGTTTTCTGTAATCTTTCTATTCTTGGCTATACTGGTTTTGTTTATACAAGAAACTTTTAACTTAAAATAATGGAAATTATCCATCCAATGTTCTTACCTTATAATATAAGGTCTGATATTGCTAACTCTCCTTCCTCTACATCTTTTTTTCTCTGATTTCTTTAAAATTCCTTACCTTTTTGTTCTTCCAAATTAACTTGGTACTATTTTTCTAACTCAGTAAGATAATATTTCATCAATTTAATTGGGATGGCACTGAATAAATTAGTTCAATAAAATAGTCATTTTTATTATATTAGTTTTACCTATCCAAGAATAATAAATATTACTTCAATTACTTAAGTCTAACTTTATTTGTAAAAAAAAAAAAAAAAAAAAAAAAAAAAAAAAAAAAAGAACTAGTCTATATTATGTTCATGTAATTCCTGTGTCTGTGTTGGCAGTTATACTTATAGTTATTTTGTAGTACCTAGTTATTTTAAAGAGTCTAAACAATACTAACAATAGTGCCAGTGTATTTTCCCCGTTTTTCCTCTTTTGCTTAAGTCTATTTTGGCTTTAACTTTGTCTAATATCATGATTATTATCCTTGTTTTGGGGTTTGTTTGGGTTTTTTTTTACTATTATGTATTCTACTCTATCCCATTCTTTTATCTTTGTATGTATCTCTCACTTTTATTATATTTTCTGAAAGTAACATGTTGTTTTTTTTTAAATGTTATTTTTAATATATTATCCATTTCAGAGTCTCCATTTCCCAAGGCTAAATATATTCAGTTCCTTCAACCAATCTTCCTATGGCATAACATCATTTATGTTATTGGTTGTCCTCCTCTGGACATTCTAGTAAGAGAAGAAAAACATAAGATCATTACAGAGTGGAAAGGGAACTCGGAGATCATCTAATCCAAATCTGATTTGCCCTCAGTCACTCAGGTGGCTTAAGGGAGCACCAAACCTGGAGTCAGGAAGACCTGAGTTTAAATCTGACCTCAGACACTTACTGTGCAACGCTGACAAGTCATTTAACTTTGTCTCAGTTTTCAATTTTTCATTTCTATGAAATGGACATGATAGTGTCTATTTCTACGGTTGTTGTATATCTCAAGCAAAATCCTAACATAAAATAAGTGCTATAATGTTAGCTAATATTTTTGTCAATATTATAATTATAATGTGATAGAGCTAGAATTCGAACTCAAGCCCTGGTACTCTCTACCCATTGCCAATCATTGCCAAGCCTAACCCACTTCTTTCTGCTTATCTATTTTCAAATAAAATAAATGAAAAATTATTTCAATCAATCAATGTTTAAATGTTTAAATCAAATGTTTAAAATTTCATTTGGGGGAGAGGCTGGAAAGAATAGAACAACGTGTCAGGTGACAGCACAAAGAATGAGGGAGTTGTACTTATTTCTACTGGGCATTGATACATTACACTGATAAAATATTTACAAGATACAGAATAGAAAACCAGCATAGGCATCATGGTATGACCCCAGAGTGATCTTAACTTATTTTAAATTAAGACTCCTGTTGATATTCATTTTGGGGGATAGGGGAAATGAGGCCTGGACCCATTATTTTGTTGTTGTATAGCTCATGAATAAATCATGGGTAGTATAAAAAGGTATAAATCATATATTGATAGTTCTTCAACAACGCAGAATTTTATGGAGCTTTTGGAGGGCACAAGTATTTTACCTATGGCCATTCAGCTAGTTGGTGACAGAGCCAAGGCTTAAATGCAGATCTTCCTATTCTACACACTAGTCTAAGCTGTCTGCTCAGGTCTTAGAGCAAAAATATCAGTATTGTTCCAGTTCTCTCCATTGGTCACACAAGACAATGCTAGGATCAGTTAAAACTTTGCTCTTCATAGACATGAATAGTCCAGGTTACAATTGTTTTTTGTTTTTTTTTAATAATTAAATAAAATAATTATTCAACTCTGTCCTTAAAGGAGCAGGATTTTTTTTAAAATATGTACTTAGAACTTCAGAAATAAAGTTTATTTTTTATGGAGCTCATTTTAGTTTGGCATACACTAGATTTTCTCCTTCTGTTTCTAATGGAGCATAAATCCTCATGACCATTTAGTTTATTTCCTCACAATTTGTGCATTATCATCATGTACGTCAGCAAGAATGTGCACAGGTCTGGAAAATACTGTAGATTTATTCAATATGCTTATTTCAAACTTTTGGAGGTTGAAATTGTGGAGGACTGGGACATGATTTTAGTGTAGTACCAAATAGATTTTTAAATTTTTTAGAGCTAAAGATTTCTGATTCTACTACATCAAGGTTATGACATTTGTCTGAAGGGAAAGAGTCAAGTTAAAAGCTAAAGAAGAAAAATTAAAATAGAAAACCTAAGGGAATAATTTCTATTACTAACTGAAGGCTAGGTAAAAATATAACACCTATATCACAAATTTCAAAATATACAGCTATACTTAATTGTTTAAATGATACATTCAGAATTATTTTCCAACAGAAAATTATTAGATAGTTTAGTTATATGATAAAGAATTTCAGATAGGAATAAATCAAATTGATAGTACTGTTGCTCTCCCTTTATATATGAATTAGCTATCCTACTGAAAAGATGAATGTAAAACAAATACATAAATATCAAATCACATTTTTAAATTGAATTCTATGATAGTTTCAGATATATGTTGGTATGGAAAAAATTTTGTAGCAAGTTTCCAGGCAAGTTCCATGAGAACTACCTCAGGAATAATGACAACTGTCAGATTTTAAAAATTCAATAAAATTAGTGAAAAATACCAAAAACATCCTCAAACTCCACCACTCCCAAATTCCAAAGGACAAATTTCAAAACCTGTGGTCAAGGCTGCCTCAGGACATGCAATGTGACTGGGCTGTGACTGGGCTGTGACAGGTAATGAGACCAAAGGTGAGAACAACTAGGATCTAATTACTAGATCCAAGTAATGAATTGAAGATGGTATGGCCTCTCATTAGAGGCCAAGTCAAGAGACAGAAACTGAAGCTATGGCCTGTGACACAGGTACCTCCAGATCCAAGAGCAATACTATGGAAGAAGTCAGAGCCTTGCTCCAAGCAATTTCTCAGATAAAGATTACAGTAGGAGAAGAAGAACAAGAAAACAGTTAAAGACCACAGCAGGATTCATTACACAGCCATAGCCCCCTTAGCAAAGAATATGGGAAGGGAAAAGGCAGAACTCCAATCTGAAAACTAAGACTAAAGGCAAGAGCAAAAATACAAGAAATTTCCTGACAAAATGAAGAAATATTATGGGGTTAAGAGAATCTCAATCCAAATGAGAGAATAAAATAAATACACAATAATTTTTAGGACATCAGGAAAAAAATATATTAGCCACAAGGATTCTGAGACTGCCTGGTGGAAATAAAGGAAGAGATGAAACAAGTGATAAGGAAATAAATCAGAGCTAATGCCAGATAGTGAATAAATAGATAAGAACAGATGTTAAATTTTATTGATATTGTCAATACCCTGAAGAAGAAAAAAAAAAAGAAAGAAAAAAACAGAAATTCTTAATTCAATGATACAGCAAGAAATATTAGAACAAAGTAAAAAAACTAGAAAAATTAAGACATGGGGAGCACTTCACTGTATCATGCCAGCCAAAAAAGGGGAAAAAAATTATGATTAAAATTTTGGTTATTAACCAAAATCAGGTAATAACAATAAACAAACTTACAAATTATGGTTACCTATAATTTTCTACTTCTAAGGATTTTGTTGTTGATGTTTGCTTTTTTATGTAAGGATTTCTCCCTTAATTAAACATCTTAGAATATAATTTTGAGCCTGGCTACCAAGTTGAAATATCAGATGTGTAAACATAACTACTGTTGTCTACACAGTAATACGAAGGCAGAATATCTTGTTTAAATGATTAGCTTTAGCAGTAAAGAGAAATATAACATGATTATTTTGTCCTTATTTGAAACATTTTGCCAGTGTTCTTAAATATTATTAGTGGTAATCATTCATTCAGTGTTGGAATCCTAGTGTTAACTTGAAACAAGGTGATAACTCAAGATTGATAACTCCTAGTGTTAACTCAATGGAATTGATACAATGCTTGTATTCACATCTTTACTCATTAGAGTTCAAAAGTATGGGAGATTCACAAAGTTAAATTTGTAGCTTTGTGAATTCACACCTCCCTTAATCCCTTCCTCGGAGAGGGGGTGTCAACCTTTGGAAGATGATATATAAGAAATAGACAGAGGCTTGGTAGAGAGTTCAGCTAAATCAGATTGAGAGGGGAGCGTCAAGTAAGTTCAGCCAGAAGCCCTCTCTCAGAGGCAAGAGAGATTCATTGCAACTTTCACCTTGGTGCTGGCTGGAGGCTGCAGAAAGCAGAAGCAAAGGACAAAGCTGCAAGAGCTCTTAGAACCAAGGAGAGAGAGAGAGAGAGAGAGGCCTCTAAGAAAACTAACCTGGCTATTTTGGAAGGAAAAAATAAACGTTTGGATTTTAATCAGCTGGCTGCATCTTGGAGTGATTAATACTTTTAACCAAAACCAAGGCTGCCTCCAGAAAAACTCACCAAGAAACCTGCTCTCAGAGAGAACCATTTATATTATGAAAAAGAAAAACACCACAATTCAGTTATTAAATATTCAAAGAAAATGCCTTTTTAACGAGTCTACTTGTGACTAACTTTGAGTATGTTACTGCCTTAACCCTGTTGACTGACTGACATCAATACAAATATACCTCCATAACCTGCATTAGTGATATCTGTAGAAGATCTTTTAAAAGACTGAAAACTTTTTTAACTACTGAAGACCATTGTAGTCACTTTCCAGATTTGACCACAATTGAAGTTTTTGAGCAAAATAACATCTGTCATAGTATGAAGAATGTCAGATAACTATCAATTTATCAAATGAAAAATTTCCACATGAATGTGTGCAAAGACTGACCTTTATTGATGGCATTGTTCAGCTGGTAATTATAACTTCCAAAACATTTCATTTTTAAAGAGATAGCAATTTTTTTCTAATCAAAACGCAAAGGCAGCTCAGGTGTTACAATGGATGAAGCAATAAACCTCAAGTCAGAAGACACAAGCTCAAATTTAGCTTTGGCGTTACTTATGTCTTAGACACTGGCAATGGGGCTCTAGGCAAGTCATTTAATCTCTCTGTGTCTCACTTTCCTTAGGTATAAAATCAGATAATAATAGCACTTACCTCCCAAGATAGTAATGAATAAAAAAATGAGAAAACATTCATAAAGCACTTCACCTACCTTAAAGTCATATACAATGCTAGTTGCTATTATTATTATAATATTAGTGTCTGAAGGATATCAGTGGAGAGAATCAATATCAAGAAGGCACTAACAGTAAGGAGAACGGGGAAAGGCTTCTTGAAGAAGGTGAAATTTTAGCTGATACTTGAGAAAACCAGGAAATTTGGGGGACAGAAGTGAGGAAAGAGAGAATTCTAGGCATGAGAATAGCCAATGAAAATTCCTGGAATCAAGAGATGAAGCATCTTACATGAGCAACAGCAAGGGGGACAGTGTCACCAGATTGTAAAACATTTGAAGGCAATAAAGGTATAAGAAGACTAGAAAGGTAGGAAGAAACCAGGTTATGAAGAGCTTTAAAAGCCAGAAGATTTGTATATACATGGAATGCAGAGGGCTGAAACTCTTGAGTCGTTGCACTGAGGTCCGTTCAAGCACTTAAGGCTAATTACCCATTGGACAATACTCTATGGGCATATGCTGGGGGAATGGCCCTTCCCACTATCCTGTGCTGGCTCAATGATTGGTGTATACAGAGGATTGTAGGAGGGACTAGGGGGTGGAGTAAGACTGGTCAGAGTCACTCTTTGGTGGTAGAGGAGGGAGAAGGCAGTTGCAGATATTCTGCTTCCATCCTGTTCAATCCTGTGTCTAGGGACCAAGAATAAAGCCTAAGGACTTTTGCTTATCCTGACTGGCTGATTCTGGGGTGCTAGCGCAGTCCTCACAATGAATTCCCAGAAATAATAGGTAATCGCTAATTCATTTAATGGGAGACAGGTCAGACTTGTGCTTTAGAAAGATCAATTTGACAGCTAAATGGAGTTTGGACTGGAATGGGTAAAGAATTGGGGCAGTGAAACAAGTCAGAAAGCTATTGCAATAGTACAGGTATAATGTAATAATGGCCCACACTAGGGTGGCAAAAGTGTCAGAAAAAAAAAAGAGAAATATATGAAAGACCTTATGAAGGCAGAAGTATTAGAACTTGGCAACAAATTGAAAATGGGGTGGAGGGTTGAGGATGGAGAATGAGAAATCAAGGCTGACACCTTAGTTAAGAATTTGGGTATAGAAAGTCTTTTCAAGGAGTTTAGCCATGAAAAGGAGTTATGGGACAATGACTAACAGGATTAATGATGTTTGTACAAAGTAGAGAAGCAATTAGTAAACATGGAAAAATTGGTGAGAGAGGAAGAAGAAGAAGAAGGAGAAGGAGAAGGAGAAGGAAGAGAAGGAGAAGAAGAAGGAAGAAGAAGGAAGAAGAAGAAGAAGAAGAAGGAGGAAGAAGGAAGAAGAAGAAGAGGGAGGGAGAGAGGGAGGGAGAAGAAGAAGGAGGAAGGGAGGGAGGAAGGGAGAGAGGTAGGGAGGGAAGGAGAGCGAGAAGGAGAGGGAGAAGGAGAGAGAGAGAGGGAGAAGGAGAAGGAAAGGGAGAGGGGGAGGGGGAGGGAGAGAAAAGAGTAGGAGGAATAAAGTAGGCAATATGTTGGAGAAGCTGGGATGGAATGTGATCACTTGTGCATGTGGAGAGATTACTCAGCCAGATGAAAGGCCACTTCTTCATTGAGACAGGAGGAGGAGGTAACAGATAATACTAGAAAGCATCTGAGTGAAGTGAGATGAGGAAGGGAAGACAACAAGGCGCTCTCAGCAAATGGCCTTGGGTTTTTTTTGTTTTGTTTTTTTTCATGCGAAATATGAAGCAAAGTTCTTAGCTGAGAGGGAGAGGCATGGAAGGTTTGAGAAGAGATGAAAAGATTTGGAAGAGCTGCTATAATAAGTAGCATAATTGATTAGGGAGATTTCACATGTCACCTGATTCATTAGATGTGAATGGTTTGATCAAATTGTTGTTGCTGGAGGGTCACAGAACAGCAAAATCATTTTATTTCAGTTCAGTGTTCAGCAAATTAGTGTGCTTATATAGGTTCAGGTTTATATTTCAATTGAAGTTCTTGTTTAAAATTTAATTAAATTTAATTTGAGTTCAATCTATATTACTTCATTGCTTTTACATGATTCTTATTTTTGTTTTATTTCAATATTGTTTCAATATTTCCAGAGCACAAATGTGCTATACAAAAAAGAAAACCAATGAAATCCAGTTAGCCTAACTAAAGATCACAAATCTGGAAAGGACTATAAAAGTAATACAAAACAAAATGAAACAAAACAAAAGAGAACATTGTCATGTGCTCAGCACAACATCAGGGAGGATTCAAAATATATAACAACAAATTACCATTTCAAGAAAGTATATATATATTAGTAGAAGAAGTTATATTCATGAGTATCCATCTTTTCTTTACTTCTTTGTAAATTGTTCTTTTGTTCCCTGCTGCTCATCGTTTTTACTTTATTCTTTTTTCCCCTTTTCATTGTTCCCACTCCCAAGCAGACTATATTTAAGAAAGAATATATTTATATATACATATACATATACATCTCCACACATACACATCTCCACCCATACACATATATGTTTCCTATCTCTGCTAACCTGTTTAATTCTGTTCCTAATGCCTTGCTATTAACCTTCCCCCCATCTTTGGATCCATCCCTGGTCTTCTTCCTACATCCTTTGCTTTCCCATCTGCATATCCTTCTCCTATTTCTTCATAGATTTTGAAGGCTGCTATATTCTTCATGGTATATATGGAGTGTTGCCTATTTAACTCATTCCTGATGTAAGTTTTCTGAATTCTGAGAGCTCCTCCCCATCTGTAATGCTTCTATGTTTTGTTTTGTTTTGTTTTGTTTTTTCCTGAGGCAGTTGGGGTTACTTGCCCAATGTTGCATAGCTAGGAAGTATTTAGTGTCTGAGGCCATATTTGAACTCAGGTCCTCCTGACTGGTGTTATATCCACTGCACCAACCAGCTACCCCTTCTGTGTCTATTCTTCCTCTGTACCTCATTTATTTAATCTAATTACAATTTTTACTTTAACTCTGCCCCAGTCTTTCTTTTGAGCTGCCCTATTGTTGATGTCAAACTTAAACATATGCTATACATTTCCCATATTAAAAAAAAAAAAAACAATTTGTCCATATTGAGTTTCTTAAAACTGATTTTTGATATTGGCTCATAAATGTTAAATTTTCTATTAAGTTCAAGTTTGGTTGATAGAAAGTCCTGAAAATCTGCAAGTTCATTGAATGTCCATCTTTTCCTTCAATATTATAAATAATTTTGCTGGTTATGATGTTTTTGGCCACAAGCCTAGTTCTTTTGATTGTCGGTTGATATGATTCCAGGACCTGTGGTCTTTTATTGTGGCTGCTGCTAAGTCCTATACAATTCTAATTGTTGCTCCAGAGATTTTTGTTTTTCTCTTGTTTCTTGTAAAATTTTTTCTTTGATCTGGAGGTTTTGAAATTTAGCAATAATATTCCTATGTGTTTTCCACAAAGGATCTTGTTGAGGTGATGATAGGTAGATTTTTTTTCTATTTCTACTTTCCCTCATGTATTACCACTCTAGGACAATTTTTTTGGATTATTTCTTGCATTATTGTGTCAAGATCCTTTATTTGTTCACAACTTTCAGGCAGTCCAATTCTTATATTTTCTCTTCTTGATGTGTTCTCCAGATCTGTTGATTTTCTTATATTTCACATTCTCTTCTATTTTTCCACTTTTTATAATCTGTTTAGTGATTTCTTGGTCTCTCATAGCTTCACTAGTCTCCCCTTGTCCAATTTCTAGTTTTCAGAGTTATTTTCATCTTTGAGATTTCATCTTTGAGACTGTTATCTCCTTTTTTTAGTTGGTTAACTTTTTTTTCCATAATCTTCTTATTTTTCTTGGATGATTTTTAGTTTTTCCTCAATGTCTCTCATTTGATTTTTAAATTCTTTTTTTTTTTTGAGTTCCACAAATTCCCTCTGGGCAGGGAGCCATTTCATATTACTCTTTGGGGTAGAAACTTTTTTTTTTTTTTTTTTACTTAAAGTGTCCTCCTCTGGAGATGAATTCTGGTTTTACCTGTTCCCATAGTATGTTTCTATGGTGGAGTTCTTTCTTCTTGTGGGAGGATAGTATCTCTGGGCTTTACTTCAGTTCTCCCTTCTGACCAGGAAACCCAAACCAAGGGCCCCACCCTCCAGCAAGTTCCCACAGCCAGCAATTTCCCTGGTCCAATGCCTCCACACACACTTGGTATGCTGGGTCCTTCTTGCCCAGGGCTGTGTCCCTGCAGCACAGCTGGGCCTGGCATTCCCAGTCAGCTGAGGTTCCCTCAATCTTCCCAGACTCAGATTTCCAACTGCATATGCAGTTCTGGAGGTGAAAGTTTCTTGGTTCCTGCTGAGGCTCCAGCCAACCCAGATCACCCCAGGGGTCCCTAGTTGGTGTTTCTGTAGAGCCAGCCCAGAGGTGTTTGCACTTTAGACATGTTGATACCCTTCCAGGTCTTTGGATCTTCTCAGGTTTTATCTGGAGGACCCCCTGTTCTGCCCTAAGTTGTCTTGATTTTTTTTTAGCAGTCTATGTTTGCGCTAAAGCACAAATTTAATCTGTTTGTGGGAGATATCTGGAAAACTTGAATTTTACCAACCTACTCTGCTATATTCCCAGAATCCTCCCTGACTTCCTCATTTTATAAATTTTTATAATTTTATAAATGAGAAAACTTCACTTCAGAAAGGTAAACGGACCTGACCCAAGTTTCATACATAGTAAATAGAAGCCACAAGGAAGACTATCTTAATAAGTACTACTATTAAATCTAAGACTTTGCATCATATTTATCCTTCAGCTGCCTAAGAATTTCTATAAAATCTGGTCAAATCTGATAAACCAGAAAAAACCAATTAGTCACAATAGCTACAATTTGTCATTAAGTTATATTACAGTGATACAGAACTGATGTATTGTTACTAGACAAGTGAACACAAGCATTAGCAATAATTAAAAGAAAAAAATGCTCAGTTCCAAATAAAGTGTTATAAATTAGTTTTTATGTTGCTTACTGGTATAACATATTTCATTACTATAAATATTATTTGAACTCTAGGGAAAAAACAAGTTAAAGAAATTTTCAAATTTTAACAAATTTTGTCTTGATGTCTTAACAAATCCTTGAAAATAGCAATTTTCTAAATTTTTCACTTTTTATAATATATAAATATATGTAATAATATATAATATATAAATTTTCTAAAATTTTCTAAAGGTGAGAACTATAAGTGGGAATATCCAAACCCCTTCCCTGCAGTTGGCTTCTGGAGCCCACAGTAAAAGAAACTTTCCTGCTCATTGCTTAGTGAGGTCATCTAAAAAGCAGCAAAATCAAGACATAATGCCAAAATAGTAAAGAAAACCTTAAGTAGATTTCCTTCAAACCAAAGTACACTCTTTCTTTTCTGTGATACTTTTATAAAGAAGCAAACATTTTCACTGCTTTTTTGGTCTTTTATAAACTGTTGATTTTCTTTCCTTTTTGTGTATCTGACCACAATAAAAATGACACTTTTATTTGAGTTGCCTCTGGATAATAATTTTTAAACTAAGTAGACACAATTTTTGGTCAGCAAATTTAATATCTTAACTTGAGGATTTCAAGGTATAATTAAAGATTAAATTAAAAATAATATTAACATTCATGTAAGAAAAGAATCAATTCATATAAGTTTTCCTTAAAATTTCTAAAATGAAGCTAATCTGTAGTTAAGGTTGATAGTCTTTTAATGTGGATCTATTTTAAATTCTGCCAGGACTTCTTTAAGTAAATATAGTACTATAATTTAAATAGCCTAGACCTTTTGATAAACTTTTCAGCAAAATTGAAATAATTATGAAAAGCACTTTCTAAATACATTGATATTTTATTACTGAATCATCAAGTCACTGTAACCTTTGATCTTGATTCAGGACTACTTGCTTTTTAAAAAATGAAGTGTGTTTTTTTTAAATTTAATACTAATATTTGTTGGAGTCATTAATATTTATAATAAAATAATTCTTCATGTTTTTATAGTATTGTAGTATTCTTTTATTAGGAAATTCAGGGCTATAGAGAAATCTATTTTTGTCAAATTTGTGATACATATAATGTTATTTTAGATACAACTCATATTTCTGGTGGGAGATCTTCTATTATACACTTCAATGGATCTTGATGAAATGAATACTTCCTAGAAGAGTGCAGATTATGGCCCAGTTATGCCTTTTCTTCCTGAGCAATTCTTATTCATGTCCTTCCATAAATCTTCTATGGAACAACTCTTATTCATGTCCTTCCATAAATTACTTCCATGAAGGCTTCCATAGAGCCTTCCACCCAAAAGGCTAGAAGCCTTCCTCTAGGTCTTTTAATATTGCATGAGTACAAATGTAACACTTG
Source organism: Sarcophilus harrisii (assembly GCF_902635505.1). NCBI lineage: Eukaryota > Metazoa > Chordata > Mammalia > Dasyuromorphia > Dasyuridae > Sarcophilus > Sarcophilus harrisii. Next base: position 172,928,988 of record NC_045426.1, on the reverse strand, counting down.
AGCTATCTGTCTGCTATTTTCTCTCCAACCCACTTCAAGACTGACCCATCTCTTTTTCTGTCCATACATATCCCGAATGTTGTTCCTTACAAACCTTATTGCATATAAGTCATCATAGATAATGTGCTACAGCCTATTCATATCAACCATAATTTTTTTTCCCCTTGCCCTCTGGGTCAACCATAATTTTGATTCTTCAAATGTGTGATATACCATGATTTATAGATATATAAACCACTAGAAAAATACTGGTGTTAGGAAGATGGGTATTTGTTTCAAGGAACAAAAACCTTAGATCAATGAACATGATGCATGATTTGCCAAATTCAGTCCAGCACACTCTCTTTTTACTATTCAATTATATGCCTAACTCACTGGCCAAACCTAGTATGAAAGATAAATGTAACTGATGGATTAATTCAGTTGATGGTCAAACCAATGGTACATAGTACAAAAAATTGACATTTTTGATTTACTTAACTTTAACGAGGTCAAACTTTTTTAGAGTGATTATGTATCTTAAGAAGGTCTCATAGTATTCTGAAGCTTGAAGCAATACAATGTTACATACAACCAAGACTGGAAGACCTCACCATTTAAAGAGACCAAAAATACATAAAAGAAATTGATGAGGGTGATATAATTTTTAAATAATTGAGAGATCAATTCTTAAGGTGTATATATACTCAATGATGGCAAAATTCATATATGGCACTATCATCCAAAAGGGGATTCAAAATACATTAACAAATACCAAACATATGCCCAGTTTCTCTTCTCTCTAAAATCTTATGAAAATAAACTACACTTGAATTGATGGCATCCTGAATAAATGTATAAGAAGAGAACAGACATTTTACAAATTCTATTTTATAGTACAACATATCTTCAAAATCATAAAATTGATGAAAGGTACAGACAATGCAAAATCGTATTGTACTTATGGTTTATTGATTATAAAAATGTATTTGATACTATAGAGCAATATACTGCCTAAAAAACCTTCTCCTTTAATAAAAGAATCTTTAAAAGATGACAAAATAAACATCACTTTGATAATTTATCATCATTGCTCTAAAATGAGCCATAAAACAGCAATACATACACTCACTAGGATGTAAGCCTTTGTCATAGAGGATGTTTATCACAGAATCCTCATGGGAAAATGATTGTCTATAACTGGGGAACTCCTCCTGAAGCTCTTTGCTTCTGGGTGACATTATACTGATAATATTAAGCCCTGGAATATTGAAGAGCCTCCTAAATATGATAATCTATAGTCACTCAAAGAAAGTTTTTACAACTTTTTGTAAATAACATTATATGCAGGAAATGAATTGCAAAGAACATTTTCCAGAGTAATTCTAGAGGAGTTCTGGGGGTGGAACTAAGATGGCAGAGTGAAGCCAGGAAGCTGCCCGAGCTCTCCCAGGTTCTATCCAAAACCATATGAAACCAGGAATCTGAACAGAATCTAATGGAATGAAACCCTTCTCTAGTTCAAGATAGATTGGAAGGACTTCAAGAAATGTCAGTGGTGTTCAGCCCAGCAGAGTCTGGGAAAGCCAATTCGAGGTCTTAAACATAGCAGATCAGCAACTGAGACCCTCAGTCCTAGCTCAGTAGCAGAGCAGACCGGTGGGGCAGTCCTAGCTCAGAAGGGAAATTCTGGGAAACTAGCATGTTTCCTGGAAAGAACAGGTAAAGCTACCTCCTGCTGTGAGCAAGACCCAAACACAAGGGGCTCCTGTGCTCAAAGACATGGCTCAGTGCTACACAGGATGTTTGGGGCATTACCCCTTTACCCCAGGAGCAGAGCTCAACCATCACAAAAGAGATATTTATTAAACATAACATAAAAGATATTTAACATATACTTTAACATATTTAACATGTATTGGACTATATGCCATCTAGGGAAGAGAGTGAGAGGAAAGAGGGGAAAAGTTGGAACACAAGGTTTTGCAAGGGTCAATGTTGAAAAATTACCCATGCATATGTTTTGTAAATAAAAAGCTATTTAAAAAATAACGTATCTGAGGCCAGACTGGGACTCAGGTCCTCCTGACTTCAGGGCTGGTATTCTATCTACTGTGCCATCTAGCTACCCCAAGATGGCAATTACTTAAAAAATACAATTGGCCTAATGCAAAAAAAAAAAAAATCCTTGAAAAGTAGAATTAATCAAATGGGAAAAAAGATACAAAAACTAATTGAAGAAAATCACACATTAAAAACTAGATTTGGGCAAATGAAAGCTAATGACTCTATGAGACATCAAAAATCAGTCAAAAAAACTAAAAAGAATGAGAAAATGAAAGAAATGTAAAATACCTCACTGGAAAAATATGTCACTATGTCACTCAAAAAAGTTTTTCCAAATTTTTGTAAATAACATTATATGCAGGAAGTGAACTGTATATGCAAAAAAAAAAAAAAAAAAAAAGCCTGGATAGCATTCTTCAAGACATCATCAAGGAAAATTGTCCTGATATACTTGAACCAAAGGGGAAAATAGTCATTGAAAGAATCTATCAATCACTTCCGTAAAGACATCTCACAAAAAAAAAAAAAAAAAAAAAAAAAGGAACACTCTTGCAAAACTCCTGAATTATAATTTCAAGGAAAAAATACTACAATTTGCCAGACAAAAACAATTCAGTATCAAGGAGCAACAGGAACTGGTAGCTTCTATAATAAAGGATTAGAGAGCCTGGAATACCATATCTCAGAAGGCAAAAAACCTGAGATTACAACCAAGAATAAATTATCCAGAAAGACTAAGCATCATCTTTCAGGGGAGAACTTGGATTTTCAATGAATTAAGAGGCTTTCAATCATTTCTATTAAAAAAAAAAAAAACTAAACAGAAATTTTAATCCTCAAACAAGATTCAAAAGAAGCATAGAAAGGTAAAAGTGGAAATAAATAAATAAATATATATATACAATATAAAATTTAAAGATTAAACTGTTTCACTCCTGTATGGAAAATGATATCTGTAACTTCTGAGAACTGTATCTGTTACTGGGATAGTTAGAAAGTGCATACATGGACAGAGGGTGTGGTTGTGAATGGACTCTGATGTGATAGTAGATAGTAGATAGTAGAAAAAGACATTAAGGGGTAGGTAGAAAAAGATCTGTACTGGAAAAAGAGGAAAGGGGAGGTATAATGGGACAAATTAGATCACATGAAAAGGTGCAAAAGACCTATTACAATAGAGAGAAAGAAGGGAAGGGAATGAGCATTGTCTGAAACTTAATCTTATCAGTTTTGGCTCAAAGAGGGAATAACTTAATCATTTAGTTGGATATAAAAATTTATCTTTCCTTATAAAGAAGTAGGAGGAGAAAGGGGAAAGAAAAGGGAGAGGTTAGATAGAAGAGAGGGCAGAAACAGTAAGAGAAAGGACTAGGATAAGGGAGGAAGGGTGATGGAAATTAGAACAAGTAGAGGGCAGATAGGTTAGAAACAAAACACTATTAAGAAGGGACTAGAGTGGAAAGAGAGAATAAAAGTATATATAGGGGAGAAAATAGGATAGAGGGAAATTCAGATCTGATAATCATGACTGTGAATGTGAATGGGATGAACTCTCCCATAACATAGAAGATAATAGCAGAGTGGATTAAAAAACACTATCCTACAATATACTGTTTACAAGAAACACATTTGAAATAGAGAGATACACACAGAGTAAGGGTAAAAGGCTAGAGCAGAATTTATTATGCTTTAGCTGAAGCAAAAAAAAGCAGGGGTAGCAATACTGATCTCAGATAAAGCAAAAGTAAAAAAAGATCTAATTAAAAGAGATAAGGAAGTAAACTATATCTTGTTAAAGGGCACCCTAAACAATGAAGTAGTAATGATACAAAATGTATATGCACCAAGTGGTAGAGCATACAAATTCTTAGAGGAGCCAGTTACAAGAAGAAATAGACAAAGAATTGGAAAATGAGCAAATGCCCATCAATTGGGAAACTGCTGAATGAGTTGTGGTATATGAAAGTATTGGAATATTATTGTTCTATTAAAAAATGATGAACAAGTTGATTTTAGAAAAGCCTGGAAATATTTACATTAATTAATGCTGTGCAAAACAAGGAAAACCAGGAATACATTGTACATAGTACTAGCAAGATTGTGCAATTATCAACTATGAAAGATTTGGTTTTCTCAGTGATTCAGTGATCTAAGGCAATCCCTCTGGATAAAAAAATGCCTTCTGCATCCATTAAGAGAACTACAGATTGAATGAAAATCAACACATGCTATTTTCATTTCTTTTTTCTGTTTTTTTAATATTACATTATATATTACTATATTATAAAGTGCTTTTATTCTCTCTCACCCTCTTCCTTTAAAAAAAAAAAAAGAGTCCAAATTTTTAGCAATAGTATTCTAGTCATTTACAATTGTGAGCTATGGATTTATTGTTATTTGTTCTTCATTTCAAAGGGGCCCAATGGCATTGCAGATGAAGTTTTGATTTGTTTATGAATTGGACTTAAGTGAGTTAGAGCTGCATAAAGTTATCAGCTTCACTTTCTCTTCCAGTGTCACTGAAGTCCAATAGCAAAACACAAGTCAAGATGACTGGCAATGGCCTGGAATGTAAGAAATAGCTTTAGCATCTTTGATGCCTGATCAAACTCTAAGTGCTCCACAGTGCCTGCTTCAGCTACCTTCATAACCCTTGAAACAAACAGTTCTCATCTGCCCATTCTGTCAGGGAATGCTTGAAGTAGACATCTCCTTCACTCATTAAGAGGTCTGATGCCCATCAGTTACCCTCAACCTGGTTCAGCCCATCTGCAGAGGTGTTTTACAGGAGTATGGGCCTTGCACATGCTATTGCTTTTTGGAACCCACAGATGAGAGTGGGTTGAAGGTGGACATCAAACAGCCTTGAAGAGGGCTCAGCAAGCCCTCACATGAGAGGCCATACTCACTGAACATCACATACTCCCTATGAACTATGAATACTACAGTCTCCAAAGAATTCAAGTTGAAGGGTCACCCAAAAGGTAATAGGGAGACCGGGGCTTTGGTGGGTTTAAGCAAACTGCAATATACCATGTAAGAGAAGCAACAAAAAAGGATTTATTCAAAGATGCAAGAGATGGGTGGATGACTTATCAAGAATGAGTAATAAAACCAACAGACAACTCAAACATTCCTCTAGTACTTACACAATGCAAATAAATAAATAAGAAAAATTCTAGAGCAACAGTTTTTAACTTGTGGTCAGAAAACTACATATGTATGTAAAAATGTGTATGTATACAAATACTTATGTACCTAACCTACATACATGTGTATTTATGTATGTGAATATGTACACATGTTTATATACAAAGTCCAATGTGTACATGTATGGGATTGTCCAAGAGGACCAGCATCTATGGTACAAAGGCTTGCTGCTACCTTTTTTGGGGGTGCTTTCCAATTTTGATGTCCACTTGTCACTTAACTCTCACCTGTGGTTCCAAGAAACTATAGGAATTAAAAGGTCCAAATTCTTATAAAACTGTCTTGGCAGAAAGGCTAAACCAGATTGAGGGCAACCAAAAAACAACCTCAAAGCCATTGGTGAGTTGGGGAGATGCCCCAAACATGTAAAGACTTACTTTGGTGGAATGGGAAAATGAGCACAATTTGTTCAAATGAGCCACAAAGTTGGCTAAAGTAAGCACCATGGAGCAGTTAAAGTGTGGTAATTATGGAAGAAACCAAGGTCATCACCAATTAGACTTCAATGACTCTGGAAGATAGAGTAAGGCTAATAACTCACTATTCTGCCTCACTTAAGTCCCATTAGTGTACAAGTCAAGACATCACCTAAAATCCATTGTTACTATCTTATTGGTATGGCAGGCTCTGTGGTAGAGCTATTTGGACTTGTATTGATTAATCACAGTTGGAAATACTGTACCCTAAACTCAACATCATTAGTCCTCTTCAAAAATGAAGTATAAACTACAATATGTATGTGTGTGTGTGTGTGTGTGTGTGTGTGTGTGTATACATGTAGAGAAGGAGTGATGAACATAGCTAGATAAATCTACATAACTAGATTTCAATGTTTCCCTTTCTAATCATATGTAATTCACTTTATACATTTAAAAACTGGTTTCTTATAAGAAAGTCGTAGGTTTTACCAGATTGCTAAAGGGTTCCATGACTCCCAAAAGTTGAAACCTTTTGCTCTAGAAGATAAATTCTGGCACATTGTGTGGACTAATTTTAAGTATTTACAGAAAGATAAGGATAATAATCATACAAGATAAAAAGCCACAGATTGATCATAATATATGCAAGATAAGGAAAAACTCATACCAAAGAGTCACTAATACAGCTGAACTACTGATTTAGAAAATTAAGATAATAATATATATAAATATAAATATAAATAATTGAATAAATAATGCAGAGATACAAGATGCAACTTTGTTTGTTGATTTTTTTAAAAAAAGTTTTCTAGAGCCAAATGAAGACTTCAATGCATTAAAAGCAAAAGCCATCCACATAGAAGATATATATTAAAATAATAATAATTCCTTAGATATAATAGATTTAACTTTTTTCAGAAACATCACAAGGAGACTTTATGCTTGCCAAAACATAACAATGGTGTATGACTCAACAGGGCCAAAAGGAAGAAGCCAACATGTTTAGATTTGCAAAATTTTAGAAATGACTGTATTACCAAATCTTCAAAGAGGAATAAGTAGTAAATTAATGGCACTGAAAATATAATTAGTAACCAAAATCTCAAAGTGCAAAGAAAAAACTTATGAAATTTTAAAATAAATACTCAAAAAAATCTGGATGCCAAGGAAAACATGAAATAATTGTTCTCTTTTCCCTTTATAAATTAAAGAAGATGAACTAAGTCTTTAGCAAAATACAAAAACAAAGGTGAGAGTATTAGATCAATTGAAATCTAAGTAGTTAGATCAATTTTTTTTAAATAATAAGATTATAGTTCTGGCAAAAATTCCACTTAATTAAGTATGGGTCATAATTCTGACCATTAGTTAATAATAATGTTTGTTGAGATATTATCCCAAATTTGAAAAGCAAAATTGTTAACAGGTTGCATTCCAGATTAGACAGCCAATTTTTGCCAAGAATACCTTAATGCATTAAGGAAGGATAATAATCACCAGAGTAAGCTGTAGTTTAATTAAAGAATCGCTAATCTTCAAAAACAAGCTGACTAGGAAAGAAGATCTCTAAGCTAATGATCTTGCTTCCTCCCCTTATCCTGCTTGTCCTCACTTCAGCTGTTAGAGTTCCACTGTTGCCAGTAACGTACACATATGTGAATGTAAACAGAAGTTATCACACAACAGTATTCAAATATTTGCTAAACATACACACCTCCAATCTTAAAATTTTCCTCTTTAAATAGCAACAACAGAAACAAAGAGAGCCTTTACTGGTAGGGAAGCTTCAGTCATATCCTTATTTTTTCTGCTTTTCTAAAAGGAACAAGAGTCATGTTTGTAATGTCCAAATAAAGGACTATAGCCTTAAGTTTAAAAACAAGAGCTATATTTAAGTTTTTTAGTACAGTGCATAATTTGTTCAATAACTACACATTCCCCTTAGGTTCAAATAGTTAGTCCAATCACCACAGTGGGTATTTTGGATTTAGTCAGAGTCAATATGGTAGTCACAGGATGATATATCTTAGGAAAGAATTCTTTGCTTTTATTTGTTTGTTTGCTTTTAATATCATGAATTCTTTTTGGCCTTCTAGTGAAGCCTATATATGGGCTCCTTCTTGAGGATGTTTTTAATTGCCTAAACTAAAATATAGAGAATTGCAATGTAAACTACTACATTAAAATATAGTTATCTAAATTTTATTTTTAAAAAGTTCATGAACCCCAAGTTAAGAACCTCTGATGGGGATTAAAACTGGCCTTTAATCTTAGTAGTGTTGAAATATCTTTGATGTTATGTATATGCTATCTACCCTTTCTAAGTGATTCTCTTAACAGCAGAGATAACCAAAATTTACACCTGCAAGACCTGAAATCTCATTTTTGCGAAAATCATCTGACAAAGTAGACAATACCTTAGAAATAGTTGTATGGGTGCACTTGTTTGTTCTCACAGCAGTGAGTAAAAATATTCCAAATGCAGACAGACTGGAGAACGATGTTTTTCTAGTCTTTATTTGACTATGTAATAATATCCATGTGATAGCAGATGTACCAACCAACATTTTGATTTGGAACCAAAGGTAATGTCTTTGGTAAGAAGCTCTATGTCTGAGAAGGATGAGAATACAAGAAAAGTCAAGAAATTCAGCACAAAGAGAGAAAAAGAGGAATAGGACTGTTTTGTTTTGTTATTTTTAATCTCTTTTGAAGCTTCCTATTTGGGGATGTTGTGAGGCTGCCCATGTGTGAAGCCACTAAAGAAGTCATAAAATCCAAAGCATCACCATTTTGATTTTTCAAATTCTGACCCTGTTACTGTTCATTTTCCTGTTATTATTTTGTTTCATGAGCCATTGCTTCTCTGTGCCTGGCTATCTATAGAAGTAAATGAGTATGTAAGTGCAGGGTGAAGTTAACGGAATCATTTTGAGAAAAAAGTTAAAGCAACTGTTTGCTGCCTACAACATGAATATTGGCTTCCTGAGCAAGCCTGCTGCCAAGAGTGATGTCAGCAATTCAGCAGATTTGTCAGATAATCAAGTTGTAGCAAAAGAATAATGTACTTTAAGAAAAGCCATAGACTAATTTTTACCTGTAAGTATACTGACTATTCACTGTTTAAAAAAAAAAAAAAATTCTAAGAATCTTTAACTTGTAAAGATAAATTTTAGAAAAACTAAAAATGAACCTAACTGAAAAGGAAATAAATAGCAGCTCTCAATGAAATAGCAAATTAATATTTATCATTTGTGCCATGTTACTGAAACTCAACCAATAACACAAGTAAATTTCCTATCCTAAAAGAAAACTGTTTTGTCTTCAAAAAAATCATTCATCAAAAATAATAAATTGATCTACAGAATTATCTCTGGTGGCAATGTGACAAATACTATGAAATATTATAATATGCAACTTTCACTCACAAACAATAACTTTAAAAAAAAAACCTGAAATTCGTCAGTTAGAAGTCTACTTCCTTCCTTCCCTTTCTCCTATCCTCTCTCCTTCTCTTCTGTCCTCCTTCTCTCCTTTCCTCCCTCTGTCCATAGAACGTATTATACCATTCCTACAGCTGCTCTAAAAAGCATTTTTTTCTTTTGCACCTCTGAACCCTCCCAAGATTTCTTGGGGTTTGCTGGCTAGATTTATTTCTTAAGGACCAGGTCTTAAAGCAAAACCAATCTGATTCTAATGAGCCACCAATAGGTTCTAAGCCAAGCCCCTTTCAATCATTGGTAGGGTCCATATTGACTCAGATTGAATGTAAGTAGCAGTAATATCTGCTTTGGACAGAAATCCTGAGGTCTTACCCTCCCATTCATTTATTTATTTAGATGGGGGGGGGGGGGGGGTAGGTAAAAGAGGAGATTCTTTTCCTCTACTGCCACCTAGCCTCAATCACTGAATGGCCATTGATTGCCTCAGTCACACTGAGTTTGAAGACTTTTGAAGACTTCAGCTTAAAAAAGGTCAAGGTCTCCCATTGCATCCAGGGCCATCTCCAGTAGTTCTGATCCATGTCTAGCCACTGGACCCAGACAGTTCTGGAAGGGAAAGTGAGACAAGTGACCATGCCCAGGCCTCCCTCACTTTAATCCAATTCACTCACATGTTACAGCATCCCCTCCCTAATGCCATTGTCCTCTTTGGGAACAAAGGACAAACAACAACTTATATCACTCTCATTTCTCTTCCCAATTTTTACTGTACCATTCAACCACTTTGGAAAAAAATTTGGAATTAATAAGTAGACTAAAATGTCTCTACTCTGAATTAGAGATTCCATTATTGGGGCTTATGCCCCCAAGAAAGCCACCAATAAGAAGAAAGTGTCCATAAAGTATAGCAACTCTTTTTGTGAAAAAAATTAGAAACAAAGTAATTCTTATTAGTTGGGGAATTGTTAAACAAATGAATCTAATTTTCCTTTCCTCAAAAAAAAGGTCACTTTGGAAAAATTCAAAATTTTCAATGAATTTGGCACTGCTCTAATTGGGAATTTTTAAAATTGTTGTGAATATCTTTTCATGGTGATAGCTATTTTTATTAGTTATAACCACAGATTTTTCTCCTAGAGTTTACAACTATAAAGTATCTCATTATATATGAAAATAGGAAAAATTTGTGAAGAGCTTTTTAAAAAAAAACTATAAGTAAATATCTCAATTTAATAAGATTAGATTTTAGAGCACCCTTCCCATCTCCGAAAAAAACAAAAACAAAGAGTAACACTACTAGGATAGAATATAAAAATCACTACTTACCAAATTCAGGTCGCTATTCCTGGCTCCTTCATCATCTTCCTGAAAATAAATAGTTTTTCTATTAGTTTAGGAATTTGTCAATTAAAAAAATGTAATTACATTACTTAAGTTCAATAAAAGATTGTCAATTAGATTTTCAATGCAAAATTTATTCACAATTATCATTTTAAAGAAGAAGCACAAAGTAAAATCTTGACGTCTATCAGAAAGAAAACATTATAAAAATAATTGAGACTAATTGAAGCATTTTCAGATAAAATCTCAAAAGGACCTTCAAGATAGAAGCTGCCCACAAGACAAGAGGTTAATCAAGTAATTGAAGAAAGCAACCTCATCTTTCCTGATTGCTTATTTGCTGAGATATTTCTAGTTGCCCCATAATGAAAAGGTATTTGAGAACTTTTGTGTTTCCATATACTTTAACAGCTTTTCATTAAGGGTTTTGTTTTGTTTTTTTAACTTATCTCACAATTATCCTACTGGGTATAAGAAAAATGAATACATCTATGTTAACTGTATGACATCTGAATACAATTCATCTTGATTCTACTTTCTGACTTTTGTAGAGTCTATATTAGATGAAGGGACTCTGAAATTTTTTTACTAAATTACTACAGTGGGCCCCACAGAGAATGAGAACGAGAGTAATGTCTTTTTTACAAATAGGAACTAAAATTAGGAACTCAGAGAATAAGATGTTGGATTCTCAAATCAAACACCAAAGATCTGGCACATTGTTCCCAGAAATTAGAATATGACTTGTTCATTTTTTATTCTGAAATCGGGTCATTCAACTTCTTCACTTTTTATTCTTTTAATATGGACATTTTATATTTTTGTAAATATTCATCCATTTCATTAGGTTGATGTTTAAATGATACTTAGTCAAGCAGAATAGTTTATAACAATTCCTTTTATTTTTTTTTTTTATTGTTACATGTTCTTTTTCATTTCTGATATTGGTATTTTGTTTCTTTTTATTCAAACTTGCTATTTTTCCCCCTATGCTTATTTTTGTTTTTTTGTTTGCTTTCAATTTTATTAATCTCTTCTTTGATTTTCAAAATTTCTATTTTGATGTTTAATTAAGGTGGTTTTTTTTTTTAATTTGTTGGGTTTTTAATTGGGGCCCAATTTATTGATCTATTCTTTCATCTTTTTTGTTGATTCAGCCTATCTGTCCCAGATAAAAAGGATGTTACTGTCATTCACATAGATGTTCTAACCAGAATGGCCTTCTTGCTATTATACAAATACACGTCTCTCCATATATCTACATCCATCCTTCCATCTCCATCTCACACAGGTTATTGCTGCTGCCTTTAGAATTCAGTTTCCTTCAGGTTTAGCTTAAATACTGTCTTGATCCTTTTCTAATGCCCTCCGCTACTAATACCTCCCATCCCCAACAAACAGCCTTCCATTTACTTTATGTTTTCTATGTATTTAAATAATGTCCCTTCTTGGAACTATTCTCCAACTTTACTCTCTTGGGCTCCAATTTAGGTCTTCCAGGGAGCTACTTCCTCACCTTTAAAATACTGTGTGGATCCACACTCCTAAAAGTAGAATTCCTGAGCCTGTTAACAGGTTGATTCAGTTAATAGACACCAGCAGCTTAAAGTATTTACTGAGATGCTATCATAAGAACAGTAATAATAAAACTTTCCCTTAATAAATCTAGGCACATTCTACCACAAGGACCTACAGAATCAGTGGGATTAGTGAGCACACACCTAGATTACTTCACTAGAAAGACATAAAACTACAAAACATATACCATCTGCCTCTAGTACTAAAGAATCTCTGCATCCTTTCTCATTTCCTAACATTCTAATGCCCTCTGAGCACAGTGCTTTTGCTAAGCTAGTCACTCAGCTCCTAAAACACATCACACTCCAGAGATACGTCTCTTATCTTTGGCTATGTGTTTCTATGCCTTGCTCCTTTTAAAGACATCATCACCAATGAGGATAGGAGAGTAAAAGAGAACTCCACTTCCCTGCTCCAGCATGAAGGAATAAGCACTTTTCAAGTGTGTTCTTCCTTCATAGTGGCTCTCTTCTAAGCTACCAAGGATCAGGCTCCTCAAAGTTTTCTCCTACGTTTTCAGGCTCTTAAAAAGTGTGCCTCATTTTTAAAAACAGTCATTAGGAGGATGGCTAATCATTGGTAAGTCAATAAACAGCTGTACTCTAAATAATGAAAATCATTTTTGAAGTTCTTTATACCTTGTAAAGCAATAAGAATATAAAGCACTTCTCCATACTTCATTTAATGACTTATTACTAGTCTTTGTTATCTGTCCTTTAAGTTCTATCATTTCCCAGACTAAATTTCAAGGACTATAAGTTCCTTAGGGACAAGGACAATTGTTTTGTCTTTTTATCTCCCATTATCTTGCACATATTAATAAATATTTGTTGTTTTGTCTGATGAAGTTGGCAAAACTATGTTACTATTACTAAGACATACACTTCCCATTGTTTTTCTAACACAGTGTATAAATTCGGGCTGTTTCATTTCAACTAGAAAATCATAATCTAGACTAAAAGAGAATAGAGGCTATAGTCTAAAGCCTTTATTTTAAAGATGAGGAAATGAAGGCCCAGGAAGTAACTTGCTCCAAATAGTGGGAATGCTATCAGAGGAATGGTTTGGCCCTAGATTTTTGGTCTCCATAGTTAATAATCATTACACTGTAACACACGGCCTCCCTTTCACATCTTGTGACCAATGGCATGCATCTGTGTGAATACTATCTATGGCTGGCCAGAGATAAGGGTTCAGTTTATGGCCATTAAACAAAGCTAAGAAAATAAATTCACACAAGCCAAGCTCATCCCTTTGCCTTCATTAACTGAGTATTCTAACTACCTGAGCTAATCAGCCACAGTCTATAAGTTCCTTTGACAGGAATCATGTCCTCATTAAACCACTGAGTTTAGGTGATTCTAATTTTCCTTTCTCTGTAAAGTACTTTCCTATTTTGTATTCTCCTGCATGATATATATGTGAAGAGAGTATTGAGTAGGCATCTGTTCCCTTGGTGAGTCTCTTCTGAACTAGATCCATGAGAGAGAATCCCTTTAGATTCATGATAGTGGCTAAGTAAATGTGAGAGGGATTAAGAGGGTTAGACTTAGCAGGGTTATCAACTGTTTTCAGTTGCCACATGTGCCATTAAGAAATCCTCAAGTTCCTTAAACAAACTATTGTGTAAATTGAGAGAAGAGGAGGGGGAAAATTAGGTTCAACAAATGTTAAATGCCAAAAACAGCAAGCAAAATTCATCCTGAAATAATCCTGTTGCAGTTTTTTGCCAAGTCTATTGTATTTATAATAGAATATATTGCATATTGCTATAGAACAGTGTAACTAAACAATTTAACAAATATTTATTAAGGTATTATGCTAAGTCCTGGACATATAAAAATTAAAAGGGTCACTGTCAATGCCCTCAATGAGTTTTAAGTTTCTATTCTGAAACTTTTATAAACATTGTAGTCTCTGAAATCATAGGGTATTTTCTCACTAATGTGAAAATATCCTTTTTCTTTAAATGTAATAAACCTACCACTTCTGAAATATTTCTTTTTCTTAAATCTTCATTCAGTTTCTGCCATTGAAATCCTTTAACTCCACTTCTGACTCAATCCTCTTTCTTCAGTCCTTATTACTTTACACTTATGGTGAGTAGTACAATAGGTGTAATTTAATGAAGGTCAATGACAAAATGATATAACTTCTCTTCTATATCCTTTATTCTTTCTTCTCCAATGGAGTCACCAAGTCTCAATCCCATTTTGATTATGCTTTCTGTCATTTATTTTTATTTGAATTTCACACAGTGTGAGAAAACCACTATATAACTGTTCTTTAGAGCTGTCTAAAAAGTTTAGAGTGGTTTTTTTTTTTAATAGAGAAAAAAGGGTCTGGCTTCTTTAAAGAAATACAACTTTAGTATGACAACAAATTTTAAAATCTTAATAATTAGCAAAGAATGATTATTATTAATTTAGTATTGATAAACAAGTGAAATAAGAAGTTAACTAAGTTAATAAGGAAACTTTTTTTCAATCAGAATGATGGTACTTAACATATCTTCTAGTGAATATAAAGAAATACTATTTTGTTGGGGGAGGGGAGAAGGTTTCCTCAGCTTTTAAATTTCTGATATAGGAGGGAAGGAAATACCAAACTACTACAAGAAAGTAAGAAGCTTAATAGAAAAGATGATTCCTCTCACTTAGCTATAGATAAATTAGTAACTGAAAAACCAAACACTAATTAGCAGCAAAACCATACTTTAAAAGTCTTCTTATTTAATGTAAGCAGCTGAAAAAGGCAGGAACTTTTAATACTTTGGGTACCAGAAATTCGTTAAGAAGCCAATAAACAAAATTCCAGAGCTTGCCAACATTTAGAAGCACTTTAGTGAAAGTAAAAATTCTGGGTAGCACTTGAGTTTTAATGAAATGAAATAATTATTTTGATTTATTTATTATTTGATTAACCTCTTGTCTTGTGGGCAGCTTCTATCTTGAAGGTCCTCTTGAAATTTTATCTGAAAATGCTTCAATTAGTCTCAATTATTTTTATAATGTTTTCTTTCTGATAGGCTTCAAGATAAATAAATCAAAATAGACTGAGATTTTGGAAAAATAGAAAAAAAGTCATTTAAGTTTTAATGAAATGAAATAATTAAATTGTAATTAGGACTTTTTTTTCTATTTATTTATTTATAAAGGAAAAGTAATAATAAAGAGTAATTGAAGAAAGCAACCTGTTTCCACCCATCTCTTCCATTTACACTTGGGGGATATACCCAGTTCCCCTTTCCTGGAAAGGTTAACCTACCAAGAATAAAATCAAAGTACTCTGAAGGGGGTGGGAGGGGAAGGGTGCAGACAAGAAACTACATACATCTCTTGTCTTTCTTAAAGCCCTACAAAGACATTATGCTATATGGAGGGAACAGCTTGTTATGCCACAGTTTCCTTTAATTGTTCTGCCTCAGTTTCCTTTAACTGTTCTGCCTCAGTCCCCCTGATTGAAACCCCCCCCCCCCTCCTGACCATTAGAATGGATATAAATTAGGGCTGAGAGCCCTGACCATTAGCATTCTATAAGAGCAGATGGCTCATCTCAAATACCTAGCTGGCACCTTTTATCTCTCCTTCAAGACTTCCTGTCTCTACTTTGATTACCTACTTCACTCCCAACTTATAGGGACTTATGATCATTCCTGTTTGAACCAATTTTATGGTTCTGGAAATTCCCATTCACCAGTGCTCACTTCACCCTGCCTTTGTCTCCCTGATAGCTGGAGTCTATAAAAATCTCTGCAATTCTTCACTCCCTACATACTGCTTTGAGACTTGAGTCCTATGCAGTCTGCTGGGGTTAACATGGATCCTGTTTTGGCCCCAGACAATCTTTCCCTCTCAAATAAAATATTAGAAACTCTCGAATTTCTATCTTGCCTCAGTCTCTCCAGCATTATAAGCTCTCAACTAATTTCTTTCCTTCCTTCCTTTTTCCCTCCTTCCTTCTTCCTTCCTCCTTTCCTAAATATTTCATAATTAATCATAAAAATTTTAACTTTTTTTTTAAAATTTTGAATTGCAAATTCTCTTCCTCCTTCCCGTGTTCTCCCCTTTCCCTGAGAAGGCAGTAATTTGACTTCAATTATATATTAGAAGTCATGCAAAGCAAATCTCCATATTAGCCATATTGCAAAAGAAACCACAAACAAAATAAAAGAATAAAGATAAAATAAATTATTAAAAATATGCTTTAATGTGCATTCAGAATTCATCCATTCTCTTTGGAGGAAAATAACATTATTTCATCCTGTGTCCTTTGGAATTGTTTTAGATCACTAATTAATCAGGGTAGTAAATCTTTCACATTTGGTAATCTCTACAATACTGTTGTTACTGTGTATAATATCTTTATGCTTCAAATTTGTTTCTCATAAACAACATATAATTGGATTCTGGTTTCTAATCCATTCTGTTATCTTGTTCCATTTTATGGGTGGGCTTATCCCATTCACATTCATAGTTATGATTACTAATTCTGCATTTCCTTCTATCCTATTTCTTCTGTTTATCCTTTTTATCCTCTCCCTTCTCTAAAATATCTTTTGTTTCTGATCACTGCTTTCTTTTATTTGACTTCCTTTTACAAATTCCTCCATTTTCTATTATCTCCTTTCTGTCATACTTCCATGTTAGCTAAGATAGATTTCTATGACCAATTTAAATTTAAAACTGATAAAGCATTATCTGCTATCCTATACTTTCTTTCACTCTAAAAGTTCTTCATGGAGTGCCTCTTTCATGTGAGATAATTTCCTTCATTCTTTCTCTCTCTTCTCCCTTCTCTCAGGGTATTCCTTCTTTTTTTCCTATCCATTTTTTAAATACCATCCCAACAAAATCAACTCTCTCCTGCACTCTATTTATGTAGAATCCTCCTAACTGCCCTAATAATGATTAAAAAATTTCTTAGAAAATATATATATCACTTTCCCACACAGAAAGATAGTTTAACCCCTACTGAGTCCCTTACAATTTGTCTTTCAAGTTACATCTTTATGCTTCTTCTGCCTTATATTTATTTCAAAGTCAATTTGTCAATTCAATTCCAGTCTTTTCATCAGGATGATCAAAAATCTTGTTTTTCATTAATTTCATTTTTACCCTTTAAAGGGTAAAAAAAAATTTCTGGGTAAATTATTCTTGGTTATAATCCCAGTTCTTCTGCCTTTTGGAATATCATATTCCAAGTATCCATTCCTTTAATGTGGTAGTTGCAAGATTTTCTGTGATCTTACTGAGGTTCCATGGTTGAATGATTGCTTTATGGCTGCCTGAAGTATTTTATCTTTGACTTGGTGGGTCCTGGAATTTGCATATTATATTCCTAAGAATTTTCATTTGGGATATCTTTCAGGAACTATCAGATGGATTCCTTCCATTAACCTCTAGTTGTAATGTATCACATCATTTTCCCTTAATAAATTTCTTGAAATATCATGTCTAGGCTCTTTCTTTGATTAGGCTTTAAGGTAGTCCAATAAATCTTGAATTATTTCTCCTCCATCTATTTTCTAGGCAAGTTGTTTTTTTCTATAAGATATTTAACATTTTCTTCTATTTTTTCATTTTTTAACCTTCTTTTTTAATGTCTTGAGTCATTAGCTTCCACTTGCCCAATTCTAACTTTTAAGGAATTATTTTCTTCAGTGACCTTTTACATTTCTTTTTCTATTTGGCCAGTTCTGCTTTTTAAGGAGTCATTTTCATCAGTTAATTTTTGTACCTTTTTTTCATTTGGCCAATTCTATTTTTAAGGAATTATTTTCTTCAATTTTTTTTGTCTCTTTTACCATGCTATTTATTGTCTTTTCATAATTTTCCTCTTTTACTTTTATTTCTTTATCTTTTTTTCCCTCTATGACTCATAGAGGGGAAAATTTGATTTTGAAAATCATCTTTTAGCTCTTCCAGGAATTCTTGTTGGTCTTGTGTTCAATTCACATTTTTCCTTGAGGCTTTACTGTTTTGATTTCATTGCCGTCTTTTGTCTTTATGTTTTGATCTTCCTGTCATCATTAAATAACTTATCATAGTCAGGTTCTTTGTTGTTGTTGTTTGTTCATTTTTCGATCATTTCTTGATTTGAGATTTTATGTTTATGTTGGGATCTGTTCTCAGCATCTAGATGGGGTGACTGTCTCAAGTTTCGTGTTTTTTCATACTATTTTCAAAGTTAGATCTAGGGGTTTGAAAGTTTTCAATGCTTCCAAGGTACTGAGATCTGGAGAGAGGTGTGGTCACTGCTCACTTGATCTACAATGTGGTCCTCACTTAAGAAGCACACTTGATCCCTTAGAATTTCAATCAATACTTATCTTCAGGGTCCCTTCTTCCTTGGGACTAGAAACAACACTGCTCCTTAGAGTCCCTGAGACCTTGGGCTAGAAGTGACACTGCCCTTCAAGGATTCCATTCCCTCTTGACCAAAAATGCTCCTCTCCTCTCTGCCCTTGAACTATGATCAGGAAGTGGGTATAGGCAATGAACTGCCAACTAATGTCTGGTTCTAAATTCAGTACTAGTGTAGGGATACTCTAATCTCTTTCTGACTAGTTGACAGATTCCCTTATTGTCTCTGCTGCTGCTTCTGTCACCACTTAGATCTAGTCTCATCATTGTGTTTCATCTAAATGGGCTCCAGATCAGCCTTCCCCGCTAGTCTATCCTTACCCCCAATCATAGGTCATTCTTTCAATCTTCAATATTGTCTTTGGCTCTGTCACTCCAGAATGTGATTTGAAGCATTATTTTAAAAGATGTTTAGAGCAGAATGATAGAGTTAAACATTCTCTACTCTTTCCTCTTGTCTCTCCATGCTTATATTTGCAAAAGTGCATAACTAGAAATAAACTCATTTCTATTCCTATTAAGTAGCTGCTAAAAATCTGTCGTATCTAACTTTTCTAAATTTTGAATTAGGGTTCTTTAGGTTTTTCTTGATTTTTTTTTTTTTTTTGTTAGATTTGGTCTAGGTCTGAAAGGGGGTATATTGAGGTACTCCATTATAATTTCACTGTCTATTTCTCCTTGCAATTAAGTTAGCTTTTCCTTTAAATACTGATATATAATTCAGTGTGTGTGAAGAGAAATAGAGAGGGGGGAGGGAAGGAGACAGAAAGAGACACAGAGAGATCTAATATTATTTATAGTACCTCATATACTTATTTAATTTTTCCCTTAAGAATTTGAATGAAAATAAATTTAATTGAAAAATTGAAAAAAGAATTTGGATGCTATGCCATTTGGTGCATATGTTTTATATTGATTTTGCTTCATTGTTTATAGTTCCTTTTAGCAGATTGTTCATTCCTTTTAAACAGGTCTATTTTTGCTTTTACTTTATCTGAGATTATTATGGCTACCCTGCCTTTTTTAACTTCAGCGGAAGCATAATGGATTCTGCTCCACCAACTCCTTATTTTAACTTTGTGTGTTCTCTTAGTTGCTAAATCCAATGAGAAACTCAATCTTTATTCCCTAAAGCCTTTAATAATGTTGATCATTTATTCTTTGATATTCTCTTTTCTTTAGGATTTCAGGAGTCTATTCTTTCCTAATTCCCCATTCAACCTCTCTGAGCATTTCTTCTAAATTTTCTTTGCAGAATCTTCATCCTTCTAATTGTAAGTATCCTTCTAAGCGCTGTCTTAGGCTCACTTCTCTTTTCCCTCTAAACTATCCCACTTGAGATCAACTCCCATGGACTTAAATACCATATCTACTTTTGCTGTTTCACAAATATACTTTTCCTGCTTGAAATTCTCTGCTGACCTCTAATCTTTCATCTCCATCTGCCTTTCAATCATCTCAAATCGGATGTCTAGTAGAGATTTTAAACTAAACATTAAAACTAAATAAACTCATTATCTTTTCCCTAAACCCTCCCCAGCTCTTATGTTCCCTGTTACTAAAAGATACACCACCATCCTCCCAATCTCTCAAACTCAAAGCCTAGGTGTCATCCTTTACCCCTCATTCTCTCTCCAAAAAAAATCTACAGCAATGATCTATCCAATCATTGCTGAAGATTTCATCTTTGAAACATCTCTTGAATGCACTTTCTTCTCTCCTATAACATTGCCACCACTGATACAAGCCTTCATCACTTCATACTTGGATTATTACAATATCCTGCTGGTGAGTCTGCCTGCCTCAAGTCTTTCCTCAATTTGATCCACTCTCTATCCAGACACCATTTCTTTTCCTGAAAAATGACCATCTCATTGCCCTTCTGAATAAACTTTAGTGACTCCCTATAGCTTCCATGATCAAGTATAAATCATATGGCATTCAAAGTCCTTCAAAAACTAGCCCACTTCTACCTTTCCGATCTTTTCACATCTTACTCTTCAATATATAGTCTTTGTTCCAAGTGCACTAGGCTTTTGGTCTTTCCATGGATAAGACACTCTGTTCCAGGCATTTTCTCTGGCTGTCCCCCACATTGTTCCTCAATTTTGCCTACTGATTTCTCTGACTTCCTTTAAATCTTATCTAAAATCCCATCTTCTACAGATAGCATTTTAGTTCCAGAGTCTTCCCTATGTTAATGATTTCCTATTTATCCTTTATGTTACTAGTTTGTATGACTTTGTTTGCATTTTGTCTCTTCCATGTGAGCTCCATTAGGAAAGGGATCATGTTACATTTTCTTTTGCATCTCTAGAGCTTATCATAGTGCCTAGCATACAATAGATACTTTTAAAATGTTGATTGATTAAATAGCAGAATGATTCCTTAAAATGATCAGTAGTATCTATTTAAAACCATCAGCAAGTATCATATGTAATAGGGACAAACTAGAACCATTCCCTGTAAGATGGGGAAAGGAGGGGAATAAGATTCCCCACTATCACTGTTACTATTTAATATTGCATTAGAAATGTTAGCTTTGGCAATAAGAGAAGAAAAAGAAATTAAAGGAATTATAGTAGGTCATGAGGAAACCAAATTATCACTTTTTGCAGATGATAATGATATATTTAGAGAGTCCTAAAGGATCAGCTAAAAAACTACTAGAAACAATTCACAACTTTAGCAAAGTTGAAAAAATAGCAAAATGATTATCTGACTACAAGTGTTCTTACAAAATCCAAAATTTCTTCCAAAATATGTTTTTTAATAGAAAAGGCCACATTCTTTTGTAACATTGTACTCTCCACAACAAAAAACATACCTTATCTATTATGCACACTGAACAAATATTTGATGAACTGAACAGAAAGGACAAAAGCAAGAGGAATTTCCAGTGTAGAAAATCCCTGCATCAATCAAAATTAGCAACACTTCTATAAAACAATGTTAAGCATGCCTAGAGAAGTGGAAGGTTAAAACATTTGCCCATGATAACTCAGGCAATATGTGTCAGAAAGAAATGACAAGGGGAGCCCTGAAACTCTCTCTCACTCTCTCTCTTGGACTTTGGAGGAGAAACTTGGGAAACTCCCCCAGAGAAGCTCTCCTCTGTAAGACCCACCCCAGGGAATGAAGATAAAATGGTTTGATGCTGTTATCTGGGTGGGACTAGCTGAGTCCAGGACCACTCCTACTTAGACCAAGCTAGAGATCAAGATTTCTATCCAATTCTATTGAGTTGGAGATTAGGGATGCTCATTCAATTTCAAGATTCTCTATTCTGATTCCAATTCAAACTGCTGCCAGCCCCCACTAAGAGCTACCCATATAACAAGCTTCTTTCAGCTCAATCCCTTGCAGAGGGTCAAAAGCAGAGGACCTGATCATGCCAAGGAACTTCTCTCTCTCTCCTTAGCATAGCTGCCTTCCAGCACCCTCTGCCCACTGAAAAGACATTCTCTTTCAGTGTTATTCCCTCTTTCACCTATTTCCCTAACAGGATCCTATTCACTTTCTCTGCTAGAGGATTTCTCTGCTAGATGTTTACTTCTCTGTCGGGACCTGCCACTAAGGAAGTCAGTCTCAGTTCTAATAATAAACTTCTTTTGCCAGTTTAACTTTTTGAGTTCTTAAATTCATTTACGAAGGACCTGCGCGACCAGAAGGGGGTTCCCACAACTCCCTGCCCTGTGCTGAACTTCATCATAACTTAAACTCAGGCCTTAGTGATTCCAAGGGCAAATTACAATTTTCTTTCTTTCTTTTTTTTATTATAGCTTTTTATTTACAAGATATATGCACGGGTAATTTTCCAGCATTGGCAATTGCAAAACCTTTTGTTCCAATTTTTCCCCTCCTTCCCCCGACCCACTCCCCCAGATGGCATGTTAAATATGTTAAAGTATATGTTAAATAAAAAAAAATATATATATATATATATATACATATACATAAGTTATTTTGCTGCACAAGAAGAATCAGACTTTGAAATAATGAACAATTAACCTGTGAAGGAAATCAAAAATGCAAGCGGACAAAAACAGAGGGATTGGAAATGCTATGTAGTGGTTCACACTCATCTCCCAGAATTCTTTCGCTGGGTGTAGCTGGTTCAGTTCATTACTGCTCTATTCGAACTTATTTGGTTCACCTCATTGTTGAAGATGGCCACATCCATTAGAATTGATCATCATATAGTATTGTTGTTGACGTATATAATGATCTCTTGGTCCTGCTCTTTTCACTCAGCATTAGTTCATATGAGTCTCTCCAGACCTTTCCGAAATCATCCTATTGGTCATTTTTTACAGAACAATAATATTCCATAACATTCACATATCACATTTTATTCAGCCATTCTCCAATTGATGGGCAGCCACTCTGTTTCCAGTTTCTGGCCACTACAAAGAAGGCTGCCACAAACATTCTTGCACATACAGGTCCCTTTCCCTTCTTTAAGATCTCTTTGGCATGTAAGCCCAGTAGTAACACTGCTGGATCAAAGGGTATGCACAGTTTGATAACTTTTTGAGCATAGTTCCAAATTGCTCTCCAGAGCGGCTGGATGTATTCACAATTCCACCAACAATGTATGAGTGCCCCAGTTTTCCCACATCCCTTCCAACATTCATTATTATCTTTTCCTGTCATCCTAGCCAATCTGAGAGGTGTGTAGTGGTATCTCAGAGTTATCTTAATTTGCATTTCTCTGATCAATAGTGATTTAGAGAACCTTTTCATATGACTAAAAATAGTTTCAATTTCTTCATCTGAAAATTGTCTGTTCATATTCTTTGGCCATTTATCAATTGGAGAATGGATTGATTTCTTATAAATTAGAGTCAATTCTTCATATATTTTGAAAATGAGGCTTTTGTCAGAACCTTTGACTGTAAAAATATTTTCCCAGTTTATTGTTTCCCTTCTAATCTTGTATGCATCAAAAATTACAATTTTCTATGCTACCTCTTAGCACAATAATATCACAGTTTAAATATTTCAGAATTATTTGAATATTCTGACTCCCCCCCCCAATATAGTTTTCAAACTATTGGTCAAAACTGACTGCCAAGTAGAAGAGGTAAAATATTCCTTTTTCAATATAGTTTTTAAAGAATTTTTATAAGTGCACTGATATAAGAAGTATGCTGATTGTGTAATTATACATCTTCACAGCAGTTCCAGTCCATCAAGTACAAAGTAAGGTATTTTTTTAAAGCTATACTAATTATGTAATTATCCATAACACTAAATCAGTTCCAGCTGATTCATTCTATCTTTGGTTTTCTGAAACATTCATTTGTTTACTATTTTTATCAAAAACAAACTTACAAAACTATCATAAAAAGAAGTTCCAGAAAAAAAAGCAAGTTGGATGAACTTCTACTGGCAAGATCTAATATAAAATATCATGCTCTTAAAAGACTTGCAGAGAATTTCTTCTTGTGAAAACCTGTGCACATCACAACCTTTCTGTGCCACCATGCCATCCATAAAATGAGGTTAGAAGAGATCTAGGACCTAAGACCACTGTGCTCTAAGTCTTTGATCCTGTGTCATTTTAGTTTGACAATGGTCATCTTTTTTTAATACTTTAATGATTCATGATTTTGTCAGCGTGGATATGCCTTTCACTCTTACATCTACACTACTTTGCAGACTTTAAGAGTTGTTGAGGTTGTAGCCATGCTGGTGATGAGTCTCTCAGAGAACAGAAATAAAGTTAACTGGTCACCACTGGAAGATTTCAAATTTCTTATACTCCTAGGCTCATTGATTTTGAATTGGAAACCTCAGGGATCATTTCATCCTGCATACTCATTTTACCAGTGAAGTAGGTCCTTAATAGTAAGCTAGCAATACAAGCTCACCTCCAAAGCTTGCTGAAACACTGGAGTAGGACTTTTGTGAAAATCACTTAAAAAATCTTTTGAAAGAAAGATATCCAAAAGTATTCTTTTCAGCATTTATCTATTCTTTTATTTTCAAAATAACAGAGAGAGACAAATGGTCTCTTGCTAGATGCAAACAAATACACATACAAAACCTGTTCAGTCAAATTTATATCTAAGCCCTTTTCCCTATTAGCCAAAAGGTGCCATAATCTGCCTGGACTGACTTTCATTCCTGTGCAATCCTTTCTCTGCCAAGGGAAAGGAATGAGCATTTATTAATTAATCACCTATGTGCCAAGGACTGTGCTGAGCACTTTATAAATATTATCACCTTTGACCCTCACAATACCACCTGTGAAGTGCTATCAATATTTCCATTTTATAGCTAAAGAAACTGAAGCAGACAAAGAGTAAGGAACATACTTCAGGATCACACAGCTAGGAAGTATATGAGAACACATTTGAACTCAAATCTTCCTAACTTTAGACAGTATTCTATCTCCTGTTGCACCTACTTGTCAGGAATCACATGTACCAGTCTTCCAGTTCTCTTAAAGCCTTTCTAGCACGTATTTACATCTCAAACATAAATCATGAAATTCTTAAACTAATCATGTGAGGCATTTTGATTCTTTAGTACACTGACCCACTTTCCAAGAGATGGTTTCGTAGAAACCTGGGAAGATATCTATGAAACAATGTAGAGGGATGGATATAGAAAAAGGAGAGTAATTTATACGACAATATCAACATCATAAAAACAACGATCAACTAGTGATGAAGACTGCTACTCCCCTCATGACAAAGTGATGATAAACTAAATATCCATATTTTTGCATACAGCTAATGTGAGACTTTGTTTTGTTTGACTATGCTTATTTGCTACAAAGCTTTTGTGGGTTGTTTTTTTTTTTTTTTCAGTGAGATAAAGGAAGAAAGAAAAGGGGGAAAAAAGTATGGTAACTGAAAAAAATAAAATTTAGTTAAAACAAAAACATTTTTATTTTAAAAATATTCTAGATTCATCAAAAACATCTATAGACTAATAGATTGCAAAGAGCAATGGATGCCTCTACATTTACAATCACCCTATAGAAGAATGCTTTGAATTTCCTATAACTAATTTACACAATTCAAAATGATATAGTAAAAATCTAAAGAATCTATTTCAAAGTGGATTTACTTCTGCTACAAATATTATTGTAATATTTGTAATTCACTTTACTACTTGGCTACTTATGAAAAAACAGAAGCAATATTTAGTTAAGTGAAGTCATGTAGCTCTATATCTTACTCATTTTTCTACAAAGAATTTAAATATGACGAGAAACTATCATTTTACCACATAATTTGAAGAAAGCAAATTATTTTATACCATCATTTGACAGAAAGCTGATGATATAATATTGAACTGGCTACTTTCAAAAGCTTAATTTTGTTAAATTAGAAATGATATATATTTTAGTCAGCATTAATATTAGTAAAATCACAAAGTGAAATGTTTGTCCCTAGCACCTGCCTATCTCTTATTTAAGTACTAATCTCTCCATCTTAACATTGTGGTCCCTGGGGAATCAGTGCCTGCCTGCTATTCAGGCATACTTCTCAGGACTTCCTGGAGGAAGCATCCTAGAGGAGTCCTATTCAAACTCACTCACCTAATGCTTGAGACCCCACCTACATCAAAACTTATGTCACATGTTCTATCTTTGGGGTCCTGATCTTGTCTAGGAAAGTGACAAAATAGACTATTTCACTGTGGAATGATTTTTAATAGTTTAAATTAATAGCTCTCCAAATGGCAGTCTTTTATAAACAATGTGTGATGATGTAACACAAACATGTTAACATGATAGTCGAATTTTAGGTAACTATAGAAGACCAGTTGAGAAAATATAAAAGCTCTGGATCATGCACACTTTTTGATACCCCTCAAACACACTTGGACACTCATCTATTTTGTGTACAAGTAGGAATGACCTTTATACTATGTTGAAGGATGCCAGGTGTATGGATTATGAGGCAGTTAGATGACTAACCCATAGAGCTAGTACCTATATCTTAGGGAAATTGGCTAGATAATAAATGGGACCAGAACTAAATGGGAACAAGTATGCAGAATGGACTGGATTGTTTTTCTTTCACTGAACCCTAAGCTTCTCCCTGAAGCAAAAAACCCATTTTTAAAAAACTGATATTCTCTGGTGACACTGTGACTATTGTTGTTTGTCCTTCATTCTCAAAGATAAGGATATCAGGGAGGTGATGCTATGACATACATGCGAGTGAATTGGATTTTAGTTAGGGAGGACTGGGCAAGGTCACCTGCCTCATTTTCTGGATCTAGTGGCCAGATAAGGATTAGGACGACTAGAGAGATCTTTTCTTAGTAAACTGAAAGCAATTTTGTTGATGACTCTGGGTCATCATTATCAGCATCAACTATATAGTGGACTCTGCTGTCAGAAGAACTAGACTGAATTCCCTGACTTGATAAAGTATACAGTCTTGAGTAAGTGAAATCACTTCTCAGTCTCAGTTTCCTCAATTACTAAGGAGAACTGATACTACTTTTTACACCTCCCACCTAAGTTGATAACGCATATGCAAGGTGTCTCAAAAGTCTTGATGTAATTTTAAGCTCCTAAAACTTTACAGTCTTTACTCATTTCTTTTTCATTTCTAATTTACTAAAACTTAAAATTGCACTAAGATTTCTGGAACATAGAAATGTTCCTATAAATATCATACCCTGAGAGGCTATTGTGGTATATCTTCTAATTCCTGTATATATTATTTCGCTGAACCTAGCTGTCAGCTGACACTTCTCAGTACTATCAATATGTTTCCTCTAGGAACTTTTCCTGCTTCCCACATCTCTCTGTTGTCTAAAGAACTAAAAGGTGCCAAGGGAAAGCATGTTATCAAATTTGTTAAAAGTCAATAACCTAAGTCACAACAGCTCAATATGATAAATCAAGAAATGCCAACATTTATAAGGAATCAAAATTTCATGTCACCTGTGTAATACAGTGGGTATAAATAGTCACTGAACTGGATTTGAAATCAATAGACAGAGATTTTATATACATATATATATATATATAAATATATATATGTATATATGGAGGGGGGGCACAAGGTATAGTGAAAAGGACACTGGACTTGAGGTCAAGAGGACCTGAGTTCAAATCCTATCTCTGCTACACATTGGCTTTGTAACTCTGAGAAAATTACTTAACCTCCATTAGCCTCAGCTTCCTTATCTATATAATGAGGGGCCTTGAACATCCCTTCCAGTTCTAAGATCTTGCCTATCACTTGGGTTCAGATCCCAGTTTTGATGGCATAGTATATGAAGGGGAAGGGATGAAAAGGAAAGGAATAAACATTTATTAAGCACCCATTAAATGCCAGGCAGTGTGGTAAGGGGTTATCACAAATATCATCTTATGAAGCCCTCAAAAAAAACTCGTGAAACAGGTATTATTATTCCCATTTTACAAATGAGGAAACTGAGGTAGACATGACTTGCCCAGAATCCACCCAATAGGTGTCTGAGGTTGGATCTGAACTCAAGTCTTCCTCCCTCCAGGCTCAATGCTCTATCCATTGCACTATCTTTTTTCTCTAAGTAACTCACTCTTTCAATCAAGTTTTTTCATCTTTAAAATGAGGCAGTTGGTGTGATGGACTTGGCTCTTTTCAACTATGAGGTGATTCAAGGCAATTCCAATAGACTTGTGATGGAAAATGCCATCTGCATCCACAGAGAGAACTATGGAGACTGAATGTAGATCACAGCACAGTATTTTCACCTTATTTTTTTTCCCCTTTTGATCTGACTTTTCTTATACAGCATGAAAAATGTGGAAATATGTTTAGAAGAACTGCACATGTTTAATCTATATTGGATTACTTGCTGTTTAGGGAAGAAGGAGAAGAGAGAAAAATTTTAAACAAGGTTTTGCAAGGGTGAATGTTTAAAACCATCTACATGTATTTTGAAAAATAAAAATCTATTATTATTTTTAAAAAAGAAAAGAAAATTCAAATGGTCTAAGAAAATAACCATAATAAGAAGGCCAAAGAGCCTATAAATCACTTTATTCATCAAAAACTTTATTCTGCCAAGGAGAGAGGTTTCATGTCCAAGAACTAGAGCAATTTAGGACATAAATTCATTTAAAAAAATGTTGGGGAGAATAACAGATTATATGCAGTATTTCCTCATCCCTATTTCCCTATCCCACGTGAAAGGAAAAATTGTTCAGATAGAAATGAGCTTATACTAAGCTTAGTACAACACTGAGTTAAATCATTTAAACACATTCATTTTAGGAGAATCTGAAAATGAAATCTGAAGAAAGACGCCACGAAATTAAAAAAAAAAATTCTGGCAATAAATGAACAAATGAATGAATAAATAAATAAAATGAAATGAGGGATTGGGTAAGATGATCTTTAAGGTTGTTGTGCCACAGTTTCCTTTTATTGTTCTGCCTCAGTTTCCCTAAATTGTTTTGCCTCGGTTTCCCTAAATTGTTCTGCCTTAATCCCCCTGGTTGCAACCCCCTTCCTGACTATTAGGACTGATATAACTTAGGGCTGGCTACTCTAAGGTCATAAACCATAAATGTTTAATCTCAGATAAGAGGGGGATCTTCTATTTCAGACATTCTGGCTCCTAAGTTCTCCTAAGTTATCAAGAATTTATGGTCCTCACCCCGCAACCTGTCAGAACCAGATTTACGATCCATTCCTGGAAATACCTACTCACCAGTACTCACTCTACCCAACCTCCCGCCTTTGTGTCCCCTGATCAGTAGAGCCCTATAAAAATCCTTGGAATCTCACATGCAATGCTGAATTCTTTGAGATTAAAGTCCAATTCAGCCCTGGGGGCAAAATGGATTCTGCTCTGCCCCCAGACAATCTCTTCCTCTCAGAAATTCAAATAAAATATTAAAAACTCTCTAATCTCTATCTTGCCAGTTCTAAATCCATGATTGCTATTATATACTTTTAGCCAATTGAGTTCTTTTGTCATATTCTCTTAAAATTCAAACACAGAAAAAATATCCAAAGAACTAAGATAATTGTGGGTGTTTTGTATTGTTTTTATTTTAAAGGCTTGTTTATTGTTGTAAAGCCTTATTCATTGCAAAGGAAACTAAGTGGTGAAGCAGATATAGCACTAAACTTGGAGTCAGGAAAACCTGTGTTCAAATCTAGCATTAGGCAATTATTAGCTGTGTGACCCCTAAGCAAGTCAACCTCTCTGTGGTAGGGCTTCCTCCCATGTAAAATGCACATAACAATAGCACCTGCCTCCTAGAGTTGTGAGGATCAAATAAGATAACATTTTTAAAGCATTTAGTATAGTTCCTGGAATATAGTAGGCAAGTAAGTGCTTGTTTCCTTCCTTCCTTAAGCATTCTAAATGAAAATTAATCATGGTAATTGGTGAAAGGATATAAACAGAAAATTTTCTAACGAAGAAATTTAAACTCTCAATAACCATATTTCTTAAAATGTTCCAAATTACTAATAACTAGAGAAATATAAATTAAAGCAATTCGATAAGTTTCCCTTCATTCTCATAAGACTGGCAAAGTTGACAAAAAAAGAAAAATGACAAATGTTGAGACTGTGGGATAATGGGAACATTAATGCATTGTTCCTGGAGCTGAGAACTGGTATAGCCATTCTGGAAAGCAATTTGGAACTATTCCCAAAAAAGTTAATAAAGTATGTATTTCCGCTGACCTAGCTATAATATTTCTAGGCTTACAACCAAAGGGAGATCAAAAGAAGGAGGAAAAGATGAAAAATATTCATAGCAGCTCTTTTTGCAATGACAAAAAAATTGAAAACTAGGTGGGTATCTATCAATCAAGGAATGGCTAAATAAATTATATGCGATATAAACAAATAGTATTGTACTATAAGAAATTATGGAGATAAGTTTCTATGAAATATGAGAAGACTTGTATAAACTGAAACAGAAAGAAGTAAGCAAAACCAAGAGAACAATTTATACAGTAACAATAACATTGTAAAGACAAACAACTCTGAAAGACTTAAAAACTTTAATCACTGCAATGACAAACCATGATTCTAGAGATCTCATAATGAAGCATGTTAACCACTTCCTGACAACTCTGATTGTTGAGAGATCTTCCTCTGAACCTGAGCTTTTCACCTCTTGAGAGAAAAAGGCAAGGATTCCTTGCCCAGCAATTTTAACCCGCCCCAAAGTTATTTTCCCCCTGTGTCCAGGAGTCATACTGATCTCCAGCCTCAGATGAGAAGAGCATCTTCTACAATTCTGTCCCTTTGGAAAGCCCAAAAAGTTTGAGTCTGGTGATTTCTATCTGTAGCAACACAAGACAACTTTTACTCTTGCTGCCCCCCTGATCTCTCAACCACAGTATGGGGAACTTCTATTGCAAAGAGGAGCGACCATCCCTTTAAGACCAGGATTTCTAACTTCTGCTAAACCTACACCTTGAGGGAGGAAGAGGAAAGTCTTTGGGGAGTGAGATTTCCTTCTTCTACTATTAAGGCTTGTCTTCCATTTCACCACTCCAATACACATGCTGCTAAATGAAGATGGAGAAAATTAAGCAATCATTCAGACTGAGTTCTATTACAAATTTGTGTAACACATCCTCAACTCGGCCCTCACTATAGCTAGGCAATCCTACTATAGCTTCCTTATTAATTCATTTTCCCACTCTCCTCAGCAGGTATTCTAAACCTTTTCTTCCTTCCTCAAACCTCCCATGGCTCTCATTCCTACCATCATCTCAGATGATTTATTAACTATCTATAATTGACAAACTAGCTGAAATGTTAACACCCACACAATTGGTTTATTTATTTTTCTTTTGGTTCTGACTTTTTAATTTCATTGTTAGAGGTAAATTCTTCCTGCTGATGCATTTCTGAAATCTGTAATCTCTGAGAGTTGCCTAGGTTACTAAGAGGTTAAGTGGCTTGCTCCACATGATAGAACCAGTATATATCAAAGGAAAGACTTTAATCCATTCTCATTCCAAGGTCACTATCCATTGGACCCGCCTCTCCAATAATCTCCCTGCCTCTCCAATAATCTCCAAAACTGAGATTATGGATAGAATCAAGATCTAGATCTAGAATCAAGATCTGTGGTTTGCTCAAATATGAAATATAATTTTAGCGAGAAAACCTTGATTCTGGATTTTTAAAAATATCATTAAGTCTTAAATAATACTTGAATATTCCAGCGAAATATATAATGTATATTATTGCTTATTCAATTCTTAATGCTATGATTCATAGCCCTTTGGAAGTCCTACTTTCCTGTTATTTGCATCACTGTTTTCATGGTGTCCTTCCTTCTCCAAAAATAAATAAATAAATAAAAACTTTAACAGCACTATAAGATATGTATTTACTTTGAAAATGAAAGTGAATTAATATTTATTTTGTCTTGAGGATTTCATAACACCTCTTCAGATAATTGCAGACATCCTGGGGTGCAGCAAAACTAGGATCAGGAATCAGTGAATTAATGACTTGAGAAAGTTCATTTATCATTATCATCCGGAATAAACATTTACTGAATACCTACAATGTGCATCTCCATTCATTTTTACATATGTTAAATACATATGACTTCCCTGAATTTTAACTTGGTTTTAATAATTAGCATATTAATTACTTAGCAAAGTATACTTGGTACAATCACATATTCATATTTTTTCTTAGTATTTTCATTGATCATTTACCTATTTTTGTCTTAAAGCTAGTAATTATTTGAAGAGAAATAATTAGCATTTATTGAGAACTATTTTATCAATTATTCTATTTCTTAATTAATATTCTTAATTCTTAATGAATCTGTGCTTCATCAATATAGCTACTCCGTTCATGAAAATAGAAAACAACACTTCCATAACTTTGTATATGGTATTCAAGAGTTCCAAAGGATGAAAATTCACCATCCGGCAACAAACCTTGTAATGAATTTTTCAGAATTGGGCCAAGTTGATCATCATACAGAGCTCTCTGCTAAGGCTATCTTGGAGGCCCTTCACTTTGGGAGGGCAACTCTAAGATTGTGCTCTACTGGCATTGTCTTTGTGAACCTAGAATCACTTTCATACATCAATGAACAATATTGCACATTATTTCAGTGCACAAGCACATTATTGTTCATTGATTTATTCATTCAATTATAAATAACAATA
This sequence comes from Sarcophilus harrisii, assembly GCF_902635505.1. Taxonomy (NCBI): domain Eukaryota; kingdom Metazoa; phylum Chordata; class Mammalia; order Dasyuromorphia; family Dasyuridae; genus Sarcophilus; species Sarcophilus harrisii. The sequence continues at coordinate 172,896,449 of NC_045426.1, read as the reverse complement.
TTTGGACATATGAATCTCTTTTGGATTTAAAAAAAAAATCCAAAAATCCACTTAAAATCCTTAAAGCAAATGACACATTTGAAGTTTTGATTACTCCAAGCACCATCACTTTTCCAATGTGCCATAAGGACCATTGGCAATTGAAATCATTGTATGACACTGGTTCTCATGCTTATTCTTCAAGAAATTTGAAGCAGGCTTTTTTTTCCTTTTTTGGCTGTTGCTGAGGGTTTCTCTGAAACTTTCTATCTGTCTTGGTTTGACAAAAGTCCCATTTAGTGGAAAGCCCCAGGATAAAAATCCTTTTTCAGCCTACAATACTATTGCTGTTTTTATGACTTTATCATTTTCATAATTTAAAAAAAAGTAATCTGCAGGTATATCCTGAGGCACAGAAGAAAAAAGAAATTTTGAGATTGCTGATTTTTTTACAGTGAAAATATAAAGAAAATGTGCTTAATAACCATCCCTTGTATCTCTTCACAAAAAAAGAAATTAAATTTCAGAAGGTGTTTTATTTGTCTCAAACAAAAGAAATTAAACCAAGACAATACCATGACTACTTAGTAATTTTTTAAAGAAATAGTCAAATATCAGGACCAGGATAATCCTATTTAGAGGAAGGCATTCAAATAAATGAAGAGGTTAGAGATAAAAAAAGTAATTCAAAGATATGTCAGCTAGATTTGAATTCTTAAGCTGACTCAATCACTTAAGAAATCAACACCAAATATTCTTTAAAAGGGGTATTAATCATGTTTATCATCAATAGTCAACACTATATGGTCTCCAGTCCTATATGTTAGATAATCACAATATTATTTATTTTAATCTTTTGAATAAAGTTTTCTTGCATGTCATTCAACTAGTTTCTCTAAAATTTCCAAAGGCTTAATTAAACTATTGAGTATAAGAGTTAATTTATCAAAATGAAATGTTCTATAATTTGCTATTTATTTCTTCAAGAAGTTATACATAATTAAAATGAAAAATCTAAAAACTGATGAACATGCCCATTGATGATCATCAAAAACCTTACTATTTATTTATTTGTGACAGCTGGGGTCACACAGCTGGGAAGTGTTAAGTGCCTGAGGCAGAATTTGAACTCAGGTCTTCCTGACTTCATGGCTAGTGCTCTATCCACTGAGCCATCTAGCTGTCCTTATTTACTTATTTAAGGATGGCTTCTATCTCCAACAAAGGCTGCTGGAATAGAAAAAATTTTGTTAAAAATTATGAATGGCACTTTGCTATTATTTCAAATGAAAAATATTTAGTTTTTTAACTCTATAATGAATAAAAGACTATATTAAAACAAACTATCAGTCCAACATTTCAATATATAAATGCTAGTGAAGTGTTCAGCTGCAATCTGAATAAAAGTTAATTTATGCTATAATTATTCTTTCTCCTCTTCAGGCTATATCTAACCTATACAATAGCCTTCTCTGTCACTGGTAAAACAGAGATGTTAAAAGCCCTGTAAAACTCATTGTCACAAAAATTATCATTACACAAATTAAAAGGCTGCATAGGTTAAGTAATACTTCTCAAAAAACATCAAGCAAAATCAACTGCCCTCAGTGCCTCAGTTTCTTCTATAAACTATAATACTTACACTGCTTACTTCACAGAATTGCTGAGGAGCACATCTTGCAATCATAAAAATGTCATATAAATTATTTTTATTATTTTTTCCCATCTCCTAACATCAAGATCATGGAAGTATTACAAAGTAACCATAAATTTGCAAGTGTGGTAGTGCTACTATCCTTGGTAATAAAAAAAAAAAGTTTATCATAAAAATCATTGCATATCTTTTATTTGTGGTTCTTTCGTATTCACCCTTTAATGACCTTGGAGTGACCCTTTAGCTGGATCTCTCACCAAGCTTTTTAAAATTGGTTTTACCCTCTAATGCTTCTTTGCTTTATGAGGCAATACTGATCACAATCTTCTATCATCCTCCATAATATTTTACAAATGAGTTTAGGTTCCAAAATGGTGTTACCCTTGGCTGACAAATCTTTTCACTTGGCAAGAAAGTGTGTCAACTAAAACACTTTATAGGCTATCTGGTTCTTGTTGTTATAGAAATTGATTTATATTGGTTAAGGTTCTTTGTGAAATTATTTTAGTCTGTGTCTGTTTCTTCTTCCATCCATATCCTATTTTTTAATTATCAGTAACTTGGAGCTGCTAAAATTGCAGATTGGAACTTAATTCATGTTGGAGTTATTTTAATTGCATGCCATATCCTATACTCATTTTTATTCCATATCCTATACTCATTTTTATTCTTCCAACTTTGTGCCAATTTTGATCTTTGTTCTAACAAGTCAGTGGTCTATCTAGATATAGACAGTCAATTCAGGAGTTACTTTCACTTCAATAAGGAATTCTTTCCTGACTTTCAAAATACACTCATTTTTACCCTTTTTGGTGATATTACTTGATACCTGCCATGTTTAACACCATATTCATTTTTCTCTCATAGACAGTATTTATGATATGTGAAAGGCATCTGTGCTTCCTTTGGCCTCTTCCTTATTCCTAATTCATATTTTATATTTCTCACCATCTTTACCAGTTCCCAACTGCATTTAATACACTGAGTATTAAACTGAGTGGATCTGATTTGAAGTATCAAATTCTTTATACAATATGACTACTTCTTCAGCCTGTGCAATGTAATGTTGATGTATAAACTGCAATTACTTTTATGGCAATATTTTTTACAAATACTTATAAAGTACAATACAATACAAAATGATCAATCGCTTATCAAATGATATTTTTGCTAACTTTAAACAATAAAACTGATTCTTCTAACTCCTTTATTTGCCTTTCCAAGGAAAACCTTATACCCTTAAATTTATTTGCAACTCATTTATTTCTTTGTCTTGTTTGCAGTATTTCAAGACTGATACAATTTCAGTGGTATATCCACTTGGACAACCATAAAAGGTACTATCAAAGATACAAATGAGAGATGAGCCAACAATAAATTAACCAGTAACTGTTAAATTACTAGTCTGTGTCAAATAGTATACTGTGCCACATGTTAGGGAATGAGGAAGATACAAATACAAAAACTAAAAGTTCATGCCCTCAAAGAATTTCTAATCTTCTATTTATCATGCAATATATGATCAATTATTCAACATCTATCAGGAACTTACTATTTGACAAGCACCATGCTAGATACCAGAGACATAAATAACAAGAATGAATTAATCTACCCTCTCAAGTACTATAAGTGACAGAGAGTAGATAGATTGCCTGAATATTCCATTGATATGTACAAAATATATGAAGAACCACAAGAAGGCCTAGAACAGGACTGGTAGGTCATCTAAATTTTTTTTGCAAGACATAGACTTGTCCAAAGAATTACAACAGGATAGCAAAGTATATAGGGTATAAAAATTGACCACTCCAGTGATGTCCTAGATATATTGAATTATCAAATTAATTTTCACTCATTTGTCCTAATCTTGTCCTTAAAGACAAAACAAAATGTCTATTCACTCTTTTCTGTGTAACAGTCTTTTAAATATTTAAAGATAGCTATGATGTTTTCTAGAAAAGACAATATATATAAATATAGCCAATTCTCTCAATTGTTCTTCAAGAGACATCACTTCTAGATTTTTCACCAGTGTTCATCTATTTCTGGAATATTCTATTTTATTAATGTCCTTCTTTAAATATCACGAATAATGTGCCAAATGTGATCTGACTATCTAAGAGTACAGCACGATAAATTCTCTGGATCTGGACATTATTCTTCCCTTTAAAGCACCTACATATTATGCTTTAGCCTGATAATGCTTGTGGTCACCTAAAGAAACGGGGATTTTGTTGCTTGAACTTCTCTCAAGCTAAAACTCTCTTTTTGTGCAACTGACTGTTTAAAAATTATGGTTATCCCTACTACACTTCATATTGGTTTTTAAAACCAATATAAATAATTTTTAATCTTTATTTTTTCATCCATTGTATTACCTATCTCCCATATATCTGAGTTCTCTAAATTTTATACATAGAGTATTCTATCAATATCTTCTTCCAAGTCACTGATAAAAATGTTAAACAGAACAGGGACAAGCACAGAGCACAATGACATGCCCCACACCTTGCTCCTGGCTTAAAAATACATCCTTTATTCAATATGCTTTGAGCATAATGGTTCAACATTCTTTGGGCATAATGGCTCAACCTTTTATAAATCAATTTTACTGTACAAAAATATAAAGAACAATGTATACAATGTATACATGTTTTAAAATCCTCAAAAGTGTAGTTTAAAGTGTAGTTTTATTCTGTTTCAGAATACTAGAAAACATAACTAATCAGAATTAGTCTTTGCCTTGCACAGAGTTGAGGTATCTCTTGAGGCATGAAGAATGAAAAAACACTAATAATAATGTTGCTTTGTACAGTCTCTTTGAAGGTCTTAAAGCTCATTAATTATCACAAATCTACCAACAATTCTGCTGACAGAGTCTATTCTACAAGCACACTTGTACCTGAACATCAGTAGATTTTTACATATCAAGATCAAGTTGTCCTGACAGAAAAGAAGGGATATTTTATAATATTTGTTTGTGGCAAGCATAATCAATCCTTGGCACAAAATTCACACAAAATTTAAATTTAAAAGACATCCATCATTTCCATTTCTGAGTTGTAAAAAAATTTGTTACCCATCAAATTAGATTCTACTTTTATATGTATGATTTTTATGAAAATCACAAACAGGAATAATATTTAATAATCTGAAAAGATTATGTCAGACACAATTTTAAATGAAAAGCTTGGGTGACAATTGTAATCAAAACATTAGAAAAAGAATGAGGCAAAAATCTTTGCTAAAAAGGAAACAGCAAAACAATCCAACTATTGCCTGTTCAATATTTATTAAGCCAGGCACCAGGTATTATATGTATTAAGATGAAGTCTAAAAAGCCCAATATTTGTAGTGGCACTGCATTTGGAACCACATTATTCCAACTTTTCTACCTAACCATAGCTATCATTGTGTTAGTAGTGGCTGATACTGCTAACAAATTATTAAATGATACTTCTACTAAAGTCCTATTCTAATTCCCTCATGATATATAAGACTGGTTTTCAAAAACTGTGCCAGTATAATATAACCTTTTACAGATCCAACAAAGTTGGAAAGGCTTCAGGTATGGGTCCAGTGAAAGAACCCATGTCTGCGTCCAAGAACTAGCTTAACAAAGTTTAGAAAGACTCATTACCAGGTTGGCCAAGAGAGGATAAAAGTTTCAGTCCTTTCAGTTCTTAAAGATCATCAACTGAATTATGGAAAGGTTGTAATCAAGGTCATTGAGGGCTACTCTAGCACTGAAATCACAGGTTCTTGAAGCAACTTCTATTATATTAGAGAGACTGGAGTACTACATTGCACATACTGTCTACTTGAGGAATAGCACTGATTTAAATTGAACTAAATTGAAGAAGAGACATATTGGTCATAATAACTTATGGTACATACTAGAAGAGAAAATGTGCTGAAAAGGTTCTCTTTCCATTTTGTTTCCTTTTTATTTGCACAGAAAGTAACTTCTTGAGAATAAGTATTGTTTTGCTTCATTCTTTGTATTTGTGTAGCTAGCAGAGTGTCTGACACATAAAAAGCACTTAATAAATATTTAATTGTTGATTTGATAGACTAACAGTCATTTTTGTGTTGCTGCCTAATGCTAGGATAATCATTGGAAAATAATCTTACATTTAAAAAAAAAAGAAGCATATATTTCCTTTAAAACTTGGTTTCTTCCAAGAGAACATTGTAAACAGCAACAAGATCGTGTGATAATCAGTTCTGATGAATGTGGCTCTTTTCAACAATGAGATGATTCAGGCCAATTTCAACAGGCTTATAATGAAAAAAGCCATTTGCACCCAGAGAGAAGACTGTGTTTTCTTTCTCATTTTTTTTCTTTTTTGATCTGATTTTTCTTGTGCAGCTCGATAACTGTAGAAATATGTACAGAAGAACTGTACTAAACAACTGCAACTTATTTAGCATATATTGCATTACTTGCTGTCTAAGAGAGGAATGAGGGGAAGGGAGGGAGAAAAAAATTGGAACACAAGGTTTTGCAAGGGTGAATGTTGAAAACTATCTTTGCAAATTTTTTTTGAAAAGTAATTTTTTTTAATAAAAGCTATTATTTTAAAATTTTTGAATTTTTAAAAAATATTTTGAATTTTTTTTTTTTTTTTTTTTTTTGCTGAAGCAATTGGGGTTAAGTGACTTGCTCAGGGTCACACAGCTAAGATGTGTTATGTGTCTGATCTAGATTTGAACTCAGGCCCTCCTGGCTTCAGAACTGATGCTCTAATCCACTATGCCACTTAGCTGCCCCAAGCTATTATTTAAAAAAAAAAAAAAAAAAAACAGGTTTTTCACATATTTGGAACCATAGGTCCCTTTGTCAGTCTGATGAAATTCATGGACCCTTTCTCAGGATAATATTTTTAAATGAATGAAATAAAATAGAATTTTATGCATTTTAAATGTATAAAATATACATAGATATAGAAAAATATTTTTTTAAGTTCATAAACCCCAAATTAAGAATTCCTAATTTAAAATGAACAGTCCAAACTAACAATGACTATTGGCAAATTATAATACACAGGAAACAAAAATGTTGATGACAAAAGAAGGCCAGGAAACTAGTTGCCCAAAAACTTAATTGTATCAGTATATAAAATTAGATACCACTTGTCTTTAGAAACTTTACCAAGAGAATACTTTGCCTTAAAACCCTCGAGCTTTCCCTTAATTTCTTAACAAAAAAAAAAAAAGTTTTGTCCTGATTTAATAACAATGTCTTCTGAAAAACAGTTCTAAGAAATTATCTTCTTCAAACAGTCTATATAGAAATCCTGAAAATCAAAAGAGAAATGAACAAAATTAAAATTTAAAAATCTATTTAATAATTAAAATTAAAATGTGATTATTGGAGAAAATAAAATCAAAACAATGAAACAGATAAGTCATTGGCTAATTAAATTTTTAAAAGAAAATCAAATTACCAATGAAGAAAAATGAGGAGAAAAGTGAATTTACAGGCAATGAAAAAGAAATAAAAATAATTCATCGACATTTTGTCCAACTACATGCCAACAAAACTAACAATATAAAGTAAATGAATTGATATTTATAAAAACACAAATTGCCCACATTAACAGGAGAAGAAATAGAATACTTAAATAACCCTATCTTTGAAAAAAAAATCAAACAAGTCACAAATAAATTTTTAAAGAAAAAAACCCTAGGAATAGAGGAATTTTCAAATGAATTCTACCAAACATTTAAAGAACAATTAATTCAAATATTATATAAATGGTTTGGAAAAACGGATAAAGATTCCTACCAAATTCTTTTTGTGACACAAACATGATCTTAACTACACCTAGGAAAGAAAAAAAAGAAAGAAAACTATATACATAATTCCCTAATGAATATCAATAAAAAATTTTACATAAAATAATATCAATAAATTACAATATATCACAAAAATCATAGACTAAGACCAGGCTAGACTTATACCAGTTCAATATAAGAAGAAAAAAATCTTAACTGACCATATTAATGATAAAACCCACAAAAATCATTAGATTATTTGGCAGAAAAAGCTTTTGACCAAAAAAGAAAAACTCAAACCAAAACACTTTTGGCAAAAGCAATTTCTGTTAAAAAAAAAAAAAAAAACCCTCACTACCAAAGCATAGTAATAATTAGAGCTTCCCTTAAAATGACAAGAAATATCTATCTAAAACCAAGAGGCAATATGATTGGTAATGGAGACAAGCTAGAAGCCTTCTCAGTATGATCAAAGAAAAGGCAAGAATGCCTATGATCACTATTACTATTCAGTATTGTGCTAAAAAATGCTAGTCATCACAATAACAAGAAAAAGAAATTGAAGGAATAAGCACAGGCAAAGAAGAAATAAACTATTACTGTTTGCAGATAATATGATGATTTACTTAGAGAATCCAGAAAGTTAAATTTTAAAACTAATCAAAACATCAAATTTTAGCAAATTTGCAAGAAATAAAAAATATTTTAAATCACTAATAATTACAAAAATGCAAATTATAACAAATATGAGGTACTACTGCATATCTATTAGACTACCTAAGATGACAAAAAAAAAGAAAAGAAAAGAAAAATGACAATAGGCTGGAGGATCTGAGGGCTAACAAGTGTCTTAATGCACTGTGTGTGACTATGAATTGGTCTAACTATTCTAGACAGTAATTTGGAATTATGCCCCAAAAGTCACTCCTATACAAGCCTTTTAATTCAGTGATATTACTATTAAGCCTATGTCCCAAAGAAATAAATATCAGGATAAGAAACTAAATATACAGATATTAATAGCCTCTTTTTGTGGTAGAAATGAATTAGAAAAATTAGAGTTATTTCCATTAATTATGGAATTGATGTTAAGAACAAGTTATGTTATATGGATGCTATGGAATATTACTGTGCTATAAAAAATGATAAAGATTATGACATTACTATGTTAGAGTCCAGTTACAGCATGTCCAACTGTAGCTGATCAGACTAATACAAGCTCAGAATGCTCTGCCACAAGTCAGACATCAATAGTCCATATGAATATTTGGGGTGGACTCTTTAACTTTGAACATCTCTTGTTTCTTCTGAGCTAATTTAATTTTGCTTTGCACCTTCTTTAATGAGAGTACTCTATGCTGGGCAGTTCTGTGCCAGTGTCTCCCATGTCATACAATCAATTCCAAAGTTCTAAGAGACACCTTGAGAGTATCCTTGTATCGCTTTTCCTGACCACCTTGTGAGCACTGGCCCTATGTGAATTCTCCATAAAAAATAAATATATATATTTTTGGCAAGCCTACATTTGGCATTTGAACAACATGGCAGCCCAACAGAGTTGTGCTCTCTGCAGTACAGTGGCAACGCTTGGCAGTTTAGTTTGAAAAAAGACCTCATTGTCTGCTATCTTATCCTGCCAGGTGATCTTCAGAATCTTCACTAAACAATTCAGATGGAAACGATTCAGTTTCCTGGCATGGAGATGGTATACTGATCAGGGTTCATAGGCCTACAACAGTGAACACAGCACAAAGGCCCTGCAGATCTTCAGTTTAGTAGGCAGTCTAATGCCTCTCTCCTCTCCCACATTTTCCTTTGGAGCTTCCCAAATACTGAGCTAGCTCTGGAAATGCCTGTCTCAATCTCATTATCAGTGTAGATCCTGAAGCTATTGACCATTTACCTCAAGTTGAAATCAATCACTCCCTAAGTGAAGTTCCAACTGAATGCCATTAGGCTACTTTTGTGTGGTAAAGCACCAGATGCTGATTCTATTCCAGCAGAAATTTACAATGGGAGATCCAATGCTCATATAAAAATTGAATGAAGTATTCCAGATTATATGGCAAGAGGACGTTATGCCCCAGGAGATAAGGATGCCGCCATTGTCCATCTTTATAAAGGTAAAAGAAAAGTAAATATCTGATGAAGAGTGTGAATAGGGTTTCAAAAAAAAAAAAAAAGAAAGAAAGAAAGAAAAAGCATAAAACATTAAAAAAAACTTTTTTCTGATAGAAAAAGACAATCACAACTTTCACTAATCACTCTCCATTTCTGCTACATATATGTACATGAAAACGGGGGGGGGGGGGGGGGAGGAAAGGCAGAAGAAGGAGGGAGAGGTAGAGATGGGTTTTTGTTTTTGTTTTTAAAAAGCAATGTTAGAAAGGAGATGGTTTAAGTTTTGTCCCCTTATCAATCCTCAGCCAATTGAGAACTGCAATATTTAGTCATGACTATAGGAATGAAAAGTATCTTCAAGTGAAATCATAAAACCAAAGTGATATAAACCTAGACATTTCAATTATTTAACTAAAGTGAAGAAAAGTATCTTTGTGCTTCTCTCTGAAACCATGTTGTTGTGTTTTGCTGAGTTTGAATACTATTTGTGATATTTCCTAGCAGTGTGATTCTGAAATAACACAATCTTTTTAAGAATCAATTTCTTTATTGCACCACAAATGTGCTATCATCAACACTATTATTTATTGCTTTAGTAGGAAATTATCACTTTCATTTTTAAAACATGATAACTTATTTTAAAAAATATGATAAGTAAAAAATATCCCCTTTACCCCATTTTCCTTTTCCCCATTAGGAAAAAAAAAAAAAAGAAGAAAAAGAAAACCTTTGTAACAAATAGGCATAGTCAAGCACATTGACAATGTTCAAAAACGTGTCATTCTGCATTATGGTATATGAAAGAGAACCTTTCTCAAAAATCTCTTCTCCTATTAGCTTTCTAGGGCAACTGAAATGTTCTCCATTAGAATAACTGACTCTCATAATTGCAAAGAATTTAAGAGAGCATCTAAAAGTAACACAAACTAAGCAGGAAGCTCCTCTCTACCATTTTGTATGTGCTCCATGCTACAAAGTTCTGCCCTGTGGAGTTAAATAGAATGAAGGCCGGAACCTGTTCTTCTGTAGATATTCTCTCTTCAGTGCAATAAAGCAATTGTTCTTTAATTTGTAATCTTAAAAAGTTGTCCAAAGTAGAGAGAGATTATGTTCTGCCCAGGGTTCCAGAGCCAGTAAGCGTCAGAGATAAGTCTTCCTGATTCTGAGATCACCTCTCTTCTACTATGCCAGACCAAGTCTCATAATAAAGATATGTATATAGTCATTTCAGCTATAATGTTTGTTTGAAAAATGTTAATTTATTCCAATAGAATTATTATATTGGGGAACAATTTGAGCATAGCATGAATTTTACATTGGCTTATGCACAATTTTATCCAAACAGCAAGTACACAGAAAACTGCACCAGTTGAATCTAGCTGAAGGAGGTGTATTTGTGATTGTTATTTATATATCAAATGTAATGTTTGGGATAGCTTTCTGGAGGATCTCGGGATCAACCCAATTCCTTGGTCTTAGTAGAGGAGTGAAAGAGGGGCAGGAGACCCACCAGAGGCTGGTCAAAGATGGAATGTCTCATTTCCAATTCTCTCAGCCCTTAAATACCCTATTACAATTACATCATTACAGCACATATTGAATATGTGTGAACTAGAGAACCATCACATCACCATAATAAGTGCTAAGTATATATGTGAACTAGAGAACCATCATCTCATCAATTCACTGAGTTAATACCTTGTTTCAAGTGTACTTCTCCAGAGTTCCAGCCCTTTACATCTAGCCACAAAGGAATACACAAAACACAAAAGCACACAGCTCAAACCTCTGTGAAGTACCTCAGATATCCCAGGGGCTGTATCCTTTTACAAGGTTTTAGTTTTATTATTCTTTCACATTTATTTCTAAATAAATATTTAACAAAGATAATAAAAATAATTAAATAAATTTCTAAATTAAAAAAAAAAACAAACATATTCATTCAATATCCCAATCATGTCTAAATGCCATGTTTATTGTATGGCACAGTAGGAGCTGTGGGCTGAGGAGGGCAAATTCACACACACACACACATCTTCCCTTAGCCTACGCCCCCTTCAGCCCTGCCTGGTGCCATCCCTTGTGAGGGCTTTCAATAGAAGATAAGGTGCTATCAGAATAAGGTGCTATCAGCAAGAGCATCAGAAAAGACTTTAATATAAAAGGTGATACTACTACTGAATTATAAAGGAAAAGAGGCTCAGTGGAAAAGGTAAAGAGGAAATGTACTGCTGGCCCATGTTGATAGTTTCTGAATAACAAGAAGAAGGTCAGTTTGGCTGGGTGGTAGAGTGAATAAAAAGGAAAAACAAAGCTGGAAAAGTAATGAAATGTCAAACAGAAGAGTTTATAGCTAGTTCTGAGGTCATAGTAAGCAACTGGATTTTACTGAGTTATAGAGTAAGTTTTAAGAAAGTCGTTTTGATGACTATGGGAAAGCTCTATATTAGAAGAGAGAAACTTAAGGCAGAAATGCCAGTTTGGAAGCTATTGCTCAGCAAAGAAGTAATAAAGCCTTTTTAGGGCAGGCAATGTGTGAGGAGAAAGGAAGGGCATACACAGTCTAACATCAGAAGAAAAATAGCTTTGTGTTTTAGTTGTTTTACATGCTTTTATTTTTTAAAATAGATTGTTGTTTTGTGTAATAAGCACCATATTGTATAATATAGATTTCCAATTGTATAGAAAGTTCCCATTTATTGTAGCTTGGACCCTCACTAATGCACTACCACATTATCAAGGATCTGCCCTTTCTTTCCTTCTCCCTATTGCCCTAGATAATTCTTTGACCTATATAAAGGGCCACTTTGAGCATGCTTAGCACAGTATACTGTTGGTAATCTTTGTCAATCAATAGAGCCAAACCTAGCAGCAGTACACTATCTTCAGGAATAAATGAACCCCCAAACAAACTTGGAATCTTGTAATTAAAAACCTGTATGTGTTCAGAGTTCTTGGTTTCACCAAAATCTTTGGTTTGAATATGATAGAAAATGCTTGAGTAGAAAGCAATCAACCACTTGTTTCTCTGATTAAAGATGTACCAGAAGATAAATTTGTTCCAGGATCTTTACTTTCAGAATGTACCAGCTGCTAAATAGATTTTAAATAAATTAAATCTCTCTAAATTTATTTTTATAATCTATAAACCAAAGCTCCCACACTGAAATCATATTGGATGCTTCATGATAGCAAAGAAGTAATTCTCAGTTCTAAAGTCTAGGTCAACAGAGAATAGAGTATGGCATGTTCTATCTAGTTGGTGAGACTTCTTCTATGACACCACTGAAGGACCACACATCTGACAGAAAAAGACCAGCCTACTTAAATTTGAGGATATAAGAGTCCTAGAGAGTTAGCCATTATGTTTTTTTACCTTAGAAAGCCCTTAATCCATCTATCGATTGAGAGACTGCAATCTGCACTGGTACAAATATCCAAAGAGAGGGGTGTGCGTGTGTGTGTACATACTAATTCTTTAAGCCTAGATAAGTAACAACTTCTCAGGGCCCTGAATGAAATTTTCTCATTGAGATGTCCGTATTCTCTCTTTTTCCTACACACACACACACACACACACACACACACACAAACATACACACACACACACACACACACACACACACACATATTTTAAAGTATACTCACCTCAGCTTGAGAAAAAAACTGTTCAGGCACAGAAGTCCCATTTTTAGTCTGGAAATGTGTTTTGCTCATGTAGCCATCAGAACAGTCCTATGCCCAGCCCCCAAAAAAGAATAAGTGATGTATTATTAATTATTCTAAGAAAATATTATCCTGAAAGCTACTACTTATAAACACTCAACATAAGCAACAAGGGTCTTCATTATGTGTTAAAAAAAAAAAAAAACTGCTCATAATTCAGACAAAAAGTCATCATTAGCTACCCTTCTTTTTAGCAAAGAGGTCAGAGCAAGGCTATAATAGCTTTATATGAATCTAGAACCTTTAAAGTTATCAAAATATTTTGTTAAATAGCTTTTACTACTTTTCATGACTCAAAGTAATAGACTTAAAAGTAGGCTTGGTAGTTCCAACTACATTTAACCCCCCTCCCCCCCCCCCACCAAATCTACAAAAATACAAGATCATCAATCAGAAAATGATCCCGGAAGCAGCCCATGACATTTTTGAATAATTCTAATAGCAGGAAATTATTCATCACATAAAAGCAAAACTTATCTTATCTGCAACTTTTATCTACCTTATTTAGGGGCCAAGTAGTATATACCTAATTAATCTCTATTACACATAAGAACACTTCAAAATACTATGTTCTCCGTGGCTCTCTTCAACAATGAGATGTTTCAAACTAGTTCCACTTGTTCAGTGATGAAGGGACTCATTTATACCCAGAGAGAGAATCATGGGAACAGAGTGTGAAACACAACATGGCATTCTTACTCTCTCTGTTGTTTTATGCTTGCATTTTGTTTTCTTTCTCAGTATTTTTTTTCTTCCTTCTTGATCTGATTTTTCTTGTGCAGCAAGATAACTATAAATATGTATACATATATTGAATTTAACATATATTTTTAACATATTTAATATGTATTGGACTACCTGCCATTTAGGGGAGGGAGTGGAGGGAAGGAGGGGAAAATTTTGAACAGAAGGTTTTACAGGGGTCAATGATGAAAAATTACCCATATATATTTTTTTAATAGCTTTTTATTTACAAGTTATATGCATGGGTAATTTTCACAGCATTGACAATTGCCAAACCTTTTGTTCCAATTTTTCCTCTTCCTTCCCCCCACCCCCTCCTCCAGATGGCAGGATGACCAGTAGATGTTAAATATATTAAAGTATAAATCAAATACAAAATAAATATACATGGCCAAACCGTTATTTTGCTGTACAAAAAGAATCGGACTCTGAAATATTGTACAATTAGCCTGTGAAGGAAATCAAAAATGCAGGTGGGCAAAAATATAGGGATTGGGAATTCAATGTAATGGTTCTTATTCATCTCCCAGAGTTCTTTCACTGGGTATAGCTGGTTCAGTTCATTCATATATATGTTTTGTAAATAAAAAGCTTTAATTTAAAAAAAAAATTTAGGAAAGAAAAATAAAAAAAACCAAAATATATGTCCTCTATCCAAATCTTAATGTTTCCTCTGATCTAAACATTCCTAGTTTCTTCAAGCAATCCTTATGAAACATGGTTTGAGTTCCTTCACCATCCTGACACACTTAGCATACTTGTCAATGTTATAAGCACCCTTTTCCCAAGAAGTAAGCTCCCACAGTACAGTCTAAATAGATATGTTTAGGCCAAAGTTGAAAATGAACTTCATTTTCACTACCTTCTAGGGGTTTGACATCAACACAATCTTCAACCATTAACCAAGGTGAGTTCCCACACACAAAGAGAAAGGAAGTCAGGTTCCATCACTGTAGGTGTTGAAACCATATTGCTATTCCTACCCTTGTGTCCAGCTTTTCCACCTTCATCTCGTCATTCACTGTTAACATATGTATCCTTGCCCACCAAGTATACTACACAGTCAGATTATGTACTAGAAAGAGAGACAGCAATACAGCCAGGTGAGTTTTATGGGGACACAGCAGACTCTCTGGAGGTCTGATTTCTTGGATGGCTGTCCATTTATGGCCATACATGTTTCTCTAAGCTATGCATGCCAATGGGAAATCTTGTATAATATTTGGGTTTAATTTAAACTATCCAAGGTCTTGGGCTCACTGTCTGTCTGTTTCTGTGTCTCTCTGTTGTGCGCGCTCTCTCTCTCTCTCTCTCTCTCTCTCTCTCTCTCTCTCTCTTTTTCTCTCTCTCCCTCTCCCCCTTCCATCTCTCTGTTTCTGTCTCTCTCTCTCTCTCCATCTGTCTTTCTCTTTGTCTCTGTCTCTGTGTCTGTCTCTCTCTCTCTCTCTCTGTGTGCCTCTCTTTGTCTCTCTGTGTGTCTGTTTCTGTCTCTTTCTCTTTCTGTCTTTCCATCTGTCTGTTTCTCTCAGTCTCTTTCTCTCTGTCTCTATCTCTCTATCTCTGTCTCTCCTCTGTCTCTGTCTGTCTCTCTCCTCTCTGTCTCTGTCTCTCTCTGTCTTTTCTTTCTCTGTTTCTGTCTGATTGTCTATCTGTCTGTCTCTGTCTCTCCGTCTCTTTCTCACTCTGTCTCGCTGTCTGTCTGTCTCTCTCACAGACACACACACATGATATACAACTCCTTTCCCTACAAATTTAATTGTCTTCCTACTATAACGCCCAACTCATTTTGCACATTGAGCTTATCTGGGCCCTATATCACAATGTTGACACAAATTAAGCTTTCAGTCCCTAAAATATTCTAGGTCTTTTTCAAATTTATTCTTCCTTTGCTAAGTTTTCCTATTTCTCTACTTTGGTATAAAGTATTATAGTTTTATTTATATATCTATATATCCCTATTCAGTTTTATCATATTATATTTGGGCAATTACTTGAGTCTTTTGAGAACTTTTAGGGTCTTGATTATGTCTTTCAACATATAAGCTAAACTATACTAGCTTTGTATAATCTGCAAATTTGATAAGCTTGTCATATATGCCTTTATCTAAATCATTGATGAACAGTTTGAAGAGAACAGAATCAAAAACATAATCTTCTGATACTATAGTACAGACAATGATCTATTAATGATGCTCTTTAGTCATTCCATCAAAACCAAATCCATTTAAATGTGTTATCATCCAACTTACATCTTTCTGTCTTATCTACAGATAATTATGAAAAATTTTGTGAAATGATTTGCTGACATCCAGAAAAATAAATTCTATCATATTCCTCTGATCTACAAGTATAGTTATCCAATTAAAAAACAAAATGAGAGTAGTCTAGATTAACTTTTCCTTAAGAAATTTGGTTTTGACCATCATGCTCATCACTTCCCTTCCATCTGTTCACAAACATACCTTTAATATGGCAATATGGAATTTTCCCAGGAATTGAAGTCAAGCACACTGACTCACAAATTGAAGAATTCATCAACATCATGATCATCTTCTATATTATCTCAACTCTCTCTCTTTCTCTCTGAGAACAGGGGTTTTTTGTTGTTCTCTTTTTAAAGATGGAAAAATCCCAAAGTTTCCAGGTTAAATAAACACATTCTTTCTAGATGCTTACAATATGTATATTTACACTTACACACACACACACACACACACACACACACACACACACACAGAGCAAGTATCCAGAAAGAATGTATTTAACCTGAAACATATATGTATGTATTTAAATCTTTTGAACAGTTCCATTTATGGATGCATATACCATTTGGAATTTCATTTGGTAGTGTAATCTATGGATTCTATTTTCAATTTGTTCCCTAAGTCTAATAGTTATGGACAGTTTTATTCTACAGTCTACAATCCATACATAGGAAACAAATTACACACTAAAGAACATCAGTCAAAATCACACAGAAAAAGAAAACAAAAGAAATTAGTGAAATATTACAAACCAAAAGGCAAAAGAAAAAGGCCTATACCCAAAAATAGCTTAGCTGTACTTAACAAAATAGAGATAAATCATAAAAATGGAAAAAATGAACCTTGAATAGAATGTTTCCAAAACATTTTTGGTGGGATAAGCAGAACTGAATAAATTCTTTGGAACCTAAATGACAGAATCAAGAGAAACAGAAAAGGATAAACAAGTTTAATATTCTGTAAGGGCTAAATGATGTACAAATTCTTCTACTTTGAAAGAAGAATTTACTATTATCCTTTCAGAAGAACTACAATCTCTAATAGTCAGTGAGGGGACAAAGAAAAACTCATGATGGGAAGGAAAAAAACAAAGGAAATAAAGAAGACTGAAATAGAAAAAAAGAATAAGAAGGAAGAAAAAGAGTTATGTTATCCTAGCGATGTAACAGAATAGGAAGAACTTAAAATTTTTCTTAATTGAGGTATAAATGAAACAACTTAACTTTGACCTATTTAAACAAACAATTAACAATGAAAAATAAATTATGGGCAGAAGAAAAGAGAGACAATATTAATTTCACATAGAACTTTAATGAATGTAAATCAATTGTCATAACAATGAGATCAAAAACATCTAAAAAGTGCCTTAGTTAACAAACACTTGACTTATTTACAAAGCGAAGACAGATGGCAGCCAAAGTTAATACTTGATTAGAATATAAAATTATTTGTAAAATAATACATAGAAGGATGGTGGAAAATTACAAGCAGTATCACCCCATAAAACAGAAAAGCAACGGAGGGTAAAACCAATTTAAAGAAAGCATGGGGGAAAAAATACCCAACTGGGCAAAGCAATCCCAAGAGCTTTTCAGTAGGAAAATGGAAGGTTTTTAAAAAGTGGAATAAAAAAAACAGAAAATATTTGCAATGATTTTAATAAAAAGCTTTTTTTAACCATTAAAGACAGCAAACATCACACTAATGACTTTAAAATTACTGCCTTAGCTTAACTTATAAAGGAAGAATAAATGGCATTAAAGAGAACAAAGATTGAAAAAATAAATTTGATCAAAAATATCTAAGGAGATTTATGCTAAAGGTGATACAATTTCTGAAGGTGGGGAAGATACCAAAAATTTGGGAAAATATTGGATCTTATATGTTCCCCCAACACACAAATGAGGCGATCAGGAATCTCAACAACTATACAACTACAATCTACTTTCTCATTTATATAAAATCTTATGAGTATCAATTACACGCACATTGAAAATCTACTCATTGATTTTACAAGTATGGAAAAGGCAGGCTTTTGAAAATTATATTTTGGAGTATACCACATCTTTACTATTACACAATTAATTAAAAGAGGGAAATTGTATAAGAAAGATTCCATTGTGGCTAGTATATTTTGCTTATATTTAAAAGACAAGAACATCCTGCAGCTAGGTGGCATAGTGGATGGAGCACCAGCCTTAAAGTCAAGAGGACCCGAGTTCAAATTTGGTCTCAGATATTTAACACTTCCTAGCTGTGTGACCCTGGGTAAGTCACTTAAACCCAATTGCCTCAGGGGGAAAAAAAAGACAAGAACATCAACATTTGGTTTAACAGAACAAAATTCTACTTTAAAGACTCTCTCACAAAGAGGGTGTCTCTTATCCAAAAATCAAAATTATACAAAATTCCTTGAAACAGGAATGACATTTTTTTTCTCAGACTCTCTGGTCATAAATACTAGGTAATCCAGAAACCAGGTTGATTTTTGCCAAAAGTATTCAACACAATGATACGGAGATTTAGCATCCAAGTTAAGGAGAACTTGATCTGTGACCAGTGAGGTTACACTGATGTTCTTATTTGAGGATAACATTGTGCTGATATTGCAAAAGCTTTGTGGAAGGTTAGGATAAACTCTTTGAATAATTACACTTATCTTACATAAGACTCTGCAATATATTTTTTTTTGGTAAAGGGAATAGCAGGGTTAATGCAACCAGCAATATGTCATCCTCAAAGAGGACCATCAATGTAATCTCATCATATGATGAATAAGGTTTTACGGGCTAAACATAGACACCACCTATAATAACTTCATTCAAAATATAATATTGATTGTATATATGTATATATATATATATATGTTCACATATATAAACACAAATATATTATTATAGCCAATGTCGATACACATATGCCATATATATGTATATGTGTTTGTTGACTGGCTATAATTGTGTATATGCATATATAATTATATAAATATATTTGCATAATAATATCTATCTATCTATATCTACATAGATACAGACAGATATATGTGTGTGTGTATGTATATACTAATACTGGCTATAATACTTTGATCCAGATATTTAATTAAGGAAATTAATTGCCTCAAGAAGAAGACCAATGATCTCATAGAAAATGCCTTAGCAAATATCTGATTTGCCAAATAGAGAAAGATAGCTGCCAAAGGCAACACTGAGTTAGAATATAAATTCATCTATAAAATCTTAAAAAGAAGGAAGATAAACAATTATGAACAATATTGTCTCATAAAGCAAAGAGAAGCAGTAGAGGGTAAAATTACTTTAAAAGAAAGCTTGGAAAGATAGTCAACTAAGCAAAATCATCCCAAGGGCATTCAAGGATAAAAATAGAAGGAGGAGGTGCATCATAGTCACTGAGAGGTCTTATAAACAAAGGAAAAATGGCATTACAGAAAACAAAGATGGGAAAAGCAGTCAGATTGAATAAGTATATGTAAAAAGGATATCCTTGCTGGAGTTGATAAAATTATGAGGCAAATATATAAGATATCTGAAAAAGAACATACCAAAACCTATGGGAAAAAAAATCTCAAGATCTTGTTAACATTTTTAAAAGTTTACTGAGAGAACATTAATAAACGTCAACCTATCTCTATGCCTTACCTCCCATAAATATATGTGCAGGATAGTCACATATACACAAATCAAGGGCATCCTTGAATAAGTAGGCAACAAGCAAAATTTCACAAGTGATATTCAAAGTATATCATAGCTTTACCATCTTACCATGAACTAAAAGATGTAGAAAATACAAGATTCCATTGGGCTTATAGAACCAATGATATGAAAAAACATTTGATTCACTAGAACAAAAAGTTGCTGGCTAAGTTCTTTTGAAGCAAAATATTCAAAATTCCTTGGAAGAAGTAACAATAGAAATAATATTGATCCCTGATACTCTGATAACAAACCATCAGGCCAGGGAGAAAACAAGGAGATGCATTTGCCACCATGATGGTGAAGATCCAGTGCAGGGTCAAGATCAAAAAAGAATTCTTTTCTGGAGATGATGAGACCCTGCCTCAAATCCTCTCATTTGTGGATGGTATGGGGCTGACTGTATCAAGGTCTTGAGAAAGCTGATTTCTTGGGGGTCCCTACTTAAACCCTAATTAGTATTGGTCAAACCATTAAGATTTTATAAGGGGCAATGATTGTTAGTAATTATTCACTTAATAATACATATCAATCATGTAATAGTAAATATAAGAATAAGTAATTCATAGTTTGTATAAGTCATATAGGAAAACAGATTTTAATAGAAAGGCTTTTTTACAAATCTTATATTTATATAATAGAAATTATTTTTGTATCAGTCGTGAGGCCTACTTGCATAACTACAGGATCATAAGAATGCTGACAGTAAGTATCTCTATCCTGTTTCACCCAAATTTCATGCTGGCATGATAGAAAGCCCCTAAGTTCCCCCCCAAAATGTTCTCGGATTGTGCTATCTCCGCTTGCCCAACCCAAAGGGTAGTTCATCCACCTTATGACCATCTAGTCAGCGGAAATATTTCCTGACTTGCTCATCTCAAAATCTTGTGATACTGCTGGTATTCATATATTAGCCTATGAATTGTGGTATCCAATTTAAAATTGCTGTTTTATATTTAGCATAATTGTTAGTAACCCTATAAAAGTAGTGCTCTAAGGGGAAGTGGCACCTCAGATCAAGAGAGAGTTCTAGGACCTGCTTGGTTGGAAAGGAGCCAGACTCCTCTAATAAAGTGTTTTATTAAACACAGAGCTCTGCTTCAGTTTCTCTTTTGGTCATTTGGGATGATTTTCTCCCCCACACTTTACATTCTAATGAAGGAGGTATCATGTACATAAATATGTTCATATGAGACATAAATATATAAGAAGAGATGGAAAAAACCTAAGAGGGGAAAGGAAGCATAAACATGTGAGAAAATCTTTTAAATGACAGAGGGATTTATAATTGATCCTAGGACTAATCAAGAACCCCAGATATTTCTTTATGTTTTAAATGTTTATCTTTTAAGCAATAAATTATTTCATGCTACTTTCTGATTTCTTCAGCTACTGTCTTCTACCCTTTGTTAATTATGTTCACATTCATAGTTTTCAGCAAAGAGGTGGTAAATTATAGTAGCCAAATGAAGTATATGTTGCATAAAATGGTCAATAAGTTGGTTCATTTTGCTTAATTCTCCTTCATTATAAAGCATATTTCTATAACACAAGAAAAACTGCAAAGTAATAATGGTGTACAAAAATAAAGTATCAATAAAACATTTAAGAAAAAATAATAATTAGTGCACCAACTACATGTCTCTAGTCCTGTGACTATCACTCAGTGAATTCAGCTATCACTTCTAAAAGTTCTTTCCATACCTTAAGATGTAGGTTATCCAGACCTTGTGGCATAAATTCATTGACATTCACTAGGTGGTCTTACCATTGCTTTTTCTTTACTTTGGGTTTCAATCCTCTCCTAATTATTTTTGTTTTATGTTCTAAAAGTTATTCTCCTTGGTAGAGAAAACAAAAAAGAGAAGCTGAGAATTTCTCTGTTTTCTGGGTTACACATGATTTTTCTATCCACCCTGAATACCATTTCTATTCTTTCTTGGATCCTCTAGCTGTCAATATTACTTCAAAAAGCTATTTCTGTTGTTCAACCATGTCTGACTCTTTGTGACCCCATCTGAAGGTTTCTTAACTAAAATATTGGAGTGGTTTGCCAGTTCCTTCTCAAGCACCAGGGTCACAAAAACAGAAAGTGTCTAAGACCAGATTTGAACTTTGATCATCCTGGCTCCAGGTTCAACACTTTATCCACCAACCTATCTAGCTGTTTATTATGTATTGCAAAAGCCTGTCTTGATCCTGACATTCTTACAGGAAGGAGGTATTAAAACCTAAGTTGGCTGAAGAGTTCACTTTGCTTTCTTATCACTATCTTGAGACAATACTCTCTTTTCTTTATTGAAATAATTTGTATGTGGGACACGAGAATTTCCCTTTTGATTCTGCTTCCTCTATAAAATTTTAGGCCAAACTAGGATGTCAAGTCAATAAGCATTCATTTATTAAGAACTTGCTATGAGTCTAGTACTGTGCTAAACATGGAGAATACAAATACAAGCAAAAAGGGAATGCAGTCCTGCCTTCAAGGAGCTCCCACTCTAAAGGGAGAAGACAGCACATAAAAGGGAGCTGAGAGGGTTGGGAATGGGGCTGTTGCCTTCTTTCTAGGCAGATCTCTACAAACTACTATTCTAGCTCCCTTTGATAGGATTGCAAATTTGGAACTTGGAGGAACCAGAGACTATCTAGTCCAGATGAGAAAACTGAAGCCTAGAGAAATGAAATAATTTGTCCAAAGTCACACAAGTCACAAGTGTCAGAAATGGGATACTGAATTGGGATCAAGCCTCTTCTCAATATCCTATGTTCACATCTCCTATGGCTTCTAGAGCACTCTTAATCTGATCTGACCCTTTCCCTACTATGGGTCAGAGAAGAGCAAGGCCAGCAAGCCCCAAGGAAGGCAGCATAAATCCGATATTTATCAGACCAAAAATAAGATTACCAGAGGCAATCTGGTGACCTTATTTTTTTGAGCCATAGTACACATACATACATGTATATGTCAAAAGCTTAGTTAACTCATAGTGTTTAAAAGTATTATTATAATTTTAAAGCTGATAAAAGGATCTTGATATCCTTTTATCAATATACTAATTGATTCACTAGAACAAAAAGTTGCTGGCTAAGTTCTTTTGAAGCAAAATATTCAAAATTCCTTGGAAGAAGTAACAATAGAAATAATATTGATCCCTGATACTCTGATAACAAACCATCAGGCCAGGGAGAAAACAAGGAGATGCATTTGCATGTTTATGCATGCAAATAACTAAAATAGTTATATATTTACTAATACTAATAACTAAAGATACAAATAACTAAATATAACTAAATTTATATTAACAATATATACTATAACTAATATACTAAACTGTGCTAATAACTAAAAATAAGTATGCAATACTTATATATTGCATATAACTAATAGAGACAAATAACTAAAAATAAGTATGCAATAATATTATTTATTTTTCTCATATTAGTTTATTACCCAGTCTCTAAAATTTTTAATATTAAATATATAAAATTTCATTGTATTTTCCCCTGCTTTACAACAATCTGCAGTAACAATTACTGGAGAGCAATTTGGAACAATGGTCAAAAAGTTATCAAATTGTGTGTACCCTTTGATCCAACAGTGTTGCTATTGGGCTTATATTCCAAAAAGATCTTAAAGGAGAGAAAGGGACCCACATGTGCAAGAATGTTTGCAGCAGCCCTTTTTGTAGTGGCTAGAAACTGGAAACTGAGTGGATGCCCATCAGTTGGAGAGTAGATGAATAAGTTATGGTATATGAATGTTATGGAATATTATTGTTCTGTAAGAAATGACCAGCAGGATGATTTCAGAAAGGCCTGGAGAGACTTACATGAACTAATGCTAAGTGAAATGAGCAGAACTAATGCTAAGTGAAATTACCAGGAGATCATTACACAAGGCAGCAAGAAGACTATATGATGATCAATTCTGATAGATGTGGCTCTCTTCAACAATGAGATGACTCAAACCAATTCTAATTGTTCAGTTATGAAGAATGTTATGGAGCCAGAACTCTGAACTTGAAACAAGGATTCTTACAAGGTGTTAAGTCAGTGGAATTGATAAATACAATGGTTATCTAGTTTAGCCTGGTGCTTAATAGTTCTCTAAGTTCAGTATAAGTGATTTAATCTTACAATAAATAATAGTTTCCTAGTGATATAATGATTGGTTTATATTCAGTGTGGGAGCTTCAGCCAGATTCATTCAGAGGGCAGAGAAGACAGGCCAGAGCTCAACCTCTTGGAACCAAGGAGACAACTTCATTCCATCTTTGGTCAGGCTCCTGGTGGCTCTCCTGGGGGACTGAGAGACAGATTCATTCATCCCATCTCACACCCTGTGGTGGTAGGCCTGTCCTCCTGCATTTTCTCCACTGAAATCAAGTCCCCTCTGAAGGCTATAAGAAAACTACCTGAGCAATGGAGACAATAAAGGCTTTTGGATTTTAACATCTGGCTATTCTTGTGGTGATTAATCTCCTGAAACGAAAGCTGCCCAGAGACCTCCAAGAAAACCGAACTTAGGCTAGATAGGTTAACTGCTTGGGGGAAAGGGTTTGCTTGTATTTCTACAGATGGAGAAGGAAACAGATGGGTAGCAGTAAGCACCTGGAGACAGAAAAAGAGAAAAGCCTCAGAACAAAGGAGAAGACCTAAAATATATCTGACACTAAAAGAGCATGGCTGATAATAAGACTGTTACAGAACTTCAAAACCAGAAGGAATCATTGGATTACTTGAGATGAAAAATTGTTAAAACTGATGCAGGACTTCAAAATCTGCAGGAATCATTGGATTCCCTGAAACTTGCAGGAATTATTGGATTTTCTGACACATGAAGTAATGGACAATAGATTGGTTTTGGATTATTTCTAGGATTTATGGACATGTATAATTCCTCATGTTGATTGATGTTGTTTGTTTGTAATACCTCCCATATTGATGAATTTATGTATATTTGTTTCAAGTGAGAACCTTCAGACACCCACTAATCTGGTTTGATTCCCAATTTCCTTTGGTGTTTTCACCTCCCTTCCTGAGACATCAGAGAAGGCGTGACCACCTTCTTTTTATGGTGTTTTCACCCCTTTTTTGAGCAGTCAGGGAAGACGTGATCACCTCCTTTTGGGGATTCTCACCTCCCCCCCTGAGAAGTCAGGGAGGGCATGACTACCTATGTTCTAAAACAAAAGAAAGCAGGAGATGTTATAGGTCAGAACTCTGAACTTGAAACAAGGATTCTTACAAGGGGTTAAGTCAGTAGATTTGATATACAATGGTTATCTAGTTTAGCATGGTGCTTAATAATTCTCTAAATTCAGTATGATTGATTTAATCTTACCCTAGTGATATAAGGATTAGTTTATACTCAGTGTAAAGCATATAAGCTGGAAGCTCAAGCTCTTGGAGGGAAGGAGAGATTCAATTCCATCTGTGGTCAGGCTCCTGGTGGCTGGCCTGGCCTCCTGCACTTCTCTACTGAAACCAAGACTCCTGAAGGATCTCGAGAAAGTTAATCAGGCCCTAGGCAAGGAGACAGGATTTTGAAGGAGACAAAAAAGGATTTGGACTTTAACACCTGGCTATTCTTGTGGTGATTACTCTATTGAACCGATGACTGTCCCAAAGACCTCCAGAAAACTGAACCAAGAACATTACAGAAAAGAGCCATCTACGGCCAGAGAGAGGACTGTAGGAACTGAGTGTGGTTCACAACATAGCACTTTTTTCACTGTTTTTTCTGTTGTTTGCTTGTATTTTATTTTGCTTCTCTCTCTCTTTTTTAAATTGGTTTGATTTGATTTTTCTTGTGCAGCAAGATAAATGAATAAATATGTATGCATATATTGGATTTAACATATATTTCTGCCATGTTTAACATGTATTGAACTACTTCCCTTCTAGGGGAGGGCATGGGGGAAGAGAGGGTAAATTGGAACACAAGGTTTTGCAAGGGCTAATGCTAAAGAATTGTCCACACATATGTTTTGAAAAATAAAAAGCTTTAATAAAAAACAAACAAACAAAAAAACAAAAAAAAAAAAAACCAATTTGTTTTAAATATTTTCCAACTAACCAAGTTTGAGTTTTCAATTTTAAGTTCACAGATGGGAGAATTTCATGTGTGTCCTCATGCTTTCTTATTTTATTGTATAATGCTATAATGGTTCCTGGAGAGAGCTTTCCTGCTCAGTTGTGCCTGAGGACCACCCAACTAAAGATATAGCTGCTGAAAAGGATCCAGGGACTCACTATAAAGAAGTATCTTCTCTTTGTTTATTTTTGTGGAGAATGGGGGTTCCCAGTGTTCTGTCTTTGTGGGGTCAAGAGTATGAAGTTTTATCTTTACTTATCGAATGCCTTAGATAAAATGATTTTTAAAAATATTTTATGTGATGATACCAATTCTGCCCTTTTCAAACCTACTTTTTGCATTTGTGATGTGAAAATCATAACTTTACATAAATTAATTGGTCTTATTTTAATTCTGATTATTTTATGGGACTTATTTATATAATTTGTAATTTGCAAAGCTGGAGAAATTGTCAGTGCAGATGAGAAAAATTATTAGAATTAATGAAAGCACCACTTAAAGTCTGAATATCTTATCTTTGCAGGGCAGCAGACAACTCCCCCATTTTTCAGCTACTAGTTAATCGGAAATTTACAAGTGCTAAATGACCTATGGGAAAACTATCTTTCCCTGAATGCAGTAGAGATGTATTAAAAATAAGAGCAAAAATATTAAAAATTGAATACAAGGGCATGATAGTTCAAATATAATCTTTTTCTTACCATAAGCTTATATAGATGAAAGGCAGGCTTAACTCATTATATGCTTTGATGCATTAGTTTAAAAAATAGAGAGGAAAAAGAAGAAAGTGAAACTATGATTACCAGATGACAACTTATATTTTAGGTTCCACTGAAATGTTCACATATTTAAGTATTTTGTCCCTTAGGAAATCTACACATACAAGGTGAACTTCTCGTCAGGGCAGCTTATGGAGTATTTTTGAAAATGAAAGCAAACAAAATTATTTAATTTCAAATTCATAAGTAAATTAAATGATAGAACTGAATTAGATGACCAGTAAGGTTATTTCTAAGGGCAATTAAGTAGTTCAGGGGATAGATTGCCAGGCGTGGAATCAGGAGAAACTGAGTTCAAATATGAATTCAAACACTTGCTAGCTATGTTACCCTGGTCAAGTCATTTAACCTTGTTTGCCTCAATTTCCTCATCTGTAAAATGAGATGGAAAAGAAAATAACAGGGGCAGCTAGGTGGCTCAATAGCACCATTCCTGAAGTCAGGAGGACATGGGTTCAAATCTGGTCTCAGCCACTTAACACTGCCTAGCTGGGTGACCCTGGACAAGTCACTTAACCCCAAATGCCTCAGCAAAAAAATAAATAATAATAATAGAAAGAAAGAAAAAAAAGGAAAAGAAATAACAAACCACTCTAGTATCTTTCCCAAGAAAACCTCAAATGAGGCTGCAAAGAGTCAGACAAAGCTAAAACAAATGAACAATGACAAAAGATTATTTCTAGATAATCCTATCTTATAATAAAGTTGTTTTAAATGTAGTCTTTGAAAAATATATGGTACTTCAAGGTAACAAGTAATCTCCCATCACAGCTGGCTCCTTGGTCAGGTAGATCTAGATTCATGTCCTGTTTCAGATATATAATGAAAATGGGACCCTGAGTAAGTCATAACCTCTTAATGTTGCAAGTAACTCTCTTAAATTGAAGAACAAAGAGTTGGTGATCTAAATTGGTAGACGGATTTTGTCACTATAAATTTCACAATATAGACCTTTCTCCCTTTTTAGCCCCCCCAAAACCAACCACCTAATTTTACATGGACTAATCAATATCATCCCTGAAATATATCTCCACTCAATATTTCTTTTAGCATTGAACTCTACTAGTTCCACTAGTGTCTTCAAGAACAATCCAACCCCAATCATCTCAAACTATCTTTCATAGCCTAGGCTACAAAGGATTAATTTAGTCAAGAGTTTATTAATAAATATTCTGTCATAAAGCAAATCTAAATTTCTATTTTAAAGTCTTGTATAATATGAACAATTTTAAGACAAACAAATCAAAGTATCTAAACTTAGATAAAAAAAATGCTCTAAATCACTATTGATTAGAGAAATGCAATTTAAAATAAATAAAGTATCACCTCACACCTATCAGACTGAGTAAAATGAAAAGAAAAATGATGTTGCAGGGAATGTGGGAAAACTGGGACACTAATGCACTAATGAGAACTGATCCAACCTTCTGGAGAAAAATTTGAAACTTTGCCCAAAGGGCTATAAAACTATATATACCCTTTGAACCATCAATACTAAATCTGTTTCCAAAAGATTTTTTAAAAGGTTGGAGGGGAGGGAGTACCTTTTTATATAAAAATATTCATAGCAGTTCTTTTTGTGGTGGCCAAAAATTAAAAATTAAGAGAACATTCATCAATTTGGGCTAAACAAGTTGTGATATATTATTGTAACAAATATGGGCTATAAGAAATGTCAGGGTCCAAAAAGCTGGACTTAACATGAATTGATGCATAATGAAGTAAGCAGAACCAGTAAAACAGTGTGCAAAGTAAAAGCAGTATTATATGATGATCAAGTGTGGATGACTCAGCTATTTTCAGCAATACAATGATCTAAGATAAGTCCATAAGATTCATGATAAAAAAAAAAACTATTCATCTCCAGAGAGAGAACTAACAGAGTCTGAATGCACATCAAAACATACTATTTTTCACCTTCTTTCTTTCTTTCATTTTTTTTTTCAAGTTTTCTTTCACAAAATGACTAATATGGAAAGATATTTACATCATTGTACATGTAATCTATTTTATATTTGTTATTATCTCAGGGAAAAGGAAAAAGAAAAAGGGAAGGAAGAACAGAACTTGGAACTTAAAACTTTGAAAAACCCCACAAATGTTAAAAATTATTTTTACATGTAATTGGATGATATATTTTTTTAATTTGTTTAAATTCTGGTGTTTTTTTTTTAAGTTTTCTCTCTTTTTAAATTATTTTTATAGCCCTGGGATATGGGTGGCAATAAGACAGAAGTAGCTGAAAGGAATCAAGCCTGGGAATCCAGCCAAGCATAACGAGGGCAGAGAAAAAGTTGAGCATAATGGGTAGGTGAATGAAGTACTGAATGAAAAAATGATGGCATCATAGAATGGATCTATGAGAATGCTTGCCCAGGATATGCCGGTACACTGGCTAAGGTTCATGTATACATACTATGCAAGCAATGGCTTGAGTCTAGTCAATTAGAGTGGCACTGGGGAGCTAATAAACTCTAATTGTAGGGCAGATTTGCTCACTTCCCTATCCTAATTTTATTTCCCCTAACATATAGCAAACTCAGGATCCATTTATCTATATACAGAAAGAGCTCAAAAGATTATAGTTACCTCTGACTGGCAGAGACACTGGGATTAACTCAAATTCTTCTGGAAAAGAAAATAAGGTTAGAGAAAACTAAAATCTTTGGTATATGATCTGAGCAGCAAACTAGTGAAAAAGGGTAGTCACAAGAGTGATACCTTCAGCTAAAACTGCCAGCCAAGAAAGACACAAACTTTTCCCAACAAGCAGGACTGAACAAATCCTTGAAATCATATGGAAGAAAGTAACTCCAAAATATGAATCACTGTGAGTTAGAAAAAGGATCCAAATTAAAATCTCGGACTAAATTCTGGGTTAGTTTAAATAGTGATTCAGAAGAGCTAAGGATTAAATGAGAAAGGTCATGATTTATAGTTAGGTGTTTATTTTAAGTTTGTTCTACAGTATCAACTTTAAAAACAAGATTTATGAATATCTGCTCTGCTTAGCATTTTTAATAAATTCAATTTTTATAAATAATGAGTAGAACATTCAAATAAGACATGTACTTTGTGTTTCAAAACATATTAAGTATGTGAAGCAGGGCATTTACTGTAACCAAATAGTGAAACTTAGAAAAAATACTAAAGAGGAAAAAAATACAACTTTTTGAATACTAAACTGGTAATTCTTTTTCTTTTCTATGATGGTTTCAGCATTTAAAATTTTTATTTTTTATTTGTTTAATTACATGTAAAAACAGTTTTTAACATTTAGTTTTAACATTTTAGATTTTTAAATTTTCTTCCTTCCTCCTTCCCTTTTCTCCTCTTTGAGAAGGTAAACAATTTGACATAGATTATACAGGTGTAGTCATAAAAAACATTTCCATATTAGTCATGTCATTAAAAAAAACACAAACCCCATCAAAAAATTCACCAAGAAAAAAAAATATATATATATATATATATATTTTTACATATGCTTCCATTTGTACTCAAACTCCAGTTCTTTCTCTATAAGTGGATAACATTTTTCATTATGGAGTCCTTTGGAAATGTCTTTGAGTGTTGAATTGCTAAAGATAGCTAAATAATTCACAGGTAATCTTAATACAATATTGCTGTTACTGTGTACATTATTTTTGTTCTGCTCACTTCATTTTGCATTATTTCATCTAAGTCTTGTCAGATTGTTTTGACATCATCCTATTCACTATTTTTTAGAGCACAATAGTATCCCATCACAATCATATACCACAATTTCTTTAGTCATTCCCCAATTGATGGACATCCCTTTAATTTCTAGTTCGTGGTCAAAACCAATAAAAAAAAACTGCTATAAATATTTTTGTATATAGAGGTCCTTTTCCTAATTTTTTTTTCACTTCTTTGGGATACAGACCTAGTAATAGTATTGCTGGAGCAAAAGATATACACAATTTTATAACCTTTGGGCATAGTTCCAAATTTCTCTCTAGAAAAGTTGGTTCAGTTCACAACTCCATTAAAAGTACATTAGAATCCTAATTTTCCCCTATTGCCTCCAATATTTATTATTTTCCTTTTCTGTCATATTAGCCAATCTAATAGGTGAGAAATGATACCTCAGGGCTGTTTTAATTTGAATTTCTCTAATCAATAAGTGATTCAAATCATTTTTTTCATATGACTAGAGATAGTTTTGATTTCTTTGTCTGAAAATTGTTCATTAATACCCTTAAACCATTTATCAATTTGGAATGACTCATTCTTATAAATTTGACTTGGTTCTCTATTATATTTGAAAAACTAGGCCTTTATCAAAGAAATTTGCTGAAGATTTTTTTCTGTTTTTTTTTTTCCTTCTCAGCTAATATTAGCTTTTCTAAATCTTTTTAATTAAATGTAACCAAAATTATCCATTTTATATCCCATAATGCTCTCTATCTCTTGTTTGATCATAAACCCTTCTCTTATCCATAGATCTTTCAGATAAACTATTCCATGCTTCTCTAATTTCTTTATGGTATTACCCTTTATTTCTAAATCATGGACCCATTTTGACTTTATCTTGGTATATGGTGTGAGATAATGCTGCCATAGTGTAGAGGGCCAGAACTCTGGAAAGGTATACTTGAATCAAGAAAAGCAGGGTGCTTATAGTTGAGCATCTACTCAGTGTGATTGATGGGATAATGGTTCTTTAGTTAAACATATACTTGATGTGATATAATGATGTCATCACTCTAGTTGGTATATACTTAGTATGATATGGTGATGTAATAGTTACAGTTGACACATGCTCAACTGCTGTAGCAACGTAATCGAACTGAGGTATTTAAGGGCTGAGAGGGCTAGAGAACAGGGAGTCTCTCAGCCACAGACACAAAGACGTCTCCAGACTCCATCTTTGACCATCCTCGTGGCTCTCCTGCCTTCATCACTTCTCCACCTAAAGACCTTGCAAGACATTACACCAGAGAGAGTAGTGTGAGATGAAAGTAAGCTATATTATTCTAAGAGTATCTACAGATGAAAAGTATGTGTCTTGGGCTTTCAACCAAGTGATGAAATAGTTAAATCACAAGACCTAGAGTCAGGAAAATCTGAGATCACATCTGGCCTCAGATAGTTGGTAATTGTATTATCCTGGGCAAGTCATTTAACTGCTGCTGTCTCGGGTTCTTCAGTTTCAAAATGAGCAAATAAAAGCACCTTTGTAAGGATCAAATGAGATAATGTCTGTAAAGGACCTAGTGCACTGCCTGGTACATAGTTGACCCTGAATAAATGCTTACTGCCTTCCCCCACCACCACCCCTTTTTCTTCCTCTATGCTACCTCCCTTGATAATCTCTTTGTTCCCAGAGGTTCAATTATTATCTCAAGACAGATGATTTCCAAATCTTTATCAACCTCTTTCCTGACCCCATTTCCACATTGCCAGATGTCTACAGAATTGTCTCAACTTCCTGAATATTACTCCTCCTCTCATATTCCATATTCCAGCCAAAATAGCCTGTCAGTCAATTTTCATAAGCAGATGTCCACAAAAGTTCTAAAACCTTCCCAAATATATACTGTAGAACACAGAAGCCAAGTGTTTAGAAGCCCCAAAGCTGTGTGTAATAATTGAAACTTACTATTTTATTCAATCTTAGCTTGAATTTCATACTTAACTCCTGATTATTTACATAAAAATTTGTTAAATGCTCTAAATTCTCCTTTGAAATGCACATATATACTACACTACACTACAATCAGGAGAGAATATACCTGTATATAAAAAACACACTAAACTGATCCATGTAATTATGTATAAAGTTTATATCTATGTTATAAGATGATTCTGCAAATCAAAAATAAGTCCTGGTTTACTGAAAGAATAAGTTTATGACTGTTTTTCATTAGTGGAAAATTTACATGCTAGAAAGTAGCAAGAATGGAGGCATAAATAAATGTTGTGTGCACTTCAAGGGTCTGTTTCTTTCAAGAAACTGAACAAAATGGGATTTTATTAGCTGTTTCATTAAGTTTTATTTTAGACAAAAACAAATACTGAAAGCATATGTGCAACATCTGATGCAAAAGGATTTCATTTTAAACAGTCTCTGTACAAAACTCATTAATGTAACATTAAATGTGCAGACCTGTCAAGCAATTTAAGTATAATTTAACTCATTTTGGTTTATTTATCATTTCTGACACAGTTTATTTAACATGTTCTAATCTTTAAATCAACATGTGTTCCAAGCTAATATGTTAAATCTGTCTCTTCAATGACATTTTGCAATAAATATCTATAGCATCTGTTGAGGGCAATTAGTACACTTACTTCTTATCAAGCCAGCTCTTATAGTAGCTGGATATTGGTACCTTTGTAGAAAAACTTCTAAAAACATTTCACTTCTTATCAG
Organism: Sarcophilus harrisii; assembly: GCF_902635505.1. NCBI lineage: Eukaryota > Metazoa > Chordata > Mammalia > Dasyuromorphia > Dasyuridae > Sarcophilus > Sarcophilus harrisii. Next base: position 172,863,194 of record NC_045426.1, on the reverse strand, counting down.
TCAAACCTCAAGTTGCCTTTCCTCACTTTCCCTTAGAGTACAAGTACAATTTTAAAAGAAATTAGATCAATATTTCACTATAAATAGCATTATTATATCTAAGATATAAATGTCATGTTAAGATTTAAAATAAAAAATAAAAAGCTAATGCCTTCAAAAAAAAGAAAAGGCTAATACCTTCCTCTTATAGTAAATTCATTTATGTTAAGGATTAATCATAGCACCACTGATAAAAGCTGCCAACCTCACTACTTTTCCTCTCTAAGCCCAGCATGACCTAACTAAAATTGGTTATGTGAGAAAAATGTCATAATTATATTGTGTTGGTTTATAACTTCAGCTTATTAGATGCCTTTGAAATAAAGATGAGTGAATTTCCTCCATTAATTAAAACAGTTGCATATTGACCCATAAAATCTGAAAGTACTAAAGATGGGAGAAAGAATTAGCTAAAAGTTACTTCTCCAAGAACATTCCTGATCCCTAAGGAAAATGCAATTTGATTGATCAGATATCTACTTTTATTTAGATCTCAAACTCTGAATGTTAAATGTGGTAGAAAGCTATTATATATAAAGTAGCTAATAGAACAATAACTCTTCAGTTTCATGGGACCATCCTGTCACACATTCATACACTTTCTGATCACTCTCTTGAAGAGAAGGAAGCATGAACAGACACACAAGACTATAGCTGCTGTGAAGAAGTAGAAGTCCCAGGACTAGATTTGAAAGGTTCACACTCAGTTCTGTCTTGTCATAAGCTACATGACCTTTGCAGGTCATTTCACATCTCTGCATTTCAGACTTCCATCTGTCACCCTGATTTGCAATCTCAGCATCTCAGACACCCCAGAACATTTCATTAGGGTATATCCCCAGGGACTTAAAAAAAAAAAGTATTTACTGAATACTCAGTCATAAAGGACATTATTTGTATTCATTAATAAAGCTAAAGAAATTAAAACTGAGCTAAGTTTAATTTTTTTAATTAACAACTAAAGTTTAATTGAAAATATAATCTTTAAAATGAGATATAAAATGTTGAATTTTTGCTAGAGTGAAAAATCAGGCACATTAAAAAATACAATTAAATTTCATGACCTTTATCTTTAACCAGATAATAGTCAAACTAATCAAAACAGATTAAATGTTTTTTCCCCTCTTCCTGTCTTAGAAAATGTGACACTGATCACCAAATATCATGTATTTAAATTCTTCAGTTATATCAAAGCAATTAAATGATGAAGTCCATTGTCATTCAATGTATAAAACTGAGTAAATCTCGGAGGAACTGGAGGGACACTATGCTCAGTTTGATTCATACATGTGCTGGTTTAAAAAAAAAAAAACTTTCACATGAACAACCTATAATAGATAAGACAGCAAAGCATTGGACAGAACTGCAAAAAAAAAAAAAAAGTCCTTCAGCTGATCAAACCATTCTTTGATGGTATTCTAATGCTATACTTAGGAATGGCATAATCATAACATCATCCTCTGTAATCTGAAATCAACTTCCAACTCATCCAAGGACACTTTACATTTTTTGGCAATGATTCTCATATTCCTGCCAATATCTAAACTCAGCAGTTTTTCCATTGCAATCTTAATTTTATAAGTTTCCTATTCAAATCAGTGGTCAATGCATGTAATCACTGAATCTAGGAATCAATAAAACAAAATTATTCTGCCTTGATCCTCTTTTGCATTAGAGTAATGCTAAGACTCAGAAAAACTGCCAATCCAAATGGATGTTGTCCTTTTTATCATGCTCTACATATATTTTCATACCATGATCGCAAGCAGATTGTAAATATCTGGGATCACCTATCATTGTGGCTAATGGCTTATGTAAGCTTTTCATTCTCATAACTTGAGATCTGGAGCATGAAAAGCTTTAGCTCCTTTTACCACCATCTGAAGAATAAGCACATCACATGGAGGACAAAGATTTAAATTCATGGCTAACTCCCTGACTTTGCAGTTAAAATCAGCAAAGTGAGCTGTTTTAATAATGTCTTTTGTTTTATAGTAGCCAAAACTTCTGTTATGCCATCTTCCCATCTTATGCTTGACATGGACTTCAAAGTATTCAACAGGGATAGTGCTTCTTGTGAAAATCTCTATTATTGCATCCATATATGACTCTATAAAAGCACAAAGTCTGAGAAAAACTAAAAAGAAATCAAATCAAATCAAATCAAAGGCAATTCTGTTTTGTTTGCTTGAAGCTCATGCACATATTAAAGAAAGATTCAAACAATGATCAGAGCAACACAAGAAAGTGTCTTTCACCATTTCTTTATATTCCATTTAATCTCCTACAGTATATTGAAATACAGTAGATTGAACTACTGAAACAAACTGACATCACTGGTGACCAATCAATTTTAGGAATAACAAGGACATATTTAACTGTTCAAAAAGAGGCCAATCATTTGTTAAATAGTTTCTGAAAACACACAAAATGTTCAGCCTTTATCTTTTAATAGAGACTAGTTAGTAGGATCAGTAGCATTTATTGAGACCATCTTTCCATTTAGTGAAAACACAATCTTTTATTGAACAAACTGTACAAAGCCACAATTAAATCATTTTGGATTAATTGCTAAGATAGGTAGTGTTCAGGGAGATTGTTGCACCTGCTTTGCCATTATATGATATTCTTAGAGCATACTGGTACAATTTTGATACAAACATCCCCCAAAACTGTCAGCATTTTCATTGTGATCCCTAAATAGTATTCCACTTTTTACCAAATAGACAACAATATCAATTCGTGGTTCCATTATATTTTGGTTATTTCACCATTCTACTTGTAGATAGACAAGCCAACTTGCCCTCATGCAACAATATGTCAACAGGTTTCTGTAATGTTCGGCCTTTCTGGATGTCCTTTGTATAGGCCTTGGTCTCAGCAGGATAGACACCTCCAGAATGGTCAGGAATAGAGTCTAAAGTCTTTGTTGTTGAGTCTCGAGTCTGTCTTCTTCACAATCTGTGTCTGTCACAGTCTGACTCAGTCTTGATCTTAATGGAGGAGTGCAGGAGGCAGGAGAGCTACCAGGAGGATGGTCAAAAATGGAATGACTGGAGAGTCCTTTTCAGCCCTTAAATACCTTGGTATGATTACATCATTACAGCACACCACATATGTGTAAACTAGAGAACCATTGTATCACCATGCTAAGTACTAAGTATATGTATACAAAGAACAATCATTTCATCAATTCCACTGAGTTAACACTTTGTTATAAGTATCCTTGCTTCAAGTATACTACTCCAGAGTTCCAGCCCTCTACAGGTTTCCCTTTTATTAAATATTTATTATCCAGAGGCCCATTTCTGAATCCCTTAACAATACATACTGAATTACCATGACCTTCGCTTACTATATCATTAAAGGAAAAGAACAGTAAAAGCAAAATGCTTGATCTTAGACTATATTATATCTATAATTTTTTTATCAATTGAGCTTATTTGTATTTTATTTCTAGGAAACATGATCAATTTGGATTGATAAAGGCTGCCTAATCTACTTTTTGGAATATCATAGACTAGGTCATCAAATTTCAGAACACTGGATAGCTCTGACTAGTCACATTGACTTGAACTGAGAAACAAAGTCATTTTCTTTTCATCATTACTCAGTTAATTACACACACTGCAACTACTAGCAGCATTATCTTCATTCAAGTTATTAACCAAGGAGTCTGCAGTATTTGCCCTACTCTCAGCACATTCATTATAATTCAGTTTGTCTACCCTGTTTCTTATCTTAATGAACTGATCCATATCTTACAATTAAAAGGGGGTATCATATGATTGAATTAAAACGTAAAACCAAAGGTTTGTTATGCTATTTCAGTAACATACTTATGATAAAGATTACCACAGTATACTGTGCTAAGCATGCTCAAAGTGGCCCTTTATATAGGTCAAAGAATTATCTAGAGCAATAGGGAGAAGGAAAGAAAGGGCAGATCCTTGATAATGTGGTAGTGCAATAGTGAGGGTCCAAGCTATAACAAATGGGAACTTTCTATACAATTCAAAATCTATATTATACAATGTGGTGCTTATTACACAAAACAACAATCTATTTTAAAAATAAAAGCATGTAAAACAACTAAAACACAAAGCTACTTTTCTTCTGATGTTACACTGTGCATGTCCTTCCTTTCTACTCACACATTGCCTCCCCTAAAAAGGCTTTATTACCTCTTTGCTGAGCAATAGCTTCCTAACTGGCATTTCTGCCTTAAGTTTCTCTCTTCTAATGTATCTTTCCCATAGTCATCAAAATGACTTTTTTTTTTTTTTTTTTTTTAAATTTTATTTAATGGCCTTTTATTTACAGGTTATACATATGGGTAACTTTACAGCATTAACAATTGCCAAACCTCTTGTTCCAATTTTTCACCTCTTACCCCCCACCCCCTCCCCCAGCTGGCAGGATGACCAGTAGATGTTAAATATATTAAATATAAATTTGATACACAATAAGTATACATGACAAACTGTTATTATGCTGTACAAAAAGAATCAGACTCTGAAATATTGTACAATTAGCTTGTGAAGGAAATCAAAATGCAGTGGGCATAAATATAGGGATTGGAATTCAATGTAATGGTTTTTAGTCATCACCCAGAGTTCTTTCTCTGGGCGTAGCTGGTTCAGTTCATTACTGCTCCATTGGAAATGATTTGGTTGATCTCATTGCTGAGGATGACCAGGTCCATCAGAACTGGTCATCATATAGTATTGTTGTTGATGTATATAATGATCTCCTGGTCCTGCTCATTTCACTCAGCATCAGTTTGTGTAAGTCTCTCCAGGCCTTTCTGAAATCATCCTGTTGGTCATTTCTTACAGAACAGTAATATTCCATAATATTCATATACCACAATTTATTCAGCCATTCTCCAACTGATGGGCATCCACTCAGTTTCCAGTTTCTAGCCACTACAAAGAGGGCTGCCACAAACATTCGTGCACATACAGGTCCCTTTCCCTTCTTTATAATTTCTTTGGGATATAAGCCCAGTAGTAACACTGCTGGTCAAAGGGTATGCACAGTTTGATAACTTTTTGAACATAGTCCCAAACCACTCTCCAGAATGGTTGGATTCGTTCACAGCTCCACCAACAATGCATCAATGTCCCAGTTTTCCCGCATTCCCTCCAACAATCATCATTATTTTTTCCTGTCATCTTAGCCAATCTAACAGGTGTGTAGTGGTATCTTAGGGTTGTCTTAATTTGCATTTCTCTGATTAATAATGACTTGGAGCACCTTTTCATATGACTAGAAATAGTTTCAATTTCTTCATCTGAGAATTGTCTGTTCATATCCTTTGACCATTTTTCAATTGGAGAATGGCTTGATTTCAAAATGACTTTCTTAAAACTTACTCTCTTAACTCAGTAAAATTTAGTGACCTTAGAACTTGGAACTTAGAACATTATAGACTTAGAATTATAAACTATTCTGTTTGGCATTTCATTACTTTTCCAGCTTTGTTATTCCTTTTTATTCACCCTACCGCCCAGCCAAACTGACCTTTTTCTTGTTATTCAGGAACCATCAATGTGGGCCAGCAGTACATTTCCTCTTTACCTCTTCCTTTGAACATTCCTTTCTTCATAGCTCAGTTCTAGTATCACCTTTTATATTAAAATCTTTTCTGATGCTCTTGCTGATAGCACCTTTTCCTGATAGCACCTTATCCTCAAATCATTTTGTATCTATTTTGACTATATATGTATATATGTATTTATGTATGTATATGTATATATACACAATCCCAGTCCAAAGCTCATTCATTGTATGAGATCCTCTTCTTAGTAGAGATATTTGTGGCAGGGGCAGGGCAGAGTTGGTGAACTTGAGAAAGAGGAGATTCTCTCCAATCTCCTTCAAGTTGTATTTGGATAATTGGATCCCCTATAGACTTGGAAATCTTCTGACTTACAGAGAAAAAGTAGAAGTTGCCAACTCCACTTCAGGTTGCAAAGGAAAAATAAGGTCCTCACAAGAAACAAACATGAGAAGAACAAGCAGTTTCCATTGAGACCCTAACTCTAATTTGCTATGCTAAAGACTTTAGGGAACTTCCTCTTCAGTGGGATGCAGGACTGGCTTGCTTGCTTGTTTGCTTAAATGGAGTTGCCTTAACTTTCAACAGAAGAACTTCTTCACTCTATATTTTCTGATATTTATTCCCCCATGTATATGTTTTCTGATTTCAATTGTGCTGGGTTTCTTTTTTTTCTTTTAAATATAATTTTATTTATTTTTTAATACACATTGCTTTATGAATCATGTTGAAAGAGAAAAATCAGAACAAAAGAGAAAAACCATGGGAGACAACAAAACAAAACAAAACAAAACAAAACAAAACAAAACAAAACAAAACAAAAAAGAAAGAAAGAAAAAAGAAAAGAAAAAAGAAGTGAACATACCATGTGTTGATTTGCATCAATTTCCATGGCACTTTTTCTAGATGCAGATGGCATTTTCTATCCAAAGTTTATTGGAATTGCCTTGAAACAATGAACCAGCTGAGAAGAACCATAGTTGGTCATCGCATTATTTTGCTGGGTTTCTTGGCTAAGAGCTATGTGTATTCATCATGGAATAGTATTTGGTAGAAAAGGGATGTCACATTAAATATAAAGCTTGAAGTCCCGATTCCCTCCCAATAATAACACTGTGACCAAAAGTTAGACTAAACCTGAAAGCCTTATTCTCTAGATGAACATCATTTAAGGGAACATACAGACTCCAACCTGGGCACCAGCCCATTCCATCACCCTACCAGCTCCCATACCCTGTAAGAGAAGAGTGGCCTCTGGCCCCAACCTCAGTCTTCCTTGGAGGACAAGAAGAGAAAGACTAGACCTGTCTATTCTGGCTGTTTGAACCTCATAATGACATTCCTCGCTACATGCATGAGGACAACCCTCACAATACATGTGGCAGCTAAGTGGATAAAGAACTGGGCCTGAAGCCAGGAAGATTCATCTTCCTGAGTTCAAATCTGGCCTCAGACACTTACTAGTTGTGTGACCCTGGGCAAGTGAACTTTATCTGACATAAATGAGCTGGTGAAGGAAATGAAAAACTACTCCAGGATCTTTTCCAAGAAAACTTCAAATGGGGTCATGAAAAATCAGACACAACTGAAATAAGTGAACAACACAGACCCATGAATGTATTTTCACCCAATAAATGTAACTTATCTGAGAGAAAGAGATGTTTTATTTCCGTCTTTTCATCACCAATACCTACCTATCACATTTCCTGGCACATGGTAAGGACAAAAAAGAGGTTTATTTGTAGAAAAGGATTAGATCCTGCTACAACAACTATCATTACAATAAAATTGGATTTTCACAAAAAGCCTTATTAAATAAAAGGGAGTAACTGATCAAGATGTCAATGCTACTTCTATGTAAATCTGTATTGTTTTCTGCAACCTAATTCATTATTAAAGAGAAAAGTATGAATTTTGGCATATTTTATATCCTATCTTTAAAATAAAATTTTGGAGATTTTCACAATTAAAATTTTTTTATGGCAGATTGACCCATTTTGGATGGGTTTTTTGGTTGTTGTTTTCATTTTTTTTTTTAAATCTGTCTTTACAGAAGGGACCTTGGCTATAATAGATTCCATTTAAAAGGAATTTTACTACACAATAAAAATTACTATGTAGCCAAAATTTTCTAACTCTTGGCCAATGGTCCATTTATTTTGAGCAATATTTTATGAAATGGTATTCTAATAAAACAAAAGAATTTTAGACAGCCTCTTGGAGTTCATTATAATGTAATTTGGCCCATACTCCATTATATGAAGCAGCTTACATAACAAAACTGCACATTTGTGTAAATAACATTCTTAATATAACAAAAGTTTTATATGGAAAAAGCATCAGATTCACTATCAGGAGATCTTGTGTCAGGTCCCATGACCATGACTATGCCATGAGGCATAGTGAATACCTCAAATACAAAGAACACAACTGCCATTGAATTTGACACAATTTAATTACCATTAAACCTTTTGCTATTCTCTGTACCTCAAATGGAAGACAACTTGAGCTCAGCCTGAGACATAAAACTTTCCTAGAAGCACTACACAACCTATCATGTATGTGTCTGCTCTGGGGCTATCCTTGGTCTTCTTTTCTTCCTTGGCATCTTTCTTGGAGACCTTATCAGCTTCCTGGAGGTCCTATATCATTTCTCTGACTAAATGTATGATTAGATACTTATAACATGTAGACCAATTCTAAAACCAGTGACATACTTTTGGCCTCAAAACCTCATACCACAAACAACAAGAGGGTGCAGCAGCTATGTGGCACAGGGGATCTAGTTTTGGGCCTGGAGGCAGGAATTCTCATCTTCCTGAGTTCAAATCTGGCCTTAGACACTCAGTAAGTAGCTGGGTGATTCTGGGCAAGTCAATTGATCCTCTTGCTCAGTTATCTCTTCTGTCAAGTGAGCTAGAGAAAGAAATGGTCAACCACTCTAGTATCTTTGCCCAAAACACCCAATAGGGTCATGAAGAGACATGGCTGAAAAACAACTGAAAACAATCAATAAAAGAAATCACTATTTCTAAACAACAATGAAATTTAAATTCCACCAAGAAAAAGAGTATGCTTACATTTCAACATGTTTCAAAATTAGGATTCTGTACATATAGAGAAAGGAAAATCTGTATCAAAAAAGGGAAAGAGATTATGCCTTTGCATGTGATAAGACAAAGGAAAACACTGAGAATCACTATACATCAGTATCATTGTCCATCATATTCAAAATAATTGAGATCTTTGATGAATATTATTTATGAAAAAAGTATAAAATGAGATAACAGGTATGAAACTGTCTTAAATATTTTAAAGTACTGTGAAATATAAGGTCTGCTAAATAAGCATAGTGTACCAAATAGAACACTGAATTAGATGAAAAATTGATTCAATACAATATTTCTTATGTCCCACAAAATTTAGCAACCTATTTGAGACAAATAATAATTAATTTCAAATATGCCATATTTCTTAACAAAGCAAATAAAAAGTATTAGCCATAGATGTACACAAAAATTCCCATTAAAAAATACTACCAAGACTCTTCTGATACTATATTCATCAATACTTCCTGCACACCTCCCCCCAAAAAAAACCCAATTCTTCTTCTATATATGTGTTTAGATTAATGAGTATTCTCAGTAACCAGATTCATAATCTCAATGTGAAATCTCAGAGTCGCCAAGTCAGTTCATTAAATAAAAAGGCCCTACTTTTTTTATATGTTGAGAACAAAAATCTGTCTAGTTTCACAATTTCCAACCAAAGCTTTCTCTTTCACTAAAAGTTCAAACTATGACCTAAGTATTAAATTCCTGATAGATTCAGGGCATCTTTTTATACTGAATAAATCCTTTGCAAACAGTCTCTGACTAAAATCTAAAGTTTCAAATGGATACCTCTAAGAAAGGATGCATTGTAATTCTTTAGCTAATATTTGGTCTCCACATCACACCCACCCCAACTATAACTGTGCCTTTCTCAGGGATTCTCTTGAATAGACTTGAAAAATCATGGTGTTCATAAGTATTTTACTCACAACCAATACAACCTGTTCTTTGTGAAAGGATTGCTTAGGACCACATATATTTAAGTGACAGACTGTTTCATAAAATCAACAAATTACAAAGTGGAAATTCAATGTTAATGACTAAGACTCAAAATTTACTTCAGTAATATGGCATGTCTGCTTGGTCTACAAAGCTTTTAGCAGTCCACTTCATCTTTTCTCCCATTATCTCAAAGTAATGTTCATGGGACAGCTAGATGGTGCAGTGGATAGAGCACCAGTCCTGAAGTTAGGAGGATCTGAGTTCAAAAATGGTCTGAGATATTTAACATTTCCTAGCTGTGTGACCCTAGGGTAGTCGCTTAATCCCAAATGTCTTAGCAAAAAAAAAAAAAAAAAAAAAAAAAAAAAAAAATGCTGTTCATGTTGGTAGGATCATCTGGACCTTGCTTCAATTTTTTTCTAATTGCCAAAGACGTGCTAAAAATATTTTTTCACTTTTGCCATCATTAAAGGAAAGGTAGTTTTTTTTTTTCCTCCCTTTTGTAGTTTTACTTTAAACATTAATAGAAGGTATACTTTCATGGTTCTTCAAAAACAGTTTTGATTAAGAAATATGTTCAAATTTAGAAAATAATCTTGAAGAAAAAAATTTTCATTTCAAAACACTGAAAATTCGTAATGTTCTATTAGCAGAGCCTTTGGAAATCTGGGACCTACCACTAGGTCATGATGAAGTATCTTTTTTTAATTTATATCACTGATTTTATTAATTAATTTTTTAAAAATACAACTATAATTCAATATTACAACAAAAACAATAACTAGCAGTAAGGGTATTAAGATAACAACAATCTTTCATTCAGTCACTATTGCATATAAAAAGCCCATATTACAATAACGAGTATTCATGACTCCTATTCAGAGTTCTGACTTTAAAAACCAGCTCTGGGATAATGTTCATTGTTTTCATAAGCTTCTCCATCAGAATGGAGATGGGTCAGGGTCCACCAGTTCTACTTGATCCATTTTTTCAGTATTCTTTAGTTCCTTTTCTTCAGGTAATAACTTTTCCAACAAAGATAGCTTCTCTGATGAAAGAATGCCAATCTCTGAAAGTTTACCTTAAATTCAATTACTAGAATTGCTTTCTCATAAGGCTGACAATAAATTGTCATGCCTTCATTCAGCACACATTTGATATCTCATGTTTAACAATCCAGATGAAAAGTAATAAGTATAGTTTTCCTATTAAGAATTGTATTAATTTCTGAAAGCTACACAATGATTCATCCAAATGAATATCCATATATATGAAAATGTCTTCACCTCATAGTATAATTATAGAATTGTCTTTTGGGTCCAAAACAATGAAAATATCTCCTGGCTCCTAGTCACTTTCACCTTGAAATGTTATCTTCTGCCCACCTTTCGTGCCCTTGTCAATATGGATCTACAGAATCCTTTTTTCTCTCAGGCAATTTTCCTTCCATTACACCTTTTATATCTATCTTTAGGGCTGATTTATTCCCCGTAATCCTGATATACCATGCAAAATTATTGAATTTGCTGAATCAGTTTAAGTCCTATCTGAAGAATTCTTATTTGCATTCCGAGAACTTTGCCATTGGGACAGCATTCTATATCTTCTTCCTCACTATCCCTTTCTTCACATCTATCACAATTTACATTCTTTTACAAAGCCTGTATTCTTGCTACACAACCACATAAATCTTCTAAGGTCACCAACAACTGATGAACAACATTTTTACTTCTCCATTCCTATTCCATTCTCCATCCCACCTCCAAAAACCATAACAAAGATATCCATTGGAAAACCAAAGCAGAACCACCTTCCATGAAGGCTTGTTCTCCACCTTTATCATATAGTCTTTTATTTGCATCAGAATGTGTAGAGTGCTGAAACTCTGAATAGGCCTACTTGAATCAGACAACTGAGCACTTGAGGCTAATTACCTATTCCATGTGAAACAATGACTCTGTTAGCATATGTTTGGATAAATGGCTCTTCTCACTGTTTGGTGCTGGCTCAATGTTTGGTGTTAAAATAACTGTGGGCAAGGATTAGAGAGTGGGGTGCAACAGGGCAAAGTCACTTTGCAGCAGGACCAGGAGGAGAGAATTTGGTGACTTTGGACTTGAGAATCGAGGATACATCTTTGACGAGTCTGTGGCAGTTTGCCTGCTTCTTTCACTTCTCCTCCTAAAGACCAAGGACTTTTACTTATCCTGATTCTGGCTGATCTAGAGGCCTCCAGGGAGCTAGCTTGGACTTAACATTTTGGCACCAAATGTGGACTAAGGACCCTAATTTCACTTAAGAATTCCTGGTGACCAGGAAGTAGGGTGAGTTTTTTAATAGACAAACAGGGAACTTAATTTGTTAAAAGCTAAACTAGTAACTCTCATTTTCTAGCAGAAATGGAGCAGTTATTAGGAAAAGATTCTCCCCCACCTCCATCCCAAGGGAGATCTACAAGAAGCATACTTAGATTAATAAAGAGGCAAGGTTTGCTTGTAACTTGGGAGCAGAATGATGGACTTGTGGATACATTAGAATGCACATCCCCTTGGTTCTTCCAGGAAGAAGAAATAGAGGCAGATAATTGGAAACTAGTAGATCAACTATGTGAATACTACAATGATAAAGGTCCTGATTCAATTTCTAAGGAAACATTCTATATATACAACTTAATACAAAAAAGAAAAGTTTTAAGAACAGCTATATAAGGAAATGTAAGAGAAAGAGGATGAGAAAGGAAAGATTAATGGAAATATCAACAGAGAGCATGAGGAGTTAAGTGAACTTGAAGGGCTTGGTGATTCTTACTCACACAGCCCAGCACCTCTGCCCATACCAGAGCAGACTCTTAACCCTTCCCTCCCCCCATCAACTTCACCAGGAGGGAGGAGGAGTAGTGGGAGGGGCAGTGATAGCACCAGCACCTCTCCCCCCGCAATCACCCCTTCACCAATTAGATTGCAAAAGGCACTACTTAAAGCCAAAGAGGAAGGGCAGAATACAGCTGATTTGAGAATAGAAATGTATCCCATGATTGAACTTAACACTTCAGGTCAAGAAAGAAGAAGATACACTCCTTTAAATCTAGAAATCCTCAAAGACCTGAAAAAGGCTTGTACTCTTTATGGGGCTACATCAGCTTATGTTAAGATGTTATTACAGAATTTGGCTTATTAAGTCTTAACCCCTAGGGACTGGAAATTTATAGCAAGGACATGCTTAGAACCTGGACAAAACTTGTTGTGGCTTTCTGAATATAGTGAGCTCTGTACAATACAAGCCTAACAAAATAATTAATACTCCAATCATCCGGGTGCAATTAAGAGGTGTAGGTTCTTATGCAGACACTTCAGCACAAGTTAATTACCCTATAACAGCATATGAGCAAATTGCTTCTGCTGCTATCAAAGCATGAGGTTTTATCCCAGATAAACAGGACAGAGGAGAGGCCTTCATGAAAATAGCACAAGGGTCAAATGAACCCATTGCTGATTTTGTGGGACGTTTGCAGATATCTGTCAAATGAACTACTGGTGAAAATGCAGTAACAGAAATTATGATAAGGCAACTTGCTAAAGAAAATGCTAATGAGGCTTGTAGAAGAATTTTACTAGAACTGTGCAAGGATGCTCCTTTAGAGGAGATCATAAGATGCTGTGCCACAGTGGGCACAAATGCCTTTTATAGCCAGGCTATGATGCAGACTTCCCAAGATCCAAACATGGGAAGACCGGGTCCCTTCTGGCAAGGGACTTCCAGAGAGACTCGTCAATGCTTTCAGTGTGGTAAAGCAGGACATCTGAAAGCTCAATGTTGGCATAGTGACAGAGTGAGAAAACAGGGTGGGAGAACAAGACCCAAAAACCCATGTCCAAATGCAACAGAGGCTTCTTTGGGCCTCAGAATGCAGATTGATTCAGGGAAAGAGGATGAGGGGCCCAGACCCAGGGCCCCAGGCAAAAAAGACTTAAGGTATGATGGCAGCCGATGCTACACCTAGAGAGTGCCTAGAAGTTCAGTACCCAGACATGACCAATCAGCCAGGAAGCCATATGATGGGAGGAAGGGATTACAATTGGGGAGAATAGAGTTGTATGCAGCTGGGACAACTGAGATAACCCCTGGAGAGGTGAAATCTGTTCCTCTCCAGCCTATGGATCCCTTGTCTCCAGGAACAGTAGGCTTAATTATCTCACCTCCTGAGAGTACATTCAAAACAGTGTCCATCCATACACTGATGTGGGAAACTGGGGAATGTGTAGATAATATCCCAGTCACTAACACAGGTAGACAATGTGTGAATTATCAACCAAGAGACATCTGTAGCATCAGGTTTACTGATACAGCCTCCTAATAAGCAATCTGGTGATAGTCGCCCAGATTCTGACTCTAAGAAAAAAAAATCCAGGAATATACTGCACAGCAGCTGTGACAGCTGCCCGACCTATGCTCCTTATCTATATAAATGACATACCATTAGAAGGATTGGTAGACGCTGGTGCAGATCGTACAGTCATTAGAGGTGCCAACTGGCCCAGTCACTGGCCAAAGATTAAAGCAGACACCTACATGTCTGGCGTAGGGGGATCAATAGCAGCTGAAATTAGTGCTACCCCTTTGAGATGGACTTTTGAAGATGAGACAGGAGTTTTTACTTCCCCATTAATCTGTGGGGAAGAGACGTTTTACAACAATTAGGATTACAAATGAGTACTTCAGCTTTTTAGGCAGGGTCACTGTTGAAGGCCTGCCAACACTTTCATCTGTTCCTATCCAATGGAAAACTGATACACCAGTATGGATAGAACAGTGGCCCTTAAATAACAATAAAATTCAGGCCTTATTAGATATAATACAGGAGCAACTTGACCAAGGACACTTACAATCTTCTCTAAGTCCTTGGAATTCCACAGTATTTGTTTTAAGAAAGAAATCTGGAAAATGGAGGATATTGACTAATTTAAGAAAGGTAAATAAACAGATGGAAACTATGGGAACTCTTCAGTTTGGACTTCCATCTCCTACTCAATTGCCTAGAGAATGGTCTCTGGGTTATAGACATTAAGGATTGTTCCTATTCTATCTCTATCTAGATAAGGAGGATATGAAAAGATTTGCCTTTTCAGTGCCCAGCGTTAATTTAGCTGAGGCTTATAAAAGATATGAATGGACAGTTTTGCCACAGGAAATGAAAAACAGCCTTACTATGTGTCAAATGTATGTTGATGCTGCTCTTACTCCAGTAAGAAAAGCATTTCTAAAAGTAATGCTATTACATTACATGGATGATATATTGGGGTGTAAACCTGAGGAACAGAAGCATGTCTACAAAAGACCATAGAAACACTAAGGAACTACAAATTGCATATAGCTTCAGAAAAAATTCAAAGACACGCTCCTTTTCAATAATTGGGATATGAAGTACATCCCAAGGTACTCACAGTACAAAAAACTCTCTTTAAGAACAGAGAAGTTGAACACCTTAAATGACTTTCAGAAATTGATAGGAGATGTCCAATGAATGCATCCAGTGTTAGGCTTGACTACCTATCACTTGCAATCATTGTATGGCATTTTAAGGGGAGATGGGACTTTAAACTCACTACACCAGCTTACAAAAGAAGCTCAATAGGCTTCGAGAGACATTGAACTGGCTTTATTCAATGTGGTTGAAAGAGTCACTCAAAAACCCTTGGAAATATCAGTTTTTGCTACAAAAGAAATACCCACAGTAGTCCTTCATCAAGGAGACAATGTGATAGAGTGGGTGAACCACCCAGCACAACTAGAACAAAGCCTTACTCCTTACCCAGACTTGTGGCTACAATTTTATTAAAGGCCATTAAGGGAGCAGTACAATTATCTGGGATAAGACCTGACAAGATATATACCTTTTATACCAATGCAAAAATTAATGTATGCTGTGAAACCATCGCAGAGTGGCAAATTTTATTGGCCACAACTCCAAATTTTACACACAGGTCTCCATTAATGAAAATCTTACTATTACATAATTGGCAATGGATTTTTGAAGAAAAGATTTCTAAAGTTCCTCTTAAGAGACCAACTATCTTTACAGATGCATCCAAACATAACATTTGTGCTGTATACTCTCATGACTTAACTATAAAGAGAGTAGTCAGAAATCCTTTTCAGTCCACTCAGCAGAATGAATTGTATACAATCATGCTAGCTCTTACTTATCATCCAGGAGATATAAATATAATATCTGATTCAGTCTATTCATTAGGTGTGGTACAAAGAATTGCCACAGCCCAAATAAAATAAAATTTGTAGCTTCCAATATTTATCAGCTCTTTAAGGAATTTCAAGAGCAAGTGAGAACACATCCAGGTAAGATTTATATCTTGCATGTCCACTCTCATGGTGGACTTTCAGGTCCTATTTTTGATGGTAATTCAAAGGCAAATAGCCTTCTAACCATGTTGGTCAATACCCCTTTGTTCCAAGAAGCTCAGGCATCTCATTCTAAATATCATCAGGCTGTTCAAGCTTTACATTTGCAATTTGGAATAATAAGAGAGGAAGCTAAGAGCATAGTAAAAGCCTGTACACTTGCCTTCCTTTCCACGCTCTTACGTTCCTTTCAGGGAAGAACCCTCAATGAAATTTGGCAAATGGATGTGACCCATTATAAATCTTTTAGTTGTCTGTCTTTTATCCATGTTGTGGTAGACACCTTTTCGGGATTCACTTTTGCAATACCAACAGCAAAAGAGACAGCCTGAGTAGTCACTGAATTTCTTATACAAACATTTGCAATTATGGGTGTGCCACAAGTAATAAAAACAGACAATGGTCCTGCTTATAGTTCTAAACATTTTGCACACTTTTGTGCACAGTATAAGATTTAAAAAGCATACCTTTTAATCCTCAAGGATAGGCAATAATAGAGAGGAGAAACAGAGACATTAAGATGTTCCTCCAAAAACAAAAGAAAGGGGGAGCCACAGGTAACCCTAGAGAACTTCTAAATCTAGCTCTTTATACTATTAACTTCTTTATTTTTGACAAAGATGCACTGACTCCAGCAGACAGGTTTTATAACCCACTGGAAAGACAGTGTCCGGTGCAAGTGGCTCCACTATCTTTAGATAATCACCAAGTGATGTGGAGAGATCCACAAAGTGGTGAATCAAAGGGACCAGATAGGCTAACTGCTTGGGGGAGAGGGTTTGCTTGTATCTCTACAGATAGAGAAGGTATCAGATGGGTGCCAACGAGCTGTATTTGCCTTGTCCATCACAGAGAGACGGAGCAAACCTTTGAAATGAAGGAGAAGACCCAAGAAACATCGGGTAGTTCCGTTGCTAACTGTGCCCACCACTGAAAGAGCATGGCAGTTATGACCACTGGACATCAAAAATTGTTGGACTTGAAAACCCTGAGGAATCATTGGATTTACTGAGACATGATAAGACTGTTGCAGGACTTCAAAACCCTCAGGAATCATTGGATTCTCTGAGACATGATAAGACTGTTGCAAGACTTCAAAATCTGCAGAAATCATTGGATTCCCTATCACATAAAAAGACTGTTGCAGGACTTCAAAAACTTGCGGGGATCATTGGATTTCCTGACACATGAAGTAATGGACAATAGATTGGTTTTGGACTCTCTTGGCTGCTGAAGGAGGTGTATGTGTGACTTTTATTTACATACCCTCCTTCTAAGACTTCTGGAAATCTTTTACAATACCATGTTGATTTATATTGTTTGTTATATCACTACATCCCTGTACAATTCATGTTTTTTACACCACATTGAGCCTGCACTGGCTGTGGGAAGAGTCATCACTAATAGCCTGTGTGTTATTGCTATGTGCTTGTATAATATCTCCCATGCTGATGGGTTTGTGTATACCTGTTTCTAGTAAGACCCTTCAGCCCAGACACCTGATAACAATTATCTGGCTTGACTCCCCAGTTCCCTTTGGTATTTTTTATCTCCCTTCCTGAGAAGTTGAGGGGGTGGGGTGGGGGAGGGAGTGTGATCACCTCCTTTTTGGTGCTTTCACCTCCCTTCCTGAGAAGTTAGGGAGGGCATGGCCACCTATGTTCTAAAACAAAAGAAAGCGGGAGATGTAGAGGACTGAAATTATGAATAGGTGCACTGGAATCAGACAACTCGAGCACTTAAGGCTAATTATCTATTGAACATGGCTCTTCTCACTGTTGGTGCAGGCTCAATGTTTGGTGTTAAGATAATCACAGGTAGGATTGGAGGGGAAGGAGAGAGGCAGAGTCACTTGGCATCAGGATAAGGAGGAGAGAGGCTGGTGATTTTGGACTCCAGAATCGAGGATACATCAGTGGCAAGCCTGTAGCAATTTTCCTGCTTCTTTCACTTCTCCTCCAAAAGACCAAGGACTTTTACTTATCCTGACTCTGACTGGTCCTGAGGCCTCCAGGGAACTAGCCTGGACTTAATAAGAATGTACTTCCTAAGCTTAAGAAATCTTTTTTGAACTCTTCTTCTTCATTTGGATTCTTATCTGAGTGATATTTCAAGGCTAATTTTCCATATGTCCTTTTAGTTCTTCCTGGGAAGCACTGGGTTTTACATTATAATAACTTATCATAGCTTATAACTTATAAAACATTATGATAACTTATTTCCTTCACAATTTTCTATTGCTGGGGAGCAATACAGGTGGTGTGCCATGCATCAAAATGCCCACATTCAGTGGAAGGAGGCAAGGAGACCACCTGGGAACCAGATGGGAAGTTGAGGGAACGAGTAGAAAAAAGAAAAGATAGGAGGGAAAGTTTTTCTGCATAGAACTTAAGTCAATAGCAGCTGCTGCCCTCTACTCACTATTTTTTGGAAAGTCAATGAGCCATCTTTTAATGGCAATAAAAAAACAAATCATACAATGAAAAATTAAGTTTTTCAAACACACAAGTTTATTTGTTAATTTCATACAATATGTTTACTCCATAGAGACCAATGGATAATGTCTGTCTCTTTTAATGAACCCTGAAATTTCTCTAATAATAGACAAGATAATATGCATATATAATTGATATCTATGCATACAAATATGAGAGACATTCATTAAAATGAAATAATCTACCTTTGCTAGCTAAGGAGCATTACCATAAACAGACTAATGTAAAAATAACAGAGATAAATGGATAGCTTGGATTTATTTTAAAATGGATTTATTGAAGTTATTAAGTGTGAGAGCACTGAATAGTTACAATCTAATTTGATTAAATGAAAATATTTTTCTGACAAAGGCTTATGAAAGTTTAGTTTGCATATGACATAATAAACAGTGAAGAACTTGGTTGTACTGTACTGCCCTAGAGACGAAGGGAAAAAAGGAATACTATATAATACCTACTGCTATGCCAGGCACAGTGCTAAACACTTTACAATTAGTATCTAATTTGATCCTCACAACAATTCTGAGAGATAAGTACAATATTTTCCATTATTTTATACAATTTCCAGTTGAGGAAACTGAAAGAAACAGAAGTTAAGGGTTATAAAGTTAGTTAGTATTTGAGGTCACGTTTGAACTCAGGACACTAATTCCAGTCCCAGTGCTCTATCTACTGTGTCACCAACTGCCTCTAGAAAAGCATTAGAGATCTCTGCTTCACATCACATTCAAACCGTGGATTGGAACAGACAGAGGAGAAATGCTTTTGGGCAGCTGGTTTTGCTGTCTAAAGTTTATCCTAAGATCTCATTGTTTTGGGGGTTGTTTTTTTTTTTTTAATTTTCGTTTTACATTTCAGTAGCCTTTATGAATGTTGCTGAGGAAAATACTGTGGAAGTCAAATGTGTTATTTTTATAAAAAACAACAACATGGCCTCAAAGAAAGCTTCATTTATAAATCTAGAATAGGTTCCCCCAGGTCTATGTCAAGACTGTATCACACTGTTTGCCAATCTCCCAATCGATATTTCTGTCTTCTTGGCAACTATAGGATACAGTAGATTATAACACTAGGCCTAGAGTCAGAAAGACTTCAGATTCAAATCTGGCCTCAGGAACTTTACTACCAGTATGATCCTGGACAACTCAGTCTCTGTTTGCTTCAGTTTCCTCATGTGTAAAATGGGGATAATAAAAGCACCTACCACCCAGGATTGTTGTAAGAATCAAATGAGATAATAACTGTAAAGTGCCTGAGGGCACATAATAAGCATTATATAAATGTTAGTTGTTATGTTCTCAGAACAATGACAATAATTTGAAACTAAAAAGCATTAGACAATGTTTTGAATTTGTCTTTAAGTCTGTCATCTGAGCTAAAGTCAAAGAGGTTCATCACCAGGTCATTGCTCATTAGATTATGAACTATTCTCAGGCACAGAGGAAAATATGGTATGTATGTTTAAAACAGTACTGAATTTAGAGTCAAAAGAACTTTGCTCAAATACTTAAATCTGTCTTTGATTACCTGAGTAACATTGAACCAGTCACTTTACATCTAGGCCTTGGTTTTATCATCTATATAAAGGGCTGAACTAGATGATCTCTACAATTCCTTCAAATAATAAATAAGCTACATTTTTTTCAAATTCTAATTAATAATTTCAGTGCTTTTTCAACAAAAGAATTCATTTATGATGGAAGAAGTCCATATAATTCAAAAAGGAAACAATTTTCAAGAATTCATCCCAGATCCTCCTTTTGTATACCATTTCATTGAGATTCAGCATTTTTTCCATTTCTGTAGAACATTTCCAGAGGTCATTCACTGATTTTACATTTAAGATAAATCCACAAGATGTCCTTAAGGAACTTACAATCTAGTAAGCCAAGATATACTGAGAAACAGTCTAGATGATTAAATTAAGCACATAAGTACATTCCCTCCTGCTACAAAAGCTTAAAAACAATAATGGGACAGATAGATCATTTTGTTAATTAAGTCATTAAGTCTACCAAGAGTTAAGTGAGAATCATCTTTTTTATTATGTGGAAGATGAAGGAAGTAAGATTGGCTAAGATGTCATCCTATGGCCCAATATTTTGAAGGGAAATCAGCCTAAAATAGGCTTGAAAATTAATTTCAAGAATAAAATTTTGAAGATATTAGCAGAAATGATTCTGATATAGAAGAAAAGGGGAGATGTCTAAGGAGACTAAAGAGAAGCCATTAAAAAAAAAAAAAACCTCTATTTTAAAAAGAAGTAAAGAAGATGGAAATGTAATCCACAGTATATTTTTGAAACACTGGAATCACAAAAGCCACGTTCAATTTTGCAGGCTTCACAATTAACCTCAATAATGGCTCACATCCCTTCCCAGGGATTTCTTTTGTGTCTTTTGGCTTAAATGGACTATCATCTCCTAGACCTGCAGAGTTCATATAACTCATCACATTATCAGTAATTGCTTCTTGGTTTGAGCTTCTATAACTCCCAGATTGAAACAGGTCCTTGGATTAATATAAGATCCTTTCTTTTGACCCAGGAATTCCTCTAGGATTCACCACTGTTGCTCTTCTCCTCCCAGCCATGTTGTACAGTTCCCAGAATGACCTAGGAAGTAACTTGGGCTTGGGGCAGCATGATTCTCTGGAGGGCACAGAATTTTACAGGCCTTCCTCTAAGGAACTGGGTCTATTTCTGTGTTTACTCCCTTTCTGTTCTCTATCTGCCCTAAATCTTAACAAACCTCCAGCCTCTGGAATCCCTTTTAAAGATCAAGCCAAGGGGCAGGGTAGTTAAGTGGTGCAGTGGATAGAGCACCAGCCCTGAAGTCAGGAGGACCTGAGAAAGTTCAAATATTAATACCAGGAACATAGGACTGGTTTAATATTTGGAAAATTCCAAGCATAATTGGCTCTATCAATAACAAAGCAACAAAAATCACATGATTATGTCAATAGGAACAGAAAAGGCTTTTGATGAAATACCCATTACTATTTTGTTTTGTTTTTGTTTTGAAAAGTTTTAAAAGTTGAAATTTAAAATAAAAAGCAAGCTCTATCTGTATTAAGGACAAGCTAGACTCTTTCCTGGATATGATCAGGAAATAAAAGGACCTATATGTACAAAATTATTTATAGCAATTCTTTTTAAAGTGGAAATGAATTGGAAATCAATATCCATTAACTGAAGAAAAGCTCAACAAGTTAATAGTACATGAAATGCTATACAACATTATTATGTTATAAGAAATGATTCAGGGAGTGGTTTCAGAAAGATCTAGGAAAACTTATATGAACTGATGCAAAGTAAAGTAAGCATATTCAGAGAAACAAATGTAAAGATAATCAACTGTGGAAAAATTTAGTGACTGATCAATGCAATGATCCATAACAATTCTAAAGGACTCATTATGAGAAATATTAACCATCTCCAAATAGAGAACTGATGGACTCAGAGAAAATTGAAACATACTTTTTTTCTCTCTCTTTTTCATGAGATTTTTCTTTTGGAACATGGCTAATACAGAAATATTTTTTGCATGACTTCACATTTGTAATGGATTTTATATTTCTTGACTTGTCAGTGGATGAGAGAAAAGTTGAAGGGAAAATAAAATAAAATAAAAATAAAAAACAAATAAAATAAAAACTTATGGCAAGCAAGAACTTGCTTGCATGTGATACTGAGTTAAGACTGGATTGTTAACATGTGGAAGTATTTAAATGTCTGCCAAGCAACTTTGATAAATGCCAAAAGGATCTAACCCCCCCAAAAAAATTTTTTTAAGATTTTTAAAGTACAAGATAAAATTACACAGGGTCAGTAAAACTTACAGTGGATGCAAATTGGGGAAAATCTGGCAAAAGTATTATAGAAAAAAGTCTTGGGATTCACACTGGACCCAAGGTAATCATTCACAACCTATATAAATTTACTATTTAGTTAAAGTTTACATAATCAAAACATATAACATGTAATTACATTACACTCAACATTGGATAATTGTAGTTCAACACTATCCAATCATGAAAACATTGCTCCCACATAGTATACAAAAGTCCTTAAGCCAGTCACAATGAAGGATACAGAAATGTAAAAGACACTGTATCTAACCTTAAAGAGTTCTGTAATCAAGTATATAAATAGCTATTGATGGGAAAAATGGACCCCAGCAAAATATTATGTCCCTGGTAGCAACCCAAGAACTAAGTAAGCCCCAATGAGCAGCAAACTGACTTACTGTGTAATTCTAGGCAAGTCACTTAACCTTTATACTTTAGTTTCCTCATGGCAAGGAAATGGCAAACCACTCTAGTATCTTTGCCAAGAAAATCCTAATGGAGTCATGAAGAGAAACACATGACTGAAATGAATGCAGAACAAAAACTGACAACTTACAGTTACATAATTACTGTTACAAAGCATAAGTGGTACAAAAGTACTATAAGCAGAGGAAGAAATCATTTTTGACTTTAGTCACCAACAAAATATGTGTGAAGGATGTAGGACTTGGGTTTGGTGTTGAAGAATGACCTGCATAAATGTGGTCTGATTGACAGCAATGTAGGGACAATATTCCAGGTAGAAAGATGACATAAGCAAAGGCATCAAGGTATTGGTTCAGGAAATGACCAGGAGAGCAGTCTTGCCAGAGCATGAGTTTTATGTGCAGGACTAGATGGAGAAAAGGTTCAAAAGCCTCAAGCTGGGATCAGAACATAGAAGACTTTAAAGATAAAGTTAAGATTAAACTGTATTTAGGAAGCACTGAGACCCTGAAGATTTTTCCACAGGGAAATGACACCAGAGTGAAACTTCAGGAAGATTAACTTGCTGACAGGATTCAGGATGAATTAGAAAGGAGAATATACCTGATTTTAGTCTTTGTGTTTTAAAAGAGATATGAGAAGACTACAGAGCAGTCAGAGTAGGAAAAAAAATGAATAGAAATTGAGTAGTTATTATCTGTCTCTACAAAGCAGAAAACAAATTTAAATAATAATACTCAGTACAGACACATACAAGTACAACCTTCCATTTATAAGAAAAAGTACGAAACAGACTAGGTAATTTTGTTTATAATGATAAAAGAGGTTATGGAATCTTGATCCCAACTAAATGTCTAAAAACAGTACCAATAACCACATTATTTGGTCCTAAAGGAGTTTGACCAGATAATCTCTTAAGATTCCTTCTAGCAATATGATTTTATGATTTGCATGATTTTCTCTGACCTTATTGATAATTTCAACATATTTCAATTTAGTTTCCTATGTAGATATCATTAACTTGCTTTTCACTTCCACTCTAAATCATTAATAAAGATTCCATGATAGACATTCCCACCCCAACTAATATGGTCATCTATTTTATACACAAATAATTTCCTTTAGTGGTTCTAATTACAACCACATTGATTCTGCCTCACCCTCAGTTTTTTCAATGTATTTCTTAAAGACCAGTAGAGACAAAGTCATCCTTTCCTTCACATGCATTTAAACATATTTCTATTTCCCACAATAATCTGACCTCCATTTATTTCTGAAACCTTAAGTCCATTACAAGTAAATAACATCACTGTCTTTACTTTGTGTAAGCATTTATAATTCTTATCTATATCATATTTGTTTGCAGTTAAGACCTATCTATCAACCACGCTATCAATGCCTCTCTTGCTCAATTTTCTTTTGTGGTTCCATTACTTTTGTTGCTCATATAAACGTGTATACATATGTGATCATGTATAACATTACATTCATACAATATTGTACTTGAAATTTCCATTCTACATTTCAGAAAATTGGCCTATTTGTTCCTCCCCATAAACAACATTTTGTACACCACCTCTATTACTTTTCACAAGTAAATTCACATTCCCTCTTCTCTATCTTTCTGTAAATCCCAGCTAAAGGACCATGTCCTCTTGGAGATTTCTTTTATTTCTCCAAGTTGTCAATTCTCTCCCCATTCCAAAATTAATTTTTGCATAGTTGTTTCTACCAGGTAAAATATGATCTCCTTGAGAACAAAGACTATTCTGTTTGCATCCTCAGCTCTTTGTATATTATAGGTATCTAATAACTTTATGTTGTAGGATTTTTTTAATAATAAAAAAATTGGATTTTTTTATGACTGGAGGATAGAGTGGAGGATGGATTCTGTGATTTAATCACAGAAAATAAGAATCTGATGACAGAGGTAAGAAGGTGTAAATGGGCTACTTGCAATATTAAGACATGTTAACACTCTGTTATTACTGTACAAAGTATGAAGAGGTTTCTCTGATGGAATTGGAAAAGTAGCTTACATTGGTAGTTTTTCAAAAGCTAAGCATGACAGCCCTGAAGATAGTTAAAACCATCAAGGTTATCTGAGGCATAAGGGATAAAGTGATAAAGTCTCTTCATGACTCCATTTGGAATTTTCTTGGCAAAAATACTAGAGTGGTTGCCATTTCCTTGCCATGAGAAAACTAACACAGGTTATGTGACTTGCCTAGAATTACATAGTAAGTCAGCTTGCTCTTCATTGGGGCTTACTTAATTATTGGGTTGCTACCAGGGACATAATATTTTGCTGGGGTCTATTTATCCCATCAATAGCTGTTTACATTCTTGATTACAGAACTCTTTAAACCAGAGTTATAGCAGAATCACTCAAAGCTGTATCAGTCCTTGGGATTCTTGGCTTAGACAAACTCAGTTTCAAGAAAGAATATAATTTCGAGGTTTAAATGCTATATAGCAAATCTCAATTAGTCAAAGGAAATAAACATTTAATAAACTTTTTCCTCTATAATCCTTTTTTCTTAGAAAAGATGTAATAATATCTTTTTTTCAGTGTTATTTTTTTTAAAGATGTAATAATATATTGCCAGTTATGTGACATAGAATTAACTATCCTCTTTTTCCTTTCCCCTCTATTCTGCAAGAGCACATCCTGTGACATCGAGAGAGAGCTGAGAGGAGTTCCTCAAGCTACTTCCAAGCACATGAGGGCTCAGTGCTAAAGGATTTTGGAATGATGCAGCAATTCTATGATCCCTGGAATGGGAAAACACCAAAAAGGACTGGTTACTGTGATGAGGATGATATTCTACCTCCATCTCCCTCATGCACAATAGGTTAGTATTTCCATAGAGGGTACTGAAATCAATGAACTCAGGGGGCACTGATGTCACTTTCTGGTCACAAACAGACTGAAGGAAACTCCATTCTCTCTGATGTTTGGCTCGCATATGATGATAAGCAACTCAGGAGAGCTTTACTCCACTAAATTAATTTATGGTGACCTCACTGCATAGCCTGATTGAATCTCCTTCCCTTAGAATTATATTAGAGTCTGGCCTGACTTAGGCATATACCTTAACCCTAATATACATAGTATTTCAATAAAAATTTAATAGCTCCTAGGATATAGGAGAAGGAATAGGCAGGATATGATGACTCTCCTGGTCTAGGAATATCTCCTAGAGACTCACTATCATATAGGTGGGCCTTTTTATGTCCTGAAGTCAGAAGAAAGTCACCTCAATATTGACAAAATTACCAGAGAGAACAAATTAAGTCCTACTCCACTCCTTCATCAAGTTCACAATTAGTTACTTTTTAAGGAAAAACTAGCCCAATTCATGTTATTGAGAGAGGGAGGAAATTCTAGTAGATATTGGTCCTATCATTCTTGGGTAAGTAAACCTCCTTTTTCTAACTATTAAATGACCTATAACAGTCTCTTCTATTCTAGTATTAGAACTATCTGGTTCTGGTCTGGTCTGTCACAATCAGGAAATTTTATTTTATTTTATTTTATTTATTTAATAGCCTTTTATTTACAGGTTATATGCATGGATAACTTTACAGCATTAACAATTGCCAAACCTCTTGTTCCAATTTTTCATCTCTTACCCCCCCTACCCCCTCCCCTAGATGGCAGGATGACCAGTAGATGTTAAATATATTAAAATATAAATTAGATACACAATAAGTATACATGACCAAACTGTTATTTTGCTGTACAAAAAGAATCAGACTCTGAAATATTGTACAATTGGCTTGTGAAGGAAATCAAAAATGCAGGTGGGCAAAAATATAGGGATTGGGAATTCAATGTAATGGTTTGTAGTCATCACCCAGAGTTCTTTCTCCGGGCGTAGCTGGTTCAGTTCATTACTGCTCAATTGGAAATGATTTGGTTGATCTCATTGCTGAGGATGGCCAGGTCCATCAGAACTGGTCATCATATAGTATTGTTGTTGAAGTATATAATGATCTCCTGGTCCTGCTCATTTCACTTAGCATCAGTTCGTGTAAGTCTCTCCAGGCCTTTCTGAAATCATCCTGCTGGTCATTTCTTACAGAACAATAATATTCCATAATATTCATATACCACAATTTATTCAGCCATTCTCCAACTGATGGACATCCATTCAGTTTCCAGTTTCTAGCCACTACAAAGAGGGCTGCCACAAACATTCGTGCACATACAGGTCCCTTTCCCTTTTTTATAATATCTTTGGGATATAAGCCCAGTAGTAACACTGCTGGATCAAAGAGTATGCACAGTTTGATAACTTTTTGAGCATAGTTCCAAACTACTCTCCAGAATGGTTGGATTCGTTCACAACTCCACCAACAATGCATCAATGTCCCAGTTTTCCCACATCCCCTCCAACAATCATCATTATTTTTTCCTGTCATCTTAGCCAATCTGACAGGTGTGTAGTGGTATCTTAGAGTTGTCTTAATTTGCATTTCTCTGATTAATAATGACTTGGAGCATCTTTTCTTTTCTTTTTTTTTAATAGCCTTTTATTTACAAGATATATGCATGGGTAACTTAACATGGCAATTAACAATTGCCAAACCTCTTGTTCCAATTTTTCACCTCTTACCCCCCACCCTCTCCCCCAGATGGCAGGATGACCAGTAGATGTTAAGTACATTAAAATATAAATTAGATACACAATAAGTATACATGACCAAAACGTTATTTTGCTGTACAAAAAGAATCAGACTCTGAAATATTGTACAATTGGCTTGTGAAGGAAATCAAAAATGCAGGTGGGCATAAATATAGGGATTGGAAATTCAATGTAATGGTTTTTAGTCATCTCCCAGAGTTCTTTCTCTGGGCGTAGCTGGTTCAGTTCATTACTGCTCCATTGGAAGTGATTTGGTTGATCTCGTTGCTGAGGATGGCCAGGTCCATCAGAACTGGTCATCATATAGTATTGTTGTTGAAGTATATAATGATCTTGGAGCATCTTTTCATATGACTAGAAATAGTTTCAATTTCTTCATCTGAGAATTGTCTGTTCATATCCTTTGACCATTTTTCAATTGGAGAATGGCTTGATTTTTTATGAATTAGAGTTAATTCTCTATATATTTTGGAAATGAGGCCTTTATCAGAACCTTTGACAGTCAGGAAATTTTAAAGAAAAAAACTACTCCTACTCTCAGGCTACCTCTCAGATAGGTACAACGATCAGAAGGGATACAATGAAAGACAAAAACATGGGCCCTGTCCTTAAGGACCTTAAATTCTAATCGGGGAGACAACATGAAACAACTGTGCATATGAAACAGAAGATAAAACTGGAGATAAATGTTCACCCTCTCTTACCTAGAACTAAGCTAGACCTCATAGCAAAGTCATCTCCAAATCAGGCCACCTGCAATCCAACTCTTCCCTCGTTCCCAAAGGAGCTCAGATCCTTGCCTGGAGGGCCAGGAGATAGGAGAAGAGATCTTATCTTACTCACATCAGATTCACAAACTTTCTAACCACCTTCAAAACCATGCCATTCCACAAATCCCCTCTGTCTGGTCCTCTCCCCAATCCTTTTTTTCTAACTCTAGTTTACAACTTATGCTACCCCTTTTATATCCCATTTAGGATATCAACTTCTTGATGGCAGAGACCTTCACATTTTTGTATTTGCATCCCTAGAGCTTAGCATGATGCCACATAGATCACATTTAAATGCTTTTTTCATTCCTTTTTTCTCTTCTCTCTGGAAACCATGGTTCTGTGATCTTCCATGAAAAACAAGAAACATTTGCCCTCCTACTCTGACCATGTGTTTGCTAGGTCAGCCAGAACCTGTTTTGCAAGGCTCCAGTTGCTTCTTCTGCTTTGTGTTTCTTCCCCTGAATAAAAGTCACCAAATAATCTGAGTCACCCCTAGGTTAGAAAAAGTCTCATCAGATGCTACTGCATCCATAAGTCAAAAACTGACATTTTCTACAACTTCAGTGATTTGGAAGCTATGATGAATTATATTTCTCAAGCACATATGTATTGCAGTTATATTTTATGTGGCAGTTAAATATTAAAGCCAAAATCTAGGAACTATCCTTGAAAATACCCTAAATTGCTCATAAAGTACATTAAAAATCTTTAAACAATTGTAACTAGAAAGAAAAGTTTCTTAAAAAAAAAAAAAAAGATAGTTATATCAAAGAGCAAGTGGCTCTGAGATGGTTGCTATGGAAACAATTGGATTTTAAATTTTATTTTTCATCACACCTAAGCTATTGATCAGGAGATAGGTGAGAAGCAGGATGTCTACTCAATTTTTTTAAAAAGTAAATTAACTGGTAGAATAATTTATGATTGGGGAAAAATATACTTAAAATGGCTTCACACGTAAGTGCAATTGATATAGAGAATAATCATACCACCAAATAACTGTTTCTTCTTCCTGCTTTACCACTAAGTAACAGAAAAAGAACACAAAGAAATCAAAGGCAGCAACAAGGCAAAGGCCTTTTCTGAATGAGAAATGCTAGAAAGCACTTAAGTCTTCCCTTTCCTTAAGTTCTACCAACCGAATCTGAATGAATAGACTACCTGAAAATGTCTACAAGAACAGATTCTAGAATTACATTCAGCACAAGCACAGTACAAAAGGCACAGGAAGCTAAGACTGAGGGAATAACAAATTCACATCTCCTACTCATCCTGAGAATACACTCATTAATTAGAATGGTGGACTTACCCTATTTAAAATGTTCTCTCTCTCTCTTTCCCTCTCTTCCTCTCTGTCTCTGTTCCTCTCTATCTATCTCTTTCTCTGTTTTCCCAATCATCTATATTCCTATATATAAAAAGTTCCATTACATATGTAATATTTCTCTATCATAGGTCCCCTCCTAACTCAGGTTCAACATGAGAATGAAATGAGGGATTTGTTAATGCACAAAGGAAGCTTATTTGTTCATACACAGAAAAAATAATCAGCAAGGGTATTGTGGTTCCAGATAATCTGGACACAGATCTCCTCATCTCTATTCTCATCTCTATCTGGGAACACATATGATTAGTACATCATCAGAGCATTAACTCTCACGGTTTTGAGCAATCACTAAATTTAAACTCTACAGATTATGTCTTTTTACATCCCCAAGCTAGGAAGCTGCCAGGAGGCTGAAACATTTAGTCAAGAAAATTGGTGACATTCAACTTGTGAAAAAGACTTCTCGGAAAGAGAAGCAAGAATATATAACATATATATTCTTATATAATATGAATACACTATAATGGAGATAGCAAGGGCATAGGTGGTATGCTCATACTTTTTACTTTATAATCCCCTTCTATTTCCAAACTATCTTGTTTACTCTATATAAGAAACCAAATAAATGACCAAAAAAAAATCCTTGTTTGTGTAACAAATAATAGCAAGTGGATAGAGATTTGGGAAACAGTAAAGAAAGCCTTTCTTTTAAGGAGGAAGACTGACAATGTACATAAATCTTAACCATCACATTCTCTAGTTGCCTTTAATTTTGAAATATTTAATGAATAAATAATAATATAAACACAGGTATTGTTAATGTGGGATTTTCTAAGGCAATATGTAACTTACAGCAATCCTTATGCTTTATGGGTTTATCCCATTATACCTTCTCCTTCCATTGTGCCCTGTGGAACTCCATTTTAATGTTTCTCACATCACATATATCTTCATATTTCACTTTCTTTCATATTATTTCCATTTCTTGCCAATCAAAAAAACTTAGCTCCTCACAGAAGTACTGGATCCCTGGCCACCATTTCTAGTACTATGTACTCTTTCTCTCATGTTCCTCAATACCAGAGGTCAGAAAAATTCCCTCTTTTTCATTGGCACTTCCAGACCCTACCCCTTCCATCACTAAGCAACCTCCCATACTTCAAGGCACCAGGTTTATTAGCCTATTCAGATCCTGACTATAGTTATCTATTTAGTTCCCGGGTCACTTTCCCTCTCTCTCAGATTTCAATAACAAGTTCACCAACTTCCTCTTTTTGTCCAACTCATTCCCTTTTATCCTTATTACTTAGTGACTGCAATAAATATACTGACATGACCTCAAACATACTGGTTTCCAAATTTATCAGTCTCTCCAATGCCCATGATTTATGACTTTACTCTACAATGGATACATAAAATGATTATATCATTGAACTTATCATCATGTACAACAATGGCTAAGAGGGCAATTCCCTAAAAAAAAAAAAAAAAAAAAAAAAGACGATCATAAAAGATAAAATGAACAATTTGATTGTAGAGGGTCACAGTCAGTGGGGAAACTCTGGGTAAGGTATAAGACCCTTCAGCCCAAAGGGAACCTGCTAACAAGGTCTGGTTCGGCTCCCCATTTCCCCTAAGGACTCTCAGCCTTCCTGAGAAGTCAGGGGAAGGTGACAACCTATGTGGAGATTGAAGCAGAGTGATACCAAGTGGAAGAGTGATACTGGGTGGTAAACTACGTACAGTAGCAAGTTGTTTATGTGGTCCTACATGCTCAGAGTTGTTTTTGTTACATTATAAAAAGGGGAAAGCCCTTGAAATAAATGGACTCCATTTTCCCACCCTCCTCAGGAATCCTACCTCATCACTTCTCCACTAAGAAGGTATATTTAATCACCCTGGGTTGGGAGCTCTAGAAAGCAATGGTACATTTTGTCACCCCAGCTTGGGGGCTCTAGAAAGCAGGACACAACATTTGATTACATAAATTGAATAGGGTGGGGTTTTTTGCAATTACATGTAAAAACTATTTTTAGCATTAATTTTTTAAATTTGGAATTCCAATTCTTACTCCCTTCCTTAAATCCCCCATCATTGAGAAGATAAGCAATTTGATATAGGTTATACAGATACAGTCATGCAAATCATATTTCCATATTGTCATCATTGTAAAAGGAAAACAAAGACCAAAAAAAAAAAAAAGGAAAAAAAAAAAAAGAAATAAAGTTAAAAATAGTAAGCTTCATTCTGCACTCAGACTCTGAGTTCTTTTTCTGGAGATAGCCTTTTTAATCATAAATCCTTAGGAATTCTCTTGGATCTTTCTTTGCTTAGAAAAGCTAAATCAAACACAGTTTATCATCATACATCACACCGCTGTTATTGTACACAATGTTTTCCTGATTTTGCTAATTTCATTTTGCATCACTTCATCAAAGTCTATTATTTTTCTGAAATCAGCCTGCTCAGCCATTGCCTAATTAATGGTATCTCCTCAATTTCTCATGTTTCCACGACAAAAAGAACTGTTATAAATATTTTTGTACAAATATATCAGTTTCCTCTTTGTTTTTAATCTCTTTAGGATACAGATTTAGTAGTAGTATTACTGGGTCAAAGAGTATACACAGTTTTATAGCTCTTTGAGCACTGTTCCAAATGTACACCAAAACCGGTGAGTCAGCTCACAACTCCAACAGTGTCTCAATTTTCCCATATCCCCTTCAAAATTTGTCATTTTCATTTTCTATCACATTGGTCAATCTGAAAGGTGTGAGGTGCTATCTCAGAATTGTTTTAATTTGTATTTCTCTAAACAATGGTGATTTATTTATTCATGTGACTATAGTTAAGTTCTGATTTCTTCCTCTGAAAACTGCCTGTTTATATCTTTTGACCCCTTATCAATTAGGAAATGACCCATATTCTTATAAATTTGATTCAGTTTTCTATATATTTGAGAAGTGAGGCTTTTATTAGAGAAATCTTCTGTAAAATTCTCCCCCTGATCTTCTTACCCCACCCTACCCTGGTCTTGTAATCTTCTCATCTTGGATGCATTGATTTTGTTTGTGCAAAAACTTTTTAATTTAATGGATTACAACATCTAACAGATATGAAAAGAGAATTTTCAAAGTCATATCTGTAGTCCATCTATAATCATCTGGAAAAAATGTTTTAAATCATATTGGTTAGAGAAATGCAAATTAAGACAACTCTGAGATATTACTTCACACCTCTCAGATTAGCTAAAATGACAGGAAAAGACAATGATAAATACTGGAGGGAATGTGCGAAAACTGGGGCACTAATGCATTGTTGGTGGAGTTGTGAACTGATGGAGAGAAATCTGGAACTATGCCCAAAGGGCTTTAAAACTGGGCATATCCTTTGATTCAGCAGTGTCATTACTGGGTCTTTTTCCCAAAGAGACCATAAAGGAGGGAAAAAGACCCATTTATGCAAAAATGTTTGCATCAGCTCTTCTGGTGACAACAAGGAACTGGAAATTCAGTGGATGTCCATCAATTGAGGAACAGTTGAAAATGGAATATTATTGTTCTATAAAAAATAATGAACAAGATGATTTCAGAACTGATGCCAAGTGAAGTGAGAAGAACCAGGAAAACATTATATACCGTTAGGATTCTTACAAGGCGCTAAGTAAGTGGAATTGAGGAGACAGTGGTTAAATCTAGTTTAGCAATGATTTAATCCTACAACAAATAATGGTTTCCTAGTGATATAATGATTGGTGTATACTCAGTGTGGGATATATAAGGAGGAGCTCTCTGAGCCAGGAAGAACAAGCCTACTAGAAGCTCTCAGAGCCTCAGCCAGGATTCAGTTGGGGAGATTCAGAAGCCAGAGAAGGCAGTTGGGCAGAACTAAGGAAGACAGAGAAGTGGTGGCAGGCTGTCCTGTGGAGAACACGGAAACCAAGATCCGGAAGGCATCCAGAAAACTAGCTGAAGTTTTCAGCCCCAAGTGAAGGAGGTAAGACTTTGAAGGAGACAATAAAGGATTTGGACTTTAACACCTGGCTACATTTGGAGTGATTACATTAAACTGAAACGAAGGCTGCTCCCAGAAGCCCCCAAGAAACCTGCTCCCGGAGAACATTATATTTTAGAGAAGAATATTACATTTTGGCGTCTGACAAACATGGGACAGACACGAGCCTGATTTCCATGGAAAAATCTCCTCGACCCAGAAATTAGGGTGAGTACAAAAACAGACAAGGAAACTTTGTTAAAGGATTAAACTAGTACTTCAGCTAAAATGGGACAGATATTTAGAAAACAGCCTTCTTTTCCAATTCAAGGAAAATGTGTAGAGAGCATTGTCAGACTTATGAAAAGCCAAGGTTTGATTATAATTTGGGAGCAGATCCCTGAACTTTTAGAAACTGTACAGTATACATGTCCTTGGTTCTCAATGGAAAAAGAATTGTATCTAGAGGAATGGAAATTAGTAGGAGAACAACTATGTCAATTCTACAATGAAAATGGACCTGACTCAATTTCCAAAGATAAACTTTATACATACAATTTAATACAAATGGTTTTAGGAAATTATATAAATTATAAGAAGAAAGAGCAGGAGGGGGAAGGTCCAAATAAACTATGTGAAAAAGATGAAGAATCAGATAAGAATGGAGTTAAGTACAATTTTAAGTGTGGTGTTTCACAGCAGGAGAAATTAGGTCGTTCCCCATCCTCTGACCTACTTCCCTCAATTAACTCTTCATGGGTGGAGGGAGAAGAGGAGGGGGAGAGGCAGTAACACAACCAGCACCACCTACAAAGCAGCCTATGACAAGATTACAAAAAGCACTGGTTAAAGCAAAAAATGAAGGACAGGATATATCTGTTTTAAAAATAAATGTATACCCTGTGATTAAAGAACTTGACACTTCAGGTCAAAAAAGGAGACAATACATTCCTTTTCATCTGGAAAAAATCAAGGATTTGAAAAAGGGTTGCACTCTTTATGGGGCAACATCGTCTTATGTTAAGATGTTACTAGATAATTTGGCTTATGAAATCCCAACCCCTAGTGATTGGAAATCTATAGCAAGGACATGTTTAGAACCTGGACAAAACTTTTTGTGACTTTCAGAATATAGTGAATTATGTAAGATTCAAGCCCAAAAAAATAGGCAAACAGGAGTTAATGTACAAATCACCTTTGCCCAACTAGCAGGTGAAGGTCAGTATGCAGAGAATTCAGTACAGATTAATTACCCCATAACAGCTTATGAACAAATTGCTACTGCTGCTATAAAAGCTTGGGGTTCCTCCCAGGGAAAGATTGGGGGGAATCCTTCCCAAAAATAAAATAAGGTCCCAATGAACCCTTTGTGGATTTTGTGGGACGTCTGCAAACAGCTGTCACAAGAACCATTAGAGAAAATGCAGCTACAAGAATTATAAGACAACTGGCTAAGGAAAAATGCCAATGAGGTTTGCAGAAGAATTATATGGGGACTACACAAAGTGCTCCTTTAGAGAAGATTGATCATAAGACACTGTGCCACAGTGGGCACAAATGCTTATTATACCTAGACTATGACGAACATGGGAAGATGGGATCCCTCTTGGCAAGGGACTTCTAGAAAAAATCATCAATGTTTTCAGTGTGGAAAAATAGGACATCTGAGAGCTCAGTGTAGATATAGAGATAGAGTGAGAGGACAGGGTGAGAGAATAAAACCCAAAACCCTATGTCCAAAATGCCATAAGGGCTTTCACTGGGCCTCTGAATGTAGATTGACCCAGGGAAATGAGAGGCAAAGCCCAGCTCCAAGATATCAATCAAAAAACAGTGGGGCATGATGGCAGCTGAGTGTACACCCAGAGAAGTTCAGGACTCTGATGTGATCAATCAACAAAAAAGAAATCAGATGGGAGAAAGGGATTACATGCTCAGTCAGCATTAAAGCAATCAGATAACAGAAAGGGATTACAATTGGGGGGAATATAGGCTTTTTAACCCAACAGAAGGGCAGTGTCCAGTGCGAGCAGCTCCAATGTAATCACCAGGTGATGAGGAGAAATCCCAATAGAAGGAACCAGATAGGTTAACTAGTTGGGAGAAAGGATTTACTTGTGTTTCTACAGATGGAGAAGGAAACAGATGGGTGCCAATGAGCTGTATTCACCTTGCCCATCAGAGAGAGACAGAAAAAGAGAAAATTCTGGAAACAAAGAAGACCCAAGAACAAAATCTGCAGGAATCACTGGATTTCCTAACACAAAATGAGAATGTTACAGGACTTGAAAACCAGCAGGAATCATTGGATTCCTTGAGATGAAAAATTGTTGATGAGACCATTGCAGGACTTCAAAACTTGCAGGAATTATTGGATTCCTGGCACATGAACTAATGGACAATGGATTCCTTTTGGACTATTTCTAGGACTTATGGACATGTATAAATTCTCATGTTGATTCATGTTATTTGTTACATTACTACTAGCCTGTGTTACTATGTGCTTATGTGATTTATATAATTATGTGTAATACCTCCCATACTGATGGATTTATGTATATCTGTTTTAAGAGTGAGTCCCTTCAGAAACCCACTAATCTGATTTAATTTCCCACTTCCTTTGGTGTTTTCATCTCCCTTCCTTAGACATCAGAGAGGGTGTGACCACCTTCTTTTTATGGTGTTTTCACCCCTTTTTTGAGCAGTTAGGGAAGGCGTGATCACCTTCTTTTTTGGGGTTCTCATCTCCTTGAGAAGTCAGGGAGGTCATGACCACCTATGTTCTAAAAACAAAAGAAAGCAGGAGATGTTAGGATTCTTACAAGGTGCTAAGTAAGTGGAATTGAGGTTAAATTTAATTTAGCATTCATTTAATCCTACAACAAATAATGGTTTCCTAGTGATATAATGATTGGTGTATACTCAGTGTGGAACATATAAGGAAGAGCTCTCAGGGCCAGAAAGGACAAATGCACTAGAAGCTCTCAGACCCTTAGCCAGGATTCAGTTGAGGAGATTGAGAAGCCAGAGAAGGCAGCTGGGCAGAACTAAGGAAAACACAAAAGTGGTGGCAGGCTATCCTGTGGAGAACACTGAAACCAAGATCCGGAAGGCCTCCAGAAAACTAGCTGAGCCCCAAATGAAGGAGATAAGACTTTGAAGGAGACAATAAAGGATTTGGACTTTAACACCTGGCTGCATTTGGGATGATAACTGAAATGAAAGGAAGGCTACCTCCAAAAGCCCCCCAAGAAACCTGCTCCCAAAGAAGATTACATTTCAGAGAAGAATATTACAGTATACAATAGCAAGATTGTATGATGATCAACTATGACAAATTTAGCAGTAGCAATGACTGATTCAGGAGCTCTCAGCCCACAGAGAGCAAGGTTATCAAACTAGCCAGAAGGAGATTACAGGGAGGTCCCTTTGCTGGCAGCGAGGCAAGATTCCATTGCTTTGCCCATACTCTGATCTGGGTAGCAGTCCCAGGACAAGGAAGAGCACTAGCACACCAAGACTTGAAATGGGGACTCTCCACACAGTTCCAGGACAGAAGATGCAAAAGCTCACAGATTGGAGATCAACTCACAGATCAGAATCCAGACATGGAGAGTAATAAGCGTTAGAACAAAACTCCTTGGAACAAAACTTTCAGGTTCCTAGAAGTATCGCTGAAAACAGTTGCACGAAATCCCTGAAATGTGGGACACCCTGGAAGCAGAGCCCTTTTTAAACAAACTGCTAGAAGTCAAGTAATAAGCTGGGAAAATGAGCAAACTACAGAAAAAGATTTTGATCATAGAAGGTACTGTGGTGACTATAGAAAATCAAAACACACAATAAGGAGATCACAAAATCATAGATCCTACTTCCAAAGTTTCCAAGAAAAATATGAATTGATCTTGGACCATGGAAGAGCTTGAAAAGGAGTAAAGGAGAAAAAGGAAAAATGGGAAGAAAAATGAGAATGATACCCAAAAAAATCATGATAAAAAGTCAACAATTTGGTAAAGGAGACACAAAAAATGCTGAAGAAAGGAATGAAGCTTCAACTTTAAAAAGAAATATTTTCAGAAGGGACAAGGTATGTTTTTCTTTGATGTTATTTTCTAATGCTATAATTTTTCCCAAATATAAGTACACATTCTTCATGACAAGGACTCACAATATTTTTGGATAGTTTTTTTCCTTTAATTCCTCTAAAATAATAATAATAATTCCTTCAGGTTTTTTTTTTTTTTTGCTTACTCATATTATTAGGTCAGAAAGTCACCTCATCTCTCTAGACTTCTGCTTCCTATCATCTGTAACATAGTTAATAATCCCAATTCAACCTAGCACGCTAAACTTCTGTGAGGAAATCATTCGTCCAAGCACTTTGTAAAATGGGAGATATTATATGAATATGTGAAATCTTTCTTAGAGAGTTCGTATGAGGGCAAGTCACTATCTTATTCTTTTTATTTTACATTTAAGGATCTACAGACTGTGGCACAGCTGGATAAAATAACTACTTTTATAGTTAAAAGTATTAGTAAATAAGTTCATCTTCAGTACACCTCCAGTAACAAATAGAACCATGGGGATAATATGGACCTCATCCAGATTCCACATGATTTTTATTTCTTCTTCCAAGTCTCTAAATTTTAAAGGCTTTTCAATAAACTGGGAAAATATTTTTACAGTCAAAGGTTCTGATAAAGGCCTCATTTCCAAAATATATAGAGAATTAACTCTAATTTATAAAATCAAGCCATTCTCCAATTGAAAAATGGTCAAAGGATATGAACAGACAATTCTCAGATGAAGAAATTGAAACTATTTCTAGTCATATGAAAAGATGCTCCAAGTCATTATTAATCAGAGAAATGCAAATTAAGACAACTCTAAGATACCACTACACACCTGTCAGATTGGCTAAGATGACAGAAAAAATAATGATGATTGTTGGAGGGGATGTGGGAAAACTGGGACATTGATGCATTGTTGGTGGAGTTGTGAACGAATCCAACCATTTTGGAGAGTAGTTTGGAACTATGCTCAAAAAGTTATCAAACTGTGCATACCCTTTGATCCAGCAGTGTTACTACTGGGATTATATCCCAAAGAGATTATAAGGAAGGGAAAGGGACCTGTATGTGCACGAATGTTTGTGGCAGCCCTTTTTGTAGTGGCTAAAAACTGGAAACTGAATGGATGTCCATCAGTTGGAGAATGGCTGAATAAATTGTGGTATATGAATATTATGGAATATTACTGTTCTGTAAGAAATGACCAACAGGATAATTTCAGAAAGGCCTGGAGAGACTTACACGAACTGATGCTGAGTGAAATGAGCAGGACCAGGAGATCATTATATACTTCAACAACAATACTATATGATGACCAGTTCTGATGGACCTGGCCATCCTTAGCAACGAGATCAACCAAATCATTTCTAATGGAGCAGTAATGAACTGAACTAGCTATACCCAGAAAAAGAACTCTGGGAGATGACTAAAAACCATTACATTGAATTCCCAATCCCTATATTTATGCACACCTGCATTTTTGATTTCCTTCACAAGCTAATTGTACAATATTTCAGAGCCTGATTCTTTTTGTACAGCAAAATAACGTTTTGGTCAGGTATACTTATTGTGTATCTAATTTATATTTTAATATATTTAACATCTACTGGTCATCCTGCCATCTAGGGAGGGGGTGGGGGGGTAAGAGGTAAAAAATTGGAACAAGAGGTTTGGCAATTGTTAATGCTGTAAAGTTACCCATGTATATATCCTATAAATAAAAGGCTATTAAATAAAATAAATAAATAAATAAATAAATAAATTTTAAAGGCTTTTTAAAAAAATGGTATAGAAATTGCATATTTGGAATGGCAAAAACTGTTTTCAAGTTTCTATGAATCAATGTCATATCCAAGCAAATATAGGTGACAGTTTGGTCTATGATAATATTCTTGTTACAATGTTTTGAGGCCCATATTTGTCATCTGGGTCTGTGTCATCCTACTAGAATCTCATGTGTGATTCTAATTCTCTCATCACATTTTGCAAGGTATTCAATAGATGTTAAGAATCAACAAATTTATTTCACAGCTTTTACAACTTACCAAATAATTACCAAATAGATTACCAGATGATCTACATTGACCACTAAAGCTAGATTCCTTTAGAAAAAATTATTCTGTAAATTTCTGGTAGAAATAATATGGTCTTGAATTGCTATAATAAACTTTTCTGTTTCTGTAACAAGTTTAGATGACTCCACTTGTCCAATGCTTCTTTGTTGACATATTGTTAGTTGAATTCATGTGGATGTCCCATTTGGAGAGCCATTTGATTTCACATCTGTACTCATTATTTATAGGTTTCCATCACTTTCAGTTATATTTTGTCATCCCTTACTGAAGGCTGATAAAGTGATATCTGGTTCTTCCAAGAGCACCTCTATAATTGTTAAGTTTTTTAAAACTGTTTATCATGTACTTTGAGTGTGTGTGTGTGTGTGTGTGTGTGTGTGTGTGTATACCTAACACACACACACACACACACACAAATCAAGTCTTTATCCCTTTTTTGGCAAAGAACTGTTAACCTTTCTAAAACTGCTTCAGGTTGATAGTTTTGTTTTATTAATATTGTACAAGTTTTTCTAAGAATACTTTCCATCATTTTATAATTCTAAAAGTATATATTATAAATGGTATTACATGGGTGTTAATGCCTTTAAATGCATTTTTTCCCATTAAGCTTTGATTTCAGGATACCAGTAAGTCTCTTAATTATTCAACCTCATTGACAGCTTTATATTGTGTCTTGCCTGAAGGAGACCAAAGTATCTTACTTACCAAAATAAATATCGCCTTTACCCATTGATTCAATTTGACCTCTGAATTTAAAGAGAAAGTATCTATATTTCCTTGGCATACATTAAGAATTTACAGTCTATCAAAGTCTAAATGACATTTTCATATCACTAGAGAAAGATTACATAAGTGAAGTAGAATTAAGCCTTTGAGCTTGAAGTCAGAAGTTAGATATACTGATAGTATAAATAGATAGTAAAAGATAAGTAAAAATATAGTATAAATAGATATATATATATATATATATATATATATATATATATCTTAAATGGTTGAAATTCCCTCTTTAATTGAAAGCTATACTTAGTTCAATTTAGGAGAGAAGATAATGGATTTAAGGCTAGTAAGAACCATAAGGCACTTCAGCTGTCTTCCTGAAAGATGCCACATTTTTATCAACTGCTGACATTATTGTGTTGGTGGAATGTTTCAAATAGAGAAGAGTTTTTCATGTAGACAGCAAACACTCTAGAATTCTCATTATTCTTAGGTCTATTTTGTACATTTATAGTACACAAGGAAGCCATTTGTGTGAAAATGAATCAAAGGTTTTACGATAATCAGTAAAAGAAGTGTAAATGCTGTAGAAATTTTGGGTAGCTTGTTCAGTGATTATTCAATCAACAAAAATTTACTCACCCAAAACAGACCAAGGCTTTGACTCCTCCCCAAGATCTCTGACTGACTTGAATAGTAATATAACCAAGGAAAGCCTCATTTAACTATGGTAATTCAGTATTCTAAATGAATCTCTCTCCTCTCCTGTGACTAAGAATATCTCATTTTATTAATCATTTGATGAACCATGAATGCTCTTTTCTTTCCGATCTTGAACATGAAGTATTAGAACAATCTCAGGCTGTCCTGGATCACTCTGCCCTATCTATTCATCTCAGACAATATTTTCCCTTAAGGTTTATAGATTTTTTTTAATTAAATATAAACTATTAATGCTAATTAAATATAAACTATTTAAAGAACATAAATATGTAACTGGTCTATTTGAGCAATTCCTTTTTTAGGAAAGATAGGATCAGGCTCACATGTAAGAGCAATTATTATATTACTAGTTTTTTCCCTATGTTTACAGGCAACTTATAATCAATCAATGAGCTTGAAGTGCCGACTATGTGCTAGGCACAGACGCAAAGCCTAGAATAACCCCTGCTCATAAGAAACCTAAATTATAATAGGAGGGAAAACAAATATACACAAGCATCTGTAGCATAAATATAAAGCAGATAAATTAAAATAAACATAGACTAGCTAAATACAAAGTAGTATAGGCAGGAAATGCAAGGATCAGGAAGAGCTTGATGCAGAAGATGGTATTTGAGAGTACCCCATGATAATGTAATTATTGTAATTTCCTATATATAATCCCTTGTGACCCCCCTCTACATGAAGCCCTATTTGATTCCCCTCTCTTTTTTTAATAATCATGTTAGACATATTTCTAGATTAATCATATTGTGAAAGAAGAATCAGAACAATAGGGAAAACCACAAGAAAGAAAAAACAAATTTTAAAAAGTGAAAATAATATGCTTCTATCTGTATTCGGATTCCATAGTCCTTTTGGATAGCATTTTCTATCATGAGTCTTGGAATTTTCTTTGATTACTGTACTGCTGAGAAGAGCTATCAAAGTTGATTATTCACTGTTACTGTATATGATGTGCTCCCTGGTTTCACTCAGCATCATTTCATGTAAGTCATTCCAGGTTTTTCTAAAATCAACCTGCTCTCATTTCTTTCTTTCTTTTTTCTTTTTGCTGAGGCAGTTGGGGTTAAGTGACTTGCCCAGAGTCACACAGCCAGGAAATTGTTAAGTGTCTAAGGCCAGATTTGAACTCGGGTCCTCCTGATTTCAGGGTTGGTACTCTATCCACTGCACCACCTAGCTGCCCCCTGATCATCATTTCTTAATAAAAAAATACTATTCCATTACATTCATATATCACAATTTGTTCAGTTATTCCCCAAAAAGTGGACATCCCCTCAATTTCCAATTCTTTGCTGTCACAAAAAGGCTGCTATAAACATTTTTATATGTGTGGCTCTTTTTCCATTTTTCTATAACAACTTTAGAATACAGACCTAGTATTCCTGGATCAAGTGATCCTCCTAATTCTGAATGAATTTCCTCCCTATCTTTCATTTCTACATATCTATATTGCCTTTCCATTAGAACACAGACTTCTTTCTTGTAAACAAGGACTTTTTTTTATTTTTGTCTTAGTATCCCCAGGGTCTGTCATAGAACTTGGCTTAATGAATTCTTATGGCTTAGCTGACAGAAAAAAAGGAAATTTGCTAAACAAATATACAATGGAAACCAAACAAAAAAGGGAAACTCCTCTATCCTTAAAAGAACAACCTCATCCAAGCATTTCTAGTGGCCCAGTTTGAATGCAATTGATAGACAAATTATAAACTATTTTCATCTGATTAATGACCATGTACCATGACCCAAATCCATCATACTACTTTCTAGCCATCTATATAATATACCATCCAGCACAGGATCCTTCCCTCCCTATTTCCTCACCTTCCAACTTTAGTTTTAAGAATAATAATCAAACAAATACTACCATAGGAAAAGACATGGCAATCAATTGCCCTAAGTTAGCATCATTGTGACTTTCCTGTTCAAAACATTCCTACTTAGGCATTACTCCCCTAGAGAGTTGCTTTTCTCCTCCCAACCCCCATAATATGAACTCCTGGAGAGCAAAAATTGTCAGTATCCCTTATACTTAGCACAATTTCTAGCACATCATGTTTAATAAATGCATTTTCATTCATTCTTATATATTATAAATGCAGGAAGTCTGGTAGAGTAAAAAGGAGCCCTGGCCTTGGTCTCATAAGATGTGGTTTCTGAGTAACTAGAAATAAGTCACTATATCTCTCTACGTTTCAGTTTCCTCAGCTGCAAAGCAAACAAGAGAGTTTTAGCTTACAAGGTCTATGAGGATCAAATGAGATAATGTTTGTGAAAACACCATGCCAAAAAAGTAAGATAATGAAGCTAGTTCTTTAATTATTCTGCATTTCATATTTTTCAATTATTTAAGTTGTTTTTGATTACTCTGCATTAGTAATACTTTATTGTATCTATAAAAATTGGATTGTACTAACAAAACACTATGCTAGTTGTAGGATTTTTCCAAAGAATAAAAAATATTTTTGTGAAAGAAGAATCAGCTACATGTATGGGTACTTGAAATTTGATGCTCAAAAATTTCTTCTAATTTGCTTTTTTTTTCCCCAAAATGCCTTTCTATAACCATTTTCTTGCATCAGATGGAAACAATTTTGACATTTCTCCTCCTCATGATTCCATATGGACAAAATGCCCTAAAGGTAAACACGTAGCAAAATTTTGATCCTACACTGAAACAGACTAGGACGCAATCTCCCATTTCTGAAAATTTCTGCTTGTTTTGTGGAAAATGAGGTTTCTAATAGCAACAAGTTTTTCCAAAGAAAGCTACCTGGTAAGTCTGATTCCAACTATACCCTAAAGCTATGAAATTCTCAAAGAGACTCTCAAACTTTCAAAGCAACTCATATGTAAAAAATTGCCAAGAATTTTGTAGGTATTACTGTCAATATTAAAAGGTAGAGTTAGGATCTGGGATTAGGAAGAAAGTTCCACTAGATCCCAATCCCTGTAACTCAATGAGATCTACCTTGTCGAATTTCAAGGGAATTAATGAAAAAAAATCAAATGAAGGTGGCTTAGCTGTACCAGATCTAAAATTATATTATAGAGCAGCAGTTACCAAAACCATTTGGTATTGGCTAAGGAATAGATTAGTTGATCAGTGGAATAGGTTAGGTTCAAGGGACAAAACAGTCAACAACTATAGCAACCTAGTCTTTGACAAACCCAAAGACCCCAGCTTTTGGAATAAGAACTTACTGTTTGACAAAAATTTCTGGGAAAATTGGAAACTAATATGGCAGAAACTAGGCATTGATCCACACTTAAACACCGTCCAACAAGATAAGGTCAAAATGGGTTCATGACCTAGGCATAAAGAATGAAATTATTAATAAATTAGAGGAACCCAGGATAGTTTACCTCTCAGACCTGTGGAAGGGGAAGGAATTTATGACCAAAGAAGAACTAGAGATTATTACTGATCACAAAATAAAAAATTTCAACTATACCAAACTGAAAAGTTTTTGTACAAACAAAACCAATGCAGACAAGATTAGAAGGGAATCAATAAAGTGGGAAAATATTTTTACAGTCAAAGGTTCTGATAAAGGCCTCATTTCCAAAATATATAGAGAATTAACTCTAATTTATAAAAAATCAAGCCATTCTCCAATTGAAAAATGGTCAAAGGATATGAACAGACAAT
This sequence comes from Sarcophilus harrisii, assembly GCF_902635505.1. NCBI lineage: Eukaryota > Metazoa > Chordata > Mammalia > Dasyuromorphia > Dasyuridae > Sarcophilus > Sarcophilus harrisii. Next base: position 172,818,353 of record NC_045426.1, on the reverse strand, counting down.
TCTCAGATGAAGAAATTGAAACTATTTCTAGTCATATGAAAAGATGCTCCAAATCATTATTTAGAGAAATGCAAATTAAGAAAACTCTAAGATACCACTACACACTTGTCAGATTGGCTAAGATGACAGGAAAAAATAATGATGATTGTTGGAGGGGATGCGGGAAAACTGGGACATTGATGCATTGTTGGTGGAGTTGTGAACAGATCCAACCATTCTGGAGAGTAGTTTGGAACTATGCTCAAAAAGTTATCAAACTGTGCATACCCTTTGATCCAGCAGTGTTACTACTGGGCTTATATCCCAAAGAGATCATAAAGAAGGGAAAGGGATCTGTATGTGCATGAATGTTTGTGGCAGCCCTCTTTGTAGTGGCCAGAAACTGGAAATTGAGTGGATACCCATCAGTTGGAGAATGGCTGAATAAATTATGGTATATGAATATTATGGAATATTATTGTTCTGTAAGAAATGACCAAAAGGATAATTTCAGAAAGGCCTGGAGAGACTTACACGAACTGATGCTGAGTGAAATGAGCAGGACCAGGAGATCATTATATACTTCAACAACAATACTAGATGATGACCAGTCCTGATGGATCAGGCCATCCTCAGCAACGAGATCAACCAAATCATTTCTAATGGAGCAGTAATGAACTGAACTAGCTATACCCAGAAAAAGAACTCTGGGAGATGACTAAAAACCACTACATTGAATTCCCAGTCCCTATATTTATGCACACCTGCATCTTTGATTTCCTTCACAAGCTAATTGTACAATATTTCAGAGTCTGATTCTTTTTGTACAGCAAAATAATGTTGTGGTCATGTATACTTATTGTGTATCTAAGTTATATTTTAATATATTTAACATCTACTGGTCATCCTGCCATTTAGGGGGGGGGTGGGGTAAGAGGTGAAAATTGGAACAAGAGGTTTGGCAATTGTTAATGCTGTAAAGTTACCCATGTATATATATCCTGTAAATTAAAGGCTATTAAATAAAAAAAAAAAAAAAAAAAAAAGAGACTTACACAAACTGATGCTGAGTGAGATGAGCAGGACCAGGAGATCATTATATACTTCAACAACAATACTATATGATGACCAGTTCTGATGGCCCTGGCCATCCTCAGCAATGAGATCAACCAAATCATTTCCAATGGAGCAGTAATGAACTGAACCAGCTACACCCAGAGAAAGAACTCTGGGAGATGACTAAAAACCATTACATTGAATTCCCAATCCCCATATTTATGCCCACCTGCATTTTTTATTTCCTTCACAAGCTAATTGTACAATATTTCAGAGTCTGATTCTTTTTGTAGAGCAAAATAACGTTTTGGTCATGTATACTTATTGTGTATCTAATTTATATTTTAATGTATTTAACATCTACTGGTCATCCTGCCATCTGGGGGAGGGGGTGGGGGGTAAGAGGTGAAAAATTGGAACAAGAGGTTTGGCAATTGTTAATGCTGTAAAGTTACCCATGCATATAACCTGTAAATAAAAGGCTATTAAATTTAAAAAGAGAGAGAGAGAGAGAGAGAGAGAGAGAGAGAGAGAGAGAGATCTACCTTGTCAGTAGATTTTAGTCAAATGATGACCTAGGATTCAATTAAATTCATTAAGAATTTTTCACTGAGGCCACTACTTGGGAAAGCTTTCCTACATTCTGTTCTAATCTGTTTTCCCCCTTGATTTTTTTTTCCTAAAGCGCTAATTTTTTTTTTTAATTGCATTCTTCATTTCTTCCAGCCACTCTTGTAGTGTCGTCCCTTTGGTCAAGCCCTTTATTTTTCTCTGCAATTTTGCTTGTACTTTTTGGGAAGTGACTCTCTTCCTCAAAGTTTAACTCTTTATTTCTTCTCTTGAAAACCACCTATTATCAGGGCAGCTAATTGGTATAGTGGATAGAACACCAGCCCTTAAGTCAGGAAGACCTGAGTTCAAATCTGGCCTCAGACATTTAACACGTCCTGGCTGTGTGACCCTGGGCAAGTCACTTAACCCCAATTACCTCAGCAAAAGAAAAGAAAAAGAAAGAAAAGAAAAGAAAATTACTTATGATCTATTAAGGAATGGCCCTTGTCCCTAAAAATTTTAAATACCTTTTTATAAACCTTTAACAAGATGTTTTTATCATAGAAATGTTCCACAAAGATTTTTCCTCATTTTTTTGCCTTGTAATTCTAAATGCATTGGTATTGTATAAGCAAGTTTTTCCATTTTATCTTATGTTATCCCTTGTACAAACTCTTTCCCTAATGATAATTGTGAAAGGTATTTTCTTTCTTACTCCTTTAATGTTAGTGACATGGCCTTTTATATTCCAACTATGTATCTACTGTTAACTTATTATCTTTTTATATGATATAAGAAGCTAGTCTGCACCTATCTTTAAGACTACTTTCCAGTTTCCCACAATTTTTGTGAAATGATGAGTCCTGATTGAAAGAATTGGAATCTTTGAGTTTGTCAAACATTATGCCATTATGTTCATTACATGTGTATATGGTATATCTAATCTGTTCTATTAGTCAACTTCTCAATTTTTTAACTCATACCAAATGTTTTTGAGAATTATTGTTTCATAGCACAGATACCTCTCCTTTTCAAAACCAAAATCTTTTGTTTACTTCTCAGTCCCTTACATTCCGACTTCCCATCTTATTAGTCAACTGAAACAATTCTTTCCATCTACCAATGATCTCTCATTTGATAAAGCCAAGAGCCTTTTCTCCAACCAAATCCTTTTTTTTTAAAGCTTTTTATTCTCAAAACATATGCATGGATAATTTTTCAACATTGACCCCTGCAAAACCTTGTGTTCCAATTTTTCCCCCCTTTCTCCTATTCCCTCTCCAGATGGCAAATAATCCAATATATGGTAAACGTGGTAAAAGTTATGTTAAATCCAATATATGCATGTGTCTATATAATTATATAAATCAGATCAAAAAGGAAAAAAATGAGAAAGAAAATAAAATGCAAGCCAACAAAACAAAAAGAGTAAGAATGCTGTTGTGTTCCACACTCAGTTCTCACAGTCTTTTCTCGGGGTGTAGATGGCTCTCTTTATCACTGAACAATTAGAAACGGTTTGAATCTTCTCATTGTTGAAGAGAGCTATGTCCATCAGGATTGATCCATCATATATTCTTGTTGTTGTCATGTACAATGATCTCTGGTTCTGCTCATTTCAATTAGCATCAGTTCATGTAAGTCTCTCCAGGCCTCTCTGAAATCATCCTGTTGGTCGTTTCTTATAGAACAAAAATATTCCATAACATTCATATACCATAACTTACTCAGCCATTCTCCAATTGATGGACATCCACTCAGTTTCCAGTTTCTTACCACCACAGACAGGGCTGCCACAAACATTTTTGCACATGTGGGTCCCTTTCCCTTCTTTAAGATCTCTTTGGGATACAAGCACAATAGAAACACTGATGGGTCAAAGGGTATGCACAGTTTGATAACCCTTTGAGCATAGTTCCACATTGCTCTTCAAAATGTCTGAATCAATTCACAACTCCACCATCTCAATCGTTCTTGATCTTTCTGCAGCATTTTATACTCTTCATCATAGCCTCTCCTCTTCAGGATACTCTTCTCTAGATTTTTGTGAAAATACTCTCTCCTAGTTTTTTCCTATATGTGTGTAGATCCTTCTTTAGGTGCTTTGAGAGATCACCATTCATACCTTGCCCCCTATGCATAGGTGTATGTATCATAGGGCTCTGTCTTGAGTTATCTTCTCTTCCTATATTCTGGGTGATCTCAGCAGTTCCCATAGTTTCAATTTTATCATTTTTATGCAAATGCTCCTCAAATCTACATAACTTATCCTCATTTTTTTCCTGAGCTCCAATCTATGTACTAGACATCCTCAATGCATTTCTCATACACATCTCAAACCTAACATGTTCAAAACAGTATTATATCTTCCCCAAAATCTAATCTGCTTCCTAACTTCTCCACTGCTATTGAGTCCACCAACATCAATCAAATCACTAAAGTACACATCCTTAATTTTTCATTTTTGCTCACTCCACATATCCAACCAATTTCCACCTCATATCGTTTTTACATCTAAAACATCTTCTACTTCTATTTGTGGCCACGGTGCTAGTTCAGGTCACCATAACCTCTATCCTGAATCATTACGATAGCTGCTAATTGATTTTCCTGCCTCAAATCTTTTATAACTCTACAATCCATCTCTCATATATCTACCAAAGTAATATTTCTAAAGCATAAACCTGACTATCTTCAAATATGGCCTGAATTTCTGTCCGCCTAAATTTTATTCACCTACTTCTCAGGGTTGTAGTAAGGATCCAATGAGATATTTCTAATGTGCTCATAGTGCCTGGAATATGGCAGATGCTTAATAAATTCTTGTTTCCTTTCTTCCTTCCTTCTGATCATGCTCCAAGAGCTATATTATTCATCCTGAATCAAATACAAAATTCCTATTGTCATTCAAAACTTTTCACAACCTGATTCCAATCTACTTTTCTAGGCTTATTAAATATTATTTTCCCTCATATATACTTCATTATAGCTACACTATTCTCTGCTGTTTCTCAGTTAAGACATCACATCCTCCTTGCTTTTGCACAGGCTATTGTCTATTTGGCATGCACTCCCAATTTGGAAAAGTTGTGGTCTTCTTCAGAGCTCAGTTCAAACATCACCCCCTGGATGAGGCCTTTCCTGATCTTCCCAAGTGCTTGTACTTATATCCTCCCAAATTACTTTGTAGGTCATGTTCTCATATGTATTTTGTATTTACTCTTCTCTGTGTTCATGTTGCTTCCCCAGATAGACTGATGATATAATCTTTGAGAGCAGGAATTGTACTATCTTGCTATATATTGCTAGAGCTCAGCATAATGCCTGGGACTTCATAAATTCTCATTGATTAATGGGATGCACCTAGTAGCAGTGAAGAGAAAATCCACATTGATGAGTTCTTAGATTCAATGATATATTAAAGTAAATACACACATATACAGTATAAATATACAGATTAATTCATATGTTTTATAGTAGTTAAGAGAACACATATATACGTATGTGTTTCTGTGTGTGTGTGTATGTGTGTGTGTGTGTATGTGTGTGTGTGTGTGTATATATACATATACGTATATATACACACACTGAACAACCTTGAAAATATTTCCAAGTAGACATTCAGTAGGAATTCTAAGCAGGCATAATAATAATAAAAAATGTAAATATACCAGAAAACTTAATAAATTAAAATTTTGTGACATTAGCTGAAACATACCTTTTTTCATGATCTTGATTATTAAGTAAAAGTATAAACAAACTTTTAAGGACTTTCAGAATCATTCAATCCCTTTGCAATCAAACAATTCATTTAAGATAAGCTACATAAGGATTTTATTAAATAAGCCATTAACCTAATGCAAAGAGTCATATGACATTGAAAATATAAAACTGAAGAGGGGGAGCCAAGATGGTGGAACAAAGACAAGGACTCACTCAGCTCTCCCCCAAACTGCTCCAAATTCTGCTAAATAATAATTCTAAACAAATAATAAAGTAAACAAAACGCAAAAAGATGGAGTGGAACAATTTTCCAGCTGAAAACAACTTAGAAGGTCACTACAAAAAGTCTGTGGGATTATAACAGGAGTCCAGTGCACAGCCAGGCCACGGGCAAAGCAGGAACTAGCTTTGAGGCCTCTGAATAAACCAAAGTACTAACAGTTTCTAGAACTCTCAACCCAAAGACACCAAAGACACCTTGGAAGGTCAACAGGAAAAGTGTGTGAGTGGAGTGAGAAGGCCTTGGGGAAACCAGCACATCAGGAATAGGCTTGGGCAGCAGTGACAGCAGTTTCAAGAGGCCTCAGCTCACAGAAAGCCTCTCCACTAACACCAAGGAAGGATCTGTGGCTAGAATTCACTAGAATTCACAGCTATAGTAAATCAGGGATGTTCCTCACAGCTCCAGGGCAGAAAAGAGTGTTTGGTCAGATCCACAGAAGGATCTCTGAAAACAGCTGCACCAAATACCTGAAACTTAGGACAGTGCACCCTCCACTCTGGAAATGGAGCCCTACTTTCACAAAGACTTAAAAACCAAGAAATAAGACTGGGAAAATGAACAAACAACTGAAAAAGATTCTGACCACAGAAAGTTACTATGGGGACAAGGAGGATGCAAAACACACACTCAGAAGGTGATAAAAAATCAATGCTCTTACATCCATAGCCTCCAAGAAAAATAAGAATTGGGCTCAGGTCATGGAAGAGCTCAAAAAGGGACTTTGAAAATCAAGTAAGAGAGACAGGAAAAGTAAAAATGAGAACTGAGAATGATGCAAAAGGAAATACAAAAAGCTAATGATGAGAAGAACGCTTTAAAAATCATAATTGAACAAATGGGAAAGAAGGTACAAAAGCTCACTGAGGAAATCATTCCTTAAAAATTAAAATTGAGCAAATAGAAGCTAATGACTACATGAGAAATCAAGAAATAATAAAACAAAACCAAAAGAATGAAAAAACAGAAAATATGAAATGTCTCACTGGAAAAATGACTGACCTAGAAAATAGATTCAGGAGAAATAATTTAAGAAATATTTGATTAATTTGATAATGAAAAACATTATTAAAAAAGAGTCACCTTTTAAGAAATTATCAAGGAAAACTATCTAGAGGGTAAAGTAGAAATTGAAAGAATCCACTGATCATCTCCTGAGAGAGATCCCAAGATGAAAATGTTATAGCCAAATTCCCGAACTGCCAGGTCAAGTTGAAAATATTGCAAGCATCCAGAAAGAAACAATTCAAGTATAGTAAAGCCACAGTTTAGGATAATGCAATATTTAGGAGCTTCTACATTAAAGGACTGGAGGGCTTGGAATATGATATTCTAGAGAACAATAGATCTAAAATTACAACCAAGAATCACTTACCCAGCAAATGAAAAAATCCTTCAGAGGAAAAGGTGAACATTAAATGAAATAGTAGACTTTGAAGCATTTGTAATGAAAAAACCAGAGCTTAATAGAAAATCTGATTTTCAAATACAAGACTCAGGAGAAGCTTAAGGAGGTAATCAGGAAAGAAATATATGGGACTTAAGGTTTATCTGTTAACATTCCTACTTGGGAGCATGATACTTGTAACTCATTAAAACTTTCCCATTATGCTGTAAAGTTACCCATGCATATATCCTGTAAATAAAAGGCTATTAAATTTAAAAAAAAAAACTTTCCCATTATTATGGCAGTTAGAAAAAGTATTTTTAGACAGAGGGAACAGGTATGAGTTGAATATGAAGGAATAATATCTAAAAAACAAAATTAAGGGATCAGAGAGGAATGTACTAGGACAATAGGAAAAGGAGAGGTAGATTGGCATAAATTATCTGCCATGAAAGAGGCCCAAAAAACCCTTTTAAAGTGGAAGAAAAGAAGGGAAGTGGAGGGAAAATATAGAAACTCAATGAGTATAGAAATCTATCTTATCCTGCAGGAAAGCAGGAGGGTACATAAATATGAAAAGAGGGGAGGGTGATAGAAGAAAGAGCATGGAGGTGGGGTGACAAAACACTTTTGAGGAGGGTCAGGGTGAAAGAAGAGAGAAAATAGAATAAACAGGGTAAAAATCCAATTAGCAATAGTAATTGGGAAAAAAATTTTGAAGTAAGTTTCTCTAATGAAGGTCTCATTTCCTACTTGTATAGGGAACTGAGTCAAATTTATTAAAGAGAGAGAGAGAGAGAGATCGCGCTATTCCCCAATTGATAAATGATCAAAAGTTATGAACTACAGCCAGGGATCTTTTAAATCATGTATATCCTTTGACCTAACAATACCACTAGAAAGCATGAATCCCAAAAGAGATCTTTAAAAAAGGAAAAGACCCTATATGCAAAAAATAATTGTGTCAGCTCTCTTCTTAGGGCAAAGAATTGGAAAGTGAAGGGATATCTATCAATGGGAGAACAGCTGAATAAATTCTGGTACGTAATTATGATGGAATACTATTGTTTTATGGGAAATGATGAACAGGATGCTCTCAGAAAAACCATCAAAGTCCTCCATAAACTAAGCAAAATGAAACGAACTGTGTACAAAGTAATAGCAATATTGTGGAATGATCAGCTGTGGATGACTTTGCTGCTATTTTCAGCAATACAATGATCCACTACTACTCTGAAGAACTTTTGATGAAAAATGCTATCCATACAAATGAAAAAACTGTGTCTGAATACAGATTAAAGTATACTCTTTGTCTACTTTGTTGTTGTTGTTGTTTTTCTTGAGGATTTTTTGCAGGAGGGAGAAGTAAGGGGGACATATGTTTTCTTTGACTACATGATTTTTTTTTCCTTTTTGCTGAGGCAATTGGGATTAAGTGACTTGTCCAGGGTCACACAGCTAGGAAGTGTTAAGTGTCTGAGACCACATTTGAACTCAGGTCCTCCTGACTTCAGGGCTGGTATTCTATCCACTGCACCACCTAGCTGCCCTACCTCACTGCCCCCTCACAACATGATTTTTATGGAAATGTTTTGCATAACTTCACATGTGCCTTCTTAAAGAGAGTGAAGGTAGAAAGAAAGGAAGAGAATCTGGAATTCAAAGTTTCAAAAATAAATGTAAAAAAATGATTTTACAGATATCTGGGGAAAATAAAAATATCAATTAAAAAAAAGAAAATAAAACTTGCATTTTACAAATATGACATTCTAATTTTATCTACAATATCTATAATCTATAAATATCTAATATCTACAATTATAACAAATTCTAATTTTTAACTAATTCAAATCAGCTTTCCTTTTACTACATTTAATTAATGTTTACTGAAATAATACAGCACAATATCTTCATAAAATAACAAAATTCCTACCTTTGAATTTTTCCATTCCCATCCATCACCTATTTCCTCTGAATGTTTAATAAATTTTTCACAATATTGCTTGAATGTTTTTTCTTCTAGGAACTCATTTTCTGCCATCTGTAGGGGAAAAAACCCTCAGAGTTAACATTAAAAACAGAAGGAACACTATAACAATGTTAATTGTTATGCCAAAATTTTTTTACAAGTTTAAAAAAGTAGTTTCACTTTTGTTTTTTAAAAAATATTAAGGTAAAAAACAGAAAACTAGATTAAGATTCATCATTTTTTAACTAGGTCACATAAAAGTAATATGAAGCACACCACTTTATGTTACAATGATACAGTATATGTGGCAGCTGAGCTTGAGACGGGCTGCAGATATAAAAACAGCACCGCAGGATTCCAACAAGAGTTTGTCTATTTTCACTCGTGGACAGATAACTATTTGCGATCTTCATAGCACTTCCTATCTTGTCTTCTACCTAAATTCTATTTCCCCTCTCCTTTTCTCCATTCTAGAAGTTGCCAGGAAGACGGATTAATGGCAATTGTATAGAAGATTTTAAGTGAATGAGGAAAAGAAGAATAAAGCCATTTCTGCTAAGCACATAATAAGTGAATATTGAATTTTTCTACATTTTAATGACAAAAGGCATAATGACCACTTACATTTCTAAGTAGCCTTTAAACTTAAAAAATTGACTCTAAAGAACCTTATAAGGCACATAATATAAATATTTGCAGTTAAGGAAACTGAGGATTAGAGGGTTAAAGTGATTTGCCCAAGATCACACAGTTTCAGAGCCAAGTTTTGAATCTAGGTTTTTTCTTAAAAGAATTCAGTGATCTCTCTATTGTACCTCATCACTCAATGCCTCTGGAGATTTTGCAATGTGGATGGAGTAGTTTGCATGGGGGGAAGAAGACAGGGAAGTAGGGGAACATGGAATAGGAAGGAGGAAAGAAGAGAGAAAAAGAAAACAGAAGACCCAAAATACATAGTTAGCCTTTAGATTACATAGCCTTCTCAACTTTATGAAATCTTTAAATTTGAAGTTCTTATTAAAAAGAGAATACCCTTATTTAAAATTTAAATGAACCAAAAACAACCTGCAGTTAGCTATAGTATGAAATATATAGCAATTTATTACATAGAAATATCAATTTGTAGAACTGGAACGAATTAGTCCAAAACTCATTTTATAGAAGAGAAAACTGAGGCATAGAGGTGGTAGGTGAAGAAAGAGCATACTATGGTAAATGCATACAATTCTGAGAAAATAAAGGAACAAAATGGTTTAGATAAATGAGAGATCTGAATTATCAGGAAATGGATTTTTTTTAAACATTAAATCCAATTAAACAGAATACAACTAACTGAAACTTTAACTAGAACTTTTTTGACCCTACATTAATTAGAAAGAGGGGAATAAAACAAGAAACTGGCCACATGGATACATTTTTTTAAACTCAATCACTTAGAGTATTTATTCTTCAGTCACTGATGCCAAAATTATTAAAACAAAAAGTTGGAAAAAACCTAAAAAGTCATCTAGTCCCACAATGAGCAGCATGAATTCTCTTTATAATATACTTGACAAGTGATTTGATTATCTAGTCCAAGGGTCCTTAAACTGGGGTCTTTGAACTATATTTCAGGGCATCCATGAACAGTGAAGAAACAAAAATGAAGTTAGTCAACTTGTCATTAAGTTTTCCTAGTTCATAGTGCTCACCACTTCCTTTAAGTATTCAAAAACCAAATTCTGGCAGCAGTACACAAACCAAAAACCAAACAAAATAACAGAAAAAGGGGCATTTTTGTTCAGTAGGCAAAAGAGTAACGAAAGGAAATAAGGGGGTTTGGAAGACTTAAGAAGGACACTCAGAGGTTGAGACTGTTGCTGATAGTGGCTATTCTTTGCATCTAGCCTAAAATAGTGCTAGAGAGGCCAAAACAATGGGAGCCCAGGGCAGTTCATCAAAGTATCTGTAATTCATTCACATCAGAGGAACTATAAATAAGTGAAGGTCTGAAATTAGAAAGTGAAGAAACCATTAGGTAACCTATGGGATTATACAATCAACAATTATATGTGAATTCAGAAGAATTCGGCCTCCCTCCTATAAAAGATAAATCGACTAGCTAAATGTCTCTGATTAGGCCATTCAAAGACTAGGCCCAAACTGAACTGCAAATCTGGTACCTGTCTTAGATAGTGCCCTACATTTCCAATGACAAATCTGAGAACCCAAATATAAAACTACCAAGGAGTTACATTCTACTCCAACAAAATTACTGCCAAAGAGCCTGTCTAATTAAGGGGAGAGAGGCTTATCACCAGAAAACTGGTCCCATATGTATTAGAGATAATAAATTATATATGCATAAATTATACATACATATATGCAAATATAGTTATTAGCAATGCATATATGTTTGTGTACATATAAGTCACAGCAAGTAGTGAACTGTCTAAAAGTGTAGAGGGGTTGCAATTGGCAGCAATGAAGAATTGATGAAATTAAAGATCTTTTGAAGTATTAAAGAAGCCCTCAAGGGCATCATTAATTAAGCCAAACCTGTTTTACTTTACTGCTTCTTCAACTTCCCCTCCCCCATGCAATTTGCCAAATCTACCATTACAATATATTTCTACTTAAGCAAACTTAAGTCAGACCCTTATTGGCTCTAATTTGGACTGTTGGAATAGCTTTCCAACTGGTCTCACTGATTTCTATCTCTCTATCCCCATATATCACCTTTACACTACTATCAAAAATGATTTGTTTACTACACATATCACTTTCCCCATTAAAAAACTCCACTGCTTCACTTACCTACAGAATAAAATACCAACTCTTGTACCTGAATTTCAAAGGCCCCCAAGAGCTGGTTCCAACGTCCCTTTCCAGACTAGTTTCATATTACCCCTCCTCATTCAGTTTAGATTACCCCTCCCTTCGTTTAAGCCAAACTAGATTAGCCTTCCCAGATCTTTCCTCTTTTGTTACTAACAGTTCATTAGCAATCATTGAGCCTAGAACACACCTTTCCCTTCTTTCAAGGCCTAGTTCAAAACATCAGCTACACCATTAGCCTTCTTCCCCGATTCCAACTCCACAATTAAAAGGTCAAACATATTATTTAGAGCTGTAAAATACCAGAAAGATCATATCCTCTATGTCTCCCTTTTACAGATGAGGAAAGAAAATGAGTTAAATGACTTGCCCAAATTGATCACACAATAATAAGAAGTATATCTGAAAGAAATCTGAACCCAGGTCTTCTCATACTCCAAATCCAGTGTTTGTTACACTTTGAACATTTTGGTTAAACTTCACCTTGTGAGAAGATGCTTTGTATTGATCAGGTGTAATTTATAGGGAAGTTTTAGCCTTAATTTAAGGCCATCTAGCCTTGGGAGTGCTGTAGTTCCACAAACAATGCTGGCTGTCAGATAACAATTTGCTAGTAATAACAAAAGTTTCTGAGACAATAATAAGGGGCAAACCAGACCACTCCTCAACTCCACCTCTAAGTCATAAAATTAGCATATCGGTGACAATAAGCATCTAATTTCTGTATCTTTTCCCTATAAATTTATCTCCTTGCTCCTGGTTCTTTGCTAAAAATCTTTTGGAATTTAGACCACTTTAGTTGGCATTAACAATTATAATAAACTTTGCCCCCTGACTTGGAAATGGATTCAAGCCTGCAAATTCTTATGAGACATCTCCTGACACAGGTCTACAATCCCAATCTTTTGGGATCTCCTTTGAATCTCAACAATGTCATGCTTCTGTGTACATGTGGCACCCCAATCAGGTCATAAACTCTGAGACAAGCACAGTGATTTAAGGCACAGCAGGTATATACTAAACTTTAAACTAAAAATAAAATTTAATAAATGTGTTTCGAATTGAATTCATTATCATTAGTACTATGCCATGTAATCTTTTTTAAGAAAAACTCATGTTCAGAATAATGAGATCCTAACTCATCAAGTACAGATTAAATTGTGTTCAGCATACTCTTGTTATTAAGGCAGAGAAGTATACAAATATGTTTAGGGAAAAAAAATGTTAATGGTTCAAACAAATCTCTAGTTAATGTTAAATCAGTCAGAATATTCCATTCCCCAAATATTTCAATTAGCTGAGATTTTACCATACTAGTCAAAATAAGTGTTAAAAATTACAAATCCATTCAATAGTAATATATTACCCAGTTAACATAATAGTAGTACCAGAAAGATGACCAAATATATAAAACAAAGTGAATAAATTTAGTTCCATATTTTCCAACAATTTAAAATCTTGGTTTCACTGAAAGATAGGATATGACGTCCAACAATTCAAATCCTATAAAACTTGACTATAAAATCAAGAATTTCATTAAAAAGGATCTACGCATCTCCATTTAGGTCATACAGATGTGTCCTATAATTTGATTGTTTCTTGCTTATATGTATTTTAGCTCATTAAAAATGAAAAGCAACATGATTACATATACCTTTTGACAGTTTTAGTACCCTGGTCTTCTCAAGGTTTCATAGTTTTAGACATACAAATTGGAATATGGGGACTTTCATTCATAAGATGGCATGGCATTTTGCAAAGAGGCCTAGACCAAGAATCAGGACATTTATTCACATTGGAATCTCTGCTCTCAATCTTTTTGACTGTGGACAAGTCACTTAAGCTCTCTGTGGTACAGCTTCCTCATGTATAAAATGGGAAAGATAATATGTGCACACATGAACTCAGTGTCTTGTCAACGGCTATCCCCCATGCCAAAAACACCCTCCCACTTTATTTCTACCTTTTGGAAATTCTGGTATTCTTCCCGTCTCAGATGAAGTATCAATTTCTATGTCAAATCTTTCCTGATCTTCCCCAACTACTGGTAAAAAGTAAACACTCCCTAGACAATCTTATATTCCTTTTATATATATATATATATATATATATATATATATATATATATATATATATATATATATATTATGTACATAGTTATGTATGTATGCTACTTCCTCATTAAATTTTAATCACCAAGGAGTCACCATATCACTTTTTGTCACAGTATCCATAGCAATTAGCATAGGCCTGCTACATAAGAACTTAATACACATTCACTGATCTATTAGATTGATATACAGAGTGTATCAAAAGTATTAGTGCAAATTTAAATTTTAGCAGCTTGAGACCAGATCTGTTCTGTAAACAGACCACCACTAGTGAGAGATTCATCTGGATTAGACCATGACCCAGGGGTACTATAATTTTTCACCCACTGACTACGCAGGCAAGAGGCTAAGGGGGTCTTTTCTCTTCCATGTATGCAGTGAGGGATTTCTCCCCATAGAAGAGGAAAGTACTTTTTTTTAATCTTGAAACACTCTCTAAATGTGAGTTGTCATAGTATATAATGTTTTAAAGTTCTCAAATCACATTGCTCACAACAACCCTACACTACAGTAAGTACTGTACCCATTTTATAATCAATTCATCAACAAGTATTCATTAAGCACTTACTCTGTATCAGGTCTGATGCAAAGTACATGCATATATTATGCAAGGGATGCAAAGTCTCTGCTCTCAAGGATTCTAAAAGAGTAGAACACTGAGATTCACATAGGTAAAGGTATTTGCTGCAAATCATAGAGAAAACCAGTACCTGTCAGAGCACTATTTTAAAAGTCTGGCCTCCTGCCTCCAGGGCCAGTCCATCTTAATTCTACTACATCATCCTATCTCTCCACAAGGATGTTTCCAGTGAAGATGCATGCATCCATATAGTGTTCTGGTTGGTTTTCTGGAGGTCTCTGGACCAGTCATTGTTTCAGTTGATTAATCAACACAAGAATAGCCAGGGATAAAGTTCAAATTCTTTATTATCTCCTTCAAAGTTTAGTTTCCTTGGCTGGGGCTTCGGCTAGCTTTCTGGAGGACCTCCAGACAGGTCTTAGTCTCAGTGGTGGAAGTGCAGGAGGCCAGCCACCACAGTGGTGTGAGATGGAGGGAATCTGTCTCCTTGGCTCCAAGAGCTTGTGTTCCTGCCTCCAGTCTTCTATCTTCTCCTAGTCTGTCTCCGAGCCACTTGTCCTCTGCCTTCTCTGGCTCTCTGACTATAGCAAAATTTGTCCCAGCTTTATAGGCTCTATTTTACTTACATCATAGTAGGTGTGTATCTTGTAGAATATGTGCTAATCTTATAGAACTACATTAAGTACTAAGTTCATGTACTGAACTAGAGAACTATTAAGCACCATGCTAAACTAGATAATCATTGTCTTATCAATTCCATTGAGTTAGCACCTTGTAAGAATCCTTGTTTCAAGTACAGAGTTCTGGTCTATAACACATCCATACAGTATCATTGGTAATGTGTTCCGCACCCCTCCCCTTCCCTTCCTTCCTTCCTTCCTTCCCCCCCCCCGCCCCCCCGCCCCCCCCCCCCCCGCCCCCCCCCCCCCCCCCCCCCCGCCCCCCCCCCCCCCCCCCCCCCCCCGTGTGCCATAACATTCAACCTTGTGCATGCCTATGAGTAAAGTATATATCAAAGATAATCCTTAAAGATACATAACCCTGTACACAGTAAATACTTGAGAATTTTAAACAGATATATAAGTCCAAAGCATTGTTAAGAATAGAAAAATCTTAAATTCTAAATATAAAATCTACTACTCATGAGTCATGCAAATGCATACCTTTTGCTTAAGAATGAGCCTTTTATTTCTATGAAAATACATTTTTATAGCCAAAAAAAGATATTTAATGAATATCTTAGTTCAGTTCATATTTACCAAATAGCTATTTTAATTGTTTTAAGCTTCTAACTATAAAACTTTTAGATGCAGCTAAAGTTTGAGTGATTTCCAAAGAGCAAAAAAGGTAATCTTACTTACAAAATACAATCTAGTAAATAGGATGGGAAGCATGCAGGAGCTTACCTTGAAACTACTGATACTACAACTTTTTAGTGAACTCTTTACACCATGGATAAGTATCATTCAATTGCTCTTTCTTTTTAACTTAAAACAATTTCCATAGACTATCTTCCAAAATAACATTTTGTGTGATTTCTTTTCTAGTGTAGGTAGAGCTGTCTTTTCATTATTTTTGGTTGGTGACATTTCTTCTTATGAATTTAAAAACCACATAAAATCAATATTACCTAGATTGGAAAAAGGAGGCTAAAAGAAATAAAGAAAAATAAGTATCCAAACTATCTGAACATACCAGATCATTATAGGATTGTGATTTTCATAATATAGCATAGGTCCTCCCAAAAGCTTTTGTGGATTAATGAAATTATCTTCCTAGGGAAGAGGGGTGGATCAGGGAGTATTTGGCATGGCTGAATGGAGTTTGGGGTCAAGAGAAGATGAGATCTGGCAGCTTCATAGTTTTGAGACACTGGAAGATGGGCAAAGTTTAGAAAAGACATAGTATTCAAGGAAGACCAGATAGATACTCTATAGGCAGACCCTCACCAGTGACAGGATCATTTGGATCAAAGAATGACCCACAAGTAATATTACTAGCAACATAGGCAAGAAGCTGAGAGTATCTTCTCTCTTTCATGTATACAGACAAGGCTTTTTCTCTCTAGGGCTTCCTTCATCTGTAATATAGATTTTTCATGTTCACTATGCAGTGGTAAATTTTTTAATTGGTCTTTTAATATAAAGAATTCTTTTTCCACTGTTTTGAATATAACTGTAAATATCCCTAGATTTTTCTAAGGGGGAGGGAGGGAAGAAGGGGAAAAGAAACAGTTCTGAAGTGATTTCATATAAGCAAGGACCTTACACATTTTGGGTACCCAGCTGGTCAAAAAGTAAAACACCAGGGCACATTTTATGAGCAATTTATCCTGTATTTTCACAGCTAAACTCCCAAAGATAAAATTAGAATGGGACCAGGGACTTTTTTCCTCATAGTCCCTCAAACTGAATCATTACTATTGGTTATAATCTCCTCAAAGGCTTCCCCAAAGCTATTACCTTCAGTAATAATAAAAATAGCTAGCTTTTGTATAGCATTTAAACTTTGTAAAGGACTCCATATATATATCATCTCATTTGATCCCTACAACAAATCCTGTAAGACAGGTGTTAACCTATTTTACAGAAGAAGAAACTAATGTTGAAAAGTTAAAATGACTAAATTTGAATTTGGATATTCTAACCTCCAAGGTAAGAGTTTTATGTACTGTGCCACTAAATTCTGAAGAGAGGAATAGAAAGGGAAGTGAAGGCAAAAGATTGAAGGAGAAAGTCTTCCCCAAATGACCCAATAGATGGAGATAAGACTATGAGGCTTTATGATTTACAAAACATTTTCTCACAACATCACTATTAGGTATCCAAAGGTTAGATGGGGAAGGAAAAGTGAAATAATTTATCCAATTTCACATGCCTAGTGTTAGAAACAGGCATGTCATTTTTCTAACTGGGAAAGGAAAGAATGAGAAAGGTTTAGACTTATTGGCCATTACAATGTCACTGTGAGCTAACCAACTATACCAACCTTTCCCATAAGAAAAGGTAGCAACTGTCAGAAAAGTCTATGGTGCCAAATCTTGACCCTATTAGGTTATAGAATAACATTTTGATATTTACCACATGATGGGTGTATTTTCTTTTTTAAATTATGGGACATAGCGTCTGAAAAGCCATTTCCCCTCTTCATATACAGTTATTTGTAGGAACTATGATCTAACAATCTGATTGAACACAGGGATGTGGAGGAAGCAAAAGAATCATGAAAAGATAGATATCATTTATTAGTCCCAACATAGGACTGTTATCCCCCTTCTACCAATAAACGCATCAGTTACCAAGGTGAGTTCTAGATCTACAATGACTTTCCCATCTCCCCTCTCTTCTCTGATCCCATTCCTGCCGCTTTTGTTTGAGCCCTCCATATGCTGCTGCCTAATCTACATCAGTAATTTCCTAACACGTGGTTCAGAGTCCATTCTCTCCCCTTTCTAAACCATTCCTCACACAACTGCTAAACATTATCTTTAGGCATATATCTGCTCTTGGGAAGCCCAGTCAGATGAAACAATTTTCTTCCCTCAGTCCTCCAATAGTCCTAGACAGTAAGAAAGTGCATGTTATCCCAAAGTCATCACAACAGCAGGCTCCTATTGCCCTATCACCCTTCTTGGGGGCTGCCTGTCAGTCCCCATGGGAGCCAAGGTCAAATATTCTGCACAACATCTCTAACCAGTTTTCATCTTGCCTTTGCTTGCAGACTTGGGGAGGGGCTGGAAACTCACTGCCCTCTCTCCACTTAACCTCCCCCTTCTTCTGAACTAATTTAGCTAGCACTATTTTCTTAGAAAGTTTTTCCTTACACAAGCCTAAATCTGACCCTCTTTTTAATTTTCATCCACTGTTAATTTTGTCCCCTTGGAAGAAGTAAAATAAGGCAAATCCCTCTTTGGAGGAAAAGCCTTTCAAATACTTAAAGAAAGCTATCACCCAGACTCTGCCATTTATTAGCTAGAGACTCTTGGAAAAATGGCATCTAGAAAGTGTAATAATAAAAAAACATTTATTTAGTGCTTTGTGATTTACAAAACATTTTCTCACAGCATCACTATTAGGTATCCAAAGGTTAGATAGGAAAGGAAAGGTGAAATAATTTATCCAATTTCACATGCTAAGTGTTAGAAACAGGAATCTAACACCTTCTGACTCCAAATACTATTATCTTTCCACTCAAAATAATGCTAGTTATTAAGCTATTAGCAACTTAGTTTAAATTAGTTCCAAAGGATTAAAAGTTTTGCAAGGATCTCAGGAATGGGATATTGGATTACTAAATGTCGGCAGGTGAAGATGGCAATAATAGTTTAGAACATAGGGTCAATTGGATACATGCGTAGGGCACTGTGGTGGGGGGCTTGGGCAGCTGTCACATTTTATGAACACCTTAGGGTACTGAAATGGAGCAGTAAAAAAAAAAAACAAGTGGGACAGATGGAAAACACAGTCTACTTCACAATTTTTCCTGCTAACAAACATATGGACTTGGAATAGCTGCTAGAAAGTTATAGAATGAATTTTCTACAATGGCTTTTAGCCAAAAGCAATACAATTCTGACCTAAAAGATATGTTTTCATTATAGCTTTTTGATTTATTTTTCTAAAACACAAAAGAATACACACTGGACAGTTATGTATCAACCAATACAGATGAATTAAGAATTAGGCCAAAATGAGCCTTCACAGAAAGCCTCAAGAAAGGTTTAATTGTTTTTATAATTTAGGAATATTTGTTTGAGCCATTTGAAAGGAAGTGTTTGAACAACAAACCATGCCATCATACTAATATAAAATGTTTTAGTCTTTCCTACAACAGAGGATCATAGAAGTAGAGATGGCAGGGAGATCTCAGAGCCATCTAATCATTCATTTTACAGGAGGGGTCTGAAGACCAGACAAGTTAAATGCCATTGAAGAAGGGACCCTGAAACTCTAAAAATCCTTTGAAGGAGAAAATCTCCTTCAACCCTGCCTCAGTGAGGGACCCTACCAAAGGGAAAGCAAACAAAACAGTTTGCTATCTAGCAAAAAGAATTCCAATCCTATTGAATTGAAGAAACTCCCTGAATTCTATTCAAATTCCAGCTCAAGCTGAAACCCAGCCAATAGATGAGCCAACTTGGGACTCCACCCACGAGCCCCCTTCAGCTTATATCCAAAGCTCCTATTATAAAAAAGCCAAACTAAAATCCTCTCTTTGCAGATGTTCCAAACATGCCATGCTAAGCTATGCCATGCCATCCCAAGGAAACATATGCCCACTCCCTAACAAGATCTTATGCCTCTCTGTCAGGATTTCTAACCTTACATCCCAAATCCCTATAGTAAATCTTTTATCAATCTAGGTTTTCAGGTCTGTAAATTCCTTTACAGAGAATCTCTGTGCAGCCAGAAGGGAGTTCCCCAAAACTCCCTACCCTTGTGCCAAATCCCAAGGGGGTACAGGGGAGCCAAACCTCTCCATTTGGTTCCCTGAATCCCGAATCTGCCACTAGACCTTATCATTTAACTCCCTGAGCACCAGAAACCCTTATCTCATTTTGGTTCCCTAAATCTAGACCTTATCATTTGGCTCCCTACTAAAGGGAACCCCAAAACCTAAACTTCATCAACATGACCAAGATCATGAAGATACTAAATTCAGAGCTGAGATCTGAACCCAGGCCTTGATACTAGTGTCAATGCCTTTCCACTCTAATATACTGCCTTATATATATTTTAAAACTACCAAAAAAGAAAAAAAAAGAAAAAGAATATTTTAAGGTTTCACTTATTTTTTATTTTTTCATTTTTTTGCCTATTTTTCTTTCTTTTTTATTAGTCTTTCTATCCTATCCACAAACTGTTTTTTTTATCATTTAATCAATACTATGACATCAACTGTTTTTAGTCCCAAGATATTATTACTTTTGTAATAATATAACTGACAAGATAATGCTATTTTAATTGCATTGTTTTTCCAACAGCAATGATCAATTGGTGCTAATCTATCCAAACCTTCTTTTACATAGTTTCCATTTCCATACTCCACCAGTGGCAGAAGCTAGAATGCTTTCTGTAGCCATAAAATAATAACATTTTCAATGTATTTTCATTTTCAAAGCATTTCCACACTCATTTTCTAGGCAGAGCAAACTGTTATTCCACTTTTAAAATGGGGAAAATGAAGCTCAGAGATAAGGTCAAGCGACTCTACCTAGGCCATTTGGGCAGAAAACATATGAGGCAGGACTAGAACCCTCAGTTCCTTGAAGAATCTAATGCTCTTTCTACTAACATCATGCTCACTACTCAGCTTCTCTTTGCTTTACAAATGTTTTCAAGAGTGTTCTTATGCCCACTGATACTTAGCCTTAATCACTGAATGGTGCAGCTTCAGTCAAACTGAGACTTGTTGAAGACTAGTTTAAAAAGGTCAAGATTTCCCCACCTTTTCCAATTGTCCTGATCTATGTCTGGCCACTGGACCCAGATGGTTCTGGAGGGGAAAGTGAGGCAGGTGACTGTCCAAACCTCCCTCATTTAAATCCAATTCACTTGCATGTCATGATATCATCCCACTGATGTCATGGTTCTCTTCAAGAATGAAGAACAAACATCAACAACATCAACAATAACAATAAACTGAAGAATTCTGCTAAAGCACATTATTATATATAAAATGCATTTCATGGTCTCTAATAAAATTCTGCCTCACAGAGAAGATGGCACTGGAGCTAAGCTCTGAAGGAAGACTTCAACAGGTGGAAATATAAGGGGTTCCTCTTCTGAGCAGAAAACACTATAAGGAGGAGGAAAGTAACTTGGGAAATATGAAGTCACTGTTTTGAAGGAGCAAAGAATATGTGAGAAGGGTATGAAATAAGACTATAAAGATTATTTGGAACTAGATTAGGAAGAACCTTAAATGCTGAATATAAGAGTTAAAAGTTAATTCTATAAGCAACTGAGACCACAACCTAATTGGCTAAAAAGCTAAAGCTTAGGAAAGCCAAGAACCTGAATTAAAGGGGTAGCAGTGAGTAGAAAGGAGGAGTTAGATATGAGATGTTGCTAAGGAAGAATCAATAGCTATTTTTTTAGGAAGTGAGGTGTTCCAAAATGGAAGAAAACTGCAGTCGTAGGACTGAAATAATATTACCTTTACTGGAAAAAGGGAAGTTTAAAAAAGCAAGATAGTGTTTTTTGTTATTCTTTTATTGCATAATTTTTCCTCTGACTTACAGCTGAAATCTTAAATTGCTGTCTGCCCATCAGAATGCAAGATCCTTAAGAACAGGGACTGTCTTACTTTTCCATTCCTTTCCCATGCACTTTGCACAGTAAGCACTTAAATGCTTTTACAATCATTCATCTATTTTTTTTTTAAGGGGTGGGGCAGAAGTTCCTGGAAATACTCTGAATAGAAGGTCAGAGCTCCAGAATTCAAGACTAAGAAGTCATCTGCATAAGAAATGATAATTGAAGTAATGGTAGTAGATGAGACCACCAAGGAAAAGATGAGATTCTGAAGCCAGATATTTAGGAATGGAAGAAAACGGTATCAGCAAAGGAAACCAAGAAGATAGACCAGGAAATACCATCACAGAAATAAAAGGACAAAAATACCAAGATGGTACTCAACTGCACCAAACATCAAAGAAGATATTTTGGTGTTATATTTTTATGGAACTGATGAGTGAGTTCTATGTGCCTACTGGAATAGTCACTGAAATCTTTATGACTTATGATCCAGTTTCACAGGATCAATTATTTAGAGGTTGGAAGTGGCCTTGGAAGTCATTAACTCCAATAATCTTATTTTACATATGGGGAAACTGAGGCCCAAAGATATTAAATGACTTACCCTGGGTCCTAGTTTCTTAAATTGTGGGTCACAAATATAAGTACATAAGTATATATTGTATATAAAGTATACTGTATATAAGTATATATATATGTGTGTTTATACAAGTATATAAGGTCTCCTAACTGAATGTTGCAAAATTATGACATTATCAGCAAATGTTTGTTTATATACGTATTTTTATAAACTTACTTATCCAGGTCATATAAAAATTTATTAGGCAAAAAGGTGTCTTAAGAAGAAAAAGTTTCACAAGCTTTGCCATAGTTCACACAGCTAATAAATGCCTATAACAAGATTACTCAGCTCTTAATCCTATTATCTTAAATTTAAAATTACTACAGGGCTTCAGAAATCAAAGTGTTTTGAATGCTGTTTTAGGTAACCTAGATCTATGTGAAGCTCTCCAATAAGCAGTAGGAAATTAGGGGAGAACAGGCAAAAAGACTAGCTAGAGAAGATTATCCATCATCAATACAGAGTAAAGAGATGAAATCAAAAGACCAGCTAATATAATTTGAAATAAGAGCAAGGAGCCAAAACAGGAATAGGGCAAAGGAGTATCATCGAAAACAGCAGAAAGTTACTGGCCAGTATTCCTGGACTGTACAGTGTATGAAAAGGGACCAAATATAAGAAGACAGGAAAGAGGAAAAGAACCACATGTACAAAAATATTTATGGAAGTTCTTTTTGTAGTGACAAAGAATTGAAAACTAAGGAGGTGCCCTTCAACTGGTAAATGGTTGAACAAATTATTGTAAAAGATTGTAATTAAAATATAATATATTTGTATATGCATTAAGAAATAATGAAAGAGACAGTTTCAGAGAAACCTGAAAAAAACTTATATGAGCTGATACAGAGTGAAATGAGCAAAACCAGACCAATTTTTACAATAACAATATTATAAAAATAAATAACTTTCAAGGAGAGAAATTAGATTTTTGTTAACTCAAAAATTAAAAATAAACTTAAAAAATAAAATGATGGAAAGGTAGGAAAAAGGTGCTTTAAATGCCAAGGAAGAGTTGATATTTGATTCTCAATATAATGGGAGTAATATGATTAGACCTATGCTTTAGAGAAATTATTTTACTGAGTTGAAGCTGAATTGAAGATGAATTGGAGTGAGAAGAGACTTGGGATAAAAAGACCACTTAACAAAAGATCATGAAGACCTGAAGTGGGGCTGTTGCTGTGTGAGACAAGGTAATGTGTAAAAGAGCTGTTATGAAAATAGAACCACAAGATTTGGCAATAAATTGGATGTGTAAAGTGGATGAACCTGAGAAATCAAAAGATGACACTAAGGTTTAAATTAGTGAATAGGAGGTTCTTAAAGCCCTAGGCAGTAATTAAGGATATTCAAAAAGGGAGAGGGTTGGGGGACCGGGAAAGAAGAGTTCTGTCTTAAACAAGTTGAGTTTGCATTACCTCCAGGCATTCATTTTGAGAGGTTTAAAAGATAACTGGTGATGAATGACTACAGCTCAGAAGAAAGGCTAGGGATAGATACAAAACTCTAAGAATCTGCTTAGAGATAATCTTTCTATCCATATCATGATTTGATTATAAAAATATCAAGGAAAATCAAGACACAAACTTAGAAGACAACAATGTTTAAAAAAAAAAAAAAGGTAATGACCCAATATCCAGCAAGAATTCCTATAACAGTTAAAGATATAGGGGTAATAAACCAAAGATTGGGAAAAGAAATCAGAGTGATGTAAAAAAATCATGAAAAAAGAATTAACTTGGTAAGAGACACACAAAAAGTAATGAAAATAACACTTTAAAACACAGAGTTAGACTAATGGCATAAGAGGCACAAAAATACACTTAAGAAAATTACTTTAAAAGTAGAAAAGGGCATATTGAAAAGGAAGTACAACAATTCACTGAAGAATAGAACTCCTTAAAAAGCAGAATAAGCCAAATAAAAAAGAGGTACAAAATATCAATGAAGAAAACAATAATTTTTAAAACATTAGAATTGAGCAGCTGGAAGTTAATGATTCCATGAGACATCGAGATACAATTTTTTTTAAATGTCAAAAGAATGAAAAAACAGAATAAAATGTGAAATATTTCCGTGGAAAATAGATCAAGGAAAAACAATGAAGTCCTTATTGAACCTGAAAATCATAACTGCAAATACACATTATATTTCAAGAAATTATAATTGCCCTGATACCTTAGGTTCAGAGGATAAAATAGAAATTGAAATAATTTGCCATATCACCTCCTCAAAGGGATGACAAAATAAAAACTCCCAGGAATATTATGGTCAAACTCCAAAACTCCCAAATCAAAGGTAAAACATTGCATGCAGCCAAAAATATGCCATTCAAATATTGTGGGACCATAGTCAGGATCACACAAGACTTAGAAACTGCCATGTTATAAAAGAGTAGAGGGCACAGAATATGATATTCCAGAAAGCAAAGGAGCCAGGACTTCAATCAAGAATAATTTACCCAACAAAACTCAAAAGAAGCATAAAAGGTAAACATGAAAGAATAATTTCAAGGGATTCAATAAATTTAAACTATTTACATTTCTTTGTGAGAAGATGATACACATATAACTCAGGACAATTAGGAGTCTACACAGAGAGCACAGGTATGAGTTGATTATTTTAAAATCATCTTTAAAAAAAAGATGCACTGGGAAAAGGGAAAGGGAGAGGTAGAATGGGAGAGAGAGTGGCATTTAATATTAAACCTCACTCTTATCAGAACTGCTTCAAATAGGGAAGAATAAATTTATGCCCTCAGTTGGGTATAGAAATCTATCTTACCCAACAGGAAACAGGAGAGGAAGGGGAGAAGAAAGGGGAGAAAGAAGAAATGATAAAAGGGAGGTAGATTAAGGGAAACAATGATCAGAAGCAAAACAGACTTTTGAGGAGAGACAAGATACAAAGAGAGATTACAGGATAAACAAAAGAAAAACAGATAAAGGAACATATACAATCATAACTGTGAATGGGATAAGATACTCAATAAAATGGAAGTGGATAGTACAATGGATTAGAAACCAGAATCCAACAATATGTTATATGCAACCAACACACTTGAAACAGAAACACACACACACAGTTAAAATAAAGTGCTAGAATAGATTCTACTATGCTTCAGCTGAAGTTTAAAAGAAAGAGTTAAAGATCAAGATCTCAAAGAAAAAGCAAAAATAGACCTAATTAAAAGAAATAGGAAACTACTTTTTGTGGAAAAGGTACCACAATGAAGTACTATCAAAAAAAAAAAAAAAATTAAAGCTTCTCTGATAAAGGCCTAATTTCTCAAATATATAGAAAACTGAGTCAAATTTACAAAAATAAGGGCCAGTCCCCAATTGATAAATGGTCAAAATATATGAACAGGCAGTTTTCAGAAAAAGAAATCAAAGTTATCTGTAGTCAAATGCTCTAAATCACTATTGAGTAGAGAAAGGTAAATTAAAACAGCTCTTGAGGTACCAGCTTACATCTATCGGAAATGACAAATGCTGGAGAGAATAAGGGGAAAGTTATATTAATGAATTGTTGGGAGAGAGTGAACTGGTCCAATCATTCTGGACAATAATCTGGAAGTGCCCACATAGTTTTCTAAAAGTAGAAAAGGGCATATTGAAAAGGAAGTACAACAATTCACTGAAGAATAGAACTCCTTAAAAAGCAGAATAAGCCAAATAAAAAAGAGGTACAAAATATCAATGAAGAAAACAATAATTTTTTAAACATTAGAATTGAGCAGCTGGAAGTTAATGATTCCATGAGACATCAATAATCCAGTAATATCTAGCAATAACACTACTAAGTCTGTACTTCAAACAGAACAAAGAAAAAAGAAAAAGATCTCTGTTCTTGTACATCTATATGTACAAAAATATTTACAGCAGCTTTTTGTGGTGGCAAAGAATTGGAAATTAAGAAAATGCTCATCAATTGGGGCATGGCTTAACAAGTTGTGACATATGATTGTGATGGAATACTTTTTATAAGAAATGACTAGCAGGATGGTGTCAGAAATACATAGGAAGAGCTATATGAATTAATACAAAGTGAAGTCAGAAGAATCAGGAGATCATTGTACATTTATAGTAAAGGCAATATTGTAATGATGATCAAATGCAAAAGACTAAGCTACTCAGGTCAATACAAAGATCCAAGACAATTCCAAAAAACATTATGAAAAAAGGTTATCCACTCCAGAGAGGGAACTGAGAATTTTTTCACTTTGTGTGTATATGTGTGTGAGACAGACATGAGAGGCGAGAGAGAGAAACAGAGAGAGAGATGGCTAACATGGAAATGTTTTGATTTTACATATGTAATTGATAATGTTGTTTGCTTTTTTAATGGGTGAGACAGGAGAGCAGGAGAAGGAGGGAGAGAATATGGATCTCAAATTTTAAAAAGAAAAAACTATTAATCTTTTGTTTTTTAAATTAAAAAAGAACCAGACATGTTTTGCCTGAAAGAAACCCAAGTAAGATGTGTCATTTGACAAGAATTGTCTTGTGGAGGAGACATTTAACTTGCTTTGCTTGGCGTAGGATACTAGAACAAAGAGCAATATAGGTAAAGCTGCCACAAAATTGTTTAGGCTTACTTGAGGAAAAGTTTCCTAATAATAATAAATATATAAATATAAATAATAAATATAATAACAAATAATAATAAAATAATTTCATCCAAAAATGGAATGGGCTGCCTTGAAGGAGTTCCATCAATTGACCAAAAGTGGTCTTAAAAAAAAAAAAAAAAAGCCATTTGTCATAGATGGATAGGACTAAATAATCCCTAAAATCCTTTTCTAACTCTTAAATTCTGTGATTCTGTTAAATCACTTAATCTCTCTGGATTTGTTTCAATTGTAAACTAACTAAATGACCTCAGGAAAGTGTTTCTAAGTTCTTAATATGTCTATTTCTTTTATGCCATAAATTTTACTATTGCCTCACTGAAGTGTTTAAAGATACCAAACTCAACATGGTACTACTTAGTGTTGATGTCTACAATGCTTATTTAATCTGTATACTCAGGTTCCTGTCTCCATACAAGAAAAGAGTGCACAAACTTAGGACTTTCATCTCTCAATGCAAATTAAGACAGCTCTAAGATACCACTACACACCTGTCAGATTGGCTAAGATGACAGGAAAAAATAATGATGATTGTTGGAGGGGATGCAGGAAAACTGGAACATTGATGCATTGTTGGTGGAGTTGTGAACGAATCCAACCATTCTGGAGAGTGGTTTGGAACTATGCTCAAAAAGTTATCAAACTGTGCATGCCCTTTGATCCAGCAGTGTTACTACTGGGCTTATATCCCAAAGAGATGTTAAAGAAGGGAAAGGGACCTGTATGTGCCAAAATGTTTGTGGCAGCCCTGTTTGTAGTGGCTAAAAACTGGAAACTGAATGGATGCCCATCAGTTGGAGAATGGCTGAATAAATTGTGGTACATGAATATTATGGAATATTATTGTTTGGTAAGAAATGACCAATAGGATGATTTCAGAAAGGCCTGGAGAGACTTACACGAACTGATGCTGAGTGAAATGAGCAGGACCAGCAGATCATTATATACTTCAACAACAATACTATATGATGACCAGCAGTTCTGATGGACCTGGCCATCCTCAGCAACGAGATCAACCAAATCATTTCTAATGGAGCAGTAATGAACTGAACCAGCTACGCCCAGAGAAAGAACTCTGGGAGATGACTAAAAACCATTACATTGAATTCCCAATCCCTATATTTATGCACACCTGCATCTTTGATTTCCTTCACAAGCTAATTGTACAATATTTCAGAGTCTGATTCTTTTTCTACAGCAAAATAACGTTTTGGTCATGTATACTTATTGTGTATCTAATTTATATTTTAATGTATTTAAAATCTACTGGTCATCCTGCCATTTGGGGGAGGGGGTGGGGGGTAAGAGGTGAAAAATTGGAACAAGAGGTTTGGCAATTGTTAATGCTGTAAAGTTACCCATGCATATATCCTGTAAATAAAAGGCTATTAAATAAAAACAAAAAGACTTCCATCTCTCAAACTGTAGCCTTTCAACAAAAATTTCTGGCAAGACCTTGTCCTTATCAGATTTTAAGTCATGAATAGGCACGTTACATGACTGAGAAACTTGATGTTTCAGCTATTTGATATATGTCCGATTATCCCTTCCCACTTTGTCATGTACTGCTTCATGTAACTTGTACTTCATGGTTACATTTCAGTGGACTTAAGTGGCACCTAGATGCAGACTATCAAGTAATTTGAGATCCACTGTTTAAATGTATTATTCGAGGTAAAAGAAAAAGGTCAGCTCCAAATTAACAATTAGAGGACAGTTCAAAGCTTCCAAACCTTAAGTCTGCAAAAAGCAAACAACCAGATCGCACTATTGGAATAGACCTGACTCGATTACTCAGCCCCCCCGAAGGCCTGCCGGAGGGCTCCCACCTCCCAGGGTCCTTGCTCCCTCGCCTACCCCATAAAATAAAAAAAAAAAAAAAACAACCCGGGAAAGAGGGGAAGCTCCCCGAGGGCAAGGGCTGCCCCGCGTTTTCTCCGAGTCCCCAGCACTTGGGACAGTGCCTGGACGCGAGAAGCGCTCCGAAGGATCGCGGCCAGGGGCGGCAGCCGCGAGGACGGGGAGAAGGGAGAGCGCGGAGCGGCCTCGCCCCTCCCCCCCTCCCTCCAGCCCACGCTCGGTCCCAGGAGGCCCAAGGAGGCCACCCAGGCAGGGCCGGGCCGCGCAGCTCTTCCTCCTCCCTGGTTTTGCCTTCCCTTCCTCCCCTTCCTTCCGGAGCTCCCGGTCGCTTGTGGGGACTGCCGGACGGACGGACTGACTGCCGGACGGATGGATACTCACTCCGCTCCGCTTTACCCCTCGCTCCGTCGCCAAGACGGACAGGGCACGGAAGCGGGGCGGCGCGGGGCTTGCCGGGGAACTGGCGGCTAAGCTACCGCCCCTACCAAGCCCCCGGGGCAGAGGCTTCCCTAAAGGAGAGCGCGGGTCGCCGACACGGAGCGACAAGGAGAAGGAGGAGCCGCGACGGAGCCCCGCCCCCTCTACCTCTCCCTTCACGATCGCCGGCGGCTTCCAGAGGCTCCTCCTCCTTCTCCTCCTCCTCCTCTCCCTTCCCCCACGCCAGCCCTGCGGCCCGTCAGCGTGGGCGGGCGGATGCGGAGGAGGCTGACGTACGTTTCCAGCGCGGAAGAGGGGCGGGGCGACCTCCCTCTTCGCTGGTGACGTCATCCGCCTCCGGAGCCACCCCTCTTTACCCAAGCCTACCCCCATCCCCCGGTGCAATTTGGAAAAAAAAGAACAAAAAAACGAGCGGAGCTAAGATCGCCATTGGGCCAACGGGTGCAGAGCGGAGAGCAAAACCTACGCAGCTCCAGTCAGGGGGGTGGGGAAGGCAGTCGCCAACTCGGGGGGTTGAGCTCTCGTTCACCTTGTGCACGTAGGCCTTGCCTCCAGAACAACTTAACAGTTCTTGAAAATAAAAGGGTGGCGGATGAAAGGAAAGTGACGGATGACACACGGGCCCTTCTAAGCGTCTCCGCCCCCGAGTCACACGCTCCCCACCCCTCTCGATAAATAACGAGGTGCGCCGGAGCGAGGGACGGCCAGGGGAAAGGAGGGAGGAGCCCCAGAGCGGGAAAGAGCTAAGAACCGGGGGGGGGGGGGGAGGAAGGGGGGGGGCGGGGTGACAACAGGGCCTTATATTGGCGCCCGCAGAAAAAGTCCTGCAGGATCTGGAACTCTGGAATTGGGGTTCTGCGAGGAAAAAAGAAAAAAGGGAAGGCCAGAGAACAAAAGAGAAACGTAGGGAGAATGGACCGGGGTAGGAAGAGGGCTGAAAACACTGGCGGATGAGGCGGCCGACATCAGGAAAATCCGCAGTCTGCAGCTGGCAAGGCGTCCGACTCCTGTTAATAGGAAAAGAATCGGGCGGATGTAGAAAATAAATGGAGGAAGGATAACCTGCTTTAAGACGGCAGAAGAGCGCGAAGTGAATGGCGGCTGTTTTCCGGCCAATTTCAGAGACGCTACTTAAATGTGTACTGCGCGTGATTCGCTTTTCCATGGCAGAGATAATTTCAAAATACTTTTGGGGATTCTTATGTTACCAAAATTAGCCAATTTTGAGCCTGGGGGACAATAAACGTTTCTCTAAGGCCGAGTGGGCCTTCTTCAACTTTGTGGGTTTATTTTAGATGAAAAGTTCAGAGTTCAGTCTTAGTCCCCTTGAACCCCCAATTAATAAAATTCCTAATATTTAGACAGAAGTTGGGCTTTCTGCCTAATTTTGTGTTTCTTTCTATGCCTAGTTAACCCTGGACCCTTTGTGGTTAAAACAAAATTCAGTTTACTGGAAAACATTTGGGTAATGAAATAGTATATTATAATGCCTTAAAATAAACAATTATCCAAAGTAAAGTTGGGGAAAGAAATGACCTTTTCTGTTTTCTTTTTTTTTTTTAATAAGAAACTGCTCATCTATTATGAAAATACAACTTGCGTGTTCCTTTTAAATATATAATAAAATTATCATGTAATTTTCCTTTTCCTTTCCCACTCCACCCCAGAAATGGCTACTGTTAGACACAAATATGTGTGTATGTGTATGCTTTTATAAAATCATTCAATACATACTTCTATTTATCTGTTCTTTCTCTGACTGCAGATACCATCTTTCCCCATAAGTCCTGTGTAGTTAATTTGGGCATTTATAATAGTCAAAATTATTTAATTGCCTTAGAAAAATATTCCTGTTACTGAATACAACATTTTCTTTTCTTTTTTTTTTTTTATTTATTTAATAGCCTTTTATTTACAGGATTTATACATGGGTAACTTTACAGCATTAACAATTGCCAAACCTCTTGTTCCAATTTTTCACCTCTTACCCCACCCCCACCCTCCCTAGATGGCAGGATGACCAGTAGATGTTAAATATATTAAAATATAACTTAGATACACAATAAGTATACATGACCAAAATGTTATTTTGCTGTACAAAAAGAATCAGGCTCTGAATTATTGTACAATTAGCTTGTGAAGGAAATCAAAAATGCAGGTGTGCATAAATATAGGGATTGGGAATTTAATGTAATGGTTTTTAGTCATCTCCCAGAGTTCTTTTTCTGGGCATAGCTAGTTCAGTTCATTACTGCTCCATTGAAATGATTTGTTGATCAGTTGAGGATGGCCTGATCATCGAACTGGTCATCACTAGTATTGTTGTTGAAGTATATAATGATCTCCTGGTCCTGCTCATTTCACTCAGCATCAGTTCGTGTAAGTCTCTCCAGGCCTTTCTGAAATCATCCTGTTGGTCATTTCTTACAGAACAGTAATATTCCATAATTTTCATATACCACAATTTTGAATACAACATTTTCTTGGTTCTACTGATTTCATTCCATCATTTCATGCAAATATATCCATGTTTTTCTAAGATCATTGAGTTCATCTTTTTTTATAGCTCAGGAGTATTCTATCACAATAGTATATTATAATTTGTTCAGCCATTCCCCAATAGATGGACATTCCTGCCATTTTCTGTTCTTTGTCACTACAAAGAGAAATGCTATAAATATTTAAAACACATAATTCTTTTCCTTTCTCCCTAATCATCTTAGGAAACAATCCTAATAGTGGTATTGCCGGATCAAAGGGTATACATAGTTTTATAACTTTTTGAGCATAATTCCAAATTGCTCTCCAAAATGGTTGGGTCAGTTCACAATCTACCAATAATGAATTAGTGTCCCATTTTTTCCATATCCCTTTCACCACTGTTGCTTTCCCCTTTAATTATTTTAGCCAATCTGATAGTTATAAAATGATATCTCGAGGTTGATTTAATTTGTATTTCTCTATTCTGTTCCCACGGTTTTCTTTGTGTAGATGGCTCTCTTCATCACTGAATAAGTGGATCTGGTTTGAATCATCTCATTATTGAAGAGAGCCATATCCATCAGAACTGATCATCGTATAGTCTTGTTGCCATGTACAATGATCTCCTGGTTCTGCTCATTTCACTTACCATCAGTTCACTTAAGTCTCTCCAGACCTCTCTGAAAGCATCTTGTTGGTCGTTTGGCTATACATTGGCTACACAGCCAGTGACGGTCTTTGATATCTCCTTTCTTGTCATAACTCAGTCCTTCCTTTGCTTCTCAACTGGTTCTAGGATAGCTTCTTCCTTTTATACAAATTCCTAGAGCTATGACCTAGCCTCTCACTTTGATTAATTCAGAGAGGTGAATAGGCCCAGTTCACTCAATTCTCTTTGTATGGTTCAATCAAAAAGCATTTTTTCCCAACAAAGGTAATCACTTTTAAGAGCTAAAATAATCAACCGAGTCTCACCCTTCTACCTATTACCTCGTGGGTTAAAGTCAATTTATATATTCACTCTCCAAGAAATTCAGACACCCATAGGTTAAATATGGCTCAAAGAAGATCACACAGCTAGTTAATGCTATAACCAGAACCACCACCTAGGTCTGCTGACTCCCAGTTCAATGTTCTTTTATTCTCCCACTAGGCTACCATAAAAGAAATCTATCATTAGAGGTATCTGGAGGTATTTTAATGCTCAATAATTCACCCATTAAAAGAGAAGAAACTAAAAGCAATGTGTAACACAAAAGAAGGTCAAACCTCACTTCTGAGCAAAAAATAGTTATTAGTGCTCAAAAAAAAGAAATTAAGATTATGGTAGGTATAGTTTAAACTTAGAAACTCTAAAGTAATAATTGCAAGTATTGTACAACTAATGTTTACCCATCATTTCTACATACTCTGATAGCAATGGCTATTGAATGTCCAATAATTCATTGCAAAGCTATTAAGCTTGGAACTGAAAAGGGATGATTACAGTATATGCTATTGTAATGGCAAAGCTAGGCTGCCAAAACCACCAGAACATACA
The DNA here is from genome assembly GCF_902635505.1 of Sarcophilus harrisii. Classification (NCBI taxonomy): domain Eukaryota; kingdom Metazoa; phylum Chordata; class Mammalia; order Dasyuromorphia; family Dasyuridae; genus Sarcophilus; species Sarcophilus harrisii. The sequence goes on along the minus strand of NC_045426.1, from coordinate 172,785,066 downwards.
CAACAATTAAGGAAAAGTATTTAATAGGTTGCAAAAACATATCAAAAATACTATGAAATTAATCTAACAAAATCTGGCCACTACTTTTGCTTCATTGTGAACAAATAACTGGGGCTACTTCTAAGGTCCATCACTGGGATAACATTATTTTAATTATAATCATTGATATTATTTACCAAAAGAAAAAAATTCAAAATCATGTTTAGTAAGTAATTTTATTAGACTAGACACTTTAAAATATCTGTAACTAAATAGAGATTCTGTTATCTTTTCTAAACTTCCATTCTTTTTGTCTTCTCTCTCTCCTTTCCTATTTACTCCTCTTTACTCCATCTTTCCTGTCAACATTCTTTCCCTTTTTGTAGGGTAAGAACCCAACCCATCTTTGTCTGACTTATATCAAGTAAAACTGTGAGGAATTGCAATACTATTTATTTGGGATTGATAAGGGAACTGTGTCCTAATCATCTTTCCTTAATTGGTATTCTAGTCCAAACATTACATCAGCTAAGCCAGAAGTTTGGCCTTTGGGTGACAAATAGGATGTTCTAGTTTGAATGTGGAAGACCCAAAGACCACAGGTTGGTAAGAAGCATGAACTGAAAAGCAATATATAGTGATAAACAGAACTAATTAGAAAAGGAAGCTATCTAAATTAATCAGACCATATCTCAATATGAACAGATGGGCACAATTCTGGGCACCAATATAGTATGCATACATGTCCATATCTTTGTGAAAGTCATTGTTAGATCTATTTGTGAAAGAGCAAAAATAAAATTCACTATATGTTATAGGCTTTAAAAATCACATACCAAGAAAGAGCAAAAAACTATTGGTTTGGCAATCAGGAAGAATAATATTTTTATGTATTGTCCCTTCATCCCACTCAAACTGCCACACTTTAGCATCAATCTTCATCACCTTCTCTTGCCTGGATTATTGCAATAGTCTCCTAAGTAAACCTCTGGCATTATATCTCTCTGTCCTCCACTTAACTGCCACAATAATCTTTAATAAAACATAGGTCTGACATAAAAGACAAGTCTGCCCACATCACCATTCTGCTCAAAAAGCTTCAAGGGATCCCTATTACCTGTGGAATTAAATGCAAATCCAAATTTAGCATTTAAAGGAAAGCCTGAACAATCTTGCACTCTTGCCAACCTTTTCAATGTATTTTGCTTTCCTTGAAGTCATCAAATGTGATAGATTTGCAACTCATTTAGCATAGTGCCTGGTACATAGTGGGCATTATACATAAATCTTTATTCTCTCTTTTCTTGACCCACTCTCTCCCCTTCCCTTCATGTACCCTCTGCCCCTGACAAACTGTTTCCTGAAAACACCTACTTTGTTCTTGGCATAGGCCAGACTTTATGTTTTGAAGGAAATCTCTTTAATTCTGCCTTTTAGAATCAATCCCTATCTTCTTTCAAGGTTCAGCCCATTTGCCACCTTCTATAAGAAACCTTTCCTGATATTCCTGATTGTGCCTTTCTTCCTCAAATCACCATAAATACACTTAACAATTTATGTGTATTCTTTTCTCTAAGTGGAGTGTAAATTCCTTCTGGGGATGGGGATTGCTTTTGTTTCGTTTGTATAAAGCCCAGTATTTTATACCTTATAGATGCTTAATAAATCCTTGTTGGACTGGATATTAATTAAAGACATAAGATCCATTATGACATTTTAAAAGTTTGAGAAGCATAATTTCTGTGTAGTTCAGTGGCATTTTTTAATTCCAAAGACAATCATGGTAATGGGCTCATAGCTTATATGCCCTTGGAAAAGGAAGTACTTGAGAGAGTGACATCAACTTTGATAAGTTAAAAATTAATGAGAGAATGAATTACAATGAGGGACTGGAGCTATTTCAATAAATTTTTATGTCATTTACTTCTAAACTGCCCAACCTTGAGAAATGTATTCAAAGAATTTACCCCCACCCAAACCTGTGGAGAGCACAATGGGCTTCCTCACCTTAGAATAAATTCTTCGTAAGATTGGGTATGATTTGACCACTTGATTGAAGAGAAAGTTAATTCAACCTTCAGAGACTGAGAGCTTTTGAAATAAGAACTTTAGGAAAAGGGGATAACTGCATTTCCCCAAATCATTGGTTATGAATAATCATTCCTCTCACCATTAATCACATAGAGGTTTAAATTTTAAAAGACTGCTAAAAAAATTATACACATATATACACTCATATGCACACTATATATACTTATGAGGAATATGAGTAGGAAAACCAAGTTCCCAGAAAAACTCCCAACCCTCAACTTTAGGTTTTGATGTCCATGGTTTTTGCAAGGGACAGAATAAACAACATTTCCACCAACAGGTGAACTGTTCTTCGGGGCTTCTGCACTTTCTAGCTAGATAAAGCCTCTTAGAAGTGTTAAGCTCTTTCAGTAAAATAGCAGCATTTTGTTTTTTATTGACAATCTGCTGCTCTTTTCTCTGTACCAAGAGGAGTTTCTCCTCTTCCAATCAGATAAACCAGTAAAAGGCAATTCAGTCAAATAGAATGTTCTCCTCCCTCAAGCTATAGATAGTACTTGAGTAAGGCCGACAAACCCAGCCTATTCTTCAGGCTATAAAAGATTCTGCTTTCTTCCAATCAGCTCCCAGCATCAGGAATCTTTTCTAATCAAATAAGCTCTCTGATCAGCCCTAATTACCTATCTTCAGTTGTCTTTCAAATAGTAGATGGCCCTGAAGAACTAGGCAGACAAACCTAGAAGGCATCTCACCCACACTACAAGATTCTTTATTCCTCCAATCAGCTCCCAGCATCAGAGACTTTCATTCATCAGCTCTCAGCAACAAAGCTTATCTTCTTTATGTCATTCCCAATCACTCATTAATGGGAGTAGAAGAAGTATATAATTCAAATTGTACTTTCTCAACTGTTCAGTTACTCTTCCTTTCTTCTCCCTCAGGCTTGGTTTGATCATTTTAGCTTCTGTGTTTCTTTCTTTAGTCTATGACTTATTTGTTTTCTCAGTAAGTTCCTAGTTATCAGTCTGCTTATGTTTAGTTCCTAGTTATCAGAATGCTTGTGTTTAGTCTCCATTTTCTCCTTTTTCAAAGTAAAACCTCCTGGTCTGAAGTAACTCAAACCATATGATGGGAACAACTTAGTCATGCAATGGATAGTGTGCTACTCCTGAGGTCAGAAAGAATTACCTTTTTGAGTTCATATCTGGTCTCATAGACCAGTTGTGTGATGAGCAAGTCACTTAACCCTGTTTCCTCAATTCCTCATCTATAAAATGAACTGGAGAAGGAAATGGGAAACCATTTCACTATTTTTGCCAAGAAAACTCCAAATGTCTAAAACTCCAAAGGGTTGGACATGACTGAAACAACTGATCATAAGGTTGTTACCTTATAATAGGACACATCAAATCTATAATTTTATGAAGTGTAAAACATATAGTTATTATACAATAGTCTCAGTCCCTAAGACAGTTTTTGATACAGAGTTTGCAAGCAATAAATTCCAAAGACTAGAAAATAGTCATATTCAATTTAGCTTATAGAAAACTATGGTCTGTAGGCATCATTATCTCAATCAGTCTTCCTCTCAAATGCAAATACTTTCTCAAAACAATTATTGGAAGGACTGGTTTTTCTCAGGTCCTCAGTCCAGTCACAAACTTCTTTTCTTAAAGGAATGTCTTTTTTCTGTCCACATGAGGAAGAGGCAGTACTTTCTGGTAGTAAGATTATAGGCACATTAGAATAAAGGTCAAAATTAATACCAAAGTAGAAGAAACAATAAAAATCAGAAGACACTAAAGGTAACAAGTCTTCCAACCTGACCTGTTTAATGAAAAATTGGAAATAGATGAAGTAAAATCTTTGCAATAGACCTATCATTGTTTCATATATGAGCAATTATCAATGTAAGTCCTGTCCCAAGACCCATTGGTATTCTCTCTCTTTAAAGGTAAATGTAAATGTCTTGTCCTGCATGAAGGGCAAAGATGAGTTGGCTCAAGGTGAGGAATGAAAGCTTCAGTTCTCAGGAAGTGCTTCTTTGGGACTCTTCAGGTCCTAGAACTGAACAAGCTTCAAGTCTTCTCTGAGTATTGAGTTGTCTTGGCTAGTTTGGTTTCCATTTTCAAGAGAAAAAATAGAAAAGGTCAACTTCTCTTCAAATTGCTAAAGGAAGAGATTCTGAAAAGACTAAGAAGAATTAACAGTTGCTATCATGTCCCTATATCCAGTTTGTTATTCTAGAAATTTCAGAGAGTTGTCCCTTTGGGTGAGATCTAGGCCTTTTTCTTGATTGAGTTAAGTGAACTTGTTCCTAATGGGAAAACTCCTTCATTCAGTATATAAAGAAAGTGGTATATAGATATATAGATATTCAGTATATAAAAAAAGATATGACAGAGCAATCAGAAATTAGAGGTATTAGGAGTCTTACAAGGTGCTAAGTAAGTGGAATTGAGGAGACAGTGGTTAAATCTAGTTTAGCAATGATTTAATCCTACAACAAATAATGGTTTCCTAGTGATATAATGATTGGTGTATACTCAGTGTGGGACATATAAGGAGGAGCTCTCAGGGCCAGGAAGGACAAATGCACTAGAAGCTCTCAGAGCCTCAGCCAGGATTCAGTTGGGGAGATTCAGAAGTCAGAGAAGGCAGTCGGGCAGAACTAAGGAGGACAGAGAAGTGGTGGCAGGCTGTCCTGTGGAGAACACGGAAACCAAGATCCGGAAGGCCTCCAGAAAGCTAGCCAAGCCCCAAGTGAAGGAAGGAAACAAGACTTTGAAGGAGACAATAAAGGATTTGGACTTTAATCCCTCACTGCATTTGGGATGATTACACTAAACTGAAACTAAGGCTGCTCCCAGAAGCCCCCAAAGAAACCTGCTCCTAGAGAACATTATATTTAGAGAAGAATATTACAAGATGGAACCTGATTATATTCCCTATATTAAGGGTCCTTAAAACTCTTCCCACTTATGACTCCTTTTCACCCAAGAAATTTTTATGTGACCCTGAGTATATATAGATATGTAGAATACAAATCAAACATTTAGAGATAATAATCATGATTTCATGACCCCTACATTCTGTTATGTGTTATAAACCACAGTTTAAGAAGTTGGGTCCTAAATGAACAATATTTAATGTATCAACCAAAATTCTATTCTATCTTCTCTCCTTCTTAGGAGAGCAAAATGGTAGCCTCCAGTCCCAATCACCTGCTTGAATACTTGGAAAAATGAATGTTTCCCTTGGAGAGATATCTATTCTGCTTCCTTTTGAGTCACACAAGACAATGAACTCACCACATGACCTCTCTCTACATATGAAGCTCACCATTCCATTCATTATACCAGTATGAAACAAATTCTCATTTTACCTTCCATTTTACTCCTTCTGGCCATTTACAATTACATAGGAATTGACTTGCCTCCAACCAAGGACCTTCAGCACATACAAAACTTTACAAGAACACACAGTTAATACATTCTGGAACAATTCCATTTAAGACCAAACCTCTCCTCATTCATCAATGACTAATATATTTAGATCCACTCCATCCTAGTGTTTCTGAACCCCCAGCTGCCATTGTTCAAAACCTATTCTTCATGCTCAAGTAACCTCTCCCATCCCTCTCAACCCTACTTTCTCCCATCTCCACTTTTAACATTCTTCTTTAAAGTTGTTTTACTCTGTAGAATGTCTATATCTTAGACAAAAAATTAGATTTCATCTTGAATCTATTGGGGATGAGAAAGAAAGCAAGTTCAATTGCATTTGAAAAACAACAGCCCACCATATTTAACAATACCAACCTCTCCCTGACATAAAAATCCCATCTTTTAACACCAGTATACTTACCGTAATGCTATGTGGTTGTGAATTAGAGACACCTAATTTCTTTTTAAAATTATTTTAATAATAATAATTTTTATTTTCAAAATACATGCAAAGATAACTTTCAAATTTACCTTGCAAAACCTTGTATTCCAAATTTTTCTCCTTCTCTTCCCTCTCCCCTCCTGCAAATAATCCAATATAGGTTGAGCATATGCAATTCTTCTAAACATAAGGAAACTTAATTTCTAAGAAATCAAAATTATGGGTAACTAAAAGGGCAATGATGAGAAATGAGCTGGGCCTATTATCAATGATGATGAGCTCAAGAAGAAGAATGTTGTTGTTCATTCATTTTCAAAAAGGATCAATGATATAATGGATGATTTCTTGACTTGGGCATGAATGGATTTAAGTGAGGCAGAGTTGCACAAAGTCTTCATTCTTGCTCTCTCTTCCAGAATCATCAAAATCCAGTGGCAAGACAAAAGTCAAGATGACTAGCAATGGTCCAGGATGCAGACATCTTTGATGTCTGATCAAGCTCTAAGCACTTCACAATGCCTGCTTCAGCTGCTTTCATGACTGTTGGAACCAATTGTTCTCACCCACACATTCTGCAGAAGGTAGTCTTCATATGCTTGGGGTAAACATCCAACTAAGTCATCAGTGGATTTAAGGTCCATCAGTTACCCTCAATCTGGTTTAGCCCATCTGCTGAGATGGTTTTACTAGGGTATGGCCGCTGTGCTTGCTGCAGATTCTTAGTATCACAGGTGCAAGTTGGGTGAAAGGAGGATACCAAAGGTGGATAAACAGCCCTGAGAAGGGCTTGGCAAGCCTTCATACCAAAGATAAACACCCCCTACAAAATACTTGCATACTGTTGGCTGCAAATTGCTCTAGTCATTGTGCAAAGCAATTTGGAGATATGATCAAAAAATTACTAAACTGTGTGTGCCCTCTGAGCTAACGATGTCAATTCTACACTTATGCCCCAAAGAGAAGCCTAGTATCACAAACTCCTATTTTGAGTAGGAAGGGACATTAAAAACTACATATTATATACCTTACCCACAGGTATAATGATTAGAACTGTGATGTCATTGGCATAGGAAAATCCCTCTACCAATGAAGATCAGCTCCTGCTCTGCAACCCAGAGTCTAAGGGTATTGCCTAGAGCACTAAAAGGTTAGGGTGCAGGATCAGATAGATAATTTGTATCAGAAGGAAGAACTGAACCCAAATTTTCCTGGTTTCAAAGTTAGTGCTTAATCTTCTATACTACATTACCTTTCTATACAAGAAGTAATATTATAAATATCAAAATGTTAGGGTCATACACTTGGATTTAGAAGAAGAGAGGATCTTAGAGACCGTCTAATTCAACCTTTCCATTTATAGTTTAGGAAATTTAAATTCAGAGATTAAACACAAGAAGCAATGAAGAAAAAGAGGCTATTTCCATCATCTTAATTCTGTACTCTTTCCTGAATCAGAGAAATAAAGTAAAATGTATTACCAAAGACTAATGTGATTAAAAACAAAAGTGAGTCCCTTGGCTAGTAAAAATTTAGGATATGCTCCTACAGGAAAGGACACCTCCTCCATGGAAAGGTAATCCTCCAATGGGATTGGGAGTGGGAACAGAGATAAAAGTCTCATCAAATGAGAAAGTGTGACTGATTTATGGATCAGTAACACTGGAGGGCAGTACCTCCATCTGGGAGATTATGGATCCATTGAAGCAATATGGAAACATCTTGATGATAAAATATAAGGAATGAAAATAACTACATGTGAATTATGTATAGATAAAATGCAACAGTAATTATCTATATAGATTATAGTTCTTTTATTCAATCTATATCACTTCCTAATTTAATTAAGGTTGTTGATTACATCCAACAAAGAAAAAAAGCTGGCCATATAGACCTTTTTCCAGATATTATCATGTTTTGTTATGATATTATATCATTATATCATATTATATTATTTCCATTATATTCTTCATAACAAAAAGTTATTTTCAAGAAAATAATGTATAAACTAACCAGTTAAATGATCAAGCATAAAACAGCACATAAATACTATATTTAAATGAATATAAAGAAATTTTTTAAAAATCATCAAAATTAATTTCAAGTGTTCAAACAGAATGCAATTGGGGCAAATGGTGAAGTAGACAGCAGAACAGAAAATAGACAGTTATTTGCTACACAAGATTTCTATTCCTAGAGTACAATAAATGTTTAAGCTTCAAATTGTGAAACGAAAAGTTGCTCTGAGTCTGTTCAGAGCTTCATTACAATTTATGGCTTGAATATAAGCTTTTAGGCCTTAGGAAAGGCTTTAGGAGCCCTGCCACCTTGGGCTCAGTTAAGGAGAAGGCTCAATGAATAAATGCCAGGCTGAGAGGCAAGCTGACGACATCCTCTCAGATCCCCACACTAAAAAGACAAGCTGGGATTTCCCTTCAGCTTTTGCTTGTTTGGTGCCTTTTCCCCTCTGTATTTCTCTCCAAATGCAACACAAATATCCTTTGCTTTCTAGAGTAATATACTGTATTATTTACAAAATACATTTAAAAGTTGAAGTTGCTGTTCCACACACACCCCCTCCCCATTCTTTTCCTTATCCTTCTCTTTTCCCCACACATATAAGGTGTTGGGGATCTTTCCCAGGGGAAAAAAAATCTAGTGGAACATGGACAAAGACATTAAAACTCCCTTACAAACATGTTAAAACTACCCGTATCACAGTACCCACAAAATGCACACAGATTACTGATTGATCAGTAAAAAACTGGAAATTTAAAGACAAAAAGCATTCCTCCTCTTTATTTCACATTTAAGTGTTTCATCTCACCAAATTCCCCATGTAAGGGGGGGATGTAAAGACTCCCCCAGATAGAAGTGGGCTAAGTTGCTTTGCCGGGGTCTTACAACCACTGACTATTAGCAGTTATATGACCTCTGACTTAGCTATACTTAAAGAATTGCACAGAAGGATTAGTCATGAATACAATATATTTTGTTCATAAAACAGGAAGGGAAAAGGAGAGAGAAAAAGAAAAGGGAAGGAGAGGAACCAATACCTTCATGAATACTCTGGCTCCCTGACTGGTAACATTATTCCCACATCCACCATCAGCCCCACTGCCAAACCATCTTAGATCCTTCTTAGAGGAGCAGAAGTGACTCCCCCTCACCAAATGGAACAACTTTCTTTGCTTGTCATATCAAGTCCTTGCTCTGCTGTGTGACTCTGGGTAAGTCACTTAACCTTGTTTACTTTAGTTTTCCTCATCTGTAAAATGAGCTGGGGAAGAAAATAGCAAAGCACTTCAATATCTTTGCCAAGTAAAGCCAAAATGTGTGGTAAGATGTTGACACAATGAAAAATAACTAAACATACCGCCTTTTTCCAAGATAGCAGCTTCACCTACATAGAGTTTTCTGGCCTTCCAGGGTATACCCTTATCTTAAGCTCTATGATGTCTTCCTTTCCCAAGTCTTCCTTCTTACCTTTTTCTAGTGTTTGATGTGCAAATAGCCACTCCAAGTATTCTCTCTTCCTATTTTATGCCTTCAGACCCATAGAATGCCAGTCAAGTTTAACAACTGATTCTCAAAAGGAACCACAAATTTTATATTTAATTTGCATTATTAACATTTATTTCCATCATTTTGTTAAGTATAGACAATCAATTATAACAATTCATCAAGCCTTGATTTATAGTTTGTCAATTACAGAAGTATGAATGCTTTCACTAAAAATATCCAGTAAGACTACACACCTGTCAGATTGGCTTAGATGAAAGGAAAAGATGATGACGAATGTTGGAGGGAATGTGGGAAAACTGGGACACTGATGCATTGTTGGTGGAGTTGTGAACTGATCCAACCATTCTGGAATTATATCAAAGGGCTATCAAATTGTGCATCCAGCAATACCTCTATTGGATCATGAAAAAGGGAAAGGGACCCACATATGCAAGAATGTTTGTGGCAGTTCTTTTTTTAGTGGCAAGAAACTGGAAACTGAGTGGATGCCCATCAGTTGGAGAATGGCTGAATAAGTTATGGTATAGGAATGTTATGGAATATTATTGTTCTATAAGAAATGATCAGTGGGATTATTTCAGAGAGGCCTGGAGAGACTTACATGAATTAATGCAAAATGAAATGAGTAGCATCAAGATAACATTGTACACAGCAAGAACAAGATTATGTGATGATCAACTGTAATGGACGTGGCTCTCTACACCAATTCAGATCCGTTCCAAGATCTTGTGATGGAGAGAGCCATCTGCATCCAGAGAGAGGGCTGTGGGGACTGAGTGTAGACCACAACGTAGCAGTCTCACCTTTTCGTTGTTGTTTGCTTGGTTTTTTTCTTTCTCATTTTTTCCTTTTTGATCTGATTTTTCTTATGCAACATGATAAACGTAGAGATATTTACAGAGGAATTGCTCGTTTGGCATATAGTATTGCTTGCTGTCTAGGGAAGGGAATGGGGGAAGGGAGGGAGGAAAATATAGAGCACAGGACTTTTTGGGGGTGAGTGCTGAAAACTATCTTTGAATATATTTCAAAAATAAAAAGCTATCATTTAAAGAAATAAAGTGAGGTACTTCCTCTTGGGGGAAAAAAAAATCCTGTGTGATTTGGCCACAGTGTGCCTTGGGCTGGAGCCAGCAAAGTCTACTTTTTAGCAATGAGCATTTACATCCTGAAATCAGCAAACTCTGTATATCAGGGCTTGATTTATTGTTTATTTAATTGTCTAGATTTAAAGAGAGTAGTTGAGAAAATTTAGATTAAATTTAAAAGTGTGTCATGGGCACTTTTTTCCCCAGGGAAGCCTGTTGTAAAATGTTTAATAATATACCCCTGCCAAGATTCTGCCAGGAAAGATAACAAACTAGATCTTTTATCTTCTCTTTTTGAGGCTTCCCAACTCTAGTCAGATTTTTGAAGTTAAAATTTTCTTCTAGAGGGAACTTCTCAACTTTGTAAACAGAATCCTTCCAACCGCCATATTTATGAAAGAGAGAAAATGAGTGGATTATGCCCTAGGTTACCTGGATTGACCCATCTGAGTCATATACAAGGACAGCAATCTATGTTATAAAGTACATTTGTACTTCCTGAAACATAAACTGTTTAAGCCATATTTGACCAATTCCATGGCCTATGTAGCTACTGAAATATTTTCCTGCCAAATTAACTCTCTAATAAAAAAAAACAAAAAACTCTACCCGTGACAGTTTAACTCAGAGTCTTTCTTTCCATTTACCTTTCCACTAAGCTACAAGTAATAGCAATTAGTCAATCAACAAGTATTAAATGCCTATGTCAAGTCCTGAAATAAATCAAACACATAAGTGGAGGAATAAAGTGCCTTTAATTGAGATAAGAAAGTAGCAAACCTGCCTCCTGGGCAGGAGACCTGCCTGAAAGGTTCTTATACACATCAGGTAGTGAGGTCCTGAGACCTGGTCATGAGATGGCAGCCAGCCTCAGTAACCAAGCAAGGAAAACCCACTCATTCTTATCATCTAACTCACCACAAATTTCAGTGAACAGGACAAGAACATTAGGAGCAGACAACCAAATCAAGCTAGATTCCTTCACAAGGAAAGATACAAGGGTGGAAACTTAGAATATGGTTCAACTCAACCTAATTGAGAGCGAATATTTTAAGAGTAGGAATGCAAGGACATCACCAGAATTATTAAAAGGGAATTGAAGATGATAGGTAATATTATATTTGATATTAACAATTTTTATGTTATGTGCTAGGAATATATGAAAACAAAAAACAAAATAGTCTCTACTGACAAGGCAGCTACATTCTTTTTTTTTTTTTTTTTTTTAAATAAAGCTTTTTATTTCCAAAACAGATACATGGATAATTTGACAACATTGACCCTTGCATAGTCTTGTGTTTCAGATTTTCTCCTCCTTCCCCCCACCCCTCCCCTAGATAACAGGTGATCCAATATATATTAAACATGTTAAAAATATAAGTTAAATCCAATATGTATAACCATATTTATACAATTCTCTTGCTGAACAAGAACAATCAGATCAAAAAAAGAAAGCAAATGATAAGAAAACAAAATGCAAATGAACAATAACAGAAAGAGTAAGAATGTTATGTTATGATCTACACTCAGTTCCTACAATCCTCTCTCTGGGGGTAGATGGCTCTCTTCATCACAAGATCATCGGGAGTGACCTGAATCATCTCACTGCTGGAAAGAGTCACATTCATTAGAATTGATCATTATATAATCTTGCTGTTGCCATGTATAACGATCTCCTGGTTCTGCTCATTTCACTCAGCATCAGTTCATGTAAGTCTCCCTAGGCCTCTCTAAAATCATCCAAAGAGTCTACATTCTAATGCAGGAGACAAGTCTATATAAAAATATAAAAATCACAAATATAAAATTAATAATTATCAATATATACAAAATAGTTAAATACAAGGCATTACGCTATGAAGATTATATCAAGAGAAAAAATATACTTGAAAAAGCCCTGCTTTCAGAGAGCTTATATTTAATTTATTAAGATCCTGGAAATCCTTTATTCCTGCCCCACTTCCATTTAAATAGGATCTCTCTGCCCTCTACCTCTCCTTCTGTTCTCCTCCCATCCCAATCCTGCCTTAAAATCATTCTCCTCCAGATATCTGATCTGGATTAACCTCCATACCAGTGCAGTTATCTCACTCAGCTTTTTCTCATCATTTTTATTTTTAAATTAATTTTTTTCTAATTAACTAGAAATTTTTTTCTTCTCTGTCCCACCCTAAGGCTACTAGAAAAACAAGAACAAAACCCTTGAGACAAATATGGTCAAATAAAACAAATCCCTTCATTGCCTATGTCTAAAATTCTTAACATTTTTATATGTATCTCCCTGCAACTGAAATTACATGCTCTTTGTTTCTATACAATCCCTATTATGTAGGTTTGATTTGTTCATGTGTGTGGCCTTCCTCGTATGAAGAGGGACACTGATGGACAGGGGCTGTGCTCCTTCAGCAGATTAAGGCCTGCTATGAGGAAGAACCATGTTTAAATCAGGGGCTCTGCTCATGGGAAGGAGGCAGTCCTTGTTTGTTTGAGTTTTGGGTTGGATTTTTTGTTTTTTTGTTTTCAGGAGTAGGGCAGGGTCTGAACCTGTAGTTTCATAAATGTTACAACTCACACTGTAAAAACATTCTTCTCTGAAGCACATCGTTAAGTTCTCTACAATATGTAGGTTTAAAGAATTACTTGGGGGCACTAAGTATGCTAAGTAATTAGTCCTTAGTCATATAAACAATATGTGCTCAGTTGGCCAATGGTGGAACTCAAATACAGATCTTTTTTTGACAAAGGCCAGATCTCATACACTTTAACATGTTGCCATGGTGTTCAATTTAATTCTCATTTTCTGGTTATGGCAACAATAAAATTGAATGGTCCTCCCTCCATCTGTAACTCTTTGGGAACTGTCTGAGGTTGTTACATGCCCAAGATCATGCATTCTGAATTTTTGGTACTTCAGGCAGAAAAACTCTTTATTAACATTATTCTAAATCCATGTATACCTTGTTTAGGGAGAGAAATAACCAAACTGTCATAGTTTCCCCCCCCACCAAAAATAAAACTTTTGGGTATCTCTCTAACCCAATATTATTTAAGATAACATTTATAGGAATTTGAAAAAATGAAAAGTCAAATATGTTAAAGCATGTTTGGGGTTAACATTATACTCCATACAATAAGCAAGAGCCACTTAATAATTATTGAATTCCTTCAAGTGTTCTAGAATAGTCAAAGGAGAACTTTAATGCTTTCAGAAGGTAGAAAAGGACTCTGCCTCAAGATGGGTCATAACCCAATCACTTCCCCAGAATAGAGAATGCAATGACTTTTTACATTTTTTATTCAATTCTTATTTTAGGTTATATTTGTGCTTTTATTTTAAACGTTTCCCTATGAGTCATGTTGGGGAAGAAAAATCAGAACAAGAGGGGAAAAGCATGAGAAAGAAAAAAAAGGAAAGAAAAAAAAAACAAAAGAAGATGGAGAAAAGTGAAAATAATATGCTTTAATCTGCATTCAGTCCCTATAGTTCTCTTTCTGGAGGCAGATGGCATTTTCCATCGAAAGTTTTTTGGAATTGCCTTGGATCACTGAGTTGCTGAGAAGAGATAAATTTACCATAGTTGATCATCATACAATTTTCCTGTTGCTGTGTATAATGTTTTTCTGGTCCTGCTCACTTCACCAGAATGAGCTCATGTAAGTCTTTCTAGGCTTTTTAACCTGTTCATCATTTCTTATAGAACAATAATATGCCATTACATTCATATACCATAATTTATTCAGCCATTCCCTAATTGATGGGCATCCATTAATTTTCTAGCTCTTTGCAACCAAAAAGAGAATGCAATAGATTTGTTTTATACCCTTAATCCCTTATTATGAATCTTTTGAATATTTTCTTAAAAGGAAAAGTTTAGAAAAGACAAAGGCACCAAATCTATCTGGGCTTTTACAAACTGGCTTTGACTGTTCCCAAACTCCAAGAAAATATTGCATGAAACATGACTAGTGGGGATAGCTTCACCTGGAGAAATGCCCAAAGTATGCTTTTTTTTTTTTTTTAATCTCTTATAATCCAGGATAATCAGATAACATGGTTAGGGTTCCTGCCCTGAAACCATTAATTCTACGCAAACCCAATATGGCCATAATCTAGAAAACTGAGGGATTCAGCTAACCTTTAGGTGCCTGATTGAAGGACATTACTCATTCCCAAAGGACTTCCTGCTAGGATCCCAATTCTAGGCCCACTGTTACAATTTCTTTATGACTTCTACATAAATTGCTCATAGTTTTGCTCATAGTTCTGTCCACTGGGATCGGCCAAAAAAGAAAAAAAATCTATTTCTGCATGTCAACCCTTCAAATACTTGGAAAAAGTCATTATGGACATAATGACTTTTCTAAGTCCTTTAGTCCAAGATTAAAAACAAAACAAACAAACAAACAAAAAAAAGCCCATGTTCTTCAACTGGACCACAGCATGATCTCTTCATCTTTCACCATTTGGATTTTCTCACTGCAAATGTGGCTTGACCAGGGTACAGAGGAACTATCCAATTCCTAGATACTATGATTCTCCTAACAGTATACCTGCTTTCTGACTATTGGATCTCATTTTTGTTTGTTTGTTTGTTTTCATTGAGCTATGAGTCCACTACAAACTCCATCTCCCCCCAAAAGAACTAATATCTAGTCAAATCTTCCTCACACTGTACTTATGAAATTGATTTGTTTTTAACTCGAGTAATTTTCATTTCCATTTATTTCCATTAAATTTAATCTTATTATGTTTGATCCAGGGTTCTAGCCTCTCAAAATTTTGGTGCATGTTAACTCTATTATCTAAGATGCCAGCTCATTTTGTGTCATTTGCCAAAAAAAAAAAATTCTTAGGCTTTTATCTACCTACTTATAAAAATATAAAGGAGTACAAATTTGGAAAAAATTTCTGGAATGCTCTATCTTCCAACATGATATTAAATTATTAAAAATTTCTTTTTGGAGTCATTCACTCTGTACTGAATCCAACTAAATTCACTATTGTCTACCTCACATTTCTCCATTTTGTCCTCAAAAATGGCATTCTGGAAAACAATTTAAGTCTAAAAAATAGCCTAAGTTGCATAGGAAACATGTGAAATGTTTTGCCAATGTCTAAACAAATTAAAGCCACCATATTCTCCAGTCTACCAATCTAAAGAAGAAAATGAAATTAATCTGAAATAACCTGTTTTTAATAAAGCAATGCTGGTATGTTGTAATGGCAGAATCAAGATTTAAAAGATTGAGATACAGATCAGATTCCAAGTTAAGCAGATCCCAGAAGAAAGTAAGCAAGGGGCTAGCTACAGTTTCAGCCTCTTCACTAAGACTCTCAACTTCATTTGAGGGAGACACCATCAAATGCTACTGTGATTATGTGGAATCTGTTAACTTACTACTGGAAGAAATATGGGGTTTGCGTAGGAGACTATACCTAAAATGATTCCCTTATAGATTAGGTTTAGATGCAAGGTTGTTGGGATTTTTTCCTTCCTTCTGTGCTTTTTAATAAATCTGTACCATATTAATGCCATTGTTACCTTGGTGACTTAGAGGTGAACTGAATTCCCCTAGGGGAGAGCTAGAAATGAATCAATTTCAGATGATTCCAGGAAAATTTCTGGTAGGAAGCAAAATGAACCATTGAGTCATTATTGAAAAGCCTTCAGGAATGAATCTGATCTAAAATGTTGGAAGGTTTGTGGGAAGTCAGGTCATTGTTGAGAGAGCTGTGAATTGGGCCAATCATTCTGGAAAACAATTTAAGTCTAAAAAATAGCCTAAGTTGCATAGGAAATAAGGGTATGTTAAGGATATCATTCCCACCATAATTGGTATCCATTAAATATTCTTAATTGAATTGGAATCACCTAATTTGAGGTTTTAAAAACTTTTTGAAGTCATGAAACCTTTCTATTAAAAAAAAAGAATTAAAGAATTTTAATTAAGCAACCCATTTTAATAATAGTGTATGACTATAAAAGAACTAATTGTTGTGTCATTACTTTAATCTTATATAAGGCAAATGGTAATAAAGTAAAACTTGTATCCCTTTGTAGCTAATGATTAAGTAGAATTTGGGATCTGAAGTAATGAGGAAGAAAAGAAGGACAATGTAATAAAAATATAGCATAAAATAATATAACAAAAGTATAATTAAAAAAAAGTTCTAGATTTGAAGTCAGAAGACCTGGCTTAAAGTTCCTGTTCTACCAATAATTATGTAACCTTGAATAATTCCCTCAGTCCCTCTAGTCCTGTGTTAGTGCATCTGTTTAAAAAAAAAAAAAGGCCTTAGACAAGATAATATCTAAATTATCTAGATAACTAATATCTAGATGACATCGTCTTCATCTAATATTATAGGACACCATGATGGTGGTTATGACAATGTATAGTGCAAAGAACTGGGAATCTAAAAGCTCCCTACTGTGTTTAATAGAGTGGATTACTCAGAGGGTACATTATTTCAAATCAGAAAACATAATCACATAGTATAGCAAAATAAGTGACTAGAAATATTCCCCTTCCCCTCTCCTTTTTCACACAATTTGACATATCACCAGTGAGGAAGGAGGTACACATAGAGAATACATGTAATATTAATGCTATTCATAGCTAACTTTCATATAGAACCTAGTATGTGCCAGGCTTTGTGCTAAATACTTTATAAATATCATTTCATTTGATCTTCACAACAACTCTGAAGGTAGGTGTTCTAATTACTCCCATTTTACAGTTGAAAAAACTGAAGCAAACAACAATTAAATGACTCGATTAAATGACAGCTAATAAGTAGCTGAAGCTTGAATTCAAGTTTTTCTGAATCTGGGCTCAGTGTCTTATTCAATGTGCCATCCAGGTTTCCCCTTGTATGTCTAATATTTTGTGTGACCAAAGTACATGCAAAAAACATGAGTTGATCAAAACAGGGAATATTTGTCATTGTTGCCAGAGAAAACATATGAAGGGGTACATATATAGGAAGGCAACTTATGCTTCCTCAGCTGCAGAGCCACTGATTTCCTCTGATAATGTCATTAGGTGGGATGTTTTCTTCACTGAGCTAGGATTCTCCACCAGGGATAAGAGATATCATATTTATATTTTTCATTGCTCCTTCCAAGTCATTCCTTTGTTTTCATCACTCAGCAACCTCTCCTTTGATATCCATCTATCTATATCCCCTATTCAGATCTTTGTTCCAAATTACTGATTTCATTTCATTCTACCAGAGACAAGACGATACCTCAGAAGATAGAGTACTGGCCTGGAGTTAGGGCCTCTTGAGTTCAAATTTGACCTTACACATTTATTAGCTATGTGACCCTGGGAAGATCACAATCTATTTCTGACTTAATTTCTCCCAAAACCTCTGTTCTTCCCAACTTCCCCATTTCTTCTTTTTAAATTTTTTTTTATTATTATAGTTTTTTATTGACAAAACATATGCATGGGCAATTTTTCAACATTGACCCTTGCAAACGCTTCTGTTCCAACTTTTCCCCTCTTTCCCTCCACCCCCATCCTTAGATGGCAGGCAGTCCCATACATGTTAAACATGTTAAAGTATATGTTAAATACAATATCCCATTTTTTTTCTTAAAAACAAGTTTTATTAATGTCTTTTATTTTTTATAACATCACTATTATCCCCAGCATCTCTGCCCAAACTCCTCCTAATCAGCCTATAAACAAATAGCATTTTTAAAAGAAGGGATAAAAAAGTTAGTACATCTAATCAATAGATTGAAAAAATTTAAAAATATGTATAATGTATAAACTACCTGTGGATCTCCTGCTTCCATGAACTGGTAGAGTGGAGGTATCTGCTCACAGATCCTCAACTGAGCTATGGTTGATCTTTATAATTTTGTGATGGTCAATTTTGATTTTTTTTGCTGTGTGGCTTTTTTTTTTCTATTTATTGTAGATATTGCCTATGTTGTTTTCTCATTCTGCTTACTTCACTCAAGTTCCCCAAGTTCCCAAGGCTCCCAGTTCATCCCAAGCTCCCAGGCTCAGTATGATCCTCAAGTCCTTTGATACTCACTGATCATATTACTACATCCAGTTGTTTCTACCTTCACAACATCTCTCATACATTGATATTGGTTCTCACCACTTCATGCTTGGGCTATGGCAATGGCCTTCAAAGACTCCACCTATTCCAATCCATCTATAACTCAACTGCTAAGTGATGGTCCGAAGGCTCAGCCTGACTGCATTACTCTCTGCTCATTAAGCTCTAGTGATTGTCTCCCATTACTTCTAAAGTCAAATATAAAATTCACTGTTCAGCTATTTAAGACCTTTAGAATCTGGTTCCTTCTTACCTTTCCAGTTTTCTTTTACTTTAAACCCATCCATGCACTTACTCTGTGTTTCACCAGTGCTGATCAGCTTGCTCTTCCTAACACAAGACACTCCATAATTTATGTCTGTTTCTTTTCACTGATTCTACCCCATTTCCACAATGCTCTTCCTTTTCACTTCTACCTCCTGACTTCCCTGGACTCCTTTAAGACTCATCTCATATCTGATCTTTTGCAGGAAACCTTTTCTGAAGGGATTTTTCTCTCCCCCTCCCCTATCTGCTAGTGCCTTTTCTCTGAGATAACTTCATTTCCATTGTACGTACCATGTAGGCACAATTATTGGTATGTTGTCTCCCTTATTAGAATGTGAGCTCCTTGAAGGCAGTGATATTTTTGCCTTTCATTATATTTCTGATGACCATATAGAGCTCAGTAGTTAAAAAATGTATATTAAACTCAGTAGTTAAAAAAAGGCTTTCTGACTGCCTATACTGGTTCTTCTCTCTGTGTTCCTGTGATCTTCGTTAGCAGCTCAAAATTAACATTTCCAAAATTCTTCCTTAAACCTTCTTCTTCTCTAAGTTTTCCCCTTTCTGTGAGAGGTATCACCATCCCTTTAATCACTCATGTTCACAACCTTGGAATTATCCTTGACCCTTCCCTTTCCCTTTTCTTACATATCCAATCAATTATCAATTTTTGTTCATTCTATTTCCATAAAATCTCTCACATCTGTTTTCCACATTTCCAAAATTCTTCCTTAAACCTTCTTCTTCTCTGAGTTTTCCCCTTTCTGTGAGAGGTATCACCATCCCTTTAATCACTCATGTTCACAACCTTGGAATTATCCTTGACCCTTCCCTTTCCCTTTTCTTACATATCCAATCAATTATCAATTTTTGTTCATTCTATTTCCATAAAATCTCTCACATCTGTTTTCCTTCTCTCCAATTACATGGTCACTAACCAAGTTTAAGGTCTCATCACCTTTTGCTTGATTTAATGAATTGCTTCCTAATAAACTTACTTGCTTCTAGATCCTCCATCTTCCTTCTCTCACCAATCCATCCTCCACAGAGCTTCCAAAAATAATCTCTATAAAGCATAGGTCTGATCATGTGCTTTCCCCACAGAAAAATCTTCAGTATCTCACTTTTACCTCCAGGATAAAATACAAATACCTCAGCCTGGCATTTCAAATTCTCTACAATCTGGCTCCAACCCACCTTTCCATATGATGCCTTATTTCATATTACTCCTTGTCACACACTGTATGTTCCAGACCCTCTGATGTTCTAGTTAGTCCCCTGAATAAGGGACCTCTTGGAGGCACCCGTGGATTTCAATATAGGTGAATGGATTTAGGCTCTACAACTTGCAGAGGTTTTGAAAGGAAAAGGACAAAATACATGGAAAGGAAATAATAAATAAATAGAATGTAACAAAGAAGAGCAAGAGAAAAAAAGAGAGCAGATGGAGCAGAAAGAGCAAAATGACCGAAGTTGTAGGGTTTTTCCTATGCTGCATCTAATTCCTATTAGGACATGTACTTGGCTTCCTCTGTCTCATCTTTGTTCTTTGAAATATTAAAGCAGCTGCACCTTTTGGGCATTGAGACTTCAGCCCTCTTGCTCAAAAAGCAGCCAGCTCCGACCCCTGAACCTTCATTATGTCTATAGCTGAGAAAATATTGGTTCACGAACAAATAGGAACTGTGTACATGATGTTAAAATTTTTCTTTCTGTTACTTTTCCCTTTTATTTCTTTAGTCCTTTAACTTAAGAGCTAAAATCTTGATCCAGGGAGAAAGTAATTGGTTGTATTTTTTTTTTTTTACTCCTAGAAGAATTTCCCTTTAGTTCAAAACTAGGAATGAGTTAGATAAGAATGTAGGAGCAATCTCAAAAATCTAGGATTATAAAAGCTTTTGGAGACAACTCTTTGCAAGCAGAGTGAAGTCTTTAGATCTACCAGTGGTGGCTCTTGGGAGATACAGAACTGACAAAAAAGTCTTTTTCCTTCCACCCAAAGAAGAACCAAACACGGGTTCTAAGCTAGTCTCTGCTTGGGGAATGCATATGGCAACGGCATGTGTGACTGGTGGTGGTAGCAGAAGCAGTGGTTCTGAGTGAGTGAAGGGATGAAATGGTCTCTGGACCAGGAGATTACTGATTGGTTAGTGGCTCTGGTTGCCAGACTCCAAGTGCTACAAGGACTTCTACTTTCAATTGCCACAATGAATTGGTGTTGATTTTCTCTTAGGGTGAATCAGTACCCAACTTTGAAGGTCCCTTCTCTCTTCTTCTTTTATGCCAGAGTAGGATAATAGCTGTTTCCAAAATTAATTTTGTTCTATAATTTTTTCTAATTTTTGTATAAGAAGTTTGAACTTTTGCTAGCTAAATAAATCCAATTGCTTTCTAATTACTGATCTCTATGTTGTCTGATTTAAGAACAGTGAGGCTATGTTGATATATAGACAAAGTATACAGACAGTTCAAGTCCTGATTCCTAAAGTGCTACACTTTCTCCTAAAAGAAAATCATGTGGTTTTAAATATTAATAATTTTTATAAGCTTTCCAAAAGGTGGAACCAAATTCTATTTAAAGTTTTCTTCTTTTGCTCTAGGCTAAAAATGAGTCAGAGCAGCATGGGCAAGGATGAACTATCAGAAAACATGGCCTTTTAAATTTCACTACCCCAAATTTCCCCATCCCCACATACATGTGCAAAAGAAGTTATCTGAAGGAATGAGTCAAGACCAGTGATTTGGGAATAAAAATTGCTCAGTGAGAGGAGAAAAGATGTGACTGGCTCTGGCTAGCTGTTCCCACATTCCAAAGATGGGGGCCAGAAGAGAGAATACTTCCTTCCTGAGATGTTCTTCATCTTCACTTTCCATCTCCAAACCTATATTCAGATAAGCACAGAAAGCTACTAAAGCAATATTTCCACTAAATTGTTTGTGAACATCAAAAAATCAAAAGTACTTTGATTTGCAGTACTTATTGCAAAATTATAAAGATCAAGTGGAACTGAATGAAAAAAATAAGATTTGCCCAAACTACTTTTTCATGAAGGTAGGAAGTCCACAGATGTTACACACTGCACATGTTTTGGGACTCACCTTTTTTTCTTCTCTAAAATAAACCTATTTGTCATATTATCAAGAAGATGGGGAAGGGTAGAAAGACTTGGGTTGCTATACTGATGTAAGAAACAGAAAAAAAGTCCATAAAATATAAGTTTTGTGACACAAAATTCATCACATATAACTTCCCTCTGGCTGTACATAGTTAAAAATAAAAAAAGACTGAAAAAATTGTAAAGTGGGCAAAGTAGTTTCTTTGGAATTCCCAGGGTTTTTTTCTATATACTTTTCCTCACTTGGAATTTTTCTAACCTATTCCAGCCCTATCCAATTCAAGGATCCATTGTGGGGATTCTAAGAGGCAAAGGTAAGGAAGGGATACTTTACAGATGTGGGGGACATTATCAACACAGGAAGTAGAATGTCACCCGTGAGGAATAGCCATTAAGTCTGTTTGGCTATATTTCAGAATGTTAATATATAATGAACCATTCAATTCCAAATAGAGGATCTTCCATTTGATGTTAGAAATCATAGGAAGCCCCTGAGTATATTGAGCACAAATGTAACATGGTTATACCTGGGTTTGGGGATATCACTTTGGAACCTGTGTAAGGGATGTATTGGGGAGATGAGAGAGACTAGAATCTGGAAGATCAATTAGGAAGCTATTAAAAATAGGACAAAAGGACAAAAATAGGATTTTATAGTGGCAGATCAACAAGCCTTGACAACTGGTAGAAGTGGGGGAAGTGAAGAAGAATGAGGAGTCAAGGATGATTGAAGTTATGAATCTAGATGACTATAAAGATATATCTCCCTTACACAATACTATAGGTAAAGTATTTCTCACCCTCAAAATACTGTGTAAATGTCAATTATTAGTATTATTGTCATTCTATAATTTGTTCAGTTATTCCCCATTGCTTGGGCATCCTCTTTGTATTCATTTTTTTGACATGACAAAAAGTGTCACTATGAATATTTAAAGATATATTGGAATTTGTCTTGATTCTAGCAAGTTGTACATCATAGATTTGTATGCTTGTATGGACAAGCCTCTTTTCCCCCCCGTAGTCTACTATGTTATAGAAATGCCTATTTTATTCAAGTTCAGAATAAAATAATTTTAAAAAATTCTCTGTCTATAAGCATGATATAGCAGTCAAAAAAATCTAATACAAACTGGTTACATTTAAAAGTCATAACACTCTACATTAGTCAGACCACATATGGAATACCGTTTAATTCTGGGCATCACATTTTAAGAAAAAAGTTGATCAACATATAGAATAAAGAGAAGGGCACCCAGAACAGTGAATAAATAGACTTCATGACATAAAAGAATCATCTGAAGGAACTGGGATGGTTACCCAAGAGAAGAAAAAGCTTAAGGATACATGATAGCTGTCTTCAAGTATTTTAAGAGCTGTCATTTAGAACAGGGATGACATTTGTTCTACTTGGTTCTAAAAAGCCCTAGATGAACCAGCAGAACCAGAACTATGGATTCTGGTGCCTGAGGTAAGTTTGGTTGAGGTTAGGGGTGGGGAAGGTGGGGAGGGAGGAGGCACAAAGAAAAATCTATTTTAGGGTGAAATGGTGATGGAAATTCTTTAGGAAGAAGTCAGAAATATGAAGATAAAATGAGGGGTAATTCACCCAGCAGAGTCCATCACAGTTCAATATAATTACACTGGGCAATCCCTAGAGAAAAAAAATAAAGAGAAAGTTTCAGACCAGAGAGGGACAGGACCCTGATGGTTGAAAATACGTAACAGAGAAAATGAAGGCACAAAGAAAATTATATCAGAGGATTGCAACATGGAGGGAAGTATGACTCCCAGCAGATGGCAACTTGAATGGAAGCTGCAAAGAGGTTGATTTAGCCTTGATAAAATATAACATTTCTTGACAATTAGAAATAATCAAAAATAGAATGGGCTTTTATTTCTCAAGGATTCCCTTTATTAAAAGTCTTCAAGCAAGGTTTGAATGACCTAAAACAATTATGTTTTAAAGAGAATTCTTTTTCAGTCATCAGGTGGATTAAGTAGTCTTTGAAGCCTCTTATAACATTAAAATTCTGTGTTTCTGATTTATATCAATCAACCAACAACATTTACATTTACTATATTCCAGGTACCATACTAAAGGGATTTTGCTCACTCATTCATTCATTTAACAAATATTGATTGACCAAGGGAAAAAACAGGACCCCTCAATGATGGGTCCCAGCAAAAGAATCAGAAACCCAGGAAAACCCAGTTGTTAGGAAGTCAGGTGCAGAACATTTTGGTGTATGTGAGTATGAGTATCAGTGGAGAGTAGGTGTAATGAAGGTTTAACTATGTTATGAGAGCAAAATCACATTTGAAAAACTGCACAGTGCTTTTCATTTCTCTGGACATCTCCTGAAACAAGGGCCCTTTTTAAAAATATGAGTATTCTTTTGAGGATGTTACAGGGCTGAGAGCATGCAATACTAGTCTTCAGGGCACCAAAGTTGCCAGTCACCTTGACGACAAGTGAAAGGTATGTGGGAGGTATCAATAGGGTTCATCATATCTCTGAGGAATTGTACAGATGTCCTCAGAGATATATGATCAGAAAGGGAGGTGGGCAGGGGCTCATGGAGACTGAAGAAGGGAAAACTAAAAAATGACCAACACTATGCTCCGATCATATTTTTATAAAGACAAGAGCTCAGGGAAGCTGCTACTATGTTGGATGAACAGACCCCTCATGTCAAACACACCAAAGGCAAACCAGATTAAAATGTAGTTGGGAAATATTTAACAAAATAAACAAAAAAGATAACACAACATTGTTGTTGTGGTCCAGTTATTCAATGAGGTCTTATTCTTCATGACTAGATTTATCATGACTAAAATCGTTTGCCATTCCCTTTTTCAGCCCATTTTACAGATGAGACAACTGAGGCAAACAAAATTAAATGATTTGTCCATGGTCACACAGCTAGTCAGTGTCTGATGCAGCATTGTTAATTTATCGCCTCAGTTTCCTCATCTGTAAAATGGGCTGAAGAAGGAAATAGCAGACCACTCCAGTATCTTTACTAAGAAAAGGTCCAACTGGGGTCACAAAAAGTCAGACATAACTGAAGAACAAGAAGAAGAAGTAAACACAAGGCGAACGGTTGTAATTTCTATTTGAATTTGACACTGCTCCTGTAGAGGATGCATTGAAGACATAGGCAAGAATCATACGAGTTAAGACGACACATATATAATTTGATCTTCACTAAAGCTGACAGTACCTACATCAATAACATCATGGATCTATCAAAAGGATGAAAGGATCCGTGAAAACTGTCAACACTGAAGGAGTGCTAATAAAATGGTTTGACTGATTAAGGATAATAGAAACTACAATAAATTATATAAGCTCCTTATCCCCTATGCTCCTCTACTATCCAACCATAACATTGATTACTATTATTAAATGTGTGTCTGATTAAGTTTTATTTTTCTGCGGCACTAAACTCTCTTTAGCTGTACTCAGTTTACCTAATTTGCTGCTCATGTAGCATAGTGATTTAAAAAGTAATTTACATTTAAATTCACATTTAAAAAGTAATAAAAAGAACAAACACTGATTAAAAGTTTGGGATCAAACTTTTAAGGCTGCATGTTACCACTACCACAGCTGCAAAAATATGAGCAGATGGGCTGACAGAAGTCACATGTGGTTACAAAGTGAAAATAAACTTAAGTGACTGAGAGGAGTTACCTCATCAGTCATCTGAACTCAACCTGAGAGGGCCAAAGCAGAGGAAAAGAGAACTATGAAAATAAACTCTAGGAAAAAGAAAAAGGAACAGAAATAAGGATAATAAATATAACCCTGAGGTTTGGCAGTGAGAGCAAGAAGTTGGATTTTGATGAGAAGGCCTAAGAAATTCAGAGGAGGGAGTTATATTATTTGACTAATGAAACCCTGTCATTGAAGTAAGGGAGCTACTTTACCGTTCTCAGGAAAATATAGTCCATTGAATATGAACAGCATACATAAAAGGTGCTTTTCCCATGGGTAGTTCTACCACAAAAGATGTAAATGTTTCCATTTATGCCATTTCTATTGGCATGTATAATAACTTTCTT
The DNA here is from genome assembly GCF_902635505.1 of Sarcophilus harrisii. Taxonomy (NCBI): domain Eukaryota; kingdom Metazoa; phylum Chordata; class Mammalia; order Dasyuromorphia; family Dasyuridae; genus Sarcophilus; species Sarcophilus harrisii. Next base: position 172,759,021 of record NC_045426.1, on the reverse strand, counting down.
GATAAATACTGGGGGGGTTTGCTATTCAAGTGGGAATATACCACCATCATTAAGATCCAATTCCCTTTAGAATTTAATAGTTACTAACCCATTTCCTCAAGTGCACAAACCTGAAATTATTTTGTTTCATATTTTTTAAGGTCTTAAAAAAAAAGAACATTCACAGTAGTTGCAAACAATAAGTCATGCTCTGAAAGTAAAAATCATTTGATTTACAGTGATAGATAGTTAAATTACATAAAAATATGCAATTACTAATTCTTACAAATAATCTGACAAGAAATTATAGTCATTTCTCCACATCTAATAGCTTCTATTTTACAGAAGACTAGTCTTGGTATGTCCAGATCACCTAACATGGAGGCATCCTTTGTCTCCTATCATACAAACAAAATCCTTTGGTTGCCTGTGTAGCCAGAAAGAATGAGTCTTTGGAGCTAGTGAGACAGAGACATTCATTCTCTTTCCTGTATGTACTTTTCTGCTTCATCCAGAGGGTGAAGGTCACAGGTGACCCACAGCTCAAGTGCCATGAACTAGACAGGTAAGAGAGAAAGGACTTCCTTTTCTTGTTCTCCTGATGAACCTGGGGCCTCTGTTCTGTATTGTGTCTTTCTCAGTCTCAGGTGTGTTCATGGATCTTTCCATGATCTAGCAGTTCAAGTCTGGTTATCAGGAACTCAGGATTACAGATAAAATGAAGCAGCCTGTTAGTTAGCCCAGCAAAGAAGCCTTAGAGTTTAGAATTTCAAATTATACTCTATAACAGCAAAATCAAACTCAAAGAGAAATAGATCTGTGTGTACCCCATGTTAACTTAAAAATAAAAAAATTAATACTGTCTATATTGTGTTATATATTTTTATTTTGTTAAATATTTCCCAGTTACATTTTAATCTGGTTCAAGCTCATTTTGACTATTAATCTCATACCTCAATTCTACATGAATTGAGCTAAACTATTACCTTAATCCCCTTCAACTCCCCAGAGCCTGGAGTAGTGCAAAGGTGAAGGAGGATTATACCTCCCATGTGCTATAAGAGTAAATTTATATATTTGTGATTATATTTTGCGAAATAATATTCCTTTGTAAAAGTTAATCTGACAGTTAATGGTTAAATGGAAATGTGATGCAAAGAACCTATTCCTGTACTTGGAGGGCGAATAACAGTTGGGGCTGGAGCTGTTTTCTTAGGGTCTAAAAACTTCCTCCAAATCCCTTAATTAAAATGTAAAATCCTGAGGGAGGGGTAAAATATAAAATATATAGCTTTCAAGCCACAAGAGTCAGAATAGTTCTTGTTTTATACATTTTCATGTTGGGAATTAGGGTTAACCTGAGCAAAGGTATGTGTGTATGTGCATGTGTATTTGCACACTTACACTCATACCTGTGTTGAACAGACCAGTTAGTGAAAAAGAGAGAGTCTCAAGGGAAGTACAAGTTGTTAACAACTCCGGATTTGATATCCACAAAATGCCTTGATACACAAGATAGGGTATGGATGGGGCAAAGGAAAAATCCAGGAACAGTAACTTAGGAAAATTTGAGAAAGAGGAGAAACAATTTCAATATAGTGCTAGAGAAGGCTTCATGGAGCAGGTGATATGAAACCTGAAGGATTTTGGCAGGTAGGAATGAAAGTGTCAGTCCCAGACATGGAGGATATTACATGGAAGTAAAAGATAAAGTGTTGAGTTGAGGGAAGAGCTACTATCACAATGTGGCTGGAACATAGAGTGTACAAAGGGATCAAATGTGAAATAAGACTATAAAGGTAGCCTTAAACTCGATTTAAAATTCTCAAACTAGGGTTTTAAATTCTAGACTAAGAGATTTGCATTTTATCTTATAAATCATAGGAAATTACTGAAGGATTTGAGGAATTTCAGACCCACGCCTGTTATTTTGGCAGCTGTGCAAAAAATGGAGGAGAAAGAACAGATACTGGAAGCAGAAAAACCAAAGAAAAGACTACAACAATGGTCCAAAGGAGTGATTTCCCTGATCCAGGAAAATCTAGACATGATAGTCTAACACACGAAAGTCCTTTATTGCATAACCTAAGCTTAGCCTTGACTTGAATGCAGTCTTCTAACTCCCAGCACCCATTTCCTTAAAAAACATACCATTCTGCCTTTGCTGCAAGGGATTCCCAGACTACTGAAAGATGAGTCTTCTTAAAACTGAGCCCTGTTCCTCTAGTTCTCCTTCTATGGCATCGTGGGAACAATCTATTCCTCATATTTTCCCACCAAAATGTGCTAAGGTTTAACTTACTGGCTTTTCCTATTTTTTTTTTTTTACTACCATTTCAACTCTTGGTCTGGATTCCTTATCACCCAGCATTACCTGGGAATAGAGATATAAGAAGCAGTGAGGTTAATTAGTATATTGCCTCTGAAGTCAAAGGACCTAAATTAAAATTTTATCTCTGATGCTTACTAATTGTGTGATGTTGGGCAAGTCAGTTAATAGTACTAGGCCTTGGTCTTTAAAATGAAGAGGTTAGTTTATATTGACTCTGAAGTTCCTTCAAGATCTGTGTATAAAATCCATTCTCTTTAAACCTGAATAAATTCTTCTCTTCTTCCTTCTCTTCTTTCTCCTTCTTCTTGGTCTTCTTGTTCTTCTTCTTGTTCTTCCTCCTTCTCCTCTTCTTCCTCCTCTTCCACCTCCTTCTTCTTCTCCTTCTCCTCCTCCTCTTCTTCCCCCTTCCCCTTCTCTTTCTCTTCCTCCTTTTTCTTCTTCTTCTTCTTGTGCTGTAAGGAAATATTTATGATGTTGAAAATAAAACACAAAGTTGTATACAGAAATTATATATGAGTTTTAACAGTTAATATGTAATATATATTTGATCTCTTTTCTTTCACATATATAAATAAACTACTTTCTCCAAATTTTCTCCTTAGATTCAGCCCTGAATCCTTTCTTCAATCCTGTCTTGTCTGGATACTAGATCGAGGCTTAGGGTTCTAGAATAATAGGGTATCTCAAGTCTTCTTGCCAACTTTAATTCAGCTTTGTAAACTTCTTGGCTTACAATGAGTATCTCCTTCTCTGCTTTAGCCCCCGCCTCCAAACTATGCACACATTAAATTGTTTTCCTGGACTTTTGACATGTAATGGTTTGGGAGAGCCAGAGGACTTAGATTTAGATTGTTGTTCTGGTACATACTACCTATGTAACTTTGGGCAGGTTATTTTAATCACAAATATGCTCCTAGAAATAATCCTCTTGATCTTCATTTTCTCATTGTAAAATTAGAGTTTGGGGCTAGATCTCTTCCAGCTCTAAATCTGGAACACTAAAGACCTTGCATTCATCTCATTTACCTTAAATTCCCATTAATGAAGGTCTTTTTTGAAATAGAAGTGCTTCATTTTTTTTTACATAATAGTCATTTACAGATTACTCCCTCTTCAAGAGAGGTCTCTTGAAATAAAATAAAATAGTTAAATAAAACTCATAGTATAGTGACCTCACCTGAAAATACAGGTAACATTTCAAATCTGTAGCATTCCCTTTAAGTCTATTAAAAAATAATAGAAATACATTTTTCTCTCCCTCCCATCCTTTGGGAAAAAAAAAAGAAAGAAAAACTTCTTATAACAATTATGCATAGTCCAGTAAAACAAATTTCCTTAATGATGAATGTCTGTACATATATACATACATTCACATATACATGTATATATATGCATACATACATATCTTCAGGTGTATATACAAATATATACACACACAGAAGTATATCTATATATTTGTAACTATTATATATTTTTTATGTAACTTGATGTCTATTTCTGTGTATGTATATAGATCTATATATATAAATTATATATATATATATATATATATACAAATATATAATCTGTAAATATACTTATATGCATATGTATGTATATCTCTATTTCTCATCTATCTACATGAAGATATGTGTCATTCTGCACTCCAAATTTAAAACTCCTCTATAATGTATAACACTTCATCATCAGTCCTCTACAATTATGAATGATCATTCTATTGAAGAGAGTTCTCATAATTTTGAAAGTTGTTCTTACAAATATTGTTGCAATTATATACATTGTTCTCCTAGTGTTGCTCATTTCATTCTTCATTTCATAAATATCCTCTGAAATGTTCATTTTTATAATGATGATTTTAAAGTATAAACTGTTCCTCTGATTCTGTTTACTCTAAATCTTTCCATGTCTTTTTGAAATCATTCCCTTCATCATTTCATTTAGCACAAGTAGTATTCCACCACATTCATTTAACACAACCTTTTACTTTTCTTTAATTGATGGGAATTTCCTTAATTTCCAGGGGTTTTTTGCTACCACAAAAAGATCTACTATAAATATTTGGGTGCATTTCAAAGGAATCAATGGCTGTTGTTCGGGAAGGTGGTGAAGTGGGTCCTGTTGAGGCTAAAGCTAGACTTGGAGTCCCCACCAACTCTGAGGTTCCATGAAGATCTGGAGCTCTGACCACATTTTCCTGTTCTTACACTAATCCCACATCTTTAATCCTCCTGTAACTCCATTTACCCTCACTGCAGTTTTTGGTTCCTCAATCTCTCCCTACGTTCCTAACCCTTAATCCTGAGCACTTCTACTTTTTGTTTTTTTCATTCCTACTTCTGAGGTACCAAATTCTACTAGAAGAACTTGGGCAGCTTGGTGGATAGTGGGTCTGACAACAGGAAGACCTGAGTTCAAATCCAGACTCAGAAACTTACTGGGTAAATCACTAAACCCTATTTGCCTCAGTTTTCTCATTTATAAAATGAGGAGGAAATGGTGAATCATTTTAGGATCTTTGCCAAGAAAACTCCAGACAAGGTCATGAAAAGTCAGACACAACTTAACACAACTGGGAGAAATAATGAAGCCTCCTTAACTGCGTCTACTACACATTTAGGCTATCTAAACACAGTTTAGGGAACTAAATACTGATTTTGGAGTTAGAGGGTCAAGATTTGAATGCTTATTCTGCTATTTAGTATCTGTATGACCTCAGTCAAGTTGCCTAAGTTTCTTTAGGATTGTTTCTTTATACTTAAAATTAAGGGGTCATGCTAGATGCTTACTAAGGTTCCTCTAGTTCTAAATCCCAAGAAACTTTGATGTTTTGCAGCAACCCTATCAACCATATTGCATTAATTTTCTATTGTATTTCCCAAAATGGCAGTTCTTAATCTATTTGGGGGGGGGGTCACTTTAATCACTCAGCTTCACTTCCTTCCATCTTCCTCTTAACAAATAAACTCACTTCATAGTCTACTGAAAAAGTTCAAACTATCTGACATGATAATAATTTTCATGTTTCAACTTTAAACTTCTTTCTGTCTTCACTCATCTCCCGATGTCCATCACTTCCTTTCTTTTTTTATAATAGTTTTTTATTTTTCCAAATACATGCAAAGATAGTTTTCAATATTCACCTTTTCAAAACCTTGTGTTCCAAATTTTTCTCCCTCCTTTTTCTCCTCTCCCATCCCTTACAAATAAGCAATCCAATATAGTTAAATATGTATAATTATTCTAGACATATTTCTACATGTCATGTTGCACAAGAAAAATTAGATCAAAAGGGAAAAACATGAGAAAGAAAAAAATCCGAAACAAACAAACAACCACCACAAAGTGAAAACTATGCTTTGATCTACATTTCAGTCTCCATAGTTCTTTCTCTGGATGCAGATGGCTCTTTCCATCACAAGTCTATAGCAATTGCCTTGAATCACCTCATTGTTCAAAAGAGCCAAATCCATCACAGTTGATCATCACATAATTTTGTTACTGTGTACAATGTTCTCTTGGTTCTGTTCACTTAGCATCAATACATGTAAGCCTTTCTAAGTTTTTCTGAAATCTTCCTGCTGTGTCATTTCTTATAGAACAATAGTGTTTCATAATATTAATATACCATAACTTGTTCAGTCATTCTCCAACTGATGGGCTTCCACTCAGTTTCCAGTTTCTTGCCACTACAAAAAGGGCTGCCACAAACATTTTTGCACATATAGGTCCTTTTCCCTTTTTTATGATTTCTTTCTCTGACCTAGTAGAGATACTACTGGATCAGCCCTTTGATAGCCCTTTGAGCATAGTTCCAAATTGTTCTCCAGATTGATTGGATTAGTTCACAACAATCAATGCATTCCACTTTCTTTCAAATAACAGGAGTAGAGGGGCCTTCTTCCTTCCTGGAGCTGTCTCCTCCACTGGTATCTTATTTCCAACATCTCCGTGACTTTACTTTTAGAATCTTCTTCTAACTCTTTTGATGTGCTTTCTTCAGCCTATAAATACACTGAGATTTCCTGTTTGCTAAAAACAAATAAAATAACCCTACCATGCTTGTCTATTGACTGTCAACTGAGTTTTCTGTGTCTCTCTCTCCTTCTCAGTACTTCAGTACTAGCTGCCTATATACTCAAGTTCATAATATCAGTCATTCTAGATTTTTTTCCCTTTATTTCCCTTAATTCAGTGAATCATTTGTCAAGTCTGCTTAGATCTACCACAATATCGTTCACATTCATCTGCTTCTCTTCCCTGCAATGTTACTAACTTGATTCAGGCCTAACGTTTTATAAAATCCTTTTAATTGATCTTTCCCCATTTATGATTTTGAAGCCTCAACTTTCTTTCAAAACTAGATGCTATCTTCTCTGTCAAACTTTCTATGACTCCTGTTCCCCAAGTTGAAATTTTCAGATTCTTCAGAGCACTTTATCTAGGTATCTTTTGTGTATTTAACTCAGTCTCATGTATTATAGTTATTTCTGCACATGTATTTTCTCCTTTTTTAAGCTTCTTGAGAAGAGGGTCTGTGTTGTATTTTTTTTAATTCTTAAGACCTAGCACATTACCTCACACATCATCAAATATTCAAATGTGTAAGTGCTCTCATCAATGAGCATATCCCATCCAAGAATACAGAATACAAAGCATTCATTCCTGCCTGCCATGTAAATCTCATCTTCATATACTGGTATAAGTTCACCATGGGGACCCCAACTGAAACACTAGGGCCCTTCCTCAGTGACTCTGATAATGAGACAATGCCAGTGGAGCACCCAAGCTAATTACAGTTATTGCTTTCTCTCTCTCCTTGTCCAATCCATCTTCTCAATTCTGTATTTCTTTTCAAACTCTTTATTAATCTGTCTTCTTACCTTTCCCTACTTTTTATACTTGTGACACTTGTTTCTCCTTGCTGTTCTTCACACAAAACACTGCATTTCCCAACAGTACATTTTCACTGGCCCTCCTCCATGTCTGGAAGGTTCTCTCTCCTCCTCTCTGTCCACTTCTTTCCAGGCTGCTTTAATGCTAGTCCCTTCCCTCTGAGGTTATCTCCAATATACTCTGTATATTTCTTACTTATGCATAGCTATTTGTGCATTGATTCTCCCATTATACCCTAATTAACTTTAATCAAGTCAATGACCAATCACAATTCCAGAATACTAATGATAAAATATGTCACTGACCTCCTAACAGAACGGAGATAGCCTTAGAGTACAGATTGAGCTAAATCTTTTTTGGACCATTGTGGGAATTTTTTTTTTTAGTTATGCATATTTGTTGTGTTTTTTTTTTTTAATAGAGGAGGGCATGTGGAAGAAAGAAAATGTGAGTTTTTTTCACTTAAAAATTGTTTAAATTTAAAAATAAACTGAGAATAACAAAAAAGTGACTTTTAAAAAAATCCTTTCTCAATTCAGACTCTGTATTATATTTCCTCTATTACACAATGGAGATAAATGGTTGCCAAAGATATTTATCTTACAATAGCTGGTGTTTAATAAATGCTTGTAGAATTAAATTGATCTTCTCAGTGGCAATGGACTTGTTGAAGTCATAGAATCATAGACAGAGCTGGAAGTGAATCTCTCATTTTACAGATGAAAAAATGGAAGCATTGAGAAATTGGATTTATCTAAGATCACACAAAGGCAGGGTTAGAACGGCAGATCCTTAGATTCTACTTTAAACATCTCTAAGGTCATAGAGGAGATCCAGTGCAGAATCTAAGTCCAAGAATTTCTTTTTTTTTTAAGTCATTTTTATATTATCCCCAGTTTATTTTAAAAATAAAATAAAATTTTTAATGAACAAAAATTTTTCTCTCTCTCACCTATCCTCTATTGAAAAAGGAAAACAAAACTGAACTCTGTTTCACTGAACTCTGAACTTAGGCTTTATAAGACCTGAAGCAAATTTGGAAATTTGAAAAAATTTGGAAATTTTGGAAAAATGGAAAATTGAAATTGGAAAAAAACTTAAATGAAAAATGTATACTTATATAGAATGTATGTATATATATATATATATATATTTATAACATATACACTCACTTATATGCTTGTACACATGTATACACTTTATATACATATGTGTGTGAATATATAAATATACACATATACTATGTATACTTAAACACACATATATACTCATAAACCTCCTCCTGGATCACTGCTATGTTATGGTGGAGGGGCTTGCATAGCTCAATGAAAATATGAGCTATATCTTACAGGGTCACCCAAAACAAACAGATCATAGTGAAGCATTCTAACAAACAGTGATGCGCTGGAGAAGGAAATGGCAAACCACTCCAATATCTTTGCCAAGAAAACCCTATGTAAGGGTCTGGTGTATGGTCTATGGAGTCATAGGGAGCCATACATGACTGAATGACAAAAAAAAATTCATATATACTTATAGACATATATGCCTTATTTATACTTACACATACAATCAGCCACATAAATGCTTAATGTACATACTATATATATTCTGAATATATATAGACAGCTTACATATAAGCATATACATATACAAATATATATTATGTGTACTTATAAACACATACTATATGTCTATATCATTATATATATAACATTATATAGTATATATATATATTATATATTTATTTAAGATTAGATTTGAGGAAAGAATAGACAGCAGAGGAAAATTTATATGCTGCTCTAAAAGGTTAATGAAATAAGAAAAAAGTTTAGTATTCAGGAAATTAAATGAAAATCCAAGGTGATGGACCCTGCATTGACCTGTGCTCCTAAGAAGCTGCAGCCCCCTGCCTGACTATTTTTGACCCTCTGGGAGGTTGCATTAATTAATGCTTTCCTCAAATTCCTGCTTTGGAACAATAAATGCTTGAACTCTGGGCGTCTGGGTCCCTTAATGAGCCAGTGTCCCATGACTGAGGATGACATCCTAAGAAAAGAAAAACTGTGTTCCACCATAGACAAATTAATCATTCCCATCAACCCTGACACCTGAGCAGCAGGTGAGAACTCAGTCACCACACACTGACACCGGAGACAATATCATTGTTGTCTGGTGAATGGAGTACAATCAGCCAGCCAGGGTCTGTGCCTTACGAGTCAGTCAGTGTGTCTCCTAGGGCTCTAACTAAGATGACAAAAGCGAGCCTCACAGTCTCGATGGCCTTCAGCTGAGATGGCTATATTTGCAGATTATAGCTAGGAGCTTATCTTCCACAATATACTGAACCACTTTCACTAACATTGTTATAATCTAGAGAAGATGGCTCTGTTTAAGCACAGGATAAAACCAGAAAAATGGCAGTTTACATTCTAGCTGAACCAACTATGATTGGAGAAGCTTTCACGGGCAGCAAACCTACCTGCAAGCTGTTTTGTAATCACATAAAGGCCTTTTTTGCCTTGACCAGGATCAGCCTAAATAGTTAATGGACATCGCTCCCAGAGATGCTTCTAGCCAGGCTGCCTTAAGCATTCTAAAGCCTAAGAAACAACAGTACCCAGCTCTATAGGATAAACATGATAGAGATATTGTGTGTGCAGGAGTACATTTAATTCAATCCAGCAAACACTTATTAAGCACCTACCATGTGCAAAATACCTTTAGGTTTACTAAGTGCTATCATAGTAACGAAGGAAAATAAGTCCAATTAGAAAAAATAAATATTGTCAATACAGTTACAAATTTCAATAATATTTCTAATTCATTACCCTTTATTTTTTCTTAAAAATATTTTATGTTTACGCTTTTTGTGTTTCATCAGTCATTCAATCCTGTCTTCCTATCTCCCCTTCCCAACTCCTACCTCCATCATTAGATGGCACAATAGTAGAATGTTGGACTAGGAGTCAAGAACTGAGTTCAAATCTAAGCTTAGATCAGGCCACTGTGTGGCCCTGAGCAAGTCACTTAATCTATGTCTGCTTCAGTATCCTGCAAAAATATAATAAAAATACTTACCGCCCAGGATTTTTGTGAGAATAAAATGAAATAATATTAAAAGTGCTTAGCACAGTGCCTGTGCCTATGTTTTTTTTTCCTCTTCTCTTCAAAGATTGGATCTTTCCTTGTGACTATATATATATATAGTGAGCATATCTGAAAAAGTATATGATATTCTGTTCTAGTTTTCTACCACTTTACCATGAGGGGTGTTTATATATATGTGTGTGTATGTGTGCATGTGTGTATTCTCTAGACCTTTCATTGGATTTTTCAAAGACTTGTAGTTTTTATTGTTGTTTTCATTTATATTATCGTAATAATTACCTATACAAGTGGTTTTTTTCTAGTTCTGATTACTACATTCTATATGAATTCATATAAATTTTCCTATGTTCTTCTGAATTCCACATGGTAAACATTTCTTAATGTACAACAACATTCTAATATTAATGTGTTAATGTGCCATAGATAGGTTAGCCATTCCCTGGTCAATAGGTTTTACTTCATTTCCAAATCTATCCTAAAACAAAGAGTGTTTCTGTATACCAGCCCTGAAGTCAGGAGGACTTGAGTTCAAATCTGACCTCAGACACTTAACACTTCCTAGCTGTGTGACCCTGGACAAGTCACTTAACTTCAATTGCTTCAGCCAAAAAAAAAAAGTATTGCTATAATGATTTTGTTAAATATTGAATTTTTTCTGTTTTGACATACTTGGGATATATGCTTAGTAATGAGAACACTGAATCAAATGGTTGAGTCACTTTCCCCCCACATGTGGTGAGGGCTTCCAGAATGGTTAGAATACTTTACAACTCCATCCACAATATATTAAGGTTCCTCTCTTCCAAGAATCCCTCCACCATTAACTGTTCTCATCTTTAGTTATCTTCATCGATTTTCATAGTGTCAGGAGAAACCATAGAGTTGTTTTAATCTGCATTTCTCTTACTATCAATGATTCGAACCATCTTTCATGTGATCATTTATAATTTATTATCCTTTCTTTCTGACGAGATGACTCATAGAGAAAAAATGTACTGATGTGACAATAGGGAAAGGATTCTTTGAGGAAGTCTACATGATTTAAAATCTCAAAGAGTGTTATTTTGTTTATAACCTAACTCTGCAGACATATTCAAGTTGGATAGGTAAGGATTTGTTGGAATACATCTTTGTGCTTCATGGAATCTTCCCCAATATTTTTCTTGTCAGACATTAAGAATTACCTCAGAATTGAAAAAAAAATAGTATCTTAGCTATAGAAATGTTTTCCAAGTAAATAAAATAGTTATTACCCTAAATTATTTTTTTTGTAAGAAAAATAGTCTTTAATTTTTTTACAAAATTTTTTTCTTCACTTAACCCAATAGAATGTAAACTTCTTGGGGGTAAGGGATTACTTTATTCTTTATTATTGTATGCAGAGCCCCAAGCACAGTAGCTAGCCAATAGTAGGGTCTAAAAATGTTTGCTGATTTTCATTACTGTTCACACAAAAAAGAATGTAGCCTCTTTTTAAATTTTATTTTATTTTTTTATTTATTAAAGCTTTTTATTTACAAAACATATGCATGGGTAATTTTTCAACATTGACCTTTGCAAAGCCTTCTGTTCCAAATTATCCCCTCCTTAAATGCAGCCTCTTTTATAAAAACCAGGAGTCTTAATTTAATCATACTTTAACATATACCTTAACAACAGACTTTAGAAACACATTTAAAAACATATTCTTTCTGGAGGCTGCCTGGTAAAATGAATAAAGACTGAGATTCAAAACTCCAAGGTAAGTTCAATTTAGTTCAAATTAGGGATACAAATAAGAAAAAGAGACAGTTTCTATCCTGAAGGAGTTTGCATTCTATTGGGGGAAAACAGATATTATTCTGTCATTTTTGAAATTATGCCCCAGAACAGCTTTTCTCACCCCTTTATTGACTGTGAGGGTAACAACATTTCTTCTAAGGGATTCTTGCCCACAGCAGTATATGTAATGATCATCTGAATTAAATCCCCTCATTTCTGTATATGGAGGAGGACTACTCCTACTTTGGGAGTATAAGAGCAGGGTCATAGTGTTCCTGTAGAGTCAAAGTCAAGCAATGGAGTTACCAGGAAGATTTGGTTCTTGTTATTTGTCCTTTTTCTTGAAGAGGACCATGATATCAAGGAAGTGATATCATGACATGCAATTGGATTAGATTTCCCTAAGGAAGGGCCGAACAAAGTCAACCTGTCTCACTTTCTCCTCCAGAGACATCCGAGTCCAATGGCCAGACATAGATCAAGATGACTGGAGATGGCCCTGAATACAGTGGGAACACATGGCCTTTTTTAAGCTAAGGTCTTTATCAGGTTTATCTATTTTAGTCTGACTGAAGAAAGGACACAATCAGTGATTAAGACTAGGTAAGAAAGAAATGAATTAAGAAATGACCTTTTTTATCTAGTAAAATAAATTAATTTGGGAAACTAATTGGGAAGACCCTTAGGTTTATGGCAAAACAGAAATAATTGCTATTTATATTCACTCTGGGCCAATCAGGACCCAAACAAAGACCAAGTGGGCTTGGCTAGTACCTTTTGTTGACCAATTGTTGAGAACCAGAGTGATTTGAGTTTAAGGCATGATCCTTAAGAAAAAAAGAAGAAAAAATGTAGCTATAAACCCCAAGATATCTTGTGAGTATTCTGTAATCAAAATTTACATTTCTTGGGGAAGAACAATCTCCTAGAAAGAAGAAATTCTGTGTAAAGTCACTAGCCTCTCTTTCTTCTCCAAAACCATCTGGGTCCAGTGGCCAGATACAGGATGACTGGAGATGGTTGAGATTAGGACGACTATGAGTTCTCTATAGAGGAAGGAATTAGATGTTCCACCCTCTCCTGGATCACTGTCTTGCCCTGGTGGAGGGGCTTAAGTAGCTTAATGAAATGATGAACTATTCTGTGCAGGAATATGCAAGATGGACAGGTCACAGTGGAGAGTGCTGACAAAAGGTGATCTACTGGAGAAGGAAATGGCAAACCATTCCAGTATCTTTGTCAAGGAAACCCCATGTACAGAATTAAAATGATAGAAGAGATGACATCCAAAGATGAGCCCCTCAGGTTAGAAGGTATTCAGTAGTCTACTGGGGGAGAGGGAAGGACAGTTACAAGTAGCTGCAGTAATAATAAAGTGTCTGGGCCAAAAGCTGAAAGGAAGCTCGGCTGCAGATATGTCTGCTAATGAAAGGAAAGTCTGATATACTGTAAAGATCAATATTGCATAGGAAACTGGAATGTAAGATCTATGGACCAAGGGTAAAATGGATGTGGTCACACAGGAAATGGAAAGATTAAACATTGACATCTTGGGTGTTAGTGAATTGAAACAGGCAGAAATGGGGGGATTTAATTCAGATGCTCATTACATGTACCATTGTGAGCAAGAATCCCTTAGAAGAAATGGAGTTGCCCTTACAGTCAATAAAAGGGTGAGAAAAGCTATTCTGAGACATAATCTGAAAAGTAACAGAATAATATCTGTTTGAAACCAAAGTCAACTGTTCAACATCACAGTCACTTGTTCCAAACATTGATGTTTATTGAAAAGGCCAAAGGTGATTAGTTTTCAAAGAGGCAGAGGAACTAGAGACCAGATTGCCAGCTTTCACTGGATTATGAAGAAAGCAAAGGAGTTCCAGAAAAAAAAAAAAAAAAAGAAAGAAAGAAAGAAAGGAAAAAACACTTCACAAAAACATCTACTTCTGCTTAACTGATGATACTAATTAGAATCTTCAACTGTGTAGATCACAACAAAATTTTCAAAATTTGGAGTACTTGATCATCTTTCTTGTCTCCTGAGGAACCTGAATTCAGACCAAGAAGCAACAGTTAGTAGCAAACATTGACTGGTTTAAGATTGGAAAAAGAGTACAACAAATGTTGTCACCTTATTTATTAATTTATATGCAGAATACATCATGCAAAATATCAGGTTGGATGAATCTAAAGCCAGAATTAAGATTGCTAAGTAATTGACTCAGGCAGAAGATAATACTCTGAAGGCAGCAAATGAAGAAGAATTAAGAAACCTCTTAAAGAGGATGAAAAAGGAGAGTATAAAAGCTAGCTTAAAGCTTAATATCAAAAAACAAAAAACAAAAAAACAAAACTAAGATTCCTGGCAAGTAGTAGGAGAAGAAATGGAAGGAGCACCAGATTTTGTACACTTGGGCTTAAAGATCCCTACAGACAGTGGCTATAGCCATTCAGTTAAAAAATACCTGCTTCTGGGAAGAAAAGCTGTGGCAAATTTGGATAGCTAGGGCAGTCAACTTTTGGTGGCTTTTTATAGACAGGAGAAAGCAACTTCTAAGGTCAAAGGCATTTTTTGATTGGAGTATAAAATCATTAGGAAATGGGATTAGTGCTACTTTATCTCCTCCCTGAGTATTTTGGTTTGTTCATATAATTTGGAGGAAATTGGATTAGTGAGCATACACACCAGTCATTTTATGCAGGCTACCTACCAGGACTTAAAGGTTTTAAAATGGAGTTACCCAGACTGATCAGCATAAATATCCCACGGCAAATTAGATTTAAACACCTATATGCTTTTTATGTTTTTGATGCTTCAGGTGTGTCCTGATTACAGGGCAGAAAGGTGCAGTTAGGTTTGGGTTAGTGCAAATCCAGAAAGTCATTGCCTTATTTAGATTACCATTATATATTTCCATTGAGTTGGAAACACAGGCCATGTTTTATTTTCATCATTATTTTCAGTTGTTTCAATCATGCTTCTTCATGATCCCATTTGGAATTTTCGTGGCAGAAAAACTGGAGTGGTTTGCCACTTCCTTCTCCAGCTCATTTGACAATGAGGAACTAAGGCAAATCAGGTTAAGTGATTTGCCTAGGGTCGTATAGCTAGTATATACCCAAGGGTGGATTTGAACTCATGGAGATAAATGTTCTGACTTTAGACCCAGCACTCTATATAATACCTCACTTAGCTGCCTTACATTTTATTTTACATAATTTTACATAATTATACATTTGAATAATGCAAATTTGAACACCTGCTACTACTTCAGCAGATTCATTATTCGCATTAATCAGGACCCAACTGTGCTCTTAAAGGTAGAGAAGCAGCTATATCCTAAATAGAGAGTTTTCTGCAATGGAAAAAAATGTCGGAGGAAATCTGGCTGGACCACAATATGTGGGGAAAGGTCTTCGTGATTCTATGAAGCTGTTGTACCAAGGGTCACAGCATCCATGAAGGGAAGACTGTTCTCTGTTTGATGAGACCGTGTTTGGAGAGCTGAATTCTTGGGACCACATTTTAGGAAGGATTTTGATATTCTGACTCATATCCAGAAGAGAGTGGTTGGGATGCTAAGGGGACTTAAAATCATTCCAACCTTCAGTGGAAGGACTTAAGAAGGTTGGGAAAAGAAGACTTAAAGAAGGCTGGTGTTCAAGGGAATAAAGGATTATTATTTGGAAAAGGAAATTAGACCCAGAAAGTATAGAGCACCTCGACCCACAAGTATTTCCCTATCATCGGTATCAGTACTATCTCCTTACTTTTCAAGACATATCTACTGAAGAATGTCTGCTTCCTTAATAAGCAGGGATAGCAATCATTTGAGTTGACTGTCAGTAACATAGCTCAAATTTGTATGCCCAGGAGCTGTTTTGGGCTCTCACTCCCCCCACCATTTTTTAAATATTTCTGACATATCTAAATGCCATCATAGATAGTAAATTTTCCAACACTGAAGGTCATTACATGGGCAGTAGATGGTCACTTATTGAAACTGTTGTAGAGGTGACCCCTTCTTACTAGAGAAGTATTTTCCAAACTGGGAGGTGAGTGTGAAAGCTTGTCCAAGAGATGGATGAGAAACCTCAGAAAATAAAGGAGAATAGATTAGGCAAAGCAGTGTCCAAAATGATCATCTCTCTTTTACATAATACAGTGACTTTTCCCTTGAAGACAAAGTTCAAATCAAAATCAGTTAATTTGAGACTACTATAATAAATTTTTTCCAATTGACAGTGAATGCAAAATAGTGATTATTTAATATAGGATACACAAATAGGTAAATTTAAGTAGATACTATGTCAACTTTTCATTGATAACTTTTAATGAAGCCATAATCCTTGAACCAATGATTGGTTCGTTGTGTTGTCCCACTGCTTATTCCATTTTAAGGTGAAGGATGTAAACTCAAAGTAAAAATGTTCATTTTATGGAAGTGAAAAATTTGTATTATCTGCCATATTTCTTAATATTGCTTATTTTGCTTTGAGCAGTATAATTAAATTATTTTCAAAGAATCTGTAATTTTTTTAAAAATTGAATTAATTCAAGAACATTTAAAGAAAACCATTTGAAGCTTTCAACAATTAAATTTAAATTTAATTGTCTTTAATTTTGTATTATCTCTAATTTTTAAAATTATAGATAAATGTCTAATAAGGTTGAAAAGAAAATTAATCAAAGAGATTGAAACTAAAAAAAAAGAAAGCAAAGACAATAAAAACAGCTTAAGTAGTGGAAACACAAGAGCATAATATAAAAATTTCAAGTTTAGAAAATATGATCCACTATATTTGTCACTGGAATTTCTCAGTAGTACCTGATGAAGAAAGCAGATCACTGTGTGTGCTCTATGCAAATGGTTTAGTTTCAGATAACATAAAACCTAGTAAATTAAAATTGACATCTTGGAAAATGTACATGCAGATTTTATAAGCAAGACAATTTTTCCAGGGAAATTAGTATGCTTTTAATAATCAAAACCAAAAAAATTCCATGACATCAAAAGGATTATTTTCATCATATTATGTTGCTTACAAAATTATTAAGTGTAAAAAATCTCATCTGAAAGGATAAACCACTGATAATATAAGCAGTTATTAGTATATTCAAAATGATACCTGGCAAATCAGAGACAAAACATTCTCACATGGTTCCATGCAAACAATAAAATGTGAAGACTTGTTCTTATGCCTAAAGAACTTTGAGATCAATTAATTAAGAAACTAAAGTGATAATTTTATTCTTCAACAAATTAAGGTATCTACAAAACACAAGTCTATATTGGATTTAACTTTCGCTTATAGAGAAAAATGAGTTGCAGGTACAGAAATGACAGAAAGTGATCATTCGCTTTTGGAATTTGTGACACAAGAGTGGAAAGCCAGGGATCATTGTCTTTACATCCCAGATTTTAAGTAAAGAGATTTTAAAGAATTTTGAGGAAGGATGGGTAGCATCACATGGATTAAAATTCTGCAGGGAATGTTTATACAAGAATGATGAGAAATCTTTTGAAATAAAATTCTGAAGACACAAAGGAGAAATAGCTCAATAAAGAGACAAAATAGGAATTATCTTAAAAGACACAGGATGGATGTACAGGAAATATATTAAAAGACTTGGATTTTTAAATGATATGTACAAAACATGGAAGCCAGCTCAGATAACAGAAGATAAATATATAAATACAAATATTTATATAATTCATAAATATATTCTGGAAAAATAGTGTTTGGAGCACCAAAGCTCATAACTAGTTAAGGCTGGAGAAGGAAACTAAGAACTATAAAGGGAATTTATTTTCTAACTCCGAAAAAAAAGAAGGACCCAAGAAGAGAAGGGGGACACCTTTATTTGATCTCTCCTCTAACTATTCTTTCTCTCCCAAATATCCTATAATAGGAGCATCCTTGACACTCCACATTTTTTACTATGCAGGGGATGTCTAAGAGATCAAGATTTCTGAATGACTCGGTAGATAGGATGGGGGTAAATGGGAGGATGATGATAGGTAAGGGAAAGCAGAAATCCTGAATTCTTGGTTTAGTTCTATTTTGTTTGCCAAGAAGAATGACCTTTACAATGGAAATGACAAAGCAAAAATAGTTAACATGGAGATGAAATCCAATATAAGCAAGGAAATAGTAAAAGCATATCTAGATGCCCTTAATGAATTCAAGTCACCTGGCCCAGATGAATTACAGTCTCTGGGATACTGAAATGACTGGCAGAAGTGATTGTTAAGTCTTTGTCAGTAACATTTGAAAGATAACTGGAAACAAGAGGAATAACATGGATAGAAAAAGGGTAAATGATCTCCCAGTTTTTTGAAAGATAAAAAAGAACACAGTCTGTGACCTTAAGGACAGTGAACTTGATTTTTATTATTGGGAAAATTCTTGAACATATTAAATAGATGGCTTATAAACATCCAAAAAAAGAAGTAGTCTTTACAAAAAGCTATCATGGCTTCATGAAGAACAATTTATGTTAGATTAGTCTTATTTACTTTTTTTTTTGAAAGGACTATTAAACAAGTGGACAAGGGGGATTACTGAAGATAAAGTTTATCGACTTTAACAATGCATGTAATAAAATCTCTTGTAGTCTTGATGGAGAAATGGAAACCAGCAGATAATATGATTCAATGAATCTCAAATTGGTTGAATGTTAGTTTTAAAAAACAAAGTAAATGGTTCAATGTCATTTTGGAAGAAAGTTTCCCTTACAGTCTCCCTAGGACCTGAAGGGATCATAAGGTCATAAGTTGAGAGGGTCCATGGATGTTCATCAAATCCAATACCCTCATTTTACCAATGAGGAAATTGAGACTTAGAGAAATAGGTCTTCAGAGAAATTGAGCAACTTATTCATGGTCACCTAGCTAGTAAGTATTAAATGTAGGATCTGAACTCAGGTTTTCTTGACTCCAAATCTAGCACAATATACAATATGCCACAGGATTGTTTAACTTTTTAATATTTTGAGTTAGCCAGTAATAGAATCAACAAAGACATAGGTATTACTCTTGTCATTTTTTTTTCAGATAGCACAAAACTGGGAAAAATAATTATTATAGTGGACAATAGAATCAGGATACAAAAAGATCTCAAATTATGGTACTGACTGAAATTTATAAAAGAAATTCAAAAAGGATAAACGTAGACTTACATTTAGATTCAAAATAGTGAACTTCACATGGTTAGACAGCAGTTTGTTTGAAAAAGATTGTTCTGGGGTCCTTAGTGGCAAAAAAAGTTATTATGAATTAGAGGTGGGATGCAGTAGCTAAAATAGCTAATGCAATCTAGAGCTTCATTAGGCATAGCTTTCAGGAACAGGGAGATGACAATCCTATTAAACTCTGCTCTTATCAGAACTCATCTGGATTAATGTGCTCACTTTTGGGCACCATGATCATTCATAAGCTGAACAGTATCCAGGGGAAGTCAACCAAAGTAGTGAAGAATCTCGAGTTCTTTCATGTAATGATTAGTTAAAGAAACTGAATGACACTTCTCTGAAATGATTGAGAACAGCTACTTAATCCAGTGTGGGGAGGGTCCTTGGTCCTACTTGTTGATACAATGATCCAGTTACCCATCCTCTGAAAATTTTCAGTAGGTCAACAAAGGCCTAGGCAAAGATAGGAGGTGTTTTTCAAAATCCATCTAGAAGATGTCACTTCATTAAAATCAATGGGATTGTTTTCAAAAACTTAGAATAAAGGGCTCATTCCATAACTTCATTAAACCTGATTTTATATACATATATATATGTACATACATACACACAAACACATATATATGCTTGAATTGTGAATGGAAACCTTCTGAGGTTAAGACGTTCAGAATAAAATAAAAGAGAATTCTAAGTTCCACATGAAACTCTCCTAAAAAATGCAGTATAGATTTTGCTACAGTGGAGTGACAAAGATGGAAGTTAATGGGAAAATCCTCCAAATGGACTTCTGGAAAATGTAATTTAGAAATTGTTATGGTACTTCTATTGTATTAGGGGAAGGTCTGGAAGTATTGAGAGCAAGCTGGGAAGACACAGAGAAAGTCAAGGGAGGATATGGGATATGGGCAAAAATTTGATGAAAGAATGCCAAGAAAGGATAGTCACATCAGGATCCAGTAATGAAGTTCCAAGAAACTGTGGATTCAAGCCATGAGGAAGTAGAAGGGCAAGGTCTCTGGAGCTGATATGTAAACAACTGGACTAGAGCAGCTGGCTGGAAATAAGTGGATGGATGTTTGCTCTGCTTACTGTTGCTGCATTGAATGGAGATGGCTTTTATATACCAGCTGGTCCCCCAGTTCCTCCTACCCTAACTCTGCCCTAGCCTAATGAGCAAGTTATTTGGATCCTTGAAAATTCTATGTAAGTATGCCTTCCAAAGGGACACTTTTCCATTCTCAGTTAAGCCTGGAACAATCATCATTTTAAGGAAAAATGTATTACTTGTGATAACTTCATTTACTGGTTCACACATAAAATATGTGCTAAGAAGCATGTCATTCTATCTGAAAGGACATTCTGGGGAAAAAATAACATGGACATTTGTATTTTATACTAAGATAAAATAAGCAATTTTTAAAAAATACATATTCCTGCAGTTAGGATGATGAGATTAGATTTGAAATAGACTCAGATAAGATTTCATGCAGGTTACAAATGGACAAATTTTATCAATTCCCTTCATTAAACAAGCATACTCATTAAGCATAATCTGTTTTGTGGTATTTTTTTGTGTAATGAAAAGAATGCCAGCCCTGGATTCATGAAGACCTAAGATGAAATATGACTGCAGACATATCTTAGCCATGTCACCCTGGGCAAGTCACTTCACCCTGCTTGCTTCAGTTTCGTCATCTGTAAAATGATCTGGAGAAGGAAATGGCAGACCACTCCAGTATCTTTGCCAAGAAAATCCCAAATAAAATCACAAAGAGTCAGACATAATTAAAATTGTTGAATAACAAAGCAACAACAAGGTGTATACCAAAGAAACAAAAGAAAACCAACTTTGCCATTTATTTGAGGGAACAAGATACACATGGTACCCACATATCGGGCATGTGAAGAGCGATTTCCAGACATTAAAGTAGGAGAGATCTATGTGCTAAAAGGATCCAAAGCAGAGGCAAGGGTCATTAGGACTGAGTTTGGTCTAAAAAGATTTCCTGGAAGAGGGAGATGAAGTTTGACATGGTTCTTTTAGGAAGTAAAACATAGCACAGGATAAGGGAAAAGGGAATTCCAGGCAGGAAAAGAAATCCGAGTAAAGAGACAGAGAGGAAATGAAAATGGAAACAAAGAAGATATAGAATCTGACTTGAAAGAGAGGAATCATAATAGGAAACAGCAAAAGAAAAAGGTAGGATAGGTGGGGTTGAGTAGGGCTAGTTGATGGAAAACCTGAAATGTCAAGCTAAGGAATCTGGACTTGATCCAAGAGTCCATAGAAGAACACTCTGGATTCTTAAGCAGTGGAATGACATTTCAAAATAAGTATTTTAACGAAATAATCTGCCAAAAATTGTTTGTGATAGAGATTGTAAAAGAGGTGAAAGTCAGAGATATGAAACTGCTTCAGCAACCAAAGAGAAATGATGAGGATGATGGAGTAATGGGACTCCTATTCTTCCTGGAATATGTGTGTGTGTGTGTATACATATATATGCACACACATACTCACATATATACATATAAATGGTAGTTTGGTTGTTGTCCTCTGTTCTCAAAAAGGATCAAAATGACATCATTGTATTGAGGCCAAGGACCCTGTAGACTGGGTGATTCAATCAATTGGTTCTTCATTTCCATCAAAAAATGTAAGTTCTTTGAGGGTCAGGATTATTTAATTTCTGTCTCTTTCCCCATTGTCTAGCAGAGTGTCAAACACATTGTAGGTAGTTAATAAATGCTTATTAATTGATTGACAGATGGATGGATCCTCATGGCTTGAATCCACAGTTTTTTGTTTGTTTGTTTTGCTTTTTGCTGAGGCAATTGGGGTTAAGTGATTTGCCCAGGGTCACACAGGTAGGAAGTGCTAAGTGTCTGAGACTAGATTTGAATTCAGGTCCTCCTGACTTCAGGGCTGGTGCTCTATCCACTACACCAACTTTCTGCCCCCAAATCCACAGTTTATTGAAATTCCTCCTCAGTGTCTTCCCAGCTTGTCCCCAATGCTTCAAGACCCTTCTCTGACACAATAGAAGTAATTTTCCAAAAGTCCACTTAGAGCATTTTCCCATTAGTTCTATCTTTGCCACTCCACTGTGGCAAAATCTATACTGTAGTTACTGGAGAACTTCTCATCATCAGTCATTTTATTCGGAATGTCTTAACCTCAGGAGGTTTCCATTCACAATTTAAGGGTGTAAATCAGAAGGGTATGTCTGACCGTGACTAATATGAGTTCAGAAGGCTCTACTACAGGTCAAGTACAAATAGTCCACATGAATATCTGGAAGGGAGATATCTCTGAATTTGCACATCTCACATTTCTTTTGAGCACAAAAGGAATATGAAAATTTATGTATGCATTTGCATATGTATATGTGTTATATATGCATTTATCAATCAGTAAACATTTATTAAATTACATTACATTACATTATTACATTACAAAAAAGATACAAGACACATTCTGCTCTCTAAGAATTCACAGTATAATAGGAAGAAACCTATCTGTCAATCAATTAATAAGCATTTATTAACTATCTGCAATGTATTTGACACTCTGCTAGACAATGGGGAAAGAGACAGAAATTAAATAATCCTGACCCTCAAAGAATTTATATATTCTGAGGGAAACGGAAGAACCATTGAGCCAAAGCTCAAAGATCTATATGTCAGAGGGTTGAAAAATGGGGAATCAAGTATTTGTTTCAAATGAGGGGAATCTTCTAGGTATGACTCATTGTCCACCAACCAGTCATTGAACTATATACACAGTTAAGAATTCATGGATCTCTCTATTTTTAATTCTTCAATATTTGTAATGACAAGCTATGGAAACTCCCTATAGCTTTTTCCAGCTTCTTCCATTTCCCTCAGAAAATGTAAACTCTTTGAGGGCAAAGAACTATTTCATTTCTGCCTCTTTCCCCAATGTCTAGCAGAGTATCAAACATATCGTAAGTACTTAATAAATGCTTGTTGATTGATTAACAGATGGATGGATGGATGGATGGATCCAAATGGCTAGCAAACTCCAAATGCCCTACTCTGCTTATCCCAGTAATTCACAGTAAACCATCTGACAAGATGAAAAATATTTTTCCTTTAAAACATCCCTCACTCTCTTAGCTCTATTGTTATCCTTATTCCCTGTAGCCCATCCTTTGACAGATCATATTCTCCTCTCTTCCATTTCACTATACTCTGTAGAACACCTAGTAATCCAATAAGTTACTAGGATATAGTAAAATAAAAATTCCCCTTCAACCTACATTTCCTTATCTCATATTTTTTCTGTCTTCTGGTACTACTGGAAATCTGGCTTTCCCTAGAAGATACACTTTTCCTCACTATCTTCTTCCCTGGGAGTGACTCCTTTTCTTTTGTGCCCCAAAACAAAGGACCAGGAAATGGAATCAGACTATTTCTTGCTCCACACTGCCACTTCTAGGTCCTCCATTCCTCTGGTGCCAGAACTTTACAGTTTTCTCTTTTAAGGTTTGTTCTAGCCATGACCTTTCATTAGATCCTTGTTGCTATAAGAATCCAGACTCCAGATTTCTCTACCTTATTTTCCAAGGATTCCAGTATCTGCTCATAATTGTTCTTCCCATCTTTATCCTACCCTCATTCTTAGAGACTTAAATATACATTCTGAAGTTTCCTCATACATCTTGGCCATCGATTTCATCAGCATCCTCATCACCCACGGTGTTATTGGAACATGGTTATATTGAACTTTAGTTCAGCCATTCTTGTTGATTTTACAATTTACACAACACTTTCTAGTGGTTGAATGGATGTAATCTCCCTGTTATCTCAGTCTCTTATCTGTCTTGCTCATTTTTTCATTTTTTCCTTTAGTTGATTTCATCACTAAGAGATTTCATCATATGGATTCAATAATCTTTCCAAGGGAAATGACTGCCAAATCTATTTCTATTTATCCATTTATCTACCTATATCCAGCCCTAATGTCTTACCTAAATTCAACTTTGACCACCCCCCACTTCAATATCTCATTGGCATCTCAAACTCATTATGTACAAAACAATTAATTTTGTCCCCTTCTCTGACTCTCATCCAAACGAGGGCTACTACCATCTTTTTGGTTCCCTGGATTTGCAAACTTCAAGTTATTCTTGATTTTTTCCCCCTCACCCACCATATTGATTTACTTGCCAAGTTTTCTCAGTTCTAGCCCCATAATATCTCTCAACTTTTTCTTCTCTATTCACATGGCCACCACACTAAGGTCCTAATTACCTATTGTCTGGACTATTGTCTTCATCTCTAATTGACTCCTCTCCTTCTAGTTTCTCTCTTTGCTAACATATCCTCCTTCATGAACTGACAAAATAATATTGCTAAGGCACAGATCTAATTATGTCTGTTCAAAAGCTATTATTGACTCCTTAATTTCTCTAAGATAACATATAAACTTCTCATCCTGACATTTGAGAACTCTTTATAATCAGATTCTCAAATGCCTTTCCTGCTTTGTCTCATGTTAATCCCCATCACTGATTTATATGTTTTAGCCTCTACCCTACCCTCCATCTCCCATTCGCCTGTATTTGTTCAAGCCCTCCTCCATCCTTGGAATTCATGATATTCCTTCCTCATCACCACCTTTCAGAACCATTATCTTCCCTCTAAACTTCACACAGATGTCACTGCTATTATTCCTCTATCTGTAAACGTTTGTTCGCTCTTTAAATTTAAATTGTGCAAAATTATAAATTATCTGCAAAAGAAGTTGTATTTCCCTGGAAGAACATATGCTTCTTGAATTCTGTGAACTATTTGGTTTTAGTCTCTGTGTCCTCAAACGTAGACTGCCTTATTACATAAATAAATGCTTAGTAAATATTTTATTGAATTGATTGGAATTGAATTAGGGTTATGGAAGGCATCCCAGACTAAAAACAGAGAGAAACATAAATTTTATTGATATGTCAGGGGGAAATGCATGACTTACAATGTTTGAAGATAAGGTAGTTGAAAAAGCACTAAACCTGGAGAGAAAAGACCAAACTATGTTAGGAGAACTGACCAATGAGAGCCCAGTCCTTAGAACATGCTTGATATAAAGCATCAGGAAGGGCAAATCCAAGAGAAATGGAATATTTGGCTAATTAGGGCTCAGTCTCTCCATTATAGGAGTTTAAATCCCATCTCTCCTACTCATTTGGGCAAATTTCTCTACTTCCCTTAGTTTGCTCATCTGTAAAGTGAGGAGTTTGAATTAGATGATCCTTAAGGTCCTTTTAGCTCTAAAAACTATGATCTTGTGCACTTAAGAATAATGGAGTGGGGGAGGAGAGAATATTGGGGATGTTGAGAAAATTGGGGATTTATTTTTTTGACATGCCTACTCCAGAAATTTGTTTTTCTTGATTGGATATTTGATTCAAGAGTTTAGTTTTTCTTTTTTTTCCAATTGAGAGGGAAAGGATAAGAGGAAAAAAAGGTGAACTTTTGTTCAATGAAAAAATAAAGTTGAAGTGGCAACAGAACTGCAAGAAAAAAAAAGGAAAAAAAATAGAGTTGGAGAAAAAGCAGAAAAGTTCAAAGGAAAAAAGAAATCAGCTTATACAAAGCAAAAAAAAAAAAAAACAATCGCAATGAAAAATAACACTATAGGAAAAATAAATTTGAATTTAAAAATGAAAATCCCATGAGCACTGAAATCAAGTGTAATGGAAGGAAAAAAAAATAACCTAAAAGAGAAATTAAGGAAACAACTAGTTTTGCAGATAAGATTTTCTAATTATTGCTATTGTCATCATTACTGTTTTTGTGCAACTATTATTATCTTTTTTTTTTTTTTAAATAAGCCTTCTGTAGCTATGCGATGTATGCTAATTACTTCATTGTTCTGAGGGGAACCTAATCTAAATCAGATGGCTTATATTCAATTTTTCACTTGTAGATCATACAACAATTAATAAAAGAAATTTACTTAGCCATAGCAAGAGAAAGATATTCAATGAAAAAATGTATTGAGGCCATCCTAAGTTACCTTGCTTGAGTTTTTCATAATGGTCCACCAGCCAAGCATCAGGCAATGTCTATAGTTCCTTTTGACTATGTTGTACTTGTGACCAAAAAGTAATATCAGTAGCTCAAGTAATTAGTCTTCCTAATCAATGAAGATTTGAAGGTGGTTTCAATACCTGTTAGGGAAAAACTAGTTTAACTTGCTCGGGGGCAAAGGTTAGAATATTGTTACCAGCCCCACATTCCATCCCTTGGCAGTAAGATCCTAGATACTTTTTAGAGGAACTTCCACTTCTTTTTTTTTTGTCCCCAACATATCTTTATTAAAAAATGTTTTAAACATTTGTATTCAAAATTTGGAGTTCCAACATCTATCCCTCCTTCCTTTCCTTCTCTCCTCCCTGAGGCACTAAGCAATCAGATATAGGTTTAACATGTACAATTATATAAAAAATTTCCATAATAGTAATTTTGTACAAAAAGATTTAGAATTTCCACCTCTTAAATGACTTTAAAACTGTTACTGGTCAACCCTAACCAACATTAAGGTAACCTGATATGAGCAGCATTAGAGGAAAAGAAAAACTAAAACAGAAAAATATATAAAATTAAGTAAAATAATATAATAGAGGAAAAGAAAAACTAAAACATAAAAATATATGAAATTAAATAAAATAATATAATAGAGGAAAAGAAAAACTGAAACAGAAAAATATATAAAATTAAATAAAGTAATATAGTAGATAATTGAAGGAGTGAGAGTATATAAAAAAAAATAATAAAAAATTGTAGGCCTCAGAAGCATTCCACCACTACCATTATTTGTAAGACCCCCAGATTAAAAGTCTGTTTGGTAGGTATTAACCCATTTTTGCAATTCACCATGGGTCTCCTAAAGTAAAGAAGTAACCAAAGGCAAGAACAGCTGAGGAATAGCATAAATAAAAATGATAATAATTTTTTAATCACTGTTCCTCATAACTGGTCAAGATGAATTTCAATGTACCACTACCTACTTAATATCCATCTGTTGGCCCACTAGGCAAGGCTTCTCTCTGCAAAAGTGATACAAAAGGCTTCAAAGGGATCTCCTCCCTTCTTCTCTGAGGCTACACAGAGCCTTTCTCTTCCCCTTTGTAGCAGGAAAGCAAGCCATTACACATCCCCTCAAGGCCTCCCTGGGGAAGATTTCTAGGATAACCAGCAGACACTGGCAGTAATATGGAATCTAAACAAGAACTGAGGAGTTCCAGCTTGTAGAGCCTTCCTTTTTGCCAGCCCTTTCCCTTCTGGGCTGTCACTGGCTCCGGGAGCTGCTACCCTGTCTGTCCATCCTATTGGGTGCCATATTGCTGCTCACCAGTCCTGTGCCCACTGTTGCTGCTGCTTGTGCCCCTGACCGCTCTGCCAGTCGGCCCCTGTCCCTGTATCAGGGCTGTGAGTTGTCTCAGGCTCTCCTCCTGGGCCGGGCCAGGCTACTACGACTGACCCCGGTCTCTGTTGTGTTTCCATTATTTCTCTGACGCCAGGTTTCCTTAATAAAGGGTCCTCAAACTTTTTGAATGGGGGCCCAGTTCACTGTCCCTCAGACTGTTGGAGGGCCGGACTATAGTAAAAACAAAAACTTTGTTTTGTGGGCCTTTAAATAAAGAAACTTCAAAGCCCTGGGTGAGGGGGATAAATGTCTTCAGGGGCTGCATCTGGTCTGTGGCCCCTAGTTTCAGGACCCCTGCAGCTGTTTCCCTTTGTTGAAGGAGTATAATCCCCGGTATTCTTTCTCCCTGCCTCTGTAGGTCTGTCCTGCCATTGTCCAGGCCATGTCCTGTCACCTGCTAAGGCAGAGCAGGCCTACCCTTCTTGCCGGAGCCTAACTCCAGCCAGGTGCTAGAGTCCCCCGGACTAGTCCACCATAATTAAGGAGATCAGCCACTGCTACACAGATCAGTTTTGGGAACTCCAGAGAGCTCTGGCCAGCAGCCACAGAGCTTGGGTCTCTTTTGGGTAGTGGTCTTCCTCTATAATGTGGGAAACTCCTCCTGCTTCCAGACCTCCCCAGAGGGACCCACAAGCACCTGAAATCTTGAACTCAAAAGACTTCCCCTAAGACTAGGAATGACCAGCTCAGGGTCTCTCATAGAAAAAATAAAAATAAGACTCCTCTAGGAAAGTTTGTTTTGTCTTTGTGCCTTGTACAAACAGTATCCATTTCTTCTGGGCTTGAGGAGAGGGTCTAGGGCCTGATCTCTGCAGGAAGGTCTACAACTCATAGCTCAAGTTCTAGAGTGAATGTTAACTGAAGTAGTAACCCTTCCTGACTTTGGTTAATTAATTGGGTACAACTGACACATTTCTTATTCAATTCTGGAGATGTTTCTGGGGTCCTGGGAAGAATTGGGTATCATCTTTTCAAATGCCTTGTCTAATGGCTTAAACAAAAAACAAAAACAAAAAAGCAACCCACATCAAAATCCACATAGCAAAATTCTGATTGTCCTCTGAAATGCCAATTAAAACAAATTTGCAACATTTCAGTACAGTATTAGACAATCCTAAAATCCCACAGATCTGCGTTGGTAGATACTTTCTCATTATTGATATCCCTCACTTCACCTTTCAACTGGCTATATGCCCCAATACATTTATAGACTTGGGAGCTACTTGTGCTATTCTATTATCCTTTTCCAAAAGTCATTCCAGGAGAGACTTACACGAACTGATGCTAAGTGAAATGAGCAGGACCAGGAGATCATTATATACTTCAACAACAATACTATATGATGACCAGTTCTGATGGACCAGGCCATCCTCAGCAATGAGATCAACCAAATCATTTCCAATGGAGCAGTAATGAACCGAACCAGCTATGCCCAGAGAAAGAACTCTGGGTGATGACTAAAAACCATCACATTGAATTCCCAATCCCTATATTTATGTCCACCTGCATTTTTTATTTCCTTCACAAGCTAATTGTACAATATTTCAGAGTCTGATTCTTTTTGTACAGCAAAATAACGGTTTGGTCATGTATACTTATTGTGTATCTAATTTATATTTTAATATTTTTAACATCTACTAGTCATCCTGCCATCTGGGGGAGGTGGTGGGGGGTAAGAGGAGAAAAATTGGAACAAGAGGTTTGGCAATTGTTAATGCTGTAAAGTTACCCATGCATATAACTTGTAAATAAAAGGCTATTAAATTAAAAACAAAAACAAAAACAAACAAACAAACAAACAAAAAAAACAAAACAAAACAAAAGTCATTCCAAATCAGGTTTTTACCTCATTCACACACAAATATTATTCTCTTCAAGCTGGCTTTCTTTCAGTAGGCTCCTCAGAAGCAAGTAGGTAACGATGACTTAGAAATACAAGGGCATTCAGTTTCAGCAAGGGTAGAACACACTTTGTTCTTCATTTGACCACTCCTAGTAAGGACAAAACTTCTTTCAATTCCCAAAAGTTAATTCTGGACGCTTGGAAGGTAAACTGAGTTCTGAGACTCTAATTGAACTTGGAGGAGGTTTAAATGACAAGGCTTCATGGCCTAGGGATGATATACCTGGTAAGTCTAAAAGACAATTTACCACAGTTATCCTCAAGATATAATCATATGTCCATATATCTATATGTATATAAGTGCACATATAACCCCCTTGTTTTATTTTTATTTGATATTTTATTTTTTCCAATTACATGTAAAGATAATTTTCACCATTCATTTTCTGAAAGATTTTGGGTTCCAATTTTTTCTCCCTCCCCTCCCCTATCCTGCAAATAGCAAGCAATCTGATATAGGCTATGCATGTGCCATCATGTAAAACATATTTCCGTATCACATAAAAAAAACAAAAAAAATGAAAATAGTGTGCTTCAATCTGCATTCAGACTCAATCAGTTCTTTTTCCAGATGTGGATAAGATCTTCCATCATGACTCTTTCAGAATTGTCTTGGATCATTGTATTGCTGTTCATTGTTGATCACTGCACAATATTATTGTTACTGGGTACACTGTCAAGATAATAGTTCTTATGGACTCAGGGCATGTTTATGTTGGTCTCCCCTTGTCGAATGGCCACAGGAAGTTTAATTTTTTGTTTTCTCAGGATGGAAGGGCATCCTGGGAAGCAACCACCATTTCTAGGAGCATCACTAAAAGCACAGCCCAAAGCACAAATGCCACTCTGCTCACATTCCTTGGCACTGTCCAGCCCCCACTTCAATGAGATTATTTTGTTCCAATCCTGCATGAATACATCTATTGTTTTGAGTTGGGCCTGACTCAGTTCCACAGTAGGTTATATTCAATATTGGAATGAAATTAGATACTTATAGGTCATTCAACAGTTAAAAAGGGAGATTTAATTAGCCATAGCCAGAGAAGGATATTCAACAAGGAAGGCCATTGAAGATACCCCTTGTTGCCTCCTTTCAGCAAAGTTTCCCCAGCTGGAGTTTCCAGCACAAGCCTCTCTGCCAGCCAAGTATCAGAGAGCACCTGAGCTCCTTGGGACTGTCTTATATTCAGATTGCCAGGCGTTCAGTCAGTAAACATTTATTAAGGGCCGACTAAATACAAAAACAAGTAAGAGACTATTTCTGTTTTCAAGGAGTTCCTAGTACAGTGAGGGAGACAACATAACAATTATGTACAGACAAGCTATATACAGGATAAACTGGAAATAATCAATAGAGGCAAGGCTAGTGCATTATAGGGATCTGGAAAGGTTTTTGTAAAAAGTAAAATTTTAGCTAAAACTTGAAAGAAGGAAGCAGAGATAACAATAGTTATCTATATAGTCTTTTACAATTATTTTCTCATTAATACTCAAAATAACCCTGGGAAGTAATGAGGAAACTGAGTCAGAGATAAATGACTTGTCTTATACCCTCCAGTTATAATGAGATCACATGTGAACTTGGATCTTTTTGACCCCAGGCCCAAAGCTCTATCCATTGTGCCAGCTGGCTGCCCCATGAGAGAAGGAGGGAGAGCATTCCAGGGATGGAGTTCAGCCACTGAAAATACCGAAAACTG
The DNA here is from genome assembly GCF_902635505.1 of Sarcophilus harrisii. Classification (NCBI taxonomy): domain Eukaryota; kingdom Metazoa; phylum Chordata; class Mammalia; order Dasyuromorphia; family Dasyuridae; genus Sarcophilus; species Sarcophilus harrisii. Next base: position 172,727,698 of record NC_045426.1, on the reverse strand, counting down.
GGAAATGGAATATCTTTTTCTCTCAAAAACCACAAGGAGGTCCATGTTACTGCATAGAAAACTATATGTATGTGTGTGTGTGTGTGTGTTGAGGGGCAGGAGTACAAGAGTAGAAAGAGAGGAGTCAACTTATTAAAACAGAATTTAAAAATGATCTTGGAGGTAATAGGGAGCCACTGAAATTTATTAAATAGTCAGAAATGAGCTTTAGGAAGATCACTTTGACAGCTGAGGGGAGGATAAACTATAGTGGGGAGAGATGAGTTTCAAGCAGATCAACTAGGAGGCTTTTATGAGTAAGGAGATGAGGACATCATCTTTATGGGTGTCAGAGAGAAAGCCGTACATTCAATAGGTGTTAGAAAGGTAACATTGAATGGTTTGGGCAATTTCTTCTTTACCTCACTATCTCTCACCTTCAGGTGAGGAAGGATAGGAGGAATGGAGGTTGACCTCTTAAGTTTCAAGCCTGAAGGACTTGACAGGAATGGAGAATTTTAAAAAAAGGGAGGGTTTTAGAGGGGGGTGAGTGGCAAAGATAATGAGTTCTGTTTTAGATGTTTTGACTTTAATATGTTTAAAGGACATCCACTTTGAGATATCTAATAGGCAGATGGAGATATGAGAGTGAAGGTCAGCAGGGAAGCTAGGGCTGGATAAGTAGATTTGAGAATCATCAGCATAGAGATGATAATTGAATCTATGGGAGATGATAAAATTATCAAGTGAAGAAGTATAGAGGGAGAAAGGAAGAGGGACCCAAACAGAACCCTGTGTTGTTGGTTACTGGGTGTGACATGGATGAAGATTCAGGAAAGGAGATTGGGAGGAATTGGTGAAAGAAGAGAATTAAGAAATCACAGTAATAGGAAAACTGAGAGAAAATAAAATATTAAGTAGAAGATGGTCAAAAGCTGCAGAAAGATCTAAAAGGATAAAATTTGAAGAAAAGCCATTAGATTTGATAATGAAGAGGTTTGTAATTTTGGAGAGAGCAATTTCAGTTGGATGATGAAGTCAGAAGTTGATTTGTAGAGAGTTAAAAAGACTCGTAGCTTTCAGTCCCCTGGACCAGTTATGTCTTAAGAATGGTGTCAGTACCTTTAAAGGAAAAACTATTTTAACTTGCATGAGAGTGGGGATTCAAATGTTGCCCCTACCATATCCATTATGCCCAGGAATAGTGAAGTGCTTTGGAAGAAGAATAAAAACTCATATTTATGTAGCACTTTAAGATTTGCAAAGGATTTTCCTCAACTTCCTAGAGCAGGTAGTACAAGTATGATTTTCTTTATTTTAAAGATTAGGAAACTAAGATCCTAAGGGATTAAGTGACTTCCCTAAAAATCATTCAGATAGTAAATATTTGAGGTAGGCTTTTAGCCAGTCTCAAGGATTAAACATCTTGCCAAACCTCTTCTTAATTAAAATAGGGATATAGATTTAAAGCTGGAAGGGACCTTAGAGGCCATGTAGTCCAGGTTCTTCATTTGGCAGATGAAGAAACTGATTTCAGAGAGGTTAAATGATATGTCTAAGGTAACATGGGGAAATAAATCACAGAACTGACTCCACAAGATTATATTTTCATAGACTTAGAACTAAAATGATCATCTAGTTCTTTTTAAAATTTTAAAGTATTTTTTATTATAGCTTTTTATATACAAAACATATGCATGGTTAATTTTTTAACATTGATCCTTGCAAAAACTTCTGTTTCAACTTTTCCCCTCCTTCCCTCCATCCCCTCCCCTAGATAGCAGGTAGCCCCATACATGTTAAATGTTAAATACAATATATGTATACATATTTATACAGTTTTCTTGTTGCACAAGAAAGATTGGATTTAGAAAGAAGATAAAAATAACCTGAGAAGAAAAAAACAAAAATTCAAGCAAACAATAACAGAAAGAATGGAAATGCTATGTTGTGGTCCATACTCATTTCCCAGTGTTTTTCTCTAGGTATAGCTGGTTCTGTTCATTATAGATCAATTGGAACTGATTTGGATCCTCTCATTGTTAAAGAGAGCCATGTCCATCAGAATTGATCCTCATATAGTATTGTTGTTGAAGTGTATAATGATCTCCTGGTTCTGCTCATTTCACTCAGCATCAATTCATGTAAGTCTCTCCAGGCCTCTCTGCATTCATCCTGTTGGTTGTTTCTCATAGAAAAATAATATTCCATAACATTCATATACCACAATTTTCTCAACCATTCTCCAATTGATGGATATCCACTTGGTTTCCAGTTTCTTGCCACTACAAAAAGGGCTGCCACAAACATTTTTGCACATACAGGTCTCTTTCTCTTCTTTATTATCTCTTTGGGATATAAGCCCAGTAGAATACTGCTGGATCAAAGGATATGCACAGTTTGATAACTTTTTGGGCATAGTTCCAAATCGCTCTCCAGAATGGCCAGATGTGTTCACAATTCCACCAACAATGTATCAGTGTCCTAGTTTTCTGGCATCCCCTCCAACATTTCGCATTATCTTTTTCTGTCATTTTGGCTAATCTGACAAGAGTGTAGTGGTATCTCAGAGTTGTCTTAATTTGCATTTCTCTGATCAATAATGATTTGGAACACTCTTTCATTTGAGTGGAAATAGTTCATTTTCTTCATCCTGAAAATTGTCTGTTCATATCCTTTGACAATTTATCAGTTGGAGAATGGCTTGATTTCTTATAAATTTGAGTCAATTCTCTATATATTTTGGAGATGAGGCCTTTATCAGAATCTTTAGAAAATATTTAGAAAAATGTTTTCCCAGTTTATTGCTTCCCTTCTAATCCTGTCTGCATTAGTTTTATTTGTACAAAAGCTTTTTAATTTAATATAATCAAAATTTTCTATTTTGTGATCAGTAATGACCTCTAGTTCTTCTTTGGTCACAAATTCCTTTCTCCTCCACAGGAGTGAGATGTAAACAATCCTATGTTCTTCTAATTTATTTATAATATCATTCTTTATGCCTATATCATGAATCTATTTTGATCTTATCTTGGTGTACAATGTTAAGTATGGGTTAATGCTTAGTTTCTGCCACACTAATTTCCAATTTTCCCAGCAATTTTGGTCAAATAATGAATTCTTATCCCAAAAGCTGGGGCGTCTTTGGGTTTGTCAAACACTAGATTGCTATAGTTATTGACTATTTTGTCCTGTGAACCTAAGCTATTCCTCTGATGAACTAGTCTATTTCTTAGCCAATACCAAATGGTTTTGGTGATCGCAGCTTTATAATATAGTTTTACATCAGGTACAGCTAGTCCACCTTCATTTGATTTTTTTTTCATTAGTTCCCTTGAAATTCTTGACCTTTTGTTCTTCTACATAAATTTTGTTGTTATTTTTTCTAGGTTGTTAAAATAGTTTCTTGGGAGTCTGATTGGTATAGCACTAAATAAATAGATTAGTTTAGGTAGTATTGTCATCTTTATTATATTCACTCAACCTATCCAAGAGCACTTAATATTTTTCCAATTGTTTAGATCTGACTTTATTTGTGTGGAAAGTGTTTTGTAGTTTTGCTCATATAGTTCCTAACTTTCCCTTGGCAGATAGATTCCTAAATATTTTATGCTTTCGATAGTTATTTTAAATGGAATTTCTCTTTGTAACTCTTGCTGTTGGATTTTGTTAGTGCTGTATAAAAATGCTGAGGATTTTTGTGGATTTATTTTGTTTTCTGAAACTTTGCTAAAGTTGTGGATTATTTCTAATAACTTTTTAGTAGAATCTCTGGGGGGGTTTAAGTATATCATCATATCATTTGCAAAGAGTGAATAATTTGGTTTCCTCATTACCTACTCTAATTCCTTTAATCTCTTTCTCAACTCTTATTGCCCAAGCTAGCATTTCTAATACAATATTGAATAGTAATGGTGATAGTGGGCAACCTTGTTTCACTCCTGATTTTGTTGTGAATGGTTCCAGTTTATCCCCATTACATATGATGCTTACTGACCATCTAGTTCTTTCACCTTATTTTAGACCTGAGGAAACTAAGACCAAGAAAATATAAATGACTTGCCCAAGATGACACAAGTGGTATTTGACAGAGTCAAGACTTGAACCAAAATCCATCTCTAAAGCTAATACCTTTCCATCTTACCATGCTGCTTGCCTTGATTATCATAGGGAATCCCATTAATCTTTTGGATCAGCTTTGGAACTTCCTACTCCTCTGGATCTTCTGCCTTCCTCTCTGATTGGACCTTCTGACTGGAGGGTGGAACCATGAGCTCCAAAACCTCCATTTAAGGAATGGGCCCATCACAGTTATCTAGATCCCCATTTACCAAGAGCTTTCCTGCTTTGGGATTTCTCTCTGGCTCTCATTAATGGCCAACAAAAGGTTCTGGACCAAGTCAACTTGGTCTTTATTTGGGCCCTATTTGGCTAAGAGTGATTGTAAATAACAATTGTTTCTGTTTTGACCAGAACCCTGAAGATCTTCCCCTCTCAGACTGACTCCTTAGTTAGTTAATTAGTTTTATCTATCTATCTATCTATCTATCTGTCTATCTACCTGTCTATCTATCTACCTACCTGTCTTCTATCTGTCTCTGTCTTTCAGTCTACTGTCTATCTACCTGTCTGTCTATCCATTTATCTATCTATCTATCTATCTACCTGTCTGTCTATTTATCTATCTACCTATCTGTCTATCTGTGTGTCTGTTTATTTATCTATCTACTATCTGTCTATCAATCTACCTTTCTATCTATCTATATCTGTCTCTCTGTCTATCTGTCTGTCTGCTGTCTAACTATCTATTATTTATTTATGCCTAAGTTAAAAAGGCCATTCTTTGCCTTATTTCTTTCTCAGTCAGCCTTAATCACTGAATGGGCAGTTGCTTCAGTCAGACTGAGAACTTTTAAAGACCTTAGCTTAAAAAGACCAAGGCTTCCCACTGCATCCAGGGCCGTCTCCAGTCATCCTGATCTATATTTTGCTTCTGATCCTAAGGCTCTAGAGGAGAAAATGAGGCAGATGACCTTACACAGCCCTCCCTCCCTCCCTCAAATTTAGTTCACTTGCACATCACAGCATCACCTTTTGATGACATGGTCGTCTTCATGAATGAAGACCTTTTCAGATTACTTTTGTGTTGTCTTCTCCCATTAGATTGCAAGTTCCTTGCGGTAAAAGATTTGTGTGTGTGTATATTTATGTCTTCAGTGTGCAGCACATTGTACTTAGCACTTAATCAATTCAGAATGACCCAGTTTAGAATGTGTATGCAGTTGGAGCTGGGATGGGTAGGTGAAACAGTGGGGAAAGGGCCAGGTCCAGAGTCAGGAAGACTAATCTTCCTGAACTGAAATTTGATCTCTGACACTTTCTAGCTGTGAGACCCTGGGCAAATCACTTTTTGCCTCAGTTTCCTCATCAGTAAAATGAGCTGGAGAAGGAAATAGCAAACCACTTCAGCAACTGTCTAAAAAAAAGCCCCAAATAGGGTCGTGAAGAGTTGGACACAACTAAAAAAGGACTAAACAACCACAAATATAGTTGGGGAAGATAAAGAGTAGGAAATCAAGACTTACAAAATAAAAACAATGATAATTTGCATTTGAATAGTGCTTTGTGACCTTTCTTAAAGGGCTTTAGCTACGTATCAGGAGTTCCCCTGTTCATCTTGATAAATCCAATCTCCCACAGAGGTAAACTTGCATAGTGACATTACTGATGGGCCTTAAATATCGGGGCTACCTCCTAAGGAGTAGTTGTCTGAACTCAGAAACATAAACCATTGTCAGAGCATCTGTCCCCCATGAGTGATCTGGGCTGTAAAATAGCTCATCCCATTTTTCCTCACCCCAATATCTTTTTAGCACTTCTTGATGAAAAAATTCCTTTTTGCTCAACTTGCTTTTCAACTACCCCTCTCCCCAGCAAGTAGCAGAAAATGGTAACTTGTAGGGAAAAGAGCATGAATAGGGAAATGGCCTTATTGAGGCAAACCTGAAAGAAATCTATGCACCTTCTGCCTTTAAGTTTCCCTTTTGGGACCTGGGTCAGAAACTAGTATTCCAGAGACTAGACTTGCCATGCAAGCATGAATATTTTCAAAAGACTAAAAATATCTGGACACTTGCCTTAGAGAAAAAGATTTCATTAGATTTCTCAGGAAAGAAGATAATCCTCCACAAAAGATCACTCTCAAGCCAAGAGATTAAAACTATGTCATGAGGAGTCAGGAGAGATGAACTTTGGCCAATCTTCCATAATATTGCTGTACATGGCTTAAATAATGCCAGTGGAAGGTAAATGGGGCATCTTGGTTAAGCAACATTTAGTGTCTTTACCTTCTAAGGGAAATTAATATATTATGAAGATTTTGAATTAGAATGGAGCTTAAAGCCATAGGGTCATAGATTTAGAGTTGGAAGGGACCTCAGAGGCAATTTTTCATTTTCATAAGTGAGAACTCTGTAACCCAGCAAGATTAAGTGACATTTGGAATATCACATCTATGTGATCTGAGTCAGGATTTGAATCTTAGGTCTCTGACTCCAAATCCAGCATTCTTTCCATGCTTTCAACTTAATGCTTTGTGTTTGTACATTTGTTCAGGAGATTCCTTTATGTATTACTGTTTGCATTTTCTATGGTAGAAGAAATAAAGGGTGTTCCATATTTGATACTGATATTGTATATTGAGTATCTATGTGGGAGCAGATACTAGCAGGCTTCTAATTAGGACCTGTAGCTTTCAGTCAGTATAGATTCCTTCATGTTTTAAGAACAAAAATATTTTCACAGTTTGATTTTATTTTCCTTTAGGAAGACTTTACATAGAGTGTCTCAAAGGTTCTCCCTCCTGTCTCCAAGACAAAGGTTTGATTTAGAAAGAAAAATCATTGTTTGATTCTGGCTAGAAACGGGAGTTAGGGAATTGTGAAAGGTCCACTTTTCCTTTCCTTGTTGATGATCTTATTACTTTAGTTGTTGCTTTTCTTGCTGTTCTGAGGTTATGAGAGGGAATTAATATTTGCTGCCTTTGCCTCCCCTAGCTTTCTCTATACATTTATGCTCCTGATTCTTCTCTTTTTTTTCTTTTTAGGTTTGTGCTTAGTTTTCTCATCTACAAAATGAAGGAGTTGGACTAGAAGTCCTCTAAAGCTTCTTCTGTCTCTTGGGATCCTGTGACTTGCTACCTCCTATGAGCTATTTCATAGAGCTGAACTGGAAAGAAACTTCAGTAAGTGCCTTTTGATGGTCCAGAAAACCCAAAATCAAAGAATTCCTTCTTTCCTTTAACATAATAAAAGTACCTCAGTCTGAACCAGAACCAAAAGTCTTTAACACTGGGCTGAGATCCGAACCCAGAGAATTCCCTCTGAATCAAAACACACTTAAAGCTTGAAAGGAAATACTAATATAAAAGTCATCTTTTAATCACTTTGTGGGGACATGTGGATAGAGTGCTGGGCCTGGAATCAAGAAGATATCTTCCTCAGATCCAATCTGTCTTCAGATATTTACTAGCTGTGTGACACTTGGCAAGTCACTTAACCCTGTTTGCCTCAGTATTATCATCTATAAAAATGATCTAGAAAAGGAAATGGCAAACAATTCCAGTAGCTTTTCCAAGAAAACTCCAAATGGTATCACAAAGAGTCAGATGTGACTGAAAAAAATGTGAATGGTCTCTCCCTCATTCTCTTTCTTTGTCATGAATATGATGGAATAAATTAATATTTAAAGTCTTCCCTTCCACTCCCAAAGCAAAGATGCCCACAAATGAGTATTCCAAATGAATCTTTCTTCATTTAGAATGAAAATATTGGAAAATAAATGGAAAAGGGAGCAAATATAATATATGTGTGCTTCTGGCTAAAGAACAGAAATAATAATAAAAATTCACTTTCCAATATCAGTTGGTATAGTGCAAAAGAATTATATGAACATGGGTGGTCTGTCTTCTTAATTACTAGTACTATTTAGATTGTACTTATGATATCAGCCACTACTGTCAATATATTCACTTTACATCATTAAATATACCACACATTTTTTAATTAAAAGAAGTTTAAAGAATCATCTCATGAAGTAGAATGTAGAACATTACTGCTTAGTTTTCCAACATCTATTCTAAGGTATCAACTGTTCTAATTAATTAATTAATATCATTCTTCTTTCAATTCTTTTATTAGTGTAAGAAGATATCAGATGAGGTACTCATAAAAATAATAATAAAAATCAAATTATTTAGCTAATTAAAAATTTTAAATTCAGCCCCAAAATATCTTGTAAAATAGAGCTGCTGGGTCATCACCAGTCATGTTGATTTTTGTCTTATCAATGATGACTCTGGAGGGGAAAGAAGGTTGACCACTTTGCACTTAAATCCAATTTATGCACAAGATATCAGGGTATGATTGTCATTGATTCTCTTCAAGAATGAAGGTGGAACAACAACAGCCAATGAGGCTGCCCTCAAGGATCATAAGTAAGGCAGTTTTTTACTCACAGGCGTGTAAACATGTGGCTCCCCAGCCTTTTAATTCCATAGGCAAGGCCTCTCAATTGGAGCACACATCAGAAACCTGGGTCTCTGTCTTAATGTCTTATGGTGGTTCTTGGGCATATTGTCAAAGATCAAGTTGAAGGGTGACCTACAGTGAGCAGTTGGAACTCTCTGTTATGAACCACAAGATCTTTGCAATTAGAAAAATTTAAATAAATTGATTATGATCAAGACAGCCTTGCATACCTTGCATATCTGGCTTAGATGGAGCTAGCTAAACCAGAAATTCCTGGGTACAAGGAAATTCCATATACATCGGCAGGCTAATCAGTGATTAAATATAGAATCACTTCTGTCAGCTAGGGCCCACCAATAGGCTAGTCCCCAGAATTAGGCCTTCCACCACTCTTGGGCCTCTCAGGTCTGAAAATTTTATCCTGGTTTTCTTTCCTGGGATTCTATTTGCAGATATTGCAGAATTATTTGCTTCTTTTAGAGTTTTATCCTGAAATTCTTTTATGCCATATTATTTCAATTTATTAACCAGCTCTTTGGTTGCTCAATCCCTCAGTCTTTCTCCTGTTTTGCATTTGTTTTCTGTGATGATGTCTCTTCAGGAATATCTCATTTCCCTTTTTTATTTGTCATTGTCATTTTATTGAATTCACTTGGTGGGAGATCACCATCACACTACACCCACCGATCAAGTCCCAGCAGCCTTTTCTCCCTATAGTAACTGAAAGCTACCACCCCACAGAGCCTGGAGAGCTGAATCCAGCCTGTGCCCAGGGCACAGTGGAAAACAGAAAGGAAGAACAGAATCCTGCTATTTATTTCTGTGGAAAATAAGTCATATAGCTCATTCTTTCATTTTTCCTCTTCCAGTTGTTATTTTTATTACTTTATCTGGTGCGTTTCTTGCTGTTCTGAGGTAGAGAGGGGAAGTTGAGCACAGACACAGCTTCTCACTTGTCCCTCTATTTTGTTACTTCAATTGATCTGGGAGCTCCACTTTGTGTGTGAGAATCATTTATACGTCTTTTCATCCTGTTAATTCTTATCCATTTCCTTTTATAAATCCATCATAAAAGCACATAAAATCTTTTATAAATGCATAGTGCCTGGCACACAGCAGGTGCTTAATAAATAGTTGTGATTTGATTGACTGGCCTACTACAATATCCTGAAGAATCCAGAGGCAGCATGGTTCAGCAGAAATAGCACACCAGCTCTCAAGTTAGAGGACCCAGGGTTCAAATTCCACCTCTGATGATTTCAGTACCTGGGGAATCTCCAGAAAGTCATTTAACTTTCCTCAACCTCAGTTGCTTCATCTACAAAATGAGAAGGTTGGACCAGAAGCCATATGGCTTTGGAGGTCCCTTCTAGTTCTAATTTGTGATTTTTTTCTTGAGTTCTTTTAATGATTTGTGGGAATCATTGTATCATTTGGGATTCCAACTGTTATCATTTTTATTGTATGGTCAGCATACATCCAGTTCTGACTATAAGTGTCTTTGAAGACCTATTTTATAGCATTTTTTTCTTTGCAGAATGATAATACCCAATTTACATTCACCATGCAATGGAAAACATTGCCTTTTGGGTCAATCATGATTTTGATTCTTCAGAACTCATAGTATCCCATGGTTCACAGCCACACAACATTAATAGAAGAAGAATAATAGTTTTTAATGAATTTTTGTGTTTAAGATTAGTCTGGCATCCCTGAAAGCATCAGAAAACTTCCCAAATACAACCCAGCCCTTTCTCTTCCTCTTTTTCCAACTCTAAGTCCAACTTATTGTCCATTTGTGCCTGTCCAAGATATACACACAGCAGATACATGTGGTGGCTGGTAGTCAAAGTTCAGTCAGTCAATATGCATTTATTGAGCATTTACTGTATGTCAGGCACTGTGGTAGGCTCTAGAGATACAAAGACAAATGAAACAGTCCTTGCCCTTACAGTGTTTGAGAAGTTAATACAAAACACATGCCAAATAAATACAAAATATTTGGATGGTAGCAAGGCAGGAATGGATAGAATTGCTAAAGCTAAAAACACATCACACAGGACCTGAACTGAAGAAAATTAGGAATTATGTTGGCTTTGATAAAGGGAATGTGGATGTAAAATTCAAATATGTAGATGTTGACTTCATAATGACTGTGGAATTACTTTGTAAGAAGTTTTAAATGGAGAGCAGGAATTTAGGGGAAAGGATAGGAATGGAAATGTAGATTAAGAAACCATTTTCTTAAAAGTTTGGTATATATACATATGGTGTGTGTGTGTATTTTCCAGTTACATGTAAAACAATATTTTTTACATTTGCTTTTGAAACTTTGAACTTCAGATTCTCTCCCTTCCTCCCACCGCCATCCCTTTTGAGAAGGGACATCCGAAGTTATGCAAAACATTTCCATAAAAGTCATGTTGTGAAAAAAAAAAAGATAGATTTCCACCCCCCCCCCCCAAGCAAAACCCTCAAGAAAAATAGAGTTTAAAAAAAAGGGTATGCTTCAATTTGTGTTCAGATATAATTAGTTCTTTTTTTGGATATAGATAGAATTTTTTATTATGAGTCCTTCAGAGTAGTCTTGGATCATGTATGCTGAGAATAGCAAAGTGACCAACAAGCTGATCATCCTACAACATTGCTATGACATTATACACAGTATATTTCACTTTGCTTGAGTTCATGAAGTATTTTCCAAGGTTTTTCTGAGAGCATCCTGAATTTCCCATAGAACAATAATATTCCATCATAATCCACAGTTTATTCAGACATTCAACAATTGATGGGCAAGCTTTTTGGGGATCCTTGCCTTTTAGTGGTATTGCTAGGTAGTCCTTTGGACATATCTTTTGATATAAACTATCATCGGTTTTGACCAACTTACCAGTTGGGGAATAACTCTTTATTTATAAATTTGTCAGGTGGGGAATAGCTCTTATTTGACTCAATTCCCTATGCATTTGAGAAATGAGGCCTTCATCAGAGAAACTTGCTTCAAAATTCTTTTCACAATTACTATTAGTAACTACATGTTTCCCCCTATTTATTTTACTCTCTTTTTCCTTTTATCCTAACTCTCCTCAAAAGTGTTTTGTTACTGATCATCCCCTCCCCAAATATGCCATCTCTTGTATCAACCTTCATCTTCTTCTCATATCCCCTTACATTCCTACTTTCCTAAAGAGTAATTTCAATTTATATACCCATATTGAGTGTATATATTGTTTCTTCTTTGAGCTAATTCTGATGAGAGTAAGGTTTACTCACTGCCCCTTCTTTCCCTTCTTCCCCTTTATTATAAAAGCTTTTTTTTTTACCTCTTTTATAGCAAATAATTTATACCATTCCACCTCTCTCTTTCCTATTCTCCCACTACAGTCCTCTCACCTCTTAATTTTACTTTTTTTAGATATTATCCCTTCATATTCAACTCACACCTGTTCCATCTCTCTATGTATACTCCTTCTAAATGCCATAATAATGAGAATGTTCTAATGAATTATATGAATCATCTTCCCATATAGGAATACAAACATAAACCTTATTAAGCAATATAATATAATATAACATCCCTTTAATGATTACCTCCTTATGCTTCTCTTGAGTCCTCTATTTGAAAATCAAATTTTCTATTCAACTCTGGTCTTTCTATCACAAATACTTGAAAATCCACTATTTCATTGAATACCCACATTTCTCCCTAAAGGATTACACTGAGTTTTGGGTAAGTGATTCTGGGTTGTAATCTTAGCTCCATTGCTCTCAGTAATATCACATACTAAGCCCACCAATCCTTTAAGAAGCTGCTAATATTGAATTTTCCAGACTCTGGCTCCACAATACTTGAATTGTTTTCTTCTGGATGCTTGCAATATTTTATCTTTGACCTGGGAATTCTGGAATTTGGCTACACCATTCCTGAAAGTTTTCATCTTGGGATTTCTTTCAGGAGATGATCAATAGGTTCTTTCCATTTCTATTTCACCCTCTGTTTCTAGAATATAAAGATGACTTTTCCTTGATAATTTCTTGAAAGATGATTTCTAACCTCTTTTTAGAATCATGGTTTTCAGGTAGACCAATGATTTTTAAATTATTTCTCCTGGATCTATTTTCTAAGTCAGTTGTTTTTTCAATGAGATATTTCACATTGTTTTCTATTTTTTTCATTCTTTTCCTTTATTTTATTGTTTCTTGATTTCACATAAAATCATTAGCTTCCATTTGCTCACTTCTAATTTTCAAGGAAATATTTTCTTCAGTGAGCTTTTGTACCTCCTTTCCTATTTAGCCAATTTTGCTTTTTAAGGCATTCTTCTCCTCAGTTATTTGTATTTCCTTTTACAACACTCTTAATTCTCTTCCCAATTTTTCCTTTATCTCTCTTAGTTGATTTTTAGAATCCCTTTTGAACTCTCCCATGAGCTGAAACCAATTCTTATTTTTCTTGGAGGCTTTGGATGTAGGAACTTTGACTTTGTTATCTTCTTCTGAGTGTGTGTTTTGGTCTTCCTTTGTCACCATAGTAACTTTCTATGGTCAGAACCGTTTTCTGTTGTCTGCTCATTTTCCCAGCCCATTACTTGGCTTTTAAGTCTTAGTTAAAGTAGGGCTCCATTTCCAGGGTGGAGGGTGCCCTGTCCCAAGATGTTTTCCGAGATTTTTCTAGGGATCTGACACAAACACTCTTTTTCTGCCCTGGAACTCTGAGGAATGTTCAGCTTCTCTGTTTCTCTAAGTTCTAGAGTGCTAAAGCAATAGAGTCCTTCCTCAGTGCTGGTAAAGAGAATTTCTGTGAGCTGAGGTCTCCTGAAGCTGCTGCTGCCATCACGGCCAGCATCCCACTCCTAGTGTGTTGTTTTCCCAAAATCCTTTCACCCTACTGACAAATCTTTCCTGCTGACCTCCCAAGTCTCTGGGCTTAGAGATCTAGAAATGGTTAGTTCTGTGGCTTATTCAGAGACCCCAGGACCATTCCTACTTTGCTGATACTGGTGCTGGGACCGGGGCTGGGACTGCCTTGGTGCTGGACTTGTTCTGCCCCATCTTTTTGTGTGTTCTCATACGCTAAAAATTTGTTTAGAGTCATTATTTAAAGGAATTTGGAGAGGCTTGAGGAAGACCTCAGCAAATGGCTTGCCTTTTACTCTGCCGTCATGGTTCCATATCTTTATGTAATAGTTCCTAATTTGTGGGATTCCACCTTAGATTATGATTATTCAAGGAACCTCAGGCGTCTCTGCCTTTTCTGCCTCATGGACCTTGTATCTCCTCAGTTTTGCTTCTGCCAGTCTGAGACAATGCCCCATAGAATTTATTCCCTCATTGTGTCCCTAGATTGCTACCCTCCACTCTCATTTTTTCCCTTTCTAAGTCTCAAGTCAAAATAAATTAAGGGATTTATTTACAAAAGATAAATAAAGTTTGCAGAATATAACAGCCACAAGAAATCAGAGGGCTTTGTAGTTGATCAAAAAGTAAAAACTGACCTGTAGCACATTTCCTGAATTAAAGTAGTGTCAACTCAGACCCCACGTTTGAAAATAGACTGATTCACCATTTTCATCCTCTTCCCTGAGACTAAGCCACCACTTTTGGCTAGGGGAAACAAACTATGTCTTTTTTCTCCTTACCTTCTGCCAACTTTTATACTTCACATTGGACTTTAGTTCTATACAAATGGCAACCTCTCCCATTCTTTTAAGATTTTTCACTTCATCTTTAAGTTATGAAGGAATCCTCAATCCATATTTCAGTGAAGAAATATTACATGTGCTTATTATCTGGAGTCATACAATTGCTCCACCAAAAATATACAAAATTTCCATTTCCTTAAGAGTGATAATTGAAATATTGAAATTTTCTGAGAAACATCTCATTTCTTACATACTTCAAAAATCTATGACTATGTTACTGTGGGCACTTTCTCCACTGACACAAGTTGCACTCCTTCTACAGCTTAGTAAATCATCTTCAAAAGGTTCTTTGACCAAAAATTTTACTGACCTGTGGCCATCCTGGAGACAAGATGACCAAAGTTAGGCTAAAGGACACCTACATACATTTCATAATTTGTCCCACATAAATTGGCTTTCTAGCGTGGGATAATCCATCAAAAATTGTGCTCCACCAGCACAGTGTTTTGGATATCAGGATTCTACCAACATCACCATGGAGACTTAGGGACTAGACCTTAGAAAGTGGAAAGAAGAAAATAGGACTTAGGACTGAATCTTGGGAAAATGCCCACATTTAGAACATTAGAAGAGGCAGAGGAGCTACAGAAAGAAAGAATAGGAGGGAGAAAGAGAGACACAGAGACAGAAAAACAGAGAGAGAGAGAGAGAGAGAGAGACAGAGAGAGAGAGAGAGAGAAAGAGAGAGAGAGAGAGAGAGAGAGAGAGACAGACAGAGAGAGAATCAAGCTAGTATCATAACATTATGAAAACCCAAGGAATCAGCCTGATAAAGAAAGAAGCCTATGTCATCATGATCTAGAGATAGATGGAGGGAAACAAGGACAGAGAAAAGATATAGATAGCATCCAGGAGGCCAATGGGGACCTTCTGCTAATATCTTATTTAAGATTTTAGCATCAATATTCATTAGGGAGATTGGTCTATAATTTTCTTTCTGTTTTCCCTACCTGTTTAAATATCATACCATGTCTGTGTCATAGAAGGAATTTGGTAGGACTACTTCATTCCCTATTTTATCAAATAATTTATATAGCATTGGGGCCAATTGTTCTTTAAATGTTTGGTAAAAAATTCAATTAAATCCATCGGTCCTGATTTTTTCTTAGGGAGTTGTTTAATTGCCTGTTCTATTTCTTTTCAAATGGGACTATTCAAAATTTACTTCTTCCTCTGTTATTGGAATCTGTATTTTTTGGAGGGTAGTCATCCATTTCATTGGTTATCAAATTTATTGGCTAAAGTTGACAAAATAACTCCTTATTATTTCTCTAATTTCCTCTTCATTGGTGGAAAGTTCTCCCTTTTCACTTTTAAGACTACTAATTTCATTTTCCTCCCTCCTTTTTTTCTAATCAGTTTAAAACATCTATTTTATTGGCTTTTCTAGAACCAACTCTTAGTTTTATTAATTATTTCAATGTTTTTACTTTCAATATTTTTAATTTCTCCTTTTAATTTTAAATTTCCAATTTAGTATTTGATTGGGGGTTTTAATTTGGTCTTTTTAGTTTTTTTTAGTTCAACCCAATTCATTAATCTTTTCTTTCTCTTTTTTATTCAATAAACCTCTAAGGATAAAAATTCCCTCTTATTACCTTTGGCTGCATCCCAAAATTTTGGTATGATGTCTCATATTGTCATTATCTTAGTGAAATTATTAATTGTATCTATAATTTTTTCACCCAATCATTCTTTAAGATGAGTTTTTAGTTTCAATTACTTTTGGTCTATTTCCCCTAACTTTTTGTTGAATGTGTTTTTTGCATCATGATCTGAAAAAAAGCATTTACTATTTCTGCTTTTTGCATTTAATTTTAGGTCTTTTGTCTAATATGGTCAATTTTGAATAGGTTCCATGAACTGCTGAGAAGAAAGTATTTCTCTTTATCTCCATTCAATTTTCTCCAAGATCCAACATACCTAATTTTTCTAATATTATATTTACTTCTTTAATTTCTTTCTTATTTGTTTTGTGGTTTGATTTGTCTAATTCTGGGTAAGGTTGAGATCTCCTACTATTACAGTTTGTTGTCTATTTCTTCTTCACTCTCTTCTTCTCCTTTAGGAAGCTAGTGCCATACCATTGGTGCATATATGTTTAATATTGATATTGTTGTTGTTTATCTCCCTTTAGCAGGATTAGTTTCCTTCCTTATCTCTTTTAATTAATCCAATTTTACTTTTCTTGATCTGAGATAAGGATGCTACCCTCTTTTTGACTTCACCGGCATAATAGATTTCTCCAGCCTTTTCCTTTACTCTATATGTATCCCCCTGCTTTAAATGTTTTCTTGTAAACAACATATTGAGGGTTCGACTTTTTATCCAGTCTGCTATCTGCCTCCTCTTTATGGGGGAGTTCATCCCATTCACATTTACGTTAGAATTACTAAATCTGTATTTCCTGCCATCCAATAACCCCAGATTGTGCTTTCTTTTCTTGCCTCCCCCAACCCTCTTTCCCCTTTTAAACTTATGTATCCCTCTTGTATCACGATCTTATCCTCTTTTAATCCCCTCCCTCCCCCCTTAGTCTTTCCCCTTCCTTCCCTTATTACTCTTTTCTTTTCCTTTTCCTCCCCCCTTTTAATGGGGAGAAATTTTCTCTAAAACAAATGTCAATTATTTTTCCTTTAGCCAACTCTGATGAAGTAAGATTCACACAATGCCTCCCCCCTCTCTAAATTCCCTCAGATATGATAAGTTTCCTTAGCCTCTTTGTGGGATTGGTTTCCCTTTTTATCCCTCCTTCCATTTTCTGCCATCATCCCTTTTTCCCATATCCTTCCCTTTTTTTATGTTATATCAGTACTATCAAATTTTACATGTATTTTTTTTTTGTATATCCACAACAAATACAATTCTCAAAAGTTATTTTACCTTTTTCTGCATCTCTTGGTTCTATTTTGGAATCAAATTTTTGTTTAGTTCTGGTTTTTCTTCAGAAACAAATGGAATTCATTTATTTCATTTCCCATCTTCTTCCCTGGAAAATGTAACAGCTGGGTAGTTTATTCTTGGCTGCATCCCAAGTTCTTGTGCCTTTCGAATATCATATTCCAGGCCCTTCTTTCCTTTAATGTAGAGGCAGCCAGATCTTGGGTGATCCTTATTGTGGCACCTCGGTATTTAAATGGTTTTTTGGCTGCTTTAAAATTTTTTCCTTAATCTGATAGTTCTGAAATTTTAAATATTCCTTGGGGGTTTTTATTTTAGGGTTTCTTTCAGAAGGTGTTGTGAATTCTTTCAATGCCTATTTTACCTTCTGATTCATTACATCTGGGCAGTTCTCTTTGATGATTTCTTGTAAAATAGTATCTAGGCTCTTTTTCATCATGTTTTGGAAAGTCCAAAATCCTCAGATTATTCTCCTAGATCTATTTTCCAAGTCTGTCATTACAATAGATAATTCATGGTTTTATTTGTTTTTTTTTGGTTTTTGACTGATTCTTGCTGTCTCAATGCATCATTAGTTTCAATTTGTTCAGTTCTAATTTTAAAATTATTTTCTTCAATAGCTTTTTCTTCTTTCATATTCCAATTGAGTTTTTGAATTATTGTTTTGGTCTGTGGAATTTTTTTCCATTTCATAATTTTTTTTTTATGAATTATTTTCTTTTCAATTCACAGATCCTACTTTCTTGCGTGTTCTTTGTCTTTTCAATTCACGGATCCTACTTTCTTAAATTCTTTGTCTTTTCAATTCCAAAATCCTACTTTCTAGTGATTCTTTATTTTTTCAATTCACAATTCACTTTCCTGGAATTTTTTTTTTTTCCAATTCAAATTTTGTTTCCCTCACTTCCTGGGAATTTTTAACTTTTCAATTTATTTCAGGAAGTTTTGCTCTTTTAAAGGCTTCTCTTTCCTTTCCCCATTTATCTTCAACTCTCTTTTGGACTTTTAATGGTCTCTTCTAAGAGATTATGTAAAGGAGGACAGTCTGATGCATTTTGCTGTTTGAGGGTCTCTTCAGGTTTGACCTGCTCTTTTCTCATAGAAGCTGTCGTTGTTCTTTTCTTTTTATTCATGTTTAAACCTTTGGGTAGGTCTCCCAGGCAAGGGGTTACCAGCTTCCTCTGCAGAGCAGGGAAGATGTAAACCGATTTCCGGGCTCGGGTATTTCTGGGAGAGTTTTCCCTTCCCCCCAACAGGGAATGGATTCAGCACTGGCCGAGCTATCAAGCGCTTAGTAGGGCTGAGTGGATTATCATTGCCCTCGCTGAAACTAAGTGGTGAAATTTCACCGCCCAGGCGGGCCTCTTGTGGGACTGTAGTTGGCTGAGGCAGACTGCAGACGAACAGCCACAAACTCTGCCCAGTGTCTCTCCCGTGCAAATGGCCCTGGAAAACTCTATGGCCCCAAGCCGAGCTCCCCTCGCAGATTAGGCTAAAGGGCCGTCCTCCTGCCGTCAGGATCACCTCCCCAAGGAAAAGCCCTACTGCGGGTTGGGGGCTTGTGTTTGCGGATCTGTGCCTTCACCCTGGGTTTGAGACTCTCCTCGGAACCTAATTTCTCTCCCAGTCTGCCCGATCTCCCGCCCCGGAACCAACCTTTTTGCGAGACTGCAGATTTTCTTGACGGTGAGTTGTTCTACTTCTTATCTTTCTAATTGTAGCAGTCAAGACTATTTTTGAGGCTCGATATAATATTGATAAAGAGGGTAAGAGAAGAGCTTAGAAAGACGCGTGTGTCTTCTCCGCCATCTTGGCTCCGCCCCCCAATGGGGACCTTCTGAAGGTAATGTTTATAACATGGAGTACAGAAGCAATACTGCACAAAAAATTAAGGAGTATGGTAAAAAGCAGAAGCAGCAGTTGTAGATCAGTCATTCAAGAAGTTTGGTGGTGAAATATATGGGAAAAAAACAGAACAGGAATCAAAGGGGGAAATCAGGTGAATAAAGATTTTTCAGACTGGGAAAACCAGTTCATATTTATAGACAGGAGGAAATGAGTCAGAGAAGGCAGAGACAAAGAGACAGAACAGCAAAGACAAAAAGAGAGAGAGACAGGGAGAAGAGAGAAAGACAGAGATAGAGAGAAACAAACAGAGAGATCCTTCTAGGGATCTGACCCAAGTACTCTTTTTCTACCCTGGACCTCTGAGGAATGTTCAGCTTGTCTGTTTCTCTAAGCTCTAGTGTGCTAAAGCAACAGAGAGACAGAGACAGAGACAGACTGAGAGAGAAAGTCAGAAAGACAGAAAGAAAGACAGAGACAGACTGGCCTATGTCATTCAATCAATCATCAAGCAAGATCATAGTTCACAAAGGATCTAATATTCACAATGATGAGACACCCATCTGGCTTTGCTCATGTTGTGATTTCTATGCATTCTATTCAGCTGAATCATGTTATTTTTGAATTTAGATGATTTTTTCTCCTGAAAGGTAAGTCTACTTGGTCTATATATCCTGTTGTCGTCTGGATGTACTTTTGATTTTATAAAGCCACTGGTGGGTCAGTGGTCTACAATGAGTCTTGGATCATAGATTATTTTGGTAAACACCATTTTTAAGAATAATAATTTATGTAAGAGACATTACATGTCAAGCATGTGCTAATAGATGTCATTTCATTTGATTCTCAGAACCCCATGAGGTGGGAATTAATATTATTCTCATTATCTAGTGAGGAAACTGAGGCAAACAGCAGTTAAATAACTTGACAAAAATCATACAGCTAGTGAATTCTAACACTGAATTTGAACTTGGGTCTCCCTGATTCCAGGCTCAGCGCTCTTTCCACTATGCCATCTAGCTGCCTCATTTTTACTTGCCAATAAGCAAGAGCAGTTAAGGGAAAGTAATTCACCAAGGCATCTTATACCTTAATCAAGTAAGATTGACCAGCAAGCTCAAAATTAAAGTCTACAGGATGTAAAAATCAATTTTAAACAAGTCTGAAAGTATTGAAAGTCCTAAAATGGCAGGGATAACCTTGAACATTTCTTGGAAATAACCCTCAAATTCTAAAAATGCAAGGATCCTTTTTTAAATAAACAGACAAGCATAGAATTTTACAAATGAGCAATTGTCTTAGATAAAGTCTATCTTCCTGGTTTTTTTTTAAAGGAACAATGCAATATTTTGGAGGTGACCCTCAATTCTACAAGAACTCTGTTAGGGGAACGTAAGCTCTGCCAGTTTCTACCAAGCTGGAAAGGCTTCAAGTACTTTCCCAGGGACAGATTCTATCTGCTCTCCAAAGAACAGCCTAGCAAAGTACAGGCATGAAATGGAAGAGATCTGGCAGAATTTCTACAATCATCTATTTTCATCATCAACGACAGTGGAACCACCACATTTGGACACAAATATCTCAGTATCCAAGAGCTGATGGCACTTAAGAAGATGAAACTGGGAAGGACCACTCGACCTGTCCAAATACATTCAGAAGAAATTTAAGCTGGAAGCCACATCATTTTAAATATACTCAAGGATCCATTTTCATTTTTTTTTTTTTTTTTTTTTGCTGAGGCAATTGGAGTTAAGTGACTTGCCCACGGTCACACAGCTAGGAAGTATTAAGTGTCTGCAGCTAAATTTGAACTCAGATCCTTCTGATTTCAGGGCTGGTGCTCTATCCACTGTGCCACTTAGCTGCCCCCATTTTCAAGATATTTCAAAGAGGGGAGAAATCCAGACAATCTTAGGGATAATTTTCTTATTCCCCTAAAGGGGGGTCTAAGATGACAGCAGACTATTTTACTATTTCTATAAATCTTTGTAAGAAAAATTTGTATTATACAGTGGCTTGAATTCTGGACTTAGAATCTACAAACCTTTGATTTATCCCACATCAGAAAGTTTCTAGCTGTATGACTCTGGACAAGTAACTTAACCTCTCTCAGACTCAGGTCTCTCATCTGTAAAATGGAGATAATAGCTTTTACAGCACTTATTTTGCAGGGATTTTGTAAGAATCAAATGAAATCATGTATATAAAGAGTTTTACAAGCATCAAAGATCTATATGAATGTCAGTTATTATGATGTATAAATGAAACCAGGACACAGAAGGGAGCTATAGTTGAATATAGTTGAAGGACAGTTCATTTGTTATCCTTGGAACAACAAATAAAAGAGTTGGTGAGGTGGTTTTTATCCCCATTCCCAAGGTAACAATAAATATCATTCCATGGGACATTTGATTATCTGTTTTGATGGTAACATTTGCAGAAAAACCACCACGAAAATGATTACAACTTATATATCAATGTTTTTTGAAGTTGAAGAAGTAGGGAAATTCAATTCTAAACTGAATAAAGATGATTCAACTTAAACCAATGTGTACTATGATATGTAGTATGGCACAAAGATGAGAATAGATAAAGGCAAAGAAAATAAATACATCTCTGGTACAGCTGAGCCCTTTTCAGGGCTGCTCATCTACCTTTGGTGTCTACCTCCCACTCAACTCTCACTTGTGACTCCAAGAAGCCGTATCATGTGCAGCAGATACACTCATATAAATCACCTTGCAGACAGACTAAATTGAATTGAGGGTAATGAATTGTCCTCAGACTCATCAACGAATTGGAGGAGAAGGACTCTCCTGGTTAAGACTCTCACCTGGTGAAACAGGTGATGAGCTACCAGCTGAAGTAAGTGCTATGAAGAGCTTAGAGCTTGATCAGACAACGAATCATCCTCAATATCATCCACTATGTCCTGGACCTTTGCCAGTCCCCTTTACTTTTCTCTAGCAACTAGACTTTGGTGACTCTGGAAGAAAGAGTAAGGCTGGTGACTCTGTGTGACTCTAAATCCAATTCATGCACAAGTCAAGACATAATCTGTGATGTCACTGGTCCTCTTCAAGACTTTCTCTCACTTGACTACCTAATTATCTCTCTGGGTTTTAATTATTATCTCTATGCAGAATATTCAGAGTTAAATATTTAACATTGGTCTCTCTCCTGAACTTTAGTTCCCCATGCATCTAATAGACATTTCAAACTTGATACCTCATAGACAGATGATTTTAAATTCAACACTGGAGATACTAGAAAGCCAATGGAATTTATTTACTGGGACAGGAGCAGGGGGAAGGAGCTTGAGGGGTAAGGGGAAGAAGTTGTGACATGGTCAGACCTGAAAGATCACTTTTATAGCTGAATAGAAGATGGGCTGATGTGGGGAAATGCTCAATGTAGGGATATCAGCCAGCAGGTGATTGCAATATTTCAGGTGTATGGTCATGAGGGCTTACACAAAACAGTGGAAATGTCAGAAGAGAGAAATCAGTGGACAGGAGAGAATGTACAAATTGTGAAGGTATAATTAACAGAACCTGGTAATAGATTAGACATAGGGCATGAGAGAGTGTGAGGAAAAGCATGATACCCAAGTTGTGAACCTGGGGGACTAGAACAATGATGATGCCCTCAAAAATAATAAAGAAGTTAGGAAGAGGGAGGATTTAGAGAAGAAAGACAAGTTCCATTTTGGATGTATTGAATTTAAGATGTTTATGTGACTTCCAGTTTGAGATATCTTTTAGGTAATTGGAATGTAACAATGGAGTTAAGAAGAGATGTTAGGGCTTGACAGATAGATCTGAGAATCATCTTCAAAGACCTGATTATTGAATCAATGGGATTCAATGAGATCTCCAAGTGAGACTATGTAGACAAGAGAAAGAAAAAAAAGAGAGCCCCAGATAGAATCTTGAGGGATATCCATGGCTAAGAAGGAGCAGTTGAATATGGTTTGAAGAGAACCAGAAAAGAGCCATGTTGTGAAAACCTAGAGAGAACAGGATGATTAAGTGTCAAAAGTTGCAAAGAGGTCTAGAAAGAAGAGGATTAAGAAGGGAGAGATTACAATTAAGAGACTATTGGTGACTTTAGAAAGAAAAGTTTCGTTTGAATGATGAGGTCAAAAACCACATTGCAGAGAATTAAGAAGAGAGTAAGAAGAAAGGAAGTAGAGAAATCAATTCTAGATAGTTTTCTCAAAAGAGGAGAGGTAGAGAATGATAGCTAGCAGGGATAGTTCCCATAAAGTAAGGGTTCTTTAAGGAGATTGCCTTTGAAAAATCTTGAATTTGTTTAAATGACTCCAAATCATTTAATGTTGCAGAGTTGTAATTCATAAAATGGTACAGTCTGCAAAGAATCAAAAACAAATAGCCTGAAGAGAATGAAGAGAAATATGGTGATTACAAGAAGATTATGAGTGAAAAAGAAAATGGAATGATCTTATGACATGAGCAAGGATTGACCGATAGGTCACCCATGTGGTAGATCGGGTAGTCCGATGATATCAAAAGATAACGTGAAGAGCACTTATAATTTGAGGGAAGGGGACTTCCTATGGTAACATTATGGCAAGACATAGACAAGAATTAGATTGATTGTGATCAGCATCTTTTGAAAGAGGAATGCCCAAAGTGGGAGATTCCAAATCAATCTGAATAACAATAGCATCCTTGATGAAAATACACAAGAGAAACAGGTTTTCAAAAATGACATTCTACTGCATCTTATGCCTTCACAGTCACAGATTGAGAGATGAAGAGATAATTAGATGATAAATTGTGCTCATCATTTGTTGATTTCAGGAATGAATCTTCTGAAGTTCTTCTACACCAATGTATCTCCCAAGTATATGTTAGAAAGACAGAACCTTTACTCAGCTCTCCCTGTTACAGAATAAATGATGTTCTCTCTTGAAGCATGAATAGTAATAGTTGTGATTGGCAACCAGGGTTGAAGAAGATGAATCTGGAGCTGTTAACTTTATCTTTTTCCCCTAGAGAATAATAAAGGAAGCATAGAGTACTTTATATAGGTTGGTTATAATCTGATTTGAAGATCAATTAGGCTGAATATCATGAAGAGTCAAAGGAAAAAGAGGAGAGAGAGAGAGAGACAGATAGACACAGACACAGAGAGAGAAAGAGAGAGAGAGAGAGAGAGAGAGAGAGAGAGAGAGAGAGACACAGACAGAGAGAGAGAAAGAGAGAGAGAGAGAGAGAGAGAGAGAGAGAGAGAGAGAGAGAGAGAGAGAGGAGAATTGAGAATGAGATCTGTTAAAGGAACATTCATATACAAGATTCTGAATTCACATTCATTTTTAGAATTAATGGTTTTTCATTCAAGTGTCTCGGTTCTGTTTTTGTTATTTTGTCTTTATTTCAAAAGAACTTTTTTTCAGTGAGAATATGAACTTTGTGCTCCCCACTGGGGAGTCAATTTCAGGATATTAGGGAATATCATGCACCTATTTCCTCATGTTGTAGTAAATGCCCCAGTCAAGTGAGTGAAAAATTTCCCAATACCCTGGCTTTTTGGTTCATAAAAGTTTCTCATATATTAAGGTAATAAAGAGATTCCTTTAAGAGATACAACCGTAACGGGGGAAAAAACAAAACTTTTATATCATGTGCAGCACAAAAAATGTGCTCAACAAAAATATGTACTGATAGTATAGATGTTCTGTAGTAAGTCCAAATGGAAAAGGGATTTCTTATATATGGTAAAAATTTCTCCAATGTTTCTTTATTCAAATAGCATTGTGCTGATTTCATCAAGTCCTGAAACACCAAAATGATTCCTCAATAAGATTGTTACTCAGAAGAAATTTGCTTAACAATCCCTTCATGAAAATATAGCAGATGAAGAATTATATTGGCCATATTATGCTTTGGAGTCACAATGACCTTCCCCTTAGATTTTTCCATGAGTATCCAAGTATGTATCTATATACTTGTATGTATACTACATATAGTATTATTTTAATTTTATATATAGATATTTATATGTGTATACTAATGGAAAAACATGTATATGTGAATGTATGTATGGGTGTGGGTTTGTATACACACATACATACACATGCATACACACACACATATATATACATATATATATATATATATATATATATATATATATAATTTTAAGTAAATTTCTTTTTTCCTATCAGTGCCTATCATGGAGGTAGATAGAGAAATAGGGAACAAATACCTGGAGCACACCTCTACATTCTCTGTGTGGTTTCCACCTACGAAATGTTGAGCAGCTGATTTCTAGTGACACATAAACATATTATGTTTAACAAAGTCTTTCAATGGTTGCAGAGCTGTAATGATAACTCACTCTGGAATTGCCAAGTCTAACCAAGGGGACATACAAAAAGATGTGACAATTAAAAAGGCTTGAAAGACATAGTTTCTAGGTTATTTAATCATTTTATTAATAAGGTCAGCATATTTGGGTAATAATAGGGTAATCATTTAGCCATCTCTCTTAAACCAAAGACCTCTCATGGTGATGAGCTCACAGTTTATGTGTCCTTCAAAGAATAGGTGTTCTTGAGGGATAGAAATCAACTTGGATTGGTTAACACAATGGGAAGTGGGCTAAATTAAAATGAAAGATTGAGTTACTTGACTTAGGTCGCTTAAATCTTGGTCAAAGAGACATTAATTTCCCCATCACTTGTCTTGACAATAGGGAGAATCAACCTTTCCATAGACCTGTTTGAGCAAACACAATGAGCAGGAATACACCCATTAGCTCAAAAGTAGAATTTCTTTTACTGTCTCTTTAGACTTTGAACTGGGTAAATCTTTAAGAGAGATTTCCCACGCTGGTTGATTTTGGGATGAGAAAATAGAAAGACAAAAAAGCCTGGGTTCTAATACAATAAATAGTTGTTAAATATAAGAAAAGAATATTCATTTTTCACAAGGAGCAACCTAATCTTTGTCCCTTTCCTTTTCAACTTTGAATAAGCTAATCAATAGTCAACAAGTGTTTATTAAGCACATACTATTTGCTAGGCATTGTAGTAGGGTTACTTTGAGCTGATCTGAAAAGTCGGGTGGTACAGGAGCAGTGATCCTATGTACTACCTGGCCATGGCAGCTGGAGTACATGGTTGCCTTCATATTTATTCTTTCCTGGCATTAAACAAGAGAATATTCCAATGGATGCATTTGCTTGACTTTGTGAGTTTGGGAATCCAGAGGTCTCCTCAGAAATTCCATGAGATCTGAATGCCTAAGTTATAAGAGTTTGCATGTCCAGTTTGGGGTGCTTCCCTCAAAAAGTTACCCAAGTAGTACTCTATTGTGAAATTCCCACATCTCTTAAATACTAATATTGTCCTGGTGATGCTGCGAGTCATGATCTCAGAAGAGTCAGTGTTACAGGTGACCAAAAGGGCATGAAGGTCTAAGTAAACTACAACACACTGCCAATGATGATTTCTCCTTAGTGATGTAATAGAGCTTCTAAGGGAGACAGCAATGATTTTGAGGTCCCCTGACCTTAAGGGGGGCTTCTGTTCTAACAATAAGTCAGTAATCCTAAATCTTTTGGCTTTGGAGTCTGCCTTGGGTAACCCCCACACCCATTCTAAGCCTTCTGATTCTGAATGGACAACTCCTTGGTCAGATAGCTTCTCAGAATAGTCTCATGGACCAAATCCCTGAGACAATAGTGATGCTCTGTTGGTCAATGAGAATCAAATTTTGGAGAGCACTCCCTGGCCCTACCCCGGCATATTAGAATTAGCATATTAATGAGAGAAAGGTGGATAAAGGGGTCTTCTCTCTCTTGGTGCTTTTCTTTTGGAACTTATCCCGCTTCAGTTGGCATTACAATTACAATAAAACTTTACCCCTTGACCAGGAAATAGGTTCAAATCTGTAAATTCTTTTGAGACACCTCAAGACACCGGTTTATGACCCCAAACTTTTGGGGTCCCCTTCCCAACCTGTGAAAAGACAGTATTATAGATATGTATGATTTTAAAAGAGTAGGGCCAATCATACATGTATTAATAACAAGGGATAACAAATGAATCAATGATATGTTGTATGAAATCCATGAAATATTAAAGGACTTGGAGGAAGTCCTCTGATAAGTTAGGAAGATCCTCTATGAAGGATTGATGGAAGACAAAGTCATAATTAGGGTTGGACCCTAGGGCTTTGTTAAGGAACACTGAGAGCATTATCTCAGGGATGCTTCCTCCTTTGCATTTTCCACTCTAAAGTGGCAATGTCAACATGCTAGGAAGAATATTTCTATCCCCGTTTAGCTCATCTTTGTAAGCAGTAGCTTCTTGAGGAAACTTTCTCTCCTGCTTGCTCTATCTTCAGAATAACAGGAATAGGTGACCATAGTTACATTAGAGGAGGAACACTTCCTCCCGTGGCTCACTTGCCTCCATGATGATCAAGAGTGGCAATGGTAGCTTTCTCCCGCAAGCAAGTCATTCACCATCAACAACTTAGATCTCATTATGTTTCTTTCTCTGGTCATGGTATCTCAGATGAGGTTTCCCTTCCCTGCCATCTTTCAGTTATACCCAAGGTGCAGAAATCCCTAAGCACCAGTATAGGATAAGAATTATACAAAATAAGGAAAAATGATTTATTCTAAAGTGGCAGACAAGAAGTAAGTACCCGTGTGGGAGGGAGTCGTTAAAAATAAGAGATTCCAGATGTTGGGGAGAAAGAAAGAAGTGCATGTGGTAAGACATAACTAATAGATTTAAGCTTGCTTTATGATTAGTTCTTTTTCCTATAAATTCATAGCTTTGTTTTAAAAATTTTAAAAGAAGTTTTCCTAACTTTTAGAGATTTTTATGAAGGATGCTTAAAAAATTTCAGTTGTATTTAAAGGTGCCAAGGTGTACATTGGTGCTTATTGACCTCTTGACAATGGTTTCTCTGTGGTAGACCCTGTAAAGCAAGATCCCCAATTTTTTGTGCAATTGATATCACTATCAGAAGCAGAGCAAGCATGTTATTTGTTGTTGCCTTGTCCCAAATCTGTTGTTTCAAGAACCTTTTTTCCCCAAAAGACTTTGATTTATCTGAGTGATACTTTCTGAAGTCCCCTAAAGAAATAGCAATATTACAACATTGACATTGACGGCATTATTGCAATACACACACTTCTCTGATACCTAACTAAGCGTGATTCTGATTTTTAGCAATCCACCCTGGGTTGTCTTTTTTCCTGTCATTTTGGCTTCTTAGTTCTAAATTTCAGCAGACAAACAAATGAACAATGAAGTATTCAATAGCAGCACATATTTTCTTGTTTTAAAAACCTTATTTTATTGATGCTTTTTGCTTTTAACATCACATTTGTCTATGAATATATTCCTCCTCCACCCTCCCCTACCATTACAAGCCATTCCCTGTAACAGAGAGCCAAACCAATTCTGCAAATCCAAGCAACATGTCAACAACTGTTTCTATCAGCTTGTATAAAATTCTGTTCCTGCAGTCCTCTACTTTGGCCATGGAGGGAGGGAGGTGTATTTTCTCAACTCTTTTTTGGAATCAAGCATTTTAATTTCCTATTGTTCAGTTTTGTTTTATTGATCTTTTGATTTATATCGTTGTCAAAAGTCATGGAAGAGCTCATATTTTCAAATAATTCTCTGCACAAGATGAAGTCACCCTTAGTTATTCCAAATATGCTGTTCTCTAATTTTTGTTTTGGTCTGGTTTCAGAAAGTTCTTCATGACATGGCTAGAAGTAGTACTGTATTAAATAACAATGACTATAAATGAGCAATTTAATAGACTGTTAATTGACTTAGCCTGTTTGAAAATCCAGATAGGGGACTCTGTAGCAACAGTATTTCTACATGCCAGGTGAAACCCTCAGTGGGAATAGTTCTTAGTTTAATAATGAAAGAGAGAGAAAAGGGGCTGATAATTATCCTGTCTAAACAGTGTGTTGTGGCCATAACATCGATCCTGCCTTGAAATCCCCCTTGAGACCAGAGTAAGCAGCCTTGCCTTGCTCTCAAAAACCCCATACAAATTATTTAAACATTTTTGCAATTATTTTTCTTGAAACTGCTGAAGTTTAGGCCAAATGCCTAGGAATATTGAAAAGTGACATCAGAGGGCAGCTAAAAAACCTAAAATTCAGGCTCCTCCCCATCCCCCCAAAGCTCTGGGGGAACACACAACCAGCTATCTTGGAGGGTAATTTTCATATCACTGTATGAACATGTGAGCCTATTGGTACTTCTGCTTTTAAAGTAGCTTTAGATAAGGGTACTGTAAGTAAGCAAATGTTTAGGCAATTTAATTCAAGTTATCTTGCTGTCACTTGACTGTATATGCAGTTTCCTTTAATGCCCTTCACTAGCTATCTGTATTGGGGGAAAAATGTTTCTGTTGGCACTTTTTAAAAATCCCTGATGTGTCTCAATGACCCCCAGTTTTAACGCTAACCACAGAAATAAGCCTTCCCCATTTTGCGACCCAAGTCTTGGGTCTCGTTATTCATAAGCATAATTTTATAATTAATACGAAAGATTGGCTTCAAAATGATAGGGTTTTTTTTTTCCTTTCTTCCTTTCTTTTTGCTATTACTTCACACTGAGGACAAAGAGGATACAGGGAAAATTACTCCTTGGCCCAGGAAGTTTATTAAAATGCTAAATGAGGGTCTGGCAGCAGCTCAAAAGAACTTTAAATAACCTTGTGGTGGAAAACCTCCAAAACCTCTTTTTGCCATCAGCTTAAGCAAGTCTGGCTATGACGAAGAGTTACAAAATAAGTCATTTAGAGTGCAGAAACACATCTATTTCCAAAAGTTGGGTGCCCCCAGCAGATGCAGGAGAATAAAACAGAACTCTGTGAGGAATGAGGTTGTTCATTTGTCCAAGCACAGCTTCCAAGGTCGTCAATGAAGTCTTTGTTCTCAGTCCTTCTTTGGCATGTGCAGTTTGTCAAGCTGATACACTGCACTCATGGAATTACAGTCCAGTCTGCCTTGTTGGGTCCTATTAAAATATACAACCTGAAAAACATACTACAATATTTTTTTTAGAGGTGGCAAAAATTTTTTTAAAGATGCATTCTAATTTTTTCAAATTTTTGTGGAAAATCAGTCAGTTAACATTTATTAAGCACCTACTATGTGCCAGGTACTGAACTAAATAGCAGGGATACAAAAAAGAGAGCCAAAGATACTCTGCCCTCAAGGAGCTTAAAATCTAATGGGGAAGACAACATGCAAGCAAATATATACAAAGCAAACTACATACAGGATAAATAGGAAACAAGTAACATAGGAAAGGTACTAGACTTATGAAACAGTGAAGGAAAAAAAAACCCCTAAATTTATATTAAAAAGGACTAACCATTTCTAATTTGCTTAACTACTTTTTTCCTTTTCTTAAATCTCCTATTTCATAAGGATATTAAGGAGTATGTACAATGTGTGAGTGCCAATCAGTTGCAGGCTACATCCACCAGTGGATTCCTAATGGGCTGAAGAATTTAATTGACATGTATTACTAGAAGCACTGATGTTTGATAACTATTACTAGAATTTCTGGACCCCTTAACATAAATGGCAGGAATCCCAGAAGTTTTGGAACAACATAAATTAATTGAAGGAGAAATCAATGCTTCATCTTTTGGGAAGATCTTTTCTAAAATTTTATTATTTCTTTCTTTCTAACATTCTTTTTTTTTTTTTTTTTTAATTTTGAGTTCCAGATTCTCTTGCTTCTTCCTATCTCTTCCCCATCCACTGAGAAGGCAAACAACATATCAATTATATATACAAAATCATGCAAAACATATTTCCATATTAACCATATTGTAAAACAAACCAAAAAAAAAAAAAGAAAAGAAAGAAAACAAGAAAATTATACTTCAATTTTCACTCACAGTTCATCAGTTCTCTCTTTTGAGGTAGACGGAATTTTTTCATCACGAGCCCTTTGGAATTGCCTTGGATCATTACATATTGATCAAAATGGACAAATCTTTCAAAGTTAATCATCATTGCAACATTGCTGTTACTAATCATATGCCACGCAAGTTATTCAGTCTTTCTCCATTTGATGAGTACCCCCTCAATTTACAATTCTTTGCCACCACTAAAAAGAGCGCTATAAAATTTTTTTGTACAAATAAATCATTTTCCTTTTTCTTTGATCTCTTTGGAACACAGACCTAGCAGTAGTATTGCTGGATCAAAGGATCATATTTATGGTTTTATGGCCCTTTGGGCATTGTTCCAAATTATTTTCCTGAATGATTGAACTTGGTATATTAGTTTTCTGTTATATTTCTGTTTTATTTTTCTTTTCTTTTTATATTAGTCACTCTGATAGGTATGAAGCAGTTTTGTGGAATTGTTTTAATTTGCATTTCCTTAATCAATGATTATTTAGTTCATCATCTGATTATAAATAGCTTTGATTTATTGTTCTGAAAACTTCTTGTTTTTATCCCCTGGTCCTTTAGCAATTGGGAAATGGCTCTTATTTTTATAAATTTGACACAGTTCCCTATGTATTTAAGAAATGAGGTTTTTATCAAAGAAACCTGCTATAATTTTTTAATATTTCTTCATTGTCCTTGATAACTTTTAGCAAAATATAATTTACCTGATTATCTTTAATTAAGTCAATTTTTACTTTTGCTTTGTCTGAGATCATGATTGCTATCCTTTGCCTTTTTTAATTTCAGCTGAAGCATAATAGATTTTGCTCCAGGATGCCCTTATTTTAATACTGTATGTGTGTTTCTGTTTCAAGTATGTCTCTTGTATACAACATATACTGAATTCTGGTTTCTAATCCATTGTGCTATCTAATTCAGTTTTATTGGTTAGTGCATCCCATTCATATTCACAGTTTCCCTCCATCCTATTTTCTTTTATTTATCTTTATTTCTCTCTTTTTATCCTGCTCTTCCTCAGAAGCCTGTTTTGCTTTTGCCCACTGCTCTCCTTAATCTATTCCTCTTTTTTTGGTCACTTCTCCCCTTTCCTTCTTTCTCTTATCGTTTTCCCTTCCTATTTCCTGTTGGATAAATTATATTTTTATATTCAATTAAGTGTGTACATATACGCTTCTCTTTTTAAACCAATTCTGATAAGAGTGAGTTTCAAGAATTGCCCCCCCCATTTTCTTCTGCTCTATATAAGCTCTTTTTTGCATTTTTATTTTATCTGAGAAAAATTTCCCCATTCTACCTTTCCCTTCTCCCTTCTCCCAGTGCATCCTGTTGTTTAGAGGCAAATATTAGGAGAATTCATCTGGTCTCTACTCTTGACTCCTCCTCCAATCTGATTTTTTTAAAGAGATCACAGAGGGAAGTGTCTATCTAGATTTAAACATTAATGCTCCTTCCATACATTCTCCTTGGGCCAACAAGGATCTTCGCCTCTTCCCTTGGAGATATTATATGAAGTTCTCATACTTAGCTCTGTCTCCACCCACTTTCTCTGGTATATGAATGATCTCCTAGTGTGCAGACACACAAAATCTATCCCCACATCCTGTGGCTGATTTCTTCCCACACTGGAAGCTAACTGAAACTAGTCTTGGAGGGAGGCTTACTTCATGAAAATTGGCCATAGTTAAGACTTGGAGTCTCAGGTAAAAAAAACCACAAAAAACTATTCTACATTTTTAATTTTGTTAATTTGTCTTGTATAAATCAAACTACTTATACTTTTTCTCAATCAACTTTTGAAATTGGTTTGGATTTTGGCTACATTGCACGCTAAACCATTAAAGAAAGGTTTATTGGTTACTCCATTATGAAACATATTCAATTTTCCAAATGTATCTATTTCCATGCAAAAATTGGAGAGTTCTTTATAGCTTTCACTACCATAATGAGTTACTTAGAGACCCTAACCTAGCTCTTTAGATTGCAAATTCTAATTTTCAGCTTAGAGTTCAAAATTGCACATACAACTTCTCACAATGCAAGCTGTTTTGCTAAATAGTTCAGTTTTTTCTTGAAGAGAGACTTGGGAACTGAGGTCTTCATTTTAGGGACTCTGACCCCATTTGGACAATATTGCCTTCTTAGTGTCTGGTTCCTCATACAAAGCTGTGTTAGTTTCTCCTACTCTCCTAAATCCAGGCCTCCTAAACGGTTCCATGAAGATTCTGAATAATATTCCAAGCTACTACTTGACTGAACTCATCAATGATTCATAGAGTTGAACTGAGATGATCCCCTATAATAATGAAAATGGTCCAGAGGAAAATACATAACCTTTGTAGAACAGAATCTCGGCTAAAGACTCAATGCAAAATGGTTTGCCCAGAGTTTTTGCCAAGTGGAGGTTAATTTCATCCAAAAAAGATGACCTGAGATTTTTTGTGTTACAGCTTAACCCCATCATAATCCTTTGAATGGGTATTATTGACTGCAAAGAGTGTGTGGATGGAATCCAGTATCACAAACTGACTCTACTAAAAATCTGGCCAATCACATTCTCTCCTGGTCTTCAAGAATCTTAGGGTGATCACTAATCATTCATCACAAAAGAAAATGTAAGCTCCCTGCAGCAACCTCTACAATGGAAACAATTCCATTAATCTCACAGCTCCATACAGGAGCAGAATTACAAAAGGTGCCCCAAAGTAAATTAACTACTTTGCTCAAATCCCCTGTACCAGATTCCTCAAATGAACAGGTTTTCATTCTACTATTGCTAAGAAAATTACATGTTTTATCCCAAATGGCAGAGATCACTAAGATGCTAGATCCAAAAAGAAGGCACAGTGGGTCAAAAGCATGGCCTGGAGTCAGAATGATCTAATTTCAAATCTGGCTCTGACACTTACTAGCTGTGGGATTCTGGACAAATTACTTCATCCCATTTACCTCAATTTCTTAATCTGTAAAATGAATCAGAGAAGAAAATGGCAAACCATTCTGGTAGCTTTGCCAAGAAAACCCCAAATGGGGTCACAAAGAGTCAGACATGATTAAAACAACTGACCAACAACAAAAACTTCTTGTGACACTATTTAAGAAGCATCAATGAAAAATGTATGTTAAGTACTTTGCAAACCTTAGACTACTGTTAAATTGTGAGATTTTGTTTTTATTATTTTTAAACTTGTTTGATGGAAATTAGTGAGAAAAGATACTCTTACCACAATCATCATAATCATCATTTCTTTGTTCTTATGATGACAATTATTGATGAGGAGGAAGATTGCTGGTGGCTAATTGAAATCACAATGGCAGCACCAACATTTGGCATACATATCATGAATCATAAGACTCAGAACTAGAAAGGTCTTCAGAGATGACTTGATTCAAACCATTCATTTAATATAAAAAGAACATTTTGATATATGTCACAACTCACAAAACTGAACATTTCAACAATCAGAGCTCCCTCTGGCTCAATGAGCATGTCAAATAAATAATCATCAATCAACAAGTATTTATTAAGCACCTATTATGTACCAAGCACATTGCCTCACAAAAACAAACAAAAAACCCCACCACGGGCAACAAAAGGCTCTCATAAAATGTTTGACTCTGAATATGGAGTCAGCATGGTTTAGTGAAAAATATTTAGAAAGTAGAGACTGAAAATTTGGATTTAAATCCCAGCTGAAATCCCAGCTGTGCTACTGACAAGCTTTGTGTCTTCAAA
The DNA here is from genome assembly GCF_902635505.1 of Sarcophilus harrisii. Classification (NCBI taxonomy): domain Eukaryota; kingdom Metazoa; phylum Chordata; class Mammalia; order Dasyuromorphia; family Dasyuridae; genus Sarcophilus; species Sarcophilus harrisii. Next base: position 172,693,059 of record NC_045426.1, on the reverse strand, counting down.
TAAATCATTTTCTCTGGACTTTGGCTTCTTTCTCTTGAAAGTATAAGAGGTTAGACAAGATAATTGTAAGAATGCTTTCAATTTTAAATTCTTTAAATTTATGAACCTAATTTGGGGTTTTAAAATACCAACATCCATATCTTTACTGAATTTCTTTTCCTTGCCAATGTGTAAAAAGGATCTCTAGTCTCAGAGAAGGTTATACCAGAATCATATAGAACAGAGGAGAAATCAAAGTAAAAAAGAAGTTCTGTCAAAAAAATCAATAATTTTGTCTACTGAGAAATTGCTACTATCCTTATCCAAGAGGGAGTTGAAAGGTCAAATCCAGCTAACTTGTGTGATAAATGAGTTTATAAAGCAGGCTGTACCAGGGGACTAATTTAATTGGTTGCTCTAGGTATAATAATATACCCTACATCTTACAAATTTTTCCTTTATTAAAATCTTAAAATGGAGTATAAAATATGCCATGTCTCACAGTGTTATAAACAGCACCAACTGCTGTCAGGACATAAAAATGTTTATTATTATTGCCATCATCTACACAAAAAGGGAGAAGAAAAATAGAAATTAAATATGCACATTTCTCATATTGATATTTCAGGCAACTTCTAACAACTAGGAACAAGGACAACATCTTTCTGTCTATTGATGCTTAGGACATTGGGGATACTTCCTAAATACCTATGGATAATACTCTCAAGTTCCAAATTAATCAGTGATCTGAGTTGATGAACACTAAGGAATTCTGTCTCCCACATTTATAATCTCTTGGCTATCTCTCCTAAATGTTTAACTCCATTTCTTTTCTCTCTGTCAGTTAGTGTGTTAACAAAATGGGTTCATACTCCACTGCCCACCATCTCTCACAGTATGAGAAAAATAAAGAATATTGGAAGAATGTTTCAATTTTAAAGCATAGTTTTATTTTATTCATGCTGCATTCTTTTATGAGAGTGTTTATGTGATGGTTAGCGCTTCTCTTGTTTTGAAACAGAGCCAAAAATCCCAATATAGGACAAGTACTAATGAGAACCACTAGAATATGACATCTTTTGAGGTCCCATAAAGGACTGGTGATGAAAGTAACCCAAAACAAGAGACCCTTAATATTTCAACAAAATAACATAATCTTAGGACTAGTAATTTGCAAACTGAAAAATTTATATCTGGGAAGGGAAGGGAGGGAAGACTGGAAAAGAACACTAAATACAAAATTAATGTGAAAGCACTTAAGAGAAAACATATTTACCAGAGCCTGATTTTGTCACTGAGTATGCTCCATCCACTCTGCATCTTAAAAGGCTGATGTTACCACAGAGTGGTAATGAGCCTCACTTAGCTAAGGTTGCTGCTCAGATGTCAACATACACTCAGTGGGCCCATACTCATAGGCTTTCCAACTTGGTAGAACCAAATTGCACTCTCCCTCTGTGGATGAGGACTTCAAGAATTCAGGCTTGTGTCTTCCACCATGAGGCAATGAAGGAAGACTTTAATGGATGAAAATGACATGGCCCTTTTTCACAGAATCATATGTGGAAAGATTATATCATCTTATATTATATCCTATATTTTATGTTTGAATACATATACACACACTGTTCCAAAAAGTCTAAGTGCAGTTTTAAGCTTTTAAAACTTAGAACTAAAGTACATTAAAACTTTTAGGACACCGTATATATGTGGTCATTCGAATATTCTTCTTTGTTTTTTATGTAAAATTTGTATTTGATTAATAGTTCTGTCACTTAATTCCAATAGGATTAAGAGAAATAATAACTTTTCATTTCAATAATGTGATTTTTATTCTATCTTGCATGAAATCTAGCAATAAACCAAGGAAAATATTAAATATACTAAATATTTTTATGACTTTCCCATTTTTATGCATTGTTCAAATGACCCAACTCCATTAAAAGTCTTTTTATATTACAAAATTTAGTGACATTTCATTTGTCAGATATTATCAGAGAAAGAGCTGTTGGACATTAGAGAATTTTCAAGATAACTCAAGTTCAGACTGATGTGATCTCTTGACTATGCTTTTTGTGTTTTTTCCTATCTCCTTCCAGCTATGTTTTTTATGCTGTCAGTACTCCTGCCTCTAGCAGTTTTCCTCCTTTCTTTTATTTGCTTTTTCTAATCTTAACAGATTCAGCAAACCACCAATCTTGTTAAAGTTACATCTAAAATAAGAGTAAATAGTCCCCTAGCTAAAGCCTGAACAGTTCCCTTATGAATAAAGTGCATGAGTTTTTATGCATGAACATATTGAACTATGAACTATATTGTTCATATTTAAAACTAGAAGGAATTATAGGAGGAAGACCCAAGAGGCACAGGTAAAAGGTCACTTTATTTTAAAAGTTGGTAATTGCTGCCACTGCCCCCAAACATCTGTTTCACAACCATCCTGATTCATCCCATCCCTTGCTAAACTGTTTCTAGATAATCTCAAATTCTTACCTACTTTCTTGTATAAGTCACTTCCAAGTGTAGTTCCAATTATTTTTTCCAATTATTTTCCTTCCTTAAGTAGTAAAGTATCACACCAAGGTTGTCTTCTTCATTTAGCTTTTAGAAAGCATTAGTAGCACAGCAAGGTAACATCTTAGCCTACTTGAGTATTTGTTTATATTAATGGTAATTACATTTATAATTTTAAAAAAATTTTAAATGAGGAAATAGAATTAGTCTTTAAAGTCACCAACATTTTTAGATTTTTATAGTTCTATAATTCTGAGTCATATTTTCAGTTCAACAGGCATTTATTAACCATTTTCTGTAAGCCAGGATAGAGAAAGCCTTTCTTAGTATAGAAAGAGTTGTCTTGGTGGTGGATTCAAGTTCTACCTCTGACACAGACTGGCTGTATTATCCTGATCAAGTCACTGAATTCTCAGTGCCCCAGGAATCTCTCTAAAACTTTAAGTAAGTCTGTAGAGGGAGTTTCCAAACCAGGAATTCTCTGTGACCATGTGCCATTCACCATGCTAGGCAATGAGGGTACAAAAACAAATTCATACAGGTTGCCCAACAGAGATTACATTCTACTGGAAGGAAACAACCTCCAAACTTGTAAATAAATATAAAATATATATGAAGTCCTTATTACTGTTGTTCATCCTTCATTACTGGAGAACAATGATATCTCAGGATGATGTCTTAACTTGAAAGTGAATTGGATTTAATTCACTTAATTAATTAAGTGAGGCAGAAATGTGCAAAATCATTAGCTTCCAAGAGCCATCAAAATCCAGTGGCAAGACATAGGTCAGGACAACTGGTGATAGCCCAGGATGCAATAGGGGGCCTTGGCCTTTTAAAGTTAAGGTTTTTCCTAGATCTCAGTTTTTCTGAGGCAAAACTATTTAGTGATTAAGCGTTAAGTAGAAATTGAGACAAAAGATTTTCCTTCCCAAAAGAATCAATCTGAGAAGGCAAAGAGGAGAAAGATAAAGGAGAAGAGGAAGAAGAGAAAAAGGAAGAAGAGAAGGAGGAGGAGGAGGAGGAGGAGGAGGAGAAGGAAGAAGAAGAAGAAGAAGAAGAAGAAGAAGAAGAAGAAGAAGAAGAAGAAGAAGAAGAAGAAGAAGAAGAAGAAGAAGAAGAAGAAGAAGAAGAAGAAGAAGAAGAAGAAGAAGAAGAAGAAGAAGAAGAAGAAGAAGAAGAAGAAGAAGAAGAAGAAGAAGAAGAAGAAGAAGAAGAAGAAGAAGAAGAAGAAGAAGAAGAAGAAGAAGAAGAAGAAGAAGAAGAAGAAGAAGAAGAAGAAGAAGAAGAAGAAGAAGAAGAAGAAGAAGAAGAAGAAGAAGAAGAAGAAGAAGAAGAAGAAGAAGAAGAAGAAGAAGAAGAAGAAGAAGAAGAAGAAGAAGAAGAAGAAGAAGAAGAAGAAGAAGAAGAAGAAGAAGAAGAAGAAGAAGAAGAAGAAGAAGAAGAAGAAGAAGAAGAAGAAGAAGAAGAAGAAGAAGAAGAAGAAGAAGAAGAAGAAGAAGAAGAAGAAGAAGAAGAAGAAGAAGAAGAAGAAGAAGAAGAAGAAGAAGAAGAAGAAGAAGAAGAAGAAGAAGAAGAAGAAGAAGAAGAAGAAGAAGAAGAAGAAGAAATAGTAATTTCCAGAAGAAAGGTACAAACTTTGTATGAATGACTGTTAACAATAGAAATTTGTAACTGTAAAATGATGGGGTTGGATTAGATTGCTCAGTGTTCCCTTCCAATTGCAAATCTATGAAACTTTGAAGGAGTCATTGATGAAGTTGTTAGCATTATTACATATTGAAGTTGAAGTTTTCCACATCAGAAATTAGGATAAAGTCTCACAAAGGGTCTTCAACTTGAAAAACCTTTCCTTTTGGAAATTAGATTTTAGAGCCCCAATCTTTTCTACTATAAAAAAGTTGGATTACATGACCTCTAAGGTCATTCTAATATCCTGTTAGTTTGTGACTGTCCCAGAAAATATGGCATATGTAATATGCTTGTAATAATGTATGTAATATGTAATATCCCTGTAATAACAGCTAACTTTTTTCAGAGTTGGAAGGCATTCATAACTTTGAAATAATAAAAATAATGGCTAGTAGTTTTATAGCATTTTAAGGTTTGCAAAAACATTTTGCAATTATCATCATATTTGATCCTCACAATAGTCCTGGGAGGCAAGTGCTATTATTGCAAACAGGTTTAAATAATATGTCCAGGATCACATAGCTAATAAGTGTCTGAAGTCACATTTGAACCCAGAAAGATGAGTCTTCGTGACTCCACATACTCATAATCATTTCCTCCCAAACCAAATATATTAGGACCAAAACACAGTATTTAGAGTCCGGGTGAAATAGAAGAGTTTCATTCTATGGGTTATAAATATTTAGGGTTTATTTAGAAGAATGTTTAGCTGATGGACAAGCCAGAAGTTAATCACAAGGAGCACCCTGCCAGTTTTTAATTCTTGCCATCAAAATGTTTTCTAACTCATGAATTGAGGTAATTCTTTAAAAAAATTGATGTTTTTAATAATGCTTTTATTAATATTGAATCATTTATACTCTTTGATCTGGTTATCACTGTTAGGTCTATTTCCCAAGGTGATCAGGGAAAAAGGAAAAGAATTTATATGTTCTAAAGTATGTAGAACTACTCTCTTTTTTGGTTGCAAAGAATTAGAAATTGAAGGATGCCCATCAGTTGGGAATTGGCTGAACAAATTATGGTATATGATTGTTATGGAATACTACTGTGCTATAAGAAATGATGATTTTAGAAAAACATGGAAAGTTAAACAAAATAATGAAAAGTGAAATCAGCAGAACCAAGGGAACATTGTACACAGTAACAGCAATATTGTTTGAAGAATGACTAAGATATTCTGAGTATCATAAATACTGAAATCAACCATAAAAGACCCATGAAGAAAGATTCAATCTATCTCTAGAGAGAAAACTGAGAAATAGAAATGTATATTACATGATTTTACATAAATGTGCACATATTTTATGTGTGAAATGGCTACCTTTTTAGTGCTAGGTATGGTAGGGAGGAAGAGAAACAGTTCAGAACTTAAAATGTAATAAAAAACAAAGAGGAAAAAAATTACAGATCATTGGCCCTTTGACTAGAAGGATCTGCATTTCTGAGAGGTGATTTTGATCAATTTTGCAATCAGAGAGGTTGCAGTTCTAAACAACACTCTTCATGGATGTGAGAACTACCTTCTTTATTTATACTAGAGTTTTACTCTAGCTTTTGGAGGGCTTTAATTTATTATTGATACATTTACTAATGAAATGAAATCCATTTCTTCCTTGATTTTCTGCCTCAGACTCCAGTGTCCAGCACTAGAGAACCTGCCCTATTAACTTTATTTTGCTCCTTAGGGTGAGTTGTGATTTCACTCTCTATTGCTCAGCACCAGCTACACTGAACTCTTTCTTCTCCTGGTCCCCGAGATACTTCATTCTATTTGGGTTGAGGGGCATTTCAAGTTGGATTCATAAAATATGCCTATGTTGATGTCTGACTGCAGTACATCAGTTGGTACATACTAATGATCTCATTGGTGAGTCCCTTTATGTCTTTTTGTGCAGCATTCTCCTTTGAATAATGATTTAATAAGACAGAGCCCTAGCATCAGGAAACTCTGGCTTTAGATCCTGCCTCTGACATATTCTGGTTGTATGATTCTGATCAAGATTATTAACTTCTCCAAATCTTGAGTAACTTTCTGAAGTAAGGTTACAGAATATTTTTGAGATGCATTGGTAGATGGAGTTTCCTCCCTGGCCACTTACTACCCTACATTAATAAAATCACAGGTCTGAGAAAAGAGTAATAATCAGTTAAATCCAACTCTGGATTTGGGAGGGAAGGGAGGATTAGTTGCACACCTTTATTTTTCAAGCTTATACATATAATTGCTGTTATTGTTGTTGAGTTAACTCATGTCTTACACTCTGTGAACCCATTTGAGATTTTCTTTGCAAAGATACTGACATAGTTTTTGCCATTTCCTTCTCCTGCTCATTTTACAGAGGAGGAAACTGAGGCAAACACGGTTAAGTGACTTGCCCAGGATCACACAGCTAGGAAGTATCTGAGTTTGGATTTGAACTCATCTTTCTAACTCCCATCCAGATACTTTACCATCTAGCTTAAAATCTTTCCCAGTCCATTCAGCTCTATCTCTGCTCCCAAAATGCTTTGTTTTGCCTCCTTTGTAACACAGGGTCATGAACCAGTAAGTGTCTCATTCTCCCATTGTACCACTAAGGTCAAAGACCATCTCTAGTGGGAAGCACAGTGTCCTTCCTACATGCAGCTGAATATATATATGTTCAGTGGAATACTGGGCAAATGATCTAATTTATACTGAAAGGAAATTGAATATCTGAAGGTCCCAAATGATAGTGGAATCTATAATAATTTCATAGTTGAAACTACTGAAGTTTTTTTTTCAGGGAGTTTAGTGTTTTGTAAAATAATTACACCACTACAGGCTAGAGCTCCTGCTGCTTGTCCCTTCTTGAGGCAAAGTTTTCCAAACTACTGGTTGTATACACAACAGCTTCATTACCATTCTTTCTTGCAAGTACAATTATCCCCTCATGTGCCCAATTAGATGATTTCACCTTATTTGGAGGGTATAAATGGCTAATTGTACCCCCAAGTGATTAACTTTTTGAAACTAAATTGTATATATGAAAAAGGACATTCATTTAGAGCCAAGATAAAAACCTGGACATAAAATGTTAAGGCCTGTAAGAGTTAGCTAGCTATTTTCCAGTCTCTAAATTTATCATTTGGTCTATAGGAGAAAAAACACAAATAGAAAAAAAGCTGGAATTGGAATAGAGCAGAATTACTCTTCTTCCTGATTCCTAGAAAGAAATTAACTTCAGATTAACGGAGCATGACATAGGATGTATCTGTTTTATCAAGGTAGAAGAGATTGTGAAAGAAAGGTCATTGAATGCAGGGAATCAAATAGTCACTGTCATAACAAATAAAACCAGCAGTCAACGGATTTAGTACCTAGCACCCATCTGAAATGTTCCCTATTGAAGTTGTTGAGAGACCCTTTGTGACCCCATTTGTGGTTTTCTTGGCAAAAATATTGGAGTTTGCCATTTTCTTTTCCAGCTCATTTTTTTGAGATGAAGAAACTGAGGCAACAGGATTAAGTGACATGCCCAGGGTCACACATTTAGTAAGTGACTGAAGCCATATTTGAATTCAGAAATATGAGTCCTCCTGACTCCAAACCCAGCATTCTATTCATTGTACCACCTGGTTGCCCATATTGGGTAAAAGGTACAAATTTTTTATACACCACTTAATTTTGTAATACTATACTATAAAGTACATTTCCTTATAAATCTAGCTGGGAATTATGATGTTCAGGTTCTGATGAATAGCTTTGGTAATTTTTTGTTGTTAAAATGTTCAAAATTTGTAATATTCATAGTACATCAGCAGGATCCCAAGAAAGTGATTTTCTCAAGTCAATCATACCCTCCATTCACAATCATTTTTTAAAATAACATCTTTCACGGTTGTTATAAGTAAAATGCTTTGTAAATCTTAAAATGTTATGTACTTGGAAGTTATATGTAATAAATAAAAAGAAATTTATCTTTAATTACTTTCTCATTTTTGTGATTTAGGACTAAATGATCAGAAGTATTTCCTCATCCTTACAGAATCATTTATTGGCTAAGAATTTGTCAGTTCTCACAACGTGGTATAATGACAAAAAATGCTGGAATTCTAGAATAAGAGAACCCTTTTTTGAATTCTGACTCGGGCTGATCTTAGGCAAATCAGTTAGTTTTTTTTTAAACCTCTATTTCCTTTTCTTTTTCAGATAAAACTGAAATATGTTCATTTTAAACATTCTGATTGTTCATTAGTTAAAATTGAAAGTATCAGGATATCAGTAGGGTGAAATACTCTCAATGACAAAATTTGGTAAGCTTGCCTAAGAACAAAGAAATACATGAGACTAAATGGTCTCTCTTGCCTAGTACTCTTTCTGAAAATGCAGTGGATAACTGATCAAAAAACTGATCTAAAGTGAGTAGAACCATGTCTAGTAGGGGCGAGGAGGAAAGCACCAGACAATAAGGTATAAGCAGGTCTTTTCCAGAGAAAATCTGAAGTCTGGCCAAAGGGACTGGAGGATTGAGTTAGACTATAAAGGCTGTGTGTGTGTGTGTGTGTGTGTGTGTGTGTGTGTGTGTGTGTGTTTCAGAACCAAGGACAGAGAACAAAAACTGCAGAGATGAAAATAAGGGTCAGCCTCTAATATTGCCTATAATTCATTCAATCTTTGGTCCATGGAGTATACCAAAGGAAAAATATCGGCACTAGTGCTATTCCCATCTCTGGCCCAACAAAATTTTTGTCAGCTATATCAGATTGCTTGCTGCCTTGGGGGTGGAGAGGTGGGGAAGGGGGGGAGAATAAGAGAGGTAGAGAAAAAAAATTGGAATTCAAAATCTTACAAAAATGAATGTTGAAAACTATTTTACATGTAATTAGAAAATAAAATACTATTAAGTAAAAAACAAAAACAAAACAAAAAAACTTTTGCCAAGTCTGTACTGGCAAGATCCGTGCCAGCCATTACCTATACTTGCAGTGGGATCTGGATAGCAACAACAGCAAGTTAAATATAAAATATGGTATTTACCTTCTCTCCACCCTCACAAGCAAGGGTTGTTCTCAAATATCCTTAATTTAAATTCAATTGATCAAACTAAAATTAAAATTTTAAAAACTAAAATTAAATGTCGACAGTATTTAAGAGAACGTACCAGATGCTGGGGATATAAAATGGTCTTTGGCCTTAAAGAGCTTATTATTGTGTTATTATTATACATTATATATGTTATAATATAAATTAATACATAATATATAATAATAAAATAAATGGTATATTATGTATAAATATATTATTATTATGTTATTAGTCAGCTTTTAAAGAAAGTAGGTAAATTCATTCAAGGTAGTCTGAATAAAGAATATTAATAATATAAGAGATGTTTCATAGCAAAGAAAAAAAGACACCTAAACTGAGCCTGGAAGAAAGATGAGGATTCTAAAATGTAGAGGTGAACTACTAGGTCTGTATTCCAAAGAGATCAAAAAAGAAAAGCAAACAGGGAAAAGACTTACTTGTAGAAAAATATTTATGGCAGCTCTATTTTGTGGTGGCAAAAAACTGGAAACTGAGAATTTCTGAACAAGTTTTATTATATTGTTCTATAAAAATGACAAACAGGTGGATTTCAGTAAAATTGAAAGTAGAAAGACTACATGAACTGATGCAAAGTGAAATGAGCAGAACCAGGTCAGTACAATACAATATTGTATAATAATTAACTGTGAATCTTATCTATTCTCAGTAATGAAATGATATAATTAAAATTTAAAGGAGTTGTGATGAAAAATGCTATCCCTACCCAGAGAAAGAACTGGTGGAGTCTGAATGCAGATCAAAGCATATATTTGCACTTTATTTTTTGTATGTCTTTTTTTTTTGGTCTGTTTCTTCTTTTACAACATGACTAATATGAAAATATGTTTTACATGTTTGCACATATATAACTCAAATCAACTTACTTATTTTAGGGAGGGAAAGATGAGAGAGAGGAGAAAATTCAGAGCTCAATTTTTTAAAATGAATGTTAAAATTTGTCTTTACATGTAATTTGAAAATAAAGAAATAATATTTTAAAACAAAATAAATTTTTTAAAGGTGGAAGTGAGAAGAAAATGCATTGCAAGTGTAGGGACTGGTTCGTGCTAATAACAAAAACAATATGAGAAGCTAACATATACACAGTGCTTTAAGGTTTTCAAGATGTTTTGAATATATTATTTCTTTTGATCAATGAAATAGAAATATTGAATTACCAAAAAAAAAAACCCAACAACAACTAAAACCCATATCACCACCAACAACTTGGACATAGAATCATCAAGAGCTGGAAATCTTTCTTAATTTAGAATCAAGAAGAGCTGGGTTTGAATCTCATCTCAAATCATACAAATCATTTAACTGATCTGAACTGCAGTTTCTTCATCTGTAAAATGGAGATAATAATGTATGTTTGAAGAAAGTGTTTTCTAAATGTGAATTGTTATTATTATTTGGACTTACTGCCTTAAATTCCCTACTCTGGTGGATATATAATTTTATTCCTTCATTCAGGAATACCAGAACATAGCCCAAAGTATAATCACTTTGCATCAGATTGTCATTATATTTCCTCAAGGACTAAGAATTTCCCTTTCCTCCCAGCTAACCATTTGTGTTAATTTGATTTTGCTCCTTTGAGTTAGTGGGTTGTTTGAGTTTACCTGAGCAGGATGGGCTCTCCACCTGAGAGCTGCTAATATGCTCACCTGACATTCTTGGAGCTTGATCAAATCACTAGGAAGATGCAATGATAGCAAACAAGCCACAGGCCCGACTAATGTGCATGTGTCTGAAAGATTTTTTCCATGAGTTTTCCTCAATCTGCGCTGTGTAGAATCCATACTTAGGGAAGCTCCCTTTCATTCTTAGCTCTTGAACAAAGCAAATTAATGTCCAAGATCCCAATTAGTCAGGAAGTCCGGTCAGTTTCTTTCATAATGCATTTTACATCCATCCTTTCATTTCCATTCTCAATGCCATTACTCTCAATCAGGCACTTATTGCTTATATCAATAATACCTAGTCTCCCTGTCTCCAGTTTCTCACTTGTGAAATCTATAAAAGTAAATCTTCCTAAAACATCGTTTTTATCACATCACTCTCTGGTTCAAAAAACCTTCACTGCTTCACTATTACCTGCCATTCAATGTCCTTCACAATCTGGCTCGAATCTGGCTTATTTCTTTGATTCTGTGAACGTCCTCATTGTTCAGAGCAGAGGGATTTACTCTGAATACACATTCAATTCAACAAACATTTATTAAATATCTACTGTGTACCTCCGTGAATTTTGCTCATATTTTTATTCCTCTCCCCCATCTGCAATTATTTGATGCACCTTATTTGATGATTCTCATTCATTCCTCAAGGGTTCCATTTGGTTGACTTTATTAAGGGTAAAATGTCAGTTGCTTAAGAGATGGATCTTGTAATTTTTATTGCCATGTCCCCAGTGCCTAGCCCAGTATTTTGCACGTACTATAGTCTTAATACACTTGTTGAATGAATTGATTTTGATAAAATCTACATAAAACCCTCAAGAAACCATTGTTTCCATTGCTTCATTTTAACTATATCTAAGAGGCAGCAGTTACGTGATGGTTTTTACAAACATCACTGAATAATGAAGTAGATGAGGAATACCTCATTTAGTCAAAACTTCAGAGAATTTAGAGAAGATATGACAATTGAAATTTAGCCAAGACAAGTATATGACAAAGCATCAGTAGCGCAGGAAAATATTTTTGGTTTTGAGAAGTTATCAGTACTTCCTTTCTTCTTTTTTTGTTCTTTTCCTCCCTCCCTCCCTTCTTTCTTACCTTCCTTCTTTATCTTCTTCCTTACTTCCTTCCCTTCTCCTCCCTCTTTCTCTCCTCCCCCTTCCCATTTCCTTCCTTCCTTCCTTCTTTCTTCTTTCCTACTTTCCTTTCCTTCCTTTCTTCTTCCTTCCTATCATCCTTATTTCCTTCCTTCTTTCCTTCTTTCCTCCCTTAAGTTTTAAAAACTTACCATATTCAGTACATTATGCAAGGCTCCAGGGAAGAAAAAAAACTAAAGCCATTTGTTGCAATCTCCTTCTTCTCCCCTGTTCCTTATCCCCTATCACCTTCTGCCACCATTTCCTTCTTTATCCTTATCTAACATGATGAAGTGACCTTACTCCTTAACACTTACCAAGGCTAACCTCTCTACGTAGGTCAAGTAACCCCATTACATCTCATCTCCTTCAAAAAATTGCCCTGTCACCCCCACTCTAGTGTTTATTTTTAGTCTTTACAGCCATTAATACTTTGGATCCCCCTCTTCTTGATACATTCCTTTCTCCAGATTTTTGAGATACTGTTTTTTCTGGTGATCCTCCCACCTATCTGATTACTCCTTCTCAGTCTCCTTTAGTGGATCCTCATCCAGATCATGGCCATAGGGTTCTGTCTTGGGCTCTTTTCCTTCTATACTACTTTACTTGGCAATGGGATGAATTCCCTCAGTTTTAATTACCATCTCTGTGCTGACAATTTTCAGTCCTACCAACCTCCAATCTCACATCTCTACCTGTCATCTAGACATCTTAAAATGGACATCTTGTAGACTTCTTAAATTCCTTCTCTTTCTCCACAAATCCTACTTTTTCCTCCTTTTCCTGATACTGTCCCAGGGCAATACAGCCTTCCAGTTCCTTAGACTCACGACCTCCGTGTCATCATTGATTCCTCACTCACATCACCACTCCCTGCCAAATCCAAACTGTTGAGATAGTATTCTCTCCTGGCCTGATGATTTCACCTTTGCAGCATGTCTCGGATATAACCCCTTCTCTCCTCTGACACTCCCATTACTCTGTGCAGCCCTTGTCACTTTACCTGGTCTTTTGCAATAGCCACTGGTGGGTCTGCCTGGTTCAAGTCTCTCTCTCCACTGAAATCCATCTTATATTGAACCACAAAAGTGATTTCCTAAAGTACAGATCTGACCATGTCTGTCTCTTCCCTACTCAATAAACTCCAGCTGGCTCCCTAGTGCTTCCAGGATCAACTATAAAATGCTCTATTTGGGATTCAAAGCCCTTCCTAACTTTCCAGTCATCTTGTACCTTACATTCCACCATAATTTAGTACATAGTAGCATCTTTGCAGGTCCATAAATAAGACCCTCCATCATGTAGCTTGGACATTTTCTCTGGTTTTCCCCCATGTCTGGAATATCCTCCTTCTTCATCTCTGCCTGTTGCTTTTCTTCCTTTAAGTCCTAACTAAAAATTAAAATCCCATCTTCTATGTCCTTTCAAATAGATGAAGCTACATCGAGTACAGCAATGAGAGAGACATAGGGCAGTTCTTTGCTATAATTAGGGCTTTTCCCTTAACAGTGCCTCTTGAGGTTTTTGAGGGCTGTGATACTCAGTGTCATAGAGGCAAGTGCCCTCAATATGGCATCAGAAGATTTTGGCTCCAATGATCTTAGCACAGTGATTGATTGATTGATTGATTTTGTCTCTGACTTTCTGTGTATCTTAGCTTTGTTATTGGCGATCATAGAATTTTAGAATTGGCAGTGACCTTAAAGGTCATTTAGTACAATGCCTTCATTTTACAGATGAAATAAATAACTGATACTCAAGAAATATGTGATTTTTACCACACAAAGTAAATTTGAACCTGACTCCAAATTCAGAGCCCTTTCAACCATAAAGCTGCCCCACCTACTTCACAGGACTATTGTGTAAACCCAGGGAGATAATGTATGTTAAAGTACTTTGAAAAATATAGAATATTAGTTAAACAAGAGTCACTCTTAGTTCCTTTCCTCTTACTTTTTATTTTACATTTTCCTTTATTTTCCTTTACTTTTAATTTTATTTACTTTATTTTTCTTTACTTTTAAAGAATAGAGTGATCTGCCAATAATAGACTCAATAAATGTTGCTGAATTAATTCTATGTGTGTGTATATTTATTTATATATGATTTATTTATTTAGTTGGTTTGATTGCTCTTCAAAGGCAGGGACTATTTTTCATTTTGTATCCCCAGCACCTAACACAATTCCTGGAACACAATTAGGTACTTAATAAATGTTTGATGATGATGAACCCATTTGGAGTAGCTGGGCAGCAGGAAGAATTGCCAACAATAGGAATGTGCTGCCCATCCTTGTTCTGCTGTCCCAGAAGCAGGCTGCTCAGAACCCATCCAGGATGACACAGTTTGGATGTTAGAGAAATCATAAAATATTGGCTAGAGATGAAGGTCTGCCAGTCCTTATCATTTTCCCTGCCTCTATGACCTCCAGATTACCAACACTGCCCTACGATGCTTTGTCATACACTTGTGAAGCTGAGGAAGTTAATGAACTTACTAACCACCTTGATTTACTTGCTCCCTTATTATCCAGAAGAAACTGAATTGACCTGGGAATCATATTCTGACAACCAAGAGGCAAATTAAGGATTTCTCAAGGTTGACATAACAGAAATCCTTTTCTGATGTCCCTCGAGGGAATCCAGAAACTCCTCTGCTTTATAAGCAATAGCAGAACTGATTCATAACAGCCCCTAATGAACCAAACTCCCGCACAAAATCCTAGACCAGGACCCCTGGAGACTTTCCATCCTGACCTAGCCCCAACATGTCTCATGATTTCTGTGAAATGGCCCCTTTTTCTGGTTAATGGAAACTGAACCTAAAGAACTGTGGCAAAACCTGATTGGGCCACAATTCAGTCATCCCCACCCAAGCTTGTGGTTTTTGTCTTTATAATCCTTATAATCTAACCCCTAGGATGAGCTCAGTTCCAACTGCAGATCCACATGGATGCAGCCAACTTGAGAGAAATAAGGCACGCATATAACCTAATACTAGTTTGTCTTCCTTAGACCAAACTCTGAAGTTGACACACCTTTCCACTGCACCCTTAGGATTTCTCAGCCTTTCCATCTATCCAGCAGTTGACTATTCTTTTATATAGGTTGATAGCAGAGACTGTCTAGATTTTTTTCTTTGTATCTGCAGCATTTAGCATGGTGCTTGAAACATAGTTAACACTTAAGTACTTTTTCATTTCTTCATCCATTTCTTGTTGAATTGGTTGTTTTATGAAAAAGAAATAGGATAATTGAACTAGTCATTTTTCCATGTTTACTTTCATAAAGCTGAATAAGGCTAGGTGAATAATATGAAGTTGAAGTATTAAATTTTAGCTTTAATTCTATCTGGGAATCCAAAGTGGCTAAAACTTGCAACCCCACATATACTTCTGTAAGTGGCTCAAATTAGTAAGATGGGCAATGGACATTTGCAGATGGATTGTGAAGAACAAATAGATGGTATCAGGAACTGAAGAAATAGAAACTACTAGTTGGCAGAGGGCAGTTGAATGATTTATAGGAAGATAAATTCAGTAGATTGTGGGGATTTTTTTCCTGGTCTTTTGGTCTACTGCCGAACTTCTTGAATGCAAAAGCTGTATTGACTTCATATTTATCTCTATCTGCCGCAGTTCAAGTATTTCATCCAACCCAATTGTGCATTCTCACCATCTTATCTTACAAGAAAAATATTCCCACAGTAGATGGAAAAACAGCTTGGTAGGCTTGGATGATCCTGAAAATAAAAAAGATGATTGCCATATCACAGAATAGACGTGAAGACAGCAGGCAGACAATAAGTGCCTGTCAAATAAATAATATTTGAGTCATATCAGACTTCAGATAAAGGAACTTAGATGAAGAAAGTTGTGGGTTCACTAGTAGACTTAACTTAGTCAATCAACAAGCATTTATAGCCACCTATGGGCCAGATACTTTGATTAAGTCCTAAAGATACAAAGAAAGGGTCACAGGTACACACATATGTCCTTGCTCCCAAGAAACTCACAGTCTAGGGGCAGGTAGATGGTGAGTGGATAGAGCATCAGCCCTGAAGTCAGGAGGACCTGAGTTCAAATCCGGTCTTAGACACTTAACTCTTCCAAGCAGTGTGACCCTGGGCAATTAATTCCAATTGCCTCAGCAGAAAGAAAGAAAGAAAGAAAGAAAGAAAGAAAGAAAGAAAGAAAGAAAGAAAGAAAGAAAGAAAGAAAGAAAGAAAGAAAGAAAGAAAGAAAGAAAGAAAGAAAGAAAGAAAGAAAGAAGGAAAGAAGGAAAGAAGGAAAGAAAAAGAAACTCACAGTCTAATGGGAGAAATAGACTTTAATTTGCATGAAAGGCAATGATAACTCTGAATGAATGAATGGATGGATAGATAGAGAGATGAAAAGCATTTATTTAGTGCTTGCTATCTGCCGAGCAATGTGCCAATCATTGAGGATATGGATGCAAAAAGAAGGAGCTGTTATTCTAATTGAAGAAGACAATACATATAGAAAGATTCATCTGAAGGCCAAATGGAAAAGCCCAGGAGATTTTATTGTGTTTGGAGGTTTGCCACTATTGAAAGGCAATGAAGTAAGCCTAAGGGTCAGAGAGGAGCAAGATTCTGGGTTCCCTCTGGCAAGAAAGGGAAGTAATAAGCATTTATATAACACCTATGTTCCAGGCACTGGCTAAGTGCTTTAAAAATGTTATATCTTACCATTTAATCCTCACAACAAATCTAAGAAGTGATTATTGTTCCATTTGAGAAAACTGAAGTAAATAGAGATTAAATGCCTTGCCTGCAGCTAGTCACACAGCTAGTAATAGTCCAAGGCAGGCTTTGAACTCAAGTTTTCCTGACTGGAGGTTTATGCTCTAATTGCCCCAATAAGGAAGCAATGGGGTATCAAGGTCTGACCTGAAGGGAAGAAAGGGAAAGCACACAGTCAAAAAAAATTGGCAGTGGGATCTTAGTGTCCTGGCTTTGGAAAAAAGAAGCTATCACAATGTTTTTTTTTTTTTTTGTTTGTTTGTTTGTTTTTAAGTGATCACTCATTCGTTTACATCACACACAAAATAATTTAAAATTAGCAAAATTTTCAAGTTCCATATAAGCAAATAAATGTATTATTGTTTTTAGGTCTGTTGGATGAGGGTAGCTCCATCCATCCATTCTTTTTCTTTGAGTTAGTTTTTGAATATCAATTAATCAATAAATAAGCAATAAGTACCAATTAAGTGTTTATTGTGTCAAGTATTATGCTAGACACCAATATGTATACATATGTGTACATTTTATATATGTATATATTATATATATGTGTGTATATATAAATATATAGAGACACACACAGATACACACATGTGTATATGGATGTGGGTATATACACAACAATGAAAAAGGACTTCCCTTCATGTAGCTTATATTCTATCAGGGAAGATAGCATGTTCATATATCAGCATATATAAAATAAATAAATACAAGGTGATTTGGGAGAGTGAGGTACTAGCCAAGTGGGAGAAATATTAAAGACTTCATAAAGGAAATGGTGCTTGATCTGAACTTTGAGGGAAACTAGGGATTCTAAGAAGTCAGTTCAAAGATATGGAAATCAGATACTGGAGATGGAAACTGGAAGGTCAAAGGTGACAGACAGTAATCAGAACTAGTTTGATTGGACCCTAAATTATAGGAAGACTAATACGAAAAGGTTTGAAAGGTAGGTTAAAATCAATTCCAAATCAACATGACAAATATGGAAATATGTTTAAAAGGATTGCACATATTTAACCTATATCAGATTGTTTGCTGTCTTGGGAGAGGGGGAGGTAAAGGAGGAAAGGGGAAAAATTTGGAACACAAAGTCTTCAAAAATGAGTGTTAAAAATTATCTTTACATGTATTTGGAAAAATAAAAAACTATTGATAAAAAAAATACTATTGGAAAAAATACCATTGCAAATGGCTTTAAATGCCAAACAAAGAAATTTGCACTTGATGAAGGAGGAAATAGAGAGCCACTGGAGTTTATTGAATAAGACAGTGATTATATCAGATCTGTTTTAGGAATATTATCTAAATAATTGTGTGGAAGATGGATTAGAATGAAGAAAAACTTAAGGGCAAGGAGATCAATTAGCAGCCAACTGTAATAGAAGAAAGAAGACTTGAATTAGGGGATAAAGGAGAGTTGCTATATGTGTGAAAAAGGGGAATTGATACAAGAGACCTGGCACTTGATTGGATATGGGGGGATAGAAGTATAGTTGAAGTATTTTAGAAGAATATGTGCTAGAGCTAGGAATAAGAAAGAAAGACAAGGAAGGAAGGAAGGAAAGAAGGAAGGAAGGAAGAAAAGAAGGAAGGAAGGAAGAAAAGAAGGAAGGAAAGAAGGAAGAAAGGAAGGAAAGAAGGAAGGAAAGAAGGAAGGAAGGAAGGAAGGAAAGGAGGGAGAAAAGGAGGAAAGAAGGAAAGGAGGGAGGAAGGGAGGGAGGGAGAGAGGGCGAGAGGAAGGGAGGAAGGGAGAGAGGGAGAGAGGAAGGGAGGGAGGGAGAGAGGGAGAGAGGAAGGGAGGAAAGAAGGGACTTACTGTATGAGGTAGTAATTTTCCAACAAACTTTTATTAAACAAGCTCTATTTAAACAGTCTTTATACACACTGTGCTAGGAACTAGAACTGCAAGACATAAAGGTCTGTAAGATAATTTAAAAAGCCTATTGTCTACTGATAAATGAAATATTAGTTACAGAAAGGGAAATAATACCTCATTTACCTATATTATGCAGCATTGAGTATATCTACAGGTTACTATGGCAAATGCCATTCCTTTGGAGAAAGGATGGAGAAAAGATAGCAAAAGGTGCTCCTAGTACTAAGAGATGTTCTCAAACTACAAGGTCATATTTTTTCCTTCTTTACTTTATTTTTAAGAATATGGCAAACTAATTAATCTCAAAAGAAGAACAGAAAGTCACGTCATCCTGTCTTGAAAAAAAGTCTCAGGCTAAAGATCTCAGACCATTCTTTGAATTTTCCTTCATCCTAAGTAAGTTGATCTTGGACCTCTTCACTGGAAGATAGACAAGCCATGAAACTAGTTTCAAGGGAATATATATACATATATATAAATGTGTGTGTGTGTGTGTGTGTGTGTATAAACACACATACACCCCAAATGACTTACAAACTGAAACAGTTACCTCTCTGATCCAAAAAAATGTGGCTTCAAGAAGTTATATAGGTTACTTCCTTGAGGAAGATGCATGGATGGATAGTAGGAAAAAAGAAAGGAAGCATTTATTAAACACCTACTATGTGCCACCAATGGATTAAGTACTTTACAAATAACTCTTCTGGTCCTCTTAAAGATAGTAAGTACTATTATTTTCTCCATTTAACAATTTAGACAACTGAGGCAGGCAGGCTCAGATTAAGTAACTTGTCCAAAATCACATGTTTAGGAAGTGTCTGAGGCTGCATTGGAACTCAGGCCTTTGTGACTTCACATCGAGTACTCTAGTTCCACTAGCTGCCCAGATTGGGACTAGAAAGTAGTTTAGACAAAGAAAGCCCCTCTGTATTTTAGACTATGCATGAATTATTAAATATGATGAAGTGTATTCTTAGCATAGAATAGGGAGAACAGAAGCATGACTTTGAGTGCTATGAATTCCCAGAAAAAACAAGATTTCCAATATAAAACAAAATGCCTTTCAAAGTATGTTTTCATAATTGTTTATAATTCAGATTTGGTATTATCTTCAATACCAGAAGAGATCTCTAAAATTTTTGCCAAAGTTCATGCAAGGCTAGAAGAAGGGACTAAACATTCTATAATGTACCATATTCACCTGAAAGAGATTCAATCTAATTTACTCCCAGGAAGCACAGTATAGCGTACCTAGCTTCAAATTCTTCTCCTGAAACTCATTGGCTGTGTAAGCATTCGCAAGTCACAGCTTATCACTGCCCAACACCTCAGCACCCCAAGGCTCCTTGCCTCAGATCTCTCCTGCTCAGCCCAACCTCCATTCAGGGACCAAAATGGACTTCCTAAACTCCAGACCTGATTGCATCATCCCCCACTCAATAAACTTTAGTGGCTCCTATTGGCTTCAAGGATGAAGCACAAAACTACTTGTTTGGCTTATAAAACCTTTCACAAACTTAATCCTTCTTTCTCAGTCTTCTTATTCTTTATTCCTTTCCTCTCCCATCCCACAACACTAGCCTCCTTGTTATTCCTCAAAGGCAAGGCTCCATCTCCCTAGCCTTTTCTAGGCACTCCCAGGCCTAAAATGTTCTCTCCTTATCTCCACCTCCTCATTTCTCTGTCTTCTTTCAAGATTCAACTCATATCTTGCTTGCTGCAATTGTCTTTTCCCAGTTCAACCTATTTCTAGTGTCCACACACACACACACACACATTTTATTTATATATTTATTGGGATTTTTATATTTGAATATGTTCAATATACAAATATATAAGTTTAATATACATTATAAATATATTGTAAATAGAATTAATATATTAAATTTTATTGTAAATATAATTTGTAAATATATTGCAAATAGAATATATTAATTGTAAATATAATAAATTTACTAAATGTATACATTTTATTTATATCTATGTTGTGTATGTCTATACACATGTGTATATATATGTATACACACATACTTTTTTATATGTACACAATTGCTTGTATGTTATTTGTCCTCAATAAAATGTGAGCTCCTTTGGGGTAAGGGTAGTGGGGAGTTTTTTGGAGAGTCATAAATCCATTCTTTGCTTCCCCACAGCTTAGCACAGTGCCTGACATATTGCAGAGTTATAAATACTTACTGACTAATCAACTCTATGCTAATTGATGCAATGGGAGTTGGGAAGACCTGAGTTCAAATTTGGCCTCTGGCCCTTATTAGCTGTATGACTCTGAACAAGTCAATTAATCTCCTGGGCCTCAGTTTCCTTATCTGTAAAATGAAGCTCCTCCTAGCATTGTTGTGAGGATCAAATAAAATAACATGTATAACCCATTTTGAAAACCTTAAAATGAATGCTAACCATTGTTGTTGTCGTTAATTATCATGATGATGCACTTCTCTGAGATTATAAATTCCAGAGAAGATGCTGACCAACTTTGGGGGAAGGAGTTTCCTCTCTTGGGAGTTCTGTTACCAGTGAAACTATAGGTAGAGCCCCCTACCTTATCCTTACTTAGATCCTTGAGAGGATCCCTCTTATTCTATGAGTAAAGTATCCTCAGAATTTTCAATATAAAAAAGGAAAGGAGATACAGAAATAAGAGCACAGAGGCTAAGAGCTTCTATAAGCTAAGATACTGAAGAAGTGGGAAACAAAAAAGAGAGAGAAACTATTATAGTCCCACAGGAGCCATTAAGGCCCAGTTCCCTGGGGAACAAACCTCTCCCTCCATTCAGTCAGCTCTTATAAATGACTGATCTGATTTACAGGACAGGAGAGGGGCGACTCATTTCCTGTACATTATTCCATTACACACTAATATAGGAAACCAGACCGAGAGCTTGTATATGCTGAAGGGAGGAGAGAAGTCATAATAGTATCAATTCATTCTTTGGAATATTCTTTGCAGATGGTGCTCATCTCATCTGATATCTGGGGCAATGGAAACACTGCACTGATTTATTAAAATTGGGATGGAGTAAAGCAAGGGGTCCTTTAAGCATGAAAAGGGATGTGCCCAAAGACTGCTCACTGTTTAAATTGTTTTAATTGTTTTAATTTACATTTTACATAAGACTAATTAATGTTTTAAAATTAATTAGTGATCCAGAATCTGAACTAATGTTCATTGTCATTGCTCTCTTTATCTGTTCGTCAACTAAGGTTCCTATAGTCCTAAGACTAGACTCAGCATAGGTCTTAGAGGCTAATTCTAACCTTTCATTTTTTCATTGATGAAACAGTCCCAAACGCCCAGGCCCTGATTTACCCAAAGTCACCCACTTCCTTCTGGACCTCAGAACATCAGATGTGAGATCTTAGATTATATCTTCCCACCTTCTCTTCCCATTGTACCACACTAGTGTCTTCTGAAGGTAATATTCCTTTTTGTAGAATACTAACTACCAGGCTGAGACAGTACATCTCTAGCTAGGTCCTGATGTAGTTTAAGGAAAGACCTCAATAAATATTTACTGAGTACTTCCTATATGCCAAGAGCTATTCTAATCACCCAATAAGGACAAATATAGAATCAAAGACATTCCCTGCACTCAGTGTTCACATTCAAAGTAAGCAACATTTATTTTTAAGATAATTTGTCATAATTCAAAATTAGTTTTAATTATAATAGAAATTATGCAAAGTCATTTGTAGATTAGACATAACAAAACCAGAAGTTTTTGTTATAAGTCTCCTAAAATTGAGATCAAATAAGATAAGCTAGCCAGGGATAGGATAATAGAATAAGATAAGACAGTTTAGAATAGAATAGGATAGGCTAGGGGGTGGCTCTTCATTTTTTTCCCTGCAATGGTATCATCAGAGAAGAGGATAGGTTAGGAAGCAGTTCAGAAAATGCCTACAGGGAAAAGGCCGATTGGCTGGCAAGGATGCTAAACTCATCATTAATTATGAGACCATCTTTGGAAGGGTAAGAACTCATTAGCCCAAACATTAAAATAACCATTTAAGAAGCTCAATAATTCACCAGAGAGTCTGTGGTCACAATGTCACACAATAGATATACTTCATGGGTGATAGAGGCAATTGGTCTTCTGCCTGAGACTTTTTATTATCATATCTATAGAATGCTTTAATTGCTGCTCTGTAGGGCATTCTTACAGTATAAGCCTCTGCTTTCAGAATGGATGCTTTTAGAAGGACAGGGTCCATATTTGTTTTGTTTGGGGCTTGATATGTTGAAGATACTTTCACATACATACACACACACACACACACACACACACACACACACATCCTAGTTACCAGAAAATCAACATTTCTACAAGAAAGCAGGATTATTTTCTTTGTGTTTTCTTATTTTGTTTTTTAATTCCTTTTTACACATACAAGCCATCACTGGGAACTCAACACAGAAACTCTTTACATTCATTCAATCAACTCCAACCAATCAACTCAGAGTATTTACCTGATACATATATAAATATAATTGTATAATATACAAGTAGTGTTAAAGACTAATTTTGTATATTGTATATATATGTGTGTATATATATATATAATTATAAAATATACAAGTGGCATTGAAGACTGATTTTGAACACAAATGGTACAGTGGAAGGAGCACTAGATTTGAAATCAGAGGTCTCAGGTTCACATGTGGTTTCTGCCACTATCTCTTTGACTTTGGCCAAATTATTTCATCTCTCAGGATCGCAGTATCCTCATCTTAGACTAGAAGTCCCCTGAGGCTCCTTCTAGCTCTAGATCTTTCTGGTTCCAATTCAGCTCCCTCTGATTACAATTCTAACACTCCATAAATAGTTGCCTCTAAAATCTCCATAATCTTTTAATATTTGGAATTCTCTTTAAAAATAAGAACTGTATTTCTTTGATCAAATAAAATAATCATCTCTCAAAACATGTAAGTAATATAACTTAAACATATGGGAGCATTCTAGTAAATATTTAACAAGTAACTCTCCAGGAAAAAAAAAATGACTCCAGCATGCCTTTGTAAACACAATAACTGTTGTTAGTTTTAGTTTTCTCACTTCTAAAAAAGAGGAAGTTAGTGTAAATGCAGGATTTCAAACCTGTAGTCTGTGACCTTTTTAAAAAAATATATTTTGAGAACTATATTCAATGTACTTGCTTTTCTTTGTAAATGCATGCAGTTTTTGTTTTTAGGCCTTTAAAGACATTATTCTGAGAAAGGTCCGATGGGCTTCCCCTGGACTGTCAAAGAGGTCCATTACACACCTACAAAAGGTTAAGACTACTGAGCTAACCAAAGAATTATAAAATTATGTATACCCTTTGATTAAGCAATACCACTATTTAGCTCTGTATCCCAAAAAGATCAAAGAAAAGTAAAAGGATCTATTTGTACAAAAATACTTATAGCAACTCTTTTTATGGTGGAAAAGAATTAGAAATGGAGGGGATGCCCATCAATTACAGAATGACAAACAAGTTGTGGTACATGATTGTGATGGAATATTATTGTTCTATAAGAAATGTTGAGCAGAATGCTCTCAGAAAAACCTGGGAAGACTTATGTGAACTGATACAAAGTAAAATGAGCAGAACCAGGAGAATGATGTACACTAACAATATTATACAATAATCAAGTATGAATAGCTTTTCTCAATATTATAATGATCCAAGACAATTCTGAGGACTTAGCTTTTTTCATAATAAGTCCTCAGAATTGTCTTGGATCATTATAATATTGAGAAAAGCTATCCAATTCTGAGGACTTATTATGAAAAAAGCTATCCACTGCCAGAGAAAGAATTGATGGAATCTAAATACAAAATGAAGCATGATTTTTTTTTGCTTTTGTTTTTGGACTTTGGGGTTTGTTTCCTTTTGCAACATGACAAACACTGAAATGTTATATATGAGTGTATATGCATAATCTATATCAAATTGTTCCCTCCTCAAGGGGGTAGGGAGAAAAGGGTAGGAATTTTAATTGCAAAAATTTTTTAAGATTATTTAAATGTTTTGTTTAGCCATAATTGAGAAAATAAATTTTAAAAAAAGAATCCTGAAATAAATGATCTTTAAGAAACTTAATATAACATTACATAACATAAGCTTTAAGATTCTAATAAAATGGGGCAGCTAAGTGATTCAGTGGATAAATTATTGGCCTTGAAGACAGAAGGACCTGAGTTCAAATTTGACCTCAGATATAATACTTCCTAGATATGTGGCACTGGGCAAATTACTTAATCCCAATTGCCTTGCCCCCCCAAAAAGTATGTAAGATTTAATAAAATCACTAATTGTAATGATTCTGTCTTTGTGCTACTGTACTTTATCACATATGTTTTTGATAGCTCTGATAACTTTAAACCATAATTTAAGCAATAATATGAGGTCCAAAGTAGAAAATATGCTATTTTTGAAAACAGGAGATCTGGGTTCAAAAATTCTAGCCCTGATATTTACAAATTATAAGTCAGATAATCCTTTTAAATCTCTGTTTTCCCATTTATAAAATGAGGGTAATATGTCATCATGTTATAGTGAAAAAAGCAAATCTTAAAGCACTCTATAAATATCATGATGTAAAAGATTGAATATTTGAATGCATTATATACCATATTATAGAGAATGACTCCTTAGAAGGCAAAATGAACACTGGTTTGGGGTAAGAGAACTCTTCATAACCCAGTTCTGTCACTTAGTACCTGCATGACTTTGGACAAATCATTTACACTTTCTGAGTCCTATTTTCTTCAAATGTAAAATGAAAGGGTTCTATTAGATGAGAGGATGTCTTCCAAGATAAATCTAGAATCCTATGATCAGATAATGGCTTTGGCTTTACTTTATATTCTTCTCTCACATCCTCATCATTACTTACTTAAACAGAAACCATAAGGATACTTGATATCACACCAATTGACTAATCAGCAAGCATTTATTAAGCCACAATGGTGTGTAAATTAACAGGGACAAAGTTAAATTTATTACCATGCAAAAAAACCTTATAATTTTTTACATCCTTCAAAAATATTTAATATGCAATATGTCCTTTTACTATGACTACTTGTTTCACACAATTTGGCATTGAGTTCACAAGATTTGGACACATTTTTTGATTCTCTAGGGAACCACATTCATCAATTGGATAATAAAGGTACTTTTATTAAACCAACCATTTTTCAAATCTAACCTGATTACAATTCATAGTTCCCATTGTTCTTCTCTTTTCCCTTCTTTTCCTTTCCCCTCCCCTCTCCTCTCCTTTCCTTTCTCCCCAGTTTGTTTTTCTTGCCCAGGCTGGAAGTTCAAGAACAACTTCTGGGTCCAATTAAAATCTAATTAGCAGGAGACTTTAACTTGCTCCATTTCTAACCTGGGGCAGGTTGTCCTTCAGGCATCTGTGAGCCTTCACTCCTGAAGCATTACCATATTAATGCCAAATTTGGTTTATTAATAGTTCATTGATTTTCACTGGGATTTAAATCAAACTAGTTTCCAATATATTAAATGATGTTTATTTTCCTCTCTTGGATAAATTTCTTAACTTTCCAAGAAATGTGGCTTGGTTTAGGTTCATTTTACAGTCTTCCATTTCTATATGAAAACTTCTGTTACTCTGAAACAAATCTGTTTCTTAGTATATCAATATAAAAATCTTTTTTTTTCATTCCCTTAGTGGAGATGACTTCCAGATCTACTTGAATTTTTTTTAAAGGCCTTCAACTTACTTGAAATTAAAAAGAAAAGTACCTTAATCATGGAGATAGGGTGGGATAGATACTTTATGATTTTATATAAATACTTAGATTTTCATTCTTAACTGACTTTCTGACAACAGTTTTTTGATATCCTGAATGAAAAAGTGAGTTTCTTCAGCAGAAATTATTTTTCCCACTCTTCAGTATTGTAGTCTTTGTATTGTCCTGCCCACAAGAAGAATTTTTTCTTCATAACAAGAATTAGCTGCTTTTAATTTTTTTAACAAGTCATAACTTTTTCCAATTTCAAAAATCTAACTGCACCCTATAGAGAAATTAGTAACAACTCTTCTACCTGCCAGGGTCCTCAGAGGTTCTTTGCTTGTTTTCTGAGTATTAAGCTAAACAGAAGCTTGTCAGTTGGTGGTAGTGTTTTCCATTTTTGACTGTACTTTCCTTTTATTTTCAATGCAGCCATTGACCTCTTTTCACTGTAGGATAAAGTGAGTCAGACAACATTTGACTGCTCTATAGTTATAGCCATCAGAATAACTTCAACAATAGTCTTTCTCTTCTGATAGTTTACTCTTTGAGAACCATATCTTTTGCTGATTTCCTTGAGATAAAATACATTCTTTAAAACCATAACATAATAAATAAAATAACAATGTAAATACATAACATGTTATTGAAATAAAAACATAACAAGAGAACAAATGAACAAGAGAAAAATGAACTAGATGCATAAAACAAAAATCTAGCATTCAAGACCAACAACTAAAAACTAGGCAAATAAATTCCATCTAGTTCCATCAGAATGGTCAGACATTCTGAGTCACCATAATGTCAGAAGAAGCACATAGACACATAACAATTGCTGTCAAAGGATGAGATATAACAAAAATAACGTTTGCAGCTTTTCAAACACAACTGTTCTATGTGCTAAAACACTATGCAACTTGATATGATAAATAAAACTGAATTTTTTATGTTTCAAATAATAGCTCACATTTATATAGCATCTTAAACTTTATAAGGCCTTCATTTGATCTTCACAACCACCTTGTTGCAGGAAGTAATTCAAGTATAATTAGTCCCATTTTCCAGATGGGGAAGCCCAAATGAATAAATGTATTGATTTCTTAAGAAACTGTCAACCCAAAGGACACTAGGCAGAACTAGTTTAAAATAAAGAAAATAAACATTTGTTAAGCACCTACTATGTGCTAAGCACCTACACTGTGCTAAGCATTTCATAAACATTCTCATTTGATCCTTATAACAACCTTTTGAAGTAGGTACTATTATATATATATATATATATATATATATATATATATATATATGTATATACACACACACACACACACATAAAAAGAGATAGAAAAAAGAGAGAGGGAAAGGGAGAGTGAGAGAGAAAGAGACTTCAATTTTCTAAGTGATTAAAATGTGGACAATATCAGGAATAGGATCAATAAATATACATAAATGTAAGGAACAGATTATATAAACCATAAAAGTTTATAGGATTGAGAGAATCATGAATAGAATTTTTCTCCATTCAGTATATATATTTTGGTAAACCACTGATGTCTTCTAATATGAATATACATAACTGCACCAAAAGTCATAGTCAGTCAGAACATTTTATTTTTCAGTCTTGCAGTAAAATTTGGTGCAAAGTAAGGAGGCATATTTCAATATTTCAACAAGTGTGGACAAGGTTATTCTTCACTCAACCTTGTTATAAAATGTCTCTCTCACACATTCACTCACCCCTTCATTTCAGTGACAAGCAAATGCAAATTAGCCATCTATCTCCATTTGATGATATGACTGCATTGTGTATTGTATGTTTGAAATTTAGTTCCATTTTGAATTTTAGCCAGTCTGATATAGTTAATTATTAGGAACAATAAAATACACTTTTTTTTCCTCATGACTCTCAGCTCCCAAAAGTAATTTAAAATAAATTATTTCTAGATTTTTTTAATTGTCTGCCGATTTCCTTTTTTTTTCCTCCCCCTGTTATTCAGTCATGTCCAACTCTATGTGACTCCATTTGTGGTTTTCTTGGAAGGGATACAGGAGGGTTTTGCCATTTCTTTTTCCAACTCATTTCACAGATGAGGAAATTGAAGAAAACAGAATTAAGTGACTGGCTCAGGGTAATATAGTTAGTGTCTCAGACCAGATTTTAACTGGGCATGATGAGTTTTCCTGACCCCAAGACCTCTCTATTCAGGCTCTATCACTACCACCCTGCTGCCTTTTTATTTTTCACTAATATACCAGAAAATGTATTTTGTTCTGGTTTTAGCACTGTTCTTGATACAATGTGTTTCTTAATCAAAGCTTTACTTACATTAAAAAAAACTTGCCCTTTTAGATACAAAAAATTAATTTCTAAGTATGTTGTTTTAGAGACCAAACTTCTATGTATTTTCAGAAAAGGAATAATTTTGTCCATGAACACTTCTAGAAATAAAATGGAAGCAACAAGTTACCCAGAATGACTGTACTTCCTACAGGGAAGTTAACCATCTTCCACTGGGAGCACCCACTTTAATTCCCTTTTATCTTCCAATGAATTGGTTTGAGAAAACCATTGTCAGCATTTGACAATATTACTGGTTAAACTCCTTTATTCCAAAAACTATTAACCAAATCATTCAATTTACCTGAGCTCTGCTCTACTGTTGGCCCTCAATACCTTTCTCCAGGACTATTACATTAACCTCTTAATTGATTTCTTAGCTTCTAGTCTTGCCTTTCTACAACCATGCTTCCTTCACGCAGCTGCCAAAAACTTTTCTTAAGGTATGAGTCTCACTATGTCACTCCCCCACTCTTGTTCTAAAGCCTTAGGGGTTTCATTACTGCTTCATTGACTGTGTGACCAAGGTCAAGTCATATAACTTCTCACTTTCCCAGACAATTCTCTAAGGCAGGTGTATATAAACTTTTGTGTCATATACTTAATTAGTAAAAATGTTCTTGAGCAGACACCATTATATATGCATAGCTATGCATGTTAATATACATAAATTATGTATATATGTGCTACTGACTAATAATTATATATTTTTAAACTTATACAAAAAGGACATTTTAAAAGGCTAAGAAAATTTTGAAGAGAACATTTTATTTATTAATGTTATAAGAAGTCTTTATGCTCTTAATATCATAACTATCATTATTAATGTCAATATTATATTCTTACTAATATTTTGGTTATAGCAATGTAATTGAATGTGATTTGCTTTTAAAAATTTTTTATTTTACATTTTGTGATAGTGATTTGAAGATTTGATTCTAAGTTCATTTTATTTTTATATTTGGTTTTAATGGTTGTCATGTCTCAAAAATGGACTATACAAAAAACCATAAATCCAAAAAGAAAAAGTACTTTTTTATTGGCTGAGCTTACTAATTCATGATACTCACTTTACAATTCCATCTACCAATTATGTAAAAGTCTGTGGAAATTCAGTTAAGAAATGTCTCTTTCTTGATGTCAATCAATTTTTCCAAACCAATTAGAAGTTTCATATTTTTTTTAAAAAATGGATTCAAATCCCACTGAAATTTGGAAGATATTTAAATAAAATTAAAAACTTTATTTTGAACTATTTTAAGTATGAGGAGATGAAAGTTTTTAGAGGTGACGTATTGTTTTTAGTAACCCAAAGAAGAGAAACTATTCAGGAAAGAAGTGATCAATAGTATCAAAAGCTGTTTATTAAAAAAAAAAAAAAAAGTCAAAAAAGATGAGCATTGAGAAAATCCCATCAGGTTGAGCAATTAAGAGATCATTGGTAACTTTGGGGAGAGCAGTTCATTGAATGATGAGACAATGATTAAAAGGGGAAAGTAAGAAGACTAGATATGGAAATGATGACCTCAATAGAAAATGGGAAGTTCAGAAATAGGGATGGTTTGAGGGAGAAAAATAATATAATGACATATAAAATGCAGATGGAAATCAATCCAGGTCTGCTCATCTCATGTTACTTGACTATGCCCCACTAAAAACAAAAAGGCAAAGATACCTGCCCCAGGTACAAAGTGATAGTGGCAAAGTATGGGGATACTGTTCATTGGGAAAGGGGCTGGGATTTTGCCTACCTAGTAAGTGCAGGTACATGGGTAACATATAACTGAGCTGAAGGGCCAATATCCAACACAGAAGGGGTGAGGTTGAGAGCTTGCCCAGCCATAGGACACCAACTATAGGAGGGAGTAGAGTAAGAAAGAACTGTTCTACAATAGGTGAAGGTGGCAATGAGTTATGTTAGGGACAAACCTTGAAACTGCTTATTTTGGGGTGGGTGGGATGTAGTCCATTTTGCAACACTTTAACTGGCCTTTGCGGTCAAGCTAATGCTCATTTGAGATCATTGGAAGCTTCAGTGGAAGACATTGTCTGAAGGAGACTAAATAATAGACAGCTTCTAATCTGCTTTCGTGGAAGTTCTTTCATTGATGAAATCACAGGTGCCCACCACTCATCACTACAAAAATTTAATAATAATTAACTTTTATCCATCATTGGGATAGGTAACCATTATCTATCAAGAACTATAATATAATATAACATAAGATAACGTAACACAACATAATATAATATAATAAAAAGAATAAATTCTTTTTTTTTTTTTTTGCTGAAGCAATTGGGGTTAAGTGACTTGCCCAGGGTCACACAGCTTGGAAGTGTTGTATCTGAGGTAGAATAAATTCTTGATAAAGAAGAGGGCTATCTGATAAAAGTTTGCTTCTTACTCAAGTGGAAGAGAAAAAAATATTTGCTACTATGTCCCTGGCAGTGGATTTTACAAGTATTATCTTGTTTAATTTTTACCACAACTCTGAAATGCAGGTCCTATTATTTATCTCCATTTTATATTTGAGGAACTATCTATCTTGTTGGGGTAGATGAGCACAGTATCGATAAAAGGCTTATCTGTATTGTTAGACCATAAGGGATAAATCAGAACTTCAGCCTCAAATGGTATTTTAATTAAGGCTTATATTATTTTGATTAAAACAACATGAGCAGAGCACAGGTCAGAAGAGTATTATATATGCCTCTTCTTAGATTATGCCATCTTAGAAGAACTGAAAATTTACAGATTCCAGATGCACAAAACAGATGCACAAAAATCTTGAAGCTTAAGACAGTGTCTAGGAGCAGAGCCAACTGAACATATAGTTAAAAGTTAAGAAATAAGTTGGGAAAATGAGCAAACAACAACAAAAACCTGACCATAGAAAGTTACTATAATGACAAGGGAAGATCTAAACACAAACTCAGAAAAAAGACAACAAAGTCAAACTGTTATATCTAAAGAAAAATATGAGTTGGTCTCAGACCCAAATAAAGAAGTTCTGGAAGGGCTCAAAAAGGATTTTAAAAATCAAATAAGAGAGAGAGAGAGGAAAAATTGTGAAAAGAAATGAGTGATGCAAGAAAATCATGAAAAAAGTCAAGCTTGGTAAAGGAGGCACAAAGAAAACTGGAAAAAAATTAATACCTTAAAAACCAAAATAGGCTAAATGGTAAAAGAGGTACAAAAATTCACTAAAGACAACTCATTAAAAAACAGAATTGAGCAAATGGGAAAAGATATACAAAAATTCACTGAAGAGAAGAACTCCTTTAAAAGTTGAATTGACCAAATGGAAAAGGAGGTAAAAATCTCATTGAAGAAAATAATTAATGATTCCATGAGATGTCAAGAAACAATAAAACAAAATCAAAAGATGAAAAAAATAGAAAGATATTTGATATATCTCATTGGAAAAACAACTGACATGGAAAACAGATTGAGAAGAGATAACTTAAGAATTATTGAACTGCCTGAAAGTGTATATATTGGGAGAAGTGTGTGGGTATGTGTACACACATATATATGTGGGTATATGCATATATATATATATATATATATATATATATATATACATGTGTGTATGTTTATATGTGTCCTAAACAAGAAATTATCAAAGAAAACTGCCCTGATATTCAGAAACAGAAGGTAAAATAGAAATGAAAGAATTCATCAATCACTTCTTGAATGAGATCCCCAAATAAAAACTTCCAAGAATACTATAGAAAAATTCCAGACCTCCCAGGTCAAGGAGAAAATATTGTAAACAGCCAAAAATAAACAACTCAAGCAGTATAAAGCCACAGTTAGGATCACATAAGATTTAGCAGTTTCTACTTAAAAAATCTGAGGGCTTGGAATATATTCCAGAGAGCAAAGGAATGAGAGTTACAATCAAGAATTAGCTACCCAGCAAAACTGAGTATAATCCTTCAGGGGGGAAATGGATGCTCAATGAAATAGAGGACTTTCAAGCATTCCTGATGAAAAGACCAGAGCTGAATACAAAATTTTACTTTCAAATACAAGATTCAAGAGAAGCATAAAAAGGTAATCATGAAAAAAAAAAACATAAGTGATTCAATATTTTTCCTAAATGGGAAGATGATATTTGTACCTCATAAGATCTCTATTATTATTAGGATGGATTGAATATGAAAGGATCATATCTAAAAATAAAATTAAGGGGTGAGGAAAAGGAATGCACCAGGAGAAGGGAATAAGAAGAGATAGAATGAGATAAATGATCTGACATAAAAGAGCCTTGAAGGAGCATTTTCAATGGAAGGGAATATGAGGGAGGTGGGGCAAAACCCTTGAACTTTACTATCATCAGATTTGGCTCAAAGAAGGAATAATATATGCACTCGATAGGGTACAGAAATCTGTCCTACCCTACAGAAAAATAGAAGGGGAAGGGGAAAAGAAAAAGGAATGGAACTGATAAAATGTAGATTGGGGGAGGCAATATACATAAGCAAAACACTTTTGAGAGTGGATAAGGTAAAAAGAGAGAGATAGAGTAGGATAAATGAGGAAAATAAGATGGTAGGAAATAGTCATTATAACTGTGAAAATTTTTATGGTAAATTTTTCTGATAAAGGCCTGTGTTCTCAAATATATAGAAAACTGAGTCAAATTTATTTTTAAAAAATGAGTCATTTTCTAATTGACAAAGGATCAAAAAACATGAACAGTTTTCAGACAATGTAATCAAAGCTATCTATAGTCAAATAAAAAAAAGCTCTAAATCACTACTGATTAAAGAAGTTGCAAATTAAAACAATTCTGAGGTAGCACCTCACAGCTATCATATTGGCTAATCTGTAGAAGAGGAAAGTGACAAATGTTGGAGGAATGTGGGGAAATTGAGACATCAATTCACTGCTGGTGGAGTTGTAAACTGCTTCAACCATTCAGGAGAACAATTTGGGTCTCAAAGGGTTATAAAACCAAGTATGTCCTTTTACCCAGAAATACCACTAGTAGGCCTGTATCCTAAAGAGGTTAAAAAAAATGGAAAAGACATACATGTGCAAAAATATTTATAGCAACTCTTTGTGTGGTGACAAAGAATTAGAAATTTAGGGGATGCCCATCAATTGGGGAATGGCTGAACTAATTGTGGTATATGGTTATGATAGAATACTCTTGTGCTATAAGATATAACAAACAAGATGCACTCAGAAAAATCTGGATTGACAAAAACTAATGCAAAGTGAAATGATCAGAAGCAGGAAAGCATTGTACATAGCAACAGCAATAATGTATTATGATCAACTATGAATGACTTAGCTATTTTCATCAATACAATGATCTAAGACAATCCCAAAGGATTTATGGTGAAAAATACTATCCATCTCCAGGAAAGAACTGAGGATGTCTGAATGCAGATTGAAACGTAACTTCTTAAAACTCTAAAAAAATAATAATAATAACAAAAAATAAGAGTAACTTCTAAGAACAAAGTCCTATCTTGTATGGCAGTGAGGGAGGATGGAAGAAGGAGAGTGATAGAAAAGAATGAGAGAACTCAGCCTTTTGAAGGGGCAGAGGGAAATAAACTCTTTCTCTTTGGGAAGCTCCTATTCTAAGGGAAGAACAAGGAGAGAATGATGTCCCAGAGACCCATAAAGCATTGTGTTTAAAGCAGATTTTGTGAAGATTAAAAACATTATAACTATATCAATATAATTGGTTATCTTTGTAATCATATATTTTGCTTTGTGTGTTTTAAAATATTATTCTGAGAAGGAATTCATAGATTTCACCAGACTCCTAAAGGGATTCCTGATACAAAAAAAGCTTAAAAAACCCCTGATTTGTAATATTCATCTAAGATTTGAAAATGATTTTTATTCACGTTCACAAAAAATAAATCACCAAATAAAATGTGTTTATTGTAGGGAAATTTTTCTTCACAAATTGAAATTAAATGTCAAAAAACTTACTTTGTTATAGTTTAATTTTGCAATTGAATGATATAGTACAGTTGTTTAGAGTATAATCAGAGATACACAAATCATGTAGCTTCTTTAAAACTCATTTTCTTCATCCACAAAACAGAAGAACAGAGCTGGATTATATTTATAGCTGCAGTATGGGTGTCCTAGAGAAATTTTTCTGGACTAAAGCATAAAGAGAGACATCCGGAGTTTATGTGACGATCATGTCAGTTTGAAACAGATAAACTTAAAATCTTAAAAACACCACCAACATCAACCAATCTCCACTATCCTCAGAGTCTTAGTTCCTCCCCTCTTAAAGTCACTGTGTTCAATGTCTAATTTAAAGTATATCACAGCTTATTCATCACAAGGAATGTTTGTTACATTGTTGGTGTTATGTTTTAGCAAATGTTTAAATACCAAGTATTTACACTTAAGATGTGCAAGTATAAATAAAATTGTACAGATTTCCTCCAGAAAAAATTATTAAATTAATCTGAACCTATGGAAATCTGGGACACTCATCTCCAGTAGGGTTTAACTTTCAGAGGACAGAGCACTTGAATACTATAGGAATCATTAACCATTTTCTGCCAATGGTTAATTTAAGGAAGTATAGAATGTAGAATTGGGCAGAGCTCAGTAGATAGAATGCCAGGCCTAGAGTTGGAAGAGTCTGAGTACAAATCTGGTTTCAGACATTTACTAGTTGTATGATCCTGGTCAAGTCACTTAGCCCTGTTTGCCTTAGTGTCCTCATCTATAAAATGAGCTCAAGAAGGAAATGGCAAACCACTCCAGTATCTCTGACAAGATACCCCCAAAAGGGCTCAGGAAGAGTTGGACACGATTGAAATGATCGAATGTAGACCAGGATTTAGAGTTGAAAGAGACCTGAGATATCATCTACCAAAATCTCTATACTTTATAGATGAGGAAACTGTCATTGATGAAATATCATGTAGGTGGGAATAAGAAGAACCTGGGATTTCTGCATCCAATTTTAACACTTTTTAGGCTACATTATGTACTTCCCATTCCCATCTAAGACTTAAAGGAACAGTGTAGAATAAAAGTGATAATCCAGAAAATTCAAATTTCTAAAACACTTCTGTCTGGGATATCAAAATGTTTGAGATGAAATTACTACTGGTTGTGACTTTGGGCAAGTTAATTTGCCACTCCATTACTCAGTTTTTTCACCTATAAAAAATATTTGGGCTAAATGATCTTCTAACTCAAAATCTATTCTATCAATTTATTTTTTTTAACTTCTATTACCTCAGGAAGAACTAGAGAAAAATTGCCTCAATTTTCTATTTTAGTTTACAACAGTTGAAATAATCACTGAATTAATAATTAATTAGTTATTATTAATAAAAGGTCATGTACATTAAAAAAAAAAGTTGAGTAGCCTATGAACTTTTATCATTGGCCTGCCCTTCTACACAGAAGGCACACAGTAGGAAACTGAATGAATTGGCCCTCTTGATACTTTGGCCCACTAGAAAGCATTACTTTCCTTGGGCAAGCTTCTACTAGCAAGACTTACTGGATGGTATTTCAGAAGGAGACGATCTGAATGAAAAACTAAATGATAATTTTGTTTTAAAGTTGGAGCTGTTCTCCTGAGGGATTCTCTCCCTTACTATTCAGCAGGAATCCAAGAAGGTAAAAGTCCTGAATTTCAGAAATAACTGCATCAGGTGATCTCACCTTGGCAGTTCCAAGAGAATGAAGGTTCCCAGAGTATATCTAACATACTTGGGATGAGGATTTGTCTGTTTTTTAAAATCACATCCTACCTAGGTAGGTCTAGTAGGGATTATTTTTTCTAAACTGTACTTTACTCTGTTCTTTAGCCCCTTTTGGTATTTTTTCCTCCTTTCTCCCCAGGGTTGATCTGATCAGACATAGAAAAGGTGATAAAGAAAAACCAGGTCTCTTGCCTTGAAAGCCAAGCCAGAAGTCTTTCAATAGAAAAAAAAATGCCTTAAAAAATTGCAACAGAAAGTTAAAAAAAAAATAAGAGTAGGAATGATTTCTACATAAAATACTGCTGCCCTCAACCACATGTACCACAAAACCTTTACTTTTGAAGAATGAATGAAGAACTATTATAACTAAAACTCCCCTGACTTTGAAGTTGGCATCTCTGCCAATCACATTAATATTATCTTTTATTTTTAAAATTAAAATTTTATTTTACAAAATATTTACAAATTTTACAAATATTTACAAAAATTTATTTTCTTTCAGCTTATACGAACTGAGGCTGAGTGAGATGAGCAGGACCAAGAGATCATTATATACTTCAACAACAATACTATATGATGATCAATTCTGATGGACCTGGCCATCTTCAGCAATGAGATGTATCAAATCAGTTCTAATGGAGCAGTAATGAACTGAACCAGCTACGCCCAGGGAAAGAACTCTGGGAGACGACTAAGAACTATTACATTGAATTCCCAATCCCTATATTTTTGCCTGCCTGAATTTTTGATTTCCTTCACAAGTACAATATTTCAGAGTCCGATTCTTTTTGTACAGCAAAATAACGGTTTGGACATGTATACTTATTTTGTATTCAATTTATACTTTAACATATTTAACATGTATTGGTCATCCTGCCATCTAGGGGAGGGAGTGGGGGGAAGGAGGGGAAAAATTGGAACAAAAGATTTGGCAATTGTCAATGCTGTAACCCATGCATATAACCTGTAAATAAAAGGCTATTAAAAATTTTTTTAATTATTTTCTTTCTCTCTCACTTCACCACTCCAAATGAAAATAAAATTTAAAAATAAAGCAGATATGCATATATGATTGAGCAAAGCAAATTCTCACATTGGCCATGTTCAAAAAAGAGATGGATCATTCTGCACTCTGAGACCATTATGTTTTTGTCAGGCAATGGTGGCCTGGTTCATCATCATTCAAGTTTGTCCTCTTGAATCTTGGTTGGACATTGCATAGATCAGATATTTTAGATCTTTCCAAGTTATTTTTCTCCATAGTGTAGTTGGTATCTTTGGGTATTTATTTTTTAAAAATCATTTTCTTAAATAATGCCTACATAACTTCACTAAATTCCTACTCTTTATATGTCATCAAAGCATGGAGGTGGCTCTGGTATCCATTTTCATGCCAGGGGAGTATAAGTCCTAGGAAGCTAGAAAAGATTTATGAAGTCTGGATCCCAGCCTAGTTTAGGAGAAGCTTATCACCAGAAGATTAGTACCTGGGTGATTTTTTTTGAACACAGTAATTCACATAATCTATTAAGGCACAATGGGATGATTTGATGATGGAGAAAATCCTACATGAAGGAAATCAAAGATTTCTGAAGCATTGCAATAAGGGTCTAGATGACTAAAATATCAGAAAGAAATTTTTAAAAAATCAGCCAATTGGGGGCAGCTAGGTGGTGCAACGGATAGCGCACCAGTCCTGAAGCCAGGAGGACCTGAGTTCAAAAATGACCTCAGACACTTAACACTCCTAGCTGTGTGACCCTGGGCAAGTCACTTAACCCCAATTACCTCAGGGGGGAAAAATCAGCCAATTACCATGATATTTAGAGATAGTTTTAACATATATATATATATATGTATGTGTATATATATATATATATATATAAAAATTATAATATATTCCATATAATATAATTTAAATATGTGTGTTTATACATATATATTGTGTATGTATGTGTAATGGGCTGAGGTTTGAGTTGATGCACTGAGGTCCCAAGTACGTGAGGCTAAATAGTAATTGGGCTATACTCTATTAATATACATGATTGGATAAAGAATGGTCCCTGCCCACTCTCCATGCAAGTCCTGATGTGTTGTATAGGAAATGACGATTTTGGTGGGTGGAGGCAGAGAGAGAGAGAGGAAGAGAAGCTGGGAGAGATTGGGCCTGGGTTCGAGACTCCGAGCTGCTGGTTGTGTGGCTGCTGGTCGAGCTAGCTTCTTGACTCAGCTGCACACATTGCTATCGCCGATTCTCTTCCACCTCCGATCTTTCTTCACTGAGAATAAAGACTGACGATTTTCCCCTAACCTGAATTCCTGTCTCCTGCTGATTTAAAAATACACGATCTTCACATGTATGTATGTGTATATACATGTATATGTATATTCCAGACTGTTTTGAAGCAAATAGAAACAGCCATAGTTTGTTTGCCTCATTGACCTATCTCCCTTGTCCTACCTTCCTTGTCAAATGCAATCAAATCATCTATCTTAGCTGATCCTAGAGTTAAAAAGCATTAGGGAAAAAAGGGAATTTTTTAAAAGGCTTTGGAAGCTAGAATCTGGAAGCAACTCTTTGTGAGCACTACTGGTCTACTTGTATAAATGAGCAAGGAGGCAAAGCAGGTAGGTTTCTCTTCTCTTGTCAGCCTGATAGTTTAGGTTTGATATTGGAACAAAATGCTGCACTCATAGTTTATTTAGCTATTAAAGGTGCTTTACTCAGGAGATTTACTTAGTATTAGCAGGAAAAGGATATTCATCAAGGTTGGGCATTTAGGACACTGCTGGCTATTACAGATGAGGACAACCTCTCTCTAGCAAATATCAAGAACCCCTGGAACATTCAAGTTGTACTCAGATAACTAGAAAGTGATGTCTTCAGCCTGAACCCTAGTCCCCTTGAGCCAAGCAAGGATCAGGATGGTCTCAATAGCTTTTAAGGAAAAATGCATGACAGATTTTGTTGAGGTAGAGCTCCTCCCATAGCTTGGTATAGTGGAAATGACTGGTTCTGAAGTCAGAGAACCGGTATTCAAATCCTACTTTTGATATTTGCCACCTGTGTGACCTCAAGCAAATCAATTATATCTCTCTCCCCCAAACCCCCACTCCCATCTCAGTTTCTTCACTTATAAAATTTAGACTAAATGGACTCTGAGGTCCCTTTCAGTTTTAAGTCTAGGAACTTATGATCTTGTACCTTGTATCTTCCAGCAGAAACCCAAAGTTCAGTCAATTCTTGATTTATCAGACCCAGATTTTATCTATTTCATAAATTTTAGTCCATGACCACCTGTCTGGGATATAATACAGAAGATTTCCACATTGGGAGAAAGGTTAAACTAGATAGCCTCCAAGCAGAAGGACAAAGCTTGTTATTCCTTTGCCAATACTTCCCAATAACACATGAGAAATATCACAAAAAATTTATACCCTTGAAGAGCAGGATATTCTGCCATTAAGGCGGAGGGAGAGTTGCAATGTGAATTTTTAAAGTAATATTAAAATGTATCCTTCATTATGATTCCCTTTGCTTTGTAGTGTGCCTGAATAGCTACCTATCTTCTACCCCCTTACCCAGGCTTTCTTTGTAAGGTCTTTTCTAACTCTTAAGCATTTGTGATTCAATACCAGTTTTCCCTGCTGCCCCCTGCTGTCAGGATTACTTTCAATTATTACCGGTTTAATATTATTACCGGTGTGTTTAAGCAAAAAAATCACTAGGAAGTATCAAAAGATTTAGAACTGGAGAAGACTTTGATCCAAACCCTTCATTTTAGAGATAAAGGCTCAGGGAGATAGAGGTGTCTCCACTTTTACTCCTCACATTTTCTTCTTAATCCCTTACAATTGGTTTCTGACCTTACTCTACCCAAATTTCTTTTAATTGCCAAATCCAATGGCCTTTTCTCCATCCTTGACATCTCTGTAGACTTTGACATTGTTTATCTCTCCTCCTTGACACTCTCTTGTCTCTCAGGGTTCAGGACACTACTCTTAGCCCACTGATCTGACTGCTATTTCTTTGTCTCCTTTACTGGATCTTCATTCTTTATTCTCCCTCTATTCTACTTCACTTGTCGATCTCATCAGCTCCCAAGGATTTAATTCTCATCTCTATGCTGATGGTTCTCCAAATCTACCTTTCCTGCCCCTCTCTCCTAACCTAGAATCTCACATCTCCAACTTCCTTTCAAACATCTTAAAAACTGGATGTCCATTAGGCATCTTAAACTCAACATCTCCAAAATCAAATTCATTATCTTTCCTTCTAAACCCATATCTAATCAGACCTTTATCTCAAGAGAGGAATCAATGAGGAAATGTATACAAGCGCTTGAACATCACAACAACAAAAACAAAACCCATCACTGACAAAAATGGACAGAGCTTTATTGGAGTCCTCCATGTTCCATTTTTGTCAGAAAATAGTGTAGGAAAAAGCCAAAATGTAGATGAATGAAGGGACTGATTAAACTGACTACTGATGGATATTATCTAGGTGCAATACAGATGGGAAGAGATAGATATATGTATGTATATATACACACACATATGTAGGTATATATTGTCTATATGTGTGCATATATACATACATATATACACACATATACACACAGATAGACATGTATAGATATATGTAGATACATGTGTTGTATACATACACACAGATAGATATATACATGTGTGTAGTTATATGTGTGTTTTTTACAGATACGTGCACATGTATACATATAAAACACACAAATAAATATAGATATATATGTAGACGTGTATATGTACATGCATATAAATATAAATGTAGATGTAGATGTAAGTATATATTTAAGTGTCTATGTACATACATATATGCAATATAGATATAGATATATGTATATGTGTAAGTATATATATGTATGTGTATATATATATATATATACATATATAAATAGGTAGATAGATAGCTTTTCTATAAATTTGACAGAGGAGAGAGAGAGAAAAAAAAAACTTGAAAAGAAATTAGGTAAACAGGTTTAAGTGCCTTGCCCAGGGTCCCATAACTAGTCAATGTCTAAGTCCAGATTTGAACTCTGGAAAATGAGCCTACCTGATTCCAGATCCAGTACTCTGTGCACTATGGGGCCACCTAGCTGTAGAGGGCATCACTATTAATCCCTCAGGCTCTGAACCTGCCAATCTTCAATTTCTTACTATCTCCCCCCACCCCACCCCACCCCCGACCCTCGTATCTATTCTATTTGCCAGACCTGTCAGTTCCACCTTTGCAACATCTCTCAAATGTATCCCTTCTCTCCTCTGAAGCTGCCTTTTAAGAACAAATCCAGGGCTCTTCCCACCACACCATGGTAAAGCCGTTACTATTCACCATCTCAATGCATCTTGATAGATTAATTTGGAAGATGATGAGATGATATTATTAGCCCTCACTGTAAGAATACATTTCTACCAGGATAAGGTCAGCTCTTGCAGTCAAAGGAAAAATAAAATGCAAAGAAACCAGGATTCTGTACTCTTCAAACATGATTTTTTGAAAGCTTTTGAATTTTATTCATATTTTATCTAGTGGTGCTACTTGTCCTTATCAATAATCAGCAAATATTTGAGTATCCATTACACCCTTGAAGTGTGGGAGATAATGTATAAGGGACAGGGAATAAAGGAATCCCAAAGGTGATCAGCAAAGACACTGTCTCTATCATCAAAGCTCTTAAATGTAAATGGAGACACAATATTAGGAAACAGAAAGAATATGACATGACAAGAACAATATGAATGGCAAGGGCACTGCATTTGGAACACAAAGACAGGTTCAAATGCTCGTTTTGCTTCTGATGCTTCTCTGTGAGCTTCTACAAGGTATTTCCCATCTCTGGCCACAGTAACTGGTCTCTAAACTTGCTTCAAGTTCTAAATCCTATGGTCCTGGGGCTTCTATTAAAGATCTATAAGGGTAATCAAATGGAACCAAAATATTTCCCTAGAGTTTTGACCCAAAAGTAGAGTCAGCTGCTTAAACACCATATATAAGATAGCCTCTTTTTAATTTGGGCAATTTAGCTCCAGCACATACTTATTCATTTGTTGTTCACTTGTTCCAGTCATGGTTGACTCTTTTTGACCATTGAGGGTTTTCTTTGTAAAGATGCCATCTCTTTCTCCAGCTCATTTTACAGATTAAGAAACTGAGGCAAATGGGATTAATTGACTTGCTCAGAGTCACACAACTAATAAATGTCTGAGGCTGAATTTGCCTTGAAGCCCTGGGGCTCTATTCACTACACCACTTAGCTGAACTGGATCTACTCATTTATATTTCATCTAAACATAAATGACTGAAAATCTTAATAAATGAATGGCTGACCAGCTCCCTTCCAGCTCTAAATATATGATCCTTACAAAATTATTATTAAAAGAAAGAAAAAATCTCCCCGAAAAAGAATGCTTTGCTCTTTTTACCCTGTTAATTAAAGTTT
Organism: Sarcophilus harrisii; assembly: GCF_902635505.1. Lineage (NCBI taxonomy): Eukaryota > Metazoa > Chordata > Mammalia > Dasyuromorphia > Dasyuridae > Sarcophilus > Sarcophilus harrisii. The sequence continues at coordinate 172,650,067 of NC_045426.1, read as the reverse complement.
TTCAATGAAAATTCCCTATCTATTCTGGAGACAAGTTTCTTCTAAACTAAAATCCCCTTCTGTTTCTTTGAAATCTCACTCCTACCTAGAGCCTGAAGTTCCACTTTGAACCCATAGTTCTCTGTAACTCAGAGACTTTTTGTCTCTGCTCCAGAAGCCTGAGAAATTTTCATATTTAACCACTTTAATCCCTACCAATTTAACCTGTAACCCTTTACTTCAACCATTTCACCCTTAACAGTTATCAATAGTTGTTTAACAAATATAAACAGGGTATCAATATTATTCTATAAGGAGACTATGGCAATGAATATAAAGGATTTGAATCTATATAAATGTCATTATTCTTATTCTTATCATGTGGGTACAATGCAATGGGGGAGATATAATAGATCTGAACATTTTCAGTTTCCTTTACCAGCCATATTCAGTTTAAAGTGTGAAATCCAAACAAAAGGGGAAAATCTTTGTAGGCTCCCTTTCCTTCCTATAAAGAGAGAAAGAGAGAGAGAAAGAGAGAGGGAGAGAGAGAGAGAGAGAAACAGAGAGAGAGAGAGAGATCTTCAAGGTTCTTCCTTTGCCTACTTTCTATCCTCCTGAAAACAATGGAGGGACAGCAAGGATTTTTCACATCCTACCTATGAAGCAACTTTAGGTTCTTGATAGAAACTGTGCTAGATTTCAATTTTAGGGAATTACACAATCTCTTAAAAGTATCAAGGACTTCTTTGGAGTCATCTAACAGTATTATTCGACTGGCAGCATTTTTAATAATGCCCCCAGTCTTTGGGTTATGAAATTAAAAAAAAAAAAAGATTAGAATTGAGTCTCAGCTTTGAGACTTCTAGTGCCTCCCCAACTCTTAGAGAATTCATTGGCTAAGTACACCGTCTCTTTATTTCTTCTTCTCTTCATAAGGAAGTAAAAAGCCTGGCTAATTTTAGCAACAAGACCTTGAAAATGAAGCTTGACTGAGATCTGGAAGGTGCAGCGCAAACCTGATGGGCAGAGATATTCCTGCTAGGCCACGGGGAATTGGAATTATTGAAGGGAGAGACCCATCAGCTGCTTGGTGTCAAATGGAGAAGAAAGCCCAAGAAAAGAAAAATACAGGAAAGAAATGCTTCTAAGCAGAAAATGAAGTAAGGGGATCCAGGAAAATAGCAAGATATAGGAAAGGTGAGGACACTGGAAGCGAATTGGTACTAAATATGGCACAGTGCATCTTGAAACAAAATTAAACTCTTGGGTCTGGGCAAGTGATCTTGATGAGGTTTAGATTTGGGGAATCCAAATGAAATTAGGGTTTCAGGTGGTCAGGGAGTTAAATGAGGTCTAGTGGCAGGTTCAGGGTTCAGGGTAGGTTTAGGTGCAAGGGTAGGGAGTTTGGGGGACTCCCTTCTTGCAGCGCAAGGAGTTCTCTGTAAAGGAATTTACAGACCCGAAAACCTAGATTGATAAAAAGAGGTTTATTATGGGGATTAGAAGTAAGGTTAAAATCCGGTTAGGGAAATAGGTAAGGGTAAAGAGAAGATAGCACTGGAAAGAGTATTCCAGTGGACAGAGGCTCCTTGGGATGCTAAGCATGGTATAGCTAGCATGTTTGGAACCTCTGCAAAGAGAGGGTTTTAGTTTGGCTCTTTTATAATAGGGGGGTTTGGCTACAAGCTGAAGGGGGCTCGTGGGTGGAGTCCCAAGTTGGCTCTTAGCTGGGTTTCAGCTTTGAGCTGGAATTTGAATTGAATTCAATGAGTTTCAGGACTGAGCTGACCCCACCCAGATAACAAAGATGAAACTGTTTGTCCTTGAGGCAGGGTCCCTCACTGAGGCAGTTCTCCTTTAAGGATTTTCAGAGTTTCGAGGTCCCCTCTTCAATCTCTTTTGAGTTTCCAAGGGTGGATCTAACTATTCTTCAAGGATCCCTTTGGTTTTAAATATATGGCATTTATTGGACCAAATGTGGCACATTGAGCTTCCATTCTTAATCTGGCAAATCTATTCTATATATCAGTTCTTTAAAATTTAACACTTCAGACTGGCTATCTGAGCTTCTTTGTTGCAAAATAAACATACTATTCCATCATTTCAACATCATGTATGTTACATATAACGTTTATTATTTTAAAATACACTTATGATTTGAAAATTATCATAGAAGTAGTAACTTGAAATTACTCGTATCAAGTCCTACTGGACCTTCCAGAATCCCCTATGCATAAAATCAAGAAATACTCTTTCTTTAAGGCAATTATCTTGTCCAGTCAATATGTAAAAACAAAGTGACATCCTTATACTTTGTCTCATGACTCATCAATGAAACAGCCAGATTATTTCTAATTTAGGAATCTCTGATACAGAGGTTAAGTTTAGCAGAAAGACATATCCAGCTTGATTTTCTGAAAAGAGATCCAAATTGGCAGGTAAAAAAAAAAATCTTATTTAGACCTATATATAGAGTAAGTTTGGTAAGGAAAACAATGATGGATCAAAAAATGTTGAATCCTAAATTGTAATGGCTTAACATGTCACTTTTCTGTCCATATTCACACTTGAAAGACACACTAAAAATTTAAAATTCACAGTTTAGTGGATAACTTCTTTCTTATGTCTACTCATTAAACAAGTCACAGACTAAATGGTCATTTGGAGCATTATTTATAGAATTCCCAGCTTTGCAATGAGCTGTAGATACTTTCCAAGTTCTACTAAAAAAAGACACTAAAAAAACTTCTTTGGCTCACAAGGGTAAAATATAAACATTCTGCCATGGATAATGGTAAGTGAAATTGCAATCAGTATTCCTAGGAGTAAGGAAAAGCTTTACCCCAAAGCACTCCCAAATAAAATAATTCCAAGTTTGAAACTTTTCTTTAATATTCCTCATGGACAAAGAAAATTCCATAACAAGTTTTAAAAAACACTATTCTAAGCTGTATTAAAAATGTTTAAAATAGTTTTTATCCATAAAAACTACAATTGTTATCAAGGGCTTACTAACCCACTTAGGTTTTTAGTATCTTTACAATCTAATTTTAGCATTTTGCACATTTTGGCTAAACACATGAACTCATTAAAATATCAATACAAAAAAAAATTTTTTTTTACAGCAGCAGCAGTCTTAAACATGTAAAAACATGTTACAGGTTAAAAAAATAGCAACAGATTTCAAGTACAGCCAAGGTAATCTCAGATTAAAACTGACATCAATTTTGTACAAACAGATACTTCAACAGAATAGAATTCGGAACTGGTTATTAACAGTAAATGAAGAAGAAAAATACAAAGAGGCTATCAGGTTTTAGAAGAAAAACAATCTGCTGGTTTCTTTTTTAGCTGGTAGAAAAATCCTAAATTGCCCTACATGAAGAATCAAACATCTTACATCTCTCTTTATGACAGAACTGCCTTCATTTGACCCAAATTTACCAGCAACCCACACTCCCTGGAGATACTTTCACCTTCTTTATTGCAATGTGTTTAAATTAGAATTGCAGAATCTTAAAATTCAAGGGATAGATGATATCTAAATGAATTTTATCTTATTTAACTTCATATACTGTTGTTTTTCTTTTATTCTTCTATATGCAGGTTAATATTCACAAATTTTGCATGGAACATCTGTGGATCATATCTAGAAAAATGAGCATTTCTAGTTGGAACCCTATTTCAAAAGAGTAATCAGCAAGGAAATGTATATGAACATTTGAACATCACCACACACACACACACACACACACACACAACCTAAACCACCACTGATGAAGTGATGCAGTGGGCAGAATTTTGTTGGAGTCATTCATTTGCCATTATCATCAGAAAATTTTGTAGGTAGCTTCCAATAAGCCAAGATAAATTTAGATGAATGAAAGGACTGATCAAGCTTTCTAATTATTGATGTTACTTAGATATTATACACACACACACACACACACATATATATGTGTATATAAGCATATGTGTGTATAAAGACATGAAATCTCTTAGATGTTAGCTTACTTCTGTAGATTTGACAGAGAAGAACAAAAAAAGAAAACAAGAAAAAATATATAGGGATGGCAAACTTAGGCAGAAGAATAACATTCTTTTAGGTGCCTTTAGGTTCAGATGTGCAGGAAGATGGAGCCTCCTTGGTCTCTGTCAGGAAACCTAATGAAACAAAAGAATTATGGTACTTTATTTCAAACAGTAAACACAAAATTGTCCATAGTCTTTATAGTAATGAACTTATTTTAATCATCAGTAACTAAGAATCGTTATTTTCAGAAAATCAAGTCAATACATTTATTTTCCTGCAGACATGCAGGGGCAGTATTGTGCTGTACATGAACTGTATTAATATTCATGAGTGTAGGAGGTCTATAAGCTACATCACTATAGCTATTATCCACAGAGATATGTGGTCTTAAAAGAAAATTAACTACAAACATTTCAGCACTTAAAAATGTAATTAATATGTGATTCAATACCTGTTTTCATAGAGAAAGTAGCTTTCTAGCAGGGGGTTTGATCTGATCAAATTTTCAGGGTCAAATTTTAAGAATCATTCATACCCTAAAGATAACTTTAATCAGAAGTGAGACAAACTGAAAACGTTTTATTATTTTTAAATTAAACAACAATTCCAAGATACTTTCAGTGACGATTACTTTTGTGAAAGCATCAGGTTGTCTGACATCCTCAAGCATTTTATCGTATGCTATTTTCTGTCTGTACCTTGCCTATGTCCTCAAAGATCCCAAAGCACATTTAGGGATATTTACCTTATGAAGTAACTAAATCCAGATGGGCACAGAGCTCATAGCAATGTAAAAAGAAATTGTTTCCTCATGCTTACAGCTCACACTGAAAAACTCAGAAAAGGTGCCTTGTCCAGGTAAGAAAAATAGTACATAATAATGCAGAAAGGCATATTTGCAAATATAACCAGCTATATTGTCTCTGTATAGCTCTTATAACCTTTTGCAAATCAAGCTTTTTATATACACATACACAATGGGCAGATTAACCATCTAGGTAAAATACTACATCCACAGTACTTTGAAAATGGCATCTTTCAGTTTCTGCTTAGCATCTTACACCACACTGGAGGTGTGTCATATGGAAAAGTACATGTAGAAGCCAGCACAGTGATTATGAGCAAACATATGAAATAGAAACCAAAAAAAAATCATCCAAGGAAAGTAAGTCCAAATAATTGCTGAGAACATTATTCTGACATGCTGCCAGGGAGGGATGTGATGATATAGCTGGTAACTAAACTTCGAAGAAAACACATTTCTTTGACTAGTTTCAGGTCTGCCTGCTATGCAATATTTCAATCAGCAACATAAATATGTATATAATATATGTAGTATATGCATATATATGTATACAGATTTATACAATATATATATATAGTATTGCAATGTGTTTATATATAAGAACCTAGTCCAGCCTGGACTAGAGTAGGGATTTAATAAAAACTGCTTGCTTGCTTGATTGATTGACACCAGAAGTTGCTTCAGTAATACTAATAAAACTTCAGTTACATTATGTTTAGATATTTTCAAAGACTTGTTTTGTTGCTTAAAGGAGTGCCCTTGGAGCTATGTATAATTTTCCTTTTTCATGCAGTCTGAAAAACTAGGGTAGGGGATGTCTTGCTCATTGTTATTGATAGACAAATGGCTGCAGATCAGATCTGACTACAAGTGTGGCTGTTATCTGCATAAATCAAAAAAAGTGCCTTTCTGTGCCCCCCCCCCCAACTGAATTAAGTCCCTCCTTTATACCTCTCAAATACAAATGTGCTCTTCTCCTTCTTGGTGTACTATATAATAATCTCTTCAGATGTCTTTCTTCACCTTGACTTATTTTTGATAGAGTGGAAAAGAATCCTGCTGCACCCACCAAGTTGACAGATTTCTAATTCAAATGAACAGACTGCATTCAGCCCATTATGTAGCCCGTCTGGGTTACTGAATCTTCACAAGCAGTCCATGCCTGATAGAACTTTGCACACAAATCCCTACGCCCTCCCTCTTTGATTTCCCACATATGTTAGTTACATGACAGCCTGTAAGATTACAAGTTAATAACGGTGGGGAGGGGAAGTGGTTAATGGCTGTAAAGGGTTAAGGGTTTGGAGCAGTCAGGTTAAACGCCTGGTCCTCTGGGTGACATACCTTCACGACTGTCTAGGGTCACACCTTTGCAAAGCAGGCCTTGCCTTTCCAAGCAATCGGAAACAGGACTGAACATGCCCGAGTATAAACTAAGGAATACAAAGGGTTAATCATCCTCCCGGAAAGTCTTGGGGAAGCTCCAGGAGCATCCAGCCGGTTGAGAACTAAAAAAACTCGGTTGCAGCAACTTGAAGAGAGCTTGCGACCATTTTCATCGCCTAGGAAAATGACTCAGTTGAAATTGACACTGAAGGACTTATTGGAGGGGTCAGGGGGCTTTCCAACAGAAAAGAGATTGGCAGTGCACGTCCTGGACGTGTCTTTTTATTTATCTGGTCTCCACACATCACTCAGTGGGCTGGTGACCTCAACGCCCTTTCCTCGGAAGGATGCCCCAAGGCTGTCCAGATGGGGATGACTCGGCCGGGGCGGGCAAGCCCAGCTGGTCCCTGGGCATCCCTGCCCCTGCCGTCTCCCAGTCCCACGCTCTCCGTGCCTATCAAAAGCACAGCCAGCCCGGGCCGGGCTTGCGGACCCAGTGGGACGGGATGGGGGCGCCCAGGCTCCTCTCGGGCCCCAGCCTGCAGACGTACAGCACCCCCCTCTTGCGCCTGCCCCGCGCGGGGGCCGCCTCGGGGTGCCCGGCGGTCTGGGAGTCCACCTCGCACCCCAGGACACAGAGACACCCTGTCACAGACCCCATGGCCAGCCCCCCGCGGCCTCACGGCCCCGCCCGCCCGCCCCCGACAGCCCGCGCGACATCCCGGCCCCGGAGCTGGGGCTGGGTTTGGGCCGCTGCGGGCGATTAAGGCTGGGGAAGGGCCCGCACCGCGCACAGGAGAAGTTTGATGTTGACAAACTTCGGTGGCAGCGAGACTGTGTCAGCACAACTTCCGGGACCAGGAGAGCTGCTTTGCAGAGACCGCGGCAGCGGCGGCGGGAGGCGGCCGGAGGACGGAACAGCAAATGCTATTCAGCCCGAGCAGTTTCGAGCCGCCCGAGCTGGGGAATTACTGTAGTCTAGCTACGGCTCTTACCACCGGCGCTGGATCTGTGCGCGCGTGAGGGGGGGGAGCTGCAGGCCGAGGCAGCCGAGAGGGGAGCTTGCAAGCGAGTGTGCTCCCTCCCTGCCGCCGGCGGAGGCCGGGAGGATGCGTGGTCCCCGCCGGCACCTCGTCCCGGGGCCTCTCTGGGCTGCAGCCCCGCACTCGGGGAACTTTCCTCTCACCGAAAACTCCCTCTTTGTTTCAAATAGGACTCTCCAAAATTTATTCTTGGGAAGACTGACAGCCGGGGTCAAGAAACAGCTGTTGAAGTTAATGTTTCTTCCTCCCACTTCGTCTGATGGCTGTGCCCTGCCAAGACAAAGTGAGAGAGCATGCTGGTGCCTTCTTCAAACGGGCATGCGTTGAGTAAAAATAAAAAGAAAGGAAAAAAAAAATAAACTACTTCTCTGCTTACCTTATAATCTGATCAGAAATGCAGCAGCAAGTGCCTTTCAACTCGGGCTGATTACTTGCTGAAAAGATGCAGCAGCTACATTTTGAAAATTGGGAGTGGGAGAGGGAGGTAGGGGATGGTGACACTTTTTGAGGGTAAAGGAAAAATGTTTAGGGCTCCCTCTTTGGCTTTAATCCCTGTTCTCCTTCCCTCCCTTGACCCACCTTTTCTTCTCCAGGGAAATCAAGAACAGAATGAGGGAGTGGGGGGAAAGGAGTAGAATTAGTTGCAAGGTCTAAGACACATTCAAAATTCAATTTTTTTTATTTTTATTTTTTTTGCAGAACTAGGGGCTACCTAGAGCTAGGCCAATTGTTTTTGTTTTGAGACTTAGTCTAATCATAGATCCATGCTTCTAGCTTTTGGTTCTCTCTTGAGCAGGCCTCCCCTATTTTAGCACTACCCCCCTCACTCCAGAGCAGTCACTCCACTATTGGGAGGATTGCTCTGTTCTTTGTTGCTTTCTAATGGAGGAAGGCTGGTTGCATATACCGCTATTAGGCTCTATGGGATTGTCCCTTGCAATCTGTGACAACTGGACAATTAGCTCCTCCCCCTGCTGCATTCGAAGTTTGCTCTGCTTATTTTAAACTTGGACCCTCCCCCCATCTCCCTAGCTTCATTATAAGGAATAAAAGGGCTTTTATCTTTCTGTCATTATCCCCAGGTTAGCAAGGTCACCACATCGCAATGCAGTGCCATCACAAAGTGATATTGCATCAGTCCCAAAAATATTTTGGGAAGCTCCCAAGGTCCAAGTCCAGCAAACCTTGCTTGCAATCACTAGGGCAGCCTTGCCAAAATTAGGGCCACTCAGCATCCGGACAGGTGGCAATGACAACCCTAACTTCATGCCTTCTCTATTCTCAGCTTGCTTACCCACTTGTTTCCCCTCCACCCTCCCCCAAACCCTCTGAAGTCTGGTTAATTTGGCTTCCTCCACTGCTCTCTACTCCCCCTGGAATGTTCTCTGGCTCTCTGTAGGGCTCCCACAGGACCCTACCATTTCGGCTGTCTTTTGCATCCCTCTTCAAGTTCTTCCAGTCCAGCTATTTCCTGAGTGTAGTTCTTCTACCTCCCATGGTCCTTTGCTGCAACTATAATTAATGCATGCTTTTATTAGCAGAATTACATTTTGAGTTGAAACAACTACTCAAATGCACATACACAGCCTCCAGCATTGACCTTCTTCTTTGTAGACTGCAAGGCACCCAAACTTGTCTTTGGTGAACTTTTCTTCATTCATACAAAACCTAGTTCTTCCAGCACTGGCACATCAGCCACAGCGTGGACCCCCTTAGCAAATTCCTGCTAATGCAATCCAGAAGCCGATTGCCTGAAATTCCTTCTCCCCTTTTATTGTTCTCCATCCTCAGAAAGACCAACTCTGCAGCTAGCAGTTGGGGAGCAAACCTCGCTGAAATCCTCTAGTTGTAATTCCCAATATTGGCTCTTACCGTTTTATTGCAGTCTCCCTTTTTTCTAACTAGAGATTGACAGACATTAACCTCCAGTGTGTAGGCCAGAAACAGCACCCTTAAAGACAGCTTTGTATTGAAATGTAACCGTAGGGCAAAGCCAGCCCAGCTCTGTTGAACTAAAGAATGTGCAGCCCCATGAAGGGTCCCAGTTCAGAAGCGAGACTAGGATTTCTGCTCCCTGGGTACCTGGGAACCACACAGAGGCAATGTCCTTTGCCTCCACTTCATTTATTTATTTGACCTGTAGTGGCTGCTAGTAGAACTGCATAGAATAGCCAAACTGAAGGGCCAGATGACTTTCAATGAGTTGTTCCAAAACCAGCCCTTAAACTCTCATGCTCTGAGTGATGGCATCCTGTAATGGTGTGAGATCCAGTGATATTCTTTGCCCCGCTGCGGGGTTGTTGGCATTTTCCATTGGAATGCTTTTTGGAGGACTAACCCGACCTTCTCATAAGCACTTAAAAATATCTGGGTCAATTAGATGGCTTTAAAAGCAACAGCAAAGAGGTGCGAAATTCTTAATTTGCCATATAGGATTATAGGTAAGATTTAAGACCATTGGACTTTCAAAGACTTTTAGAATTAGAAATTTGGATTGGAAACTCCCAGAAGACACTGATGAGGAACAATTTCAGGACTTTATTATTAATTTTTTTTTTTATTTAAAGCTTTGATTGGGTAGCCAATGGAAAGATAGGTATTTGTTGAGCTCCTGATATATGTTGGCCCTGGGCTGAGTGTAGGGGAGGGAGGTACAAAAGAAACAAGGGACTGCCTCCCTCCCCTCACAGAGTTTATAATCTAGCTAGGGAGACAAGATTAGCACACATGAAACAATCAGTGAAAAAGCTCATAATGTAATTATATTTCCAGTAAGTGTATTCAAACATATTTATTTCCAGTAAATCTATGCTTACTGGAAATATAATTTTAGATATATATAGATATGGATGGATGCATGTAGATGTGTAGAGATAGAATGAAGTATTACATTGTACAAACAATTGGAGAATAAGAAAATATATTTATAATACAGCACCAATTGCACAAGATGGACAAATGCAAAAGGAATTAGGGAAAAAAGAATTCAATATGAGCTAGGATCATCATAGAAGGCTTACTACAAGAGGTAGGTCTCAAGTACTGGCCATTAGGCATAGAAAGTAAACGCTTTGTAAGTGCTTTTTATCAATCTTATATTGCTATGCTCAGTTGATATGTTGCCTAATTTTGCTGAACTGCTTTTTCTCCCTCTCTTTTTTATTCTTTGTCACAATGGAGAGCTCTCTGGAGAGGAAAAGACTGATTTGGAATAAGATGATATGAAAAAAATCCACATAAATAATTTTTTAAAAAGAATTGATTGAATGCTATCCTCTATATAAAACTGTTTCCCATTCCTCCCCACTGCTAGCGTCTGCTTCCACCTTCTACTTGCCTTATATATACTTATATGATTACATGCTCTTCTCCCCAAAACCCACTATAGAATGTAAACTCTAGGAGGGCAGGAATTATTTCATTTTTGTCTTTGTATCCCCAGCATCTAGCATAGTTCCTGGCACATAATAAATTGCTGAATGCTTGTTGATTAAATGATTGATTCATTGACAATGAGAAAAGAGATTGAAAGGTAGGGAATTGCATGGATAAAAGCAAGAAAGTAGGAAAGTAGGATTAAGCATTGGAAATATGGGGAGCAGTGGGAAATTGTGCTTGCACTAGAGGAATAATGGGAAATTAAGGTGTCAAGGATAGGAAGGGAAGGAAAAAAGCATTTATTAAGTACCTACTATGTGCCAGGCACTGTGGAAAGGGCCTTACAGATATTATCTCATTTGATCCACAAAACAAACCTGTGAAATAGATGCTATTAGGATCTCCATTATACAGTTCAGCAAACTTAATTTTAAATGACTTAACAAGTGACTTATCCAGGGTCACTAGCTTATAAATGTCAGTTCTTCCTGACTCCACCCCCTGAACTTTTCCACTGTATCACCTAAAATAATGGAACCCTTTTAACTCAGCCCATGCTTCAGGATCTTTGATTATGATCAAAAGTTTGTGTTGTCAGGATGAAATATCTTCTTCTTGGATGTCGTCTAAAAAATTCACTTTTTTCAAATTGTAATATATGCATTATGACTGCCTGTTATATTCTCCCTGGGAGGGTGAATGCGTGTGCCTGTGCCTGTGCCTGTATGGTGTATAAGTGCATGTGTGCATCTAATTAAGATGCCCTCAGTGTTATTGCTCCCTGACCTGTTCTTGTTAAGAAACTGGGAGAAATGAAGATGTTTTATACAATATTATATGACATCTGTTCCATGCCCTTTGCTCAGGCTGGAACATGGATACTTGGGGAAATTGGAGCAAAGGGACATATTTAGATAACATTTGAGATGATAGACAGATATTAACATGGGGGAACACTCCGTTTCTTTTCTGCTAAATCTAGAAAAGATGCTCCTTATTTCATCCTCAGCTCTCCTGTCTTTACACCATCCGAACTCCAGTTCTGGTTTTGGGCAGAGCCGAAATGATCCTTTGTACGGAATTGAACCAAATTGTGTGGTAGTTTTCTAATGTGGGAAAATGCCTACTGGGGAGGCTGAGACCACCAAATTCGTTTCATTCTGACCTAAGGTGCACTGGAATTCAGCTCTCTAAAGGTGAAAGACTAGCTTAGCACATTAGTTCTTTTCAGTACTCATTAAAATGTTATTTACATTTTACAGTACATTCTCAAGCTACAAAATGGGATTTTATCTTCACAAAAAAAAAAAAAAAAAACACACACACACACACACACACACTTTTTTGTGACTACTAGGAGGGGAAAGTTTTAACTTCCACCATTGACAGTCTAATGATTTATGAGACATGATTGCAGCATTACAGAACGCCTTCCCATTTTAGTTAAAAAGTGGTTTGAAAAGAAACAAAAGGGGAAACCCACACTTATTTTTTTTCCTTAAAGTGAAGTTCGTGTGTTGAGAAAGGCATAAGATCAAAAACCCAAGGGAGAAAAATGACCCATTTACATATCTGGCTTCTGGTATAAATCCCCACCCCCCAATAAAATATAACCTTTTTGAGGACAGGAACTCTCATTTTTGTCCTTTGTAAATTCCAGCACAGTCTTTTGTACATTGTAGGTACTTAATAAAAGTTGTTGATTTTCATTGAAGGGTAGACCAGATCCCTCAGTTTCTCTAATAACTAAGTTTCCCCTTCTTGATTAACTGGGCATTATCATTCTTTATTTTATTTACATTATCATAATTTTACTAAAACTAGGTAAATTTTGTCATTAATGCAAATCACTTGTCAATTAGCTAAACTGTCTGTAGTCTTCTCCTTATCACCTGAATTAACATTTTAAAATGTATTATCGTCATTGTAACACCTCTTAATAAGGTATTCATTTTAGTTCCAAAGACTTAAAGAAGTGGACAAATGAATCAAGAGTTAGTTATTGATCTGCAAGAGAAACATCCTAAAGAAGGGATGATACTTCAGGTTCTATATACAGGTTCAAGGCTCCAATTTCTTTCCCAAGATAACTTTTGTGCCAGCTACTATCACAAGAGGGTATGGGATAGAAAGATTTGAAGGAGAGACTTGACTCACTGAATAGGCTGTGCTAAACTCCCAAGCTTAGGTCTCCCAACCTTTGGTAAAAGGGCTTCTGGGAAGCCCTGAACAAGAAGAGGAACCAAACTATTGAGCCAGAAAGATTTTGTTGTTGTTCAGTCATTTTTTCAGGGTTTTTTTTTTTTTTTTTTTTTTTTTTCAGATCCTTTATGATTCCATTTGGAGGTTTACTTGGCAAAGATACTGGAGTGGTTTGCCATTTCCTTGTTCAGCTCATTTTACAGATGAGGAAATTGAGACAGAGAGGATTAAGTGACTTGCCCAGGACAACACAGCTAATAAGTATGGGGGTCAGATTTGAATTCAGGCAAATGAGTCTACCTGACTCCATTATTTTTTCTGCAGTGCAACCTAAGTACCCTAAGAGAAGAGGTAATTAAGGATCATGCAGGAGATGCTGTGCTGATCTTTAGGATCTTTAGAAGAGCCTGGTAGCTCACAAGAGACTTTGCTGGGAATTCTTTTGAAATTCTGATCCCAGAATAAGCAGGGAGAAGAGCAATGAATCTTCTTCCTCTTCTCCATCTCTCTCCCATTTCTCATGCTAGTTAATTCCTTGTCTATTCCCCATATTTTCCTTAAGGATTCAATTTTTTAATTGTCAAACTAAACAGCCTCTTTTCAGTACTCATCCTTCCGACCCTCTTTACAGACTTTGACACTTATCTATCACCCTCTTGTTCTCTTATTCCTCCGTTTTTGTAACACTATTCTTGTGATTCTTCTCCCCCTGCACTGACTGCTTCTTCTTTTCTTTTGCTGCATCTTCATCCAAGTCACAACCTTTAACAGTGGATGTCTCCCAAAGATCTGCCATGGGCCCTTTTCTCTCTCTCTCTTTTTTTTAATTTTACATTTTTTTGTTGAGGCAATTGGGTTAAGTGACTTGCTCAGTCACACAGCTAGAAAGTGTTAAGTGTCTGAGGCCAGATTTGAACTTAGATCTTCTTGAGTCTAAGAGGCTGGTGCTCTATTCACTGTAACACCTAGCTGCCCCCCTTTTCTTTTTATATTCTATTTTGCTCAATGATCTCATCATCTCCCACTGATTCCTTTATTACCTTCATGCAGATAATTCTCAGATCTATTATCCAGCCCTAACTTCTTTCCTGACTGTCCGTCTCACATCTCCAACTGCCTATTGAATTGGATGTTCCATAGACATCTTAAATTCAACAAGTCCAAAACAGAACTAATTATCTTTCTCAAAAAAAAATCCTCCCCTCTTCCTAACTTCCCTAAAACTGCTGAGAGTACCACCATCTTCTCAGTCACTTTTTTCGCTCACTCAGCCCCAATATCCAATAAGTTTCCAAGTTCTGTTTTTTTTTCTACCTTTGCAGCTTCTCTTGCATATATACTCCTTTCTTTTCTCCGACATTGGTTGTCACTGGGTGATGGCCCTCATTACCTCACTCTTAGATTCATGAACTCACCTATTGAACTTCCCTGTTTCAAGCTTCTTCTTTTTTCCAATCCTCCATTCACCTGCCAAAGTCATCTTCCTAAAACTTAGGTCTGACTATGTCACCCTACTACTCAGTAAACTCCAATAATACTGTATTCCTCCAGGACCAAATATAAAATGTTCTGCTTGACTTTTAAGGTCTTTTATAACCTGCCCTGTTCTTACCTTTTTAGTATTTTTATATTCTTCTATGATCCAGCAACATTGGTGTTCTTTGTTTTTCTTGTTTAAGAGCAAGAGATTTAAGAGTAAAGTAAACTCATGGACTCTAGAGTCAAGACACTGAAGAGAAAAAAGTAACAACAAAGCAGGGGTGATGAACCAAGAACAAAGAAAAAGGTAGAGGGGACTGAGGTTACAATAGGAATAAATGATAGAAATAAGAGAGGAAAATGGAGAAGAAATAGCATTTGAATTAAGAAAATCCTGCTTCAAGGCCTTTCTCTTATTCGTTCTGTGTGATCCCAAGTAAGTTTTTGAATCTTCTATTGCACAGACACAGTCTATAATGATAAGATGTAGAACAGTTACCAATATGCAATTATAGAGGGAATTTCATCACTGCAAGTTAGAAAAAGTAGAATTGGTAGTAGGAAGACTTAAGATGGGATTGTATGTGACTAAGGCAGAGGAAAAGGCAAAGCACATGGGAGTTGAAACAGCTGATGAACTAATATTCTGGGATGTTTAAAGGGAGGGCCATAAACTCTTCTTCCTTCCATTGCCCAAAGCTGTTTTGCAAAGAGATACTACTTATTATTTTCTGCCATTCTCTTCCATTATATTTAATAAATGAGTTAATATTTTACACAGGCATCATTCTGGTCTACTATGTCTTTCAGCTTGGCCAAAAGATTAAATGGTGTCTGGTTAAGGAATTTTTAACCTTTCCATTTCTACAACTATTTTACATCAGTTAAATGGCCATAGAAAATGGTAATAGTCTATATTGATGTCTTTTCTTTCCATTTCCCATTTTTTTGTTGGCTGTAGCAAGTATGACTAGCCAGGTTAGAACTGTTACAATTATGAACCATATCTTTTCATTTTTATCATTTGATATAATTTAGTATTGAATCTGCTTTTTTTTCAACTAGTTAGTAATCTGACCACACACAGAGGGCTAACTTATTAAGGCATGACTGGAACTATCTGCTATTTCCTATCTGCTAAGATAGGATTTTTTTGTGATGTTATTTGATACTTCTAAAGTCTAATGCCTTTCAGTTGTACTCCGGAAGAAAGTATTTATGACAAACAGATGGAAGGCTTCCATGTGTTCTAATATGCCTTGACCCTTTTTCATTTTAAAATTCTGACCATATTTTCCATCATGTTCCCCTTTTATTTATCTTTGCATTAAGATTCACCAATTGTTAGTATTCTTAATTTGGAGTTTGTGAACTTTAAAAAAAATTTTTTGATAACTATTTCAATATAGTTCAATATAATAATCTTATATTTGCTATTTTATCCATTTAAAAACATTATTCTGAAAAAGAGTTCAATAATTTTTCCAGAATTCCAGATGGGTCCAGGATATGCACACACACATACACACACACACACACACACACACACACGTATTAAGAATCCCTGTTTTAGAACATGTTAATGAATGTTTTTCTAGAATTTCACTATCTATTCATTCTTTACAAGAGATGTTGGCATAAAACCTGCAATTGTCTCCATGGTGCTCACCTTCTTTATTATCATTACAAGTACTGCAGGGCAAGATAACCAAGTGTCCAGTACTTCTTATTTCCTTTGGGTGAAGGATGAAATTAGCTCCTTTATTTGCCTCTTCAAGGAAGATCTGTGAGCTATCCCTGAAATTATCCACAGCTTTCTTGTGTCTTCTGATTTCATTTGTGGTTAAAAAAAAAAAAAGTTGGTATTTATATTGTTCAATTCCTCTTATACCATATCAGTTCATTGGTCTTGGACAAGGAACTAGCATTAAGACTATCAGCAATTCAATTCTAACTTTTTCAAGAGGCATTTCCTAGTCCCCAGACTGCTGGTGCCCATACTCTGAGATTATCTCCAATTCATCCTGTATGTATCTTGAATGTACAGTTATTTTTTATGTTGTCTCCCCCATTAGAATGGAAGCTCTTTGAGGACAGGTCCCATGTTTTTAACCATTCTTTTTGTCCTCAGTACTTAGCAGTACTTACCAACACCTAGCACATAGAAAACAGTAAATAAATACTTGTTGAGTTACCTTGGATCGTTATTGATAAAGAGTCAAAAACCTGTGGTTCTTAGTCACCTTCTACCTCTTGTTCTTCCATCCTGACCCCATCGTTGAGCAGAAAAGGGGTAGCTATAGGTAACTGAGATCCATTTTGTGTTCTTCTTTGTTTAATAGATTGCTGTGTCAAATAATTCATTGTTATTGTTTAGTCATATCGATTCTTTGTGACATTTATAGTCCTGGTAGAGATACTGCAATGGCTTAATATTTCCTTCTCCAGTTCATTTTACAGATAAAAAAAATGGAGGCCAACAGGGTTAAGTGACTTGCCCAGGATCACACAGCTAGTAAGTACCTGAGATCACATTTGAACTCATATCTTCCTGCCTTCAACCTAGTGTTCTATCCATTGTACCACCTAGCTTTATAGTTAACTTACAAGTGTGGAATCTTTATATACTCAGCTAGACTGATCTTTATACAAAAAACTTCATACTAAAAGTTTTCCAGCCTGGTAAAACCCAACCAAAAAAATTTGTTTTCAAGCCTGGGCATAGATATTATTGATATCTTTTTCTTTATTTCTTATGCTGAAATCATCATTCATAACATGTAATGGCCAAATTGTATCCACTTGTGGATCCTTCCATTGCTCTTTGGGAAACTTGCCATTTTTATTTTTTTTTTTTTGAGATCATTTGTATTGTATTATTCACAGCCATATAAGATTAATATAAAAATCACCTCCAAAAAGCTTATATAAAGATATAGATAGAGTAAATCTATCCAGTTTGCAGGATGGAAAGCCTTTTTGGGGGCACCAGTGTACCTACACTATCTTGAGAAAGAAGAGGGCAATAGGCCTGGATTTTGAAATTATGGTAACTACAATAATTGTAATGAGTATCATGACAGTAAAACAGGAAGGTCCTGGTGGGAAAATAGCACTGGGGAAGACTCCTAAGTTATAGGCTGAGTAGTATCGGCCTGTTTTATTTGTCTCAGTTGTTCCTGGTATAACAGTCTTGCAGGCTAGCATTTCAGAACTGTTTTGTGGAGATTATTGAAAGAGATGCCTTCTTCTGTACCAACAAAGAAACAGGAAAATTCTTTAGAAGAAGCAACCAGAAAATACAATAGAAAATGTGGATGAATTTGCTTTTCCAGAAGACATTTGGACTGAGCTGTATATATTCCCTGCAGACTCTGGATTCCTTGATTCCTTCTGTTCTTCTACCTGTAATCCAGAAGGACTCAAATATATCTGTATATTAGCTTATAGTTAGCTAGGTGGTGCAGTGGACAGACTGTTGTGCTTAGAGTCAGGAAGATTCATTTTACAGAGTTCAAATCTGACCTCAGATACTTAGCAGCTGTGTGACCCTAGATAAGTCACTTATTTTATGTCACATTAGGGTTACTATTTGCTTCAATTTCCTCATCAATAAAATGAGTTGGAGAAGGAAATGGCAAACCACTCCAGTGTCTTTGCCAAGAAAATCTTAACTGGGGTCACAAAGAGTCGGACACAACTGAACAACATGGACTGTTCTACAGAGGTCCTAGAAGAATTCCTAGAAGTTGTCCCAACCTATGCCTTTTCTTCCCAAGGAAGGGATGATCTGTGATCTCAACTACTGACTTTTCTCTACAAGTTCTGCCATGGCTTGTGTCTATCCATAGAAGGGTTGAATCCATACCTGCTCCCTGGAGAGAGGAATGAAGGAATTTCACCTCTGTCTGTTAATTCTCTAAATAATATGAATAGTCTGGTAGCTTCTTTTCTGGGCTTATATATTCTTGATATCTTTTTCTCTACTTCTTAGGCTGAAATCATCATTAATAACATGTAATGGCCTAATTGTACCCACTGTGGATTCTTTCATTGCTCTTGGGGAACTTGCCATCTTTATTTTTTTTTAGATCATTTGCATTATATTATTCACAGCCATATAAAATCACAAAAAGAATGTAGGTGTTAAAGAGATTAAGTTTTGTGATAAGAGTTTTGAATCAATGAAGCATCATGCAATTTCACAATATAACCTCTCCAAGCTATTTTTCTTACCATGTTGTTGATCCAGTTTATTGTTCATTTTCAGTTCCAGTCCAAGAGAACAAGCTAGACAATTTTAAGCCATTAAAACTACATAAAAAATTAAGAACACCCAGTATAAAGATGTATTCTCTCTATCTATTCTATAATAGATAGAGAGAAAGAGAGAGAGAGAAAGATAGATGCACATACAAATATATATGCATGATGGATATAGATAAAGATTAGATATAGAGGGGTAATAACATTTGTTCAGTATTATAAAATTTTCTAAATGATTTACATATTTTATTTGATCATCATAATGACCCCATGTGTTAAAACTACATATATTATTAGCCCCATTTTACAGGTGAGAAAACTAAGACAGAGGAGCCAAGTGATTTGTTCATAAATATAGATATAGAGTTGCATATTTAGCCACAAGGTTTACCCTGGAGGAAATATGCATTTCTCATCCACTTTGTTTTTTCCACTGTGGATGTTTAGACTCCTATTGCTGTAAATTTTCTGTGTTGGTTTTGTATTACTCTGAGGTATATGCCATTACTATGATGATATCTGTGAATATTTGGATAATGTTGCCCTTGATATGGAGTCTTTCTTTTTTAAATTCAGTTCAGGATATATTTCATGATACTGCTAATCAAAAGAACTATAACTAGCATTTTTGGCAACTGGAATAAGCTGTATAAAATGCATACTCATTTCAGTTGGGATAATAGCATGGCAGAAACTCAAGTATACTGTTAAAACTATGACTGTTGGGATGGAGAAAGATAATCAATGTTATGGAAGCTGGGAAGAGGGAAGAAAACTGTATTCAGCTGAGTTATTGAGGCAAGGCTTCATGAAGATGATGGGACTGAGTTGGTCCTGTGAAGAATAGATAGGGTTTGAATGGGCAGAGAGGAAAAGAAATAGATGGGAGCAAAGCATAAACACAGGATCTGTGCAAAGGTACTTTGTAAATAGATTACTTTGACTGGAATGGAAAGTCAGAATAAAGGAGCCAAGGAAGAAGACTAGAAAGAGTCAGATTGTGGAAGGCCATGCATGCCAATGTATTATTTTAGGTAATTAGGAAATCATTGAAAATTTTTGTTCAAGGAGATGACATAATCAAACTATTTTTGGAATGACAATCTGGCAACCACTATGGGCATTGAGTCTTGTTCTTAAAGAGCAAGACCTCTTCTGATTTTTTGTTTGCCATTGAACCCCAACACAATATCTTTCATTGAGTGGGTTCTTACATATAAGCTGATCAGAACTAGATTGAGTTGAATTAAATTGATTAGGACCATGGGGACACCACAGATAGTTAGGAAGTTATTGCAGGCATGATGAAATAGGGGACTGAAGTAGGGTAGAGACAGTGGAAATGAAAGGTAAGGGAAATTGGTACAGGAAATATTTAAAAGGATAATTGTTAACTGTGGTCTACTTGTAGTTTTACCTGAAATTAGAGGAATGAAATTATTTGACCTCCGAAACCCTTCCAATACTATGAAAATAGCATCTTACATTTACATAGAACTTTATAGTTGTTCAATTTCCTTAGAACACCTCTAAATATTAATGTTAGGGGACATGATTTGGACCTTTGATTTCATTGCTTTAGGCAAATCCCAAATAAGAGAACTTGTAACGTCCAGGCTAGCTTTCTGGAGGATCTGGGGACCAGATTTGGTCTTTAGTGCAAGAGACAGAAGAGCCATCAGGAAGATGGTCAAAGGTAGAATGTCCCTCTTCCAGGCCTTCTTAGCCCTTATATATCCTATTACTATTACATCATTATAGCATGCTATGTATGTGTGAACTAGAGAACCACTACATCACCATACTAAGTACTAAGTATATATGTGAACTAGAGAACCATCATCTCATCATTTCCACTGAGTTGACACCTTGTTTCAAGTGTGCTTCTCCAGAGTTCCTGCTCTCCACAAGAATTCTCTCTACCAATGTACCTTCTCTGCAATTAATAGCCTTAGCTAGCTTCCTAGAGCCCTAAAATGTTGAATGACCTTCCCAAAATTACACAATTAATAAATATACATAGTATTATTATATTTATTTTACAAATGAGCATATTGAAACTCAGAGAGATTAAATGACTTATACTTGGATGTGGTACAGCAACTAGAGTACTGGGCCCAGAATCAGGCAGACCTGAGTTCAAATGTAGGCTAAGATAATTACTAGTTGGGGAACACTGGAAAAATCACAACTTTTATTTGTCTCAATTTCTTCAATTGTAAAGAAGGAAAGGTATTTTAACCCCTACTTTGAAGGATTGTTGTAAGGATCAAATGAGATAATATTTGTAAAACGCTTAATATAGTGCCTGGCACATAGTAGGTACTTTAAAAATGCTGATTCCTTTCTCTTACCCAAATTCTCACAGCTTGTAAAGAAGGGAACTAGAGCTCCATTCTTGGTCTTCTGATTCTCAGATTAACTCCCCTTCCATGATGCTATCCTAAGATTTCATGACCTTGAGCACAGGAAAGGTTAAATATTGATCAGAAGTATTCAGTTTCAGAGAAAAGGCCAACCGATGCTATTCACAATATCATGGAAAGATAGGTTGGGGAGAAATTATGGAGAGTGTTAAATATTGGGATCATAGAAACTCAGAATTCACAAAGGACTTTACAAAACGTCCAATCTAGCCCTTTCATTTTACAAATGAGATAGTTGAGATTTAGGGAGTTTTTTCTCAAGCCATATGACTGTTTAGAGCAAAGGTTAGATCCCAAACCTCCTGATTTCCACCAGACTATTTCAACTCTTAACTTTCCAAAATTTCATCTTCATCATTGTTTTTTAAATTCATCTTTTCCCCATATTTTATCAAAGTGCTGATATTGCTCCCTGATTAGAGAAGCTGTTTAATAGTGAAATGAATAAAAAGGAAGGTTAGAACTAAGTTATGTGATAGATACTTTGCATATATTTTCTCATTTGATCCTCACAACAATCATGTAAGGAAGATGATATTATCACAATTTTATAGTTTAGGAGACTGAGGCAGACAGATGTAAAGTCCAAGCCATTCTGATAAACATTTAAATGTCAATGCTAGGCACTATGCTAAGTTCTAGGAATACAATTAATATTCAATGAGTTTACAGTCTAAAGGAGAAGACTGCACATAAAAGGAAGGAGGAAAGGGAAGGTGTAGATTCCAGAAGGCATCTTGTTTCATGGAATAGAAATCAAGAAGGACAGCAGATTGAAAGGAGTGGAGCAGAGTCCATTTTTTGCCCTCTATAAAGGAAAGCATTGGAGGAACTATTTCCTAAACCTTGAGGCCCCCAATCAGAGGGAAGAGAATGCTGAGGGAGATGGAATCAATCAATGCTTGAGTTAGCCCAGTAATGATAAAATTAGAGGTGATGAGCTTTTCCTAGGAGGGGCATCTTGTTCCCTGGAGTTGAACCAGGTAGGGCAGCAAATGGAAAAGTAGAATATAAATTAAATGATTTGCCCAGGGTCACATAGCTATTTGAGTATCTGAAGTCACATTTGAATTTAGGTTGCCTGAAGACCCAGGACTCTATCCACTTTACCATCCAGCCACCTCTAAGGAATCTAGAAAGGAAAATTAAAGTTCTTGCCTAATGTGTCTTCGAAGAAAATTAAGAATGGGAAAGGATAGAAGAATGAAGTTGATTTTGTGGCAGAATCAAAAAACCCTGGGATAAGCTCTGGGAAAGGAGGGCTTTAGTCCTTGATCTCTCACTAACTTATTTATGACATTAGAAAACTTGTGTTACCTCCCTGGGCCTCAGTTTCCAAATCAGTAAAAGGAGGGGGTGGGACTACATCTTGTTGAAGGACTTTTCCAAGTTCTTAGATTCTTTGAGATAGCACGCCTCCATATCTCTGACTTCTTGTGTCCTCCACCCCCATTCATGTCATATTAAACAAGTGTTTGACATGAGCACAATGGAAATACAGGTCTGCTCATCAGTCTTATTAACGACCGAGGATGGGAAGTTAGAGGCAAGAAGGGAACACATTTATGAAGCGTAGGTTTGCTGTGCCTTCTTCACCCACCCAAAAAAGCTCATTTGTGTGAATGGGATTCAAAGAAAAATAAGAGTTCCAGCCAGATTCTTGAAGGAGGGAAGTAGAGGTTCCTAAACCTACTGTCTCTCAGAGATCATTTGGGTAGCATTTTTTTCTAAAACTTTTCAAAGACTGCACATCTACTGAAATTCATAAAGGTAAAGCAGCAGCATCCTGCTAGGCAAAAAAAAAAAAAAAAAAAAAAAAAAAAAAATCTGCCTATATTCTGAGAGAGACAAAGGGTTAAGGAAATAGGAACAGAGAAAAATTTTCATCTGGTATAAATAAAGAAGAAACATTTTATTGAGGGAAAATGGGATTTAGGAGATTGAGTATAATATATTATACCTTTCAATCAGAAATATTTTTTTTAGAAATACACATTTGGAAATTTTAAAATTTATTTAGAAATACAAATAGACTTACACAAAATAATGAAGAGTGAAATGAGCAGATCCAAGCAACTTTGCATGATTAAATCATTTTGTCTATTATAAATACACTACAAATTAATTACAAAACATCTATGAAGGAAGACGCTATCTGCATCCAAAAAAAAGAACTGATAAATAAAAGTATGTATAGAATGATTTTATTCAAATACACATATTTGTGTCTCAGTAACCATCTCTGGGAGAGGTTGGAGAGGAAAGAAGAAAGAAAAGCGTGGGGGAGAAAGTTACACGGTAATTTTAATATATATATTTAAAAGAATAACAAGTTGTGCATAGTAGATTTGCAGTTTTATATGCAAATCCTCTTTTTATATAAACCATGTTATGGAAATGCTTGTTTTCTTTCTTAAGTTCCAAATAAAATAAATAAATAAAAATACACATTTCTATTTTTTTGTAAAGATAAAGTATTTCTAATCATTGTGGAGTGAGATTAGACTTGTTTATTTGGGGAATTTTGATTGTATTACTTGTGGATCTGCTCACAGTGGAAAATTTTGCTGACTGGCAAGGCCAGCTGATTCAATACTAAATGTTTTTGTATCTTCGGGGTCCACATCATTTTCATTATGTCTCCAGACATAGAAAGGAAGTTTGTCCTTTCTACTTGAGAAAGATCTTGGAACTTTATGTGTATGTTTTAAATAATTATAGATACAATGTAATAACATAAAATAAAATATAGATACAATGTAAATAGTGGTTTCTTTTTAGAAATTATTTTCATATTTTATCTAGTTGAATATAGAGAGCAAAAGTTGTTGAGCACGTGATTTAGCAATAGAGAGTTCTCCAAGAAGAGTTAAAGAAAGGACTTTTTTTTTTTTTTTAATAACTGTTAGACAGGAACTTTTATTAGACAGGTATTGGGCAGATATTGATTCACAAGTGACTCCATGATATTAAAAATGAACTCAATATCAGCCAAGTTGATAAGTATCTCTCTATATATAAAAGGGAAGGATCATAGTTCATGCATCTTCCAATTGAAGGAACTGAGCATGTACAAGAGGAAAGACTTGAGTCCACATTTCAGCCAATTAGAAAGGATTATGCAAATCCTTCTAAATGAAATGTCTCAGAGTTATAAAACTTTATTGTGTTTGGAGAAACTTTTAAATCAAACAAAAGTTCCATCATTAAAATTTAACTAGCGGTAGAAAAGTAGCATACCTTGTTTTCCCAAGTGAAAAAATTTCAGGAGGTCTTGCCTTACTTGGATATTTCAATGGATCTCTGATCTTATCAGTATACGAATGTTGTCTCCAGTAATGGGCATTATAATTGATCTATACCTTCCCTTCCCATGTCTTTCTATAAATTCTATAGAGATAATCTTCATAACACATAGAGAATTTCTTCTGGGCCTTCAGGGATATCAGTGGAACATTCAGGCTTTTCTCCTTTTCCAATCATAACTGTAACTGAAGATATTATTAGATCACTATTTGGATTCAAATCTTCATTGTGATATACCACAGCCTATTTATTCATATCTTGCAGCTTTCTGGTAATTTTGATTTCAAGGTCATGACATTCTATGATTCAATACTACTTAAACTCACTGGGACACTACTGGAAAGATGGCACAGAGTAGGAGGAAATAACTGGAGATCACTGAAAAATGTTCAAATATCAAAATGTCATCTATCCCACTCTCCAAGCCCTTTTCAATTCTGGACCTAGCTTGCTATCCGGTTACAGCACTTATCCAAGATAGATGTTCTTCCTTGTGTTGTTCTATCATTTTTCAAGTTGTATCTAATTCTTTGTGACCCCATTTGGAATTTTCTTGGCATGATTTGTCATTTTCCTTCTCCAGTTCATTTTACAAATGAGGAACTAAAGCAAATAGGGTTAAGTGACTTGCCTAGGATCATACAGCTAGTAAATGTCTAATGCCAGATTTGCACTCAGGAAGATGAGTCTTGACTCCAGGCCAGCCCACTCTATCCACTGAGCCAACTAGCTGCCCATGTTCTTCCTTGCTCTCTATTAATTGAAGAATTAAGGGGGTGGGAGGGAAGGAGTTGCCTTTTGGGGGAACTTTCATCTAATATAGTGGTGGGTTGTCATGTTTACAATTATGGCAATAAGTCATAATATTATTACCACAGAAATCAGTAAAATTCTCCATATCGAAGCCTTCTTATATAAGTGAACAAAAGGGCAATTGTCTTAATCAAGGTCAAATTTCTTTTGGTGCTGAAATTTAATGGAATTTAAAGTCTGGCATCCTTTTTGGTTCTTGTAGTTTTCCTTGATCTATTATTATCTTCCCCTTTGTCCTCTGGCAAAATAGTTGCCCAGCACTTCATTGTTTGAAATAAACAAACAAAAGCCTTGCCTCCTGGCATCTTTTTGCTACTTTCCCTCTGCACTTTCCCCACCTCCAAAAATCATAGGCCAAGAAATAAAACTATAGGAACTTCAGGATCATCTAGTTCACTTAATTATATAGAAGAAATAACCAAAATCCAAAAAGATGAAAATACTTTTAGACTACATCCCTCTGTCCTCTCCTCTTCCTCCAGATCCACAGAATTTTCTTTCTTTCTTTCATTCTTTCTTTCTTTCTTTCTTTCTTTGGCAATTGAGCTTAAGTGAATTGCCCAGAGTCACATAGTTAGGAAGTGTTAAGTGTCTGAGGTCACATTTGAACTCGGGTCCTCCTGACATCAGGGCTGCATCCTTTGCACCACCAACTGTCTCCAGACCCACAGAATTTTCATCATAGCCCTAGTCACAGAAAAGAAAGCTCTCTACATTCTACTTCAAAAACATTTTTAAATATATTAAATAAATTTAAATATTTTATAAGTATATATGAACATAATTCACAAATGATTCGTCTTAGAAATGAATTTCATTTTTTAAAATTGAATATGGAGAACAAAAGGGTAGATGAGCCCATGATTTAGCTTGATGTCTCATATTTGATTAGAGAAAGAGCTGAGATTAGAATCAAGGTCTTCTATAGAGTATTTCTGAGAGGATATGTTTAAGAACCTCATATTATTGTGAAGGTATTAATGGGTCTTGATCTACACTAATAGAGGGATTACCTACACTAATGAAATCCTGGATCCTTTGAAGCATTAAAGGAAACAATTGTCTGGTGGACAACACCCCCACTTTTATAGCTTTACTTCATAAAATTATCCAAATGAAGCTTTCTCTTCCCACATTTTCATTGAATTTGAGGAAATGAAATGTGAGCAGAAGTTCCATCTCCTGTGTTGGAGCAAGGGTTAACAAATGACCACCATTGTAAGATGCCCCAGCTGATATTGATGAAACAGGCATAGAAATAATCTAATAATGTTTCTTCCATCACTATACACCTTTCCCATATACACTTGCAGTAGAAAGAGAGATTTTAGTTCCTAGTCTGCAGAGAAATATGACCAAAAATTTTTTTTTGTGGTTGTTTTATGTTAGCTATAAGAACCACTGATAACATAACTGCAAGACTTTCCTTTCTTCCCTCAAAAAAAAAATTATAATCATTGGGACACGTCAGGTCTTGGTTTCTGCTTTTTTATGGCTCTGCTCTGGGACTTTATGATTCTAACCCTGAAAGCCAAAGATCTTTTTTAATAAAAGCAAATTAAAGCAAAAACATGTTTAAAATCCCTGCTGTTTATTACGGGCACTTTAACAGTGAATGTGGGTGACAAAAAAGAGCTTGCTATTAATAGTTAAACCCAGGGCAATGAGGGCCTTCATTTCAATAGCACTTAAGCCTGGCTTTGAAAAACAGAAATAAGCAACATGGCTAAAGTGCCTTTGTAGACTGGGGCTGAGCCTATTCCTATCATGGGTGACATAAAAAAGTTGTTCCCTAATGAAAGCCAAGATGCTGGAAAGAGCTGGCTTACATTCAGCAGTCTCCCTACTTAGTTCCTCTTTTTGGTGGGAATCAAGGACTCCTGTTTTCTTTAGCTTTACTTGCTAGAAATTTGTTGCATATTGTTGTCTTTTTAAGAAAGGCTTGAGTGGAAAAATAAAAATATTCAAGAGAAATGTGGCCCTTGAGTTTGGAGTTTTAACAACTTTAACTTAAACAAACAGCCAATTTTTATTGGGTCTAGCTAAATTATTCCCATGTGTCTTCTGAAAGTTTCTCCAGTCGTTTCTCATTGACTGCCATCTCAGCTATTAGGGAAGGAAAGATGATGAACTACAGGCTTCCTTGTCAATGAGCTGAGCCAATAAGCCAATCGAAATTTCAGTGGGCACCAGCAGCCTTCCCCAAAGAAATTGCCAGCCGGCAGTCCTGAAGAAACAGGACAGAGCTGCACACAGCAGCTACATTCAGAAGCCTAAAATAAATTCAGCAAACTGACTGGTAGCTGAACACTGAATACATTTAAGTGTTATTTCAACAAGAGAGCATGGCGGCTTTTTAAGGATTTCATTTTTAACTCTGGTATCATTTTCCTTTTCCAGCAGGCTCGTCCTGTAGCTATGTGTTTGTTCACAGTGAGGTCATTATTAAGTGAATTGAATTATTGTTCTGTACAAATGACCTGTGAATCCAACAATGTGTTCCAAACTCCATCCAGAAATGTTTTATGTATTATTGGGAGATGGCCATCTGTGGCAATGCCGCGCCTCACAACATTGCAGAAATGTGGGGAGATAGTTTATGTTCTGCCTTATCTCTGATCAGAATTCCATTTATAAGCTTTTTTTTCATCCACTTGTCAACATTGCTCACTATAGCAACACTGAAAATGGCCAAAAATGAATAGATTTATCAGTGCAAATATGAGGTCATCCTGTATGTTTCAATTATGGTGTTCGGAATTTTTATCCAACATTTTAATTTTTTTTCCAAAAAAAAATAGCCACAATAAAAACAAAGGTAGCTGTTTTAATCACCTTCCAATTACAATAAATTGAGAAATGGATGAGTTAGAATTCAGGATGTTTTTTTAAAAATATATTAACTGATTACTGTTGCTTATTCTTGTCAAGAAGTATGGATTAATGTTTCTTAAATCTGAAAAATCCTGAACTACATTTTCCTGAATACACAATGTGCTATGAACATAGTAGATGTTTAATAAATGTTTGCTAAATTGAATTGGAACAGTATGACAGTGTGCAAAATTGAATCAGAGCTTATGAACTAAATTCAAACCATCTTCTTTCTATATGTTTCCCCTTGGGGAGGCAGGTTTTCATATTTCTTCTGAAATAAATAGTAGAATGGGGGCTCCTTGAGGGCAAAGATCATTTCTTTCTTGTCTGTATCCTCAGAGTAATGTGGCAAGATCCCATGCTCAATAGAAACACTTAGTAAATGCTTACTGAGTTGGGTTGCATTGGATGCACTGTTGGCAGTCTTAATTTAGTGACTGAGTCAACACAAAACAAGAGCCCCAAGTACAATGTGCTTGCCCCAAAGCATCTGGATATTATTGTCAGGCATTGGTGATATTGCAGCTCATTAGTTCTCTAGGAATGAAACTCCTCTATATAAATAATTGAATTTATGTATAGGAAAGACCCTAGGGAACTGATAGGTCAGAAGAAATAATCTCTGTAAATCATGCCAAATATCATTAGTCTCAAAAACAACATTCCTTTAAAAGTCCTACTAACAATAAAGAAGAATAAAATTGTCATTGCCACAGCTTCTATTCTTCTGAAAGCAAACAAGGCGGATCCAAAGCAAAACTGTGAAGCATACAAAGTTTGTCTCTGATTTTTCTTCCTCGGGAATAAGTTACTGCTCCCCTGTTTTAAGAAACCCATGATTTCCTTATTTTCCAACTTTCTTCCTCCACCAACAATATGATAGCAGTTATTTACATGTGAGTATAAATGGATTTTATTCTGTGTCCTACTCCTGTTTATACATTTGCATGTTAAGCCTCTTATTTCTAATTGGGGAATGACATCTTTTCCATTAGCAACCAGGTGAGGAAATTCTTTTTTGGTAAACCCTTAGAAGGCTCACCAAGAACTAAACCTGATTTCATCCTTTAAGGATGACTAGGACTGCATACAGAGGAAGCATCATCAATTGATCTGCTCTCCTCAAGAGGAAAAGCTGACAGTAACCCAGCTGTGGCTGCTGGATGGCTTATTCCCAGATATATGTGAGTGTGTGTGTGTGTGTGTGTGTGTGTGTATGTTGTTCTTTCTCAAAAAAGCTAACAAGAAGCCTCTATCTTTTATTTAAATATAGGCTCTTTGAAAACATACTAATATTAAGCTTGTTCAGGCCAAAAGATCTTGTTCATGATTTTGAATAAACTGCAGTCTTTGATTTTGTAGATTACAATTTATGTTTTCAGAAGAAAATGTGTTACTCCTATCCTGCTTAGAGACCAAAATTTTCATTTTTTAAAGAATGTCACAACACCTTCTATAATATTGGACCAAGGGGTGTTAACGATGACGATGATTAGTTCTGGTGGTCTGCTAAGGCAACAACCACTGGTCTTGCTTTCTAAGCATTAATCCAGATTACTAACTAATTTAATCAGAAACAGATGTCTTCTACTCAAATCTATAAATTGATAGCTTTTAAACATTATTCTTACTTTTACAACAGAAAAAAAATCTCAAGGCTTTTAAATGAATTACTAAATTTAGAAAGTATAGGACAGGTTTGTGTAATCTAGATCTCATGTATGTTTTAGATAAAATAATATATTTTAGCATTATATGGCAGAAATATTAAATCTGTATCATTTTAATTGTTTTTCATAGACCCTTAAAGTTACTAGGAACTAATTTGTAGGGACATCTAGTACATTCTTTCTCCTTTAATAATAAATTGTTTCTGCTAGGAAAGAATTTGTAAAAGGACTTGTAGGCAAGGAATCATAACAAAAGTGCCCTCTAAGCCTTATTTGTGAAATTGGGAAGTGATGATTTAAAATAATTATATGATAGCTTAATACCTCTGGTTTGTCCTCAGGGGCATATCTAGGATTGAGGATGGGGGACTAGAACTTTAAAAATATAGTTATAATATTGGAAGGGGTATTATAGAATTTTTTTTATCAGATTCTAAATACAACATCTGGATCACGTTAACTTTTTTAAAAATTGCATTTTTATACATTCATTTGCTTTCTTGTAAACAAGGCTGGCTAGGCATTTGCTTGATGACTTGTGGTAATACTTGCATTTTTGGAGGCTAAGAAAAAAATAAGAAAGAGTGACATTCATCTCTTTCCTACCCCTAGACAGTGTCACCAGCTTCTAGAAGTAAGAACTTGCAACTTCTAGAAACTCTTGCTATCTTGGGAATTTGCCCAAGCCAGTATATTTGATCTATAGAGAATCCAATCCTTTGTAGGACATCAATTGGAGTGCTGTATTGGCCTAGGTTCCCATACAATGACATGTCAAATCCCTCCTCTTCCCCATCAAATTCCAGGCCTGCTTCCTGTCCATGGCACAGCCAGATCTAGGAATATTCAGCAACATCTCATAGGATATGGATCTGTAATGGACCTTAGAGGTGATGTAACCCAACCCTCTCATTTTGTAAGATAAACCTTTCATCATTCTTTCCCTCTCATCTTCATTTTCTCTCTCCATATTGACTCTTTCCCCAGGACCTATAAACAAGCTTGTGTTTGCCATATGCTCCAAAAGCCTTTCCTTGACCTTGCTAGACCTTCTATATCCCTCTTCCCTTTCACTACTAAATTACTAGAGTCATATATACTCTTTGCCTCTATTTCCTCATTATGAATTTCCTTTCTAAACCCTCATAATATTACTTATTATCCTACCAGTCTATAGGAAGTACTCTCAAAGGTCAACAAAAACTCCTTATTTACTAAAATCAGTGACTTTTTCTTTAATCCTTATCCTCTTTGACCTCCTTATAGCATTCAAAAGTATTGACCATTCCCTCCTTCTACATAATTCCTCTTCCTTTGGCTTCTGTGACAATACTCTCTCTGCTTCTCCTTATCTTATTATACCTTAGTCTTCTTTCAGGATTTCATCAACCCTTTTCTACCCACTTAAGGTGGGTGTCCTCCAAGGTGCTACCCACGAGTGCTTCTTTATCTGCACTCTGAATTACAAAATTTGGAGTTTTAAGAAAGTTAGTTTTAAGGAAACTTAGAAATGGTACATTAAATCATACCTGAGAAAGAATCCTTTCTGTATCTTCCCCAGAAAGTTTTCCCCTGAAGACCTCCAGTGAAGGGGAAACCATTAAGTCTTGAAGTAACTCATTTTACCCTATTGAATAGCTTCTACTAGTGATTCTTAGTACTTCCTTATGATAACCTTTCAAATACTTTTAAGACCATTCTTATATGCTCCTGTCTTCTCTTATCTAGACTAAACATTTTCAGGTCCTTTAACAAATGGCATGATTTTCCTTGTTATCCCTTTCTGATTGCTTCCCAGGTTGTCAAAATCCTTCCCAAAGTGTGGTATCCAGAATTGAATACAATGCTTTGGAAATTCTCTCACCAGCTCACAGTATGGTGAAGCTATCATCTACCATTTTCTGGATATTGTCTCCTTCTTAATGCAACATAAGATTACATTAGCTTTTCTGGGTGCCATATCTCATGGCTGATTTATATTGAACTTGACATCCATTAAAAGCCCCAGATCCTTTTCAGAAAAAATTTCCTGAGTCCCATTTCTCTTGAGTTTTGGAAGGTTTTTTTTTTTTTTTTAATTTAAGAACAGGACTTCTGGCTATATACACAAAATTTCATTTTATTAACTTTAACTCATTATTCAGTCTGTCAAGATCTTTCTTGTTTTTTTATTTGTATTTAATTCTTAATTTATGAAATAAAACAAGCATTTCCATAATAGTATAATTTTTTAAAAAGATGATTGCACATGAAACTGCAAATCTATTATGTACAACTTGCTATTCTCTTAAAATATCTAATAAAATTATAATGTAAATTTCTTTTTTTCCCATTTTTTTCTCCCCTCCAACAACCCACACTAGAAATGAGTACATAATATCTAATGAAGCAAAAATATATACATTATATATGTGTGTATATGTATGCATATGTGGAAAATCATCCTATGCATACTTCTATTTATCATTTCCAAGATCTGTTTAGATCTTAGATTGGATCCATGTTGTCATCCAATGTGTTAATAATACTAATAATAATAAACCAGGTTAAGGTAACTGACATACCTCAACCCATCAGTAAGTTAAGGATATGTCTACTCCAAGCATATGAACATTTCCCCCTGGGGAATGAGTGGATAAAAATAATTTGTTCCAATGACCATGAAGGTGGCTGAAGCAGGTACTTGGAGCTTAGTCAGACATTGAAGACACCAAGGTCATCCTCTAGATCATGAGGCACTGCCGATTGTCTTGACTTTTGTCCTGCTGCTGGACTGGAATTAGTGACGCTGACAACTTTGAGCAGTTCTGCCTCACTTAAATCCAACTTACTCACAAATCAAGACATCAATCACTTCATGATATCATTTATCCTCATCCAAAACTAAGAACAAACAGCAACAATAATAATAATTAGTATTTCTATACAATTATCCCTTCCATATTATGACTTTTTCCATCATAATTTCCATATATTGTGCATTGGTATAAGAAATTAAATATAAATTTTTGGAGAGTTTTTTGAGGAAGTTGCTAATTACATGTGAAGCTTATCAGATGACATAGAAAAAGTATTTTTATTTAATATGTATCTACATATAATCTATGACCAAATACTTAGTCCAAATTTTGCAATAAGGTACTGTAAACACCTCACAAAAGAAAAGAAAAAAATTCAAACTTCTGTGGAATCAAGGGAAGACCAAAAAATTTTATGTGGCTTTTCCAGATTGCGAAGGCACCTCACCCCTAACTTCTGAAATGTGAAAGGGATAACTGTAGTTACTACAAACCAGGCATGGTGCTAAGCATTTTACAAATATTATCTTATTTGATTCTCAACAAACGTCATGTTATTTTCCCCATTTTACAGTGAGGAAAGTGAAAATGATTTGCTCAGGATCACACAGCTAGAAAATATCTGCAGCTAGATTTGAACTCAGATCCAAGTTCAAGCCCAGTACACTGTTCCACTTAGCTGCCAACCTATCAACTAACACTCAAAGCTTTATATCAGTTTTGTATTTGATAGAAATACTGTCTACATATTCACTTAAGTTGCTAATAGAAATATTAATCAAAATAAGATTGGGGACAAATGTCTGGACCAGTCCGCTAGGGAAATCCCTCCAAGTTGACATCAAGCCATGAATAATCATTTTTATCAGACCAGCCATTTAACCAGGTCTAAATTGTCATGGTGTCCTATCATCTAGCTTATATCATTTTCTTATCTACATACTATTTGGGACTTATTTATTAAGCACCTACTAGGTGCCAGACACTACGTTAAGCACTGAGGATCCAAAAAAGAAAAAAAGAAAAATGAAAAAGACAGTCCCTGCCCTTAAAGAGTTTACATTCTAAATAAAGTCAAATACTTTGCTCTAATCAGATAAATTAAAGTGGTTGAAGTTGACTGTACCAGTCTACTGGGGATAGAGATGGGAATAAAGATAGGAACTGGACAGGCAATTTCACTGATAAAAGGAAACTCTCAGTTGAGTAAATTCCTTCTAAAACCTTATCTCCAATGCATAGTCTTCCAGAAATGCCTGCAATGCTACCAGTGATTTGCTCAGGAGTGTCAGAAATGGGATTTGAACTCTTCTTGCTGATTCTATGTTTGATTTCCACTATGTTCTACTGCTTTTAGAAGCTGTGTCCAAAAAGAGAAAAAAAAAAAAAATCAGTTTTGTCTGACATGACTTCTGAAGCCACGTCGGTTGTTATTGCTCAATGTGTCCTTTTCTCCATGTTCACAAATTACACTTTTGATAATAAATTCTAGAATTTTGCCAAAATTGAGCTTATTGGCACACACCACTGGAACACAAGCTCCATGGGTTCTGTAAAGCTGAGAGATCTTTGATTTTGTGCTCATTTTCCCTCCAGGTTGCCTTCCTGGACTTCATCATGGGCTCCAGAAACTCATCATCCCACAAGATCGCATCAACTCTGAAATTCACATTTCCTCAGTATTCTTTGTCTATGGGGCCCTTTTCTTCCTCTGACTGGTGGAGGATGGACATTAGAAATCCCTTCCTGGTCCCACTTGTAGTTCTAATTATTCTTTCTTCTTCTGCTCTAAGTACTCTTGCCCTCCCTCCCTTCCTTTTCAATTGCTCTTTATGCATTGTTTCCCTCCATTAGATTGTGAGATCCTTGAGGCAGGGACTGTTTTTTGTTTGTTTGTTTGTTTTTACTTTCTCTGTATTTCCAGTGCTTTACACCTTAGCAGGCAAAAATGGCTTGTGGACAAAGGCATTGTTGACTGACAACAATGAATTAATCTATTATCTGAGTACCGACTTCCAACTAGTTTGGAAAGGCTTCGTAACAACTTTTTTAGCCACTGAAGCACTTGATGACTAGTTATTAAATCTCATGTATGTTGCAGCATTGAATAAGTTATCCTTTTCCAGGACTGTATACATTATTGGATTCCATTCTACCAAGTGTTAGTGATACCTGTGAAATCAAATTTGTTTCCTAGAGTTGAAATCTCTAGTTCATTTTGGCTGTTGTCTAGCCCTAATCTATATATACCTAAAATCATGGGTTTTAATTATTAGATATCTTCTTGGATTTTTGTCTCTCACGGGTTATTGGAAATTTTCTACTATTCATTTGTCTTTTTTATGTTATAACTGCTACTCTCTAAGGCAGCAGTTTTCAAACTTCTTGATCTCAAGACCCTTTCGCTCTTAAAAACCATGAAGGAAGGGCAGCTAGGTGGTGCACTGGATAGAACACCAACCCTGAAGTTAGGAGGATCTGAGTTTAAATCTGGCTTCAGACAATTAACACACTTCCTGGCTGTGTGATCCTGGGCAAGTCACTTGACCCCAATTGCCTCAGGGGGGAAGAATCATAAAGGACCTAAGAGCTTTTGTTTATGAGAGTTATAGCTATTGATACTTACTATATGATAAATAAAAATGCATAAATTGTTAAAGTATTTATTAATTCATTTTAAAATATACTTAACAAGTCTATTGTATATGAACATTATGATCTTATATAAAAAATAACCTATATTTTCCTTAACAAAAAAGTGATGAGAAGAATGGCATTGTTTTTGCATATTTTTGAAAATCTTTTTAATGGAAGATAGCTAGATTCTCTTATCTGCTCTGAATTCAATCTGTTGAGATATGTTGTTTTGGTTGAAGTATATACAAAAAAATCTGACCTCATACAAGCATATAGTTTGAAAAGGGAGGATTATTTTAATAGGCAAAAATATTTTAGTATTATTATGAAATTGTTTTGACCTTCAGGACCCACCAAAAGCATCTCAGGAATCCCCAGCAGTCCTTTGAGAACTGTTGTCCTTTGGTATCTAGCTTGGTAGAAATATCGTAAGAATTTTCTCTTTCTCCCGGTCCCCCTTCAGTTCTAAACCGTCTGGATGAAGACTTCAGCCAAATATATTTTTACTATCTCTCATTAGATGCACTCAATTCCTAGCCAAGAGTCCATCATTCCTATTTTTAAGCAGTGGTTCAGAAATCCAAATCTTGTTCTCAGATGCCATCTTTTTTCACCAGCTATTCATTTCCCAAATCTGCTCATCTCTTCTGAACCCTTGCCTTTGAATGGTAACAATGATGAAAAAATACTACCCATATATGCTTAAGATTTTCCATGTTTTGCTCAGCTCTTCTTAACCTAATGTTTTCAAGGTTCCTTCTGGCAGTATCACTGGACCTCCTGAGAATCACCAAAAGTAGGAAGTGAATAGTTTTTATCAGGTCTCATAAATCTTGGGTTATTCTCTTTCATGACACATGTCCCAGGAAGGTGACAGGCCTCTCTATTATTAATGTGAGGATGACCAATAACTAACTAGCTCAACTCATCTCACAAGGGAGATAATGATGATCAGAACTCATCTGTTCTTCTCAACACTCCAGATGGATCTATGTATCTCATTATCATTTCTTAGAGCAAAAGCAGCTTTTTCCCTCCATGAAGGGTCTAACTTACTCCTCTACAGGAAGACCCCCTCTGTACCTATTATATGATTCCCAGTGACCCATGATTCTTTTTTTTTCTTACCTTCCTTCTCTGTGTCACATTTTTCAATCCTCCAGCTTTCTGATGGTATTGTGGAAAACATAGAGACTCTGATGTCGGAGGACTTGTCTTCAAATTCTACTTGGCTTGTACATTTTTATCTTTCAGGTCTTGATTTCTTTATCTGTAAAATGAGATTAAATGGCCTCCAAACTCTAAAAGTCTTAGCAGCTCTCTGTCATTGATATAAATTAAGTTTCCCTTCTGCCTTTTCAAATTTATTTTTTTAAAACCTTGGAACCCTATGAACACAAACATACACTTTTAAAAATATAATGTAGTCTAGAGGATGGAATAGCATTTTCTCTTGACCAATCTCAGAAGAGATAACAGATGACAAAAACAAAAACAAAAACAAAAACAGCCCATCAACAACTAATTAAAAAACATTTATTAAGCACATACTAGGTGCAAACCATTATACTTGGCGCTGTGCACACAAAAGATAAAAATTTAACAGCCCCTGCTCTCAAGGAGCTTACTTTCTATCTGTAGACAAACCAAAAGTACTTGTTATACAAACCAAGGAGAAATTCCCTTTGCCTTTACTACTTGTTGCATGTTAGAGAGTCCTCAGTTTCTTGCTCCTCTTGTCAAAAGTTTTTAAAGTCAATTCTCACGGGGAACTACTATAGCTACTACCTTCCCTCAAGGGAGTCTACTCCAAGGAGCCTTTGAAGGAGGTTTTTATTTGTAATTTTTAATATCATTTCTACCTTGGTGATCTCATCTGCTCCCCTGTGTCCAATTATCATGTCTATGTATGTGACTCCCAACTCTATCTACCCTGAACTCTAGCTTGACCTCATCAGGTATCTTAGGAATACTTTCACCTTCACGTCCTGCCAGCACCTCAAACATGTCAAGATTTGGAGTCAGAGAATCTGGGTGTGAATTCTGACATTTACTCTCTATATGGCTATGGACAAACCATTTTTCTAACCATAAAATGAGAGGGCTGAAATATATGATCTTTGAGGTCACATCATCACCTCTGTAATCCTATGAATTCATCACCTTCCTCCCTAAATCTGACTTTCTTCCCAAATTCCCTATTTCATTTGATGACCCTGTGTGAAGTCTGAGTTAGCACCCTGGATGCCTTAGAATCAGCCAGAGTGAGGAGAAACAAAAGTCCTTGGTCTTTCTTCTTGGTCTTTAGGGGTAGAAGTGAAGGGAATGGACTCTACAGCTTCCCTTCTCTTCGTCTACTGCCAAAGTGACTCTGCCTTGTCTTACTTCACCCCCTAATCCCACCTACAATTCTCTGTTTACACCAAAAGATCGAGCCAGCACGGAATAGTGAGAAGGGCCATTTTCCAAGCATATGCTAATAGAGTGTTGTCCAGTTGGTAATTAGCCTTAAGTGCTCAGTTGTCTGATTCCAGTGCACATATTCAGAGTTTCAGCCCTTTACAACCCTGACATCCTCTCAGACATTCAGCCTCAAAACCTCAAAGCAGTCATTGCCTCTGTCTTTTTCATTATTTTCCATGTCCAATCAGTTGCCAACGCCTTTGGATTATACCTCCACAATTCTCATGTCTTGCCTCTTTTCTCATCTATATAGCCGTACTAGATGGCACAATGGATAAAGCTCCAGACCTAGAATTCAAACTTGGTCTCAGACCCTTATTAGCTGGGCATCTCTTAATTCTGCTTGCCTCAGTTTTGTAAAATGAGCTGGAGAAGGAAATGGCAAACCACTGCAGTATCTTTGCCAAGAAAATCCCAAACGCAGTCACAGAGGGTAGGGAATGACTGAATAACAACAGAGGCACAAATATGATCACATCATTCCTCTGTTTAAAAAACAACAGCAAAACCCAAATGGGTTCAGTGGTTCCCAGTCACTGAATGTTGTGTTTGGAAAGTTAAGGTAAATAGGGCAGCTAAATGATACAGTGAATAGAGCAATGGCCCTGAATTCAGGAGGATGAAAATTAAACTAAAGCAATGGTCTGAGTATAATCAATTTCTTGGTTAGGCTAGCAAAAAACTATTGGGTCAATGATCTCTCTCAATGACCAAGAGCCTGAGTGAAGAAAATCTTTTAAATTTAAGTGTGTCTTCCTTCTGATTGACCCAACAGCAATCATTTGGGCCAACCCTGACAAACCCAATTGGAAGACAATTTAATGAGGCGGTGGGGGTAAGAGTTACCTCAGCTCTTGCCCATTACTTCCTCCATTGGGAGACAGGAGTAATCCTCAGATGATAGGATTAGTTGGGAAAGACTTCCTATAGAAGATGGATTTCATTTGGGATTTAAAAGGAAGCCCATCGGTGGAGAAGAAAGAGGAGGGAGAGCATGGGGAAGAGAAAATGCCCAGAGTTGACAGAAGTAGGATATTGTTGGTGAAATCACCATTGGGCCAATGTCACTAAATTATGACAGTGAGTAAAGTATAAATAGATTAAAAAGGTAGAAGGAGCTAGATTAGGAAGGGATTTGGACACCAGAGGATTTTGTATTTGATCCTGGAGGATCCACTGGATCCAATAGGGAGCAACTGGAATTTATTGAGTGGGGGAAGGGGTCTATAAAGTCAGACCCATGCCTTAAGAAAGTCACTTTAGTGGCTGAATTGAGGATGGATTGGAAAAAGAAGAACCCTGAGGCAGTCAGAATCACAATAGTCTAGCTGTGAGATGATGATGGCTTGCACTAGAGTAAACATTATAAAATAAATAAAAATATGATAGCAACATATATATGTATATATATATAATATTAATTTGTGGTTTTTTAAAATCAATATGTGGGTGCAGAAATCCATTTCTATTTCAGTTTCCCATCACTGATATAGGCTTTTCCCTAATGGCCTGGAAATCTTCCTCCCTCATCTTTGTCTTTCAGGCTTCTTCCTTCATGGTTTATCACCCTTCTCCTAACTCCGCAACTGAAAATGCTCTTTCCTCATTTTTTTTCTAAGATTTTTACTGAATTTTTATTAAATCTCACCTTGTCCTCCATCACACCCTATCTTATAGCAGACATCTCTTCTACATATATTCTGTCCTCTCTGGTATATTATAAACTCCTTTAAGGGTAGATTCAGTGTAGTTCTGGACCCTTTTTCTCTCTAATGCCTCACACAATATCTTGTACATAGTAGGCTCTGAATAAATGTTTTTTGAATTGTTAAATTTTATAATAGTCTCTTGGCTGAGATCCAAGGTATACATGTCTAATAGTAATTTAATCTCTAAAATACACCATTTTATGGTGAGGGTATAATTTGTAAAAGTAAATAAACAGTACCAGAAACTAAAGATTCATCCAAGACAAGAGAGAGAGGGAATTCTTTGGAGTGGAAATGAGAGCCCATGACTATACTAGGAAAGATTTTATGATGGATAAGAAAAAAAAAAGTAGGACCTAGACTGATGAATCTTAGATGTCAGCAGCGCTGATTTCAAAGACTTTAGAAATTAAAGAGATGAGATATGATTGCCTAGGATTCTAAAATGGAAGTCAGTTCAAAAGGGATGGGAAGTATCTTAGAACAAAATTCTGGTGACATTTTGTTCTAGAGTCATTAAGATGAAGAAGGAAAAGGGAAATTATCTAATAACAGATGTAGCTTGATAGGGAACTCATCCATGAATTCAAATTTATGGAGAAAAGTTTTATGGCAAAGTTTTTCATCCTCAGTAGCCATACCTGATCCTTCTCGATTATGGTCTTTATTTGGTATGAAGAACAGGGGTCTTGGTGGGAGGGAAATTCAAAAGAAATCTCTCATCACGACTCCAACCAGTGCCTTTGCAGTTTTGCTTAAGAGGAGCCCGGGATGATCCAAAAAGACAGGCTTCTGACCCAAGTTATATACAACAGGGATATTTGAACCTTAATTCAAGTAATGAAACTGAGATACTCTAGAATGGCAATGGGTAGAAAAACAGTTCATAAGATGAGCTTTTAAATTCCCATGAGTTTTTCTAGCTCGCTGGCTGGGTGGAGTTGCTTGGGGTTTGTATCACAAAAGAGCTAATAATAGTCCCTGGACTATCAAGGTAAAGAGCTGGTAGACCCCCTTTCACTGTGGGGAGGAAACGGCGTCATAGCTTAACACCTGAAGATGGCAGCAGAAAGCAATAGCAGCTGACCAGAGACTCACTAGAGAACAGTATGGTGACATCATCCAAGACTTGAGATAAGAAATGAAAGCATTATTTGTAGATGACACTCTCTGAGAGTTTGCCTATAAAAGAAAGAAAAGAAGCAGCGTTCAGGTGGGAGAGACCTGAGAAAGGTTTGCGGGCGAGAAGTAAGTCTGGAGGTCTTTGGGTAAAAATATTCAAGACTGGGGGAAAGGATGGAACAAGGAAAAAGGTTGTCACTGACAAGGAAAAGGACTATGTCTTCTTGGAGAATGGAACACGAGAAAAAATAAATAGGAGTGAGGGGTTTGGGGACGTGGAATAAGGAAGAAGAGGGACATACAGAAACAGAGCTAAGTAGGAGAAGGTGATCGGGGCAAAAAGTCACGTAGGTAACAAATAACAGAGTTTATCCTTGAATCTAGTTCTCCTAACTCTAAAATCAGTGCTTTTATAGCATGCTGAACTGGCTCAAAACCCTTCACTCTCATCTCTTCTTTCCTCTTGTAATGCCGGAGAAACTGAGGCAAGATAGAGATTAGAGAGTATTTAATAATTTATTTAAAAGGGAGAGATTTAAAAGGGAGAGATCCATGGTTTGGTCCCAGGGCTGAATGAGATTATCATCTCCAAGAACCCAGCCAACAATGTGAGTTCTCAATGACCTATATACACATGGCTCAGACTCAGGGGGTAGACTGAGGCAAGGGCAGAGTCAGGGTGCTGAGAGCGGAGGCTCTGGCAGGGTGGGGTGAGCCTCGGGAGATGGGGGGAGGCATCCTGGACATGGAGAGAGGCATCTTGATAAGACAGTATCTGACATTCTGATAGCTTGGGATGGGGAGAGACATTCTGATATTCTAAAACATAAGATCTTTTATCCTTATCAAATTTTCTGATTAGGAGGGGGGTGGTTTCACAGGACAATTATAAACTGAGGCAGAATACTTAGGGAAACTGAGGCAGGACTGGGTCAGGATAATTCGGGAAACTGAGTCAGGACAATAAAAGAGAACTGTGGCATTACACTCTTAGCTGTCCAAATAATTTTTTTTAAGAAACAGATCTGACCAAATCACTCCTATCCTCAAAAATCTTCATTATCCCTTCTAAGATAAAATTCATACTCCTCAGCTTGATATTTGAAGCATTCTATCTCCTGTCCACCTTTCCAAGTTTGTTTCATTTTACCTTCCTACCCACACCTCCAACTCTATATTGCCAGAAAAATTAACTTGTTATTTTCTGAACTAGTTTCCTGTCCTGTTTCTGTGCCATTGAAAAGCTCTCCTACACACCTGGAATGCACTCTTTCCTTGTCTCTACTTCTCTCTCTCTATCTTTTTTTTCCCCTGAGGCAATTGGGGTTAAGTGACTTGCCCAGGGTCATACAGCTAGGAAGTGTTAAGTGTCTGAAGCCAGATTTGAAGTCCTGCTGACTTCAGGGCTGATGCTCTATTCACTGCACCACCTACCTGCCCCTTGCCTCTACTTCCTAGTTTCTCTAGCTTCCTTAAAGACTCAGTTCAATTGATATGTCTTTTTTGAAGTCTTGCCCAACCCACCAATTGTTTCCCTTTTCTCCCTTCTCATTATCTGTTATTTATTTATTTATTTATGTTTTACATGGAGTATCCTCTAGTAGAATGTCAGCTACTTAAGGGTAGGGGTTATTTCATGTTTATCTTTGTGTCCCCAGTGCCTAAATCAGTATCTTGTACATAAAGGGTGCTTAATAGATATGTATTAAGTTGAATCTGTTGATCTCTGGGTTTAACCTTAAGATAGCTTCCTGATTACTGATTAATTGCTATCAGTCCCCATTTCTTTAGGCTAGTTGACTCCTTTGCCTCAAAAATCACTCATAGATTTTAAAAAAGAGAGAGACTTTGCCCATCCAATATCACCAATACTGCCAGGAAATAAGAACAAAACATAGTCTGGTGAGCTAGACACCGTTTCCCACAAAATTCCAGAATAGATTATTAAAGGAATGGTTGGTGGGTAGGAAAAAAGTGATCACTCTAAACCAGCCTGAGTTTATTGAGATCAATTTTCACCAAACTAATCTAATTTCCATTATTTTTAATAGTCTAGGATATCAGGAGGATGCTGTGAATAAAATATTCTCAGATTTTAACAAGGCATTTGACATTGTTCCACAATATTCTTGAAGGGAAAAAATTGAATATGGTAGTATTCATTGTGTAATTACACCAACAAGTAAATTTGGTACTGGTTGACTAATTAGAGCCAAAGACTTGGTTAATGGATCATTGTCTATTTGGAGTGAGTTCTGGAGAAGAACGCTACAGGACTCTGTTCTTATTCTATTCTAGCCATTTTTTAAAAATGACTTATGTGAAAGCCTATCTATCATGTTGACAAGCTATACATGCATAGAAGAGGGTTATGGTAGGTGACAGTACCATAGGTGATAGAAAGGAATACAAGGATGCATTGAGGGAAAATGGGCATATTTGGTTTGGCAGAATTTGAAACAGCTGGTTTCAAATCCTTGAAGGATCATGGATGATGGATGACACTTGTACCTGTCCCTAAAAGGCAGAACTTATAGTAGGGACCAGAAATTATGGAAAAGCAGATTTAGTCAGTATAAGAAAACTTCCTAATGATAAGTTGTCCAAAAATTAAATGGCATTTTTGACTGTTAGTAAGTTTCCCATCACTTGAAGTAGTCAGATGAAGGCCAGATGACCATTTTTAGGGATAATATAAGGAACATTCATATTTTGGGTCCAGGAATTGGACAACATGACTTCTGATGTTTTTTCCAACTCTGAAATTCTTGGATTCTGTAACTTTTAAGCTATTCTTTCATTAAATTCAACATATATTCAACTAAAATTCAATAAGCCCTACTATTTCTAGATCATTACTACATAATGAGGGAGATAAAAAGCTTAAGTAAAACATGATCCTGACCTTTATGTATCATGACCCCATAGGGTGGTAGGACAATGAGACTCATAAGTATCCTTATCCCAAATTCTACGCCTACCAATGAATCAATTTCCCAAAGTTAAGGAGGGTACACCTCACCCCTAAGCATCTAGAATTACCAGAAGGGACCAAGGTGATTCCCTAGTGTAATTGGCTTGAGTCTCCATCAGTGTACTTCTCATTCAAAGATTATCAGCTGAGAATCAATTTAGCCAGCCTTAAGTAAATTTCATAAAGAAGTACTTTACTAAGATGTTACAATAAGAATATTTGGTACAATATATTGGATTACTTGCCCTCTAGGGGAGGGGGTTGGGGGAAGGAAGGGAAAAATTTGGAACACAAGTTTTTGCAAGGGTGAATTTTGAAAATTATCTATGCTTATGTTTTGAAAATGAAAAGCTTTAATTTTTAAAAAAAATAATATTTGGTACAAAACATCCCCCTAAATATTTTGTCACATTCTCTCTCAAGTATACACACAGTGCAAGTGAAATCAAACTTTCAAAAAAAATTATTTTTATTTTTTTTAATCAGGAAAATCCCATTTTTTCCTTTCCCCACCCAACTGAAAAGAACAACAACAACAATAAAAACCTATTACCAACATATATAGTAAGACACAACAAATTTTTGT
Organism: Sarcophilus harrisii; assembly: GCF_902635505.1. NCBI lineage: Eukaryota > Metazoa > Chordata > Mammalia > Dasyuromorphia > Dasyuridae > Sarcophilus > Sarcophilus harrisii. The sequence continues at coordinate 172,606,112 of NC_045426.1, read as the reverse complement.
GTTGACCATGTCTATATCTATCTATGGATAGATTAAAAAAATAAATATATAGATATCCTCAGAAGTCCAGTGAAAGGGATCTTTCATTTGCTAGTCTCAGGGACTATTTTGAGGGTTCTTTTGTGATACAAATCCCAACTAGTTCTACCCAGCTAAGACTCAGAAGGACTCAGAAAAATTATATACATATATCATCTCATTATCAGAAGGTGAGTAGAATGTTTTATCATGACTCCTCTAGAACAGTGATGGATCATTATACTAATCAGAGTTCCTAAATCTTTCAAAGGTGTTTGTCTTTATTGTTATTGTATAAATTGTTTTCCTGGTTTTATTCACTTCATTCTATATCAGTTCATAGAAGTTTTCCTAGGTTTCTTTAACACCATCCCCCTTATCATTTCTTACAGCACAATTGTATTGTATCATATTTATATACCATAATTTGTTCATCCATCCCCTAATCCCCACACTCTCAGATCCCCATTCTTTGCAGTTCAAAACAAACTATAAATATTTTTGGTACATCTTAGTTGAAGTTTGTCTTGCTTAGGACTATACAATTCACATTAGAGGAAACTGCTCTCCGAAAGCAATTGCTGGAGGTTCCAAAGAATTAATACCATGTGTGCTTTATGAAATAATGTTATTTTGTATTTAGGTAGCACGCCTCAAGTAAAAGCACTTCCTAAATTACATTTGAATCAGAATTTTAGAGCAGGAAGAAAAATCTTAAGGCCCAGAGTGGTTAAATGACCTACTTCAGGTCACATATTTAGCTAGCAACAGAACTGAAAATACAACCTAGGTCTTCTGAAACTGTGCCCAGTGCCACCTTACCTCTTTTTCTTAGTGGGGTTTCACCATGAAAATATAGTGAGATAGAGGATACTAGCTAAGTGACATCCCAAACAGATCAGGTATAATTTGGGGTTAGAACCAGGGGGGATAATGATTAAAAAAAAAATCAAGAATTGAATTATTAAGATGCCATATTCCCCAGATAATCAAACTTTCCCATTCACTTTGTTCCAAATAATCAATGGCCCCATCTCAAGCTAAAAATTTTTCATATTTATATTTATGTATCCTAGTAACCAAAGCTTTTTTATTTTCTGTTATAAAACTGTTATTTAGTCATTTTCAGTCATGGCCAACTCTTTGTGACACCATTTTGGGGGATTTGTTGGTAAAGATATTTGAATAGTTTGTAATTTCCTTCTCCACCTCATTCTGCATATGGGGAAACTGAGGTAAACATAGTTAAGTGACTTGCCTAGGGTCACAAAGCTAGTAAGTGTTTGAGACTGGATTTGAACTCAGGTTCAGGTTGACTCCAATGCCAGCAATCTACCATTGCATCATTTAGCTGCTCCAAATACAAAACTAAGTTGAATTAAAGCAGCTTCATATCAGGCCACAAACCTTAAAGGCTTCTGAAAGACTAATTTTCTACTAAAGGAAATAGTCTCATTGATTATTTGGTCAATAAATATCCTTTTATCACATAAGATCTACAAAGATGCTAATCTGAGTTATAAAATTAAAATCTCCTCCATAGTTTAATTTCAAGGAATTTTCATATTTTTGGATGAAAGGCATATTTTGGCTGCTTAGATACAAGAATCAACCAAAGTGTGAGCAACCAAGAGTAAGGTGTTGACCTAGTCAATCAAGACTTAAACAAGATATGTGAATCAATGCCTCATTGGATCCTTTATAAATGTATTTCTGAAATACAACAATGCTGGTAGACATGTAATTCTGTTATGAAAATAATATTCTGAAAACAGCAGATTGTGAATGATTCATTGAAAGATAAGAACTGGAGTGGAGGAGCTTTCATATCCAGTCATCTTTGTTAATTCTTCTTCATCAGAAACCAAAAGTAATGTGATCCTTATTGTGTCAATTCCACCAATAAAGTAAGGAAAACAAGTCAATCCATGCTTATAGATCAAATTTTCTTGGCTGCATAGGAACAGACTAAATGACATAAACCTAATTCCTTTGTGAATTTTTCAGGCTATTAAATACTGTTAGTGTCTAGAAATATTCTAAAGGATCTTAGAGATTATCTTGACTATCCCCTTCAAAGGGCCAGAATCAGAGTGAGGCTTGTCCTAGATCACACAACTAGTAAGGGACAAAGCCAGCCCTGGAGTCCTTTCATTCCTGTCCATTAGACTACAACTTTTTTTTTTTAAACAGAAATATTTGTATTTATTTTTTATTGAAGTTTTTTATTTTCAAAACATATGCAAAGATAATTTTTCAACATTGATCCTTGCAAAACCTTGTGTTCCAATTTTCTCCTCCTTTCTCCCCACCCTCTCCCCTAGATGACAAGTAATCCAATATATGTTAAACATGGTAAAAAAAATATGTAAATAGAATATAGACATGCATACTTGTACAATTATCTTGCTGCACAAGAAAAATCTGATCAAAAAGGAAGAAAAATGAGAAAGAAAATAAAATCCAAGTAAGCAACAACAAAAGAAGTAAAAATGCTATGTTGTGATCCACACTCAGTTCCCACAGGCTGATGGCTCTCTCCATTATAAGACCATTGGAACTGATCTGAATTATCTCATTGCTGAGAAGAGCCATGTCCATCAGAATTGATCATCATATAATCTTGCTGTCCAACGTTATTTTACGGAAATTTCTTCTTCTTATTATTACTACCTAGGAATCCAATAAACTTATAAATTATTATTACCTAGAAATCTAATGAGGGCAGCTCATATCTAGTGAGGTGGATAATGGCACTAGATCTGGAGTCAGAAAAACCAAAAAACCATAGTTCAAATATGAGCTCAGAATACTTACTAGTTCTGTGACTTTGATTAAGTTATTTAACCCTGCCTCAGTCTCTCCATCTACAAAACAAGCTAGAAAAGTAAATAATAAACCACTCCACTATTTTTGTCAAGAAACTCCAAATGAGGTCATGGAGAGTCAGACTCAGTTATTCACAGAGAGAAACAACATAGAGAGAAAATCTTTATTCTGCAAGGAGGTAGCTCCCCCATGGCTGCAGGAGCAGGAGGAATGATGGTAGAGAAATAGGTGAAAAGGAATTGCAAAAGTGAGGGAATATGATGGAATGGAGCATAACTACCTAGGCTTTACCAGGGTGTTGGAAATCTTTGTCCATTTGAGCAAACTGGACATCAGTGACCATATAGGGAGGCAAATGCAAGTGTTAATGAATTGTATCCAAACCCCCAAATCCAAGCAGCTGGTAGGATACTCCTTCATTCCATTTTCTTTCCCCTTTTCCCACTCCATGGAGAGAGAATTGAGCCTGAAGCTTCCTGTTTTTCTTCAATTTTCTTATGGTTACAATAGTTTGAAAAGCCTGCTTTCCTCTAAATAAATGATGGGGTCAATTCCAGTTGTTCTCTGTGTATATCTTTAAGAACCATGTCAAATATACAGGTGGTATAAGCTCTGGGGGGTTAGTTTACAGGACATAAATAGTTAGAACTCTCCCTTTCCAGCTTGGTGGCTTAGATGCCACCTGGGAGCACTTCAAATGATATTGACTTTATTTATATTTTGCTAATAACCCGATAAATCTCCTAACAAGGCAGAGACCCTTGAAAATGGCTTTTATTTTCTGCCTCTGGATAGAAATGAGACTATTGTGTTGTAATCCCAGTGAGTAGCCCCTGGGGCTAAGTTTTTTTCTGCTCCAGACCCATGTAAGGGAAAGGGGGCAATCAGAGCAAGAGGGAGTAGCTAAAAAAGGTCCTGTTCTCATGCCCTCAGCAGCCCTGGTGGACAGAGATAAACACAATTTAGGAGAATCTTGTCTCCATCTCACTCCTGAAAGGTTAGGGAGTGAGAAAAGCCCAGTCAATCAAAAACAAGACTTTAAAATACTGTCATAACTACATGAAAATAGCTAAGAGAAAAAAAAGGAAATCTTTGACTTGAAATCTCTATTTGATTGAATGGAACAGGGGAAAAGGAAAGAAAGTGGGACAGAGAAGGAGTGTCATTACCAATTACCAGGATTTAAAAATCAGAAATAGTTCATTAATATTTGAGATCCCCTCATCTTTTTACTGCTGTCCATCTCCTTGGTGGAGGATGCTTCTGCCATGTTGGTAAAGCCTTTGTATGCTTAGTCCCATCACACTGAGGCTGAGCACCCTCTCAGCCACTTCTCTCTGTCATTTCTCTGTTCTCTTTCAGCTGCTGTCAGAGCAGAGTTTGGAGGGTTGAGATGGGGAGCAAAGCGCAGATGTTTCCCTTCTATTTTTGTCCATTTCTTCCAGCCCTCAATCTCCCATACTTCAGGTTTCCCTGAATTTTGCATCCCTTCAAATTCTGTAAATTCTTCCTTTGTTTTTTTTTTTTTTTTAATTCAGACTAAAAAGACTGTTTTTTAAACCACTGTATTACAAATCCCATAATGTTTGGCTATTATTCAAACTATTTGCAGCCTAAGGTCTTTGCAGCACAGGTTGGGGTGTTATTTGCTTAGAGTAATGTGGACACACATGAATGTAACCATTTGAGAGCTCTCTCTCTTTGTTTTTAAAATATACACTAAAGCCAGCTTTCCTCAAGTACATCCTATTTCCATTTCCTTACATCTCTGTTCATCCTTTGAAGTAGAGTCAAAGGATTGCCTCCACATTTGTTGGGAAGTTATGCTTTCACAACTGCATTAATATAAGAAACCTTAGTATGAAAGCCAATAAAATCTAACCATTCCAAGACCATGTTTTACAAAACTGAAATCAGGGTAGCAGTTAGACAAAAAGTGAACAGATTTACTAGCATAGCTCTAATAATTTTTTCATCAGTAATGAGAGTGGAGCCTTTATATTTGTTCTCTAACTCCTCAATACCAGATATGCCATATAAGGATGTGGAGATGGTACTAAAAAGGATGAAACCAGAACAAACTGGATAAGAGCAAGACTATCCAGAAGGAATCCATGATGCGGGAGGCTTTGGTAAGCACTGAAGAACTAACAATGAAGATGCTTTGAAGGAGGAAAAGATATTAAACAAATGGGCAAAAAAATCATAGACGTTATTATTATAAAATTTTAAAAAGAGGCCAAGAAAAACTCAGTAATTACTGATTCATGCACCAATTTTCTCATCTTTACAAATTTTTTAATGAAATGCATGTATTGAAAATACACAAGATATGAGAAGGGAATAGGAAACTTCCCACAAAAAGATATTTAGCAGTTCTTATCTTCACTGTCACATACTTGATTAAAAAGTATAGAGAATCAAAGATCTTGCTATGCTTATTGTTTATTGATAATAATAAAAAATACATTTGCAAATCCTTGAGAGCTTCCTTTCAGCAAGCATCTTTCATGCCTATAGTATGGATTTACAAGATAACTTTGTTTATCAACTCACCAATTTGTATTAAATAAACCATAAAACTGGGGAAATATATGCTCAGTAAAGGTGTTGGCCATTGTCATGGGGGAACCTGTGTGGAGTCCAAATGAAAGAGAGATCCTTATAGAAATCCTTCAGATTTCAGATGTGATTTCAGATGATATTGAGCTTGTTACTACAAACCCCAGAATTCTAAAAGGGCCTCCTCCTCCTCGGTGAGAAAAATAAACACTAGGCATGTATTGGTAAATGTTTAACAACCATTTCCCCAAGGAAAAAAATATTCTGGTCATACTTTTAACTCTAATTTATATCATTACCATTTTCTCTATCACTTTTTAAAGTCTAAAGCATCAGCAAAACAATAATTCAAACATTTTCCAATTTCCAAGGTATAAATGCTCCTATTAAAAATTTAAGGATAGGTTCTCTTATAAGCTAATTCAAGCTCCCTCCACTACACTACTAAACTAAGCTCACAAGAGATCAGCCTAACAATCCAAAAGGGAAAAATTATATGTATGAACAATGACTTATTCAGATGATGGAATACAGTTGAATGGGCATGACATCGAGTGAGTCCATGAGCATAAATATCTTGGCCAGATATTACAGATGACAGTGAACTGGGCCCAAAATTAAATGGGAGTAGAGAGGGGGATTAATGATATTTGGAAAGTTATGCAGAAAGCTCATTGTTCCCACGTTCCCCCAAAAGAAAGACCCAATTTTTTAAATACCAAAATTCTTCTGGTGATACTATATAATTGTGACTCATGCAACACTATAATCTCTAAAGAATAAAACTATGGGTGAACCAAAAGGATGTTTGTAGGGATATAAATAGTCTATAGGATATTGCAAATGATGATTTACATGCAAAACTTGCTATAAAAGATTTTATCTACAAAATATGTGGTCAAAAGGAAGTGGATTAGTCATCCAATTAAAGAGAGGTACATCAGAAGAATGGCCCTAATGTTACCCAGCACCACAATAAAAGACTCAGAGGGAGGCTACCAGTGCTGTGGAGAGATATTGTTTAAAGAAATTATGGGAGCATATAGTAACCTAGGATGAGAAGGTGTGAATGTATAACAACATGCATTGGTGGAAGAAATGCTTGCTTTAATGAAATTATGGATGATGAACTATTGAAGTAAATATAAGATAGTGCATTAATGATGATGAAGAGGATATAGATGAGCATTTAACAATTTATACAGTTTTCCATTAGTCATAGTAATGGGGAATAGGGACACTTTGGTTGAATTAAATCCAATGTGCTTCCAAATGATAACTTTAAAAAAGTTAAAATGTTTTTATTGATAGATTTTATTTTTTATTGTTTTACATAGGATCACAGACCTAGAACTGTAAGGGAGTCAAAGGCGATTTAGTACAATTCCTTAATTTTACACATAAGAAAACTGAGATGAGTAGTAACTCACTCAAGATCACACATTTGAGAGCATCCGAAAGGATTTAAACCCAAGTTCTTTGATTCCAGAGTTAGCACTCTTTCCCTACAAGAACACAAGAGACATTACCTAACCATTACTCAAATAAAATCTTCTAAAGTACATCCCTTCAAGTCAAGCAAAGTTGGCTAAATAGACCATTGGTTGTTAAAAAAATTTTTTTTTGACTCATGGATACATTTTGCCAATCTGGTGGAGTCCTTCTAGGGATAATGTTTTTAAAATACATTAAATACAGTTTACATACAGTAAAATACATAGGATTATGAAGAAAATTAATTATGTTGAGATACCGTTATTAAAATATTCTTTTAAAAAAATTCACAGGCCCCATGTTAAGAATTCATGTTAGACTAGTCTTAACTTAGAATAAAAACAGTAAAATAATAACTTATATGGAGGCTAAATTCTAAACTCACATTAAAAAATTGAGTTTACTAATGAATGTACTTTTAAAATATTCATGTGTTATATCCTGCATGTAGTTAGGCATATCGTCACTGTAATATACTCCCAGGTGATGCTTTGAATAGTTCCATATCTACTGTATGTGTCATTAAAGTGCATTTCTTTTAATTCAGTTTCAATAGTACCAAAGATTGGTTACCTAGATACCAAGAAAAGCACTCTTCTTTTAAAGAGCTGATGCTCATATTTATAATATATAGTTAGAAGTTTTAGACTTGCTCTAGCAGATCTTTGCAAGGCACTACAAAGAATTTGGGCCCAGGGGAGTTCCAAAGTCCATAGGTATGGGACTCTCTCCTTGTTGCTGGAGATCAATGCCTTGTGCCTGCCTGAGGGGCAGGGCAGAGTCAACAAGACTAAGAAAGAAAGTCCTAATCTCTTCAGGTCTTTTCAGTATCTTCAAATTTCTTTAGTCTCTTTGGACTTTGAGCACTTCTGACTTCCAACTTTGAGTGAGAAGATGTATGATACCAAGCCTGTTTCAGGTTGATGAAAGGAAATTAAGACTCTGGGAAGAAATGAACAAGAGAGGAGCCAGTAGTCTCCATCAAGTCTCTGTCTCTAGCTTTCTACCCCAGAGATATTGGGGAGTTTTCCCTTGGGTAACATCTAGGACTTTCCCATGGTCAAGCTGAGTTACTTTGCTTCCAACAGGAATGTCCCTTATTGTTTATTATCTGGTTTTTATTCTCCTAAGTATACTTTCTCTGATTTCTATTTTGCTTTTGACTTGGAAAAAATGTATTTCTTTGCTAAATTTTTGATTGTGCTCAAAATTATCCTTGAAGATCCTTTAAATCAACCCCAAAGTATTATATAGTATTTTTAATGTTATAACTGTTACAAAGGAGCTATGGTCTCTTTAAAAAAAAAAGGAAGTCTATATCAGTGAGCTGATGAATCTGAAATGGTTGCTATGGAGACTATCAAAGCAAATTTATACTTCACTGTACCCAGCTAAGCTATTGATCAGGAGAAAGACAGAACTGAGAATCCTACTCATATAGAAGGAAAGAAAATCACATAGTCTTAGCTGACAGGAAAACTGGTGATTAAAAGGGGAAAATGTCCTTGAAAGAATTTCTCATGTAAGGGTGATATGTTGAAGGATAATCATATCACCACATCCCTGTTGTTTCTTCTTCTTGCTCCTCCAGGATATAAGGGAAGTCTGGCTGGCCAGAGATGCTAGAAAAACCAACTTAAGCTCTCCTCATTAGTTCTACCAACCTAGGCAGAATAAGCATATTGTGGACTTATGAAGAGGAGATTGTAAAATCATACACAGTTCTAGGAGATACTTACACTGAGAGAGCCATGTGGGACCAATTGAATTGCATTCATGTCTCCCATTTACCCACTGGATGGAGAATGGAATGGCAGATGGAATAACCCGTCTTATTTAAATTGACCTCTGCCTTCCTGTGTCTCTCTGTCTCTGTCTCTGTTTGTCTCTCTTACACACACACACACACACACACACACACACACACACACAAAATCTTCTCCCTCCGGCTTTCTCACTTCCCCTCTCTCTTTTGCTACGCATAAGTAAAAGACACATAAGATATAACTCTATTATTATACCATTTTCCACTTTGGTAGTTTACTATTCATTAATATAAAGGAAGGAAATGAGCTTTGAATTTGACAATTTGGTCCTCACATTGTCTGCCAAAACAAATTCAAAAACTGGATTTAATTTTGATTTGTATTAAAGCTAAGTAGATAAGCTTACCATTTGGATCTCTACTTTCTTTCCTTCCACAGAGATACAAAATAAATGTTGCAAGGCAGCTAAGAGAAAGGAAAAGTGGATGGAAGAAAGCTATTTAATTTGAGAACCCAATAGTAATTAAGAAAAGCTGCAGGAGGGGGTTGCAGAGGATGGATATATTATCAACCATAAGAACTTAATAACCATGGTGGGTTTATTACTTCTGTCCCCCTACCCACATGAACATCTATATTGCAAGTGACATTCATTTGACAATATGGCTTTGGATCAACACATGCTCCAAGCAGCTAAAAGATCTCCATTTGTTGTTTACACCTAGGGATGAAGTAGTAGCATTAAGTGAAATAATAACAACAGCGAGAACCTATTGCTGCTCTTATGATTATAAAGAGAGAATGACAAGGGGAGAGAGAGAAAAGTCTATATGGCATTATTTTTGGTTGTTGGAAATGAGCCTAAATTAAAGAATAAGAAACCCTTTTCAAAAGCATTTTCAAATTTTTCAAATTTCAATCAATCTTTCAAATTTGCAATTTGCAATCTTAATATGGAAATCGACAACCTGTCTGGGCTTTCATTTCCAAATATCCAAATTAGGAAGAATTGTTTTAGCCTATTTAAAAATTAATTTGAAATCTTAAATTTTTAAAATTTTAACCAATTAAAATTTTAAAATTCTAATCATCACAGCAAATAAATGTTTTACATTTATCAAATGTTATTACACATAGTTAATGATTGATAATATATTCTCTCATGCCCTTCCTTTACCATTCTCAATCCATGAATCTTCATTGCTAGGTAACATTCACCATCCAGATTCTCTCTTTTTCTCTGGGGTTGCTAAGTATTTGGTAAAGAAAGAATGGAATTGATCTGGCATACAATTTCAGCTGGGCTCTTGCTCCTATTTGAAAATTCTTCTGCTTTATCCTTATCAACTCTCTTTCTCAATCAACAAACTTTTATTAAGTACTATATGTGTGCAGGGGCATACGTACACATTTATTTATACTTGGCACTGTACTAAGGGATGAGAAGAAAAAGAAAAACCTAAAATGGTCTCCGTTCTCAAAGAGTTTACATTCCAATAGGGGAGATGATATGTCCATAAGTATATAATATATCCACAATATACATTTAAAATAGATATAAAATAACATTGGAGTGATAGCTAGTTGTCTGAGGAAAACTTCATGCAGAAGGTTTTAACTGAGTTAAATCTTGAAGGAAGCCAAGATTTTAAGAGGTGGGATGAAGAGTAAGAGTATTACAAACATGGAGAGAAACAAGGGACAAAAGAGATGAAATGTTATGCATGAGAAGCAGTCAATAGGACAATATGGCTGGACTATGGACTGTGAAAATGGAGCAATAAAGAATGAGAAGCAGAAAAAGACCAGGTAATAAGATCTGAAAGACAAGAGGAGATTAGGGATGATCCTAGACTAGTTTTAACAGCATAAAAACAGAATGAAAGCACCACACCTTTAACCATTCATCTGTCTCTTCACCAGCTGCTCATTCTTTTCCTGTATGTTCTCCAAAAGTCTGTCTAGGTCCCTCTTACCATTTCTTTCCAATTTTACTTTTTTATTCTCATTCTCTTCCCGTACGAGAGCTACTATCTCAATGCAATCTATTTTCTCTCTTCTGGGCTCTAAATTCACATTTTCAAATTCATATAAGACATTTCCATGAGATTGAGCTCTAGAATCTCAAACTCATGATATCCAAGACTGAACCCACAAGCTCTGTCCCACTTCTCCCAATTTGACCCAATTTTTGTGTTTGCATCACCATTCATGTCTGTCATGTTTGTAACTTTGGGGCTATTTTTACCTTTTCCTTCTCCTTCTTCTCTTATATTTAGCCATTGATTAAACTGTTGCTTCTACCTTTAAACATCTTTCCTTTATGACCCTTTTCTACCCACTGCTACTTCCAGCACAGATTCTTCCTATTACCTCCCAGGATATGGAATAGCCTCCTCACAGGTTTTCTTGCCTTTTACTCTCTCCCACAACACATCTTTTGTAATACTAAAAGAACAATCTTTCTTTTTCTCAAAAATCTTATATTTCAGTGTAAAAAATCATTAATGGCTCCTTGAAGAAAGTTCAAACTCTTCTGCCTGGCATTCAAGATCCTCCAGTATCTGATACCACTCTATCTTTGCAGTTTTATATCATATTCTTGCCTTCAGTGCCTTCTATTCTCTAGTCAAAGTGGACTATGTTGTTCCTTAGTTGCTTCAATCATGTCCAACTCTTCATTATCCTTTAAGGATTTTCTTGGCAAAGATATTGGTGTGGTTTGCTATTTCCTTCTCCAAATGAGGAATGGAGGGACATAGGATTGAGTGACTTGACCAGGATGACCTGGCTACTAAGTGTCAGTGACCAGATTTGAATTCAGGTCTTTCTGACTCCAAGTCTGGGGCTCTATCCACTATATCACCTAGTTACTCCAAAGTGGACTATACCTTGGGATTGCCCCATTTAAAAGGCAAAAGTTCAGTAGAAAATGAATTATCTAGCTTCTCACAATTATTTAGTTAAATAGGAGTTGGAGTTGAGGCACCTTAGTCCTTGTCTCACCCACTATAATATCCCTTCTCTGTAAACTTTCACTAATCCAGGTTTTGTCTCTCTATTCTGAAGGCAACACAAGCTTTCAGAGTTCTTCAGCTCTCAGATCCATAATTTCCTGAGGTTCCCATTCCCAGGTTGCTGGGATTCCACACCTGACTCAGTCTTACTAAATATCTCTTCCTCGGGTTCAGACTCTTCCTCATCACTTAATTTTACCAAAGATAAAGCAAACCTTTAAAGATAAAGTAAAGCTTTAAGAGACCATCCCATGTCTTGATGCTGATAATAGTACCTGGCATTAGGTCCCTAGTTGTTTTCTCTGTAGAATATGTTTGAGATAAGAATAGAATGTAAACTTCTTGATGTCAGGGGTTATTTTGCTTTTGTTTTTGAATCCCCAATATCACTGTCACAAAGTAAATAGTTTAAAAATGTTTGTTGAATTTGAAGTAGAAAAGAGGTTTTCTTTCTCTTTGGTAGAATTAGATTAGAAGGAAGAGTCTGGGACAAAGGAAGAGATAATATTTGGTGGGCCTGAGTCAGTGAAGGTGAGTGAGAGTGGATCTACATGTAGAACCCTGAAACCCTTGAAACCTGAACCAGAATTCAGGTGAGATTGAGAGCAGTGATTTAGAAAGAGGGGCTATAACATCTCCACGTGCTCTATATTCTTTTGTCTATCCTTTTGCTAGAAGTTATTCCTAAACCTAGAGTATCCCCATCTCTTTCTTTACCCGAATTCCTACTCATCCTTTAAGGGACAACTCAAAGGCTACCTCTTCTAAGACTTCCTTATTTCCATTGTAGATGGTGACTTTCTTCCTCACCTGGCAAATAGATTTTCATTTTGTAAATCTTTATACCTACTACCATATAATGGTGTAAATTAGAGTAATCTGTGATTGAGTCAACACAATCCTTCATTTTTCCTCCCTGTCACCTCTCTTTAGGAATGAATTTCGGAACCTGGCAGTTCACTAATGATAACAAAACTTTTTAAATGGTAATAAGAAACATTCATTTCTAGAACTCCTTGGCACTCATCTAAACTTTGTGTGGAGAGGCAGAGGATAGGCACCAACCCAGCTGAACTCTCCCAAAATTCCCCTCCAACAATTTTAAAATAACTTCTATCAAATTGTGGAACAGCAGAGCCAACAAAATATCAGAGTGAAACATTTTTCCAGAAGATCAGCAATTTGTGACACTGAGGTTGGGACCCTCCCAGAGCTCCCAGAACAAGATAACATTAAAAGTTGAGGATCTAGAGGTGGTTGTGATGGTAACACCATCTTTGGGGGCTCTCAGCACAGATATGGTAAGGGGATTAGACAACTGGTCAGAAAGAGATTACAAGGGACCCTTTGGAAGCAATAAAATAGGAAAACATTTTTACATTTAAGGAAATTCACTGGAAAAAAAATGATTCCTTAAAAATTAGAATTGGGCAAGTGAAAACCAATGACTTCATGAAGCATAAAGAAACTATAAAACAAATTCAAAAGAATGAAAAAATAGAAAAAAAATGTGAAATATTTCACTGGAAAAACAAGAAATCTAAAAAATAGATCAAAGAGAGATAATTTAAGAATTATTGGATTAACTGAAATCCATGATCAAAAAATTAATCTGCTCTTTATTGTTTAAATAATTATATTTTTAAAATTGCCCCAAATATTTTACCTTCAAGTAAAACAGAAATTGAAAGAATCTACCAATCATTTCCTGAAAGGGATTGCCAAATGGAAACTCTCAGGAATATTATGGGCAAATTCCAAAACTGTCATATCAAAGGGAATATATTGAAAATAGTAAGAATAAAACAATTAAAATGTCATGAAACCACACTCAGGATCACACAAGACTTGTCAGCTTTCATGTTAAGAAGTGGAGGGTTTGGAATATGATATTCCAAGAATCAAAGGAACTAGGTTTACAACCAAGAATAACCTACTCAGAAAAAAATAGTATAATCCTTTGCAGTGGAGGGAAGGAAGGAAGAAGAATGGACATTTAATAAACTAGAGGACTTTGAAACATTCCTTATGAAAAGACCAAAGATAGAAAACTTGTCATTTAAACAGAAGACCAAGGGAAGCATAAAAAGGTAAATATGAAAAAGTAATCACAAAGACTCAATAAAGTTAAACTGTTTACATTTTTATATAGAAAATTGATACCTGTAATTCCTAAGAACTTTGTCATTAGTAGGGCTGTTAGAAGAGTCTGTTTAGTCAAAGGGTATAAGTGTGAGTCAACTATTTTGGGATGATCTCAAAAAAAAAAAAAAAAATGAAGGGTAAGAAAGATGAATGTCCTGGGAGGAGGGGAAGAGGAGAGGGAGAATAGGCAAAATATTCTTACATAAAAGAGACACACAAAGAAGAACTTTTATGATGAAGAGGAAAATGGGACTTAGTGGTGGCAGGCAATGCTTGAGTCTTACTCTCGGTGGAATTGGTTCAAAGAGGGAAGAAAAAAAATATATATACTCAATTGGATATAGAAATGTGTCTTAACCAATAAAGAAATAGGAGAAGTAGGGGATAAGATAAAGGAGGAGATGATAAAAGGAAGTGCAAATTAAGGGAGAGGTGTTCTGAAGCAAAACTAAATTTGCGGGCAAAAAAAAGTAAAAAGAGAGAAAGATTAATGGAAGAAAATAGAATGGAGGAAAATATATAATAATCATAATTCTGAATGTGAATGGGATGAGCTTACTCATAAAATGAAAGTGGATAGCAGAAAAGATTAGAAACCAGAATCCAACAATATGTCATATATGAGACACACTTAAAACAGAGTCTGTTAAAGAATAAAGAAATAAAATATATAAAATAAATAAAAATAAAGAATTAGAAAGAATCTATTATACTTCATTTGAAGTTAAAAAGGCAGAGGTATATGTCATGATTTCAGATAATGCAAAAGCAAAAATAGTACTAATTAAAAAATAGGAAAACTACATTTTGCTAAAGATATAGACAATGAAGTAATATAAAAATATATTTATAGCAAGTTTCTCTGATAAAGGCCTCATTTCTCAAGGCCTTCTTGAAATGTTTCTCAAATATTTAGAAAATTGAGTCAAATTATAAAAATAGGAGCCATTCCCCAATTGATAAATGGTCAAAGTATATGTATAGGTCTTTTTTTCATTTACTACTTTGTTTTCCCCCAGTTACATGTAAAAGCAATTCTTAGTATTCATTTTTAAAATTTTAAAACTAAAAATTCCAGATTCTCTCATGTTGTGAAAGAAAACATAGACCAAAAAAAAATCCTTAAAAAAAATAGAGTTTAAAAAGTATGCTTCAATTGGCATTCATACCCATCAGTTCTTTCTCTGGGTTTGGATATTATTTTTCATCATAAATTCTGAGAAAATTTATGTCATTCATAGCTGCTCATCTTGCAATATTGCTGTCACTTTGTACATAGTAAATTTCAGTTTGTATCAGCTTATGGAAGCCTTCCCAAATTTTTCTGAGAGCATCCTGCTCATCATTTCTTATAGCACGATAGTTTTCCATGATAATCACAAACCACAGTTTATTCAGCCATTTCCCTATTGATAGGCATCCCCTCAATTTTCAGTTCTTTGTTCCCAGAAAAGAGTTGCTATAAATATTTTTATACATATAGGAACTTTTCCTTATAGGTAAATTTCAAAAGAAGAAATCAAAGCTTTCTGTAGTAATATGAAAAAAAATACTCTACTCACTATTGATTAGAGAAATGCAATTAAAAAAACTCTGAGGTACCATCTCACAACTATTAAAAATGACAAATGCTAAAAGGGATAAGGGAAATTAGGTACATTAATAAACTGTTGTGAACTAATTTAACCATTCTGGAGAATAATACCAAACGACTATAAAATGATTTTTTGACCCAACAATACTACTACAAGGTTTACAGTAGTTCATAGAAAAAGGAAAAAGACCTATATATACAAAAAAATTTGTAGCAACTATTTTTGCGGTAACAATTGAGGACATACTCATTAATTGGGGAATGGTTGAACAAGTTATGACATATAATTGTGATAGAGTTCTATTATATTATAAGAAATGAAGAGCAGGAGGATTTCCAAAGGAAAAAGAAGCCATGGCAAGATCTATATGAATTGATGCAAAGCGAAATAAGAACAACCAGGAGATTATTGTACACAGTAATAACATTAATGAGGATCAACTATGAAAGAATTGGCTACTCTGATCAACACAATGATTCAAGACAATTCCAAAGAACTAATTATGAAAAAATGCAATCCACTTTCAGAGAGCTAGTGTACTCTGTATGCCATTGAAGTATAATTTATTAGCTTTTTTGCATTTTATTTTTTTGCAATATGGCTAAGATAGAATTGTGTTTTGCATGATTTCACATATATAATTGACAAGTTTGCATGCCTTTTTAGTTGGTAGGAAAAGAGTGTAAGGGAAGGGAAGATTTGGAATTCAAAATTTAAAAAAAATGCTAGAAATTATTAATAAATTTTAACCAAAAAAATTAAACTTTGTATGTTCCTCAGCAAAGCATGAGAGCTTTATGCATAGTAGACCATTGATAAAAACTAGTTGTCATCTACTTCTAACAGTAATGACATAAAAAGATATTGGGATGGAGGAGTCACGTCCAGAATTAAAGTTCATTGGTTATGATACTATACCTGCTTCCTTGTTTTGAGCTATTACAAGTATATGTCCTCTCAGCACAGTGCCTGGCACGTAATAAATGCTTATTAACTGACTGCACCCCCAGGTAAATTATAAATGCTAAAGAATTCTTTCCCTCCATATGCACAAGCATCAGTAATAGAACTAAAAAGAGGGAAATGTTGCAATTAAAAGTAATTCTGATCAGAGTGGAGACTCCCAGCTTTGTGAACTCTCTTCTCATCACCCTCCCTGTTTCAGCTATCAGTCCTAACTCCTGAATAACTGCAGACTCTCAGGTTGTCCAAATGGATTTTCATTGGCTTCCCACAGCAGCCAAATTGCCAATTCTGACTGTGCTTTACAGGTGAGAGACAGAAAAATTTACAATTCAATTGTTTTGAATAGAGCAATCAAAAACTCAAGCCAATAAGTAGAAGAAACCAAAAGCAAAAGCAAAAACAAACAAAATAAACCTGTCCTTCAGTGCTACAAAAAAAAAAAAAAAAAAAAAAAAATACACCCATTTTTGGTAGGATGATACCAAAGGGATGAAAGGCTGACATGAACATAAAATACATTTTTCTATGTATGAACTTCAAAATGAAACTGCCTTTTTCTTTGTCACTTCTGCCAAAGTAGGTTTGGTAACCTAACCAATTCACTAATTGTAATAAAACTCTTTAAAAATAATGATAAGAAACACATATTTCTAGGACTTCTTGGCATTTATCATCTCTGGAATCTTCCAAATTTGTAATGTATAATACAGCACTTCTCAACCATGACAGAATACATGGTAATAGAATGTTACAGGCGAAATACAATGCACACAAGATGAATCTCAGCATGTTCTCCTTCTGTTTATTTTGGGTGAGAGTTTTATAATTTGATATTAAAATAGTGTTTTATGATTTTAATGTGGCGTAGTTGACAATGCAGAATTCTGTGATGAAAAGATAATTGCTATAACATTTAAAATATTTAATTAAGGCACTTTAAAATAATAAAAAATATTAAAGCCTGCTTTTGCATTTTCGATTTAGCATAAACTTTAATAGTCATTCTTATTCAAATGACAAGCTGTAGAATGCTTGAATATTATACCTACACCCATGAATGATTTTGAGAAACTATGAAATTATATTAAATTTGAAGAATACAGCTTAGTGAAGAAAAAAAAAAAACTAATGACTTCACAAGAGAAATATTTATTACCCTATTGTATTACATTTGTTTGTGGAATAATGGTTTCTGTGGGACCCAGTGAGATTGTTTTGATGTGTACATTTATTATATAGTTTGTAAGGGTCTGCACCTGAGGGATCTTGTTGAAAAAAGTTCTATGATCCCAGACACAATGGGGAACTCCGGCCCCTTCCTGAGAGATTTTCCTGGTAGATAGAGTCAGTGCTCTTGCCAACCTAAGAGCACCCCAACAGAGGCTACATAGAAAGGAGGAAATGTTTCAAATGTCAGCTCAACAAGGAGGTAGAGGAAACAGGATGGGCCATATTGATGTGAAGAACAAATATGCAGTTATTTTTCCAAATCTGATATGTATAAAACCTGAATGTGGATAATAATTGTTAAGTTTAC
Source organism: Sarcophilus harrisii (assembly GCF_902635505.1). Classification (NCBI taxonomy): domain Eukaryota; kingdom Metazoa; phylum Chordata; class Mammalia; order Dasyuromorphia; family Dasyuridae; genus Sarcophilus; species Sarcophilus harrisii. The sequence goes on along the minus strand of NC_045426.1, from coordinate 172,588,183 downwards.
GGATAAATACATACAGGTGAGCATATATGTATGGTATGTATGTATCTATATCTATATAAATACATGCATAAAATACACTATGTATGCATAGTTTCATATTGTATATACATATATAATGCAAAATACAATATATATATATATATACATATATATATTTACATATATATCAGAAAGAGAGCTTATTGGGAGGAATCTTAGATCCTACCTAGTCCAACCCTTTCCTTTCCTGATGAGGGAACACAGACTAATTTTATTTTCCCAGGTGCAAAATGAAATACAGGCCCTCATTCTAAAGTCAGTTTTATATGATATATGTACATGTAACTATATACATGTATATGTATGTGGTATATATATACATATACACAAGTAAACATATCTGTATGTGTATGTATGTGTATAACAGGTGGTATAGGGAGTGCTGTACCTGGAATCAGAAAGACCTGAGTTCAAATGCAGCTTCAGACATTTAATAGTTATGTGATTCTAAACAAAGTCACTTCACTCTTTTTGAACTCAGTTTCCTTATCTGTAAAATAGAAAAAAACAGCTACTTCCCAAGGTTGTAACTATAAAGTAAAAGAGTATTTGTAAAGTGTTTTCCAATCTTAAAGTTCAATTATTATGAGTTTTTTCTTCATGAAGTTCTTATCCTAAGGGTATGAAACATATATGGAACAGGTTATGTTTGGATAAATTTGGTATTTCTCTCATCTGCAAAGTACTATATTTCATTCAGCACAATGGATGACTAAAAGTTCCCTAAGGCGTAATTCTTCCTAGTCATCCTTTCATACATTACACACTGGGAACATCTGAAGAGGAGAATACTTATTTTAAAGGGGCTATATTGTGTATTTAGAACAAGGTCAAACCCCAGGGTTCCCGGAGTTTCCAAGCCCTCAGACCTTCTTCAAATTTTAGAATAATTCTGAGGTCTCTCCTCTGCCCTCTCCTCAAGAAGTTAAATTCTGAGCACTGGAGAATAGAGAAGCCACCTTGAAGGAGAGCCCCTGAGAAAGTGGTATGTCCCAGCCCTTGCTCAAAACTCCAGAAATCAAATATCCAATCTCATTCTATGATTAATCGATTAAATGAATGAACAAAAACACATTTACTAAGCAATGGCTTGTATCTTAGTCACGTAGCCCTTGTGACTCACAGTAGCTTATTTGACCTGTTCTGCAGTTTCTATCCTCATTCCCACTACCTGTGTATTTAGTGAACCCATTTCTTTCTTTTATTTTTCTAAAATTTATGCTATTCTTATTTTATGCAATAAAATAAGCATTTCTATAAAATAACATTTCCATAACATTCAGATTCCCTGAGCCATGCTTTCATGTTTTGTCCTAAAGATATTTCTTGAACCCCTGGAACATATCTTAACCTATTCTAGCAGAATTTTAAAGAATACATGTTTGTACCTATGTCACCTCCTTAGGAAATATTCGGCTTCCTTAAATTCCTATTTCCTTATTTATTTGGGGGGAAGTGAGTATGGACACCTGTTCCCCAATTATGAAGTATAATATCTGAACGACTTCTGATGACCCTTTTTCAAAAGTTACTCAGCTTGAACTGACCTAATCAAAATGACCTAGAACATTTAATATTTGAATGACTTATGCACTGTTCAGAAAAGTGTCTAATTGTTCACAAAGAAAGTTCATTTCCCTCCTTGGACCCTAATATTCTAAATTACCTTTACAGAGAAGACAAATCCCCACTTGGGATTTAGAACCCAAAGCTTTGTACATCAAAGTATCAAATAGTCCCCAAACATTGCTTGATTGGAGTGTGCTGGGAGTGTGGGTGGACAGAGCCTGGGGAGCAAGGAGATTTGATCCCCATTTCTCTGTGGAAAAAAGTGAAGGAAATACATCTGATTTCCCAGACTCCCAGACTCCCACTGAGTGCCTGGAGTACTTCTCCCTTTAGATATAGTCATGTCAAAAAGAGAGGTCTCAGAGGAAACAAAGGGAAGGCACCATATCAATATCTACTAGACCTTCCATGCAATGAAAAATATATATGATGTAAATAAGAAAGTGCCATTTGGTCAAAGAGTCTTTTGCTCCTTTACTTTTTATTTCTCTCTTTCTCTCTTTCTTCCTTTCTTTCTTTCTGTTAAGGCATTTGGGAGCAAGTGAGTTACCCAATCACACAGCCAAGAAGTGTTAAGTTTCAGAGGCCAGATTTGAACTCAGTTCCTCCTGACTTCAGGATTGGTGCTCTATCCACTGCCCCTTCTTTACTCTTTCTAAAAATATAGAGTGTCACTCACCATCCCTGTGACATTCCTGACTCTTAAATACTTCTCCTAGTCCACCATTCTCCAGTTTTTGTTATCTTCCCTTATTAGAATTAGAATTAGTTAAGCCAGGACTTAACTCCAGTGCTAGGAACAAACTATCTCTTTACTATATTTATGCTTGTTGATTGAAATCAAATCGACCAGTCTAGTATCATACTCACTCAGCAGGTCAAAGAGAAACAGAGCATTTGGGTAAAATAAAGGGCAATTCCCCTAAAAGGAAAAGTTTAAAGAAGCTAGGTATCTCCTAAGGAGGGGACATGGGTACAAACATGTATTCTTGAGCACTCTGCTAGAATAGGTTAAGATATGTTCCAGGGGTCCAAGAAATATCTTTAAGACAAAACATGACTCAGGGAATCTGAATGTTATGAAAATGTTACATTATAGAAATGCCTATTTTATTCCATAAAATAAAAATAAAATAAATTTTTAAAAAATAAAAGAAAGAAATGGATTCACTAGGTACTTAAAAAAGTTATGAGGAGTTATTGTTGTAAGTTCAAACCTAATTATAAACAAATAATAATACTAGCTGGCATATTATATACACCATGTTATTTGGTCCTCACAACAATCGGATGTGGGGGGAGCTCTTATTATCTGAGCTGTAATTATGCCTATTTTATAGATAAGAAAACTGAAGCTGATAGAGGCCAAGTGTCAGGGTGACACAGGGTCACACAACTAACAAGCATCTCATTCAAAACTTGGGCTTCCGAGTATAATAATAATAATAGATAACATTTAAGACTAAACAACAACATTTATATAGCTCTTACTATATAAACACTTTACAATTATTATCTATTTTGATCCTCACAACAACCCTGGGTGATAGGTGCTTTTATTATCCCCTTTATATAGTTGAGGAGATCTAAGCAGAGGGTAAATGACTTGCCCAGGATCACATAGCCAGTAAGTCTCTGAAGCCACATTTGAACTCATATCTTCCTGACTCCAAGTCCAGTGCTCCATCCACTGCATCACCTGGCTGCCTGAGTCTGACAGTTAATACTCAAGATATACCTGTCTCTAAATAAAATAAAACAAGGCCATCTTATTGGCTTTTCTTTTAGAATGGGAAAGGAAAATGCCTTGGTTAATCTATCAAACTCCTTGCTACCTTAACATTTATTCTTTTCATTCATTTTTCAATTGTATCCAACTCTTTGTGACGTCCACATTAGGGATTTTCTTGGCAAAAATACTAGAGTACTTTACCATTTTTTTTATAGATGAGATAATGGAGGCAAGCAGGGTTCAGTGACTTGTGTCTGAGGCAAAATTTGAATTCAGGAAGAAGTCTTCCTGACTCCAGGCCTGTCATTCCCTCCATTGTGCCACCCAGGTGCCCCATGGGCACTAGGTGCCCACATGTACTAAATGTCTAATGTGTACAAAGTATTGTGCTGGTGAGTATAAACAATTTAGATAATATGTGGTTCCTGGCCCATGGTCCCTGAAGCAAATGTGATTCTTTCATTTATTCCTAATTTGTTACCTAAATCATTAGCCTTAGAAGCTATTCCAAATCTCCTCTCCTACACTTACCCCTTAACCTTAGCCTCTCAGCTGAAAATCTTGCCCCTTCCTTTACTGAGAACTTTGGGGACATTTAAGTGAATTTCTCTCTTCTCCCTTCTCTTCAACTCAAAACTCTCTGACATCACCCCCTTATAACTCTTCTCCCTTCCCTGTCTTTGATCAAGAGACAAACTTTTTACTTTCCAAAGTCAATCCCTCTGATCTGTACCTTTGACTCTACTCTCTTCCATTCTTCTAGCACACTGTGACCTCAATTATCCTCCCCTCTCTTTCTCTCTCTTCCTCCTTCCTTCCATCTCTCTCCTATCTACTCTCTCTATCTACTGAAATATTTCCAATTGATTTCAAACATGCCTAAGTCTCTCCCATTCTTTAAAAAAAAAGTTATCATTAGACCATACCATTCCCTCAAGCTGTTATCCTATATTTCTTCTTAATTTCACAATTAATATTCTATAATTAAAGCATTCTTAATAAGATCAGGGGTAAAACAAAGATGCTTATTATCGCCACTATTATTCAATATTGTACCAGAAATGTGAGCTTTAGCAATAACTGAAAAATAAGAAATTGAAAGAAATTGAAGTAATGAGGGGGAAAACTAGATCTCTTTGTAGATAATTTGATGGTATACTTAGAGAATCCTAGAGAATCAACTAAAAAACTATTTTAAACAATTTGCAATTTAGAAAAGTTGCAGAATATAAAATAAACCCACAGAAATTCTTAGAGTTTCTTTCTATATGTATTATTGACAAATCCCAGAAGCAAAAGATAGAGCTACTTGTATCTGCCAAGACAAACTCAAGAACTATATGAGCACAATTATTAAACACTTTTCACACAAATAGTTAGATCTAAGCAACTGGAAAAAATATCACCTGCTCGTAAGTAGGCCAAGTTAATATAATAAAGATTATAATTCTATCTAAATTAATCTATTTATTCAGTGCCATATCAATTAAATTGAGAAAAAATTATTTTATAGAACTACAAAAATTATAACAAAATTCATCTGGAAGAACAAAAGGTCAAGAATAACAAGGAAATTAGTGAAAAAAAAATGCAAAGGAAGGTGGCCTAGCCATATCAGATCTAAAACACAATCAATATTCTAGAAAAAGTTTACACTTTTGGACTCCACTTCTTTTCTTCTCATTGATTCCTGAAATTTTGACACTCAATTGAAATTATTCTCTCTGAAGTTAACAAATCTGTTGTTCTTTTTTTCATCTTCATCCTACTTAATCTGATGATCCATTTGACAAGGTTGATTGATTACCTTCTTTCCTATATACTCTGGGATTTCATGATGCTACTCTCTCCCAGTTCTCTTGCTACCTGCCAGATTCCTCCTCAGTCCCCTTACCAGGTTATCATTCATTAACTGCTCTTTAACTGAATATTCTTCAAAGCTCTGTCCTTGGTAGTCACTTTCTTTACATTCTTTCTCTTAATGTTTTCATTTGTTACCATGGATTTGATTATCATCTCTATATAAATGACTTACTCATTTACATATCCAATAACTTTAGTCTCACATCACCAACTACCCACTGGACATTTTAAACTGTATGTCCCAGAGACATCTCAAACTCATCATGTTCAAAACAGCACTTATTATCTTCCTTCACCTCAACTCATCCTTCTTCCAAACTTCCCTATTTCACTGAATAGTGCCACCATTTTTAAATGTCTCCATTCCCCTTTTCCTATATAACAGGTTGCCTAGTCTTGCTATGGAATCAACTTTAACTAGTTTGAAAGCAGATCATTAAATTTTCAGTCTAAGTAACCTTCACCACATCTCCTAATGTCTTCACGATGTCTCTTAATCCTACATAAATTATTTCAATAGTTTCCTAACTGAGTTCTTTGTCTTAATTCTTTCTTACTGACCATATCACTCGCTTCTACTTCAAAACTACATTGACTCTGCATTATCTGTACAGACTCTTCTGTATGATTGTTTTTATTCCCACACAGTTAAACCTATCTTATTTTTCATGTCTCATGATCCCCATATAGCCAAATTACCTCCTCTTTGTTCTTTATATATGATGTGCCATCTCCATCTCTGAGCTTTTTTGATGACTGTCTTTGCTACCTAAGATACACACTCTCCTTACTCCCATCCAGTATATTCTGGAGCCACCTTTAACTAGTTTGAAAACATATTATTAAATTTTCAGTGTAATCATTCCCATTTCAAAAAGTAACAATCAATTACTTCATATCAGGGCTTGATTTATTGTTTTATTGATTTTCTAGACAATAAAGTGTAAACAATGATTAAACTTAAAAATGTATGTACATGATCCAATCATTCTGGAGAGCAATTTGGATATCAAACTGTGCATACATTTTGATCCAGCAATATCTCTATTGGAATCATTAAAAAAGGAAAAAGGGACCCACATGTGCAAAAGTGTTTGTAGCAGCCCTTTTTGTAGTAGCAAGGAACTGGAAACATGGAATGCCCATCAGTTGGGGAATGGCTGAATAAGTTATGTTATATGAATGTAACAAAATATTATTGTTCTATAAGAAACGATCAGCAGATTTCAGATTTCAGAAAATCCTGGAGAGACTTACATGAATTGATGCTAAGTCAAGTGAGTAGAACCAAGATTATGTGATGTAGCTCTAAAGGATGTGGCTCTTTTCAACAATGAGGTGATTCAGGTCAATTCTAATAGACTTTGGATGGAAAATGCCAGTCACATCCAGAGAGAGAATTATGGATACTGCATGTGGATCAAAGTATAGTATTTTCATTTTTTTGCTTGTTGTTTTTTCTTTCTTGTGTTTCCTTTTTTTCTTTTTGGCCTAATTTGTACCTCACTACAAATATGGAAATATGTTTGAAAGAATTGAATATATTTAATCTATATCAGATTGCTTACTGTCTTGGGGAAGGGAGAGAGGGAGAAAAATATAGAACACAAAGTTTTACAAAAATAAATGTTGAAAACTTAAAAAAAGAGATATTTGCTTGATTGCATTTTTCTTTCTCATTTTCCTTCCCCCTTTTTGATATGATTTTTCTTGTGCAGCATGATAAATGTGGAAATGTGTTTAAAAGAATTGGATATGTTTAACCTATATTGGATTGCTTGCTGTCTAAGGGAGGGGGAAAGAGAGAGAAAGGAAGAAAAATTTGGAACACAGGTTTTGCAAGGGTGAATGTTGAAAACTATCTTTGCATATTTTGAAAAATAAAAAGTTATTATAAAAAATAACCCTATATTTTTTCACATGAATTTTAACTAACCAGCACTTGTTACTATACGGGGCTCTATTAAAGTGACATTATTATTGCCCTTTTTGAGTTTATTCTTAGCTTACTTTAAATACATTTTTCTAAAATAAAAAAGAATATATGTACAGAGATTTCTTTCTCCAAACTCAGAGCCCAATTATTACACATTTAACAGCACAACTCTGCTACTGCATAAGTTCTACTTATACTAAAGTACTACATAAAATCTTTCTACCATCAGTCTTCTAAATTTTTTTTAAATTTATTTTATTCTGAACTTAAGAAATAAGACAAGCAATTACACAACTTAATAGAATTGGGGAGGGAGGGAAGTTGATGATAGCAACCACAAATACTTTGTGCTTATTTTTATTTTTAAGATATATACCTTATAAATGTGCTTATTTCACCATTAAAATGTAAGCTTTTTATGGGTGAAAATCGTTTAATTCCTTGTATTTATATTCCTAGCATCTAGCAACGTCTAGTAAGAAAAAAAAATGATACTTAATAAATGTTTGTTGATTGATTAGTTAAGAAAAAACAACTAACTGACATTTCTATAGTGCTTTACAATTTATAAAGACTGACATGGGTCATCTCATTGGTCATATAGAGTCATACATAATCATATAAATCATAAATGATTGGTCTTTGCAATCTCCAAAAGACTTCAGAATTTTACTAATACTAATTCAATCTTCATCATGCTCCGGTGAAAGGGCTGCAGCACAGTATGGGACAAATATTAGATGTTTTCAATCTGGGGTGTTTAGTTCCCCAGAATTTGAATGTTCTGAATGCAAACATCTACAGTTAGCCAGTCATTACTACATACCATAGTTAGAAAAACTAAATAAAAGGGGTTACATTTGGAATGTTGAACCATTATTAATAGCTTGTAGTAACAAACACAGAGAGTTTAAATGATTTCTCTAAGTCACACAGAAAATTTGTGGCAGCAGCACTAGCCTGACCCGCTGAGGATGGTTAAGAGGAAATGGCTAGTCAGTGATTATTTATATAATATAAAAGAGGGTGTCCTGCTCAACTATCTACTCTATCAAGGTGTAAAAATAGTTGAAATTCTACCAGTATATATTTACTCCTTTGAATTAATCATTTCTTCTAGATTTATTTTTAAAAATGAAAATACCTCCTGAGAATGTTATTACTAATCCCTTGCTGTAAACATATTAGTAGATTTTTCCTGCACAAGAGTCATAGGATCTGCATAATTTCACAGGTGGTTTCTTAATTGTGGGTGGAGATAAGGGAGAAAACTTAAAACTCAAAAAAATTTTAAAACAAAGGTAGAAAATTTTTTTTTTGTTTTGAATATAACTGGAAAAATATTAAATAGATAATATTTTTTTTAAAAAAAAACAGGAATCATAGGATCAAAGATTATAAGATGGAAAGAACCTTAGGATCACATTAATTCAACTTCCTTATTTTATATCCTGGGCTTGTTTGCCTCGGTTTCCTCATCTATAAAATGAGCTGGAGATGGAAATGGCAAACCACTTCAGTATCTTTGCAAAAAAAAAAAAAAAACAACAAAAAAAAAACTCAAATAGGATCACAAAAAAGTCCAACGAAAAAAACTGATTAAAGAACTTTATCTCTGGGAGATAAGGAAAGCCAGTTTATCAAAGCATTTGGGTTGACTCTTCAGAAATGTTCTCAAAAACAACCCCTCCTTCAACATTTGTATTGCTGTGTGGGCACCTAGGAATGAAGAGCTTTTTTTTGCAGAAAAAGTACTGCCAAGTGTCAGAAAATGTCTCAATCCCTTTCATATCATGGATGAGCAAATCTCTTCTTATGCAATTCTCATATAAGGAGAGAAAGGACACACAGGATGTTTGTCAAGAGCTAAATAATGGAAAAGATATCTCCTGCATTCCTTATTAGTCATTAAATCCCACCTCCCGTTGGTTGCTCGATCATAAAAGCTTGCCTTCTTTGCAAACTCCCCATATCTTGGTTCTCTTTCCATCCCCACCCTCTCCATCATAATACCCAGTAGATTAGTGTGGTCTCTGTAAGTGATAGCTGAATGAATTGATAGAATATAATACCTGTCAGAGCTGAGCATTATACTAGGCAACATAGAGCAGAGGAACCAGTAGGGAGCACAGAAAGGGGTTAAAATTTCCAACCTTGCACACATGGAATTGTCTTTGGCATCCTTTCTAAGAGAGAATTAGGATACTTTTTTCATTAATGACATAAACAAACAAACAAACAAAGATATGGTGAATATATGGGCAAATAGCATCCAAACACTCTTCCCAGCAGACACTTCTGGAGAGTGTCACAAAGCTTAATGGCACCTAAACTTGAGATTCAGCATGTGTTTTCCTACAGGGCTGGCAGATGTGTGACAACATATAAACTCATAAATGTGGACATGTCTGTCTGCACTTTGGATACAGTTCCAGGATGACACACCACTCACTCCACTGCACACACACACATAATTTGGCAGTGATCTGTCTACTTCTAGGTAGCAGAATGTCGCACTGACCTCATACTGCATCTCCCATTCAGCAGAAAGAGAGATCGGAGCAGATGGACCCGGTTCATGGCTGTTTGGATTATGTCACCATCCTTAAAGACTTATAGAGCTTATGTGAGGAGGAACAGCAACCACTTACAGAAATGCTCTTTATGAGCATCTGAAGAGATGTGGTGAATGGGATGGAATTGCTCATGGATAATTTTTCCTTGTGACTGTGCCAAAATCATCCTAGGATGACTCAGGAGTGACAATGATCATTATTAAGCTATTATTTTGAATACTCAAACTCCAATGCCAACTATACCTTAGCCTTTGGGTCCTTGTGTATGTTTATTCCTTCCCCCATTTTTTTCATTTGTCCAATAATCAATCTGTTTATTTACAGATAGGTCCCAAACAGTAATAGCAATGGTTCCTCTGAAGTTTGAATCCCATTATTTAAAGTTATGATTATGTGTTTGTTTATTCCCTCCCCCATTTTTTCCATTCATCTAATAATCAATTTGTTTATCTACAACTAAGTCCCAAATAGTAATGGCAATGGATCCTCTAAAGCAGTTATTATTCAAAGTCATAATTATGAAAAATATAATAATTGACTCCATCATGATAGAAATATTAATGTAAAATTTAAATAATGTGCTCGTTTCAGGGATTCATTATTTGCACTAATCGAGACTTGATTGTATTTGTTTGTCCATTTATTTATTAATCTATCTTTTGATTTTTTTCCCCCAATAGTATTTTATTTTTTCAAATACATGCAGAGATAGTTTTCAACATTCACCTTTGCAAAACCTTGTGTTCCAAATTTTTCTCCCTTTCTTCTTTCCTCTCCCTTTCCCAAGACAACAAACAATCCAATATATTAACCTATCTTTTAAAAAAAATATATGGTACAGAATGCTGAGCTTTGAGTCAGGAAGAACTGAATTAAAATTTGACCTCAGATACTTAATAGCTGTATGATCCTGGGAAAGTCACTTAATTTCTATTTCTCTCAGATTCTTGCAGAAATAATAATAGTATCTATCTCTCGAGATTGTTGTCAGGATCAAATGACACAATTATTATAAAGGATTTAACTCAATGTTTGACATACAATAAATACTATGTGAAAGGAAATTTATTATTATTATTATTATTGTTTTATTTTCTTTCTACCTCATATTCCCTTTCCCTTGGTTGAAAAGGAAGAAGGAAAAAGGAAATTCTGATTTTAAAAATATATACATAGTCAACCAAAGTAAATTCCCTCATTGGTCCTTATGTTTTAATTGTCTTATCTGCCAGAGATAGACATGTATGATGTTACTAAGCAGGGAGTTTGAGATTAATTCAAGAAAACAGATAATTTTGGAGGCTTGAGCACTGGAAATGGAATCAGACCACTTTGTTCCACCCTTGCATCCTCCTAGATTTCTGGGGAAATTGGTTAAATTCTCAGGGCTTTGGAATTAGGAGCATCATAAAAAATTACCAATCTCACTAGAATGCTGCAAATGAGTCTTACCTGTGTCAGATTTTCTGAGTTAAGGTGCCGTAAAGTGAAAACTGAAAAAAACACTCATGAGAGTTTATTCTCCTCAGACTTCTAGATCTTGAAATTTACCCTAAATTCCAGGAAGCATCTATAAGACTGATTAATGTGAAAATGGATCTACAGATTTTCAATAGTTTGTTGTTTTTCAGGACAAAGTAGAAACCTGAGAAAGATATCTAGGTTTATTTTCAAGTGAAAGTAGGGGAATTTGTTCTATATTTCTTCAGAGAATTAAAATTAAAATAAAATTATTATGGAATAGAAAAGTGGACAGTGATGGCCCAGACCTTAGAGCATATGCCTGTGTGTGTGTGTGTGTGTGTGTGTGTGTGTGTATTAGAGAGAACATGCAATATTCCTGCCTCCAAGAAAGACAAGAAGTGAAGACCAAGGGAAAAGTATATTGGCTCCTCACTTACCAAGTCATTAACCTTTCTGGTAATTCAGCCAATCAGAAAACTTGTAGTCACTCATCAAATCTACATTCATTAGGTTAGAAAAAGCCAAAGAATATTATCCACCAAAAAGGGCAAATCTGAGTATTTCCTGAGTCTGAGTTCAAATCTGGTTTTAGTCACTCATCGGCTATGTGATTCTGAGAAAATTAGCTAATGTGTATCTATCTCTGTTTTCTTATCTTAAAGTGAAGAAAATTAATGTATCTCTCAAAGATGTTGTGAGAATAAGATGAAATAATATTTGCAACATGCTTTGCAAACCTTAGTGCACTATGTAAATGTTAGTTATTATTCTTATTTTCTAAAGAATGGGCCTAATTTCTCCATTACAGTTAAATGTAGCATTTTTAGAATTTTCGATGCACTTTTTCTTTATATTTTCCTATTATTCACTTTTTGACTCTTTCCCTTTTAATGACAGTTCTCCTGGAGACTGGACCTCAAAGCTCTCTCAGAGTCCTCCTACACTGGGCAATTTCCATTCCATTAGTCTCAATTTCTGCCTTAAATAAATTCTAGGGGTGGTGATAAGGAAATGTCACAGCGCGAGCATGCTTCTACTTTTTGGATTTCAGGTTTACTAGAAGAAAAGAGGACAATTGAGTTATGTTGCAAGGCTATAAGTTAATTTATGTAGTTCTGCCCAAGTATGATGGGCAGTAGGATAGGTAGAGCTGAGTAAGTTTATAGTGGTTAGCATTTCTTTCTTTCAAGTTCATTGAATTGTTATCTCATTTGGCTTTTCAATATCCTAGATTATGAGAATGAGTGAAATTGCTTTATCTCTTATGTATAATTCTTTTTGCATATGTATAATTATTTATTATGTATGTAGAATTATGTATAATTCTCTGTCTTGCAGAGAGAACAATGCTGTTTTTAGAAGTAAGAATGATATACAGTAAAAATGACATAAAATTTGTAATCAAAGACCTAGTTTAAAATATTAGTTTTGTCACTTACTGTTTACATGACTCTGGACACATCATTCAACCTGTCCAGACCTTTTTGTGTAAATAGGAGAAAATTGGACTCAGTGATTACTACAATCCTTTTTGACTGTAAATTTACAAGCCTATGCAATGCTGATTATCAAGTTACTTCACATTTCTGGGTCTTCAAAGATCTGGACTCATTTCCTGAATTTCTTGGGTGCAGCAAGACTTGAGGGAATGAGTTGATTTTGCTTACCTTTATTGATAGGATAGAACATACCAAGTCTGTTTGCATGATTTCAAGTTTAGTTTAGTCCATGACTCTGCAGACTACTTCTTGACTTCTGTTCCAGCAGCATTCTCATTTTAGCAGTGCTTCCATCTCTAAACCCTTCTCTGATCAGTGTTTGTCTCTGGAACTTCTGTTTGAGGAAGAGCCTGTTCCAGCCATACTTAATTCAAACCTGTAATTTTTTGGACTAATTGGACTTGTTCTTTGCACTTGTAATTCTTTGGACTAATTTTCTATCTTGACCTCCACCTTTTCATCTGTCTTTTATATATAATCGCCTTCACTGATTAGAATATAAATTCTTTGAGGATTAGAGTTATCTTTCTTCTTACCTTTCTTTTTATTTATTCATTCATTCATTTATTTGTTTGTTTTTGCTAAGAATCCTAAATACTTAGCACAATGCCTAGCACATAGAAATTGCTTAATAAATTACCTATCTTTCATCTTAGAGATTGTATCCTGACTATCATTCATACCATATTCTGATTTTTTTGTCTTAAAAAAAAAGTATTTTTTAACATATTTAACATGTATTGTTCTACCTGCCATCTGGGGGAGGGGGTGGGGAGAAGGAGGAGAAAATTGGAACAAAAGGTTTTGCAATTGTCAATGCTGAAAAATTACGCATGCATATATCTTATAAATAAAAAGCTATAATAAAAAAAAGTATTCATTTGTCAGAAATTTGGACAAAGCAAATGAACTTTTACGAGACCTGAGAAGGTTCAGTAATTATTCATATGACTTCCATGAGCTTCTTCTGTCTCTGATGCTGATGGATTTTTAAAGAATTTCAATATTTGAATTTTGCTGATTTGTTTATTGTCTATCTATGCCATAGTCATGTCATGTTGCAGCTATTGCAAACTCCTTTTTTCTCCTTGGCAATCTGTTCAGAATGAGATCAGGGTAATTTTTCTCTCTCATCACTCCAATCACATTCTTCCTCCTTTTCATATCCCTCCATCATCTTCCAGATTGAACCTATCTTTTTCCCAAATTGATTTCTTCTTCATCTTCCCCTAGACCACCACAGCAATCTCAAAAATTAAGTCACAGACAAAAAATGATAAAAACTATTACCTTTCTCTGTTATTCCCCCAGTTCTCCCTTTCACACACTTCTATTCTTCTCCTTGGTTATATTGTCTGTTTAAATTGTAAACTCCCATTACAGTACCCAGACAGCTAATTTTATGTGTGCATTGTTATTGCGAAGAATCAGAAATTATAATCACACACTTGCTTTCCTGTGTGGAGGTGACATTACTGACCCACTTTTAACTGGGTTTGTATTGTATTGCTTGTAGGGGCTGTGAATAGCACTGATTTTCCCATACTCATTCTTTCCTGTGAAGTAAGTGAATGAATATGTTTTGTGAGATGGGAGTTATAAAGTTCTGTCTGGGCAAACTTAAGTCCTAATAGAACTTGTGACCTTAGTATTTTAACACCAACCTACCAACAATCTCTGGTACAATCCACTAGAATATAAGCTCCATGAGGGTGGAATTTATTCCCATAATAAGTCTGGATGATACATTATCTAAGATACTTTCTAGTTTTAAAGGACAATCACATGGTGCCATAGTGCACAGAGTGCTGGGTCTGAAGTCTGGAAGACTCATCTTCCAGAGTTCAAATATGACCTCAAACACTTATCAACTATGTGACCCTGGAAAAGTCACTTAATTCTGCCTCAGTTTCCTCATCTGTAAAATGAGCTGGAGAGGGAAATAGCCACCCACTCCAATTCTTTGCCAAGAAAACCCTAAATGGCATCACAGAAAAATGGCCCTAACTGAATCAACCAAACAATTAAATCCTATATATTAATTGACACAGACACCAACAATTTGTTCCCCCTCCTCATCTATTACCCTCTAAAACTCCACACTAGAGGAACATGGTTCAGCAGCTCAGTAGCCCCTACTGAAGCATAGATCATTCCTACTCAAACCAATTGAGTTAATTGACTTAGTAATTAGGGCAGATTAGTATGTGAAGTTTATTTGGGATTAAAGGTTTGTTTTATTATTTCTAGTTTCAAAAACTATCTTTTTTATTTTATTAAAGCTTTTTATTTACAAAACATATATATAGGTAATTTTTCCAAAAACTATCTTTTTTAAATTAGACCTAAAGATATGACAGTTTCACTCTCAATATTTCAAGTTTAGCACTTGGACAGAGAGCACAGGTAAGAAGCCCTCCAGAGGAGAGTCTGAATGTCTTGTGTCTTTTCTTTCTCTTCATTCTACCTGCTTCCATAGGCTACATTTATGATCAAACATTTATGATCCACATACTTGTAAATACTGTAGCCCTACATATCTGTACCCTTAGGGCCTGCATCTCAGGATTAAGAAATGAAAGAGGCCAAAGGCTCATAGATTACTCAGAAGCCTCATGCCAGTCTGTCATGAATACTTTCTTCAAGAAAAAAATATCAGAGAGCAATGGAAATGATTAGCGGGGGAAAAAAAAGCATTGCAAAAAGATGAAATAAATTATCTCTTAAAAGACAGGAAGTTACTGGTTACTAAAAACTGTGCAGGCAACTATCTTGATACAGGAAGCTGTCAGCTTTCCAATTTAATTCAAATTTATCAAGTGCTCACTAGGAACCCAAGTCTGTGCAAGTTGAGAAGAATACAAGTGTTGTACCTCCCCAGGGCCTCCTATTAGGGCATACTCAAGGGGTATTTCAGAAAGTGGATAGAGAATGAGATATCTTTTTCCCTTGTTGAGGGACTGGGATCCCAGAACTGAAGCTGGGTAATCTTCCAGGCAGCGAAAGAATGAGGCAGGTCTCCAACTCCTGTTGACTTTGTGGACCAGTACCTAGCCAGAACACCAGCTCTAGTAGACAAAGATACACACACAAAAATCCAAACCAAAAAGAAATCCCCCAAACTCTCTACTCTCAGGGAATTTACATTACCAATTTGACTAGGGAAAGTGTAAGGTAGAGGGATAACATATTTGCAGACAAATAAATTCAAAATACATACAGATAAATATAAATTGATGGATGGGGCACTAACAAGTGAGAGAAATTAGGAAAGAAAGAAGGAGGTCATTTGAGCTGAGAAAGAGCTAGGGACTCCAAATGAGGAAGAAGAATATTTTGACCATGGGAAATAGTCTTTTCAAAGACATGAAGGGGGAAAATAGTATGTCATGTACAGGGAACATTAAATGGGCCAATTTGGCTGGAACATAAAATTCATGAGGGGGTATAATGGGAAATTAGTCTGGAAAGATAGATTGAAACTAGGCTGTGAAGTTATTCCCAGAACTTATTTAAGAAGGGTCAGGATGTACCTTGGACTTTGACGCACTATGAGCTGTGGTGGAGGAAACAAGTTTTGAGGTTTGGCATGTGGATTATTGATAAGACAGCATGAGAGGGCAGTGTTTTTGAGAGAAGCAGAGCTTGTTTACTGGAAGAAAGTAAGAAGATGATGTGGAATAGAAGTAATCTGTATGGGGGAAAAGCACTGAGTTAGAATTGGTATGTGAAGAATAATCAAGAATTTGGAGACCTAAAGGGATTGACAAAAGAGAGTCAGGGTGGGTTCAAGAGAAGAGCTTTGGGTAAAAAGAATTAGTGTGTAAACTATGCAACCACAGCAGGAGAATCAGTAGCTTGTAGCTGGAAGGCATCCTAGAAACCATGTAGCCAAAACCCTTTATTTTACAGATTAAAAAAACCTGTTACCCAGAAGGATTTAAATAACATGTACACAATTATTAACACCTACTACATGCCAGGAACTCTTCTAGGTACTTCAGCCCTTGGAGAATTTGTATTCTATTTAGAGATAACCAGATAGTGCAGTGGAGAGCGCTCAGGATTTCCTGGTATCAGGAAAATTTGTGTTCAAAATCAAATTTAGATACCACTTATATGATCTTGAGCAAGTTACTTAGTGTCTGCTTCAGTTTCATTCTCTGTAAAATGGGGACAATAATAGCAACCGTCTTGTAGGATTATTTTGAGAATAAAATCAGTTAATATTTGTAAAGCAATTTGCAAACCTTGAAGTGCTATATTTTATTTTTGTTCAGTTGTGTACGACTCTTTGTGAACCCATTTGGGGTTTTCTTGGAAGAGACACTGAAGTGGTTGGTCCTTTCCTTCTCCAGCTTGTTTTGCAGATGAGGAAACTGAACCAAACAGGATTAAGTGACTTGCTCAGGGTCACACGGCTAGTAAGTATCTGAGACTGGATTTGAACCATGTTTTCCTGATTCCAAATCAGGCTGTTTTATCCACTATTTCATCTAGCTATTCCAAAGTATGATATAAATGTATGATTATTATAATGTCAGAATCCTAATCTCAGAAATGAAAGGAACACCAGAGCCATCTAGATCAACCCACCCCATAATAGTAATACTGGCTACTACATATCTGACAAATGATTAGCTTAGCCTTTGTTTGAAAGCCTTAAGTGAAGGGGAACAACTATTTCTATGCTGAGATAGGACTGTTAGAAAGGCTTTTTTCCCCCTTAGATTTACACTAAATTTTCCTTTTTTTTTTTTTTTGTAACCTCTACTCATTTTCCTTAGTTTCTGGGTCCAAAAAGAACCAGGATAATCCTTCTTTGACTCCTCTCCCAACTGTACCTTTCCTACCTCAATTGCCTTGTCACCCTCGAACATCCCTCTGCTTAGGGGTCTCTTTTCCCAGTGGTGAGTTCCTTCCAAGACCTCCATTTTGGGGGAGGGGAACAGTTTGACCATCTTTCCTTTTTCCCTTGACTGTGTTTCTGACTCTGGACTTCTCCATCATACTCTTCACACAAGCTCTCTGCTTTCCTCCTCCACCATTCGCCTCTTTTTTCTTATGCTGTTTTATCCTACTGGAATGGGAACTCCTTGAGAACAAGGGACTACTTTTGTTTTTGCTTGCATATGTTTGTATTTGCTTTGTATCTCCAGAGCTTAGCACAATGTCTGACACATTTGTTATTGCTGCTGTTGTTCAGTCATTTCAGAACTGGTGACTCTTTGTGACCCCATTTGGGTTTTTCTTGGTTAAAAATATTGAAGTGGTCTGGCATTTTCTTCCTGGCTTAAATACCAAATAAACAAATAATTGTTGCTTATCTACATGCCTTTTCCACATGGCAGGTCTTCAGATATTTGAAGACAGTTATTATGTCCCCATAAAATCATGTTAAATATCTCCAGTATATCTAATTGTGGTATTATCTGTATTTAGAATAAGAGCATACACTGTCAGACCATCAGAAATCAGACCAACATTATAATTCAATGAGTTATAATAATAATAAATAACATTTTTATCACTCTTACTAAGTGTCAGGCACTGTGCTAAGCATTTTACAATTATTATCTTATTTGATCCTCACAACAATCTTGGGAGACAACAGTAGAAACTTGAACTTATATTTTGAAGAGAAAGTGAATTAATTTTTTACAGATGGTAAATATTTGTTTCTAACTCTGAAGTCCATATTTCTTTTTGGCTAGTGTAGGATCATTTATAACTATAAAAATTAAACACAAATTTCTCTTCTTTCTTTTTTTTAATTGTCAAGTTCTATGACATAGGAATATTGGATTAGAAATTAGGGAATTTCCTAAATTTTTCCAAGACGTCTCTATGTCTACTCTTCTAAGTTCCTAATATTTCAATCTATTTATAAAACAGAATGTTGTAAGAATAAAAAAGATTTTCAAAAATTTTTTTTCAATTTAAAAGCTATATAGGATATGTGCTGTGACAGTGCTCCCCTAGAATCATGAGAACATTTTCTACAACATGAGTCCAATAAAGAAAAATACACTGAAAAACATAAAACCTCTATACAGTGCAGTGACCAATCTTGACTATAAGGAACTTGTAGTGAAATAGACCTCCCTCCTCTTGGTTGAAAAGTGGTGGACTATGGGAGAAGAACATGGCATGTTGTTATACATGGCCAATGTCTTAATTAGTTTTGCATAATTGTACTTCATTAATACAGAGGGTTCTATTGTGCTAGAGAATGCCTGCAATGTTTTAAAAAAAGTGTCAATAAAACATTTTTTTTCCATAGCTTTTTATTTACAAGTTATATGTATGGGTAATTTTACAGCATTCCCTCCTTCCCCCTACCCTTCCCTAGATGGCAGGATGACCAGTAGATGAATAAAACATTTTTTTTAAAAAAAGAAAATGTTCTGATATAAAACAACTGTTTTGTTAGTGTTTATAAGCAGGTTTTGGAAATTTGCATAATTCTAACATATTGTTCATAAGCAAAGTCATTCTCAATTCAAATATCACTGTGCTGTTCTGAGTTAGGAAACCTTTGCTCTACATTACACAGAAGAAAGTGAATTCTTCCTCCATTTTGGAAAGATTCTTAATTTGTATCCTCTGTGGGCAAGCTTAAATTAAGCAATCACATTCCTTGCCTATTGTATTACTCATTTATAATAGGAAATTTTCTTTCTTATTATGCGCCAGCTCATTATCAAATATCACTTTACAGTTGAAGGTTAATAGCATTGTTTATACATATTACTATGTGTTTTAAGATTTTCTATTGAAAGCAATAATCTTTCACTAAAACACCATTTTAGTAATTCATATTTTGTTTTCTTTCTAGATGAAATTTTTTATTTGCTTTAAGAATGAAAATTACATTGTGAACTACTAAATGTTATAATTTGTTATAACTCAGAAAAACCTTCACTAAAGTCTTATTCCAATGCATCATCATGGTTTGAAAGTGACTCTGTGTTCTTAAGAACTATATCAGCTGAATGGAGCCTTAGCCAATCTTAAAAAGTTAGAAAGGCATTGAAAGTGAGTCCAATGTAATTCAAAGAGTAGCCCAGCTAACAGAAGCATTTCAACAGAAAGTTAACCAACAGCAAGCAATGAAACAGTCTATTAAGGTGGAAAGGGTTACAATCTTGCCCCAGTAGGATAATCAACACAGATAAAGTTACAGATCTTAAAGCAAAAAACTAATGAAAAGGGGTGACAAACTGTAAAAAATCTTTTTTAGTCTTCATTTTTATAAGCTGCAGTTTTGAGCAAAATAACATCTGTTTTGTAACAATATGGTACATTTTATTCTATTTCCTCATTTATAAATCTTTAAAGATATGGCCTAATTTTTTTTTCCTTAAAAAGTAATAAAGGAATTTTGCTGTTCAAAATAACTTCTTCACGCCTTTCATTCTATTTAAAAGAACAAAGCAAAAGAAAAAAACATATTCCAGCTACTTACAAAACATTTTGAGGACATTTTACTAAATCTGTGTCTATCACTAACTCTATGAATACATGGATCAATTTGTGATGCCATTGATGTGGGCATCTCCTTAGCCAGTACAGATCGTAAGTCCTCCATGTCTTCTCTTTCACATTTTTCTCTACATCTGCCTAATAATCATCAAAGAGGTTCTATTTTTCCCTGTCTCTTTCTCTGTCTTCCTCCACATATATGTCTCTGTCTCTCTTTTTTAACAATATCTCTGAGTCATTAATTTTGTACTTGGATTTGCTGGTTGTGTGACAACTGCCCCTTACAGTGTTATCAGTCCACTTGCTTTTACAATTATGAATATATGTCTATGTATATATGCATGTGTGAATATATATGTATTGTGTGTGTATATGTAAAGATGTAGATATGTATAAATAAAAGTATATATATATACACACACACACAAACACACACATATATATATATATATATTCTTGATAATATTTTACCCTGTTTCTCATGTACAAGTCATTGTTTATCATATGCTACAATCTACTTGTACCCACTATGTGTCTTTCCACCGCCATTTGTATCACTTGTAATTTTGATTCTTCTCAGATTATAAGCCATGAAACATCAATGGAAGAATTAATATTTGTTGATATTAATAATGTTAAAGAAATAGTTTTCATGATTTGAGGTCATGGAAAACATTATGCAGTTTGCCAAATAAAATCCATTCTAATCTCTTCCTTCTATTCAATTCTAGGTCCAGGTCACTATCATCTACTACATCCATTCATGTCAAGTGATGGACTAGCTCATAATACTGCATGCTATAATCTAGACAGAATGTTTCATCTAGTTTTTTTTTTTGCTTCTGTGAATGATGAGATTAATCTGAAGTCTTCATTAAGAGATGGAAGAAATGTATGTATTATAGAAAAAAAAAAACAAGAAGAAAAAGAATCTTAAAGAGGTAAAGGTAAATCCTAACTCTTCTCAGGATGTTGGAAGATTAAGGAATATAACTCTGAGATAGAAAAATAAGAAATTTTATGATATATATAAGTCTCTTCCTATAGAGGGGGGAGCCAGATCCTTAGAAGAAAAAGCAGTTTCTTGTTCCCTAAGAAATGAAGGTCCACAGTTACTACTGGGAGAATTGTCACAAAATCACAGATCTGGAACTGGAAGAGACCTTAGACCTCACCTGGTATAATCCCCTCCCATGTTATAACTCAAAGCTTCTTAAACTATGAGTCATGACCTCATATGGGGTCACACAACTGAATATGGAGGTCAAAAAATATGATTTATTATCAGTAAATATTGGTCTGTATACCTAGTTTATATATCATTTATATATCTATATATCAAGGATTGCATAAAAATTTCTTAGGTGAAAAGGCATTGTGAGTGGAAAAAGTTTTAAGATGTTCTGATATAGTTTATTTTTTCTATACTATCTGATTTGGCAAATATAGGGAGACTCTTCCTCTTCTCCTGTTTTCAGTTTAAAGCCTTCTTGGTTGGACTTTAAGAATACATAAATTTATCAGTCTTTCTTAGATTGCACTTCATCCCTAGGCAAGAGTTTATATTCTTCCTCATATTCTTCTTCCTAAAGGATTTACTTTTACCTTTTAAGATTCTTTTTCTTGTTTTTTTTTCCTATAAAATATTTCTTCCCTCTCTTAATGAAGACTTCAGATTAATCTAGCCATCCATACAAGCAAAACAAACTAGATGAAACATACCGTTTAGATTATAGCATGTAGTTAGATGAGGAGCTCCTTGAGATAGTCCATCAACTGACATGTACTGAATAGCTGTAGTAAATGACAGTATCCTGGACCTAGAATTGCATAGAAGGAAGAAATTGGAATGGATTTTATGCTTGTTAGCTGTGTATGAGTGGGGAAGACAAGCTCTGGTATGATAACTTGCCAAGCCCTTTTCAGGATGACCCATCCACCTTTGGTATCCACCTGGTATTTACCTCTCAGCTGTTTCTCTAAGAAGCTGTAAGGTGCACAGGGGTCACTCTCTGGTGAAAAACCATCTTGGAAAACAGGCTAAACTAGGTTGAGAATAATTGTCAGGTCTCAAGCCCATTGGTGAGTTAGTGAAACCTAGAGAAGTATGTGATGATTTTCCTTGGTAGAATGGGCAGATGAGAACAGTTTGTTCCAATGGCAGCTTGGATCCAAATAGGCACTTGGATCACTTAGAGCTTGGCCAGCCATGGAAGACTCCAAAGTCATTCACTGTCTCCCAGGCCATTACTGGTCATCTTGACTTTTGTCTTGCCACTGAATTCCAATAACTCAGGAAGAGAAAGTGAAGTTAATGACTTTGTGCAACTCTGCCTTACAAATGCAGTTTATGAAAGAGTCAATACATCATCCTGTCATGTCATTGGTCTTCTTTGAAAATTAAGGATGAACAACTCCTACTTGTGTGACCTTGGATATGTCAATTAAGTTCTCTGTGCCTTGGTTTACTCATTTGTAAAATGCAGATGGTTATAGCACCTGCTTCTTAGGGATGTTATGTGGATCAATTGAATTAACATATGTAAAGTGCTTTGAAAACCTTAAAATGTTTTATAATGGCTAGCTATTATCTCCAAATTCTATTTGTGACCCCAAAAAATCAGATTCCATTCTCAGACACCATCTTTTTAATCAATGAAGGTTAAGTGAGGTAAATGCAGAAAGGTGAGGTCACTTGCCCAAGGTCACATAGTATTAAGAATCAGAGGTAGGAGTCTGACTTCAAGTCCCGTGCTGTCACCCCTATATCATACTTCTCTTGTTGTGCAGTAATGGCCAGAGGAATAAGTGCTGTCATATATAGGGGAATATTTCCTCCTCTTCTATTTTCAATTTAAAGCCTTCTTGATTAGATTCACAAGACAAGAATATATAAATTTACCAGCCTTCCTTAGCTATACTTCATCCCTAATCAAAAATTTAAATCCTTCCTCTCACACTTACTGGCTGTGGGATTTGGGGCAAATCAATTAATCTCTTTGTGCCTCAGTTTCCTCATCTGTACAATGGGGGTAATGATAGAATCTACCTACCAGGAATGTTATGAAGATCAGGTAGGTTAACATATATATAAAATCCTTGAAGTGATAAATAAATGTTAGCTTTTTCATTTCTATTCTGTGGCAAAAAAGAAAAAAAACCTTAATCCCATTCTCAGGCTCCATGTTCTGACTCAATGGTTGACATTCAAAATCTACTTTGTTTTCTGAAACCTCTGTAATCAGTGGATAGTGGTGATGAAAAAAAAAATCAACCAAACAACATATGAATAAGGGGAACTAGTTATCCTAATTCAGGAAGGATAATTTGACCTCTTTGAGATTTGGTGGAAAGGAACTCTTGATTGACATATATCTGGGTATACTTTATATCAAAGAAACAAAAAAATTTAAAGTGAAAGTGGAACAGCCTTAAAAATATATGCTCTTGTAAGGGGAAAAACCAACTGTGAAGAAATCAGAACATGATGGAGGATCAATGAATTCAGAAATAAAACAGACGAGTTTGTGAAAGTGATCATAAATCTGGTATAGGGATGTAGTAGTGCTCTCATTTTTTTCTTTCTCTGTCTCTCCTCTTTTTTTCTCTTCTCTTTCTTTGTCTCTTCTTGTTTTTCTCTTTCTGCCTCTTTATTTCTCTCTTTCTTTCTCTCCCTCTTTCTCTTTTTCTTTCTTTGTCTGTTTCTATGTCTGTATCTCTGTCTCTGTCTTTTCCAAAAACAGAGCAGCGGATCAATTCTTCGCTTGCTTTAATTAAGACTTTATTTTTCAGAAATGGAAGAGCTAACAAGGACAGCTCTTATTCTAAAGCAGATTCTCATCCAGAAGTAGGAAGTAATTGCTAAAACAGAAATGATGGAAACTCTAGGAAAAAGTGGCCACTCCATCTTAAAATCTGTGATGGAGAAGGAAAATCAGGAATATTCAGATACATGCTCCAGATAGAAGGAGAGTATAGCCTTTTAAAGATTCGGAAGAAAGAATACAAATTATATGAAGTCCAAACAAGAAGGATGGGAAGCTTTTAAGAGTAAAACTCTAAAAACACAAATAATTCTAGTGGGGAAAAAAAATAAACCGGAATCCCATCTAAAAGATAATTATGTATAGGTTGCTCAAACCAACTTAAATTTTTTTTTAATTTATGGAATAAAATAAGCATTTCCATAATATAGTACAATAAAAAGGATGATTGCACATGAAAAACCGAAATCATTATATTCAACTTGCTTGTTCTTTCATATAATAAAGTTACCATATATACATTTCTCTTTTTTCTTCCCTTTCTCCTGCCCCACTCTAGAGATGGCTTCCATTAGACACAAATCATATTTATTTATGTGAGTGTGTGTGTATATGTGTGTGTGTGTGTAATTATTCTATTCATCTATTTAGCAGCACTTCTTTTGGATTAAATTGGTGTCTTTTTTCATATGTCTTTTATAGTTAATTTGGATATTTATAATAGCCAAAATGACTTATTTGCTCAAAGTTATTTTTTTTCAAAATTATACTTAACATATCGCTGCTGTTACCATGAGATAGAACAAATTACTGGGACTAGAAAAATTTCAGCTAAGGATACCAAAACTCAATGATATATATTTGCTGACTGCTCTCATGATATTTGAGAAATAGTGAGGATTAAAGAGGTACAATATAGCTAGAAATGAGACATGCCTTGATTTCCACCAAAATAAAAAAAAATCTGTTGTTATTCAATTATTACAATCATGCCTGACTCTTCTTGGACCGATTGGGTGTTTTCTCAGCAAAAAAAACTGGAGTGGTTTGTAATTTCCTTCTCTAATTCCTTTTACAGATGAGGAACTAAGGGAAACAGGGTTAAGTGACTTACTGAGTGAGGGTCCCACAGCTAGGACATGTTTAAGGCTAGCTTTGAACTCAGGAAGAAGAGTTTTCCTCATTCCAAGTAAGGCACTCTCTCCATGTAGCTACTCATAGAAAATAACGTAGCCAGAGTAATTTCACTTTGATTTCTGTCAAAATCCTAAAATGTAATATTAAAATACTGGCTTGTGAACATTAAGAAAAGAAAATAATCATTTCTTGGATTCATCAAGAATAGGGGACAGCAGATAAAACTCATATCTCTCTTTTTTTGACATGGTTACTAGTTTAGAAGAATGTCTTAAATTTAGGTCACTTCTCAGGCTTTTGGACAAATAATCAAGTCAGATCTTTGTCATAAAAATCTGT
Organism: Sarcophilus harrisii; assembly: GCF_902635505.1. NCBI lineage: Eukaryota > Metazoa > Chordata > Mammalia > Dasyuromorphia > Dasyuridae > Sarcophilus > Sarcophilus harrisii. The sequence continues at coordinate 172,562,780 of NC_045426.1, read as the reverse complement.
CATGAGAAACTGAGGCACAAAGTTTCCAAGCATGATAATTTATTTGTAAGGGTAACATTTGGCAATAACTGAGATCCCCAATGCCCCTCAGTAGCTGAGGATGTATCAGAACAAGACAGAGCAGTCTTTCATACAGTTGGTAAAGGTGTAGGGTGGGCTTACATTTAGCCTGATTTACAGGAGGGGATTTCCAAGACTCATGCCAACAGTTAATCAACATTCTCTGGAAAGTTTGGTGTTAAGCAACTCTTGACTTATGACCAGGTAGAACATCTTATGAAACCAGGAATTCATGCCCGTCGCCCCCACCCCTTCCTGACCTCCTCTCTTCTGGGGCAAGAGTCCAAGCTATACTCCAGAAAAACAAGGAAGTTACACTTATAAAGAAGTCAAATTATCTTATAAACTCCAACATTAACTTTTTTTAAACCAAACTAATTTTAAGTACTGGTTCCAGTGATTAGAAATAATTCTTAATCAATAATTAATAAATAATGTAGCAATTTCATTACCCAATTACATAACATTACCTAAAAATGCAATTGCTTCCTGGCTTTCCAAGTTTGACCATATATTATTAACTGAAAACTGCCATAAGTCTGTACAATTTAAACATCAAACAAATGCATGTAAAATATGTGGATTCCAGCAAACCATTAAAAGTTCTCTCACGTAATTGTTACAGAATGTCAGTTATAGCTTGGGAAGATCCATAATTCAAAAAAGACACTAATCCACCTGTGAAGTTCTATGTTTATACATATAAATGAGGTGAACTGGATTGTTCTAATGCAAGGAGGTAATTTGACCTCTCCAAGACTTAGTGGAAAGGGAAAGGGAGAGGAGATACCAGATGATAATTATGATGAAACAAGTGAAAGTTTTTGAGGAAAAGAGAGACATGAATGTGTTTGTTAAACAGAGAAGAAGCCTGTAAAGAGGGAGACATTGAAAATAAATGACAGACTGCCTGCATTTTTTATTTCCTTCACAGGCTAATTATACACTATTTCAGAGTCTGATTCTTTTTGTACAGCAAAATAACTGTTTGGACATGTATAGTTATTTTGTATTTAATTTATACTTTAACATATTTAACATGTATGGTCAACCTGCCATCTGGGAGAGAGGGTGGGGAGAAGGAGGGGAAAAATTGGAACAAAAGGTTTGGCAATTGTCAATGCTATAAAAGTACCCATGCATATAACTTGTAAATAAAAAGCTATTTAAAAAAAAAAAAAAAAAAGAAAAGAAAAGAAATGACAGAGGAGGGATGATAAAGGAGGCAATCTGCTGGGGTCACAAGTATATACAGGGGTTTGTCTTGCAAAGAAATGGACTTGAAAAGAGAGAAGGGTAAAGGAGAAGATAATAGCAGGGTGACTGACTGATGTGAAACGAAGAGAAAAAAGAAAGCTCTCAGCAAATGGCCTATATACGAGGTAAGGTTCTCAACTCAGTAGACTCAATAAGGGAAAGGGAAAGAAGGTTTGAATTGGGGTTAAAAAAAAGTTTAGAACAGCCTCTGGGATAGCAAATTGATTAGAAAGGTATAAAAGGATTACCTTGCCACTGGGAAGGCTCAGTTAAGATTATTTGTATTCAATTGTTTTTCAATGTGTCCAACCCTTTGTGATCCCATTTGGTGTTTTCTTGCCAAAGATACTGGAATAATTTGCCACTTCCTTCTCTAGTTTATTTTACAGATAAGGAAACTGAGGTAAATAGAGTGAAGTGATTTGCACAAAGTAACACAGAAGCCAGATTTGAACTCAAGAAAATGAGCTTTCCTGATTCCAGACCCCGATGTTCTTTTCACTGCACCACTTAACTGACTCCAGTTGAGATTATTTAACATAAATTGGCAGCTGACCTTCTCAACGTGCTTTCATGATTTTCTCTGGCTTTGTTTAGCAGCTCTTGAATAGGGTAAAGACAACTTGGGAGAAATCCAAAATTGATGTTTGTCATGGCAAACAATCAAATAAGATAAGGGAGCAAGAGAGAGAACAGTATGGAGTTAAACTGTTTCGCCAAGGAATTAGACGGGAAAGGGAGAAGAGTGTAACCAATGTAGCAGTGGTGAACTGGGAAAGAACTGAAGAGTGGAAGGAATGGAGGTTGTGATGAAGAGGAAGAACATAATTCCTCAAATGATGATCAGCCCATCAATTTCCACTTATTTGCCATCAGAGAAAAGGTTGATATAAATATTTTGTATATTAGAGTCCATTTCTTCTTTCTTTGATCCCTTTAAGATTATAGATTTAGAAGTGGTATTGATGGGTCAAAGAGTATGCACAGTGTAGTAGTTTTAGGGAAATAATTCCAAATTGCTTTCCAAAATGGCCCAATTGTCTTGATAGATAGACTCCCATGAATTTATACATGCTACAGTTATTTGAGTGAGATTTCTTTTTCTATCTCTTCTAGCTGGGTTTTGTTGATGATATACAGAAAAGTTGACGATTTTTCTAAGTGTATTTTGTATACTGCTATTTTATTGAAATAATCATTAATTCCTTTAATGAATTTTAGTTGAATTTCTAATATTTTCTAAACCAGCCATCTCATCATCTCTAAAAAGTGGTAATTTTGTTCTTTTATTTCTTTGTGTTATTATAACACCAAACATTTCTAAAAGTATATTAAGTAATAATAGCAACAATAGATATCTTTATTTTAAGATTTTATTAATCTTATTGAATTCTTTATTAAAGACAAGGCAGCTCTTAGTCATAGATACTACTTACAACATAAAGGAAAAGATCTATATATTCCTATGCTTTTAATTTTTTTAAGATAGATATATTTTGTCAAAGACTTTTTATGCATCAATTGATATTCATGATGTACATGGTTTTTGCTATTGTTATAGTTTTTTGCATTTAGGTTTGCCTCATATTTAACCAACCCTAGACATCTGGTTTAAATTCAAGCTCATCATAATATATAACTTTAAAAATATGCTGCTGCAGTAGTGCTAATTTTTAATAAATATTTAAATCAATATTCATAAGCAATATTAATCTATGTTTTATCTCTTTCTTCCCTGGGTTTGGGTAGCAGTACTATATTTGTTTCATATGGGGAGTTAGTTAGTAGGATGTCTTTATTATTATAATTTATATACTATTGGAATCACTTGTTCTCAGAATTTTGATTAAATCACTAATAAATCAATCATAGACTTTGAGACTTTAATTTTGATTAAATCACTAATAAATCAATCATAGACTTTGAGAATTAATTTGAGAAAAATGTAGGACTTATTCAATTTATTTTTCTAAGAATTAGTTAACATGATCATTTTTAATTTTTTGAATATTTACTCCCTCAATTCATCAATTATATTGACTAACAGGATTTGAACCCATGTCCTCTGCTGGATAAGTTCTCTTTCACTTTTTCTCTAAGTACTTTAAAACACTACACCATTCAGTGTATATTGATAAATCTTTATAATATTTTATTATCTCTAGTACCATTAAGTATAAGATAGCTTCATTAAGTATCTCTTTTAATTATAGTATATTTATTTTTATTATTGCCTTGTTTGAGATAATGATTACCTACCACCTTTGATTTCTATTTTCTTCTTTTTTGTAAGGCAATTGAGGTTAAATGACTTACCCAGAGTCACACAGTTAGGAAGTATTAAGTGTCTGAAGCCGCATTTGAACTCAGGTTCTCCTGACTTCAGGGCTAGTGCTAGATCCACTGTGCCATCTAGCTGCCCCATGATTTTTTTTTTAATTCACCTGAGGCATAAAAAATTCTGTTTCAGTCCCTCATCTTCACTTATATGAATTTTTGTTTCAAATATCTATCTTGTAAACACTATATTTTTGTCTTCTGCTTTCTAATCCATTCTGCTACTCAAATCTGTTTTATGCGGGAGATAATCCCAATCACAGTCATAATGTAATCATTGTGTTTCTCTGGTCATTATATCATCTTGTTAAATTTTCCTTTCTTTGCCCCAAACCTTCTTTATATAAAGAAAAAAAAGTAGGGAAGAAAGGGAATGAAATTAAAACTAGAAACTAGAATGATCTAGTCCAGTTCCTCTGCCCTCTCTTCTCTTCATTCTGATCATTGTTGCTTTTTTATAATGTACTCTATATTGTTGAGATTGATCTTACATATGAATGACCCTTTTCAGTAATACCTTCCCTTTTATTTTCCCTTTTTTGTCCTTGTCTTTTTTCTTACTGTAGTTAATATACTTCTATGGCAAACTCCATGTGTTTTATTCAACCCTACTTTCCTCAATTCAGATAAAAGTAAAGTTCATAAAATCACCCTAATCCCAACCCTTCCCTAATCTCCATGCTTATATTATCTCCTCCCAGCAAACTCCAAATATGAGAAATCGTTATTTCCTTTCCACTTTTCTTCCATATTTCATCCTTTCCCTGCTCCCTTTTCTTTTCTCTCTTAAAACTTATCAAACATAACAAAACCACACCCAACCTGTGTATACTGCTCATTCTGTATTCATTCTGTAAAGGATGTTTGAAAACAATGGAATTTTGAAAGGATACCTTCCACTATTAGAATGTAATTTTTCATGTAGCCCCATCCAATTGCTCAAATGTATGGCAATACATTTCCCTCTTGTTTGTGTGTTTATATTTCAAAGATTCTACCCAATCCTGTACTTTTCATCAGGTATGAATCCATGAAAGTCCATGAAAAGTCCATTTTTTCCTCCACAGAATTATGCTGTTTTGCAGGATAAATTATTCTTTGTTGTGTATCTTTTTTCTTTTTGCCTTCTGTTCTACCACATTCTGAGATTTCTTCTTTAAATTAGTTGCAGTTTAGTCTTTGTGTAATCTTGACTCTGATCCTTGGTATTTTAATCTTTTCTTATTGTACCTTGCAGCAATCTTTTATGTCCTAGGACAAAGATGCAACCTATGGGCAGTCAAACTATGACAAAATTCCCAAGTGCAGCTTAAGTCAGATTATAATATAATTATTATATTATATATATATATATATTATTAGAATATATAATTAGAAAATGTTCAACAAAAATAAATCAAAATGTGATACAACATACATAATGTTGATTTGTGGTTTTCTAAATCAATATGTGGCCTATAGGAATCCACTTCTATTTAGTTGTGATACCACTGTTTTAAAAGATTATAGGTTTTTTCAAGTTGGTGTTCCTTTTGGTAGGTGACCAGTGGAATCTTTATATTTTCACATCACCCTCTGTTTCCAATAATTCTTGGCAGTTTTCTTTAATGATTTCTTGAAATATAGCATCCAGTTTTGTTTTGTTTTTTTTTTGGCTTGGTCATTTTTTTCCCCAGGGAATTTGATAATTCTTAAATTATCTCTCCTTGACTTGTTTTCTAGGTCAGTTGTTTTTGATAGTATATATATCACTTGTTCTAATTTTTCAGTCTTCTGACTTTGTTGTAATATTCCTTATTGTCTCATTGAATTTTATATGCTCCATTCCATTTTCCAAATAATACTTGAATAATATTTTCTATTTTCTTTTCTGTGCAGTTTGTTTTCCATTTCTTCCTCTTAAGCATTATCATTTTCTATTTAGATTTTTTTGCTTCCTTTTTTTCAATCTACTCTTAGAGTTCTTGTGACCTAGATTTTTTTCTTTTGAAAATTCTAGTTATGTTTATGGAATTATTTTTTTATTCTGTGTTTGCCTCAATCTTTGTTTAACTCACTGAGATTTTGTGGACCAAATTCTCGCTCTGTTGGTTGGAGTGGCAGGGTCCTGGTCCTGTCAATCTCCCTAGAGGGAGATTGTGCAGTCCTGGGCTGGTGACTGTCCTAGTCTCCTTGCTTTTTTTCTACAGACTCAGTCCAGTTCCCAGCTCAGGTCCAGCCCTCTGCCTCCCTCCATGGCTACCGTCTCCATCTCCTGGGAGCCCAAAACAGTCACTGGGCTCAATCCCACCTTCATCTTCTTCTCCTTAGTCATAAACTGAGAGCTGGCTCTGTCCCCTGCCACAAGATTGACAAGTCCCAACTTGGAACCAGACACTGGAGTTTGCACTAGCTACTGGCTTCCTCGAGAGCTCTGGCACTCGATCCCTTCTCTACCTTCTTGTGTTAAGTCACCCACTAAAAGCTAGCTTCGTCTCCTGCTGCAGCTGTGACAAGCCTGGACAAGATATCCGGACTGACTTGGAGGGCTCAGCACAGGCAAGCCAAGGGGCCTCTGCCTGTCCCCATTTCCTTGCCCTCTGTCACAGATGCGGAGCTTTGTTTCCCTCCTGATTTGGGCAGAAGCTGAGCTTTTCCTGGCTTCGGCCCCCCAGCCTGTATTCTTCTTGCTTTCTTCTTGTGCAGTCCTCGGCCGGGTGAAGGAGTTGACAGGTGTTTCCCTTTGGTTTTATTGGATCATTGCTTCACCTGGCAGCTTTTCTGAGGCATTTCTGGGGGCAGCTAGGCTCAACGTGAAGCTTTCGTGTTGCCATCTTTGCCAGAAGTGCCCTGAGCTAGTTTGTTTGGAGCTTGAGATGGACAACAATTTAAAGAATCTTTGGACAAGCAGGTAATTCTAGATCGGTTCGGATTAGCTCCTCCCTTCCTCCTCCTGCTGCTCCCACACAGCATATCCCACTTGTTCCTTTGGTAGGATTTTGATTCAGTCAAACAGAACTTTCCTTGTTCCCCAAGGCCTGATCTAAGATAATGAAAACTCTAGGGTTCAATATCTGCAATTGATATCTGCTTAGATTCCCCTTGGATCTATGTGACTGGCTTGGTTTTAGAATAAATTTACCAGACTGGCTAAGATTAGGAAGGTCGTTTATGTTCACTATAGAATTATAACATTTTTAGATCAAGTGGGAAAGGACATTTGAAATCATATAGTCTTTTACAGATAAGGAATCTGAGGTCCAGAGCGGTGATTTACAAAAAGTCACAAGCTAAGGATAATTCTAGTTCTAATGATTATTAGTGGTACAATGTGGCACAAGATACTATGAGACTTTTTGTGATAGTAAGCATTAGAAACCTAGTTTCCCATCATTTGGGGAATGGCTAAACAAATATTGGTATATAAGTATTGTAAAATATTACTGTACTGTGAAAAAAATAATGGCTATGAATTCAGAGAAGCAAGGAAAGATTTATACAAACTGATGCAGAATAAAGTAAATAAAACCAGGAGAACAATATGTATAGTTATAAACATGCAAATTGATAAAATGATTCTAAGTATTTTATACTTAAAATCACCAAGTTTAGCCACAGAGAGGAATAACTGATGTAGGATATTGCATTTGCTATCCTTACTGTTAGACTCAGTTAATCATTTGGTTAGTTTTGCTAAACAACTTCATTTTTTTTCTGTTCTTTGTTCCAAGGGAAAGGAAGAAAGACTTAATAGGAAATAAAGGTGATTTTACACACACACACACACACACACACACACACAAGGCATATATAGGTCAGTCAATAAATATTTATTAAACTCTTGCTACTACTAGGCACTAGAATGAGTCCTGGGGATACAAATAAAAAAAAAAGAAAGATAATTCCTACACTAAAGTTGCTAATAATCTAGAGGGAAAAGATGTTGCACAAAAGGAAGCTAAGAAACTATGCTGGTGGGATAAGATTTGGGGGAGGAATTGAAGTCCCAAAGTAGTTCAGTTGGATGAAGAATGAAGAGATATTCTGAGAGGAGCTCCCTCTTGAAGTGGAGAGTTTGAAGTTCATGGCCCCATCCTTGAGTCAGAGAAGCAGAGAATAAGGCAGCATTACTCACTCATAATCAATAGTGATTTTTAGAGAGGAAAAAAAAGATCATATAATTTAGTGTCTTTTTTCTTATCTGAGGCAAGTCATTTAACCTGAGCTTAATTTTTTTTATCTGTAAAATTGTGATGTAATATTTGTTATTTACCTCACAGGGTTTTTGTAAGGAAAGCTTTTTTTTTTTTAAACCTTGCTATATATCTGTGAACTACTATTATATTCATGATGGACTTTGTTGTTTCTATGACTCCATTTGGGTTTGTTTGTTTGTTTTTTTTAAATAAAGATACTGAAGTGGTTTGCCATTTCCTTCTCTAGCTCATTTCACAGATGAGGAAATATGGTTATGTGACTTACCTACAGTGACACAGCTAGGAAGTGTTTGAGACTGGATGAAGTCAAGAAGACTAGTCTTCCTGACTTCAGGTCTACCACTCTCTCCACTGTGCCATCCATCTGTCCTATGAATATGTGCTATTTGTGTGCATATATTTTTAATATGAAAAACCTTAGAATACAGGAAAATGCCATGTCTCTCTACAAACATGTCCATGTCTCCATTATCCTGGAAAAATCCTTTCTTGATCCTTCCATCCTGGTTATCATCTATATTCCTTCGGTCCTTTGTAACTAAACTCCTCCAAAAGACCTACAACAAGTGCCTCCACTTTCTCTCTTATTTTCTTTTTACAATCTGGCTTCCAATCTTATCTTTCCACTACAACTGCTCTCTCCAAAATTACTAAAAATCCCTTAGCTGTCAAAACCAATGGCCTTGACCTCTCTGCAGCCTTTTCTCCCTAGGTTTTCAGGACACCACTCTCTCCTGGGTTTCTTCCCTCTAAGAGTAGGTGTCCCTCAAGGTTCTATCCTGGGCCCCTCTTCTCTTACCAGTTCCCTTGGCTTTAATTATGATCTTTATGCTGATTTTCTTCAGATTTACCTTTCTTGCCCTAATATCTTTGCTGACTTCCAGTCTCTCATCTCCAACTGTTTTTCAGACACCTTGAATGGGATGTCCAGTTGGCATCTTCAACTCAATATATTCAAAACTGAACTCAATATCTTTCTGACTAAACCCTCCCCTCTCCTCCAACTCCCCTTTTACTGTAAAAAAGGCAACATTATCTTTCTAGACCTAAATGCCTCATTACCTCTCAATCCTCATATCCAAGCAACATTTCTTGAATACGGTCCCTTCTCTCCTCTGACATTTTGACCACCCTGATGCAAACTCCTCATCACCTCACACCTGGACTATTACAATAACCTAGATCTTTCTACTGCAAGTCTTTTACCATTCATACCATAGTCCATTCATCCACTGAAGTGATTTTCCTGAAACACAAGTCTGATCATGTCACATTCTCCCATACCCACCCTACTCGATAAACTCCAGTATTTCCTATTTCCTCCAGGAGCAAATATAAGGTGCTCTGTTTGGAATTCAAAGCCCTTCATAATCCAGCCTCTTCCTATCTTTTAATTCTTCTTATACCTTGTTCCTCATCATATCCTCTTTATCCCAGGGACACTGACCATTAGGTTATTTTACAAACAAGACACTCCATTTCTATTTTATTGACATTTTATCTGGCTGTTTCCCACACCTGGAACACTCTCCCTTTTTCCTTTCTGACAATTGACTTCCCTGGCTTCCTTTAAGTTTCAACTGAAATCCTACTTTCTACAGGAAGGCTCCCACAATCCCTCTTAATTCCAGTGTTTTTCTTCTTTAAATTATTTTTTATGGATTCTGTATATAGCTTACTTTGTATATATTTGTTTCCCTGTTATCTCCCTTATTAGAGCTCTTCTAGGGTAGGGGCTATGTTTTGCTTCTTTTTATATTCCATGGGCTTAGCACAGTGCCTGGCCTATAGTAGGTGTTTAATAAATGTTTACTGAATAAATAAATTAAAAGATGACAAAATCTAAGAAATGATAATGGAACAGCAACAAAATCCTTCAGAGTGTGTTGGAGAGAAATCAATTTGTAAATGAAGAAAAAAAGGATGAAGATGAAGATAAATATTTAAACTAACAAATAAGAATAAATAATTTCAAACCAATAATGAAAAACTCTTTAAAATAATAGATGCTTTGAAAGAGATCTTGGCAAATCTCAACCTCGAAATTGCAAAGACAGAAGAAAAGATTTTAGAACAAAATCAAAAATTAAATTGGAAGGATACCCAAAATTTCAACAAATCAAAGCAAGTGATCTTGAAGATGTAACATTAGAAAATCTAAGAATTAACAGTCTTCCTGAAAAATAATATCATATGATACCTTTAATTTCATCAAACCTCTAGTAGGGAATGAAAAACATATTCAATATAATTCATATGGTAGTAGCATCAGTTGCTGTAAATAGAAGGAACTAGTTCATATTCCATAACCAACACCACTTGAGATCATTCATTCCATTATTTAATGAATACATACCATAGATTTATTCCAAATTTCTTAAGAAAATTGTTTTCAGTAGAAATATTTGCATTAAGGTTTTGAAATTTTGGATCCTTTGTTGATAGAATTTATCCTAGATTTGAAAAACAAAGTTTTATAGTTTAAAAGTTACTTTTAGAGAGCTTGGCTCAAAAGTATCCAATAAATAGTTGAGGACTCATATATGTCATGACAAAATATATAAATTATGAAACACCAAGCCTCATAAATGGCACATGTGATTGCTTTTACATTAGGTCATGGATAAAGATGAGCCATATCTATGACCTCTCTTCCTGGATACCTAAAATTCCCCCACCTTAAATTTTTGGTAAAACACCCTTCCTACTCAGCAGTGGAAAGACTGCTGAGCTAATGATTTGATTCACAGTGAGATAGTTAGATGAATATGAATATTTTGAACATGACTGGGAATTGTTGCAGACAATTGCAAAATTCCTGCAGGGTACTGAAACCATAATCCAGTTTTTGCTGGATGTGCTCTCAGTATGGGAAACTTTAGTATACTTGTACACAGCAGGGGGAGATTAGACATTCCATAGTGACCTTACATTAAAACATCCTTGCTCTGGGGTTTATTTTAATGTATCTAGTCAAGCTTAATTATCATCAATTGAGGTTAAAATAGCACTTAGTCAAATCCCAACTTAACACCCCAAAATGACTCTGTTGTATAATTTTTACTGTGCAAAGGCAGCATGACCAACTGCACTTCCGACATAATGAGTTGGCACACTGAGTCCTAATTTTGGTTCCAGTGCTGACTCACAATTTGACCTTAACCAAATCACCTATACCTCTGCTACTCAGTTTTCTTATTTGTAAAAGGGAAACAGATAATACCTGTCTTCCTCTAATTTTTTTTTAACTATCAATTTGTGCAAAAGATTTGTGTAAAATCTCATTTCTTTTTAAAAAAATTTTTTAAAATAAATTATGGTATTTTTAGGCTTTTGAATTTGGAGTCACCTCTCTAGAACAAAGAAAACTTTTAAGCAAACTTCTGGTCTTTAAGTGCTCTGTGATTTATTTACATCAGAACCAAGATTTCCATTTGTTGCTGCATAGGGATGGAAATCCACAGTCAGGCAAAAATGAAGTCCCAGGAATCAGTGTTATATGTACCAGCAAAGAGAAAAAAGTAGCTTGTTATACCAGCTAGTAAAAAGCAGGGTGGAGAGAACAAAAAGGTACAAAATGGTAGTGAGTTCCATAATCAATAGAAGACTTTTTTTTTCTCTCTCTCTCTTGAAAAAAAAAATTAAATCTGTGGTCCAACAACATGGTTAATTATTGTCACATGGTTCGAATATATTTGTGGTTCATAAACCTTCAGCCCAGACTGAGGTAAGCAATAGAATTCCTACTCAGTTAAATGTGGGATGGGGGTGGGAAGGGAAAAAGAAGCAACATGATTCTTTGAAAGGTCCAAAGTTATCAACAATCACTTATTTAAAGGCAAGGAGAGCAACACTTCCATCCTATCTATTTACTAAGCTATGGCTACTAGCCGAGTCACCACACACACACAGAGCTTAGAGGAGGGACCAGCTAAGGTTGGGGCTGTCACCTTCAGGATAACATTTGACTCTCAATGGGTAAACACTATTACACAAAAATGTCTCTTGGTCATTTTTCATGTGTTTTAATTCTGCTGATGCAAAATATGAGGACAATTACAGGTGCCAGTTTCCAGTGTAAATGCTGATAAACAGCTTACCATTTTTGCAGTGGCTGGTCACATCTGGAACCTTCTGGGATGCAAAAATACTGGAAGGATTATTGCAAAATTTAAAGACATTTTTGCTGCTCTTACTTTTGTTTTTAACCTAAATTAGTAGGGTTGTTTTTTTAAACTTTTTAAAAGGTTTTAAGGCTTATACTATACTTATTTAGCTAAGCATCTAATTGAAGGGCAAAGTGTAAGGAGAGCTTGGAGTAGTTGTTTGAAAGGTTTTGTTGAATGACCTTACAGAGAGACCGGCTGGTATAAAATTATGGATCACTGGATTTGAGTTAATCAATTGTGGCATACCATCAAATCCCATGATTTAGGAAAAGTCCTCAACTCTAGCCAGTTTCTGAAAGCTTTCTTATAATGTTGGATTTAATACAATAAGCAGCATAAAAAGAAAATTATAAATTATTGTCATGGTTCCTTTTTTTCTTTTTGGAGATTAGAACCTTCATAATAGCAAAAATAGAAGAACCATCTTTAAAAGAATTTATCAGACTTAATTTGTCTCCTAACCTATATCATATAAAAAGTTTTGAGAGGATGAAAGTATTCCTTTATATTCTATCTATTCATTAGTTATTCATGTTAATGTAATGATATATAATATTATATATTATTAATATATAATCATGTGACTTGTTGATTCAGATTCTTTGTTTGAAAAAAACCTCATTTGGGGTTTTGTTGGTAATGAACTTGCAATTTCTTTCTCCAACTCATTTTACAGATGAGGGAATTGAGGTTAACAAAATTTAAGTGACTTGCCCAGAGTCCCACAGCTGATAACTGTCTGAGACTGGATTTGAACTCTGGAAGAGAAGTTTCTCTGACTCCCCGCCGAGCACTCTGTGCACTATGGCACCACCTAGCTGCCTTTTAGATGACCATACACAAGCTACTTAGCCTCTCTGAGACTGTTTCATTTATAAAATGGGGATAATGATAATTATGCTACTTACCTTACAGTTGTATGGAAAGCATTTTGTAATCCTTAAAGTGCTATATAAATGTGAGATGATGATGATTATTACTGGCTAGGGAACTACTCATAAAAGCACGAGGGTCCAAGAAAAGTCTAGTTCTTCATAAAAGTGTTTTGAAAGCCTTGCAAGTTTTGCATTAGCTTGCTGGAATAATAACCATGCATATATGCAGTCTAAAGCTGTCAACTTAACATCCTCCTCTCCTATTCTGTGTTCTCCTGTTGAGATCTGACACAGTGAAATAGTACAGTAAAACTGGTCGAGATCAACTAAGTTTAGATTCCAAAAGATTACTTGCCATATCTATCATGTAGAAAACCAGACATTTTAATGAATGCACATTTTAAAAATGTAACGTTACCTAGACTGACAGCGCTAAGAGATGTTTGAAATGATTTGGCTATACTCTTTGCAGTTGTCCAGAAATCATTTCCTGTGATATCATGTAGTGCATTTCTCATGGGACTTACTTGTCAAGAATATCTTTCTTTTAAGTTAAATGACAACTTATGGAGATTAATATATTTTATTATAGAACATAGAAGCAGTGCTCCTTGCATGAGAGACATTGGGTTTTTTCATGCAAATGACCTGAAATGATGGACGAGTCGCTATCATGTCTTATTAGTACATGGGAAGACACTAGCATACGCTGGCTTGGACATGTATTATCAGATTTTACTTTACTAGGGGTGCTGCTCATGTGGGAAGCTACTTAGGAGACAGGCTCCAGAGACTGCATTACAGCAGAGACTCAATAATGTCTCCAAAGACAGACACATAAAGACAGGTGTGGGAGTCCTATGAAGCCACTTTTATCAAATAAGCTTAAAATAGTGCAACTTTAAGGACTGAGTGCACACTTTAATGAAATTAATTCATTTTTCAAAAATCTAAGTTGCATATTTCTTAACAGCATGACTCTTCAACTCTAACCTCTGATCAGGGACTTAATTATCTTTAGATGTTTGCCTCTGTAACAGAAAGTTGGAAAGCCTCCTCAATGATGAGGTCAGGAAATCCTGGGAAGCGTCTTTCTCCTTAACTCTTCATTTCTTTTCTTATGGTTTAGTGGTAAATTCCTAAGGTAACCCGTTTCACATCTCCTGGAATGGGAGTTTTACATGAACATAAACTTGTTTTTATATTTATTTTTTCTTAATCTTCCCTCTCCAACTATCCACCTCCCTGAGCAATACTAATAGCAAAAATGATTTTTAATTTAAAAAATAAAGCTCAATACTTAGCTAAATAGTCCAACAGAATAAATCCCAACATTGTCTATGAGGAAAAGTACTTATCTCTCACTGCATTTTAAGTTCAACACTTCCCTAACGGAAGAGAAATGACATGTTACATCTTCGTTCTTTTGGATTTATAGTTTTTCCATAGTGTTGATCAGAGAGCTAGTCTTTGAAAATTGTTATTCGTTCCTAGCAAAATATCTTGGAGTTTACTTTCTAGTTTTCTTTTTTTATAGGAAACCAAATCATTCCCAAATGTCATGGATTGGCCAACAATAGGTTCTAGTCCAAGCCTCGTGACATCTCCTTCCCAATGACATGGACCCTTTAGAACAAAGGACAAACAACAACAACAATCATTATATAAATTGTTCTGTGTGTACTGCTCAATTCTTACCTTAGTTCATAAAGGCCTTTCAAGTTTCCTTCAAAGCTAACCATTTCCTCATTTCTTATAGCACAGAAATTTTTCATTAAATTAATAGATCACAATTTGTTTAGTGATTCTTCAATAGGAGGAAACCTCTGTGGTTTCCAATATCTAGCTACCACATGTGTTTATATACATACATTTTTATATAGAGTGAGAGACAGACATTCAGACAGAGACTAAAACTGAAACAGAAAGATTGTTTTCCTTTTTCTTCGATTTATTTGGTATTGCTGGGCCAAAGGATCAACAAATTTTAATAACTCTGTGAAAATTAATTTTTTTTCCTTTTTTTGAAAATTAGTTTTTAAAAAGGTTTTCACAACTATAATTCAATATAATTAGTTTCCTTCTAATCTTGTATATTTTATTTTATGCATTTGAAGACATTATTCTGAAAGAATTCATATGCTTCCCCAGATTGCTAAAGGGCTCCATGATACAAAAAAAGGTTATGGACCCCTAACTTAGAACCTCAGGTAGGATGGGACCAGAGACATGATCCTTTTACTGGTGCATCTTTGTACCACTGGATCTAGTTTTCAAACTAGGTGGTGATTTGTTTTCCCATCTCCTTTTTCCCCTCACTAAAATTTTGCCTAGCACTCAGGTTTAGTGCCGTCAAGGATAAAACCAGCAGCTTCTGATTGGAGAGGTATGTTTGGGAAGTGTTTGATCTTGCTTACCACTAAGAAGAGTTTGGAATATTTACTTCTATCCTGACTCACACTGTACTCAGCCAAAGGTACTTGTTATTTCACTCTCTTGCTGTAGAAATTGACCCAGCTATGAGAGTGATTTTCCATCTATAATGAATCAGCTTGGAGATAGTGGGTAGTGAATGTACAAGGTTTAGGATCATAGAGACCTGACTTCAAATCCGAACTCAGATACTAAGTTATATCATTCAACCTATGTCTGCTTCAGTTTCCTTGACTGTAAAATGGAGATAATAGCATTTATCTCCCAGTGGGTTGTGAGGGTCAAATGAAATAATATTAGTAAAATGTTTAACACAATGTCTAGCACATAGTACTCACTGTATAAAATGCTTATTTCCTCTCCCTTCCACAATAATATCTGACTTAAATTTGACAGCTATAAATTTATATATTTAGATGTGCAAGGCTGTACATATACATACATGTTTATGTGCAACATTTTGAACATATTTATAAATATATAATAGCTATATATATAATGTATATATAGAGATGTACATATACATACATATATTTACATATACATTTTCCTCATATACTCCTATTTCGAGACTATAAAAGATTGACTTTGTGAAGGTATGTCTTACAGCTAATTGTGGATATTCAGAGTGGAAATGAGTTGGACAATCTGTATGGGGTTGTACAACATCTATGGTTTATATTCTGCATAGGTCACAAGATACGGTTTTTAAATGTCATGAAATAGTCACACAGCTCAGTTCAATTAAGAAGTTTTCACTTGAAAGGTATAGGCTTGTTAAAGGTAGGTCAGTTCTGAAGGTCCTTTTCCAAAAGCTTAGAGAAATCTGCTCATGTTCTTTCAGACTTCTTTTGTTCAGATCTACAATTCAAAAAAATATTTAAAAATAATAACTAACATTTGCATAATACCTACTATGTGCCAGGTACTGTTCAAACACTTTACAAATATTATCTCATTAGATCATTATAACTCTGGATGGTAGACGCTATTATTATATCTATTTTACAACTCAAGGTCATATAGGTAAGTAAGTATCTGAGGCCAAATTTGAATTCATCTTCCTGCACTCTATCCATTATACCGCCTAGTGCCTCTACAATACTGAAATCATCTAGTTATTTGAGGGTATATAAAGCAGGACTTCAGCAACTTGCCATTCTATAAATCTCAAAACAAACAACACCCACAAATAATTTTGCTTTTTATTTACTTTTATTTTTGCAAAAGTGTTGCCAAGATACATAAATGATAAAACACTTTAAAGATTCTTTTTCAGAAAGACAATGAGTCAAGTGTAATGGATAGGCTGATGTATACCAGAAAATCAACCTTGTCATCCTTTATTTTTATTGATGCTGTCTGTCTTTACATCACTTCCCTTCTGAGTATATATGTCTTTTCCTATCAGAGAGCTAACTCTTATAACAAAGATAAAATCCAGAAAGAAAAAAATAAAGCAGTTCAACAAAACTAATACATGGACTATGTCTGACAAAATATTCAATATTTTAATACACATCATTACCACCTACACAGCATTGAGTTTTGTTTTTATTATTCTTTCTATTTACTTACTATATTCCTTGTGTAGGATATTTTCCTGGGTTTTGCCTACTTTGTTCGAAATCAGTTCATATAGCTCTTCCCATACTTCTCTGAATTCTTCATATTCATAATTTTTGATGATGCAGTAATATTTCATTATATTCATGTACTACTTTGCAATTGACTCTTTGCTACCATAAAGAAATCTTGCTGTTAATATTTTGGGATATATGATATGATACCTGTCTCTCTTTATCCACTTTGGGATATATACACAAATAACTCTGGAGTCAAAAGATATGGGAAATAATGCTGGTTTTAGAGTCAAAGGACTTCAATTTAAATGAAATCTTTGATATTTATATCCTTGCAAATCTTTGATAAATTTCCTTAGATGCCCTGGCTCTCTTTGTCCTCCTTTATGAAAGGAAAAGTATGAACTTCAGATGGTCTCTAAGGTTCTTTTTAATTTTAAATCTATGATCTTCAGTGGAATAGGTTAGGTTCAAGGGATAAAACAATCAACAAATATAGCAACCTAGTCTTTGACAAACCCAAAGACCCCAGCTTTTGGGATAAGAACTTACTGTTTGATAAAAATTGCTGGGAAAATTGGAAACTAATATGGCAGAAACTAGGCATTGATCCACACTTAACACCGTACACCAAGATAAGGTCAAAATGGGCTCATGACCTAGGCATAAAAAATGAAATTATTAATAAATTAGAGGAACATAGGATAGTTTACCTCTCAGACCTGTGGAAGGGGAAGGACTTTATGACCAAAGCAGAACTAGAGATCATTACTGATCACAAAATAAAAAATTTCGATTATACCAAACTGAAAAGTTTTTGTACAAACAAAACTAATGCAGACAAGATTAGAAGGGAAGCAATAAACTGGGAAAATATTTTTACAGTCAAAGGTTCTGATAAAGGCCTCATTTCCAAAATATATAGAGAATTAACTCTAATTTATAAAAAATCAAGCCATTCTCCAATTGAAAAATGGTCAAAGGATATGAACAGACAATTCTCAGATGAAGAAATTGAAACTATTTCTAGTCATATGAAAAGATGCTCCAAGTCATTATTAATCAGAGAAATGCAAATTAAGACAACTCTAAGATACCACTACACACCTGTCAGATTGGCTAAGATGACAGGAAAAAATAATGATGATTGTTGGAGGGGATGTGGGAAAACTGGGACATTGATGCATTGTTGGTGGAGTTGTGAACGAATCCAACCATTTTGGAGAGTAGTTTGGAACTATGCTCAAAAAGTTATCAAACTGTGCATACCCTTTGATCCAGCAGTGTTACTACTGGGATTATATCCCAAAGAGATTATAAAGAAGGGAAAGGGACCTGTATGTGCACGAATGTTTGTGGCAGCCCTTTTTGTAGTGGCTAGAAACTGGAAACTGAATGGATGTCCATCAGTTGGAGAATGGCTGAATAAATTGTGGTATATGAATATTATGGAATATTACTGTTCTGTAAGAAATGACCAACAGGATGATTTCAGAAAGGCCTGGAGAGACTTACACGAACTGATGCTGAGTGAAATGAGCAGGACCAGGAGATCATTATATACTTCAACAACAATACTATATGATGACCAGTTCTGATGGACCAGGCCATCCTCAGCAACGAGATCAACCAAATCATTTCTAATGGAGCAGTAATGAACTGAACTAGCTATGCCCAGAAAAAGAACTCTGGGAGATGACTAAAAACCATTACATTGAATTCCCAATCCCTATATTTATGCACACCTGCATTTTTGATTTCCTTCACAAGCTAATTGTACAATATTTCAGAGTCTGATTCTTTTTGTACAGCAAAATAACGTTTTGGTCATGTATACTTATTGTGTATCTAATTTATATTTTAATGTATTTAACATCTACTGGTCATCCTGCCATCTAGGGGAGGGGATGGGGGGGTAAGAGGTGAAAAATTGGAACAAGAGGTTTGGCAATTGTTAATGCTGTAAAGTTACCCATGCATATAACCTGTAAATAAAAGGCTATTAAATAAAAAAAAATAAATCTATGATCTTATACATTTTGGTCCCTTTCTAGCATAATTCCAAATTATTCCAAAATTATTCATCAACAGCACATTAGTTTGCCCATCTTCCTGTACCCCCATTCAACACTATTACTATCTTTTGTTATCATTCCCAATTTGCTAAATGTGAGAGAGAACCTCAGAGTTCTTTTAATTTGAATTTATAACTATTACTTTGGAGCAGTTTTTCATTTGATTGGTAATAGTTTCCATGTCTCTTGAAAACTACTTGACTTTGAGTCAATCAGGGCCCAAATAATGACTAACTGGGGCTTGGTCTGGGATCCATTTCTAGCCAATCAATGAGAGTCAGAGTGATTTAGCTTTAAGACATAGTCCTTAAGAAAGAAATCTAGCTCCAAGATATCTAGGAAGGTTTCAGCAATCAAAATTTACATTCTTTTGGGCTGAGCACCAGGAAATTAATAATAATAACTATCATTTATATAGTACCTTAAAGTTTGCAAAGCATTTTACAAATATCATCTCATTTTATCTTCACAACATCCCTCACAACAGTTCAGGTGGCTGTTATTATTCTATTTTAGGAATGAGGAAACTGAGGCAACAACTTCTAAGCATCTAAAACTGTATTTGAACTTAATTTTTTCAGAGTCTAGATCCAGTGCTATACCCACTGCATCACCTAGCTGCCTCTGATTACCATCTTATGATGAAATATTTTGATTTCAGATCCTGGGAGCACTCATTTCTATGTTTAATCCCCTTTACCAAATACACATTGTATGTGTGCTGAATAACCTGTGTTTGGTGCTAGCTGGATTACACAGTATAAATAAATCATAGTCCTGACCTTATGGAGTTTATAGTCCAGAAGGGGATATGGATCCTAGGCATATTATAGAATATAGTATGTGAATTAGGTTTGAAGAGATAAATTAGGTTACAGAAAAAGCACTATAAGAGCACAGGAGAGCTAACCAATTATGTAGTGTTTGAAGCAAGTCTGTGAATCTAGAACTGAAATTTCAGCAGCTATATGGTTAATATCCAGATAGGAAAGAATTCAGCAAAATAGAGACTGTTTAAATATTAAACATAATTTGCCTTCCTTGAAAAGGCTTATAACTCAGCAATAAAAAAGTGTCTTTGAAACTTGCTATTAGGAGGAGTTGCCCAGCCACTAGATTTTAAATGAAAATGTGTAGGTTGTTAGTATTTAAACAAAATTAACACCGTTTGGTAAACTGCCCAAGACTCACCTTGACCAGACAACAGATTCTCTCCTTCACAAGGAACTGCCATGCGCAAGCTGCTGCCTGGCAAAGGCTCCTTCTCAGTGGAACTGCTGCCTGCAAAGTGAAAGCGACTAGGATCGATGCTGCCAGGGAAGAGCTTCTGCACAAAAGCCAGCCGCTAATCAAGTTCTCCCACAGCTGCGGACCGGGCCCTTGGTGGTGGAGGCAGAAACACGGAGCCTCGAAGAAAAAACTGAGGGAGGACTGGGAAGGGAGGGCCTGACACAGATGCTCTAGGCTTGAAAAGAGTAATCAATAGAACAGAAATCCAACTTTTCTCCCAAATCCCAGAGAATATTTCATCGCAATATTCCCACAGGATGCTCTGTGTGTGTTACCACAAACTCCAGTTTTAGTAGTGGAAAAATTGTCCCAAAGACTAAAGGGAATTGCATAAGGTCATAAGGAGTGAAGGAGGGGAGGGTCTGTTGTCCGGCCATGACCGACTCTTCATGACCCCATTTGGGATTTTCTTGGCAAAGCACTGGAGTGGTTTCCATTTCCTCATCTGTAAAATGAGCTGGAAAAGGAAACTGAGGCAAAAGACTTGTGACCTGCCCAGAGTCACCTGGTGAGTGTTTGAGGCCAGGTTTGAACTAGGGAACATGAGTCTTCCTGACTCCAGCTAGCTTGAGGGGGTGGCCACAGGGGTGTAAAGGCAGGAACTATTAGGTCTGACCGCTTAACTGCACCCCTTTTTTTACCTAGAACTTTGTCCCGTGATAAAGATGGCAGCGGGTTTAACCCTAAAGAGGGTGAATGTAGTCTAAGCAAGAGAAGGTAAGTCATCACCAAGCAGGGAGGGGAAGGAGAGAGGAAGAATGAAGAAACAGTCCTGGTTTTGAAATGAATGTTCCATTAAAAAATTCCAAAGTTTCTGATGAGTCTGCAAGAAGACAAGTCTAGGCTAAAAGAATAGTTACCAATGAATGAATCAGAGAATTATAGAATGCTAGAAAGATTTTAGGGATCTAGTTAGTCCAAGTCCCCCATTACAGGTGAGGAAACTTCAACTATAAAGTGTTTATTAGTGGTAAAAAAACATATCTAGAAGCTGGATTTTATCAAATTTTCTTAGAATCCCATTCATTTGAATTGTATATTTACATAGTGTGGGTATACATATTCAATTCTTTGATATCTAGGACCGCCTCATTTTCATATTTGTAACTCTAATATAATTAATAAAAAAATTTTAATATACACATGATGAGGTTTTCAATGTTGGGTGTAATTAGCAGAAGAATTGATCCCTGTAGCAGGCAGGGAGAAGGCTCTGATAAAGATCAATTTAGCTCTGGATCTCATCCTCTGGGGAGGTTGTCCAGGCTGAAATCCAAGGTTGTCAAACTCCTGAGACTTACCCTTTGTAGGTATTTCAAATTGTCTCACTTTGCCATGCCCTGTCAGAAAGTCCAATCATGTCCTTGAGGTTAAATTTTCCCTATAAAATTTACTTATGGGCCATCCCATGGCCCTGTCCTCCTTTGGATCAGTCTGCAATGGTACTCTGCCTCATGGTATCTTCCCCCATCCCTTCATCTTCTCCCATGCCATGTGGTCTCTACTAACTCCACTATATTTCCCAGACCCACTTCTCATAGCACCCCAAAAGAGTTAGCTATCTATGTCCATTTCAGGAACTTGTCTTTCACAGGTGCTCCCACTCTTTCATATTTACCATTCCCGGTGTCTATTGTATCCCTTCATTTTGTCTGTAACCTATTCCCCCAAATAAATCTACCTTTTGCCAAAGAGAATGGCCACTGTGAATTTTTCAATGACCAAACCCCAACTTTTAGTGTCTGCCATCATCTGGTGTCTACATCACCTACATCATTTTGCCCCTCAAACCACATCATTTGGTGCCAAATTCCACATCATAGATTACATTATATATGTATATACTTATATAGATATAGATACATCCATACAAAAGTATGTAAGATTTCAGTTTCAAGATCATTTTGTTATAATCTATTATAACAAAAGTGGAAATGAGAAACTATTTGGTCAAATTAGAAAATATTGGTTTTTTAAAAATAATAACAAAAATTAGAATAATTCTTTCCAATTATAATTTAATTCAATTCAACCACCATTTCTTAAAACATACTAGGTGCAATACATTGTGCTAGATTTTATAGATTTAAAAAAATGAAATAAAAAAATATACCTCTGCCTTCCAGGAACTTATTTGCCACTACAGAATATGATATAAAAACAAATAATTGCAAGATAAGTTGAGAAGGGAGGAAAATCACTAAAATGAGGGATATTGGGAAAGGCTTCCTAAAGGAATTGCTTCCTGGGGAAAGGCTTCCTAAAGGAATTGCTTCCTAAATAAACCTTTGGAGAAAGTTAAGGATACTAAGAAGTAAAAATGAGAAGAAGAAACATTCTAAACATGGCAGATAATCTGTGAACACTCAGGAAATCTGAAGATTAAATCTTAAATAACTATCTTGAAAGATGAACTGGAGCCAGATTGTAAAGGGTTTTTAATGCAAGACAGAGGAGCTCCTATTTTATCCTAGAGGTAGTATGGAGCTGCTGAAGAATCTTGAGCAGAATAGTGATATGATCAGATTTGTGTGCTTTAGAAAAGTTATTTTGGCACCTATATGAAGGATGAATTGGAGAGAGAAAAGATTGGAAGCAGGAAGAAAAATGATAATACTGTTTACAATAGTCAAAGTGATAGGTGATGAGAGCTTGAACTAGGGTAGACTCTTATCTTAAGTACAAAATAAGAGAACATATGTAAAAAATATTATGGAGCCAGAGTTGACAACACTTGGAACCTGATTTGATGTAAATTATACGGCAGATTGAAGGTTCAAGATCGATTCCTTAGTTACAAACCTGAATGATTGTAAAGATGGAGCATCAATACAAATAATGAACTTTGGAGGAGGTTTATCATTCTGTGAGTTTGGGGGCATTTGGGTGAATGAGAAAACTAGCTGTTTCCTCTTGATTTTGTCCCCCAACCTTTGTGTGGGTGTAGCCAAATTTTCCCAATTCCTCTCTTCTGTCATCCATGTGGGCATGATTTTCCCTTAGTCTGACCCTTTTTCAGGAGCAGATGACCCTTTCTATGTAGGAGAGAACAAAGGAGACATAAAAGTGCCTGAAGCTAACTGTTTCTGAGGGAAGCTACAATTCTCCTTAGTCATCAAGACTCCTACCACTTAAATCTTCTTATTTATACAGTTCAGGCTTTTGTCAAAGGAAAATCACAGATTCAGCCTTTGCCCTGCTTGAAGAAGTTACAGAACAGAAAATCAGGAAGATTCTCTCTCATTTAGTGCTAGAGCCCCCAGCTGAGACAAAATCCTAACAATTCCAAATAAGAATTCATGTTTCTCTCTCTCTCTTGCCCCTTCCCTTCCACCCCATGTATTGTGTATCTGTCTGTGTCTATTTGTCTCTCTCTTTTTCTTTCTCTGTCTCTGTCTTTCTATCACTGTCCTTATCTCTGGCTCTCCATTCACAGTAATGAAATACATATAAAACAAGAATGATATATGCAAGTTTATTTAAAGTTGGAATCTGGTAGTAAGAGAATAGACATGTAAACATTGTAGAGAATTTTTAAAATAGCTTTATGTGTATTTGGAGTGATATTCTTTCCTGGATGGGAAAATATAGAAGAAAGGCAGATCATCATATGGGTCCTGGTTAGGAGAGAAGAGAAGTGAGGAAAGGATATCACAGGCCCTCATGATTCAGACTACCCAACAAGAATAGCATTTAGAAATGGTGGAAGCATAGAGCTCCGGTGACTGCTTAATGTAAGATGAATACTGGCCTCTATACTCCTAGATCTCTGCTCTAGTCTCCATGGACAGAAACACAGGTAAAGATATGTTTGATCACAAGCAATTGAAAGGAGAATAAACAATTGAGTACTGGAGTTGCAAAATTTTACCCAAGCAACAAAAGCCCTTAATTAGAATGAATCAAGCAAAAATCAATCATACCATAAGAAAAGAAATATGAGAACACAATACAAAAGAGTAAAAATTTTTTTTTAAAAAATGGTTATTATCTCCTACCTAAAACAACTTGTCTACAAAAACAAGCTCTAGAGAGATAACCTAAGAAGAACTGAGCTACCTGAAGACTGTGACCATAAAAAATCCTGTTTGCTATATTTCAGGAACTTATAAATAAAAGTTGCCCAAATTACCTGGAACTAGAGGACAAACTGAAAATAGAATTTACCAGTTAACTCTTGAAAGAAATTCCGAAATGAAAACATGCACATTATAATCAAAATACAATGTTTCTAATGTAAAGCGGAAAAATTGCAAGCAGATAGAAAGAAAGAGTTCAAATGTCCCATTTCAGAATCCCACAAAACTTGGGAACTATAAGAGACAAGAGGCCTTGGAATATGATTTTCTAAAAGGCAAAAGATAAAGGCTTACAATCAAGAATGACATCTCACAAAACTAAACCAACAAGTGGAAAATGGATTTTAAATGAAATAGAGGGCTTCTAAGCATTCCTGATGAAAAGGCCAGAACATATTGTAATCTTTGAAATGAAAAGACAGGTTCCAAGAGAGATCCAGAAAAGTAAATACATTGATTGGAGTAATTGAAAGAAAGTGTTCATACTGTAATAGAGAAGAAATAAATGTCCCCTCAGAACCCTAATGTCATAAAACATCACAGAAGGATTCAAAACTGTTTTGATGATCTTAAAAAAGACAGATGAAGTATGGGAGGGGAAAACATATAACATATGATTTTACATAATAGGATGTGCTAGAAATAAACTTTTAAAAAGCATGGATGAAAGAGTGGAAGAGTTGGTTGATACATGAATCTCACTTTCATCTGAACTGGTCAAAGGACAGTGAACATATAATAATAATTCCTCTCTCTTTCTCTCCCTCCCTTTTCTCCCTCCTTTCTCTCTCTCTCTCTCTCTCTCTCTCTCTCTCTCTCTCTCTCTCTCTCTCTCTCACTCACTTGCTCTTTCTTGCTCTGTAGCTCTCTCTCTCACATTGATATAGAAAAATATGAAACTCAACAAGGAAACTAATGGAAATAGAAGAAAAAAAGGAATTTAAGAATGACAATAGAATAAGAGAGAGATTAGATATAAGCAAAGCAAACTCTAACTCGAGGGACAGGGTTGAGAAATGAGCATTAAAATAAAAGAAAGAGGAGCAGCTAGGTGCAGCAGTAGATAGCATGCTGGCCCTAAATTCAGGAGGACCTGAGTTCAAATCCAGCCTCAGATACTTAATATTTTCTACCTATGTAAGTAACTCTGGGCAAGTCATTTAACCCTGAAAGTTGTGATATGAATATGGATGAGTAGAAGAGAAGAGGGATAGTGCAATAGAAGCAAATTGCTTACTTGTATTAGACACATTTATTCTCTTCTTCTTTTTTTTAGTTTTCAACATTTATTTTTGTAAAACTTTGTATTCTAAATTTTTCTCCCTCCTTCCTTTCCCTCTCCCCTCCCCAAGAGAGCAAGCAATCTGATACAGGTTAAATGTATGCAATTCTTTTAAACATCTTTTCATATTTGTCATGTGGTACAAGAAAAATCAGACCAATAGAAAAAACAAATAAAAAAGATGAAAATACTAATATTCAATATCTTCTCTAGTTCTCTCTCTAGATGTGACTGGCATTTTTCATCCCATGTCTATTGGAATTGGCTTGAATCATCACATTGTTGAGAAGAGTCAAATCCCTCATACTTGATTATCACATAAGCTTGTTACTATGTACAACATTATCTTGATTCTGCTCATTTCACTCAGCATCAGTTCATGTAAGTCTCTCCAGGCTTTTCTGAAATCAGCCTGCTCATCATTTCTTATACAACTATAATATTCCACTCAATTTCCAGCTCCTTGCCACTACAAAAAGAGCTGCTTTCATATGTGGGTCCTTTTCTATTTTTTAGTATCTCTTTAGGAAACATCCTGAAGTGACATAACTGGATCAAAGGATATACACACCTAATAGTTTTTTGGGCATAGTTCCAAATTGCTCTCCAGAAGATTGGATCATTTCACAACTTCACAACAATGTCTTAGTGTTCCAAGTTTCCCACATCCCCTCCAACATTCCTCAGTATCTTTTCCTACCATCTTAGCCAATCTTAGAGGTATGAGGTGGTATCTCAAAAGTTGTCTTAATTTGCATTTCTCTAATCAAAAATGATTTAGAGTATTTTTATATAACTATAAATGGCTTTAATTTCCTCATCTGAAAATTGTCTGTTCATATCTTTTGACTATCAATTGAGGAATGATTTAGATTCTTTAAAATTTGAGTCAATTCTTTATATATTTTAGAAATGAAGCCTTTATCAGAAGTACTGCTTATGAAAATTTTCCCCTAGTTTTCTGCTTCCTTTCTAATTTTGTATGCATTCGCTTTGTTTGTGTAAAAAACTACATTATCCATTTTGCATTTCATAATGTTCTCTAATTCTTCTTTGGCCATAAATTCCTCCCTTCTCCACAGATCTGACAAGTAGACAATTCCTTGCTCTACCTATTTGCTTATAGTATTACCCTTTATGTCTAAATCATGAACTCATTTCGACTTTAAAGGGAGTTAGATGTTGGTCATTGTTTCTCCCCAACTATTTTACAATTTTCCCAGCAATTTTTATTAAATAGTGAGTTTTTAATCCCCAAAGCTAAAGTCTTTGGGTTAACCAAACATTAGATTACTATAGTCATCGGCTATTGTGAACACATTTTAAAAGATAAGAGTAGATAATGAAAGGAAAATATATCTCTCACTCTATCAATATTTGTTGTCTATTAATGCCAGGTTTAATGTACTAAGCACTGGGTATACAAACAGATGTAAAAAGTAGCCCCTGACCCCAAGGAGTTTATAATCTTAATGTAGGAGATAACCTATAAACAAATATAAACAAAGCAATATAAAGGATTCACAAATCCAGAACAAATTGGAAGTAATTAAACAGAGCAAGACACTAGAATTAAGAGGATAGAGGAAAGCTTCCAGTTAAAAAAATATTTTTAGTTGAGACTAAGGAATCATGGAGGTCAGCAATTGGAACCAAGGAAGGAGACCATTGAAGGCATAGAGAAAAAGCTGGAAAAAATGACAGGTGAAAGATGGAGGATCTTACTTATGGAATGACAAAGAGTCCCGTGTCACCAAATTGTGGCAGGGAGTAAAGTGTAAAGGACTGGAAAGGTGGGAGAGGGCTAGATTATGAAGAACTTTGAATGTCAAATAGAACATTTTATATTTGATCCTAGTGGCAATAAGAAGCCACTGGAGTTTATTGAGTATGTGGGACAAGATTACAAGAGTCACCGCATAAGAGTGGGGAAGGTTTGTACTAGAAAAGCAGCAGTGTCAGAGGAGAGAATGGGGCTATATTGAAGAGATGTTGCAGACGTGAAATCAATAGGTATTGGCAAAAAAAAAAAAAATGGCTTAGGGGGTTGGGGTAAGAAAGTGAGGAGTTAAGGATGACTCCTAGATCGTGAGCTGAGGGAATTAGAAAGATGGTGTTAGTATAGTCTATACTGATAGGAAAGATTGGACATGGGGGGAGGGTTTAGGAAGAAACTTAATAAGTTCCATTTTGGATATATTGAGTTTAAGATGTCTTCTGAACATCCAGTTTGAGATGTCTGAAAGGATGTCAAAGATGGCTAAAAAGAAATAGAGAAAAGAATGGATGGAAATGTATAATTAAAGTGAATGGGATGAATTTACATATAAAATGAAAAAATAAAATAGCTGTAATAGAAAGAGGGATCTAAAAATGTCGTTTACATAAAACACACTTACAAAATTTAATTCAGTTAAAATAAGGGGCTGGAAAATAATTCAAGTGAACTTAAAAACAAAACAGGAGTAGCAGTTATGATAAAGTAAAACAGTAATTTGATTACAGGGTAAAAACAGACTTGTTTAAAAGAGATAAAAAAGAGATATATTATACTTAAAGATACCATAGGCAATATATTAATATTAGATACTTGATAAATATATGAAATAACATAGTATTTAAACACTTAACTGCAAATCAATCAATTTATGGGAAGAATTTAAACAATTTAAGCAATTTAAACAAATCTAATAAAAACACAATTTTTCTCGATAGTATTTTATTTTTCCAAATACATGTAAAAATAGTTTTCAACATTCATCTTTGTTAAACCTTGTATTGCAAATTTTTGTCTCTCCCTCCTTTTACCTCTCCCCTCTCCAAGAGAGTAAATAATCTGAAAAAAATTAAATATGTGCAATCCTTTTAAACACATTTGCATATTTGTCATATTGTGCAACGAAAATCAGACCAAAAGGAAAAAATTTTGAGAAAGAAAAAGCAAATACCATACTTCCTTCCACATTCATTCTCTATGGTTCTCTTTCTAGATGCATATGGTATTTTATATCCAAAATTTACTGATATTGTTTTGGATCACTGTATTGCTGAGAAGAGCAAAATCCATTATTGTTGACCATTATTTAATTTTGCTTTTTACAATATAAATGTTCTCCTACTTCTGCTCACTTCACTCAATATCAATTCATGTAAGGCTTTCTAGACTTTTCTGAAAACAACATGCTCATCATTTCCTATAGAACAATACTAAACTATTATCTTCCCATTCCATAACTTATTCAGCCATTCCCCAACTGATGGGTTTACAGAGTGTAATAACCCTTTGGGTATAGTTCCAAATTACTCTCCAGAATAGTCGGATCATTTCACAATTCTGCCAACAATGTATTACTGTTTCAGTTTTCCCACATTCCCTCCTACATTTATTATTAACTTTTCCTGTCATCTTAGTCAGTCTAAGAGGTGGTACCTCAGAATTATCTTAATTTGCATTTCTCTAATCAATAGTGATTTACAGCATTTTTTTTCATATGACTAGAATGACTCTAATTTCTTCATCTGTTCATATCCTTCAACCATTTATCAACTGGGAAATGACTTGTATTTGTATAAATTTGAGTCAATTCTCTGTATATTTTAGAAATAAGGCCTTTATCAGAAATATTGCTTGTTAAAAACTCCCTCTTCTCCCCCCCAGCTTTCTGCATCCCTTCTAATCTTGGCTGCATTGACTTTGTTTGTGTAAAACCTTTTTAATTTAATGTAATCATAATGAACCATTTTGCATTTCATAATATTCTCTAGTTCTTTTTTTGGCCATAAATTCCTCCCTTCTCCAGATTTGACAAGTAGATTATCCCTTGTTCTACTAATTTGCATATAGTACCTAGACTTTTATATCTTAACAAGGCCTTTATAGTATATAGGCCTTTTTGCCTAAATCATGAACCCATTTTGACCTTATCTCGGTATATAGTGTTAGACAGGGGTCAGTGCTTAGTTTCTCCTCAACTGTTTTCCAATTTTCCCAGAAATTTTTGTTAGTCAGCTATTATCCCAAAAGCCGGAGTCTTTGAGTTTACCAAATACTGGATTATGATTATCATTGACTATTGTGTCTTGTGTACCTAACCTATTCCAATGATCTACTGCTCTGTTTCTTATTCAGTACCAAATTGGTTTGATGATCATCACTTTATAATATAGTTTTAGATCTGGTACAAAAACGAAATTAATAAATAAGTTAATAATCTGAGCAAAATTTAGAAAAGATAGATATGACAGCTCTCTAATAGTTACTGAACAGAAATATTAAAAAATATCCATATTTCTTAACAATGCATAATGGTACCTCTACAAAATTTGATTATCAAATTTGCCACAACAACCTCACAAACAAATGCAGAAAGAGAAATAGTAAACATTGCCTTTAATGACCATAACACAATCAAAATTATATGTAATAAAGGATCTTTGAAGAAAGGATTAACAATTAATAGGCAACTAAATAGTCTAGACTATTTTGGATCAAAAAATGGATCAAATAAGAATGAGAGAAACAATAGATAAATTCATCAAACAAAATGACTATAATAATACAATATGCGAAAACTTTTGGAATACAATCAAAAAGAAAGTCTTATCAAGACTTTTATCAACAAAAGAAAGAATAGATTGATAAATTGTACATGTAACTAAGAAAAATAGAAAAGCAATACCTCAAAAAAAAAATCTCAACTAAACTCCAAAACAGACACTTTGAAAATCAAAGAAGAGGCTAGCAAAATTGAAAGCAAAAATATCATTGAATTGATAAAACTAGGAGCTTGGGTTTTTTTTTTTTAATAAAATAGATAACATTAGCCATTCTGATATTAAAAAGAGGGAGGAAAACCAAATTTCTCATTTCAAAAATAAGAAAGGATAATTGTCAACAAATTAAATAAAAGAAAATTAATAAAAATTACTTTGATTAATTATGTGCACTACAACAGATAGAAGTGGGTTTAAGGGATGGCCCTATGATTTCACTGATATGAATTAAATGAGAGAAATCTCTCTGATAACAAATTATATGAAATGGATGAATTCTCTTACAAAAATATAAAATAACTAGTTGAACAACATAAAAACTAATGCATTTAAATAACCCCATTTCAGAAAAAATAAATTAAATCATAAAGGAATTCCCAAATTGGGTGGATAGGGAAAGATAGAAGTTAGGAAACAGATGATTTTAAAATAAATTCTTTCAAACATTTAAAGAAAATTTAATTCCAATATCACTTGAATGATTAGCAAAAATAGGAAATGAAGAAATTGTACTAATTTTTTTATAATGCAAAGTTGAAAATGAAAACTACAGACCAATATTCCAAATAAATGTTTATGCAAGCATATTAACATAGAGGCTCCAACAACAACAAATCAAAAATATACACTCTCATCATTTAATATTTATGCAACTATATAGTTTTAGCTTAACATAAGGAAAAGTATAAGTGTGAGACCATATTAATAACAATACAAATTCCAATGGAACCTGCAAAAGTTTTTGACAAAATATTTTTGACATCCACTTTGATTAAAACAAATGAAAAGGAATAAATAAGTCCTCACCCAAATGGCAAATAGTATCTATCTAAAATCAGGGTATAGCATTATAATTAATGGAGCCATACTAGAAGTATTTTCAATAAAATTGAAGTTAAGCAGAAATATCCATCATCACCACTATTTTTTGATATGGTGCTAGATATGTTAACTTTAGCCCAAAAAAGGAAGGAATAAAGGAGGAAAGGAAGAAGGAAGAAGGAAGGGAAGGAAAGAAAGGAAGAAAAGGAAGGAAGGAACGAAGGAATGAAGGAACGAAGGAAGGAACAAAGGAAGGAAGGAAATAAAATTATTTATTTTTGAAGATAGTATGGTGATTTATTTAGAGAACACTAGAAATTCATTAAATTTTATTGAAATAATAACTTTAATAAATTAAGAAGTCATAAATTAAATCCATAAAAAATCATTAATTTTCTTTTATATTATCAATATAATCTAACAGGATAGGATAGAAAGAGAACTACTCATTCTATAGAAAATACAAAATATTTGGGGATGTGCTTACCAAATATAACTATGGGATATACAAAATATTTGAGAATGTACTTCCCAAATATAACTATAGAAAATACAAAATATTTGAGAAAGTACTTACCAAAATACACACAGGAATTATATGACTGCAATCACACAACATTCTTTATGGAAATAAAAAAGAAACTAAAATAATTAAAGAGATACTAGTTGCTTGTGGTTAAGCTGTCTGTGCCCAAAATAATAATGGTACCTAAATTAATTTAGTTATATAATGCATAATAGTCAAACTAACAAAGGTTTACTGTATAAACCTACAAAAATCATATCAAAATCGAATGGAAAAACAATATATTAAAAATATAAGGGAAATCATAAGGTGGGAAATAACAGATCGCAAACTATACTACAAAGCAATAATCATCCAAATTCTTCTGTATTCATTAAACTAGAAAAGACAATCTGTAGAATAGTATACCTAATGATATGACAGTATACAAAAACAAATGAACAAGTAATATCATGGTATTCAGTAAATGCATAAACTATAATTGTTGGAATAAGGCATACTATTCAACAGAAATTCCTGGGGAAAGTGGAAAGCAGTCTGGCAGAAATTAAGTTTAGACTAATATATCACACAGTATATACAATGCAGGATAGACTCTACAACTTCTCTCTCAACTCTCATCAGGAGCTCCAATCTCCAAAGCTTAATTGTTTTATATCCCCTCAAAGTTTGAGCTGTTGCCTGAGATTGTTGAGGGTGATGTCCTAGTGCCTCCACCATTGTGTTTCTCTCTCCCCATGATTATTGGTTTCTATCAGTCAACCAAATTAAATAAGCTTTAGAGGTTATTTGCTGAGGTGGTTAGGACACCTGAGATAAAACAGCATCCCATTCAAAATTTGTTATGCATTTTCCCACAGTATATAAAAAGTTTACAGGAAAGTAGGCTCAAGCTTAGAATTTATTGTGTGGCAAAGGGAGTAACCCATAGATCCTAGAAATCCTTTTTCCCCCTTTGTGAAGTCTTCACGATACATCCCTACCTCCATTCCCTTTTGGAATGGTATACCTTTTCTACTGGATTCCTTGTAGAGCCTGAAATCTGCCAATCTTTGGTGTGTCCAGTTTGTTCTTGACTCTTGATGCAAACCCTGCTCTCAGCTGTTCCTGAGACATAGCTAAGCCTCCAAAGCAAAATAGAAAAAATGATGGACTTTTTGAAGCTCACAAGGTTCTTTTCTACCAAGATGTGGTAAGGAGGAAATCAAAATCAGGTAGCTGAGGCTCTTCTTTTCACTTGCATCTACCCCTCCCAAATAATTCCTTCTCTGGGGCTTGACTGAAAAGCTTTCCATAGCTACAGGAAAGTTGGATCTTCATTTTTCAAGTTGGTTTGTTATTCTATGCAAAATTCACACAGGACATCATGATATTTTCCCCATGACTATAAACACACTTCTATTGTAGTACAATATGCCCCCAGTTCACCCAACTGCTTTCAAAAGTATCTATATTGATAATAAAAAAAATTCATACTAAATCTAAAGACCATAATTTATCAATGTATTCATTCTGGAAGTGTTCTCATCTTGTTAAAGTATAGAGATATGCCATCTTTTCACTTACTTTAAGTTAAGTGAGAGCGATTTGATTAATTGGCTCAATAGCGCCTCATCTTTCCAATAGGATAAGCTTTAAATGGATCAGTGACTTAGATACAAAAGATCACATTGCAAAGAAATTAGAAAAGGAGGCAAGGATATAACTTTCAGAGTCATGAACTGGAGAAGAATTATGCTTAACAAGAGACCGAGAGTATTAAAGAACATAAAATGAACAATTCTGATGGATCAAAAATATTTTAATTGTAAAATAAAAGTGAAGTTCAAATTAAAGGAGAAAAAGTTGACTGGGGAAATAAAATCTTTGTACCAAGTTTATCTGATAAATATCTGATAGCCATGATTCCTAAGAAAATTGTTCAAATATGAAAGAAACAAAAAATGAAATTCAAACTAATAGTAGCTGTATAAAAAAGCTCTATATCACTAATAATTTGAGAAATGCAAAGTGAAATAACTGATGTTCCACATAATTCTAAAGAGAGACATAGTAATGCACTGCTGGTAGAGATATAACTTGATCCAATCTTTCTTGAAAGCAATTTGGAGCTGTGCTCACAAAGTTACTAAGTTTTCCACATGTTTTGTCCCAGAGATACTACTTCACCTGTACTCCAACAAGATTTTTTAAAAAAGAGATTCTTATGCACAAAAATATTTATTGCAATTCTATTTGTTCTAGCAAATGATTAGAAACTAAGGGGGTGCCCATGGTTTAAGGAATGGCTGAATAAATTATTGTGCATTAATGTAATGGAATATTACTGTGCCATAAAATGATGTAAGGGGCGGTTTCAGGGAAACTTGAGAAGACATGTATGAACTGACTGATATAGATTTAAGTGAGCAGAACCAGGAAATCTATTTATAAAAAACACCATTGCAAAGAAAAACAAGTTTGAAAAACTTAAGTTATATGATATATTACAAATGTTATGTTTTTTTGAAGGGGCATATTAATAAAGTGAAAACTAACTATACTTTTATAATTTCAAATAAAAAAGATATAACACAAATAGAGAATGAGTGACATTCTCCTAAGAGCCTGGTAGTGATCTGTTTCAGAATAAGCTAAAGGAATTCATGGACAGGTATGGGCAGGATCATTTAAAAGTAGACTCAAAGGCTTCAAGACCCTGAGTAAACAACTTGTGTCACATAATATTGTGAGTTCTGTTGGGGCTCATCCTCATTCTGTGTGGCCTGTTTTGTAGACTTTGTCACTTGTGATTGCCCACTTAGCACCTGCCTATTAATTGGGTAAGAACTTAATTTAAAAATGGTCTAAATATTACATACCAAATTTAGGAATGGGGATGACTATTTTATAGTGAAATTATAGCTCCATATTTTATGGATGCTGCCCTATAGTATAAATTCTTTCTCTTTCTCTCACCTAGTGTTCTCCTCTTTTTAAAGCAAAACTAGTAAAAATCTTGTTGTTACTGAGGGAAAGGTCTTTGAAATCTCCATTCAATTTTCATATAAGTCTAAGTGATCCCCTGCAGTACTTTTAAACATTAAAATATACTAAACACTATTAAGACCCTGGAAAATGTTATTCAGAGCCATCCCTAGTCTGAAAGTTCATGTATAAGTCAGTTTTTGGTACCTGGAATATGTCTTCCCATATAGATAATGGATAATTATAGGAGTTCCTTTGCTACCTGGTACCACATTGCTATGACAGTAAGCTCAGCTAATATTATTCAGATAAGCCAGACTCTAAGGTCTGGGACTTAGGTTTATCTTCCAGAACTCCCTGTTTTAGTATAGATGGAGCAGCAACATTAGGCACAGGCTATGCTAAAGCAAACATCTGGGAACATCCCCCAAACACAAATAAAGAGAGGACACCTATCAACATCCTACCTGCTTGATCTTCCAGACTTCTCAGACTCACTATTTCTTTCCTTGTAATCACTCCTTTTTCTGTTTCTGAACAAATGCTCTTTATACTCGCAAGTACCACTGAATGCACTTTATCCCAGCCTCTAAATAGTAGCTAGTCTCTGATTCCACCAAATGACTGGTATTATCTTAACTCCATAGCATTTCAAATGGTCTAATCTTGCCTTCCTCTTTTCTCAGTTGTTCTTTACATTTAAGAATTGTAAGCAGATAACCACTGTGCTCACTTCTGCCTTCTAGAAACTCATTACTGAAAACCGACTCAGGGTCCAGGTCTTAAAATAATGATGATATAAAGGCTGATCAGATTCTAAGACCAGTCCACAAAAGTCTACTTAATCCAGAGAGGAGATAACAGAGTACTAAGGATAGTTCTGAGTCTTGAATCCCACTGAGCCACACTGAACCCTGAACTTTCATGAGCTGATTTCTGAGTTTGGAACTTGAACTCTTGAGTCCTTCTGAGCCCTGGGATCTGTGAAGAGTAGGAAGGGGTAAGCAGAGACTCAGCAAAAGGAATCTTTCACCTAAGAGAGAAAAGAGGGGGCCTGCTGATCTACAGTGTTTCTCAGAGAGGTGAGGAGAAGAAAGAGAAAGAGATAAGGGGAATGTAGAGAGAGAAGAAAGAAAGGTGAAGGAATAGGGGAGAGGGAAGAGGAAAAGGGAATAGGAGAGAGAAGAGAAAGGGGGAGAAGGTGTGAGAGAGACAGAGAGAAGAGAAAAAGAAAGAGAGGGAGAGAGAAAGACAGAGCGACAGAGATGAGACAGAAGAAGAGAGAGAGAAAGAGAGAGAGAAGATGAAGAAGGGGGGGAAAGGGGAGAGAGGAAGAGGAGAAATTTAGTAGCAGGGTGCTGGCAGTTGTACTGTTCATATGAATGAGTCATTTGTAAGTCAGGAACTACCTATGTTGCTTAGGATATATTTTAGTAGTTCTGATCTCCAGGAATAAATGAATTCATGTAAGTATTTATAAAGTTCAAAGAAGGATTTTTTCCTTTCCTATGTAAAAAATATCAAATAAGCTACAGAACATGAAACCACATCTAATAAGTAATATCGAGGCTGCCACAATCATGGATAAAAGACAGAAAGCCCCCTTCCCCCTTTGTCCTTCCATTACCAAACCACCACCCTGGCAGAAGGGAGGCTGTGAGAGCCAGGGAGGTACAGGTCAGTGCTGTGGTGCCCAGCCTCGAAGCTGCTGGCACTGTGGCTGTCTGCACTGTGTTGATCTTCTGGTCTGGTGCTTGTTTTTAGTTTCATTTTCTTTTAATTATACTCTCTCCATATCTGACCCGAACAGCACCATTCTTCTGGTTTGTTAGTTAATTTTAATGATAACAGCATATTACCATCTGAGTGGCTTTTCAGGTCACAGTATATTACAGGGAGCAGATTGTTAATTAAACAGTAATCTGTTTTTTTTTTTTAAATTTAGAAGTAATTCTTAAAGTTAATAGTTATTAGTTACCTTGAAAATATAAAATAATAATAATAATAATGATAATAAGTGTATAATTAGAAATCTGCCCTCCGTGAGGCAGTTCACAGCTCATTCTGCCCAAAAGGAATAGCTCGCCTGAAGAGGCATTGACATAGTTAAGAGAAATCATGACTCACAAGGGGCCAGGAAAATGGTGCTGCCCAGCTCACATTCAGAGGCAGCATAATTTATGAAGCAAGGAAGACAGTAGGAGGTGAGCTGTCAGAAGTGCTAAGTTCTCTATGGAATTATTACATTCCCTTTGAAAGATGGGATATCATTGAAACTATGTGAATCTAGAGAAATTGGGAGGTTCTATTCAATTTAGAAAAGGACAAAAATATTTGGAAAAGAGTCCAAATTTCTCCAGACACTTTCCCGATGGAAATTAGGCCCAAGATCTTGTGAAAACAGATTTTTTTTTTCTTAAGAAATTCCAGACAGAGGTGCTTGAAATAGGATGTCAATGGAATTGTGCTACCTTCAGCTAAGTAGCAAGATGGCTTAGTGGAGAGAATACTGAATTGGAAGCAAGAAAATCTGAGTTCAAATCTGCTCCTCTACTTACTGAATTTGCCCCTGAGCAAGTGACCTAACCTTTTCAGCTTCGGTTTATTCTTTTTGTTAAAAAAAGAAAAAAAAGGTGGTGGGGGGGGGAGGGATAAAAATAGTATCTACATCCTAAAGTAGTGAGGATAAAATGAGGAATTTGCAAAGCACTTTTCAAACCTTAAAGGGCTAGTTTATCATCATTCATCAGAAAAGCCAGAACTGCACATAAAAACATTTGAATACTCATACAGAACTACCACCTTTACAACATTCAACATTGCTCACGAATGAAATCAGCTATGGCTATAGGGAAAATAGAGGCAGTAGGTAAAAATTTTTAATTTTTAGAATCACCAACAATCCCAATCTATTTTAGTTTTTCTTTAGTTTTCTGAAATGTATCAAGTTCTATCAGTTTTTTTTTAAAGATTCAAATGACTAAATGCATTTGATATTTTGGAACGGTACATGGTTCACCTTGAAGAAGAGCACTCTAGTCTTTGGCATTGCAGATTGACTATTTCCTTTAGACAACTCATTTTTATACAACTCTTGTCTGATCTGTAATGGCTTGTGTGGCATGTACTCTCTGAATATGGATGAAATCATTCCACTGTCAACACCTCAGCAGAACATTCCCTCAAAAAGAGAAAAAGTTAATTCAACTTTGGAGAGTGGTATGCTTGCAAACTACTTCAAAACTGCTTTTTTTTTTTTTTTTTTTTTTTTTTGCTTTGCTTTTTTGACTTTTCTTTTTGTGTGCCAGCTCTCACCCTCAATTTGTCCATTAGACAAGAAGAGATTTCTTCTTATGGGCCATGCTATTTGCAGTCAAGTAGCCCATTATTTCCTTGGAGATCCATTGTACCCCATTACCCATTATCATGGGTGTAGGTAGTCCTGTTTCTGAGGAATCTCTAAGAAATTTTACAACTGTTTCCATGGTAATGGAGGATGAAAACTTTGCTTCAAGCCATTTAGAATAATAATGCCCCCAAATAAATGCATATATTTTTATTTATGATCTGGCTATTGAAAGGTCCAGGGTATCTCAGTCTGGCAATCAAAAGAAATATTCTGCTGCTCCCTTCTTTGCATTAGGCAGCTACCTGATCTGAAAATTGATTTTAAGAAACATGACTGACCATGCAGCAATTTTAGCAGCAGTTTTTGCTGAGCCTTTTGTGGTAAATAATACTGTTTCCTAGGTGCAGAGTGATTGGACTTCAAAATGAACCATCATCAGAGGCCTAGAGGCAAGTGTAATAATTCCACACTGCTTTCTAGTATAAATAAGGAGCTTCTTTTGAGTCAAACAAAACATCCATTCTTTCATAGTGATCTTTGACACTTCACTAAATTGTCACCTTACTATCATCAGCTGATCAACTTGATTGTTCTTGACCTTGAGTAACCTTCATTGAACAATAGCACATTGCTGAAATGTCAATGGATTGTACATTGTTTATTAATTCTATTAAAATTTGCTGGATTGGGACCAGAGGACCTAAGTTTAAATACTAGTTTGTTACTTACTACCTATGGGACCTTAGATAAATCTCTGGGTCTCAATTTTCTCATCTGTAAAATAAAGATTTCTTGATTCACCTCTAAATCTCTGATTTTGGTTTGGTTCAGATAAGCAAGATGGCAAATCAACAAGTGACATGTTGCTTGATCCATTAAGGAAAATAATTTTTTTAAAGAACCAGGCAAAGATTTTGTAAAGAGAAAAATAAAACTTTTCAAATTTTTTAAAAATGCTCATTTTTTATGATCTTAGAATTGTCTATAATCCTATTTGTAGACTACAAAGTGATTTAAGAGAAATCAATGTATGTAAATGTATATCACATCAATAATATAATTCATAATGAGATTAACTTTTTAAAAGTACACTGTGTGTTTATTGTAGCTTAATTCCATCTACATAATTACTACCCCACACACCATCACACATTTTAGGAGGAGACAGTCAGGCTGATGACTTTACCTTCTGCCCCACTCATATCCAATTCACACCAAGTCTTTCTGGGGAACAAAGGTCAGACAACAACCACTCATTTCAGTGTGTTATTTATGCCATTAAATACAGTCTATTTAAATACATTCATTTCCAAGATCTTGGAATGATTTCTCAGACTGGTAGCTGTCTTTTTTTCTTTCTCTCTCTTAGTGTCTCCCTATCCCTATCCCTATCCCTCTTCTTCCCCGTCTACCTCTTCCTTTCTCTCTCCCTCTCCTTCCTAGAGGAATGGAAGAGAATGAACCTATGAAAGAAATTTCAGGGAAAGAGGGGG
The DNA here is from genome assembly GCF_902635505.1 of Sarcophilus harrisii. Lineage (NCBI taxonomy): Eukaryota > Metazoa > Chordata > Mammalia > Dasyuromorphia > Dasyuridae > Sarcophilus > Sarcophilus harrisii. The sequence continues at coordinate 172,523,214 of NC_045426.1, read as the reverse complement.
GAAATGACTATGGGAAAAGTAAAAGTTAATAATTAATTGCACAAGAAAAATCAAATTCAAACAGGAAAAAAATGAGAAAGAAAACAAAATGCAAGCAAACAATAACAAAAAGAGCTAGAATGCTATGTTGCGATCCACTCTCAGTTCCCACAGTCCTCTCTGGATGTAGATGGCTCTCTTCATCACAAGATCATTGAAAATGGCCTCAATCATCTCATTGTTGGAGTCATGTCCCTCAGAATTGATCATCATATAATATTGATGTTACTGTGTACAACAATCTCCTGGTTCTGCTTATTTCACCCAGCATCCGTTCATGTAAGTCTCTCTAGGCTTCTCTAAAATAATCCTGCTGATCATTTCTTATAGAAAAAATAATATGACATAACATTCAACTATTCTCCAACTTGTTCAGCCATTCTCCAACTGATGGGCATCCACTCAGTTTCCAGTCTCTTGCCACTTCGAAAAGGGCTGTCACAAACATTTTTGCACATGTGGGTCCCTTTCCCTCCTTTAAGATCTCTTTGGGATATAGTAGAAACACTACTAGATCAAAGATTATGCACAGTTTGATAATTTTTTCTTGTGCAGTAAGATAATTGTATAAATGTTAACATGTATTGGATTTAACATATATTTTAACATGTATAACATATATTGGATTGCTTGCTGTCTAGGGAAGGGGCGGGGGAAGGAGGGGAAAAATTGGAACACAAGGCTATGCAAGATTCAATGTTGAAAAATTATCCATGCATATATATATTTTTTTATATCTTTTTATTGACAAAACATATGCATGGGTAATTTTTTAACATTGACCCTTGCAAAAACTTCTGTTCCAACTTTTCCCCTCCTCCCCTTCAACCCCTCCCCTAAATGGCAGGAAGTCCCATACATGTTAAATATGTTAAAGTATATGTTAAATACAATGTATGTATACATATTTATACAGTTGTCTTGCTACACAAGAAAAATCGGATTTAGAAAGAAGGTAAAAATAACCTGGGGGGAAAAAAACAAAAATGCAAGCAAACAATAATAGAAAGAGTTTAAATGTTATGTGGTAGTCCACACTCATTTCCCAATGTTCTTTTACTGGGTGTAGCTGGTTCTGTTCAACACTGATCAACTGGAACTGATTTGGATCCTCTCATTGCCAAAGATAGCTACTTCCATCAGAATTGATCCTCATATCGTATTGTTGTTGAAGTACATAATGATCTCCTGGTTCTGCTCATTTCACTCAGCATCAGTTCATATAAATCTCTCCAAGCCTCTGTATTCATCCTGCTGGTCATTTCTTATGGAACAATAATATTTCATAACATTCACAATTTACTCAGCCAATCTCCAATTGGTGGGCATCCATTCAATTTCCAGTTTCTAGTCACTATAAAAGGGGCTCATGCATATATTTTGAAAATAAAAAGTTTTAATAAAAGAATAAAATTCAAGAATGTTAAAATACTACTAATAATTAATTGCACAATCAGGGACATAAGAAAATTCCTACCACGGGAAATTGACTGGATGCCCATCAATTGGGAAATGACTGAATAAGTTATGGTACATGAATGTAATGGAATATTATTGTCTATAAGAAATGATGAATAAGCAGAAAAATGTGGAAGAACTTGCATGAACTGATGCTGAATGAAGTGAGTAAAATTTGAGTAGAACCAAGACAACATTGTACACAACAACAACAAGATTATGAGATTGAAGTGCCACCCCAACATCTCAACTAACCCTTGCCTAACCCTGGAAGCTTAGATAACTTAAAGTACAGTGAAATATCTGGGGCCCGAAAGGAAAACTACTATTTCACAATAACTTGAATGATTTAATTCATCTGCCCTTAAGGACAACATGAGACATCCTCTTGGCCCCATGCAAACCCCCCCCCCCCCCATATACCCCTCATGCACAATGGATAACTACAAACTCAGCATTTTGTACTCAATCCCCCTACAGGTGTGTCCTACAGGCACACCCTTCAGCCCCATGACAGGGAAACTGCCGCAAATTCCCCCTTCTCTTAGGCTTTAGAGGTTTTTTTTAATCAGCCCCCTTCTTTGTTAACTCCCTGGAACATCTTAGACAACATGAAGCCTAAGGACATCCTGGTAATCCCCAGATAAGAAACTAACTGCTGGCTTTTGCTTCCCTACAACTATTGCTTATGGTGATAAAGACTTCCCCCTTGCAATTTTTGCTCCTTATAAGCTCCTTCCTACATTTAGGCCTGCTCAATTTGGGACTCCCCTCTTGCAGCCATGCATTTCAATAAATCTCCACATCAAATTCCTGTCAGGTCTTATCTCACATCTGTTTCAGCATAACATGATGATCAACTGTGATCAACTTGGCTCTTTCCAACAATGACGAGATTCAAGGCAATTCCAATAAATTTTGTGATGCAAAGAGCCATCTGCATCCAGAGAGAGAACCAGGAGACTAAATATGGATCAAAGTATAGTAATTTCACTTTGGGGAGGGATTAGTGTTTGTTTGCTTGGGGTTTTTTTCTCATATTTTCCCCCCTTTTGATCTGATTTTTCTTGCATAGCATGATAAATACGGAAATATGTTTAGATGAATTGCACATGTTTAACCTATATTGCTGTCTGTTGGAGGAGGTAGGGGAAAAAGAGGGAGAAAAATTTGGAGCACAAGATTTTGAAAGGTGAATGCTGAAAACTATCTTTGCATGTATTTGAAAAAAAAAAAAACTGTTTAAAAGAAAAGAAAATTCCTACCAAGGGACATTATTTTCTCTGTCTTCTGAAGGAACTGACATTTCTAAAAATGAGGCACAATAGAAAAATGGATCCCCAGGCAAGATTTGCAAGGCAATTGTTTAGGAGGAAGCTAAAAGAGGTAACTTAGAAGCTTTAATTCTATGAGAAATTACAGAGACTACCAAAGGAATAAATAAAATTAAATATTATTACTCAGAGAATAAAAGCTAAAATAAGCAAAAATGGAAGACAAATAATGACGAGAATGAGGGGAGAATCCTTTTTTGAAAAAAGCACAAGAAAAATGTCATTGTAAAAACTAACAGGGGCAGCTAGATAGAACCTGTACTCAGAAGTTAGGAGAAACTGAGTTCAAATCCAATCTCAGATAGTTAACACTTATGAGCTTTGTGACCATAGGCAAGTTACTTAACCCCAATTGCCTTGCAAAATAATAACAACAACAACAGCAACAACAAAGAAAGAACACTAACAAACAATATAAGTTGAAGGGGTAGAGATAGAAAGGTGAATTTTACTTGATTATTTAGCTGAAAGAGGAAAAGAGGGAAGAATTTAATAACTAGGTAAAAGGAAAAAAAAGAATTAATAAATTAATTAAAAATCTGAAGTGAGGGAAAGGAGTAACAAATAGGAAATGAGAGGGTGCTTCAAATAAGTGAAGCTACAAAGGATTATGTTTATAGAGGAAGAAAGTAGGGGAAAATTTAAATTTTTTGAGTGGGGAAACAAATGGAAGAAAACATAAACCCACCTAATCACTTTAAATGTTATTAGATTAAATAATCCAGTAAAACAAAAAAGTGACAGATTTGATAAGAAAACTTCACAATTTGTAGTTTACAAGAAACACACCTAAAAAACAAAGATAAATGCAATATAAAAATGAGGTGCTAGAAAGAAATTAATAATGCATCAAATGAATCCAAAAAACAATAGTTGCAATCATGGCATCAGACAAAACAAAAACAAATATCCACAACAAAAAAAAGATAAACAAGAAAATTACGTTATGTTGAGCCTTAAATAGGAAAACAATATAAAATTAAAACTTCTATGTGCCATATAAATAAAGGTAAAATTAACTGAAATACCATAAGATATGGGCAGTAATGCAATTGAGGCAGGAGATTTCTATTTTACTTTTTTCAATTTTGTGTAAATCTAATAGAAAATAAATAAAAGAGAAAATATAGAACTGAAAAAAAATGATAGAAAAAAACTAAAGCTAAAAGATTTATGAACTTAAATAAATGCTGCTTATTTTAAACTTAAAACTGCTTAAAAACTTAACTTAAAAAAACTTAAAAAAAAACTGCTACTGAGCAAGTCACTTAACCTCAATTATCTCAGGAGAAAAAAAGAAATTAAAAAACTGCTAAAGAATAAATAGATTTTCAGAACCACATGGAACTTTAAAAAAATGAATTGAGCACAAAAATATTGTTAACCAATGGGAAAAGACAGAAGTGGTAAACACATCCTTTATAGATCATAATACAATAAAAATAACAACCAATTTATGAAGCACAAGTAAGAGACATAGATTTAAAAGAAATTTAATTGTAATGCCAGAGAAACTGAGCAAAATAGAGATTAGAGAGTATTTAATAATTTATTAGATGGAGAGATATACTGGGACTAAAGGGATCTATGGTTTGGTCCTAGAGCTGAATGAGGCTATTGTCTCAAAGAATCCAGCAGGAAATGTCAAATACAAGATTCTTTTATAGGGTAACAAGAACAATGACATAATGGGGGAGGTACCTGGATGGGGATGATCTAATGGGGGGGAGGTACCTAGTATGACATAATGGGAGGTATTGGAGAGGCTCCTGATATTCTAATGATGTCTAAAATGGATAAAGACCTTTATCCCATCAAACATTAAGAGGGAATGAGTGTAACCTAAGGTCTAAGATATAAGACCTTTATCCTATCAAACATTAAGAGAGAATGGTTATAACCTGAGGCAGAATAACTGAATAGGACAATTAGGGAAACTGGGTCAGGACATCAAAAGAGAACTGTGGCACAATATTCCATACTCTCTCTCTAATCATTGAATTACCTTCCTCTAGAATTTTCACCAGTCCTATCTTAAGTAAATAAACCAAATAAAAACCAAAATAAAGCTAGAACAATGCAAGGACTTATGGCAAGGGCAAGTCTCTCCCTGATAACCCTACAGTTAATCAGCAATACACAAAGCTCCTCACTGCAATCATGTTAGGTCCTCTGCAATTGGGGAGCATATGGACAATTCACTGTGAGTTAGATCTGTGGTCATTTGTGCATTTAACTCAGCCTCTGCTTATAGAGCTTATAGAGCAGCAGGACTCAAAACAGTCATGCTGCCCATTCAGAGGGGCAACCCACTGCAGAGAAGAAGGGGGAGGCTTGGAGTAGCTCCATCTGCCCCCGCCCAGAGGAACAGACAGGGCTGCAGAAAAGATCAGATTTCTGAACAGATTAGGCACAGTTAGGCCAAGGCAGGCAAATCCCAAACTTTTAGAGGCCTGATACCGAACTGCAAGGTCTTTTTAAATATGCTGAGATACTAATTAAGGACCTGGGGTAACAAGAGTGGAGAAACAAATCAGAGAGACTGCCAGTCATATAGGTGTCCAATTTCCGGTTGTTTCTAAAAAATAATCCCCAAAACTGAGTCTGCCAGGGCAATTCCAACAGAATAAAGGATTCCAAAGTTAAAGCATAACCAGCAAATCATAGTCCAGTAAATTTAAGGACGTCCAATTAAATCTGAACTAGTGAGATAGGGGGTAGGGCAAAAGTGCCTAAGAAAACACACCAGTTTCCCCAGTTTCCTATGTCTTCCTCCCTTTTTTTTCTCAGGAAAGGAATTATCAATTAACCATCCCACATATAAATCCCAAGAGTGAATCAAAATTCCTATACATATACATAACAGACTAAAAATCGCTCAAACATAACAGCAATAATTACACAAGTTTAACAATTTCCATCCCAAGTCTTAAACACAGCAATAGTTTGAATAATTCAGCCACTTTCTCACTCCCCAATATCAGTCCAAATTACATAAGGAGCAGAGGTGATGGTTTTCTCAAAAACTGCTTCCTGCTGAAGATGGGCGAAGATGCTCAGTCCAGGGAGGAGGATGGTGTGGTGTGCTGATAGTCTAGGTCCCAGAAGCAAGTCAATATATCTGTAATTTGACCAAATCTAGAAACAAAAATAAATCTAACAAAGAAAAGTTAGAACAGTCTGAGATAGAAAGACTGGTCCACAAGGACTGCTACAAGATGTGGCCTCTCATTAGTTATAAACCCTAAAAAAAAAGAATACCCAGATGCAATATCTAGTGACTGGTAGATGACCGGACTAAATACTTATTTGCTCAAGTATTAGGGTATAATGATTACAGATAACCAGATTAGAAACAGCAAGATATGACATAATTGAATTGCATTAACAGTTTTTTATTGACCATTGCTCTGATCATAGAAATCAGTCACAGGAAGAAAAAATGCAGTGACAAATTAACTACAAACCCAAGAAATTTTACCTCCAATAACAAATCCCATTAACCAAAGTTTTGGATAAATCCTAAACAGATATTTACCATAATCTTATATTTATACAAATCAGTTTGCTCCTTTTAGCCAAGAACCAGGTGACTACAAAAAAAATCTGGAACAGTTTAGATGTGGGGAGCCGGCACTAATCTACAGCCACATAAGGCCAACCTTGAATAGGTTGAATCTCCTAATCACATCCTAACTTTGAATAGGCAGATATCTAGGCATCCCCTAATCACATCATAGAGCTTCCTGCCACCAGAAACATCTGAGCAGCTCATCCTTGGGCGGGATACCAACCCTTTGTCTAGGACCCCCACCCTGTACTGTGTTTGAACAACCCTGTCTTCTTTTCTACTGCTATATATATCTGTACTATTGCACCCATTAAAATGAGGCTTGATCAGATGGATTTGTCTTGCCTCCATTTTGCGTGTCCCCTCTCTCTTGCCCTTATCTCTTTTCTTCCAGGGTCCACACACTCTGCCTCGCGGGCCGAGGCAAATGGCGCCCATATGTGGGACCCGGAAGATTTTGGAGAAAGGAGTAGCCATTGCTAGATCGAACCTCTCAACAAGAAGATTGCTCAGTCCTGGAGAATTTGGAGAATAAGGTCGCCACAGGTCCACCTGCCCCGAGGAACAGAGATCAGGGTATGGTAAGAGGTTTCTATACCAAGAGAGAGAAGAAATTAGTGTATATGATAGATTTATTGAGGATTTCAAAGATGTATTAAGGACGCATAGAGTAAAGGTTAAGAAAAAATGAATTTGTAAAATTTTTAAGTTTTTAGAAGATGTCTGCCCATGGTTCCGGCAGGAAGGAATTATTGATGAGAAAAAGGTGAAAAAGAATTGGAGATTGCTTTAATAATTTTTATGTTAACAAAGTAATTCAGGACAATTCCCCTTTCTTAAAAGGTGCCCTTAAGCACACCAATTCTAGGCTCAAATTAGGCTCCCAAAACAATGAAAAGGATTCTGTATGACCCTCCTCCCAAAGCTTCAATGGCTTTTCTTCAGCTTCCCCAAGTGAGAGCCTTTAGCTCCGCTGACTTGAAGAAGGAAGTGGTTCTTCAGCTTCAATCAGGCCTACAGTGGACAATGATATTGATTGGGCATTTGGGAGAGTAAGTCTGTCTGAGTGCCTTTGGGCGTACCCATCTGGTTCTGGTTCTGGTTCTTCTGGTTCTGTTCTGGGTAAAGTTCTGAAACGGGTATTTTCTGGGACGCTGGAAAATATCCTTTGGGTATGTGTTATATGTTTAATGTTGTAACTGTGTGTTCTATGTTCTGTGTGATTTGTCTTGTCTGTTTTGTTGGTTGAAAAATTTTTAAGTACACCGTTGCAACTGTGCTTAGTAAAATGGAGCTCTGTGTGTGTCTGTGTTAAAAGTTAGCAAGTTTGTAAAAGATAAGAATTCAGCCTCTGTGTTGCAGGCTTAGAAAATATCAAGAAGTTTGAAAAATCTAGAAGAGCAGTGTGCTAACATTTAAAGAAGTTTAAATGGAATATCTAGGCCTTCTCTGTGAAGGCAGAGAAAAGCACAAAGTCTGTTTGCTGATGTAAAAGATTTGTTATGTTTTAAGAACAATGATAAAGGAATTTGGGAATTGGTTATTTGAAAATCTGCTTGTGATTTTAAAACTTTTAACCTGATGTACTAATTTTGTAAGTAAATGGAATTTAGATGTTTTAAACAAGACAGGAAAGTTTTTTTCCCTTGAAACAGAGCCCGGGCCAAAGGAGCGTCTGAGCATTCAGGTATATAGCTAGGGAGAAAGAGAAAACTGGAAATGGGTGGATTTGGGAAGAAAGTAAATAAAACTGATGGGCTAAATCTTGAAAAGGATCCCTATGTAGGACACTGAACGGAGAACCTGAGAAGTTTTTTCCTAGGGGACAGGAGTGGGGGAAGGGAGTCCTCTTCTGTCCTCTCCTCTCTCCCCACAGTGCAGCAAACTGTGATTTAAAGGAACATGCTTACTTTTAGGTTACTTGATTGAATATTTGTTTCTTGATACATAAGTTTTCTTGGTTGAGAAATATGGTCATAAATGTGATCCATACTTTGGTAAGAATATTTCTAAAAGTTAATTGCTATTTTTAAGGAACTTCTTGAATTCTTATAATGGAATTGGGTATTCTGTATTAAGTTTAAATTGATTGTATTGGGTCATCCTGAAGTTATTTAAAGGGCCTCTGAAAATAATTTTTTCTTTGTCCTTTTGGGAAATGTTTCTCTTATGGAAAATATGCAATTTGGGATATTCTATGTATTGGGCATTTGAAAAGCAAAATAACTTGTATGTATAACGTTCACTTATGTAACATCTACCTAGATGTAATTGTTTTAAGTTGTGAACTTACGGAGACAAAATTTCTTATTACTATAAGGCTATGGTAAATCTTTGAAGATTTATCAGAAATTTGATTAATGGAATTTGTTATTGCAGGTAAAATTTCTTGGAATTATAATTAGTTAATGCTATTTGGGAGTTTTAAAGCTTCACCTTCTGACAGTTACTGGGACGATTGACTGGAATAAAACTGGGTTAAGACTATTTTATCCTGTATGTACTGAAGGTTGAGTTTTAACTGCTTATGTTATGTTATACTTTTTCCTCCTGTAACTGATCTCTAGGATCAGAGCAATGGTCAATAGAAACTGTTAATTCACTTATGTCATACCTTGCTATTTTCAGTCTGGTTATATGTAATCATTGTATTGTAAATGCTTGGGCAACTAAGTATTTTGCCTGGTCATCTCTCTGTTACTGGATATTTGTGTTTCTTTAAGGTTTCTACATGATAAGAGGACAATTAACAGGGGTCTATAAGACAGCAGCCGTTTGCCTGGCCTGTAAAGCAAACTCATCTTTTCACATAGGAAACAATTTATTTTGGCCTCCTCATATTTTGCAGCAGTCTGGTGAACTGAGTCTTTCCATCTGAGACTGATCTAAATTGGTCAAATTACAGATATTGGCTTGCTTTTGGAACCTGGATCAGCTTTGATTGTCAGCATGGCACACCCAGTCTGCATGGAATGAGAGCCTCCTATCACTTCACAGCCTGAAGCAGTAGTTTTTAAAATGAGACCATGGACTGGACCCTGCATCTACTGTACTTTGGACTGATATGAGGGACTTTGGGAATGGTTGATGACTGACTGTTAAACCTTGCCAGGATCATCTATCACAAGATCTGGGATGGGATTTGTTAAAACTGTGTAAATTGCTGTTATGTTTGAGGGATTTTTAGGAAATGACACTGTACTAGTCTGTTATGTATAGGGATTTTGATTCACTCTTGGGATTTATATGGGGAATAGTCATTTGATAATTCCTTTCTGTGAGAAGAAAAAAAAAAGGGGAGGAAGAGATAGAACATTTGGAAAACTGGTAGATTTTTTCAAAATACCTGAAATAATGGGAACCCCTATTCACTTTGCCTTAGGCACTTCTGCCCCACCCCCTATCTCAATTCAGATTCAGATTCAATTTGGATGCTTTAGCTTTAGAATCCCTTATTTTGGCCTTCTTTTACTTTTGCCTTTTGGACCCTGGGCCTTCCGGAACATCATTTCCTTTGTAAAATCCCAAGTAGATAGTGCGCTGGCCAAACCCATTTACGTGCACTATCACCTCCTTGAGACTGGATGCTCATATGAGCAATAGAAATTTTCGACAAACATTGAGACCTGGTTAGCCAATGACAGGTAAGATTCCTCAAGGACTAGCCGACCTAAGCCAGGAAGAGACGTTTCTGTACATCCTTCCTATGACGGGTAAGGCTTTTCCCCATAGGAACAACCTAAGCCAGGCACAGGTCGAGAAATGAAAAATTCTACATTTGATTTTTTTAATATAAATGAAAAAGGGGGACCTGTGGGGAGGCGGCATCTACAGCCACATAAGGCCAACCTTGAATAGGTTGAATCTCCTAATCACATCCTAACTTTGAATAGGCAGATATCTAGGCATCCCCTAATCACATCATAGAGCTTCCTGCCACCAGAAACATCTGAGCAGCTCATCCTTGGGCGGGATACCAACCCTTTGTCTAGGACCCCCACCCTGTTCCCACCAGGGTTTGAACAAACCCTGCCTTCTTTTCTACTGCTATATATATCTGTACTATTGCACCCATTAAAATGAGGCTTGAACGAATGTTTGTGGCAGCCCTCTTTGTAGTGGCTAAAAACTGGAAACTGAATGGATGTCCATCGGCTGGAGAATGGCTGAATAAATTGTGGTATATGAATATTATGGAATATTACTGTTCTGTAAGGAATGACCAACAGGATGATTTCAGAAAGGCCTGGAGAGACTTACACGAACTGATGCGGAGTGAAATGAGCAGGACCAGGAGATCATTATATACTTCAACAACAATACTATATGATGACCAGTTCTGATGGACCTGGCCATCCTCAGCAACGAGATGAACCAAATCATTTCTAATGGAGCAGTAATGAACTGAACTAGCTATGCCCAGAAAAAGAACTCTGGGAGATGACTAAAAACCATTACATTGAATTCCCAATCCCTATATTTATGCCCACCTGCATTTTTTATTTCCTTCACAAGCTAATTGTACAATATTTCAGAGTCTGATTCTTTTTGTACAGCAAAATAACAGTTTGGTCAGGTATACTTATTGTGTATCTAATTTATATTTAAATATATTTAACATCTACTGGTCATCCTGCCATCTAGGGGAGGGGGTGGGGGTGGGGGGTAAGAGGTAAAAAATTGGAACAAGAGGTTTGGCAATTGTTAATGCTGTAAAGTTACCCATGCATATAACCTGTAAATAAAAGGCTATTAAATTAAAAAAAAAAAATGAGGCTTGATCAGATGGATTTGTCTTGCCTCCATTTTGCGTGTCCCCTCTCTCTTGCCCTTATCTCTTTTCTTTCAGGGTCCACACACTCTGCCTCGTGGGCCGAGGCATGTAGAGGGAGGAGGGAGTAGAGGATTCCATATGGCTGCCCTTTCCCCATTCCACCTCCAAAGAGGCAGGGGGAGGGAAGTCAAACTAAATTTCGCTCCAGGCTAACTAGATACCCCATACCTGAAGTAGCAGAGAGCAGTGGGGGGGTGAGTTTAATCTTCACCTTTAAAGAAAAAAAGATCCCTACCCCACCCAACCTTTAAAGTAGCAGAAATCATGGAGGGGGGAAGGGGGATAGAGAAAGATTCCATAAAACCCACATGTCTAGCAGAACTGGATTTAAAGCATAACTTCCAAGGTAAGCTACTGGCATTTTGTTTTAATAACCTATATTTTAACTTAAAATCCAATCAATTATAGCTTTAAATTCCCAATAATATAAAACTGCTTTTCCTATCATATTTCAAATAATGAAACAGCATAGTTTCTTTCTCTCCCTTTGGCCCCACGTGGCCTTCTCCTAATCTCCTAATTCTAATTAGGACTTCTCCTAATCTTCAAATTGGCCAAAGTTGAAGCCTTCAAAAAAATTAGATCCTTTCTGCTTTTCAGGCAAGTTAACAGAACTTCTTTAACAAGCTATTGTTCTTTTAAGACTTTATACTTAATGATAACTAAATCTAGCTCGCATAGGCAACAGTAAAATTATTTCCCACAATTTTAAAACTGCCCAAAAGAATACTCAAAACAAATCTGGCATGCAAAGGAATTTTCAAATTTAGAATCATCCTAAAATTCCTAATCAAATGTTTTCTCCAGCTGGAGTTCAGAATTATACTAAGTACAGTTGCAACATTGAAATAACCAGTTCCCAAATTTCTTGATCATTGTTCTTAAACTCAACAGAGCTCTTAAATTAACAAAACAGACAAACAAATCACACAGAACAAACGTAGACTGCACAGTCAAAACATTTAACACAGACCAGGGGCTATCTGGAAGGAATAGTCCTGAGGAAAGTTATCAGCTCCAGGGTCTTCCCTCCCACAATCCAAATGGAGCCTTTTTTTTTTTTTTAGCCAGATGGTGTCTTAAAAAAAGACATCTAGATTTATACTCTGGAGTGCCCACAGTTGTGCCAACTGGCACACAGATGTGTCTTAGATACCCAGGTAGGTCCCTTGCATCCAGAAGACCCTACTCCCAGAATTTATGCCCATCAGCATAATTTCATAATTCTGAATCCAGATGCTAGCATACAGAACAGAACAGACCTGTCTGTACCCAGACAGACTTACTCTCCTGTGGCCGAAATGGGGGAGTGTACCATCAGGTTGTTGTGGCTGGAAGCTGCTCTCTTTCCCGGAGGCTCTGGGAAAAAAATCCAGGGGGGCCCAGCCTCTCCAGGTCAAGAATTCAGATCCACAGCCACTCTGAGGCCCAAGACAGAGACCAGAAAGTTTCATCTCTAATCCTGCTCATTTTCTAACATCTCGCTGGGATGCTGGGAGCATCTCCAACATGCTCCAAAATGTAATGCTGGAGAAACTGAGCAAGATAGACATTAGAGAGCAATGTAATAATTTATTAAATGGAGAGATTTACTGGGACCAAATGGATCCATGGTTGGTCCCAGGGCTGAACGAGACTATCGTCTCAAAGAATCCAGCAGTGGATGTCAGATACAAGATTCTTTTATAGGGTAACAAGAACAATGACATAATAGGGGAGGTACCTGAATGGGGATGACCTAAAGGGTCCTAAAGGGAGGAAGCACCTAGGATGACATAATGGGAGGTACTGGAGAGGTTCCTGATATTCTAATGATGTCTAAAATGGATAAAGACCTTTATTCCATCAAACATTAAGAGGGAATGAGTATAGCCTAAGGTCTAAGATATAAAACCTTTATCCTATCCAACAGTAAGAGGGACTGAATAGGACAATTAGGGAAACTGTGTCAGGGCATTAAAAGGGAACTGTGGTGCAACATAACAATAAAATATTAAATAATGGGTGAATAAATAAGAAAATCACAGAAACAAAACAAAAAAATTCAAACAACAATAAAACAGCATTAATGTGGGGGAAGTCTCAGAATCTGAAATAAATGAGAGTTCTAGATATAAATTTCAGACATTATAAAATTAAATAGACTTTCCCTCTTTGCAAAAGAAATAAGGAGTGAAAGTTTGAAATATCAAAGGGACTTTTGAGTTCCAGCTAAGGTGGTAGACAATAATTATGTGAAAAAAAAATTACAATGATGGCAAAACATACCAGAATTTTTGGGATGCTGCTAACGCAAACCCTTAGAGGTAAAAATCCTATCCCTACAATATTACATTAACAAAAGAGAAACAAAAAATTAATGGACCAAATATGCATTAAAAATTAAAGCACTAATAAACTAATCCTAAAATAAACACCAAATAGGAGATATTAAAAATTGGAGTAGAAATAAACTGGAAATAAACAAACAAAAAACCCTGGTGAAAATGACAAATAAAACTAAAAGCTGGTTCTTTGAAAAGACTAATAAATTTGACAAATTTTAAATCAATTTACTTTGAAGAGGATAGAAAATCAAATCAATAAAATCACAAACAATGAAATCACATTAAAAAAAACAGAGGAATTAAAAAGAATTATCAGAATTTACTATGAATGATTACATGCTAACAAAATAGAAAACCCTAAAGAAATAGAGGATTACATTCAAAAGTATAAAATATCCAAACTAGCAGAAAAACAAATAGAGATCTTAAATAATCCAAATGCAGAAAAGGAAATATAATTAATTGCGAAGGAACTACCAAAGGCAGGGGCTGGAGAGAGGAGGAGATAGGATTCCTAGTCCTGATGGATTCACAAGAGAATTCTATAAAACTTCCAAATAACAATTAGTATCAAGACTTAAAAAAAAAAAAAAAAAAAAAAAAACCTCAAAAAATGAGAAAGAAAATACCTTACCAGATTCTTTCTACATATACAAATATAGTCCCAAAATCTAAATCAGGAAATGATAAAGGACAGGAGAACTATAGAGCCATGTCATATTGATTCACAAATTTAAAATAAAATCTTGTCAAACAAATTACAATGATTCAGTCAAAAAATCAATCATCATGACCAAATTGGATTTATATCAGTGATACAAAGATGGGCCAACATTAGGAAAACAATCAACATAATCATATTTTTTTAAAAGGAACACAAAGCCACATGGTTATCTCAATAGATATGGCAAGTTTTTGACAAATTACAACAATCATTTATGTTAAACATTCTGCAGAATACAGACATAGAGTGATCTTTTTTAATATTACAAAAAGTATCTAAAACCAAAACCCATATATTATATTCAGTAGGATACACTAGAAGATTTCCCAGTAATCACAAGAGTAAGGTAAGGATTCTCAGACTTCCCATTATTATTTTATTTAATTCTGAAGTTGCTGGTAATAGTAATAAGAGAAAGAAACTAAAAGTGTAAAAGTAAGTAAAGAGGAAGTAAATCTCCTTTAAATCTATGTCTCTTATTTGTTCTTCATGAACTAATCATTATGTTTATTGTGCTATGATCTAAAGGATGTGTTTACTACTTCTGTCTTTTCCCATTGGTTAACAATATTTTTGTGCCTTACTCATTTTTTTTTTAAGTTTCATGTGATGCCAGGAATATATTTGTTCTTTAGCAGTATTTTTTTTAAAGACTTCATAATTTACTGGCAATATAATAATTTATACAGAAAATGCTAGAGATTTAGCAAAAGCACTACTTAAGATGATAGCATCAACAAAGTTGCAGAATATAAAATAAATCCTCAAAAATAAAAACTATGTCTATATAATAAGAACAAAATACAAGAGGTAATAATAATATAAAGGGAAATCTCATTTCAAATAACTACAAACTATCAGGGGATCTATTCACCCATATGACAATGCTAAAAAGTTAATTTACACATTTAATGTTGTACTGATCAACTTATCCAAAGAATATTTTATGAATTTGTTTTAAAAAATCATTTGAAAAATTAAAAGATCTAGAATATCATGGGAAATCATGAAAAAATTGTAGAGACCTCAAACTATATTTTGTTCTCTGCTGTATACTGTTTTTACTTTCTTCCTTTTTTCCTCTTTCATTATCCCCACTTCCTCAAAGCAGGGTATAATTAATCACACACACACACACACACACACACACATATGCATATACCTACACACACATATACATAGATATTCACTCCCACCCATAGACCCACACATTTACA
The DNA here is from genome assembly GCF_902635505.1 of Sarcophilus harrisii. NCBI lineage: Eukaryota > Metazoa > Chordata > Mammalia > Dasyuromorphia > Dasyuridae > Sarcophilus > Sarcophilus harrisii. Next base: position 172,507,710 of record NC_045426.1, on the reverse strand, counting down.
TATGTCAATATACACACAAATGTAGAACATTATGCATATGTATCTACTCAGACATATACATAATATGCATTTACCCATATGTAAATATGCATTTAAAATATCATTAGTATTGTTGACATATAATATAGATTTCTCTCTTGATTGAATCTTTACATCTGACTTCATTAAGATTAATAATTTCTAGTCATACTTTTTTTTCTTCTACTCCTGATCCTTATTGTAGTGTTTATGTATACCTCTTCTTTCCTTGCCCTGACAATTCTTCTGCTTTAATTCTGCTCCTTAACTTGCCTTGCTATTACTTAATCTTCCCCCCACCCAAGTTTCCCTCCCTTGTCTTCTTCCACCCTTTGCTTCCCTTTCCACCCATCCCTTTCTCTTTATTTCTTTATATGTTTTGGAGAGTGCAATATCCTTCATGGTATAGATAGATAGATATAGTATTGCCTATTTGGTCTATTCTCAATGTGAATACATTTTCAGAACTACGGAACTTCCTCCTCCCTCTAATGCCTCTGTGTCTATTCTTCTTTTGTGTCTCATTTATATAACATAATTATTATTTTTACCTTTTCCCAGGCAGTTTTACTTTTTAAAGTCAGATCATATTCAACTCTGCCCCAAACTTCCTTTTGAGCTATTCAGTTGCTGAAGTCAATCTTAAACATTTGGTATACATTTTTAGGTAAAAAATATAAAACAATTTGTCTATGTCAAATTCCTTAAAACTGATCTTTGATATTAGACCTCATATGTTAAATTTTTCTATTGAGTTCAGGTTTGGTTGAAAAAAAGTCCTGAAAATCTGCAAGTTCATTGAATGTCCTTTTTTTTTTTTTTTTTTTTCATTCAATATTATAGGTAAATTTGCTGGATGTGATAGATTTGACTACAGGCCTAATTTTTTTGATTGTCAGTATATATTATTTTAGGACTTGTGGTCTTTTATTGTGATTGCTGATTAGTCTGGTTCAATTTTAATTATAGCTCCAATGTATTTGAATTGTTTTATCCTTGTTTCTTGCAAAATTGTCTCCTTGATCAGGGGTTTTCAAATTTTATCAAAGATATTCTATGTGTTTTCCACAAAAAATCTCTTTGAGGTGGTGATAGGTGGATTTTTTCTTTTTCTATTTTGCCCTCATATTTTATCACTCCAAGACAATTTTCTTTGATAATTTCTTGCATTATTGTGTCAAGGATTTATTGGTCAAAACTTTCTGGTAGTCCAATTATTCTTATATTTCTTCTTCTTAATCTGTTCTCCAGTTCTGTTGTTTTTCTTATAAGATATTTGACATTCTGTTTTATTTTTTTCATTTCTTTATATTCTATTTTATTATTTCTTGGTCTGTTATAACTTTACTGGCTTCCCTTGTCCAATTCTAATTTTCAAAGAGTTATTTACATCTTTAAGACTCTGTATTTACTTTTCTAATTGGTTAAATTCTTTTTCATAATCTTGTTTTTCTTGGTTGTCTTTTCTTGAATTTTTCTTCAGTGTCTCTCATTTGATTTTTAAATTCTTTTCTGATCTCTTCTATAAATTATCTCTGGACAGAGAACCATTTAACATTATTCTTTGGGGTAGAAGAAGCTTTTTTTTTTTTTTTTTTTTTTTTTTTTTTTTTTTTACTTCAGTGTCCTCCTCTAAAGATGAACCCTATTCTTTCCTATTCCCAAGTTTCTATGTTTTTAATACTTTCTTCTTCCAATTGTGCATTAAGGGGATGGTACCTCTAGTTTCACTTCAGCTCTGCCCTCTGACATGGAACCCCAAAACAAAAACTCCACCATCCTCCAAGTACCTGCAGCCAGCAGTGTCTCTGTCCAACTGCTTCTGCACTCACTGGTTATGTGGGTTCCTTCTCTCTCAGGGCTGCTTCTCTGTAGCACAGCTGAGACTGGCACTCCTAATCAGCTGAGCTTCTCTCCATCTTCCTGGACTCAGGACCACCCCTCCCTCCCCCCACAACCACCACCATTCCTCAAATCTGGGAATGAAGAAGTGAAACTTCCTGTGGATCCTGCTGAAGCTCCAGCCAAACCTAACTAGCCTCAGGGTTCCCCACTTGGTGCTTCTTTGAAGTTGTCCTGAAGGTGTTTACAATTCACACTGATAATCCCCAAGCTGGGGTCTTTCTTTGGATCTTCTTGGGTTGTACCAGGAGGACTCCTGCTCTGCCTCAAGTCTTCCTGATTTTTCACCAGTTCTTGTTCACCCTGAGGTTTAAATGTGTTCTGTTTGTGGAGGAAATCTGGAGAGTTTGAAATTTACTGACCTACTCCATCATCTTCCCAGAATCCTTCTTCAAGGTTTTTCTGAAAGCAATTTGCTCATTTCTTATAGCACAATAGTATTCCAACACAATCATATATCAAACTTCTTCAGCCATTCCTCAATTGATGGGCATCTCCTTAATTTCTCATTCTTTTTCACAACAAAAAGAGCTGCCATAAATATTTTGTATAAATTGGTCCATTTCCCCATTCTTTGTTTTCTTTGGGATACAGATTGCAGTACTGCTGGGTCAAAGGGTATGCACAGTTTTATAATTCTTTGAGCATACTTCTAAATTGCTCTCCAGAATGGATGGATCAGTTCACAACTTAACAATGCATTAATGTCCCAAATTTCTAATAATCCTGTTTCTATCTGACAACTCCTTTTCTATCATTTTAGCCAATGTGACAGGTGTGAGATGGTACTTCAGAGTTGTTTGAATTTTCATTTCTCTAATAGTGATTAAGAGCATTTTTTTTAATGACTCTAAGTAGCTTTGATTTTTTTTCTGAAAACTGCCTGTTCATATCCTTTATTATTTATCAATTAAAGAATGATTTATATTCTTATAAATTTGAATCAGTTCTTAACATATATGAGAAATAAAGACTTTGTCAGAGAAACATGCTATAAAATTTCCTCCCAGTTTTCTTCTTTCCTCTTTCTAACCTTGGCTACATTGATTTTGTTTGTGCAAAATCTATTTAATTTAGTATAAACAAAATTATCTATTTTACATTTTATATTTTCATAACTTCTTCTAGTGAATACATTCTTAATCAAACAAGAGAAAGAAGCAATTTAAAAAGATAATATAAAAGTTATATGAAACTGAGAAAAGGTAACAAATTCAGGAAAGAAATAGAAGCAGTTGAATGGGAACAAAAATCTTTGTATCAGATTTCTCTGATAGAAGTTTGATATCTAAGATATATAATAATTATATGTGTGTATGCACATATGTAATATGTATATATACTCATAGACATATATGTATATTTATATATGTACAATGTGTATTTCCATGTATTTGTGCATAGGTACAGATATAAATCCACAAATCATTCTCCAATGGATAGGTAGCTAAAGGAAACAAACAGTTCTCAAAAAAAAAAAAAGAAACATTATCAACAATCATATGTAAGAACACTCCAAATCACTAACAATAGAAAAAATTCAAACCAAAACCTCCTTTAAGCTTCATCTTATACCTGAAAATTGGCTGAGATGGCAAAAGATATAAAGTGTTGGAGGTACACAGATACCTTGTGGATGGAATTTAGGTGGCACAGTAGATAGAATGTTGGCTCCAGAGTCAGGAAGACTCATCTTCCTAAGTTCAAATCTGTCCTCAGACAGTTACTAGTTGTGTGATTCTTGGGCAAGTCACTTCACCCTGTTTGCCTCAGTCTCCTTATCTGTAAAATAAGCTGGAGAAGGAAATGGCAAACTAGTTCAGTATCTTTGCCAAGAAAACCCTGCAGTGGGGTTACAACAAATCAGACAAGGCTGAAATGACACAGCTTCACCACCATTATCACTAGCAGTAGTTAGTCATTACAGAAAATCATTTGGATATGCTCAAATAAAGTGACTAAAATATCCATATTCTTTGACTTAAGAGATTTCATCACTAAACTTATACTCTAAAAAATCCATTGATATGAAGAAAGCCCCCATATGCTGTTATGGGTCAGAACTTGAAACAAGGTGCTAAGTCAGTGGAATTGATAGAGACGATGGTTATTTAGCAGGGTACTTAACAGTTCTCTAGTTAACATGTACTTAGTACTTACAACAGTTCTACAAGATTCACACCTTTAAGAGAACATATATAAGCTAGGAGCCTCAACCAGGATTCAGTCGGGGAGATTCAGAAGCCAGAGAAGGCAGGCAGGAGCTCAATTTCTTGGAACCAAGGAGAGAGATAGACCTCCAGAAAAACTAGCCGAGCCCCAAGTGAAGGAGACAAGACTTTGAAGGAGACAATAAAGGATTTGGACTTTAATCCCTGGCTGCACTTGTGATTACTGAACTGAAATGAAGGCTGCTCCCAGAAGCCCCCCAAGAAACCTGCTCCCAGAGAAGATTAGAGAAGAATATTACAATATGCAACAAAATATGTATAGCATCACTCTGTGGTTGCAAAGAATTAGAAAAACAAAGTACATGTTCATTAACTGAAGAATGAACTGATATAGAGAGAAGCAAGTAATAAAGAACAATCAATACAGACAGAAAGAAAAAACACACACAAAAAAAATCAAAAGTAATTGTTGCAAAATTATAAAGAATAAACACGATTCAAAAAACATGAGAAGCACCCCCTCCCCAAACCTACCATTTTATGAGATGGGAGATTCACAAATGTTGTACTTGGCACATATTTTTAGCCTTTAAAGAATGTATTGGATTCGTTTTACTGGTTTTTTTTGTAATGTCTGGGCTAGCTTTCTGGAGTATCTCTGGATGGGCCTTGGTTTTAGCAAGAGAGTCACCACTAGGATGGTCAGGGATAGTGTCTGAAGTCTGGAGTCTGGAGTCTAGAGTCTGAGCTCGAGCTCTAGTACACTCTCAGTCAAGTCTGCTTATTTCAAGTCCTCTCAGCTCTTAAATACCTTAGTACAATTAAATCACTGAGCATGTGCCAACTGTAGAATCATTATATCACTGTATCACACTAAGTACTAAGTATATGTGAACTAGAGAACCATTATCTCATCAATCACACTGAGTAAACATCTTGTTGCAAGTATCCTTGTTTCAAGTATAATTTTCCAGAGTTCTGGCCCTCTATGGTTTTTCTCTTGTTTTGTTTTGTTTTTTAACTTTTATAAAAATAGTATTTGTTATATGGAATGGCTCTTTAGGGGAGGAGAAGGAATACTGGAGGAAATTACAGTAGTGTAAAAAAAAAAGACATCAATAAAAATTTATTTTAAAAATATAGACATCACCATGAGACTAGAGCCCTAATTCCTTTCATTCTACTATCTTGTGAAATAAGTTTTTTAAAAAAGCTTTTTCTTTTCAAAACATGTGCATGGGTAATTCTTTAACATTAACTTTTGCAAAACTTTGTGTTCCAATTCCTGCTCCCCTTCTCCACCCCCTCCCCCAGATGGCAAGTAGTCCAATGTATGTTAAACATGGTAGAAATATATGTTAAATCCAATATATGTATACATATTTATATAATTCTCTTGCTGTACAAGAAAAATCAAATCAAACTAGAAAAAATGAGAAAGAAAATAAAATGCAAGCAAACAACAAAAAAAAGAGTGAAAATGCTCTGTTGTGAACCACACTCAGTTCCCACAGTTCTCTCTCTGGGCATAGATAGCTCTTTTCATCATAAGATCATTGGAACTGGCATTAGTCATCTCATTGTTGAAGAGAGCCATGTCCATCAGAATTGATCATCATATAATCTTCTTGTTGCCATGGTTCTGTTCATTTGTGAAGTAACTCTTTAACCAGTTGTATTTCTCCCTTTCCTTCCATAAATATAAAAACTGCATAATTTAATTGAAGGAGCATTGATTGCAAGTGGACTATTGCAAAAGTAATATTGTACTCCTATTTTAATTTAACTTTCCTTTTTTGTATTATGACTTTAATCATCAACTAACATGAACATTTCAGTTTACCAAAAAATAAAAATTGCATATGAAAACATAAACTTCTGTTACATTGTTTGTAACAATTTTTATTTCTCTATCCAGTTACATAAAAGAAGCAAAAATGCCTTGAAATCTCCTTTTGAACTTTTTTCTTCTGTATGTTTTAAATGTTTTATTGATTTTTTTTCTTTTTTTATATGTGTATCACTACTTGAACTTCCCTTTCCCCAACTAGACACACTTCCTTGTAAAAAAAAATATGTCTAGTAAAGCAAAATAATCCAACTCATCTACCATGTCTGAAAATGAATATTTCATTAAAGAATTCTGAGCATTTCTGACCAACTATGACTCCATTTTTCTCACCACTTAGCAGAGAGGTAATAAAGTAGAAATGAAGAAAAGGACATATATTTTCATACATAATATATAATTTTTAAACTATACTTATAAGGCTTTTATTTATGGTGGAGAAAAATAGTGAATCAAAAAGAAAAAAAGAAAATTAATGTAACTCAAACATAGATGGTACATAGCAGAGGTTAAGTTCAGAAGTAGGCATAGGTTAGCAGAACAATGTTGGTACTTTTGTGTTAAATTTAATATACATTTAAAAATGGAAATTCACAGTTTCATATTAATCCTCTTTTTCTTTCTTACTATGTTAAAATGTTCAAATAAATTAAATTTATAATAAAAAAATAAAAATAAATGTATTTCTCATGCGTACATGCTAATCCATCACCTCTCTGCCAAGAGGTGAATGGTAATTTTTATGGTCCGTCTTCTGAAGTCATGATTGGTCACTGGTAATGGGGTACTCTTCTGAAATGTGTATGAAAGCTCAAATTTGTAGTTAAGACCCTGAGGGCTCCATAATACTCATCATGTCAAATCCAAATTTTTTGGCTTAGCATTCAGTCCCCTCCAGCAGCTGTATTTTCCATATCCTATCTTGTCAACCTCACTTTTTATTCTACTGAAAAAAACTCTCAGCTCTCTAGTCCTGTTAATGTATTCTCCATCCCCACACAATTTGTTCATTTCTGCTTATATCCCTTTAGAATCCCTCTATATAAAATTCCTTCCTGCTTCCTCTATGTCATTTCCCTATTCTTCATCTTAAAAACCCCAGTTTCAAAATTTATCTCCTTCAAGGATGTTGAAAGTGAATGGAAGATCATAATAAACTCTAAGTAAATTACAAAGTTCAGACAAGATTTTGTCACTTAACTTCATGAAGTTACAGAATTGTAAGGAGATATGATATACACACATGATAATTATAATAGAATAGGATATTAAAAGTGCATCAGAGATGTGCAAGTATTTTTTTAATTTTTGAGAACAAGATACCAATTATACTAAAAGATTAGGGGTATTTACTTTATATTAAAATATAGTATTGAGCAGTATATAGTATACAAAAAAATTTACTCATCTTTATATGCTTTAAGATTTATAGAGTAATCTTGCAAGACAGAGATTGGGAGTTTTATTATTTTCAGGTATGAAGCCCAAAGCTCAAAGAGGCAAGGGTAGGTAGGATGACTTGCTCTAGGCCTCATAGGAAGGAAGATTAAAACTCTAGAATTATATTCCAAACCTGGCACTATTTTCAATCTAACAAACTAGTTCTCAATGTTCTGAATCTCTTCCAAAGTACTTCATTTATTTTGGGACCTTGAAGGTCATCTAATCCATTCCCCTGATTTTACAAATGAAACCAATACCCAAAATAAATGTTAATATAACTATTATTTTATGGTGGTTGTTTTCCCCTCATTTTTATGTATCATATCATCTGAGAATGTCAGTTCTATGGGATGGAAGCTTAGTCATGTGTATATTTTGTATAGTTCATAGTATTTAGGGAATGCTGAATAAATATTGAACATGGATTTCTTAGAAAAACAAAAAGAAAAGTGAAGTTCTCTTGCAAAAATGGAAGTTGTATATCTCTCAAGAGGGCAATTTTTGTTCTACTTGTGTAAAACTGAAATTACTCTGCCAATGTCATCTGTTCCTTTTCCTGACTAATATGATACAGTGTTAGATACGAAATAGGTATCATTAAATACCTTTTATATACTATAGGCTATTATTTACTACAGCAGAATGGGAATGTATACTCTCTTGCTTGTCAGCAGGGACTATCTGTAATTCCAGATAGCATAAATATCTTTTTAAACTGACTCATTAATCCACCCATTGGGAACAGGAATGCAAGGCTACAACTCTAAACTCTCTTCAGAAAATAATGTCAATCTTTTCCCCTATTGAACCTTTTCAAAAAATTAGAACTGTTAAAGAGTAAAATTGATGAATCTGAATTTCACTTCCTTTCTTTTTCCCGACCCTCCCTCTGGTGGAAGAGAAGTGAAATGGCCTAAAGAAAAAAAAAAATTGGAGGGGAAAAATAAGGGGCCTGAATGATCAATAACTGTATAATCATCTCCTTCTCAAGAGTTAGCCAATGTCACATTTGATCAAAATTGTCATTTTAAAGATAAATGAAATTAAATAAAGTCTATCATTGACCCATTTTGGAAACTCTGGATTCAAACCCTAGTTCACTATCCTCATGATATTCTAATCCAAAGGTCACTTGTGAGTTAACTAACACTGAAGTGTAGCCCCATTTTTTTTTAAATATTAAACAAGTATTTTGTTGATGCTACATTCCACAAAAGCAGAAAAGGTAGGGCACATTTCTTACCATCTTTTCCCTCTTACCTATTCTAGACTATAAAACAAATAATACCACCAGGCCATTGGAGAGCCACACGGGACCATTTCTTGGCACTCACAACTCTGCAGACACCAGCAGCTTGACTAGGAGGAGGAGGACTGTGAATAGTCTAGTAAAGATTCTTTCATCTGTGGGATTTTAGTATGTTAAACCTGGATTGACAGTTAAGTTTAATTTCTTGCTTTATTTGTTTGTAAATGGAACCCATAACAAGAGTGGATTGCTGTGATGGAGATAGTATTTTTAAAGCAATATTCATTATTCCTTGATTTAATGGTAGAAATCATGAACTAGTCTGTATTAGCACACTGTGCAGACATGAATGTGGAAAAGCTCATTGTTTCATTGTGCTTCTGTGCTTTTAGTTTTCCTGGTTATTCATTTCTGGGGGAGGGGAATTCATTTTTCAGTAGATAAAGTTGATTTGCATCTATTTTGGCAGCATTTTCTCTGGGTCATCTAGCCATTTCCCTTAACTGGAACCAGAGTTATGCAGATTCCTTTCCTTTTACTCGCCTTCCTTTCTACATCTCTTCACGTGGCAATAGTCAAATATTTCATGAGAAAACACTGAAGAAGTATATTTCATGTAGGAGTGGCTTTTTTCATTCTGATTATAATAGTACTATTTGCATTTATATTATCCTTTTAACAAAGGATCTCAAAGCATATTTAAAAAAAAACAAAGACCCAGTTCATTAATCTAAGATGGATGGGAAATAGAACTGCTTTCTATTTCACTGACAAAATAATTAATACATGTTTATTTAATATTGCATAGTGATCCAATATAACATGAAAAAACAATCACAGGCCAACTTATTCCATTGCTATATTCAACTCTCTTGCCCACTAGCATTTGCAACATGTTCTACTAAATACTTTACTATTGCAAGGATCCATGATTTCTCTGTTATGAATACTCATTCCATTGATGTAAATAGGTACTCCTTCACAATTTAGAAAATGGACTTGAGTGTTGCTTTGTGCAAAAAACCATAACTCTGCAGTTAACCTGATGATAGCATTTTACCTTGGACCTTGAACAACAAGCATACAGTGCATTGCCAGATGAAAACCACAAACTTGCATCTTGCTAGGACCTGCAGGAGCTTGTACTCCATTAAAATTACCTTTCAGAACCCAAGGTCATGTCCACCCCTTGATGAGACATCAGAGGGGTAAGCTAGTAGAGGGACTTAGCAATTGAATGGTATTAGAAAGGGATTTTAAAGATAAATGAAATTAAATAAAATCTATCATTGACCCATTTTGGAAACTCTGGATTCAAACCCTAGTTCACTATCCTCACGATATTATAATAATAATAAGTAACATGAACTAATTCTGAGTGAATTACTTATTATTATTATCCTTATTGTTAATTTTCCACACTTATCATACATAGTGTCCTAAATCAATCAGACTTTTATAGACATAGTTGGAAGGCACCTAGATTGCTCAGTGGATAGAGCATAGAGTCAGGAGTTCAAATTTGCCCTTAGACACTCACAAGCTTTGGAACTCCAGGCAAGTCACTGTTTGCCTTAATACTCTAGAGAAGGAAATGGTAAACCATTCCAGTGTCCTTGCCAAGAAAACCCCATATAGGGTCATGAAGAGTTGGACAGGACTAAAGAAATGAAACAACAACAAGAAAGGAGTTGGGTAAAACAATAATAGAGAGAGGTGATTAAGAAGCAGGGAGAAGAGCTTATTGCACATTAAACTATTAGATAAAAGTTCAATGGAAAGAAACTGTGATGCTGAAGAATTCGAGACCTGGAGTATAGAAGAACAAGAAACAAAAGGAATTCCTAATGCTGGCTCATGAAATTTGACCCACAGTTGGATAAGAATTCTATAAGCGTTTGCGCACCATTTTTGGAAGGATATCAATCTCTCACGTTTTTCTCCCCCTACTCTGGTCCTACTGAACAAAAGAGAATGACTGAAACTGAGCTTGTTCAGGTTTTTATAAATCAAAATGTCATCAAAGGATATAAGCACTAGTCTGGTTGCAGCAAAAGACTGTAGTTTACAGAACAAAATCAGTCTGATTTAAAAAACAAAAAAACAACAACAAAAGATCTTTTTTTTTTCTTGTAGAAAAAAATGTCATATTAAGAAGCTACCTGTCAGATATTCCTTTTTTATTCAGTTATTTCATAATTCAACTACAATTTTTTTCCTTTCTCTAATTAATAGCATATGCATGGTGCCAGGGCTTGAAAAATCTGCTTTTCCCCTAGCTATCAGTTTTATTCTCAAACTTCTATTAGGAGGCTGATGGGGCCTCATGTGAGATTGCTTTCTTCTCTTACCCATATTCTAAGGCATTAGTTAGGTCTTGGAGAGAGCCCTGGCCACAGGCCTTACTTAATCGGGGCTCTCCTCAACCAAGGGCAAGGCAGGGCCCTTCCCAAGTGCACTGTCTTGAAAAGGCACACCCAGAACTGGAAGTGAGCTGGATGACTTCCAAAGCACACCACAGAAGCACTTCCCTGCCTCTCTGACTTCACTGGGATAACTGGGTATTTATTTTTCCTGGCCTTGTTGGAACAAATACATTCTGTAAACTCAGAGCATTATACAGGGCTTAAAGTTTCCCAAGCTATGGAGATGATAACTTTAGCCTTTCTCTTCTTTCTGAAATAATTAATATATCTTGGAATAAATAAACTTAAGAGTCAAAGGCCAAAGTATTTATAGGAAACCATTATCCATCCTGTAGTTTCCATGCTATCTGGGTTTTGTTTTGTTTTAAGTTTGGGAATTATACATTTACCTGTTCTCAGATCTCTTCTTCCCCACTGTTTCAGTTTCACAGAACACGTGCATTGGCAGGGCAAAAAGCACAAGTAGGAAAGGATAATCATTGCATATAGGAAAAGCTATAATACTCCAAAAGTCAGGGTGTGCAAATCACATTCTAAATAGCTCCCCTACATTTGCTTTTTCAGCTCAGTCTCTCTTTTCCTCCATAAAACACTCTGAACCAATATTCTAATTACTTATTGGGATTCTAATTCACTTTAACAAGCATTAGGCTCCTGGATTTGGATTTAGAAAAACCTTAGAGATCATTTAGTCTAGCCCCCTCATTTATTCTCACACACACACAGTATTTTACTGTTCCGAATACATGTAAAAATTTTTTTCAACATTCATCTTAGTAAGATCTTGTGTTCCAAATTTTATTTCCCTCCCTCTCTTACTTTCACCCTCCCTAAGATAGCAAGCAATCTGATATAGGTTATACATGTACAACACTTGTAAACATATTTCCGTATTTGTCTTGTTGTGCAAGAAAAATCAGACCAAAAGGGGAAAAAAACCATGAGGAAGAAAAAGCAAGCAAACAGATTCCCCTTCCCCAAAAGGTGAAAATATTTTGCTTTGATCCACATTCAGTCTCCACAGTTCTCTTTCTGGATTTTCCATTCAAAGTCTATTGTAATTGTCCTGGATCACTGCTTGCTGAGAAGAGCCAACTCTATCATAGTTGATTATAACACAATTTTGCTGTTACCGTGTACAATGTTTTCCTGGTTCTGCTCACTTCACTCAGAATTAGTTCATGTAAATCTTTCTAGGCTTTCTGAAATCAGACTGCTCATCATTTCTTATAGAACAATAATATTCCATAACCTATTTGGCCCATTCCCCAGATGATGGGCATCCCCTCAGTTTCTAATTCCTTGCCATTTACAGAAAGAACTCTAACTACCTCATTTAAAAAGTAAGGAAAATAAGGTCCAAAAAAGTTAAATAATTTATTCAGGATCACATAATAGTAAACAACAAAGTTAACATTTGAATCCAAGCTCTATAATTCTCAAATTCAACATTCTTTCCACCGCACTGAACTTAATTAAAACACATCCTATTCTACACTACAGACTACACTATACTATAGCTCTTTGAAACAAATTGCTGGTTTACAATTTCCAAATCTCCCTTGTCAGAACTCTATCTCTAGCCTAAATTCTCCCGGAGAGAATTCCTGATATTGTAGCCCTCCTTCTCTGAATTGGTCAGCATGCTCAGCTAGTCCCCACCAAACTACTTATACTTACTTATCTGCAACACCCCCTCCTCTTTCTTATCTATCACTTTACTGCTTTGACTTTTTCAAGGTGTAAATGAGAGAAAAAATCTAGGATATAAAATGACTTTTAGACAATGTAGTAAGATATCAAAAGCATGAGGAAAAGTAAAATAATTCGATGAAATTAATAAGGAATTCTAATTATAAAATACTTTAAAAAGGATATGTAGTTTTATTAATTTAAAATACTTTATATACTATAGGGACTGGACTGGTGATTTAATTGCTAACAGAGAACTCAACTCCCCAGGTAAGGAAACTCCCTCTACCAATGCAGATTGGCATCTTTTCTGTAATTTATACTCTTAGAGAGTCACCTAGAACATGGAGAAATTAAATGAGTCACAAAATTAGTGTGTATTAGAAGCAAAAATTAAGTCCAGCTCTTCTTAGCCACCTTTCTAGCCCCTACTATACAATTTATCTATACATGTATGCTGAGATAAATTAATACTAATAACATAATGAAGTCAGTTGATGAAAATGATAGTTCCTAATAGCTTCATGTTACAAGAAAAAATGATTCATGATTTTGTCAGCATAAAGGCAGGATCTGAATCCAGATCCAGCATGAAGTCTAAAGGTTTTATCCATCTTTATCCATCCATCCAGGTTCAATCCATTATGTCATGCTGCCTCTGTGCTAGAAAAATGAATTCTTTAATATATAAGAATTAACTGTTAAATCTAAATTAACCAATTAAATTAATTAAATTAACTTTCTTAGAGCTAAAATCACAGATTTTTTCTCTTACTGTTTTTGTATCTGGGGGTATATACAATATATGTACCATTTGAGCTATCCATCTATGCATTCTCATTCTTGCTATGACTGGACTTTCTGGACTTATACATCATTTCTGGCATCCAATAATTGTAGTATAGTTCAGCCAATTTATAGCCATTGGGCATTTTTTTTTTCCATTGCCATTTGAAGTATTTTTAGTCATTCTTCTATGGTGGTGTTGCATTTTTCCTGACAAACAGCATTAATGGAAGATGATCAGTATTAAAAAGAAGAGATTCTTGTGACAATGGGTGGGCAGCTCAGTTTCATCCAAAGCACCATATAATTCCTTAAACATAATCTAATCTAATTTTCTTTTGTATACTTATAGGCTACTTCATTGTCAATCTCCAGTATCTTTCCCAGTTGTACACGAATAACAGGGATGAGCTCTGGAGCTGGATTTAACCTCTGTGATTGGGGATGTCCACTGAGCAACACTAGGGATAGAGAAAGGAGATAAAAGGGTCTATCTCTTCACTAGGCTCATCTTTTAAGGATTTAGGAACTAATTAAGAAGTTGCTACATCATCACAGCAAATTTAGATCAGTTGGTTATTGCACAAATCCAACTAAAGGAATTCCTGTTATACATACTTATGGTTGAAGCCATCTCTTGCATTGTTTTGGATTTCACTAAGGAAGATATAGGTGAAATTATGTTTAAGAAGTAATAAATGGTCTAGGTTGACTGTTCTCTTGGTGCTTGTAAAGAAACAAGGCTAGAGATGTAGTTTGGGTTCAGATTAAAAAGAATTCCAATTCCAGGCTATGAAACTTAAATTTTTATTTGTAGGAAATGGGAGCTACTGAAAAGCATGTTGTGCAATAATGTGATCATCTCTGTATTTGGACAGTATGCTGTGGTTATCACAGCACTGGAATACCAGCTCTGCCACTTCTTTGTAACCCCTTGCATCATCACTGATGGTAAATTGAAAGAGACTTCAGAGAAAAACCATTCTTACTCCTTAATAGATTAATAACTTCTAGAGAAGTTATATGATTTGTCCAGTCACATAAATAGTGGTGTCAGAGGTGCTTTGAATCCAGATCTCCTGAATTTGAAGTTACTATACTGAATCTATTTCCCCTCTACACTACAGTTTATTTTCCCGGAGCCTTAGTATCTTGATGCCTTACTATCTTCATCTGTAAAATGGGGATAATAATATTTAAACTCTTTCCTTTAAAGGCTTGTTATAAGAACCAAATGAGATAATAATATATGTAAATTATTTAGTCAACCCTAAGGCACTGTATTATGTAGAGAATTATTCTCACAGTTATACTTAGAATTTATCTCTAGATCTTAAGATTTAGAATTGGAAAGCACCTTAAAGGCCATCTAGTCCTACTCTTTCATTTTATGGATAAAAAATGGAGGATTGGAGAAGTTGAGTAAGAATGAAAGGGAAGATCCAATAGATAACACAGGACTTGAATCTTGGTAGGTAGTCCTTCTATCTTTGAATTCCTCTCTTTCTATTTTAAGGCCCAGGCCACGGATATAACGTGTAATCAATGATCCTTAATATGTCCATTGGGCTAACAGTAGACAAAATAAGAAAAGTTCAAAGTCCATCAAGGAAACATTTTTAGAACCAGAAAAAAGTCCTTATCAGTGGGTGAAGAACCAGGACAGTACTTGGAATTCTGAAAATACGACTCTTGAAATTTCTCTCTCTCTTCAGGTCCTTGAAGTTTTAGTCTCCATACCTCTTTCCCTTTATCCAGTGAAATAACATCTTAGGATTTAAACCTAAAAATCCCAGAAAGACCACGGTTCCATAATTCTCTAGGCTCGCTTTCCTGTAGCAAATCTTCTGATGCAGATCAGTTATTCCCATCTTATTCCTCAGTTGGTTGTTGTCCTTCATTCTCAAAGAAAACCCAAATGACATCACTATCTTAGAGTCAGGTTACAGTGTGTTGGACTGTGGGCTGATCAGACCACTATGGGCTTAGAATGCTCTGCCATGGGTTGGATACAAATAGTCCCTAAGAGCATATCTTCTGAGCTAATCCAATTCTGGTTTGCTCATAGAGCACAGCACCTTTTCTAATGAGGGCATGCCATATTGGGACAGTCTTGTTGTGTCAGCGTCTCCCATGTCATACAATCAATTCTAAAGTTTTTAAAAGAGACCTTGAACGAGCCCTTGTATCACTTTTTCTGACCACCTTGTGAGCACTGGCCCTGTGTGAGTTCTCCATGAAATATTTTTTTTTTTGGTAAGCATACATTTGGTACTCGAACAATGTGGCCAGCTCAACAAAGTTGTGCTCTCTGCAGCTGAGTTGGAATAGTTGGCAGTTTAGTTTGAGAAAGGACCTCTAGTGAAGAATACAGTCACATTCTAAGAGACCTCTAATGCCTGGGACTTTTTCATTACTGCCATTTCTTTGTCTCCTAGGAGAAAGAACAGATAATTGGGGAGCAGACAACTCCTTTGCTTAGGATCAGGATAGAATGGACACTGGGCTTCTGTAGATAAGAAGGACCTGAAAATAAAGAGCTCTAATATTCACAGACATTAATACACCTTCTTACTTCCTTAAAAATGTTCATTTGTTTTTTTCTTTTCTAACCTCTTTATATTATAATTTCTCTATGGAAATATTTTTAAAGTATTCTCTCATTATTATAGAATGATGTACACAGATTGTTTAAGTGATTTGACAAAGATCTTTCAGTAAGTTTGTGTGTGTGTGTGTGGTGAGGCAATCAGGATTAAGTGGTTTGTTCTCCCTTAGTGAGTAAGAAGGAAGGAAGGAAGGAAGAAAGGAAGGAAGGGAGGGAGGGAGGGAGAGAGAAAAGAAAGAAAGAAAGAAAGAAAGAAAGAAAGAAAGAAAGAAAGAAAGAAAAGAAAGAAAGAAAGAAAGAAAGAAAGAAAGAAAGAAAGAAAAAAAAAAAAGAAAGAAAGAAAGAAAGAAAGAAAAAAAAAGAAAGAAAGAAAGAAAGAAAGAAAGAAAGAAAGAAAGAAAGAAAGAAAGAAAGAAAGAAAGAAAAATGAGGAAGGAGGGAAGGAAGGAAGGAAGGAAGAAAGAAAGAAAGAAATGAAGGAAGGAGGGAAGGAAGGAAGGAAGGAAGGAAGGAAAAGAAAAAAGAAAGAAAGAACAAAAGAAAGAAAAAGAAAGAAAGAAATGGGGAAGGAGAGAAGGAAGGAAGGAAAGAAGGAAAAGAAAAAAGAAAGAAAGAAAGAACAAAAGAAAGGAAGAAAGAAAACTATCAATTTTTACTTTAAATTAAAGAATATACCAGATGATGTCTTGGAATTCCTTATAGCTATGTAAGTTGAGTTTTTTTATGATTCCTTGATTTCTACTATATATAAAACAAAATAAAGAAAGAAAAAAAAAAGAAAGAAAGAATGCTTGCATTGTTTTTTTTTATCTTTCTTCACATTAATTTTATATTACTTTCTTTTTTTATATTACTTTCTTACTGCTGTTTAAATTTTTTCTATCTCAACTTTAGACTCATTTATTCTAAGCTTCATTACTGAGTTTCATAGTAATATCAGTAATATTTTAAATAGAGCTGATATAGAACCTTCTAGGATAATTTAGATGAACATCTATCCAAACAAAAAAAGGAATCAACTAGATTAACCCCTTGAAATCCAATTGAACTCTAATTATTAAGAGTATAGAATCAACTTAATTCATTAGTCTTTAAAATAAGACTCAAAATTTGGAATTATTATATTATTTGTATTTATTTATTTTTACTAAAACTTTTTATTTTCAAAACACATGCATGGATAAATTTTCAACATTGATCCCTGCAAAACCTCGGGTTCCAAATTTTCCCCTCCTCCCCACTCCCTCCCCTAGATGGCAAGTAATCCGTTATATGTTAAACATGTTAAAAATATGTTAAATCCAATGTGTATATATATATATATATATATATGTATATATATATATACATATTTATACAGTTATCTTGCTGCACAAGAAAAATCAGATCAAAAAGAAAAAAAATGAGAAAGAAAACAAAATGCAAGCAAACAACCACAAAAAGAGTGAAAATGCTATGTTGTGACCCACACTCAGTTCCCACAATCCTCTCTCTGGGTGTAGATGGCTCTCTTCATCACAAGATCATTTGAACTGGCCTCAATCATCTCATTGTTGGAAAGAGCCACATCCATCAGAATTGATAATCACATAATCTTCTTATTGCTGTGTATAATGATCTTCTGGTTCTGCTCATTTCACTTAGCATCAGTTCATGTAAGTCTCTACAGACCTCTCTGAAATTATCCTGTTGATCATTTCTTATAGAACAATAACATAGAATTATTATACTAAATGCTACATGTTATGTTATCATACTATGTATGCAAATATATTGAAAATGTACATTTTACATAGTCTCCCATAAAGTTCTCTTTTGATAATTCATTGTGATATACAGGTATCCTTAGATTCCTTAAGACTAAGCCCTAGCAGATTCTATCTACAAAAGTTTCTGGGATGGTCCCAAGAACCAATCAACCTATTTAACTTTAGAGAGATACATCTCTAGAAGAATGTATACTGAGATTAAGTTTTTGGGAAGGCAACCCATAAAACAAGGAAAAATTTAAATTGGTTCTCAGACTCCTATTCTCTTTCATCTGTGAGAGAGTAACAATAGAAGGAAAGGTGTCAGAGGATACTAAGAAACATTCAGTTTTTGGCCAATAAACGTAAATTGACTATTGGTATTTTAAATGTGAGATATTGTCCAGTGTTGATAGAGGAGACATATCAATGGAGGAGTTTAATAATATTAATTTTTACATTCTTGCTTTCCACAAAACCAGAACAATGAAGATGAAACTAAATGAAAGGATGGTTCATAGTTATTCTTTGGAAAGATGAGGAAAGGATCTAGCAGAATAAATTTATCATATAACCAAAGGCAATGAAAAAATATTTCATAAGATTTTGTCATCATATATTTCAATATAAATAATACATTTTTTGCAAAAAGTTCACCATGAAAATATTTGTAATTTTTGTTCCAAGTTCCATTGTTGAGGATGAAGTAGTAGAAAATTCTATGAGGAACTTGAAAAGACTGCAAATCAACAATTTTTGACAAATCCAGTGCAAAGGTAGAAAAGGTAAGGTTACAGAGAAAACATATGGGAAATTATGGTTTAGGAAAAAGGAATGAAAGAAGCCAAAAACTCACAGATTATGTAGAAGTTTCATGCCTCTATATCATGAACACTTTCTTTGAGGAAAAAAAAACACAGGTAGATGCTGAATATGGAAAGCACCGATTCAAAACAAATATGAATGAAATAGGTTATTTTAACAGATAGGAAAAGTCTTGATATTGATATGGGTATATCCTTGAGACATGTATAGTCACACCACTGGTTCATCAGAGATAATATCAGAATTAGCAAAGGACAAGAAGAAAAATAATAATGAAAAAAGTAGATGGCATACAAGTGAAACAACTTAACACTAAGCTATTTAAATAAGAAATTGAAAATAAAAATGAGAAATAGACAAAATAAATAATATCAAAACCCACTATAAATTTTTATTCATTGAATTTAACCAATGTAAATTAATTGACATAACAAGGAAACCAAATGACTATATACAGTTCCTTAATTAGTAAATATTTGACTTACTTGCCAGAGAAAGATGTCTGTCAAAGATACTAAGTTAGAATATAAGATTATTTGTAAAATCTTAAGAAAATGGATGGAAAATTATGAGTAGCAGGATCTCATAAAAGAGAAAAAAAAATGATGTGGCCTAAACACATTTAAAGAAAGCTGGGCAAGATGTCCAACTAAATAAAATTATCTTAAGAACATTTAAAGTTAAAAACAGGACTGAAACTGAAGAGAAATGGAAGGATGGAATTTTATAAAAATCATTAAGATATATTATTTTCTCATCAAGGACAGTTGTAACATCATACAGACTATAACACCACAGTCTCAGATATGCTTACAGATGAGGTAGAAATGATCCCCAAAAGAACAAAGATGGGAAAAGCAGTTAGACTGGAAGATGTATGTAAAGGAGAGGCTGGCTGAGTAAGAATTTAAGGAAGAGCCTCTCTGCCCCCAAATACCTCCTACATGTTGCCTCAAATTCCATCAATCCGAGCATTCTTAGAAGGGTTAGTAAAGGGGCATATACCAGCATTGTTCACAACTTAATACTTGAAGGATTTGTAGTTTCATCAATATGGCTACTCCTTCCACCCATGCTGATGCCGATTTTACCTTCCGCACCACTCAGAGTTTTGCCACAGCTGAAAAATTTATCACCCCGTGGCAAACCAGATGATGAGTCTTTCCCATTTATCTAGGAGGGTCCTCAATAGACAGGCACAATCTGTCACTGCATTTAATTCTAATCCCTTCCAGCTTGGTAGGACCTGCCAGAGTTTATGATGTGCCAGCCCAATAGGACTTTAGTGGAGATAGTTGGCAAGTTAGTGTAAATTAATTTGCTCACTTCTCTAACAATTAATTTATTACTAAAGGATTAGGAGAATTGTTGGGAATGGAGATGGGGAAATGTATGGTAACTTTAGAATATGGAGCATTTCGGGGATAAGTAGAACTGAGGTCTTTGAAAATGAGAGAATTTTTTAATTGATGGACTAGTTAAAAAACTCATATTATTAGAATGTAAATCAAGCTCCAGCAGCATGATGTATGCTGTGAATTCCTTTTGAAAAGTATTAAAAGTAATATGCTTTCTTCAACTAGTAAATTGTGCTAGGTATCTGACGTTATTGCATAACAAGTATGATTAAACATCTGATTCTATGCAATCTTATGACAATTCCTAAGTAAATAGAAATTAACTTTTAATACTATTAATATATTTGATACATTTAAATATATTTAGTGATCTATGTTAAATATTCAAATGAATCTGTGATCTCAAAAATTCAGAATTTCCTTCCAACGATTCAGATCACAATTTCTCCATCTTGACTTTCCTGAGCAATAATTTTGTCCATGTCCTCCCATAAGTCTATCATGGGGATCTACCTGATTTTCTGGGGTTCTTTCTTGCTTTTCCCTGAGATCAGGATGACATTCTTCCTGTAACTTGATGATGCATTTTACTCTTATCCTTCAGAAAGCTTCTGTGGATATATGTTGCAGGTAAAATAAATCCATTGTACTGCTTTCCTTTGCTCTCTGTATCATGATTGTCTGGAGAACATTGTATATTGTGTATCATTCCCATAGAGCAGCACTGGCTGTCACTATTAAGATCTCCTTTTGCTTTCAAGGGAAATTTAGGCAAGTTAAAGAGATTTGCAATTTTCCAGAGGCAATGCATGCCACTCTCCTCTTTTTCCTTTTCAATTTTAGACCCAAGTCCTTATCCATCTATATTGTCTTTTCTAAATGTGTATACTGATGAAAAGGACCTACAGGTAGTCTATCCCAATGCACTTTGAAAACTGACAATGACAGAACACATTCTTCAACCACTTGGTTTTGCCATTGAAGTACAAGTCAAACTCCTTTGGGTGATTATAGATCCCTTCCAGAAAATTGCAGTGTCCCTGGGCTTTACTGAAATCAGTATATTATCTGCAAACAGGAACATCTGAGGATCTTACCATGCACAGGAAATCCCTCTTTGATTTGGAATATTTGTTGGATCTCCAATATAGTGATAACTGCCTTGGGCAAGCATACATCTCTTTTTTATGTGTCACCTGATGTTTAGTATGAGAGGGTCATTGAGTAGGGTTATTTCTATTATTATATCTTCCAAGGAATCTTGAATAATTTTGATGTATGAATGGAAGACACTTTGTTGTAAAAGAGCCTGTAAGATGGCATTTTTTTCCTACTGAATCAAATACTTTTTTCACAATCAATGAAAAATAAGCATAGAGAGTCTGCTATTCTTTATATCTTTCAGTTAATTGTGAGAGGCTAAATAAGTGTTTCATAGTTAAATATTAATTGTTAAAACATGCCTGTTTCCTTCTAATATTCTTATCAATGATTATTTCAACTCACATATAGATGGCTTTCATATACACTTTGTATACATGAGAGTGTAGGGATAGAGATCAGTAATTACTGATGGTCACTTTTTTCCGTATTAATAAAGTATAATATTTTTTCTTTCCCTCCTTTACATGCCTTGTATATTGGTCCCTTGAAGTGTGGTCCCCTCACAATTATGTTGTTTCCAGTGATCTCACACAGCCATTGTGAGGATCAAATAAAAATAGTATGGATAAAGTTCTTTGTAATCAATCCTAAAATTTTCTACAGAAAAGACTAAACTATCCCTCATAGAATCACTTTTTTTTTAAAGGACATAAAGGCAATTGTGAAGAAAATATTTATTATTTATTCTATTGCTTTACAGAAAAGCAAATCCAGAAAGGAACTCAAATTATATCGCTGTATCAACAGAGTTAGATATAAGGAAGAATTTCTTGATAGAAACAGTGGCTGATGGTGTCCTCTGTTATCCTGACACAATTGACTCATGTCATGGAGGCCAGAAGAGACTAGAATTGTCCACAACTGCAATTCATCCAGAAAAACAGGGACACTGAGCATAGAAAATCATAAGGGATTTCTGTGGCCATCTAATCCAACCTATATAAAGACAAGTCCTTTCAAAAGTATCTTAACTTTACTTGAAGTGATTAATGTTTCATTACCTACACAAGCCATATCAGTTTAATTTTGGATATTTCTGACAGGAAGTTTTTCCTTACATCATATCTTACTCTAAGAAACTTCTATCCAGTGCTCTTAAGTGCTACCTTCCGGAATGAAGCAAAACAGGTTGAATCCTTATTTCACATGATAGTATTACAAATATTTTGATATATCTAATATTTTTCCTATAAGTTTTATTTTTAAGAGTAAATGTCCTCATTTTCTTCAATTAGTTCTTATATATGTTCAAATTATGAACACATTTGCAATTTGAATGCCTTTAAATGCTATAGAAATATAAATAATGAAGAAGGAGGAGATCAAAAGTTAGCATTATATGCAATAGGAAAATTACAGAAGTTTTTCTAATAAGTAGAGAAGTAAATCAAGGATGCCCCTTTTCATCACTATTATTTGATACAGTTCTAGAAATAATAGCCATAATCATATGGCAAAAGAAAGAAATTAGTGGCATAAAGATAGGGGAAAAGGAAATAATTATATTTCTTCACTTATAATATTTAGAAACGTAGATATTTAAGTTTAGTTTGAAATTTCTAGGGAATAAACAAAGAAAATGAGTTCAACAAATAACTTTTAACTAAGTTGTAGCTTCAAAATGGCATTTACTCCCCATCCTCATTCAAATAACAATGACTATATCCGTTGTTTGTCATCTTTGCCAATTTTCTGAGTATAAGGTAAAATTTCAGAGGTGTTTTAAATTGCAGTTTTCTTATTATTAGTGATTTGGAGCATTGTTCCATATTTTTTTTAATAGTTTGCAATTCTTTCAAGAGCTTTTCATATTTTTTGACTGCATATATATTGGGGTATGGCTTTTAGTTCTGCATGTATATGTTTGTGTGTGTATGTATGTATGTGCAGGCATGCATAGCAGTAAACTACTACCCTTATCTGAGAAGGACAGGGCTCATATATATAGAATATTGCATATAACATCAGATTTTTTTCAATGTATTGATTGGTTTTGCCAGATTTTTTCCCCTTTTGCTTTTTATTTAATTTCTAAAAATTTTTTCTTTTTAAATTTTTTTCTTTTTTAAAGAATGGCTCTCTGGTAAGGAGAGATGAAGAAATACAGTTATGTAAACCCAAAGAAATTTTTTAAATATATTTTTATTATTATAAATTTATCATCTATTTATATTATATATTGTATATATTATATTATTATAAAATATTTTTTAAAATTACATTTTTAATGATTTCAAAACTCTTTATGGAATCACAGGATCTTAAAGTTGGAAGAGATCCCAAAGACCATTTAGTCTAATTTACATCAGACTGAGTCCCTTATATAATATTCCTAATAAGTGTTTGCATAACAGTTCATCATTTTGAGTTTGGCATGGTCATGAAAGGGGGCTTTAGGTGGGCTTTAAAGGATTTGTAGAATTTGGATAAGGGATGGCTTAATGGTCATCCAGGCTAAATAGGGTGAGATAATTATTTGAACAAAATGTGGAATAGGAAAGAAACTCTAGGTTTGAATTCTGCCACTTAATAGCTCTGTGATATTGGATAAGTTTCTTTTATAGCCTCATTTCCTGAATTTATAAAATGATGAGATTGGGCCAGAACAGGATTATTGTAACATGTATTCATGTGTGATAATGAATGTAAGTAAACCTTAAAGAGCTATGTAAATTCCAGTTGTTGTTAGCTTGGTTACCGATTCCTTGTCCAGTGATAATTTCATTCCCTAAGCCCCTACTGTATTCCTAATGAGCTCAAACTGGTAAATATCTGCAAATGGTGCTCTCAAAATATGTGTGCACACGTTTTAAAGGTTATTCTGTATTATTATTTTCTTAAATCCAAACAACCAGCAAAACAATAAATTAAGTCCTGATTTTGTTGTTGTTGTTATTTCAATTTCTGAAAATTAAATAATGCAAGAAAATTACAGCTGGCTTCTAGACATCCCTGTACTAGAAGAATCTTCTAGTTCTAAGATCCTATGATTCTATAAAAGGAAAATAAGTAAGATATCTCTTAGGGATAGTAACAAAAAGAAAATTTGGGTAATGGTGAGGATAAGTTTCAAAAATTCAAATCAACAAACTTTTATTAAATTCAACCATCTGGAGAAGATAAAAAGATAAGTTAAGACAAAATAGCCTCTGTCTTTTTGGTTTACAAACTAATAGGATGGATCTGGTACAAATAACAAATAAATGACAATACAAAAGAAAAAAAATTGCTTGAAAGGTACAAATTGCGGGAAAGTAGAGCAAGTAAAGCAAGGAAAAACTATTTCCTCATTGATAAGGATGAAGGGTACCAGGAAGAGTTTCATGAAATGAAGAATCTTGAATTTTAACTGAATTTAGAAAGATAGATGGGATTCCAATAAGTGGAAAAAGAGGGAACAAACATCCTGGTCATAGAATGGCAGGGAGGTCTATATTTTGGGACTAGTAAGGAATGTGGATATTTTCTAGAAACCCTTAAGGGTTTTTAAGTTGGGGAGAGTGTTGAGATGGAAATAAAGTTTCTTTTGTGTCTGCATCAGATGCATAACTCACTTGAGGCTACAAGCAAATTTGCTTTGCAAAGAAGAGATCAATGGCTATGGATAAACAGAAGAGATTCCTTTCTCACTTTTTAGACAAACTAGGTCATCTAAGTTTTGCTATTCACTGGCTAAATTTTGGAAATAAGGTGCCTGATGTTAAGCATGTCTTCTGGCTACTTTTCTCATGATATACAAAGAACTTACATTAACTGATACTATACACATATCCCTTTCTCACTGACAAAGACCTAATGAATTTGGGGAAACATTTAAGTTTAAGTGTCCACTGAGCTATTTATGTCATTACTGACATAATATTAATTATGTCATTAATGTGAGAAGCACCAAAAATTTTACGAATGCCATTTCGATCACTCAGTGCATCAGAAAACATGTATTCCTGCTCAATTTAAGAATTAAAATAATAAATAATTATTCTGTCATTCAATGATTTTCATTAAGTTCTTTCCTAATGGTTATCCTAAAGTGGACTTATTAGGACAATAAATTGAAAATGCTTTCAATAAATTGAAAACATGGAGAATAAGGAATCAGAAATGTGAAAGGGAAACCACCGAAGACCACCTACAGGTAAGTGTGGGGGAATAGAAAGCTGAAAAATTATGTTTTTATTAATTTATTAAACCTGTTTTGATGTCAATGTAATTGAATTGTTGCCACAAAATAATACTGGTCTCCTGTTGTTACATAAATGTTAGTGAAGGATGTTATTTCTAAAACAGAAGATAGTAATCCTTTTGTAATAATATATTACAAATTTATTTCTATTATCCTAAGTGGCCAAAGTTGATGTAATTGTTTGATTTTATGAATTTAGGTACAGTAAGAATTTAGAATGAGCTGGGATACTAATACTTCCTGACCCACCCCTCTTTTTCATCTCTTCCTCCCCTTAGTTACCCTATGTTCCACTCTGTGTAACTACAGGTCAACCAGAGAAACCTTAAGGGATAATAAGTCTCTAGGCTCTTTCTTCTGTTAGAGATGAAAAAATCCTTAGCGCCTCTTTTCTCTCCCCTAAAGCAGAAAAAGAACAGACTACAGATTAAAATGCTGAGAATCGATAGGGCCTCACAGAATAGGAGAAGCAACAGGAAATGTGATGCAAGGAAAGGGAAAGCGATACAATAGGAGGAGGAAGTGAATTGAGAAAAACAGGAGGAAGGAAAAGTAATTGTGAACAGCAGAAATGAATGAGGAAAAAAAATAATAAATAGGTAGAATAGCTATCCATATGTTTCAAGACCTACAGACTCATTAAAAAAATTTTTTTTAAAAAGCTTCCTAGCCTAATTTCTAGGACGGTGTGACTCTTTAAAAATTGAGTGAATGAAAAGTTATTTACTTTACAAGGCAGCACACTAGTTAGAAATAACAGGCAGAGTAAGGACTGGGTATTTCTGAACTTTATCGTCAGCAAATCACAAAGTGCCAAAAAGACAGCCAATATGATACCCTTCTGAAAGAATGGAAAGGAGTGATAATAGAGAAGTTAGGAAGAAGACAAGAACTGACCCTTACAGAAGTATAAGGGGAAGTCTTATCTTTTTCAACAAACAAAAGAGAGAAAGAAGGGCTGGCCACATTTGTTTTCTTCTTAGAAGTCAAAAGTGAGCTGAAACTACCATCTCAGTAACAGACCAAATGTGGGGAAATGATGAACTTGATAAAGGGCTAAGCTTGAGGGGAAAACGGGTGTGGTATTGTGACTGTGTTGTTGCTTAGTTTGAAGAACAGAACCTGGAGAGCAGAATCTACCTCTTTAACTTTGAGTAAATGAGACTTCCTGAGCGTTTCTATTACTTCTCCAGCTCTTGTTTCAAATCCAGCGTGGCACTGGAAGAGAAACATCATGTTCTTGGGTTCATTGTCCCACAGACATTTTCTACCTTTGTGACCCTGGCTGTTATTTGATCCAGGTCTCAGGTTCCTCACCAGTAAATGGAAATGATATTAGTAACTGCTGCACCAGGTTGTTGTAAGGATCAAATGACAAAATTTACAGACAGAATTTTGAGGAACACAGTTCCATTTAGGGGGCAGTTAGTGGTACATTTGATAGGACATAAGGTCTAGACTCACAAAAACTGTTCTTTAAGAGTTCAAAACTGGATTCAGGCATTTACTAGCTGTTTGATTCTGGACAAGTTACTTAATCCTGTTTGCCTCAATTTCCTCCTCTGTAAAATGAGCTGAAGAAGGAAATAGCAAATCACTTCAATATTTTTGCCAAGAAAATTCCCAATAGTTTCATGAAGAGTTGGATGTGACTGAAATAGCTGAAAAAAATTCTATGTAGATATCTGATACTACAGAATCATGGCATATAACAGACTAAATATTTGGGTGACGTTTAGGGGGAGAGGAGGAATAAGTGAATCTGTGACTTTATTGGCTTTGGAAATTCTTGGTATGGATATTCCCTCTATAAGACTAATTAATAACTCACTTGTAATGTATAGTTTTAGATAATTTGCCTGGAGGCAAAGAGGAGTAAAGTGAATGGCAACTATTCACTTCTCCCCCAAATTTGCTCCAGTTTTCTCCCGACTTGATCTCTTTGTGAGTGCAGGGTAGTGGTAGAAAAAAGTATTTGAGAGGATAAAGAGAGAGTTCTGGAAAAGGAAAAAAAAGGGAGAGAACAGAAAACTGGGAGGAGATGAGAGAAGGTTCTCTGGAGTAGTTCAAAATCTTTTCAAAAGGAATGGGCTGAAAATGAATCCTATATTCCCTTGAACCATTTCTCAAGCACCTCCAGTATTGAATCATAATAATACACAGTCTTGTTCTCAAGTTCTGTAGGAAAAAAAACAAACATGAAAAGTAGATATTGTAAACGTCTTCTCTGCCACAAATGATAAATGGTCCTTTAGACTGGGACTGGTCTCTCCTAAAAGAAAAAAGAGAAAAAAACAAACTAACAACAAACTGTTATGTCACAGTTCTCTTTTATTGTCCTGACTCAGTTTCCCTAATTATCCTTTTGACTCAGTTTTTCTAAGTGTTCTGCCTCAGTTTATAATGGTCCTGCAAAACCTCCCCTCCCTCTTTCAGAATATTTGATAAGAATAAAAGATCTTATGTTTTAGAATATCAGAATGCCTCTCTCCATCCCAAGCTATCAGAATATCAGATACCGTCTTATCAAGATACCTCTCCCATCTCCTGGGTGCCCCCCCTATTATGTCAACCTCCTCTCCAGAGGTTTACCCCACCCTGTCAGTCCTGCTCTCAGCACCCTGACTCTGCCCCTGCCTCAGTCTACCCCCAAGTCTGAGCCACGTGTATATATGTCATTGAGAATTCACATTGTTTGCTGGATTCTTGGAGAGGATAGTCTCATTCAGCCTTGGGACCAAACCATGGATCCATTTGGTCCCAATAAATCTCTCCCTTTTAAATAAATTATTAAATATTTGCTAATCTCTATCTTTCCTCAATTTCTCCAGCATTACGAAACAAATCTAAGTTCTAAGATTTGACTAAGATGCAGTAGCCTGTGAAAGAAAGGCAAAGGCAATAGAAGACATTCAGAAAAGCTCAAAAAATAGTTATAGCTGTCCTAGGGTGATGGGTAAGTGAAAGTTTACAAAAGCATAACCATATTCTCCCTTGTCCATTCATCTTAGAACCCTTATGCCAGAAATAAAAGACTCTTCTGTCTGCTTCCCTTCGAGAAACTTGACCACACTGAAAAAACTATAACGTACTAGTCAAAAATTATGGTGTGTGTGTGTGTATATATATATATATATATGTGTGTGTATATATATATATATATATATATACACACACCATATATATATTAAACCTTTAATTTCTAATTACCTCATACAAAAATATAATATTTCAGGAATTATACCTGCTCTTTAGAGTATATTTTAATCCAGGGAGAAACAACAACTTTAGTTTTGAATAACACCAATGGTTTTATAAATATCTCTGGGTGCCAGGGGCAGAGAAGATTCAGTGAAAGGCAAAAAGAGAGGAAGTCTGAGGAAGGGGAAAGGATGGAAAACAACATAACAACACCCCATGATTCAAAACTTTTCTCTACTAAATCTCTGTTCCTATTCTTGATATCTAATAAAAGACATCAGGAATTGACTGACAATTTGGCTGTACCCAATTTAGGGGATGATTAGGATTTTAAATTTTATTAATATTTCCCAAATACTTTCTAAAAATACTATTCTCTTCCTCCTAATTCCAAAATATTTCAGGCTGTGTGGAACAGAGGACTTGAGGAATTTGGCCCTGTAGTCCTGAGAAATTCAGGAGACACCATATTTAGTGCACTTTTATGCTACATATTAATGGAGTCTCTCTACTTTCTGCCCCCAATCAATTTAAAGGATAGGCAGGCAGTAAAAAAATTCTAGCTTGCCATGACCATGGCTAAAATACATTTATCTGATAAAAATTCTGTCTCTAAACCTATGTAATTTGAAGGCGCTTCCTAATGAAGTAGTCAAACATCATAATTTTTATTTATTTATGTTTTCTATTATTGATATAAAATAACTGGCTTCATAGACATTTTAAGAAGTTAAAAATAATTACTTAAATATTTCTTGGACTTCAAGAAGTAAATATCCAATTAACTGGTTCATCTAACTGACTGTTCCTTTGCCTGTGACTTCCTAAATGTAGAGAACACAGAGTATAAAACTTACTTCATCATTGCTGATGAGTTACCCTATAATTGAGTCTGGAGAGGTTAAATGGATTTAATAGTCATAGAAACTCTCTATAAAACCAACTATATTATATCAACAGCAGAAAACAGTAGTTTGAAAATAATGTACAAACTCCTACAGCATTAGCAGTGGTGTGTGTCAGAGAAGTTGAACTTAAATCTTACAACTCACTCAATAAAACTATCTCACCAAATTGTTAGAGATAAAGAATGAAGATGCCAGCATATGGGTGGGGGTAATTCAGTCAACTGATCAATTACCCCAACCCACTATAAGAAAATGATAAGATAATATTTAGCTTTTAATGAGATGAAAACACTTTAAGATCAAGCAAAGAGTAAAATAGAATAGTTCTCCATTGTTTTAAGAAGTCCTTGAAAATCATTGGATGAACTGAAGTTATCATTGCTAGAAAAACATATTGATTGGTTAAAAAAAGGTAGTTATAGCCAATAGGCTTGAATTTTTATTCAAGGGAGGGAGCTAGCTCAAAATTTAAGAGACTTAAGCTAGCAGAAACAACATTCCAGCTAAACTGTTGGAGAAGGAATTTGTGGGAGGAGTAGAGCCCTGGATTTTGATTTCTAATCCAATCTTCTTTCCCCCTTTGTCCAGAGAAGATCTTTATGCTCTTCAAGGGACTTCCCATCTTCTCAGGATTTTTGTTGTTGCTCAATTGTATATAACTCTTCCTTACCCATTTCAGGTTTTGTTGGCAAATTTACTGTAGTAGTTTTGCCATTTCTTTCTCCAGATCATTTCCTCATAGAGGAGGAAACTAAGACAAAACAGGATTAAGTGATTTGCCCAGGATTACACAGGTAGTAAATATTCAGCGGATTCTAGCCCCAAAATTTCAGGAAGCACTATAAATTAATTCTTTGACACCCTTGCTCTCTAAGTTTGAGTTTATTTCCCCTGGTCTCTTGTATATTTTAGTGAAAGAGTGTTATAGAATTTTGGAATTAAGTTTGTACCAATTTTTCTTATGTCATCTTAGTAAATACCCCTTTCTAAAAGCCAAATGAGCCTGGCTGTATGATATCAACTGATAGCAATGTGTTCTCTTAAACTAGATTACTAGAAAGACACACTCAGTCTCTCATTGCTATCCTTAGAACTGGAGTTCTTAACTTGGGATCCCTGATCTTTTTAGAAATAAATTCTAAGAGCTATTTCTATATAATTAGTTTTTTCATAATCTTACAAATTTTATTTCCTGTATTTATAAACATTCTGAAAAGATCCATAGATTTCACTGGATAATCAAAAAGTCCTTGCTAAGAATTAAGAATGCTTAGAAACCTTGCCCTATAATTCTGAGGGTTTAGGAAAGTAGCTCCAGAGTCCATATGTGCTATACTAAATTTAGAGCTGAAAGGCATCTTAGAAGTTTAGTCAACCCCACTCAATTTACAATACTAAGGCTTAGAGAAATTGTATTTTGTCTTTCTGCCATGACATGCAAATAAATAGGATTTAAGTGAGGGAGAAATGTGCAATACCAGCCTCACCTTCTCCTCTGGAGTCTAATGGAAAGATATAGATCAAGGCCAGTGGAGATGAGACTGGAAGTGATGAGGGATCTTGATCTTTTTAAGCTAAGGTCTTTAATAGGTGTCAGTTTGACAACCAATCAGTGCTAGGTAAGAAGTGAGGGAGAAAATGGTCTCTTTTATCTAGTTAAAAAAAAAAAAAAAAAAAAATCAATCTGGAAGGGGAAGATAACTTGCCTAAGGTCATAGTTTTAAGTGGCCAACCCAACTTCTGACTCCAAATCTAGCATTCTTTGGTAATACTTCCTTTCATATATTTTTATCAGTACTATTTTATTTATTTATTTTTATTTTAATAGTCTTTTATGTACAGGTTATATGTATGGGTAACTTTACAGCATTGACAATTGGCAAACCTCTTGTTCCAATTTTTCCCCTCCTTCCCCCCACCCCCACCCCCAGATGGCTGGCCATCCTCAGCAATGAGATGAACCAAATCAGTTCCAATGGAGCAATAATGAACTGAACCAGCTACGCCCAGAGAAAGAACTCTGGGAGATGACTAAGAACCATTACATTGAATTCCCAATCCCTCTATTTTTGCCCACCTGCATTTTTTATTTCCTTCACAAGCTAATTGTACAATATTTCAGAGTCTGATTCTTTTTGTACAGCAAAATAACGGTTTGGTCATGTATACTTATTGTGTATCTAATTTATATTTTAATGTATTTAACATCTACTGGTCATACAGTACTATTTTATTTAAAGAAAACTAAGTAAGTATTCATTCAACAAGTATTTTGGGGGCACCTATTGTGTCTGGTAAGGAACAAACACATCAAACTTCATAAAATTAAAAAAAAATAGTGCCCTATGCATTCATTCTATGTAACTGTTAAGAATTAAGTTTATAGACCTAGTCTCCTCATCCAGCCCTTATGAAGTTTTGAAAAGTAGCTAATTGAAGCAATGATTTGTTTTAAATCAACAATCTTCAGCTTCCATCAAACTAATTCTGAAAATGTCCCCTTTTTTTTTGCTTTTCCATGGCTGCATATTGTGATGATTTGCATTATGGTGTGTTATGATACCAAGGAACACTATTTTAGTACATGGTAGCATGGCAGTTGGTGAATCTGACCACATTAGTCTTCTCTCTCTAAGAATAATGTTCCATAAGCTATTTTGAATGACAACATCTCATAGCATGCTCACATTTTTCTATTGAATAGTCACTTTTCAAAGAAAGAGGTGTGGTTTTTGTGGTATAGAAATGGAACTTGCCGTTAAAAACAATAAATTCCACTGGGTTTACTTCTGATTTTCTATGTGTTCTAAGACAAGTTAATTGGTTTTCTGAGACTCAGTTTATCCCTTTGTAAAAATCTAGTTAAGAAAACCTACTTAACAGAGACACTACAAATATTGATGAATAAATGTAAAATTTTCTAAAATGAAAAGTGTTATGAGTAAAATGAAGAATTCTATTGTTTATAAAATAACTGATTTTTATGAAACAAATGAACAAACAATATTTTTGTCCTTTAGAAGACTTATTTAAAAACAAGGGATATAATTTTTATGCTTAAGCATTCTTAAGGAACATTTTTTAATAGTAGAAAAATATTTATTACTCTAAGTCAACAAATCTAAAGAGTTATGGTTTTGAAATAAATGTATGTGATTAAGATAATTAAATTCATCATTAGCTTAAATTTAATAAAGTGGCATGCTCATCTAGAGCTATATCAATCTATCTAGAAAAGTTCCATGTTTATCATGTTTTATATGAAGGCAGACATTACTTCATGCATTTTAAGCTATGAAAAAGAAAAACCTATATACATATATGCTAATTTATACTAAAAATCACACATATGTATATATACACTTGTATTTCATCAATAGTTCAAATGATGTGGTATAAGGCAATATTTGTTTTGAAATTATTAAGATTTCCAAGAATAAGAGACAGGTTCCAGAAGAAAAAAATAGTTCATGCATATTCAAACAAAAGCGAAAAAATAAGCCCAAACATTATTGAGTAAATACAAGATTCTATACCTCGAAGAAAAAAGTTAAAAATATCAACTCCAAATAGTCCATTCTTATGGCTCAGCTGGTCATTACTCTCATACACAAATTCTAGTGCTCTTCACACAGGTCCAAAGTAGTAAGCAATATTTTGTAAGCCATTGAAAAAATAAAACTCTAAAGTACATCATTAAGCTTTAAAATATCCCATACCCTATGCCCTACCTCCCATTTTTTAAAAAAATGAAAACAAACAAAGCAAAGGATCTTCAATCCTGGTTCTGGGATCTCAGATTTGGCTCAGTATATGTGTTTCAAATCTCATTAATTACAATATTGGCCCCATGAGATGCAGTTGCTGCTGCAAAGAACACTCTTTGTACTCAAAATGATTTGAGCAAGGGCAAAGAAGCATTTTATTTACATGTGTAAACACTTAAAGGAAAACAAAACAGACACATTTAACTTTACAAAACTATAGAGATGTTTTAATGATAATTTATTTGATTACTTAAGCTTTAAGATTACTGTACACTGTGTAGTTACAATTTTACTTTGTGTATTTATTGTATGATAGCATTCTTGTAAAGGTAACTGTGACATTAACTTGGCAAGCTCTGAACTAAGACCTTTTAGCATTTTGTTCTTTCCAGATACTAAGACCAAATTGTTCTGAATTCCATATCCTACTGTGCAGGTCTGTAATTTATTTATTTTGGGAATATAAGAAAATGTGCCACTATTCAAAGGCTTCTGTTTATGTACCAAATTTGGGTCAAAATCAATAAAATGAATAGATTAAATAATGGTCAGTAAACATTCCTTTTATTATTCATTCTCCATTTCTTTACCTTAAAGTTCAAAGTAATTGAGAAATAAGAGATCTGAAGCTGTGGGCACATATTATGTATGGTAAAATTTTGTATATATCTATTTTGGCCATACAGGCATCCTCAATGTAAAGTTCATACAACATAATCCCCACCTTCAGGTTGGGTATTGATATTATGATAATAGTTAGAAAACAGACCAGCCTGGGCCTAATAGACACTTTTATCCTTGGGTCTTCACTTTTTGTTGTTGAATATCAGATAGATGTCATGAGTAGAGGATAACAAGGGAAGGAAGGAGTCTGAGGAGGAGGACTTTGATGTGGAGGAAAAAAGGAAAAAGAAGAGGAGAAGGAGGAGAAAAAGATGGAAAAGGAGGAGGAGGAGATGGAAAAAGAGGAAAAGGAGAAGAAAAGAAAAAAGAAGAAAATAAAAAAGAAGAGAGAATTGTAAGAAGAACAATTTCATATGAAAATTACTATTCTAGATGGATCTTAAATTAGAAGTTAGGGAAATCTCTGGTTAACAAAAGAGTTAGCTCCTCCCATTCCCCTTTTTCATGCTGTTTCTGGACTCTGCTTTTTTGCCTTTCAGCCAGCCACTCCCTCTCCTCCCTCCATAATACTTTTGGCTTTAGCTACATCCATAGTCCCTCTGATGAATTGTGCAGTCTATACCTTGTGTCAGTTAGGATTCTGTCCAGTCCAACCTAGCCCAGCTCAATCCAACCTTATTATAATTTGATGTTTCTTTCTTGTAGCCTGCTCTTTGATTATCTGACCCTGGAAGATAGTTTGCTTTTATAACATTGTTACCTGAAACATTGCTTTACCTATTAATGATGGATCATTATATAGAATCAATAAATGACTTTATGAATCATATACCTGTATTAGCAAGAGGTGATATTTGCCTCAGATTGGTTCAGTTATAATGTTCACTGTCTTTCATGAAGATAGCTAAAATATATGTACTATACTCCTCTCCCTCCCTCCTTTTCTCCCTCCTTCCCTCCCTCTCCTTCCTCCTCTTCTCTCTCTCTCTCTCTCTCTCTCTCTCTCTCTCTCTCTCTCTCTCTCCCTCCCTCCCTCTCTCTCTGCCTCCTCCATCTCCCCCTTCCTCTCTTTCTTTCTTTCCTCCTTTCCCCCCTCCTCACATCCATATCCAGGTCTAAGTGCAAATGTAATGGCTAATGTGGTTTTGGAATCATTGAAAAGGCAGGGGGCTTTTTGATTTTTAGGGGAAACAATTTCTTCTGCAGGTATAGGCATGAGGATGGGATGGCAGCCAGAACTCCCTTGCAATCCAAGAGCAACAGCCTATAGGGTTCCATGGCTGATGGACCTGTGGGTTAAAACCATAATTTTCTGGATTGGAGCCAATGGATATCGAATATTTGAACACCGGTTAAATAAAAGTAACCTGATGACAGACTTTGAGGAAGCAGTAGCAGCCTTAAAAATTTGGAAGTTTTGACCAAAAAACGAAGAGGAGGGAGTTACTGGTTTTATCTACCTCATTACATTTCTTCAGAATCTGTATTTATTAACCTTAAATTATATTATACAGCAATCCAATAGGCCATGAGAGATATGAAGGATGCTCATATTTTCATGAAAAAAATTTTTTTTTTGGGGGGCGATACTTCTTATATTCTCCAATATTTTTTCTTTTACCCTATATTCCTTTTGTCTGTCTGCATATTTTTCCTTTTTCCCCACTATTTTTTTTTAAACTTAATTTCCTGTTTTCTCTCATTTTTAGTCTTTATTCTTAGAGGAGGAGATCTTATTTAGATGCAGCTTTGTCATAGCATTGTTGACTTTCCAGCTAAGATGTGTTTTAAGTTCCACCTTTCAAAACTCATCGGGCCTGTGACCCTGGGTGATTAGTGCTCTAAGCAACTCTAAAAACTAAGTTGCAGAGAATGAATTTCCTCATCTAAGAGCTCCCTTTATCACTGAAAGGGCAATACTTTCTCTCTCGCTATTCTCCTTTATTACTAAAGGAAATGCTCTTTGTTTCCTTATTCAATTTTCCTCCGTTTCTTATTTCCCCCCCAATTCTCTTCTTTCCCCCACTCTTCATGTACTTGCTCTTTGTTGTTTTCCTTTTCCCCAAGTCTGGCTGATTTATGCTGGATGGATGGTGGAAGGCCTCTCTCTCTCCCCCCACCCCCTTCTCTCTCTCCTGTCTGTTGCCCTCCCTTACCCTTTTATTGCTGTTTTATTCCTGTCCCTTCCTTCCTGCCAGTGCTCCCTACAATCCCATTTCTTTCGGTTCTCTCTGTCTCTGTGCATTTTCATAGTCATGCTAAGTATTTAAAGCTAGATATCAGGAGTAGCCGGCAGTCTCCCCCCTCCCCCCCACCCCCCACCCCCATTTTCGCCCTCCGCTCCAGCTCCCTACCTTTTGCCTGGTCACCCCCACCCCCGCCCCGCCCCCACCCCCATCCAGGGAACCACAGCCTCCCCTCCCCGGCTCCTTTTCCACATTTGCACCCAGCCTCGTTTCCCAGCCGGGGATTTCAGCTGGAGAAAAGGGAGCCCCTTTGGGAATAGCCTTGTTGTGTGTGTCTGTGTGTGTTTTAAACTTTTCCCACATAGGCAGAAATAGGATGGTTCCGAAAAGGACAAGTACCCCCTTTTTGGGGGGGTCTCTTTCTGAGTCAGTTTCCCACGTATTTGTGGGGCCAGGGGCAGCTTGGGAGCTCTGGTGACTTCGCCCGAGCCTGGGGCCCAAATTCACGCTGATACGTGCGTGTGCATGTATGGGTGTGGGGCCAAAGCGCCCCCTCCCCCCCACCGCACCCGGAGGCCCCCCGAGTGCAAGGAGGCGCCAGCAGGGCCCCGGGAATGCCTCGGCAGGCCTGGGAGGAGATGTGGGGCCGGGGTGGGCCGGGGTCAGCGCCCGGGTGAGGGAAGGATGCGGACTGGGGCAAATCACGCCTCAGGGCGGCCAAGGTCTGCGGGAGTCAGACTGGGGGAGCCTCGGAGGGGGTCGGATCCCCAGAACTGGGGGCCTCATGGGGTGTGGGCGTGAGGCGTTCCTCCCTCCGTTTCCTGCCTCCCCCTAGCCTGTGTTCCTAGGGCACAGCGGGGAGCCCCAGGGGTGGGCTGGGGCCGCGTGTCTGTCGGGCGCCCCAGAGTCTGGGGGCCGCGTCCGCTCCAGCTCCGCCGGCTCCTGCCTGTGAGACTCCAGGCCGCACTTTCCCCTCCTCCCGGCGCCTTCTCTCCAGTGAGGAGCCTCGCGCGGGCGGCGCGGGGGGAGGGGCGGCGGTGGAGGGAACAGCCAGTTGTTTAAAATCCTTCTAGAGCAGTTTCTAATTCCCCCCTTGCGCCGGGGTTCGGAGGGGGAGGGGGAAGGAGAGAGGGAGGAGGGAAGGAGGAGAAAGAGAAGGAGGGAGGGAAGGAGGGAGGAGACGGCGGCTTTGGCTGTTGCTGCCACCGCGCGCTACAGAACGTCGGGAGAGGTGGGGGGTGGAAGCTGTCAGTCTCTCCCGTTGCCTAGGCGAAGGAGGCGGGGTCCAGGCCCGGGGCGTCCAATGGTGGGGGTGGCTGCGTGGGTCGCCATGGGGACGGGGCTGTTCCCGGGGAGGCTGTGATGGGTTGACAGGTGCGTGACAGTGGGAGCTGCTCTCGGCACAAGCATGTACGGCAAAGGCAAGAGTAACAGCAGCGCCGTCCCGTCCGACAGCCAGGCCCGGGAGAAGTAAGTGTCGTCTCTTCTCTTTACCACCACTCCCCACACCCTCTAGCCTGCACACCCTCACTGGGGTGGGATGGGAGGGGGAAGGGGGCGAGGTGGGGGGGGATGGGGGTAGTGGTTGCTTCGGAGGCACTCGGGCGAGCAGGGCGGCAGTGGGGGGCTGTCGAAGGAAGCGACTGTGTGTGTCGGGGGGTGGTGGCGAGGATGGAAACTTGTTTGGATGATTGAGGGAAATCATCCGTTGGTTTCTCTGCTCACAAAGTAACTTTGCAGCAGGGCTCCAGGGCTGCAGAGACTAAAAAAGCAGCCCTGGGGTGGGGGGAGTGGAGGGTAGAGGGCTCTGCACCTCCGATGGGGGTGAGGGTATGGGTATGTGAGGGGGAGGTGGGTCTAGAGGGGAGGACCGGGTTGGGGGCGAGGAAGCTTGGGCGGGGAGGTGAGAAGGCACGGGGAGGGTGCAATAGTTCTGGGTGACGGGGCTCGGCAGGCTGGGAATGGGGGGGCGCGTGCTTGGGTTGAGGGTCCTGGAGAAGCTGGGGAGAAGGGACGAGGGTAGAGGGGCTGGCTTTGGTCCTTCGGGGACGGGCAGGCTGCGGTGGGAAGGCGTGCTTAGAAGCAGGGCTGAGGGGCAGGTAGAGCCTGCTGGCAGGGGTCACATCGTGGGAGGACTGGGCAGGAGATGAAGATGTTTGGGCAGGATATTGGGGGGAGGAGGAAGGGGAGGATCGTGCTCTTTCTCTGCCGCCGTCCTGGGGATGTTCCGTGCTTTAAAAACAAAACAAAACAACAGAACATTACGAGGTGGGGTAGGGGATACGGAGAGACGGTGGATTATAAGTTTGGCAGTGTTTTTTTTTCTTAAGAGTGAG
Organism: Sarcophilus harrisii; assembly: GCF_902635505.1. Classification (NCBI taxonomy): domain Eukaryota; kingdom Metazoa; phylum Chordata; class Mammalia; order Dasyuromorphia; family Dasyuridae; genus Sarcophilus; species Sarcophilus harrisii. Next base: position 172,469,266 of record NC_045426.1, on the reverse strand, counting down.
TTAACTTGGGGAGGGGTCGGGCATGGGGGAAAGCCTGCCTCAGAGAGGAGGAATTTCCGTGTGGAGGTTGCTAGTGTATTCGCCCTCACGTAGCAAACCCAGTTCTGCTGCCGGTAGCCGAGAACTTTTTTATGGAGACTTTACGTCTCCCAAATGTCAAGGGAGCCGCGACAGCCCCGGCTGGGGGGAGGGGAGGGGGAAGACGGCGGCCACAGCGGGGGGTGGCTGGTGGCGGAGAGGTTGGCAGACCCGGGAAGCTGTCGGTGTGGAGCGGTGCTACGGAAGGTGGGTGGGCTTGGAGAGGCCGGCAAAGCGGGACTGTGGTGTGACTGGGGTTGGTACGGTGCAAAGGGAGCCGTTGGTGGCAGCAGTGGGGTGCAAAGGGGGGCAGGTACCCCGGGAGCGTGAAAGGCAAGCTGCTGGAGTGGCGGATGCTCATAGGAGAGTGCCTGTGGTGGTGGAGCCAGAGGTAGTAGGGAGGAGGGTTGTGGGGGGGGTGGTGGGGGGGGTTTTATTTTGTTTCTGAGGGCAAAAGTATTCGTCGTGGGGAGGAACTGTTGGGTCAGCGTGGAGGGGGAGATACAGGTGTTCGCCCCGGTGGTGACTTGGAGAGAAGTCGTGTACAAAAAAGGGCCCCATGACTCGTGGCCGTCAGGCTCTGTAAACTGCGGTGCAAGGCTGCTGCCCGCTATCCATATGTACTCGTAAGGAGGATTTGAACGCTACTAAAAATGAATAAAAGAATAGGTGGCTGTTGGTAAGAGGAACAGACCCTTCTTTTCTCAGGGTTGACTGGTGCAAAGAGAGAAAAGGAGATGCTCTGTAAGCGCCCCACAATCTTATTGGTGGAGCTGTTCTAGTGAAAGCTACCCTTGATAGGAACTCAGGCCGGAGGTAAAATAATTTGGGAACCGCTAAGGAAATGTACTTTGGCTGTCGATCCGAAGTTAGTGCATAATAGTAGCTGCACGAATAAAGTGGAAAACTCAGAGGTGATTGAGCTTCCTTTCCTTGCGCACCCTTCTCATGAAAGTTTCCTTTGCCACAAGGAGAGAAAAACCTAATCCTCTTGTTGGCAGCAACAGACACAATTTCTTTGGGGAGTTCTTAGTAAAAGGCCTTCGTGTTAGAAAAACATTAAGAGAATGCCTGCCTAAAGAGATGCTACAGCTTTCGATAGAGAGATTTTGAGTAGCTGTATGTAGAGTCTCTTGAGGTAGTAAGCCCACAAAGGTTCAGGGGCGTAATTAAAAAACAGCAGTTCCTGAGATTGTAGTTTAAAACAACCTATGTCATGAGTTAATCATTGGTTTCAGTAAATGATGAAAAAAAAATACTTGTTTGGAAGTTCGTTTTTGTTAGTTAGAACAAATTTGCCTCTGAGGGATATAAGGTCTTTATATTTTAAACTCATTTAAATGAGGGGGGTCAGAGACTTGATCAGTTCTGGTATTATTTAATTCCTCTTGTGGAATGTATAAACTAAGAACTTGAATTATATTGGATTTATCAGCTGTGGGCTCCTGGAAGGGAATGCATTTTAGATGTATCTAATTTATACTATGAAGTATTTGTGAAATTTTACTTTCCTGAAGTTTTCATTCTTTCCTTTTTATTTTTCCTCTCAAGTTTTCTCTTGTTACTCAATACAATATGCATTTAGTAAACTTATAATATATGGAAAAAAAGTGATTCTGGCTAGTTTTACTGTTAGAACTTGCTGAGTTCTGTAGTTCTCAGTAATAACTACCCTTAAAGTTATGGGGGGCCTGCCTGCTAGATGGTGCTATTTGATTTAAATACATTCCTTCTTCCATTCATTGCAATTGGCATCAGAAATTCTGGCCTTCATGAAAGGATTTGCTTTCTGTACTAAATTCAGGTGGGTGGGTCACTTTCAAACTATTGACAGTGAATACTACAGAATGTTAATTTTTACTGCATTAATTTTTTTAGGTGAACATTATTTGGAACTGGGGAAAAATAAATACTGTAGACATTTATTTTATAGCATATACCTTGCTTTCTTTTTAGTGGAATTTTTTTTAATTGATGGATTAAGCTTAAACATTCAATTTTCCTATTCTGTAACTTGTGATTATTTAATTTGGATTTTTAAAAATTGTGTTGATTTACCAAGTGTAACATCTAAGACTGGAATGTGAACTTCTGTTGGAGAGTACCAAACTTGGTAAAGAGGTGCTTTAGCAAAGAAAGTATCTTGTTTCAGTAGAGACAATGTGTACTAGTCTTGATCCTAGATCATAGATTTAAGTACCTCGTGCATAGTATAAACAGGTAATTTCTGAAAAAATTAGGTATTCTAAGCATGAGTATGAAATAAAAGAAATGCTTTTATAATTTGCTGAGAGGCATATTTTCTCATTGCAGTTTTGCAACATTCAAGTTGATGGTGGATAACTGATAAATGCTTATGTTTAGTTTAGTTGTTTTCTTTTTCTTAAAAGGAAGTTCCTTTTTGAAGTACAGTACTTAAAACAAATTCATAGTATTTAGGGTCAGAGTTTTTTAAGTTTGTATAGTCTATATATGAAACTGTAGCTACTCTTCTAAATGTAGTAAAAGGTAGAATTTGATTAATATGAGTTTTTTTTCCCATATATATAATAGATTGCATTTACAAAGAGATTTGAATTAGTCCTAAATTTGTGTGGTTAAAAATTTTCAGGAGAGAAAAAAAACAAATTTGTACCATAATCTTGATTCTACATTAGGAATTTATTGAGAAGAATATCAGAGGATTTAGGTGAATGCAAAAGTTGTTTTTTCCCAATGACCACAAAAACAGATATTCAGCATTTTGGTTCTATTTACTGCATTCCTTTAGAGATTCCTTACTCTTATTTTTTTTTTTTTTAATTGGACCAGTGATTTCAACTATATAGAGAGCTTCGGCTGAGGAGCTTTCTCTATAGGTCATCATTTCCTTTGTAATTGAGAGGCATTAATCTTAAGTTATCTCACTCACTGAGAGAATCAGTGACTAGCCTAGGGTCTCTCCTCAGTTCTGTAGCTCAGCAGTGAGACAAGTTTAGGCATTCTTGCCTCCAAGATTAATTCTAGATTGCACCATAGTGCTTTATAAAGGACTTATTTATTTACTTTATTAACACTTGATATAGAATATAATGTTACAGGATAATAAGTTTCAGGCTTTACATAAATTGTAGTGTCAAGAGTTGGTTTGATCTACATATTACTCCAGTAATTTCATAATATTTGATAAAGTTATGGTATAGTGGAAAACCTTCCCTCCTATCCTCCTCCAATTTAGAATCACAAAAACTGATTTGGGCAAGTCACTTAACCTCTTGAGGCCTGTTTCTCTATCTGTAAAATGAGAGTAGGACCAGATGACCTTTAAGATCTCTTTATGGCCTTAATGTTTATACTAATGTTGGCCTGTTCTTGTGGCTGTGATAGGACATTGATGTGTGTGTGTGTGTGTGTGTGTGTGTGTGTGTGTGTGTGTGTATGTTGGTTTACAGAGTAACTCTTAGGAAATTTCAAAATTTTGTTGGAGATAAAGATGGAAACATAATGATAAGGGATCCTAATTTCTTTTTTCTACTAGTTTGTTAGTAAGATATGAGATAGTCCTCTTTAATCTTAATGTTAGATATAAACTCAAGCAGTATTTATGAAAGAATGATAGTAGTATGTGTTTTAACTGATTTGTATCAAGTCATATTGGAGCTGAAAACTACACAGCAGATTTCAAATAGATGAATAGAAATGTTCACTTATTTAAATCCTTTAATAAGGTTTTAATTTAAAGGTATAAAAGCATAGGAAATGAATCAGATACAAAGAGAAACAGCCTGTTAAGGATAGTTTTTTTCAGATATAAAATTTAATAATAAAATGATAATTTACTTTAAGAGTTCTGAGAGAACAGTTTTGGTTAAATTTTTGTTTTTAAATTGTGGCTTTTTAATCGAAGAATCCAAGACCATATTTTGGTGTTTAAATGTTACTTCATTTAAAGCAAATACTGTTGCTTGTTAAATCCACTGAATTTTTAACCATCAATAGGAAGTCAACGTTGTAGCATTATAGTGTTGGTTTTCATTTAGTCTTAAAGCAAAAAATAACTAAATAAAATGTTTTGGATATATGTCAAATTACTCTGAAGATTTTTTACTTCCTCCAGAAGAAAATATGTTTATGGCAGGTCTGGCATTGATTACTTCAGAGACATAGCTGGTGAATTAATGAATGACAAGATTTTCAGAGCTACAGAAATCTAGTTTGATAAAATTGAACTTGTACATTAAAAAATCTACTTGTTCACCAGTGCTAAGAAACAAAATATCAGTACATGACTGATTTCTTCAATTACTTTTTTTTTTTTTAACAAAACCTTTCATATAGTGCTTAGGTTGTATTAAAAATGACATTCTAGATGTTTGAATTTCTTAGTTCTTATCTGTGCTTGAAAACTAATATTTTTAGGGATTTTTTCTGTGTTTACCTAAAATTAAGTTCAGAAGTTTGATGTGTAAATTATTAAAAGCCTATTAAAAAGTCATTATTTAGGAGGAGGTTTGTTGTGAATCCTTGGAAGATAGTAATATTGTCATGTGTCTTTGCAAAGCTATAAAGGAAAATATACCCTTGTTCTTTCCTCCTTTCCATATTAAAGGTTTATTCCTCAGTTTCAAAGCCAGTTTGCCCCATAAAACCAATTCAGCATGAAAAAACACATTAAATTTTAGTTGCTGCGCAATAGTGGACCAAATGTGTCTTGCAGCTTCAACCATAGGCAGAAAATGGAATGAATTTCTTTAAAAATTAGAACATCATATTTAGAGTAATAATAGAATTACTCAGGATATAGAAATTATTGCAAATTCACTTTAAAGACCTACATTCTGGTGCAAAATTGAAAAGAACCTTTACTATATGAACTTTACCATTATTCCTTCCCTTTCAGAAAAAACCAAAAAGGCAAATAAGCCATTCAGCTTATTATTGGCCATAGGATAGGAATATAAAGAAATTAAACTTGGCATAAAAAATTATGGATATGAGAGCCCTGACTCGAAACACAAATTGAAGATATAATGCATACTAATAATATTGTACATGATGCCCACCATTGTCAAGTACATATTTGCTTTGACATTGGTGAAAGAGGATCTAATGAAATATTTGCAGACACTTAACATTTTGTTAGCTAGTTTTTTTGTTGGGAGGAATGATAAGATAAAGTATATTTTGTTAATAGCTTACACATTTTTTTTCTTTTCTTTCTTCCTAAAAAAAGTATTAAAATGGAATTAATGGTGTAGAAATAAAATGTACTTGTGAAAAACTGAACAAAAAGCTTAATATTGTGGGGATTTGTCTTTTCTGTTTAATGTCTAAGTTGTGTTCACTTATTAGCCTCTGTATATTTAATTTTCTTAAAGAATAGACATAGTATTGCTATTTATTATAATTTACATAATGCATAAATTTGGGTTAGTTTATATATATAACCAAATGTTCAGGGGATATGATAAATAAATGGCTATATTCACAACTTATTAAAAATGTTGATAGTCAAAAACCATTATTTTTTAAGTGAATTTGATGTTTATGAAAGCGTATAACAATGTGGACAATTGCTGTTCAAAAGAAGTTTCAGAATTTTGTGTTTGTTTAGTTCTTAGTCTGTATTTTAATTTTATTTCAAGCTAATATACTACTTTCTTATTATGGTAAAGCCACTCTCACAGTTTTCCCCTTTAAATAATTTAGTTTATCTGTAATAGGATGTTTTCAGTTGGAATCTTAAACATTGTGACAACTTAGATAACTTTTCTGGTAGTCTATTTGAACAATTATCTTAATGTCTAATTTTTCAAATTTTATGTTAGCTTTAAATTATAAAAATATTATTAAACAAATGGAGAATTCTATACAAAGAGAATGTATGTAAAGTATGACACTCTATTGTGTTTATTTTGCCCATTTTATATACCTATAAAAGTATAATAGTTTAGTCTTTAATTATTAATGTAATCATTAATTATTATACTATTTTAAGTCAAATATTAATAGGCTATATTTCTACAATGAGTCATTTGAGAAGATATTTATGAAGATAGAGAAATTAAAAAATGGTTTTTCTCATTATTGGTTATTCATGGAAAATATGTAATTGCAGTTATGTTCAAATAAGTAAAGTAAGACAAAGACTGAAACCAAAATTGTCCTTTCTCCTGAAGTGTAAAAATATTTTAAATAAAAATTTTTATCCCTAAATTTTGTGTGGGCATGGAGATTTCTTTCCTTCAATTAGTAATGGGTAATATTTACATAGCACTTTAAGGTTTGCAAAGTACTTTATATAAGTTATCTCATTTGATCTTCACAACAACATTGTGAAGTAGGTTTTTTATTTAATGCATAAAATCACCTATACTGATGCAAATAGAATATATAAAAAATCAGTGGTTTTGCTTTTTAAGGTTTAATGACTTTTAACCTTAAAATAATTTAAAGCATCTGTTCATGATTTTTGATAAATAATATCGTTTAGATTATGATATTTAAAAATTTGAAGATACAATCAAGAAATTGTTTATTCTTTGTCAAAAAATATTTATGTAATATACTTATAAATAGATTACAACAGGTCTTTTTGCCACTATTCTCAATACTTGGTAATGGTGGCAATCCTTAACTGCTTGCAAAGGATTGGCCATAATATATAGACATCAAGCAATTCTCACTTCTAATATCAAATATACATTTCAGGGATAACAGTAATTAATGAGTAGAATTGGAGGATAATTCACCTCCCAATGATTTCATGATTATCAGCTTCAAATTGCTTCAGCAAGTAACCAAACAATTCTGATTTTTTAACTCTTAAGTGCAAAATTAATCTGAAAAATTTCCAAGTAAATAGCTTTTAAATGTATGGCATGTAGCTTCTAAAAATGAAACTATTCTTTGTTGCAAAGATTATATATACTAAAGATGTATGTGTATATATATATATATATACACATATAAAGGAAAGCTTTATTGGGATGCATAAAAAGGATTGAAGATTACATTAAGGAAATGAATGGATTTATAATGAAACTTGAAGGATTTAAGTTAGCTATACAGAAATACTTTGAATATTAACAATGATTTATAGCTTGACTATTCAAGTGATTGATGTTGGATTTAAACTAGTTTTTTTTTTTTTTTTTTTTTAGTTTCAGATATAATATTTATTAGAGACAACTTTTTATTCTCCATGTCTTCCTTGAGTTTCACAGAATATAATTGTGGAAAAGCCCTAAACAAGTCTAAAAAGGGGTTTAAAAAAAAAGCACTAACTTTACACCTATGAAAAATCTTATAGCTTTTATATCAATAGGAAGGAAGTCTGGGATAAGAGTTTGGATCTGCCTAGAAGTAGGTTTACTAAGATCCCTAAAGATTTTGATTTTCACAACTCCAACGCCTGATACTTGAAATGCTTGGAATTTAGGTTTCTAAGTACACTGTCAACTTTTGTGTGTGTGTTTATGAAGGTCATAGAGAGACAAGTTACAGGGAATGGAGAGCTGATTTTGGAGCCATGAAGACCTAGATCTAAGTGCTGTATCTGACTCATACTAAAGCTTCTACTAAAGTGACCCTGTGTAAGTCATTTGCTTACTTAGTATTCTAGGCAAATCTTTAAAATATAAATTACAGAAGGTGTTGACCTTAATTAGTAGAGAAAATTTACTTCCCTGGGAGTTTCCAATACCAAGGAAATAAGTTTCAGTCCTTATCTCCTTATTTGTGAAGTGTGTGCAACTGCATGAACTTTTCATCCAAGTCCTGACTCCATCCAACTTTTTTTTTTTATTCCTTGTCCTCAGCTGGTGACCAGCTGACAGTGGCCTGCTTATGAAGTTTGAGAGTCAAGTGCAAAAACAAAATATAGACTTAAATGATGATAATTAAAAGGTTAAAACAGCTTTATTTTCTTCTCTAACTCCTATTTTCTCCTTGGAGTGACTTGTATTTTTGTTTGTTTGTTTGTTAAGTTTTCCTATTCATTGTGTGGTTTTTATAATAAGATCTGAAATTTAGAGAGGGAATTTTCTCAGAGCTACATGTAGTTCAAGAGTAGGTATGACACAGTTTTCTTAGGTAATTTTGATTTCTTTTAATTTTCAAGTGATACTAAATGTAGCAATAATATTGTTATGCTAAATCATTTACTCTTTTAAATTAGCATATGTTCATCAACTTCATACATTTTTACTATGAGGATCCTCTTTTTTTGGCCTGGAAAAATTTTTCAGCAACGACCAATTTGCCACTCTTTATTCTGCTACTATGATTTGAATCATGAATCTTTTTGGCAATTTGGTGAAATTGATGGACCCTTTCTTCAGAATACTTTTTTAAATGCATAAAATTAAAAAAAAAAAACTGATATTTTAACAATCCACTCCTTTGTTTCAACTAAGTGAAAGAAAGATGTAGTTTTTTTTTTCCACATTCAAACTCATGGATTCTAGTTCACACAGACACACATATCCTCATACATGCGTGCACACACACACATATTCAGGGATCTTTTAGAACATTTGTGCAATCCATGTGAAGAATCTATTTTAAAGACAAGATGTCAGAGTGATAACCTTAGTAAGGATTCAGAAGGAAATATATTAAATAAATTTATGTTTTTCCTCTTTATCTACTTATATCAGGTCTATCAGTCACCAAGAAAAAATTTAGGTTTGAAAATGATTGCATAGTTTATTTGGAATTATCATTCATATGGTCTTATCAATCATGAAAAAAAGAAAATTCATAGGATTCATAGGTCCAAGGATGTGAAAAATTATGGTCATAAACACAAGAATTCTATTAGAAGTTTGAAGATTACTGATATTCTTCTTAGTTTTACTGTTTGCTGGCATCAGGTACATGCAGCATTGTTAAATAAAAGTCCTGGTGGAAAACTTGGGGGATGACAATTGTTTTTAGATCAGTAAGTTCCATAGATTTGAAACTTGTTCAAATCCAATAGATCCAATCAAATACAATTGTTTCAATCCAATAGATTGAAATTTGTCATATTACTTTAGTTTATCATATAAGAGGTCATTGGTCACCTAACTTACAATGAAGATCTTTATAAAAATAAATGACAAAATTTTAAAATAAAATATGGTTGCTTATTGAGATCAACAACACAGTCCAGCCTTGTTTATGCTAATTTAAAATTGTCACCATTTTTCATTTTGATATGAACTGAAATTTTTTGTCAGATGGAACCCCCTCAGCTTAAACTTCAAATCCTTTGAGTATTTAGAAGAAAATGATATAACTAGGAGTCTTTAAAAGGTAAGGTACACAGAGAGAACCTATCTGCCTGTTGCTTTCCATCTACCATTGCTCTATCTTTACTGTTAGTTATTGGAGGAAAGTACTCCAACTAAATAGTAGACTCTTCTCTTAGAGAGTGATCATATGGCATACAGTCTTTCTGTATTAATTGGGACATGTCCCTGCTAGCCTTGTTTTGTTAGAGGGCTGAACATTACAATTATTCCATAAGTATCTTCTATGGATTTTTTCCCTAGCTCTTACCTATTTAAAGGTGAGGGGTTGAGGAGGAAGAGGGAGGACCAGTATAGATATTTCAGTATAATAACAAGAATAAGTTTATTTGTATTGCAGCCCATCTGGGAAAAATCAGAACTGGGATACAATGCAACTGGGATACAATACTATGCTTTTTATACATGCTATTCCATACATCCAAAATTGAATAGAAATCACTGATTTCCATTCATAAATATCTATCCAAGTATAGAACAGTATATTCCAAACTGATTGACAGCTAAAGTTTGTGTTTTGCTATGGTAAGCAAAATTCTTAATTATTTTTCCTTGGTCATTCTTGTGTTTTTCTTCTACTTTAATCAACAACAAGGAACATGTACAGATTAGTTTGATTTTTTTTTCCCATCTAAAGCATCATATATTTGAAAAATTTCTTAAAGAAGTTATTGATGTGTTAATATTTACTATACTGAGAATTCAAAATAGTCTCAATAGTTTTAGTTATTCTCTGGGCTTAGTATGTGCTTTATAACCATGTATAACATGATTGTAATAAGTCAAATTTCTTTGCCTAGTGGTCCATTATTAATAATAGTAATACATTTGTGTTTATGGCCTGTGCATATTCTCATTCTTTCTCCATTCTGTCTGTTTGCTTGATTTGGCAAGAACTCTACATTGACATTTGCACGAATCTGTTTCAAAGTCCTTCTTCAAAAGCCTATGCTCAGAGTAGGAGTAAGTTGAGGGGCAAAAGTCTGTATCTGAGTTTTAACTGCAAACTAAAATCAAATTGGAAAAATCTAATTTGGGGTATATTCTTTAATGATATTGATATATGATCTTTTCATGTATTAAAGACTTGGTCAGATTTTTCTTTTTTATAATGTTCATTTTATCACAACATTTTCAGCATTTAGTCAATTAAATGAATAATCATACTGGCAAGTTTCTATCTCCCTCTCTCCCTTCTTTCCTTCCTTCCTCTCCTCTCTCCTCTCTCTCTTTCTCTCTGTCTCTCTCTTTTGATTGGACCTGTATAGGGAATTCCTGCTATGAGGAAAAGTCTTCCATTTACTCAGATTGGGTTCTGCTCTATGATCGATGGTTTTAGGGCATTATATTGGCTATTTAGCAGTAAAGAAACTGAGACACAGATTGTTTATTATTTATTTAAGCACAAGTACCAAGTGAGTGGTGGCAGTACATGGAATATACTGAGGATTTTTTCAGATCTACATTTGTAAGAATTTGGACAATAACACTGTCAATGAGTAGTAGTTGGTTCATTTTAAATTTAATGGGTAAATTGTGGTAACACTTAAAAATGGCTGATGAAAAAATTTTCAATTTTCTTTTACCTTTTAAGTCCTGGGATATTGATTATGCGTTTAAGAATTTCAGATATCCTCACTCTTTTATAGGACAGAATATTGTCATTATTTTTAATAAGTAGAAATTTAGTTGAAGTAAGATCTACCAGATCTTAAACCAAATTTAGTTGAAGTAAGATTCAACCAGAAATAGCAAATGTGACTAGTTTATGAGTGATCTTTTAGTTTACTGAGTTTTAAGCTGTAATTACTTTCTATACCTTGTTTCCAGAGCAAAGTACTTTCTAATTGTCACATTTGGAAAGGTGAAGATCTGTCTTCAGGAAGAAAAAAGGAAATGGGGAGTACAAATCATTAACAAATCCTTAGATTTCCTAGAAGAAATGATCTATGAACTATGCTAGAATTTAAAGAGCTAGCTCATAATCACTGTTTGCCTTTGATGATAAAATATGAAAATTATGTAATATAAGTGTGTATGTGACAATTTATATAAGGCACCTAGTTGTTGAGGTCATACTTTTTTTTGGGGGGGGGAGGGATTATATGGATAAGAAAAGGTTTAAATTTTTTAGAGTTTCTGACTTTTCCCTTTCAGTTGTTCATTTTATAGTGATGGATAAACTATCTAATTTCTAAAAATCCAGTCTCCATTCCCTGGTTATTTTAAAGTCATACTCTTTTTGTTTTTTACTTTGTGGCTTATTGTTTTCTCTCCTGGTTTAACTTCTAAGGTGTATTTCTATTCAATGAAGTTCTGAGGTAGCTGTTACCTTAATATTTTTCTCTTCGTGACTGATAACATTTCCTTGTGCTGACTGACATTTAGATAAACTTAACCAAGACTCTTGTATATTTGGGGCTTTTGGGAACTATGAGAACATTTTGATTGGAAAGATAGTTGCACAGACTTCTCAGTATATTTAAGGAATTTTTATCAATAGGGAATATTCAGGTAGGGGGAGACCCTTTATGAAACTTCTTTCCTTCCAATGATAATAAAAGGGCCTTTAAAAAAAAAGGAAAGGAAAGAAGAACTGATTATTTCCCAAGTGTTTTTTTTTTTTTAAACCTTGTTGCTTAAGTTGGTGAAAGATCATTTACAAAGTAATGAAAAAAAAATGAAGGTTAGATTTCAGGAGTTTTTTTTTAAAAGCCCATTTTAAGATGGAACTAATATTATATACTTTTTTTCCTTATTCACGTGACTTATAGATACACATGAGTAGCACTAGTCTCTCTTGTTAAGGTTTAGTGTTGCATCAATAGCCAACTGCCTAGTTAACCTTTCAAACTCCATGATCCTATAAGATCTCAAAATCTTCAAGTCTAGTCCATTATCTTTCCCCTCATAGCCATACCTTTTCTAAACTTCCCTATTTCTATTGAAGACACTGCCATTCTTCTAGGCTTGGGTTTGTAATCTTGGGTTGTCCTCATTTCCTCACTTTATCCTACCTCATATATTCAGTTAGTTGCTAAATCTTGCTGTTTCTTTCTCCATAATATATCTTGACTCCTTTTCATCATACAGCAATCCTCATGATTTATGTCTTATCACCTGGATTTATAATGGTTTCTAAGTTGGTTTCTGGGCCCCGTCTCTCTCCAAGTTCAATTTATCCTCCCTTTGGCTTCCAAAGTAATTTTCTTTGAGGGCAGATCTGGCCATGTCATTTTCCTATTTAATAAGTCAGGCTCCCTGTTGCCTCTAGAACAAAATATATACTATTCTGGTTGTAAAGCCCTTAATAACCCTGACCCCACCCTATCTTTCCAGGCTTCTTTTTACCTTATTTCCCATGGCCAAACTTTGGTTTTCCTCTTCACACAATACTTGATCATCCTTTGCCATCTGTCCACTCTGCTTAGAAAATGTTCCTTCCTCAATTCTACCTTAATAGTATGCACTGCTTCCTTTAAGAGAGCTCAAGCATGAACCTTCTACTTAATGATTCTCCCTCCCTATAACCCTTCTCTCCAAGTGCTGGTGCCCTTCTTTCCCAAATTACTTTTTTTCTATTCGTATATATTTCCATATGTATTTCCTATCTTTCTTAGTAGATAGTTAATTCATGAAAGAAAGGGACCTCAATATTTTTGTAGTCTTTACTTCCTCTAATGTAATTAATGCATGATAAATGCTTGTTGTTTGTTGATTGATTTGAAGTATATTAAGAAGTTTCATCATTACTCTTGAATCATTAGATCCAAAGAGATCGTTTATAGATAAATTGTTTGGTAGTATGTTACTAATTTTATTTGTAATTATCATTCAGATCTTATCTTCCTTTGAAAAAAATAGGTGTTATAATATTTGGCTGTTAGAAAAATGTGATTAAAAAAAAAAACCCAACCAATCAACCAAATAAACTCCAAACTTCAACTGCATGTTCAATTTCTTTTTTTGTACATTTTATGTAGTCATTGTAGGTGTGGTTGATAAAATTGTCCTATTTTTGACTTGGCATTTTATCTTTAGCCATGTTAAGAATTTCTGAACTTGGATTTTTTTTTTCTGGTGGAAGTTGTAAAGAATCAATCCATAAGGAAAAGACTAGTTCAATAAGATGTGGAAGATTATGACATTAGACAAATTGTCATCACAAATTAAAATATCCTTGCCCTCTAAGTATGAGTCATCTTTTAAGACTGTTAGATGGCCTTTTGAAATTTAATTGAAAAGAAAAAAGTACTAAATTACTTCACTATGATTAAAGTCTTTGCTTTTTATGTAATATAAATACTCTAAAGTAAATATAAGAAAGGTATGATAAAAGAGATGTTATTCTCATTTTTGTTACATGTTCTGATGCACAATAACTGATAGGAACTGTAATTTGTGTAAAACAACCTTTTAAAAATTTGCTTTTATGTTTATTAATTTGAAAAAACAATTAAGGCAATTTTAAAGTAACCACACAAAGAGGGAAGGATATTAAAGTCATCATTTGCTTTGTATTTTCTAGGTATTAAATGAATTTTTGAATGAATTTGATTTATTGTAAAGTCACAAAAGCATTTAAACACAGAGAAGACAATATCTTACAAATTTCTAAGACAGTACAATTTTGCCCTAATGCAGCATCCAAAACAGTTTTTCTTTCCTTGAGAATAGTCAAAATCAGGTTTTGACTATTCAGTCTCCACTTGACTTTAATACCATGTTGCAGGCAAAATCCAGTTTCAAAGTTATATTTATCTAAATAATCTTCCAAGTTATACAGAGAGAGATACTAATTTTGGGTGTTGCCTCTCCCAATGGATTTATAAATGGCTCTTTGTTCTAAAGAAGAAAAAAAGCATCTTCCTAACTTAAAGGCTAACTCTTAGTGTAGATGGATTATATAAAAAAAGGAGGGAGGAAATGGACATTGAATGAATTTCAGTAATTGGCATCTAACCAATTTGGAAGCAGTTATTGACTCCTATTTTTCAAGGTTTTTACTGGAATAGTTACTGGAACTCCTGAAGTGGATAAGTATTTTTGCCTGAAGCTTACTAAGACAGCCAGGAAATCCTTCTCCCTTACTTGGCCACAGACCTTTATTGTGAATCAGCCAATGATTTGGTTGTCTTGGCAATTCAGTGGGGTTCTGTGATCACAATTGTATGATAGTATAATGCACCAAACCTACTGAGTGCAGAACTGTGTGTTAGACACTGCAGGAGAGATCGTTCTTAAATAAAATTTAGCCTCTGCTCTTGAAGAGTTTGCAGTCTGTTAATGGCAAATAAAACACAAAGACAACTATATTACATATATGTGCATTATTAGGGAGTTACAAAATAAACTACTATTTAGGAATAGGTTACTATGAAACAAAGAATCTTAATTAACAAAGAGAGGGTTATTACTAAGAGGGGATTGTAGAGTAAGTGGCATTTGAATTAGACTTTAAAGAATGGGTTGAAATTCAAATAATCTTAGAATTGAATTGAAACGGAATCTATCCATCATAGAGATTGTACGGCTTGAAGACTTGAGGATTTGGGGGAGATGCTCCACTATGGGATGATTTATTCTACTTTTAGACAGGCCTAATTCCTGACATCAAATTGGAATTACCTCTTTGTAATTTTAATGCATTCTTCCAGGTTCTTTTTTTGGGTTCAGGAATAACCAACCTTATCATTCTTTCACAGCAATGCATCAAATCAGCTTTTGTCTCCCCCCCCAATTTTCTTTTCTCCCAATAATATGGACTCAAGGCCATTCACTATCTTAATTGACCTCTGGTCTTTTCTGTCTTATACAAATCTTTCCTAAACCTTGTCACCTAGGACTAAATTCACCAGAATTCAATGAGACTATCTCTTTCTTATCCTGGAAACTATGATACTTTTAATATAGCCCAAGTTGATATTAGTATTTTGGACTGTCACAAAACACTGCTTATTTTGAGATTGCATTCTATTAAAATCCCTAGTTTTTTGTTTTGTTTTGTTTTAAAAACTACCATCAAACCATGCCTTTTCCATATCTTTGAGGTTGATCTTTTAAAAAAATCTAAGTGTAAGATATCTTGAATTTCAACTTTATAAAGCTCTTTCTTGTCTGTCTAGTTCCTTTGCACCCCAACTCTCTAATCCATAAATCTCATGAACCTGCCACCCATCTTTTTGGCCATGTCATTGATAAAAATGTCAAATCCCAGAGCTAAGTACAGCCCCTGTTGACACTCACTTGGAGACCTTGAGTGGAGAGATTAAACAACTGCCCTTTGAATCTATTTAATTGCACTCTCATCTAATCTAAATCTCTTTACTTTTCCCATAAGAATAATATGAAATACTTTATTGAATGCTTTCCTAAAATCTAAGTATCTTCCACAGCATTCCCTTCTACTCATCATTTAATAATCTTGTCAGAATTTTGGCCTGGAGGGAAAGATAGAGAAAGAGCCACTGAATCAGAGAGGGAGAGAAAGATTAGGAGAGACAATCTCTATCTACTTAGTCAGACTACCTGTGAACTCTGGGCAAGTCACCGTGTTTGCCTCAGTTTCTTCATCTTTAAAATGAGCTGGAAAAGGAAATAACAAAGCATGTTAATTATTTTTGGGAAGAAAAACTCTCAAAAGAGTCAGGCAACAACAATATAGTATCTTAAAGGGAACAATATATGAGTTGGCTTAGAGTGGGATGTTAAGTTTTAAATTTTCTGATAATGAAAAATCTCATGACACAGTTCTGTGTGTAATAGAGTTGTGATATTAGGAGACATGGTTTAGAGCTAGAAGATATTTGGAAGTCATTAACTTTATAACCTTCTGGTTTTATAGGAGAGAAAACTTGAGGCTGAGAAAGTAAATATTCCAGCATCAGAGAGATAAATAACAGTCAGGCTTCAGACTCAGGTCCCTTGACTCCAGTACTCTTTCCATTGTACCATATGAGATCCATGATTCTATACTCCCAACAGAATTTTGGAAATGCATTTTCTTAATATACAGCTAGGAATTGACTTGGTATATAGTCTTTGTATTTCTAGGGTTTAGCACATAGTAGGCTCTTAAAAAATGTGTTTATTATTAAGTTTATTATTAAGTAGAGTCTCAAGTATTTTCATAATGCTAAGTTATTTAAGTCTGCCACCATATTATAATAGAAAAATATATTTTAAAATAATATGGATCTTTCCCCCATCTCTATTATGTTTATAATAAAGATGTTCTTTTGAATCTTTTATTGATAAATTTTGAAGACAACAAACATTGTTTGCTCATTAAGTTGCATCTAACTTTTTATGACTTCATGGACAAAGTCCATGGGCTTTTCTTGGCAAAGGTAACTGGAATGGTTTGCCATTTTCTTCACCAGTGTATCCCTATTTTACTTAGGCAAATAGCAGTTAAGTAATTTACCCTGGGTCTCAGATAGATTTGAATTCAGATCTTCCTGATTCCAGACTAGTGTTTTATCTACTCTATCACCTACCTGCCCCTCATGAACTTACTAGTTTGCTTGAAATTTGGCTTTTTGTTATTCTTTAAGGGCATCCTTTTATACTTACTTTTGGTCTATGTAACTTTAAGTATTTTAGTTATACTTCTATGTCTTGTTGTAGTATTTAAACATGGAATTTTGAAGACTGTTCTAGCAGAGCATAGGCTTCTGGCATATGCTGCAATGTTGGAAAGGCTGTAAGTAACATCCCAGTAACAGACTTTTAGACAACTGGTCTGGTCAGGTATGGAGATGTTGGACACTACTAATTTGGCTTGTCAGTTCTTTGACTATGGCCACCTATGAAAAAAAAATACAAAAAGGTCCTTAAATTTGTGTGCACTCCTTCTATATCTTGGTAATGATGGCAGAGGGAATCTGTCATGCCAGATGTATATGAAAGTCTATTTAGTAAATGTTAAAAATGATCATCCCTATACCCTTATAGACTTCATAGAGATCCCAAGAAAGGGAAATTTAGCAAAGGCAGTTATTTGGATAAAATATGGAAAAAAAAAAAAAAAAAGCTCTGGAGAAGAGCATTCTATGGGAGCGAAACTCAAGTTAATAAAAATTTCAGTGGTGATTTTTGTCTAACCCTTTCTACACTATCCCTATCAAGTGGACATTTCAGCATTTTTTAGAAACTCTTTGGAAATGTAGAATTCCTATGTGGGTAGCCAAACTATACCTCTCTAAAATTTTTGTCATGTGTTCCTAGTTATGCTTTCTAAGGTAACAATAAGATTAATTCCTCTTCAGATGATGCCCCTTTTTTGACATTTGAAGTTGGCTAAGATTATCTTTCTTGGATAGGTTAGACACTTTCAGGTCCTTCTGACCCTTATGTGCTGTTATTTCACTGCCCTTCATTGACTTACTTGTCCTTTAGATATGATTCATCTTCATCATTGTTCTTTCCTAAAATGTGGTACTCAGAATTGAAGTGTCCCAGATCTGGTTGGCCTGGGTAGTAGAGTAGAACTATCTTCTTCATTCTGAACCCTAGACTGCTTAAGCAGTGGAAAGAGTTCTGGCTTTGGAGTTAGGGACCTGGGTTCAAATGTCACCTGTGATGTGATCTGTATGGTCTTAGGCAACTCATTCAATCTTCCTGGTCCTCAGTTTTTTCTTCTGTAAAGTTGAACTAACTAAGCTTTGATGTACTTTTTTTGCTTTAAGATTAAAAAAAAAAAAAAGATGATCATTCTGTTTTTACTGCCATAATATACTTTTAACACAATGAATTTGCAACTCTCCAAAGTCCACAGATCTTTTTTTTTTTAATTCACATGAACTGCTTTCCAGCCCTATCTCTCTTATACTTGTGCTATGCTTTTGAATCCCCTTGAAGTGTTTTACATTAATCCCTATTGAGTCAATCAATATCATTTATTATGTATCCCAGAGTCATTTTATTAAGTATGATATAAAGTTCTAACCTGCTGAGATTCTTTTGGATTTTACTTATTTAGTTGTTTATTGTATTAGTTACATTTCCCAGAATCATGTTATCCACAAATGTTTCAGTATATCATTCATGTCACTGATGAAAGTATTGCACAGAACAAAAGCATAAATAGAGCGCTAAAACACTCCACTAGAATCTTCTCAATATATAGACATCAGTCTATTAAATAGCATTCTTGGTTTGGTCAATCTTTCTCAATATACTTATCTGATCTCTTCCTCTTGACAACAAGGATCTACATTATAGTTATGTTCATCACTTTTTCTGAATGATTATTTTGACTTCTAGATTTTTACCCTTGTGGACAGAACATAAAGTATCTTGTTATGTAATGAGTCCATGGAGAAGATGCTATTTAGAAGAGGAAGAGAAAGAGAAAGAAGAAGGAGGAAGAGGAGGAGAAGAAGAAGAAGAAGATGATGACGATGATATGTTCATATTGACAGCTAGGTGATGCAGAAGGGTTCCAAGACTGGAGTCAGGAAGATCAGAGTTCAACTCCAGCCTCAGGCATTTAGTAGCTCTATGATCCTGATCAAGTCACTTCACTATGTTTGCCTCAGTTTTTTCGTCTGTTAAATGAGATGGAGAAAGAAGTAGCAAACCATTCTAGTATCTTTGCCAAGAAACCGCCAAATGGGATCACAGAGAGTGGGACACAACTAGAAAATGACTCAACTTTTCTTTAAATCCTTGGGGAAAATGAACAAATTTGCAAATGGACCAGCTTATTTACAAATTGGTAGTTGCTTACTATCTGAGTACATTAGAAAGCTTGGTTCAGATATCAAAATTAATAAAATAATTGCTTCCATTGAGTTTGAAAAATAGGAAAACTTTCATGTACTTAATTGTTTTTGAACTTAGAGCTCTTCATTTCAAGAAAAATTTTAAAAAATTACCGTGCTGTAATTATGTGGCTTTTGAAAACCTGAACTAGTCATTATCTTGCTTTAGGGTTTGAAGGATCTAGGATAGATTTTTCCACTCTTAGTAAGTTCTCAGTAAAATTTTAATGATAACTACTTGTTACTTTGTGGGATACTCAGTTTTATTGGTGTGAGTGTACTTGTCACTGATTCAGTTTGCAACCTCTCCTTGTCCATCTTGTACAATATCATTTTTGGCCCTATAAATCTTGTTTAAAAGCTATGTCCAGGCCATTGGCATCCTTCCTAACTGAGGGATGTCAATATGCCACTCAGATAATTTATCTATTGACTCATTATTAATATGAGAAGAGTCTACTTTTTCTTGCCTGAGTCATTATTAACCTGCTTGTGCCCACCATAATTCTATTCAAGGTCCTTTGGCCTATTTGTAATTTAAAATTTTCTGAGATTCTGTTGTCCCGTGATTCATTGTGAACTGATTGTAATCTGGCTATCTTTCTTTCCTTATTTTACCACTTCAGTCTGATTCTGTTCCTTAGTCAGTAAGAATTTATTTATCTAGTACTGTGCTATTTACTATGGAATATAAAAAGAAAATAAAACAGCCCTTGGCTATAAGAAATTTGTGATCTAATGTATAAGTCAAGGTCTACACATGGAAAAATTAGAGATCAAGACAATCCTGTATAGTAACACTCCTCTCATGTAATGGTCAGATTTCTGGAAACCTTAATTATCATTAGGAACATTGTTGTGAACTTACTAGTAAGAGGGAAAAAAGGCTGAGAGAAATAACTGTCATAAAGAATATATAATTTACTCTAAAATAGGTGTGAAGCTACTCTTAAACAAGAGGAAAACTTAAATTAATACTGTTAACTTAAAAGGTATGAAGTGCCACTGTTAAACTGAAATACTGAAAAGTAATAGCTAAGAGCCAAGAAGGAGACAATTGCTGTAAAACATGTAGTCCCCAATTGCTTCTAGGATCATCATCATCATGCCAGTGATACTATACGCATATATAACATAAATATATATATAGGTTTTTAGTTTATGCAGCACTTTCACATATGGCAGTTTATTTGATCCTTCTAACATCCTGGTTTAAAGGAAGGTAAGGGGAAGGTAACTAAAGGATATAGAAACTGAAACTCATGGAGATTAAAAGATTTGCTCAGGGTCACAGATATAGTGAGTGCTAGAACCACTATAGCCATCTATTAGTTCATGACACCCCCCACTGTTAAAGTTCATGAAGTTGGCCTTGAGTCATTAAGAAACATTTTAATTATTTCTATATTCTAAGAAGGCAGTAAAGTGCATATTATATCCTAAGATAATCTCTATTGAAAATGATTTTAAAACATCTCACTGATTTTGAAGGTTTGAATTATAGTTGTCTGGAAAATTACAGTACAAGTACAACTTTGTTACTATAATAGGAACATTCTGGAGTAGTGGTTGGATTTGTTTTGGAGTCAAGAAGATCTGGGTTCAATTCCTGCCTATTTATAGTAGTTGTGAGAACATTGGCAAGTCAGCTTAGATTCTCAGAGTCCCAGTTAATTTAACACTGAATTTTGAATGTGAATTGCTATTCTGCATTGATGATAAGACTGTCCATACTAGGAGTTGCACCTGTTTATGAACTCAGTGATCTGAGCATCCTATCTGCCCACCTTGCAAAAACAAACAAAAAGCAAAACAAAAACCCCAAACTTTAAAGAACACTTATAGTAAGATACCAAATTGAATTTTGTAGATTAGATGTACACATTGAGCAAGGGAAAGATCACTGTGGATTAAATCATAAAAGAACTTGAAGAGAAGGAAAGCATAAAACTTTCAATAAATATCCCAAGTCTGTAATATGAATTTTATCATAGAGAGAGGAATATAAATATAGCGTTACTGGGGGTTAAAGAATAGACAAAATATAACCAAACATCAGTGTAATATCATGGAAAAGATCCTAGATTTGTTGTTAGAGGGCCTAGATTTGCATGCTGGTCCTGCCATTGTGTGCTCTATGTGACCTTGGATGAGTCAGTTGACCTTATCTCTAAAATGAGAATATGGGACTAAATGGTTTTTAAGTACCCCTTTTCAAGTCTAAATATGTTATCTATAACAGGATACTCCATCTCATTGCTCCTGGTATTTTCTTTTACTTTTCCCTTTCATCTCTGAAATGTTCTCACTCCGCAGATCCAATTCCTGGTTCCCTTAGCTTCTCTCAAGTTCCAGCTAAAATCTCAAAAAGCCTTTCTCATCCATTCTTAATTCTAGTGTTAATTCCTTCCTTCCTCCTCCTTCTTGTCTCACCCTTTGGATTGTGAGCATCTTGAGGAGACAAGTGTTGTTTGTAGTCTCTCTCTCTCTCTCTCTTTGATATCCCCAGTGGTTAGCTCAATGCCTGACATATAAAAGGTGGTTAATAAAATGTTTATTGAATGATTGAAAGTCATAGAGATGGATAATTGTTGTGTATAGGTGAGAAGAGAGAGGGGCAGAGTAGAAAACTGGCCTGAGAAGAATGCAGGTGTTGGGAGGTAGGTTGAAAAAGATTTGTAAAGCCAGATTACATAGTATGCCTTGAAAGCCAGGTAGAGAAGTTTAGACTTGAATGGTAGAAGGGAGACAAGGTTTTTGGCTGGGTGTTGACATGATCAGGTTGATGTTCTGGGAAATGTAATCTTGTATTATAAATATGCAGGATGGATAAAAAAATAGAAAGTAAAAACAAAAAAATAAAGTTAAAAGAAAATTCTTTAAAGTAAGATTTTTTAGGAGTTTGTCACCCTAAAATTTCATAAATTTTTCTAAATGACAATATTAAATATTGAAAAGATATAAAAAATCCTGTATTTATGAAAAGAGGCCATTTTATCCCCTTATGTATCATATTCACTGGGGTATAACTAGAACAAAAACATTTTAACTCACAAATTGCAGAAAATAACAATATTTTTGGAAATCCCATTTTCTTTGTTTTAAATGCATGGCCTCTTGGAAAGGAAGGTTAATATGCCATTTTAAAATAAGAGTTCTATAGGTACTCATCAGTTGGGAAATGGTCAAATAAATTATTGTACTTGAATCTAAAGCAATATTACTGTGTTGTAAAAGAAGCATGAGAACACTTGAATGAATCAGTCAACTCAACAAAATAAACAGAATTTAGGAAAATTATATATGTGTAAGGGTGTTGTCTATGGAATCACTCAATCACTTAAGTGACTAACAAGATGTGCTACACCCTGATACCTTTATGAGGTGAGAACATTTCTCCTGAGTCAGTCAATCAAAGGAGTTAAGTTATATATGGAAACAAAGTCCTTTATCAGTTTGGGAGATATGAAAAGACAATGGATGAAATTAGATGATGCTTTTCAGGGGGAATTTAGGATTGGTTGAAGGATAGATCATATATTCTGAGGTTTAGATAAAAATAGCAAACTACTTTGGATTGGACTATTCTAATCTAAGGCCTGCTTCATTGCAGAGCAATACCAGCTAAATCTTAGAGAGGGAATCACTTTGGGTTGGAGGAGATAAGAGTAGTACTCCCCAATTCTATATTAAGATTATTACCTTAACTTCAAATATTTTTTCCAACTTTGTTCTTTTTATTTTGTTTGTGTTGGTTTTTATTTGTGTAAAAGCTTTTTAATTTAATGTAATCAAAGTTGTCCATAATGTTTTCTAGCTCTTTGCTTAAAAATTCCTCCCTTCTGCAGAGATCTTATAGGCAATTATCCCTTTCTCTCTTAATTTGTTTTACACCCAAATCATGTACCTATTTTGACCTTATTTTAGTGTAGGGGGTGTGAGATGTACATCTATGCTGAGTTTCTGACATTATTTTTCAGTTTTTCTAGCAATTTTTGTCAAATAGTGAGTTTTTATTCCAGAAACTGAAGTTTGGGGGTTTATCAAATACTAGATTGCTGTAGCTATGCTTATTGTGTCATGTGTATCTAATCTATTAAATTGATCCACTACTCTGTTTCATAGCCAGTACCAAATAGTTTTGATGACTGCTGCTTTATAATATAGTTTGGTGCTGCTAAGCCACCATCCTTTGTATTTTTTTCCCATTTATTTCCTTGATATTCTTGACCTTTTGTTCTTCCAGATGAATTTTGTTATTATTTTTTCTGGTTCTATAAAATAATGTTTTGGCAATTTGATTGGTATGGCACTGAACAAGTAGACCAATTTAGGTAGAATTGTCATATTAGGTTGGCCTAGTCATGAACGATTTATATTTTTCCATTTGTTTAGCTTTGATTTCATTTATGTGAGAAGTATTTTGTAATTGTGTTCATATAGTTCTTGGGTTTGTCTTGGCAGATAAACCCCCAAGTAGTTTATTTTTTCCACGGTAATTTTAAATGGAATTTCTCTTTTTGTCTCTTGCTGATGGACCTTGTCAGTAATATGTAGAAATTCTAATAATTTGTGTGGGTTTATTTTATATCCTGCAACTTTGCTAAAGCTGTGAATTGTTTCCAGTAGATTTTTGGATAATTTTCTAGGATTCTTTCTCTAAGTATATCATCGTATCATCTGCAAAGAATGATAGTTTTATTTCTTCATTGTCCATTCTAATTCCATTAATTTCTTTTTCTTTTCTTATTGCTAAAGCCAACATTTCCAGTATTGTTGAATAATAGTGATAATGGGCATTCTTGCTTTATGCTGATATTATTAGAAATGCGACCAACTTCTCTCCAATATAAATAATGCTTGCTGTAGGTTTTGGATAGACACTGCTTATTATTTTAAGGAAAGCTCCCCTTATCTCTATGCTCTCTATGGTTTTTAATAGCAATGGGTGCTGTATTTTGTCAAAAAGTTTTTCTGCATCTATTGAGATTATCATATGATTTCTGTTGGTTTTGTTATTAATATGGTTGATTATTGCAATATTTTCCTGATATTGAAACAGCCTTACATTCCTAGTATAAATCCCACTAGGTCATAGTGTATTATCTTGCTTATAAGTTCCTATAACCTATTTGCTAATATCTCATTTAAAATTTTTGCATCAATATTCATGAAGGAGATTATTCTATAATTTTCCTTCTCTATTTTGGTCCTTCCTGATTTAGGTATGGGTACCATATTTGTGTCATAGAAGGAATTTGGCAGTACTTCTTTACCTATTTTTTCAAATAATTTACATTGTATTGGAATTAGTTGTTTTTTTTTAAATGTTTGATAGAATTCATTAATGACTTGTTCAATTTCTTTTTCTAAAATGGGATTATTTAAGTATTTTATTTCCTTTTCTGTTAATCTCTGCAGTTTATATTTTTGTAAATATTCATCCCTTTAGGTTAGATTGTCAGACTTGCTATAATTGTAAATATGTATGCCTATATTGAACTTAATATATATTTTTACCATGTTTAACATATTGGATTATATGCCATCTAGGGGAAGGGGTGTGGGGAAAAGGGGGGAATTGTAACACAAGGTTTTTCAAGTGTCAATGTTGAAAATTTATCCTTGTATATGTTTTGAAAATAAAAAACTTCAATTAAAAAAAAAAAGATTGTCAGACTTGCTGCAGAGTTGGGCAAAATATCTCCTAATTATTTCTTTATTTTCTTTTTTATTTTGATAAGCTCTCCCCCCTCCCCCTTTCACTTTTGATGCTGGTGATTTGTTTTTTTTCTTTCTAAATTTTTTTAATAAACTATGACAGTATGTACAATATTTTAAACTGCTAATAGAGATTAGCACCACTGCAAAAATGAAGGAGGAGATGGATTTTCTCATCTTTTCTTCAGGACCAAATTTGGTCATCATAATTTCACAGTTCATTCTTTTTGTATCCTTTCCATTTGCATTGTTCTCATGGTATATATTACTCACATAATTCTACTTACTTCACTATGCCATAGTGCATAATAGTCTTTACATGCTCAGAATTTTTTATGTTTATCATTTCCTGTTGTACAGTAATATTCCATTACATTTGTGAACCTTAATTTCTTTATCCATTACCCAAACAATGAATGTATACTTTGCTTCCAATTTCTTTGCTACTACATAAATGTTGCTATAAATATTTTTATGTATATGGGACCCTTCTCTCTTAGATTTCCTTTAGTATATAATTAGCAAAAGGATCTGAGTCAAAGTGCATGAACAATTTAAATACTTTTTTTTGCATTACCAATTTTTTTCCAGAATGATAAGACAATTTTTCTTTTCTTTTTTGATACTGGGCGGGAGATGCAACCTCAGGGTTGTGGTTATTAATAAGTTTTTTACTCTTTTAAGAGCTGTTTGTTCATCTTTGACACATACAGTGGAGATTAGTTTTTGCTTTTGAATATGTGTAGTTTGTATTGAAGGCCATTTTAAAAATTGTTTTATACCAAGATTTCCCCCCATTTGGCTACTTTCCTCTGTATTTTAGCTTTATTGATTTTGTTTGGACAAACTTTTTTTTATTTTCATATAGTTGAAGGTATACACTTTATCTCTTGTAATTTTCCTTAGTTTATTCTTTTGTTAAGGATTTTCCTCTTAGCATTTGCCCATGAAAAGTAGTTAATAAGGTTATCTTCACTTTTTTTTAATGGTCTCTGATGAATATGTATTTAATTGCCTATGTGGTATAGTGATCTCTAAATTGTAGTGCCAGACTTGGAGCCTGCATGATCTGAGTTCAAATTCTATGGGTAAGCTCATTTAATTTCTCCCAGCCACAGTTTCCTCATCTGTAAAATGGGGATAGTAACATCTACGTCACATTTGTGACAATCAAATGAAGCAACTTGTGAAGTTCTTTACAAATCTTGAATATATAAATTCTAGTTTTATTGTTTCTATTGCTTCTGAAGCTGCTCTGAGTAGAGCAGCCACTGGCATGGTCAGACAGG
The DNA here is from genome assembly GCF_902635505.1 of Sarcophilus harrisii. Classification (NCBI taxonomy): domain Eukaryota; kingdom Metazoa; phylum Chordata; class Mammalia; order Dasyuromorphia; family Dasyuridae; genus Sarcophilus; species Sarcophilus harrisii. The sequence continues at coordinate 172,443,136 of NC_045426.1, read as the reverse complement.
TGTTTTTGGAATCTCATTTAGACTGGAGAGCAGGAGAGACTGGAAGCAAGGAAATCAATTGGAAGGCTATTGGAACAGTTTGCAGCCATTCTGCAGTTGAGAACCTCAGAGAGCTGCAAAGGGCAGAAGCTAAATGATTGCTAGTCACAAAGCCTTATGGATCAGACAGAACTTAAATCCAGATCTTCTAGACTTCAAAAATCTGTTCTCATTCTCTTTACCATGTTTCCATATAAACGAATGAATACATTTATTAAGCACTTATTCTGCCAGGCACTGTACCATGAGAAAGCAAGGCAGCCTCTGTTCTCAGAGAAGTCTGTTCTTCATGTGGAAAGATAATACATATAATAGGGCCAGATGAGAAAAATGTTGCGATGGGGTTGTGGGGAGGCTGAGAGTATGATTTTGCTGATAATCAGGAAATAGTGTGGCAACCTGGAATGTTCACCAATCTGAGCACAAGGTCCTATGGGCAGAGGATTAATTTATTAATATATAGTGTTTTTCATTCCCTCTCTCTGTACCCTCATCCATCTCTTTTATTCTTTTGAATAAGTTTCCTCTTTTAGAACTATCTTCAAATGAGAAAATAATTGTAAAGAGCTTAACACAGTGTCAAGCACATAGTAAGAGTTATGTAAATGTAGTGGTGATTATTATTATATTCTTGTCATGGGTCCTACCAAGTCTCAGTGGTATCTATCACATCAAATTTGCTTTCTGGTCTACATTAGGATCCACATAGCTTGTTTACCCTGTTTACTTGGTGTATTTAAGTAAGGGCATCTAAGGCTATGGGTGCTGTAGGATAATTGAAAGAGTACTAGACTTGAAATTAAGAAACAGCAGATTTGAAACATTTCACTGGTCCTTACTAGTCAGGTGATCTTGGAGAAGTCACTTAATCTCTGATATCAGGAGATACCTGGATTTGAATCTTTTCTTTCATGCTTTATAGCTTGATGATCCAGTTCATTTGACCCCTTCTGTCAGCTAATCCCTATAATGATGATCTCAGAACATTGTGATGAGGAACATTTGAGATGACATGTTTCAAATATTTTTCAAATTAGTGCCCTCTATAAATATAGTGCATTATCAATTCTGGATTATGTTGGGGGTGTTTTCTCTTATGAATTCCTGGATTTCTTTAGTGCTTATATTCCTGGGTTGTTCCTATTGCTCTGCTGCATTTAGTTTGATATATATATATATGTACACAGGAAGTTTGTCTCTTCCCCCTTCTGCACTCAGCTTGAAGATCTCCTGATTATATTTACAAGAGTATTAAGGAAATATTTGTTTTCATGAAAAAGACCTTAACACTATTAACTATGAAAAATATTCCTCCAAATATGTTAACCTGTCTGAAAAAAGACCCCAGGCTTCCTTTAACATGCCCATTTTATTCAGCAGACTCCCCCTATGCATTCTCCAATACTAAACAATACATTCTGTTTATATAATTCTGAAAGAGGGGACTTTTCTAAGATGCTGATATAATTCTTATGTTTTCTAAGACATAGAATTTCTAAAGGCTGTATGAATGAAATTCATATTTCATGTCTAGAAAATAAATAATTCTCTTATGAAACTGCTGTGTGTGTGTGTCTGTCTGTCTGTCTGTCTGTATATGACCAAAAAAAATTGTTAAAATAAAAGAGAGGTTGACAGATTGTCCTTTGACAGAGGACCTTTTAGTGTTCAGTCTTAGTTGTTGATTCTTAATTGTGGAGGCATGATCATACTTGATGGAACATGAAGTAAGAGGTGGAAAAATAACTATGATCTAAATTAAGTTGGAACATGTATGCATACCTGTTGAAGGCTCTCATCTCTAACACATTCTCTACCTGGGAAAAGCATTCTGTTACACAGCCTTTTGGGGCTTTACTCTCTTTAAGACACTAGAACCATTATGGCATTATTTGAAAAAGGCAATGTTCCAAGACTACATGAAAGGAAAAAAGCCTATAAAATTCTTTAAAAGAAATGATTTTCTTAAAAAAAATTGCCTAATTTTGCAATTAAATATTTAAGGAATATGTACACTATGTACCAAGTAGCAAATAGGATAACTTTTTTTTCTTCACTACCCAGTGAATTCTTCTTTAGAGATATATGAAAAAAGAGGAGGTTTCATACATTGCAGTTCATCAATCAAGTGCATTTTGTACATATTTGAGTATTTCTGTATAAGAACAATATGTTTAGGACAGTCAACAAGGCCCTACTGGATGCTTTTTCCTTTTCACAATTATTACTTTTTCTGGTCAATGGTATCGTCATCGACATCATTCAAGTTTATAAGAGGTGGAACTTTTTTTTCATTTAAAAATCAGCAAACCTTGAAGCTTCATAGTCAATGCAGAGAATCTTGACTTGGCAAAAAGTTTGTTTCCTCCTCAGAAACTCAGTGGGCAGTAATGTTTCAACCAAAATAGTTTTTAAGCTGTAAGTGTAAATACTCACTAGAAGTTCCCTAAAAGCTATTAATAGATAACTCTTCAACTATGTATTTTTCTTTTCCTTTTTCTCCCTTCTACTTTCAGCATCTAAGCCATTGTCTTAGTATATTTGAAATATATCAAGTCCTGTAGTGTTTTGTAGATGCTTTCTGTTCTTATAAAGAATTCACACAAAATATCTATTTCATTAATTTTTTCCAACCACATTTTTATTGATCAGTATCAAGGATAAACATAGCTAAAACATTTTTGATAGAATAATATATATGTATATATGTATATGTATAATGAAGTTGATGCTTAACACATTAGTGTTTTAATTCTGTGGCCTTCATTTTTATGTCTAAAGCAGTATTTTTCCTGTAGAAACAATTGGTAACATCCATTTAAAAAAATGGAATTCTCTAATATATCAGTAGCAATAGATAAATACTGCCTTTGTACTGTTGTCCTAAGGTATCATTAAGAATATATTTGATTGTTTTTGGTGACTTTGTACAAAGGATTACAAAGTTAAAAAAAACAAATGTGGATAGTGATTTCATACTTTTGAACAAAAATCTATCATTACTAGGCATAGTTGGTAAATATGACAAAGGATGGTGAGAATTGTACACTATATGATTTTCCTGACATCATTTTTACCATTATGCAACTGAGCAATAATTTTAGGACTAAATCCAAATTCTGACAAAATTTTAAGAGCATGTTTCTTTGGGGTCAGTTATACAAAATATTCAAGACCTATATATATATATATATATATATATATATATATATATTATAATACATAAAATTATGTATTATCTAACCTGTTCATTTTAAAATTGAGTGAGTAGCATGGAAGTGGCTTGCCCAAGGTCCACACATCGAGCAAATGGCTGAGCTAGGTTCTGAATCCAGATCCTTTCACTCTAAATACAGCAGGCAGTTTTTCTCCTTAATCATGTCTTTACTATATTTTTATAGCTCTCTGCTAGATGAATGACATTTTTCTCATTCTTAGCAAATCAAGTGTTTTATTTGCTTTCAAGAAAAAAGAATGTAATCTTGTTATTGTTAATTTTACTTCAAATTTTAAATTATGACTATATTTTGCTTTGTTTGTTCTGAACATCCAAACAAATGTGTCATAAAGTATATTCCTGAAAAGTATTTAAGTAAAACTGAATAGTATAGTATGACTGATAGTGCATGTTGCGTCTACCCTTTTTTAAAAAATGAATTTTATTGATGCTTTTGATTTTTGTATTATTTAAGTATATGTTTTTATATATAACAACAATAAAACCCCCAAACAGGCAAGCACAATGTATGTTCCATTCAAGGTCATAGCTCTGAAGTTTTTATTTCATTGAGTATCTGCATGGCCAATGTTAGAAAATTACAATCCATCACTCTTCAACTTTGTTTTACTGTTTGTTGATTTATATTACTGTGTTCAGTGTATATATTGTACTCCTCACTTTACTTTCTCTAGTTATTATAAATCTTTTAAAATTAGTTTTAATTTGTTCATTGTGCCTTATGGTGCAAATAATATTCCATTCCATTAATATAACACATTTTTCATTAATTCTCCAATATGAGCAACTCTTTCTAGCTTTTTCCTATAATGAAAATGCTGCTATGAATAGTTTCATACTCATATGGGACCTTTCAATGTGTCTTAGTTCTCCTTGGGGTATATGCCAATAATGAGATTGCAGAATGAAAGGTGAAAGAAAAATTCAGTGATTCTTCTCATATAATTCCAATTTGTTTCTTCACCCATCTTACATGAAGAAGTGGACCTCCTCCTTGCCAATGCAAACCCTTCTACCTGTATCCTTGAATTCCATCTTCTCCCAGTCTTCTTCAGTAGATTTATCTCTCTGTATTTCACAATCTTTCTGTCACTTCATTCCATATCTACTGGCTACTTCCTTGTTGTCTATAGTTTAAAAATCCTTACTTAATCTAATCATTTCTACTAATTATTGTCATATATCTCTTCCCCTTTTTGAAAAAGCCATCTATAGAAGGTGCTTCCACTCCTATCCCCTCACTTGGTTCTAAATCTTCTGCATTCTGGCTTCCACCCTCAGCATTCAATGGAAAATTTCTCTCTCCAAAGTTCTCAGTCTTTTAATCACCAAATCTAATTGCCTTTTTCAGTCCTCATCCTTTGTGGTCTCCCTGTAGCCTTTGACACTGTTGATGATTACCTTCTCTTCTTGGTCTTTTTTTCTCAACAGGTTTTCATGACAGCTTCTCCCAGTTCTCCTGTCTTCCTGACCTTTCCTTCTCAATTTCTTTTGCTAAATATTAATCCAGGTCATGTCTCCTAACCATTGGTGTTATCCTCAAAAGTTCTGATCTGGGCCTTCCTTTTCTTTTCCCTCTGTGCCCATCGTGGTGAGTGTGTTAAACAATTTCCATAGGTTAATTTAAATATTGTGCTTGTGATTTGCACCTTTATATATCTAGCCCCAGTTTCTCTCCTGAGTTCCAGTCTTGTATCACCAACTGCTTCTTAGACATCTAGAATTGGGAATTGATCTTTAGCCCCCCCAAAACACCTTTTCCCCAGACTTCCTTATTACTGTTGTGTACTACCATCTTTCCAGGCATCCAGCTCATTCTTTACTCCTTACTTGTACTCACCCCACAAATCCAGTGTATTATCAAAGCTTTACTTTCGCAGTATCTCTTGCTTAAATCCACTTCTGTCCATTTCTTTGCAATTACATAGCACTCATCATGTCTTGCTTGGACTGTTGCAATAGACTTTTAACTGGGCTCCTATCCTCAAGTCTCTGACCACCTGTCTATCCCTTATTCAGCTCCCCAATAAACTCCAATGACCCTGGTGACTCTGGGACCAAATATAAGAAATTCCATTTGGCGTTTAAAGCCCTTCATAACTTTTTTTTTTTGGCAAGGCAGTTGAGGTTAAGTGATTTGTCCAAGATCACACAGCTAGTTAGATATCTGAAGCAGGATTTGAACTTTGGTTTTGCTGACTCCAGAGCATGTACTCTATCCACTGCACCATCTAGCTGCCCCAGATCTTAAACTCTATCATATGGCGGTATTATCAAAACTATCTGATACTGACTGAGAAATAGTAAGGTAGATTAATGGAATAGAGTAGACATACAATTTATAGCAGAAAATAAACATAATAACCTTGTATTTAACAAGTGTAAAGACCTGAGATTTTGGGGTACGAATTTATTATTTGGTAAAAATTATTGGGAATACTAGAAAGCAGTGTAGTTGAAACTGACTGTAGATCAGTTTCTTACACTATTTACCAGAATACATGATTTAGATATAAAGAGAGGTTTTGCGAGAAAATTAGAATATGGAACATATTATTTATTAGACTTAAAGTTAGATGAACAGTTTATGAATAAATGAGATAGAGAAGAAAATTATAGGTGTAAAATGGATAATTTCAATTACATTAAGTTAAAAGTTTAGTACAAATAAAATGGAAGTAACCTAGATTAGAAGCAAAACAAAAATTTTGGGAAAAAATTTTATAGACAGTTTCTCAGAAAAATCAGATACATATTTAAGATAGAATTTTGTCAAATCTATAAGAATATGAATCATTCCCCAATTGATAAATAGTCAGAAGATATATGAACAGGGAATTTTCCAATGAAGAAATCAAAACAACTTACTGTGATAAAAGAATTGCTCTAAATTGTTATTGATTAAAGAAATGTAAAACCTTGAGAAATTATGTGGGGATATGACAAAACTGGACACAATTCATTTCTGGTGGAATTGTGAAATGATCCAACCACTTTGGAGATCAATCTGGAATTATACCCAAAGAGTTATTAAATTACCTATATCCTTTGATCCAGCAATATCAGTATTTGGTTTATTTCCAAAGATGATGAGAGAAAAAGGGAAAGAACCTGTTTGTTCTAAACTGTTTAATAGCAGCTCTCTTTGTGGTGGTAAAGAACTAGAATTGCTAGGATACTCATCAATTGGGGGATGGCTGTATTATAATGATTGTTATATTGTGCTATAAGAAATGATGAGCTCAATGATTTTTAGAAAAACATATAAAGACTTGCATGAAATAATGAACAGTGAAATGAACAGAAACAAGAGAACACTGTATACACGCACAACAATATTGTTTTAAGAATGTCTTTGATCAAAGAAGTTACTTTGTATTATATTTGGTATAATACCTAGGTATATTAGGTATTATAAATACCTAAATTAACTATAAATGGCATGTGAAGAAAGACACTATCTGCATCCAGAGAAAGAACTGAAAAATAGAAATTGATAGAATAATTTAAAATATATATATACATATATATATATTTGTATACATTTATATAATTATATAAATGTGAACACATCTATTTGTGTCTAATGGTAGCCATTTATGGGTAGGGGGATTGGGGAAGAGGAGGAGGAAGAAAAAAAGGAAAAAAAAATGTATATTTGAAACATACCTGATTTTATTCTCTAATTGTTTTTTACGATGTGACTTTTTATATGTAGGTCAAATATCCATTATTTTGTTACATGGTGTAAAATTCTGGTCTAATTCTGTCAAATTGCTTCCCAGTCTTCTCAGAAGCATTTGTCATTGGAGTCCTTCCATATTGTAGTTTGTTTTTTCATGTTTCTCTAACATTGGGCTACATTTTCTTGGTTCTTTATCTAGTATGTTCTGGATCTACTAGGTTACTCTTAAACCAGTAGTCAGTAGTTTTTGAGTCATGGCTTCCCAGGAGGACATAATCAGCTAGTAAGAGGGTGGGAATATAGGTTGCATGCTACCCTTTTTAAGGCTAGTTATGGGGCTTTTCTCCCAGGCCTACTTTAACTTTTATGCCCACAATCCACTCTTTCTCCCTTCTTTGTGCAAGTTTCAAACTTTTCTCCTTTTCAGCAGACTCTGGCCAGTCACTATCTACCAGGCACTAGCTGCGTAGGTACTACTGCCACTACTGGGAACCCACATTTTGCTTTAGCATACTCATCTCTTTCCCTTAGATTACCTCCTGTCTCTAGCTCCAGAGCAGTAACTTGTTTTTTTTTTTTTTTTATTTAATAGCCTTTTATTTACAGGATATATACATGGGTAACTTTACAGCATTAACAATTGCCAAACCTCTTGTTCCAATTTTTCACCTCTTACCCCCCCACCCCCTCCCCTAAATGGCAGGATGACCAGTAGATGTTAAATATATTAAAATATAACTTAGATACACAATAAGTATACATGACCAAAACATTATTTTGCTGTACAAAAAGAATCAGACTCTGAATTATTGTACAATTAGCTTGTGAAGGAAATCAAAAATGCAGGTGTGCATAAATATAGGGATTGGGAATTCAATGTAATGGTTTTTAGTCATCTCCCAGAGTTCTTTTTCTGGGTATAGCTAGTTCAGTTCATTACTGCTCCATTAGAAATGATTTGGTTGATCTCGTTGCTGAGGATGGCCTGATCCATCAGAACTGGTCATCATCTAGTATTGTTGTTGAAGTATATAATGATCTCCTGGTCCTGCTCATTTCACTCAGCATCAGTTCGTGTAAGTCTCTCCAGGCCTTTCTGAAATCATCCTGTTGGTCATTTCTTACAGAACAGTAATATTCCATAATTTTCATATACCACAATTTATTCAGCCATTCTCCAACTGATGGACATCCATTCAGTTTCCAGTTTCTAGCCACTACAAAAAGGGCTGCCACAAACATTCGTGCACATACAGGTCCCTTTCCCTTCTTTATAATCTCTTTGGGATATAATCCCAGTAGTAACACTGCTGGATCAAAGGGTATGCACAGTTTGATAACTTTTTGAGCATAGTTCCAAACTACTCTCCAAAATGGTTGGATTCGTTCACAACTCCACCAACAATGCATCAATGTCCCAGTTTTCCCGCATCCCCTCCAACAATCATCATTATTTTTTCCTGTCATCTTAGCCAATCTGACAGGTGTGTAGTGGTATCTTAGAGTTGTCTTAATTTGCATTTCTCTGATTAATAATGACTTGGAGCATCTTTTCATATGACTAGAAATAGTTTCAATTTCTTCATCTGAGAATTGTCTGTTCATATCCTTTGACCATTTTTCAATTGGAGAATGGCTTGATTTTTTATAAATTAGAGTTAATTCTCTATATATTTTGGAAATGAGGCCTTTATCAGAACCTTTGACTGTAAAAATATTTTCCCAGTTTATTGCTTCCCTTCTAATCTTGTCTGCATTAGTTTTGTTTGTACAAAAACTTTTCAGTTTGGTATAATCGAAATTTTCTATTTTGTGATCAGTAATGATCTCTAGTTCTGCTTTGGTCATAAAGACCTTCCCCTTCCACAGGTCTGAGAGGTAAACTATCCTATGTTCCTCTAATTTATTAATAATTTCATTCTTTATGCCTAGGTCATGAACCCATTTTGACCTTATCTTGGTGTACGGCGTTAAGTATGGATCAATGCCTAGTTTCTGCCATATTAGTTTCCAATTTTCCCAGCAATTTTTATCAAACAGTAAGTTCTTATCCCAAAAGCTGGGGTCTTTGGGTTTGTCAAAGACTAGGTTGCTATATTTGTTGACTGTTTTATCCCTTGAACCCAATCTATTCCACTGATCAACTAATCTATTCCTTAGCCAATACCAAATAGTTTTGGTAACTGCTGCAGAGCAGTAACTTGTGAGAAAGGGACCTGCCTTCCTCATTTCATTTTGCTCACAGAATGAGCAAGCAGTGATAGATTGCTGAATCTATTACATATTATTCATTCCACTCCCAAGATATCCCTCCTAACTAACTTCTCTATTACTATATTACTATTTTAACTTCCTAGTGCCACATATATAATCACTTGTCCTCTACAACATTATGTTTTATACTGTCCCTTCTGTCTACTACCATGACCACCATCTCAGATCAAGATGAAAGAACTGAGGTCATAGAAAAGTTAAGTAATTTGGTGAAGGTCTTGTAGCTACTAAGTGCAGGGTTGGGATCTGAATCTACATGTTCTAACTTCAAAAATCTAAATCTAGATTCAACATTAACATCTGCTATTCTGGATGACTTTAAATTTAAATTTGAAGTTCCTCTTTATCATACTTTGGATTCTTCTTAACTTGTACTTTATCCTCTAATTTTAACAGTTTCTGTACGATTTTCTTATATGATTTCCTAAAATATGGTATTCAGGTTTTTTGTTTTGTTTTAATTAAGTTCCCTCCTTTGTCACCCTCCCCGCTAGTGATTCTTGGATTATGTATTGGTTTTAGATTGCTCATGTGTTCTTCAAAATGTGTTCTCTTTATCTCACATCTATCACATTGACTAATATGACAGAAAAAGAAAATGACAAATGTTGGAGGGCTGTGGGAATATTGAGACTCTAATGGATTGTTGATGGAGTTGTGAATTGAGATAGCCATTCTGGTCAGCAATTTGGAACTATACCCCCAAAAGCTTATTAAAACTATACATACTCTTTGACCAAGCAATACCACTACTAGGCCTGTAAGAGAAAAAAAAAGGCAAAGGAACTGTAGGTAAAATTATTTATAGCAGCTCTTTTTGTCGTGGCAAAGAATTATGTAATGTGATTATGACAGAATTATATTGTGCTATAGGAAGTGACAGATAAGATACTTTCAGAAAAATCTAGAAAGATATATATGAACTGATGCAAAGTGAAGTGAAGATAACCAGGAGAACTTTGTGTGTTGTAACAAAAATATTTTATGGTGATCAACTGTGAATAATGACATTGCTATTCTCAACAACACAGTGATCTAAGATAATTCTGAAGGATTTAAAATGAAAAATACTGTCAATCCTCTAGAGAAAGAATTGATAGAGTTTGAATGCCGATCAAAGCATGCTTTTAAAACTTCCCTTTTCTTTCCTTTTTTTGCCTAATATGGAAATGTGTTTTCCATGATTATACATGTATAATTTCTATCAAATTGTTTTCCTTCTCAAGGAGGGGGAGAATATTGAGGGAAAGAATCTGGAATGCAAATTTTAAAAAATGATTATTAAAAATTGTTTTTACCTGTAATTGAGGGGAAAAATTGATCTCTTTTTCACTTTGTCCTAATGTTTCTTTTTGCATCCCTGCATTCATCTGTTGTATCTCTATCATTTAAAAAAATTTTTTTTAAATTAATCTTTGAGCTCCAGGTTCTTCCATTATCTTTTTTATTGAAAGAAACTGTATGTATGGAATGATAAAAATACAAACTTTTCTTTTCAGAAATTTATTTTTTCAACTTTCTTTTCTTTCTTTCTTTCTTTCTTTCTTTCTTTCTTTCTTTCTTTCTTTCTTTCTTTCTTTCTTTCTTTTTTGCTAAGGCATTTGGGGTTAAGTGACTTGCTCAAAGTCACTCAACTTTCTTTTAAGACAGTTATTGTTTTGGAATTCTTATCGTACAGTCCATTTCTGATTGATTCCTTTAGAATCCTATGCAATTTATTTTATACTTTAAAAACATTATTTTGGAAATGATTCAGTAGACTTCACCAGATTGATTGCCAGAAGGGTCCAAGACCCTCAGATGTTTAAAAATTCCTCTTTTAGGACCAAGAGCTAAATAGAGTTTCTTAAAGCTTTTTTTCTATTCATTTGCATTATTATAGTCATTGAGTTGTGAATATTGTTCTCTTGACTTTGCTTTTTTACCCCTCTACATTTCATATAAGTTGATCTTGTTTCTCTGAATTTCACTTTCCTTCCTTTCCCATCCTTCCCATCCTCTCCTCTTTCCTTGTCTCCTTTTGTATTCTCTCTAATAAACAGCTGCACCAGCACTTTATTAGTTTTCTAGTTTTTATATAGCCATTTTAATATTACTTATTTTTGTCTTTTATCAACTTTGCTAATTTTCTGTTTGAAGAAAAAAACTGTTTTAATTTGCATTTTAATTTTTAGTATTATCATAGTGTTGTTTATAGTTTGCAATTCCTCTTTTGAAAATTTGCCTTTGATTAATTATTTATTGGGGGATAATGATTCTTGATCTTACACTTGTATTAATTCTTTCTATAACTTTGATATCAGACTTTTAAATCAGTGATGTTTGCTGCAGAGCTTCTTTTCCACTAATTTTCTTTTTGTATTCTACCTACATCAATTTTTTTTGTTCAAAAGATTAATTTTACAAAATAGAAATTACTTTTTTTCTTTTACGACCATTTCTATCTTTAGCTGTGTTTTATTATTGTGAAAGGTACTTTATTATGTTTTTGTACATTAAAAATGATGTGACTTTTTATATTCAGGTTTGGGATTTATTATGACAAATATTGAAAGATAGAAATTATTACCTAGCTACTGTCAAATTGACATCAAGTTTTTTCCAGGAGTTAATGATACATATGGAGCCTTTCCTTTATTGATTTCTCTTCTTGGGTTTATTAATTCTTTCACTTGATTTTGACTATTTCCTTATCTGTTTCCACAGATCTACATTTTCTGTTTTATAACCAATACCAAATGTACATTTCTTTTTAAAAATCTAATTTGAGTTGTGAATTCTTTGCATATTAACATTGAGCTTCTCAGGCAATCCCTGTTTCTCCTTCTCATTGGAATTCTTTTTTTTTTTTTGTTACCTGCATTTTTCCTGTTTGACTGACTTCCTATACGCTTCCTGGAATGAGTTTCCTATAAAATTTGTGTGCATGACATTCTGCACTTTCTTTTCTCTATCTTTTCTCTAAACTCTTGTAATCTTTTCCCCAAATTAGGATGTATATCATACTGTGCTTGGCTTTCACCACTGTCACCAATTCTACGACCAAATTTTTATTAAAGCAGTTAGAGAAGCTTTAAGCTTTTCTATTCTTTGTGCTTTTGGGAGAGAGAGAAGGGGGGGGGGGAAGGATAGAAAAAGGAAGAAGAGGAAGAGAAAGAAAAAGAGTTAGTTACTGTTTTAATCATCTGTCATTTTGCCAGGTTTGAGGTCTATTTCCCAAAGTCCTCCTCTATTTTATTTTTCCATGTAGGCTCTGATGATGACAAAATCTCTTCAGTTTCTCCTCTTATTGATCTACACTGAAATGTTTTCCCCAGTGCTTTTACCCTATGGTTCTTGAATTTTCTCACATAAATGTCCTACTTAATATTTAATACCATACAATCCATCCTTTTGAATCCTGTGCTCTCAGAGGCTCAGGTCTTGCGTGTCAAAGCCAACTCCTCTCACATTTGAATTCCATTCCTAGAGTCGTATAGTTGTTTTTTTTATTTGCTAACATTGAGAGTTTCCCTGTTTTCTGATTTCTTTATACTTTTTACAGTGAAATACAGATTTCCCTGGCCCCCACTGCCTAAAGGTGGTAATACTTTTATCCCCTCTCTCAGAGTTCTCTAGGATCCTTATGGAGAATCAGGGGTGTCCACATCTCCATCAATGGCTCCGGCCTCCATTGATGGAGCTCCCTCAATGGCAGGGATGGTCTATATCCCAGTCTCATTTAGTCAATAAAAATCATAATTTAGTCAATAACCTTTAGTCAATAAAAATCATAATTTAGTCAATAACCTAAATTAGCTTTTAGAAAGGGATATGTATTTCAAAAGGTATAATCACAAATATACAAACAATCCCCTAAGACACAGGAGGCATAATATCCCTCCTGTCTTGTCAGGGGAAAAAGGGGAGTGGATTAAGTTCCTAGCTAAACTCAGTACATACAGAGCACATAACCCCATTTCCAAGTTCAAAATCTCACTTGGGCTTGAGTTCTAGACATATTGGCTTCTTAGGGTTTTCTTGCTGGGCTGGCTGGCTAGCTGACTAGTTGCCATAGCTCCACTTTTGGGGGGATAATTGCTGGCATTTGAAACTGACAAGGGCAAACAACTAGTAATAGAAACAAGCGTTCCTAGGCCCATTTATTTTTCTTTTTTTTTAAATAGTATTTTCTTTTTCCAAATACATGTAAAAATAGTTTTCAAATTCATTTTTGTAAAACTTTGTGTTCAAATTTTTCTCCTTCCCTCTTCTACCTTCTCCCTCCCCTGGATAGCAAGCAATCTGATATAGGTTAATATATATATGTAATTCTTTTAAACATTTTCCCATATTTGTCATGTTGTACAAGAAAACTCAGATCAAAAGGGAAAAAAACCATGAGAAAGAAAACAAACAACAACAACAACAAAAGAAAGGTGGAAATACTATGCTTTGATCAACATTCAGTCTCCACAGTTCTCTCTTTGGATACAGATGGCATTTTTCATCCTACATCTATTGGAATTGCCCAGGTTTATTTCTTAGAGCCAGGATAAAAGAGGAGCCTTCCAGGAAGTACTTCCCTTTTCACAAGTTCATGCTATCTGGTTGCAGTAGGAAAGAGATTTAAAGATGACAGTTCTGGTTAGGCAGCCAGGCAAACGAGGTCACTTCCATCCATGTGGTACAGGATGTTAGGCAACCTGAGAATACTCCAAAGACCCCTAACCCCCACCTACCAACTCGAAGGTGCCTCCAAGGCAGGAGATCTGGGTAGGCTCCAAAAGCCCCAGTGCAGAAACATTCACATCTTCTGGGCTTCAACAACCACCACCAAAAAAATTCTTCTTTTACCTTGCTATATCCTTAAGCCTTATAGTCAACACTTACTGCTTTTAATTCTTCACCATCTCACCACTTATTCCTCAAGCCTTTGCAATCTGGTTCCTAATTCTTCCAGGACACTAATGATCTTTTAATTGCTAGATTTCAATGGTCTTTTCTTAGTTCTTAATCTCTTTTATTCTTCTGGAATGTTTAATACTGTTGACTCCTTGTTACATCTGGTGCCTTCTCATTCCTTGTCTTCTGTGACACTGTTGTCTCTTGATTGCCTTCCTATTTTGCTGATTAATTTTTCTCAGTCTTTGTCACTGATTTATCTTCTTCTTTCTCCTTCATCTCCAGTATTTCCCTCTTAGTCATTTTTTCTCTTTCTAAATTTTCTTCTAGTTATCCACTTCAGTGACTTCAATTATCATTTTTCTGCAGATGACTTCCAATCACATACATACATGCATAAATGCACATACATGTATATATATGATATATATATATATATTATACACACACACACACACACACACACACATATACATATGTCATCCCAGTCTTTGCATTGAGCTCATCTCATGGTAAACTGCTTGTTATCTTGCACTTGCATGTTCTGTTGGTGCCTCAAACAAAATAACGTATTAAATAGAAATCATTTTCTTTCAGCCCCAAACTTGCCTAGGAACCATTTCTCTCCTCTTTCAAAAATCTTCAGTGAGTATTTATGAACTATAGAATCCTTAGCCTAAAATTTAATTCTCTTTTATATCAGGAACATTCTACCTGGAAAACTTTATCTCATTTTTCTCCTCTTAAACATCCTCTATGTTCTAATTACATTGGAGTGCTACTAGTTGTTTCCATATTTGGTTGGTCTCTATCTTTGTCTGTCTGTCTGTTTGTCCATCTCTCTCTATCTCTGTCTCTTCCTCTTTCTCTCCTTATCCCCTCTCCTTCTCCTTACTCCCTCTCTGTATCTTTCCATGAGCCATATCCTGCTTTCTGCTACTTTTGCACCATTACCTCCTTTTATAAACTGTCCTTTTTCTTCTTATACCCTTTAGTCTCTTATTTCAAATGTTTTAGTTCACTGTTTGACTCTCACTATTGTTTCTTTCACATTTTGCATGTTTGTGTATACCACATTCTATATTTCATAAAAATTTAGTGATAACTGGTGGCCTCTTCAAATTTACCTACACTAGTCCTCTGGTAGGAAATAGTCATTCTTTAGCTTGTGTTCCTCTGACATAGCCTTCAAGAACCTAGGGTCAACTCCATGTTACAGTGAGGCATTATAATAGAACTTTAGATGAATGTGTTGTACGTGGTAGGTATTTAATAAATATTTATTGAATTAGTATTCAAACCATTATTTGGGTTATGATGTCATGATTATGGAATCATAAAATTCAATCTTGAAAATATTTTAGATTACCTAGTCAAAACTTAATTTTTCAGGTGCAGAAATAGGTCCAGAAAGATAAATTTACTGTACATAAGGTCACACATATGATAAGCAACAGAGCCTAGATTTGAATGAAAGTCCTCTAATTCTAGATCCAATTTCTTTCATACTATACCACAATTTCTTTTAAATGTGTACAAAATTAGAGCAATAACTTGCATTACTATCAGCAACATCTTCCATAAAATGACTTAAAGAATGATGACTGGCACAATTATGTAAATAGAGCTATAGAGGGCTAGGATTTTAGGCTTTCCATATTTTATTTTAATACAGAAATAATACCCATTTCTTTGGAGCTGCTTAAAATTAACATGATTTGAAAATTTCATTAAGGACTTTTTGTTGTTGAACTATAGAATGTTGTTAAGGACTTTTCTTTACATAATTTCATTGCAAAATGGAAAAGAGGGATTCTCTAATCTATATGGTCAATAATAAAAAGAGAATTTCATATGCTTCCTATAGGAACATTCTTCAAGAATTACAGACAACTTTATCAGCTGACAAACTTTAAGCAGAGATAGCTACAGTACTAGCTAATCAAAAAGTGTGGTTCTTGGGTTCTGTCTTTAAATTTGGAAGATTTGTCGAACTATAGCAATACTAGAAAAGTAACAATGAAGTTTTTTGGGCTATTACTTTGTTCCTATTAATTATCCCAGGTATCACCTGTTCCATTGCTTTATTTTAACTATGAAAGGAATATATTATAAAAGCCTGTCAGTTTTCTTTTAGGCAGATTGTCTCCTAATGAATTTATAACAAAACTTAATTCAGCTGAGGAAAATACTCCAAAATTTTAATGATGTCCAGAAATAATTTATTTTTCTAAAATTTCATTCAGAAAAAACCTTTTTTTTAGTTGAGCCAAAAATATTATGTATCTATCTTCTTTGAAATATTCTACAATTCAGCAGCCTATTCCCTGGTATTCTATACGGTTAAGAAAAGGAATAGAGTGAGAATTGAAACATAGTTTTGCCTTTCTTTGTATCCTCATGATTTAGTATAGTGCCTGCCACTGAGTAAGTGGTTAATAAATGCTTCTTGAATGAAATTGAGTGAGTGGCAGCATAGTATAAACAAAGAGCTGAGTCAGGAAGGCCTTTCTCAAGTCCTGTCACTAACCCATGTTGACTGTGTAACTCTGGGCAAGGTGTTCTCAGTGCCCCATGGAAGTCCCTAAGATGGGAAATTACAGAGAAAGGTACTGATCTGCATTGGTGTTGAAACCACAGGTCTTCCCTCCTAACCCGCCCCATATGAAAATAATACAAAGTACTCCTAATTTGTCATATTATTTAAAAGAACATTTTAAAAATCAATCAGTAAGTAAGTTACTTTGGAAGTTCATCTCTCTTTTATTTTTAGAAGTTAGGATTTTATGAGTTTCATATTAGGTTTTTTTCCCCCTAATATCTGGTTGTATTTCAATATAATTACAAATTTCGATGTGAAAAGAAAGCAAACAAAACTTGCACAAGTAATTGTTATGGGGCAGTCATTTTGCAGACATGTCTGACTCTTCCTGACCCCATTTGGAGTTTTCTTGGCAGAGATTAAAGTGGTTTGCCATTTCTTCTCCAGCTCATTATACAGTTGAGGCAACTAAGGCAAATAGGGGTAAGTGATTTTCCCTAGGATTCACTGAACCTACCTACTTGTTCCAAAACAGGTAACAATGCTAGACAAAAATAGACATATTTCCAGCACTCAGGGATTTTCTTTTATCCTAGACTTGAGTGGAAAAGAAAAAGAATAAACCTATATATTAAAATATATGGACAAAGAATAATAACATATCTTTGCTCTCCTAGCTCTCTTTTCTATTTTAGTTGTCAACATGAAATTGCCTTGTCCAAAGCCTTAGATGTCTATTCATTTTAGAGTTCTCTAAAAAAACTCGTGACCCTGGGCCTGGCTATTACATAGAGTTCGTTTTTAACATTTTTTCACCTCTGATTCAAAGTGTTATATGTCACTTAAAGATCTGGACTTTGGGCCAATGTATTTTTCTTACTTGCTTTTTAAAGGTTTTTGATTGAGTTGTTGAAAGAAGCATCAAGATGCTGTGATTGCCATAACAGATTGAAATATTAGAAATCTAGGCCATATATTAACAATAGAGAATATCATTAGAGAGAAAGGTGCATTGTAGTAGATAGAGAACTATCCTCAAAATCAAAGTGGATTTCAGTTAGTTTTTAACACAGGTTAAGTAATCCTGATGAAGTCCTAACCTGTTAGGATTCAGGCTACATTCCAGAAGTGGTGTTGCAGAGGAAATGCCAAGGTCTCTATCTCTATGCTCTATTAATGTTAGACTTTATTGGATAGAATGTTTTACTAATTCCAAATCTATTTTAAAAATGAAACTTTAAAAAATGGTAAATTAGTCCTATATTTTGTTACTTTTCCATTTAACCCTTTCCCTGGAATATTAGTGAAAATCCTAAAATCAACCTGGCAATTTCTGCAGCAGCAATTTAATTATTCTGTGTTGTTTCTACACCTAGAGTAACCTCATCTGTGATCCTGATTGTGTAAACAAGGAAGTGAACAAAAAGCACCTCATTAATTTTACTTTCAGTAGAAACACCATAGGAATTTTTTAAAAGATTAAATTCCAGGAGACAGTGCAATTATGGCCCAATACTAAAGGTGAATTTAAGCATATCTTCAAAATACCTCATTTAAAAAATAAATAAAAATGATCTAAATAATGTGGAAACCTCAAGTATCACAACTCTTTACTCTAGCCATACTGAGCTTCTTGCTGATCCTCCATCTCCTTTGCCCAGGCTGACCCTGAGACCTGGATGCCCTTTCTTTTCACTTTAGCCTTCTTAGTATGTTTCAAAGATTATGCTCAAATTTCACTTCCTGTGGGAGGCCTTTCCTGTTGCTAGTGTCTCCCCCAACCTCATTCCAGTCTTTCTCCTCTTTTACCTGGTACACACACACACACACACACACACACACACACAAAATAATAATACATAACAAATTATATATTACATCTTCTATTCACTTATTTTGTTCATGTTATTCCTCTCTCTCAGCTCTTTGAAGGTAGGAACATTTTGGTCTTTGTGACTGGCACATAATAGACATTTCAGTAGTGCTTGAATACCTAATGCAGGTGTAAAAATTTATATTAATTGACTCATTTTATTATAAATGTATACACAGATTAAAAAACATTATATGGCTAAGTTTAGAGTTTATTTAATACAATAATAATTTACTGATGGATTTATATTTATGTAAGCTGATCTAAAGACAAGTTGCCCTTTTCAATTCATTTTTTGCTTTTTTTCTTTATTCTTTTAGAAATGAGAAGACTTTAAATCTATGGATCTGAAATATTCAAAGTATGCAGAAAGGTCCATGTGTGGTTTGACAATTTTGAGAATTACTAGATTATTTTACTATTTCAAAAATTCTCTTTGTTTCTTAGTTAACAAGGAATGAGTTTTTTTCAACTTATTTGCATTAATTCATAAACATATATTGTTTTGTTTAGACAGTGGAATTTACCTTTATGAAAATTCATGTAAATTCCAGTGTAAATCCATATCAATTGTATAGAAATGCTTTTGCTATTTGGTGAAAAATAATTTTTTTGTTTGTTGTTTTTTCTCTCTTCTTTATATCATGTCAATATTGCATAATGGATAATGCCTGGCCTAGAATTAATTCATCTAGGTTTGTGTCCTATCTTTGATACAAGTTTTATCTCAAGCAATTCTCCAAGACTCACCTGTTAAGCCATAGACAGGTTGAGATACATTTTGCTGCTGAAATCACATTATCTATGTCTTTTTATATCCTTTCCCCTGTTCTACCTCCTTTTTTACAGCTGTGTTTTTAGTGAATATTAATATGTATCACAGCTAAGGAGAGAGTACTTACCAGCTATGATAGAACAATTAGCAAACAAAAAAATGCCATTGCTAATCATTTAAGTAAAATGTTTTCTCTATCACAGACATTAGTGTTAGAATTAATGTGTTTGACACCAGTTTGATAGATAGTACAAATATCTTTAAATTTCAAAACCACCTTGTCATTGTGGACTGAGCGGATGCTTTTATTTTTATCCCTAATTTATTATAAAAGTGTTTTGTGATAGCTGAATTATAATAATGGTAATTGGCTAACTGTTAATTTGCTGATTACTGTTTACTGCTAAACATTATAGCTGGATCTTTAGCTATTACCATCATCCATTCTTTAGGTCTATCCTATAACTAACTAGTAGTCAGATTTTTCATTCCTAATTTATACTTCTTATTGCTGTTCAGCTTAAAAAAATCTTTGTGGGTTGCTATTGTCAGTCAATCAGCAAACATTTATTAGATGCCTATTATGTGCCAGGCATCGTGTTAAGGGGTAAAAATGCAAAAAATTGAAATAATTCTTAGTCTTAAGGAGCTTCAGTTATATGGGGGAAACAACAACAACATATATAAGTATATAAAGTATAAACAACAACAACATATATAAGTATATAAAGTATAAAACTAAAAAAGAATAAATACAAATAAAGGCTAAACTACTTTGAAGGGATCAGGAAAGACTTCCTATAGAAAGAGAGTGATTCTTGGACTGCATCTTAAAGGAAGAAAAAGGTTTCTTTTAAGGGGAGATGAGGAAGGAGTACATTCCAAGCACAGATAAATAGTAGAGAGGCACACAGAAAAAAGATACAGAATATTGAGTGAGGAACAGAGAAAGTCAATTTTTATAAAGAAGTGAAGTTTAATGATGATGGAAAGATAGATTGGGGCAAAGTTGTGAAAGACTTTAAAAGCTAAATAGAGAAGTTTTTGTTTTATTCTAGAAGCAATAGGCAACCTATGAAATTTTTATTGAGTAGGGAAATAACTTGATCTGTGAAATTAAAATCTAAATTTTCTTCACATTCAGAGTTCTCTATAGTCTGACTTTTGGCTATACCTTTCATCTTTTTCTTGCAATTACTTCTTGTCATATAATCAGCATTCCACCCTGCCCCTCCAATTTAGATTTCCAAATACATTGTGTGTTTTCCCCCTTTCTAAACCGTAGGCCATGATATTCTCTAAGCTTGTAATGCCTCCCCAAAATGCCTTTCCTTTTAATTCTTCCCTTTTATTTATCTACTACATGTATATTACTTTCAAGTAGCTTAGAACTTAACAAGGGAAAACTCTAAGGGGTAGAGATGCTAGGGTAGGATAAAGTCAAGCAACATGCTGTAATGTACTCGAAGACTGGATAGCGTTGTTTTGTTCTTGACTAAGAACTTTACTTCTAGTCCTGAAAGACAATTAGAATATATGTTTTAATCATGGTTAGTTTGGAGCATGATCTTGTTTTGCAAAGACCAGCTTGTAGAGGTGGAGAAGAAGGGATGGGACTCAGGAAATATCAGTTAATCTAATTGGAATTAAAACAATGCAGTAAGAATATTTGGAGCCTTCAAAATAGGGATTTAGCAGAAGTCAAATAGGGTTTGCAGTTATGCTAATTTATGGGGAAAACAGTTATTTTGACTTTGCTCAGTTTATGTATATATACTACATAGCAACTATCTCCCTATACCCATGTAAGTCTTAGAGAATGGCTTGAAGTTCTAAGTGGTTAAATGACTTTTGTCACAATAGGACTTGAATCTGAGTCTTCTTAATTCCCCAATTCAGCACCTCGAGGACTATTTGATTTTTGTTGGTTGTATCCCCAGAACTTAGCATAATGACTGATATCTAGTAGGTGATGAGTATATACTTGTTGGTTGATTGATTTACTTATACTACTGCCTCCTCTATTTTTATTTTGAGTTAAGAAATGCATGCCCTTCTTATTGTGAGGCTAAAGACTTGACAAATTGCAGTCAGTCTCATTTTACTGTGACTTAACACAATAGACCTTAAGGCTAGACATTTTTAATTATTTGGATCAGTAAAGGAAGAAACTTTAGAAACAAAGGCTTTTCTGTCTCCAGTAAAAGAATGAATGGTTAAAATGTAATATCTGCTTTTGTCTTTGTCAAAGACAAAATGTCCAGAATGAGCCAAGAGATAGAAGATGGGACATTACTGGAATAACACAACTTTAGTAGTGCCAAGTTGTTTTGACGGTTTTCATTTATTGGGAGTCAAGTAGAAGAAGCCCATCACTAATACAGTGTTACCTTTGAAGGTCAAATATATATATTCATATTAATAATGAAAATGAAATACTTGTGGCCCTCTGCCTTATGGTTATAAGGTAACTAAAGAAGTTTATCTTTAAATACCATCTCCCCTGCCCCCTTCCCACTATTGTGGAAGGTCTGTGGAAGTATGACAGGGGATTATTCTCCAATCTCTATTCATTTCTTGTGTGATGGCTGAGAGACAGGTGAGTCTGCATCTCTGCTACACTGGGAGAGGTAGGTAGCTGGGGACTTCACTCCTTAGTCTAACTTTTGACTGCAGTTATTGGACTTCCAGTAACTTGCTCTCCCGACTTTGTGTTCAGAAGTCAACTCCATTCTGCTTTACCTAGGAGCAGAAAAGAACAGACACGGGGAGGTGGAAGAACCATTAGGGTTGTATGCTCCCAGCTTTATGCTGGCCCCTAGTAAGAGAGAGCAGGCCTGAGGCTTCTCCCCTACCCTGAGGCCCACAGCAACTCATCCTTCTTCCATCCCAGTTAGGCTCATCAATGTTTTGATAACATCCACAAGAAATCCAAAAGGTTCCTCTTCAGTTTTTTTATTGACCCAAAACCAATTAGAGAACATGCTGCAAAGTTCATATGGAAGTTATATCAGCCCAGCTGATGCATGTGTCCGTAAGGACCAGTTCTCCCAGTATATACAAAAAATTCTTTATGTACCTTAAAGCACTGTCATGTCAGAGTAGCTAGGTGGTCTTGAAGTGTCAGTAATCATGATTTCAAATTTGACTTCAGACAGTAGCTGTGTGATTCTGGGCAAATCACTTAACCATGTCTGTCTTGGTTTCCCCATCTGAAAAATGAGCTGGAGAAGGAAATGGCAAACCATTTTTGCCAAGAAAACCCCAAATGGGGTCCTGAAGTTTGGATATGACTGAAAAGCAAACTGAACAACAACAAATCCCTTTGTTGTTATTATGGTTAATAATATTCACAATGAAGTATTTCTTAACAATTAGAAAAATGAAGAGGCTTCTTTGGGGTAAAATCCAGACCCTCTGGTTATTAAGGTTTTTAGGCTATCCTTTTGTGTGGGAGCTGTGTTGTCAGCTCTAATTGAAAAGTCCCAGAAATGTGTGCATGTGGCACCTGGCTTCTTATCTCTTCACCCTAGAGATGGAACCAAGAATTAAAAAAAAAAACTAACTTAGGTAAGCTCTAGCATTGGTTGTACTACTGTAGCTGAGTGGCGGTTATTTATTTTTATAGATATATGCTTTGGGCAAATAACTGAGACATGAAAGGATTTAAAAATTTAAACATAGAAGAGACTTTAAAACTCATGGGGTCTAACCACCTTCATTTTATGAGTGAGGAAACATCAGCAAAGGGTGGCGAGGTTAGTTACAGGCTAATAGACCTAGAAGTAGAAGGGATCTCAGTCAACATCATCATCATCATCATCATCATTATCATCATAATGAACTGTGCCTGGCACTGTGCTAAGTGTTTCACAAATGGCATCGCCTTTGATCTCCCTAACACCTATGGGGGGGGTAGGTGCTACTGTAGTCCTTATTTTACATTTGAGGAAACTGAGGCAAATAGAGGTTGTGACTTATCCAAAGTCCCAGAGCTAGAAAGTGTTTGAAACAGGATTGGACATGAGCCCCAGGGCTTTATCCGTTGTGCCATCTAGCTGCCTCAACACTCTCAATTTTTCAACGAAGAAGCTGAGGTTGCAATCATGTTAAATGATGTAATTACCTAAGTTATAAGTATCAGAGATGATTTTAACTCATAGCCTCTGCTCCAAATCTACCAGTTTTTAGTACTGGACCAAATGAATATCTCTTGGATTTCACATTTGTTTTGGTCAGATTTCAAGGAAGGACCAAGCAGTTCTAGATTTCAACTTTTTCCATCCCTAGATACTCAGGGATTCCCCCATGCTTCCATTACAGTTTATGCGGATGTCCGCATTTTATTTTTAGGTACCCATGGTGACTGAATAATTTGTTTCCATGACTAGAATTGTAGAGAACATAGAAATATAGTAGTAAAAGAAATGAGAAAAAAAGGTGAATAGTTAAGTTCCAGCGCACCTCAGATTTCTAAAATGAGTTCCTCAGGAATTTTCTTTTTTCTTAAGTTCATTGTACATGTAGGGAGAACAAAGCAATTTGCAATGGTAAGAGGTTTTATAATGTTTTTGGATATGTTATTTCAGATTACTACTTTCTTTTGCACAAAAATTGTCCCCTGCTGGGTCTGATTTTTAAAATCAGGATTAGGAAACATTTTTTGTAATATTTAAATTCATAAATAAACAAATCGTTAACCTTGAATTACTTTCTTGGAGGGCCATGCACAAGACTTGTCACTGGTGGTCCCAGAGCAGCCCCCAATATTTTCATCACTCACTCAAATTGTGACATTAGGGTATCTGAGACAGAGAGTCAGTTATTAAAATAAGATAGTTATATAATGAGCCCCAAGGAAGTGACTTAAGATTGGAAACTTCAGCTAAGATGTTATTGGCTTCACTATTGTCTCTTGTGGCTGAGATGAAAATTTCAAGTCTCACTTATCAGAAGAGAAGATCATATCTATTAGTCTACTGCAGAATATTGGTGGGTTTCATTGGATTCCAAATCTTTTTAGTTCATAGACACTTGTCTTAGAAATCTCTTTTGGCATTAGTTAGCATTATTGGTCTATTGTTGTCATACAGGGGAGTCACCTGACAGGGCTGCTGGAGATCCAATCCCGACCTACAGAATGGATCTTCTCGTGTGAGAGGGTGATACAAGGACCTAAGAGGCAGTTGTGTTCTCTGACCTCCCCACTGAGAGACCGTTGCATTGTCTGACCTCTCTCTTCTTCCCTCTGCCTCAAATTTATCTCATTCCCAATCCGCAACATCTGTATTAGCAAAGGCTTCCCTACAACTCCTTCAGATGCCATGATTCATACCTGTGGGGGTTTTTGAAGAATTGACCTGCCCCTTAACAATCTATAATGTACTTAAACTATAATTTTCCCTTTCATTCTGGAAACAATCATTTATTGCATAGAAAATCTTATGTTTGAAGTTTTTGCAAGGGTCAGTGTTGAAAAATTATCCATGCATATGTTTTGTATATAAAAAGCTATAATAAAAAAATTAAAAAATAAATAAAATCTTGTTTTTTTTTCTTTCTCAGATTGAATGTTTCAGATTAATCTATCTCCCAAAAGGACTGTCATTCAAATAACACTGTGTGTGTTTTAATAATGAAGAATTGATGTGTGTGTGTGTGTGCGTGGGTGTGCGTGTGTATATATATACACACTTCTCTGTCCTCTAAGGCTAAATCAGTATGTAGGAATCTAATATAGTGAAGCCAAAACAAAAGATCTCTTTTCCGTATATAACAAAATGTTGGTGAACTATTTACATTTCAACTTCAATTTTGTTTTCAATAGTTATTGTATAGATACAGCCCTTAATCTATGTCCATGAACTTAAAAAAAATTCTTGGTAACTCTTTCTTTTTTCTTAATTTAGTTTTTATGTCTTCTGTTTTTTATAGCATCATATTTATCTGTGGTTTCCTCCCCATTCCATATAACACAAATAGTATTTTTTAAAGACAAAAAAAGAGGAAAAAATTAGCACAATTAATCATTACACTGAAAAAATCCAAAAACATGTGCAATGTGTAACACTTGTGGATCTCCTAATGCCACAAAAGGCTTTTTATTTCTTTTGAGAGTATATTGTAATTGTATTTCTACATTGTTTGGAGGGTGTCTTAGTAGACTGACTCCCAGATATAGTATGGATTTTGTAGTTATTTTAAATAAGACTTTTATTTTTTTTATGGGGTTTTGTTATTGCTATATAAAAATGTTGTGGGGCTGGGCAGCAGGGAGGAGTATTCCTTGAGCCTCACAGCCTAATTTATTAGCAAATTTTTTAGTTGTATATTTGCAGTTACCTCTCATCATTTCACCTTTCCAGTTCAAGTCTGTTGAAAATGAAGTTTTGATACTGCCAAAGCTCTTGGTTTTAGTTTTTTTTGAACAGGATTGATATCTCTGAATTTTTTTCCCTATTTTGATGAATAAAGACTAAGTTTATTGGTATTTGGGATACCATGTAAAGACTGAAGAGATGACAGTTTATTATTTTTATGAAAAATAATAAGAACATCTCAAAAATCATTCATTAGTGTTTCTTATTTGTATAAACCTTGAAACTTTATATAATTGTCATGACATCATTAATAAAATTAAAAATTATAATTGGGTGAGGATATTTTTGGAATGTATGATTAAAACCTAGGTTGTTACATTTCTCTAGATTTCTTAAATATCTCACTTCTGGTTATATGATTATTTTTATTAGCTATCTTTTGTTGATAGTATTTCTTTTATTTTACTAAGTCAACTTGTCTCCCAATATTGATTAATTGATTCATTCTAAAATTGATTATATGGATATTTTCTGTTTTTGGTAGTATTTATCAATTTCTTTTTTAAATTCAATTTTGTTTTATTTTTAGTTCCAAATTTGCTCCCCCTTGCACCCTTTCCTCTATCCTTTTCAATAGAATTTGTGGGTTTATCAGTTTAAAGAACTCTAGATAAAGACAATCATTTTATCTATGTAGACTGGTCCTTCTCTACAAATTATATTCCTATAAAATTGTCTGCTGAATGGCAAAGTTAAGAGTTTTAAGTAATTTGGCTCATGTCTTTATATACCTCATGGCAGTATTTGAACTGGTCTTATCAATTCTGAGGCCAGCCTCTCTGCCTACTGCAGACTATTTGGTCTTTTTCATGCATGTGTTTGTAAAAGAGGAAAAAAATTCCAGAATTAAATTTTTTAAACACTAGAGAGGTTGTTTTGGGGATATTTGTGTTTATCTAGTACTTTGCAAATCATAAAGCACTATGTAAATAAAATCTTTTAAATTTTCATTCTCTCCCTTGCCCTTCATATTGCTAATCATATTATTGGTACTGAGCTTAAGTGACTACTACACACTAGATATCTTGCTAAGCACTTACACAAATATTATTAGAAGTGAATGTTCTATGTCTATAGTATGAACTTCTACATTTCCTAACCCTTTCCTTCTGTAATATTTTCAAATGTCACATATTTTATGTTATATTTCATGAGCTGAGAATTACTCCTAGAAATTAGAATTAGTTGTTTTTTAAAAGAAGAGCAGCCACTTTGAAAGATATATATTTGACTAGGATAATCAAGCAAGAAGATAAAGAGGAATAAATAAAATAAAAAGAAAGTGGGCAAAGAGAGAGGTGCTCCTAGCAAGTTATGTATACATTTATCTGTTTATTTGAATTTATTGCTTTCACATATTCTAACCTTCTTGAGGATAGAGAAAATAATGTCTCCTTGCTTTTAATTCCCTAGATGCTTAGTCCAGGGCAGATTATTTACTTTTTGAATTATTATCCACTGAAAATACAGCTTTTAGCATGCTGTCCATTATTTCCTGTTTACTCTTCTCATGAGCTCTGCAGTCTGGTAGAGGATCTTTTAGATCAAATTATTCACAAACTTTGATGAACTAGAAACCAAAGTGAATAGAGCCCTCAACTAGTAAGAACAATTTTCCTCTACTTAGCTTTTTAGAAAACAAAAATACCCAAAATAATTTTTAATAAAAAAAGCCAAATAAGAATAATATGAAGTTTATAGACTATATAGAAGTTTATCTTCATAAAGTTGGTCACCAGATGAACCATTTATTTCAGCCACAGAAACTCATAAAAACCATTTCAAAAAGGTTGTGTTGATGAATAGAATATTGACATTAATTTTAGAGGTTTGAAGCTCTGTCGTCACTAATAAAGGAAAGTTGAGTATATGAATATATTTTGGAAAGATTTTTTTAATAGGTTAATTTCTCAATTTCTGGTCAATTCTAACAATCAGAAATTCAATTAATATGAATATTCCTATCTCTTTGTCTATAAAAGCCTAATTATAGTTTCATTTTGATAATGAAATATTTCATTATTGATACATTGCTCTCTTAACACCAGGCATATGAAACACAATTATGATAGACTCAAGACGGAAACCAAATTTGCTGTAAACTGTTCTACTGTGTAAGTCTGAGAGGTGATACTACTCACTTTTCCAGAATGTAGTATGGAGCCCAAAAGAGACACCATATATACATTGACTGAGAAACTGAACAACTTTCTATTTCTTGTGAGTCATCTCTTCATAGTTTTGCTTCATTTTTACAGTGCAAATTGCTGTGATCTCCTGAGAATGTCAGGCACACCCATATTCAAGTGAGGTAAAAAAAAAAAAATCCAAAACATTCCCAAGCCAACTCTGAATGAGTTTGGAAGGTGGTTTGGACCACCTTCCTCTTCCATGTGGATGTGGTTAAGAACAATAAAATTGATTATTCTACGTGAATATTAGATAATGTTGATTAAAGTCTCTTTTAATTTCTAAGAAAGAAAAGGAATAGGATCCTAAGAGTTAATTTCTCTAAAGTAAAAGATTACTTATATTTTTCTCTTTTTCCAAATGCTTTTCTATCCTAATGTCCTAGATTTGGAGTGTGGATAATGTACGAAATATTGAGACAACGATTGCATGGTGTTTTTTTTTTTTTTGTTTTTGTTTTTTTGTTTTTAAGAAAACTCAGATGTGCATTCTTTAATCCTGTTTTTTCTCCATATTCCTTTGGAAAAGAAAGGATAAGTATTAGTCATTATCTGTTATTATTACTTTTAGATGAATATAATCCAGGTTTACAGACTCCTAGTGCCAATATAATTTACAATATAATCATACTGCCTTCATGTACATATGTACAAGTAGAGGTACAAGAAGAGAGATGAAAATTGCACTCTGGGGTGTTTAAAACATGGGAAATGAAATTTTTTTTGGATACTACCTCTCATTACTCACAGTGTACTAACAAAAGCTTGCCAGGTTGGGGACATAGGCTTTTATATTCAAGTCTAAAAAGCAAATCCTCAAATGACCCTGGATGTTGTGCTGACAGTTTCTTGAAGGAAACTTATTTAAAACTAGTATGGAATTAGTTGTGATGTAAGATCTCCCATGTCTTAAGCCATGGGTTTCCTAAATATGAACTTATGGAAATATTTGTATTCAAAATGTTCTATTTCTGGATTTTTTATAAATTAGAGAATATTTTGTTTTGGGGCTTAATTTCTAAAAGTGTATCTATTGTCACTCCCTGATCCTGTTTTCTGTATAAATATATATCTGCTTCCCTAAAGAATTAAGTCAAAATGATCAAAATGATAGGGATATATTTCATAGATATATGGAACCCACAAGTAAGGAAACTCTTTTCTACCAATGTAGGCTGATTTCTTCAATATTTAAACTCATAGAGTTGTCTATAACTCTGAAAGATTAAATAACTTAGATGGGAACTTAACAGTCAGTATTTATCAGAGGCATGCCCTTAACTGATTCTTTTCTGACTTCAAGATAGCTCGATATCCATTATACCATACTCTCTATAAAAACAGTTTAGTTATATAAGTCCATAAAAAAGCCATCTCCATTTTTAGCCTATTCAGTAATTGATCGATAGGGGGATGACTCTAGGATCAGTAAGATTTAGACAGATCCAAGGAATTCCTGTTTCTTATTTGCAATAAACCTTCATTAACTAGAATCTAACTAAGGGACTCAACTAATTTATTTTCCCTGTATGCCCTGTACTTCTCTTACTCCCTCGATTTTTTTTCCCCTTAGGAGTCTCACCAAAAAAAGTGTTTACTAGTATTTGGCTTAAAACAAACTAATTGGGGCAGCTAGGTAGCACAGTGGATAGATAGAGCACCAGCCCTGAAGTCCGGAGGGCCCGAGTTGAAATCTGGCCTCAGACAGCTGTGTGCCCTGGGCAAGTCACTTAACCCCAATTGCCTCAGCAAAAAAACCAAAAACAAAACCCTAATCCATGGGATATTCTGTGATCAATAGAGATTTGGTGTAATCTATTATACCTTTTATTTTTCTTTTATATCTTTATTAATATTATTGTGAGGTAATATTTCTAAGCAAAAAAAAATGACAACTATCAGATATTATATCTGTGATCATCAGAGAATTAAGAAAACATTCAATATACTGTATTTATTAAGACTGTTGAAGACCATTAAAGGGAAAATGAATATGAAGTATTATACTATGACATGTTAAAAAATGAGCTGTACAGGAAAAGCTGGATAAAAGTCATTGGAGAAATGTATGACTAGGGGCAAAAAGATATCCTAGTTAAGTAGCAAAAGCAGATGCTATCTGATGATGAAATTCACAGTAGCAGGAAAATTTGAGGAATGTTCCCCAGTTTGTTGGGTGAAATAGCTATAGTGAATGTTCAAGAAGACACAGATCTGAGCTGCACAAGATGGTCAAAAATAGATGGGTTTCAACCTATTCGATTGTAGGGGTTTCCCACATAAATAAGATTAGAGATCTTTTGGAGCATGGTGTAGTTAAATGGATAGAATTGCTGAAACTCTACCAAAATTAACTGAATATAAACAATCTAGCAATGAAGTTCTTTTACCAAGAAAGCTAACTTAATATATCATGTATTTGCATGAGATAAAAGAAATAATTCTTCCATTTTTTGCTTAGGCTCTTATGAAAATATATTTTAAAAGATTTGTGATAAAATTTCTGAATCCTCTGTGAGAGTAACAGAGGACAGAAAAAAGAACTTATTGGAAAGAATAGTAAAGTTGTAGTTATTGGATAACTTGAACAGTTTAATTGTTTATTATGAGGATGACCAGCTATTCCTTTTTCATCGAAGTTAGTCAACTGGCTTTTTAATTTTTAAAGTAAGATTTATATTAGACATAAGAAGTAACTTTTGGATCTAAGAATATTAAATAGTGAAATAGTTTTTAATAGTTTCAGATAAGAGTTATATTTAATGTAGATGAGACAATAAAGTGCTAATGAAATTGGGAGAAAGGTGCCAAAGTGGCCATTTTTATCTAACACAGACCTGCATCCACAGTGATAATAAAAATTGTACAATCAGTGCAGAGTTTATCGTGTGGGGGCATGGAGAATTCTCAGTATTTCCAACTCTCCTCAACCTTTTAGAAAACGCATTCTGACTTCTGAGTTGGTACTGGGCAGTTCCTCTTAGCAGGGAGAGAACAAAAGAAGAGCAGAGGAACTTTGTTGACGTAAGGACATTCCCTTCCCCCACACCTAGTTTTAGGAAGCTGAAGAGAAGACAGTCTTTGCTATTGCCGTGGCGAGTATTAAGCACTGAGGATCTTTTGTCACCTGGCTCACGAACATGTTCACAATTCTTCCCCTCATTCTTACTCTCAGACTTGTTAATCACAGGCAGAAGAGGTGAACAGCAGCATTGGACCATTGATCCATGGCCAGGTGCTCATTAGAGAGCACTTGGCATTAGCTCATGCTAGATAGCCAACAGCAACAACTGGAAACAACTGGAGCAAATCCCAACAACTGGAAAGTTTGAGTTGGAGAATAACAGTAAACAAATTAGAGATATGAGGAATTTACCAGTGGATTTAAGGGGTGAAATGGGGAGAAAGGGAAAAGGAAACCAAACTATGTTTCTACTCATGTTTTTAAACCAGTTCGAAGTTAACAGAACTGCTAGGTGTTTGAAATAAGTTGACCTATTGGATTCCAGTTTTACTTAGAACTTTCAAAATATGGGGGCAGCTAGGAAGCGAAGTGGATAGAGCACCAGCCCTGAAGTCAGGAGGACCTGAGTTCAAATTTAGTCTCAGACACTTAACACTTCCTGGCCATGTGACCCTGGGCAAGTCACTTAACCCCAATTGCCTCAAGGAAAAAAAGAAATTTCAAAATGTGACCTCAATAAACCATAAGCAATATAATAAATACTTTTATATACATTATTATTAATTGAGATAGGAAAAATGTAGAAGAAGCCTAAGGTCTTGAGCTCAAGATTTATTAGCTAGATGGAACAGAAGCTGACTTAAATAGTTGCACCCAAGACTATACATTGTTTATGATATTAAAGAACGCATATGCTATTATTTATGTCTTAATATCTTTTAAAACAGCCAGAATGTTTTGAGCAGGAAAATTGGCTAACTTTTAAAATCTAATTTGAAAACTTCAATTAAGTTAAGCTATTTAATTAATTAAAAATGCTATGTAAATATTGAAGATTTTTATAATTTAATGGGCAAACTGCTTTACCATTGAATCCTAATTAAATATTGAACCACTTCAACTAAGTATCTTCCACACAAAGAATACTGAATAAGAAAATGTCCAGGTAGTTTCCTGAAAAACTCTCATTAGTATGACTAGCTTGTCAGTTTATAAGTTGCAAGGATTGGTGCCATATGTAGTATCTGTGCTTTATTCCTAGTCATCAGAGCTGGGATATACTAAGATTCAGCTACAGCATGGGATATTAAAGTTATTTTAGTATTGATCTGTTTAATATGAAACTTTAATGTTAGCCTAGAATAGGTCATAGATCCTCCTTTTTCTAGCCAAAGGCTATATAGGTATATGGGTGTTCATGGGGATATAGCAGGAAGAGGCAAAAATAAATGATAATACTATTCCGTGTGATAAAATGGTTAGGAAAATGAAGTGACCCAGTTTGAATTGGCATTTGGGTCATGTACCATAGGGATTTTCTCTGTTGGGATTGAACAGTAGCAGAAAGCTTATACTCAAATGCCTAGATAAACCTCAATAAAATAATGTGTTTAGTTTCAATATTTTTAAAGGAGAGAATTTTGTAGAAATGCAAAAGTGCATTCTTCATAGTGCTTCATATGTTTCTAGTTACATATCTTAGAGATCACCTGGACTTGAGTAATAACTGTACACTTGTGGAATTTAATGGAAAGATGCTATTGTCAGGTGTAATCCCATCACAAATACCACAACTTTTTATTGAAAAGTTTGCTATTAATAATTTCTTTAAAAATATGCATTTTAATATAATTCAATATAACTGTACCCCTGTATCACCTGTAAAGGTACAAGTACATTTTATTTTTATTATTATCCTCTCATTCTCAGCATTTTTGAAGGTGTTCAACATGGTCCTAGTTGATAAATTGCTATCCTGCTCTTTCTTATTCATTTATATTTAACATGTTATTGTAGTAAATATTCATAAGAATGTATGATCTCATCAATTTAGATGTTTCCTCTCATGATCCAGTTTACAGATCATCCATGCATGTCTATCTTGGGAACCTTTCCTTTGTATCCTTCAGGGAAGAGGAGATCTATAAATATAAAGTCCTTTATCTTTTGGTTCTTTGACTCTCTTTACAACTTGGCCCCATCCTATCTTTATAATCTTACTGTATTTTAGACCTCTTTCTGTGCTCTATGGGTACAAACAAATTAACCTTCTTGCTATTCCCCATATACTCTACTTCACTCCATTTCTTATCCACAGATCTTTATACTGAATCCCTGATACCCCAGTCTCTTGGAATCTCTGTTTTCCTTCAAGAGTCATCTGCCGGAAGCCATTTCTTTTTCCACTATCTGATGCCTTCTCCCTTCCCATTCTGTGTATTAGCTTTGTTTAGATTTAATGTCTGTGTTTATATATTTATGTTATCTCTCCCATTAGAAGGTAAGCTCCTTGAAGGCAGGGACTATTTTACCATTTAATATTTAATTGACTTATTATATACTTTTTTGAAACATTTAATCTTTTGGCCTTTGACTTACTTGGGAGATGTGTCCAGAAAAGATATTTTTGGGTTAAAGGATTTAAACATTTTAGTCATCTTTCTTAAATAATTCTAGATTTTCCATAAATTAGACCAATTCATATCTTGTAATAAATTTCCTTTTTCATGTCCCCTCCCACACTGAATTTCTAAATTGTCATCTTTGACATTTTGAGGGGAGTAAGGATGACTTTTCAGAGCTGTTTTAATTCATGTTCTTTTTATTAATCATTTGGGACATGATTTCATATGAGTATTGATATTTTGCCATTCTTTTAAAATTGTTTATATATTTTGATAATTTTCATTGGGGGAGGCCTCTTGTTAGTTGCTTGTTTATTGTATATCAGATTTTTATCAAGTATAAGTGATGTAAAGAATTTTCCCAAAGCTTTTTTTCTTATTCTATTTGCAATGATTTTGTTATTTCATTTTTATTTATGTAGATAAATGGGATGTTTTTCTTTCATGATCATTTCTCTCCTTTATTTGATTAAGAATTCTTGTCCTATCCATAGTTCTGTGAAATTTATCCTCTTTCACCACTATCGTTATCTTCTTTTTAATGATATGATCTTTTATATTTAGGTTGCATAGCTATTTCATACTTATTGTGGTATATGATTTAATATACTGGTCTAAATAAAATTTCTGCTGAATTGATTTCCTGTTTTCCTTAGCAGTTTTTTTGTGAAATAAAGAATCCTTCTCCTAGTAATTTATGTTCTTGGGTTTACTAAACAGGGAATTACTGTTTTGGTCCTTGCTTTGTTATCATTTTAATAAAATTTTCATTGTTCAGCCATAAAATTTGTGCTTCCTTGTCTTCCTTTATTTCTTTAGAAGTTTAAAAGTTGTATTTACATAGATGGGTAGATACAGATCTCTCTATATATTTATATAAATAAAAATATTTATTTATTATATGTACATGTCTGTATATGCATATCGATATATTTTCTTATATTTTTGGCATTTCCTTGTATGTTTTGATGATTTAATCTTATGACATTTTTCACATTTTTAGTTTTAATAAAATCATTAGTTTCTGGGTTTTGTTAATACTGTGTAAAAATTTGATGATTCTAAAGATAGTGATAATTTTATTTCTTTTCTGTTAACTTTATATCTTTGATTTTTTTTTAAATTTTTGATCTTATTGTCATAGCTAGCAGTGATAGGATGACAAATAATATCAGAGAGGTAGGATTTTTGCTTTACTCTTATTTATATAGGGAAAGATTCCACTATTGCTTCATTGTATATAAAGAATGTACAGTTATCCCTTCCACATTGCATGGATTAGAGGTGGGATGCCCCCTATGATCTAGAAAATCTGCGTGACTCTCCTTTTCTAGCAGAGAAGCAATCTGAATTATTATGATATTAAAAGATAAAACATATTGTATTCTACAATATTCTACATTTATTTTATGCATTTGAGTTTTTAGTGTCATTTGTTGTCCTTGATGTGTCATCTGTGTCTTCCACAAAACTCCCATTTATTATCTTAAGCCAACCCATGACATATCAAAACTGTAGTGGGAGAAGTCATGATGTGGAAGATATGACTGCATGTTGTTTTGCATTAGTGATTTAAAAAAATCTTATTGCAGCATATTTATAATTTTAATCCATTCTAATGATAACATTAACACACTTTTACTCCTTCCTGGAAGGTGAGACTGCTAATTTTGTGGATTCTGAGAATAATCCTGATCACTTGCAGGAAAAATAGAACCAGCCTTAGATAATAGGTTTAGTGTATTAAAAAATGGGCTCAATAACTTTTTCCTTCCTTCCTTCCTTCCTTCTTTCCCCCTCTAAATTCTTCTCTCTCTCTCTCCCTCTTTGCCTCCCTCCCTCCTTTTTCCTTCCCTCTGACCTGTTTCTCCCTTATTCCCTCCTTTTCTCTCCCTTTTCTGCTCTCCTTTTTTTTCCTTTCTCCTTCCCCTCCTTTCTCTTCAATCTTTCTCTGCTTTCCATCCTTCTTTACTTCCTTTCTCCCTTTTATAATTCCTCATTTCTAACCTCTTACATTTTCATCTCTTCATTTGGAAAAAATAAGAAAGGAAAACAAAGCCTTCTTAACAAAGTATCTAAAAACATATGTCTTAGTTGATAAACATTTGTAAAGTGACTTTTTATTTAGCCATTTTATCAAGTGTTGTGTATTGTTCTTAGTGTTGGGAATACAAAGAAAGGCAAAAGACAGTTCATAAAGAGATTGTAATCTATTGTGGAAAGAAAACATACAAAAAGAAAAAGAAAAGGAGAATGGGTATGGGGAGCATGAGGGAGAAGTTCGAAGAGTGCAGCTAAGCAGAAAATGATGATTGCATGCTTCATTATCAGTCCTTTGGCATAATAGTTGGTCATTGCATTGATTACAATTCTCAAGTATTTTAAAGTTGTTTTCTTTATAATGTAGCTCTTATATAAATTATTCTTCTGGTTCTGTTCCCTTTACTGCATATCAATTCAAATAATTGTTCTCAAGTCACTTTGAAAACCATCTATTTTATAATTTCTTATGTGTAAAAATATTTAATTACATTTAATACCATATTTAATTTAGCTTTCCTTCAGTAGATAGGTGCCTTCTTAGACTCCTTTTCTTTTCTGTAACAAAAAGCTGCTATAAATATATATTTTTAACACATGTGTTACATTCCTCTCTCTTAGATTTCTTTGGGGTCTAGGCCTGTTAGGAGTATTGCTAAGTCAAAGCCTTTAACATAGTCTAGTACCATTTTGGGCATGGTTCCCAAATTGCTTTCCAGAAAAGCTCAACCAAGTCACAACTCCAACAGCACATTATTGTGTGTATTGCCACACTTCTAACTGTTTTCCTTTTTTTTTTTTTTTTTTTTTTTTAATCCTGGCCAATCTGATGGGTCTGATATGAAATGTCAAAGCTCATTTACTTTATATTTATGTAATTGTACCAAAATTACACTAAATCATCAGATTTGGAGAATTTCTTTTCATGTGTATTGATAGCTTGAATTTATTTCTTTGAAAATTGCTTATTTCTTATCTTTTGATAATTTGTTAATTGGGGAATGGTTTTGTTCTTATAAATTTGTAGCACAGAAACTTATATTTCCTCTCCTCAAAGTTTTGAGTTTTCCTTTTGGCCTTCTAATTTTGATTGCATTCATTTTATTTGTACGCAAAATTTCAATTTTGTGTAATAAAATTTGTTAGATCTTTTAATCTTTTCCTTCTTTGGTCATTGACTCTTAATATCCATAAACCTGAAATATATTTTCTTTCTTGCATTTCTAATTTCTCTATGACATAACTAAGTCATGTATACATGCAAAATTTAATTTGTTATGTCATATGAGATGTTTGTCTTCACTTAATTTCTTCTAGACTGCTTTCTAATTTTCTTAGCAGTTTTTGTCCAATAATGAGCTTATTCCAGTAGCTTAAATCTTTGTGTATATCAAACATGGTATCACATGTTCATTTGTTTCTGTATGTTGTGTATTTAATGTATTTCACTGACTGATCTCTTTTTATTTATTTTCTAGTAGCAAATGATTTTGATGATTATACTTCGTATTATAGTTTGAGATTGGGTACTGCTAAATTCTTCTTATCATCTTTTTCCATTAGATAGTATTACTTATACATTATTATTATAATTTTTAAAAATTTTTTGCTGAGGCAATTAGGGTTAAGTGACTTACTCAGGGTCACACAGCTAAGTTTCTGAGACCAAATTTGAACTCAGGTCCTCCTGACTTCAGGGTTGGTGCTGCTCTACCCACTGTGCCACCTAGCTGCCCCACTTATACATTATTTTTCACAAATCTATATACTCTGTAGTTTCTATCTTTTCCTCCTGGATTTTGTTGGTAATATATAGAAATACTAATTATTTAGGTGAAATTTTATATTCAGCAACCTCTGTTCAAGTTATTATTTCAGTTAATTTTGCTTGATACTTCAAATAGTGTCAACTCAAATAGAAAAGGGATCCTTGGAGTTACAGAGATTTAGAAAACCACAAATTAACATTATCTAAAGCATTTTTATTTATTTTCTTAAAACATTCCCAATTATAGCCCACTATTAAGTTTTATGAGCCCACCATTTGACACTTTTGCTTTTAAACCATCATATTATCTAAAAGAAGCAATTATTTTATTTCCTTTTTTTGCCTTTGTTTATTCTCTTGATTACATTTTCTTATCTTTCTTTGATAGCTAACATTTTCTGACATTTTCTTAAATAATAAATTGCTTATTTCTGGCCTTACTGAAAAGGTCTTTTACTTTTTTATGTAAGTTAATATGTGCCACATTAAAGAAAATCAATTTATTCTTAGGAGTTTTAGTGCTTTTAGAAAAAATGGGTGTTGGATTTTGTCAAAAGCTTTTTCAGGATCTATTGTTATATTCATAGGATTAATTTTTTTTTAATAATGTGGTTTCTTTTGTTTATAGTTCTTCTAATATTTTTTCTAATATTGAACCTTTCCTAAATTCCTGGTATCCAAATATATTCATACTGTATACTTTTTTTAAATATGCTTTTGTAGCCTATTTGCTAATGTATTATTTAATTTTTTTGGTCAGTATTAGAAAGGAATATTAGATGTCTTTCTCTACTTTTGCTCTTCCCAGTTTATTTATCAGGACCATATTTGCAATACAGAAAGTTCAGAAGCATCCCTTCTTTTACTATTTTTCTAAATAGTTTTTGCATATAATAATGTTGGAATTGTTCTTTGAAAATCTGATAAATTATATTTAAAAATCTATCTGATCTTTGAATTTTATTTTTCTTTAGTAGTTCACTTACAGCTTGTTCGTTATCTTTTTTTTAGTGATACTAAGTTGTTAAAATAATCTTCTTTTGTTCATCAGAGTATTTTATATTTTGTAAATATTCATCCATTTTCTCTTAGTTATCAAATTTCTTAGCATATAATTGTAGAAAATATATTCTGATAATTACTTTTGTTTCCACTTTTGCTGTTCTGAATCTCCTTTTTTATTTTTGAGAAGAACAATTTTGTTTTCTTCTATCTCTATCTCTGTCTCTTTCTGTTTCTCATTTATTAAAAAAAAAACTTCCTTGTTTGTTTGCTTGTTTTTTTTTTTTTTTTTAGCAATTCACCATTTTGATGGATATTTTTCTTGCTTTCAACTTTTGTTAATTTCTTGCTTTGATTTTAGAATTTCTATTTTGACGTTTAATTGGGAGATTTTGATTTTTTTTTTAGATTTTTTTTTTTAGTTTTACTCAATTCATTTATTTGTTCTATTCCTCTTTTGTTGAAAGCATTTAGAAAGGTAAATATTCTCTTTAATTATTGCTTTAGTTACATCTCATAAATTTTTGTATGGAGTCTTATGGTTTTTTTTTATTTTTTAAAATGAAACTTTCTACTGTTTCTGTGATTTGTTCTTTAACCCACTAATCCTTGTTATTGTTATTTATTCACCAATTGTAATTTAATTCTTCCTTCAGAGTCCCTTTATTTAATAAAATTCATCGCAGATAACAAAGATTGTATTATTTGTTTTTCTGGATTTGTGAGATTTTTATGAATTTCCAGGAACCCATTTTTTTTATAACTTTTTATTGACAGAACAAATGCATGGGTAATTTTTACAACATTGTCTCTTGCACTCATTTCTGTTCTGACTCTTCCCTTCCTTCCCTCCACCCTCCTCCCCTAGACAGTCTTATACATGTTAAATATGTTACAGTATATCCTAGATACAATATATGTGTGCAGAACCAAACAGTTCTCTTGTTACACAAGAAGATAAAAATAACCTGGGAAGAAAAACAAAAATGCAAGTAGTTCACATTCATTTCCCAGTGTTCCTTCTCTGGGTGTAGCTGATTCTATTCATCATTGAGCAATTGGAAGATCTTCTCTTAGATCTTCTCTTTGTCAAAAGTATCCACTTCCATCAGAATACATCCTCATATAGTATTGTTGTTGAAGTGTATAATGATCTCCTGATTCTGCTCATTTCACTCAGCATTAGTTCATGTAAGTCTTTCCAAGCCTCTCTGTATTCATCCTGCTGGTCATTTCTTACAGAACAATAATACTCCATAGCATTCATATACCACAGTTTACCTAACTATTCTCCAATTGATGGGCATCCATTCATTTTCCAGTTTCTAACCACTACAGAAAGGGCTGCCACAAACATTTTGGCACATACAGGTCCCTTTCCCTTCTTTAGTATCTCTTTGGGATTATATCCAGTAGTAACACTGCTGGATCAAAGGGTATGCACAGTTTGATAACTTTTTGGGCATAATTCCAGATTGCTCTTCAGAATGGTTGGATTCATTCACAACTCCACCAACAATGCATCAGTGTCCCAGTTTTCCTGCATCCCTTCCAACATTCATCATTATTTTTTCCTGTCATCTTAGCCAATCTGACAGGTGTATAGTGGTATCTCAGAGTTGTCTTAATTTGCATTTCTCTGATCAATAGTGATTTGGAATATCCTTTCATATGAGTAAAAATAGTTTTAATTTCATCTTCTGAAAATTGTTCATATCTTTTGACCATTTATCAATTGGAGAATGGCTTCATTTCTTATAAATTAGAGTCAATTCTCTACATATTTTGGAAATGAGGCCTTTATCAGAACCTTTAACTGTAAAAATGTTTTCCCGGTTTGTTGCTTCCCTTCTAATCTTGTTTGCATTAGTTTTGTTTGTACAAAGGCTTTTTAATTTGATATAATCAAAATTTTCTATTTTGTGATCAATAGTGATCTCTAGTTCTTCTTTGGTCACAAATTTCTTCCTTCTCCACAAGGCCGAGAAGTAAACTATCCTATGTTCCTCTGATTTATTTATAATCTCATTCTTTATGCCTGAATCATGCATGGACCCATTTTGGTGTATGGTGTTAAGTGTGGGTATATGCCTAATTTCTGCTATACTAATTTCCAGTTTTCCTAGCAGTTTTTGTCAAATAGTGAATTTTTATCCCAAAAGTTGGGATCTTTGGGTTTGTCAAACACTAGATTGCTATAGTTATTGATTATTTTGCAGGAAGTCATTTTTATAACTGCAATTACCCCAGTGTAAATACTTAATGCTATTGCAATAGTCTGATGATTGATACCTCTCCCTATCTCTCTTCTCATTCCTGTTTACCTTTTAGTCAGTTGCCAGATTGATCTGCCTAAAGCACATGTCTGACAATAACATAAGTCAATAAATTCCAATAAATTATGATCTCTGATTACATATATAAAGACCTCTGTTTGGCATCTAAAATCCTTCAGAATCTGTCACTCTCCTTACTTTCCAGTTTTATTGCACCATATTCTTTCTCCAACTTCTCTTTCTCTCTATCATCCTCTGAATTCAGAAATAATAGTCTTAATGTTGTTCCTTGCATTAAGACATTCCACCTTCTGATTCTGGGCCTAGTCACCCACTATCCTCCATGCTTGGAATTCTTTCCTTTTTTAACCTCCATTTTCTGGCTTCTCCGACTTTTGTCAAAAACCAGTTAAAATGTCATTTTCTACAAGAAACCTTACCCAGCATCCCTAGTTAATGCCTCCATTTTGAGATTATCTAATTTATTCTATATATTTTTGTTTGTACATGGTTGTTTGTATGTAGTTTCTTCCATTAGATTGTAAGCTTCTCAAGAGAAGGGACCACTTTTTTTTTTTTCTCTATGTATCCCTAGTGGTTAACACAGTGTCTTACACATAGTAGATGCTTAATAAATGCATTTTTTAAAAAACCGACTCACTTTGTTTCCTAAAAATGTATTTATTATATAGTGTGGTGAGAAACAAGGAGACCAGCCCAAATTATTCTAAATCATGTAGATATTTTAAATATTTTATAAAATCTTTGAGACCTTCCTATAATGGTTCACCTTTTTGGTTCATCATTATAGATGACCTGTGTGGCAGGTAACTGTATAAAATCCTCCCTAGTGTTAGTGGATATTCCTGTAACAGAACTATATAAGGAACTTTTCCCCTATGAAGGTGGAATGTGTATATAGTTATATGGTTATTCCTACTGAAGCTCTTTTTAGCAGTATAGGTACCCTGGTATGTTGTGTGTGCTTGTGTTTAAGTACCTAGATAAATCTTAATGTAAAACAATAAAGAAGTGACATATTTATTTGAAAACAATTTTTGGTAGAAATACATTTGTATTTCATACATTTGAATATTTCTAGTTTTATAGCTATGTGTCTTGGCAGTTCCATTGATTTAGAAACTTTGTTCATGTGTTTGATTTATTTCCAAGAAGATGTCATTTGCAGTAATTTTTCCTTAAAAACACCATAAAATATTTTTAAATTAAAGACTGTGCATGAGAGAATATTTTAGCTTGTTTTTTTAAAAGCATTTAGTTTAGTGGTGATTATATGCAGTTACTTTAGATTTACAGTGGTTTTTCAGAGATTAGAAACTATAAGCAAACAGATAAGAGATTGAGGAATGAATGAATGAAATAGCATTTCTTAGAGATTTACTATTTAGAAACCATTGGGGGTACTAATAAAAAAAAGTGAGTTTGTTCCTCATCTTGGTTTGCTCACTACAGGAGATAATACATGTAGGTTTTAGCTATAAGTTAGACTTAAAGGTTCAGTGGTCCTTAGAATTCAAGAGCAGAGTAAGGTAGTATACTTTATATCTTTCTTAATGTCATTTCCATTGATTACATATCCATCTTTGAGGTTGAACCATTGGGTAGCAAGAATTTTGGTGGCAAAAACATTGTTTTCTTGATCTTCTGTCATGTAGCTGATGAAGACATAAGGGCTATATTAGCATCTGCAATATCCTTTTCTGGGTCATGTCTTTGCAAAATTTCATTCTCTGAATAGTGGCTACAGGGTAATTTAGCTAGAAGTAATATTCAGATTTGGGGGGCAATGCT
This sequence comes from Sarcophilus harrisii, assembly GCF_902635505.1. Lineage (NCBI taxonomy): Eukaryota > Metazoa > Chordata > Mammalia > Dasyuromorphia > Dasyuridae > Sarcophilus > Sarcophilus harrisii. Next base: position 172,400,770 of record NC_045426.1, on the reverse strand, counting down.
TCTCCCAAGACTCTTAGGTGTATCTGCCTCTCAACCCAGTCAGTGGTTGGGACAAACTTCTCCAAAAAAGTTGCACTCTTGGATGAAATGCTTATGTTTTACCTTAATCTAATTATATTAATGCATTTTTCCTAGATATTCTCTCCCATCTGAGCTAAGTATTCATTTTGATTTTCATTTTGGGTTATTCCATGAAAAGCATAGTACTACCAGTTAAAGGTTGAAGAACAGATTGCTTCCTTTTCTGTCTTACTTACTCCATGGTTTCCTGACCACAAGTCATGAAAGGAAAAGAGATTGTGGTAGCCATAGCAGATGTCACAAGACTTTTGAAATATATCTTGTAGAGACTTAGTTATTTCCATGTTCTCTCCTTAATTAGATTCTATGCTTCTTAAGGGCAGGAACTATGTTTTTGCCCATTTTGTCCTCATTGATTCGCATAGTACATGGCACATATTAAGGACTTTATTAAATGCTTCTTGACTGATGCAGGGAAAGATAGAGATAGTTGATAGTGTTGGGACAGTTGGAAATCCAAAGCCTATCTTAAAGTTTAGGCAAAACTGCCATTTTTTCAGGCAAAATTGCAAAAATCTGATGGTTTAAATAACATGAATACTATGGCTGTCCAATAAAAATTCTTAAGTACTTTCATCAAAGTGGATATTTCCTCTTTTAATACAGATCGAGAGCAAAGAGTCCTTTCATGTTTGTGCATATTGTGTACTTTTTGTCCATATGCTTTCATAAATCTACCACAAGTGATCTCTGCAATATGCAGGGACCCTTGTCTAACTTAAAAAAAAATTGAATACCATGGAGCAAGTATGCTATCAGCTTCTACTACATGACAAATACAACCTTTGTTCCTTTAGCATTCTTTATATTTTGCCTTGTATGTAATTCTTCATTAGTGATTATTTGCAAGCTTTGCAAGCCCTCAATACACATCTTTCTACTGCCATTATATATAATCTTTAATTTTAGGTTTTTGGTGACTGACTTGCAGTCATTAAGTACCACCAAAAGAATAGTTTTGTTATAAATAAAAATGTTACAAAGATGGACCTTTGTTTGAGGAACAAGCTTGGGGTCATTAAAAGAATTAAGGCAGTCTTCTCTATTTCAATTCTGATCCCCGCTCATTGTCAACCACATGTCTATCTAGAATATTTGTACCCATAGACTAGTCTTGTGGGAATTAGTGATTGAACGATAAGTATTTTAAATCTATTTGTTTTCTTCTAAGGTTAGGCTAAACTCTTGAGTAGTTGAAGGAACTGAGTCTATTGAGCTTGGAGAAGAAAACCCTTGTAAGAATGTGATAACTTTCTTCAAAAATGTGAAAGGATATTATGGTACTATGCATTTATTCTGCTTGATTCCAGAAAGTAGAATAAGGAACAATGGTCAGATGTTGGAAAGAGGTAAATTAGATTTGACATAAGGACAAACTTACTAACATTTGAACTATCCAAAAGTTGAAAAGCTAATGTATTTCTCCTTACCAGTAGTTATCAAGCAGAGGTTGGAGAACTAACATGTTGATTATGTTGGAGAAAAGATTCTTTCCTGTTAGGATTGGACTAAATAGCCACATACATTTCCAATTCTGAAATTTTTGTTTCTGTTGTTTCTGTTGTCATAAATATCATCTATCAGGCTCTGCAATATTCTAGGGCTTTTTTCAATCAGCATAAATCCTTCTACGTACAAACAGGAAGATTTCACTATTTATGGAGAATACTTCTTCCATTTAGACTTCTTGAGGGTAGCAGACATGTTTGGCAAGCATACTTGTCCCCAGTTTATGCATCACTCAATATTAATAATCAGTGAGTTGCTAAACAAAGTTATCTACATTGTTTCATCTTAGAATCTTGTATGATTCTGTCATGCATGAGAAATACTTTGTTTGGAAGGAAGCTTTTGTTGGGCATTTAACTCTACTAAATTATGCTTTGTATTGTCAGGAAAAAATAAGCATAGAGGAATACCTGTATCTTCCATACTTTTCAATTATTGTGTGAATAAAAGATGTTATTCATTGTATATATAATTCATGAAAGTGTATTTCTTCCCTTTTCAAACTTTTGGCAAGAGTACTTTCGATAGATTTGTAGATAATCCTCAAAGATTAATATAAATAGGAAGGTAGGGAATAAATATAGTTCAATAGTGATTGATGTTTGGTCAGTCATATTTTGCTTATAATGAGATCTGAAAATAATTCTAAATGTTTGATTTTTTTCCTTTGTTTCACATGTCTTTAAAATTAACCCTCAAATAATTCATTCTAAAATGGGTTTTTTCTTTGTGGCTAGGGGGCGATTTTTATTGATCTGCTACAACTACCCTCCTCATCCTTGTATCATTAGGAACTTTTCCAATACATTTTCATCTTATTATCATTTTTACTTCCTCATGAAGAAGATGTGACTGTGATATTAAGCTGAAATGTAGTGTCTTCATTGTAGTTGATGGAGAGCGCTATTATAAACATCTATAAAGATCTTTTAATTTTTGATTTTTTCATTGCCTTCCTAATTTTTATCTTTAAAATATCCTCATGATGATCTAAATTCTTTGGGTATTACCAAGATTTCTGTTTATTTGTTTTACTTTCCACAGCTTCCTGCTATTTTATAAAGCAGTGTTGCTTATAATCTTTTGCTAGACTCCATAAACTTTTACAAATGAATTTCTATTTTGAATCAGTGTTCCCCTTGGCTGCCAAATCTTGCCAAGGAGATAAAGTGTTTGACTGTATGTATTTCTTTGGTCTCTTGGTGAGTATTCATTTATATCATTTAAATTTCTTTTGGAAATGGTAGTAACTGCTATGTCAGTAGCTATTTTTAAATTTCACTTCTTATTTTCAGCATTAATATTTTGTTTAAATAGGGCAGAATGAAGTTGTTTCAGTTATATACTTTCTCTTATAATCTTCATTTATTTATTTGTTTATTTTGATTACTAGATCTTTTTGCCTAGACTGTAAAAGCAGTGGTCACTCATAAGCGCAGTCTGACTACTAATATTCAATTGTAGAGAACAAAATATAGTTGAATTGGCTAACAATAAGTTGAAGATTGTGGAAAGAAGAAAATGAAGCCAAATTTAGTATTATGGACTAAGATAGAGAAGTTGATTTGAGGGAGAATATATTTAGGAAAGAGTAAGGCAGAGGGAGACTTTGAAGGCTTAATGATATGCCGCTTAGTGTATGGTAGTTGCTTAACAAATGTATATTGAATTGAATTGAATGGAATGGAAGGAAAGAAGATTATGATCAGAGACTGGAATTTGAGTTAAAGATGATGGAAATAGCAAATGTCTAGATAATGATGAAATTGAAGGGTATAACCATCCTAATATGTAGAAGAGGTAGAGTAATAGTTTAAGTCATAGTGCTTATGATGAGTCATGATGAGTTAGGAATCTAGGATGTTTGAGAGGAACTCAACATGGATATTGAAATTCTCAAGTGTTAGGGGTAAGAGTTGAGTGAAAGGGACAGGTGTCGAGTCATGGTCCCCAATATCACTTAGAATCTATTAAAATTTATCACTCAGTCACATGATTATAGAATCATAGATTTAAGAGTTGGAAGGGACCTCAGAGAGCATCTAATACAATCTGTACATGAAAGGAGTACTTACTGTAACATACCCAACAAGCTATCATACACTCTCTGCTTAAAAAGCTCCAAGAAAGGGGAACTTAACAGCCACTACCCCTTCCCCGTGCTTCCCAAGGAAGCTTGTTTTACTTTTTGGCAGATCTTATTGTTAAGACATTTTTTTTCCATGACAGGAAACCTAAATTAGCCTCATAGTAATGTCTACTTAATGATTCTGGGTTTTGTCTTGTGGGATCAAACAGAACCAATCCAACACCTCTTCTACTTGACAGACCTTTACATATTTGAGAACTATAACCTCCCCCCCCCCAGCCCCAATCTTCTCTTTTTAAAAATTTGAACATCCCTAGTACCTCCAGTCATTTCTAATGAGTTTGTCACAATATTATTTCCTTGGACTTACAGAACTTTAGAATCAAAAGGGACTTAGAGAAGTCAGCTATCTAATTTTATGATGAAGTAAGGGAGACCCCAGGAAGGAATGTTACTTGCCCAAGATCATCCAGTTAGTATAGATGTTAGTAAAAAACAAAATAAAACATCTGGAATGTTTAAAACCAGTCAGCTTCTTATACCTTGTAAATTGACTGTAATTATTCAGTTATTCTATTTTTCATATGACTCTCAATTTGCAGATATTCAAGGAAATCAATCAAAGGTGGCAGACCTTTGATAGAATATGTAATGTAATAGACAATGTAGGACATCTTATGAATTATCTCTTTATATGCCCCCCAACAGTAAAGTAAGGGAGAAGCCTGGCTTAGTACTATATAACTATTATAATAATACAAATTTCTATTAATCTGGCTTTATAATTGTTCATGATTCATGTTCTTTCCACTGTTTTGGAGCAAGACATATTGTATTTAATTACAGGGTAGATTAGGTTAAAAGGATTAAAGTAAGGAGAAAATATGGAAATCTATTCTCTGAAAAACTGAATCTTTGAGGATGACAGAGAGGAGTGAATCTACTATAATTACGTACTTTTTATTAGACTTAGTTCACATACATCTTAATGTTGCTTGACCAGTCCTTTGTATTTTTCTTCGACATGTTTTAAATACATAGTAGCCAAAAGAACTAGGAAGGTCCTGTATAGCATAATATACATATACATTAATGAAGTCTTCAGCCAGTGAAGAGACAAAGTTTTCTTAAGTTTGTTTTAGTTTGTTGTGATTTTTAGAATTTTGAGTTAAGAATATTAGAAGGTTGGATTTGGAGTGGGGAGGATTTCAGAAATCATTTAGTCTGCCCACTTTGTGCGAATAAGGAAATTTACTTGAAGTCATGACTTATGGAACAGTCAATTTAGAGTCATAAATTTTTTTACTTTCAGTCCAGTACTCTGTTGTACTTTGTACTTAGTGAAGGTGAAAGAAGCTTCTCAGTCTTGAGCATTTGCTCAGGAAATATAATTATTGCTGCCAGTAGCCATAGGGAAATGTATTTCTTAGTATAACATTATTAGTCTTTATAATTTTGTTTAGTTATACCAATTGTATTTAGGTGCAGAAATAGGAAGAGGGAGGCAGTGGTTTGGGGAAGAAACTTTGGTGGTCATTCTACATATAAGTTTACAAAATGATATTTCTTGAAAAATAGCATTTGATATGAAGCTTTCAAAGTTCAACATGTAATTTTCAGATAATATAGTAAACTTTATTGTGCATCTCTTCTGAGTTAGATAAAAGTTTTAGATTCTGCTATCATATCCCCACTATTAGATTAGATATAGCACCAAAATGTATAAATTATGGTGCTGGTTAGATAGCTAATAATATAAAGATTAATTTAGTAGAAATTTAGAATGGCTTTTAGTAATGCCTTTGAGGTTGAGTTCATAGTACTAAAAATATTTTCCCATATAAATTGATCAACACTTTTATTAAGTGCTTACTGTGTGCTAAATATTGGGGAAACAAAATCAGAGATGAAACATTCCTTACTTTCAACATTCTTTCATTCTAATGAACTTGACAGTTTATGTACATATAAGAATATATGTATATGTACATATATAAATTTAAATATATACAATATGTATATACATACACATGCATACTTACATATATGTATATGTATTCACATACAAACACAAAACAAAGCAAACACAGGGTAACCTTAGAAGAAAAGATTTATTAAGTTAAAAGGGGAATGTCTCCTTTAGAAAAGTGGTGCTGTCTAGGGCAGCTAAGTGGCACAATGGATAGAGTCCTGAAGTCGGGAGGACCTGAGTTCAAATCTGGCCTCAGACACTTAATACTTCCTAGCTGTGGGACCCTGGGCAAGTCACTTAACCCCAATTGCCTCAGCAAAAACAACAATAACAACAAAAACCAAACAAGAAAAAACTGGTAGTGAAGTTGAGTTTTCAAAGAAATAGGCATTCCCACTTGATGAGGAGTGAGAGCCTTCCAGACACAGAGGACAGCCAAGTGTAAAGAGAGAGAAATGAGAGGATCATGTGTGAAAGACATTAATCAGGACCATGCTGGATCATAGAAGAGAGCAATATGTAAAAACTGGAGAGATCAGATTATGAAGGGTAAAACAGGTGTTTGTATTTTTTTTCTCTGTAAGTAAATAAAGAGGTGTTGGAGTTTTCTTAGTGACAAGGTAAAACCTGAACTTTCGGAAAGATCACATTGGCAGTCATGAGGAAGATGGGTTGTATGCAGAATTACCAAATAAGAGATTATTGAAAGAGTCTAGACTAAGGAGAGGCAGGTGGTCAGGGCTTGGTTGAGGCTGGTTGGTGGCTGAGCTAGTAGACAAAAGTAGACAAATGTAAGCAAGATTGCAGAGCTATTTCCAAGCATGACCCTGACATTGTTCACCTGTTCACCTGGAAGGTAATACTCTCAACAGTAATAGAAAATTTTGGAAAAGGGGTGGGCTTGGAGCAAAAGATAATGAGTTTTATTGAAGGCATGTTGCATTTAAGGTGATTGTAAGAAACTCAGTTGAAAATGTTCAATAGAGAGTTGGTGAAGGTGGGACTGGAGTTTAGGATAGACACTGGGACTGTATAATATGTTCTCCAAATTATTAAACTATTAAACTCTAAAGGCTTAAACTGTACCAAGACTATTTGGAACATAAATATGTGTGAGCCATCTGTGTTTTGTCATATGTAATTGAACCCATGGGAGCTGATGGGGATCACTGAGTAAGAGAACAAAGCAAGAAAAAAGACAAGGGCTTAGGATAGAGCCTTTGAGGATACCTGCAGTTAGTGAACATGACATATATGATCACCTGACAATGGAGAGTGAGAAACAAAATGATGATGATGATAAGAATAACAGCAGCAAGTATATGATGTCTACCATGTGTCAGAGTCACTGTGCTAAGTCTTTACAAATGTTCTCTCTTTTGAGATTCATAACCACCCTGGGTGGGTGGGTTAGCTGATATTATTAAACCTATTTTACAGTTGAGGAAACTGAGGCAGACCAAGATTAAATGACTTGCCCAAAGCAACACAATTAGTAAATGTCTGAAGAGGAATTTGAACTAAGGTTTTCCTGACTCCAGACCCAGTACAATGTCTATTGTGTCATCATACTGTGAGGAAAAAAGAAGCAAGAGAAAGAAAGCAGTGTCATCAAAACTCAAGAGTGGAGAGAGTCCAGGAAAAAAAAACATTAACAGTGTCAAATATAATAGAGTGGTCAAAAGTTGCAAAGAGGTCAAGAAGGTCAAGCATTTGAGAAAAGGTTTGAAGAAAAGTAGTTTCAATGGTATGATAAAATGGTCCATCAGAGTGCAGGGTTTTAGAAACAGGTGGAGTGTTTTTGGACACATAGTTTGTCAATGCCTTCTTCAAGGAAATTAGTTGTGAAATGGAAGAGATTTTTGAATCATAACTAATTTAAAATAGTAGTACCTACTATTAAATGCACTATTAGCTTGATATAAATGTGAGGGTTTTTTGTCTATAACATAATATATCTATATATTCATATACATCTATCTATCTATCTATCTAATCTTCTGGTATCTTAAGAGAACATAGAGTTTACCCAAGAGCACTAGCTCTGGCTGGAGTGGAATGGCCACAGTTCAGTTTTGGCCCCCAGGTTATCATCCTGTGTGGAGAGAGTCCTGATGATATCACTGATCCTTGAAGTAATGAAAAATGCACTGTAGCTATGAAATGACATTGAACTTCCCAGTTACCCCAGTATTTACTGATCATTACTGCTTTACTATTGTTTTTGGGTCAGCAACCAATTACTGTGCAGTTACTTGTGTTAAGCTAATATTATCAGTAAATAGTAATGATTTATAACTTGCTTACATAGTTCATAGGCACCTGGCTCTAAGATTGAAGAGGACCTTTGAAGTCATCTAGTTAATTCCAATTTATAACTGAGGAAACTGAGGTCTGGAGAGATTAAGTGACTTGTACAGTCACACAGGTAAAATTGGGGTTTGATCCTCACTAGCTCTCTTGATACAAAATTGAACACTTTTCTCTCTCTTCCATGTGGCCTTATGTTTCTTTCTTTATTTGTATTTAATAATATCTTTCTTCTTTAATTGGTTAAGGCCCAGTTTAGTTCTCTGCCTTAAATTAATCTTTTTTTTTTTTTTTTCATGGCAATGAAATAGTATTAGATATAGGTTCAGGGAATCCTGGGTTCAATCTTACCTCTGCCATTTACTATCTGTGCATTATTGGGGAAAATCATATCACCTCTCTAGATCTCATTTGTAAATGAGAGGGTTGTAAATTTTGTATGCCCTTGGGATTATCTATGTGACATTAGGTAATAAGTAATGATAGAGGTGATGTCTCCTTCCTTGAGGGAGTGTGTATTAGGAGCAATATTGTCATTGTTATAATTGTAGCTAGCATTTATATTGTGCCTGCTTATGTGCACTATTTACTAGGGTGGCCATTGACTGGGTTTTTCTATAAAAGGCAGGAGCCTTTTATATCCCTGAGATTTGATTGGCCAAAAGAACCAAGGTGTCTAGTCACATAAGATCCTAAAAAGTCTAGCCAGTGAGGAGTCAGTCCCCTCATACCAGATAGATGTGCTAGGTAAATAAGCATATATTTTTGACCACATGCATATCCATATGTATGCAAAATAAATTGCATCTACCTGAACTAATGTGATATCCTTTTTGAATATCAAATATCCTTTAAGTAAACTTTTTTTTGGTTAAATTAATATTTAATAGCCTATGAGTATGATTCCCTGCCCTTTCCCTCTATCCATCTCAATCCTAATTCACAGACAAGCCCAGGACAGTGTAAAACATAATTTTCCCTCCTGATGATGCTGTACTTGAGCCTCTAGCCCAATAATCTTATCAAGGCTTTTCTGACACATGTACAGATCTCTCTGATGCACATGTATTAGCTTCCTATCCTACCAAGTAGCAAAGGCTTAAAATGCCTGAAAATGAATTAGATTCTCACCTGGACTATGAAATGATTAAATGTGAATCTTAATTAAAATAGAAATGCAGAAAAATCTATGGCTTTACCCCATTACCGATCCAGACTTTCCTTTCTTAACCAGTGAACCTCTTATACTCATAAGCTACAAGTATTCAATTCATATTAGCTTTATGGGTTATTGGTCTTAACAAAAAGGAAAGGCACTATATTCAATGCTCTCCCCAAAGAGAGACTCTACTCCTTTGTTTTCCAGACACCTTCTGTTTGCTTTTCCTACTTTTCTTCCTGGGTTCCCAAGGGACAGCCCCCATAATCTGGGCTCTCTTGCAGGGCATAAAAAGTTCAAGGTAAGGAGTTTATGAATCAGGGACCTCAACTATATTCTAGACTACAAGAAAAAAGAGGGAGTCTAAGAAGGAAGGTACATCATTCTATCCACATTTTCACTCGCCTAAACCCCTGACAGTTTTGGCCTATGTGCACCAATTCCAGAACATCTGTTTTCTACATCTGGCTCACCTGCCTTTTGCTCTAGGTTTTGTCTCATCTTTACACACTGGTCCACATGATAGCAATTTCTGGATACTTGCACTGCTCACAGGAAGGTTTGCTCCACTTCTGTCTCGGCTGGTAATAGCAGCCTCAACCCCTAGATACCCTCACAGCCACAGAAGGTAACAGTGCAGGCTGTATCTCTTGGATCCACATCAGGCTGACTCCCAAAGGATGTAGCTATCTGCATTCAGTGACAGAGCCCAAAGTTCCTGGCCTGTAAGTAGTGTGGATCCTGAAAACTGTCTCAAGGGAGTGACTCTCAGGAGCACAGAGGAGGAGACAGGAAACTCTAGGCATGAGAAATCTTGGTGCCCAGATTCTGCCACTCCTAAGTATCCTGAATAGAAATGAAACGGGATTATAGAAATAACTGATAAATTATTATACTATCTTTTCTTTAATTGATCTTTCTCTTTTACTCTAAGTTGTTCTCTCTCTCTCCCTTTTCTCTCTGTCTCTCAGTTTGTCTGTCTGTCTGTGTCTCTCTCTGTCTTTCATCCTCTGTCCTTTTTGTATCATTCCTCTCCCCTACTCCATTTTTCCCAGCAAGATTCTAAGCTTCTGGAGGGCAGTGACTAAATTCTTTTACCAGCTATATATCTGAAACCCATAATTAGAGAACAGTAAATAGTTGTTCTTGGTGATGATGATGATGATTAGCATAGTAATTGTTTCCATGTAAATGCATCCTCTAAAGTGCTTAAGGGTACTTGAAAAGCAGTTCTTATAATTAGCTTAAATATTCCCTTTGAAATTTGTTTATCCTCCTAATTTAAGTAAACTTATTATTACATAATGCAGTTGTAAGCTTAGGTGAAACCTCAGTCTCCTTAAGACATTTTCTGAGTTGGTGAGGGTGCTGATGAAATTTCACCGGATTATCCTATTGGATTTATGCCTTTTGGGCTGGGTGAGTTTGGGGAGAATCTGGTTTAATATTTATTTTGGGTAAATTTCATTAATTTGCAAAGGACTATTTTTTATATAGTATGAATTTATTGTTGTCAGAAGCATTTAGAAATAATAGCAAAATGACTAGAGTTACTGTTTATGTTTTTGGCTTGATTGGGGCTTTTCTTTGGAATTTTGACCACTTCCTCTTTTTGAGTTTTGCTTTCTCTATTTGCAGGTTTGTGTTTGCCAAACTTTTTATTTATTTATTTTTTTGTATATATCCCAAAGAGCTCTCATTGGTCTCCTTATGGAATATATTGTGAAAATAGCTTTATTAGAATTCTTTGTAGAAAGTGGTAAATGGTTTATTTCTTACTAAGGTCATGTATTACATTTCAATATTTAAATACTTATTAATGATGAGAAGCAAATTGAAGAAATAAATGAGTTTTATAAAATGCAGCTAAATAAGAATTTTGGGGATTGGCTGGGATAAAATAAAGATCTCGAAATCAAAGAATAGAACACAAAAAGGTGAATAGGAAAAGAGAGCAAAAATATGAAATGACGGAATTTGAAGGACAGAATAATAAAAGCAGATACAAAACATTTGAGAAGATAAATAACAGGAAGATATAGGGAAAATAAGGATCGGTAAAGTTAGAAAGAAACGCTGAAAGGCTATTCCTAAACATTCAAGAGAATTTTGTAGTTATAGGCAGGTGGCAATGCCTTGGGCAGAATTGGTACAGGATTTGGAAACATGTGCAAGCCCTGGGGGAATATTTGTCAGCTGTCCTGACGTAAGAGAACCAAAAATAAGATAAATATAAGAAGTGACCAGAAAACATTTGACACTTTTTCTATTAGTTTTTATTTGCTGCCATGGTGCAGTGGAAGGTGTGTAGAATTGGGAGTCAGAGTCAGATTCTGGTTCTGCCATTACTAGACAAATCCCCTCCCCTCTCTCAGCTTCGGTCTCCTTATTTAAAAAATGAAATGGTGGGACTAGATAACTCCCAAGATTTCTTTTAGCTCTAAATCTGCCATTATATAATTTGATACATTGAAATGATTCATTGTTAAAATTTTTATTTTCCCTGTATCTTCCTGTTATCTATCTTTTCAATTTTTTTTGTATCTGCTCTTATTATTCTCTTCCTTCAAACTCTACAGTATTTCCTATTTTTGCTATCCTTTCCTATTCATTTTTCTGTTTTATTCTTTGACCTCAATAAAAAAAATTTCAGTGCTACTCAAGTAAGATGATGGTAGGAAAGAAAATGTCATCAGAACATGATATTTCATTGGAATGGGAAATTTTAAGTGAAGAAATTCCCTCTACTAATGTATATCGTCAACTACTCTTTAATTTTTAATCTTAGTTTTGTCCGAGGGGTATGATAGGCATACTGATGCATTGTTAGTGGAGCTAATCATTGGTATAATTAGGATGGAAAGCAATTTGGAATCATGTAAATAAAATGAATAAAATGTCCATACTCTTTGACTCAGAGATTCTGCAGAGATTCACTTAATAATTTCAGGAAGCCATTGATAGGAAGAAAGTGCTCATATGCACCAAAATATTTATAGCAAAACTTTTTCTGGTGTTAATGAAAGATTAGAAAAAAGTAATGCCCAACTGTTGGAGAATTGCTAGAAAAAATTGTGGTACATGAAAATATTGGAAATAGTATTGTATTTTAAGAAATGATGCATCTCATGAATACAAAGAAACATGGAAAGATTTACATGTAAAGTGAAGAAAGCAGACTGTTACAGTGTAAGTGAAAATAACTGCACAGACACAAAGTCAAAAGTGAATGTAACAAAATGATAAAGTTCAAGCAGGACTTAACAGAAAAGATATGCAATGAGGTGTCTTAAAAATACTATTTGTTACATGGAGTGGCTCTGTGGAAAGGGGAGGAAAACCAGGAAAATCATGATGTAGAAAAAATCGATGAAATTGCTTTTAAAAATTATAATTTTAGAAAGTTTTCTGGGTCAGTGAAGTCAAATGACTTGTCTGGGATTACACAAACACTATGTCAAAAGTAGGACATCAATTCAGGGCTCTTTGACTCAAAGACCACCAGCTCTTTAAACTAAGCTGCTTGGTTTAAATAAATAATAAATAAATCAAGTAGAAATACTATGCTAAGAAAGTAAGATGTTACCTTTAACAGTGATATGGAATAAAAACTATTATTTCAGATCACTTATAAGATGCAAAAGACTTTTTAAGCCCTATATAGAAAAATCAATTTTTTCCCTTGGAAATAGGGGAAAAAACCTTGAATTAAGAATTTACTACATTAAATAGTGCTATGTATTTAACCAACATTTTCTAACTCCTTTCCCTCTAAAATATTTTCAGAAGTAACTATTATTTGATTTTATTTCTATCTTTTTCACTTCTCTTCTCATTCTCTGACATACTTATTGGGAAACAATAATGTAGAAAATATAGTAGCTCATATAATTATTTAGCTGCTAAGAATATAATCAAAAAACTACTATTAAAAACAACTATTTCTAAGTTACTAGAATATGTAACTCTATGTTGGTGCTTGAAATGTTTTCTGCCGAAATTTAAAGCAGCCTAAAATTCTTTAAAAGCAAAGGTAAAGTTTTGTCATCACATTTATTTATTTTAAAAGGAAATCTAGTTTAGGAAGCAGATAATTAGACCAGGCATAGGTCAGTCATTTTTAATCAGGTTTAGCATTTGTTGAGTTCTGCCCTATTCTGACAGCCCAATCATTCACAATTTAATGTTTATATTCTTTTGTAAAACCAGTAGAAAAAATATTGTGTTTTAAATTAATACATTATTTTCTCTTTCTTATAATCTTTATTTTCATTTTAGTTTGATAAAACATAGTTGCATTGATTTAAAAAAATTTTTTTACTTTAATTCATAGAGAAATAACAGCATCTATTTTACCCAAAAAATATCCTTAATAGTTATACCACTGCTGTATCAGAGAAAAAAAAAGTAAGGCTATTATAAATAAAATGTTACAATTACCCTTCACATAATAGGATACATAAATATTCCAATGAAAACATCTTGGGTGGAGAATCAAAAGTTCTTGGTTCAGCTTGAGGAACTGCTTATTATTTCTGAGATTTGTGACAAACTCTTTCTCCCTAAGCTTAATTTTTTTTCACTTGTAAAACTATAGGTTTTCTTTAGCTTTTTCATGAAAAACAAATTCACTGAAAATTATAAAGCACAATATCAAGGAGATATACCTACCATTATTAGATACAGCTTTTCAGGCTTGAGTTCCAGTTTAGTGAATCCTTCCTCAGCTTTACTTTTTTATGTCACTGGAAATAGAGTCCAGTTGAAAAACTAAATGTTTTCCCTTTCTCCCTTTCCCTTAAATGGAATAAAGATCATAGTTGCTAAAAATTAAGAAAACATGCATAAAATTGCATATAGAGTGTAGAAAAGTCAAAAGACCTGGGGTTAAATAATCCTACCTCTGACCCTACTGGCCACATCACTTAAACTCTTCATTACTCTGGACTACTCTTAAGACAGAATCTTCATCTTTTGACCTCTTTGGCAGTATAATAAAGGCCATGGACTCCTTTACAGAATAATAGTCTTAAATTCATAAAATAAAATATATAAGATTATAAAGAAAACCAATTATAGTTAAATACAGTTGTATACCTGTAGGTAAAATATGTTTGTACACACATTAATCTGCACACACACGTTCCATGAAACAGATGTATACATATACATGGATTTATTCATATATACATACATATGGTATATGTATATTTGTATCCATATATACATGTTTTTATGAACATCAGACTAAGAATCTATGTCTAAGATGTTAGTTCTATGAAGAAATTGGAACAAATCTCTCCTACTCTAGTTGTAACCTCTATAAAAGAATCTTCTTATATAGGTTCTGTGGGGGATGCAGAAGAAGTATGACACACACATCTATGTTCTCAAGAAAATTACATTGCATTTGTGGGGACAAGATTAATACAAAACCAGAATAAATTATATTATAAATATTTGAGATATATACAAATATAATAAAATATGTTATACCAAGTTTGCTGAAACTCTATGGAAAAGGAAGAGAGTTGCAAGGATTAATCTTCATTAGGGCCAGGTGGAGGAAATATCATCAATTATTTAGCACCTATATGCATTTTCTTTTCTGCTGGTGACCTGCCTTTCTGCTTCTTTATCCTTTTCAGCCTATGAGCCTGAACTGTAGAGGTTTCCCCAATCCTGTCATGGGTTTGGATTTTGTCAACCTGAATCAGATCTCTTGCATTCCAGATTTGCATCCTATTTTCTTGTTTCCTGGAAATATGCCTTTGACTCCCAGTTATTTCTTTTGCCTGATGATTCATCCAAATTGATAATATAAGATCAGTCATGGGATCATGGTACTAGAACTAAAACTACTGAGGTCATTTAGTCCAGCCTCCTTGTTTTAGAGATGAGAAGACTGATTCCTAGAAAGGACCATTTGGCTTACCTGAAAGGCACACAGGCTATGTTAATGGCCAGAATGTGGTGTTTCAACATTATTCATCTTTGACCCCTGATTCTGATGAATCTCACTGTAATGGCTACTGCCAATAGGAGTCATAGTAGTAAGAATAATAAATATTTCTAGAGAAAAAGAGAGGGTCTCACTGGAACAGGTGAGAAAATTGCCTCAACTAAGGCAAGTAGTAATTTCTGCAACTTTAGTTATAAAGAATTGCCTAGAGCAATAAGTTAAGTTATTTGCCCAGAATCAAATATCAGAGGCAGGACTTGACAACAATAACAGTAACTAATAACTAATATTTATTTAACACTTACTATATAACAGGTCTAAATTTAGATCCTCACAACAACCTTGGGAGATAGGAGTATTTATCATATATCCCCATTTACAGATGAAAAAACTGAGGCAAACACGGATTCAGTGACTTGCCTAAAATCACATGGCAAGTATCCCACAACTAGTGTCAGAGACTGGATTTGAATCCAGATCTTCCTATTCCAGGTCCAGATTATCCATTGAAGCTATCACTTCCCTGACTTATGAAATGGTTTCTCTCAAATGTTTACATAATGTTTTAAAAATTAATAAGATTTCACATTCATTGTCTCACTTGTATCTTCCAATAACTATATGAGGTGTTACTTTCCCCTTCCCCGAGGTGGACATCCTGAATCTCAGAGATATTACCTGACTTGCTTAGAGTCACACAGCTACTGAGAGTCAGAGGTGGGATGACTCTTGCTGACTCCCAAGTTATCATCCTATCTAGTGCACAGCATTGCCTCTCCTTTTCTTGTCCTCATCACATTTGTACTTTTTATTGTATTTGGTGGATCCTTAATCTGCAAATTAGGTATAAATATCAAGACTTTTGTCTGGCCCAAACAAGTTTTATATCTTCATCGTTCCCAAGATGACAGACAATGGGTTTACCTGAACCCCTGCTGAGGGGAGCAGATGTGTCCACAATTGTCTCCTTGGAATTTCATGTTTTTTCAGTCAGTTGATTTTCTAAAACTGAACTATGAATTAACATTTCAGTAAAATTATAGTTAGCTCCTTGGGGTTGGAGAGGAGGAAAAGTGGCTCTTTTGAAAATAGCTTCTGCTAAGGTATCATTGGCCAGTTGTTCAAGTTTAGATATAACAAATGCAGTGCAGTGAGAGAGTACTTCTCAAGGTTGTTAGCAAAAATAAAAGAGTTTAATTCCATAATGATACCCAAAAACTTCAGTTCAGAAAAATAGGGAATCAGAGTGGTTTCTTCCTTTAACTCTACCCAAGTTTCACACCTCATTCTGTTCCTTGGCTAAGGTTTTGTACTCCTTGTGATAAAACTCAATTTCTCTTTCCAAGTTTGTCTTCCATTGCTCTCATTGCTTTCCCAGTTCTTTCCTGAATCACTCTCATTACATTTATAATATTTTAATCCATTTAAAACAAATCCATCATTTCTTCTAGAAATAGATTGATTTTGGCTTTGATTCTCTATCTCCTCTTATGGGTTGGTATCTTAAGTATACTGGTCTCATATAGGCTGTGACCAGTTTTCATTTGTTTATACATTATTCGAACAATCTGCTCTTTACAATCCCATATTGCCCATCAGCTTGGAAGCTCTGGAGCTCTTTGATACACAAACTATCTGGGAAATATCCAGTTTTGTTGACCTGGGCTGGTGGCTGTGTACCCGCTCTGGGTATGTATACACAGCTGGCCTTGCTCTGAACTCTGGGCACTGAGTATCGGATTTAAGTCCAACCTTGTTCCATAGTTCTTGCAGGGGTCACTTGACAATAAGTCAAATTTCTGACCTTAGGCTTAAAAGATGACTCTTTAGATTCTTATTCATTTCTCTATCAGTTCTCCATTGGAGTGGTTGTGGGGAGAGCTGGGCTGTTCTCCATATCCTACCTCTTAGACCAGAAGTAGAGAATGAGAGCAAATTTCAGATATAATCAATGTAGCGTTGATGTTGCTTGACTATGCTTATTTGTTCTGGGAGAAGGATGGGAGTGGGGGTTTGAAGGAAAGATAATTTAGGGGGGGATAAGAGTTCTAATTATCGTGGTGACATAAAAAGATAAGAAAGAAAAGAACAAGAATGCATCATTTAAAAATATTATTTAGAACAGAAAGAAGTTGATAGGGTAAGGTATAAGGAGGACAGATTTGGAACTAGTATGTTAAGTTTACTATATACTTAAAAAATCAAATTATACATAGTAGAAATTTGCAGTTTCATATAGCCTTCTTTGTTTTTTGTAAATGGAAATGTTCATATTTATTTATTTGTCAAGTTCACTATAATAAAAAAATTAAGACTAAAATTCTGAAAAAATATACAGGTTACCTACCTCTCCAAATTTGTTTTTTTTTTTAAATAAAAATATGAAAACAGGAATGTTAAATATAGAGGATTAGACATAAAGCAAGGCTTTCTGCACTCTTGTGTGGTCACCAAGGTAAGGATGCCAAGATTTGGTATTTGAATCACAAACCTTTGTTTTTTATGACCCTGTTAAATGTATGGGTTTGGAAAGGCAAAAGTTTCTTAATAGTAGTTGGATTCTAATTTTTAACACCTCTTTAGCACCAGGTTCTAAACGTTGCTGAAACATTCGATCAAGCTGATCTAGTTTCACTGTTAATATAAATGTTTCCAATCCCACAAATGGCTTTGCATTTGCTGCCAAATGCTTCCTAACAACGTTTAGTTAGTTACAATCTGGCTCACTCCAGAAGCCTCAAAAAAAATCACCCAAGAGCCACATCTAAGAGTTGTTGATTATTTTTGATCCATATTAGGGTAGCCTTTAGGGAGTCTAGAAACCCTGTTCTGGCTTTCAGTGGACTATTCCAGACCTAGACTTGGTCCACAGAACTCCCTAGAAGAAGCTGTCCATGTCTGAATACTTTTTTGTCCCTGAGAGGAGTCTGAGGAGCCTCCAAAGACCAATCTCACCTCCTGAGCAGCCCAACCCTCTCCCAGTACCCTGAAACCAACTACTATGATATCTTCCTTTCTTTTTTTCCCTAGTTTTTTCAGATTGGCAAGCAGTCTCCTGGAATTGTTATGGGGCTTCCCAGGATACCCTAGACAGCCCAAATAAAAGGCAATCCCCAAATTTTGGATCCAGATTGGGCCAAAAAATATTGGTGCCAAGTAATGAACAAAAAGAATAGTAAATCTTTTTGTAGAAAAGCATAAAGCCCTTCCTGGAGATTTTTTGTTGTTTGTATTATTTATAGGGAACAGTACCTTTTACTTGGATAACACTTTGTGGTTTTCACAATAGTAATAATAAAACACATATAGTACTTGAAGGTCTATGTAATATCTTCCTCACCACAGCCTTTTGAGTTATAGATAATGTAAGTATTAATATCCCAATTTTGCAGACAAATAAACTAGAATGTGAGCTCCTTGAGAGCAGAGACCATGTTTTTGATTTTTTCTTTTTTGTTTTTTTGTTGGCAGGGTGAGATGGGGATCTCCAAAGCTTAGCATAGGTTCTGGCACATAGTAAGCAATGCAATGTTTGTGGAGTACTTGACTGACTTTTAGATGGTTACATAGTTAAAAAAGTAGAGTTGCTGGTCTTTGAATTCAAATCTCCTAATTCCAAGCCCAGTGTTCTTTCCATTGTACCACACTAACTTCTTACTTAAAAATTCTAACTAAATATGCCAACTTACTCTTTAAATGTAGCAATGTAATGGTTTTTAAATCATTTTTTGGTAGCTAGAGACTAAGTGCTTTCCTAAACCTTATAATCACTGGATCTTAATAATTCTATTAGCCAGATAGGATAGCTATTATAATTGTTATTTTATAGGTGGAGAAACAAAGGATCATATTGGTTATGTGATTTGTCCAACGTCACACAGCCAATAAATGGCAGCACCAGAAATCCAGAAATTGAATCCAGATCGTCTCAAGCCTAGTCCAATGTTCATTCCACATTCTTTCTCTTTAAAAAATTGCCATAATAATGCACCAGTTTATTCCTTATCAGTTCACTTCTATTTTGTGGGTAGGGTCTAGGAGAATAATATTTTAAGTAGTTATTTTAACTTTGCTGTGCTGTAATCCTTGGAGCATAGGCTGAAGGATTCCACTGAAACTGAAGTAGTGCTATGTTGAAATAGAGGCCTCCTGGGAAGTTCTACTCTCCCAACTCTATTTGAGTATACATAAGAGGGATCATGAAATTTTTAGAAGAGATGATTCCTGCTACGGAAAATCAAAGTACCTTCACAGCCATGCAGACCAAGTAGATTTCAAATTCATGTTATCCAGCCTCAACTGGGCCTTTACTGCAGGATGGCAGTCCTTTTATTTATTATTGTTTAATAAATGTAATTTAAATATTATTATCATTGATTCCCCATTTCATTCTTTACAAAAGCTATTCCAAACATTCTCTTCCTTTTTCAAGCCTCTCCCACTCATCTGCCTGTTTCTCAGATGATGACTTTGCTTTTTACCTAAGTCAGAAAATGAAGACTATTTGACATGATGTGTTGGTACATCATCTACTCTCTTTTCCTTTCCCCAGTCTCTTGAGAAAGAGGTGGGCCTTCACCTTGCCAAGACCAACTTCCCTCCATATGTCCTTGATCTCATTCTCCTACCTTTTCCAGCAAATTGCACCCTTGGTTTTCCAAACCCTCTTTATAAATTTCAGTGTTTCCCTAGGTACTGACTATTTTCCACCTGCTTTCAAACATTCCCATGTTTTTCCACCTATACAAAGTCTTTCACTTGACCCTATCATTCCCTTAAACAGCTATAATTTCTTTTTCTCCCTTTCTCAGCCAAATTCCTAGAAAAAGATACTGTATTTATTTCTTCTGTGTCTCTTCTTCACTCATTTCTTAACTCTTTGCAGTCTGGCTTACAAGCCTCATCACTGAATTGCAACTTCTCTCTCTTAAGTTACCTGTGATCTCTTTAATTGCCAAGATGGACAGTCTTTTCTCAGTTCTGGATAAGAACTCAACCTGTCTGCTGCATTTGACAAGGCTGAACCCTCTCTCCTCCTAGAAGTACTATTCTCTCACTGTTTTCTTTTTTTTTTTTTTTTTCAGTTTTGGTCAAATTTTTTTTATTTAACCTTTTTATTTTCAAAATATATGCATGGATAATTTTCAATATTCACCTTTGCAAAACCTTGTGTTCCAAAAAAATTTTTCCTTCCCTTCCCCCTTCTTTTTTCCCTAGATAACAAATAATCCATATGTTAAACATGTGCAGTTCTTCTATATATATTTCCACAATTATCATGCTGCACAGGAAAAATCAGATCAAAAAGGAAAAAAAGTCTCTGTTTTCATGATTGTACCTGACTGACTAGTCAGTCTTAGTCTTTTTTACTAGTTCATCATTCATCTCATATGTGTATTCTCCTAAAGGTCCTCTCTTAAGGCATCTTCTCTTTTCCCTCTATACTGTCTCTTGGTAACTTTATCAGCTCCCATTAAGTTTGACAATTATCTCTATGCAGATAATTCACAGATCTATATATCTAGCCTTAGGCTCTTCCCTGAACTTCAGTCCACATCATGAAATGCTATCGGACATTTCAAACTGTGTTTCTGCAAGACATCTTTAACTCTGTATATCTAAAACCATAACTCATTATTCCTCCCTTCTTTTAAATTTCCCTATTTCTGTCAAAGGCAGTATCATCTTTTCAGCTTTTGAGATAAATAACATTGGCATTATCTTGGATTCCTCATTCTTCCTCACCCTGGGTAACTAATCAGTTGTCAAATCTTCACATTTCTGCCTTCACAGCATCTCTCCATATGACCCCTTTATTCTACTCACACAGCTACCACTTTAGTGGAGGTACTCATCATCTCTCACCGAGGTTATTGCAGCAGCCTCCTTCCTAATTGGTTTCCCTGCCACAAATCTCTTGCCACTATAGTAAATCTTATACACAACTTCCAGAGAAATTTTCTTGTAGCACAAATTTGACTAGGTGACTACCTTAGTCAAATTAAATGATTTCTTTTGTTTCAAGGATTAAATATAAATTACTCTGTTTAGCATATACAGCCTTACCCTAACTTATCTCTTCCATCTCATTGAACATTACTACCCCTTCTGCACTCTGCAATCCAGCCAAAGTGTTTTTTTTCCTCCCATATATTACTCCAATTTCCATCCTACATGTTTGGAATGTACTCACTCCTTATCTCTCCCTCCCTCCTTCCCTTTCTCCCTTCTTTCTTTTCTTTTCTTTTCTTTTCTTTTCTTTTCTTTTCTTTTCTTTTCTTTTCTTTTCTTTCTTTCTTTCTTTCTTTCTTTCTTTCTTTCTTTCTTTCTTTCTTTCTTTCTTTCTTCCTTCCTTCCTTCCTTCCTCCTCCTCCCTCCCTCCCACCCTCTCTCCCTCCCTCCCTCCCTTTCTTCCTTCCTTCTTCCCTCCCTCCCACCCTCCCTCCCTCCCTCCCTTTCTTCCTTCCTTCTTCCCTCCCTCTTTCCCTTTTTCCCTCCCTCCCTCCCTCCTCCTTCCTTCCTTCCTTCCTTCCTTCCTTCCTTCCTTCCTTCCTTCCTTTCTTTCTTTCTTTCTTTCTTTCTTTCTTTCTTTCTTTCTTTCTTTCTTTCTTTCTTTCTTCCTTCCTTCCTTCCTTCCTTCCTTCCTTCCTTCCTTCCTTCCTTCCTTCCTTTCTCCCTCCCTCCCCTCCTTTCTTCCTTCCTTCCTCCCTCCCTCTTTCCCTTTTTCCCTCCCTCCCTCCCTTCCTTCCTTTCTTCCTTCTTTCCTTCCTTCCTCTTTCTTTCTTTTTCTTTCTTTTTTTAAATAAAAGCATTCTTAACCTCTGAGTTATAAATGCCTTAAAAAATTGAAACCATGTTTCAATATAATTGGTTTTCTTTGTAATCCTATGTGTTTATTTAAAGTCATTATTCTGAGAAGGGTCCATGAATTTTACCAAGTTGCCAGAAAGGTCTATATGACACACAGAAGGGTAAATTTATTCTGTTTTAGGCACAGCTTAAGCTTTGGTTTGAATAGGACTAGACTAGAGCTGTTGGAAATAGATGAAGACACACCAAGGATGTGATGAAAGCTTAGAAACTGATTTTTTTCCCCTTTAAATCAAAGGGTCAACATAGATTAGTCAGTAAATCAATGAACATTTATCAAGTGCCCACAATGTGCCAAACATTAGGAATATAGAAAAGAGGCAAAAGGCAATCTCTGACCCTAAGAAAGTTACAGTCTTATAGGGGAGACAGGATATTAACAAATATATACAAAGTTAGGTAAATAGAAAATAATAGAAGGAAGGCACTGAAATTAAGAAGGTTGGGGAAGGCTTTCTGTAGAAGCTAAGATTTTAGTTGGGAGTCAAAGGGAAGTCAGGGAGGTCAGCTCTATATTATACTGATTTTTAGGTTGCTTGATAGGGTTGTCATTAAACCTGTAAATTTATTCAGAATCTTGGTTTTGGTTCAAAATTTAGTCACTTTCACTGAGACTTGAGTTTTTTGGAGGGATTTTGTTACATTAGCTTGATATCAGTCTAATCAAAACAATGTATCATTCATTCTAAGTAGCTCTTATTTCCTGATTTATGTACTTTTTAGGAAAAAAAGTCTGAATCTGTTTAATTCTAAGTTCATTTTTTTCAGGTCTTTTTGCTTCTCACATTAATAAGATTTTATTTTTTATCACTTTGTGCTAGTAACCAAGTCTCATACAAGATTCTGAATTGCATCAGATTATAATAAGAGAAAGTTATTAAATATAGATGTGAATTAAGCGGCAAAATAAAAAGTCTACATAAGACAGTTGGCATTATTTTGATATTTACATAGGACTCGACAACATGCATAAAAATGAACATTAATCATAATAAATTTTCAATTCATGATACCTTTTCAAATTAAAAAAAAAAGTAGAAATTAGAAGTTAAAAGACTTAGATTTCAATTTCTACTTCTGTTTGGGCAAATCTAGCACTAGACTTGCTGTTAGACCGTGAATAAATCATTTCCTCAACCTTAGAAGAATGAGTTCCAATAGCAGAGTTGTTCTAACTTATTCTGTTATAGCTAATATATATTGCACTTTATTTTCCTTAGAATTCATTTCATTTGTGGTGTAAGGCCTTGGACTGTAGTGGGGAAAACCTTGAATTTATATGTAGAGACTGTTGCCTGTTTAACTTTGGAAAAGTTAGAAACTCTCAGTTTATTCATCTATAAAATGAGGGCGCTGGATTAAATGACCTCAGATATCTTTGCTAACTCTAAATTTATGATCCTCTAATTTTACTTCTTGAGACCTTAGTTTCCTTATGTAAAATGATGAAATTAGAATTAGATTCTAATCTTTACAGTCCCTTCTTGTGCTAATGTTCTGTGATTCTGAAAAAATAATCTTCCTTTTTATTTTTAACACTAATTTTTAATGATTATTTAATAATTTTCAATAAGCCCTCTTTCTTATTTTCCTAAAAAAACTATTTTCAATTCCAAATTATCCTTTTTCCTCAATCTTTACCCTGTACCCATTGAGAAGGCCAAAAAAAGTGATATTCATTGGGAAGCCATGTAAAACAATTATCATATTAGCCATGTGGCAAAACAAAAAAACAAAACAAAACAAAAAACCCAAGAAAAATAGAAAAAATGAAATAAATGCTTTAATCTGACATCAGAATTCATCAGCTTTCAGTAGGTAGATGGCATTTTTTTTTGTCATCACTTTGGCATTCATGGCTCATTATATTGATCAGAGAAGTTAAGTTCATAGTTGATTGTTATGATATTGTTACTGTGTACAGTGTTTTTCTGTTTTTCATTTCACTTTACATCAGCTGTTTTTTTTTCTGAAATCATTTGCTTCATCATTTTTTTTTTACAATTTAAGATATTCCATCACAATCAGTTAGCACAACTTCTTTAGCCATTCCCTAACTAATGGACATTTCTCAATTTCTAATTCTTTACTACCACAAAAGGAGTTGCTATAAAT
Source organism: Sarcophilus harrisii (assembly GCF_902635505.1). Taxonomy (NCBI): domain Eukaryota; kingdom Metazoa; phylum Chordata; class Mammalia; order Dasyuromorphia; family Dasyuridae; genus Sarcophilus; species Sarcophilus harrisii. The sequence continues at coordinate 172,376,703 of NC_045426.1, read as the reverse complement.
ATTTTTTTACACATGGGTTCTTTTTCTTTTTCCTTGAGTTCTTTGGAATATAGATTTAGTAGTGGTATTACTGAGTTAACGGTTACACAGTTTTGTAGCCCAAAAAATAAAGGGTCATACTTTCAAGCTGTTTTCCAGAATGTTGGATTCAACAAATAAATACATAAAATTCTCTATTTTTCAACATCACCTCTAACACTTATCAATTTCCTTTTCTTTTTTTCTTTATTTAATATAACCTATTGGAAAACTTTATTCTCTCTCTCTCCCTCTTTTTGGCTGAGGCAATTGGGGTTAAGTGATTTGCCCAGGGTCACACAGCTAGGAAGTGTTAAGTGTCTGAGAACATATTTGAACTCAGGTCCTCCTGACTTTAGGGCTGGTGCTCTATCCACTACACCACCTAGCTGCCACAAACTTCATTCTCTTTTAAAAATAGTTATGCTGTTTTTTCAAATACATGTGAAGATAGTTTTCAACATTTATTTTTGTAAGACTTTGTGTCTTTTTCTCTCTCCCTTCCTTACCTCCTCCCTCCCAACACACAGAGCAATCTGATATAGGTTAAATATGTACAGTCCTTTTAAATATTTCCATATTTGTCATGTTGTACAAGAAAAATCAGACCAAAAGGGAAAAAAATCACAAAAAAGTGAAACTACTATCTTTGATCCACATTCAATCTTCATAGTTTTCTCTTTGGATGTCACTGTCATTTTACATCCCAAGTCTGTTGTAATTGCCTTGAATCATCTTATTGTTGAGAAGAGCCAAGTCCATCATAGTTGTCCATCACATAATCTTGCTATTACTGTGTTTAATGTACTCCTGGTTCTGCTCACTTCACTCAGCATTAGTTCATGAAAATCTTTCTTGCCTTTTCTGAATCAGCCTGCTTATCTTTTCTTATAAAATAGTAATATTCCATTTCATTCCTATACCACAACTTATTCAGCCATTCCCCAACTGATAGACATCCACTCAATTTCCAGTTCCTTGCCACTATAAAAAGAGCCTGCTATAAACATTTTTGTACATATGGGTCCTTTTCACTTTTTAAAATTAATCTCTTTTGGATATAGACCCAGTAGTGAGACTGTTGAATGAAAAGGTATGCACAGTTTGATAGCCCTTTAGATATAGTTCCAAATTGTTCTCCAGAATGTTTGAATCATTTCACAACTTCAGCAATGCATTGATGTCTCAATTTTACCACATCCCCTCCAACATTTATCATTATTTTTTCTCTCATCTTAGCCAATCTGAGAGATGTGAGGTGGAACCTTAGAGTTGTCTAAATTTGTATTTTTCTAATCAACAGAGATTTAGTACATTTTTCTTAAGACTAAAAATGGCTTTAATTTCTTCATCTTAAAATTGTCTTGTTCATGTCCTTTGACCATATATCAATTAATTCTAGTAAATTTGTTCTAGTAAATTTTAGTCAGTTCTCTCTATATTTTAAAAAGAAATGAGGCCTTTATCAGAAAAACTGCTTGCAAATTTTTTCCCCTAGCATTCTGCTTCCTTTAAATTAAATCTTGGCTGCATTGGCTTTATTTGTGCAAAAACTTTTTCATTTAATGTTTTCAAAATTATCCATTTTGCATTTCATAATATTCTCTAATTATTTTCTTATACTATTACCCTTTCTATGTAAATTATGAACCGATTTTGACCTTGAATTGGTATAGGGTGCTAGATATTGGTCAATACCTAGTTTCTGCTATACTATTTTCCAATTTTCCCAGAGGTTTGTCAGATAGTGGGTTCTTATCCCAGAAGCTGGAGTCTTTGGGCTTATCAAACACCAGATTACTATAGTCATTGACTATTGTGTCTTGTGTATCTAACTTATTTCACTAATTGACTACTCTGTTTCTTAACCTGTACCAAGTAGTTTTGATGACTGCTGGTTTATAATATAGTTTTAGGTTTGATACGACTAATCCATCTTCCTTTGCATTTTTTCATTAATTCCCTTGATATTTTGACCTTTTGTTCTTCCAGATGATTTTGTTATTATTTTATCTAGCCCTATAAAATAATTTTTTGGCAGTCTGATTAGTATGTTACGTTTAGGTAGAATTGTAATTTTTATTATATTAATTCAGCCTACCTTCCCCTGAGCAATTGATGTTTTTCCAATTGTTTAGATCTAACTTTATTTGTGTAAAAAATGTTTTGTAATTGTGTTCATATAGTTCCTGGGTTTGTTTTGGCAGGTAGACTCCCAAATATTTGATATTGACTACAGTTATTTTGAATAGCATTTCTCTTTCTCTTGCTGCTGGGCTTTGTTGGTAACATAGAAATGCTGATGTTTTTTTTGGGTTTATTGTATGTCCTGCAACTTTGCTAAAATTGTTAATTGCTTCTGGTGGTTTTTTAGTTGATTCTCTAGGATTCTCTAAATATACCATTATATCATTTGTAAAAATAGTTTTGTTTCCTTATTATATACTCTAATACCTTCAATTTCTTTTTCTTTTCTTAGGCAATTTCCTTTTTTGCATTCGTTAGCCAATCTAATAGATATGAAATGGTGATAGCTCAGACTTATTTTAATATGCATTTCTCTAATTATTAGTGATTTAGAATAATTTCCATATGACTATAGGTAGCTGTGATTTCTTCTTCTGAAAACTTGCCTGTTCACATCCTTTAACTACTTATCAATTGGGGAGTGGCTCTTATTTTTATAAATTTGGCTCAGTCCCCTATATATTTGAGAAATGAATGATTTATTAGAGAAATCTGTTGTAAATTTGCCCCCTCTACTTTCCTGCTCACCCTCCCCCCCCAATTTTGGCTGCATTGGTTTTATTTGTAATCCTTTTAAAATTTCATGTGTTCAAAATTTTTGGAATGCTTTCCTTATCCATAGATCATACAGGTAATTTTCTTCATGCTTTCTAATTTGCTTTTGATGTCACTCTTTATGTCTAAATCATGAATCCATTTTGACCTTAGCTTGAAATGTGATGGGAGATGTACCATGTCTAGTTTTTGTCAGACTACTTTCCAGTTTTTCTAGTACTTTTTGTTGAATAGTGAGTTCTTATCCCACTAGTTAAGATCTTTGAGTTTATCAAACCCTAAATTTACTGTGGTCACATTGTAAACCTAATCTATTCCATGATTCACTATTCTACTTCATAGCCAGTATCAGATTGTTTTGACTATTACTGCTTGATAATTTAGTATGATATCTGATCAATCTAGTCTATCTTCCTTCACTGTTTTTTTTATTGATTCCTTTGATGTTATTGGCTTTTCATTCTTCCATATGATTTTTGTTATATTTCTCTAGCTCTAGAAAATAGTTCTTTGGTAGTCTGATGAGTGTGGCACTGAACAAGTATATTAATTTTGGTGGAATTATAGTTTTTATTGTGTTGGCTTGGCTTACCATAAACAATTAATAGTTGTTGTTTAGGTCTGATTTTGTGTGAAAAATGTTTCATAATTGTTTTCATATCGTTCCTATGTGCCTTGGGAAGTAGACTTCCAATAATTGTATACTGTAGTTATTCTAAATGGAATTTCTCTTTCTTTGTCTTCCTGCTGGATTTGATTATTACAAATAGAAATGTTGGTGATTTATATGGGTTTATTTTATATTCTGTAACTTTGCTAAAGTTGTTGTTTCAGCTAGTTTTTCAGTTTATTCTCTTGTGTTCTTTAAATATACCATTAGACTGTGTTACCAAAAAGTGACAATTTTGTTTTCTTCTTGCTTATTATTTTTTCATTTAATTTACTTATTTCTTGTTTTATTGCTTTGTTGTTTGTCCTTTGTTCATGCATTTCTAGTACAATAATAATGGTGATAATGGACATTTTAACTTTTCCTGTGATCTTATTAGAAAGACTTCTATTTTATTCCAGCTACAGCCAATCCTTCTTTTTGGTTTTGGATGGATGCTGCTTACCATTTAAGAAAAGATTCATGGGAGTGGCTAGGTGGTACAACAGATAGAACACTGGTCCTGAAATGAGAGGACTTAAATTCAAGTCCAAGCCTCAGATACTAATTCTATGTCCTGGACAAGTCACTTAATCCCAAAATTCCTCCTCTATACCACCCTAATAAAGAAAAAAAATATTTTTTCCTAGCAAATGTTATTTTTTCATCAAAAGTTTTTTCTGCATGTGTTGATATAATCATATGTGATTTTTGTTTTATTTTGATATGGTCAATTGTGCTTTTAGTTTAGCTAATACTGAACCAGGCCAACATTCCTTTTTAAATCTAGCTTGTTAATAGTTTATGAATTTTTTGTGATATATTACAGAATTCTCCTTGCTAGTATTTTATTTAATATTTTATATCAATATTCATTAAATAAATTGTTCTATAATTTTTTTCTGTTTTTGTTTTTTCTGTTTTAAATATCAAAAAACTAAATTTGTGTCATAGAAGAAATTTAGTATTATTTCTTTATTACTTAACTCAAATAGTTTATATAGTTTTGAGATTAATTTTTTTTTTAATGTTTGGTGGAATTTGCTTGTGAATCCATCTGGTTCTTAAGATTTTTTTCCTTAGGGAACTTATTTATGCTTTTTTCTAATGTAGGGTTATTTAAGTATTCTATTTTCTCATCTGTTATTCTGGGCAGTTTTTATTTTTGAAAATATTCATCTATTTAACTTAGATTGTCAATTTCATTAGCATGAAAATTCGACAAAAATAGTTCCTAATAATTGCTTTAATTTCATCTTCATTGGTTGTACCTTCACTGTTTTCATTTTTGATGACAATTTAGTTTTCTTTTCTTTAGAATCAAATTTACCAATAGTTTATCAGTTTTATTGTGGTTGTTTGTTGTTTTTCATAAACCCAGTTCCCACTTTTATTTCTCAGTTCAGTAGCTTTTTTACTTCCAATTTTGTTCTTTTTTAATTTTCAGGATTTCTATTTTGGTGTTTAATTGGGGAGTTTAAAAAATTTTTTCCCCAGGTGGTTTTTTTTTTGTGTGTGTGTGTTTTTGTGTTTTGTTTTTTAGTTAAAAGTTGATCTGCTCTTTCTGTCTTTTATTAGTAAAAATTTTTAGAGATATACATTTTCCCTTAAATCCTGCTTTAGCTGTATCTCAGAAATTTTGGCATATTATCTCTTTATTGTCTTTAATGAAATTATTAATTGTTTTTATGATTTGTTCTTTGACCTACTCATTCTTTAGGATTAGATTTAGTTTCCAATTACTTTTTAATGCATGCTTCCAAAGCTCTTTAATTCAATATTCTTTTTATTACATTATAATCTGAAAAGGATGCTTTTTTGAGTAATGTTTTTATTCTATAATTCTTGGTCAGTTTTTTGAAAGTGCTATGTATAGTTAAGAAAGAATATACCCCTTTCTGTTCCCATTCAATATTCTTCAGAGTTCTGTCTTACCTAACTTTTTTTTATCCATAACTTATTCCTTATTTTTTTATCATTAGATTTATCTGAGTATGAGAGATTTAAATTGAGACCCACTACTATTACAGTTTTACTATTATGTATTTCTTCCTGCAATTCATTTAATTTTTCCTTCAAGAATTCAGTGATATGCTGCTTGGTGCGTTTAACTTCATTGTCCAGGGTACCTTTCAGCAAAATATAGTTTCCCAGATTTTACTTTAAAAAAGCATCCTTTTCAGATTATAATGTAACAATCTGTATAAGACAGGCATATTTTATTGATAGTACAGAAACTTTTGAATGATTAGAGGTATTCAGAAACCACAATGGATTGTCTGGGAGTGAGGGAGGACATAGTAATTTTCCTACTGTAAAAGGTGTGGGTGTTCCATAATCCTTTTTTTAATCATTAGAGAGTACCTAGATTGACTGACTTAGTCTAATGTATCAATTATGCATAAATTAAGGTTTAGATACTTTTTTTTTAATATTGCTTTAAATTTAGTGAATCAAGGGCATTGGACTAGTTGGCTCCTGGGAAGTAATTAATTGGTTATGTTGAGAAGTTAATAAATATATCTCCTTCCCCAGTTTGGTAGAATAGGACTTTGTGAACTTGGAAAATTTAGATGATTTGAAATTTCCATCAGCCCCAGAGCAGCATCACCAGAACAGCTGACAGCAGTGTTTGCATCAGGAGTTGAGTAACCAAAACAAGAGAGATACATACACAGACATTGAAATTCAGAGAGAGAGAGACAGATGGATTTAGAGATACAGAGACAGAGACAAAGAAACTGAGTATCAATAGATGGAATGTTAACTTCACAAATAATTCCATGAATTCTCTTCCTGGATTATAGGACTGACTACATAACTCTGGAGAATAGAACACTTTGCTTTCTTAGGAAAAATAAAATGATCTGATGTTAAGACTTTTGAAAAGGGCAACGATACTAGTCCATCAAAAGTTAATTATTTATTGAATTTTAAAATTACCCTATATTCAGAAAACCATAGAGTTTATTTATACTAAAATATATCACACTTAATAAAATTGTTAACAATCAACATGGTTATTGGAATAATGCTTTAAAAAAACATACTGTAGTTGAGACAGATCAGATCTGAGTTCAAGATCAGACCAATATGTTAGTGAAATGGGTCTCTGCCGTATGTTATGACTTGAAAGGGTATCAAATTGTCTTGCTTTAAACCTAACACATCCACTTGTCATGATTTTTTAAGTTTCCAAATTCCTAACTTCTTTGGGCCTAAGGCATTCAGTAGTCTTATAAAAATACAAAATATTTTTATCTAAAAGAGATAATTTATTAATCATAATAACTTATTAAATTTTTAGCAATTTCGTAAATAGAGTCACTTTATCAAAGTCTTGAAAGAATCAAGTATAGGATATCCAAGTGGTCTTGAATTCTTATTATTTTTTTAATTTTTGGTGGTAGATTGGATTAATATGAAGAAAATTCAAGACCCTAAAGTCAGTCCTAGGGGATTGAGGGATAAGGGTAGTGCTGCCTTGGAAGTCATGGCCTTGAATATGAGGAGCAAAAAAGCAGTGAAGAAGAAAAATAGGGAGGAAATATACAATGATTGGGAGTGATACATTGAAAATAATATTCTCATAGTTCATGGTTTTGCCTGGGGCCAACACTGTTACTATCTATATATAGCAGCTTTAAAATATAAATCTTCTGTTTTAGCAGATTAATTTATCAAATTAATATAGGTAGGAAATCCTTTGAAGGCATTTTCCTGGAGTGAAAAATTTGGCAACAGCTAATAAGGTGATCTAATTGATTTTCATTTGGTGTGGATCCTTACCATCTGGAAGATAATGAGAACCTAAACCACATAAGATTTATAGATTAAAGAGAATAGTTTAAATTTCATTCTGTAGAAGCGTGGTAGTCAGTGCAGACTTCAGAACACTAGTATAATAAGTTTCTCATATAGCTCATTCCATAGGAAATAGTTGCATTTTTGTAGCCCTCTACTGAAGCTGCTCAGGATTTTTCCCCTGGTAACTGGAGGTAATAGGAATTGTCATATATTTGTCTGAAGGTAAGTAAAAGCATGTGGTGGAGTCAAGATTTCCGTAAAAGAGGAGATTGTAGCCTTCCTGCTAAGTGTAGTTGAAAGTGGGTACTCAAAAACACTTGTTTGTCATTTGACAAATGAAGTGGTAGCCCGAAAAAGCTGGATTCCTATTAGGCAGTGGTCAAAAAAAGTAGAATTAGGAAGTTGTGAGGAAATTTGCAGCTGTAATTTGTACAAGTAAAATGAGCATTCAGTTTGAACCTCAGATTGGAAGTAACTAAAAATCATCTCCACCCTACCTAATGATATTTATGTTTGTTTAACTGCATGCAACTCAAAAAAATATTGTGAGTAATAATTAAATGTTATCCATAAACAGTTATTGAGGGAGATCGTGTAAACAGATATACTCTTCAATATCTTCATATTGTTCTTGAAGAATTGTGTGATAGTCAAAGCACATTTTATTGCACTGTGATAGGATATAATATGAAATATCTTTAAAAAAATAATACTTTTAAATGAACAGATCTGAATTCATCTTATTTGTAAGTCCAGATTTTTGTGTTTCAGAGTTTGTTAAAATTGAGCATGCTTACTATTTTATTAAGTTTTGACAGAGAAGTTTATGTCTTACATAAGAATCTATAAATACTTATTCACTGTAAAATTCCTTAAAATATTTTTCATCACACCTAGGTGTGATTAAATTATGCGACTTCTAAGTAATAAATAGGGATTTCAGGCTAGTTTCTAGCATATACCTTCAGTTGAAAGGAATTTATTAATTATTTATAAGTAGATAATCTTTTTTATAGTGACCATACCTATCCACCCCCTTTTAACTTTTGTGATGTCTTGCCTTTTGTTTCCTTTTTACATTTCCTATCTGAGAATGAACAGATGTAGTTGACCATTTAATTTGCATCCCGTAGGAATGCTTTCTGATTTGAGGTGAAGTCTTTGGTCTTCTGTTTATCTCATAAAAGCTCTTTATTAATTTGAATTGATGACAACTTGTAAGAGAAACAATTTTAGATCAGTTAATATTTATTAAATGGCTATTATGTGCCAAATACTTCCCTATGAACTAGGAATACAAAAACATAAATGAAACAATCCCTATCCTCAAGGAATTTATAATCTAGTAGGAAAAAAAACAAGTACCCATAAAATATATGTAAAACAGATGAAATGTGATTTGAGAGGACACATTTGATACTTCAGGAAGGGCCCCTCTAATTCAGGGAATTATTCATTTGAACTTTGAAAACTAAAAATCATAAGAAGTCTAGAAGTAAGGAAACAGTATGTAATAATAAAAACATTCATTTAATGTTATATGGTTTACAAAGTGCTTTAATATTTTTTGCATTTGATCCTCACCATAAATCTGTGAAGTAAGTTCTGTTATTATCTTCATTTTACTTAGGTAGCTTTGTGATTTTAGATGCCTTATCCAGCAATTTGACAGTAGAATTCAAACTCATCCTTTTGACCCTAGTTACATTTTTCAAGTGAAGGAAATAATTAGTATTTGAATTAAAATTCAGCAGATGGATGATTTCTAAAATAAAGTGAAAGAATTTAGAATTTTATAAATTAAAGCAACACTGTCTGTTAGGAAAAAGGCAATTTCAATGAGAGTGTTTTCCAATGAGCAAATAATACTTTTTAAAAATGTCAAGCCTTAGTTTATGTTAGTAGCAGCCATAGTAGATGCCACCTACTGGCAACATTGTAGATAAATATTAAAATCATGTAGCTTCCTTTGTCCAAGTGTAATTTGTGGTAAGGTCAATTTAAGATAATTATATTTAATTGTTAGGTAGTTTTGTTGTTTGGATGCTAAATGTAAATGTTGATCACATAGAAGATATACAATTCTTTTTGAGTGAATATACCTAAATTTGTAAATGAATTTTTAGCAAATATTGAAGTTTAAAGATTAATGAAACTTCATTAATTTAGAATAATTAGGAAAAAACTAATTGAATTAATGGAAAGTCCCATTTATATTTCTAAGGAAATAAAGTTTTTTCTTTTGGATGTAATGGCATAAACTGACTGCTATAAAAAGATCTCTAGTAGAAAGACTAGTAGATCTACATTTAGCAAATTAGCACATGTAACTTAACACATTGATATCTGCTAAACTGTCTGATGATTACTAATTAAATAGATTTGCAAGTTTTACCTTTCATAGGTACGCTGATTGTTCACATTGTTCACTTTTCTTACAAAGTTGGCTTTATTTTTGTTGAGACTGAGGGTTTTTCCTTTCTTTTTTTTTTATTATAATAACTTTTTATTGACAGAACCCATTCCAGGGTAATTTTTTATAACATTATCCCTTGCACTCACTTCTGTTCCGATTTTCCCCCTCTCTCCCTCCACCCCTCCCCTAGATGGCAAGCAATCCTATATATGTTAAATATGTCACAGTATATCCTAGATACAATATATGTGTGCAGAACTGAACAGTTCTCTTGTTGCACAGGGAGAATTGGATTCAGAAGGTAGAAATAACCCAGGAAGAAAAACAAAAATGCAAATAGTTTACATTCATTTACCAGTGTTCTTTCTTTGGGTGTAGCTGCTTCTCTCCATCATTGATCAATTGAAACTGAGTTAGGTCTCTTTGTCAAAGAAATCTACTTCCATCAGAATACATCTTCATACAGTATCGTTGTTGAAGTATATAATGATCTCCTGGTTCTGCTTATTTCACTTAGCATCAGTTCATGTAAGTCTCTCCAAGCCTTTCTGTATTCATCCTGCTGGTCATTTCTTACAGAACAATAATATTGGGTTTTTCCTTTCAACACAAAATCTTTTAATTTATTAAAAGTATTAATTGAAATTAATTAATTGAAAGTATTTTTAAAATTGCTCATTTCTTTGCTTTCTTAAGTAGATTATAATGCCTATAATATGCATATAATTTCTTGACGACCTTGAGTCATAATTGCCAACCTTAATCTCAAGGTGACATATATCATAGTATATATATAATAATACATAACATTAATTTAAGTATAATTGATGTATTAATGATATATTATATATGGTAATATATAATATAGTGACACCCTTAAATAACATCAGTTGTTGAGGTTTGCATTGCTGTAGTACTGGCTCTCAAATAATTTGCTTTAGGCTATTGTACTTGTTGATTTCATAAACATTTTGGTGCTTTTGATTCCCTAGAAATTTTGGTACTTTTTAATTGATCCTCATGATCTTATTTAAGACTTAAGATCAGACTTAAGAAGTGGTAGACTTGCATAACTGGATGATCACATTTAGATTTGGAAGATACCACAAAAAATGGGATCACAAAGAGTCAGACACTGTTGGAATGACCAAATGAATAACAAGAGAGGCCATCTTGTGCAACACTCTCAATTTGTTGATGTGGAAACTGAGGACCAGTAGGTGATCTGACAAAGCAGGAACAAATCTCTTGATGACAAAGTTTTGCCTAAGAGGAGACTTTGGGAGAGATTGTGACTTGCCCAAGGCCATCTAAGGAAGAACTTGTCTTTGTTGATCTTTTCCCCTCTCCACTCCCATGGCTGCAGTTTTTCTCTTTTGGGTCTAGATAACAGAAAGCTTAACTTATTAGAAATGTGGATCATTTGAGAGGAGATAAGTTATAAATGATGGTATAAGAGTTCTGCTATGAGTAAAGCACATGATCATTAGCACATAGATAAAACAGCTATTTGAATAAATACTACATAATTTGTATCCATATTTTTTCATAAATAGTTATGAGTTCCATCGTTGGCGACATTTGGTTTCTTCAATTTAGATTGATTTTTAGCTATCACGGATCTTCCTCCCTTGCTTTTTGGTTTCTATTTTTTTTTTTTTTAATATCAGTGGTAAGGTTTATTGTGAATAGATTGTGACCAGATGGACAAGGTAAAGGTAGTTCTTTTCTTCTGCTATACCCTCAAAAAGTACTGAGAAATAAAGCAGAAGGACAGTTCTGAAAGATTGTTGTGCTCAATTTTTAGAAAATCTGTGACTGGGGGCAGCTAAGTGGCGCAGTGTACAGAGCACCAGTCCTGAAGTTAGAAAGACCTGAGTTCAAATTTTTCCTCAGATATTTAACAATTCCTAGCTATGTGACTCTGTGATTTCTTAACTCCAATTGCCTCAGCCAAAAAAAAAAGAGAGAGAGAGAGAGAGAGAGAAGAAAAAGAAAATCTGTGACTGATAATAGGTTGAAAATTAAAACAAATTACATATTTTATAATTTTAATTGTAGAATTTTTTAATCTTTTAAAAATAAGACTGCTTTTTAAAAAAAATTAAATTCATTATTAAAATATTGTCCTCACTGTATGCACAGAATAATCTGATAGACTTTGAGAACCTTAACATACAATAGGTACTTTAACAAATTCTTTTTGAATGAATGAATTATTACTTGGTCCCTAAAGTTACTTCAAACTCAAATTCTATAATTACACACATCCTTTAAAAATATGGTGATCATAAGTTATTAAACACAATGTAATGTGTGAATTAAAACAGCAGTTACCACCAAAGCTAATTAGCCATTCCTGATGTTGTCTGGCCTAAGCTTCTGTTAAGTTAGAGCAATAAAACTTATGTCTATTGTGTTGTTTGCCCTCAGTAAATGCTAATTGGTAATTAGGTCATTAACCATCTAGTTGAACAAGACGGTCTCTAAAATAATATAAAATCCAACATTATTTAATTTGTAAATTAAAAAAATTAGATTGCATTTTTACAACCTTAGATGTTGCTTCTTATATAGTAGTTGACACTTACCCAGTGTCCAGAGCTAAGATTCACCTCCTCTGCCTAAATACTCTGAGGATTGAAGAATCCTGTTTTATGATTTATTAAAAAAAATTGTGTCATTTCCTGGCAAATAAATGTAGCAGGAATACTAGAATTCTATTCTGGTAGAAATTATGAATACCCTCTTTGAAAGGTTCAAGTTCCCTAGGGCCCTTGTAAGGGAACTATTTGTTCCCTCTTAAATAACAACCCCTCAATGCCAGCAATCTTACTAACATGAAAATAATAATAGAATAAAACAGTATTCCTTTTTAACTTGGGTCCTTTCATACCTGTATATGGAAGATAAATTATTCTGTTCTGTGTTAAAGGTTATCTTTTTTGGCATCCACAAAAAGGCTGCTTACTTTAAAAAACAAAACAAATCTATCATTCTTACCATAAGATACTACTGTCATGACTGGCTGAATGATTGGGGAAGCTCTATGGGAAAATCATAATGAGAAACTGTTTTACAAAACTTTCAGTTCTTTAATTGTTTACCTTCCTAAACTCAAGGTTCAAAACTACTGTCCAACATTATGATGATTAATATTAGGAGACAAAATAATTTGATGGGTTTTTTTTTTTTTTTTTGCTACCACTGTTCAGTTATTTATTTATTTTTTATTAAATTTGTAGCATGAGTTCTGGGCTCATTCACACTGATATAAGTCAAGTCTGCTGATGCTGTTTCTTCTGTGGGCTTCTAGGGATAACCTTTAGGGAATTGGAGTTTTTCAAGTACTTATAATTACTGACCACCATGCCCTTGAGAGCAATTGGCCAGTTAACATTTTCCTGATATAAGTCAACTTCTTTACTACTTTTACAAAGGATTATTTATTGAGAATATATAGCAAGGAGAAGAGTATAAGTGTCTTCTCTAATCTAGCACCTTGCTTTCTCTTCTATATGTGTATTTAGTTCCTGGGAAGAATGCACTCAAAGTTATTGTTTTAAAATCACACTTTCCCCCTATCCCCACACACACGTTGTTGGGGTAGGTGGATGGGTTGTGTACTTCTGGTTCTGTTAAGTCCTTTTGTGTTCTCACTGGGTTGACTTGTGGCTTGGAAGAGAAAGTCTTGACTGCCAGTTCTAGTCACAGCTGGCTCTAGCCTGTTGTTCCTCAGGGTAGGTCCCTCACTGGATTTGGCCGTTATTTTCTCAATCTGCTCTGAGGAGACTTTTTGTGACTCTTCCAACTTTTTGAAGAGTCCAAAGTTGTCACCTATTCTGTTCTGTCCCTGATATACATTCAACTAGAATTAAAAAATAACATTACACATAGAGACATAAGAAACAATGGCACTCTGCAATCATGGCCACATGAGAAGTTCCATGGTGAGAAGATAAGCAGCTAGAAGTAGAACACTGCCTGAGATGTGTTTCTATCACTTCTCCTTCCAGGTGCAAGATCTTTTTTTCCCCCTCTTACAAAGCTATTAGCAAAAGGAGAAAAACAGCATCTATTAGAGCATGTATACTTCCTAAATGCACACACTCAGTTCTGGCTCAGAAGCTAATTAAAAGACTTTTGATCAAGATATAATATGCCGATAGGAAATAAGGTGGTGAAGACTAGAAGCAGGAAAGCCCATTAAGAAGCTAATCTGCTGGGCTGATTTCTGAAAAACCTGGAAAGATTTACAGGAACTGATGTTGAGTGAAGTGAGCAGAACCAGGAGAACATTGTACACAGTAATAGCAAGATTATATGATGATCAACTATGATACACTTAGTTCTTCTCAGCAATGCAGTGATCCAAGACAATTGCAATGGATTTGGGATGGAAAATGTCACCCATATCCAGAGAGAGAACTACGGATCAAAGTGTAATATTTTCATTTTTTTGTTTGCTTTTTCTTTCTCATGGGTTTTCTCTTTATAATTTTTCTTTAACAACATGACAAATATGGAAATATGTTTAAAAGTATTGTGCATGTACAATCTATATCAGATTGATTGTTATTTTAGAGAGGGGCAGATAAGAGAGGGTGAAAAAATGTGGAACTCAAAATCTTACAAAAATGAATGTTGAAAATTATCTTTACATATAATTTGAAAAATAAACCACTGTTGAGAAAATACCTGGAAAAGAAAAGCAAATAAAAATATAGTGCATATAAAAAAAGAGATCCTTGATAGTTTTGGAAAAAAACCAGTTTTGGTGAAATGATGAAGTCAGATTATAAAGAATTAAGAAGAGAATGAGAAGAGAAATTGGAGACATCCATTTGAGATGGTCTTCTCAAGGAGGTTAGCCATCAAGAGCAAAAGAAGTATAGAATAATAGTAGAGATGGAAGAATCAAATAAGTATTTTTTGAGGATAGGGGAAACATTAGAAGGCATTCGAGAAGTTAGTAGGGGAATAACAGAAGGAACAACTCAATTGAAGGAAATTGGATAGAATGAGATTACTTGAATCCCATTAAGGAAGTATTTTCTTGGATCACTGTATTGCTGAGAAGAGCTAAGTCTACCATAATTGACCATCACATAATTTTGTTGTTAATGTGTACAGTATTCTCCTGGTTCTGCTCACTTCATTCAGCATCAGTTCATGTAAGTTTTTCCAGGCTTTTTTGAAATCAGCCAAGCCAGAGTAACTTCTTAATGGGCTTTCCTGCTTTTAGTCTCTCCCCTGCTCCAATTCATTCTATAGGATATTCTGCCTTTAGACTTATCTTTCTAAAATAGCATGAAGAAATCTTCATAGTTCTGCAGTGCTTATGAGATAAAATCTACATTTCTTCTGCCTAAGACTCAAGAGCATACATTTTTAACTTTTTCTTTGACTATTCCCAAGCTACAAACCCTCTACTCTGATCTTTTAATTTTTCCTTAACTCACCCTTTTCCCTTCTCTCTCCCACCCATCTCCCTCTTCCTTTCTCTTTTTCTCTGTCTTTAACGTGTGCTCATGTTATTATATGAGCCTGCATAGAATTCTTACTCTCTCCCTCAATCTCCTTATTCAAATTTTATTCATTCTTTAAGATCCAACCGAATTACTCCCTCTTTCTGAAATCTTTGACTACTCAAGGTCTCATTCATCACTTATATTAAGCACTTTTACTAGAACAGAATGACTAGATCTTTTTCTCAGGTCACAGAAATCTAGAGCACTTGTTTTCCTTTCACAACATAGGAACAACTAAATTTAGCACCTGGTTAACAGAAATTACCAGTTAAAATTGAAAGTTTCCAGATGGCTTATACTAGGTCCCCAAGTTGCCACATTTCAGATGAACTTCCCTTCTTTCTTCCCTCCAACAGGTGAGTGGTCACCATGTGTTCTCTAGTCCTGCAGCAGAATTTTTTTAAATTAAGTTTAGGAAGCTTTTTCTTGCTGTTTATACTGTCAGGTATGAAAAATGTTAGCTACAATCCTATTCTATTGAGGTTTGGTTATATAGTGTCCTTTTTTTTGTTGTCTGGGGAAAAAAGTTCTTTTCCCTAACTAGATTATAAACTACTTGAGGAAGAGAAGGGAATGTTATTGAATTAGACTTTTTGTGTGCTAACACAATTCTGTCTGTCTTATAGGTATTTAATAAGTACTTGTTGAATTGAATGAAAGAACTAAAATAGTGATAAGAATAATAGTACCATAATTCAGCTTATCCTTTGCAGAATGAGTTCAGCATGATAAGGGAAGGGAAAAGGGGACAGAGAAATAATTTTTTTTTAAAGGAGGAGAATGGAAAATTATGAGCAAAGCAAAAAGAAAAAAAGTAGAAGGAAAAGAAAAATGAAGAAATAAAAGAATAGTTAAAGGAAGGAAAAAGGAGAGAGAAAGCAAATTAGATAGAATTTATGGGAAGAAGGGAAAAGAAAAGAGAGATTCCCTTGCTTTTCCAACTTGGAATAATAACAATACTAGGTAACATTTCTGTAGCAATTTAAGATTTGCAAAGTACAAATATAATTTCATCTTATTTTCACAGTAACCCTGGGAGATAGGTTCTCTTTATTATCCCTATTTTACAGATAAGGAAATAAAGAAATAAAGGGTCACACAACTATTCAGTGTCTGAAGGAAGATTTGAACTTAGATCATCTTGACTACAGGTCCAGTACTCCCTTGTGTCACACACATTAGCTTCCTTCCTTCCTTCACATTTCCTACCTTCCCTCTCTATTCCTGTAGGATAGTAGCTATAAGTCCTAACTGTTAATCCTTTAGGTAGAGTCCAGTTTTCTGTCCACTGCCATTATACAGGTTGTTAGTTCCTGGGTTGTCTCTTAAAAGGTTTCCTCTTTTCCCTTAATTGGTGAGACCCTGACTAAAGTTTATGGAACCTCAGGAGTCTGATGTCTCTTATTCCTTGAATCTTAGGAAATTCGTTGGTCTTACCAGTCTGATCAGAGACTCTCTTCTCCTTTTCCCCAGTAATCCTGCCATAGTCTTAGTATTATGTCCCTTTGTCATAGTTCTGATGACCTCTGTCCAACTCTTTTGCCTTGATTGCCCTCCTTTCCTCCAGTCCCTGAACCCTACTGCTCATTAGTAGCAAAAACTGACAGTTGAAAGTCTGGCTATTTCCACAGCCCTGTTAGCACATTGTTTTCTTGTAGGTCTGGAGAGCCTTCACTTCTTTGAAGGGACACCCTGGGACACCTTGAAAAGCTAGCCTATGTTCAAGGCACTCTGTGATTTAGCACAGTCTCCAAACTGTAGCTCATAACCCCCTGCCAACATGTGTAAGCTTTCAGCTGGTGAGAAAATACATTAAAAACAATAGATTCAGTCATATTTCAATATCAGAAATAAAGTGACAAGAAAAGGTTTCCCTTATGAGAGGTATACTGCCATAGGCTACCATGTCATGAGTGGGGGAAGGCATGCATGCAGAGACCATGTAGAGAGCATATGGGGCCAGGGAATATGCATGAAGGAGCATGTTAGGAGCCCATGTGGCCAGGCCACTCATAACCCTAACTGATGAGCTGCTTCCTCTTCTGGATCATCTGTAATTCTCTGCTACCATCTACTTGGGCTTGGTGATTAGAAAATTTCTCCTGGTTAGGAAGAGGTATTGCTCCAATAGTGGTTGTTCTTCAGTCATCTCAGTTGTGTTGATTCTTTGTTGACCCCATTTGAGGTTTCTTGGCAGAGAAACTGGAGTAGTTTGCTATTTCTTTCTTCAACTCATTTTACAGATGAAGAAACTGAGGCAAACAGAGAAATGATCTGGGATTACACAGCTAGTAGTAATTGTTAAAGCTGAATTTGAACTCATATCTTCCTGACTCCAGGCCTTTCTATCTAATTACTATGCCATGGAGCTTGCCCTCTTTTACTATATAATCAAGGGCTTTGAACAATTATACCCTATCAGATAGCCAGCAATAGCAGCAAAATATCACAGGCTAATTATTTGACTGCTTTATTCCTAATTTGGGTTTTGATGTTCTGGTCCCAGATAACTATCTGACTTAGGACTAGAAAATTCCTTTTTATTCTTATTACATATTTAATTGTGAGTCTGAATCTGTGAAGCTTATTTAGGGTTCTCCCTCCATTCTCCTAAAATCCCCAGTATCTGAATAAGGGATGCTGAGACAAAGCTTCCTTCATTTCTAAGATTCTCCTCTGCATGCACAGAAAGTTAAGAGGAACAAAAAGATGAAAGAAAATTTCAAATCCCTGTCTTTATCACATGTGTGTATGTACATATACATACATACATTATATACACATGTATATATGTACACATGCATACATACTAAATAAGTATGTATATATATATATATATATATATATGTCTTTCAGTTTAAAGCTTTAATTGATCAAAGCTTAAGACTTTTGGAAAACAATACATACACGCACACACAAAACTTGCATACTTATATATATGCATGTGTATATATGTGTATGTAAATATATACATTTATATTTACATAACTGCCAGCCACAAAACCAGTCATCTATTATGCTACATTCTGACTAGCTTAAAGAACATTAGTCACTCTATAGTAGTATCAGTAACTTTGGGAATTTTTGTAATATTTGAGATTTCCTAAATCAGAACTGACAAGTTTCTGGCTAGCTGAATATGGGAGATTAGATCCTGACACAAAGTCTGGGCTTTAAAGCAGCTTGACCAGAAAGTTTAAATCTGGTATTTCCCTGTAGCATCTGAACTGCATGGTCAACTTCAGTTTAAGCTTTATCCTCTCTGTTGTTTGTTTTCTGCTTGTTCTTGTAGCTTGCATGATGTTATTCATACTGTGCAGTGGTTGGAGTTAGAACTTTTGCTGAAGGTAATGCAGGATTATGCTGTGAATTTTTTCCCATTATAATCTGATTGTCACACCCTGTAGTTGTTCTGTCTTATTTTACCTTCTAGGAAAAAAAAACCCTGCTATTTTGCCTATATCTTAACATATCTTTACAGCATTTCTTATTCCCACTTTACTTCTGCAATTTTAGGGTAATTTTCTCTAGAAATAAAAGTATTTACAAGCTCAGTAATTATATTATGATATTTTTAAGGAATTAAAAATGACAATAAATCTTAATTAATTGTTGTTCAATCATTTGTCATTGTGTCTGACTCTTTCAGGTTTTCTTGGCAAACATAATGGACTGATTTGCTATTTTCTTCTCCAGCTCATTTTACAAATGAGGAAACTGAAGTAAGGAGTGCTAAAGGATGTTCCCATGGATATTTTAGGTAGTGAATGTCTAAGACCAGATTTTGAATTCAGGAGGATGAGTCTTCCTGATTTCAGGCTTTGGTAGTCTATTAACTGCACTAACCAGTTATCTCATGTTGGGCAGTAAGATTATTGTATTGATAATTTCACCTCTATTATTTTAAATCTCTTATTATTTTGCCCTAAATACATTGGGAGAGCTCATGATGACTTTATACACCCATCCTGTTTTAATTTATGGAATCTTCCTAAGTGTTCCAAGTAGTGATCAGTGGTCAAGCAAGTTGTGTCACATTGAATAATTTAGGTGAAATCTTTTAGAATTTTTATATCAATGCTAATCCAGAGTTCTTAGAGTCAAATTATTTTTCTTATATTTGGGTCTATTAGGTCTGTTCTGTTTGCACGGATAGCAAAAAGATACATTTGGTATGTTAGAGATTTGTAGCTTACCAAAATAGTAGATTAAACATATAATTGTTAAACTTTAGTTAATAAAAATACAAATAATCCAACGTTTTATGGAACAAACTTTTGCATATTCCTGTTTTCCTTTTCAGTTAGCATGAAGATATAGCTATAATAAATATTCTTATACTTGGATAGGTGGTGGAAGAGAGTTTATAAGAAAATGCCTTAGTTAAAAAAAATAATTTCTCTACATCAATTTTTTTTTCCTGAGCCTTTTTCCCTTCCTCATCTGTAAAGATCGATACTATTATTTTTACTCTTTATTTTGGCATGATAATTGCGAAGATCCAATGTCTGCCTCTAGTCTGGGATTTCAAAGAACAGTGAATGAATCCTTTATTCAGTTTACTCAATTCCAGGGTTTTTAAATGGCATGCCAACTAGATTTTGGTAAACAAACAAGAAAATTAGCCAAGCTGCTTTCTTGGTTCTAGTTGGGAGAAATGAAGTTTCATATGTAATCATCCCTAGAATCTGGCTCTATCTAGAACCATAGGTTGACTCTAAGTAGCTGGCCTTAAGTGGTTATGGTACAAAGGGTTCAGGGGTCTTGCAAAGATTACCAGCGTAGACAAGGTTAAACAGACTTCACTACCTCTGAATATACAAATAATGAGCCTAGGTTATGTTGATGTTAATATTAATGATGATTGGAGTCGGTCATCTCTTTTCAAGGGAGGAGGCAGGGATATATAAATAGAAATAACTTGAATGACTGAAGCTATGACCGCATTCCCATGTATTCTATGCCTTGATCTAAGAGTATAACATTGAAGGCCATTTAAAGAAATCATTATAGTGTAATAGTAAATTGAGGATGTAAAAAATGAAGACAAGTTTTAGCTAGTTTCAGCAAGCTTTCTGACATTAGTTTTCAAAATGAATCTTATTTAGTCTGTGTTTTTAGCCTAAATTTTGAATAACCTTACAGATAACTAAATTTACACGTAATCTTAGTACCTCCCTTTTTTTTTTTTTTTGCCTCAAATCAGCTTTTATTTATTTTTATTTAATAGCCTTTTATTTACAGGATATATACATGGGTAACTTTACAGCATTAACAATTGCCAAACCTCTTGTTCCAAATTTTCACCTCTTACCCCTCCACCTCCTCCCCTAGATGGCAGGATGACCAGTAGATGTTAAATATATTAAAATATAAATTAGATACACAATAAGTATACATGACCAAAACGTTATTTTGCTGTATAAAAAGAATCAGACTCTGAAATATTGTACAGTTAGCTTGTGAAGGAAATCAAAAATGCAGGTGTGCATAAATATAGGGATTGGGAATTCAATGTAATGGTTTTTAGTCATCTCCCAGAGTTCTTTTTCTGGGTATAGCTAGTTCAGTTCATTACTGCTCCATTAGAAATGATTTGGTTTATCTCGTTGCTGAGGATGGCCTGGTCCATCAGAACTGGTCATCATATAGTATTGTTGTTGAAGTATATAATGATCTCCTGGTCCTGCTCATTTTACTCAGCATCAGTTCATGTAAGTCTCTCCAGGCCTTTCTGAAATTATCCTGTTGGTCATTTCTTACAGAACAGTAATATTCCATAATTTTCATATACCACAATTTATTCAGCCATTCTCCAACTGATGGACATCCATTCAGTTTCCAGTTTTTAGCCACTACAAAAAGGGCTGCCACAAACATTCGTGCACATACAGGTCCCTTTCCCTTCTTTATAATCTCTTTGGGATATAATCCCAGTAGTAACACTGCTAGTACCTCCCTTTTCTTTAAAAAACAAAACACTTTAAAAAAAATCTTTTTTCCCTCCCTCCATTAAACAATTATTAAAAGTTTAAAAAATACAATAAAACAAACATTCCAAACAAAACAAATTCCTACATTATCCTTGTCTAAAAATGCATATTTCAACATCGATTTTAAGTCTGACAGGAGGTGAATGGTGTTAATCATCTTATATTAATTTTGCCATTGATAAACAGGATTCTCTCTAGTTCCAACTGTGTGTAAAGATCAAGGTTTGTTTTCTCTCTTGTTTTACCATGAATTTCACTGATTTTTGTACTGAAATGAATGAATATTTTTAAAATCTAGAAAAAATTTTTAATTTTTTAAAAAACTGAAATGATAGTTTAAAGGAATTAGACATTACCAAGTTTCTTTATCTTCAATATCATATAATTTTTTCATCAAGATTAGGCTAAAATTGTGGAATTTTATTTGCATGGGATAGCTTTTTGTTTGCAACAATAAATTATACTTATGTTCCAATGTTCTTCTTTTATGAAATTTCAAATACTGTATAAATGTGATCCAATCAGTTTTTGTATTAATGAGAGCAGAAAGAGGTAGGTATCTCTGGATTCATTCTGCTGAAGAATTTGAGGCTTGAGAAATGGAGCCTTCCTGAAGTTGATGCAATGAGTTATTTGTAAATTTTATGTGTTTCCTCACTCCCAGGCCCAGAACTTAAGAAATTTTAATGTATCAACACATTAAAAATTGAACTTGTTTAGTTTAGAGTTGGAAAAAGTAATAATTATTAAGTGAAATGTTATGAAAAATATTTGTATTAAATAATAATAATAATAATGTGTCTTTTATAAGGATAAGAATAAATATTTTGTTCTGTTAAAAATATGAGCAGTTTCAGTTTTAAGAGGAGTGAAAGAACAAGTTTAAATGGATTATTTATGTTGTTTACTGAAATGTTCACATATTTTTCTAATGAAGTTATAATTTCCTAATATCTGATAATGGGGAAAATATGAATAACCAGGCATATAAGGTTTTTTAATTCAGTTGTGACTGCCTTTTCATGACCCCATGGACAAAACTGTCCAGGGATTTTTTCTTGGCAAAGATATTGTAGTGGTTAGGCATTTCTTTCTCTTTTTTAATAGAATTAATGGAAACAAAAGTTGTGACTTACTCAGAGTCACACAGCTACTATCTGAGGGTAGTTTTCAATTCAAGTTTTCCTAACTCCAGGACTGGTGCTTTATTCGCTGAGCCACTTAATAAATCATATTTAAGTCATTATTTATCAGGATTCTACTTTTGAGATCTCAGGGTCAAAACAAGAGAATGCAAGAAAAATGTGAAAATGAAAAGATTAGCAAGATTTCTGTCTGTCTCATTGTCTACTTTTGGTAATAAGAAGCCCTTTGGATAGGGAGGAGTGGGATGAGGAACCTGAACTGTTTCTTTGTTATTAGAAGGAAATTCTTATACAGAAACTTCCTTTACTAATACTTCTTCTGCTATATAGAAACAGTGCTGGCTGGGGCATTGAGAAGATAGAAAATTAATCCTCAAGCATTTAGTAAATGACTGTTTGTGCCAGGCATTGTGCTAGCTGCTGGATATAACAGAGAGGAAAAATAAAATAGTCCCTGCCTTTAAAACACTTACATTCTGTCGGATGGTGTTTGGACTGAGCTTTAAAAGAAATAGCATGTATACTTAAAAAGGAGTCTTTGGATGTAGGCTCTACCCTCTGGTATTTTGAAAGAAGGATACTAGGAAGATTCTAAGAAGCCTAGGTTGAGAGGGTATTCTTTCTAACCGTGAGTGACATTCAGTTTAAAACCTGGGTGGTGAAAGATGGACTCCCCTGAGTGAGAAACAGTATGGATATTATCTGTATACATACCTGACTGGAGATTAGGGAGCCACTGAAGTTTCCTAAGTGTTGTTCGGAATATTCTCCTGGCACTTGTATGGAAATTAACAGGAGAGAATTAGAGAGACCAATAAGGAAGCTATTGTGGTTGTCCTGGAAAAGGTGATGAGAAAGGGCCCTAACAAGGGTGTTTGTGTTATGAGCAGAGAGGAGACTGCAAATGAAAAGTAGTGTAGAGTAGAATTAGAAAAGCCTTGGCCAAGTTTTTGAGTATATGTACAAGTCTGTTACAGACAAGAATGCATGGAAAGATAAAGTCATGTATTATGTCTGAGAGCATTTTCAAATAGTTAGGTTTTCCAAACACAGGACCAGCCTTGTATGTATTGCACTTTGTGGCCTTTCAGGAGAAGTTGCAGGATGAAGACAGTTCCAAGTTGTTGGCCTTGCAGAAGTATGAGACAAAGGACACCGGTGCTTGGAGTCAGAAGGCTTGGCTTTGAGTGACAACCACTAAGATATGATGCTAAACAAGACTTTAATCAACCTCAGGCGCAACTAAACCATTACTAAATGAATATTGTAATAGTTGTGTGGCTTGCCTTCCAATATTATGAAAAAAGTGCTTTGTAAACCTTCAAGCACTATATAAATATGAGTTATTAATTCCTGGTGGTAATAACACAATATGACCCTTACATGAAACATAGATGAAAACCTTAGAGAAGTATATCCCTGTGCTAAATGTTTCTTTTAGATTCATAGGACATGAATTGGGACTGCTGACTTAAGGAACAAACAAACAAACAAACAAAACCATCTACAATTTCATTTCGGATTATACTTTTTATTCCTTAAATGGAGAATTGTGGAAAGGAAGAGTCCATTACAAGTCAGTGAGGTGTCACAGTGGATAAAGGATTAACTTTGAGTCAGGAAGAGTGTATTCAAATCTTCCCTCAAACAGGGAAAGCCACTTAAAATAAACTCAGCTTCAGTTTCCTCATCTGGAAAATGAGGATAATCATAGCACCTATGATATTTATACAGCCTTTTGCAAAACTTTTGATAGCCATGTTTAGCTATTATTATAATAAGAATTCAAAAATACTTCCTTTACTCCTAGAAAAAAAATGCTATCATCTAGGTCAGGGGTACTCAAACTTTTTAAATAGGGGGCCAGTTCACTGTCCCTCAGACTGTTGGGGGGCTGGACTATAGTAAAAACAAAAATTTTGTTTTGTGGGCCTTTAAATAAAGAAACTTAATAGCCCTGGGTGGGGGAACAATCGTCCTCAGCTGCCGCATCTGGCCCTCGGGCCGTTGAGGACATTACCTAGATTCTAGGTAATGCTGTGTTTAATTAAAAAAAATTGGGAAGCAGGAGGAGTTTTGAAGTTGTTTCAGTGGTCATCAATGTTCTCAGGTATACTACTCCTTAGTAGTGAAGTGCTTGAATCAGACATATGGACTTTCAAGATATCAGAGCAATGTGCAGATCAGCTCAAGTTGTAGAAGACCCTTACTTCATGACAAGTAGATAGATGATCAGGAATGAGAAAACTTTTCTTTCTGCTACTTGTGCAGCAACTCATTTATAAGTGGAATTTTTCAGACAGAAATGTCATCTGTCTTTAATAATAAAAAATTCATTTGGCAGAAAAAAAAGAGTATGACTATGCTGAATTGTTACTATGTATTGTTTACTAGAAACCTGGTTCAATATTGGTAAATATAGAGTAGCAGAAATTGAACTGTTGTGTGCTATCTGGGCATCAGTCCAAGATATCATTAAAAATACTGCTACAGACTAATTTGGGTTTTTGAATAATATTCTGTTAACAGCTCAACTGAAATTAAATCACATAGAGCAGTTTAAAAATTAAGAGTTCATGTGATAATGGGAATTGTAGTGTATAAACAGAATACTTAATATTCTTTGCATGTGATATAGAGTGTATTTGAATGTAACTGCATACACATACATATATATATATATATATATAATCTGTGTGTGTGTATATATATATATATATATAGTGTGTGTGTGTGTGTGTGTGTATGTGTGTGCATATATGAATAGATGGATAGGTAGGTAGATAGATTTAATTTTCAAACTAAAATTCTTAAATGCTTTCATGAAATCTTCTATCTCCAGATCATCTTAATACTATTTTTGTTATATTTTAGGTGCCTTGTAAAATTCAATAATTCATGTTAGTGTCAAAGCTAGAGGTTGATGGAAGGTTGGTGAACAGATATAAAAATGGATATCATATAAGTGAGAACTAAGATTTTTGGCATGTCCATGTACAAACAACTAAAGTTTATATTAATATGCAGAAAAAAGTTGGAGGAAATAAAAGTTTTTAGAAAGTTTCCATGAAATAATTTCATTCTTATGCCAATGAATCATTTATTTGTACCACAAAAAAAACTTCTTGGAATTTAGGGAAGAGAATTCACATTATTGGTCATAGACTTATGATAGACATATTATCATGTGGTGAAAGCTAGGACAAAAAGAGAGAGTGAACAGATAATAAACCTGAAATGCGATCATGACTTTTCTTGCCCACAGAGATACATTTTGTCTTTTTCTTCACATATTATTTTAATTGTAAGAAGTTTTCTGAGCATTTATGTGTATGAATCCATATTACAAATGTGAATATATATGCATCCATTTGTGTGTGTATATATATATATATATATATATATATATATATATATATAAATATATACATACCTATCCTTATGCACATGTGCATATGTTTTTAATGTATGTACTCAGAAACCTGTAAGTTGTGATTTTATCAATAGTGAAGTTGTCCTGCTTGGGAAGGATGCTCTTCCTAATGATGATTAATACCTCCTCTGTAACTTACATGTTTGGAGAGTTGCTTTGGGCACTCAAAGGAAAAATGACTAGTTTGGGGTCACCCAGTTAAGTATGTGTCAGACAATAAATTTGAATCCTCTTCTCAGCTCCAAATCTAGTTCTTTAAACCCTACTCCATACCTCCACATATATTTTTATATATTCTCCTGTGTGTGTACATGCCACACACATG
This sequence comes from Sarcophilus harrisii, assembly GCF_902635505.1. NCBI lineage: Eukaryota > Metazoa > Chordata > Mammalia > Dasyuromorphia > Dasyuridae > Sarcophilus > Sarcophilus harrisii. The sequence continues at coordinate 172,350,584 of NC_045426.1, read as the reverse complement.
AGAATATAAAAAAGATACATATGTATATGTATTTTTGTGAATATGTATTTGTATGTGTATACACACGAGTATGTATAGAAAGATGGAAATATAAATGCCTCCATAAAGCATGGAAAAGAATGTTTCTCTTGCATTTCATAATGAAATTATTTTGAAGGGAAAAAGAATACGTCATCTTTGAGTTTGAATTTTAAAAAGCTTTCTCAATTATTAATATATTTTATTCATTTTCTAGGTTAGCACTCTATGTATATGAATATCTGCTCCATGTAGGAGCTCAGAAATCTGCTCAGACATTTTTATCAGAGGTATGTTTTGTATCTTTTTGGCTTAAAATTTTGGTAGATTGCATAAATAAATGAATGCCTGTTTTAAGATAAGCAATTTTATGTAATTTATTTGTGTATGTGTGCTTGCATGCTATAAAATGAATTCTATTATTGGCATGTATTTACTTTGTGGATTATCTGTGTAAGCAATTTTTTTGAAATTCCAGACTACTCAGTCAGCATACTTTTAGTCTACATTTTGCTCCTTGTAGTTGGTTTTCCTTAGGATACGCAAAGCAATAGTAATATTCTCCTAAGTAAAATATAACCCACAGGGCAAATATGGGGCTTTAAAATTACCCTATATGTTCCCAAATCACAGATTACTTGGGGAATAACTATTATTTTAAAATATTTGTTCTGTCTATTAATATAGATATAGTAAAGAATTGATTCCTCTAATAATTTAGTTAAGATATTTCAATGGTCAATTTTTGAGCCTTAGCTCTTAAATTTGAGCTTTTTTCTACAATACTTCTATTTTTTAAAAATATACTTCTTTTACTGATTTTGATGCTTTCCAGACTGTAGGAGGAAAAAAGTTTAGAGTTTTAGTTTTTTTTTTCTTCAAGGTTGTTACTAGTCTTGCTTTAACTTGGCCCACTCCAACAAGTCTCTGAATCCTATAGCAAATTTTACTTCTTCAGGGCATCACCTGGAATCACTGGAATCCAACCTTCTGCCCAAGGTTTAATTACCTTTGTGTGTTTTTTTCTAAACTAAGATAACTCCTTTTCATTCCTTAAATTTTGCAATATTTCCACATCTTTATTTCAGATTCCAGAGTAATATTCTTCAAAAGGAAAAAGATGTAAGAGTTTTATGGATAATTTATTCCAACACCCTCATTTTACCAATGATGGAACATGTTGTCTCCTGTTCTTTAAGGGAAGAAATTGTTTCACTTTTGTCTTTGTATCCCCATCCCTTAGAACAAGCTTGGTGATTGCTTAATTGCTTGTCCTAATGCTGCCTTTTCATATCCCAAGACTGAGAGCAAATATTTCCCTGTGTTTCTGCCACAAGTCACCATGAACTGCTGGTGGTGGGAGCGAGGTGGGGAGAGACTGCAACTCCCCACTCCCAGTGCTCTGGAAGTAAGGTTGAATGGAAATTGTGAAAAAGGAAGCAAAAGGCCCAGAGTAGTCTATCATTTTCTCACACTCCCACTCACTGCTTAAGTTGATTGGGGGGAATTCCCCCTAATCAGCCCTCTTTTTCCATGTACCTATGCAGATGTTGCTAACTAAATATGCATACCTATCTCTCAGCACCCTGACTTAATGAAAGCCTGCTATGGAATGGCTACCCCATCTGGTTGCCTGTGTTCCTTAAGGAACATTCTTTCCCCTTTCTTGCTGCCACTTGAAATTTCTCTATTTTCCCATTTCTCCTTTTCCTCTTGGTAGGAATTGCCATCAACCCTTACCTCTAGTCCTCAGTTTTTACTTCTTCCAGGGACTGATTCAGGACATCCTGTGTAGTGGTTGTGAGGGGGGTGAAACTGTGTCACCTTTAAACTGTAAAACAATCACTCAGCAATTGTGTCCCCTTTGATTCGGGGTCTCCTGGACTCCAGAGAGTCTAGGAGAAGGCATATTTTCCAGACTGAACCTTTTTCTAAGGCAAATCACCCTCTCCTCCTCCCCACATTGATCTTTTGGGTAGCTGGGTCCCCATTCAGGAAGCCTTTAAAGTGAATTTCATTCAGTTGGAGATCTCCGCTTGATATGGAGTAGCTGAAACTCCAAGATAAGAATATGGCATTGGGGCATTGAGGGCATTGGCTTTCTTTTCAATTCCTTCTTTTCAAGGGACCTTAGTCTTAGACTTCTATAAGGACCATTCTAAACTCCATATCTTCGCAGAAGTCCAAAGTAGAAATTATGTTTCTGCCAAGGGACCTCTTTTCTTGGCACAGCTGCCTACCAGGACTCTTGCATTGTGAAAACATTCTCTTCTCAGTGCTAACCTCTATTTCCCTAACAGGACTTTGTCACTCGGAAGTCTACCTTCCTAGCAAAACTGACTTCTCAGTACCAAAAAACTTCCCTTTTTGCCATTCAAACTTTTTGGGTTCATGCATACTTTTCACATAGGTCCTGCGCCTCCAACCAAAGAAGGGGATTCCCACAACTCTCTGCACTGGCACTAGAACAGTATCAGTTGTATCAGTGGTAAAGGAGAAAGAGCAAGTAAAACTGTCAAATAAAGAGAAGGAAGGGAAGTGTGACCATTTTTCCTTACATTTCTAGTTGTTATTCTTTGCCATCCTGTCACAGAACTCTTCACATTCTCTACCCAATTATTTATAAATCATTCTAGTTCTACTCTCTTGACTCTGCCTTGGTTCATACTAGGCTGTTCAGGTTTCTTTGAATCTAATTCTTCTGCCATTTCTTGAAGATTAATGATATTATTACATCATATTCCTATACTTTTGTTTTTAGCCATTGCTTAGTTAATAAATGCTTACTTCGTTTACAGTTTGTTGCTACATCAAGAAGTTTCACTACAAATATTATCATATATATATATATATATATCCTTTTCCTTTTCCTTTGATTTGGAGGTATTGTCTAATAATGGCATAATAGGAGTCAAAGATATATAGCCTAGTACTCACCTCATTTCCAACCGTCTGTACAGACTCCTGTCTCAGCTCTTATTACAAAATTCCCAATATAGACCAAGTCTGAGCTTTCTTCCAAAATATAGATAAATCTTACTTTAGACTTTTGTGCATCGAAACATTTACCAAATATCACTTCTGTGTGTTTTTTATTTTTTATTTTTTTGGAAATTAAGTGGGGAAAAATTTTTTTTAAGCATTTCAGGGGACTTGTCAGGTAGATAGAAAAGAACACTTTTCCTTTTACTTCAAAAGATTAGAGTCTTAAATCTCAAAAAAAAAAACAATGTATTTGCTTCAGAGTCAGGAGAAAAGCTGTGAGATTGTTATGTTTTTCCACTGGGCTGGAGAAATACTAATTGGGGAGGAATATAGGGAGTAGTGATGGACAATTAAGAAGCCAAGCCATTCCTTCCCCTTAGGAAAAGAAGAAAATAGCCATATCTGAATGACTAGATTCACAGGTTTTTAAAGTTCCAGAAACTCCAAAGATCAACTAAACCAATTTGTACCTGCATCACAGCCCTTGTTAATTAATACATTCTAGACAACTGGTCATCCTGCTTCTACTTGAATGCTTCCATTGAGCATTCTGTGTTTGAGATGGTTGTAATTCTTAGGAAATTCCATATGTTAAACCTAAATCTAGCTCTCTAAAAATTCCTTCTATTGGTCCTACTGCTGATTTTGGATGACAGAGCTTCAGACTTTTCTAAAAAAGCACTTATATCTCTAGAAGACTATTCATGTTGCTAAACATTTTTTTCTTGCAGTTCTTTATCTGACAGTTTTTAAATTTTCTCACCATTCTGATCGACTTCCTCTTAAGTACATTTTGTATGTAATCTACATTTGAAAATTTACTCATAGAATGTTACTTCAAATTAAATACAATACGCTTCCCATAAGTGTGATCAGAGAACATTCCTTGTTCTAAGTCCTTGATAAGATTGGTAGTCTCATCAGTATGAACAATTCTTTTAGTGATTCTGGCAGCAACTTTATTTGAATGCCTGCCTGTCATGCTAGCATCTGTATTTCTATTAATGCAGCACAAGAACATTTTTGGCTGCTACACTGCATGGCAAACTCAGAGTGGTTTGGGAGAACAATAGAGTCCCCAAATCCTTTGCTAGTAAGTTTCTGTTTAGATATATCTCATTCATGTTATATTTCTGTCTTCTAGGTGTTTTTACTATTAAACAAGGTTCAGATTCATCCCTATCTTTATCCTTCAGTTTACAACTTTGAAAGTAAGGAGCCATTGAAGTTTATTGGATAGGAGAATGACATGACCATTCCTTTAGGAAAATCACTTGTGAATTAGAGTGGGTAGAGTCTTGAGGCAGAAAGATCTTTGTAATTGTAATAGTACAGATGAATGCTGATGGGGGCTAATTGAACTAGAGTAGTGACTGTGCATGGAGAAGAAACATTATGAGATGTTCTTTTTTACAACACTTGGTGTCAGATGCAAATAGAAATGGATCCTTGTGAGAGCAACAAATGTATTAAAAAAAAAACAAATTAACATTGCATATATTGTATTGTACTTTATTTACTGTGTTAAACATTTTTGAGTTAAATTTTAATCTGGTTCAGGCAGTACTACAGAATTCTGCAGGCCATGAGATTGATACTTTGTTGTGGAAGTAGAAAAGTGACAAAATTCAAACTTTTAATAAGTATTTTTTAAGCTAGAAAGTGTCCTAAAAGGAAAAGTCTTGAGATTTTGCCAAAGAAAGAAAATTTGAAGAAACCAGAAATATTTAGGCTAGTGATGATTTGATGAGGAGGAAAAGTATGGGGGAAAGGCAGGATTGCAGTGAGTCCTTTCTTCAAGAGGTTGAAAGATCTAAGTTTACCTTAGAATGGTTAGATTGCTTGGTTTTGCAGAGGGCTAAACTTGGAGAGTTGGGTAGAAGTTAAGAGATGCCGATTCCATTTTCATATAAGTTGTAAAGACAGAATACTTAACCCTGGCAGTCATTTCATTTGCAAATGTCCTAGCATTACTCTGCAGCTCTTTACATTGTCAGTCTTTGCTAATTCCCGGGGCTTCAGAGAATTCTCTGGCCACTGACTTTTTGCAATGTCAACCAATAACCCGGCTTATTGCTTCTGAAGTCTTCAGAGGTCTCTGGCTACGATTTCACAAACCATAGTTTAATAATCGATAGGGTGCTCAAGAACAGCCATGTGCAAACTTAAAACCTTTATTCTACTTGCTCACATATTGCCCTGACTTGTTAACTCCCAAGTGAACACCAGGTCTTTGAGAGAACCATATATTCACTATGAAGTTCCTTACCTCTCTTGGCTATCCATCCACTTGGCTCAGCTACCCCAGGATAAAGAGAGTGTCCTCTTGCTGCACTAGGCTTAAAAAGGGTCTGTGAGGTCACATGCACAGCCAATCAGAGAGGGAGCCATCTCCCATTAAGAAGCTATCTCAATATGGCCAGGGTCCCGCCTAGGAAGCGGTTTCTGGTCACAGAAAGTACTTCCAGACGCTCAAGTTCAGCCTCCTGTTTGCACTGGGCTGACCCATTGTAAAAAGACCCTAACAATAAGTAAGAATTTCTTCACTTTTAGAGCTTTGTAAAAGTGAAGATGCTAGCCTCGGTTGATATTGAGTTCACCTTCCTTTGTTGTCTTGAAAGAAAAATTCTGCAACAACTTGTTACTTATGAATGTAGGGGGGAGCACTCTTACTAGGTAGATAGAGTGATGGGTCGTGGGTATAGTGGTAGTGGTTCTAGATTGCCTCTGAAATCCCTTCCAAAAGTCAGATTCTATCATTCAGTGAGATTAAATCTATACTTGAAAAACATTTTGAAAAAACAAAAGTTCTAGGCTTCTACTGCTGAAAATTTTCATTATTTTTTAAGACTTCTCTGAGATTCCTTTCCTTAGTTTTAATCAGTGAAAAAGTGAGTTTCTTCTAAATAAATAGATAAATAAATCATATAAATAAACTAGGAAATAAATATGTAAACAAATACTGGTGAAGAGAGAATCTTCACTACGCGTTCCAATTCCTCACCTCCTCAACAATTCATAGTCTTTTGTTGGGAAAGATGTGGCAATGTACTTTTTCTCTCATCCAGGCTTGGAAATGCAGTGACTACTCATGGCCAGAACCCAATACTCAATTGACATAGAAGCTTTAAACTGCTTAATTTTTTCTGACCGACCCCTGTTGGCCTCTCGTTAGGCAATGTATTTTCCTTCTCTCCCAACTCTGGAGTTTATCATTCATTTAGAACTTACTGTGGACACCTACGTTTAGCTCTATTGCAGCTCAAAAGTTTTGAATTTAGAGGCCCCATTAGTTTCAGCCTCAGCCTTCCTCACTGAGAGAGAATATAGGTTTATAATCCCATGTCTGCTTTAATTTATAGTTTTGGGGAATTGCCCAAAGCACTGAGAAGTTGTTACTTGTCCACGGTCACAAAGCCAGAGATTGTCCAAGGCAGTATTGGAATCCAGGCTTTCTTGACCCTGAGGTTTCTCCATTCATTACCTCAGAATCTGATACCAAGAAAAAAAATGACAAGGTTGAGAAAGATAAAGGATTGATAAAGGAATTTGTTTTACTCTTTGAGTTTTTTCCATTGAACCCATGTCATAATTAATATATAATTTGATCCTTTATTGTATAAAAATCATTGAAGAAAATACTTGAGATGCTTTATCTCATTTTTGTATAATAGTTATAATTTTTTTTGAAAAGCTATATATTGATTAGTTTAAATTTTTAGGTAGAGATGGCATAGATAGGCAAATTATTTTAAGATTAGCTTTAGAAAATTCAAGCTTGATGTTTTTACATTTTTGTACTATACATTGATTCATCATTGGTATTTATTATTAGTAGTACGAGCCTTTTTAAATGTTGCAATTAATTTCTTTCAAATTAAGTTCAGTAATTCCCTGGATTTCCTTTTTTCTTTTTAAAAAATGCTTATCACATATACAGCTTCTAGATCTTCATAGATAATTTTGGCTTATAACAGCAAATTACATGTCTTCATCAGCATCCCCACTGGTTTGCATTTTATTTACTTCACAACCTTGAAAAATCCCACCAGTTTCTGGCAATTTAAGGGCACTTAAGTTTTTCAATCTATTTCCTAACTTCTTCCTTAAAGACTTCAGTCTTAGTTAAGGCCACCCTCTGAGTTCCTGTTAATTTTTTTTAAGAGCCCTTGGGATAGGAATTTCCCCATCTCTGTAGTAATGACTGATGGAAAGAATTTGTTCAATTTCTCTCTAATCTACAGTAATGATCCTCTTTAATTGCCCTCTACCTCTTAGTGGTCTCAAGGACCTGTGGGTACATTCTCCTTCTTGTACTTGACTAATTTTTAATTATTTAATCTTTAGAGTTAAGGCAAAAATTGAGTCTACATTTGATTTTTAAATGATATTTTACCATTTACCATTTACATAGGGTAAAATTTTAATGTGTTTAATAAGTCTTTGGGTAAAATAATTAATTTTAAGAAATGCTAATCTAGTTCTGAAACTTTAAATCTCATTCTGGGGAAAATTAAAAAAAAGTTTAAACAAACATTCTCCCTCACATAAAGCTCTTATGAGAAAGAAATGTCAGGAGTAAAAGGACTAAGTTGTTTCTTGGCTTAAAATAAAAGGCAACTTTCATTCAAACATTCTTGAAAGCAATATGAAATTAAGCAAAAAGACTGATTAAAGTGTCCACACTCCAAGGAAGTCAATGGCAGAAAGAAAGACTCCCCCCTACTCACAAAAATATTTAGTAGCACTTTTTATAGTGGTGTAAAGAATTAGAAACAAAGTAGATGCCTTTCAGTTTGGAAAACGGCTAAGCTACTTGTGGGACATAAATGTGAATGTGAGAAATCATAAATGTGACAAAACTTAAAAACTTGGCCAGGCATTCAAGAATAGATGCAGTGTAAAATACGCAAAGCCATGAACACGATTTACTCAATAATTATAGCAATAGAAATGGAAAGACTAATAGCAAAATAATTGAAATTGAATTCTGTGACTAAGCTTGACTTTCCAAGGAGATGAGAAAAAAAATGCAACTCCCCACATTTTCGCAAAAATGAGGACTTGTGGGTGTACGGATATGGAACACTACATATAAAGTCAGATCTTTTCAATCTGCTGACCTTTTTTTTTTCTCCTTTTAAAAATCTTCCTAATTAGGGATATCTCTGTAGGAGGTAAAGGAAGAGAAATATATTGGGCAAGATTAGAGAATTTAATGCCCTCAAGGGGATCACATTCTACTGGGGAAGATAATCTAGGTATATAAATATACCTAGGTAGATAGAAGGTAACTTTAGAGCAAAAGTACTTGTAGGTTGCTAATCAATAATATAGCAAATATAAAGTAAATGGAAGTACTCAGTTAACCAGAGTTTTCCATTCCTCTGTGGTTTTGGACAAACAGAAATGTCTTCTGATGGTTTTCTTTTAAAAATTGCAATTTACCTTATGATTTTGGGCCCTTTTCTTCATTTATATCAAGAAACTTTCACACCCCAGCAGAAATAAAGGTAATGTTCCCCAAATTGCACCTATAATTTCCTTATCACCCAAATATGGCTAGGCAAGAGGGAAATGTCTATTTTTTGCAAGACAGGCCTACAGACAACTTGGCCAACAGACAACTTCTTGGAACTCAGAAATTACCATGTCTAATATAAGTCAGTTGCCTCACATGGCATACAACTATTATTTAACTCTATAATTTTTCTCCATGTTGAGTGTTGGGAAGAGTCCGGACTTGTAGATTTTGTGAGTAGAAGAAACTCTCAATGTGAAAACTCCCTCCAGTGATGTAGCTTGACAACTCTTTTAGGGTTATTTTTGAGGAATTAGGAGGCTAAATTTGTCCATAATCACACAGATATTAATTATCCTAAGCCAGGACTTAAATCTAAATCTTTTAAAATCTTAACTTTTAAACTCTATTCATTATGTCATACTGCCCTCTCCTCTGTATTATTCTAGAACTGAGGCCGAGAGAGATTAAAGGCATGTCATTGGTCACAAAGTGACAAATGTGTGGGATTCAAACTTAGGTTTTATCCCAATATTTGTTCCACCAAGCCACAATTTAATTTCTCTTCAACTCACATTTTTTCATCTCTGAAATGGGAATGGGAATTGCTGCTCTACTTACTTCAGAGACTGCTTTAACATAACAGATAGAGAGAGCTGACTTTGGAGTTGGGAAGATTTGGATATTCACTCTGGCATACACATATTGGCTTTGCAACTTTGGGAAATTCCTTAAACTTTTTGGTAGTTGGAAACTCTTTGAGACTAAGTTACAGAGAGATACCAGTCTAAAACTAAAGGAAGGAGCATCTTCACTTCAGATTTTTATTTGTAATGAAATTGCAGGTTCAGTTTCCATTGCTGTTACTCTACTGCTTACCACTCCACAGGACTATTGTGAGGATCAGATGAAATAATTTTTAAAAACTGCTGTTGCTCTATAAATGACTGCTGCTATTATTACTATTTTCTATTTCTATTATTATTTTTTTTCTATTGGTGACCCAGCAATCTATGTTATTTAACAGTACAAACCAACTTAATTTTCTAAATCAAATAGGACAAATAACAAATATCTTACTTTTATTTGCGAATTTAGATTGTCTACTCAGGGGAATTTTTATTTTATTTTAAATTTTTAGTAGTATCTTATTTTCCAAATTCATGTAAAAATAGTTTTCACCCTTTGTTTTTGTAAGAATTTGTGTTATAAATTTTTCTCCCTTCTCTTAACTCTCTCTCCTCTCAAAGCAGCAAGTAATCCAATATGGGTTAATATGTGAAATTCTTTTACATATGTGCAATTCTTTTAAACATTTCAATATTTGTCATATTCTGTGAGAAAAATAAGACCAAAAAAGTAAAAGAGGAAAAAAACACATAAAAACAAACAAAAAATGAAAATACATGCTTTGATCCATATTCAGTCTCTATGGTTCTCTCTCGGGATGCAGAAGGCATTTTTTCATTCCAAGTCTATTGGAATTAATTACTCAAGAGAACTTTTAGAGCTAGCACACAGAGACTAGACCATATCAAGCCAAATACATTAACATGATAGGTCTCATTATAAGATACCGTGACCATTCATTGTTTTTAGTTAAAACACTTTTATTACCATGCCAAGTCTAGTGCAAACTGATATCCAAAACCAAATCATGAATAACATAACTAGCAGAATGGTTTATATTGATAACCATTGTAGTATTCAGGAAGTTAAAAAACTAACTTGGCATATTTATAGATATTATAGTTTTACCATGTGTTAGGTATCTTGTTATATTTTTATGGATGGAAGTAATATAAAGTTGATAGAAATGAATTTTTTGAGACTTTAAATTCTATGAAAAGAAATGATTGTTATTTTTATTATTGTCTTTCCCATGCATTTTAAGTTTATTTTTTTCAGTTTAAAGGAATCACCAATCACTTAAATATATATGTGTGTGTGTATACATATATATTTGAATGCTGAATAAATAGTAATATGATAATAATGAAAAGCCTGTATATTAAAATGTTAAAGAGGGAAATTACTGTTTTATTATATGTCTGAAGAAATTTTGTGTATACAGCATTTGAGGAAATTTCAATATCTTTTTAAATCTGTTTTAGATAAGATGGGAAAAAAACATCACATTGGGGGAACCTCCAGGCTTCTTGCATTCTTGGTGGTGGTAAGTATGTATTTTTATTCCAATAGCTAGTATAGTTATGTAAAAGTACGTTTTGTCATTGTATTTAATTTCAGCACTTCTGTCTTTTGTTTTCAAAGAACATTCCTATTTTATAAATTTTTCCTACATCCCTTCAAAAAAAATCTTAAAGACCATCAAAACCCTTATACAAATATTCATAATTAAGTAAGACAAATTCCTGAATTGGCCATGTATAGAAATATGCATGTCTCCTTTTGTACCTTAGGTCTATTACCTTCCTTTTGGGAGATAGGTAATTTGCTTCATTATTGATCCTCTGGAATTATAGTTGGTTATTGAATTGTTCACAATTTTCAAATACATGTAAAGATAGTTTTAAACATTTATTTTTATGACTTTCTATTCCAAATTTTTTCTTCTTCTCTCTGTTATTACCCCTACTTCCCCAAGATAGCAAGCAATTTGATATAGATTAAATGTGTGCAATTTTTTTTATTATAGCTTTTTATTTACAAGATATATACATGGGTAATTTTTCAGCACTGACAATTGCAAAATCTTTTGTTCCAATTTTCCCCTCCTTCCTCCCATCCCCTCCCCCAGATGGTAGGTAGACCAATACATGTTAAATATGTTTAAAGTATATGTTAAATACAATATATGTATACATGTCCATACAGTTATTTTGCTGCACAAGAAGAACCGGACTTTGAAATAGTGTATAGTTAACCTGTGAAGGAAATAAAAAATGCAAGTGGACAAAAATAAAGGGATTGGGAATTCTATGTAGTGGTTCACACACATTTCTTTCACTGGGTGTAGCTGGTTCAATTCATTACTGCTCTATTGGAACTGATTTGGTTCATCTCATTGTTGAAGAGAGTGTGAAATTCTTTTAAACGTATTTCCATATTTGTCATGTTGCAAAAGAAAAATCAGACCAAAAGAGAAAAAAAACGAGGAAAAAAAGTAAACAAGCAAATAAAAAAAGGTAAAAATATTGTGTTTCAATCCACATTCAGTTTTCATAGTTCTATTTTTGGATGAGAATGACATTTTCCATCCCAAGTCTATTGAAACTGTCTTCGATCATTATGTTGCTGAGAAGAGCCAAGTCCCTCACAGTTGATCATCACATAATCTTGCTCTTACTGTGGACAATGTTCTCTTGATTCTGCTCACTTCACTCAACATTAGTTCATCTAAGTTTTTCCAGGCTTTTCTGAAATAAGATTGTTAATCATTCTTATGGAACAATATAACTTATTTAGCCGTTCCCCAATTAATGGGCATCCTCTCAAATTTCTGATTCCTTGCCACTACAAAAAGAGCTGCTACAATTATTTTTGCAATTGTGGGTCTTTTTCCCTCTTTTGTAATACAAACCAGTGGTAACACTGCTGCATCAAAGAGTGTGCATAGTTTTATAGGCCTTTGGTTATGGCTCCAAATTGATCTCCAGAATGGCTGGATTGATCACGATTTTTACGTCTTTCAAAATTATGTTTACAATTTTGTGCTACATATAAATAATTTTCTTAGTTCTGCTCACTTGATTCTATCAATTCATACATCTTGTGTTTTTACCTATCTTAATATTATTCTGTTACATTAATATGCCATAATTTGTTCAGGCATTCTTCAATTGAACTTTATTACTACTTTCTAGCTGCTATAAAAGAACTGCTACAAATACCTTTGTACAAGTGGCTTCTTTTCTTTTGTTCTTTTGGGAATATAGGTCTGATAGTAGCGATATTTCTGGGTTAAAGGATATGCACAATTTAGTGAGTTTGGGGCCATGGTTCCAAAATAGTTTCCAGAATAACTAATAATTCCCAATTCTAGTGTCTATACATTAGTCTCCTTTTTTCTTTCCCTCTAACAACTATAACTTTTCATTTTTTTAATCTTTGTAAACCATATAGATATGAGTTCTAATTACAAAATTGCTTTAGGTTGCATTTTTCTAATATTAATGATTTGGAATATTTTTTTCTTATGTTTGATGACAACTTGGATTTCTTCCTTTGGAAAATGCCTGTTAATGTTCTTTAGCCATTTATCTATTAAGGAACGGAATTTATTTTTATAAATTTGAATCAATTCCTTTTACATATTGGATATAAGACATTTATCATAGAAGCTTGTTGCAAATATTTTTTTTTTCTGTTCTGTCTTTCTCTTCTAAATTTAATTGCATTATTTTGTTTTGTTTTTTTGCAGTAAAACTTCCAAATTTTGTGGAAACGAAATTATTAATGTTATCTTCTATGATTCTCCTTATCCTTTTTTAAATCTTGATTTCATCCCCTTTCCATAGATTGGAAAGGTAATTTCTTTCTTGTTCTTCTACTTGCTTATGATATGACCTTTTATATCTAATTTGTATATCTACTTGAAACTTATCTTGGTATACAATATGAAGTGTTGGCCAGCCAGACTACTTTCCATTTTTCTGCAGTTTTTGTCAAATAATAAGTCCTTTCCTGAGTAGCTGGACTCTAGGGTTTTACCAAACACAAAGCTATTAGGTCATTAGTTTTGATATGCTTTTATCTAATCTCTTCCACTGATTGATCCCTCTATTTTTTAACTCATAATACAGTTTGAGATCTGGTACTACTAGGATCGTAATTGTATTTTTTAATCTTATGTATTTTATTTTATGCATTTAAAAATATTATTGAGAGTAGTCTATTGGTCTCTGTTGACTGTGAAAGGGGTGCATCATGAAAAGTTTTAAAAGTCCTGTTTTTATTATTTTACTAGTTCCATAAAGTAAATCTTTAGTAATTTGGAAGGTATTGAATATATAACATCTTGACTCAAAACGCTTTCTCCATGGCTTTTACAAATATATATATATATATATATATAAAATCAGATTTTAAAAGAATTCTGAACTTGAACATTTCCCTAAATTTTTTTAATAACCCCCATAAAAAGAACTGGTATAAATAATTTTTAAAGGATCTCCTAATTGTTAAATTCAGTGGCTTTTTCTCAAGCCTAATTTTTCTTGTCTTCTTTACAACATTTGACACCAAGTATCCCCTCTTCCTGAATATATTCTCTTTTTAAATTTTCCATGTCACTGTTTTCTCCTGATTCTCTTTAGTGACAGCATTTTTAAAATATCCTTTGAAGGTTCATCATTTGTGCCCTACCTTTCTAAAAAGACTTTCCTTATTAATTACCATTGAATCTGGCAGGAAATAGGCCTTTGTAAGTCTACATAAGAATTTTTTTTATACAATGATTTGGTGGCAGAATGTACACTGAGATTCTGTAATGCATCAGATAGCCCTTTTCCTCAATTTTTCCCTTAGATTTCTTTGATTGCTAAATCATATGTTAAACTGTACATAGGACTATTTGATCAAGTTTCTATGATGTCAGACCACTAAGAAGATATTTCTGGGGAAGAGAAACATTGTGCATTCCTCTTCTGATCCTCTCTGTCCCTCTGTCCAAAACCCAAACCAAACAATACAACCAGGCAAAAAGAGTAAAACAAAAGGCAGTTAAATCTCATTGCCCAGGGACCCCTTTGAAAAGATTTACGCTAAATCATTAGCGTAAATTTTCTTTTCTTTTCTTTTCTTTATAAAAAATAAAACACAAGCATAGAAACTATAAAGTAAGAAATAAAGATGTTGCAGTGAGTTAATTCTTTATTTTCTGGTGACCTCTTATCTTTGTTGGCCCTGGAAAGTTACTTCTTAAGAAGTAGTTTTCTGCCATAGTGATTGATGTATGGAAAGCACTCAGAAAATATCTGTTTTATTGAATTTTCTTGATAGTACATCTGAACATGTTTTTAATGACATTTCTGGCATGTGGAGCTTTGAACACCTCACTCAGCACACCCTATTCTGTGGGTCTGGTGCACTTAGTTACATAGTGTGGCCTGAACTTGCAAAGTTTTGTGCTTAGTGCTGGTAACCTCTTCTGTCTTTTAGTACCAAAACATTCAGAAGTTGAAAACAAAACATTACCTTGAGTGCATTAGTGAAGGCTGCCATGTTGATCTCTCTCTTGAAGCCTTTCTGACCAGAACTCATGCTCTAAAGTAAAATGTAGTTGTGGTTCTGCTTCTTACTTGGAAATTTTCAACCCTATTTCTAAATTTTCCTTATTGATAAATACATTTTTTGAAAAATTTAAATTAAGGAAATTTTTCCTCCTTTGAGAATTGTTTGTAAGCCCTTAATTATTTATCTATTTAAGATTATAATACTGGTAGGTTGTTGATTGGAAGCAAATCAGTGGGGCTTGTGAGTTACATTTTTAGAAATAGCCACTAAGTTAGTAGCTGCCTTCTACAAATCTAAGTACAAATTAGAAGAGGAACCTGGGGTAACTGTTACTCAGTTTTCAGAAAAAGTAATATGCCGTTATGCCCTTGCCTTTAAGTGTGGGAGGGAAACAATTCAACCTGCCATCCATTTTGTTTTTTCAGATTTATAAAAGACATTACAATAATCATATGTTGTATGAACCCCTGCAGAGATAGTTAGGTGGCACAGATCATTGAGCCTGAAGTCAGGAAGTGTCACTTACTTAACCTCTGTTTTCCTCACATTTCTCAACTGTAAAATGGGGAATGTTATTTGCACCTACTTCTATCCTAGCATTTTAAAAATTCTGGTTGGTGAAGCCCCAGGGGTCCTTGAAATCCTTCTGAAAGTTGGCCCATTTTCTTTTTTTCTTTTCTCTTTTTTTTATTATAATAACTTTTTATTGACAGAACCGATGCCAGGGTAATTTTTTACAACATTATCCCTTGCACTCACTTCTGTTCCGATTTTTCCCCTCTCCCTCCACCCCCTCCCCTAGATGGCAAGCAGTCCTATATATATTGAATATGTCTCAGTATATCCTAGATACAATATATGTGTGCAGACAGTTTTCTTGTTGCACAGGAAGAATTGGATTCAGGAGGTAAAAATAATCCGGGAAGAAAAACAAAAATGCAAACAGTTTACATTCATTTCCCAGTGTTCTTTCTTTGGGTGTAGCTGCTTCTGTCTATCATTGATCAATTGAAACTGAATTAGGTCTCTGTCAAAGAAATCCACTTCCATCAGAATACATCTTCATACAGTATCGTTGTTGAAGTATATAATGATCTCCTGGGTCTGCTCATTTCACTTAGCATCAGTTTACGTAAGTCTCTCCCTCTCCAAGCCTCTCTGTATTCATCCTGCTGGTCATTTCTTACAGAACAATAATATTCCATAACATTCATATACCACAATTTACCTAACCATTCTCCAATTGAAGGGCATCCATTCATTTTCCAGTTTCTGGCCACTACAAACAGGGCTGCCACAAACATTTTGGCACATACAGGTCCCTTTCCCTTCTTTAGTATCTCTTTGGGGTATAAGCCCAGTAGTAGCACGGGTTGGCCCATTTTCACAGAAATATTAAGTTGTTTTAATTTTTGATATGGCAAATATCAGTTGATATAATGCATATAAACAAAAGCCCTTTAGCATCCTCAGTAGTTGTTATGAATATAAAGGAACCTTGAGAATAAAAAGTTTAAGAATTGCTGATCTATCCTTTCAAATCTTTTTGAAACTTGATTGTTGTCCTGTGTGTTAGCTATGTCTCCCTGCTTATTATTATCTGCAAATATGATGAATATATACCATCATTATATTTATCTAAGTCATTGATAAAATATTAAATAACCCAGGCTGAATTCAGAACTCCTGATATGTTCCCTTGTTGATTTTCTGTCATAGAATTGAACCATTAATAACTAATTTTTATACCATCCAAATAGTTCTGAATGTCCTATTTTATTATTATCAGGTCCCTATCTTTCGCTTTTTTTCCTCACAAGAAGAATGTGACATACTTTATCAAAAGTTTTATTAAATCTAGGTAAAGTATATACCATTGATCTCAACTACTGGTTTAGGGATCCTGTCAAATTAGGAAACAAGTTTGGTCTGGTGTGTCTTTCCTGAAGCGATGTTGTTGTTATTTGTAATTAGTACTTCTCTTTCTGGGCAGCTAGGCACAGCAGATACAGTCTGGATTTGGGGTTAGGAAGACTCATCTTCTTGAGTTATAATCTGGTCTCAGACACTGTGTGACCCTGGGCAAGTCACTTAACCCTGTTTGCTTCATTTTTCTCATTTATAAAATGACTTAGAGAAGGAAAGAGTAAACCACTTCAGTATCTCTGCCAACAAAACTCTGAATGGGGTCACGAAGAATCTGACATGACTGAAATAACTAAACAACACTTTTTCTTTCAATATGTTGGTAAACCATATCTTTGATAATCTTTATTAAAATATTCCTAGGAATCAAAAGCAAGCCCATTGGTTTATAGTTTGCCAAGTATATTTTCATCCCTCTTTTGAAAATCAGGACAGTGTTATTCTTTCTCTAATCGGAATGGTCAGTCTTTTTGTGATAAGCTTCTCTGACCTTAGCTGATTATTAGATGAAAGTTTATTGCTGTGTCTTTTACCCAGCACCTTTCTAAATGGGTAGAACTCCTCTAAATTTATGTTCATGATCATGCTAGGCTTTCTGAAGAGCCAGGTTTACTGCTAAGTTCCTCTGAGGTATTGCCTATAGGATGTGTCCTGCATGGTTTTCTGAAAAATAAGCATTTCTAACAAATGAAATACACACACATATGAATTAGGCCATTTAATATTCTAGTCATTAGTATTAGAAACCCAGTGACAATTTTTTTCTTTTTTATTACTATCCGTTATTAACCTTCTCAAACTTTCCGAGTAGATGGACTTGATTTTTGAAAGAATATTGGAAACCATTTGAAGGACCCTATTTTTGGTCCTGCCTGGAGAGATGGCAATGGAAATTTAACTTATTTACTGAAAATTACAGGATCATACATGCTTAAGAAGGTTCTACTAGAATAAGTAAAGAAACCTTGATTTCATATCTAACAACATCTGAATTTTAAGAACTTTCAGTATATTCATTAAGATCTTACACATTCTATTATCTTTAAAGTAATGTTATCATTATAATGGCTTAAAATGTAGAGAATAAGAAAATTCAAGTGAGAAACTTCCAAACTTCGAGGAACAGCTTTTTTACATTTATTTTGACCGATCTTATAATTTTTTGTGTCGGCAAGGAATATATAGGTCTGGTGCTAACTTTTAACTGCCTTTATCTTCTTGAAGCAATTGATGATTGATTCTCTCATCTTGAACTGATTCTGTTTTTGTTGCTTTTATTTTGTTTCTTACTTGTTATGTAAATTGATAAGGTAGACAAGAAATTGATTCCTTGAATCTTACATCTTTTATGTGGCTTTCATCCTTGAAATTTGTCTTTGATGTCTTTTTGTTGCAAAACTTGAAAACATTTTCTCCTAGCAGGGAAGAAGTTTGTATAGATGTTAAATGAACCCTTGAGGTCAAGATAGATACATCCTGTTCCAAATTTCCCAGCATTGATTTGACCAGTATCACCTTTTCAGTCAGCATGGCATTTTACCTTAGAGATAGTTATGTGCTTTAAATTCCTATATAAACTAACAAAGTTATAATATACTATAATTGGATTAATTTTATGAAACATACTCCTTTTAGCCACTGTATTTATATTTATTTATAGACAACCTGAATTTGTTTTAATATTTATCTTATTTATGGAGGCCAAATTCCCACATTTCTTTCTTTTTGCTCATTATATAAGTGATCCATATGATCATATTGGAATAAAGAGATGTGAACTCACATGGCCCATTTTTTTGGAGGAGGGATGTGGGTGTTAAAAAAGAGGAGGTGAGTTTTTTCTTTGTGGTTTGTCCTTAGGATCCCTCAGGTAGTTATTATCTGCATGGCTACAAAGTGCCATACTGTGTAGTTCTTTAGCGTTCTAAATAGTTTTGTTTGACTCCTTTTTCTTTCCTTCCAAAACTCAGTGAAGGGTTAATGATAGTAATGTTCTCTTACTCTTGATAACAAAGAAATAATTTTATCATAAAAATGTTGTGATGACCGCGTATTTTAAAATCAGCCGGAGTCAGGAATTCAGGTTAGGGGAAAATCGTCAATCTTTATTCTTAGCAGAGATGAAGAAAGATTGGAGGAGAAGGGAATCAGCAATAGCAATATCAGCAGCTGAGTCAAGAAGCCAGCCAGACCAGAACTAAACCCCGCCAGCAATCTCACCCAGCCTCTCTTCCTGCCTCTATGTCTCCACCCACCAAAATCGTCATTTCCTATACAACACATCAGGACTTGCACAGAGAGTAGGCGGGGGCCATTCTTTATCCAAGCATGTATATTAATAGAGTATAGTCCAATTACTCTTTAGCCTCATGTGCTTGGGACTTCAGGGCATCAACTCAAGGCTCAGCCCATTACAAAATGTGTATAAGTAATAAAAAGGAAGTTCTTGAACTAAAAGGAGAAGGCTGGAGGGGTTTGAGCTAAATAGACAGATGAATGCTAAGATCTTTTAAATCTCTCTATCCATTCTTTGAGGAAAATGTCCATTCCTGAGCAAGAATTATAGATCTGAGGTAAAAACTAAGATGGTTTCTTAAGAAATCATAAATCACATTAATTTAATTAGTACTTACTTAGATTATATTACTCCCTTAGTTCTAGTATAATCAGTTGAAGAATTAAGTGAAGTATAGAAGAGAAGATTCTGGCATTCAAAGAGCTTTGCATAGTCTGTGCTAGGGGAAAGAAAGAGAGGAATGATGATTCACGTTAAGGAATTAGAAAAAAGAGAATGGTTTGTGATTAAATGCCACAATGTGGCACAGTGTTATAGTAAATATAATTCTATACAAGTGTTTGAAAAGAGATCTGTTAGTTTGAGTTTGAGTCTGGGACAAACTGGAGCAGAATTAGTTTGGGTTGGATTAGGGATGAAAATTCACTGTCCAAACTAAAAGCCTCTTAAACTATCTATTCCTTTCTCTTCCCAGTGCTGTTCTAGATGAATAAGAAGAAGGGTGATATTTGGTAGTTTTCATTTGGTTAGCGAAATTGAGATGTATGTCATCCTTGATTCTTCATACTCTCTTACCACCACCTTTGTATCTCTCTCCCCTTTTCTAATTTGTTGCCAACATCTGAAAATTTTACCTTTTTAATATCCCTGTTCTTTTCTCTGACATTACTACCACTCTTGTTGAAGATCTATCTCCTCATATCTGGACTGTTGCAATAACATGCCGGCTGGTCTGCTTGCAAAAAGTAACTCCCCACTCCAGTCTATCTTCCAGTCAGCTGTCAAACTGATCTTTCTAAAACACATTTTCTTCAGTAAACTACAATAGTTCACTTACCTCTAGGATCAAATATAAAATCCTTTTGCCTTCAAAACCCTTTATAATCTGCCCGGCCTCTATCCTACCAGTCTTGTTATATAGTATACAGCCTACTGTACTCTGCTAGCCTTGTTGTTCCTCAGACTAGGTAATCCATCTCCTTACTCTGGGCATTTTCTTTAGCTATGCCCATTATTCTCTCCCTTTTCATCTCTGTTAGGCTCCATGTCTATTATTCTCTTCGTTCCTTGGCTTTCCTCAAATCCCAGCCAAAATTCTGCTTTCTGTAATAAACCTTTCCTGATTCCCCTTAATGCTATTTCTCTATTGATTATCTCTGATGGATCCTCTATCTTGTTTGATTATAAGTCATTTGAATTTTGTCTTCCCCATTAAATTTTGAGCTTCTTGAGAGCAGAGCGTATCTTTTGACTTTCTGTGTATCCCTAATGCTTAATACAGTCCCTAGCACATGCTTAAGAAATGCTTGTTGGCTGACTGACTGGTTGAAAGTAAAAATCATTACTAAATTATACAAAAAGATAGACATGAGAAGACATAGCTTTTGATTAGAGAGTTCTAAAGATTTTGATCACTCAAAATGGGAAATAGATAAAAGTAATCACAATGACAGTGATTATCTCTTAGAGATAGTGTAATAAGTCTGAATACTAGGGTACTATGAACCAGACATTTGTTATTAATGGGAAGTTTCCTATATGTCTAGCTTGGTCTATGTCAGTCCTGAGTTGCTTTGAGCTTGGGCTGCCAAAGTTTAGCAGATGCAAGACTCTCACTAAAACATGCAGAAAAGCTCTGGAACTTCCTCAGTCTGTTTATCTCTGTGTTAAACAGAAAAGCATGGCAGCAAAAGGCAATGCCAAAGGAAAATTCAGTCTCATTTGTGAATATTTCAGAAGAGGATGGTACAAGTTAAAAGCTGAAGTAGCTAACAAAAACAGAAAAATATTGAACAAAGCTGCAGAAAATATAATGAAAGGCTCAGCGAAATCTGATCATACCTTAAAGCATTTGTAGGTGAAATATGGAGTTCAACATATAGACAAGAAATGGGATAGATCCTTCATTGTTTCTAGAGTTATCTATTCTATTTATAACAGTGCTGGAATGATAACATCTGAACTCTTTCACTTTACTCTGTGACACACGCACACATATATATGTATATATATGTTATACAAACACACACACACACACACACACACACACACACACACTATGTGCATAATTGCCTGTCAATAATTGAACTGTCATTTAAGAGAGTGAGGTCATAAAAAAAATCTGAACTTGACCAAATATATTCGGAAAAAAAATGTATTTGAAGCTATACCATTTTAGGGACACACAAAGCTAATTTTTAAGACTGGTTTAAAAGGGACTATTGCCTTCCCTCACCATCAAAAGAGAGAGAAGACTATACTTTTACATAGAAACAGTGACTGAAAAGCCTCAAACCCGTAAAATCTCTTTTGAGAATATTTTATGCACACTTTGGGAGTTTTCTTGAAGGAAAAATAATGAGGGGATAGGCATGTTTTTGTAGATTATTTTCTACATAGGATCCCATCTTAGCAATTCTACAGTGAGATAAAAGGTATGAATAATATAGGTTTACATGGTGGGTATTGTTTCCTGGTTTTAATAAAATATTTGAATAGGATAATATACAGTCATGGAGAATTTTTTTATTTTAAATTTTCTTTTTTATTGTGAACTCAAGGATCATCAGCAAATACAAACATTTCATTATACGAAGAATAAAAAAGAGCAATGTGTTGCTTTAAAAGAACAGTGCTTGTTGATTTCTTTCAAGCAATGTGTCTCCTCATATATTTATTAAAAATCATAAGAGAATTGATGCCACCTTCTTGATAATTCTATTCAACAATCCATTTAATTCTGACAGCAAAAAAGCAAACAAAAAACCACAAAAACTTAAGGAATTTGCTAGTGTGATGAAGGAACTCTTACACAGTGCCCAAACAGAAGCAGTTTATACTGATAGTCAGCAAGCCAGTCAGTTAAACATTTATCAAGCACCTGCTATGTGCCACAGACACTATACTAAACTCTGGGGATACAAAAAAGATAAAAAGACAGACCCTGCTCCCAAGGAACTTGTAATCCAGTTAGGAAAACAACATACAAATAATTATGCACAAATGATCTATGTACAGGTTAAATTGGAAATAATCAGCAGAGGCCTAGAAGTGAGAGAGCTTGGGAAAGACTTCCTGCAGAAGATGAGATTGTATTGGTACTTGAAGGAAGCCAGGGAAGACAGTAGACAGAGAAGAGGATGGAGATAATTCCATGCAGGGGGACAACTAGTGAAAATATCTATCCAGGAGATGACTTTTTTGTTTGTTTTTTGGTTTTTTTGGTGGTGGTTTTTTTTTAAATAGCAATAGCAAGGAGGCTAATGTTTTTGAATCGCAGAGTAAATGGTGAGGTATAAACTATAAGAAGGCTGTGAAAAAGAAAGGGAGTGAAGCATGTTATAAAGAGCTTAGAATGCCAAACAGATGATTTTACATTTGATTTTAAAGGATGGGGAGCCATGATGTGTGTGGTTCTTGTAGATGATATTATGTTAATTTAGCCATGATTCAAAACACTAAAAAAGTGTCTCCCAACGAAATGCATAGTAATTTAAAAGAGGTTTTTAGTGTAGGAATTCCTTCCAGTAAGGCAGATTTTAATTTGCTTTTCATTTATTAAGTCCTTGGAATTTGCAGGAAGGTTAATTCACATTTCCAATATCAATCAAATACTAACTCCTAGAAGCAGAATTTGAACTCATATCTTCTTGAATCTAAACCCATGCACTCTTGTCTATTAAGCCATGCTGTCTCTTGGTGTAACTATTTAAAGTGGACACTGGCATATGGACTTTGGACAAGTGAACAATGAGGAGAGCTAGTTGTAGTTTGTCCTTTTTTTTTTCCCCTGAGGCAATTGGGGTTAAATGATTTGCCCAGGGTCACATAGCTAGGAAGTGGTAAGTGTCTGACGTCATATTTGAACTCAGATCCTCCTGACTTCAGGGCTGGTGCTCTATCCACTTTACCACCTAGCTGCCCCTTGTCCTTTTTTCTTAAAGAAGACCACGACATTAGAGAGGGGATGCTGTGATGTGTGAGTCAATTGGGTTAAAGTGAGAGAGGGCTCACTTTCTGCCTCACTTTCTCCTCCAGAACCATTTGGGTCCAATGGCCAGATATAGATCAGAACTACTAGAGATGGCCCTGGATACCGTGGTAGACCCTGACCTCTTTTTCTAAGGTCTTTAACAGATTTCAATTTGACTAAAGCAGCACTCAAATGAGTGATTAAGACTCGGTAAGAAACAAGTCAAAGAATAGCTTTTTTTTTTTAACCTAGTCATTAAAAAAAATCAGTCTGGGAAGGAAAGACCCTCAGAGTTTCTTGCCAAAATAGAAAAAATTGCTATTTATATTTACTCTGAGCTAATCATATACCTTGGACAAGTGGACAACAAAGAGGGCCTGCAACGTAAAAGAAGGAAAAATTTGGGCATACTGAATTTGGGAAACTGGCCTTTTAATAATATCAGATTGCTATTGCAACAGTCCATTTTTTAAAAAGCACCAATATTATTTTGGTAATGCTGTAGAGCTATAAATCATGTAACACTGTAAGCGCAGACAATCAAACTCAAAGGCAGAACAAAAGGACAATCAATTGAAAAGGATGTTGAAGGTTGTTAAGAGTTTTACCAAAGATGACTTGCCTTTGAGGAGTGATATAAAAATGACTATTATAACAAAAAAACAGAAACCAAGGAAAAAATTTAAATATTAAATACCAATAAAGGATGTTGGTAGTGTGGCTGAACTGATGCCCATGGAAGATTAAAAGGACCAGGGGAAGTCTTCCAGGGTTTTTTAGTGGATCTTTTATAAAGATTTTAAATCATGAACGAGAATCATGTAGGTTGGGAAGGTTTTTTTGGCTTGCAATCTATACCTTAAAAGCTGTACTACTTCCCTTTGAAGACTAAGGGGGCATATTGGTCAGTTTTCACAAAAACAAAACTTGTCCTATAGAAATATCATTTTAGATTCAAATATCTTTTAAAAACTTTTGTTTAAACTTTTATTTAACAGTGCAGATATTACAACCCAGGAAGTTTAATATTATGTAGCATTATTTCCAAAATAATTTTAGAGAGATAATTTTAAAATAAGAAGTTATACTTTACCCTGATTATTTATTTTGTTAAAAAAAAATCTGTATTATAGAAAACTTTGGAGAGACTCTTTGTATTAGATACATGAAAGAGAAAATGTCCTTTTGGATGTCATCAAACTTACATTCTTAGAGCTCTAGAGTTCTAGTCACCAATCAGAATAATAGCTCTGTTAATTGTAGAAAGAGAAAATATTTGAAAAAATATTGCTTTATTGCATTTAAGTGGGTAAAAAAATTGGCTAAAAATAAGCACAATTCCCAACTGAACAACTCAATAATCTTGGACAAGTAAACAAATTTCTTTGTTCTCCTTCAATTGAATTTAGGATATTTTACTTACCTTTTCAGAAACTGTCTTAAAAATGACATATAATTTCCACAAATTCTTCTGAGTAACTTTGAAAAACATTACTATATATGGATGGATGTGTTGATCTTTTTTCCTTTGTTTTTTTTTCAGTGTTGATTTTTAATTCCTAGATGTTTAATAATTTCATTTACATAAAGTAGTTTAAGAATATCTCATCTAAAACATCTTCCAGTTTTGTGGGAAATAAACTCCTGGAAGTACCCTGAAGTTATTATAGGAATATTACATGTTACCCTTCCTAATGGTAGGTTATGTTGCCTTAAGAAGAAAATTTTGCTGTAGAAAAGCATATCTTCTCTTCCACATATCTTTGCAGGAGGGATTGGTAATTTTCTCATCCTGATGTTATGATTTTTTTTTTGCTGTCTTTTTTTTATAGTGTATTTTGGGATCTCTACTGTGCAGCTCCAGAAAGACGTGAAACATGTGAACACTCAAGTGAAGCTAAAGCCTTCCATGATTATGTAAGTCCCAAAAATATAACAATATTTTTCTTTTTGAACTAGAAGGTTTGAAAAAATAGTTGTCTATAATGTATATCTCCTCGTTCATTTACATTTCTATTTAATACCACAGTTTTGCTTTAGTTTTGAAAAATTGCTTTTTAAAAATTAATATCATTACCATCTGAGTTTTGGTGAGTGTGTGTGTGTATGTATGTGTATGTGTGTGTGTGTGTGTGTGTGTGTGTGTGTGTGTGTGTGTGTGTGTAAAATAATGGGCATATAGTCACGATTCTAATTTATTGAAATTATATTACTTTCAAACAACACTGATATGTGTAATAATGATCAAGGGATCATTATTATATGAAAAGATTCTTTGATGTACAAATCATTTTGCTATAGGATTATTAAGAAACAAATCTACGTTTTCTTTGATTTATAAAAATTTAATCTTAAATTTAATCAGCTCTTTGAGGAACATCTTGCAGTAAAGTACCTCTTCTCTCCCAAAGTAATTGTGCAGTAAGGGATAACCATAGGTGGAGGTTTGGAGGTTTGTTTTCATCAATAGAGATGTGTATTTTTAATTGTATAATTTTTAAGAGAATACAATGAGACATTCCTTTAGTTACCTTGAATATACAGATGTGTATTGTAAATAATCAAATAGGGGACTCCAAATTATGTGCAAAGTTCTAATTATGCTGAATAACAGAAATGTAAAGAAATTTTGATGGTCACTTTAATAGCAAATGTGAAAACACATGTAAGGATGAAAGGAAATCTAAAGTTTTTATTTATTTATTTATTTATTATTTATTTAATAGCCTTTTATTTACAGGTTATATGTATGGGTAACTTTACAGCATTGACAATTGCCAGACCTCTTGCTCCAATTTTTCCTCTCCTTCCCCCCACCCCCTCCCCCAGATGGCAGGATGACCAGTAGATGTTGAATATATTAAAATATAAATTAGATATACAATAAGTATATATGACCAAACCATTATTTTGTACAAAAAGAATCGGACTCTGAAATAGTGTACAATTAGCCTGTGAAGGAAATCCAAAATGCAGGTGGGCATGAATATAGGGATTGGGAATTCAATGTAATGGTTTTTAGTCATCTCCCAGAGTTCTTTCTCTGGGCATAGCTGGTTCAGTTTATTACTGCTCCTTTGGAAATGATTTGGTTGATCTCATTGCTGAGGATGGCCAAGTCCATCAGAATTGGTCATCATATAGTATTGTTGTTGAAGTATATAATGATCTCCTGGTCCTGCTCGTTTCACTCAGCATCAGTTCGTGTAAGTCTCTCCAGGCCTTTCTGAAATCATCCTGTTGGTCATTTCTTGCAGAACAATAATATTCCATAATATTCATATACCACAATTTATTCAGCCATTCTCCAATTGATGGGCATCCACTCAGTTTCCAGTTTCTGGCCACTACAAAGAGGGCTGCCACAAACATTTGTGCACATACAGGTCCCTTTCCGTTCTTTATGATCTCTTTGGGATATTAAAGTTGTTAAGGAGGGAAAACCTAACTGCTGGGGAATCAGGAAGAGTTTAGAAAGAAGTTAAAAGATTCTATGAAACATGAATAGGGGAAAGTGCATTCCCAGCATTTGGTATTGACAGTGTGAAGGCATGGAGAAGAGCAATAGGGCAATGTGAAGAAGAGAGCAAAGGCTAGTTTGGCACAAGCACTGGGCCGTGAAGCAAGTGGTGGGAGTTCCTATATCATGAGACTGCCCAGATCGGTTGAGGCCAAGTTTGTGAAGGGCTTTAAAAGCCAAATAGAGGATTTCTGAAGAATGAGTCTTAAGTGCCTTGTGGTGCCAAACTTATGATTGTGTGATATAGTTTTATTGGAAAATAATTATTTTTCTTTTTTATAGTTGCTTCGAAAAACTTGCTTTATTTTCTAAGGGACATACCAATCATCTTGAGATTATTCTACTGTGGGAATTTTTATCTCCAAGTAAATAAGTAGGAAGGCATCATTGGACTTACAGGAATTTGTATTGCAGCCAGTTTTCTTGGGAACACATCTGCTCTATAAAATAAGGTGCATGTGTGTATTTGAAGAATAATATGTTTATTATTTTCCCTAGCAGGATTATTAGAATTCTCACTAGGTATACAGCATCAGAAAAATGATCAATTTATTTTAATTTTTAATAAACAATTATAGAAATATTTATAAG
The DNA here is from genome assembly GCF_902635505.1 of Sarcophilus harrisii. Lineage (NCBI taxonomy): Eukaryota > Metazoa > Chordata > Mammalia > Dasyuromorphia > Dasyuridae > Sarcophilus > Sarcophilus harrisii. The sequence continues at coordinate 172,323,337 of NC_045426.1, read as the reverse complement.
TGAAGAAGAAAATATTGAATTGGAAAAACACTTTTTGTAACCTTCTTCATGTTAAGGGAAAAACCTAAAACATTTTGTTCAGAAATGTGATGAAAAAATATAGAAGACGGATTCTATTTCATAATCACTACTATAATAACCTAATTCTTATGTGTGTGTTGTTGATGGTCATGATGGTGGTAATTAGGACCTGGTGATTTCATTCGTTTAAGGAATTCCTTCTTCCTATGCCAGCTTTGACAGCTTTTTTGAAATACATACATTTCTATATACTCATTCATTTAATATATGTTTAAAAGACATACTGTATTTCCCAGTGAACATTTCTGTTATATTTTCGGACCCAGTTTTTCCATCGTGAAAATGTTTCTTCAATTAAATCAATAGGAAAGTATCATTTGATTTACAGAATTTCTATTTTACTAAGAGAATTCCTCCGTCCTTGCCCCAACTCCCTTTTCAACCCTAGCAAAATTCTCAATACTTAGCTAAAATAGTCTATAAGGAGCAAACAGTGTGTTCTTTCTCTGAGAGGCATTCCCATTGTGATTAGTGTCTTCCTCTCGTTTTTCTTGTATTTATTTTGTTTATGAATATGTTCTCTCTGCCCATTAGAATGTAAACATCTTCAAACCAGGGTTGTTTGCCCCATACATATTAAGGGTTTAATAAATGGTTTTTGATTGAATGCTAGACTTTCTAGTTGAGTAGAATCTGCCACAGCTTGTATTCTTCAGAAGGAACAGATACCTCCATTTCATAATGAAGAATGGAAATAGAATTTTGTGAAGGATTAGCCTATTTTTTTTAACCTGGACCTGTAAATTTATTGGTATAGGGATCTCCTGGTAGGCAAACCTTTCTACCAATGCAATTTGATACTCGCTCTGAAACTTACCAGTCTCAGAGACTTTCTGAGGAGGGTGGAACATTGAAAAGTTCAGTAGTGACTTGACCCATCACTATTAAAAGGTAGGACTCACATCTTCCTGACACAAAGGATTTTCTGAGCACTTTAGCAAGCTGCTTCTCACTTGATGTGGTAATTATTCATAATCACAAAAATTCCTTAACATAATGAGTGATTTCTGAACCTAGCAGTTGAAATTTGTGGTTTTGACTAGATCTTTCCTACTCCCAAATAAATCCCTAGAAATTTGCAAAATACTTTTTGAACTTAGTGAAATCATAACTGCACTCTCTGAATGATCACATATTTATGACTGGTAAAGTCCTAATTGATGATCATTATGCTAATCAAGGTAGACATCTACTCAAAATTATGGAAATAAAGTGTTTTTGATGTCTCTAGCCTTTCCTTTATCTAGTGTTGTTCTCAGGCAACTAGTGTTCTCAGATAGCCTCTGATCCCATAGATCAGGTCTTCTTTCAGGAAGGATTCTTTATGCTCAACTTGATCTCTTGTGCTCAACTGATCATTTTGAAATTTTTCTCTGGAAGGTATTTGAATCTGAATACGTCAAATCATAGGATAGAGATAAAGCTTTCTCATATTGAAAGTTTCATTCATCCATGATCAATGAAGAAAAGTAACTTTGGAAAGCAGGGAACCATGCACATACATTTGAAATCTCATCATGTCAGTCTCCTTATTCTACTTTTAAGACCATTGCTGATATTAGAATAAAATTGCAGTTTTCTACCCTTATCTATAAATAATTTTGGAGGTTCCATTTTTTAACTTAACTTTTGCCTAGTTAGTTACCTGTACTATCAATCTATCTGGCTTGGAGCTTCTGGGAAATGGAAATCCAGACCTTGATAGTTTCCAGGTTTTAGTGTTAACCATGCTATAAACTTCCCACTAGTAATGATAATCAAGAGTTGATTAATTAAAGAATTTCCCATATTTTCGACTGTTTTGTACTCAGCAAGGCTTGTAAGTCTTCATGAACAAGTTGGAAATATAATGCCTTCCGGGTTGTAAACACCATTTGCTCACTGCAGATTTCTAACTGATCATGCTCATCTGAGAACAATATTCTCTTGAAAAGAGTAGTCTAGTTTAGTTCAAGGATATGGACAGAAATGTTTTAACAGTTGAACAACACTGTCCTGAAAAGTACCATTGTCATACTTGGTTCTGTTCAACAGTCAAGTGAGAGCAGGCTTTCATTTGATCAATTAGATTCTAGCTGTTTATTAGTTTAATCTTAGGACGTGCTACAGATGGAGAGACCTACTTAGCTCATTTGAAAGGAAAAGCAAAACTATCTATAGCTCCCTAAATGTGTATCCAGCTTTGACTGAAAATTTAAGTCCTTTTCTTTTCTGAAGGGCAAAAGAGATTTGAAATGAGAGAGTTCTAGTTTTAGTTTTAATCAGTGACTAAATGGTTCTCTACATTTTAAAAAGTAAGGCAGGAAACTCTGAGAAAAGTGTTAGTACTATGTTTGCCCTTTGACTGTGACTCTTTCCTTGTTCAGTTCTTGAGTGATTCTTTATCTCCATAGTCCCTTTTTACTTGCATTGCCCTTAGCAGTAGAAGGATATCTCCCTCCCACTCACTACAGGTACTTAACCATCTGGTACAATGATTGTTCTGGACTTGTCAGATGTCCTTCAGAACCAAAAATGCCACTGGTTTCTTTTGGGTATAGTTTTCCAGAGTAACTGTAGTCTTGGGCCTTAGAGGTATAAAACATGATTGCTGGGCACTCAGGCCCTCTTCAGCTAAAGTGACTTAAAGAGTATAGGAAGAATTTTTTTGTGCTACATGGAAAGTCATTGCATTGGCAGGCTATTTTGGTTTTTATTTTTAAATTTACTCTTAATTCCTTTTTTCCCCCTTTAAAGTCTTTATTAGGTGTGCAAGAATAGAAATTACCTCAGATGGTAAGGGTTAGTGTACCATCTTCTAGTGGCAAGGAAACTAGGCCAGCAAGGATCTGAACTAAGTAATTGTGCAAAACTGCAAGAACATATTTGCTGCTTTCTAATCATTAAATTAGCTAGTCTACTCTTGATTTCAAGAGTATTGACATAAAACTTATTTTTGATTCTCAATATAAGATCTGGCTCCTGTATTTGGAGCACTATGAAGAATGCACCCAGCAAAGTATATATTTGCTTCTTCACTTTTTTTTTTTTCATTATAGGCCATTCAGAGAGAATCAGTTAGAGAACCAGGTATGGAGTTAGGAAGATCAAGGTTCAAATTCTGTTTCTGATATATATTAGCCATAGATTTGTGCACAAATCAGATCACTTCCTATTGCCCCAGGCTTTTCTAAAGCCCTTCTCATTAGAAAATTTATGGTGGGATGAGATTTTTTTTTCAAGGCTCAGCTTACTGTCATGAGATTTTTCCTGTAGTTTTTAATTATCCAGCAAATTACTAAAATAATAAATAAGGGTGTATATTATATATTTTTTCCTGGTTTTCCCATTAGTATAATTTCCTTGTATATACAAGCCATATCTTCTGGATCATTAAGTTCTCCCAGTAGTCTGCACAAAAATGTATTAAATAAATGTTGACTTGATTCTCACAGACAGGTTATAGTAATATTCAGAGTTTTTGAAAATTAATTTTATATTTGGGTCTTCCCAGAATATTCAGTTTGAGACTCATTTTTGCACATCATGTTACTTTGATTATACCTAATTATGTCACTTTCACTTAAACTGTATATAATGCATTCTTTATACAGTATCTGTTTTATTATGTCAGAACAAATCTGTAGGACAATTCTATTTTAAGTAAACGTTTATTTAGAAAAATGAACATACTTTTATATGTTAAACAATTTTCTTGTTTTAAAAAAAGGAACTGGACCCTAACTAAAATCATAATAGAGACTGAGAAAAACATTGATTTTGAAGTTAATAAATAACTGAGTTTTTTAAAATGAGAGTTTTATTGTGGTTTTAGAAAGCAATTTATATTGATAGAAACAGCTCTGCTTCTTTTTATGTTTGTCCACCTTAAAAAAAAAAGCCAATAGTTTGTATATACATTGTTTCCCATAATACTGTACTTTGGGCATGGTAGAATACCTTTGAAATATATAACTCAATTAAGCAAACATTTATTAGTCACTTATGTGCAAAGCATTATGGTGTGAATTGAGTCCTTATCATCAATAAATTTATATTCTTCTAAATTAGATGAGATTTTATTCTCAATGTTTTTGTTTAGCATAGTATGTTATTGTGAGCAAAATTGTTATTTGGTAGTTTTGTTGACGGTTGATTTCTGTACCGTGTCATTATTCTTTATGGCAGTTTGGGATTTGGTGGCAGAAAAGAAGAAAAGTGAATGAATCTCTCAGTAAGGAAAGTATTTCTAACTATATCTAGGTGCTCTAAAACATATAGCTTTAGAGATTTGCTGAGGCCCTAAGGGGTTAAGTGACTTGCCCAGCATTACACCCCTTTGTCAAAGGTAGGTCTTGAACCTAGAGATCTCTGATCCTAAGATGGATTCTATCTACTTAGTCATACTATGTCTCATGGCAAAAATGAAAATGAATTTTTTTCTAAGGAATTTGAATTATTATGCCAGTTGTTTTTAAAAATTCTGTATCATTTAATATTTCCATGATACATTAATTTCTTCCTTACTATCCTTTCTGTCTTGATTATAATATCTTTATACTTTTTTTATATATCAGGACTATTTTTATATTAATATAATAATATAATATAATAATAATATCAAGACTATTTTACATTAATAGTTTGAATTATATTACCTAATTTAGAATATGTGTACCAAGAGAGGACCTACAACTTTGTATCTTCTTCAATGTTTGGTACACATTGTCATAGTTCCAGAGGAAATGAGAAGAAATAATTACTTTTATCTTAAAGAAATATCCATTCTCTTGACATTTTTAGGACCCACTAAAATGTATTAGCATACTACTATTAGAAACAATTTTGGTATGAAGACATTTTAACCTTTTTTTCTACAATCAATTCAAAATGACAAGATTTAAGATGTGTAATGCTTATTCTTCAAACTGATATGAGAATATTATATGATTGTGTGATCATGAAAATGAATGACACTGGGAGAGTAGTTGTATTAGAAGAAATTAAGGACTATTTTAGTACAATAGTCAGCACACTTAACAGCATGGATACAGCAGGCAAAGGCATCCATTGAAGCTTAATTTATAACATAATTTGTATAGTATTTAATTAATGCTAACACAGCTAGTTAATAGAGTAGGTATTAGAAGTTAGGCATCCTGATTCCTTAGAAAATAGTTCTTTTTGCTGTATTATGCCTGGCTCCCTTATTTTAGTGGGGGGGAGGAGTTTGTCAAATGTGTTTCTCCCACTCTTATTTACTATGCCTTCCTATCTTCTTTAGATACTTGCAGCCTGCTAAGTGCTGTACCATCCATACTCTCACCCAGAGCGGGGGGAGGGGGGAATAATGCTTTAGACCTGAATTGTTACTTTTCAAACCCATAAAAACCTGCTCATTTTATTCCTTAGAACCTTTGTACTAATAGGTTACATGGTGAAGGATTTTAATCATATTAGTTAATCTAGCAGTCTAACTGATATTTACACTTAATTTTGACAGATGTAGATAGAAAATAGAGTTTTTATGTCAACAAAAATGGCTTTTTTAAGAAAAGAATTTCAAATTTCCTAAGTCTTACTGTGTTTTCTAAATCCTTATGATTTAAGCTCAAAGTAGAATCCTCTCAAAGAAATGCATGATTCTGTGCAGCATGACTCTTATCCCAATGTATTACTTCACCCTTTTTTTTTAATTTTAGGGAAGCTTTTCTGTTCTTTTTAAAAATCATTATCTGTCAAATGTTTGTTATTTATTAAAGAGGAAACTAATGGTTAGCATTTCCTGGATACAGACAAATAAGACTGTTTTTTCTCCCACTAAAGTGGTCTTTTTCAGAAAAAATAGAGGATTTATACCGAACTGAACTTGAGGGACCCAGGGAACAGCAGTTTTCTCTGGGACTCATCTGCTAAGAAGCTGCTGAAAAAAAAAATGGAGTACACTTACTATACTTGACCCTAATATATAGCCCTTCTTCTTGGTACTAAGGTAGTTTAGAGTCTTTATATTTTGAGTCTGGGATATTTTTTAAATTTAAGTTTCTGAATTAAGTAAATGTTAGAAAGTTATCTTTATATCCTTAAGTGCAAATTTACTTAAAAGAGATATACTTTTTTTTTTTTCCCCTGAGGCAATAGGGGTTAAGTGATTGGCCACACAGTGTTAAGTGTCTGAGGTCACATTTGAATTCAGGTCCTCCTGACTTCAGGGTTAATGCTCTATCTACTGTGCCACCTAGCTGCCCTTAAAGGGATATTTTTTTTTTTTTTTAAAAGCAGTTATGTAGCTTTTCTCTCCCCAAATTTTATTATGCCATTTTTGGTATTCACTCTCCTTGCTCACCTGGAGTCTGTTAAATGGGAACTGCTAAAAAAAATCAAGACACAGTAGTTAATTTATAGAAATAAAACTATCCTAATTATTTATACAAAAAGAAAAAAAAATGAACATTCTTTTAAAGTCACAAATACTTTTTTTTTTAAGCACTTAGCTCTGATCATATTGATATTTGCAGCACCTTCCTATCCTTCTTAGATAATTGTAAACTCCAAATATTTCACAACAAATACTGTCACCTAGAGATTTGGAAATAGTGTTTTAGGCCTGAATTATATTGTCCTCTATTTGATTGCTTAGGATCTTTGTTCTGATAGGTGACTTGGAGTAGTGAAGAATTTTAATAGATTACCTAATCTAGATAATCTATACCCACTAATTCACAAATTTCCAAAGACATTTAAGGATAGATGCTAGTGGTGGAAAGCAGAAATATGGTTGAGATTTTAGCTACTGTGGCAATTTGGACTAAAGTCTGCTAAAGGAGCATAAATTTCTGGTTATGGACTTTAAGGTGCTCAAAAAGCTTCCTTGAAAGCATTTCTTTGTGATGATAATCAAGAAACATAGAGACAGAAGAGATTCCCAGGAAGCAATTGGTCCACACCATCCAAAACTATTCAATCAGAAACCTTTTTTACAATATAATATAGAAGTATGAAGTCCTTCAGTGAGGAGGAACCCATTATTTCCCAAATCATATAATTACATTTATAGATAGCTATATTTATGAGGAAGCTTTTATTTACATCAAGGCTAAACTAAATTTCTTTCCTATCTATCTCTATGGTCCCTTTGCTCTTAGGAAAAGAGAGAGGGAGAAAGCAGAATAAAATTTAGCAGCCATTCAAGCTATTGAAGATAGTTTTTATATCTTCCCCATATTCTCCCATCTACACATTCCCTATTCTTGCATGGAAACCAGCTCTTCACTATCCTCTATATCTTCCTCTGAATCTTCAACTTATCTCAATGCGCTATCCTACATGTACCTTCCAGAACTAAACAAAATGCTTTAATATGATGTGATTGGCACAATGGTTAATAAGACTGCTATCTCCTCCTTCCTAGATCCTGTGTCTCTCTTAATGGAGTTTAACATCTTAGATTTTTTTGTCTGCCACGTAATGCTACTGAGTCATTCAACCAGCAACCCACCAAAACCCTCAGATTTTTTTCCCTAAAGGAACTACTGCCTAGCTACATCTCTTCCATCTTGTAACTGTTATTTTGATTTTTTAAAAATTCTCCATCTAAACTAAAAACCATTACATTGAATTCCCAATCCCTATACTTATGCACACCTGCATCTTTGATTTCCTTCACAAGCTAATTGTACAATAATTCAGAGTCTGATTCTTTTTGTACAGCAAAATAATGTTTTGGTCATGTATACTTATTGTGTATCTAAGTTATATTTTAATATATTTAACATCTACTGGTCATCCTGCCATTTAGGGGAGGGGGTGTGGGGGGGTAAGAGGTGAAAAATTGGAACAAGAGGTTTGGCAATTGTTAATGCTGTAAAGTTACCCATGTATATATCCTGTAAATAAAAGGCTATTAAATTAAAAAAAAATTCTCCATCTAAGACTTTATCCTTGTTAATTTTCTTCATTTTGGCTTAGAGAAGAAAAGCCATTCCAAGTACATTTAAGGATATTGGAAGGCAAACAACAAATAGACCAAAAATGAAAAAGTTTGTGAAGATTTTTTTAAAAAACTTTTTTCAAAAGTGACAAGTCATTATTTCCAGACTAGAATATCAGTGTAGTTAGATGTGCTGCATATGGAAACAGATATCACTGAAGACAGCAAAGATGGAAAAATGGCCAAGACCAAGTAAATCTAGAAGAGATCTATGCTGGAGACAAAGCAGTTGTGTTGGGGGCATTTAAAAGACTGGTTTTCTTAAAACAGGAGAAGATGCCAAAGACTGGGAAGAATTTTCAGACCTTATTTTTTTAAAAAAAGAAATTGAAAGAATATCAATAACCACCCACTCAGATATATACCAATCAAAACACAGGGGATGGAGTGCTGACCGTAAGTTGGGAAGATTTGAGTTCAAATGTGGTCCAAGACAATTATCTGTCAGATTCTGGGCAAGTCACTTTACATCTCTTTGCCTCCATTTCCTGATCTGTAAAATGGGGATAATTTTTTTTATTTTTTTTTATTTAATAGCCTTTTATTTACAGGTTATATGCATGGGTAACTTTACAGCATTAACAATTGCCAAATCTCTTGTTCCAATTTTTCACCTCTTACCCCCCACCCCCTTCCCTAGATGGCAGGATGACTAGTAGATGTTAAATACATTAAAATATAAATTAGATACACAATAAGTATACATGACCAAAATGTTATTTTGCTGTACAAAAAGAATCAGACTCTGAAATATTGTACAATTAGCTTATGAAGGAAATCAAAAATGCAGGTGGGCATAAATATAGGGATTGGGAATTCAATGTAATGGCTTTTAGTCATCTCCCAGAGTTCTTTCTCTGGGCGTAGCTGGTTCAGTTCATTACTGCTCCATTGGAAATGATTTGGTTGATCTCATTGCTGAGGATGGCCAGGTCCATCAGAACTGGTCATCATATAATATTGTTGTTGAAGTATATAATGATCTCCTGGTCCTGCTCATTTCACTCAGCATCAGTTCGTGTAAGTCTCTCCAGGCCTTTCTGAAATCATCCTGTTGGTCATTTCTTACAGAACAGTAATATTCCATAATATTCATATACCACAATTTATTCAGCCATTCTCCAACTGATGGACATCCATTCAGTTTCCAGTTTCTAGCCACTACAAAGAGGGCTGCCACAAACATTTGTGCACATACAGGTCCCTTTCCCTTCTTTATAATCTCTTTGGGATATAATCCCAGTTGTAACACTGCTGGATCAAAGGGTATGCACAGTTTGATAACTTTTTGAGCATAGTTCCAAACTACTCTCCAAAATGGTTGGATTCGTTCACAACTCCACCAACAATGCATCAATGTCTCAGTTTTCCCACATCCCCTCCAACAATCATCATTATAAAATGGGGATAATAATAGTACCTACCTCCTACAATTATTATGAGGATCAAATGAGATAATATTTATAAAGTACCTGGCAAACTTTAAAGTACTTTATGAATGATAGTCTTTGTTGTTATCATATCTACTTTCTTATATGGGTATAGTTTTTGTTTTCTTTTGAGACTGGGTCTCCTTATCCCTCCCAAGCTGGAAGTACAACACCACTATTGGGCCCAAACCCACTGTTGCTTGCCACAGCAGCTTTGACTTGTTTTATTTATTTATTATTTTGTCTATGCAATATCTACCTAGAAATCTATCATACTAAATATAATGCAATAAATGCATACATAATACAATAAACATGTCAATACATACATATTAAAATTACTACAGAATTTAAAACATTTATTATATGGATCAGTTTGCCCCTCTTTAGGCAGCTTGATGTCCCTCTGCTCCCAGGGTCAAATTATATTGGCACCAGACTTAGTGTGGATACCTGATCAGATTCTATTCCCACTACTATCTAGAACTATGCAGCTTGAATAGTTCACCAGCTTCAGCCTTCTTACTAACAGGGATTATAGGTGTTCCCCATTATACTTCTATCTCTCTCTGCAGTTTTGAAGATGATCAACATATGCAACAAAGATTTACTTGAAAAATTTTAGAAAAAGAAACACGTGGACCATAAATTCTCAAAGTTTCTGTTTTTAGGACCCCTTTACTGTCTTAAAAATTGAAAACCCCTAATTTTGTCCATGCAATATCTACCTAGAAACCTATCATACTAAATATAATATAATGCAATAAATGCATACATAATACAATAAACATATCAATACATACATATTAAAATTACAACAGAATTTAAAACATTTATTCATTTAAAATAACAATAACAAGGCTATTGCATGTTAATATGACATTTTTATGAAAAACAACAGTATTTTTCAAAACAAAAAAATCAGCGAGAAGGTTAGTGACATTATTTTACATATCTTTATAAATCTATCTAATATTTAACCTAGTGGAGATAACTGTATTTACTTATCTCCTTCTGCATTCAATCTCTTGTGATATGTTTGTTGTTGATGAAATATATGAAGAAATTTTACCTATCCCTAGGGTATGTAGTTGGAAAAGGGAGGAAGAATATTTTAATAAACTATTTAACTCCTTAGTATTCTTATAAAAATAGTATTGACCTTGAGGGCCCTCTGAAAGGGAAAACCCAGTGGTCTCTGGACCACATTTTTAGAACTGCTAAAGTAGAAATTTACCACAAAATTCTATAACAGATTTCATCTTTATAGTCTCATGGCACCTCTCATGTTTGACATGATCTTTAAAAGGTCACGGACAGTGACTCACCAATTACATTTACCAGTTTCTTTCAGTATCTTGGGGTATAGTTTTTTTGGGGCCTTTTATTGAGCAATAAAGTATTTCAATTTGAATGAATAAATGAAAAATTATTAAGTACTGAATATATGTCAAGTATTATGCTAAATGCTAGGAATACAGATACAAAAAAAGCACTTTATCTACCCACAAGAAACTTATGGGTTTTGAAAATAAAAAGCTATTTATTTAAAAATAAATAAATAAAATGCAAGCCTTGTATTTTATTTATTTTTTATTTTTAAAATACAAGTATTGTATTTTATTTATTTTTTAAATAAATAGCTTTATATTTTCAAAATATATGCAAAGATAGCTTTCAGCATTCACCCTTGCAAAATCTTGTCTTCCAATTTTTTTCTCTCTTCCTTCCCGTACCACCTCCCCTAACAACAAGTAATCCAATATATGTTAAACATTGTAATTCTTCTATACACATTTCCACAATTATCATGTTGCACAAGAAAAATCAGATCAAAAAGGGGAAAAAAGAGAAAGAAAATAAAAAGCAAGCAACTGACCATAACAAAAGTGAAAATACTACATTGTGATCCACACTCCACACAGTTCTCTTTCTGGATACAGATGGCTCTCTCCATCACAAGTCTATTGGAATTGGTTTGAATCACCTCCCTGTTGAAAAGAGTCACATTTATCAGAATTGATCATCACATAATCTTGTTGTTGCCATGTACAGTGTTCTCCTGCTTTTGCTCATTTCACTTAGCATCAGTTCACGTAAGTCTCTCCAGGCCTTTCCGAAATCATCCTACTGATCGTTTCTTATAGAACAATAAAGTTCATATGCCATAACTTACTTAGTCATTCCACTCAGAGATACTTATATTTTAGTTGGGAGAGACAGCACATGTACAGAAATGATGACCAGGGGATAATGTTTTATTCTGAGATGTCAGAGATGTTGCATGGAGACTTTGGTTATTCAGTTGATATATCAATTGATACATAATAATGATGATGTTAATTTGATTATTGTTCCCAGTAAAAGAGGTAGAAAGATTTTAGAGGGAAGGGACTGCACAAGTACTCATGAGATTTTAGTGAGCAAATGGCTGGAATAAAGTATGGTTAAGAGTCTGGGGCCATCTCAGTAATCAAGGAAAAGACAGTCCCAATGTAAGAGTGTTGGAGCCAAATGCCATAAATCTCTCAGGACTTAAGCTTGCATTTCAACACTACATTAATTATTTTTGTTATGTCTAAAATAAAATCATTGTCAAAATTTTTGTATGCATGTTGTTTTTACCATAGAATATAAATTTCTCAAGAACAGAAACTATGTTAGTTCTTTGTTTCTATTTCTAGTGCCTTGAAATATGGTAGATATTTAATAATTACTTGTTGAATTGACTTTAATTGAATCTAGTCTAAATGCTAGGAATTGAAAGAAATTTATTTTCCCAGTCCAAATGTTGGGCTGCGTTAAGGGTGATAATGCTTGAGAGAAGCAATATCAGTTCACAGGACAAATTTGAGGTACTCTCTACATGCTGGCTGGTATGACTGATTTTGATTCACAAATGAGTCGAAATAGCCCTGAGACTATTGACTTTCTTTAAAAAGAACTCTTAGTACTCTATTGTAGGGAAAGAAGCTTCAAAGCAACTATTCCTTTGAGAACCAGTTTGATAGTCATAGCAGTTCAGTAAAGAATCTGTAGAATTCAGTGCAGTGGAAAAAGCAGAGCAACAGATGACACTAATGACTATATAAGACTGGGACAGATAGTAGCTTCAGCTAGGACACAATCCTAAATGTGGGTTAGTTTACTCATGTTTCCTTTGTGGAAATCATTGTGGATGATTATACTCATATAGGTAGGGTATGGCTATTTTGATTTAATTTTATTTAATAAAACCTTTGCTTTAAAAAATTTGGCAAAAGAAGCATCAGATAGAGGCTCACAAACTGACCCAAACAAAGTCTTAAACCTGGTTCTGGTTCTGAGGGGCCCATATTTGAGGAAGCCCAAGATATACAAATGTTAACATTTTATATTTTCTTTTCCTATGTCTGCTTTTCAGTGTGGTAACAATAATAAAAATTAACATAGCAAAAAAGTTAGAATCAAAGAATAAAGAAGTAGGAGGGAAAGATTATATTTATGTAGAAATTGCATAATTTGTATGCGAAAAATCTAGAATTAGCTCTGTCTGCCAAGGCTAAAGCAAGAAGAGGTTGATTCATTTTCTTTTATGTGGTTCAGATACTGGCTCTGTCAATTATAGGTGATATGGCCTTGGATAAATCATTTAATCTCTCCAAACCTCAGTTTCCTCAACTCTAAAATAAAGGCATTGGGTTAGTTGACTTTTATTGTCCTTCCATGTTTAATTCTATAATCTTATGATCATGAGCCAGAAATTTAGAATTGTATGGTATTATAGATTACATGTTGAATAAAATATATAACTGTACTACTGAACTTTTGGAATAAAAATATAAAGTGTCCTGTAAAAAATAGTATCTCCCTTTTCTCTTCCCCCAAAAATGCAAAGTGGAAAACAGATTTTCAGCAAAGAACTAAACTTCTATGAGGACTTTGATGTGTGTGCAGGGGGTTATTTTTGTATTATTGTTTTTCCCCCTTTTTATTAAGGTTTGGGAGAAGGAATAGAAATGGCCACAAGTGGAGTTAAATAGCTCATTTATATCCTCTAGGCTCTTGATCAAGACAAATAGTAGAAAGGGGAACAAGTAAGAGCAACAGTGAATGTAGCCACTAGAGGCTCCAAATACTGGGGAAAGCTCACACCCCCCATACTTTGGCTTATTTTGCTTGACACATTAGAGTTTTCTTCTTGCTCACAAAAGAGAAGGGGCACAAGGGAATCAAACTCTGTCTGCCTGTGGCCTGCCTCTAGAGTGTTGGCAAAGTGAAAAGGTGATGAGGGGCCAGAACTTATGCAATAAATGATACTTTGCAATAAATGAATCAGAAGATGAATCAGATATATATTGCCTGAAGATCTGAGTAGAAATTTCACAATTCCATATTTCTTCCTTCTAGCACAAGTACCACTTCCTTTAAAAGATCTTCCTCTTTCCCTTGGTTTTTTCCCTGATTCCCTCCCTCCCCTCATTAATTTTCTTAATTTCATATATTGTTTGTATTTGTATTTTTGTATACTTTTGTTTCTGCCTAATAGAATGTAAATTTCTTGAGGACGGGTACTGGATTTTTTTTACTTTGTATCCATGACACATAGTACAGTGCCAAGCATATAGTGAGTGCTTAATAGATTCTTGTTGAATTATTGAATTTAGGCAACTTTATACCTTGATTTTATTAAGTTTATAAAATTAAAATTTCAGATGTCAGAAGATTTAATTGAACTTTAATAATCCCCTTTGTTTTGCAATTCTTGCACATCATTGATCAGTAGGCAAAACATGCATATTCTTCAAGTGACTTTAGTGCTGTTCTTCTGCTTTCTCCTCAAAATGTCCTCATTCCAGACGTGTTGAAAACCCCAAGTTTAATTTTTTTATTTTATCTCAACTTGCATTTAGATTCAGATGCAGAACTGAAATCAAATATTATTTTGCATACACATTTGATTCAACTCTCAATTTCTAGTTACTTGATTTTTAAATGTACTCCTTTGGGACTGAAATTCTGTTGTCAATATTCTTTGTTCTAGTTGCTTAGTAGTTTGTAGTCAAGTATTGCCAAGGGAATTTTCTATAACAGCAGCTGCCTTTGTTAAACCTTTGTGAAGGAATGGAATAAATTTAGTAATGTGTTCCATGCTGAGAACCAAAAAGTGAAAATTCTTTGTCTCTCTGCAAAAATATTTTTGGATTTGACCTTAAGGTTTAATAAAATGAATTTGTCTGTTCTATGAAATAATTCTTTTAGTTCAATTAAATAATACCATTCAAAACAATACTGTGACATTTTGAAAAGCATTGGTATAACTTCAACATTTCAATTAAGAGAAAATTTCTTAATTCTACTTTTCAGCTCATTTAAAGAATTTCACATCAATTAGATGATGGAAAGAGTCTAGTTTTTTTTTTTAAATATAAGCTTTTACCTGTGAAATGATCAAGTAATAAATATATATGCACCAGATTTTGCAAATCTCAAAGGGTTATATAAATGGAATTGGTGTTGATGGAGTTATATCAACAAGCTTTGATTAAACTCTTACTATGTGCATGGCTGTGTGTATTGGAAAAATTGCTGGAGTTAAGAGTCAACTGAATGGATTCTAAAAGCTTTTAGTATTGGTTCTTCCAATTAACTGATTGTAGGATCACCTTTGACCTAATTTTTTATTTATATAGTAAAGATGGTAATATTTGTCCCACCCACAACATGGAGAAGGTTAAGGAATTAAATGAGATGCTGTGAAAGTATTTTGAAAAATTAAAATTAGAAGGATTAAACAAATATGAAATCTTGGTATATTTGATGAACATATATAATGCAAATGCATATATGTATCGTGAGCACATACATAAATGTAAATTTGATCTATAACCCCCAAAACTCTCTTACATAGAATCCGTACAGGTGGGCAGTCTGCTATGGTAGATACACAGCTGGCCTCATAGACTAGTAGAGCTGGGTCCTTATTATGCCTCTGATCTTTCAGATTTTTTCTTCATATTGGCTCTAAGAATGTGAGCAAAGCACTTAATCTTTGTTGTACTCCACGTAAGTCTTAAAGACCTGAAGTTGCTGAGAAACTGCCTGTCTGTATTGGTATCCAACATCCAAAAGATCAAATAAGTGTGTGTATATACATGCGTGTCTTTTGTTTTGTTTTGCCATTCATATGCTTATTTATTAAATATTGTGCTTTGGATTTCAGAATTTGCAAATGAATAATGAACCCCTGTCCCCCAAAAAACACACATCAAGCAAATGATTTAATATATCAGACTTGGGGTATTTTTTAAAGTAAATCTCTTGTTGTGATAGAAATTCTGAGAGACAAAGTTTTAAGCATGACCCATTTATTAATAAACTAACAATTGCCAATAAATGGAGTGAGTATCCTGTCTTGATGATCCAAGATTCCAGTGAAGTCTTAACAAAATAGAATTAAAATTAATTTTAAATTTCACATTCCCAAATGTTCAGTAAAGATCCAGTCAAATCTTCACTTGATACAACCATTATAGGTAATGGTGTCTATCACTGAAAGATCTTAAAATACCTTTTGGGTTATCAAAGATTTCATTCAAAAAGTTATTCATTTATTTAAAGCTTTATATTATCATACACTTAACTAAAATCAATTATAGTAGTCCTTACAGTTTTGAGGTTTTATTTTAAAATGAAACCTGTGATTTCATTGGCACAGTTATTAACAATGAGAAAAGCTACTCTACTAATACACTTAGACATTTGCTCTACAGTTTATAGTCTTGGAAAATGCCAGGTTCTTTGCTTAGGATCTGGAAAGTTGTATGTCAAGTTCATTTATTAACTTATTTCATAGGCCTATTTATGTAGGAAAATTAGATCAGATGTACTACTGAGTTTCATTGAAAAAATGTGGTTCGTGAGCCACATGAATTATTAAAAGGTGAATACAATCTGATGACATGCTCTATCTCACTCATCTATCTCACTTCCCAGAGGTAATGTACATGAAAATGAGTGGCAACAGAATTGTTAGTTATGAAAGCACAAGGTCCTGGTGATGGGTCCAGTTCCAGTAAACAAGAACTTTGTACTTTCCACATTTGCCAAAGACTAGAGTTTAGTTATAGATCTGGAAGCCAGGAAGTGAGGTTGATGAGTAGACAGCTTGTGGTCCTAATAGGCAAGGACCCAGAAAGGTACGGTTTGAGATGAGAAAGATAATCAGTCAGCATGTAGGCAGTTCACAGAAGATAAGGAAAAGTAAGACAACAATTCCAGTCATGAAATTCGTATTACTCTTCAGATTTTCCAAATTGTCTGGATTTTTCCTTTGCCCCTACTACATTTTTTCTGGTAACATATTACTCCATGTAAACATCAAATCTACATATATAATGTAAACTCCTTGAGGATTGAATGTCTTATTTTTTTTTTTCATCCTTCTATCCTCAACACTTAGTGCAGTGCTTTTAACTTATTATTTGATAAATAGACGTGAATATAGTGAACTTGATGTTTGTTAGGCTTTTTCACTGAAATATAATGCTACTTGAGCAAATCTTTGGCAAGAACTGTATCACATCCAGTTTGGGGTTGAATTCTCTGACAAATCCCTAAAGAGACAGGGATTTAATCTGTGTTGATTAAAGCGGAATATGTGTATTTTAGATATCAGATATGCAGGAGACATAGTTGACATACTGTTGTGAGAGCTTAGATTCTTTAATTTATTCAGATAGTAGTACATGAAGGTGGACCATGAGGGTGGTTGTGAATAGGACCAATATTTTCCTCAAAAATTGGGTTAGAATCTGCTAAATAAAGCACATAGACAGGTATCATAGAAAGAGTTGTTGTTGTTTGGAAAATGGGACCATGGAAAATAAATTGTGAACTGAGAAATCAACGCAGGTCAACTGTCTAGCACAAATATATATCAATACAAATATACATAGCCAAAATCTGGATAGAATTGTAGTCCAATGGACTCTCAGGATATTAGCTCTATAAAAATTTTAAGAACTTGAATGAACTGGCTTGAATGGTGATGTTTAGAAAACACAGGTATATTAAGCACCTATTATGTGAAGAGTGCTTCTTTTATGCTGGCTTTAGTTCCTTCCCTAGTGGAGCTTATCTTTTTGAATGTAACAGTAGTGTCTTTGACAGATACAATGATCTTGGTTTTTAATATGACTAATAATAAACAATTCCTTTGGACAGTAGTCAGCAGTTTAGCTGTTTCTTATGTTAGTGCCTAATTCAGGATAATAGATTCATTCCACTGGCTTTGTATTGACAAATTTCTGAGTACCTTATACAGGCTGATTATGTGGATTGCAGACTATGGATTTAGTCATGGGTCTCCTTTTCTAGAGATTGTATTGTCCTACTCTAAGATACCACTACACACCTGTCAGATTGGCTAAGATGACAGGAAAAATTGTTGGAGGGGATGCGGGAAAACTGGGACATTGATGCATTGTTGGTGGAGTTGTGAACAAATCCAACCATTTTGGAGAGTAGTTTGGAACTATGCTCAAAAAGTTATCAAACTGTGCATACCCTTTGATCCAGCATTGTTACTACTGGGATTATATCCCAAAGAGATTATAAAGAAGGGAAAGGGACCTGTATGTGCACAAATGTTTGTGGCAGCCCTTTTTGTAGTGGCTAGAAACTGGAAACTGAATGGATGTCCATCAGTTGGAGAATGGCTGAATAAATTGTGGCATATGAATATTATGGAATATTACTGTTCTGTAAGAAATGACCAACAGGATGATTTCAGAAAGGCCTGGAGAGACTTACATGAACTGATGCTGAGTGAAATGAGCAGGACCAGGAGATCATTATATACTTCAACAACAATACTATATGATGACCAGTTCTGATGGACCTGGCCATCCTCAGCAACGAGATCAACCAAATCATTTCCAATGGAGCAGTAATGAACTGAACCAGCTACGCCCAGAGAAAGAACTCTGGGAGATAACTAAAAACCATTACATTGAATTGCCAATCCCTATATTTATGCCCACCTGCATTTCTGATTTCCTTCTCAAGCTAATTGTACAATATTTCAGAGTCTGATTCTTTTTGTACAGCAAAATAACGGTTTGGTCATGTATACTCATGTGTATCTAATTTATATTTTAATGTACTTAACATCTACTGGTCATCCTTCCATCTGGGGGAGGGGGTGGGGGGGTAAGAGGTGAAAAATTGGAACAAGAGGTTTGGCAATTGTTAATGCTGTAAAGTTACCCATGCATATAACCTGTAAATAAAAGGCTATTAAATAAAAAAAAGAGAGAGAGATTGTATTGTCCTGTATAGTAGAAACAATACTTTCTTATTAAAGTGCTAAAAACTACTTCTGGGAAGCAAAGCAGAGTAAAAAGAGCCCCCGTATAAAAGTCAGGTAATCTGGATTCTCATTTCATTTATGCTAACTGTAAAACCTCTTAACTATTTTAACCTCATTTGCCTCATTCATAATGTGAAAATATTGAACTAGGTTATCTCTTCTAGGTTTAGCATTCTGAGATTATAAGAGTCTAGTATCTTGATAAACTAACGTCTCATCTGGCTTATACTAAACTATATACTACTATATACTACTAAAGTCCATAGAAGCCATGATTTTAGGTGTGAGGATATGAATCTTTTCCTGAAGACTGTCCTTAAGGTTGAGGGGAAAACCTTAGGTAAAATGGATCAAAAGATGTATGTTGGTGTGCTAAATGGCCCTTTGCTGAGGAAGAACAGGTAAAGGACATAGAGATTTGTTAGCACTTTCCAGTTTCCTATTATATGGTATTTTTGTTATTAAGTACAAGTAGAAGTAGCATGAGAGGCAGCATAACATAGCAGATAGAGAGCTGGTTTTGAAATTAGAACATAGTGCCTCTAACTCTAGATAGAGGAAGTGCTGATTTGTGTCAGGGAATGTTTTCAGCAGCAAAGTTCCCCTATACTGATGAAATCACTAGATCAGGACCAAAAAATAATACAAGTGTAGCAGGATTTGCAATGTTGATCCTTTCTCCTGATGCTCCCCACTTCCATATTAGAGTAGTCACTAGGCTATTATATCCTGCACGGGAGAAGGGTACCAGCATATTTTTCTTATGGGAAGAGAGAAGAGATGGATAGAGGGCTCTTCTTCACTGAGTCAGTGTCAATAAGTAAGGAAATTGCTTCATCATTCAGAAGTACCCAAGTCCCTTCAATGTTTCATTCCTTCCTTGAGCTGTTTCCTTGGAAGTGGCCAGGGCTGAAGGCTCAGGGACTCCAATCAAAATCACAGGTATCACAAAAGGGCATGGAGAACATTCCTGGTAGTTGTAATCAAGTTATAGGGATTCAATGCTGACATGTATGAGAAATGACATAAAAACCGTCATCCAGGAAATATATGATCAAAGATAGAAGTGACCTGATTGTGGGTGATAATAGATGAGTAATTCAAGTGCTATATTCTTGTCATCTGTGATTGTTGTTGTTGTGATAAATGGAACAGAATCTTCCAAATTATTGGTTATGTCCCAGGAAGGAGTGGGGGAGTGGTTTTCCCTAAGATTCATTTTAGGGAATGTCTGATTCAATAGCCAAAATTATTGGCTATTTTCAAATGTAACTCCCATATAAATATGTTCTTTTTTTTCATTGAACACAAAGTCAGCAAAAAAAAAACCCCCCCCAAAAAAACTAAGAGTAAATGTAGCACAATAATTAAGACATTATGTACAGATAAGATCTTATTTAATTTTCAATAAATTTGACCATTTCTGCAATATGTTATTATCATTATATATTAATAGCATATATTCATGACAGGATGAGTTACTTACTATTTGCCACATTTGAATGTGAAATATGCAAATTTGAAATTAAATATTTTTTATGTACAAGTTTAAAGTGCCCTAATATTTCTTGTATTTTCAACATCATCTAATTTGGTAACTATCTAGTTTCTGGAAGAACTAAAATTATAAATAAATTGAATAGCTTGAAAATAAATGACTGAAATTTACAATTTAAATTTAAATTTGTCTAAATTTTTTTATTTTCTTAAGTTTTAAAAGGTGAAATAATAAGTGAAATTTTCAGGATGGATAAATATGTGCCTATTTTAAATAGTATTTTATTTTTTCCAATTATATGTAAAGCAAAATTTCACATTCATTTAGAAAAAATTTTAGTTATAAATTTTCTCCCATCTTTCCCTATTTCCTGCCTCCATAAGAGAGTGAAGTTTAATATAGAATATTATATGTGTAGTTATATAAAACACATTTCCATATTAGTCATACTATGAAAGAAGAAATAGACCAAAAGAAAAAAATTGAAAAAGTAAGGTGAAAATAGTATATTTTGAGCTGAATTTAGACTTCATCAGGCCTTTCTCTGGATGTGGATAGTATTTTTCATTATGTGTCCTTTGGAATTGTCTTGGGTCATTATAATGCTGAGAATAACTAAGTTATTCACAATTATTTATTGTATAACTTGCTGTTACTATATATGATGTTCTCCTGGTTCTCTTGACTTTACTTTGCATCAGTTCATATAAATCTTTCAAGGTTTTTCTGAAATCATCCTGCTCATCATTTCTTATAACACAATAAATGTTACATTACAACCATGCATGATTTCTCCTAAAGCCATTCCTCATTTGATGGGCATCCTCTCAATTTTAAAACTTTTTCACCATAAAAAGAGTAGCTATAAATATTTTTTTACAAGTAGGTCCTTTACCCTTTTTTTTTTTATCTCTTTGAAATACAGACCTAATAGTGGTATTGCTGGATCAAAGGGGTATGCACAGTTTGATTTCCCTTTGGGCATAGTTTCAAATTGCTCTCCAGATTGAATGAATCAGTTCACAATTCCTCCAACAGTCCAATAGGGCTTCAATATTCACATGTCTCCAACAATATTTATAATTTTTCTTTTCTGTCATGTTAACCATTCTCACAAATGTGGAGTGTTACCTGAGAATTTTTTTCCCTAATTTCTAAAATAAAACCAAAAACAGTTTAATTTAAAGTTTAGAGTTCCAAATTCTATCCTTCTGTCTCTCTCTTCCTTCCTTTCTTCCTGAGATGGTAAGAAATCAGATATAGGTTTTACATATACAGTCATGTAAAACATTTTCTGATAATTTTTTTGTACAAGAAGATTCAAATAAAAGAAAAAATGAAAGAAACAAAGTGAAAAATAGCAAGCTTCAGCCTGTATTCATTCAATCAATGTCAGTTGCTTCTCTGGAGATGGATAGTATGCTTCATCATTAGTCTTTTGGAATTATCTTAGATCATTATATGGCTGAAAATTGCTAAGTCATTCACAGTTCTTCAACAAAAAATGTTGCAGTTACTGTGTTCAACATTCCCCTAGTCCTGTTCACTTCGCTATGCATCAGTTCATTTATGTCTTTCTAGGTTTTTTTTTTAATCAATCTTATAATTTCTTATAGCACAATAATATTTTAATTTACATTTTTCTGATCAATAGTAATTTAAAGCATTATTTTCATATGACTATACATAGCTTTGATTTCTTTGTCTGAAAACTGCCTGTTCATATTCTTTGACCCTTTATCAATTGGAAAATGACTTTACAGTATTATAAATTAAACTCAGTTCTCTTTATATTCGAGAAACGAAGCCTTTGTCAGAGATATTTGCTTATAAAACGATTTCTCAATTTCTACTTTCCTTCTAATCTTGGTCATCTTGATTTTGTTTGTGCAAAAGCTTTAAAATTTAATATAATGAATGTTATTCATTTTATAACTTATAATGTTCTTTATATCTTGTTTGATCATAAATTTTTTTCTTCTCCATAGATCTAACCAATAATCTATTCCTTGTCTTTCTAATTTGCTTATGGTTTCACCCTTTATATCTTAGTCATGTACCCATTTTGACCTTTTCTTGGCAAATAATGTTAGATATTGGTCTATGACTGATTTCTGCCATATTAGTTTTCAATTTTCCCAACAGTTTTTCTCAGTGAGTTGTGTCTGAAATCTGGCACTTTGGGGTTTTTCAAACAATAGATTACTATGGTCATTTATTACTGTGTCTTGTATATGTACCTAATCTAGTCCACTGATCCACCACTCTATTTCTAAGGCAGTACCAGAAAATTTTGATTATTTTGCCATTTTATAATATAGTTTGAGGTCTCCCTATGCCACTTTCCTTTGTAATTTTTCTATTAATTTCCTTGATATTTTTGAACTTTTGTTTTTCCAGATAAATTTTATTATTTTTTCCCTAGCTCTATAAAATAATTTTTGTTATTTTGATTGGTGTGACACTGAATATGTAGATTAATTTAGGTAGAATCATCATTTTGATTATATTGGCTCAGCTTAACCATTAACAGTTGATATTTTTCAAATTGCTTATATTTTATTTTGTGTAAAAAGTGTTTTATAATTATGTTCATATTGTTCTTTAGTTTGTCTTGGTAGATAGATTCCCAAGTGTTTTATGTTGTCTATAGTTATTTTAAATGAAATTTCTTTTTCTATCCCTTGCTTCTGGGTTTTGCTGGTTATGTGTAGAAATGCTGGTGTTTTAAATATGTGGCTGCTTTGAAGAGAAAAGCCACCAAAATAGCTAAAACTAATATAAGGAAAGACAATATAGGAATGATAGAAAAAACATTCTAATGCAAATTTTAAAAGTCAAATGAAAAAAGATGCAGTCTACTTATTATTGGGATTAACAAGTACTGTTATTGATGGAGAAAAAAAGTCCCTGTTTGCTTTGTAGATATCTTTATAAATAAATTGTGATTATATAATGATAGTATGCATTCAGACTATATTGGCAAAAAAGGAAAAAATTTTTAGCAAAAATTAGATGGCCTTAAAAGCAAAACCAAACTTTTTCAAAAATCATATGTGACATCAAAAAATGATCGTATCTTATAATATTGTCCACAGAACCACTAAGTGTCAAAAGCCTCATTTGATAGGAGAAATGTTGTTACCATCTGCAGCTAGTGATGTGGTTGAAGTGGTAGCAAATGCATATTATATGCAAAGTAAGTTCAAATGTTTCCACTCAATGATAATATGGTGGGAAGAATTGCCCATATATGATTGAAGACATTTGTAATCAATTAAAAATTGAAAATCTTGCTCTTCTGTTTTGCAAGTGGATAAATTAACAAATGTAGTTAAAGATACCCATTCAATTACATATGTAAGATCGGTTGTTGAAATTGTTATTAGGGAAAATGTGTTAATTTGCAAATCTATTTATGACAATGTTCCATCAACATAAGTTTTCAGTGTAATTGCTAGTTTTTAAAATGAAAATGATAGGATGTAGGAACTGTATTGACTTTGAACTAAAATAATTTATTTCATAGAATATAAGGATAAAACAAAGTTTATAATTTCTACTTATGGTAGAAAATTAATTACAGGTGTGTTGGCAAACTCATGTTTTAAGAAGCTTTGTATTGAAAAACAACCCTATTCACATTAATATTATTAGGGTTAATATTTTGTTTGATCTTACATAATTTCTCTGATACTATTTTGTCATAAATATGAGTACTGCAAATATGTATATTATTTTCTAGTACATGACAATTTTATATTATAGTATAATGAATTTCTTTTTTTGTTTGTTTTTTTGCTGAAATAAGTGAAAGATTTTTTTGTGTGTGTAAGTTGTTTTATGAAAGGTTTGGAGGCAATTTTTTTTCCCTTTAAAAATGTGGTGTTAATACTATATAAAGTTTGGAAACCAGTGCATTGACCTCCTAATTTTTTTCCCTGCTTCCATTCTTTTCCCTGTCCAATATTCTTAGACCTGCCTATGTTCCCTTTCATACTCTAAAGACTCCAGTGGCTTCTTCTTTCAAACTCCGCTACCTAGTCTTTCAAACCCTTCACAACTTACCACTTCAGGCCTATTTCATGTCACTCTTTTTTTTTGCCTTCTACATTTTAAACTGTTCTGCTTGCTATTCCCTCTCCATGACTTTCCTTTTCTCCATCTCCCTCTCTTTGTATAGACAGCTCTTACTGTATGGAAGGCATACCCTTCTCATCAAGGCTCTAACAATCTCTTGCTTTCTTCTGAGCTTAACTCAAATACAATCTCCTCCATAAGGCCTTTATTACTGCTAATTCTGTCTACCTGATAAAAGATATTTTGGGTCTACTTTGTAAGTACTTAAAATTTTTATTTCTGAGGAGATGTTGTTTCCTTCTTTCCCTGCACAATAATATTTAAACTTATTGTGGGCAAGGACTATTTAATTCCCTCCCTTTTGTGTTCCCAGTGCCTAGTATAGTATCTGGAAAAAGGAACATACTTAATTCTTATTGAATTAAGGAATTAATGAAAAGAATATTGAAGATAAAGTTAAGATAGAGAAAGTAAGAAGCCAACTTAGATTTCATCTTGTGAAATCATGGCAATTGAAGATAATTTAGATTATTAGATTTTGCATTATTCAAAAATCTTTTTGAAAAAGGTATAGTTATATACAAATCAGGAAAATAATGACACTGCATTGAGTTGAGTAGCAAAATAAGTATTTTGCTGTTAAATAAAGTAGTAACATATAGAGGAATACTAAGAAAGAGAACTTATCTGAAGAGACAGTAATAAAAAAAAAACAGTTGCGAGTAAATGTAAAAAAAAGAGCAATAACTCCCTGTAATTACTATACATATTCAGGACAACCAAAGATAATATTAAATCTTTTCATTCCCCAGGAGTAAATTTCATTCTTGTTTTGTTCACTTTACCATGACTAATTTTCATTCAGTTTTCACTCTTTCTTTCTTCAGTCATTTTTGAATCTTTTTTCTTTTAATAATTCCTTCTATTTGCATATTTGCACTGACTACCCATCTTTTCTTCTCTTTTCCCACTATACTTTTTATGTAGTTACTTGTTAACCTTCTTCTGTTCTCCATTTCTTTAGGACTGTGTAGCTCCTTTTTGCTTCCCTCAGACTGTTCTTTAAACACTCAGAAACTGTTAATTCTAGTATTTCAGAGAGCTGAATAGTTTTCACAGTAACCTAGCATATTATACTAATGTTTTCCAAGTGCTATTAAGTTCTTTTTTTCATTTTTTGTCAGTCAGTTAAAATTTTTTAAGCAACTACTATGTGCCAGGCATTGTGCTAAGTGTTGAGAATACAAAAACAGGCAAAAAACAATCTTTTAGTTCAAAGAACTGACAGTATAATGGGAGAAATAGCCAGCAGATAATTATGAATAGAATAAATTAGAGCTACTCTTAAAGGGAAGGCATTAGAATTAAGGATGATAGGAAAGGGTTTTTCATAGAAGGTGGAGATTCTTGACTTGAAAGAAAGCAGAAAATCTAGGAAATTAAAATGAGGGGGGAAAAGAATTCTAGGCATGGGGACCACAAAGTTAAAGATTATTTTGTTTGAAAAATAACAAAGAAGATCTGGATTGCAGAGTATATCGAAGAGAATTAGCTCTAAAAAACCTGTGAAGATTGGAAGGGGCTAGACAGTGAAGGACTTCAAAAGCTAAAAAGAGTATTTGATATTTGATCCTGAAGGTAGTAAGGAGCCACTGAAATTTATTGAATGGAGGGGATCGTTCAGTCAGATCTTTACTTTAGGAAAATCTGTTTTATAGTTGAGTAAAGAATAAACTGAAGTGAAAAGTGGTTTGAGCAACCAGCAAGTTATGGCAGAGTTCCAGGCATGAGATGATGGGGTCTACACCAGAGTGGTTACAGTGTCAAAGGAGAAAAGAGAAATTGCAAAAGTAGAAATGATAATTAACAACTTATTGGATATGGGGTAGTAGTGTTGAAAGAGAAAGTGGTAAGTCAAGGATGACACCTAAGATGGAGTCTTGGTGACTGGAAGGATCCCATTACCTTTGAATAGTAATAGGGAATTTAGGAAAAGGGGAAGATTATGTAAGGAGAAATGATGAATTCTATTTTGGACATGTTGAATTTAAGGTGTCTGGCACATCCAGTTTCTCAGTTGGAATTACAAAGTAATCAAGAGAGAAAATGAGAAGAGAATATGAGTATAGTAGCATGGTCAGTGTAATAACTGTGGATGTCTTTGTGGTACTAGGGTGCAACTATTCTCACCAAAAGAACCATTAAATAAGATACGTTTTTATCTAACATTAGTCTGTACACATCACTGTCTATAATATAATTCAATGTAAATGAGAATTGTGGAATATACAACTTGCTTTATTTTATTTTCCCAAAGCAAATAAATTATTCCCTGTGTGTATTACAAAATTGAATATGCAATATGGGGATAGAAGAAATAAAGGAATACATTTATTTCCATGATACAGAGCTGTCAATTTTCTCTTTCTCACACTGGTAAAGTAGGTTGAAATTTTAATAACTTTTATTTGTTTCTATTTGGGTGAAATGGAATATGCTGAACTTCTAAATGAGTTCCTACCAATATTCAAAGCAAATAACTTAGTTTTTCTTTTAACTTTATTTTTATTGGCTTTTCTTTCTTTTGATACCTTATTCTATAAATCTGCTGCACAGGCATAGCGCTACATTCATTTCATATCAGCATTTGACTTTGTAGTTCTTACCTTTTATTTTTCTAAGAACGGGGTTACTTTCTTCTATCTTTCATCCCATTGCATAGTACAGTGCCTAACACATAGTGAGCCCTTAATTTTTTTTCTATTTAGTTTATCTATCTAATCTATCTGTCTAGTTATCCATCTAGCTATTTCAGCCCATTTTCCATATTAAATAAATGAGGGTCATTTTGGGAAATTATTTCAATATTTTTAAAAGACATAAATAAAAGTCAATAATGAAGGGAGAATGCATATTCAGAATTAATTTAGAGGGTTACTTGTTTGGGTTTGAGATGGCCAAAACCAACAATTTAAGCAAACTTTTTGTGAAATGACAAACATTTTTTTCAAAGCTCTTTTTACTAATTTGATAACAATTAACTGTCATGATTCAGCTCCTTTTTTTTCAGAAATCAAAACAGATTGACACAAACCAGCTAAGTGAACACTAGCTATGGATTCCTTTATTCCCAAGAACCCATGATAGTATACCAGAAAAGCAATTTATTAGAAGAACTAAGTAGGTTTTATTACTATCCCTTATAAATTAATCTGTGTGTGCCTGTGCTATTCTTTAATAACTACTATAGTGAACTACTCTGATTTGTAGTAGGAAGCTCAAGATGAACTCCACATTTCCTTTGGCACTAGATCAGTGACCACTCATCCTGCTCAACCTTGAATATTTACCTTTGAAAATTTTCTTATTTTTTTTCTTCTCTCTTATACATGGTGTCTGGCATAATCTTACTCATATTTGTCATTGGCATGGTCTTATTCATATTTGCATTTTGTCTCTGAAACTCCAGGGTCTCTCTTCCACATTTCTAAATGACTGGTATATGATTCATCCTTCCTTTTCAAAGCATTTTTCCTACCATTCTTCCTCCACACTTGTTTATGCATAGTGATAATTCTTCTAGTGCTCTATCCTCAGCTCCTTGGATTCCTTTACTCGTTTAGACCTCCATCTTTGTTCTATTTCAACCACTAATCAAACTTCATCAAAACACCCAGTATTTCCTCAAAAAAATCCTCCTAAAATCTGAACTATTCTTTCCCCGCAACAATCTTCTACTCTACTTTCTCTTCCCCCAAACTTCCAAACTTGTTCTTCAATCTGATCATGATCTTTATTCCTTGGATTCCTTCCTATTTCAACTCTTTTTTTTTGACTTAGTTTCCCATCTAACTTTGACTCTGGTCTGCTGTTAATTCAGCAAGTCATTTCAGTCATACCTTCACTTTACCCAGGAATTCTTCTCCTTTCTCCTGTTCCTGCCTTCTTAATCCCTCAACCCTCAGTAAAATCTCTCAATCTTTTCTCTCAATTTACCTATTCTAATCCTATTCCTATCCATTTCCATACTTTTCAAAGAAATTCTGAAGTCACATAGCACATACCCTGGGTCTAATGCAAATGTATACTATACAACTTCAACTAAACCCACTCCATTAAGTGGCAATCCTTTTTTTTTTTTTTAAATTTCTTATTGATTATCACATTTCCCATAATGACTTTCAAATTTTTACTTTTCTCTCCTAATCCCAAATTCCTTCTCTGTGTTCCTCTCTCTCTCTTTTTTTTTTCAGATGAAAACCAGCTATTTATTTATTTATTTTTAATTTTTAAAAAAATAATTATAACTTTTTATTGACAGAACCCATGCCTGGGTAATTTTTTACAACATTATCTCTTGTACTCACTTCTGTTCCGACTTTTCTCCTCCCTCCTTCCACCCCCTCCCCCAGATGGCAAGCAATCCTATACATATTAAATATGTCACAGTATATCCTAGATACAATATATGTATGCAGAACCGAACAGTTCTCTTGTTGCACAGGAAGAATTGAATTCAGAAGGTAAAAATAACCTGGGAAGAAAAATAAAACTGTAAACAGTTTACATTCATTTCCCAGTGGGGTGTAGCTGCTTCTATCCATCATTGATCAATTGAAACTGAGTTAGATCTTCTCTTTGTTGAATAAGTCCACTTCCATCAGAATATATTCTCATACAGTATCGTTGTTGAAGTGTATAATGATCTCCTGGTTCTGCTCATTTTACTTAGCATCAGTTCACATAAGTCTCTCCAAGCCTCTCTGTATTCATCCTGCTGGTTTTTTCTTACAGAACAATAATATTCCATAATATTCATATACCACAATTTACCCAACCATTCTCCAATTGACGGGCATCCATTCATTTTCCAGTTTCTAGCCACTACAAACAGGGCTGCCACAAACATTTTGTGTGCTCCTCTCTCTTAGCAGATTACCTCATCTCCTACTTTATTTAGAGTTTGAAATGAGAGGTGAATTTCTTTTAACTTCCTTCTTCTGGTTTAAACCTCTCAATATCCTTACAACTCTCCTCCTCTCCTCCCTTCTTCTAGTCTCAGAAGAGGTAGGTTTACCCTTTTATTAACCTTTTCATTATCTCCCCTGTATCTCTTTTTTGTTATATATCTTCATTTCTCTCTTTTTGTTGGCCCCTTTCATCCAGTTTAAAGCATAGTTAAGTTTCCACTTTTTTTAAATGAGGAAGAAAACTTGATCCCTTAATTCCACCCCCACTCCTCAAATTATTGTCCTATATCTCTTAGCCTCCACTGCTCAGCTTCTAGAATGAGTAGTCTATGTTCATTGCATCACTTTGTTATTTTTTCAACCTCTTGTAATCTTGTTTCTGAAATATTTTGAAATAGCTCCCTTCAATTCCAGTGTTTAACAGTGCATGGTTCATAGTTGACACAATAAATGCTAGTTGATTGACTAATGCCTTCTTTTAAAAAATTAATACATCCAAAATTTTTTCTGCTTTCATTGTCTTTGACCTCTCTTGATTTACTCTTTCCTTCCTGATAAACCTAAACTACTACTACTACTTTGCTTAATTTTATGCTGTAATTGTTCTCTTCCCTTTCTTGCCTCCTTGCATATATTTTCTCATTAAATGGATATTCTTTCTTAATTCTTCTAACTTCTCCCTTTATACTCTTCTCTCAATGTTTCCCTTCTACTAGTATGGATTTAATTATCATCTCTCAGAAAGACTTAAATCTATATTTTCATTTACAACATCTCTTGAAGGCTCCAAAATCCTGCTAAGCATCTCTACCAAAAGCCCCACCAGCACCTCAAATAAAACTCTTCTTGTTTCACCCCAAATCCTTCTAACTCTTCTAACTTTTTATGGACAGCGTGACTATTATCCCAGTCACTTAGGCTTAAAACCTTTAGTCTTTTGCTTTTTCTCACTTGTTGTATCCAGTCAGTTGCTAAGTCCTCTGAATTTTACCTTGGTGATAGTTTTAAAATTTTATTCTTCTTTTTTTCCCATTTTTACTGCATCTTCATTTGGTTAGGATGTTATCTCTTCCCATACAATGGAATAGACTACTAACTATTCTTTCTGTTTCCAATTTATGGCTTCTCCTTTCCTTTCTTCACACTAGTTCCTAAATTATTTTCTTGGTCTGCCTTTCTGATCCTTTTCTAGTCCCCATTGTTTATCAAATACAATGCAAACTCTTGATCCTGATAATAAAAGTTTTACCTAATCTGACTCCAGTTTACATTTCCAGTCTTTCCTTTTACTCTTTCTCTTCAAAAACTTTATTTTTTAGTTGAATGAGGCTACTTTCCAATTTCAGTTCTTGTCCTTCTTGCATTATTGGGTCTGTACTCACACTGCTTCTTATGGATAAATAAAATCTCTTTATCCTGCAATATGTGACTATTTAAAGCTCTCTCTGTCTTCAAGATCAAATGCTGTCTCTTGCATGAGATCCTATTCTAACCTTCATATTCCCACCAGCTAAAAGTGCTTTCTTCCTTCTTGGATTTCTCATAACATTTTACTTGTACCTGTCCTTTGTACTTTAACATACTTTCTCTTATATTATAGTTATTTGTGTGTGATTTATTTCTCCTTTATATTAGGTTGTTAATTTCTTAGTACCAATATCTTTGTCATATCTCTAAAACAGCAATGTCTAAAACAGCTCTGTGTACCTAACAAGCATTAATACATGTTTGTGGACTGATTTTGAACAGTGAGTATTTAATAAATGCATGGTTTCTTCATTGATCTTGGTGGGTAATTCAAGACTTTGAGGTTGTTTCACAAGTTTCTGGAACATCAATATGTTTTGTCCCTGGCTGCAGTAGAGGTGTGGGGAACATTTTGATTAGATACAATACAGAGAGGGAATATATAATGTTTAATGTTCAAAAGGCTGTTCTTTCTATTTTTATCTACAAGGTCATGGAAAACCTTAAGACATAGTTAGGGCCTTATTGAATTGAATGAATAAACAGAAAACCTGGGGCAATATAAACTGCGAAATTGACATGTAATACAAGATTATAAAATGACTATTACATATAACATAGGTAGATATGTGTAGATGTATATACATGTGAATGTGTATATTCATATATACACATATGGGAGAGGAAGAGGGAGAAAGTTGGGAATAGGAGGTAAAGAAAGAGAAAGAGAAAGGGGAGGAAAAGAGGGAGGGAGGGAGAGAGAACACTAGTAGGCCAGAAGGACAAATAAATATGTGAAGGAGAATAATGTTTCATTAGTCTAGAATCAAGCTGGAGCCAGTTTGTGAAAATTTTTTTTTAATGCCAAAAGGAGAAGATTGTGTTTCACAAGCAGTATAGTATAGTGGAATGAACACTGAATTGAGCCAGAAGATTTGGGCTCAAATCCCATTTTTAATGAGTAAGTCATAATCTCTTGGGATTTCAATTTCCTCAATTGTTAAAAGAAGGGAGTTGGATTATAATTAGTTTTCTCTGTCCCTTCCAGTTCTAGATGCATGATTCATCTATGATCTTGGAGGTGAGAAGAAGAGTGAGGCATCAATGACTTTTGGAGCAGAGGACTGACATAGTCAAACCTAGGCTGAGGAATATGGATTTGTTGGTTGTAAATATATATATATATATGAAATCTACCTGTCTCACATTTGTTTATATACATATACATATATGTATTCCCATCCACACAAAGATACCTATAAAAAAGATTATCATTTGAGATCTTAAAATTTGTCATATTGTTTCTTACCTTTTACTTAATCTAGACTTGAAGTCCATGTTTATGTAGCCTTACTTACCTATTTGTTAGCTTTACTGACATAGGAGCTTTCCATCTAGTGGTGAAAGATAGGAAGTTCAGTCTTTCTTCAAAGTGCAGCCCTAAGGTAAAAAAGATAATTTGGTAAGAACTTTCTTTTGCTTCATTTAAAGTTTTCCTGAACAACTTTTCTCAGAGATCAGAGATATACATTTATTTCCAAAAACCTTTCACAAATTATAATAAGAAAAAATAATTATTAATGACGAAATGCTTATAACTAGCCTCTTTTTTCATAGCTCACTTCAATGTCATATCCTCTCTCAACTTGCAAGTAAAAATGATTTCTCCTATCTGACATTCTCCCAAATATATGCTTATTTTTTCCCACATTTCATCAATTCTTGTATCATGGAAAACAGGTACTGTATCATATCTTTCTTTAAATCCCTGTTGTCCGAAATAGAACCTTGCCCATAATATGGGAGTAATAAATACGTGCTGATAGAATGCAAAGTCTTTGAAAGTATAGATCATGTCATTTTTGTTTTTGTGTCTCTAGTCCCTGGCACAATATTTGGCAAATAAAAGTCACTAAATAGGTGCTTGTTGATTGATTCATTGAATTGGATGGTGGTATAATCTTTGCAGAATTGGCATTGTTAATAGAAATTAAAAAACTCTTTAGTACTTAAGGGAATCGTATTAATTTTAGATTCTTTAAAGCAGTCAAATCATGACTTGTTATATTTTCAAGGCATTTTTGGTTACATCATGGGTTTAGAGCAAATTATTTTAATTCATACAAAACATATCAATCTTTTAATTCAACTCCTTTGAGGGAAAAATTATTGTATATTACTCAGAATATGTGTATTCTTTTTTTGTACACAACTAACAAATATTTCTAAATCTTAGGTTTGACCATGTCAGTACTCTGTTCCAAAAGCCATGAGGGCTCATTCTCCGGGGTCATGGATCTGAGGACTGAGAGATTATTGAATATTACCCTCTTCTTTGACAAATAAGGGAACTGAGATTTCAGGAGATTATGAATTGCCCTTTAGAAATGGGATTTGAGCCTAGGATTCTTGTAAAATGCAACTTCTTCCATTTAGCATTTTAAAGTCCTTTGCAAACTGACTTCAGCTTAATTCTAAGTTGGTGATGTTTCACTCTCTCTCATGTTCTTGTCTTTTTGGCCAAACTGACCTTCTTGCTATTCCTCACACACCACCTCCCATCTCCCCTCTTTTGTGCCTTTGTACATGTTGTCTTGTCTACCTCCTTACTTTCACATCTTGGAGTGCCTGATACCTCATGGCCTAGCAAAAGTGCTACTATCCACAGGAAGCCTTTCCTGATTTCCCCTGTGTTTAGTGTCATGCAACAAAAATTATTGTGTATTTATTTTGTATATATTTTGAGTTACTTATGGGTGTATATGTTGTAGCTACTCAGAATATAGTTTCCTTGAGGTCAAGTACTCTCTTATTTGTACCTCAGCACCTAGAATAATTAACATATAGTTGAAATTGAGTTTTGAAGCCTTGTAATCAGAGTTCTCCATGGAAATCCTACTCTGTTGTCTCAACATTGAATGGAAGTAAACCTAAAGAGCTGGAAAAGCTTTGGATGTATACCAAGTAATAGACTAAACCATTTTCTGAGGGCCAGCCTAGTGAAGTATGAGAGTTACTTAATGCTAGAGGCTGGCTACTAGGTGATAAATGCATTTGACTTTAGCAATGTAACATAAAAACATGATGAATAATGATAAATCACACTTATAGATCATTTTAGGCTTATATAATGCTGCCTCAAAAGAAGCACTGCTATTCTCATTTCAATGGAGGTATAACTGAGGTTTGAGAACTTAGGTGAATTTTTCTAAGTCTATATTTGCCATCTCAAATCTTTATCTTTGTGAGAATGGTTTGTAGTGTATTGAGGACTTCAATGATGAAAACATGTGAAGGGTATAGGCAGTTATTTTTACAGTTTTCTAAGGTGGACCATATCTTCAAAGTCATACAAGTGAGAGAGAGAAAAAATGAAATTCTCCTCTATCAATTCATATATGTAGATTTTTTAAAAAATTAAAGCAAAATTGAAATCTTAAAACTCTCCTGAAGTTATCTCCCATGCATATGTTACAATTGCACAAGATTCTATGACAAATGTAGCTATAACTTTGTTTAAGAACTCACTGAGTATCAGTATCGGGTGAATTATAAAACAGTGAGCTACATCATTACCTGAAATGATTACCAATATAATGAAGAGCATCCTTTGTAGAAACCGATGGACATTATATTAGTGCCCTAGAATAGTATAAATCCTGATCAATGAAGCTAATATTTGTTTAACAAATTATTTTTTAACAAAGTTGATGAAAATAACTATATTTTATGCAATTGTATGTGTATATATACAATTATACATATACATATATATATATATATACACACACACAAACACATTATAGGTTATTCCATAGAGTTGTTAAATCAGAATAAGGATATACATATGCTGGTAAAGTGGACGAGAGTACTTCCCATGAAATTGGGTACTTCATTTGTTCTTTTTATGGAACATATGGAATACATACTCTCTTCTCTCACTGTATGACATACTTTAATATCAACTCCTAATTGTTCTCTTGGTTCCTGAGACTACACATATGTAGTTGTGTAATGTTCTCTCTAAAATGTAATGTTCTCTGTTGAGGTTTTCTAGGGGTCTCTGGAAGCAGCCTTTGTTTCAGTTCAGTAATCACCACATGAGTAGCTAGGGGTTAAAGTCTAAATCCTTTATTATCTCTTTCAAAGTCCTGTTTCCTTCACTTGGGACTCGGATAGTTTTCTGAAGGCCTTCCGAAGTCTTGGTTTTCGTGGAGAAGTGAAGGAGGAGAGCCTGTCACTAAAGCGGTGTGAGATGAAGTGAATGAATCTAAGTCCAAGGCCTTGTTCTTCAGCCTCCAGTCACCACAAAGGTGGACAAAGGAATGAATTTGTCTCAACCTCCAAGAGCTTCTTGTGCACTTGTCTCTTTTGGCCCTGAGAGCTTCTTCTTTATATGCTCTACACTGAGTACAAACCAATTATTATATCACTAGGAAACCATTATTTGTTGTAGGATTAAATCAATGCTAAACTAGATTTAACCATTGTCTCCTCAATTCCACTTAGTACCTTGTTTCAAGTTCTGGCCTATAACATCTCCTTGTAAGATTAAATCAATCGTACTGAACCATGCTAAATTAGGTAACTATTGTCTCTATCAATTCCACTAACTTAGTACCTTGTAAGAATCCTTTGTTTCAAGTTCAGAATTCTGGCTCATAACAGAGTTGTATATGTATACAAGTAAAATATTCAAAATATTTTGAATATACACATGAATTTTTAGGATGGGTGATGTAGGTGAACAATAAACAGAAACTAATAGAGCTATATGGTTGGATCACATTTGGAAGCTTGGGGTGCACTTTGAACAAATCAAAATTATTTGCTTCTGCAAAAGCCCATCTCTCCAGCTGGGAGTCATGGACAGCAAGATCTCATGTGAATTGAAATATAATAGAAAGATACTGATTAGGTTAAATAGGTTTCACCATATTTTCAGGATGATCTATACTCAAGAAGTGATATAAAAGGCATCAGGGAAACTGACTCCTAGGAAAAGAGAATAGATCATTCAAGTACCAGAAGTGAAGAGTAATTGATGGTCAGCATGTTTGTTACAGAAATAGCCATAAAGATCATAAGGGAACCAGAGGAAATTCTACAACAAATTAGGTGGATCCTTAATGGAGAAACCACAAAAGATATTGACAAGAATCACAGATAATAAGAAGGCTGGCTTGTCATCGGTAGTGAGGTTGATGGGACCCTACACACTGAAATCACAAGTCCACTAAAGTAAGGAAATGAAAAAAACAGTTGCTTTGAAACATCAATTGTGGAAGCAGATTTTAATTGTAGCCCATATCTTGAATAAATAATCATATTGATATTTTCTGTTGCAAGGGTTAAACTTTTTTTTTTCTTTAGCAACATATTCTTGTAATGTTTATCTTTTGGCAAAGTCTCCCTGGCAGGCATTTATTCTCTTCTACATTATATTATATTATACTATAATATGCTATGCTTTTACTATGTTTACTTTTAAAAATTGAAATTCTGAAATTTATTTGACCTTTTTTAAAACCAAATTTTCAGAATTTTTAAATATTTTCTGTTTTGAAGAAAATCTAAATTCCTACTATGTACCTTTTTTGCAAATTTTCTGAATTATTATTTTCATTAAAGTCTTTTATTCCTATTCAGTTACTACATTAAACAAGATATTTCTAATTTCTAGGTTGGGGAAATTTTCATGCAACTTAATAGTTAATTTTAATAAATAGTAGATAGAAAAAAGAGTATAAAAATAAACCTTTTGGGAGGTAGGAAAATAGGTCACATTCACAATACTAGTAAGCTCAGCTAATTGGCCTACTTTCAACTTGCATTCTAACAAAGTAAAAATCATCTTGGAAACAACTATGTAATGTGTAATATTGTAGTGTCATTTCATTTCATTCCCTGTTAAATACTCTTTACTCATCCAGGCTTACTTGATTACATCAAAGTTTCACAAAAGACTAGTGGATAGAGTTACAAAAGGACTTAGAACCAGTGTTAATTAAATACTTATTGTGGCTATCTACCTCTATGCTAGGAAAATAAATGGTATAAAACTTAATTCTTTCCCTCAAGTAGATTAAAGTCTAGCCAGGAAAAATGAAATAAATGAAATCATTCAAGAACAATACAAATGACAAATAATTGAATATAAAGTCATATGATAGTTGGAGAAGTTGGGAAAAGGGGAAATTCAGTATGGTGTTTCTTAGGGTATTGTAGAAATCTTAGCAGGTAATTAATTTTCACTTGAAATTTTCAACATGGAAAAACTAAGTTGTAGGAATTACCCAAAATATAAAAAAATGGGCTGCAAATCAGGAAAATGGAAATGAAATTATGCATAGCATCAGATATATTTTGAATATTTTAGCATTTTTCATATTGCAAATTAAAAATATTTCATATACAATAAAATATAGTCATGTTTTAGACTGAATTTAACTTCCATCTGTGATTTTCTGAAACATGTTAGAGATTAGGACTTTGATGAAGTACGATTCTTTTTCTTTCCGATTAGATGATCAGTTCAGATTTGGAAACATTTCTAATTCCTATTTATTATTCTACTCTCTAAATTGTCATCCTAATTATTTCAGCTTCTTTTCCTTTTAAAGTTGTAGAAGTATATGTGGATTAATTTGTAGGCTACATGAAGACCATCAACAATTATAATTGTTGATAAAAAGCAAATTATCTTGAGTGAATTCTATTCTTATTTTTTCCCAAAGTTTCATATATTATTAAGTTTATATGTATATAAATTATTTTTATAAGTGGGATTTCAACATATTTTCCTTCACAGTTCATACTGTCATTATTTTGGAATTGAGCAAGCTGAGACATGGAAATACTTACAAAGTTTTTTTGCCTTTAATGCATTCAGGCTCATCTTCAGAATTTTATCTAGGGGAGGAATTTTTTAAGCATTGTGTACTTAAATTTATGTAATCAATCAGATTCATAGAAAGGCAAAAGAAAATATATCCTTAATGGGGTAAAGAGGATTTGAGCTGTGGTCAATCTCAGATGGCTAATATATGTTTCTCATCACCATCAAATATCCTTAAATTTCTTACTACCTGGAATTGAAGGTTTTTCCAATTATATTTTCTTTTGTTCTTAGTCTTAGATATGATATAATTGTATGCCTCATGAATGATATTTTATTCATGTTTTGAAATTATAGAAAAGTGTGTTTGTGTGTGTGTGTGTGTATGTGTTGCAATTCATAGGGAAGCTTGAAAAAAATGTCCTGAGTCCCCCCTACCTTTCTGTCAGAGATAACTTATTCCCTTCTTGGAGGGACAACAGGAGACTAGGGTCACAAGGCTTAACTAGACTCTTCTAGAATTATAGCTATCTGCCCCCTTAAATATTGTTAATCTAGGGCAAATAATTTTTCGATTAAGCTTTTTTTTTTTCTTTACTAGTCACTGTCTTTTAATTAGGAAGAAGGACCCCAGGCTATTCTGAGTACTTAACTCCCCACCAAATTTCAGTTATACAAAGACTATCACATGTAGTGGAATAGCAAATTATTTAATTTATTCAAGCTTATAGCAATAGAAACCAGAGAAGCTATACAGATTAGAATATTAGACAATATTCAAGAGTAAATGAATTTTACTAAGAGCAAGGCGGCAGAGGAGAATCTGAGATCCTGATCTCATCTAAAGGGAAATAATCTGGAATCTTTAGTGTGATAAGTTGGAAATGTTGTTTGTTCTTCGTTCTCAAAGAGGATATCAGGCAGGTGATGTCATGAAATGCAAGTGAATTGGACTTAGACAAGGGAGGACTGTGCAAAGTCACTAGCCTTTTTCTTCTCCAGAGCCATTTGGGTCCAGTGGGTCCGGTGGCAAGATACAGTGGTCAGCTAAAAATAAGGAGATCTTAAGTATTCAAGGTATTCTACATCTATCTACTCTCTATATATCATCTTCTCAGGGTCTTTCTCTCCATGGATCTCTTTGAAGAGATCTGGAATCTCTTCAAATCTGGAACACTAGGGCAGAGATTGGTAATAGAAGAATCAAAGATCTTTTTTCCTTAAGTCTCACCAACTTAGCCATGGATAAATGAATAGTCATTATTTCAACCAATAAGGTCTTATACAAATTCATAGACTTATACTCTAGGTTACATTTAATTAAAGGATCACATTACAATTAAATATTTTAAAATGTTCATTTTTAAAGAAATTTGATATAGAGTAAGGTTTGGAATCAGGAAGAAGAGAGTTCAAAGCCTGCCTCTCACTAGCTATGTGACTGAGCTTAGTTTAATTTAATTTAACTTAACTTTAATTTAACTCTTATTTTCTTTTAAGTTAACTGCTGTTTGTTTTAACCAACTCCCAAATTATAGATGTGTTCTGATCTCTTTTAATTAAGGGATTTCTCAAACACAGATCATAACTCCTTTTGTATTTTCTGATATTCACTTAAAGGGTCATACAGCAACCTGCTTACCATTTCCTGTACTGTTATAATTCATTTTCAGGTCTTCAAATATTTGACACTTTTAATGGTTATTTAGATCTTCCTCTTGTTAGCACTGGCCCCCAAGCCAGAATTTTCAATGTCTTTTCCTTGTGCTATTTTCTCCAGTTGAAAGCTGAAGCTTGTGATTTGACTTTCAATTATAGTTCCCAATTGGAGATGATTCTTCTTGTCTGAATGTTGCCATGAGACAATCCACTAGCAATGGAAACCAAAACTGATTTCTATTTTGTAGTTTTGGAACCTCAGATTTTAAAACTTAGAAATCTAATTATATTGTAGCGGTTCAGATTTATTTTCAGGTTAATTGGCTATTCTCTATTTCCCAGGAAATCTATTAATGTGTTTCTTTTAGAAACTACATTTGTTACTTTCTTCTATTGCAAACCTCTTATCTGGTCTGACAGATTGGGTAATTGAACCTACAAGAATACTAAAACTTGACTGCCCTTTTCCATTAGACAAAATGTCTGGTATGATGTAGCATCATTTTGTTAAGAATCTCCAACTTTAGGCTGGTAACGAAAGAATTTATCATTCAATGACCACAGTCTCTAAATTGACCTTCCCAAATTGATCATTTGTTCCTTTTTGAGACTTTATTTTGAGCAAGATATTTTCCAATAATGTCTCTCCTCATTCTTTTGCCAAAGCATACTTAAATTACTTTTTAATAGTCCTTTTAGAATTTACTTTCCTTTGGACTTGTCCAAAAGATATAGTCAATGAGTTTAAGAAAAGTTGTAACTGAGAATGTCATATACCTAATTTTATTATTCTTTAAATTTCACAGAAGTCCTGAGTTTATAACATTTTTTTCTGCTATTTGACTGACTTACAAAAAGGTACACACAAATTTTAACAGAAATATATGTTCAATCTTGCAGTTAGCGAGTCAAAAAAAAATCATTTGTATAGTACAGGATAAGGAATATCCTGCTTTGGGATATCATATCCTATTAAAGAAAAGATTTTTAGAGATTTACTATCTAGTGGAAAAAAGTGGGTTTATAGTTAATATTCAAGTTTCTTCTCTGTTGTTATGTGTCCTTGGACAAGTTCTTAAGTTCTCTTGATTTTGGCTAACCATTTGTAAAATGAGGACCTTAAGTAAGTGTTTTTTGAGGTTTCTTCCAATTTTTAACTCTATATGGCCAAATGATTAAGATAGTGTATTATATAGATGGTAGGTCATAGGATTCTTAATACAGTTATTCCTTCCACTTTGCTGGGGATAGAGGTAGAGGGCCCCCTTGATCTGGAAAATTTGTATAAAATTTTTTAGCCTTCCTATAAGAGAAAAAGTTCAAGTTATTATGGCATTTAAAGATAAAATATATTGATATTATTATATACAATATTATACAAATGTTTTATTCATTTCTAAGTTTCTAAACTTTTTCTGTGTCATCTACAGACCTTTGTTAGCTGTGGCTTCTACAAAACTCCCCCCAAATTCCCATTTAAATTTCTCATGTCCTCCACCATATATCAAAACTGTGATGGGTAAAGTCAAGATATATACATTCTTTTTTTTCTATTCAGGTCTGGGTGTTCTGGTTTTATACCAAACATTGATAAGATACTTGAATCAAAAGAATAAAAGATACACTGGTAAAAGTTTTTAGGACAAACATTTGGAAGAAGTTGGGTTATTAAGTATAGAGAAGAGAAGAGAATGACACCATATCATTGGAGTGCTGTAATGTAGAAAAAGGAATAGATTATTTTGTGAAAAGATAAACTGGATCCAATGAATGGAAATTATGAGAAAGCATATTCTCCTTAAACATTCCATTCAGTAAAATATTTATGAAGTATCTAGTATGGGAAGAACACTTTCCTGGGTTCTGAGGGTGATGAGAATTTAGGTAAAATTTGAGAGCTGCCAACATGTAACTTACAGCTTCAGGACATAGGGGTAATACATGAATCACACATTTATTTGATATTTTTTTAAAAAGTGCTTTCTTTGCAACAACACTATGAGGTGTATACTGTGAATAGTACTACTCCTATTTTATAAATGAGATAGCGGAGTTCTATGCAGATTAAAAAACTTGATTATTATTTCATAGGTAGTATGTTTTAGAACTCAAACTCAAATTCAGATTTTCAAACTCCAAGACTAAGGTTTTTTCTATAATTGTTTTTTCCAACAAAAAGAACTTCTAAAAACTAAATGAGTTCCCCTATATTGGAGATAGTCAAGCAAAGTCATATACCATCTGACTACAATCCTATAGAAAAGATTCCTGAACTTCGAAGTTAAGTTATATTCCTTTTAAACTCAAGAACCTGTGATTCCGATAGCTGCAGTGAGGTGGCTTTAGTGATAAAGTTTCCTTCCAAGGAAATTTTCTATATTTCATCTTTTAAAAAATATTCCAAATAGTACTATTTTTCCTATCTTTACTTTTATGTTAGTCTAAAGTGAATCTTAATCCCCAGTAGCATTTCTTTTTTCTTCTGTTTTCTTCTCCATTATTTAGTGTGACCTGATTTCAGCAGTACAATTTTTAATGTGATAAACAGACCTTAGAATAATTTTTGGTAGAGAATTTTAGTAACACAATGGATAATAATCATTTTTAAAATAACAAAATTTTATAGTTCCCCCTCCAAAATCATATATATTAAATGGGTCCATAATCTGTACTTTAAAATGTGATTGATCTTCGTAACTTTGAAATTTTTATCTATTACAGTACAGATATTTCTTTGGGCAGAGAAAGAGGGGAGGAAGGAACAGAACATAGATTCAAGAGCTAACATGTTAAGTTAAAATGACGAAAGAAGTTAAGAATCTAAAAATTAAAAATTCTGTATGTGCAATTTTATTTTCAGAGATGTTTGCTAGCCATGGTACTAGTAGAACTTGCTATGTTTTCCAAAACTATGTTTTCATAGCTATCTCTGATTGACGTTTTTCCTGGGACTAATTATAACAGCTTTTAACAACAAATCCTCCAAATATCCTGAAGAATAACCTCTACAAGAATGAGAACAACAGGAACAAATAAAACTCTTGTTCTTAGTTACCTGGATATGATAGCAATATATAAAAATTTAAGACCAAAGTTTATAATAAATTTCACAATACTGAATATTCATAATCTCCAAACTATACAGAATGAAAGATTTGCAAAATATAGATACCTAGGGGAAGAAATTTCAACCATGTTTGAAGAAGATGAAATATATTTCATCCCATTATCCTATCAGATATTGGTGCTATTCTGAAGATACTTTCATTTTCAAAAAGCAGTCATTTTATTCACCTATGAAATGGTCAGCAAAAGACTAGACATAAAGAATAATAGCAGCATAGTATCCTGTGACTTGGGACCATTTTTGTCAGAGTAGAAAGAGATGATGATGGTGATGCTAAGTATCATTTATATCCCTATTCCCTTCCCCCTGGTCTTTCCTAGACCATTGTGTTCTTCATAGAACTAGAAATCCTTCCCTTTCAAATCTATTTCAGATACAATCTTCTTTATGAAGTCATCCCTGATTTCTTGCTTGCTCCCCAAATAAAGAGATGTCTTGTTATAAAAATCTATGCCATTCTGGATCCCTTGGACATTCTTATTATAGTGTAACCTGTATTTTAATTATTTGGATGTACACTTATAATCCCATTTGTATTTTAAGCTTTTTGAGGGCAAAGATTTTATCTTTTTTCAATTTTTTATCTCTAGTAGCTAAGACATTGCATTGTTTGGAATAAATGCTTCTTAAATTGAACATCCTAGAACTAATTACTGTCAAAGGTAAAAAACGATGTTTGGAGCAAACTTTTAAAAGAATGCGATAAATCTCTGAATATAGAGGCAAGTTCTTCCATCCTGACTCTCTTTCACAAACATAGTATACTGGTGAAAGGGAAAATGCTCTCCTAGCTAAGAAAAATGTACTATTTATCACTTCATTGCTAATGTGTTGTTCTTTCACTTTAGAATCTTTAGAAATCTATCTTTCCATCTTTATTTCACAGATTAAATGTAGTTAAACCATAATAGTTTTATCTTGGTTTATT
Organism: Sarcophilus harrisii; assembly: GCF_902635505.1. NCBI lineage: Eukaryota > Metazoa > Chordata > Mammalia > Dasyuromorphia > Dasyuridae > Sarcophilus > Sarcophilus harrisii. Next base: position 172,279,938 of record NC_045426.1, on the reverse strand, counting down.
GTAAGATTTGAAGTTGGTCATCATCGAGGCTGATGTAATTAAAATTAATTCTAGAAGACACAGACTTTAGCTAGCACTGAACTACTTTACACTGCCATGATTATTACCATAACAAGCCTTAATTTGGTGTCACTTTGAATTTAGGCCATGTTGTCTAACTGTCCTAAGAGAAATTCTCTAGTGATTAGAACTATTCAGCAACAGCTGTTGCTCTACCTGTATATGGAAAAAAAAATAAACTGCCAACAAGAAGTAATTTGGATACCCAAATACTCTTTCTAAATATTACTCTTCTAGTTGATGCTTTAATTTAAAAAAGTTGAGTTGAGTTGAGTTGAGTTGGGAGGTTGAGATTCAGTTTTATGCCAGAAAATGGATTAAGCCCAACAGAATGAACATTGAAGATTCTAACTGAAACAACAGGCATTTAGAGAAATAATATTTATAATTCTATATTTGAATCCTTACTTTTAATGTGCAAGATTATTCCTGATATTATATTTCATATATAAGCTAAGGTATGTTAAAAAATTTAATGAAGAGGACTTTTTTTATGAAATGCACACACACAATTACCTATTATTTATAGTTTACTTCTGTGACATGTCATTTTCAATAATCAAAAAGAAACTAACAGTTGAGACAATGATGAAAATGTAGCTATATATTTATATGTGTAGATATATGTATGCACATATATGTGTGTATATATGTATTTAATTTTGTTGTTTCCAAGGCTTTCTTCAAAGCTCCTCCATGGTACTATTTAGCCTGCTTAGAAAGTTTTTTATTAATATCATGGTATACTAGAAGGCCACAAAATATCTTTAGTCGATGACTTACCTCCTTTTCTGCCACTTTAAACATACTTATTAATATCCATTGTTTTTACTCCTCAAAATGACATGCGAATGGAATAATAGTATGAACTGGGCTTTAATATTAAAAACAGTTTTTGAGTATTCCACATAGAATTAGACATATAGCTTAGTCCAAGCATGGAAGGAGATTTATAGGGTTTTATAACTTTTTACTAATCAAAGTGATAAGTAATCAAAAGTATTTATAGTAGAATTCATGCTGTACTACTATTATAGAAATGACTCAATACTGACAATTTTGTTTTTGATACTTCATATATGTATACATATATATGCTCTTGTGAGTGGGATATATATGCATATACATATATACACACATATATATGTATATATGTGTTTATATGCTCACATGTACATATTCCATGCAAAAGTGAATTGGAAAAAGGATGAATTACTAAAAAGGTAAGATAGTTGTATTTCATATATTACTAACATTTCAAGATTAGTTTAATATTTCTGTTATTAAGGGGATCAGTATAGAGTTTAGGTAAATTTTTATCTAACTCCTCAGTTTCTTTGTATTTTGTAACATGTTCTCCTTACAGAAATGCCTATTATATAAAACATACTGATTTATTATTCTAGTTCATGATAACCACCTTTAAAGGTAGCAGAGTGGTATAATGAATGGGGCCAAGAATGGCGCTCTCTAGCCACTATCTCATTTCTTTCCATATTTTCTATAAGTATTGGAGAGATAGCTTGACATAGTAGATGGAAAGCTGTGATGTATGGGGGCTTTCTTTAAGTCTTTTACTTCTTTGAGATCTATGACTAGTAGGAATGTCTTTGATCAAAGGAAAAAATATCTTAATAATTAAAAAATATTTTTCGCCTTTTATCATTACCAATTTGGTAAATATAAGAAAAAACAGTTTTAATTTTGATTTCTCCCATTAGTCATGGGAGGCATTTTTTCACAAGGCTGATTGTTTATAATTCTTCTTTTGAAAACTGTTCATCATCTTAACCATATACATGTTGGAAAATGACTCCTCAGCATCCATCATATACAGAATATTTCATAGGTCATTGGGGAAAATGTAAATTTGTTAAGATTTATTTTGTACACTCATTGAACATATATTCCATTAGAGGGATATAATACATCTGATAATTGAAAAGTGTATTAGAGAGGGCCCCTCTTGTCTCTTCCTGCCCCCAAAGTATCATGGGAAGTCCAAGGAGGGGCATAGAAAAGGTTGCTAAGACTGAAAGAATCAGGTAACACTTTGAAAAGGAAAGAACTTTGAAGTTGATATTTGAAGGATAAGAGGAAACGACACTGTAAACAGAGAAAATAATGCAAACCAAGACTCAGAGATAGAAAATTATAGAATGTTTTTTGACTCCAGGATTGTTGCTATAGCCACTGCTCTGCCTTGCTGCTTCAGACATTTTAAATTTTAGTATCTTCTATAATCTGGTCAATTTAACCTAGTCAGTGTCTGCAAAGTTCTGTCCAGATCAAGCACTGTTGTTGTTTTTTTTTCCTAATTTTTAGCCCTTGCATTTAGTTACATATTAATTTAAAATTATTATATATTAACATATTAATGTAGTTGCATATTAATCTATATGTTAATCTTAAAAAAAGGACTCCTGAGGATTTTGAAATAATGAAAATAAACAGGATAAAATGAAGTAATTGTAACTTAATGTAAGTCAGACACACAAAGACACTCTGTTGCATACACATATACACACCCACACACCTTTGACTAATATTTTCCATAGAACAGATTGGTTAAGATTTTCTTACTGTCTTTCATTCATTTATTCAACAAACATTTGTACTAATACTATATGTGAACTGTTCTAGACAATGGTGGAAGGGTCCTATCCTGAAATTTCTACCACTAATGACTTCTAATCTGGTAGGGAAAATAGCAAATGGGAAATAATAGAAATACAAAATAGGATATAATAACACAAAATAGAATGTGATAAATGCCACATGAGGAGCATAAACCATGTGTTTTGAATTTAGATAAGGACATATTACTTCTAGAAATGGTAAATGAAATCTAGAAATGAAATGACTCAGGATTTTAAATCTTGGATAACTTGGAAGTTGGTGGATGCCATTTACACAAATATAGAAGTATATAGAGTATTTTGGGAAGATGGCAGAGTGGGTAAAATAATTTGAAGCTCTTCAGATTTCCCCTACAAACAAAACAAACCTGTGCCACAGGGTGAACACAGACTGATAAAAATAAGAGTTGAGGTAGAACTCCTCCCAAGAGAAGATCTGAAGGAAGACCCCAGAATAGAGGTATGCAGTATAAACAGCTCCATGCTAGCTCTAGTGGGGAGCTAGGGTTTGAGGTATATAGAGGTAGCCTTGGCGCTAACCACAGGAAATTTTACTTCCTTGACAGCGTGGGGATCAGGGATTTGAATCTAGGTAGTCTGAGGAAACCTCTACTGATAAAGAACACCACAGCTGTGGTATTAAGATACCTCCCTGGGTGAGAAGGAACACAGAGCTCAGTGAGTGCAGAAGCAGTGAGTCAAGTAAGCTGCTGGCCATGGAGTTCTTAGATTTTTGGTTCCAGATCATAGGGGAGAACTGAAGAAAAACCTGAAACTTAAGAGGTACCACTAGAGGTGATTATACCAAATAGCTCTTATTTTTAAAAAATGATCTAGCAAAAGAGAAAGAATCCAACCATAGAAAGTTACAATGGGAATAGGAAAATGGGGGTTCATCGTTGGAGGAGGATACTGAAGTAAACTTTAAATAGTTACCTGCCTAAAAGCAATTCATAGAAGAATTTAAAAAAAAACTTTTAAAAATCAAATGAGAGAGATTGAGGAATTTTTTTTTGAAAAAAAGAACAATCCAAAATAAACAAAAAGATTATGGAAAGAAAATGAACCCACCAGAAAAATACAGATCCAGAGTCTTAAGGAAGAAAATGACTATTGTTTATTAATGACTAAAAATTAGAATCAGGCAAGAGGAAGCCAGTGGCATTATGAGAGACCTATTTATTATAAGAAATAATAAAAAACAATATAGAGAATGTGAGACATAAGAAAAACAACAGATCAAGAAGAGAAAACATAAGAATAATTAGACTAATGACCAGAAGAAGAACCTTGATACAATAGTATGAAAAATAATTAAAGAAAATTGCCCTGAAGTGATAGAAACAATAAGGGAAAGTAGAAATAGAAAAAAAATCTACAGATTACCACCTGAAAGAAATCCTATGAAGAAGACCTATAAGAATTTCATTGCTACATTTCACAATCCTTGGATCAAAGAAAAAATTTCATAAGCAAGAACAACAACAAAAACAATTCACACATTCTGGAGCTAACATTAGAAACACAAGACCTATAAGTAGCTACAATAAAAGACCACAGATCCTGGAATACTATGTATTGACAATTGAAAGAATTAAGATTTACCCGAAAATATTAAATCCAGAAAAATTTAGTATGATTGGGGGGGGGGGGGAAATGACATTTATTGAACTGTCAGATTTTCAGGATTTTTACTGCAAACAAATTCAGTAGGAAATTTGACATGTGAACCAACATCAAAGACTAATTTCAAGGGAGTCAATAAGGACAAACTATGCTTTACATATAGAAATGTAAGCCATATGTCTAACATTGTTTTTAATAATTATATAGTCCAGAAGAAATATTGGGGTAGAGTTAAACATGATATGATTCTAAAAAGCAAAACCATGTAGGGAAAGGTAAAAAGAGTAATTTTGCTTTACAAATAAGGTGCAAGAGTAAGAACTGACACAGGAATTAGGTGGGGGAGGAGGTAGTTCTGAAATCCTACTCATGTTGAGAATGGATTAAAAAAGGAAGAAGGGGTGTGTGTGTGTGTGTTTGTGTGTGTGTGTGTGTGTGTGTGTGTGTGAATTGTATTATCATTGGTGATTTTGTAAAAATGATTTTTGATATAAAAGATTTCAAGGGGTTTAAGAGTAAGGAAGAAACAGAAACAACAACTAACAACTCATAACTATGTCAGGAATTTTAGCAAGGAAAGAGAAGTCCAACTATAGCTTGAAAAAGTAGTGGGATTTAGCAGTTACTTTTACATGGGAGTGGGGGATGGAGAAGAGGGCAGAATGTTGATCAGTAGGAGGGAGATTGCAAATGCAAGATGTCAAAGTGGAAATGATTGGTGGAATGAGATATCTGAGAGATGCTGTTTCATAACATTACCATTGATAAAAAGGAAAGGGAATAAACATTTATTAAGTAACTACTACATGTCAGGCATTATGTTAAATACTTTGCAAATAAGAATCTCATTTCCCCCAAAAAGTAACTTTAAATAGTTACCTGCTCAAAAGCAGTTCATAGAGGAATTAAAAAAAAACTTTTAAAAATCAAATGAGAGAGATCTCATTGGATCCTCATAACCCTAGGATGTAGGTGCTAATATTATTACAATTAAAAAAACTAAGGTAGAAAGTTTAAGTGACATACTCAGGGTTCCACAGCTGCTAATTGTTTGAGGTTGGATTTGAACTTGGGTGTTCCTTACTGATTCTTAGAATTCATTTTGGAAAAATGAAAGTGGAGGCATACAGGCAAAATTTAATTCTCATTTCTGAGACATTTTCATTTTTTTGAATTGAAATTATCAAAATATATTTCACAGATAAAGTAATCAAACATTTGGTAAATTTTTTAACAGATTGTTAAGTACCACTGTAGAATACACTGCCCTTAGATTCCTAGAATGTTCATTTAATTCATTATTTTTGAGCTTGGATAATATTGTCAACCAGTTAAATATCCCAATTCTCTATTATGGACTGCTCTTCTCTCCAGAAATTCATTGGTTCTTATCAATATAGTGAGTAAAGATCAGGAACTAAAGAGGACAAAGCCAGTAGTAGGAGAAAGACACAGGAAAATTTTTAGTTTTTTAAAATTTCTTTGTTTATTTGAATAAGTAAAGCCTACTGGTAGCAAAACTTTTGTTGATTAAAAAGAAAATAAATCTCAGTAACGACATTTGCTACAAATTGGCAGTTGGAAAATGGTAATGTAGTCCAACTTCTTATTTGATAATTAAACTGAGAAGTTAAGGTAATTAATGGGATTGCTTGTTGAAGAATCTTACTTTCTAGATTTCCTTTCAAGTGTTCTTTCTACTACATCAACTTAGATATATTTCATTAATGATTTAGTATTAAAATAGTAACATTATCAAAAATCATCATTTTAGAATTGGAAGGACCTCAGCCATCTTTGATCTAAACCCTCATTTTATAAAAGAGAAACTTGAAAGACCAAATGAATCTGTGACTTCATTGCATAAGAATACCTTCCAATGATGCACACTACAAGCCATCTGTGCCTGCCAATCTTGTTCAGCTTATCTATATTTTCCTATAAACATACCACAAAACAGTTGTAAAACTAATTGGAAGCCACCTTTATTTTACAGACTTTGTAATCAGTGTAATACATGGGTTATATAGTCTTTGTTATCTTTCTCAATATGCAACCAGCCCATGTTTTTAAATTATATATTTCTTTTATGAAGGGAAAGGGGGAAGGAGGAAAGAAATACACTCTCTCCAAAGTCCTACAAAAGCCAGACAACCTAGTTTCCTCCAAGTGGCAAAATACATAGTTATTTCAATCCCATACTTTCCCATGCTTCAGACATTTTAGAAGTATTATTTATTTTCAAATTCCTTTTTATGCTTGACTTTGTAATCATTTGCTTTCTTTGCAAGGCAGTTGGATAACTGTACAGATGATCAGTACATAACAGTTATTGTCTTCTTTAAATAACAATAAACCTCTGAAGGCAAGACACTGTATGTTCTGGGTCTGTTTCTTTTAATTTTGTGCAGAACTTTGCTTTAGATAAATAATAAACATAGTCAAGAAAAGAAATCCACATAATACAAATGTCCAAATGTTCTGAAGGGTCATGTGTTTTTCTTTGCCTACTATTAGACTGTTAATATCATATCACCATAAACACTTTGCGATTGCTTAAATAAATGAACCTTTTTGGGTTTCTCTAGAAAAAAAAAACACAAATAGCAACAACAAAAGAAGTGTTAGTTCTTGCTATTGCTTCAGGCTTAGTTAGGTGTTTTCCTGGTCAGTCCTGTGTTCTACCAGTTGAGAGCTACCTCTCAAAGGAAAAAATAATGCAGTATTTAGAGAAGTCTTGCTATCACCTTAATGTCTCTTTTTTTTTTCCTTATTCTTTCCCACTGCTCCTATTCTGACTGAAGAAATCAGATGTGTCTCTTCTGAGCCATTTTTATGTCTTCCCAGTTCTTGAGGTGTCCAAGCTAACACTTTTTTACAAGAAAATTCATTATTAAAAATTGAAATGTAAATCTTAAAGGATGTATACTTTTCACCACCTCTGGTGATACTAGTATTATTTTCTTTTTTAATATTAACTAAGAAATCACTGAACATTGTTTTAGGTGACATTTTCACAATTCTCATTTCATTAGTGTAAATATTAACTTGTGAATATCTTAATCACTTAATCTACTAGAAGCATTTAAAATTTTCAGTGAGAATGATTAACTAAAATGAATTTTATTGGTGAAATTAATTAATTGTAATAACGAGGAACTTAAAAAAAATAGACAATGTAGATGATTTTTCTTTAGTGTTTTTCCCTGACACAATCTTTACCATTCTGTGCTTCTTAAACTTTTAAAAAGTTTCAAATTTTAGAGTTGAGTTGAGAGTTCTAATTGCAGTGTCGTCAGAAATTCCTGAGGTGGAGGAAGAGAACAAGTGGGCAATTATATGTATGAGTCCCTGAATATATGTTAAGTCAGGGTCCCCTCTTTGTTAACAGAACATACTTTGTAATTAAGTATTAACAAAAGTAAATATAGATAACCATTGGGTCAATAACCAAATTGACAAAACATTTACAACTCAAACAAGAGCTTCTAACTTTCTAATATACTTCTGTATTATGTTTCCCACCACCCATTCAAATATTGACATAGAACTTAAACCTTACTTTTTGTGTGCCTAATCTTTCTAAAGACTTCTGCGCTCTGCATCATTTGTTCTTCCCAGCTTTTCTCCTCTCCATCCCTCCTTCCCTTCCCCAGACTCTTTCAGAACCTAATATATTAGGAATTGTTCTGTTATAATATAATCTGTCTTCTTAAAATAAGTTAATCTGGAAGATGAGAGGCACTTTGTATCTTTATGGCTATCCTTTTGTCCTTTTCATAACTCAGCCATATGCTTTCTGAAAAGAATTGTGCAAATCCTTGTTGTGAGTAAAGCACAATACTTTCTTTTACCTCTAAAGTGAATCAATATCATTAATTCAGTTTTTCTTCCAAGCTTCATCCTCAGGCCTGTTCTCCACTATAACCAACCATCTACTATATCCATTGCCAGAAGGTTTAACTTTATCATGGTAAGTATCTAAAAACTATCTAATTCTCCTCTAAGTAGAGTCCAGATAGCCACTTCTAGCCCGTTGATGAGAGAAGAACATAACCTGGGAATGCTTGGATAGTTTATAGTCAACTCTTATATTCAATATTATATATTATTATATATTAGAAAGTATTTCTTCTTGGTCAACCTAATTTTAGGTATAATATAAGTAGATTATCATGGAACAATGTCTTAAGAATTGTGTCTTAAGGAAACACAAATTATCAGTATTTATAGCTCTTGTGATATGTATACATACATACATATATATACATACATACATACATACATATCCATCCATACATACACATATAAAACCCTGGGCAAGTTACTTAACCCCAATTGCCTCAGCTATATATATATATATATATATATATATATATATATATAGGTTAAGTGATTTGCCCAGGATCACACAGCTAGGAAGTGTTAAGTGTCTGAGATCATATTTGAAGTCAGATCCTCTGGACTTCAGGGCTGGTGCTCTATCCATTGTGCCACCTAGCTTCCCTGTGTTATGTGGTTTTTTAAAAAATCCTACTGACTAATCTTTCTGAACACTAATCAATATGATATTAATGTCCCTTCATCATATTTATCCATTTTCTGAAATATGAAATTATATAAAAGCCCCTAAAAGAATAGTTTGAACACTTTGTTAGTCTTGAAAATATATTAATATAAAGTTAAATTTAATTAACCTTTCAGCTATTGAAATATATATAGATTAGTTTGATGTAATGAAGAGAGAGACTACTTCAAGGCCAGAAAGACCTGGATTCAAGGTCTTTGACACAAACTGGCTATGTAATTTCTGTAAATCACTTAACATCTCAGGACTCTAGGTATCATTTTTACAACTCTAAATTGCAGGGTAGATGCTGACCTGCATTAGTAGAATTTTATTTTTCTTCTGAAAGTTGCCTCTATTAAATCATCCAGGTCTCACAAGAAGAGGTGGCCCATTTCTTTGCCAAGACCTGTCCTTCTATATGTACATGTGATCCTATTTCATCACATCATCTCCATCTCCCTTCCTAAGTTTTAAACTCCCCCTGTCTGATGGCTGTTTTTCTGCAGCCTACAACCATGCCAATGTCTTCCATCATCCTTAAAGAATAGCTAACTGTCCCTCCCCATTAGCTGTTGTCCTTTCTGCCTTCACACTTTCATGATTAAACTCCTTGAGAAAGACATCTGTCATAAATGCTTTTGCTTCCTTTTCTCTGACTCCTTGAACTTCCTGAGACATCTGACCTCATCACTGCTTTTTTCAGAGTGACCAAAGATTTTCTAATTGTCATAATGACCTTTTTTTCAATCCTCCCCTTCTTTACTTTTTTTGCAGTCTTTGACATTGTTGATCATCTTATTCCTTATTTCTTCTCTCTAGGTTTTCATGGCACATTTCTTAACTGATTCCCTTCCTGTTTGACCACTCTTTCTTGCTTAACATCTCAGGGCAAGACTTTTAACACTATAAACTGTAAGGTAGATTTGATGGATCTTCATCCAGGGTTTTTCCACTACCTACTGCTGTCTCTTTAGGCTCTGTTCTGGGGCATCTTCTTTTTTCCTTCTGTACTATTTGGCTTGGAGAGATCATTAGCTCCTATGGATTTCGTCTTAAAGCAGATGATTATTAGATCTATTTATCTAGTTTCTGATCTCTAACTTCCCATTGGAAATCTAGATTTAAGTGTCCTGTAGATAACTAAAATGTCCAGAACTGAATTCATTATTTTGTCAAAAACTTTTCCTTAATTTGCCTGGTATTGATGACGGTGCCACTGTCCTCCCATTCCCATTCGTCCTGGACTCCATACTTTCTAGTCTCCCTTTAATGTTAATGTCTTCATTCTGAGATTGTCCCCATTCTATCTTTTATGTATCATGTTTATGCATAGGAGTTTGCATGTTGTCTCCTTGCTTAGAATGAGAACTTCTTGAGAGTAGAGATGTTTTGTCTTTTATTTGTATTCCCATCATTTAGCGCAGTGTCTAGCATCATTGACTTGAATATTTAAATAAATTTTAGTTTCAGCCTCTAATCTGTTTTATCATTAGAGATTGGAGATAAGATTAATTTAAACAATTATTTAGTTATAGAGCATTATTAATATGTGATTTTTTTCATGTTCCATATTTATATATTTATATGCAACGATTTCCCCAAATTCAACTAAAAGGAAATTAATGTCAGATTTTGTGTTCTGATAGAGATTTTCCCACAAACAAGATCTGTTTACATGCTGGAAAATGGAAGAGATATGCCAACTCCAGTTCTATGCAAAATAGAGTACACTTTGAAAGAATTCTAGAACATTAGTGAAATTTATTATCTTACAGTAGATGACATCTAATACCAACCTTTTTGGAGGAGTCACACATTAACATTATTCTGTTTATGCAAAATAAGTAAAAGTAGAGAAAATGGTGTGGACATTATAGAAAACTCAATAATATAGATTGATATCTAATTACTTTGAATATAATTTAACTTGATTTTAAAATGCTTTCAAAAAAAGGGCATTCCTTTCAAAAGCATCACCTAATATTTTAAGGAAAGAAGAACTAGTTACCTTTTTGCATAACTTTTAGTGAATGGATTGAAAAGCATAATGTCTTTTCTCTTTGTAAATGGTCCCAGCTGGATGTGATGGCACTTACTTATAATATCATCTCTCAGAAAGAATCTCTTGAGTTAGTGAGTTCAGAGCTATAGGGGACTATGCCGATCATTAGGTTTCCACACAAAGTTTCATCATCAGTATTACAAAACCCCCAAAGGAGGGAATGGATTTCCAGGTTTTCTAAGAAGCAGTGAACTGGCTCAGGTTGAAAATGTAGCAGATCAAAGTTCCCATGCAGAAAAGGAGTGGAATCATCCCTTGAATAGCCTCTGTACTTCTATGCGAGATGGGGAGATTTCTGTATCAAAAACAGACAACAAATATTCAAAACAAAGTAATCAATAAAAGTGAGCCATTAATACATTTCAAGAATAATTTCATTTTCATATTTGAGTTTTACTGATAGCATCTGTTTCATTGATATGTGTAAACTACTTATTCATCATATTTAGTACTGGGATAATTTTCAGCCCATCTGGGCACAAAATTGGTAACCTTTTTGTAATATTTGTAACCTATTGCCTATAGATTTTCTTTCACATTATGATGTCAAGATAAAAATTCATGATCATTGAAAATTTTTAGTTTGAAAAATCTCTTTGTCTCTGGATTCCTGAAACTAGTATAAACTTGTGTAATTTTTTTTAGAATCCTACATAGTCCTATTTCTCTTGACATTGTAATCCTAGCTCAAAAACTTGTGGTTTAAAAAAAAATAGTAGATTTTATAGTTAGAATTTCACAGAAGAAAACATTTCTTCTTTCTCATTTAGGAAGTATATGATATAAAGATTCTGAAACATATGTATCAGAGAAGGAAACTATTTCAGTAACATCTATTATTTTAATACTAAACCACCTGCAAAAGGAACTTGATTATGTCATAGATCAAAGAAATAGCTACTTCTTCAATCACTTCCAAATTGATATCAATTTCATCTAACTGTATAGTAAATGTTACTTTCATTAAAAATAATAATCTATCAGATACCAAAGAAAGCTACATGAATTTTAAGATTTTAAACTTTAAGGATTGAATATTAAGAAAAACTTAACTGACATAAGATGTCTCTTTTTTTAAAAGTATGCTCATAGTTTTACTTCCTCTTACAATTAAAAGGAGGAGAAAGTAAACATGTTGGAAAGAAATTGTTTATTGAAATCACTACTTTTAAAGATCTGTGACTTCCTCAGCTCTTTTGTGAGTGCTCTGTTTAACCATACAGATCAAGTCATATGCATGCTTTAGGGCAATGGTCCCTGAAAATGCAGAGGTCTATCCATTGACATGAGACAAGAAAATATGCGAATTTTTGCTTATTTTTTTAATCTAAAAAAATTTAAGCTTTGCTAGTTGACTGGAACACTAATATAAGTTAGTCTCATATCACCTACAGTATTTGAGGTGTCCTGGAGGAAGACTGGTAGCACCACAGTATAAAAGGGGAGACAAAGGTTTCTTTACTTATTCCTTATATTGAAAAATATTGTAGTTTATGTGTACCTTGTTAAATGATTTGTATATTTTATTATTTAGTTTTAACTAGTGATGGAAAATACATACTGTGATTTAATAAATAAAGAGGGCTCCCAAATCAGAAAATCCCCTTTACTAATGCATGTTGGCATCTTCTATGCACGTTAATTGCTTAGAGCACTGGCTAGATAAGTGATTTACACAAGCTCACATAGCATATGTCAGCAATAGGACTTTATAATCCCATATTATAATGTATAATGTTATAATTATGTATGTATATATATTTATATAATATAATTATAATATATAATCTACCTGGTTTCAAGGCTAGCTCTCTAACCACTTCCTATGGAAGACTAACTCATAGTTTTAACTAAACCTCATAAAACGGGCAAGTAGCTTTAAAAAATTCCTGATCCCCTCCATTTTCCTTCCCCCAAGGAAAACATGGCAAGACAATATAAATAATCTGTCATGAGTTCAAGCAACTAATAAAATTATTGGAAAAGTGAGCACTTCTAGTATGAGTTTTTTGTCAGCTACCTTAAAAGATAAAACCATCAAGATTATTTGGAAATAAGATTTACATCTCCTGTCATTAACAATAAACCTTTCCTCAAATATATATTGTAAATATTACTTGATATTTTGACTAAAAATAGTATGAAGCCATCATAGTTTGCAAGATATTGAAAAAAAGGTAAGTCTATCAAGAAAAAAAAAAACCCTAATGAATTCTCTATACCTCTAATATCCCATGCTAAGACTAGCACAGGGCACACTAGAAGGTAGAGCACATCAAAACCCTCTGAGAGCACTTTTGTTCTCTAGCTTTCCCCAACTTTATCCCACCTGCTCAGATCTCACTGATTCTTCCTAACAATGCAATTTAGGGACCCCTAAACCTTACCTTTGGTCCAGCTACTGAACTCTTTTATATGTATTTCCTAATTAGAGAATGAGTTCTAAAAGCAGGGAATGAATGTCAGGCTTTATTATTTGTATTTCTAGCACTTAGCACAATGCTTGGGCACACAGTAAACACTTAAATGCTTTTTCCATTCCATTCCACATAATTTGGAAACAGAGTTTTCTTACCCATTTAAAAGCTTTCTAGTTGAAGAGTTTAAGTGGATTTTGAACCCATTGATTGAAAACATAAAAATACAACACTATCTGATTAGCTCCCTAAAACAATAGATTGACAATAGAGAAGATACTAGCTAGGAATGTTTCAAACATATAAACCACCATGTCACCCAATTATACTACATGAATTCTTTTCAGGTGCCTTTTAAGTAATTTTTATTCTTTACTCTGCTAAGGAAAGCTCAAAGCTGTCACCACTATTTCTAGATTCATTCTTTGAAATTTATACACAGAACAAGGAATGCAGAAGATTTACAGAGGCTTAAAAGGAGATTTTTATGGGCTTTAAAAGGTAGTGGATTATATAGAAACCATATGATTATTACAACTGGAAATTCACCATAATTATTTTGTACTAGAAGCAACTAAAGAAGCCAAGAATATTTTAATGCCTCTATTTCTTGTCCCGTTACATTGTGGTACTGATTACATATAACAAAGGTATTGTGTACCTTGAAATCATTAATGTTTGTGGGGAAAAATGCAGAAAGGTTTAATTTATCTCAATTTTACTATATTTTCCCATGACAAAATTTACATGAGTTGGCCTACTAGAAAAGTAGGGGTAGAATCTATATTCTGATTAATCATATACTTAATAACTAAAGCAATGGTATCAAACCCAACTAGAAACAAGGGCCACTAAGTCATAAGAATCCCTATGGGCCACATACGAATATGGAAAACCACATATTAACATTATCCATATTCTATTTTTTCTTTATTTTGTTCAATATTTCTATTTCATTTTAATCTGGTTCAGTTTACATTTAGGAGTGTTGTGAGCTGTGTGTTTGATATCTGATCAATTGGACTGATTTGGATCCTCTCGTTGTTGAAGAGAGCCATGTCCATTAAAATTGATCATCATGTAGTATTGTTGTTGAAGTGTATAATAATCTCCTGATTTTGCTCATTTCACTTAGCATCAGTTCATGTAAGTCTCTCCAAGACTTTCTGAAATCATCCTGCTGGTCATTTCTTTCTTTCTTTTTTTTTTAATGAAAGAACCCATGCCTGGGTATTTTTTTTTTACAACATTATCCCTTGCACTCACTTCTGTTCCGATTTTTCCCCTCCCTCCGCTCCCCCAGATGGCAAGCAGTCCTATACATGTTGAATATGTTACCGTATATTCTAGAAACAATATATGTGTGCAGAACCAGACAGCTCTCTTGTTGCACAGGAAGAATTGGATTCAGAAGGTAAAAAATAACCTGAGAAGAAAAACAAAAATGCAAACAGTTTACATTCATTTCCCAGTGTTCTTCTTTGGGGTGTGCTTGTCCATCCGTCAATTGAAGCGAGTTAGATCTTTTCTTTGTTGGAAGAAACACTCCATCTGAATACATCCTCATAAGATCATTGTTGAGGTTATAATGATTTCTGGTTCTGCTATTTACCAGCATCAGTTCATTAAGTCTCTCCAGGCCCTCGTATTCATCCCTGGTCATTTCAGAAAATAATATTCCATAACATTCATATACCACAATTTACCTAACCATTCTCCAATTGATGGGCATCCATTCATTTTCCAGTTTCTAGCCAGTACAAACAGGGCTGCCACACACATTTTGGCACATACAGGTCCCTTTCCCTTCTTTAGTGTCTCTTTGAAGAATAAGCCCAGTAGAAACACTGCTGGATCAAAGGGTATGCACAGTTTTATAACTTTTTGAGCATAGTTCCAAGTTGCTCTTCAGAATGGCTGGATGGTGATGTATTCACAATTTCACCAAAAATGTTATCAGTGTCCCAGTTTTTCCACATTCCCTCCAACATTCCGCATTATCTTTCCCTGTCATTCTAGCCAATCTAACAGGTATGTAGTGGTATCTCAGAGTTGTCTTAATTTGCATTTCTCTGATTAATAATGACTTGGATCATATTTTCATATGGCTAGAAACATCTGAGAATTGTCTGTTCACATCCTTTGACCATTTATCAATTAGAAAATGGCTTGATTTCTTATAAATTAGAGTCAATTCTCTATATATTTTGGAAATGAGGCCTTTATCAGAACCTTTGACTGTAAAAATGTTTTCCCAGTTTATTGTTTCCCTTCTAATCATGTCTGCATTAGTTTTGTTTGTACAAATACTTTTCAATTTGATATAATCAAAATTTTCTATTTTGTAATTAATAATGAACTCTAGCTCTTCTTTGGTCATAAATTCCTTCCTCTTCCACAGGTCTGAGAGGTAAACTATCCTGTGTTCCTCTAATTTATTTATAATCTCATTCTTTATGCCTAGGTCATGAACCCATTTTTTGACCTTATCTTGGTGTATGGTATTAAGTGTGGGTCAATGCCTAATTTCTGCCATAGGTCATTTCTTACAGAACAATAATATTTCATAACATTCATATACCACAATTTATTCAGCCATTCTCCAATTGGTGGGCATCCCTTCAATTTCTAGTTTCTAGCCACTATGAAAAGGGCTGTGAGTTGTGTTTTGATAAAAGATAAATTGATTCAACAGTTCAGCTTCTGAAAGAACATAAAGTAAAAAGTCTTTTATTGGTTTGAAGTTTGCTTCTGCAACTTGCTCACAGCCATGTAAAAGTGCTTAAAAATCTTAAGTATTTTAAATTTCTGAGAAGGTACTTTGTTGATTATATTTTGTTGTAATCATGTATGGTGCAAAGCTTAACAAGTCATAAAAAACATACAAATGATTTCTTATATAGCGAAAACTTGATTTTAAGTCTGATATTACCTTGTTCCCCTTAATTGTTAGTTTGGTCTGGAGTTTTATGGTGAAAGGGCAAAAAGGAAAGGACAACATAGAGGAATTTTATTTAAAAACAAACAAACAAAAAAAAACCAACCACCACCCTACCACAACAATCACAAAATGAAAGTAGTGCTGAAAGTTTCCTTTCAGGATAGCTAAGTTGTTCTTTCATTCCCTCCCCTAATTACTTTTATTTATTTTTGATATATATGTGTATACTTATATATGTCTGGATCATTCCCCTCATTTAGAATGGAACTCTTGAAGGACAAAGGAATATTTCACTTTTATCTTTGTATCCCTGGTGCTTAATAAATGTATATTGATTGGCCAAAATGGGAAATATAAGTAGGAAAAATCTAATTCAGCTTTCTAAACAGTTTTTCCATAAAATTCATTTTAACATTTATTAGTGTTATGTAGTTCCATTATTAACTCAGTTCAATTCCTACCTCTGTGTCATAACTAGTTTGATATTCAATGATGTAAACTCAAGAAAACCCATTCATTTTGAGATCTTTGACTAATGGAAAACCTCAGGAGAATACTGTTCACTTTCACTCTTCTCTCCTTCCTACCATCTCTCAATATTAAAAAAAAAATCCTCTTGTCAATTTTGAGTATCTACTATAAATGTGAGTAGCCTCTTGTGATCGCTGAGTCAGACTTGTACTAAGAAGAAATTGGAAATGGACAATTGTCTCTGGATATGTCATGAGAATAGATATTTACCAGAAGAATTTAGTTTAATTAAAGTCTGACCATGAGAAACCAGTGTTAAGGCCATAGGAATTGGGAAGTAATAGACCCCACTCTATTTTGTACATGGGCTTTCAGTGTGAAAAGTTCAGTCCCAGGGAGGCTAGCCTTTTCTGAGAGGAATTAGCAAAGCCTCCTGACCCAGTGCCTTATAGCACTGGACTAGAGGTTTAATGAGCCAAAGATTGTGAAAATGAGGAGTTTTGCCATTCCTTCTTATGGTTGGTACCTAAGGTTTATATATATTTTAATGGGTCATAAAAGCTACTCAATGTACAATATAAATCATTTATGGACCAGGTAATTTATTCCTATGTACAATTAAATGTAAAAGACTCAATATAAAATGCTAACCATAAAAGACTCACAAATACTCATTTAGCAAAAAATAAATTTAAAAGGGACTCAGGAACTTAAGTTGGCTAACTGCTGTTAGAGTCTTCTCAGTGGCTGATGCTTACATTTCCTTAGGTCATAAAGCACTTCAATGAGTGCTAACTAGGCATTTTATATTTCACCTTGGCTCTGCACTATCCAAACAACTTTCTGTAGTAAAAAAAAGGCTTAGATGAATCAATGGCTAACCTCTCCAAGAGGCATGATGTGTTTGTGTGGTTTTCTTTTTCTGCTTCCATTAGGAAGACTCTGAATCTATCAAATTCACAACTCCCAAGTGTGAAACTATCAATCTTAGGTTAGCTATTTTTTTAAATTTAAAATCAGGAAAGAACAAATACAAAAGCAGCAGTCCAAACCTACTATTAGGTTTGCTAGGCAGGTTATGTACTCTAGATGTCTAGATATCTAAAGCTACATTGAGACTAGGGTAGAAGGTAGCTTAAAAAGAATGAGGTGAATATAATGCTGATAAATCTCTGTATCCCTAGAAGGACTGAAGATGTCTCTTCCAGAGAAGAGAAGACTTGGATAGATAGAATAAGTGAGAAGTATCTTCAGATACATGTAAGGCTGTCATCTAGAAGAGAAATTTGTCTTCTTTGCATCAAGCTTTGATGCTAGGGTAGGAGCAAAAGGTGGGAGTTTCACAGAAAGATTTTAATTCAGCTTAACATTTATTAAGCTCCAAATATGCATAAGAAACTATACTAGCTTTTGGACAAGCCATTACAACAACGAAACACTTTATTCCCTCTAAGAGTTTACCTTCTATTGGAAGGACATAACATATACACAGTAAATAAAGCAAATATAGAGTAATACCGATTCATTCCAAGAGGGAGAAGTGACAGAAAGGCTTTGCATCAGGTGGTCTCTGGCCTGTCCTTTGTAGGAAGTTTAGGGATTCATCTAGGTAAAGAGAAAAAAGGATATATTCTAGGCATCCAGAATGAGAATAGAGTAATTAAGCAAGTGGATTGATTCTTGAATTAGGTAACTTTTTGAAGCACAAATTTAGTAGGATGGTAAAAAATGGAAGCCAGATTGCAAATTATTAAGAAAAAAAGTAATGAGAAAGTGAAACAAAACTTTCTTCAAGTCATTTGTCAGCAAAAGGGAGAGAGAAATGGTAGCTGAATAATAGGAGAAGGATCAATGAAAGGGATTTTTAGATTTGAGGCACCCAATTATATCTGTATGCATGTCAGTGCAAAGAAAGAAATTGAAGATTCATGAGATACAGGAAAGGCACAACAGTTGGAAGAGCTATTTGAATGAAGCAAAGGGAATGTGATGAGCGGCATAGAGCAAACAGTTCTTGGGAAATAGAAGGAAGAGTAAGCTGGAAATTGCCCTAACCTTCTCTACATTGCTCTCCAGAGATAGGAAAAGTTAGTTGCCATGGATGGATATCTAGAATAAATGTTGTTGAATTGAATTAAATGAGAAAATATCCATTTTAACGAACAGTGAGTAGGTGAACTGGTGAGAGAGTTTCATATACAATATCAAGAAGAAAATGTTTTGACTCACTTAAACTGAACTTAGACCATCTGAAGATTACATAAAGTCAGTAAGGCTATGTTTGGTCTCAAGAAGATTGTGAAGATTTATTGACAGGGCCTTATTACCTTGAACCTTCAAGTTATATTGACTCTTCTGTTTAGGATGAATAGTCTGCCAAGAGTAGAGAGAGTTATAGTTCCTCAGAAATATATATTTCCTTGGGGAATGAAGAGGGGACCAGAGAAAAGAAGGTGGAAGAGAGGAAGTAAAGAGAATTATAGGAGAGAGGGGAAGAGAGAATGAGAGTATGTTAAATTTTATTTAGATCGATTTCCTCATTTTGAAAAGACATCTGTTTTTCTTCATGGCATAGACAATTCTGAGCTTATAATTTCAGGACTGATGCAGATATTTTTATATAAAAGACCTAGTTTTTTAAATTGAAAAAGTTCTGTTACTTAAATAAATTTCACATTTTATATAATACATACTTTATAAAAGTCCATTTATAGTATAATTGAAAATATATCATGTCTAGAATTTTCAAGAAATTGAAGTTCTGATTGAAAAGGAAAATAATATATTTGGGGAAAATATGAGCCCCCAAATACTATTTTCTCCTGGCACATTCTGTAAAAGAGTGATTTTAATAACTAGATGAGAGAGATTTAATATCTGACAAAATTAGGCAGCATTATGGTATAGTGGATAGAATGTTAAGAGTTAGGAAGATCTATCTTTGAATTTCGCCTCAAAAAATTGACCTATTGTGTGTGATCCATGGCAAGTCACTTGACCTTTCTTAGAGTCAATTTACTCATTTGTAAAATGAAGATAATAAAACCTAAAGCATTTACCACATAGTTAAAAGAATCACATGGATCAATGTATATGAAATGCATTTTGCAAAGCTAAAGCATCATATAAATGTCAGTAGTTGTTTACTTTGGTAGTCCATTCCACTTTCTATATTGTGGCCATATTCAAGTGCTGGACTAAGTGCTGGTCCCATTCCTTTGGGAATTCACCCAAAGGAAGAATTATTTTTATCCCAATGAATATATAACATTAGAAGTCACTGGAGTAGATTATATATATCCATTTTTATTGAATTCCAAACTCTAAGGACATTATACTGCCAGGCTAAAAGTTTTAGTAAAATTTCTTCTCTAATAATATTTATTATTTCTATAATTATAATTGAAATTAAATGCAAGATTGAAGGTGATCATATAAATAAAATACTTTCTAATAGATTTTTCCATAGTAATCTTGCTTTATAGATTCATAAAATATGAGGACTAGAAAGGTGTAACTAGGTAATATCTAAGATTCCTTAGAATCTTCACC
Source organism: Sarcophilus harrisii (assembly GCF_902635505.1). NCBI lineage: Eukaryota > Metazoa > Chordata > Mammalia > Dasyuromorphia > Dasyuridae > Sarcophilus > Sarcophilus harrisii. The sequence goes on along the minus strand of NC_045426.1, from coordinate 172,259,600 downwards.
ATCTAAATCTAAAGATTCAGTGAACATCAAGTCCAGCCACCTCATTTTAAAGATAAAGAGATTATTTTGTCTTGATTATATGGCTGGTAATGGGACAGGATCACAACATGTTAGCTTGTTGTTTCTTAAGATTGAATATTGGGGAAATGGGCTGATGTGTATTTACAATTAAACTATAGACTATGGAAGAGACTTCTTTTTCTTCAGTTTTGTTAAAAACCATTAAATTCTTTGGGAAGGGAATAAATATTTGTATAGTCATATATGTATCTACCATAAATGTTCCAGGGCCCTGTATTAAGCACTTAACAAAGATTATCTCATTTGATTCTCACAGCAATTGTGCAAGGTAAGTGCTATTATTATCCCTATATTATATTTGTGAAAACAGGCAGATTTGACCAGGACTGTACAGCTAGTAAGTGTCTAAATTAGGATTTGGACTCAGGTCTTCTGACTTATTTGAAGAATTAGTTTTACTTATTTTGAAAAAAATGAGAGGTGAAATATTGAGGGAAAATGTAATTCTCATTTTCTAGGTATTTTCACTTTTTTCAATGGAAATTATTAAAATTTAAATTTTTACATGTGATGGAGGCTGGATTTGAATTTAGGTCTCACTTTCTCCAGACCTAGAGCTCTGTCCACTGTACTACCTAGCTATTCCCCCCCATGGGATGTGAATTTGAACAGATAAAATATATCTACCCCACAAATATTTTTACATTAGAGGTCTAACATGAGTATGTATCTGTTTGTACATACCCATTATCAAGCACAACACAGTGTAATGGATTGGAATTAAAGGGAAAAGCCTTAATAATGAACATCAGAAAAAAAATTTCCGACAGTAAAATGCATTATATTGTGAAATTATCTTCAAGGGGAAATGGTAAAGTCCCATTGCTTGTCATTTAACAATGCACTCAAGAATATACATATTATAGTATTAGAAGCAATAGTGTATTGGCAGCAGAGGAACTCTAAGATGAACTAATAGGTCTTCCACCTCTAACTTTTATTATTCAAGTTGATTTCAGTCTTAATGTAGAACAGACTCTGTTTTTAACTGTAGCTCATGCAAGTACCCTCTTTCTTTAAATTAATGTGGTTCTCATTTATTCAGGAAGTGTCTAATGGCATTTAGGGGGAGGGAGAACTCATTAGCTTCCTTCCTGAGTAATGTAGTTTTTATTTCCTGTTGTAACTGTGGCCTCAGCCAAAACCAACATTTTTAAAAAGAAAGAAAAGGAAAAAAAGATTGAGGTGCTTATGTTTATGAACATTTAGTTCATTTGAACCATAATACATAAGAAAACATTAAATATGATATTCTACTAAACTAGTCAAAGCAAAGGACCATGACATTGTTATACCATTTTACTCTTAAATTTTCATTCTCAGGATAGCCGGCTTATATTTCTTTGTTTTACAGAAATTCACCATTCACTCATGCACCACGTTTTTTTTTTCCACAAATCTTTTTTTTATTTACATTTGAAGTTTTATAGGTAAATTGTTATCATGTTTACCCCTTCCTATCTCTCTAATGGTTCTTTAGCTTAAATCTAAGATCATTATTCTTTAAAATGTAAAGAGAAGTTTGTCTGAATAGCTTTATCTTATAGTTTTTGGATGCTGCTTTAGAATTATAATCTATCATGTTGATTTAATCTGCCTGAGTTTGGGTATGGGTTAGGGAACAAACTCTCCATCAGGAGTGTTAAAGTTGAGGGTTCACACCCATGGATATACTTCAGGGGAAATTTTCAGGAGATTTGGAGGGGGAAGTTACATTTTTATTTTCTCTGACCTCCTCTGACTGAAATTTAACATTTCTTCCAAATATGAATATAAAACACAAATGTCAATAAGTATTACCTGTATCTGTGACTTTTTTACCAATAGAGATCACAAATATTTTCATATCATGTCACATTTTTTGTAGAGATCTGGAAATATTATTTACATTAATCACTACTTAAAAATTATTGTTTTTACTAGTTCCTTCAACTTGCCTGAATTTTAAAGTTATTGTCTTGTTATTCTATGCATTAATAAAGAAGCATACATATTATTCTATCACAAATTTATCTGTTTTTTAATACTTGTTAACTGCATATGCTCCTTTGAAATCTCATGTAATTTATTTTAAAAACATTCTTCTGAGAATAGGTTTCCCCAAACTGTTGTATACTCCCTTCACACACAAAATTATATTGTTATATGTATTATATTTTGTATTATATATTGTTATATGAACTTTTGCAGAGAGAGAAGGAGACATCTGTTCTTGTGATTTCATAGGTGAGAGAAACTTCCTCCATTGATGCAAATAGGAAATAAATCTGTAATTTTAGTCTTTAGAGTTGTATGAGACACAAAATGTTTAAATGTCTTGACCATGGCTATTCATTTAGTATGTGTCAGAGGCAGGCCTAGAACCCAGAAACCAACAATCATTTATCAGTCTTCATCTTTTGCAACCTGTCTGCTGCATTGGACATCCTCTTCTCCTAAATAGAGGACTCTCTCTTCTCTGGGCTTTGATAATACCATTTTCTTTTAGTTTTTCTTCAGTCTTCTTTCCTGTCTCACAATCCAGATCACATCCCATCAAAATATGGGTGCTACCCACTGTTGTGTCATTAAGTCTGCAAATCTTTTTTTTTTCTATTCTCTTTTGGTGACATCAGCTTTCATGAATTTAAGTGTCATCTCTCTGCCAAAGACTCCTAAATCTAAATATTCAGCCCCATTCTTCCAGTCTTCATTTCTACTGAGCCATTTGCCTGTAGATCATTTAAAACTGGATCTCCCCAAAGCAGTTTAAACTCACATGTCCAAAACAATTAGCTTGAGCTCTCTTCTCTTCTTGCCAGATTATTGCAGTCGCTTCCTAATTGGGCTTCCTGGCTTCGATCTTATTCCACCCTAGTCTATCTTCCACACTGCTATTATGATGATTTGCCTTAAATGCAAATTTGACCATATGTTTCACTTCCCTATTTACTAAAACTCCACTGGATTACTGTTACCTCTAAAATTAAATATCGGCTCCTCTGCTTAGCCTTCACAACTTTGTTCTAACCTATCTTTATAGCTTCATAATCCATTACTCTCCCCACTTACATTTTGTGATCCAGACATCTGTCTTCCTCTCTTACCACATGGAACACTCCTCCCAATAGCAGGCCATCTCCCTTCTCTTGTGTCTCCTTCTCCCTGCCTTTGTGCTTTGGCACTGCTTCCAGTTGGCAGGATCCCTATCTTCCTTCAAGACAAAGATTCTCTTACCTACCAGTGTCCTCTCTCACAAACTTAATTTGTATTTAATTACTTTTTGTTCACTTGCATTTACTCTCTTCATATTTTTAGATACTTACATATGCCCTTAGTGTCTGTCTCACTCAAATTAAGTTCCTTGTGAGTAGAAATGATTCCATTTTTGGTCCTACCCAGCAGTGTCTTGGAACATAGTAGGTACTCAATAAATACTAGTTGATTGATACCTGATTTCCAAGATAATCTATCCATATGCCATACTGCCTTTCTGCTAAGTCAGTTATTCTGGCAAAATTATTTAAAAAAAATTTTCATGTTCTGTACTACACAGAAGAAAATGACTATAGGAGGCAGCATGGTATAATGGGAGCAGCATCATACTCAGAATCAGAAGACTTGGGTTAAAATTCTGTCTCAGCTGTTAATTAGCATCCAATTACATACTCTTTCTGATCTATATTTTTTCATCTGTAAATTTAGTATGTTAAACTATTAAAATTTCAAACTTCCTCTCCATTCCACAGTGTGTTTTAGGATTTTTTTTATTTTAAAATTAACTTTCTTTTGAAAACCATTCAGAATTCATATCAAAACAGCATTTACAGGAAACAAACACCAATGTATTATAGATTAAATAAAGCAGTATTAAATAATTTAAAAGGAAATTACAAAGCCTGGGGGGTCATAATGATACTGAAAATAATATATGCAGAAGTACACATTTCTTCAAGATTGTTAACACCCTTGCTTAGCCTATATTGATTCCATTATCTAATCGCTGGAAAATCCAAATCACTTATAGTTTAAGTGACTTACCCAAGACCACTCAGAGACGGGTGGCAGGCAGAAAGAGAATGAACATCCCTCACTCCTAGCACTGTACTCAGGAGTCATGCTGCCTCATTAGCCACATCATTTCTTAGAACCCCTGCTGGGCTCATGGCACTCCTCTCCACAGTTTGTCTCCTCCTTCTGAGGCTGTGACCTATTTTTAATGTTGTCTTTTCAGGTGAAATGATATTATTGCATGCTGAGTTTCATACATTGCTATGTAAAATGGATAAAGGGGAATTTATAAACAGTGAACTTAAATTGGCATTCTTACTCCTTTCATAATGACGAATACTCACCAATATAAGCTACAGGTTAGCTGAAAAATTACTCTTTTTCTAAATTCTGTATTATAATTTCATTCCAGCCCCCCAACATTATTTATTCTATGTAACTCGTGAGGTTTTTTTGCTGTACTGTAAATCTCAATTTTCTTCAGACAGGTCTGATTATAATTAAATATTTGGCTATTCTGCTTGTTGAATATAGATACTTGTCCTGAATCAATACTGTGTGAACCTAGCTGTGTCACATGAATTTGCAATCAGAATAGAATATACTAAAGATCCTTAGAAAGCCCTCGTTGGCTTATGTATATAGCTGCAAAAGAATTACAATACAAATGTTCTTACTATCTGAACTTTAGGCAGTTAGTGCTAACATTCTTAGCTTAATTCTATAAAACAAAAATAAACCTGTAGGGGTTTTATGTTTGTTTTGCCCAAATGAGAACTTTTTGTTGTTGTTGTTGTAAGAGATTACTTCTATTTGAAATAGAAATAGCTATTGAAATATGAAACACTGAGACTTTTAATATACTAGCTATTTTTTCTTAAAATTTCCTATTATGATTACTAAAAAAATCTCTGAAATGCATAGCTTACCTCAGTATTACAAATGTAATAATGACAATGACATTGATAGGTTTATTTCTCATTATTGACTTTTTAGATTTTCACACAAAGTATGAACAAAGCTATAGAATAAGCCTGAAATACAGCTGTATGGGAAATTATAAACCATGAATTTTGAAGATGAGAAATAACTATAAAAAATTTAGTTGAATTTTGGTATTAGTTTTTAAAGGGAAACATAAAATATAGCAATATTATTGAATCATTCATTCCTATAAGTAAAAGCCAAATAAATTGCTTTTAAACTTTAAGCAGGTTAAAATTGAAAGGTTCACTGTGAGAAGTACATTCCCACTTCCTGAAATTCAAAACGTCCTCAGTAAATAATGGAGAATTGAAATTGCCCTTGTAAAATATTTGTTCAAACTTTCATTTTAGGAACAAGGCTACTTCAAGTATGACAAAACTTTATAGACTGAGAACTACTTAAATCAGCCTTTAAATTACCAAAGATTATTAAATATTATTTTGTGTAATAAGGCACTAGAAATTCATACTTTAAATGTTCCAGATGGAATATTGTTAATTAAAAAACTGAAATCAATTATCACTGATATAGATTGAAGGATGTAAGAGTTAAGATGGAAAAATTTATAGAATCAGAGAACTTTATTGTTATGAAAGTGAATACTTGAAAGAATATTAAGTCTACCTTCCCAGGTTACTAAAATCAAATATATTGTATAAAAAGCTGACATAGAAAAGACCAAGAGAATGCTATTAACTATTATCTGAAAAGAAATAGTTTTTGTAAAGCACTTAGTATAATGCTTCATACATAGAGGTGCTTAATAAATACTTTTTCCTTCCTTCCTGTTTTAGTATCTAAATAAAATTTGTCATTAGTGGAATTAAGTTAATTATAAATTTAACTTGGGATTTCTTTTCTTTTTAGTAGCCATGTTACAAAATCTGATTTCTGTTCTTTGGGATCTCAGAATTATTTTTTAAAATTGTCTTCTAAATATTTCCTGAAATGAAAAAGAACATAAACAGGCCATGTTATAAAATTTGAAGTTGGAAAAGACCTTAGAGATCATCTAGTATATATCTCTTCAATGGAGTAAACCAGGCATAGACCCCCCTCCCCTTTTTCTATAGAATCTATGACCCTTTTCTCTCTCCCTGGACTAGCTAGCAATTCCTTGCCTTACTTTGTCAGAAAGGGTTATAGAGCCTAAACTTTCTATATAAATTTTTTTCTAAGACTTAGAGGATTCTTTTGCCAGAGAAAAAGCTGCTTCTCTTTTACTCTTGGGCATCCTAACAGTGTCAAACTCTTTTAGTACTCAGACACCCTTGGCAGGGTGATGATAAAAGTATTATGCTCTTTCAAGGGCAAGCAATTGTTTGAGCTTCTTAAAAGAAGCTTAAGTTCTCTTAAGTCAAAGAACTACTACATTTTCCCAGATCTGTTTTGGGTCTATATGGAGTTTTCCCTTTCAGCTGTAGATAGCACTACAGCCATTCAGCCCTTTCCCAGGCAGCTCTTCAAATAGCACTTAATTTTGTTATATCCAGTTGGTTCTCAGCAAAGCTTCACATATTCTTCTCACAAGAAGGTTAAGGGAAGGAAGGTCTGCTTCCTCTGTTTCTCCCTCTTGAACCACATGAGGCAGTAAAGGACAGCACTGGGAATCCCTGAAAAGTTTCCCTTTAAGTCTTTAGATGGTGTTCAAAGGCCTTTCTCCAGCCAATTAGCCCCTAGCAAGGCAATGTATCTTTTCCTGTAAGCAGAAATTCTACCAAAACAATCCAGAGTCTGTTTCTTAGCTTGAGTTAATTCCTATAATCATTTTTCTTTAGGCAGCATCTTTCATTACTTCCTTTGACTTCAAAACCTTTTGGTTCCAAAGTTTCCTGCTTCTATCTTCAACTGGTCATCTCCTATCTCTCCTTTCTTTTATTTCTAGTCTTCTGTTACCTCAAATCAGGGCCTTCTCATAAGCAGTGACCTATTTCTAATTTAAGATGTGAAACTAAAAAAAATCCACTTTTCTACAAGTTTATGCTGCCAACAATCGTTGCATAATTGCAAAACAGGTTTTTTAAATTTAAATTTAAACAGGTTAAATTAAATTTAAATTAAAAATATTTTTTATCAGCTATATCCCTCAAAACTTTGTAGCCAATCACATGAGATAAGCTGATGGACCACAATGTTCTGTAGCCATCATTACCTCAGCATGTGCTTTGCCTTCAAAGGTCAATTCAGTACATTTATCTGAGGGACAAATAAAACAAGTTGTCTCTCTTCAATATTGTATCTGCGAAGCTAGGTTTCTTCTCTAATGGATTTTGCCAGTTTTTATTTTGAAAATTCTTTGTTATTTAAAAATATTTTTCTGCCCCTTTAAGTTGGATCAGCCACATATAAAAGGAGTATATACCTTATGAAGAGGAGTATATGTATATATAAATTTATATATAGATATATAGGTCTAGAAGTTAAGTTTTGCCCAAGATCATACAATAAGGCAATTTGCCACGTCTTGGAATGAATATGAAAAAGTATTATCCTTAAAATTTAGTTAGGTAATCAAAAAAGTTTTTAGGTTAACATAAAATTTAAATAAAAACGCAGGAATTAAAATATCACTCAGTAGTATATTGACAAAGAGACTTCCAATGATGAACATTATTATCAGAAACTCTGTTATCAAATGTGTAAGCTATTAATAGGAGAACCATTATTGATATATTCCAATTTTCTGGAAAATAAGATTTATATCATTAAAACACCATTTATGTCCTAATTAAAATAATCAAAATTAAAGGTGGCATTGACTAAAAATCATTTACATATATAAGTGTGACCTTTCAGTTAATTTGCAGATTTATGTGACTTGCATCAGAAGAGTAAACAAAGAGCAAGAGAGTACTAATTATTTTAAATAAGAGAATTGTTAACAAAAAGTATGGTACAGAACAAAGAGAAGTTCAGAGTTGTAGGACTAACTTTAGTAGCTCCAACCTTTTGGCTAAATTGAATAATATATAAATAAAAAAATTGAGAGATTCACTGCAATCATGTCAGTACCCTCAGTTTGACCATACCTAATTAACTCTTATATTCTTTGATATTTTAAAAAATATGTAGACTTATAGAAAGATGTTTACATATATTAAGAATTGCTCATTGAATATTTTAAGCAAATGTATAATAATTCAAGTTACCAAACAATCTAAATTTTATTTATCGGCTACTTCCTCAAAGCCATTCAATTGAGATCATAACTTTGTTAAATAACTTTGACTCTTCCCACTTCTTTGTTCTATATTTGTAGTCAGTTATCAAGTCCCATCAACTCTGTAGTGACTTCAGATATAAAATCCCTGTTTTTAATTTCCAAAATAAATATGTTAGTTCAGATATAAACTTTTTCTTTAGGAGAGCATGGGCAACATTACAATTTCACACCAGTTAATCACAAAAGGTCCACAGACAGATCTACTAATCAATTAGTCAAAAGTTTAAACCGGGTACAGAATAAGTTTTTAATTAATTTGAGAGGACAAAAGTGCTTTAATCATAGATAAAGACTGGTGTTACCACATAAGAAATATTATGTGATTGACTAAAAGAATCACATGCATTTTGGGGCTACATGTTTTTAAAGCAAACTAGTCTAGGATTTGTTAATTCAAGTAGTTTCAAGCCCTCCTGAGTGTCCTGGATAAGATAGAAATATATCTCCATTCCCCTTTCCTTACTTTCCTTTCCCTTTCCTCTTCCTTTTCTCTAACTTTCCTCCCCTTCCTTCTCTCCCCTACTTTTTTTCCCTTTAATGTGGTTTCTCTGTGTATCTATCTTCCTCTTTGCCTCTCTTTTCCCTTCTCTCACTTGACCAGGGGGTCATCTCACAAATTTTGAAAACTCAGAACATCTGAAATTCTCATTAGTAGGATTTAGTGTTGTCTACACAGCAATCATAACTTATGGCACTATCTGCATCAAGATTTAAGAGGATAAACTAGATGGCCTGAGAAAAAGACAGTTTCAAGGACCAATGACCCTTTGGGATAGAAAGAAATGTAGGCTATGAGTGCTTGAAAGAATACAGGTTATCTTCATAAGATACTCTAGGGGGACTCTGCAAAGGTAGAAAATGATTCCCAGAGAGCACTAGCTGTATGTGCCCTCTTTGGCACTATTCATGTGACTCATGTGACTCATTACCTTTGTATTTTAATTTTGAGTCCATTTTCCTGAGGAATATAATGTATAAAAGAGGAATACATCAGAGTGGGGATGATGAGTGACAGTGCTACTAAGAAATTTAGCAACACTCAGGGTTACTCATAAAATTTGGACAGATTAATTGTAAAATCCTTTGAGGATTCAGCCTAACAAATTGAATGAGAATGGATGAAATAGCCCTGGAGAGAGAATGTTATATACTAGACTATTACCATAGCTTATTAGTGTTTTTTCCTGATTTTCCTTTCAATCCATCCTTTGCTGCATTATTGCTTGGTTAATCTTCCACTTCCAAACCTCCAGTCCCATCCTTCCTCATTCTCTCTCTCCCCCTCTCCAGATGTCTACCAAATGAAATATCAACTTCATTTTGGCATTCAGGACCCTTCAAAGTCTAACTTCTATATACCCCTTCAACTTTATCTTATATCTCTTCTCTTTATCTAGTCTGTTACAGCCAAACTGGTTTACTCTTTGTCAACTATTCTTAGCTTCCTCTATCCCATTTCTCTTTAACTGTGTTTAGAATGGAATCCTTGCCTTCCTTCCCAATCCCTCTTGTCATTTTGATCTGTTGAAATATCTAGTTTCTCTGAGGGGGAGATGTATGAAAGGAGGGTATCAATACCCTCAAACACAACTTCCCCTGAGACCTCAGTGAAGTCAGGTAGGGCCCTTCAACCAAAAGCCGCTCTAAAGAAACTGAAGAAGATGCATTAGCATGTACTTTTGCCTCTGCATCCAAAGATCCAATGGCCCCTTCCATCTGATTTGCCTTAGTCCACTCTGTATTTTCTCTCCTTATTAGAATGCAAACCCATGAAGACAGATTTGATTTTGCTTTTCTGTTCCTATTCCCTAGTACTTATAGCACAGTGCTTTGCACACAGCAAGCCCTTAATAAATACTTTTTTATTTGTTCATTATTCCTCAGCACCCAACTAAAATATTCCCTACTTCATGAATTAATACTTTATACTCTATGGAATTTATTTGAAGGCTATTTCTCTAAAACAAAATTTATTATAATGCTTTGCTTTTAGCTTTCACCCTTTTGTACAAATATGTGTTCTGATGAGAAATAAGGAGGGTTTGAAATTGGGTTCTTCTTGAGATTTCCTGTAATTCTCCTCCCCTTTCCTTCTCACTGTTACAGATTTCACTCTCTCCTAACTTTCCCAATCCACATCCACCCTATCCTCTGGTACTTCTTTTTCTTCATGGATAAGCTCTAGTGCATATACTAGGCAAGGAAAGCTCTTGATAGTGGGACTTGTAGTAGAGGACTGAGGAGAGGAAGATTATCCTGAGGCCATCAATTGGTTCCCTCAGTAATGCCTCCCAATACTCTATGCTTAGAAGGATAAGAATGTGAGTGTTCCTATGAAGAATTTCATGCATTGAATTATTTTGTCATTTAGAGTTTAAGAGAAAAAAGAAATGGGGGAGCTTAGGAAGCAGCTTTTAATACCATATCAATTTTCTAAACTTCTTATATAAAAAGTATGTAGACATTTCTGGAAATACCAGATAAGTATTGGGCTCAAATAAGTATATGGGCTCAAATCTCCACCTACATACTTTAAAAAACTTTACAATTCAGTGTGCTGCTAACTCTTAACTTCCAATTTTAAACTCACTGGTCACAGTCTACCAGAAGAAAACAATTTTTAAGAGAAATCATAATTTTTAATAGTATTTTATTTTTTCTAAATACATGCAAGGATAGTTTCCAACATTAACCTTTGCAAAACCTTGTGTTCCAAATTTTTCTACTCCTTTCCTCCCCCCACCCCTTCCCAGGATAGCAAGCAATCTGATATTGGTTAAGCATGTATAGTTCTTCTAAACATATTTCCATATTTGTAATGCTGAGCCAAAAAAAAAAAAAAATCAAATCAAAACGGAAAAACAAGAGAAAAAAGCAAGCAAACAAGTACCAAAATAACAAAAAGGTGAAAATACTATGCTTTGATCCATATTTCATTTTCACAGTTCTCTCTCTGGATTCAGATGGCACTTTCCATCATATTGGAATTTCCTTGAATCATCACATTGATCATCACATAATCTTGTTGTTGTGTACAATATTCTCTTGGTTCTGCTCACTTCACTTAGCATCAGTTCATGTCAGTTTTTCCTGGTTTTTCTGAAATCATACTGCCCATCAGAGAAATCAATTTATATCATGTCTTTTAAAATGCTCTCTTTAAGTTGCTCTCTTTAAGTTCCTTAATATATAAATCTTTTAACATATTATAGTTCCCCAAATGAAGACTCTGGAGTCATTATCACCCTGTTCTGAATACAACATTTTAGGTATGGTCTTACTGCTGTCCTGGCTTGTTTGCTTGGACTTCTGGAATGGTCTTACGCATTATATTTGATATTGTTTCTTGGGGGAATACTTCCACTTTTAAACAACCAACATAATCAGAGTTTTTGGTGAGTTGAGGGCCACCTATACAACAATTTAGAATTCCTATAGGCTATTTTAATTTAAATTGATGTCCTTTTTTTCTTCTTCTGAGAAATAGAACAGTGAAGTTTATTTGTTGAACCACTTCAGTAAGTGGGTTGCTAGACCATTCCTACCTTTTCTCTTTTCAGTGAAATAATTTCAGCCCAGTAAGATATTTTAATAAGGCATGTTATGGAAGCCAGCTTGTTTAGTTATTGTTGAAAGGGAAGGTGATGTTTGTATATAGGTATAATAGGAATGCTATAACCACTGTAACTAGTTATTTGACATATTTTTAACCTGCATTGAAAACCAGCCTTAGCTAATAAGCATGCTTAGCCCTATATTTTAGCTGTTTCTTGGCAAGAACTCAGTGAAAAAAAAAAGAGTTAGAATAGAAAAATGAAATTGTTCACCAAAAATACTGAATCTGAACAGAGCCAGAATATCACAGAAAGACAATAAAAGTATAAAGAAGAAGAGAGGTAAATGTATTACCAGGATAATTAAAGTAGGTCCTCTATGGTCAAAATGAATAAAAATCATATGTTCTAATAGTCTCCATGACAGCAAGAAGCTGACTGCATTGAGATGCTTTTAACTAGTTAGTTCATTTAGGGGTAAAAACATAATGTACACTTTTTGCATGTGGGAGACACCTGGGAAGCAGAGGAAAGAAGACTGGGATTTTGATGCTTTCCTATTCCTGTTTCAATAATAATAATAATAATAGGTAGAATTTATAAAACACACAGCCCTTTATAGATGTTAACTTACTTGAACCTCAACAAAAAACTAATGAGGTAGATGCTATTATTATTATTAATCAACATTTTACAGGTAAAGAAATTGAGAGGAAGAGTGGGTTAAGTGATTTACCTAGGGTCACAGAATTAGTAAATTTCTGAGGCACTATTTGAACTCAGATCTTCCTGGATATAAGCCCAATAACAAACTTTGTACCACATAGCCACCTTAAGTTGAATGATAGAAATGGGAAGGATATAGCAAGCCAGACAGTTGTAGGTTTGTTTTGTTTTGTTTTCTTGTGTTTTTGCCTCAGAACTGTGCTAAGACCTATCCCTAGACCTTTGTGCCATACTCCTGATTCAGAATCTGAATCAGAATCGGTATGTCATTCCAGATTGTGTTGGCCATAGAATATCACTAACCAACATGTCCATATCATTTTATGAATCACAGTTGTCCTTTTTTGAGACCTTCAGTGGTTTTGCCACAAGGAATAGGAAACTACAAAGTTTCCCAGTTCCAGTTTCCTGCAAGTTATTAATTGGTCTAGAAGGGATCTCCTTTCAGAAATAATCCAATCCAACCTACTTATTGTACAGAGAAGCTTAGAAGGTAAGGGATTCCTTGACTGAAGTTAAATGTCTGTTGAATAGCAATTGAAATTCTAAGCCAGTACTTCACTTCATTCCAATTTGTATTTTTTTTTTTTTTGGTGAGGCAATTGGGATTGAGTGACTTGTTCAGCATCACATAGCTAGGAAGTGTTAAGTTTCTGAGGCCAGATTTGAATTCAGGTCCCCCTGATTTCAGGGCATTGCACCATCTAGCTACCCCCAATCCAATCTTCTTTCACTCCATTTCTTCACCTACAAAGCCTCCACACTAGTTAAGACCCCTATCAGCGCTTTGTCTTCCATTATAAAGTGGTCTCCTTGATTCTAAGGGCTCCACTTCTTTGCTAAGTCTTCCTGAAACAATTTTTTAAAATCAGTCAACATGAATTTAAATACTTACAATGCTCCAGGCACCATGCTAAGTGCTGGCCATAGAAAGAAAGGTAAAAACAGTCCCTGTTATATTTAAGAAGCCTCATTTTTCTCATCTGTAAAATCTAACTCTCAGATTTACTGAAAGAAACAAATGAGATAATTCAGGTATGGGAGGACTGTCCTGTGCCCCTCGATCCCATTTAACATTGTAAGATTTTCTAAGTCAAGATAACCTCTATTAGGTGGAATGGCCTCTTATGATTGAGTTACAAAATCAAAGGTGTTGACAATTTCTAGATATCTCTATTGAATTAATCAAAGATGTAAACAAGCTACACACAAGTTCTTGATGAATTTTGGAGAAGTGAAGGACTTAAGTCATTGAAGGAAAGCCAGTGGCTACCCCCAGCAAATTTCTTTTAGCTATGACAAATAGTCACAGCTATGAGGCTCCAATAGAACAGCACATCAAGTTGGATTCAGGATTACACTATTCTTAGTTATTGCTGGAATTATTGGCATCAGGAGCTCAGGGCAAACTAGGTGCTCCAAAGATAGACAGTCTTAGGACTCCACAATAATATTGACTTATATGTGGGAGTTTGTGTCCCATTCAAAAGCTGTATTCAGTCATTGGGTGTGAGGGTCAAAAGAAAAAGTTCCAAAGAGGCTATTATATATTGATGAAGTTCTAAAGAAGCCTGAGGAGGATCTGTGAGACTAAGGAAGAGCCCATAGAGGTATGGCTCAAAAAACAAGAGTATCTGGTAGGTGATCGAAGACTGCAGAGATCAAAAGAATGAGAACTGAGAAAGGACTGATCATTGACTTTGGAGAAAGTCATTTCAGTTGAATAATGAAATTGGAAGCTAGACAACCTCTGAAGCATTAGGATGTAGTGTGAGGAAAGTGAAGGAGTTGAGTACAAATGACTTTTTTTCCTCCCTGTGAGGAAATCAGGGTTAAGTGACTTGTCTAGGGTTATACCACCAATGTCAAGTGCTCTATCCACTGCTCCACCTATCTTTCCCCCTCCATTGTCTCCCTCACTGCCCATGACTTTTTTTTTTTTTTTTTTTTTTTTTTTAGGAATATTAGCTCCTAAGAGGAGAAGGGATTGCTAGCTAGGATCTTAGACTTGAGAGAAGGTTTTTTGTTTGTTTTTAAAAGAATGGAGAGGATATGGATATTGTAGGTCTCAGAAATGTAGGTAGTATAGAAAGGGAGAGATTAAAGCATAGATTGGGAATGGGGATTTTATGTATTTTGTAGAACAGTGAGAGAACAATATTCAAGAATGGAAAACTGTTAAGCAGAAACTCATTTGATTTAGTGGTCTGCATTGAAACTATGTATGATTGACTGTCCCCAGGGTTCTATGCTTCGAGGAGGGAGCTATGTTTTCTTTGCTATTCTCTGAGACTTTTACTGATTTTATTTACAGTACTATAGTTACTGTGTATGTTGTTCTATTAGTTTTACTTGCTGCACTCTGCATCAGTTCCTACAAATCTTTCCCATATTTCTCTTTTGTATGCCTTATTTTTTTAAACCATTCCTCAACTGATATGCACCCACTTTTTTCTCAGTCACCCGTATTAATAAGTGTGAAATCATTTGGTCTGAATGAAAAATGTCAGATTAGTCAGATCTATCAAGGTCAAAATTAATTGGTTCACTTGCTGACTCAGAATTTCATTCTCTGTATTCATTATTTAGAATCATATTCTCAGTCACTATCCTGAGAGGATCCTTAATTCAAACCCTTCATTATATAGGTAAAAAAATAAGTCTCAGAGACTTATACAAGATTTACCTATGGCTAGTACAACTAGTTAGTAGAGCCATTACTCGATTTAGGTTTCTTGCCTTAGTTTAGGGTTCTTTCCAATGCATAATTAATTTTTATTCCTTTGTCATCAAAACAGGAAAAAAGAGGGTCATCATTAATAAACCCTAAGCTCAGATTTTTTTTTATCAACTCCTATCCTCTTTGCCATCCTCAAATCTGTACTAGAAAACTGAACCCTGAAATATAGACATATGTTTCCTTGAGAAAAGAAGTAGCATTAATTAGAACTGTCAGGAACAAGGACTATAGAAGAAACTCTTAGGCAAATAAATGTAGAGACTCAGTATAAGTTTGAGACCTTTCTAGAAGGGTAGGTGGTGGGAAGAGTTACCACTACCAGGAACACCCTTCCTCTTCATCTGCCTCGTTGCAAAAGCCATTTGGGTTGCCTTACCATCTGCAAGTTTTGGATGCGATGAGGTCCAATAGTTCTTTTTCTTCTGATGCAGAAGGTCTTACAATCTACCCTGCTGCTGTTTTTTAAGGTCTTCTAGTCCTTACCATCTGCCCTGCATTTATGCCCTGAAATGTCATTTGACTTATTGATAAAACCTAAGGACCACTGGGCCAACATCTGCTCCAACATCTCTTAAGATTTTTGGGTCTTTCTATATACCCAAATAGGTGAACTTTCTCTTTATGTGTTTTCTTCCTCAATCATAGTGTAGAATCTTTGAGATCAGGGACTGACTAGCCTTTTCTGTTTGCATTCTGGCACATAACACAGTGCTTGGTGCATAATAAGTACTCAGTAAACATTTTTTCATTCAGAACTTCTGGTTTAAGTGAAAAAAAAAAAGATGAAAAATGAATATTTGTTTCTCTCTTCCTTACCCAGGAGGAAAAGTTAACTCCAAAATACTTGTCTTGAAGCCCTGCTTTTACACATTCCTAATCAAGTGAGGTTTCATGTTCATAGTTATATTCCTTATTGCTCAGATCTCCTATCTTGAAAACTGGGGAAGACATTATACCTGCCTATCTCCTTGTGCTCCATCAGATTAAAAGTGTTCAAGAAACAGGTAAGTATTGAGTAAAATAGACTGCCCCATTCATGACAGAATTCTAAAGTTATGATCCATTGGAGATCATTCATGAGATCTTTTATACAATTTGGAGCCAGATGAGGAAGGAGAAGGCTTCTTCTTTTCCTCCTTTACAAACCACCTAAACTTCATATTGTTAAACTATGGTGGTGCCAAAGATAGCTGAAATATTCTTTTTTCATACTCAACCAAGAAACATAGAAAATGTTTTTTCATTTTTAAATGCAAAGTTTTAAAACTATTGATTTTTTTTGAAAGGTGTATAAGGTAGCTAGATAGTGTAGAGGCTAGAGTGTTGGACTGGGAGCCAGGAAGATTGGAATTCAATTCAGACTCATATTTACAACTGTTGGACCATATCTGTTTCAATTTTCTCATGCATATCCCTCAGAATTGTTGTGATGGTCAAATGAAATAATGTATGTAAAGTACGTTGTAAACCTTAAAGTGCTATATAAATCATCATTATTGTTGTTAGAAAATAAAACTTGGAAAGGGTGGTTTGAGGAAAATAGTGTTGGTTTGTATTTTCTTTTGAAAAGAGAAATACTTTTAAATCAATGTTATAATTTATACACAGAAATAATAGGATCATTTATAAAATAAAATGCTATATGCATATAATAGGTAGCAAACATTTGTTGAATGATATAAGACAGGTTACTTTTTATTTATAGCTATGAGAAAAAATTTACATATAAATAAATTCTAATTATAATAGTTTTATTAGTATCAGTAGGATATATATCATAATTAGTCCTCCAAACATAAGAATTCTCTGTAGTTCTTTACTCCTGGGTTTTTATACCCTCACTTGTATGGTTCTAAGAGTTGACTCTGCTGCTTTTTGGTAAATTTTGGAACTCTGATTAATCACTCTAAACATATGACTCAAAGGAGTTGATTATAACTCATCATAATTTTTAACTTTAACATTATTTTCTCCCAAAATGTCCAAATGAGATGTTGTCTTATTGTTATTCCTTCTATATGAAAAATGAATTGTGTATATTACCAGTAATGTCTCTTTCTTTAGTATTTTCAATTCTTTTTGTTAATATTTAGATTCCTCTTAGGTACTAGAGAATGCATTCTTCCTCCCTCCTCCTCCCCCCTTCCCGGAAAACAGTGTTCTCTAACTATATAATTTCTTTTTTTATTACTATCATTATTTACTAGGCAGCATGGAACAGCAGGGAAAGGATTGAACTAGGAGGAAGACTTGGATTTTAATTCTAGCTTTGCACTGTCTTTGTAATCTTGAACAATTAAATTAATCTTTTGGAGTCTCCACTCATTCATCTATGAAATGAGATGATTAGATTAGCCGTCAAGCCTTTTTCAGCTTTAAAATTCTTTAATTCTGTAAGTAAGGTAGACATCCCAGCACTAGAATGGACAATTGTCAAAAATTCAAATCCAGAGGAAATACTGTTATTGGTAATTATGTATACCTTGACTTCAAGAGATAGGCTGTTGCTTAATTGATGAGATTTAACTTGATCTTTTAATACTTAAAAAAAAACACAATTAAGCACTTAGAGTATTGACAAACTACCACCATTAAATTTCTACAATAATATGAATGTGAGTTTTCTTTGTATCAATGTTCTCCTAACTTTCAAAATATGTTGAAAATCATAAATTAATTTTCAAATCCTTACGATTTCAGAAAGGCTTTTTGATCAGTTTCAATTGTATGTTGAAATTCCTAATGCACTGATAAAGTCTGTCTAGTAGAAAACTAGTCAACAGAATCTCAGTTAAGTAATGTCCATTTTAGCATGTGTTTCCTGATAGAATTGGAGTTTCTGCCAAGATTTGCATTTCACTCTAAAAGCCCACTATAACTGTGACTAAAGATTAGTTATGGTTGGATCCTTGTAACAATTATTCTGATAAATTTCCTGAGTAAATTTAGTGATTTTAAGAGGATCCATATTTCTGGATTCTGTAAACTTATATCACTGATTTTTTAAGAATGGAAAATTTTATGTCCATAAAGTTGATATTACTTTAGCCAAGTACATTTCTTTTGACTAGTTCTTAAAATATGTACCCAATCCATTCATGGAAGTTTGGGGGGGGGGCAGAGCTTATCTAATGGGATTTTTTCCCCCTTTTCCTTTTTATTCTGACCATGGCTATTGGTTCATTATACTTTGCTTTAGAAACAAACAAACTAAAGGAAGGAACCTACTCTTAATAAACCTACCTTGGTAGGTTCCCTACACTCAAGATTTTTATACCCAAATGATAAAGATTTGTTAGTACAAATATAACTTTTTTAAAAAATCGATATTGAGGATTCTAAAAATTAGGATTACATATGCACCACTTACCAACAAACTATTTATCTATATTATAGTAGCAAGTGATTAGCAAGTAATTTTCTATTTACTTTTGCATTTTTACATTGACTTTTAAAAAATAATAAATTCCAATTCTTACCTGAAAATTGATCCCTGTAGGAGTACAATTATCTTTTGTTTCCTTTTTGATTCCTAGACACATCTCTAAATTGCTGCCTGAATTGAAGCACAACTTAATTGGAATAATATTTGCTGTATGACTTTGGCCAATTCTCCTAGTCTCTCTGTGTCTCTGATAGCCAAGAGTTATTAAACATTTAATGATTTACATTAGTAGGAGGTGTCAATTCTCCTTTATTCTTTTTAGCAATGAAACCATAATGAAAGTCACCACTACATATCTCCTCCTCTCTTCCCTCTTCACCTCTTAAAAGGAAATTGAGTCTTAGACAGTAGAAGAATCTATCTACACAGGATCATATAGATTTCAAAGCCTTGACACTTGATTCAAATGGAGTCTTCTAGAACCCCATTAGATTGCCCCAACTAAACCCTTCCCAAGTTTTCCCTAGCAAAAGAAATGGTGTAAATTTTTAACTTGAACCCTTAAAATCAAGAAGTCTTTTCTACAAGCCCATGATCTTATATATATAGTGCAGCGTGGACTACTCCAGCAGTGTGCTTAATAGTAATTTGCTATTTTCCTTAGAAAGATTGAGATCAGTGGTCTTGTCACAGTCAAATAAAAATGCATTATTTAGCACCACTAGTGTTCAAGATATGAGAATTCCAAGTAAACAAATTTGCCAAGTTCAGGTATCTCAATTTTGAATGTGCCTATATGTATCCAAATATCATCCACCACGGTTCTATTCACACAGTCAACATTCAATAAATAACTATGACATAAAAAATAGTTTTATGTCTCCTTAAAAGATGGTAAAATGACCTATTATTGTAGAATTGCTTGATAAATTGCCATCTTCATTCAGTTGTGTTTCTTTGGAATTTGTCATCTTATTCAGCCTTTATTTAAAGTTACAGAAACTGCAAAGATGTGAGTTCTTGAGAGATGGAAATATACATAATGAGAGAAAAACCATCACTGGTTATTTTTCTCTCCTTCATTTCTGTAATAACTTTTATATTCCTCTATTTGACTATATTCTCTTATCATTTCTTTCCTCCTCCTTCTTCTTCACACACTTTTAACTCTTCACTGCCTCCCCCTCTAAATATACCATTTTAGGCCATTCCCTCTGTTCTGACTTCACTTTTGAACCATTCCATTCACATCCCCAAAGTTAACTTGTTCAGCTACGTTTTGCCTTTACTCTTGAATAGTTCATCTCATTGCCCTGTCACCATTAAGGCTTAGATTACTCCAACTATCTATTTCACTTACTCCTACTCACAAGCTACTGAACCAAATTGGAGGAAGTCAGAATCCATATTTACTGGGTATGTGATAAATTCATGGTATCCAACTTCAGTCGTGCTGAGTCCAGTGTTTTTTATTATCCAAATTGATTCCCTATATTTTCCAATAGAAGATATTCCAGACTTTCTCTTCTTTCCTCAAACCTTTCATACTATCTCCCTACTTAAGGAGCTCACTTTTTTACTGAGAAAATAGAGGCCATCTTATAAAGACATTTTCTTATCTTCTTTTCTTCATCTGAAAATTCTAATCTTTTGTATATTCCCACTCTTCCCTTTCTCCCAGTCTTAAAATGAGATGGCCCTTCTCTCTGTCAAGACTAACTCTTTACATGTCCTTCTCTACAAAGATCATAACCCACTCTGTTTTTTCTTTCATCCTAAAGACAAACAAACAAAAAGAAATACTTCATTTCAACCTATCAGCTTTTCCATTTCTCATCCAAACTCCAAGAAAAGGTTGTTTATAATCGTTCTTTAAACTTTTGCAATCTGGCTTCCAACTTAATCACTCAATTGAAAGTATTCTTTCTAATGTCATCAGTTATATCTTAATTAATCCATCCAATGAACTTTTCCCAGTCCTCATCCTCCTGGAATTTAACGCGTTTGACATGGATAATCACCCACTTTTGGATATTGCTCTTCACTCTTTCTTTATTCCCTACTGAAGGCAGTAGGTGGCACCTTAGATAACATGCTGGGTTCAACAAGACCTGAGTTCAAATCCAGGTTCAACTATGTGACATTGGGTAATTTGCCTCAGTTTCCCCATCTGTAAAATGAGCTGGAGAAGGAAGTGGCAAACCATTTCAGTATCTTTGACAGGAAAACCTCATAATGGGGTGATGAAGGGTCAAACATGACTGAAACTACTGAACAACAACAATAAAATATTCTGCTGATTTTTCCATCTGTCTAATTACTTTATTGAGTCTCCTTTCTTGACTCATCAAACATATCTTGCCCCTAACTATAGGTGTGCCCCAAGATTCTGTTCTAGGCCCTCTTACAGGATCACATATGGAAAGAATTTTGGAGACCATTGGGCTCAGACCTCCGGCCTGGATGAGTAAACTGAAGTTTAGAAAAGTTAAGTAACTTGATCAAATTTCTACATTTAATACATATTGTAGGTAGGACTTGAATCCAGGTTTTAGCAATCCCAAGTCCAGTATTTTATCTCTACTTATGCCCTCTCATCAGTTCTCAGGGTTAAATAATCATCACTCTGCAAATGATTCCAAAATGTACCTATCTCTTCTTTTGACTTCCCCTGAGCTTCAGGCCTGTATTTCAAACGTTTTAGGAATAGGAATGTCTTAAGATTCTTATGAAGTTTAGTTTATGTATAAATATTCAATTGTACTTTAAATATATTTATCATTTAATATAGTTTTTAGGATTAGCCAGTATAAAAGTAGATATTTTATATTAAAACCAGGTATTCACATGTTGATTGGTTAGATGGGTACAGATGAAAAATGAATTTTTATCTCGCCAAGAGAGCTTCGACTCTTAATACGACTCTTAATCTTAATACAAATTCATTGTGAAACTATATTTAAGATTGTTTTTCTGGTGCTAAACCAAATATTGCAAAACTTTGGTCAAAATTTTATAGCTAATAGTAAGCATGTGAGGTCTTGGTTGATTACTTCTTTTAATTATTACAGAATATTCTGCATTAAAAAAATCAAAACTTTTATAATTTTAGTTTTTGAACTTTATATTAGAACTCCATAATTCTTTGTAGAATAAAATTTTGCATTTTACAATTATATTATGCAAACTTAAATTTGGAGGTTTTGGGGGGAGATAAAAGTTACTTTAGTTGCTGTTATAAGCAATTAATGAATACATCTAAAAGAATATAGAGTGTTAAATTATCTTGGTGATTCATAACACATTTTTTGTTGTTTTTGAAAAAGGGTGTGGAAAAAATAATATTGGAAACTACTGACCCACACTCATGAAATCACAGATCAGGACCAAAATTAAAAGGTGCCAGATGCTAGCTATTTCCTTACATAGGTGTTTTCTACATTTTTAAATAATACATTATTTAATAGACAATTTAAATAGCATATAATATTAGAACTGACTTTTCAACTTGAGTATCTTCAAAATAGATGATAAGAAAATTGGAATATGTAGGTTAATATCCCCATGGAAGAATGAATGTGATTCTAAACATGCAGGTACTTTAACAATTTATCAGAATTTTTTTTTAATAATGTAAAGATACAGGTATATGCTGTGTACTATGACATATTTAATATAATTTCCAGAACAATATAGAATATAGTTCTGGAAAGAACTTCAATAATCATCTAAGCTATTCTGATTTTCAAATTGAGAAACTTGAGATCTAAAAAGTTTAAATGACTAGTCAGTCACAGTAAGTGGAGAAACACAGACTCAAACTGGAGTCTCTTCTGTGACCCTGTGACAGACAAGTCACAATATCCTTTCTAGACCTCTGTTACCCTGTCTGTACAATGACAGAATTTAACTTCCTACAAACCCTTGTTTGGTTTCTATTCTCATTTTGGCTTTTTCCCCCCATCACCATAGCTTTACCAATGAAATTATAATCATCATAATAAAAATATATATCAAGTTCCTGTCTGCTTTTCCTTCTGTTAATTATACAGGAGAATTACATTCACAGTCCCAGACTTCTCATTTCAGAGACACAATTTCTGTATAGAAAGAAACTGAAAAATTAGAAGGACATTGGACAATATTCAATTTTACCTCAATTCAGCATCTGTTCATTTATATGCAAGGCACTATACTCGTATTGAAGATGCAAAGGCAAAAAAGATTTTTAAAAGTCCCTCCCTCAAGACTCATCCCTTCCATTCTGAGCTATGCAACATTTACACAGATAAGTGGACTATTTGACAGAAGAGAGAATATTAACATGACATCAGGAAAGACTTTGTATAGATGACACATTTAGATTAGATGTAAAGATAAAGTTATTTTAGCAATTGTGTGGCGCACAAATTGGAGAGAGCATAAGACTGTAAACCAGGAGTTTCATTTAGGAAATTATGGCAATAGTCCAAACAAAAGATTATCAGATTCTCACCTGAAGTAGTGACTTGACTTGAGTGAATAGGAAAAAAAAAAAGATGGCTGTGTATATTATGTAGAAGGAAATGAGTAAGTGATTTGTAAAAACAAAGTTACAAGAATTGCATGATCTTCCAACTTCTGACTTCTTGGAAAAAAGATTTTTATATTCTAACCAACATCCTGTTAAATGTAATCTTAAGCTCCTTACTATCTTACCTCATTTTACTTCTTTGTCTTTTTACTCTTCCAAAAACTCAGAAAGCATTGCATTATTAGTAAAAATCTACTCCCTTTTTTCAAAAATTTAACTTTCTTATGATCTGTTGTTTTTATATTCTGAATTTTTCTCTTTTTTAAAGTTTGTTCTTTATATTCATTCTATTGTTATACTCACAATTACACAAGTAATTATACAATAACTCCTCAAAGTTCCAGCAAAATGTGTTACATAGAACATAGATGTAATAACTTCTAAAATAACTTTCTTTTAATTTTTATGAATACAGGTTCTTTTTGATTTTGATCTGAATTGAGAATTTTGATGTCAGTTAATCAAAAAAGATTAACTGATGTGATTTAGAAGTGCTTCCCTCCCAAAGAAACAAACAAAAAACAGCTAAGCAGAAGCGTGTGCTTGTTATACCTGAAGAGTCAGGGAATAGTACATAAATATAATTTCTGGGAGAAAAAAAAAACATTTTATTGGAATATTATTGTTGTTCAACTCAGCCACAGTTGTAGCAATATTTGTGCCCTTAACTGTCTTTAATTTAAATTCTAGTCAAATATCATTATCCTGATGAATTGATTGATAGAGTATAGATTTATATTAGTAAGGATATAGATTTATATTGATGAGGCCTCAGGAAGCACTTGTTGTATATTATATGGAAGTTGTGGTGGATTTTGCCTAACTCATTTTATTTAATCCTTGTGCCATACTTTCTCCTGCTTTATCATGAAGTTTTACCAGATGGCATAATTGGTCCACTCCAGTTCTATATATATGATGTTTTTAAATGATTAAGGGTTATTGTTATAAATATTCATTGTTAATGTACTAGAACAATTACAACCTCCAAACCTATTTAAATATAATAAAAACCTTTTGCCTTTAAAATAAAGGATACCCTGACACCTCCATACCTGTGCTTTTATTGATCTATTAGTGTTCTCTATTTGTTTTGTTTTCCCCATTTAATTATTTTTGTTAAAGCTTTTTATTTTCAAAACATATGCATAGTTTCCAACATTCACTCTTGCAAAACCTGTGTTCCAAATTTTTCCCTCTCTTTCCTCACTCCCTACTCTAGATGACAAGTAATCCAAGATCCAAGATATGTTGAACATGTGCAATTCTTCTATACATATTTAACAAGAAAAACCATTTCAAAAGGGAAAAAAATAAGAAAGAAAACAAAATATAAGCAAACAACAACAAAAAAGGTGAAAATGCTATGTTGTGATCCAGACTGAGTTCCCACAGTCTCTCACTGGGTACAGATGGCTCTCTCTATCACAAAACCATTGGAACTGCCCTGATGTGCTCTATTTGTTATCTGCTGCCTTCTCTACTCAGTATTTTCTGGGTAGAAATCTCAAGCCTTTCCTATAAGCAGATGGACCCTGAAGCAGGTCTTTTCTCTCAGTGCTTAAAGGTCATTTCTTTTTTTGAATTTGATGGAAGCCTGATATCTAGATAAGTAGAATAAGCATAAATATGTGTATTATCCTTTGATCAGTATTCTTTGACATATATACATTATAATTTACTTTAATGCCACATAACCTAAAGAGGATTTTATGTTTTAATAAACTAGATAATATTTAGGAAATATTATATAATATTGATTAAGTGGCCAAACTACCTATGTCAAATTTGTATGTGTGTGAGTGTGGGTGTGTTGTTAGATTAAATATTGTGCATTAATCCCAGAGAGGGTTTTTTTTTTTAAGTATTTTTAGGATGCCAAATCTTAGAGATTTGTTTCTTCTTGGAGCCTTTTATCTCCCAATAACTACTTTTCTTTCTGCCCAATCAGTGAATTTTTACCATAGGAGGGAACTCCAAATATGGAAACTCTTCACCAATGTATGCTGACAATCTCAGTTCCACTTTATATTATTAATAAACTGTCTTGGACAATAAGTCACGTGGTGATTTGTCTGTGATCATACAACTTCTGTCTGGGTTAGAGGGGTGACTTGAAGTCAGGTTTTTCCGGTACCAAGCCTGGCTTCCTGTTCACTATACTACATCACAGATGCTACTATAGCATGTATACAAGCCCTTTCAGAATAATCTTTGACAGAGAAAATAATAGTTTTGGGTTTATAAAAAATAAAAAGGAAAAAAAATCTGAATCCTATCAAACTAGCACAATCTAAATGCCTGTGGAATAATATTTATCATTCCAGGTTTCATGCTGAAGGAAATAATTTATTATTATTTATTATGTCTCAGATGAAACAGATAGAAATGGAACAATCCCTGTCCTCAAGAAGCTTCCACTCTTTCAGGGGAGAGAACGAACACACACACATAAAACAACTCTGGAGAGTAGCACTAGATTGGGGGACCCAAGAAAGACTTTGAGTGGGAGGTTGTGTCTGAGCTGTGGTGTGGACAAGGGAGTATTTCAGGTATGAGAATCATGCAGGCTATACAAAGACATAAAGAAAAGAGAAATGTGTCATGTATGAGAACAGGAAGAAGAGTGATGCTTTGGCTGGACTGGAATATTAGAGAATAATATGAAATAAGGTTGGAGAGGTATTTTGAAACTAGATTGTCAAAAAGCTTTAAATTCCATTTTTTTTTTTTTTTTTGGATCCTAAGTTAATAGATAGTCACTGGGTTTTATTTAGCAAGGGAATGACATGGTCAGACTCGTGCTTTAGGAATGTCACTTTGGCAGCTCTATTGACAATGCATGTATTTGAAAAGGGGAAAGATTTGGGGCTGGATAGCCAGTTAGAAGACTATTGCAGTAATATAGATGAGAAGTGACAAGGGTCAGAATGAGAATGAATGCTATAAAAGTAGAGAAAAGCATGTGATTATAAAAAAATATTTCAGAGGTAGAATGTTCAGAATTTGTCAATTGACTATAATAAACTCCTCTTTAACAACACCACAAAGATTTAGATTAAGACATAATGTGGAGAATGTTGAAATTTTATGTCCATTTAGAAGATTTTCCATGTTGTAGTTACATACTTAAACAATTTGATTTTGAGAGTTCTTAAGTTCCATCTGTATACACAGAAATGAGAAAGTTCTGTAGTGATTAATTATATTATTTACTGATTCATAATAGACTGTTTTGCAACATGGTTTGGACAAAAAGAGAAATGAAAAGCCAAGAATGTTGGAATTATTATTACTATTTTAGTAACTATTATATACCTGTGACAAATTTATGGCTTCTCAAAATTGTGATCTGATGAAACTCTACCTTCTGCTTTCTTCTATTTCTTCTTCACCTATCCACCCTATCCTGTTATCTTTGCTGAAGTGGTAAAAAATGTAATATGAGTCAACAACACTTATTTATAATTGAGCATATGCAGAGCAGTACACTAATCATTAGTCAATCATTAGTTAAAAATGCATTCTCCCTAACATTAAACTGCTTACTCTTTGGAATGGAAAAAAACCACATATATGTACACATGTACATATAGACATGCACATAATATACACATGTATACACACATATGTGCACGTCTATTTATATATGTGTGTGGATATGTACGTGTGTGTAGTATATAAAAACACAAGCTCTAGATCCATATCAATATGTAAATGTATGCATAAGTGACAAGAAAAAATATACATAAATAACTATAACTTTATAGAGATTCAAGTATATTTTACCAGCTAAATAATCTTAAAGGATGCTAAATAATGAAATGACATTTCAAATGGGACTGATCTATAAAGACTTAATGAAGGAAATTTATCTTCAGCAGAGTTTTAAAGGACAGTAATAATATATCTTGTTGAAAATAAGGAAGGAAGAAAACTGCAACAACTAGTTATTACTTTGGATAGGTAACATTTAACTTCTAAAATGAAAACATGGCCTTGTTTTGGCCCAGTTCTGTTTGACTATAGAAAAGACTGTATTTTTATATTAGGTTAAAAAATAATATTTTTGTTGTTGCAGTTGTATTGTCTTTAAGATATATTGTTCTAAGTATTACTACATTTTAAATGCAAATAAGCTGAATCTTTTAGAAGTTATATTTGTTGAGCTTTCCAATTACATCATGTATAGATTTGGTCAAAGTCAGTTTTTATATGACATTAGATTTGGATATTTAATCTTTCTTAATTTGTTGGCTTATATTGTTAGGCTGAAGTAACTTTTTTTTTTTTTTTTTTTTTTTTTTTGCAGTAAATGGTTAGTCTATACTTAAAAGAATTTCCAACTTCAGTAAAAATTGCTGAGTATGCAGTAATTCAGTATAAGATAATTTTCTTCCAAAGCCAGTAAACACTGCATACATGACCTCATATCTTGTTACTTACTACCCAGGTTATTGTATTTTTCAATCATTGTAATGAAAGGGGGGGGAGCATTAGCAGAAATAACACCAACTAGGAAGTAAGAAGCCTGGTTTTCTAATCTTACTTTTACCTCATTAGTAGGATGACTTTTGACAAATCACTTTAGATCATTAGGCTTTAGTTTCTCCACTTGTAAACTTAGTGGAGGTAAACAAGATGATTTCTAAAATCCCTTCCAGCTCTACAACTTTAGATATTTCTGACTGAGCAATCAGTGTTGTTGATCTCTTTCTAAAACTACCAAGTTAATTAGTATGACCTTGTGAGTTATTTTAATATTTTTTCTCATGATTTACTGGCAGTATTATGGCAGATAATTAAGTTTAGTGGATAATGGCATGTGAGAATCCTGGGAAGAACTAGTTTCTTCTAAACAATGTGTGCAGTGTTCTTCTTGATATTAAAATTATGTTTTGGCTTGTTTATAATAGAAAGAGAATTGTTTATTCCAAAATGGCATTTACTGTTTTCATAGTTGTGCTTGTCAGATTGGCAAGTATTAAGTACACATAAAATGATAAGATAAATTATTACCTTTCCCTGTTGGGAAGGAAATGGTGAGCATTCAGCTTACCTTGTCAATAAGGTTATAATTACTAGAAGTAGGATTTCTAGGTAAATAGAATGAATGAAAAGATGTGATGTTAAATATTACTTTCTTATAGGGAGAAATGATTATTTCATTATATTTTAAAAACAAGATGGAAACAAGTTTTTTCTATATTCTGAAAACAAAGGTAGCCTTTTGTGGGATGTTCTTTTTCCAAAACACAGCCAGGTGAGTTCAGATCTTTTTTTGTGTCCTTCAATATAGCCCGGTTAGCTCAGAGGCCTATCTCTCCGCTTGGTTCTAAGAGCTCTGCCCAAATGTCTCCAAATCCAAAGGTTTGTCCTTCTGACTCCAGCCAGCACCAAGGTAGAAGATACGATGAATCTCTCTTGCCTCAAAGATAGGGTTTGTAGGCTTTCTTCCAGAGCGCTCCTCTCCAACTCCTGAACTCTCTCAAGAAAACTCTCCCCAGCTCTAAGAGCTTCCTCTCTCTATATGATCTCCCAAAGGTTAACTCTGCCTTCTGGAGAGAGAGGGATTCTGGGTTAGATCCCAGAGTGCTCTCTGGCCCTAAGGGAGGTATGAATTCAGATATCTCTTTCTAAACCCTGAACTCTCCCAAACGTGTGAACTCCATTGAGTACTAGATACTTATGAGCTCTCTAAAGGTGTGAACACAAGCATTGTTTCCATCAGTTGTACTTAGTACCTTGTTTCAAGCGCTGGCCCAAAATATCTAAGATCAAATCAATCATATTGAACCGTGCCAAATTAGATAATTATTGTCTCTATCAACTCCAATGGCTTAACACTTTGTAAAGATTCCAACAGCCTTTTGATTTTGTTTTAAAAATATATGAACACATGGACAAAAATTTGTGGGAATTTGTATTGTTTTCTGTATTACAACAACCCACAAAGTGTTAACACTAAGTTAGAAGTTTTTGTGGTTCACCACAAACATCCTTGCATTTGGTCACTTGACATTAAGAAAAAGAGGCTGGATATGAGTCATTTGGGAAAATTCCTCTGAAAGGTCTTTAGCATTAGATTCTGCATATAAATATCAAGGAGAAACATTTAACTTTGAGAGGTATTTCTCATTAATATATAAACTATGCAAGAAATCAAGATTTTTTCCTAATTGTGTTGAAATTGTTTTGCGTGCTTCATGTTGTATATATTGTATATATAGTGTACATTGTAGTATAAAGTGTGTATACTAATGTCAGTGACACATTTAAAAAGATCATCTAACGTTTCCATCCTTATTCTTTCTTAGCTTCAGAGAGTGTTGTCCATAAGAATGCTTTAGCAAATCAACAACCGTTTTTTGTCTTGGTAAACACACTGGAAAGATAGATGTCTGATTTCCTTACATTACGTCCCTCATCCATTAGATTTGCTAGGAAATAAGTGTTCTTGGAGTCAGTATACTGGATTTGATCCTTTCAGAAAAATTCATGGTAGTCTTTAATCAAATCAGATTTAAGGAGTTTAAACACATATATACATGTGTAGATCTAGGATGTAGCTTATCAGGCAAATGGATTTTTTTCATTTTGTGGCAATTCCTTCTAATGTATAAAATGATCAAGAATCTCTTTGTCAGTGCAACTGCTACGTTAGTTGTTAGCCACTTAAGAGGAAGATTTGAAACACTAACTTAGGAGGAAGGTTTGAAACACTAACTAAAGATGCCACAAACACTTCTTATTCTGTGTTATTTATATGTAAATTACACTGTAATGGTAGTGTGAATGTTGGGCAGTAAATTTTTTTCAAGACTTGGTTTGTGCTTAGTTGATTACATTGACTCTATTGACATTTTTAGCGTGAAAAATTACAAGATTTGGCCTCTGCTAACATATATTTTAGCTACTATACATTGTTCAAATGTTAAATGTTGAATCAATGTTTCTTTGGCCAGAATTAGACAAAGTATATAATCTCCTTTGGTTTGAATAATCCCAGTAAATGATTTCACAATGAAAAGAGTGAATTGTTTTATTATTTCATTTTCAAAATGTGTTTAAAATCATGTTTACTTAACAGTTATATGCTAGCTGTAACCATATATTAGTTCTTGAGCTTGAAAATGAATTTTATGGTTATCTTATAGTAGTCAAATTACTATTCAGATAAAATGATACTGGAAATCAGTTGGTATTTCATATATAATAATAGCACTATTGATTTATGTTCATCATTTAGAGAGTCCTGATATAAAGGTTGTGTAATTTATTCCACTTTGATGTCCTTTAAAATTGTCCATACCTATTTAACAAAACACCAGAAGCAAACACCTATCTACATCAGCTTTTGACAGTTTGCGTTCTAGTGACTTATAGTGATTTGAAATAATGAATTTGCTAAGTAACTTCAGTTGCAAGATATTTACCATTTATCCTAATAATAATGCCAAATTTATTTTAGCATGACAAATGCAGTATTTGTAATTATAATAGCTTAAATTATTTAAAAAATTCGAGTCCTAAATTGCATTTCTACTTTGCTTAGAGTAGGCAAAGCTGGGATCCATCATTTTTTCTCCTTAATGGGGAAAAAGAAGTAGATTTAAAGAAGAGGAAGAGAGATCTGAAATAAGATAGAATAACTTGATGGAAAAAAAATAATAATTGTATAGGCTATAGGAAGATATGGATGGAATGGCCTTCCTGGAAATCTTTTAAACATTAGAATGGATATTGAATGATATTACTTTAGTGTTTTTAAAAATGAAGAAAAATATAAAGTAGTGAGATTGATAATTGTTTTAAACAAGTATGACAGAACTTTACATCCAAATGAGTGTTGCCTTTCAAAACACTGACAGCCTTGGTATTTTTATGTCATTGTTCAAAAATATTCAGAAAACATTTTTTGCTTTTGCCTTTGGGTACTATTTACAAGTCAAAAATAAAGATCCATCATATTTCTCTACATCTTTATCTTTTTAATATCAAACTTTATTATACATCATACATATATATGTAATATATACAGTATATAATGTTATTAATATAAAAATTAATATTAAAATAAAATATTAAATAAAAAATACACATTATATATTAGACAAGGCTCCAAATAATTTTCATTTGTTTATAAAAATTAAATCCCCTTCCAAAGAACAAAGATTTCCCCCTTGTTATTAGGTATAATTAATGGAAGAATCTTTAGAATAAATCTTTGTCTAAATTATATATTAAATTTCAATGTATTTTTTTTAATCAGTTATGTTGCTATTAGTAACAGGCATGAGAAGGAAAGACTTGAAAGACTTTTAATCTTGATAATGGTATGATTATACTTTAAAATAAAGTTAAGAAGGGAATATTCTGTTCTATTGATGAGTTAATTTGTTGAATTGGATTTTATCCTTCTTTATTCTTAAGGCACTATGAATATTGTATTTTTCCTTCCTGAATTTAAAGGAATCAAACTACTATAATCAGAATACCAGAATGTGAAGAGTGCATACCTCATATTCTTATACAATCACCTCAAAAGACTCTGTTTATATTATTTGTCCTATTTGCCTCCAGAATGCCCAGAGTAGTTATATACATGTATACTTACAATGAATTCATGAAAAAGTAGATATTAAATAAAATATCCAAGAAAAATAAGAATTAGAAAAAGTAAAATGTCCATGTTTAACATGAATTATGAATACCCAAAGAAAAAGTGGAAAGTGGAATAATATTATTATAGGTTTGGAGAAGAATTCAACTAAATATTTTGATGACTCATGTAACAAAAATTGACCTTGACTTTAACTTGAGAAATAATGGCAATTTTCTATATAATTTTTTTTGTTAATTCTTTAAAAGCTAGCTTCCAAACCCTCATGGGAATGTCACACTTGAAGTTTTAGTACGTAACTGTCTCACGAATGCAATTTATTTCTTCTAAGGAATCCACTATATATATCTATGAAAAGTCAGATAATAAACTGAGTGCCTACTACATGCCAGGCACTGTGCAAAGCATAGGGGATATAAAAAACCAGTCCTATTGATGAGGTGATATCGTTTTCGGGGTTCCCAGTCAGGGAACCAAAATATGATGAGGTGAGGCTTAGATTTTAGCGTTCCCTTTCATAAAGAACCAAATGATATGGTCTAGATTTAGGGAACCAAAATGAGATTAAGGTTTCTGGTGATCAGGGAGTTAAATGATAAGGTCTGGTGGCAGGTTTGGGGTTCAGGGTGTAATGTCAAAAGAAACTGAGCAAGACAGAGATTAGAGACCAATTCAATAGTTATTATTGAATTAAATGGAGAGAAATACTGGGACCAATGGATCCCAGGGCTAGACAAGAGTATCATCTCAAAGAGTCTTGCCCCAAGTATCAGGACAGCAAGCCTTTTATGGTATAACAAGAACAATGACAATAATGCAGAGACCTAGGTGGGGATAGCCTCATAGATGGAGGTTACTGATATTCTAATGACATTAAAGAATGTCTGTAACACCTTTATCTCAACCATTAAGAGGGGACGGTCATAACCTTAAGGCAGAATACGAAATAGGACAAATGGAGGAACTGGTCACCCCATTAAAAGTGACCTTTGTCATTACATTCCCTCCTTTTTCTCTTGGAACTATTCAAATCTTTGAATTACCTTCCTCTAGAAGGCCTTAGCACTATAATTTGAACAACCGTATGTGAAGTAAATCAAAATAAAGCTAGACCATTGCAAGGGCAAGTCTCTCCCTGATAACCCCAGAATTAATCAGCAATACACAAAAGTTCCTTATTTCAATTATTTCTGACAATCAATTGTCAGATCCTTTGCAGTTGGAGAGCATATGGACAGCTGTGGTCATTTGTGCATGACTCGGCCTCTGCTTACGGAGAGCAGCAGGCTCAAGGCAGTTGTGTTGCCCATTCAGAGGGGCAGCCGGCTCCTGGAGAGAAGGGAGAGGCTTGGAGTAGCCCCACCTGTCCCACCCAGAGGAACAAACAGGGCTGCCACTAGAATACAGATTTCTGAGCAGATTATGCAGTTAGACCAAGGCAGGCAACCTCAAACTTTTTAGAAGCCTCAATATCAACAAGGTCCTTTTAAGTACGCTGAAATACTAATTAAGGACCTGGGGTAACAGGAGTGGAGAAACAGCTCAGAGAGACTGCCAGTTCCAAGACAGGTATCCAATTTCTGGTTGTTTCTAAAAAATAATCCCCAAAACTGAGTCTGCCAGGGCAATTCCAACAGAATAAGGCATTTCCAAGTTAAAGTACAACCAGCAAATCGTAGTCTAGTAAATTTAAGCAAGGAGTAAAGGACTTCCAATTAAATCTAAACTAGCAAGATACCAGTTTTCCCAACTTCCAATTAAATCTGAACTAGCGAGGTACCAGTTTTCCCAATTTCCTGTTTCTTCTCCTCCCCCCCCTTTTTTTTTGAAAGGAATTATCAAATGACCATCCCACATACAAATCATACACATATGCATATACATAACAGACTTAAAGTCCCTCAAACATAATAGCAATAGTTATACAAGTTTAACAATTTCCATTCCAAGCCTTAAATACAGAACAGTAATACAGTGAAAATTCTAACAAGTCAACCACTTTCCCACTCTCTCCCCCCCCCCATCAGTCCAAATTACATCAGGTAAAGTGGGCGATGGCTGTCATTTGCTTCTTCCAAGCTGAACAGGGAAGATGCTCAGTCTGCGAGGGGGATGGATCTGTAGTGTGGCGAGCTAACAAACAAAGGTTTGATTTAGGTCCCAGAAGCAAGTCAATATATCTGCAATTTGACCAAATCTAGAAATAAAAACAAATTTAACAAAGAAAAGTTAGAACAGTCTGAGATAGAAAGACTGGCCCACAAGGACTGCTACAAGATGTGGACTCTCAACCTTAAAAAAACTTGAATATCCTGACACAATATCTGGTAACCAATAGATGACCAGACTAAATACTTATTTGCTCAAGTATTTAGGATATAGTGATTATACATAACCAGATTGGAAACAGCAAGGTACCATAACCTTATCAGTTTGCTGCTTTTAAAATGTCTGAAACAGTTTAGAGGAAAGGGGGAGAATAGAATTCCATGTGACTACCCTTCCCCCAACTCAACAAGGGTGGGGAAGCAAAATCACTCCAGGCTAACTTAAATGGCTCCTATAGCTGAAGTAGCAGCAGTGGGGAGGGGAGTGAGTTTAAATCTTTACAAAAGATCCCTACCTCACCCAACATTTAAAGTAGCAGAAATCAGTGGGTGGGTGGGGGAATCCCATAAAACCTACATGTCCAGCAGAGCTGGATTTAAAGCATATAATCCATTTCTATCTCATTTCAAATAATAAAACAACATAGTTTCTTTCTCTCCTTCTGACCTATGTGGCCATTATTCCCAATGGACTTCTCCTAAGCCCAGCTTGGCCAGGGATGAAGCTTTCAGAAAAGTCCTTGTTACATACTTTAGGTAAAATTAGAGGCACATGACCTCTTTCAGGCAGGTTAACAGAACTTCTTTAACAAGCTATTATTCCTTTAAGATCTTATACTTAAGGAAAACCAATTCATTTCCTAAATTTAGAATCATCTTTTAAATTCCTAATCAAATGTTTTCACCAATTCCCAAATTTGATCATTGTTCTTAAATTTAACAGAGCTCTTAAGTTACCGAAACAGACAAATTACAAACAATTACACAAAAAAAATCACACAGAACACAGAGCACAACTAGACTATCTAATAACATACAAGACATACAGAACACTGATCACACTTAGACTGCACAATTACAACATTCAGTAGGACACTAACATTAAAGCCAAACCAAATGGCGTTTTTAAAACCCCGAGTCTTTGTAGATAGCCCCCTGACCATGCAAAAGCCGGAGGGGCCACTATTACTCGCTATTACTTATTAACTAACTTAACAGGATGACCCAAACAGGGAAACTGAGGCCCATTTTCAAATGTATATACTTCCCACTCAATGGAAGAAGTGGGAGGACCTCTCTTAGAAATGCAAAGGACAGGCCTTTGTCTCTGGAAAAGAGTTGGACAGAAAGAGTTTCCTCAAGCAAAGCATCTGCTCCAGGAAAAAGAGTTTTGAGGCGGTGGAGTGTCTAGATTGCAGACAAGTAAAAACTTAGTTTTCCCAATCTTTACAGCCTCCCTCGTATCTCTTTTTAGAGATAGAGCCGCAGCAATTCCTAAAGAATTGTGCCAGAGCTCCCAAGAGCTCCAAACAAGGACTGCAGTCTTGATGACTGCAGTGTCCACCACAAGATAAGGAAAGAAAAAGTCTTTTACCTTGTCCAAAATTCCATCACACTCCAGTAGCGACCTCCTGCGTTCAGTAGGCCACTCATCAACCAAGCAAATGGCACCCCCAAAAAGGGCACCCCAAGTGACCCTGCGTCCAACGGTTATTCACTAATCAACCAAACCAACCGGTACCCCAAGAAAAGGGCACCCCAAAAGTGACAACCGTACAACCGTGTAACCCGGTGAATCCGGTTATTCATCAACCAAACCAAACAAACAAAACCACATGGTGCCCCAAAAGGTACCCAGACAAACTTACTCTCCTGTGGCTGAAATGGGGTTGTTTACCATCAGGCTATTGTGGCTGGAAATCTGTTCTCTTTCCCGGAAGCTCTGGAAAGAAATCCAGGAGGTCCCGACCTCTCCAGGCCAAGAGTTCACATTCGCAGTCACCCCGGCCCAAGGCAGAGACCCCAAAGTCTCATCTCTTATCCTGCTCATTTTCTAATTATCTTGCTGGGGAGCCTCCAAATGTAATGTCAAAAGAAACTGAGCAAGACAGAGATGAGAGATCAATTCAGTAGTTTATTAAATGGAGAGAAATACTGGGACCAATGTATCCCAGGGCTAGACAAGAGTATTATCTCAAAGAGTATGGGACAGCAAGCCTTTTATGGTATAACAAGAACAATGACATAATGCAGAGACCTAGGTGGGGATAGCCTCATAGATGGAGGTTACTGATATTCTAATGACATTAAAGAATGTCTATAACACCTTTATCTCAACCATTAAGAGGGGACAGTCATAACCTTAAGGCAGAATACGAAATAGGACAAATGGAGGAACTGGTCACCTCATTAAAAGTGACCTTTGTCATTACAAGGGAACCAAATGGAGAGGTTTGGCATTTGGCACAAGGATAGGGAGTTTTGGGGAACTCCCTTCTGGCAGCGCAGGGATTCTCTGTAAAGGAATTTACAAACCTGAAAACTAGATTGATAAAAGAGGTTTATTATAGGGATTGAGAAGTAAAGGTTAGAAATCCTGACAGAGAGGCATAAGGTCTCGTTAGGGAAATAGGTGAGGGTAAAGAGAGGGTAGCACTGGAAGAGAATTCCTTGGCATAGCATGTCATACCCTAGTATGCATAGCATGGCATGTTTGGAACCTCTGCAAAGAGAGGATTTTAGATTGGCTCTTTTATAATAGGAGCTTTGGCAACAAGCTGAAGGGGACTAGTGAGTGTAGTCCCAAGTTGGCTCCTCTACAAGCTGGGTTTCAGCTTGATCTGGAATTTGAGTAGAATTGAGTTTCTTTAATTGAATAGGGTTGGAATTCGAACCAACTCCACCTAGATAACAGAATGAAGCTGTTTGTCTTGTTTCCCCAGGGCAGGGTCCCTCACTGAGGCAGAGTTGAAGGAGATCCTTCAAGGAGTTTTAGAGTTTCCGGATCCCTTCTTCACTACTCCCAAGGAACTCTAATGGAAATCTAATGGAAAAAGATAATACAACAAAAAGCTAAATGAGGCAGGAACATGATTAAGTCCTGAGGGTTCATGTTTACTTCTTCATGACACCATTTTGGAATTTTCTTGACTGAGGTAGTGCAGTGGATTTCTATTTCTTTCTCCATTTCATTTTACAAATGAAGATACTGAGACAAATGGTATCAAATGATTTGCTTAGGATCACACAGCTAGTATGTGAGGTTGGATTTGAACTCAGGTCCTCCAGGTCCAGTATTTACTCCACTGAGCTACCCAACAGTCTTCTACATTACACTATCCTTTTTTAAAAATGTGTTTCAAGTTTCACGCAGAAAAAAAAAAAATGATTATTTTCTCTTCTTCCATCTTACCAGCTATCATTCTTTGATGGAACATAAAGAATTATCTGTAGAATTGAATTACACACACACACACACACACACACCACACATCACACACACGTAGACTACTCCCCAAGAGTAAAGTTTAGATGAGGGATACTGAAAGAAGAAGGATAAAAAAAGTGTGTGTATTTCTCTGTGTGTGTGTGTGTGTGTACACACACAAGAAGTGGTTCTCCACTGGTCATTATGTGAGTAATTAACATAAATTTAGGAAAACAAAGGTTTTTATTTTTTTAAATTAAAACATCTCTGATTTGCCATTCTTTTATAGCTATATTCTGGCAATCTGACATTTTTAGGCATACCCTAACATAGAACAAAAATCATACTGAAAATACCCTAGGCAGCTAATTAGTCAACTCAACTGCAGCCTGCCTGTTTTCTAAGATTGCCAGTTTCTTAGACCATGAGTGAATTTGTACTTAGAGTACCAATTTCTCTCATAATTCTTCTCAATTCTGAATTGTAAACCTTTTAGGTCCTGGTTCCTTATAGTTAGGTCCAGTTAGGTTTCCTTAAACTTCAAAATGGCAACAGATATATGAGGAATAGATGTAAATAGAATTAACTTGCCAAACACTTGCACTCAGAATAAGTAATTGAATGGCTAATTATAAATCATAATATAAACACCAAATGAACTGCTTAGGAAAAAGAATTTTCTAATCAAATGATTTTTTTTAAATTAAAATGAGGGGTTTGGGTATTTCCCCCCCTAAAATAGTACTATTTTTTGTAGTTATCAATAATTCAAAGCCCCTCCCTTCCGGCAAAATTTACTCTGTTGATATTCAGAAGACCTATTCAAAGGCTATTCTTCTTTCTAGTTTTGAACCAAATTAAACATAATTTTCAAATTGTGCTTTTTAAAGGGACATAATAGGAGAAGCCTAATATTATCTCAACTATTATAGCTATAGCTTAACCAAGAAGGAAGGAAGGGGGAGGGAGGGAGGGGAGGAAAGCAGGAAGGGAGGGAAGAAGAGAAGGAAATTGCAAATGTAACTAATAAGTTAAATAGTGAAAACTAATTTCCAGTTCTCTTTGTAGCTACAATAATGCATAAAATATTGGGATTGATTGGAGCATAAATTGTGTTTGAACTAATGATTGACTGTAGATTGAACTTTTAATGTCCAAATGGGTTTTAATTCAACTCTTTAAAGAAAATCTTATAAAACATTATGAAACTAATCTGACTTTTAAAATGGTAGATTTTTTTTGATGCTTAAAAATGGTGGGTTGTTGATTTTTTTCTTTGAAAAAACATCATTGTATGAGTAGTAAATTTGTATTTGTTCCTAAGTTAGAGTTCTTGCTGAGGGAATTAGCTGAGAAATGCTTAGGATGTAAACTTTATCATTTTATTTAAATTCTCCTTCATTTGAGTTCTACTGATACAAGTCAAAATTTGTTTGTAATTAAGGTCATTGCTTTAAAAGATAAATGGAAAATTATTCTATTATGATGGGGAAAAAAGGATAGTTATAGAGTTTTGTGCAACTGATATTCATAGAGAAGCACCCACACAACTGTAATCTCTTTTAACTTCTCCTACATGACAAAGTAGAAAGAGAAATTCTGCTGGAAAAATATTACATTCTTTCCCATTCCCTATAGACTTTCCAGGATAGCTGAGAGAGGGAGAACTTGTTATACCCTGAAGATGTCAGAAAATAGAGAACCAAGTAAAATGACAAAGATAAATCCACTGGGATTTTCCATGTTGAATTAATTGATGAGAGAAAAAATATGACTTTTCTCCTTAAAAGAAAAAGAAAAGCTCACTTATTCTATAAGAAGAATCATAACGGTTAAGTATTACTAAGAATGGTACCAAATTGTACCAGAGTTTTATCCCTTATAATCTTACCTTTTCTGTAAACATATAGCATAAACTTAATATTTGTGCCTTGTTATCTCTGATATAGTCTCCATTTCAGAGCTGCTCTACCTTCGTTCTTTCATTATTATCACTTTTCTTCCCAAAATGCTTACTGCTTGCTACTCTGTTGTTGTAAAAGATTTCCACTTCCCTTTTTCTTTGTTCCAATTTTCTTTTCTTGTGGTTTCTTGCTATTTATCACTTCTCCCATTCTTTTCAACTTTTGAAGAAAAGATTGACCTTTTAAAAATCAGAGTAGTCTCTTCTTTTCATAAAGTAAATTAATACCTCACTGAAAGCAGTCTTTGTTCTTTGGGGACCTGTGTATTGGTTTCTAGGTGAGCAGAGGAAGCTTTCCTTCAACAAAAAAGGTATTTTTTGTTTTATTTCTTCCTGCTTGTTTTTGGTTCTGTAGATATGCTGGGAGTTTGAGGACTCTGATAGTCAAATTCTAGTATTAGAGGTAATATGATTCTTGTCAAACAAAAATGTTGGTTTTAAATGATGTTTTTGTAAGTGAATCTATCTATATGCAAAAAAAAATCATCAGTGATTCTATCTTTTTTTAGGTAGATTGTATGACCTATGGGAATAGACTTTAGCAAAAATTAAGCCTCTCTAAAGCTAACCAGCTATTTGTGACTGAATTTTTTAACTTTTTTTTTTTATTTATATTCATACATTGATAGAGGTAGTTCCTCCAGAAATGGACCATAACTTTTCCACTTAAAATCATATGCAATTCTTGCTGATATTCCATCTATGGAGAATTGACCCAAGATGCTTCAGAATTTCTTTTTGCCTTTTTTAATATTTACAAGGCACCAACATACTACTCAAGATAACTTTTTTTCTGCTCCTTATTTATTCTCTTATATTCCCCTGTTCTAAACATGTCAACTTAAAATCTTTTTCTGATCATTTCATCCATGATGTTTTTTTTCCCTAGCTACTTCTCTTATGCAAATTTGACCCTAGTAAAAATTGAAATATAGATGTTTCCATCACACGTCTTTACATTACTCTTTGGTAATTTAAAATTTTAATTCTTTTGAGATCATGGTGTTCTGTGTTTCACAGACATGTGATGATATCATTAGCAGAATATGCTCAAAGGATGGACTTTTGCAGCAACAAGTACTTTCGAATCATTAAAAATCACACTGTACAATTTTCCAAATAAGATTCACCTCAATCTCCTCTATAAACAATGGAGGGCCTACTGAATTTCTAGGGCATGGCTCTATGGTGTGATAGAGAGTATCTTGAGATTTGTTGAATCTTGTAATGACTAAGACACTTTTAGTGAAAAATATAGAAATAAATGATACTACCCAAAGGATTTTAAAACAAAACAAAACAACAACAACAACAACAAAATGTTGCTAAGGATTTTGAAGTCTTTGGCCAAAAAAAAAAAAAAAAATAAAATTAAAGACATTAAGGACCCAGGTGGTGTTTTTGATCACTATTGCCAATTGAAGGTAGAGGATTCAGAAGAAAGGCAGATTTGCAAAATGAACAGATGGCTAAGAAGATGGTGTCTGAGAATGGGATTTGGATGTCTGTACTATAGCTTAAAATATAGTTAATAATATGGGTTCTTGGCCAGAGCTGGAATGTACCTAACAAGGGCCAGTAAAACAAACACATGTGCATGCGCACGCACACACATGCGCACACACACACACACACACACACACACCTCTGGAGATTCATAAATCTCCTCAAGAAGGAAGGGACAGGGAGTAAACTTCAAAACTCTATAGCAAAGCAAAAAAAAGAATAGCAGACTAGAGCCACAGTATTTCAAGGAAGACAAATTCTAAGAAGAAAAATAATAGTGAAGCTTAAGAAATATAAATTTACTACATATAAGCAACATATCAGATAAACTAAGATCCCATTACTAGGAAGTGAATTGACATTTCAGTTTAGACTTTTCATAGTTATTACAAACTTAATATGTTTAAAATTTGATTTTCCTAAATCTTTCCCTAAAAAATCACATCTCTTTCAAATTTACAGGTTGAAGTTCATAGGTACCTGGAATAAGAGTGGCACTGGATTAGAAACTTTGGTATCATCCTCCTGATTTTCACTCATCCACAATAACCAATCTAAATCTTGTCATTTCTACCTTCATGCCACCTCTCAAATATATGTTCCCTTTTCTCCATTCAAACAATTACCATGCTAGTGTAGGTCTTTTTCACATTTCACCTAGTCTATTAAGATAATCTTATAAATAGTTTCTATATGTATTGTATATGCTTATATATATTTGTCATCCAAATTCCCTGAAAGAAGTGACAAGTTTTGCTTTCTCTTTGTTTTGTCTACTTTCTTGCTTTTTCTATTTAATAAATGCTTGATTGACTAGGGCCCTGAACAATTTGATTATAATCTACCTTCCCAAGCTCATCTCACATTGCTTCTGTTTTATATATTCTAAACTTTAGCCAGAATGGACAACTCCAAATTCTTCATACTCAAAACTCCATGTTTTTCTACTCTGTAGAGACTTTAACTGTACCCTCATGCTTCCTTGGAGTCTTCTGCTCATTTCTAATTTCAAGTATTTTCTTTATCCTTCTTCAAGGCCCAACTTGGTGCCACCTCCATTGTTAAGCCTTTACCTCCTCATCCCCTTTTAGTCCTGAGTACTCTTCCCATCCTCATGTTTCTATAGTCATTTCTGTGCATGCTATTCCTAGTGCTAGAATGTAAATTTCTTCAAAGGAAAGACTTCATTTCCATTATCATTTTTGGTTCCCGTTGCCCAGCACAGTGTTTTGAACATATGTTTTTATGGAGCTGAATTTGTGTTGAATTAAAATATGGAACTGAATTTATTGAAATTAGGCAAGTGATTTCTCTATAATAAAATTGCTGACAGCAAAAGAGAGGGAAGTTAGACATTATCTGATAAGGTCCCTTGTTTTATTTAGGGAGACCAGATTTCAAAGAGCTTGGGCTGCATAAGTAGGCTGCAATGTCTTGATCTATAGTATAAGTGAAGACACAAAAGAATAGAAAGTTACTAAGAATTAATAGAAGAATTACTAGAAGTAATACAGAAATTATACTAATGTGAGTGAGAAAAATAGAAAGCTGTTTATGGCCTGTGTGGCCATACATAGAAGTTATTAACTCAGATTTTTAAGACCTATACACATAAAGATGGAAACAGAGAAAAGTATTTGAATATGAAAATAAAGGAATAGTAGTTTCTAAGAATATGGTCTGGGCAGCTAAGTGGTACAGTAGATATAGTGTCAGGCTTAAAGTCAGGACCCCTAAGTCCAAATCCAGCCTCAGACACTTCTAGTTATGTAACCCTGGATAAGTCACTTCACCCTATTTACTTGAGTTTTCTCATCTGTAAAATGAGTTGGAGAAGGAAATGGTAAACTACTCCAAACAAAAACAACAGCCAAATAGGATTAATAAGAGTCAGGCATGCCTGAAAATTATTGAACAATAAACATGATTAGGAATGGTAGTGTAGAATGAGCTGAAGACAAGAATAAATACTTTGGGGAACAGAAAAAAAAAACAACACAACAGTGTGATCCTAGGCAAGTCATTTAGGCTCTGCTTGCTTCAATTTCCTCAGCAGTAAAATAGAGATAAGGAGAGCACCTCCCTTTTTTAAATAGGCAGAGGTGCCACAAGACTAAAGAAAGGCAGTCATGTGATTCTTAAAGAGGAAGAAGGTAGAGTTTGCAGTCTACACATCATTGGCTCAACTGGAATTCCTGGCAGAATTTTAAAACATACATTAAAGAATTAACTTGAGATATTTAGAAAGGGAAGCAATTAACACTAAAGGAAAGTATGGCTTTATCAAGAACAAGTCATGTCAGAATAAGCTCATTTTCATTTTTGGCATGATAATTGGATGGGTAGATTGGGAGAATGCTAAAATACCATATACATGGACTTCAACAAGTATTTTACAAATATTTTTCTAGACAAGACAAAAGACAGTTTATATGCTGTGTACAATTAAGTAGATCAGAAAGAATTAAAGAACTGGATCTCCTCCCCTCCCCCAGCTGCCTACCCCAAATAGTTATCAATGGGTCTATGCAACTTTGAGAGCAGTCTTAGTATGGTG
This sequence comes from Sarcophilus harrisii, assembly GCF_902635505.1. Lineage (NCBI taxonomy): Eukaryota > Metazoa > Chordata > Mammalia > Dasyuromorphia > Dasyuridae > Sarcophilus > Sarcophilus harrisii. Next base: position 172,216,157 of record NC_045426.1, on the reverse strand, counting down.
CCCAAAGAATTTGTCCTTGGCCCTGAACTGTTAGCCATTTTTATCAGTCTTAGATAAAGACATAAAAACATGATTGCCAAATTTTTAGATGATATTAAGGTAAGAGGAAAAAAATAGTTCATTCAATAAAAGGGTGCAAATACAAAGTGATCTTGGTGGGTTAGAATAATGACTCTCAAAATACAATGAAATTTAATGAGTAAATGTAAAATTTTGTACGTGGATTTGAAAAATCAGTTTCACAAGTACAAAATGATTGCACCTAGCTGAAGAATAGTTTATATTAAAAAGTTCTGGGTGACTTTTGAAATGCAAATCCAGTATAAGATAAATGTATGTAATAGTAGTTATAAAATCTAATGTTATTGTGGGCTACATAAGGGAAACTCTTTACCTCAAGGCTAAATCTATTTCTCTTCAACTTCCACTTATGGCTCTTAAGTCTGACTCTGGATCAAGTGGAATATGTCTAATCCGGTCTCTACATTCAAACTTTCAAATATTTGAAGACAGTTATTCCCTCTCCCCCTCACCCCCCCAAAAAAAATCTTTTCTTCTCCATGCCAGACTTCCCCTATTCTTTCAATTGGTTCCTCTAAAATATAGTCTCTTGTCTTCTCACAATTCTGGTTGCCTTCTTCTGGGTATGATTCAGCTTGTTAATGTCCTTCCTTAAAGGTAGTAAAAATCACAGAACAGAATACTTCTAGCAATGGCCTAACAAGGTCACATTTTCTTCACATTCTAATCTTTCAAATACTTATATTTCCTCCTTCCCCCCCAATTTTTTTCTTCTTCATACCAAACTCCATTCTTTCAATTGGTTCTTGTAAGATAAAATCTCTGGTCCTCTTACAATACTGATTGCATTCTAGATATGATCCAAGCCTTCCTCAAAGGTATGAACCAATAAACAGAATAATTCAGGATTCTTATGCTCCGAATCCAAATTTATTATTTATTTGTTTTTTATTTATTTATTTTTATTTTTACTACAGCATACTTGCCAAAGTTTCTTAAAATATAGGTCCCAGAGCTATAAATAGTGTATACTGGATAGGATGTAATTAGAGAATACTATTATAGTACTCCTTTGACCTGGACATTATATTTCTATTAATGTAGCCAGAGATTTATTAGTACTTTTTTTTTTCAAACAACTATGACATTTTTAGTTTATATTGTGCCCAACTTAAAACAATCAATAGACTTAAATATAAACTTAAATGCAAAATATTTATTCTTATTCAGTTTCATCTGAAGTGTTGTGCTAGAAACATTACTAGACATAGAAGCAGAAGATCTGAGTTAGAGTCCAAAATATGATGGAAAACTATATGACTATAGGTTGTATCCCCAGTGCTTAGCATAGTGCCTAATATTTTGTTCAGTTGTTTCAGCCATGTCCAACTCTTTGTGGCTCCATTTAGCGCTTTCTTGTCAAAGATACTGAAGTGGTTTGCCACTGTTTGTTGAAGTGTCCCCTTTTCTACGAGTATAATAATACTATGGAAGAAGAAAGGGGGGTTAATTGGACATATTTTGCTAGTGGTTTTTGTTCTCACTTAACCTAATTCTTAGTGAGCCTTACTTTCCTTTAGATAAGTCTTCGCAAACCATCTGTTTAATTAACTCTTCCATATTTCTGCCAGAATATTGTAGTCTCCAAAATCTACCCTTTTTGCAATCTTAAAAATCACAGAATGTTTTGTCTCATTTCCTTTAATGAATAAGATTAACTATAGGAACAAATCATAGGTTCTTAATCCAATCTTAACTAATAACATTAACAATTAAAAGGATGTTGTCCATTTTAAACCCTTGTTATTCAACAAATGTTTATTAAATAACAATGCATACAAATTTATTTTATGCTTTACCTCCACTTTTAAAGCATGATTCAAGTTTATTATAGGATTAGGATTTTTTTCTCACTTTAGCAACTACTATTTATCCATAAAAGATAAGAATTAAGAATCAAACAAGTCAACTAGTTTGGATTAATTGCAGTAGCCCTGCTTCTAGGTTTCCCTACTCAAATCCATTTCCTACATAGTTGAACTATATTCCTAAAGCCCAGGTCTGATTGTGCTTGTCCACTGCTCAAAATGGTTTAATGGTACCCTATTGCCTTGAGGGTTTTGCATTAATCTTCCTCATTCATTGTTCTGTTCCTAGCATACTGGCCTACTTTGCTTTATCCATTATAGCCTTCCTTATACAGCTCCTGCCTCCATATCTTCATATAGTCTGTCCTTCATGCTTCATTCCCTCTTCACTTCTGCCTCTTGGAATCTATCAACACTCTTTAAGACTGAGCTCAGATGCTAATTCTTATGCAAGATCAATCCCTTTGTATATAATTTATATTTACTATATATGTGTATATGCTGAAATTTCCCATACTGCTAGGGCACAGGATATAATAGTAGCAGGTTGGGGCAGAGAACTTTTCCTTTTCTACCTTGGATCTCTCCAATGCATATATTACATAGTACCTTATGCATATTAAGCACTTATAAAATGTTTGTGTAATTGCTTAATTAAATTAAACTTTAATGATTTTAAATTTAGGTTATTTTGGATTCTTTTGAAGAAATCAAATATAGAACTATTTATCTGCTCTTTAAATTAATCAGGAACCCAAAGTTGTTTATGAAATTTAAAAAATAATTCAGTTTTTTATTGTTTGTTCTGTGATATGGCATGTCAAGGAAGAGACATGACAAAGGTGGTTGGGTAATGGAAGAAAGCTGGTAAGATAGATAAAGATATAGAGAAAAAAAAGACTCAAAAAAAGTCAGAGGGTTGTGTATGTATAGTTACAGAAAAATGAACTCAGATATATGCAGAAAAGGCTACAGAGAGACCAAGAGCCCTAAATACATTCAGAAGTAGAGAGATAGGAGATGGAGAAATATGTAAATGTTTAACTTCATTGATAGATCACTTTTATTGTACAAAACTTAGAATCCTCTAGGTTTAAGAATTCAGCAAACATTGTAAGAATTCTTATGGTTTTGATTTAAATTCATTTTTCCAAACTGGAGATACAGATCTTCATCAAGTTCCATCTTTGTCTCATTTTCACAACCACAACTCCTTTGCCTACAATGATAGGAATCCCGTTTCTTTTCTTTTTTTTTGGAGAAAAATACTACCTATAATATATTAATTAAATGTCCTATCTTTTTGATCTTTTAAAATATTACCACCAAAATGCCAATATTTTGTTATATAAGTAGTTGACTGAAAATACAGATAGAATTAAACTAGAGTTCACAACTATATGCTAAATATATTTCCAATGCTAAAGATGTACAAACCTGATTTTTTTTTCCAATCTAGATAATATTCTTAAAAACTTTCCATGGATTTAAAATATGAACCCATATTCTGGTATAATTTTAAATAATTTGTATTCCTTTTGGCAAAGAAAATAATTCTACCCAATTGAGTTGTTTTAAAAATCCAGGTTTTCATGTATTCTTTTGTAAGCAAAATTATAAGCAATCTGAGGAAAAAAAAATTTTAAATAGAATATTGTCACTATCTTTGTGAAGCTTATGATGGAAAAAATATAAACCTGTTTAATGATTCAATAATTCAAAGCAAATATATGCCAATTAAATTAATCCTATACTAAAGACCAAACAGATTTCATCAGTACTTTTTATATTCAGGTTTGATTAGTAGAAATGTATTCAAGCAAAATTATAAATATAGAAATAGAGCTCCATAATGGGAATTCAACCTTAAATCCAAATTCCACATGTGTTGCATTAAAAAATTCCCTATGGTGCAACACAAATAAAATTAATATTTATTGATAGTTTTTAATGTCCCAAAATTATTTATTGTCCTTTCTATGGTTTGAATAGTTATCAAAGCCTAAAAGCAGCATATCATGAATTAAAAACTCATGACAATACAGACATTAGCTGACTTGCAAGACTTGTGAAACTCTTCCTAGAACTTTCTTATAAGGGTTTCTTGAATTACTTACCTTGTGTTATTGTGTATTGCAATTATCTATGCATTATTTTTGTTCTATGCTAGACTGTGAGAACCCTGTGAGGAGTAGCTCTCTATTTGATAAACTTCCTATATTTCTCTGAACTTAACACAGTGTTCTGAATACACGAATTTTCACAAATCAACTGATAGGTTTAACTAATGTAAGCTTGGGAGGGAAGTAAGGAAAACTTTAGAAAACCTAAATAAGTTTTCTCCCACAGAAACAGAAAAAAAAGATATAATTATATTTTTTAAATATTAGAAACATTATCATCGTGGATAAGCACAAAATTTAGTACTCCTTTCTACTTAAATCCTATGTCCCCAGACTAACTTTGATTTTGTTTGATAATTTTAGAGCAGCTCTCATTTGGACAGTATATTCTTATATATGTCAATTTCCCCATACTATAAATTATCCCTTTTCAGAATTACACTTATCATTTTGAAAACTTAAAAATTTCTGATTCAGGTCCATGCCATCTCTTCATTGAATTATTTTTAAAAGTCTCAAGTGATCACTCTTCTAATCTCTTATCTTCAGACAGTTAATAAAATAAACTCCCTAAACTCAATAGTCTATTTCTAACTTGATTTTTTGGGCCTTCTTTTACACTATTTATCTTCATATTCTCTATATTCCAGCCATATAGAACTTGCAGTAACACCCCATTCTTTTTCTGTGGTTTTCTATTCTTGCCAAATCAAGTAGTCCATTTTCTATCCTTTGTAGGAAAAAAAACAAATAAACAACTCCATTGTCATCTGTGTCTATAGAGATCCTCTTCTTTCAAGGCTTACTTCACTTCAGCTTTTCCATAAAATGTTTCCTGAAACATCTTTCAGTTAAAGATGGTTGCTCCTCTTCAATTTTTCTGCAAGAACTTTGTGTGACTTCTTTTTCATTCTTCTCTTCACCTTTTATGTTGTCACACTTCATTATGTACACATTGTTTCCCTCAATTACAATGGATTTTCCTTCTCCGTTTCCCTTACAAAAATAACAAAATTATTTTTGTAAGAGGGAAATCAAAATAGACAGAATTGAAATCATATTAAAATATCTTTTCTTCCACAGTTGAGTATGTCTACTCATACATCATTCATTCATTTATTCAGCAAGTATTTTTTAAACATCTTCTAAATGTCAGGAGACATTTTTAAAGATGTGCCCAGAAATTAAAGCATTAAATACCACACTTGGTCATAACCATATTTAAAATATTCTGAAAAGCTCATTGGAAACTGATACAGGCAGAAATTTTTGAAATACTACAAACTCCAAGTTATGCAATGCCTCTAATCATTAATATCAGAGAATGTAGTGTAGCAAAAGAGGATATTGATTCTTTACAATTGAGTAGGGATCTGAAAGGAAATACTTAATTTTCCAGAGGGTAAAATTATTTAAATTATTATTTTCCATCATTAAAAACAAATATCAATTAGAAGATATAGAATACTTTTAAAGAATGTATCTTAATATCTTGAATCAGCAGACTATCTTTGAAACATTTAAAGTTAAGCTGATCAAATAATTTAGTGTAGTCTCAAAAAGATTAAAAATAACTGTAAGACCAGCTAATTTCAATTATCTAAATATTCTTATATTACTATTACATGCCTATAATTGAAAAAGAGTGGCCTGACACCTAAAAATACTAATTTTAAGTTCTTTTTTAATATTAGATCTTTTTTCTAAATGTACTTTGTTATAATTTATTAATTATATCACACTTTCTCCTATTTTTGTGTTTTCCCATTAACTCACTCCTTGACCTGTGTTTTTATGGGTGTAGGTAGGGACTTCCCAGAGTAGAAGAATCTTCATGACTCTTTGTGTGTGTGTGTGTGTGTGTGTGTGTGTGTGTGTGTGTGTGTGTGTACGTACTGGGAAAATGGAGATATTCCACAGAGAGAAAATACTAGCAAAGAGATTAGGCAACTTGTCCAAGATTATGTTGTTGGTCACCATACTGAACCCTAAGATCTCTCATTTTTCAGATGAAGAAACTGAAGTTCAGGAAGATTAAATAACTTGCCCCAGGGCCACCCACTGGTATTAAGAGCAGGTATTGGGAGCTTAGTCCGCTTACTCCCTTTTATGCTGCACTATTTTGGACATATTATATTTTGGCAAATGTATAATTATAAACATAAAACAATATGAAATAATAGCAATTTATCTTACAAATAAACTTAATTTTTTTTCCATTTAAGACCAATTTATTTTTTAATTCTTGTTTCTCAGAAATCTTTTTTCCCTATATGATTTTTGGTTTAAAAAAAAAAAATGTAAACCGGAATTCAGTTTGCTAAGGGGTAGTTTTTGGCAAGGTTATGAATTTGGCTAGGCACACTCATAGCTAAATAACATTTCAGATAGCACTGTTTAAATTTGGGGCTACCTTAAGATAATATTAAAATTCAACGGCCTTTATACTCAATGATGATTGCATTTTCTGTGGAACATATGTAAAATTTTAAGTATTCATATTAGTATACAGTAAGGAATATATACATACAACATTCTACACATATGCTCAAATGTCATGGCATTATTATAATAATTTGCTGTATGGATGAATATGCTATTATTATAAAAATGATCATACATACCTACCATAATTACTCACTTTAACGTTTTAGGTTTTCTTTTTTTCCACCAGAAGTAATAAATTAACATTAATTCATCTTTGGTTTATTTCCTGATCCCTTTTGTAACCAATTTCAGTACTTGCATGATGACTGGTGCCAGTTAGGGATGAAATCTATAGTTAGAACACTGATTATTGGCCCCCCAAAATAAAACAAAATTCATGACATGGTCTTTTTTTTTTTTTTTTTTTTTAGCAGTTTTTCAATCTGTTTTACAGAATACTTTTGTATTTTGCAAGTAAAATTGGATTTCAATGGAATCACTCATTTTTAAAAATCTTTTAAATAGAAAATAGTCTTCTTAAATCTAGTTTTTGTCTACATCATTCTCCAAATCATATTATCCTGCTCAAACTTAGGGCAGTGCATTGTTCCTAAGTAGAGTTGAGGAGTCCACCAGAAAGTAACATAAATAATGATTCTCATAGGTAGAAAATTTTATCTTTACCATTACTTGTACGTCATGATGACAGCTCAAATTCAGTGTAGCCCAAATTGAACTCATCAGTAACTCCCCCCAAATCTTTTCTCTCTCCAAATTATCCTATTTCTGTTGCTGGTGCCACAATCCCTTTAGTCACTCAGGCTAAAAACTTCAATCATCATTGATTCTTCTCTCTTCTCATGCCATCCTACCAGATGCCAAGTTCTATCAATTCTACCTCCAACGTCTTTTACCCATGCTCTTCTCTCTCTGCTTAAATAGTGATTTCCTACTTCAAGTCTCTTCATCTCTCACTTGGACTATTGTGATAACCTCTTTACTGATCTCCCTATCAACCAGGCTTTTCCCCTCTACAATCAGTGCAGACAAGCATTTATTCAGTGCCCCACCAGGCACTAGGCAGAGTGCTAAAGAAGAAATTACAAAAGTGAGGGGCACCCCCTACTCCCAAAGATCTTAAATTATAAATTCACATACTATACCAAATAAAACATTTAAATACAGTCTATAGTGAAACTAAAAGTAAAGATATTAGTAAAAAGAACTTAACATAGTATGTAGAAATTAATTTCTGCCATCTTTTGTTCTAATCAGTATATACATTATGTGCAAAAAGTCAAATTGCCAGAATTCTGAAACTATGATAAAGAAACAATCAAATAGTTGTTTAAAAGTGGAAACTGTGTTCTATTTAAAGACAGATTTTCATAGTTTTTTGTAATAGATACCTTGTATTTTTCAGTTTTTCAGGGGTCTTATTGCTGCATATATTTTAAGGACCAATATTACATTAAAATTCATTTACAAATTTTTCTATTATAATCTCTGAGATTTCATGACTAAAACTAATTTCTTTCATATTTAAGGTTATTAGTCTTGTTTAAGTTCTGGACACTAGTCCCATGTCTAATTTTGTGTAGGGACTGGGGAGAAGGTAGGAGAAAGAAGAGTGAATGGGACTGAAATGCATTTTAAATTCCATTTAACAGTATTGTAGCTTTCCTGACTTTACTTTAGGATGCTTTTTTTAACCCCTACATCTGTTGTAATGTGATATTTCTTCATTCATACTCCCTATTTTAATGAAATAGAACTTTACAAACTCTTGTTAAAAGAATAACTAAAATTCATTCCTACCAAGCATTCTGATATTAAGGGCCAGACCAAGGGTATCTGGAGAAAGTAGAGGCAACCTTTATGCCACTCTGGCAATAATAATTATACACCTTTATATATTGCCTCAGGGCTGAACAGGCATATTTCTCAATGAATCTTGCAGCCTCCAAGATGAAGGTAAAATGTTCTGTTACCAAGTCACCCTCAATTTAGGCTTCACACAGCTTCCAACACAAACAAGATACAGATAGTAGGAACACATCAGTAACTTGGTCAAAAACTTTCTATGACTTTTAATTGTTGATATGCTGAAACACAAAATTTTCAACCTAGCATTCAAGGCCATACATTAATCTATTTTTCCAATCGTATTCCATATTACTCTCTTTTGTGTACTGTGTTTCAGCCAAGCCCAATTATCTGTTCCCTGAGCTCAATGTATTACCCCCTTGCCTTCATACATTTATGCAAGCTGTCACTTTGTACCTATAATGTACATAGCCTACATTTCAATCTTTAAGAGTACTTCTCTTTTTCCTGGGCTCAGGTCAAGTGCCATGTCATTTATTAAGTTCTCCCTTTTATCTACCATTCCCTAAAAAAAATCTCCCAAATTGAAAGAGTTCTCTTTTTCTGCTCAAATTTTCTTGAGGTACTTTATATCTCTTCTTTGCCTCTTCCATATCCTATCTTTTTCTTTGCTTATTTGGACATGTTTCATATGTTTACTTCCTGAAATAGAATGTAAACTTGATGGCAGGGACAAGGTTCTATTTTATATCCTTGCATTCCCAGTATCTAACAGTATTTTATGCATAGAAAATAGAGATCAAACCAGTGTTTTTATTGGAATCCCTAAACATCCCTAACATCCCTAAACAAGCAATTCTTTCTACCTATACTAGTCAACAGTTTCTCTGCAACTTCAGTCTTAGAGAATTGCCTAAAGTAGCATATGTGATTTAGCCAGCAGCACAAAGCTCACACCCAAGTCTTTCTAGCTTTGAAGTCAATTTTTAACGTCTTAAAGTCAATTTCTAACTTAAATAATAGTCTTGTAGATAGAAATAGTTAATAAAAACATAGTGAATTCATTGAAAAGTTAAAACAAACCATAAAAGAATTTTATTACAGTTCCCAGAATTTTCTTTTTTAATCTCACTACCTTGACAATTAAATCTTATTGCTACTACAAGTTTCTTTTTTATTCCTCAACTTTTACTTGAATGGACGATTGACAAAATAGTTTATTGCTATATTCTCCTATATGTGTGTTTATGTGTACGTACCTATTTGATTCAGGCTCTGTGATTTTTTAAAAGTATGAAAAAATTGTTTTGTAATTTCCAAAAGTTTGAAACTTCTTGTTCAATCATTTGACCTATACAGTCCCAGACTAAATTACTAACTGAATTATAAAGTGCCTTTGGAATGAGGACATGGAAGTCCTCATTGCTGGCCCTAATTATCCCTTTATACATTAATCTTTGGTTTTGTGCCTTCATTGTAATGACAGAGGCTTTTGTTTTCCATTTATTCTTTTCAGAGTGCTGCAGCAGCTCCCAGTCCAGTGCTAGGAAACATTCCCCCAGGAGATGGCATGCCAGTAGGTCCTGTACCACCAGGGTTCTTTCAGGTACACAAACTAACTGTGACTGCAGGAATGTGAAGGGGGAGAAGTTCTTAGAGGATTTTGTTTGAGGCTATGCAGGAAAATAAGTCAATTTTAAATCTTACGGTGAACGTAATGTTATATGCCAGTTCTTGGTTATTCATGAATCCTTATCCAGTTTATAAATTATCTTTCCTCATGTCTTCTTCACCAGTTGCTTGTCTTTTGACCATCTTGCCCCCTGCTTGAGAAGAAAGGGAAATAAGGGCCACAATTTTGATATTATTATTTGGTAAGGGTTTTTTGTTGGGATAGGTTGGTAAAGCTAGGTTTTGGGATAATATTGAATTTTATCTATCCATACTCTTCCTTTCTCCCAAAGGCAGAGAAAATCCAAATTTATAAATTTTAGCCAAGTTACGATTTGTCCTACTGTACATTTCAGGAGGAGCTATTTAGGCCACATCTTTGACAAAGGACTGTGTCTTGTCAACTAGAATGTTAAAAGAACTATAAGTTAACATTTTAAAATATACATTTTATGTCAATATTTTTAAATGGTTGCAATGTTATTAATTACCACAATAATTGCTTGCATTTGTGTAATTGTGGCACCTTAGGATTTTTTAGTTTTATAGAATGCATTCCTTATCTCTGCTCACTTTCTCATCTAAATTCTATCCTCAACCTTATATACACATGCTAGCTAGTATGTAATTATTTTCCAAATAAAATCAATTTTGTGATCTTTGAAAAAATTGGAGAATCTTTGTATGTTACCAAAGATGGATTATTATTAAGCACTATTTTAGCAAAGTTAATAAAGTACGTTACATATGAGTTACAGTGAGTTACATTGGGAGCATGAAAAAGTTTGGCTATTATTTTAGTGCTTTATATTTTCAAAATCTTTAATAATTACTCTTTAGATGATCCATACTAACATCATTGGTGAATAAATCAGTGCCTTAATAAATTTGAAATTATTGAAATAGAAGCAATTTCCTGTTACTCTTTTGTTTGGAAGAGTAATTCCTTTGATGTAATTAATTCCCTCTGAGGAAATTTCTTCTAATCTAGGCAAAATAGCTACTGTTCTGCTACTTGGAATTTTAAGAGAGTTGCCTGGCTTCATATAGAGCTTAAGTGACCCTTGCTCACATTTGAACCTAGATTTTTTTCACTTCACAGCTTGTCCTTTCTATTCACAACTCCAATGCTGCTTCCCAATGTATAACAATTGAATAAAAAAGCCACAATTAAAACTCAAAACTAATGATGATAATGTGCAAATAAATCTATGAAGTTATATATTCATATATGCAAATTACACATGATCCTAAGAAATACAACTAATATGTTAACGTACTTAAGTGAATTAATGGACCTTCATGTGAACCACTGTTCCCACCAATCAGTTCAGTATGCTATTTTTTGTACTGTTTATAGCAACCCAGAAACAGCAACATGTTCATGATTCTGAACAATACAGTACCTATAGTAAGGAACTTACATTATTCACTACCTGTCTTCTGTAATTCATAGTTCATTATATTTTCATTCCTTTTTATTTTTACCCTATGTTTTCAACCCCTTTCCCAGATAGTAACTATTTTAAGCCTGTTATTCTTTAAAAGGAATGACTCCTCAGAATGGACTGTTGTAAGAGGCATGCCAGAAGTCTTTATCAAATTGAGCAGGAAATGAAGATATCCCTTGCCAGGGTATGACTTGGGGAGAAGTTTACATGGTATTTCTCTCCCTCTCCATTCTGTATTTTATAACAAAAGATACATAACCATGATTTCAGTTTCTCCTCTTTCCTTTTTTAAGGTTCCTTACCTATGTAAAGACTTGGTAAGAGTAATCAATTGATACAGCATGAAATGTGCTTAAATCCTATTTCCTAAAAGTAAATAGAAGAATCAACTTTCTAAAATTTCTGCTAGTAAAACAAAGAACTTGAACTATACACCTGCCTCAGTCATTCTATTGCTTCTTGTTATAAATATGAAGGGCAACTGGAGAAGAAACTTCCCCATGGTGAAGGATATCAGTGAACATATGGAATTCTGGCAGATAATAGAAGGCAGTTGCTAATAAAAACCAATACACATGAGCTATACTTGTAGCATACATAAATATTAAGAAAGTATATTTTCAAATGTATAAATATGGAATGGCCAGTAATTAGAAAATGTCAATTCACTTAGCTAATAGAATGAAAAAAAAAAGCATGCAAAAACATAGATCATAATATTTGCTTAAATTCTTTACACATGGATTTATCTATGCAGAGGATAATAGAGTCAGTAAATTACTTTAGTTTGAGATCACACAATCTAGAAAATTCTCATTTGTGCTTAACACGAACATCTCTTAATTGTCCTTTTAGAGGATAATGAATAGATCCCTCCAAGAAGGTGCCAACTTTTACCCAAGTTGTAGCCATAGGACAGAGTAGGAAGGGATCTTAGAGATCTTTTCATTTTAATTCAGTACTCTACTTTTATTTTTATGGAATTCAAGATGAATTATTTTTATATGTAACTGAATGATATGTATTTTCTTGACATATAACAAACTTCTCTTAATTCACACTGTCTTGGGAAAATATCTGTTTGAAGAAGTGAAAATCAGAATTAAAGAATATTTTCAAAGACTTGCAAAGAAATTTTCATCGGAATATCTCATTCAGGAACAGAAAAATAGGCCAATGGAGTGTTGCTTAATGTATTCAGAAGAATGATTTGATAGTTAACATATCAAAGTGCCAACCATAGTAGTTCTAATCTTTGGTTATAATGGAATGATATTATACGTGAATGAATTTTAATAAAGTACCTAAAAAAACAATTAACTTAACTTTCCCTCTTAATCATGTTAGCATTTTATTTACATAACAAGCCACCTTTCCAAAATGTTTTAACTATAAAACTTCAGTTGACTCCCTAATATAATTTTCCCAAATTCTGAATTCACAAAGTTGTAATAAATGGGAATTTGGACCAACAAAATATAGTTGTTTTTTAAAAGACAAGGGCTTTACTTGAAAAATAGGAATATATTTAAATAATGGAACAAAAAAAAGACAAATTCCATACGTTTTAACAAGCCAATCTTGGTATATTTTCTTTAGATTAATAGCTTTATATTTGATCAAATATTAACCTTATTCATCCTAAAGGATATTAGAGTTTTATTGAAAAAGAAGTTTGCTTCTGAAGAGCTTATCATTGAAATTAGTATATCATTGAAAATTTAAAACTGCAGAAGAATTAGAAGTACAAAGGGAAATTTGTTTCATAGAATAAAAACCATTCATATAAAAATGTAGAGTCATGTGATGTAAATGTAAAAATGTAAAGAACCAGAAAGTTCTGGTTAATCCATAAATATTCTAAAGTAAAATAAACTGCCACTGATGAAAAATTTAGAGTAGTGAATCTCAGCTTTGTCAAGTGATGACCTACTCCTTTATGACAGTATCATCTCCTCCAAAATTGCCATATTTTTAAAAAATCATTTTTGAAAGTAAAATACATTGAGCTAATTGGATACATTATAGGTTATTGCAAAACAGTTTGGGAATCACTGGAGTGATTCCCACTGGTCTGGAGTAGTGTTTTTCAAGTTGGGAAGAAAAAAGTTCCAAGTTCTTTTCCATTTAACTCACTGCCGGAATGGCAAAAATATAAAAGATTCAGTACTTTGTGGCACACTGGATCGAGCCTTCCAGCCATGGGTAGAAAAACTTGTGCTTGCTTGACTTTCTACTCTCTCTGCTTATCCTTTGCCATGTGACTGAAAAAGATTGACAAATTGAAGACTCCTGCCTAAATTTTAATTGGATAATAAATCTGAATTAAAAACTGAATTGTATCATTTTGTTATTTATTAATGGCATTCATTTGAAAAGGTGGTCCCACATCCCACTGAGGAGTTTTGAGCATCCTAGTCAGTAACTATTACCCTGTTCTTTCTTCCTTTGCCCTACTGAAATAAAGTAGCTTGTTTCCAAATTGATTAGTTTTTCCTTAAGCTTTAATAGAATGGCTAAATAAAACAGAAAATGTTTTAAAAAGGAAAGCAGTTACTCTTATTTTTTTTTTAATTTGAATCTTACATAGCATATGAATGTATACATGTCTATATGTATATGATTACAGATACCTATGTGTGTATATATATATATATATATGTTTATTGCATATATGCATGTGTATTGTACACACACACACACACACACTTGTCTATACATGCATACATGAATAAATAGCCTTGTTGGGGGAGGGAAAGAAGAAAGAAGAAAGTAAAGAACAAAATACAAGGAAGCAAAGATAGATGGACAGCTCTGAATATAATGTTATTATATAGACTTTCTTGAAATGGAAATGTCTTTTTGCTTTATATTTTGAATTATTTCTTATGTTCTTCTGTGAACACAGTATTGTTTTTTCTATTCCTATTTTGTATTTAAGTTTAAAATAAAATTTAAAAACAGAAACAGAAAAATTTAGATTATTTCTAAAAGTACATTATAGATTATAGAACCCTTAAGATCATATGGAGTAATGATCACACTTACAGAGAACAAGGCTGACTTATAATTTTTATTGTAGCTTGAAATGTTTGTTAAAATTTTACCTTTCTTACTTTAACTAAACTAGGAAAAATATTTTAAGCTATATGCTTTCTTTGAATTTTTTCACAAGGTGATTTTATATTAGAGGGTGCAAATCTTGTATTCTTTGGATCTTTGTCAACTCCTTGTATCTGCATTTAAATAAAATATATTAAATCTTATTTTAGGTATGCAAGCAGATCATATCATTGTTTCTAGATAATCTATACCTCTGAAATACTCTGGAACAGGGTAGACTTCTTAGTTCATTTTTAGCATGCATTATATTTTGTTTTGTTTTTTAGCTTAATGGAATTTTTGTATTCTGGTCTTCAAATCTTTAATTTTATTAACTGAAACTATTGAAAACTGAATATATATGGACACATATGATTGTAAATGTGATACCTTGTAAAAATGTTATTGTTAATTATTATTGAATTTACCAGCATACTGTTGAACATAAAATATAGATTAAATATCAATTAAAGTATAGATAGAATATGGATTAAGTAATTTCCCAGTTACCCATAATTTCCCAATAGTAACCCATACATGAAAATGTGAATTAATAAAAAATAATGCTTAATATGGTGAAAATATGTTGCTAACATGTTTTCAAGTCATATTTTGCATACAAGCATAATGTTAAAAATGTTAAAGCTGCCTTGCCATCTAGTGGTGGCTTTTAGATAGCTCCATTTGTTCAGGGTATATTTTACTAGGGTGCTATTTTTAGCAATGCTGCACAGTAGCAAGCTGACCTAATGCTTTGGCAGGAAGAATACAAGAAAGAACAAAAAGAAATTTCCTTTCTTCTCTGTTGTTACTCCTGACTACACAAAAGCTCTATTTAAATAACCTTCAGTTAGTAGCAAAAAATAATAATGATGATGATGATATTAACCAAAGCAAAAGAAAAATTCAAAGAATAAGAATAACTTATCCTTGATTTACTGAACGAAAAAAAAAGTCAAAGAGCATGAATCAAAAATGAGAGAAAAATATTATGCTATTATTAAGGCTTAGCTAATTAAATATACCCCTTAGCAAATAGTTAAATAGTTGCTGAAAATATTTTGTTCATTTTTTGAGTTTTCCTCAACTCTGGTTATAAAGATTCCTGTTTTTAAATACTATTTGGATTTCTGAATCTAGTCACTATATTGTCAGTTGTCTGTTTTGCTGTAGCTAGTTCATCATAGTCAGTGACAGCAGCCTGTCTAGGTACTTGTCCTTCTGTGTCATCTTCATGCTCTCTACACTATTCGTGCTTTGACTGTCTCTTCTGTTTATCCTTCCTGACCATGGTTGTTTCAGAAATTAGTCACAGGAAATACTTGAAGAAGGGAGAAAAGACCTCTTTCCCCAGAGGTCTCTTTGGTCTTAGACAAAGGATTAGAAATTCCTTCTAATTTGAGATAGGAGAACACTGAAAATCTGTGTACACTGATTGATTGGTAATAATAAATACAATGAAAATTATTCATTTTAATAGCTCAGAATTAACTGAGATTTGAATTTGCAAAACTTAGCACTAAATTGCCAGGATTATTTTGAAAATAAAACTGTTTCAGTCACATTTGAAAAAAAATTAAAGGTACAAATTTCTTAAAGATGAGGACTTCAGAATTCAATATTTTGGAAAATAGAGCAAGTTGTTCCCTAGTAGAGGAGATAAAAGCAGCCTAAAAAAAAAATAAAGGTGCCTGACAGCTGCTGGCTTTGATAATGCCATCCCGCAGCTGTGGTAATGGCTTTACTAGCCTCAACTATTAGAACAAATTAAAACTGCTCAGCTTGAGTAACTAAATAAGCTTTTTTTTTTTTTTTAATGCAATTGCAAAACACCTATAGAGCTGCTGCAAGTGATGGAAATAGATCAAGAAGAAGGGAAGGGAGAAAAAGCAAATGTTGAAAATCTTTACCTGGATTTTCCATTTAGAATTTTGTTTTAGAAATTTTGCTCTCACATGTCACAATACTTATCTAGAAAAAGTTAGTCAAGTTATTTGCAAATTTTGTGTTCATTGCTATTATTATTTTTCATGGTGTTTATTCAGTCTACAGTGCCAAGATATTTGGTATGAAACATGGTCAAAACAAATTTAATTAAAATGTAAAATAAAATGTCTTACTGAAAATTCTTCATCGAATGATGTAGATATGGTTAAAGATCCTCAAAATAATGTATGTATAATATTTATTGGAAACAAATATATTAAAATATTTCTAAAATAGTCTTACATGTGAACACAGATGAAATTATTGCCATTCTTTGGGAAATCCAAAATTTGGGAAGATAATTATCATTTATTCTTCTAGTTAACAAAACTCATCAAATTTTCTTTATGTAAAGATGTCTAATACATTTATGCAACAAATAATTTTGTTTATTGGTTATATGGTCATCTCAGTGTATCCTAGAATATATATGAATTTTAAAATTTCAGATAAAAACTACTTCTTCATAGGATTTCCGTACTAACTATTTTGTTCCCAGGTCTATGTGCAGGGAATGCTAGATTTGGAGTTTAGAGACTTTCATTTCAATCCCAGTTTTTCTACTTAGCTCCTGTGGACTCTAAGCAAATTATTTAACCCATTTCTGGGCTTCAGTAAAAATGAAGGAGTTGGACTAAGTAATCTTAGAGGTTGCTTTCTAGTGCTTATATTCTTTGATTCTATGATGCATTACATCACACATGTGCAAATCATCTCATCTCTTGAAGTCTTAGTTTTCCTCTCTACAAAGTATTGGATTAGATGATCAGTAAGCTGTGATTTCCTATAATTATGTCAATCATTCACATCCCTGCAGAGGGGAAAGAAAACAATCCAGCCTGGGTGGGCATATCTTCACTTTTCCTGACAGCTTATGAAGAGAAAGCATAAGCTTCTGACAGTTGCTGTCCATCCTTCCCCACAGCCAGGAATAATTCAAGGAACTGTGGGCCCTAAAGCATGATCCAGATTCCTTCTGTCAAAAGAAGGATATTTGTCATGTATTTTTCTCTACAAATAACATAATAAGATTAAATCTTGGTGTACCTAGAAATATGTTCTCAATATAAACTACAGATAATTAATTTAGAACTAAAAGAGATTTTTAAGGTTATGTACCTCTAATCCCCTCACTTAATAAATGAAGAAATTAAGATGCAAAGAGGTTATGCATCGAAGCACGGGAACAGAAAAGCCGGAATTTGAACCCAGGTTTTCCTATACATTCATTTTTTATATCAACTATTACAATCCACCAAGGTCAGCAGATCTTTTTCCGCTAAGATATAATTTTTCCACTGTACCATTTTATTACAAATACTTTAAGATCCATGGATCACATAGACAACTGTTACTACTACTACTACTACTACTACTACTACTACTACTACTACTACTACTACTACTACTACTACATAGTCTTCCTCCATCTTCTTTGGCTAAACTATTGACAAATATCAAAGTTTTAAATGTGGTCCACATGTGTAGCCATTTGAAGAACATCTGTTTCAAAATGAATGTTTATGGATTTGAATTTCTCCACAGAGACATCTTGGAACATTTCTGCTTTTGATGAGTTTGCCATATTAGAGATGATTTTAAATAAGCCCTGGAGTACTCCTAACTGACCCCAACTGCTCCACAAAATTGGGGTGTCTTTTTTTGGAAAGATGGATGACATTACTAGCCCCAGACCAAGGCTCAGTGAATAGAATATTAGGCTCTGGAGTCAGGAAGACCCAGAGCCAAAAACCTGATACTGACTAAAAAGATGAATCACTTCCCTTCTCTGAGACATATTCTGCTTTTATAAAATAAGGATAATAACACTTCACAGGATTGTTGTGAAACTCAAATTAGATAATACATTAGAAAGTACTTTCTAAACATTAAATTGCTATCTGAATATTAATTTTTATTGTATTATCTCCTTCATAAAATATGCTTCTGCTCCTCCTTTTCCCTCCCTTTTCTGTAAGTTTCCCAAGCTTCACTGTCATCCTGAACCTTGTCTGAACAACCTGTATTCTCCTACAGAGGAGTGAGTCCTAATAGCTATTGCAAGCATACTGTTTCCATCTGATTAATACTTCAATAAAAAAGTATCAAGAGGTTAGGCACCTCTTAGATCATCTCTTACGTGACCTATTCATTATCAATATATGCTTTTTATGCAAATTTTTCCAGTTTGAAAATAGAATTGTGAATGTTATATTAGGGGACAGAATCAATGGTCACAGATCCTGGTCCAATTAGGCAGATCCAGTGAACAGAAAGGAAGCAAAGCAGAGGTGCCAAAGTGCTTCTATTCACACTGATTTCAGTATCATAAGATACTGATTATTAGAGGCCATGTGAGAATAATGTAATGCATCTTTAGTGTTATAAATCATTGTTTCATAGATTTACAGCTGGAAGAGATCATAGAGGCCATCAAGAACAAAGCCTCCTTATTTTATAAATCGGGCTAAATTATTATAAGTTTCTGTAAGATTAGGAACATGTTTTTTTTTTTTTTTAAATCTCTATTAACAACTGGCACGCCTTGAAAATCATAGGCATTTAATATTTATTGAATTTTGTTTTTAATTGGAATTTGCCCTTGAAATATCCCAAAAGCTCTTGACGACTTCTCTCAGTATTCTAATGGTAACCTTGAGAATTTAGTTAATGCTTATTACTCATAAGTTCCTCTTTGTGTACTTCCTTTTGATAAGTCAGGTAGGCTTAAAGAACTTTTTTTTCTTTTTTGTCAAAGGCATTTTCTAATATAGTATAGAAAGAACAGAAGTTACAAAAACAAGTCTGAGAAACTCTCTTCCACAAATATTTGTGGGAAGTTAGTCACAAAATTTAAACTATAAAAGTAGTGCAGAAAACAGAGCAAAAGTGTAACCCACAAGTCTTGGTAATTTTAGAAGTAATTTTTTCCTTCCTGTAGTCTTTCTTAAGTTCTCCTCCAGGTAGTTCTCTTTAGGGTTCTGAGGGTCAGTGCTTTTGTAATTTCTGTGGCTAGTACTTCTTTTTGTCATGAGGGATCATTCTTTCTAGTTACCTTTTTGGTGAAGTCTGTAATTCCTAGGTGAATGTGTTCCTTACAGATCCATCTTCTCTGATTCCAGTTAGTTACTCTGTCTGTTACTGGTCCAGTGCTCTCAATAATATCATAATAGGAAAGGGTAGAAAGAGAGAATGAAATGTTTTCCTTTTCTTCCCCTTCCTCTCCAAATATGAGTCCTCTGATGGACTTGGATATAAGTTTTAAATTGGACTTCTTCTACAACTAAATTCTCTTCTTGCTAGGCTCATTGCTATTTTAATTGCTATTTTTATACTTAAGTCCAGAAGTATGTTTGATTCTTTCAGTCACTGTATCATATCAACTGTCTTCATATGGTAGTCAAAACACTTTAATGCTTTAAAATTGTTTAAGGATCTTAACATTTAGTTTGCATGTTTATTCAATTAAAGTATCTAGGCTTTCTGTGATTGTGTTAATCAAAAGTGGGGAGAAGGAGTGGAACTCCATTTATGCTAGCTATATGCATACATAATACTACATACATATGCAAATAGACACACACATATTCTAAGTATAAGGTAATTTTAGTGGGAAAAGGCACTAGTAGCTAGGGGTGAAGCATTGTCAAAAGCAAAATTTGGAGATGACATATGATAACTAAGGAGACTAAGATAATAGCCACTGGTCTAAAAGATACACTATTGAGAGTTAGTGGCTTCCACAAAAATCTTAAAACAAAAAGACTGACTATGATATTTCAGGAAATAATGAAAGAAAATTTCCCAGCAATATTAAAACTAGAAGGCAAAGTACATATTGATAGACACTACTACTTATGACTAGAGGGACTCCAGAAATATGGTTGCCAAGAATTCCCGAGTCAAAAGGAAAATGTTTCAACCAACAGAGAGGGGACAAAATATATACTGAGGAACTCTAGTTAGAATCATTCAGTAATACTTAGGAGAAGCAGAAAAGAAAAGGAAAATTAGAATAATATACTAAAAAGAAATAGAAACTTCTACCCACATATCTTGCAAAGTTAAACATAATTTCAAAATTGAAGGAGGAAAGGAGACTAGGATTAGATTCTTCTAAGCAATATAAATTGAAATTTGTTATTTATTTTTTTTAAGAAAGAAAAAATATTACAATGGAATTTGATAGAGGAAAAAACAAACTTATTTGAACTTTGAATGTTTATGAAATAACTCAGCCATAAAATGGATTTTAAAAATCCAACAATTTGCTATATACATGAAACATATTTAGTACCATCCAAATTCATAAGTCTTTTTTTTTTTTAATGAAGGTTAGAATAGAATTTATTTCTCAATTGAATACAACAAACTAGAAGGGCCTAGTATGACATTCAGACTGGCAGTATGTTTATATTTGTGTGTGTGTGTGTGTGTGTGTGTGTGTGTGTGTAACCAAAAGACGAACAAGAATCATTATTCTTAAAGACACTATTGATAATGAAATAATAGCAATATGAAGAAGTTTGCAGCAATTGGTATAATATATAAGTACCTATAAGCCAATTGAATTTTTTGGAAAACAGTAAGTATGATATTTTAGTAATAATCTTAACAGTATGTTACATCAAAGCCATTTGGATGAGAACCTTAAGAAATTTTTATCTCTCTCCTTCCTCCCCTTTTTTTTTTAGCATTACAAAGAAACTTTACAAAAATTAAGCTCATTGTAACAAAGAATTCATGAATCCAGAAAGACAAAAATAAATGCCTTCTATAAAAATTATAACATAATTAAAATTTTTAATCAGATGGACACAGACAAATGAAGATTAGATAATGAGTGGGTCATAGAACGTATTTTAACAAAAATAAATGTTAAATAAAATAGTAAGATAACGTACAAAGTATCTTTCTGAACACACATGAGATAAAAAAGGAGTTTAATAAATTGAGTTCGCAAATAAAAAATTAGAAAATCAACAAAAAATCTTAAAGTATAACATAAAATAAGAGAAAAATTCAAAACTACAAAGACTTTTGTCTGACCAAAAATAATCTGTAAAAGAGTACCAAAACTGGTTTGCAATTAATTGATTTTTTTTAATGAGAGGAAAACTATTTTACCAAGTTTTTTTAAAAAGATGCTGAAATTCACAGTGAATTTAAATGGAAATTTAAAAATTTCCTAATCTACTATGAGTATATTATAATTATAGTATTAAATATAAATAAAATTAATTCATATTTGAAAAATATAAAATATCTAGATTAGGAAGTCAGAAAACAGTATTTAAACAACCTAAATCTCACTGACAACATTGGAAACTTCTCCACTAAAATCAGGAATAAAACAATGATGCCTATTCTCTTTACTCTTATTTGGCATAATACTAGATATTTTGCACTAATCACTAATAATTGCAAACAATCTTACATGCACCAAATTAGCAAAATTGGAAAACACCTACCATTGGAGGGGTTGTGGAAGGAAATACTTACTAATTTACTGCTGGTTGGAATTTTAAATGTATCTGCCATTCTAGAAAAATAACCTGGAATTATACAAGAAATATCACTAATTTGTTCATACCTTTTGTTCCATAGATTCCATTATTGGGGCTGTGTCCCCATATCTAACAATAGGGATAGCAATAGGTTTAGCAGTTATAATAGTAATTATAAAATAATAGGGTTAGCAGTTAAAAAAAAAAGAAGAAAGGAAAAAATGGAGAGTATAAAGATAGGTATTTAAAAAATTATTATTATAGCATTTTATTTACAAGAAATATGCATGGGTAATTTTTCATCATTGACAATTGCAAAATCTTTTGTTCCAATTTTTCCCCTCCTTCCCCCGACTCTCCTCACCCAGATGGTAGGTATACTTGGTATGTATTAAATACAATATATGTATACATGTCCATACAGTTATTTTGCTGCACAAGAAGAATCGAACTTTGAAATAATGTACAATTAACCTGTGAAGGAAATGAAAAATGCAGATGGATAAAAATAGAGGGATTGGGAATGCTATGGAGTGATTCACACTCATTTCCCAGAGTTCTTTCACTGGGTGTAACTGGTTCAATTCATTACTGTTATATTGGAACTGATTTGTTTCATCTCATTGTTGAAGAGGGCCACGTCCATCAGAATTGATCATAATACAGTATTGTTGTTGAAGTATATATGATCTCCTGGTTCTGCTCATTTTACTCAGCATCAGTTCATGTAAGTCTCTCCAAGCCTCTCTGTATTCATCCTGCTGGTTTTTTCTTACAGAACAATAATATTCCATAATATTCATATACCACAATTTACCCAACCATTCTCCAACTGATGGACATCCATTCATTTTCCAGTTTCTGGCCACTACAAACAGGGCTGCCACAAACATTTTGGCACATACAGGTCCCTTTCCCTTCTTTAAGATCTCTTTGGGATATAAGCCCAATAGTAACACTTGTGGATCAAAGGGTATGCACAGTTTGATAACTTTTTGAGCATAGTTCCAAATTGCTCTCTAGAATGGCTAGATGTATTCACAGTTCCACAAACAATGTATCAATGTCCCAGTTTTCCCACATCCCCTCCAACATTCAGCATTATCTTTTCCTGTTATCCTAGCCAATCTGACAGGTGTATAGTGCTATCTCAGAGTTGTCTTAATTTGCATTTCTCTGATTAATAATGACTTGGAGCATTAAAGAGAGGTATTTAAAGAACCCTTAAGACTCGTAAAAATAATTTGTCAATTATCAAATATCTTTTAAGCACTCACTTTTTGCTAGTTCACTATTCTAGAAGTAGGGACATAAAGACAAAATTCTTTAAATAGTCCCCTTTTCAAAGAGCTTATAGACTCTAGGCAGGGGAGACAACCTATGCATCTAGAAATAGATGCAAAGTAGATGCACATTTATTTTAGGGAGAAGGCACCAGAATCGGTCAAAGTTCAGGAAGGTAGCATTTAATTTTATAAAAGGTAACATTTAATTTCATAAGCAATTAAGGATTTTGAGAGAGACTAAGATATTCCAAGAATGAGGGACAACCAGAATAAAGACTGGAGGATAGGAAATGACATTCTCTGCACAAAGGAGTAGTAAGAAAGACAATTCAGTTTGGATTGTAGTGTACATGAAAGTGAGCAATGTACAATTGTGCTAAAAAACATAGAAACTGAGTTGTGAGATAATTAATAGCTTCAGTAGAGTAACACAATACAAAACAGAGCATCAAACATAGATTTTTTTTTGCATGTTACTAGCAGAGAAAGATAGGAAGAGAAATTCCATTTAATAATAGCAAAATATATTGAATACCCAAGAATCAACCTACTCAAACACATTTAAGACTTAGATAAATAGAATTACAAAAATAACTTTAATAGACTATAAGACTACCTAAATATTTGGAGAGATGTATAGTGTACATAGCTGGACTATTCCTAGACAGTAAAAATGTATAACAAAAATGAACATACAAATTCTATATTTTTAGTATGTGCCATAATCAAATTGCCAAAGGAATATTTTATAGAATTAGATACAATAAAATTCAATTGGAGAAATAAAAGTTAGAGAATATAAAGAAATAAAGTGGTAGAAAAGTAAGAAGGAATGAAATTTAGCACTACCAGGTTTCAAAGGGTATTGCAAAACAGTAATTATCAAAAACCATCTGGTACTAGATGAAAAGCAGAAATGTAGATGAATGGATTAAAGTAGATAAGCATGACCTTGAAACAAATGTTCACAGCAGTCTATTGTTTGACAAACCCAGAACATAAACTATTAGGAAAGTGATGGTGAGATAGTTTGGTAGAAAATGAGTTGACTGACATCTTATAGGATATGCCACAATATATTATAAATTATCTATTTATTACAAATTATCTAAATATAAAAAGACACCTTTAAAATAAATGAAAGGTAACAATAGGTTATGTCTCCATAATTATCACTAGGAGAAAATTTTCTAACCAGACTCAGGATAAAATAAAAGCTAATTAAAAATCTATGCCACAGTCAAAGTTTAAAATTGCATCTTTCTGTAAATCAAATTGTTTTGGGGATATGATTTACAAGAGAAGTTATTTAGGAATTTATTGGGTAGTTTGTCTTGGATTGAAACAAAGTGTACCATAGTAGGCATCTAATGAGTATTTGTTGGGTGAATGAATGAATCAATTAAAAGAAATAATGTCAGGACTTCCTGTCACTTAATGTGACATGATATTCCTCAATAAACATCTCAGCAAAAATTTTTAAAGGACATCAAATGAAATAGTGATCAGAAAACAAAGGGAAAGGCCAATAAACATCTCCATCCAGTCCAAGGCTGTGCAAGAGAATGACCAGGAGCCTATAGAAACATTAGGAGAGCATGGGTAGGTGTTTGCAGGAGTCCGATACCATTCCAATCTTTGATAGATGGAGCCTGAAACAAATAGTATCTCAGCCCTGAGTTGTCATATGCATAGTATAGGATAAAGAACAGCCTCTGATAGGTCACTGCAAAGGGAGTTAAGGATGGGCAGTTCATTCATGCCTTTGAACCCTCTAAGAAGTCAGAGATAGAATAATTTCCCAGTAGATGGACAACTAGGGAGAAAGACTTTGTTACATTCAGACAGCCAGCATTAGGAACCTCCTCACCCTTCTCTAGGAAATGGGAAGAGAAAGAAAGGGAACAAGAATTTATCAGTTCCTAGGGTCAGGCACTATGCTAAATGCTTTACAAATGTTGTCTCTTTTAATCCTTACAACAATCCTGAAAGATAGGGATTATTATTATTCTTTTCTTATAGTTTAGAAATCTGGGACAGGCAGAGTTTAAATGATTTGTTCAGAGTCAAACAATTGGTAAGCTTCTGAGGTTAGATTTGAATCTGATTGTCCTAACTCTAGATCCAGTATTCACCATACCATCCAGCTGCCTTATCCTGCTACAAACATCATTTCCAGTTGGTGCTTACAGAAGGAGGAGATGGAAAGAGGGCCAAAGACGTATATGCATTGGTCTACAAAGTTAAGGAAACAGAAATCAGAAATTTCATCAGAAGGAAAGATCAGAACCCAGTCACAAATCTTGATCTTCAGTAGTTCAGTGGCCCCATCATTTGGATTGAAGAAGGGACAGGATAAAGCAGTGACCCTAAATTTGAGGTGTACTTATACTCTAACCCTAGCACAAAGTCCAAATCCAGGAATTGATACTAAAAATTCAAATAAACATAAGGAAATTCAGAACACAATGAAGAACCTTTGAGTAATCTCACAATAAGCACAAGTAGAGCCTCAGAAAAATCATGATTGATCACAAGAGCTCTAAGAGTAAATAGAAGAAGAGTAGGAAGTGAAAAATGAATTAGAGCTAGAGCTCTTGAGTAAAAATACTGGAAAGATATTAAATACCTTTGAACAGAAAATGGATAATGTGACCCAAATATTGGACTACTCATAAAATACAACAAAGCAAACAAAACTTGGTAATTTAGTAAGACAAGATGTATTAGAACAAAGTCAAGATCTTAAAATTAGAAGAACATATAAAATATCCACTCTCAAAAACAACTAAACTGAAAAACAGGTAAAAGAGAGACAATTTAAGAATCACAGGACTTCTTGAAAATCATGACCAAGTAGCAAATATAAAAACATTTTTTAAATTATTAAAAAATTCCCAAATCAATTAGAATTAGAGGATGAAATGAAAATAAAAAGAATTCATTAGTCACATTTGAGGGAGAATGAAGAGAGCAAATTGAAAACATTCAGGAATGTAGGCCAAAATCCATCTTCAGATCAAAGAAACAATTAGGTAATCAGCCATAAGAAGAGTTCAAATACCAAGAAACAACTAACTGCCTGTATCAAACACTATTATGCTTCAAGAATCCTAAAGAAAAGGAAATCCTAGAAATTGTATTCCAAAAGACAAAAAAAAAAAAAAAAAAAAAAAAGTGGGGGGGGGGCGGGGTTCAACCAAGAATAATAGCCTGCAAAACAGTATAATGCTACCGGGGTTCAGAAAGTACTTTTAATTTAAGTAAAAGATTTCCTTGCCCTTGAATAAAATCAGAGTTGATTAGGATCTTTGAAATACAGAAGCTTGGAAAAGAGAAACTTAGAAAATTAGTCAATTTTAGCAAACTGAATGATCAGTGCTTATATTCTAATGGAAGAGATGTTCCTTCAGAATCCCAGTCTTCCAGATTTACAAAGGGAATTTAAATAAAGAGAAAACCCCTAATTCTGGGGCCAGTTTTGTGGATCTGAAATGAGAAAATGAAAGATCTTACTATCTTTCATAATTGAAGTGGGCCAGAAGAACAAGAAAATATAATTGAGAAGTGTGAAGGAATAGCAGTCTCATGAACTTAACTCTTAACTTTGAAATTGGAAATAGATGTTCATCCAAGCACATTCTTACATAAAGAGTTTGAAGTAGAAATACCTTCATTTCAACAGAGGACAGGAAAAAAGAAAAGGGGGGAGGTTAGGGAGAGAAAATATACAAGATAGAATAATCTCATTTTTTTGAAAAAGATGAATTTTATTCATGTGGATAAATAATTAGGGGCCAGATAATTAACAATGTTGGCGATTATATACTAGTAACTAAGCAATACAGTGGATAAAGTGCTAGTCCTAGAGTAGGGGAGATTGGCATTCAAATCTGCCCCCCAGACGTTTACTGAGTGACCCTGACCAGTCACCTAACTTCTATTTGTCTCAGTTTCCTCTACCATTAAATAAGATAATTACACCTACATCCCAGAATTGTTTTAAGGATCAAATAAGATAATTTTTGTAGTACATGACACATAATAGCCGCATAAGTAATCCTTGTCCCACTACCTTCACAAATATTTTTTAGCATTGCATGAGATTACATAGGTAGTATTACTTTCAAAATAGAATATAGGAAAAAATGAGATTTTCAAGATTACTTCACAGTTATTTTATATGAAGTCTGTTTAATTATAGGCTGATGATAAACTCTAAGATGTTTAGAACATTTGTTACATATCTGTGCTCATAAACAGACTACGAGTATACAAATGTGTTATTTTGTGAGCTTAAATTAGTTTAGTACTGGTTAGAATTAAAAATGTTCATCAAGAGTATCTTATTTACTGGGGTGATAGTGAGGTCTGATGGAGATATTCATGAAAACAGAAGAGAAACTAAACAAATTAGGATATATGAATTGTAAATTAACTGGTGAAATTCATTTGATGTGCAATTTATGCTTCATTTCTTTACTTCTGAAGGCTTATAAAACATTTCAAAGAATTTTCAAAATAAAATATTTTTACTATATCAATGAATGCTAGAAACATCATCATACCATTTTACTACAGCTAGGTCCAGATTAGTGTGAATAATGAAACCTCTAAAGTAGTCACATATATTCAAATTTACTCTATTCAAAGTTATAATTATATAAAATATAGTAACAGATATTTACTATATAAAATATGATATTGGTAATATGGTCCAATGGAAATATGCATTGTGGTGTCAAATCATATAGTCACTTCAGGGGATTCATTATTCACACTAACCTGCATCTAATATTTTGAATATTTGTGTTACTACATAAAAACCCTATTTCATGAAAGTTCTCATAAAATTTTTAAGTATGCAAAAAAGTTTAAAGAAAAAAACATATTGACATCTAAGGCTGGTAAGATTGGAAGCCCTACAATTAATGGAGTGGGGAGGAGGGGAAATGGCAGCAAAATGGAGAAAATTATTTGGTAAGGCAAAAACTGTAAGAATGAAAAAAATTTTAGAGTTCATATTTACTTTTTTCCAAAGAACATTTCAGTCTCATACTTTATCCATTTCCATATTTTCTACATTCCAATAACACTGGCTTTCATACTGTTCTTCATGTAATATTTCCATTGCTCTCCTTTTTGCATTGTTATTATCTGTCCCTTGTCTAAAATTATCTCTTTTCATCTCTGCCTTCCTCCTGGCTTGCCTGCCTTTTTTCAAGTACCAGTTAAAATTCCATTTTTTAAAAAACCAGAAGCCTTTCCTGATCCTCTTTAATTTTGATTCCTTTTCTCTGTGGATTTTTGATACTCTATCTGTACATTTCTTGTTTGTATATAATTTTAATATTTTTAAAAATCTCATTAGACTATGAACTCCTTGAGAGCAAAGATTTCCTTTTACTTTTTTTTTGTATCCCCAGGGCCTGGCATTTATAATAAGTGCTTAATAAATGCGTGTTTACTGACTGTATTAGTGAATTTGAAGATTTTTTTGGTATTCCTTTGACCACTAATCTATTAGGGAATGGCTGCTGCTGCTAATAATGATAATGATGATAATGATAGCTATCATTTTTATAATACCTATTGTGTGCCAGGCACCGTGCTAAGTGATTTACAAATGTTGTCTCATTTGATGCTGAAAACAATTCTAGAAGGTAGATGCTATTATTTACCCCATTTTATAGGTGAGGAAACATAAGCAAACAAAGATAAAGTGACACACAGCTAGGGAGTGTTTGAAGCCAGATTTAGACTGGGATCTTACTGATTCCATACCTAAGTTCTCTCCTGTGTTTTAGTTATTTATTTATCTCAGATACCAAGCTCTTATCTAAGAACTTATCTAAGAACTAATAAAAAGATCTTTTCCCCTGTATCTCTTCACTTCCTAGATATATTTTGTTTGTTCAGAAGTTTTTCAAATTCAAATAATCAGAATACCTACATTATCTTTTTAAAAAATCTTTATTAAGAACATGTATATTAATCTATAGTTATGAAATGAATGATATTTGATTCTCTTATAATTTTTTTATGCTGTCATCTTTTGTATTGGGGTCACGTATCCATTTTGAATTTGAATTAATCTATAAGATGTTGATTCATGCCTAATTTCTGACAGACTGATTTTTACTTTCCTCAAGTGTTTTTACCAGAGAGAGGGAGTTCCTCTTAAGCAATTTATATTTTTAGATTTATGCAATGGTTATTTTTATATTCATATTTATATATGAATTATTTGTGTCTCTCTTTCCCTTGTCAGTCTGTTTTATTGATATGCCTCTTTTTTAAACTACTTCCAATGAATTTGATACTTATTGTTTATATTCTGTGATCTGGAAGTGCTAGTCCTTTCTCTTTGTTAACTCTTCATTATGTTTTTTATATTTAAGGTATTTTCCCCCTCTGAATGAATTTTGTTATTTTATTGAGTTCCATACAATATTCCTGTGGTACTTGGATAGGTCTAGCATTAAAATGAAAAGTTACTAAAAAAAACCTAAAAATTGGGTTATATAAGAATTTTTATTTTATCAACATGGCCAAGAAACTAGCAAGGACTCTTCCTTCAGCCATATAAATTATCATTTATCTCTTTAAGGATCACTTTGTAATAGAATCTATATAAGGATTTTGTTACTTTATTCAATTTATCACTAAATAGTTTAGTCATTTTGTGATTATTTGGAGCCAGATTTCCCTTTCTCTTCATATTTTTTGGATTTGGGTGTTATGTAGGAATATTCCTACATAACACCCTACATAACACCTGATTTTAATAGGGGATGATTTTCACCTACAACTTTGCTAAATCTATTAGTTGTTTTAATTAGTATCTTCTGCTTCCCTAGGATTTTCTAAGTAAATCATCATCAGCAAATATGGATATTTTTATCTTCTCTTTACTTATTACACCTTTAATTTCTTTCTTTGAATTGTTGCTATGGCTAACTTTTCTAGAACTATATCAAATTATATTGTGCAGAGTTACCGTTCTTGCTTTACTCCTGTATTTACGTTTTTGCTTTACTCCTGTATTTATTGGGAGAGCTTCTAGTCTATCTCCATTGCATATCCTGCTTGTTTCATTATAGATAGGTATTTTTCTGATGTTCAAAAGGTTGCTTTATACCATTATTTTGACATAAGTATGCGTGTTGCAATATCTTATTTAGAATTTCTGATTTATTGTGATTTTTCTGGGATATCCTGACTCTTTAATATATCCATGTATTTTATCTTTGTTAGTTAATTTGCCTTGTATCATAATTTAAAGTTGTTTTTTGCTTTTTTTTCCTGATAAATGTGCATTTTCTTATGTTTTCTTATGTATTTCTTCTTTAAAAATTCTGGTTTTCAATCTAATTTCATTCCTAAATTCCATTGGTGATTGTATTTCTTTTTTTACACAGCTCAAAAATTTCTTACTCTTGTTCTGACCTCTGGGAGTTTGTAGAATTTATTGTCATGTCATCTCATTTTTTAAAGGGCTTTTGATTCATCTTCCATTAAAGCATACAATTTAGTGAGAGTGTTTTGGTCTTTTCTGCAACGTATTACTTATTTTTTCTTATTTCTTTGGGTTTTTTGTTGATTTGTCTACTTGGGACTTGGGCTTTTACCCAGCTTTTCTCTATATTTTTATATATTTTGTAATATGTAAATATGTATATTTTATGTATTTTATATGTTTCAGTCTTTTGTTCTTTTCCTGTTAGGTTGTTTTTGACTTCCACTCTACTTTTGACCTCTTCTTCCAATACCATGATATATATTTTCTTCTGTGTTGATCCCTAAGTTTACATAAACTTAAACTTCTTTTCTTGGAGTGTGGGGGTCTAGTTACATCTCTGACCAATGTAAACCCCACAGGAAAAAAAAAATGAATCTCAGTTTAGGGATTCTCTTTTCTCTTGCCAATAAGATACTTCTGTGTGAGAGAGAGATCCACAGCACCCTTTCTGTTGCATAGTTTAATAGGATCAGAGTTTTCCAATTTTATGAGATGTAAGGAAGTAATCTACAGGGTTAAAAAGTTCTGTAGTCTATAGAGTCAGCCATGACTCAGTACTTTATCCTTCACTGTTGTTTCAATAGGGATTACCTTGTAAGGTATAAAAGAAAGATTTCCATCTTTTCTTTTTCTCGCTGATATGTTAATTACTGTTTCTGTGTGTGCTGCTTTTTTTGCTATTATGTAGCTATAGTATGGGAAAGTTATACTAACAAACTCTACATTATAATACTGATCTTGTGACCCCTTAAATTTATTTCTGATTAGCTTATCAGAAATATTACATTGACATTATTCATACTGTGAAGAAACTGTAACTAAATATTCAGCTAATTGCTGCAAAGTTTAATCCCTTCACATCTTTTAAGAAAGGAGATTAGTTAATCCCTATTTTGCTTCCATGTTTGCCATTAAGAAAAATAACAGGCAAATAGAAATAGATAGAACAAACATTATTAAGAGAGAATTTAAGCTCAAAATAGGTGAAGGTGTGATAAGGGTACACCCACCTGCTTTAAGTAAGTTAAAAATATCTAAGCTTAGGTGAATTACATCTTGGAGCATATAAATTTTAGGGTGTGATACAAAACAAAGAACTGTTTTTTTAATCATGTAGACTAGAACAGATGCCAAAAATTGGAAGGAGGAAATTTTCCTCATTTTTAGTGATGGGAGGGAGTTAGATTCTGAGAATTAATTTTCATTTTCATTTTAATGTCTAGGAAAATTCTAAAAAGGACTGTTAAATAGATGGTTAATGCACATTTAGAAAGAGAATCAATGATACTGAATATTGGCAAGACTTTCCTAAGAACAAGTTATAACAAAACAACTTCATTTTTTTTTTAATGATATGGTTAACAGATCAGATAAATAACATAGACTCCATTTACCTGGATTTTAATGAGGCATTTGATAAAGTTTGTCCTAGTATATGTGTGGACAGAAGGTATAACAAACAATATGGTTAGGTAAATTCATAGCTAATTGAATGACATTTACCCAAAGAGTATTAAATAATAACTCCCATGTCAATCTGAGGCATAGTCTCCAGTACTGTGGCAGAGAACTCTTGTTGGCTTTCTCTATACAGTATTTTGATTATAAGTTGAATCAATGAATCAAAAGTTGAATTAAACACTTATTAGGGATACAAAAAGAGGCATAACTCCTGCCCTCAAGAAGATCACAGTTTATTAGGGGAGACAATAAACAAACAAATATGTATAAATAAATTTTCTGCAAAATAAATAGAAAATAATTATAAAAGGGAAAGCATTAGAATTAAGAATGGTTTGGAGAAGCTTCCCATAGAAAATAGAATTTTATTTGAAGACTTAAAGGAAGCCAATAGATCAAAATAAGGTAGAAAAGCATGTCAGGTATTAGAGACAGCCAGAAAAAAAGCCTGGACCTGAGAGATGGACTGCACTGTCTGTCTACTCTATAAACCAAGTACATACACTCAAAGAGTATGGTAGGGAGTAAAATATAATGAGTGGGTGGGATTAGTGCAGAGAGTATATTATGAAGGACTTTGAACATTTGATACTGGAAACAATAGAAAATACTGGAGTTTTATAAGTGGTATTATGTAATGTGTAACAAGAGCATCTAGGTGATGCATCTAGGAAATGCAGGACTTGCTCTTCCTGAAGTCAAGAAGACTCATTTCCCTAAACTCAGATCTGGTCTCAGACACTTGATAGCCACGTGACTCTGGGCAAGTCGCTTACCCTGCTTGCCTCAGTTTCCTCATCTGTCAAATGAGAAGGAAATGACAAACCACTTCAGTATCTTTGCCAAGAAAACTCCAGATGGGTCATAGTTGGACATGTCTCAAACAGCTGAAAACAGTATGTAATAAGACTTGAAAGGGAAAATGGGATGAAGTTGTGAAGAAGATTGAGAAATGTCGGAGTCATATATTATATTGGTCCACTATACAAGGCAAAATTAGGATTCAAATGAATCTTGATAGTCACTACCTGATCACCTCTTACTTGTATTATTATCCTCCTAATTTGTCTTCCTGTGACAAGACATTGTGCTGAGTATCAGGAATACAAAACATAATTCATACTGACAACTTCATAGTGTAAAGGGGGAAACAATGCTGCAAACAACAACATCCAAACAAGATACAGAAAAAGAAATTGGAGATAAACAATAGAGAGAAAATATACTTAAGTCTAATTAAACTCCATTTTCTCCTTGGTAAAATGGGATGATAATACTTTTTACATTTTTCATTTTATTTTTTCTATTATGAACTAAAAAGATGACTTTCATATACACAATATAACAGAAAGAAGGATTGTAATGAAACTGCATATCTACTGCATGCAGCTTGCTTTTCTTTTTAAATATGTGATAAATTTAATATACAATAATAATTACTCACCTCAAAGTATAGTTAGGACAATGCTTCCTAAACTTGAAAGAATTAGTTAAATACTTTATGATTTTGTCCTTTATTAATATTATGTCTACCATAAAATGTTCATTTTATTATTCATAAATTTCTTAATATAGCTTTGCTTTACCTTTGTTGGTCACCAGAGTCCACTCACATTTTAAAAGAAAAAAAATCAAAAACTGGATAGGAGTTAGAGGAGAGTGACAAAGGACTAATGAAGACTATTTAAAAAAAAAACTGGAGACCTTTAGTCTTAAGGATAAAAATCGTGAGTGGAGAAGGATAGCTGTTGTCAAATATTTGAAGAGCTTTCGTGGAAAGAGGAATTAAACTTGTTTTATGTGATTTCATGGGACAACTCTAGAACAAAGGCAAGTAAGGAGAGAGGAAAATTTAAGTTCAACATAATGAAGAACATTCCAACTATTAGTTATTCAAAAATAAGTAAACCTCCTCATGAAGTTATGAGTGCCCCATCATTTGTTGTTCAGTTATTTCAGTCACTAATTCTTTGTGACCCCATTTGGGATATTCTTGACAAAGATGTTGGAGTAGTTTGACATTTCCTTCTCCAGCTTATTTTACAGATGAGAAAACTGAGACAAATTGCAGGGTTAAGTAATTTATCCAGATTCACATCATTGGTAATTCAGGTCTTCCTGGCTCCAGGCCTAGAGTTCTATTTACTGTATCAACCTTGCTGCCCTCCCCATCAAAGGAATCACAAGATGCTGACTGAGACATTGCAGAATGATTTTTTTTTCCAAAGAGAGAGACAGTATTAAATTATTTTTAAAATCTCTATAAAATCTCTTCGGTGTATGTACAAATGTGTATTATAGGTGCATATGTTAATTTTAATATACACATAATGAAATGTATGTACTTGTATGTAATGAAATATATATGTAGATAATTAATCTGCATATAATAAAATTTTATCAGTAAAGCTAAGCTATATTACTCAGCCCTAAAGTTCCCCAATGATTAGGTTTGATTGTCTTGGTTGATTAAATTAACTTGTTAGTTATAATACATAATCCAATCAGTTGACGTATCTTGCCAATTTCTTTTTCCATAAAATCGTTTGCATCTTTTCTCTTTTCACATAGCCAATACTATCTTAATCCAGGTCTTTATCAACTTCCATCTAGAGTATTGCAACACTATTCTAAAGGGTCTCCCTGCTTCTCTATCATGTATCTTCCATATAGCTACCACACAATTCAGTGAATTTCAATTGTACCTGGTTGTCTTTAAGATCAAATATAAGTTATATTATATTTGTCTTTTAAAACACTCTATAGCCTAATCTTATTATACATAACTCCCCATCTCATTCTATATAGTCCAGTCAATAATTAGCCTTCTCTCTCTTCTTCATATATGGTGCTCCATCTCCTGCCTCCCTAATTTTACTTTGGATGCCTGCCATCCATAAAATGTGCTGTGCCCTCAGTTTTGCCTTATAGAAGTCCTCAATCCTTTAAGATGGAGTTCTATTTACCTAGTATGTAATATCTTTCACAACTCCCCTAATTTTTAGTGTCTTCTCTCTCTAATTACCTGGAATTTATTTTGTATTTGTAAATTAATTTATGTAACAGAAACATATTGTTCAGGAAAACCATGGATAAAAAATGTATGTCTCTATAAATATTAAATAATTTTATTTTGGTAGAATATTTTCTAATTATTATTTAAATTATGCATATGTCTTAGGATAGAATCCAAATATTTTATGCATGTTGTTATTTTGAATGAAATTTCTCCTTCTACTTATTCCTGAGTTTTATTAGTTAGATGTTAAACAAAATGATTTCTAATGGTTGATCATATATGGTCAATCACTTTGTTAAAATTTAATTATTTTTTTCAGTTTTTTAAATTGAATCTGAGGTTGCTTAAAGATTATATCATATGCAAATACAGATTGCTTTTCCTATCTTATTCCTTCAGTTTCCTTTTTCTTATCTTATTATTAATAAATTGCCTTTAATTTTGATGCTGTATCAGAGGGAGATGATGAACATCTTTGCTTTATCCCTGATCCTATTGACAAACTTCTATATGTTTTCATCTTCTATTTTCTCCTTTGCAGAAAATATAGTTTTTGCCTTCAAATAGATGACCTGTGATTGTAATGAAGAGAGATCCACTTGTTCCTTTGCTTTTTACATTTTTTTCATCAATGCCATATTTTTGAAGGCATCTTTTTCTTTATTTGTTGATATAGAAATGCCATCTTATTATTATTGTTATTAATATGGTTTATTAGGTTTAGAAGTTTCCCTAATCCTTATATTCCTGTGGTAAATCCAACCTGATCATAATGAGTACTTTTTGTATAAAATCATACAGCCTCTTTGCTAATTTCATTCAATATTTTTGCATCAATATTGACTAGTGATAATCTTTTATCTTCTACTTCTCAACTTTTGTCTTTCTCTTTTTTTCTAAAATCATTGGTCTATCCTTCTCATGGAAAAGGGGTTGGTAATTTTTTTCTTTCTCCATTTTTGTGTACAGTTTATTATCGTGAGGATTAATTATTTCTCTAAATGTTTTGTAAATTTTACTTGTAAAAAAATGATCCAAGGTGTTATTGTTGGTTTTTTTTCTTTTAGGAAGTCTCTAATAGTTTGTTTAGTTTCTTTTCTTGATATAATGTAACTTAGTTTCTCTGTTTTATACTGTTTATAAGCTTAAAATTAAACTAAGATTTTTGGGAATTTTTGTGTTTTTATATATTATTCATAATTTTTCATCAATCAATTTTATTGGCATACAATTAGGTATAATCAGTTTTAGTACTTTATTTTGTATTTGTTGTAAATTCCTCTCTAATTTTTGATTTTGATAAATGGTAGTTTTCTTCTTTTTTAAATCAAATGAGATGATGCTTTTTATATTGAAAAAAAAGCAAAATTGTTCCTAAATTTTATTTATTATTTCACTGGTATTTTATTTTCAATTGATATTTTCCATTGATATTTAAAAGGTTCTCTTTTTATTTTAGCATTTATTCAGAGGTTTTTAATTTGTGGATTTTTTAATTTTTTCTAGTGATTTTATTCAGTTTCAGTAATGTTTCTTTTTGTTCTTTTGAAGATATTAGTGTTTAGAGAAAGAAAACTTTCTCCTAAGGATATGCTTTCTCTGCATTCCACAAATTTTGGTAGAGTATTTCACAAGATCATAGATCTGGAACCAGAAGAGATCTTAGAGGTCATTGAGTCTAAACCCCTCATTTTACAAATGAGAAAGCCGAGACCCTTACATTAATTAACTTGTTAATTGGTTACAAAAGTTGATGATAAGGTTGTAATTCAAACCAAATTTATACACTGCTTCTTAATTATTATTTTCTTTTCATGATTTGTTACTTATTCCACTCATTATTTGTTTTTCATTTATGCTTGAATTTTTTATATTTTTCTTATTAATTATAATTTCTTTATGTTTTAGAATATGGTCAGTTTTTTGTACAGATACTACACAATACAAAAAAATTATTTTATTTTTCCTGTTTAGTGATTACAAATGGTTAATGATAACTACTTTTATTAATGTTTTGTTGTGAATCTCAACTCATCTCTTGTAAGTTGTTCTATTAGATTTGCCTGAGTCTAAAAAGAAATATTGAAATATCTACCGATTATTAACTAATCTAGATATTACTGTAATTTTATTTTTCTTTAAGTATTTATGTGCTATGCTATTTGATGTAAATATATTTAATGTTTACATTAATTTCATTATTTATTATGCCTTTATATATAAAATATCATTTCTCTCCTTGTCTCTCTTCTTACTATTGTCTCATCTGATTAAGAATTACCAGTGATTCTGCTAATGCTTGATAAATTCCACCATAGCCATTCTAAACTTGTGTATAAATCTTTGCCTTAAACTGTTTTTCATAAATAAAATTATTAGTTCTTTCTAATCCATTCTTGCATTGCCATTATGTTTATTGGGTATAGATTTCACTATTACATTTGGTTTTTGACCATTAAATCATGTTATATTGAAAGCATCCTATGTGTTTTGTATCTCATATTATTAGTCTCAGAATAGCATATTGCCTGAAAAGTAAAACAGTTTTAAATATCATGACATTTTAAGATCTCAGTAGTGCCAATCCTTAAAATGGATCACCATTGTGTCTTCTATCCCTTAAGCATATTCATGGAAAAAAATGAAATATATAGAAATACTTTTTAAATTTTTAAATAATTTTTATTAAAGCTTTTTATTTTTCAAAACATATGCGTGAACAATTCTTCAATATTAGCCCTTGCAAAACCTAGTATTCTAATTCCTCCCTTCCCCCATCCCCTCCACTGGATGGCAAGAAGTCCAATATATGTTAAACATGGTAGAAATATATGTTAAATATAATATATGCATACACATTTATACAATTATCATGCTGCACAAGAAAAATGAAATCAGAGGAGTAGAGAGAGAGAGAGAGAGAGAGAGAGAGAAAGCAATAAAATGCAAGCAAGCCACAACAAAAAGAGTGAAAATACTATGTTGTGAACCACTCTCAGTTCCCACAGTACTCTCTCTGGGTGTAGATGGTTCTCTTTATCACTGAACAATTGAAACTGCTTCTGATTTAATAACTTTTAAATAATTTTTATTTATATACAGTATTTAAATAAAGTTGGAAGGATTTATTGAAAATAGTTGAAATAAAATGGAATAATTTCTAAGATGTTACATCATAGTTTTACGCATTTCTTTTTTTTTTTTAATTTAATAGCCTTTCATTTACAGGTTATATGTATATGTAACTTTACAGCATTAACAATTGCCAAACCTCTTGTTCCAATTTTTCACCTCTTACCCCCCACCCCCTCCCCAAGATGGCAGGATGACCAGTAGATGTTAAATACATTAAAATATAAATTAGATACACAATAAGTATACATGACCTAACTGTTATTTTGCTGTACAAAAAGAATCAGACTCTGAAATATTGTACAATTAGCTTGTGAAGGAAATCAAAAATGCAGGTGGGCATAAATATAGGGATTGGGAATTCAATGTAATGGCTTTTAGTCATCTCCCAGAGTTCTTTCTCTGGGCGTAGCTGGTTCAGTTCATTACTGCTCCATTGGAAATGATTTGATTGATCTCCTTGCTGAGGATGGCCAGGTCCATCAGAACTGGTCATCATATAGTATTGGTGTTGAAGTATATAATGATCTCCTGGTCCTGCTCATTTCACTCAGCATCAGTTCGTGTAAGTCTCTCCAGGCCTTTCTGAAATCATCCTGTTGGTCATTTCTTACAGAACAATAATATTCCATAATATTTATATACCACAATTTATTCAGCCATTCTCCAACTGATGGGCATCCACTCAGTTTCCAGTTTCTAGCCACTACAAAGAGGGCTACCACAGACATTCGTGCACATACAGGTCCCTTTCCCTTCTTTATGATCTCTTTGGGATATAAGCCCAGTAGTAACACTTACGCATTTCTTTAGAAGCTAATCATTTCTTTCTCTGTGCGATCAGTTTATTATTATGAGAAAATTGTTCCTTCTTGGTTTTTTAATTATGTGTTTAAAATGGATTTAGTTAAAACGGATATTTAGAGCTTATAATTAAAACATCTTAAAACTATATGCTTCCTTTACCCTTTCATCTTTAGAGAACGTAAACATGCATGCTTACAAATGGGGAATTCTTCACCAAATTTCAACATAGAAATTCTTAACTTTTCCCTGATTGTTGCAGAATATCAAATCTAGCACCATTTCCAGTGGTCTAAGGAGAATGATTAATTGATTGTGAATCCTTTACAAAGATGAAAGTACCATCATTTATATCTTGCATACATTATATTACTCTATTTAATTTTTACATTTGTATATGTATCCAGACACCTTTCATTGGTAGATAAGCTTTAAATATAAAATCAAGTAATAGGGAAATGATTAAACTAGAGTGATTATTCACATGGTTACTCAGTTGTAAAAGGCCAATGCCCTTGCATGTTTCTCATAGATTCATAGCATTTTAGCATTGGAAGGAATATAAGATGTTATCTAAAATCACCTCTTATGTGATTCATTAATATCCTCTACAAAGTCCTTGATTCTTGAAGTGGTTTTCCAGTCTTTATATAAAGACTTACTGTTTCTGGGTTATGTAAACATACATTCACTACCCTCTTCCTTACTTAATTGATTTCTTATCTTCATATTATATTGAAATTTACTTCAGAACTAGGCCTGTTTTAATTATGAGTACAAGTTCTTTTGAAGAAATTTATGTAATTTTTATGTTTCTCATATTAAAAGGACATATTTATCATAAAGAAACTTAAATAAGAATTAAATTTAGGATCTAAATATTTTATATGCAGTAAATGAGAAATAATTTTAGAGAAAATAACTATAAGAACTCTTTTTTTAAAACAGTGTCCAAGAAAATAATTCAGAGGCATAATCAAAGACTCAGACCATTCTGGGAGACTGTTAATTTTAAAGTGCTTTCCATCAATGCTGATAGTAACCCATGCCTTCCTGCCCGTTCTTTGAGACTCAGGTTCATGTATCCTCATTCACATGACTTGGCCACATTTTTTCCTTAATGGGAATCTCACTACCATTGTACTTTGTTTATGCCTACTCTTTCTCTCTCTCTTGAATTCTGAGTGTGTTCATTGGAGAGAGTGCCTCCAGTGTTGGAGAAATTGCTTTGTTGTTGGTATCTATCACATTTGAGTAAGTGTTTGCTAAAAAGCCAAATCTACTAGCTAAGGGGAAATACACTGGTAGGACTCATGAGCTAGCATTTAGGAGTATATTCACTCATAATATTATCCTTAGATAATATTGGAAGAGTAATAATCATCCCTTTGGCAAACTAGTCTACCAGTGATGGTGTGAATTGAGCAAGTGAACTGTGAGCATCTCTTACAATTATTTTAATTCCTTCAGTAATATCCCTTAAAATAATTAAATGCTAAAAGCTCGATTTAACTGTTCCCTATCTTGCATCTTAAAATTCTTTGCTCACTTGGAATGGACTCCCTCACCCCACCTCACCCCTGGCTCTCTCACCCAGTTCACACCCAGTCCTTCTCTAATCAGCCTAGTTCAAAGTGACATCCTCCCACCATCACCACCAGTTTCTCATAGCAGATTGCCGGAACCTTTCTGTGATAGCATCAATATCTCCTAGGGCTCTCCCTCCCCAAAACATGGTCTAACCTGATTCCCTGCCCCAAAAGAGTTGCTTTTGTCCCCAGGATTTGTCTGTCGTAAATGGTAGATTCTGACAATATTAACATGACTTTTCAGTCACCTGAGGTCACAAAAAGATCCATCTACGTGAAGTGAGGTCCTTTCAGACTTGGTGGATGTGTCAAAACCAAGTAAGTCACCACTCTGATCTACTGACTAGACAAATTTTCATCTGGAAATTAAAGGAGCCAAGGATACCAGAGCTAAGCACTTGAATGTCCTTATTGTTTATACTTTCTGTACTATGCCTAAGTAAACTTCCTATAGTTTAATATTGAATGATTCCTGAGAACTTCATTTTGTCCCAATATCAGACCTCAATTAACAAGGCACTGACCTGAGTCTGCCCTATCAATAACTCTCTCCCTTATACTATCTCCTTCTTCCTTGAATCATAATTATTTATGTATATGTCTTTGACCTCTGTATCTTTCAACTCTAGCATAGTATCTAACATATGGAAAACTGTTAATAAATATTGAAAGAATGAATAAATTTGTGACCTGAGGTACTAGGAAGAAATCATTTTTAGACAATTTGATTTAAAGGGAACACTATTTGCAAGGTCATCTTTGTGACCTTTTAGAAGTCTTTTAAATTTCCTGGAGTTCCTTATCTATTAAATAAGAGTGTTATGCCAGGAGGTCTTTAGTGTGCTCTCCTGCTCTAAATCTTATGATTTATAGTCATCACTGCCATGAGAATGATCTGCCATCCAGTGTCTACTCTCTAAGTATACATTCAGAACTGTAATTCTGAAAAAATGAGAAAATATGCTTATCCATTAAGAAAATGCACATCCATTATTCTTTCTTCCTTTTTTTCTTTTTTTCTTTTTCTTTGTTCCTTCTTCTTTCCTTCCTTCTTTTGTTTCTTTTTCCCTTCCTCCATCACTGACTGTCCTTCCTTCCCTCCTTTCTTTCTTACATCTTTCCTTCTTTTCTTTCTTCCTTTCATGACTGAATTATGCCAGAGCTAGAAGTACAGTAGCCACTTGCTGCTGATCTCATTACTAATTGGCACAGACGGCCCTCCTTAGGCATCATGGTAGTGCTCCAACATATTCACCATATCAATGCCAGACTTAATGAGGATAACCAGTTGCTTTAACCAGATGAAATCAGTACTCTCAAGCTTAAGGATCCCATCAGCCTCCCTCAGCCTCAATTGCAAAGATTACAGGGAAAAAAGAAAAAAAGGAAGAAAGAAAGAAAAATGGATGTGCATTCTCTAAATGGATAATTTAGGACTACAACTAGGACTTAAAAAAAAAAAAAGAATGGAAGGCCCAATAAACAAACTGAAGGAAAAGTTACATAGTACCCTAAAAAAGGAGCAAAGAGGAAATAAATATTTCTTGTAATTCAGATGCTGTATAAGATTATTCAAACATAAGGGATTGGGGTGGGGAAGGTTGGCTAAAGGTAGCCAACAACAGAAAGAGAAAAGTACAATATCCACGAATATGAATCTAGTTTTAGAGAAAAGGAAATGGGGAAATGGGGAATCAGAGTTTTGTTTTGCTTTTTAAATATTACAAACCATTAATGCTAAATACTGATTCATTTTTGTTTCTTTTTTTTTTCTTCTAAAGATCAGGAGGAGCGGGGTAAGTTTCAAGGGAAAGAAATATTAGAATAGAATTTATTTGAAGGAAAAACAAGCTTAAAAGTTTATTATAGATGAGGAAGATGGCAGAATAGATTAGAAAGCAAAAACAACAATATGTTCTTGACAAGAGGGATAGAATAGGGACTGAACTTCAGATTTCATTAGTATATATTCCTTCTAAAAGGGGAAGGTCTTTCTACCAATACAGGTCAAGTTCTTTACCACTTACAGAGTTACCTAGGGGAACTAAGAGATGATACTTGTTGACTTGATTTAATATAAGATACATACAGTCACTAATAACAAGACTACTATCTGGTGATAACTAGATTAACACTATATAGCAGTGTTATGTAATTCTGTAAAATGCTCTAAGTTTCATTTAGTGTGACTTTTATTTATTTGCCACATACTAATTTCTTGTCTATATATCTTTACTTACTATTTTACCTATTAACTTGGACCCTTTGGAGTTAGTACTTTGATAATTTTATTTCTAGGAAGAATCTTATATAATAAATAATAGTCATTCATAAATAAATAATAGTAAACCTCAAATCATGTTGAAGTAATGAAATAGAATGTTAGTGCATAATAAAATCTATTATTACTTTTATTACTAGATAGGACTACTCTAAAATGATGTACTAAACAGATTTCACATTTGTACCATGGTGTAGGGGATTGTTAGGAATTCTGATGGAAAAATTATATTTTATATTTGCTTTTGACTGAAAATTCCAAGTTGCTTTTTTTTACATTTGCAATTAATAATAAAACTAAGAATATTTTCTTTTTTATTAGTTTGAGGTTTTCTTCTCTCATGTTCACCAAAAAAGATACCAGATATGAGAATTCTAAGTTCCTAACCATTTAAAAAATTACCAAGCATTATACTTTCTATTTTAAGTGTTTATTGTTTTAGATCTTGGCCTAAACAAGAAGGAATCTTTATGAGTTGTTTTTATTGAAAAAGCATGAAAAGTGTAATGGTGTGAATTTATGGGAATACTCCTCATACTCTACTACTTAAGCCTCTAATAATTGTTTTCAGGGCTAACCTTATCCAAACAAGATGGCTGTGACAATTCTCTTATTCATTATCCATATAACTTCAAAAAATAATAAAGTCATATTGCTTCTTCATAGTCCTTAAGCTTGAGCATAAGTTATTTATATTTTCCAAAGTTTTCTAACTCTTATTTAGGCTCACGATGAATAAGCAAAGGTCTCCAACCTCTGCTCAAGATATTTAGTTAATAATCAATTCTCTTTGATGTCATAAAAGGAGAAAAATACATACAAGCATATCATATTTATCAAACATCTTCTATATCAGACTTATAAAACTTTTTCCACTTTTGAACCCTTTTTGCTCAAGAAATTTTCATGTGATCCTGGGTATATAGGTATATAAAATAGGTATACAAATCAAGCATTTACTGATAATAAATCATAATTTCACAACTTTTACATTCAATTATGTAATCCTATATGGGGTCAAGACCCCACAGTTTAAGAGACTTTGTTTGATTTCACTATATCTGAGAATCTTTGGCTATGGAGAATTGTAGAATTTTCAGTTTTAAATGACCTTAGTCATGATCCAGTCCAGTTGTCTCATAGTAAAGATGAAAGACAAAGGCCCAGAGAGATTGTTACTTTATTTCTTTCTCTCTCTCTCTCTTTTTTTTTGTTACTTTCTTAAAGTAATGGAGTCAGTAGTAGAATTGGATCCTAAAACATATCTATCCTGACTCTTCATTCAACACTCTTATCAAGGTATTGAGAATTTGGAGAGGTCAGGACTTCTTTTCAGTCTCTGTTTCATCACTATTACCACCACCACTATTTCAACCAAAGATTTTTGTTTTGTTTTTTTCAAATTAAACTTTTTTAAAACATATAATTTTTGTAACAGGGATGAAACAGAAGTGAATAAAAATTCCATAGGCAAGGACCCCTAACAAAGAAAATACTTCTTTCCAGAGTAATAATGTAGATGTTATATTGATAAAATTTGTCATTTGATAACTAATTCTAGTTATAAGTAGAATATGTAGAATAACTAACATAGTGTATAGTTTTATGTGACTTCATAGT
Organism: Sarcophilus harrisii; assembly: GCF_902635505.1. Taxonomy (NCBI): domain Eukaryota; kingdom Metazoa; phylum Chordata; class Mammalia; order Dasyuromorphia; family Dasyuridae; genus Sarcophilus; species Sarcophilus harrisii. The sequence continues at coordinate 172,171,460 of NC_045426.1, read as the reverse complement.
TTAAATAAAAATTTTCACAATATAAAATTCCATGTCTATTTTTGTTCCTTGAATTATCTGAAGGCAAATCTCAGTATTTTCTTTGTAGCTTTTCATTTTAGACATTAATGCTCTGTGTATGCAGGCTAGGAAAGTGGTATGAGTTTTTTTTTTTTTTTTTTTTTTTTTTTTGCTTTGTTTTGTTTCTTTCTGAGGCAGTTGGGGTTAAGTGACCTGCCCAGGGTCACACAGCTAGGATGTGTTAAGTGTCTGAGACCATATTTGAACTCAGGTCCTCCTGACTTCAGGGCTGGTGCTCTATCCACTGCGCCACCTAGCAGCCCTTGGTTGGGGTTTTTGATGAGAGATGAGAGGGGGCTGGACAGTCACAGCTGTGATTCTATCAATGTAAGGGAGTAAGGAAAACTCCCTATCCCAAAGCTGACCTGCATAGATTGGGTAAGTTACATCAGGCACACACATATCAAACAATTTACCTGGGGTCTATGGACTTAATACATTTTGAGCAGAATATAACCCAGGTGCCCCAGTATCACTATTTGACTCTCTGAAAGTGGATATTTGAAGCAATTATCCAGGTTATTTAAGTATGAATAATAATAATATTGTGTTCTAAGCACTATTATTTTTTTTTAAATTTTTACCCTAATTTTCAAGTAGATGTGATTTGTATTACCTGAATGACTGTCAGTTTTCTATTTTATTTCACAAGTACATATAATAGTTTTTTCCAAAATGTAAGTGGTTTTCCAAATTTACTCCAATATATTATAATAATGACAGTTTTTGAAAGGAGAAAATAAACAAGAAAAAGAGCTGAAAGAAATTCTTTTTAACTCTTTCCTCGATTTTATTACTCCTTAGAGACCCTGTTTGGTTCACAATCATCACCACATACAAAGTTCCTACCTCCCTAACCCAGCAATTTCATGATGGAACCTCATGGTTAGGTTGGAGGGACACAGAAAATATCATTAAAAAACGTTACTCCACAATGCCATATTTAAGATGGGAAATGTCTCATTTTAAATGTTTTATTAAATTAATATTGAATCATTCTTCTAGTATAGAGAGGAATATTGAAAATATTTTTTAAATTTTGTTTTGTTCTAGGAACCTTCTAAACTTTTCAGCATTTACATAGTGTAATACATTCAATATAATTTCCATGAATTTTTTTGTATTTCACAATTCCTTAAATAGTATAATAATATTTAGTTATCCATTTCTATTTTTCTGTTTCACCAACTGCTTTTTCATTTACAATCTGAGCAAATAAATTGCTTGAATTAACACTTTTTGAGAGATATTATACAGCTACACAAACATTAAATCAAATATTTGATTCTTAATCATTTTAAAACATTTCAAAAAGATAAAACATTTTGCAGATTAAAAAAAAAAAAGCTGAGCTGTTTTTGACCAATATCTTACTATACTGAAGTGAAATAAATGAATAGGAGAAAAAAGAATAGACTCAGAACAAAATATTTAGGAACAAATTTTCATAAATGATTGCTTCTTGCACTGAGCAAATGAATGTGAAAGTTAAAGAATGTTAGTAAACTTTACAAAAATTGCAAGTTGACTTGAGGGAAAATTAATATGGATAGAGAATTTTTTCATGATTTGATTTCATGATTTCATGATTTGAATACATAAATAAGATACATGATAAAACTAACATAACACTGTGATTAGGGAAAAGGAAATGTTCTCTTGCAATTAGTAAATGGTTGCTAATTATTGTAGAATAATAATTATTGTGGGAAAAGAATTGTGTAAAGTGGTGGTGGTCGGAAAAAGAGAGAACACTCTATTCCATTCGGGAACACTTTCAGGGAACTTGGTATTAGTTAAAGGGGAAGGATGACTCCTATTTGTCTGTGACTCTCTCCCATCTTGGGAACAAAAGAGGAGCTTTGCATAATTTCTTTTTTTTTTTTTTAATGGGTAACTCCTTTATTATTAAATATTTCAAGGATCTGTAATTTTGTAGGTGTGGGTGCTCCCCACCCAGAGACTGATTGCAACTTTTCTACAATCTAATAAAAGTTGTTTTACTAGTTTCTATAGAATATCATTACCCTGCCTTTATGCTCTGCAGTTCTTCTGAATTTAGCTTGGCTGCTCTTGTAACAGTTAGTCATTAGTTTGATGAACATTCTTAAGAGCACTTCTCATTTCAATGAGATAATGTTATTCTATATCTGATTAAATGAATATCCCTTATTACAAAATTTATAGTTTTTCTCATATGATTTAGCTTCTCATATGGTATGCCATTCAGGTAGACTATAGTATGTTTGTTTGCCTCTAGGGGTCATCTCCAGTTGTACTGATTTGTATCTTGCCACTGGACCCAGATGGCTCTGGAGGACAATGGTAACTTTGCACAGCTCTCCCTTACATAAATTCAATTCACTTATAAGTCATGGCATCATCCCTCTGATGTCACGGTCCTCTTGGAGAAAGAAGGACAACCAACAACCAGCTACAGTGAAGCCTTTTAAGTTTGGTAGGGACAGTTAAAACTTGCTCTCCACTAGCCTAGCTTTCCCAAACCCAGACTAGTGCACCACCTTGAGATCATCAGGCAGGGATTTGTGAAAGACTAAGAAATATTTTTGCTCATATACAATAACTAGCTAAGAACAATTCAAGATCTTGAGCAGAGGACCAAATTGTTCGTTTAATTTAAAACTTTTTACATTTTAGTCAGACCCTCTATAATACAGGATAAAGGTGGATTATTTGATAATTCTGTCTTGCCATAGAAACAAATGTTTAAAAAATATCAAAAGGAGTAGGGGCACATACATACACATATACATATACATATATACATATTCCTATATAGTAAAAAGTGAAATTGAAATTTGACAGTTTTCTTAGTAATTATATAAAATCTCACCATCTTTGTCACTTACTACCCATTTGATATTTAGGCAACTCACTCCCTGGACCTTAATGAAAATGTTAGACTAGATGACTTATAAGGGTCCTGCCAGCTTTAAATTTATGTTTCTATGATCAGTGTAAGCTGCTAAGTCAGAGACGCTAGTGAGAGGCCTGGTTTATGATGTCGCTAAAAGAATCTCCCAAAAGAAGAAACTCCAATCACTGCATGTCCCTAGCTTCTCTATAGCAACACACTCTTATAGAGTTTTTTAGAGCACTGACAGTGACTTGCCTAGAGTCACATAGGCAGTTACTCCCAAGCATCTGTGATGTTATATTGATAGGTATATTTCTGCTATTGAGGCTGATTCCAACTCATCTACACCTGCTTATCCTGCACAACCCTAAAAGTCTTTTCCTATAAAAAGTTGACTACACAAATACTTAGTCTAACCTTCTTTAAGTTTTTGTAACATGTCTGGGATACCAAATGGAACACATGGATTGTATATCAATTATGCCTTACTCTCATTATGAGACCATTTCATTTCCTTTGTAATCATATATTTAGTGGGATCCTATATACCATTTATTATTTTATAATTTCTTGTTTGTAATGTATAATAGCCTACACACACACACACACACACACACACACACACACACACACATCCTGTGTCTCTCCATTAATGAAAAAGCATATTTTAATTCCTATGTAATACTAAGGGTAAAGTCAGAGTTCACATCCTTCAGGAAAAGTCTTAAAGCCTATCTCCTAGGTGACATGATACTAATTTCCCCACAAGATTTTATTTTATAAAAGGTAGCATATAAAAATAATATGGTAAATATCTTAAAGATATAACCCTTAGATTTTTGAATTTCACAGAAGTGTTATATGCTTTTTTTTTAATAGCCTTTCATGTCACCTCGGTACCCTGGAGGTCCAAGACCACCACTGAGAATACCTAACCAGGTAAGGCCTCTATGAAATATAAATTTGCAATTATAATTCAGTAAAAGAAATTCTGAATTTTTAGGAAATAAAATTTACGTCTGTACTTCTACATACTACTTGACTGTGATTCCTAAGCAACTTATTTTTTTTTAATTACATAATTTTTCATTATAAAATCATAGAATTTAGAGCTATAAGGACCTTAGAAATTTCCTAGTCCATATCCCTGATTCTGTAAATGAGGACTCTGAGACCCAGATCTCAAGGTAACCTGAGATTATAATTTGAGCCATATCTGATTTCCAATCATGTATATGCCTTTTGATTATTCCTTCCATGACACTATTTTGAAAAATCGGGTGTTAGCTAAGTACTGCTAGTTTAAATCTTGATATAGTGAATGTTGTTAAAAATCATCATTAACCTAATTTTTGTCATTTGTCAATTTGTCATTTATTTTCATGTTACTTACATTTAAGTTCATCATTTAAGTCAATTATAACCATATAATTAACTAAGACTATTTTTATCTCAGTTGGTCTACAGTTAGGTTGCTGGCCTTCCAGTGAGTCCTCCAACTGCTTGACATATATTGATAGAGTGCAGGCTCTAAACTCACTCTTCCAGTTTTGGCAGGGCAGGTCTCCAAATGACAGCTCCTACTTCTTCCTCAATTAATCCCAAAGGCTTATAGTTTCTAAAACTATTGCTAATAAGTCCCCAGCAAATGCATTCCCTTCCCCTTCTCCAATATAAATTAACCAGTTATCATTGGCCCAATGGAATTAACCAGTTAATATTAATTAGCTTTTCTAAAGAGATTCTTACTGAAAAGATAGTGCAAGAACCAAAAAGAATAATCCTCCCTCCCCATAATAGGAATTACAATCAGTTCCTGGAAAGAGTAGACTCCTCCTTAAAGTGGTAGCTACAAGTTAGGTGAAACCTCATAGCCCATGAATATTTTCTCTCTTTTCTTCATTTTCTCTTTTCTGCATTCGGCATAACCAATAGACAAAGTGCTCCTTTACTTAGCTAGACCACTCCTTAGGGCAGTTGCAGCTAGTTTACTACTGATTATATTTGTTGGATCCCTGGTGGCTCTAATGCCTGGGGAAAAGAGTAAGTTGCCTGAAACTTATATCCAACTTATATGCAGAGTTAGTTCTAACTCAGAAGCCAAGTAAAAGAATTTTTGTTACATAGTAAGCTGAGAAGAAACAGTTGAATCTATCTCTTTGCTCTGTGAAGTGGGAGAAAGGGAAAGAAGGTTTCTCTGTTGCACATGCGCAAGAAAGCAGGTTCACCAAACTTCCACATGCAATGGAATTAGACAGGAAATATTGACCACTCTAAGAAGTGAGCCCTCACCCAATACAAAAATAAGTAACCTCTGATTTCTTATGGAATTTCATATTTCTGGATCCAAATGGTTCTTAGTCAATTAAGTATTTCCTAAGCATCTACTATGTGCTTATTGGGGATTTGCAAACTAGGTGTAAAATATATTCACTTTGTTCAAGAAACTAAGAAGACAATTCACAAAAACTTAAAACACTTAGAAAACATAACAAAACAAAACTGCACAGTGCTGATGTTGGAACCCAAAACAAATGCAAATAAAGGTAACCTTTCTAATTCCACTTGTGCCCAAAGAAAAACCTGTCTGCTTCTATAATATTAATTTATTTCTTTTGTAGGCTAACTTTTGCATGCTGTCTTCCCTACTAGAATGTGAGTTCCTTGAGGATTGGAATTGTTTTTTTTTTTTTTTTAATCTGTTTCTCATCTCTCTTTTTTTTTTTTTAAATTTAATAGCCTTTTATTTACAGGTTATATGTATGGGTAACTTTACAGCATTAACAATTGCCAAACCTCTTGTTCCAATTTTTCACCTCTTACCCCTCCCCCCCTCCCCCAGATGGCAGGATGACCAGTAGATCTCATCTCTTTTTAAATTCCCAGCACTTAGCTTAGTGTCTAGCACATGGTAGGTATTTAATAAATGCTTATTGATTTCATTAATTCATTTTCCTTTTAATCCCTACTATAGCCCCAAAATACAAATTTGAAAACCCACTCCTCCCTAAATTATTCCATTATGTATGTTAATCCTCCGATCATTCTGCCAAATTTCAACCTATTTCTACACTAACTTCGGTTGAAACATTTGTATAGTTCTTGCAGAATTCTGACATAGTAGGCATTCTTTCTCTGCTACCATTGTGAAAGCAAGAAATGCTAGCTTTCAATCCTAACCCTCAATCAAAGTATATACCAAGAGCCTTTTTCAGTCTTTCTGTAGCTGGCAGTGTCCATGGAGCAGCTGGAACATCCCTCCACAATCCTGACTCAGTATTAAAAAACATGGTCTAGGGGAACAGGCCATGAAATGGGAAAGGAAAGTGTACAGACGCCATAGATCCTGACATATGGAAACCCCATTTTCTCTGTGGATAAACACATACATTGACATTGAAATCTGTTTATTTATGTAAATGCCTTTTTTGTTTCTATATAAAGGATAGCATTTTTTCATCTTCTTTTTCTGAATTTTACTGAGAATTTTTCCAGTTTCCCACTTTACATTTTTGTATTAGTCACAATTGAAATTACAATAAAAAGGAAAACACTCAGAACAAGGGAAAGGTGACTCCCTTATTCCATAAATGTTTAGAAAGTTCTTAATGACTCTTTTAGAGTCATTAAGAACTTCCTCGATGATGATGGCTTAAAGCTAGGGAAAATACAGTGTCCCACAAGTCTTAGTTCAATTTTATACATTTAATTCTTGCTCTCCCAATGATCAGTTAAGCTTCTAAAACTTAAAACTACACTAAAACCTTTGGGACACACTTAAGTTTTGACAGTTTCCACAGGCCCTTTTGCCTTAAACTCTATTATTTTAAGGGACTCTACAGGTGAACTTCAAATTTAGGTGAAAAAGAGCTTTATAATATAGCTGTGTAATTCTTTTAAAAATTACCTTCTTAACCTAAAAATGTTCTCTCTTAATTCAGAAGATAAACTGAAAATTTTTTAACCTTATGTCAGAAGAATGTTAATTTCCTCTATTTAGTCCACAATTAGCAACCCTTTTCTTATAAATATATGTAAAATAAGCATTTCAATAGCTGTAGAATAGGGCAGCAAAGTGACAAAGCAGATACAGTACCTAGCAGGAAGTTAGGAAGATCTGAGTTCAAATGCAATTTACTAGCTGTGTGGCTCTGGGCAAATCACTGAATTCAATTTAATTCAGTTTCCTCATCCATAAATTAAGCTGGAGAAGGAAATGGCAAATGTGGTCATAAAGAGTCAGGATAACTGAACAAGAACAATCTGTAGAAATACTGGACAAAATTGATGAAGAGAGATGTTTCATAAATACTCAATCAGAGAAGCCTGAGGATTTTGCATTATAATAGTGTTAGAGGCTCTCTAGGCCTAAATGTATTTCATTTTTTCAGGTGAAGTGTGCTGTAATTAGTGGCACCTTATCCCCTTTTGTGTTTGTTTTTGTGACAGGCTTTTTGTTCCTTGTTTTTTCTCAGACACTGAAAACTTTGCTAATTCAATATGTATAATATTCTACTTCTGTGGTACTGAGGGAGAAGGTTTGTTAGTAAATTAGTGACATAAACTGGATCATATAGGGGAATACGTGCCTTTTTTAAAGAAATAATTTTTAAGTCTTTACATACAACTAAAATAATAATTACAAATGAATCGCATGGTCATTAAAGTGGAATTGGTAGAATATTTATGATTAATAGTAAGTTGGCATTATTACATATATATCTTGAACAATAAAAGTTTAGTAATATTTTTATTAAATTTTCTAGAATTCAGTTTTTTATTTATTCATAGTGGCATTTGAATTAATAGTTTATTGTACTGTCAAAAATATTCCTACCAAGAGACTGAATAATAAAATGTTAAATATCTAATGACTGTGGCAGGTCATCATGAATCCATAATGTTCATCTTTAAGATGAGCAAAAATTGGAAGAACTCAGAGATGCAATTAATTAGGACATAATCTTGTACCCTAGGTTTCCTTCAGATTTCCCCCGTAATTTGTGTGTGGTTGCACAAAAATGGTACTGTTTTATACAGACATAAGAGTTGTAAGTGGAATATATTTGGGGAAAGTAGAAAATAGGGAAGCAATAAAATATTTGTAACATAAAGGAAGAAGCTGTATAGCCATTGTGGTTGTGGAAGAGATAATGTCATGAAATATCTAGGTCAAAGAATAAATTCAGTATAAAAATTCCCAACTTAAGAGCTGTGAGAGAATTTCTGGACTTTGTTCCAATGTGAAAAGGCATCCTTGACTCTGAGTCAGGTAATTTAACATGAATGTTTAGAGATAATCAAAGTTTTTCCTAACCTGACCCCTTTCGACTTCTCCTGTCTTTTTATACTTTGTCCCATTCCACACATTCTACCATACAAATACATGGGTTCATTTGCAACTGGGACCCAATATTCCCATCTTCACTGCTTCTCTCCTTTGCCTGGAATATTGACTGTCATTTCCATCTTCTGTCTCTACCTCCTGAGAACTTTTTTCTGATATCCTAGTTACTAATGCCTTCCCCTCTCAGGCTGACTTTTCTCTACTCTGTATATATCATATGTGTACCTTGTCATTTCCATGTTGTCTCCTCCGTTAGACTATAAGGTCTTTTGAGGGTAGGAACTATTTTTGCTTCCTCTACCTTCTCCCTTTGCTATGGTATCTTCAGTCCTTAGTAAAGTGTCTGATATAGTAAATGGTTAGTAAATACTTGTCAGATGAACTTGAGAGAAAGGGTAGAGATAAGGAATGGATTTATGCTGTCATTGGTATAGGAAACTCTTAGGAAGCTTCCTCTACCTATGTAGAGATATCTTTATAGAAAGATACCATTTCTATAAAAGCCATCTAGGTGGTACAATGAACAGACCACCAGGCCTGAAGTCAAGACGATGCATTTTTCTGAATTCAAATTTGGCCTCATTTACTAGGTATGTGACCTTAGGTAAGTCCCACTTAACCCTGTTTGCCTGTTTTCTCATTTGTAAAATGAGTTGGAGAAGGAAATAGCAAATCACTTCTGCATCTTTGCCAAGAAAATACCAAATCAAGTCAGGAATGGTTAAAAAAAAAACAAAAAAAAACTGAACAACAATAACAACCACCTTCTCTATAATTTAAAGAGTTTTCTAGAGCTCTGAGAGCTCAAATGACATACTTGTCCGGGGTCCCAGAACTAGAATGCATTATATTACTAAACCCAGTCTTTGAAACTTTGAAGCTAGATCTCTATCTTCTGTGCTTGTTTTGATCTAGCTTTATTCCCATTGTAAAGAAGGGAAAGCTAAGTTAAAAGTCTTTTTTTTTTTTTAAATGGAACTTGTTATTCATTCAGAATAATGAAAATTCTTGGAATTTTAAGTACTTCCTAGGACTGTAGCAATCTCTTCTAATTACAATTCTACTCTCCAGTGTTTTTTCTTCCTACTGTTTTCTTTGTTTTTGAGAGATATCTATAAAATACAAATAAAATTGAGATTTATTCAGTTACAGGGTATTACTGTTATTATTATGACTTCAAGGATATTCTGTGCATCAAAAGGAAAACAAAAAAATTGGAGATTAGATATTCTGAATACTGAAAGGAAGGTGAAACTGTTGTTCTATTAACTATGTGGAGTTATCAGAATTCTTTTTTTCCCAATTCACTTAAGTGAGTTGAAATTATACATCATTAACATAGTCTGTTTCAGATTGTGTCCTGCATTGGCTATACTAAAGTAACTTTACATTTACCTGCTATGCTTTACAACTTTCATGAAATAGCTGTCCAACTCTGGAGGCAATCCTGTGTTGTATGTACACCCATTATTTATTAATATAAAATAAATCGATTTTCTACCCACACACATTCAGTGATAAGACTTGGCTTTTAGCATTCTAAATCTAAATATTGCTAAGGAATGATAGTTCCAAAAAACTATTCTTTCCTCAGTATTGTACCTTCCACTCAGATAGGAAATCTGGGTGAAAGAAACTTTTAAGGCACTTTAGTCTCCCAAAGAAAATAAACATGATCAGCCAGATTTTCAAATCTCACAGCAAATGAGAAACATTTAACTTTAATAAATCATATAGTTGCACTTCCTCTACAGTACATGATTTGAATATCTTATTCAGACTTAAGTTCTATTTACCAGCCATATCCTTTACCAGTAATCATATATCTATTTTTTTTTCAGCATATCACCTTAATTTAAAATATTAGTTTGATATAGTGCAATAAAGACTTCCACAGTATAAATGCAAGTACATTCTGTATTGGGTAAATTGAAGACACTATATTTTGCAGTTGAAAATCAGATTTCTAGAAACAGATGTTTTTGGTGAGGCTTCAACTCTAAAAATTAAATATCCTAGGCCTGCTTAAATCTTAAATTCATAACTATTTGAGTATATTTAGAATGTATAAAAATTAGTAATTAATGATTAGAGAAGTATTTTTTTTTCTTTGCCAGTTCAAGATAGCCCCTTCCATCACTGGATTCTCTTTGTTTATTGCTTTTCAGTTATTACAATGGCTGTCTTTATAGTTAAATAGTCAAATAATATATATTATTGAAATATTTAAACACCAAGCATACATTTCAGCTATATAAATAGCAATTTGTTATAAAGTATAAATAAATCATTTATATTATATTACATGTGTTTAAAATTATTCGAAAATGCATGGAATCAATTTTTTTTTTTAATTTGTAAGTATTATTTGTAGGACCTTAATGGCATGGGAACAAAGTAATAACAAATCACATATGCCTGAAAAATAGTACTTTCTCTTCCTTCTCATACCACATAAAATAAAGTCTTTTATCCAATCCTTTAAGCTCTTGCCCCATTTAAATCCTAGTTGCACAAGACATCTGGGTTTGATTTTTAGTGTTGCTTCTCCCAAAACTTCAGGGAACATAAAATATCTCATTAGCCTGAAGCCTTTGTACTATAGTAATATTCTTTTCAGATGTTAGCAGATAATAGAAATACACACACACACATTCATTTTATATCCAGCTAGCAACCCCAAAGTAGGAAATCTACATAGAAAATAGTAGCGCTTGGGCAGCTAGGTAGCACAGTGGACAGAGCATCAGCCCTTAAGTCAAGAGGATCTGAGTTCAAATCTGGCCTCAGACACTTAACACTTTCTAGCTATGTGATCCTAGGCAAGTCACTTAACCCCAATTGCCTCAGCAAAAAAGAAAGAAAAGAAAAAGAAAATAGTAGCTTTTTTTCCTCTCCCAAAATGTCCCTACAGTCTGACTATACTGTTTATTTCTATATTTTTTAATAATCTTTTCTCCTGATAATCTTATTAAAGAATGAAGACAGAAAAATAAAAGCTTTGTTAAAACTATTTCACTTTGCAACAGGTCTGGCAGTGATTAAATCAAATTTGGGTAAAGGGTATAGAATATTTTTAAAAATTATACTAACCTCTTGGGGGTTGAGATTATTTTATTATTTTATTCCTTGGTCTTATCTCTTCAGTGCCTAGGATAGTGCTTGGCATGTAGCAGGCACTTAAAAAGTTCTTGTTGACTTAATGATAATCATAATCAAGAAGCATTTATTTGAAGAAAGATTTTAAAATAGGAGAAATGCCACAGGACTACCCTGGGACTAGCAGTATTCAAGTAGGCAAAGGGAACTCAATCAAGGTATTCTAACCAGTGGCTATGTGCCTCTAAGTTCAGTACCAACACTGGCCCAAAATAGAGGGAATCAAGGGAAAAAGGAATGCTGTAAAATACAAACTCTTGTTCTTATCTGGGAAAGGTAGTATTGGCAAGAAAACCCCCAGTACTCTTTTTATTCCTGGTCTAACAGAAAATGACAATAAACAGGTTGCTTTGCTAGCTCTTGATATATGTGAACCATCAATTCCCAAGATAAACTACACTAGAGGGAGAAGTGTTTCATCAGAGAAGTACTGGATGGTCTCTAGCATACAATGAAGAAAATCTGGTATGATATCAATAGATTTCTTGATTGCCAGTCCTAACAATGCTGTTGTCTGGCAATGACCCCAAAACATGGTAGGAGCAAGTGATTTCTTCATGATATGGCTTGTGAGGGACCCATTCCCTCAATGTTGATAATTCACTTGGTACTTCCTATAAAAATTAATTCATGGTATACTATCTCAGTGTAGCATTCATAAATGGAGCAGAAATAAGCACTATTCCTCAAGAAGTATCAGAATAGGACATTAGAAAAGAAATCAGCTTTTATCATAAAGTCCGAATGCAACTAATAGGCTAATTTGAAGTTATTGGAAAATAAAGCTAGAAAGGTATGTTGTGAGTATATTGTTGAGGACTCTATGTGTATCACATACACATAGCATACTCTGCTAAACATAGAGTTTAAATTTAAACTGTCCAGGGATCAGAACTGGAAAGCAGACTTTTTTTCTGCTATAATAGGAGTTACATTCTTGAAAGGGAAGAATGTTAATTATTGAATTTGATTTCAAATTGGTCCATACAAATTGTTCTTCAAATTAGATAATACAGACCCTCCTCAAGTCACTAAAAACTATCCAGAATTTGACTTTTTTCAACGAATTCTAGTTAGATTTGTTAAGATAGCAAATATTAAAATGGAAGGGAACAGTGTAACACTAAAGTTGAAACTCCCCCTTTTTAGCTCTGCTGGCCTAATGATAATGAGGAAAACTATTTGACTGATTCATATAGTTAGAACTAATGTGAACAGCACCTATGTATGTCCATGAATCAGTCAAAATCTATGAGAGAATGGGTTACATCCCAAGGAATCTATATAAAAGAAAAAAGTTATCTCAGAACCAAGGGAGACATTTTAAGCATCTGGATTTAACAAGCTGAAGAAAGCCAGCATTCCCAGAACATATATGACTAACAAAGGGAGGACTGAGTTGTGGCAAGAAGGAAAATATTAAGGAAAATCATTGGCTGTATAGGCATTTTAGAACAGAGCACCTGAGCTAAAGGATATTCCAAGCAAAGAACAATTCTTTCCTCTAGTTACCCTCTAATTCCTATATTTTCTCAAATACTATAATATAATCTATTTTTATTACCAATATAACATAATCTAATTTTCATTATCAAATATATCAGCAAACTCAATTTTATCTCAACTACAAAGAAGTTAGGAGTAAACTAGATATAGATACGTGTGCGCACGCACGCGCAAATTATAAAGACAGGTCAATCTCTTCCTAGATGTTAGAAGTTTTCCTAACCAGGGATTGGGCACAAAACTTTTTGTCTAAAAATTATCCTTAAGCCAGAAAAAGAGAGGGGAAAGTAGGGCTTAGAGGTTATTATATTTATCCCCCAAGCTTAAAACTTCCTGATTTTACAATGTTACATTTGAATGCCAGATGAAAGATTATAAACTTTTTTTTTTAGTAAGTAATGAGTGTTTGGATATTTAGAACAAAGAATTTACATCAAATCTCTGTGAAGTTAAATCTGCTAATGAGATATAAATATAAAAAGTTTTGATTTGCAAAATGTATTTTTTTAAGTTGTATCCATGAGAATGGATAAAGATTCCATCTATGCTCCTATGAACATAAGGAAAATGTTATGAAGGTTAGAAGTTGGGTGAAGTCAAATGAATAGTTAAAGAATAATAGCTAAAGACAAATTTAGATTTTTAAAATATACTTAAAAGAATACTTGAACTTGAAGAATGTTTATGATGATTGGAGCAGGTGTTTTAACATTGGATAGAAAAACAAAGACTTTTTTTATTTTTTGACATGTAACCAGTAGTAACTAGTGATGAAATAAAGTAATTCCAGAATGATCCAGAAACAGTGTCAAAGCTAAACTTTCTTATAATTCTCCAATATCTCCAAGTGAATTTGAATGTCAAAATTACAAGTGAAAATAGTGATGTTTGTTTCTTTGATATTGATAGCATCACATGGAATTCATAAGATCTATGTTGCCCATGTACATTGGGTATATCCACATAAAATGTCAAAACACAGCTTATGGAAACCATTGATGGATATCTCTGCAATCTTACTCACTCCTTTGTAAGGGAGACTGATTCCTGCCTCGAGGAGAGCAAGAAAGAAACGTGAAGATGAGTGCTCAGTTCTCTATAGAGATAAGGATACCAGACTAGAATGATATCTGTCTGTTCTCCTCTCTTCCCCCATTGCAAAGTATTGCTGGTGTAAGGGCCTGATTACATAAGAACAAAAAGCCACTAGTTTCTCTAGTAACTCTCTCTTAAAGAGGGGAAGGTATCCTAAGCTTGCACCTACTTTCTTGGCCCCTTAATTCCAAAATCTGGTTTCACAAAGATCCAAGCATATAGCAAACAAAAATGAGAGAAGTTTCACAGATTAGATTATATAAGAAAATACACAAGATTAAATCTGGTCTCTCAGAAGAAGCAAGATCTCAGCACAAACTAAGAGAGAGATCCTAATGCTGAAGTGGAAATTCCTAAAAGTTTCTTGGGAGACAAGCTAAAAATCAGGGACACGTTGAATAATAGGCTTTCATACATATCTTTAAAGGAAACTTTCTCTTTCTCTTACCTAGAGATAATCCTGAATAGAATTTTGAATCATTTGTCTTTCTTGAACATGGTCTCAAAAATGTACAATTTCTCAAAAACTCTTCTACAAACACTACTTCTTAAGATACTTATCCAGCATCACATCATCCTTCTCCCTACCATTTACAAGATTTTCATGAAAAATGGTCTAGTTTGACTAGAAATTGTGGGTGCAAAGAAATTGCCATATTTGAAAGATTCAATTTGACACAAAAAGAGAGAGAACCAAGGTCCAAAATTAATTTGTAATTGTAGTCTTCCAGATTCCATTGAAACAAATTTTTAACTGAACAGGTATCCATATAACTTTTAGATATTTGAAAATATCAAATCTATGCACATTTTTCACTGTTACATTTTTAAAAATTTGTAGTTTTTGAAGATAACTTCTAAAGAGAAGTCTCAAAAATATTCTGGACTCTGTGACATCATTTTGCAATTCATGTTTAATCTCTCAATGGGACATACTTATTTACATACAAAAGTTTGGGACAAATAAACCTCCTTATCCTATATTCTTTACTATATACCTCAAATACAAGAGTGGCAAAAATGTAAATTGTTTACTAATTCAGATTTTTTTTTTTTTACTAATTAAGATAAGTTTTATAACTAAATTATTCTCTAAAGAAATAATTATTTAGCTGCAGGGATATTCAGTATTCATGGCTTGGGAGAAAAGAGAATAACTATTTATTGTCCCTTACACCCTACATATTAGTAGAGATGACAAAAAATGAAAATAGTCAGTTTTAGAGGGTTTGTATGGGGAAACAGGCACACTAATAACACATTTGGTAGAACTGTGAATTAATTTGGCCATTTTGGGAAACAATCTGGAATTTTTCTAAGAAAGTGGCTAAAAAGTTCACACAATTTTACCCAGAGATTTCATTTCTAGACAAACACCCCCAAAGAGGTAAGATAGACAGAAAGGCCCATTAGACACCAAAATATTTATAGCACCATTTTCTGTGGAAGCAAAATAGATGCTCATCAATTGGGACTAGCTAATTAAATATGAGTGCAATAGAATATTACTACACCATAAAAAATGGTGAAATCATGAAGAAATCATTTCGTCATGGGAAGAATACTACAAACCCAAGCAAAGTGAAGTTAGCAAAACCAGAAAAAGTTTATAAAATAACTCAGATAATAGAAATAGAAACAGGAAATAGGAATAGAAATAGGAACAGAAATCAAATCTAAATGCTGTGCAAACTTAATGAATAAGCTTGGCATAAAAAGGGAGATGTGAATGCATCTACCTCTCTTTGCAGAGATGTAGGATTGTGGAGATGAACAGAGCATATATGTTTGACTTGAAAGATGTACTGGTTAGTTTTGTTTACCTCTTTCCTCTTTCTTTGATATTCTTTGTTAATTAAATGCCTCATTTTTTCCAGGTACCATATTAAGCCCAGAGGATACAAAAAAGCAAAAAGGAACATTGTATGAACAAATTATATATAGGATAAATAGTAAATAATTAGCAAAGGGAAGGCTCTAGAATTAACAAGAGTTGGAAAGAGTTTCCTATAGAATTTGGGATTTTTGCTTGTATTTGAAGGAACCAGGTAGGTCAGTAGTCAGAGCAAAGAGTGGATAGTATTTCAGATTGGGAGACAGCCAGAGAGAATACCTGAAGTCAGGAGATGGGAATGTCTAATTTATAGAAAAAAGAGAAGTGCCATTGGATAGAAGAATAAATATTGAGAAGTAAGGTGTAAGAAGATTGGAAAAGTAGGAGGAAGCTAGGTTATGAAGAGCTTTGGAAGCTAAACAGAGCATTTGAAATTCCATAATAGGAGAATAGAAGTGAGGAGAGAAAAATTATGACCCAGTTACTGATATAAACAACAGCTACCAGGATTTTGATTGGATCATAGAAATTGTGTGGAATAGAGAGATAAGGTGAAGAACTTACAGGAATGTATAAATTCTTTTTCTGTATTTTATTTTCATTATTTCTGTGTTTCCCCTATGACCTGTATAATATGTACAGGCCCATAATTACTTGAGCCTTGGCCAGCTATAAACATATTTACTTAACCTGAGCTGATGACACTTATCAGAATTTGACATTTATCAATATTTAGTCTATTAGTTTGACCACTATCTGCATGATTAAGCCTGAAGGCCTGATTTTTTGTTTCCTAGAAATCAGATGATTTCGGGGAAACAGAAACCTTCCATTCCAATTTCTCCGAAAAGCAACAACCAATTAGATGCATCCTCCTCCCCTTCTCAATGCTTTCTTACTTGTGATGTAATCTCTTGTATAAAAGCTATGTATCTTTACTACTTCTTTACCCTCCTACCAGGAACTTTCTCTTCCTTATCTCGTGATGGGACGCTCATTCTCTGGAGGTTTTTAATAAACAACTTTTCTGCTTTCTACTGAGTGATCTTTTTTTGGGCAAAGGTCTTCTACATCCCTCACAATATTAATTGCATGAACCTCAAAGGAAAACATATTATTGAATTATTGAGGTTAGGAAAGAACCTGGAAGGGGCAATGGGGAGGAAGGAATATTCCAACTCTCTCCCTCAAACAGTAAATTGCCTTTCTAGATGAGGAGGAGAGGAAATGAAAGTGATATAAAAACTAAAGGTGGCAACAGGATAAAAAAGTTTAAATATTAGCTTGACCTGAGTTGATCCAACGTAAGGCAATTTGAGAGGATTTTGAGGGATAATGTGTTCTACAGAAATGCTAGATTTTGCTCTATGTGGATAGTTGCCACAATAGTGAACTATATTTCATAGCTTATTGGAGCAAATCCCAGCTATAGTGCTGTCATGATTATTGTCTTAAGTATGTTTTAGTCATTCAGTTGATACTTATTAAGCACCTATTCTGTATAAAATGCTAGGCTAGGAGCTAAGAGAAATAATGCAGAGATGCTTTTCTTATCAATTTTCCCAAATGCAGTATTATTGCAATTTATTTAATGAGTTTCTTTGCCCAACAAATTCACCATCAAGTAACTAACACACTTAAATTGATAAGCCTCTCCTATATGAAGGTTGGTTTCAAGAAGCAAATAAGTCTATTACTAAGATCGTTTTTAGAACTTTTCCAGCCTGGCAGGACTTGCTTGACCTTGTAGTTGGTTAAAATAGTCTTTGAGGATCCAGATTCTACTAAAAATTACATTTGTGTAGGAGTCTAAAGAGCTATGTAAAAAAGGCAACTTTGGTTAGAAAAAAAAATAAGGTTTTTCTACAATGTCAGTGATTTTTTTCCTCATTTCTTTATGCCCAAAGAGTCTTTTTCACCTCAGAATAAGATCATGAAACACATCATCTTTTGATAAGTAATAGACAATGAATGATCTTATGTGCATTTGAGGGTTTTTCTCATAAATTGACATGATTGAGAAGGATCCTTAAGAAATACTAAAATTAATTTAAGCATTAAATATAATGTAACTTGTTGAATTCTGTCATCATGCTTTATATATCTTTAAATACACTAGGCACTTGGAGGTGTCCCAGGAAGTCAGCCATTACTGCCTAGTGGAATGGACCCAACTCGACAACAAGGTCAGTTTTTTAAAATGTATGTCTATGAAATTGATGCTAAGAATCTCAGTGGAAATACTTTATATTCTCAAGTAAATTTTCTTTTTGTAAGTTTCACCATCTGTTACCATTGTACTTATGCATGTAATGTACTCAACTGTAGCATACTAGAAACTTCTCAGATAACCCAGATTTTAATTCACTGACTTTATAACATTGGAGATACTTCATTTCTCTAGGTCTTGGTTTTCTTACATGGGGTACTAGGGCTTGAAAATTCCTTCCATTTCTGATATTCTGTAGCTTATATTTCTATTATTTGCATGTTAAGTATGTGTTGCTATGTATATTATGTTTATATATTATGTATGTTATAATATGAATTTATAGAATCAGTATAGTAAAATGAAAGAGGGAGGCAGCTAGGTGGCATAGTGGATAAAGCTCAGGGCTACAGTCAGGAAGACTCATCAACTTGAGTTCAAATCTGGCCTCAGACATTTACTAGCCGTGTGACCCTGGGCAAGTCACTTAAACTCGTTTATCTCAGTTTCCTCATCTGTAAAATGAGCTAGAGAAGGACATGGCAAACCACTGCAGTACTTTTGCAAAGAAAACCTCAAGGGTTCATAAAAGTCAGCTATGACTGAAAAGACTTGAGGACAACAACAATAAAATAATAAAATGGAAATCTCAGTTGAGTAGTCATGAAGACACTTGGATTCTGAGTAACTAGCTCGGTTACTAGCTATATGACTGAGTAAATCACGACTTCTCAACATTAATTTCTTCTCTATAAGATGGAAACAGTAATCATTTGCACCTACTTCACAGGATTATTGAGAAGGTTCGGTAGAAAATATATGTGAAGTCACTTTGAAAATTGTAAGGGTCTATACTAATACTAAGAAAGTATTGCTATTCTCAATATAGTTATAAATAAGAATAAATAAAATAATATATTTTTGTAAGATAGGAATAACATGGGTATTGAATTAAATATAATTCAATACCTCATTTTAGATAATTGCTTCAAACTTTTAACCCTCAGATTTTATTGATTTCACTTGCTCTTGCTTGCTACTTTTGACCACTTTTGGTAGAGAAGTTGGTAAACAATGAAATGGCCACAGAATTAACCAGAATAATTTACATTACTAGACTAAAGACACACAGACACACACACCCCTTGATAGTTGAGAATTGTTTGTCATTATTCACTGGCATTTATATACTTCTTTACAAAGCACTTTACAAAACACGTTATCTCTGCATAATGAGCTATTGAGTTTCATAACTCAATAATGAGGGATATTTTAGCTATTTTTATTTTGCAGCTGAGGGAAGATGAGTTTCAGAGCAGACAATTCACTTAACCTAGTCAAAAAGCTAGTAAGCTCGTTCTTGAATTTGATTTGACTTTGGCTCTCTCTTAAATCCAAGGAATGCTTTTGACTGAGTATGGTAACTTATCACTAGAATATCCTTTAGAGCAAGGCTTATTAAACTTTTTCACTCATGATCCCTTTTCACCTAAGAAATTTTTATGCAACCTCAGCATAGGCTGAGGCTTTTATATAGGCATATAAAATAGATATGCAAATCAAACATTTGCTATTAATAAGTCATAATTTGGTGACCCCCTCCCCCACACTCACTTACATGATTCCATCATAACTCAGAGTTTAAAAAATTTTGCTCTAGAGTACCCATAAAGATGGGCATTATTTTAAGAGAGTAGCAGAATTCCAGGTAGTGAGAGAGAATTTAGGAAAGGATGCTAGGTAGTTTTCAGAAACAGAATCTGTTGTTAAACAACTATAATTTTAAATCAGGTGCCTGAAATGCTATGTCATAAGTCATAAAAACTGTTGGCCCTTGTTTGGCATTCATGCATAGTGAAATCTTACATTTTTATGTCTTTTTTTCAGGACATCCAAATATGGGTGGACCAATGCAGAGAATGACTCCTCCAAGAGGAATGGTTCCCTTAGGGCCACAGGTATTTGCATGAATATTTGTATGTGGCATTTGACATAGGTAAACTAAAAGGACTGGCAAGAGGCTTTTTATGATTCAGGAGCTATAGAATAGGACTAACAATGTAAAATGTCATATCATATAATACTTCTTTTTTCTATCTAATGCATATGACTTCATGTGCTTAAATGCAAAAAATATTTTCAGTAGCAATATACAAAAAGTATCTGAAAAATAACATCAGCTAATTTTATTTAAAAAGTTTGGCCAGTTTGATGAAAATGTTTACAAATTATAAATTTTCTAAATCATATCTACCCATATACTAGTCATTGAATCATTATAGCAATGTGTTTATTTCTAAAATGGGGCTCATACATAATACTTATTTCACATTGGCTAACCAATCTGGGCCTGATATAACATGTTTCCAGGTATATGATTTTATCTATGTAAATCCAAATCTTTATTATAAATCATATCTTAACAGCTTTTCACTTTATTTGTATAGTGCCTTTTTCTCTTTAGAGGAAATGTATTTAGAAATATAATTTGTAAATTGATAGGTAGTAATATCTTTCTATTAGATATACTGGGCAAAAAGGTTGTGATATCCTAAATAAAAACCAATATATTGAGAATGTTAAGTAGCAAAACATTTTTAAAATCATGAGACTTATATTTACAGTTTTCTAGTGTACACCATAGGGCCATTGAGGAGTCATCTTTGAAGTATGTTCTCTTTTTCAGATCTAATACTATTCATCAATACCTGTCAGCTGTACTTAATCAGATGCAAGATATTACACAATAGAATTGAGAGTTCTCTAACCATCAGTGGCATTTTAGGCACTTTATCCCAAGAGGTCAAATTTGTTTTAGATGGTTTTTTTAGATTTTTTCTTATATTTGCAAAAATATGCCTGAAGTGGAAATTAATTCTAAAGATCACAATACTGAAGATGAGAACTGTATAAACCTGTGCAGGGAGGTGCTCATATGGTTAACAGTAGTTAGTGAATTTCTTTCCCTATAATCTTCATGAAATCAACAAGAGTTGTATTCTTTTGGAATGTTTTTGAAAGCAATTTGAATATGTAAAAGCAGCATTGGACTGGTTTGTTACTTTTCAAGTACCTGACAGGTTTTCAGATTAATTTTATTCTCATGGCTCATTCAAATGACTTTTCTGGTCATATTAAATTATACAAAAGATAAACTATTTAGGTTTTTCACTACTTTGTGAATTGATATCATGTCATTCTTTGTACTTGTATCCCCAGTAACATAATGGGCTTTTAGTAAATGTTTACTGATTGAATCTATGAGGAAATAAATTATTTCCATTAAAGTTCTAAATAATCACTAAAATTGGTAATCCCATCCAAAATACATTTCCCCCCAAGGTACCCAAATTTAAATGAAACTACTCGGTCTAGACCCAAAATATTCTTAGATAACTTTAAACATCTTTGGTTAGATATTTTAATTCTTTTGTTCTCAAGTTTCTAATTTGTAAATTGATAATTTAAGTTTATTAAATTGTGTTCAAGTAGTCTTAAGAGTTTGAAATAAAGGGTTCAAAGTGTCAAAAATTATGAACATATATAAAAATGCCTTTATAGAATCATATGGGTTTCATATAGCTAAACTTGTATGTTTTTAAACTAAACTTTTCAGAATACGTCCATGAAGCAAAATATTATATCATATAAATGCAAGTTCCAAACTCTATTATCTGTACCAGACCAGTTTTCATAGTAATTAGACCTAATCAATTAGTAAACAAGTATTTATTAAGTGCCTATACTATATGTTAGGCATTATTATACTCAGTGCTAGGTATACAAAAAAAAATCTCTTCTTTCAAGAACCTTATGTTATAGGTAAATGTGTACGTATGTGTATGTATGGTTATGCATTAAGTTATATAACTGTGTGTTTATATGGCTTATGTTGCAGATAAGTAAATAGTTTAAAAAATACCCATTTTAAGTAAGTTTTATTTGTGAGCAATGGCTAACAAATCATAAGATAGTCAGGAATTCATTCTTTTAAGATTATTTTTGCTTGTGGCTAAGCAACACCCTTGTTTTTTATTGTCATATATCGTCATGAATTTACATGAGAAATCAGATGATTTTTCAAGTTTAGGCTACATAGAGACAAAGGAAATTGCTTATGTGAGCCATTTATATTTAAATGAAAGAAGAAACTATTCATTTGTCTATATCACATTAAGAAAAAATAAGAGTGGTTTTTGACTCAGATAAAATAATTTGAACTGAGGGAATACTAGTGAGAATTTATGTTTAAAATTCTTAATTACAGCAGTTATACTTTAAACTTTGTCGATAGTGACCTCATAATCAGAAATATGCTTGAAGGAGACGAAATAGAGGTTTCTTATAAAATACCACATTAACTGTTGTCTTTAAAATACTATGGGAGTTTGTGCGCAATTATGTAGTTTACAAACAATAATTCAATGAAATGAATATCAAAATAAAAGATCTACTGTGTTAGCCATTGGGAGTGTGAGTGTACAAAGATTAAATACTTTTGAATGGATGTATGAAAGGAATAAATATTCCATATGACTTTGTATCCAAATTGCCAAAAGATTTATCTCTCATGTTCCCTACTTCAGTTATTATATATCTCTAATTAGGGTACATTCTCAATTTTTTAAAAAAGGATCATTCTCTTTGCAATTCACATTAGAATTATTTCCCTTTTTATCCATATTAATCTGGTCTTGCTAACCTTGTGTTCTTATGATCAGTGGTACCATTAACCTAACAATGAAATTACACTCAACTATTATACTCTTATGAAGGAAAAAAAAGAACACCAGTTGGAAAAAGATCAGGTTAAGAACCAGAAAGAAATGTATTCTTTTATATTGCTATCAGTGGCAAAGTAGTTGACTACTGATGCACTGGAAAGAATATTATAACAATTAAATGAGTGAACTTTCTATTATTGCAAGTTTTAAGGTAACTCAATAAACACCTTTGTCAGGATGTTGTAGAAGAAATTGTTATACTCACAAACTTTAAATTAGATGAATTCTAATGTTCCAACTTTAAAAATCTTAATTCTAAATTAGGTTCAAATTATGCTCTTTGCATGTGCATATATATGTAAATATACAAATTGAGGTTTTTATGAGTGTGCATGATTATTTAGTTTTGGTTTTTTAGGTTACTATGTAGTTTATAATTTAACCCTGGAATTTTGATGATATTTGTTGAATATGTCAAATCAACTTTCTTATATTGAACTCATTAGCATTTATTTTTGACTGTGTTGTTGTGCCAAGATGAGAAATTTCAGTAAGAAATTCCCCCACTTAAAAGTATGTTATGCACACAGTAGGTGATTAATAAATGCATGTTGAATGTTCTTATAAACATTTCTCAGATCAATTTAATATGCTTCAATGAGCCTACATTTTCATACATTTTTCATAAGCTAGAAATTAAAAAGTACAAGAAGGGATTCTTCACTGAATTGCACAGGCCTTATCCAGTCAGCAATTGTGTAGGGAAGTCATTAACCTGCTCTCCTTTCTTTCCCCCCTCCTCTTTGGTTTTGTTTTTTTGTTTTGTGGTAGTCTGACCCTTGGTTATCATTGCAGAACTATGGAGGTGCAATGAGGCCCCCTCTGAATGCTTTAGGTGGCCCTGGAATGCCTGGAATGAACATGTAAGCAAATCTATTACACTATTCTCTTTACTAAAATGACATTCATTTAAAAAAAAATTTGAGTTATAGCTCAAATAAAGATAGGGAATGTATTTGTTATTTAGTTGAATATTATAAAATATCATTTATTAAATTAAGGTCATTTTTTTCAAATGATGCTCTGCATATTTTTTCTTTTTTTTTTCTTTTTCCTTTTATAAATTGTACAAATAATGGGTATGCCATTTTTAAGGTCTTTACTCCAAACTTTTTGCTTGATATTTCTTGCTTGCCAATTTCTTTCCAATTAATGAAATGCTAAGAGAATGAGAAGATCTTCAGCATATTGGCTAGATCTCCTGTGGCAGATATAAGAAAGTACATGGACAGAAGTAATAAAAAATGGGCAAATGTGAATGGGGTATAATTTATGTTATTGCATTGAGTACTCACATTGATGAGTACAAATTTCTTGCAGTACTGAGTATGAAAAAAATGAATAGTCACAAAAAATAAAGATGCAAATAACATTGACATCTGAAGAATTCATTAATGAATTACAGATATGTGACCTAAATATGGATGATCCAAAGTAATAGAGATGCTTTATATAATACTGAACATTATGAAAAGGTACTCTACTTAAGCATTTTTTTGGATCCAGTCCACCTATTTATTAAAATTTTACTGGCACTGAAAAACATCCCAGCGATCAATAATTTTGGTCACAAGTTGAGTCAAAAAAAATTGATAAGGGCATGAGCTATATGTGATTTTATTGGTAGGATGAACTTCCAGTTTGGTTCCTTACATTCTCAGAGAGTTGTCAGGAGCACTGGAAAGTTTAGTGATTTGTCTTCAGGTTTTGTAACCAGTATGTTAGCTACCTCTGGCAAGAGTTTTCCAAATATACACTTCTTTTCTAAAATTATTATTTTAATAATACCAGAATTAAAGGTAAGTAATTATTAACAAATATTAAAAGATGGAAGATAGTAACCAAATTGTACTTTTTACATTTAAATATAAATATATTTATAAATAATATAAAATTTATAAATTTTTAGGAGGAGGGTAAGATTTTTAGTTTAACTTTGGTATTTATTTTAAGGTCATTAGCACATGTCTGATTTTTTCTAACCATCTTTATATTACAATTATTTTGTGTATTAGGCAAACCAGGTTTAAAGTATCAAAAGGTATATTCCATTGATCACTTATTGCTTTAAAATGTTCCTTGAATCTCAAAAACTGTAATCACTAGCTTTGTTCTCCTGAGCTTGCATAATTCATAACCCATATCTAAGTCATATTTTCTACTATGGAGTCTAAAAATACATGTAAAAATTTATTGTAAAGCATATTTAATCATTAGACATATACTTTGGTTATAGCTGATCATTAAAAATAATTTACATTTATATATCGATATCCTGACTATGAATCCAAACTGTTATAATTTCTCCATTATACCACACTTAGAAATTTATATGATAATGCTTAGATCTAAGAGAATTTCCAACTTTCATTTTCTCCACATTTGGTGATTATGTATTTTACTGCCTTCAGTATTGTGGCCTAGTTCATTTTCATTTCCTTAGACATTATATTTAAATAGAAAAAAATATAGGAATCTGTGCAATTTTTTTTTAAATTTTCAAATAAAAAATCAATATGTTTATTTGAAGATAAAATAATTGAATAAATTATAAAATTCTTTTTTTTTCTATTTTGTAAGTCCTATACATTTAAGGCTCACAGTTTTTTAAAGAATAAAATGAATTTTAGTTAAGAAATGTTATCTGTTTTGTCTGAAAAAGAATGAAGATGATATGTCTAAGTTCTTTTTCTCTGTTAAAGACAGTTGCTTTGATATTAATGATACAATTTAACTCATTGAGGGCTAGCCACATTTTATAAGCTATCTGACCTCTTTAAATTTCAATTTTTATTATGAAATTACATAGCCGAAATTTCATGCCTACACTGTATTTATATAGAAACCTTCTTTCTATGACATTCCTCCTATCATGTGTTATAGTGTTCAGTCTTTGTAATGTGATTGGCCACTTTCTTCTTCCCCCCTTTTAAAATAACCAGAATTTTAAAATCTTGTCTAATAGTAATTGCCATTCAATGCCATTTTCTTTCCTTCCTACTCACCTCCTCCCATTCCAACCAAAAATATTATGAAAGTTAAAGTGGATTCCAAATGTTCTGAGTACTTGGAAGAAAATTTACTATATAAATATAAATTATTATTAATACTTCTCTTAAAATATTAAAATGCAGTTTAATGGAAAACTCATTGGAGGATATGAGAATAAATGAGTTTATATTTATATAGAACATTTGAAAGTCACAAAATAAGTATATTATTTTTATCTACTTTAATAATTCTTGTTTAAGCTTTACACAAAAGATAAGAAATTATAAGGGTAGCCATGTAATATATTGTATTGCTTTTATCATAATTTTTAAAACAATAGATTCAGCACTGTGTTGCAATTAAGTCTTTAAGCAGAATTTTTTTTTTTATAAATTAGAGCTAGAAATATTTATGGGTCACATTACTGTCTCTAGATAACAAGACTATCAGTCAGCATCAGGGCTGCCATCAATTTAACTTGTTTTTATACCTTTAGTGATTACTGTGATGTTGACTGACAGTTCAGCCAGCCAATGACAGATAATGTTTTAAGTGAAAAGAAGCTTCAGTCATCTTCAGATGAAAAGAAAGTCCCAGGAATTAGTCTGATCATGTAAAGTGTCTAATTCTATTTAAGAAACACCAGGGTAGTAGCTAATGCTAGCAAATCCTCACTCTAATCCTTTGTCTTTTCTTTGACAGATGTGGTAAGTATCCAGTAGGAGATGGGCAGAATTTCCAACAGGGGTCTAGGCTTCCCCAAATGGAACAGTGCTTCCCTAAATGTATGTGTCTATTTGTGGCTGTTTGCCCATGAATTTTGTCCCTTTATTGGTCCTCTACTCCATTTTATTTATTTACACAAAACAAAGCTGAAGAGCAATAGTTCATACAGAATAGTTTATTTTACCGCCTAAATGATTCATTAATATAGGATCACAACATACTTTCAGCTTACACTATATGTCATGTTATTTCTATGATGTTAGTAAACCCTGAAATCCTGTTTCTGAAAACATTTCTTTTAGAAACTTGACATTAAAAAAATTTTTTTTGGAGGATGGGTTATTAGATCCAAAGATTTTTTTTTTTGACAAAAACTCAACAAACATAGCATTTCATACATATTTGCCAATCAGGCCCCTATTAAAATAACTAAAACTAGCTGCTTATATTTGTGGCTTAATCCATGAATGTATGTGCCTATAAATGTACTCTTTTTTTTTTTTCTTTTTTTTTTCGTCTTGACCTGCAGTTACTTAGTATAGGTATTTTCAAGTCAAGAAGCAGCTTCTACAGATAAAAGTCAATATCTCATTTATAAGTGTAATTGTGAAGTTCATTTATATTTGCTCAATCAAGTCATAGTATCCTACTTAAAGTATATGATTAGATTTCTAATCAGTCAATTTCAACAGTAGGCTTTATTGCAGTTTTTTTTTTAATAATTTGAAACAGAAATGAAAAAGGATTCAGATAGACTGGGGAAATTTGGCTATGTCGTAAGGGTCATCTATTAGTTATCAAAAGAGTCATTTGAAAAATTGGAGCAAGCATGACTTTTTAAGTAGGAATATCCTCTGGAGAGCAGGGGAGTAGGAGAAGATTCCGATTTGGTCTTAGTCACGTTTCCTCTTCTCTTTTGTTGGAGGAAGATCTTAGGATCTTTGAAGGACCCAGGAGATTTTTTTGGAGTTCCCATCTTTCTTTTGGTGTAACATCAGTGTCTCCAAAACTTCTAATAAAATTTCTGTTGGTTTTATGACTCCACTGTGAGTCCAGCAAAGAGACCATGCTTATGGGGAACATATCATGAGTACCTCATGAATTCAAGCAAAAGACTTTCTGCTACTAAGAGCTCTGTTCTATCCCTTTTGCCAATGTGCTCTTTAAGCTTAAATCCACTTTTCTCTAGACTATGTGGAAGACTATATCACAAACGTTAGGAGGGTATATTTTAAACCAATTTGTTTTACAGTTCTATGGTAGTAAATGGCCTTTTCTAAAAACTACTTAAGCCTGGCTGACTAAATTGATTCTTAAATGGGAAAAGTATATCAGTAAAAGGTTTGTATCAAAAATATTAAAAGCTATCCTACAACTGCTCAGGAGTATGACCTTCATTTACAACTCAAGATTCATCTGTGGAAGTTATAATAGGAATCCTTATAGCTTATATAGATTACATAAATTATAATCTTAGAGATTTACCTTAAAAATGTAACTGACTTGTGCAGGATCATGCTGCCAATATGCTTTTTTTTTATTATAGTTTTTTATTTACAAGATGTATGCATGGGTAATTTTTCAGCATTGACAATTGCAAAACCTTTCGTTCCAACTTTTCCCCTCCTTCCCCCCACCCCTTCTCCCAGATGGCTGCCAATATGTTTTAAAGGCAGGACTTGGGCCTAGACCTTGTTGACTCCAGAGCCTAACCCTCTATTCTTTATGCCTCCAATCACCCTGACTCTCAAATATGTACCCAAATTATATTTATTTTGTGTGTATTTGTATAGAAAACACGGGAATATAACTATATATATATATATATATATAATTCCTATTATATTTTTAGTGCCAGAGTCACAGAGTTATCACTTTGTGAATAGTTACAACCAAGAATTTTATATTATGGTTTATTACTAATGATCAGCTTAGTTTGTTTTTTTTTTCAGAAATAATTCTATATTGGAGAGCAATTCTATATTGGCTAGCAAGATGATGGAGATTTGAATGATCATAACTAAGCACAGTTTTACTATCTTAAAATAACAGTAAATGTACCAGATAAAGTAAAAAACAAACAAACAAACGAGGGTGGAGAATGCTCACAGAAAGTAGCATTTTAATGAAAGGAGAAAAAGAAAAACAATGATTTCACCAAAAAATGACTTAATGCATTAGCTTAAAACATTGTAAGACAGAAGAGAACACTGGAAGAAAAAAAAGGAACAGCAATAATAACAGGACTACTAGAAGGGAAACTGGATCTCATACAAAAATTTTCTGAATGATAAAAAGCTCAGTAATAGAAATATAAAACTGTCTGACACATCTATAAACATAGTACTAAAATCAGGGAAGGAAAACGTCAAGTCTACGACATAAATATTGAGCATTTTGGAGCATTCATTGGAAAGTTGATTAAATGGTAGCATCTCTGAAAAACAGAATAGTCTCAATATAAGAAGAAATAGAGTAAATGACTGAACAAAATTTTCAAAGACCTTAACTATTAGAGTGTATACATTCTTCAGTATGAATATAACATGGTTGGAACAACACTAAGTGATATCACTTGAGAATTATTGATCAGCAAAAAGCATCTTAAAAAAACAAAGTTTCTGAATCATTCTAAAAGAATATCCTACTAAAATAATTTCTCAGCAGCATTGACAAGCAGAAACTTGATGAAACCCACAGGATCTTAACAGATAATCCTCTAATTGAATTCAGGCACTAGATTCCAGAACTTCAACAATTAAAGATTTTTAAAAGTATCTAAGAGGAAACCAATGATATATCAAAAAATATAAATTTGAATCACATAGGAATTATTATTAAGGATGAGAAATAAAAGGAGAGCCTAGAATATAATTTACATGTCAGTCAAAGAGTTCTTGTAAGTTTGAGGCAGATAAATAACGTATTAGGTCAGAGTTGCCTAAATAGTCTTTGAGGCCATATACTGAAAGTCTGGAGTTAAAATGGAAACAAAGAGTTTTCTAAACCCATCAGACTAAGAGATGATTGTGATTGGCTCTAGATAAAGGACAGTTAAAAGAAAAGAATTAATCTTGACCAGGAGACTTTATGTCTTTTTCCTCTTTTTTCCCCCCTTAATCATGTTTATAGTTTCAATAACACAGTTTTAGTGTTATGCATTAAAATACATCAGGCTGCTCTTATTAGAGAGAGACTTTATAGGTGTGCTAGGAAGAGAGGACCTAGAAGATAATCCTGAAGGGTTAATGGCTAACAGATGATAGCAGAAAGCAACTTGTTAACAATGATACCTACACAGATGGCCAACAGAGACAACTAGCCACTGAGCAGAGAGATACAAAACCTAGCAAAAAGAATGGGAAGTCCTGCAGAGATGCAATGAGAATCCACAGAGCGCAGAAACAGGACACCCAGCAGAAATCAACAAAAAGTCAGACAGTGATGTTAATATGACCAGAGCCCTGAGCAGCTCTGCGACATCAGAAGCGCTGCTTGCTCTGGCCACATAGGGCGGGCCCTCCCAGCATGTATCCTGGCTACAGGGATTTGGGATTGGAGTCTCTTCGTACATGTTCTGTGGCTGCACGAGTTCCCTACCTATGTGCCCAGTGTATGTTCACACACATATTCTCTGCACGTGTGCCTTGCCTCATGCAGTAATCTGTGTGAACATATTAGCCCATGGTTATGTGGGAGGATGTTTCCTGATCATTTTTATTTGCTTTGCTGTTTGAGATAGTCTTTTATTTTGACCTGGGAGAGGCAAGCCATCAGTACTGCTTCAGAGTCAGAAAATTTGGGTCCAAGTCCAGCCCTTGATAGATGAAGGCTGTGTGATCTTAGGAAAATTACTTAACTTCTTGGAGTCCCCAAGCAGCAATCTCAGATTCCAAGTAGCCAAAGTGCAGACATGCATCAATAGGTTTTTCTCATCTAGAATGTCTTATACCAATGAAGTCACAAATTGGATTCTTTTTCTTTAAACTGTTTCCAGTGGCTTTCTCAGAATATACAAGAAGTTGGTGGACAGTGGTTCTGGCAGTTGATGATCCACAGAGTATTTTCAACCTGAAGTTTGGGAAAAGATCAGAGTTTTCTTGACTTGATGTCTTTGACTTCCATGGCTTCTTGCCTCCTATGCTACCTGATTGGCCCCAGATTCACTGATACATCTTCCTGGTCCAGAAACAAAGAAGGTTTCAACTTCAGTTAATTGGGGCCTTCAAGTGTTGGTCACCTGAAACCACACAGGTCACCTATCCTTGATGACGCGTTGACTAGACAAGTTTTACTCAGAAGTGAAGGAGACCTTGTCTAGTGAAGCTTGTATATACCCTGACTATTTCTGAACAAAATACACTTAGTTCATTCAATACCTCTCAAATGCCTCATTTCATGCCATCATCAAATCTAAACTGAGAGTGTGCTGGCATCAGCACTGGAAATATAATATGGTCACTTGGGAGGTGGAGGACCACATGTGAGGAAGTGCTATCCCAGTTACTAAATATGCAAGAAAACTTAGTTTAAAAAAATTCTTATCTTTTGAATGAGTAATTCCACCTTTTGTTTCATATTCTAAGATGGTTATGCACCAGAAAAAAAGACTTATCTGTCAAAATTATTCAAAGTAATACCGTTGGTAATAGCAAAAGGCTGGAAATGATCTGTAGGAACAGTTAACTGGGGAAAAGTTAATAAATTGTGGTATATAAATGGAATATTATTATTTTACTGCATAGTATAATAAATATCAACAATTCAAGAAATGTAGGAAGACGTATGAAGTAATGTAGAATGCAGGAACAGCAGAACACTATTTAAGCCTACCACAACCATGTAAATAAAGGTGACATTAAACAACAAATCTCAGGTTAAATACAGTGATATTGCTACTACCCTATTAAAATTAGAGCTTGCAGCCTTCCTTTCTTTTAACAAATGGTACATAATACAAGTATGCAGCTGTGTTTTAGTCACTTATCTGTATTATTTGGCTTAACTATTTCTAGGGATTACATTTTGGGTTTTGTATATTTTGTTTTAAAATATTAAGAATGCTAAATTATAGAATAGATTTGTAGTGAAATAATCTGTTTTATTTCAAAAAGATGTAGAAGAATCTTATTTCTATTGGAAAAGGTATTATAGTAAAGTTATGGTGAAATTAGTAGTTTTTTTATTTAATATTTTTATATCTCAGTTGGTCAGAAGCTAAAATTAGTTTGAGTTAAACCTTTGTTTATCATCTTATCTTATAGGGGTCCAGGTGGTGGTAGACCTTGGCCAAATCCAACAAATGCCAATTCAGTGAGTATATTTATGAGACTGGATATTGTTATAACTTGTGAAATTAATTCTCTATAATAGTAATGGACCTCATATTTAGAATAGTATATTCAGTAACTTAGCAAAACATTGTGCTTTGTGAAAGACTCTTACTGTGTTTTGTTGTTTTTTAGTTATTTTCTGTCATGTCTGTTTTTCATGAGCTCATTTGGGGTTTTTTTTGGCAAAGACACTAAAGTAGTTTGCCGTTTCCTTCATCAGCTCATCTTAAGGATGGGGAAACTGACACAAACAAGGTTAAATGATTGACGAGGGTCACACAACTAGTAGTGTCTGAACTCAGAAAGAGGACTCTTCCAGAAACCGGGCCTGGAGTTCTACCTACTCTATCACCTAGCATCTCTTTGAATCATTTACATTGACCAAAATGTAAATTGGATGATATTTGTGTCATATACATATATATACTCATATACATATCAGAAATAAGCAATCACTTCTAAAGGAAATGTATATACTTGAATTATGAAATTTATTGTGAGCAGTATTTTTCTACTTAGAGAAGCAATATCTGTATTCTTTCCAGATAAATCCTTATAAAAGTATATTAATATTGATATTTTATCCATTACTTTAACATAGTCCTTTAGTCAATGTGCCTAAGAAAACTATATGAACTTCCACTACTATAAAGTCACTAAATATTTCAAGTCAGACTTATCTTTAAAATTTGTAAACCAATTGTTTTTCCTTTTAAATTATCATCCTAAGATATCTTTAACAGATATGTTACTCCTCTTCTTGCTTAGCGGTCCACAATTGTAGGAATTTCTCTAGTCTTCTTTTTTTTACTATCATGTCTAATATGATAGTAGATTCATTCAAAAAAGAAAATTAGACCATATTTAGTCCTTCTGAACATATGGAGATTTTTCTTTTCTCTTTAGTTTAAAATAATACTTTATGTGATACCAGAGCAAACACAGAACTAACCTAGTATTTCATGTTTCTGTTCATCTAATATGAAAAATAGAATAGATGAACCACTAGCTAGCTTGTTGTTAGGGAAAAAAAGGAACCACAATTCATATATCTGTGCACACGTACATATTCATATATATACATGTGTATATATTCACATACTAATTTCTCATTGTTGGTAATTCATTAAAGGAAACTGAATATCTCATTAAATGAAAACATTTCAGACAAGAAATTTTGAATGTATGAAAGTTATTGTTTACTTTTGTCTTACTTTTGAAGCATTGCGAAAATAGTTGTATCTGACCATGAAACTGGCTTCACTCATACATAAATGATACACAGAGATGTGCTGGAAAGTATTTGACAGCCAGCTCTCCGGGGCAGGGGAAAACTTAATAGGATTAACTTTTAAGTTTATTCTACATTTTCTCCATCATTCATGGTGTTTGTACAATCAATAGAACAATGAATGAAGTTCTAATTTGGAGCATTTGCAGATTTTTGAGCTGTAAATATTCACAATGAAAATTTAACTATCATTTCTTAAGAATCAGCACAAAAATATTCTAAACTTAAAAACATCCCCCCCAACCCTTTTTTTCTTATTGAAATTACTTGGTATTTGTGTTGAAAGTAGGGATAGTTTAATTTTGCATTTTGTAATTCTGATGATTTTTAAATAGTAAAAACTTAATAAATGTTTATTGATTTGAATTAAATCATTCAACTCAATTTACATATAAATGCTACCCTTCTTTTCCTTGCTACTTTTTACTTTACTTATATCTATATACTGTCTGTGGCACATTAATAATAGTAATAACTAATAGTTATGTAGGCTTAATGTTTACAGAGCACTTTCTATACATTTCATTTATTCCTCACAGCAGCTCTGAGAAGTGATGCAGATATGTAATTCTAATACCCCATTTTACAGATGAGGAAGCAGAATCTGAGAAGATAAGGGTTTTGCCCATAATCTTACTGCTGGTAAATGGCAGGAAAAAATACTTTGGTTTCTTCTGATTTTCACTTCAACAAGAGCTAGCCCCAAGCAGAACTTTTTTTTCTGACAGTCTTAAGAAAACAACAGATTCTACAATCAATTCTGAGATTTAAATGTTGAATTACATGCTATACTTCAAACTATAAGAACCAAAGGTTATTTTCTTATTCAGGGTTATATTCCCTACTCTTTCCTTCCCTTCCAACACACAACCCCTAATAAACAAATATGGATAAATATTTGTTGAATGAATGAATGAATGCCATATCCCTATCTCTAGTGTCTGGTATAATATACCAGGCAAGTTAGGTATTTAATGTTTTAAAAAAATTGAATTGAATTAAATTCCAAATAAGTTTAAAAGCCTGGAGGAAAAGCTTTCTTGCCAGCTAGTTTACAAATCCACAAATCTATAATTAGAAAGAGCTAACTATTCTACATGATGTACCAAACTTGACAACTCAGTCTGGCCACTACATAATTAACAGGCCAAATGGGAGGAAATGATCAGATCTTTTTCTGCCTTGATATGTCTGAATCCTCTATTTTTAATGAACATGCTAGGCATCTTAATCATCATATCAGTAACATATAGAAAATTGAAACAAAGACAAGAAATTGAGTATGAAAATATAAGGCTGCCATTGTCCTAGAGTGGGGATGGGAGGGAGACAGTATCACAAACACAAAAACTCATTATGAGCTCAGATGTTTAGAATATCCCTAAAAATGAGAAGGATGCTTTTTAAAACTGGTTGATTGTATAAAGTAATTGGCTAAGAAGATTTTTAAGATGATAAACATATCACAGATATTGAATGGGGTTATAATATCAGAAAACAAAGAGAAGTCAGATGAACTTGATCCTTACTTTCCTTCTTGACATAGTGCATCTCTTTGGAATAAGGAAATTCTGCTTCTCTCATAGATTGACTGTGTGACTCTCAGCAAGTTATATCCCTGCCAGTCTTAGCAGCCGGTATTACAATACTCTTAACAGACCACAACCTGAACACAACATTCTTCGACCCGGCTGGAGGAGGAGACCCAATCCTATACCAGCACTAAGTTCTCTCTTTCCCATGCAACTCTATAAACTGTAATAGGGGGTAGATTTGCCTTGATAGAAGGAGTTTCTTCATTGGGCATTTCTTGTACTGGTGAAAGCTTAGGTCTAGTTTTTTTATTTTTATTTTTAAATATTTTTAAATAAATTACTCAAATAAGTTACTCAAAAGAGTTCAGCATCACTGTTGTTCATTTGTGGCCAATTCTTCATGACCTTATTTGGGGTTTTCTTGGCAGAGATAATGGAATGGTTTGCTTTTTGCTTCTCCATCACATTTTACAGATGAGAAAACTGAGGCAAACAAGGTTAAATAACTTGAACAAAGTCACACAGTTAGGAAGTGTCTGACATCAAGAAGACTTATTTTCCTGATTCCAGGACCAGTTCTCTATCCACTTCATCACTTACCTACTCAACTTTAATAACTTGATAATGAAATCTAATAGGATAAAAAAATAGAACTCATGATCTGCATCCCTTAAAACTGGGCTATCAGTACACGTTATCTTAGACAAACACTGGGGATATAAAATGAATTGGGTTCTAAGGGAGGAGAAATGTAAATAAGATTGCCTTTAAGAAGTTTACTTGAACTGTATTTCTTATTGGCGATACCTTTCCTCTTTTTTTTTTTTTTTAACTTTTTCAATTTACTTTAAACTAACTAAAAGTAAGAATACCAATTTACTTTGCTTCAACCTTGTTTCTTTGACATGAATCAAAAGAAAATAAATCGTTTTGTCCTTTTCGCATTCTAGATACCCTATTCCTCAGCATCTCCTGGGAATTATGTAGTAAGTACATTTGGGTTTGTTTGCTCATTAGAATTGATGTTACATTTTACTTAGGCAAAGAAATAGTTGTCCAGATGTTCAGAGCCCTTGTGTATTGGTTGAGAAGTGAACATCTGATTTATGTTTAGTTGTTTTGTCTGCCATCTACAATACATATGTTGACGTTCATTAGTAGAACAGTTATCAATCTGGTCAGAATTGCCCTGAGTGCTCTGTTTCACTTCAGCATATGCTCTGTATCCAGTATAAAACATATACCCTGTCCAATGAAGAAGAGGAACTTTCTTAGTAACATGGTGTTTCACTTGAACCTGCTTTTAAAGTCTAAGTAGATAATCAACCTTCCCCCCCCCAAAAAAAAAATATAGAGCAACCCACTGACAAATAAATTAAGCCAAGAAATGGCTTAAAGGATAAATAGATGAAACTGGAAA
Organism: Sarcophilus harrisii; assembly: GCF_902635505.1. Taxonomy (NCBI): domain Eukaryota; kingdom Metazoa; phylum Chordata; class Mammalia; order Dasyuromorphia; family Dasyuridae; genus Sarcophilus; species Sarcophilus harrisii. The sequence goes on along the minus strand of NC_045426.1, from coordinate 172,135,292 downwards.
TCTTTGTATAGGTGGTTTTCAGAAGTTTGTGATTTTGGCCATTGTTGATGCGGCATTTTGTTTATTTTCAATTAGCAGGCAAAAAAAAGGGGGGGGGGAGAATGTTTACTTGTTATCCCAGAGTTTTTTATAACCAATGGTAATAGGTTGTAAGTTTAATTAATCACTTAAAAGGAGAAGGAAATTACCTAGGTATTTTTTTTTTTTTACTTTAAGTTGCCTACTTAATATCTTAACATTTAAAAGTAAATTCACTGCAGAACCAGATTCACATTAATAGCAAGATTATGTGATGATCAACTATGATAGATTTAGTTCTTCTCAGCAATACAGTGTTCCAAGACAATTTGATAGACTTGGGATAGAAAATGTCAACTCTATCCAGAGAGACTATAGAGCCTGAATGTGATTTGAAGCATTTTATTTTCACCTTTTTTGTTGTTGTTTGTTTGCTTTTTTCCTTGTGGTTTTCTCTTTTGTTCTAATTTTTCTTCTACAACATGATTAATATAAAAATATGTTTGAAATGATTACACATGTATAACCTAAACCAGATTGCTTGCTGTCTTGGGAACTCAAAATCTTGCATAAATGAACGTTGAAAACTATTTTTACATGTAATTGGAAAAATAAAATACTATTGAAATTTTTTTAAAAGAAAAAAATTAAATTCATTTTGGAATTTCAAACAATGACAGTATTCATTATCCCTAATTAAGAAAAACCCCAATTTTTTCTAGTGTACATAAAATATGAATATAGTGGAAAGTAAGAGATGTTTGGAAAATGCATTCTTCTTAATCACAGTAATTGTGATTAATAGTAAGTAAAGTTTGTAGAACTTTGAAGGAAAGTTTAAGTGCTCTCCAGCTATTAAATAGGGTATTGACTCATTCATTAAGGCACTTGATAGACTATATCTACCAAAGCTAAGAGGGAAGTAGGAATTTAGCTGTTTTATGGTTAACCTGATCTCTGTAGATAAGCCACACTGGATAAGTCAAAACCAAAATCTGTTTGAATAACTCGCATTATCTATGTAAAGTAAATTAGTTAATGTTAGACCTTTCAGATTTCCACTTTATTAAAACACCACCTTAGAAATATAACTGATTTTTAATTACTGAAGTAGGAACATCTACAAAGAACTATACACATTAAAGTTGATGATAGTTGATCAAAATAAAGTATTAGAGTTTTTAAACAGACTAAGAGGAACAAATTTTACTTACAGTAAATCTTTTAATATTTTTATTTCTGGAAAACTAGTGAGTCAACTGAGAAAGAAAAGTATTAAAAATGACAAATAATTTTCATCACATCAATTTAAAAGGTCCTATTAAATTATTTCCCTTTTTACTTCATTATGTGATATGGTTATATCATTAAAGATAGAACACTGTACTTTGTTTTAAAGATTCAGTGCTTTTAGAATATTTAGAATTTTCACACATAGTAAAACTAAATTATGTTTTCCATAATGGTAAAATAAGATAGTGATATTTCACAGAAAAATAAATGGGAAAAATATTTTCCTCTGTTTTCAACTGTGTACTTTACAAAGACAAACATAATCTTTATTGTGTATTGTTATTACTTTTAATGAGATACCTTTCTTTTTACTAAATATTTTTTATAATTGTTTTAGGGTCCTCCAGGAGGTGGAGGGCCACCAGGAACTCCCATCATGCCTAGTCCAGCAGGTATTGGAATACAAATGGCTACCATGAGCATTTAATGAGTAGAGTAAATAAATAAAACTCAAATTAGCTTGCTACTAAGTAGTAATTGACTCTCATCTCTAGAGAAGAATTCTATAGGTAGTAGTCAACTATGCCCTTTAGTTATTGGTTTTATTTTAAGTGAATACTAAGGAAATATTTGTTATACTCACTATTTGTGAGACCGTAAGCAGTTAATTTAAACCCCTCTGAGCCATGAATTTCTCACAGGTAAAATGAGGGGTTTGTATTATCTCTGAGGTATCTTTTAGCTTTAAAAAATGGGATTCTGATATTTTAATTTTAAATATCTATGTAAATACATTAACTTGTCATAGTTTATTTTTCATTTTCAGTTTAAATCCTTTAATAAAATGTTTATTTTTAAAAATTGTTACACACTATCTATATGAGAAAACAGTCATTCTATATAAAACTTATAGAAAAATTTGTCTAACTTAAAGATTTGTTGAGTAAAAAGAAAAGTTTTGATCCAAATCTTCCAATTCATGAAATTGCTACCAAAAAGGAAATGATGTTTTCAGATTCTCTGCTGTTTGTGGACCCCTATAATTGAATAGCTGTAATGGGTCCCTCCCATCCCATCCCATCAGGCTCAGGGATGCATGTAGGCCACTGGTGTAAGCCTTGTGGGTCAAAGTCCTATGGGTGTATATTTTCAACTTAGAAAATCTCAAATTAGTGTTGCGTGTATTTTATCTATTTTGTCAAACATTTTAATTACCTTTTAATTTGGTTCAAGACTGAAGAGTTTTGCAGGTCACTTTCAATAAGAGAGTTTGACCCTTTCTGATATAGAACATTCACCACAAGTATAAGAGCCACTATAGCCAAAGTGTATCAGAAAGACTTTTTTAAAAAATCTTTTCAACTAGCATATATTTTAGTGGTTTTTAATTTAATTATTAAATCAAATAAATAACAATACATTAAATTGCTATTACTTGTAAAGTTTTATATATAATTTTAAAATATATTAAATTTATAAATTATTACTTTCAGAGATATATAGAAAATTTTGAAATAAGGTTGAAATAATAAGTTGTAAATATTTATACTCATTGTCATTTTTTGAAAAGAAATCCAGAATTAATAATTAATAGTGATTTTGCACCTTGCTTTATGAAGTCTTTGGAGCTATCCCAAAGGATAGCCTTTCATGGATCTCTACTCAGAATTTCCCCAAGGAAAATATTGCAAAGTTCAACAGAGACAGAAAATCATGAATTAATTTTATTGTCCATGTATTAGTTATTGGCTTTATTAAATGGTCTTGGTTCAATTAATTTTCAATGATGAGGATTATGTTGCATGATAATATGTTCTTATAAACAATGGAGAGAAAATAAAACTTTGTGGCATGTCCTAGGTAAAAACAGATATAAGTGTTTATATGATCATTCTTCTATTTGTAACTCTGTAACAACACCTCATAGGAAAAGAGACAGGAATCTCCCAGGTGAGGAAATTCTTGATACCAATACAGGTTGACCCCTTCAGTTATTGGAGAGTTGACCAGGACACTGGAAGATGAAATAAATTGTCCAGGATCACACAGTCAGTATGTGTCAAAAATGGTATTTAAACTCCTAGGTCTTAAAGGCTTCCAGGCTAGACTATCTGTTTTGCCATTCTGTCTTCCATGTGTAATATACATAGCTTTTGTTAACTATCATGTAGTAACCCAGGATACAGGATGTTCTAATCAATAAATCATCCAGTCAGTTAGAGTCTGGGAGGTTACTGGTAATCTGTGCCCCCAGATTCCCCCTTCCAAATTCTCTCCTGTCCTGTCGTCTCCTCAGAGAGGAGAGTTACTCACTAGATATCAGATGAGTGACCCATTTTACAATACTATTTCCAAGGTAGATGCATAAAATCTGAATCCCTGTCTAATGATATTAACCTTATTCCTCTTTCTCTGGTATTGCATTGATTGCATACAAAAAATATTGAATGAGTGAAAAAAATTCTATCCCTCTTCTTTTCAACTCATAGAAACTTGGAATCTGTTTTGATTTGTTCCCCCCAAAATCTGCCTTTACTCTGTATAGTTCATCTTCCCTTTAATCCTTCCCAAACTTTATCAAACTTTATCACAGTCTTTTTGGTATTTTTTTCCTTAAACAATCCATTCTTTTGGGTTTTTTTAAAAATTTATTTAGCGAAGTTTTCCATAAGCAATTAAAGGCTAACTTTGGGTATGTATTTTTGATATTTTTGGGGCATGGTACACTGATCCAAAAGTAAAATTCAAATACTCAAACAATAAACACAGCTTCATGAGTGTGTTCAAAGAAGTCACAAGTCAGCAACCAGCATTCCTTGAAGCTTGGTGGCACTGAAATGAATGAAAGGAGGTGATGGAGCTTTATGTGTCCCCAGATCCTCTTTATTTATGGTTAATAAGAAGGAAACAGAAGTTTTCTCATGCCATTCCATAGCCATGATGGTGGGCAAAGAAGTGAGACCATAGAATCCAGATTAAGAACCCTCAGGCAAATGTTTATCCAGCTATTGCCACAGTACTAAGTGATTTGTCTTCAGAATTCACATAAAATTAATGAGTCTATGGACACAATAAATGCATTCATATAGGGCAGCATTAGTACATAGTAATGGTTGTTTTTAGAAGGAAAAATTTCCAAGATTTCTACACATCATTTATAGAAATATGCATTTGAATTTACAAAAATTTATGTCATTAAATGTAAATGTTATAAAAGTGATGCTGGTCCTATATAATGTGAGATATGGTTATTGTACTTTATTCTTATAGGAATAGATGCAACACATTTTTTAATATTACCACATATGTGGGATCATGTGCATTTAAAAAAAACAAAACTATTTCCATAGCTGTGTTGGAAGAAAGTATCTTAAACTTCAGTCAGGTGATTTGTTAAGATTGTCGAGTCTCATTTTAGTCTTCCTCTTGGAACTGATCCAGAGGATTCTTCATGCTCTTGCTAATTTAATTATTTGAATAAATTGAAAGAAAAAAACAGAAATATTCTCAGAGCCTGAGGGGAAATGAGAGACTCAATATAACTACTCTGGCTTTAGGAGATTTGGGCTATATCTGCATATAGTCAATGAAGTGGAGAATTAAGGCAAGTATCTAGTTAATTCAATGAGAACAAATGATTTTACCTCAATTTTATAGACTTCGCAAATAGTACTTGGTTTTTTTTTTTTTTTAAACCAGCATCATGTAATAATTGTCTCACTTCTCCATGTCACTGCTTATTTATGGGGTTTTAATCATAATAGGATTGAATTCTCAAATCATCTGAAAAATGATGACTGGCACCTATTTGTTAATAAGCCTTACTAATGCCCATTTTAGATGATGTAGCTAAAAACATGTCTAAACATTTACACAGTCTTTCACTAGTTTTTCACTATTTAACACCTCATGTGTCTTGATAATAAAGGTATTAACAAGCTAATATTTTGTTTCAGATTCTACCAATTCTGGAGACAACATGTATACTCTAATGAATGCAGTACCTCCTGGACCCAACAGACCTAATGTAAATATGAATCTATTATTAGTTTTACTTGAGCATATAATAAGCTCTTCAGATTTGCAAAATCAGTTCTATTGGATATCTTTGAAGATTCTAGGCAGTCTAGACAAAGCTAGAGAAAAATGAAATTCTTTTCAAATTCTCCAATTAAGTTAAACAAACAGAATTGTGAAATTACAGGAATTCTTATTGGCACATTGAATATACAAAAAATTATATAGGTGGCATTCGAATATAATTTAGAGTAAAATAAGTTAATAGTGGTCTCTAGTTCATTATATTATGGAAAAATTAAGAATTCTGAGAAAATTTAAATAATTTATGTAACCAATTTTAGAGTTACTCATTTTTTTTCATGTAGTGTTGGCTTGTTTTTTTCTCTTCACACTGAAAAGATTTTTATTATTAGCTGTGTAATATTATTATTATATATATTATTATCTGTGACATGTTATCAATTAGGATAACAATATATGTCATGAGATTAGGAAATTAGGGCTGTATTTGTTAAAATTATCCATTATTAAAGCAACGATCCCCAATTGAGTACTTGCTTTTTGTAAAATCAGAGCCCATGGCTAGATAAGCCATGGTAAACTTGAGTTTGATAATAGTTAGACTCCTAAATGTATTTTTAGCAAATCCTGATTTTAAAATATATAGTTGATTCAAGAGGAAAGTATGTCATTAAAACAAGTCCTATATAACATCACCTTGTCCTGACTGGTCTCTACCAACACTTATAATTCTAGGAACTGAGAGCTACAGTAGGAACTAGGGAAACAAGAGTACCAGCTCTGTCACTTGATAGTTTTGTGATCTTGGGTAAATTTCATTGCCATTCTTAACCTCAGTTTCCTCTTCTGTAAAATGGGGATAATAATATTTATACTAGCTATCTTACGGGATAAAATGAGATCACTTGATCTCATTGAAGAAATTGAATTGTAATTGTAAGCTTAACAAATACTAAATTTAAAGAAAAAATTTTTTTGATCTTTAGAGCAAGAATGTGATGTATAACATGCAAAGGAAATGAGATCATGGATTCAATACTTTATAAACTTTGAATAAAGTACTACATAAGTGCCAGTTATAATCCTTTGATTATTACTATAATAAATAATTGGAACTGAAACTATAAATTATTGCTATGCCAGTAGTTGGAATTGGAAGTATCAGTTCTGATGCTGGCATAGTGCTTGGAAAGAACCTTTGTTGACACAAGCCAACCAGATATTCCAAGCCCACATTCTGTTCACTTGTTATGATGGTGCAAATTATAAATTCTATTACATTAAGCATGAAAATAAAATCCTGTAAGGTTTTCTAAAAAAAAAATGAGAATTTGGGAATCTATGAATATGTTATTCTAGAGTATTACCTTCATGAATGAACATAGCCATAGGAAGAAAGTTTCTAAACACAAAAATTTTCTGAATTCACTGAATTCAATTGCTTTTTTTCATTCTATCTCTTAGATCAAAGTGATAAATTTCTAATCTGATTATAATAGCCAGAATGGAAGGAGGAATTAGGGAAGTCAACAGGCCTTTCTTGATCTTCCCAGCTAATAGGGCTTCCTTCCCAAATTACCTTGATTTATCTGTATTTATTTTGTGAACACTCATTTTTATATTGTGATAATAATAGCCTACTTTAAGGTTTGCAAAGTGCTTTACAAGTATTATCTCATCCTTAATGAGGTAATGGCAGAGCATTATTTTATAGTCCCAGTTCCAGTTATTTACAGTAATAATCAATCACAGCATCATAGCTGGCACTTACAGAGTACTTTATTAAAAAATTATAGTTTTACATTCATGATCTCATTTGATCCTCATGATAGTCCTTTAAGATAGCTAGTACAAGTATTATTGGTAAAAATGAGATTTAATTTAACTTGGGAGATAGTGGCTATTATTATGTCCATTTTACACATGAGGAAACTAAAGAACAGAGATTAAATGTCAAGTCCAGGATTCTATTCTTTGTGCCACCTTGCTTTCACATATATGTGCTCTTATGTGTGCATGTTATCCATTTGTTGTTGACTCTTTAATGACTTCATTTATGTTTTCATATCCCTATCACCCAGCTCAGTGCCTGGAATATAGTGGGTATTTAATAAATGCTTATTAATTAACTGATTAACTACATGTGCAAAACACTGTAGCAGTTACAAAGTTATATGACATAGTTCTTGTCGAAAAAGTGACTATCAGTCCAAGAACAGCAGAGTTAAAATTCAAGGTGGAATAACATTGGAAGAAAGCATTGTAAATGTGTTCTCCCTCAAAGTTAACAGATAGTTGATTATTGAAGACTGAGTTGGATCTAGACTTTAACTTTAGCTTTTAAATTTATGATTACTCATTTTCATTTTTATAATAGTTTCCAATGGGCCCAGGGTCAGATGGTCCAATGGGTGGATTAGGAGGAATGGAGTCACATCACATGAATGGATCTTTAGGTAAGGAAGTTAAATATAATTTTTAATGTTTTGGCAGTTCTTAATGCAAGCTGTTAACATCTTCTAAATCATAGTGGCTGATTGTTTTATGGTGTTTCAATTTCATTTGAAAATAAGAAACAATTTAAGTGCTCAAAACTACAGATTCACAGATGTTTATTTTAATCTATTTAAATTGTCTAATCTTAAGTTAATGGTCAAAGAGAGTATTGGTTAAATACCAATTGTACAACTGTTCTTTTTAATAACTAATATTAACAATGACCCTGGTAGAAAGCCAACAAAATCTCAATATTCATTTTTGTATTGAGTTCTTGCCCTTTTTTTTACTCTGAAAAATCTTATAACCTATCCCATGTATTCTTCAGTTTCTTTGTACATAAAGTCCTTTACCAGCCTGTTCTGAAAAGTAAAACATAAAGCCTCTCCATGTAATTTCTTTAAATAAATAACTTATCTATTCCTATAAATTTTTAAATTGGAGAATAAGACATTTTTAAAAACTCTAAAAAAAGTCAAACAGTACAAGTTGTGTTATTCTAAAAAACAAATCAGTATATTTATTTATTATTTTATATAATGATATTATATTGTTACATGTGTCAGCAACTTTTTTTTTACAGTCTTAAATCTTATTATCCAGCATCCTGTCAGCTAGAGAACTCTGTGAGCTTGAACTTCTGTGCTTTGCCATTATAATGGTCAAGGATGTTCCTAACAATGATCTTGCGGCAATACAAGCTCCTGCTGTAACTCCTGAATCATCAGAGAAATATTAAATCTCATTCAGAGTAGCCTGAATACTCAGTTCTTTTTATTCTATTCAGCTTCTTGGGAATGTGCTCATCAATATATTGGTATATTGAGTAGCAGGCCTTCTATACATTGAGAGAATCTACTTGGGGATTCATTGAAAGCTGATGGACAGGAGGCACACAGGCCAAGAACACAAGAATGGGTTGTGATCTGTAGCAAGGGATAGAGGACCACATGGCTGAGATAACAGAAGAGCAGAAGTTTCAAAGGACTGAGAGTAGAACCCATGAGTAACCATACCAGTACTCTATATCTATTTACTGATCACCCAATGTTACAGGATAATCAATTTAGAGGGAGAAGGAAACTTAAGGACCATTTAGCCCAAAGTCTTCATTTTATGGAAACTCCAAATGACTTGGCTAAGGTCACATAGGTAGTTAGTGGCAGAATCAATACAGGAACCCAAGTGCTTTGACCCCAACACATGTTCCACTGAATCATTTGGTGCTGATAACAAGGAATTTGTAATTGAGCTTCATGATTTTCATAGGGTAGGTAGATGCTAAGTCAAGAAGACAGCTTACTGAGATCCATTCTGGCCCTGGACAAGTCACTTTCAGCTTCCCCATCTATAAAGTGAGCTAAAGAAGGAAATCTCAAATCACTCCCACGATCTTTGCCAAGAAAACTCCAAAAGGGGTTATGATGAGCCAGACATAATTGAAAAAATGACTGAACAACAACATGATTTCCAGTTGCTATTGCCGCATTAAAAAAAAAAAAAAAGAAAATGGAGAGGAGATGAAGAGAGAAAACTAGAATAAAGAAAAATTCCAGAACTACAGTAAAATGAAAAAGGAAAAATGGTTCATTGGCACAGTGGATAAAACACAGGACTTAGGGACAAGAAAGACTTGTATTCAAATACTCTCTCTGACATCTTTTACTTGAGTGGCTGTGGACAAATCATTTAACTTCCCAGAATGTTTCCCTATATATTGAGTGGGGATTACGATATTAGTAGTACTTATGCCATGATTCTTTTAAAATTCACAATATATAGTATATTTTAAATGCTTTGTCAATTTTAAAGCATTACATTGTGTCAGTTATTATTACTACAATGAAATTTTTTAGATTGTACAGGATGAGATCAGACATAAAAAGTTTCAATGAGCACCAAGAATAGAAATACTTGTATCAATAAGATCACTGAATCTATTGAAGTATTTAGAAATCATTTTTAGGACAGCCAGTTAATATACAGTGTTCATATTATTATACTATCTAATATACATGCTAGCTGAAAGTAAAATCACCTTAAATAAATATACTATTTGCACCTTAGCTTAAAGTTTGAAGTATCTTACAGTATTTTCAGACCTGACATCTCTTCCTGTGGCTATCTAGTCAATGTGCCTTTGACTAGTATGTGGAAGAAAAGGTCCTGGAGCTTTTAACTACACATATAAATATAACTAGAGAAATACTATTGAAACTTTTAAGTGGTAATTCTGTAAAAGTGTGTATTTCTTAATATAAGCTCTACAAACTTAATAACAGTGACTAAGTCCTAGCAGTAGACTGTAAATGTAGGAATCTTAAGGATTTTTCATGATCAATATATCATTATATAACTACTCAAAAGGGAAAAAAAGTCCCACTTTGATAGCTATGTGAATAGAATTTTTAGATCCTTTATTTTCTCAAGAGATATTGATGTCCCAATAACAACTGAATTCTCCTGGGAACTACATCTTTTTATCCTAGTCTACGGATCAACCTGTCACAGTCAGAATCACCCGTGCAATTTTTGAAGGCAAAATATTTCCTGGAGTTTTAGTACACTTTGAAAAATAGGTTTTAAGCATACATATTTCAGCATTTTTTATGTTTTTTTAAAAGAGACCATTAAAAAAGCAAATCCCTAGAGAAAAATAAGCAGAATCAGAACTATTTACACAATGATGACAGTGCTGTTAAAAAAAAAAAATGAAAGACTGCAGAACTCTGATCAATGAAACTAGCAAGTAATGACTTCAGAGAAGTGATACTGAAGTATGTCTCCCACTAGGGGAAGTAGCAGATTCCAGATGTGGAATAAATAATTGCTTCTCTCTTCCGTGTTGCTTATGTGTGAGAGGAAAGCCAAAAAATTCTTTTGGGAGGCAGGTAGCAAACTTTAGATATGGAATAAATAATTGTTTCACTCTTTCATGTTGTTTGTATGTGAGAGGACAATCAAAAAAATTCTCTTTGGGGGCAGGTAGCAAACTTTAGATGTGGAATAAATAATTGCATCAATCTTCCATGTTGCTTGAGTGTATGAGAGGACAGCCAAAAAATTCTTTTGGGGGGCCACATCCACACAGTCACAAATTCAGTCAGTTTTTTGTTGTTTTCAGTCTTGGCTAACTCTTTGTGACGCCATTTGGGGTTTTCTTGGCAAAAATGCTGGAGTGGTCTGCCATTTCCATCCCTAGTTCATTTTACAGATGAGCTAAAGAGGGTGAAGTGACTTGGCCAGGGTAACACAGCAGGTAATTGTCTGAGGCCAGAATGGAATTCAGGAAGATGAGTCTTCCTCACTCCAGATCTAGCATTCTAGCCACTACATCACCTAGCTGCCCTTATAACAAATAATTAATTTGAAAAGTAAGGATTTTTAACTTGGGTCATCTCAATATCTATAGGAAAACAATATTTTAATTTCAACTTTGATCAATCAATGAGCATTTACTAAACACCAATTATGTACCAGGCATTGTGCCAAGTGCTGGAGATACAAAGCAAGATAAAAAATGGTCCATTACTTCAAGAAACTCACATTTTATAGAAGAGATTAACCTGCAAGATAGAAAAAGTAAGTTCATCCTAAAAGGGAAAGCTTCCTGCAGAAGATAGAAATTGTGCTAAGTCTTAGGAAACCAAAAAAACAAAAAACTAAAAGGTGAAGGGAAAAACAAAAAGCATTCTAGGCATAGGAGACAGCAAGGGGGTAAAGTATGAGAACTAGCAAGTCCAGGGTGGCTGGATCATAGGGTACATGGTGGAGAGAAAAGTATTAGAAGATAGAAGTGGTAGAAAAGGCCAGATCATGAAGAGCTTTAAAAACCAAACATGGATCTTTTCTGTTTGATCCTAGCATGTAAAAGGGAGCCCCTAGGGTTTACTTAATGATTGTAAAATAGCTAGATTTGTGTCCAAGGAAATCACTTTGATAGCTGAGTGGAAGATGAATTGAAGAGGTGAGAGAATTGTATCAAAGAGACTGATTACAAGAGTCATTGCAAGAGGGGAAGGGGAAATATATGAGAAATGTGTGGGTAAAAACAATAAGATTTAGCCACAGTTTGGCTATGCCATGCAAATGAGGGATTGACAATGATGCTGTAGTTGAAGGAAAGGAGCACCCTCAACAATAATAGGAAAGTTAGGAAGAAATGTGGATTTGGCGTAAGAAAATGAGTTCTCTCTTGGTCATGTTGAATCTGAGATGTATTTTAAGGTGATATGAGACTGTAGCTCAAGAGAGAAATCAGGGCTGGATAAAGACATCTAGGAAACATCTGCAGAGAGATGGTGATTCAATTTGTGAAAGGTGAGGAGATGGCCAAGTGAGAAAATATAAGAGAAAAAGAAGGGGGCCCATGATGGGACCTTGGATGACTAACCACAATTCATGGTTGTAACACAGACAAAGAATCACAAAAGGACCTCAAAGAGAGATCAAATAGGCAAGAGAGCAGTGTCAGTAAAATTCATAAAGAGAAGCTAGGATGACCAACAATGTCAAATGCTACAAAGAGGTTAAGAAGGATGAGGATGCAGAATGGGCCATTGACTTGGACAATTAAATCGTAGGTAACTTTGAAAAGATTGCAGAGGGTTAAGAAGAGAGTGAGAAAAGACTGAGTATGGATGACCTTCTCAAGAAGTAGAGACACATAAGGGTGATTGCATGAGGTGAGGGTTTTTTTTAAGATAGAATGGATGAGGAATTTTATTCTTTTGATTTTGGTGATTACTCTGATTCATTCCTATCAGATATACCTTCAATTAAATTTTCTTTCTCTTTAATACTTTCCTGGATTGGGAAAATGACAGGTCTCTTTCAGTAAGTAGGAGCAGGAGCTCAAGTTCAGCTACTCAAAGAATATAAAGAATGACTTAAAACTTCCCATTTAGGTGCAATTCTCCAAACATTTTAACAAAACCCTAAATTGCACTGTTTTCTGTCAAGACTAACCACAGCTTGTCACTTTCTTAGTTACCTACCAAACTCAATAGTGTAGGAAAAAACATTTACTAAGTGCTTACTATATGCAAGGAACTATACTAAGCATGGTAAATACAAAAGAAGGCAAAATCAAAGACTGGAAATATAGTGGCAATAGTAGTGGTAACATTGGTGATCCAGCTATGAGTTTAACTGAAATGGAATACCCTAGATGAATCTAGTGTGGCAGCTATAAGGGATCCCAGAAGCACCTGCATATTAGATTCAGGTCAAATGGTTTGTTAGCTTGTAGTCACACAAATAGAGTTGTCCTTTCTTTTCTACATAACTATTGTGATATGAAGAAATCCTCTTATTCATAGAATGCCATTCTGCCCTGTGTTTTTTTAAAGCAAGTTATCAATAATATTTGTTGGCCTGAATTCACTTAATTGAATGAAAGACTTTGGGATTACTTGTTTATTGAATCAGAATTGCAGGCATTACCTGCAGCATGGTTCCACATGGTGCCCTTTCTGTGTATATAAAACACATAGTTTATGAATCACCTCTCAACAGAGAAGTGGCAAATTTAAAATGTGGAGGGACAAATAAATTTTTGGACATGGATTATATGGAGATTTTTTTAAGTTTTTAAATTTTTTAAACTTATTTAAGGGGAGAGAATCAATATAAAAAGATTCTTGTTGCTAGAAAAAAATTTTAAATAGGAATATGTTTTAAAACAATATTAAGGTGAAGAGAGGGGAACGTTTATGAAATGGGGTAGAAGGAATGAAGTAAAACAATGGATCAACTACCATTCTCTGTAATAAGAAAGTAGTGTGATAGAAAAGTATGGATTCAGTTCACACTTCTCACAGTTGGGGGATAACACTATTCAGAGCTCTGAAAATGTTTATATCATAGCAAAAGAACCAGATTGGGGTTAGAGAAGTTTGTAGACAACTAATGTCTGAAGTAAATTCATATCTTGTTTGATCATGAGCAAATTATTTAACCTATCTAGGTCTTAATTTCTTCATTTGTAAAATGGAATAATACCCATAGCATCTACTTCACAGAGTTGTTTTGAGATTGAGACAAGTAAATTAAGTGAAAGTTACAATTACTTTGTAAATTTTTAAGCCCTAGTTACACAATAGTCATTGTTTTTAGCAATATAATGGAATTGAGGGCAGCTAGGTAGTGCAATGGATAGTCAATTCTAAAGTCAGGAAGACTCATCTTTCTAAATTCAAATCCAGCCTCACCTTCATCACCTACAAGCTATGTGACCCTGGCATAGTCACTTAACTGTTAGCCTCAGTTTCTCGTTTAAAAAAATGAGCTGGAGAAGGAAGTGACAAACTAGTATCTTTGCTAAGAAAAGCCCAAATGGGGTCATGAAGAATTGAACATGACTGAAAACAATTGAACAGAATCCAGAAATGGAGCTACCTTCTTTTGTTTTTTCCAATCCTATAATTTGTCTCAATTGGCCATAAAGAATTTTGACCATCAGTTTTATGCCATGAAAAATCAAAGCTTAAAGTTTTGGTTCCTTTTCTGTCTCACAAAGGGGTAATATAAAACCTAGATAGAACTGTGCAAAAAGAGGGGGAGACTTTATATTATTTACAATGCGTTTACAATGCACTATAATTGCAGTGACTTTGTCTTCTTTAAGGATTCACAGCTACTCATTTGCCTGGATTTCAAAATATTTATAGAGTGCCCGTTTTCCAGAGTATAATTTACATCTGGATGGGCAACTCCATTATACATAGTCTTAGACAGATACTTGGGAGAAAAATGAACTGGGCCCATAAATGAGTGGGTGGAGTAGAGTGGGCTGCATTATTCTTGAGAACTATAGAACACTTATAATGAACCCAATCTTCCCCTCAAACAGTCCCATCTTTCAAACAATTAAGAGTTTTCTGGTGATGCTTTATGGCTTCTAGCCATGTAATACCACAGGTTCAAGAGAATTTAACTTATGGATCACCAGAAAGTCAATGGAGAGATACACTATATGTGTGAGTAGGCTGCAAACTATTATAACATATAATGTATGACCAAAGGAGGAGCTGGGCATGTAAAGAGAGACACTGGTTGATTGCTAATCCCCATGCTTTTAATGGTATCCTTGCAGTGTCAAGAGATGTAGATTAACATTCTGCCCTGCATCTCGGACTCCCTCCCCTACATTTCATGAATGCCCTTTGAAGGATTTAAGAGAAGACATGAACAAAAGTTACTCAGTGAAAACCCAGACAGTTTGAGGTGTCTGTTGTTGGTAACAGTTCCTGTGGTAATGAATGAAATCACAAACCTATGGAAGTATCAAAGATAGCTTTCTCTTCTTTCCCTTTATTACAAAGTACTATATTTACTTTCTCTATCACTTTGCTTCTAATTAATAAGCTTCATTAGAGGTGAGCTTATCATTTATAAAGTATTTTATATGATAGTTATAAATGTGTTCTTAGTTATAGTTGTTCATTAGCCCAGAAACGATTTGCAGAAGTTTCATATATGTTTGGTAAATGCCTTTTTTTCAGTGTGGCCAGTTAAAAATCAATGTACTTTCAATAATATAAATCTAGGTTCCAGAAATAAGTTGTTACTCCTGTTTATCTCTGGCTTTAAAATAAGTCAGAATATTATTAAATTATACTGTTAGAAGGATTATGTAAAAAATTATTAGTGTTTTGTTTTAAACTATAGTTCACTTTTTGCCAGAGAGCTACTATTCTCTAGTAATGACTTGTAGAGAAATCCACACTCCCTCCATACAAAAAAAGGAACAGAATATTACTATTTTTCATTTCTTTTATGGATCTTCAAAAAATAGTTCTTTTTTAAAGATAAAATTTTGAAAGACCAACTGTGAATATGAAATAATTCTGTGAAGCTTGGATGTATATATAGAGGGCTTAATATGGAAGTTTTTATTTTGATTGCTGTGGTGAAATATTGGTCATGTCTCTTTTCTGGTGTCCAAAGATCTATAGGATTTTACTTTTTTAAAAAAGTTAAAAGTTCTAATAGACAGGAAATTGATCTTGTAGTGATCTACTTGCCACTTAGCAGCTGTCATAACCTGTAAAGTTGCAAATGAGTTTTCAGTCTGCCCCAGTGAAGTGAGCATCTTATACTAGATGGTTCTTGTACCAAAGAAATCACAAATACAAATTAATAAAATAAAACAAAAAATGTATTTGGGTATGGAGACATGCCTGAAATTCAGACCAAGTGGAGGCATATTTGTTCTATGAAGTTTATTTCCACAGGAAAGTCTTATTCATGGACCATGGTAAAAATGTCACTTTAGTGCTTTTGGGATATTTATTTATTTTTTGTTTAATTTTTTTATTTTTTGCAAAGAGTAGAAATTTTTCATGAATTTGACACAAAAACTAGGAGTGACTCCTACCTACAAATTGTATTGGGAATGGGAGTGAGGGTGGGGGGAGTTGGAAGATTTTTTTTTTTTAGATTCACAACAGAGAATAAATACTTGGGATGTGTGCAGTGAAAAAATATATTTGAAGAAAAAAATACTAAAATTTGGAAAGTATCCTTAGTTGAATGTAAGTAGATATTAATAAAAGTTTTTTATGCTTTTTTTCTTTTCTTTTTTTTTCAGGCTCAGGAGATATGGACAGTATTTCCAAAGTGAGTATGTTCTATATATATATATTTTAAGCATTTAGTTAAGTTGTTAAATTATCTTTTGAGATTTATTCTTGACCATGATAACTTGATATTTAAAAACCAATTGGAAATGGTAAAAAAAGATGCTTCTGATTGCTGCTGAATATGCCACTGGCTATTAATAGAACCTACCTATTGTGATTAATTTTTGTCCAATAACCAATTTAGCCATATTATATTGTTACTTTATTTTTAAAAATATCATACAGACAATAACCTTTTGAAAAAGCAATCAAGTTTAGTCAAATATTAAAAAAGTAAATTTGAAGAAATTGTTCTTTCATAAAGATATTAGGAAATGCCGATTATTAGTGATTATTATTGTTTTCCTAAAGTGGAAAAAATTGAAGGGAGTTTATATCAAGGAGAAAAGTGAAAATAGTAATAACATGTATTTTTATCTTCAGCGGTTTAGGAATCCATAAATAAGTTTTTACTTATATTTTATTTCTAAATAATATCTCACTACCAAAAAATAATATCTTACTACCTTTGAATTTATTAAAAATGTAAAAAAAAATCCCATTTATGTCAAAAGTACAGTGTAGCCAGGCATGATGGCACAAGCCTAAAATCCTGACTGTTGGGGAGACTGAGAGATGCTAGTGAATTGTTTGTGTTTGAGAGTTCTGAGTTGTATTGTAGTAAGCTAATCAGTTGTCTGCACTAAATTTAGCACCAATATGGTGAGCTCTTGAGAACAAGGGTCCCAAGGCTACCTGAAGGAGGGATGATAACTAGTCCAAATCACAAATGGAACTGATTAAAGCTTCCATGCTAAATCAATAGGGTTAGACCCATGAGTGACTGCTTAATTTTCAACCTAGATGATTTAGAGAGATCTAGTCTCCATAAAAACAAATATATATATATATATATATATATATATATAGTATGTGTGTATGTATGTATGCAAACAAAACCAATCGACCAACAAAACCCAGAACAATAGTATAATGTAAATATGACTGATAAGAAATATTTATTCATTACCATTGATTGAAATGAGTGCATTGAACAATTGCTTTTCATCTAGAGGTTATAGAAATTCATTAAAGGATCATTTCCTTTCCTTTAATTTGTCAATACTACTATAAAAGTGCATATCTTTAGTAGTTGAAAATAAGATTGTATCAGAAAATACTGTTTTAAATTATGATTTCAAGTCAAATAAGTTTAATTTGGAATATGATAGCATGTCTAGGTTGTCTTGTTTTACATAGCAATAGCAAATTTGGCAAACAAATAGAACACCTGTATTTAGGGAGAACCAAAATGACTTAAGCTCAAGTTTAAAACAATCTATTTCCTTTGCATATATTTGTAAAATGTTTGTAACTGAAACTAGGATAACTAAGTGACAAAAATTAGGACCTTCAGGAAGACTGATTTTTCCAAATTAGGACAATATGTATAATTCCATTCACTTTTTTTCTCTGTGGGCCAGGGGTTGACTGGAGCTGGAAGATAGTGATTTTGTTGATTAGCCCAATGATTTCAATCTAATTCCAGTATTTAATACAATACATTTTATTTCTTCATGCACCTACACAGGAGAAACATATGCACATGCCATGTATTCCTCCTATTCTTGATTTTTTTTACTACTCGCCATTTACTAAGCCATAACATTGGTTAGTATTAATACAATCAATCTTTTTTTTTAACAAGCAATCTTTTAAAAATGTTTACATATATATTTCATTGATCCTCATCTCCCTTCCTCCTTTTATCCTCCACCTATTAAACCCAATTATTTCAAGAAGAAATCTTTCTCTCTCCTCTCCTTGTTTCTTTCCATCACTTTCTTAACTTTTTTTCTTCTTTCCTTCATTTTCTTTTCCTTTTTCCCTCCCATCCCATTTGGAATCCAAAAATAACTACAATCATGGTGGATAAGCATAAAAGTAGCAATAGAAGTATATCCTTCTCAAGGGAAAAGAAAACCACAAGTTTTGAAACTAGATCTAATAAAAAAAGCAGCCCCATCAACCCTCTAGAGTCCTTGAAAGTATCCCAGAGTCACTCAGAATCTCCACAAAAGTCTACATCAGCTTCCTCACTCTAACAAAATAATCTCCCCCCCGCCCCTCACAATCCCATTCCCTAGTCTAATGCCTTCCCCATACTTTACCCTATGTTTCTAACAATCTTCCACCTGACAATCCAGCTATTCACTAAGCATTTATTGACACTTCCCACTGTTTACTGAGCTACTCTTGGGTTTATCAGCCGTATATATGGCAATGGTTTTTAGTTCACAAATGGAATGAAGGGGGAAAACGGGGTAGAAAAATAGAAAAAAGTTCCTTTTTTTCCTCAAGCTTTGGCATTTAAGAGAAATAAAAACTTTCCAATTTAGTTTTATTATTTTTGTTTTATTTAATTACAAGTATTAAAACAATATTGTTTTCTACTTTTTTTTGTTGTTGTTACAAATCTATAGCTGAGGTAGCATTTAAAACTAGGTCCTCCAAATCTAGATGCAGTACCCTGAATGTAATAGGGACAAACCAAAAGAGCAGACAGAATGGGGGAAATTATAGGAAGCAGAGATCACCAATTTTTCCCCCGCAGGGGGAAACCTATCTGAGGTGGGTTTTGAAAATAGAGGAGGATGTTGACAGGGGAAATGAGGCAGCCATTCATCCCTAAAAGGAGTGATTTGGGAGAGAAAACACCAACCTGATCTCTTTTATGTAGTCTGGAGAGGAGAGCCATGTGAGAAGCTTAATCCCCATGTCATTTCACCTCACACAGTATAGTCAATGTTTTTCTTAGTTTTCAGTGGCCCATAGTAAGGGACTAAGAAAAAAGTTAGAAGAATTATCAGAGGAGGAGGAATTGTAATCCACTTCGTCCCTGGAGAAGATAAGAGAATGATTGGATACTAAATAGCCAAAGAAAATGAGAAATGCTCTCTCTCTCTCTTTCTCTCTCTCTCTCTCTCTCTCTCTCTCTCTCTCTCTCTCTCTCTATATATATATATATATATATATAAAATTAGATTTGTGAAGAACTTTCTGTAATCCTCCTTTAATCTCTTTTAATCCTCAAAACCTCAAAAATGACATAAATGCTATTGTGATCCTCATTTTTACAGATGAGGAAACTGAGGTCTAGAGAGAGGAAGAGGGTTACCTAGATCACACATATCTGAGGCAGGATTTGAACTCAGTTCTTCCTGACTCCAAGACTAGCACTTTCTTTTCCCTAGATGCCTAGGAAAAAGTGAGCAGGACCTGAAGTTGAGTAGAATAAGGGAAAGGGCATTGGTATTAGATAACATGGAGTAAATTCTGGCTCTTAGTACTGTGTGACCTTAAACAAACAAATCTCTCTGGGCTTCTGCTCATTTATGTATAAAAGTATATGAAGAATTTGTATAACGTAGGAGTTCTTCATCTTTTTGGTGTCATGGAACCTTGGGGATTCTGGTCAAGCCAATGGATCCTTTCTTAGAATAATGTTTTCATATGCATTAAATTAAAGCCAGAAAGTCATAGAGGAAATTATTTAGATTGAATTGGTTGTATTTTTGGAGTATATTATAAATAGACAGCTAGAAAGTAGTAAAATCCACATAAACTTAGATGCAAAATGCAACTCAAGGGTCTAGTGTAGCTAAAAATAATCCCTTTAAGTTTTTGCTAATGTTCTTTTTAGAGGGTACTTTCTTCCCTGATTATACCACTATGCCCACTTAGAAGACCCCCAGTCCAACTGAGCACTCTGCACTCAAAAGTGAGTTGCCTTTTTGATAAGATAGAACATAATTAAGTGCACATAACTTAAGAGCTCATCCCCTTCTTTGGATATGCATTTCCTTATACTCTCAGAAGCCACTGTTGAGAATGCTGTTTGGGTTTATGACCTCATTGTGTCTTTCATTGATTCTCCCCTTCTTCCCCTTCTTCCCAACTCCAGAGGACCTCTTGTTATTTTCACTGCACTTTCTATACATTTCTCTTCAGGTAAAATGATTCTGTCATCTCGCTAAATGACCGTGCAGTGATGACCTAGTGAACTGGACAGGACTGGGTATTGTAGTCTCTTAGTTCTTAAGTTGGCTTAGTCACTTACTTTCCTGTCCCTGTTTTTAAATATACATCAAATAAGATGTTAATGCTGATCTTGAGGAAAGTGACTTTCCCCTTAGTAGATTTTAGTTTCCTCTCCTATAAAATAAAAGAATTGGGCTCAGTGACCTCTAAGAATCCTTACAGCTCTGGTGCACAAATCACCTAATATTACTGTATTGACTTCTTCACATATGAAAATAAAGCATTATTATTGCTTTTAAATGTTTTGAGTTACTCCTTTGTTTGAAGTCAAGTAAGCACTAGGGACTGTAAACCATTTGATCAAAAATGATTTACTGTAATATTTGATCAATCCATGCATGCACTAAAGAATCCACTAATGGAATTAAACAGCTAATACACTCTGAGCACCTCATTTGCTCCATGGGAAGTTACCTTGACATGAAGAAAAATAAAACATTTTGTAAATTTATTTAAATATGAATTAGCAACTTTGAATACATTCTTTCAGTTTGTCACATTTAAAACCATATTTAATAATAACAGCAGTTAATTCCATTTAGTTTGAAAATCAGAAAAATTTAGACCTTTAATAAACTAAATGTTATATTTTAATATCTCATTAAAATTAAATAAAAAATTAAAATCTCATTTGAACCAAATCAAAGCTCCAATTCCTATTTTCAGAGTTTTTTGTGAAAAATCACTAATAAAGTATTTTTAAAGACTTGTGAGGATGATGCCTTCATAAATATTTAATGATTACAGTTACAGTCTATGCACATTCATTCTAGAAATGCAAGTACTTTTTTCTATGTACAGAGGATAATTCTAGGGTTACATATATATAAGTTTTAGTTAAGATGGCAATTTACAAAGAAAATAAGATACTGTTTTTTCTATTCATTGTTGCCCTGGTTTTTTGTTTTATTCTCCCTTGTAGAATTTCACAAAGCACAGCATTCCACTCAACTTCAGGTTCTCTTTGCAAAGTAACAAGATAAACCTGCTTTACTTCTGCCTCATTATTTAACCAGTTTTTGGTTTAAAAAACATAGCCAAATACATTATTGTGGATTGATTGAATTCATATTATTCTTTAGTGTTTTTGACATAACTTGATTTCATCACTCACACTTAAAAAACTTCTGAGTAACCTTCTTTCATCATCAAAAATCTTGTTTTTTCCCATTCCCAAAAGAAGTGACTGAGGAAAAAAAATTCTACAACATTAGCCCTATTTTAGATAAAAGTAAGAGTTTAACCAAAAGGTAAAAATTGGCACATAGAGTGCAGTCTGTATCATCTTTTGATAGTGAAGAAGTCATTTCCTAACAAAACAAAAAAAATGTTGCAATTCTGAAACAGTGGACACAAATTAAACATAACATGCAATAATTTACTGCTATTTCAACATTTTATTACTCTGCTAAGGTGAGACGTGTTATTTTATTTCATAAAATAATAAATTAAATCTCTTAATATGCATGACAAAAAATGCTCCAATTAGCTTTTAGCCCCTGAGTTTCACATTTTCTTTCAAAGGATATATAGACAACAAATTCTTAAATTCTAAAGTATTTCCTTTTGTAGTCAACCACTGTAGTTCACTCTCTGTTTTTCTTTATGCATCACATAAAGAGAAAAAATGTTGAAATGGTGTTGCTATGCAAAATTTAGTGTAGTATTAAAGAAACATGCTCATTAAAACAGTGACCTTTTAAGTTTGATTAGTAAAATTACCAAGGGCAGTTATTTCTCTATTATGCCTCATCAGTAGGTAGGTCCTCTTCATAGTTCCCTGCTGAGAATGTGGTTTAAAACCTTCAGGGTATTAGGAAGTCTATGATCTAAATGTGGCGAGTTGAGTAATTATTTCTGAAATGAGGAGAAAAGAAAGTTGTGGTGTGTGCTATTTTTTCATTTGAGAAAATATTTGTGTTTGCGAAGATAAAAAAAAAAAAATGAACTACTACCCATACTAGAAGGCTGAGATTAGAAACATAGGTAAGTGTGTCTCCCGAGAGATGATGTTCTAGAGTCGTTTGTGAGATAGTGCAATGCAAAATCTTCAACAATGTCTTATTTTATATATCTTGTTTGTAGAATTCTCCCAACAATATGAGCCTGAGTAATCAACCTGGCACTCCAAGGGATGATGGTGAAATGGGGGGAAATTTCTTAAATCCTTTTCAGAGTGAGAGTGTAAGTATATATATTTTTTGTTATATTATCATTCATTCATTAGATTCTGAAATAGGAAAAATCCATATGTCCATGGTTTCTCTTTCTGCCAGTCAACAAACATTTATTCAGCACTGTGCTAAATACTAGGGATATAAAGAAAGCAAATTGTAGTTGAATGAAGCAATGGGCAGACAAAATAAAAATATCTCAGTAATTTTAAGTAACTTGCCTTAAGAAATTTCAGTGTTCTACTCTATTCTTTCAATTTCCTTTCTTCTACTCATTTTTTTCATTTTTTAAGTCCTGAACACAAGACCCAAAAAGTAATCATTTCTACATACAAAGCAAAAGATAAAAAGAGAGGTCATTTATGAAAATATGAATCTCTTTTTGATACTTCTTTCTTGTTAAAAAAGTATATAATAAATTCAACATGTTACTTCAAAATTGTCTTACTTGTCTGTACTTTCTTCTAAACTTCCTTCTGTTTTCTTTTGTATGTTTTAAAAAAATTTCCATGATACTCTTTTTCTTTTCTTTATGTTAATATTGCTTTTGGTAATCCTACTCTGCAAATCCCATTCTCAATTGTAAATAGGGGGAAATTCTTTGTAATAAAAAAGCTGAGTAAAGCAAAACAAACTCTCACAGTGGTCATCTCTGAACATGTATGTCTTATTGTGCTTTTTGAGCTTCTTTGTCAGGAGGTTGGTCATGTCCTTCACTGTAAATCTTCTGGAGTTGTGTTTAGCTATTTCTTTGATATGTTCTCCCCCTTTCCTCATCTCATATCATTCATAACCTCTATTACTCTCTTCCTTTTCACCATCACAGATGATGAAGTAACTTTCCTTTCACTCCCATAGTCTCACATTCTAGAAGTCATGCTGGATCCTCACTATCTCCTACCACATATACTCAATCTATTACAATGTGTTAACTTTATGTATGACCCCTACTGAAATAATTTTTTTAAACAATAAATCAACAAGTTCTGTTTATTTCACCTTTGTAACATCTCTCAAACATGATCCCTTTTCTCCTCTGACATTGCCA
Organism: Sarcophilus harrisii; assembly: GCF_902635505.1. NCBI lineage: Eukaryota > Metazoa > Chordata > Mammalia > Dasyuromorphia > Dasyuridae > Sarcophilus > Sarcophilus harrisii. The sequence goes on along the minus strand of NC_045426.1, from coordinate 172,111,557 downwards.
TTCTGATGCAAGCCTAGATTATTGCAATAATCCATTATAATAATATAATATAATAAAAAGCTTGGTGGTGTCTACTGTCTCAGATTTCTCGCAACTTTTCAGTGGGTAATTTTCCTAAAGCGTATACCCTCCCCACCCCCTGTCACTCAGTTAACTCCACTGGTTCCCTGTTACCTCAAGGATCAATAAGAAAGTCTTCTGCTTGGTATTCAGTCTCTTAATATCTAGTTTCTTCATAATCTAGTTTCTTTCTATGTATTCTTCACTGATTTCTTTGCTCTCCCACAAATAAGATTCTATGAATTCTTTCTGGCTGTCCCCCATGCCTAGAATGCTGTCCCTCTGCCATAGCAACTACTGCTTCTTTTAAGCCCTACCTTGTATAGAAGCCTTCCCCATCCCCTTTTAATTCCAGGGCCTTGCCTTAGATAATTATTTCCGAATTCCTCTTCATGGCTTGCTTGTATGTACTTGTTTGCTTTTTGTCTTCCCCGTATGTTGGGAGCTCCTTGGGGGCCAGAACAGCCATTTCCCCTTTTTTTTTTTATCCCCAGTGCTTTGTATAGTGCCTGTCACTGGTACTTAAGGAATGTTTTTTGATTGTAGAGTTTTCTATCAAAGTAATTGTTTGCCTGCGCTTGACTTTTCTAATGGACTTCCTTTCCAGTTGCCTAGAGACAACTCTCAAGGACTTTTTTGTGCTGCATTAGATTAGGTTCAAGCTTTGCCTCTGACATATTGGTTGCATGACCATGGAAGTCACAGGGACCCTTGGCAACTCTCTCAGATGATGATTTATAGGCATATGATGAGCTCCATTAGTTTAGGGAATTTAACAATAGTAGGCATTTATTTAGCATTTATAGGGTCCTAAGTGCTTCACAAATGTTATCTCATTTGGTCCTCACAACAACTCTGGGGGCTATTATTATCCCCATTTCATGGTTTAAAAAACTGAGGCAAATAGAGATTAAATAACTCACTTAAATATTTACCTAGTAAGAGGTCACATTTCAAGTTAAGTTTTCCTGACTCTAGGTCTGTCTCTTTATCTCGAACACTTATCCATATAATGAGTTCCTCATTTAATAAAATCATAAATTGAAACCAAAAAAAAATCCAAGAGGCATTATTTTTTTTTAATTTAATAGCCTTTTATTTACAGGTTATATGCATGGGTAACTTTACAGCATTAACAATTGCCAAACCTCTTGTTCCAATTTTTCACCTCTTACCCCCCCCCACCCCCTCCCCTAGATGACAGGATGACCAGTAGATGTTAAATACATTAAAATATAAATTAGATACACAATAAGTATACATGACCAAAACGTTATTTTGCTGTAGAAAAAGAATCAGACTCTGAAATATTGTACAATTAGCTTGTGAAGGAAATCAAAAATGCAGGTGGGCATAAATATAGGGATTGAATTCAATGTAATGGTTTTAGTCATCTCCCAAGAGTTCTTTCTCTAAGGCTAGCTAGTTTAGTTCATTACTGCTCCATTAGAAATGATTTGGTTGATCTCCTTGCTAGGGATGGCCTGGTCCATCAGAACTGGTCATCATATAGTATTGTTGTTGAAGTATATAATGATCTCCTGGTCCTGCTCATTTCCTCAGCATCAGTTCGTGTAAGTCTCTCAGGCCTTTCTAAACCATCCTGTTGGTCATTTCTTACAGAACAGTAATATTCCATAATATTCATATACCACAATTTATTCCAGCCATTCTCCAACGTGGGCATCCATTCAGTTTCCAGTTCTAGCCACTACAAAAGGGCTGCGACAAACATTCGTGCACATACGGTCCCTTTCCCTTCTTTATAATCTCTTTGGGATATAAGCCCAGTAGTAACACTGCTGGATCAAAGGGTATGCACAGTTTGATAACTTTTTGAGCATAGTTCAAACTCTCTCCAAAATGGTTGGATTTGTTCACAACTCCACCAACAATGCATCAATGTCCCCAGTTTTCCGCATCCTCTCCAACAATCATCATTATTTTTCCTGTCATCTTAGCCAATCTGACAGATTGTGTAATAGTATCTTAGAGTTGTCTTAATTTGCATTTCTCTGATTAATAATGACTTGGAGCATCTTTTCATATGACTAGAAATAGTTTCAATTTCTTCATCTGAAATTGTCTGTTCATATCCTTTGACCATTTTCAATTGGAGAAGGCGATTTTTATAAATTAGGTTAATTCTCATATATTTTGGAAATAGGGCCTTTATCAGAACCTTTGACTGTAAAATATTTTCCCAGTTTATTCTTCCCTTCTAATCTTGTCTGCATTAGTTTTGTTTGTACAAAAACTTTTCAGTTTGGTATAATCGAAATTTTCTATTTTGTGATCAGTAATGATCTCTAGTTCTGCTTTGGTCATAAAGTCCTTCCCCTTCCACAGGTCCAAGAGGCATTATTACAGAGCCCCTGAAGATGTTTGAGTAGGGGAATGCCATGATTAAGCAGTCTTTTAGGAATATTACTTTGAAGATAGATAGATGGGAGAGGGAAGAAATTAGAAAGAAAGAGAACAATTTAGGAGGTTATTATTATAGTGTTCTTTGTGAGAAGTGGTAAGAGTTTAAACTTGAGTTAGGGAATGGATAATTCTCAGGTAGGTGGTGGAGATAGCATTAACAAAAACTCAGCAATTTTTTTTTTGGGGGGGGTACATGGTAGAACCAGGATGACTCCAAGGTTGGAAGGATAGGATCACAAGTTTGGAGGAGATATCTGTTCCATTTTGGATATGTTGATTTTGAGACACACAAGTAGGCAAACCCAGCAGATAGTTAGTAATGAAGGACTAGCATTTAAGAGAAAAATTACCACTACATATATAGCATAGCTCTGAACCCTGAAGCCACAGTTAGGTGAAGAGGCCACCAGAGGAACAAAGTTCAAAGGAGGAAGTCCCAGGATAGAGCCCTTAGGGACATTTACTTACTTAGTAGATTAAGGAAAAAGAGTGATCCATAGGTGAAGGCAGAGTATAAATGACCAAATAGTAGCAAAGGCTACAATGCAGCTAAGTAAAAAAGAAGTTGGAGAAAAAAATTATTATTTAAGAGATATGTGATAAACTTGTACAGAATTATTTCAGTTGTGATGATGTTGGAAACTGAAATTGCAAGGGATTAACGAAAGACTGACCAGTAAGGAAATGAATATAGATGACTTTTTAGAAGGTTAATAACTATGAAGGGAGACAAGATATAAGACAGTGTCTTGAAGGCTTGGAACCAGGTCAAGTGAAGGTATTTTAAAGATTGGATAGACTTGAACATGTCTGTTGACAGCAAGAAAAGCTCTAGTGAATAAAACCAAGATATCAAGTGAGAGAAAGAGAGAGGATGATCCTGGAGAGAATGGAAGCCAAGGACATAAGTGGAAGGTTGGTTTTGATAAGGTAGACAAAGAGAAAAGCTTCGTTTTCATAGACTGGAGCAAAAGAAAAGTGCGAGAATGATAAGAGTTTTTCAGGCTGTAATGTAGAAAAAAAGAGGAAATTTGAGAAATAACTTCTATTTTCTTAGTAGGAAATGATGTCTTCTGGATAAGGATATCAAAGAATAGGTGTGGTATGGGAAATTTGAGGAGAGATAGGTCCAGAATAGCCACTGATGGAAACATGATAAAGAATCTGTAAGGGAAGAGTAACAAGGCTGATTGTTAGGCAGCGCCAGCCCATTTGAGATTACATAATGTAAATGTATAGGTAACAATCCATTTAACATACTTACATGACTTTTGTTGCTGTTTTCTGTATCATCTGAGTAAAAACAGAGATGGCTAATGCTGTGAACAATCTAGACTCAGGAGAGGCAAGGCAACCAGAAATTGAGCAGGAGGGAAGAGATTAAATATATGTGAATTACTCAGCAAAATTAAGATTGTGCAGGGATTGTGCACAGAGAAAACAGGTTAGAAGAATTAGATATCCTAATAAGGATGAAGAATAGGTTTAGGAACGAAGAGAGGAAGAAGTGAGAGGATGCTTTGATTGGAGAGGAATTTTAGAGTTCTTCTTAATCATGAAAATAGATTGTACTAGACCATCACTGCTTCAGTTTTAAAAAATTAACTAGTCTGAAGATGAAGAGGAAGAGGAAATATTAAATGACCCAAAAAATCATTTGCTTTACATAGAATTGTGGGACCCTTTTTTCAAATCACAGCTCTTCCATTGGTTGGATACATGGCCTCAGTAGGCTAACCAGATGTTACATACATCTTCCATAGTTTCTTCCACTAAGGCTCATCCTCTGCTAACAAGGGAAGTATTGGTATTACAAAAGAACTAAAGAAATACAGAGATTTTTTCAGAAATCATTTGGGTATAGAGATTGATTCCCTTTGGAGTCGTGATCTAGTTATTACCTTTCCTCTAGCAAGGGATCCCCTCCAACTCCTATCTTTCCCTATTGCTCTGCTAGGGATGAATCAACATTTCTCTTTCTCTCTAGCTTGCTTTTGCTTTTCATCACTGTATACAGTTTCTAAGTTCATATAATTTCTCAGGAAAAACTTAGTTTTTTTAATGCAACAGGAGGGTAAGATTTCTGACTCTCTCTTATTTTTTTCTGGGCATTCCTCTTTTCTTGGCATTTTCCACTAGTTGATACGCCCATCAAATGTCATCCATATCTTCAGATGAATACAACTTATTCCTCCTAGCCATTCAGATGGCAAGGGAGAAGGAAGGGGAAAATAATCTAGTCTTACCCTCCTTGTATATGCAATGAAAGAAAAGAAATCAATATAAGTCTTCCACTTCCCCCAAAATACAAGCAAAGAAATCTCTAAGTTGCCAGACTAATGTGTATATTTTGCAAGAGCAGCAACCCTGTTTGGAACCTTTTCTCATCAATCCCATAAAAGAAGGCAAAAAATAGGATTACCTTTTAAGATATGAACAGTTCTTTTCACCTTGATATCATCCTTGCCTTCCTGCTTCTTCATCAGGAAAGATTGCCATCATGTCAACCACCAAAGTTGCCATTTCCATTGTGAACATCATTGGCTTTCTTTTGATTTTGATTTTAATTTTTTTTATTTTTAGTTCCAAATTTTCTCCTCCACCCGTTTTCCTATTCATTGAGAAGACAAGAAATATGATAGCATTATATATTTGCATTCCTGGAAAACATTATTTCTACATTAACCATATTGTAAGAATAAAAGCAGGAAAAATAAAGTGAAAAAATGCTTCAAACTGCATTCAGAGTCTATCAGTAATCATTCCTGGAAGTGGAGAGCATTTTTCATCCTGAGTCCTTTGAAATTGTCATGAAGCATTGTGTTGATCAGAGTTGCCAGATCTTTCACAGTTGATTATCATTCCAGTATTTTCTTTCTCTTTCTCTTTCTTTCTTTCTTTCTTTCTTTCTTTCTTTCTTTCTTTCTTTCTTTCTTTCTTTCTGTCTGTCTTTCTTTTGCAGTTGGGGGTTAAGAAACTTGCCTAGGGTCTCTTAGCTAGGAAGTATTAAGTATCTGAGGGCAGATTTGAACTCAGGTTCTCCTAATTTCAGGGCCAGTGCTATATTCATTGTTCCATCTGTTTGCCCCTATCATCATGGCATACTTCAATTTGCCACTAGCTCACATAATTCTTCCTAGCTTTTTCTGAAACCAGCCCCTTCATCATTTCTTATAGCCTAACAGTTTTCCATCACAATTTAACACAACATTTTAGCCATTCCCCAATAAATAGGTGTCCCCTCAGTTCCCAATTGTTCCCAATTCTTTGCTACCACAAAAAAAACTGCTATAAATATTTTTGCACGTATGGATCCTTTTTCTGTTGTTTCTTTGAGATACAGATCTGGAAATGGTCTTGCTTGGTTAAATGATATGCACCATTTTATAGATCATGTCATGGTGACCTTACATTTCTTTTTGGATCTCAATTGGGTAGAAAGTAGGAATGGCTTGGGATGAGAGAAATAACAAGAGAAAAACAACCAAAAACCCCTAATGATTTAAAGAAATAAAAAAGCCAGCCTATTCCACTAAATTTCAGTGCAATCAAAACAAAGAAGGAATTGTTTTACATGAAGCTTTCATAAAGAGAATGTTTTCCAGTGTAAAAAATATGCAAATTTTATTTTCTTTGCACAGACAACTTAAAGATACACATTTTTGGAACAATCTACCCTCTCAGGATTATGACACTACTTATCTTAGAATAATTATATTAAACTATCAAAGAAATGGGACTTCCCAGCTCAGAAACTCTGCTAAGTCAGCACACTTTGTAAAACAGAAAGGGAGCCACTGCCAAGGCTCTTTTATTTTTTCTTTCTTTCTTTTTTTTTTCCAAAGAAAGAATTATAAAGACCTTTCAGAAGCAAAGGTGCCCCTTCATGTACATTTTCCCCTAAATGTAGATTTATCTTTGGAAATGCTTCTTTAAAAGCTTTGCTGCCAAAAGAAACTTTTTAATGACTTAGGTGAAAAAAATACTTTGATTTATTTCATTAACTAGTCTTAACAGAACTGTTTTATCTTTAGTAGCCACAAAGATCCGCTGAGCAAACATGATAGTAAATCTGAGTTTTCGAATAGAGATTTCTACTGTAATGGTATAGGAGCTATGATTCTGTTCCCCTCACTTCAAACTGTTGTCAAGAAATCATAATATACCTGTTTAACTTGACCATTAAAAGACTAAACCTTTAAAATTGCTGAATTTCATTTTATTTCCTAAAGTGAAATATACTGGCACACATATGCTCTCTCTTTTTTTATGGAAAAAATAAAATGTCATTTAGATGCTTAGACATACAAATTTAATAAGATTCAACATGTTTTTGCAATATATCAGCAGGAATTTACACACTTTATTTCAACTTTTAAGTGTTTTCTCTGTTGGATATCTTAGGAACATGGAGTAGATAAAAAAGAAAAATAAACATAATGCATGCAAAGTTTAAAAGGTATATTATCTAGTTCATTAATAGAAACTGATGAAAAATATTTCTTTAAAAAAAGTAAAATTAGTTATTTTATATAATAGCAAGCAATAAGCATTTATCAAATTCCTACTATGTGCAAGGTACCTGATGAGATGCTTCCTGCCCTCAAAGAATTTTATATTCTCCCAGGATTGTGCAACATTCATGGATGAATATAGAGTAAATCACAAAATCAGTATAGAGTAATTGTGTCAGGCACTAACTGGGACAATCTGGTGAGGCTTTATGGAGGACATGATATTCAAAAAGGAGCTAGAGTAAGGGCAGCAATAAAAAAAAAGAGAGAGAGAGAGAGAGAGAGAGAGAGAGAGAGAGAGAGAGAGAGAGAGAGGATGAGAGATGGAATATCCTGGAGTTCAGTTGTTTTTCAATCATGGTTGACTCTTCATGACCCCGTTTGGAGTTTTCTTGGCAAAAATACTAGAGCCATTTGCCATTTTATACTCCTGCTCATTTTACAGATGAAGAAACTGAGGCAAAAATAGTTAAGTTACTTGCCCAGAGTCACACAGCTAGTAAATATCTGTGGCCATATTGAACTTAGGAAGAGAGTTACTCCTGGTTCCAGGCTTAGAGCTCTATTCCACTGTACCACCTAGCTGCCCATTCTGGAGTAGTAAGCTAGTTTTTTTCTGAAACTAGAATGAATACTAAGGAATAAAGTGTTATTTCAGAGATAAGCCAGAGCCAGACTGTGAAAGGCTTGAAATTGTCTGAGAATTCTGCATTGCCTGGTGGCAAAGAGCTCAATGTATCTATACACATATATGGGGCATAGTTTCAGTGTTACCTTTGATAATGCTTTGAAGTAAAATCAAGTTTATTTAGTTCTGAATAACCAAATAGTAATGCTGCCAACAGATTTACAAGAGCCATTTTATCTTCCATTTGAGGGGAAACAACCTCACAGATAGTCTTGGAACAGAGCCTCCTGATAGCACAAACATTTCAGTAAGTCATTTCATTGAGACAGCACTACAATAGAAACATTACAATGTAATATCAGTATAATACACCATGAATATTTTATGTCTCTCTATATGATACTCTGTTTAACACCTGCCCTCCCTTTACTGCTAGAAAAGAAAAAGACAGTCTCTTTCCCCTTTCATTTCTTGCTCCTTTTTGAAAGATGAGTAACAATGTCAGAAATTCCAAATCGTTTGTTCAGCTGGCAGTGCCCCACCCCCATTTTCCTATAAATTCTGTGACTTCTCCCAGAATCTAGGAGCTACAATAAAAGCTACATATTCAGAAAGGCAGCATGAGATGAATAGTTTGCTGCCATAGAAGTGAAAATTGCATATTGCTGATCTAGATAATGACATAATAGACAGAATCTAGTTTATTGCACCAAATGCATTTAAAGTGACATTTGCAGTTATTCAGACTATTCAGAAATTAAATTTTATTAGATGCTTCTAATTTCTCAGTATTTTAATGTTCTTAGCTGATGCTTTATTTCCCTGTATCCAACACTCATCTTTTCTAATGTTCTGCCATTGTTATCCATTTTACTTCTTCCTTGGACAAATCCAGCTCTCAGGCTCCAAATCAGTCTGACAGTAAACATCAGTCTTTGTGATTTGCACAAGACTGTGCAAATATCAGTTTTTAATTTTAATACATGGGTCTTATCACAATTCATATCAGTGATTGATACCATAATTACTCTCTGCTTTCTGCTTTCTTTCCATGTTGTTAAGGACAGGTAATATTTAAGTTGATAAAATAACTTCTCAAATGTTTATCTCAGTAAATCTTTTTTAAGTGGCTCCCATTATAGATGTAAAAGATCAAATCATTGTTAGCAAATTCATGAGTTATTCTCTCCATGTTTCAAGTAAACAAGCTAATTGCTGAGAGGCTGTGCTTTGATTACAAGTTGTTAGTGACCACTAATAAATGAAATTATTCTTACATTTTACAAACATTTAAATTCCACAGATCTTTCAAGAAATCAAGATTAGCTCACTTCAGCTTTTAGAACTAAAGTGAGATTAGAAGGGTGATAAATTTTTTCTTTCTTTGCTATAGCTTCAATTCCATCTATAACTGAGATGTGTGCACATCTATTTTTAAACACACTTAAAAAGAATCAATTGATATTAGAAATCTTTCAAGTTCCAAATGAAAGCAATAGTATTTTCTTTAAACACACTTCTTACTGTTTTAATATTTGAAGTAGACTATTCCTTTAGCACTGTAAAAAAACCATTTTGATATAAGTGATCATGAAATGAGGTGGTCTGTTCAATTAAATATGCTAATTGTAAATTAAATAGGATCTCCTTTTCTGCTGATCATTTTAAAAAAATATTCTTAAAGTGGCTGTCCTTTACCATCTTTAGTAAGCATAGAATGCTGGATATTTAATCTCTGGTAATTGAAATTTTATAATATTTTAGGATCATTAGGAGTATTGCTATCTCATGGTAAAATAGTATAGATATAAAATGAGTAGATGGAATCTCTTCTCTGAAAGTTTCCCTTAAAAAAATCAGATATAAGTTTGTCATTTTCCTTTCTATCTCAAAAATGAAGTACCAGTAAATAATCCAACCAATTGAAGCTTCTGGTTAGTTGAGCTCTAGCTATAATTGAGTTTATGTTATGCTCCTAAAATTATCATTTTTGTCTATAAGAATCTATGTTATGTATCATGTGAATATATGAGATGTACACCCTTCAGCCAAAGGCCTAAACAAACTGAAAGTTGTTCAACCTGGAGATTTTGAATTCTAGTTAACATTTCCCCACTACCACCCTGTGGTTAAGAAAGGGAATGAATTCTCTGCCAGAAAACCAACCCCTTTCTATTTTTTCTCTTTCCCTGTTGTGCCTCATTTTTGTCTAATGGGGTCTAATATAGAGAAGTCATCTTCACAACTAAATTTTATATCAACATTAGGAAATTTCAGAATATGAATTATATAAGTTTGAGGTAAATTACAAAATGACCAACATGACCCAGTTGGGTTAGAATCTGTTTAGAAGATTATATGATCCTTTCTAGGTCTTTAATGCCCTCTTTTCTATTCTTAGACCACAGGTCACCCTGCCTTCAGAGATACAGCTATTCTACTAGACCATGATTTCACTATTCAAGGCCAAAGTTCTTTGAGCTCATCTTCTGGTCTTTGGAGGAACAATGTTCTTTCCCTTTCCTGGCCATTATAGGGTAGTAGATAGAATGGATGCTAAATTTCTATAATCACTTTTTTATGGGGAAAGAAGGTATATTTGTACCAATTTTTCTAATTGGTAATTTGGTAGACCAGAAGATAAAGCTTTCAGAAACTTAGGAATATGGCCTCATTTAGTGATTACAGTGCAATAAAAAAAAAAAAGCAATTGGCATTCAATAATTATTTTATTTTACTATACTATTTTCTACCATATTCTTGAATAGATTGTGAGAGAGAATGTGTGTGTGTGTGTGTGTGTTATATGTTATACAGTAACACTGTTGGCTCCTAGACATAAAAAGGTGATAAAAAGAAAGCTGCCTTTCAATACATTCAACCAGGAACTTTGCAAAGGTCTCTTCCACAATTACTAATCTCTGAACCACAACCATAGATCTGGATCCATCAAGGTGCCTTGCTGGCTGTCTGATCTAATTCCTTCATTTTATAGGTGAGAAAACTGAGACCCAAGCCTAGATTCTAATACCGGTTCTATGACTCCAGGGTCAGAGCTCTTTAAAGTATATCACATAAGTTAATAATAATAATGAAATATGTAGCCTTTACTGTGTGCCCAGGTACTGTGCTGAGTACTCTACAATTACCTATGTGATCTTCACAACAACCCTGTCAAGGTAGATGCTATTATTATCCCCATTTTGCAGATGAAGAAACTGGGTCAAACAGACTTGCCCAGGATTACACAACTAGTATATGTCCAAGATTGGTTATGAACACAGATCTTCCTGACTCCAAGCTTAGAACTCTATCTACTTCACCATCTGTGTGCCATTAGGATGTGTTGAAGATGGCTCCATAGAGCTGGGTAATGTACACCTCTCCTGGCTTAAAGAGGAAAAGAAAAATGGTAGATTATTAAAAACAAGACTAAAATGTTATATATTTTTTAAAAAGTAGGCCAGGTCTATTCTAACTAACGTGCTGTTTTTACAGTCTTAGAGAGAGGTTTGGCTCTTCAAGGTTAGACTCGTAAACATGAAAAAAGAAAACAGGATGTCCAGTAACTCTTGCAGCCCCTGAAAAGTGTGTTAGTGGTCTGAGCAAGTCCTGATGTAACAATATGGATTCCTTTTTTCTTTCAGTATTCCCCGAGCATGACAATGAGTGTGTGATCCATTTCCAAGCCTCCTCTGACAACAACAGTGAGTCAGCCTTCTTCACAGAACTACTACGGAAGAAAATTATTCATCATCGTGTACAGTTTAACAAACAAAAGGATCTCAGTCACAAACAAACCAACTCTATTTTTTTCCTGCTTTCTCCTTTATTTCGTGAAGAAAGCAGGTCCAAACGTGATTCAAACAACTGTACGGAGTGGCATTAAAAATTGCCCTAAATTGAACTGCAAATAATTATCTGTGTATGTATATGTGTGGGACAATGAATGTACTGTATATGTGTATGTTATATAGACATATACATGCACACATACATACATGTATCCACAGGACATTGTAAAATAATTATCACATGACATCTTAAGTAGAAATAAGTAGGGACTTTTATTCCGTCTTTTTTCACGTTTACATTTTAATTATTAAAAGTTACTTTTCCCTCCCCCTGAACTATTTTGTGCTGTGTATATCACTGCTTTATATAAGTTATTTTTTAAGGTGAATTCAGATGTTATGGTTTTGTAAATGTCTGCGATCATGGATAGGAATAAAATTGCTTATTTGAGAGCTTTCATTAAATGGTGTCTGATGCAAGTTATCCTGTGATTCACAAACTGTGCTGTCTCAAGAAATAGAAGAAAGCTTGTCTGATTTTTATGTCAAAATCTACTGATTTCTCACTTACTTTTGGTGAAAGTTTTTTTGTACTTTGCCTTTAGGGGAAAAAAGTGATTTTAAATAAGGCCTAATGCAGTACATTTCTGCACTTTGGGGCTACAATGAAGTTTTCAAATTTACCTTAGTTTATACAAGAAACTACCATTTTTCCCCAGTTTTACAATGCAGCAATAAAGTGGCAGTTGTCCCCTGTTCAGGAACATATTTTTTTTGCTTGCCAAAATCAGCTAAGAAGGGAGAACTAGGACATTTCCTTTAACATGTTGTCATTTCTTACCAGAAATATAAGCGTGAGACCTTTATTCACATGGCTACCATAAAATTTATCCAAATTGATTGAAGGTATCACATTAGGCCTATGGGTTTGAAGCAAATGGGTTGGAAGTATGACTTTTTACCAAAGAGATAAAATAATTTCACCAGTCTTGGAGAACCACTATCATGATCTCTTCTGCTCCCCGGTGATTTTTTAAACTAGCAGAAATGATGGATTATTGAACCTTTCTATACATAACCATTTCACAGGTGGGATTCTTCTGTGACCCTCCCAAATGTATTATGCTGATAAAAATATTGCTTTCATCTGGTTAAATCACCATTCTCTGCCAAAGATAACCACAAATTGGTAATTTAAAACAACAGCAACAATTTAACCATGTTGGTAATGAGACAGCATTTTGATAGAATGGAATCAAAACACCAGAATTTGAATCTTGACTCTTCTTCTTATTCCTCATATGATGTTGGGCAAGTCACTTAAGATCAGAGGATCATAGATTTTAGCAGCTCCCTCTCTGGAACTTGGTCTCCTCATCTATAAAATGAAGGGGTCCCTCTAAGGTCCCTATCAGCTTGTGATCCTGTGCGAGTACCTTGTTCTGTGGTATTCTTGCTTTGTTGGACTTCATTAGGAAAAAATCCTCTGGAGAGATGCCCTGCAGCTTTCAGCTACAGCAGAGGGTGGAGATGGTCTCACCTTAATTTCTGAAACAAAAGCGAGTCATAGATCACCCTGTCAAAATCGTGATATAGAATATTCATCAGTGGCCATTCAGCAACTATAGTTCCAAACTCAGGAGACTGTGAGAAGAGATTGTTTTATCTTAGGTGAGGAGAATCTTCTGTGTTTTGCAGAAAAGCCCCTATAATTTTTTAAAGCCAGATTATTTCTGGATTCTGGTCCTAGATGACTTATTTCTCTCAAATCCTTAATGATTTATTCTCAAAAAAAATAAAGATTTTTCCTGTGTCTGCTGGGGATGCAAGTTAGAGCTAACTGTTCAGTGAAGAAAGGAGCTGAATTAAATTTATAGTACAGATTTAAACTGTAATAAAATGAGTCACCATGAATCACAGGGAGCTCAGGAGATAAGAGCACAGGCCTGCACAGCAAGGAGCAGCCCCAAAGCCTCGAGCTGCAGAAGCCTTCTTTTTTCACACAAGACATCCACCTCAAATTTATCTTAGTCAGTTGGAAAGTATCTTAAAGACGACAGAGACGACAGTGCACAGATACTGGGCTTTTATCAAAAATGGTCCCAAACCTGCAACTATTTTTCAGAAAAAAGTACCAAAATATATTTGGAGAATCCCTTAATTCTTACCTAATCTTATAGTACTGTATTTCAGCCATTTTGTTGACTACTTTCCCCATTTTTAAATTTTTGAATTTTTTTTCATTATTTGACAAAAAATGACTTCCTGTTTCAGAGAATCTTAAGCCTGATTTAGCTGTTCTTATTTAGAGGTAATATTAGAATAAAAAGAGTACTGTTGTCCTCCTTATTTCTAGTCCATGTTTTAAGAATTGCAAAAAAGAGAATTTTCAAAGTATAACACATTTGTCATTTTCTTTTTCTCTTTGAGACTTTCATTGACACCAGCCATACAGATAAACACTTTCTAGAAGAAAAAAAGTTATCATCTATTTGGATTGGTTTGGTTTATCTTACGCAAAAATAAGATCATTCAAGAAAGCACAAAAACATAATTTGCATTCATTAAAAGGTCGTATTCTTCATGTGTCAAAAAATTATGTCTTATTTACAGAAAGAAATAAATATATCTGGGATTTTTTAGGTTCTAATTCATTAAGCCCAGGTCAGTCTTTCCCACTTCTGGCAAAATCCTTCAGCTTTCTACTTGTCCCATTATTTTCATCTTTCCTCATGTATGAGGTGATCTCAATGCACACTTACTTTTTCTGATTGTTTTTACACTTTTCTCCTCATATAAATGGTGGCATCAGCATCCCTTGCCTTCCAAATTTATATTACATTGGGAGGGAATATATAAATAAAACACAGAAAAACAATGTATGAAACATTGTTTTTATTAGTTTTGTATTATTCTAATTTTCTGATTTAAGGCATTTATCAACCCTTTTCAGGATGTAGGCTTAATTCCACCAGAATATTAGTCTTCCTTTTCACAAATTTGCCTATAGAGGACAGACTTTTTTATTCCATAGATTTTAGCAAGTGTTGGATTATTTGTAATGGTTTTCTGGTTTGAATATAGTGTCTTAATTCCAAATTTGAAGACCCAAGATTCAAAGTTTTCTGTTCATTAAAGGACAGCCATACTGATTCTATTGCCCTTGGATATAGATATACAGAATAGCCTCCTGGACACAGAAAGAGATCCTCCTCCATTTTCCAGGATTTTTCAGGGTAGCTAAGATCCTGCACAGTTACTCCCCAAATCATTCCATCACCAAATCCGGAATTATCAGTGTCCAAGTGCAGAAGTTCTTACTTCAGAATGTCTCATAAGAAGTGGCTATAAATAACCATCTAATTCTGTCCACTTTTCCTCTACCCTCCTCATGCCCACAAACTGTAGAACACATATCTGGACATGAACATTTTCCTTGAAGAAATAAGATACTTATCATTGGAAAGCCATGAATTTATTTCTATGGCTTTCTAGTCCAGTACTCTATCCTCATCTACAGAAAGACAAATCATTCCAAAATATTTGCTTTTTGAATCTTTATTTTTAAGAAGTTTAAATGTCTACTGCTTATAACACTCTGGTTTTTCTAGGGACAAAACTTAGAAATAAATCTTGATTCTCTTTTATGTGAAGGAAAGTAGAATTATAGAATACATTAGATCGTGGTTATTTGGCTTTGGAGAGTTTTTAGTATGGAGTATATATATCCTATATATGTTTGTGTACATGTGGATATACACATGTGTAATTATATTATGTAAGTATATTTATAAACATATCTAGAAATTCTGCTAGTAGCTTTATCTTTTTAGGTGTTTTACTAAGGCTACTATTTTGTACTCCTCAAAGACAGGCAGTGATAAGTGAAGAAGTAGTTCAGACAGCTCTGAAAAGTATAGGGAACCTACTGAAAGTTGAAGAAAATCATTCTGGATAAATCCACAAACTAGATTGATTAGTGGCTCACAGGATGAGAGGAACTTTTGTAAAAATTGGTTTTTCTGTTCCTTTGTAATCAATATAATAGAATATCAACCAGCACTATATAGTAAATGCAAACAATTACCTTTGCTAACATTTCCATGAAAATGCATCATGAGAGAAATACAGGGAGTGAATCTGATTCAATGTTATCAGCTAGTTTTGTACTACTAGAAGTATATTCATCTACTATGTTCATTTTTTCTTTGGGGAAGGGCAGAGTGGGAATGGGATGAGATCTGTTATTAGTGTGGGGTATTTTGTTCTGCTGCATTGAGTCAGATTCTCTTCTTAAAGTATATTTTTATATTACTTTTATGTCTGAAAAGAACATTGTTCCAAAGGTATTTGGGGAGAAAAAAGTTAATGGAATGTAAATCAATATAGCTTTGTAGGACTTATCATTATTGACACAATTGTTTTCAGTTCCCACTATCTAACATTTATTAAGCATCCTAAGAAGAGTCAACAAGCATTTATTAAGCACCTAAAATGTGGCAGGCAGTGTGCTAAGCTATGAGGATGCAAAGAAAAGCAAAAACAAAAACAAAAACCAGCCTCTGCTCTCAAGATCAAAGTCTAATGGAGGAGATCATTCATTCCTGCTGGCCATTATCCCTATTCCTAACTACTGCATTTAATTAGAGAGCTTACCTTTAATTAATGTGAAAAAATTGGGGGGTCAAAATTGGTTCCCACTTTGTTTAGAAATGCAATATTTTCCATCCCCAGATCTCATAAAACAGAGTCTAAGGAATTATAATCAAAATGCACATTTTGAATGATGTTAAATCTGAGGACAAACAGCAGATGAATTGAATTCTGCTTCCCATTTTAATCTGTCTTTTAAAATGTTTGAAGTTTTTTGAGAGATGCCATACTCAGCACTGGAGATATAAAACACAGTCGATTTCATCCTTTGGATTTTTTTTTGTTTTTCTCCTTTGTTCCTCCCTCTTTTCCTCAAATATTTTTGGAAAAAGGAAATGTGTATGTGTGTGAACGAGTGTGTGTGTTATTTCCTTTATATGGGATCATATATAGATTTAGAACTGGAAGGGATCTCATCATATTCTTTCATCTGTAAAATATGGAAACTGGGGATAAGTAACTTGTACATAATTTTCCCCTCCTAGAATACCTGCTTCTCTGCAGAAGTAAGAACTATTTTTTAAAAATAAATAAAAGTGCTGGGGTACTTCCTAATCATGGCCTTCAATTTTGTTTCCAAAGCTGGGGGTGGTGCTGAGGGAGGCTGGAGAGGGAATGCTGATGATGCCTTCCAAGAGTTTGCTTCACTTTGTGGCAATTTTAACAACATGATCCCGCCTTCTCCCTACTTTCATTTTCAAAGAACAATATAGGCTAACCAGGGATACCTCATTGAGTAAATACATTTACATTTTTACGCTTAGTGAGGGTAAGATTATCCACTCTAATCGACTCCGCATTAGGCCTTGAATTTGGAAGTCCTGCATCTGAGGGAAGGTAAGATCTCAATTCAGTCTCCATGACTTTTTAATCCATAATGTCCTTGTTGCTAATTGCCACAAATTTAAAACCTTCATTACAATTATACTTGTTTGGGGAGGAGGGAAATGTAGCATGGGCATTTGTAAATAGGCAACTGAATGGTATTATTGCCCCTTATCAGCTCCTTTCTTAATTTGATCATAATCTGTAGATAGAATTCAAAATAATGACCTATAGATGAAAAACATCATCGATAATAAACCATGGATCCTGTTCCATTAGTTCCTTGAGAAAGTGGGGTCAAACTCAAAAAAGAACCACATCCTGATGGGCCATATACTGACTTAGAAAACCACAAGTTAACATTATCTATATTGTATGGTATTTTCATTTATTTTGCTAAACACTTTCCAATTACATTTTAGTGCAACTGCTATTCCTTGAGTTTTGCTCACTGCAAGTTTTTACACTTCTACTCTAAGGTGTAATCTAAAGAGAAAGCTTTCCATGACAAAATCTACCTTCTTCTATTAAAGTAATCTCCTTATACAGGGGAAAAAGTCATTTCTCTAACTTAACCAAACAAATACTAACTTCTTTTAGTTCATCCTTTTTATTATGAAATACAGTACTATAGAATACAATAACAGGGTAAGGAGAGTAGGTTTTTACAAAGTCTGGAATCACAGTTTCTATCTTCCCTCTAGGTAGGATGTAATGGCTATCTTCAGAAGAGATATTGCATTAATTTTAATTTTTATAATACTCATCCCTCACTACTTCTCCCCACTCAACTCCCTCACATACACAGATAAACAATCAATCTTAAGAGTTCCAACTTGGGAACCAGAGTACAACTAAGGTAAATCTGAATATTTATTGAAAGAGTAATATAGTTAAAGCGATTCATACCAAATTAAGTTTTTAGATTCTTTCTTTCCCACTGAGATGGCCAAAACAACAATGGAAGAGAAGCTTGGGTTGCCATGTCACTTGGTAAGGTGTTTTGCCCCAATGTTGCCAACTCAGCTTTCATCTGATTCTTCAGCTAAAGTATTTAGCTAATACCACCACTGAAGCATGATTACACATTTATTGATTAGAAACTAAGCTAAATAATCAAATTCAAATGGTAAAATTATCCAGGCTTCCAATATGGGGGGAAATTGATTCAACAAAACCTTAAGAAATTCCTCAATTTCTAATTATTGTATAATTGAAAGAGTATATGTGCATGATGTCCTGTCTTTCATCAGACCTTATATATTTTTCAAAATGTCTTATTTTACTTGCATTAAGATCTTATATAATTAACACAAACTATATATTAGTATAGTAGAATAATTTAAAGGGCATGTTGGTGTTTTAAATAATTAAAAGAGAAAAACCTTTATAGATAGAAATATTTCTTCACTTGCACATGGTAACCATCTTAATAACTTATCTAATTGTGATAAATTTAGAATCTGAAGTGTTCTTTTCTTACTCTATATGTTAAATTGCTAATTCTTGAGTCTTCCTGGAAATAAGAATATGAGATTATTTGTAAGTTTTTTTAATGCAACATTTGTGCATTCATATAACTGGTGTCTAGGATGACTTTTAGCTTTCTTCTCTTTCTTAATTTATTAAACCACTGCCCTCAGCTACCTACAACAATTTTGTAAATCTATTCTCTTCTCTTGTGTTGTTAATTGTGCATTCTTACAATTTTTAACCCAACACATATTTGGTTATTATTCATCATTTTATTTTCAAGTATGTAATGGAGTCTATCCTGTAATAGGAGAACTTGCCATGAAGATGTATATAGCTATCCTTTTTAATGGGTACATGTTTTCACATTTAATAAAAATATAGCTTTCATGTATAATTTCCAAGCTTTTGTTTTTAGCTACTATGTAATTACTGCTTGGAAAAGAGGTCTAAAAAATGGTAAATGAGATTGTTACACTTAAACTCAACCCAAACCTTTACTACATTGGAGTTTTAAAGATCAGATCAAAGCTTCACCAGCATGAACTCATGTAAGAATGGAATTCGGACTTTGTTCCTCATATCCAAATAATCTCTAATATTAAATACTTCAGAAGAGTACTTCAGTATTAAAGTAAATACTTCAGAAGAGTAGTCTTAGAGCAGGACTCAGAGTAAGGAAGACTGAATACAAATGCTGCCTTAGACTCCTTGCTGTGAAACTGGAAAAATTAATCTCCCTGTGCCTCAGTTTCCTCTTCTGTAAAATGGAGATAATAATAACACAGAGTTGTAAGGATTAAATAATTAAGTGTAAGTGCTTTGCTAACCTTAAAGCCCGATATAAATACCAGCTATTATTATTAATTATTATTACTATTGTTATCCTACATTTGGAACATTGTTTGCTTGAAGTAGAGCTCAAAAGGATTTATTCACAGTATTCAACCCCAGTATTTACTCCAATTACCCAAATTTTTAAATTGCATCATACAAATAATTGTTTCAATTCTAACTTCATTCTCTGATATTACCTTTACCAGTCACCAGAGTATCTGTAGAACCAAAGTTCTGTGTAACTTCTATTACATTTGGTATTGGAGGTCCTTCCTTTAAAATACAGAGAAATTAAAACCTACAGGTTTTTTTCCCCAAAGCTCTTCTTATATTGAGTGATCAAGGAACATTTGGTACAGAGGTGTTCAAAATGAAATCTCCTAGTCAATTAAAACAACATATTTATTATTGCATCAAAAGAAAGAAAGACATTGGTCCCCAAAGTATATTATACATCAAACTCATCCAAGCATTAGAAACTTCTTATTCAAATTTGATGATAGCTTCTAAAATTCTCAGCATTTATCATCAAAAAGTATTTCCTTTATTTGAAGAAAGACAACATGTCACATGTGTACTATTGCCAAAAAAAAAAAATCTTTACAGGCCTTCAGATTTGAAAGGTTTTGAACTGTGCATTATGTGATTATCATCTTGGTGTGTATATTAAGAAATTTGTTTGAAGAGGAAAAAATTAATAGGTTTTGTTCACAGAAAATTTTTGATTATATAGGTACATAGGGATGGATGGTGTATACTTAAATAAAACTTACAGAAAATTCTAAATCTCATTTTGACCAAAAATGCAACTTCATCACTTATGGAAGCTTTTGCTAAAATGACTTAAAAATTGCCTTGACCTTTGTTTCACCCCTTTGTGGATGAGTTCATGAGTAGGCTAGAACAAAATTAAAAGGCAAAAAGCATCAATGACTAAAAAGCATTAAAATGATGTGAAAAGAAGGTCCAAAGAAAGGCCCAATTTCAAGATGAAAATTCAGATATGGTAAATATCTTTAGGAATGTCTATAGCCATTGGCCCTTGAAGCAGATTGATATTCCATTTTTAAAAATTAGAATATGCAAATATCTGGTTCAGTTTACTGTTGTGGTAAATGTTCCTTTGTAGCCACTGTCTACATACTTGGATTCATCTCCTTTTTCTTTTTGATGTTTTCATATTTTATTTATACAATCTGTCAATATACACCCTGCATCATCCATTTCCTGATGAAAACAGGAAGGGGAACTTCTTAGAAATAGATATATTAGTGAATCAACACTTTTTTTTTTTGTTAAAGACTTTTCGCCCAATCACCTTCTATGGTCTATCAACCTTGAGTGATAGCATGATATCATAAACAGCTGACTTCAGATCCAGGCAGGAAGACCTGGCTTCAAGTTCTGTATCTGAGTTATGATGGCTTATGTGACTTTGGGTAAGTCACTTAAATCTTATTGTCTCAGACTACAAGTTGCTGAGAAGATTTCAACTTATACTGGTAAAGAGAACCTCTTCATTTGAGAGTTCCATTTTATTAACTCCATTTATTTAATTTCAGGGAAACCATCCTTCCTTACTTTCTTCAACTTCTCACACCCCCAAACACAATTGATAGATGATTGTTTCTGCCATTTTGCCACTTTCAGCACCTGGAAGTGCTGAACCCTGAACCCTGAACAGCAACAATTGCTCAACAAACTTTTAATAAGTGCTAACTATGTGCCAGAGACATATATCCATCGAATGCTAGGTACCAGGGATACAAAAAAAGGCAAAAACATAGTTCCTGTCCTCAAGAAGCTCACAATGTATTGAGGAGATAACATGCAAACAACTAAAAATACAAGCTAAGAACAGTACCAATGAGAGGTAATCTCAGAGTTTGGCACTGACAGTGGGGGAGGGAAGAAGAGGTACCTAAGAGGCTTCTTGAGCAGGATTCAAGGAGAATTTTGAAAGAATCCCAAGGAGCCAGAAGGCAGAGATAAGGAGAGAGTACTACAGACTTAGGAGACAGCCAGTGTAAAGGCAAAGAGTTGGCATATATGTCTTTAGTTACTTAATATTTCAGTAAACATTATCAATTTGTTTACATTTTCACAACAAATTTCACATAAGATTTACATTTTACTGCTGTCAATTAAATATATTCTATAAATTATAAATGTTATGTGAGTATCCACTTGGTTTATTTTCTTATCAATTAGTGTTGGTTTTCTTGTTGCAAAGTAAAAAGGTGACTTAGAATGATAAAACTCTGGTATGCTCTAGTAATAAGGGCATCTGGATGAAACAGTGGATATACTACCAGCCCCAGCTGGAATCAGGAAAATCTGAATTCAGATATGACCTCCGACACTTAGCTTTGTAAGCCTGGAAAATCATTCAACCCTGTTTATCTCAGTTTTCTCAACTAGACAAGGAGATGACAAATCACTCCAATGTTGAAAGATTTTCATATGAAAAGTCATTTATCTGCCCACTATCACCTTCTGATCCATGAAGAGCTGCTAAAAAAAATTACATCATTAAGACTCCTGTGAAGTCTTTTTAAATATTCCAAACCAGGGCAATGGACTTCAATGAAAAAAAAAAAAAAACAGAAGAAAGAATAATCAAATGAGATTTTACTTTCCCACTTCTAAACTCAAGTACTGATCAGATCCAATCTTGAAAACAAATGCAATGTATAAGAAGTAATAAGGAAAAGGAATTCATGATTTAAACAAATAAACATTTAAGTCAAAAATAACATGGGAATTCTATCTAATTTTTAATCCAAGGATGAGCTAATGAATCAAATGTCAGTCTCTTTTATAAAATAGTTAATCACCTGAAACAAAGTCAGACAACAGCCAAATTCTCAATTAGTGGGTCTTCAGTACTTTAAATCAGTGTACTAAGACACTCCATTTCACAAAGTGCTATTAAAACCAGGCAGTTCAATAGTCTTAAGCATGAATCTCATAAATAACCTTGCCTGAATATCCCAGGTTGCAAAAGTCCACAGTCTAATGAAGCTCAGTTTAGAATGCAAAGCAATTCAAGGTCCAAATATTTTTAGAACTAGTGTGTCATGAGTATCTCTAAAATGAACTTCCTATCATTTTTGGAGGGATGTGATCTTAGGTGAGCAGAGCTCTGACAATTTGACTGTTCTATTTCCCTGGTGATTTTTATAGTTTTGTTTGAAACAATATTTATTCAGCTGTACATTCAAATTTTAGAAATATTCCAGCAATGCCTCTGTGTTTATAATGGAGACACTACAATGAGCAGGACCAGGAGATCATTATATACTCAACAACAATACTATATGTTGATCAATTCTGATGGACCTGGCCATCCTCAGCAATGAAATGAACCAAACTAGTTCCAATAGAGCAGTAATGAACTGAACCAGCTACGCCCAGAGAAAGAACTCTGGGAGATGACTAAGAACCACTATATAGAATTCCCAATCCCTATATTTTTGCCCACCTGCATTTTTGATTTCCTTCACAGGCTACTTGTACAATATTTCAGAGTCCGATTCTTTTTGTACAGCAAAATAACGGTTTGGTCATGTATACTTATTTTGTATTTAATTTATACTTTAATATATTTAACATGTATTGGTCATCCTGCCATCTAGGGGAGGGGGTGGGGGGAAGGAGGGGAAAAATTGGAGCAAAAGGTTTGGCAATTGTCAATGCTATAAAATTATCCATGCATATAACTTGTAAATAAAAAAGCTATTAAAAATAATAGAGACACTACTAGATACCCTTGAGGAAATGGGTATCTTACATTAACTTTTCCCCAAATGTCTTGAGACATAGTTTGCTATTTGGATCTGTCTATAAGCATTAAGGATTCAGATGTAATTACTTGAAAAGAAAGAGGAGGAGAAGGAGGTAGAGGAGGAGAAAGAAGAGAAGGAGGAAGAAGAGAAAGAAAAAGAAGGAAAAAGAGGAGGAAAATATGGGGGCGGAGGAGAATGACAAAAAGGAGATAAAAGGCTGAAGCTCGAGTTGATGCACTGAGGTCCCAAGCACATGAGGCTAAATAGCAATTGAACGATACTCTATTAATATATGCTTGTAGAAAGAATAGCCCCGCCCACTCTTTGTGCAAGTTTTGATATGTTGTATAGGAAATGACGTAGAGATGATTTGGGTGGATGAAGAGAGAGAAGCAGAGAGACTGCTGTCCCGGTTCATGTCACGGCTGCTCACATTTCTATTGCCATCTCCCTTCACCTCCACAAAGAATAAAGATCAAGGATTTTCCCTTAACCTGAATTCCTGACTCTGGCTGATTTTAAAATACGCGGTCATCACAAAAGGGAAAAAGAGAAGTTGCGGAAGGGGAGGAGAAAAAGAAGAAGGGGGAGAAGGAAGGAAGGAGGAGGAAAAGAAAGAAGAGGAGGAGGAAGAAAATGAGGAAAAGGAGAAGAAAGTGAAGAAAGAACTTTCACAGAAACTAATGAAGTTTTTTAATTGACTGACAAGGATGGCTGCTTACTCTAAAACTGTTAAAAAGTGCTGCTTTTCAAAAGCAATGATTAATCTTTTCTCTTCCTCACTACCCAATGTTTGTATGTTCAAGGCAACTTAAAGTACATAAATTGATGGTCAGATGATTGAATTTCAAGAGTGAAATTTATGCAAAAGTTTATCAGTTATTTTAGGCATCCTCTCTACACCATATAGCCACACTTGGTTCTTTCAAGGAGGTGTTATATTTCCAAAAAATTTTCAGATCTGAGTGCATAAATATATTAGAAAACATTCTAGACCTTTTAAAACACTTAAGACCTTTTAAAACCTAAAAAAACACATGAAATATAAAGTTGTATACCAGAGCAATATATGTTGTCAAATGTTTAACAACCAGCTCTCCAAAAAGCACAACACTCATTTATGTTTAATCTTCATTATTAACATTTCTTGAAAGTGGAGTCAAGGTGGCAGAGAATGGGCTGCGACCCAGCTTAACTTTCCCGACATTCCCCTCCGAACAACTTTAAAATAATATCTCAAAACAAATTTGGGGATGCAGAGTTAACAAAAGATTAGAAAAAAACATTTTTTCCAGCCTCAGACAATTCAGGAGTTCTGGAAAAGTCTATAACAGAAGTACCAGCAGAAACTTTGGAGGCAAACTACAAGGAGGAGCAGCAGCAGCTTCAGAAGCCCCCATCCAAGAGCTGCTGGCAAGGGGTCAGAAAATTTACAGAGCACCTTTTATAGGCACTGGATATAGCTGGCACTGATTGGTAACTTTTGCCCATAAGTTTTGAGCCTCAGTTCTAGGGTGGAGAAAAGCACTTGTGATTGGTCATAAAGGAACAGGGGACCTGGACTCAGTTCCAGGGCCAAGGCCAGGAGGAGCACTAGGTACTTGTGGTTGCAGGTAAAAACCAGGGCTTAGACCAGGAGATCAGTAAGTACACCTCTCCCAGATATTTCCACTTTCCTGAAAATGCCAAAACTAGCTCTGAAAATCGCTCCAAAAACATTTGAGGCTTGGTACAGTTCCTCCCCATCAATGGATAAACAGAGCCCAACTTTTACATAAAGTTCAAGGTCAAGAAATAGAATGGGAATATGAGTGAACAGCAAAAAAAGAGTGCTTAGCATTAACATTTCTCCATCATTTAAGTATAGATAATCAATAAAAGACAAATCTAGCCCTGATTTTTATCATTTGCCAATGTCTAAGGTATGAATGCTCACACTGAAAATTTAACAACCAGCTTTCTGAATTAGCCAGATATGGTTCTGGCATATGTTTAGTTAATAATCACAGAACTGTTTTTTTTTCTTTTTTTTAAATTGAAACTTTTTTATTTTTAAAAGATATGGAAGGATAATTTTTCACCACTGATGCTTGCAAAACCTTGTGTTCCAATTTTCCTCCCTTTCCCCTACCCCCTCTCCTAGGTGGCAAGCAATCCAGTATATGTTAAACACAATAAAAATGTATGTAAATCCAATATAGGTATATGTATTTATACAATTATCATGCTAAACAAGAAGAATCAGATCAAAAAAGGAAAAAAATGAGAAAGAAAATAAAATTCAAGCAAACAACAACAAAAGAAGTGAAAATGCTATGTTATGATCCACATTTAGTTTCCACAGACTTCTCTCTGGAGGTAGATGGTTCTCATCATCACAGTACCACCTAGCTTTCCCTTGGTTCTCTTTTTAAAATTGTCCTTGCCTCTGAATGATTTTAGCTAGAGCACTGTATTCTATCATGGTAACATTATGAACAAAAGCAGAAGCACTCTGACTATAATGTTATCATTCCAATATGATCAGGTTTCCTCAGCTATTGATACAATCAATAGGTCACAAATATTGGTTATGGATTATGCTACTGTGGTATGTACATGGCTCATAGCCGATTGTTTGAATTAGAAATTATGTTCTGTCTATATAGTCCAGAATGAGTACTGACATCCAATATGATATTATTAGCATACATTGATTTTACTGGGCACGTAACTGTTCACTAGGTAGCATGGTACCATAATGTCTGTGTGTTGTTCTTCACCATATACTTGGTCATCACTGTTTATTCAACTGGCATTTTTGTTTCCTTTAAGAAGATATTGGTAAAGTCTCACTGATTTAAACTTATTAATACCTTTTTTTTTACTTACCTAATTAAGAACAACTCCATCAGAGCACCTTGGAAGTATTATCCTTTTCCATGTCAGGTTTAAACTAGGTAAGGGAAGAAAACATCAGAGAGGAGACAGAGAAACTTCTGTACTCAGAATACTTCCACTATCACCAAGAAAAATATGTCAATCACTTGTTGGTTTCAATTTCCTAGTTATATGATTCTTTGTTAAAAAAAAATGTAAAATTCTTTATAAAAAAAGAATTCTAATCCTTCTGAGAAAGACTGTGAATCCAAATCTCTTGTTTTGCCTAATAAGTCAATGAAATATTAACCATTTTAGGACCTTAGGAATAGTTAAAGAGTTAATGCCTAGTAGTGGGAGTCACGTAAAATTGGCTAAATATATTATCAAGGAGTCACTTGAGCACAGGCAAGAATACAGAACTTAATGTCACATACAATTACTAAAACAAAAAAAGCTATGGAGAAACAGTCAACTAGCAGCATAAACAAAACTAGGTCTCAGACCAATTGGGAAGAATAATAGCAATTCAAAATGTAGGGATATGTCCTTTAATGAATCATTCTTTAATTACCTCTGGAATATCTCCTTCTGGGCTATTTCCTTAAAACTCATTCATACTTTGTGGTTTGGCTCCACTACACAGCCACTACCTCAAGCTTTAGGGGGAATAACTGGTGGGCACCAACTCAACATTAGCCAAGAGATACCATTCTCTGTCTCTCTCTGTCTGAGTCTCTGTTTCTGTTTCTGCTTTCTCCATCTCCCACTGTCTGTCTCTTTTCTCTCTTTCTTTTTGTCTCTGTCTCTATCTCTGTCACTCTGTCTCTGTCTCTCTCTCTCTCTGTTTCTGTCTCTCTCTCTACTCTCCCTTTCTTTTTATCAAGGCAACAAATAGGGGTTAAGTGACTTTCCATAGTTACACAGCTAGTAAGAGTCAAGTGTCTGAGTTTGGAATTCAGGCCCTTCCCCACTTAACTGCCCAAGATACAATTATCTCTTAACAAAGATACTGACATCAAAACCAAAACCAAAACCAAAAAACAGTACTTATAAAACATTCCCCCAGAAACCTGGGGGACACTCTTCTGAAAATATAAATAATATCAATGAGAAGAACAATCATTTAGTATAAGTGAGATATACTGTGTCAAGTTGCCACAATGTCAATGACGCAATGTGCAAGCTAAAATAAATTTGTTTTGTGGCAAATCCCAATTGTGGAACTGCTGGCCTTGAAAGTCTTCTGTTTCCTCATGCAGTTCTCTCTGTGGACCAAATCTCAATTGCCAAGGCTAGCTTTGAGTCCATAAGCCATCTCCATCTACTCTTTGCTGCCAGAGGTCCTAATGTTGGAAGCTGCCTCCACCCTTGAGTAATTATCCTTCTACACTGGTCAGTTTTGGTGTGTGTTCTGAATACAGTGAGACTTATTGACCCAGTAAGTTCTTTTCAAAACTATGCCACCAATGGTAAGGGGAAGGAAAGAAATCCCTTTTACCTTCTTACCACAAGTATCTCACTAATGAATCTAATACTTATCTAAGGAAAAGGATGTTCTTCTGCTCATCCAATGAAGTGATCCTCTGAGTTTACTCAAAGGACTTGTTCCTATCTCATAGAGTTATAAGAATGTGGGGCTGTATCTTGAGAATTTAACACCCCATTAACATCTTATAATTATGAATTTTTTGGTCTGACCAGAGGATAGAAGGGAGAATCTCTTCAGTGGCCAGCTCTCCTATGCATATATTTTAATAGTGACAAAAAACTGCCATTTTGTTGTTGTTGTTGTTGTTGCTGTTGAGGCTAGTGTTACCACAAGTCCTATTGCCTATTGAGAGATCAGATTCTAGAATTCCCTCCCATTCCCTTCCATTAGAGATCCTTCACAGCTGGCCCCTATATCCCAATGATATTTGCAAAGTTAATGAATGATGCTGATACAGAAGGAAGAGTTTTTACAGTGAGGTCAGCATAAGACATAACAATCTCTGCTTATTCCTCCCTATTTGTTCAGTTCTCTGTTAACCAATGAAAATGTGATGCCCAATGTAATTTTTATTGCAAACTCTAAATCCCAATAATTTTTTTAAGGACAGTCAAGAAATATAATAAATTCATTTTTTAAAAAAATATTTCCTTTTATAGATTATAGTAAAGTTTTGAAAGGGAAACAAAGGATCTAGTACCTGATAGGAAATCAGTGAAAATGTGATGCCTAATGTAAGTTTTATTGCAAATTCCAAATCCCAATTTTTTTTAAGGAAGTCAAGAAATCACATAGGTTATATAATAAATTCATTTTTTAAAAAATATTTGCTTTTATAGATTTTAGTAAAGTTTTGAAAGGAAAACAAAAGATCCAGTGCCTGACAGGAAATAATGTTGACATGTCCAAAACCAACAACTTATTTTTTATATTAAGGATTTATAAAAATGAATAATCTTTTGCAAGACATCAAGACCTGGAAGATTCTGAGCTCTTCCTAGTGTCTTAGAGGCTTGTTCATTCTATCCAGTGTGACATGGATCCTTATGTTGGTTCATATTTTATAAATGAGCTTTAATGTACTTTTTAAAATGTGTATTAACATTTTGAGTCAAATCCTTTTCAATATTTAATGTATTTAGGCACAGAAAAGGGAAGACAGAGAGTTCTTATTATGCCAGGAATGATTTGCAACTCACCTTACCTTGGTCTTTCTTAATTCTCTTGGTCCTTCACGTACATAATTCTCCTTATTACTTAAGAAGAAGTCACTTCTAACTTTTCAAGCAGTAGTTCTAGAATATGATCATTAGTAAATGTGTCCATCTTTTCTTATGTAAATGCTATTCTTTCTCCAAGTCTTCTAATAGTGTCTAAAAAACTAAACTGAATGGCAGAGGTATATTTTGACTTGCACATTCATTATATCCACTCATGATCCTCATTTACATTTAAATGGTGCCAAATTCTTTCCTTAATTTTAAAACTCATAAAATGCAATGCAGTGTGGTCCTTTTTTTCCCTGTTCACCTCCATGCAAAGATACTGTCCACACCTCTGAACACATGTGATGGTGTGTGCTCACCTAGTTAACTGAGCAATATACCATCATAACTCAGTTGTACTGCTTTCAGAAACCACAATATTATGCTTCAATGACTTCTAAAGTACATTTACAGTGAACATAATTAAATTTGGCAGCCTCAACGCATTTCCAAAACATAAGCATCTGATGGCATATTACTTGTGATACTTAGCAATTTATATCCTAAGAGAAAAGAATTGCTTCTGCATGCTCTAACTAAATGAAACCGAATAGTGAGTAGCCAGGAACATCATCTATGTTAGAAAAAAGAGACTTTGGGGAGAAAAGTCCCCAGTATTTCTCTTATGATGTCTGAGAACTATTCTAATAGATTATATGATCTGCTTCAAAAATCCAGATTTATCTACAATCAATCATAAGGCTCCCCTTTGCCCCACCTTTTACCCACTCAGAGTTTAGGAATGAAGAAAGCAGAGGGGTCACCTCTCATCTCTGGTCAGGTCTGGTAGGTCTTTGTGTGATCCCATATATTATATATGTTAACAGCCAGGTATTTCCATCTTGTTGATGCAAATACATTCAAAGCCAATGTTCAGATTTGGAACTCTGTCCAAAGAGTATATACCCTGTATATATATATATATATATATATATATATATATATATATATATATATAAAACCCTGTATATAAAACTGTATATACCCTGACCCAGCTTCACTGCTTCTTAAGTTTGTACTACAAAGAAATCAAAGTAAAAGAAGGGCTTATGCATACAAATCATTTACAGCAGCTATTTTGTAGTGGCAAAGACTTGGAAAGTGAGAAGATGCCCATCAGTATGGGAATGCCTAACAATTTGTGGCATGTTTGTGACTGACTACTATTATGCTGTAAGAAATGATGAAGAGGATGTATTCAGAAAAACATGGGAAGACTTTTGTGAAGTGATGCAAAGTGAAGTAAGCAGAACCAAGAGAACAATATACATAGTAACAACCGTATTGCAGAGATAATTAACTGTGATCCACGACAATTCCTATAGAACTCATAATGAAAAATACTATCAACTTCCAGATAGAGAATGGATAGACTCTATATGCAAAGGGATACACATTTTTTTCTTTTATCTCTTTCTTTGTTTTTTCCCCCAAAACAAGGCTTATGTGCAAATATTCTTTGCATGACATATCAAGTGCATCTTGTTTCTTGCTTTCTCAGTGAGTGAAGAAGTAGAGAGAAAGAATTTGGAACCATAGTACAAATTAAATTGAAAATTATTTTTAAAAGGCATAAAAGACCCATGCTCAGCTCCTGTGTCTCAACACTAAGAGGGAATATGGAGTAGAAGATATTATTTATGAGAACAGGGTTCAAATCTCACTTTTGGTGCAAACTAGCTGTGTGACCCTTGTGAAATTACACAACTTTTCAGTACTTAAAGGAAAATTTAAACACTATAAGTTGCAGCAGCACAGCAAACTAAGCACATTTGTCTCTGGTCATGACAAAAAAGCTCTCCTGAATTACCTTTCCCTGCCCAAATGCTTCATGCTTGATACTCTTTGTTTACAATCTCCAAATTTTGTTATGACTAAATTTATAATATGCTATTTTTACTATTTTATAAAACTATGGAAAATAAGAGGACAATGAATTAAAGGAAAGAGCCTTACCTAAATCAAGAAGATTTAAGAATTATTCTAAAGAACATTTTTTTCTAAGATATTGTTTGTAGAGGCTTTAGTCAGTTACTATAGTTTTGATAACCAAATTCCTTAAAAACCTTCACTATGATAGTTTTAATTTAGTAAAGGTTAAAAGCCTATTTTTCACTGATCACTCCCATACACATACTGCTGACTAAAGATATAAAAATCACACTACCATTCTGACTGGGTCCACTACAAATTTGTTATATAACTTCAACTGGGTCTTCATTATTGTTAGGCAATTCTACTCTACCAGCCTTATTAACTCACAATCCTACTCTCCACTGTGATTCTTCCTAACTTTTTCAATCCCCCTCAAACCTTCTATAGATAGCTCCCCTCACCAATTTTGTCAACTGAGAATTTAATTCATATATTACAGAAAAAAATTAAGGCCATCCATTATGACCTTCTTTTCCTCATCTTCTCTTGCCTGTTTCTGACGCTATCTTCTATTGCTTCACATGCCTTATATCTCACCAAAGCTAACCCCTCTACCAGCTCAAGTGGCTTTATTCCACCCCATCTTCTCCAACAGATCCTTCAACACTTTGTCATGGGAGTGGATGGGAATGGGGCATGTCATCGGTTGTCTTTCCTCCCTTTTTGTCTACTGTCTCTTTTCCTGCTGGCTACAAATATAACTATGTCTCCCCATCTTCAAATAAAACCCTCACTTGATCCTAACATCTTCCCTAACTGTTAGCCTTTATCTCTTTTTATTAAAGTGAGTTTTATTGATATTTTCTGTTTCTTATATCACCACTTTCCTCTCTTCCTCTCAAAAAGCCATCCTATAGCAAACAGCACATTTTTAGAGAGAAAAAGATGAGCACAGTTGAGCAATACATTGAAAAAGTCCCCAAACATGTGCAACATGTGACCTCTATAGATGTCCCACATCAAGACACAGGAAGTTGAAGAGTATTTTCTTAAATCTGTTCATTTGAGTCTTCTTTGATCTTTAGAATTTTGTCACATTTACTCTTTATTCTTTGGCATATCAATGTTCTTTCTATTTATGTTGTTGTAGTTACTGTGTATGTTATTTTCTTGGCTTTGCTTCATTCTGCTTCAGTGTATATAGAGTTTCCATGCTATTCTATATACATCATCCACATAATTTCTTACAACATAGTTATATTCAACTGTATTCATGTACTACATGTACCACAATTTCATTCCCCAAATGTTAGGGACCTACTTTGTTTCCAGTTCTTAGCTATTACCCAAAAAATACTGATATAAAACCCAATCCAATAATTTTGGATAATCCAATCCAATGCAATAATATTTATTGGAATAATATATAAATATTATCCAAATTAAATTTTATCCAAAATAAAATCCAAAATATTTATGAAGTATACTGAATTTTTTTTATCAATAGCTTCTTTGCAGTATAAGCCTAGTAATGGTTCAAAGGATATGGGCATTTTGGTCACTTTATTTGTATAATATCAGATAGCTTTCCAAAATGGTTTCATAATTTCATCAACAATGTATTAGTGTGCTTATCTTTCCACTATAGCTCCAACATTGACTGTTAACCATTGTTAGTCATTTTTGCCAATTTATAAAGTGTGAGGCGAAATCTCAGTGTTGTTTTGATGTGCATTTCTCTTATTATTCATTATTTGGAGCATATTTTATTGTTGTGAATATTTTGCAGTTCTTTTGAAAACAATTTGCTCATATTCTTCAATCTTTATCTCTTGAAGAATGATATATTAATTGTTTATATATCTTGGATACTAGACCTTTATCAGAAAAACTTGATGCAAAGATTGCATCTACTTCCTTTCTTAATAGATGCACTGATGTTGTCTCTCCAGAAGTTTTTTTTGTTTGTTTGTTTCAAGTAATCGGTTATTTTATCTTTTGTTCTCTCTTTTCTTCTGTTAAGAATACATTTCTTTCCTGTACCTGTGAGAGATATATGATCTGTTTCTTTTCTAATTTTTTAATAGTATGATATTTAATGTCATGGTTGCACATTCTTTTAGAATGTATTGTGAAGTGTGGTATAAGATACTAGGTTAAATCCAACAAATATTTGTAAAATAATTGAGCAAACCATTAGAAGAGATACCTTGAGAATCTTTTTTTTTTTTATTTCTCTGTTTAAGATGGAACTCATGGGTTCAAGTGACTTGTTTCAACTACTCTCACATATTGCTTCTTGAAAGCAAATCCTCTGCTTGTTATTTTATATTTCTAGCTTTCATAGATTCATTAATTGATTAACTTATTAAATCCTGCAGAAAGCAACTGTTTTCAATAAAAGTAAAAATTAGAGGAAAAAACAAAAAACAAACAAACAAAAAAAAGATACTAGGTTAAGCTCAATTTCTGCCAGACTATTTTCCAATTTTTCCAGTAATTTTTATCAAATAGGGAGATTTTCCCTAGGTAATTTGTTTTCCACTTGATCAAGTCAATTGTTTCTGAATCTCTCTTGTCTAGTTTGTTCGAATGATCTCTATTCTTTAACCAATACCTGCTAGTTATATGAATGCTGCTTTATAATATAGTTTGAGGTCTGAAAGTGTTCTTTCTTCTTTCTTCTTACTTCCTTTTATCATTTCCCTTGATATTCTAAATCTTTTGGTTTTCCAAATGAATTTTACCCATTATTTTATCATGCCCTGCAAGGCATCCCCTTGGTAATTTGATTGTTATACCATTACAAGTTTAAGTTAATTATGGTGATATTGTCATTTTTATTATATTGGCATGGCCTAGCCATTAGAACTAGAATATTTAAGTTGCTCAGTTCTAACTTTTTTCTACTCTATCACTAAACTTCTTGAACAAGTCATGTAAAATTGATGCCTTTACTTTCTCTCCTCTGACTCTATTTTTAACCCCTCATAATTTCATTTCTCTTTTCATAATTTGGTACCAGTGATCTCATAATTACCAGATCCATTGACTTTTTCTCACTCCTCATTTTCCTTGATCTTGCTGCAGCCTTTGATACTACTGAATGTCCTTTCCTCCTGATATTCTCTTCTCTCTAGATTTTTAGGACATCATTCTCTCTTAGGTCTCCCCCTATATAGCTCCTTCTTATTCTTCTTTACTTGATTGTCATATAGGCCATATCCACTAATCACAAATGTGTTATAATTTTCTGTCCTGGACCCTCTTCTCTTCTCCTTCTATACTGCTTCACTTAGTGATCCCATCAGCTCACATGATTTTAATTACTATTGCTATGCTGATAATTGTCAAACCTATCCTACTCCAAGGTCTCTGACCTCCAATTTAGTATTCCTGTAATCTTTTAGACATCTTAAACTGGATGACCAGTAAATACCTTAAATACAATATGTCCAAAACTCCCCAAACCCTCAAATCTTCTACCTATTAGTAGAGGACAATTTTATCTGGCCAGTCCTTCAGGCTTACAACCTAGGAGTCAATGTGGACTCCTTACTCTCTTTCACCACCCTTAACCCAAATTATAGTCAAGGCCTGCTAATTTCCCCTTTGCAGAATCTCCCCAAAATACCTTTCTCTTCTCTCATCCTACAACCACTCTGCTATGGACTCTCCTCACCTCATGCCTATTCTATTACCATAGCCACTGGTGGATCTGCCTTTTTTGAATGTCTCCTCACTCCAATCCAGACTCCATTTAGTCACTGAAGTGATTTTCCTAAAGTGCAAGTTCAACCTTGTCACCCCCTAGTCGATGAACTCCAATGACTCCGGGTGGCTTCAAAAATCAAATACAAAATTTTGTCATTCAAAACCCTTCATAACCAGCCACTGATTTTGTTTCTGTTTCACAAACAAAATACTCCTTTTCTCCTATGGGCCATTTTCTCTGGCTGCCCCTCATGCCTAGAATGTTCTTCCTCAACTCTCCCTGTTGGCTTCAACTCCCAACTAAAATCCCACCTTCTATAGGAAGGCTTTTTCTACTCCCTCTTAATTCTAGGGCTTTCCCTCTCTTAATTATTTCCTATTTATTCTGTAGGCAATTTGTACATAAGGGAAGAAATGGTCTTTTACCTCTTTTTGTCCCCAGTCCTTAGTTCAGTGCCTGGTGCATAAAGAGCACTTAATGAATGCTTAATGATTTCTTGATTACAGAAAGGACCATTTTAACTGTCAGAAGATGTTTTCTGATAACATGATCCTATACACTTAGTTTATTTGGGATAACAATGATTCTTCATAATTTTCTTCATCTGCTTTGCAAGCAAATGCAATCAGGACAATTCAATTAGGAAAGATGATTCCTCCATTCTCCCTCCCTGCCTCCCTCCCTTTCTCTCTCTCTCTCTCTCTCTCTCTCTTTCTCTCTCTCTCTCTCTCTCTCTCCCTCTCCCTCTAATTTCCTGAAACTTCTTTCCAGTCTTATAAAGAAAACAGTATTTTCCAATGGACAGTTAAAATTATGATTTCAACAACATTCCAATCAGTTCTGATATTGACAATAACTGTACCCAACATAGGAGATGCTTTTGGTCACATTCTGAATCTCATTGGTCCTAAACTATGGGATCCTAAAAGAGGGAATCTTAATAGCTTTCCAGAAACTAAAGCACAAAGCTAAATATTGGGTAAAAAAAGCTCCAACTATCTTAAAAGTTTTATTTTTCTATTGCTTTGCCAAAGGCCAAAATGTCTACTGTAAGGGAAAAGCTAACCACATTAACAAGCTAAAGAAAATTCCCATACCTTAAGTATATATTCAGAGTACGATTGTGTAAGACTTACCTCAGTAACAAAATATCACAATTAAATCAACTTTGTTGAGAAGACTAATTCAGACACCCAAAGGTTAGCAGTTAGATCGGACAGACAGTAGTTTGGCATCAGACTTGGCAGAGTATTTGTCTTATTTAGGAGGTTTGTGAGAGAGGATAGAGGAGACAATTGCCAAGTGGTTTTAAGGATTGGAGAAATAAATCCTTCAACAGTCATATTATAAAAGTTCAGATTCTAGCTGTGCTAAGATTTATTAAGGACATTTTTCTTTTCTTTACAAATGGAGTCCATTTCAGTTGTGATAAATTAGGCTATAATTAATTTGCTGCCCTGTGCGTATCTGAGTGAATTCATCAAATATATGTATACATATTCATCAAATATATGTATACATATATACACATACATATATGTGTAATTTAATATTATGTATATATATTTAACATATTTAATCCTTATCTTGTTCATATTTTATTATTGCATTTCATTTTGCATTGAATACGTTTGTATTTTATTTTACATGTTTTAGAATGATAAATCTAATTTATTCATGTGCAATTTGAATTGTTTTGGAACAAAATGCCTATAAATTATAAAATTTATTGGTGAAACTCATAAAATTATATGAACAAATGTCTTGTGTTTCAATGCTCTCTGCAAATTTATTCATGTTTGGTTTAATGGTACCCATGTCCTAGAATTTTGGTATGTTTTAGAATAAAGTTTCATTTTAAAAGAATATTGCATTTTATTTAGCTGCAATAACAACATTGAAATCCTCAAATCTGGAATAAAACAGTTTCCTACTTAATGAAACAGAAAATAAAACTATAACAATTTCAAAGAAGAGTAGATAAAATAAAACAGAAAAAATAGCTAGAAAAGTCATCATCTTAAAAACAAGTATTGTAGTATACCTACCATAATATATATGCACATGCCCACTGACTATATACACCTACATCGTGATTGTCTAAACACAGACATGAGTAGTTCATGAGAAAGCATAGATAACTGTCTCTGGAACCTTGCTCATTCTCTTCCAAAGGAATCTCTGATTCTTTACTTGAAAATAAGAAGAGGAGGATCATTAACCTGGCCATTCTGTTCTTCTCCAAGATAAGGATAGTAGACTGGAATAAGATG
Organism: Sarcophilus harrisii; assembly: GCF_902635505.1. Classification (NCBI taxonomy): domain Eukaryota; kingdom Metazoa; phylum Chordata; class Mammalia; order Dasyuromorphia; family Dasyuridae; genus Sarcophilus; species Sarcophilus harrisii. The sequence continues at coordinate 172,075,079 of NC_045426.1, read as the reverse complement.
ATAGCCCATTAGATAGATTGATAGATTAACAGATCAATCGAATGATCAATCAATAGATAGGTAGACGAGATAGAAGGACAGAGATTTATTCCCTAAATATTTCTGGTCTAGGAACATAAATCTTATGTTCAAAACAAAAGTCACCAGTTTCTTGATTATTGTGCTGATTATACAAAAGACCTTTACAAATAGGAAATGGCAGAAAATAAACAATGAACACTCTGTCTCTGTCTCTGTCTTGCTGTCTCTCTATCTCTGTCCCTGTCTCTCTTTTTCTCTCTGTCTCTGTCTTGGTCTTGTTCAGTCTCTGTCTCTGTCTCCTTCCCCTTTCTTACCCCCCCCCCTTTCTCTCGCTGTGTGTGTGTATGTGTATGTGCATCCAGAAGCTCAAATCAAAAACAAAAGTAGCTTGATCACCTACAAAACCTGTGAGGGAGCAAGCTGGGAATCAGAGACATATTGAATAGTTGGCTTCCTCTACACATCTACAACTTCCCAAGTATTTCTCTCCTAAGAGGTCTGCAAATGATCCTGGAAAGGGTCTAAATGACACATCATCTTTTTTTTTTATAAAACTTTTTATTTTTAAAACATTTGCATGAATAATTTTTCAACATTGACCCTTGCATAGTCTTGTGTTTCAGATTTTCTCCTCCTCCCCACCCCCTTCCCTAGATGGCAAGCAATTCAATATATATTAAACATGTTAAAATATATGTTAAATCCAATATGTATAAACATATTTATACAACTCTCTTGCTGCACAAGAGAAATCAGATTAAAAAAAAAGAAAGTAAATGAGTAAGAAAATAAAATTCAAGTGAACAACAAAAAGAGTGAGAATGTTATGTTGTAATCCACACTTAGTTCCCACAGTCCTCTCTCTGGGTGTAAATGGCTTTTTTTACATCACAAGATAATTGGATCTGGTATCAATCATCTCATTGTTGGAAAGAGTCACATTCTTCAGAATTGATTGTCGTATAATATTGATGTTGTTGTGTACAATGATCTCCATGTTTTGCTCATCTTGCTTAGCATCAATTTATGTAAATCTCTCCAGGCCTCTCTAAAATCATTCTCCTGATCATTTCTTATAGAACAATAATATTCCATAACATTCATATATCATAATTTATTCAGCCCTTCTCCAACTGGTGGACATCCACTCAGTTTCTAGTTTCTTGCCACTATAGAAAGGGCTGCCACAAACATTTTTGCACACGTGGGTCCTTTCCCTCCTTTAAGATCTCTTTGGGAAATAAGCCCAGTAAAAACACTGCTGGGTCAAAGGGTATGCATAGTTTGATAACTTTTTGAACATAGTTCCATATTGCTCTCCAGAATGGCTGGATCTGTTCACAACTCCACCAACAATGTATTAGTGTCCCAATTTTCCCACATCCACTCCAACATTCATCCTTATCTTTTCCTGTCATTTTAGCCCATCTGAGATTGGCTAAGCCAATCTGGTAGCTCAGAGTTGTCTTAATTTACATTTCTCTAATCAATAGTGATTTAGAGCACCTTCTCATATGATTAGAAATTTCTTCATCTGAAAATTGTTCATATCCTTTGACCATTTATCAATTGGAGAATGGCTTGACTTCTTATAAATTTGAGTCAATTCTCTATATATTTTAGAAATGAGGCCTTTATCAGAATTCTTAAATGTAAAAATGTTTTTTCAATTTATTGCTTTCCTTCTGATCTTTTCTGCATTAATTTTGTTTTCACAAAAACTTTTTAACTTAATATAATCAAAATTATCTATCTGGTTTTCAGATATGGGTTCCAGTTCTTCTTTGGACACAAATTCCTTCCTTTTCCACAGCTCTGAGAGGTAAACTATCCTATGTTCCTCTAATTTGCTTAGAATATCATTATTTATGTCTAAATCATGAACCCATTTAGAACTTATCTTGGTATGTGGTGTTAGGTATGGGTGGAACCCTAATTTCTTCCATACTAATTTCCAATTTTCACAGCAGTTTTTGTCAAATAGCTTTTCCCAAAAGCTGGGGTCTTTGGGCTTGTCAAACACTAAATTGCTATAGTTATTGCCTAATTCATTCTGTGATCCTAACCTATACCACTCATCAACTACTCTATTTCTTAGCCAGTACTAAATGATTTTGATGACCACTCATCATTATAGTTTTATATATATAGTTTTAGGTCTGGCACAGCTAGGCCACCTTCATTAGCATTTTTCATTAATTCCTTTGAAATTCTTGATCTTTTGTTCTTCCAGATGAACTTTGTTATTATTTTTTCTAAATCTGTAAAATAATTTCTTGGGAGTTTGATTGGCATAGTACTAAGTAAGTAGATTAATTTAGGCAGTATTGTCAATTTTATTATATTTGCTCAGCCTATCCATGAGCACTTGATAGTTTTCCAACTGATTAGGTCTGACTTTATTTATGTGGAAAGTGTTTTGTAGTTGTGTTGGTATAGTTCCTGACTTTCCTTTGGCAGATAGATTCCTAAATATTTTATACTATCGACAATTATTTTGAATGGAATTTCTTTTTGTATTTCTTGCTGCTGGACTTTGTAATATATTAAAATGCTGATGATTTATGTGGATTTATTTTGTATCCTACAACTTTGCTAAAGTTGTGAACTGTTTCTAGTAGTTTTTTGTTGATTCACTATGGTTCTCTGAGCATACCATCATATCATCTGCATAGAGTGATAATTTGGTTTTCTTGTGACCTACTCTAATTTCTTTAATCTCTTTTTTTCTATTATTGCCAAAGTTAATATTTCTAATATAATATTGAATAGTAATAGTGATAGTGGGCAGCCTTGTTTCACTCCTGATCTTATTGGGAATGTTTCTAGTTTGTTCCCATTACATATGATGCTTGCTGGTGGTTTTAAATAGATGCTACTGATTATTTTAAGGAAAAGTCTATTTATTCCTACATTCTCCAGTGTTTTTAATAGAAATGGGTGTTGGATTTTATCAAATGCTTTTTCTCCATCTATTGAAATAATCTTATGATTTTTGTTAGTTTGGTTATTGATAACAGTTGATTATGCTGGTAGTTTTCCTAATACTGAACCAGTCCTGCATTCCTGGTGTAAATGCTACTTGGTCATGAAATATTATCCTGGGGATGACTTTCTGTAGTCTCGTTGCTAACATTTTATTTAAGATTTTTGCATCAATATTCATTAGGGAGATTGGTCTATAATTTTCTTTCTCTTGTTTTCACCTTACCAGATTTAGCTATCAGCACCATGTGTGTGTCATAAAAGGAATTTGGTAAGACTCCTTCTTTCCCTAATTTTTTCAAGTAGCTTATATAGTATTGGAGTTGACACATCATCTTTCAAAGAAGAAAAAATAAATTCTTTTCTCTCCAAATGCGTCTCCTCTAATGTAGTTACAACTTGTTGTACTGGCATTCTATCAATTAGGAGAATTGCTAGCAAGGTGCCCCAGTCTAAGCTAGAAATCAGAGTTACTTCACTAAATTTACATTTTAACATTTTTCTGACTCCAGGGCTGGCTTTCTATCCACTAAGGAACACTACTTCTTTTGGTACAATATTGGGGCTAAATGAATCATAAGAATTTCACTATATAAGGATGGGAGTCAACTGAGATAATTAATGTATTAGTCCATTTCATCTGATTCTGATATTTCTATCAAGTGAAAATATTCCATTGAGCCAGTAAATGAATTAGGAGTTAACAAAGTCTAGCACCTCTACTGAATCTATCAAACAAAGGTTTTAAACTAAATGTGAAATATTCTGGATCAATTTAGTAATCCTTTAAAATCAGTGAATAAATTTGATGGACAGTTGTACAGGGTTGATTGAAGAAACCTGTCCCATGGGTAGTATATAGAAGAAGTCAGTTCAGCTTTATTGAATGTTGGAATAGTTAACCCAGAACTCTTACTACACAGAGAATCACAAAACCTCAGAGATAGACTGGACCTCTTTGGCAGTCTAGCACAACACATACATCTCAAGAGTTGTATCAACTTGGGGAAGTCGTTAAACCCTTATCCTCAGTTTTCTCACCTGCAAAATGGGATTAATAATAACATCTATCTCAAGAGTCATATAAGAAATGTCATAACATTTATAAAGCACTTTGCAAATTATAAAATTCTATATAAATGCCAGCTATCATTCATGTGAACTGTAATCTCATCTAGAAAGTCCCTACAAGTGGTTTTACTTTTACTGGGAAGCTTTAAGTGATTGGGTACGGTGGCACATTCTCATTATACCTGTTATTGGAAAAGGCTGAAGCAGGAGGTTATCTTCTAGTCAGGAGTTCACTCACCTAATCAGGTATCCTCAATGACTTTGGTATTAATATAATAAACCCCCAGAGTCATTGGGCCATGCTTGGCTGAAGGGTAGACTGTTCCAGATCAGATACAGAACCAAATCAGAGCACTGGTTAAGATCACACCTGTGTGTAGCCCCTACACTTCCATCCTGGGAGACATAGGATAACCAACCTTTAAAAAAATCCAAGTGAAGAGGAACCCACTACTACTCTCAGATATTTTCAAAGTTAATTTTTTTTCATGAAGCCTCAGTTTACTTCTCTGCAACATCCATTGATCTGGTCCTCTTGGGCCAAATGGAAAAATATATATTTGCCCTTTTCCATGACAGTGGAATGTTAAATACATGCCCTATCATATTTTTTTTCCTCTGACAAAAGCACAACAATTGGTAAAGTTATTCTGAAAACCACTCACTAAGTTCCTTTTAAAATTTGAAACAAACAAATAACCCAAACATACCTTAACAAAATCCTGACTGAAAGCTACATTAACTAGCTAAAGTAATATGAACAATTTTCAATTTTTCTTCAATGTCCTTTAACCCTTTTATAATCTTGGGTCACTTTTCTTTAGAGCAGTTTAATACTAATTCTTTTTCGATATTAACTTAGTTCTTCTTATTCATTATACTCAAGCACTCCATTGGCTTGGGTTCTCAAAGATGTAGAGTCAGTGATGCAGATTCCAACCAATCTGTGTCTGTCCATCCTGAAAGATCCACATCTTAATCCTTTCCAAATTCCATCCCAAGGGTCCAATCAATATGTTCAAGGCTTTCCTTCCTTCTCAACATAGAGTATTTGGACAGCCAATAGATTTATGCCTTGCTTTCCTTACCTGATACACCATCTTTTTTCCCATCAGACATTTCTGTAATAATATGATATCCTTTATTCTAGCTCTTCTTTCTAGTGCCCTATCTGTTGTGTGTGGCAGCATGTTCATACCCATCATGTGCCCCTCTATTCCTCTCTGAGTGATAACTCATCTCAATTTCTTTGGAAAATTATTCTCAGCCACACCACACTAGTAGAATATTGGAATTTTTAAAAATAGGGCTTTATTTTAGGGGAAAGTTGCAAGGGGTAGGTCATTACAGGAGCTTTGCAATTTCTAAGGCAATGCAGTCCTGTCCCCACTACCTTCTCCTCTTCAATTCTGGGCCCAATTCATTGTTCATTTTCTATACTTATATTTGATATCACTATCTGATATTGCATTCATGAGTTATATAGGTTGTCCAACTAACTGCACATCATAACCTGGGCTTCAGGCATTATTCAACATTTTGCAATTAAATTAGTGGCTATCATATTGAATTTGATTTCAAGAGAAGACTTAATGAATCTTAATTTTTTGCTGCTTTCTACTTATATGATAAAGTCAGACAGTTGTCTGATATTATGGACTTATTTTATTAAAGCATAGCAAGAAGGAAGGCAGAGAAAATAAGAGAGACAGAGATGGAGGGGGAAGGGAGGAAAGGAGAAAAGAAGGAAAGTAGGAAGGAAGATAAGAGGGAAGTAAGGGAAAGAGGGAGAGAGGAAGGGAGGAAGGAAGAAAGGAAAGAAGGACAAGAAAAAGGGAGGAGGAAGGAAGAGTGAGAGAGGAAGGGAAAGAAAGAAGGAGGGAGAGAAGAAAGGAGGGAAGGGAGGGAGAGAAGTAAAGAAGAAAGAAAAGGAAAAAGAGAAAGAAGAGAGTAAATGAGAGGAGTTAGAATAAAGGATGAAAAGAAGGGAGAAAGAATAAGGGAAAGAAGGAAGGAGAAGAGCAAAAGAATGAAGGGAGGAAAAGAGGGAAGGAGGAAGGAAGGAAGAAAGAAAAAGAAAGGAGGGACAGAGGGAGGGAAAAGGAAAGAAAGGAGGAAGGAAGGAAGGAAAAGAGGAAATGAAAGGAAGAAAGGAAGGAGAAAGGGAGGAAGAAAGGAAGGGAAGAAGGAAGGATAGAAGAAAAGGAGGGATGGAGGAAAGAAAGAAAAAGAAGTTAGGAGGGAGTGAGAGAAGGAGGAAAGACAGAAGGAAGGAAGGAAGAAAGAAAGAGAGGGAAGAAGATGTGGAAAAGAGGGAAAGGGGGATAGAAAAGAGGAAGAAAAGGATGGAAGAAAGAAAGGAAGAGAGATTAGGAGGGAGTGAAAAAGGGAGAAAGGAAGGAAGAAAGAGAGGGAAGGAGGGGTGGAAAAGAGGGAGAGGAGGATGGAAGAAAGAAAGAGAGATTAGAAGGGAATGAAAGAAAGAGGAAGGAAGGAGGAAGGGAGAAAAGAAAGGAGGGAAGAAGGGAGGAAGAAAAAGAGGGAGGGAGGGAAGGAGGGAGGAAGAAAGGAAAGGAGAGAGGGAGGAAGAGAGAGAGCTGGAGGAAGGTAGGAAGGAAGAGAGGGAGGGAGAGAGGAAGGAAGGAAGAGAGGGAGGGAGGGAGAGAAAGAGAGAGGGAGAGAGGGAGAGAGGGAGAAAAGGAGGAAGGGAAGGAAGGGAGGAAGGAAGGAGGAAGTATGGAACAAGAAAGAGGGAAGAATTTATTTATCATTGAGGAAGCTGAGGCAAACAGAAAGATTAGATGAGTTACCTAAGATTCCACAGCTATGAATTCTAGTTTTCCTGACTTCCTATCCAGTACTCCCTTCACTTGCATCACCTAGCTCTTTAGCAGGAATTCCAACAGCTGTGAGAATTGCAATGTCTAGGCCCCGCTTGGTTCCAACTTGGCTCCAGATCAGGCCTTGTAAATAAGACCCTAAAGGTTTATGTCTGATATTGAACCAAAAGTTCAGTGTCTTCTAGGACAGACTTGGGGTCTTGACTGATTCTAGTATTTCCCATCTTTCCCCACAAATGGACTCCAAATCCAACCTGGTCTGCATATGAAGAAAATGAATCAGGCCAAACCAGCTACCATATTCCAACCAGAGATGATTTACCCTGTCCTTGCATAAGCATCCTCAGGCTAAGATAGAATCACATAGATATTGAATGATAAATGGCAAGAGGGAGATCAGCAGCTGACTGCTCACTACAATCTCTCTGGACAGTATCCTTCCTACCTACTAAATTCTGAAATGAAGTATGGTTGGTCTTCTGTTATTCTATAATGTCTCAAAGCCCCTCAATCTTAAAAATATATTTGACAACTTTGAAATGACTAGGAAAAAAGTGGTCTTCTCTGGAGATAAATTCCCTTAAAGTATCAAAGCTACAGTCCATTTTTGCTTGCCTTTGATTGTAGAAACCTAATTTTTGGTTTCATCTTAGAGGGCATATAATCGGGACAAAGGAACTCTAACAAAAGCTAAGAAAAGAAATATTCTGAGTTATTAAAACCTATTTTCATTACTATTTTAAGCACTTAGGAAAATAGTATTATTTATGTAATGCTAGGAAAATATGTGAATGTATACTTTTCTTTTGAAAATCAGGTTATTTTTGAAATGTATTCAGGACTTCAAAGGTAAAAGGTTTTTTTTTAACTTAGTAAAAAGTCATTATTAAAACTGTAAAAGTTCTACCAGAGACATCCATATTTAACATACTGCTTGCTGAGATATATAATGGGCAATAATTCTGTTAAATGGCTAGAGGTTGGCATTAGGTTATATTCCCAAATATTCTCATCTACCATCCTCTCTGCATGTGATTCTCCCTGGAAGGATAAACTTAAGAGGAGAAAAATATTCCTCACTGAAAAGGCAAAGAGATTAGTACTGCAGGATGATAAATCTTTCTTTTCTTTTCAAATGTTTTATGATGAATGTTGGGATAGTATAATAAAACACATTAACACCATAGATTTAGGGCTGGTAAAGGACCTTAGAGGTCACCCAAACCAACCCCCTCATTTTATCAAGGAGGAGCCTGACACCCAGAGATCCACAGGTAATGAGTTAAAGTCAGAAAATGTACCCACAGCCTCCAATTGAACATTCAGCACTTTTGAAAAGGAAAGAAGGAAGGAGGTCACCCAAACCAACCCCCTCATTTTATCAAAGAGGAGCCTGACACCCAGCACTTTTGAAAAGGAAAGAAGGAAGGAAGGGAAGGAAGGGAAGGAAAAGGAAGGAGGGAGGGAGGGAAGGAATGAAGGAAGGAAGAGATGGGAGAGAAGGGAGGGATGGGAGGGAGGAAACAAAAGAAGGAAGAAAAAAGGAAAAGAAGGAAGGAAAGAAGGGAGAAAGAAGGAAAGGAAGAAGGGAGAAAAAAGGAAGGAGAGGAAGAAAAGAAGAAAAGAGGGAAGGAATTCCATAGGTACAAAGAACTCTTGCTGAGAAAACTTATCAACCCAGTAATCAAATATTCTGCAGCTTATATTCTTAGAGAGTTGCCTGAGGCACTGAGAAATAATCATGGTCACATAGACAGGATGTGTCAAGACTTGAACTCATGTCTTCCTGACTCCAATGCTAATTGCCATCTTTGCCAATTCATTTTTCTCTGGCACTAACTTTTGGTCTCCTTATCTCACATAGACTGGAAGTACAGCAATTACTCATGGCTCAATCCCAACTACGGATCAGCATGGGAGCTTTTAGCTGCTCCATTTCTGACCCAAACTAGTTTGTTCCCTCCTTTAGCAACCTGGTGGTACCCTGCTCCTGAAGGACTCACCATACTGGTGTTGAACTTAAACTGGACACTTGCTTGACTTTAGCCCTACTACAGATTAGAGCTCCCCAATTCCAACAATCCATCTGCCTCAATCTCCCCTTGAAGCCAGGATGATCACTATGCTTAACTTCAAGGTACTTTCCATTTCATCAGTTGGGTGATTCTCCTCTATTGATAGCATCAAAAAATTTCATATGGTACTTGTCGAGTGACTTGTTGGGCAACACATTGAACAAGATTTATTCAAAAACTCTGATGTGGATAATCTTGAGCAATGTCAGCATCCTCATTTGAAAATAGAGATTAATTATAATGGTCAGCCTCTTACACATTTTCTTATGAAGTGATTAATGATTATAGGGGTTTGGGAGAATAAAGCTCTCTCCAGAAATTCAGCCAAATTTACTTTTGAAATTGAGTTTTTCTTGAGGTCAAGAACAATGTCTTTGTATCCCCCATAGATGCCAGCACAGTGTCTGTACAAAGCTGACACAAGTAAATCATTGGATTAATTTGGGGAAAACACTGAGGGATGTGCCCATTTTTTCATCTCTACTACAAATTAGCTGCTTGGTTTAAAATCTCATTTCAGAGTAAAATGATTTTAATTATGATACAATTATCTTTTCTACTATTCTACTACTTTTCTACTCATCTACTACTATTTTGTTACAATTGTTTAAAAAGAACCATTAGACATCAGCATTACAACCACCAATCTCCTATGTGAGTTTTCATAAAGTGAATATCATTAAATAATTGGAAAGAAATCTCCATTATATTTATCCAGGGCCAAATAACTTTTCTGAGATGCTCAGGGGTAATAATGACACTCTGATCTCATTCAGAAATAGAAGAAATTAAATACTATTTAAACAGAAATCAAATACTAATGGGTGTGTGTGTGTGTGTGTGTGTGTGTATGTGTGTGTGTATGTGTGTGTGTGTGTGTGTGTGTGTGTGTGTGTGTGTGTGTGTATGGATAGAGAGACCTAGAAATGGAATACAGACTACACAGCTTTCAAGGCAACATGATGATGCAAGCATCCCCTGAAGAGATGTTTCTTGCTACCTTTGGGTACAGGAAAATCCAATCCTGACACCTCTTTGCTAGATTTTTCCAAAGAAAACTGTGAGCTAGCCTTCCAGTTAGATGCAATTTATAACAAAAATGTTGATTAACCAATCTTTTGCCTATTGACTCAGTCATCACTGGGAAAGAATCTCATACTTAGAATATCAAGAGCTAAGTTAAAAGTTTATGGATCTGAAAACTACATGATTCTGTAACACCCTTTCCCACAATTCTGCCATCTACCACAGAAGCAGAAGAGGAGCCCCACATGGGATTAGAGACATTTGGCATTATTTTTTATTTTCTATGTTGTCCTGGTTGAAATGACCATCATTCTGCTGAGGGACCTCCTCATACATAAAGAGGCTTCCCCTCAGAGAGCTGATACAATGAATCACTAAGACTATTTGAAGCCTTGCCAGTATTGCCAAGACTGTCAAAACTTGTGTTTCATCGGCATGGTTTTTTAACAACCCAGTTTCACCTTAAGGTCATAATGACCCTGTAGAATAAGGATTTGATGAAGGGAGTTCTTCAAACACAGTGTTAAAGATCCAAGTAAAAGGTATTTTCCTTGAAAAAGCCCTTTCTGACATTTTTGCTTAGAGATCCAGAATTTCAATTGATGGCATTGCCTTGTATCTGAATGTGAAAATCTCAACCTTGCAGAGAAAGTTTATGAACTTATGAAGAAATATTAGTCTTACTACTTTTTTCATTGACTTTCAGTTCTGATTATTACTATCATCCAATGGTTTTGATGAATCATTGTCACCAGACTGAATTCCAGCCAGGTGTGACCATTTTCCAGAAATCCCAACTACCCTTAGTGGACAAAGGTACACCACCACTGAGGATATTCAAAAGTATGTAGCTCAGGTTCTGGCCAGATAAAACGTTTCAAAAATATTTTGAGCAGTTACAGGAGTTTTGGAATAGGTATATAGCTTATTGATTTGCCTTCTTATACTGAAATTTTCCTCAGCATGGAGCCTTCTTATCTTGGAATATCTTTCCACCCTGTCAATCCCCTACTCCTACCAGAAAGTTCCTTTGGAAGGCCTTAATTTTGATGGCTGGTTTCATTCTTCTCTCAGATATGTGTCTGATTCTCTAGACTTTGCCATATTGATCTTATTTAGGTATCTTTCCCTTTCTCTCCTCCTTCAGCTCCCTTGCATGTGCTATGTTCTCTCATTTAAACTTAAGTTTCTTGAGAGCAGGGAAATCTCTTTTGGCTTATGTTTGTATCCCTATCCCTTGCCACAGTACATGGCACATAGTAACTGTTTAATAAATACTTTTCCCCTTGTCTTGACTCTCAGTATGACAAGTTTGAAGAACAAAAGTCATTGGGATACATGAATTTCAAAAAAAAATTCCCCACCTACTATTTTATGATTGTGTCCACAAAACAGTAGAGTATAGGGGGAAATATACTGGATACAGAATCAGAGCACCTAACCAAATTTTGATTTCACCACTTATTATTGGTGTGACCCAAAATGTTACCCAACCTCTCATCTGTGGAAAAAAAGAGTTGGACTAGCTAGCATTTAAGGGACTGTGCAGTTTCAAACTTGTAAATGTATTTATTGAGGAAAATATTGAATAAATCCAACGTCCAGAATTAGGATCTAATAGTCATAGAGAAACTACGTGGCCATGTGATCAAACTTATCCCATGTTGGAATCCCTCCCTACATCTCAGGTAGAGAGGTTGTAATCTTTCCTTTGGAATATTTCCAAGATAGAACTCAGTGATAAGAACTCCACTCCATTGTTTAAATAGCTCTAGGAATTAGAAGGTTCCTCTTGGGACTTTGCCCCTTTTTGCTATTATTTGTAGCTAGTTTTATTCTTTAGAGTCGGGAAGGAAAAGACTACTCTCTTTCCCACATGTTCAATAATTTTTAAGTTGTATCCAACTCTTCATGAACCTATTTAGGATTTTCTTGGCAAAAAAAAAAAAAACAAAAAAACAAAAAAACAAACAAACAAACAAACAAAAAAACTGGAGTGGCTTGCCATTTCCTTCTCCAGACATTTTAGAGATGAGGAAACTGAAGCAAATGGGATGATGTGCCTTGCCTAAGGTCCTCTGACTCCAGACCTGGCATTCTATCCACTGCACTACCTATCTGACCCTGGATAGCTCTTCAAATACCTGAAGATATCCATTGTGTTCTTCTGTAAGTAGAACCATACTGTAGTGTAAATCTTATAGATTTCAGTGTCAAAGAACCTGATAAATCCTAATTCTGCTGTCACTAATTGTGTCCTGAGGCAAGGGATGAAGTCTGGGGGGGTTGATTTCTTTATCTGATAAATGAAAGGATTAAATTTATAATTCCTATGATTCTGGTTCTAAGTCCTCTCCCTTCTAGATTTACATCCTTAATTCCTTCAACTATTCCATACATGACCTTTACTCAAGTCTCTTCATCATCTTAATCTCCTCTTCCCAAGTATATCCACAGAATCAAATCTCATCAGGTGTGGATGGACTACAGTAGAGTGGGAATTTTTACTTCCCTTGTTATTTGGTACATTTGTTGACCAGTCATTTTTCAATTATGTCTGACTCTTCCTGACCCCATTTGGGGTTTTCTTGGAAGACACCTTGAATGGTTTGCCATTTTCTTTTCCAGTTCATTTGACATGTGAGGAAACTGAGGCAAACGGTGTTACAGTTGTAAGTGACTTGTCTAGGGTCACACTAGTATAAGATCAGATTTGAATTCAAGAAGAAGAATCTGCCTGAGTCTAGGCTGCACACTATTCACTGCACAACCTAGTTGCCCAATTCTGGAACATGATTATTCTGGACACTGCGCTTCTATCAAACCTAAAGTTCCATTAGGTTTTTTGTTTGTTTTTTACTGATGACTTTGCTTTTATATGATTTTTCTGAGCATACCTCTCCCCCAATTTAACCCTCCTTTAAATCAAGGAAACCAATTTTGTTTTTTGCAGAGTGAATCAAGCATTTAATAAGCACTTACTATATGCCACAACATTCAATGCATCCATAATCCACTAACTTTCTAGGAAAAAGGATTTTTTTTTAACAGTTCCTCAGGATCAAAATTAGATATTGAAATTAATCGGAATTCAATTTCCTTTCCATGCTGTTTTCATTTACATTTGCTGTCTTTAATAGTTAATAATGACAAGAATTATGTAGATTTTTTCAGATTTGCAAAGCACTTTTACATGTCATATGATCATCACAGCAACCCTATGAAGCAGGTGCAGCTATAATTTTTTTTTAACCTATAAAGAAGCTGAAACTGAAAGATTAGACAGTCTCCCCAGGATGCACAGCTCTCAAGTGTCTGAGGCAGAATTATGAACTCAAGTCTTCCACACTCTCCTCCCAGTCTAATATTCTACCCATTAACAACTAGCTGCCCCAATATACCACATTTACTTTTTATCTTCTAAGAGTTTCGTTCCTTCTCTCTGCATGCAGTTTAATGCAAAGAGTTAGGTGCCCCTAGCTCCCCAGCCAGATTTAATTGCTCATGACTGACTTTTAAATGCAATGATTAGTATCTGACCTGCCTTATCTGCGGAGAACTACAGTAGGGGCAAAATAGGAAAGCCCTAAACTCACTGCAATTCGCGTAGTGGAAGTTCAAAGAGCGAGAGAAGGGCCAAACGCCGAGCTGTCACTGGTGTGCCCGGCCCTGCTGTTGGCCTGGAAGACGGGGGTGTTGCAGGGGCGGTGGATGGGTAGTCCCCGGCGCGCGCCAACTGCCCTTTGAAACCGAAGGCTCGGTCAGTCTGCGCTGCTTTGGGCGTTCTGGCAGATGACTTGAGCTCTTGCAGAGGACTGCCGGACTCCTCACGGGAGGGCCGGCTCTGCGCTCCTGGGCCTGCCAGCTGTGGAGAACCCGCGGGAGCTGCGCATGGAACCTCCGGGCCCGCAGGTGCGGCCGCTGGGAGGCGCCGCGGAGGTCCAGATGTGCCAAGCCATCTTCCCTTCCCACGCTAACCACCGCGGGGAACTGAGCGCCGGCCAGCTGCTCAAGTGGATTGACACCACTGCCTGCCTGGCAGGTAAGAGGGAGGCTCAGCCAGCCGCGAGAGAGAGTGGCCGCTGCTGCTGTCACCGAGGTTTGGAGTAAATAAGGGGCTGAACTGCCTCAGACGTGAAGGTATCTACTGGAGCTCCCTCAGGGTCTGGCATTTACCTGGCTATCTCTGCCGTACAGGAAGTTAAATTGCCTTTACACACGTTCCCTGGCAGCCCTCACTATTTGCCTCACGTTCTCCTCCTAGTGACCCAAATTTGGCTTGGCCAGTCAACTTCCCAAAGACTGCAAGAAAAAAAGCCAAAACAAGCCTGCGCATCCCAACCCTGGCTGTGATCTCTAGGTGTCCTGTGTGTCCTGAATTTAGTATCACTCACCGGTGGGCTGAACCCTACATCCTATATAGGTCCTAAAAATCCAATGGGAAGGATGCACGACAATTATTTATAGAATCTATTCAGAAAATGCAAACATTCAGGCAAATTTCACATCAGCCACTGAAACTGCTTCAGTTCTGAAGCAACTAATTATTCTAGATTGATAACAGAGCCAAAACTAAAGATAAAGGGGTACTCAAATAATATTGTTTATAAGTATTTATTCCAGAAAATTAAATGGGAAATAATTAAGTATTTCATGACAAATAAAAGCTATGTATTATTGGAAAGATTTAAGGCCTGTGTGAAGAGTGGCACTGGGACTGCAGTTGTCAGACTCATAGTTCTTTAATAGTACCTTAGGCAGTTTGTTCAGGCAATGTGCTAACTTCCTTAAGTGGGTAAATCACTTTTCCTGGTGGGTCTTTAGTTTCCTCATCTCAATAGTGAGAGTGCTGGGCTGAATATACCCCAATAATCCTTTCCAGTTCTAACATTCTATGATTTTTAGTGATTCTAAAGTCAGAGTCCCTAGGGAACTAGCAATGTAGACAGAATGATTTCCTATCCCCTAGCTTCTTTTTTAAATACTTGCTCTACCATTGGTATCCCAAACCCCTCATCTCTAGCCCCAAGGTAAATGTATAAATACATACAACTTAGAACAAAACTTTAGAATGTATGACCTTAAGAATACTTTATATTTTCACCAAGGTCACAATCTAGTTAGTGACAAAATATGAAGAGAAACAGACACACAATCCCATATTCTTGCCAGACATCACAACAGATGTAAACTATATGTTTTAGTTTTCAAATGTCATGTATAGAGGCAGCAGGACAAGTCACATAAGCTGCAGTCAGAAGACCTTAATTTGAGCTTGGGCTCTGTCACTTTCAGATATGTCCTATCCATGAGGCAGCTAGGTGGCAGATAGGGTATCAGATTGGAATCAAGAAGATGAGTTCAAATTCAGCCTCATATACTTACTGTTTGACTCTTAACTCACTTTGCCTCAGTTTTCTCATCTATAAAAAATGACAATTCTTGCATTACCTACTTCATGGATTGCTTGTAGTGAGTGTGTTGGAATCCTTCTAGAGCCATAGACAAGATTAAAAAATTACCATCCTGTATTTGATAATTGCAGCCTGGGTCTTACTATTGCTACAATGGGGACCTTCACCGTAACAAGTATTATTATTATTTAGGTCTAAAAAGCCAGGGATAAGCTCTATGAGCCAACAGAAAGTTGGTTTGGTTAGTTTCTGATCCTATTTCAAAGAAGAAGCTTTTCTTTGCGTTTATACTAAAAGCTAGGCTTATTGTTAAGCTCAGGCTATTTCTCTGGATTGCCATGGTGATAAAATTGAAAAGTAAAGTGAAAGAGTTTTGTCATCAATGCAAATTACCCCCAAAAATCATTTAGCTTTTGATTGAATTTCTTACACTAGGAAACTTGGGATCTTAAAGAATCTAAGTCTTAGTCAACAATTCCATGCATTAATAATAGTTACGACAATAATAGAGAATATTGTCAGGGTGCAGTAAAAAGAACACTGGCTCAAAGTCAGAGGACCTGGATTCAAATCCTGATTTTGCTGCTTGCTATCTTTACCCAGGTAAAGACATATCACTTAATCTTGATCTTAGTTTCCAGATATGTAAAATGAGGAGAATGGATGTGATGATCTCAAAGGTCCTTTTGAAGGATAAAAAAGAGCTCCATAATGGCATTCCTTCAGGAGAACCTGGATAATACTCATATCATAGCCTATATTGTGAAATAGCATCTCATTTTCAGAGAGTTGTTCAGTTGTTTTCAGCCATATATGATACTTTGTGACATCATTTGAGATTTTCTTGACAAAGATACTGGAGTGATTTCTTATTTTTTTCTCCAGCTCATTTTACAGATGAGGAAACTGAGGCAAATAAGATTAAATTACTTGTCCAGGTTCACACAGCTAGTAAGTACTTGAAGGCAGATTTGAAAAAAAAAAAGACTCACTCCAGAATGGGCCTCTATCTCTTGTACTGTCTAATTAACACTTAACAAAGGACTTATACAAACTGGGAGCTTAATAAATGTTTATTGACTTGAATTATCACTTAGCATTTATAACAGTTACATGTGGTATTGTAATTCATATATGTCTTTTGTGTGTGTGTGTGTGTGTGCGCTCATTCTAAAAACGAATAAATTAAGTTTCAGAATGGTAAAGTGGTACAACAAGGTTTATATAGTAACTAATTCAGAATTCAAATCCAGTTCTCCTGGATTAAGGTTAGTTCTCTTTCCATGGTACCACATTGCCTCTTTATACCCAATAGAATAGCCAAAGAAGGAGGGATGCTTGATGACAGTTGGACCAGAAGAAGAGCTATTCTGTTATCCAGGGCTCCCTCCTCATGGGCACTTCAGCATGTCTAGAGCACAATAATAACTGATGTTCATAATGAGGGCCCCAAGGCACTGCAAGATCTTCTAAATCATTAAAGAATGATTAATGTGTTTAGCTTAGCTTTAGCATTAACTACCTCACTTCTGTCAGAGGCATCAGTATTCTTGCAGCCTCCCAGGTTGTAAAGCTTGGAGCTGTCTTTGACTTCTTTCATACTCTGTCTCATCTGAAGCTTCAACCATTCCTTTCTAGTCTCACAGTCAACACTCCAATACGAGCCTTTATCACTTATGATACAGTGGGAAAAGGCACCAGATTTAGAATCAGAAATTGAAACTTCAGTTCTGCCATTCCTCATTGAGTGACTTTGACCATGTCACTTAGGAGGTTCATGTTTCTGTATCTGTTAACTGATAGAGCTAGACAATATCCAATATTTTTAAATTGATGAATCATATGATTCAGCATATATATATATGCAATCATGTAAAATATAATTCCATATTAGTCATGTTTAAAAGAAGAAGCAGAACAAACAGAAAGAAATAAAAAAAATAAAGTAAAAATAGTATGCTTCAATCTGCATTCAGAATCTATCAATTCTTTCTTTGAATATGGATAGCATTTTCTATCTTTAAACCTTTGGAATTGCCTTGGATCATAGTATTTCTCAGAAGAGCTGGGTCATTCATAGTTGATCATTGTACAGTGTTGCTGTTACTGTGTACAACTTTTTCCTGCTTCTGCTCACTTCACTTTATATCAATTCATGTAATCCACTTGCTCATTACTCCTCATAGAGCAATAGCATTCCATTACAACCACACACTGCAACTTGTTCAGTCATTCTTCAATTGATGGGCATTCCCTCAATTTCCAAATCTTTGCCACCATAAAAAGAGCTGCTATAAATAGTTTTATACATGTGGGTCCTGTCCCCCTAGGTTTTTTTTAAACAGCATTATTCTTCTAACTATTCTCCTTGACCCCAATCATTTCTCTTTCTAATACACATCTAATAAGAAATAATATTCCTTAAATACTGTTTTCATCATTTTGTACCCCAAGAACTTTTGATGGTTCCTTGTTGCTTAGTACTCTGACAAACTTTCAAGACTTTAATAGTCTTGTTCCATCCTACCTTTCCTATCATTTCTTAATATTTCTATGTGGTATTCTATTTCAACCAGGTTTCCTCATTATCTCCCAAGTCAAATCAACAAGCACCTAATATGTACCAGGCACTATGCTAAACCCTGGGGGTACAAATAAAGATTTGTTTGAAAGGTCCCTGTTTTCAAGGAACTCATATTTTAATGAGAGAAAAAACATGATTCCCTCCCCCCACCAAAAAAAGCCCCCTACAACTCACCACCCTATTTATAATCAAAATAGATAGGGGATGGATGGGGAATGATTTCAGAGATAAGGGTCTAAGATTAAGGAAGATTGGAAAAGACTTCTTGCAGAAAATGGAACCTTAGCTGAGACTTGAAGGAAACTTGAAAATGGAGATGAGAAAGGAGAGAGTTCCATGCATGGAAGGCAAGGTGAAAATTATCAGAGTCAGGAAATAAAGCTCCATGTTTGAGAAAAAGTAAATAGTTCAATGTCTGAATCACAGAATATGTGTAAGAGAATTAGTTCTAAGTAAATCAGAAAGGTAAGAGCCAGATTATAAAGAAATTTTAAAATCAAACAGGATTTTCTATTTCATACTGGGGGTAATAGGGAGCCACTGGAGTTTACTGAGTATTAAGTGATTACAGGATTAGAGCTGTACTAATTTAGGATGATCAGTTTGACAGCTGAGTGAAGGATGGATTGAAGTGGAAAGAAACATCAGATAGGGAGAACCAGTAGGCTATTGCAATTGTACAAGCATGACATGTAATGAAGGTAGAAAGCACAAATCACCAACAGATTGAATATGAGGGGTGAGAGAGACTGAGGACTTATAAATGACACCCTGGTTAGGAGTCCCAGTGACTAGTAATGATTTCAATAGTAATGTGGAAAGTAGGAAAAGGGAAGGGTAGATAATGAATTCGGTGTGGTTGGGCCTGCTGAGTTTAAGATGCATATGAAACATCTGTTTTAATGATGTTCAATAATAGATAGTTGGAAGTGCAAGACAGGAGGTCTGGAGAAAGATTATGGATGGATAAATTCATCTGAGAATCATCTGCAAAGAGATGATCATTGAATCCCTGGGAACTAATGAGGATACTAAATGAAATAGTACCATACAGAAGAAAAAGAAAAGTGGGCCCAGTAATTCACTATGGTTTGTGAAATGATAGAGATTGCTCTATGCAAGTTTCTCCTCAGTTGCATAGATTTTTCCTACTGTATTTGGCTGTTGGCCTGTAGGTAGCCCTAGTCTACAACATATGCTGAGATAAGCAAGCAGATGAGTAACTTTGTATACTTCTATTACAAACAGTAGTGTGCCAGGAATATTTTCACTTTCATTCCCACTGGAGTTGGCCCCACTGATAAATATAAAGAGGAAAGAAAGGAATCCTTTCTAAAAGAATGTAAATGTAATATAATTCATTGTTTCTTTCTCAACTAATTAGGTGATATAGGAGAAAGAGGCAAAATTCATATGAAAAATTCAGTTTTTGAACTAAAAAAGTGAATCCATTCAATTTGTCTGTGATTTCATATTAAGGCAGAGAATCCTTTTAAAGGGGGACACAATCTTTTGCCATAAAAGACCGTGGGAGATGCAAAAGGACAACCCTGGAAATACAACAATGTTGAACAAATGCAGCACAGGAGCCAGGATACCATAGACTCTCTCTTCTATTTTCCCTGGAAATCTTATTAATGTAAAAGATAGCTGAATTGCACTAAAGTCCTACCCTGTGGCTTTTTCATAGTATAGTTGTGACTATAGGCTACCTAAGGCTACATCAATGATGTACAGGCAAAGCAGGTACTCTTAAGCTAGAAAGCTTTATGCATTTGTCTATGTATCTGGCATTCAAAGACCAACCATGTTAAATGCAAAGAGGCACCAGATTACTGACCACCAGATAATGAATCAGTTTGACCACTGAAGTCATTAAACCATCCACTAATGCATGGAGGGAGCTCTCATATGAATAAAGTCACAAGACTTTGAAATTTAAAAGAAGGTAGATGAATATTAATTTGATCAAGGTAACATGCCAATAAGGTCTCACTAATTCACTATGTATCCAGTATTGAGTTCTCAAGAGCTGATCCTCCCTGATTTGGTTTTAAGAGTCAGTGTTGCAAAGTGGAGAAAGTCCTGGACAGGACTTTATTATTTTTCATTTCACGTTTAACATATGTGAACATGACCATATTTCAGCGTCTCAATTTCCTCATCGTAAATGAAAATAAAAACATCTGTAATACACAAGATTGTTGTGATCAAAAGAAATGGTTTATATGAAGCATTTCAACCCATATATCTATATATCTTGTATGTGTACAATTATTTTTAATTGTTGTCTTCCATGTTAGAACATGAGTTTTTTGAGGGCAGAGACTTTGTTTTTGCCTTTCTTTGTATTTCTGGCACTTAACATAGTGCCTGGCATATAGTAGGATTTTAATAAATGTTTGATAGTTGTCTTGTATTAGTAGTAAAATAAAAGAAACACTGTCCAAGGTCAATAATGTGGGGAGTGTTAGACAAAGCAAATAAGAATGGTTTCCCTAAATTAAATAAATGTGATTGATGTGAAGTAGACCTTCTATTTCATCATTACAAGGAACTCTTTAGATGAAGGGATTCCCTCTAGCGATGTAGGTTCACACCTTCTCAGTAATCTATATTGTTAGAGAATTGCTTAAAGTTCTTAGAGCAGGCTTGGGGAACCTTTTTTCTGCCCAGGATTATTTGGAAAGTTATAACATCATTCATTCGCTGACTATCTAAATTATCAATTTAAAGAACTCAAGCAGTGGGAGGTTGTTGTACCTTGCTTTCAGTTTATCATCACCTGCTGTTGCCTTAGCAAAGATCAGATGGACTCAGCTGCCCAGTGTTCCCCATCCCTATCTTAAAGGTCAAGTGCTTCATCTAAGATCACATAAGCCAATATGTATTTGAGGCAGGATTTGGACCCAGTTTTTCCTAGATCTGAACCAATTCTTTACCCATTATACCTCACTGCTTCCTGAAGTTGATAGGATATATGTTGGGTGATATAATTTATAAATTCCACATCGGCTGAATAAAAATTTCCATTTAAACTGGTTGGTAAGCTGTATTGTATTAACACAGAAACCAACACATATAAATTTAGAACCCTCCACACAATAGTAAAGATATGTGCAGTCTAAACATAACTCATAGACCAACAGTACAGCTTCAAGCAGTCCAGAAATGTGCCCAAAGAGGTATCATGACTGTTGAGGAGAGACCAGTTAGAATGAATTTATTTCAGTTTCATTTGTTTTCTCTTATGGTGAAATACATCCAATATAACAACCCTTTCTTTTATCTTTTGGTTTGAAGCTGAAAAGCATGCTGGAGTCTCCTGTGTAACAGCATCAATGGATGACATACAGTTTGAAGAAACAGCCAGGTAAGGGATATGATGTGATGCTGCTAACCCTCTTTCCTGCTTCTCAGTGATTGATTCCAGAAGTATGTTTCCAGGTAGTGGTTCACCTTCATCACTTGAAAGCAGTAGTCAGGTCATCAGCATAGTAAATTACCCCGGGCTTCATTTAAATGGTTTTAAAAACTTAATATCCAAGAAAAACTTAGTTCTTATTTGCAATATAAAGCCACATTCCTAATTACATTGCTTTGATGAAAAAGATCTCCCAGCATTCCTGAATGCATTTTGGTAGTATGTAACTGACTCCTTCAGGATTGATTTCCTTTAATAAAAATAATTAATGATAATAAGCAAACTCTCTCTCCTAGGATATTTCATTACAAAACTGTTAGGCAAACTAAAGAATCTGAGTAGTTTAGAAGCTAGAATTTAACAAAAGGCAGACTGAGGCAATCCTCTGCCTGAGATATCCTTGATTAATAAGGACATACAACTTGGTAACAGTGAAGTCTTATGTCTAGCTCTCTTTAGTACCAGGATACTCAGCAAGGGTCTTTTTATATACCTAAATGTGTCTTTTTTCTGGATTGGGCATCATTTGGACATCCCTTGGCAAATGTAAAGGCAACCCTGATTGGTGAACATTTTAATGAAGAAATGGGTTAATAGTTCTTGGCTCCTCCCTATTACTTTATTGGGCTAGGGCTAATCCTCAGGATCAATATGCAATAAAGAAAGGGGATTGACTTACAGAGTGCTTGATCATATTCTTCTCTGACATCGAAGGAATGCCACTTACTCTGGGAAAGACAACTGAATCCAGATATCTTGGTTAGAAAAATATAAATCATCTCAATCAGGTTTTTATTGGCTTTGTCTCTCTTCTCCCCCTTTTTAAGAGTGGCTCACCTCAAACTTTGATTAAGAGAGGCAAGAATCATCCCCTTGGTAGATGGTTAAGCTGGTTTCTGCTTAAGCTGTAAGCAAAGGTTTTCAGGGACATATAGGTGGTGCGGTGGACAGAGCACTAGCCCTGAAGTCAGAAGGACCTGAATTCAAATCCCACCTGACACTTGATGGGTACTGGCTGTGTACTCCTGATCAAGTCACTTACCCCCATTGCCTGGAGGTGGGGGAACTAAGAGCCCTAATTCGGAGAGAAGTCTTGAAGGTGGGATTAATTCCAATATTTAGCCAACTGGGAGAAGTTTATTTTCTGTTAGTGTAAAAGATGGGAGAAGGAAATGCTGCCAGAAAAGGGTATATTACATCCTTTAATATTAAATATCAAAAGATACAGCATCACATTAATTTTCCTCAGTGGAGATAGTAAATTTTTTTCATATAATTTCTAAGTAAGAAAGGACCTCAGAGATCATCTAGTTTAAGCCCCTAATTTTACACACGGTAAAGCTGATGTCCAAAGAATTTAAGTGAATATAGAACTTAAGTCAAACAGTTACTAAGCAGTATTTGAACCCAAGTCCTCACACCCTAAATTCAGTATTCTTTCCACTGTCCTATATATATTGCCTTATCTAAAACAATCAACCAATCACCATTACTAAACGGTGCTAGACAAATTCATTTAGGGTTTATAATAGTTTTTCTTTTTTAAACCAAGGAGCCATAGCAAAAAGTTTGATGGTGGATTTGGGCAAACTTCCAGCACAGTATGGATATATTTAAATACATAAAATACATTTATTTAACCCACTCCTTTGTCTTCTGCTCTTCTACTAGCATGTATTAGACTCACAGAATCTCAAGAATTTGAAAGAATACCACAAGTTACCTACCCAGTCCAATCCAGTCCTCAACAGAAATTTGTTTAATACATCTTGTTTTAAGACCTTTAGTGATGGAGAATAACCACTCCCCAAGACATCCCAGTCCATTTTTGAAAAGCTGCTATATATAGTCATAATCTGCAGCCAACTCTGCTTGGGTTAACTGTCTTTGTTTTGCCATGTTTCTCTCAAGTCCCTTTACTCTGATTAAAATGACACTTTCTACTCTTCTTCCTAAGGAAACACAAGAACAATTTTAAAAATTAGAAAGTTCCTAAAACTATTTTTAAAATATTTTGATAACTATCTTACACACAGTATTTTATTCACATATTTTTTTAAAAACAGTAGTCAATAATAACTTGAGCATTCGAATATATTTTTAGAGGAATTTTTTTTTTTACAGTCCTGTGAGGGATAGTGACACTCACCCAAATTAAAATCAGAGACTATCAAGGTAAAAAGCAAAAAAAGGATTATTACAATCTCAGGAGAACTGGCAATTCCCATTAGACAAGGTGTCAGTAGAGGAGTACAAAGCACAAGCTGCAAACTCAGGATTATATAGACCCTAACATAGAAGCCTCCCCCACACCTTTTCTCCCACTTTCTGGTGAGTTCTAATTTACCCTGAGACTAAATATTGACTCCAGAATCCACTCTACCTTATTAGATACTTAAATGCTAAAGAAAAGAGGTTTTTTGTTTTTTTTTTGGGGGGGGGGAAACTGGAGGGAAATGTTTGCTTATCTAAGATAATCAAACACCTGCAGCTTTTAGCTATAGCTCAATTTATTATTGCAAAGTTTCAAATCATAATTAGGTTATAAGTTGAGCTTTTATGAGAGGCCTTCATTGGTAGAATTAATGAGAGGTCTTCACTCAGTTCATCCCATTCAGTCCAAATTATTATTGCACCAGATATAGGACATGATTGAAATGGACATTTTAGTGGATTACAAATTATATTATAAATAGAAGTCAATAATATTATTCATGAACAACAATCTAATGTGATCTCAGACTATATAAAGAGATGTAGGCTCTGGCAGTGAGGCAATAGTTTTATTGTACTTAGCCCTGGTTAGACTACTTCTCAAGTATTGGGTTTGGTTTTGCCTATCATACACTGACATACTGTGGTAAACTGAAGGGCATCTAGATGAAGACAAGGAGGATGATAAAAGAGCTTGAGATCATGCTGCTTAAAGATTGTTTGAAGGAATTTGGATTGGTCATCTTGCAGTAGAGAAAAAATTGGGGGGGCACAATGGGCATGTTCAAACATTTGAAAACCCCACCAATACAAAAGAGATTAGATACATTCCCTTTACATCAAAGGGCAGAACTAAGAACTACGGGTGAAAGTCACCAGGGTACAGGGTGAGTGATATAGGAAAAAACTTCCTAATAATCAGAGCTATCCAGCAGTGGACTAGTCTCCTTCAGAAGGTAGAGCATGTTCCTTTCATTCATCAAAGGCTGGATGTTACTTGGTAGATATGTTGTAGAGGAAATCCTTGTTCAGACAGCTAGATGACATAGTGAATAGAGGGCTGGGCCTGCTGTCATGAAAACCTAAGTTTAAATCCATCCTCAGAGGCTAGTTGTGAGATTTTGAGCAAGTCACTCAGGTCTTCCTGTTTCAACTTTAAAATGAAGAGAAATTCCACTTAAAAAACTACACTGTGCAAAATATTTGGAAATTTACCTACCAAAACACACTAAGAAACTATAGAAGTACAACTAAAGAGTATTCTTTACAGAAATAAAAATAGACCCAAGTAATTGAAGAGATATTATCTCTTGGGCTATCCCAATGTAGTAAAAAGGATTAGAACTATGATTTTATTGGCATAAGGAATTTCCAGTTGAGGAAGTTCCCTCTACCAATTTAGGTCAACACTTTTTTTTGCAATTTATCTTCTTTGGAAGTTACTTGGGAGTAATGAGAGTTAAGTAACTTGCCAAGGATCAAACAGCCAATATATGTTAGAAATAAAGCTTAAACTCCGGTCTTCCCAGATT
Organism: Sarcophilus harrisii; assembly: GCF_902635505.1. Classification (NCBI taxonomy): domain Eukaryota; kingdom Metazoa; phylum Chordata; class Mammalia; order Dasyuromorphia; family Dasyuridae; genus Sarcophilus; species Sarcophilus harrisii. The sequence goes on along the minus strand of NC_045426.1, from coordinate 172,049,893 downwards.
CCCTGTTATTGTATTATCCACAATAATATGTTGTTGCAATAAAATGACAATTCTTCCTAAATTAATTTACTTATTCAGTATCTTACCAATCAGTGTTATTTTATGGAGCTAGAAAAATAAAATACCAAAATTCATTTGTAATAACAAATGGTGAGGGTAGCTAGGTGGTGCAGTGGATAGAGTACCAGCCCCAAAGTCAGAAGGATCTGCATTCAAGTCTGTTCTCAGTCACTTAACACTTCTAGCTGTGTGACCCTGGGCAAGTCACTTAACCCCAATTGCCTCAGCAAAAACAAAAACAAAAACAAAAAAAGTTCAAGAATCTCAAGGGAATGAATGAAAAAGGAAATAGGAAGGAAGGGGGCCTAGCAATACCATCTGTGTTACAAAATAGTAATCATTAAAACTATTTGGTACTACTTAAAAATACCAAAATTCATTTGTTGACCAAAGTTGACCAAAATTAATACACAAAAGATGAATATATAATATATATTGCTGGATATACAGCATTACTATTTGACGTAAAACTGCTAAGAAAACTAATAAACAGGCAGAAATTGGACAGACCAACAATTCACATCAGACCTCAAGAGTAGTTCTAAATAGTTAAAGGGTCTAGCTAAGAAAAGCTTACCTTATAATCATATTAGAGGAATAAAGAAAGCACTGACTTTTGCAACTATGGATAAAGAAGAATTCATAACCAAATAGGAAATGGAGAAGATTACAAAAAGATAACATAATCATTTATTGAGTCACTACTTGAGAAGGAAAAAAGCTGGAAAAGAATCTTTGCAGCAAAGCTCTCTGATAAAAATATAATCTCTGAGTATATGGACCTGATAAAAATATATAAGAGCAAGAGTTATTCCTCATTAGATAAGTGTTAAAAAGGACATGAACAAGTAGTTCTCAAAGGAGGAGATCCAAGAAAGTTTATAAATGAAATGTGCATCAAATCACTATTAGAGAAATGTTAATTAAAATAAATCTGAGATTCCAACTCATACCTATCAGGAAGGCAAAAATGACAGCTGTTGAAGGAACTGAAGAAAAATAGGCATACCTGATGAACTCTCAGGGGCAGAAGGGAGCTGTTAATTGACTCAGCCATCCTCAGAAGCATTTTGGAACTGTATCCTCAAAGTCATTAAACTTTTGAGTCAATAATACTAGCTACATACCATAAAGAGATCAAAAAAGAGGGGGAAAACAGATTTGCACAAAAATATTTATAGCAGCTTCCTTTGTTACCACAGACAACTAAGAGGATACACTTCAACTGGAGAAGAGATGAATAAATTATGTTATAGTTATTGCCAAGAAAGGAAAAAGGAAGAAAGGATAGAAAGAAGGAAGGAAGGAAGGAAGGAAGGAAGGAAGGAAGGAAGGAAGGAAGGAAGGAAGGAAGGAAGGGAGAAAGGAAGGAAAGGAGGAAGGAAAGAAGGAAGGAAGGAAGGAAGGAAAGAAGGAAGGAAGGAAGGAAGGAAGGAAGGAAGGAAGGAAGGAAGGAAGGAAGGAAGGAAGAAAAGAAGGAAGGAAGGAAGGAAGAAAGGAAGGAAGGAAGGAAGGAAGGAAGGAAGATTGGAGGGGAGAGGGAAGAGGATCATTGAAACATTTAATAGAAAGTACACAAATGAAAACAAAAGAAACTCAAAAGGAGATGGAGACCACCAAGAGAACAACTCTGAAAGTAACATTTTCTAATTAAAAAATGTTTAAAGCAAAGTATATACAGTAGCAATTCATCTTCATATACAATCATCTTTTTTCCGTTCTACTTTGTATATGAAAATGCTCTTCTTTGTTAAGTGCAAAATAATTCTTGAAAGATAGTGATGTGTTTAAATAATATTTGTCCAATAGTTCTTTTACATCCATACTTCAGAAATTTCCCGCATTCTAATTGTTAAAATCTAGTTGACTTTACTATCCTAATTATAGATTCTAGAGTTTCAGATCAACTCTTCTAATAAGAGAACATAGATTATAGGAGAGAAAGAAAAATGAAGTCAAGCAGAACAAATGTAACAACCATATAAATTAACCAGATACATTTAAAAAATATATTACAATGCAATATAATGCAACAGATGTATAGTAAGTAAGTCTACTGTGTTCAGAACACTTTGTTGCATACACATAAGATACAAAATTTGAATAAAAATAATCCTTAACCTCAAGAACCTTAAAATGTAGTAAAGAGATAAAATACCAGCATTTTAAAAAATGGTTTAATTTATGAAATAACACAAGCATTTCCATAAAATAGTAGAATTTTAAATAGATGATTGCATGTGAAACTACAAATCTATTATGTACAACTTGCTCTTCTTTTAAGATATATAATAAAGTTATTATGTAATTTTTTTCTTCCCTTCCTCCAAAAGATGGCTACATTAGACACAAATATGGATGCATGTATATAACATGTTTATATACACACACATATACATATACAACACAAATATATATCAAATATGTTATATGTAACAAATATTTGTATAAAAATATGTATAATATATGTAAAATCATTCTATACATACTTTTACTTGTTACTTCTTTCTCTGGATACACAGTGTCTTCCTTCATATGTCCTTTGTAGTTAATTTAGGTATTTATAATAGTCAAAATGACTCGGTTACTCAGTTGTTCTTAAAACAATATTGCTGTTACTGTATAAAATGCTCTTTTGGGTCTGTTCATTTCATTCTTTATTATAAAATAATAAATTATATATATATATATATAATATTATAATCAGATAGTATATTTATATATATGCTTATAAACTAGCATTTATAATCATAAAGCACTTTATTACATGGTAAATGCTTTAGAGTTATAAAACTAAAGTGCAAGAATGAAGGTTGTTGTCAGTAATGTGCATTGGGAAAAATAACTAGTGGCCCTTTCTTGACAGCAAGGATGATGATGATGATGATAATGATGATGATGATGGTGATGACAAAATAATGATGATAAAAAAAAACTAGCATTAAGAAAGCACTTTACAAATATGACCTCAATTGATTGTCCCAAACACCCTGGATAGGGAGCCAGTAAAGATTTTGAGCAGAACAATAATAGGACTAAATGTAGTATAAGAATAATCTATTACTAGGGTTGGATGATCCCAGATGACAGTGAGAAATCTGCTCATTTCTTCTGCAACAACTTGCCATCTTTACTATACAACCTGCTGCTTAAACCTTTTTATATTCACATGAGTGATGCAGTACTGACAGACTTCCAGATCAAGATAGGAATTGACTTTTAACCTCATTCACTTCTAAATAACATTTGCCCATGTGGAATTTAGTGAGAAATTACAAGAAATGAGTGATACAACAGAGGGTCTGCATTATATTTCTTTGAGTCATTAATGATATAGTTATCCAGAATTCCTAACTCTACATTAAAGAGGTTGTTTCTGTTCTTGAAAATCTATGTTACTTCTTCCATATCCCCATGTATTTTTTCCCTCATGGGCAATGTACCTCTTTACAAGTAAGGAGTTTTAAAATGGGTGCTATATAGCTTCCTAAGGAGATGCCATGGAATTTTTTTTGCTATCTTTTTCATTTCTGAATTCTGTTATTTTCACTACAGTCATAACCTCATTAGTGATATCTGATTTTGCCATTTTGTGACATTTAATGTGTATATTGCAGAATTCCTCTGGGGCTATTTAAAGCAAGGGTGGGGAATCTTTGTTCCATAAAAGGTCACCGGCCTATAGAAAAAAATCAATCTGGTTCCATTTACAAAAAATTACTTAATTTTGGTTTTATTTTTGTTAGAGAACAGTAAAATGTTCAACTCACTGATCTCTTAAATTAAGAACAGGAAATATAAAACTTTATTCAATAAGGATAACAAATATTGAAAGTACATAAATGAATGAATGAAGCCTTTATTAAACCCTTACTATGTGCAAAACACAATGCTAGTGTTGAAAATAAAAATAGAAAAGTACGGTAACCACTTCTTGCAAGGAACTCACATTCTGTTGATGAGACAACAAATATAGGTTTTAGTTGCAAATCAGATAAAAAAATCCCATAGTCCTTAGTGTGGGCAGCAGTAAAGCAGATATTAATGTCTCTTTTTAAATGTTATTTTTATTGATAAAATAATATTAATTTCTGATGCAGAAACTATTATCAGTGCTAGGGACTTTAGTGGCAAGAACTTTCCTTTCTGGGTCTTTGCTAGCTGTGGCTGTGGCCCCTAAAGAAACAGTCACCACACTACATCTCCACAGGACTTGCTTCCCAATATGATGGCCAAGGACAGTGGGCTAGAAGCATTACTATTCTCAAGCTTCTTGGGTTCAGGGTTCTAGGCTGTCTCTATTAGAGTCTGAGAAGAGATAGTGAAAAAGGTAGCAACAGAAATTGCCCAATGCATTATGCCTCCTGTCTCTTAAGAGACTCCATCTCCCCTCTGGGTCACAATTGGTTGACAGTTGGTGGCGATGGCTATCCACTGAAATTGTTTTCCCAGTTGATGACTATGAGGACTGAGTTGAAAGGAGGGCTAGAGGTCTGGGAAATGCTCCCATTCTCAGGGCTCTTGTGATTATCTGAATTTTGGCTGGATGATGGATGGATGGATGATGAATATCTTCCACAAAAGTATCACACTGGTGGCTCTTCCTGGTATAGATATGACCTTGACATATTAAAGATTATTCCAGGAAAGCATGAAGTCTAGCAGCTCTTACTTCCCAAGATAAACAGACTTCAGGGATATACTCAGTGATACCCTATATATTTCTGACATAAAATGACTAGTCATAGTAATTCTGAAGACGTGCATGACTAATTTAGTCACAGGCGATAAATTATTAGCCACAGAAACTCTAGAAGACAGTTTACTAAAAGAAGGACTGCAATTTATTTTTGTGGAAAGAGCAAGTATATTAATGAAATTACAGATCCTTGAAATATTAAATAAAATATATATTCACCTCAGGCCTTACTTTTATAATTTCATTTTAAAATAAATCTGTTATTTTATTCTTATTTACCTGTGAGATTATCACCTCCTTGAGGGCTGAACTGTGTCTTGTTTTAAGGAAGAAGCCACTGGTTCTCCTGTGGCTAGAAAAGTATCTCCTCCCACTCCCTAAATCCCTGAGTTTTAGAGGCACACTTTGTCAAAGTGAGTAGGATTTCCCCTTTCTCCTGCTCTGTATACTCTACTCTCTAATCAGCTTAATCCTGTACATTTCTAGAGAATTTTGTTCTCTTCTTCTAATATGCCCTCAGGAATTCATGAGCTAGCCCAGTTAAAATCAGAGAATAGTGAATACAAAATGAAGGGGGTGATGAGGGAACATTCTATCATTAGGTTATAGTGAGTAAGGACAAGAAAAATATAAAGGGAGAGATATGAGAGAGAAAAAGACTTTCTATATGGAGTTTTAAAAATGTCATTTCTCCATAACACAATATAAACACCTTAAGGGAAAAAACTGTGTTGTGTTTCTATATTTATCCCTAGCATTGTGCTTGTACACAGTAAGTGCTTAATAAATATTCATTGAATTGAATTCAATTAAATCTTATAGCATAACAAAAGAATTGAGACAAATTTAGGCCTGAGAAAGACCTCAATTTAGAAAGTCAAAGGTCATCTATTATATCCTGGGACATCTCTGAACATCTTGATTTATATCCTGCCCCTGGATTCTGATGTTTCTGGAGGAGAGAATGTGGCTGAGGACTTTGCTCAGTTCTGCCTCACTTAAATCCAATTCAGACACATCGCACTTGTGATGTTATTAGTCCTCCTTGGGGATGAGGGACAAACCACAACAATAACATAAACCAGACCTAAGTCAACTAGCAAATATTCAAAATGTAATAGATATTTCTGAGCTATTTTTATACTCAGTAGCTCTTCACAGCCTTTTTCCTGAGGCTAAGGTAGTATTCTGAGCAGATGGCTTAGGATGCTTGGGGTTAGGGGTGGGATGTCATGGTGAAATTAGGGCTTTTATTCTTTTGCTGTTAACCTTAATTTATCATGCATGGACATGGTCACCAGTATCTCACCATTCAAGACACTACTGCTTTGTAGCCCATAGACTCTGTTGAATGTGTATAAACTTCAGATCTAACATTAACCATACTAGACAACTGACATTTGACTTTTTCTCACTAGGGTTGGACAGATCATCATTATCAAAGCTAAAGTCATCAGAGCATTCACCACCAGCATGGAGGTAAGAAATTCTATGGTCTAATCCAATTCAAAAGGAATTATGATGGAAAATGCTACACACATCCAGAGAAAGAACTGATGGAGTCTGAATCTCTATTGAAGCATACTATTTTCACTTTGGGTTTTGTATGTGTGTGTTTCCTTTTGTTCTGTTTCTTCTTTCACAGCATGACTAATGTAGAAATATATTCAACATGATTGTACATGTATAACCTATATGAAATTACTTGCCCTCTTGGAGAAGGGAGAGGAGAGGAAATTTTGGAACTCAAAATTTTTACATGTAATTGGGGGAAATAAAATACTATTTACATTTTTTAAAAGTTCTAATTGTCTCACTCTTCATAGGTTCTTTTCTTATTCTTCTTACTGCATGAAGAGAGATATCTTTACTATAATACATTTGCTACCAGAGCTTGGAAAATCCAAAAGATAAACTGCCCTGACAGGCATTCTCACAGATTCTAATGAACCAGATCATCTCTATTTTATGTTAAAATCATCTGTCTTTCATAAAGCAAGAAATAAAAGAATTATATGCACAAAGGGTAGTGGGACTGTTCCTTTTTTCATAGACTTTCTATAAAGCAGGAGAGTCTCATTCTCTGTCTCCCCAAGTTAACTTGATCTTGCTCTCCCTTCCCTTTCTCACCTTCCTTATGCAGATTAGAAACCCTTGAATGTCTGAAAAGCAAAGTAACTAATCAAAAAGATATTTCTACGACCTTAAAGGGTTTAGTTTTTATCAGATATTGCAACTGCAAAATTCTATGGATCATTCAAAGCTTCTGACAGCTCCTTTTAAAATACCCCACGTTGAATGATGATTTTTCTTTGTTTTTGTTGGTGCCTGTCATTTCATTAGTTTAGGGAACTATCTCCACTAATAAAGATAGATTGGCAACTGTTCTGCAAATTATGGTCTTAGGGAATTGCTTGGGACTTTGAGAAGTTACATAACTTATTCCACATGGTACACCTAATATGTATATGTGTATGTATACACACACACACACACACACATATATATCTTAGGAGTATGACTTGAACCCTCATCTTCCTAAATTCAAAATTAATTCTCTATCTACTAGGGGGCAATGCTTCTCTGTCCTGGGCATGCTGATATAGCCCCATTATTTGTGATATTTTGGTCTGTTTTTGATGCCTCCATCAGCTTTTGGGCCATAAGTCTTCATGGAACTGGTTGAGGAATAGCTAAACCAAGGTTATGATTTGCATTGATGTATCTATACCCTTTCACCCAGTTTCCATTGTTACCATCGATCTATATTTGTGTGTCAATTGACCTTGGAATAAAACTAAGTTAGTCATTTGAGAGGAAGGTCAGGGAAGAAGGGATCTTGATCTATTTCCCAATACTCCTGAGGTTTTGTTTTGTTTTTTAAATTTAATTGATTGGTTTTTTCGAGACTGGGTGTCCCTGTATCATCGAGACTGAGATTTCATAAGCCACTCACAGGCCTGATCCCACTACTGATCAGCATGAGCGCTTTATCCAAATCCATTTCTGACCTGGTTTGGTTTGCCCTCTTTAGACATTGTGGAAACCCTCTGTTCCTCTAAGAACTTGTACTAGATTTCGTGCAGAGGCATGGATTGGCTTTAGCCCCCTGTGACTCAGCACTCCTGAGCTCAAGAGATCCACTAGCTTCAGTACTCCAACCCCGAGTAATAGAGATTACAGGCTTGTGTCACCATTCCAAGCCTGTTTTTCTTTTAAATAAATTCCTGCTAATCTTATTTTCTTCTCATTTCACCTGGTTGTTTCTTTCCCTTTTGATCTGTTTTTTCTTGTGCAGCAAGATAATTGTATAAATATGTTTACATATATTGGATTTAACATGTATTTTAACATGTATAACATATATTGGATTGCTTGCCATCTAGGGGAGAGAGTAGGGGAAAGGAGAGGAACATTTGAAGCACAAGGTTATGCAAGGATCAATGTTGGAAAATTATCCATGCATATGTTTTGAAAATAAAAAGCTTTAATAAAAATTAAAAAAAAAAAAAAGTTGTCAGAAGCTTTGAATGCTCCATAGAATATTGCAGTTGCAATGTCCAGTAAAACTAAACCCCTTAATGTGACAGATATATAATTTGAATAGTTACTTTGCTTTTCAGAGATTCAAGGGCTTCTAGTCTTCATATGGAAAGCAAGAAAGGAAAGGTAGAACAGGTTTAAATTAAGCTAAAGGAGACAGAGGATGAGACTCTCCTGCTTTGCAGGAAGTCCATAAAAAAGGGGGAGTTCCTCTATCATCTGTGCATATATTTCTTTTACTTGGTGTATGAAAGACAAATGATTTCAGCATAACATAGATTTCTGGTTGATTAGGGATTCTGGTTAGTTGAATTTTGGTTAATCAAAGATTTTAAAGTATAATTAGTATTAATGAATCCAGTAATTTGAAAGGAAAACTATAATACTTACTGGATTTGTATATGATGATGGCACCAGAATGAGTGGCCATCATTTGTAACTAATGAAATTGTACCTCCACTGAACAACGAGCCTACTGCTCCCATAATTCTGCAGACATATAAGGTTGCACATGCGGAGTTGCCAAGAAGTAGTTCTTATTAACTAGAACCCAGACATTTCATGTTTCTGCCCTCACCTTTGTCCAGTTTATGCCTGAGGAGCTGTTTTTACAATCTTCAGACCCAGGAATAATCAATCTCTTTGTATCATATCTCACAAAAAATGTCTTGCCCTTCTGCTGCTAGTGTCTTATAAACTAAAACAAGACAAGTATCTCACAAGTGATTTAGAGAAATAACTACATATTCGTCAGTGAACTACGCTATTGGACATATTTGCAAGTGAAGATGAGAACAGTTGCTTTGTTTTTCTTTTTTTGAATGCTTTAGTATAATACTGAATATAGTCAGTGCTTAATAAATGTTTATTGATTGATAGGTACTAAAGTTCTCTTTCTTTTCATTTTAGATTGGCATTAAAGTCATAGTACAAGATACATTTACCAGATCTCAGAAACTTGTTAGTGTGGCATTTTCTACGTTTGTTGCTAAACCAGTTGGAAAAGAAAAGGTAAATTATCTCATTCAAGAAAAACCTGGTATGTAAACTCAAAGATGTATTCACAAACTGAATTGCTATTTTTAGTCCATCATCATTCCTACTAAGATATGTATCTTCATTATTTGTCAGTATTCTAAAATGATACTTAGCCAGTAGAATTTCTTTAACCAGACAGCAAAATAGCACTTGGCAGTTTATGGAAGAGGCAGAAAAAAGCCTTGTATTTTAAAGATATGAAGGTCATACCTGGCTTTCAAAAAATATTGCTTACTGGTTTGGTCATTTCTCATGGCTCTATAACTCAAAACTGATTCTTTTTTTAAAAGTAAGAGCAATTTAGTAAGCAGTTTCGTGTTATGGTCCAATCATTTTTGATACCTTAAGGAAAAAAAAAACAGTCCAAGTTGCTGAGTTACTGAAGTTTAAAAATAAGCTCCTAGGCATGTGTGGTAAATATTCCCATAAAAGAAGCACATAGGCCTAATGTGCCTTCACAGCAGGAGAGCGGGCCGTTGGTACCATGCTGCTCAGGAGGGAGCCTCATCTTTCAGCTGCTGTGGATACACATTTCTACTTACTTGGTTTTCCATTTTTATGGTCAGGTGGGACACAAACATATAGTAAAACCATTTAGATGTTGCCTCTTAAAAATGTTAATTTTTTTCTCTTTCTTATTTAAATCTTTTCGTGTAAAGTTCCCCTTTTTCTAACCTTACTAAAGCTCCCTGGTGCTTTTTCTTCTGTCTTATCCTCCAGGCCCTAATGATTTAAATGTTTCTTTTTTTGAAACCTGTCTCCTGCCTCTGTCTCTGTCCATCTCTTTTAAAATGAACATGGAAAAAGGCACTTCTTTTATGGTACTGGCAAGTGACTACAGCAGGGCTTTACTATATTGTTCTTTCTAATGCATTTCCCCCAAGAAGTCAGGCAAATATCAACCACACAAGAGCACCATTCAGAGTATTTTAGGCTAGCAAAAAAGCCTGGACTTTGAATTCAGAGTATCTGGGGCCAGATCCAGCTCTGGTACTTACCATCTGTGTGACTTTGGGCAAACTATGTGATCAGTTTTTTCAGATATAAAATGGGAATAATCATACATAGTACTTACCTCAAGGGATTGCTCTAAATAGCAAATGGAGTTATGTATACATACATATGCATATAGAAGTGTATGTATACGTTACATACATACATAAACATACATGTATGTATTCAGCAAACTTCAAAATGCCATAAATACCAGCTATTGGGGAGAAAGAGGAAGTGAAAAAGCATTTATTCATTGCTTACTTTGTGCTAGACACTGTACTAAGCATTTTACAAATATAGCTAAGGTAAATCTGTTCATCAAAAGCATTTATTAAGCACCTACTGTATGCCAGGTACTGTGCTAAACACTGGAAATGGAAAGAAAGGCAAAAACACAGTCTCTCCCCTTGATTTGCATAGTCTGCCCTCAAAAAGAATTTATCCTCTAATGGGGGAGACATGTCAATAATTAGGCACTTGATATATATACTCAATATATATACAGAATAGATGGTATTGTCCAGGTGCCCTAGTGCCATCTGATTTAGCTTGGCAGGTCATTTGTAATAAATGGGATACATTTGAGAATGAAATTATCAGTTTTTTGATGAAGTTTGGTTTTATGTTTAAGTCCTGAATATCAGAGAACATCTCTGGACCTAAAGTTCCCTTTGCAGAAGAAATACATGGCAGGAAATGAATGGGAACAGCCTTGGAGCATGGCCCCACCCGCTTACTCAAAATAAGAAATAGTGTCCAGATACTCCATCTTCTGTACCCAGTATGCAAAGAAAAGCAAACACTACTGCCATCAGCTTCTTCCCCTCACTTAACTTTCCCTCCCTAAAATTTACAAAATGGAAGTATATTAAATTAACGCTTAAATCCCATTCAGACTGAACATAAAAAAAAATTGCTTTTAAAATCCTTCTCTTGGAAGTCTGATGATCTGGAATGCTGCCATAATTCTTTGGTTCAGCTAATTCCTTATCTTAAAACATTTAGATATAACCTAACTTTATTTTCCCCTTAGCAAAGTTTCTCTTCATTCACACAACATTGAGGCTGTAAGTGAAAGATCAATGTCCTGGTTTGATCTTAAAGCCCTGCATGAACAGCTACTGTTTTCTGTTCAAATTGATAGTAGGCGTGTTTCAGGCAAAAACTGAAGTGATAAGCTAGGCCCACCCACCTCTCTCAGGCAGGTCAAGATGTGGGGCAAGGCACAACAGCTCTAAACTCATCAAATGTCATAATTGACATTGACATAAATGACATCATTCAGATGTCATAAAAGTTAAGTAGCACTTAACATTATTTAAAAATCTGCAAAAAGACTTTATTAAGTATCTACTATATACAAGGTACTGTACAATACAGTCATTATCTTTTTTTGTCTCTTAAAAAACAGGAATATTTTGTCCATGACAATTATACTCTGTATGCATGGTTTTTATGCCATCCAAACATGATGTGCTCCTAAAGCCTTATCACCCCACTGATGCATTTATATATTAATTTATAGCTCAGCATTTATTTCTAAGAAATTCCAATTCCTTGAAAACTTTTTTTAAAAATCAGAATATTGATTATATTATGAAAACTTTTCAAAATATTTCTTGTGGTAAAAAGAAAAAATTTTCAATTTAAATGCCTTAAGCTAATAACAGTTTATTTAGTATTTTCAGATTATTTACATCTACAAAGATAAAGGAATTAGAGATGAGATTTCATTCCCCTACTTCCATTCTTTTGCATATAGTATTCTTCACATCCAGAATGCTCCCCAGTGTCACTTGCACCTCTTAGAATCCTTGGCTCCTTTCAATAATCAGCTCAGGTACCAGATTTTACATGAGATTCCTTCCCCAGAATTCTTTGTATGTATTTATTTATCCATGTGCATGTTATTTCCCCAAAGTGCTTCAAGAAAGGAGACATTTTTATTTTTATCTCTATAGCTAACTCACTTCTATATAGCTCTTAAGGTTTGAAAAAAAGATACATTGTGTCATTTGATCCTAACAACCCTAAAGGGGGATGTTGCTAATATTGATGTTTTGGTATTATAATCCCCAATTTACAGAAGAAAAAATTGAGAATGAGGGAAACAAATGACTTCCAGCCCAATCATGCAGGTAAGTATTTTTGGAAGGATTTTGAATTCCTATTTTCATGACTCCATGTCCAGTACTTTATTCCTCGTGCTTAGACAGTGCCTAGCATGTAGTCAGTGATTAATAAAATGCATGTTGAGTTTAATTTGACTTAATTTGAAAAAAAATTATGACAAGGTTTTGTCAAGAGTTTGTTATGTAGAGGTTCACCTGAGTAATTCTGAAAGATGATTGAACTTCAGGGGGAAAAAGTGACTCCATGAAACATCACATAGATATGTGCTACAAAAGCAGAAAAAGAAACAATGCCTTCTTTCATGGAGCATATATTTTACTGGGGAAAAAGTATACACAGAAAAAGAAATACAAAATACATTTGAAGGGGAGGAGGGAACTGGTATGAACACTTAGAATGATCAGAACAGGTCTCTTATAGATTATGGTAGGTCCTTAAATTGAACTTTGAAGGGAAGTAGGAATTCTAAGAGCCAGATGAGGAGAGAGAACATGAGGGATAGCCTATGCAAAAAAAAAAAAAAAAAAAAAAAAAAAAAAAAAAATGGAGGTGAGAGATGGAAGGGCTTTCCCAGTTCCTTTCATTCAAAAAGTAATCTAAAAACAAAAAATGAAATTATTTTTAGCCTAAGGCAATTAAATTGGTACCCTCTCCTCAAAGCTGGGAAATAATCTTTATAGGCAGTGTTTCTGATAAAGGCCTTATTTCTAAAATATATAGATAATTGAGTCAAATTTATAAGAATACAAGTCATTTCCTAATTGACAAGTGGTCAAAGAATATGAGCAATTTTCATATGAAGATAGTAAAGCCATCTATAGTCTTATGAAAAAATGTTCTAAATCATTATTGATTAGATGTGAAGCCCGTGTTAGCACCTTGGATATTTTAGAATCAGCCGGAATCAGGATCAGCAAAAGTCCTTGATCTTTTTTCTTTGTGGACATGAATGGAATGGCGATAAGAAGTGAGAGCAATTGCTACACGAATCTGACAGGAGTGACTCTGATTTTCTCACTCCACTCACCAACTCCTCCACCCAATCTTCTATACAACAGATCAAGCCTGCAGTGCAGTGGGCAGGGCCATTTTTTCTCCAAGCATATACTGATAGAGTATTGTCCAATTGGTAATTGGCTTTAAGTGCTCTGACCTCAGTGCATCTGCTCAGAGTTTTCAGCCCATTACAATTAGAGAAATACAAATTAAAACAACTCTAAGATACCACCAGATTGCTTAAGATACCAGGAAAAGATAATGATAAATGTTGGAGGGCATGTGGGAAAACTGGGACACTCATGCTTTGCTAGTGGATTTGTAAACTGATCCAGCCATTCTAATGGAGACAATTTGGAATTATATCGAAAGAGTTATGAAACTGTGCATACTCTTTGATACATCAGTGTCACTATTGGCTCTGTTTCTCAAGAAGATCATAAAGGAGGCAAAATGATCCATATGTGCAAAAATATTTGTAGTAACTCTTTTTGTGGTGACAAGGAATTAGAAACTGAGTGGATGCCCATCAATTGAGAAATGGCTGAATAAGTTGTGATATTTGAATGTAATAGAATATTGTTCTATAAGAAATGACAAGCAGGCTGATTTCAGAAAAGTCTGAAAAGACTCACATGAACTGATACTGAATAAAGTGAGTAGAATCAGGAGAACATTGTACATAGCAACAGCAAGATTATATAATAATCAACTAACTTAGGTTTCTTAGCAATGTGGTGATCCAAGACAATTTCAATAATCTTGAGATGGAAAATGTTGTCTGTAACAAGAAAAAGAAATATGGACACTGAATGCAGATTAATGTGAAGACCAAGTTAGCACCCTGGATACCTTAGAATCAGCCAGAGTCAGGATAAGCAAAAGTCCTTGATCTTTGATCTTTGTCCAAGTGAGAGGAATGGACACAGGAATGTCCTCTTCTTCACTCCCCAGGAATCACACTCCCTTGTCTTACTCCACCTTCTAATTCCTCCTCCAAATCTCTCTATACACCAACAGATCAAGCCAATATAGAATAGTGGGGCAGGCCATTTTCCAATCATATGTTAATAGAGTATTGTCCAAAAAATAATTAGCTTAAGTGCTTGGCTGTCCAAGTGCATCTGTTCAGTTTTAGCCCATTACAGATCAAAGCATACTATTTTCACTTTTTTTTGTTTTTTCTTTCTCATGATTTTTCCCTTTTGTTTTGAGTTTTCTTTTATAACATGACTAATATGAAAAAATGTTTAAAACGATTGCCTGTGTATAACATCAGATTGCTTGCTGTCTTTGGGAGGCAGGGAGGAAAAGAAGGAGAAAAAATTTGGAAACCAAAATCTTATAAAAAGTGAATATTAAAATTATTTTTACACGTAATTGGAAAAAATAAAATGTTATTAAGTGAAAAAAAAAAGAAAAGTGCTCTAAATATTATATCCAAAATCAGGTGTGGCTAAACTATTTAGCAAAATTATTGAAGCTACCCATTTTGGTTTTGTAGATTTGTTTAAAGCCAGTCACCCTTCTGACAGAACAAGATCAAGTGGAGCATGATCTGGCTTCAGAGAGACGGAAAGTCAGACTTCAGCATATGGACACCTTCCAAAGCTTGATGAAGGAGAGCAGCAAATTGGATGGTTAGTAAGCCTGCTTATAGACACCCTGACTGAATGGCTACAAAATGAAGAGTATTATTGAGAAGCCCATGCATTTTCACTTCATATTGCAATTCAACACTCCTAATATAGCTTGATACAGATTTAAATTTAACTGAGAAAAGCTTAATAAAATAAATAAAAATACAACAAAATAAAGATAGCATTACATTTTAAAACCAGGTCAATATATAGCCTCCAGGGATCCTTTTATAGAGATTAGTTTGTTTCTATTTGTCTGTTTCTGCTATAGACTGACTATCCCCCCTTGTTGTAGGCAGAACTGGATTTTCCATTTCAATAAAGCTCATTTGCTCATCTGGTTGGTATTGCTGTCAAATCCAGACTTAATCCACATGGCATCATTTTAAGCTATAGAGTTTCTCCTTTATGTGTAGTATGTCAATTATCTTTTCTTATCTTATCTTTTTTGTATCTATGATAAACCCTAGTTTCCTGTCTACGGATCTCCAAAACTTACTTTTCATTTTATTTGCAGATCTGGAATAACTGATAATGCCTAGAGTCCATAAAGGATCCCTCTTTTATGCCCTATCTATTTACCTCTAGATGCTTATGTTCCAGAAGTAACCTATACAATATTTCAAGGATCTTTTTGGTTTTGTTTATTTGTTCATGACCTCAAAACCATGGGGTTTTCTTGACAAAGACACTGGAGTGGTTTGCGATTTCCTTCTCTAGCCTCTAAGGATTATGAAATCCTTGACTAGAAATTGGAGTCATTAAGAATACTAGTGGTATACACTCCAGAGTATCACTGCTGAAAGAGGAAGATAAGGGTTTCAAAAGAGAAAGAATAAGTTGGGAAGTGAACAGAGACTTTAGCTTTTGAGAGAATAGATTTCCAAGTATTCAGAGAAAGGATATGTAAGATTAAATGGTCTAAAATTCTTCAGGGGAAGTTGTCTGATGAATCTCTCAAAAATGACAGGATACTAAGATAGTTGAGATGAGCAAGACTCAGGAAGCAGTTGCCTAAAGAGGCAGTTGTAGATCTCTAGGGAACAAATAACCAATTTGGTTTAAAAAACTGTAGAATTTGGAAGCACAGACCAGAAACTATGGATCAATATAAAAGTCCTTTTAACAAAAGTATCAAAAGTATTAAAACTCAAAATGAGCTGACACTGGCAATGAAAAAAACTGCTAAGCAAAACCACAACCAAAAAGGCTTTTTTAGAACAAAGACATGCAAGGGCCACTCTTGCAGGTGGATATGATGAAAATAACTATCAGCAACCAAACTATTCTGTCCTGTATTTTGCTTTTGTTTTCTCAAAGAAGGAAAATGATCTTTGGATTAGGAAAGACAGAACAAAAAATGAATTACAGGAAGTTGAAACAAAAGATATCATTTGGTAAAAGAGTGCTTAGTTGCTCTTGATGAATTCATGTATGTAGGTATATATAAACTAGATTCCAATGTGCTAAAATAACTAGTGAATATAATCACTGACCTATCATCAGTGAAATTTGTAAAATTATAAAGAATGGACGAGACTCCAGAACAGGAGATGGGAAAATCTCTTGTTTTTCAAAATACACAAGGTGTATACAGATGATAATAGGCCAATGAACTTGACTTCCTGACAAAATTCCAGTTGTATTATTGAAGAAATTATTTTTGAACATCCAGAGAAATAGTGATCACTAAGAACCAGCATGACTTCTTCAAGAGAAATTGTGTTAGATTAGATGCATTTCCTCTTTTTACAGGATTAGCATCAGGAGACTTGTTAGGAGAATGTAGACAGGGCACAATTGGCTTTCACAAAAGCATTATAAAAAGCATAAAATCCTTCATGACAGTGTTGTGAATGAAATCGAGAGACATACACTAAATGATAGTAATGGTCAATCAGGTTCAGAACTGTTTGAATGACCAGACACAAAGACTAGTGAGTGTTTTTGGTTTGGTTTAGTTTTTCCAAAGAGGAGTCAGTATTAGAGCAGCTAGAATTCTGGGCCTTGAATGAGAAATACTTGACTATGGATCTGGCTTCAGACATATGCTATGTGACCTTGGGCAAGTCACTTAACTCTGTCTCAATTTTCTCATTTGTTAAAAAAAAAAAAAAAAAAAAAACTAAAGAAGGAAATGGGAAACCATTCCTGTATCTCTTCTAAGAAAACCCCAAATGGGGTCACAATGAGTTGAATATGACCAAAACAACCAAATAACAAGAAGTCAGTGTTAACTTAGAGGGAAATAGCTTTTTTTTAATTAATGGTTTAAACTCTTATCAAAGGTAAGATGGAATGTTAAACAAATGGGCAGATGGCATAAAATTGAGAAGGACAACAGAGTCAACATCCAATCAAGATAGATTATGGGCCAATTCTAATTAAATTACACTTAATTGGGATAAATATAAAGTCTTGTTTTGGGGCTCAAACTATTAACTTCATAGTACAAGATGGAGGAAATGTGTTTAGATAGAAAGTGATTTGGGAGTTTTAGCAGACTGTAAATTCAATATTTGTCAACATTATAGCATTCTAGCTAAGAAGGCTAATACAATCTTAGACTATATTAAGAAATACAGAGAGACCCCTAGGAGGGAGCTCATAGTACTGTTGCATTCTTTTCCAATCAAACCATATACAGAGGATTGTGTTCAGTTCTAAAATTAAAATCTTAAAAATATATTGAAAAACTTGGGCAAGTCCCAAGGAAAGTGACCAAAATGGCAAAAAGGTTGGGGACCTCATCTCTACCTCTTGGCTTCCCTGGCTTTCTTCAAGACCAAGCAAGAAGCTTTTCCAAATCCTTCTAAATCGTAGTGTATTTCTTGTGTTGACTATCCTCTACAAAGCTTATTTGTACTTAACTGTTTTCATTTTCTCTTTCTCCATTAGATTGTGATTTTCTTAAAAGCAGGGATGATCCTAAATTTCTTTGTATCCCTGGGACTTAGCACAGTGCCTGACACATTGTAGGCAAATAATAATGTTTGTTGACTTACTAAGTGAACATGCCGTATGAAGATCAGTTGAAGAGAACATGAAGGAGGACTATGATTGCTGTCTTCAGATATTTAAGGGGTAGAAGTGGAATTAGGCATGTTCTGCTTGCTTTAAAGGATGGAACTAGGACTAATTCTTTTTAGAAGCAGATTTCAGCAAATTTTAAGGAAAATTTTTTAAAATAATTATCATAGTCCAAAATTTCAATTGGTAGCGCTGACTATAACCTTTTACAGTGGAGCCATTATTAACTCCATCATCACTATGATGCCATAGGAAAGACCTTTTGAACCCATGACTCATCTGGACTTATAGCTTATTACAATATGACTGGGTCATAACAAAGATAGCAGATACCATATTGAGCTCAGTAAAGGTCAACTGTGTTTCTGGATAGGATGTTTATCTCATCCTGGATTCAGATGATTTGTGGAAGTATCTCCCTACCCCAGCAAATAGTATATAGTATACTGTACTATTAAAGGAAAGACCCATAAATACCAAACACAAATAAAGTATTTAATTGGTCTTAGAGTAATTAGTTGGTAATTTTGTCATTGTGCTTTCTATCCAAGTTGTCAGTCATATAGATTTTGATAGACCATATCAGATGTCCTTGTCCCTCCCCTACTCAAGAGCAAAACAATTTAGATATAATTTTTATAGAATTGGCTTTTTTCAGGAATTGTGGAAATGATGCTAGTCATCAGCAGAAGACTCTGGACAGCATTTTTTACAACTGGTTCTGAAAGTACAAGATACATTTCATATTAACAAGTAAACAGAATCAAGACATAATCATCCAAATGTTAATAGCCACAGTAATATAAATAAAGGTTATTAACATATTTTAGTTTCTGTCTTGTAGGAAAATGGTTGTCAGGGATACGTCATATACTTTCTTAGAATAACATTTTTTCAAACTATATGTATGTGTGTGTGTGTGTGTGTGTGTGTGTGTATACTTTTATTCTCTTTCCATGTGCAAAAAGGGATTCAGTGTGGTATAATAGATAGATAGCTGAATTTTGAGTTCTATTAAAATTAGATTCAAGACTGATGACGTCTGACCCATTCTGACTATGTGATTCTAAGTGTCAGTATGCTGGGTATTTCTAAGACAATGAGTTGCGGAGTAAGTGCAGATCTATATTGTTAGATGGAGTTTCCTTATCAGAAGCAAATTATTCCATAGTCTTCTTGATCAAAAAAAAATTATTCTTTGACTTTCATTGATTATATTTCAAATACATATTAGATTTGTTAACTACTAGATTTGTTAGAACTATTCAGTCCATAAGCTACATATAACCCCCAACCTTCCCAAGTGTAAACCAAACCAGATTAAAATGGAATTGGGAAGTATTTGACTAAATAAAAATATAATAAAATATAGATATCATTATTTTTGAAAAGTAAGTCAATATACTGCCCACAAGGATCCTTCTGGATGGAATAGTGGTCCCTACTTCCATTTGAGTGTGATGACATGTTGAAGACCACTAAGACCATTGAAAATCACTTTATTTGTTGTTACCTTGAACAACAGAGGTTTCTAAGTCATTGTTGATGACGGTGATAATAAAAACTGCATCAGCCTTCATAAATAATATCCATACTAAGAACAAAAAAAAAATTTCAAAATGTAAAGACTCTGCAGTTGCTTTATCTCTTTTAGAATATTTGCTATTAGTAGCATTCTATAAGAATGTTTTCAAATTTGCCTCCAGATACTTTTTTTCAGGAGAAAAAGCAGATATTTATCTGCCTATGCAATAGTCTATAGACCATTAAATATATATATTTTTAAAAACAGTAGCAGTATGGTGATTAGTCTCAGGACTATTTTTATCTCAACCTTATCAAAAATATCAGAATGAAATAATAATAATTTGCATATACTGAGAGTTTTAAAGTTTACAAAGTAGTTTACAAACATTATCACAATTATCCTGTGAAATAAGTACAACAGGTTTTATTATCCTCATTTTTACATATGAGGAAACCTAGGTTTAGAGAAATTAAATAACTTGTCAGGAGTCAAACAACTAGTAAGTATCTAAGCTAAGATTTAGACCCAGGTCTTCCTGTAAGTCAATCACTGCCCTAATGTCTAGCAGTATAGATACCTCACATGCTAGTGATTCTAATAGAGCTTACCTAAAACAGGCTAATTATTTAAAAGTGACAATCAGTTCTTATACTGTAATAGGCAAGAAGCAATATAGATTTCCAAAGAAGTAACAGAACATCAGCCATTTGAGAAAATTGGGTCAACTCTGAGCCTATCAAGCACTTCAAAGTATAGTGGGAATCATTTTTTAAAAAACTGGCTTGAAAAAAAAATTAAGGCATTTACTAATGTCAGGGAAATTTGCATACATTAGTAAAGCATTTGCAAATGCACTTACTATTTTTAAATGTAGTGCTTAAGGGGAATTTCTATTACTGAATATTTTCTTGAGAAAATACCAAGTTCTTTCTGCATCAGTCAAAATATCATACTTAGAAGGTAGAATACCATCTTTTGGAAAAATGTTTTGTGTCCCAAGTGAAACTTGTTAGGATAACAGGAAAGCTGACGAAGGTCCACAAGCTCCAAAAGACAAAAGAATCAGATCACACTTTCTTATACATTGGGGTGAGAGTGGGGCCCATGTCCTGGTATCTTTTTGTCATTTTCTGCTGCCATGAAAGGCCAAAAGAGGCAATATGAGAATTCTTGGTTATTATTAATCATGCAATCAATTAAATATTTGCTGAGGAACTATTATTAGCTTAACTCTTTGCTGACTGGCATATAGAATGAAAAATATCAGTCTTTAGTCCTTTGACCTTAGTCTTTGTCAAAGATTACTGACTTGAAATTTTATTCTGCTTTATTTTATCCTAAATTCAATAATCATAAATAAGAGCAGATAATCAAATAATGAATAAGGCAGCAAATCATCAATAAAGTCATAAACTCTAACCTATTAAGTGTGCCAAAAGTAAACTATGCCCCTTTAGCAAAATAATACTTTATTCACTTATGAATTCCTTTCTTAACTCTTTTTCATATATCTATTTTTCAGATTTTGTTGCTTTTGCAAAGATTTAGTCACAACCAGTAAATATACTCTGATTATGTCATTTCTTGGTCGCATCACAATTCTTTGTATCCTTCCTCCTCGTCATTTTATGGCACAGCCATAATCGATAACATTAATATATTACAAAACATTTAGCCTTTCCCCAATTATTAAACATAAAAGCTGTCTACAGGTTTGGGGTTTGTTTGCTTGTTTGGGGCCAATAGGAATATGTTTCATAGATGGCTCATCATTCTTCCTAATAATATTCTTAGGCTATGGTCCTAGCATAAATAATGTCAAATAGCATAGTTCTAGAAAATCATTATGTCATAGATTTAGATATAGAAGGGCCCTTCATGATCTTAGGGGATAGAACATATATCTGCACAGTATATTTGTAATATATAGAATATACCAAAAATGTACTGTACTTTAGAGCTTTAATAGTTTCAATACTGTTTAATATTTAATAACATAATTATATGACTAGTAAGTGGCAGAGTCAAGATTCAAACCAAGAGCTCCAGTTTCCATATCCAGTGTTGCTTTTTTCTGCTTGCCAGAATCATAGAATTTAGGATCTGAATGGGATTCTGTGGTATCCTGAATGGAAGCCTTACATAACCCTTATATGATCAATTCTCTCATTTTACAAATGACAAAAGGGTTTAAATGACTACCCAAGGTCATACCCACAATAAATATCTCATTTGGAATTTGAACTCAGGTCCTTTGACGTTAAAGTGATTGTTCTTTCCCCCTTTACTTTATGATTATCATTGGCTTTCCAACTATCTTGAAAACATGAAGCTTACATGTCAAGTTGTGCTGTAAATATTACATAATACTCTAAGAACATCCAAAGTACAAATTTACGCAGATAAGCACAAACAATCCCAGGTATTGTAGAGCTTTTCTTGGCTGCTAGATGGGATGTTTGACCCAATTATGACAAATAAGTCTGTGCTCACAGTAAGTGGAACCGTAGACCATGTGCTTACAAAGCATACCTAAAATTTCAAAGAAAATACTTCTACTAAGGATCTCTCAATTAGTGACCTAAACACCATAGGTGTTTAACTCTTACAGCCCTTCTGTCCTTAATTCTAGGGTTCAAGTCTCACATGATGGCCAAATAACACATTCAGGTCCCTGAGTTTAGACACCAACAGACCATCTTACAAGAATAGACCATTATTTCCAGAAAACTGGAATGGGATTTATATTGACATTTGCACTAACTTTCTTTACACTTGGCCAAATAGACAGGATTTTGTCTTTGCTTTTTAATTCAAGGAGAAAGTAGCTGCATTTATACTGGCAAATAGGGAAAAAAAAAAACTTAGTGCTGGGAATGATTTTTTCAATCTTCAGGATCTCCTTTGGGCATTGTTACTGAGCAAGATCCACTCCTGATGAACACTACAGAACACACTGGATGTTCAGTGACAGGGGAAGTAGTGATTGCTTCTCTGGAAAGGAGACTCAACCCCTGAGTCTTTAGGAGGGGGAGATGCTCTTTTTTGGAAATGACATCTACCGTAAGGCCAGATTTACCCATCCAAAAATGATGGAGAGTCACACCTTTTACCTGATGATCTTAATCAGTCTCTCATGATTATGTGAGAATAGCATTGTTGCATTGTGGGGAGTGATGAAGGAGAAATGACATGGTAAGGTGAAGGTCATGGACTTGAACACCTTGTTCTCCAGAGGGAGAGGTAGGATGTTTGTTCAGTCATGCCCAATTCCTCATGATTCTATTTGGTTTTTTGTTTGTTTGTTTGTTTTGGCAGATACTGGCTCACTTTACAGATGACAAAACTGAGGCAGCTAAGGTGAAATGACTTGCCCAGGTCACACAACTAGTGTCAGAGGCTGGATTTGAACTTAGGAAGAATAGTTTTCCTAACGCCAGGTTCAGTGCTCTATCCACTGCACCTAGATCTGGCTTAGAGGTAGGATAGACATATCCTAAAGATCATACGGATAAGGGCAACTCACTACAGCTATTTTGAATTATATACACCCACCCACAACTCATCATGTATATATATTTGTATGCCTACAAACACAGACTTACATGTATGTATGTATATGTCTGTGTGTGTATGTGTGTGTATATAAGACTAAACCTGTGATTTTATCTCCCTCCACCCCTGTAAGTGAACATACCTTCTCTATAATTTACCATCTTAGAACAAGAGTACTTAACCTGAAGTTCACAGACCTCTATGCATGGGTAGATTTCATAGCATCCATGAATTGTTTTTTCCCCTTCTAGTATTTTTATAACTTCACCAATTACATTGGGTTCCTTTGAAATCCTATATATTTTATTTGATGCACTTAAAAACATTATTCTGAGAAGATAGCCTTCATCTGATTGACTGATGGTCCATGACCAAAAAGGTGAAGAACTCTTGTCTTAGAGAGCTGTTGGAGCCCAAGAGATTAAAACAAGCAGTGACTCAACCAAAATCAACAGTGAGTAGGTGATAGAGGTCTTTTTAAGGTTGAGTCTTTCCCACTGTGCTATACTATGCAGCTTTTCAAAAAAAGCAGAGGCTTGATTGTTTTTCTTAGCTCAAGTCAAAGCCTGCTGCCTCAGACTGGGGTAGAATCTTCATGGTCGTATTCTGGTAGACAGCTACATGTCAAATGGATATAATTTTCATAAAAGCTATTATATCACAACTGAACATTGTATTTTTAAGACATATAATTATTATATTCCAGGTTTCAAAGTGCCCTGAGTGAATGGAGAGACCTGATCCAGGGAGGATTAATCTGGAAAATCTTCATAAAGATGTTGTTTTGAGAATTGGTAGGCAAAATATTTTAGGGTGATATAGAGAGACAATTCAGATAATTTTGGTGAAAGTTGCTATTTTGACCCCTTGATTTTCTGAATTTTTTTTTGGTGAGAGGATTGAACTAAAAGACTTCTAACTCTTAACTCCATGATCTCATAAGTGAACCCAATTCATTCATGTTTGGACTCTGAATTAAGTTCCTTTATAAAGAGATGACAAAGGTGTTCAGCATGAGTTATCAGAGTTTTGTAAATAGAAGTCTTGAGAGAAGATGGAGATCTTTGTGGCCATTTTGTTTAGAGGATAACCCAAAAGATCCTATTGTGAGGAAGGTCTCTGGATAAATCAATGAAATGTGATGGAATGGAGGCAGAAGAGTAAGTAAGAGAAAGATAAATAAATTCAAATCTGGCCTTTAAGAAACATAGGTTGTCAGTAGTCACTTTTCTTTACCTGCTTACTGAGGAATATGGCAAAGAAAGTTGTTTCAAAAATATTTTTATTGAGACTCAAAGTAAGTTAATTACAATCTTTATGCATGCATGTATAGGAATTTCCACACCAGATGATCTTGCAGTTCCCACCTAAATGGATATTCCTCCCTTCTCACACTGCAAACTTAGCTCTGTCCCTGGACAAACCCACCGGATATGTGCTTTCTGAATTACATATCTACCCAAACAACAACACTTGTGAGATTTAAGCCTAGCTGGTGATTCACTTGATGATGCAGGAAGTATAATTGAATACATTTTATTTCTTTGCAGCCAGAGTAAATGATTTCTCCATTGTTGACAGTAAAAACCAATTTGTCAGTAAATGAAGGCAATATGATTCTGAAGCAGCAGAAGGACACTGAGATGTACAGCAGCATTGTGTCTTTTCTGCTCATAACAGCATTTTTTATAAACCCCAACAGCATTTCCATAGCAAGTGGCATTCTCATTCTGAGAGGTTTAGAACACTCAGTCACTATGCCCCAGAGGGGCACTGGCTTACATACATATCTCAGATCTTGAATTCCTTGTTGTATTTATCCATTTTTCCAACCAAAATTCTGAAAGGGAGTTGTTAACAGGGAGCAAGATGGTTGCAATATTAAATCAAAAAGAAAATATTAAATCCAAGACATATCAGCAGGTATAGTAGTCTCTAGAAGAAAATGCTTTCAATTTTATCTTAACTCCTTGCATGAAGATGAAACTTACCCATGACTAGAAACGTGTTTGCTTCCTCAGGTGCTTGTATATTAATAGGATGAATGCATTTTTATGGGCAACTAGGGGTCAGCCCTTCTGCTTGAGGGAGGGGCCACCCTGGGTACAGTGGTTAAAGCTATTGCATTTAATGTTTCTCATTCACATTTCAGATGCCATCTGTGAACAAGAGGATGGTATGATTTCAACTGGGGATACCTGGGTACAGAGCATTGAACTTGTCCTTCCACCACATGCAAATCATCATGGAAATACATTTGGGGGCCAGATTATGGCTTGGATGGAGACGGTGGCTAACATTTCCGCAAGGTTGTTTCTTGGTTTTGACTTTTGCACTGTGTCATATGACTGTCTCTTGGAAAAATCATCTGCTTTTCTGGCGGGGTAGAGAGGGTTGAGGGAATTGCACATGGATGAGGGGAAAAAAAATTAGGGAGTATTAGATACTCAAAGTGGCCACATCAGGAAAGTATAGTATATAGTAAAGACCCAAAAGAAGTTGGGGAAATGGTACCTTTCACTAAAATTAATTTTTAAAAGAGAACCTACACTAAAAGTCCTTTACTTCATGATTAATTTCTTCTTTTGTTTCAGGCAATCAAATGGAATTTATTAAGTTTAAGGGACCCAATGGGCAGTTGGAGATGCAAGACAAGAGGTCAGCAGAGAGATTAAGGCTGAACAAATAGAATTGAGAATCATTTGCATAGAAATAATCATTGAATCTATGGTAGTTGATGAGATCACTAATTGAAATAGTGTAAAGGGAAAGAAGAAGAGGACACAAGACAGAGGTTTGAGAGACCCTTGAGGTTGGAAAATGGGAGCTAAATAAAGATCCAGAAAAAGAGACAGAGAAGAACAGTCTGACAGCTGCGAGAGGGGAAGGAAGAAGGAAAGAAAAAAGGTAGGAAAGAAAGGAAGGAAGAATGGGAGAGAGAAGGGGGGAAGGAAAGAAGGGAGAAAAGCATTTATTAAGCAATTACTATGTAACAGGTACTTATACTTTATAAATGTTATCTCCTAAAATCTTGGAAAGTAAGTTGTGATTATTATCTCGAGTTAACAGTTGAGGAAACTGATGAAAAGAGAGGTTGTGATGATTTGCCCAGTGTCACACAGTTTGCAAGTGTCTGACATTGCATAACCCTGAGCAAGAACCTTAAGTCTGTTTGCCTCAGTTTCCTCAGATGTAAAACAAACTGGAAAAGGAAATAGCAAGCCACTCTAGTAATTTTGTTGCAAAAACCCCAAAAGGGTTTTTCTGCCAGGCTGGGGAGGAAAAAAGGACTGTGATCCAGGCACTGAATGCATCAAGGAAAGAAGTGTCCTGGAAGTTAGTACATAACAGCCACCAGAATCTTCAGTGGGTAATAAATATAGATTAAATAAGCCACAAAGGAAAAGAGGTTACTTCAAGAATCTGGAAGAGACAATGAGGATTACGATGCATTCCAACTTCTCCACTGTGACCAGTGAATCAGAAGTTGTGAATGAAAAGTGTTCCCATTGCTGGAAAGGGCAACCAGAGTAATCAAGAGTGAGCCAGAGTTGAAGGAAACAAGAAAGGAAAAAAAAAATTAGATAAAAGCTAGTTTATTACTTATAGATCAGGCATTCCAGAGAGTACAATGAATGGCTGGGTCATTTTAAAGTAACATTGGAGTGGGGAGAGGTAAAAGAAAATGAGAATAAAAGAGTAGTCAATGAGGATGGAGAATAGGATTAAAACAATGGCATGTGGACTTTGAGACTCACTGAGATGAGAGTATATGAAGGTGGAAGTAATCTTAATCATCAAAGAATGAGTTCAGGTAGATTATCCTGAAAATGACCATCTGAGTTCCTAGTTCAAAAAAATAAAAATAAGATGAGAATTTTCACACTTTTCTCTGAATTATGGATGTTGATCTTGTGACAGAAGCTCATTGTGACAGTAGTTTTATTACAAATGTGAATAGACTGAACACAAATAGAAAATGCTTTTAAAAAATTGTCTCACTACAAGCCCCTTTATGGCAACTTAGATTGTTGTCTGACCTTTGAAAGTACCAGTTAGAATTGCTATGGCCAAAGGTTTAAATGAGAAATGAGAAGGAAAAAGAAGTAATTTTTGTGGGGAGGGGAATGCATTTAAAACTTTCTTCAATTTAAAAGAGGTGATTCTATGTTTACAATAACTATGTAGGGAATGGAGCAGCTTTGAGGCATATTGAAGAGTTAGAAATATTTGAATTGGAACTGTCTCTTCTGATAAAAAAGCATGGTTCATCTTTTTCCAAATTTAAATATTCATTCATATAGAAAGCACCACTCTAGAAAGTCATATATACTTCTGCCTTGAACTATGTTTAAATGAAGGAATTTTGTTTTTAAATAAAATGAGATTGTCATTTTATGTGGTATCATTTTTGAGAATGTTCCTTTGGAAACATGAATAATCTAACTAACATGGTTGAATCCTTGACTCAAATTCTTTCTAGTGCAAAATGAAAGACTAAGGTTTAACACATAAACCTAAAGAAAATCAGGAAATATAATTATTTCTTTGATTAAAAAAATATCTCATTGTTGTTTAGAAATTTCACAAAAATAATGTGACCTGGTGGGCAAAAGAACCTCTTGGGTTGTGAATGGCAAGTCTAGGAAATTTTGTGTGTGGAGAAAACCCTAGTCTTTCCCCCTCCTTTTGATGTGCTGGTACATTTCCTTAACTGTAAAACTGATGCATCAATGATACCATACCACACCATTGTAAGGACAGATCTGGCAGCCACTTCCATATTTCCCTCATTCCATACTCTAACAGTGGTTATACACACCATGTTTATGGTTCCAGCCCTCCCTGAATAGGAGCGTAGATTCCATTAAAGCAAACTTAACACAGGAGCTCTTTCCTTAGGAACTAGAGTAGAGTAGGTCTGTTAACATTAGGGCAAGGCAGCTATCAAGCTACAATTTGGTAAATTATCACACTCTGTATGCACAGACAATACAAAGTAGTACAAAGTTTCTTGCAGATGGCACATAGTAACACTGCCAATATGCACAAGCCATCCATTTGTTTTATTCTTTGGAGGGGAAAAAAGATAGTCATTTAGCAAACAATTAACTTGAGTCACAATGAGGATAGCTTAACTGAAACTAGATTGAACCCACTTTAATCAACATTGAGCACTGGTGTCTGCGCTCTAGGTTTCCCCTTTTAGGATTGCAAAAAGCCAGACTGTTCTCCGAGCCAACATACACCCACTTACCCTGACCTTGCTCTTGGTGAAAGAATTCTAAATCACACAATTGCTAGTCTGCAATTCACTGGATAAGGGTTATGAAGAGGCGGGAACACCCTAATTTATTTTCCAGGAGGATCTCCTTTGTCTTATTCTTTTTCTTTTGTGTTTCTCATTCAGCCGCCTCTGTAGTTCACATCCCATTCTAAAGTCAGTGGACATGTTTAAATTTTGGGGGCCATCTACCATTGGTGATCGCCTTGTCTTCAATGCCATTGTGAATAATACTTTTCAGAACTGGTAAGAGGTGGCTCAGGGTAAGAGGGTTGGCTTGCTTTTCAGACTTTTATTTTGTGATCTTATTGGATAACTTGAATTCATGTATGGATTATTGTTGTTGTTATTATTGCTTCATTTTGAAGGAAGGGAGAATACAGGGACATACTTTGAAGTAACTATCTTTTTAAATTTTATTATTTATTATTCATCACTTTTTATTGTTGTTTATTTGTTTCAGTTGTCTTCAACTCTTTCTGAGCCCATTTGGGGTTTTCTTGGCCAAGATATTGGAGTGGTTTGCCATGTCCTTCTCCAGCTCATTTTACAGATTTTACATTTTAACTCATTTACTACTGATTTAAACTACAGATTTAACATTTACTCATTTTACATTTTAACAGAGGCAAACAGGGTTAACATAGGGTCACACAACTAATAAGTTCTGAAGCCAAATTTGAACTCAAATTTTCTTGACTCTAGGCCAGTACTCTATCTACTGTGCCACTAACTTTTAAATTGTATTAATTTAACTTTTCAGTTGTAGTCTTTGGTTTCAAATGTAAAGGTATATTTTTGTACTTGCTTAGTGTATAACCACTAAGTAAATTATGGAAGATGAAACAATATCTGGTGATGATGAGTCTGACATTTAGTACTATTCTGCTTTGTATTTGTTTTAAATTATTCTTTTTATGGGAGAAAGCTGCTCTCAATTACTTGCTATTATTTTATGTAAGTGTCAAAAAGCATTTTTATCATTACTAATTTAATTATTACTTAATTTGTTTTGTTTTCTTGGGTTACAAAACCATTGCTTCTAGAAAAGAAAGTTTAAGTATCTAGAACCAATGGCCTAGCAACCAAACTCAAGGCTTATACAAAACAATTTCATTTTTGTGTGTTTCAACTGTAATGCCAGAGAAACTGAGGCAAGATAGAGATTAGAGAGTTTTTAATAATTTATTTAATGGGAGAGATTTACTGGGACCAAATGGATTCATGGTTTGGTCCCAGAGATGAATGAGACTATGGTCTCCAAGAATCCAGCAAACAATGTGAATTCTCAAAGACCTATATACACATGGCTCAGACTCAGGGGGTAGATTGAGGCAGGGGAGGAGTCAGAGTGCTGAGAGCAGGAATGGGACTCCGACAGGGTGGGGTGAGCCACCAGAGATGGAATGACCTAATCCCGATTAGGTTCATTAGGTCCTGAAGGCACCCCGGACATGGGGAGAGGCATCTTGATAAGACAGTATCTGACATTCCGATCATTCTGATATTCTAAAACATAAGATCTTTTGTCCTTATCAAATATTCTGATAAAGAGGGAGGAGAGGTTTTGCAGGACTGTGCTTTGAGCTCACAATTATAGAACAATTAGAGAAATGAGTCAGGACTGGGTCAGGATAATTAGGGAAACTGAGTCAGGACAATAAAAGAGAACTGTGGCATAACATAACTTTGCCCTAAGTGCCCTCACTTTGGTCTGTATTGTCCCCACATAGAGTCCTTTCTAAGAAATCTCAGAATATATAACTCAATATAGTTCTTGTCTAAGCTTTACAGATGTGGGGAAAATGGGTCCCTCGCTATCAGAAAAATGCTTAAAAAAACAATCTATGTATCTAATGTAAGAGAGAAAGCCTTTAGTCTACCCCACAGAAGATACAGAAAATGCTTAAGTTTGCTGTGTTCCATATCCAATTGATATAATTTCTCTTTTTCTTTCCTGCCTTTTCCCAGGGTCTTACTATACACCCCCTTCCCCCTAAGAAGGAAAGCAGTTAAATCATTAAGTACCAGTATAAATGGGGATATAAAGTCAAAAGATGACATGATTCTTCCTTTAATTTCATGAACTTATATTCTATTGGGGGAGATAAGATAAACTTATAGAAATATTTATAGAATAAATAAATAAAAACAAGGCAGTTAAATAAGGCAGTTAGGGAGGAAGGGCACTAACAGATGAGGGAAATCAGAAGGGCTTTAAGGAGAAGATGGTGCTTCAACTACAATTTGATGACAGTGAGAGATTGTATAAGAAAGAAGTAAGGAGGAAATGAAAGCCAGATCTGAGGGACAACAACAACAACAAAAAAGCATGGAGTTAAGTAATAGAGTGTTGTGAGGGAAATGGAAAAAAAAAAAAGTTGATTGAATAATAATTATTTTTGTGAGTGGCTCTCTCTAGAAAACTTGAATAGAATTCTAGACTCTGAAGAGTGAATTCCCCCTGAAAGGGAAACATATTTAAGGCTATCAGAAAGGCAACCAACCTCCTTCACATTGGACTTGGATCATCTCCCTAACTCCTGCTAATAGAGGAGGGCAAAGTTGAAGGCTTTTGCTTCTGAATATCATGGCTTAAATTCACTTACTATTCCTCTAATTTTGAGACCCACATATGGGGTTCCTCTCACTCTCTAAGATGCTGGTGCTGCCCAGGAACTTTCCTTGTCTCCCTTGAAGGCTGCGTTCCTTTACTCTTAAACTTGAGGTTCAAGCAACCATAAGTCTGGTAATTTCAAGTCATTCCTTTTGTCTCATATAAGCTCAAGCTCAGGAATTTGCATTGTTTGGCATCTTGATTACTCTGTCCCAAGATCATGGAAGTCATTACTACTGTCTCTGTTGGCTAACCTGCCAATCTATGCACTTAAGATGCAAAGACTCTTGACACTCTAATATTGCCTTGGCAGTTGACATCTCTTAGGTCAAGAAATTGCCATTTTATGAGCTGAAGAAAAATACTCCTTTAGTTCCTAATGATCTTTTGAGTGGACAATCATCTGCTCTCCTTCCTCCACTCCAAAGATTAAGGTCTATTCTTGGGTTTCTAATCTCTGACCTACAGTCAGAAAAAAGGAGTAGAAAAAAGTGGCCAAGTCCATAATTAAGATACTTTTTTATGTCAGCACAATCTAGGTCACTAAATTCATTCTTAGTAGAACCATACTAAGTTTAGAATGAGTCATATAAACCCAAAGATCCCATATTCTCCAAGGAGATAAAAGATAGGAATAAAGATCTAATATATATCAAAATATTTATAGCAGCATTTTTATGGTAGCAAAAAACTGGAATGATAATAACTGCTAATGATAATAATATCTAGGACTTCCATGGTACTTTAAGGTTTACAAAGCATCTTACAAATATTATTTCATTTTATCTTCCTAATAACCTGAGAGATAGGTGATATTATTATCTCTATTTTACAGATGAGAAACTGAGAAAAATTATAGGACTTGCCCAAGGCCACACAGCTAGTTAAGTGTCTGAGGCTGAATTTCAAGCCTGCCTTAGTCCAGGGCTCTATCCTATCCACCATACTACCAAGCTGCCCATTAAATTAGAAACAAAATAAATGCTTATGAATTGGGGAATGGATAAATAAATTGTGTTACATTGATTCGATTGACTATTACTGAGCCATAAGAAATGAGAAATATTTAAAATACTAAAAAATGTGAAAAATATGAGGTTGATATGAATGGTTGCAAAGTGAAGTGAACAGAACCAAGAAAACAATACATATAATGACTCAGCAATGGAAATGGAAAGAACATCAACAAAAGCAAATTGGGTCAAATGGGCACAAGTACCTCCTTCAGAGGAAGATACCATCAAGCTCCTCAACAGTTAATTGAGGAACTCGCCAAGATTAACCACCTACACAGTATAATGAAATCCTCCTTCTTCCTCCTCCCACATCCAAGGTACCAAATGAGGGATTGTACCTATTAATTCAAACAGTGCCTCAAATGCTGTATTATATAAGTGATTTGAATTAAGAAGCTCTGTGAAAGAGAATGTACCAGAGCCATAAGCATAGTTATAGAATTTGGGGGCTTATTTAATCCAAAGTATAATTGCTCAAGGATAAAAAATTTGTTCTATGAATTTCATAGGATTAGAAATTTAGAAATTAGAAAACTCCTACATTTTGAGGTGAGGAAATCAAGGTCTAGAAGATGTTAAACGACTTTGGCAGATCACACAGGTAGTAAATGGAAATGCTGGGATTTGAACTCAAGTTGTTCACATTGGTTCTTCAAAAACATTCTGCTGCCTTTTCTGCCATGGAAATTTATAACAAGTCCTGGTCAAATTTACCTTATTATGTGTTTTTTTTTTCTTTTGTAGGGTTGAAGTTGGGGTTCGTGTTGAGGCTTACAACTGTGATGAATGGTCCAAAGGCCAAGGCCGACATATCAACAGTGCTTTTCTCATTTATTATGCTATTGATGATAATGAAGAACTCATCATTTTCCCTAGAGTCAAGCCTATTTCAAAGGTCACGCTTGCAAAAGATTAAATGATCAGGCCTTTACTAGCTCCTCCCATACTCATGGCATTACATAATCCTTTTGCTTACACTATTCCATTCACTGCCTATTATTGAAGCCTTATCCATTTTTCAATAATAACCATTTAGATAGCACTTTGAAGTACACAAAATGCTTTCCTTACAGTGAACCTTTGCAGTAGACTATTCAGTTTTTGTTCAGTTTTTTTCAGTTGTGTCTTTCTCTTTGTGATCCCATGTGGGGTTTTCTTAGCAAAGATACTAGCTCAGTTCTCAAATCCCTTTACAAATATGGAACTGAGACCAAGAGTTAAAGGATTTGCCTAGGGTCCCATAGGTAGTAAGTGTCTGAGGCTGGATTTGAACTCAGGAAGATCAACCTTTCTGATTTCAGGCACCAAACTCTAGTCATTGTGCACTTAGCTGTACCATTTGCACATGTTCATAATCTCCATTAATGTATATCTTTCCCCTTTGACCTAATAGGTAGTGTCACTTTGCTTAAGTCAGAATTGCTTTATTTTTCATATCTTTTCCAAACCTTTTTTTCTGAGTCATAAAATGTAGTCGCTACATTACAAAATAGAAGAGCAATAGAAAAAGTCACAGAAGTGGAAATTTTAGTCATTTATCTATTTGGATGTTATGTGAGTGTTAAGTTAGGATTTTCCACACAGGCATAAGAGTTCACAATTAAATTTTAAAAATTATTTAGTAAAGATGGGCAAAAATAAAGAATGCTAGATTTGAGCCTAGAAGACCTGGTTGGAAATCCCAACTATTACTTATAATACAGGTGTTTTTAGACAAGGCACTTTCCCTTTTCTCACAAATAAAATTGGGGAGGGGATAGCAAACTACCTAACTGATAACAAAAAATTTTCAGCTCTAAATCTAGTACTGAAAATTTTTTTTTACAAGGCAGTTGAGGTTAAATGACCTGTCCAGGGTCACACAGCTAGGATGTGATAAATTCCTGAGACTGGATTTGAACTCAGTTCCTCCTGACTCCAAAGCCAATGCTCAATCCACTGAGCCATCTAGTTGCCCCTTATAACTGAATTAATAACTGAAAAATTACTGAAAACAGTTTTTTGTTTTGTTTCTTTAAAGGATGATGTTAGAAGATATCGTGGGGCTATTGTACGTAAGAGAATACGACTTGGCAGGTATGTGTTACAAGATATAAAAAAAAAGATTGCTAAGATTTAATTAATATTACATGCAGTTGGATTTTTTTTTTGTTAACAAAAGTATCTTTTTTTCCAAGAAATGATTTTAGTTTAGGAAACATAGGAGCTGTTTGAGAAACTGTTGTACCAGAAGGGACTATATACTGCATCACTGTTGATGACCTTCCAAAAGTTTTTGGACCATTCAACCAAACAGCAGAGCTACCACGTGCACACCATATGCTAAGCACAGGGCTACTTGCTAGGGATACAAAGACTAAAAAGAAACTGTCTATACCTTCAAAAAACTTTATTGTTGGTCAGAACCCCATTTGGGATTTTCTTGGCAAAGATAGTAGAGTGGTTTGCCTTTTCCAGCTCATTTTACAGATAAGGAAACTGAGGCAACCAGCATGAAGTGACTTGCCTAGGGTTAAACAGTAATAAGTGTCTGAGGTTGGATTTGAACTCAGATCTTCCTATCTCCAGGCCTGGTACTCTAGTCTTTGCACTACCTAGTTGCTGAGAACATTACATTCTACCAATTTACAGTTGTCTTTTACCATCTTGACCAATTTAATGAGTGTGAATCATGCATATGTTAGGAATGACTTTTTAGTCACTTCTCTATCTTATTGTTTAAATTCATTCATCATATCTTAGATTTAGAGCTGGAGATGAGGTTACCTCCAGTGTATTTTGTATTCGATTTTCTGTTTATACAGTGCTTGCTCCAATAAAACTTAAGTTCCTTGAGAGTAAGGACTGTTTACTTTTTGCTTTTATATACCTAGTACCTAGCACAGAGCTATCACATAATAGGTGCTTAATAAATGTCTGTTGAATGAAAAGATAAATAAATGAATGGACAAAGAATGAATTTTGGAAGCTGATGAACATTATCAACTTTGTTTCAGGAGATATGTTATTTCTCACAAAGAAGATATTCCACTTTGTATTCACTGGGATACAAGCAATCAGGTAATGATTTAATAATCTGGATCTCCCTAAATGCAAACTAATTCTTCAGGAAAAAATGTAGGTTTTTCCCTGTCATTATCTTGGACTGCCTAAATAAATAATAATTTGGTGACAAAAAAATAAGTCAAGTCCCTCCCATGATTTTGATACTCATTATAATTAAATGTACTGTTGCCTGGTCACAGAC
Organism: Sarcophilus harrisii; assembly: GCF_902635505.1. Classification (NCBI taxonomy): domain Eukaryota; kingdom Metazoa; phylum Chordata; class Mammalia; order Dasyuromorphia; family Dasyuridae; genus Sarcophilus; species Sarcophilus harrisii. The sequence goes on along the minus strand of NC_045426.1, from coordinate 172,014,511 downwards.
ACAGGAAGCTATGTAGTCACAGAATAACATATTCTCAGAATTAAAGATGGGACTTCAGTGGCCATTGAATTTAACCTGTACTTGGAAATGAATTCTTTCTTCAACATCCCCAATAAGTGGCTATCTAGTCACCTACTACTGCCCAAGGCGACCCTTTGTACTTTTAAATGACAACTCTAATTTTTAGTTCAGTTGTTTTTAGATAGTAGCTCACAGGTTAATGGCCCAAATCTGGTCTTTGTGAGACCCATTTAGTAGTCTGATGTTTGATCTTTAGATCAGGATAAGCTGGGGTTTAAACCCCTAACACAGTGTAGCTGTTTTTCCTTAGGAGTTGCTTAACCTCACTGCAGCAACACACACATCTTCCTCTCTATTGGTTAGATAGCATTTCTATACCAGGCAGCTTCATATACAAATTAACTCACAAATCTAGGGGAAAACACTTTTTTAAGCTAGGTGCTAGAATTTTTGAAGATTATTTCATAATATCTGATGAGGAATATGTTTGCTTACTACATAGTTGTTACAAACCATACTACAATAAAACCTCAGGCCTGATGTGATTTATGGATGGAATGTAAACAAAGATCCGGAAAGAGACACAGGACCAGAGAATGTTAATTTGAAAAAAAGACTTTCAATATAAAAGGATGAGAAAACAGACAATGTAGCATGGGCCTGGGAAAAACACAGCTTCATGATCAGGTTTGGATGGTGCTTTGAACCTCTTCCAATGGGGAGCAGGGTTCGACTGCTTCCAACAAACAAGTCACTATAATGCGGACCACCGAGAAACTTGTATGAGTTAGCAGACTCTATCTACCATAGCCATTCCAAGAAAGGAGAAAAGACAGGTTTCCCCACAGAAAACCAGCCTTCTGTGCCACAGTTTCTTCTCAGTGTTTTTTGTTGATTTATCATCTTTGCCAATTTGAAGGAGGTGAATCTTGCCCCTGTTGGTCATTTACCTAAATGGTGACAAACTCAAAAAGAAATGGAAATTATTAATCCAAAGCATCTCTGCAGCTGCCCATTGGCTTAATTTTAAATGTAATGTTTTAGTTTGTTGTTTCCTCATTTGGGGTTTTCTTGGCAAAAATACTAGAATGTTTTCCACTTCATTTTTCAGATAAGGAACTGAGGTAAACAAGGTGCAATGACTTGACCAGTTCACAGAGGTAGTATCTGAAGCCAGATTTGAACTCAGGAAGATAGAGTCTTCCTGACTCTTAAGACTTGCATTTTAAGCACAGAACACAGCTGCCCGAATGTAATCTTTGTTTTATTGTGTTTTTATTTATTTTGTTAAATATTTCTCAATTATATTTTAATCTGTTTCCTCAGCTAGGAAGTGTTGTTGGCCACAAACAGCATGTTTGACAATTCTGATTTACAAATCCCCATATCCTGCTTCCAGTTGTTAATGACTGCCCGAAAGTCACTTTCTATCAGTATATGTTTCTCAGATCACAGATCTCTGTCTCTGCATGACAGATCACCATCTCTATTTCTTTATGCAAATGAAGTCAACAATGATGTGGGACTAGATCACCAGTATGGTTCCTCCAGTTCTATAAGTTCTATAAATACTTACATATTTATTTGCATAAAAATCCAATCTGGATCTTTGAAAATTTCTAGATTTGAGTTATTCTGGACTAGTGAGGGAAAAAGATCAAAACTTTCTATACAAAATGTCTAGTTCCCTGAGCTCCAAAAAAAATTTTTTAGGAGTTGGTTGAGTGATCACAGTATTTGTGAAATATTACACAAAGAGAGGATTCTTGAGATGTTCCATGAATGAAGACCCTCAGGCAGCTTGCAGGGAATGACAGATCCTTGTTGTTATTGATGATGATAAAGAATTTACATTGCACATAAAATATATAAGATATACATATATTATCTCATTTGATCCTTACAACAACCCTGTGAAGTAGGTACTTCATTATTATCTCCATTTTACAGATGAGAAAACTGAAGTTGAGAGTGCTCAAGTGAATTACTCAGGGTCCTCCAGATAATAAGGATCTGCTAGCACCTCCTCCTGACCATGTCCAGACCAAGAAAAATTAAAAGAGGAAAGATTATCCTTAGGCTAATGTCAAATTACTTTATAAGATTGTCCAAGCTCATCTAGGGACAAAAACGAAATGAAGTGCTATAAGTTATGTATTATCAAGTCTGTACTCCACTTTGAGGGGTTCAAACTGTGTATTAACCATTGAAATTTTCTGCTTCTTAAATGTAAGCATCAAGGTTCAAACCACAACTTAAAAAAGGCCACAATACAAAGGCCTTCACATATTTTCTCATATCTGCTATCGTCTCTGCACTTTTCACTCACTTCTTTCCCTCAAAATAATTCCATTTCAGGCATACTTGAGTCACAGCAATGTGGACGCTCTCAAAGCTCTGGCAGCCAAAAGTGGTTGGGAGATCACAAGTGTTGTGGGAAAGGTAAGAAAGTGACATCAGATGTCCAAAAAGCAAACCCTGGTTGGTGTGGCTATTGGTTTCAAGAAAGCACTGGTTAGAGTAAAATAATGTTACAGGAGGCAATTTGTTCCTTAGGAGCAATGTTGCTTATGGACAATTGGCCATGTAATGTATTATGACTTTACCCAAGGAGGTTGATTATAATGTATTAGCTATATTGTTACAAAATATTGACAGGACAACCTCTTAGGAACTGTGTCTGTGATGAAAATTCCTTTCCATAGCAAATCTGAATAGTTTTTCCCCCCTAAGGATATATAAAATCATTTTAGAACCATAGTTCTATTAGACAGTTATTAAGAGGCATTCTAATCTAAAACAAACTAGCAAACAAAAAAAGCCACTTTTCCAGCCGTATTTTCCATTCACTATTCCCCAATTGTTCTAAATAAACTCATTTACTCATCTTCTCTAAAATATTTTCTACTTCCTCTGGGCTTTTGTTCCTCCTATTTAGAGTGTCCTTTCTTCTCAAAGCCTATCCAAAATCCCTTTAATCTATTCAATAACCAGGTCAAAACCCACCTACTCTCCAAAACTTCTTCCAAATGCCCCAACCAGAAGGGACTTTTCCTTCTTCCCGATTCTTTTGACTATTTTCTTTATAATAACTCCAGCAATTTGTAATATGTTGCCCCTTAACATTCCTTCTATTGCAATCACTTTTTATTATTTACCTTTTCACTGGTTTAGATTTAGTCTCCTTAACTAGAATATAAGCTCCAGGCAGGCAGGTACTATGCTTTATATTTCTTGGTATCTCCCCAGTACATCATAGCACGGTACTTTATAGATAGCCAGACCTCAATAAATATTTATTAATTTCATTTAAAATGGATATTAGGAGTTAGAAGTGGTGTGTTTAAGGTACAATATTAAATAATCAGATTTATGTAGGCACCAAATGTTGGGGTTTGATCATGTGAAGAATTCACAGTGACCATTCTCTTTGGGAAAAGGTGGATTTATTTATGAGAAGAGGTTACAGGCAAAATGAAGAGATAATAGACACTAGGAAAGGTAAATGTGAAATATCTATGGGAGAATAATAAGGTTACCAAGAAAAGGAGTTTGAAAGAATTCATTGAAGGAATATTCCATGAGGTGAGTTTGCCATTGACTGGCAAGTAAATCCATAGAGAGTTTAGCACCCTAAAAGAATTAATTAGTTAAAAGAAGGAGAAAGACACCATGAGGCATGGGGAAAGGATAAGGAAAGACACTACAAGTCAGAATGCTGTGGCGGGATTCAGCAAAAGTGAACATATTTATAGGGAAATTTAACCTTGGTGGTTTGACATTACTTGGATTTCTGACTGGACATAGCAAGGTGGGGTTACCCAAGACCTCCATGGAATATGGGACTAAAAGATAGAACTGATCCCCATTCTTTGTTTGCCTCAGGGAGTAATCTTACCAGTACTTTGGACTTTCTCTCCCAGCCCTCACCTAGTAACCCAGGACCTCATCAGAAGAACCAAAGTCTTTGCAGCCAGGAGCCATCCCACGACATCATCATCATAGACTGACCCTATAAGTTTCATTGTCGAGATTTTTACATCTTCCTTAAAGACAGCCTCTGAAAATTTTCAGCAATATCCAAAAAAAAATACCTTTATTTTCTCAAGATCATTAAACTCTAAATAGGATCTAGCTTCTGTGCTGAGGTTCTTTCACCATCTCTTTGCATGTGGCAGCAGTCAATTCAATCATTCAGACTGTCTCACAGGTCTTCTTGGTCTAGATCTTGGTCACCAGCCACGAGTGGCTTACTGTTATGAAAGGAATAGAGATTTAACCTTAGGATTTTTTTTTACCTCTTTCTCTAGCTTCAGTCCATATTGGTAACAGATGCTTCAGGGTTTAGTTTTTTTAAAAGCAATATAAAAATTGCTTCTTGCATCATATTTAGCACCTGAAGATTCATAAGCAGCTTTAGAAAGCACAAACTCACATCTGGCATGAAAAAGAAAGCCATATTTAGTGTTCTTATATCATTGTACTTTTGTAGAGGACTTAATTATTGTCCAAATCATTTAAAGCAAATGTTGTAGGAAGCAAGATATTTATTCATATATCTCTCTTTGTTAGAATTTGGGTCTGTCCTTCTGGATTCTCTTAATGATAAAGTACTAATACCTATGAAACTAAAAGAAGAGAAAAAAACATTCTGGGTATATTTTAAATTATATATTTTTTCCTTGGAGGTATTCTCTTCCTCCCTCCTATCTTTTAATTTAATAATGCTTGCAAAGGAGCTGTCTGCTAAATTAATCTTTATTTCAGACTTGGAAAATTTGCCCTAGTTTTCATTGCAGATTAGATAGTTATGAAATGTCCAAAACTTCTCATGAAGTATAGGCCATTTGCTTTGGGACTGTGCAGTATTAACTTCCAGTCTTGTCTGTTTCTCTACCTGAAAACAAAAGAAATATAGGAATCCTGTTTCTGATCTTCAGAAACTCCATACTCTAGTTGAGGAGACAGGATATCCAGAGATATAAGTGGCAATTTTGACAAGTGGGACAAACTTTTAAAAATCAGCCAAGGTAAGCAGCAAAAACTGTTTGTAAATCAATTTTTAAATATTAATTCAAAGAGGGGAAATCCTGAGGTACCACACAGTTAAAGGCAAATGTAGATCCATGGGTTCTAGGCAGAGAGAGCTCAGTTTCCTGTGAGGCTGTTGGGTGGATGAGTAGGTCAGGGCTGATGGGAAAGGATTATTAGGAAAAGCCCCTACATTTCAATACTCTGTCTCCAGATTCTGCTCATTCTACCCTCATTGCAATTCTAATAACACATATACAACCAGGTATGAGTTCTACAACAGGAGGTAAATGAATGAGGTTGTCTGGTTCAGACCAGATATTTTAATGGCAAAAGAATTCACTGCTAGAGACCATCTTACAAAATTCTTTGATTTCTGATTTTTTTTTAAGCTTGAAAATAAATGTGTTTTCTTGGAAGCTTTGTCTCAATTCCATCTGGCAAATGCTGACTTTTCTTTCTAGTGAATGGAAATAAAAGGGCTGATTTTTCTTGCTGCTTTGTTTGTACCAGCATCACCAGTACTGTCCAGAAGGAATGAAAGATATAATTAGGGTTTAGCAGTGATTCATTCAGTTGGATTTCTCCCCCACACACACACACACCTTTGTTCCTCTGAGGAGCAGGTAACAATACCATGGGTCACTTACATAGCTACTCTTCTCATTCTCCAAAGCCTTCCTTACTCTGGACAAACAGGGATCAGGAGAAACTTTATAATGTGATCTTGCAGAGGTGAGAGGAGCCCTAAAGTGCTCCAGAGTATCCACAGCTCCTCTTTATCCCCTTTCTGATACTAAGTCATTCTGATGTGGTAGTAGTTGAAGAGGAGTTAAAGGGAACCACCCCATTACTGGCCTCTGTGAAGAAAGCCCACCTATGTAGGATCCATATTGGGTATAGTATATTGGAGTTCATCTTGGTAACTTCTAGGAACCATATTTTCATTTTTTAATTACTGATTATTAAGTGTTGGTCCTTGGAGGTCTCTATGTATAACTTTTGGTCATATAGTATCTACTGTAAGGACTTGGAGGAGTATGGGATAACTGAGTTGAAATCCTGCTAATGTGGTTTAATCTCTTCCCCTCTTCAGCTATTATCAGACAAATCCCGAACCATTTAGGAAGGAATTCTTTAGCAACTCCCATCATCTATCCCCCAATCTCTGGGTACCTCCAAACAACCTTCTGAGATATTAGCACATCTCTAGCCAGATACATTCCATCTGCCTCCCGACCCCTCCCTCTGGTCTGTCAGGTCTGGTTGCTGACTCCTAAGTTCTGTCTTTTATTTCTCTAGTCTCCATGAGAAACCCCTAAGAGTGAATTTACCCGATGAAAGATTTGCTTATGATGAAAATCTTTGCTAAGTTCTCTTCAGGATGAAATCCATTATGAAGTATTGTCTTTCTCCACCTCATAGTGCCTTCCTTCTAATAGTGCCATTCTCCTTACTCTAGCTAGCTCTGGTCAGTTTAACCTGCTGGACAATGGCTCTCTCTCCTACCTTATGGAGTATTTCCTTTGTCCTGGTTAATTGTGAGTTCTCCTAAGGGAACTTGCCTTTATCTTTTCTAACTATATGCTCTCCCAACTCTATTTCATATTTACCATTCCTGGGGTCTGCTGTATCCCTTCATTTTGTCTGTAACCTCTTTCCTTAAATAAATCTACCTTTTGTCAAAAAGAATGGCCATTGTGAATTTGTCACATGTTTATTTTGAACTAGGTATTGTTATCCAACCACATCGCTGCCTCAGATGCTTAACTATGGCAATCACTCTAAATCTAAAGACCTTAGCTTAAAAATGCTAAGGTCTCCCACTGCATCTAGGGCCATTTCCAATTGTCCTGATATCTGGCCATTGGACCCAGATGGGTTCTAGAGAAGAAAGTGAGGCAGGTGACCTTGTACAGCCCTCCCTCACTTAAATCCATTTGCATGTCATGGCATCATTTCCCTGTTTTCATGGACCTCTGAGAATGAAGGACAAACAACAACAAAATAAGGATGATAACATCTACCTAAGAGGATTGTTCCTTCAGTAGACCAAATCAGGTAAAATTTGTAAAGAGCTTTGCAAACCTTAAGGTGGTTCTACATAATCTAGCTATTAGTAATTGGGGTAATAATGATAAAATGCTTCAGCATAAAGTAAACTGAGGAAATAGAGGGGAGGGAAGGCAGGCAGGTGGAAGTACATAAATAACTTTTTCCCCCTTTAAGTTGTTTTTAGTAGTTGTTTCTCATTTTTCTCCTTTCTCTTATTGAAGATATTTATGTTTAAATAAAGGTTTTTCTCCTTCACAGCCTAGTTTTTCCATCTGCTTGATTCCTGCAGTGAAGTCTTAACCCCATGTTTGTTTATCTTCTCACAGCTTGTTGCCATGGGAATGATTTTAAGATTGGAAATTCAACATTAACTTCAAAGCACACAGAAATAGATGGAGAAAAGGGGTGGGACAAGGGTTCGCTGGTAGCTCAACACTTATCTCTTTGGTTATCATCAAAAATCACAGTACCAAGAAAAGTTACCATGACAAAAGAATAGATTAATGTTTAAGTAGAAGCCAAATTTCCCCCTCTTTGTAGAAGTTCTTTTATCTGAGGGAGCAGGGGTCTAAAAATTGGCCCCTAAGTAAAGCTTATTCTCAGATACATAAAGAGAAAGAGCGGGGTTTGAAGCAGTAGAATAGATTACTGGGACCAGAGAGGGCTTTGGACATCAGTCAGACCAACTACAGATGAGGCAGCCCCCGGTGCTGGTCACTGTGCTGGCCATATTGCTACTTGGGGGATGGGGTGAGGAACAGAGCCTTCCTTCTCATTATTATCTTTGTCTTTTCTCCTGAACCCATCTTTTCTCCCACTGCAGCTTCCTCATTTCTGCCAAAGTGAAGACATTAGTGTCTTTCCTATCTTGCAAGTATTCAGCCCACAAACCAAGCACAAATTTTCCCTCTCCCTTGTCAGGCCCATCCAATCAGGTCCCAAGTCTTGTTGATTCTTCTACATCTCTCACACACACATGTACATGTCTATGTATGTACATGTGTATATCTAAGTATTTATGTGTGTGTGTGTGTATGGATGGATGGTTGAATAATAATCTGTTCACCTTGCACTCACCCACACTAGTGCCTGGATTTAGGAACTCATCCGCTCTAGTTAGGACTATGGCAATAGCTTTCTAATTGATTTACTTGCCTCAAGTTTCTCCCCTCTACCTACAGCTACAGAATTGATATAAAATATTTTCCCTGTTCAAGGAATTCCAGTTATTCACTCTTGCTTTTTGAATTAAATATATAATACATATCTCTATATCCATGTATCTAAATCAAGAGAGAGAGGCATAGATATGCTTATATTCACAGATTTAGCAAGATTTAAAGTGTTTTTGTAATATATCAGCAGGAATTTACACACTTTGTTTAGACTTCTAAGTGATTTCTCTGTTGCATGCATACATATTGACTGGAGCCAAGTTGTGAAGGCTTTAAATGTTAATCAGATGATAAATACACATATGCATATATGCATATATTACTATATGTGTATCTTTATAGTTTTTTACAAGTAATATAATCTATCTATGTCTATCTATATGCCCATATTTATATATACCTATATTTATCTATCATATCATACACATAAATGTGTATGTATGCATTTGTATATCTATAGTTATTTATCATCCATTAACTTTTAAAGTCTTTTAAAACCTGATTCCAGACTACATGTGTGTACACATATGTACACACACATGCACAATTCATGTATATAGCTCTCTGTTTATGTATATATATGCATATATCTATCTATCTTAATATATTTGATCCAAGAGGCAAGAGTGAGCCACTGGAATTCCTTGAGTAGAGTAACTATGCTTTAGGAATATCCATTTGGTAACTGTGATTTTGATAATAATCAGAGAAATTAACATTGAATGTATAGAGTGAATTGGAATGGGAAGAGACAATGAGACAAGTCAATCAATTATTTAAAACCCTTCACAACCTGGCTTTAATCAATTTTTCCTGACATATTTCACATTATGCCATCTCACGTCCTTTATTCTCCATATAAATAGGGTTCTTCCTCAGTGTGTAGCAGTGCTTTTCACATAGTAGGCTCTTAATAAATGCTTATTTATTGATTTTTATGCAGACAAGTTATTCCACTTTTTGATTTAATAAACATTTTCTACCAGTTTTTATTAATGAACAAAAGAATCAGCTTTGAAATTTTGGGTGCATTAAGATGATTTTTCTTTTTTCTATTTCCTTGATTCCCAGAGCATGCAACAGAGAAATCACTTAGAAGTCTAAACAAAGTGTGTAAATTTCTGCTGATATATTACAAAAACACTTTCAATCTCGCTAAATCTGTGTGTATAAGCATCTAAATAATATTTTACTATTTTCTTATTTAAAAGAAAGACCATCTAACATCTTGAGAAATATGAAAATGTCTGGTTTCTGAGTCCTAGACAAAGAATTATTCTCATTTTTCAGGAAGGAAATTTGGCTACTTCCCAGTAATTGGAGGAAGGAGGCAGGAAGAAGAAGGAAGAAGGAAGTTGCTTCTAGACTTTTAGGCCAAAACCCAGTCAGCCAAATTATTTGAAGTGAGGCAACTTACCCTTATTTTGCCTCATGGTGTTTTGTTTCATTCCCTAACCATTTAAGAAGATGTTTTAAACATATGTAATATTTTCTCTTGATTTGAGCACTGATTACTTGATCCCTAATTAACTTCTTTCTAATGCTATTCTCTTTCAGGTCAAAATGCATACCTTGGAGGAGAGAGATGTTTTGTCAGTATGGGTAGAAAAGCAAGTAGGGAGACCAGCTAAATTAGCTTTTAGCCTCCTGTCTGACTTCACCAAGCGGCCTCAGTGGGATCCTCATTACTTGTAAGAATGAAACATTTTACTGAACTCTGACAATACTTTTTAAATTAACTTATCCTTCACAGCACATATTCAAGCAGAGCTGAAGACATGATTTTATCCCCTAATATATAGTTCACTGTTTAATTAACAAGTATTCAGGCAGAGTTGAGGACATGATTTTATCCCCCAATATATAGTTCATTGTTTAATTAACAAGTATTTAATACTGCCCTACCTTAAGTAGAACTCTGTATCTAAACTTTTGGGTAGATACAAAAAACAACAAAGATGGTTCCCTGCCTTCATGGAGATTATAATCTAATTGCCTTTATTCCATTCCCAAGTTATTTTAGTATCATTCTTATTTGCTTCCCTACTCAAGAGGGTTGTGATTATGCTAAAAAAAAATCATTCTCTCATCCTTCCTCTAAGTCTTGGAAATAGGAGGAAGATGGCAATAGCTGTTTGAGTAAACAGAACCATGACACATATTTCTTCCAGTCCTCACTGACAATTACTCATTAATTAATATTATTTTATTTTATTATTAACACTATTAATTAATATTAATTTTATTATTAACACTAATATTAGTACTTCTGTCATCTCAGGACTAGGTTATCTATTGTTTACTACGTATTATGATCCTAAGGACTCAGAGCATCCCACTGACCCTCCCCACCAATACTCACCAGACTATATAGTTGGTACCCTATGATCTATATCAGCTATGAATACTTCCATATAAAACATACTTTTTCCACACTAGATAATGATGGTTCCAGGGGATAATTTCAACCATTCCTTTTGCACTTTTGGAATATGGAACCAGAAGGCCCCTTTGTCACCTAATTTTTATGATTAAGTAAGGTAACATGAGTGCAAGAAAATAAAAGAAGCAGGATTCAAACCCAGGACCACATCTCAATTTAGTGCCACTCCTTGTCACCATGCTAGCTTCCCAAAAATCTTATTTAAATGTAAATATGGTAGTATCTGTTTACTGTTTGGTTGGCAGGGATATTATGAGTGTTATATTAAATAGTATAATTTATTTCCTAATCTTAATAAGTCAGAGCTCCAATATTTAAAAAAAAATTTAAATTTCCTGTAATTAACACCATGTAATAGACAATTTAATACAATTAAAATGAAACTTCTCTAGGGTTGTGTGTTACATTTGCATGACTGCCAGAATAATACATCATGGTTAATGTCATCATAATGACCCACTCTGGGAAAAGGGAATGCTTTCCATACAACTCCCTGTTGTAGGCATTTATGTAGGAATCTCTCCAAGCTCTCCATCTTGCTCCTAGGAAGAATAATAACAGAAATTCTGCCTCTACTCATCTCCTAATTATTCATAACAAAGCATTCCTCTATTCACTAAATATGCGTTGGGGAAGACTAGTTTAGTCGGAGGACTGAATCCAGGAGTATCTGACAAGGTTAGTCACTTTCTGAGCATCTCAGAACTTATCAGGATGCTCAAAATGATTTATCAAAGGATCTGAAATAAATTCATCATCTTCTGCTTAAAATCCACTTCCTCCCTCTTAGGCCCGTCAAGATCCATTCTAGGTCTAGAATATAATCCTTTTTGTCCTTCTGACTGCCATCTTTTTTATTGGCTGTTACCTACTCTTTATCACATTCCCTTTAGCAGCCTGCTAAAATGTTTTCATACTCCCAAAGCCACTTTTACCTATCAAATTCTCAGCAGATAACTTTGCCTTCCATTTCACTGAGAGTAAGGCTATTGAATAGGAATACTCTTGATTTTTCTCCTCTATATTCCATCCTCCGGTGTCTTCATCCATCTCTCCTGTCTCATTGGAAGAAGTGATCTTCTACCTGTGCCCTTGATCACTTTCCTTTCCATCTCCTTTGAGAACTTTCTCTTAACATCATTGCCTTTCCTGAATATTTATTTTTTTAAATAAAATTTTAATCATGTCTTTTGTTTTGACCGCCTAAATTTTCCCTATGTCTGACTTCTCCCTATCTCAAAGAGCCATATCATGAAAGAAAAAAGTTCTTTTAAAAAGAAAATAAAGGAGGAAACACCCCCCTCCCTGGCAAAACTGATCAACAAATTTAAAAAATCTGACAATATATAGAGTGCTCTACATGCATAGATCCTTTCTCCTTCCCCCTCTAAACAAGGAGTTTGGGGAGGTGTTTTCTTAGATCTTTTCTTTTGAATCATGCTTGTTCTTTTTAATTATATAATATACATTTTTGAAATAAACTTTGTTGATATCTTATGTTTGTCATACCTCTAAACTCATGGACATCTCACCTCTGCAAAGGAAATGATTGAAGATGCATCTCATTTCTTTTCTTTGGCAGCATGTTTGTTCTCTGTAATTTTACAATGTTCACTTTTGATCATTTTGTGATAATTCTTTCCATTTATATTAGTGTGACCATTGTATATTTTATTTCTTGTCTCTGTCTCTGCTTTCTTTACTCTCTAGCAAAGAACATAAAACTTACCAGGTTTTTCTGTATTCATTGATTCCATTACATTCATGGAGCACAATTTTGTGAGTAATCTATACTTTGTGTACTACTTTATTTCCAGATCTTTGCTAACACATGCACACGTGCGCACACACACACACACACACACACACACGTGAAGTGCTACTATAAATATTGTGACATATATGGAACTTTTGTCATTGACCTCCTTGGGGCATACAGGCCTAGAAAGTAGAATCTCTAGGTCAAAGAGTATGACCATATTAGCCACTTTATTTTCTTAATTCCAAATTGCTTTACATAATGATTATACTAATTCCCAGCTTCACAATCAATACATTAATGCTTCTGTCTTTTCTCCATCTCCTCCAAAACTGATTAACCTCCCCTATCCTTGATAATTTTCTCGTTTTTCTGGTGAGACCTTGGGATTATTTTAATTTGAATTTTCCTTATTATTAATTATTATTAATAGTGATTTAGAGCATGTTTCAAGTTTTTAAAGAACTGTTTGTTCATATCATTTTATTATTGTCAATGGGGAAGATGACTTTTGGTTTTATAAGTCTGTTAGATATCCATATATTCTGGATACTAACTCATCTGAGAAATCTGATAGATTTTTTTACATTTGTCTGCTTTGCTTATAATCCTAGTACATTAATTTTATTTGTGCATTTTCAGTGTAATGTAATGTAAATTATCTATTTTATCTTATGTAGTTGCTTCTATCCTCTATTTGATTAAGAATACACTTCCTATCCAAAGTTGCAAAAGATATGTAATCTCCTTCCCTTTTAATTTTTACTGTCTGATCTTTAATATTCAGGTCTTCTACATCTAAATTTCTCCATCTTCACTGGTTATTTCTCCTCTGTCTAGAAAGATGCTCATATGTTCCAGTCCTTAAAAATTTTCTTCTTTTAATGCTTCCAGCAGTTTGAATTATCACTGATCTATTTTTCTTCTTCTCTTAAAAGCCAAACTTTTAAAAAGGATATTACAGTCACTGCCTCCATTACCTCATTACCACCATTAGTCTTCTGGAGCTTGTGATCAATTATCTCATTGCTCACAATTCTTTATTTTTTCCAAGTTATTTTTCCTTACAATGTAGTCATATAAATTGTTCTTCTGCTCACTTCACTCTGCATCATTTTGTACAAGTCTTCCCTTGTTTCTCTGAATCTGTTGCTGCTGTGTTTCTTATGAGGTAATACTATTCTGATTTATCTTCTGATCACTTCTTTGCTCTAAACCTTACATCCTATAAAGTAAAATATAAACTCAGCTCAGGATTCAAAGTTCTCTAACCACAGTTTACCTTGTCAGCCTTATTTCATGATACCTTCCTATAATTATCATTTACTATAGCCAAACTGGACTACTTGCTATACCCTGAATACAACCTGTCCAGTATTTTCTTATCATTTTTTTCACCTGAAATGTCTGCCCTAACATCTCTTTCACCTGTCAGAGTTGTTCAAGGACTAGATTACATGGCTTTTCCCTAATCCATTTTCTTCCCCAGGGGAAAAAAATAGCCCCTTCTTCTGAACTCCCTTTGTATCAGTTTTACTGGAATATCACATCCAGTCTTATATTAGTATACACATCCAATCTTTTCTCTTAGATTGTAAATTCCTTAAAAGCAAGAAATATGTTTTGTTTCCTTTTGCGTATATATAACAGACTTCTTTTGATAGGAAATTAAAGTAAGTTTTGCAAGTAAATATAGCTTATAGTTACATAGTAAATAACTTTGCAAAAAACATTTTAACTGAGTGATATTTCTTACCCATACCTTCTGAGGAGTATATTATGACCATACAGTATTTATTTTCTCTGTTTCATGTACTTACAGGTCTTGTAAGGTCATAGATTGGGTGAGTGATGATGACACAATATATTATATCACCTGTCCAAAAGTGAGTAGCAGTAAACCCATAGATTTGGTTGTCCTTGTATCACGAAGAAAACCTGTCAAAGATAGGTGAGTATATGAAGTTACTAGATTATAAACTCCATGGGAGCAGGGAATGTGTGTTATTCATCTTGGTCTGCCTCAGCACCTAGGACAGCTACTGCACACACAAAAAAAGACACTGAATTCATGTTGAGTTGAATTAATGTCAGCTCAAAAATGCCTGGTAGTTAAAGTTTTTATATTTTAACTCTTCAAAGACCTGTGATTTCTTCAGTGTGGATACTCCCTCTATCAGTGCAGAGCACAATCCCTTTTTGCCTTAATAAACCATCTTCTTAAGTTGTTGTGGCTAAAAAGTACATTGCCATGGAGCCGACATGGTGATGAACCACTTCTCTGAGCACAGGGAGGCTGGTAACACACATAAAATCTGTCTCTCACCCTGTACTTGCAATCTTTGAGCTTGGTAAATGATAACAAATTTGTACTCTCTGGCCATAGTCTTTCAGAACCCAGAGTTACTTCTATGCCATGATGAAAGATCAGAACAGGATTTTATTAAGTTAGGATAGAGACCTATATAGTCCCTTCCTCTCAATCCAAGCCCTTCTAAAAGCTTCTTCAGGTTCAAGTCATGATTTAAGTCAGTATCTATACAAAATCATAGCACATAAGCCCACACTAATATTTCTGATATTATATTAAATGTTCAAAGAAAAAAAAAACGTTAAATAATCCAGAAAAATAAGCAAAAACAAGCATTTATCAGGCACTTATCATGTGCCAAGCACTGCAATTAGTATTTGGAAATATAGATACAAGCCAAAAAAGAAAAAGCAGTTCTTGTCCTCAGGAAGTTTACATTCCAATGAGGAAAGACAACACATATAAAGAAGCTGAAAAGCAAGTTAAAGGGAAATACTCACATGAAGGCATGGTGGCAAGGTTCAGAAATTCAAAAACAGAGTCAGAAGAAGGATAAAGATTAGGTAGCCCAGGCCTTTCCTTATTATGAAGATCTTGGAAAGAATTTCAATGAAAGAAGTAGGCTATTCTCAGGTAGAGGGATCTAACACACAGGACTACCTTAAATGCTCAACACTTTTGAATCCAGCCAAAGCCAGGCTAATGTGTTATTGGGAAATATTTAGCAAAATAAACAAAAGCATAGATAACATTTCAAAACTGTTACCATGCAACAGAAATCTTTATGTATGGATTAATAATACCCAATTCTATTTGAATTGGACACCACTGTTCTGAGGTGAGAAGACTGCATGGATATTCCATGGTGAGGAAGCCTCAGGAACTTAAGGATGGTCCAGGAGGAGACTGCAGCAGAAGTATAGTAGCAAATTTCATAAAGTCAAAAGCAGAACCAGGAGGAAAATTTCTCTCTCCACACACACAAGTGTGTATTCTCCCACCTAGGGAATGCCCATAGAAAGGATGTGTGTGTAAAGAATCCATGTGGAAAGCACATAGGTGCCATATGTAGAATAAGGAAGCATATAGATACGCTATTTTGGATGAGGATTCTTTCTAGTTGGGGCTCATTGCATAGACTCTTTATTGCACTGTTCAAAACTCCTCAGTATATTCAAAATTGATTCCTACTTAGAAATCCATTGAAACCTCCTTAGGAAAACCAACCGACAAACAAACAAGTATGTAACTAGAGCAACTCATGCTCCTGGGGCTGTATGCTGGCTAGAACCCTTCTATAGCTGTGCTTCCCACAAAACCACTGCTGCCTGCTACTGGCTGGTGACTATACCGAGCTGCAGGGATCTTTTTCTTTTGCTGTTTCAAACTAGCATCCCCTTTTCTGCACTGTGCTGCTAGTGGCTGGTTTCTCTTTTGGGAGGCTTTCTGGTGGGTCTCACCTGCTGCGGACTGCTAGTTGTTTGCTGAATTGCAGCTGCTTATGTGGCCTTTTCCCTCAATGAGAAAAATTTCAGATTGTTTAGGTCATAGACTCAGTGTCTAAGTCAGCCCTTGGTGAGTTGTTTCCCAGCCAGCCAAAGAAACCCTCCCCTACTGTTTTTCTTTTAAATGAAAAGACTCTCTTTTGTAGGCAGAATGAAAAAAATTCTGCTTCTTTCAACTCCTAAAAAGCAAATCACCTCAGGAGAGACATCCAAGCACAAGGAAAGGACTGGGTAGGACTGAAGCCTTTTGCTATCTTCCCACCAGAAAGGAAGCCCCCTTGAATTGAAAAAAATTCCAGGAATATTGATTTTTGAATGGTACCCCATGGAATTCTTTCTAGTTGGGGCTCATTGAATAGATCCCTTGTTGCACCATTCAAAATTTCTCAGTATCAATCATCACTAATTCCTCCTTTTTGTAGAAAAGGTGTTACTACTCTATGAAAAGGTTAATCCCTCTGCTCATTCCTTGTTTCTCCAGAAATTTATTCCAGCTGTATACTGTCATGCATCATCAGAAACTCCCTCTCTGCAAATTCATTCCCATCTGCCAAAAAACATTCTCACATCTCCCTATCTTCCCTGGACCCTTCTTTCCCCTACAAATTTTTCTCTTCTCTTTCATGAACAACTTTGTTGAGAGAAGAAAAAAAGCCTACACTAGATGCCTCAGCAGTTCTCAAAATTACTCCAGTAGTTCTCAAAGGTTCATGACAGCTATCTCAGTGTGTCAAAGGAATTGAGTAGTAATTGAATGCCCATGAAATTTCTAGATATTCTGCTAGTATGTCACATTTCTTCAAGGTAAAGAGTATTACTATGCAGAGAGAGAGAAAAAAAAAGAACCTTTTTCCTCCACTTCCTTAATACCTACTTTCTGCTAAATCTTTGCATTCTGTATTCCAATCTCACTGCTCTCTCAAAAATTGCCATATTCCCTGAAACTTTTTATCTAATGTTTTATTGTTTCTTTTTTTGTCCAGTCCTCATCCCATTTAACCTATTTGTAGTATCTGACAAAGTTAATCAATTCATCCTGGATACTCCTTCCTTGACTTCTGAGATAACTTTATATTCTTAATTTTCTCTTCTCTCTCTTAACTGCTCCTTCTCTGTCTCTTTTACTGGAACCATCTCTTGTTGACACCTTAAGATGGGAATTACCCAAGGGACTTTCCTCAATTTTCTTTTCTTTTTTTGCACTCTTTATTGATAATGCATTAGCTCTTATAGTTTCCTTTTATCTCCTCTAACTTATAACCTCCAAATCTATAAAATTGTAGCATTTGTTTCCTGTACTCCAGACTTGCATCTGTAGCTATATCCACAACATTTTCATCTGGTTTTCCACCAGCACTTCACATTTAAAATGTCTATTCTGCTCTTCCTCCTTGGCCCTTTCTGTAATTGGAACCATTGTTTACCCAGTCTCCCATGTTCAAATGTTTTTGTTATCCCTTTCTCCCTGAAATCATCTCAATGCAGGCCTTTATTTCTACAACATCCTGGATAGTGAAATATGACCTTAAAGTAAATATGTGTTTCATATATTTTTTGTAAAAATTTATTTTATTTATTTCATTATTTCCCACTTACACGTTAAAAAAAAAACCAAAAAACTTAATACTCATTTAGAGAATGTTTGTGTTTCAAGTTCTCTCCTTCCATCCTGTCCCTCTCCCTCCTTAAGAAAATAAAATATTTGATTTCAGTTATACATATTACACATATACACACACACACCTTTACATATACATCAGTCTTTATTTGTGTAAAAAGTGTTTTGTAATTGGGTTAATATAGTTTCTAGTTTGTCTTGGCAGGTAGACTCCCAAGTATTTTATATTGTCTTATTTTAAATGGAATTTCTTTTTAAATTTCTTCCCCATGGGTCTTTTTGGTAGTATATATAAATGCTATTAATTTGTGTCCTATTTCTCTGGCTGTTGTAAGACACTCCACTTGAACTAAAGCAATGGATTGTAAAAATTTCTTCTCAGCCCTATTATTCAATTCATATGCCAGATGTCTCCCTTCTCCAGGAGAAAGAAGCTGTCACTATTACTTGCAAATAGTGAGATTATTTGAGATCTATTTGACTTTTTTTTTTAAGCTGTTTAATTTCAGTGCCAAAGAACACAAATCAGGTTCTAAACCTTACAGAATGAACTTTATCATAATCCATACTGGAAGGCATTGCAGAAAATAAAATTTTCTTAGATCTATTACTAGGCAGAGTTGCTTTTTCCTACAGTAACAAGCACAGAAGACAGATGAGTCATTTTCTGTCCTTTCTGTGGGATCTATGAACTCCATATAAAATTCTTTGCCTCATTGTAAGGCAAACTCTTACTAGATAAGAACTATTCAGGTGTCCATGTGATCCATACTTGTTACCTTTTGCCCATATGTATTAGAGTTGTTTTTTTTTGTTTGTTTTTTTTTTTTTTTTTTTGTCTCTATAAATGAGAGCTCCCTCAGATCTATGGCTTTTATAAAAGAGTTTGTGATGGGATTAGAAATTAATCAAAAAGAGACAAAACCACAGTCTTCAGGCATTTAGTAAAAGAAAAAAAAACCTTAAATTTGAAGCTGGAAAACTTGGTCTTATGTTCTGCCTCTGAAGCTTCCTGGGTGACCTTAGGCAAATCACTTAAACTTTTGGAGCTCAGTTTCCTCCGTTGTAAAATGGGGCTGATAATGGAGAGATTAGAGGTAGTGGTGAATGCTGGATAGAACGTTGGGCTCACCCCCACTAGCTGTGTGACCCCAGATATGTCACTTAAGTTTTCTTGTGCCTTAATTTCCTAATCTGCAAAATGAGAGGATAAGTTGTAATGATCGTTAAGGTTCCCTTTATCTCTAAATCTGTGATTCTGTGTCCTCACAAGAGTGTTATGAAATAGTTATTTGTGAACATTAGGTGGGAGATCTTATTCATCTCTTATTAATTGATCTCCAATTCACAAAATAGGAAGCCAGTATAGTGGATAGAGTGGCAGACTTGGATTCAAATCTTTCCTCAGACAATTAATTATTATCTTGTGTGACCTTGGACAAATAACCTAACCTTGATCTGCCTCAGTTCCCTCATCTGTAAAGTGGGAGTAAAAAAAAAAAAACCTACATTATAGGATTGTTATAAGGTTCAAATAAAAATGATATATGTAAAGTTCAAACCTTAAGGGATTATATGAATGTTAGTAATTAAATGGTCTGGTGCCTGTGGAAGGGGAAGGTCTTTATGACCAAAGCAGAACTAGAGATCATTACTGATCACAAAATAGAAAATTTCGATTATACCAAACTGAAAAGTTTTTGTACAAACAAAACTAATGCAGACAAGATTAGAAGGGAAGCAATAAACTGGGAAAATATTTTTACATTCAAAGGTTCTGATAAAGGCCTCATTTCCAAAATATATAGAGAATTAACTCTAATTTATAAAAAATCAAGCCATTCTCCAATTGAAAAATGGTCAAAGGATATGAACAGACAATTCTCAGATGAAGAAATTGAAACTATTTCTAGTCATATGAAAAGATGCTCCAAGTTCATTATTAATCAGAGAAATGCAAATTAAGACAACTCTAAGATACCACTACACACCTGTCAGATTGGCTAAGATGACAGGAAAAAATAATGATGATTGTTGGAGGGGATGCGGGAAAACTGGGACATTGATGCATTGTTGGTGGAGTTGTGAACGAATCCAACCATTTTGGAGAGTAGTTTGGAACTATGCTCAAAAAGTTATCAAACTGTGCATACCCTTTGATCCAGCAGTGTTACTACTGGGATTATATCCCAAAGAGATTATAAAGAAGGGAAAGGGACCTGTATGTGCACGAATGTTTGTGGCAGCCCTTTTTGTAGTGGCTAGAAACTGGAAACTGAATGGATGTCCATCAGTTGGAGAATGGCTGAATAAATTGTGGTATATGAATATTATGGAATATTACTGTTCTGTAAGAAATGACCAACAGGATGATTTCAGAAAGGCCTGGAGAGACTTACACGAACTGATGCTGAGTGAAATGAGCAGGACCAGGAGATCATTATATACTTCAACAACAATACTATATGATGACCAGTTCTGATGGACCAGGCCATCCTCAGCAACGAGATCAACCAAATCATTTCTAATGGAGCAGTAATGAACTGAACTAGCTATGCCCAGAAAAAGAACTCTGGGAGATGACTAAAAACCATTACATTGAATTCCCAATCCCTATATTTATGCACACCTGCATTTTTGATTTCCTTCACAAGCTAATTGTACAATATTTCAGAGTCTGATTCTTTTTGTACAGCAAAATAACGTTTTGGTCATGTATACTTATTGTGTATCTAATTTATATTTTAATATATTTAACATCTACTGGTCATCCTGCCATCTAGGGGAGGGTGGGGGGGGTAAGAGGTGAAAAATTGGAACAAGAGGTTTGGCAATTGTTAATGTTGTAAAGTTACCCATGTATATATCCTGTAAATAAAAGGCTATTAAATAAAAAAAATAAAAAATAAAGCAGATGGAACCCCCCCCAAAAAAATTAAATGGTCTGGTGGCAAGGCAATATGAATAAACAAGAAATGATGGGAGAAAAGCTAAGAAAGCTGAAAACTGAGAATGAAGAGAAGGATCTTCAGGGAGTATCTTACAGGTGATCAAGGCTGATGGTACTGGTGGAAATGACAAATATTGGGCACCAGAAAAATCCTGTTTGAGGGGTGATTTTGTCCATTATGGAAAGGCCATCCAGGGTTTAAAGGATAAAAGGACTGGTGACCATCTGCCCAGGGTTACAATCGCCTGGAAGCCTGATGGAATATAAAACTACTTTTTAACCATTTTCCTTATCAAAATGAGGAGGCCTCTGGTGAGAATGTTATTGAAGGGGGAAGGCAAAAGTACAGATTTAAAGGGAAAGAGATATACTGTGCAAAGAGCTTGACAAAGCAGCAGGAAGTAGATCAAATTTTTTTGGTCAAAGTAGCTGAGACAGATGGGAAGGTACTCTAACCTCTCTCCTATTTTTCATTTAAACAAATGCTAGAAGGGCAACTGGGTGGCACAGTGAATAGAGTGCCAGCAGGACCTGAGTGCAAATCCAATCTCAGACATTTACTAGCTAGGTGACTCTGGACAAGTCATTTAATTCTGACTGCCTCCAAAAACAAACCCCA
The DNA here is from genome assembly GCF_902635505.1 of Sarcophilus harrisii. Taxonomy (NCBI): domain Eukaryota; kingdom Metazoa; phylum Chordata; class Mammalia; order Dasyuromorphia; family Dasyuridae; genus Sarcophilus; species Sarcophilus harrisii. The sequence continues at coordinate 171,993,024 of NC_045426.1, read as the reverse complement.
GAAGTGTGGCCCATGTTTAGGAAAATGCAAGGTTTTTTGACAATTGCGCAGGATACTCTCAATTCTCATTGTCCCCCTGCATCCTTTTCTATATTCCATCTGTCTCCTCCTCTGGTTCACATTTACATGATATACTTGGAGAAGTAGAACAAGCTTAATCCTAAGAGATGGGCAAGGAAGAACAGAGAAATTTAACAAAAATAATCCATGGGCAAAAGTCATAAAAATTAAGCTGAAAATTGCCCATTTGTAGGCAGTGGTATGTAGGTAGAAAGGTGCAAAATATTTACAGTCCTTTTCTAAAATGTTTCTTTCACCTCTATCACTGTTTCATATATTTGAATGTGCCCTCTCCCAAGAAGGCTCCCATGGAGATTGCTGATATAAAAAATCTGGGCCTTGATAAAAGCTACAGGTTGGGGTGAAAAGAACATAAAATTCAGACCCTGACGGTTCAATTCCTAGCTTTGAAGTTTATTGGAAATATGACTGGGAAAACTGCTTGATTTTTTGCCTCAGTTTCTCCCTTTGTAAAACAGGGATGATTACATTAAGCCCCCCTTTGCTATGAGGAAAGTACTTGTAAACCCTCAAGTGGTACATATAGGAAATTTATTTTCAAAATTGTGCTAGTGTCTAAGATGGCCCTGGCCATAATTTGCTTCATAATAATTGTCCTTTGACTCCGACATTGTCTTGTTTTTCTGTGACAACTGAGAACGCTTCTTTTCCTCCTCCAGTAACACTTACGTAGTAGCAGTGAAGTCCGTCACCCTGGCATCAGTCCCACCTTCTCCACAGTACAACAGAAGTGAGATCACGTGTGCGGGATTCCTGATACAGGCTGTTGACAGCAGCTCCTGCACGGTAAGTTTGCTAGAACATCTGCTGCTTTTCATAGAGCAGACGTAGAAAACTCTCCTAATTCAGTCCTGCCATAGGAGAAGGACAATCTTACAAATATATGTGAACTCTGAAAAACCTAAGAACTCTGATCAACTCAGTGAGCAACTACAGCAAGCAATGAAGCTTGCTATCCTTCCTCCTGTGAGGCAATGGACTTAGGAAGCAGACTGGGACATGGGTTTTTTGACATGAGCAGTTCTTGATTTTGTCTTGCTTGACTGTGCATATATTTATAAGAGTTTTGTTTTTGTTTTTGTTTTTTTTAAATTAGGTAGAGGGAGGAGAAAACAGACTTGCTAATTGAAAAAAATTTTTTTTAAGTGATTTCGATGATTTATAGATCTTGATCATATAATTCTGAGATGCATCCCAGAATTGACCTTGACAGGTCAGTTTATGGCCTCATCCCCACCAAAGAGATATAAATCTTAACAAGATGTTCTATGTTAAAGAATTCTCCATTTTATAAAAATTCAGTTAAAACATTCAGATAGATATAGATATATATTTTTCTTTCTTTCTTTTTGCAATAGGTATCATACCTGATCCAAATTTCTTCTAGCACTCTGCCTTATTTTGCTGGAAATATTGGTGGCTGGTCAAGGTCCATTGAAGAAACAGCTGCTTCATGTATCCAGTTCATAGAAGAAACTAATGACACATTTATGAACAAATAATATTTTAAATAGTACAGCTCTCAGTGGTCTGTTTGTGGATTATAGATTTTGTGGATTACTTGAAGCAGTGCTTTTATTCCAAGTCCACTTTTTTCTGACATCTAATAGGCTTGTGGACCCAGGAACTAACTTTTATATTAGCCTAAATAAGATGAAATCATGGAGATGCTGAAGAAAATCATAAAATTCATTCCCAGTACTTCAGGGATCAGTGATTTTGTGGGTGTGGGCCTTTCTTTTACCTGTATCAATCACAACCACCCCCATCTTACCAGATGGTTTGATGAACTGCTGTGGCCAAGCCCCTAGTGAGGAGTCTTTCTAACCTTAGCTGTTCCAGTGTTGGATGACAGATGCACCATCTTTCCATAGGTTCATACTGAAAGACTTTACAGCTTACAAATTAAATTTTGATTTTGTATTTGTATTTGATTTGTATATCTATTTATATTTTTTGTATTTTGATTTGTATATCTATTTATGTGCCTATATACCTAGGGTCACATAAAAGTCTCTTGGGTAAAAAGGGGTTGTGAGGGGGAAAAGTTTAAGAACCTTGATTTAGACTGCAGAAAAATTCTCAAAAATTACAAAGAGTGGCCAAAGCGGGTTATCTGCTGACACAGCCCTCTAAAATCTAGGCTCACTTTAGTATCACATTGAAGCACCAGAGTGGATCTTTAGTGGAGTGTACCTTACAAGGTCAAGTTTAAATGATTATTTATTTGTACACTGTACTAGATCCATCATGCTTCCCTCTGGTGACTTGGATAACTGAGAGTTGACTGTTATGTAGTATTATATATGTTATGTAAATTGATATAGAATCAGAAAAGGTGCTCTTAATTTTTTTTTTTTTTTTAAAGAACTAAACAGTTGTAATAGTGTGACTGGTGAGAAATTTACATCTTTGGAAAACTTAAAATGAAGACTGGTTAGAAACTGAATAGTTGATTAATAGGATGACATTGTTTCATGGGAACAGCAGGTGCCTGTATGTCAGAAGCATCTGACAAGATGTATTACACTTTTAAAGCTTGAAATTAGGAGGACATTAAAACATAATGGAATTCAATCAATTTCAGTAATAGGAACTACTTACTGGTGTCATTTAATATATATTCAAGGTGGCTGATCAATTTAGTATCTATTGCTATATATACATGTAAAGTACCTGCAAAATGTGATATCGAGGGGTAAAAGAACATTAAGTGAACTCTTCTTTCAGAACTATTATATTAGCACTTTGTTCTTTGACATTCATTCTTCTAGTCTAAGTTATCTATGAATTGGATAGGTCCTAAAGGCAAATCAGCCCTTTCTAGGTGAGCCTCTTCTTTGGGAGAATTTTTCCCCCTCACAACCCCTTTTTACCCAAGAGACTTTTATATGACCCTAGGTATATAGGTACATAAATAGGGATACAAATCAAAATTTAATGATAACAAATTATGATCCCCACATTCAGTTATGAGACTCCATATGGGGTCATGAGCCACAGTTTACAAAGGTGAGGTCTAAAGAACCATTTACCTGAGTTTTCTCAAGTTCTTATTAAAGTCAGGACCCTCTCTTTAGTATTCTGCCACTGTTGTCTATCCCTTCAAATTCTCCACTCCCTCACACCTTTCCAATATAAACTTCTAATTTTTTTTTTAAATTTTCTCTCGGTATGTCCAAAACAGGACTTTTATAAATTAAGTCTATGATGATTCAGAGCTATTTTTCTGGATTTATTGAAAAATGGAATAGTGACCATAAAGACTAAAATCATTGTATATGTATTAAATTCAGGAGAAAAACAGAAAATAAGAAATGATTTATATAGAAATATAAACTGAAAGTAACTGAATTTTTTTTTCAAAAATCTCAACAGCTTTTTAGATTGCTTTTTGATAATAGGGAAAAATGTAAGCTTAACAATACAAGGGCAGTTAGACCACAAATTTATATTGCAGTATTTTTTTTAGCCCTCTCATACTGTCAGATGGCCCATACAACTGAGATTTCCAAATACTGTCTGCTTGCCCTTAACAACAATATGGTGTTTGGGTTTGCACCTTCTGAAGCCTTTTTAAGACTGTAAAAGTTTGGTTAGTTGTACAGCGTGAGTCCAGCTTGATATTTCTCAGATGTAAAGATGCTGTCAATTCTAGCCTTTAATGTAGTCCTTAACAACAAAGGATGGCTCCCTCCTTGTGATTTTGAGGCCAAATCAGAATCCTTCCAGCCATTCTGATCCTAAATTCCTCACGTCCCAGACTAGAATTCTTTCTAGTTTTCTTTCTGGCCCCAAATAGTGAAAACTAATTTTTTTTTTAATTCTTTCTAAAAAGCTTTATGTTTATACCTCCAACAGGATCCTTCTTAGAAAGAATCAGGAGGGATTTAGAGTGAGTATCACTTTTTAACATCATTAGGGTTTATTAAACCCGTAACCTAAGCTGCCTAATTTAGGATCTAGTTGAAAATTAGAACAAAGCACCTTTCTTTTAGGATTCTTGGGCTTATAATTATGGTAGTAACTTTAGTCACTCTAGTTTTAAAGAAGCTGAGCAGAGATAAGTGACAGTGACCACTGAAGGAGCCATTTTAAATGTGCTCAAGATGCCTTGTTTCATAGGTCTTAAAGCAGTATTATTAAAATTTAGTAAGTCATAGTAGTGGTATAATTCAACAACAGCTCTAACCTTCACATGTTCTTTTCCTTGGTGCATGCTTAAAATCTCTGCCACTTCCACCCTAAAGCCCATACTCTTGAGCAGACAATACAGCTCAATTGGCAGTTTAGCTGCCCATCGCTGGTCCCCAATGAAACTCAAAAGGGCAGTTGCAAGTCCTGAAGTTATAGGTTATTACTTTTTAGATTTTGGACAGCAGAAGTCCTTTACTTAATGTCCTCTCCAAATTATTAGGGACTTTGCTAATCTAACATTAAAAGCTGTTTGCATGAGGCACGTCATTTTTGGTATTTCTTCTTAGTTCTTAAAGCAACCAAACTTTCTGATCTTCTGGACACCAGATTCCTCTACTCTTGGCCAATGTATGTTTTCTGGGTCTCCTGGATGTTGTTCCCTAATACCTGCCTGTGCCGGAACTGATGGTCTGGTTAGTGCCTTTTGTCTACTACCTCACTTTGCAATGCAAACAAGGATGAAAATTATGATTTCAAAAAATTTGATTCTCAACTATGTGTTATGTCTCCCCAACTATGGCAGATAAGAGAAATGAATATGGTTTATATTTTTTACATGCATTCAATGACTTTTGACCAAAGCAATAAATCATTGTATTCATATATTCCTTGATACCTACAGCCATATTCATATGGTTTTGTTAATGATTCTCATTGTTTCTCCCTGGTCTCATTCAACTGAAACAGTGCTCTCCAAAGATTACTAATGGTCTCTTTAATGGTTAAATCTTGAAGGCCTTTTCTCGGTCCTCTATCCTTCTTGATTACTCTAGAGTTACTGGCATTATTGATCATTCCCCTCTTCTTGGATCCTCTCTAGGTTTTTATAACCCTTTTCTCTTCTGTTCTTTTCACTTATCAATATCCTTCTATAGATCATCATTCAGGAGTCAGAGTCCTTATAAACTTTTAATAAATTTGGAAAACCTTACTGGTATATATTCCTAGAATCATATATACATAAGTATACCTGTGTGTGTGTTTAAAAAAGCATAGCTACAAAGTAAAGTTTTTGAGTAGAAAAAATGATTAATACTATAATAGCTTCTGAAATGTGAAATTGACCATTTGTAGAGTTGAAAGGTAATCACTGAGATAAATAGAACAACAGATTTTGGCAGGAAGTTCAGGGACTACTATGCTAACTAGCACATAGAAGGAACAAGTTTTGAAAGCAGAAACAAAGCTTGTAATTTGCTGATCCCTATTCTCCCCAAATTAAAGTCAACAAAAAAAAAAAGAAAATGTCATCATATTCATCCCTTCCCCATATTATGGGGTTATTGTTATTGTACACAATTTTCTGATTCTGCTCACTTCATTTTGCATCAGTTCAGTCTTTCTAGTTTTTTTTTTTTTTTAACGCTCCTTCTTCTCATTTTTTATAGTATGCTATCATAATCATACACTGTTCAGCCAGTCCTCAATTGATAAGCCAATCACTCAATTTCCAATCTTCTTCCACCACAAAAGGAGTTGCTAAGTCCTCTTACATTAAAAAAAAAAAAATCTATTTGGGATACAGACCTAGTGATGATGTATTGCTGGATCAAGGGGTATGCAGTTTTGTAGTCCTTTGGGCATAGTTCCAAATTGCTCTCTAGAATAGATCAGTTCACCACTTCACTAGTTTTAACATATCCCATCCGACATTTTTAATTTTCCTTTTATAAATTAGCCAAATTGCCAACTGCTTACCAGCAGGAGCTGTTTTTTGCCTCTTTTTGTATCCCTCCAGCTTAGGGCAATGCCTGGCACCTAGTAGCTGCTTAATGTTGATTGCCTGATTCTAAAGAGGGAGACCACATATTTAAGGAAAAGGACCAACAAGTAGCTTTATAGCAGCTGTTGCTCTTGGAAAAAACTTATTCTCCATTTTTTAGATACAGCAATCCTAGACCACTCCTTAAGTGATACATCCTTAAGTGTAAGTATAGGAATAAAAGGAACATAATCCTTACTGTTTTCTACTTGCTTTGCTATCAAACTGGATATAAGTACTGGATTTGGAATCAGAAGAGCATGATTCAACTTTTGCCCTGTCACTTACTAGCTGTGAGACTTCAGGAAACTCATTACGTCTGCCTCCTAATCTATTAAATAAAGATATTACATATCTTCTACCAGGGTATGGAAATGTGAGAATAAAATGAGTATTTTTAAAGTGTCACAAAAACGTGAACTCTGATTTTTTTTCCTTTCCATTTCTTGCCCAGTCCTTGCTCATTCACCTCAGTCTTTCAGGTAACCCCTGTCCATTTTAAGAACTAAAAAGAGAAATGTGTTTATTTTAAGCACTTGAATATTATATTTAAGTAACATACCATCTCAGCATTTGGAATGGCACAGAGGATTTGAGGACACAGGTAATTTTTACTAAAGTAGTGAGGTAGGCTTCCACTCAAGTCCTTTCCTGATATCTCTCAATCCTCTAAGGTTAAGCCAGCAAAGTCCCAGCCTTGGCACATCCAAAAGCCAGAAAGGTTAGTTCTTAGAGGATAGACATTGAGTTCATGTGTCAAGTAACTGATCTATCACCAGTCACCAGTGGAGAACCAGTGGAGAACCAGTGGGGAAATGAACTTTCTTCAGGCTTTAGGAACAGCCTAAGGCAAAGGAGATTATGATCTGTGTCAGCAGAAATAGTGCTTATACTAGCAACAAGTACAACAAAAATCAAATACTTGAGTAGGGTTATTATTAGAACTTGAAGCAAGGACCTGGCTTTAGTCCTTATTCTGCCATGAAGTGGGCAAGTCAATGCAATACATGGGGAGAAAAGGTATTAAAGAACTTCAAAAATGTGAGCTGTTATTAAGTCACACTCTGGGTTTCAGTTTCTTCATTTGGAAAATAAGGAGGTTGAGCTATAATGATGTTTAATTGTCTCATAAACTTATATAGGGGTAGCTAGGTGGCGCAGTGGATAGAGCACCAGCCCTGAAGTCAGGAGGACCTGAGTTCAAATCAGATCTCAGACACTTAATACTTCCTAGCTGTGTGATCCTGGGCAAGCCACTTAACCCCAATTGCCTCAGCAAACCCCCCCCCCCCCAAAAAAAAATAGGCATAAATAGTCTTGTAAACTGTAAGCACCAAAGTTGAGGAGCAATAGCAGTATTATCTAATCACTTGTATTTCCCCTCATGCTGAATAGTGTATGGTATGTACAAGACACTTAATTCTGAATTATTTTCATTCTAAAGCTAAGATTCTGTGACTACCTACCACATTCAAATCAACACATTGAATGAAATTCTTATAGCTCAGGGGTCTTCAAACTACAGCCTGTGGGCCAGATCCGGCAGCTGAGGACGTTTATCCCCCTCATCCCAGGGTTATGAAGTTTCTTTATTTAAAGACCCACAAAACAAAGTTTTTGTTTTTACTATAGTCCGGCCCTCCAACAGTCTGAGGGACTGGCCCCCTATTTAAAAAGTTTGAGGACCCCTGTAATACAGCTGATTTGAATCTTTCACTACAAGTAAAAACCAAATACTAATGCTTTGCCCTTTTCTTCAGGAGGCCTGGGTTAAGCACACTTGGCACTGGAGAGACAGTGAGTCTTTTATCACTCAGCTACAGCTCCTTTCAAGAGATACAAATTACTCAGGCAGGACCTGTCAGAATTCCTTAAAAAAGCCATTTAAAAAAACAAAACAAAGTGATATTCAATATTTGGCATTTGCAAAATAATTTCAATTATTTTACAAACAATGATCAAGATTAACTTAAAATGCAGAGGAAGGGGCTCCAGAAAAGAAAAGATTCTGCTCTGAAAACTGAACAAGAGTATAGGGACAGGAAGGGCCGCTAAACATAGAGTTTCAAGTGACAAGGAATAGTTTGTCCCTTCCATGACAGGTAAAGCAAATTTTGAATGTTCACTTCTCAAAGTGGTTGCTGCTAACTCAGTCCAGCTGCATCAGAGTATACTTTTTTTTTTTTTTTAAGGTATCCAATTCTTTAAGCCCCTAGATAATGAGTTATATTTGCTGTCCTCATGTTTTCATTTCATTCCCAAAAGAAAACAGTGAAGCCTGTTAAAAAAAATACCAACATTGTTCAGTTCCCCAGACATGACAACAGTGAAAAGTATCTCTTTTCTTATTTGGTAAATATTTTGCTAGCAAAGCTGCAGTAACTAATCACAGCTGTTTCCTTTAGTTATAAATGTATCCAATCAGGTAAAAATCTCAAATGAAATACACAATACACCCGAGTCACTCCATTATACAGTACAATAGCAGAGTTATGTCTTGTGAAATGTATGTATTAAGTATGCATATATTCATCAAATAAAACAAAGGATCTAATGTCTCCCTGATTAGTGTTCTAACTCCATTATGGCGCTGCTTCCATCTCACCCTGACTCATCTAAATACATGATCACGCGGCTGAGTTTAAGGCTCCATTTGCTCCATGCAACAAAAACTGTCCATCTGGTCCTTTGCTAGAATTTCTCTCACCAAAACCAAGGACAAGAAGCAAGGGGCACAGGTGCTAGTAGACTTAAGTTTTGTTTAAGTTAATTATAATTCTGTGCCTCTGAGCAAACCAAAGTTGGAATGAGTCCAATATTCCCTTCTTTCCAAAAGATAGGGACCAATTTCCATTTTTGTGAAGGATTCTATTTCCAAAGTCATAGGCAAACAGATGAAGAGAGTCAGGAATGAAGTTTTAAGGCAACAGGTACCACGACAAGCAAAAGGTAAAGTTATTTTTATTAAATATTCAAAAGCAGAATAAATTTTAAGGTTCTAGAAAAATCTGAATTCTTAAATTATCACTGTATTCAAATAAATTGCAAAAAGAGATGTAACTTTTACAAAAATATAAACAGCTCACCTCCATATGAAGAAGGTCTTTTTAACTAAAGTTATTTTTAAGAAAACAAGATTTATATCAATTGGTATCATTCATACTCTGCAAGTGCTGTTTTGTTAAGAGGTAGATTTCCTTCAAAACTTTGTTTTAAGCATCAAATGCTTGTTTTTGACTATTTCATGGTGGTGGCAGTCCTCTTTAGCACTAAAAATTCCATAAAAGGAATTTTGGCAACATTCAGACTATTTTCAAACTATTAACACTATTAGATATCATCTTCCTGCTATCAAAAGTTAACAACCTTGGCTACTAATTTTTTTTGTTTTGGGGGTATGGGAGCTTTCAAAATTTCTTCATGATCTGCACTCATCCCCTCTGTCCAACGACCAACTGTGACCATGTTATCTGTAAAAGAAATTAAAAAAGAGAATTCAAGAAAAAAAAAAAAAAAGAACAATAAAGATAGCTATTGGGAGCTTCACAGACTTAATAAAGTAACTGGCTTTGACAAGAATAATCACAAGTAGGGAAATCTCCATTGCTAAAGGAAAGTGTGCATTTTTGTAATTGATTATATCTCTTGATTTCAAAGTACCACAGGCAATTTCTCTTCCCAATTAGGGAAATGCAGCAACTACTTTGCATTGCATAAATTGATGAGAAGGCTCTTTCTTTCTTTCCCAGAGTTCATCATTAGTGAGTCAATGAATTCCAAGAGTCTGTAAACAGCAAGGCTTATGAAGCCTTAGTTTTAAATGCACAAGATTCCACCTGTGAAATTATACACCATCTGCTTGTCATTCCTGTCATTCTGGAAGTGGTGATCCTCCCAGGAGGGAGAATTCACTTCCACTTCATCATTTTAATCTCATGGCTGAAGATGTAGTAGAGGTTCACTTTCCTCCAGACTCAACTGTGAAGAGGTTTCTGGGTTGGGAAAATTAAATTTTGGGAGTTGGGGGGGAGTGTAAGGGGCTAATAACACACATATTAAGGTAATATTATCATTTAAGATTTTTAAAACCACCAAGTCTTTTGTTTAATATTTGGGTTTCCAGAATCTCTTGAAGATAGGGGACTGGATGGAACCAATAACTATATTTTACCACAGAAAGGATGTGTAGGCTATGATGATACTGACCTGCTTTCATAAACAGCATTAGGAACTTTCTATTCTATATAAACACTCTATGGGAAGTCTCCTGTGCATTTTATAAAAGTTTTGCCACAGCTAGCACTTATTGGTTTTCATGACCAACAATGACCAGTCTCGTAATTAGTAAAACAATCATTGGCCAGGTAATAAATGTTAATATCTTAAGCATTTAAAGAACTTTCTGCACTTAAAACTATTTACCTAAAGCCTCTGCTTCCAGATTTACCCAGAATACCTCAAACTTAGGAAACTTGGGGAATTAGTTTTTACTCTTGCATTCTTTTTCTCTAATTTTTTTTCTTAAGGATCAATTCCTTGCCTTAAGTAATCCCAGGGATTTAAAATCTTAGGTGACTGTGAATAAGTTTAATGAAAAAATTTACCTTTCTTATAGATTCCTGCAAAGTTTCTCAGTAAAGTTCTTTATGATCCATAAGTAAAAGGAACAGCAAACTATTCAGGATTTAATAATTGTTTAATTTATCACTATAATTAGGCAGGGACCTCAACTTGTTCTTTTTTTCATTATATTATCTGAGATCTTTTTTTAAAGGCTTATTTTATTATCTCTACCAAAGGATGACCAAATAAAGACTTGATAACCAGCCATGCCAATCAATCTGTCAATCTTTTAAGCTATGAATAAAGGCAGAGAAAATTACTTGCTAAAATAAAAATTTTATTTCTACAGGAAGAATTTCAATGGTCTTGACTCTCCATTGACATTCATAATCAAGTAGTTTGTAACTTTCAGACCAGTCAGCCTAACTCCATGTAACCAATTAATGTCAAAATTAGTATTAGGAAAAAACTGAAAACTATGAGAAATTACTTGTGGCCATCAGCAAGGCTGGCATATATGGCAAAAGATGGTTCATTTGTAATCTGAGTCAGTGGAAACAGCTATAAACTGGCAGAGATCTTATAATGCCTTCTGAATTATATATATTTTTAAAGTTAAATATTAATCAGAGAACCCTTTGCTCTGACTGTGTGTGTGTGTGTGTGTGTGTGTGAGTGTGCTCCCTATAGTCCTAAGTTTTTATTCCTCAATAGACTTTTGCTAAACACCTCAATTACTGAAAAAACTATGAGTCAAGGGGAAACATGTTTGTAACATAAAACTTTATACTTTCCTTCATATTTCAAGGTAAAGTTTTTTTCAGAAAAAGCTCAATTCAATTCTGTTTACTTAGTTACAATCCCTCTGCCCCAATTTAGGTACTAGAAAAGAGCTAATTAATTGGTTAATTCAATAGGCACTAATACACACATACAACAATAACAACTATGGTAATAGAAGATTCAAGAGTTTAGATTTATTGGTAAGGGAGTAAAACATGCTTGTGGGAAATTATGGTGTCCTTTAAATTCTAATTTTCTCTAGAATGGCAGCTAACAATAACACAGAACATCAAAGAAAACAAGGAATTTGAAATAAGATCTCACCTGAATTCTGATTTTCAGGACAATCTTTCTTAAAATGTTCCACAGAACCACAAAGTCTACAACCACCACCTGTTGAAGGTAAAAAAAAAGTTCAAACCACCTTACCTCTACTAAGTATTAATAGAGTATATTAACTATACAAAGTATTGTCAAAATCTGTCTTATACTCACAGAAAATAGGTTCCCTGATCTATCTCACAAGTTGATTGTATCACAAGAAATATATTTAAGTTGTATGCTTACATATGTGTATATATTCACAGTATGTATATGCACACACATTTAATGTGTACATTACAAATATACACAAATAAATAAAATGACTGCTTTGTGTTTATACTGATTATTTCAACCCCCCCCCCAATCCCTTCTCCCACATACCCTAAACATTTCCAAATGAGAAAGAAAAACAATTTAGCAAAAATAGCCTTAACTTTTGACTGTCTCTAACAATGACTATAATGTTCTGTTCTGGTAGTCCCCTATTCTCTGCCCTGACTGGGGAGTTATGTTTCATTATTTGTTTTCTGGGATCTTCTGTGAAGCCTTTAGAAATCTGGATTTTTATAGGAAGGGATGAAGAGCCCTATATTTATCAAGAACCAATCTCTCTTTTGATTAGAAATTGTGGAAGAAGAGATAAAAGTCAAGGAATACTCAATTCTTGGTTTGTAGAATGACCAAGTAGAACTCAATAAAGGGAGGGATATGTTATTTTATGGATGAATAACCATGAGAGTAAATAAAGCATTAATCATCTCAATTGTTGAAAGATGTGGTGAGGTGATATAATCATGAGTAATTAAAAGTATGAATGAGTCAATTCCAAAACCATTTAGATAAAATATAGTAACATTTACAAAAACCACTGATATACACTGATAAATCAAATTCTTGCAATGTTAAAAAGTGACTGTGTTTAACTCATTTTTCACAAGATACTTTATTTCTGCTTGTTAAACCAAACATTTGTGTCAACTTTCTAAAAAGGAAAACTTCTACTTTTAAGGGGTGAATGATTTGTATACATCAAAGCATAAGAATACACTTATGGAGGGAAAAACTTATATTACCTGACAAATGCAGTTTGCCTTGGAAACTTATTCACTGAATAAGTAAAAAAATCTACACGATACTGTCACAAATTATGTCAGAATATACCAAAAAAGGTCCATATACGTGCTCTGGTTGCTTTGTATAGAATTTATTAAAATATGTAGCAAAGTTACCATTTTCTGCTGTGTGTGTATGTGTGTATTACAGAAAAGAATTGATTTTCCAAGGGTTTGTAAACTACTAAAATGTTCTATTCAAAAGGAAAGTTATATTCTAACTTTTTATCAACATTTGTCCTATTTCATGTCCAAAAATAGTTCTCACCTTCAGCATAAAGTCCTTTAGGATTATCAGGACAAGATCTAGATAGATGTCCCATCTCTCCACAAATGAAACATTTTGCAAAAGGAAATTCTCCTGTAAAGGTAAATATTTTTTGACTTATTCATATTCATAAATGTACAATACTGATAATCTAGCATTACTTAAAGGCATTCTTCATGGAAACAAAATTATTTCAGTAGCGTTTGGTTTATTTAAAACATTCAGAACAAAATTATTAAATAACTCATGCTCAAAAATAATTATATTGAAACTTTTTAAGAAAAATTATCAAGGGTTTATTTTTCTATTCCTCTCACCTCCCCATCCTGAATGGAAAAAAAAAAAAAAAGAAAAAAAGGGAAAAGAATAGTTATAACAAGTAAACATAGTTAAGGAGAAATTCCTATATTGGCCAGATCCAAAAATGCGTGACTTATTTAGCATATTATTCTGATTTTTCCTGAATAATTACTTTGGGAAAGTGGGGAAATGGGTATGCTCTCTATCACCTAGACTGGAAATTCAGGAATTATTCAAGAGCCTGATGCCACTATTAATCAGCATAGGAACACTGACCTGCTCTTGTTTGCTTCTCCCCACACAGCCTTGCACACCCTTGTCCTGGGAGTTCATCATATTGGTACAGGACTTGCATGAAGGATTTGGTGTGAACACCTGACATTCAGAAATTCTTAAGCTCAAATGATCCACCAGTGTTAGCCTCCCTGAGAACAGGGACTACAAGTATGCACCACCATGCCGAGTAAATAATAATTATATTTTCAAAGTACAAGGCAAGAATTAAATCTTGGTCATCAAAAAAACCAATATGAAAACAATTTCACTTCCTACCACCCACTCACTTTGTAAGACACTCTTTATTTCTCTTGGGCTAAAAATATAATTCTCACTCATAAATCCAATCCTACTGCAGATCAGCATGAAGATTTGATTTCTCTATCTGCTTTTACTTCATTTCTAATCTGGGCTCCCCAAGTAGCATACTGGTTGCTTTCCTACGAAAGGTTCATCATATTGGTCCGGACTTACTATGGCTAGTTGATCAATTTTAAATCTCATTGCAGCTCAGAATGCTGGAACTCAAACAATCCATTAGCCTCAGCCTCCCCTGGTAGCAGTAATTAGCCATGTATCATCACCTTGCCTGGTACCTGTTTCTTTTTTCTATGTGGGGGAAAAAAAATGAAAAGACATACCCATAGCTGGGTCTACTTTGGCTTTGCATTTGGTTATTTCATGTTCAGTGGACCCACATCGGTAACAGATTCCAGTGCCTATATCTTGACTCTCAAGGACGGCAGGACAATCTGCAATACCATGGCCTGGCTTTCTGCAATGATAACAAACCTGGGAAGGTGAAGACATGTTAAATTCTTCAATTGTTAAAATCAAAATCAATATTACCTGAAGGAACACAAATGTACTTTAAGAAATGAGCAAATTCTGCTACTGATGAGGAAAATACTTTCAGAGAAATCTGAAAAGATTTAAATGAAGTGATGCAAAGTGAAAGAGCCTTAGACACAGTAACAGCAATACTGTACAATGATCAGCTATGAACTTAGCTATTCTTAGCAATATAAGAATCCAAGACAATTTTGAAGGACTGATGTTGAAAAATACTATCCACCATCAGAGAAAGAACCGATGGGAGTCTGAATGCAGATCGAAGCATACCTTTTCTTTATTTTTTCTTGATATTTTTGTCTATGTTCTTTTACAACATGACACAGGAAATAATTTTGCAGTGGGTGCATAGTGTAACTTAAATGATTTACATTTGCAATGGGGGGATAGAATATGGAACTCAAATTAAAAAAAAACCATTAAATATTGTTTTTACATGTTATTGCATGTAATAGAATATTAAACTTATTTTAAAAAGAAATGATGAACAGTCTGGTTTTAGAAGAATATGGAAAGATATATAATAACAACAATATTGTTCAAATAATTATTGTGAATAATGAAATTATTTTTGAGAAATCAAATATAAAGTATAATCACATATAAAAGGCCTTATGGAAGAAAATGCTATCTATTTCCAAAGAACTAATAAATGGAAGCATATACTGTATAGTTCCATATATATATCTATAACAAAAATTGGCCTTCTTTAATGTGAGATTGGGAAGAAATGAAGGGGACAACTTGGAACTTAAAATGTAACAAAAAAGTTAAAAACAAAAAAACTCCCCAAAACTAACACTGCCAAATGGCGCATTCTGTGCTGTCATTGATACTTTAAAAATTTGTCCATTCTCATTTCTAATTTACTATCTAACTCCTTTTTCATAAATAATTTGATAAAATAAGCAACACAGTGTACTGGAACACTACTTGACTTGTTCTTAGAACACAGGGTTTGAAGACTGATGCCATCACTTGCCAGTGACATAATCTCAGATAACTCATTCACCCTCTTAAAGACTCAGTTTCCTCATCTATAGATAATACTACTGAATAATAATATTTGTACAATCTACTTCACTACAATGCTACAAGAATAACATCAAATGATATTAAGTAAAGATTTGCAAAGCTTTCTAAAGCTACTATTATAGATTGAAATATGCTATAATGCTCCTTTAAAAAAGGTTCTTAAAATTTTAGTCGTCAAAGTGTCCTGTGCAGGATACAAAAGGTCCTGCAAAAAGTGGTAGTCAGTAAAACCAAGAGATTATACAGTAATAGACATGGTGTTAAGAAATCTGAATTCATTGTAGAACGTATATATCTGCTTTAAAAATCTGCATTCACAACATTTGCAACTTTCATCTAACTAGGATGGATTTGATTTAAATCAAATCAAACTGAATTATGATTCAAATTACTAGTCAAGAAGACTTAATTTAATCATGTTTTTCCTTAAAGTATATTATGATAGTATGATGTAACCTTAATATATGCTCATCACAACTCAGAAAGAGATGCAGCTTTTCATTTTTAGAAAATGTAATACATTTTTAAATAGTGTTTTATTTTTATATTTCATAAAATTAATCTTATAATTCAGAAAATGGAATGACTTTCTTGGAAAGTAAATACTCTCCAATGCAACATAGAAAGGAAATTTTTTACCCTCATACTCACAAGAACAAAAACAACAACTGGGTTTATTTAAAGCAGCAAGGAACATTTAGTCCAACTCCCTCATTTTACAGAAGAAGTAAATTAAGACCCAGAAAGATTAACTGATTTGCCCAAAATTACACAGGTAAATATATAGTAGAGCTGGACATTAAATTCAAATCCCATGGCTAAGTTCAGTACTTTCTTCACTGAACCCTGCTATCTCCATTATCACTCAGTCCTCAACAACAAACAAAATCACAAAGTCAGCATATGAATTTGAAATTATTTTAGACATAAATATGAAATGTAGAATTTTAAAAATCAAAGCAAAATAAAGGCCAAATGATACAGTGGACATAAAAGTCAATCTTGGGATCAAGAAGACCTTGATCATCAAGAATCAATCAAAATTTCTCCATTAGATTTTTGTCCTTTTAAAAAATTCTTCAATGCTTAGCACTGTGCCTGACACATGGCAGATGTCTAATATATGTTTATTGATTGAGTAACTGTGTTTAAGTCCTCACTCTGACACATGCTGACTGTGTAACCCTAATCAAGCTCCTTAACCTTTTAGTGTCCCAAAAGCCAAGTCCACCACAGTCATCACAGCTGAAAAGATTGTAACTAAAATTATAATAATGGACTCTCAAATACTTAATTCACTACAAGCTGGCCATATTAATGAAATCAGGGGTCTAATCCAAAATAAAAATTTAATGAAATGCAAAAAAGGAACATAAAAAATTGCCCTGAATTATGTAGCTAACTCAATGTTCACTTTCTTCTTCCTGTTTATTCAAACTGGAAAAAATGAGTTTTCTTACTTTTTAGTTCCCCAATGACTTCTCAATTTAGAATGAATTAGTTCACTGTGGAAAAAAGTCCTTTGTACAACTGCAAAAGAAGTGGCTACTGCTTAAAGCTAGATTGTCATTTCAATATATTCTGATTCTTGATGAATATAGGTGTTTAGATGATATGACCTTTAAAACTTCATCAGCAAACATGAATTTCTTGAATGGCTTCATTCTCAGCATTAAAATTGATCTTAACTTAATGTTAGAAAAGAATCCTTCTATAGCAAGGGTCAACATACTACCACCCATAGGCCAAATCACGCTGAGTGCCTGTTTTTGTACAATTTGAACTAAGAATGAATTTTACATTTTTTAAAATACTGTGAAATCTTATTTAAAATGTAAAAACCTGTGTCAAACAAATACAGGCAGCTGGTAGGATTCAGCCTACAGGCTGCAGTTTACAGACCTATGTTCTATAGCATAGATATACTGATCCTGTTAGAAATATTAAGAATGCTATTAATATGCACAGATGACAAGAGTAGTTGCACTATTTATAAAAGGTTATATAAACATGCTGTTATAAATTTAATGTAATGTTAAGTTCTAATGCTTATGTTATGATATACTCAAAACTATTTTGAAACTATACATCCCTTTTTATAGAAACATTTTAAAAGGCAATATGTATTAGATTTTTAAAATTTGTTTTAAAAATAACGTGTTTTATTTACACTCATTATAAAAGAGGGCAGTTAGGTGGCATGGGGTTAGAGTGCTGGCCTAGAGTCAGGAAGACTCACCTTTCTAAATTTAAATCTCAGTAACTAGTTGTGGGACCTTGGGCAAGTCACTTAACTCTATTTGCTTCAGTCTCCTCAACTGTAAAATGAGCTGAAAAAAGAAATGGCAAATTACTCCAGAATATTTAAAAAGAAAACCCCAAATGGGGTCATGAAAAGTCAGATGAAACTGAAATGACTGGACAACAAGTTATAATAGAAATGCTTATAATCCTCAACTCAAATATGCTTATTTGGGAAATAGTTTCTTAGATGTCTTCTCTAAATACATAACAGAAGAAACTTCCTAACATCATGGAACCCTAAAATTTTAGTAGTGACTGAATGATCACATAAGACCCACTCTCTTAATTTTAGTTGAAGAAACCAGAGCTCAGAAAGCTGAAGAGATCCTCCCCCCAATTTTAATAGCTTTTTATTTGACCAAATACATGCAAAGATAGTTTTCAACATTCACCTTTGCAAAACCTTGTGTTCCATGTTGTTCTCCCTCTCTCTCTCTGTCCAACCCTCCCATAGATAACAAGCAATCCAATATAGGTTAGACATGTGCAGTTCTTCTAAACATATTTCCATAGTCATCATGCTGCACAAGAAAAAATCAGATCAAAACTTTAAAAGAAAAATAATTTTTTCCTTTAAAAAGGAAAAAAAAAGAGTAAAGAAATAACAACAACAACAGAAGATGAAAATACTATGCTTTGATCCACATTCAGGTTCCATAGTTCTTTTTTTCCATGCAGATGGCTCTTTCCATCACAAGTCTATTGGACTTACCTTGAATTACCTCATTGTTGAAAAAAGCAAAGTCTACCATAATTGATTATCACAGTTGAAGAGATTTTAACCAACATTACAATAATGGACTCTCAAACTCTTAATTACCCTAACTAATATGCTAATTCAAGATGCCTGGATATAACCTTTAGAAAACAGAACAATAGCATATTTAATAAATGGCATAAATCTAGTCTTAATATGAGGTATTTTGGAAGCTTGCTGCAATCCAAGCCTATGTGGTAAGTACTTAAAAAACAAGAAACCAGAAAAAATATCATTTGTACATTTTATGTATGATGTATCAGATATGCTCAAGTTCTCTAAAAATCAATAGGTCACCACTAGCAACATTCCTGATTATAGCATTATAGATCTGGATCTATAATGTAGATCCAGAGAAAGAACTGATGGGTAGTCTGAATGCGGATTGAAGCTTTTATTGTGCTTTTATTTTTTCCAAGAGTGTTTTTTGGAGGGGTGAGGAGGCGTCTTATGTTGGGTTTTTTTACATACTTACTATCTCAAGGTAGGGGAGGGAAGGAAATTTTGGATGTCAAAATTTCAAAAATAAATGTTATGTTGAAAATTGTCTTTACATGTAGTTGGGGAAAATCATATTAAAAAAAAAACCACAACATAATGCAGAATACAGCTTTCAAATGAATATATAGTGAAGACAATAGACATCTATAGAGTTGTAATGCCAACCTTGCAACTAACTAGTATGACATCTTTATGGTGCCTTAGTTTTCTCATTTGTATAACAGGATTTTAAAGCACTTAACTGTTACCACAATAAAAAGTTTAGGAATTATGCCTGCATGATATGTCAAACTTATTAGGTGTCATACTCTTACATATAAGGTGATATATGACACTTTGCTGTAATAAAGATCTAAAGTATTAGTACTGTTTAAAGAAGCCATGATGAAAAAGAAATATTATTTTGCTTGAAAGCAGTTTGACAAAACATAAGAAAAGGGAAATGCAGAGTATGCTCCACAAGACTAAGCTGCAACCTGGTACATGTTTCAAGTGAAAAGAGAAACAGTCTTCTTCAACATCACAATTTGAAAAGGAATACAACATTTCCAAGTAATTCAGAAACTATTCTTTACAAACATTTGTTATCTTAAGTTGTACAAGTATTCTATAAGTTGCATTTTGAACTCTAGAGAAATAGAAGTATATAAATCTAATATATAGTAACATTAGATAAAGTGCTAGCAAACATATGATATTCTAGGGAAGAAACAAGAATTATAGCAGATGAGAATAGACTGATCTAGATCAGTGAAGGGAGTATTCAAACCAATGAGATAGTGGATCCACAAAAATGTTGAAATATATAAAAATATGAATGTTATGATAATATAAGAACAAATTATAGCTAGTAAGAACTAACAGAAAGCAAACACAAATGATCCTACCTGTGAGTTTCTCTTTATTTTTTGTCTTTTCAACCTCCTTCCTTCTCGGCGACTATCTTTTTTGAGAGCTGTTGCTATTTCTTCTCTTATTTCCAGGCTATCTGCTGCTGTCATCTTTCCATTCTGTCTTAGATATTCCATGAACCCATTTACATCTTGATTGGTGTAAGATGCTTTCTTTTTGTTTTTTGATTGAGGTACATCATTCTTAAGGGAGAGACCACTGGAATGAAAGTGTTTATTGTTTTGCTCATTTTGGGTTGCTCTCTCTGTAGAGCCCTTCTTCATATCTTCCCATGATGTTGCCTTCAAAGCCTTCTTACTATGTGTTGTATTGGTTCGTGCCCACCTGGTCATGGCTTCAATCAAGTTACCTTATCAATTGAAAAAAAAAATATGGCTGATCAAAGTTCATGTTTAAAAAATGATCTAAAGACAATATACAGTTTCATTATGTATAGTTTCCTACTCTTAATATTTTTAGTAACATATTAAAAGCCATAATTACTAAAAAAAAATTTACTTATAATTAATTTAGATAAAAACATGTATTGTCATGCATAGGTACAAATTTGCAATACTAATTTACCCTCCGCAAAAAAGGTGACACATGTCATACCAATATAAGGAACAAGTCTATTTAATTACAAGCTCAGAGACAAGATCCCACATTGTTTCAATAAAGAAAAGCCATAACAGTAATCAGTAAGTCATCCTTTAATAGCTCTTTGTCTTATTGTCTCAAAATTACATATCTTTCTTCCATTTTCTTGTTGTCTGCTGTAATTTGATATTTGGGGGAATTTGTAGGGCAGACTTGACTATGTACAGAGATCTTGTCCTTTAATCTCAAGTTCATTACTGCAAATCTCCCCTGTGGATTTACAAATCTGAATAAATAAAACCTTTCTTAAATCATCTGTTCTCTGCTGACAAATCACTCTTCCCTGTTGACCCAAGAATTTGCTTATTCAAGATCAAAAGCTTACAAGTTAATCAACAATTCATACAATCTTAGGGATATGAATCCCTACATCCCTATAAGATTTATGATTTATATGTATATAAATACATACATAATTGTATATGCACACACATACATGTATGTATGTAATAAACACATCCATCTACATATATTTCTGCATGGAAAACTCATCTAAGACAAAGAAAGCCTTCCTCTTCTAAAAGCAATTATGATATTGACATATAACATCAGAAGAAACAAGCAATTCACATATCACACAGGCTTTGGTATTTGTGGTTTTGTGTAAGATAGAGCCAAAGGAAACAACCAAAACAAAGCTTTATGCATTAAGTAAGTTTTCAGAAAGTCTGCAGCAAGAGGTTATTTAGCCACCTCCAGTGACATTTTTCCTTGGCAACAGGACCAATTTTCTGTCTAAAGGCCCTTTCTCAGGTCACCAAAGGGCTATTAGCAGTTCCAGGTCCGATATTTCCTTTCCAGGACTAGGATAAGTCAAATCACATTGAAGCAGGGTCTGAATCACGAGGCTCTGGTATAGAGAGCAGCTTTAAAACAAATATCCTCAAGATGAGACACTGGGTGCCCCGCAATCCCCAACTCCCCATTTTACAGAGAGGGAAAATGGGGGAGGGGAGGGTTAGATGAACATTGGGCCAATGGAAGGACGAGTTCACGGGGCCTGCGGGTTGTTGTGATTCCGTGGGTTCAAATCCCACCTCTGTCACTTAATTGTAGGGATAGGAGGCTTTCACGGCCCTAAATCTATGGACCCCCCAAACGCAGCGTGATGCAGTGGGCGGAACCGCACGGCGGGTCCTAGGCCTCGGAGGCAGGAGCAAAGCGGGGGCAGCGCTCGAGTCCGAAGGAGGTATTTGGACAACGCCTAACATCTAACGCAAGGAGAAAAGTGAGGAGAGGGCTCTGTCCTCCCGCCCACGCTCCCTGGGACGGGTGAACCCCACCCTCCCTCCACCCAATCAGCCACCACCCGGTCCTCCGCGGGATTGGTCCCAGAGCCTCGCTAGTCGCCCCAGGGGGGCGGAGCCCAAGGGCCTCAGGCCCGCCCCGCAGGGGCCTATGGGAAACAGGAGGCCACGAGGCTGAAGGGGGACAGTGGTGGGGGGCTACAGACCCTCGAGTTCCCTCGGCTTCCTCCCCGCCCCTCCGGGACGCGCGCGGACCCTCCTCACCTGCAACTACACGTACGCGCCTCCTCCGCAGCGAGGTCCCGGGACCCCAGCTAGTGAGCAAGAAAAAGTGACGCCGGAGAACGCGCACTAGACACCCGGAAGAGGAAATCCAAACTCCAAACAGCCCCTCACGGTCACTTCCGGTGGTTACTGCCCCCTAGAGTTACCTCGCGCCACGCTTAGAGCCTGGCGCCATGGTGGGGGGCGGAGCTTTAGATTGGAACTCCGCCCCGCGCATGCGGCTTCCCCCCTCCCCATCTCACCCCGCCCAAGTACGTGACCACGTGTACAAATACCAGACCAGCTGGAGGACCGGGTGCTCTCCAGATCCCTGGTGCTGAGCTATATATAGTCTGATACACAAAAAGCGCCTAATAAATGCCCTTGATTACCTGGTGCTGAGCTGTAGTCTGATATACAAAAAGCGCCTAATAAATGCCCCTTGATTCCCTGGTGCTGAGCTGTAGTCTGATATACAAAAAGCGCATAATAAATGCACCTTGATTCCCTGGTGCTGACCTGTAGTCTGATACACAAAAAGTGCATAATAAATGCCCATTGATTGATAATCAGCAATGCTCGTTGAAAATAAGCTTGTCTGGAGTAATTTTGTTTGTTTGTTTGTTAAAGAAGGTTGGTCTGTGGTCCTCATATTTTTTTTTCTAAATATATAAGGTTAAAAACAGTGCTCAAATATTGGAAAGGAAACAAATGATTCATTCCTTAAAGTCGGGGGCGGGGGGAACGAAACTCGGAAACTTAAATAAAAATTTTTGATAATCATTTCAGTTCCACTGTTATCTTTTTATAATAGTTTAGCCTTTCTAAATTACCATTACCTTTGTAAATTTAATTTACCTTTTAAAATATCTGTCTTAAGCATTTAAAGACATCTGTTGAAGACTTCCCGAAAGCTAAAAGTGCTTTTCCGGAGGCTGTCCTGAGCCTTGTGGGGTGTTTTCCCTGGTTTAGCGTCTGGAAAAAGGCACCTAGCCAGTGGCCCTGCTTCTACTCCCTCTTTAGTAGCCTTCCAGTTTATACCTCCAGACTCTATCCCATGCTTCAGCCTGGAGTTTAGCCTCTAGAAATAACGTCCATCAACTAATATTTATTAACGTAATGCAGGCACTGGGGATGTGGATACAAGGAAGGGAAAAAGGAAGAGGGAAGAAGGGAAAGAAAGAAAAGAAAGAAGGAAAGAAAGTGGGAGAAAGGAATGGGG
This sequence comes from Sarcophilus harrisii, assembly GCF_902635505.1. Lineage (NCBI taxonomy): Eukaryota > Metazoa > Chordata > Mammalia > Dasyuromorphia > Dasyuridae > Sarcophilus > Sarcophilus harrisii. The sequence continues at coordinate 171,969,625 of NC_045426.1, read as the reverse complement.
GAAAGGAGGGGGAAGGAAGGAAAGAGAAAAAGAAAAGGATTAAAAGTGCTTAATGCAAAGCATCTTACTAAACTCTGGGAATACAAAGAGAAAAGTAAGATGGACTCTGCCCTCAAGAAACTCATATTCTATTGGGGAAGACAATGCAGGGAAGATTTCAGCTGCATCAGTTGAAAAGTCCTAGAGTCCTTTAATGCTTTAATGTCATTTACACTGATAAAATCATATTGCTCTCTGATATAGAACTATTTGAAAGTGCCAAGAACTTCAGTGGTAAGTGGGTCTTCCATAACTGTGGCTTTTCCATAACTGTGGCTTGAACATCTGCAGGAGCAGTTGCCAAGCTGCATCTCTATTACCTAGGATGATAGCTGAGGACACTGGGAAGGAAGCAATACTATTTCAAGGACTCAAGTTCAGGGTGCTGGGCTGTCTCTAATAGCCTGATAGGAAATTGTGGTCAAGATGGTGGTGCTGCTTGACTTGCCCAGAACATGCTGCCTTATGGCTTTAAATAGGCATGCTTGTCTGTTCTGTGCATGGTAGTTGGTTGATACTTGGTAAGGATGGCTGATCCTCTTCTCCATGGCAGCTTTTTCCCTGAATTAGTGGTGTCAAACTCAGAGCCACTAACCTGTATATAAACATCCCTTGTGGCTCAATATTGACTTAGAAAATCATATATTAATATTATTTGTGCTGAGCAAAACAAGTAGAACGAGGAATATACTGTATACAATAATAGCAAAATTGTGCAATGATCAACTATGAAAGACCTGGTTCTTCTTAGCAGTTCAATGATCCAAGGCAATCTCAATAAGCTTTGGATAGAAAATGCCATCTGCATCCAGCAAGAGAACGATAGAGATTGAATGTAAATTGACACATGTTCACTTCTTTTTTCTGTTTTGCTTTTCTCTCTTGTAGTTTTTCCCTTTTGTTCTGACATTTCTCTTCTCGCATTATTCATAAAGAAATGTGTATTTAAAAAGTGAATATACATGTATAACCAGAAAAAAAATAAGAGAAAAATTATCTGTATTTTGTATATTGTTATTCAGTAATTTCAGTCATGTCTAATTCTCGTTGTGACTCCATTTGGGCTTATCTTGACAATGACAGTGGAGCAGTCTGCCCTTTCCTTCTCTAGCTCATTTTACCGACAAGGAAACTGAGGCAAACAGAGTTAAATTATTGCCCAGGGTCATATAGCTAGTTAATGTCTGAGGCTGGATTTGAATTCTGGTTTTCCTGACTCTAGATCCTGGGCTTGATCCACTGCACCACCTAGTGGCCATAGTAGTATTGTATTTTTATATTTTTGTTAAATATTTCCCAATTTTATATATATATATATATATATATTTTTTTTTTTTTTTGCAGAAAAAAGTATTTACTAAAAGTTGAAAATCCATCAATGATTAAAAATCCCTAAACAGTAGTAGGGTTGTCTTCTAACATGACAAAAAGCCTTTACTTGAAACTCAGAACAAACATTATTCCCAATAGGGGAACCTTCCCAATTACATTTTAATATGATTGGGCCTGCATTAGGGGTGTTACAGTCTTGTGGCTGCAACCACAGCTCTGAAAGCTGGAATCCTGAAAAAGGACTAGTAGTTTGAGAGGGTTTCCTTTCCCCAAGGAGCTTATAAAATAATGAGGGGAAACAACACACAAAAGGAAGGTGGAAAGAATAGAGAGAAGAGAAGGGACTCAAATTCCTTCCAGTTCAAACCAAGTAGGTGGGTGGAGAGTTGACTTCTTTTAAAACTCAGCTTCAACACCACCTTTTTTTGCAGGTCTTTCCTGGTTGCCCCACTATTAGAACTCTCCCTTCTAAGGGTATCTTTTTTATGAATCTTGTGTATACTTATTTTTTTTACACATTGTAAACTTCTTTTGGGCAGGAACTCCTCTTTCTTTTTATGTAATCCAAACATAGTTCCTGGAACATAATAAATACTTATTGAGTACTTAGTGAATACTTGTTGACTAACTCTCTGTGAATCAGATGAGTTGGTAAGTATTTATCATCCTGTTCTCTGAGATAAAAAGTTCAACACACTTTTGTTTAATCTGCATTATTAATATTTTCTCTACCAGTTTCTTAAGTATAGGAATCAACAAAATGATAATTCAAGCTGTGATTTATAATGTTTGCTGATTTCTGAGATACAAATTTTCACACTGAAAATTTAACAGACTCAGTTGGAGCTGACTCCAGCACACCCTTGACTATAGTACAGTTGGCTACATTCAAAACTGCTTTAATAATCAGATCTGAAAAGAAACTATTCATGTGATACCAGTTAAAAAGAGATCTCTAGTGTCCCTAGGTTCTCTCCTTGGCTTGGTGTTGCTTATTATTTTTATTGATGAGGTTATAGATGACATGTATATGAAATTCTCAGATGATACAAAACAGGGTTAAATGAAAAGATCCAAAAATCCATCTAAATGTACTTGGCTAATGAGTGAATCTAATAAAATTATATTTAATATAAATGTAGAGACCTATACTTGGGTTTAAAAAAAATCAGCTTTACAAATACAAGATAGGGAAAGCATGGCTAGACAATACTGTTCATGTAAAAAATATCCGAGGTGGACTGCAAACTACATTTATCAGCTGTTCCAGTCTCTCCTCAGGCCTCTCTATTCCCTGAGAAACAACAATATTGAAATTAATAATTTATTATTAATAACTTTAATTAATAATCTTACAATGGTTTCTAAGTGTTCAAGTAAAAATAATAGTTTGTTCTGGAAGAGGACCATGACATCAAAGAGGTGATACCATGATATGCTAGTGAATTGAATTTAAATGGGGGATGGCTGAAAAGGAAGAAAAAAATCAATATAGCAAACTTCATTATTGTTTTATTTTAAGAAATCACCACAAAAATTATTGCTACTAAATCTCATAAAAATGAATGTTGAAAACTATGTATATAATTGGAAAAATAAGGTACTGTTGAGTGGCAAAAAATAGCTATAAACTGAATAAAAAGAAAGAAAAAGAAAATGTTACAGCCATTACAGCCTTCTGCAACTATCACCCTGATCAAGCAGCAATCAACATCTAGGCAAGACCCTCTACCATCAAAAAGACTCCAACCCACTAAAGGCTAAGATGATGGTTAGCATTTTTTAGCAATAACATTTTTTTATCTAAGGTATGTACATTGTTTTAGACATAATACTATTGCAATTTAATAAATCGTGATATATATATATATATATAAATATAACTTTTATATGCACTGAGAAATAAAAAAAATTATTGTGACTTGCTTTATTGAGGTGGAATGGAATCAAACCCACAATATTTCCTACGTGTATGTGTGCTCTATCTTGACCAGATTATACCTGGGATATTATATTCAGTTCTAAGTTTCATGTTTTAGGATGAATGTTAAGAAGTTGGAGAGCTTCTATATGGAAGTTTATGACTGCCAGACTAATGAGGAACCTTGACAATGTGCATAGGGTAATCAGTTGATAGAACTAGGGATATTTAGCCAGAAGAAAAGAAGACTTGAGGAAATGGGGAAGAGTTGTTTTAAAATATAAGGCAGACTGTCTTTTGGAAAAAAGATTAAATTTATTTTCATTGCCCCCAGAAGGCAAAACAAGATCCATCTAACTAGGTGGATACAGAGGATGACAGGCTCAGTAAAAGGGAAAAAATTGCCAAAAATTATAACTATTCCAAATGTGAATGACATGTTCTAAAAGTTACCTATCACTATTTACCTTCAAGCACAAGCTTTTTACCCAATTGCTAGAAATTTTTGAAACCTTGTACTGTTAGATAAGATTTGAGGTTCCTTTCAATTTAATCTGTTATTCTGTTTATACCACAAGAGGGAGCTTGTGACTAAAACTTGGCTTTCTGGTAGTCTTATAAGAGGTAAATTGTAACAAATTGTTGACATGGTTAAATGAAGGTATATATTCTCTCATAAATACATCCTTGCATTGTCTTACATATGGAATTTTCAATAACAATTAGAAACTAAATGATTGAGCCAGAAGTTTCTGGTGCACAGATTTGTGAATTTTCATAAGGGATGAATAACAATAAAATATATACATATATTATATATATAGTCAATTCAAACCTGGTTCTAAGACACTCTTGGCAAAATTATTGTTGCCAGTGTAAAAAAAGAGCATTTGCATGTAATTTTTTTTAATTTCTTGAGATTCCCCTTTTATTTCATTCTTGTCGTGTTTATTTTTATTAAAATAATATAATTACTATTTTCCATTATTCATAATATTAAATGGTTTGAACAGCAAAGACAATGCAAGAAGGACTTCAGATATCTCTTATTGGTTACAATTCTGTTAAATGTATTATTTAATTTATTTTCATGTTTATGAAGAGCAGAATTAAAGGATATTCTTTTTTTTTTTTTTTGCAAAATAATTCAAATTTTTTTATTCAAATATTCCAGATAGTTCCTGTAATTATAACCAACAGATCAGGGTTTGGAGGAGTAAGGAGTTTATCGAATATACTAAATTAGGATATACAGCTTAGGGTTTTTTTTTTCCTGTTTTAGAGGGAAAGAAGAGCATCTGGAGGACCTGGACTGATTATTTCATTAGTTGGAACAGCAGTTGAGAAGTTCCCTCTACCAGTACAAACCTGCAACTGTCCTGCCACTTACAGTTTGCCCAGAACAATGAAACCAAAATACCCAGGGTCAGTAGTTGATATATGTTAGATATAGGACTTGAACATAGGATTTCCTAATTCTGAAGCCGACTGTTTATTCACTCCTCTGCTGCCCATTGCTTCTTTTTTCCTTTTTCTTTTTTTTTCCCTGTATGGAACTATGGTATTAGACGATGTTGGTCATTTCCTGCTGAGGAAACTGCAGCTACCATTATAGATCATCAATTGCTTTGTAACCTAAGAGAATTAACTATTTGGGTTATGGGCAGGAACTGTCATATTTTACCTTTGTATTTCTAGAAATTCAATTTAGAAGCAACTTAAATGTTTGTTGAATCAGGTTGAAAGCTTGAGTGTCCCTCTCCAAAGGAGAGAGATGGTGGAGAAGACATCAAGACAAGAAAGTGGATGGGGACATGGATAACCAAGTGGGGGCTTCCAAGCAGGTTTAAGAATGAAACTGTGATCCCCTTTGTGTTATTGCCTATGGTTAAACCTCATATATTGTGGACCGGTCCTTTCACTCTTGCATTTCTATAGCCGATTTTCTTTTCCAATGGCAACTGCTAGGTTATAAACAATGCTGCCTTATTTCAGGAATGAAAAAGAAAACAGGTGTCTGAAGTGCCAAGAAAAAGAAACAAACAGTAGAATACAGATTGCTTGGGGTTGCTAAGCAATGAAGAACAGGCATAAAGTGGAGCTCCAGTTCTCTACTGCAAGGGCTCACATCCTTAGCAGATATTTTGATTAAATGCTGAGAGAAAACAGGAGTGGAAACATTAATCACAACAATGAGATGGCTTCTTGACCCTCTGGGATTATGTCCCTCAAAAACCAGTGCCTCCAATCTTGATCCATAGTGGTAAAGGTACCCAGTGCTTCAAAATAATACTTCAATCTAAATTACAAATGAGCACAATAGGAATTTCAAGGTGTTCCATATTCTGATATGAACATTTTTTGTTATTTCCTCCTTGGTTTGAGAAAACATTGCCACACATAGAATTTAGAATATGGATATATATGTGTACAGAATATGTATACACACACAGAGATGTAAATAGGTATATGCATGCCTGTATATAAACACATGTATATATCTATGTTTGCATATATACATATCTATATCATGTATTTGTGTATATATGGGGAAGGTATATGTGAGTATAGAGAAAAGGAAGGAGAGAGAGAAAAAAAAAGAGAGAAAGAGAGAGAAAGATTTGCTTTTACAGCCTTGATCTAACTGACCTTTTCAGCTTCAGACATGGTTTCCTTCAAATAGTCTTCATTCTAGCCAAAATTGTCTTCTCACTTCGAATTCTGATCTTGTCTTGCACAGCCTGACCCCATGTCTTTCTTTACCCCTGCCTCTTAGAATCCTGAGCTTCCTTCAAAGTTTAGCTGCAATACCACTTTCTTTATTGGACTGGAGCCACTAATGCCTCAGTATAAAAATCACCTTGTATTTTTATCTATAAAGTTACTTTATATAAACTCCATAGGAGATAGGAGGGCTCTCACAGATTACTTCTCATTTTATAGGTGAGAAAACTCAGGTCTATGGAGGGTTAAATAACTTGCCTAAAGTCACAATAGGTAGTAAAGGGACTTGAACTCAGATTTCCTCATGATCTTGTAGGACTGTCTCATTATTACCCTTTGTCCTTATCCTCGTTATGCCTCAGTTTACAACTCTGCCCCACAAAAGATGTAGTTGGTATCCAGCTTGGTTGGGTTGGAGAATATATAGAGCCGGTGCCATAGCATGGCCATTAAAATGGATTGTGGTAAAGCAGGGAGATACAATGGAGTCACAGGATAATTTTGGACACAAAGCCCTGCTTTTGCTTCTGCACTGCTTCCCTCATGAATTGATATTTCTACAAGTAGTGCATAAAATAATAAGCAGAGGATGGAATAAAATCTATAAAAGCAATATCTAGAAATTGGTTAGATAGAAAGGGGAGTACAAACTCCAGTTTGGTAGAGCTCACATAGCTTGTACCCCGCAAGCCCTCAAGAACCAGGGTTCTCTCTGCGTAACAAAGAGTCATTACTGTTGGATTTTAGTGGAAGGAAAAATATAATTCTCTGATTATTTGACATAATATATAAGCAGATATAATGAAGTCTCATCCAGAAAAATATGCTTTGGTTTTTCCCGCCCACATATGTTTGTTTGACTTTTATTTTGCTCTTAAGATTGAACCATTGAGTACAAATGAAAGGCAATCTAATTTATTGTCATGGAAAGTACTAGCAATGTTGTCTTTTTAATCTTATGTCTATAGCATAGACTTAAAGAGAACTCATCTTCATTTTTTTTAATCTTTAGGTTAAAATTTAAGGAGGCAAAAATAATGACCAAGAAAAACTTTTAAATATACAATTTCTAATAAAGATCCAATGTCATACAACAGCATTAAATGAAGCTCTGTTTTAATTAAACTAAAGCAGGAAGGCTTTTTGAGAGAATATGGGTGGGGGGAGGAGAAAAGAAGAAATAATTAGAGTGAAGAATACAATAAATCATATGAATAAATTATTTAATGACTAGAAATTTTGATTCTTTGACCAGTGAGAGGTGAATTTTTTGTTAAATGAATAAAATACATAGGAGAATTTTTTAAAACTCTCCTTTATTCATTAAAGCTTTCTAGTGCCTCATTAATTTTAATGGTATAACCCATTTCTGATTGAATGAAGTACACCTGAATGCAGTTAGTGCTTCATCAGTGCTGATGAGTTCCAAGTAATTCAGGCCATGTCTTCAGAGTACAAATTAACTGTGGATATCTCCCCATATATACATGCTCATTTTTTTTGATACACAATTTTTTTTTCATTTCAATAGAGAAAGTTCCATTTTTTAGAACATATTTTGGTACTTTGGTAGGTCTATTTTTTCATTAATTTTTAATCAACCACAATCATTTATTAAACATCTACTATGTGTTAAGCACTCTGCTAGAGGATGACAAGAGGGACACAAATACAAAAGTGAGATAAATATTAGCTTATATTCTACATCTATGTGAATATCACAATTTCTCCACATTTATTCAACTCCTGTAAATTTCATGATATAGTAGAAAGAATCAAGTTTAAGGAACTCAGTTTGTGTGATCCTGGCCAAATCAATAACTCTCTCTGCTATAAACAAGGATACTGCACTAAATTATTTTTAACATCCCGTCTAGCTCTATATCCATAATCCTAACTTTTTTCCATATTTTTTCTATAAATTCTCAGGGGAAGATCTACCAATAACTTAAAAGACTTCTTGTTCTTTTTATTTTTCATTTGTATTAGTGTGCCTTTTATATTATCTACTGTGTCAGCACTGTCCAGAACAAACCTCTAATTTCTTAGTAGTTTTCAAAGTGCTTATATATGTTTTATGCAAGAAAATGAAGCAAGTGACATGACTGTAGAGATGCTATATCACTAAAAATGAAAACAATGTTTTTGTCTGTAGAGGAGAAAAAGAATTTTTCAGAAGCATTTATTTATGTAAACAAAAGCTATCATAGTTTAAAACCCAATCTGAACTTAACCATGCAAATTCTCTTTTTCTTCTCCTTTAGTATTTTATCATACCCAAATATTCAACTACTAGATGAAATATATTGTATGAGATCTAGTTGCTGGTCTAGTCCCTAGACAGATTCACGTAAAAAGTACTTGCACTGGCTTAGTTTAGTGAAACTTTTTTATAAATCAAAGTTATAAGCCAGGACCTCCCTATACAGCTGACCCACTCTGTAGAAATGTTATGGAGGAGGGGAAAAGGGACTTTCTCTTGCTAATAGAAGTATAAACTTTGCCCTTACTATCTTTTTTTATCTTTTCAATTAATTTTTTTTTTTGCTATTATGTTGTAGTTTTTTTATGGTATCCACCACAACTCTAATGAATTTATGTCAACAGTCCCTAACAAACACAGCCTATTTAAATTTGAATATTAAACATGTCTCTAACACGATCAATCTAATATGTACTTTGTCAAGCAACAGCATCAATATTGACTGTAATTTTCATCGTACCTATAGCGTTCTTCAGTACTCTAAGGAAATACTTCAATTGCCTCTTTTATAGTTTTATAACTATATTGTTCTGTTTAACTTTACTCATATTATCAAAGATAATTTATTGTTTTTGAATTATAAAAATATTATTAGTGTGCTTATAACATAGAAAAATAGCATCACAATTATGATATGATATACTTTAAATTGAAGATCTCTATATTTCTACTGTTAGTCTTTTATGACTAACAGGAAAATATTTCATTAAACATATGAATTTATATCTTCAAGTCCTAGGAGGCCAAACAACTTCAATTGAAAAGTAGTACCAGGAAAGTTAGCTATAAAGCTTTAAATTTCCTGAGGAACTGCATCTTATGCAATTTGTAACTCAGAACCTTAGGTTATTTTTTAAAATTTAGCAAAAAACAAATAAAATTTACCATATAGAATCTTAGAGATGGAAGGAAATTTAGCATTCACCTAAGGACTGAGAAATTGCATCGAGGTTTCAGTGACGCTAAGCTGCTTCCACCATTAGACACATCTTTTATTGCTAATATTCTGGGGATGTCATATGCATAAGAATCATGGAATTCCATCTTTCAGAAGAATCACAATTGCCAATGATCCAGAGGACCAGAGAAAGATGTATAATAAGTGTAAATAGATTGTAGAAAGCTACCAATGATGAGTTGAACCTAAGAAGTAACTTAAAATATGTGTAACTACAGGAAGAGATAAGGGGATCTCATAGCACAAGGAACAGATTACATAAGAGGCAGAGCAATGGAGCCTTCAGGCTACATTCTTATAAATAAAATATTGAAAGATGCCAAAGGCTTTCATCACCTTATAAATGCTGCTTGGGGCAACAATAACAGTATAAGGAAAAATAACAGTAAGGAAAAAAAGGATAGTTGATTTGCAGTCTATACCATTGAAGGAACAGCCACAGTGATGAGATCTTGATTTCTCAAAGAAGGGTGATATAATTTATTTATTATTTTTTGTTCTATCTCATATTGGACTAATTTTCCTGCTTATTTTTTCCAGGAAAAGCAACTAGTATAGATAGACTTAAAAATATTTGCACTAGTCATTTGTGCAATTCATATGCTAATTTCCTTTAAAGAAAATTAAAATAGAGACTAGACCTGTGGTATCATTAATATAAAGAAATCATAGATAAGGAAATTCCTACCAATGCAGGTCAACACTTTCTCTGCAGTTTATTGTCTTAATGAGCTCTGAGGAGCTCATGTGATTTGTTCCCATCACACATGGCAGCAAATATCAGAAGCAGAACCTGAATCCTGTTCTTTCTGGCTCTAAAGCCAATTCTAAAGCATGCTATACCATGCTGTCTTTCTTTAAGAGACTTAATATCTATCTAATCTATATTTCCATTTATGTATGTATATATACTATATACACACATATCGGTATCTTTCTTTCTTTCTTTCTTTCTTTCTTTCTATCTATCTATCAAGTTGGGTAGCCAGTATGGTTATTCATTCTGAGTTAGAAATATATATTTTATTAGTTTATATTTATGTGGGCGAGGAGGACAGCATAAGCACATATAGGAATTCCCTAGAGGTTCTATATATTCTAGCATTAGCTGAGGCACTGCTTCATGAATATGAAATACCATAGGATCACAGATTTCTCAGATTGCACAGCTCTTAAAGGAAACATCGCTCAAATGAGTCAACACTGGAAGATATGCAAACAGGACTTTTTCTTTTACTCAGTAAAATGAAAGTTACTTATTATGTCTCCCAAATTAGAGTAATCATAATATATTGACAATTCCTGTTTACTAAAGTCTAACTGAATATTTTACATGGGTGGGGCACTATACAGAATCATTTTTGTTTTCAAATACAATTTTTTTTTATCCCTATTTGATTGTGTTGTATTTCTACTGATTCTCTTAATCCACAATGTCAATATTTGGTTTTCAGGTGCCTCCAGGAGGCAAATCTGATGGCTTAATTGATGGCCCTTTATATATTTTTCCTCATTCATTCTATAGTGACAACTCTCAATTATGTACTGTAATATTTACATAGCACTGTCCTTATAAATAGCCATGTGAAGTTAAGTACTACAAATATTATACCCATTTTAAACATGATGGAAATGAAACATTAAGAGGTTCAGTGGCTTCCTATGATGTTACAATTATTGATTAAGGATTTGAACCTCAGTTATCTGGTATAAAGGCTAGTATTCTGTTCACTATGTTATACTACTTTTCATGTACAAAATTCCCTGGACAGACATGCTTTATATGAGTTTTCATTGCTAGGAATTTTATGGAACATTAATCTCATTAGAGAGACCACATATATGAAATAATTATATGATATATTAGTGTATAACCAAGTGTGGTACAGATAAGAAATATTAAAAGAACTTCCAAGGACTTGCAGAAGGCTTCAGGGTATAAGTGAGATTTGAAGTAGTCGCTGAAGGATTTTTATAAGCCCAGAAGAGGAAGAAGAATATATCAAATAGCATAAGTAGGTAGGAGGGCTAGAAAATGCACATGGTTACAGATGCCACTGCCTAGGTCTCTATAAGATTCCTTTTCTCTATTGTTGCTTCCCTTTGTCCACTTAGACTTTAATTTCTTTTATTTTTCATAGTCTTGCTCCTTGCCCTACAGGATTTTGATTATGGGATTTCTTTTCATAGCTTCCCACAGTGTGGAGCAATAACTTTTTTTTTTTTTATTTAATAGCCTTTTATTTACAGGATATATGCATGGGCAACTTTACAGCATTAACAATTGCCAAACCTCTTGTTCCAATTTTTCACCTCTTACCCCCCCCACCCCCTCCCCCAGATGACAGGATGACCAATAGATGTTAAATACATTAAAATATAAATTAGATACACAATAAGTATACATGACCAAAACGTTATTTTGCTGTACAAAAAGAATCAGACTCTGAAATATTGTACAATTAGCTTGTGAAGGAAATCAAAAATGCATGTGTGCATAAATATAGGGATTGGGAATTCAATGTAATGGTTTTTAGTCATCTCCCAGAGTTCTTTTTCTGGGCATAGCTGGTTCAGTTCATTACTGTTCCATTGGAAATGATTTGGTTGATCTCGTTGCTGAGGATGGCCTGGTCCATCAGAACTGGTTATCATATAGTATTGTTGTTGAAGTATATAATGATCTCCTGGTCCTGCTCATTTCACTCAGCATCAGTTCGTGTAAGTCGTGGAGCAATAACTTGAAGAAACAGGTTCTAAATAACTTCATTCATTCTTTTAGGGCTTTATGCTTTACTAAGCGTGTTCATAGACTGATTTGATCTTGACAATAATCCTGTAAAATTTTAAATTTCATGTTATATTCTTCCCTTGTATGCTATTTCTACTTGTTTTGAAGCCATTTATTTTCTCTTATAGGTAGTTAGACTTCCAGGACACTAAGAAAGTCCACACAATCTCAACAACTGGGTTAGCATAATACCTAAAAGTTATGCCATAATAAGCTGAAAGTTAAAAAATAAATACATTTATTGAAGGCTGAATAAAAAGTTGATGTTTCTTTCCCCCATTCTGGGTTTTCCTTTTTTTTTTAAACTGAATTAACAGATTGTTTTTGTGTCATATTGATATAGTATAAAAAGCAGTAATTCATTAATACTGAAAAATGTGGGAGGTATTATATTTAGAATATTCCTAGAAGGTGATCTTCTAAGGAACATTAGCCTATTAGTATATTTTGGACCTTTGAAAAATGGCTTCCTACCCATGATTGTCAACTACTCTTTGACATTTTAGAAGTAAGCACTAAAATGTAAACGTTTCATTGAGGGTAAATTTTCTATTATTTATTTTTTATGAAGAATTGAGGAAATTCTTCAAGAATACTAAGCTTTTTTCAAAGATAATGGTGAAAAGAAAAGAAGCTTTAATTTCCATAGAAGGATAATCTTAAGATAGTGTGATTGTAGACCTTTTTGGTAGAAAGCTGGATATTTAAATACTTCAACACCAAGCCATGAGAAAATTATCAAATTTTCATAACCCATGTGGATCCGAGAAAAAAAGTATATCTTTACTAAATGAGCCACATGAATTTGGAAATTGAGTTTTTGGGTTGTTGTTGGTCCTTCATTTTCAAAGGGAACCAGTGACATCACTTGTTAATTAATTGGATTTAAGTGAGGCAGAGTTGAGCTAAGTCATCAGCCTCATTCCTGAGTCACCAAAGTGGAAAGAAAAAGTGGTAAGACAAAAGTCAATATTGAGCTTTCTAAATTAAGATCTATTCCAGGTCTCAATGTGCTTGAGGTGATATCCAATGACTAATTGACTAGTAAGGGCTAGTAGGAATTGAGATAAAAAGTGGCACAATTTGCTATTATGTAAATTGATAGTAAATCTCTACTATGGTATTCAAGGTAAGTTGAATGCATTGTAATCTATATCCTAAAATTTTCATACAGTCTACAGTTGGTTATAAGCCAGAGATTCTAACTAATGCAGATTAACTTTCTTTACTATTATGACAAAGACTGTTATTTAAACATATATTATGAACTTTAGACTTGTAAACCTGTCAACTCTCCTTTATGAACTACATGTCTCTTTTAAAGACATTGAAATCAGCTCTTTTTTCCAATAACTTCTATTCTAAATTATTATCCCTAGTGAGCTGTACACTGGGCAATTCTAAAGGTTAATAAATAAGCTGCCCTTGCTAAATTAAGTGTAGATCTGACTTGATTTTCAATAGGAAGCATCACCAATAAAAACAGTGGGGAAGCTATTCTCAGTATTATGTAGTTCTCACTTCCTCCACCCAACATTGTGATTTATTTTTCTTAGGACTTTGAAAAATATTTTTCTTCCTTGTGGTACATTTGAATCACCTGTGACTTAATTGGAGGCTGGGCATTTTAGTACAGTTTATTTCTCCCCTCAAAAATTATTAAGACTGTGAAATAAATTGGCACAATCTTAGTTAGAATTTTTACATACTGATTTACTTTTTAAGATGAAGAGCTTGGATATAAAAATGAAAGACACCCCCTCCTCTTTTTCCCCTTCCTCTTTCTCCTCCTCCTTTCAAATAGGAAGCCATAAGCAGAGGTACTCCAACTTTTAAAAAGACCAAAAGGACACACCAGTTAGTGCATCTTTCAGGAGGGCATGGGCAGAGAAGTTCACCAAAGTCTTCCTAATTCTATACTAGTCAGCTCTTCCCTTCAGTTTATTAGAATGCAACAAACAAACCCAAGCCTAGAAATCTACTTACAGATATATGTGACTCAGCATAGTGTCCTGCCTACATGTTTGCTCAATAAATATTGATTGAGCCTGAATCTTGATAAACAGGAACTGTGAATACTTTGTGACAGTTTTAACTGCACAGCATGAGTTTCAACTAGAATGTTATTTACTAGGAGAAAGAAGCCTTTATCCCTTCGTTTTGACTCATCTTCCACATAAAAATCTCTTCCTTTCCTTAATTTTAGGTAAAATCGCCAATGTGTTTATTTCAAAAGGCAAAATGGCAATCTTAAGCCAGTGCTCCAAGCTGGTATGATATCACTCCCCTTGATATTTAGCAGTGACTGAGACAAACAGGATGTACTTGGCAGGGATTTAAATACCTCCATATAAAATAAATATTACCTCAAGAACTGTCAAGAAATGGAAGTTGACAAGTAGAGAGTTGTTGGTACTTTTTTTTTTTTAAATAAAAACATGTTCAGAGAAATGTGATCAAAACCCATGTTCAACATCTTAGATTACCACACTAGCTTTAGAAATGAATTTATTATCCTAGAGGGATAAGGGATTTTTAAAAAATTGATTATACTCAAGTTAGAGTAAATAAGAACTCAGAAATACAGAGTTCAAGAGTAGCTAAATTATAAATAAAAAAATAATAAAATATTTGATATCACCCTATGGAAAAACACATTTATTCAGTGATGAACCTTTTTGATATTATTATTATTATTAAATTCTAAATTATTTTTGGTATTGTCATATGGTTATAGGTCATGAAACACTACAATTTCTAAAGAATAAACATTGAGGTTTATCTGAAAGGTAACAAAGAGGTAGATGATGGAAGTTAGCATTTGAGGAAATCAGAAAAGGCTTTCTGCAGAAATGATGCTTAAGCTAGGTCTTGAAGGAAGCCAGAGATTTCAAGAGGCGGAGGAAGGGATGAAAGAAGGCATTCAAAGTATGGGGGAAAAAAACCAATTCAAAGGCATAGGGACAGAAGATGGATAGTTGTGCATGAGGGAGAAGAAAGCAAGCTTATCTGAAAAGTAGTGTGTATGGAGAGTAATAATATGCCCTAAGGCTTGAAAATGTTGAATGGGATCAGGCTGTGGAAAGTTTTAAATGTCAGAGGAATTTGTATTTGATCTTAAAGGTAATAGGGAGCCCCTGGGGTTGATTGAGTGGGGATGTGGCACAGACATTTGTTTTAGGAAAACTACTTTGACAGCTGTGTGGAAGATGAGTTGGAGATGAAAGATGAGTCAGGGAGATTAATCAGGATGTTTTTGAAGCCAGTGTTCTCTCTGTCTTTCTTCATGCATTTGCTGAGATTCCCATTACATTCAAGAAAATTGCTATTTAGGGATGAGAATTCAGTAGTATATTCACCAATCACATCCATTTGGTGATGATACATTCAGTACAGATAAGGAAATTTAGGCAAAAGGGGGTTCAGTGATTTACCCCGTCACACAAGTAAGAAGAGTCAGAGGCTAGTTTTGAATTCAAGTCTTCCCGAGTGCAGGCCCAGTATTCTATCCATTCTGCTACCAGTTGCCTTCAAACATTAATAATATTAACATCCTAACAGTAATAGCTTTCTCTCCCCTCCTCCTACACCCAACACACATATACACACACAGAGTATACAATTTTGTACTCATTAAGTATTTCTTTTTGTCATAATGATTTGTGTTTGTCTTATTCCCCTACTAAAGAGAAAGGTCCATAAAGAAAAGAACTTTAGTTTATCTAAATTTTTCAACTTCCTCAGTGCCTAATACTCTATGTACTGTAAAGGAGGCACTTAGCAAATATTTATTGAATTGAATCATGAGAAATTATTTCATTTAGTATAACACAAACAGTTGCTCAGTTCAGGACAGAATACCAGAACTGTCAAGATTCCTGTTCCAAAGAGTTACAGTATTATTGTCTTTTTATGAATGGGGAACAAATTTATGGTATCTCCACAGACCACCCCAAACTATTGTTTCTTTCAAAGTCATAAGCCCATCCCAAAGTGCTTTGAAGAACTCCGTGGTAAAGAATTAAAAAATACATGGGTTCCTATGATGTCCTACTGATTTTTGGAAATAACTTGCAATAAATTTTTCTGAAAACATTGTCCTGAGTGAGCTAAGGAGAAACATTTTCCATTCAGCTGAATATTTAGCATCAAAGTTTGGTGCAATGCTAAAATAAATGCACTTTAGCAACTAATATAAGCTAGATCAAACAATTTTCATATCTATTGATATATATCAATGTCTGATTTTACCACGTATTCTATATATCAATTAATAGTTAAAGTCTTGACTTATGTAACAGCCCTGGGAATAATCACATCTTTATATTGCATTCTTTGCGTAGCATTAAAAATATTAACATTTTCATTGCTTTAAAAATTCCTTTGCGTCCTGCTACATATAATTGAATCCAATTCAATGATTGATTTATATGATTCTCCTTGTTACCATAGTGACTTAGAAAATAAGAACAAAACTGTTACCACTGCTGCAACCCAAAAAATCTCACACATGACAAAGCAGAGAAATTAGGGAGAGTTTATTGTAGTCCTTGACAAGACTTACATTTGTACATTTTCTATAGCTATAGAAACTCTCAGTCTAGAGATTTATTTACGTTTGATTTCTGTCATACCAGCAGACAGAGTTAGGAGAGGGGATGGGGAGGTAAAAATCAGTTCCTGCCAAACTGGGGGAGAGGGGGTGGTACTTTAATGTCCTGGCCTCTCTCCAGCTTCTTTTCACAATCCACCAGGTAATTGACTCCATCAATGACGATCTGGACAAGCTCAACCTTCAAGAATAAAAAAGATGTATTATTGAATCACATAAAAAGTACATATACAATATTGATCAATACCATCAAGAGTGGGGCTAAATGAACACTCTATATCTGAGTTAACAGTGTCCTTTCCCAGATCTCCATGAAGATTGGTAGGAAACTTGAGACCTCCAAGCACTGAGAGGGGAGACCTTTGACCTATCGCCCACCCACCTTCACATCTGCCCCACTGTACCTCCAGTTGTCTGCTCTCTCCAGTTTTTGTCTATCTGGACTGCACGTGTCTGCTTCCGTGTTCTCCCTCTCTGTTACACCAAATTTCTATAGCTGTTTCCATGGTCTATGTATTTCTCTTCCTGTTCTCCTAAGTCCTTGAACTCTGTGTCCCTCTCCCTCTACTAGCACGCAGCTCTCTTCCTGCTTCCTTCCCTTCCCCATGTCCTTGGGTAAATTCACGTTAGGAAAAATTATTTTATGTAGACGTCTGCAGAACTATTAGTGTAAAGATAGAACTCTCAGGGTGTATGTGTGTATGTATGTATGTATACATACACACATATAAATTACATATACACATATATAACTTTGAGATATTATATAAATTCCAGCTCCTGTTGTGATTATTTACATATTAGATTTTATTATTACATATTAATTTTTTGGATCATGGCTTTTCTAAGAAATTTCTTTAAGAAATTTGTTTCATATAGTTTCTGCTTATTGGAGAGAATTTAAGGATAATAATAATAGATATAAATCGTTTTAATGTTTGCAAGATATATGTATGCATAGATAAATACATACATGTAAATATATGTATGTAAATATATATGCATATTGTGTGTATATGTAAATAGATTGATTGATTTACATATATTTGATCCTTGAAGCAACTCTATGGGATAGGTGCCATAGATATTATTATTCCCATTTAAGAGATGAGAAACTGAGACCTTGGGAATGTAAGTGACTTTCCCATACTTTTTATATAGCTAGTAGGAGTCAGATAGGAAGGATTAAAAAGAAGTCTCTCCTGGCTCCCGGTTCCAGATTCTTTCCACAATACATTACTAGATACTAGATTCAATTAAAGCTTGGTGAGGTGCAACTTAAGAGACTTTTTAATAATTTCTTTATATCTTAATTTCCATAGTATTAAAATGTGAAATTTGAAGCAGGTGCTCTCTAAGGTCCCTCTCTTATTCTTAGTCAGTGACTTTGTTGGGCAAAGCAGCACATGCCTGTAACTTCAGCTCCTAGGGAGTCTGAGTCTGCTGGATTTCTGGAGCTCAAGAATTATGAGCTGCAGGGAGTTAAGCCATTTGGGTGTCTAGAGTGTTTGCCATCAATATGGTGAATTCTTGGAAATGGAGAAAGAGGGGTTGAGGAGAGCCCCCGGTTACCTACGAAGGGGCAAATTGGCCCAAGCTGGAAAAAGAACTTTGGGATGATTAGCAGTGAGATCAAGGACTTGTGCTTTCAGCCTGGGTAAAATATGAAGATCCAGTCTTTAAAATTTTTAAAAAATACTTTAAAAGTCTATAGTGGCATTTTAATAGTAGTAAAAGATCTCATACTCAGATTTATAACAAACTCTTCCCCATACTTACAGAGGAAAGAACTAGAGAAAAAGGGATTATGTTGTGACATAAAGTACTTAGCTGAGATATTATGAAGAATTAAAAGAGAGAGCTATAAGATTTTAAACTGTATTGCTTTCTAAAAAGTATTTCCATTTAATTAATTAATTAATTGAGTTTTAATTTATGGAATAAAATGACCATTTCCATAGTATAATAAGAGATGATTACACATGAAACTATAAATCTATTATGCACAACTCCTTTCAAATATACAACAAAATTATCATGTAAATTTATTTTTTCCTTTTTTTATTCCTTCTCCCCTCCCCTGCCCTATAGATAGCTACCATTAGACACAAAGGTATATTGTATACGTATACACATATATGTATGTGTATATATCATATGTGTATGTAAATATATATGTATAAGAATATGTGTATATATCTATATCTATATGTATATGTATAAAATTATTCTATATACCTATTTTTTTTCTTTCTCTGGATGCAGATAACATCTTTCTTTATATGTCTTTTATAAATCATTTGTGTAATAATGATAAATAAAATAACTTGCTCAAAGATGTTCTTAAAACAATATTGCTGTTACTGTGTAAACTATATTGTTGATAGAAATTATGTATCTTTGCTAGGCAAGAGAGGAAGATATTACAGCAAATACAACCTACAAATAATAAACAGTCTCACAGCCTAGTCTAAAAGCAGATTGATGAACAAAGTGATCACTCGTGGCATGAAGACCAAAATATTTCATTTGTTTCTCTTCCTTCAATTTTAGGTAGTATACATACTCCCTGACTTCACATTTGTAAATATAGTCAAATCTTTAGCATAATACATTTCCTATTGCCAGAGCTTATTAGAATAGTTTGCTAGTTTATATTGGTGAATGATAATTCTACTATGAATTTCTTTTTTATATTTTTTGCAGATTATCATTTTACACAGTGTTTAAGTCTCACTTTTTTTTTTCATGCCAGAGTAATAACATACAAAATGCTGCTTGCGCAGCACTTTACCAAAAAATGGTAAATGTGACCCGGAAAGGAAAAGGTATTGCGAAGAGATCTGTAATTTTATAAACAAGAATGGAATGTTTGATTTATCTCTACACTGAGTTAAGCTTTCATATAGTTTGCTTTAAGGAAGTAAGAGAGACATATCACCTCTGATCGACCAATGCGATCTATGTTAGAGATATCATATACGTCTGCAACTGCTGCAGTGTCAACACCACCAGTTCCACGCTTCTGTAGTCTTAGATTCTCCAGGATCTTAGGAAAACGGGGATCCTAGGACAACAGATAATAACTTGTGGTTAACTTGATAAATGTCAAGGCAGATTCACTATTATTAAAACAGGAATTCCAGAAAAAGCAAACAATAACAGAGACTCTAGACTTTTATTTTCCAAGAATCTAGTTTCTCCATATTTAATTCATTGATTGATTAATTTAAATTATGAAGAAACAAATCTCTTTGTACCACTTTTCCAATTGTTGAGTAATAATCACATTTTTAGGGTAGGAAACAATTTTCTATAAACCAACTCAGAGTTAATTATTTTATTCACACAATTAATTTGTTCACACAAGTAATGAATGAATGAATGAATGAATGAATGAATGAGAAAGCATTTATTAATCCCTAACTATGTGCCAAGCACTATTTTGGGGGGAAACACGACATATAGGAAGTTGCAGCTGCAAGCCAGATACTAAAAATGTCTAGTGATTTTTAAGATACTGTGTGGTAATGGATCTTCTTTAGTATTATTTCCATTAATAAAGCCATATCTATTATTTTATTTGGAATTGCCTGGCAGTGCCAAAGACTTTGGTGATGAGAACTTTCTTTTCTAGGTCATTTGTGCTATGGTGCTTCGACGTACTTCTTCCAAAGAGTTGTCATTCTAAAGGATATATTCAGGTACAGGCTGGAACTATGGCCAGTGTGGGGACAGAGTGGGAAAGCTACTTTTCTCTAAGACCTTGGATTTACCTACCTATTGGTGAGACCTTTCTCCATAAGGATTGCTCCTTTGAATGATGATTGGGAATGACTGTAATAATTATTTCATCTAAGAGATTAGGAAATTTTCATATAAAGAGAATATATAAATATAAAGAGAATAAGCAACTTCTTATGGGAAAAAGAGTTTTCTGTACTATAATAAACTGGGATGGGGCTGAAGGTTACTTGTTAATTAGAGATGACACAACTTAAAATTAATAAGGAAATATGCAAATGAATATAACAGTGACTGAAGAATAACCTACCAGTGAGTAAGCCAGTAAAGAGGATGCATTGGCATCTGTTTTTACATTGTACTGCCTAAGGACCACTTTCCATCCAACTTACACCTGAGACCTGTTTATATATATATATATATATATATATATATATATATATATAACCTACCTCTATTAGAATGTGAGTTACTTAAAAGGTAATCCTCTAAAGAAAATTTGAACCTATACTGTTATGCCCATGTCAGAGATGAAGAAAGAAAATTTTGGAGAAATTATTTTTAAATTATTGGCCACTGCAGTCCATCACAAGAATAGACCCATGTTAGTGAAAGATCTCTGAGTCACTCATTCACATACCTTACTGAGTTTTGGGATTCTCACATGAACACCAGCTCGTAATCCGGTTCCAAGATTGGAAGGACAGGTCAGAACGTAGCCCAGCCGTTCATTCCACATGAACTCCCAGCCTCGACCTTTGATTAATCTTTCCACCTACAAGTAAAAAAAAAAAAAATGAACAAATGCAAGGATACAATATGGTCTGTATTAGGAAAGGTGAGGTTTATTTTAAAGTATCTACCAAGGTGCTGTATAAGCTTGAACTAGATGATACTCGGAAAAATATATATTAGACTAGGACTAATTATTGACAACAAGCTTAGTATCTATTAACAGTGAGACCCAGATATCTATAAGCGTTCATTCTTAGGAGCAACAAGAAAAAAAAAAGCAATTCAAATATAGCAGAGCCACAATTAAAATGACACAAGACCTAGCAGCAGCTACATTAAGAAACCACAGGTCTTAGAACACTATATATCGACTAGTATAAGAACTGGGATTATGACTGAAAATATCATACCCAAGAAAGTTAAGCATAATCCTAAAGGAAAAAATCCAGCAAAAATGGACATTCAATGAATTGCCAGATTGTCAAGATTTTGTTGTAAAAAGACATGAACTTAATAGAAAATCTGACATATCGGGTCCAAGAGAAATCTAAGGTAAATATCAAAGATTAATTACAAGTGACTCAATAAGGGCAAACTATTTATGTTTTATTATATGGCAATATAAACTATATGTCTAAGATAGTCATTAATAATTGATAGATTGGGGTAGATCTAAGCATAATGTGATTCTAAAAAGTAAAATTATGTAGGAAAAGTTAAAAAGAATAATAGTCATATAAATGAGATATGAGAAGAAAAACTGACTCAGAAGAATTAGATTGGAGAAGAGGACTAATAGTTCTGATATCCTACTTACAACGAGAATAAATTAAAGAGGTAAAATCTTCTAAATTTATAAAGAAATAAGAGAGTGAGGGAATAGGAGGGGGTTATAGAAGTGTGTTTGCATTAACAAGAGTAGGATAAGGTGTGAAGATTAATAGGAATGGGATAAAGAGGACACAACACATATATTTAAAAGGCTTTAAAAGTCTTCTAAATTCAGATGAAAACAGGAGGATAAGGAAAAAGAGTAAGGGGAAAAGATAAGGGCAGGGTCATTGAAGGGGGGCCAGGTTAATTAATAGGAGGGCAAGATAGCAGGTAGAAGTAAAGCAGAGAAGTCAGGAAGGATAGAATATAAGAGATACACACAACATAAAATAAGGATCAGGAGTAAGATTTGTTATGGTAAAAAAAAAATTAGAGGTAGAGATTATTATCTCAGACAAAACTAAAGCTAAAATAGATTTAATCAAAAGAAGAAAAATAGGGAAACTATGTGCCACTCATATTAATCTTGTTTTAGACTATTTAAAATAACTAGAAGGTTTAAGGTTGGAATATTGTTGTGGTACAGGAAATAATGAGTTGGTAGAGTTAGAAAAATATGATCTATGAAGGATGATGTTATCCACCTTCAGAGGAAGGTCATAGTATGGTCTTATAGAGATGCAAATATGTGTAATATGTGTATGATTATAGATTTCTTCATATAGGTATGTGTGTATTATATCTTTATATATGTGTGAGTACTATATGTGTGCATATATATGTGCACATACACACATGCACACACACACACACACACACATATAAAACCTATAAAAGAAACTGACAAGGAAGCAAAGATGGACAAGTCTGAATACAGTGTGTACTATTTATTATATAGGCTTTCTTAAATTGGAAATTTATTGCTTTATGTTTTGAATATTCTTTTATGTGCTGCTGTTCACATGGCAATTTTTTTTTTCTTTTCCTATTTTACATTTAAGATCAAAATTTTACAAAATTTAAAGAAGGGAAAAAGTTCTTATTCAATTTAAAGTTGCATTAATGAACTACAATGTCTAGCTCAGGGACTCTTTAGTAGTCTGGTGAAACTTATAAACCTCTTCTCAGAAAAATGTCTTAAAATGCATAAAATAAAAAATAAAGCTGTGTAGTATAAAGCTGAAGGATTGAAAGAACTGAAAAAGTTTAGCCTGGGAATAGAAGAAAGTTTAGGAAGGGAATATGGTAGGTACTTTTAAATAGTATAGAGAGAAGAAAGTAGACTAATTCTGTGTTGTTCCAAAGCTCAGACCATGCATCTAAATGTTGAAGTTATAGGGAGATTAATTTTTAACAAAATAAATGGGGAAACCTTTAAAAATGAATATTGCTTCAAAATCCAATAGGCTATCTTTCTAAATGATTAGCTCCTCATTAACTGGAGATGTTTAGGCAAAGGTAAAATGACTTACTTTAATAGGGCTATTTTAAAAGGGATTTCTTTATTGGGTGAAAGATTGAACAAGATGCAATTCCTTCCATTCAACAACAATTATAACATATCTTGGGAAATAGAGTGACAAGAAATAAAATTTGGGCTTTCATAAGATCTCCTAAGGACAAAGGGCTATTATCACCAATGATGATGTTCTGTCCTAGGAGGTTGTATTACACTAATAGGATTTGCCTTTCTTGTTTCCTAGATGGAATTTGCCTTGTCATGGAGATCTCTCTCTAGTGCCTCCCACAAGATTCTTAGAAGTTTGAAAAGTAAAAAGTTTAATATTTTAGTGTTGTTTTTTTTTTTGTTGTTTTTTTGGGTTTTTTTTTTTTTTTTTTTTTTTTTGGCAAAGTGATTGGGATTAAGTGACTTGCTTAGAGTTATGCAGCTAGTAAGTGTTAAGTATCTGAAGATGAATTTGAATTCAAGTCCTCCTGACTCCAGGGCCAGTGCTCTATCCACTGTGTCATTTAGTTGCTCCGAAAAGTTTAATAATTTAAAGATTTATTACTTAAAATAACATTATTACCTCTTTCAATCCACGACAGAATCTCTCAAATACTCTTTTCATATTTCCCCCTTTTTCCATAGAAATTACCCTGGTATGATCTTCCTCATTAATCCAGATGAGGAAAGTCTTGTCATAATTGTGCCTGATAAAAAAAAGAAATTTAAGACTTGTGTTGTTTTATTTCAAACCTATGAACAATCCCAGTTTGTCTCAGCAAGTTGATTGCTTCCTTTAAACTTCCCTCTTTCCTGGAAGGCCCTAATCTTTCTTAATTGTGCTTGCACAAGGGGCACAAAATAGAGTTCTCTTGATAGGGCAAAGAATAAGAGCTATTGAAATCCTTCATGATTTCATTCTTCTGCCCACCAGGAGCATCCCACCTTCTCCTCAGAGCATTATGGCCACAGCTTGACTGGGGCACATCTATTTGCTGTTGCACTAGAAATGACATTTACATTCTCCCAGAATCTCAGAATGTTCAGGATACAAAAAATGCAAAACACAAATCTTACACATATGTGTTACCTGGTACCTGCTTGGGGTAATTTGCTTAACATGGTGCTTTGTACTTTTCCCTCATTTATAAACGGCTCATTTATAACAGACCAGGGTGAAAGAATAAAATCAGACACTTAAGGAAGGAAATTGGCTAAATTGGCCAAAATAAGAATGATTATAAGTTTGGGAGCCACTTTTCTTAGGATAAGCTTTATTGAAGGTTTTTTTGGGGGTTTTTTTGGCTTCACTTTGGTGCAAATTTATTGATAGTAATTGGAATGTTCCCAATTTCTTTTCATATTCTTGATTCAAGTTTGGTAGCCACTTCTTTTAGGGTGAGCTTTATCAGAGTTTCTTGCTTCACTTTAGTGCAAACTTATTAACAGTAATCGGAATGTTCCTTATTACTTTTTCATTCTTGCTCTAGACACATTCCATGAAAATGACTCAAAGGGAATAAAGTGCCATAAAGGGAGTAAAGTGCCATAAAATAGGTGCCTTCCACACCTGGATCACCTTTTTTCCCCTTCAATTTTTGTAGCAATGTTTCTCATGCAGAATACATGCAAACCAAATCAATTTCCTTCACTTCATGGAACCATCACAATACTTACAAACGCACACACAGTCTCTCAAAATCTGTTTTCTCAATTTAGCTGAAGCTGAGCATGCTATGAACTGCAGAGCACAATAGTTGCAAGGTTAGGATAAGCCAGGTGATCTATGAAAAGATCCTTTACACATAAAACACATGTATTTAACACAGTATGTGCCGTACCAGATTCCTCTGGCATCTGGCCAGTCTCGGGCCATCCCTGCACATGTTAGCAATGGAGATACTGGCTTATCGAATAGAAAGTGATCCTGCAAGCCAAAATGTACATGAGAAAAAGAAGGTTGAGAACAAGCAAGGCAAAAAATGCTATTTCCTTCCAATTCCTCAGATCTGAAAGGTTTATCACTAGTTCATCTTCCTCCTTCCACCCTCTAAATGTATCTTGACCTCCTTCTTTTTCTCTATCTACCCTTGGTAATCTCTTTCACTTCCATAGTTTCCTCTATCACTTCTATGCAAATGATTTCCAAATTTATTCATTCAGAATAATCTTTTTTTTTCCAACCTTTTCCCAAATTTCTAGCTGCCTAGTGAATATGTGGCCCAAATGTCCTCTGGATACTTCAAACTCAGCATGGATCAAACCAATCCCATCTTCTCTATCCTTGTTTCTTTATAGTCAACTAGTCTCCAAACCTCAGAGTTGTCTTTTATTATTCTTTTTTCCTCACTATGATTAACCAGTTACTAGTTGTCAGTTTTGATGACTTTATGATATTTCTTGTACCCATCTCCTACCAACATCCTAGCTCAGATTATCATAGCTTGCATAGACTATTGTAGTGACTTCCTAGCTGTTCTGACTGTCTCTAGTCTCTTTCCAACCCATTCTGCATTTAGCTGCCAAAATAACCCTCTAGACACACAAGTCTGACTTATGTTATCCTCCTGCTTAGCTTTCATCTCACATAAACTCTAAAAAACTACTCATAACTAATATACATTTCTTCCAAGTCTCATCTATTGAAATCTTTCTTTCTCCAAAGTCCAGTAGTTATGTCACTTCCCTTAAGAAGTCTTTCCTATTTCTTTATACCACCTCCCCCTGCCCAGTAGAAATTTTTCTCTTCTTCCTCAGATTTTCTTAAAGGACTGTGATTAGATTTTTTTAAAGGGAGGGTTTCATAAAAACCTTTATTAATTTTAAGAAGCTGTTGCATGTTCTCATCCTGGCCTTGTTCCTGCTGAATAATTAAATTATTCATGTGAGTTCCAATTGGCTATATTTCTTGTGAGTCCAGATCAGAACAATGAACATTCTTCTTGCTCTTTCTAAAGTATTGGAAAAGGGGAGGTGGGAACAGGGGATCTTTTTGATGATGGAAGAAAAGGTAGGGGAATTCGTAAGGGCAGCATCTCTTTACAAGGCACAAACAGGGAAAGTATTAGAACAAGACCCTTTATTGGCAGAGGAGAATGTTTCAGAAGATCCTGCAGCTGCTGAGGCAGGAAATGCCAGGATGAACCCCCTTTCCTAGGGATATTTCTTGATGTATGTGATGTCTGTCTCTTGCTGCTCCAGTTCTTGTTAGGTGAATGTCAAAATTTAAGGTGATGATCCTGAAATCCAAACCCCAATTAAACAAACAAACAAACACTTTAATACCTTAAGCTGCTGGTCTCCAGAGTGGGATTGGGACCTCCTAGTGACCATGACCTTACCCAAGAGGCCTGGCCCACAATCATTTAGAGGGTGAAAAGGTGAGTCACATCCTACCCTTTCGGTTATATCCAAACATGGGATTTGTCTCCAACAAAGCTTCACCATCCTTATTCAGTACTTCACCACAGCCCACAGTGGAATCATCCAAGTTTCCTTTTTCTGAACCTCCCATCATCTCCTTACAGCAGTTCTAATCTAACTTCTACCAAGCACCCCTAGCAGCAATTATGCAGGTGCCATGGAAAAATAATACTCCTTTCCCCCGGCATACCCATATCCTTGCTTTACAGATCACCTTGAGGTCTTGCAGGAGCCCTTTGAAGAGCGAAATAGTTATCAGAGAATAAAAGACCTGCCTTCCCCATTTTCATTTTGTTTAGCTCAGAGGATAATCAAATATGCCTGTATTGTGACAGATTTCAGGATCTCTATCTTTCAAGCCAAATCTAACCCTCACCAAATTTCCCTATGAGTATCCTCCTAGTCACCCAGGTTCACAACTTCAGTGTTAACTTTGACTCATTTTCCCTCACTCCATATATATTCAGTCAGTTGCCAAATCTTGTTATTTAGTCTAATATTTTAATCTTCTATTTGTCTCTTTCTCTTTATTCACAAAGCCACCATCACCAACCTAGTTCAAACCCCAATTTCCTCTCTGTTGGTGTTTTACTATAGCCTTTATAATGGTCTCTTTCCCTACAGTCTCTCCCTCTTCAATCCATCCTCCAGATAGTCACCACTGTGATTCTCCTTAAACATAGATAGATGTAACTGTGATTCAACTTCTCAATAATCTTCATTGGCTCCTGATTGAATGAATAACCCTCAGGTGATATATGATTTTTTAAAATCTCCTTTTAAAATGTCAATTTTTGTGTATAAATTTTATAATAAACCTTATGATAGTAACTTATAAATAAATGTACATTTACTGGGAGTATATTTCAAAAATGTTTTACAGGTAATCATTTTGCACAATCTAAAATTTTGAAGACCTGCTTCTTTTTGCTTCTAATGGCCATTAAGATCTTATCATTAATTAGTTTTCTGCACTAAAGTTTGACTCCAATGCCTTTTCACAAGAAAGAGGTGACCCTGGGTTCTACAAAGTGGTTCCTGAATAGAGTAACTTTGTCAGGTCCTGTTAAATTAAAAAGATTGTGAGTAGAAACTTGGTGATAGTCTGCGCATCTGCTGTCAGGATCCAGCTGTTATTTGGAGAAGCTTCTCACCAAATAAATGGTTCACAGCAGAATGAATTTTTCAACCACAACATCTCATGAAGACTGTCTGAAAAGATAATTCAGGGTTGCAATCTGCATAGGTGAAAGAAATACATACCGTCATTGGCCAAATCATGAATCCTCGAAGGATACTTGTCCATAGTACATTTTCATCTCTGAGCAGTTGGGTTGTAAAACCATATCTTTACTCCTTTCCCTAAACTCAATATACTTAAGATTTATGAGAAATACTTAAGTGTCCAGAGTCTTTATTTTATTTTTATTCTGAGAACAAGGCAGTGGTAATTCTGCCTTCTCATTATCTCTCTCTGGGGTGGATTGGCAACCTCCCTCAGTTTTGGACAGGGCTATCTGGGTACCGGAAAAGCTACAGGAAGGAGAGATAATGAATTACAATGATATCAAATGTATAAAATTGCCACCTCCTACACCCCTACCCTGGGTTACTCACATCAATGAGCTGTTGCTGTTCCTGCTCAGTCATTTCAGTCAGTTTGTAATATTTCCCAGCCAGGTCTCCCTTGAGCCCTTCCAGGGCTGTGATGGCAACATTTTCCACCTCTCTTCTCTCTGCCCGGGAGCAGGCTGGAGGCAGGCTAAGTCCACGGATACTACGACCTGTGCGGACTCGGGATGACAGAACGTAGCGCTCGTCAAACTGCCCATGGGTGATCTAAACAGAAGAAAGGCAGTGTGTCCAATGCACCCTCAGCTCACAAACCCCAGAGGGCTCATTATAGTCCCATGCTAGATTTTCCCATTCTGCTTGTTTCCTTCCAAAAGGTGTAGTTTAACTCTCTACTCTTTTTGTGGATCAAGGTTTACAGCCAATATCCCTTGGATACCATAACTTTGGATTGTTGGATCAACTTGATGAATGAGTTTGTTCAAAAGCTTTTAGAATACTAGCACATTGGAACAGCCTTTGAGGTTTGAGAGGTACATTTATAACAAACACACAAGTATTTTAAACTTCTAATGGGCCTGAGATCTTGTCAACATGGCCACTTCTCAACTAATAGAGATCACGATTTATCTACTCATCTTATTTTCAGTGATTTTTAGTTATGTTCTTCTGTAAATATTACACAAGGGATCCACTCATCATTTTAAGGGCTTTCTAGTTCTTATAATGTTGTGTGAATAGCATTGGACCATATGGACTGACTGAAGCAGCTAGGTGGGACAATGGATAGAATCCTGGGCCAAAGATATGAGCTCATTTCCACTCTCATGCCCTTTTTAGATGTATGACGCTGAAAAAGTCACTTAAATTCTATTTGTCTCAGTTTCCTTAAATGTAAAATGGGGGGTAAATTCAGCATTTACCTTGAAGGATTGTTGTAAGGATCAAATGAAATATTTATAAATCAATTAGTATGATGCCTGATATTCACTAGACACTATATGAATGCTTACTCTGAACTCTAACTTTAGCTATTCCTCAGTCTTTCCACATGGCGAACCATCTTCTTTCCTATCATTCTTCTCTCTAATTACTGCTTTGGTTAGTCAACTGGTATTTATCAAATTACTTTGTGCCAAGCACTGTGCTAAGCAATGAAGACACAAAAAGCACAAAAGACTTTAAATAATGGATAGCAAATTAATAGAATTTATAAGGACTAGTAAAAGATATATAAATAGTTTCAAAAAAGCTTACATAAACTAATTCATAAGAAAACTAAAGATACGTGTGTGAATAGAACATATTCTTAAATGAAATGTATCCTAAATATAAATGTTTAGAATCCATGTCAATACAGCTTCATCATTTGAAACTGTTTTCATATAATTCTTCCTTGACCCTTACAATAACTCTGGGAGATAGATAGGACATTTATTATTTACTGCATTTTACCAATATGAATGTTAAAGTTAATAGCGGTGATGATAATTATACAGTCTTTTTTATTATAGCTTTTTATTTACAAGATATATGCATAGATAATTTTTCAGCATTAATAGTTGCAAATCGTTTTCTTCCAAATTTTTTCTTCCTTCCCCCCACCCCTTCCCCCAGATGGCAGGTTGACCAATACATGTTAAATATGTTAAAGAATTATACAGTCTTTATATAGCATTTTAAGATTTGCAAAATGTGTTAATGCATTATCTCATTAGAACTTCACCGTGATATTGAGATTATTTATCCCCATTTTCCAAAGGGGAAAATTGTGACTCAGAGTTTAAAGTTTTTCCCTAAGTCTCACAACTGGCAAATATATGAAACAGGATTTACACCTAGATCTTCTGGCTCTTACTCATGCCTTACAATACCCCTGAGGCCATTCTCCCTCCTATTAAGTATCTGGGCCAATAGTATATAGCAAGGAAGTGTCAGAAGTGAGACTCACATAAGATCTTCTCAGTGTTAATCTCATGTTTTTCCTGATACCACAGAACTTCAAGGATACAAACATGTTCCTGAGTGTCCCTCTCAAAGACATGAAAGAGAGCTACCTTTCTTTGTATCTCCAGTACTTAGCACACTTCTTGGAACATAGTAAGGACTTAAATGTTTGTTGATTGACTGACAGAGTGAATGGAACATGGGCCCAGATCTGATTCAGGCCCATTAAATGGCATTCAAATGTAGGGGTTGTTCTATTTCTTCAGGTCCCTATATGATATATGACATGATAACCCCCCCCCCCCGAAAAAAATCAATCTCCAAAAAACCTCTTCAACTCAAATCATCTAGACTGTGGGAAAGTGAAACATGGGGACAAGAGCTGGATTGAACATACCTTGGATGCATCCAGGTCAGTATGGTGCTTCATCACTGTTGGGTCATAGCCATTGTGTCTTAGCTTAATGACTGGGTCAAAAAGCTCTGCAAAAACCTGTATGGGGAAAGGACGTAAGTTTAACAGTCATTTTTCCATTGGATCTCCATCCAGAGATCCAAATCATCCTTCTAATTGCCTTCAAGTAGAATGAGGAGCTGATCCTTTAGCCCTTTAGCAGCTTCTTGGGGCAAGAAACCAACAGCATTACCTCATAAGATTCCTCATCGCCAGCCACCATGCCTACAGTTTTAATAAAGGGATGGCCAGGGTTGTCCACACCAGTCTGGATACACTGGTCCAGAGTGTAGCCATTGGGAGTCATCTTGTCCCGAAGCCTAGCATAGATGCCTGGTGTAAGACACTCAGCCATGCAGTTGTTATGCTTGCGTAGGTCAGGATAGTCTGCACTGCAGAAAGAAGAAGATACAAACCTTAAGCGGGGATGCATTTTGAGAACCATTTCCTGGTTTGGGTGACTCACAAATAAGAAAAGGGTTGAGGGGAGAGGGATTGAGAGTAGGAATCAGCATTTGTCCATAATCCAGTTTCCTACTGTTTTTCAGAAGAGCATTTGCTTTATGCAAATTTGGCTGCTCAACTGCTCAGGAAAAAAAAATGAATTCAGGAGAATTAAGGTTAAAAACACAAGTAGCTCAAATGTACTATCAATCATGAAAAGAAATTGATGATTCTCAAGAAAACATTGTACATAATAACAACAAGATTATGTGATGATCAATTTTGATGGTTGTGGTTCTTTTCAACAATGAGGTGATTCAGACCAATTCCAATAGACTTGTGATGAAGAAAGCCATCTGAATCCGGAGAAAGGACTATTGGGACTTAACGTGAATCACAACATTTTTTTCCAACTTTGTTGTTATTGTTTGTTTGTTTGTTTTTTCTCTTTTTTTTTCCTTTTTTGACCTGATTTTTCTTGGGCAGCATGATAAATGTAGAAATATGCATAGAAGAATTGTAAGTATTTAACCTATATTGTATTACTTGCTGTCTAGGGGAAGGGAGTGAGGTAGAGGAGGGAGAAAAATTTGGAACACAAGGTTTTGCAAGGATGAATGTTGAAAACTATCTTTGCATGTATTTTGAAAATAAAAAGGTACTTTTTTTTAAAAAAAAAAAGAAGATGGTTGTGTTTGAAGAAACCCCATTGTTTTAGCTGGATGCTGTAGCCTCAAAGACAAAAACACAGGGGAAAAGAGAACAACAACAACAACAAAAAAGAAATAAAAGTTAAATTAACATTATATGCCATTTTAAAATCTTGTCATTAAAAGTATTAGAGTTCCAAAAATATTAGCCAGGACATTTTGCTGAAATTCAGGTAGACAATTTCTCTGATGTTATCTTGATTCATCTTTAAGTATTATAAGGATTCTCATATGGAAAGGGGTATTGAATGCAGCCTGCTATGGCATGACCAGGCTTCAGCCTTTGAATCACCCAATTGCCTGAGGACACTTGTCCAAAGTAGCTTTAAAAAAACGAGCTTTAAAAAAACAAAACTACAAAAAGTTGATTGCACCTGGAGCTCACTGTTCTGACCTGATACTACCATTCCTCAGCCTCCCTAGCCTTTAGTTATCTTCCCAGTTAAAGTGTATTTAAACCCTACTGCTTTTGCTGCTTGGAGGCCCTCCTGACCGCTGGTGCTATGTGCTGTTGTGAATTGCATTTCCTTTGCTTCAATTAAAGTTCCTTTTTGTTGCTACCAAAGGTACTTCTCAGTTAACATAAGGATTTCAATTGACAATGGATGGAATTTGTTCTGCTTGCCTGCTGAGAATGAGACAAGGAATGATAGGTAAAAATTGGAAAGAGTCATATTTAGGCTTGATGTAAAGAGAAACTTCACCCATATTAGAATTGTTCTAAAGTGAAATGGGTTGCCTTGAGAAGTGTCAGATACTTCCTCGTTGGAGGTCTTCAAGTGCTGGATCAGCACTTGTTGGATATTAATCAATCAACAAGTACTAAATAAGCCCCCACTATCTACACACCAGGTACCATATTAGATGCTGGAGATACAAAGACAAAAGGGCAACAATTCCAACCCTTGAGTTTACAGGATATATATTTTAGAGAGCATTTTTCAGGTAGATGAGTTAGGCTAAAAAGGGTATTCTTAAATTTCTTTGTGTCCTGGACTCCATCAGCAATATGGAAAATCCTATAGACCTCTTTTCAGAATAATGTTAAAAACATGAAATAAAATTCATAGGACTATTAAACTACATTTATTAAAAAAATTTAAGTTCTTAGACCTCAGATTAAAATCACCTAGCATGAGTTGGGTACTGAGATCTCTTCCAAATTTGAAATGTTATAATTCTGTTTTTTCCTAAACGCATTTCCATATTTGTCATGTTACACAAGAAAAAAAAAAAACAGATCAAAAGGGAAAAAACACAAAAAAGCAAAAGCAAAAAAAAAAGATGAAAATACTATGCTTCAATCTACATTCAGCCTCCATAGTTCTCTCTCTGGATGTGCATGGCGTTTTCCACCCCAAATCTATTGGAATTATCTTGGATCACTGAAATGCTATATTTCTGTGGTATCCCTGTTAAAAAAAAAAAACGATTATCTGGCATGACTGCCTTATAATTCGACTCAATTATATGCTTAAAGATGAAGAGCACATCTTTGTTTATTTGTATCCTTTGTGGAACTGGCCTGTAGTGCCTTCCACACAATAGACATTGGAATGTTTCTTATTTGATCATCTTTAAGAGCAAGGCAAGACTGGGGAATTTTCATTCCTATAAACCACCATCCCCACCACATAATAGTTTTCTGGCACTGAGAAACATGTCACTGACTCTCACATGAAGCTATTTTTTAAGGCAAGGGGAATTATTTACCTTGCAGGAAAGAGCCTGGTCCTTTCCTGAGCATGAGCACTCACACTCTGCTGATTCAGTAGGTAGCTACCTGTTAAGGCACCAGTGCCAACAGTAGCCAAGAACAGGGAGGCACTTCGGCCAGTTAGAAACCGAGAGAAGGCACTGGCCATCCTTCTTCTTGGGAGATTGCCTAGATAGAAAAAAGAAATGTAGTTGGATAAGGGCAGAAGATGACCTTCATTACTAAACAGAGGTAAAATGATAGCTTGTAGCAAAATTCACTTTTCTTATATATTATAGAGGAAGATTAGAACAAAGGCTTTTGGAGCACAACTTTAGAGAGTCTAATGGATAGAGTGCTCTAGCAGCCCCACTCATACCCATTTAGTCAGCAAGGCTAGACAGAGGCTTTGATATCACAAATTAGAAAGCAGTAATCCCATGGGACTTCGCTTCAGTGCTGATATCTGAAAACGATTCTCTCAGTCTTGAAGACAAAAGAATTAATGAAATCTAGAAAGATAAATGGGCAAGCTCTTAAAGCTACAACTTATAATGAACAAGGTATAAATGTTAATGAGTGTGCTTTATTAAAAAGAGAGACAGTGAGAAGGAGAGAGAGAGGGAGAGAGAGGGAACGAGAGAGAGAAAGAAAGAGAGAAAAAGAAAAGAGAGGGGGAGAGACGGAGAGAAGGGAGTGGGCTTTTTTCCCTGCATGTCCTGGTAGTAAGTGAAATGTTTATCTTCTTAGAGGTATTCATAAACTTTTCCCATCATTGGCTGCCAGCAGAACAGCCATCGCTTTTCCCTATTCTTCTCCATGCCAGATCCAATGATGTAGTCAAGATCATTTTATCCCTTGATGGCTTCATGAGAAGGTATTATAATACAGCGAGGAAAAGATGGGCTCTAGAGTTAAAGTATCCAAATTCAAATTGTACCTCTGATACTTTGTGTGACCTTGAATGATACACTTAATTTTCTGGGTTTCAAGTTTGTTTCAAATATGTTCATGAACCTATGACATATTAACATTGTTTTTTATTGGTTTCTACACATTTAAAAAAGAAAGTAGCTACTCTTTCCTTATAAGACTTCAGAGATGCTTTCATCTTTTGGTCAATCAACAAGTATTTATTAAATACTTACTATCTGCTAGGCACTCCACTAAGTTCCAATTTCCACCTCTCCAAAATAAGTGTGTTGAACTGTGAGATATGGGACTGCTTTTCAAATCAAGTTTTGTAATCAGAAACTTCCATCTTACCAGGAAGTTTGTCCTTAATATCTAGTAAGATGTTGAATTGGTAACTTGATGGTTTCAAGTAGCTCAGCTTGGCAGGAATCCTTAATGCCTTTTTTCTCACTCTGACACTGTCACTACCCTAGTATAGGTCTTCATCACCTCATGTCTGATTCCTGATTGATTTCCCAGTCTCAAGGCTCTTCTCATTTTAAATCATCCTCCACAGATCTGACAAATTGATCTTAAAACTCATGCTTTAAGTATTTGTTAATACCAATTTATGATTTTTTTGTATTTAAATTGTACCTTTTGTGGTAAAGGAAACAAATAGCTCTCCTATACCTGATATCTACTACTTTTCTTGTACAGTGAGTGTCATTCTAATAAAGATTTTATTAATCTCTCTTGAATAAAAGTATTCTTTGGTTATACTTAAACTTCATTTTAGAGATTTTTTCCTAGAATTCTAGAATCGGGGGAAATGAGTCAGAGAATGCAAGAAATACCTTTCCTCCTTTCTCTGGGATCAGGGTCCTCAAGAATTGAGCTCATTTTGGAATGAATCCAAAGCCAGGGTCCCTTGTGGGAGCATGGTTGTCTGGGCTGCAGAGGACCCTGAGGTTAAAGTCCTGCAAGGACCACCTGGATCTAGCCCAAGCTCACCCAGGAACTGAACAAATTCTTACAGACAGGACTTAATTTTTCCTTGTGACTGAACTAAATCTTTATTGTAGATTTTGTTAAGTGAAAATCTTTCACCTTCCCTCTCAAAAATATAGTGTATTAAGGTTATGCCTATAAAACTACATTGGGATAAAAGCACTTCATCTTTCTGACAATTCCACCACCTTTGGGACTTTCCCTGTTTGAGAATATGCTCCAGACTCTATTTAAATACTCTCTGTAGCTGAAACTCTCATTTAGAAAGGGAACCTAATTTACTATTTGTACAGATAGGACTGTATGGCATAAATAAGTAAAGCTTTCACAATGTCTTTGGAGGAAATTTGTGTAACAGATGTGACCAGTTTGCCTCTAAAACAGTCAGGATGCAGCTTATCTTATTTTCCAGGCAGGATTGTTTTATATCAGAAAATGTACCTTGTAAAGCTGCTGGGACAGGAGTTTGGAGGAGAGAGAAATCTATGAAAAGCTATGTTGTTTTCTTCAATTCCCTTCATGCCCCTTAGCATTAGTATAATCTCACGGAGTGAGTTTGTTAAGAGATCACACAGGAGAGGTAATGAAGGGCCAGCCTAGCTATGGTATGTCTCCCTTAGATAAAAGTTGAATATCTAGATATATATCACGGCTCAATT
The DNA here is from genome assembly GCF_902635505.1 of Sarcophilus harrisii. Classification (NCBI taxonomy): domain Eukaryota; kingdom Metazoa; phylum Chordata; class Mammalia; order Dasyuromorphia; family Dasyuridae; genus Sarcophilus; species Sarcophilus harrisii. Next base: position 171,933,475 of record NC_045426.1, on the reverse strand, counting down.
CATAGCCAGAGGGCCTTGCAAACAGCATGAGTGACCTAAAAATTCATTTTGGCTGAAAAAATACTTATTGCTAAGTTTATTTTTTATAGTTGTCTTATGCATAGAGATTCAGTTCCCTCTCCTGTTTGCCCCTGGAGAGCAGTATTGACTGCTTGCTTAGGAGACTCAGTGAGGAGATTAGTGAAGACTGTCTTAGAATTTCTAATACTTGACAGTTATTTGAAAGGATTTTTTTTTTCCAGTAGCATTTCTTCTGGGAAATGTGGAAAGGTCTAGAAGGACTGAACTCTACACTGACCATCTTTCTTTGTTTTTTCTCTCCCTTCACAAAAGTCTTTCCCCAGAGCCTCACTTGATTTAGAGGCCACTTAGGTATTACAGATACATGAAAGATCCAGGACTGCATTAGCAATTCTCTAACAATGCTTATCACAACCCATCTAAGACTTATTTTAGAAGTCCTAAACAGTTGTTTGAATATATAAATCTCAAATGACTTGTCTAAAATCACACAGCTAGTAATTGTTCCCAAGGTAAAATTTGATTCTAGGTTATCCTAACTTCAAGCCAAACATTTGATCTATGACATCATGCTACCTTTATGTGAAAGACAGAAATATGAAACAGCCCTCAATGCTATGCATCTCCCATTCCATTTTTAATCAAGAGTAGTAGTAGAATGGTGGAAAGGGGGCTAGAGAGTGCTTCAAATTCCATTATTGTTAGTTTCCAAACAATAATTTAACTGTTGGCACTGCAAATGTGCCATCTTTGTCCAATCATCAGTGAGGTATATACACTTCTGAAGGTCCTGAAGAATATCCATAGCATAATAGTTTGCACATAGTAGATGCTTAAAATAATCTTTGTTAAATTGAGTTAAAATATTCTAAAGGGATAAAAGAGAAATATAAGGATCTCTATGTGCAAAGATATTTATGTCAACTCTCTTTGTGATGGCAAAGAATTAGAAATTGAAGGGATACCCATCAATTGGGGAATGCTGTTATAGTATATTACTGTTTTGGAATATCATTGTGCTCTAGGAAATTATAAGAAAGATAGTATCAGAACAACAAGGGGAAGACTTATGTGGACTGAATCAAAGTGAAGTGAGTAGAACCAGGAGAATACTGCATGCAGTATCAGCAGTACTATAAGGATAATCAACTGTGAAAGATTTAACTACTCTGATCAACACAATGGATCTAAAACAATTCTAAAACACTCATAATAAAAAAATAATGCTATCCAGCTCCAGAGAGAACTGATGAACTCTTGGTGCACATGTAAGCCTTTTTTTCCCACTTTATTTTTCTTGCCTTTTTTGGTATCATGGTTAATGTGAAAATATGTTTTGTATGGGTTTATATTATAATGGAAGTAATTTTTTTTTTTACTTCTTGATGAAGAGAAGGTTGGGGAAGGAAGGGAATTTGAAACTGAAGATTAAAATAAATAAATAAATAATGGAATTGAATAGTGTGATGAATTCAACCAAAAGACATAAGTTGTTGATAAATGGAAGAATGGTTCATTCATACTCCTCAACGAGGAAAATATTCTATTTCATCCTGTTATTTTATCCTGTACCCAAAAGGCAACAATAAACATCATTTCATGGACATTCTGTTATTTCACCTTTATGTTCATTATTTCAATAAACATAAGCAAACAGACTATCATGATGATGGATTCAGTTTATGTGTTAATATCTATTGCTAAGACTAGAGGTTTATCCCTTAGATGCCCTCTCTTTTTCCAGATGACCTAGATGAGCCTTGAAAGGCACAAGGTAAACTATATTACCAATGCATAAGGTATGGTATAAAAATTAATAATAATAATAGCTAATATTAATGTTGTCTTTTAAAGGTTCGCAAAGTGCTTTATATACATTATCTCATTTTATCCTTACAATAACACTGGGAAATAGATGATATTATTATCGCCATTTTACAGATCAGGAAAACAATGCAGACAGAAGTTAAGTGACCAAGATCATATAGCTTATTAGCCTGAGTTCAAATTTGAAGTCAGGTGTTCCTGACTCTAGGTTCAGATTTCTATCACATTTTATTACCAACTGCCTCATAATTAAAGAGGTGATCTAGTTACATACTGAGAAGGAGTGATGATCAATGGATAGCCCAAATATTGAACTTGTATTCAAGAAATTTCAAATTATAAAAGCATATTTAGATCCTGTTTGATAGATTATTAGAAAGACATCGACATGATTAACATAAGATAAGGAGGTAAAAAGGATGGATTAAAATATATACTAGTTGAAAGGGGGCATACATCTGTGAGACCATGAATGAATTTAAGAATATTCCTTCCAAGGAGAATTTATTGGAGAAAATAAAGGGTAGTAATCATTGATCTCAAATCAAACAAAAAAAGATTCATCAAGAGAGAAATCGATATTATATGTCAGTCATTTCAATATTGTTTTAGATATATGTATCTATATATATGTATACATATATGAATTTATATGTGCATAGGTTGTGTGTGATTATATATATATATATATACATACATGTATACATAAATATATCCATGTTTAATTGTAGACTTATTTGGGGAGTTGGGGAGTAAAAAAAGAATAAAGTGAAATGTGCACAGCAAGGAACAAAAGAAAAGGGAGCAAAGAAAAGATGGAGAGTTCTAAATACAATATTTTCTATTATTATATATGCTTTATTGAAATGTAAATTTATTGTTAAATATTTTGAAACCTCCCCATGTTCTGCCAGCCATAGTACCATGTTTTTGTTTTCTTTTCCTGTCTTTGCCTATTTTGTTTTTTTCTTATTTTGCCTTTAAGCTTTAAATAAACAAATACATTCAAAAATTAAATTTAAAAAAGAAAATAGTCCTTCCCTGCAATGTTAGGAGTTTCCTTACCTGGGAGCTCTCTATTCTAATGAAATCATAGGTATACCTGTACTCCTTTGTGAAAGTCACTGTGCTAGATATTTGGGATAGAGATAAAAATGAAAACAACTCCTTCCTTTAAGGAACTTATGTTCTATTGGAATAAGCAATAATAATTGTTTGTTGTCATTGTTATTATTATTGTAATTAAGAAAATTGTCGTTTTGAAACCAGAGGCATAGCAAGCATTTTTCACAACTGGGGCAATCATAAAATGAAACTGGGTCAAGTGCATGAACAGTAAATTCTATCAACTTTTTAAGGCAAATGCACATGCAGAGAGATAAAATAGAGATCCTGGGATCCATTACAAGTAGTCTACCAAGTGTAGTGAGGGTAACAGCTTATTTGGAATGAATTGGTGAAAAGAAGGCATCCTCTATAGCCTTTAGTTTAACTCATTATTCATGCTAATTAGATTCTAAGTTGAATTGTTTCTATTCTGCTTAAGGACTATAAGGGATATCATCATTCTCTAAATTCTAGTACCTGAGAAAAACCCCCAGTCCCTCTCATAGTTATGTCTCTCCTTGGAAAGAACAGATGTTTTAGTAGCTGACAAATCTCCTGGGTAGTAAGAAGGCATTTTAGGAAAGAAAAAAGAATTGTTGTGTTACACTACTAGGAGGGTATGCATAAATTGTTTTCTGCTTTCCATGGCTAAAAGGTCAAATATTCTAGAAATGACAGCAGAGTTATAGTTCTATGTGTCATTTGAGCAGGTAGAAAAGACCTTTTACATGGCTCAGTTGACATGCCCTGGAGAATCAACTGAGAAATGATAACATGGTATCTGGACACTAACAAAATACATTCTGCTGGAACCACAGGGTGAGAAAGAGGAAGAGGAGAGTTCAATTTTATCTGTTTTCTTTATTCCTCAATTTTTCATTTTTACTCAGTTTTAATTATTAAGAATGAAAGCCATTTGATTCCTTAATAATTGTTGTTGTTTTATAAGTATGGTAACATACATTACATACCCCCCACATATTCCCCACAAGCCCTATATCTGTTCACAATTGCCTTGCTGCCCTCATCCAAGATGATAAAAACTTTCACAGAGAAAAATGCATTGGCAACACTGTGCAAGGAGCTGGCTTGCAACCCCAAGTATACACTATAGTATACTATGAATTATCCTTCCATATGCCTATGAGATAATAACAATGAATAATGTCAGATGGACAGAAAGTGTTGACCTGGGTTAGACTACCATCTTGTAAAATGGGATCAAGACATTTAAGTCCCACTCTTTTTGTCATTTTGGGTGAAGGGTTTGTGGGAGATTTATAATATATGATAGCATATTTATAAAACAACAAAGAAATAAATACACATATTTAAACATAAATTATTTTGACAGGCAACTAATCCAGGAAATGCCGCCCAGTTGGTAGAATTAGAAGGAAAAAATGTCTACTCTTTTTCTATTTCTCACTTTCAGTCACAGAGCTTGGGATTCTACCTTCTCTCAGACTTTTAGAGAGGGGGCAGATTTCTCTTTTCCTCTCCTCTCCCTCCCCAGAGGCAGCTATGGTGGTGAGATGCCCATAGCAGTAAAAGCCATTGCTTGCTTAGGGGATCCTGAAGCTGGATCTCAAGAACTTAGCTGTCTCTTCTGCTTTCTATTTTTTTCCCCTGAGCTCAGGTTCCTGAACAGTGATTTTGAGATGAATATTCTAAGATTTGGCAGCATCTTGTGGACTTGAGAGGTCCAGAGCTGTTGAAAGGTCTGGATTTTGGTTGTCTCAGAGGAAGGTTCTTTTTTGCAGCTACATCCTTCTTGGAAGAGAAGATAATCATTGCTTGGAAAATGAACCAGACATTACTGGGTTGGAAGAATATACAAACCTGGAATGACCTGTGGCTAAAACAGTGAGATAAGAGGTGAAAGAGAAATATGTTCAGCAGTGCTACAAGTCTTGAGAGTATAAAAAGAATAAAGATTTACTGTTTCATGTTTCAAATGTTTGTCAATGTGTGCTCATGAGTATTCTGACTTTTAAGCATTTCTTTTGTAGTGGAGGATATAAATAGTTGTCCTACACATGACATCTACTACTTTGTACACAGAGTAACTTTTCTAGAAGGGATCTTTTTAATAATACCTTTCAAAGAGATCTTAGACAGAAGGCAAACCTTAGTTTTATTTGTAGGGATATTCCTGGCATAATTTCAGGTGAGATATAATAAGAGTGTGAAAAAAGCCTTTAAAGTTGGAATCCTCTAAGACTGAATCTTTTTCTGCCTAAGCCCAGAGCCACAGCCCCTTGTGAAAGATGATTCCCCCAATCCCCTAGCAGTACAGTTTTCCATATACATGTGAAATGAATATATGTATGAATACATATGTAAGAATGGGGTCAAAACCATCCACCCCATGTTAGTCTTACTCAGATGAAGATATATCACAATCTATCCATTACCCAGAGGTCTTAGACCAAGTACCAAGAGATCTTCAAACCGGAATTATATACATAAGAATCTTGTTTGGATAGGACCAGGAATCATCTATAAATTGTCAAGTGAGTTGAGAAGAAATTGATTTCCAGAAATTAGAGTAAATGTGGCTGAAAGGGAAAGCCTCCATCTTAACTTAGCTATGTCTTTTTCATGCTATCCTGCCATTGATTGGGGTGAGTTTTGAAGGATTTGGAAGAATCTGGACTCCCCATATAACTGTCTGTGTCCTTGTGTTGTCCCCTAGGGCATCAATGACTGGTGGCAATGTTTGCATTGGGAGCCAAGGACAGACAGATCTTACCATACCACAAGGAGCCCAGCAGACAAATCATACCAAGTCTATGGGGGATTTGTAAGAGAAAAGGATTTCCTGCCATTGGAAACTATGAATTACCCCTTTGCAATTTATATCCTCCAAGTCTGAACCTACTTTCCCCTAGACCTTGTGGGAGAGATTGTTGTAGACATTTATACCAACTGTTTTCAAATAAAGCGTTTTGAAAATAACCCTTTATAAAAGGTACTTAAGACTGATTGACTAAATTGATTCACAATTGATAATCTTGAAGAAAATCATAGGGTTCAGGGGAAAGGATGGGTGATGATATTAGAGAATCACCTCTGACACCTCACAAATACTTGTAGGAAGATGTAAACAGTAGATTTTGGAACCTAGCTCATATGAGAGTGGGAGTTGGGATAAGGATACCTCAGAGTTTATTTGGACTACACAAACAAAAATATAGACATATAAATATAAACGTTTACACCGGCAGCTAGTTGGTACAATAGATAGTGCTCTGGCTCAGGAATTAGGAGAATCTGACTTTAAGTCCAGCCTCAGATACATACTACCTGAGCCTGAACAAGTCCTTTCAATCTGTTTTGCCTCAGTTTCCTCATATGTCAAACAAGGAGGAGAAGGAAGTATTTGCCAAACAAAACAAACAAATCCCCAATGGGCTCAGAAAGAGTCAGATACACCTGGAATGAGTGAACAACCAAAGTACACATGTGAAAACACATACACATTTTTATTTTATTCCTAATATTCCTAGGAATATTAAATTCCTAGTTTAAAAAATCATTCTGAAATCTCAGGCCAATGACTGCTGTATTTTCATCTCTAATTCCTTGCTGCTGCTCACTGGCATCATATCCTGATTGGACTTCAGTGAACAGGTAAGAATCTCATCCCCACTGCTCTGTTAGAGAATAGGACATGTCTGCTAATTCAGTTGGATCCTTCAGAAAGTCCCTGAACCACCATCTAGCTACTCAAGGATGTGATGAGAGAGAGGGAATCAGGGAACACTAATGACATGAGACAGATAATCACATGGAGCCATCTTTCTGTAGATTGTGATGCTTTACACCTCTTGTTTTCCCTTCTTCTACTCACTTGGAATATTAATGTAAGGAGACAAAGATGATCCATGCTATGGAGGTTTTAAGCTATGTCCTAACCAGAAATTCACTACTTACTTTCCTACCTCATTTTCTACACAAGCCCTTTTGGAAGAGAATTATTATCGATAGGAATCCTTTTGTTTCTCCCACATCTCCGTAGTAAGGAGAAAGAGGCAAATTACAATACAAAAAGCTGAGAGCAAACTTAAGAAAGCTTTCTGTCTCTCTGTATCTCTGTGTCTCTCTGTTTCTGTCTGTCTATCTGTGTCTCTCTCTTTCTCTCTCCTTTCCCTTTCTCTCCCTATCATGTTATAGAGGAGCATAAGAGCCTGAACATGTGCTATTCAGCTTTTTGTCCAAACAAGATGTACCTTGCAAATTCTAAGCTTTGAAGTGCATTACAAATATTAGAATGATGATGATGATGGCCAATTTGTCTCTGAGTCCACTGTCTCACAAGGAATTTTGTGTTATTATTGATCTGTTCTAGATGCAAGAAAATTTCTTTAGGAGGGGCCAAAACTCTCTCTCCCTATGGCTTCCACTCCTGCTTCCCTGGAACAACCCTGAACAAATCCAACTCTATTCTTCATATTAACTTCATGAGAATTTCTTCTCTCTCCCTTTTGTCTTTGACAAACTTCTAGGTTTGGAAATTGATTAGGGAAAAAACCCCAAACTATCTTTCCTTATTTTCTTTATTTCCTCTCCTCTCTGATCTTACCATTTTTACTTAAAACTGTTTCCTTCAAAGTAGTTACCAATGATCTCTCCTTTGCAAAACCTTTATTGAGTTATTGCATATTACCACTCTTCACAAACTCTGACTTCAAGCTAAACTGAACTACTTGCTGTTCCAAGTACCTAATATTGTATCTTCTACATCCAAGTCTTTGCATAAGCTGCACTTCATACTTAGAATATTCTTTCCAAACCTCTACCTTTGGGATCCTTTCAAAACTTTGTTCAGGTGCTATTTCCATGTAGGCTTTTACAGACCTTCCCACCTACTCCTCCTACCTTATTAGTGTTCTTACTTACTTCTTTCTATTGCAATTATTTATTTGTGTACCAATTATATCCTCCCCATCATCTCCCTGGAGGTAAAGACTGTTGTTTTTGTTGTTGTTGTTATTTTAAGAACACAATAGAACCTTAGTAAATGTTGCTTGAATTACAATCAGTTGAATTAATGGTATCTAGTCTTTTTCTGCATTTAGTTCAACTGTAGTATCAATATTAAATAATTCATTTTGTTGATAAGAATAATGATCAATATGTGACCATTTTGATCATATTTTTTTAGTAAAGTTAAAATGAAATTGAACACCATATAAAACACATCATGCTTTTGCTCATATGTTCCTTTTGTCCATAATGCCCTCTTCACTCCAAATCTACATTTTTCTTTTTCCTTTGAAACCTCACATAATATTTTGCTTGTCTTTTTCTTATATTATAGTTATTTGGGTGTGTATCATATGTTTCTACTAGATCATTACTTTCATAAAGATTAGACTTACATCTTCTCTAATTAAGGTATTTCCCTCCCTTCCCAAACCCTCTCCTCCAGCACAGTGCTTTTCTCCATCTATAATAGGCATTTAAATGTTGACTTGACTTGTACTGTGTTAATTTCTGAGATTTCTCCTAGCTCTAAATCCTATAATTCTATGAACTTAAGTCTTTCTTACCTTAACTTAGTTCCCATTAGGGAACAGGCATCCTGCTGGATACTTTTGCACCCCTGCCATTGATTTTGAAAAGTCAGGTTTAAATTACCAGGTATGGATACAGGATAATAATTCCAGGCCCGTGTTTCCCCTGTAGGGCTGCTGACAAGCTTAGCTGAATGTATTGGCTGAAAAGTACTTTGAGTTACCATCCAAGAATGGTGCTTTGATTGTTAATGATCTTATAAAAAATTTAGCATGTTCCATCATAAGCTCTTGCAGCCAGGGGTTTACCAGCTGAAACTTCTTTGGAAAGAACTCAGAAGAGCATAATGTGTAGGAATATGTGGGAAAAATAAATAAATCTCACTGATCCAATGGAATTTAAAAAGCCTCTTTATGGATTCCTCTTTATAGATTTTAAAAGTAGTTTTTATTTTTTTACCTTCAAACATAGACACTAATTAGAACTAAGAAATTATCAAGAAGTGATCTTTTGGAATTTACTTTCATTTAAGATTGAAAAATGATTTGTCATGTTAATTGCATGACTCTAAATGGATATTTTGAAAATATTTGGAAAATCATTTGTTTTTTTCTATGTAAATAGATTAAATGCTGCACACATATCCTTATGATTTCTTTCCCCTTTAGGCAATGTTTTAGGCCATTGTCAAATTCATCTTCTTAAAACTATTTTAATCATGTTCCTCTGCTTGAAAGACTCACTTGCTCTCCATTACTTTTTGAAAAGAGCCCAAACTAAAAAAATAGTATTGAAGAATTTTCACAATTCTCTCACTCACTTTTCTCCCCCCCCCCCCCCATCTGTACAGTACATATTTTGTTTTTTGTTTTGTTTTGTAATGTCCTGCTCTGACATTAATTAGCTGTGTGTTGCTGCACTTCTCTGGGACTCATTTTCTTTATCTATAAAATTAAAAGGGTGTAATAGATGATCCATTTAGTTCTTTATAGTTCTAAGGTTCTAGTTCTCCTACCTCTCCAAAATTATCTTAATAGGATATTCTAACATATATTTCAGGATCAATAAATCAATTGACATAAAAATAATCCAGCGATTCCTTGATGGATTTGATTGCCAATCATACTTATCAACATGAAGAAATATCTTACTGCCTGGTTAATTATATGCCTTGAACATAAACCCATAGTATAAAAACCCCTTTCCTCAGGTTCTTCAATCTTATATAAGTCTTAGTTGTATCAACAGGACAAGTCCACTGAAATTTTTAGAGAGCAGAAGGGGAAGGTTTAAAATTTACACATAAAAGAACAGGAAAAAGAAGAGGAAGATCTAAATCAGATAAAATTTTAAACTGCTTAGTAAACTCTGGGGATATAGCTGGATTTTGCAGATTAACTATTAATGCTAGGGCCATAACTAGTTACTTGACATGTTTATCTTAAGTAAATAGAATGATAATGCAGAGCTAGAAATTTCCTTATCACTAACCAGTTAATCATTGGAGCTAAAGTTTGATATCAGCTAAATTCTGCAGGCTCCAGCTACTGAAGTGACCTGCTATCTCTAGAAATTGCAGCAGAGCCAAACTAGAAAAGTATTTTGAAAGTACCTACTATTTTACTATTTGCCAAGCATTGTTAAATACTCTCTCTCCCTTTCTCTCTCTCTCTCTCTCTCTCTCTCTCTCTCTCTCTCTCTCTTCCTCCCTCCTTCCTTCCTTACTCTCTCTCTCTCTCTCTCTCTCTCTCTCTGTGTGTGTGTGTGTGTGTGTTAGAGAAAACAAGTACATATAAGAATATACATTATAAAGTTGTTGATAGAAATAGATGTAAATTAGTTCTATTAGTAAATTTTTCTAGTTTTTTTTCTAACAAATTCTACCCCTGGTCCTCGTTATAATGTTTGTATATATATCTAATTTTCTATCTCTGCTAATTCTTCTACTTTAATTTCACTCCTAACTTACCTTGCTATTACTTAACTTCCCCCCATCCATGGATCATTCCCTCATCTTCCCCCTTCCATTTCCCTCCCTCTTTATCCTATTCCCATTAATATACTTCACCCTACTCCCTTTAAACACAACATGAATTTTATTACTTTCCCCTCAAAACCTTCTCCGTTCCAAACTTCCCTATAACTCTAGAAAGTACTACCTTTAAACTAAAGACCCTTCTGTACCTCTCTTTATCCTATGTCATTCTTTCCCTTCCTCTTTAATCCCTTTCCATTAGTCTACAAACTTTGTCCCACTATCATAAATCTATATATCCTTCTATAGCCCATTTTGCTGGGTTTAGGAGGGAGAGCAATAGCCAATGAGTATATATGAAAGTATAAAGTTGGATGAGGTTGTATGGGCTTGACAAGCTAAACAGAATAGTTTGTAATTTATCCTTAGGAGTAATAGGGAGTCACTGCTGTTTATTGACTAGAAGAATAAAAAGGATAGACCTTACACTTTCGGAAAATCACTTTGGTGATTTTGTAGAGGATAGACCAGAATAGGGAAGAATTGAAGCAGAGAAACTTATTAGAATGTATACAGTAATCTAGGTGAGCTGAGTGAATAGAGAGTAGAGTGAGAGAGTGGTTGTGAAGGCAGAAAAAGAAAAGATTTGGCAAATGATTGTATTTATGAGGTAAGGAAAAATAATGCCTAAGTTATGCATTTGGGAGACTGGGAGGATGATAGTGCCTTCCACAGTTATAGGGAAATTTGGAAGGGGGAAGGGTTTTAGAGGGGGAAAGTAATAAAAAGTCAGTTGTAAACATGTGCTTAAGATGTCTCTGACAGGTGTAAAAGGAAATCTCAAGGTTGTTTTAACTTGTATTTCTCTAATCAATGAACTTAGAGAATGTTGTATACAGTGACAACAATATTGTTTTAAGAAGAACTTTGAGTGGAGGCAGATAGATGGCATAGCGGATAAAGCACTGGCCCTAAAGTCAGGAGGACCTGAGTTCAAATTCGACTTCAGACACTTAATACTTCCTAGCTGTATGACCCTAGGCAAGTCACTTAACCCCAATTGCCTCAGCAAAAACAACAAAAAAAGAACAACTTTGAGTGACTAAGTCATTTTGGTTTTTATAAATACTTGAACTAACTGCAAAGGACATATGAAGGAAGATGCTATCTACATCCAGAGAAAGAAAAGATAAATAGAAGTACATTTATAATGATTTTACATATACATACATATTTGATCTTAATGATCGCCATCTCTAGGGCAGGGGAGAAGCAGGAAAAAAAAGAAAGGGTGGAGGAAAGAAAGTTACATGATAACTTTATTATATATTTTAAAGGAATAACAAATTGTACATAATATATTTGAAGTTTCATGAACAATTGCTATTTTCCCCTATTCTACTTTATTATGGAAATGATTTTTTATTTCTTAAGTTCAGAATAGAATAAATAAAAAATGTTTTGAAAGATATCTCTAAGACAATAAGTTTAAAATTTCCAATAAGCAACTGATGATGTGAGATTGAAAATCAGGAGAGAAACTGGGGCTGGATGTATAGAGCTGGGAGTCATTAGGGTAAATAAGATCGTTAAATCCATGGGATTGGAGGTGGTTATCAAAAAAGAGTATTAAAGGAGAAGAAAACAGAGCCCAGAGAATACTCCCAGCTAAAGGATTTGATATGGATGATGAATAATCAGAGGAGAATGAGTAGTCATCAGATATGTAGGCAGGAAACCAGGAGTAGTGGTTGGGAAAACCTGAGGAAATTTTCATGAAAACATCAAATTTGGGCATTGAGAAAGCATTGGTAACTTTGGAATAGCAGTCAGCTGAGTGATGAGATTGCTCTGAGTCATGTTGCAAAAGGCTGAGAAGCAGGTAAAAGGAGAGGAAGTGGATGGATCTAGTGAGTGTAGGTGCTTTTTTCAACAAGTCTGAAAAAAAGGAAGAAGACATATAGGACAGTATGTTGAAGGGATGTCAAGATTTTTTAAGGATAGAGAAGACTTGAGCAGTAGGGAAGGAACCAATTGATAGAGAAGTCAAAGATGTTTGGGGGAGATGATTGAAGACATAATTTACTGGGCAAAAGATTCTTAGGTTTTTGGACAACATCCCTTTCCTGTTAGTCCCTGCAACTCTTCATGGTCCTAGATTCAAGTTATTTAATATTAGTTCATTTTACTTCTACCTACTGGGGGAATTACATGACATAATAACTGTAAAGAACTTTGTAAATCTTAAAGCACTATATATATATATATATATATATATATATATATATAAATGTTAGCTATTATTATTATTACTATTATTACTGGAAGTTTCTTCCTCATATTTAGTTATTACAAGAAAATCATTTATACTACATATAGTTGCTGTTCATTTATTTTAGTAATGTCTGACTCTTTGTGACCCACTGGGGTTTTTTTTGGCAATGATACTGAAGTTGCTTGTTTTTTTCCTTCTCCAGCTTATTTTACAGATTAGGAAATTGAGGCAAATAGGGTTAAATAACTTGCTTAGGGTCATATAGTTAGTAAGTGTATAAATCTAGATTTGAATTCAAGAAAGTGAGTTTTCCTGACTCCAAGCCCAGTACTTTATCCACTGCACCATCTAGCTGTTCTCATATCATAGTAAATGAGAACAAACTACTTAAAATGGTAATCATTGTAGAATCAAGGTAATATATTTTTGCCAAACACCCTAACATTGGTCCCAAGCCAATCACTCTTCCTTCTTCCAAGGATAGCACTATGATAGAAAGTTGTTAAGTTGAGAGGTCTCAGCCCAGATCCATGAGGTCAATCTAGGGGAGGGGAAATGATTTGGCTAACAATTTTCCCATCACACAGGAGCACTGCATCATAAAGACTTGGATACTGGAAGTAGAGAAGTTACTTAAGGTCTATTCAAAGTCTAGAAGGATGTGACCAAGTCTATATGCTCTGCCATTCTTCTCTTTCCACACTTCCCTATCTTCCCATCTCCTCCTCCTTCCCTCTCTTGTCTTTTTCCATGCTTCATTTTAATAACTACTCTAAATGTCTACCATTCAAAAGAACAAAGGATATTGTCACTGATTTAGTATTAAAAGGAAACTTTTGAGATCATGCAGTCCAACATCTCATTTTCAAATGAGAAAACAGGCCCAGAAATAGCAAGTCAGCCAACAAGTATTTATTTATTAAGATTTTACTCTGTATCAGATATTGTGACTTAAGTGATATGCCCAAGGTCACACAGTTAGGTAATGCAAAAGTGAGGATTTCAACTCAGGATCATCTCCAAATTTAGTCCTCTTTCTGTTGTACCATTTATAGAGCACTGGGCCTAGAGTCATGAAGACCTGAGTTCAAATGCTGCCTCAGACAGTTACTAGCTGTGTATTCCTGGGCAAGTCATTTTATCTCTTTTTTCCTATTTCCTCAAATCTAAAATAAGAATATTAATTGCACCAACTTTGCCAGGGTTGTTATAAGGATCAAGTGAGAGAATATTTGTAAAAATAACTTAGGATAGTGTCTGGCATATGGTAGGTTCTACATAAATGCTTCTTTCTTTTCCATTACAGGTTTAGTGACCTGCCATTAACATTCTCAATCCAGAGTCAAGTCTCTCGATGTTAAGTATCCTAAGAATAAAGGGCAGAGAAACCTATGTTGAAGTTTCGGATATGCACAGGGTACCCAAACACTTTCCTTGGCACACAGTGCTGAGACTTGCCAAGGATCCTAGTCCTCCCTTGCTCCCCATCTCCATCCACCAGGGGTGCTTCCTAAGTGCAAATCAATATAATTCCTTTGTTTACTGTGGTCCCACTGCCCTGACACTCAATCAAGATGATGAGTCAGGTGGGACAGAACCAGATCTGAACTGATGGTTAAACTCTAACTGTGAGCATTTCTATCTCAGAAATCAGCAATCACTACAAATCCAGTTTATTGTTTTGTAGGTTGTCTAGACCCCAGCTTGTTAAACTGTGGGTTGTGCCCCATATAGGGTCTCACAATTATATATGGGGGTTATGAAATTATGATTTATTATCAGGAAATGTTCTATTTGTACACTATTTTATATACCTATATATTTCTGGGGTCATATAAAAATTTTTCAGGCAAAAAGGGGTTGTGAATATGAAAAATTTGGACATTAAAAAGAAATAGAGAAAATATTAATACTAAAGATTAAAGTGTGTCAGAGGTATACTTTTTCAATATTAATGATATACTATTGCCATACACCACTGAACAAACCCAACTTAATACTATACTTTGGCACAACCAACATGTTTAGTACAGAACATGTCAGGAAGATGACAGGAAAGCATAATGCTTAAGACACTAGCAAATAAGAACATAAAAGGAAGCTTTCTTTACTTAAACATTTAGCTCAACACATAAAAGTCTTTGAACCAGTTCCTATCCTGAATTCAAATCTAGCCTCAGACACTTACCTATAGGAATTACCTGTGAGTTGCCTAGGATCGCTCACAGGTAACTCCTAGAGTATGCATTGTTTATAACATATCACTGAATCTCAACCTTAAATGCAGGCTCCCCAGATTCTTTCTTACATAATTTCTGTCCTCAAAGCTGAATAGAAAAGCACACAAACAAATGGCTCCATCCCCATGCTCCTCATGCCCATTCCAAACTCAGCTCAGTCTCCAGGGCTTTGCCTGAAGCAGCAACTGAGAACACCAAACTTGTCACGTAGACAGGAGCCTGTTCTCATTCTTTGACATTGGAATCCTTCCAAGGTAGTTGGGATGCCATGGATACTTTTGCCCCTCAACTCCAGCAGGCTGCTGGATCCAGGTGCTGAATGTTCTGGATGGACTACAAGATTGGCATTTCTCCCTCAGGCTTTTTTCTTTCTTCTCTCTTTCCAGTTTCTCCCCTATCCTTTTATTTGTTACCACTTTTTTTTCACCTTTACCTTATTCAAGGCAATAGATTGTCTTGAAAGTCCTATAATCATCAATTAGCTGCCAAGAGATCCATACTTACTCTCCTTTTTTTCTGTTTTCCATCTATCTTTTTTCTCTTACTCTCTCTCTCTATTCCTCTGATTCTTTCCTCCCATTCCCATTTCCATTGTCATTCACTTTATTTCCCAAATGCTTTGAAGCCAAATGGTTCATAGTATTAGAGATTTTGAACTTGAGGGGATTTTATTTTTAATAGTATTTTATTTTTCCAAATACATGCAAAGATAGTTTTCAATATTCACCTCTGTAAAACCCTGTGTTCCAATTTTTTCTTCCTCTCTTCCCTTTTCCCCCTTCCTAACACAGCAAGCAATCTGATATAAGTTAAACATGGACAATTCTTCTAAACATATTTCCATATTTGTAAATGCTGCGCAAGAAAAATCAGATCACAAGGGGAAAAACACAAGAAGGAAAGAAAAACAAACAAAAACCAAAAAGGTGAAAATACTATGCTTTGATTCAATTGGAGAGGACTTTAGAGGTTATCTAGTATAACCCCTCAACCATATTACAGATAAGGAAACTGAGGCTCAGAGAGATAAAGGTATACAAATATAGAAATTCCTGCACTGAATGTGAGTCCAAGAGAGAAAAAAGATGACAAAATAATAGATTCTATACCCATCCACTCACCTGACTCTTATATATCACCTTTTATTTCCATTATCTTTTTCTGTCCCACCTACATCCCAAGACCACAAATTGTTTTTATAAGGGACATTACCACCAGACAGCTGTTGCTTGGTCACTCCTAAGGTGACTCGAGTGCTGAAAGCAGGTAGGAAAGTATAGACAGGAAGTCCTAGGAGAGAACAGCACATCTTCCTATTTGCAAGCTTCAGCTCCTAAAGCCACCCTCCATGAGAGCTCAACAACTTCAGCTTCCTGAATTCCAAATTGTTTGTTTAGCAGCCAAAGAGTTGGATCAGGCAGTTTTTTTTTAGGATCCGAGACCTTGACCCATTTTAGGTAGGAGAGAGGAGATAACTCTGGAGTATCAGAAAGGAGGAGCTATCATTTCCTGTTTTATTTTTTCTCCTTTTAAGAAAAAACAACATTGTAATCTTCATCCCTGAGCTTGCCTCCTGTTAGATATGAGGCAGCCCAAAAAGCCCAATTCTGAAACTGGGTGTCTGGACACACTAACATCCTGGACTAGAGTGGTTTGGGTTTCTGCTACCCAAGATGGCAAGGAGTCACAGCTTCCTTTGATGCTGCTGACTCTGAGAACTATTTCTATTCTCAATCATGTACCTGATTGGTACCTAGGAACAATCATGTTCCTAGGAGGCAATTTGCAGGGAAGCATGTTTAGGTGTCAATTTTCTATTCACAGTGAACTACCAAAAAAGGGTGAAGGTCCTCAGACCTGGAGCTGTTCCATAAAACAGGCTGATAAAATTCCCATAATGTCAAGCCATGAGGCAGTGTTTCCAAGGGGAACATCTATTAGTTGTTCCCCTCCCACTTCTAAAAGTACAGAATGTACAAGTTACCCTTCAGACCACTAAGCTCATCACCCTTTTGCCCCTTGAGAGGTGATAGGGCCTTAGGGACCACAAAACTTGAAAATTGTTAACATATGTGTGCTGGTAAATGTTTAGCAGTTGCTCCTAAGAGGGAAATGTAAACACAATATATTTTAAAATTTAATCTGCATTATTAAATTGTCTCCCTTTCTTAAGTCAAACTCAAATAGAAACAGTACTATTATATAAGGATTTCTAGAACACTTTGTTTTGCTTTTTTGTTGTTGAGTTTTTATTTTTTTGGTAAATTTTAAGTTTTATTTTTGCCATATTCACAGCAGAATATGAGAGGATCCAATATAAAACAATAAATTTCCATGTCAATAAAAATTTTTATAATAAATACTCCACATTGTTTTTATAGCTATCAAGATTTTCTTTGTTTCCTTGTAGGTCTTCTTTAGTTCTCTGCTATGCCCTTTTTACTTTATTTTTTCTTGCCTCTCCTGCCCTAAAGAAGGCTACAATTAAATATATGTGTGTGTATACACATACACATATATGTATACACAGACATTAACTCTCATACACATACACATGTACATATATACATTCATAAACATATATGTAAGACAATACTATATATATTTTACTTGTCATCTCTTTCTCTGAAGGGAGACAGCATTTTTCTTCCTAAGTTCAAATCTTTCCATGTTTTATAAATCAATTAGCTCATCATGTCCTATACCATACAGCAATATTTCAACAAAATTCCCCAATTTTTGCATTCATTCTATTCTTGGCTACATTGGTTTTATGATCACAGTTTTAAAATGTAACATTGCCTATGTTTTATTAATTTTCATTTATTTTATTAAATATTTCCTAATTATATTTTAATCTAATTGTGCTGTGCCCTTGGGAATATTGTTGCGTAAGGATGTCTGGTCTAGACCTAGCTTCTTGAGATTGTGGGTTGCAACCCCAAATAGGGATCTATATGGGGGTCTGGAATTATGTAAAATTTTCTTGGGCAAAGAGGGATTGAGAATGGAAAAAGTTTAAGAAGTCAAGTTCTAGATAAATCAACAAAATAATAAATCACACTTAGATTTGCAGTTTGCTATTTCTGAAAACATTTAACAATCACCTTGGAGTAGTAAGAGCTGGCTCCAGCATATCCTGGTTGCAAGGCAGATTTAGAATCTGAACGCAGGTCTTTTGACTCTTTCATGTTATTATCACTATGTCTTTTGGGGTAGGTGATAAATCAGAACATGTGCTTAAACTGTCTTTTATTTGTTCTTTCTTTGCTACCTATAAGTTTTTCCCCCTATAAAATCAGAAACTGCTTGAGGTGAACAGACTATAAATAGATATTAGAGTAGAAATGTCTCCCCAAGAGAATGGATTTTTAAGACAGCAGAAGCCAGGCTGGCTCAGCAAAATGTGGGATCATTTAAAAAATGTTTAGATACAGAAAAAAAAAAGTTTAGGTACAGGACATTTGGAAGAGCTTCAGAGGAACAGGTTTTATCTATTTTATTTTCTTAGCAAAGTCTTTGGGGGCAGGATCCACAACCAAGGCAGGCAGGACCCAGGAGTCACCTTCAATACTGGACGACATCTAACTTGAAGGGCTGTTGGCTCAGTGAGTGAGCACTCCAGAATGTGAAACTAACTTGGGCTCTAGCTAATTCAGGTAGTCAAGGAATGGATTCTCAACAGATTGTCATTGGGATGTGGACCAGTTGCAAAATAGATAAAAACTGCCTTCTGGTGTTCCCCCATATCTGGTTTTTGGTGCTTTCTCTTAGGGATTCAGGGGTCTTCCCAGCAGCCTGTCATGATATACATTTGTTACCTACCTACTCCTGAATCAAAATTTACTCTGTCTCATGTCTCATTTGCTGAGTCCTAATATCACTATATGGCAATCATTCCAAACGAGAGGCAGCAAGTGGAAAGAAAAGACTCCTAGGCTGAGAGTCAGAGGTTAGTGTCTGAATGTCACTTCTGTCCTGTATTAAGAACATCACTCTTAAATAAGACTCAGCTTCCAAATTTGTAAAATGTGGATATATTTTACAAACTACCTTCAAGGTCGTTTGAGGTAAAGGGCTTATAGAAGAACTATATAATCTGTAAAGTACAACAATTATTTTTATTCCAAGTACAAGTTTTTGATTTCAATAAGGTCTTTTTGTAAAATGGGAATGAAGGAAAAGAAATTAATTAATTCATATGAGTTGTGAATATTAGACTTCTTGGGATGTACTGAATCCTTTGGCACAAACATCTCATGGCAAAGCATGTGGTAGGATCATTTTTAATCTATGGATAGGGAGGAAAGGGAATAAACATTTACTATGTACCGGACACTGTGCTAAGCTTCTTAAATTTAATTAAATTAAATATTAATTTTTAAAAATTTAACTTAAATTTAAATTTTTTAAATTTATATTTAATTTTATTATATTTATTATAATTAATTATATTTAATTTATATTTAATTTTAATCTGTTTTGCAGATGAGGAAACTGAGGCATAAGTGCTTTGCCTCAGTAAAATATCTGAGACTGTATTTGAACTCAGGATCCTTTTATTTATTTCACTGTGTAGCTTGATCTTCCTTCCCCTACCAAATCACAGTCCCTAATCCATAGTTACATGGGATTTGAATGTCACACCTGAGGCTTTCTCTTTGGAAACTATTTTAAGCTTGGTACTAGCACCAACTTAGGCTAAATCAAGGAGCTGGGCCTAGGGCAAGAGGTATACCAAGGGCACATTGCACCCAAAGGGCATTGGCCGATTAAGTGTACAGAGTAAGCAATTTACCATTGCCAACCGTACAATACCAAGGGCTGTGGAAACAGTGTGGCCAACCCCCTGCTGGGCTGAGACGAGCTAACGGTTTAGGTGAGGAATAGAAGGATAGGAGAGGCCAGGGGAAGGAGGAAGTGAAGATCTTAGAGAGTTAATTTAATGAAGAAACACTCCTGTACGAAGATCTGCTTCAGCAGTTATCTGGCCTGGCTGAGGGCAGCGAGGAGGAAGCCGGGCTGGCAGTCCTCTCCGTGTGCACTTGGTCAGAAGTAAACGGGTGCCCACAGAGTCCCTGACAGCAGAAGTGACATTTCTAGAAATAGAGATGGTTTAGACATTGTAGGCTCTTCATTTGGCCTGGGAATAATTGACACTCCATGTGATTCTAGCTGACATTGAAGCAAGGAACCAAAGTCATGTAAAGAACGCACTCAGAAGATTGCAGAGGAAAAGCAAAGCTTGGATATCTCCTCCTCTCTCTGCCTCTGTCTATTTCTCTCTGTCTCTATCTCTCTGTGTCTTTTTCTCTGTATCTTTCTCTGCCTCTCTCTGTTTCTGTCTCTATCTTTTTCTCTGTCTCTGTCTCTGTCACTCTCTGATTGTCTTTGTCTCTGTTTCTGTCTCTCTGGCTCTCTCACTCTTCTGTCTCTATTTCTGTCTCTCTCATTCTCTCTGTCTCTGTCTCTCTCTGTGTCTATGTCTCTGTCTCTCTCCTTTGTCTTTCTGTCTCTCTTTTCTGTCTCTCTCTCTGTGTCTCTCTCTGTCTTTGTCTCTCTGTCTCTGTCTCTGTCTCTCTTTCTCTCTCCCTCTCCCCTCCCTCAGAAGTCCACCCAAATCCAAATACACTTTTATTTGAGACTCATCAGGGATAAAGTCTCAATATATATACATAGTATTTTGTTATGACTCAAAAGGAAAAGTAATAGGCACCTGTTAGAAACAAAACGCATTAAGGAGCAAAAATAGTTTGTACTTTTCAACCCTGTAAAAAGGTTTTTTGGTTCATCATTTAATAAATTAGAAATTCTAATCACTCAGTCTGTAAAAATAATGAATCAATCTATATCACTGATGTTGTTTTAACCAATTTTAGTTGGGCCCCTCTATTGTGATGACAAGTTCTTTAAAGGACATTTCCTTCTGAAGGCCTTAAAATGAGTAAAAGACATCTGACCATAAACATAGAGCTAGAAGAGGCCTTAGAAGTCATCTAGTCTAAAAATTCATCTTATAAATGGGGAAACTGAGCCCCAGAGAACTAGGTAAATTGGCAAAGGTCATACAACTAGGATTTGAGTCTAGGACAATATCTTTTATTTTTAAAAAATTTATATCTTATTTTTCTCCAAATACATATAAAAGCAATTTAAACATTTTTTTCTATTTTTAAGTTCCAAATTCTTTCCCTCCCTTCCTATCTCCTCCTCCTCCCTTTTGAGAAGGCAAACAATTTAACATAGGTTATATAGGACAACCCATTTTCTAATTCAGATTTAGAGCAACTTTTAATAATATACATTCCCTTCTTTTTGCTAGCATTGAGGAAAAGCATCCCCTAAAATGGAGAGTCAATTACAATAAATTGTGGCCTGATGCTACTGAAGCAGATTTTTTTTTTGAAATTTCAATTACACAGAATGTTGCGATGTTCAAGCTTTTCTTTCACTTACAAAAACTATCACCACTCTCAAGGACAGACCAGAAGAGCAAAGTTCTCGATCTCTCCATGGTATTTCAGAGTGTTGCACAATTCTCATACATTGCCCAGATAGAGCAAAATCAGGGAAAAGCTCAGTCTTCGCACTGACCTTCCTCTTCTCCCCTCCAGTCCCATAGCTTCTCTTCTTAATGTAATTTTATTTCTCAAACTAGTTCCCTTTGCATATTTAACAAAGCCTCCTTGGATAAGGATCCTTCATCACCACCGTCCTGGGCTATTGGGCTCCCACGACAGCACTGTTAGGGCTCTGCAGTTGGCTCCCCTCCCACCTCCATCCATCCCCAGAACTATGTGCAGTGGCCACTTGATGAATGCATTTCAGAGAGAGGCTCATCTCCACTCTGAGTTCTCTGAGATTTCCCAGCTCTGGAGAAAAATAAAGGGAAATAAAGCAAAAAGCTTCATGATTTCACTGACCTTGGAGCCGGAGTCAGTAACACACGTCCTGCTGCACCCAGTCAGCCAAGAAGTGTAATATGATCAGACAGAGTACAGGCTGTGAATAGGCTGAGGGAAGATGGGGGGAGGGGGCCAGAGGACACCATTGGTCAGTTCCTGCCCTCCTTGATGGGACACTTGTTCCCACAGCTGTGCCCTTGAGAGCATCAGCTGGCTGTTCTGACGATATCAACACTCCACTCTCTAGAATCTACTGTTCTCTTCACCCTTCAATAAATAGAAGACTGTCCAGTTGGGACAAAAATCACATTTTGCTCCTCAGTCATGGCTTTGGGATGCCTTCTTCTTTATCCTGATAGAATCCTAGGGCTTGAGAACTCAAGGGGACCCAACAATGCAGTATTTCCTGACCACTCATTTGATAAATGAGGAAACAGGACTAGAGTCAGAATGATTCACCGAGAACTAGAGAAGACCTTCAAGGTTGTATTATCTTGGAACCATAGAGTTAGGGAGTCAAGGAATTTTGGGGTCATCTTATTTGATAGATAGGGGAACTGGGTCCTAGAGCCCAGCTTCTTAAACTGTAGATTGCAACCCCATATGGGGTCTTGCAACTGAATATGGTGGCTGCAAAATTATGATTTATTATCAGTAAATGTTTGATTTGTATACATGTTTTATATACCTATATGCTAAGGGTCATATAAATTTCTTGGGCAAAAAGAGTTTGCTAGTGGAAAAAATTTAAGAAGCTTTGGCCTAGAGGACCAGGATGATAAATAGAACAAGAAGGACCCTAGGTTTAGTAATTCCTTATGTTAAAAAACACTGGTGATGGACTGTTTGGTTGTGGAAAAATTCTCTAGGATTCCCTTCCTTGACCTCTGACCTTGGAACCATCCTAAGGGATAATGATGATTGTGTGGGGTCAAGAGAATAATCTTGGTAGAGCTGAAGAGCAGAAATCATGGACAAGTAGTGGCCATCATGAGGCAATTAATACAGAGATTGTGTAGCCAGAGCATGCAAGAGTCCTGTTCAGATGTATGCTATATAACTGAATCTTCCTTTCCTTCATTGCAGACTATAAGATAGTGATTATTTTCATCTTCCCCTTTGCTGCTCTTTTTTTCCCCTCTCTCTGAAAAGAGAGTCTGAACCCTTTTCTTCTGTTAAGAAAAGTTTTTATTTATTTATTTACATATTTGTTTCTTAAGCCAGGAATACAAGGAAAGTTTTTTTTAACTACTTCTATATTGTTAAACTCAGTGTATTATTGGAATTACATCAGGAAGAGATGACTGGGGATTTGTCCTGAGAGTACAACAATAGATTTAAAACTTTGATATTTTGCCAAATTGCTCTCTCTGGCTGGAGCTCAAAGCTATTGAAGAGAACTATTGATTCATTTTTATAACTTCTACAAGGGCAGAAAGAATATTTAATGCCTGGTCCCTCCAAGGCAATTAGTTAGAAAGGACAGTGGTGCAGTATAACTAATATGAAATGTTTTGCATGATTGCACATGTATAACCTATATGAAATTTCTCAGGGAGAAGAGAGGAGAGGGAAATGAGGGAAAAGAGAATTTGGGACTCAAAATTTTAAAAAGTGAATGTTAAATTGTTTTTACATGTAATTGGTAAAAAATAAAATATTATTCACAAAAAAGGGCTAGTAGTGATTGCAACTAGTTGGACTGATACTGAGGTAGGGCTTCTGCCCTCTTCCCAGACTTAATTTAAAAGGAAAATTACTCCCAAGGGGAGAAGTATTCTGGCTCATAATAAAGAAGTATAATGGTGAGTACTTAAAAGTTTTGTGTGCTTCTAACTACCATTATCACCTCTCTGGATATGATACCACAGTGAACATATACTTAGTCCAGTTGCTATATACACACAAAAACATATGGTCACTAGTCCTTATGCAAATTTGCCACCTTCTGTTTAATCTCTGGCTGTGGTGAGCTATGGAGACCCATGAGCCTTGGTCATTTCCCTTGGATGGTAGCTTTCCTAAATATATTTTCAGGTTTGTAACTCAATTATTCAACTAACATTTATTAATACCAACTAGGTACTAAGTATTGCTAAGTTCTTGCGATACAAAGAAACAAAAAATTTGCAAATTTTCCAAGTAAAGATACTATAGATTTTGACTCCATTATAAGAGGCTGTATCAAATCAAGGCTTGGTAAACAATCTTCTCTCCCATCACTATTTTTGGAGCAGCATCCATACAATTCAATCTTCTTATAAATGTAGAAGAATTCTTGAGCATCTTCCCCTTTCCTTGGGCAAGGGGTCAAGTAATTTGCAGAATCACTGGATGAGATAATTTACACAAAGCCATCCAATAAGAGGCCCATAAAATCATTGCTTAGAACAGGCCAAGTCAGTAGGTTGACTCTTTTGGGAGGCAATCAATCACTCATTCACCTAAACATTTATTAAATGCTACTGTGTGCCAGCTACTGTACTTAGATGCTGAGAGATATTAATATAATAAATTGCACAGAGCTTAAATTCTAAAAGAGGAAGAGAAAATTATTTCTTCTCCCCACAACTTGAAAAAAACAACTTAGACTTGTGTTGGGCAGGGATGCCCTAAAATCCAGATTGTCCTTACATTTTGTTTGTTAATCAGTATTCTTTGCAATATAATGCCATATTTTTCTTTTTAGGAGTTTAGTTCCTTAAAGTGGATTCTTGGGCAAACTCACTTCCCAGTAAATGCACCAGATCAGAAAGCTAAGCAGTATCCCTGTTAAAAATAATCCCCCTTAGGACAATCACATAAACTCAAGGGGAAAGGTTGCCTATAAATAGTAATGACCAGTTGAAATCTTGGACAACAGCCACACCATTTAAAATGGGTCCAACCAGGGCCCCAAGTGACTGTCACATGTCCAGTTTCAGTTGCTACAAAGATGTCACCAATTTATAACTCTTTTTCTTCTGGGAGTTACTCTCCTCCTGGCATAATTAAGAATGGATCTGGCAGGGGATTTTTATCTCATGAATAACCATCTGCTTTACTTGATTGTCCATCTGGCCCATGATGAAATAACTTCTAGAACTATCTTGGTTCACATTCTCTACTATGGTTTGCCTGGCCAAAAGTAAAAAGAGGTAGTCTTGTCTAGTAACTTTTCAGTTCAGTACTAAAACTTTCTGCTTACAGAGCCTCACAAAGACTTTATACTTATTTCCTTCAAATAGCATATTTCCAGTTATTATTGGGGAATTTCTCAACCCAGAAGTCCTTAGATTCTACTGGAGAAAAATAATGTCTTCCACTTTGGTCCATTTGATTGGAGGTCAATAAATCAAGAGGCAAGGCTAAAAGAGAATAAGTTTAATTAGTATCAGCTGGTGGACCATAGCCAGTTGTTCCACAACTTGCAAGAGCAAAGAGATTTGGGCATCCAAAGTTTTATCCAGTCTATAGACAGCATTACAGGACAAAAGCAGCCTCTGAGGTAGTCAGTCTCCTTGCTTGGGATTCTGAGTAATGTGGACTGGATGTCAGATGATTCAGAGGAAAACATGTTAATATTGGGGTTTCAAGCTGAAAAATCAGCTTTGTTTCAGGGAGTATGTCATCAAAAATGTGTCAAGAAGTCTCTTAAGATTGTGGAGGCTCCTTTTGAGATACAATCAGTGGATTTATCTGTTGGTAAATAAAGTATAATTTTGCTAGTGTTTTGAAAATGAATCTGTTCCAATATGATTGATGTATTAGCGCATATTTTGAATAAAATGCAAATTTAAAGTTCATTTCTATTCAATTTCTTCTTTGAGAAATAGTGAGAAAACAGAAACCTGCATTACATCACAATAACTCACAAATGGTAGTCTTTATGGCCCTCCTTCACAAGCAGATTTTAGGTCTTCATCCACGTAAAGTATTGTATTTATTGTACATTTCCTGGTGCAGTAGGAGGTGTGAGAAGAGAAGGAATGGCTGAAACAACCACTCCCAAGTCCTTTCTGCCATGGTCTCCAGGCCAATGCCCAGAGGTGTGGGCTTCTCAACTTGGGGCACAAGAGAACAGCAGACTCAAGATATGAATTGCTACTTCCACTGATATATTTCTTAACTATATCACATATATAAAAAGGTGTTACTGTGCTTTTTGAAATTAGGTTTAATTGTTATTAAAAGATTCCTGCTTTTTTCGTCTGTATCACTGATGAAGTTTTTGAGCTTTGTTCCTCTAATCTCCATAAGATCAATTTTGCAGAGAGGGGTGCTTTTGGGGGAATGCATAGCAAAACTGACTAGACAGACAAAAGATTTGTCTCTCTGTACACAACCTTAAAGCTCAGTTTCTTTGACTTGTAGGGTAACTTTCTCTTGGGAAAATATATTTCCCCCAAACTCACAGCTTACTTCCTCCACATCATATTCTATCAGATATCATGTTAGGCAACCTTGCATAGTGAATAGAGGTCCAGCCTCAACATAGTTGTGACCTGGGTTTAAGTTTTACATGATCAGAATTCTTAAGTTTTTCAAAACTATTTCTTTATAGTGTTGCTGTCCTCGTATGAATTTTTTTATTTCCACTCATTTCATCCTGGATCATTTC
Organism: Sarcophilus harrisii; assembly: GCF_902635505.1. Classification (NCBI taxonomy): domain Eukaryota; kingdom Metazoa; phylum Chordata; class Mammalia; order Dasyuromorphia; family Dasyuridae; genus Sarcophilus; species Sarcophilus harrisii. The sequence goes on along the minus strand of NC_045426.1, from coordinate 171,907,002 downwards.
AAACTCTTCAAGATTCTCTGACTCTTTTCTCTCTCTCTCTCTCTCTCTCTCTCTCTCTCTCTCTCTCTCTCTCTCTCTCTCTCTCTCTCTCTTTTAACAGTTAAATAATATTCTTTTACATCCACATGCCACAATTTGTTCAGGTTATTTCCCAGTTGTCTAAAAGATAAAGACATCTGCTTAGATTTGGGAGCTTTCTTTTTCTTCCTTTCTTCTTCCCTCTCTTTCTCCCTTCTTCCCTCTCTTCTTCCTTCCCTCCCTTCTTTCTTTCCTCCTTCCCTTCTTCTCTCTCTCCCTTCTTTCCTTCCTTCCTTCCTTCGTTCCTTCCTTCGTTCCTTCCTTCCTTCGTTCCTTCCTTCCTTCCTTCCTTCCTTCTTTCCTTCCTTCCTTCCTTCTTTCCTTCCTTGTTTCCTTCCTTCCTTCCTTGTTTCTTTCTTCCTTTCTTTGTTTCCTTTCTTCTTCCTTTCCTTCCTTTTTTTTTCTCCCTTTTAATATCCCTTCAAGATCAGAAAGTTTGTTTTGCTTGTAACTCTTCTTTTCCTTTTATTATCTTCCATTTTTAGACAACCCCCCCATCCTCCTATCCACTCCCTGCTTATTTTCCTTTTAAATTTGAGGTTTTTCAATAGTAATTGTGTATGTGTGTGTGTATGTGTGTGTGTGTGTGTATACATGCATGTGAATACTCAACCTTCTTTGCAGATGATTGAGTGAGATTCATTAGATACTCATTTCTCTTGCCTTTTGATCCTTGTTTGTCTATTCCTATCACATACTCCAATTATAAGAAATAGAAATTTCTTTCTCTCTCTCTCTCTCTCTCTCTCTCTCTCTCTCTCTCTTTCTCTCTCTGTCACACACACACACACACACACACACACACACACACACACATTCTTCCTTTTATATTAATGTAATCTTCTCTTCCTCCTCTTAAATCTGTTAGAATTGAACCAATCCAACCTAGGTCTTTTTTTTTTTTCTAATTAAATCCTTGAATATCTTTTAAAGACATTGTTTTCTGAAGGCAGACTTGCTTTTTCTTCCCTTATTGGAATGTTTCATTAGATCAACATATAAGTTCTTCCAAATGCTGAGTGAATTTATCTTTTTAGGTTTCTTGAGACTCTTGAGTTTATATTTCAAAGATCCTATTCTATTCCAGCCTTTTCCCTAAAAATGCTTCATTGAAAGACCTTGATTCCATTAAGGTTCATTCTTCCCCTCACTGCCCTCCCTATAGGCTTATACTCCTCTTTGTAAATTATTGTTGATGGTATGCCTATATATTTTGCCTTATATAATATCATTTTTCAACATATCTTTTTAACAGTTTTTATTTTTTAGATTTTAAAAAGGTTATTTACTTCAAAGATAAAGCAAGAACAAACTTTTAAAAAATTTCCCCAAATATATTGGGGGTATAATTCCTCCTATACCAACTTAGTCTTTAAGAAGGAAAGGAAGTTTAGGTTTACAGTTTAGCTATGTTTCTACATGGGATTGATTCTCCTAAGTACACATTTAATACTTCACAAGGGTTTTTGTCCTCCTATACTACCTTCACTCCTCATGGTTTACCTGCTGAGCTAGATGCAATAACTAGTCTGGATTCCTGGATCCCAAAGACTTGAGCTCCCAGGCAAGAGATTCCATTCCTTCCATTTAGAACTGAAAAAGATGAATAAAAAAAAGTCCAAAACTTCAGGCCTATTTCTCAAAGTCACATGATCTAAAAGGATAAGGGAATGAGACAGCACTCCTGCCCTTCCCCTTTATTATGGCAATATTACCTGCTGTGAACAGCTTTGATCCCCCTAAGGTGCTAAGAAAAAAATCTCTGGTTTTTAGTAGAAGCTGCCAGGTTTGTGTAATTCTGACTGTAGTTCTTTGTTACTTGAATTCATTTTTTTCTTGAATGCTTTCAGCATTTTTTCTATGGTGTAGGAACATTCGATTTTGGCTATGGTTTTCATAGGAATTTTCATTTGTGGGTTTCAGGCAATAAGCAAGGGTTCTTTTTACTTTTATTTTGCCTTCTGGTTCTATAAATATGGATAATCTTTATTTTTGATTTGTTGAATTAGCGAATAGAGACTTTTAAAAATCATAGTTTTCAGGGAGTTCTATGTCTTCCTGATCTTAGGTAACTGGTCATACATACATACACATTTACATATATATACACACATACACATACACTTATATAATCATTTTATCCTTTTTTTAAAAGCTTTTGATTTTTTTTTCTATTTCTCTCTGTCTCATGTAGTCATTGGTTTCTATTTGGTCTGTTGTCATTTTTAGGGAGTCTATTTCTCTGGTAAGCTTCACTACTATCTCTTTCTAATTCTTTCCTTCAGAGTTATAATTTCATTTATTTCTTAATTTATTTCTTTTAGGTATTTATGTAGTCCTTTTGGAAAATTCCTTTTTTTTTCTTTTTGAAATTCTGCAATTGCTATGGAATTATAATTGCAAAAAATGTGGGTACTGATAAGTTGGTTGGGAGGTTGAGGCAATTTGGGTTAAATGACTCGCCCAGGGTCATACAGCTAGTGTCTGAGATCAGATTTGAACTCAGGTCCTTCTGACTTCAGGGCCAATACTCTAACCACTGTGCCACCCTCCAAGTTAACAGTTATCTTTTCATGTCTCTTCATTCTTGTACTGTTTGACTTTTATTATTTTGCTATATCAACTTCTTGATTCAAATAGTGTGAACATTCTAGTGATTTTATTTGTATAATTCCAAATAGCTTTCCAAAATAGTTATATTATTTTGAAAACATAGCTCCATCAGTAATATATTAATGTACATATCTTTTCATCATGCCTATAACATTGGTTATTGGCATTTTTGATCCTTTTTCCAGTTTTCACAGTGTAAGGTGAAATTTCAGAGTTGTTTTATTTTGCATTATTCCTATTATCAGTGATTTGGAGCATTTCCCCCTTGTAGTTGTTAGTACTTTTTTGGCTTTTTTTTTTTTTAAGAACTGTTTATTTCTATCCTTTGACCATTTATCTATTGGCAAATGATTATTAAGTTGGCAAATAGTATTAAATGCATTTTATTGGTGATTTGTATATGGACAGCCTTCCCAAACCCTTCTTTACACACACACACACACACACACACACACACACACACACACAAACATATGTAAAATGCCAAACCCTTATTAGAGAGATTTAATAAAAAATTTTTTTCTTTATTTGATTGCTTCCTTTCTTATCCTAGATGCATTGATGGCTGTGCAAATGTTTTTCAATTTCAGGTAATCAAAGTTATGTATTTTTTTTTATTGTCTCCACCTCTTATTAAGAATGTATCTCCCAACAAGAGATAGTTTGCCTGTAAGATTTATGGAGAAGGTTAAATATCACAAAATGAAAAATGGATAATTTTGATTACTTTAAATTAAAAAGGTTTTGCATAAACAAAACAAATGCAGTCAAAATTAAAAGGGAAACAGAAAGCTGGGAAACAATTTTTACAACCAGTGTTTCTGATAAAGGACTCATTTCTAAACCATATAGAGAGCTGACTCAAATTTATAAGGACATAAGCCATTCTCCAATTGCTAAATGGTCAAAGGATAGGAACAGACAATTTTCAGATGAAAAAATTAAAGCCATCTATAGTCATATTTAAAAATGCTCTAAATCACTATTAAATTAAAACAACTCTGAGGTAACACTTCACATCTATTAGATTGGCTAAGATGATAGCAAAAGATAAAGATAAATGTTGGAGAGGATGTGGGAAAACTAGGACACTAACACATTGTTGGCGTAGTTGTGAACTGATCCAGCTATTCTGGAGAGCAATTTGGAACTATGCCCAAAAGCTATAAAACTATGCATACCCTTTGATCCAGCAATGTTTCCACTAGATCTGTATCCCAAAGAGATCATAAAAGAGAAGAAAAGACCTACATGTGCAAAAATGTTTTGTGGTGGCAAGGAATTGGAAAATGAATGGATGCCCATCAATTAGGGAATGGTTGACTAAGTTATGATACATGAATGTTATGTAATATTGTTATGTAAGAAAGGATCAGCAGGATGATTTCAAAATAGCCTGAAAAGACTTATATGAATTGATGCTGAATGAAGTAAGCAGAACCAGGAGCACATTCTATACAGTAACAGAAAGATTATAGGATGATCAACAATGATAGACTTCACTGTTCTCAGCAATGCAATGATCCAAGATAATTACAATAGATTTGGGATGGAAAATTCCTTATGAATCCAGAGAGAGTACTATGGAGATTGAATACAGATTGAAGAAAACTATTTTCATATTTTTGTTTATTTATTTTTTCTTTCATGTGGTTTTTCCCTTTTGTTCTGATTTTTCTCTCATAACATGACCATTATATAGATATGTTTAAAATGATTGTACATGTATAATCTTTATCAGATTGCTGGCTGTCCTGGGAATGGAGAAGGTAAGGGAGAAAAAAATTTGGAACTCAAAATCTTATAAAAATGATTGCTGAAAATTATCTTTACATGTAATTGGGAAAATTAAAATACCATTCAGAAATAAAAAAAAAAATTATTTCCTACCCATAGCTATCAGAGGTATATAATCTGTTTATCTTCTAATTTTTCATTGTTATTTTTTCATCATTTCACTTGATATTCAAGATATTCTGTTCTTCCAAATGATTTTTTTTATTTTATCAAATATCACCTGGGTAATTTGTTTAGTATGGTATTTAAAGTATAAATTAATTTTTGTATTATTAATTTTTATTATATTGCCATGGCCTAAATATAAGCACAGAATATTCCTCTGGTTATTTAGATTTTTCTTTATTTCTTTATTGTATCTACACAGCTCTTTTGTGTGCTTTGGGAGGTTGATCCTCAGATATTTTATATAATTGTAGTTATTTGGAATGGAATTTTCCTTTATATTACTGCTTCTTACTGCTTTTGTTATGTAGAGATGCTATTATTTTAAAAAATTTATTTTGCATTCTGCAACTTTGTTGAAGCTTTAACTGTCTCGCTTAGTATCTTTGTTGATTCCCTAGGATTTTCTAAATAAACCATTATATCATGAGCAAACACAGATAGTATTATTTTTTCTTTACCTATCTTTATTCTTTAATTTCTTTCTTTTGCCTTAATGCTCTTGCTAATGTTTACATATTATATCAAATAATTGTGGGGAGAGTGGGCATCCTTGCTTTGATTTCATATTTATTGGAAAAGGTTCTAGTGTGTTCCATGTTCTCTTCACCATTTTTGTGAAAATCATGATACTTGTTTTTAGTTTTATACAAATTATTTTTGTCATATTAAAAAAGTCTACTGTTTTTGCTTGTTTTATTTTTTAGTATAAAAGTGTCATACTTTGTTGGAAGGCTTTTTCTGCATCTGTTGAGATGATCATATGATTTGGGACATTTTGTTTTTTAATATAATTATGTTAATTATTTTCCTAATGTTGAACCATTGTTGCATCTCTGGTATAAATCATACTTTGATCATAATGAATAATTTCTTGAATAAATCAATGGAGCCTGTTTGATAGGACTTTGTTTAAAATATTTGAATCAATGTTCATTAATGATATTGTCCTATAGCTTGTGTTTTCCCTGTGGTTTATCTTTCCATGTTTTAGATAATAGAATTCATTGTGCTTCTTTTTTTATTTTTGAGAATAATTTCTAATTATGGAGACTTTTTCAATTTCTAAAACATTTTTTTTAAGTTTTAAGTTCCAAATCCTATCATTTTCCTTGTCTCCCCCTTCCTTAAGATGGTAAGCAATCAGACATTAGTTATATATATACAATTATGTAAAACATTTCCATATTGGTCATTTAGTATAAGAAAATTTGAATAAAAGAAAAAAATGAAAGAAAGCAAGCAATAAATAGCATGCTTCAGCCAATATCAATTCTTTCTCTGAAGGCAGATAGTAGCTTCATCATTAATTTTTTGGAGTTATCTTGGATCAATCACTATGTTGCTGAGAAGGGCTAAGTCATTCACAGTTCTTCATCTGAAAATATAGCTGTTACAATATATACAATGTTCTCCTGGTTTTGTTCACTTCATTATATATCAGCCTATGTATGTGTTTCCAGTTTTACTGAAATCATCCTGATTGTCATTTCTCATAGCATAATAATATTCTATTAATTATACACATACACACGCACACAAACACACACACACATATAGCTTATTCACCCAATCCCCAATTGATGCTATAAATATTTCTGTGCAAATAGGTCCCTTTTTGTCTAAAGATATAGATTCAATAGTGATATTGATGGATCAAAGGGTGTGCACAGTTTTATAGCTCTTTGGGTATAGTTACAAATTGCTCTCCAGAATAGTTGAATCAGTTCACAGTTCCACCATCAGTGTCCTACTTTTCCCACATATCCTCTAATATCCAACATTTTCCTTTTTTGTCATTTTAGCCACTCTTCTAGGTATGAGGTAGTACATCAGAATTGTTTTAATTTACATTTCTCTGATCAATAATAATTTAGAACTTTTTTTCACCTAACTATAGATAGCTTTGATTTCTTTGTCTGAAAACAGCCTATTCATATCCTTTGACCATTTGTCATTTGGGGAATGATCTGTATTTTTTATAATTTTGACTCAGTTCTTTATATACTTGAGAAATGAGGCCTTTATCAGAGATACTTGTTACAAAAATTTTCTCCCAGTATTCTGCCTTCCTTATGATTTTTTGCATTGGTTTTGTTTGTACAAAAAGTTTAAATTTTACATACTCAAAATGATCTATTTTGTACTTTGTAATACTCTCTGTACCTTGTTTGGTCCTTAATTCTTCCCTTATCCATAAACTAGACAGATAAACTACTCCATGCTCTCTCTCTCTTTTTTTTTTTTTAAATTTAAGAGCCTTTTATTTACAGGTTCATGCATGGGTAACCTTACAGCATTAACAATTGCCAAACCTCTTGTTCCAATCTTTCACCTCCTACCCCCCCCCACCCCCAGATGGCAGGATGACCAGTAGATGCTAAATATATTAAAATATAAATTAGATACACAATAAGTATACATGACCAAACCGTTATTTTGCTGTACAAAAAGAATCAGACTCTGAAATATTGTACAATTAGCTTGTGAAAGAAATCAAAAATGCAGGTGGGCATAAATATAGGGATTGGGAATTCAATGTAATGGTTTTTAGTCATCACCCAGAGTTCTTTCTCTGGGCATAGGTGGTTCAGTTCATTACTGCTCCATTGGAAATGATTTGGTTGATCTCGTTGCTGAGGATGGCCAGGTCCACCAGAACTGGTCATCATATAGTATTGTTGTTGAAGTATATAATGATCTCCTGGTCCTGCTCATTTCACTCAGCATCAGTTCGTGTAAGTCTCTCCAGGCCTTTCTGAAATCATCCTGTTGGTCATTTCTTACAGAACAATAATATTCCATGATATTCATATACCACAACTTATTCAGCCATTCTCCAACTGATGGGCATCCATTCAGTTTCCAGTTTCTAGCCTCTACAAAAAGGGCTGCCACAAACATTCATGCACATACAGGTCCCTTTCCCTTCTTTATAATCTCTTTGGGATATAAGCCCAGTAGTAACACTGCTGGATCAAAGGGTATGCACAGTTTGATAACTTTTTGAGCTCCATGCTCTCTTAATATGCTTATAGTATCAATCTTTATGTGAAAACCATGTACTCATTTTAGTATACAGTATGAGATGTTGGTCTATACTTAGCTTCTGCTATACTGTTTTCCAATTTTTCCAGGAGCTTTTTGTCAATAATGACTTTTTGTTCCAAAAGCTAGGATCTTTGGTTTTATCATATATTACATTTAGTATTTTATGGTTAATTACCATAATGTAAATTATAGCTAATCTATTCCATTGGTTCACCACTCTGTTTCTTACCCAGTAGGAGATTGTTTTGATAATTACTCTTTTATAATACAATTTGAGATCTCATATAACTAGACCACCTTCTTAAAGATTTTTTTCATTAATTCCTTTGATAACCTTGAGTTTTTATTCCAGATGAATTTTGTAATTATTTTTTCTAGTTCTATAAGATAATTTTTGAGAGTTTGATTTTTGTGGCAGTGAATAAATAGATTAATTTAGAAAGAATTGTCATTTCTATAAGATTGTCTTGGCCTGTCTATGAACAAGTAATATCTTTCCAATTGTTTATCTGACTTTATTTATGAAAAGTGTTTTATATTTGTCATCATATTGTTCCTGGGTTTTTCTTGGCAGGTAAACATCCAAGTATTTTATATTGCAAATATTTATTCGAAATGGAATTTTTCTTTCTATTTCTTGCTGTTTTACTTTGTTAGTAATATATAGAAATGCTGATGATTTATGTGGGTTTATTTTTGTACTTTTTAACTTGACTGAAATTTTTGATAATTTCAAGTAGTTTTTAGGTGATTCTCTAGGATTTTCTAAGTAAACCATCATATTGTCTGCAAAGAGTGATAGTTTTCTTTCCACTTTGCCTGCTCTAATTCTAATTTCTTTCTGCTATTAGGTCCAGGGTGGGGCTCTTGCTGTGATTCAGCCCCAGGGAAGGCTTTCACTATTTACTGGTCAGCAATGGAAAGGCCTTGCTAGTGGCTTGCAATGGGAGTGGAGTCACTATAGTGGGGCCTTGCTATAATGGTGAAGGGGCTACTAGCTTGCAGGAGGGCAAGTTCTCACTGGAGGATTGCCTCATGTTTGGAATTTAGTTGCAGACCCCCCTGTTGTGAGGCTGGCTGCTGCTGTTGCTCTTACCACATTGTCCTTTCATCCCAGTGAGACAGACCTTTCCTGCTGGACTAGTAAACAGCTTTCTGCTCCTAGATAAATTCTGAAGTGCTTTCCTAGTTGTTTGGAGGAGAAGTTGGGAGTACTTCAGAGAGTTCCTTTTTAACTCTGCCATCTTGGCAGTGGAAGGAGTAGATTGGTTTTTGTTTTGTTTTGTTCTGTTTTTTTTTTTTTTTTTTTTTTTTTTTTTAGTTTTATACCATTTTGTGAATCTATCAGAAAGAATTTTTTTTCCTTTGGTAGTTCCCTTACAGCTGGATCTATTTCCTTTTCAGAGATTTGTTTAAGGTCTCTATCTGATCTTTTGGTAGTTCTATATTTTATATTTTTGAAAGTACTCTTTTATTTCTTCAGTGACTTTAGTTAGGTTAGCATACAAACACAAATCCCTCCCCTAATATTCATAATATGTTTTGATAATTCTTTTGTTCTGATTTTGCTAAGATTTCACCTTGCCTGTTTAGTATTTTATTTTCTGTTCTCTCCTTTTAAAAATCAAATTTGCTAAGAGTATGTCACTTTTATGAATTTTTATGAAGAAACAGCTTTTAGTTTTATTTATCATTTCTATTGGATTTTTTGTTTCCAATGAACTATTTCCCTTCTAATTTCAACATTTCTTTTATGTGTTCATTTTAGATTTGGTTTTTAAATTTTTAAAAATATATATTCCCTTCATTAGTTTTTTTCTATTTCATTAATGTTTGTTTATATGAATGTAATTCCAACTCAGGCCTCAACACTACCTTCTGTCTCCCCCACCCTCTCACCCCTCACCAAGGACTGCTTTATTTGTGATTCATAAATTTTCATATTTTACTTCATTGTTATAATTTTCTTTGACATAATAATTGTTTCTCCAATCTGCTCTTTGACTCATTCATTATTTAATATTTCATTGTTCAGTATCTATTTGTATCTGTGTCTTTTATTTGTACAATAACCTCTGTTTTTATTGTGCTGTGGTATATAAAGTATGTATGACCTTTTTTTGCCTATTTACAGTTTTTTACAATACATCTGTGACATAGTACATGATCAGTTTCTGTAAAAGTTCCATGTTATAAATATATATTTTTTGCCATCCCATTTATAAGATGCCATAAAATTGAGAAAATGTATATTTTCATTCTTGCTTATCTTTCTGTTAGAATTATCCAAAACTGAAAGAGGGATATTGAAGTCTCCTTTCTCTATTATATTACTGTTTATGTTTTCTTCAAGTTCATATGTTTCCTATTTGAATTTGGATGGTAAGAATTTTGGAGCATATAAGTTTATTATTGATATTGATTTGTTGTCTTTGATTCCTTTCAGTATAGTATAGTTTCCTTGTTTATCACTTTTTTTCCTATTTACTTTTGCTTTTTCTAATAACATGATGGGAGCATCTACTTTTTTGGATTCATTTGATATGTAGTAAAAAGGTTCCCCCATACTCTCAGTTTTATTTTATGTATATCTTTTTAAAATGTGTTTTCAGTAAGCAACAGAATGTAGAATTTTGTTTTCTCCTCCAATCTGTTGTTCCTTTTCATTTTCTCAGATTGTTTAATCCATTCATACTTGAAGTTAGATTTATATTTTTGTCCATCTATTTCAAATATTTTTTTCAAATTATGATTTTTACACTTTTGTAAACACAGCAATATGTTCTTTCAATTACTTTATGTGAGAAATAACTCAGTTGGACTTGAGAGGGATAAAGTTAAAAGTTCATCTTATTATGTAATTGTAACAGCAGGGTTTCTGTAGATATGATATAATAGGCACAATTGGAATTAATAGTTGTATCTTTTTATACTGTTACTCAAAACACAAATCCCTCCCCTAATTCCCCACTGACTAGGTACTTCAGGGGTTATCCATAACCATAGCACCTAATCCTTCCACATGAATGAGAACCCTCATCCCTAATTACATCTCCCCTTAGTGTTCATGTTATCTGGACATAGTGCAGTCCTTTCCCTGACTCCTTTTGGATACGTACTACAAACGTTACAGCTTTTCTGGAGAATCTAATTCCTTCACATGAGTTTCTACCCCTAATTACATCATTCCATTTTCTTCCCATTTGATTGTGATTACATCTTATAACATATTTCTTATTCTAATTTATGACTTCCCTACATAAGTTTTTTTTTTTTTAACCCTTAGGTTTCATTTCTTAAACTTCAGTTTAATTTCTCTGATTTAAATTTCATTTTTCTGCTTTTTCTAAGTTTATAACTGTGACATTTAAACCCTCATCCAATTCTCACACTTTAATTTTTTTTCAGGTAGCCTCATTCTCACTGGTTATCTTTCCCTTTTTCCCGTTCCCTTCTTGCATGTTATCCCTTTTCCCTTTAGGTTTGGTTTACTGCTTTCTTTTTCTCTCTGGCTTTTATTTAGTTACATATTTCTTCCCCATTTTTCTCCTCTCAGTCAAATAATTTCCCCTTTACTCTCCTCCAGTTTAGCTAGTCCTATTCATTACTTTTTAAAAATTTCAATTTTTTGCACTATTTCACTTGTAGCACTTTTCACTATTCATCTCCTCTTTTCATTGACTCTAGACTTTCATTTTGATTCATGATCCCTATAATTGTCTAATGTCTTTCTTTTTTCTGTATTTATTTATTTATTTTTTTTTTTGCTGAGGCAATTGGGATTAAGTGATTTGCCCAGGGTCACACAGCTAGGACATGTTAAATGTCTGAGACCAGATTTGAACTCAGGTCCTTCTGACTTCAGGGCTGGTACTGTCTTCACCACCACTTCACTGCCTCTTTTTCTCTGTGTTCTTTATGCAGTAAAAGCTTCCATTCTAGGTTCTTGCTTCTAGGCACTTTCTGCCATTGATCCATGACTTTCCCTTTTGCATTTGCCTCCCTCCTAGAAGAATGCTGATTATTGCAATTCTCAGAGAGAACACTGATCCATGATAGCACTACATCATATGCAGCCCTTCACTAATCTATACCTTCTCCTTTACCTATTTTTCCCCTCATGCTTGCCTCAGAAATCTCATCCTACCAAAAATGTATTGATTCACTCACAGAGATCACCTTTCCCTTGTTGCTAACCCTTAATTTGATCCCAGGGTGTGAAATCTTCCTCCCTATGCTCTTCCCTTCCTTCCCCTTTTCATGTACCTTCTTATGTTGTAATATAGTCTTACCAAAAAAAGGCATTGATTCATCTCGAGGTAGATTGTAACCAAGTTCTGCCCATAATTCCTCTGTTCTTTTCACTATTATTTTCTACTAGATTTCTGCCGTTACTCTTGCCTCCTTCTATATATTTAGTAAGAAGTCTCTTATGATTTTATGTCCAGCTGTTAGCATCTTTGCCTATTGCATTTTATTCACACCTCTTGTAATCCGGTTGTTTGGGGTGTTTGAGAAGAAAATAATCTCTTCATTTCTGTTTTTTTCCCTAAAAATGTCTCAAATTCTTCTCTACTATTGTATGATTAGGCTTAGTTTTCAAAAATAGTTTTGAAATTTTGTTATTTCTTAAATTATTAAATTCAATCATATGTCTTTGTAGTCTTGGGGTTTTTTAAATGGAAATTATCTGTGAATTTTCTTTCTTTTTAAAAAAGTTTTTATTTCATTATTTTCATTAAATATTCCATTATTTAATTTATGGAATAAAATGAGCATCTATATAGCACAGTATAATAAAAAATGATTGTACATGAAACTGCAAATCCTATTTTGTACTATTTTCTATTCCTTTTACATTACTTATATGTCATCATGTAAATTTCTTTTTTTCTTTCCCTCTTCCCTTCAACCCTGCTCTAGAAATGGCTATCATTAGGCATAAATATGTATACATATATAAAAATCTTTCTATGAATACTTTTATTTACTAGTTCTTTCTCTGGATGCAGAGAGTGTCTTCATGCATGGCTTCTTTGTACTTAATTTGGGCATTTGTAATAGTTAAAATTACTTATTTGTTCAAAGTTGTTCTTAAAATAATATTGTAGTTACTGTATACAATATTTACTTGGTTCTGCTCATTTTGCTCTTTATTATTTCATGCACCTCTATCCATGTTTTTCTAAGAACATCATTTCCTATAACACAATAGTACTCCGTCACAATCATATATCACAACTTGTTTAGCCATTCCCCCATTGACAGGTATCTCTGTAACATCTAGTTCTTTGCCACCACAAAGAGAGCTGCTATAAAAATTTTAGAACATATAAATTATTTCCCTTTTTCCATTATCATCTTTGCAAATAGATCTAGTAGAGATATTACTGGGTCATGGGGATATAGTCAGTTTAATAACTCTTTGAGCATAATTCCAGATTGTCCTCCAAAATGGCTGGATCAATTCACAATTCCACACACAAGGAATTAGTTTCCCAATTTTTCCAATCCCTTTCAATATTTATTGCTTTCCTTTTCAGTCATTTTAGTCAATGTAATAGATATAATATGATATCTCACAGTTGTTTTAATTTGCATTTCTCTAATCAAGAATACTTTAAAACATTTTTCATGTGACTATAAATTGTTTTGATTTTTTAAGTGTAAAAACTGCCTGTTTATATCCTTTGACCATTAATTAGTTTGGGAATGACTCATAGTCTTATAGATTTTATAAAGTTTTTTTTATATATATTTAAGGTATAAAAGCTTTATCTGAGAAACTGTCTCTTCCAATTTTCCCCTCCCACCCCAATTTTCTTCTTTCTGATATTGATCAAATTTGTTTTATTTGTATAAAAACTTTTAATTGTATGATATTGAAATGATCTATTTTACATCTTCCTCTGATTTATATCACTTGTTTATTCATAAATTGGTCATCCATAAGTTTGATAAGCAATATGTTCCATGTTCTTCAAATTTTCTTATAATATTTCTCTTTATATCTAGGTTATCTATACATTTTGATGTTATCTTGGTAAACGGTGTTAGACATTGGTCTGTGCCCAATTTCTGCTATACTGCTTTCCATTTTTCTCAACCATTTTTTTTACCAAATAATGAATTTTTATTCCAAAATCTTTTGTCTTTATACTTGTCAAATACAAGGTTACCAAATTTATTTGCTATTATATATTGTATGTCTATTCTGTTCCATTGATTTACCTTTCTATTTCTTAGTCAGTAGCAGATAGTTTTGATAGTTACTTTCCATTGGAATTGCATTTTCCACATTGAAAAGTTTTAGATATTAATGTTCTTTGTGCTGTTATGTTCTGGGAGACCTTTGGTTTGTTCCATCCATTTTTTCTATTATTTCTATTTTTTTATTCTGTTTGTTATTTTTGCTGTGCAGGACATAATTTCTGCTCTTATAACTCACTTTTCTCTTTCAAACCACTCAGAAAAGAAAAGAGTGTGTTTTGAAAGTTCTGTGTTCCCATTGGGTTCTCTATTTCATCAAGTATCACATTTTTCTTCGTTTTGATATGCACTCATAGGTGCCCAAGGAACTCATTTGCTAAATCTAGAGATTATATTTCCTTCTGTTGCTGTTATTTCTGTTGACTTAATTATTTATGTTCAAGGCCTTAGTTTTTTTCCCCTGAAATCTCATCTCCCATCTTCTTCTTTTTTTTAATTTTTTTTATCCTTTTCCCCCCATTTTCTTTATCACTCATTTTATGACTCCCTCCCCTCTGATTATGGTTTTTTTTTTTTGATGGGGTGAGGCATGGATATCAAAGCATCTTAGTTTCCTAGGCAATTCACAATTCATCAGCCTAGGTCTCTTGAAGAGTTGGTGTTTCCATGTCCCTTTTGCTTCTGAAGGGCTATGGCCAAGCTGACTATTGAGATCCAAGCAAAGTTTCGTAGCTTAAGATCTCCATGGCACTGGAAAAGGGGAGAAGAATGTGGTGGGGTTTGTTGTAAGCCTGTATGATATCCGTGGGTCTCCTAGTACAGCCTCAGTGGCAGTAGACAAGTCTTTTACCTTTCCTCCTGAACCCTCTTCCAAATGTCCTTCCTTCTGTTGAAGGTACTACAATCTTCTAATTTTCAAGCAAACTCCTAGTGAATCTCATTTTCCTTTTTTGAGATGCTCCAATATCAGCATGTTGGGGTCTCTATTTTCCCTCCACAAGATACACAGCTCATTTTGTTCTTCTGATTGTATTACAATAATTCATAATTTCTATTCAGCTTTTAGGTCAGGGTCAGATATTTTCATTTTGGTGGCCTCATTGGCATGGAAAACTTGGCAAACAGTGTAGAATTTTTTCTATTAGCTCACTGAGGGTATATCTGACACATAGGAAGAGGATTATTTCTCCTAATATTTTTTGGTGACTGAAATTCTGGACGTAGGCAGTATATTATATATTGGTGATATTTCTATACAAGTTGATTGGAATGACTTGTGATGAATGGTAAGTGACTGAATAAGGAAAAGAGGTCCAAGAAAGAAAAGTGAATAAGATTGAATTCTTTGCTGATATAACTAGAAATGGGCCAGATCAGAGGCAAGATTACGATAAGTATAACATAGAAGTACAGAGTTCTCATTTTTTGTTTCCCTTAGTATTTTTGTCTTTGTATTTCTAGTGGTTGGTACATAATAGATGCTTAATAAATGCTTGGTGGTTGCCAAACATTGATTGATGATAGAATAAATACTATGCAATCTGTTTAAATTGTCTATCTTGCTCAAATTTAAAGCTTAAACTTGCATTTTTTGGGGAACTCCCTGAATTCTACTCACAGACCTGGAATCTAAAAACCTTGGGACTTAAGAATCCTGGATCTTGAATCTACAAATATCTTGTCTCAGCATTTTAAAGAATCTCATTTCTTGCTTCTTTGGTCCTTAGGAGGGCATAAGAAAATAATATGGGAATGGAGTTTATGAACCATAGATTTACAGAAATGTATTCAAGTACTTTTTTTTTCTCTTCAAAGAAATGTAAAGTTCACTGTAAAACAACTTCTCGTGGAGAAAACACAGAATTAGCCTCGTTGTGTACATAAAGTGTTCTCTAAATGTAAGGTGTCATTTTGGTGTTACTGGTTCATGGAATTCCATTCTTAGCCATCATTAGGGGTGCAGTAAGGATAGAGCGAGTTCAAGGGTTGAGAAGATTCATTTTCCTGTGTTAAAATTTGGTTTGACACTTATTAGCTATGTCAACTTAAACAAGTCATTTAATCATTTAACCCTGCCTCAATTTTCTCATTTGTAAAATGAGCTGAAGAAAGAAATTGCAAACAGCTCCATTATTTTTGTCATGAAACCCCAAATGGTGTCAGAAAGAGTCATATGGAACTGAAACTACCAAATAACAACAACAAAGGCACAATTATGTTATAGTGCTATAATGGGCAGAGGGTAAACTTTAGGACTGGGCAGTAAAGCAAGACCAGGAGAGATAGGGCAAGTTCTGGAATGTGTTATAAAAGTCAAGAGAGAGAACAGAAATACATGTAGATGGAAGAAAGCAATCAAGATTAAGAATCATCTAGCAGTCTAATTTATTTGGAATGTTGCATGAATAAAGGAGATGTTATGAAATAAGGCTAGAGAAGCAGATTGGGATAATATTATGAAATATTAGTGTTATAAGTTTGTATTTAATCCTAAAGCAATAGGAAGCTGTTACAGGTTTGTGAGCAGGAGACTTAGGAAGATTCTTTTGCAAGCCAGCTAAAAGATGATTGGAAAAAGTCATATGTAGAGGCAGGGAGACCAGGATAGAGGATAGTCTAGGTGGGAAAAGATGGTGTGAATGGAGAGGAGGGGACATTCTGGAGAGATAATTGCTAATGACAGCAGTTGGCAGATAATTGGATGTAATGTTGCAGAGATTGAAGAATCAGGAATTACACTATGATTTTGAGCACTGGTGACTGGGAGAATAATTGTACATATATGATCAACAGATATAAGAAAGTTGGAAATATGGTTTGATGGGGGGGAAGAGGAGGAAGATGAACTTAATTTTAAATAATATAACTTTAAGATGCTATTAATGTTTTCTAAGCAGATGGAAATGAGGGGCTGGAACTTAACGGAAATATCTGGACTGTACATCTAGATTTGACAGTTATCTTCATAGAGCTGAGAATTGAAATATGAAGGCATAAAAGCATTTTAGTTTGTTGTTTGTTCAATCTTATCTGACTCTTTTTGACTCCTTTTGGGGTTTTCTTGGCAAAGATATAGGAGTGATCTGTCATTTTCTTCTCTAACTCATTTTACAAATGAGGAAACTGAGGGAAATTGGGTAAAGTGACTTACCCAGGATCATACAGCTAGTAAGCATCTGAAACCAGATTTGAATTCATGGAGATGAGTCTCCCTGACTTCAGGACTACCACTCTAACTAAAGTGTCCCCAATAAGACAATAGAATCACAGATGTAAGAGTAGGAAGGAACCTTTGGAGTTGACTCCAACTTCCTTATTTAATGAGATAGACAAAGGTTAATTTAGTGAAGGTCATATAGCAATCAAAATTATGAAAGATTTGAACTAAAATCTTCATGATTCTAATCTTGGTGCTCCATCTAATATACCAATTAGCTGCCTCATAAAAAGTACCTTAACTTTATGTCTCAATTAGTCATCCAATATTCACTGATGGCCTGTTTTGCTGGCTACTGTAAAAGAAGTTCAAAGATTCAGGTCACTTTTAGAGAATCAATCAGGTAGCTATCCAGAAGAAGAGCTAGCTCTTGGGAGAGCCAGCTATTTTTCTCAAGTTCCATTATTGTAACCACACATCTAGTCCTAGGAGAGAAGAGTTAAATAATCATAGAATTCATCACTTTTGGAGCCACATTACATGGGCTGGCACCACACGTGCTTCCTTGACTTAATAAGGAATTGTTATTGTAACAGTTGATGGCAACATTTTGCTCTTCTGCAGAATTTACTGGTTTACTTCTGAATTGAAGACTTGGAGTTCTATTAACAATGAAATCACATGTAATTGTGGAAGGAGGTTTTGTTGAAATTAGATAGTTAGAGATATATATTAAGTACCCCATGTTAGATGTTGTCGGGGGATATACAAAGGTTAGAAAGGATATAGTTCCTTTCCCCAAAGGGCTTATAGTCTTGACAGGGGGGATGGAATGCAAACAAGTATTCTCTGAAAGTAGAAGGCAAAGGTCATTGCCAGTTGTGAGTAAAATTAGGTGTCTTGGTGGCATGAAGTTTTAAAGGATGTATAGGAATTTCACAGAATGAAAGAGGGAAAAACAAATAAATACACAAAGGAGAAGGCTTATAATTTGAGAAAAGGTATTTAATTTGCATATAGGCACAGTCTGTACCCGTAAGTCAATAAGTCTTAGTATACAAAGCAAAATCCTTCTGTCAAAATATCAAGTACATATCAGATGTCAGAGGAGACATAAGACGACTGGATATTAATAGGGTGCTTTCTAAGAAAAAGCCTTTTTTTCATCTAAAGAACTACACATTCAAATATGTTGCAAAAAGGGACCAAGGAGAGTGATATGATGATAAAATGCAAATGGTGCACATAAAGGTTCAATATAATTAATTTTTCCTTGAGAGGATCAAATAGAACAAATTCCTGCTTTGAGAGTGTTTAGCTATGTCATACTACATGATGACAGAAAGGACAAATAACATTCATAAATGATCCATCTGGTTATACTTTTAAAAAAGAAAAAAACAATAATTGATTTCTTGTTCAGTTCCACTCTGCTTTGGTTGAGGTCTTTGGTGACCTTTAATAAATGAAACTGTGATTGATTTTTGAATTGAAAAATGTTTGAATTAGTGTTTTATTTCATACCAGGAGATGAGGTTCAACCAATATGTTCATATGCTAATATTCACAATCATAGCATAAACTGTCACTTTAGCAATTTGTCTTCTTATTTGAATCTAGATGGAAGGATAATTCAAGACTTTGCTAATTGTTCTTCCCAGTTATTAATATCAGCCAGGATTTTTCTCTTTAGCTATAACAGATTTCTAGCCTTTAAAAAAAAACTATCTTAACACTGAATAATTTAACACTGAATAATGCTAATGTTTTCCATCAAAACAACTATTATATAACTAATTAATAGTTTTCCTCTTTAAGGCTAAACAGAAGAATAATTCATGACTTTGCTAATTGTTTTTAACTGTTATAGATATCAGCCAGGCCTTTTCTGGTTGATTATCACACATCTCCATCCTAGTAACCCATTTTGATAGAATTGCAAAAATGATTATGTTACTGAGGTTAGCTATATATGTACACACATACATGTATGCATATTATATGTATGTACATATATACAAATATATACTTTGTAATCACAGAAGTTTTGTTTGTAATATGTACATATACATAAAGCTGAAGAAATTACTCCTTAGAATTTTGAATATTTCTAAAATTTTATCCAGCCAAGATTTTGTCTTACATAATCTAGTGACAGTTTTCTGTGAAAAGATTGTCATTATACATAATCAAAACTGGAGAATATTTTGCCTATTTCAAATTATTCAAAATAGAGGGGTTTAGTTTTCATTTAATAATAACTTTACATTTTACAGAAATTCACCAAGTAAGAACTAGATGTTTTGTGGAATAGTGATTGAATAAAATTGTCTTCCAGCAATTCTGAATACCTACACTGAGTTATTTCAGTGAAATATAAGGGAAAGTGTCATTATTCTACTTCATGCCTTATTATGTCAAAGAACATATCTGCTTTAGCAAGAGATGCGGCTCTGTAGAGAAATTGGATGTCTTATTTCATATCCTAAGGTATCTCTTAAAAGCCCCAAGATTATTTCATAAAAATTCTGGGTACTTAAGTGGAAGCATGAGAATAGAATTTGATTTTTGTTTATGTAGTATATATTTTCCCTATATTTTGGATCAAAAACATTTTTACATTTTTCTTATGTCCTCTATTTAAAAATAAAGTGACAGTCTCATATAATCAAAAGCCCAAAATGGTCCCACATCCTAATGGGACTATCCAACAACAAATGAACAAGAAGGGTTTAGGGGGGATAAGGGTCAACATATCTCATGGCCTGCAAAATTTGACAATCTACAAGATGGCCCTAGTTTGATGAAGCCATTCTAAAACTTTCTTTATATGTTTCTTTCCGTTGGCTTAAAAATAGAAAAGAAAATCTTCAGGAACTTAACTGAGGACATTTTTCTTTTTCAGATCACTTACCATAACTCTCTTGTTTGAATGTAGAGCAAATAGCAGAGGCATATAACTAAGTGTACGAGTATGACATTGTACACCATTTATGACCTTATACACCTCTTGTACATTTTGATGGAACAGGAATTTAGAAACAAAATTTTATAACTATTTCAATATAATTCTTTCTCTCTGTATTTTATAAATTTAAAAACATAATTCTGCAAGGGCTTCACCAGACTGTCATAAGGATCCATGATACAAGAAAGAGTTAAGAATCCTTGGGCTAGTGGCTGTAAACCAAACATGGAGGGGGGAATGTGGTCAGCAATGGTACCAGCCTGGACTGTGCAGATTCAGTAGAAGCTATAAAGAAAGCTTTTTGAAAGTACCTATTCAATCACTGAATTCTTTTCACTTGCTTTGGTAGGGTGGGAAGAATAGAAATGACCACTTAAAAGACTCCTGGTACCTATTTTTCTCTAATAATATTTATTTAATGTGGTTAGAAAGAGTGTGTATAGACATAAATAAAATGTGTCCAAATCTGCAATTCAGATGGATGTGTGAAAAAATGTGATGGATGCACAGTCAGTTCTTCCTTCACTGTTGAAGGCTCTCTGACACTATGGGGCAGAACTGACAGCTTACGACCTATTCTCCTATTGCATGATTTAGCCAGTGACTAGATGATATCTCATTTTACATTTACTCAGTTCTTATTCTCTCTCTCTTTCTCTTTCTCACTCACAAGTAGCAAGAATAGGCTTCTAATAAAAAAAAAGGACAATTTACTTTTTTTTCTTTCTCTACTGCAGACTTTGTGGTACTGTATACAGTTGACAGTTGTTAATTTCAAGTTCTGCATTATGCACAATTGATAAATGAACTATACAGTTGCATATTATTGTGATCCAAAGAACCCATGCTTCTTATCATGCATCAGGATGCATTAGCCTCTTATTTCATACTATAAAGGACAAGCAATTTTTTTTTCTTAAAAGAAAAATAACATCTCTAAATGACCCTTCTCAGGTATAATATTATCGTGCTAGTTAATTCAGAACAACTGAAGATGCTTCTGGAAAGGTCTTCATAGATTTTAAATTAAGTTGCTAGTACTTATTTCATGTTTTGTTATGCAGTTATTTACAGAGATGGCCCCCTTGAGGTACAGAAAACATGTTGATATTCACTGCCACAAAAGGTGCACCTTCAATGTTAGCCCTTCCACAGGTCTTAAGAGACTATGAGTGGAATTTATTGGACAGCTGTTAGCTCTAGCAACATAATTAAAGTGCAAATAAAGAGGAAAAAGTCAAGCCTGAAAGATCAATTCTTCATTGTCAGTATTAATAAGCTTCATGACTTTTAGAGATACCTCAGATGCAAAGGGCTTGTATAACAATATCTTTCTCTTTTTCTTTTCTTTTCCTTTGGAATTAAATTCAACAGCAGTCTTCCTAAGAAAAGAAGGGAGGTAAACAATAACAAAGTCTTATTTCTTCACTAGCTTATCAGCTAGTGTGGGGAAAAGTAAGCTTAAGTATAACCTCTATCAGTTTTCCTACGAGCAACAGGGATACCAGGTGGGGCCTGTTTTCCCTGAAAGAAGACTAGAAATGTTGCAGGGGATTTCACCTGCTACCACATGGTAGCACGGGACTTTTAAAACATTATTCAAAAAATACTTTTCTGGTCATAGATGCTCATAATCCGGGATTCAATTGCCTTTACAAACAAAAAGGGTCATTACCAGAGCAAATCCCACATTACTAGGGTAGAAATACAGAAAACAAGCAGAGTGAATATTAAGCAGAGACAATGTTTTTTAAAGCAAATACTTGCTTTTAAAAGTTTTAACACACCATTCCTGCAGTCTTCATTGTAGGAACTTATTGCCTTTCAGGCTTGATTAGCAGCTCCCCCAATGGGGTTATGAGAGGAAAAATGGAAAAGAAGAGATCTCAGGGTAACAGTAGTCAAGAGCAGGTGTCCGAGCCGACAATAGAATCAGCCAGCATGCAGAGCACCTGATCCTGGAGAAGTCAAGGAAATCACAGAGACTTGGGACAATCCCTTGCTTTTTAGCAATTTGGAACCTGCCACTCTAACAGGGAGTGGATCCCAAGAAATGCACTGGGCTTCGGACTTGTACTAGAAGCAATTCTGTGGGTCTAAGGACAACATCTATAAAGTCAAGTTTATTTCATCTTTTGTCCCCTGTGCTCCTTACCCCCACTTTGTCTTCTTGTACAGCTGCCCAAAGACTGAAAAGATGAATTCAGAACATTAGATTACTTAAATATAAATATTGATCCATACATTTGAAACAGTGCACATGCTATAAAACGGAAACAATTTAGGGGCTGGGCAGCTCCCATCTAAGGTGATTACATTTTTCTGTGAAGTTCTTACTGATTTGAAAGTGAATGTAATGAAAGCATATATATCCTAAGGTTGGGTTAGTAGATGTTCCCTGTTAAATAACATGCCAGAGAAACATCTCTTTCTCTTTTTCTGCTTACATGTTCTTAATGGAACATGGCAGTCAGATTTGACTCCTTGATTACCCCCATGAAATTAGCACCCGCCACTCAGTGTGACGAAGGCCTTCTTTCTCTATTCAGGCCTTCTTTTAAAAGGCAAATATTGTTCTAGCTTTGAAAGTAAGAACTTTGCCAACCTCCTGCCCAAGTCTGAAGCATTGGCTTGCACCCTAAACAGCTCTGTTCTCCTGGCTTGAGACAATTTCTGGGAGCCTCAGTTTTTGTCAGAGAAGAATGGAGCTTGAAATCTCATCCCTTCCCCACCCATTGTGCAGGCATGGCAGGCACAGTTTGGTCTCTTCACATGGATGATCTCTGTAGATTCAGGGGCAAAGCTGGCTCTTCAAGCAGGAAGTCGAGGTTCAATCTTTAGTGACAGCTCATATAGTGTATCCTCATCTATGATGAGAGTTTTGTCCAGCAAGTACTGAGTGACCTGTAGTGAGGAAGGGAAACCCAGAATGCATTTACTTAACTACTTGGAGAAACCAAATTTTATTCTAAAGCCTAGAACTTTGTCAGAATTTACTTACTTTCTGAACTTGATCTTAGCAGTCTCTTAGCCCTTTGCAATTATTCTACTTTTCCTCTCTCCATTTTCTTATTATTTTTTATATTCTATCTTCAAAAGAATGTAAACCCCTTGAGATTTCATTTGTAAATATTTGAGTCTTTCCAGTAAAAATCCTTTAATTTGCACTTTATTCCTTTTGGTCAAAATCTGGAAGCTAACTAGCTATCAACTAATTTCTCTCCTGCATTAGGAACAAGGTTATTCCCCTTTTCTATCTCCTCATTCAGAAATCAATATCTGTATGTTATTCAAGCAATCTTGGAAATATACGGTTGATAATGAGAGGGAAATCTCAGATCTGTTGAAAAGGTAAAGAAATATTAATTTAAGTGAATTGATGGATTCTAGCCCATTGTGTTTTACTCAATCAGGTCTGGGTAAAAGTAGATTCTCCCTCTTGTCTAGATCAGTGATTCTCAAAGTACATCCAGAGAATCCTGGGGGTCTCTGAAACCCCTTCAGAAGGTCTACAAATTCAAAATTATTTTTTATTTCTAATACAATAAATATCTATAAATGTAACTCACATGAAAACTTTTTGGACAAATCATCAATAATTTTTATTAGTATAAAGGAATACTAAATACAAAAGTTTGAGATGCACCGGTCTACATTACCTTAGACAGACCAAGACTGAGTGATCAGAATCTGAACTCCAGATACCAATTAAGGTTATTTCCACCCTAATGGCATATAAACACTGAGTGGATTTCATGAGGGATTTTTGGTAGTTGAGAGTACTACTAATCCTTTTATAAATTATATACTAGCATGATTAATCAAATGACCAATTATCCAAAAAATATATCTCTAGAGTTTTAAAATTTCACACAGCCAAGGTGTGAAATGAAATATTTCTAAAGTAGTTTCATTTCTATGCAATATAAAAGATAATAAAAAGATAAATACTTTGCTAGGATGGATGGATTTTGAGGCAAATATATAAAATACACGTGTAGGCTAAATATGATGACATTTCAACTTCAGGTGTTTGAGAAAGAATACTATATTGATATAGGTACAAGGTGATATCCAATATACAGAAACCTGTGGTATTTGCCATGAGGAATGCAACTTTTTGCCACCTCACAGAATATCTCCTGGGATCTGTCACCATCTTATGGAGGAAGGCCCCATGAAGCACACAGGTCAGTCAAGATCTTCTGAAGCTGGGGTCTAGATTTAAGCACAGTTTCTCCAATGAGCATAACACATGTGGCAGTACTATATTACCTTTGGCTGGTGATCTATCCTGTAGGAAGTCTGCTGGAATTGACGTATCTCCCTGATAATGTGTGAGATCTAGCAAAGAAATAAAAGTAAAGGAACTTTTTATTTTACTCTCTACAAATTGTGCAGGGGAAAAATCTTTTGTTTGTGATTGCTTTTCTAGATGATGGTCTTATAGTCCTTTGGCTGTCTATGCCCCTTGTTTTCTTCTTTACTGATCTATGTACCTTCAGCAACATTGTATGGCATCTGTCTCAGGGCAGTAGCTAGCACAGATATACAGAAAGGAAGCCTGGAAAACAGCAGACTCTGAGTCTGAATATATAGATATATAGCTTTATATATTCCTTATTTTCATTTCTATCTTCTTCCGTTTTTCATTTAAAAAGCATTGTATCTGTCTATATTTCTAACTTGGGATTCGAAGAGATCTAAGAGAATACTGGATAACAGAAAAGGCAAAAGAAAGATGGGAGCTTAAACAAAGATTCTTTGAAATCTTCCAAAGTCAATAAAATAAATAAGCCTAGGTATGTGTATATATGTGTGTGTATATATACATACACGCAAGTATTATGTGTATTACACACAGATATGTATATATATACATATATACACACATGAATATACATGTACATATATGTGTGCACAGAAGGAAGCTAGAAGGTTACACTTTCCCTTTCTGCTTTTCCAGATGAATCACTACTGTCAATACTTACACTAAACTCCATTGCACATATGTCCAGAGGACAGCTAATAATTGGAGTTTTCATTCCCATAGACTACTAGCTTGGGTGCTGGGTGACAGCAATGGTGCACAGAGTTCTGGGCATGGAGTCCATAAGACTCATCTTTCTGAATTGAAATCTGGCTTCAGATACCTATTAGTTGTGGGACTTTTGGCCAATCATTCACCCTGATTAGCCTCAGTTTCCCTATCTGTAAAATGAGCTGGATTTTTGCCAAGAAAACCCCAAATGAGGTCATAAAGAATTGGACATCTCTGAAATGAATAAAAAAAAAAACCACTAGTTTGAGTGTCACTGTCTAATTCTTTATAATTCCTTCAGCAAATGAAACCAGCCTGAAGATGCTCAGGTTTTTATCACCCCAGAAACCAAATACAAATGATATTTTCACTATTTTCAACTTTTATTTAGTACATTATGAACTCTACTCAGAAATTCTGTTAGTAAAAGTGCTTTTTTTAATGTACTAAGAAGTCACATATGAAATTTTTTTTTAAGTCAGTCACTTACCATTCTCATTTTTGAAAAATTGACAAGGCCTTCCTCAGTAAAGTTTGGTGTTCCTTCTTCAATGAATGCCAGATCAGTTAGATACATTCCAAGATAAGGGACTGCAGGCGGGTTACAATTACTGGGGGCAGAAGGAGATATGTTACTATTAGTTATCTAGCACATTAATTTTATTCTATAGTCAACAAAATGGGTATTTTTCATGATAATAAACATTTATATATCACTTTAAAGCTTATAGAACACTCCATATACATTCCCATTTGATTTTCATAACAACTCTGTAATTTAAATACTATAGGTGTTAGAGCATATTGCTTGCTATCTTGGGGAGGGGCTAAGAGACAGAGGGAGAAACATTTGGAACACAAATGTGCAAAAGTGAATGTTGAAAATTATCTTTGCCTACCATTGAAAAAATAAAAAGTACCTGGAAAAAATACTACAGGTTTAATGCCTATTTTATAGATGAGAACTCTAAATGTAGAGAGAACTTAATTGATTTCTCCATAGTTGCAGAACTGATAAATATCAGAGGCAGAATTCAAACTAGATATTCCTGACTTGAGCCTACCCTTCTAATGAATCACTTTCATTTAAGGAAACTCTCTGAAAGTTGTGTAAGACTAGATCTGGCTCAGTCCTTCTTATAGAAAAATCAGCAGCCCTAAGGGATTCAGCAAGAAAGGCATCACAGGCCACATTTGTTTGTTTGATTCCCTCCTCTTTCAATGATTATTTAAATGCTCTTTAGATGATGCAGAGACCTAGTACACCATCTTTGGTCAGAATTTACTCTCTTTATGCTATTTAGGGAACATGCTCACTTGATCTCCAACACTAGGGTTATCTTTTATTAATAATTCTTTTATTAATTTCTCTTTTTTAAATGGAGAGATTTTATTGATGGAGAGATGTCCCAGGTGAGTTAACTCCTTCTACCAATGCAGATTACCACCTTCTCTGCAATTTATAATCTTAGAAATTTATAATCCCAACTGATTTGACTAGGGTCGCACAAACATTAGGTGTCAGATGCAAGACTCAGACCCAATGTTTCTTAGCCAGGAAGTCAGCTCTCTATTCACTATAACATGCTGCCTCTCATTTTTTATCTCTGATATTGTTCCAGAATCATCAAATAGTCCTATGTTTGGTTACTAACTCTGAGACCTTGGCCAAATCTTAATTTTCCCAAGCCTCAGTTTTCTCATTTATTGATGTTTGGCCATCTTACCTTTACTCAATAAACTCCAGTAGTTCAAAACTACCTTTCCAGTCTTCCAATCCTAATTCAGCAAATTTTTTTCTTGGGATTCTTCACAAGATTTCTTGCTCTGACTGCCCCCTTATAACTAAAATGCAATACTCCACGCAACCCCAACCTCTTCCTTTTCAAAGCCTACTTCCTTCAAAACTCAACTAATGGGAGTCTTTTGGCATTAAGTAAAGACTTAATTAGGGTTAATTAGGGGAAGGGAAACAACAGCAACTGGAAGCTCTTCCCTTTCCCCTAATTGTGTTTATTTGTCATATTTTGTATAGTTACATATATAAATGTTGTCTCTTTCAATAAAACATAAGCTTCTTGAGGGCAAAGAATGCTAAATTTTTGTCTCTTAATCTTCAAGAACATGGCACAATACCTGGCATATAAGTTACTTATTAAAATACTTGTCATTGATTATACATGTAGGAAATATAAAAAGAAACCTGGTATTTATTCGATGAAACTTTAAATCTGTGGACTAAAAAACAAATTCCACTGAGCTAGATTGTTTTCATTGAAAGCCACATAAAGTTATTTTTAACAATCATTTTGAAAGCAAAATTAAAACCAGCTCTCATTCTTAATATGTGATGTGTTTCTGCACTCTGTGGATAATTTTACTGATTAAGAAAACATACTTTTTGAGTGTTTCTCTGAGATTTTTAAATCTTCCTTCTGAAGATACAATCTTCTGAAGTTTGTCCATAAGAGCTTTTGTCTAGAAAGAAAAATATTAACACCCCATAAATCCTTCTGCAGCAGTTACTTTCAGAGCACCAGTTGCCAAATGACAGAAAGCACAGAAAATTCTTCTGTTTCAGAAAGAAGCAGGCATTGGGTAGTGGAACCATGAACAACAAAAACATAAGCCATAGTGTAGTATTACTCACTCTACATGGGTACAAGAAAATACCAAGGGACAGTTACCTTAAAGAGAGAGGGGAAGAGATAGGAAATTGGAATTTTAACACAGGAAATTTGGTTGGTACATGAGTTGAAGTGCTTTCAGGAGTTCTGGAGAGAACATGGGATTCAGAGCTTTGAAGTACCTGAGAAGTCATAGGTTCATGGATCTAGAGATTAAAGGGACCAATGGGGCATAAAGATAGCACAATGGATAGTGTGCCAGGGCTAGAATCAGGAGGACCTGAGTTCAAATCTGGTCTTAGACATTTACTAGCTCTATAATGCTGGACAAGTCACAACCCTATTTGCCTCAGTTTCCTCATCTGTAAAATGAGCTGGAGAAGGAAATGGCAAACCATTCCAGTATCTCTACCAAGAAAACCTCAAATGGAATCACAAAGAGTTGGATGTGAATAAATTAGATATAATAATAACAAAAAAGATGATAATGAATGCATGCCCTACCTTTTATAGGAAACTGAGGCCCAAAGATAGATCAAAGAACTTGCCATGGAGTTATTAAGCATCTGAGTCAGAATTTGAACTTAAATCTTTCAAATACACAGTTCAGCAGGCTTTTCAAGATGTATCATTTGGAGCACAGCTACTCCTGAAAGGGGCCACAGCAGCAAATCCAACTATTTTGCTATTATGCTAGTCTAGGAAATACAGTAATTCTTTTCTCCCTTGTAAGCTCCTGAAGAACAAGACCTATATGCCTATCATCCATTTTTGTATCCCAAGTGCCCAGCACATAATAGCTGTTTCCTATTTGTTGAATATAGACCAAATTATTTCATAACTGTGATTATTTAAATTGTATTTATCTGTTTTCAGTCATGTCTGACTTTTTGTGATCCATTTAAGGTTTTCTTGGCAAAGATCATAGAGTGGTTTCCCATTTCCTTCTCTAGCTCATTTTTACAAATGAAGAAACTAATGTTAACAGGATTAAGTGATTTGCTCAGAGTCACACAGCTAGTGTCTAAAGCCATATTTGAACTCACAAACATGAGTTTTCCTAACCCAAGACCTGCTCTATCCATTGTGCCACCCAGTTGCCTCATGATCACTTATATTCATCAGTGAACTATAACCTATTGTATATTTCTACACATTATTATGACATCTGATCTAAGAAAGGATTTTTGTTTATGTTTTGCAGGAATAACTAGAAGAGATTTCTTTGAACTGATATGAACCCATTCCATTTGGAAATCCTGATAGACATCACATTGGTCCAGAGCCCAGTCTCTGTCAGTGGCAGCTGAGGGTACATACCAAGCCCGCTAATGAACCATTGCTTGTTTTATTTAATGACCAAATTTGTCAGCAGTACCTTCAAAATTTTAGAACAATGTATTCAATAATGTTCTCAGTAGGAGGGCAGGGCCCATGTCCAATTTCTCTTTATCTTCCCAGGCACCTTCATGGTAGTAGTTGGAAGAATTTGATTTTGTCAGATTCTCCTTCCTCATCACCAGAAGCATTCTTGAGCCACTCTGCCTAAAAGAATTAGCTTTTTCCTTCAAGGCTCAGCTCAGTTACCACCTTCTGCAGGAAGCCTTTGTTCACCCCAGCTGCTAGTGCCTCCCTCTCAAACCATCTTGTACTTATTGTCTTTAGATTTTTTTCTACACTTATCTAAGTCCTTGCTGCTGTCTCTCCTCTAAGAATGTAAGTTCTAGGTAAATAGGATAGTTTCAATCATGATATTTCTATTCCTAGCACCTAGCACATGCATTCTTTGTGAATTTATATACACTTCAGAATTTCATGCATTTACATATCGGTCATAGTTTAAGTCAACAATATGGCAAGTTTCATGAAGTTCAGAACCATGTCTTACTAAAAGTACAATACATGTATGTATACATACACACAAATATATACTATAGGTATACATATGTATATTAGATATATATGCACATATATTTTATGTGTGTATTTATTTTTATTTCCCCACAGTTCCTTTCACATGGAAAGTGTTTACCAAATATTTGTTAAAATGAATTGCACTATTTGCAACTATGCTCAAAGGGCTATAAAACTGTGCATGTCCTTTGATCCAGCCATACCACTTCTAAAGATTCTTTTAAATAGGAAAAGGATGTGTGAACAAAATCATGGATACCAACTCTTTTTGTGGTAGCCAAGAATTAGAAATTGAGGGGATGCCCACCAATATGGGAGTAGTTGAACAAGTGGTGATATAGGATTGTAATGGAGTACAATATTATAAGAAATGACAAGCAGCATGATTTCAGAAAAATCTGTGAAGATTTACATGAACTGATACAGAGCGAAATGAGCAGAATAATGAGAATACTATACACAGTGGCAACAATGTTGTATGATGAAGAATTTTGAATTACTTAGCTTTTCTCAGCAAAACATGATTCAAGAAAATCCCATCTCATAATGCAAAATGTTATACACATCCAGGGAAAGAATTGATGTTGTTTGAATACAGACTGAAGCACACTATTTTTCACTTTCTTTTTTTTTTGTTGTTCTATTCTTCTTGCACAAAATAACTAATATGGAAATGTTTTACATTATTGTACTAATATAATCTCTATCAGATTTCTTACTGTTTCATGCAAAAAGGAGGGAAGGAAGGAAGGGGTAGAGTTTGGAGCTCAAAATTTTAAAAAAGGAATAAACATTAAAATTGTTTTTTACATTTAATTGGGGAAATGTTACTTTAAATATTATATTTAAAAATAAAATTAATCATTCTAATGGCAAAGTTTAAAAGTATTCTAAAAAAAGATTGAGAAATAAGAGATAGAAAAAAGGGATGAAACTAATCTTTAAAAAGTAATCATCAGGCTTTGGGATCAGACTAGCAAAACTATGAGACAATAAAAGAGGGGAAAACTGAGACAATCTCTACCTACTCAATGACATTTACTCTTTCCCCTCAGTGTATTCTAACTCTTTCCCCTTGGTGTATTCTAATTTTAGATTTAAGAGAAAGTGAGATGTACTGCTTCTGGATTGGAATTTTTTTTTTTTACTTCATTGTGTTTGTTAATAAAGAACTAGATTGGAGGAAGATTAATGAAGATGGTGGAATCTTCATTTCTCCCATAGTTGTTCCAACAATGATCTGAGAAGAATACAGGACCTGGTAGTGACTAAGAAATAGGAGAAATTATAGTAGGTTATCTTTCTATATGTATCTTTCTACAATCTATAGACAAGTAACCAGGGTAGAGCAAAAAACAATGGAAAAGAGGTGAGCCAGGATTGTAGATTCTGAATAGATTTGACCAGGAGTTCAGAGTTGATCAAGTCTTCATTCTCCATCCAGCCAGGCCAATAGTAAAAGAGTTTCCTAAAGGGGCCAGGGTCATAGATAGTCCTTAGAGCTTCCAGCCAGGCAAGCAGCTACTGACCAATGAAAGAATGAATTGTTTTTCAGTGAGGTGATTCAGGCTAGTTCCAATAGATTTGTGATGGAGAAAGCTATCTGCACCCGAAGAGAGGACTGTGGGGACTGATTGTGGATCATAACATAGTATTTTCACTTATTTTGTTGTTGTTTGCTTGCTTTTTGTTTTCCTTCTATTTTTTTTCCTTTTTGATCTGATTTTTCTTGTGCAGCATGATAATTGTGGAAATATGTATAGAAGAATTACACATATTTAACATATATTAGATAACTTGCCACCTGGGGGGGGGGGGGAGGAAATGAGGAGAAGGGAGGGAGAAAAAATTTGGAACTCAAGATTTTGCAAGAGTGAATGTTGAAAACTATACATATATTTTGAAAATAAAAAACTTTAACAAATAATAAAGAAAGAGTTCTTGTGCGGGTTTTTTAAGACCGATGATGTCCAAGACAAAAACTCAAAAGAGAAATATAACTCCAAAACACCTATGAATATCCTTAAAGAAAAATAAAGATTGTCTACAAGATCATTTTGAATTCTTAGAAGAAATAATGAAAATGTCAAAAACAGATTTTAAAATTGTCTCAAAATGAGAGAGACTGAGGAAAGAAATAACAAAGAAATGAAAGCTAAAGAGGAGAGATTTGAAAAGAGAGAGGGGAAGATTTTGGGAAGATGGTGGAGTAGATTGGTCAATTTCAAGCTCTCTTGATTGATTTCTTCCACAAATAAAACAAATTTGAGCCTTGGGGCTTTCATAGACTAAAAATCAAGAAGACTAGGGACAGAACAGGGGTTCTCTAGATACAACAGATTTGAAAAGACCCTGCAGGGGCTGGAGAGTAATCTGTGGAAAGTGCAAACACCTCTGGGCTAAATCTGCAGAAATTTTAATTGGGGATCCCTCAGGCTAGCTGGGTGTGGCTGGAGCCTCAGCAGGAATCTCAGAGACTTTCATCTCCAGGATTGTAGGTGGAGTTGGGGTCTGAGTCAGGGAGGACTGAGGGAACCTCACTGATAAGGAATGATAGGCCCAGCTGTGCTGATGAGATGCTGCGAGAGAGAACCAGTACCTGGTGAGTGCAGAGGCAAGAGGGTAGGGATGCTGCTGGCTCTGGGCACTTGCAGGAGGATGGAACTCTTGGCTTAGGATTCCTGGTCAGAGGGGAGAGCTGAAGAGAAGCTTGAGGCACCATCTCCCTCCTCCCCAATCCCCACCACAATTAGAGGTCCTTACACTAATACTTATTTAAAAAAAAATAAATGAACCCAGCAAAGAATAAAGAACCCCACCTGGAAGACCAGGATTTATCTACAGAGGAGGTAGTTTTAGTAAAGAAAAAGTTTCTACTCCAAAGAGTAATATGAAATGGCTCTCTGCCCAAAGAGAATTTATAGAACTCAAAAAAGAATTTTAAAATCAAATGAGAGACATTGAGGGAAAACTAAAAAGAAAAATAAAAAGTATTCAAGAAAAACAAGAAGATTATTTTTAAAATGTTAACCAACTAGAAAAGGAGGTACAACCTCAAAAATGAAAATAATTCTTTCAAAATTAGAATTGGGCAAGGGGAAGCCAATAAAGCTATGAGACCAAGAAATAACAAAACAGATTGTAAAAAATGAGAAAGAAAATAGGACAGAATGTGAAGCATATTATAAGAAAAACAACAGATCTGGAGAACAGATCAAGAAGAGAAAATATAAGAATAATTGCACTGCCAAAAAGTTCTTTTCAAAAATAGAACCTTGACAGAATAATAAGGGAAATAATCCAAGAAAATTGTAGAACATGAGGGGAAAGTAGAAATAGAAAAAAATCCACTGATTACCACCTCAAAGAGATCCTTTGTAGAAAACACACAGGAATATTATTGCCAAATTTAAAACACCCCAGATCAAAGAGAAAGTTTTGCAAGAAACAAGAAAAAAAAAATTCAAATAATCTAAAGCTACAATTAAAATTATACAAGATTTATCAACAACTACAATAAAAGACCACAGGTCTTGGAATCATATCAACTAAGAATCAAAAGACCTAGGCCTGCGGCCAAAAATATCATATCCAGCAAAATTATCTATAATTTTAAATGAGAAAAAATGGATACTAAATAAACTTGCAGATTTTCAAGACTTTTTATCAACCAAACTAGAACTTAACAGAAAATTTAACATACAAGAGCTAATACGAAAGGTCAATTTTAAGGAATTTAACATGGACAAACTGTTTAAACATGAACAAATTATTTATGGTTTTATATATATATATATATATATATATATTTATCTTTAAGATTCACATCAATAATACGATAGCTCAAAAGAAAGACTGGCAGAATTAAGGTAAAATTAGTAATCATGTTATATAAATGAGGTGCAGAGGAAAAGACACAGAGGCATTGGAGGAGGAGGGTTCATAGTTCTGGAAACCTATTCACATCAGAAATGAGTTCAATAGACAACATAACATATATGCCATGAAGGGTATAGCATCCTCCTCTATAAAGAAATAAGAGGGAGGGGCAGCTAGGTGGGGCAATGGATAGAGCACCAGCCCTGAAGTCAGAAGGACCTGAGGTCAAATCTGACTTCAGAAACTTAATACTTCCTAGCTGTGTGATCCTGTGCAAGTCACTTAACCCCAAATGCCTCAGCCAAAAAAAAAAAAAAAAAAAAAAGAAAGAAAGAAAGAAAGAAAGAAAGAAAGAAAGAAAGAAAGAAAAGAAAAAGAAAAAAATAAGAGGGAAGGGACGGACAGATGGGGAAGCAAAGAGTAAGAGAAGACAATGGAGAGAGCTGTGGGTGAGGGGAGATTAAGTAATAATAAAGCAAGTTAGGGAACAGAATTAATTAAAGAGTCATCAGGAATAGGAAAGACATGTGTGTATGTGGAATGTGTGTATATGTATGATATCTCTACATATGTATACATAAATATATCTTTCTTAACTGTAGTTTGCTTGGAGGTGAGGGAATGAAAAGGGGGGAAAGGATAAAGTAAATAAGGTGCACAGCAGAGAAGGACAATTACAAGGAAGTAAAAAAAAAGTGGACATTCATGAATATAATTTCTTCCACTAATTATATATATATATACACACACACACACACTTTCTTTATCTGGCAATTTGTTGTTATATATCTGGAATTCTCCCTGATATTCTGCTGGGCACATGACAATCTTCTTTTTTGCTTCGCTTTATTTTGTTTTGCATTTCTTTGTTTCTTATTCTATTTTTAAATAGAATAAATTTAATAAATAAAAAATAAAACATTTAAATATAAAAAATATATATAATAAAAAGAGAAAAGAGAATTAGCAGCTTAGCATGAGAGGTACAAAAGTTAACATAAGTAACATACTCCCTGAAAATTCTAGTGGACCAAACAGAGAAATATAAAAAACAAAGTCAAAAATTTTAGAACTCTTTCCAAATAAGATATCTCTTATTTTAAAAAACTGACATAGAAGATAGATCAAGAAGAGATAATTTAAGAATCACTGGACTAAATGAAAAAATAAAGAGCCTGGATATTATATTTCAAGAAATTATGAAAGAAAAACTATAGTTTAGAATCAGAGGGCACTGGTCACTGCCTCAAGGAAACCCAAAATGAAGTGCTATAAATATCATGACCAAAATCCAGAGCTTATAGATCAAAGCAACTTGAAAAGAAAAGTTCAAATACCAAGGAACAATAACAATTGGAATCATACAAAAATAAGTGATTACCACTATAAAGCATGCAAGAGAGCATGCAACGTGATATTCCAAAAAGCAAAAGATAAAGGCTTACAATTGAGATTAATTTACCCGACAAAAATGAATATAATCCTACAAGGAGAAAATGGAACTTTAATGAACAAGAGAACATCCAAATATTCCTGATGGAAAGATCAGAGATGAGTAGAAAGAGAGGAAAGGATACACTAGGAAAGAAAAGAGAATGGCAGAAGGGAGTTCATCTGATGTAACTGTAAAGCATAAGAGAAATCTATACAAATGGAAAAGTGGTACAATCTGGAATATCCCTTGAACTTCACGTTTAAATAATGAAGTGATGCTAGCAGAACCAGAAAACAATATGTAATACTAACAATACTAAAAATAAACAATCTTAATAAAAATATCCAAGAATTCTGATCAATGGAATGATCAATCATGATTCTAAAGGACTTGTGATGAAACATGGTACCTATCTTCCTAAATTGAAGGGATGGATGGGCTAGATAAGAAGAGTAAGAGACATTTTTGGACATTATCAATGTGAGAATTTGTTTTGCTTGATTATGCATATTTGTTGCAAGGACTTTGCTTTCTTTCCCCCTCCTTACCCCTTTCCCTTCCCCTGGGGAAGAGGGAAGGAAGAAAGAAAGCAAATCCTTATTAATTGGGGGGGAAATCCAAAGTAGAAGTAGCAAAGTAAACTTTCTGGAAATCTATCTGGACTATAGGTTTGCAGAAAAATATTCCAATCTGATATCCAAACAAGTTAGGTTTCTTCCCAAATATTTTAATAAATGTTTTGGCTTAAATTATTTTTTTCTTAAAATTATTGGTTTAGAAATGAACAGAAGAGAGATTAATTAGTGTCAAGAACACAATAATTCTCCAAGTGGGCACTTCACTTTGGCAACTGCACTGCTCATTTTATTAAATGATTTCCTAATTAGCAATATTTATCCTGGCACTCAGTTTAGTGACCTCCACCTCTTAAGAGAAAGTCATCTCATGGCTCTTTTCGACAATGAGGTGATTTAAGTCAATTCCAATAGATTTGTGATGGAGAGAGTGATATTCATTTAGAGAGAGGACTGTGGGGACTGAATGTGGATCACAACATAGTATTTTCACCTTTTCTGTTATTCGCTTTTTAAATTTCTATTTGTTTTTCCTTTTTGATCTACTTTTTTGTGCAGCATAATAAATGTGGAAATATATATAGAAGAATTGCACATGTTTAACATATATTGGATTACTTGCTGTCTGGAGGACAGGGTGGGAGGAAGAGAGAGAGAAAATTCAGAACACAAGGTTTTGCAAGGGTAAATGCTAAAAACTATCTTTGTATATATTTTCAAAATAAAAATCTATTATTAAACAATTTTTTTTATAAAAGAGAAAATCATCTTTGGAATGATGCTTGCAACTGATAATTTCTCACCTGTTTTGAAACTTTGGCCCAAGTTTTCTTCAGCCTGTAGATTGCACTTCTATTTAAGGCTGAGGTGATCTCCAATACTCCATTGTAGTTGTGCATGCACCGACAGATATCTGCAACAGCAACCCATTTCTCAATGGAATTAGCCCGAGAGCTGACATCAGCATAATTCATTATCTGGGAGGCCACAAGGTTACTCATCTAGCAGGAAAGAAAAGCATTTGGGAAAAACGTACATATTATTTAACACAGACTAAAAGAAGATGGCAAATGTCTTGATACTATCACTCTCAATACAAATTTCTGAAGGCATTTAAGCTCCCTATAAAAATTAACTAATGAAATCTCATGCATCTCTAGAGTGGAGAAAAGGACTCTCTGAAGGGCCAGTGAATGGAATAGTTTTGTTAATCATATAGCCTATAGTCCCACTTGACAGAGAATTAGAATAGGATAAAATATGTGTACAACCAAAGTAGTAATCATCATATATCCATTGTTCAGCATGGTGTCTTGTACAAAGTGACCAGTTAATATTGTTGAATTGAACTGGATATTAAACAATTTAATTCTTTTGACAATCCAAAAAAGGTCTTGAAGTTCATCAAGGTCATCATTATGAACTTCAATTATTACAGTACCATGTTTTTTTAAAGTACCATTGGAGAATGATTTCTCAGTTGATAGAGGATACAAACTAAGCATAAGTTTGACATACCCTATAATGTCAATAAGAGTCATTTGAGTTGACTCATTTGAGTCATAAGAGTTGATTTGTCCTTAAAATGCATTAAGAGAAAAAGAAACAAAGCATTCAGAATGTGGGAGGTGATCATTTCTCTGAGAAGATTATATCTTGAGCTTTGTTGTTTATTCCTTTCAGTTGTGTCCAAATTGTCATGGCCCCTTTTGGGGTTTCCTTAGCAAAGATACTGGAGAGGTTTGCCATTTCTTTTTCCAGCTCATTTTACAAATAAGGAAACTGATAAGATTTAAGTGATTTGCCAAGGGACATCTATCTAGTAAGTATCTGAGGCTGAATTTGACTTCAGGAATATAACCTTCCTGAGTTCAGGCACCAAGTAGCTGCCCCTGGAATATTATGCTCAGTTCTGGAAATCCCAGATATGATAGAGGCAGTAACTACCAAAGTCTCTCCTGTCACTAAACATTTTTTTCCTTGAAAGGCAATATAAATGTCTTCAAGGGTTAGCTGGACCAGAGAATTAAGCCTTAAATCACCTATGTACAAAAACCTGGTGCATGAGGAATGGGAAGGAGAGGCAATGTCTTCAGACATGCCATTATGGCAGATCTGGAAGCTGGCAGTTTTGCTCAACTGAAGAAATGCTGTATCCTTCCTGAACACTGTATCTATGCTACTATTAAGTAAGCCTCTTTTTCTTCCACCCCAGTTTCTCTTTTTTTATATCATCACATTAAAAGCAACTTATATTTACATCCTCTAAGTATACCCCTAAGATATAGTTCTCAAGAGTTATAGATATCATTTCAGATGTAGAGATTTAAATATTTTAACCTTAAAAAAACAGAGTTTTTTTTCTTCTCTTTATACCTTCTTATGCTTCTCTTAAGTTCGGTATTTGAAAATCAAATTTTCTGCTCAGCTCTGGTCTTTTCATCAAAAATAATTGAAAATCCCCTATTTCATTGAATGTCCAATTTCCCCCTGAAATATAATGCTTAGTTTTGCTGGATAGTTGATTCTCAGCTACAGTCCAAGCTCCTTTGCCCTCTGGATGATCACATTTCAGGCCCTTCCATCCTTTAAAGTGGAAGCTGGTAGGTCGTGGGTAATCCTTACTGTGGCTCCTCGATATTTGAGTTGTTTATTTCTAGCTACTTGGCAATATTTTCTTCATAATCTGATAATTATGGAATTTAGCTACAATATTCCTTGAAGTTTTCATTTTGGGGTCTCTTTCAGGCATGATTGGTGGCTTCTTTCAATGACTATTTTACCCTCTGGTTCTAGGACATCAGTACAATTTTCCTTGATGATTTCTTGAAAGACTTTTTTTTTTCATCATGGTTTTCAGGTAATCCAATAATTCTTAGGTTTTTTCTCCTGTATTTATTTTGTAGGTCAGTTGTTTTTCTTCTATTTTTTCAATTCTTTTGTTTTTTTTTTTTTGACTGATTCTTGATTTTTCATTGAGTCATTCACTTCTATTTGTCCAATTCTAATTTCGAGTGAATTATTTTCTTCAGTTAGCTTTTTAAAATTTCCTTTTGAATTTCATAAATTGAACTTTTAAAGGAGTTGTTTTGTTCATTGGAATTTTTTTCTATTTTACCAATTCTATTTTTAAGGAGTTGTTCTCTTTTTCCATTTCACTAATTCTATTTTTCAAGGAGTTGTTTTTTTTCCATTTTGCCAAATCCATTTATTAAAGTTGTTTTTTTCAGCCAATTTCTGTGTATTCTTTTCTAAACTCTCCTGCAAAGTTCTCATTTCATTTTCCCCATTTTTCTTATAATTCTCTTTTAAGATTCATTTTGAATTCTCTCAAGAGAGCCTTGTGAGATGGAAACCAGTTCATATCCCACTTTGAGGCTTCATCTGGAGGCATTTTGCTTTTAGTATTCTCAGGATTTGGGTTCTGTTCTTCCCTGTCTCCATAAGAGCTATTTTTGGTCAGAGTCCTTTGCTTTTTGGTAAGCTTCTTTTTGTTAAATGCTGGCTGACCTATGAATGTCTCATTTTGTTCTTCTCCTGAACATAAACTACTAGACTGTCCAGAGTCTGGCCTGACCAAGACTACCATATTAGGAAGAGAATAAGCACTAAGCACCTATGTGCCGGGCAACATGCTAAGCACTTTTAGAAATATCTCATTTGACTCTAACAACAATCCTCTCAGGTAGATACTTTTATGCTCTCCAATTTACAGCTGAGGAAACTGAAGTAGACATCAGTTAAGTGATGTCCCCATAATCACATAGCTGGTAAGAGTCTGAAATTAAATTTGAGGTCTTTTCAGAGCTCCTAATCTCTGTGCTATCCCCACTGTACCACCTAGCTGCCTCTAAGGAAGGATCTTGTCAAGCTGGAATCTCTCAGGATATTGAGGGGGATTTAAAACCTTATCATAAAAGCATCAGTTCAGTAAAACTGAGAAAGTTTAGCCTAGAGAAAAGGAGAATCGGGGGGGGGGGTGTGTGAACAGAAGAATTGTGTTCAAGCATTTGAAGGTTTGCCACATGAAAGGGATATATGCTCTGCCTGACTACATATGGAAGAACCAGGAAGTGAAGGTTATGAAGGGAGAGACTTTAGATTCATTTAGGAAAAAAATCAAAGAAACAAAAATGCCTTCCCAACAATGAGAGTTGTTCACAAATGGACTGGACCATCTTGTAATACCAGATTTTTTTAAACCAAAGGCACTTGTGAAGTATGCTTCAGAGGGGATTCCTGTTTAGACACAAATTAGCTGATGACCTCTTTGAGTTTCTTCTGGCTCTGAAAATTTATGATTTGAAAATCTTCTGTTTCTCTGCTTCTCTTGCCTTCTACATTTTTGAGTTGTGGTTTACAAAAGTGGTAACTTTTAAAAGCATTTTTAAAAACTATAAGTATTATTCTTTAATTCTTTGCTAAATGCAGGTAGAAGGAATAATACTTCTAGAACATTTCATTTTGAGGCAGGGAAGTGGCTCAGAGGATAAAGAATTGAGAATGAGGAATAAATGAGTTCACACTATCAGACACTTCCTAGCAAATCATTTAACCTCTACTTGTTTCTTTTTCCTATCTGGAAAATAGGGATAATAGTTGAATACAAAGGTAAAAGGTGAACCAGAGATGAAAAATTACCCAGACCTATATTTTAAAATGATTTTAAATGAGGTCACATGTTGCTTTGTTGCATTTTGATGGAGATAAACATTACCAATGTCTCATTAAAGTAGTAAGAATTTTGAATTCAGTTTCGAACTTTTTGCTTGGTCACAACTGAGTAGCAATAAATTGGTAGACACTTAGACATGAAACTTTTTTTGTCCTTGGAGGATTTTAAAGTTAGCTTTAACACTCCATAACTTCTGGATTAAAAAAAGAAATAAAGCATTTGTTTTAAAGGGGAAAGTTTATACCCTGCCATTCACATTCCTGGAATGTAACAAAAAGTCTTTTACTTTTTATGATTACTCACATCATTAAAGTGCTGGCTGGTTTTCATAATGTAGGGTGTTCTTTCATTTTTATCCAATTTCATCCAACCCTGCCCAAGAAATTCTCTGAAAGTTTAAGTAACAAACAAAAACAGCTAAGGTCAATTAGCTTAAAAATAATGGTAGCTATGAAAATGATGATGATGATACTAGTACATATTTATATAGTGCCTTAAAGTTTATAAAGTCAATTTGATTATTAATTTCAATAATACTAAATAAAAGTTAAATAATATTAAATAAATTAAATTAAATTAATAACATTTAACAATTCTAGGCATGGAAGATGCCACATTTCAGTTATATAGAATATCCTAGATATTCCATGCTAATTAATAATAGCCATAGCTATAATTGTTCAAATTTTGCCTGCCAGGGTCACTAAAAGAAGATTTTTTTCAATTTCTCATTATTTTACACAAAAGTTTGGAATTTTCTCTGCCCCAGAATCACTATGGATACTTCTCTGCCAGGAAAGACAAATAAAAATAAATAAATGAATGGAGAAAACAAGTACTATCCCAGAAACCAAAATTATTCCCATGCAGCTAAGTTTTAGATAAATCAGAGACTAAATTCCCAAGACTGGGCACAACTGTCAAAAAACTGTCTATTGGGAGCAGCATTTTAATATCTTTTTCTCTTGTTTGTTAGAGGAATGACTCACATTCCTCAAACCCAATTAATGCAACTCAGAAGATACTCCATATCCTGATACCTTTATTAGGGAAAACAACAATTTGATTGAGTTATAGAATCAGTCAATGGAGTAAACTATGTATAAACTGAATGAAAATGGATAATGCCACAAAAGAAAGAAACATCATGTGTTTAAATACAGAGGATTAATCATCCCCTGTGAGGCTTGGATAAAATAGCAAGCCAATTTGTAAACTGGCATTATAATAGCAGGATAACTCTTAAGAGGAAATCATTGAGGGGGAAGTTGGCAAACTCTTTCCTCTTGCCTATTTGCCATTGATGGAAAGCCTTGCGACATTTGGAAACCTGGGAGAATTAAACTTTCCCATCAGCACCAATGGAACAACAGTGACAGATGGCAGCATCTTTGCTGGGAATCAAGAGATATGCTTAAAGATGAGTTAGACACAGAAAATATAGAGGTTTAGAATTCTACAGAAATCAACACATACCAAAGGGAAACTTCATGAAGACCTCATAAAAGGAGAAAAGGACTTCCAGTAATCAAGAAAGAAAGAGAATAAGTTTCTATATAAACAAAGCACTGTGCTAAGTGCCTTTTACAAATATCAAAGATCTCATCTGATCCCCATGATAATCCTGGGAGGTACGGATTGTGAAGCTCCCCATTTCACAGCTGAGGAAACTGAGGAAAATAGGGGTTAAGCAAATTTCCCAGGATGACATGGATATTAGTCATCTGAAACCAAATTTGACCTCAATTCTACTTGACGCTAAATCCATTCTCTCTCCATTACCCTTGCAGCTGCATCAGGAACTTTGAAATACCCGTCTGTCACCTGCATTTTCTAAGCTTGAACCCATTTCTCCCAGGTGCTTTTTGTGTCAAAGAGTGGGTCACAGGCTTAGGGCGGGGTGTTTTTACTAGAGAATCTCAATAAGTACTCCTTCTAAAAGATAATTAAGTCTGGCAGCTAGTAATCAGTGAGGGCTCACAAGCCCTTCTCAGGGTCACTCCTAGAATCCTAAAGGAGAAATAATTAGCTCTTATTTGGGTACCTGAGATATCAGGATGAGTAGGAGTTGGTAAAGTAGACCCAGAGTGGGTGTTGTATCAATATCAGAATATGCTAAGTTTGGGAGAACTGTGCATCACTGGACTGAAATCACCCAATGCCTTATTTGCCCAAAGCCAAGGTTCTTCCAGTTGGGTCTAGGCTGTTTACTGTTTCTAAGCTTATGAACTCATTCACATTTGTCTCAGAAGCAACTTTCCCAATACTTGGCACCAATGGGTACAGTATGAAAATATCCCTTAAACCAAAAGTGTCAGGCATGCTGCCAAATGCAGCCCAAAACAAATTAAAATGTAATTGGGAAGTATTTAACAAGATAAATAAAAACACAGTAACACATAGATGATATTACATTTTAAAACTAAGTCAACATAAGGCCAATAGGGCTACCTAACTATGGATTAGTGGCCCCCTTTTGTATTTGTATTTGAATTTATATTTGTATTTGAAATTTGAATGTGACAGGACTGCTTTAATCCATTCTCTGTTCCATCCCCATGTCTGTCCTTTTTTGCTTATTGGTTTGTTCTTTGGGGCAAGGCAGGATTCAAAACTATAGAAATTCTTGCAGTGATGCAAATGAGAAAAAGGGAAGAGACTGTTGGCCCAGAAAATTAGGGAAAAACTGCAGTGAATTATAAAATCTAAGGGCATCAAAAAGTTATCAAACTGTGCATACCCTTTGATCCAGCAATGCTACTACTGGTTTTATACCCCAAAGAGATACTAAAGAAGGGAAAGCAACCTTAATGTGCCAAAATGTTTGTGGCAGCCCTGTTTGTAGTGGCCAAAAACGGGAAAATGAATGGATGCCCATCAATTGGAGAATGGTTGGGTAAACTGTGGTATATGAATGTTATGAATATTATTGTTCTATAAGAAATGACCAGCA
Organism: Sarcophilus harrisii; assembly: GCF_902635505.1. Classification (NCBI taxonomy): domain Eukaryota; kingdom Metazoa; phylum Chordata; class Mammalia; order Dasyuromorphia; family Dasyuridae; genus Sarcophilus; species Sarcophilus harrisii. Next base: position 171,863,864 of record NC_045426.1, on the reverse strand, counting down.
GGATGAATACAGAGAGGATTGGTGAGACTTACATGAACTGATGCTAAGTGAAATGAGCAGAACCAAGAGATCATTATATACTTCAACAATGATACTGTAGGAAGATGTATTCTGATGGAAGTGGATTTCTTTGACAAAGAGACCTAACTCAGTTTCAACGATCAATGATGGACAGAAGCAGCTACACCCAAAGAAAGAATACTGGGAAATGAATGTAAACTGTTGCATTTTTGTTTTTCTTCCTGAGTTATTTCTACCTTCTGAATCCAATTCTCCCTGTGCAACAAGAGAACTGTTCGGTTCTGCACACATATATTATATCTAGGATATACTGCGAAATATTTAACATATATAGGACTGCGTGCCATCTAGGGGAGGGGGTGGAGGGAGAGAGGGGAAAAATCGGAACAGAAGTGAGTGCAAGGGATAATGTTAAAAATTACCCTGGCATGGGTTCTGTCAATAAAAAGTTATTATGATTAAAAAAAAAGAAAGAAAGAAAATCTAGGGGCATATATAGTGACAGCATATAGGGTGACACAGAAACCAGCATAGCCTGGAGACCCTCATGGTCAGCATCTTATAAACATAAAGAGGTTTGAAATACACTTCAGCATAATCAAATTGACATTTAAATCTGCTCCTACAATTGTTACCCATTTATATCAGCACTGTTCTCTCAAATAACTAAAGAAAAGGATGGTCAACCAAAGAGCCATTCTAGAGCTTTTTGGGTGGTGATGGTGGGTACTTACTCATAGGGGATGCTCCTGAACACTATGTGATCTAACAGGGTGATCTGTTCAGCAAGTTCCATGGCTGACAGGGTTTCAAAACATTCTGCTTTAGGACAGTCAATCTGAAAGAAAACAAGAGAAATGCAATATTAATCATATGTATGTTGCTTTAATCTTAATATTGGATCATAGAATTTCAGCCAGAAAGGACCTCAAAGCTCATTTAGTACAACCAGAACATTTTACAGGTATAGAAACTGAGGTCTAGAGAGGTTAAATAACTGAGCTGGATTTGTAATAATAATAGATCAGTCAAAATTTAATTCCAAGTCTTCTGTCTGCAGTAACAGTGCATCTTCCATTGTCCCAGACTGTCTTCTAATTTATTTGGTCACTACTAGCGGTCCACCATTACATTTTACTTCTACTATGGCAAAACATTATCTTTCAGCTTCCATTTCTGAAATAAGTAGGTTTTTAAGAGCTCAAAATCTTCAAACACCACAATGATCACTGAACATAACTTAACTCTGAGGCAGCATTAGAGATAGTGACGAGTTCACCTCAGAGAATCAGACATATAATAACAGCTCATATTTAGAGAAGGTACAAGGTTTACAAAAAGCTTTATTTTTTTTAATTAAATTTTTTTCAATTAAAGTTAATTGAAAAAATTTTAATTAAAAAAGAGAAAGCACTTTGTAAACTTTAAAATCTCTCTCCTGCCCCTCCTACTGAGAAAGATATGGAGAAAAAAAACTTCTTAATACATTGAAGATGTGTCTCCCAACAGTGATATAAAGCCCCTTCAAAGAGCATGCACTTAAATGTTGACTCAGTGATTACTTTGTAGTAATAGGTTGTGCTCAGAGACTTAACCTATATTGATAGGATAAAAATGTGGGCACACTTACCATTTGGATTATATCCTCCATTTTGAGGTGAGTATCATCTTGATCATCTTGAGAGAGGGCCCTAAAAAATACCCCAAAATATCCTACATAAAATAGATTTTTAATTATGGACAAGAGTGAAAACAATTTAAAACATCTCATTTACCTCCCCTTTCCATGTTGAAAGGTATGTAAACTTAAGCCCTTGAATTTGGTGAAGACAAAGTGGTACTCAACAGAAACTGGTTATATTGATGTGTTGTTTAGTCATTTAAATTGTCTCTTTCTCTTTGTAACACCATGTAGGGTTTTCTTGGTAAAGATATTGGAGTGGTTTGCCATTTCTTTCTCCAGGTCATTTTACAGATGAGGAAATTGAAACAAATAGGGTTTAATTACTTGACCAGGGCCACACAGTGTCAGAGGCTGGGATTTGAACTCAGGAATATGAACCTTCCTGACTCCAGGTCCAAGCCCTCTATCAATTGAACCACCCAGCTGCTAATTCATATAAATAATGATTAGCAGAGCATGTGATAGCGGAGTTTTGTAAAATATGTGCCTTTTCTTACCCATGTGATAAACTTTGATCCAAATAGCATTATTTTAGCTCATAGTTTCCATAATGAATATCAGGTCAGTTTTCTTCAATAATATCTTGAAAGATGAAGTTTAGGTTTTTTTTTTTTGGATTATAGCTCTCAGGTAGACCAATAATTGGCTGACCAATAAATGGCTGAACAAATTATGGTATATGAATGTTGTGAAATATTATTGTTCTATAAGAAATGATCAGCAGGAAGAATTCAGAGAATCCTGGAGAGACTTCATGAACTAATGTTAAGTGAAATGAGCAGAACCAGGAGATCATTATATATGGCAACAAGATTATATAATGATCAATTCTGATGGACATGGCTGTTGTCAACAATGAGGTGATTCAGACCAGTAGCAATGAAGCCATCTGCACCCAGTGATGTGGACCACAATATAGTATTTTCACTCTTTTTGTTGTTTGCTTTCATTTTGTTTTCTTTCTTATTTTTTTCTTTTTGCTCTGATTTTTCTGGCACAGCATGATATTTGTGGAAATATGTATAGAGGAATTACACATGTTTAACATATAATGGATCATATGCCAACTGAGAGAAGGGCTGAGGGACGGGAGAGGGAAAACTAGAACACAGGGTTTTATAGGGGTAAATGTCAAAAATTATCCATGTATGTATTTTGAAAATAAAAAGCTTAAAAAAAATCACCCTTGCAAAAACTTTTGTTCCAAAACTTTCTCCCTCCCTTCACCCCAACCCTTCCCACAGACAGCAAGCAATCCAATATAGGTTAAACATATGCAATTCTTCTAAACATATTATATATTGTGTTTTTATATATAATGAAACTAACTCTTTCATTTTACAAGTGAGGAATCTGAGAAAAAGTCGAGTGATTTGCCTAGTTATTTAATGTAAATAACTGAGGCAGAATTTGAGCCCAGATCTTTTTAACTCCTACTTTAATACCCTCTCTACCATATCTCTCTTATTATGGGAACTATGGAAACAGAGCCCTACTTTGCTTATAGGGGAAATTCCTGGATTATTTTCAAGCACAACTATTAGAAGATGAGGTCTTTTTTTTGTAGTTTTTGTTGTGTTGTTGTTGTTGTTATTTTTTAGTAGTTTTTGATGACCCAATGCAAGGTCATCAAAGAGTAATTCTGAATCAGAGAATGAGAAATTAGGACATGCTAAATCAAATGTGAGTAAAATTGTTGAATTAAAAAGTGTCCTTTCACTGACAAAGAGCAGCCTTTAGGAAGGAAGCCAAAACAGCTTTTCACACAACATGACTACAAAGTGATGTACAAAAAGAGCCCAGATGGCCCTCAAGTCCCCTCAAGCCATAGTCCTATCTTTCCCTTTTTCAGAACCTTATTCTTTAGTCTTTAGTGTTCTCTTTTCATTCCTTTCCCAGCACTCTGCATTCTGATTCTGACCTTCCAATTTGTCTGAAATGGCTCTCTCCAAAGCCACCAATAATATATTGTTAAATCCAAAGGCCCCATTCTTCCTGAACTCTCTTCATTGTCTCACACAGTTTGTACCTTACTTATCCAATATACTCTTGCCCTTCTTGGTTTTTAGGAAACTGCTTTTTCTTCTGCTCTCTTCCTATTGCTATGACTGATCCTGCCTAGGAGTGTTTGCCAGATCATCATGCTTGTCTTACCTGCTCTGTGTGGGTATGCTTCAGGGCTTTATCTTAAACCCCTTTCTCTTCTCTCTAATGACTCTTGGTAACCTCATCAGCTGCTGCAGGTTTGACTCTGATTAGTTCTACACAGATGACTCCCAAATCCACATATCCATCTTTATTGTCTCCTAAGTCCCAGGCCCATATCTCTGACAATCACTTGTTAATTCTTATTGACTCTAGTTCCACAAAATCTTTTGCATCTGTCTCTTCCTCTCCATTCACATGGACAACACCATAGTTTGGCCCCTTATCACTTCTCACCTGGATTAACTGTAGTAGCCTCATAATTACTGCCCTTGTCTCCAATCTTTTTACACTTCAGTGCATTTTCCACATGGCTGCCAAATTGATATCATGACATCATAGATCTGACTGCCACTTTCCTATTCAAGAAGCTTCAGTGGTTGCATTAAGCCTCTAGAATTAAATACAAACTACTCAGTATTTAAAGCCCATCACACAATCTGACTTCAACCTTTTTTCCAGGCTGATTACATAATATTCCTCCTCATGTACTCAATGTTCCAGCCAAACTGGCTGCTCCCCATACATGATATTTCATCTACAATCTCCAAATCTGCTTCTTTTCTCAGGTTGTCCCCTCCTGCCTAGAATGTTCTCCATTAAATTTTATCTCCTGAAATATGTAGCTCAGGAGCTACCTCCTATAACAGGTTTTTACTGGTTCCCCCAGTTGCTAATGATCTCCTAACCCCATAAATTTATATTGTATATAGTTTATATTTACTTAGCTTGTTACAAATTATTGCTTTCCTTTCCCCCCTTTTTTCTCCTAGCAGAATATAAGCTCCTTAAAGGCAGAGATTTTTACTTTTATATGAATCTCCAGCATCTAGCACAGTGCCTGAAACATGCTCAACATGCAAAAAAAAAAAAAAACCAAAACCAAAGGATTTGATGTGATGTAGCTCTTAGGGAGGATGTAGCAATAATCCCTAAGGTTACCTGGCCTTGGGAGTGATCTAGTTAAAAATAATATACTTCTATCTGACCAGCCTGCTAAGGCCTTAAAAATTTCTGGCTGCCAGAGAACAGCCTTTTGGTCTGTGATAATGGGGTTTCTGAGACTAATGAGCAACAATAATGATATGGTGCTTATAGTTGATGCAGGTGCAGAATAAAATTGGGTGTCTGCCACTTGACCTAGTGATGTTTCTTTCAGGCCTAAAAACATACCTCTGAGCTCCCCCTAGAGATTTGTAGATAGAGAAAGGGGTATGGATTCAGGAAAACATGAATTTAAATTTGACTCTTGTTCTTCAGTTCAAAGCTGACCTCAGATACTTACCAGCTCTGTGAACCTGAGCAAGTCACTTCATCCTGTTTGCCTCAGTTTCTACAACTGTAAAATAAGCTGGAGAAGGAAACAGCCGAGGGCAATCACTAACCCACTCAGCCCTACTAAGCAGTTTGATAGCTCGGCCAGTGCTGAATCCACTTCCTGTTGGGGGAAGGGAAAACTCTCACTCAGAGCACTCCCATACCTCGGAGCCGGAAATCGGTTTACATCTTTCCTGCTCTGCAAAGGAAGCTGGTAACCCCTGCCTAGGAGACCTACCCAAAGGCTTTAAAACATGAATAAAAGATGAAAGAACGATCCACAGCTTCTATGCAGAAAAGAGCAGGTCAGCAAACCTGAAGAGACCTCAAACAGCAAAAATGCATCAGACTGTCCTCCTTTACATAATGTTCTCATAGAAGAGACCATTAAAATTCTCAAAAGAGAGTTAGAAGATAAATGGGGAAAGGAAAGAGAAACCTTACAAGAGAGCAACAACTTCCTGAAATACGAATTGGAAAAAATAAAGAATTCACTAGAAAGTAGGATTTGTGAATTGGAAAAGACAAAGAACTCGCAAGAAAGTAGGATCCGTGAATTGGAAAAGACAAAGAACATGCAAGAAAGTAGATCTGTGAATTGAAAAAGAAAAAATTCACTAAAAAAAATTAGTGAAATGGAAAAAATTCACAGACCAAAACAATACATTCAAAACTCAATTGGACATATACAGAAAGAAGTAAAAAGCTAATGAAGAAAATAATTTTTAAAAATTAGAACTGAACAAATTGAAACTAATGATTCATTGAGACAGCAAGAATCAGTCAAGCAAAACAAAAATGACAAACTGAAAACCATGAATTATCTACTTGAAACGACAGACTTGGAAAATAGATCTAGAGAGATAATCTGAGGATTATTGGACCTTCTGAAAACTATGATGAAAAAAAAGAGCCTAGATACTATTTTGTACAAGAAATCATCAAAGAGAACTGCCCAGATGTAATAGAATCAGAAGGTAAAATAGGCATTGAAAGAATTCATCAACACCTTCTGAAAGAAACCCTAAAATAAAACCCAAGGAATATTGTGGCAAAATTTCAGAACTATCAGATTAAGGAAAAATTTACAAGCAGCAAAAACCATTTAAATACCAAGGTGCCACAATAAGGATCACCCAAGATCTGGCTGCCTCTACATTAAAGGAAAGAAGGCCTGGAATATGATATTCAAAGGCACAAGAACTTGAGATGCAGCCAAGAATAAACTACCCAGCTGTTGAGCATTTTCTTCCAGGAAGAAGATGGATATTTAATGAAACAAATGAATTCCATTTGTTTCTGAAGAAAATCAGAACTAAACAAAAATTTGATCTCCAAGAATAGAACTCAAGAGATGCAGAAAAGGTAAAATAACTCTTGAGAATTGTATTTCGTTGTGGATATACAAAGAATACATGTATAATTTGATTGTACTGATATAACATAAAAGGGAAGTAGATATGGAAAGGGATGATGGCAGAATAAGGTGGGAAGGAGGGATAAAAGAGGGAAACCATCCCACAAAGAGGCTAAGGAAACTTATCATATCTGAGGGAATTTAGAGAGGGGAGGAACATTGTGTGAATCTTACTCATCAGAGTTGGCTCAAAGAAAAATAATTGACATTTGTTTTAGAGAAAATTCTCTCGCCTCATTAAAAACGGGGAGAGGAAAAGGAAAGAAAAAAGAGTAATAAGGGAAGGAAGGGGAAAGACTCAAAGGGGGAGGGAGGATTATAAAGAGGATAAGTATCGATACAAGAGGGGTTACATAGTTTAAGGGGAAAGAGGGTTGGGGAGGCAAGAATAAGTAAGACAATCTGGGGTTATTAGGATGGCAGGAAATCAGATTTAGTAATTCTAACCGTAAATGTGAATGGGATGAACTCCATAAAGAGGAGGCAGATAGCAGACTGACTAAAAGTCAGAACCCTACAATATGTTGTTTACAAGAAACACATTTAAAGCAGGGGATACATATAGAGTAAAGGCAAAAGGCTGGAGCAAAATCTATTATGCTTCAGGTGAAGTCAAAAAGCAGGGTAGCCATCCTTATCTCAGATCACAAAAGTAAAATTGATCTAATTAAAAGAGATAAGGAAGGTAACTACATCCTGCTAAAGGAGCATAAACAACGAAGCAATATCAATATTAAACATATATGCACCAAGTGGTATGGCACTCAACTTCCTTAGGAGAAGTTAAGAGAGTTGCAAGAAGAATAGACAACAAACTGTAATAGTAGGAGATCTCAACCTTGCACTCTCAGAATTAGACAATCAAACCACAAAACAAATAAGAAAGAAATTAAAGAAGGTAAATAGAATATTAGAAAAATTAGGTATGTTGGATCTTTGGAGAAAATTGAATGGAGATAGAAGGAATATACTTTCTCTCAGTAGTCTATGGAACCTATTCAAAATCTGACCATATATTAGGACATAAAGACTCAAAATTAAATGCAAGAAAGCAGAAATAGTAAATGCTTTTCAGATCATGATGCAAAAAAAAACTACATTCAACAAAAAGTTATGGGAAATAGACCAAAAAGTAATTGGAAACTAAACAATCTCATCTTAAAGAATGATTGGGTGAAGCAGCAAATTATAGATACAATTAATAATTTACCTGTTAATGACAATGATGAGACATCATACCAAAATTTGTGGGATGCAGCCAAAGCGGTAATAAGAGGGAATTTTATATCCTTAGAGGCTTACTTGAATAAAAAGAGAAAGAAAAGATTAATGAATTGGCTTGCAACTAAAAAACTAAAAAGACCAAATTAAAACCCCAATCAAATACTAAATTGGAAATTTAAAATTAAAAGGAGAAATTAAAAATATTGAAAGTAAAAACTATTGAACTAATTAATAAAACTAAGAGTTGGTTCTATGAAAAGCCAATAAAATAGATAAGCCTTGGTAAATCTGATTAGAAAAGGAGGGAGGAAATGAAATTAGTAGTCTTAAAATGAAAAGGTAGAACTTTCCACCAATGAAGAGGAAATTAGAGAAATAATAAGGAGTTATTTTGCTCAACTTTATGCCAATAAATTTGATAACCTAAGTGAAATGGATGACTACCTCCAAAATACAGACTTCTAGACTAACAGAGGAAGAAGTAAATTGTTTGAATAGTCCCATTTCAGAAAAGAAACAGAACAGGCAATTAAACAACCCCTAAGAAAAATCCCCAGGACCAGATGGATTACATGTGAATTTTACCAAACATTTAAAGAACAATTGGCCCCTAATGCTATATAAATTATTTGATAAAATAGGAATGAAGGAGTCCTACCAAATTCTTCTATGACACAGACATGGTATGATACTAAACCAGGTAGGCTGAAAACAGAGAAAGAAAATTATAGACCAATCTCCCTAATGAATATTGATGCTAAAACTTAAATAAGATATTAGCAAAAGACTACAGAAAATCATCTCCAAGATAATACACTATGATCAAGTAGATTTATACCAGGAATGCAGGGCTGGTTCAATATTAGAAAACTATCAATATAATTGGCCATGTTAATAACTCAAATTAAAAAACCATATGATCATCTCAATAGATGCAGAAAAGCATTTGATAAAATCCAACATCCATTCCTATTAAAAACACTTGAGAGTATAGGAATAAATGGACTTTTCCTTAAAATAATCAGCAGCATCTATTTAAAACCATCAGTAAGCATCATATGTAATGGAGACAAACTGCAACTATTCCCAATAAGATCTGGAGGAAACAAGGTTGCCCACATCACCGTTACTATTTAATATTGTATTAGAAACACTAGCTATAGCAATAAGAGCTGAGAAAGAGATTAAAGGAATAAGAATAGGCAATGAGGAAGCCAAATTATCACTCTTGCCGATGACATGATGGTATACTTAGAGAACCCCAGAGATTCTGTAAAAAGTTATTAGAAATAATCCACAACTTTAGCAAAGTTGTTGGTTATAAAATAAACCCACATAAGTCATCAGCATTCTTATATATCACTAATAAAATCCAACAGTCAGAGTTACAAAGAGAAATTCCATTTAAAGTAACTACTGATAATATAAAATATTTAGGAATCTATCTGCCAAGGGAAAATCAGAAACTTTATGAGCAAAATTACAGACCACTTTTCACACAAATTAAGTCTGATCTAACCAATTGAAAATATTAAATGCTCTTGGATAGGCGAGCAAATATATAAAGATGACAATATTACCTAAACTAATCTATTTATTTAGCGCTATACCAATCAGACTCCCAAAAACTATTTTAATGACCTAGAAAAATAACAACAAAGTTCATATGGAAAACAAAAGGTCAAGAATTTCAAGGGAATTAATGAAAAAATCAAATGATGGTGGCTTAGCTGTACCAGATCTAAAATTATATTATAGAGCAGCAGTTACCAAAACTATTTGTATTAGGCTAGAACAGATTAGTTGATCAGTGAATAGATTAGGTTCAAGGGATAAAACAGTCAACAAATATAGCAACCTAGTCTTTGAAAACCCAAAGATCCCAGCTTTTGGGATAAGAACTTACTGTTTGATAAAAATTGCTGGAAAATTGGAAACTAATATGGCAGAAACTAGGCATTGATCCATACTTAACGTCAGAAACAAGATAAGGTCAAAATGGGTTCATGACCTAGGTAAAGAATGAAATTATTAATAAATTAGAGGAACATAGGATAGTTTACCTCTCAGACCTGTGGAAGGGGAAGGTCTTTATGACCAAAGCAGAACAGAGATCATTACTGATCACAAAATAGAAAATTTCGATTATACCAAACTGAAAAGTTTTTGTACAAACAAAACTAATGCAGACAAGATTAGAAGGGAAGCAATAAACTGGGAAAATATTTTACAGTCAAAGGTTCTGATAAAGGCCTCATTTCCAAAAATATATAGAGAATTAACTCTAATTTATAAAAATCGCTCATTCTCCAATTGAAAAATGGTCAAAGGATATGAACAGACATCAGATGAAGAAATTGTAACTATTTCTAGTCATATGAAAAGATGCTCCAAGTCATTATTAATCAGAGAAATGCAAATTAAGACAACTCTAAGAATACTACACACCTGTCAGATTGGCTAAGATGACAGGAAAAATAATGATGATTGTTGAGGGGATGCGGAAAACTGGGACATTGATGCATTGTTGGTGGAGTTGTGAACGAATCCAACCATTTTGGAGAGTAGTTTGAACTATGCTCAAAAAGTTATCAAACTGTGCATACCCTTTGATCCAGCAGTGTTACTACTGGGATTATATCCCAAAGAGATTATAAAGAAGGAAAGGGACCTGTATGTGACAAATGTTTGTGGCAGCCCTTTTGTAGTGGCTAAAAACTGGAAACTGAATGGATGTCCATCAGTTGGAGAATGGTTGAATAAATTGTGGTATATGAAAATTATGGAATATTACTGTTCTCTAAGAAATGACCAACAGGATAATTTCAGAAAGGCCTGGAGAGACTTACATGAACTGATGCTGAGTGAAATGAGCAGGACCAGGAGATCATTATATACTTCAACAACAATACTATATGATGACCAGTTCTGATGGATCAGGCCCTTCTCAGCAACGAGATCAACCAAATCATTTCTAATGGAGCAGTAATGAACTGAACTAGCTATGCCCAGAAAAAGAACTCTGGGAGATGACTAAAAACCATTACATTGAATTCCCAATCCCTATATTTATGCACACCTGCATTTTTGATTTCCTTCACAAGCTAATTGTACAATATTTCAGAGTCTGATTCTTTTTCTACAGCAAAATAACGTTTTGGTCAGGTATACTTATTGTGTATCTAATTTATATTTTAATATATTTAACATCTACTGGTCATCCTGCCATCTAGGGAGGGGGTGGGGTAAGAGGTGAAAAATTGGAACAAGAGGTTTGGCAATTGTTAATGCTGTAAAGTTACCCATGTATATATCCTGTAAATAAAAGGCTATTAAATTAAAAAAAAGGAAGAAAAAAAAAGAAAATTTGAACTTAAAAGTAAAAAAAAAAAAAAAAAAAAAAAGGAAATAGCAAACCACTCCTGCATCTTTGTCAAGAAAACCCTAAATATGGTCATGGAGAGTTGGATATGACTGAAACCATTAAACAATAACAATACAAATCAAAAGCATTTTTGATGATTAGCAGGGAACAAATAGACTTTCACAAGTTATATTCAATAATGGAACCCATTTTTAAATATTTGTAACCAAAAGATATGGAGAATTTAAGATCCCACTCTTACTCTTTATTGACTGAAAAATCATTTGGTTTGGCAGAGTAAAATGTTGGCTTTTTCAACAAGACATGTCTAATCCATGAAACAAAATAATTCAGGATTACTTGAAAGACATAACGAAAAACCCTATTCAATGATTCTTTGATCATAAACATCAATCAAAATATAAAACAAGGACATATATTCTTGCTAAAGATGGCTGCTGCTGTGATGGAAAGGATTGAAGGGTCCAAATTAAAGGAGGAGTGTGGATGGTGAGGTCTTCTAGCTTGCTCCTATTTATAGATGAGTTCCATCAAGCTTAGGAATATTGAAGAATTTTCTATAAAACACCTATAACTAATCACAAGAGTTTAGCCTGATTGTCCACTTATGAAAGACTAAGTGGATGAAGAATATCTTTGCTTAGGTTATAACATGCATTTGTACAAACAACCTATTGACCTTGTCCCTTAGAATGCATATTAGGTAGAAACAGTAGGGATGGACCCTGAGTGAAGCCAGAGTTGAACAGGAAGGAAGTAGGTACTTGGTCTGCAAGAAAATGAAAATTTTCCTTAAGAATTCCAAGATTTCCAGGGGAAGAAAGGTCTAATTTTTTTAATAATAGTATTTTACTAGTGTTACTACATAGCAGGAGATAAGAACTATTTGAAGAATTAAAATTGACTATCAAATGGGGAAGAAATGGAGAGACACTTGATAACTATAAGCCATATATAACCCATGAGACTGCAACATATAATCTTTGAGAAATTTCAAGGCAGAAAAGGAGTAAAGGATATAATTAAAGAAAGAAAGAGAAGATGTGCCAACAATGTGGTTAAAGGTGAGAAATAACAGGTGGATATCCAGAGGTATCTTCAAGGTGTCTGAAGAAATTGAGGAAGGTCTCAGCACAATAGATGGACCTTCCATGGAGAATTTACATAAGAGCATGGTGAAAGAGCAGAGGAGGAAGGAAACAAGCATTTATTAAGCACTAAATATGGAATGGGTAAGTATAGATGTGTTGTGAACTATAGTGCTGGAAGAAACTTACAGATCAATGAGATCACAGATGTATTTGAGGACCAAGTTCTCATTATTACAATTTCCATCTCCTCTACAAGCATTTCCAAGATTATGATATAAGATGATGGTTCCATTATCTTTGATATGAAAGAGTGTGATAAAAACCTTAACAGTTCTTGGCAGCATAGGGAAAATAGCAGAAACTTGTCTGAATAGGTTAAAGATGATCTCTACTCTTATCAAGTATCTCAGGTAGAATATGATATTGAATGACTTAAGAAATGTATTTTTTAAATGGCTAATTGGTTGAGCTAAATTCTTCATATGATTAAGGTATAATTCTACCAAGTAGTAGGATACTGGGAAAGTTTTGGTATGGATATAGGGCAAAGGTATCAAACGTGAGAATAAGCTTTGACATTCAGAGGGAAAATAATCTCCAAAGGTGTTAGGTTTGTTCTCTGGGCTGTTTTGGCTGGAGGATAGAAAAATAAACAGGATATTCCAAAATTCTATTTAAATCTAAAACCACATTAAGACTTTTGAGATACATGATGACCAGTTCTGATGGATCAGGCCATCCTCAGCAACGAGATCAACCAAATCATTTCTAATGGAGCAGTAATGAACTGAACTAGCTATGCCCAGAAAAAGAACTCTGGGAGATGACTAAAAACCATTACATTGAATTCCCAATCTCTATATTTATGCACACCTGCATTTTTGATTTCCTTCACAAGCTAATTGTACAATATTTCAGAGTCTGATTCTTTTTCTACAGCAAAATAACGTTTTGGTCAGGTATACTTATTGTGTATCTAATTTATATTTTAATATATTTAACATCTACTGGTCATCCTGCCATCTAGGGGAGGGGGTGGGGGGGTAAGAGGTGAAAAATTGGAACAAGAGGTTTGGCAATTGTTAATGCTGTAAAGTTACCCATGTATATATCCTGTAAATAAAAGGCTATTAAATTAAAAAAAAAAAAGACTTTTGAGATACCCTCTATTGTTATCAGTGGCTCAGATTCCCAAATTCTGGGTTTATAGGAACTAGATTCACTCTCAGGAGCTGCTTCAATATTGTTCCCTTTGATTTGTGTCCCCACCCAGAATTTCCCTGAGAACTCAGAATCTGTTTTATTTTATCCCTACCCATATTTCCTTTGAAAATATCACAATATATCTCATGTCTAGGTCTCCAATGATGTGGGCAAGAGTCCCTGTGCCTACATGAGCATTCAAGCTAACAGTATCTAATTCACAGTAACCCTTATTTAACCTCAGAGAAAAGGCAAAACATAATAAAAGTGTCAAAGAAGATTTATGGAAAGAAGCCTATTACTCCACAACCATTCACTAGTGAAAAAAGCAGCAAAATTTAGTAGAAAGCTCTAGATTTTGAGTCAGAAGAACTGTTTTCAAATCTTTATTTCTGTTTTGATTAACTATATAAACTTGGACAAATCATAACTTTTCTGTGCCTAATTTGTTCATCTATAAAATGAGAGAATTGGATTGTTATTTTTATGTCTAAATTTTATTATGATTCTGTGGTGAATCAAAAATTTGTTTCCATTATATGTAGTCTCCCAATATTCCCTTATCCCAATAGATTTGAAGTTCATTACAGTCCTATAACTTTGTCCATTAATAATTTGAATAATTAAAATATTTTGAATATTACTGAACTATTTGAATAATAACCAAATTGAAATATTCATTTGCAAATTCAAAATAATACCTACAATTTATATGGCACTTTGAGGTTTCCAATTTTCTTTACAAATATTATCTCATTTTATCTTCTTGACACTTCTGAGAACTAGGTACTATTGTTTTCTCCACTTTACATGTGAGGAAATTGAGGCACACAGGGATTAAGTTGACATATGTAGGGTCATACAGTTAATATGTCTCTAATGATGGATTTACACTCTATACTTTCTGACTTCAATGTTCTTTCAACTGCATCATCTAGTTGCTGAATCTTAATCTACAGTAGATAGGCATCTTTTAAAAGTCAGTCTGTTCTCTGCAGTTTTTTAGGACTAAATAGATCTCCCAGATGGACTGAAAAAATTAGCGATTCATATCAAACATTCTTTCCTTTGATATTTTTAGAAATGTAAAGATCTTGCAAGGGAACTCTATTCACTCTCTCACCTGCTGATTACAGTTCCTAGTTTGCCCAAACTTGTATTCACAGTTGCCGAATAACAAGTGTGATTGGCAATGGAAAATTAATGACCATTATGTAAGTTGTGAAGATACTGCCATGATTAAGTTATCATTGTTATTGTTATATGAATCCTGATTTTTTTTTTATTTTCAGAACTTGACAATGGACTAATCAACTTTGAACATGAAAAATTCACTAGAAAAGCTGTTTTAACTTTATTATTATTAATAAGTAATAGCTTTTGTCTTAGTACTATGTGATATTCGATGTCTTCTTCAATTGTTAGCATTACATACTATTTTCTTTCATAGTTGAATTTAATTAACATACAGGAAGTATATTGATTTGAATTTGTTTAAATTCATAAATCTTATTTCTTTGCTCAAGTCAACAAGTATTTATTAAATATTTACTCTGTGTCACTTACTGTGCTAAGTATTTGGGGATAAAACAAAAGGCAAAAATATGGTCCCTGCCCTCAAAGAGCTTACCTTCTAATAGGGGAGACAAGATGCAAACAACTATATACATAACAGATATATATAATATAGATGAAAAGTAGTCTCGGAGGGTATGCCATTTCCTATGATCCATGGCATCACAAAGAGTTGAACAGGACGGAAAGAGTGAAAAACAACAACAAAATCTTAGAAGGGAGCCATTAACTGTGAGGGAAGGAAGTTAAGGAAGAATTGCAGAAAAGGCTTCTTGAAGATGGAATCTGAGATGAGACTTGAAAACAGCCAGAGAAACTAGAAGGTTTCTTTTTCTTCCTAAAGGATGAAAGTTTCTTCACTTTACTTAATTAAGGAATAGGCTTACCTATAATCATCTTCTGGCAAAGATTAAAACCTACTGTAACACATGCTCTATATGCAGCAGGCATCTGATATCAAATGCATAACCAATAGCCACAGTTTCAGCATCTGAGCTCATTCTAGGGATTGCTTCTGCTTTCCCTATAGACTCTACTTGTTCTCCCTGACTCAAGACTTTTTCAACCAGAATCAGCAGCACTAGCCAGACATCATCTGGCCACTATTGACTACCTTTATTCCTGACTTGGATCAATGGACCTCACACAGAAAACATTTAAGAAAGCCCAAATTGAAATGAAGAACAAAAACATACTTTTTCTTTAAACATACAAAATACTTAATAATAATAATAATTCCTCCTTTGATATTGTAATTTTGGGGAAGGTTTTTTACTGATGGCATCTATTCATGTTTACTGTTAATAATATTAAATCTTGCTGTATTATCCAACTTTATTTTATGTAGAAAATTTTCAGAGTCTCTGAGAGAGATCTAAGAATCCTTTCTAGCAATCTTGGGTCTCAGGTTTTCATTGGGAAACTGAGACCTGGACTTCTAACATTATACTATGAGTAATATCTCATAGCCTGGACACTAGATATAATTATTAGTTCCCTGAATCAAGAAAGTGGAACATCTGTCTACATTACATTTGAAACTTATCTAATACACTAGCTCAGAGTTCTTAACCTTTTTTTGAATCATGAACCACTTTGGCAGTCTAGTAGAGTCTATGGACCCTTCTCAGAGTAATGTTGTTAAATGTAGTAAATAGAATTACCATGGAGACCAGTTATATTGAAAATGAAATATATTGACTTTGAAAAATTGAAATATATTGACTTATCGAAATATTTTTTAGAACTTCACAAGACTCCAGATTAGAAATTTCTGATCAAATTCATATGGAAATCTAAGAAATAAACATTTCTTTCTTGTCAAGGCCCCAGGTATTTTCACATGTAGAGAGAAGGGTTTAATAAAGTATCAAGGAAATAACTATTGTTGACAATATGACTAGGAGTAATCACTTCCCAACCTTTTAGTGTTCAAAGTGTTCAAAGATTTCAGGCAGCACTCAACATAACCTGAAGCATAAGATTTTTTCCCAGGGACAATTTATCAGAATATAAACATCAATTGAAGTAATCTATCTCTTTAGAGTTGCATTGCTCTGCTATAGTTCTCCCTCTGGGCTCAAACTGGCCTGAGTTCTCCCTGTTTTTATGTGCTGCTCACCTGCTTGTATAGGCAATTGCACCTCCCCCACTTGTAATAATGCACTGGATGGTTAAGAAGATCTGGTACTTTTTTTTAAGGTTAACCTAAAAGTCTTGGATTTTAAAATCTTAAAATTTTATCTTAATACTTTGAATCCAATTTAGATGGAAACTTCAGTATGTGTTCTGCTTTTATGTTAGATAAGTACAATACAAATGTCAGAACACAGTATGTTTTGCTAATACATAAGTTATATAAAATAAAAGTACAATAGACATTTGTTCCTCAGAACAAGTCTAGAATTTCATATGACATTTTCCTTTTTCCTTATATGGCAATGATTTTGATCATAGTGATAAAAATATCAAAAATCCATATTATGCCCAAACTATCTTAGGCTACTGGAAAATGGTCCCACATTGATGCATTGTTGGTGGAGTTGTGAACGAATCCAACCATTCTGGAGAGTAGTTTGGAACTATGCTCAAAAAGTTATCAAACTGTGCATACCCTTTGATCCAGCAGTGTTACTACTGGGCTTATATCCCAAAGAGGTCATAAAGAAGGGAAAGGGACCTGTATGTGCACAAATGTTTGTGGCAGCCCTCTTTGTAGTGGCTAAAAACTGGAAACTGAGTGGATGCCCATCAGTTAGAGAATGGCTGAATAAATTGTGGTATATGAATATTATGGAATATTATTGTTCTGTAAGAAATGGCCAATAGGATGATTTCAGAAAGGCCTGGAGAGACTTACACGAACTGATGCTGAGTGAAATGAGCAGGACCAGGAGATCATTATATACTTCAACAACAATACTATATGATGACCAATTCTGATGGACCTGGCCATCCTCAGCAATGAGATCAACCAAATCATTTCCAATGGAGCAGTAATGAACTGAACCAGCTACGCCCAGAGAAAGAACTCTGGGAGATGACTAAAAACCATTACATTGAATTCCCAATCCCCATATTTATGCCCACCTGCATTTTTTTATTTCCTTCACAAGCTAATTGTGCAATATTTTAGAGTCTGATTCTTTTTGTACAGCAAAATAACGGTTTGGTTATGTATACTTAATGTGTATCTAATTTATATTTAAATATATTTAACATCTACTGGTCATCCTGCCATCTGGGGGAGGGGGTGGGGGAGTAAGAGGTGAAAAATTGGAACAAGAGGTTTGGCAATTGTCAATGCTGTAAAGTTACCCATACATATAACCTGTAAATAAAAGGCTATTAAAAAAAAAAAAAAGAAAGAAAATGGTCCCAGAAGACAGGGATGGATAGTCTTAGTAACCAGATTCAGATTGTTCATAGTAGCAGAGGCAACTATAACTATAGGTTCAGAAGGGAGAAGATCTGGTCTGATTCTAGTATAAAAACTCAATTCAGAAAATGAAGTTGGAGATATAAATGTATAGGAGAAAATGCCCCGAATAATATGGGTGAAGAGAAGCCCATGAGGTGAAATGAAAAGAAAAAAATAACTTCACAAGTACAAGAGGGGCCCCAGAGAAAAGAAGGTTTGATCACAAAAATTCCAAAACTAGAACCTAGAAAAAAAATGAAAGCAAAGTGATAAGTGAAATCAGGAGGGAAAAAAACTGGATGAATTAATGACTTGGAGGATAGAAAACCTTACCCCAGGAGAGATGATTCATGAAAAATAAAATGGAGGCGAAAAAATTCAGTGATTTCACAAGACAATAAGAAATATTAGAACCAAGTGAAAAAGACTGGGAAAAAAAGAAAATGTTTATTTAGAAGGTAGAGTGGCTTATTATTGCTGTTTGGCTTTCATTCTCAAAGAGGACAATAACATGCAAGTGAATCAGATTAAAGCAAGCAAAGCCTGTGCAAAGACACCAGCCTCATTTTCATCTCAGGGACCATCTGGGTCCCATGGCTAGATGTAGATCAGGACAATTGTAGTTGGCTCTGAATACAGTAGGAAGACCTTAGCCTTTTTAAGCTAAGATCTTTAATAGATTTCAGTCTGACTGAAGCAACACCCAATTAGTGATTAAGGATAAGTAACAAATAAAGCAGAGAAACAAATGAAGCCTCTTTTACCTAGGCAAATGTGTGTGTGTGTGTGTGTATTAATCTGAGAAGGGAAGAACCTCAGGATTTCTTGCCCAAAAAGAAACAAATTGCTATTTACATGTACTCTGAGCCAGTCAGGGCAATAACCATATGGGGCTTGGGTCAGTTTTATTGTTGGTCAATTAATGAGAACTAGAGTGTTTTGGGTTTAAGGCATGGTTCTAACCTGTAAATCCCAAGATGTCTTGCAAGATTTCAGTGTCATCAACTCAACCTACGCTCTCATCCCTACCATTTGGTTGAGGCAAACAGAGAACCAACAGATGAATCTAAAGAATTGGAAGTTTAATAGATGGCAGCAAAGAGCAAATAAGTAAGTTCAACAACTAGCATAAACCCTGGAGAAGATAGGTATAAATAACATCACTAAATGGTGATAACAAGATGATAACATCATTAAAGAGCATCAGAAGCCTTGCACATAGGAGATAAGAAGTTCCTTGGCTATGTATGTCCTATGGCCATACATCTCTCCTTAGTATAGCCTCTCCATACATATTCTCTGCCTTTGTTCTTCTCTTACTGGTGTAATGTTACACTTGAGAGCTTGTAACCTAAGTGTACATGAAGGGAACTCTTATTGTCCCTTTATTTTCTTTGTTATTTGATTATATATTTTTATATTAATAGCTTTTTTATTTTTCAAAATATATGTGAGATAGTTTTCAACATTCACCTTTGTAAAACCTTGTGTTCCAATTTTTCTCCTCACTTTCTCCTCCCCTGGACAGTAAATAATTCAATATAGATTAAACATGTACAATTTTTCTAAATATATTTCCACATTCATCATTCTAGCTCATTTTACAGATTAGGAAGTTAAGGTAGAGTTAAGTAACTTGCCCAAAGTCACAAAGCTAGCACTGGACTGAATTTGAACTCAATAAGATGAGTTCTCCTGATTTCAAGTCCAGTGCTTATAGTCCACTGCACACAGAATATTTATGTCTGGTTTCTTTTTCTCACTTCAACTTTAAATTGATTCAGAGGGTAGATAATTGATTGTTAGTGAGGCTTGTGGCCTGTTGTAGATTTTGACAAAAATTTTTGTTCAGCCAAATATAATGAGATTATCAAATCTTTCTTAGAATGAACTCAATAGTCTTTCCCCCAGGCAATCTTTGTTGCATCTTTATTGAATTTAACTGTATTTCTACTCAATCAGAGCTCTGGCCTTGGTTCCTGGACCTCTGGATGAGGGAGTACATATGACTTCACCTATTCCTACTTTAGATAAAGTAGGAGGTCTGCCCTGGACCAGACCATGCAGCAGCATCCTTCATCTCTGTCTTGGACATTTTTCCAAATTCCATGTCCTTGGAATTCTTGACCTTGTGTTTTACCTGAAGCATATAAATTATGTGAACATTAAGTCTGATTCTACCCTTCAAAATTTCATTGGCAATTCTCACTTAGCATCTGGACTTAGTTTCAATGGGCTTACATGGTCTTGTTGACAGATGTATTCCTTCTAAGGTTTTTGTCTGTACCACATCAGCTTCTTCCAGTGACCAAAAGTAGGTTCAGAGAGTTTGAATTCCTTTTGAAGTCATATCTCAAGTTACTGTTTTCTGGCTGAGAGATAACTTCAGCTCAAGGCTCATGAGCATGGCAAAGGTCAAACCATTCTGAACTCAGATTATTCATTCTTCCCATTTCCCCCGTTCCCACAAAGGAGATCTAGTTCCAACTCTCCTAACTACAGTTTTAGAGTATTATTAAACCTATTTTGTACTTTAAATGATAGCAAGAGAACATTTCCAGCAAATGGAAGAATGAAATGAATTTAAAGACATTAAAAGGCAAAGCTGGGATTTGAACCCAGTATTCTTTCAATCTTACCATCCATTTAACCATACCACTTTTCCACTTTTATCATCATTTTGGCACCCTAAGGGGGTTCACACCATCACCCATATAATCCTTCAACAAATGAAATCAAGGCTTCATCTCTTAAAGTCTGGAATATTATCCTGAAAACAAGGGAACAATAGGGACCTTGTGCTGATATAAGCTTTTTATATTTTAGTAGGATTTGAATGAAAACACTACTGCAGTGTATCTATGAGGTCTAATCAGCAACTAACCAGGGACTAGCACTTAATAAGTGACTGATAAATGCTTAATGACTGGTTGTCAAAGAATTAAAATCAAACTGGATAGTCAGGTAGACTGAGTTGGTTCTCGGGAAACAAAGGAGAGAGAGCTGGTATTGAGCAAAGGAAACAGTAGCAAGATTTAATAAAGGTACAAGGCAGCCACAGATGAGAGGGCAACATTTTACAGCTTAAGGGAGTCAGAGGTATTGAAAAGAAACAAGGTTCCTCACAGTAAGGGTCAGTACTACAAAGTTTTCTTGGAGCAAAGCCTAGAGGAAGTCAGGAGAGGTCAGTCATGATTGCTCCAACAAGTCTCTTAGCTGCTGCTACTTTTAAGGCTGGTGTTTCTGATCTGTCAGCTTAGCCCCACCAAGCCTGGCCAATGTAATACAGATGTAAAAGGTCTCCTTTCATTTCTAGCCAGTTTCTATGGTTAGAGTGCTGGTCTAGGCAAAGGGTCAGAAAAAACAGTGTGAATTCTTCAGAGATGCAGAACTTGGCCCTTCAGCCTCTTCTTCATCACTGGCACTACCCACTGGGACTAGCTCAGGGACCTTGTTACAGCATGAACATCATCAGGCTGTCCTGTGATTCTGCTGAGAGATTTTCTGGTGACCTTGTAATTCCCTGTCATATATCATCGGGAATCACTTCAGTTCACACTGAACTTGTCTCCCACACTCTCCAGGACTCTGAAATAGTGCAATAACAGCAAATAAAAATGCTGACATTCTAACCACAGAGTAGCACTTCTGGTTAGGGCACAACATTGTGAAGTCCATAGACACAGATTGCTTGTTCATGTTTAAAATATTTTGAAGCAAAAAAACCAGACCAGTTCAAACCCATTGTACACCTGTAAAACCGTTTCCCAATTAATACGTTTCATCACTTCTTTCCAAGTCCACTGTAAATATACGAATGGTGCTGCTATTACAGACTTATGACAGTTTTAAGGACTCTTGAGAAGAAGCTGTCTAGGCAGCTAAATGATGCAGTAGATAGAAGGCTGGACCTGGAGGCAGGAAGAAATTCAGTCATTTTTCAGTCATGTATGACTCTTTGTGATCCCTTTTGGGGTTTTCTTCACAAAGACACTAGTATCTTTGATGGACTATTTCCTTCTTCAGGTCATTTTACAGATGAAGAAATAGAGTTAAGTGACTTGTATAAGTTCACATATCTGGTAAATTACTGAGGTCAGCTTTGAACTGAGGAAGATGAGTCTTCCTGACTCCAGGCCTGGCATTCTTTCTACTTCACCATTTAGCTGCCTCCAGGATGATAAATCCAGGTTCAAACGCTAGCAGGGTAGCCCTGGGCAAGTAATTTAATCTCTAGCAGAATCAGTTTCCTCACTTTTAAAATGAAGATAATAATAGCACCTAACACACAGGGTTGTTAAGTGAGATAATGCCTGTAAAGTGCTTTGCAAACCTCAAAGCAAAATATAAATATTAATGGAAGTAGAAGAAGGAAAAGGAGAAGGAGGTTCAAGACATCTACAACAATCAAATGACTTCACTGAGAATCAGAGACTTCAGTTTCAGTACCAATTCTGACACTTTGTAGGTATCTGATTAGGGTGAAGTTACACAGCCTCTCTGAGCCTCAGTTTCCTCATCTGTAAAACTGAAAAAAATACTAACTAATCTTTCAAAATCGTTGGGAGAAAGGAACTTAATGAAACTTGAAGTATTTACAAAAATGTGATTTATTGCTATTAAGCAATGAGACTGACATCACTGAGAAGAGAGGTGATAATCAATTAAAATAATACCCAAAAAGGATTTAATTATGATCCATTATAGCAAGGGTGGATGAATATTAAAATGAATTTTACAGATGATTAAGGAATTGCCTTCTCTAGTCATTCTTAAGAACAATAGAAATATTCTGACCGGCAGCTGTGGGGGCGCTCCTCTGATCCCAGAGATCTCTCTTTATGATTAATTAATTTTGTGATTAGCTAACTTCTACATGTTCCATTCAGATACTTTGAAAAAGTTATGCAATATTATATAATTCCTAATATTCCAAAAACAGTTGTAGGCAGTTAAATAGTACAATGCATAGAATACCAAGCATTGAGTCATGAGGACCTAATTTCATTTCTAGCCTCTGATCCTTTCTAGCTGTGTGACCAAATCATTTAACTTCATTTCTCTCAGTATCTTGCAGGGTTATGAGAATAAAAAGAGATAATATTTGTAAAAGGCACTTAGCACAGTGCTTAGCACAAAATTGGCACAAATGCCAGTCATTATTATTACAACAGAAATCCCCAAAGACAGAGATGTTGATGATAGTTTTTATTAAGGAGTAAGTACCATAATAACCTTGTGTGGTGAACCTAGTACCAATTAAAATTATATATATATATATATATATATATATATATATAATGTAAAAACACTTCATACCCTTTAAAATTCTATGTAAATGGTAGCTATTATTTTTTTCTGATGCTAGAGTTTATGATATTTGAGGGGATAGACTTACTTTGGAATAATATGGTTTGCAAGAAAGCACAATATATAATCAATGAAACAAAATGACTCATCTTGAAATGCTTTTACCTCAGTATATTGGCTGTGGCTTTCCTTTCTTGGGGTAGAAGGTCTGGGTCTCTCAAGACTTCCTCCAGCAAATTTAGGACATTCATCTTTAGCTCATTGTTGAGTTCAAAATCCTATAAAATAAAAATAACTTGAGTCGAGTTGAAGACTCGAAATATGTTAAACCATGTGTCACCGTTTTCCAGGTTACATTCCTACATAACAATTGGGCCTTGATTTATCTAGGTTATTATATTTTTAAATATTCTGCATGTGATAAAAGGATCTGTTAAATTCAGCTTTGGCATTATATTTGATTCTGCCATTAGGAAAATGATAGATAAAGTAACCAATTCAATTCAACAAACAAATTTTAAATGCCTTCTACATTTAACAAAATAAATAACATACAATAATAATGTTCTGGGCAATAATAATAATAATAAAAGGAAAATGTATGAAGGTAAGTTTGCATTTATTGGTCCATTGGTACTTATTAAGCACCTTCTCGTGGTAGGCACTGTGTTAGACACCATATTTTATTTATTTTTTGGTGCGAGAATACACAAAGAAGAATGAGACATGCATGATTCCTACACTCATGGAATATATGGTCTAGTTGACTACAACTATAGAGCTGCCTTTTCGTAGCATAAGGAAATACAATTGTGACAGTTTAGATTTATTTTTCCTGCATGTTTTATTATATGCTGCTCTTAGCTTAAAGGTAAATTTTTTGTTATTTAAAATGATGCAAAAGCAATTTCTGGCATATGTAACTACATGTTTATGGATGAAAGAGCCCAAATAACTAAAAGAAAAAAAAATTCAGCATATTCTTGGCCTTGCAGAAACTGACCTACTTTTCAAATTCTCCATCTCTATAAATGTCTTTCATCATTTGATTAATTCCTGTCATTACCATGAGCTCACATATCAGTCTGACCTTGGTTTGGGGGGTTACATAATAATGAATTTTAAACACTCTACACATGCATTTCACAATTCAGTGTCTGTTTCCTTGGGTATGAAAGGCACAGGGCACACTGAGTATCGAGAATAGGCATAACAAGGTAGCACTGACCACTGGATCTCAGCCATTCATTTCTATTTCTTTTATGCACCGAAGAGGAAGAAAAGTGCAATATTTTTATTGTTATTTTCTCTATTTTTTTTCCTTTTCAAGGTATAATGGTTTGAGAGAAGTTTAATCTCCAAAGTCCTTACTCAGGATGTCCTAATGACATGTCCTAACTCAAAGTCATGTTACACTTTACAGGTTGCAATGCACGTTTCCCATAATATCCACTCCAAAAGAGGTTTTTTTCCTACTGTATATTCCTTCCACACCATATACTTCACATAGTCTGCCTCTCTATCAAAGATTCTCATAGCATTTAGAGGCCATTTTTCTTTGTGCTAGCTGATAGGTTAATTTACCACTCAAGTCTTCAAGTACTTATATATTTAATAGTATAATTAATCTGGTTAAAGCATAATAGGAAGTATTGGATATAGTGTAGTGGATAGAGCACTATCCTAAGGTCTAGCTCTTGGCTTGAAACTAATTGTGTGAGGATGAGCTAAGTTATTTAACTTCTCATAACCTCTATAAAAATGGAAATAGGCCTTTATAGACAGTCAGCTTCAAGGACAAGTCTATCCCTCTGTATCAGTTGCAAGAAATGATGAAAGGAATGGTTTTAGGGAAACCTGGGAAGAATTACAAGAACTGATACAGAGTAAAGGGAGCAAAACCAAGAAAACAGTTCATACAATGACAATTATGTAAAGATAATTTTGAAAGACTTAAGAATTCTATTCAATGCAATGACCAATTATGGATTTTAGAATACCAATAATGACATATACCATCTGTCTCCTGTCAGAGAGATATACACTCAAAATGCAGAACAAGACATACATTTTTGCACATACCAATGTGAGATTTTGTTTGTTTGTATGTGTACTTGTTGCAAGAATTTTGTTTTTTTTTTCCCTTTTCCTTTTTAATTTGGAGAGGAAGAAAGGAAAATGAAAACTAGAAATAAGGAAGGATCCCTCTGAAAGAGAGATAGAAATAGACAGAGATAGAGAAGAAAACAGAAGGCCCCAACAGACTTACAGAAAAATAAAATAGCTTGAAAATTATATATTGAAATTTTAAATATTTAAAAAAGAAAAATAAGCACCACATAACAGAAATTCATGGTTTCATATGCAATCTGCTGTATTCCATAACACGTAGAGAAATTTTATTTGTTGTTTATTAAGTTCAGAATAAAGAAAAATGGGGGGGGGGAAAATTCCATCTTTTAAATGGAATAGAAGAAACAAGGAGAATTGTTATTCTGAACCTGTTTCTGAATGATGAAAAGAGACTGATGATTGAAATAGAGATGATAAGATTGAAGGCAAAATTATATTGGGAACAAATATGATCCAAAGAGGAAAAGACCCCCTTAATTGGATGATATTAACGAACTATTCAAATCTTATTTTGCTTCTTTTTTCTTCCAGAGAGAATAGAGCTTTGGAATCAGAAGAAAAGAAGAAAGATAATTACTAATAAAGAAAAACCTCTAAGAAACCAATGGTTAAGCAGCCTCTAGCAGACTTTAATGAGCTTAAGTAATGAAGCCTGGACAAACTATATCCTAGGATACTGAGAGAACAATACAGAAATATTCAACTCAACATTCTTTGTTGTAATGCTATAGCAACTACAAAATAAAAAAAATCATTACTTTGTCAGGTAGGAAAAGGGTTGCCTTATCTCAGTTAAAATTAGAATATTAATAATATATGTGGCTAATATTTTTGTATTTATCTAGAATTTATAACCTTGGCTGCATGCACCTTTCCATTGTTTATTTCTAGCTCACCCGAAGAAAGAAAATGCATCCCATGAGAACTGGTTCTTTGGACAGAAATATGAGACTGCAAAAGGCACACTTTTTGAGGTACATCAGCAAAGGATTCCACAAGGTGGCACTCCAGAGACAGCTGCACAAAGCACTACGGCCACTGAAAAGCTTGGTAACCTCCTATCTGCCAGCTACAAGCCTGGGGAATGATTTGGAAGTTTCTTCTCTAACTTTCAGAGCTTTGCTATTCCCATTTACCAGGGAGGAAAAGGAAGGTCAAAGAGATGAAGTTCAAGGTTATACAGCTAGTAAGGGCAAGAGCCAGGAACAGGAAAGATGTAACCAGGTTTCTAAATACATAAAAATTCATAGAGAATGTTAGGAAAGTCGTTTTGAGCTGCTCAGCTTAGCTGGAGCACAAGGGAACTGTGGGAGACTATTCTGGGAAGGTAATTTTGAGTAGATAACTAAGGGTCTTGAATAATTGATAGATTATACTTGTTCAATAAATGATCAGAAGCTACTGAAGTTTTGTGATTATAGGAATGATGTGATCAGTTGTGTTTTAGGAAGATTAATCGGTTTATATACCTAAAAGATTGGAAAACTGAAGGAAGGGGGAAGGGATACAAGTTGGAAAGCTGTTGTAGTATTGTTTAGATAGTGGTAATGTGGAACTGAGTAGCTAGGTACAGTTTGTGTTTAGGCTGCAGAACGCTCGATGGTGCAGGGATATATATATATATCTTCTTTTGTATTTATTTTGTATCTCTATGAGTACTCACCCACCCCTAATGCAGATCAAATCTCTCTCTATCTCTAAAGTAGTCACTCTCATGATAAAACTCTCCCATTATTTTGGCCAATTATATATATAATAGTGGACCTGGAGTCAGAAGATTCCTCTTCATGAGTTCAAATCTGACCTCAGACACTTACATCTGTGTCATTGTGGACAAGTCACTTTACCCTGTTTGCCTCAGCTTCCTCATCTGTATTATGAGCTGGAGAAGGAAATGGCAAACCACTCAGTGGAGTGGTTTTATATATATATATATATATATATATATATATATATATATATATATATATATATATGTATATATATATATATATATATATACACATATATATATATATATATATAATTGTCAAATGGGATCATGAAGAGTCAGACATAATTCAATACCATCACCACAACAATATAAGATTGAACCATGCAGTATGAATGGAAATTAAATTCAATAACTTTTTTAAAAAAACAAAGTACTATGAAAGGGGCTCAGGGTACAAAGACAAAAAAACACCAAAAACAATCAAAGCCACCCTTTGGTAGGTAGCATATACCCTCCAAGAACTTACACACGCACATATACATGATGCAAAGTAAAATTCAATCAAGGCAAAAGACCCTGGACAAGGAAGGAAGACATTGCTTTCAGCTGAGTAATGAGGTTTTTTTTGTTTTGTTTGTTCTGTTTTTGAAGGTGGAACCTAACAGAGCCCTTCATTAAAATCACACTTTGAAATCTCATCGGAGCATGGAAAAACCCTCAGTACTCTATGGGTTCTCTAAGGCTATGCTCATAAATTTCAAGTTTCAATAATTCCTTGCAAGTTAGAAAGGTGTCAGATTCAGGATTTATAACTGGCTGTGTATACTAGCTACCCAAAGACCAGCCTAATTAATTCTGGAGAGTTTTATCATGAGAGTTACTACTTTAGAGGTAGAGAGAGATTTGATCTGCATTAGGGGTAGGTGAATACCCACAGAGATAAAATCATATGAGATTTGTTCATTCTTTGTATTTGCCATCACAATGGCAAATGAGTGGGAAGAAGGAAGGAAGGGAGGGAGGAAAAGAAGGAAGAAGGAAGGAAAGAATAAAGGAGAACAGGAAGGAAGGAAGGAGGAAGGGAGGTAAGCAAGAAGGAAGGAAGAAAGGAAATAGAAAAGAAAGAAGGAAAGAAAGAGGGGAAGGAAGGAAGGAAGGAAGGAAGGAAGGAAGGAAGGAAGGAAGGAAGGAAGGAAGGAAGGAAGGAAGGAAGGAAGGAAAGAAGGAAGGAAAGAGGGAAGAAGGAGGAATAGCTTTGTACTGGGTCAAAAAAATCTAACAAGCTGGCCAATTAACTAGGTTTATAAGGAAAAAAATATAAAATAGTGAAGAAACAAAACAAATATGTCCAGTACTTCGATCAAAGATTTAGAACTGGCAGGGAAGAACCTTAAAATCCAACATTTTTATTTTAGAGAGGAGAAAAATAAGGTTCTTAGAGATGAAATGACTTGTCTAGGTTTTCCTCACAAATTAAGAATCATAGGCAGGCTTTGGAAAGCCAGGACTTCATAAATTCAAGAGCAGCATTCTATTTACTTTATCATGCTAACTCTCAAACTTAAATTATTCCCTAAAGTTCAATCTTTTTGAAGATGGGCTTTTTTTTAAGACAATTGGGGAAATTTTAGTAATCTTCTAGTTACACCCTAATTAATTTGCCAAGTTATTGGAAAAATCTGACAGTAATGAGAATTATGATGACAATTTTTTCATTGTAGCTTAATATTCATGAAATCTATGCTACTAAGTTCCATTTGGGGCTACCTTTTCCTAAGGGAGACAGCAAGGTGTTTCACTGGCTCAAACAGCACTAAAGCCAAATCCTCTGCTGATTGATTCACATAATGAAGAGTCTAGAAAACAGAGAACAATCACCTGCCTTTTGTGTAGCTTTAGTTCGACATTAAAATTTATTATTAATAAGTTGAACAATTTTGGGAGTATGGTGTGCTTTGAAATCTACTTTTCATGTACCTCTCTGTAATTTCTTTTGTAAAGTTTCCTGAGATGAATATGGGGACCAGAGGGAGTTCTATAAGGATTGAATGGGAGTTGCAAGGAATTGCTAACCCTAAGTCATAGAGTACAAGGAAAATTGAAGAGAAAGAGAATATTAACACATGAGAAGATTAGAGAAAGCTTTATGAAGGACATGGTACCTGAATTGAACCTTAAAGGAAGACAAACTTACTAAAAAGCAGAAAAGTAGACAGTTTATTCTGGGTATGGGGAACATTTTGTGGTGTCTTCCCAAGGTCATCCAATTCACATAGGACTTGGGACTTCAAAGCTATCTTCACTAAGTTGAATCTTTATTCTTATTTCAATGTACTAGAATATAACAATTTCCATTATGAGAATTACTGACATTTTTAAAAATGATATCAACATTCAACCCTGTATTTTCCACTGTACTCTACCATGACC
Organism: Sarcophilus harrisii; assembly: GCF_902635505.1. NCBI lineage: Eukaryota > Metazoa > Chordata > Mammalia > Dasyuromorphia > Dasyuridae > Sarcophilus > Sarcophilus harrisii. Next base: position 171,834,235 of record NC_045426.1, on the reverse strand, counting down.
ACAAAAATGTGTTAAATATGTAGTTCATGTTGCAAAAAAAAAGGAGAAAGAAACTGTAGGGCATCTGTCATCGAAGACTTTGAAATGTTGGTCAAAATCTGAAGGTTTTAAACACTAAAAGAAGGTGCCAAAGATTATTTTATAATTTTCAGGAACTCTAAGGGTTTGTTGAGCAATAATAAATTTCTTGGGAATTCAAACTGAAGCAGAATATACAAGAAAAGGGAGCTTAAAGTAGAGAAATTCACTTTTTTTGGGGATGATGATTTTCCTTATCTTGTCCAGGCTACAAGAGCAGCAATTACTCATAGGCCTAATCCCACTATCGATCATCATGGAAACTTTGACTTACTTAGTTGGCTGGTTAATTCCTCCTTAAGCATTCAGATGAATTATAGTGTACATTATATTATATATCATATTATATCATATATAAAATATCATGTATTATACCAGTGCCAGAATAAGTATGAACATTAAAAACAGCTTTAGTAGTACTGCTGCTCAGAATTCCAAAGCTCAAGCAATTCACCAACCTCAGTTTTCTCCGGTAGTGGGGATGACAAGTCTGTGCCATCATGACCAAAAAGTAATTTGCATTTTAAGAGAAGACAATAAAGTGCCTTTTTAAAAATCTTATAATCCATAAGCATTTAGTTCATAGAAAGTAAAGTAACTAGTTGTTGAAAGAATTATTTATTTAATTAAACTCAGTAAAAGGTGAAGACAATTTTGGATAGGGCAAGCCATAAATAATATGCATCCTAATTCCAATTAAACTAGGTAAATGGGGTTTGGGGTTAATTTGAAAAAGGCAAGGGAGTTAGTTAGGCATATGAGGAGTGGGAGGCTATTAGGAGAAGGCATGGGGAGTAGGATGTGGGAAATATGTTAGCATAAAAATAACTGTGAAGAAACTAATGGTAACAAAAATGACTCCCCCTCAGCTAATAGGAAGGAGGGAGAGGGAGGGAATGGAATAAAATATATATTGAAAATACTTTTACCAGTCCTTGAAAAAAATTACATATTTTTATGGCTGCTGAGCTTTGGCCTCTAGTTCAGAATGGCTGTCTAGATCAGCATTTTAGAACATTGAACCTCAACCTAGAAAACCAACATTTCCCAAGCTCTCAAATTCAGACAAAGAGATTCATTTCATTTAAAAATCATTTCTCATAAAAAGGAATACTTTTCCAGACATCAATTTTTGGCTTCTCACTGAATGGCTAATTAACACAGACTTGGATCTTTAAAGACAATGCATGGTTGAAGACTCGAGGTTAATATCAAAAGTCTAGCAATTTAAAACTGCCTTTTCTTTCACTGACATCCTTGGTTAAATAACTCTGAATAGTTTTACTTAAATTACTTTTTGCTCCCACTATGATAATGGCCTGAGGAAAATTACCAAAATTTGATCCATAAGGAAAGGTATTGTTCTTGATTGATGAAGTTGGTAAGATGCTGTTGATTCCTTTCCCTGAGGAAAAGATTGTGTTTATATACATTTCTCATAAAAATCCCAGCAAAGCATAATTCTAGAGTTGGTAGGCAGGACATAATTTAGAAGATCATTGAGATCCCTTGGATCTTTATGTAAAAGATCCTGTGATACTGTAATCCTCTTGAGGAAATCTTTTTTGGGAGTGAGGGACAGAAGAGATTGTAAAGAAGGATGGGAACAAAGAATGAGGATGACATTAGATTTGGAAGGCACTATCATCAGTCTCTCTGAAACTAGCTATCTGTGCTTAAAAACAACTTCCTCCCATTCCTCCAGCCCAACAATAGCAAACAACACAAATGAACAAAAACTAGACATAGCTGTAGTACATAGATTCTGCATACAAAGTCCTTGTAATAGTCTCATCACTAATAAAAGTGTAAAATAACAACTTGTGAATATGGAACACTTTTAATGTTTCTAATGGAAACCTTGAGGGAATAGAGGCTTTGAGGAAAACAGGCAACTGCATCTTAGAGATTCACTGATTGACCTGTGGTCCCCCAACTATTAATGTCAGAACCAGGATTTGAACCTCATTCCCTTAATCTAAAGACCAATGTTATTTCTATGATACCATTTAGCCCCTCAATCAACTAAATGTGTACTTATATACTCAGAGATTCAGGTGGCAGAAAGTATGTGGCGTTACCTTCAGAGATCTCTTTGAGAATTTTCAGAGGACTAGAGACCAATTGGCTTTAAGAATAAGGAAAATAAATTAGGAGAGACAAGATTCCTCCTGACTTTTACAGTTGATAGCTTCATCAAAGTCACATAATTTCTGTTTGCCTCAGTTTCCTTCTATGTAAAATGGGGATAACAATAGCACCTATTTCCAGGATTGTTATGAGGATCAAATGAGATAATAATTGTAAAGGGCTTGACAGACTTCCTGGTCCAGAGTAAGCACTATATAACTGTTAGTTATTATAACTAAAGGAGACAAAAAGCACTCTTTTCTCATAAAACAATCTGATCCAAAGTAGAGAACTTCTGAATATTTTCTCTTTCAACACTGATCTATCTCTATTCATGAACCGCCTTAATTAAATCAGTTCCATTTTAAAGAATCATTCTGTTTAAACTTAGATGGGACATTGTATAAGGACAGAAGATTCAAGGGACAGCAAAAAAGCATTTACATTTTGGGAAATGTTTGTGCAAATGTTAAAGGAATTAGTCTTATTTTTATAGTAGAGATGAGTAGCGTAAACAATTACTGTAATTTTAGCAAAGGCATCTGGTGGGGCAACGGATAGATCATTGATTTCAGAAGTCAAGAAGTCATGTGTAACTTCTGTGACCTTAGCTGTGACTTTATCTCTGTCTCAGTTTCCTCTGGTGTAAAATGGGAATAATAATGGCATCTATTTCAAAGGATTGTTGTGAGGATCAAATAAGATATTTATAAAGCTGCTTAGCACACACTAGGTACTTAATAAATACATGCTCCCTCTTAAAGTGGTCATTCTAATTTATATAATAATGCATATAGTACTTTATATATTCTGAAGCAGTTTTCACTCTATTCTTATTATCTCCATTTCACATAAGAAAATTGAGGCCCAGAACAACTTTGTCCAGAGTCAAGTTCAAGAGCAAGTTATTAGAAGGGTAGTACTAGAAACTAGGCTTCCCAACCGCTGGTTGAATGCTCATTTCACTAAACTATATCTTAGTTCCTTCAAAACCAAACATTTCATGATTCATTATAATGAAACTTGCTACCCACATCGGTATAGCTTTCAAGGGTAGGATATGTCAATATCTTTTGTCAATGATATAACAAAACAAAATAAGGAAATACTGTTTTGAAAATAAATAATTCATCCATGTGTCCAAAAGCTACAAGAAATCTGGATGAGCCAAAAAATATCTCAGGTTGTAGGGCCAACTAAATGAAATATATCTTGCATTTTTTTCTATTTCCCTTTTGTTTGCTTTGTGAATTTACAAGAAAACAAAGCATATTTGCTCTTTCTGAATGTTTATATTCCCTTAGGTTAATGATGATATAAGATTCTGTGGATGACTTGGGAAGGAGGGAAATGGATCAATGAGATCTTTGACCCATCTATCTAGTGGTCCTATGAAGTAATTTGTAAAATTAAATTATTTAATGACTAATTTGCTATTGGAGTGGGGGAGGAATCTTTTAAAGTGTCTTTGAAAGAGCAGCTAGAACAGTTCCCTAGTTCCCTTTCATCCCACTCCCAAACCTACCTTGTTGATTAGGGTAATATGGGCTGAGGGTGCAGGGAATTACTTCTGTACACACTACCTGGCACCTACACCAATGGGTACTAGCCTAGTGATACTTCTGACAACTGCCCAGATGGAATTTCAGAGGCTGACCTAGAAATCCTAAGATAAAAGCCACTGGGATAAATGGAATCCTTTCCCACATCAAGCTGTTACCAAAATGAAACACAAAGAATTTTTTAAACTAAAAAAAATATCAACAGTGATTTTGGATTAATCTTTCTTCTTTATAAAGGTCTTGAAATAGAAATAGAGAGGAAAAACGTTAAATAGTATAACATATCACTAATTGGGATTACAATTTGCTTGAAAATTATTTCTTTAGAATTTGAGGACAATACTACACATAGTGGTGAGGTTCTCAGGAAGGCTCATAAAAGCCTATTTAACACCTGATACAGCTGTACCCTCCTACTAATAGTGGTTTAAAATCTAAGTGCAATTTTTTAATATGAAAATTAATTCCCCTTCCAATTCAGAATACCAGGAGTAAGCCTGGGCAATATAATAAGGCTAAATGGATGCTTTCCTTTGGAACTTGGATGCCATTACCCTTAATATATGCTGTATGAGCCAGCACATTGGTATTGTGAGTGTTTAATAAATACAGTTTATTTCTGCTATTGATTAATCACTGTGGAGAAGGAAACCATTTTTCTCAATGCCAACTGCTAACCAATTGTTTCTAACAAAAAGGTAAACTCAAAAGTCCTGGGATTGGGTAGTATCCCAAATCACTGACTGTAATAATATAGCAGCCAGTTATTTTGCACAAGTTCTTAATACCTTTTCACCTATTCACTAACAAATGCTTGTTGATTGACTATGGAAGGAGTATATCCCATTAATACTTTATTGAAATGACTGAGGATGTTTTCTTGAAAGAATTTGAGTACTTTCTTGCTTGTTAAGAATAATTCAACCTATAAGAGATAATTCAACTGATTCACACTAATGCAATAAAACAAGGTGTGTCTGTACATGCAACTAAACTTGCAAATTCTATATTAATACAAAATACACACATTAATATTCTTACTGAAATAAAGAAATCCTTCTACTTCTTGACAGAACCATGACTTTTTAATGAATCTTTGCTCTTTTGAACAGCACATATTAAGCAACCAATTCTATATATTACATGTTTAAGAAATCATCCACATGCTAAGGGAAAAAATCATGGTAGATGCTATGATGATCCCCAATTTACAGATGAGAGAACTGAGGCAAACTGGGACTAAGTACCTTGCCTTAAGGTGATAGAGCTATTAACTGTCTGAGAGCAGATTTGATCTCAGGTCTTGATAGGTCCTATTATTAGCTCCATTTTATAGATAAGTCAAATAGAGGACAAGTAATTTTAGATCCAGTGCTCCACCCAATGTGCCATCTAGGTGCCATTTGTTACAAAACTTTCAGTGAGGAAATAATCTTCTTCAGAAATAATATGTTCTACTTTTGTAGAGCTCCAATTGTTAGACAGGTTTTCCTTACCATAAATTTAAATCTGCCTCTTATTTGCATATTGCATCAGTTGTTCCTAGTTCTGTCTTCTTGGGACAAACAGAATAAGCCTCGACCTTTTTTCAGGTGCTTGCCCTTCAGACATCTGAAAGACAGATACTATTCTAAGCCTGCCAACTTCCCTGAAGCTCTGCAAAAACTAAGCATTGTAAATATGGTTTTATAGAAAGAACATTAGATTTGCAATTAGAGAAATTAAGTGCAAAAATCATCTTTCCCTTTTCTTAGCTATATGATCATAGGAAAGTCTGTTTTTCCTGTTTATTGCTCCATCTCCCAAGTAAGATATTTTGTCACAGGTTTAAACACTAGTTTCTGTATTAGGCAGAAATATCAATGATGTTGGCAAAGCACTAAACAGCTGAAGGGACAGAACTAGAGCAGGGTTAAATCTGTGCTCCTATGCAGCCTTTCCCCCAGAAGCCACTAATACCAACTCTGGAAAGGCAATGGCAGAGCCTTTCAACCACATGTGTCCTACATGTGGTTTCAACCACTTGGCTCAAGAAGCAGTGGTAGATTGAGAGAAAGCCTAAATCCTTCTTAGGAAAGACAAAAGAGACAAGTATATGGTCTTGGGACTGAAAGGATAGCAAGGGGCTGATCTTAAGTATGTATAGAAGTAACCTGGTTCAAATTGTGGCTTGTGCTACCATAGTTAGCCTTTAAAGGGTCCCTGGAGGAAAGATGGCATTTTCCAGACAATGAAACTATTCTTTATGGGCTTCAGTCAATCAATAAGCATTTATTAAAAGCTTATAAGTGATACATACAGTGCTAAACACAAAAAGAAGCAAATGATAATCCCTGCCTTCAAGGAGATTACAATCTAATATGGGAAACAAAATGCAAAAAAAAAAAAAGACTTCATACACACAAGTCATATACAGGATAATCAGGAATTAATCAAATAATATGAGCAGCTGGACAGTGCAGCAGATAGGGTGCTTGGTCTGGAGTCAGGAAGATTCATCTTCCTCAATTCAAATCTGGAATCAGACTCTTAGTAGCTGTGTGGTCCTAGGCAAGTCACTTGACCCTTTTTGCCTCAGTTCCCTCAATTGTAAAATTAAAAGAAATGGAAAACTACTCTAGTATCTTTGCCAAGAAAACCCCAAGTGGACAGGTCACAAAATGTCAGATAAAAGACTGTGAACAACAATCAACATAGAGAAGGCACTAGAATTAAAAAGAATTGGGAAAGACTTTCTGTAAAAGGTGAGATTTTAGCTGGGATTTGAAGAGGCCAGGGAAGCCAAGAAGGAGAGATAGGAATTATTTATATAATGACATATAACATATAATCCTTTGTGTTATTTGTCTTTTCTGTGGGGTGAAAAAAAGTCCTGTATAAGATATTTTGAGCAGGGTACTTAAACAGAGGATCTGGCTCCCATTTAGCCACATCTGTGGAGACAGCACAGACCATATCATGAGATTACTAGTGAAAATTCTATGTTGGCAAATGAAACAACTTGGCAAGGTTCCCAGGGGAAACCTGGTGGGAGCAAAATGAGCCAAGACGATGTGGTTATAGAGAAGACCCAAGACTGAGCCCAATACAAACTCACAGCTTGGGATTCTTAGCCAAGGTTTTACAGTTTTGTCCCTAAAATATTCCAGCAGGGAGAGAGGGCAGGAATTCAGAATATACTTCGAAATAGTGGGGAAAGGGGAATCCCTGTAGCAAAGGCAATGAGATGAGTACCTGGCCAGGGCAAGATTCATGTATAAGCTTGGACATCTTCAAGTACTGGTAAAGTTCAAAAAAAGAATGAATGCTGAAAAACTGGAGTAGTATAAGGATTGAAGTGAGAAATTAACTTAAAGTAAATAAATAAGCTCTTGATAAAGTTGAACTGTGGAAATGGATCTGAATCTGAAAACAATGCTTGGTACAGAATACAGCTGAGAATATCTGGGGACAAATATAGTATGATAGAAGATTGCTGTTCCATTCTACTGGCCTATACACAGTTTCAAATTCTGGACTGGAAGAAAGTATGCATAACATGGTCGTCCAGCTCTGAATTAAATGTTGTAATCTCACTGCACAATTGACTTTTGTGAATGAATATATTTGACTAAGCATCATCAAACAAGAGCCCTAATTCTCTCTTCAAAAATCTTCACTGAAATGTACGAACTGCAAATTCCTAAGCCAAAGAAAATATTACCACTGACATTTTGCAAGCACTAGTGAGGAAATTCAGATCTCCAAACTTATTTTCACTGCACCCAGGCTACTAATGCTTCAACATTGATCAGACTGCCTTAAATCTTACATAGACATTATGGGATAATTGTTGAGTGGAACAGAACTCTGCATTTGTCCTTCCTTGAAGAATGAAATGTCAAATCAGTGTTGCTGAGATGTTTGTAATTCTACATACAAATTTAGGGTGATATTGCTAGTTCTATTTTTAAAAGATTTTTTTAAGTATAAGAATCAAATAGCTGGATAGAATCTATTTTTAAATTTCTCTCAATAAACATTATGGAATATTAAAAGTAGAACATGAAGTTTATTTTTCAAAACTAGACAGACCAAAAATTTGTCAACGAGAACAGTATATACATATATATATATATATATATATATATAATTTTCCCCTGAAGCCCATATATAGAGTATCTCGAAAAGTTTTAGTGCAGATTTAAGCCAGTAAGTCTTAAAATTGCACTGAGACTTTTTGGGATACCTTGTATTTTGTTAAGATTTGGAGATGCATTTTGATGTTGAAAATTGATCATAATAATATCTTTAAATAATAGTATATATATATATATATGCCATTTATTCCCTGTGGTGCTCTGTTTATATATTTGTGTAATAAAAGGATATTGCACTAGATAATTTCTAAAGCCATTCCAATGTTCAATAATTCTTTGACTGTGAGATACGTGTAATTTCTCCCCTTTCTCCAGCTTTTTAAGCCTAAGTGAGAAAACATACTAACTATGTAGCCCTATCCCCACTCTCCTTCAGCTTTGTAAATCTCTAAGACCTGCATTGGTAGAAGAAGATTTCCTCATTAGAGAATTCCTTATATTAATGAAATAAAAGATCTTTATGTGGTATCCCTATTGTCACTGGATCTAAGTATCTTTTTTTCTCCTACCTTCTACCCTCCCAACCCTGTACTCAATGCCTTTGTCTCAAGGCAGATATTGGCCTAAATGATATCCCTAAAACTTATGAATCTCTAAAGAAAGGTAGCTTCATGCTGCTTAGACAACTGGAGTTAAATTCCCTGAGAACCCTTGAATTCCTGGATCTGTGAGGATCTGCTGGACAGTAGGAAGGGTCCAAAATTCTCAGCATGATAGAGTGATATTAATTCATGCTTTTATATTAATAAGAACCCCAAATTATGTTTATTAACTACAAAAGTCTATGTAGAAACTATTGGTATTTACATACATCTTCCTGACTGATTTCTAATTTTCTTTACTAAAAGAAATAATTGTGGATCTCAGAGAAAAAGAGCAGTAAAAAAATCTCTTTCCAGATCCCATCACCTTGAAAGCATTGAAAACATGTAGGTCCCCAGAATAAATTGCAAAAACAGGAAAAGGACATAAGAAAATAGAAGCTCAGATCAAACATCCCCCTAAGAAATGAGCATTATTCAAAACTAAAAAAAAAATCAAAAGTCAAGAAATAGGCTGGAAGAATGGGTAAACCAAGAAAAAATGAAAAAAAAGAACCTGACCATAAAAAGATATTGTGGTGATATAGAAGTTTAAGACACAAACACAGAAGACAACTATTTGAAAATATCTAAGAGTACAGTCCAAAGGAAAAATAATGCAGATTAAACACAAGCCCACAAGAATTTCTCTAAGAGTTAAAAAAATAAAAAAAAAAATGAAAAATTGAATAAGAGCAGTAAAGAAAAAAATGGGAATAGGAATGAGAGCAATGCAAGAAAGTTATAAAAAGAAAATTAACAACTTGGTAAAAGGAGGAAAATTAGAACTTGTCAAAATTCATAATTCTATGAAAAATCAAAAAAAATTAAATCAGAAGATTGAAAATAGAAAAATAAGTGAAATAGTTCTTGAAAAAACAGTGGACTTGGAAAATAAATCAAGAAAAGAGAATTTTAGAATCGTTGGGAGTATCTGAAGCTCATGATCAAAGAAAGAGTATAGACATTTTATTCAAGAAATTATAAAGGAAAACTTCCCATATATCTTAGATGCAAAGGGTTATGTAGTTGAAAGAATCTACTGCTAATTTCTTGAAAGAAACCTCCCCAATATTCTATTATGGTAAAAAAAAGTGCTATTCAAAGTATCAAATATCTCAGCCAAAACTCAGAACTCTCAGATGAAGGAGAAAATATAGCAAGTAAACAGAAAGAAAAAATTCAAGTGTTATGGAACCACACTCAAGATCATAAAAGATTTAGCAGGTGCCCCTATTAAGAAACAGAGTGCTTAAAATTTTAATATTCTATAATGTAAGGGATCTAGGATTATAATGAAGAATAACCTATTCAGTAAAACTGAGTATAAACTCATGGGGAGAAAACTAAATATTTAATGAAATAGAAAATTTTCAGTTATTCCTGATAAAAAGACCAGAGTTGTGTTATTCAAGCACAGAACTCAAGAGAAGCATAAAAAATAATCATGAAGAACAAATCATATAAGATTGTCAGTAGTCATTTCTGTTGTTTAGGACCCTTTGTGACCCTATTTAAGTTCTTCTTGACAGGGATAATGGAATGATTCACCATTTTACAGAAGAGGAATCGAGACAAACAGGATTAAGTATTAAGTAACTTGCCAAAGGTCGCAAAGATAATAAGTGTCTGAGGCCAGATTTGAACCCAGGAACATAGTCTTTCAGATTCTAGACCCAGTACTCTATCCACTGTGCCACCCTGGCTGCCCCATATGGGACTAAACAGTGTTTAATTGTTTTCATTCTTATGTGGAGAGAGAATACAGGTAACTCCTCAAAACTTTATCATTACCAAGGATCTCTGAAAGATTCTAATTAGTCAAAGGGCCTGGGTCTGATTCTATTATATTGCAATGATCTGAAAAGAATAATGGAAGGGTAGGAAAGAAGAATGTACTGGTAAAGGGGAAAGGGAGAGGAAGAATAGGGAAAATTATCTCATAAAAGAGATATACCAGAAAGAGTTTATATTATGAATGGAGGTGTGAACTCTATTCTCTTCTGAACTGGGGAGTGAAGATTAACAAAATTCAGAGTTTAAAAAATGAACTAATAAAGAAAACTAGAAATTGTTTTTAAAAGATTAAATAGATTGAGCTACTGGGTAATTTAATTTTTAAAAAAGAAGAAAACCAAATTACAAGCAACAAAAATGAAAAGATGAATTCTCAACCAATAAAGAAGAGACAAAAATGTTTTTTCCCAATTGTATTCTAATAAAACTGACACTCTAAATGGAATGGATAAATATTTACAAAAAATATACAAACTGTTCATATTAATGGAACCATTTCTTAAAATTTCTTAAATAACCATTTTTCTTAGAAAAATAATTAAATAAACCATGAATAGGCTCCCTAAAGGGGAAAAACCCAGGACAAGACAGATTTATAAGTAAATTCTACCAAATAATTCAAGAACAATTAATTCTAATATAATGAAAATAATAAATAAATAGATAAAGGAATACTGTGAAAATCCTTCAGTGCACAGATCTGGTTTTGATACTTAATCCAGAGAGAGTTAAAACAGAGAAAACTATAGACCCAATTTCCCTAATGAAATTTGATGCACAAATTTAAATAAAAATTAGCAAAGAAATTGCAACAATACATCACAAAGATCATACATCATGACCAGGATGGATTCATATTAGCAATAAAAGGTTGTTTCAGTATATAGAAAAACTATAAGCAACAGTGACCCTATAGACACTAAAATAAAACATAATGACTTCAAAAGATATAGAAAAAGCTTTGGACAAAATACAATACCCTTTCCTTAAACAACAAACAACAACACTAGAAAGTGGGGCAGCTAGATGGCACAGTGGATGGAGTGCTAGTCCTGAAGTCAAAAGGACCTGAGTTCAGATCTGGCCTCAGATACTTAACACGTCTTGGTTGTATGACCCTGGGCAAGTCACTTAACTCCAATTGCCTCAGCAAAACAATCACACAAACAAAAACACTAGAAAGCAATGGAATAAATGTAGTTTTTCTTAAAATGATAAGTAATATCTATCTAAAGCTAAGATCAAGTATTATCTGTAGTGAGGATAAGCTAGAAACCATTCCAATGAGATCAGGGGTGAAGGAAGGATATCCATTATCATCATTATTGTTCAGTATTGTACTAGTAATGTTAGCCATAACAAGAAAAGTTGTAGAAAGAACAAGCATAGGTATCAAGGAAACATAATAGTTTTGAGGATGATATAAAGGTTTACTTAGAAAACCCAACTTGGGTTTTTTTACTCAGGTAAAATGCTACTCTAACAATTAACAATTAAACAATATTACAGGATATAAAATAGATCCATATAAATCCTCTCTCTCTCTCTCTCTCTATATATATATATATATGTGTGTGTGTGTGTGTGTGTGTGTGTGTGTGTGTGTGTACACTTAGGAACTACATGAACAAAACTACAAAAAACAAAACAACTAAAGTCAAATCTAAACAACTAGAGAAATATTGTTAGATAGGTCAAGTCAATGTACTAAAAATGACAACACCATACTATATTCAGTTTTATTACAAGCTACCAAAGATTACTTTATAAACCTAGGGGAAAATAAAAAAAAATTCTTCTAGAGGTTACTAAATATTTAGGGAATCAATGGGGGAAGAATGGGAAGTGGCTTAGTAGTATCAGATCTCAAATTATACTGCAACACTGTAATAATCAAAGCAATTTCATAATGGCAACAAATAGTTTGTTCAGTGGAACAGATTAGGGACAAAATATATAGAAGGAAGTTAATACAGTAACTTAGTATTTGATACACTCAAAGATCCTGTAACTATTAGGACAAGAACTTAAAAGACTGGAAAGTAATCTGATAGAAACTAGATAACGACCAATACCTCCCAATATACCAAGATAAGCTCAAATTGGGTACATGATTTAGATGTAAAGAGTGATATATAAGCAAATTAGTACAGCAGGAAAAAAGTAACCTGTCAGATTTAGGGACAGATAAAGAGTTCATGATGAAATAGTGGAAAAAATTGTAGAAGGATTTTAAAAGTTTTTTTTTTTTTAACTAATAAAATTTATATAAGCAAAATTAGAAGAAAAGCAGGGCACTGGGGAAAATAATTGCTGCAAGTTTCTCTGATAAAGATTTAATTTCTAAAACATATAGGGAACTGAATCAAATTTACAAAAAATAAGAGCTATTCCCCAATTGATAAATTGTCAAAGGGTATAAACAGGCAGTTTTCAAAGGAAGAAATCAAAGCTATCAATAGCCATATAAATAAAATGATTTAAATTATTAATAGAGAAATGCAAACTAAAACAATTCTGAGGCATCACTTCACAGGCATCAAATTGGCTAAAATGACAAAAAAAGGAAAATGACAAATTTTGGAAGTGATGTGGAAAAGCAGGTACATGAATGCATGTTTTTTGTGGAATTGTGAAATTGTCTAATCTTCTTGGAAAATAATATGGAGCTATGCTTCAAAGGCACAAAGTGAGTTTACCTTTTGACCCAGAAGCACTGCTACTAGGGCTAACTACCTCTCCCCAACCCACAAAGGAGATCAAAAGAAGAAAAAAATGACTCACATATATAAATATTTATAGCAGCTTGTTTTATGGGGGCAAAGAATTAGAAATTCAGGTAATTCTATTAATTGGGGAATCAATGGCTGGACAATGTGAAGGGATATTGTTTTGTGCTATAAGAAATGAAGAAGATGGTTTCAGAAAAACCTGGAAAGATATATATGAAGTGATGTAAAATGGAAATTAGAAGAATAATTTACACAGGTAACAGCAATATTATAAACATAATCAACTTTGAAATATTTGGTGACTTATTAATTCACTGACCCACTACAGTTTCAAAGATTGAGCTAGCTAGGTGATACAATAGCTGGGTCTGAAGTCAGAAAGACCTGAGTTCAAATCTGAACACAGATATTTACTAGCTACATGGCCCTGGCCAGATCACTTAAACTCTGTTTGCCTCTGTTTCTTTATTTATGGAATAGGAATAACAAGAACACTTTGCTTCCCAGGGTCACTGTGAATCAAATGAGTTAATAATTGTAAAGTACTTAGTACTGCACCTTGTATATAGTAATTGCTAGGTAAATGTTAGTGATGATGATGAAAAATGCTATCCATTTCTAGATAGATAATTAATCAATTCAGGATACAGACTGAATCATTTTTTCCTGCTCTTCTTTTTTACCTTGAACTTAGCTATTGTAGAAATTTATTTGGCATGAATTTACATACTTGTAATGAGAGGAAAAGAATTTTGAAATGAAAAATTTTTAAGGAAGTATTTTAAAAATAATTTAATAAAAATAGTTGGTTTTCTTTGTAATGCTGTATTTTATTTTATGAGTTCAAAAATATTATTTTTAATGGGTCCATGACCCAAGAAAAGCTTAAGAACTCCTAATCTAGGGAGATTTTTAGGCCTTAGTAAACAAAGAGCTAGTGTTAACACAAAGGCCTTTCCATTAACAACTGAGCTTAATTTTGTAATCGGCTTCAACCACTTGCATACAATCAACCACGTCATTTTTTAGACCCAGAAATGAAAAACAAGAGGCTCATTTTAGGCCAAGACTGGCTCCTCTAAATCTCACTTCCCAAGTCAGGCAGCAAAAATCAGTAAGACATCTGGGATAAAGAACTTGGAGTTCTTTACTCTCAATTTTTAATGCCCACACTGTTCATAATAAAAACTGCTAAAGTACCTCGAGATGTGTTGGAAATATAAACAATTGGGTTTATTTTGGAAATGATGGGATTGCAGAGAAAGTGTACTTATAAGTGGAGAAAAAAAGCATAACATACATTCCCTCTATAAATCTTTTTAAGATATCCAAAAGACATCTGTAATATTACTTGTAAAAAGCAACCTGTAAAAAAAAATCAGTTATTTTAAAGTGGTTTCATAAGTCCACAAGCCTGAGAATGTGTTCATTTCTTTTCTTAGATTATATTTTTAGGGCCCAGTGCAGTGACTTGCATATCATATAATACATGTTAAAACTACCTTAAAATACAATATATATATATATATATATATATATATATATATATATATATATAAAAGAAATAGAAAAAAGGCAATATGAATGTATTTATTATAAGAGCTCCAGTGATCTGTCCTTGGGTCATGTGCTATTCCACAATTTTCTAAACAAACTGGGTAAAGGAGGGGATCAGTTCATTTTTCTTCTTTCTATTTCCTGTGCCTAACACTAAGAAGATGCTCAATAAATATTTGTTGAATTTGAAATTCATCAAATACCAATGTTGATGAAGTTTTTCAGAGCTTGCAAAAACAGTTGTGGATTGTTCACTTGTATCCTGTGGTCAGTGCACATCTTTCTAACCAAATAGGACGACTCTCTTCAGCCTGATTATTCAAGAAGAAAGTTAAAGGAAACCAAAACTGTTGCAGACTATATACAACAGAGGCTGAATTGCAGACATGATCGCTCCCAAACTGTATACGAACTTATCGTTGACCCATAACTGGCTAATCATAATAGCATCCAGAGAAGTCTTTGTTACTCTGAAAATCTACAGAGAGCCACCAAATATTTTTCAAATGAAATGGAAGGACAAATAGGAGGGATGAACAAAGATAAGCATGAAAAACAGACAGGTAAAAAAGGGGACCAAAGCAAATCACCTGCTTAGTTTTCCTTTACTAACCTAACTTCTAAAACTTGCAGGCTCTGCCTTAACTGATTTCTGGAATCTATAAATATAAAAGCTAGACTATTACTCCCTAGGGGTATTCTGTGCAATGCTATTAAGATGTAAAGTGAAAGTATGTAAAGTGAACATTAATGAAAAGCAAAGACAGTCACTCAGATGAATGCTAGTGAGTGAAAGTGGAAGAGCACCATGCTTTTGATTTAGAAGTTCTAGATTTGACTTCTAACTCTGCCTTTTATATATTACTTACCTGAGCTCCATCGATAAAATGAAGGAGTTAGACCAATGGTTCTCAAAGTATGGTCTAGAAAATCCTGGGGATCTCTGAAACCCTTTTAGAGGGTCTATAAATTCAAAAATGTTTATTTCCAATATGGTAAATGTCTATAAATATAATCCAGATAAACAAAAATGCTTTGGAGAGATCCTCAATAATTTTTAATAGGATAAAGATACTGAAAACAAAAGTTTGAGAACCACTGAGCTAGACTAATCAGTTTCTAAACTCTACATCTCAGGATTCTATTAGTATACGCTGCAGGCTTCAAAACCTTCCATATTCATTATCTTAGTTGATTCTAAAACAGGCAGGTAGATAATTAGCCCCATTTTGAAGATGAGGAAATTGAGGCATGAAAGAACCAAGGGGTTTTTCCCTCCTCTCCTTTAAATTTATTATTTATTTTTAACATTTTGTTTTTGTATATTTTAAATTTCAAGTTCTCTCCCTCCTGCCCCTTTCCCACCCATTAAGAGGATAAGTAATATAATATCAATTATATATGAGATCATACAAAATATATCTCCATATTTAGCTATGTTGCTTAAAAAGGCAAGAAAAATGGGGGCGGAGCCAAGATGGCGGAGAAGTCACACACGACTTTCTAAGCTCTTTCTTACCCTCTTTATCAATATTATATCGAGCCTCAAAAATAGTCTTGATCCAATTGGTAAAGATAAAAGAGAACAACCACCGCAAGAAAATCTGCAGTCTCACCAAAAAGAAAGCTGGAACCCCTTGCCTAGGAGACCACCCTAAAGGCTTTCAAACATGAATAAAAAGATGAAAAGAAAATCGACAGCTTCTATGCAGAAAAAGAGAGGTCAGCAAACCTGAAGAGACCTCAAACAGCAAAAATGCATCAGACTGTCCTTCTTTACATAATGTTTTAAGAAGAGACCATTAAAAAGTCCAAAAGAGAGTTAGAAAAAATGGGGAAAGGAAAGAGAAGTTTCAAAAAGAGCAAAATTCCGAAATGAATTGAAAAGTAAAAAATCCAGGAAAGTGAATTTGGGAATTGAAAAAATAAAGAATTCACAGAAAGTAGGATTTGTGAATTGGAAAAAGACAAAGAACCTAAGAAAGAGGATCCGGGAATTGGAAAAAGACAAGAACACGGAAAAAAAGAGGACTTAATTGAAAAGAAAAAACACCAAAAAAAAAAATTAGTGAAATGGAAAAAATTCCAAGACCAAAAAACAATACATTCAAAACCAATTGGACATATAAAAAGAAGTAAAAAAGCTAGAAGAAAATAATTCTTTTAAAATTAGAACTGAACAAATTGAAACTAATGATTCATTGAGACAGCAAGAATAGTCAAAAAAAAAAAATGACAAACTGAAAAAACAGAATTATCTATAAAAAGACAGACTTGGAAAATAGATCTAGGAGAGATAATCTGAGGATTATTGACTTTCTGAAAACTATGATGAAAAAAGAGCCTAGATACTATTTTCAAGAAATCATCAAAGAGAACTGCCCAGATGTTTAGAATAGAAGGTAAAATAGGATTAAAGAATTACAACACCTTCTGAAAGAAACCCAAAATAAAAACCCCGGGGAATATTGGGCAAATTTAGAACTATAAGATTAAGGAAAAAAATTTTTACAAGCAGCCAAAACCATTTAAAACGAGGTGCCACAATAAGGATCACCCAAGATCTGGCTGCCCCTACATTAAAGGAAAGAAGGGCCTGAATATGAATTCAAAGGCAAAGAACTTGAGATGCAGCAAGAAAAACTACCAGCAAGTTGAGATTTTCTTCCAGGGAAGAAGATGGAATTTAATGAAACAAATGAATTTTTGTTTCGAAGAAAACCAGAATAAACAAAAATTTGATTCAGAATAGAGCCGAGATGCAGAAAAAGGTAAAAAAATCTTTGAGAATTGTATTTTGTTGGGATATACAAAAAAAAATAATGTATAATTTGATTGTACTGATATAAATAAAAAAAGGGAAGGAATGGAAAAGGAGATGGGAAAAGGTGGGAAGGAGGGAAAAAGAGGGAAACCACATCCCACAAAGAGGCAAGGAAATTACCACATTAGGGAATTTAGAGAGGGGAGGAAAGTGGAATTTACTCACAGAGTTGGCTCAAAGAAAAAATAATTGAATTTGTTTTAGAGAAAATTCTCCTCCCCCATTAAAACGGGGGAGAGGAAAAAGGAAAAAGAAAAGAGAAAAGGGAAGGAAGGGGGAAAGACCCAAAGGGGGAGGGAGGGATTAAAAGAGGATAAGTTTCTTAACAAGAGGGGCAAAGTTTGGGGGGAAAGAGGGGTTGGGGAGGAAGAAAAGTGCACAATCTGGGGTTATTAGGATGGCAGGAAATACAGATTTAGGGAATTCTAACGAAATGTAAATGGATGAACCCCAAAAGAGGAGGCAGATAGCAGACTGATCAAAGTCAGAACCCCTACAATATGTTGTTAAAGAAAACATCTAAAGAGGGGATGCTATAATAAAAAGTAAAGGCTGGAGCAAAACTTTAATGCCCAGGTGAAATAAAAAGAGGGGTAGCCATCCTTATATCGATCAAGCAAAAGTAAAATTATCTAATTAAAAAGAATAAGGAATAACTAATCCGCTAAAGGGAGCATAAACAACGAAGCAATATCAATATTAAAAATATATGACCCAATGGTATGGCACTAACTTCCTAAAGGAAAGAAGAGAGTTGCAAGAAATAGACAACAAAACTGTAATAGTAGGAGATCCTAACCTTGCACCTAAATTAGACAAACAAACCAGAAAAAAATAAGAAAGAAATTAAAGAAGTAAATAAATATTAGAAAATTTAGGTATATTGGACCTTGGAGAAAATGAATGGAGACAGAAGGAAGTATACTTTCTCCTCAGCAGTTCATGGAACCTATTAAAATTGACAATATTAGGAAAAAAGACCCTTTAAATTAAATGCAAGAAAGCAGTAGTAAATGCTTTCTTTTTCAGATCATGATGCAATAAAAATACATTCAACAAAAAGTTAGGGGAAATAGACCAAAAAGTAATTGAAACTAAAAATTCATCTTAAAAAAATGATTGGGGGAAAGCAAATTATAGATACAATTAATAATTTCACTAAGATAATGACAATGATGAGACATCATACCAAAATTTGTGGGATGCACCAAAGGGTAATAAGAGGAATTTTATATCCTTAGAGGTTACTTGAATAAAACAGAGAAAGAAAAGATTAATAACTTAACTAAAAAACTAAAAAAAAAATTAAAAAACCCCTAATCAAATACTAAATTGGAAATTTAAAATTAAAAGGAGAAATTAAAATATTGAAAGTAAAAAACATTGAACTAATTAATAAAAACTAAGAGTTTTTATGAAAAGCAATAAAAAGATGCCTAAAATCTGATTAGAAAAAGGAGGAGGAAAAAAATTAGTAGTCTTAAAATGAAAAGGGAGAACCTTCCACCAAGAAGAGGAAATTAGAGAAATAATAAGAGTTATTTTTTAACTTTATGCCAATAAATTTGATAACCTAAGGAAATGGATGACTACCCCAAAAATACAGACTTCCCCTTAGACTAACAGAGGAAGAAGAAATTGTTTGAATAGTCCCCATTTGAAAAAGAAAAGAACAGGCAATTAAAAACCCCTAAAAAAATCCCAGGACCAGATGGATTTATATTGAATTTTACCAAACATTTAAAGAACAATTGGCCAATGCTATATAAATTATTTGATAAAAAGGGGAAATGAAGGAGTCCCACCAAATCCTTCTATGACACAAATGGAAATTGATACCTAAACCGGTAGGGTGAAAACAAGAAAGAAAAATTTAGACCAATCTCCTAATGAATATTGATGCTAAAACTAAATAAGATATTAGCAAAAAGACTACAGAAAATCATCCCAAGATAATACACATGATCAAGTAGGATTTATACCAGGAAATGGTTTAATATTAGAAAAACACAAATTAATTCCATGTTAATAACCAAATTAAAAAACCATATGATATCCTCAATAAGAAAAGCATTTTGATAAAATCCAACATCCATTCCCCATTAAAACATTGAGATATAGGAAAAAATGGACTTTCCTTAAAATAATTCAGCATCTATTTAAAACCATCAGTCATAATGTAAGGAGACAAACTGCAACCATTCCTAATAAGATCTGAGGAAAAAGGTTCCCACTATCACCGTTTAATATTTAATATTGTATTGAAACGCTAGCTATAGCAATAAGAGCTGAGAAAGAATTAAAGGAAGAATAGGAAATGAGGAAGCCAAATTACACCCTTTTGCCATGACATGATGGTATATTAGAGAACCCGAGTTTCTGCAAAAGATTGAAATAATCCACAACTTTTAAAAGTTGTTGGTTAAAAAAAACCACATAAGCCTTTCTTTATATATCACAAAAAATCCAACAGCGAGTTAAAAGAGAAATTCCATTTAAAGTAATACTGATAATATAAAATATTTAGGAATCATCGCCAAGGGGAAATTCAGAAACTTTATGAGCAAAATTAAGACCACTTTTCACACAAATTAAGTCTGATCTAACCAATTGAAAAATATTAAATGCCTTGGATAGGGCGAAAAATAATAAAGATGACAAATAAAAACTAATCTATTTATTTATATACCAATCAGACCAAAAAACTATTTTAATGACCTAGAAAAAAAACAAAGTTCATATAAAACAAAAGGTCAAGAATTTCAAGGAATTAATGAAAAAATCAAAATGATGGTGGCTTATTGACTAAAATTATATTATAGAAATTAAAAACTATTTAAATTTAAGGAATAGATTAGTTGATCAGTGGAATAGATTAGGTTCGGGATAAAAAGTCAACAAATATAGAACCTAGTTTTGGAAAACCCAAAGATCCCAGTTTTTGGGATAAGAACTTACTGTTTGATAAAAATTGCTGGGAAAATTGGAAACTAATAGGAGAAACTAGGGCTTGACCATTTAACGGACCAAGATAAGGTCAAAATGGGTTCATGACCTAGGCATAAAGAATGAAATTATTAATAAATTAGGGAGGAAATAGGATATTTATTCAGACCTGTAAGGGGAAGGTCTTTATGACAAAAGAACTGAGATCATTACTGATCACAAAATAGAAAATTTGATTATATAAACTGAAAAGTTTTGCAAAAACAAAACTAATGCAGACAAGATTAGAAGGGAAGAATAAACTGGGAAAAATTTTACAGTCAGTTTTCATAAAGGCCCATTTAAATATATAGAGAATTAACTCTAATTTATAAAAAATCCCAAATTCTCCAATTGAAAATGGTCAAAGGATAAACAGACAATTCTCAGATGAAGAAATTGAAACTATTTCATATATGAAAAGATGCCCAAGTCATTAGTAACGGGAGAAATGCAAATTAAGACAACTCTAAGATACCAAAACCGTCGATTCTAAGATGACAGGAAAAATAATGATGATTGTTGAGGGGATGGGGAAAACTGGGACATTGATTCATTGTTGGTGGATTTGGAACGAATCCAACCATTTTGAGAGAATTTGATCTATGAAAAAGTTATCAAACGTATACCCTTTGATCCAGCAGTGTTACTACTGGATTATATCCCAAAGAGATTATAAAGAAGGGAAAGGGACCATTGCACGAATGTTTGTGGCAGCCCTTTTGTAGTGGGAAACTGAAACTGAATGGATGTCCATAGTTGGAGAATGGCTGAATAAATTGTGGTATATGAAAATTATGGAATATTACTGTTCCAAGAAAACCAACAGGATGATTTCGAAAGGCCGGAGAGTTTCTTACACTGATAAATACAGGACCGAGATCATTTATACTTACAAAATATGATGATGACCAGTTCTGATGGATCAGGCCATCCTCAAACAGATCAACCAAACCATTTCTAATGGAGGTAATGAACTGAATTAGTATACCCAGAAAAGAACCTGGGAGATGACTAAAAACCATTAATTGAATTCCCAATCCCTATAGTTATGCACACCTGCATTTTGATTTCCTTCACAAGCAATTGTACAATAATTCAGAGTCTGATTCTTTTGTACAGCAAAATAATGTTTTGGTCAGGTATACTTTTTGTATCTGTTATATTTTAATATATTTAACATCTACTTATCCTGCCATTTAGGGAGGTGGGGGTAAGAGGTGAAAATTGGAAAAGAGGTTTGGCAAATTGTTAATGCTGTAAAGTTACCCTGATATATCCTTAAATTAAAGCAAAAAAAAAAAAAAAAAAAAAAAAAAAAGGAAAAAAAAATAAATAAATAAAAAAAAAGGCAAGAAAAATAAAGTGAAAAAAGTATATTTCAATTTGCATTGAGTTCATCAATTTTTTTCTCCAGAGGTAACATTTTCCAACATGAGTCCTTTGGAATTGTCTTGGATGATTGCATTGATCAGAGTTATTAAGGCTTTCACAGTTGATCACCATTATAATACTGCTGTTACTGAGTATAATGCTCTCCTGGTTCTGTTCCCTTCATTCTGCATCAGTTCATATAAACAATCAAACCTAATGAATTTCAAGAGTAATTAGCAAAATTGGAGTAATGATGGCAGAAGTAGCAGGAAAATAGTACAATGAGTTTTCCCCTGCTTCCACTCTAAAACCCCCAAAAAATCTAGAAAATGCATGCATTTGAATTCTAGCAGGACAATTCCAAAAGAAATCTCAAAGAAAAGTCAGAGTGAATTATTTTCCAGTTTAGGTCAGCAGAGGGAGTCAGAAAGAAGTCTCTGGTGCCTGGGAAGGGGGTCTGGCCAGGAATACAACTCAGAGTACTTCAGCATCCAAGGAGAGATTATCAACTAGGGTATGAGGAGGTCTCAAACTCATATTGGAGTGCCTCCACCAGGAGAGCTGCAAACTGTCAGTTTATTTGCTTACTATCCAGTTCTAAGTCACAGACTCTGGGTGGACTGAGAAGGGTTCTTATGCCTGTTCCTCTCTATACCCCTACTGTGCTCTAGGAAAAAAGTAGATTCTGAAGAAAGTAGCAGCAATATAATTCAGCTTCCAGGATCAGAGTGAGGTTCTAGTGTCTAGCCCAGTCTGAAGCCTGCAGAACAATAACAAGGACAGGAATCCCAGAGCAAAGAAAAACATGCAGGGTTTTCCAGTTGACTGATGGGGGCAATGTTCAAGAGCAGTCTATTGTTACTTAGATCCAAACACAGATCACGAATTTGTAAAACCCAGGCAATCAGACTTTGCCTTGGGTGGGATAACTTTGGGATTACTGAAAGCTTGCAGATCCCCAGCCTGAGCTGTTCCTGAGATCCTGAAACAACATAACAACCAAAATCCCACAAGAAAATAGCAATGGGACCAGTCAAGATATTTATAACAATAGTGCATAGGGTCTGAACCTAACATCAGGTCAAAAGTTGGGAAGCAGGATAGAAGAATGAATATACAGAAGAAGAATCCTACAAAGCAAACATTCTAGATTCTAGAACACTGACAGGAAAAGCCTAGAAGAAAAACATATCTTGGGCACAAATTCAACTAGAATTCTTGGAATAGATGAATCAAGAGCTTGACAAAACTGTTTAGTCAATGAAATGATAGTAGTAGAGGAAAAATTTGGAAAAGAAATAAAAAAACATGGGAGAAAGAATTGGAAATCAGCAGCTTGGTACAAGAAGTAGAAAACTCTACTCAGTATCAAACTGCCTATAAATAAGAAATAAGAAACCAATGATTCTGAGCCAACAAGAAATATTAAAACAAAGTAAAAAAAACTGAAAAATTAGAAGAAAATTCAAGATATCTCAAAGCAAAAATAACTGTGCTGGAAAACAGATCAAGGAAAAAAATATCTGAAAACTATTGGATATCTGACAGCCATGATCAACAAAAGGTGAGACATCATATTTCAAGAAACTTTAAAGCCATTCAGAACTTGTGGAACTAAAAGGCAAAGGAATAAACAGAAAGAATCCACTAATCATGTCCTAAGAGAAACTCCCAAATAAAACTCACAGGAATGTTGTAACCAAAACTAGAATATCCCAACGTAAAAAGACCAAAAGTAGAAAGAATTAAGATACTAAGGAGCCACAATCAGAACACCAATGATTTGGCAGCTACCACCACAAAGGAGTGGAGGGCTTGAAATTCCATATTCCAGAAGACAAAAGAAATAGATTCAGAGCCAAGAATAATTCACCCAGAAAAAAGGAAAGATAAAAACTATAGGGGGAAAAATGTACCCTTAATGAAGTAGAGGATTTCCAAGCATTTTTAATAAAAAGACCAGAGCTACATAGAAACTCTAAAATTCAAGCACAGGAATTTAGAGAAATATAAAGAGGTAAACATGATAAACAATGATAAAGGATACATTGCTCACATTCTAAAATGGGGATATGATCCAAGGGTACCCTTCAGACATCATCTTTATCAAGGGTCACATGGTAAATCTAAATTAGACAGATGTGGGAGTGGTACTGATATGTATTGAGGATCTTAAGACTTTCTAGAGTTTGGAGGGGGGAGAAAAGGGAAGAAAAGTTAGGGGAAATTGCCTTGTATAATAAGAGTTTCCAAGTAGTTATCTATATAAACAAAAAGGAGGGGTGTGAGGAAATGACACTCGAACCTCACCCTGAACTGGTCAAGGAAGAAAACAATACAGATACACAGAGTTGGGTATAAGAATATATTTCATGTAAGAGAGAAATAGAAGGGAAAGGGGAGAAAGAAAGAAGAGAGAATTAAAAGGAGAGTAGTTTAAGGGGGAATTAGTTTTAAAGAAAACAAATTCTAAGTATGTATGAAAATATAACTCTTTTTGAATAACAAAGAATGGGAATCTGAGGAGATGCCTGTAAATTGAGGAATGGCTAAACAAATCATGACAAAGATATATAATAGAAAACTATTTTGCTATAAGAAATAATGAATGGGATACTTTTTAAAAACTTGGAAAGATATATAAATATATATGTATATACATATAGGTGTGTGTATATATACACAAATACACACAGAGAGATGCTGAATAAACAGAAGCAGGATAACAATATAAAGACAATATATTAATCACAAACAACTTTAAAAGAATTAGGTATTCTTATCAACCCCAATTCCAGAAATAATGATGAACATTGTGAAGACTGCGTATTTTAAAATCAGCCGGAGTCAGGAATTCAGGTTAGGGGAAAATCATCAGTCTTTATTCTCAGTGAAGAAAGATCGGAGGTGGAAGAGAATAGGCAATAGCAATGTGTGTAGCTGAGTCAAGAAGCTAGCTAGACTAGCAGCCACACGACCAGCAGCTAGGAGTATGGAATCCAGGTTCAATCTCTCCCAGCTTCTCTTCCTGTCTCTCTGTCTCCACCCAACAAAATCGTCATTTCCTATACAACACATCAGGACTTGCACAGAGAGTGGGCAGGGACCATTCTTTATCCAATCATGTATATTAATAGAGTATAGCCCAATTACTATTTAGCCTCACACTTGGGACCTCAGTGCATCAACTCAAACCTCAGCCCATTACAGAGCATATTATTTACTTCCTGATAAAGAGGACTCAATATAGAGTAAGATAAAATTTTTAATATGTTTTGCTTGATTATATATATTACATGTTATAGTGGTCTTATTATTATTTCATTCTCATTTGGGGTGGGAGAGAGAGTAGATTTTTGTTGAGAAAATATATATATATACATATACATATATATATATATATATATATATATATATATATATATATTTAAAAGAGTAGCCAAAAAAGTTAAGAATGTTTTAGCATACTACAAAAACCTTGAATTATAGTCCAACAATCTGAAGTCTGTAAATCTGATGAGCAAATCCAGAAGTGATTGTCAAATTAAAGCATTTGTAACTAAAAAGAAAAGAAATTTTCTCACCTTTAAGGTGCTAGAGTTATTTGGTCTTCATCACTAATACTAAGAGGGAACTGTTGGGTCTAGTAGACAAGGCAGTATGGAGGTTTGAGTGATGGCATGTGGAGTTGGTGTTCTGAGAAAATTCACTCTCTCTGGAGAACAGACTATCATATTTCTGTTACCTTCAGTTTCTCTGAATAAACAGGGTCCAACTATGTTGAGATTTGGTGTGCACATACACCACACACCCACATACCCCACATACTAGCTGCAACACAGATTATCCTATGACTATTCCTTGTATTTTTTTCAATCCATTCACTACAGCACTATTAAATAATTAATTATTTGAAACAGTTGGAATCATTATGCTCAAGGAAAAAGTCAGCAAGATAATAAATAATTTTAATGCTTCAGTGCCTTTGAAATTCAAAAACAATTCTAAGTATCTAATAAGCTAGGAAAGGTGGCTTAGTATTGTGAATGAAGAAAGACTAGCTTCAAAAACAATGTCTGATTCCATCTGCGGAATCCCTAGCAATTCATCTAACCTCTCATTGTTTCAAGTAACACTCTACAATTAGAAATTACAGATATACCAACAGATGACATTTCCACATGGTAACTGTCAATATCAGATCTGAATCAAAAAGAGAAAAAAGTATGCCATAGAACAGCCATCTGGAAACCAGGTACTTTTTGTCAGATTCACAAATTATACTTAATCCCCAATGGGGAAAAGTATATCCTATCACTTTAAAAAGTTTTTATTTAGCCAAACTTCTCTTCTCTAGCTCATCTATTTTTCATGAAGTATTCTTGCCATAAATTGCCTCTGGAGGAATGAATATATTCATTCAATAGCATGGTAGAGTAGAGAGTTCACTGGACATATAGTCAGGAAAACCTGGATTCATATAATGACTCAGATACTTACTAGCTGGGTAATCTTAGGCAAGCCACTTTAAAGTTCTCAACCTCAGTTTCTTCATTTATAAAATGATAGCAACAGTCTTGATGGTCTCTAAGGTTCTTTCTGCCTATAGACCTATGGTCCCAAAACTGCAACCATTCCCAATAATATCAGGAGTGAAACAAGGTTGCCCACTATCACCGTTACTATTTAATATTGTATTAGAAATGCTAGCTATGGCAATAAGAGCTGAGAAAGATATCAAAGGAATAAGAATAGGCAATGAGGAAACCAAATTATCATTCTTTGCTGATGATATGATGGTATACTTAGAGAACCCCAGAGATTCTACTAAAAAGTTATTAGAAATAATCCACAATTTTAGCAAAGTTGCTGGTTATAAAATAAACCCACATAAGTCATCAGCATTCTTATATATCACTAACAAAATCCAACAGTCAGAGTTACAAAGAGAAATCCCATTTAAAGTAACTACTGATAGTATAAAATATTTAGGAATCTATCTGCCAAGGGAAAATCAGAAACTTTATGAGCAAAACTACAAAACACTTTCCACACAAATTAAGTCTGATCTAACTAACTGGAAAAATATTAAATGCTCTTGGATTGGGTGAGCAAATATAATAAAGATGACAATACTACCTAAACTAATCTATTTATTTAGTGCTATACCAATCAGACTTCCCAAAAACTATTTTGATGACCTAGAAAAAATAACAACAAAATTCATATGGAAAAACAAAAGGTCAAGAATTTCAAGGGAATTAATGAAAAAAAAATCAAATGAAGGTGGCCTAGCTGTACCAGATCTAAAATTATATTATAAGGCAGCGGTTACTAAAACTATCTGGTATTGGCTAAGAAATAGACTAGTTGATCAATGGAATAGGTTAGGTTCAAAGGACAAAACAG
The DNA here is from genome assembly GCF_902635505.1 of Sarcophilus harrisii. Taxonomy (NCBI): domain Eukaryota; kingdom Metazoa; phylum Chordata; class Mammalia; order Dasyuromorphia; family Dasyuridae; genus Sarcophilus; species Sarcophilus harrisii. The sequence goes on along the minus strand of NC_045426.1, from coordinate 171,807,067 downwards.
CCAATAACCTTAATTATCTAGTGTTTGACAAACCCAAAGACCCCAGTTTTTAGGATAAGAATGCATTATTTGACAAAAATTGCTGGGAAAATTGGAAATTAGTATGGCAGAAACTAGGCATTGACCCACACTTAACACCGTACACCAAGATAAGGTAAAAATGGGTTCATGATCTAGGCATAAAGAATGAGATCATAAATAAATTGAAAGAGCATAGGATAGTTTACCTCTCAGATCTGTGGAAGAGGAAGGAATTTATGACCAAAGAAGAACTAGAGACCACTATTGACTACAAAATTGAAAATTTTGATTATATCAAATTGAAAAGTTTTTGTACAAACAAAACTAATGCAGGCAAGATTAGAAGGGAAACAATAAACTGGGAAAACATTTTTACAGTCAAAGGTTCTGATAAAGGACTCATTTCCAAAATATATAGAGAATTGACTCTAATTTATAAGAAATCAAGCCATTCTCCAATTGATAAATGGTCAAAGGATATGAACAGACAATTTTCAGATGATGAAATTAAAACTATTACTACTCATGTGAAAGAGTGTTCCAAATCACTATTGATCAGAGAAATGCAAATTAAGACAACTCAGATACCACCATACACCTGTCAGATTGGCCAGAATGACAGGGAAAGATAATGCAGAATGTTGGAGGGGATGTGGGAAAACAGGGACACTGATACATTGCTGGTAGAATTGTGAATACATCCAGCCATTCTTGAGAGCAATTTGGAACTATGCCCAAAAAGTTATCAAACTGTGCATACCCTTTGATCCAGCAGTGTCTCTACTGGGCTTATACCCTAAAGAGATACTAAAAAAGGGAAAGGGACCTGTATGTGCCAAAATGTTTGTGGCAGCCCTGTTTGTAGTGGACAGAAGCTGGAAAATGAATGGATGCCCATCAATTGGAAAATGGTTGAGTAAATTGTGGTATATGAATGTTACGGAATATTATTGTTCTGTAAGAAATGACCAGTAGGACGAATACAGAGAGGATTGGTGAGACTTACGTGAACTGATGCTGAGCGAAATGAGCAGAACCAGGAAATCATTATATATCTCAACAGCGATACTGTATGAGGATGTATTCTGATGGAAGTGGATTTCTTCAACAAAGACAAGATCTAACTTAATTTCAATTGATCAAGGATGGACAGAAGCAGCTACACCCAAAGAAAGAACACTAGGAAATGAATGTAAACTGCTTGCATTTTTGTTCTTCTTCCCAGGTTATTTATACCTTCTAAATCCAATTCTCCCTGAGCAACAAGAAAACTGTTCGGTTCTGCACACATATATTGTATCCAAGATCTACTGTAATCTATTTAACATGTATAGGACTGCTTGCCATTTTGGGGAGAGGGTGGAGGGAGGGAGGGGAAAAATTGGAACAGAACTGAGTGCAAGGGATAATGTTTTAAAAAATTACCCTGGCATGGGTTCTGTCAATAAAAAAGTTATTTAATTAAAAAAAAATAAACCTATGGTCCCAAGACTTACTTTGGAATATTCAATTCATTACTGTAATAGTATTCTCTCTACTATACTTCAGGCAGGATGGATTAGGATACATCCATGTTTTCTCTCTCTATGCAATCCTCATCTCTTTCCTGTCATAAATCCTCTTAATATTTTGTGGATTCAAGTACAATTAGGTGGTGCAGTAGATAGAGCACTAGGTGTGGAAACCCAAGTTTAAATTCAGCCTTAGACACTTATTAGCCGGGCAATTCATCTCACCATGTTTGCTTCAGTTTCCTCATCTTAAAAATATGTGGGAGAAAGAAATGACAAAATATTTCTATATCTTTGCCAAGAAAATCCCAAATAGAGTCATGAAGAGCCAAATACAACTGGATACTAATAATGGGTGCAAATGCTATATCAGTCTGTCTTTCTTCTCTTGGTACCTGACCAGTCCCTCTTCTATTCTACTTATGATATACTTACAGGATGGTTAATTGGCACAGTGGGTAAAGTGCCAGGCTTGGAGTCAGGACAACCTGAATTCAAATCTAACCTCAGACACTTACTAGCTGTGTCACCTTCCATAAGTCACTTACCTCTGATTTTAGGTTTTCTCATTTTAAAATGGGAATAATAATAGCATCTGCCTCCTTGGGTCTTTGTGAGAAGCAAATGAGATTATAATTGAAAAGCACTTAGCACAGTGCTTGGTACATAACAAGTGAGCATTATATAAATGCTATTATTATTATTATTAACACACATGTTCTTCTTATCTGTTATACCACTTCTTGGGAAAAGATCATTGTTAGTAATAAACTGCAGCCTACTTATGCCTACCATGTGTCTTTCCATTGCTTTTTTTTTTGGAATTTTAACATTTTAGTTCATGTAATTCAAGATTAGTGACCATATAGCTTCAAATACTAATCTGTGCCTCAACTTTAAAGTAAAAATTAAAAAAAAACTTGTGAAATTCAGAATGTATGAGAGAGAGCAATAATCTTTTTTGACTGAGGCAACTGGGTTTAAGTGACTTGCCCAGAGTTACAGAGTTAAGAAGTGTTGTGTCTGAAATCACATTTGAACTCAGATCCTCCTGAACGCAGGACTGATGCTCTATGTATTGCACCTCTAGATGCCCCAGAAGAATAATTCTTAAAAAGACTTTAGCAGTCATTATATTTGTTGCTATTCAGTCATTTTCAATCATGTCTGATTCATGGTGACCCCATTTGGGGTTTTCTTGGCAAAGTTTTACACTCTCTTCCAAAGTTTTCAAAGTCCAGCATCAGGACAAAAATCAAGATGACCATCGATGGTCAGGATGTAGCAGATGACTTTGGTGTCTTTGATGTCTGATCAAGCTCCAAGTGCTCTACAACCACTACCTCAACCACTTTCATGGCCATTGGAACAAAGTGTTCTCATCTGCCCATTTCAACACAGAAAATCTTCCTGTTCTTGGAGTAGACATCCCCCAATAGAGAGAGGGGTTTGAATCTGTAAGCTATCTTGACCTGATTTGGATCATCTGCCAAGACAGCTTTTCATAACATACAGAGTAAAGCGATGTCATCAACACTGTCGTTTGGCACACTATTTCTCTAACAATAAAACCTAAGATACATAAAGAGACTGTGCATCCCAAAATGGGGGAGGGGGAATAGGACACATATCCTAAGCAGGGGTCCTCAAACTTTTTAAATAGGGGACCAGTTCACTGTCCTTCAGACTGTTGGAGGGCCAGACTATAATAAAAACAAAAACTTTGTTTTGTGGGCCTTTAAATAAATAAACTTCATAACCCTGGGTGAGGGGGATAATCATCCTCAGCTGCCACATCTGGCCCATGGGCCATAGTTTAAGGACCCCTGTACAATGGCTGCTAGGGAGAAAGGTAACAGAGTCATTCTATATGATATAGACAGGTAAAGAAGCTAAAAGAAAACTCATTAGAGGATAAAATAATTAGATGATGAGACAGTTATGTAAGGCAACCCAAAACCCAACTGCAGAGACTCAAATATAATGACTCACTGAATAGAATGTAATGAAGTAAGTGTCGCTAGCAAGATCTTCCTAATCTTTCTATGATTTTTCTATGGGGGAAATGCAGCAGCCCTGGCTCATGCTTCTGTAATAAGTTTGTACTGAGAAAATACTGCATTACCTTAGTTACACTATTCATGCCTAGCTCTGCTTTCACCATCACCTTTGAAAATGGAGTCTCTAGCACACCCTGCTAATTGGCAGTGAGAGGGGAAAAGCTTTCTCAAGCACTCATAAATCTGGAATAACCTGGGCAGCTGTGTGCTCGTGCTGGTTGCTGGAGCATAAAAGATGGGTCTCTTGTGGTTCCTAAAGGATTATGTTGCCATTAGTATGCCATTTGGATGAAGAGACCATCATTTCACACAAGAGTCTATTTCCTACCTCAAGTTAAGTAAGAATGGGATGGTATAATTCAACCTCATCTTGCTTAGTCTGTCCAGCAGACTTAATTAACAATCTACATGGAGGAGCTTTGCTTCAGCATTATTTGCTAACAGGTCTTTCTTAAATAGCAGCTAAAGGAATTTAGATATTATTATTCCAATGACATATGGCAGCCCAAAGGCTTGAACCCCCAAACACGGTAGAATGGGATGAACACAAAAAATGTGGGATCTCATCTCAGTAGTGCTGCTAGCCAGTATTAAGTTCTTAGTCAAGGAACTCTCTGGAGGACTCTCTGGATCTCAATTTGTTCAGTTGTAAAATAAGGTGATTGGACTCAGTGGATGATCTTTCATATTCTTTCTGGTTTTTAGAAGTCAGTAGTGAGATTCTATGCTATTTCTCTGCTTTAAAGTTTTTTTTTTCTTTTCCTTTTCATGAATCAGTTCAATCATTTTTCAGTTGTGCCAGACTCTTTGTGATATCATTTGAGGTTTTCTTGGCAAATATATCGGTTTTTCCTTTCCTTCTCCAGCTCATTTTACAGATGAGGAAAGTAAGGCACACAGGGGGAAGTGATTTGCCCAGGGTCACACTGCTAGTAAGTGTCTGAGGCCAGATTTGAATTCAGGTTTCCTGATTTCAGGCCTGCACCATCTAGTTGCCCTACAATGTCTGATAATCCTTAATGAATATTAACATTAATTAAATGAGCTGAATTCACATGTAGATTGGGGTTTCCTGATTCCAGGTCTGCACCATTTAGTTGCCCTACAAATATCTGATAATCTTTAATGAATATTAACATTAATTAAATGAGCTGAATTCACATGTAGACCAGTATCTTTCTTTAAAGTTTTCTAGTCTTGAGTCACTAGTTTAATATGTCCTGGAGTGACTATAAAAAATAATATTAAATTGGATCACTCCCAAGGAAGTGGACCCTCCTAATTACATGATCCTAGAAGAGAAAAGCATCACAAATTAACTGAATAAATCCAGGTAAGTAAATAAGGAATAATCTTATTTTCTCTAATAAACTTTAATTCTGAACTAGAAGGATAATCCAAACTGTCACAGAAAATGAATGTGGATCAAGGGACAGTCCTGTTTTAGAATCTTTTGAAAATCTTTTAATTTTTTAATCTTTTAAATTTCTTTTAATATCTTTAATCATTTAAAATACATGTTTTATATCACAGTAATATTTTTGGTGAACTGAGAAGAGGGAAACAAGTTTGGATGTAGTATAAGAACACTCATTAATTTGATCTGAGAAAAGTGGGGGCTTTCTTTCCTAATTTTTGAAAGGAAAAATGTGGTGTAAGGGAAAGAACAACATGTTCAAAATCAGGAGGCTAGATTTCTAGTCCTTCCTCTTGCCATTTAATGGCAGTGTGACTTTAGGTAAATCACATCATTTCTCTTATCTATAAAAGAAGGCTGGTTTTCGGGTTCTTTTAGTTTCTAATTTATGCTATGTAAAGACAGAGTAGGTCACAATATGTATTATTTCTCTGCCACTTACTTGAAAACATGAAAAAAGCTCACCATATTCCAAAAAACTGTTGTTTAAATCATTTTAGATAAAGAAATAGGTGAACAAGTAAACCATAAATATTATTGTTCTATAAGAAATGATCAGCAGGATGAATACAGAGAGGCTTGGAGAGACTTACATGAACTGAAGCTAAGTGAAATGAGCAGAACCAAGAGATCATCCATTATACACTTCAACAACAATAATATATGATGATCAATTCTGATGGACATGGCTCTCTTCAACAACAAGAGGATCCAAATAAATTCCAATTGATCAGTAATGAACAGAACCTGCTACACCCAGAGAAAGAACACTGGGAAATGAGTATGAACCACAACATAGCATTTACACTCTTTCTGTTATTGTTTATTTGAATTTTTCCACAGGCCTAAAAACTTCAAACACTGAAGATTTCCTTTTTGTATTTTGCTTAGAATCCCTAGATACTTAGCAATAAAATTCAATTCCTAGAATTCTTAAAGCAGACAACAACCAACAAAATGAACCCAAGTCCCCAATTACCTGCCAGAACATATATATATATATATATATATATATATATATACTGTATTTAACATATACTTTATCATATTTAACATGGATGGGACTACTTGCCATCTAGGGAAAGGGGTGGAGGTAAAGAGGCGAAAAGTTGAAATAGAAGTTTTTGTAAGGGTCAGTGTTAAAAAATCACCATGCATATGTTTTGTATATAAAATAAAAATGTAATATTAAAAAAAACCATAAAAATACCTGTGAGTGCTTTGAGACCCAGTGACGGAGAACATTCAGTACTCGATTGGTGGCTGTTCTGCGTATTATGAACTCTTTATCGCAGGTTCGCTCACTGTTGTTAAATCCTTTGGAGGAAAAATTACATTGTAGTTAAAGCCAATCCACTGAATCTTGGAAAAGGTCATTTATTTTAAGACACAGTTTGAATGAAACTCACAAATGACACCTACTGCTATACAAGTACTGGGACCTTCCAGCCACTGTTAATTCTACTTACCTATTATATTCACAGTTTTGCTCAGTTGCAGGTGCAGTGAAATGAATGCCTCTCACACTTTGTTAATACCATTAATTACATGTAAAACTGGATGAATAACTAGCTCTCTCTCTCATTTGGATTTATCCTATTCTATCATGCAAATTTTCAAAACTGGTATTTGGTTTGCTATTAGCTCATGCTTTTGCTCAAAAGGTAACTATATAAGAAAATGGTCATCAGATTATAAACATACCTTTAACCCTGCAGATTGCATAAATGCTAAAATCAAATTTTGTGGTTATATCTTTACCCTGTATATGTAAACATTGGCTAAATACCCTATAAATGATAAGGGTAGAGGCCATATCTCTAAAACTTCACTCAGAATTTGGCACTTTAATAAACTGTTATATAGAGCTACAGTGTTATTACTTGATCAAAAATAATCAAAAATAATAATATAAAGAGACAATCTACAGGCATGCCCTATGGGAGGATGGTGAAATGAATATTCTCTATGCAGAAGGACTAAGGAAGTTTCAACTCGCTGCTATCTCATATGATTCCATTTTTAAAGTTATAGTTGAGACTTTATACTTTTCAGAAGATCACCATGAATTTATGGTTCATCATAGTATAATATATAATATCTATTATCATATAGATATGATCTATCTATAGATAATAATCTATGTTATTATAACATAGATAATCATTGTATCATGTAGTGAGAGACAAAAAAGTCTTTAAAAATTCTTTAATAAATCTTCTTGCTTTATAGATGAAGAAACTGAAGCCTAGAGAAAAAGGTCTTGGTTAAAGTCAAGTAAGTGGAAGATCTGGGATTTGAACCTAAGGCCTCTGAGACTATCATACTGCACAATAAATCAACAGGCAAAATGATAGTGAAAAGAGCTAAAAAGAAAAGATGTGAAGAGAAGCTAGACTATTTCACAGAGAAGGCCCATTCAGAAAATTATTACCAAAGACATTGAGGGATTGATTCTCAAGATTCTAAAAGAGAAGATATCAAATGTATGAAGGAGAAAATAGCAGACTTCAATAATACCAAAAAGATGACTGGGAAAATATTGATAATATTAATGATTTTGACCCATATCCTTATTTTTTGCATATCTATAAAATCTTTATAATAAGAGTTGGTCATCTTATGTCACCTTGAATTGTGTCCTCAATAAAGGGAAGGCTTGAATATTTTAGTGAAAACAAGCACAGATGGTATATAGTTGCTGTGTAAATTTATATAACATTTATTTTAGATCTGGCCACTGAATCCTACATCCATTCAGATCTGATTCTTGTTTTAATATTTATAATAACTGCCAATAACCAGCAATGTTTTGTAGAAATGACATCTCAGAAAATTTAATTTATTTCTTATTCAAAATAGTTTCTAAAACTCTTTCTGATTATCTGAACTAACAATTTATTTTAATGGCCGGGTTTAGGAGTTTTCCTGAAAAAGGATAAATCACTCATTTAGGTCATCCTTCCAAACAAGGCATGATATATTTAGCTAAAGCAATCAGTACCTTGTGAATACCATCAAAATGGATCAGCCATTTGCAGAGACTGGTGTTATGAATAAATCAAATTGTTAATATCTTTAAGGTATGATTTTAATTGCTTTAGAAAAAACTCCTTTGTCTCTAGATATTTCTTCCATTCCCAGATATCATGCCTAAAGTTTTACTATTAAATTCTATTACATAAGCATTTGGTATTAAATCTTTCTAGTCTTTAACATTCATTATCGATAAGCAATTATTAAGCACTTACTATGTGCCTGACACTGCTAGAATTAAAAAAAGACAAGAACACAGACTCTGACCTCAAGGAGCTCTTCATTCTCAGGTATTAAAATTCAAAACAAGTAAAAATTAAAAAACAAACAAACAAACAAGCAAACAAAAAAACTCAGCAACCAACTAATACTCTTCAACAAATCTCAGCTAATACCTGACAGTTCAGCAAATGATTTTCAAGAACAAAGCCTTGTAGCATATATGCTTGGAATAGTTCCTTCAGATGGAGACTAATTTTATATTGAGATTCCCAGACTAGTTAATTGTCTGGTACATATTAGGTGCTTAGGTACTTGGTGAGCAAGGATCACTGAGGTATTTCAGCTTCGTGAACCCAAACAGGGACTTAAAGTCTTTGGACAGAGGTTTTAACTTCTGGTACCTGATTTTTCCACTAAAAATATTTTGATTACTATTTCAATATAATTGTTTTTCTAACCTGAAAAGACTTACATGAACAAAATGCAAAGTGAAGTGAGCAGAATCAGAACATTGCACATGGTAATAGTAAGATTGTGTGATAATCAAGTTATGGCAGCAATACAATGATCCAAGACAATCCATGGCAAAGGACTCATGATGAAACATGCTATCAACCTCCAGAGAAAGAACTAATATTGCTTGAATACAGACTGAAGCATGCTATTTTTCACTTTGTTTCTTTTTTTTCTTTTATTTGAGTTGCCTTGTACAAAATTACTATTGTGGAAATGTATTACATAATTGCATATGTATAACCTATATCAGATTTCTTACCATTTCAGGGAAGGGAGAGAGGAAAGAAAGAGAGAGAGATGGAATTTGGAATTCAAACTAAAAAAAAACAACCCAACAACAAACTCTAGTGGCTCTGTATTGACTTAAGTCAACTCTTATTTCATCTTCATTTCATTATTTTAAAGTCCATTTTTGTGTAATTTTTGTAAAGCTTGTAATTATTTGTACAACAATAATAATAATAAAAATAACAGCTAATATTTATGTGGAGCTTTAAGATTTACAAAATACTTTACATATATTATCTTATATGGTCCTTGAACTACCTTGAGGTAATGGCTGTTATTACCCCCATTTTATAAATGGGGAAAATGAGGCTGAGAGATTATGAGACCTGCCCAGCATCATTCAGGTAGTACTTACTAGTGCTTGAATATTTAACATGTATGGGTCTACCTGCCATCGAGGGGAGGGAAGGGAAGGAGGGGAAAAGTTGGAACAGAAGGTTTTGTAAGGGTCAATGCTGAAAATTTACCCATGCATATATCTTGTAAATAAAAAACTATTTTAAAAAGTACTAGTGTTAGAGGCATAATTCAAACTCATGTCTTCCTGTTTCTAAGTTCTGTGCTCCATACAAGATACTATCTGACTGCATTAAATATACATACATAATTTATGAATAAACAATAATATATTTATTGAGACCACATACTCAAAACTTTTTATTGATAATCAAAATATCAAAAAAAAAATAAACAAAAAAATTTTTTACTTGCAATCCCTTTTCATCTGAAGATTTTTTACTTGACCCCAGGTACATAGGCACATGAAAAAAGTATACAAATCAAAATTTACTGATAATAATTCACAATTTCATGACCCCCACATTCAGTTATGAGAGCCCAGATGGGGTTATGAACCACAGTTTAAGAAGATGAAATAAGGAATGTAATGAAAATCAAATTAACCAGAGAAAGGGATGAAGTTTTTCAGAGAACCATGTATATGAGGGAACTGGAGAAAACTTCATGGACAGCAACAAGCAGAGGCAATGATGGAGAAGTGAGTGGCTCCTGGGTAAACTAAGAGCTATAGAAATATAAGCCAGCATCAGTGAAGAGGGAATGACTAATAGAGTAGTATCAAGAAAAGCAGTAAAATTTCCAGACCAAAGCTTCTGATACAGTAGAGTAATTCTTAGAAAATATGGTGCTCCTTCTCTAAGCCTCTTAGTGAAAAGAGAAGTAATTCTTGGACTACTTAAAAACCAAAGCCAAGGAGTAGGAAAGGATGGAGTCATGAGATAGAAGAATAAACCATAAGTTATGTGACTAGGGAGATGAGTTTTTCAATTTAAGGAGAGTATTATAAACTGGGAAGACTATAGGTCCCCAGGGGAGATGGAACTCATCAGAAAGGTTCTGCTTATCTCTCTGGAAACTTTTTTGGGTAAGATGTTGTAAAGTACTTTATATAAATTATTTCATTTTATCCCCAATACTTTTAGGAGCTATTATCATCCCAATTTTATTATTTTTATTTAACATTTTGTTTTCTCCCCAATTACACATAAATGGATTTTTTTCTAATTTTGAGTTCCCAATTCTCCCTCTCCCATCATTGAGAAGACAAAAAATTTTGTGTAGATTATACATGAGCAGTCATGCAAAACATATTTCCATATTAATCATGCCATAAAAATGCAGCCAAAAAAAAAACTCCCTAAACTAAAGCTTTAAGTGTGCTTCAATCTACATTCAGATTCTAACGGTCTTTCTCTGGAGGTAGCATTTTTCATCATAAGTCTTTCAAAATTATCTTGCATCATTGTAGCTGAGAATAGTTAAGACATTCAGAGTTGATCACTGTAAAATATTGCTGTTACTGTGTTTCTGGTTCTGTTCATTTAACTTTGTATAAGTTCATGTAAGTTCTTCCAGATTTTTTCTGAAAGCATACCATGCATCCTTTCTTATAGTACAATTCTCTAGCAACTTTTGATTGCTTTACCTTGGAGGATGGAGGGAAGTGTTTTGATCCTAGGATAATATTAAGGGTTCTAGGAAGAGGGAGGCAGAGTTGTATTAACTCTTTATGGTCTCGTTAAAAGTCTTTGGTTTTCTATCAGGTATAACCAAAGTATTACACTAGACAACTTAAAGGGGGGTCCTTTTTCCTTTTTCTGTTGAAATAGACATAAGTACAAATCAGATATTGTTAAGGAAAATCCTGACTGAGGCAAATGACTTAAATTCTGGAGATAAAAATCCTGGCTATATGAATGAGCCAATATAATATCCAGATTTTGTAAAAAAAAAAAAAAAAAAAAAAAAAAAAAATTCCCACTATTGAACATAGTCTCAATGCTAAGTTATGAATTATATCTGAACAGAATAAATTTCTTTCTGTATAGGAGTCTAGAATACATACTATGTAGTCTTGTTTAGAAGTAGGAAATTGAATACATAGCCTACTGAGAGTTCCTTTGGTTTTATAAATAAAATATAAGAGAAAAGGCTGGATTTTCTGGCCTTCTGCTATTGAATACAGAGGATTACTATCACATAAACACATTTTAGATGGCTTCAGGCTTTGATGACTTAGTGAGAACACTAAAACACCAATGGGACCACCCTGTCAGTGGCATCAATACGCAGAATGAATCATAAGCCAAAATTTGAACCTCTCAGAAAAGCTTTGAAATATATGAAATAAGATAAAATAGTGTGTGTACACCAAAGTGCTTGGGGATACTGCTATCTTGGGGGGGGGGGAGGATAAGCCTGATTTTAAAACAATCTTGGAATTTTAGAACTAGAATAGATCATGGGTTTCAATCTAGAAGAATCAAAGAGCTGGGGATGCAAGGGATCTCAGTGGTGATTGTCTTCAATTTACATATAAGGAAGATAAAGACCAAGGAGGTTAAGTGATGAAATATCAATAATTGCTGATATTTATATAGGACTTTTAGGACAGCTAGATAGCATAATGGATAAAGAATTGGGAAGTCAGGGAGACTTATCTTTCTGAGTTCAAATTCAGCCTCAGGCACTTCTTAGATGTGTGATCCTAGGTCAATCACATAACCGTATTTGCCTAAATTTCTTCATTTGCAAAATGAGCTAGAGGAGGAAATGGCAAACTACTCCAGTATCTTTCCCAAGAAAATGCCAAAAGGGATCACAAAAAATAAGATATAACTGAAGTGATTCAACAATATCAAATACAGGACTTTAAGGTTTTCAAATCAATTAACAAAAATCATCTCATTTAATTAATTACCTGTGAAGCATGTTCTAAGGGAATTATTGTCCATATTTCACAGATGAAGATCAGATAACCAGATCTCAATCCAAGTCTTGACTTCAAGTAGGTGTTCCATCCAGTATACCACACTGACTTTCTATATGTTTTAGGAAACTCTAGAATTTAGCAGACTATAAGTGAAATGAGCAGAAGCAGGAGATCATTGTACATGGCAACAGAAAGATTATATGATAATCAATTCTGATGGACTTGGATCTTTTCAACAATGAAATGATTCAGGCCAATTCCAATGATCTTGTAATGATGAGAGCCATCTACATACACTCAGAGAGGACTCTGGGAATTGAGTGTGGCTCACAATATAGAATTTTCACTTCTTTTGTTGTTTTGTTGTCTGTTGGTTTGCTTGAATTTTATTTTGTTCTTATTTTTCTTCCTTTTTGATAGGATTTTTCTTGTGCATCAAGGTAGTTGTATAAACATGTATGCTTATATTTGACTTCATATATTTTTACCATGTTTAACTAGGGGAGAGGGTGGAAAGAAGGGCAGAAGAAATTGGAACACAGGGCTTTGCAAGAGTCAGTGTTGAAAAAATTTCCCTTGCATGTGTTTTGAAAATAAAAAGCTTCAATAAAAAAAGAAAAGTGCTAAGAATATAAAAAAAGAACTTAGCAGACTAAAACATAGATGGGTTGTTTTATGCATGGGTAAAAGAAGCTCCCACATAGTATTGCTATGATATTATATTTTTAAAATCTAAATTTGTTAAGGTTCTTTGACAACAAGACCATATCAATTAAAGACATATAAATAGTGTGCTCTTTTGGTTTGCTCAGAATACATGGGTCAAGGTTAAGAGCTATCTCGAGATATCAGAACTATTTTATCTTGATAAACATGAGCTTTCTCGAGACTATTTAAAAAAAAATTGAAAAGCATATGTTTTGTCAAAGAAGACACTACTCTTGGATAGCACTTTGAGGAAGGATCATGAGACTAAACTTTGTACAATAACAAAATATATGCTGTGATACAGTGTTCACTTCTTTACTCTATGGCTGAGAGATGTGGATGAATTATGTAAATTACCAACGATATTAACTCCTGATTCAACCTGAAAAGGAACAGAGTCCCCCATTTTGACCAATTTCAATATTATGCCTCTGTTTTCCTACATAGTGCAACAGAATTCATAAAACTGAATGAAAAAAATTTCAAACAAAGACTGTCAGGTTTTTGTCTTACCAATAGGAGCTAGTTAGTTTCCTAAAATAAAAACTGCAGCTCAGTCAGGCAAAGCCTTCAGCCAAATGCCAGGTTGGTGGCCATTAACTTATTACGAGTTTGGCAACAACAAAATAAAATCACTGTATGATTCATCATGGTTTTCCATCAACCAAAACAACAAACTTCAGACTTTTTACTCACAATTTTATTCCTTCCCCAAGTGAGCACAGTATCCATCTATTAAAATTCTATTAGCAGACATTGACATTTGGCAGGGGGAGAGATAGTTAGTTAGGGAGGAAGGACAGCAGGTGTCAATAATGAGAAAACAACAATGGGGAAAATGGAGAAATTTTTTAAAAAATTCATTAAAGGGAATCTTCATCACAGATGAAAGTGAAATGAAAAAAAAACTACAGAATTTCCTTTTCAGTCTTTTAAGAAGCTTACTACAAATGAAGGTATGTTAATAAAAATAAAAACTATTGAACTATTGGGTAGTTTATTCAAAGCCCATGATGATAATGTATGAACTAATGATTTTTAAATACATAGTTACATGAGAAATTTTAATCTGCCCAGATTTCATTAACAAGATATAATAGTGAAACATTAGAAGAAATTTCCCCAAAAGTAGTTCACGTAACTTTAATGAATGCTCAAAGACCATCAATTCGTGATTTACTTCTAAGTTACTGTTGGAAGTTAAAATAGCAGAAAAATCACAATGTAGCAAGAAAAAATATAGTTTTAAAAAGCCCACATCTAAGTATGATCTGGAAGACAATAAATATCAAATGATTACTTACAACACTTAATAGAATAAGAGGCAGTATAGCATAGTATATAGAAAGGTGATCTTAGAATCATAAAACCTGTGTTCAAAACTTACTTCTTATCTATACTGTGTGGGTTACCCTGAGCAAGTCATCTAACCACTCACTGCCCCCAGAAAACTAAGACCATAAATTGCCAAAATGCATCAATAATGGAGAGTTACTCACAGAAAGTTTCTTATACAGAAGACTCTGAGAATTTCTTGTCTCATAACCTCTATATACTCTTAAAATTAGTGAGTATCCTTTTTATAAGAGCTCTGTTTTTGTGGATTTTATCTATTGTTATCTACCACTTTAAAGATTAGAATACTTTAATATTGTAATTAAAATAGTTTCTATCTTGTAGGACCCCTTAAGAAGATTTATGGGAATTTCAGTGACCCCTGAACCACATTTTGAGAACCATTGCTCTATTCCAAAGAAATCACAGTTCTAAAAACCACCTCCCTTCTCAAGAAGTAGAGTACAACTAGGTATAATGAGGATCTAAGGGGACAATATCTATGAAGAAAAAGATACATGTTCCATCACTAAAATCAAGAGTTCTTATATTTTCTTTTGGGCATCTTGAGTTTAATATGTCTGTAGGACAACTAGCTTGAAATGTCCTTAGCAACCTTAAAGTACTAAACAATTTTTTAACTATAGAGCTAGGATTCTTAACTTAGGGTCTATGAATATTTTAAAAATATTTTGATAACTGTATTCAAATATGATTGGTTTCCTTTGCAATTCTATATATTTTATTTTATTCATTTAAAAACCTTATTCTGAAAGGGGTCTAGAGGCTTCACAGGAATGCCAAAGGGGATCCATTTTAAGTCTATTCTACATACTACTGCCAAAATAATTTTCCTTAAGCACAGATCAATTAACTCCAGTGGTCTCTAGGATAAAATATTAACTCTTCTATTTAGTTTTTAAAGCCCTATATAATTTAGTCCCAACTATTCTGGATGTTACTCCTCATATCTTTCTCTGGAATCCAAAAAAATTGGCACTTCTGCACTTCACATAAACCTCTCCATCTCCATCTGTGTTTCTGCATTGGCCACATGCCTGGAATGCACTTATTCCTAACCTCCTCTTACTTTAAAATGAAGCCCAAGCACTATCTTCTTCATGAAGCTCTGTCCATGTGATACTGAATTACGATGTTATATTGACTTACTCTATATTAACTTTCTACATATGTTGTATGGATTTACATATGTATTTGTTTTTTCCATTAGAATGTGAGTTCACTGGAAGTAGGAATTGCTTCATTCATTGTATTTTCCCAGTGTCTAGCACATACTATGTTTAAATGTTTATTGACTGACTTAAGGCATTCAATGTAATACACAAACACAGAAATATGACATAATCTATCCCTATAATATTAGCAGACTGGATGCTCCTTATTTTTCAAAGCAGGAATATTTCATTCAACATACAATTATTAAACATGCATGCATAAACATACTCAGTATACATTATACAGTAAGACACTGTGCTAAGTGCTATGTATTCAGAGACAAAAACAAAATACTGTCAGCCCACAAAAAGCTTCCATTTGATGGTAGAAGAAGAACAGAGTTATAGGAGGGTACAAGCCTATGGCCAAAGTGATCTCTCTCCCTCTTTGCAACTCACTTCAAATAAGGCATCAAATCTGTTCTTTCTCCATAATGTCTTTCCAACTTGGTCATTACTCACTGACCATCACATTGGTTCAAAACTAAATAAATTCAATAACCTAACTGGAAGTCTTTCTACTAATGACTCCCTCTTTCATCCTTTCTGACAGATTAATTTTTCTAAATACTGGTTTTGACATCTTATTTTCCTGCTCAAAATCTTAAAATGACTGTCATGAAACTGGCCCAGTCAACTTTTCTTCCTAATTTTCAATCTCTCCATTTTTATCTTGTCCTACTCTACTCAGCCAATCACATTTCCCAATACGTTTGGATATAACCTCTATGCTAATTGATTATCTAAGTGCTCTTATCATCTGACACATTTACTTTACCTTTCTGCCTTTGCTGATGTTATTCTCTTCCTCTTTCTATTTATCCATATCTTTAAATCCTAAGTAAAGATTCATTTCTTTTCATTTTATTTTCAAGGCCAAATTAAGCTCTTCTTATAATCTATATCACAAAATCAACACTTTGCAAACACCATTATATTCGCTAATTAGCTAGCCTAATCAAATGAACACTTTATTATATTAATAATAATAGCTAATAGTTAACATTTACACAGCACTTATTATATCCAAGGCCCTATACTAAAACCATTATAATTATTATTTCATTTGATCCTCATAACAATCCTAGAAGGTAGGGATTATAATTATCCCCATTTTATAAACAAGGAAACTGAGGCAAATAGAAGTTAAGTGACATGGCCAGAGTCACACAGGTACTATATGTCTGAGTCTGCATGTGAACTCAGGTTTTCTTGATTCTAGACTTGGTATTGTGCTATTTAGATTAGTATAGAATATCTAAAACAGAGTATAATTAAATTGAAAATCAATTCAAGTTGAAGAGATAGTCCTTATGGATGGTAAGGGTATTCAGGTGCTAGTTTTTGCAGATTGTAACATACAGGTTCCATCAATACCTGAAGCATTATAGGGGCCCCAGGAAGTGACCTATAACCATACAAAAAAATTTGGCCTGATTATACCCATAAGAAAAATCAATGGGTTGAAAAAGAGTACTGCCTAGATTATATATAACATGCAATTAGAGGGACAACCTATACTGCAGGTGTTCTTAAACCTGGTATTTATGGACTAAGGATTTGTGGATAGATTTTAGAATCTATGAATTTGAATGGAAAAAAATCATGTCTTTATTTTAATGTAACTGATTTCCTTTGTAATTTCTTTGTAATTTGTAAATTTGTAATTTATTCTATACATTTAAAACCCCTATTCTAAAAAGGGTCCATAAGATTCACAAGACTGCCAAAAGGGTCCATGACATAAAAATTGTGAAGATCTCCTGTGAAACTTGCTCATCAATTGGTACATCTGGTACAAATAGTATAAATGAATACTTATCTGGGTCTTGAATTAAAAATAGAAAGTCTTGCACAAGATGGGCTTCAGGAAACTGTAAAGTTTTTTTTAATGACCTCAACCTCCTCTCAGAAACAAAGGTCCCAATTTTAAATATCAATGTTAGCATCAGAGAGAAAATACTCTTTCTGCCACAAATTCTTCCACACTTCAATCCATCTTAGATATTACTGAAAAAGTAATTCTCCTTAAGTACTGATCTGACGCTGTGTTTTCTGGATATAAGCAGGCTACATAGACAAAATTACAAAGAGTACTGGAGAAGAATAGGAATAAAAGATATCATTGGAGATATGCATAATTGAAAAGAAAGACTGAGTGATCATATGATAAGGAATGAATGATACAGGTTTTGTGATGTGAGGAGAAAGTGAGGATGGTCCCCAATATATGACCCCTTGTAACAAATTTATGGGAGGGTATAGCCAAGAAGCTCATAGAATGAACAGACATTCTAGGTTCTACCCTGAATCTCTTTTGAGAATATTCAAATTAATAAGAGATCACATATCTATGGATATTTATGTATGTGGTAGTCTTGTTCATTTATCATTTCATGTATGCATCTTTTTTCTCTGCAACTAAAATAAAAGCTATTTTATAGGCAGGAATAGTCTCTTAAGTTAGTCACTTATAATATATTGTACTATATTATATTAGCACTATAAATATATTTATTGGTACCGATTTTTGGTCCATACCTGTTATCTTTAGAAAACCAACAAAAAGTGGTTCATAGGTAAGATATTAGAGTACTTAGTGCCCTTAAAGATTCTCTTAGTTATTTTGAGAAATAAGCTATATTATTTACTTAGAATAAGAGAAATTTCTAATTGAGGCTTAACTTGGGTTTTGCAATATTTCTTATTATTATAAATGATGTAAAACAACACCCTAATTTATTATTTTCCCTCAAGTACAAATACATACAACTATATATTTTACCTCAAAAATGAGTTTCTAGTTTTAATATTAATAGTTAATATTAATATTGTTTCTTTTTCTGTAAATAATTCTAAAAAAGGTTATTTTTTTAAGAAACATTTTCTGTCATTTTATGTTGCTTTCTCTAGGCTGAAATATTGCCATTAAAATATTAAAATGAGATGTATGCTCACGTTTTATTAATTAACATACTTTCTCTAAGAATTCATCAAGACTGAAGTCTACTGTGAAACATTCCCGCAGCTTGTTTTTCATTCCTCATCAAGTCATTTTCCTGGAACTCACTGAGAGACTTTACAAATCAGAGAAGAGGATTTGTTGGTAGCTCTCATCTCCAAAGGAAAGGACTAACAAGAAACCTGGTGCAGGCACAACCTTTCAAGTATCATCAACTTTCAATTATTTTCATGTAGTTTCTCCATGGAAAACCTGGCTTTCACGTTTATGCCAAAAACCTACAGTTCTCTGCCTAATTAGTTAATTTCTTCCCTACTTCAGGAAAAATTTAAGATTTGGCAACTCTAAAATGATTGTTGCTTTTAATCATGGTCTCTAAAGTATCTTCCAATTCTACTATTCTTGAATCTGGGAAAGAGGGATGTTTGTTCCCAGTATGGAAAAGATGGTAGGGAGGAGGTGAATAGGGCAGAAGCTGGGAAAATGAGGTCACATCTTACTTAGCACTTTCTAAATCAGGACTTCACTCTGTGTGTGTGTGTGTGTGTGTGTGTGTGTGTTTATAATATATGGGTGCATATGCATGTTTATGTGTTTGTGTTTAAACATATATAACACATGGTCAAATAAGAAATCATATAATTATGTTATTACAGTAATCTATATATAATATAGATTATACATATTTATAATATATATTACTATGCATACATACATAAACATAGATATGTATATATAGACACACATATTAACTTGTGATTTCATCAGTGTAGGAGCTTTAAGTGCAGTTAGGTGACATAATGGATAGAGTGCCAAGCCTAAAGTCAGGAAGACCTGAGTTCAAATGTGACCTCAGATATTTATTTATTAGCTATGTGACTCTGGGCAAGTCACTTCATCTAGTCTGTCTCAGTTTCCTCATCTATAAAATCAGATGGAGAAGGAAATGGCAAACCACTACAGTATCTTTGCCAAGAAAACCATAAATGAGGGCACAAAGAATTGGACATGACTAAAACAGCTAAACAGCCACAAGGGACTTTCAATGAGGAACTCCTTCTCCAGTGTAAATCAGCACCTTCTCTTCAATTGGCAATCCTACAGAGTTGCCTGAAGTACTAAAACATTAAGTCCAGTATGTCATAGACTGAAGCTTAGCCCCAAGTCTTCCAGATTGCTGTGCCAGTTCTTACCTACTATACAACAGTGTCTCTCATTATTGCATTACAAAGGACTTCTCAGAAAAGAACATTATTCTTCAAATAAAAGCAGCCAAATTCATTCTAAATCTCAGTGAAGTAAAATTTCAATGATGTAGCATCCTCAGGTATTCATCAGTGCAGTGAGCCAGGCAGTCAACAAATAATAGCTTGTATTTATGTGGGGAGACAACAAGACTTTGCTCTGGCAAAGGCACAGCATAAGAAGAATTATCTGCTTCCAAATATACATACACACAATACATATATGTATATGTGTGTGATATGTGTATGTTATATATGTATGTATATATATATATTATGCATGTGTGTATGATATATATGTGTGTGTATTATGTAGTTACACATTTATTTCAAAAGCAAATGTGAATCAAGATGGGGGAAGACAATTACTTTTCTTCTTTTTAAGCTTCTGTTCTTGCTTAACTTCATTTGTATGTCAATCAGAGAAACTCTTGGAAGAAAAGTGGGTTTTGTAGTTCCAGGTCTCTATGTGTGTGTGTGTGTGGGGGGGGGAATATGATGAAGTTGTGGGATAAATCACTAAAAACAGTGGAATTGGGATTCCACAGTGGTTAAATGGGAGTTACAAGAAAATTTCTGACCCTAAGTCAGGCAGTTATCTGGGACCATGAATTTTCAAATCAGCACAAGACAGACGATCAAAAGAATAGATGACCTGTCCTAGGCTGATTTGGTCAGTTTTCTTTGTCTCTCATTTAATAAATGTTGGGGTTCACAACTATAGTGTATACTAGAAGAGTGCCTTTGTTAAGGAAAGCCAGAATGCTTTAGTCAATGACAGCAAGGAGTCAGTAGATGAAGAGATAATGCTTGGAGGCACTAAAGATTTAAGAAGTACTTCAAAGTTTGCAAAATATTTTCTCCAAATTTCAAGGCAAGTAGCTATGAGCATTTTTATTACCTCCTTTTGGACAGATGAGAAAACTGAGAGCCAAAGAATTTAGATGACTTGCCCAACATCATACAGATACTTAATTAGCAAGTTTCAAACTTCAAATCTAACCCTTTTCCTATTATATCATATGATTTCTAGGGAGGGGATGGAGGAAAAAAAAAGAAAAAAGAAAACTCAAAAAGCAAACAAAAGACCTAAAGATTCAAAGTTCAATGATATGCTATGATCTGAAGAAAGAGAAACTATTGTTGTTTGGTGATTGTTTTCAAAGTCATGTTTGATGGGTGCTAGAGCTAAGAAGTAAATGAGCCTGCTGAACAAAACAAGCAGAACCAGGAACACATTGTACACAGTAACAGAAAGAATGGGCAATGATCAACTATGAAAGACTTTGTTCTCAGTGGTTCAGTGATCCAAAGAAACCCCAACAGAACATGCCTTCTGCATCCAGAAAAAGGACTATGAAGAGGGAATGTAAATCAACACATGCTCCATCTGCATCCAGAAAAAGAACTATGGAGATTGAACACTGGAGATATATGGAGATCTACACTTGCTATGTTCACTTTTTTCTGTTGTTGTTTTTTTTTTTTTTTGTCTCTCCCATGATTTTTCTCTTTTGCTCTGATTTTTCTCTCTCAGCATGATTCATAAAGCAGTATGTATTAAAAATAAATTAAGAGAGAAAAATATAATTAAAATAATTAAGAAAGACCAAAAGCAGAAAGGAAAAAAGGATGGGGGTGGGAATTATATGAACAGAATAGCTTAAAGTGACTCCAATTTATTAAGAAAATATTAAATTATATTCTCTTGGAAAGTAGATTCAGGAAATCATCCTTTTTTCTTTCTTGCACTAATCAAGTCTATAAGTTTCAGCCTTGAATCTTTTCCACAGCAATAATCTATTTGAAACTTTGGAACTGATTTAATCTACATGTTTATCCTTATCTGGTACTTTCCCTGCCCCAAAGTTTTTTCTTCCTCTCTGTTATTATGGACCACTGCTTGGTTAGGTAAAAATCTTCCCTTGCTTCCAGACTCTTCCCTGATCCAATTCTTCCTTTATCTTACTCAACTCTGAATCTGCTGCTCTGCCAGATTTCAATACCAGAAAACAAGATGCTCCCCTCAGGAAAGCTCATCATGTCTAATCTCACTACCATGCTGTTAACTCAAGCCTTGACTGAGGAAAATGGCTCCCTCAGCTTCCTCTCTTCTTCAGAGAGCTTGAAGATGGAATACCAAGCTCCTCCCAATGCCTTCCTGTATAGAGGGTGGGAACTGGGATCTCAGATCATTTTATTTTGCACTTACTGTTCTGCCTAGTTTCAACTCCAAAAAACAAAATGTCAAAACTGGTATGCACTGATCTGTGTCCCATCACCCTCTTCCAGCCTCCTTTTGTGTGTTGCCTACCCTCATTAGAGTATAAGCCACTTGAGAAAAGGGATCTCTTTTTATTAACTGTATCCCCAGCATGTAACACAGTTCCTGGCATATGTTGTTATCCACTTATTTCAATCATCTCTGACTCTCTGTGTGTGATTTTCTTGGCAAAGATACTGGAGTAGTCTGCCATTTCCTCTCCAGTTCATTTTACAGATGAAGAAACCGAGGCAAATGGAGGAAGCAAATGACTTGCTCAGGGTCACACAGCTAGAAAGTGAGGCCAGATTTGAATTCTAGTCTTTCTGACTCCAACTCAGATTCTCTGTTCACTGAGTCACTTAACTATCTCTTATTCCCTCTAATCCTTTCCAATCAGATAGGACTGTGAGCTGCAGCTCTTCCCCTTACACATTTCCACTTATAGAAATCTATCTCCTATTTCAAAAACCAGCTAAAGTATCACTTCTTTCTCAAAACCTTCCCTGACTTCCCAAATTTAACATCATGTCTGCCTCTTTAAATTTCTTGTCTGGACTTCTCCTTTGTTCTTATCACGTTCTACCTTTTGTCATACTTTCTTTTTTTGTACTTATCTTCTCTCATTTTAAAATTCCCCAGGGCAAGAGGATCATGTTGTTTTCCATTTCTGTACTCCTAGCATCTAGCAAGTACTTAAGAAATGTTTTCTAAATGGAATTTTTCTCTGTTCATTATAGCAGGGAAGGTAGGACATTTTTAATAGGTTCAATATTTTGGTTATTATGAAAACAAATGAAAGATGAAGCTTTAATGGGATATCTTAGCCTTTTCATTATTTGTCTCTTCCCAGTTCAAAATGTTTGTATTGTTTAATGGTTCTCTTTGGAAGGAAGACATTTATTTTAATATGATTTCTATTAAAAAAAAAAAAAAACATTTGAGTGCTCAAAGGGTTAACCTTTCATTATTTAAGAAACCTCTCTCCTGTGCCATGCCAAGTAATTGCGTAAGGTCCTTTTTGATGATTTCCATTTCTATCATCTACCTTTCTAGTTCCTTCCATTAGCTGAATAACCAAGAACTGACAACTTTTTTTTCTCATCAGCAGTGGCTCTCATCTATGGTTCCTGAGCAAGAGCAGTTCTTTTGTCTGAATCTGTCTCACTGCAGTAGAAATTCAACCAGGCTCTGTAGGGCAGCAAACTTGGTGTGTTAATCTGGCAGGATATTCAACAGCTGCCAATTTAATTACATAAATTTGTTTACTATGCTTAACTGAGCACACCCTGGGCACATGCTTGTTTTCCATATTATATAACCTCCAAACTTGAGTGACCTCAACATTTTAATTTAAATTCAAATACCAGAGTAGCAATGTAAAGTCTGTCAGACAACTTCAAAGCTTGATAGAAAATGTCAATTTTTTTCTATTTTTATTTTTAACATAATGCATAAAGAAAGTAACTAGATTATATTTTAGAGACAAAAATGTCCTTGGAGGTCATATCATCCAACTCCCTCATTTTGTAGATGAAGATAGCAATTTTGACCAACTTTGCATAAGCACCAAAGAATAATAATAATTAACAAAGTAAAGTGCTTTACAAATCTTCTCTTTTTTGATCCTCACAAAAGTCCTGCCAAATAGATGCTTTATTATCCCCATTTTATAGATGAATAAACTGAGGCAGACAGAAGTTAAGTGACTTGTTCAGGACAGCAAGGAATTGCTGGGGGTAGCATCTGAACTCAAGTCTTCCTGACTCCATGTTCAGAAATCTCTCCACCTATCTGCCTTTGTAGAGCTGTGAATTGAACCCAGATTTCCTTACTCCAGATGCAGGTCTCTTTTCACTACTATCCATCATCAGGTTAATATTTCAAAATACAGGAAGTACACATTGAAGAACTTTCCATTTCATGAATGTCTTCAAAAGTAGACCAGATAAATTAGATATTTCACAATTAAATGCTGTGGAGGAAATATTGCTTTGTATTGTTCAATTGTGTTTTTTTGTAGCAAAGATATTAGAATGGTTTGCTATTTCCTTCTTCAGCTCATTTTACAGATGAGGAAACTGAGGCAAATGACTTCCCCATAGTTATATAGTTAGTAAATGTCTAAAGGCTAGAGATGTACTCAGGAAGATGAATCTTCCTGATTCCAGGCATTTTATCCACTTCAATACTTGGCTCCTTTCTGTTGATATACAGTTAATGGTGACTATCATCTAGCACCTTTACTTCTTATCAGAAGCTAAGCTAGAAAGGAATTTTTTTTCAAGGTACTGGGAAGGTATGGCCACATACCCTGTAGGATGTAGAGAGAAAATTAGGCAGATTTTCAGGTTTTTATGTAGCAGGAAATTGAAAAAAATGAGGGGAGGGAGCACAGGATAAAATTAGTAAGTAAATAAACATTTATTAAGTGCTAACTATATGCCAAGCACTATGCTGAGAGTATGGATACTGTTGTTAATTTTTCCTCCATTTTCTTAAGGGATAAAAAAGTCAAAGTTAGGGGGAGCTATATGGCCTGAGTTCAAATGTGGCTAGCTGTGTGATCTTGGGAAAGTCACTTCACACTGTCTACCTCAGTTTCCTCATCTGTAAACTGCAATGGAGAAAGAAATAGCAAACCATTCTAGTATTTTGCCAAAAAAAAAACCCAAATGGAGTCATGGAGAGTCAAACAATTCAGCAACAAAGAAAAAAGCCAAAAGAGTTAATCATATCACTAGGTAAACACCCTCTGAGATAGATTGACTCTAGAGAAAATGAGTGAACAAAGAGAGGACCTTATTTGCTAGCCTCCCTGCTCTGAGGGGACTCTCTTCCTTCTATACCTGCAGATATAATAGCCTGACAACCTATTTTTTTAAAAATTTATATCTATTTTCCCTATACTCTGTTTTTTAAAAAGTCAAAATAATGAGTATTTGTTTTCAGGGCCTCAATAGGCCAACCCTTGCTCCTGCTTTCTCTTCATCAATCCCAGAAGTGACTGCAGAGAACAAGAATGAAGACATTCCTCTGGCAACATATGCAATATTTCATTTTGTAATTCTGTGAAGTGCCTCCAGACTTACAGAAGTCATTGAGGAGAGAGAATAAACACTAGCAACAACAGATTGTCACCTGAGGTACCAACTTAATGACTCTGTCAGGATTTCAAGCAGAGAGTGAGTTGTTTCCTTTATAATTCCACTTGTCAACTCACTAACTAAATCAGCAGCTGCCTGGTGGCTTCAAATTTTAAGGAACTATGCGTTCTGCATATCCTTTATTTTGACCCTTTTGTAAAACATTCCATCCAATTTTCAACCAATTCAATTCTCCAGAGTAATTAATTAGTTCCTTTCAGAACTACCTGATTAAAACTGACCTGAAACATAAAGGTTTGAATCTAATACTTTATTCGGTGCATCCCAGATTCTAAGACTCACTGGGCTTTCTCAATTTATTCAGGTATCAGTCTATCAAGTTTATATTGTTAGTTTCCTCGTGGAGTTTCCTTATCCAGTTAAAGAATTTTTATTTAACCTTACCATTTGAAAATAACTTTTCTAGCCAAGACCAGCCCTATCAAGGTCTTTACAATGGCATTTCTGTGCCCTGGGAAGACCATTATTCTTAAATCCCACCTTTGGTAGGTACCACTTTCTTGCAACCTTAGGGTAAGCTCTATTTCAAAGTATTTTCAACAGGGCAATTGAGGATTTAAGAGAAATCCTTGCCCAGAAAGGACTGGGACCCCCTCTCTCACATTCAAGCCCCAAGAAAATAATCCCAACCACTTGACATAATGTGAGTCAAAACCAGTACTCATAAGCCCTCACCAAATAGATTTCTTTTTATCAGTGAAGTAGAGGACACATCTGTGCAAAATATATTTAAACAGCACAGCAAAATAACTTGACAAGAAAAATTCCCTTTATAACTATAGGCAAGCGTGTGCTGAGCCAGCTCGTACTGACTCAAGTAAGCATTTATATCTCAGAAATAGGCAAAGGCTACAAATCAGTGTGTGATTTATTATTTCTTTGATTGTCTACGCTTAAGAAAGTGATGGAGAAAATGTTAATTGTGCATTTGAAACTTTAAGAGTTGTGTCATGTTTTGGAAGATGATTTTTGTTTTTGTTTTATTTTTTTAAAAAAATCTACTAGGACATTCTGAATGTAGGGCATATTCTTCCATAAATTATCCTAACACCTGTGGAAGTGATAACAAGCAGGGAAAATATGTGGCCAGGAATATGAACACCTGGATCACATGTGTCCATGGAACATGGACATGGATCAGAGCAGCACTTGTTTCTAAGGATGTATCTAATCTGGAATTTTCTTCTGCCTCTAAAACCGATGCTTACTTATCTGCAGAAGTGTTCAGTCCCTTGTGATGTCACGGAGCTGTAAAGTTCTTTCTGTACTGTGTGGAGATCTTCTGTGGATATGTCTTCTCTGCCATGTTCTTTTCTGTTGATACCTTCTGGTTTCCACCACTCACTATCCTCTTCCCAAAAAAGGAAGCAGTGTCTTAAAAACTGTGTTAGTTCACCATCCCCAGGAGATATTTAGTTTTTGTGCAAGTTCATACCCAGAGAACTTCACCCAGGGAGCCAGAAAACTTCATAAGCATTTAAGTCTATCTTTTGAACTGAATTTCTCCACTGTCACTTGCTCATTAAGCCCTATTCCCCTCATCCAACTCCCATAATCCTACACATATTGCTAACATCCTTTACCTGAAGGCTAACTCCCTTCACACTTAGCTCATAGCTATGACCATGGAAGCCTCTGTTTCAAGCCAAACAGACAGTGACAGGGAGATGAGGAATGTCAGAGAAGAAAGCAACTTTAAGGTGTGGCTTGGGAGAATCATCAGACTCCCCTTCTCAGCAAGAGTGAAGGGAAATTTCCAATTATAACAATTGTTTGTGAAATGAATGGCATAATTAGTATATTTCTCTGCTCTTGCAGTATCTGGAGATATAAATTTATTAAGTGAATTAACATGCTGGTTTCCACATTTGCCAAGCTCAGGAAAGTGAAAAGGTAAAACAATTATGGTGGGTGAGGTTTATTGAGGGATGAGAGCTAGTGATTTGGTGGGATATCGAATTTTATTATGTAATGGCTTAATTTTTTACCATGATTTCCTCCTATATAATTAAACTATTTATTTGTCCATGTGGCTTTAAGGTAATAAATAGGATTGCTATTCCTCCTACATGACACTGTCTCCTATCTTCTTTGAGATAGAGGCTTACTAACCAGCCTCCATGCCTGGATGTACTTCATCTCACCTTTATCCCTTAAAATCTCATATCCTTCCAAACTCTGCTGAAGTGGCACTTTCTAAATTTTGACCTTCCTGATTTCCCCCAGTTATCAATGCCTCCTCTATCCCACTGAATTTATCTAGTATTTATTTCGTAAATGCTTATTTATGTAATTCTGCCTTGATAGAATGTAAATTCTGAGGGTAGGGACTGTTTCACTTCTGTCTTTATATCCCCAAAACCTAGTACAGTAATTGGTATTCTGCAGGTGATTAATAAATGCTGGTTGATTCATTGATTGCACCTCGAAAGAATGAAAGTGACTGGCAGGTAGGGACAGATATATGAACAACTTATGATTATAAAAGTAAGGTATACAGTGATAGACAACTACCAGCTCTTGGTTCTAAGTGATGAAATAACCAAACTCTTACACAAGTGGGGAAAAATGATTCAACAGTTTTAAAGTTTCTTACTTGCATTAAACCTAGACCACATCTAAAACACAGCCAAAAAGCAAGTCAAAAGGCTACATAATTTAGCACTGCTAACCAGAAGTTTTTCCTCCAAGTAAAAGTATTATTACTATTTGGCCTTGCTGAGTCCTAAATCACATATCTTAATTTTGTAGTCTCTCTAAAGGAGTGTGATATTATAATACCCTACTCAGAATTTGTTTAACATTAGAAAATTGACTTTTCAATAATTCTGCTAGTCTTCATAAACTCTTCTGTACAAACTGCCTAAAAGAGTCTAGGTTAATAGAGCACCTTTTCACAAAACAGCAAATCTGACCATTACATTATAGATCAGATTAATAACTCTCACCTTAGTCTTCATACATAGTTAGGTTGTACTAAATTAATGGAACTTAAGAATTATATTGCATCAATGGTGTAATTATAGCAGTTCAGCCGAAAATCAATGACCAATTTGGACTTGAAAAATGCATAATGTCAATTGTATATCAAATAGGCACTAATTCAGGTAAAAGTGTGCCAGATTGCTAGCTGGCATGACTGCTTCTGCCAATAATTTGTTCAGAGAGCTGTTATTGTTTTTGTACTTTCTATTACAAGGTTACAACTCTTAGGAAGCATTCATGTTGGATATAGGATTGTCTAAAGAATATATTCTGCAAAGAAAATGAATTGACACAATATTTAAAAATGTCTCCAGAGACTATTAAAATGCACAGACTACTTATTTTTTAAATAAGTCATTAATTTGTTTTTTTCTAAAGCTGAGGTACATGGCATATCCACTTTTTCTTATAAAATATACTGTATAGGTAACATAAGCAACTATTTAAGATATAACTAATTATTTAATAATAATTAAATACATACAACATTGCTATCAGAGTTTAGGAAAAACTACTACTTGAAGAAACTTAGCTGTCCTTAGGGTCTACTTTAGGAAGATTGCATTATAGACAAGATAATCACATAAGCAGGTTCCACTAACTTTGTTCAATAATGAAACTCTTTTGGATAAAGTCCCAGACACTCCTATCTTGAAATGGATCTGTCTCTACAGTGAGATTCTATGGTCAAGTGGTCCTAGCAGAAAAGTCTCTTAGGAGATCTTTCATCTCAGGAAAGGAGGTTCAAAGGTTCCCTTTATTCATACCCAGTATTATAGAAATCTCTGATTCTTCTCTCTTGTCTCATCTTCAGTTTCTTCATTTGTGAAATCCAAATAGTACTTGAATTATCCCCATCCATTTTAATGGAATGAAATTAAATGGAAAAAGTTTACTAAATGTTTATCAAAAGTTTTAACAAGCACTATTCTAAGTACTTAGGAATAGTAAAAGAGTAAAAGTAGCAAATAAGAGTAGTAGTAAATAGTGAAAATAGGCATTTTCTACTCTCAAAGAGCTCATCCTCTAATAGGGGAAGAATCCATAAAGAAGGATGTATCTCAATGGCAGATAGACAGGTGATACTGTAGATGGCAATTCCTAGCAGCCAGGAGGCTCAGGAGCAGAGCAAAGATAAAAACAACAAAAGTAGATCATCACAAGGTGATATCTACTCCTACCTCTATAAGAAAGCACTTTGTCAAAACACAGAAGAAAGTACAAGGGGACAGGGACCTTCCATTTTCCCAAAAGTTGTTTTTCCCTCTGCTCATCAGAGTTATAAGCAACCTTTCTTCCATAGCCAGTTTCCTTGGGTCTATGACCATCAGGCAGAGAGATTTTGGAGGTCTAGGCAGGCAGAGCTCAAGTCAGAGTCGCTGTTAGGATAGGTTTCCCATCCTAAGAAAATAAACGTTGTGGTTTTAAAAAAGCTTCATAAATGTTAAAATGTCATACCAGTGTTTCAATCCTTCAAGAACCTTTAATAAGCCAACTCAGTTCTTGGATTAACCATCAGCTTCATGCTGCTACAAATGTGACAAATGTTATAATTTTCCAGCGAGTGGGGAAAATAAAGGACCACAAGCTTTCAACACAGCCCCCAAGTTCCCACAGATGTTTCCACCTCTATAGACGTCTGCCATTGCCACAAAGTCCCCCTGTAGCCCAATTCTCCTGGTACTAGAAGAATGTAAACATGGAACAGTAATTGCTTTGCCTGATGTAAGTCATGATTTCTGGGCTTAACAGATGCAGATTTCAATGTTATGATGTAACTTACATACCTTTTGGGCAATTTCTGATCTTTGCATATTTTTTCCCCAGTACTCAGGGCTATGGAGAATAACCTTCTGAAAAAGTGCTTGGGAGGGGGAAAGGGAAGACTGAGAGAAAAAGCCAAGTTTCAACTTGGGGACAATCTCTTCTCTAGTTGGGTACCAGTAATAAAGTCTGAAAACCTTGTAAAGGAGATATAATTATCGATGTGTTCTCCTAAAACACAATGTTTTTGTTCACATCATTATCGAAGGATAAAAGGTATATTCCTGAGACTAGGTATATAGTAAGTATTCAATAAGGAAGGAAACCACTAATACTTATTTTTCCATCTTTCTTTTTCTCCTCCCCTTCTTTCTCACCTTCCCCAGCTCTCTTCTGGGGTGAACAGAGGATTTTGAAAAGAAGGCAGATTTAATGCACTTAAAAGCATATTAAGATAACAAGCTCTACTCCTTTCATTATGAGAAAGCCCGATTCTTCCAGCAAACTTCTAAGGTAATAAGAGTATAGCACAAGTCTTCCTTTTGCATTAGAGATGTCAATGAATCCAGGATCTTCATTAATATGTACTCTTGGTAAATTCAATAACAATCACATAATTAGAATGCAATCAGCACAATTTAGTGACATAAAGCAATCTCCAAAAGACTTGAATTATTCTTTTTAAACAGTCTACTTTCAACTGGACATCACTACCATTCTCACAGGGGCACCAAACAAGCATTTTGTCAGTTTTAAAGTACTATATAAATGGGAATCATTAGAATTATATGAACCAACATGGAATGCAAGAGAAAACTGGAGAGGATAAAAAAGTTTCTTATCTGTCTCCAGATCAATACAATTAAGTTCTTTTTTTTTGAACCACCTTCAGAGTCTTTAACATAGTCCCTCCTTATAGAAGATAGAGGGGCAGATAATCCCTTGTAATAACCTCTCTTTTGAGTGTTTTAGTGACTAAATCCAAAGGAATAGAATCAAAACCAGACCCAACAAATGACAAATTTCTGCCCATAGTGAATAAAATAAAGTAGGTATAAATCTGGAATTCTAAATTAGACAATTATCATTTTTATCTGCTGTATGACTTTATCAGAATCTCAGGTTTCTTATCTGCAAAATAGAAATAACCATAGTGCATGATCCACTTCTCTGAGTTGCTGTAAGGAAACACTTTGTAAACCCTATCATGTTATGAATACTCATGTGGTATTATGGACAGAGGTACATCTTTGTGGTTAGGAAGACCTGGCTCTACATTCTGCCTCTGGCACATACCAGTCATGGACATAGTCAAATCTCTCAATGTCCCAGCTACACTCTAAGAACCTTCTATCTCCAGTCTAGTTACTGACCTGAATCCTTGGAGGGACTTTTCATGCTGATAAAATCATAAGATTAGACAATTGCAACAACAGACCACAAAAAAGTAATTATTATTCCTAAACCTGGTACCCAGGTCAAGCACCATACTGACTAAAGAAGACAATTCTTTAATAGGAGGATAAAGGATAACATAAAATGGCAATATGTAATGAAGAGTCATGACATTTTAGCAAATATTATGTTGCAGAAGCTCTCTTTACCTGTTAATAGAGTTAGCATAGTCATTCAAGCCTTGAGCAAGACAGCTTAAATGCCAAGATGGAGTAATGAACAAGGCAAGGAGTACATCGTATTGGGCTTGTGGGGAAAAAGATAACCAAGATTTGGCAGACCTTACCTTAAAACTTGCCAAAGAATTAAACATAATTGAGCAGCACTTTGTGACAAGAGCATTTAATAAACTTGTTTGAGAATATATTTTTGTAATGAATTCAGACTGTTGTGGCAGAATAGAGAGAGCTAAATTAGAAGCCAATACACTATGTGCTGTCCTGGCTCTGGCAGCTATGTGCTCTTGGGCATATGGCTCAGTCTTCTCACCTGTCAAAAGAGAGGCATTCCTGAAATCCCTGGTCCCCTTTCCCTACAGAATCTTTAAAATCACTCACAGCTCTAGCAAGCGCCTAGGTTCTATGAATTCTGATTCAATGGTAGCAATCCTTATTTACAGGTTAAGTAAATTTACTGGCACTATTACAGCTATTTTAATTAAGCCAAAGACGTCTTCTTCTATACTCTATTAACTTCATTTATTTCAACTGAGTAGCTCCAATTTACCCAATAAAATTTCATATATATATATATATATATAATATATTTGTGTGTATATGATCATATAATAATATAGTTTTGTGATACTAATATTACAAAAATGAATACCACAAGTGTTAATATGTAATGTGTTTAGGAATGTACTAGTAATTTTTTAAAACTGACTCTAGAGGAAGCTACATGGTACATTAGATAGAGTACTCATCCTGGAGTCAAGAAGACCTGACTTCAAATCCAGCCTGAGACATTTAACACTTACTAGCTGTGTGACTCTGGGCAAGTCACTTAACCCCAATTGCCTCACCAAAAAATAAAAGAAAGAAAGAAAAAAGAAATCATAAAACTGACTCTGGGGAAAATATTCTACATCTATACCTATATCTATATTTATGTCACTATATGCCCATATATCGATACATACACACATATAGATGATCTGCTACACTACATATATATAGTTATTGATTGTTTTTTATCTATGTATATATCAATATATGGGTATATAGTGATTGATTGGTTTTTCTCTACTAGCAGATCACAAGCTTTAGGAATACCTTTAACCTCAGCTCACAAGAGATCACCATATTGCCCTCAGAAGACACATGTTCCTTCAGAGCAGGCCCTGGTTTGCTGATATATCTAATTCCTCTGATTGGCTACAGATTGTTACTTCAGGCCCATTCAACCCTGTTCTCAAAGAGAACCAAAATGACATCACTTATGTTAGAGCTAAGTTACAGTGTGTCCAACTATGGTTGATCAGACCAATATGAGCTCAGAATACTCTTCCACAGGTTGTACCAAATGGTCCGTCTGAATATTTGGGGTAGCTTCTCTAGCTTTGTGCATCTTGTGTTTCTTCTGAGGTAATTCAATTCTGCTTTGTATATAGAGCACAGCACCTTCTCTGATGAGCATCTCCCATGTCATACAATCAATTCTGAAGTTCTTAAGAGAGACTTTGAGAGTCTAACTCTACTATAGAGAACATAGCTCTACTGTGTTGGTCACATTGTTCGAATGTCAAATAGACACTTGCTAAAAAGATTATTTTATGAAGAACTCACATATGGCAAGTGCTCACAAGGTGGTCAGAAAAAGTGATATAGCAATAGATATAGACTTTCATATGTGTGTGTATATATATATGTATATATATATATATATATATATACATACATTTACACATGGGTATGTAGATATAGATATACACAAAGGCATATATGAAACACATTTTAAAGTTTAATCTGCCTTATTAAAATTTTCCCACCAGCAGTTAGTTGGCCCTGGAGTCAGAAAGATCTGAGTTCAAATGTGACCTTAGCTATTTCACTCCCTCATCTGTAAAATGAGTTGGAAAAGAAAATGACAAACCACTGCAGTATCTTTAATAAGAAGACCTCAAATGAGGTCATGAAGAGTTGGACAATACCAAAACGACTCAACAAAAAACATTTCCGTATTATTTTCCTTGTCACATTTGCTGATTTCCAAGGTATAAATACAGTGAAAATTTAACAATTGTGTCTCTGGAGCCTGAATGAGTCAACTCCAGTATACCACTGAATATATGTATCTGGAATCCAGAATAATACACCTAGATATTTCCTAATTTTTTTTAAAAAAGAACTTGAATTATACTTTACAGAAAAATATGCAAAGGCTGTGTCAAATAGGTGCTAAGCAATATCCATAATGTTTAAATCATTAAAGATACAATGTAAACATTCTAACCAAATGACTTGCATAGGTAAGGTATTGTAGTTTTAAAAAAAATCAAGGACGGAGTCCAAAAAGTTCCATCCCACTTCTCTGCAAACCTTAAAGAATGATTGTGTCAGCTCTTACAATTAATTGAAAACATCAAAGTCAACATCCAAATATTGACGATGAAGACTATAAAGTGGGTTTTTGAAAAGGGAAACTATTTTTTAAGATGTTTTGAAACTGAATATTAGCCCAGCTATCTGAGCCTAAAAGAGAAGCTTTGTTTCAAAAGTGTGATTAGGTAGTGAGGTGAATCTTCAGGTGTTGAGAGTTTCACCACAATAAGGTGATCAATGTTAACTTCAAGAGACTCTGTAGTCTTTATATCCACTGCCTCCTTTCAAATTGCCTAAAATAAGTCCAGAACTCCCCCATCTTTAAAAAGCCTCTGCTTATTATTCCTACAAGCCTCTCCAGCTATTTTCCTTTCCTCCTTTTCACAGCCAAACTCCTAGGAAAAACAAAACAAAAAGCAAACAAGCAAAAAAAAAAAAAAAAAGCCTAGCTTCCATATATTTTGCTTGTACATTTGGGGCAGCTAGGTGATGGGATGGATAGAGTACAGGGTTTGAAATCAGAAAGATTCATCTTCCTGAGTTCAGATTTGGTCCGGACACTTACAAAATGTGTGACCCTGGCTGTCACTTCACCTTATTTGCCTCAGTTTCCTCATCACTAAAATTAAATTGGAGAATGAAATGGAAAACCACTCCAGTATCTTTGCCAAGAAAACCCCAAATGGGGTCACAAAGAGTTGGACACAATAGGGAAAAAACATGACTGAACAACAACAACAACAAAGGAACGCAAAAAAGTATGCTAATTTCTCTTCTTCTGCCTGTCTAGAGTATTACCCTTGTGTTGAGAGGTAGGAAGCCAACCTTTCTAGAATAATTATCCATTACTCCCTCTCACGTCCTCTATGTTCTAGGCAAACTACCTTACTTTCTGTTTCCCAAACCTAGCATTCCAGTCTCCCTTCTATGACTGTCCCTCATGCCTGGAATATTCTTACTCATCACCTCTGCTTATTGGAACTCCTGCTTTTTTCAAAGCTTAATTCAAGTTATCAAGTCCTGATTTTCTAATTTGTAGAGTCCCACAATTTACCTAGCTTCGCCACCCTCCCTCAATATGGAGGAGAAACAGAAGTAAGGACAGTCTGATTGATAGATTTCCTGCCCAGACTGATGAAATCACGGGAGAAAAAAGGTGAAAAAATGATTGCAAATAATGTGAAAAGAAGGGTTATCAATATGTTACCCTTTTACAAAGTGTGAAGAGCAGTTTATTATTGCTTAATCAAAAATTGGCTAAACCAGAGAGGAGCATTTAAAAGACTTATTTATCAAAGTTACGGAGAATTCAGACAAGAAGCAACTTCAAGAAGTGTGATCCCCATAATTTAGAGAAAAATCAGATTTTGAGAAAGATACTCTCTCATTACTCTCGTATCTCTACCAAAAGGAAAGCATTTCTTCCATCCATCCCTTCTACTTTACTCTCCCCTATCAGCCATGATGCTCTGTTATCAGAGCTATTCATTTAGGAGGAAAAATCATAACCATTGGGTAGTATGTTCAGCAAGGCAAGGAGAGAATCAATAGAGTGTAGCCTCTGGCAACAGAGAGAATACACAGCTACGGATGGAAAAGAATTAACCTTGGGAGTTGGGAGTGGAATTCCTGGGAGCCTGACTGATAGGGAAGCATTTTGAAGTTACCAGAGAAAAGAAGAGACATTGTGGTCCTACATGCCAAAAGCATGAATTGCCTTAGCTACATGTATTCCAAATGTACTTACTTCACTATTAGCATATTGTTATGTGCTCCCTTCCCCCACTGATTCGGGGTGTATTTATGGGAGAGTGTGCCCTAGTTTATAGGAAAAATGTTTTATAGATGCTGTTACTATGCCTTCTTAGAATATGATTTTACAGGATTTCTCTGATAAAGGCTTCATTTCTCAAATATATAAGAAACGGAGTCAAATTTATGGAAATAACAGCATTTCCCAATTGATAAATGGTGAAAGGAAATGAAGTTAGTGTTTAGAAGAAAAAAATCAAAGCTATCAATAGTCACATGAAAAATGCTCTAAATCACTACTATTAGATAAATGCATATTAAAACAGTTCTGAGACTCTCACAACCATCAGATTGACTAACATGACAGAAAAGAAAAAGGATCTTTATAAAAACCCTTGGTCTTCTTAGAGCCAGAGCATGTCAAGGTAATTTGTAGAGGACCCCAGATATTGGGGAACTCTGAGAAAAGTATACTTGAAGCAAAGATAGCTACAGCACGGTGTTAACTCAATGTGATTGATGAGATGATGGTTCTCTATATATACTTAGTACTTAGTATGGAGATGTAATGGTTCTACTGTTGGCACATGCTCAGTATGCTGTAATGATGTAATTGTAATAGGGTATTTAAGGGCTGAGAGAACTGGGGACACAGTGAGTCAGTCAGAGTAAACAGACTGTGAAGGAGACAATAAAGACTTTAGATTCTATTCCTGACCATCCTTGTGGTGACATATCTTGCTGAGACCAAGGCCTGACCAGAGGTCCTCCAGAAAGCTGGCCCGGACATTACAGTAGTTAACCATGGATCAATTAGCTACCTACAACAGGGGCATTAGAGTATATAAAAACCTTGATAGGCATACAATGAGCCAAGATGGGGAAGTTGGAAACTTTGCAAGCAGATGGATAAACCAGCTCTGAATTTCTAAATTCAATTCAGTAAATTTTTATTAATCAACTATGTACTGAACAGTAATGCTAGATGCTGGCAGAGATAGATAAATGCAAATGAAATTTGTAAGAGGAGTATATAAGTAAGGGGAGACAGCTTTTATACAACTAATGTAAAATTTTAAAAAGTCAATATGATTTGGTAGAAAGAACAATGGAAATGAAATGAGGAGCTAGAAATCAGAGAATACTAGAGTTTCCAAAGAATTAAAATTATAGCTCATTCAGAGGGCTATACCAGCACACGTATCACCAGACTGGGTACAAGAAGTTTCCTAGAAGGTATTATTAAAATGTATGACCAGAAAAGAAGATGGATTAGCAGCTTATATCCTAAAGAGAACTTAAAGAAAGGAAAGGGGCCTGTATGTGCAAAAATGTTTGTGGCAGCCCTCTTTGTAGTGGCCAGAAACTGGAAACTGAATAGATGCCCATCAATTGAAGAATGGCTGAATAAATTATGGCATATGAATGATATGGAATGTTATTGTTCTGCAAATGACCAGCAGGATGATTTCAGAAAGATCTGGAGAGACTTACATGAACTGATGCTGAGTGAAATGAGCAGACCAGGAGATCATTATATACTATATGATGATCAATTCTGATGGGCATGGCTCTCTTCAACAATGAGATGTACCAAATCAGTTCCATTTGTTCAATAATGAATAGAACTAGCTCCACCCAGGGAAAGAACTCTGGAAAATGAGTGCAAATCACTACATAGCATTTCTAATCCCTCTGTTTTTGTCTGCTTGTATTTTTGATTTCCTTCACAGGTTAATTGTACATTATTTCAAAGTCCAATTCTTCTTGTGCAGAAAAATAACTGTATGGATATGTATACAAATATTGTATTTAACATATACTTTAACATGTATTGGTTTACCTGCCATCTGGGAAAGGGGGAAATTGGAACAAAAGATTTTGCAATTGTCAGTGCTGAAAAATTACCCATGCATATATCTTGTAAATAAAAATCTATAAAAAAAAAAGTAAAAAATAAATAAATAATAGTTCCCCCCCCAAAAAAAAAGATGGATTAGTCATACATCCAGAAAGAGATATGGATTGTTCATGTGATACACTGCTACTCAACCTAATGTTGAAAGACTTGGAGGGAGCCCCTCAGCATTCTGTGTGGATCCCTATAAAGGGCATATGGAAGGATCCTACCTAGAGATGCATGGGCTATAGAAGTGGAATGGATGAATGGAATTTAACACTTTTGGAAGCATGACTCAAATCTCTGAGATACACTGGCACATGGAAATATAATAAATCTTGCCTAACTCATGAGGGTACTATAAAGAAAAAGCTTTTGTAAAGTGCTATAGAAAATGAGTTCTTGATGTCATCGTTATTTTAATGAGCTATAGAAACAAATGCTGTGAGAAATGTATGAGAAAGGAAAGGCTGAATTTCTGAATGGGAAGATCAAAGAAGGCTCAAGATGGGGATAGCACCTGAGCTGAGTTTTGAATGATAGCTAGGATTTCCATGGATTTCGGAAATGACTGGTAGGGAAGGAAAGTAGAATGCTGATAGCTAGAAAGCAAGGAAAAGGGAATCAAAGTCTTGGATCATTATTGCTATTCAGAACCATTCTCATTTCCAGAAGGCACAGCCTTAGGGGAAAGGGAAGAGGAAGGTAGGGAAAAGGCAATAAAAATGAACCCCTGGTGTAGTGGTGCTTAATTAGCTCTCCATCTTGAAATTCAAGACACACTTTTTTCATTCAGAAGACAACTTTCATCCCTGGTTACTACTGAGCTGAATAAACATCAATTAATTTTCAAATACTCTATAGAGCAGGCATTATTATCTAGCTTTGTGGTAAAGAAATGGACATTTGGATAAGTGAAGTGAGTGGTTTGCCCAGGGTCATGCAATAAGTCAGCACAAAATTAGTAATCAAAAAACACTTGCCTATCCTTAAGGAGAAGTCAGTAACATAGGTAAGATTGGTCTGCTTCTTGTAAAATGCATTATACAAGGAATTGTAACACAAAATAAAGCACTTAAGACACTTCAAAATCCTGGATGGCTGCAGATATTCATAATTTAAAAACAAAGAAAAAAG
Organism: Sarcophilus harrisii; assembly: GCF_902635505.1. Lineage (NCBI taxonomy): Eukaryota > Metazoa > Chordata > Mammalia > Dasyuromorphia > Dasyuridae > Sarcophilus > Sarcophilus harrisii. The sequence goes on along the minus strand of NC_045426.1, from coordinate 171,768,314 downwards.
ATGTGTCTCCATTTTTTTCTTTCCCTCCCAGTTGGGAAATCTAAGTCTGGTCTAGATTCTGATAGAAATGTAAAGACAAATGAGCATTTCAAATGTGCTGTTCTGACTTGTACTAGGAAAAAAAATGACAAATGTACCCTGGCTTTGCCTCCCCTGGGAGGAGGATTAGCTTCTCCAAACAGTCTCTAAACTGCACTCTCTTTTACAATCTCCAATTTTCTGCTCTTTCCATTTAGCTAGCTATCCCACTGACAAGTAAAATGCAACTGATCCAAAGTAGGGATCGTTAATTATTTCCCTCACAAACATCAGTAACTTCTCTATGTTCTAGTTCCTAGGCCTCCAATTCAGGAGCCACCTTCAGTTTCTTTCCCTTTTTTCCACTCTCCATATTTAGCCAGTCAAAAAAAAATGTTCTCTATCATTTTCTAGATCATCCTGCCTATTGAGCTATGTAGCCCTGATCAGGTCCTAATTATCTCTCACTACTAATAGTGTGACAACATGTTATCCACCCTCCCCCTTTGAATTATCTCCCTGAAGCAAGAGAGGTGAAATCCATTGTAATGACTATCATTATAAAGAAGGATTCTATATAACCAAACTATTTCCCAGTAGATGACTCATAGAAATAGTGCTTTGTTGACTTATTTACTATTATTTCAAATAATAATTCTTTATAAGTGATTTTTTTCCTGATTGAGAACTGGAATGTGAACTGTTTATATTAGAACTATTCTGAGAGAAGCAGTGGAGGAAATAAGAGCAAACTGTATCTAAACTTTTGTGTACTTTTTAACTCACAATGATTAATTGCTTTTCAACCATCCTCTATTTATCTTTATTCTTTTACAATCTTCAATGCTAGAAGTCTCCACAACTACCACAATTTACTGTGACAATCATTCCAAGTCTTCTTTCCAAAAAATCTCCAAGTCCTTGGGGATTAAATAGGAGCACTGGGTTTTCCTCAACACAAAATTCAATACTCATTTATCATTTACAATACTTATCCAAAATATATTTACTAATTGATTAATTCAATGGGTATGTCATTCATTTATATGTAATGAGCATGTTTCATCCCTTTAGTTTTTATTGTATGGATTGTTTTGACAACTGCATATTGGAACAATCATAGATGTATTGACTTAGGAGGCATAAGACCCAGTTTCTAATCCAGACTATACAATTCCTTGAATAACTCATTAACATGAGTTAATATAATGAGTTTTTTCTCTTAGAATCAGTTTTATAGCAAAAAAAAAGTTTTATAGCAAAAAATAGCAATTATCTCCCAAAAAATGGAGATAATTCTTAAAAAGACAATGTGAAGATAAATAGTGATTATACCAAATAACTTTTTAAGAATCACAAGCTGCAATTCAAGTACTAAGCTTCATTATAAAAGTCCTAATTCCAAGGAATCACATTTCTGATTCTGCCCCGCCCCAACAAAAAATCCTATTCTGTCTGCCACATAGGCCGGTGAGAATCAAAAATAATGAGTAAAGTCATTTTGTTAATTGCAAAGTTCTATATTAAAGACAATATACATAGTAGAACAGGACTGGTCTTGAAATCAGAAGCATCTGGGTGCCTCTTCCTCTGTTAAAAACTACTTGTATGATATGTGATAATGTTCCATATCTTCTTAGTGCTCCAAGAAACTCTATATGATAGAGATTTTTAATTTTTCTGTGTCATATATACCTTTGGAAGAGTGAGAAAGCCTGTGAAAAACTTCTCAGAAGGAAGCCTTTAAATACATAAAATAAAATACATAGATTACAAAGGAAATAAATTTTAATGAAATATAGTTCTCAATATGTATATATTTTTGTAATTTTTAAAAATTTTATACTTAAATATAAAATTAGAAAAGAAAAAAAAACACATTGCCACATACATAGTAAACCATTAAGAGAGGTTTCAATATAATACAATAAATTTCCATTTCAAGAAAGCCTATATAATAAATACTATACATTTTCAAAGCTGCCCTCCTTTTTTTTTTTTTTTTTTGCTTTCTTGTTGGTTTTCTTTTGCTCTCTGCTGTGCACTTTTTATTTTATTTTATTTTATTTTTTCCCCTCCCACTCCCACCAATCTGAAGAGGACTTAATTAAGCATGATTATTAATCATGAATTAAGCATGAAGATATACATACATATAAGTGTGTGCATATATATTTATCTTTATATATATATTTATACACATATACATTGATATCTATAAACCTACACATATATGCAAGACTATATTTATTTCTCCTATTATCTGTTTCTCTGAGAGTGAATAATACCTTCTTTCATAAATCTAAGTCTTTTCATGTTTTTCTAGATCAACCAGCTCATCATTTCTTATACCACAGTAACATTCCTTTCTTGATTCAGACAGCATTTTCCTTAATAGGAGGGTAATTTGTGTGTTAAAATAATCAGAATGATGTGGTTATTAATATGTATACATATTTTAGAAATTAGAGGACCTCAAGCTAAGGACTCCTGTTCTAAACTATAGGTTATAGATGAGCTGTCAGTTTCCATGAATGGAGAAAATTTCCACATCTGGAGTTCCCAAGGTACAAATTGGGAGGTGGTGGGTGAGTGAAACAAAAACCCTATCAATGAGAACAATTACGATCCCTACTTTTATTATTTCTAACATTGTTTCTATAAAATTGAAAGTAATAATACAAAAAAGAGAGAAAGAGGACAACAAAAATCTGAATAAAAGTCAATGTGGTGAAAGGGATTTCATTGTCACTTCAATGTCAGCAAGGTCAGTGTCCAGGCTTCTCGCCAGCAGTAGACATTTGTATCATTGCATGTACATTTGTTATCTTTGTAACAAGCAGCCAAAAATGGATTGTGGTTTATTCAATCTATGATACAAAGTAATTTTGTTAAAAAAAAAAAATTCCAGGAGCTGTATTTCTGGCTCCTTGGGCAGGATGAAAATTTACTGTTTTTAATCAATTCTATAAGGTGTGGAGAGTACTAAATATAAAAATCAGGATCAAATGAAGGCCTGAAAGGCAGGGGATTACAAGTAGATAACATCTGTGCTGCTACCTATTTAATTTTATATCTAATTAAAGGTCCAAATCTAAACTTGATAACTTTGTAGTTGGTCATTCAAAGTTAAACTAATAATATGACTAGACCCTGCTGCTTATTTTTTAACTTTTATGAAGACAAAGTTATTCTTTCTTTCCTGATTATTCCATTTCAATCAATCAATTCTGCAGTTTTCTCTCAGGTTTATTAATCCTGCACCTAGAAATGACCAGGTTACAATCTGCTTAGACACCAGGTGCTCCACATTCTCTAAAATAAATACTCCTTATTACCAGGCACCTAGGGAAATTTCAGTTGTGTTAATTTATGTCCCTAGGACAGTCATTTAATCTGTTGGTCAAATTCCTAAACTGTCAATAAATAAATTCAGAATATATGTCTCTAAAAAGAAAAAAGGGAAATGAATTTTGCAAAGAAGAATCTAACTGGGAAGTGGCATGAAACGCTTTGAAACCATATTGACATTCCCTTTGAGTATCATGCCCTATAGCTTTCAATTTTAAGGAATACACTTTGCTAATATGACATTTTTCTTCTTGTTTACAAGTCCAATGTTCTCCCAGAGATGCAGAAATGAGAATTACACAATCTTATGAGAATGAAAACTACAAATAACTCAAAGAGGCAATTAAAGGACACAAGACATGTATGATTTGACCAGAGCGTGTCCAGGAGAAGCAACATAAAGGACATCACTGAGGACATATGTGATCAGGAAAAGATGGGCTGATCACACTCACTGAAAAAAGACAAGAGATGGAGAGTCCAAACTGTAAAATGGTACTTTCTGAAATATTAAAAGGAGCATAGGAAGAGTCTCTGCATGACTGAGTACCAAGATTGAAAATTTGACAAAATGAGAAGGCACAAGTGGGTTGTTGTAGGTATCAACAGAAGGAACATTCACACTAATGAAATCATAGACCTGCCAAAGTGGATCTACAGACACAGGATTTAAAGATCTTTGACCTGGAGCTGGAAGAGATCTCTGAGATGACCTAGCCTTAATAAATGACGTTCCTTACTCAAGTTCGCTCGGGTAATAAGTCAATAACTGTCAAAGGAGAGATTTAAACCTCAGTCCTCTCTTCCCAGAATAACCAGTCTTTCCATTGTAATATCCAGTTTATAGAAAGTGACAACTGTACTAATAGTTCAGCTGAGTCCAGCATTTGATTGCTGTCAAGTTACTTTATGTGATCCTTCCTAGAATGCATGAATCAGGTATTAGACATTTTTATTCCTCTAAAACATTTAAGACTTGCACTATATTTGTAGTAGATACTAGAAAAAAATTGTAGACTTGAAAGGAAAGTTTGCAGAGTCAAATTTATTTGATTTCAATCTTAAGCTGGACTAGCCCGAGTTAGATCTGATTCAGAACACTTTGTTACTTAAAAAAAATTCTGACATTCAAAGTCCTTCCCAAAATGACTCCAGACAGAAGCATAGTACATGAAAGTGCCAATGGCCAATAAACCAGTCTTTCTCTTCTGTAGTAGATGTTTTTGAGATATGAGATATTTGGACATTTTTATTCATTCAGTGCCAAGTGGATGAAATGCTGGGCCTAGAGTCAGGAAAACCCAAGTACAAATTCAGCTTCAGACACTATCTTCATGACCCTAGGCAAGTCATTTAACACCTGTTTGCCTCAGTTTTGTCATCTATAAAATGGGGATAATAACAGCACTACTTCATAGGTTATAAGGAGAAAATGTGATAAGTATAAAGCACATAGCCTTGTGCCTGGCTCAAAGTAAGCATTTTATAAGTATTAGTTAGAAATAATCATCATTGTTAGTATTAAACTCAAATTCATTTTATTGTTGTGATGGCCAACAAATCATACTTAATACTATGGAAATATAAAATGAAGAAGATACAGTCCCTGTCCCAAAGCTGCTTACTGTCTCTGAGGGATAGTTAGACAGGTAAACAGTTAACTGAAATATAAAAATGCAAAATAAAGATCATTTCCAAGTATGGGGAGTAGAAGTAGTGTTGAGAAAATATTCAAAGAGTTGGTAACATTTGAATTGGACCTTGAAGGATTCAGAAAATGTCAATGGATAGATAAGAAATGAGGAGGGAGACCAGATCAGTAGGAGAGAGGGGAGGCACAAAGATCAGTCAAAGGCAAGGATTCAGGCAAACATGGTACCTACTTAGAGAAGAGCAAGTAGTCTGGCTTGTTTGGAGCAAAAAGTACATGAGATAAGGCTGGAAATTTAGGTTGGACAGAGAGGAAGACAGACAGCCACAAAGAGAAGAGGAAGAAGAAAATGAAGGGGGAAAAGAAGAAGAGAAAAAAAGTAGGAGAGGAAGAAAACGTAAGAGGAGAAAAGAGGAAAAAGGAAAAGAGAGACAATGCATTTATTGAGCATTGCCTTGTGCCAGTTGTGCAAAGCAGTGGGGACCCAAAGACAAGCCCAAAAAAGATTTCCTATCCTTAAGGAGCTAACATTCTAATGAGGGAAGAAAACACATAAAAGGGAGCAGGGGGAGATTGATTTTAGAGAATTATCAGAAATCTAGGCACTTAATAGCCTTGGCCATATAGTGGGTAAGGTTATTGCTCAATAGGAAAAAGGAGAGGAGATAGATTTGGCAAGTTTTGGGAGTCTTAATCCACCTTCCTACTTCCCAAAGACAAATTAAACATTAAAATATCTCTTCTAACATTAATGCCCTAATTTCTGTTCATAAGGTTTTGAGGAATCAAGTTTCTGATCTTAGAATCAAGTAGCATATGTGTGAGAAATAATTCTTTTGGACCCCTACTCTATTCCAATCAATATCAATAAATGTTCCACAGGGGTACTGATTATAAGTTCTGTTTATTAGTTCTGCAGAATTGTGAGTGCAGATTATAAAGTCATTTAGTTAAACATAAGAAACTAAGTAGAGAATTTACACCTTTGCTTTTCCTTGTCATGGTGACCAAGCCAAGTGTGGTAGAAGTGATTCACTCACAGGGAAAGGCCTTCAATTTATTTTTGTTTCTCTGAACCATTCTTTCTTGTCCAACATTAGCAGATGACTCTTATGACCATATTTAGTCAGTGAAGACGCCCCATGCTTCACCCATGACCTTTACCTATTGTTATTATTATCTTTGGCTCTCAAGAGCAAGGTCTTATCAACCAATGCAATTTGGTATTTTTGCATTAAACTTTATAAATTACAAGCAAGGCCCTTGAAGAAGAGGGCATCTCAGATTGTGAGGAAGAACTAAGGTTGGAGGGAACCAAGGACCCTTCAATAAAGTGTCATGGCTTCAGGGCTCTGCCTCAATCTCTTATTTTAAATTGGACAATTTTAATCCCCACATCCATATACTTTAGACTGGTTACTTGTTGTATGATGCTGCAAAATCAGTGAAGGATTGACTAGATCCTCACTCCTTTGTTTTGTATGCTTCCTCTTGAAATGCTGAATAATTCTAAAAGTCTTGTTTATATTGTAGGGGGGTTCAAATTGGGACAATCTAACCTCTTGGGTTGCCAGGATGACAGCGGAAGGTGTTATGTGTCACAAAGGCAAACTTCAATTTTATCTTAAAATGATAATTACAATTTTTAAATCACTAATATGGCTTTACAATAGCTACCCAGGGAGGCTCCCCTCGGTTTGAAGAAGAGTATTTAGCCATTAAGCTCTTTCCTATTGCTAAGCAACAGTTTTGTTAAAAACCAAATTGCTCCCTGATTCTGGAGCAGCAGGAAAATAAAAATCTACTCAATTCTTGGAAGGGCAAGTGAATATGTAAGGAAAAGAATGGGTAGGTATCTTGAAATAAAAGAGGGATTTAAGCTATTTCTTCATTTCAAATAGTTAGCTAGATTTCAAAATATTTGGTGAGCATCTCACATGTAGTATGTTCCATTCCAGAGACAAACAAGTAAGCACATATTTGTTGTCACATTATTCTGGAGGGAAAAAAAACCCACAAACCGCAAATATATTACAAAATAAATTTGTATAAGCATTAATTTAGTCAAGATTTATTGAAGTTTTGGGGATATCAACTAATAGGAAATGGCAATATGTTTTTATTTCCCCAAAAGTAGCTCATTAAAATGAGGTTGCTTAAATACCACATAAGGAAGGAAGGAACTGGAACAGGTAATTAACTCTTTTCAATTTTTACCATTTAACTTCAAATAATTGTTGGGCTTAGAAAATTCAAGTTCATGTGAGAATCACAGAAATTGGCCCAAGTGATAAGCTAATTTGCACATAAAAGATCACAAAGGTTGGGTGTTTGGAGACCCAAGTGGATGCAAATGCAATATTTGGGGTTCAGATTAGGAACTGAATACTTTAAGTACATAGGTAGCATTTTTGACACAGCTGCTTGCTTTGAACAAGGCTTTAATGAGAGGAAAGTTATGGGAACTGAATTATGAGGTTTAAAAAATGGCATCTGGGAAAGGGTTTTAGATCCTTGGACCAGAGACAAAGGTGCAAAAATAGCAAGCTTTTGGCCAGAATGGATTGCATCTAGTAAAGGCCTGGGAAGATAAGGAAAAATTAATTTGACAGAAGATGTATGAATCTGTTTTTAACTAAAAAAAAGGGGGGGGAAGAAAATGTGATTGATATACCTTCAAATACCATAGGAAAAAAAAGCAGTAGAAAGGCACATTAGACACAGAAGAAAATACCTATGGAAAGGTATGATCCTGGGCTAAGATATCAACAAAACTACATAGAGTGTGGTTTTTAACAAAAGAAATTAGCAGAATTTGTATTTTATCCTGTAGATAATAAGAAGCTATTAAAGAATCTTGACAAGGAGAGTGGATTTGAAGAGAAAGACACAGAATGTAGGTAGACTAATTAGAAGGTACTATTAATAGGTGAAAAATCATAAAAGTGTGATGAAGTCAGAAGAAAGGAGATATTTATTGGGAAAGATAATGAATTTCATTTTGGATGTGTCAAGTTTGAAATGGGTCATCTTGATGATGTCTATCAGGCAGATAGTGGAAATAATGAACAAGAGGAAGAAGAGAAGGAAGAACAAGAAAAGAGAGTAAGAGAAGAGGACAAAGGAAAGGGAGAGGGAGAAGAAGAGAAAGACAGAGACAGAGAGAAGAGAGAGAGAAAAATAGAAACAGAAAAAAGAAAGAGATAGGAAATTCCCTGCATTCCTGCCTTTGATCTGTCCATCCCCTTCCTCACATGTCTAGATTATATACCTTACCTCCACTTCCCTCCAGACACAGTTTAGGCACTTCCTTTTCTCATAATCTCTATAATTATTAGGAGCCTCCCTCCCAAACTATCTTACATTAAACTACCTTATATTTATTTTGCATTTATTCTATTTATATTTGTGTATAAACATATTCATTTTTTAATAGAATATAAATTCCTTGAGAGCATGGCTTATTTTTTTTAATACTTTGGTATCTATATCCCCAGTACTTGATAGAATACCTAGTATATAGTAGATAATTAATGAATGTTAGTGTAGTGTGTTTTTTATTAGATTTTTGAATGGCACAAATTATTTTAAAGCTTTTTATTCCATAAAGCTGACATCTCCCTTTCTGAATTCAGTATAACTCATGTTCTAGCATCTCTCAAGCACTTACATCAAGTGGACTTGGTCTGATCCTGGGGGCTACTCCCAAAATATTACTATATCTTTGGCTCATTATACTTCCATCCAGTGTTCATGCTGGGAAATCTCAGAATATACTTTGGGTCTGGTTGCTATAAATGTAGGTCCCAAGATCCATTAGTTGCCATACTATGAACTTTACTGGTACAAAACAGCATTTATTTGATAGAAAATATAGATGTGAAGAACTCATAGGAGTCCACACTCAACTCAGTTTGTCTCTTACTTCATTGGGTCCCACAACACTACAGTGTTCTAACAGCTTAATCACTGCCTCCTTACCAAAGTCTTAGCAATACCCAATAGTCTGGGCTCATTTCTAAGGGAAACACACTTTGACACTGTTAGAAGGGCAATAATATTTGATTGATGAATATACATGTATATCACAGAATTTAAGAGACTGAAAAAAAACAAAACAGGGAAATCACTTAGATTATATGTGTCAAATTCCTGGCTACAAATCCACAAAACTCCTAAGTACTGCCCAAATCAGTTAAAATGTTTACCAAAATAAATAAAAATAATACAACAAATATAATGTTAATTTGTGGTTTCCCAAGTCAATATACTGCCTGCAGGGATTAATTTTTATTTGAGTTTGACACTACTAAACTACAGCAGCAGCTCCCTCACTTTACAGAAAAGAGGAAACTGAGAATTAGCAAGGTTAAGCACATCACAGTGAAGACTAGAAACAGAGGCTTCAAAGCTTAATCCAAGGGACTTTCTTTTGTACTCCACTGTATGTCCTCAGGAATATAACTTTGTTTATATAATTCCTGCTTTTTCAATTAGAACTTTACTCATGTCTCATATCACAACTATTTGATGGCTAAGACCAACTCTTGACTCTTCCTCTGGATCTCAGTGCTATTTTTTACCTATAATTCTGATTTTTCCTTCCCTTGATGGCCAGTAGCCTCTCTCACTATTAATGATTTATCCAAATGCTTGATTCTGTAGTTTCAGCCCAACCTGGGCTACTAGGACAGCTGTTCCAAGGCAGGGAGCCCCGGGAAGTTCACTCACCCCCAGGTGTTTTCTAACCTAGGCTGTTAAACACAGTAATGTAGGGAATTAATTTTTTCTCCCATGGAAGCAAAGAAAGCAATGACCAGATATAAACTCAGAATAGATAAATGACTTAAATTATGCATAGTGGTTTAAAATAGGTGAATAATCACCTTAAAGAGGCGAAATGGTATCATGGATCAAAGGTGACTGTCCTTGAAGTAAGAAAACCTGGGTTCATGATTTACCTCTGAATTACTAGCAATGCATTTCTTATCACAGCAGCTAGTTTAACTTTTTATCATACCAGGCAATTTGCTAACACTATAAATTTGTTGTCGATGTTGTTCAATTATATATGACTCTTCATGACCCCAAATTGGGGTTTTTCTCGGCAAAGATACTAGAATAATTTATCATTTCCTTCTTCAGCTTATTTTACAGCTGAGGAAACTGAGGCAAACAGGCTTAAGTGACTTGCCTAAAGTCACCCAGCTAGTAAGCATCTGAGACCATATTAGAACTCAGGTGTTCCTAATCCAAGCCTGGAGCTCTATCTGCTGAGCCACCTAACTACCATTTGACATACTGCTTAAATGAATTGATGGCGGGAGTGATGAAATCATAGATCTAACTCCTCCACAAAACAATGAACATTGCTAACAAGAATCTGACCTAAGACATATCCATAATCACTAATAAAAATAATAACTAGCCATATTCAATTAAAATAATCATAATCACATATCATTTATAATCAATTATAAAAAAGACTGGCAGCACTGTTTGTGCAGCTTTACTACACAAGTGAACTTCTAAGTGTTACACTTCTGTTTGTTCTCTTTGTATCTTTGTACTTCGTGTACTCCCTTACACGTTGCCCTACCCGAACAGAGGATCAGACTTGAGTCTGTGCCCAAGCATGGAGAAAGACAATGCTGGAAGGCAAGAAAAAAAAGCTTAATTTGAAGAGAAAGGGAGCCTAGGGTGGGGCACATTGACATCAGACTGGAGTCGGGGTAACTAATGAACTTTATGTGAAATTGAATAAAAAGGTGTAGACAAAATGGAAAATGACAAAAAGCTAGCCCATACATTAATCTCAAGATGCCTGAAATAAGATTTCAATAGTGAGGTTTACAGTCTTTGGACAAGGAATAAGCGTTACAAAGTCAAAATAGTCACATTTCTTAATTTTCAAGAGTTCTGTCTTTAGAGTAGTTCACATAGACTTAATGCTAATGAAGTCAATAAATTAAAAATGATGAAAATAGACTGGATGATATCTAAATCTCAAGAAACTTAAACCATCATTTTTTTAAATGGAGCAAATAGTCCCTTTTTGTTGTTTAACTCTGAAGGAATCAGCTGGAAAAAGCTAAATTAACAATCTCCAGGGCAATATTAGTCATATGATGAGCCAACCATACACTTCCTCCCAGGTGAAAATTTTTCATTGTCCCTCTGGTTTTGAACTAACTAAAAGAAACCAGTGATTAAAAATCAATATGAAAATTCTAGAGTCACATAATGGGAGAGTAATTCTCAAATACACTCACAGAAAATCTGGGGCAGCACAATTCTTATTGTTTAGAGACAAGAGAAAATAGATCTATTAATCAGAACATTAGAGGTTTTATTTTAAATTGTGGTGATAAGTTTTTACATACATTCTGGAATAACATCTGTCTTTATAATTAAGAATTTGCAAGGGTGGATGTATCTACTGAATCAATCAATTACATTAGATTACACCATTTAAAAAAACTGACAAGATGCTATACTCTCATACTTCTGTCAGCAACAATACTTCCATGGAGTCAACAAAACAGAGATGTGAAGTTGGTGTGAATAAGATCTAGATATTTCTATTGAATCATTGAATTCTATTGAATTGATTCTATTGAATCAATAACTCAAAGGCTTTAAACTGGATGTGATTAATTTAAAAGCTCTTGAAAGTTATCTAACATGAAGCGCCATTGTACAGAAAGTTTGTTCATACTGGATAAGGAAATCTGGCTATGTCCTGTGGGATTTGAAGTATTCAGAACCCCAGTATCAAAAGTGAGAACCCATGTTAGCTTGATTTAAATCCCTAAGTTTCCTTTTATTGAAGCCATTACAGCCCCCAAAATTTTATTTATCCATGCCCTATACGATTAACATAAAATAGCAAATCGGTTTAGAACCTAATCACCTTATTATTTGGTGACAAATCCTCCAGCAAAGTCTCTGAAAAGTGTTCAACTCTGGGGAGCTGCTGGGAAGGAAGAGAACAACTTAGTCTGCTCCCTGGACCTTGACTGGAGAAAAACTTCAAGAACTTTAGAGAGCTGGAGGATTTTGACTTTTCAATTGGTGTTCTCACAGATTCTCTGGAACAACAATGACTGGTAGCAATGTCTATAACCAGTGAAGAACAAATTAGACATACTGGGGAAAGGGAGCTTCAAGACTCTACAAAGAGTTTAGCAGAAAGCTCCAATATGACCAAAGGGAAATTTAAGTTCACTCCTCCAGGGAGAAGAAAGGGATTTCTAATGATCAGGAGCTATGAGTTACCCCTTTGTAAGGGAATTCTGGAGCCAGCTCCAAACTGCTTGATTTACACTTTGGAAATAATCAGATGGTACAAGTAAAAACTTGATTTACTGTTTGTTTTGTTTTGCATTTTTTGGGTCTAGATTTAACAAAGTGATAGAGAAAATGTTAATAATGCAAATTAAACCTAAAAGTGTATCATGTATACATTTTTTTCAAAAAGCTGGTTTCAAATATTTACTAGCATACCACTGAGTCTTTACCAAATGTTCTATTTAATATTGAGCCCATTTTCCCTGGATTCTTTATGTACCAGTGCACAAATACAAAACAGACTTTTGGGGAAATGTTTAGTACCACCTGTTCTTTCTATGCCATCTTAACAAATATTCCTTTTAAAAAAAGTTAAATTTGGATAACTGAGAGTAACTGATAATCATGGTGGGATATATGTAGGGGAAGTAGATTTGGGGGGAACTTGTTAATTATCCTACTTGAAAACTACCTCCTCTTTCCAGACATCAGGGCTTCTCATAAAAAACCTCTCTGGGGATCCAAATTATCTGGAAACAGGTGGGAGTTGAGCTAGCCCTAGAGGATGCACTCTACAAATACACACACACACACACACACACACACACACACACACACACACACAATTCACTCAAGGAATTACCAAAAGAGATAAGATGCAGTGTTATATAGAAAAAGTATTCTATGGGGCCTCAGGTTATTGATTTGTAAAATGAGAGTGGTAGATGAGATGATTAATTTTAGATTAAAAAACAATGAGATTTTTTTTTAATTTTGATTTTAATTTTTTAAAGTTAAGAAAAAACAAAATAAATCTTACATACAAAGTAAAATACAGAGGATTGTGTGGGAAACAGAATCTCAGAGCACAAGCTTGCTTTTCCCTTTAAGTATATAACTTTAAGCTATCCTACTTCATCTGTGTTTCCTTCTGTCCTTTAATCTGTTCTCTGTTCATTTTTAGACTGTTTCAATGATCCTACCTACACATAGAGGACATGCACCAACCCCCACTTGTATTCACAATCTGGGTCCCCAGAGAGGGGCTACTATCTCTTCTTAGGATTTTAGGGAAAGTTCTGGGAGGTGGTTTTATTTTTGGCAACCTATCATTAGTATTCAAATCAAGCTCTTCTGACTCCAAGATCAATATTCTTACCAGTATGTTTTATTATCATTCATAACATATCCAAGTCAGATATATTTTTGGTAATTAAAATAATTAATATTAGATCTGTTTTTTTCTAACTGATTTAATAACCACTTTCTATATTAGATGAGTCCTAATATGTTCATAAAGTAAGGCCAAAGTGTCTGACCAACCATTTTTTGGCCAACTGTTTTTCTGCCTCAATAGAGATGGACTTCACAAAATACATATACATATGCGCTTAATGTTTTGTCTCTAAGCCCAGCTCATCCCAAGATCTACCTGAGGAAAAAAAAACATAAAATTACCTGATATTTCTGGATAAAAAGCCAACAGAAAACCTACCATTTCTGTTCTCTCTAAGCAATTATTTTTTTCCTCTCATTTTCCTATTCACACACTGAATTCAGCTTAATCCAAAAAATTTTTACTTTTTAATTATTTTATGACCTTTACTTTGATTCCATGCTAAGGAGACAGATGTTTTAATAGGGACCTGATCCTTGAAGGTTCATAATTTGTTAAAATATAACAGCTACAAAAGTTTATAAAATAGTCAGTGTGCAGTATTTCACTTAATACTCATAACAATACTATGGAGGTAGGTAGTACAATTATGATTATAGAAATGAAGTAACTGAGGCTCAGAGTTTAAATGATTTTTCAGAGATCACAGTGCTAATAAAGATAAAGTTGAGATTTGAATTCTGGATTGTTGAGGTATTTTTAAATGTGAACTAAAATGATTAGATAGTGGGAAATGAAGAAGAGTTAACACAAATATCTGAAAAGATTATGTTTTGTGGCTCCTAGAAGCTTTCTGCTAGGCCACACAATCTGTAGTAATCAGTAACTCCTTTAATGACTCATAGATATCTAATTCCATCAAGTTTTGTATTAACTTAGGTGGAAGTTGACTACTGGCTGAGATATCAGTAATCCAAATTTTTTAGGAAGCAATTACAATTAATTAGTTTATTGTATTTTGGTTACAAAAAAGAAAAAAGAAATCAATTTTGGAAGAGCAGAGGACTAACACTGACAGCCCAGTATGATAGGCTTCTCAGCTCTTTTTCAAAACTATGATTGCCCTTCTCTCCTTATCCCAATTGGGCCAAGCAAAGGGGTCCTTTCCAAACCCTAATTGCCTGAGTCTCTATGTCCCAGAGAACTATTGGCAGGAAATCTTCTTTTCTCTAACTTTTAACATTCAATGAACTTTTAACATCAATATATTTTTTTTAATTTACTTTGCCTCCCCACCATTCCTTGCTTTTCTTTCAGTGATTATTTCATCTGGGTTCCAGATCTTTGCTTCCTAACACCAATGAACTCTTTTCATAATTGATAACTGGTCAGTTATCACAGCCATTTATATAACATGGCAAGATGGCATGACAAATGGATATTTAAGAATCCATGTGATTTGGAGAGAGGTGGTATTTCAAAGTGGGGGATATGCAAAAGTAAAGAAAAGTCTGAATTAAGGCAGAGGCAAGGTAGAGTTACTTTTACTCTGATCTTCAAAAAAACAAAAGCAATATCATAGGGGTCTAATATGCTCATTCAATTTGTGAAAATTTTAAATCAGTTTTATATCAAAGTTTTGAAGTTCAATCCTTTATGTTCCAGAATTTGATGGGGAAAAACTTCTTATACCTCAGTATATCCCCTCAGTAGATGAAATCACTTTCACCTCAATTAAGCCAAAAATTAACAACTGCTGAATATTGTTGATTCTCAAAGAATAAACTATTTAAGGAAGTTCTCAGGTCTGATTTGTTTTTTTATGACAAGATGGTTTATGAGTACGGAAGGCAAAAAGAAATCCTCAGTCATTCACAATGTCTAAATAGCTATTCTATGAGTATAACAAAGATTCTATTATTATTTAATGAAGTCTTTTCTTTTTTATTGAATGGTAAAATGAAAGGAAAATAATAAATGTTATGACAAATTAATTTGATTCTTAGTGCATCAATAACACTATAAGCTGCGTTATTTTGGTTATTTAGGAAAATAAGTTTGAGAAATACAGAGTTCATTAAAAAAAGTCTTTGTTCTGTTTTTCTATATGAAATCCATATAGTTAAGTGATCATGAAAATGAATTTAGTCAAACTCTAATCTCTTCAATTCCAAAAGAATTTACATAAACACTACAGTGGCCCATATTCATCAGAAAAATCTTTCTATTCCTGTTTAATTTGGGGGAAATGTACACAGGTAATACCTATTAGCTTCTAATGGGTGTCAAATATAGAAAATCAAAGGCTTGTGAAAATGAACTCTGTTATTTTAACTGAAAATTGTCTAATTTTTAAACTTACATAAGCCAGTATCTAAATTTCCACTATTGTGATTTGAATTTGTTAAGTTAATATATGAAGAAGGTTTCTTGGGCCAAAACCAGCTATAGGTATTTTTTCCTCCCTTCAATATAGCTTTTCCTTTGCAGATATCAAATAAAACATTAATCATTTTACACTCCAAATTGTAATGTTCATATTTTTCCTGCAGTCTATCATAAAAATCCAACTTTATATTTTATTTTATTTATTTATTATTTTATATTTTGCCTAAGCTCTTCTTACTCACCCTGAACATTAAATGAATGCTCTACTAAAGTACTGTGACTCCACTAGAACCAAAGGTACCTCACTCCTCTCCATCACACAAAAATATCACCTTCTTCCCACCTACTTTGCATCTGTCTTCTGTGCTTCACTCAATTAAAATAAAAACACATTCTCAGGAGTTCAGCTGCTGAGACTAAAGGTGTAATCTAGGAACAAACTAAACATGAGAAGAGGAAAACTCTTTCCTTTAACTTTCCAACTTCCCAAGACCGCTCTATGTTGGGCAGCTCCTCCTTGGCACTCACCTGGTGGACTCCCATGTCCCGCAGCAGCTGTTGCAATAGCAAAAGCAGAGGCAGGGGAAACAGAGCAGTGGGTATTATCAGCTGCCTGTCCTATGAGTTTAAAAAGAAAAGAGAAAGTCAGGGTGAGATAGGTTGTCTATATTCTGGGAAAAACATACACTTTGAAGCAGAGATTGAACATCAGCCCATATGTAATGGGAGGCTTTTTTATCTACCCCTCCTCCATTTGGGAATGGAGAATATAGACATTGTGTTTCCGTGCCAGTTAAAATCCTAAGTCCAAAACAAAACCTAGAAACAAGAAAAATTGTTAGAAATATTATAGCTAGCCAAGGTCATTGTTTCTTCTGTATGTAAGGAAAGGCTAATAGGAAGTTCCCATTTGGACTATTTGTTTTTGTATCTCATTGCAGTCTGGAATCAGAAAGATCTTCCTGAGTTCAAATGTGGCTTCAGACATTTACTAGCTGTATGGCCCTGAGCAAATCACTTAACCCTGTTTCCTTCAGTTTGTCATCTATAAAATGAGTTGAAAAAGAAAATGGCAAACCATTCCAGTATTTTTCCCAAGAAACCTCAAGTGGGGACACAAAGAGTTAGACATGGCTGAACCCACTGAATGACAATATCCCAACTATTAAAACTTACACTGGTAGGTTCTCTGTAGATCTGAAGGCAGAGACTCCTGTCAAACTGATGAAATATGCTCCTAATTGAAAATAACTATGTATTTTGCCATGAAACTAAGAAATGGCTGATTATGTCTCTAAAATTTATTCCAATAAATCTAGTTTCAAATATTTACAATTTTACATGTGTAATGTCTTTAGTTTTTCTGGCATGGCTGCTGCCTTATCAAAAAAAGTCACTTATTTAGAAAGCATCTGCTACTAGATGGTGGAAAAAAATGGACAAGAGGACAATCTTAAGAAGAGCCTATAATTTTGTATCATTGCCAGTTCAATCAAAAAACAATTAATAAGCTCATACTATAATATCTCCTCCTCTGTGCATCTTTTAAAAATAGAAACAAGCTAAACACAGTCCTTTTTGAAGGCAAGATGAATCACATACTCTCTCATATACATTTCAGTCTTTAAGTTATAGTGTTGTATATATATTTTGTGATAAAACTTTATGATATTTCCCTTTTAAAACTGACTTTGATAAGAAACATTTCACAAGTGATCATAGTCATGGAAACCTGAGATTTTTTTTAAACTATTATATTTCTTCTTAGTTATAGTTGGGAAACAAAAATATAGTGAAGGGAGGCAAGCCAGGCCTATTTTCAGGAAGACCCATTTTCCTGAGTTTAAATCTGACTTTAGATACATACTAGCTGTGACCCTAGACCAGTCACTTAATCCTGTTTATTTCAGTTTTCTCATTTATAAAATGAGAAGGAAATAGTGAACGATTGTAATGTCTTTGCCAAGAAAACCTCAAATTAGGACACAAAGAGTCAGACACTACTGAAAAATGACTCAACAACAATAATGATGCCTAAAATTGGTCTCAGACAATTTATAAACAAGATTTTCTTAGTAATGTGAGTTACTGTTTCTGCTTCTTTAACTGGAATACATTTAAATATGGTACATTTAAAACCCAGGTTCACATCGTTAAATTTGAATCAGGACTGCTCCTGGTAAGAATAAAGTAAAGAGATTTGCTAGCATTAAAGCTTAACCAGGGGCCTCCAAACTAGTTCCCTACCCAGATATCTGTGAAACTGAAGATTCTGAAGGTCACAAGGTCCTCCAAAAATGGGCCATCTATAGCCACCATAGTGATTCAAACCCACCCAAGGTGATCTATACTTGACCATGAATCTGAGGCCCACAACTGCAAAGCAATAGTCCATTAATGTAACCCCTTTGGTTTTGCTCTAATCTGGGATCTAGATTATTAGAAGGAGCATTAGTGGTAATCTAGCTCAATCCTTTTATTTTATAGAGGATACTAAAAACAAAAAAGTTTTTGAAGCTTATATAAGTTCACATAAATATTAAAGACTCCCTGACTCCAAATCCAGTAGTCTTTCTACTGACTTTTTTCAGTGAGAGATTTTTTGGCCTCAAAGTCACAATCTGAAAATCCTCCCCTTTCCTAATTGTATTCCACTTGCCAACATCTGCTGTACAACAAATTCATTTGAAGTATAAGAGTGTCATAAAAGTATTGATGGTTTTTTTTTAAGTTACTTGGGGTGAATTTGGTTTTACAGTTGAATTATTTTCTCTTCTTATTTTATATAATTGGCTTGAGAAAAAAATTCAAAAACAACTAATATTTTTAAGTATTTGGACAATGAAAAAATAATGCAAGGATTTTTGCCTTTTACTCTAATAATTTCACTTCAATTACAATATTTTTCACCATGACCATATAAATGGTATCTCTAAATTTTCAGTTCTATACAGGTGATTGTGGCCATCACTAATATATTCTATGCCAAAGTTTCTTCTTTTTTTCTGGAGCTTATTATTATTATTATTGTTGTTATTTAGTGAGGCAATTAGGGTTAAGTGACTTGCCCAAGATCACACAGCTACTAAGTATTAAGTGTCTAAGATCATATTTGAACTCAGGTCCTCCTAAATCCAGCCAAGTGCTCTATCCACTGTGTCATCTAGCTGCCCCTTTTGTCAAAGTTTCTTAAAATGTAGGTAACGACCCCCATATGACAGTCACATAATTGAATGTGGGGGGTCATGAAATTATTATTTATTATCAGTAAATGTTTGATTGGGTATTTTATATACTTATATACCCAGAGTCATGTAAAAATTTCTTGAGGGAAAAGGGATCACAAGTGGAAAAAATTTAAGAATCCCTGTTCTATGCCATAGAAGATTTATGAATAGAATCAAGTTAAGTGTCATTTTTTTTAAATTGTTGGTCCAGGGATTTGAAGATACAGAGAAAGGAGGCCAAAAAATTGCATTTTTACATTTAAAAAACTGTCAATAGGGCCTTACCTCCAGATGGACGGTATCTTAAATGTCGAGGAGTCGAAGGTGATCGGCATGGTGAAAGTTCAGCTATGTCCACGGCTGGAGTACTTTCAGATACTGTTCGATCCCCAGACACTGTTTCTAGAACTGCTGCTTTAAAATAGCATAAATTTTAATATGCAGGCAAAGTTTCTATGTTTTTCCTGACAACAGCATGCATTGCATTAGAAAAAGCTCATTATACTATATTAGCACCACATATTAATTAATCTACAGTTTCACAATGCTTTGACACAAGTCAAATCACTTCTCCCTGAGGAGACTTTATTTTTATTTTGGGGTGGGGGGAAGAAAGTAAATGCTACTAAAGGTAAGCAACTTTTATTACTCAGACCTAAGATTCAGATTCAGAACTTACTGGCACTCATTTACTTACTCATTCTATCTCATTATATGGTCATGGTTTCAAAATATCAAGAATAGCCAGTTCTTAATTATTCAGGAAAATGGAATAAAATCATGTCAATGAGTTATAGCAATATAGAGTAATAAATGAGACTGCCAGACCATGAGGTATCTCTGCTCAGACCTCAGGGACTCAGGATAGCCTTAGGATCTCTTTAGATCAGGAAGGCAGCCTAAATTTGTGAGAATCTTTTAGGTATGAACATTAAGGTCCACAAGCCTCTCTCCTTTGGAAGCCTTCCACCCCCAGTGTTTTCCAGTACCCTAAACCTTTTTAAAAAGTGTATGTTATCAGAAAAGGAGGGGGAGGAGGTAAGAGGAAGGAAGAAATATTCTAGAACAGAAGTATGATTAACCTGAAAAATAAGATGTTTTTCTGTCTGAACTTTCAATCCCACTATGGCCACGGACCCATGTGGTGAAATGTATTGCTCCCTTCTCAAAATAATGCTTTTGGATGCATAAAATAAAATAAATAGAATTATCTAAGAAACTAATTATACTATAATGCAATTATATATTTCTAAAAGTTATACTACACATTAAGAAGACTTAGTCTAGGGTAGCTTACCCTTATGATTTGGGGTCACAGGTCATTAGGGAGCGCTGAAGGAATCTGAACAAGGCTCACAGAGGAATTTGGGACAATTCTGTTTTTCTTTTGAGGGGAGTTAACAGCACAAGGAAAAGATGATAGTTTTGATGGTCCATTATGCTCTCTACACCTAGACCTCTAGCTTAATCAGGCAAAACTGAAACTTCATTCATATCATTTCACCTTAGTTCTTTTTCCTGAGCAACAAGGAGTTTAAGCAATTTCAAACCACTAGATTTCTTTTTTTTTTTTTTATTCAGATCTTACAAAGACTTTTACTAGTAAAAAACTTAGTGTCCATTTTTCAGCAGTATGTCAGCAAAACCATTTAAAGTCAACCTATTCCTCTGGCAGAGACCACGGATGGCCCAGACATTCCAATCCTAAGATTCACATTCAACAAGCTTTCCATGAGCCTTCAAAACTTCATGTAAACCATTTCTACACTTTCAGGAAATGAAACCGCATTTTCCCTCTTGTTAGATACAAAAGGGCTGGGAGGAGAAATTTTTAGACTCCTTGACTTGAATGACATAATTACAATAAAATTGGCAAATATGCAAGATGCAGCTAGGGAACAACCCCAAAATAAATGCTTAGCTGTCAGATTTATTATTTTCTAAATAGTGCCTTCAAATTCTGTAATGCAAGGCATCTGCTATGAAAAGAATGAAGAAAATACTAAATCTATGTTCTTAATTTGATTCATACCATTCATCCACTTGAGGAGAGAGAGAAAAATCATTAATCAGCAATTGCATCAAAACAAAAAACTTTCTAATGAGTCAGAACTGGACTCCATTGAAATAGACTCTAAAATGAAAGGAAAACTACTGTAAGAACACAACAGAAAAGAATTTCATCTCTGGAATAGTAAAGAAAAAGACATTTCCATGAGGCTTGTCTACTCTGATCAAGTTCCATGTGAAAGTAGCTCTGCCTAGAGAAGCATGTGTTACCTCATACTCCACAAACATTGGGAAGAATCCAAGACTTCTTCACACAGGCTCTCCCTGTGGTCCTTAGTCCCAAAATATCCATTGCTGGAGAATTCTGGAGGTGGTATATGAACCACAAGGAAGGGCTATGCAAACAAATAGCCTTCCTAGGTGCTCTGCTATCAGTTATTTAACTGAGATTCTAGAGAATAGTGGGACAAATATGTGCAAAACATTAGAAGTATTCTCCTTCAGGCCATGAGCAGGACTTACTCTAATAAACATTAAAAGAGATTACCAATTCAATGTATACAAAAAAGGAGTAATAGGGCACAGAATAGAGGTCTAAATACAGACATAGGTAATAAGCCTTGAAGAAATGTAATATCCTCTGTTTCTTTCTATTCCTTTTTTTTTGGGGGGGGGGCGTTATCTAGGGACCTGCTCCATTGGCCTTTAAAGAAGAGATAGATGATAATGGTATTTAAGAGTACTGAGTTGCAAAAGAACAAGATAGAAGTGACTAAATGGGGTAGCAGTATTAACATAGATGCAATTCACACAAATTTGGGGAAGAGAGACATGGATCAAATTAATGTTGCCTGATGGAATTTTGAAAAGCATTTTCAAAAGTGTTTTAATCTCTATTTTAGGGAAGTTTCTGCATTTCAAAGAATACTTCCATTCACGTCTAGATGCCAGTACTGAAAATATTTGTGAGGATGACATGCTTTTAGTGGGAAAATTGGACAGAAGGCTATTTTAGCTAGCATTTTTCTAACAGCAGTGAATTAAGATAGTTTTGTCAGAAAAAACTAAAAGCCAGAAGTTATCATCTTATCTTTCCCCAGATCCTGGGCTTGCTGTCTGCACTCTGCATTCGCTCTAAAACTAGCTACCCTTGGGGTCCTGTCCTCTGATTGGTGAGCTTTCATCTAATCTTAGCCAGTATCTTCTTTAAGAATATTCAGTGGTTTAGTTGTTCCCAACTTTTTGTAATCTCTTCTGGCGTTTTCTTGGCAAAGATGCTAGAGTGCTTTGCCATTTCCTTTTCCAACTCATTTTACAAATGAGGAAACTGAGGCAAATGGGGTTAAGTGAATTGTCCAGGGTTATATAACTAGTAAGTATCTGAGGCCAAACTTGAACTCAGAAAATGAGTCTTCCTGACTCCTTTCTAGTACACTATGGCACTATCTAGCTGCCCCTTAAGAATAAAAGTATTTTGAAGGAAAGGACAGTTTTGTTTATTTGTATTCATTTTTCCAGCATTTAGTACAATGCCTAGTATATACTAAGCAGTTATTAAGTGTTTTTATTCATTTACATGGCAGTATAGGAAATTTTTGGCCCCAGTATGTTTTCTTAAATATGAAGCAGGTGTAATGCAAGTCAAGTGTTTCTGGTACTTCTTCAAAGGAAAAACAGGAAATGTATATACTCTTGTTGCAGAATAGCTCATCAGTTATGTTTAGTATCAGCACAGGAGGGTGCTATGTAAAGCATACAGAGTCCAATTCAGAGAAAGAAGTTCTTAACTGCTATTGCAAAGGTTTCTACAAAAGTCTATAGTTTAGGAGACTCAAATTAGAAGCGTCCTTGGCTTCAGATTTAAATGGGGCATACAAAAAAAATGCAATGTCGCTTACTTGCCCTAAATAATTCTCAAATTCTAAAACAGTCACAGACAATTTACTTGTCAAATCAAAACTGAAATATTTTAGCAAGATGCAATGGGTCACAAAGATTTTCATCTTTCTTGCCCTGTCAGACACTAATCTCTCTGCACTTCCCCACCCCTCTATTTCCCTTTCTTGGATCCAGATGTGCCAAATTCTATATGCTGACAGGTTGATAATAACAGTTTTTTCTCACATATTTTTAGAAAGTAAAGATTTTATTCATCTTAGAAAGACAGCAAAATATGCCAGAAATGAAGTCAAAGAGACCAAATACTTAGTCTACTCAGAAGCTTCTTATCTGGATATAATGAATGCTTTTTTTTTGCAGAATAGACTTGAAACCACTGAACAATATCACAAAAATTAAAATTGACTGCATTATGACTGGCAGTGAATGAAATTGAGTCATTTCTGAATTTGTGTTTTGGTTGACAAAATAAGGTAAAGATCAAAATCTATACCAAAGCGGAGAAAAAAATTAAAGACAAAAAAAGCTACTACAGGATAATTTACAAGAGAACACAGATAAAAATCCTACAAATGAGACAGCATGGATGGGCTGTTGCTACTTGATTTATTGGAAGGTGTAATCACCTCATTAGATCAGAATTGTATAAGAAGCAAGGCACCTAGGGAAGTAGATGATAACTAAAAGATAAAGGTTATAACCTGTCTGCCAAAAACAAAACAAAACAATACAACTTTTGCTTATGGACAGTAGCCATTCTTTATAACAGAGCTGCCATTCTTCAAGCCCTAGAACTTCACTGCATATCTGAGGGAGATAAACAAAGAATTACAATTAAATCCACTTAATTTATCTTAGGTCCTATATCAATTATTGCTACTTTTTTTTAATCAATTGCCCTTTTAAAATCATGAGCCTTCTCAATACTTAGCACTTAGAAAATATGCATTCAATTTGATACAGGGAAAAAAAATAATATCAGTAGTCTTCTCTTTTGCGAATCAATGGAAGTCCTCTAGGTTTCTACATTCTTTACTCCTTCACCTTCACCTTTTTTCATTCCAGGCTGTGAGGGATCAACATTGTAAAGACCTAATAAATGTTCTTCCTACTAATTATGTCTCCTTTTAGACTTGGCATAAAAATGACTGAGGTATCACTTAAAGGTATACCTATCTAGAAATTTACCCAGGTCTCTTTTAGTCTACACTGATGGTGTCAAACTCAGAAACAGGAGAATTGAGGGGGAACTAACCCATACTAAGTATTCCTGTGGGTAGTATGTTGACTTAAGAAACCACATGTGAACATTATCTACATTTTATTGTATTTTATTTTCCCAGGTACATTTTAATTTGGTTCTCACATTACTTGGAAATGTAATGGAGCAAAGTGGTCTACCAGCTGCATATCTGACCCCTAGACCTATTTCATATCTTGTCCCAGGACCTGAGGTCTAGTCTAGAACTGATTTCTGTTAATTTAAGAAGTCATAATTTCCTCTGATTCATGACTACAGCCCAGAAACCTTGATGACCCATCACTGAAGAGCTTGGGCGACCCATCATGAAACAGCTCCATGACAAGACTGGACAGTTCTAAAGGAAAGACTAAAAACGGTTTCATAGGCAATTCAGCAAAATGAAGCAGGAAAGGGATAATTAGTACTAGACTATCTAAACAATCATTCTAAAACAAGAAGCAAGGAGGAAGAATAAATACAGTGGCTAAATTGTTGTGATAATTTTGGTTTTGTTGCTATTCTTCTTTTGTTTTTCAATTCAAAAAAATGAGTTGATGATATGGCTATATCAAATTAAAATGTAGCCCTGGAAGTGGAGATAGAATGAAGAGGACGAAAGATCGCTTGTGTGGGAAATGATAATAATCTAATATTTCTACCTAGAAAAAAATCAGAAGATTAAACGAGTGGGAATTCTGCTTAGAACAGTAATCTGAGGTTCTTGATAATGTTGACTAAGGACAATGCGATTCTCATAGAAAACCAAGATAAACCTCTTTAAATGAACACATCAGTCTTCACCAGTCAAAAAAAAAATGTTAGCTGCAAGGGGTGGGATCTAGGATACAATACATAAATTTAGCATCTTCAGTCAAGAAGCTAGTAAGCTCTGGGAAAAGGACTGATGATGTCTGGCATTCCCCAAATATCCCCAACTCAAATAGTACAAGCTGCTGAGGTCATTGTCTAACAAGACAAGGGGTGATAACAATCACTCCTCCTTTTGAACTTAATAAATTTAAGAGCTGAAAAGAACTTCCCATTCTGTTTGGTTATCCAATACTAAAGGAGAACTTTAAGATAATCTATAGCTTGTCTTAGTCTTGCCCTCCTACCAACAAAGTTCCTAAAGCCCTCCTGATGATGATGGGTTTCTGCAGGCATTTGTCAAGTCATGATCCAGCCCCTCGTCACCAGAAAAGAGTTCATCATCACATAGCTCAGGCTTATTGTTCATTAATGGATTTTTAATTAGCCTCCCCCACTCCTCCTCCTGAGTTGCTAACTTGTCATTTTAAAGGATTTTATGTTAAACAATATATTACTTTTGACAATGACAACTGCTTTAGTTAAAACTCCATTAAGCATCTCAATGGGGAGTTTATTTAAATTATCTGAACTAGAAAGTGTAGGACTTGAGTGGTGGAATGAAGGGGGAAGCAAAAAGAGGAATGAGCTTTTATTAGAATGCAACCACTTTCAATCTGGATACTTCATTTAATTTCTTATCCAATTTTAATTATTTATCTATTATAGTAAAAAAAATGTAGTTTGTGATAATCTATAAACACAGAAATTTAGAGCTAGAGAGGACTAGAAAGATCATCTCATCAATTTGCTCATTTTTCAGATGAGAAAACAGACACCCAGAGAGATTTCCCCAATATCATATAGTTAGTTTTTTCATAAAGACAAACAACAAAGAATGTTTTAGAGGAGAAAAATTCAGGCAAAAATTTAAGAATTTTCCTCCCTGCATCTCTAAATTTATATGGAATTTCACCATTGGGCTTTAAACTCTCCCCAAAAGCAAATTCAGAACTTAAGAAGGGCTAGTCTTAAGAGTTTAGAACCTAGAAATAGTACCTGATGTTATAAGGTGGAAAGAGAGGAGAAGCCATCAAAAAAGAAAAATATGACAAGGTCTACAGCCTCTTCCTTAGCTCATTCAAATTAGATCATTCAAAAAATATCTTTTTTAAGAAAAAATCCACTAACTTAAATCGGGTATGGGGAGAATTTGCCCTATTTACATCTTACTCCCCTCCCATGAAGATCAAATGAGGACTTCAGGATTCTTTATTCCTATATAGCCATTGTATTCCTTCTGTGCAGAAGTAGGAAAACTATGGAGGATGGGCATAGGGTTCCAAAAGGGAAGGAGAATAATTGACTAGTGCTGTTCAGGACATGTGGCAGCTGAGTAATACCTCTTCGAATATTTCGTCTTAGCTTGTTACACAGATCCATGCGGGGGTTATTTAAATTCTCTTCTAGAGATCCAGGGCTTTGTTCTGGAGAAGAAGGGCCTCTGCTAAGATCCAATGGTACTTTACCAGTGTGGGGTGGTGGGGATGTAGCAGGGCTATAAGTTGAGGTTGGACTGCTGGTTGTGGAAGAAGCAGATAGGTCGAGAGCTCCAATTTTTGAGTTCAGGGGGGAAGTCAACGACAGCTTTCTGGCTCTGACAGGGGAAGAAGTTCTGGACACAGCCAATGGGGGTGGAGAAGAAAATTTTCGACAAAGATGTGGTGACTTTCCATCTGCTAAGTGTTCACTCCGATTGTTCTGACTGGTAGCAAAAAACAATTCCAAAGACCTGAAAGTCAAAGCAAGTTGTAACCAAGTTAAAAATGGATTTCCTGAATGTTACTCGAGCGTTTACTCTCCATATGAAAGCTATGATACAAAATTACTACACTTAGGTTTCATAGTTTTCAAATCCCATCCAAGAACTATCCATTTCCCAAAAAACCTTCATGAAAACTCTGCAGATTCTATCTAAGGAAATGCCCAGAAATATTAATAAGTAATAATAATAGCTTATATTTACATACCACTTTATATAGCATTTATATAATGCTAGGAACTTTCTAAGCACTTTACAAATAATTCATTTCATCTTCATAATAACTCTGGGAGGCAGGTACTACTATTATCCCTATTTTACAGATGAGGAAACTGAGGCAGGGATTAAGTGACTTCTCCAAGATTACATAGCTAGTGTCCAATGCCAGATTTGATATCAGATGTTCCAACTTCAGGCCTAGTGGTCTATCCACTGTACCTGCTAGTTGCCTTTAGGAGACAAGAAGACATAAAAAAAGTATTTAACTCCCAAACAAACACATGGAACTAATAGGTAACCTTGAGACCTCAGACCTCTGGAGTAGGAACTCTAAGCAACCTCCAGTAAGCAATATCTATTAAGCCCCCACCCTTCCACTTTCTCTTGTGGCTTGAAGGATAATCACAACACAAAACTCTTAAGTGTACCTGACAGGGATGGATGTGAAAGGTCTCTTGTATATGTCTGACAGCTTCTCCAGGACAACGGCTGCTGTGGTGAAGATACGGTAAGTATGCAGAAAAGTGTTGAGAAAGTCAATACTGAGAAAACGCAAGTCTGTCAACCTCTCCAGAAGTCTCTCCACACTGGCATAGCGAATCTGGGGCACTTTGCAGGAGTTTAACGTTTTGCTAAAGCAGATATCTTTGTCGTCCCTGTGAAGACGGGCATCAGACCTACACAATCAATCAGGAAGAATATATCAACAAAACCACACTCAGGCAGACAGTCTAATTTTCTGGGGAAAGCCCCTAATTTAGGGTTTGTTTGTTTGTTTTTCACCATGATCCCACTAAATTTTATTTTTTTTAACTGAGATATAAAAGAGCCAAGTATACACACACACACACACACACACACACACACACACACACACACACACACAATGCTCTAAGCTTTTAAAAACATCAAGACTTTTGGAACACCTTATGTATATAATAAATACATGATGTAGGAAGAAAAAATCAATGTAAATTATTTTAGTTTAGGAAAGTTAGAATTTCAATTTTAGGGAGGAGAAACTACCTATTAGTCTTAATCCCTTCTCTTTGTAATTAACCTATACTTCATGAAGAAAATGAAGCTAAAATACTAGATCTCTAAAGAAAGGAAAGGTGTATGTAGATAGTGTGTATCAAAGAACCAGCTGGCAGGTACTAGAGATTTTAGACTGTGTGATTTCTAGGATCTATGATCTGGTAACCTCATAGATCATCTAGTTCAATCTCTTCATTTTATAATAATTGACATTTATTTCAGGGTGTCCCCAAATCTCAGCACAGCTTTAAGCTTTTAATAGCTTAATTGCACTTAAACTGTTTTCATAGCTTAAAACTATATTAAAAACATCAGGAAACCTGAACCCCACACTGAGACTTTTGGATTACCCCATATATAGGGTTCCTAAAGATTTACAAAATGACTGAGATACACTATCTTATATGAGTCTCTCAAAACCCCGTGAGGTAAACGCTACAGGTATCATCATCACTATCACCACCATAATCATTATTATCATCTCTATTTTAGAGATAAGGAAATTAAGATCAAGTCACACGACCTAATTCACACAACAAGTTCATTATCAGAAGTAGGATATGAATCTAATTCTTTCCTCTCAATGGGAAGAATTCTTATAAGATGGAGTAAGTAAAGTTTAGATAAAGTGATTGAGACAATCCATTTGAAATAGAATTGTGCTGAAGTATTAATTGAAAGTATAAACAATTTTTAAAGTTCTATATACAATATAGTTAAACATTCTTAAGGTTATATATAATAGATCTGCAGTTTCATCTGTAATCATCTTTTTTATTATACTGTGTTATGGAAATATGTTTTATTCCATAAATTAAAAATAAAATAAATAAGTGCAGGAAAAAGAAGCCAGAAGAGTTAACTTTCTCAAAAGGAACATTTAGCAATTTATTTTTAATTCTGTTAATTTTCTCACCTCATTACTAATGAAAATACAGAATTTAAAAAATTTAAGTTTCTTTGTAATTAGTTTCATATTAACTAGTAGTATGTCATTTTCAAAGTCATTATTGTCACATCAGTTAATGATTTGCACCACATCTTTCTGTCCACCACATCTTTGAACAGAACATTTCTCCCCTGGCATAACCCACTCCTCTATCTTAGAAACAGTGTCAGTACTTTCCACTGCAGCATCACTCAGGAAAAAAAAAACAGGCCGTCAACAGATGCAACACCAAAATTAGACTTAACATGAAATTTAGTCTACACCAAAAAAAAAATTTAAATTTTGAGAGCAACACTACAGGATACCACTTTAAAGGACACTGTCACCTACTAAATGTGAATGCTTCTTTCCCCATATCATATTTTGTCCCCTAAGCATCATTCTGCAATCTTTGTCTTTTAACTGAAATTAAATTATTTGAAATACCAGAAGGGCACATTATATCAGGCAAGATCAAATAAAAATGTGACTAATTACAACACTGTCCTTCAAAATCCTGATTGCATTTTCATTATGAAGCAAAGCTATTCAATATTATAAAATTATTTAATTTCATTTTCTCAAACTAAACAGCAGCTCAAAGTAATTATTTCCCCCAAAACACAAAAAGCCATGAAATTTATTTTCCTAAAACTCCTATAACAGTAACAACTTAAAGGTGGGGGGGGTGGATTCTTAGTGGCAAATCTCTAGTATCTTTGCCAAGAAAACCCCAAATAGGGTGGTGAAGAGTCAGACATGACTGAATAATAATGGAGTATGATAACTACTCACATTTACATAGTATGTTAAAGTTTATAAAGTATCTTCCCAAAATCCTAGGTTTTGCAATTGTTATTATCTTCTTTTTGAAGATGAAGAGACAGAGGTTTAGAGAAGCCAGAGGATCATAATTTTAGACTTGAAAGAGATGTTAGAGGTTACTGAGATGAATCCTCTTATTTTACAGGTAAGGAAAGTAAAATTCAGAGATGTAAAGCCACTTGAACAAAGCTAATAAGTGCTAAATCTGGATTTTAAACCTACATCTTCCTCACTCCAAGTCTCATGTTCCGTCTACTTGTTGCTCTTTGATACCACAATAGTAATATAGCTAAAGTTCAGAGCTGGGATTTGAAGGCAGGTCTTCTAAATTCAAGTTCAGAATTTTTCCTACTTATTATAACACACACCCCTTTTCCAGCATTCTGTATACATGTTAATATCTAAGTCATCCAGAATAGATAGCCCATCACTCCCATACAGGAGCTAGGAATAGAATAGATCTATTAAGGAAGGAATCGCTCTCTGAGATAATACACCCTTCTTTGATGCACAAAGTTCATACTCCTCCTTGAGGTGAAAAAATGAGTTCCAAGAGGTTAAAATGTATTCAGAGGAAAATCCGGGGGGGGGGGGGCAAATTAGAAATTTCTAGAATTTTATTCTGATAGATCTATATTTATAGATATCTATATATCTCTATATGTGATAGATGCAGGTTGAGATAGAAAGAATGAGTTACTGTGAAAGTAAGAGTCCTTACTGGGATTATATCCCAAAGAGATTATAAAGAAGGGAAAGGGACCTGTATGTGCACGAATGTTTGTGGCAGCCCTTTTTGTAGTGGCTAGAAACTGGAAACTGAATGGATGTCCATCAGTTGGAGAATGGCTGAATAAATTGTGGTATATGAAAATTATGGAATATTACTGTTCTGTAAGAAATGACCAACAGGATGATTTCAGAAAGGCCTGGAGAGACTTACACGAACTGATGCTGAGTGAAATGAGCAGGACCAGGAGATCATTATATACTTCAACAACAATACTAGATGATGACCAGTTCTGATGGATCAGGCCATCCTCAGCAACAAGATCAACCAAATCATTTCTAATGGAGCAGTAATGAACTGAACCAGCTATACCCAGAAAAAGAACTCTGGGAGATGACTAAAAACCATTACATTGAATTCCCAATCCCTATATTTATGCACACCTGCATTTTTGATTTCCTTCACAAGCTAATTGTACAATAATTCAGAGTCTGATTCTTTTTGTACAGCAAAATAATGTTTTGGTCATGTATACTTATTATGTAACTTAGATACATTAATATATTTAACATCTACTGGTCATCCTGCCATTTAGGGGAGGGGGTGGGGGGGTAAGAGGTGAAAAATTGGAACAAGAGGTTTGGCAATTGTTAATGCTGTAAAGTTACCCATGTATATATCCTGTAAATAAAAGGCTATTAAATTAAAAAAAAAAAAAAAAGAAAGAAAGAAAGTAAGAGTCTTGTCTATTATCTCATTCTGTTCAATGAAAATTGAAAAATTTAATAGATCATCAAAATGCCATGATGCTCTTATGTCAAAGAAGGGAAACACTCAGACAAGCTGAATTTTTTCAGTGTTTAGGTTGTAATTCAGCTAATCAGTCAGTCAGTCAGTTGGTTAATTAGCATGTGCCAGGTCGAGTTCTAAGAAACACAGCTTTTGACTATTTTAGTACAAAGTGAAGATTTGTTAGTATCAATGAACAAAAATAAAAGTCATACTTGTAGCATCCCCAACTTTTAAAGTGTTAAAATATGTGAGAGGCATAATCATCTAAGTTATGAAGACTTGGGTTCATAGCTTACCCCTGACAACTTTTCAGTGCCCCCAGGCATTTCTCTGTAATTATAATTGAAGAAAATTGCCAATCTGCTTTAATAGAGGGAATTTGCTCATGCAGAAGTTCCCTATATCAAGAAAATCATAGCTCTAGTCACTATCATTACCGAGAATTCAACAGAAAGACCAACTAAGTATATTTTTCATGCATAGGAGGAATTTCCTTACCTGGAGTTCTTTACACCAATAAAATTGCAAGTCTAGCATTACCCATCCCTTATCGCCCATACTTATAAGTAAAAGCTAACTTAATTATGAAGCATGACATCTTATGTCTTTCTAATCATTGAGAAAATATTTTAACCCAAAAATATAAACATGGTTGAAGTATAATAGTATAGCAAACTATGACTTTTTACTTTTAATTTTATAGTCCATATTGATTTTTAAATTGAGCTTTTTTGCATTTTTTTAGCCAAACCAGTAAAAGCCTAGAAAATAATGCTGAAGAAATCTACAGTTGTAAATACTGAAACCAGCTGGTTGCTAATCAGAATTTTTTTAAGATTAAAATCAAAACATTTCAATATTACCAATTAGGTGCTCGTTTATAATTAAAGTAACAGATTTTTTTTCTAGTGCTTGTACACTTGCATATATACTTTGTTTTTATTTGGCATGGTGCTTATTAAATATTAAGACTTTTACCACTGCAGTGGTATTTAACTGGAGTTAATTCTTGCAAATGGAGAAAAACAAGAAATCTCAGAGGAAATCCTATATTCATCATTTTTAGCTAAATGAAAATACATATGGCTTCTCCAGTGTCCAAAAAAACTCTCTTTGAATGGAAAATGGAAAGGGGTGGGGAAAGAAACTGAAAAGGAAAAATATCTTTCAAATAGCTTTTACTGCTTGGACACAATGAATTAATTGTATCAGATATTATTCATAATCAATCAAACATTTAAGGGCCTACTGTGTGCAAAGCACTATAGTAAGCACTTTTATTCCATAAACTATGGGATAAAAGAAGACAAGATCTTTCATTATTATCACATGGGTTTTTCTGAAAGTGGAACACAGTTGATCATACAATGACCTTATTAGTTCATGGCCCTGAGGTTGCTTCTAATTGTAGAACTATTAATCTTATCTAGCTACTAAAATACTTCAAAATTAACTTTTGAAGATGGAAAAGAAATCAATGACAAGCAGTGGCAAATCTTTAATCAGAAAGTATGGAATCTATAGAATATTCCAGTTTTCTTTGTATAATCACTTTAAATTTCAGATTTTGCTTTGTTGTAGCATATCTGAAACCAAATCAAGAATGGAGGCGAAGTGGTGGAGGCTGGGAGAATGGCCCTAACTAACCATAATAGACTGAGAAACACTAAACAAATAGTACTCTTGGTACTCTATATATATCTTGAGTAGAGGAAAATGGGCTTAGTCATTTAAGTCATTCTTTCTTCAAAACTGATTCAAATTCATTATAATTAGAATAATTTGCATCTCAAGATAAACCTATAGCTTTATCAAAATTGAAGGAAAATTCAAGTGGGACAAAACAAAAAATGGTCAGTAATATCTTTGCAGAAACTTTCCAATAAATGCTTGTGAACAAAGGTTTATCAAAGTTTTCCCACAAGTTAGGAGAAGATCAGGGTGAGATCCATGTCTTTTCAACTCTCTTTACTTGAGTTAGACCCACTTTCTTCCTCTCCTGCCAACAGGGATTAGTTTTCCCTAAAAGGAGACAAAGCAGGTCTCCAGCAGCTGACTGATCTGTTTCTCTGGTATAGCTTCCTGTTCACCTGCTCATAAAAAGTCCCACTATGTGGAATCAGACCTCTGTAAATTAATTTATAAGCACTGTGTGAATCACCACATACTATCTTGCTGAGTAGACATGCTTTCACGTGAAGACAAAGGACAACTATATCCAAAAAAGCTAAATATCACTGTGTTCTTTCTGTATAAGTGTTAAGAGAAAATAACCTTCCTTTTGTTAACTGTTCAGTGATTTGTGATGGTGTCATCCAGTTTCAAGATGGAACCTACTTCAAGAAAGGGTTGCAGTTGGACCTGTCTGTGGCAATGGTCATCATTCGTAAAAAACTGAATTTGACAGTTTGACAGCCAGCTGACACAACGCTCTCCTACTGCTATTGTCCAACAATTTGGCCTTGGTCAAAAAATGAGTGAGGTACTTACTTAATCATATGTGGTACCGTCACTTTGGAATTTTCTTCAAATACTATTGTCATTAAGCCATTGCAGCGAATGTTGTCAACACACTGTAAAAATTGGAAAAAAAAAAAAAAAAAAGACAACACAGAAATGTTAATTACAATTCATGGCAGATCTAAGACAATGAACATATCCCATATTTCTAAAGTCCTGGAATTTCAGGACTCAAGGGACCAAAAATACCTCTTCTATACATGTATGATGATGAAACAGCAATGGAACTGGGTTCAAATCCAACCTGTATCATATGCCATGCAACCCTAGACAAAGCACTTTCTAGGTTTTAGTTTTCTCAGTTATAAAATGATAGATGAGATTGTCTCTACTTTACAGATCTACTGCTCTGATTTTATGCCCCTTTCTGTAGTCACCAAACTGAAAAGCTGATGTAGACAGAATAATTTTGGAAGGATCCATATTTGAACTCAGGGAAAGGAGTCATCCTGATTCCAAGCCTTGCACTGTATTTACTGCTCCCCTTGCTTTCCTTTCACATTGTCAGCATAGGACAAGAGGAAGGGATTTGAACCCAGGTGTCTTTAACCACTGTCATTCTATCATGTAGAAAACATTGCATGCTGCCCAGATCTCTGGCTTACATTTCTTTAAGGAAGAAGGATAAAAGGACCCCAATCTCCTTACTCTCCAAAATTATTTATTGTCTCTATGTATACTTCTGTGAGATTTACTCTGCAAATCTCAGTTAGGTGGCTCACCAGGCACATAGTCAGGGAAGATCTGAGTTCAAATTTAGCATCAGACTCTTGCTAAGTTTACATTCCCAGGCAAGTCACTTCACTCTGCCTCAGTTTCCTCATCTGTAAAATGGGGGGTAATAATAGCGCCTCCCTCTGAAGGAATTAAAACAGTAAATGGTAGTAAAAATTGGCAAAGCCACACTGACTCCATCTTGTGAGTCAATGCTAGAACTAGCTTCATTCCCTTTCTATTCAATTATAGGTCTGATCTAATTTCCATCATGAGAAAACATTATCCAATTATAGGAGTTGTAAGCAAAACTTATTGTATTGTTTGTACCTAGTCTTGCATAACTGGAAATCTGGACAGGTTATTCTTGCTGTTTAAAGACCCTTAATCAAGGACCTAAGTTATGCTGATCAGAAACTCACTAGGATCCAAAGATAGATACAAGAAGTTTTCTCACAGTTGTATATCTCAAGTAACTCATCTGTCTTATTTGATAACTGACTGTTGTAATTAATAGGTGATTGTTTTCATGTAACTTTGATTGAATACAGGCACCTGTTTTTTTTCTGATTTCAAAGAATTGTACTTTTTTGCTCCCAACTTAGAAAATTTCCAATCTTACCTCCAACTAGAAATCAGGTTACCTGATTTTGTATCCTAATCAACTATCTTCTTTTAATCAATTGATCCTATTTGATTAGTTGCTTTTTAAAAAGCTATCTTCCCCTATATTTGGAGTCCAGTGCCAAAGTTAGGAAGGCCTGGAACTACTCAGGTATGCAATTAGTATGAATTATTTAATAAATACATGTGCTCAGAAGCTCAAACCACCTTTGTTTCCTCAGTCACCTCATCTTTCACCTGCTACATTTTATGTGACCGTTGTAAAGATCAATGAGATGATCATTATAAAGTATTTAGCACAGTGCATGGTACTCACTAGTACTATAAAATGTTAACTACTTTTATTGTATCATTATTATTATTTCAGCACAGTAGAGGTTAAATTCAGTAACTGCCCTTCATCCTCCTTGAATAATCCCATATTGCCACCAGATGATTCTCCTGAATGATTTGGTTAAATTTTCTTTCCTTTATGGTATCAAAATTTTAATGTTATCAGAAGCCATTTACCTTCTCCTTGCCTTCCCTTTGCTAACCAATAAGGCTGCCATCACATGTCACTCAATTTCTTTTTCCAATTCTTCATTTCACAGTAAAATTTAACTTCAGTCTGAGAACTGCCAGGGATGGTGAGATTACAGATCAATGTAAGCTCCCCAGGAACTAAGACTGAGTCAATTAAATCAAGGTTCATGGTTCCACAGCTTGGGGGGAGGGAGAGGGAGATGAAAATGCCATCTCCAGGCTTCCTACAGAAGGAAAAGAGCTGAGATTTGAGATAAATCTTGAAGAAAGAGAGACCTATGAAGCATAGAAAATAAAGGAGGATGTTCCATGTGAAGGACAATAAGAGATCACTATATGTGGGGTACAGGGAAAAGGCCAATTTGGCTAAACCCCATAATGTAGGGAGGAGAATAATGTATAATGATACTATAAAGATAGATTATGGCCAGGTTATAAAGGCCTTTAACAGCAAAAACAAACAAAGAAAAACCCAACCAGATTATATTTTACTTTTAGAAGCTATAGAAAGAGAATGGAATTGATTGCTTAGATTTGTATTGAAGAAAATTAAAATTATTTTGGCAAACGGGTGGAAAATGGATTAGACTGGGGAAAGATGATGTAGGAAGAACAATTAAGACACGATAATCTGGTGAAATTGAAAATTTGAACTATGATAGTAGCTGAGAGCAGACAGGAGAACAATGTAAGAAATGTGAGAATAGAAATGGCAAGATTGGCAACCAACTAGAAATGTGAGATGAGAAAGAATAAGGAGTCAAGGATAATAGCAAGGTTATGAATCTAGGAAACTGCAATTTGGAATTATCCCCAAAGGACTTTGATCCTGCAGTGTCTCTACTGGGTTTATATCCCAAAGAGATCATAAAAAAGAGGAAAGGATCAACATGTGCAAAAAATGTTTATAGCAGCCCTTTTTTATAGTGACAGGAAACTGGAAACTGAGTGGATGCCCATCAATTGGAGAATGGCTGAATAAGTAATGGTATATGAATGTTATGAAGTATTATTGTTCTAGAAGAAATGAGGAGCAGGATGATTTCAGAGAGGCCTGGAGAGACTTACATGAACTGATGCTGAGTGAAGTGAGTAGAATCAAGAGAACATTATACACAGCAACGAGAAGATTATGTGATGATCAACTGTGATGAACTTGGCTCTTTTCAACAATGAGGTAATTCAGGCCAATTCCAATAGACTTGTGATGGAGAGAACCATCTACATCCAATATTGTGTCCTGCTTTCTAGAGCCCTCACGCCAGGGTGATTAAAATATTCTACTTTCTAGAGCCCCCCAGTTGAGGTGACAAAATGTACTGTGCTGTCTAGAGCCCCCATGCTGGTGTGATTAAAATATACTGTCCTAGTGATGAGGCGGGACTCCTGAGGATGGTGGAAAAATGGAGTCTCCTTATTTCAATGGCTTTCCCCTTTTTATACCCTCATACACTTATGTAACAAAAACACTGGGCATGCACCAAGCATACACTGTACATGTGGGACCACATAAACAACTTGCTGTTGTATGTAGTTTGCCTCCTGGTATCTCTCTTCCACCTGGTATCCTCTGCTTCAATCACAACACACATTGTCACCACCCCCTGACTTCTCAGAAAAGCTGAGAGTCCTTAGGGGAAATGAGGAGCTGAACCAGACATTGTCAGCAGGTTCCCTCTAGGATGAAGGGTCTTATACCTCACCCAGAGTTTCCCCATTGATTGTGACCCTCTATAATCCAGACAGAATATGGGGCCTGAGTGTGGATCACAACATAGTATTTTCACCATTTTTGTTGGTAGTGTGTTTGCTTGCTTTTTTTTTCTTTCTCTTTTTTCCCGTTTTGATCTGATTTTTCTTGTGCAGCATGATAAATGTGGAAATATTTTTAAAGCATTTAAAGCATTGCACATTTTAACCTATATTGGATTGCTTATTATCTAAAGAAAGAGGGGAAGAAGGAAGAAAAATTCAGAACACAATGTTTTGCAAGGGTGAATATTAAAAACTATCTTTGCATGTATTTTGAAAAATAAAAAGCTATCATATAATTAAAAAAACTATTTGCCTATAAATGAGGGGGAAAAACCAATAAGTATAACCAAATTCCAAATCCACCAGGCCACTGGAGTGAAAATTGATGAAATTTCTGATGTCTTTTAAAGAGGTTTTCCTTTATATTCTTGTGGTTAATATAGAAATTGTACTCAACTCTGATTAACTTCAAACTGCCTTAGTTCATACAAATCTTCCTATGTATCTATATATTCTTCACAGTCTTATATAACAGTACTTCATTACAATGGTATAGTACAATTTATTCAGTCAGTCCTTAATAATAGCAACTCACTTTGTCTGTTTTTTGGCTATTAAAATATTTTTGCCATTATAATAAATATTTTTGGTCACATGGAACCTTTCCCTCTCTCTTTGAGGGGTATATGTCTAGAAGTAAAACTGCAAGATTCAATGACTTTTTTTGAGTAATATCAAACTGGTTGCCCAAGTAATTGGAAAAGTTCTTAGATCCACTAGTCCTTTAAGGTGTAACTGTCTTTTCATGCCATTTCTAATGTTCAGCATTTTCATCTTTGGAAATCTAACAGAAATCTAAGTTATTTCAATCTGCATTTTTAAAAAGAACTTAGAGCTTAAAGCTATAGGCAGTTTGCATTTCTTCCTATGAAAATTGCTTGTGTATATCCTTTAACCACTTACTTTATGGGAAAAGGCTCTTGCTATGTATTTGTATCAATTCCCTAAATATATAAGATCCTAGTCAGACATAATTCATAGGAAGTTTTTTTTTCTATTTGGAAGTTTCTTTTCTTATTCCAGTTACACTAATTTTATTGCAAAAGCATTTTAGTTTCAAGCAATCAGAATTGTCTGTTGTGTATTTAGTAATCATCACTGTGCTTTATTTGATATTCTTCCCCTTGGCAAGGCTGTGAAAATAACTATTTGCAAACTATCTACCATTATTTTAAATATTTCTTTTGCAAAACAAAACAAAAACAAAACAAAAAAAGTACCTGGCAACCACAAACCTCATATACAATAAGTTTCTGGGGTGAAAGTAGGGGTTAGGAATATACTTTCGCATAATAAGCAAATCTGTGTCCAACCCCATGTTTTATCATTAATATATTACAGTTTACTTTCTCTCTCCCCTAGTAAAGAGGTCATCAATTTATAGATTGTATGAGCACTTTCTCCTAGATTCAGAATTTGAAAGAAATATCCACTGACTATCTCTGGTTATCCATTCATTCCTTAATTCCGCCGGGATTCTTGAGAAAAGTTATTAAAATTTTCCAGGTCTACTTTATTAACCACAAAGAAAACGGAAAGAGAGAAATTCTGGAAAAAAAAGAAAGCAACTCCTGGCATAAACAACCAAAGAGAAGGATATATAGAAGATGCTATATATGTACATATACTTGCATTATGTATACATATTTACATATTCATATAAATTGTTATCCACAGAATCTACAAGTTTCTCCATTCAATGATCCCTTAAAAATTCAAAACTATTTAATGTGTTTCCCTTACAATCAAAATTTCTGAAAGACTAAATTTCATGGAACAATTAAAATTGTGCTTGAAAACAATGAACTACTTAATATTTTAGTAACCAACTCACTCAAGTATCATACATGAACAATAATCATGTAGGAACCCTTTTAAAAGAAAAGAAAGTGATTTAAAAATTCTTTTTGAAGTTCCAGTTTAGTGTATGAAATTCTTTATAAGCTTTAAGTATTTTAAATTACCTAAATCTCACTGTCTGAAGCTACAATTTTTTAGAAGCTAAAATTGCATGAATGATTAATTATACCTTCAAGTACTATTTAAGGGCATAATTAACCATTGATATCACCAACATAACATGTAAGTAGTTAATGATTCCCAAACAACTTTTTCTCTATCAACTATTTATAGGTATAAAATTTGAGGCTGAAAATTTAGCCATAAAAAAAAACCACCATTGCATTTATTACATGTTCCAATGTTTACCCAGGATCACTATCATGTTTAAAGGCTTATGGCTCAAGTTTCTTTATAATTACAGGTTTTAACTAAAAAGACAGAAGTTCACCTCTAAGCCTCCCTACTTTTGTGGAAGTGTCACAAATATGCATGGCATTTGGCCAACTGGAGAGCATATTAAAAAACTTCCCTCAAATCGTCAGTGAAGGTTATGATGTAACAAAGAAAAGGGAAACAAACAAAAATATCCCATAATTGATTTTCTTCCCAATTCCTCTCCTTGAAAGACCAGGAAATAAAGGTTTTATCTATTTTAAGTGTTTGAGTGAAAAATCTTACAACATATTTCTCTTTACTATTTTATCTTACCCTGTTCAGAAATACTTAAATTCTGACTATATTTTGAGACCAGAGGTATATAGAAAATGAGGGGCCATGGCATTACAAATACTAAATTATTGGAACCTTACAAGCAATTAAACATTCTACCTGCTAACAATTAAACATTCTACCTAGCTAGCTCTAAAGAAAACAATTGAATTTAATCAATTTTTACCATTTAATTGATTCTATGGAAGTCCAGTCATTATAAAGAAAAACTAAGAAATAAATGATTTTAAATGCCCTATTCATCAATAATTAGTAATCAGCTCACCTATTTGTCATCCCAATTATAGATAAGTAGGGGATTTTTAGGTGGTGCAATGGATAGAGATCTGGATCTAGAATCTGGAAGACCAGAGTTCATATCTGACCTCAGATACTAGCTATGTGACCTTGGACAAGTCACTTTATCTCTATTTGCCTTAATTTACTGGGGGAAATGGCAAACTACTCCAGAATCTTTACTAAGAAAACTCCATGAACAGTACTGACATGCAATGATCCATGGTATTAATAAAAAGTTGTATGTTACTGAACAATTGAACAATTAGACACAAAAAACTATAGGTGGGATCATGCATGGTTCCTGCCTTGATGAATTTATAATGGAACTGGAGATAATAAAAACAACAATATAATTATAGCCATAATTTACATTAATCAATCAGTGTATATTAAGTGCTTGTAGTATGAAAAGCACTATGCTAAGAGGCAAAAAGGAGGCAAAAGAGAGTCCTTTCTCTCAAGGAGTTAACAATTTAATTAAAAAAAAACATGTAAATATATATACAGAAGACAAGATTACATATATGTGTATGTATACATATAGATTTATATATATATATATATACATATGTGTGTGTTATATATGTATATCTATATATACCTTGTTTTGTATCTATTATTTAGATAATGATATGATCATTATCTTTACAGATACATATCTATGTCTATTATATAGACATAGATATAGATAGATATGAAATGGCATATTAATAACCAATTATTATTAGAGAAAGCTAGTATTTCTTTTTCCTTTCCTATTCCCTAATTTTCTACTAGGTAAAAACTGCATATGAAGAATAGGACTGATAACAAGATTGGATTAACATTCTTCCCAATCTTGTTCAACACCTAACTGGGAAATCTCAGTGGGTTCTACTCAGACTTAGGTAGGAGGTAGATCCTTTTTCTAGACTGTCCCCACTGGGGATGGTCTGGGAGTAAGAGTGACATAATCAAAGTCATGTCCCTTAGCCCCTCATTAGTATAGATCCATTTCTCATTATGACAGTCATTCTTCTCATTAATTGTTAACCAGAGTTGATTACCACCTTTCAGGAACACTCACTCTTCCAAGGACATATAAGCATTAAAATGCCACCATGACCTATTTTTGATTCACAAGAGATGACCAAATGACCATCCTTTAATTACTCACTAGTTATAATTAATAAAATATTTAATTACACAGAAATTATGTCTCTCAAACTTTTTATTCATTACAATATCTATCTATATGATAGATGGAAGATAATTAACAGAGGGAAGAATTAGAATTAGAAATGGTTAGGAAAAGTTTCCAGTAAAAGTTGGAATTTCAGCTGGGACTTAAAAGGAAATCAGGGAAGTTAACAGGTAGAATGGAGAAAAGAAGCCAGAGAAAATGACCAGAACTGAGCGATGAAGTGTCTCTCTAAGAACTGCTAGGAGGTATCTTTAGATTAAAGAGTATGTTTTGGGGAATAAGATGTGAAAAGACTAGAAAAGTAGGACAGGACTAGGTTATGAAGAGCTTTGAATGCCAGAGTTTTTTTG
This sequence comes from Sarcophilus harrisii, assembly GCF_902635505.1. Lineage (NCBI taxonomy): Eukaryota > Metazoa > Chordata > Mammalia > Dasyuromorphia > Dasyuridae > Sarcophilus > Sarcophilus harrisii. The sequence continues at coordinate 171,726,378 of NC_045426.1, read as the reverse complement.
TATTTTATCCTGGAGGTGATAGGGAGCTACTGGAGTTTATTAAAGGGGTTGGGGGGGGTGCAACATGGTAGAACCTTCTCTTTAGCAAAATCAATTTGGAAGCTGAATGGAGAATTGGAGTATGGAAATATTCAAGGCAAGTGGACCCACCAACTGTCATTGCAGTAGTCCAGGCTTCAGGCAATGATGGCTGTTAGGTTGAGAGTCTGAGAGAGTGGAATGATGGAGCTTGCCCTCTGCTACATTAGGGAGAGGGCAGGGGAAAAAGGAAGTGGTTCGGGGGAAAGATGAGTTCAGCTGAAGATATATTAAAATGTCTGGAAGGCTACTCATGATATAAGATTGAGGTCAACGAAAAGTATGGGGCAGAAAGGTAGATCTGAGCATCATCTGGGAGATGATGAAGTCACTGAGTGAAAGGCTATAGAGAAAGAAGAGAAAAGAGCCCAGAACCAAAGCTTGAGCCACCTCTGTGATTATAAGGCATGATCTAGATAAGGATCCAGCAAAAGAGATTGAAAAGGAAGAGTTTGATGGGTAGGAGAAAACTAGGAGAATTTAGTGTTCTCGAAAAACTAAAAAGAAGTGAATACAAGGCGGAAAGAGTAATCAACAAGGATCTAAAAGGGAATGAACATTGAGAATAGACATCGTATTTGGCACCATTTTTTTTTTGGGGGATCATTAATAACTTAGGAGAGAGCAGAATCGGTGAGGTAAGGTTGGAAGCTGAATTGAAAAGTGTAAAGGACAGGAACTTTGGAGAAATATACTTAAGGCTCAATATGATTGATTTAAACAAGATATTAATTCAGTGAAATTGATAAGACAATGGTTATCTAGTTTAGCATGTGAGTTCTCTAGTTCAATATGATTCATTTAATCTTACAACAAATAATGGTTTCCTAGTGATATAATGATTGGTTTATACTCAGTATACTGTAATGATGTAATTGTAATAGAACATATAAACTGGAGACAAACTCAGCCAGAAGACCATCACTTTAGCTCTCCTGCTTCCTCTACTGAAATCAAGATCCATTCTGAAAGCCCTCCAGAAAGCTTGCCTGGGCCCCAGGCAAAGAGACAAGCTGTGAAAGAGACAGACTTTTGGATTTTATCCCTGACTATTCTCATGGTGATTACTTTGCTGAAAACAAGGCTGGTCCCTCCAGAAAGCTAACCAGAACACTACAGAAAAGGCTTAAAAAGAAAGTGAGAGAAAGAGTCAAAGTACTATTTGTAAATGGTCTTTTATCTATAAAAGTTGGAAGAAAAAAAGGATGATGGTTAATAAAAAAGGAAGAATCAAATATTAGGGATACCCTGAACTTATCCTATTGAGTTAACATATTTTTCAGACACTCTGGCTGCAAAGTATTAATGAGGCTCTCAATAAAGATGAACCCTATCCCAACCCCAAGCTGACATAATTTGTTGTTTGTACCCCAAGCTGGACTTCTCAAATGTCCTTAGGAGTGAAGACAAGCATCAGTATGTAGTAGATGGGGAAACTACTTATAAAACTGGGACCCTTGTAGATAAGAAGCAACCTGTCTTCATAGTTTTAACACTGCCCAAAGGAAAAGAATGTGGCTTTTGCCATCTTAATTATTCATGATTTCTCTTCCTTTGTCACTCCTGTTTATGTGAAGATCTTTATTTCTCCTCCTCCTTTCTTTGTCACAATTTCATAAATTTCCAAACTTGTTTGAATTGTGAATTCTTTGCCCTGGTCTAGGGTTTTACATACATATTCATTTCTTTTGCAATAAAGCTAGTTGCAAAGTAATATCTTATAGACTTGTGATACTATTTTTGGTTAATGTAAGTAAGAATTTTCTCAGAATGGGGAGATATGAGAATATTTGTAGTCAGTAGGAAATGTGCCAATAGACAGAGAGAGATTAAAAATACTGGAAAAGTGGGGATGACAGAGAATGCAATCTATTGGAGGAGATAACTTAAACAAATAGATAAGGTCACTTTATTTCATGAGAAGGGTAAAGGAAGAGAGTGGCAGAAAGTATCTGAGTGATAAGAGATGAGGAAGAAGGGAGAAGAAGAAGCTCATGGTAAATGGCTTGAATGGCTTTTTTTTTTTTTTTTTTTTTGTAAAATATGAGGTAAGGTTCTTAACTAAGAAAGTAGGAGAATTACCTTAATACTCCTAAATAGAAGCCACTCTTCTGGGAACCGAACCTACTAATACCAATACAAATCAAACAAGTAAACCTGGGGATGTTTTATCAGTTATATATACCACATATAGTTTCTTTCTATTTCTTGGTAGAGTGACTCCCAAATATTATAGAAGTGCTTTGAGACATAAACTTCCCTCTGGGGATTGTCCAGATTAATGTCTCAAAACTTTTAGTATACTGTCTCATTGGTATTTTCTTTCATAAATGTATCTTTTCTTTGATATTTATGATTTATTCTTTGACCTATCAATTTTTAAGAATTGTCATTTCATATCTCTTTTAGTTTGAATCTTTTCTTTATGGGTCCTTTATAATTATAATTACTATAATATTGTAATTAATAAAAGATGTTTTTAATATTTCTGCTTTTTTTGCATTTCTTGTAAGGTTTTTATGTCTTAACACATGTTAACATTTTTGTAAAAGTCGCATATAGAGTTTAAGATATACAGATATTCCATTCTATTGCTTTTCAATAACAGGCATCATATATCTTTTCTAAAAGTCCTATTCAGGACTTTAAATTATTTTTCCTTTATTATTTGTTTGCTTTGCCTAGGTCTAGGAAGTATGCATTGAGGTGTCCCACTATCAAAGTTTTGTTTTCTGTTTCTTCCTATAATTCATTTAAACTTAAATGTCATGCCATTCAGTATATTTACATTAAGTATTAAATATTGTGTTGACATTATTCCATTAATTTTACCTTTGACATATACTGACTGTAAAAGTCTAAACAAGTCTCTTAACCTCACAGTTTCCTACCCAACTCTTTGTTGTGTAGAATAGTGGTGGGCAAATTATGACCTTCGGCATGCTGTTTTTGTTTGATCCTCATATTTTTAAACATAAAAAATTTATTTACTAATTTAAAACAGTCAGCTTCTTGTAAATGTAAAAACAGATAAGGGGCTAAATGTGACCCACAGGCACTAGTGAGCCAACCCCTGCACTAGACAATTTCAGAGCAAGTGTTGACCTCCACTGAGAGTGGAAATTCCCTATACCCATAAAATAACAGGTCCAGTTCTTATCTTAATTATATCATCGTCTATGCTGACTTTAGGCATCACTTTTTAACTAATTAAATGCTGTTTAGTTTTGTTTTGACTTTTTAAAGATCAGGATTGATACTTTTGTTTTCCTAATTCCCCTAAAATAAAATTTTATTCCAACTCCTTATTCTAATTGTGTGTACCTTTATATTTCAAGCATAGTTGAATTCTGCTTTCCAATCCATCTACTACTCTTCTTCTTTTTTATGGTTGATTTCATCCCATTTACATTCATAGTTATTATTATTAATTGTGAAATTTCTTCCCATATTCTCATAATTTTCCCTCTCTTTTCATCTTACTCCAGTGATATTTCATCTTGTTTTGATGAATAGATTTATTAGTTATATCTTTCAGGTAATTCAACTCTTGAAAAATAGCTAATAGAAGCTCACACAATTTGGTCATGCCAGAGTCCCTACTCCTAGAATAACTCCCTTCTCCTGTTCTGAAATGCATCTTCCAAAAGGCCCTACCTCAGCACTATTACTATCAACCAGGCACATTCAGAACAGTCAGAGAATGTGCTCAGCTTAGATTCTAATATCTTTTCCATTTCTTGATTATAAGCACTTGGCTCTGCTTAGATAGAATGATCCTATTGTTTATAATATGTTACATTATGAATTGTATTTGTAATCTACATGTTCTCATTCTACCACCCTCAGTCTGCTACCTTAATAATTAGGCAGCATGATTATAAAGATAATAAGAGGAGTAATGAACTACTTGACAGTAAGCTTCATGAATATAAAAATGGTGTCTTATCTAAACATTTTACCTTCCCATGCTTAGCTCAGTATAATCAGTACACCGTAGGTACTTAGGAAATGTTTGCTGAATGAGCAAATGAAATGAATGGATAAGAGATCAAACAGAAAGGGCAATAGAACTTTGAGAAGCTAAGTTTTGATTTCCTTTTTCTAGCCCTAAAAAAACTGGCTTCACTGCTAGGCATTTACCTTATTACTTAAGCTTCTAAGAAAAGAAACCACCTTAGAATTAATATAGCAGTATACATTTTCACCATCTACCTAATAGCTTCTACTAACAAAACAACAAAATATCTAGGAGACTCAGTACATTTTGCTTTTTACTTAAACTTTTTTTGTATGTAAAAAGTCTTTGAACTGTTCCTACAATGTTAAACAGTATTAATACTTTCTCTTTTATGAGACAACAGTGTTAATAACATTATTACAGCCTAGAAATAAATGTTTTTTTAATATTTAAACAATATTTTTGAAAATATTCTCCCAACATTAGATTCTCATGCCATGTTTCTAGAGCTCAACTTAATCAATTAACTTAACCAATATCTCAAGAGAATCCAGCCTCCTTAATGAATAAAAACTAGCTATGCTGTGAAATTACTGCATTTCTCTATGTTGGGGCCAAGATAACCAGATAGTCTACATCAATTACATCAGAGATGAAAGAATTCTTTCTGCTTTCCTCCTCCACTTAATAATGAACATGCAAGCTTTTTCTTAGATGGAAAATCCTGAACCACTAATTAAGCTTCACAGAAGTAGCTCTCTACAACAGATAACCTTTAAGGCTTATGTCATAATGTGATTTTAGCTTCCAAACATCCCAAATTCACAATTTCTGACTGTAATTTTATCACAATTGATCAACTGTATTTAATAAAATGACTATATTTTCATTTCATGGTAATAAACAAAGCCCAATATGCAATGGTGTATTTTAAGTAAATTTTTTCTTTCAAAAGATACCATTGTATTAACAATGCAAAAAAGTATGATGAGTATCCAGAAGTATGAATCAATCAATAAATATTTATTAAGTACCTACTATGTTTCAGGTACTGTTCCAACTTAATACAAAAAGAATCAAAAAACAGTTCTAAATGTGAGAAAAGCACCTGACTCACCTGACTTATATCACTTGTCCAGGCAGCTTTTTCTTGGCGAGAAGGCGCTAACAAGACAACTGTGAAAGGAGCAGAATCTGGGGGTTCCACCACAATCTTAAAATCCAAATGTCCAAACACTTGCCCAGAACCTTTTGCTTAATACAGAGAAGAAACATGTTATCAGGTACAGAAACAATAACACTCCCTTCTCAGTACAACTCTTTTTAGAAATTTGAATATGTATTTGCACTTATGATTATGTTTATTTTCACACATCTTTCTGTAAAGTGTAAGAATTACTGTACCCATTAAGCAGGTAAGGCACCTGAGTCCCAGGGAAAATGAATGAATATATTGTGCAAGGTTTCAAAGCAGGTGTGGGTCATGGCAAATTTTCCTGATATTATGGCCTAATACTTTACCCTACTCAAAAATGGTACAATTATCATATGCCAATTCAGTTTCTTTTTCGTATCAGCTGTCAAAAAAAATGACCTCATTTGCCACAGAGGAAAAATATAGTATAATATAAACTCAAAAATAGTTCTAAAAGATGTCTAAAAAGACAAATAACAGTTAAATAATATTCCCATAAAATAAAAAAGGGAAAAAATTAGTTTCTCTCGCATTTTCAAACTAAGTGTCTTCAGGAAGAGAAAAAAAAGTATTATTATTTGTACTCCACATTCTTAGAACTCATAAAATGGATATCATTTCAGTGATGGAATATAAACAGTTACACTATTTTAAAAGTCTCCAGCTTGAGCTGAAACTCAGTATAAGGAGCAGGCTGACTTACAATCATCTTCACTTGCATCAGGCTCCTCAATCAAGGTGCATTCTATGAGAGAGAGAACACCGCCTGTCTGTAGAAACAAATCACTCTTAGCCAAAGGGTTCTAGCAGTTAGAAATCTATGTAAGATTTTAAAATTTCTATTATTTCAGATCTCAAGTGAGATCTTCTCAAGTGAAAGAAGATAAAATGCTTCAAATCTATGCCATAATCAACATATATATATATATATATATATATATATATATATTTTTTTTTTTTTTTTAAAGATACCAACCTGGAAGAGATACTTTTCTATTCTTCTCCCTTTTTCCCTTTCCCATTCACCCAACTCTTCTCCCTTCCACACTGTATACATAATTTTAGTGGAAAGAAAATGGACATGTTTTAACTAGTATAGGAAACACTCAACAACTCATCAACTCAGCAAATCCTTCTTGGATTTTTGCCTTAAGCACTGAAAAGGTGATGTAATTTGCCCAAGATTATAGAAACATGTGTAAAGTGCTACACTTGGATCCAGGTCTTCCTGACTAAGAGATAGCCCTTTCTGTTGGCTAAGTCTCATTCCTCCTTTTACACACAAACAAGGAAAATGTTTGCGAATTATGCTTCAGTGCACTGAGAAGTATCCTGATAGCAGCTTCAAAGAGACCACAACTCATCAGTGGGGTGACTCACCAATGAGATACAATTCACAAATGATAGTCCAGGGAATGGAAAAAATCACATTTTGCTTTAGATATTTCCCCTCTTGTTTGCAGAGAAAATGTAAGGCACATAATAATTGAACATTTAGCAAATTTCTACCTTACTAAATTAGATGACCCTCCAAGCATCTGAGAAAGTTTTATTATGGCTCAAAAACCATCAACTAATAATAATTTTTGATGGAAAGCCTATGAATTTAATCCCACTTTTTTTTTTGAGCAAAACACTTTAAAATGAATTTCCATTATTTTGAATCCAAGTAACAAAAAGGCAAAATATATTGCTGTTAATCATTATTTCATAACTTCTACTGGAGTGAGAATTCTTGCTGAAATAATGCTGAATGCTAGAAAGCTATTTTGTCATTTAAAAAAACTGAATTCTTGTAGGAATGTAGGTTGTATATGGGTTAGTTATATAAAAACAGTACCTTGAGCAGGTGCAGTTTTCCTCCTGAGCTTCTTGTACAAATTAAAAAGTGTTTTGTAAATAAGAAGCATTGTCTTTCTCCTTCTTTTTTCAAAGACAATGAGCCCAGGCGAACTTTACTAAGTTTCCCCCTCTCAACTGAAGGGACTTGAATGAGAGAACCTGGTGATTACAAAAGTGAAGAAAAATACACAGCAATTAGAAATCTGTTTAGCAAGTAACTCTTCTTTCAGAGGCAAGAAATACCAGGGTCCTATTTCATTTTAAAGATACAAAAGATTTATGTTTTTTAACTCATTAATGCCAGGAAAATCTGAACAAGCAAATTTCTAGAAACTACAATGGATGAAAAATAAATCTCATTAATTCTGAATGCCAACAGATCACAGTTTTTAAAATGTTTATATTAAATCATTTTGAGAGTCAAATAGCAGCAGATTCCAAACACTTCTATCTCTTTTAATTTGAGGGATTTATGGTTGAATGTGTTTAGATTTGTAAATCTAATAATAAAGTGGAAGTGAAGAAGAAGAGTTTACTTCACTGAAGTAATTAATACATTGAGTATAGGTTACCAAAAGATTGATGAGATTTAGTTTTTATTTTTTAAAAAGACAATTTATGCATCTCTTGAGCATCTTAAAAATACAAGTATTATATTTAGTGTTTGTGTGTATAAGCATAATCCAATGAAAGTATTTTTGTAAGAATTTTTCAAGTCTCCTTTATCTTGTTTACATTTAAAATAGAGATATATTGGTGTGATAAAAGTCCTTCCCCCTTCTAGCACCAAAACAAAAAAAATATTTTTGTATCACTTCCTAAAACCTAGACTATATCAGCTTCACCCAAAGCTTCACTACAAAAGTTTCTCTCAGACAAAACTACTTTTGTGCCAAAGTGAAGTACTAGGAAGAAAGCTGACACAACACTTGGAATAATTTTCACTATTTCCAGACTCCTTTGCCCTTACACAAAATAATGAAAATTCAAAGTTTGAATTCAAAGCTAAAGCAGAAAGATAATTCTGAAGGTTCTGTATACTTCCTGTGGCTTTAATTTTTAAACTCTGCAAGGTGACCTGATATTTTAAAAAACCTATTGTTTAATTCATGACCTACACTGAATAAAAAGCCTTCATCGAGGAGCTCTTATGATAACTTTCTTATTTATTGATTGATTTTTATCATTAAAAATGCCCACAAATATAAAACTTTGAAACCACATTGAGAAAGCTTTTGTATTAATAGCAAGACCAGCAATTTCTTTTTTTTTTTTCTTTCTTAAAGCAATATATGGATTGTGGAAAATAATAGGGGCCCCCCTGCAAATTCCTCTCTCTAAATCTCATCCCTCATCCTACTCCACCCCCAATCCATTTAGGATGGGTAGGGGGTGGGTGTCCTAGAAAAATACACGAGTCTGTGGGTGGGTTTGAAAAAAAGAAAGGAGGCTTCTTGACAGATGAAGTGGGAGGATATTCTAGGCATAAGTAACAGCAGGGAAAGGGCTTTGGGGGTGGATGTGGGAGTGGGAGAATGGAACAAAAGGGCCCAGGAGGTTTGACTGAAGTGAAGGGAGTGGGCAGTGAGTAAAGTGAGAGGGGCAATGTGGGTAGAAGCAAACTGGTGGAGGGCCTTGAAAGTTAGATGACTAATCTGAAGTTGAAGAAGAAAATAAAACGGAGTGGAGGTTTCCAGAAGTGGAGATAAGAAGAAGGGAAGAAAGATGGTCAAATTTGTAAGCAAAAAATCAAAGGAAGCAAAGGAACAGTTTAACTGAAGGGAAGAAAACTGGAATCAAAATGGCCAGTGAGGAGTTTATAACTAGGTCAGGTAAGATGAATGTTGTTGTTGGGGAAGAAAAGAATTAAAAGCAGGATAACATTCTGACGTTCTGACATTCTGGCTAAAGAAAGTCACCAAAAGGAAAGTCGGAAGAGAATGTTCGTGGGAATCATAGGAAATAACAGAGTTTCCAAAAGAGACCTTGAAACTTGCTCGAAGAAAGGGAATAAAATGGAAGAAGACATCTTACGTTAATTTTAAACTGGAAGATGACTGGAAGTGAAGGGTAGAACAAAGTATATGGGACTAACCAAGGAACTTCTATAATTCTCTAAGCCAATTAAATCTGAAGAAGAATATATATATATGCATATAAGAATTATGTATATATATGTATACATACTCATGTATATATACACACAAATATATGTGTGTACACATACACAAACGTGTGTGTGTATTTTTTTTTAAAGTGGCTATCCAGCTTTAATTTGAAGAAGTGAAAGAGAACTTACTTCTTCCCCCACAGCAATTATCTGGTTCTAATCTAAATTTATCCCTCTGCAACTTCTCCTTGATGCTCACAATTCTGCACTTACAGGGCCAAAACAAGTCTAATTCATCTGTCTTCCACATAACAGCCCTTCTAATATTTGAAGATAGCTATCAGTTCTCCTCTAAGTCTTCTGTAAGCTAAACATATTCATTTTCTCTGGCTAGTCCTTCATAATAATAAATTGATGAAGTCTTTCACCATCCAATGTCCTCATCTGGATACTTTTCATCTTATCAAGATGTGGTGATCCAGCACTGCATATTATGGAATGACTAGTGCAGACTACATCTGCAATGGCACATCACTCAAAAACATTACTTCCCTCATGTGAATCCTTTCCCTTTCAGTGCAATTTAAGGATATATTAGATTTTTTCAATTGCTATACCACAATGTTGTCTCATGTTGTACTCTCCTAAAACCTTCAGGATCAAATATAATGTGGTTTGTAAACCTTAAAGCACTATGTAAATATTACCAATTGTTATTTTTAGACAAACAAGCATATTTACCTACGTCCCTCATTTTGTACCTCAGAAATTAGTTTTTTGAACTCGTGTCTTTCATTTATCCCCATTAAATTTCATTAGAAAGGTTATTAGAATCAACCCAACAATCCAATTCAATTCATTAATCATTTGTTTAAGCTATGATATAGACACAAATTAAAAAGAAAAAATAAGTCCCTACCATCAAAGACTACTTATATAATTATATAATAATTAGGGATGGCAATGCAAGATGAGAGAGGGAGAGTTTTCCTGTGGAATGTCTTAACTGAAGAAGCTAAGGATTCTAAGAGGATAAGGTGAGAAGAGAATGCCTTCCTGGGCTAGAGTCTAATTGAGAAAGAGTTTAGACACAACTGAAGAGTATACAGTTTTTCTAAAAGCAACAGGAAAGCATTGAAGATTTTTACCCATATGAGAGGGTCAAAGCTCTAATTTATAGAGAGGGTCAAAGCTATAATTTATAAAGATTGTTTTGGTGACTAGTAGAGGACAGATTGGAGAGGATGCAGACTGAAAGTAAGGAGACTAAAGATTCCATTCGGATCCTGACTTAATTATCTATCCTCCAAGCTCTCTGTCATCTATGGATTTTTATTTTTTATGCTTTCTGGAGCAGCCAGTTGACACAGTAGATAAGATCACTGGGCCGGGAGTCAAATCTAACCTCAGATACTTAACTGCCATATGATCCAAGGTAAGTCACTTAAGCTCTGCCTTAGTTTCCTTAACTGTAAAATGGGAATAGTAATAGCTACTTCCCAGTAGTAAAAACCTACTTCTCAGGGTTACTGTGAATATAAAACTCAATAATATGTATAAGGCCCAGTACATGACTATGACAGATATTTAATAAATGATTGTTTTCTTCCTTCCTTCCTTCCCTAAAGTTGCTGATAAAAATGTCACAGTACAAGAAACAACAAAGACACCTACTTAGAGTACTCCACTAAGGATCACCTTTCAAGTTGACATCAACTCATTAGCTATTACTCTTTGGGTCTGGCCAATCAACAGTTATTCTCATCTAGCCTTCATGACTACATTTTGTCCGCAAGACTAAGAAAGTAATTAACCAATGCTTTGCTAAAAATTTAGGCAAAATGTACAACCATGTAGTATAATATTCAAGCTAGCTTTCTGGAGGATCTCAGGACCAGACTAAGTCCTTGGTCTTAGTAAAAGAGGCAGGACAGCCACCATTAGACTAGTCAAAGATAGAATGTTTCTCTTCCAGTCCTTCTTAGCCCTTATTATAATGACATCATTACGGTATACTGATTATGTGTGAATTTAGAGAACCATTATATCACCATACTAAGTACGAAGTATATATGTGAACTAGAGAACCATTATCTTATCAATTCATTGAATTAATACCTTGTTTCAAGTATCTTCTCCAGAGTTCAGGCTCTCTACAATATAGCATTGTTCTGGTCTACTAATTTAGCAACTCTTTCAGAAGAAAAATGGTGTTAGTCTAGCATAGATTGCTTTTGATGAAGTCATATTGGCTCTCTGGAATCATGGCTTCCTTTTCTAGATTTTCACTAACCATGCTTTTTATAAGATATTCTAGAATTTTGCCAGGAATCACAATAGAGCTCATTGGTCTATAATTTTCAGAAACCACAGGAATCTGCCTTTAAAAAATTATCAGGATTATAACTGTTCTAACTTCTCTGTGTACTCCATGATCTTTCAAAAATCAATGGCAAAAAATCAACTATTACATCTGGCAGTTTTTCATTACCCTATGATGTCTTTTATTTGAACTTGATGGTCTGAATTTATCCCAGGCAACTAAGTAATCTCTTAACATATCTACTTATTTATCTTAGACCCTATTAGCTATTTTTGTTTTTTTCAGACCAAAATAATCTTTCCAGACCAAAAGGTCATTTTCCTTGGCAGAGAAAGGGAAATGAAATGAAGAGATGAGCAGCAGTTTTTGACTTGTTTCTGTTATTTGTTATCATTATCTACCCTATCTATTCAAAGCAGCAGCTCCTACTTCTACTTTGATTTTCTCCTTTTCCCAAAAATAACTAAAATAATGATTTTATTCCTCATCATAATAACAAAAGTTAGCATTCATATATTAATTTAAGATGTACAAATAACGATAGCAGCTAAAATTTAGGTAGAACTTACTAGGTACCAGAAACCCTGCTGAGCATTTTATAATTATTATCTCATTTGATCCCCATAACAACCCTGGGAGGTAGGTGGTATTATTATCTCCATTCTACAGATGAGGAAACTGAGGCAAACAATGACTTACCCAAGCTCACAAAGCTAATAAATGTCTGAGGCTAGATTTGAACTCAAGTCTTCCTGACTTCAGATCTGATATTGGAACTAACTGTCCAAACTCTGTTAAAATAAACACTTTATATTTCCCAGAAGCTAAAACAAAAGATATAACTGCATTTACTCAGGGATTTCTCTGGCCACAGTAACTCAGGAAATGTGGGAAAGAGCTAATCTCCTTTAGTACAGGGAGTATCTACAGAGGTGAAATCACAGGACTTTCAACACAACATAGCAAGAGATTTGTAAAAGAAATTGCTGAGTGAATGGTTAGTTTATATATCTATTATTATGTAGTCTTTTATTTCCCTGAAATAAATACTTCCCTGAAAAATGAATTTTTTTTGGTAAATGATTATCTCTGAAAACTCAAATTGCATCCAACAAAGAAACTATTCTAATCATTGAGCATATTTTAGCTTTGACTACAAAAAACAAATGTCTGAATGAAAAGTGAAAAACTAAGTGATGACTCTGGGTGATTTGTCAGCAAAATGGAAGTAAACCACATGTTTGGAAATAATAGCTACTAAGTGAATTTCATTTTTCATCCAGATGTTTGATGTCATATTGATTCCAGCTGCATAGAACAGGCCCTTTTTGCCCAAGGATAGAAGCACATGAAGAGAGAGTTGACTGACAAATATTTATGACTGCATTCTCTGACTTTATATTTAGCCTTATCTGTTTAACCTACACTGGTACTTTGTAAATGGCACCAACTCCTTTAGTTTACTTCACTGTAAAAGCACAAAAAGTCCCTAAGATTTTCAGACCATTTTTAGTGGTTGGATTATTATTGTCCAGACAGGGCTGAGTATGAGAGCAGCCATATTTACAGTTTTATTTTCTCCTTTCAGATGAACAGAGGGAACAGGCAGCAGAAATTGGATGAACCAAAGAGATTCATGTTTTCCAATATCCCTCATGACAAGATATATCCAATTAGCTTCAATATTAATCAATGAACTCTACAATTAGATTAATTTAGTGTGAGGATTTTCTATATTCCTTGAAGTCCTAAACCTATTACACATGATTAGAAGTAGTTTCTAGGACTGAGTAAAAGACTCCCTTGTGGTTAAGAGATATAAATTAAATGCCTTATATTTAATCAGATGCTTTTCATTGAATCAGATATCCAAGTCACAGGAATATCATGATCACACTATCCTAGGAAGGTCAAAACCATTGAACCATCTATTAGACTGTTTTACAGTATAAACTGAAATGCCAAAGGTATTTCAGTGATAACTAAATGTCTTCAAATGAAGGTCAGTATGGAGCTCAACTCAACACAAGCATGAATGAGACACCCAATATTTTGAAAGTGAACAAAATGAGACTTTGGGACTATTTTTAAAAACCATATTTTTGGCCATCAGGAAATGTAACGATCTAAATGGAGGGACAGCATTAAGACTTGGGCAACCTGCTATATATCATAGCAGAATATAATTAAATGAAAAGAGGAGGTACAAAGTGCTATAAGAAAGTAGAAATGGGAGAGATCCAAATTAGCTGGAAGATTAGATGAAATGGTACTGTGACTAAACCTTGACTTTAATAGGCATTGGTGTGGAGGGGAAAGTCCATTAGCCTGTGAATGCAGACAGAAACAATGAGCTTCTATCAGGGAACAGGGTACATTAAGAATAGTGTGCAATCCTAGTAGAAGAATGAGGTAAAAATAGTCAGGCTTTGGAAGGCACTGGATGCAAAGCTAAGAAAAATTTAACTTATCGTGTAGATAATATGAAACCACCAAAAATTTATGATTGGGGTGAAATGATCCTAAATAAACATTATTTTGACTTTTTCAAAATAATAAGGTCCAGAGAACATGAGAAGAAACCTTAGCACATTGGGTGAAGATCCTGTGAAAATGTTCTATAAAGACATGAACAAGAGTCATATAAAACACATGGATTGTGATCTATTTTCATTGTAGATTGTATTCAGTAAGTTTGGTCAATCTGAATTAGGATGGTAGCAAACTGACTATATTGAAAACAATCCACAAAACAGAAAATTGTATTTCTAGTATATTAAATTATCACTTGGGATGAGTATTAACTTTTACTAGATGCTAAGGTACCATTAATAGCAGTGATGGTAAATTAAATGATAATCCAGCATTCTTGTTTTTTCTTCAATATACAGTGTCCCCCCAAATTTTTTTTGCTATGCCACATATTTATCTCAGGTACTTTTATCTTTTAAAAAACATTTTACATATACCTATGAGGCTATACAATATGGATTATAATTTTAGGGATAATCCTATATTTAACAGAAGATAAAGATATTTTCAAAAATTTACAGATTTATTTTTTAAAGATTCCATTTTATATATATTTTAATAATAAGATACATGGGGTGGGAAAAAGGGGGAAGTTTGTTTTTTAAAGAAAAAAATATTCATATATACTCTTTTCTTTTCCCTTCAGGGTTGCTCTATTTTAAAATTATTCACATTTTTTTTAAATTTTTTTCACATTTTAAAAAAATGAAATATTAATCAAATAAATGATTAAGAATTAAGTTAAATGAATGGAAAAGGGGAATTGTATTTTAATTAGCATAGATCATTGCCAGAATTTAAACATACTTAATTGCTGTATAACTTTTTAGTGTATGTACATAAATAACTATCACAGGATGACCACATCAGAAATGGACTAGTTAGTTCCCCAAACCCCCAAATAAACTTCATTTTTATTAAAAAAAAAAAAAACAATCACGTCTTATCCTGCCCCAAAGTGAGACCTATTAAAATTATGCCAGATGTTTGGAGAAAAAAGATGTGTAATGTTTAATGGAGTATATTATATCTTTTAATATTTCAGTTACAACTCAGTAGCAGATATCTTTAAAGTCATAATGATTACTTAAGAAAGTGTTCATCAAGAAGGTAACCAAATCAAAATAAGGTTACTAGTACCATTATTTTCACATTGTCATTGACCAGGCTAATATTCATTTTAAGTTTTTTTAACCGTTTATTAAACCATTCCTAAACATGCCATCAGAAACAAAACAAGAACACAAAGAAAATTCTATTGAAAGGCAAATCATTTTAAGAACACTTGTGATCTCTAAATACGATAATGACAGAAGCAGAATTATTAAGAACAAAGATGGGCCACACTTGCAGCTCACAAAATTGCATCAATATCATAAAGCTATTAATCAAAGAGGGCTGCTATTCATGAAGAGATTTCTCCCAGACATAAAAAGAAGGCAACCTGTTCAACATATTTACCCTTCCAATATTTTCCAATACCCTTTACAATAACATTTTCAAAGTGAGACAGAAAATCTGTATGGCAAGAATATAATAAATGTTCATAAAATATTTTAATAACAATACTTTTTTCATGCAAGTCCTTCCAAAATCAATTTGATTCTGAAAAAAAAAATAAATTAACTCCAGAAGCTTCTTTGTCCTTTTCTCAAGTTTTTTTTTTTTTGGGTACTTCAGATCAATGTTCATCAATATTTCCAATGACCACTGAGACATTATAGCATTCATAAGTACATGTATGACAAGGCCACATCAATTCATTATAAGGCCAATAAGAGGCAAAAAAAAAAGTCCATTATAAGGCCAAAGTAAATTAAATTTACTAAACTCACTTTATATTCCACTATATTTAAATAATGTTAGAGAGCATGAAGTCAGTATAAGAAAGCAAATTTTTAGACAAAGAATTTTTCCAAGTTTTCTTAACATAATTTGAGTTTTCTGCCCTTGTTTACACAGAAAACAGAATGGCATGCGTTAAATTTTCCCACTAATGTGCACAGTGTAATTGATGTATCTCATTAGATAAGGTAAAGACACAGTGATAATAATTCCTTTTACTAAGAGCATTTTGGCAAAACCGTTTTTATACCAATTTCCTCAAACAAATTAGCCACATCATTAGTAGAATTCCTTCCATTACTTGTGATGCAAGGATTATACCTCTGGCCAATTTATGAACGCTGTATGTATACCTCTCAAATATAGTGGCAGAGGATCCTACAGCTTCTAGGGCATTCCCAGCAGAATCCCTAAACTCCCCAAAGCATCTTTTAGGGACCACTGAAGATACCATCCACATTTATCTTTTATGAGCTGAAGAACAGTTATGAATAGGGACTAGCAACATAATGGTTCTTCTCCACAACCTTTGGCATAAAATACACCATTTCTTTCTCCCTTTGCTCTTCTCAGTTCGCAGCTTCATTTACCAGGAGGTGCCCCCAAAAACATATGGCACAAACAGGAAGGCAGTGTTAAATTTACCATTACCCAAGAGCTGCCAACATTTGTTCCAGCTGATGTCAGCCATGACATGTCATTTCACCTGGCAGCCAAAGTTACCAAGTGGAATCAAATTATATTGTGTGGGGCCGTTCCTGAAGTGCTGATGAAAAATGGGAACAACAGGCAGCTGTTTTCGCTCCGCACATTTTCTCCACTGCTTTGTGAGAGAGCTTTGAGTAGTTCGAGTTTCTCTTGTGTCTTTGCTTGGATGTCACCATCGCCTGACACTGCAACATCAATTGGCCAGACAGACCTGTTTTCCGTGGAGCTGTAGATAATATCTGGTCCATTGAGGATGATAGTCCAGTCAGAATGCAATTTACTGGCCCATTCATGCTTTACTATTATTGTGTTGCTGTTTTTCATGGCCCCTGAAAAGAAATAGCACAAGGGTGGGCCTCAGCCATAGCCCAAAACCCACCTGCTAAAGGGGGACAATTTGTTATACATTACTTGTCCTAGGTGAACAGCATCGGCTTTATAGCATTAGGTGTTTCCCCAAATGCCCTGTTTCTGGAGCTGCCAAGTATAATGTTATAGTTGTGTCTATCACGACTATGCAAAGGCTTACCTTGTCGAATAAAAGTCTGGCTGGTGTCTAACAATATATCACAGCCTTCCACTATCATTCTTTCTATGGCAAGGTTTTTCCGGATGTTCTCGGTATCACTCACTTCATCATGCATAATCCTGTCAGATACAATGTAAACAGAAATGTTTCATTGTTGCATTTTCTACCAATAAGTCAAAAAAAGGAAAGGAAAAAAATATAGCCAGCCTTCCCTGCTTTGAACCTCTGAAAAACTTAGGATGGGTTGGTACCAACCTGCTCTTTAGAGATTGTAAATACCAAAAGCCCAAACAAAACAAGGCTGTGATTATTTCAAGTAATAAATGGGGACTCTGCATATAATGAAAATATTTTTACAAATATTTCATAGAAATAATCTTATTTTTATAGGAATTATCCTAGTAGCACAGAAAACACCAGTACTTGGAATGCAAAAGAAGCTTTTGAGCTTTAAAACCACCATAGATACCAATAAGTGACCAAGAAATGAAAAGTAAGAAGACTCTGCACTCGTTAAGAGGATTTTACCGCTCAAATAACATTGTATTTTAGCAGTACATCCCTGAATTCTTATGGAATGTGGCATCATATATTATAGCAGATGATGTGTTTGAAGAATACAATAAATACAACTAAAACTGTAATAGGAACAGCTCCAAGGTTATCCCCAAAAATGCATCGAATCTCAATCATGAAAAATTCACATCACAATTTTTTATTTCAATGAAGAATACCATTATTAATGTTTTTCTTTGTGTAAAATTAATGTTAATGAGAAGGCAACTTATGCATCTCTTGAACATCTTAAAAACACAAGTGTGTGTATAAACATAATCCAATGAAGGCATTTTTATTAAATACATCTTTATTAAATAAGTGATTAGTGAATTGTTGGTAATATCCATAGATAATTAGATGGGGAAATGAACTAACAGACAAAATATACAAAGAGGGGTACACATTATATCCCAAATCTCCTTCATTATATTTCCAACTTGGATATGTGGTTATATTAGGCTTCCTTATAAAAAAGATACTATACAGAGTCACCCCTGTCAATTCCCAAATCTATAATGTGGAAGCTTTTTTTTGTAACCTACACCATTTACCTGACTATTCTGCCAAGTCAAATCCTAGGGGCAAAGTTTCCAACATACCTTGAGAGTTCTTCTAGTTTTGATTTTGCAAATTCCAGACTCTTCCTTTCCACATGTTCATGAGGAGTATGAGCAAGAAGTTCATGGAGTGTTATAATATACCGGGGTATCTTCAAACAAAGAATAATGTTAGCACTAGTTAAGGGAACTAATATCAGGGTATTCCATTTTCTATACTTTTGAATTCAGTTCTTTGTCAATTCTCTATAGCTAACAATAAAACATTTCCTTAAAAAATTCTTTAAAAATCACAGTGCTTCAATCCTCATATTCTTAGCATTTCACAAAGAATATACAGGAAGCCAATCTTAAATGAAAAAGGCAATGTGATAGAAGGAATAATTGATAGCTTCTTTTAAAGTATTTCTTTGAGGAAGAAAAGGACTTCCAAAAATTTTTTCCAGTGAAACTGATATGGCTATCATTAAATCATGGCAACATTGAGGCTGTTAATCTAGGTGGATTTATCTGCTTATATAATAAATAGCATTGGCAACTCAGCAACAGCTGGTTCTCAAGAAAAGGCCTCTAGCCTAACAGAATCTGATACCCTGACACTTCCACATACATAGTCTAACTCTCAGCATAAAAGGGTATCCAGCTTTCACAATTTAATAACTGACAGTAACCAAAGCATTCACTTTAACAACTTAACAATAATATCCTATGGCATCTCAATTTGATCTTCACAACAGCCCTATGAGATAATAGATAATAGAGATGTCATAATTCCCATTTTACAGATAAGGAAAATGAAATTTACAGAAGTTAAGTGACTTGCCTATAAAGCTGACAAGTACTGAAGGTAGTAGGGCCAGCTAGGTGGTATAGTGGATAAAGCACTGGGCTTGGAATCAGAAAAACTCCTCTTCATGGTTCAAATCTGTCTTTAAACAAATTTACTAGCTTATGACCTTGGGCTTATGATTTTTTTCTCTACTCCCCAAAAATTTGCCTCAGTTTCCTCATTTGTAAAGTGAATTGGAGAAGGAAATGGCAAACCACTACAGTAACTTTGCATACAAAACCCCAAAATGGAATCAGAGTTGGATGCTACTGAAATACCATAACAGCAATGCTGAAGGTAGTACATGAACCTAGGACTTCAAGTCCAATGTGGAACCTATACCACACGTTTCAAAATTACAGAAGCCAGAACAGCTGAGCTAATTGACAATAGTTCCACATATTCATACTTATTCTGGACTAGAGAAACTTTAAAAAAAAGTTGTGGGTATCATTTTTTTATGTTATACCTTTGTAAGTTTTTCTGTAGATGATTAGGGAAAAGGTTAAGTACAAAGTGGTACAAAGGAAATCTCTTTCAGCTTTGTGCCAGGAAATAGGTACAAGTTTGGAGTAAAATCCTTAGACAGTAAGATATAAGAATGAACAATTAACTAAGGGATAAAAGATACAAATAAAAGTATATACTTTATCCCAAATCTTTTTTCATCTACAACCCTGTTTAGCTACTGCTGCCTCATATGGAAAATTTAAGAGACCCTATGCATCTCAGAGAGAAAATGACACCACCACAGGACACCTGGAAGAGCCTGTGTTTGAACACTTTTAATGATGTTAGAAAAAGGAATAAAAGGTTATTCCCCAAAGCCATAGTGTAATATTTGTATTGACCATTCACAGTATCTCACCAATGGCATGAATTTGTGAGGATGGCTGGCCAGTGTAGTCTGTGGCTAAGGAGCACAGCAAAACAAATTGAATATCATAAGGAAATGAAACCATAACCTTGTCCAGGGTGTTCTAAGCAGTGAGGTAGACCAACCATAGCACATTCTGAATGATACCTACTTGGCAGCACAGGATCTGTCTTCTGGACAATATAAGCTTTAATCAAAATTTTTCCTCCATGAAAAACAAAGATGGTGATAAATGACAATTAGTCACAATAAAGGGAGTAGGGATAGGCTGCAATAAACTCAAATGTTCTATTAATCCACAAATCTAATTTTAGCCAATATATCAACATCCTACTCCATTAATTAAGTCTTTTATGATACAGCTGCTCTTTAGGATCCCAACTGATGGACAAATAATTCACCTTCTTCCTGTTTGTAACTCTCCAACAGAAGTAATAACAAGCAACAAAAACTGCAAAAAAGCAAGCTCAGGAAAAGGATGCTACAACATAAGAAGAGTTTCTGGACAAATTCCAAATTCCAAGCTAAATCATCAGCCCCTGCAGAAAAGTTTTATTCCAAATTGATTCAGACAGGCTAAGGAGCGTATCTGAGGCAATCACAGTTCAGCTTTTAATTATGGCTGACCAAAACAGCTGTCACTTTACTGCCCTTACAGAGATGGTATTCTACACTGATGATTTAAAAAGAGATTTGAGCATTCCTCAAAAATGCCCACTGAAGAATGACCATACTTTGAATAACTTTTAGAGTGTGAATATTCAAACCATTTTTGCGTGCAACTACCTGAAAAAGTATTAGCCAAATTGTTAAAATTCATAAAT
This sequence comes from Sarcophilus harrisii, assembly GCF_902635505.1. Lineage (NCBI taxonomy): Eukaryota > Metazoa > Chordata > Mammalia > Dasyuromorphia > Dasyuridae > Sarcophilus > Sarcophilus harrisii. Next base: position 171,705,610 of record NC_045426.1, on the reverse strand, counting down.
GCTGCTGACTACATTCTCTTGTTTACCAAATTCTTCCTGCCAATATAGTAATTCATGACATGAAGGTTTACATGATGTTATTCTAACTATATTCTACAAATATAGAACTGGAATTTTGAACCTGAGTCTCTAACTTAAAATCTAGTATCATTTTCTACCACACTGTGTCCACATTCAACTACATTTACTTTCGGTCCTTTCATTTTTATTGTTCATTCATTTCAATCATGTCTGATTCTTCATGTTGCCATTTAAGATTTTGCTGGTAGAAATATCATAGTGGTTTGTCATTTTCTTCTCCAAATCATTCTACAGATGAGAAAACTGAGGCAAACAGGATTAAGTGATTTACCCAGGGTTATACAGCTAATAAGTATCTGAGACCACATTTGAAGTCGTCTTTCTGATTCCAGAGTCAGTGCTCTATCCACTGCACTACCTAGCTGCTCCTTTCAGTCCTTCACAAATTAATAAATAGTAGGTAAAAGGATAGTAAAGACTTTATTTAATTTATGCTCCAAGCAAGAGAGTTATAGAATGTTTCTCCATTGGTTCTCCATTGACTCTTTTACACAGAAAAAAGCTGATTTGTGTTAAGCACATTTCTCACCTTCCTTACCCCTTATATCATCAGCAGTACTCAAAGAGGTAAGAAATGTATGTGGAAGAGGGGAGAAGGTGACAAAAATACATTATAATTAATAAAATTAATAAGGGATTCAAAATGTCTTTCAACTGCAGAATATATGCCAGTATCAGTCATTCCAACAAGGCTGTTCTTCTACAGTGAATAAAAAGGAATGTACAAAGTGTGAGTGTACATGAAGTTCTCTCTCAATAAGTGATTTTTTTTCTTTTCTATTCTCCAAAAGTAGTAAAAGGACAAAAATTTAGGATAATATTTTGTTATCCACAGTAACAGGTAGTACTTACTTCCCAGGATTTGAGTAAGAATCAAATGGGATAATGTTATGCAAAGTGCTTTGCAAACCTTGATGTGCTATAAAATGTGAAGTATTATTAAAAAAAATTCCCTCATTGAGGATCTTCAGAGAGTAGATAACCACTTCTTGGTGATAGTGTAGAGGAGACTCTTTAGTCCAGGTTGGGCTAAATGGTCTCTGAAATGAAGGGCTTCTGGGGCCTGTTATATCTCTTAGATTTCCCAAAAAAAATTCTACCTATAGTTCCTAATTCTGTCCTCTGTCAATAAAAAAGAACAAGACTGCCCCTGCTTTCAATGACAAATACTTAAATATTTGAAACCAATGATCCTTTCTGACCCAAGTCTTTTCTTATCTAGAGCAAAATAGTCCCAGATTCTTCAGTTGATCTACATAATTTGGATTCATCATCTGGTTCACATTTACCTCACATGTATATATAATATATATGTATAGTATAAGATATATCACATGATTTTACTACTCAAAGATGAGGTCTGAGGCTGTAGATCTGGGGCCAACCCCCAGGGGACAGAAATTCCAAGCATAAAGGGCCCTACAAGTTGACTTACTCTGGGTGTGAATGTGTGTGTGTGTGTGTGTGTGTGTGTGTGTACACTTATATATGTACCTGATGTTGAAACAAGTGCACCTAGATGCTGGCATTTCTTCGAAGGCCATGGGCATCATGAATTTGCTGATGAATGATGTATTCAAAAGTCTTGCCAGGAGGCAGCCTTGATGGCCCTATACTCAGACTGCCCACCCTGACATCCTGGAAGATCCAAATAGCTTTAGGGTTGCTGTTCTCTGGGGAATTGGCCAAACATACTGCCCCTGATACATCAGCTCCAAGTGAACTTGCTATGAACTGGTTTGGGGATGAAAAGAGTCTGTTTATGGTAATTTCCCACATTTATAGAGTTCATCTTGCAAAACATTATATAATGCATATTTATCTTCTCATTTTAATCTTCTAACAATTCTGGGACATTGGTGTAGGAGTGCTACTATATTAAGTATTAGAAATCAGCAAAGTTCTTAGGACAGTTGTATAAACTTGGCTAAACAATCTCACCTTTCTAGGATGCAAGCATTCTCATCTGTAAGTTAGAAGGGCTAGACTGGATGATCTTTCAAGGTCTAAATCTTCCAGCTTCTTCCAGCTCTAAATGTATGAGTTATGATTCAAAATCAGCAAAGAAGCAGATGTGATCAATAGATATGAGTATACTAGTCCCCCATCCATTCTGACTATGGCCAACAGACAAATAGAAAGGAATAGAACTTCCTGTCTGCATTTTGTTCTGCTGGCCCTTTCTATTCATACGGGAGACCTGATTCTCTGGAAAGATGGGAATGAAAGTGAGTCAGATGACATTTCTCTGTAGTGGACCACTCTATGTTGCTTCTAGTTGATTTTCCCTAAGTGGACTTATATTCCATACATCTCTCATAAATCCTTCCTTCTCTCTGTTCACAGTCACTCCTGAAGTTCAGGCTATTGTTAGCTTTTATCTAGACCACTATTTGGTCTCAAATCTCTCCTCTTTTCAATTCATTATCTACACAACTGCCGAAGTGATTTTCCTGACTATGTCACTTCCCTACTCTATCACCTCCACTGCTTCCATATTGACTCTATGAACAAATATAATGTAATTTTTTCTATTTTTAAAAAGTTTTTCATTTGGTGTGATTATTTTTTAATTATACAAAGTTGTACAAAAGATTATGCACATACTTAGAAATTAGTAAAAATTTACGTATTTGAAATTCATGTGCAAACATTTTTTACTAATAGGAGTATGTGAATCCAAAAAAAATTTGAAGATCACTAATAGAGAATTCTAGGCTAATTCTGGCCTTGGCCAATAAAATGTTGACCTAATCTCTTAGAACCATTCTGGTCATCAAAAAAGCCAAAAAATTACGGCATTTAGAGTTCAAAGGATTTTAGAGGCCATCTCATCACATTTCCTCATGTTGTTTAAGTGACCCATGAAAAGTCACACAACCATAGTGGGCAGAAAGTAGATCTAGGAATAGTACACAGATCTCAAGTATGCTATCTGGGGATTACTTTGGGTCAGTCAAAATGCCTAAGTTTGTTGCTAATAGGAAGAAACTTCTGGCCAAGAACAACATCCAATAAGTTTCATTTAATTTCCTGAATTCAATACATTGAGTTCATTATCCTTTTTGGGGGGGGAGGAGGTGTGAGAGCAGGCAATTATGGTTAAGTTAATTATCCAGGGGTCACACAATTTGTGTCTGAAGTAGGATATGAATTCAGGTCCTTCTGACTGCTGGGCCAGGGCTCTATCTATTGTGCTACCTAGCTATCCTAAAATCATTCCTTCTTACTAATTTCCTGTTGGCTCAAAAGCAGCTATCTTCACCAACCTGCAAAGATATATGAAAGCAATACACTAGAAGAGATTGATTTCTCTTGCATTTGTTAAATACAGCTAGATAGCCAGTGGGGATGACAATTAGACCCAATTATGAGGTATTCCCTTCATTTTTCAGAACTCTGCCTTTATACATTCTTATTATACAGAGAGATCTGTACAGACAGAAGGATTTCATTATTACCTAAATTAAATTGCTAAAGGCTCAAATGGAATCTCATATAAACTGCAAAATAATTACATAAATATACAAAGCTTTGTTCTATTAGGAAATCCTAACACTGTTAGTTTTAATTTTGGAAAATTCCAATAAAATTTCTTACACCTTGATATTTCTTCAAGGATAGGTTTTCAAATTTATGATACACAATATCTTAAAAGTTTGGGGGATTGCCATTTATATCCAAATGTGGGTTATTGCTTTTTTTTTCTTACCAACATATGTCCCAAATGAAATTAGACCTATAATTACCAACTTTGATAAATATAAACAGTGTTTTGATTATAAAGTTTATTTTATTCTAAATCCTTGGAGCATACAAAATTATAATGTTAACTTGAATTGTTTTACTTTTCCAACAAAGGCAGAGTTTTAAAACTTCAGGTCAAGAAAAGAGAGGGGAGGTGGGGGAAGCCACCATTATAACAAAATTTCATGAAGAGGTTTTCAAGTGCATTCATTTGATTTCCAGTGCACACAGCCTCTGGGGTAGGAAACTGTGCTCTAAGCTTCTCCAAGGTTCCAGCAAAGACTGAAGCATTATGCTTTAAGGGAAATAATAAGGATCTAAATCATTGTTTCTTTCTGAAACTACAAAACCATTCATCAACATAGGAGATGGCTACTTTTTGGAGATGATCAAACAGCTGGCACTGCAGTTACCATAGTATAGGCAATTCATGAAATTGTTTTGTCACATGACAACCAGGCCCAAAGCAATCACAAATATCACAGTGAGAAAGCTCATTGCCCTTCTACAAGATGGAGATCAATAACACTCATCAAAAGGCTAGGAAATCCAAGTCATATTTCAGTCTTCTCAAAATGTAGCAGAGAGTGTCTGCGAGTTGAATTCTAGACACAAGGGCAGGAGCTATAATAGGCCTTAGTGCCCGAGGTCACTGTGCTCAGCAGTAACTGATCCTTCAGCTGTAGACAGTGCCTGTAAAAGCTAGATCTTAGGGGCACAGAGTTATCAGTTATCATCAACTGCAAAGAATCATGAGGATTATTCAGGGGTCATCTTTGGCTTCTAGGATCACTTTTATACTGCTTTTCTCAGACCTCACATTACTTCTCCAGAGATCATGCAAAGTAAATCAAGTCTCTTGGAAAGAGCAAATAAGAGTTTAAAAATACTGTCCCAATGCTTGACACAATCTCTAGGATCTCCTATCCTAAATAGATAGGAAATCTAACTATTTCCCTAGTTAGATATACTCTATTTTACATAACTGATATCTGGGTGTAAGTATGTATTCACATATATATCATAATTCATTCCAATTTGCATAAAATATAATTTCTGTGAAATGAATGACATTTTAAAATTATATTAAGGTGAGTTATTTAAAGAAAGTCTGGTTAATCTTAGAAAAAGTAAAAATCTTACAATGTAAATGATGATGTTAGGATAGCAATTCCTAGTTCAAAATAAACATGTGACAAATTCACAATGGTCATTCCATTGCCTTTGCCAAAAGGAAGTTCTATTCAGGGGGAAAAGTTACCAACAAAAATAAGAGGTAAAAAAAATAAGAGTGGAAAATATGAAATAAAGTTAGGAGATCATATAGTTAGCAAAGAAAAGACAAGTTTCCCAGGGGAACTCATGATTAACTAGGAGAAAGGAAATACTCCAAGAAATGGGAATAAGCCATTGACTGGCAGGTTAAATCTATAGAGCAGTTTAGCAGACTAACCAGAGTTAGCTAAAGTAAGAAAAAAGGTATCAGAAGAAAGGCACTATGAGGGAGAGAAAGAGTTCCTCATTGTGGGCTTAGTCCTAAAAAGAACTTAGCACAGATCTTTATCATAGGCAGATCATTTATAGGAGAAATAAAGGGAAATCAGGGTAATAAAAGTGTAACTCAGAGGAAGAGATCAAGGAAGAGAGAAACTGCTCAGAGATGAGCAGGGATCAATGAGGAATCAAATGGAATATCTGGCAAGTCCCAGACCTGTCTAAAGATATGCTACTCAGTATCCCAAAAAGTTATTTAAAGATACCCAGAGGTGAGGGGATGAACAATGAAAGTCGAACAGTTCCTTCCTCATAATCACTCTATACAAATAGGATAGTCTAAGAATTGATATATCTGATAATAACCAGATAGGCTTCTTCCTGAGAAAGAGAATACATCCACATCACAAACATCACTCAATTATCAAATGAGTTAATATATATAAAACACACTGTAAAACAAAGTACATGTAAATGTTCACTATTGTTACTACATTATTTTATATATTTAAGTTTTCTGAAGGTTAGAATTCTGTATTCTGAATTCTAGCACCAACTAGTTTGTCTGACCTTGTACATTTAATAACCATGGGAAACCATCTTTACTTTGTTTTTGCTAAACTCAGTGAGTTATTTTTAAAATCTCCTAAATAACTTACCTGAAACATAGGATAGGTCAGAAAAGTTTCCAGCATTCTCCCCTCACAGGCAGGGTTAGCTTCATACTGTTTCAAGAGTTTGTCAAAATCTCTGTTTTGCTTACAATTGGCTAGCACTTGAAGACTGTACTGATGATTGCGAACAAATTCTTGATAAATATTAAGCATCGGTAGTAGAATATCAAATAGATCAGCTAAAAAGAATCAGTAAGTGTCAGATTAGCAAAAACTTCTTCAACAATATTAACTTTTTAGAGTCAAGGACCATATCTTGGGAGGAGGGAATGTTAAGTGACTTGCCCAGAGGTCACATAGCTTGGAAGTGTTAAATTGTTTGAGTTTGGATTTGAACTCAGGTCCTCTGGACTCCAGGGAAAGTATTCTATCCATTTTAGCATCTAGTTGCCCTATCAAGAACCACATCTTAACACCTTTTTAAAAATTTGCTTATAATTAGTTTGGAAGATGCTCTTCCAAGTCCCTTCCAGTTATAAGTCTGTGATTATTTAAGCTTTAGACACAGGGATAGTTTAGAATTAACCCTCAGCAAATATTTAATTGACTAGTCCATGGACACATTCATCCAGGCAATGTAAGTAAGACCATGGGCATAAGACTGCAACTAAGGAAAAATAATCATCTCAGATTTGGCAAAGCACAGAAAGATTAATGCTCCAAACGTCCACAGGGAAAGGTTGCTCCACCCAAAGAGCAGCCAGGAACATGGCAGTATTTTGAAGGATGACTACACTTTTAGTACCACTACACAATGTTGGTTGGGAGAGTGGTGAAAGAAGGGTCAAAAAGAGAAGAAATCACATAAATGGCTTTAGTGCCAAGATTCTGTCTTGATGAAAACATCTCCAATCCTTTTTTTTATATCATTGCACATTACAAGGCAGCTAGATATCATGGTGGGAGATGAAGAAAACCTGAGTTCAAATGTGAATTCAGACACTTAATAGCTGTGTCACCATAGTTTACTAATTACTCTCATGGGCGCAGCTTCCCTATTTGTAAAATAGAGATAATAACAGCAACTATTTCCCAAGGTGGTTGTGGAAATAAAATGAAATAATATTTTTAAAGTGCTTTGAAAAATTTTAAGTCCTATATAAATGTTAGCTATTATTATCATCATCATTATTATACATATTTTGGCAGTTTAGTGGAGTTGATGGACCCTTTCTAAGAATAAGTTTTCAGTGAATAGGATTACAAAGGAAACCAATTGAAATACAATGATCAAAACATTCAAGATGCAAGTTCAAAACTGCAAATGAAGAATATCTCACTTAGAAGCTTAATAATAGAGAAATATGTTTAGCCTAGTTAATGGAAGATTATAGGATCATAGGATTTTGAGATTCGGAGTTGGAAAGAACGTTTGAAATCAATTAATAAAACTTTTTCATTTTAACAATGAAGAAACTGAAGGCCTGGAGCAGAGAAGCAAAATTATACAAGTAATCAGTAGGTGAGCTGACATTTGAACCCAGCTCTTTTAAACTGAGAGTGGGTAAGTAGCAGAGTGGATAGAAAGCCAGGAAAACCCGTCTTTATAGGTTCAAATCCAGCCTCAGACACTTACAATCTGAGTGACGCAGGACAAATCCCTTAACTTTGTTTGTCTTAGTTTCCTCATATATAAAACGAGCTAGAGAAGAAAATGGCAAACCATTCCAATATACTTGCCAAGAAAACCCCATATGTGGTCATGGAGGATCAAACATCTGAATCCAAATTGAGTATTCTTTCCACTATACTGTCTTTCTTTCCTCTTAATACTAAGTCTTCTAATAGAGGTGCTTCCACTCCCCCAAAGAAATTTAATTATCATTTCTATAAAATTATGACAACATACAATATTTTTTCTAAAGACTCAACATTTATCCATGATGGTCAACAAGTATTTTTATACAATGTACCATAAAATATATTCACAGTGCTTGACAAGTCTGGGATATATATTACAGACAGGTATATTATAGATACTCTATTCCCCCAAAATCTTATAATATGATAAGGGATATAGGACCAAAATCAATTAAATATTTTCTTTACTCAACTCTACTTCAACACCTCATTGCAATATGGAGATAACTTTGTGTTTTTAAAGGCTACTTTAGTTCAGTATAATGCTAGGGACTTCTACACAATCAAATTACTTACTAAGAATCCGTAGTGTTCTTAGTACCTTTGTGTCCCCTGGATACACATGTTCTGAAGAGATTATCAGAAGTCCTCCAAATAACTGATTTGCACAAGTGACCAAAAATTACCTCTGATTAATATATTTCTCATCACTCTTCCCCAAATACTAGTATTGTTGCATGAAAAGAAAGTGGGGAGCAGCAGTGAGACACAGAACATAATTCATTGTATTCATCTCTATTCCCATGAAATCCTAAGTACATTCTTTTTGCTTCAATTCTTTGAGTCCTAATTCTTTCATCACACTGATTAACTAACTGCCAAGACTCTCAGGTTCCTGACCTTTTTATAAAGAACACGGATTCTCATTTACTCTTCTATGTAGGAGACTAACTGGATGTTGTGAGCAGCTACAGTGACAGAATATCCTCATCAATGAAATCAAAATTAAAGTTAACTGAATATCTATCCCCCTTTAAATTGCTTCCTCATATATGTGCTACTACAGAACTATACTGTTATATATATGTATATATAGACACACACACATATATACACACATGTATATACATGAGAACACTAATATACTATATATATACTAGAGAATATACTATAAAATAGCCCTTAAATTGGAATTTGATAGGAGATCAGAAATTGGCTAAGCCAAACATGTCTTTTTCTACTCTTGATTCTGTACTTTCTCCACTTTTCAAGCTTCTTTTTATGTATCATCTTTCCCCATCAAAATCTAAGTTCCTTGTAAGCAGGAATGCCTTTCATGTGGTTTATATGTGAATCTCCAGCACCATGTAAAATGGAATCTGGAATACAGTAAGAGATTAATAAATTCTTGTTGACTTAATTTGGCCCTCCACAATTTGGCTTAACCTACCTGCTACATATTCTACTCCCTTTCACACATACCATGCTCCAAACTGATATTCCATTCCTCTCTAGCCTTTTCCTTTCTCTTTCCTTTGCTCTTACTATCCTCTATTTCCCCCACCATCTCATTTGTTAAAGTCATTTCTTTGGGGAAGTATAATCTAAATGGGAGGTATACTCTAAATAGAATCCAAAAAAGATAATCCAAAAGAATTTTGGATTAGAAATTAGAAGACCTGAATTCAAATCTTGTCTCTGCCATTTACCTGTCACCTGTATGTCCCTAGGGATGTCATTAAACCCCTCTGGTTCTCAGCACCCCACTTGTAAAATGAGGGGACCAGAATAGGTGGTCTCTAATATCCCCCTTTCTGTTCTATACTACTATGCTCCTTCCTTCAAGACCCAACTCAGATTTTATTCATCTACAAAGTGTCTCATTTACAAAGCCTTTTCTAACTCTCTCAGACAAAAGTAATCTCCTCCTATATAGACATGGAATACATGTTTATTGTCTGACTGACCTCATTCCCCCCTCTTATTAGTTATTTGTATCTTTCCCTCTCCCCCATTCCCATTAAGTTGTAAGGTCCTTCATAGTAGAATTTAAGTTGTTTCTTTTTTTTCATTCCTAGAGCCTACCACATTGTGTTACAGTAGGTACTGCACTGTACATACTGAATAAATGTTTGATAAAGTGAATGGAAGGACAAAGGTGCCCCTCTATAAGAAACCTTCAATACTTCAAGTAATTTCGACAATGGGGATATTCCCTTCATCCCTCTGCCCCCTTCACTTGTTTATCAGATAATTTTCAAATATCTTGGCTCTACAACTTATTACCTGTCTAAGCTTCCTTCTCTATCTCTATGACCTCTGATGCTATGAATAGTGGAAACAAAAAGAAATAATAACCTGGTGGGCAGCCCTCCAGCCTAGGGGCCAGTAAGCCTTTCTAAATTTGGTCAGGTTCTTCCTTAGGCAAGAGATGTACAATCTGTAGAACACAATCTTTCTATTTTGCTTGAACCTGCTAGAGATTTATTCAGTTTTGCAAGCACAGTACCCTGAGAATGTAGGTTAATATTATACCACTATATAAAGAGCTATCACAGTACTACTTTAAGAGAAGAACAGAAACATTCTTTTTTTAAAAAAAAATCTTACTAATACAGTAAAAAGAAAACTTTATCACAAACAAGCACTTACCTAAAATTAAAGTAGGCCAATTAGCAATCCTTGCCTTTAATCCTTGATGAAATATTTCATGGAGGAACATGATTGTTTCACTGTTTAAAAAAATAAAAAGAGGTAGACTGTATGATTTGCAAAATGGCTTAGTCCCCATAGAAAGTTTATTTTCAAATTATTCTACTGGCAACTTAGGACTTTTAAAATGGCATGCCCTGAGCTGACTCCATTGCTCCCCACCACAGATTCTAAAGGTGATTTACCATTCACAAAAGCCTCCATTAAAAATGGTGGCTCAAAAACAGAAAATGATGAGCTGACTTTCTAAAACTGGGTGATGGGAGGAAGTGCTAAGAATGTTCTTTTATTCTTCTTTTCTTACTGGGAATGCATCAGACATCTACCCATTGTTTATTGTTAGAATACTTCAATTAATGACTAGAAAGTTTAAAACAACATCATCCACAACAACAACAAAGCATCATTTTTTTTTCTTATTTAAGGAAGTTCTACATATATGATCTGAAATGTTTCTCCTGCTGAAGTAGGAATGATCTCCTCTGAAGAAGAAAAAAAAGCCTACTGCAGAGAATTCAGAGTATAGACTCAGCATTGTCTCTCAGAGACATGAAAAAATGTACTTCCAGGGACAAAGCCCATAGAAAGGTAATAAAGCAAAGACTAAAGAACAAATTTGTGTTTTGTAAATATACAAATTTGTCCTGTCATTAAGGGTAGTGAGGTAACGCATAAGTAGATAGAATGTTGAGCCACAAGTCAGGAAGATTATTCTTTGTAAATTCAAAGCTGACTTCAGGCACTTACTAGCTATGTTACTTCCCTGGGCAAGTTACTTCCCCTGTTTGCCTCAGTTTCCTCATCTGTAAAATGAGCAGGAGAAGGAAATGGTAAACAACTCCAGTATCTTTGTCAAGAAAACCTTAAATGGGGTCATGAAGAGTTGGATACAACTAAATGACAACAACAAGTATTGTTTGTACTGCATTGGATTAAAAAAGTTAACTATTCTAGAATCGTTTGGATTCTGGTAAGAGAAAATATAGATCCTTTTGAAAACTGGGATGTCTCTTTTTCAGTGAATGACTTGATTTGTAACAGTTCAAATCCCATTGCAACAAACACTGAATTGTTGTGTAATGTTATTGCTCTTTCCAGAATTTTTGTTGAATGGAACTACTCAGGGATGCATTGGAATCGGCTTGAACTGACTGTTGAAAGCCAACTATTAAATTTCTAGTTTGAACATTTACATCTCAGAAATTAGCCAATGCTATAAATCAGGTCTTGATTTACTGCTTTTATTGACTGTCTAGGCTTAAGTGATAGAGAAATAATATAATTATTGGTACTGCTACTAATATGGTAGAAAAAACTAGAGTTTGATAAATTCTTTTGTTATATGGAGATTCAGTTTGTAACAGCATTTGTTATATAGCAAGATATTGTCTACATTTATTTTCAAAATGTATTACTTAAACATCAGGATGAAAATAATTTTAAAAGTAAGATAATATTGTATGGAAACTCCAAATAATTAACCTACCTAAGACTTCAATTTCAAAGATGAGTTAGAAAGACTCATTTTTAAAAAGCAACAAGAAGCACAGACAAACTCTTAGTTTGAAAATATCTCTTCAAAACTCTACTGAGAGATCAGGTTCTGTATTAAAGCATGTCCTAACTCACAAATTACCTTCAGCAGTAATTTACCTTGTCCAGACTGGATTTAAACAATGTACTAAGCTTGGCCTTTCAAATTTGAAATAAGGCAATTCAATTTATACAAATCTCTGGAGACAACAAAAAGCTACAGCAGTATGACTTTTGATGGCATCAGCAGTGGGGTATCCTGGACAATATCTTTGGTCCATTATTTCAACCAATATTCTCCAAATTGCAGTCCCCCTAACACGAAGAGCCTGAATTCTTGGCATTCTTCTTTTTCCCATCTTAAAGCTACTCCTCCAACCAACACTGTGGCAAGTGTATTTTGCTTCTCTCCGGTGCATTTCTGGTGAGAAGATTTTGGGTCTCAGAGTAGGGGAAAAAGCAAAATAAAACAAATGTGAAAAGTATGAGCCTTCATGGTATTAAATTGAAATTCTATTTTTAAAAAGTCCCAGGAAAAAAAAGGCAAATAAGGATTAGTCTTGTTAACTATCAACACTACAAAGGTAGATGCCAGGTCTTGCTTAAATTTTTCCTTTAATGTCTAACACAATACTCTCAAACCAATAGGTCCTGAGTGATTGTTGTGGCTGCTAGCTTTATCTTTATTGCATAAACTCGAATAGAGGTTCTTCCAAGAAATCTGGGGAAATCCTAGGGAGCATCAGGTATTCCAATGAGCATGCGCTCCATGTGTGTTTTATATACTTTTGTATATAAATTTTTTTTTAAATTAGTCTTTCTTAATTTGGAGGTGACCAATCCCTTCCAAGAATAAAAGCACCAAACTGAATGTTAAATTGTGGTACCTAGAAGTCACATAAAAAAGTGATGAAGGGGAAAAACGAATGGGCAATGATGATAGGATTCACTTTTAACATATAAAGAAAATAATAGGTCATGGGAATTTAAGAATCTAGACTTCTGAGGGAAAAACAGAGCCTTAAAATAGGCTATTGGGTTTGAGGTTTTGTTATCTTTAGCATTCACATAATCAAGTGAACCAAATAATCCCAAATCTTACCTATTGAGGAAAATACTGCTGACATCATCATGGGTAATTGGAGGTTTTTTTGAGCTCGCAGCCATTCTTAAAGGGCGAAGGAAACAGTTAACAAGAACATACAACTGATGTACATATTCTGACTCAGCCTCTACCATGTTGAAAACAATCTGGTTTCTCTTTCTCATACTTTCAGCATGGGGAGAACAAATATAATCCTGAACAATAGTTTTCCATTTTCTTCTACATAACCATCCTCGCATAAAGCTTTGAACCTAAAGAGAAAAGCCAAAGAGAAATCTAAATGAGTTAACAGTATTCTGACTGATTAACCAAGGCAATAATTTGTGCTGCATGCAAATGTAAATATTTTAAAGTATGGAAATTATATTGGTCAGACACTCTCATTCCCCATGAGATCCTGAGATCTCCTGTGGCTGGTTTGTTTAGAAGACTAGTGACTGTTTATTTCTGAATTTTGTTAACAGTAGGAATAAGACACTGGAGATTAATACATTTTTATATATTGTACCCACATGGGTTCCAAGTCCTACTTCTTATGTGTACCACTTAAGTGACTAGAGGCAAGTCACTTAACACCTCAGTGCCAGAGATAATCTTACAAATATTATAAGTTAAATGAGTTGCTAATGTGCATTGATGACAGGAATTTCCATATTAAGCATTCCACATACTGACGAAATTACAATCCAAGAGACAGAGGGACAAATACAGACACAGACACAGAAGCAAAGAGAGTCACAAAGAAAAACACAGAGAAAAAGAGACAGAGACAGAAAGAGATAAGCAAACAGACTGAGGCAGAGAGACACAGAGAAAGACACACACAACCACACACACACACACAGAAAGACAGCTACACAGAGAAAGAAACAGAGACAAACACACAGAGAACAGAAAAAACTGAGAAAGAAACAAAGACATAAAACAGAGATAGAGAGATGAGAAAGACAAGGGGAAAGGGAGGAGAGAAACAGACAAACAGATAGTGAGAGACATAGACAAAAAGAGAAATCAACAAAAACCCTTCAAACCATATACATGCTAGGTAATGACAAAAGAATGTATCATAAAAACTGACTGCTTACACTGTGATTTAATAGATAAATTTGTCTGAAAATACAATACTTACTTGAAATACATTACTTACACTCTGTGATAAAACACTAGTCAAAAACTTGAGTTTTTTTGTCCTGGATTTTAGTGTGAAAACCGTGTTGTCCCCAAAATTATCATCAGATGATGACAGTGTTCTTAGAGGTAGGGTGATGCAATAGGTGGAGAACTAAACTTGAAATAAGTGAGAAGTGGATTTGGATTCTTCCTTAGACATTAACTGTATGCCTCCTAATCTTCATCAGCCTGTTTTCTCATTTGTTAAACAGAGATAATAATACCTGTAATCTTTAACTCACATAACTTTTAGAAGGACAATATCATATAAATAAAGGATTTTGTAAAGTCAAAGTACTATGTAAATGTCAGTTAATATTAATGCTTAATTAATCCTTAAGTAAAATCCTTAGTCATTCTTATTTTCCATCTACTAAAATTTCAAGAATTGAGTATAAAAGGATTTACTGTTAAGCTACTAAATAGGAGACTACACCACCTGCTTAGTCACATGTGAGTCCTTTAATATAATCTTCACTCATCAATGAGAAGAAATTCACCTCACCTAAAATCATTAACATAGCAAGTCAGTTTTGAAAAAAAAAAATATGACTATTTTAAAACTACTCTCAATTCACTAGGCAATGTCACATATGGCAAAGAATTCTGGGTTCTAATGAGACGTGGGTTTACCTGTCACTAGGAGCCCCTGGGTAAGATACATTATAAAATCTATTGTTCATGTTTCCCCATCTGAATTATACAAGATGACTTCTCAAGTTTCACTTCTAATTCTAACAAATTTTGTAATCAGATTTATGGTGTATCTAAGTAACAGTTTTGTTAAGCTGAAAACACAGATTTAAATGAAAACATTTTACCACTAACAAATCTTTTTTTTTTTTTAGCATCACTGTTGATTCAACACATTCTCACATTTTTCATTTTTTTCTCATTAGTAAGTCCACATGGACTATGTTCTCTCTTATTTAAACTCCCTCTTTTACTATGTTGGAATACTTTTACTTGCCTGAAGATTTTAGCATTTCATTATCAATTTTCACATATGCAATAAAATCATTACACCTCCAAAAAATCAATTACAATTTTAAAAAAAAATAAAAAGTATCATATTGGAAATTTTGCCTGATGTTTGAACAAATCTATCAGTAATTCCCATAACTATTAATTTCAAATTTTCAGTTTAATTTACATTAGTTTGTATGTACATTTTAAAAGCAGACTAACTCATCTACAACTCATCTTCACAATGGTCGGTTGAAACAACTCAAATGCAGAGAGAAGTTGGATTTAAACTGAAAGTAAGTGAGAAAGTCTCACTTTTAAAGAGAAATTAATGAATTTTCAAAAAATTAAAAGACAAAAATCTTAAGATTTAAAGCATGATAGTTGGCATTTACAGAATGCTTTAAGGTTCCAAAGCACTTGACTTATATCATCTCATTTGATCCTCACAATAACCCTGGGAGGTAGTTACTACTATTATTTTTATTTTAGACATCAGACAACTAGGGCTGAGGAATCTTAAGTGACTTGCACAGAGTCACAGAGATTTGGACTCAGGAGTGACTTCAAGTCCAACACTTTATCAATTGCTCTATTTAGTTATTTTTCAACTCAATATTATTATGTGTTTTCATTCCTGGAATCATTTTTTTTTAATTTGCTTGAGGAAGTGCTCATTGATAAAATATAAATTTGCTAGTCTTCATATGGACTGGTTCTTGCCTTTGGAACATACTGTTTATTAATATCTCTGATAAATAACTCAATTTTCTTTTTTTATATTTTTTATTTATTTTATTTTATTTTTTGGATGAGACAATTGGGGTTAAGTGACTTGTCCAGGGTCACAAACTAGGACTTGTTAAGTTTCTGATACCATATTTGAACTCAGATCCTCCTAACTTCAGGGATGGTGCTCTCTCCACTGCACTGCAGATGGATATCTGCTCCTGTTTTCTTTTCTTTTTTTTTAAGAAAGTATTAGAATAGCATCCAAAATAGTATGAATCAAATTACAAAAATGTAATTTTAATATAAATGGTAGTGTTTTCTCATTTTTGGTCTGGTGAAGATCCCCTTCAAATATAGCTTAGGCCAGATGGCCTGAGGTCTAAGCACTAAGAAGCACTATGGTTTCTTCTAACTCAAATTCTATGATTCTAAATATACTTTAATTCATCAGTGACATACAACCAGGAAATGAACATCCCTGTTGGTTTTATAATGAAAAGAGTAGTAGACACTTCTTTATCCTTTCATCCTCTGAAGCACCTGTTCCTGTTTCCATGCTAAAATCCTTGTGTAGTACATATCTGTGGCTGCCAGTAAAGAAAGTGAGGGAGGGGGAGTCTACAATTTTATTGGAATTGGAAAAGGACAAAGCGGGTAAAAAAAAGAAAAATATTTCAAAGTACAACTCAAGATATATTTTCCCACAGAAATGTTGGTGCACATAGTGATGAGGCTGTATCTCAAATACTCCAATTTATAATTTGTAATGACTCTGGAGTTCCCCTATGATGCAGATTATAGTCTATTCATACTTGTCTATCTTATGACCCTTAAACTAGTTCTTCCTATAAATTCTCTGCACAACATCCACCTAATGAATAATGGATGTGCCTTTTTAGTTTTTTTTTTTTAACTAACATTTCTTTTAAGGACTTTTATTTTTTAAATTTATTTTATTTTATTACTTATTTTTATTTTATTTAAAAAACAGAATAGAAAAGAAAAACAGAAAAGGAAAACAAAACATCAGTATGGCTGACATAGAATGTAGTTTGAACTGTAGAATGAATCTTTGAGTTTGAGTTGGCTCTTCTTTCCTAACCGTGATAATTCTTCTGCTATAAATATACTCTTAACTTGCCTTGTTATTACTTAACCTCCCCTAGCTCATGGATTTCTTCCTTATATTTTCCCCCACTCTTTGTTCCCCCTCTGTTCATCTCTTCCCTCTTATTTCTTCATATATTTTGGGGGTGTTATACTGTTGATGGTAGTTGCCTATTTAACCCATTCCCAATGTGAATAGGTTTTCAGAACTCCAAGCCCTTCTTCCAGCTAATGCCTGTGTCTATTCTTCCTCTGCATCTCATTTGTATAATGTAATTACTCTTTTTACATTTTTCTTATAGTCTACTCAATTCTGCCACAATCTTTTTTTTTTAACTTTCTTTTGGTGATGTCAGTCTCAAACATGTGGTACACATTTCCATGTAAAAACATAGACAATTTGTCCATGTTAAGTTCCTTGAAATTTTTTGATATTGACTATAATATGCTAAATTTTCTATTGAGTTGACGTCTGGTTGAAAGTCCTGAAAATCTGTAAGTTCATTGAATGTCCATTTTTAAAATTCAACATTAAGAATAATTTTGCTAGATGTGATATTTTTGGCCATGGGCCTAGTTCTTTTAATTGTCAGTAAATACAATTCCAGGACCTGAGTTCTTTTATTGTGGCTGCTGATAAATCCTGTACAATTCTAATTGTAGTTCCAGCATATATGAATTGTATTTTTCTTGTTTCTTGCAGAATTTTCTCTTTGACCTAGGGGTTTCAAAATTTGACAATAATATTCCTATGTGTTTTCCATAAAGGATCTCTTTGAGTTGGTAAACAGTGGATTTTTTCTATTTTTACTTTCCCTTCATGTTCTTTCCAGGACAATTTTCTTAGAGTATTTCATGCATTATTGTGTCAAGGTTCTTTTTTGTTGTTCACAAGCTTTCAGATAGCCCAATTATTTTAATATTTTCCCTTCTTGATCTGTTTTCTAGATCTGTTGTTTTTCTTATAAGATGTTTCATATTCTATTCTATTTTTCATTCTTTATGTTCTATTTTGTTATTTCTTGGTCTTTTATACCTTCATTGACTTCCCCTTGCCCAATTCTAATTTTCAAGGAATGATTTTTGTCTTTAAGACCCTGTATCTCCTTTTCTAATTGGTTAACTTTTTTCATATGCTTCTTGTTTTTCTTGGATAGTTTTTATTTTTAAAAGTTATTCCTCAATGTCTTTCATTTGATTTTAAATTCCTTTTTTTGAGTTCTCCTATAAATTATCTCTGTGCAGGAAGCCTGTGCAGTGTTCTCCTCTAAAGATGACCCCCCCCCCCCGGTCTTCCCTATTCTCAATATAAGTTTCTATAGTGGAGTTTTTCTTTGCTGGTTCATTTTTTAAAATAAGAGGTACTAAGGTAAACACCTTTCATCATGGGGGGGGTGGGAGGATGGTGCCTCTGGCCTCACTTCAGCTCTCCTCCCAAACCTGAGAACTCTCTCTTCCTGTAAGGGCCTGCAGTGAGCAGCATTCCTGCCCCACTGCCTCTACTTTCACCAGATATGCTGATTTCTTCTAGCCAAAGACAGTGTCTCAGCAGCACAGCTGGGCCTGGCATTCCTAATTTTTATTTTTTAGAATTTTAACTTCAGTAAGAAGCTTTGCAACTTCTCAAAAGCAATTCAGACCACTCTCTGTTCAATTTTGGGCCTCAACTAGGGGTTCATCTGTGCTGTTATGTCATATATATATATATATATATATATATATATATATAGAGAGAGAGAGAGAGAGAGAGAGAGATGTATGTTTATCTATCTATATCTATATATATGACATAACAGCACAGTTATATATACACATATATATACAGATGAAAAAATCTATAGTATGTCCATCAAAATACATGTTGAAATCTTGACAACAAATATTCTTCATCCATATTATAGCTGAATGGAAATATGATTACTTTTGGAATCTGAAGACCTGAGGTCAAATCCTACCTTTGCCAAGATCACTTGTGTAATCTTGGAAAAGTATTTATGCCTTTGGTCCTCAAAGTTTCCTCATATGTAAATAACCTTTTCCTTCCAGTTCTAAATCTAGGGGTCCATAATGAACCAAATTGAGGCTTCATGCAATCCGCATGATGTCATCAGCAAACAAGAACACCAGGAAGATTTCACCATACAAAGAAAAAGCTGCTTCTACCTATACTCTGTCCTGGATCTTCTCCATTATACTGGTATACACATATCTTCCCTATTTTATTCCTCACTTGAAATCTATAATCAAAGGGTTGTTGAACAGGGTTATTTTCATCATTATATGTTTCAATGAATCTTGAATGATCTTCATATATACTTTGCAGATGCCTTGTTGGAAAAGAATCTATAACGCAATGTTTTATTCTACCAAATCAAATGCTTTCTCATAATCAAAAAATAAGCAGAATGGAATCTTATATTCTACATCTTAGCTTATTAAATTCAAATGTCACTTTTAAAATATGCTTATTCTCTACTAATATATTCTCATTGAGAATGCTCTCAATTTGTGCATAGAGATTTTATATAAAGAGTAGAGATATAGCTTGGTAATTATTGAGGTATTTCAGTGACCATTTTCAGAATTCATAATGACTGAGGTTTACACAAACATACATACTCACACACACACATATTTAGCTATTTTCACCTCTTTTTGTTTTATATTTGCTGAGGCATTTGAGATTAAGTGACTTTCCCAAGGACACACAGCTAGGAAGTATTACGTGTCTGAGGTCAGATTTGAACTCAGGTCTTCTAACATCAGGGCTGATACTCTATCCACAATGCTTTCTAGTGCCCCTATCTACATCTCTTTAAGGTACTGTATATTGCTTCTTCAATGCCCTCACAACTGGACTGCCTCCAGCATGGATCTCTTTTCTATATACTTGGCCTAAGACAGCAACTTTTCCTTTCTTCATTCTCTTTTGTATGATTTATTCTTCTTCTATAAGCACTCCTAAGACTGATATTGGGTTGGTTTCACTGTCTTGAATAGAGAAAACAATTGCTAAAAATAATTTTTGCAAATCTGTCCCATTTTTCTTCTCTTTGTAATCTTCCTTCCATTTTCATTTTTGAATGCCCTTAGGATGACTTCACTTAATTGCAAATCTCATCAATTTTTTAAAAATTGGTTTTACCCATTCTAGATTTTTTTTGCAATAGGAGATAATATTGTATATACTCAACTATCATCCTTCTTCATAAAATTCTTCAGGCAAGTTTATAATCTAATCTAATGTTGCCTTTAGCAAACACGACTTTCTATTTGGCAAAAAAGGGTAGATGTTTGCTGAATAAGGCTCTCTCCATGATCTTTTAGTCTCCATTGCCATTGGTTATGGCAATTAATTTGTGTGTGTTGCTTAAGTGTCTAGATAAAATTATTATACTTTGTGTTGATTTTTTTCTATTTTCTGTTTCTCATTTTTTAAATTATTAATTTATTTTCAGTTGTTTCAATTGTACATTCCTTTTCATTATTATTCTTGATTTTCATACAAATTTTGATCTTGGTATTGAAGAATCTAGATAGCTAACTTCAAGAGCTAACTCAAAACAATAAAAAGTCTTTTCTTGTTTGTTAAAATATGATACGTTTCATTCTTTATGGTAAACACCATTTATTATTATATTTCAGATATAGCTAAAGTTACATAAGGTTTTAAGGACTAGCTTGAGAAATGATCTTTTATAATACTGCTCCTATGGGAAAAGGCATTTAGAATTTTGAAAAATAACATATGAAAATTTTTGAAATAAAGCATATTCAGAAGTTAAACTGTCTATAAAATATATCATCAGCCTAATAATTAATTAATATTAAATAATTGAGTGCCAACTATTAGTAAGACATAGCATTAAGTGCTGGAGACACAAAGACCAAAACGAAATAGTGCCTGGCCTCAAGGAGCTACCATTTTAATTGGAGAAACAATGCATATATATACAAAATATAAGTATATACAGGATATATAAGTATATGTTTATATACATACATATATACACATGCACACTTATAAACACATATATACAAATATAATTAATACAAGGTAGCCTTAGAAGGGAAGGCACCAACAACTGTGGGAATCAGAAAAGGCTTCATTTAGAAGTTGACCTTGAGTTGAGCATTGAAAGAAATGAGGAATTCCAAAAGATGAAGGTGAAGAAGAACATTCCAGGCACAAAGGACAGCCAGAAAAAAGGCACAGATGGGAGATGGCATTGGTGAGGAAAAGCAAGTATTCCTGTTTGGCTAGACAGTGCAAGAGGGGAACAATGTTTAAGCAATGGTCTTGATCAATATTAATAATCTTTCTTTAGAGCAATCCAGAAGTTGCTGAACAAATGGATTTCAGGATATCTTACTCCTGATTGACTTAAATGTTGAATGGTAGTTAGAAGGATTTGTCTGGTGGTCTGAGATTAGAGACATTTGGGGAAAAAAGAATCAGTAAAGAATCAAAAAAAGTCCCTATCCACTCACCTTTTGGGAGTGGGGCATGAGAAAATAAATCTTCCTATTTCATCCAAACTGAATTACACTGGCCTGATCCCACTGGTGATAGGCATGGGAGCTTTGAATTGCTCCCTTTATGATCTGTTCACCTCCTCCCAAGGCATCCTAGTGATCCACTGCTCCCAGAGCCTCATCTTACTCGTGCCAGACAGTGTCGACACTCACCCAATCAGTTTTAGTCTACTGTCACTCAGAATTCCTTAGCTCAAATGATCCACCAGCCACAGGCTTTCCAATATGTTACCATGTCTGGCTATAAAGTTATCTTACTAAATAGGATAGTTAAAATCAGGAACATAAAATCTAAGGGAACATTATTACAAAACACAAGGTATTGTCTGAATGGTGGTATTTGGTTCATCACTAATTTTCTAGACAGTTATGCAATAGAAGCCTAGAAAGATCTGGAGATTGTCTCTTTGGATATCTACAATACAATAAAACCCACATAAGAGCTCTACTCATATTAGATTCAGCATTCCTAAACTCAATATGTTAATACTTGAAGAAAAATTGTACCAAGTATTCCCAAAGAATAAGCATAATAAGCAAAAGCTTTTTTTAAAATATAACTTCACAAAGCATTAAAATCAGGGGGATAGATAAATAAAGTCAGCATACTAAGGAAAACAATATTATGTAATAGAACAGTGTCTCGGGCTTGGAATTAGGACATCTCTGTTCTTGTCTTGATTCTATCACTCACTAAAAGTGTGAATTTAAGTAATTCTTTGGGAATCAGTTTCCTCATGTGCAAAATGAGACTGGGGGCTGCTAAATGATTTTAAAGATCTTTTCCAGTTCTAATATTCTATATCTTCAAAAACTAATATTATTTTAGTTACCCCAATTCATTACAGGTATTGGCATCATTCCCTAACTGTCTCAAGAGAGAGAATTACTGGAAGCTGGCAGATTCTAATTACCAAGTTGGAGTGTCTCCACAGAGGAAGTCCTATCTTAAGTTATCCAAAGGGTAAAGTTGGCATTTACTTGTGGGAACATATTGGTTATACCCTGGAGAAAAGTAAGAGGCAGCTATGGTGCAATACAGATAACCTTGGTGCAATTAGGCCTGTGAGAATTCCAGCTCTGCAATGTACTAGCTCTATGACACAAATTTTCTAAACCCACTATGTCATTTCCAACTCTATAGCCTTTCTCTATGATCTTGGATGAGAAGGAGAAAGTCTCCAAATCATACTGATTCACTGATATAACCCTTTTTCAAGTTCAAACCTCCAAGCACCTACCTTTTTAATCTTTTTGATGTCCGGATCTTCATCTTCCTGGTTGCCCTGATATGGTCGCATTCGTTCCTTGGTTTTATTAAGAGCAATAATCTAAGAATTAAACAAAATCAACATTTTAGAATATTTACTTCTGTCCCATTAACCATGGATTATCTCCCAAAGTACAGACTATTCAGACATGCCAGGAATAAGATTTCATCTAAAAGTCTGACACAAGCATGGATTTCACCCTGGACAATATATGTATGACTGGATTAAGAAAAGTGGAAGAGTGTATGTATTGGACCACAAAAAAAGAACAAATTTGACTAATGATCATCAGGCAAAGCTCTACCTCTTTTCTTCAAAGCCTCAGCAAAATACCAGCATTCTTTTGAATGAAATGTTGCCAAGACGCTCTCTAGGGATCTCTAATGCAAAAGATTAGGACTCTCAGATCATAGTTAGCTCTTTTATGCGTGCCCTCAAATTCTTCAAAACCTCTCCTTTCAGAGTTAAAAGTTTATAGGTCACATAGGAACCTTCTTACTCATTTGGGAATGAAAAAGCTAATTCTCATATGTGGCTACAGAGTCACACAAGTACCTTAGCAACATTTCCCAATCAGTCAAAGGAATTGTAATTCTTCTCTGGAGTCTGCCCTTATTCTGTGGCAGATGACTTAGTTCTGTCTTGCGTGTATCAGAGAAATAGGATGCTATGAAAACATCCATTTAGGCTCCCCTAGTTAAGCTTTAAAATAAAATATGTTCATATGTAACTCAAATGTCTGATGCATTTAGGACCCATGTGGATCTACCCATAAACATGAATTTAGACACCAGAGGTTTATAGGCTTAATAGGCAATTGCCTACTAGGCCAATGACCTAATATATGTTTTAATTAAATTCAACTGAATGCATGTTTAGTATGAATCCAATATATTCAAGGCACTGTGCTAGATGCTGGAGATAAAGTAAAATTGGTGGTACCATAGGATCATAGAATTAGAGTTGGAAAAGACCTCAAAAGCCATCTAGTCCAACTCCCTCATTTTACAGATGAGGAAACTGAAGTCCATGGATGTGAAATGATTTGTTCAATCAAGTTTATACAAATAGTAGCAGAACCAGGTCCTCAGCTTCCAAAGCCAGTACTTTTTCTGTTGTTATCATGCTTTGCATCCCAAGTACCTAGGACAGTGTCATACTCCTAGCAGGTGTTTACTGAATGAATAGATATGACACAGGTTTCTGCTGTCAAGAACTTTCATCATTACTGAAGTAGATGCTTTTTCACTATGTGATGAGGGGAAAGTGGCACTTGGTAATGTATTCTAGTAATAGTCTAACTATTCAAAAAAGCACTGACTACTTAAAATTTGGGGGTTAGATCAAAATCTAGACTGCAATATAGTATCCTGCAAATACAGTAGGATATGCAAATATTACATAACAGTGTTTGGCACCAACTTTATCTCATAATGTAAATATCATCCTCTCCCACTGTCAGACAAGTATATGTTCAAGCTTACTGCACCAAAGAAAGAAAACAGTAATTTTGCTTTAAATTATAGTGCCAGATATAGTCTTTTTAAATGCAGGTTTGTTGTTTATTTTTTAAACTATATCGGATTTTGGTGCTTCATCAAGATGGTATCAACTCTAATGACATGGTGATCACAGACTGTAACTTATCACAACAGAAGCTATCACACATCACAGCTGGAATCAGCATACATCATTGCCCTGAATTGCAGAGATAATACACTTAGAATAGCAAGTAAAACCCCTCCATAAAATTTACAAGGGAGTGTTTTAGCAGAAGATTTGGTTGGGGGCAGGGGGAGAATAGAAACATACTCTACCATAATAGTGAGATTCACAAGTGAGTGTCAAAAGGTTCTAAGATTGCTGAACAGACACAGTTCAGCTAGCCTTATGAATGCATATTTTAGAACCTCAATTGTTTGTGTACATCCTCATATACCAAGTATGGTCAGAGCAGAAGCATTCTCTTCTCTCATACTTCCTGAATCACCAGAAGGGTGGACTTCCTAGGTCATCATAGGTGCAACATAGAAATGTACCAAAAACAGAGCTTGGGTTGTACCCATATCACCCCAGCTGTGCAAAATGTTAAAGCATCTCTTCTCCATCCCAAACTGTAAGTCTCTTCCAAGACTACAGAGTATGAAAAACTCACATGTCAAATGACCCTCTGCAGAACCTTCGACCTTATCAGGCAAAAGGGAAAATCATTTTGTTTAATCATTTAGTAGAAGTTACAGCCCATATAAAGGACAGAAAGTTGTGCTCATTAGATTCAATGAGGGACAGAGTCCTTTAATCTGACTCTTAATCTAATTGGAGTCTTTCCTGATCATTTGTCTGTATTTTGGCTGAAATCATAAACAAAGAAAAGTACAGTGTCCTCGGAAGAGTAAATCATAATCCAAAATAACTACAGTCAACTCCTGATTATCTGCACTGATGGAAAAAAGCAAAGGCAAAACATATAAGCCAAAAAACCCAAAACAAAAACCCCGACAGACAATAAATTCTATTTGGCTTCAAAATATATTAAATATACTGTTGTTTTGAAGCACATTTACTTTACTGGTGACAATTTGCTTATACTGACATTGAAACTAGCTAGCACTCGGAGAATATGGAGAGCTATAGCCCACTAGCATGCTGTGCAGTAAGATAAAAGCCACAGTCTAAATTTTACCATGTTTTGTGAGTACTCCTCAGGCTGATAATGATGAGTTGACTGCATAACAGTGAAACAATAATAAAGGGACTGATTGACAGGTTGGGAAATACCTCTGATTTAAGCCTTTCAATTTCAGTGTCTTGATCCTCAAGCTGATGTCGGAGTTGGTTAGCTGCAATTTTTTCTGTCTCTACGATCTGAACTAGATGGATGTACTTCTGCATTAACACTTCTCTCTCAATCAGAATGTCTGAATAACTTGAGAGAAAATTACATTAGTCACTCAGATATTGTTTAACTAATGCTCCAAACATGGCATTTTCAAACATTTCATTGTAACAGAAAAATCAAAAAATCTCATGTATTTGCTTTGCTCTCTTTTGCAACTGTAAACATTTTTAGCATGCATTCACAATCCAATAATACTTGCTTCTTTTAATATTATATAAATTGAATCATCATTATTTAATATTTCAATAATTCATCAAGTGTGAGTCCATTAATATTTATTGATTGTTTGGTAAAAATAAGTTATTCTGTTCCTGCCCTCAAAAGATTGCATTTAACAGAGAGAGACAAGCTTTATGCTGACTAGAATATAGCACACACACAAAAAGAAGTTTTAATGCTTACAGATATAGTATAATTAATGTTTAATAGATATGATAGATATATGTATATCTGAATATATTTCTTCTTTACATAAAAACATAAATGTAAATTAAGTCAGAGAACAATGACCTTGCCTCCTTAGCTTAATTTCTGATCTAGCTCAAATTCTTTTTCAGACTGTCAGAGAGGATTTTGGAATTGTTTAACCCTAATTTAGATAGTTATCTAAAATCCAGATGCTCTTTGCCCAGACAACAAGGACCAAAAGAAAATACTTTACCTCTTACTGATTCTTGTTAGGTAGAAGTGGTAACTATAGCCAAAGAGCTCTAAGCTTGTCCTTGTGAGGGAGAGCTTTTAATTATTATATTATACTCCAGAAACTGGAGCTTAGAAAAAGGGTGGTGACCCTAAAAAAAATGGGTACAGAAGCTTAACAGGGAACATAGTATGCTGCTACCATGCCATAATCTAAGAAAAGCTGATATATGTCTAACAGGTACTTATAGACATTGTATCCAGTGATGAACAAGTCTAATAAAAGCAGCATTATGGTATCATCAGAAGACATCAGTGGACTTGAATCAATGGAAACATAACCTGCTCCCTTACAAATATATCTTGACTACACATTTCCTATATCAATATGCTCTTCATGAATGGTCTCTATGCATAACTATTCTTCCCACTGAAATATGTATGGGAACAATATGCCTAAAGTTTATGGACAGAGTGTTCTATTGTGATTTTGTTATTTTATTTCATTAAATGCCTTTATTTTTAACTAACTGTATCTTCTGACTGATGAGAATAAAAGTTAATACATTGGCAGAAGTTCAAGAACTATGGTACTGAGTAGATGTGTCCCTTGAACTTAAAGAGAGTTATTCTGGAGATGGGAGGGGGAGCGATGAGTGAGGATAACCCAAATGATATTCTAATAAAAAAGGTTATATATTTTCCCATAAACTACTAAGAACACAGGAGAATCTGTTAACTGCCTAAGAGAAATACAAAATAACTTTATTTCCTTGCTAAACTATAATTTTATAATGCATGCAAAATACAAAGAATTACCTTGTTTTTAATAAGAAATGACTAATTAAAATTTTTCTCATAATTAGTTATACATATTTGCTTCTCTTTGATTTTGATTACTACTTTGACTACTTCTTCCATATATAGTCATTATTTTATTTCCAAAACAATTACTACTTCTTCCATATATAGTATCATTTATTTTCTTTCCAAAACAAAGTAAATCACCAATTCACTTTGGTGGGTATTCCCTTTGAGTTAAATTCCCACAATCTGGGCTTTGGATAGTAGAGGGAAAAAAAATAAGATGGTCTTCTAATGGCTATTTATTACATAATTTTGTGACCTCTTGAATCTTGCCTTCTTAACTTTCCCTATTTAATGTGGTCAAATTAACAGTCATTTATGAGCATTTTCCCCACAGAGGTTCAGCAATTGCAACTTTATCATTTAACTGAAAGTAAGTCTCTACTTCTTCAGGTTTGCCTGGGGTTTGAACTAAAAGACCTATAAAGTCTCTTTACAAATATAAATATGATAAGAATGAGCAAACTGAAGATAATACACACAGAGCTAAACTTTAAGAACTATATACTGATTCTTGAATAGCAATTTTAGTTTAATCACTTTCAATTTCTAAATTAGTACCAAAATGTTTAAACAGATACATCACAAGTTCTATCTGTATAGGAGTATTTACAATGGAGAATATTTTTTAAACTTTGGTTCTGTGTGATAATACCTTATGTTGCCATAGCAAGAAAGGCTAAATGAGAAAACAATGGTGATAAATGGGGGAAAGAGATTAATAGAACTACCTAACCAACATGGCACTTGGGTGCCTAGTAGAAATAAAACATGGAAATCCAGAAAGCTCTTATTTAAATCAATACTTTACATTTAATAAGAGTAGCTATTGTTTTACAAGGACAGATTTTTTCAGTCTTGCTTTTCTTTTTTAATGTGGAATTTTAGTGTAAGACTAATTAGGCAAGTCAGAGCAGAGAATTATTCTTCTGATGACTATATTTACTAGATTTGTATTCTCCCAACTTAAACATTCTATTTAACAAGCAAATTTTAAAATCAAAGGATTTTTGCTAAGTCTGTTCATCATTTCAGCATAAGTGCAAAATATGGATGTCATATATATTATCTCTATTTTATAGGAAAGAATAATGAAATTGAAGACCAACCCAGAATCCATGTGCCAAAAAAAAAATACAAATGATAATCTGTGGTCTATGCAAATCTTAATCATCTCAAACCAACAAAAACCATTAATGCACCAGATATAAGAAATTGAATCTATACAACTGTTTGAGATTCCAAAGGAGGCATTGAATCCAAGGATGGGTCTATGTTCTTTTTTTCATAGAAGGGTGAAATTATATTAGCTTAGCAAAAAAAGTTATTTTTTCTTCAAAGTTCACTGTCTCAGTTTCTCATTCTACTTAATTTTATGAGAAGTCTATTAATTGAACTATGAAACTAGTAAAGATAGAAACTTGAGACACTACCAAAACTGAAAAGAATAGGCATTTAATAGGGGATTTGAAAAATAAAAGGTACACAAATTTAAATTTATGCTTGAATTTCACTGAGAACAAGGTACTAGATCAGTATGTCTATAATATCCTGAATCTTCAGGAACAATAAAACAGCAGTAATAACTCATATTTATGCAGAGTTTTAAGAAAGTTTTCTGGTCCTGGTAAACAGAGATGTTATGTCCTAACTATGTTTAGTGGTATCATTTATAGGAGTAATTACTTACACCTCTTCCTCCCATACTATCATTATTGCTTTCTTCATTCCCTGGCTCCCAAGCTCTCTTATCAGTTTCTTATAGCATCCAACAGTAAGTGAATCAATAATCTCATTAAATGACAAATTACTGTGAAGGACCATGCTGGGTGCTTATTGGCTTATTTCTCTATCCCTGTTCCCACTAATCACCCATATGAGTTCTCTGCTTATTGAGTTTTCCACTCACAAATCCACAAAAATTCTAGAACATCTTTTCTTGGTAGAATAGTGATATTGTTCTAAAAGATTTACAAAAGGAAAAAAAATCAGAAAACCATCAAGTTTTCCCATGGAAAGGAATTTTATTTTTCCTTCTTTAATGGCTAATAGATAGAACTTCATTACCTAAAACTCAGATTCTAAGTTTAAGAGAGTGCTGTAAGTAACTTTTTCTCTTCAAACAATATAATATAAAAAAAAAACCAATCAAAATGCCATACCATGAAATTGTAAAGAAAGCCAATAATGGCAAATTCAATTTAAAACATCCCGTTTATCCTTTCAGGACAATGAAATTTTAGCAAGTGTTTCCAGAAGCAAATATATATTTTACAACATTGTGCTGTAGAGCTGATGAAAATGATTTTAATATAAATAGTTGTTGATTTTTTCCCTCCCTCTTGAAATTTCTCTTTTTGCAATTGAACATAAATTTACATTGATAGAAGTCTCTTAAATTTCTTCAAAGAGTCTGAAGAAATGACATATGTAATCTCCAAAGAATTAACTGAAAGAATGAGCCAAAAGAGTTTATAAAATATTAATTTGTTGCATAGTTATAATTTATTCTATGAGAGAAATTTATAACAAAGAGAAACAATTGGATGACCCAGGGTTGTAATATAATATAGCTTTCTACATTGGAATTAATAAACTGAATTTTGCAAATATGTAGCCCCCCCATTATAAATCTCCAGTATACTAGAAACTGTCCTATATTCCCAATTTTTAATATAAGTTTTAACAAAGTTATATGGTACGATTAATTGTGGGAAAGAGCTAGAAAGTATTTTATTTGTGTAAAAGACACTGAGGACATATTTTTCTAGGAAAGGGATAAATTGAGTTAAAGAAACAAAGTAGGGGACAGATTGATTATTATATTTGTATTCCTTAAATTATAAAAGACCTTTAAAAAAGATCTTTCAGGGTATTGAGTAATCTCCAAATTACTAATGAAAAGGCATGAACAAGAATCACACAGGATTATTGCACAGATGAACTGTGATCTATAGAAAAGAAAGAAGCAATTGCACTGATTAGACCATTGATTCATTAGAGTATTGAAGAATTAGGGTTGGTAAATAAAACTTTAAATAACACTTGTCTTTCTTGGGATTAGTGACAAGTATTATGGAGAGAAAGCAAAATTATTAAATGAATACTTTTAGCCAAATCAGAAGACCCAGCTTAATTATGTTTTACCCAGGATAATATTAAAGCATTAAGTCATAAGGACCATGTTTCCAAAGCACAGACAGTGTACCTACAATTAATCTAAATACTCAGTGGTAAGAAAAGTAGATGGGATTCTTAAGGAATTCAGAAATTAAAACAAACAGGGGAAGCAATTATGGAATAAAAATGTGAATAAATACATAATGGAATGTGACATGGTGGATAGAGTGTTGGGCCTGGAGCCAGAAGACCTGTATTCAAAACTGACCTCAGACACTCACTAGCTGTGCTACCCTGGGCAAGTCACTTAACCCTGTTTGTCTCTTAGTTTATCCATCTATAAAATGAGCCAGAGAAAGAAATAACTAAATGCTCATTATCTCTGCCAAGAAAATCCTGAATGAGGTCACAAGAAGTTCAACAAGATTGAACAACAATAAAATATAGGATGATATAATAAAAACAATAATGGATTTGAGGCTGAAAGACTCAATTTGAAATCCCGGATTTAATTAATATCTATATGACTCCAGGCAAATTATTTCAAGTCTGGGTTTGTTTCCTCATTTACTGAGATAAAAAAAATCATAGATTTAGATCTGGAAGTGAATTTAAACATCATATGGTTCAATATCCTCATTTTTCAAATGAAAAAATTCAAACTTAAATGGATTAACTTTCCCAAGATTAGAATCATTAGCATTCCTTCTAAATCTAAATATAATTTATAATAATAATAACCATAATAATATCTTACATCACTTAAAATATATATCAATTAACAAAGAGTTTTCAGATAGTTTACCTTATTTGAGCCTACAATCCTATGATGTTGTCAATGTTAATATTAGCAACTCCATTTCATACATGACAAAACTGAGATCCAGAAAACTGAAGTGACTTTTCTGAGACCACTAGTAGGAGAATATGGACTTGAATCTAGTAGCCCTCACTCCCAGTGAAGAATTTACAGGAAACATGAAGCATAAGAGTTAGGAAAATTAAATGAGATTTATAGAAAGTGAATCTTTGGAGGTTACATTTTGTGAGCCAAGTTTTAAAGGAAGCAATACACATAGATATATAGAAATGCTGGAGCAGGATAATTCAGATGATAACATGATTCAAGCATGGATACAGGGACAGAAACTGCCCAGAAGTCGTTGGGGATGGCAAGTAAGCTGTTTTCCTTCTGGAATATCTAAAGCACTATTTTAGTGAAAGGAACAGTTTTGAAGTATAGATAATGCCAAAAAATTATTTTATATCATTTTAAAACATCATTAAATGAGGGCAATATCTTGGGTTACCACTTGCTATAGGACAAAAAATTCAGACCACATCTAATATTAAAAAATTTACAACATCAGAACTCCCTAAAAGATAGCGTCAAATCCAAGAGAGACCTTTCAAAAGAAACATACTCCAACTTATTTTCATATAATGGAATCTGTTGTCTGCAAGACAAAAAATAAGAACTCTGAATTTTTTTATCACAGCACATGGGTACTTTAAAGAAGGAAGCATAGATATTTAAAATAAGTAATATTTCCATTTTTAGTTATACAGCATGAATCAATATATTGGGTAAAGTCACTACAAGAAGCTATATTTTCTCCTTACTTTTGCAATTATACTATGACATATAAGGTATTATCTATGTAAACATAACTTGCTAATTTGTGAGTGATTTCTCCATATAAACTCCACAAACAGAAGATGGAGTGGAGATTATATACTCTGTGTACATTCAATACTGTACTTTTAGCCATATAGACTTTTAGCTTTATCTTTCTCTATCTAAAGCAAGAAGAATGAAACTATAATGGTTTGTTTTGAAACATTTTTACCAGTTGGCGTAATTATGCCCAGGGACACATACCATAAAAGAATGAAAAGATTTCACACTCTCCTGAAAAAGAGGTTGAGCTCCTTCCTCATCTTTTAAGGAGCCTGTATCCATTCCAGATCAGTTCTCTATAGTTATAGAGTCTACAAAAGGGCACTGATTCTGAAAAGCAAATAACATTTCTTCAAATGTTTCCATGTCAGTGTTACATGCTGTCACGGGGCTACATGTAGCAAATGTCATTATTTATGTTTTAGATTTCCATTAGGAAACAGCTAAAGTACTCTCTCCTACACTAAACCTTTGCAGATGCTAACCAAATGTTAACTAGGGAGCAGACAACCCCCTCATCTCTCCCTTCTGCTTTCCAACATTCTTCCTTACTTTGACCTGGGAGGTGGGACATGCCCCTCTGGTCCAGCCTGGCCCACTCATTATGTACCTGACTTTTCACTCTTTCAAAAATCAAGCCCACCTTCTTCCTTGAGCTGCTGTGAGCCAACTGGAAAATCCAACATGAATGTAAAATGAATGTGGGCAGACTCTAAGAAATGCCAGAAAGCAATATGGATCCTTAGTATCATCATGGTTTTTCTAGCCTTTCTGGATTTCCTGTGAAAGAAGGGAAATTATGCCCATCATTCTCGCTGTCCCCTTTGAAGGAATATGAGTGAAGGGCTAGGAGATCCATAAGATCCTACCTCCTCCTAGACAGGAGAACATCTGAGCCATCAGTGTTTGGTATCTTTACCCTTTCCCTCATGTTAAAATGTAATTTTATCTTCTTTAAGAAAACTAAATCTAAGTTGTATTTAATTACTTTATATATATTTGTATTTATTCAATTTATCTTTATGCTGAATCTATTAGTATATGTACTTTCTTCTCTATCAGAATGTAAGTTCCTTTTGAGCATGAATTATTTTATTCTTTTCACTAAAATCACCACTGCCTAGTACAATAGCGGGCACTTGATAAATACTTGTTGATTGACTGATAGGCTAAAGTGAGCAACATATACCTTATAAATCAGAGGATTTGGATTATTCTTGTTACTCTGTTAATGAAAATGCAAAAGCCTGATTTTTGACCAATCCTTCAATCCCAGACCTTCCTTGGGGAGCAGAAGTGAGAGCTAGTGTGGAGTAAAGTCAGTACTTCCCAAACTTTTGGAGATGATGAGCCACATTGATCTTCCCCCCAAGCTTCATAATCAACTCAGAGATTGAGAGTATGAAAGGGACTATTAAACTAGAGACAGATAGGGCCAACTTTCTCTCATCCTTCCTGTATTTCACTCTAAAATTTCATATTATCAAAGGCAATCAAAGACTGGGGCAGCCTCAGAGGCCACTTACTCCACAACATACATACCACAATAGCAATGTCCTCTACTTCAGTTGTGACAAGTGCTTGAAAATGTCCAGTAAAATGAAACCCTCTACTTGCTATAGCCCATTCTACCTTTGAACAGTCCATGCAATTTATATCTGTGGTTCCCAGCTCAGTCTTTGGGAATTAAAAAAAAATAAGACATTTTTCTTATACATAGCAATTTTCCAAATGTTTCAAGACTACTATCAGTTCTCCCTTCCTAACCTTCCTCTCCTCTGTGCTAAACATCCTTATTTCATTCTATAACCTCAAAGTCTATCAGTTTCCTGTGGACATTTTCCAGTGTCCAATGCCCTTCCTTGAACATGCATTCAGAACCTAACACAATACTCTAGATTTCCTAAAACTGTAGGAAAATACATCAGGACTACTCTCTCCTTAATCTGAGACACCATGCCTCTCTGAATGCAGCTCAAGTTCTCAGTAGATAGAGGAGGGAGGGGTTGTAGAAAGGCAAACAGCCAGGCTCCACTAAACTAGAAGTCTACTAAGTTCCTCAGATCTTTTTTTCACATGACCATTATCCAGCTACCGATACTCTTCCATATATTTGATCTCTTTTTAGCCCAAATGTGACTTGATACTTATTTCTGTTAAATATAATTTACCAGAATCAATCTATTAGTCTATAGAGATTCTGTCATGTACCACAGTATTCTCACCCAGTTTCATGCCACTTTCTAAGATGATAAGCAAGCTTTTGATAGAAACAGTAAAAACAAACCTCCCTCAAAAAATGTACCCAGGACACTGACCCATCAGAAACCTCTCTTCAGACTGAAATTGAAACTTTAAAACACTATTCTTTGAGTCTGGGCATTCAATCAATTCTGACCTCATCAATGTACATCTATGCATAAAGATTGTCTAAGATATTTAATCAAACACTTCACCTAAATCCAAGTGTATTTTATTGCACGCACACACACACTACACACACACACACACACACACACACGTACATATACACATTATATCTGTGTGTATATGTGTGTGTGTGTAAAATTTGCCTGATAGACATTTTAGGAAGTGAGGTTAGTCTTTATTAACCTAATTAGAGCCTTATTAAGTTATGCTATCTCTTAGTAATCACATATTGAAGAATATAATTCATCAGAGTAATATAGTAACCAAAAAAGAGATCCTGAGCTATATTAAAGGAAAACATAGCTTCCAGGGTTGTAGATCCACTGTAATCTGTCCTGGTCAGGCCAAATCATGAGGACTGTGTTCAATTTTGAGCCCCACATTTTAGAAAAGATATTTATAATCTGGAGATTCTCCAATGGAAAGGAACCACAATTGCAAAGGGCCTTGAGCCCACACCATAATATAATTGGTTGAAGGAATTTGAACTGTTTAGCCTGAAAAAGAGAAAGCTCACGGGGGATATCATAGTTCTCTTCAAATACTTGAAAGTCTGTCACAGGGAATCAATCAATCAACAAGTATTTATTAATGCTTATTGGGCACCAGGAACTGTGCTAAACATTATGAATATAAAGAAATAAACCAAAAAAAAAAGTATCTGTCTTTATGAGCTTATTTATTAAGAAGGAAGAAAATGTGTCTGTAAGTAGCAAGATAAATACAGAGCAGCTGAAAGGTAATCTGAAAGCAGGGGTTCTTAACCTGGGGTCTGTAAAATTGTACTTCTTAATATCTAATTTATTTTATTCAATAGAATTGTTTTCCTCTGTTATCCTAGATATTTCATTTTAGGCCGAAAGGGTCCATGACTCAAAAAAAATCAGAAACTTTTAGTTTCAAGGGAAAGGCACCAGTATATGAGAATGTCCTCCTGCAAAAAGTGGCATCTAAGTCTTAAGGGAAGCCAATGTTTGAGGAAATGGAGCTAAGTATGGGGGGGTATTCCAAGAATAAAGAGCTGGTACTACAAAAGCAGAAAGACAGAAGATTGAATATCTTGCACACTGTAGAATGTGTGGAGGGGAATAATTAATTTATGAGAGATTAGGAAGGTGGAAAGGGTCCAGGTTGCTGATCCTGGAAGTAAAAGGAAGCCCTTACAGTTTTTGGAGGGTACAGTGTTTGAATCTAACATTGTCAGACCTATACTTAAGAAAAATCACTTTGGTAGCTGGTTGGAGAATTGAATGGAATGGAGAGAGAATTGATGGAGGGGAGACTAATCAGAAGACCACTGAAATATTCTAGGTAAGATGTAATGAAGATCTAAAGTAGAGTTATATCTGTGTGAGGAGATAGAAGATATCTATGAAAAATGTGGAAATGAAAACAAGAAAACAAAATTTGTAGACTAACTGGATGGATATACAGGAGGCGATTCAGTGGACAGAGTGTGAAGTCTGAAATTAAAAGAACCTGAGTTCAAATCCAAACTCAAACACTTATAGCTGTGTGACCCTGGGCAAGTCAATTAACTCTGTCTCAGTTTCCTCATCTGCAAAAGCCACAAAAGGAAATGCAAACCACTTCAGTGTCTTTGCCAAGAAAACTCCAAATGGGGTCACAAAGAGTCAGACATGACTGAAACGACTGAGCAACAACAAAAAGCAAGAATAACAACAAGGCTATAAACCTAAGTGACTGTGAGGATGTGATACCCTTGATAGTAATAAGGAAGTTCAGAAAATGGTTGGGTTTGGGGAGAAAGATAATAAACTCTGATTTGTTTGTTTACTTGTTTTTCCAGGAGGAAATTATTTATTAGCTATAACATAAGATGTTCTGTTTACTGAGAGTTAGCAATGCAGCCATTAATTTTGATGAGATCTCAAAAACATTTTGCCTAATCCCAACATTTTATATCACCTCACTTATGTGAACAATGGAGTTATAACTCTCAGTAACTTATGAAATTAAAGACTACAAGTGACAAGTAACAAAGTCCTGGTGATCTCAGACTTCTTTAGGCACTTAATAAATGCTTGTTAATTGACTCACTATGTTTTAAAGTTAAATTAGCTCAGTTTGCAGTTAGTTTTCCATATCTTCTTTATAAAGGTCTCACTTTGGCTCATCTATTTGCAAATTCATAAACTGAGGTATATGGTGGCTCAATGGATAGATTGCTGAGACTGGAGCTGAGAAGACCTGAGTTCAAATCCCATCTCAGGATTTCTTCCTACCCATGTGATCCTGGGCAAGTCTCTTAACCTCTGGTTGCCTGAAAAAAGGGTTCACTGGATCCACTGGAAAAGCAAATAGGAAACCACTCTAATATGTCAGCCAAAAAAAACACTAATGGACAGTTGGTTCATAGTGCCACAAACAGTTGGACATGATTCATTGATTGAACAACAATAACAACAAATTTGCAAACTTGCAGAACTATAACATCTTACTGAATTGCTTGTGTCACTTGAGGTTTGCCCTGGTTTGGAGTACGTTCTAAGAAATGCTTCATCTCATAGTGTCAGAGATTTGAATTGCTGCTGGTACTCTGACTGTGTTCATTGGAGCTTCTGACAAGAACTTTCAAGATTAGCATTTGTGTCACTATGGAAGCCACCAGTAATTGCACAACCAAGACGGAACCCAAGAGTTGAACTCCTGCTGTAATGGTAGTCATTGGGGGCTATCACAGCTGGCTGCTTAGGAGTAAGAAGAAAATATAACTGCAGATAATAGTGCTGCAGCTGGAGGGTAAGCTGCTGGTGTTAGCCAAGATATAGTTCTCCTTAGAGATTTTTAGATGATTAAGGGTGGAAGGGTACCCAGTAAGGGTATTGGCTCCTGCTTCAGGATAGAATCTCAACTCGTAGGAACAAATGTCCAAAGAAGTGCTAATGAGTTCTGTTTTGGATACATTGTGGTTAAGATATTAGTAATAAATAACTAATAAACAGCTGGTTTATGAGACTATAGCTTAGAAGAGAGATCGAGGCTTAATTACAGATCTGGAAATCATGAGCATAGAAATAATTGAACCCATGGGAACTGATAAGATCATTCAGAGGTCAGAACTAATGAACAATAGGTGGAAACTGCAAAGATTTAAAGTTAGGTTCCTTGTCAAGAAAAACTTTCCAATTCAGTTCCTCAAAAATGAAAGGGGCTGCCTTGGAGACAATGCCTCCCCTTCAGTAGGGTCTTTTTGGATGATAGAGGGGATTATTTTTGGATATAGGCTGAATTATATAGAAACTAAGGTCCTTTCCAACACTGAAATTCTGTGATTTTATGAAAAAAGAAGCACTCCCTGCCAACTTTTATTTTTCCTACTTTCTCCTTTAGAAAGAAGATGAACTTTCATTCTATATGTACGTAATTATTACATGTCAATGACAAAAACATAATCACAGTGTATTCTCTTTGTATTACTTATAGGTAAGTCTGGCAACAGTTTAAATATTAATTTTAAGTCTGGAATCAGATAGGAATTTCATGTAGCAACAAGCATGAAATAACGAAAGGCTGAACTAGACTATTGGCAAGGGAACTAGAGAAACAAGAATAGATATGAAAGCCATTTTGAAGGATTTGATGAGTGATTACATATAAGAGGACATTTCTATTTACTATTTTACTTGAATAAATGATTTGTGACCTAATTTACTAATTTTCCACTTTTCTAACTTCTCTTGGAAGGAAATACCATTCTCTTGTGTTTTTCTAGAATAGCTCAATGACCATCAATGTTATTGAATATTTTTAGGCAGAACATAATTAAGGAAAGACCAACCAATCATCCAAAGGTGATGGACATTAAATAGCAAACATCTTTTAAAATTGATATTAAGATCATTCTATTAATAATGGTAACATTTAATAAAATTATATCATGATTTTTCAAATTAATTCCAAAAAAAAGAGAGAGAATTATACCTGGCTTGATGAATGGCATCCATCCACTCCTTACCCTCATGTTCCTCTTCACATCGGAGCTCTAGTGGCTTTTGACCTTCATGACCAAAGAGAACAGTGAAGTAATACTGAAAAGAAAAAAAGTTTTCATTTTTAGGGATATTATAATTACTATGCAGAATTTGCTTATGCAAGACTATGTATTTACAAAATTTTAAATAAGCAGGATGCTTTCAGGAAAAATCTGGGAAGACTTACATGATTCAAAGAGAGGTAAGCAGAACCAGAACACTGTATAAAGTAACAATGATATTTTAAACAATCAATAGGGAATAATAATTTCTTAGCTATGCAATGATTCAAGATAATTCTAAAGAACTTATGAAAAATGCTATCCACCTCCAGAGAAAAAATCGATGAAGTCTAAATGCAGATCAAAGCATACTTTCTTTAAACAATCTTTTTCTTGTTTGGCCTGTTTTCACTTTCAACACAACTAATATGGATATATGTTTTACATGACTGCACATGTATAATTCATATCAAAATGCTTACCTTCTCAAAAAAGGAGGAGGGAAGAATAGGAAAGAATTTTTCTTAAATTTTAAAATGAATTTCTAAAATTATTTTTACATATAATTGGAAAAATATATTAAACAACATTTTAAGACTTTTAAACAATTACTTTAAAATCTGCCATTCCATAAAATTTTCAACAAAGTTACTGGAGATAATTTTATACTATAAGCAAATGATGCTTTACATAAACAATATCACACCTTGACTCAATGAAATTAATGAAATGTTATTACATCTCTTTATACAATTTCAGAAAATAATATTATATATCAAAGTTAACATGATTCTGATTATTCATGATTATTCAATTCACTGAACAAACACTTTTTTCCTTCATTTTAAGTGCCCAAGATATGTATAAACTACATAAATGAAGAGGTTCACAGAATCAGAAAACAAAAAGAGATCTTAATTATCAGTCCTACCACATCATTTTACAGATAAGGAAAATGAAGTTTATAAAAATGAAGTGCCTTGTCTAGAGTCACAAAATTTATATGAAAGTAGCCAAGCTAGGACTTGACCCATTATCTTCTGAATCTTTCTACATTAAGTCCAAGGCTAACACCTCTCCCTGAAGTTTTGTCTATTTTATAGATTTGCTTACATGACTTGTTGGTTATTGCAAAAAAGGAACTTTAGGCTAGCTTAGAAAAATTATCATGAATTTCACTGTATCTTTGTTTAAATTCATTAAGATTTTTACTCTGCTTGATACTGCCAGTTCTACGGCATCTCATAAAAGAATTGAACTAGGCTAAAATATTTCTCTCTGAGACAATGGTCTTAATCTTTTTCTAATGCTTGACCCTTTTCCTCAATGAATGTGTGGCTTCTCTTCTCTATCACATTAAGTGTGCTATCATAAGTCTCCTAGAAAATGACTCATCTGATCTATTTATACTCACTAATCATTTTGTAAATGGAGAAAACTAAGACACTGACAGTTTAAATAATTGTTCCTCCAAAGTGGGAGTGCAACCTTTGGAGTTCAAGACAATTCCAAGAAGCTTATAGAGATGAAGTCAATCTACCATCAAGAAAAAGGAGAAAATTGGCAAGACCAATAAGATATTGAAGGGTGTGTGTGTGTGTGTGTGTGTGTGTGTGTGTGTGTGACAAAGACAGAGACAGAGAGACAAAAATAGAGAGACAGACAGAGATGGAGATGCAGTCAGAGACAGAGAGGGAGAGGAAGACAGACAGAAACATACAGAAACAGAGAAAGAGACACAGAGAGAAACTGAAGAAAGGTTTAAAAAGTCTGAAAATTATGGGTTTAAAATAATTCTTCTTTTCAGATCTCATGGGAAATCAAGAACAGCACCAACAACATAACCTGGAATTTTAAATTCCCAACCCCATGCCCTCTAACCACTAGGTCACTCTCCTTTCCAAAACATACAAGAAAAAATTGGGGAAAATACTACAATAAGCAGATGCTACAGACCACAGTAGTAGAGAAGAAATTAAAATAATCATCTTGGAACAACAGAGAAGTTAAGAATTCTGATGTAATACATAGAAATACCAGAAACCATTCAATGTCTGCTTTGAATTAACTACAACCATTAATAGCTGAGTCAAAGACAAACTTTCTGACCATGTGCATCAGTACCCATCTTCAGAAAAAGTCCTAAAAGAATCAAAAAAAAAAAATCCAGGGTATATTTGACAAACTTTCAAATTCCAGATCAAAGAAGCAAGACTTCTGAGAGCCAATGCCATCTGCTAAGTCCCCAGTTCAGACCACCTAATGATATTCTTGGGAAAAATGATTAAATTTCATAACTTCTTAGCTTAGCTTATTTTTCCCCTTAAAATCTTTTCTTCTTTATTTTTTCTCCTCTTCTTTTAAGTTTTTCCTTAGTCTTTTTGAAGATATTGTTAAATGAGCAAATCAGAACTCTTCCATTTTCATAGTTAACCAGATGAAAGAGAATTTGTCATCTTAACAAACTGGAATAAGTTGCCATTTTACAATGAAATATTTCCATTGTAAAATATTTATGTGTATGTAGAGTTTTGGAGGGCTCAAAGAAGACCTTTATAATAGATCTGCAACACTCCCATCACTGAAAATAAATAAAACCTTCTTAATTAGGATCCTACTAATCCAAAACAAATTTTAATTATAGTCTGAAAAAGATCAACATCCCATTGCTGGGTATGTATCCCAAGAAGGTTATTGAGAGAAACAAATATCTCATATGTACCAAAGCATTAATAGCAGTACATTTTGTGACAGAAAAAAATAGCAAAATGGGTACTGTGACTAAGGAATAGCTGAACAAATCATGGTATAAGAATATAATGTAATATTATTGACATGTTAAGGAATTCAAAAGAAAAAATCATAATACTTGTATAAACAGATTGAAGAAAGCAGAATGAAGAAAGAGACTATGTGGGATGTCTTATTATAAATGAAAATGACACTAAAGAGCAGTTAAATTCAAACTGATCACAGGTGAACCATCTTGATTTTATAGATTGGAGGATGAGGGATCAAATGTATATCTTCTCTCAGATGGATTGCTGCAATCAATGGCAGATGAAGTTGTCTTATTGTTTGGACTTCTTAACTGCTTTCAGTGTCTCTTCTCCCTCACTCCCCCTTCAGTCATGAGATATTAAAAAAATCATTGTGATGAAGAGGGTAGTGTTGGTGTGGAATGTCAATTAAGAAAAAATATTTTTTAGAAGCTTGGTAAATTACTAATATAAAAAAGACTGCCAAGAAATGTTCATCACATTATGGAGAACAATTTGGAAGCATCCATTTATAAACATTTATATACAAAGTATAATTTATATCTATTCAATCAATCAGAATCTAAAGCAAAATCATTTAACTTCTCTGAATTTCAGTCTCCACATCTGTCAAGTGAAGGATTAGGGCTAAACCAGTTCTAAAATGTTAAGAACCTATAGTCTTTACATGCTCACATATATTTAGT
This sequence comes from Sarcophilus harrisii, assembly GCF_902635505.1. Lineage (NCBI taxonomy): Eukaryota > Metazoa > Chordata > Mammalia > Dasyuromorphia > Dasyuridae > Sarcophilus > Sarcophilus harrisii. The sequence goes on along the minus strand of NC_045426.1, from coordinate 171,663,802 downwards.
GTGTATTATTAATTATTATTATTAACATTGCTGTCTTACCTATCTATAATAGTTTATGGTTTTTAAAACAACTTCATACAGTCAGGTGACTCAGTGAACAGAATCCTAGGCCAAGGGTCAATAAGAAATGAATTCAAATCCTACCTCAGATACTTACTAGTTCTGTGATTCCATGCAAAGCACTTAATCTCTACTTGGGTAAATTATTTTCCATTTCATATGAGATAATGTTTGCAAAGTACTTAATAAAGTACCTGGCATATAGGAGGTGCTACATAAATGTTTATTATTATTGTTATTATTGCTAATAATAATAATCTTAAGTCACTAACCAATGGTTATATGACTAGTAAATGGCCAAGCCATACTTGGAAACCAGGTTCACAAGTAATTCAATATTTTATCTACCATTCAAAATTTATTTATTCCTTCATTTGTTCATTCAAAAAGCATTTATTATGTTTCCTACAACATTGGGTATTTGACTTGTAAGATACAGGGAAGAATTAGTCTCTGCCCTTTTTGAGTTTACAATCTAGTATATCTAACTAAAATTGCATTTACGTTTCATCTTTATGTTATAAGTTTATGAATTCTCACCAAATATGATTAAATAAAATGAGATATCAAATAAAGCCAAAAATATTTCCATCTTAATCAAAGAAAAAACAAAGTAACAGCAATTTATTTCTTCTATTTCTTTCCAATCTCTTTTCCATAAGAACTTATAAAATTAGTTTTCTTGGTCTCATTTTTACACAATCATAATCAGTGTACATTTGTCTTTATTTTATTTCTTTTATAAAATATCAATTTATATAAATTTTTCTACATTAATATCTACTTTATGTATTTGCCATTTTGTGGAATAATGATATTACATGAACATAACAGTTTATTTTGTCACTCCCTACAGATTGACCATACAAGCTAATTCTCATTTTCTACCTCTGCAAATGAAAAACCTGAAATATGTTTGTTCAGATATATCCTTTTTTAATAACTCCCTTAGAATATAGTCCTATGAAAAACAAGAAATTATAATAACTATGAAATTCTTATATATTTCCATATGTTCATTCTAAAAGATGACACTATCACCAAAATATCATAAATGATCATAATTCCACCAATATATTAAGTCATTTGTTTATTTACAGGTTCTCCAACATTGTTTTTTATCATTCTTAAATATGTTTAACAATTTTGAAAGTATAAAGTGATACTTCAAAATTGTTTAACTTTGGATTTCTAATTATAATTTTTCAAATAACTGTAAACAATTTATATTCCTTCCTCTAAAAATTGTTTGCATTTTTTGACCATTTATCCACTGTAAATTTGTATCAGTTACATATAGATTATATGTATTAAGGATGTCAGATCTATATTATTTAATTTTTATTCTATGTATTATATATGATATTTTATTAACTATAAAGATTTCTGCCTAGTAATCACAGAATCACAGACCTAGTGATGGAAAAGGACTATCTATGTTCAAATCTCTTCTTTAGGAAATTAATTAAATTAATTAGATAATCAAATTAAATAAAAATACAATAAAACATAGATAAAATTACATTTAAAAACAAAATCATTTTGCAGTCAGCAGAGATCCTTATGAATGTATTAGTAACCCCATTTCTATTTGATAGCATTGCATTAGAATACTGGGTAAGAATCATTTTGGTGACACAGTGGATTGAATATAGGTCCTGAAGTCAGGAGACTTCTCTTCAAATCTGGCCTCAGATGTTTCCTGGCTTTGTAATCCTGACAAGTCACTTAAACCCGATTTCTAATCTAAATCTCTTCATTTTAAAAAATGAAGAAACTGAGACCCAGAGAGGCAGCACAGGATAAAGAACATTTACTTTGTAGACAGAGGATCTGGTTCAAATCTTCCAGTGTTTTTATTTCTGTCTAACTTTGGTGAAGTCACTTATCTTTCTGGGGGCCTTAGTTTCCTCAACTATGAAATAATGGAGTTAGAGAACTGTAGACTACTTCTGGAGTCTATGATCCTATGACATTGATTGCTTTTGCTCACAAAATCTCAGAGTTGAAGATGTACAAACAGCCAAACTGAAATGCAAGCATCCCTGACAATGGAAAACCTCCAGTGATGTGTAATTCATTCCCTTGTAGACAGAATACAAGGACAGTTCATTTGATGAATCACTGGCAAATTTCCCAAATTTGCTGAAAATGATATTATTACGGTCTGCTTGTTCTTGCCACTGGATCTAGGTCTACTAAACTAAACTAAATGACAAGATTGTTTTGCTTATTTCCTTCACTAGGGTTTCTTCCCCTCAGTGATGCTTTATCTATATTATGTGTTCTTCCTTGATGTGGAACCTTGTCCATAACTTTGTGATGCTACTTGCTAACTCATTCAACTTTTCCTGATTTAGCAGATTACTTTTGTTGCAGTGATTCAGTAGTTTCATTCACGTAAAACTCTTTCAAATTACAGTTGGGATTTTCTTGGCAAAGATAGTGGAGTGGTTTGCCATTTCCTTCCTCCAGCTCATTTAACAGATAAGGAAACTGAGGCAAACTGGGTTAAGTAACTTGTTCAGGTTTGCAAAGCTAGGAAATATCTGAGGTCACATTTGAATTCATGAAGAGAAGTCTCCTGACTCCAGGTCCTGTATTCAATCCACTGTGTCACCAAACTGATTCTTAACAATACTCTAATGCAATGGTATCAATCAGATAGAAAAGGGACTATTAATCCATTTGTAAGATCTCTTCTGACTGCAAAATGATTTATTTTAAAAAATGTAATATTATCTGTTTTATGGAATTTTTACTTATTTTGTTAAAAAAAATTCCAATTACATTTTCATTTTGCTCCTGCTGCACTGGGAGTGTTGCAGAGACATGTTTAACACCTCATCTCTGAAGGACACGTACTTATGTTACAGAGATGAACCCAGTGAAGTATGCATTTTGGGAAATTAGTTGTTTTTTTGCAGGGAGGGAGGCAATCAGGATTAAGTGACTTGCCCAGGATTGTACAAGTATTCATGGTATCAACATTTTACTAAAAAATATTTTTAAAAAAATCAGAGGCTTTTAGTTCTCCACCTTGGGGAGGAGGTCACAAAGGAAAAAGGAAAGAGACTGCTGTGTCAGAGTACTGGTCACTGAGCCAGAGAGACCAGCCCACTCAGGAGCCCTTAAAAGACACAACACCTTCTGGTGCTGTGTCACTTCCCCCATCTTCCCTACAGGGATGCTGCAATTTTCTGGATCTAAATTCCTTTTTTGGATCTAAATTCCTACCTTCTACAAGAAGTTATTCCTTCTTCCTCTTAATGTGGGTGCACTATCTCTGAGACCACCACTATAGAGCTTATTCGTACATAGTTGTTTGCATATTGTCTCTCCCATTAAGACTGACCAGAGACTCTCCTTTGCCTTTCTTTCTATTTCTATTACTTACTTTGAACATTGTCTGGCACATAATAAGCACATAATGTTCAGTGAGAGATTGCCTTCTTTTTCTTCAACTCCCAACAGCTATAGTGGCTAATCACACATGACAGGAAATACTTTTTTAGTTTCTTTCCCTTAGCATAGATGGCTGAATAAGAAGAGTGTAAGGAAAGATCTTTCTTAAGGTATTTACCATGAAAGTTTGAGAATTACCAAATATCTCAGTTGAAGACAAACATCAGCAGAAGAAATATTCTTGATCTATATACTTCTCAAAGAGATAAGCACCAAGGCAAAAAATTGGAAATCAGGGGATTGTTCATCAACTAAGGAATGACTGAACAAATTACTATGTGAATTTAATGGAAAACTATCATTCTATAAGAAATGATGAGGAGGCAGATTTCAAAAAACAAAAAAAAAACCAAAAAAACAGAAAAGACTTACATAAACTGCTACCAAGTAAAGTAAAGAACAGAACACAGTAACAGTATCATTGTGTAGATGATCAACTTTGATGAATTTTGTTCTTCTCAGCAAAACAATGATCTAAGACAATTCTAAAAGGCTCATGATGGAAAATACTATCCACATCCAAAAAAAAACTATGGTATCTGAATGCAGATTGAACCATACATACTATTTTCATTTTTTAAATTATTTTTTCTTTTCATGGTTTTTCTCTTTTGTTGATCCTTCTTTCACAACATGACTAATGTGGAAATATGTTTAATATAATTGTGCATGTATAACCTATATCAAATTGATAGTTGTCTTGTGGATAAGACAAAGAAAGCAGGGAAGGAAAAAATGGAAATCAAAATCTTATAAAAAGTAAATGTCAAAAACTAATATTTTTTTAAAATAAAGATAAGCACTAGCAAGAGGATGATCTCAAGTCAGAAGATGTGGACCTTGAGAGAGTTGTTCAGCTAGTACAGAATTTAATTATTGACAAAATGTCTATTCAGCATTTTATGTTTAATGAATGAAGAACCAAACTCCCAAGACAATCTAAGAGAAGCTATGGATTGCTCATTATAATCAGGTTATAATAATAACAATGTCATGATTCATGTCATAAATCTTTATTAGGAGTTTTTGTGTTTTAAACATTTTGTGTGTGTGGAGGAAACAAATAATTGCAATTTTTATTGTTGTTAAATATTTCCCAATTACATCTTAATCTGGCTCCTGCTGCACTGGGAGTGTTGGAGAGGTATGTTTAACACCTTTGCTCTGAGACCGCAGTTTGATACAGACACACATGTCACAGAGATGAACTTACTGAAGCATGTGCTTTAGGGGATTATACATGGATTTTATCCCATTGCTAAAGGATGTGTAAAGCCAGTGGCTTATGCTTATTCATCTTGTATTCAGTTATAAATGTGATATACAATGTTCACTGAATACCTTCCTGATCTCTTTTGGTGAGATTCTAGATTGGAGACAAACCTGAGCTTTAAAATGGTTTTCCCCAGGGCTCCAAGGTTGGTGCCAGGGAAAAAAAAAACCCAAGAAAAAGCCTGACCTTTCTTTTTGGAGTCCAGGTCCCAGAAAGTTAAACCAATTCTTCTTCCTAAACCAAGAGTTGTGGGTCCTCAGCGGGAAGGGATGGACTAGTCCCTCTAGCCGAGCAGTTTCTGTTGTTCCATTTCATTATGTTTATGTGAGAAGATTCCATGCAGAAATTCAAAGTCTTGCCATTTCTCACCTCCTTTCATTGTCCCCTAACAATCCAACAACCATGGATCAAATTCCTATTAGTTTCTACTCCATTTCAAAAGAAATGCTTAATAAATGCTTTCTGACTGACATTAATTTCAATGCAACTGGAATTATAAGAATAATCTTGAGGATAAGAAAACTAGCTAAATTGTTTTTCCAAGCTTTTTTTGTTCAGTCATTTCTGGCTCTACTTGGTGCTTTCTAGGCAAAGATAATGCAGTAGATTGTCATTTCCTTCTCTAGCTCATTTTACAGATGAGGAAACCAAGGCAAACACGGGGAAGTGATTTGCCCAGGATCGCATAGCTGGTAAGCATCCAAAGCTGAATTTGAACTCACAAAAATAAGTTTTCTTGACTCTAGGTCCAGTACTCTACCCACTATGGTCAGGACTTTATTCCACTCTCTCGGCACTTAACACTGCTAGCGAGGCTATCCTATAACCTCATAAATTAAGGGAGTTATCAAACTTTTACAGCTTCATGACTACTGCCAATAGCAATCAGGCGGAGGAGAGATAAAAACTAACGAAAAAGGGAAAAATAAAATTTAGTAATATAATCAATAAAGCTATTTAAATTTGAGAGAGAAAGCTTGAAAATTCTATAAAAGAATAAATTGATTATTTAAAGGACAATTCTATAATTATGACATTTCAGAAACTGTTATCATCAAAGCCTGAAAAGCCCACACAGGAAGAGGAAATATTTAATGAATTGGTCAATTCTATCTATAAGAACATCAACAGCAGATGCTGTTTCAAAGCCCAATTAAAAGCAACCTTTAAAAGGCAGAATTGCAATTATGTTAACAATATATTCAAAGGTTAAACTATTTCTCTCATATATAACAAATGGGTGCATAGGAATGAAACAAAAAACATTTTGCACCATATCAGACCAATGGGGGGCAGTTTAGTTACAACCTAATAAACATAAAATTTTGCCTTTGTCCACATCTGTATGAGAAAATTCAAAGACTAAAACTGAAATGTAAAGCTAAATATTTTTATCCAAGTATTGCATTTTTATTGTATATGGAGCCACAAATGTAAAATTCAGAATAATACAAGTCTGTGTCTTGAAACAGAAAAATTAGTTAAAATCGAATTAATGTTGTTACTATATGATTAATCAATCAACAAGCATTTATTAAGAAACTATTATGTGCTTGGCACTGTGCTGAGTGCTAGAATTATAATGAAACATACTATTCCTGCTCTTAAGAAGCTACTTATATGAATATAGCAGAATATAATGGGTGGAGTTTAAGTTCTGTAGAACATAGAGTATCAGACCAAATTCTGATTGGGAAAGTCAAGAAGCCACATTAGCTTAGGGTAGCTTAGAAAGAAAGGTAAATCTATGGTCACCTAGGTGGAATCTAGGGAGTACAGAGGTAGCAATGGCAGCAGGTGGCAACAGCAGGGAGCATTCCTGGGATCATGAATGCTTAGCAGCAGTTTATGGAAACCCATCCAATAGATGGCTTGCTAATACCAGCCAATAGAACCAAATTCAGGACAAGAACTTGCAAAACAGAGATCAGGAGATCACATCACCTTGAAAGCACCAAAAGTTTACAGGCCCCCAGATGGGCTGTGAAAACAGCAGACAGATATAAAACAACAGTATTTCAGGTAAGACATCGCCCTAGAAATGAGCAGAGCTCAACACTAATATAAAGTCCAAAGTCAGGAAGTAGGCTGGAAAAAATGAACAAACAAAAAAAGAACTCAACCATAAAAAGTTATGAGAGTAACAGGGATGCTTAGTACATAAACACAGAAGACGACAAGGAGTCCATGGGACATCAAGAAACAATAAAAGAGTGAAAAGATCAGAGGATGCAGCCAAGATGATGAGGTAGTGATGGTTGAAGAGAAAAGTTGGAAGATATGGGAAGAACAAGATAGAAATAATAAAAATAAGAGAAGAGAGGGAGAAAAATGGGAGGAGACGAAGAGAGAGAGGGTGAAAATGTGGCAATTTTCTTCAAATATTAGTGAGATAGCAGATGTATTCTATCACATTCCAATATTCTAGCACCAACAGGTACAAATGGAAGGGAGATAGATGTCCACTCAAATAAGGGAGAACCTTCTAAAGATCAAAGCTGTCAAGACATGGAATGTGCTATCTTCCAGTAACTTGAAGTATTCATCACAGAGGTCTACTATGACATTGGATTCTTAGCTTAATGATATGCATGAGTGGACATGTGTAAATAGAAAGCACTCTTTTTCATTCTTTGAAAATAAATAACTCAGTTTTCATAAAATAATTATTATAATTATGAATATAAAAATTCATATCTAAATAAACAAATCATGAACAACCATGGAATAGTATTTACAACCCTGTGCCTCATTTGTATTGATAGCCATCATTTCCATCATCAAACTAACAAAGTCAGTGTTTTGTGTGTCTGTGTGCGTTTTTATCTTAAGCATAGAGGTTGCTTATTTTATTTGTCTCAGTTAGCCTAAAAGTATTTAGACTTTCAGAGACAGAGAGTCAAATTGAAAAAGAAAATAAACATGTATACAAAGGAAATTTTCTTAAACTGTCATTTCATTCTTTGCTCTTTTCAAAAGATGGTTTCACATTGAATTAGAATAATTCACTAGTAAATATACGGAGGTCCCTCAAATCAAGGATTAGACTAAAGATATTCAAATTCTTTCTATAGAAGAAAAGGGTAGATACACAGACAACAAATGTAATGGGATAAAGGAATGGTGAACAAAGGAGTTGAAAGGCATTAAGAGCCCATGTACTTTAGAGCTTTTCCTTTTCAAAAATCAAACAAAATCTTTGCAGAAAAAAAGGGAGGGAGGGAAGGAATGATGAAGGGAAGGAATCAGACAGACACAGAGACAGAGAAAAGGTCAAGAATAGAAATCATTTACTAAGCGCCTACTAAATATTCTAAGTGGGTACTAGTAGTGCAACATATAGAGTGCTGCTGCACACATGGTGCCAATGGCTGACAATAAGTAGAACAGATGCTTTAAGTAGAACAATTCTTTTTCTAGCAGTGATGATAGGTGTACATTTGAAACATATCAATATATTTGTCTCCTGTTCTCCTTATGACAAGGGATACATGAAGACCATAAAATGGCACAAAATGAACTGCATTCTATATTTATCAAAGTCATAACCTTGGTTTCATAAGCAACATATATAAATATCTTAAACAACTAAACTAACTAGGCAAAAACAAAAAGCAATACTATGTAAAAGCAAAGCCCAACTTGCAGTTTTATAGATAAATTAGATAAATAAGTGAAAAAATTACCCTAGCAAACATATATATAGTTTAATAAAGAAACTTACTGTATTCTATACTATCCTGAGTTTGAACTTCCTTTTATTACTAAAATTCTATAGTCCCTTAGAGCTTGGTTTCTTCTTCCATAAAAATGAGAGGGGTTGGATTAAAAAACCAACAATTATTTTTTTAATTGAGTTTGAAAGAACAGAGATGCCAAATATTCACAAAATTTTGATTGAAACAGTTATCTTTTTTGTAGCAAATTCACAGATCCTAAGTTAAAAACTCCTGACTTTTTAGGAAGCATTAGCCAAATAAGAAACTCTAATCCCAAAAAGCCATCTACTTGACAGAAAGTAGTGACTACCCTCTAATTTGGGGGTTGGAAGAAAAGAGCAGTATTAACTAACTACTCATTCTTGCCCAACTCATTTTCAGTGCAATTTCACTATTCTATCTAAAAGCATATATATGTACTTTGCATAATTCTTTTTTGCTATTCCCCTTTAATTACTGTAAAAATGATCATTTAGCATCCAACTTTATATTTCCTTCAAAACTGCTGATATTTCAAATATATAAAGCCTCCCCTCTTCATCTTAGAAAAAGGAGAGGGAATGACAGGGAAAAAAACCTTAAAAATGACAATGTCTGACACAACCTAGCCAGCGCAAAAGGTAATTCCAGCTTGATTCCAAATTAGGAGGCAGAAGCTTTGGACTGAGTGTACTTGCTGAGAGTGTACTGTTATTCCACGTCAATGGACCTTGCTGGAAATATAACACTTCATATATTTAAGCTCTTTGATTCCCATCCTAGAAGACAGGATTATAGAATTTTAAGTTTGAAAAGATTCTAAAGCTCAACTGAGGCCTGATGGAAAAAAAGACTTAATCAATAAGCATTTATTAACCACCTACTAAAAGCCAGATACTATATAATAGGCCCCTAGAAAATCAAAGATAAGAACAAACCAATCCCTGCCAAGTAGTGGCACAGTTAGTTCTGTGATTCCAGCAACTAAGGAAGTCTGAGGTCAGTGGTTCCTTTGAGTTTGGGAGTTCTGAGCAAAATAGAGCTGAAATCAGTTGGAAGTCCAAAACTATGTTGGATACTGATGTGGTGAGTCTCCTGGGAGTGGAGGGTCAACAAGATGCCTGAAGGGAAAATCAGCTCAGATCAAAAAAATCTAACAGGTTCAAGTTTTTGTGCCCATCCAGTATTGGGGCTGAGCTAGTAAGCTGTATTTCCAGCCTGAACAAGATGACAGAGAAACAATAAAAATTAAAACAAACAACTCTTGGAGAAACAGTCCCTCCCCAGAATGGGATAGCAGGTACTGCAAATACACATATAACATATGCAAAATAAATATATAGTAATTTTAGGAGGGAAGCCCTAGCCAAGCTAAGTGGGCCAGGGGAGGAAGAACAGGGGTAGAATATCACAAAGGCCTCCCACAGATGAGATGATATTTGAATTAAAATGAAGGAAATTAGGAATTCTAAGTGGCAAAGGAGAAGAAGTAGTATATTTCAGGCATGTGAACAGTCTGCACAAAAGCCTGAAAATGGGAAATGGAATGCCATGTATAAAGAAGAGCTAGACTACTGTCAGTCTGTCTGGACCAAAGAGGGAACGAAGGAGAAAAAGGTACACTAAGGCTAGGGCAGTTAAGTGGTGCAGTAGATACTTCTGTATTGGACTGAATTCAAATCTAGCCTCAGATAAGCTGTAGTTGTATGACCCTGTCATTTAACCCTGTTTGCCTCAGTTTCCTTATCAGTAAAATTACCTGGAGAAGGAAATGGTAAACCACTCTAGTATCTTTGCCAAAAACAAATGTTTGCCAAAAACAAAAACAAAACCAAATGGAGTCATGAAGATTCATACATGACTAAAATGAATGAACACAAAAAGAAGAAATAAGGTTAGTAAGGTAAGTTGGGACCAAGTTATGAGGGGGTATAAATTACAAATTGGGAAGTTTGTATTTGATTCTAGAGACAATATAGGGCTACTAGAGCCCCTTGGACAGGGGAGTGACAGGATAAAACTTGTTCTTTAGGAATAAAATTTTTGCCACTTCATGGAAGATGATTTGGAGAAGAGAAACTTGAGGAAGGGAAAACAATAATAAATCTATTACTGTAGCTTTTATGCATTTTGATTACATGAAATTAAAAAGAGTTTACAAAAATAAAACAAATGCAGCCAAAATTAGAAGGAAAATAAAAAGTTTAGAGGTAGATTTACAATGATTTCTTTTACAATGGCCTCATTTCTCAAATATATAGGAAATGTAGCCAAATTTATAAAAATATGAGCCATTCCCCAATTGATAAATAGTCAAAGAATATGAATAGGGTGTTTTCAGAATAAGAAATCAAAGCTTTCAATAGCCACAGAAAAAAAATGCTCTAAATCACTACTGATTAGAGAAATACAAATTAAAATAACTCCGAGATACCATCTCACGCTTATCAGATTGACATTTTGACAGGGAAAAAAAGTGACAAATGCCAGAAGGGATGAGGAAAAATTGAGGCACTAAATATACTGTTGGCACAGTTGTAATCTGGTGCAACTATTCTGGAGAATAATTTAAAATAGCTAAAAGGCTATAAAACTGTGCATACCTTTTGATCCAGCATTATCTACTAAAAGATCTGTATCCTAAAGAGATCAAAGCAAACAAAATTATAGCAGCTCTTTTTGTGATGGCAAAAAAAAAAAGAAAGAAAGAAAATTAAGAGGATGTCCATCAATTGGTAATGACTGAACAATCCATGACATATGAGTGTAATAAAATATTATTCTGCTACATGAAAAGATGAGAGGGATGGTTTCAGAAAAACTCAGGAAGACTTATATGAACTTATGCAAAATGAACTAACCAGAACCAGAACATTATACATAGTAACATCAATATCGTAATGATGATCAGCAGTGAAAGACTTGAGTTTTCTGATCAAAACTAATATCTAAGACAATTCCAAAGGACTCAAGATGAAAAATGTTATCCATCTCCAGAAAGAGAACTGATGAACTCAGTGAAGTTAAAGCATACTTTATTTTCTTGCTTTCAATGTGTGTCCATGGGTCTTCTTTTGCAATATGGCTAAGTATGGCAATAAACAAATAATAATCTATGTGAGAGTTGACATTGGCTGAGATTAGTAGTTGGCTGTGGATATAGAATTGACAAGATTTGGTGATTCACTGGATATTAAATGAAATATTTTACACAATTAGTACCAGAAATAGAACTTTAAGTTAGATCGCCAAATCCCTAGTCCAAAACTCTTTTACCATACTTCATACCAATAAGAAAGTTTAATTCATTTATCTTCCATTTTCCTCTTGAGAAGAGATTAAGTGCTACATAAATGAAGCTTTTTTCTATTCTCCTTCCCTCTACATGCTCAAGGAAGCCTATCATGATTTGTACCAGACTTACAAATAAAACATAAAAACAAAAATTGGCATATGTTGGACTAAGAATTCCCACTTCTAATTTGTAAAATCAGATATGGCCAAATTGTTACGACCAGCAAAAATATCATCTTTCCCAATTTTACCAACTCTATGAGAATAGATTAATGTTGCTAGGCTCTTAGATTCAGAGGTTATATTCAGCAGCCACTATGTCCTCAGTAAATATTTGAAATGATTTAGAAGTCCAGATAAAAAGATTATCCCCATTATATTAAGTTGTGTGCACATGCTTTCTGGAATATAACAGATACCACCAGTAAATGCATCCAATGGCTTTATAAACAGTGATGAATTCAGATAGGAAATTAACTTGTTCATCCTTTAGCTATTAAGGTGCCTAACAACACTGATGAAAGAAAGTCAGTGACATGTTGCTAGTGAATGCAGGCTTACATCCAAGCATGACTTGCAAAACCAAGACAGGAAGCCGGGAACAGGGTAAAGAGCTTTGGACTTGGGAGCCATGAACCTTGAGTTCAAATCCCAAATCTGTCTCAACAGTCTGTGAAATCAAGGGAAATTCACTCAACCTTTCTAGGCTGATTTTCTCACCTGTCAAATAAGCCTATACTATTTTACATCTGAAATCTCTTCCAGCTGTAAAACATATCTCCTACAGTTAACTTCTGTATGGATCTTAGATCCAACCTGGAGAGGTTACATGGGCTGAGTGGTAAATATATAAATATAACCCTAGTAGTTAACAAGGAATCTTCTTCATGAAAATAAAAATGACTTGAAACAGGAAATGTGTGATATCCTATTATGTTTCAAAATCAGGGAGGGGAACAAAGTATTCAAGTACATCAGAAAGCCAGTAACCAACAATTATTTTTTTTTCCTTTTAAATAACAGGAAACTGTTCGATTGTGTTTGTAGTTAAGGAGCAAAAAGAATCTCTTTCTGGCTCCCAGTCTCAGGTTATTCCAGAAAACCTCAAATGCTCTTGTTATGTGAACGAGTCAGTCTGCCAACATTAATACAAACACAAGTCACATTGGTCACCTATCAGATCTCCTCATTTTAGCAACTCTGTTATGTGCAGATCTGTGGTATGTGCTTATGCTTTCAGAGAGGAATTTTCAAACAGCAGAGGGGAAATGTGTTCAACTGAATATCACCTTTCTTATGTCCATTTATGTCCAAGTGAAGCAATAACTCTTCTAATAAACACAACTAAGTATAAGGACTTTAAAGGACTTCACATTTAAATAGCAAACTTTGTACATGGTTAAAAACTCCTTCTAATCTTCTGGGAAGAAAATATCAATTCTCATTTTTCTTTTTAAAAGTGTCAGTTCTCTTTGTATGTGTTTAGAAGAATAAAATACTATTAAAATAAGATAATAATGATAATGTTAAAAATAAAGAATATTTCATAAAGTTAAAAAATATATATTACAGAAATGTAGACAAAGAGCATCAAGAGACCTTAGAAGTGACTTGGTTCAACCCATTCATTTTTTTTTTAGTGAGCAAATTCCTTAATGTCAGTCTTAGCTCTTTTGCATCCATCCCTTCATTTTATGAAGATATGAAAACTGAGGCTTAGAGGTCAAAGTCACACAGATAGTAAATGACAGAGACAAGATATGAACCCAGTTCATTTGACTCCAAATGTTCTTTTTATAAGTGCCTTGAGTTCAATTCCAACACTGACATCTTATATAATGAATCTGAAATGATTCAGCTTTTATTTTAATCCACGAAATGAAACAAAAACTCTAATTCATAGTTTAAAATAAGCCTTTAAATATCAAATATTCCCAAAAATACAAACTGTGAGAACAACCAAGCAACTTTGCTTTTTTTAGTTAAAAAAAATTAAAGCAGACTGCTTTGTTGCATAAAGAACTAATAAAAATCTCTAGATTCTCTTCTGTGGCCAGTAATCAACTTTTATCAACTTCATATCAGTCTGACCAAATTGGAGAACCTCATTAATAGTCTAACTTTGGCTTGGGCACACCCAAAACACTTGGAGAAGTAAATTTTCCCTAAAACAGCTCCATGCCCAAGGTCAGTTTTCTAGTTTACTTGACAATCCCGTCAGAATGAAATGTTACAAAGTTGACAACTTATAATGAAGAAAGAGACTGTATGCTATTATGAACCCTATTCTCTTCTGAATAGTGAATTTATATCTTGCAAATATGCCTCAAAAATTACAGCTTAATTATACAGTAAAGAGTCACAGAAAAGTAGTTTAAGAAGAAATGAAACTGAGGATCATCCAAAGGGCAATGGAGAAGTGCACAGAAACTATTTGCAGGATGGAAAATATTCCAAACAAGGAATTATGGAAAGCAGCAATTTAAAGTATGTCATTTTTAAACGTATGAGCAAGAAAGATGACCTAATCTTGGGGAAGTCGTGAGGGATGGTCACTGGATAGCCTTGGCACTCTCATAGGCATCTTCTCAATGTCAAAATATAATAAGAAAGGTCTCTAGAACACAGGATGATATCCTATAAGGTTACCCTTATATCAGCTCTAAGTTCGGTACACTTCTAGGGGCAGCAGATAGGCTATTTGAGTGTGTAATATGTGTCCCCATAACTGATTATGAACACCTGCATATACTAACACAGTAGGCAATCTACACTTCAGAGGGAATACAGCAAAGATCTTACAGATTCATTTGAGTAATGACACGGGTTTCTCCTTCTACAGAAGGCGACAGTGAAGTAGCTAAATGGTGCAATAGATAGAATGCCAGGCTTGCAGGAAGACCTGAGTTTAAATCTGGCCTCAGACTCTCTCTGAGTGATTCTGGGCAAGTCACTTTACCCTGTTTGCCTCAATTTCCTCATCTGTAAAATGAGCTGGAGAAGGAAATGGCAAACCCCTGCAGTATCTTTGCAAGAAAACCTCAAATGAGGTCATGAAGAGTAGGACATAACTGAATTACATAAACAAAAACAATGCAAGATACATTATAAAAACTGTCTATGTTTCTTGATATCCCATAGAAATTAGATTAGCTTGATCATTCCATATTCAACAAAGATTACAAGGTATAACCCTTTGTGTATATCTAAGGGACATCAAACTATGAAATGCTGGTATATGTGTTGTTACTAAATAGGACATAAGAAATTCAAGATGATTGGTTGAATAAAATACAGTAAATACTCTGAGAGGTCCCATCCCTCCCAGTGAAACTATTATGACCTTTTCCCTTCATCTTCTGTCAAATTTTAAGAGAGCAGATCTGTATCCTGGGATGGGGATAGAAGAGAAACCTGTGCAAGCAACTTCATCTTGCAAATTCATTTTCATTCCCCAGGAGTAAGTGATGGCAGCTTGCAGCAAAAGCACATAGTAGAAATGGACTATGCTTATACTCAGATTAAGAGAAAGCCTATGGCCAGGTTGTTTCTTCTACAACAGTGCAGCAGAGGCACACAACTAGTTGCAAATTCTTACCAGGTGGACTCAGAATCCTCAAGTCTTGTAAAAAACCTAAAGTTCAAGAGTCCCTGAATTCCAGAGCTCAAAAAAAGAACCTTCTAAAGATACAAAAGGATTTTCCAATGTACATGGCTCTTCAGACAAGAGAATGCATCTACTTGAAGAGTGAAACCAGTGATTCACTAATATAAAGCAGATCTGAAGGAGGTTGCTTCATAAAGAGCCATTGCACCAAGTTTTATTTTCCAGAAAACTCTATTCCATAAGGTGTGAATGTAGATACTGGGAGGATTATATGAAACTCTTGGGTTAAAGACAGACTGACCTTATATCAGTTCTAAGTTCTAAAGGGCAGCTGATAGAGTATTTGATGTTATATGTGTCTCTATATCTGGTTATGGACACTTACATAAGGAAGCTTTTTTGCTCCTTATACAATTTCTATGGGATAAAATAAAGACTGTTCTATAATTTGTATGATTTTGGTAAAAAAAAAAAAAAATAAGTACTTGTACAGGACGTAAGAATTATATTAGTGACTTTTGGGGGAGTCCTAGCAAATACTTATAAATATACTAAGAAATTTTTCTGGAGTAACTTTAGGTGAAAATGACAAGCCAATGACAAACCTTTTTTTGGGTTCAGACTACAGAATCTACGTGATCTCAAAATCATTAGGAAGCTATAAGCTATAAGGGATCAACTACATTTAAAACCTAGATAAATCCTAAATGAAAATATTTATAAATGAGCCTTTTAATTTAAAAAAAAATATTCTATGAATAGGCTTTGTTTTTTATTCTCCCTTTCAATTTTATACATTCATGTGTTTATAAAACAAAAATCTAATCTTTGCAGAAAAAAGTCCTAAGATATAACAAAAATTCTTCTAACTAACCTTCTGCCACATGACAGCTGCTTCACAGAATTGACTTCTATAAACCATGCCAAGAACAGAAGGATAGTCTTAGTTTGCAGCTACTCTGAAAAATGTTTCATTACTGAAGTTTCCTGAACAGAGTAATGAGTGATATGCTGAGATTTATATTCTAGTAATATGAAATTGGTAGCTGTGTAGAATTGGAGAAAAGAACTGGAGGTATCCTTTTCTCTTGCTAGAGTTATTCAAACTACATCCCAAATATTCATTCACACAATAAAAATTTATTAAGTAACTACTGTGTGCTAGGACACTGTATTAGACACTAGAGATAGAAAGTTAAAAATGAAATAGGCATTGCTTTCAAGAGCTTATTCTATGGGACAGAACAAAAAGACATAATAAGTACACTTATGTATACATACATATAAATACATAAATATACAAAGAGAGCAAAACTAGTTATTTTCAGAAGGAGAGGGCAGCAGCAATTGGCTGAGGGTCAGAGAAGGCTAAATATGAGAGGCTTTATTTAAACTGCAGCACAAATTTAGGAATTCTAAGGAGAAGGTACATAGTAAGTATGTAAATATATATAAGGAGAATTCTGAGGAGAACGTATATTTCAGTAATGGGGGACCACCTGTGGAAAAACATGGAGCCAAGAGAATGAATATTACATCAAAGGAATAAGCCTGTAAGCAGTCTGGTTTGAATGTAAAATATGTGAAGGAGAGTCACGTTCAATAAACCTAGAAAGATATACTGAAGACAAATTGTATGGGGCTGTAAAGGCAACATGACATTACTGGACATTATTGGAGTTTCCTGAACAGGGGAATGAGTGATATGCTGAGATCTATATTCTAGCAATATTAAATTGGCATCTGTGAAGAAATGGAGATTCTCTCTTACTAGAGATAGAGACCGCATCCCAAAACACAACGCTGACAGAAACTGACAGTCATTCATAAGGAAAAAGTGATAGCTATGGCCTATTAGAGTAGTGTACTAACAATGTAAATGTGGAAGGCTGCCCTATCTAGAAATGTAATCTTCGTCTCCTGCAAGGCAAATCTAGAAGTAGAAATCATATATCCACTGAATGCAATTTTCAGAAATTCAACATTTATTACAAATATACACTATTTCACAATTGAGTTACCTAAGCTATGGGAAATCACTTTGAGAAAATCTATTGCAATAATGAAATTATTTCACTTCAAGTACTTTCCCCTATGTAGGTGGTAATTTCCCACCTGAAGTAAACTGGCCAAATCATAGAATCACAACTGTTTGCATTAGAAGGGCCCTGAGAAATCCTAAGGATAGCTGGTGCACTGGATAGAGCACTGGACTTGGAATCAGCAATTCTTATCTTTATGAGTTCAAACCCAGCCTCAGACACTTTACTAGCTGGGTGACCTTGAGCAGGACTATTAACCCTGTTTGCTTCAGGATCCTCATCTATGAAAGCAGCTGAAGAAAGAAACATCAGATCACTCCAGCATCTTTGATAAGGAAATGCCAAATGAAATTGAACACGACTGAAAAAAATTTCCCTGATAAATGTCTAATTTCCAAATTATATAGATAAATGTCTAATTCCAAATTATATAGAAGCCATTCAAGAAAAAGAGCAATTTCCTAATAGATAATGGTAAAAGGAAATGAACAAGTAGTTTTCAAAGGGAAAAAAATCCAAATTATCAACTGTCATGTGAAACAAAAGTTCTAAAAATTAAAAATATGCAAATTAAAACAACTTTAATTCTTCCTCGTGCTCATTAGATTGACAAAGATGACAAAAAAAAGGAAAATGACAAATGTTGGAAAGGCTGAAGAGGAAAAAAAAAAAGCACATGGGTACAGTAGAGGTGGTTCTGTGAATTTGGCCTGTCATTCTGAAAAGCAATCTGAAATTATGCCCAGAATATCACCACAATTTATTTAATTCTTTGATGTAAAGATACCAAAACTAGATCTATTCCCCAAAGATACCAAAGAAAAAGAAAAAGGACCATATGTACAAACACATTTATAGAAACTCTTTTGTAATGGCAAAAAAAATGGAAAGTACAGAGGTGCCGCTAATAGAGATTGGCTGAATAAGTTTCAATATATAAATACAATGGAATATTACAGAACCACAAGAAATGATTAAAGATATGGTTATAAAGAAACTTAGCAAGACTTGTATAAATTAATATCAAGTGAACAGAATGAGAGCAATTATAACAACAATCCTCTAAAAACAAATAAACAATTGTTAAAAGACTTAAGAATTCTGATCAATCCAAAGACCAACTATAATTCCAAAAGACTAGTGAAAAAATCTGTTACCTACCTCCTAATTAGGAGGTGATAGACTCAAGATATAGAATGAATGTAGATTTTTGGATATAGCCAAGTGTGGGAATTTGTTTTGCTTGATTATTCAAACTTTTAGAAAAGTTTTGTTTTTCTTTTCTTTTCTTTGTTTTTGTTTCATTATCAAGTATTGGAGGGAAGGAAAACAAATATTTACTAATTGGGAAAAATATTGTTTTTTAAATGTAGAACTGGAAGCACTTGGAGAAAGATCCAAGTCTGAGTACCAGTTCTGCCATTTAATATCTGTGTAGGCAGCTAGGTGACATAGAGAATACAGCTTGGGTCTGAATTTAGGAAGACTCTTGAGTTGAAATCAGTCTGAGTTGAAGACCTCAGACACTCACCAAATGACCCTGAACAAGTCACATAACCCTATTTGCTTCAGTTTTCTCATCCACAAAATTAACTGGAGAAGGAAATGGCAAACTACTCATGTATCTCTGCCAAGAAAAACCCAAATGGGATCATGAAGAATTGGATACAACTGAAAGAATTCAACAATAATGACTATGGACAAGTCATAGAACCACAGATTTAGAATCAATTGAGAAATGATTCAGCCCAGAGTTGTCAGACTTAAGATCAGGAACCAGATTACAATATAATTGAGGAATGTTTAACAAAGTAAAGAAAAATAAAACAAATATAATGATAATTTAAGGTTTTCTAAATAATATCTGGCTGCCTAGATCTATTTCTGAGTTTGGCATCATTGATCTAGTTTAATCTTTTCATTTTACAAATGAGGAAAAACAAGTGTTGAAGAAAACAATATCAATATTAATACCATATGCATTTTTAGACATGCATGCATGCATGTATGCATATATTGGACTTAACATATATTTTTACCATGTTTAACATATATTGGATTACTTGCTATCTAGGGGAGGGAGTGGGGAGAAGGGGGAGGAATTGGAAGACAGGGTTTTGCAAGAGTTAATGTGTAAAAATTATCAATGCATATCTTTTAAAAATTAAAAAGCTTTAATAAAAAAATTTTTTAAAGAAAATTGTGCCCATTTACCATAAAATTTTTTTCTCTTCTCTTCATCTCAAAACCTCTTGATATCATCTATTTTCTTCTTTTCCCTCAGTCTCTGACAATAAGGGGATTTTTCTCTTTGCCAAGGCCAATTCTTCTAGATATGCTAATTAAACCTCTGGGAGCTGAGGAGGCACACCTCTGTAAAAATTCTCACAAATCTGTAAGTCCAAGCTGCTTTTTCCGGGGCTCTAGATCTATTGGACATTTCTAGGGGATGTCCCAGAGACATCTCTAACTCAACTTCAAAGTTTCTTCCAGATTTAAAGCTTTGATCTATTATTTTCTATGTCTACAGAACTATTTCCCCCCAAAAAATTCCACTCCTATTCTAAACTTCTTGTTTTTGTTGGCGATACCACCACATTTTGAGTTTTCTTAGATTCAAGCTCAATGTCATTCTTTTTTTAATTGAAGCTTTTTATTTTCAAAACATATGTATAGATAATTTTCAACATTCACCCTTGCAAAATGTTGTTCCCATTTCCCCCCCACCCTCTTGAAGTAATGCAATATATGTTAAACATGTGCAATTCTTCTATGCATATTTCCACAATTATCATGGTGCACAAAAAAATATTCAGATCAAAAAGAAAAAAAATGAAAAAGAAAACAAAATTCAAGCAAATAGCAACAAAAAGCAACAAAATACTATGTTATGATCCATACTCAATTCCCACAGTCCTCTCTCTGGGTGTAGATGGCTTCCTTTATCACAAGATCATTGAAACTGGTCTGAATCATCTCATTGTTGACAAGAGCCATGTACATCAGAATTGATCATTGTATAATCTTGCTATTATTGTGTGCAATGTTCTCCTGGTTCTATTCACTTCACTCAGCATCAGTTCACCTATATCTCTCCAAGCCTTTCTGAAATCATCCTGCTGATCATTTCTTATAGAACAATAATATTCTATAACATTCATATACCATAACTTCTTCAGCCATGGTCATCCACTCAGTTTCTAGTTCCTTGCCACTACAAAAAGGGCTGCTATGAACATCTTTTGAACATATGGGTCCTTTTTCTTTATTTATGATCTCTTTGGGATATAGGTCCAGTTAGAGACACTGCTGCATCAAAGAGTGCGCACAGTTTGATGGCTCTTTGGGCATAGTTCCAAACTGCTCTCCAGAATGGTTGCATCAGTTCACAATTCCACCAGCAATGTATTAGTGTCCCAGTTTTCCCATATCCCCTCCAACATTCAATATCATTCTCAACTCCTCAGCTGTTTCTACTGCCCCAACACTTGTTTCATCTGATATCTTCTCAATAATCATACATCCAATAATTTTCCTCAGCATCTTATTAGCTGTCATTAAAACTAGACCCCCACTATTAATGGCATCAAATACCTCTCAAAACCAATTCTTTTTCCGTCACAAATATGCCAAAGTAATTTTCTTTAAGGGCAAATCTCTGTAATCCAACAAATTAAACACTCTCTATTGCTTCTAGAATAAAATATCAATTCCTTTACTTAGCTTTTAAAACCTTTCATGCCGTGGCTCTGGCTTATCTTTTCAGTTCATTATCATTTGTTACCCCCTTTACCACAACCTTTCATCCAGGCAAACTGGCCTTCTCTTTGTCCCTCACATATAACACCCCTTCTGCCATTTCATGTACTCCTTCCCCACTTCCAGAAAATCTCTTTCTTCAAAATTCAGTTTTATTTACAATGCAAGTTTGCAAAAATGCAAACCCATTCCAATGAAATTGATACATTGGTGAACACTCTGAGTATAACAAGAATTTTAAGTTTGCCTCTATGCGATTTCTTTATTGAAAAACAGCAAGAATGCAGAAAATTGCACCACTTCACAATAATTCATAAGCTGTAAGTGTATAAACAAATTTTAGGTCTTTGGTAAGACAAGTGACAGATTTTTGGTGCAGTAGGAGCTGAGAGTCCACCAGCCCCACGCATCCCTTCTGCCAGGGATGGTAGACTATAGCCACAGCTCAGAGTTGCAGCATAGAACTAGAGATAAAGAGGTCTGAGTCCTCTGACAAAGTTACTATTTAATGTTATATTTGTGTGTTTCTTAATCATTTAGCAAATATAAAATTATGCAGGATTTTTTTTAATCTCCCATCTTTTTTTTTGGATGATGTTGAGTTTTGGGCTCCTAAAACCAATTTTCTCCCATAAGCCATAGGGCTTTTATTACAAGATTTTGCATGAAGGAGTACTTTTGGGGAATTACATATATTGTTTTATAATGAAGCTAACTGTATACTCAGAAGCACCATCTTTGATATGACATCTTTATTGATCTCCTCACTACTAGTATTCATCCTCCACCTAATTACCACATATTTAACTATCTTGTATTTATTTTTATTTATTCTGTTTATGTCCTTGTAGTTACCCCCGTGAAAGCAAAGGTTATTTCATTCTTCAAAGTCCTAACACCTAGCATGATGCAGTCATGCAAATAGCATTTAATAACTTTTGTCGATTGATTGAAAATGGTATTTTTTAAAGGATTTGCAAATGAAGAACTAAAATTATATTTTCCTGTTAATACAATGGTCAGAAGCCAATAAAAACTGACCTTAGCATGAAGGAAGAAAATGTCATTCAAATCTAGACAGAAAAGTAATCCCAGAACCTAATCAAGTCATATTTTCAGCACAATGGAAATTAACCAAGGGACTTCTGTTAAAATATCTAAGCTCCAAGTAAGATTTTAAAAAAGAGAGAGTCCTCTACTTATGGGAAGTCTATGGCCAGGCTAACGATTCTACTTGGGAGAGATCTAAAAAAGAAAACCAAGCAACAAAATAATCTAGAGGAAAACAAACATTAGCATTTCCTCCTACTCATGTTCAGCTCCCTCCAGGCCTCCCCTCTCCCAAACTGTTATGGCTAATGAAGAAAATTAGGTGGGTGGAGAGGAATAAAAGGGAATAAGAAATTTTTAAGAAACAAAAATAATAGGGCAGGGGGTGTTTTGCTATTTTACAGCACAAATTTGTTAACAACTCAATAAGGTTAAAATGAAAAAAACTCAATTAAACCAAAAGAACATGAACAATATATAACGATAGCACTTAACTCAGGCTAACTACTGAATTCTGCCTGCTTATAGTAGGAACATTTTGTAAAAAAGTCAAAGGAAGACAAATGAATGTCTAGACTTAAGACAAAAGACAACAGTTAAAATAAGGATGAATGCATGTCTTAAATCTAAACTTAAGGCCATTTACCATTTAAGTCTAAAATAGTCTAAGTATAAGACATGCATTCATTCATTCTTATTTCAACCTTTGCTTTTTACCTCAAAATCAAAACATGTATATATGTATAAATATAATTATCTATATATGTGCAGATTTTGACAAGTTTACCCTATATAATACATCATTTGCTAATGTATTCATATTTGTGTATACTAGCAGAAAAATCAGCAAAATCTTTCTGATTAATACCTGCATCTTCCTCCCATCATTCAAACTTTACTCCAATTTTAGATCATTACAGTTATTCATTGAGTAAAACAGAACTCAATCTATATAAGTATTCCATTTCAAAATCAAAGAGGTGATTTCATCATTGATCTTCATCAATAAACTTTATTGAAGTTCTTTTGTAAATTAGTAAGTAATTGTGATACAAATTGTTAATTAAGAGAACAAGTTAATCTCAGTTGGAAAAATCATAAATCAATACAATTAATTAGCATTAAGACTAACTTACTGACTTTAATGATTCTTAACAAACTGTTAAAGAAAGCAATTATCGAATATCCTTTCCCATATGGAAGACAAATAAATGGAGGCCTTGATGACTGCATTTGAAAACCATTTTGAAACTGCCAAGAAAGTAAAAAAAAAAAAAAAAAGAAAGAAAGAAATCTAGCATTCTCTCCACAGAATCTGTGTGTGCCCTTGGCTTTAAAAAGTACAGCATTTTTATGTCACTCTTGACTTTGCTTCAAGTTATCATATCAATGAATACAACTGCAGAAGATAAATCTTACACAACATTGCCAAGTCATATGCCCCCAACATTTTTCATTATTCAACTCATGGGATTTGTGAAGCTAAAGGAAAGCTACCCAATACTAAAAAGCTAAAAGTAGATTATACTTTATGAAGGTTTAGGTTTTTTTCTCTACACAGATTTGGAAATTGGTCCTCTACTACTATGAATAAGTCTTCCAAAAAAAGGAAATATTTAAAAATGTAATTGATACCAAGCTGTAATATCACCTTAGGACTTTTAAGGTTTTTTTAAGGTCATATTAGGTCTTAACTGTTGCCCCTATACTTTAGATATGACAGCAGGTGGCAGCAGTGTGCCATACTTGTGCAATACCTGTGGCAATTAATATGCCCTTCTGAGATTTAAATTGCTGGATCACCTTATCCAAGCCTACTCAGATTTCACCATAAGTTTTCCATGCCATGTTGATTTTCCTCAGTAGGATAGAAGTATACTTTTGGTTCTATACAGAGTAGCTAATATATATTAGGTGCTTAATAAATGCTTATTGATCTAGAACAGGATACACATACACACAAAGTCATACATATATACACACACACATACATTGTGGCTGTTGTTCAGTTGTTCAGTCATGTCCAATTTTTCATGATCTCGCATGCCCAGGTCCATCTGTCCTTCATTATCTCCCAAATCTATCCAAGCTCATTTTCATTGCTTTCATGACATTATCATCCTCTGCCATCCTTTTCTCTTTTTTACTTCAATCTTTCTCACCATCAGTCTTTTCCAAGAGTCTTGCCTTCTCATTATGTGGCCAAAGTATTTAAGCTTCAGTTTTAGTATTTGTCCTTCCAATGAATAGGGTTCATTTCTTTAAGTATTGACTGATTTGACTTTGTCATTGTCCAAAAAACTCCCAGAAGCATGCTCCAGCCACAAACACTGATTCGACATTGCACTCAGCTTTCCTCATAGTCCAACTCTCACAGCCATATATATACTGCCACTGGAAAAAAAAATTGGACCATATGGACCTTTGTCAGCAAGGTGATGTCTCTGCTTTTTAGTATGCTGTTCAGATCTGCCCTAACTTTCCTTGGCTGCAGTCACTAACTGCAGTGATCTTTGAGCCCAAGAATATAAAATTTGACACTGCTTCTTTTTTTTTCTATTTGCTAGAAAGTGATAGGACCAGATGACATGATCTTAGTTGTTTGTTTGTTTGTTTTTTAATGTTAAGCTTTTACATTCTTCTCTTTCACTCTTATCAGGAGGCTTCTTAATTCTTCTTCACTTTCTGCCATCAGAGTAGCATATGCCATCTGTGTAACTGAGGCTGTTAATTTTTCACTCGGCAACCTTAATTCTACCTTTTGATTGATCATGTAGCATTTCACCTGATGTATTCTTCATATGTTAAATAAATAAGGTGACAATCTGCCTCCTTGTCATACTCCTTTCCTAGTCTTGAACCAATCAATTGTTCCATGTTCAATTCTAATTGCTGCTTCTTGACTTGCATGCAGGCTTCTCAGGAGATAAGTAAAATGATATGGAACTCCTATCTTTATGAAAATTTGCCACAATTTACGTGACCCACATAGTCAAAGGCTTTCTTATAATCAATGAATACATATTTTTTCTGGAATTCACTTGCTTTCTCCATAACCCAACAAATGTGGGCAATTTGGTTTCTAGTTCCTCTGTCTTTCACAAGCCTTCACTTTCGGTGATCCTTGAGGTTCATATATTGCTGTAGTCTAATCTGCAGAATCTTAAGCATAATCTTATTGGTGTATAAAATGAACATAATTGTTAGAACAATTGTTAGAACAAATGAACAAAGTGTTAGATACTTTGAATATTCTTTGTCATTGTCTTTCTTCAGGATTGGGATGTAAACTGGCTTTTTCCTATCCAGTGGATGCATGTAAATGTATATACATATGTGTATATATCTGTACATATATGTATTCTACCAAACTCAACTTATCAAACACCATATTCTCTCAAGGGCCTTTTTGATTTCTCTATTTCTGTTAGTGACAGGACTAGACTTAAAAATATAATTATCGTTAATGCTGTAAAGTTACCCATGTATATATCCTGTAAATAAAAGGCTATTAAATAAAAATAAATAAATAAATAAATAAATAAAATATATATATATATATATATATAATTATCTTTGTATAGTGAGAAGAGGTATCAAATCAGTTATCAAACTCTGTTAATATTACCTCTATAATTTTTCTCATAAGACCTCCCAATGTTTCACTGCCACCACCTTAGTTCAGGCCTTCATTTCATCTCATCCATAATATTCCAAAAGGCTCCTGTTCGACTTTGAGTCTCCAGTCTCATTTCCTTCTACTTTATCTTCTGAACTTGCTTCCAAATTAATCTACTACATGGCTCTGACCATATAATGGAAATCCACTCTGAAAATATACCTAATGGTACCCCCTCCTGAATTGAATTCAAACACCTTTAGAGATAGCTATGACACAGAGCCTAGAGTTTAAATTCATCTTCAGATTTTTGCTAGGTACATGATCCTAGGCAGGTCATTTAACTTTTGTTTACCTCAATTTTCTCAACTACAAAATAGGGATAATTATATCATCTGTCTTCCAGGACTGTTGTGAAAATCAAATGAGAAAATATATCTATGGCACTTAGCACAATGACTGGCACATAGTAAGAGCTTAATAAATGCTTGCTTCCTTCCCCTATCCCTTTTATCAGATCTTCTACAACCTGGCTCCAATTTCTATTCCCAGATTTCTTATTCTGTTCTTCTTTCTATGCATCCCATGCTATAAACAAATCGTACTTCTTGTCTTTGACCAAAAATATTTCATGGTTTATCAAAGATCATGTCTTTATTCATAGTATTTTCTGAACCAAGAATAACTACTCCCTCATTCACCACCTGTAAAAGCCTTCCTCCTTTTTAAAATTCCAACTCAAATGCCAACTTTTTCATGAAAATTTCCCTAATTTCTATCTTTTCATCTAGAAGTTACCTTTCTCTTTTCTGAAATCTTATAGTACCCTTGACAAAGTGTTAATGTACCACTATGAACAATTTTTAGATAAAATTAAACCCATTTCCAGTCATATGAAAAAATTCTCTAAATCAAAATTGATTAGAGAAATACAAATTAAGACAGCTCTGAGATACCATTTCACACTTCTCAGATTAACTAAGATGACAGGAAAAGATAATGATAAATGGTGGAGAAGATGCAGAAAAACTGGCACATGAATACATTGTTGGTGGAGTTGTAAACTGGTTCAATCATTCCAAGGAACAATTTGGAACTATGCCCAAAGGGCTTTAAAACTGTATATACCCTTTGACCCACCAGTGTTTTTACTGGGTCTGTCTCCCAAAAAGATCATAAAAAAGGGAAAAGAACTCACTGGTGTAAAAATCTTTCTAGCAGCCCTTTTGTAATGGCAAGGAACTGGAAACTGAGTTTCCTCAGTTGGGGAATGGCTAAATAAGTTATGGTATATGAATGTTATGGAATATTATTGTTCTATATTGCAAATTATAGCAGTCTGATTTCAGAGAAGCCTGAAAAGATGTACATGAACTGATACAATGTGAAGTGAGTAAAACCAAGAGGACATTGTACACAGCAACAACAAGATTATGTGATGATCATTTCTGGTGGATATGACTCTTTTCAACAATAAGGTGATTCAGGCTAACTTCAATAGACTTGTGATAGAGTCATTTGCATTCAGAGAGAATTGTGGAGACTGAATGTAGATCACAACATAGTTTTTCATCTTTGTTTTTGTTGTTTGCTTGTTTTTTCATTCTCATTTTTTCCCTTTGATCTGATTTTTCTTGTATAACATGATAAATGTGGAAATAGGTTAAATGTGCAATTCTTCTAAACATATCTTGAATTGCTTGCTATCTGGGGGAAGGTAGAAGTGGGGAAGAAGAGAAAAAAAAATTGGAACACAAGGTCTTGCATGAATGAATGTTAAAAACTATTTTGATATATATTTGAAAAATAAAAAGCTATTATTATTTTTTAAAAATAGAATGTATTTCTACATTCAATGCAGAGGGAAGGAGCCATGTCTTATTTATCTTTGTATCATTCAGTGCCCTTATCTCACTAGATTACTCTTCTGTTGTTCAATCGTTTATTCAGTGTGTACCAATCCCTGTGACTTCATGGACCCTACTATCTATGTTTTTGAATGGTTTGCCATTAACTTCTCTTGCAAGGAAAACAGAGATTAAGTAATTTGCTAAGGGTCATGAGTTTCTGAGGCCATGTTTGAATTTTCTGACTCAAGGCTTAGTCCACTATCCACTAAGCCACTTAGCTCAACATTTACTTTTTATCAAATATTATACTTATAAAGACAAAAATAAAAGTCCCTTTCTTCAAAGAGTTTCTCTTATAAGAAAAAACAACATGTACATAGAAAAAGTGAATTAAAAACAAAACAAAAAAAAGTTGTAAAAAGTGAATAAGAAGAAGACAATTGAAGGAGAAGAAAATAGCAACTGGGAGGTTCAGGAAAAGAAGGTATCCTAGGAAGTGGGGCAGATGTAGAAAAGCAAAGGCAAAGTGACAGGCAAAATAATGTCATATATAAAGGACACAGACCAGTTTGGCAGGAATGTAGAATGCATGGAGAGTCATGTACAATAAGCCTGCAAAAGTCATCTACAACCTGAGTATGAAAGGCCTTAAACATCAAAGAGAGGCCTTTGTATATTATCCTAAACATGACATGGAGCTACTGGAGCATTCTGAGTAGAAAAACGGTATAAATAGCCCTGTCTTTTAGGAATGAATATCAATGTGGCAGCTTTGTGAAAGATGGTTTTAAGAGGAGAGGTACCAGAGTTAGGTAAGCCAATTGGAGTATATTGCAATAATCTAGACAAGAAGCAATGTGATATGTGCCCAATAAATATTTACCGAAATTAGTTAAACAAATAAACTCAAATTTGAAAAGTAGTCCAAGATGATACAATAGAATATTTTTTTTAAAGAATCAAATGCCTAAAAAATAAAAGCCATCCCTTGCCCTCTTTCTTTAATAGGAATGTCTAAATTTAATCTAATAAAAAGAGGCTGATTCAAATGTTAATCTGATTGTTCACTCTGAATTTTAATTTGATGTCAGTAACAACATGGACATCAAACTTGAACCTTTCTTTAACTAGTAAGTGCCTTAACTGACTTATTACCAATCTAATTAAAGAAAAAGTGAGTTTGCTTTTTTAGCTCTCCCTCTCAACTCAAACCATATCTTTCCATTCTTCTTTAATAATATCTCTATGCTTTGGAAGAGTAAAATAGTATCATTTACCCCCCACAATCAAAAGGAAGAGTATTCTAACTTCACTCTCTGGGAGAGGAGTGGAAGGCTTTCAAAGCCCAGCAAAGGCAGAGTGTGAGGATGCTCTAAGCAGTCAGCTGGTGTGAAGGTTGTCATAATGTAATCAGAAGTGAGCAGAATTAGATGAGAGAGAGAGCAGGTGAGAATGATCTCAAATAGGCAGGATTGATTAGAGGTTCAAGATCAGGACTGGGGGGAGGGACATGATAGCACAAAGCTACAGCAATAGCCTTGATGTCTGTTTGTCTCCAAACTATGATGTTACATAGGCTATCTGATTGCGTGAAATGAAACAAGTCATCTGATCTTATTAACCTATGCTATTAAGGTCATAAAAGTAGAAAAAACAATCATTCTGATTGTACATTAAATCAATCATTCAGTACATCAAATCCTTAAGGCTCCTTGTTCACTTTACTTCCATCTAACTCAACACAATAGAACACTATTTTATAAAGCCTTTATTTAAGTGAATATTATGATCATGTGTTTTAAAGTATTCTTCTTTGGTGCTTTCCAAATATAAATTCAAATCTGCATGAAATAAATACATTTTGGATCAGTCCACTAACCACCCAAAGAAGTCTAATGAAGCTTGCACAGAACTGCAAAATTGGTGGTTTGTCTTTGGTACTTCCCATAAAATCCTAGCATTACCTTTAGAAACCCTATGATCTATAGATTTAGCTTCCTTAGTTTGGTAATTTCATTCTGCCTTCTCTCCCCCTCATACACATTACTTATAGGCAAATAAAGGTGTTCCACTTAGCCCTTCCCAAACCTAGCCAGTGCCCTGATTTTTTCTCACCACTCCTCAAATAAAGTTATCTGTTCTCTATGTCATCCCCTTCGAACTAGGCTTTCTCTGCCAAGCTAACATAAGAAACTAATATTCAGTAATATGCTATTGTTCCTTCCCTCTCCTTCCTCCCCTTTCCCCAAAACATGTGGATTTTCCCTTCAGTCTTCTAAAGAAAATATCTCCTCCCCACCCCCCATTTGTTGTAAAATCCATTTATGACTCTATTGTGGGAGGCTAAGTACAGTTACAAGGAGAGAGGTGTATCATCACACAGCAGGCTAGCAGAAAAGATATGTCCTGGGAAGGTGGGGCCTTGCAGCATACCTTAAATCAGTGGTTCTCAAAGTGGTCTAGAGAATCCTGGGGATCTCTGAAAACCTTTTAGAGGGTCTACAAATTAAAAAATAGTTTTTATTTCCAATATGGTAAATGTCTATAAATATAACCCAGATAAACAAAAACAAAAATCCTCAATACTTTTTAATAGGATAAAGATACTGAAAACAAGTTTGAGAACCCCTGCCTTAAATCATATGATGAAAACAGTCAACTACTTGACTTATACATAGAACAACTGTTATCTTTATGGACCACTTGTTGACTAGTGATGGCAGTTAAAACAAAATGTATCCTCTGTCTATGCTTCTATCATGTTCTTATCACATTCTATATTGCATTATAATTTTCTTTGTCTTAGTTCTTCTCCTAGAGTGTTTTACAAAATTTTATTTATTTCTTCCTTTCCTCTCCCCAAAAAGAAAAAGAATTGTCTTGTAACACATATACATAGTTAAGTAAGAGAAATTCCTTCAATGATCCTATCTAAAAATTGTATGTTTCATATCATAATCCATCACCTCTTTAATAGGATATAAGTAGAATTCTTCATTATTAGCCAGCTGACATCATGGAGTATCAAAATTTTTAAGTCTTTGGAAGTTGTTCAGTTTTATAATATTGTCATCCTAAAAAGTGTTATCCTAGGTCTGGCTCACTTCATTCTTCATCTGTTCTTACACAGCTTCCTAAGTTCCTCTAAGACTATCTGATCTTTTTTTAAACAAAACAATAATATTCCATTACATTCATATAATTTTTTCAGCCACTTTCCAATTAATGGACAATATTCTCTTCAATAGTCAAAAAATAGCTACTTCAATAGTCAAAATCAATCAGTATTTACAGATAGACCAATTTTTATTTTGCTTTTCCTTACTATATTTAACAGATGTTGTGTTTTTTACAAATTGAAGATTTGTGACAACTCTGAAAGAGCAAAAAAAAAAAAAAAAGGGGGGGGGGGTTGGCTATTGGGACCATTTTTCCAACAGCATGAACTCACATTGCATCTGTCACATTTTGGTAATTCTTATAATATTTCAAACTTTTTCATTATTATTACATCTATTATGGTGATTTGTGATCAGTGATTTTTGAGGTTACTATTGTGATTGTTTGGAGATAACAGAACAATGCCTATAGAAGATGACTAACTTAATAGATAAATGCTGTGTGTGTTCTGGCTGCTCCATCTACCAGTCATTCCTGCCTCTCTCCCTGAGACACAATATTGAAATTAGGCCAATTAATAACTATCTTTATAGATTTAAGTGAAAGAAAGATTCAACTGATGGTTGTTGTCTTGTTTTAAGAAATTGACTCAGCACTTTAATCTTCAGCTTCTACCACCCTGATCAGTCAAAAGCCATCAACAAAGCTGTCAAGACCTTCTACCAAAAAGATTAAAACTCCCTAAAGATTCAGATGATGATTAGCACTTTTTAGCAATAAATTATTTTTAATTAAGGTACATACATTGTTTTTAGACATAATACTATTTCATTTAATAGACTACTGCATTATGTAAACAACTTTTATATATCCTGGGAAACCAAAAAAAAAAAAAAAATCACATGATTCACTTTATTGCAGTGATCTGGACGCTAACCAGCAATACCTCCAAGGTATGCCTGTATGCATCCACCCTTCCTCCTCCATTAGATTTCTCTACCCAGCTCTAACAGCTAGATTTAGAGCTGCATCCCTTTGTTTTATTGCTGTCAACATTATAGTATGGGAGAGTGACACTTTAAATCCTTCTTAGAAAGGAGGAAAAAAAGATGGTTTTAAGTTGAGTCCTACTTGTCTGTTTATTTAAGTTTTGTTTTGGTTTTTTTTAATCCCGGGGGGAAGAAAGCTTACATTCCAATAAAGGGCCACAACATTTCAGGATGTGGTAATCAGGAAAAGGATTTTTGGTCTAAACAGTCACAGAGATTGCTGGTGTGACCATAAGGCAAAGACTGTTTTGTCCATTCCTGTAACATAGTAATACTGATTTGATTTCTGTTCTGGGAATAAGAGATAAAAAGCGTGGGGGCAGAAAGGATGGAAGGTCATATACTCAGCAGTTATCTCTAAGATAAGATGCTCATTCTAGTGGATCTTAGTATCCAGATAAAGCATAAATAACCTGGGGCTAGGTAGCTAAAGTTGGTTAGGTAAGGTTTTCTTCACTTACCTACCAAGAACAACTCTGTCCCCAGGGCTGTCAAACAGACTAAAAGATCCAGAAAATATAATCCACTGTCTTCTCTGTATGACATAGCCATGCAGCAGGGGCTCAATGCCCAATGAATGTTAGCATTTTGGAACTGAATGAAATGATGGAAAGCATGGGGTCTAACCCCATCATTTTATATGTAAGAAAAATGAGACCCAAATGAAATATCAAAATGAAACACCCCCCCCCAAAAAAAGGATGAAACCTAGGAAGCCTGTTGCTATTGTTGATTCTTCATAACCCCATTTGGGGTTTTGATGACAAAGACACTGGAGTGGTTTGACATTTCCTTCCCCAGTTCATTTGACATATGAAGAACTAAGGCAAAGAGTGTTAAATGACTTTTCCAAGGTCACATAGTATCTGAACTCAGATCCTCCTGATTCAAGGGCCAGTACTCTATCCACTGTGTCACTTGCCCAATGAAAGGATTTATTCATTCCCAATCCATCTTGCAAAAGGTGATATAGTCATTTTAAGAATGCATACTTTAAAATGAAGGGTTGAGGAGAGGAAGAATTGGAAAACAAACCTGAGAATTTTTTGTTTTATTAAGGATAATGTATTATTCAGTGGGTGAAATACCATAATTCAAGATTGTGCATCAATAATCCCAACAAAATAAATGATGCACAAAGTACAAAATTTAAATTAAAATTAATATCTGTGTTATATTTGTCCCAATTGCTTTTCCTTGTGATCAGTAGACTAAGCTATCCATAGAAAGAAATAAGATAGAAAAAGAGAGTGGACAGAACTGAATGACATGGAAAGTAAATAAATATCGATGCAATATGGTTTGGGCTAAGGGTTGTGAAGTAATTTCTAAGGTCACTAATTTGATACATATTTCTTTGGCTAATGTAGAAGATGCATAAGGAATGCAGTAAGGAAAATAAATGCCATTTCCTACACCACCTGAAAAGACAGGATAAGCATTAAAACTAATTATTAAGAAAGATCACAAATATGACTAGCAGATGGGTAGACAGGCTGGAGGAAGGAGTAGGGTATTAGAAAGCTGCTCCTCTATCCTTGGAATTCTTCACTTCTAATGTGAAGGACACAGCAAATGAAAAAGTTTAGAGACATCACCATCGTGTGTTTGTTCACAGCCCTGGAAAAGCAACTGGTTTATCTAGTGGATTGTTTAGAAACCTCATTAGTTTATAATCATTTGTCAACTAAATAATTGCAATTGAATTAGTCTGTCTTTTAAAGAGAAACCAGAAAAGAGTTTTCAAACACAGCAAATGGAATAAACACACATTACCATCAACACAAAGTCAGAGACAAAAAACACTTTAACAAGCTTCATTATGATAAATATGAGAGGCAGCATGTCATGATACATAAAGGTCTGGTCTGAGTAAAAAACAAAACTAAAAAAAATAAAAATAAAACGGGTTAAAATCCTGCCTTTAACATATTCTGGCTGGCTCTGTGACCCTGAAGTGCAAACCCCATAACCCCTCAGTGCCCCAGGCAACTATTTTAAGATTTTTACAAAGAATGAACATTCTCCAAAATATCTTTCAATTCTTCTAAATGACCGTCACTGGCAGATATCTGATTTGAGGTAATGCTAAAACAAAAGAGAATGGTAAAGCTCAGGAAGATTGGGAAAATCTTGAGAGAAGAGAAGCAATAATACTAATATACAGTTATTTCTTCCACATAGTGATGGGGGAAAAGGCATTTCCCCCAAAATGTATATAAAAAATTTTGGCTCTCCCTTCATACCAGAGAAGTTTGAATTGTTATGCTATTAAAAGATAATATATGTTGATATTAATACAATATCATACATATATTTTATGCATTTCTGAACTGCTAAGCTTTTTCTGTGTTACAACCCGTCCTCCAAAGGGCTCACACAGATACACTTGGCCGATCTGGAACAAGTGCTAAATTCCTAGGACAAGAGTGGCAAAAAGTGTAAAGCTACAAAAAATGATGCCCTAACTAGAAGATAATTTCCCCTTACCTGACTTTCCTGCTCACTTAAGGTAAAGAAGTGACTCCAATTTTGAAAATGCCAAAGAATTGACTAAAATTTTATTGCAGCATATATAATCTATATCAAATTGTTTATCATTTTAGGGAAGGGAGGGAGGAGGGAAGAAAGGAAAAAAATTGGAACTCAAAAATATTTTTAAATGAATGATTTTTTTTTTGATTCTCTTTACATGTAATTGGAAAAAATAAAATACTATTTAAAAAATAAAATTCTATTGCAGGATAATCAGGCATAAAAAAGAGAACATACATAAGCATTTCTGCAGCAATACTCAAATCTGTTTCACTTTTGTTCATATGCCAACTATGACAGCTGACCTCAACAAACAAAAATATTTTTCTTTCCTAAGGAAGGTAGCCTCTAGGAAAACAAAACAAAGTATAGAGGAGAAAAATAAGAGCCTAAGAATAGTGCAAAGACAAAAGGCTATTTGCTTAGAGGTAAGGGGACATTCTCTAGGTTGCTCTTACCTTCAAATAACCATTAGAATATAGACTCCTCTTTTCAACAATGAGAAGATTTAGGTCCATTCCAATAGACTTGTGATAGAAAGAGAGCCATTTGCTCCCAGAGAAAGGACTATGGGGACTGAGTGTGGATCACAACATAGCATTTTCACCTTTTTTGTTGTTATTTGCTTGCTTTTTGTTTTCTTTCTCATTTTTTCCCTTTTTGATCTGATTTTTCTTGAACAGCATAATAATTGTGGAAATATGTATAAAAGAATTGCACATGTTTAACATAGATTACTTATTGCCTAGGGGAGGAGGAAATGGGGGAATGGGAGGAAGGAAAAAATATGGAACACAAGGTTTTGTAAAGGTGAATGTTGAAAACTATCTTTGCATATGTTTTGAAAATAAAGAACTATTATTTTAAAATTGTAAAACAGGATTTTTATATATGTATATATTATATATATGAATTTAAGCTCCTTGAGGGCAAGATTGTTTCATTTTTGTATGTGTTAATAAATAACAAAATAGTGCTTAATAAATCCAGTGTGAATAAATCTTTGCTGACTGATGCTTCCATGATTTTCCTTTATAATGATTTTGTTACCATAAAGCAGTGCCTGATTTCAACTCCTCTTAAACAAAGTACCTAGTCTCATCAACAAGCTACTGACTCAAGACTGAGAAACCACCTCTCTCAGACTCCTCTCCCTTCTTCCTGAAAGACTAGAGTGTGGAATTCTAACTTCCTCCTTTATTTCCTGGTATTTTTCCTGGTATTTCCTCCACCTCCCACTCCTCTCCAGTTTTCTTTTGTGTTATCTTTCCCCATTAGAGTGTAAGTTACTTGAGGGTAGAGATTGTCTTTTTATTTGTATGCCTAACCACATGGTAGGGGCTTAATAAATGTTTACTGAATTGGAGTGAATTGAATTTTTAGAAGCAGCCTAAGTAGTTTAAATAGGTTAATCTTTAAGTCAAGAATTCACAGATTCAAATCCTGCCTTTCACATGCTGTGACCCCTAAATTCCTAGCCTAAAACTCTTGCTATTGTTGTTCAATTGTGAACGATTTTTTTTTATCCTATTTAGGGATTCTTGGTAAAGATACAATCATTTTATACATGAAGAAACTGAGGTTCAACTGGGTTAAGTGACTTTCCCTAAGTCATACAACTACCAAGTATCTGAGAATTTGAACTCATGTCTTTTTCCCTCCAAAACTGGTGGATAGCTGCCCCTGTAAGTCTCTAAATTCCTTAATTTCTCACCTGATTACACTAATCGGGGACTTCTCTGACTTCACCACACCTCCGGATGCTCATCACTGCATTAGCCTCATTAGTTTTGGCACTCTACTTCATCACTACCCCTTTGACTCTCTGATTATACAGTGGAGATATGAACTCCAAACCTCCCTTAAATAGAGAGCTCAGATCAGACATGTTATTTCTTATCTGTCTATGTTGCTTTGGGAATTCTCTGCTGAACTTCTCTACTCTTCCCTTCTCCCACTCCTCAGGTCTGTTACTTTCTCCTCAGTTCAGACTTTTCTGTTTCCTTTTGTATATTGTCTTCCCTCATTAAATTGGAAACTCCTTGAGGATCGAAACTGTATTTTTGTTTTTGTTGTTTGGTTTTTGTTGCTGGATTTAGCACTGTGCCTAGCACATAATCAAATACTTAAATGTATTTATTTATTGCTTGACAAATTATCTGCATCAATGCATAGGAACTTCTACTACACCTGATTTTCCTAAAGCAATGGGAATCACTAAACAAAAAAACAAAAATCTCACAACCAACATGATTTTGTTGGTTTTACAAAAAGAACAATCTCAAGATGAAGGACATTATAGCTAAATTGCATTATTATGCACATATATTGTTATAATACCTCCCATTTGGTAGGATATATTAAAGTACAATTTTTTTCATCAACTGAGCTATTTATTTTCTGTACTCTGAGAAAAAGTGTGGGAAATAGCTTCTTATGGGTGTGTTTCATCTTCCAGTTCTCATTTGCTAAACTGAAGTTGGAACTTTATGAAATCATAAGTCACCATACTACAATAACTCCAAACTATGATAAAATGTTATTAAAATGCTTTGGTGGTACAGTTTTCCACCAAATGCAGCAATTCATATAGCGAATTCTTCAGAGAGATTTTCAGCATGGTAGAATTTCTAATCAAAAAAATAAAAAACAAAATTATCCTGGGATTGACTAACCATGGAAACATTTCTATAAATGCATTGTTCAAACCTTTAAAAACCCAGTATCCTGACAATTTTTTGTCTAATTTATTTAGCCTAATTTATTTAGCAAGCAGTCTGTTTTCAAGCCTCAAAGCAGAGGGTCATTTCTAGGAAATGAGCTTACACTAAAGACCTGCAGTTAGGAAATAAGGTGCAAACATTTCAGGTTCCATAAAAATGGATTGTCAGAGTCTAAGATACACATGTACAAAGGAATAAGCATTTATTAAGTACCTATTATGTTTCAGGCATTGTGGTAAATGCCTTACATTTATTCATAAATGGTCATAAGTATTATAAAGAAAAATGCCTTTTTTTCTTGATGTTAGGACAGCTGGATCACACAAATGAGGGATATTATTAGAGAGACACAAAAATGAATTTATCGGGGCAAGAACTATATTAATAAATTAGGATTTCTTGACAGATCATTCATTAATTATTCATGACTTTCAGGAAATGACTGCATATACATCACTGTTTCTACTAGTATTCCTAACAGCTGTCATTTACATAGGCTCAGAGTCAGGAAGACTCCCCTCACTTCCATCTGAAGCTTCTGAAGATTACTTGGACACTGAGGTCCTTTCTCAAGCCAAATTGCAAAGCAAAACACCTTCTGCTTTTCCAATAGGAAGATAACAGATATAGGAGATTGTTTCAACTCACAGTCAAGTGGTCTTTAATGCTATAATGGCAGGAAAAAATTGTAATGTGTCTTCTTAAAGGTAATTTCCATGGAAAAAATCATAAGTTTTTAGTGCTGAACATTTTATAGTATCAAGGACTGTGGTTTTAAAAAAAATTCTTGTCGATGTCTTTGGAAGCTGTGGCAATTGAGGATGCCTGGGGTGGGGGTAGAGAAGGCAGAAGCAAGACCAATGATCTCTTTGTTGTTCAGTTGCTTCAGTCATGTCCAATTTCTTGTGACCCCATTTGGAATTTTTTTGAGAAGATATTGGGGTATTTTGCCATTTCCTTCTTCAGTTCATTTTCCAAAAAAGGAAACTGAGGCAAACAGGGTGAAATGATCACACATCTGGCAAGTGTCTAAGGTCATATTTGAACTGAGGATGATGAGTCTGCCTGACTGTAGGGCTGCATGTTCTACCTACTGCACCACCTAGCTATCACAGTTCCATTTCTTCTCATTAGTCCAAGCTGGTTGGACCTCTTCTCCATAAGGGTTGTTCTCATCTATGATTGATGCACAGAATAGAGTAATCAGGAAGACTCTGGAAGACTACCTTCACTTCCGTTTGAAGTTTCTTGCAATTACTTAACAGGATAAGATACTGGACACTGAGGTTCTTTCTCAAGCTAAATTGTAAAGCAAAACAGCTTCTGCTTTTCCAACAGGAAGATAACAGATAGAGGAGATTGTTTCAACTCACAGTCAAGTGGTCTTTAATGCTATAATGGCAGAAAAAAATGTAATATGTCTTTTTTAGGGTAATTTCCATGGAAAAAATCATATGCCATCTAAGATGGCATGGAATGGAAGGAGAGGCAGTAGTCTGAGAAGATGTTGCTGCTCCTATGCTCAGGTTCTAGGGATTTCTCCCCTGAAATCTAAAAGGTGATAGTCAAACCCATCAGTGACAGTTGGTTGCTGGTATTGGTGGGAGAGATGTCAGATGCCTTCTATACAAGGTTTCCTCCCCTCTCTATTTACTAGGGACCAGCTTACTGGTAGGACTACTGATTTAGGAGACACATAAGATTCCACAAAATTTCAATTCCAGTACCTTTAATAGAAAGGAAAGTTAGGTAGCACAATGAATAGAGCACTAGGCTTGGAGTCAGGAAGAAACAAGTTGAAATACAGCC
Source organism: Sarcophilus harrisii (assembly GCF_902635505.1). Classification (NCBI taxonomy): domain Eukaryota; kingdom Metazoa; phylum Chordata; class Mammalia; order Dasyuromorphia; family Dasyuridae; genus Sarcophilus; species Sarcophilus harrisii. The sequence goes on along the minus strand of NC_045426.1, from coordinate 171,624,849 downwards.
TTAGATTCTTATTAGCTGTGTGACCTTGGGCAAGTCATTTAGTCCTGTTTGCTTCAGCTTCCCTCATCTATAAAAATTAGTTGGAGGAAAAAAATGGCAAACCAATAATCTCTTTGCCCCGAAAATCCAAAAAATGGGGCCACAGAATCAGACACAACTGAACACCATCTTTAATAGAAAGATGCAAGAATATTGAGCTGTTGAGTCTTTATCAGAAAAGTCAAGAAGAAAGCTTGGTTCTTCTTCTTGACTTATCATTAAAGTACTCTGTACATCTCCATATTGTACCTCCTTCAAGGAATGATACCACAGAAGGCAGACACTTATCCTGAATATTCTAAGGAACTAAGGGTCATTGGTTGCTATTTATATCTTAACCCTAACATTACCCCATCACCCCATAGCTGATTTAGTATTCCAGGGTTTGTCTCTCTTTCTAGATAAATCAATGCTCATGTGTCAAAATGTCTTTTTAAAAAAATTACTTGATTGTTTACTTTCCCCTCATTTCTTTTTACTATTCAGAATAATAAGGGGAGCCATTACATCAATGTCAAAAACTCTTGATAAAATCTGATGAAACAAATTACAGCTTTTATTGAATGAATTTTTTAATTCAGCAAAACATTTGGATGTCTAAATTCATGCACAATACTTTTCTATATGGAAGGCTAAAGAAATTAAGGAGTTTGTCCAAGCTGAGTGACTTTAGGCAAATCACTTCTTCTTTGAGTCTTAATATAGTCACCCAGGAAAGGAAGATGTCGGAACAAATTATTCCTACAAGCAAGGGTATGCTATTGGTAATACTAATACTAATAATAAATACAATAGTACAAGCACTGTCCTAAGCACTTTACAATTATCAATTTATTTTTCCATCACAACAACTGGGGGGGCGGTGGCGGTAAATGCTATTATTATCCCCATTTTACAGATGAGGAATCTAAGATATCAAGTGACATTCCCAATGTCACATAGCTAATAAGTATCTAAGGTTCGATTTTTATCTGTGTGAAAAGTGTTTTACAGTAGTGTTTATATAGTTGCTGGGTCCCAACTATTTTATATTGTTTACAGTTATTTTAACTGAATTTCAAAATTTTTTATCAATATTGATTAGTTTTCTTTCTGTTTTTACTCTTTCTAGTTGAAGTATCAGCTCCATCTTTGTGTATTGTTAATTTAGTAGAATTGTCATTTTTCTTATATTGACTTGACCTACCTATGAGCAACTAATATTTTTCCAATTGTTTAGAACAGGTTTTATTTGTGTGAAAACTCCTAGTATTCCATGAACTGAGCAGCTAGCTGCTCCAAGAAATAGTAAATGTTTAACAATTGGCTCTTTGAAAATGTAGAACATACTTTTAAGTTTAATTTGCATTAGCAAAACTTACTTTTTAAATTCTGTTACTTTCTATTACTTTCTTAATTCTAGAAAATCAATTTAAAAATCAAGTTTTAATGTGGAACATTTGCCAATTGCAAAGGAATAAATATTCACACTGAAAATTTAACAACTAATTTTTAGAGCAGATGCAAACTGGCTCCAGCAACCTCTGCTAAAAGTCCCTAACAATTCTAATAGTATAATTATATAAAGATAATGAGACACAGTAGAAAGAGTGCTGGATGTGGAGTCAAGAAATCTGCTTCCAACACTTAATAGTTGTATGATTTAATCTATACCTCAGTTTTCCCAGCTGTAAAATATGAATAATAATAATATCTGTAGTGAGGCAGCAAGGTATACTCAGTCAACAAGTGTTCATTAATCATCAAGCATTATGCTAAATACTACAGGTACAAAGCAAGGCAGACAAAAGTTTCTGCTTTCAAGGATCCCAGTCTAAATGGGGAGCCACCATTCAGATAACTAAGTAAAAGCATATGCAGAATGAATTGGATATCATCAACAAAGGAAACACAGAGAATTATCCTCAGAATAGGGAATTGCTCAGTTCAAATCATGTCTTTGATACTATTGCCTATGTGATTGTGGGCAGGTCACCCTTAATACCAGGGGTAATTTTTTCAAACTGTATTTTGAGGAACAAGTGCATTGAATGTATAAGAAGATTTCTCAGAAGGAGCTCCCTATATACTTGAAAACACTAGTCCAGACCAACACACACACATATCTCACTACATTATTGTGAGGCACAAATAAATTAATTAACCTGAATAATACACTGCATACTTTGAAATACTTTACAGATGTCTACCATTATGGTTCTGCAACTGCTATATGAAGGAAAATATTCCCTGCAGATCATCATAACTTTGAAGTGTTAAAGACATATTGAGTATTTCCTTGAGGGCCAATCCAGGACTATTTCTTTTCTTGCTCTTGAATCTTTCCCCTATACTCAGCACCCAGCCCTGTAGAGTGCCCCTCGTGGCTCTCTAAGAACACTTCTAATTTTATGGATAGTCAAGTCAATAAATCTATATTAAGTTCTTGTTGTGTATTAGGCACTGTGCTCAGTGCTAGACAAAGAAAAGCAAAAACAGGGTTGCTGCAAGGAACTCACATTTTATTGGGGAGACAATAGAAAACATTATAGGTTTTTGGTTGTTATTGTTTTTTTAATGTCAACAGTATGTGTTTGAATTTGCATGGGGCTGAATTTATTATCTGTAGCCCAATTGAATACTGAGCCTTTTTCTCTAATTCATGCCTGAGTACTTTCTGCTCTCCAATAGAACAGGGAAACAACTCTCCCCAGCTGCACCCTAACCCATATGTGATGAGGGTTAAGGGGCAAGGAAGGAAAGAGCAAAGATCAGCAAATGCCAGGAGCAAATGAGGTTTCACAGACTTTCTTTTCCAGGGAAAAAATTTGCCAACCTTGAGAAATGGATTATTCTGGCACCTCTAATTCCCCTTCAGGAGCTGCAGGATGAGAGGAAAACCCAGGGATGTCATCACTGTTTCCTGGTGTTGTCGGGCAGAAGTTGTTTTGAGAAACTGTGCAAGAGGGGCAAATGTCTTTCTCCTCTAGTTTAAGGCACATATAAGTCCCTGTTCCTGGGAGATTCCAGCTGGATCTCTGGAAACTGATTGAGAAACTGAAGCACAAGCCTTGGCTTTGATCAGAAATAACAGAGCCAGATGAATGGCCTAATTACACAATCATACCACCACTAAGCTAAGTTTTTAAAATGTTCTTGAATGATGCTGAAATAATGTGACTACTTGGCTATTTTTAAAAACAACCCTGACACAGTCTAAATTTTTTTATTTTTTTAAATCAAGCATTCTTTCTTGAACCAAGTGACAAGGGCTATATTAGGCACCAGGAGGAATTAAAAAAAAAAAAAAAAAAACCAGAAAATATGGCTTCTGTCCTTAAGTGGCTTCCAATCTAGCCAAAGAGAAAACTCAAAGTGAAGACAAGGCAATACACAATCAATATAGTAACAGACAAACTATATATGGGAGTTCAGAGAAGGCAGACTTTCATAAGTCGAAATTATCTGAGATGGCTTCATGGATGATAAGATTTATATAGGTAGAGGGGATGGCAAAGTGCATTCCTAGCTAGAGAAGAATGAACAAAGGCATAGAGGTAGAATAATAACAAAAATAAATTATAAAACATATAATGGTTACAGAGTGCTTGTCAGGCATTTTCTAATTTTAGCCTAAATGAGGCATATAGGATAAGTATTATTAATCTTCATTTTACTGAGTTAGGAAGGTCAATCCTCTAGAAAGTGGCAGAAATTCAAAGTAGACCTTTGGACTCTAAAATCATGAGATCACAGATATAGGAAGCTTTTGAAAACACCTAACTCAAGTTTCTCAGTTTCCTACAATTTCCAGAAATTACATAGCTGACCCAAGGTCACACAAATAGGTAATAAGCACCAAGATTTGAACACAGGACTCCAGATTTTAAATACCATTTCATAATGCTGCTTCTTTCTCTATACATAGACAGAATGTTTGCTCCTTTCTATTGTACCCCCACTACCTCAAAGAAAAACAACAAGCAAAATTTGTCTGATTAAAGTGATGACAGCCACTTAGAGCAGAATACGAATGGGAGAAATAACCATGGATAGATAAGGAAGAGCTAGATAATGGAGGAGCTAGAAAACCAGCCTAGAATGGGAAAGGCAGGGTATGGAATGCTTCTGTGGGATGACATTTCTCAACCCCAAAGATATAGTCTCTCCTTTGTCTCATTCTCTGTGGATTAACCTTTGAAATAATAGAATAAATAATTATAGAACCACAAAATCCTGGGCTTTAGGAGGGAAAATAAGAAGTCACTTAATCTAGGTTTCCTCCTCTGAGAGCTCCACTTTCAATGTACTGAGATAGTTCAATATATCTCACTGATGTGGAATGGATAGAATGCTGGGGAGTTGCAAAGCCTCTGGACCTCTTCAAATTTTGCCTCTAACATAAACTAGTTGACTGACCATAGGCAAATACTTTAACTCCTCTGAGCCTGTTCCTTCCATCATAAAACAGATATCATAAAATCCAGCCCAGAAGGCTCTTGTGAGGCTCAACTAACTACTTATTTTTGTAACCTATCCATACCTGTTCACTCTGGGTGGTTTTTTTTCCCATAAATCCTTCATAATGGACTTCTTTCAATTATGAGGGATCCTACAGTTATTTCTTTCTGTGAATGACATTGCCCTGGTTACATCATATTCCAGAATATGAGATCTCAACTTGACTGTAGTTAAGCCAAAGAGATTGCCCAAATGTAAAAAACAATTGGATAAAAGCACAGATCACACAGGTTGTGACACACAGTTGAAAAGAACATTAATGTTCTCCAAGTGATGTTTCATAGCTGCAAATCACAGAACATTATGGTCTCCCAAGAATCAAAACTACAGATCACCAAAAGGATATTGGAAGGATACACAGTAAGAATAAATAGGTTATCGGTGATACTTGCTCATGATAAATTATATGAAAGTCATCATAAAAGACTTGTGTTTGGAAAAGTTGGTGCACAAATCATATACTAAAAATTAAGTCTTTCATATGCCCTCCAGTAGTGCTTCCAAATTTGTTCCTCCACTTAACACCACTCCACACATCTCCTCCTAGCAGATTACTTTTCCTCCTACAATACTGAGAAAATTAAGACCATCCATCATGAGTAGGCTCATCTCCTTCCCTTAAAACCTCTCTATTTCATCATCCATCTTTCCTTCCTTTTCTCTGGTTTCAAAAGATAAGTTGTATCTTTATCTTCCTAAATGAATCTATCTGTTCCCTTCAAACTAACCTACCCTTCTCTAACAGGAGTTTATTCCATCAATCATTCCTTTTTCATCTTTCCCTGTCTACTAGCTCCTTTCCTCCATCTATCAGCTCTTTTCCCCACCCACAAACATGAGCACATTTGTAGTTTCTCTGTTCTTAATTGCAATATACCATTTCTTCAAACTATTATCCTCTCTCCTTTTTTTCACTGCCAAGCTCCTATTCACTGACATTTAATGTCATCATCTTACTATTATTCATTCCTCAACTACCACTTCCCAAAATCATTCCCAACATATGTGGTCTGCATTCCGACCATCCTCCTCCTTCTAAGGACTCTATACTCTTCCCTTGAGACCCTGCCCTATGATAAAGCTTCACCTTCTATTGCTAAGAACCAAACTTCAGTGTCATTTCTTGAACATTAGCACATGAGACCCTGGTATACAAACTCCCCCATCCCTTTCTAGGTCATTTTAGGTATTATTTTCCCCTATTAAAATATAAGCCTCTTGAAGGCAGGAAATTTCTTGCTTGCTTGAATTTGTTAGCAACTGCTTAGTGTAGCATCTGACTTTATGGCACTTAATAAATGCTAAATATCTGTAGGTACTCTAAAAACTGCAAGATATTTTGATATTTTATGATGCAGCAGTTGTTCATGTTCATGTCCATGAACTTTCAAAAAATGTAGCATTTTGACAAATATTTCAACATAATTGGTTTCCTTTGTAATCCAATGCATTTTATTCAAGGTACATAAAGATATTAATCTGAGAAGGGGTTCAAGATATTTATTTTTTCCAAGATATAAAAAAAGTTTAAGGACTCCCTATTATCTAACTTCTTTGCTTTTTTGTTTTAAATTCATCTATTTAATTTTCAGTTTCCAATTCTCTTCCTCTCCCTCTCTCTCTGCCACCCACTGAGAATCCAAGAAAAATAAAACCCATTTATAAATATGTACAGTCATACAAAGCAAATTGCCACATTAGCCACATTCTAGAAAGAGAGGGGTGAGGAGGAGGAAGGGAGGAGGGAAGAGAGAGGAAAGGAGGGAGGAAGAGAGAGGGAATAAGAGAAAGGGGGAAGAATGGGAGAGAGAGGGAGAAGGAAGAAGAGGGAAGGAGGAAGGGAAAAGAAGGGGAAGAGGAAGGGAGGGAGAAGGAGGGAGGGACAAGAAGGGAGAGAGAGGAGGAAGGGAAGAAGGAAAGGAGGAAGAAAGGAAGGAAGAAAGGGAGTAAGAGAGAGACGGAGGGAGGAAAAGAAGGAGAAAGAGAGGGAGAAAGAGAAGAAGGGAAGAAGGGAAGAAAGGAGGGAGGAAGGAAAAGGAATAAAATAAAGCAATAAAATAAAAGTTACCTATGAGGTAAGAGATAACTCTGGGTCTCAAAGGCTCTCCCAATAAAATTCAACTTGTGATGAAGTCCTTCCTTTCCTACAGAAAGACTTTAAGTCCAGGTTTGACACCAGAATGCACCTCAGTCTTCCAATGACCAACCGCTAAGTGCCAGTAAGCTCATCACCAGAAGATTGGCTCCCAAATAACAACATTTTTTTTTCTCTTTTGGCCACAATAACTTAAAAAAGATTGTCTAAAGCATAGAAAGGTTTCAGTTCATTGCTTTGGTAGAAGGAATGTTTTTGCTGATGAATTCATGGATCTTTTGAAGTACTATGTTATGAATGTTGCATGTAATTCGCCATCCCTATCCCCTGCTCTCACATCTGGATCTACACCCTTCATAAATTATCCAAGTAATACAATTAACAAAAGTCAAGTATGTGACAGCTTCTGTGAAATTTATTTGAAATTTTTTTTTGAATGCCAAATATAAATCTTGCTTTCCTCCTTGTTGTTCACTTTATTCACTGTTGCTTAAATGTTAGCTCTAGCAATGAAAATCACCTTCTCTCCTCTAAATCTGTAAAATCATAAAGCTCTTGACAACTAAATGTATTCTCAACACTGTATTCCACCATGGAAACAAAACACCAATTGCATTCAAAAGACTTGTTGGAGCTCCCTTCATAATCTGGACTCACTTGTAACAATACCAATCTTTTATTCTTACACAGTATTCTTTTCAGATTAGTTGGGAGGTCTTAGCTCACTTTCAAACAATTTTTTCCATTAACTGGCAAGAGTTCCCAAAGTACTCCACCCCCTTCATATCCTTCCTGAGCTGGGTCACTTAAAAATAACTACCCACTGAAAAAAAAGGAGTTCAGGAAATTATTTTAATGGAAAAAATCATTGGCCAAACTAGTTGCCAGTAGATGGAAAGATATCCCAGGATTGTCTTCAAAGGAATTCCAAATTAGAAGAATCTGTATCCATTACTGATAGCACCAACTTATTCTTCATTTCCTACATTATTTCCCTATCATACCTTGTCTGTGGTATAAATGGATAGTTTACAACAGAACACATCCCATTTGGATAAGAGGGTATTTTATTTCTCCTTTTATAAGACGATGGAGATTACAAGCTCTTCTTATTTATGCATACCACATAACTTTATACTTTCTTAATTGTTCACGTTTCACATTAGAGATGTTTCCCAAAGGGGAATTATGTCTAACAGATATATTAAAGCCTTTTGTTTTGCATCAGTAATAACTCATAAGGAAAAATGAGGGGAAATAAATTATTTTATTAAGCACTTCTTATCTGACAGGCATTGTGATCCTCAAAATAAGTCTGGGAGGCAGGTACTGTTACTATTCCCATTTTACAATGGAGAAAACTATAGCATACAAAGCTTAAGTGACAGGTTCAGAGTCATAGTATCTGGAGACCAGATTTGAACTAAGATCTTCCTGCCTCCAAGCCAGTGATTTATCAATTGTACCACCCATCATAAGCTATATGCATGATGCTTAAGACCAAAAGGAATTAATTTCTTGGTAACATACCTAACTTTAGCAACTGGCCATAAAAACTTTTAGCTCCAAAATATTTCTTTGGGTTAATGAAAATTTTTGAGCCTATTTTATCTCAAGAAAAAAATCCTTACAGCTAATTTTATTAAAAATAGGACCATATCAAAAAGAAAGACTCTAAAATCTATTCAACAAATAATTAAAGAACAGGAGAGAAATCCATCTGTGTAATGGCTTAGGTACAATACTATCTGGAGTATGGCAATGGATGAGACAGTTTCTGTTCATTCCAACTACATAAGTAGTTTATTAAATTTTTAAAAAATCCTTTATCCTTTATTTCCCATATCCAAATCTGTCACAAAATCTTTTAATTCCTATTCAAAATCTTTTTTTTTTATTACTGTCATCTCCCTAATCTAGGTCCTTGGCACTTCATTTCTGGATTCTGTTCTAACTATTTTTCTGTAACTGGTTTCCCCATTTTCACAGTTTGTCACAATTTGATCACTGCTTCCAGATTCAACTTTCAAAAATATCTGTTATATTAGTCCTCTATTCAAGAACTCCTAGGGACTCCCTACTGCTTGCAGAGTAGTGTCCAAATTTTTCAGTTCAGGATTTGTGACCCTCCACAATTTAGATCCACCATAGCCTTTCCAAATGTATCCCCCACTACTATCCCAAACTCTGTTTCTACTCTTAAGTAACCTGCTCTCTTATCTTTAAAATAATTCCTACTCATCCCCAACTCCATGCCTTTATTCACAGTTTTCTCAAGGCCTAGAATTTCCTCCTGTCTTCTATTCAAATTCTATCCATCCTTCAAAAACCAAATTAATTCAAGTTAATGGGTACTGTGCTAAGGGATGGGAGATACAAAGGAAAATAAAATAGGCCTTACTTCAAGGAGTTAAGTCTAATAGAGAAGAAAACATGACAACAATTATGTACAAACAAGATACATACAAGATAAAGGATAAAGGCAGTAGTTTTTTGGAAAAGAAGGGCAATAATATTTTATTTGTTTTTAAATATTCCTTTTTTAGAGCTCCAAATTCTCTCTATACTTTAACCTTTTCCCCATCCATGGAAAAGGCAAGAAATATGATACCCATTATATATAAGAAGTCATACAAATCATATTTATATATTAGCCATGTTACACAAAAAGCAAGAAAACTAAAGATAAAAATAATATTCTTCAATCTACACTCATTTCATCATTTTCCCTCTAAAGTTGGATAATATTTTTCAGCACATCTGTTAGAATTGTTGTGGATTATTTATATTGATCAGAGTACCTAAGTCTTTTACTGTTGATTGTCATTACTGTATAAAATGTCCTCCTGGTTCTGTTCACTTTATCGTGCATCAATTCATAAAAGTCTTTTACTGTGAATTGTCATTACTATGTAAATTGTCCCCTGGTTCTGCTCACTCTACCTTGCATCAGTTCATAAAATTCTTCCCATATTTTCCCAAAACTATCCCCTTCATCTTTTCTTAATGCACAGTAGTTTTCCATCAAAATATTATACTACAAGTTATTCAACAACTTATGATGGACATCCTTTGGCACTACAAAAAAAAAAAAGAGCTGCAATAAATACTTTTGTACAAATAGGTTCTTTTCCCTTTTCTTTGATTTCTTTGCAATATAGACCTAGTAATTGTACTGCTAAGTCAAAAAGTATATATACACAATTTATAGTCCTCTGGGCATAGTTCCAAACTGTTCCCTAGTTGAATCAGTTCACAACTTTATCAATAATGCATTATTGTCCCCATTTTTCCACATCCCCTCCAGCATTTGTTGTTTTCCTTTTCTGTCATGTTAGCCAATTGGACAGATGAGAGGTGGTGCCTCAGAGTTGTTTTAATTTGTATATCTCTAATTATTAGTAATTTAGGGCATTTTCATATGACTATTGATTTGTTTGATTTTAATCTTCTGAAAATTGTCTGTTTATATCCTTTGATCATTCATTAAGTGGAGGATAACTTTTATTTTTATAAATATGGCTCAGTTCCCTTAAAAAGGAATAAGGCTAGAAAAGCATTAGCTTTAAGGAAGCCTGGGTAAAAGGCTTCTTGCAGAAGGTCATATTTTTCACTGAGACTTGAAGTAAGCCAGGAAACAGAGATGAGAAGAAAGAACATCCCAGCATGGGGGACAGCCAGTGAAAATATAAAGAGTAAAGAGATTGGAAGACCTTTTTCAAAGTTGCATCCCAATAAAAATCTTTCTTTCCTGATCTATGGAACTATTAAATGTTTTGGTGTTTAAAACTAATTACCTGAATCACTGGGCTTTAATCCTATGCTGCCTTCCCTTATTGAGAAATTCTTTCATGTATGTAAAGCCTGGTCCCCTCAATGTACTCTTCTTTTGCATGCTACTAGAATAACATTTTTTATACTGTATGTATTCAAGAAATTATTGCTGAATAAAGGAATATGACACCAGTGATTAAACAAAGAGTATCAGCACTCAGAAATCTGTCCTAATGATACAGATCCTTTAAATCCCAGCTACAAATAGGCTGGGCTAAAATTGTATCTTACTGACCAACATCCTATTCCCCCACTCTATACACTTCTAGTCAACTATAGTAAGTTTATAAATAGCCAGTGCAAAGTAGCTATAGTAGGTAGTAAGATTGCAAAAGGTAATTTAGAAGTCAAATACAGACTCCTTAAAGATCAAAGGAGCATAATTTGTAAACTGCATTATTATATATTAGCTATATTAAGTAAAAGTCACATTCTTGTAATATGTACTGGATCAGGGGAAGGCTTTGCTAGACTTTGATGTCAGGACTTTTTGGTCCCATGATATGTAAATTTAAGATAAGTTCCAGACATCTGTAGTAAGAACAGCATAACATCAAATGGCACTGTTAATTTTGAGACGATATGGAAATGTTACTTTAAAGTTTTACTGACAGCTTTGAGATGACTTGGATATTTTAATAAACTAAAGCCAATATGGAACAGATAAGAGTTAATCTGTCTCTCACCTCTCAAAAAAATGCAAAAATATTTGCAACTCAAACTCTCCCCCGATTCCAAAATCCCTCCCCCATCTCCACAGAGGTCCATGCTGTAGAGTCCTCCCAACTCTAATCCATAAATGTGTAAGTGACTTTCTTCCTCCCCAAAGTACTTGCCTTACTTCATCACCCATCCCAACATCATCTGCCTTTACTCTGCCTCTTTTGCCACTTGTCTCTAACTTTGGATCATTTGCCCCTTCACCTTCTGTGCCTTATTAGAGTATAATTGTAGAATAACTTCCCACTGCACTGTAGTGTCTCCTGGGAATATCCAAAGAACCTAATGTGCCTGCCTCCATTTCATAATTTTATAAATTAGTTATCAATTTAAATTTCATCGGACTCATTGCCAATTCAACTAAGGTCAAGTCAGTACAGAAATTATGGAAGTGATATGCCACTATTAATTTACCTTTGTTCATTCATTTCCTGTTAGCTTCTGAGAATAAAGTGCCAATCTAAACCTGAACCAGAAAAATATACTCCATCCTAACAACTTGATTTGAATTTCATTTTGTGCCACAATTAGTTATTCAGGATAAACATTCATTTATTATCAATCCATTTATCTGGCAATTCCTGACTAAATTCTATCATGTGCAATGCACTGGTGAAGAAAAAGATCAACGAGACAGTCTCTATACTCATGGAGCTTATATAGAGTAGGAGAAAACAAGGCATGCATGCAAATAAGTAAGCATAACAGAGATGAAAATATGACAAGTACATAGGAGGATACAATAGATGCTCAAGTGAGAGACACATCATTTGTGACTGAGGAGATCATGGAAAGCTTCAAAGAAAAGAATCAGCATTCAGCAAAAAACTAAATAAACATTCTAACCAGAAGCTTCTAAGTGCCTTGCAAAAATAAGTAAATAAATAAATAAATATAGGATACAACCTAAAGTTAATTTCTGATTTTCAATAGTCAGGAGGGATCCATTTCTGTTTAAATCTGACACCACCATTCTAAATTTAGAGAATTTCATTTTTTTATTGTTGTTGTTAAAAATCAATTAAAAGAAAAAAAGCAAACCCCACTTTGAAGTGAACTAGTTCCTTAGAGCCATTGTAGCACTAGCAAAATATGCATTAACTGCCAAAACTTTAAGTCAACAGCAAATATCTTTCAGGCAAAAGTGCAAAAGAGATTACTGAGTGTGTGAAGCCACTCGGAAAAATCTGTCTGAATTGTACTTAGGTCTTCTATCTGGCAGCAGTGCTGGAAAAAAAACATTTCTCTAAGAGCAGTTTAAGTCCTTGAGCCAGTAATGCTATTATTTGTATGGACAATCAGTCTCTCTCTATTGCTCTCAAAATGACAGATCCTACAAACAACCTTTCCATCAAGTCAGTGAGACAATTTCCAAATAGTCTAAATACCAATTTCATAGTGCCTGCCTATTTATTGAAATTCACAATAGCAAATGAAGGTTAATAAAATACAGGCAGCCATAGATTTAAAACAACTAACTAATATGGTATCAAAAAATATTGTTTGTAGTAGGTTGTTATCAAAATCAGCAAGAGGAAAGCAGTCTTATATGATCCCTCGGGAACTACTGTTCTTCTAACATGAGGATAACAATAACCTCAGGGGGACAAGGCAGCTGGTGCCTACATTAGAACATTATGCAAACAGGGAAGAATGAGCATCAAAACCCAAGTGAGTTGATTTTTATTTTTATTCATTTATTTATTTTAGAAAAGGTAGTAGCATCAAATATAATCCAGCTTTAAATTCTATCATGGTCTGATTATCAATGGAAGAATATGAAAAATGAGTAAATTGATAAATGGGAGAGAATATTTGAATTGCGCATGATTTTTTGGTGTTTATTGGAACTACTGGTAAGCAAAGGTCTTTTATTTTAGAGAGGCTAAGGTGAGAAAAAAAATAAACTATTTTAAGTTAGGATAACATCTAATCTTTCCCAAGTCTATCTGCCAGGCAGCATTTAGACCTACTAGGTTCAAGAATCATCTCCCCAAACATGTGAGTGCTCTTATACTAAGACTTTTTTTTCCTTTAAAATACTGTGGGAGCTGTGAGCAAGCAAGGACTCACATGATAATCAAGAAATTACATTAAAAAGAAAAAAACAATTTCTTTTACCCTGGTTTTTTCTGTGAGCAAAAAAGACAAGTTCCTCATTCGGCCAGACAAAAAGTTCACTGATAGATACCTTGGATGTTCCACTCTAATTGCTATAACCTTCTTTGTCCTCCCATATCCCACAGGCTCAGTTTTTAAGGCACACTCACTTTAAACTAAACTGACCAAAGTCTTGAATGAACAAGACCTTTAAAATAGGGTGGAGACAATTAAGAAACAAGTATTTCTTTCACTCTATGGCCCATTATACTCTCATGCCAGAGTAGAACTCTGAGAATAAAACCACGAAAACAAAGCTTAGGAATCATTCATATCTAGTCACTTTTCCCAAAAGACTATTAATAAGAGTCCCTTCAAAAAAGGTCTTCAATGAACAAGACAGAACAGGTATGGGGCAGCTATTTCTTCTATCACAAAAGAAATCCTTAAAATGTACAAGATCCATAAGTATCCACTGACAAATTAATACAAGATATAGTAACTCATACTTCCTATTACTATCTTCCAGGATGTCGATACTTTATTAAAAAATGAAACACTTTTTAGGACTGAACAACAAGCACTTCATTTCAAGGAACCTTCGTCTCTCTTTTTTGTTGTGAAAGCAACTCAATCTAAGACAATGAACTGGGCTCATCACCATGGTGGTACTCATCTTCTCCAAGAAGCTCATCACCTTCCAGGTGATATAATCTTCAAGGAAACCAGGAGCTTTTGAATTCTTGAATTCACAAGGTAGCTGTCAAAGCTACAAATTCATAATTCAACATTGCTGCTTGATTAGCTGAGCTCAAAGAAACATGAAACAAAAGAAAGGACTAGAGATTTGAGACACAGCTTCCACTTCATCTAGGTCAGCACTTGCCCTTGATGCCATGTATGTGGTTACCAAGGAAGGGGGAGTAAAACCCCCTCTCCTCCCCTTCACTAATGGTCTGGAAAAAACTCAGAGAGTCAACAAATAGGAAGAAGAAACAATGTAATTTGGACCTGGTTTTAAAGTCTTAGTCTATAAGATGTTACATTCAGTAGTCAATTCTTTTTGACACCATTTCATTTTGTGTTCTAAAGGACCAAAAGACAAACTAGAAGTCTTTTTTTAATACATGCCTTCAGCAAGAGGGCCAAGAAACATGAGGAACTGGAAATGACCCAAACACAATGCAACCAGAAAGGCAGGATGCGTGCTCCATTCCATGGGAAATATCCCAGCCAAAGTACACGTATTACCAGAAGTACCCTAATGGAGATTAGGAATGAGGAGGAAAGAATTCTCACCACAATCTTTACTAAACTGCCCATATCCAGCATAGAAGGGAAGGCCCCCAGAACATTAAGTGGACTCCCTATGGGGAACTTATGGTAGGATTTGGACAAAAGTTTCACATATTAGAAAATTCCTTAATCTAAAGTTCCTAAGATCTTCTAAAAGAATAGTTTTTACCACCTTGGACTGTTTGACTGAAGGTCAATGCAGCATGTCTAGCCTTTTTGAAGTCTAGCCTTTAAAAAATATAATTATTATCAACTGATGGACAGTTGACAGGTATTTAGAAATGGCTCCAAACAAAGGAAGATACAACTATAAAGTTTTAAAAAGATTGACAAAAGAGTCTATTAGGTGAGACTGGTAAGCCACTTTCTTTATTTGCAAAGTTGAATAATGGAAATGAAAGGTCAGGTGATTAGAAGAAAAATATATTAATATTAGAGTTAGAACATGTTAACCTAGCAGTCTCAGGAGTGCCAAAGATCAAATTGCTCCAGTGGAACAGTACATTTCTATGAGATTAATCTTACAAAAATATGATGGTAGAGCAGGAAATCTCTAAGATAGTGGAACTCTCCTTCAAGAAATCAATAAGGCTCAGCTTGTACTTGCCAATCTGAAGGTCTTTATTTACACATCTCTGTAACTCTGCTCCTTTGACCTTGAAGGTTATGTTTCCTAGGAGGATATTGGAGGATATTTCCTCACAGAGGTAGGGGACCTCTTCCACAATTCCAACCTTTAATATTTCCTCAAAAATATTATTAAATATGTAATTATTAATATTAAATATTTTAAAAATTAAATATTAAATATATATAGGATCATACAAAATCAAGAACATTCTCTTAAAGACTAAACAGCAAACATCAACCAATCTATCAATCAATTATAACAGAACAAATTTGGGAAAGCATTAAAAAGTAGCTTGAAAAAAACCTCTTAGTAAGAATAAAGCATCATAATAATTTCCAAAACTTAATCTTTTCCTACATAGATTCTACAGCTATTGTTTGGAATAGTGGTAGTTATTTGGCAAAACTATGAACACTTAGAGATGGAAACCTGGGCCTCAAGAACAGGATCTTTAGCTGTCTACTTCATGAAGTCATCTACTTCAGGGAAACACTTTCTCCATGGAAATTTCATGTCAAAGAGGTCTGCCTAGATCATTGTCCAAAAGTTGTCCCAGCTTTGTCTGCTTATATTGGAATGGGCCTTTCTATCTTGTTTGTATGGTAGATTCATACAGGTATTTCTTCTTTTAGATCCACTTGTCAGATTCCAAAGCATACAATGCTCCTGGCAAGTTTCTTAGGTAACATTACTCAAAACTGCTTAGTGAGAAAATTTGGTATGACTTAATAGGCTCTGAAAGTTCATATGGGAAAGCCGGTGCAAACCTTACTGAGCTAACCTTATAAATATCAAGACTATAGGAAGAATATCAGACTAGACTACCTTAAACTCATCTTAAAGTTTTGAGTTTCAATATTCCTGTAGCATTTGCTCCATCTATCTTGCTACACAAGGGGTGAACAATGTTGTCTAGCAGTTAGAGGAAGAATGCCTGACTTATAAAGTGAGTTTTTTTTGCCTTTGATATCAGAGACTTCAAACAGAAAAAAACATAATTTAAAAGTTTCCTTAGAACTAGTAGAATAATTCTCTACACAAAGCATCAATCTAACTAAAGAATGTATAGGCAATAAAAATTATTGAAAGTCTGTTTATTTATGCACTGCATAAAATTCATTTGTGGATATACAAATGGACCTGAAGCAAGTTCAGTAAGTTCAAATATCCTCTACTTGGAACCATCATCTTTATTTGGCCTTTTGTCCTAATACTTTCACTGATAAAATAGCAGAAATTCTAAGACTGTTAATATAATTACAAATACCACAATTCTTTAAAAGTATATTGCAAACCATCTGGAAGCCAACCACATATATTCTAATTCCATATAATTCTAATTCTAAGTCCAATTTTGTTGCCTTTCTCAAAGTAAGGTTTACTATTCAATTGAGAATTATAACTTTTTTACATCTTTATTAAGTATATTTTGAGTATTTATTTTGTATATTGAGTATATTTTGTACTACTTTTGAGTATATTTTGTACTACTATCACAGAATAGGTGAGGTTATTTAAATCAAAAGAATTTGAGACCATTAGGAAATAATCTTATATCTGAATGTATAGCTATTAAATCAATGAGAAAGGAAATGGTAAATCTAAAAAGTAATTTCTTCAATTAGCCTATTTTAGAAGGCTGAGACAAGTAATGGCTATAAAAATTCAGAACAGCAGAAATACAGGCAATAGAGTCCTTTATGCATTCTTCCCATTATAGAGACTCAAAAGATATCAGATGTTTGGAACAATAAGATTCATGATAAAATATTTGCAATTAACCTTCCATGGACAAGGAAATTTATTGTAAAAGGAAGAGGAGAAATATAGAACAAAACCTAATCATTTCTGTTTGATTTCAGACAAAAGTGATAAATGCCTTTGGAAATAGTCAATGTTTACAGAGTTATTATTCACATTGTTCAAAATGTCTTCCTTCTATCAGGGCTCACAATCTTCCAAGTAGGAAACTTTCCTGTTTCAAAATGGGGAAACTGCCATTACTTTCTTAAGACCATTTACTTTCCCTATTTTCTTAATCACCTTAATCCACATTTAACATTTTTATATGGCACTCTTGGCACTTTGCCTTGAATGGTGGACAAATTACAAGTTCAAGACTAGATTCAAAATTAGAGCAAAACAAATTATAGTCCTAAGAGTTTTCACTACAATTGTTTCTTCAGGTAACAGTAATGTCAACAAGTTTACAATAAATAACAATTACTTAAAAAAAACTCACCTCATCTTTATTTAAGAGTATACAAGACTTTTACAAAAACTTTCAGTTTTTCAGTTTTCAGCTGATGTGTAGTAATGCAGAAATCAATTGTTAGATTGATTCTAGGGGGGTTAACACATAAAGGAAATGAACGATAGTTAGCTACAGTTCAGCTGGATAGCTTCAACTACTTCATATCAACCACTAAAAAAAAGGGAAATTATCAATCAATAAACATTTTATTAAGCCTCTATTATATGTCAGGCTATTCTAAGCACTGAGGAATTTAAAGCTATGCTAAAGACAGATAGTTATTGACTTCAAGGAGCTCACAACCTAATAAGGGAATATTTTTGTCTGCCTGCATTTTTGATTTCCTTCACAGGCTAATTGTACACTATTTCAGAGTCTGATTCTTTTTGTACAGCAAATAACGGTTTGGACATGTATACTCTTTTTGTATTTAATTTATACTTTAACATATTTAACATATATTGGTCATCCTGCCATCTAGGGAAAGGGGTGGAGGGAAGGAAGGGAAAAATTGGAACAAAAGGTCTGGCAATTGTCAATGCTGTAAGATTACCCATGCATATAACTTGTAAATAAAAATCTATTTAAAAAAACACAACAATCTAATGAGGGAGAAAACAGGCAAACAACCAGGTTATTACAAAGACGTTATAGATATACAAGATAAATAGAAAATAATTAAAAAGGAGAAAAGGAACTATAACTAAGAATTGGGAAAGGCTTACTCTAAAAGCCAGTAGGCAGAAACGAATGGGGAGAGCATTTCATACCTGGGAGACAGCCAGAGAAAATCCCCAGAGCCAAGAAATGGAGTGTCTTATTTGTGAAACAGTATGAAGGCCAATGTCACTGAGTCAAAAAGCTTCTGGGAGTGGAGGGAAGTGTTAGGTTATGAAGGATTTTGAACATCAAACAGTATTTTGTATTTCACCCTAGGAGGAATAGGGAGTCATTGGAATTTACTGAATAGGGGATGCTATATTCAGGCCTAAATTTTAGGAAAATCACTTTGATCTCTGAATAGAAGATAGAATAGAATGTGGAGAGACTTGAGACAGGCAGACTCATCAACATATTATTGCAATAGTCAAGTCATGTGGTGATGTGGGTCTGTACCACAGTGGTACCATATTGGAGGAGAGATGGAAACACAGTGGAAAGAGGATATGAAGGTAAAATTGACAACATACTGGACAACATCTTAGCAACATACTGGATATGGGGGCTGAAGGTAAGTGAGAAGTCAAGGATGACACAGATTCCAAGCCTGGTGATTGGCAAGTTCATGGAGCCTTCAACAATAGTTGGAATGGAGAAGTGGTTTAGAGGGAAAGATCGGTTAGGGAGAAAGTTCAGTTTTAGCCATAGAAGTTTAAGATGACTACTGGAGAACCAGTTCTAAATGTCTGAAGATGTGGAACTACAGGTCAGCAGAGATGTTAGGAGAGGATATAGAGATATGAGAATAGTCAGAATACAAATAATGATTAAGCCCATGGGAGCATCACCAAGTGAAGTAGTAGAAGGAGGAGAGAAGAGGATCCATAAGAGAGTGCTGGGGAACACCTATGGTTCATCAAACCATGGTTCATGAATCACTTAGCTATAAGAAGGAATGGACAGATAGGTAGGACAGAACCAGAAGAAAATAGTATTCCAAACCTAGAGAGAAGAAAGTATCAATGAAAAAAGAAAGAGCAATCAAAAGTGTCAAAGGCTGCAAGGAGATCAAAAAGATTGATAGTGTTCATTGGTAACTTGGAAGAGCACAATTTCAGTAGAATGATGCTGTCAGAAGCCAAATTGTAGAGTTAAAAAAAAAAAGAAAGAAGATGACCTTTTCAAGGGATTTAGCCACAAATGGCAGAAATGATATGAGATGATAGTGGGAATGGGAAAATCAACTGAGGAATTTTTGAAGATAAGCAAGATATATATATGTTTATGGGCAATAGATGAACCAGTAAACAGAGGAAGATTGAAGATAAGCAACAGAATAGGAATGACAGAGAATAATCTGTTGGAGAAGATGAGATAGAACAGAAAAACTTGTGCAGACAGGTATGACTTGGCAAGGAGTGGGGCCACCTTTTCATATGAAATAACCGTGAAAGAGGAGATGGTGGTAAAAAGGCATCTGAGTGACATGAGAAGAGGGAGAAGAGGACCCTCTCAGCAAATGGCTTCATTTTTCCTCTAAAATATGAAGCAGTGGGAAAAAGATAAATGAGGCAAAGTTATCACCTAAGAGATGGAAGACAAAGAAAGCAAGGGGGGGTTCAAAGAGAGATGAAAGACTGGAAGGCTAGCTAAGAAGAGAAAAACAGTGAATTAATAAGGGAAATATAATAGGATTATTTAGCAGCAATAAAGGCCTAGATGAGGTTGTATAACATTAAATTTATAATAGACTCAATTTGAACAATTGCATGATTTTGTCCACTTTAGTTTAGGTGTTTGTGCAAAGGAATCAATCAGTAATATGATAAAGGGGCTAAGGATTCAGTCTATAGTTGAACTGGTTCAGCATGGGATCAAGGTGAGGAAAAGAGGAGAGAATTGTTAGTGTAGAGATGATGGCCTAGAAGAGAAATAAGGGTCAAGGAACTGGAAGTCATAGTACAGATGATGGGTAGAGTTTAGTAAGTGAAGGCAGAGGGAGAAGGAGAAAGACAATAATTATTAGATTTCATAGTTCTTGAACATGAAGGTGGTAATTTTATGAATGACAAGATCAAGGTATGTCTTTTTGTGGGTGACTGAGATAATATTTGTAAAAAGTGCTTAGTTTAGTGCCTGGTATATAAGTAGGCATTATATAAATATTTATTTCTTCCCTTAGCTGAGATGGAGTGGAACAGTAGGTTTTAAAATGGGAATAGGTAAAAGAGCTGACAGAATGTTTGAGTGAATGTCAGTATGTATACTGAAATCCCCTAGTATGAGGACAGGAATTAAGGAGGAGACATTGCGAGCCAGGCACTGAATTCACTGAAGAAGAAAGTGTCCTGGAGATTTGTAGACAACAGCTACTAGAATTTTGATTGGGTAGAAAATGTGGATTGTATGGACCTCAAAGGAAAAAAATTTACTGAATGATGGAGGTAGGAGAAGAACCTGGAAGTAGCAATGGGAAGCAGAGTAAGAAACCCAGAATAAAACAGGAACGTGAGGAAGCTATAACAGAAGATGGTAGAAGGGTAAATACAAAGTATCTCAAAAGTTTTAGTGCATCTTTAAATTTTAACTGCACTAAGGCATCTAGGACACTCTATATCATCTTTAGGCCCAGTTGTTTCTTTTCCTCTTTCATATTCAGATTATTTATGTAATAGATCTTTTGCTATATAGGCATTATTCACCTACATTTTTTATCCTTGTCCTAAAATCGCATTCTACTTCATTATGTTTATTCTAGAATGGCAGTGCACCTGGTAGGTTAGCCTCAAAACTACTTTCATACATAGATTGTGTGTGATCCTAGGTAAGTCACTTAGCAACTTCCTAAAGCTTAAGGAGAAGGTGCTGACAAGCAATGGTATAGAGTTTCCTCACCTGGACATTTCCCTATATCAATGAAACTAATCGGTCATACCAGGTACTAATGATATAAGTACTAGAGCTCTACATTCTAATGGGAAAAACAAATACAGGTAAAAGTATATACAGAATAAACAAAAAGTTGAATTAGGATTTATTTTTATTTATTCTAACTGAACTGAAACTCTCTACATGAAGTATACCCTATAGAGTAAAATACCTGATTAAGTCCTGAGTAATATTTTAAAATAATAATGGTTCACAATTATAGCACTTGAAAGTTTATAAAGCACCTTACAAATATTATATACATATATATTATGTTCATATGAGAATTTGATCTGCAGAACAACCTTGGGAGATGGGTGCTATTATTATGTCCATTTTTATAGTTGATGAAACTGAGGAAGAAAGAGGGTTTTCTCAGGGTCACGTTGCTAAATATATGGGAAGGAATCTGAACTTGAGTTTCCCTGATTCCAAATCCCATGCCCTGTCCACTGAGCCACTTAGCTACAATATTTAACTTTTAGTAAGTTTTCCCCTAAAGTCTTTTTAAAACATTTCATCTTCACTTATTATATTCTACTACAACCTTTGAAAACCTTAAAACCCTAAAATAAAATCATAAAGAATTTATCTTGCAAGCAAACTGCAAGATAACAAAACAACTATAGCCTGTGACTTTCAAATATAACCATGGAGCAGCTAGGCAGTGCAGTGCATAGAGCAGCAGTCCTGGACCAAGAACAAAGGAGTTCAAATTTTACCTACACTTACTAAATGATTGCTTCAAAAAAAGAAAAAAAAACACCATAATCAAAACAAACTTCTCTCTAACTGGTAATCTAAATATAATTGCAATATGTGCCAAAATATAGTCCATGCATTACTTCAAATAGAAGGTATTGCATGAATATGTCAAAGGATCACAGGATCATAGATTTAAAGCAAAGTGGGGCTAGGAGCCATTTAGTCTGATTTTGCAAATGGAAAAAAAAAAATGAAGTCAAATATTTGCCCCAAGGTCATACAGATATTAAGCTAGAGAGGTGGAATTTTAACCCAAGCCCTCTAACTCTAGAGCTGGTGCTCTTTCCACATTTCACCCCACTCATCACACAGAGGTGAAAAAAATAAATGTGCCAGATTCAACAAGGAGGCTGAGAATGATATTCTAAAGCAGGGTTTCTTTTTTTATATATATAGCTTTTTATTTACAAGTTATATGTATGGGTAATTTTATAGCATTGACAATTGCCAAACCTTTTGTTTCAATTTTACCCCTCCTTCCTCAACCCCCTCCCCAGATGGCAGGATGACCAATACATGTTAAATATGTTAAAGTATAAATTAAATACAATATATGTATACATGTCCAAACAGTTATTTTTCTGTACAAAAAAAAAATCGGACTCTAAAATATTGTACAATTAGCCTGTGAAGGAAATCAAAAATGCAGGCGGACAAAAATAGAGGGATTGGGAATTCTATGTAATGGTTCATAGTCATCTCCCAGAGTTCTTTCGCTGGGTGTAGCTGGTTCAGTTCATTACTGCTCTATTGGAACTGATTTGGTTCATCTCATTGTTGAAGAGGGCCACGTACACCAGAACTGATCATCATATAGTATTGTTGTTGAAGTATATAATGATCTCCTGGTCCTGTAAAGCAGGGTTTCTTAACTGTTTTGTGTATCACGGACTCCTTGGGCCATGTGAGGAAACCTATAGACTGCTCCTCAGAACAATGTTTTTAAAACATAAAATAAAACATATGAAAGTACAAAAGAAACTAAGTATATTGAAATATAGTTATCAAAGTAATTAAGTAATGAGTTCACAGACTCCTTACCTTGCAGAATAGACAAGTTTGGAGGGGAAATAAAATACAGGTGCCCAGGAGCTGAGCAGACATGTCTTAAGATAATTCTATTCAAGTATTTAGCAGGACAACTCCAAAAGGCACTGCTACAATGGATGAAACTGTACCAACAGGATAAATATGAGCAAGAAATTATTTTAAGAAATAGAAAGATTTGGGGCATGTCAATGTCACTTCCCCTTCTATTGTGCTCCTTTTGTTAGTCTTTGTTGGAAATCTGCTCCTCAGGTGCCCAATGTGCTAGGCAACAATGCTTGCTGTTGTGTGTCAGTAAGGAAAGCACAAATTCAAAATAGGTAGTCATAGCTCCCAAAATGGAGGGTAGACCCAAGGTACTCTGCAGGGGCACTTAGAAGAATCAGAATGTCCTGGGTTTCATGAGAAATAACTTGTAATCATGTAAGCTCTTTAGGGGTAGGACTATGTAGGGGGCATGAGATATGCATTGTAAATACTGCAGACTTAACAAGAGTAGTGGTTTTTTTTTCTCCTAGTCATGATTCTGCTGTTTTCTGTTACTTATAACTGGCACATACGTTACACATAATTGGCTCTCACAAGGGCTGCCATATCAAGACGAGTCATTTTCCACTCAAATTAATAATAGTAATTGTAATTGTTGCCCAATGATTTCAGTCATGTCTCTTCATGATCCCATTTGGGGTTTTCTTGGAAAAGATATTGAAGTGATTTGCTATTTCCTTCTCCAGCTCATTTTACAGATGAGGAAACTGAGGGAAATAGGGTTAAGTGACTTGCCCAGGGTCAAATAGCTAGTAAATATCTGAAGTCAGATTTGAGCTCTGGAAGATGAATCTTCCTGATCTCAGACTCAACACTCTATCCATTGCATCATCTAACTGCCAAATGATAATAGCTAACATTTATATATTACCTACTATGTGTGAGGCACACTGGGCTAAGTGCTTTACAAATATTATCTCACTTGATCCTTACCATAGCCCTATTAGTATTTTTTTGCATCTGAAAAAAAAAATGAAGCAAGCAGGCTAAATGATTTGCCCAGAGTCCTACTGTCAGTTAAATACTTAAGGCCAAATTTTATCTCAGGTCTTTATGACTCCAGGCCTAGGGTTCTATCTACTGTACTACCAAACATAAATTTCAAGTGGAATATAACAGCTTAGGAGAGAGAAAGGAGGTGACAGGGAAGAAATAATAATAACAATAATAGCTAGCACTTACAAATAGTACTTTAATGCTTGCAAAGCACATTACACATGCTACCTCACTGTATCATAGAGTATCTAGATGGTACGTACATTGGACAGATCATCAGACTTGAGGTCAAAAAGATCTAAAATTAAATAGCCTCAAGTGCAACTAGAAGTATGACCACAGACAAGGCAATTAACCTCTCAATGTCTCAATTTTATAGTCAAAGAAGAAATTTGCCTGAACTTTCCTCAAACCCCTCAAAATACCTCTGAATAATGATTCCCAACAAATTTTAGTATGTCAGAACCCACAAAAGATAGAGTGGAGCAATTTTCCAGCCTAAGACCAAAAAGGAAAGTCTGTTGCACTAGAGTGAGACCTCAGGTTGGACCAGCAGAGACCAGGTCCTAAAAACCAGGAGAAATTGTCGGGGTGTCTGAATCAATGGCTGCAGTGGAAGTGACACCAACACAGCCCTGGCTCCAGTAAACCAGGAACAGTCTATGGGAGCCACGGAATCAGCAGCGGCTGCTTTCAGAAGTCTCAGTCCACAGACAGAAAGGGGATCAAATACCTGGTGAGAGGAGATTACAGGTGTCTCTTCTAACATTGAGGCAGAACTCTGTTAGTTTTCTTGTACTTAAATCCAGATCACAGTCCCAGGGGGAAGAAGAGCACTAGCACACCAGAACTTGCAGCCACAGTGGTATAAAACCCTTCCAAAACAGAAAAAATGCTTGTGGTTGCTCAGAGACTAGATCATAGGCCAGGAGACATTGGAAAAACTGAAAACCTAAAGATCTCTAGAAGTATTTCTGAAAAGAGCTGCACAAAACCCCTAAAAAACCCTAAAACCATCCTGGAGCAGATCCCTAAGATAACAAAAAGTTAAAAATCAAATAATAGACTGAGAAAATGAGCAAACAACAGAAAAAGGTTCTGACCATAGAAAGTTACTATG
Source organism: Sarcophilus harrisii (assembly GCF_902635505.1). NCBI lineage: Eukaryota > Metazoa > Chordata > Mammalia > Dasyuromorphia > Dasyuridae > Sarcophilus > Sarcophilus harrisii. Next base: position 171,599,816 of record NC_045426.1, on the reverse strand, counting down.
GCAACAAGAAAGATCAAAATACATACTCGGAAGATAAAAAAGTCAAAGGTCTAATATCCAAAATGTTGAAGAAGAATAAGACTTGGATCCATGAATAAGATCATGGAAGAGTTCAAAAGGGGTTTTGAAAATCAAATTAGATAGGTAGAGGGAAAATTGAGAAGATATAAGTGATGCAAAAGGAAGTACCAAAACCCAACGAGAAGAATGCCTTAAAAAGCAAAATTGGCCAAATGCAAAAGGAGGTATAAAAGCTCACTGAAGAAAATAATTTAATAATTCCTTAAAAAATTAGAATTGAGCAAATGGAAGCTAATGACTTTCTGAGAAATCAAGAAATAATAAAGAAAAATAAGAAAAAATAGAAGACAATATGAAATATCTCATTGGAAAAACAACTATCATAGAAAATAACTTTAAAATCATTGGACTACCTAAAATAGTGATTTAAAAAGCCTATTTTCAAGAAATTGTCAAAGTAAACTGCCCTGATATTCTACAACTAGAAGGTAAAATAGAAATTGAAAGAATTTACCAATCATCTCCTGAAAGCAGATGAAAACTTTCAGGAATATTATAGCCAAATTCCAGATGAAGGGGAAAATATTGCAAGCAGCCAGAAAGAAATAATTCATGTATTGTGGAGCCACAATCAGGATCACGTGAAATTTAGCGACCTTTTTATTAAAAGATAAGAGCTTGGAATATGATATTCCAGAGAGCAAAGGAGCTAGGATTACAGTCAAGAATCACCAACCCAAAAAAACAAAGTAGAATCCTTTAGAGGGAAAATGAATATTCAATGAAACAGAGGACTTTCAAACATTCTTGATAAAAAAAAAAAGCCAGAACTAAATAGAAAACTTGACTTTCAAATACAAGATTCAAGAGAAGCATAAAAAGATAATCAGAAAAGGGAAATCATGAGGAACTATTTACATTCCTACAAAGAAAGATGATGATTGTAACTTATAAGAACTTTCTCATTATTACAATAGTTAGAAGGAAGATGTATATATAGACAGAAAGGTTAGGTGTGAATTGACTATGAAGGGATAATACCTTTAAAAAAATAAAGGGTGAGAGAGGAATGCACTGGGGGGAAAGGTAAGATAGAATGCCCATAAATGAAACCAAGAAAAAGTTTTTACAGTGGAGGGGGAGAGGGGGGAGGTGAGGAGGAATGAATGAAGTTTACTCTCATCAGAATTGGTTCAAAAAAGGGTATCACATCCACACTCAAATGAGTATAGAAATCTATCTTACCCTACAGGATAGTAGAGGGAAAGAATATACAAGAATGGAGAGAAGGTGATAGAAGGGAGGGGAGACTGAAGGAATGGGGAGTGAAAATTATAATACTTTTGATGGGGAGACTGGATTAAAGGAGAGAGAGAATAGAATAAACAGGGAAATACAGTTAGCAATAGTAATTGTGAAAAGAATTTTGAAACAAGTTTTTCTGAGAAAGGCCTCATTTCTCAAACATATAGGAAACTGAGTCAAATTTATTAAAAATTGATAAATGATCAAAAAATGTGAACAGTTTTCAGATGAAGTAATCAAAGCTGTAGATAGGCATATAAAATGTTCTAACTCATTATTGATTGGAGAAATGCAAATTAAAACAATTCTGAGGTACCTCATATCTACTAAGTGGGCTAATAGGTAAGAAAAGGAAAATGAGGAATGTTGGAAGTAACATGGAGAAAATGAGACATTAAAGCATTGTTGGTGAAATTATGAACCAATTCAAGCATTCTGTAGACAAATTTGGAATTATGCCCAAAGGGTTATAAAACCATGCATATCCTTTGATTTAGTGATACAAGTACTAGATCTGTATCCCAAAAGAGATTTAAAATTTAAAAAAAGGAAAATGACTTATATGTACAAAACTATTTATATTCTTTTTTTTTTCTTCAGAGCAAAGAACTGGAAATTGAGGGGATGCACATCAATTGAAGAATGGCTGAGCAAATTGTGGCATGTGATATGTTGGAATACTATTGTGCTATAAAGAAATGATGAGCAGGATGCTTTCAGAAAAACCTGGAAAGACTACCATGAACTCATACAAAGTTAAATGTACTATGTACAAAGTAACAGCAACTTGTTATTCTCAGCAATGCAATAATCCAAAACAATTCTGAAAGATTTATAGTGGAAAATGTCATCTATCCCTCGAGGAAAAAAAAAACTGACTGTGTCTGAATACAGAGTGAAGCATATTTTTTACTTTATTTTTCTTTAGGTTTTTCTTTTTTGGGGGGAGGTGTCCTATGTTTTCTTATACAATATAGCTTTTATAGAAATGTGACATCACATGTACCTTCCCCATGAGGGTATAGGGTGGAGAAGGGGGAAGAGAGAATCTGCAACTCAAAGTTTTAAAAACAAATGTTTAAAATTATTTTCCTTGTAACTGAGGAAAAATGAAATACTATAATAGAGGCCTCTCTAACTTTTTCAACATTGTAGATAAAGTAACCAAAAAGGTACAAGGTTTATCTACTGGTTATCTACCTCTCATTATGACCACATGACTGACCTACCTCTTTTTTTCAACTGATTACCTTTATCCTTTATACTCTTCCTTTGTTGCAATTTTCTACTGGTAACATGCAGCAGACTATTCATGGTTATAATTGGGTGCACCACAATTTTTAATTCTATTGACTATGAAGTGTTTTATTATTCAATCATACACAAACATAGCACCACTGAAAGAATAGTGATGTTAAAAAAGGAAATCAAAGAGGAAAATGACTCCTATATATAAAAACATTTAAAATTAGTTCTTTCTGTGCTGCCAAAGAATTGGAAAGTAAAAGGCTGTCCATTAGTTGAGAAATGGCTGAAAAAATTATGACATACATAAATCATGGAATGCTGTTATGTAATGCTATCATAAGACATAATGAAAGAAACAGTTACATAGAAACCTAAAAGGACTTGTATAAACTGATACAAAATGAAGTGAGGAAAACCAGGGAGAATTTTTATATAACATCACTGTAAAGATAAACAATATTGAAATACTTCATACGATCAATGTGTGTGTGTGTATATATGTGTATGTATATATCTATAAGTGAATATATAAATATATCTGTGCTTAACTATAGCCTGCTTGGAATAAGTGTGGGGGGGGGGGAGGAAAGGAGTAATGGAAAGGGCAAAAAGAATAAAGTAAAAAAAAAAAAAAGTACACAGCAGAGAACAAAAGAACTACCTACAAGGAAGCAAAGAAAAGATAGACACTTATGAACACAATTTCTTCTTTCTTGAAATAGAAATCTATTGTTATATATTTTGAATCTTCCCTGATGTTTTGCTGGGCACATGAAGAAAAAAAAAGAAATCTGATCAATGCAATAAACAATCATGATTCCAAAGGATCCATGATGAAAAAAGCTGCCCTCTCTCTTAAGAAGAGATATGACTGATTCAAGATATAGAATGAAACACACCAGCATATACTGGAGATATTATGGTTTTGGCTCCAGACCACCACAATAAAGTGACTATCCCAATATAATTAGTCACAATTTTTTTTCTTTCCCAGTACATATAAAGGTAATGTTTAAACTATAATGGGGTCTATCAAGTGTGCAATAATATTACATCTTTAAAAAACACAGTGTACATATCTTGGTTTAAAAACATTGTACTGCTAAAAAAAAAAAAATGCTATAAATCATCTGAGCATTCAGGCAGTTGAAATCTTCTTGTTAATGAAGTGTTTTGCCTCAATGTTGCTGACAACTGACTGCTCCGTAGTAATTGCTGAAAGTTGGGGTGGCTGTGGCAATTTCTTAAAATAAGACAATAATGAACTTTGCCTCCTAGATAGGCTCTTCCTTTCATTTGAACATGTAGAAGTCACTATAGGGTTATTAACTGGCCTAATTTCAATATTGTTGTGTCTGAGGGAATAGGAAATCTCAAGGAGGAGAGAAATAGGAGAAAAAGCAGTTGATAGAACAGTCAAAACACATACATTTATTAAGTTCACCATCTCATATGGATGTGGTTTGTGACACTCCAAAATAATTATTAATAGTAACCTCACAGATCACCATAACAGATAAAATAATAATGAAAAAGTATGAAACATTGTGAGAATTACCAAAATGTGACACAGATCATTATGAGCTCAAGCTGTTGGGAAAATAGTGCCAATAAGCTTGTTCAACACAAGGTTATCATAAACTTTCAATTTGTAAAAAATGCAATACCTGTGAAGTTCAATATAACAAAATGCAATAAAATGCAGTGTGTCTGTACACTTTTTGGACACAGCCAATGAGAGAATTTATTTTTGCTTGACTATGCACATTGTCACAAGAGATTTGTTTTTCTTTTCTTTTTTTCCCCCAGTGAGAGTAGAGGGAACTGAGGGAAAAGGAAAACAGTTTTTGTTATTTGAAAAATAACATTTAAAAGTGATTTTTTTTTTAAAGATAGGTCTTTGTATAGAGGGCAGCTTAGGGTCATTAAGTGAATTCCAAATTTCCTAAGTGATTCAATCCACTTTCCTCTTCTTATTCAAATCTAAAACCAATTCATTATCTATCCATAATATTTATGTTAGTTGATAGATATTGATGAATCAGCTCTATATGGTATCCATATCATGCTCTGAACAACAGGAATTCTTCACCCACTTGGTGGATTACATAGGATTCTTGTGAATGATTATAGATCTCATTGAGAGTGCTCAACAATGTTCTGAGCTTTCATGCAATCAAAAAAATGGTGATAAGCTTCTGACTCCAGAGTTTTTCTCCTCTCCCACTTACCCCTCAGTCCCCACAATCCTCAGCCTGAGACCTTCTTGTCCTGGAACTCCCCACCTCTTTAGCTTCCTTCACTCTCATTCCTCCTGGGGAATATCACTTTGGGAACAAGTGTGGGCTGGCTTTGGTTCAGATCTTTCCTGGCTCTGCTTCTAAATCTTAAGACACCAGACTCCCAGAGCCCTCTGTCTTCATTCCATGTTTTTCAGTTTGCCCTTTGTAAATACAGTTCTCTCATTAGAATGTAAATTCCTTGGGGGAAGGACTGCCATTTTTTGTTCATGTGTTTGTATCCCCAATGTATACAATAATTACTTAAAAAACACTTGTGACCTGCCTGCTGGCAAAGAGGTACACTTGGAGGACTTTACCATTCATGATGAATTCTTCTGCCATTTGGATTGGGTAGGTGGCAAACGCATTTGGTGAGTCTAGTTGCTGTACTTCACACTCTACTCCATATGCAGAACAAATAAGTTCAAGGTTACTACATGAAATGTATCTTTTTCTTTCAACTTCATTAAAAGAAGAGATTGAGTTTAGTGATACTTGTAGAAAAGTGATATTCTCTGAATCAGATAGCTACTATGTAAATAAATAGGGTCAGCTAGGAGTACTGGACCCTAAAGTCAGGAAGACCTGAGTTGAAATCCAGCCTCAGACATTTATTAGCTGTGTGATTCTGGGCAAGTCACTTTACCCTGTTTGCCTTAGTTTCCTCATCTGTAAAATGAGCTGGAGAAAAAAATGGTAAACCCACTTCAGTATCTTTGCAAAGAAAAACCCAAATTGGAGTCATAAAGGGTCAAACACAAGTGAAAAATGCTTGAACAAGGTAAACAGGGAAATAAATTTTTGAAAGCCCAAGCGACCTTTATTAAAGAAGCTATCAGAAAAGAAAATTAAATTAACAAACACAGAAGCATGAAAAAAGTATCAAAGCTGAGTGTCATATACTGTACAATAATATATGGACTAGCTATTGGGGGTCACCACTCACTTAAAAGATGTGAGAACTGATTAGCACCAGAGAATTAGTGTTTTAAAATTCTGTTTTATCAAGTGAAACTACCTTTGTCTTTTCTCTTTTCTTTTCCTATTTTCTATTTAAAAAAAAAAATCAGCCCTCAAAACTATATAATAGTGATATGTGAATCCAAGGATGCTTACAATTGATTTGACCTCTTGGATCATTTGTTGCTATTCAAACAGAAATTTTTGTAATTAGCAAGCTCAGAAATAAATGCAATTTATTTGTACTCTTTTTCCCCCCTGGAGCCAAGTACATTATTATAACTCACAAATGAAATGTTTTTAAACATTTTGAAATTTTTAGAAAAATTAAAAAGCAAACACAAATTATGAATGATAGTCTAATGATATTCTACATTGGACACAATTTGAAAGAAGAAGTTACTTGGGGGAAAATGATGAAAATGGTACAATGGGTGAGATCAAAATTGTGAAAAGTTTTTGCTGAAGAGATCATGGAATTTATCACATCTCATTCAATGCCAGCATGACAAAAATGGAAGTGTTACCCAGATGGGGTAAACCACATTACAAAGAACAAACTTGCATAATCTCTTGAAATGAGCAAAACTCTCAGCAAAAATAATCCAGAGACTCCATTGATGTGACTTTAACAAATACCTTTAAAATCTGATTCAAATATTACTAGCCAAATGAGCTTAGGCACCCTCAATTTCTTCATCTAGAAAAGGGAGATGACAGCACTTAATTCATGGAGTTGTTAGAATTTTGCTCACCTTAAAGCACTACAGAAATATTAGTTCTTATTAAAATAACAGTAGTTGGGTCTCAGAATTGATTGAAAAAATTGGTTAAAAAGCAAGACTATAGGCAAGATCTCCAAAATGACAACATTCACAGAGGAAAAAAAGGGGGAATGGAGGGAAAGTGTAAATAGCAAATCACTGAATGAAAACAAAAGTTATTGTCTGGCTTGAGAAATAGAAATCCTCTTGAATTCCCAGTTCTAAGATTAAAATTGTATTTTGGCACAACTGGAAGACCATAATAACTAAACTAATAAGAAAAATCATCCCCCTCAATCAAGAGATCCACATACCAAAAAAAGTGATTTCCCCCTACAGTGAAATAGTAAAAAGAAAATGGAAACCTCTGCTCCAGGGAATTAAATATCAACCCTAATGACATCTGGATTTTGTTAAATAGTTTTTTATGGGTTTTTTTCTTTAGTATTTAACAAGTTAGGGCCAGATCCTACAACCCTTGCATAAATACAAGTCCTAGTGATTTCAAATCACATAGTCAAAAAAATTTAGATATAAAAATGCACAGGAATATTTCTTAGTATACTACTTTACCTCTGGTAGCAAAGTGACTGTTCTGCTGTGGTAGAGAGTTGGAAGAATGAATGAGGAATCTGATTATAATTCCCTGAAGGAGAAGGAGATTTGTACCCTTTTATACATGGATGCAGAGATTGGTTTACCCTGGATAGCCCTCTTTTTCATACGAAATAACATATATAAAGCACTTTGTAAACTTTAAAGTACTATATAAATTCTAGCTATTATTATCATTCTTTGCTGTAAAAAAAATATCTTTGATGTTTAAATGCCTTGCTCTTGGATGTTTGTGACTCTGCTGTATAATTCTCAATATAAGGACCAGGACATGAGCTGAATAGTTATCAACCCAAAATGAGTGATGGGAAAGGCATAATGTCATTAAAACTCACAGTCCAGGTGTTCAGAGTTTAGAGATTAAAAGATTCTTAGCATCTTACCCAGTGATCTTAATTCAGACAGGACAATTTTTGCCTGAGCTCTGTAATCACCAACATCATTCAAAGAGAACACAACCATTTCCCCCCCTCTCAAACCCAACTCTGAATATTCCTATTCTCATCTAATTACCACATAGCTTTTAAAACATCCATCCTTGTAAAGACTGCTCATTAATTAATGTCTTTGCCCAGTAATTTTTTTAGAGCCTCATGCACAAACCCTTGCATATGTTCTCTCAGGTCCAAGTGACTCAAAATTACTAAAAGGGATGTGGGATCTCATCGCATCAGAAATTCTCTCCAGTAGTACATATCTCAAGCCATCCATGCCAGCCTATCCCAGCTCTTATCAGTGGCCTCCCATCAGTTCAGGAGGACATGCTGAAGGTCTTACTTGCTTTCTCCTAACACTAAAAGGGTATTTATAGAGCACCTCTACCCTCACCCACCTAGGCAGTCCATCTTCGCTTCCAATCACATAGCTCCTTAATGACATTTTTCACCATTGTTCTTCTTGGGGATTCTTCACTGATTATGTGTCACAGCCTATTCACACTCATCATATGCCTCTTTATCTTAGCATTACCCTCTCTGGGACATTAACTTTTAAAATATAACATTTGCATAATTCTCTGGAGATTGTTGTATTCCATATCTATTCCTATAAGTTAAAGCAGTAGAATACCAGTCTAAGTTAAAGCAGTAGACTGGTATTCAAGAGAATGCCCTGGCTTATATGAGACATCTGGGATCCTTAAAGGAACTCTGCACTCTCCTAAAGAAAAAGTAAACTTTCTAGACTTTGCCACCATGCTTCAACAACCATCCTAACCGTAACATTCCTCTGATATGCTACCTCTCTTCTCTCATTGATGAATTCCTTCTTGAGCCTCCATTCTGGGGAGGATTCCAAACTGGCCCTCTTCTTCCACTGGTGAGTTCCTTCCTGGGCTTCTGTTTTGGAGAGGAGCCCAGGCAATCAACCTTCATTCTTCTCTAAGCTAAGAAAAATCATTCTCCTCAATCAATAAATACTTCATTCTCCAAGCTCTACTTTGGATTTTCTATACTTAGACACAATGGCTTTTCAAAAGTACTTCCTTTTGCCCTCTCACTTTTCAGTTCCCTTTTTGTGTGAAGTATGTAAGTTTCTTGAAGGCAAGTATTGTCATTCTCTGTCTCTGTCTCCCTCCACCTCTCCCTTCCTCCTTTTCTCCTCTCCTCCCCATTCCCCGTGCTTAGCACAGTGTCTGCCAAGCAGTAAGCACTTAATAATAAGCACTTATTGTGCTAAGACAAGACTAACTTGTCTGAAAGCAATCCAACCTCCTCTCTTCTTCCTGTTCAACTTTAGATCCAAATTTTTATCTATCTTTACTGTTTGTCCCAGATGAACATAAGGAGGTACAAGCTCTATAATATGTCCATCAAATTGCTTTTTGTAATATGGACATAAAGTATTCTACCCCAAGTATAATGGGGAAACAAATCTACATATACACAGCTTGCATACAGATTTGATCCTTCACTATCAATGAAAGAAAATCACATACTATTCTAACATTTTAATACATACAGATATAGAGGAAATAAGAGATCTATCTTGAAACTAAGGCTCTCAAGAACAATGGCCCAAAAGTGAAAAAAAAATAAAGTGAATTCACTTCACAGGGAAAGATTTCAATATTTCAAAGTTTAAGATATTTTACAGGTATGGATGTTATTCCAACCAGCACAGGCTGAAACCTCCTCCAAATCAAGTCAACATCAGTATGCATTTATTGAATACTTACTATGTGCTAAGTTCTGGGAATATAAAAAACAAGCAAAAAGATAACATATTCTACTGAGGGTAACAAATATTAAAGGATGAAGAAAAGCAATTGGGGGGGGAGGGTGGCTTAAGAAGGAAGGGCAGTGAGAAATAATAGAATATGTCCCAGGGGTAGACATATGATGAAGAAAAAGGTCCAAAGTCAGGACTGGACACAGCAGAGGAATAAAGGAATAAACATAACTCAGATGGGGGAAAAATATATCTTTCTTTGTACAAACCTCTTACTGAAATATTGGGAAGCTAGGTGGTGCAGTAGAGAGTGTCAAGCCTAGAATAAGGAAGAGTTATCTTCCTTGAGTTCAAATCTGAAATCAGACACTTACTAGGCATGTAACTCTGAGCAAATCTCTAGTCCATTTGTCTCAGTTTTCTCATTTGTAAAATGAACTGGAGAAGGTTCCACTATCAAACCACTCCACTATCTTTAACATCAAAGCTCCAAAATGGTGTCACAATGAGTCAAACACAAATGAAATGACGAACAACAACAAAAAATAAAATCTAGCATTTCCTTCAGTTAGGAACCTAGGCAACCAAACATTTTTCTGAGAAGGGCTTTATAGGTTTCATCTGTCTGCCAAAGGTTTCCATGACACACCAAAAAATGTTAAGAATCCTACCTTAGACTCACCCTGTTTAGGTTTAACTCCTTAAACAAAGCCTCTCTTCATTTTTAATTCTCCATTTATCATCAAACTTAAGTGTTCACATTCCCTATAGATTGGGAAGGTTTCTTTTCTCAGTAAGATTCCCACGCTTAACTATGATTATTCAAGTTTTTTAAAATATTTTTTCAAAACTTCCAACATCTCATCCCCCTCAGCTTATAGCAGTCATGCAAATTAACAAGGATTCACAAACCCACAGGCTTTGAACAGAAATCAGGTCAAGTTTCAATTAAATAAGTCTGGGAAAGTCAAACTTTTGGTGATTTGAAAATATAAGCAGTAATCTTATTGCTGCTTTTCAGTTACTATTGTTCAATGACACCAGATATTTCAGCATTGCTAAGTATAGGAGTAACTAATGAAAGCTACTGTTGTCACAAATTTTTACAAATGGAGAAGTTAAATTACCCATGACATTTATTTTCAAATCTATGTGTACACAAGTCCAGTTATTATTCTCAAAGCTACTACTTCAGAGTTGATTCCAAACTCCTTATTTAAGGGAATGGATCCTAGCAAAAAGAAAAGCTCAAAAGGAAATTTAGACAAAACTTACAGCTTGAAGTCATAGTGTCTCTCACATGAAACTATACAACCCACCCTCCCTCTACCTCATGAATACTTGAAAAGTAAGAACAAAACAACCTAATCTTTTTTTTCTTTACATCTTTTTACTTTAACTGAAAAAAAAAACAGTAAAATAGGCACAGAAGGCAATAGAACTGTATTGTAGCCCTAATTTTCACTATTAACTAGTTATGTGACCTTGAAAAAGCTTTAGTTTCTTCATTTACAAAACAAGAAATTTAAGCGATCTTTAAGGTTTTCACCCAGCTTTGCTATTTTATGATTCTTTAAATTTCAGATTTTTTTCTTCCTCCTTTGTTTCCATACCCTCCTATTTACCAAAATCTGGGTCAGCAGCATAGTTGGTGGTCCACCCTTAGGTCAAATCCAAAATCATCTTGGAATTTAAGGAAATCAGGCAAGACAAACTGCTCTCCACCCCCCATCTTCTCTTGCTCTGGATTGATGCCTTTTGGCAGAGCTCCAAAGGGTGGATAACGAGTATATAGATATGTATAGTTATTGGGAAAGGGGTAATATCTGTGTGTATCGGGTGGGAAGGGAATCTCCAAAGGTCTCAGGAATGAAGTAGTGGTTCAGCAGAATTTTGAAAAAAAACTTAAGAAGCAGAGATGAATGGAGTGTATTCCTTTGCCCATGAAAAAGGCACATGGACAGAAAATGGAATAATATAAATGAGAGGCCGCAACAAAATTAGTTTAACTGGATCAAAGAGTAGATGAAGTGAAGTAATGATGAAAAGGTGGGTTGTGATCAGTCTGGGAAGGGTTTTAAATGCTTGAGTCATTCCCCAATAAATAAGTAATCAAAAAATATGGACAAACACTTCTCAAAAGAGATGCAAATTATTAAAAAAAACATATGCAAGAATGGCCCAGATCAGCATTAAAAACAAACGTTTTTGTTAATAAAAACAACTAAGGTTTCACCTCACAACGCAGCAAATGGGCAGAGATATTAAAGCTGGGAATAGTCAATGTTGGTGGAGTTGTGGAAAAACAGACACACTAATTCACCAGTGGGAGAGTACGAATTGGTCCAACTATTCCAGAAAGCAATTTGGAATCATATGAAGTAAGTAAATGTCCATACAGACAAAAAGACACTGTATACAACAGCATAGTTAGAGCAGAACTTTTGTTGGAATAAAAAGCTAGAAACAAAGGTCTATTGATTATAGAATGGCTAGACAAGTTATGATACATGAATCTAATGTAATATTAGTATAGTATAAGAAATGATCAATACAGAGAAGAAAGAACACTCATATAAAACTGATGCACAGTGAAGTAAGCAGAAACTTAAAACATGGTGGTGGAGTTGGTGAATTGAACCAATCTTTCTGTAGAACAACTTGGAACTACACCCAAATAGCAATCAAACTGTGAATACCCTTTGATCCAATAATACCACTACAAGAGCTATATCCCAAAGAAATCATTTAAAAAGGGAAAAGGACCTCCATGTGCAAAAATATTTACAGCAGTTCTTTTTTTGTAGTGGGAAAGAATTGTAAATTGATGGGATGCCCATCAATTGGGAATGGCTCAACAAGTTGTGGTATAGAAATGTAATGGAATACTATTATGCTTTAAGAAATGACTAGGAGGTAGATTTCAGAAAAAAATGAAAAGACATTCACTAATATAAAGTAAAGTGAGCAGAACTATGAGAAACACTGTGCATAGTATCAACAACACTGTGCAATGATCTTGCTTAGCTCTGCTCAGCAATACAGTAGTCCCATAGAAGTCCATGATGGAAAATGCTATCTACATCTAGAGAAACAGCTGATAAATAGAAGGATGAATAGTGTGGTTTTATATACACATGCTAGTATCTAATGGTAGTCTTCTCCAGAGCAGGGTAGGGAAGAAAGGAAGAAAAAAACTAAGAAAACACAGCAGAGGGAAAAAATACTTAAAAGGAAGCACAAAAAAGCAATGTAGCTTTAAAAACAATGTCATATATTACATGTTTTGACACTATGAAATGAAGATTCATGGCTTTATATTTAATTCTCTTTTTAAGTTTTGCTGGAAATATGAAATGTTTTCTTTTTTGTCTTTTTCTATGTAAGTTGAAAATGAATAAATATTTTTTAAAAAATTTAAAGAAAAACAAAAATCATTTTAAGTCATTATTTTTGGAATTACCAAACAGGAATTTGTACTTGATTCCAAAAGTAATAAGAAGATCCTGGAAGTGGCATGGTCAGGTCTGTATTTTGTAAATATGACTTTGGCAGATGTAAGGCGCATGGGTTAGGATGGGGAGGGACTTGAGTTACAGAGACCAATTAGAAGATTACTGCAATAGTCTAGGCAATAGGTGATGAAGTTCAGAGCTAGTTGGTGACTCTACAAGTAAAAGAAAGGTCAGATGTGAGAAATATAGTAGAGTTAGAAACAATATTTCACAAAAGATTCAATGACTGGGATGAGGAAGAGTAAGGAAACAAGAATTCTGACTAAATACATCGTAGCAATGCTCTTGTCTTCCACCAACCCAATTCTTTCCTATATGCATATAGCCAACAAAGAAAAATACAGTTAAATCCATTTTCCAGAATTTATCTTTGCTCATTCTAAGGACTCTTGCCATTTGATCAATTTTATATTTATTTTCTCTATACGTAATCATTTTTGTACTATTATGCAGAGTATTCTGAGAGTAAAAGATACTTCTTAATTCTAGGGAATAAACATATTAAATGCACAAAGAAAAAACACAAAATGAAAAAAATACAAAAAAGAATGAGTATAGAAAGAAGAATTAAACAGAAAACAAAATACATGGATTTCTTTTACCATTTGTGAATGTCATCATTTTTTTATGACTTGGGTCTATAAGTCATGAATATCAGTACTCAAATAATAATTCAAGATCACCCAAAGAGCAATAAAGAGAGGCATAAGGAAGCTACAACACATTCCCAGTTGAGAATTGAGCAGAAGAAACAACAATAAGAATTTCAACAGAAAAAAATGGAGAACTAGACAGGAAAAAAAGATGACCCAGTCACATAGAAAGAATGGGAAATAACTGGTGCATAGCCTACATGTACTACTGGTATCCACTTAACAACTAGAGAGTTATAGGAAAGTCCCCAGCACAGTGGGTACACTGTGCCCATCCCTCTGTGAAGGATTTATGGAAAGAAATTGATAAGAATCTCACAAAATAGGCAGTCAATCATGGATGGATGGGCTGTAATCTTCACCATTACAGGGAATACCCACATAGATATGATCAGAGATTTAAAACAATATCAAGTCTCAGATATACATTTTATACTTCTTTTCTCCTTCATCCTGTTTTGATTGCTATAAATCTACCTAAAATTTCCTGCCTCGATTCTTCCCATATACATCAAAAAAGAATGCAAAAACATATTGTTTAAATATAGATATACCACTCTTCCTTTTGTTATTTTTTTCTGGCATTTTCCCTAGAAGAATATTTTTTTGGTGCTCTGCATCCACTGTTACCAGTTTGGAGCAAATTGATTTCATATTTCTGATTTTCAATGAAGCATAAGTATCTCAAGAGCCAAGTAACAAGTAAAAACTGTGAGAACATCTGCTTTCTGGGTCTCTGCTCCAACTACTAATGTCATTATTTCTGCAGAAAGCTGCCAATATGTTTTCTTTACACACACACACACACACACACACACACACACACACACAAATTTCTTGGAAAGAATATGCCAAACTTGGCTACACTGAAGAATTAAATTAATGGATTCCAACTCCTTAGCCTCCTAGAAGTACATTTCCATACTGGAAATGTAATTAACAGATTTGGAAAAACACTTAGAATTAACCTCACAATCAATTATTATAAAATAAAAATTTAAACTTTTAACATCTTATTATATATCACAGTGCTATCTGGCTATTTGACAGGATTTTATTATTTAGGTTAATTAATTTTCTGAATTTAAAAATCCTTCAGCGGTATACATTCTGAATTTAAAATGTTTTTAACAAACTTTTGTTAACAACAACAACAAAAAACAAAAAAAAACCCTTATAAGTCTCCATGTTTTTTAGGCTCGTCTGACTCCATGACCCTCCTTGGCATTTTTCTTGTTACATATATTAAAGTGATTTGCCATTTCCTTCTCCAACCCATTTTACATATAAGGAAACTGAGGCAAGCAGGGTGAAGTGACTTGTCCAAGGTCCCACAGCTAGTAAGTGTCTGAGGCAGGATTTGAACTCATGAAGGTGAATGTTCCTGACTCCAAGTCTTGCACTCAATGAATGCACAATGCCCTCTAAATGCACCATAACACAAGATATGGCAAAACTTCAAATAACGGAATTTTGCTAATCTGTGAGGATATAAATTAGTATTAGTTTTGATTCTGCAAAGTAAAAAGATGACTGCAAAGTATAAGTAATGAGTCATTCTGCCCTCCTGATATTTTAAATTCTGTATACTATTACTTAGGTATTTGTTATAATTCTAGATATTCTTAATCAATAAACAACAGTTGGATTTATTCCTGAGCACCAGTTAAACACCCTAAATTAAAAACTGAGATCCAAAAATCATTTTTGATGCATACAACTTAAATGCATCTAACTATGCAAAATTCTATAGTACACTACATTTGAAATAGGAACAGATTAATAAGGGTGAAAGAACTAAATGACAATGAGGTGACAAACTGAGATCATATAATTTTTAATTTTTTCAAAACTAGAATGAGTGTTTAATCTGTCACTGATATGAGGTTTCCCTTAAACCTCTACATCTAGAGATATCTCCCTTGCATAAATGATATCACACTTGAACAAAATGTTTTACTGAAGTTGGATAGTAAAAATGATAGTTCTGGATGTATGTGGAAGAAACATATGGTAACAAAAAGGTTAGATGGCAAAGATTAACAACCTGTATTTCTCTATCACTTTCAAGTTTCAAAAGTGCCTTTTTCAAAGCAACCCTCTAAGCAAGATATCTGGGTAAGGAAAAATCTATGATTTCATCAGCATAGAAAACTCCAGGTCTGCTAATTCCTTCTGCTAGCATGCTGCATCTGTTTATGTGCTAGCAAAGTACACCAGACACTAATGATGTAGCTCGGTTCACAGAGCTAGAATGCTAAATACAGAATTTGAACCCTCAATAGGTCTTTCTGACTTCAGCCCATCTCTCTATCCATTTTGTCATCATCAATTTTCAAATGTTGTGAAATCATTTTTCAAAAATTATACCCAAATCTTTGAAAAAGACCCATGTTGAAATAATGTCACCTTAAAAAGATTCACCTTTAACAAGCTCCTCTCTTTGAAAAATATAACTGTTTGTGAATATCATTTTTCAAGATTTGACTATTTTCCTTAATTATTTTTTGAGATTTGTTTTACTTTTAAAGACATCAACAACCAAAAATACAATGCTTGATCTCTAGCTCTACAATTTTTTTGAAGCTTCTGTAATATCAAATACTTCTTTCACAGAAGATTTGTTCTTCATCATGCTAGTCTTGCAAAACGAGGCAGATCTATATGACTGGTGCTAAGAAAATGTGTTCCTTTCCTTTTTCTCAATACCAGAAGCATGACTTTTCAAGAGAAATAGAAAAGTTGTTATTTCTTCAAAAGGATTTTTTCATCAAAACCCTTATGATGATATTATAGTTACTGTCCTTGAGAATTAACCCACCATGAAAAGACTGTAAGCAAACCAATAGAAAGTACCAACTCTGGTTACTTCCTTGGAAAGGACTGTAAAAGTAAGCCTTTCTTTCAAGACATATTTGGAAGGTGAAATGCAGTACCATTTTTTTCCCTGCTAACTTGGAAACAAAGATCAAGTTAGCTAAATTTAGGAGAGCTTAAAGAATGTGGCATGCTTCTTAATATGAAGAACATCAATGAATTGCATAGTTCTGCTATAAAACACTTATGGAAAGAAGTGAAGAGTTGCTCAGAATAAGAAGTCACGGATGGGTTGAGATATGAGATCTATGCCGTGGGTGTAGGAATTAACCACATTGAGACTATATCTCACAAACCCACTGAGGCACCAAAAGAAGGATTACAAGAAAATTCTTTAAAAAAAAAAAAAAAAAGTACACGGAAAAAACCTATAGGGTCCCTATTAGTTTATCTATGATCATATATCCTCCTGGTCTTTAAAACAGGATGAACACTCTGGAAAAACACATGAATTTCTGTACAGCTCACTATATTCTCAGCTATCTGATCTTGGACAAGTCTGGAAAGTTATAAAGTATAATGCAAAAATTAGCAAAGTTTTTGGTTTGGGGACCCCTTTATACTCTTAAAAATTACTGAGGACTCTTGGTCAAGCGTTCTTGCTTATATGGATTACAATATCTATACTTAACATATCAAACATTAAAATATCTTAGTATTATTATGGAAATAGTTTTGACCTTAAAGACCCCCCTCAAAAAAAAGGGTCTCAGGAATTACCAGGGTTCCTGATATCACACACAGTGAGAATCCTGAGAGTCTCACTTGAGAATCAGTAGTATAGCAGATAGGGTTCTGGAATTACTCAGGAAGACCTAAGCCTTTGGGCCTCGAGTTTTCTCACCTGTGAAATGGAGGTGGGGGGGGGAGACGGGTATTAGACTATAATGTTTCTAAGTTCTCTCTAAATCTATTATTTTATGAAGTCATTTCTCTTCTCTAGACCTCAACTTTTTTCATCTCTAAGGTGAGATTAGACTATATCATCTTGTACAGTTTTTTTTAATCTCTTAAGAGTCTATTATTTTAAAGTTCTCTAGTATAGTGGGTCTGCAAAGTGTGGACCAGGGATTCATTCCAAGGGTATGAAAACAACCAATCATGAGGTGGAAAAATTGAATTGTATTTCACCCTCCCAACAGAGCCAATATAGGTCTTGTTTCCAACACAACTACTCCTTATATAATTCCAATACTTCTCTATTCTTCTTCCTCCCTTGATGTTGCTAGCAAGTTCTTAAGCTACCCAGTTCTGAGCTGGAATGCCCTCAGAGCAGTTCTAAACTAACCACACACTGGCACCTACAGCAAAAGCTGCATAGGTGACTTTGAGAACCAGCACAGCATATCACCTTTCCTCTCCAAGTCCTGAGATCACCCTGTGGCTAGAGCAGATCCAATAAGAAGGTAGGCTCTGAATTCTTCCACTCCCCTATCCACACACTAATTTTTCATTTTAGATGGAGCAGCATAAGTCACCAAAGAGAAGTGGATATGGATGGGCTGTGATCTGCATTAAAAGTCTCATTTCATTATCTTCTCCTAGTCATTCCTCTCCCTTTCTGTCAAGAGCACCACCATCCTTCCAGTTTCCAGGTTCACAAAATCTAGGTGTCACCTTCGATTCAGCACTTTTCCTCATGCTGCATAGAAGTCATCTGCCAAATCTTTTCAGTTCTACTCTCCCCATATCTCTTCTATATGACCTTCTCTCTACTTACACAGCTCCCACTCTCATTCAGGCCTTCATCACATTTTTACTGGACTACTGTAATACCTTCCTACTTAATTTTCCCTGTATTCTCCCCTCTCCAATCCATAGTAATTTTCCTAAAGCAGGGGTTTGACCATGTTATTCCCCTATTCAGACAACTACAGTTGTTCCTTGTTAAAATCTAGGATCAAATATTATTTCATCTTTAATTCAACTTTTCTTATTTCTATTTTTCTGTAAGTTTTATACTGTATATAATATTAAGACAATAATATATGTATAATAACTAAATATACACATAGTGGGGGTCCATGATCAAATTTTTGCTGATGGAGAGCATGAATAACAACAACCAAAAAAAAGGTTGAAATCTACGCTCTAATAGACACATACTAAATTATAAGTTCTCTCAAGTCAATTTAGTTCAATAGAAAAATGTATCCACTATATATAAAGCACTGTGATAAATCCTAGGGGAGACAAGGTAACAAAAAGTCCAATATCCCCATCTTCAAGGAACTCACATATGTCTAGTATATCTGCTCCTTCTGTCATTGTGTCCCCTGGAGAACTCCTCCACATCTCAGGTCTCTCTACAAAACCCAATCAACAATGGATCATCCAGTCTCACAGGGATGTTAGAGCAAACCAATACCAGGAAAATCCAGTGCTGTGCTTAAGGCAGAGCAGTTTTTTTTTTAATGTTTTTAATAAATTGAAATAAAAAATTGAATAAATCTTTAATAAATTAAATAAATAAACACATGCATTTTAATGAATTGAAGGAATACTCAAAGCAATTTCAAATATTTTATTTTATCCAGAATTTTTTAATGGTTAAAAAAATATGAGATTTGTTTCTGCAGAGACTATTCAAGGTGAATTTCCTCATTTTGAAAACAACTACAATTACTCCAGCTTCAAAATAAACAAATTGACTACAAAAAAAAAACCCTAAAAAAGATTCCTCCTATCTCAGTGTTCCTTTTCCTCATTTAATTTGTCAAATTTGTCAATTAAAGGGTTTAAAGAAAGGAATTGGACCTGTGTCCACTTTCACTGTTGTAGGAAATTCCTGGATAAGAAAATTAGTAAGCAAGTATAGAGTTAACTAGACTCTAGGTTCCAGAGCACTGAGACATTACATGTCTTGCTCAGAGTCACACAGCCAACAGATAAGAGTCAAATACTGAACTTCCTGAAGTTGGCCTCTCTATCCATCAAGCCAGAGTGTATCTCTGGGTCAACTAAAATCATGCTTCTACTCTATGTTTATATTGGTAAAGCGTTGGGAGGGAGAAGGAGAGACATAGATTTTCAAAAACCCCTAGAGAAAAGTGCTCAAAAGTCAACATGTTTATTCTTATCAGCTTCCATCTCTGAATCTTTCTTCAAAAAGTTTGATCAACTTATTGAAGATTTGAGTCTGGCTGCCAAAAACTAAAACAGAAAAATTAGAAACTTTGAGTTTAATTAGTTTTCATCTCCTTTCATCTCATCACAAGTATTCATTGTTTGGTACTGAGAATTCAGCTAAGAAATATGTCTATGGAACTCAAGTAATTAACCTTTGTTCTTTGGCATGGATTTTCAGGATCAATCATAGTGGAAAAATGCTGGACAGAAAAATTAATCAACTATAATTCTAAGACCCAAGAAGAATAAAGCAGGAAAAAAAAATGATGTTTTCTAGCATCTTTCTGCAGTTTTAGGCAATTGTATTCCTAGAAAAGTACAACATAAAGCTATTAAAAACTATCACCCAAAATTGAAGCGGTAATTCTCCCACACTCCCTAACCCCCACCTCTACCCGCTAAGTACGTTTTAGATTATCTCAGTTTCTAAGGACGAGAAATATGAATTTTCTGGGACATTTGCAGAATACACAACACAAATTAACCTGAGGGAATTCACCAGGTGTCCCTTAATTAGAAACAATACATCAAAAGTTAGCACGGCAAACGGTCACAAACCACAACTGACCAGAAAGCCATATACAAAGCGTTTATCACTTTTACCACAATGAATCCGGCTTTTTAGCTTTACAGAAACGTCAGCGGTGTTCATGCACTTTCAGGGACACACAGCCACCAGCCATATTAAGTAGAAAACTAAACTTTCCAGATTCGTTAGCTCATCTCTTCTAGCCACGTGAAATGCAACAGGTGTCTTCACGTGTCCCCGGACCGAACTCTTTCAGCCAAAACAGTGGGGGAAGCGGCGAACCTTAATCAGTGACACTAACAATGACCACTGCTCCTTATCAAGCGCCTGGAAGAAAAAAGCCCCCCCAAATTACAAGGCAAGAGGAGCCCTACCCACCACCTCATTTTCAGTTCACTAGAGGAGGAGGGGATGAATTGCCCTGATTGAGTTTTTACATTTAATTTTTTCCCCCCGAGGGTGGCTCTGGAAAATACCCCCGCTCCCAACCTTGGGGAGTTGAAGTTCGCCCTCCTAAGCTGCCCTGCTGCCTTAATTCAGATGGGCTGCGCGCATCTCTAAGATGGGCACTACCCAGGTGCCCTCAGAACCCCTTAAAGAAGACGCAGGGTTGGGGCGGGAGGAGAAAGGGAGGGCATCGAGGAGAGGGAAAGGACAGGGAACCTACCTGCTTATCCAAAGAGTCCTTGCCACCCACGGCCCCAGACGCCGCCTTGGGCGGGGCGGGCGCCCGCTCGCAGCTGCAGCCCTCCAGCAGGTACATGCCGGCGGGCCGGCCGCTCTGCTCTCCCTCGAAGTAGAAGAGCACATTTTGGTAGAGAGCGAACCACTTCTCGTGCCAGCGGCTCGCCTCGGCCGCCTTCTTGCTCAAGAAGCCACGCTTCGTACCCTCCTTGCGGGCCAGGAAGGCCAGGTACAGGGCGTGCCCCTCGTTGTAGCGCACGCTCTTCTGCATTGCGAAGGGGGGCCCGGGCCGGCCTGTGGGTTGGGGGGCTCGCGTCTTCGGCGGGCCCCTAGCTCGGGGAGCCCCCCGGCATATCTGTGAAAACTCCCCCACTCCACCCCCGAGGGGACGGCTCCAAGCCGCTTTCTGCTTCCCCGCGTAGGGGTGCAGTGCGGCCAGTGGCTCCTCTGTTCTTCCCTGGGGAACCGGGAGCCCCTTAGCCTCCCCGAGGCCGCTCGACCCTCTGGGGATGGCCGGTGCCCGGGCCTCCCCTCGGGCACTGGCGTCAGGGGTGCTCTCCCGTTCTCAATGCTGCTGTTTGTTGTAGCTGCTGCAGTCGCGGCTTCAGTCCCCGGGCTAGGGCAAGAGGGACCTCTGGGCTCTCCAAGAGGCCCAGCTGTCTGCGGCCAGAGCCTCCTACAGACTCCGCCCGGCCCTCCCAGCAGCAGTCTTCTTGCCCCACTCCCCCCAAAAAAGTTCGTGCCCCAAACCGCAACGGAGTCTGTCTGGGGAGACGCACATCAGCCCAAGGAGGATTGTACACGAGCAATTCGTTCTAGGGGAGACAGAAGGTAAAACGTCACGTGGGAGATCAGCTGTAATCGGCTTTGAGACCAATTTAAAGAGCAAAGTCGACGAGGTTGAGAAGCCCTCACTCTGTCCTGTGCAGTCCAGTCCCCTCCTCTCTCTCGGACTGCGCTGGCGCTGCCTCTGCTCAGGGTTTATCCTTCTGCCTGCTCATCTGGCTGGGGGAGAATTAAAGGAAAGCGCGCGCGATCACACAGACACAGACACACACACACACACACACACACTCATACGCGCGTGCGTTTCCATAGCACTAGGGTGGAGTCACCTCCCCAAAATATTGTGTAAAATTTGCATAAAGTGAAAGTCCCCCTCCACCTTTCTTTCCTTTTGTTACCTGTATTTTAACTAGCCCGACAGAGATGAATATATTCAAACAGCAAGGTGGTTATTTTTATTGCTTTTGGTAGACTTTGACTCATGGGATTTTAAAAGTGTACTGAGTTCAGAAACGGAAAATCCTTTCAAATACCTCTAATGTCCAAATTTTCTCACATCTATAGGATATAGTGCGTTTATAAACTGCTTTTCCTAATAACTTCCCTAGAGGCCACCCTAGGACATATACTGTTTCCCTTGGATTGTTTAAGTTACTGTAACTCATTTGGCTAACAAATCTGCATGAGTGGCCAGAAGAAAAAGGGACCCGCAGCTAAAAAATCTAAGTGTCAAAAGAAATTGAGGGGAAGGGAGAAAGCTGTTGAAATATCCAGAACATCGCTAGGATTCAATTTTATGATGTACATTTAAACGTTTTTACTATGTCAGTTATCAGAAAGAAAAGAAAAGAAAAAAGCTTACCATGACCTAAAATATTATTTATTGATTAAAAAAAAAAAATACCCCCACCCGTGCACCAATAAAATATAGTCATATGGCCTTACAGCTTTTTTTTTTTTTTTTTTTTTTTACAGAATTCAGCAGGCTAGGGGTTTCTTCTGTCATTTGTATTACTGCAGATTCTCTCACAGAATCTTATAGGAATCTTTTCTCCCAGTTCCTCAGAGTGGTTTCCCATTTTGTTTATAGAAGATTCTAATCACTTTTATTAATTGGGAATTAAGTGAAATACTGTATATTGCCAATATGAAATATCGTGTTGAGGCTAATTTCTGTTATAACAATTGGTCTTTCTAATGCATAATTCTTGCCTGGTATTTTTCTGGTTTTACCATGTTTTAGGATTGTAGCATGTTTCTATAATGATTACATACACACACAAACATATATATACATACATACATACCTTGCTTGCTTTATCAACATAGTTGATAAAGGACTTTCAAAAGGCCAGGGTACCAGATTTAAAATCAAAGAATTTGATTTTAAATTCCAGCCACTTAACACCAATGTAACCTTGGACTAATAACTTCCCCTCCCTAGGAATCATTTTCCTCATCTGTAAAAGGGGTGAAATAGTCTAGATGAACACTGAGGTTTTCTCCAGGTCTAAATATGATTCTTGTTTCATTTTCAATATGAATGGTCACCATTTTGAATAAAGAGTGCTTGGACAATTGTTTCATTGCTATACTATCACTTTAGTAGGTTATAGGCAATATTTAGGCAGAGTTAGTAGATGCTTTATAGATAAATGAGTTAATATTTAGCTACTGAATAATGGGAAAGATTGGACTTCAGAAAAGTAGCTATGGAACATTCTGAGAGATTGGAAGATAGACACAAATAAGCAGAGACTCAGACTGAATAGCTTATTTAAGGAAGAAATTTCATAGTAAACCTGGGCTCATAGAATTGGAACTTTGGATCATCTAGTTCCAATTCTTCATTTTATAAATGAGAAAATGGGTCCTAGGGAGGAAAGGTGATTTGACTAAAGTCATTCAATTGTCAATAGCAAAGCCAGGACTATATAGCTCTCAGGAACATGCTTTTCTGGACTCATTTATTGATGTGGCAAACAGGATCTCTGGGACAGGTTTTTCAAGAAAAGGGACAGTTTCATTTTGTGAATTTTGTTTTTATTCTGATTGAGGAGATTGGAATCAGAAGACCTGGATATGAATAGTGACTCTGTGATATACTAATTATATGAACTTTGAGCTGGCACAACTCTAGATTTTAGAATCCTCAGTTGTAAAATAAGAGGGTTGGACTAAATGACCTCTCAGGTTCCTTCTAGGTCTAATAGTCTATAAAAACTATGATCATTGGATTGGAACCAACTGCCTTCCTTATTTATTACTCACTTATCATTTTCATATATTCTAAGTATATTGATCAGGTCTAGAAGCGGGGGTATATTATTTCTGAGGCCATAGGCCTGTCATCTAATAATCATTACCCTTTCCCAAAAAAACCCAATACTAACCTATAATACTTTAAGGTTTGCAAAACAATATGCATATGTATATGTATATATATATATATATATAATATATATATATAAAATCTCATCTCATCCTCACAACCCTATGAAGTAGGTTTTATTCTTATTCTCATTTTACAGATGAGGAAATTGAGGGAAATGGAATTAATCAACTTGTTAATTGGCAGTCATTATGTGTCTGAAATTAGATTTTTAGCTCAGTTCCTCTTAATTCTATAACCAGTATTGTATCTACCTATTTCCCTTTTTTGTATACTTTTTAAGATAAGGGAAAAAAAAGAAAGTATTGCATAGGAGCTCTGAAAATTGGTTCATAATTTTAGGATTATGTATAACCTATCTCATAGAGGCAGGTTCTTAATATCTGCATTATAGAGATAAAAGAGAAACTATTCAGATAATATAGTACGAAAAAGCAGGGTACATTTTTCTACAAGTGGGAACAAGAACAGTTAATATTTATATAACACTCTAAAGTTTACAAAGTCATTTCCATGTTATTTCATTTGGCCCTTACAACCTTCTGAGGTACATTATTAGCCCCATTTTACAGATGAAGACACTTAAATCTGAAAAAAGTTTATATGATTTACCAAGGGACAAATGTTTAGGCAATGGTATAATACTGGGGAAGTCATTTTACCCTGCTTGCCTCAATTTCCTCTAGTGTAAAAATGAACAGAAGGAAATGGCAAACGACTTCAGAATCTTTGCCAAGAAAACCTCAAATGGGATTGCAAAGAGTTGGACAGAAGTGAACAACAACAAATTAAAGTTTGCAAGTAATTTATATATATTCTTTTTTTTTTTTTTTTTTTTTTTTTTTGCTGAGGCAATTGTGGTCAAGTGACTTGCCCAGGGTCACACAGCTGGGAATTGTTCAGTGTCTGAGACCAGATTTGAATTCAGGTCCTCCTGACTTCAGGGCTGTACTCTATTCACTGTGCCACCTAGCTTCCCCCTACATAAGTTATTTCATTTGGCACTCACAATAACATTGTGAGGTATATTATTATTCCCATTTTACAGATAAGGAAACACAGGCTGAAAGAATTTATATGACTTGCTCAGAAACACACATGTAAATGATCCTGACTCCAAATCTAGCACTGTGCTTCCTAGTACTTAATCCTTATCTGATTACTTGCTAATTTTGTGATTTTTGCCTCTGTTCATGGGATTCCTTCACTCTGGTAATATTGGCTCTACTTTTTGAAATCTACTCCCTCATTAATTGGTAAAGTAACTCATCTAAAATGCTAGCTCTTCTAGGAAGCCTTCTTTGTTGGTTAATTTTAAAATTAAAACTCTTTTCCCCTTAAACTTTACATCACAATTTCTAATGTAATTAAAGTTCTCTGTATTGGTCCCATAATGTTACTGCTTAAATGTTAAGTCAGATGATGGCAAGGAGCACTCTTTATCTAAACTTATGTTCCCCCAGCATCTAGAATAGTTTCTTTGATATAGTTGTCACCTAATAACCAGTTGATGAAGGAATGACTATATTTTCTATTTCTTTTAAAAACACAGATGTGAGCTCTGTCAAAATTTCTAATTTACACATTTCTTTTCAGACATAGAAGACAGATTTTTAAAAAATTTTCCAAATTACTATAAATTTCATCTTTGTAACAATTTGCATGTGTTGTGCATTTCCTGTACCATTTTCCCCTATTTTAACTGATTCTGAAACATGTTGGCTTTATGTCCTTAGGGACCAACTATGCTGGGTAAAACCAGGCCATTGAAAAGATCCTGACAGGTAAAGGCCATTTGGGATTTTCATTTTGATGCCCTGGCCAAAAAAAAAAAAAAAAAAAAAAAGGCTATTGAATTTTATAATGTAGCCATTTAAGCAACAACTATAAAGTATGTTTTAGATATACCTTAGATCTCTTGTGTCATGTGCAAAATGATAACCATCTTCCTCTTAGCTCCTCACACTACATAAACCTCTCTTAATATTACATTAATACAAATTATACAAATTTATCCTTATCTTGCCCTGAAGCATTAAATTCTAAATTTAAAAAGTGCTCACCACTGATAGAGCAAAAATAGTTTTATGTTATAATGCGATTTCCTCATTTATGAAAAGCTAAATAACTTTCTTGACCACAAATGTTGAAAAGTTAATACCACCTTACATTCTTTTATAAAGTGAGCTGAAGAAGGATATGGCAAACCAGTGTCTTTGCCAAGAAATGTCATGGAATATCATTGTTCTATACGAAATGATGAACAGGGTGATTTCAGAAAAGCCTGGAAAGACCTATATGAATTGATGCGGAATGAAGTGAGCAGAACCAGGAGAACATTGTATAAAGTATTAGGATTATGTGATGATTAGCTGTGAAGACTCTTTTCAACAATGTGGTGATTCAAGGAATTTTAATAGACTTGGGATGGAAAATGACAATCACGTCCAAAGAGAGAGCTATGAAGACTGAATATGGATCGAATCATAGTATTTTCACCTTTTTTTTCCTTTGTTTTCTTTCTCTGATTTTCCCCTTTTGATCTGATTTTCTTGCACAACATGACAAATGTGGAAATATGTTTAAAAGAATTGCACAAATTTAACCTATATCAGATTGTATGCTGTCTTGAGTGGGGCAAGGGAGAGAAGAAAAAGTTTTCCATAAACTTTTCCACAAATGTTTTAAAAAACTGAATGTTGAAAATTATCTTTACATGTATTTGTAAAAATAAGATATATATTTAAAAAAGAAATGTCATGAGTCAGACATGACTGAACAATGAACAACAAAAGAAATGAGCTTGTTAGAACCTAGCCTAAAGGTAATAATTTAAAAAAAAAATTCTGAAGAAAGACCAGAAGGGCTCCCCTATGAGCAAAGCTTTAGAGCTTTAGTGAATGAATTTTGTGCTCTCTCTTCTGCTTGAAAAAAATCATTACAGACTCTCCAGATAGGAAGGGGGCACAGGAATCTCCTTGTCCCACCTATGCCTAAACCAAGAATGCCTTCTACAGCATATCCCCAACAAAAACCAAACCTTTGCTTAAAAGAGTCAAGGGCAGGGGAGGAGGGGAGAGAATCCACTATTGCCTGGGGCAGTCCATCCCACTTTTAGATTTTAGCTTTCAATGTTAGGAAGTTTCTTGCTTTTATTTTGTTTTGTTTTGTTTTGTTTTCCCATACATCAAGCCTAAATTTACCACTACAACCCCACCTCATTGTTCTACCTTCATGAAAATACATTCCTACCATTCTCTTCTTCCTTTAACATCATCAGCCCATCTCCATCACTGAAACCTTAGATTCTGCTTCTAAACACTTAGTAATGAGGAGGTCTTCCTTGTCTTGCTCAGAACTAGGCCTTCACATCTTTTCCTTGTTGATAGGAGTTGCCCAAGCTTGCACTCATTTAGCTTAAAAACCCAGGTTATCTCTACATTATAATAGATATTCAAAAGGGAAATATTCTGGACCATCTAGTTATATTATGACATGACTACCTTTAAATGTTACAGTAAAAAACAATGTCATCCTAGTGGAAACCCTGGGATTCATGACAATGCTTTTTGTGCTCACAACAGTCAATAGAAATAATGTCACTTTGGATGCTGCTACTATAAACTCCAGTTTCTAAATGTGGCTATATTTTTAGCAGTGTATAGACAGAGATGACTTTAAGATTATGTGCCTAATTCAGATGTACATGAAAAAATTTTGAGTACAGGGCAGCTCCTCACTTTTCATATCAAATATATATATTTAAAATAAATTTTATATGAAATTTCTTTTTAAAAGAAATAAATGAGGCTGAGCATAGCACTATTTGACTATTTCCTGCTGCTGAAGTTTGAATCCCTATCATAGGGCTAAAAGGTAATCAGGAGTCTACACTGAATGAATCTTGTGCCAATACAGTGAGCCTCTAAGGAGTATAGAGTCATTAAATTTTAGGGAGAGGTGAATTAGCTCAGTTTATAAAACCTAAGCAGATTATAACTTGTACACTGATCATTATTGGGATCAGGCTAATGAGAAGCTGCTATACTTTCAACTTGTCCAAGATAGGGAGACCCACTTTAAAAAAATAAATAAATAAAAGATTATCTTATTACTTGCATATGTTTTAGCTCATTTGGAAACTACAAAAGTCACTATCACTTCTGATTTTTTATTCTCCTTCTTAATACCTTTAATGATTCTCCATTGTGGATAGGTTAAAATTGAAACTCTTAAACTTAAAGTTCTCTTTCTAGTTTTATCTTCTTTCCCTACCACATGAACACTGCCCCCCCCCCATTCCAAGTAGACTGATTTATGCATTTATTCTATACTCATTCTTACCTCCAGGTCTTTACTCTCTACATATTTCTAATCTCTTCGTTCCTCTTTTAATTTGCCTTTGCTAGTGACTTTTACATATTCATCAAGGTTTGCTTCAAATACTACAAAACTTTTCCTAATCATTCTCACAGCTCTTCCTACTTGGAACTCATTTGGTGTTTAATAACATATGGTTTTGTTATGATACCTTTTGTTAATTAACTCTTGGATGACATGCTTTCAATAAATATCCATTGAATTAATGAATCTATCCATATGAGCACCAAGGTAAAGATGTAAATACTGTGTTCTCCAGTGTACCAGTTGCCTTTTCCATCTTTTCCTGTACTCTTCTACTCCATCCCCTCCTCTCACTCTTCTCAATTTTTTCAGTTTCGGTGATTTAATCAAATGTTCTGCCCAAAGCTGGGATGATCCAGAGCTCTCACCAGCAATTTGGGTGACTAGAGCAAACATCATGAAATGTGTCCTCAAATCAACTTTAAAATTGGTGATGTGAAAATAATACTAGAAGTAATCAAGATTAAACTCAGCTAAGCAGGAGAAGGAATTGGATACAATAGTGTCTCCAGATGGGTACATCTGGTGATTTCATATTTAAACTAATTACTGTTACACACTGACTGCTAGACTCAGTTGTTTCTAGCTGCAAAAGGAATACAAAAATTAAATTTTGATGTGTTCTATATTTTGATGCCCTGCAGCAAACCCCCAATCACATCATCCTAGTTAGGGTTTTAGAATGCTGTTGTTTTTGTTCAGTATTTCAGCCATGTCTAATTCTTCATGGTCCCATTTGGATTTTTCTTGGCAGAGATACAGGAGTGCTTCGCCATTTTCTTCTCCAGTTCATTTTACAGACAAGGAAAAGGCAAATAGAGTTAATTATCCAGGGTCACACTGCCAGTAAATGTTTGAGGTCAGATTTGAATTGAAGAAACTTTAGCACCAGTACTTTATTCACTGTGCTACCTAGATGTTTTTTGCTTTAGGATGATCCCCCTGCTAGTCTTAGCTCTCTCCACTATCCAGTAATTAGTGCCAAACATCTATGCAT
This sequence comes from Sarcophilus harrisii, assembly GCF_902635505.1. Classification (NCBI taxonomy): domain Eukaryota; kingdom Metazoa; phylum Chordata; class Mammalia; order Dasyuromorphia; family Dasyuridae; genus Sarcophilus; species Sarcophilus harrisii. The sequence continues at coordinate 171,570,486 of NC_045426.1, read as the reverse complement.
AAATCTCTATGATAATGGCCAGAGCTTGGCTCAGAACTGTCATCTATAGTCAGGGTCCCCAGGTAATAAAAGCCATAATTTTGAAGGTATTACTGTTTTTGCAAAGGAGATTTCTAAAGGAGCTCCACAAAGCTTATTTATTACTTTAATGAACACATCAACTTTAAGAAGTGGAGACTGTTAGATAATACAAAGCACTTTCTCTTTCTCTACTCTTGTGTGCATGAAACTTAGGACTAGTATAATATAAAATGTCAGTTGAGAAGGAAATTATCTGCTTTCAAGAAAAATAAATTTAAAATTCAAAGAAGGTAGAAGAAAGAGGGTACCAGACAAAGGCTAATCTGGGGTGGGGGAGGAACAAGGGTTGAAAAAGGCTATAAAGTTTATATGAAAAAGTCCACTACATCATGAAAGATATAACTAAAGTAAACATAAGCTTTTTCAACAAACCCCAGAACAATAAAACTAGAATTTAATCTAAAACAATTGACTGAGAAAATTGTAAAGGGCAAGATACAGAATAAACAAGAAATTTAGCCTTAGGAATTAGGTTAATTAATCAGTAAACATTTATCAAGTGCCTACTGTGTGCAGGAACCTTAGAGAAGTTTATCTAGTCTAAACCTCTCATTTTATAAAGAAACTAAAGTCCAGAAACTAATAAATGAGTTCTACAAGGTGGACTGTGTGCAAGTATCAGACCTGGCATTTGAACCCATGTACTTTTTTTTTGTTATTTTTTGTATGTTTTGTTATTAATCTTACATTGGTTAAGATACAAGTTACAAAGAAGTTCAAATAAAATTTAGATTTTATTATCAAATATGTAAATTTAAGAATTAGGCTGTATTAATATTATAATCCCTAGTGATTGATATCAATACCCTCTAACAAAACACATATACAATCCTTGGGCTAGACCTAAAGTATATTTTTTTATTAAAAAAAAAACAGAAAAAGAAAAGGAATACAAAACAAAATAAAACAGAACAGAACAGAACATTGTCATGTGCTCAGCAGAATATCAGGGAGGATTCAAAATATATAATGATAAATTACCCATTCAAGAAAGGATATATAATAATAGAAGAAATTATATTCGTGAGTGTCTGTCTTTACTTCATTGTTGTTCTTTTGCTCTCTACTGTCACATATTTTACTTTATTCTTTTTTTCCCTTTTCATTCCTCCTCCCCACCAACTTTCCCTAAGCAGGCTATAGTTAAGCAAATATATATACATATGCACATATACATATATACACATACACACATATCAACACACACATACACACATATATCTTTCCTATCCCTGCTAACTCCTTGCTTTAATTCTACTCCTTAACTTGCCTTGCTATTACTTAGCCTTTCCTCATCTACGGATCCCTCCTTTGTCTATTTCCCTCACCCTTTGCTTCCCCCTCTGCCCCTTTTCCACTCCCAATATTTCTTTATAGATTTTGGAGGTTACTATACCCTTGATGGAATATAAATAGTGTTACCTAGTTAACCTATTTCCCATGCTAGTAGGTTTTCAGAACTATGAGCCCTCTTCCCCCATCTAATATCTCTGAATCTATTCTTCTTCTGTACTTCATTTGTAAAACATAATAAATATTTTTACTTTAACTCTTCCCCAGTCTTTCTTTTGAGCTATCCTATTGCTTATGTCAATCTTAAACACAGAATATACATTTCCCATGTAAAAAACAAACAATTTGTCTATGTTGATTTCCTTGAAATTGATCTTTGATATTGGTTCTTATATGTTAAATTTTCTATTTTGTTTAATTTGATTGATCGTAAGTCCTGAAAACTTGCAAGTTCATTGAATATCCTTTTTTGCATTCAATATTATATAATTTTGCTAGATTTGATACTTTTGACCACAGACCTAGTTCTTTTGATTGTTGATATATATGATTCCAGGACTTGCATTCTTTTATTGTGGGTGCTGATAAATCCTTTACAATTCTAATTGTAGCTCCAGCATATTTGAATTGTTTTTCTTGTTTCTTAAAAAAATTTCTCTTTGAGTTTGGTGTTTCAAAATTTGTCAATAATATTCCTATGTATTTTCCACAAAGAATCTCTTTGAGGTGGTGATTGGTGGATTTTTTCTATTCTTCATGTTCTATCACTTCAAGACAATTTTCTTGAATTATTTCTTGCATTATTGTGTCAAGGTTTGGTTTTTTTTTTCGGTCAGATTTCAGGTAATACAACTATTCTTATATATTCTCTTCTTAATCTCTTCTCTAGATCTGTTGTTTTTCTTATAAGATATTTCATATTTTATTTTTTTCATTCTTTATAATATGTTTTGTTATTTCGTAGCCTCTCATAGCTTTATTGGCTTTCACTTGCTCAATTCTAATTTTCAAAGAGTTATTTTCATCTTTGAGACTCTATATATTCTTTTCTAGTTGGTTAGCGGTTTTTTTATAACCTTGTTTTTCTTGGATGGTTTTTATTTATTTTTTAAGTTTTTCTTCAGTGTTTCTCTTTTGACTTTTAAATTCTTTTTTGAGCTTTTGTATAAATTCTCTCTGGACAGAGAACCATTTAACATTACTCCTTGTGTTAGAAGAAGCTTTTTGTTTTTTTACTTCAGTGTTCTTCTCTGAAAATGAATCCCAGTCTTCCTTATTCTCATAGTAAGTTTCTACAGTTGGGTCTTTCTTCTTTGCCAGTTCATTTATTTTTGATAAGAAGTATTAGTGTAAGCACCTCTAATGATGGGGTAGGGAATGGTGCCTCAAGCTTCACTTCATTTCTCCCTCTTACTTGCAAACCCAAATCAAGAGCTCCCTCCTTCTACAAGTGCCAGCAGCCAACAGTATCCATGCCCCAGAAGGTGATGGTTTCTTCTTGCTGTGTTTCTGCAGCACAATTGGGCCGGGCATTCCTAATCAGCTAAAATTCCCTCAGTCTTCCCAGGACTCAGATCCAAACTCCATAAACAGTCCAGTAAATGAGAGTTTCTTTCTTTTGAGACCCCAGCCACACTCAGCTAGCTTCTCCACTTAGTGTTTCTGCCAGAAAGTATTTGTACTTCACAGGGGTTAATCCCTTTCTTTGGATTTTCTTGGATTGTACCCTGAGAACCCCATTTCTAATTCAAGTTCTCTTGATTATTCATCAGTCTAAGTTTGCTGTGAGGTACAAATTTGTTCTGTCCGTGGGAAAAATCTGGAGAGCTTTAAATTTATTGACCTACTCTGCTGTCTTCCCAGAATCCCTCCCCCCACCAACCCAGTATAATAATTCTGATTTCTCTTTACTTATGAATACTTGAGAAAAAAAAAAAGGTTATTTTTTTCTAGATAGTTTGTTGATCTCACAGTAAACAGTAGCATTAAGTTTGGAAAATTGTTTATCATTTCCTTAGCAAATGCATTATCTGATCTTGACCTTTTCTAAAAAATAAATACTTTTTTTTCTTTAGTGTAAGAAAATGGGAGAACCTTGAGACACATTCTCAGTCTCTAATACTGCCTGAGGATTTTGTTATCCAAAGAATTCACCCAGAATGACATTCCTTTAGACCATCTGTATCCTTTTTATTTCCTAGTTCCCAGATTGCATCTCCCCAGAAAGAATATTACGGATATCAGTTTTAAGTAAAACATTATTTTTGCTGAGATTCATCCATTAAGATGACAAATCAAAACAGCAGGAACAATTTTGACCCTCCATGTATATATTCTAGATTTGAAATTCAATATTGGATTGTTTCTACATAGAGAAAAGAACCAATCTTAGATTAACCTTAACAGCATGGAGAATTTTGGCAAATTGCTGTGAAACAACATCCTCTTAGCAGCTACCAAATGTCAATAAAACCATACTAATAATAGTAGAAAAATTAGTGCCAATGTACATGGTCCTCTAGGAATTTTCCCTGTGTATATATTGGGTGGGAGGAGGTTGAGGAGGTCCTTCTGTTCCTAGAGCATTCAATTGCAGAAAAAAGGACCTGAAATTTATTAACTGTGACAATTTTGTGTGAAATGTACAGTAATTCTTGACTCAATAATTCCATTATTAAGATCATACCCCAAAAGCATAATAAAAAAACATGAAAAAGAGTTCTCTGCTCAAAATTTCAATAGCTGCAATACATACAAACTGCAAAATAAAACCTGGAAGAGAACTAAATATCTAATAGTAATAGAATGGTTAGATAAATTGTGATACATTAGTGTATCAGAATAAACCAAAGGAAGAATCAGGTTGGTCATAGGTAAAAAGGAAGGAGAGGAAAGGGAACAAAGAAGGAAGGAAGGGAGAGAAGAAGGCAGGAAGGAAGGGAGGGAGGGAGGGAAAGAAGAAAGGAGGGAGGAAGGGAGGGAGGGAGGGAAAGAGAGAGGAAGGAAGGAAGGAAAGAATTAAAAGAGGAAAGAAACCAGATATTTGAAAGACTAGTATGAATATCTTGCTGAATAAAATAACAGCAAATTAACAGAATTTATTATCACTGAATATTGAGAAGACTTAAGAAAAGAAGAATAATTTTTTTCTGTTTCTATGTTTTTTAAAAAGTGAGAGAGGTTACTTACATTGTTTTATTTCATATGGGAAATGTATACCCTTTAGGAATGGGACAGTATCAAAAAGTTATCAAACTGTGCATACCCTTTGATCCAGCAGTGTTTCTACTGGGCTTATATAACAGAGAGATCTTAAAGAAGGGAAAGAGACCTGTATGTGCAAGAATGTTTGTGGCAGGTCTCTTTGTAGTGGCCAGAAACTGGAAACTGAGTGGATGCACATCACTTGGAGAATGGCTGAATAAATTGTGGTATATGAATATTATGAAATATTATTGTTCACTAAGAAATGACCAGCAGGATGATTTCAGAAAGGCCTGGAGAGACTTACATGAACTGATGCTGAGTGAAGTGAGCAGGAACAGGAGATTATTATATACTTCAAGAACAATACTGTATGATGATCAATTCTGATGGATGTGGCCATCTCCAGCAATGAGATCAACCAAATCAATTCCAATAGAGCAGTAATGAATTGAACCAGTTATACTCAGCAAAAGAACTCTGGGAGATGACTATGAACCATTACATAGAATTCCCAATCCCTGTATTTTTGTCTGCCTGCATTTTTGATTTCCTTCACAGGCTAATAGTACATTATTTCAAAGTTCGATTCTTTTTGTACAGCAAAATAACTGTTCGGATATGTATACATATATTATATTTAATTTATACTTTAACATATTTAACATGTATTGGTCAACCTGCCATAGTGGGGGGAGGGGATAGGGAGAAGGAGGGAAAAAATTGGAACAAAAGGTTTGGCAATTGTCAATGCTGTAAAATTACCCATGCATATAACTTGTAAATAAAAAGTTATAATTTAAAAAAAAAGGAATGGGGCAGTAACTTGCTATTACAATTATGCATATCCTTCAGCAAGTAATTCTGACAATTTTTGTTCTTTTAGAAAACAATACCAATTAATGACACATTTTATTAGTTTTTTTTGAAACACTAGATTTTAGTTTTAGGTTTTAGCTCAATAACTTTTTTTTCCTTTCAATTTTGTTAACAACTTTTTTGACTTAGGGAATTTCTATTTTGATGTTCAGTAGAGACTTCACTGTTTTACCATACTACCTCAACTTAGATTACCTACCCACTCACCCACTCATTCTAGTCTACTGAGAACTTTTTGACTTCTTATTTTGTCATACAATATTACTGATCACTTCCAACTTTGCATTAGCTGGAAATTTGATAACCTGGTCACCTATACCTTTATCCAATTGCTTGATTAAAAACACAAAACATCATAGGATTAGGAAAAGTTCTCCGGAGTCACTCCGTTGGAGATTGATATCCAATTTGACAGGAAACCATTAATAACTACTCTTAAGGTCTGGGTAGTCAACCACTTGTTTTCTTAACTAATTTTTTTCTCAGCAAAAAAAAAAATATATATATATATATATATTATATGTAACATTATATATATATATATATGTATATATTCATTCTATTTCCCACACACATACACAGAGAAAGGAAGTAAAGCAAAACCTCTCTTACAAATGTGCATAATTGAGAAAAACAAATTTTCACAGTGGCTATGTCCAAAAAGAGGTCTCATTTTGTACTCTTAGTCTTGTGAAAATTGGTACCTGAATTTATTCAAAAATGTTTAAAGGATTCTTTTATTTATATCACCACTTTCCAGTCTGATATTCCTAAACCCACTGTGACCTCTGTCTGAGAACCCAATCACTTTAATGAAGTGATAAAGCAAACATTGGAATAGATCTTTGGAATGATAATTGAAAAAAAAAATGGATGAGTTCATTGAGAGAGTTAAAGAAAGAACAAAGGACTGATATCAGAACCTTATAGAATACTCTTATTTAATGGGTGAAAGTAAATCAGGGATCAGTAAGAGAAACAGGAAAACAATTTTCTGAGAGGCAAAAAATTCAGAAGGGAATATTATGTTAGCACAAGTAAGATTACAGAGTCAAGATAGAAGAGCAAGAGGAAGCTCACTTAGCACAGCTCCTCTACAATTGAGAAAATGTGTATGATTGAATTTCAGTGGGAAAGAAGAAGAAATCACAGTGAGTCATTTCTGCATCCCAAGGCAGCTTAGGAAGGTAGAGAGTTCTTAAGTCCAAGAGCAGAGCAGTGACTCAGTTCTAATCTTTGGCCCAGCACAATATGTTTCTTACAAAAAAAAAAAAAAAATACTTGAAACAGAAAGATAAACACAGAATTAAAATAAGGGGCCATGGCAGAATCTATTTGGCTTCAGCTAAAATAAAAAAGAGAAAATGAAAGTAGAAGTAGACCTAATAAAAAGAGAGATAAACAGGGAAACTACTTTTGAAAACAGATACCATATCAATGTATTGATTTTAGTACTAAACATACATGTACACAAAAAAAGCTTAGCATCTAAATTACTAAAGGAAAAGATAAATAAGTTAGAGGAGAAAATAGATAGTAAATCTATAATGGTATAGGATTCTCAATTTATCTCTCTCAGATTTAGATAAATAGAATCATGAAATAAACAAGAAAGAAGTTCAGAAGCTAAATGGAATTTTAGAAAAGTTAGAGTCAATAGACCTATGGAATGTATAGAATGGAAATAGAAAGAAGTATACCTTTTTCTTGACTATATATGGCATTTTCAGAAAAATTGGTCATAATGACCTCCCAAACAAATGCAAAAAAACCCCAGAAATACTAAACACAAATTTTAATAAGTGCATAAAAAAATTACATTCAATAAAGAGTCTTTGAAGTCTTTGGAAACTAAATGACAATTTTAAAGAATGGATGAATAAAAAAATAAATCATAGGAAAAATCAATAATTTCATTAAATATAATGACAATAATAAGACAAAATCCCCAAATTTGTGGGATGTAGCCAAAAACAGGATTTAAGGAAATTTTATATCTCTGACAACAAAATAGACAAAGAGCAGATCAAGGAATCAGTAGTGGGGTGGGAGGACTGGAAAAGAAGGAGACCTAGTAGTACCAGATCTCAAACAATAACAACCAAATTATTTTGATAATTACAGCTCTGTAGTATAGTTTGAGATCTGGTTAATAATTTTATGAGAAACCACATGATCCCTCATAATAAGGAGATTTATTTAAAGATAAGTAATCCATTAAAGCAGAGGAGTTAGAAGATTTCTAGAATAACCAAGGAGCCTTAGTTTACTTCAGGCTTCCTCAATCAACAAATAGAGATAGCTAGTTTGGAGACTTCTTGAATATCTCCAGGCCATTAAATAATTAGTTATGTTTTTCTCTAAGCAGCTAAGTAAAGGTCCAGGAGATTATTTCAGGTATTTCTGTTAGAAGAACAAGTCTTTTTCTCTTCTTCCAGGAGCCTTAATGATTAACAGATCCTTGGTGCCGAGTCTTGAATTCAAAGTGATTATTTTGAGAGGTCCTCAGTTTCCTGTTTCGCTCAATAGGAAAAAATAGTATGTCAGATTTGTGGAAAAGAGATTATATTATATAATCTCATAAATGAGATAAGATAAAAAACAGAAAATGACAAATGTTAGGGGGCATGTGGGAAAATAGGTACACTAATACACTGGTAGTAAAGCTTTGAATTATTCATCCATTTGGGAAAGAAATTTGGTACTATGTCCAAAAAGCTACTAAACTGTCCCTACCTTTTGATCCAATGATACTGCTATTCGATTTATACCCCCCGGAAGAAATCAAAGAAAAAAGAAAAAGACTCATATATTAGCAGTTCTTTTTATAAAGGTATAAACTTTGAAAGACTTGGTAACTCTGATAAACACAATGACATAACTCAGTTCTAAAGAACTCATGATGAAGCTCATGTGAATCTCCAGATAGAAATCTGATGGACGTAGAAAACAGATTGGATAATATTTTCTTTTTCTTTCTTGTTTATTTGTTGTTGTTGTTGTTGTTGTTGTTGTTTTTGGAACATGGCTAATGGATAAATTTGTTTTGCAGAATTTATATGTGTTTATTAGGACTTTTATTTCTTTTACTTTCTCAGTAGATATAGGAGGGAATTTAGAATTGAAAATTGAATTTAAAAAAATTTAAATAGCAGACGGTCCAGAATTAACAAAGTTGTCAGCTTAAAAAATATAAACCAAAGTGGTAAAGAATATAAGAAGGAGAGAGAGGTTGATAAAGGCAAAACAGGTCATTGATTTGTGATGAGACATTGTATTTAGAAACATTAAAGAGAACTTGTGTTAATAGAATGGTGAGGAGGAACAAACTATAAGGGACTGAATAATAAGTGGGATGGAGGAAATGGAGAAAGCTCACGTAGACTATTTTTTTTCTAATTATTTGGCAGGTAAGAGAAGAGATAGAAGAAAAAAGCTTAGGGAGAGAGAGATAAAGACAGTTATCAGGGTTGAGCAATAACTTTCTTTAGGATGGGGTAACCTGTGCATGTTTGTAGATGAAGAAAAGAACACAAAAAAAGGAGAAACCACAGGTACATGAAAGAGAGAAAATTAGTAGCCAGGGTCATATAGGAGGTCAAAAGGATCAAAGTATACAAAGTTGGCTTTATTTAATAAAGAGTACAACTGCCTCTTTCTTCTGAAGCTGGGGGAAAGGATAAGATGTTTGAAAAAAAGAAGTGGGAGAGTTTTAAAGGAATTTGCATTGTAGTCTTTGTCTTCCCAGTGAGATAAGAGGTTGAGCTGTCATTGAGAATGAGGAGCTAGCAAAATCAGACGAATTGAGGTGAAAGGAGATTTGGAATATTTTTGTGGGGTATGATGAGAGTTGTTGATAAGAAATGAGTAAAGGAATTATCATGTAGCACTGAGAACCCTAGATGAAGTGGGGTAGGATAAATTTGCCATGGATTCAGGCAGCACTGTTTTGTAACTTCCTTCAGCAGAGTTCAGAAGGAATAGGGCAGGTGGATGCTACTAGTTACCCAAAATTAATGGTTAGATTAGTGGAAATGGAAGAAAATCAAGGGAACCCAGTGGCAAAAAGATCATTATTGAAATGGTTTACTCAGGAATCAGGACGGGGTAGGCAGGAAAATAAGACCAGAAGATTCATGGATGAAAGACAATAAACACCAACAATATAGACTGAGAAAAGAAAGAATAAAAGGGAAGCTCGGTGGAAGAGAGGATCATAATGAGAACAAAGAAGAATATGAAATAGAAATGATATTATGCTATAGCTCATAGAATTGAGAGCTAGGAAGAAGGTATAGATAAAGTGCAGATGCAGCTAGTGTCTATATTACTAAATATTTTAGCTTGTCACTCTGTAATGATACAATATCACACAGCTGACTCATATCAAGTGTGCAGCCAGTTAAAAGCTTGAACAGTAGTAAATTTTCCCTTAAGTTTAATTTGTTTATATGCAGTCCCCAGAGGAGTGGGTGAGGGAGGCACTGAAAGACTGTGTTTCTCCCTCATTCCTTATCCAGAATAATTCAGTGGAAAATCAGACAGAAGGAGCTCTGTAGTGCTTCCTTCTCTGCCACACTCATCTTACCCAGAACATCAGTCCAAATTTACTCCATGGAATGACTTAGCCTGGAGACATACAGGGCTTACTTGGCAATTTGTCAATTCTTGTCATAGGCAGAGGAATTTTCTGACTTTGTGTATTCTAAGTCCCTGCAATAATCCACATAAGGAGACGTCTAAAGTATGTATACAGGAGAGAGTCCATATAAAGAGCATTTAGACATCAACAAAGGGCAACGCTCTTGCTCCCCTGAGAAATTTTTTTGCTTGGGATTTCAGGAATTTAAATTCAGCTTCTGGGTTAAAAGGGAAAGGAATAAGCATCTATTAAGTTTCTTTTAAGTACCAGGAACTGTGCTAAAAGTTTTATAAATACTGTAACAACTACAAGTTATGTGCTATTGGTATCCTATTTTACAAGTTGAGGAAACTGAGGCAGACAGAAGTTGAAGTGATTAAACACAGAGTCACATAGCTACTCACATAGCTGGATTTGGATTTGAACTTAATCTTCCTAACTCTAGTTTAGCAGTTAGGTGTTGCAGTACATAGAGTTCTGAGTCTGGAATCAGGAAGATTCATCTCCCTGAGTTAAAATCTGGGCTGAGACACTTAATGTATAGCCCAGGGCAAGTCACATAATCTTTTAGCCTCAGTTTCCTCATCTGTAAAATGAACTAGAGAAAGAAATAACAAGCTCCTTCAGTATCTCTTCCAAGCAAACCCCAAATGGGGTCACAAAGTGTCAGACTTGACTGAAAAACAACTGACTGAACTTCCTGACGCTAGGTCCAACACTTTATGCACTGTGTCACATTATTGTCCAGTTGTTTTACAGTTGTGTCCAATTTTTGGGCCCTATTTGGAATTTTCTTGGCAGAGATACTAAAGTGTTTTGCTATTTCCTTCTCCAGCTCATTTTATAAATGAGGAAACTGAGGTAAATAGCATGAAGTTACTTGCCCAGGGTCACATGGCTAGGAAGTGTCTGAGACTAGATTTGAACTCTGGAATATGAGTCTTTCTGAGTCAAGGTCCAACATAAATGTAATGGAATTTTATTGTTCTTTAAGAGATAATGAGCAGGCTGATTTCAGAAAAGCCTGAAAAGACTCTCATGAACTGATGCTAAGTGAATTGAGTAGAACCAAGAGAACATTGTACACAGAAACAAGATTATGTGATAATCAACTGTAATACATGTGGCTTTTTTCAACAAGGTGATCCAGGTTAATTCCAAGAAACTTGTGATTGAGAGAGCCATTTGCATTCAGAGACAGAACTAAGGACACTGAAGATAGATCAAAGCATAGTATTTTCATCTTTTTTGTTGTTTGCTTTTCCTTTTTTCCTCTTTTGATCTGATTTTTTGTGTGTGTGCAACATGATGAATATGAAAATATGTTTGGAAAAATTGCATATGTTTAACCTATATCACATTGCTTCCTGTCTTGGGAAGGATAGAGAGGGGAAAAAATCAGCACCCAAGGTTTTGCAAAAGTGAATGTTAAAAACTATCTTTGCATGTATTTGGAAAAATAAAATAGTATTAAAAATTTTTAAAATTAAAATGCCATTCCCTTAATGATCATGTGTTTTTAAACCTTTGCAAAAATATGGGCTCTAAATACAAAAACTTATTATTATATGCAGAGGTAAGGTGACTTTAAAAAGGAACAAGTTTAAACAGATTATTGAAATTGAAAGATAAAGTTGTTATATTTTTGACTGAACCAGAAATCTTATTTTGTTAATTTTTCTCATAATAACTTATGGTTTTCAAAACTGTTATTTGTCAAATATTTTTGAAAAATTCAGTGTTTTAAACATTGCTTCAGGGGGAAAATTTGACATATGTATGTTAAAAGACAAAATTTAAAGTTTTACTAAAAATGTTAACATATGGAAAAATAGAAAGAGAAATGGTTCTTTAGAAATTAGTACAGCTACAAAAGATTTTATAATTGAAAATAGCCTTCCCAAACTGAAAGGATGCCCATCAGTTGGGGAATGGCTGAATAAGTTATGATATATGAATGTTATGGAATCTTATTCTATAAGAAACAATCAGTAGGATGATTTCAGAAGGACTTGAAGGGACATCCATGAATTGATGCTAAGTGAAGTTAGTAGACCAAGAGAACAGCAAGATTATATGATGATCAGTTCTAATGGGCATAGCTCTTTTCAACAATGAGGTATTCAGGCTAATTCTAATAGACTTGTAATGGAAAGCTGTCTGCATCCAGAAAAAGCACTGTGGGCAGTGAATGTGGATCGCAACATAGTATTTTCACCTTTTTTGTTGTTGTGTGCTTACTTTTTTTCGTTTTTTTCTTTTTGATCTGATTTTTCTTGTGCATCATGATAATTGTGAAAATATATATAGAAGAATTGCACGTTTGACATATATTGAATTACTTGTCTGGGAGAGGGGGGAAGGGAGGGAGAAAATATTTGGAATACAAGGTTTTTGTAAGGGTGAATGTTGAAAACTGTCTTTGCATATATTTTGAAAAAAAAAAAATATTATTAAAAAAATTAGCTTTCCCAAAAACTTGAATGTAAGAATTATAATTGATCATCTGAAGTTCCTAGAGACACAGTTTCAGAAATACTTCCCTTCAAAACTGAGTTCATACACGGCAGTCAATTGAATTCAAAAATATCAGTCATCTGCCAATAAAGTTAAAGAATAATTTGTTGGCACACATTTAAAACTTGAGTTTCCTAAAATATCATTAAATGAATTTTGACTTGGGTAAATAGGACAGAATTTTCAACAATTTCTGAAATAGCTCTAAATATACTTGTGCTACTTTTTAATTAATATTTATATGAGGCAGTGTTCTCAACATGGATGATTATAAAATCAATACCGATCCACTCTGGAAAATGTTGAAGATGCTTTATGTCCTGCAGTATCAAATATTTCACCAAGATTTAATTCTTTATGTAAAAATAATCACATCCACGTCATTAACATGCAAATTTGCTTTCATCTTTAATAAATGATAAAATTAAATGTATATTAAAGAACTGTTTTAAAATAAGTTTCTTTATAATATTATTAGTAAATGTTTGATTTGTATACCTATTTTATATACCTATATGCCTATAGTTGCATTAAAATTTCTCAGGCAAAAAAGGGTCACAAGTGGAAAAGTTTAAGGAGCTCTGATCTAGGAAACCCTAGCCTTGACATACTTCACTAATCCATTTTTTCTATCATCTTCATGCTTTCTCCATCACATTTCCATTTCTTACTTTGGAAACAAAAATCAAATTGATTCTGCCTTTGCTTTTGAAAAAGTGTCAATCATCATCTTTTGATTACATTTACTATTACTATCATTTCTCAGAATATAGTACCTTCCGCAGTCCACCAAAACCCCTCTTGGAATATAAGCTATTTGAAGACAGAATCTGTCTTTCTTTTGTATTTTTATTTCCATCAATTTGCTTCATGCCTGACCTATAATGCTTGATAATTGACTTATTAAGCATTAAATGTTTTTTTCATAGCTTAGTTGTTAAACTCTTTTTTATTAATTAGTTTTTAAAATATTTGAATCTTGTCTCCCCAACTAGATCATAAACTCTTTTTTAATTAAAGCTTTTTTGTTTTTAAAATATATACATGAATAATTTTCAACATTCACCCTTAAAAAAACCTTGTGTTCCAAATTTTTCCCTCCCTTCCCTCCACCCCCTCCCCTAGATGGAAAGTGATCCAATATATGTTAAACATGTGTAATTCTTCTGTACATATTTCCATAAATATCATGCTGGACAAGAAAAATCAGATCAATAAGGGAAAAAATGCAAGCAAACAATAACAAAAAGATTGAATATGCTATGTTGTGATTCATACTCATTCATCACAGTCCTCAATCTGGATGCAGATGTTTCTCTTCATCACAAGATTATTAAAACTGGCCTGAATCACCTCATTGTTGAAGAGAGCCAAATCCATCAAAATTGATCATCATATAACCTTGCTGTTACTGTGTATAACGTAGATAATAAACTCTTTATGCAGATACTGTCTTAACTCTGTATGTCCCTTAGTACTGATCACTGTAGTGCCTTGTTGCATAGTAAATACTTAGAAATATTTTATTGATTTTTATTTGGTTGGAATATAATTTTAATATCCAATAAGAACAGAATCAGGCTATAAAATAAACAAGTGTGAAACTGGAAGTGTAGTTTAGCCCATGGTGGAGCAATAAAAAAAATAGGGTTTAGAAAGAAAGAATATTACTAGGATTCCCAAGTGCTTTACTTCTCTCTTCTCTGCTACATAGGTATCTGTCTTGGAGTTTAGAATTTATATATGAATTTAATCTCAAATAATGTTGAGATGTTATGTCTTTGTTTCATTTTAAATTTTATCTGTACTATAGTGACACATGAATCATTTTTTTAAGATAGGTACAAACAACTTAAGGTTCAGAAAATTGATAGATGGATTTCTAATCTTGTTTGCAGAAAACAAAGAACTTGCACTTTAGATTGTGTTGATGAGAATTCTTAAAGCAACCCCAGGCTCAGAAATACCAGGTTAGAATGTTTCTGAGAAATGGTGACAGAAGCAAAAAAAAAAACCAAACAAACAAACACTTTATGAATTTTTCTTTATTTAGGTAACAATTTTCATGACATTTCACACCTTCTAGAGTCAGATCTAATAATCATATAGTCCAACTCTTTCATTTTAAATAGAAGGAAATAGAGGCCATAATGAGGTTAAATGACTTGACCACAATCACACAAATAGTAAGTGATTGAGGAATTTAAAAGTTCTCAAAGAAGAAAATTGATTTGAGAGTCCTTTTGGTTTTTTTTTTTTTTTTTTTTTTTTTTTGCTTCTTAGGGATGAGGTCATATTTATAACAAAAATTACAAAACACTTGAAACTCTTCCAAACCTAGCACTATCTTAGATAAAATATTATTATTGTCATTGCTTAATATAGCACAAAGGAATAAGACAGTGAACTTCTGATAACAGATGTTGGCATCAATAAAAATGAAATAAAAGTTCACTTTTCAAGTTCACTTGGTGTCTACCTATCTAATCATATTTCTAAGCTTATATACCCTACTTGCTAGTCAGGCAGTAATAAGTTGGATCATACTAATTAAATGGCACTATAACAATATAGCAAGTTAAGTCAGGTCAAGATAGCAAACATTTATTAAACTAAATTATACCAGGTAGTGCTAAGCATCAGAACTACAAATATAAGAAAAAGACAGCCCTTACCCTCAAGGATCTTATATTCTAATGAGAAAAATTACCTAAAAATAGACACTGAAAAACAGAAGTAGAGAAAGAAGTCTGAAAAGTTAGAAGTAATGTGATTCTTCCAGGACTAAGAATCGATCTGACAAATAAAAATTCTAAAACTTCAAAAAAAAAAAAAAAAAAAAAAAAAAAAAAAAAAAAAAAAAAAAAAAAAAAAAAAAAAAAAAAAAAAGAAAAGAAAATCAAAGAAAAGTTAGAAGTAAAACCCAAAGAGGAATAAAGGAATGAATATAACTGGTTTATATACTTCTTTAAAGTGGAAGTTTGAGGGGAAACTAATCAATTAGGGAAAGGAGCCTCAGAAGTGGATGGGTCTTCTAGGATAAGAGAAATGACCTCAGGAACAGAAGTATCTTCCAACTTGAGAAAAACTCAGGGAAAGAAGGATCTCCCAGGGTGAGGAAACTGCTAGATAGAATAGAATAGAAATAGAATAGAATAGAAAGACATTCAGAAACAGGAGTGAAATTAGAGGGGAAAAAATGTCATTTTTCTCATCTGCAAAATGAGACATTACCTCTGAATATCTTTCAGCTTTAAATCTGGGATGCTGGTCACAATTCCATAATTGACTAAGGCAAATCTATCTCAGGAACCTGGATTTTAATAGATCAGACTCAGAAAAAGGAGAACAAGTTCTGTAATATGATCAGAACAAGGCAGGGGAAATGAATTCTAAGCTTAGAATATGTCTAGCCAGTGAGTTAGCAAGCACTTTTGGGCATGTATAATTAATGGGATTCCAAAAGGCCCTTTTCCCAAAAATTCCCTCCCATACTTGGTTGCTAGATGATTGAAACTTCTACAATTATTTTTATCCATTTGCACAACAGGTTTGAGGACTATGAAAATATGTCCAAGTATGTTATCTGATATATATATGTATATATATATATATATATATATATATATATATATATAATACCATAGGATGAATAAATTTGTCAAATTATTTAAAATCCAAGATGAGAGAGGTTAAGAAATGTTCTTTGCAGGGATATGGAAGAACAGAATTCAAATTTGTTTCAAAACATGCATATGATGAGGTTAGTGGCAGTCAGAGAGTTGTGGAAATCCCTTTTATGTCAATGCAGGTCCTTCATGAAAGAATTCACGAACCCAAAATATTAATGGCAAAAATGGAAGTATATTGTTGGATAGGAAGCCAGTTTTGCCAAGAGACTGACTTCCTTAGTAGCAAAGTCCTAGTAGGGAAATGGAGGCTGGCACTGAAAAGAGAATGCCTTCTTAGCGGGCAGGGTTGTACTTTGGACATTCTGCAAAGAAATAAGTAAAAAGAAACCTACTTTATGAGCAACTTTCTGGGGTAGAATTTCTCAATTGAATAAGAATTTAGAATTTCCTGAATAAGGATGTGACTTTCCAAAAGATCAACGGGAGTTGATTTGCCCTTGAATAATGTTGCTTGCCTCATCCTGGGAGATTGGGCCCTCTCTAGACCCCTTTGAGCTGGGAGACCCTGATCTCTCAGATCAAAAGGGGGCACAATTTCAGAGTGAGCATTTTACAGATTAAAGGGAACACAGTTTCACACCCCCTTCTCATAGAGCTTCAGGGCACCTTGAGTAGAATGCCATTGTAACGAAGAGAAAATGAAGAAGCACACAAAGCAAACTCTTGTCAACTTCATAATTTTAATTAGGCCTAATCCCAGCTCAGGACATGTAAATGAATGAATGAATGTCCGAGTGAATGAAAAACCCCTTATTAATTAATTTATGTAATTAATCCCTCACTATGTGTCAAACATTAAGACACAATAGGGGGAAATCACAAATGTAAAAAATGAGACAGTCCTTGTGCTTAAGAAGCACATATTCTTACTTGGGGAAGATAATGCATAGAAAAATGTTCAGTTGTGGGGTAAATGGAAAGGTCTTGAAGTCCTAAAGGTGCAATTTTAAGCCAGATGCAATACCCAGATTCTTAGATTAAATCAATAGTTTAGATGCCAGTGCCAGGGATTTTCAGGCCAGATGGTAAGTCCCAATAGTCCTCCATTTTACCAGAAGCAAAAGAATTGGTGATTCTCATCTCCATTCACAGATTGTGGCCAGTGAAATATCCTGGATGGGGGAGAAGAGGCCCTGTTGGTGAATCTTCCTGCTCTCTGGCTATCCTGGGGGAAGGAAAGGCAGTAAATCTTTCCTTCCAGTAAAATCATTTCCCTAGACTACAACTGGAGGCCATTTAAAGTGCTGTACAAATGTCAAGTTTGAGTATAAGTATAAAGTTTCCACAGTGGGAACCATTTCTTATTCAGGTCCTTTATTTCTAGTTCTCCCACACTTCATCTTTTATTTCTCAAAAAAAAAAAAGTTTTATGGCAATGGAAAGTAATGCAGGTATTTGCAAGATGAAGTTGCATGGCTCATCTGGATTTTCTAGCCTGAGAACAGGGCTCATTTTCCTGAAAAAAGCCCATCTTGTGATGCCTGGGGTTGAATTTTACAACCAGAAACATTACCTTGGAATTGTTACACTGAAATATGTCTCATTTTCACTGTTAGGATTCAAGAGTCATATTGTATCCATTTTGAATGCTAGTCTCCTTTTGTGTTGGAATGAAATGTGAAATTCATGCCTGAACTATACATTCATCTTCTTAAATTAAACTAGAGCATTGTGTGGCAGAGGTGGTCCCCTTTTCCACAAAATTTTGAATTTTTTTTTATTAAGAAGAAAACAATATGTACCAGGTGGGAAGAGGATTACTCCAAGAGAGCTAGCACTTGGGGTATA
The DNA here is from genome assembly GCF_902635505.1 of Sarcophilus harrisii. NCBI lineage: Eukaryota > Metazoa > Chordata > Mammalia > Dasyuromorphia > Dasyuridae > Sarcophilus > Sarcophilus harrisii. The sequence continues at coordinate 171,552,390 of NC_045426.1, read as the reverse complement.
TTTACCTGATCTAATATACATTTTTGCTTGCTTTTATCAAGATGTTGGTTTGCTTTTTTATTTGTTTGAATGTTAAATAAGCTATGGAGGAATTTATCAACATGGTTCTAACTTATGGCATTATAGCTATTTATTATCTCCTGTTGTCATCATTAGTTGTGATTAAATTAGCCTGTGCTGGCAAGCTGAGCAAGTTTGGGCTCCTGGGGTATGCCTATGTTTGTGTTATTTGCGTTTGAAACAAAAATGGAATTTTTGTTTCCTCCTGTAACTGTAACTATAGGAAAAGAAATTGGAGAGTTTGGATCACAGGTTACTGTCTTCATTTAAAAGATATGCTAGACAGATATTAAACTTAATATTTCATAGCCTCTGAGGAAATTCTAAAAAAAATTGGTATCATATTTGGAGTTTTAAAAATAATTGTTTAAATGTAGGTCAGGATCTGTTCTCCTTCATTCCTAGACTACTGCTATAATTTGCCAAGGATTAGTGAAGTTTTTAAAATAATATTTTATTTTCTCCCAATTACATGAAAAAATAGTTTTTAACATTCATTTTTAAAATTTGGAGTTCCAAATTCCCTTCCTTCTTCTTTCCCCTTCCCCTTTCCCAAGACAATAAGCAATTTTATATAGGTGATACATGTATCTCAGGTATTAATTCTAAAATGTACTCTTAGAAGTTATTTAATATAACTTTCTCAGTTGACATGTGAGTTAACTGGGACCCAGAAGGATTTGTCCAAGGTTACAGAGGTGGCAAAGCCAAGATTTGACCCTTTGATCCTAAATCCAGAGTTCTTTGCAGTGCTCACACTTCTTCCCTGTAACTTCTTATGCTGATAAGTTTCTCTAAATTTCTTATAGCATTTCCTTTACTCTCCTTTGCCCCTATCACATTCTACTTTGTATTATACATTCATGTCCTGTTTCCCACAATTAAACTATAAACTCCTTGAAATAAAATCATACATATAGGATTGAAAGAGACTTCATAGGCCATGGAGTCAAATTCCTTCATTTTACAGATAGAAAGACAGCCGCAGGGACATCAGACAACTTGACCAAGAAAACCCAGATAATAAGTATTGGTTGAAATTTGAACCCAGGTCCTTAAAGGCAAGGATTGTACTGTTGTTGCTGCTGTTGTTAATCTCTGTATTCCATAGTGCTTAACATAAACCTTTACAGATAGCATGATTCAGTAAATAAAGAATTGAATCAACTAAAGATATTGCACAGTCTAGCATAATGGAAATGTTCCCAATATGATCCTGCTCTTAATATGATTTATAGTACTATTTTAGTTCACATCAATAATGTCATAGACTTCCTTATATTCTTAGATGAACTTTTTTACAACAATATAAAAATGTTTCCCATTCTTGCAGTCTTAGGATAAGAAGGAACCTAAAGAAATCATTTAGATCAATAGTCTCTAAAGAAGGATGTATATGCCTCAAAAGGTGCAAAGATCGTTACTTGGAGGAAGAACTAACCTATTAGAAGCCTGATTATATCACATCCTGACAATAACAGCCAATTATGACTATATCTTAACACAATCTTATCATGCTTTTTTAACAAGGGCATGAATTGATAAAGGTAGCAGGGGAAGGGGAGAAATATGCTTTCATTGATAGTGGGAGAGGAATTTTCCCAAAGCACCTGAACATCTCTTATTGATCCTAGTTTGGGAATAAAATTACCAAGGACATTGTAGTGATAACTACCAGAAAGAGTTGTGTTCTGATGGCTGACACAAAAAGAAGAGAGATAGGTTTCCAAAATTATCACCCCCCCATAACATATCAACAGAATATCCGATTTGATTCAGCATCTACTGTGTGCTAGGCACTATGGAAGGAGCCAGTAATATAAAGATGAAAAGAAAACAGTCAACTTTGCAACACAAATACAAATTAGCTAAATACAAAATATACCCTGAGTAATTTTAAAAGGGAAATAAAGCTAATAATTAGAAGATAGGGTCATGTTAAAAAAGACTTCATAGAAGATAGGATGCATATGTTATAATATCCTATACCTAAAAGTGAATTACTGAACCCCATGGATTTCCATCACTCTCTTTGTCTGTTGAAGTCTTATCTCTCCCTGAAAGCCTTATTCAACCCTTTGAGGCAGCTTTCCACAATTTCTCTTTCCCCTCAGATTGTGATGTAAGTGCTTAATAAATGTGTATTGTGTTATGACATGCCCATGATTTAGAACATTTTAATACATATCTTTTTAAAGGCTGTATAGAATAATCAAATAAAGCCAGTGGCAAACAAATATTTATTACCTTTTCTTGTCAAAACATAAATCACAGTTCTAAAAAATAAAAATCCATGCAATTATTACAGATATTGCTACATAACCTCAAGATGAAAGTTTTAACTAATAAAATTCTACAATAGCAGCTTGTGGATGTCCTATTCAAATGATTACTTCTTGGGATAAAAAGGAATCCAGTGAGTTGTCAAAGTTACACCAAACCATTATAAATCCCCAAGGTCCAAACTCTCAGCAGAGTCTGTATCCGCCATTCATCCCTTTGTTACAGGAGGATCTAACTAACATTCAGAGCAGTAACATTATGCTAACAAGTAAACAAGACAAAAGGGAGACACTGTATTACAAGGATGAATATTCGAAACATCACCCAGAAAAGATTGTGTTTTCTGGGTAAACAACAGTTTCATTTCTTGTATGTACCTTAACAGCTGGGTCTTGTGGCATGTTTTATGTCTAAGAGGCAAAGAGGAAAAGGTCAAATACCTGTCTGGTACCATGCCAGATATCAATATTTGAATTTTACCTTGGTTGAAAAGGAGGGGCCTTAGTTATTTCCAATTCACCATGCTGGTGTTAATGCTGGCAACTTGGTTAGTACTTAGTCTGTCGATAAGCATTTATTAAGCATCTGCTCCATGACAAGTACTCTGCTAAGCTCTGAGTCAAAAGATAGTTCCTATTCTCAAGGAACTCACAGATTAATGGAGGAGACAGAATGTAAATAGACCAGACATACACAAAACAAATGATGACCAACATAGGGAAGGCACCAGTCTTAAGAGAGAACCAGAAAAGACTTCTTTTAGACTGGAATTTTAGTGGAAACTGAAGGAAGCCAGGAGGCAGAAGTGAAGAGAATTCCAGGAATTGGAGATAGTTAGTGAAAATGGCTCTGAGTCTGGACAGAGAATGTCTTAAATAAGAAACTACTAGGATATCAATGTCTCTGGATCACAAAATATGATGGCGGTTTGGGGAGAGAGGATGCTATTATTTAATATAATTCAATCTTTGGATTTTCAAAGAATTTGCACAAGATAGATAAGATACAGAGAAAGTAATTCAAATTATTAAAAGGCTGAGAGTGCCATAGGTTCTTAATAAATACTTATTTACTGACTGACATGAAAACAATAGAGCTGCAGAAGGAAGAAATCAGAGACAAGTAGTAATTTTCAAGCATTTGAAGGATTGTCCTGAAGAGGATTGTTACGATACAACTTTGTAATGTTCTCATAAACTTGAATTTGTCATTGGAAAAAGGAATATTATTGTTCTTAAGACCAGAGAGTAGAAGTGATTGATTTATGTGGAATAGATTTTATTTAAATGTCCACGTAAACTTTATTTTATATTATATATACCTATCTAGATTATTGAATAGAAAACTAAGGGACACAACTGGAGCTGGTTCTTCCCTACCTCATAAACACCACCACCTCAACTTCATCTCCCAGTCAGTAACCCAAAAGAAGTAATTGTAATGCTGGAGAAACTGAGGCAAAATAGAGATTTATTTTATTAGTGGAGAGTCTGGACTGGCAGCCAAACAGGATCCATGTCAGACCCCCAACCAAGTGGATGGGACTCTTGTCTCAAAGCATCCAACAACGAGCAAGGGATTTCAGAGACTCTTACAGGGCTTTAGCGATCAGAGAAACAAAGGCAACGGTGGATAGAGCACTAGAAGTGGGAAGTTCCAGGAAAGGACCATAAATTCAGTTCTGACAGGTTGAGGTTAAAGAGGGAAGGGTCATAAATTCTGATAATTTGGGAGTAAAGAAGCTAGGAGTCAGAATGTCTGAGCCAGAAAGTAACCAAGTGTTTGAGATAAGCCACCAGAATTTTATGACTCTTTGGAATACCAGAGTGTCCAGGGCTCCCAGCCTTAATTATCCCAGTCCTAATGGTCAGGAAGGGGATTACCACCAGGGGAACTGAGGCAGAACAATTCAGGGAAACTGAGGCAAAACATTATGAAGTAGAGAAAATGTCTTTTGGTTCAGTAAAAAGACAGTCATGATAGACAGTTATAATTCTCTTGGGGAAGGCACTTTGGGATTAGAATTTTTTCCCCTTTTGAAAACCACAGAAAGTAGGATGATAGATTCTTTCCCACATTAAGAAACAAGGAAGAGACTAGGCAACAGGTCCTCTGGAATCATGATTGGCCATTGTATTGTTCTTGTAATTATCAGTTATTTGTTCCTAAAGTTTTGTTATTATATAAATTGCATAAAAGTCCTTAAAATTGTTGATTTTTATTATGATGGTATTATTGTATAAATGTTTTTTTTTCTAATTTACTTTACTTTGCATGAGTTCATATAAAACTTTCCATGTCTTTTCAAAATTATTTATTTCCTCATTTCTTATAGCACACTGGTACTCCATAATATTAATATACCAGAATAAGTTGTGGTATATTGTTAGGATCTTTTTACAATGGTCAAGCCCAGTGCAAACAGGAAGTAAGAAGCTGGAAGTGCTTCAGGTTCCCAGAGGTAATTTCTGTGACCAAGAGACGCCTAGTGGGCGTCATATCGAGATAGCCTCATTAATGGAAGTATCTCCTTCTCTGATTGGCTGTGCTTATGACCTCACAGACCCTTCTTAAACCTGATGCAGGAAGATGCCAGTCTCTTTGTCTATTGGTTATTCATTCACAAATGAAGTGACTGCCCAGGGTTAAGTATCCTCCCCCACATTGAGTGCCATCTGTAAAGGGCAGGATACTTAACCCTGGGCAGTCACTTCATTTGAGAATGCCCTAGCATTACTTTGCAGCTCTTTACGTTGCCAGTCTCTCCTAATTCCCAGGGCTTCAGAGAATCCTCTGGCCACTGACCTTTTGCAGTGTCAACCAATAACCCGGCTTACTGCTTCTGAGGTCTTCAGAGGTCTCTGGCTATGGTTTCATAAATCGTAGTTTAATAATCAATAGGGTGCTCAAGAACAGCCATGTGCAAACTTAAAGTCTTTTATTATACTTGCTCACATATTGCCCTGATCTGTTAACTCCAAAGTGAACACCAGGTCTGTTAGAGACCCACATGCTTACTATCAAGTTCCTTGTCTCTTAGCTATCCATCCACTCAGCTCCCCCAGGACAAAGAGACTGGCCTCTTCCTGCATTGGGCTTAAGAAGGGTCTGTGAGATCACACACACAGCCAATCAGAGAAGGAGACACTCCCATTAATGAGGCTATCTCAATATGAACAGAGTCCTGCACACGAGGCAGTCTCTTGGTCACAGAAATTACCTCTGGGAACTTCAAGCACTTCTGGCTTATTACTTCCTGTTTGCACTGGGCTTGATCATTGTAAAAAGACCCTAACAGTACATGAATATGATGGAATATAATTCATATTCCACATGGAGTACATATTCATATACCACAACTAATTCAGTCATCCCTTGGTTTCCAGATTTTTGCCAATACTAAAAGAACTGCTATAAGTAATTTTGTATATATATATGTAGGGTCTTTTCTCCTTTTAAAAAAATCTCTTTGGGGTATTTCAACAAAAAGTGGCATAAATGGGTCAAAGAGCACTCACTGTTTACTTATATTTTTGTGTATAATTCCAAACTACAGAATGTTGTATCCATTTACATGTCCTCCAATAGGGCATCAATTTGCCAATTTTCCCATAGCCAGTCCAATGTTTATCATTTTTCTTTTTTCATCATCTTTGCCACTCTGATAGATGTGAGGTGAAATCTCAGAAGTGCTTTCATTTTAATTTTTCTCATTCATTAGTGATTCAGAGCATTTTTTTAATATGGATATAGAAAGTCTGAGTTTACTCCATTGAGAACTGCCTATTCCTATCCTTAGGCTATTTATCAAATAAAGAATGACTTTTTCTTGTAAATTTGAATCAGTTCCATACATATCTTGGGAAAGAGATAAATTTCTCATATAATAACAGGTAGTGAGTATCTGAGAGTAGATTTGAACTCAAATCTTCCTGACTTGAAGTCCAGCATTCTCTATAAATATATATCTATACACATATATTTATACATACACACAAGTGTGTATGTATATATGTGTGTATGTGTGTAGATATGCATGTATGTATAAGAAATAAGGAAGTAGTTAACTTTGAAAAGACATGAAAAGTCTTATATGAAACAGCATGGCAGGACACCATGAGATAACCTTGGAGGTAAGAAACCCTGGGTTCAGGTCTGGCTTCTAACAAGTACTGGCTGTGTGTTAATGCATAGTTTTACAACTTGTGTAAATGACCTTTTATATTTAGCTTATGCACCCACTTAGAGATTATCTTTGTATGAGGTGTAAATTATTGGTCTAAATAGATTTTTTTTATACTGCTATCTGGTTTTCCAAGAGTTTCTTTTATCAAATAACCCTTATTTTAATAGCTGGTATTTTTCTACTTATTGGATACTAAAAGATTAGATATAATTGCTTCTGTGTGTTGTGAATCTAATCTGTTCCACTGATTGATCTTTCTTTTTTTAAATCATATATATGTAAATTATAATATAATCATATATATAAAATTATAACGTGTATGTACATAAAACTCCAATTATTTTATATATTCTATTGTAATTTTAAGTGGATCTCTCTGATATTACATAGAATTGCAAATGATTTATATGAATTTTTTATATCCTGCAAATTTGCTGAAGTTATCAATTGTTTTAATTAATTTTTAGGGTTCTTTAAGTTAAAACATTTAAAATTCATTATCATATCACTTACAAAAAGTGACCATTTTATTTCTTCTTTATCTGTCATTATTCACTTATTTTTCCCCTTATAATATTTTTGTAGCCAGCCCTTCTAGTACTGTGTCAGTACCTCCATTTCCTCCATTTTTTCATATATTTTCTTCTCTAACTTCTTTTTTCCTTGCTGATTTCAAGTTATTACCTTTTCTTTCCCCACTTCCTCATTAACCTTCTCTTTACTATTTTCCCTCTAAGTTTAAGATTTATTTTGTTTCAGACTAATCACTCTCTGAATCAACCCTCTCTCCTAGTTCCCTTTCCCTTCTTCCTGTGTCTGTTTACAGCACTGTTAAATTGAATGTATTTCTATATATGTAGAACAACTCTTCATGTATGTTGTATGTATTGTCCTTTTTGAGCAGTTCAGAAATTCAAGTGAGGCTCATTTCCCTGCTCCTTCCATGTTTGCATATAGTTTCACTTGTACACTTTCTAAGACTATAAATAGTAGAGAAGGTGCTGTCTTACATTAGTAGGAGTTTCTTAAGTGTTTCTTGTGTGCCAATGAAATTATAAATCCAGTCTCTATCCATATCCATTCTTCATGTTTGTCTGTCATATGTGTATGTATATATATATATATATATATATATATACACACATAAATATGTATGTACACACATTTTAATGCCATTACTTCTTTCCCCCTTCTCTTTTCTCTTTCTCAAGTACCACAAGAAAATTTTTGTCCTTTTCTCTTTTTCATTTCTTAATATCCCAGTTCTACAGAACACTTCAACTCTTGCCTCTGTGTTCTCATTAATACTATCCCTTCTTATTTCTTCTAAGAAGCCCTAATTTCCCTTAAGTTTCAGCTCAGATACCCATCTAACACAAAACTTTTCTTAATGCTTCCAGCTATTAGTGGTCTCCATGACTGACATCCAAATATCCTAATTTATTTTGTATGTATGTGTGTTGTAGTAGCATATGCATAAGTGTTGTATTTACTATGAGAAATGGAATCTGAAATGATTGAGGAAACAGTTTGCAGTTTCCAAGCACCTTGATTTATTAAACACTCATGCCAATTGTATAACAAATCAGATTTTTTTTCCCTAGACTTGGCACTGATTTTGTAATACAGGGAGAGACAGATTTTTATGCATTAAAAACAATCAAATAAATAATAAAAAGAAGACAATTAATAAAATACAAGCCAAGATTCAAAATTAAATAATCTGATAATTGTGCTCTCCATGTTCAACTTGCAAATAGTCTATTTTATTTTGTATGTATGTGTGTTTTAGTAACATTCTTTCATTATAATGTAAGGTCCTTGAAAGTAGGAACTATCTTTCTTACTTATATCTGTATCCCTAATGCTTAGCATAACTGACATTTAATAAGAGTTTAATAAATGCCCTTAAAATTCACTCATTCATTCATTCATAGCCAACTGTAAGATAATGTGCTAAAACTATATATGTATCAAAAGGAATGATAGGATCATAGACCTTGAAGTAGAGAAAGACCTGAGAGGCCATTTAGTCTCTTTCATTTCCCAGATGAGGGAACAGGGAGCTATAGAGATTTGCCAATGATCATATAGACAGTGAGTAGCAGAGCTAAAATATGAATCCCTCTAAATCAAATCCAGTGTTCTTTCCACTGAGCTACACTGTTTGCTAAGCCATAAATTTTGAAGTTAAATTAGGTGTTATAGAGAGCCAGTGCCATGGCATAGCACAGAGAGTGCTGAACTTGGAGTCATGAACACCTGGATTTCAATCCAACCCACCAGACATTTATTAACTGTGCAACCCTAGGCAAAACACTTTAGCTTACTGAGCCCAGATTTCTTCATATGTAGATTGGGAATAGTAATAATGCCTGCCTCTTAGGGTTGTTGTGAGAATCAAATGTGTTAAAATACATAAAACATTTAGTATACTTTGAAATATTATATAAATGTGAACTGAATGTAACAGAATCATAGATTGAGAGCAGGAATGGATTGAAGAAGTCATCTATCACAATTTCTTTCTTTTACAGATGAGAAAATACCTAGAAGTCCTTATCAAAGTGACCATCTATCACCTCCTTCCTTTAATCAAACTTGGTTTTCTGCCAATATTCAAAATATATTTTTAAAACTTTTAATTCAAACTTGTTCTCAAATTACAGCTATTGGTTTCTATCATTTCCCCACTGCAAATGTGTTATGGAGAAAATGAGTCTTAGAGACTGGCTGGGAAATGTAACCACTATTTATGTATAACTATTTTTAAAAGTTTTCTATTAAAAATGTTTTGTCTTCCAAAAAAAATGAACTTTTGAGATATAACTTGATTGCCAGCAGGAGGTTTCATATAATGTTAAAGGCTTGTAACTTTTGATTGTCCCACAATATGCAGCAACAAAAAAATAAATAAATAAATAAAGAATGTTTTCTCTTCAACGTGACACCACTCCCATACACAGATGTTTCAAGGTTTTTGTGAACTGATGAAAGAATGGAAATGTTCTGGTTAAATAAAATGGCAATAAATCAACAAGTTAAAATAACTATTAAATTCTTGAAAGGGAGTTTTCAAAAAATTTTTGATGCATTAAATGCTTCCAGAGAAAACTTTGTGGGACACCGTTCATAGAATTCTCGGGAAAACCTTTAGATTAAAGGAACAAATCTAAGAAAGAATGCTAAGGACTTGCAATTCAGTAGTGCATCCCAACATTAACTTGCAGAGCAAAGCTTCTCTAAAAGAGAGGAAATGAAGAAAAGAAAGAATATGACAGAGATCTTAGAGCCAATCACCAGATTATTTATAGAGAAACATTGCATGAAAGCTTAAAAATAACTACTGAATTTTGATGATGAGGCTCAGCATGGACACTGAGCAAATCCTCATTAGCGACATGATTCCTTCTTAGAATGTCTTTAAAAGATCACTTACAATTTACACATTCAAATCACAGAAACTGCAGCACAGCACAAATTTTGTGTATATCCTGTATTTCTTATAAATGACCCACAAACTTGATGGTGGAAAAGATAAGAACTAATGATAGCACAAGGCATTTTAAAAAAATAGAAAACAAGAAGCAGAGCTTTGCTTCTTCAAATAAAATGAAGTGCGAGTGAATCATAGCTACAGGAAAAGCTGTGCTGGAGAAGTACAGCAATGTGATTATGTATTGTCTTTAACAGAAAACCTGAAATTAACTTGAAGTTCCCATCTCATGTCCAAAAGCTATACCCTAATATGGAAGTCATTAATGTCTTTTTTAAAAGGAAAGCCACCCAGAAAATTATAGATGGCACAAATGACCCTTTCGAGACCTTCACCAGGACCCATGACTAGATGACTAGAGGAATACAGGGACATAGGAGAGATTAAAAGCTTTTTTAAAAAAGCAGAGTATGGAATGTAGAACTAGCAAGAGAAATGGAACATCTGGAAATAATGGATGATAACAGAATGCCAAAAGGAAGGATGTTCCAGGAAAAAAAAAAAAAGGAAAGACCAAACTCTTTCTGAAAGTTTAGGTACAGGCCTACAGGCCTAAATCTGTAATTTGCTCCTGTGTGCAGGTAAAGGTGATAATGGTAATGATAGTGATAACACCAGACATCATTTTTGAAGTACCCTATACTTTTGAGAAAAAAACTACATTTTACATATAATACTCCTTTGGATAATATGTTACATAATCATTCTGATCTCACTTATGCCATTATTTTTAATGATAGTATAAGGCTTTATAAAGTGCTTTCACTTACATTATTTAATTTCATTCTTAGAACAAATCTAAAAGCTAAGTAGTGCAGATATTAGGGTTCCTACTTTTTGAATGAAGAAACTGAAAACTAGAACAATAAAGTTATTTATTGAAAGCTCCACAGATAGTTAGTGGGGGCAATTGGGAATAGAATCCACTCTTCTGAACTGAAGTCTTGTGTTACTTCTTCTACAAATCAATGCATTAGTCAATGATTCATATTCATCCCTTGTTTCTGGAAATTGCGATCTGAAACATGGTGCTGAAAGTATGAGGACAGTGGATAAAAGAAAGATCTTTGCTGCATTAATATAGCTAAACCAGGGAGATATACTAAATCTCCAGGGAAATATTAGTTTAAGTAGTAGCCAATTACAAGCAATAATTTACTAAGATTGGGGCCATATTACCATGGCCAAATTAGATAAAAACACACAATAAATGAAGCCTACCCAATTTATTCCAGTTTAGGAAAAGTTCTATAATGTACATTACAGCCATGTGGAAGGGACACAGTGAGTGAAAGAACACAAAGTGAAAATTTTGGTCTCAAAGCTAGGTCCTGATTAGTTTGACTAATGATCCCCGAAAGTGGTCATATTATTTGAAGTCATAATCCGTATTTTCACTGGCATGGAACCAATTGCCATTTTACATAATTAGAGTTTTGAGTAGTGAAATTCTGAATATATATGACCACTTTACGGGATTCATTATTTGCACATTGGGGACTCAGCTATAACTTGTTATATTACCTCAGTTCTTTTTGAATCAAAACCACAAATGATCCATAGTTATTAAAAAAAATAACTCCTTTAAATTTGCCACTGAAGCTAAACCAAAGTTCAAATATTGTCATCAGTTCCAATTGTACAAGATGAGGAGGAATGGAGAGATTATTAGCAGCATAGTAACATGAACTCTTTTTTTTTTTTTTTTTTTAAATTCTGGTATAAACCCTGCTTCTAGGTCAGATTTTGCTTTCTACCTCTGGTCTCTTGATTCAGCACCTGGCTACCAACTCTGGTTTAATATGCACCATATTCATTGCTACCACCCTCTTCTTGAAAAGAAGCGTCCTTGCTTTGGTCTTCACTTGCTTCTCATCCTAGAAGGATTTCAATTTAAACTCTGGCACCTAACCTTTATGGTCAGGTAGGTGGTCTAGTTGATAGAGTGTCAGATCTGGAGTCAGAATGATTGATCCTATTCCTCAGGAGGGGATTGCTTTTTAACCATGATGATTCCTGTAACTACTTAAAATACAATTTATTCTTTTATCATATAAGTGCTTTCTAAAAATACAGTAGATCCTACTTACCCTGGGGGTCAAAACAGTACAATTACATAAATGCTTTTAATGCTGATATTGACATATTAATGGAAATGTCCTTGTTCTTGGTTCTGATGTTTTCTTGCAGAACATATATAGATATATAGTAATATGTGGATATCTCTATACATGTATATGCAAGGATATATGTGGATATATCTATACATATATTCACACACATTTGCTACCTTGCTAATGGAAATTCAATTCTTAAAAGATTTCCCAGTTTCAAATTGTAAGTCAAAGAAAGATCTAAATATTATAATTTTATTACTGATAATATTAGCAGCAAGTATGTATAAATTGATTTCAAATCATTGCATCCTCTTTGCACCTACTACTGAACTACTACTGTACCTTCCTTTCAGTATGCTAAGAAACATGAGATTCCTGACAGACTCTCCTGCATTCCTGTTTTTCACTAGGATTGGTCTTGTCTGGAAGAGGTAGTTCCAAGGCCACTTGTGGTCCAAGTTTTCACAATCCATCTATATATATATTTTTTTTCAGCTAGAATTGTAGGGAATCCTAGACTCTTTGAGCCTTCCTACTGTTCCATCTACATTTTCCCAAGCCACTCTCCAAGCTAGACTTTATTCTGTAGCTTTTAGGGGTCATATGGCCTAGTATTCCACATATAAAGCCATTCTACTTACTTCTTCCCCTTCTTTAGTTTCAGAAAAGGGAGGTAAAAATAGGACTGAAGAGGGAGGGAGATATAGAAGATTATATAACCATCTATAATTTTCTTCAATTAATCATGGGAGGAGGTTGTTTATTATTAACTTTTTTATTACCCAGAACTTAGCATAATATATGAAATGAGAATTTAAGACTGGCTACTAAATAAGGCTATATAATTTAATTGATTCACCAGGCTTTTCCCCCACTTAAAACACCCTACTGTGTTCTTAATTTTGGTGAAATCTTAGGTCCTATCTGAATTAGCTGATAGCTTGTCTAATTTATTCTTGAAAAAATCAATAATACAATATTTGTGGCATGCATAAAAGTTTTCATTTCATGTTTCTTGATCAAAAGGCTTTTTACAGGCTACACCAGGCAACCTCTTCACTATCCTAATGGATACAATAAGGTATAGTTTAAGTTTAATAAATTGGAGGAACCAGGCTTCTTTTCTGGAGCATAATTACTAGAGTAGGTATAGTAAGGAAACTGACTTGGTTGGAAAAATCAAAGGGAAAAAAATCAAGAATTTTTGTGAATTTATGATAGGTAAGTCATCCCTGGAATCAGTACATGTTGGTGTCTATATATATATATATATATAGGCTTTTTGATCATTGAACCTATTCCTCTAGATTTGTCATACTCTTCTAATTCATCTGTGACTTGTTGAATTGCCTCCTTTAACTTCAATTCAAAAGCAGAACACAGAGAAAAAGAAGTGATTTGCCCAGAGTCAATAGTTAGTGAGTGTCTGAATAGGAGTTGAATTTAGGATTTGCTGATTGACTCCTTATCCAGTGCCTTACCAACTACACCTCTGATTTTAAAAAAAAAATTAACTTTATTTTATTAAAAAAAAAAACAATAAAAACAGAAAAAAACAGAAAAGGAATGTGACGAAACAAAAATTTTTATTTCTTTTTAATTTTTTTTATTTTAAAAGAAAAGAATAGAAAAAAGAGAGAAAAATAAAACAAAATAAAACCATACAAAACAGAACATTATTATGTGCCCAGCAGAACATCAAGAAGATTCAAAATATATAACAATAAATTTCCAGTTCAAGAAAGGATATATTCAAAAGTCTCTATCTTTTCTTTGCTTCCTTGTAAGTTGTTCTTTTGTTCTCTGCTGAGCATTTTTTTTTGCTGCTTCTCATTTTAAAAAGGAAAGATGAACCTGGAAATATCAGTGTGTAGTCTTACCTTTATCAAGAGTGCCTAAAAGTGCCTGTCACCATTTAGTTTTTCAGTCCTGTCCCCAGATCATTTGACAGATGAGGAAAGTGAGGTAAACTAGGGGAAGTGCCTTGCCCAGGATCACATAGCTAGTAAGTATCTGAGGCCATATTTGAACTCAGGTCTTCCTGATTCCAAGTCTAGAACTCTATTCATTGCACTATTTAATTGCCCCTTGAACTGTTATTTTGTCCTGCTAGAAGAACCCGGTGTGAAAATTGCCTCCACTAGATCACATCACAATAAACCTATAACTTGACAGATTATTAAGTCCTAGAGAGCTGCCTAAGGTAGATAGATATTATCATACATTAAGCCACTAATAGCTGCCAGAGGTTAGATTCAAACCTTTAATTCCAAGCTCAACACTTTTACCTACTGTGCTTTTCTGTTTCCATTTGGGGGAATTAGAAGTATGAAAATTAATTTTTATCAATGATTTGGAAAGAATAAAATGAGAAGTCCTCTCCCTGGGAATCCCAAATACATCTGACATATTTTTGCATAGGCTCAGGATCTGGCCCATTTTTCCTCAACAGACCTGGAAAAATCCTTTCCTGGGATTCTGAGGATTTTTCTCCCAGACTCAGGTGGAAATTAATTTTCTTTTGGTCCATTAGGAAAAGATTTTTATGTTACTTATAGAGTGGGAATTATAAATTACACTCAGAATTATAAATACACTCCATATTATGATTGTAATTCATTCCAAACATAATTTCTTTTAAAATTTCTAGGCTGCATCATTTTTACTACTTAGTCATTTCCATTTAACAAGAGTCAGTTCAAAGCCAAAACAGGAAGGCTTGTACCATTTGCTAACATAATACAGGATTTAGGGCAGGAAGGCAGCTTAGCTGCACAACTACTTTATTTTGCAAAAAAGTAAAGTCCACATAGATTAAGTTATCTTGACCCAGACATACACAAGTAATTAAAAGCCAGATGGAAGAATCAAATTCACATCCTCTATCCCTAAAAATCCAATGTTTTCCCTCTTTCCCTTATCTTATATCTTAATATATGTTTTATTTATCTTATCTTATAATCTTAATATATTAATAACCTCTATTTGTGTAGAGCTTATTGATGTGCAGTGTGTTTTCACATAAGTGATTTCATTTGAACTTTATTTCTACCCTATGTGATAACTGGGTCATTTTTGTTACTCCCTCCTTCAGTAATGTCCATTCAACTGTTGGGAATCCATGAACCATAATATTCATAGGATTTTCTTGGCAAAGATACTGGAGTGATTTGCCATTTCTTTCTCCAATGGATTCAGGTAAACAGAGTCTAAGTGATTTGTGCAGGATCACATAACTAGCAAATATCCGAGGCTAGATTTGAACTTGGGTTTTCCTGACTTCAGACCCAGCACCCTATCCATAGAGCCACCTAGCTGCTTCTTTAACTGGGACATATGTTATTCTATTCATTTTACAAAGCAAACTGAAGTTCAGTTTAGTAACTTGCCTTGATTCCCTATCTAGCAGGTGGCTGAGTGAGGGTCTGTGATTTCCACTCCAAAGTTTCTTCAAACTATTCCAGGCTACTTCAGCTTGTAAAAAGGTATAGGACATGCTGTTATGAATGAATAATAAAAAGCATTATGTTCTTAACATGCACCAAGTATTATTATGATAATCTCTTAATTTGTTCTTGGAAACATCTCAAATCTCAGTCTCTGTGATAGGGATTTTCAGTCTTTTCAGATTTTTGTATCCTTTAACTTCCAGAAAACCTTCCTGGATTCTCAATTCACTATGAAAAGACAGAAATTCCAGATCTTACTCTACCAAAATACATAAGAAATAATAAGGACAGGAACTGATTCTGTGATTTCATTGGTTTAGGGAACTCCCAGGTGAGGAGATTCCTTCTTGTAATGCAGGTTAGTGCCTCTCGTACTTCTCAAGCAGTATAATAAAATTAATTTTTCATATAGAAAACTTTGTTCAGCACATGATATTTTTAAGATAATAAAGTTGTTAAATATTTATCTGAACACAGAAAGTGAGACCCTTGATTCTGTTTCTTGTCAAGCAATCATATTCTCATTATATATTCTTAAAGAAATATCCACATAGAATGTTCGGGCTCTAGTTTGTTTAATGCTTTGGAATAGATTTTTGAAAAGTACTGAAAATCTTGATTCATAGAAATAAGTTGTTATAATTAGAATAAATGCCTTGTGAGAACATTTTGTAAAAATGTTATATGATTCTCCAGATAGACACCAAAACTCCATTCTCCAGATTGAGGAGCCCTTCTCTACAAGGTGCTGGAATTGGTGAATAGTATGCTTTGTAGGAAACTCTGAGTCACTTCAAAATTTGAAGCTTAACCCACCTTAGGTACTAGCAAGGTTTGCCCTGAGATACTTACAAATCAGAAATGAGTGCTTATAATACATGGTTATATTTCTTCTCTTGCTGTCTCAGGATGACCCTCTGAAATGATTCCCAAGTATAAATTCAGCCTAGGTTCCATGGATGTAATAACTACCTTATTCTTCCTCAACCACCAGCATCTTGAATAAGAGTTCCTGATCCTCCTGGAATCAGAGACAATCAAAGCTTACACTAACCTTGTAGTCAATTATCACAGGATTCTAAAGGATGGGTTTCTTCTTTCAAGTGGCTTCTTATTCCATGTTCTGTGTTGATCACATTTCCAGCTACTATGCCCCTTGTGTCTGTACGTCAGAATTAATAGCTTCTGGAATTAAAAATCCTCTCTCCCTCTCATTTCTTCCCATATTTTCATTCCTATCCTCACTTTATTCCTTTGCCGTGTACTACAACAACATGCAAGTTGGAAGAGACTTTGAAGCCTATCTATTTAAGCACCTTTATTTTACATGTGAGAAGACTTATGTTCAGAGAAGTCAAGATCACACAAGTGTCAAAAAGCTGGGCAAACTCTTCTTTACCACTGATCACTTCAAGCGATTCCTATTTTCTTGCTCTATTATTGGAAATTTGACTGTTCCTAGAAAATACTTAATCCCTCAGCATCCCCACTAGTATTAGTGACTTATCTCATACCCACCAAAGTGGTGTCTAAAATATCCCTTTGACACCATCAACAAAGCATCCTTTTCAGATCAGGAAGCAATAAAAAATTACATATAATAAAGGGCCATGGGAAAATAGACCAAAAAATTAATTTGAAACTAAAAAATCTAATCTTAAAGAATGATTGGATTAAACATTATAGAAACAATCAATAATTTCATTCAAAAGAGTGACAATAATGAAACAACATATCAAAACTTATGGGCTGCAGTCAAAGCAGTCTTTAGAGAAATTTTTATATCTCTAAATGCATGAATAAAATAGAAAAAGAATAGATCAATTAGATCAATGAATTGAGCAAGCAATTAAAAAAGGTAGAAAAAGAACAAATTAAAACCCTGCAAATAGACTTCAAATTAGAAATTCCAAAAATCAAGGGAGAGATTAATAAAACTGAAAGTTAAAAAATATTGAAAATAAAATTAAGAATTGGTTTTATGAAAAAAATCAATCAATTAGCTAAATCTTTGGTTAATTTGATTAGAAAAAAGGAAAGGAGAAAACCAAATTACCATTTCTAAAATGGAAAAAGATGAACTCACAACCAATGAAAAGAAATTAGAGCAATAATTAAAATTGAGACACAACTATGTCCCAATAAATCTAACAATCTAATGAAAAGGATGAATATTTGCAAAAATGTAAATTGCCCAGATTAACAGAAGATGAAATAGAATGCTTAAATAACCCCATTTTAGAAAAAGAAATTGAACAAGCCATCAATGAATTCCCCAAGAAAAAATTTCCAGAGCCAGGTGGATTTACAAGTGAATTCTACCAAAAATTTAAATAATGATTCATTCCAATACTATATAAATTATTTGGAAAAATGGGCAAAGAAGGAGTGCTGCCAAATTCCTTTTATGACACCTAACCCAGGAAATGCCAAAACAGACAAGGAAACTTATAGACCAATTTTCCTAATGAATATTAATGCAAAAATCTTGATTACAAGATTGGTAAACAGATCATAGCAACTTATTACCAGGATAATACACTCTGACTAAATGGGATTTATACCAGGAAAGCAGGGCTGGTTCAATATCAGGATGCCTAACAGCATAATTGACTATATCAAATAACAAAACTAAGAGAAATCATATGATTTTCTCAATAGATGCAGAAAAAAATCACTTGACAAAAAAGAACCCATTCCTGATTTAAAAAAAAAAAAGCACACTGGAAGTACCTTTTATCATTGGAGCCCTCTGACTGGCTGGTTCCTCTCAAAATCCCAATTTAAGGAAAAATCCTATGTCAAAGATGTCTTCATTCTTCTCCAGAATATACTGCTGATTCATCTCCACAGGGTTCCCTTATGTTGATTGATTTAGTGATTGAATTTCAAAGACAAAAAGATCACTGAATAATGATGATGACTGGAGAATCTGGAAGTAGGTGACAAGAGATTCCTGCTCTATAGTTCGTAGATATCAAACTCATAGCACAGGGATAGAAGCCAAACTCCCAAATTTGGCTTAAATCTCATTAAAATCTAGTTGAGTAATGTTTAACAAAAAATATAAAAATACTATTTGGTACATATATGTTCAGTATTGATAAAACTTCATTGTCTATGGTATCTTTTGGCAAAATGTAGATTATCTCTTTTAACTAGATCTATTTTTACTTTTTCTTTGCCTGAGATCATGATTACTATGCCTGCTTTTTTCCCCACTTTAGTTGAAGCATAATAGATTCTCCACCAGCCCTTTAAGTTTAGACACTGTGTGTCTCTGCTTAAGGGTGTTTTTGAAAACATCTTATAGGATTCTGGTTTTAAATCCACTGTGCTGTCTGCTTCCATTTGATGAGAGCATTCATCCCATTTACATTAACAATTATCATTACAATATTTTCTTCTATCATGCTTTCCCCCTTATGTATCCTTCTCTCTTTCTCCTTTCACCCTATCCCTCTCCAAACCTGTTTTGCATCGGACCACCACTTCCCTTAATCTTCCTTCCCTTTTATCAGTCTCACTCCCCTATTTCCCTTCCCCTCCTAATTCTCAGCAGGATAAGATAGATTTGAGACTCATTACTTCTTCATCTTCTTCTTTTTCTTTCTTTCTTTCTTTCTTTCTTTCTTTCTTTCTTTCTTTCTTTCTTTCTTTCTTTCTTCTTCTTCTTCTTCTTCTTCTTCTTTTCTTCTTCTTCTTTTCTTCTTCTTCTTCTTCTTCTTCTTCTTCTTCTTCTTCTTCTTCTTCTTCTTCTTCTTCTTCTTCTTCTTCTTCTTCTTCTTCTTCTTCTTCTTCTTCTTCGAGGAAAATGACAGATAAAAATTTAACCAACGGCCACACATCTAGGAAATGTTAAGCGTCTGAGGCCAGATTTAAATTCAGGTTCTCTTGACTTTGGGGCTGGTGCTCTATCCATTGCACCAACTAGCTGCCCCTCATTACTTCCCGAGATAGCCATGATAATGTTAATTGTTAGGGAAAGTTTCCTCATATTAATTCTAATGTTGCTTCTTTACAATTCCCACCAATGACTCCTATTTTTCTTCTCAGTAACTAAGTAGAATATAACTTATTCCAAGTGACAATTTTTTAGATATTAGAAGACTATCTTATTCCTACTAAGTTTTCTCTTTTTTTTTTCCAGGCTAAACTGTCATGTGACCTAAATTTAAGGTTCTTTGATAAAATCCAGATGCCTTCCTCTGGAAGTTTACCAGCTTATTAAATTTCCTTCCTAAAATATGTTACCTAGAACTGAATATGATACTCCAGATGTATTCTAGCCAAATCAGGCACCACATACAGAGCACAGAATTTGGATTTAGAATGACATGAGTTCAAATCCAGCCTCAGACACTTATTAGTTGTATGGTTTTGGGCAGGTCATTAAATTTTTATCTGTCAGTTTCCTCAACTGTAAGATGGGGATAATAACAGCATCCATCTTAGGGAGTATTGTGAGACTCAAAGAAAGTAATATTTGTAAAGCGGCCTTCCATTGGAGAACTCTTTCTAGGTTGACATTGAACTGTTAATGACAATTTTTTTAGTCTACTTAATGGTGATATAAGATCCCACAATCTATTGTAAAGCTCAGTGATAATAAATGAAATGCTTCAGATCCAAAAGTGGTCAATAATTTAAAATCTGATATTATCTAATGAAGTTTTCTTCTAATGCTTCATTGTGCTGTGGAGGATTCTCCAAGGTTGGGCAAATGTAATGAAAATGCAAGGCTGGAAAATTGGACATTAGATGATGAGTTTTGCCAATTATGGCAACTTATAGACATTTAATGCTTGAGTAATATCTATCTGAATTGGTAAAGCAATAAAATTACATAACTGAAATGATGATCCTTGAAGTACTAACATAATTGTTGATAAATTATTAATGCAATTTCTTCTTTATCATGACTCCCCATGCAACTATAATATGAGAAATCAGAACCTTTTTTGAATGTGTAATGGTCAACAAACAAAGATTTATTGAATACATTATAATAATTTTTCTACATGTACAAGCTCAGAAGAACTAGCCAATCTCACTACCAAATTTATGGCCATTTAAAAAGTTATTTTATTTATTGAGTAGAGAATAGTTTGTCTCTAGAGTTTTTTCTGCCTTATCCTTGAAGAATCTGTGTGAACTTGAAAAAGATTTGATGTTAAGCTCTTTAGATGTTCAAGAAACAGCAACTATCATTATTAGAACACATTCACAATCATAAATCCTTTCAATCCTGTTGTAGTCTCCAAAAATTGCAGTAAAGTCCTTTCCTGAAATTCTAATATTTTGTTGATCTGACATTGGATTGTTCATTTCAATATCTCAAATCTATTTGTAAAAACTCTACTATCAAATTTAGTTTTAGTAATGGGGGAAAAAACCACACCAAACATTTGGTATAACTCTTTATATTGACCATAGATTTTGCAACCATATTTTATTTATAATCTCTCTTCTAAATCAGAGAATTTATTATTGAATCTACAGACTCATGCAATTGATATAAATTTTCTAGGATAATTACATTATCCTTAATTTCCTACAACTGAAAAGAAAGTCCTGTTCCTTATTTTCTAATCAGGCAATTGACTAACAATGATCAACTGCCCACTTTGTAAGAACATTGGGTTAGACACTATGGCAAGTGTATTTGCTATTGGAAGAGTAACAATAAATGCAAATAAATAGGCACAAACGAATGATATATTGTAAAGCTATAATTATTCAAAACTCATTTGAAATCTCTGCTTATATAAACTGTGGCCAAATTTAACTTAGTTCTGCACAACTGTAAAAAAAATGTTAGCTAAATCAATTAAACAGGAAAACAAGATTTCAAGGGAAATATTTGTGACAAAAAGCTTTTCTACAACTTTAGAAGATTTTGTACATATATTTAGTTCCAAATATTTGGTTATTAATAAAAGAATGAATTGATATTAATTCTATATCCTCATTTAGAAAGCAACTTAAGATACTAAAGTGGGAGCCAAATGATTTAACCATTTGTTAGACTCATTCCTGTAATCAAATGTTCTAAGATGAAGGTGTTGTCCTAGGTGTTTTTTATACTCTTTCCTTTGACAATGTTATCTGTTTCTCTCTATAGATGATTCCAAAATTTATATATCTAGCCCTGAATTTTCTTTTCCCCTCTAATTCATTGCCATACATACAATTGTTGGTTACCTTCACTTAGGAATCCTGCTAGTACTTCAAAATCTACATGTTCCTGCTGAACTCACTACATCTTTCTATCTCCAAAGTAGCCCTTTCTTCTATGTTCCCTTTTTCTGTTGATGGGGTCCTTATCCTCATAGTTATTCAATCTCAAAACCCTAAGTGTCATTGTGGACTCTTTCCTTTTCCCCCAACATCTAATCAACTATTAAGTTCTATCAATTCTACTTCAACAATATATCCCATCCATTTTCTCTTTTCTATTCATAGTGCTATCACCTAAGCTCAAGCCCTTATCACTCCTAAGATCTGGGCGCAAATTTCATCTCTACTACATATTATACATGTGTCCTTGGACAAGTAATAACTTCCTGGGTCTTGGTTCCCTCTTTATAAGATGAAAGGAATGGACTAAATGGATTGTAAGGTTCCTTCTAGCTTCTAAGGTTCCCTTCTAAACTTCAATTAGAGTCTATCTTGTGTGGAAGAAAATACTTCTTTCTGATGCACTCTTCACACAGCTGTCAAAACAGTCTATTGAAGGCAAGAGTCCTAACATGTCATTCTCTTGCTCAAAAATTATCAGTGGTTTCCTTTTGCTTGTAGGACAAAAGACAAATCTCTTTAGCCTGGCAACAAATGATCTAACTCAATCTAACTCCCACTTACATTAGTATTGTTATTTCATATTATTTTCCTTCCCATATTCTTTATTCCAGTCAAACATAACCATCAGTTGATTCCCAAACATGAGGTGTCATGCCCTACATTAGATAGACCATCTTCCATACCTGAAATAAACTCTATCATGTCTTTCAAAATCCTTTTCTTCCTTCAAAGTCCAAATCTGATGACCCCTATTTTATAAAAATGATCTCTCTGTACCACTACCATCCCTCAATTCAGTTAAAAATGGTATCTACCTTCTCAAATTTTCCTAGAGCAATTTGTATGAATTTCCCCTTAGTTCTGATTACAATTTGTATTATATTATCTGTCTGTGCATGTGTGTAGGTACATATACAGTAGCATCTAAACTCTTTATGGGCAAAGACTTGATTGAAAATACATCAATATAAGATTTCATACTTTGAACACTAGCATTCAAAGCCCTCCTCAATTTGACACTACCTTTCCAGGAGTCCTCAAACTATGGCCTGTGAGCCAGATGCAACAGCTGAGGATGTTTATCCCCCTCACCCAGGGCTATGAAGTTTCTTTATTTAAAGGCCCACAAAACAACGTTTTTTGTTTTTACTATAGTCTGGCCCTCCAACAGTTTGAGGGATAGTGAACTGGCCCCCTATTTAAAAAGTTTGAGGACCCCTGCTTTACATAGTCAACCTCTTCTACAAAATCATACAAACTCTGTCTTAATAGATCTTTTATATATCTCATGCTCACTTATCACTTGATAGTTTATTTTCATACCTTTGCTCATGGATTTCCCCTCATCTGACACACCTTCCTCTTCAATCTATACCCACTATGTAGCCCCATCTCTTCAATGAGATCTTTCTTAACTATTGCACTATTGCAACACATACTAATCTTACTTGGAATTCCTGTTAATTATGATCTTAAAATAATACTTATAATAACTATAATAATACTTATAATAACACTTATAATCTGACATGCATTGTTTAGGTTTAGATTATATAATGTCTTTTATTATCCCCTAATTATTTCATATGTATAAGCCTTTTCTTCCACAAAAGATAGTAATTTTCTTAAATGCAAATGCTGTGTTGTACATTTCTATCCTATTTCCACATTGCGGCAGATAGGTGGTGCAGTGTATACAATGCTGGGCTTGAGATAGAGAAACTTCCTGAGTTCAAATCTAGTCTCAGACATTTACTAGCCATGTGACCCTGGCCAAGTCACTTTATCCTGTTTCCCTCAGTTCTTCATCTGTAAGATAAACTAGAGAAGGAAATGACAGACTAAGTATCTTTGCCAAGAATACCCCAAATGGGGTCACGAAGCTGAAGTGACTGAATAATTTCCACATCATTGGTAAGTGTATCTCTAGTTAAATATTTCTTCTTTTTAATTGATTAATGTGGCACTTTGAGGTGATAATTTCCGTTTATTGTGGAACAGATTGAAAGGGGATGGAATTTTGAGGAACTCAACATGGATAAACTGCTTAAACATGGACAAATTGTTCAAAAATTTTTTAATATGGGAAATGTTTACTATATGTTTAAGATTCACATCAGCAAAAAGGGTAACTCAAAAGAAAGAATGGCAGAGTAAGGTAAAAATAGTAATATTATATAAATGAGGTGCAAAGAAGCATTTAAGGAATGAGGAGGGTTTGTAGGTCTGAAAACCTACTCACATCAGGACTGGATTCAATAGCTAACACTACATATGTACCATGAAGGGTATAGTACCCTCCAAAATCTATTAAAAAAACAAAACAAAACAGGGAGGGATAGGTGAACAGAAAAGAAAAGCATGAGGAAAGAAGACAAGGGAGGATCCTTGGATGGGGGGAGGTTAAGTAATAGCAAGGTAAGTTATAGAGCATTATTTAACGAGTCAGCCAGGATAGGAAAGACAAGTGTGTGTATGCGGGATATGTGTATATGCATGTATGTATATATACCTACATATGTATACATAAATATATCTTTTCTTAACTGTAGCTTGCTTGGGGATAGTGAGGGGAATGAAAGAAGGAAAAAAGAATAAAGTAAATAAGTTGTGCTGCAGAGAACCAAAGTAGGAAGGAAAGAAAAAAATGGGCATTTGTGAATATAGTTTGACAAATATGTCTGATAATTTGTTGTTATATATTTTGAATTGTCCCTGATGTTCTACTGGGCACATGCCAATGATCTCTTTTGTTTTGCTTTATTTTGTTTTGTATTCCTTTTTTTTCTTAATTTTTTTTCCAAATAAAATAAATTAAAATTTTAAAAAACATGAGAAAAAAAAGAAAGGGGATAGAACAGAAGATGAAAGCAAAAAAACTCACTAGAATAAGTCAGGAATGAAATAAACAAGGCCTAGACAGGACATACTGAGTTTGTGCAACAATTAGTAGGCTGAGAGAATTACATAAAGTAAGTCTAGAAAAGTAAGTGGGGGATAGATTATGGTGTTGAAAATGGATTTTTTAAAATTCTGAATTTGACAAACATCAGAATGAAACAAACAAAAGAATATTTTCTATACAAAGTATAGACAGAAAACAGAAAAAGATGATATATGAAACCACAAATTTCTATTATAGTTTGCTTTTTGAAAAAAATACATAACTTCAACATATTCTTATCAAAGCTGATAGGTTTGTCTGTTTCCCTTTGAATTCCTTTTTGTTCTCATCTGTGCCTTTTCTTTAAAATTTTCAATGATATTCTTTTACTACTTATATTTTCAGCAATACAATCAATATCTCCCATGTAACACATTCTCTCTTTTCTCTGCATCTTGCTAAGTTACTTTACCTTTGATTACTTCAATATCTTCCACTATACAATGATAAGCACCTACCTCACAGGATTATTGGGAGAATGGAATGAGATATTTGTAAAAAGTGCCTAGCACAATGTCTGGCATATGGTAAGTACTATTTAAAACATGTTCTATTCTTCATGACTCCATTTGGAGTTTTCTTGGCAAATATAATGAGATAAAAAAAGGTTAAGTGACTTGCTTGGGGTCATACATTTGGTAAGTGTCTGAGGCCAGATTTGAACTCAGGAAAATTCCAGGTCCAGCACTCTATCCACTGTGCCACCTAACTGCCTTAATAAATGCATTATAAATGCTTATTCCTCTCTTCACTTCACTCTGTATTAGTTCATACAAGTCTTCCAAGATTTTACTAAAAACTTTTGTCATTTTTTTATAGAACAATAACATGACATTCTATTAATCTACTATAATGTGTTCATTCCCTAAGTGGTTACTCCTTTTATTTCTAGTTCTTTGGTATCACAGAAAGAGCTGTTACAAATATTTTTGTACATATGGAATTTTCCTCTCTTCCTCTAATTTCTTTGGGGATAAAAACCTAATAACTGTACCTCTCAGTCATCATTTAGTTTCTTTGGGGCCTAGTTCTAAATTATTTCAAGGCTGGATTAATTCATATCTCTTCCAATAATGTATTGGTGTGCCTATCCTAATGTAGCTCCTCTAATAACTGTCATTTTCCTTTTTTTCATATATTTGCCAATTTGAAATATGTGAGGTAAAGCTTCCAGGTCATTTTAATTTGTACTTTTTAAATTATTGGTGATTTTGTGTATTTTTCATATTACTTGGATCTCTTCCTTTGAGACTTGCCCTTAGACCATATATCTTTTGGGTAACAGCTAACAATCTTATATTTTTGAGTCCGGTTTTTCTATACCTTGCTTATTAGATCTTTATTAAAGAACCTTACTTTTTTTTTCTCCATTTAACTAAAGAAGTTTCCTTTCTAATTTTTATTGCTTTCGTTGTTTGTACAAAATTTCTCAAATTTAAATAATCAAAATTCTCCATTTAATCTTCTGTGATCTTCTCTGTTTCTTTTCTGCTCACAAATTCTATCCATATCATAAAAATTAGTTTCTTCTTTGCTACTCTAGTTTGCTTATGATTTGACTTTTAAAATCTAGGCTATGTATCCATTTGGAATTTGTTGTGGTATATGGAATGAAATTTAAGTTCAAATTAATTTTTGATGAATATCTTTCCAGTTTACCAGCAA
Source organism: Sarcophilus harrisii (assembly GCF_902635505.1). Classification (NCBI taxonomy): domain Eukaryota; kingdom Metazoa; phylum Chordata; class Mammalia; order Dasyuromorphia; family Dasyuridae; genus Sarcophilus; species Sarcophilus harrisii. The sequence continues at coordinate 171,525,887 of NC_045426.1, read as the reverse complement.
TTTTTGTTAAATGCTAAGTCCTTACCCTAGTAATTGGGGTCTTTGGGTTTATTAAACATTATGGTACTATGTTGATTTGCATATACATTGTATCTTTTATTTCTTCCAATAATTAGTCAGTTTTTTGGTCAGTTCCATATAGTTTTTATGATTATTGCTTTGTAGTAGTAGTAGTAGTAGTAGCAGTAGTAGTAGCAGTAGTAGTAGTAGTAGTAGTAGTAGTAGTAGTAGTAGTAGTAGTAGTAGTAGTAGTAATAGAGATCTGTCCTTATTAGGGTCCATTCCTTCATATTTCCTCTTCCTCCTTCATTTCCTCTGAGATTTTTTCTCTTTCCAGATGAATTTTTAAATTAGTTTTTCTCTAACTCTTTAAAGTAGTAATTTTGGAGGGAAAGCCAAGAAGGCAAAGAAAAGACAGGAAGTTGCTTGATCTCTCTCCAGTTTCCTTCAAAAACTTTAAATCAAACTTCTAAATGAATTCTGGAGTAACAGAACCCACAAAAGGACTGGATAAAACAATTTTCCAGCCCAACACAACTTAAAAGGACTGCAGGAAAGGGCTCTCTTATTTGCATAAAGTGGGGAGTACAACCCAGCCTGAAAAAGGTTCCTAGCCTCAGCAGAGATTAGCAACAAAGGCCTCCACGGACCTGGCTCGGCAGGGCAATTGCATAGCAGGTCAATTATGAGGCCTGCCTCCAGCCCCAGCTCACATGCAAAGTTCCAGTTCCAAAACTGGTGAAATTGTGGTAACTAAGCAAAGTGACCCCTACACAACAGGTAAAATGCCAGCCTTGAGAGCTGAAAACCCATGACCAGACCATAAGGTTCAACACATGAAACTAGGGGCAGTGTCCACTGTCCCATAGGAGCAGAGCTCTATTGTAGAAGTCATGAAAAAAGCTAGAAAATTAGCATAAAACAAACCAAAAATCCCTGACCATAAAAAGCTACATGAAAAGGAAAGCTTTTTTAGATGAGGACAATAAGATCAAAATATCTACAGACAAAGCCTCAAAGAGAAATATGAATTGTTTCTCAAAAAAAAAAAATCCTTCTAGAAGAGTTCAAAAGAGATTTTAAAAATCAGAGAGATAAAAGGAAAATTTGGAAAAGAAATGAAAGTAATAGAAGAAAATCATGAAAAAAAAAGAGTCAACAGCTTGGAAAAAGAAAATAATTCCTTCAAAAGTCCAAAAATCCACCAAAGAAAACAACTTCTTTTAAAGTTCAATTAGTAAAATGGAAAAGACAGTATAAAAGGTAACTGAAAGAAATAATTCCTTAAAAATTAGCATTCAGCAATTGGAAACTAATGATATGAAACATTAAAACTCAATCAAATGCTTTTAAAAGAATGAAAAAATAGAAGAACATATAAAATAACTTATTGGAAAAACAATTTTTATTCTATTGACTAGTAATTGTCAGTCATATTGGCTTACGATTAATAATATATTCCCAACTTGGACACTAATACATTGTTGCTGGAATTGTGAACTGATCCAACCATCAGGGAGCAATTTGGAACCGTCCTCAAAAGATTATCAAACTGTACATACCCTTTGATCCAGCAGTGTTTCTTCTGGGCTTATATCCCAAAGAGATCTTAAAGGAGGAAAAAGGACCCACATGTGCAAGAATGTTTGTGGCAGACCTTTTTGCAGTTGCAAGAAACTGGAAATTGAGTGGATGCCCATCAGTTGGAGAATGGCTGCATAAATTATGGTATATGGATGTTATGGGATATTATTGTTCTATAATCAGCAGGATGATTTCAGAGAAGCTTGGAGAGACCTACATGAACTGATGCTGGGTAAAATGAGCAGAACCAGAGATCATTGTACTCGGCAACATTAATATTATATGATGATCAATTCTAATGGGCATGGCTTTCTTCAACAATGAGATGATTCAGAACAGTTCCAATGGTCTTATGATGATGAGAGCCATCTACACCCAGAGAGAGGACTGTGGGAACAGTGTGGATCATAGCATAGCATGTGCACTTTTGTTGTTTGCTTGAATTTTATTTTCTTTATAATTTTTTCCTTTTTGATTTGATTTTTCTTCTGCAGCAAGATAATTGTATAAATATGTGTGCCTTTATTGGATTTACATATATTTTTACCATATTGGATTTTTAATACATATTGGATTACTTGCCATCTAGGGAAAGGGGTGGAGGGAGGGGAGAAATTGGAACATGTTTTGCAAGGGTCAAAGGTAAAAAATTAGCCTTGCATATGTTTTAAAAATAAAAAGCTTCAATAAAAAATTTAAAAATAACATTCCTTCAATTATTTGTTTTTATTTTTGTCAAGTGTTTTATAATCATAGAGTTCCTGTGTATGTTTTCACAGGTATAAATCTTAAATATTTTATATATTCTATAGTTTGCTTTAATGGAATTTCTCCAATTCTTCCTGTTGGGTTTTATTGGTAATATAAAGAAAGGTTGATATTTTGTGTGGGTTAATTTAGTGTCTTGTTCCTTTGCTGAGGTTATTGTTTCGATTAATTTTTAGTTGGCTTTCTAAACTTTTTAAAGTTTATCATCATAGCAGTTGCAAAAGTGATGATTTTGTTTCTTTTACCTATATCTATTGCACAAATTTCTTTTTCTTATTTTATTGCTAAAACTAGCATTTCTAGCACTATGTCATAAAACATTGATGATAATGAATAACTTTATTTTATCCCTAATTGGAAAGGCCCCTACTTTATCTCCATTATATATAATGCTGTCTTGGCTTTGGATAGATACTATTTACAATATTAAAGGTATGTCCATTTATTTGCACATGAATTTTTATTATTTTTCTAATTAATGTCATCTGTTATGGTTACAGCTTTACTAATATTGGACTAACCTTGCATTGATGGAATAAATTATCTAGTCATAATGCATACTCTTTTTAATGTGTTTCTTTATAGCTTTTTTTCCCCTTTAATAGAAAAATGACCCATGGGGTTTGATTGATAGAGAAAATGCAGGGCAAGACAAGCTGGATTGATTGTCACTGCAGCTGTTAAGCACATATGAACAATTCCTAAACCACAAAGCATCAATCAAGTAACAAAATAGACTTCTCTGAGAAGAGGGACTTATGCTTTGGTTTAGTGTCTGAGGGAGGAATTAAAAAACAATCTGATCCCCAGGTTTGTCCTCCCTGAGGAAATTGATGAGAGGTTTCCATGCTGAGGAATGCTAAGCACAACTCCACAGCCTTAAAGACAGAAAAATATTGACTTCTTCCAGACAGTGAGATAAACTTGCCAGAAAATCCCACCAATCTCCATCAAGGAGCCCACTTGTCTGTCAGCTGATTGAAGGGAACCCTCTCTCCAGTGTCTTTTTGTTAATATTTTATTAAAATTTTTACATTGATAGTAAGGATAACAGTCTATAGTTTTTTTTCTGATTTATCTCTTTCTATTTTAGATATTTAGACCATATTTGTATTCTGAAAGGAATTTGGTAGCAACTATCCTTGTCCTATTTGTAAAGATTATAGTGTGTTTTAAAAGATAAGTTGAGATCTTTGTTTTTTAAACAAAAGGCAATAGGGAATCTTTGTAGATTTTTTTTAACAGAAAAGTAATATAATCTTATCTATTTTAGACACAGTAATGTGGCAGTAGCGTGTAAAAGTATTGGAAAGGAGAGGAGCTTGAAAGCAGGAAGACCTAATTAAATGGGTTTTATTGTAGTCTAGCTGAGAGATGAAAACCTAATTGGGGGCCATGAAAAGAGGAATGAAGCTGTGGTGGTGAATTTGACAATAGTTAGCAATTGATTTGGTATGGGAAGGAGCTGGGAAAAAGAAAAGAAAGATTCAAGGATCAGTCCAAGCTGGTAAATGTGAATGACTTAAAAGGATGGCCATGCTGGCAACAGAAACAGAAAAGTGTGGGGAAATAGAGGGAAGTTCTGTTTGGGACATCTAAACTTAAGATGCTCTTGGAATAAAGATGTTCAATAGGCAAGAGGTGTTGCAAAAAGAGACATTAGGATCATGCAATGATCTCCATGATGAGAGAGAAACATTCAGACATATACAGACACAGACCCCAAAAGGGCCTTAAAGAATGAGGAGGAGCAGAAAGAAAAACATGAAAGTAGTTTCATGGAAGCCAAGAGAGAAAACTCAGGAAGAGATGGCCATAAGCCTCAAAACTAGTAAAAGTGTCAATGAGGATAAGAGAGAAATCAGAAAGAGTTTTCACAGTCAGCAGCTATGAGATCACTGGTAACTCTGAAGTAGTCTCAATGGGCAGTGGCATTAAATGAATTGCAAGGGGCTGAGAAATATTTAAGAAGTGAGGAAATGGAGGGAATGAGAGTACTTTGCTGGGATGAAGATAAAGTTTTGATTAGCTGATGGAGAAGTGTGATCGTCAACATGAGAGGCATTAAATTACTGCCTCAAAGCAGTTTAAGTTAAATAAATTCATGGAAACCCTTGTTGGCAGTTGTAAGACTTTCTCTGTTATTTGCAGTATGCAAATAGGAATGAAGAAGGCTGATGGAGAGGAAAATCAGGGTTGGGAATTCTCAAGATGTGAGTGCCAATAAGACAAATTGATAAAAGTTGTAAAAATAAAGGAAAAACATAAACAAATTCGGGTATGTGCTTCCTTTGGCAGGTAATTCAAAGTCACTGATTTCGTCTTTGTTTTTTCCAGAGAACATTAATATCAATCAGCTCTAGCACAGCTAATTGGACCAGTGAATAGAGTGCCAAGCTTGTAGTCAGACTCATTTTCCTGAATTCAAATTTGACTTCAGACACTTACTGTGTGATTCTGGGCAAGTCACTTGAACCTGTTTGCCTCAGTTTCCTCATCTGTAAAATGAACTAGAGAAGGAAATGCCAAATCATTCCAGTATCCTTTCCAAGAAAACCCCAAGTGGGGATCATGAAGAATGGGATATGACTGAAAAACAGCAAATATCAGTTCTTTTCAATTAATTAAAAGAACTCCCAACAGTGAAAAAGAATTAGCTTTGTAATAGTTACCTAATTAACATATATAGCTTACTGTCTTATGATTTCCATCTGATTCTAAGTGGCCTTCTCTTCAGTGACCTAATATAGCAGGTTCTGACAAAATAAAAATCCATTCTGGTAATTATAAAATATAATCCTAGGTATTATGTATTGATTGTTCACAAAGAGTATCCAAAGAATCCTTTTCTGATTGGCAGCATCATGAACTCATGAAGATGAATCTTTCTGGTTCTAAGCCCCGTGTTCTAACCAATTCACCATTTAGCTGCATTGGTTCAAATTCAGTCTCAGACTATCTAATTGTGACATCGGGCAAGTTACTTAATTTTGTTGTCTCAATTTCTTTTAACTCTAAAGTGAGAATAATAACAGCATCTGCCTCCCAAGTTGGTTATGAGAATTACATATATGTATAGTACTTTGCAAACACCAAAGCATTATATAAATGCTAGCTTTTATGCCTATTATTATTAGCCTTGTTTTGATGTTCATGATGATCTGCTTGAGTTTCAAATATATTGTTCGGTCTTTTTTTCAATTATGTCCAACTCTATGGCGCCATTTGGGGTTTTCTTGGCAAACCCACTGGAGTGATTTGCCATTTCTTTCTTCAGCTCATTTTACAGATGAGGAAATTGAGGCAAACAGAAATAAGTGGCTTGCCTAGGGTTACATAGGCAAGTGTCTGAATTATTGACACTTCATGAAGTGAATTCATGAAGATCAGTCTTCCTGACTCTAGACCTTGAACTCCATCAAATGCCCATTCAAATGCCATTCTTCTCCTCTTCCAAAAAATGTTTTAAGATTTTTTTTTAATTAAGAACTGAATCAATAATTTTACTGATATAGGGAGTTCCTGGATGAGTGAAATCTCTAATATATTCCACATGATCTCTGCAAGAGGTTAAATGACTTGTCCAATGAAACATAGCCAGAATGTCATAGTTTTAACATTTTGGGGTTATCACCTGTGAAATGCTACATAAATGAACAAATTTTCATCCAATACATCAACTAGGTCAGCATTTATTAGGTGTTTACTATATGTTAGAAAATGTGCTAGGCACTGAAGATATGAAAATAAAAAATGAAATTGTCCCTGTCCTCAAAAAGCTTACATATTCTTTTCAGAAGAGATGTACAGGGCACAATGAAACTGAAAAGGAACTAACAGTCCTAGTAGTCTTGGAGAAAACATTGAATACTTGATGTGGAGCATAGTTATATGAGGCTGGCAAGCAAAGGTGAGCAGTTAAATGTAACAACCAGCTCACAGAAAGGCAAGATATACTTTTAATTTTAATCTGCATTAACATTTCCCCCAGAATTTTCTTAAGTGTAAACAATCAAAGAAACAACAAAGCAAGCCGATTTACAGAATTTGCCAATTTCTGGGGCACACATGCTCACTCTGCAAATTTAACAATCAGATCTCAAACTAGTACCAGATGGTTCAAGTACAACCCTGCTGGGAAGACAGGTTGGAGCCAGATTATGAAAGTTTTAAAAAACAGACTAAGGAATCAGTAGTGGATTCTAAATAGGATATAGAATTATTTAAGGTTTTTGAGCAAGGGAATTGACATATGTGCCCTGGGGTGATTATTTTGGAAACTGTGCAATTAGAAAAAAGACAGGGGAATTGGCATGAGCAGGCAAGACCAGTTAAGAGTCTGTTGTCATTGTCCAGATGAAAAATAAGGGTTAAATTAGGGTCATGATAGTATGTGCGAAACAGGAAAGGATATTTGGAGGTAGAATTGGCAGGATTCGGCAGTTGTTTGGATGTGTGAGTGGGAGAGGAAAGAAGCCAAAAAAAAAAAAAAAAAAGACTAAAAGTTTGAGCCTAGGAAACGGATAGGACAGAGCTATTATAACCCAAAATAGCAAAGTTGGGAGAGTGGTTTGGGGCATGTAGAATTTGAAGTCCTGGAAGGACACTTATTATAAGTGTTTAGCAGATAATTGGAAATGCAAAACTAGATTTGAGAGGAAATATTGCGGCTATATGTATACACACACATACATTTAATATTACAAAATATAGGTGTGTGTATATATATATATATATATATATATATATACTTATATTTGTGTGTATATTTGAGATTCCTCTCTTCAAAGGCAATAATTAAAGTCTTTGAGATGGGCACAATTACAAAGTGAGTATATATAGAGAGAAGTGGGCCTGAAAGCAGACTTGGAGAACACCTACGCTTAGTAGGAAGAGGACAGATGAAAAAAGATAGAGGAAGAACACTGAGAGAGAATAAGTAAACAGCAATATTTTGAAATCCAAGGGAGAAGAATGTCAAGAAGTGGCTAGACAACAGTAACTAATACTGCAGAAATAATAAAAATGCACTTTATAAAAATTAACTCATTTTATTCCCCCAATAATCTTGTGAGGTGGGTACTAATATTATCTTCATTTTACACATGAGGAAACTAAAGCAGACAGTTATAACTGATTTGCCCAGTGTAAACAGCTAGTCAGTGTCTGAGGCTCCATTTGAACTCAGATCTTTTTACAGCACCATTAAGGTTTGAACAGTGCCTTGCATACACAATCTCATTTGGGTTTCACAACTACCCCATTCTACATTATGCCAACTGAGGCTCAAAGACACAAGTGTTTTTTTGTCCAAGACTACACTGTTGTTAAGTGTCAGAAGCCGAATTTGAGTCTGAGTCTCTCTGAATTCAAGACCTACTTTATCCTTTCCACCATAATGGAACATTATTTCAAAAGCTAAGTTGTCGTTGTCATCATCATCCAAGGACAATTTAAACAGCCATGAGAGAAAAAGAAAAAAAACAATTTAATAAATAGTTATTTATTCCTTTAACTTGATAAATCAATTTAACAAGAGTACAACCATACCTAATTATTAAGTGTCCATGCTCCAGAAACTGTTATCAAGAGATATTATATTCATATAAAGCCTTAGAGAATTGTACAACCTTCTCTATACCTACATAAAAAGTGGCAAAAGATAAATAATCATTAGAGACTGTAACAGACAGATGAGTCAATCAGTTGCTTTCTTGCTGCTGTGATCATCTTTCCTAGGTACAAGTCTGTTCATAGCTTAAAAATAAACCTAAAAGACACTTTTAAAAATGGTGTTTGGAAATTTATTAGATTTTTCATATCAAAATATCTCTATTATTTTCTGGGATACTATAATATACTAAGATGATGTCAATCATATATACTATGTTTCTTTCAACCAGATAAGAATTTCTTTAAAATTTTAAATTATTTTTATCATGTATGCATTTATTCTCTCTTCCACTTCCTACTGGAAGGGAAAACAGAAAACAAAAAAACCTTGTAAGACATTTATTTAGTCAAGCAAAAAAATATTTCCACATTCACCATATAAAAATGTATGTCTACTTCTATGTCAGGAATCCATCACTCTTCCCTTAGAAGGTGGGGAGCATTCTTTATCACTGGATATCTGTTATCGTGGTTGATCACTGTACTGAAGAGAATTCTTAAATCTTTCAAAATAGATTGTCTTTACAATGTAACTCCATAAATTATTCTTCTAGTTCTGGTTACTTCACTTGATTTTACATCAGTTCATAAAAGTCTTCCAAGTTTTGTTGAAATCATCCTTTGCCTTGTTTTGTACAGTATACAATAGTATTCCATACATTCATATGTCATAATTTTTTTCAGCCATTCTAAGAACTGAATTTACCAATAATGGTAAAGCTCAAAGCTAATAATAATTCACTAATCTTTTTTCCTCACTCACCTATATCACTCCTCTCCTGATACAAAGTGAACAAAAATATGGAAACAGAAAGGAAGTTGTTCATTCTGATCTCTGACATCAATGCAGATCAACCTTAAAGTGGAACAGCCTAAATGAAATTTAATCTAGTTTCAACTCAAGAACAGAATTTATTCTTTAAGATTAAAAATGGTATATTAAAAAGGGGAAATATATGCAAAAGACAATCATATCCTTATTACATATACCACCAAAAGCTCAAACCAGAGTTTGAGTTGTTGTTATTAATACAATAAAAGTTGTTATTAATTTTTTATTTTCAGATAGTCTTTTTCAGAGTAGGGGAATTTGAAATATGGGGTAAATACAGAGTCATCAGTAAAATGAATATACTTCTATTTGTTTTTTCATTACTCTATGAACAGATGAAGTTTTGATTAAGCAGAGTGACTGTCAATTAATGATGTGATAAGTGAATAAGGAATAAGAGTATCAAGGATGAAGGAATGGAAGAAGGAATTAAACTAAATTAAGAAAAATTTAGTTTTTTTTAAAAAAAGTAGAATATACTCAAATCAGTAGACCATGTTTCAAAGGTATTTGAGAGACTGGTAGATGCTAGCTAGAGCAGAGCTATTGTTACTATATAGAAAGAAAGCCAAGATAAATTTTTTTTTGAGAAAGGATAAACATTCCTCTTAAAAGCTGGTTCTAGTCGTTTTATAGAATAGTTAACTGACTTTGAGATTTTAGAAGACAGAATGATGTAGAGAGCCAGAACTCTGGAGAAGTTTACTTGAAACAAGGTATTAACTCAGAGGAATTGATGAGACAATGGTTATCTAGTTTACATATATACTTAGTACTTAGCATGGTGATGTAATGGTTCTCTAAATTCATACATAATCAGTATGCTGTAATTATGTAACTACAATAAGGTATATAAGAGCCACTGGAACAGAGACATTCCATCTCCCACCATCTTGGTAGCTCTCCTGCCTTCTGCATTTTCCTCTACTAAGATCAAGGCCTGTCTGAAGGTCTCCCAGAAAGCTAGCCCAGCCCCAGGGGAAAGAGACAGACTATGAAGGAGATAAAAAAGTCTTTGGACTTTATTCCTGACTATTCTTGTGATGATTATTCTGCTGAATCCAAGGCCCATTTGGAGGATCTCCAGAGAGCTAGCCAGAACAACAAAGAACAATACATGTTTAATAACAAGGAGTGAAAAATCATTTCACTCTTTTTAAATGCTAAAATGGCATTTTTTTCTTTTTTGAACTAGACTGAGTTATAATCAATTTTATTTTGATGACATTTTAGGGAGGGTAGGGAGCTGAGTTAGAATTCCAAGATATCTAAGACAGGGATTCTTCACCTTTTTGTAAGTCACAGAGTGATGCCTGTAGACTCCTTGAAACTTAAGGGGAAAAAATGAATAAGAAAAAATACATGGAATTAGAAAAGGATACAATTATATTAAATACATTTATCAAAATATTTAAAACAAAAACAATAACAACTTCAATGCCATAGGCTCCCTGCCTTAAAATAACTTGAAAAGTCTAATGGAATCAAATAGATAAGTATACTAGCCCTGATACTTACTATGTGACTCGGTAAAATACAACCTCTCTGGGCCTGTTTTCTGATCAGTACACAAAAAATTAAACTAGAAAGACTCAAAATTTCTTTCTAATTCTTATGATCCTGTGATCTAATGATTTGAAAAGGCATATCAATTATTATATTCCAACAATCAACTTTAGGACAAGGTTTCTGTTGTTAAAAACCAATAACATCAATAAAGGCACAGACATGTTCATAAAATCTAGAGAAGATCTAAAATGGGTAGGGTTGTATATACTATAGAAAACAGGATGTAATTCCTCTAGGCAAAGGCACAATAAAACCTATAAGAGCAATAAGAGGTGGGGGGAGGGGGAAGAGGAAGGAGGGAAGGAGGGAGAGAGGTAGGGGAGTGGAGAAAGAGAGAGAGATGAGAAGCAAGGCACAAGTGATATAGGGGGAGAAAAGACCTACAATTTATAGTGAACCACAAGCTATAAGAAAGGGCTATATTTATGAAATCTCAAACACTCAAGGGATAATTAAATAGTATAAAACTTTCAAAATTGATGAATAATCCATTTCATTTAGATTATGGCATTCATTAATTAACTGACCACACATACCTATGTACACAATACATCACTAGGTTAGTGTAATAAGTCTTGGGTTTATTAAACATAAATATCACTTCTTTTACTTGAAAATTTCTTAATGTATTAAAGAATTTATCATGATACCATCATTTATAGAAGAAAAGCCTCTTCAGGTTCAGGCATTATTTGTAGTAGATATTTAATAATTTTGTGTTTGTTTTTTAGATGGGTTGGGGATGGGAGGGTTGCCAAAAACCTATTATAATTCCATCAATATGGGGACTTTAAAAAATAGAAAAGAAACTTCCTTCCTTCCCACCCAGGGTTTGTCAGAGACCCTGCTCAAACCTTGGCTTTCCTGATTTGAAGGCCAGCTCTTCCTTCTTAGTTATTTGTACCATAGTATCTAATTGTTCCTTTTCTAAAGCTCACCAATTGTACATTCTTATTTTCTGAGTCATAAAAGTGATAGTGTCTCCAAAGCAATTGATTTAAAATAGCAGTGGAGATGCTGACTGTCATACTTCAGCCAATCGTAAGCAGTTTTCTTAAATGAAAGCCAAAGAACTGTGAATTAATGGTTTATACCTACCAAAAACAAAATACAAGAACATGATTTATACTATTTATTAATGTGCATAAAAATTTTTTTCTGCAGAAATTTCTGAGCCAACCAGCCGTCTAGTTTCATAGCAGATGTTTTTCACGGGCAAAACCACACCTTATACTTTTATTTAAAAATGTAAGAGCTGAGAATCTGGTAAAAGATTGCTTGCATAGAATGTCTCTCCATTTCAACCTAAAAACCACACTAAACATAATTCTGTGGTCTCTATCATTTGTCTTAAAACAGTCTGAATATCACGTAAGGTTAGGCTATTACTTTGTTTTAGATGAACTGTATTTTCAGCATTTTATTTTTATACACCAATGTTATTCTCCATTTGAGACAGCAACAACAGGCTGAAGTTCATTCAGTTTCAACTGTGTTTGTCCATTCCTGTACTTCTGTAACATCAGTTGCATTCCACAGTTTTGCAAAAGATTTCAGTCTTTTCCTAGGAAGGTAGAAAAAAAATCACAAAATATATTATTTCAAATCTTGAAAATTATGCTGATGAAAATATGGAATGATATGAAAACTGAGATTAGTATGCAGGCCATAGAGGCAAAATATCAAATATTTGTTTTATGTCACAATGTAAGCAAGAAGGGTAAATTTTTAACTGCAGACTCATCTCTCATCAAAGCAATTTTAAAGATTTCAAAACTTTTATATCTCAAGTGAGTTAAATTTTTATAAGTAATCAATAGACTTTATTACTTGTAAATCAAAAACTATAAATAATATCATGTGTAAGCTGTCATCTTCTCTGCAACGGGTTCCATATCTTCTACTGAGATTTCATTGTTGTAGTTCCTTGGGGGCTAGGTGGGATGAGGAGAGAAAGGAACTTAATAAAGCACACAGGAAGCTTAAAATTTAACTATGAACTTTGAAGTATACTAGATTCTAAAGTAATCTTATAAAACCTAGCTTTAAAATTATTTCCTATAAATTTCTCCTTGAAATATATTCAGTCAAGATTACTTGTGATTGTTGGGAAAGGGCTTCTATTATTATGCAGTTGTGATCTTTGACTTAGTATTTTCAGACAGAGGAAGCCAATTTACAGTTCCATGGTAAATGAACTGTGAATAACAGTAATCTTGGTCGAGGTACAGTGTTTGCTAGGGTGAGGCAAAAGTCATTCTACTGTTAATTACAAGGTGATGATACCCAGATGAAATGAAGAGTCAGTATTGGCATTAGAACAGTGGAACTCGAGCAAGAGTTGTTCACTGGTTCATAAATTGAGAGTGAAGGGACTTTACAGGTCAACAATTATTTTATGCATGAGGAAACTCATGCCAGAGAGATGCAATAACTTGTTCAAGGTCAAATAAGTAGCAACTGGCAGAGTTGAAATTAGAATCCAGATCCACTAATTTCAAGTCCAATGTCCATGGTATATAGGGAATAGAAACATTTCTATCAAAACTTGTTTACACAGTACTCTCAATTGCTGATATGCTTATATCAAAGTTAAAAGAATATAATTTTAATTTCAGGAGAATATTTAAATAAATAAGGACTTGATCTATAAAATGGGTAACATAATCAGAAATCATTCAGTATAGATTAGTTATGTAATTATTTTGGGAAATTTCCTTACCTAATTTTAATTTTTAAAAACGGCTAAAACAAAAATTATAGATTTGAAATGCTCTCTACCTTCAGTAATTTCTTAAATATTCCATTTGTATACTTTAATTGATTCATTTCAATCTTTATAAGAAGGACTAAAAAACCAAACAATTTAATTTTAAAAGATGTGATTAAAGGGCAAGATGGTTTCACATAAGCTTTTTGCAAGGGCTATTTTTCCTTTTATCTTAATGATGTGTTTCAGGGAACCTGGAGAAATACTCAAAACTATGCTGGATGTTCATTTATTAGACAATCCATTTCTCCTTGTTCCCATTTGATAGTGTCATGACAGAGTCAAAAGTACAAGTGGGATGATTCTGACCTTTTCACATTAACTAATCTTTCAAGTTCCTTTGATTTGTAAGCCGCTTTCTTTAAGATTTCTTCAGGGACATCTGCTAGTTTGGCTACATTTAGCCCATAACTCCTTGAAGCAACTCCTCTGGTTATTTGATAAAGAAAAGTGACAAAATCAGGGATTTCTTCATCTTCCTGACCTATAACAGAAAAAAAGGAAAAATAAAAACAGATTGGGAAAAAAATACATTATAAAACTGAAAGGAAAGGATTAATTAATATATTTAAAATGCCATTTTAAAACATTTATTAAAATTCACAACTTAAAAAAATTTATTTATTGTATGCCATATACCATTTTACCTTTTTTCCACAACTGTAAATTACACACATTAATAAATAGTATAAATCATGTTCTTGTATTTTGTTTTTGTTAGGTATAAACCATTAATTCACAGTTCTTTGGCTTTAAATTTATGTTGAGGACATTTTGATTCACAGAATTAATTAGAAGGGACTCAGGAAATCAAATGTAGCTTTAGCAATGAATTTTCCAGATGAGGAAATTGAGTTGTAGCTATATAAAATGTGTTTGCATCAGTTTTATAATAATTCAGTATAGAAGAAAAGACTCTTCACCTTTGGGCAATTTTCTGTTAAATACACTGGAGATGGTACAAAGTTGATCTTATGAGATAATGGTTGTGAGCATACTAGAATCGTCTCTTTCTCTTTTTTAAAGACAATCTGTACAATTTTAATATATGGGAATGAGGCCTTCTGGTTAATGAAAAATCTGAATAACTGAAAGTTAACATATCCATCATATATTATCATCTTTTAAAGAATTACAATATAATAAAGTTAATAATGCTAAAAAAAAAACATGATGAAGAAAATTTAATTTTTTTTTGATTAATCAGAAAGCATATTAGGCTCCTCTCCTGCTATAAGGTCTCATTATAAATATAAATGCATTATCATTGTAACCAAAAGAGGGAAAAATTCTAAGCTATCTGAATATTCTAGTTACTTGCATTCTGGATAAATGGAAGGTTTGCCCTGCCAAACTACCCAGTAACATATTTCAAATTGAAGTTGTCATAATTCATATTTTACTTTTATTCTCCCAAATGAGTAGCTTTTATTAACAATTGAGTTTTAAGCATTATTATCACTCTCTATTCATGGATGAAGACATTACAGGGAAACTTGGAGAAAACCACATGATCATAAATCCAACTGGTTTCCAAGACAAGAAAAAACTTATTTAGAAATTGTGTGTGTATATGTGTGTGTGTGTGTGTGTGTGTGTGTGTGTGTGTGTGTGTGTCTACATATATAGCTCTTCCTTGGAATTATATCAATTGTTTGTTTCATTTGCAATGGGTTTGCTCTTTTTATTTATCTTGTTAAATGTGTGGGTGCATTTGCATCTTCCAGATGGATTGTAATAATAAAACATTAATGCTCCAAATTATCTGATGATCACATAAATGAAGTTATTTTCAAAGGGCCTAATAATGTTCTATATAATTAATTCAATAATACAATTCATTTCTAACCACAAAAATATAGACTCTAAATGCATCAATAAATTCAGTACCTCTTTCTCCTACTTGGAACATTTGCTGGAAATAAGCCTTAGTATAAGTAGTAGCCTATTTTCTAATTTTTCTTATTTTTTCCTATATTAAATTTTTTTAATTTTCATGTCCCTGCTTCTGTTTATTTTTAGAGTAGATAAGAAGTATATGAGGCTATTATAAACATAGGACTAAGTAATTATTCAGATTTCCATGATTTTGTTGTTACAGATATTAACTCTATTAACAAAGATCTCAACCTCTGTACAACCCGACAGATAACTTTTCAGGACTGTGATTGCTGAAAAACTCATCTCCCTGTAGACAACCTGGCAATGAGATTCTCCAAACATAATTAAGCTGGTTCACAAAAGAAAGAAATTCAACCCATTACTGCCTACTGTACACAAAGCAACTGTGGAAACCAACAAATCTTCTGTTTGGTTGGGATTGTATTTAAGCATCCAAAGTCTCCTAAATAACTAAATTAGACATCACAATAGGACTTTGTTATTTTTGTTGTTGTTCAGTGGTTTTCAGTCATGTCTGACTCTTTGTGTGTTTTCTTGGCAAAATTACTGGAGTGGTTTGCCATTTCCTTTTTCAGCTCATTTTACACATGAGGAAACCGAGGCAAACAAGGTTAAATGACTTCCCTATGGTCACATAGCCAGAAAGGGTCTCAGGCCAGATTTGAACTCAGAAAGATGAATTTTCCCGACTCCAGGGCCAGAGCTCTATTTATTTTGTCACTTATCTGGCCCACAATAGACATTTATGCAAGGCCAATATTTCCAATATAATAAAAGATAATATTAATCAACAAAAAAGTCCACATTCCAATAAAAGTTCCAATCAAAGTGAAACTTAAATTGGGACCTGTTAACTTCTGTTAAAAATGCTCCATACCTGGTTTTTGTGTACTTTCATCTTCATTAACAAGGAATCCCATGTGGTAGTTCCCTACCCACTGTGGATAAGTTTTTTCTAGTTCACATACAGGAGGATAATGTGTGACAAACAAGGTCAATGACTCCACCTAAAATGATATAATAAAAAAATGTTTAAGACACATTTTCAATTTTGTAAACTTATTTTGAATTCCTCTCTTACAGAAAGTGATAACATAGTACAGAAAATAATGAAATGCAGTCAAGAACTGATAACTATTAGAGTACCATTTACATTATAAAATGAAATTAGAGTACGAAAGCTATGTAATCAAAGGCTTCTTGAAAGCTGGCAATGGCAATCATGTAGATGTTAGCTCATTGTGCTCCCCCCCTTTCATTAGCATCTCTATCAGAAAGGCCTTAGTGTACCTTCTCACACTCTGGGGCTTTCCATTTAGATTTGTAAAATGAATTCATAAAAAGTTGCTGGAAATTGTTGTGTGTATCTGTATGTATACACAGATATGTATAAACATGTATGTGTGTGTATATATAGATATATACATATACATTCACATATATTTAGATATAGATATCTCTAGCTGCCTACATACACACACACATACATATCTATATGACTTCAAACTACTTAGCCTTCATTAGATTTAATTTTTTTTTAAAGATCTTTAGTAAATCTGAAAAATCAAATTTAAAAGTAGTTAAATTCAGTATCATATTATATTATTTAAATTATTAGTTCAGACTAGTTCTGATAATATTAGTTCAAAATTGTTTGTTTTGTACCAAGTTAGAAGTTTGGAAACCATGGTAAATGGACCATGACAAGCTTGGCCTCCATCACAATTAAAATAACATTCTTGATTTTCACTTTAAATAGCTGGAGAAGACTCATTAAAATAAAAAGTGACAAACTAGTAGATGTTAAGGCAGGTAAACATCAGTTATAAGAACAAATGAACAAAACATTTTTTGATCTTTCATAAGTCTTTTTTTTTTTTTTTTTTTTTTTTTGCAGAACACTCTGTATGTGGTAGGCCCTGTGATGACTTCCTTTATTAAAAGTGATGATTCTTTTTGTTATTTTTTTTTAATAATCACATGTAAAAGCAATTTTTAGCTTTTTTTTTTTTTTTGTAAATTGAGTTCCAAATTCTCTTCCTCCTTTCTTCTTTTTTCTCCTCATTGAGAAGGCAAGCAATTTGATTTAGGTGCTACATGTGAAGTCATATATAACATATTATATATACTATATATATATACTGGTTATGTTGTGAAAGAAAAGAGACTCCCCTGACCCGCCAAAAAAATAAAAAGGAAAAATACAAAACAAGACAAAAACTCTAAATCAAAAAGATAAAAAGTATGTTTTCATCTGTATATTTTGCTGGAGATGGATAATATTTTTCATCATAAATCCTTTGGAACTGACTTAGATCATTGTATTGCTAAGAATAACTAAGTCAATCTATAGTGATTTGGAGCATTTTTTCATATGAATATAGGTAGTTTTGATTTATTCTGAAAATTGTCTGTTCTTATCCTTTGATCATTTATCAATTGGGGAATGACTGGTATTCTTATAAATTTGTCTCAATTCTTTATACATGAGGCCTTTATTAGAGAAACTCAACAAAATTTTTTTTTCACAATTGTGTTTACTGTGTTTTCCTTCCACTCTAACTTTTTACCTGTTTAACATTCTGTCCTTTCACCCTGTTCCTCCTCAAAAGTGTCCTTCTAACCACCATCTACCTCAGTCTGCTCTTCTTTTTCTTGTTCCCTTCCTCTCTTACTGCCCTATAGGCTAAGGCAAATTTCTACAGCCAATCAAATCCTTCTTTAAGTCAACTGAGATAAAATAAAGTTCAAGCATTGACTGCCTCTGGCCCACCCCCATTTTTCCTTTCATTATAAATGCTTTTTTGAGCCTCTATTATGTGTGATAACTTGTCCTGTTCTATCTTTGTCTTCCCCTTTCTCCCAGTGCATCTCTCTCTCTTACCATTTATTTTTTTAGATATCATGTCCAGGGCTTCTTAACTTGTTCTACTTTTCACCCAAGAAATTTTTATATAACCCCAAATAAGTTCATATATAAAACAGATACACAAATCAAACATTTACTGACAATAAATCATAATTTTGCAATCCCTACATTCAGTTATGTGACCCCATATGGAATTGCAACCCACAGTTTAAGAAGTTTTGTCATACTCAACTCAGGTCCATAACCTTTGTCTATGTATATTCCTTCCAACTGCCCTAATCATGACAAAGTTCTTATGATTTCTTATGGATGAATGTAAACAATTTATTGAATTCCACATGATTTGTCTTTCCTGTTTATATTTTTATGCTTATTTTGAGTCTTGTATGCAAAAATCAAATGTTCTAAATAAATTAAAGTTTCCTATTTACTGAAGTTTTGCCCCTGAAAGATTATACTCAGCTTTGCTAGATTATTCTTGGTGATAATCCTAGTTCCTTTGCTTCTGGAATATCATATTCTAAGCCTTCTACTCCTTTGTTGTGGAAGATGGTAAATTTTGTTATCCTGAATGTGGCTCCATAATATTTGAATTGTTTGTTTCTGGCTGCTTGCAGTATTTTCTCCATGGTCTGGGAGCTCTGGAATTTGGCTATAATATTGCTGGGAGCTTTCATCCTAGGATTTCTTTCATGAGGTAATCAGTAGAATCTTTCAATTTCTACTTTACCATCTGGTTTCTAGGATATCAGGGAACTTTTCCTTGATAATCTCTTGAATCTTGATGTCTCATGGAGTCATTAATTTTCACTTGCCTAATTCTAAATTTTAAGAAATTCTTTTGTTCAGTGAGCTTTTGTTCATCCTAGCCCTGAAGTCAGGAGGACCTAAATTCAAATTTGACCTCAGACATGTAATTCTGAATTGTGTGACCCTGGGCAAGTCATTTGACCCAATTGCCTTAGCAAATCAAAAGGGTCAAATCTGTGGAAAAGAAAGGAATTTATGACCAAAGAAGAACTAGAGTATATTATGAAATGCAAAATGGATAATTTTGATTACATTAAATTAAAAAGGTTTTGTAAAAACAAAATCAATATAGACAAGATTAAAAGGGAAGCAAAAAACTGGGGAAAATATCTTTATATCCAAGGATTCTGAAAAAGGACTCATTTCTAAAACATATAGAGAATATATAGATACTCAAATTTATAAGAATACAAGCCATTCTCCAATTGATAATTGGTCAAAGAATATGAATAGACAATATTCAGATGAAGAAATTAAAACCACTTCTTGTCATATGAAAAAATGCTCTAAATAATTTTTGATCTGAGAAATGCAAATTAAGACAACTCTAAAGTACCACTATATACCTCTAAGATTAGCTAAGATGACAAGAAAAGATAATGATGAATATTGGAAGAATGTGAGAAAATTGGGACACTAATACATTTCTGTGGAGTTGTAAACTGATGCAACCATTCTGGACAGCATTTTGGTGCTATGTCCAAAAGGATATCAAATTGTGCATACCTTTTGATCCAGCAGTATCTTCTCTGGGCCTATATCCCAAAGAAATCTTAAAGGAGGGAAAGGGCAATGTGCAAAATATTTATAGCAGCTCTTTTTGTAGTGGCAAGGAATTGGAAACTGAGTGGATGTCCATCAATTGGAGAACGGCTGAAGTCATGATATGTGAATGTTTTAGAATATTATTATTCTATAAGAAACGATCAGCAGGATGATTTCAGAGAGGCCTGGAGAGACTTACATAAACTGATACTAAGGGAAATGAGTAGAAAAATGAAGATTATTTGATGATCAATTGTGATGGACTTGGCTTTTTTCAACAATGAAGGGATTCAAGTCAATTCCAATAGACTTGTGATGGAGAGAGCCATTCATATCCAGAGAGAGGACTATAAGGATTAAATGTTGATCACAACATTTCTTTTCACAACATAGCTTTTTCACCTTTTTTGTTGTTTGCTTGCTTTTTGTTTTTTCTCATTTTTTTTCCTTTCTGATCTGATTTTTCTTGTGCAGCATGATAAATGTGGAAATATATATAGAGAGGAATTGGACATATTTAATATATATTGGATTACTTGCTATTTAGGGAGGGGGTGGGGGAAAGGAGGAAGAAAAGTTTGGAACACAAGGTTTTACAAGGGTGAATGTTGAAAACTATCTTTGCATGTATTTTGAAAATAAAATTTTAATTTAAAAAATCAGTTCTAAGTGGTAGCTGTGATATGTAGAAAGTTCAATCTAGGGTGCTGAGACTATATATACATTTTATAAGGAAAATATAATATACTTACATCTCGAATAAAATGCTCCAGAGTAGCATAAGCAATGGCGATTCCATCATGAGTACTTGTCCCTCTTCCCAATTCATCCAAGATAACTAGGGATTGTGATGTTGCTTTTCTTATGATCTCTGCTGTGTCTGTCAGTTCTTCCATAAAGGTACTCTGTCCCTTGTATATATTATCTGCAGCTCCCATCCTACAAGTAAGACAAATATACTATTTTTATCCTTGGAGAGCAATTAAATTCAACAAACATTAATTAAGTGGCTATATATGTTTGTATATATGCAGTTTCCTGTGATAGAGGCAAGGGAGACAGAAAATTTCTATGGTCCCTCGACACACCTAACATATATACTGATAAGTGCAAAATAAAATAAAGAGATATTTAGAGGAACTTCAAAATATTAATTTGTAAAATTTGAAAGGGAAAAGGTTGTTGCTGATAGTAGAGAAGTTAAGTTAAGGAAGGATTCATGGAGAAAGAGATGTTTAAGTTAGATTATAATGGACAGACAGAAAAAGATTTAATTTAAAATGTGTGTGCATGTGTATGTGTGTGTGTGTGTGTGTGTGTGTGTGTGTGTGTGTATGTATGTGTATTTTTTAAAATAATTCTTTAAAAATAACGTTTATTGGGGAAGCTAAGTGGTGTAGTGGATAGAGCACCAGCTCTAAAGTCAGGAGGACCTAAGTTCAAATCTGACTCAGATACTTAACACTTCCTAGCTGTGTGACCCTGGGCAAGTCACTTAACATTAACTGCCTCAGCAAAATAATAATAATAATAACAAAAATAATATTTATTTCTGATTTTGTTTTCTTCATTGATATATAAGTCATCTAAGCATGTTCCCCACTTTTTGTATTCTTCAGATCATATTTGTGGTCCATTCCACTAGACTGATGTATCACAATAGAAATTTAACAGCTGAAGAGGACAAATCATAAGGACAAATCATTGAGGGAACAAACTGGGGAAAAGCAGGGCAAATTAGTCTATAGAGAGTATTCTAAAGTGAGTGAAGCACATAACATGGGGAAGAGAGTAATAAACAAAGATGGTTCCAATATTACATAAAGTCTTTGAAAAAAAAAAGAAAAGAAGGGATTTTAAGAAATTTCTTCTGTGATACAAATAAAGTTTTGATACCTAAAGAAAGTCAAAATAGAAAGATAACAATCCTTAATGAAAACTGAGGTAAAAACATTAGTAAGGTGACTACAGAAATGTATCACAAAAATTATACACTATATACAGACTAGTTTTATGCCAGGAATGCAGGAATGACTCAATATTAGGAACACTATGAACATAACAGCATACACACACACACACACACACACACACACAGAGAATATATATATTACATACATATGTATATGTATACATGTATGTATACATATATGTATACAATACAGAGAAGGTTGTAACAAGATAAAACACCCATTCCGGTTAAAAACACTAGAAAACAGAGGAATAAAAGGAATTTTCTTACTAAAACCAAGAAAATAGTTTTATATATAATGGAGATTAACTAAGAGTTTCCAACAAGAACAAAGAGATCAATTATTTTTAATATCAACCACAACTGGGATGTATTACTAGAAATGCTAGCTATAGCAATAATTGGAGAGAAATAGTAGGAATAAGCAAAGAAAAAGTGAAAACAAAATTATCACTTTTACTTAGAGAACCACAGAGAAAGGGAATCAATTAAACATTAATTGAAATAATTTCAGCAAAGCTGCAAGATAAATCCATATAAATCATCAGCATTTCTGTATTTTACCAACAAAATTAAGCAGCAAAGATAAAGAAATGACTTTTAAAATAATTATAATACTTGTGAGTCTATCTGCCAAGACATACACATAGAAATCATATGAATCTAACTACTTCATTTCTTTTTTATTTGTTTCTTTATTTTTTACTACTCCATTTCTAAAGAAATACAGACTTAAGTAATTATTGAAATATTAATTTTATATGGGTAGGCCAAGCTAATATATAATAACAACCACAATAATAATTTACTTATTCAGTGCCATGCCAATAAAACTCCCAAACAATTAGTTTATAGAGCTAGAAAAAAATTATAACAAAATTTGACTAGAAAAGCAAAATTCAAGATTCTATAAAGGAAATAATGAAAAAAGGTGGGAAGAGAACTTTAGCAATACAAGATCTCAAACTATACTGCAAAGAAGTAATTGTCCAAACAATTCTGTATTGTAAGAAATAGACATGTTTGTCAGTGGAACATAATATAATAGCTACATAACATATAGAAAGCAAATATCCACAGTAGCCTAGTGCCTGGAAATGTAAATATTTTACTTAATGTGGTGAGAACTTAATATCTGTCAAGAATTGCTATGAAAACTGAAAAACGTTCTGTCATAAATTAAGTTTAAATCAATATGTTATCCTACGACAAGCTCCAAATGGATACATAATTTAGACATGAATGAGTAAAAGAAATTGTCTTTCATATCTATGGCTAGGGGAATAGTTCATGATAAAAACAAGCATAGATATGGTTATAGAGAATATGATGGATAATGCTATTACATCAAATTATGAGTTTTTGTACAAAACCAATTCAACTAAAATTACAAAAGAAATAGGAAATGGGGAAAATATTTGCAGTATACTTCTCTGATAAGGACCTCATTTCCATTATAAATAAAGAACTGATTAAAATTTAAAAGAATTAGAGCCATTCCCCAAATGACAGTTGGTAAAAGAAAAGTTGAGTTCCAAATTCCACACAGCCCCACTTTCTTCACCGCCATCTCTCCAAGACAATAAGCAATCTGACAAGGGTTATACATGTATAAACATGTTTAACATATTTTCACATTAATCATGTTGTGAAAGAAGAAGCAAAACCAAAGAGAAAAAGCATGAGAAAGAAAAAACAACCAAAAAAAAAATGAAAATATTATACTTTGATCTGTATTCAGGCTCCATAGTTCTTTCTCTAGATGTGGATAACATTTTCAATCATGTTTGGAATTATCATATTGCTGAGAGGAATCAAGTCTATCATAGTTGATTGATCACTTCACAACATTAGTTTCAGTTTCCTGATCTATAAATGGGCTGGAGAAGAAAATGGCAAATCATGCCAATATCTTTGCCAAGAAAATCCCAAATAGGGTCACAAAAAAGTTAGACACAAATGAAACACTGCACAACATATCTTAAGGTAGTTGGATGTGCAGGTCTGGATCTCAAAGGAGAAAGAAGAGTTTATATAAATTCTCTTTCCTCATATGAGAGCAAAATATCCCTTCTGGAGAATATATTTAATGTTTCAATGTATCTATGGTTAAATTCATTTAGATCCTCCTACCACTGACAGAATGCAACTTCTCTACACTTCAGCAGCATGAGTTGATGTTGCTGAAAATCATTTGTTGCCAATCTGGTGATAAATCTTTCTGAACTTAGCTAGTGTGGTTCTTAGGTTACAGATATCAAGTCTATCACCAGAATCAGTATGTGTTTCCAGAGAATACAAAGAAAATGTCAGCTGCAAACAACAATAACAACAAAAATAATAATTCCTCCCAAAGTCCAATAAGCATTGTTATTAACAAGAAATTAATAAAATAAACTCTGTGTTCAATATCGAGGTGGCTATATATCAAAAGTGTATTTCCTGGGAATATGCTAGATTAAATCTGAAACTTAAAGGAGGTACTCTACATTTATTCCCCTCAGCATAACATATAGAAATGCCTTTCTACTCCAGTGTGGACAACATAATAATTTACTGTAATATGATGTTTAAAGAGCATGTGCACCCAGTCAGGGGGATTTCTCAAGTATTTTCCTACATATGTTGCTAACTCTAAGCCTAAGAGATACATTGCCCCCAAACTGCAAGGCAATCAATAATTAGCTTACTTTCCTTCTTCAAAAATCTCATGATGAGCCTAAGTCTGACCTCTGGAGCCATGGGACAAAGAATGCAACTATATCTCACTACAGGGAGAACTCTGTTCCATCTTCCCATCATAATACTAAATCTTTACTCTTTCAACCATGTTTCTAAGTATCACAGCAATATAGTGAGGGAATCAAGGTGATAATCCAAGAAGGTGGGGGAGAGATAATTAGAGAAATCATGGGGGCAGAAACTTTGTCTTAGATGTTGCCTGAGATAAGCTGATTATACTATAAATATGGCTTTTCTGTTTGTCCAGGCTCTATAGATACGGGGCTGGGATAAGGAGGGGAGGAAATAGTGGTTATGTATCATGAAATTTACTCCTCCATTAATTACCTATTGCTAGTTTATCTTAATAATTCACCAAGCAACTTTATCATTTTAGCTGAAACACCATAATTTATTCAGCAGTATGCATTTAACTTTTTTTTTTAAATTTACAATTGTCCTCAAAGTCTCTTTGGTCCTGAAAAAAAGGACCAAAGCATTCCTGAATATCCTACCACTTCAGTATGTATGCTAAGAAAACCCCAGATGGGATCACAAAAAATTAGACATGACAAAAAAACCATTAAATAACTATTATTATTATGTGAGGTCACCCAAAACTGAGATTATCCTGGTATAATCAGTACACCTAGACTCCATTGTGCCCTTCATTGTGGCCTTTAGTGGACAGGAAGAGGTCATCACAGTATAAGAAATACTTGTTAAATAATAGAATGATTCTTTATCATTCCTATAAGACAGAAGCTCCCCCATCTCATGTGGTGCTGAAAGTCTTGATTCCTATGTGAGGTTTATGCACTTTATCTTTTCACCTGTGGCTGTTTTCTTCATCTGTAAAATGAGAAGAAGTTGGAACAGATATCTTTGAGGTCCTCTTTGGCTTTAGATTTTGCCTTTTTTTTTTTAAAGCTTCCCTAAAAAGTTCCTAAACTAAGAGTACTTCGATTACTTTTAAAAACACAAATGTGCATTATTTATCTCAATTTACTAATGCCTACTAATCTTTTCCTAAACTTATGTCAATATGAAAAATAGCTTTTTAATCTTTAATGTTACTTTGAAACATTTAAAATAATAATGTTCAACAATCATTTAATCTTCACATCGATTTGTGCCTAAATACCTCCCTGGTTATTAGTTGATAAGAGAAAAATTATCTAATCTTTAATGCACTGAATATAATTATATGCATGTACAAATACATACAAATTAGTTTCATAAGAATTAGGATAATAGCCAAATGTTCAAAAGCATTTTAATCAGACATTCAGCTTAGGCAGGAAGTCTCCCTCCCTTTTTTAAAATTAAGACATTTTCTAATATTATATTAAAAACAAAGGCAGAAGTCCTACTCGTTTCTGTGTAAGGGAATCAAAGAACATAGATATCCTTAATCTTTCTCCTTCAGCAACATAGACTTTGGTCCTTTTTATGAATGGAACCTGTTAAATGAGTGAAACTTTAAACTATATGGAACTTAAAAACACACTGGAAATTGCTCCACCTTCATCCCAACCTAAAGTATATTAAGGTAGAAAACTAACCTTTTTGAAACCCATTAGAAAATTGAAAACAACCAAGGCCTTATTATCCAAGATTATTTTAGGCAACAGGACAATTAGCTCATCAATAAACTTTTATTAAGCAGCTACTATGTGCTTAATAATTGTGCTAAACTTTTGGGGAATACAAAGAAAGGCACAGTCTTAACAAGGGAGACAACATGCAAACAATTAGGTACAAGTGAGATACAATGAACAAACTGGAAGTAAACATGGCATGACTGATTTTACAGAGATGAGGAACTGAAGCATCCAGTTGTTAAGTATCTGTGGCTGGATTTAAACTCATGAAGATGAGTCTCTTCTGGGCTCTAGACCCAGGACTCTACTACTGCCCCATCCAGCTGAATAATAATTCCTTGCATCCTTATCTCTCAAGGTTGCAGATGAGAAGGTGCTTTATATTTCATGCAAACACATTAATTATTGTATTTGTATATTGGCTAATCAGGCTGTTTTGCATAATCTGATCAAATTAACTAAAACTTTTGTGAGGGAAAAATTCCCACACATACTAATGAGTCATTTGAAAAAAAAGTAGTAAATAATGAAAATAGGATTAAGATTGAAATTTTCCTTTATTCCTCCTTATATATTTGGACATTGTACATATTTCCAAAGTTATATGGTTCCAAAAGTCACAAAATTAAAATAAATATTAATTGGAAAGGAAGTTAATAGATTCTTGAATTCTGTTTTTTTTTAATGGTATTCAAATTACCTTTTAATGTTCTACTCTGAAAGTTTAGTATTACAATAAAACAGTATCTGAAATTAGTTAAAAATTGTGCAAATAACTACAAACTTATTATTTAATATTTTCTAGCTCAGATAAAAATCATGTATGAAAAAGTCATTTTCATCACAGTTATTATACAGAATAAAATTTAATTTAAAACATCATTAAATGGTATGTTTTAAATAGGTTACTCTAGGCTAAACTACTGGTATTAAAGCCAAATTGGTTTCAACAATGCCTGATATTTTTAAAAAATACTTTTAATGCTAACTATTGTTTCATTTGGATTCAAGAAGATCTGAGTTCAAATCCTGCCACAGATATATCACACTGGACAAATCATTTACTATTTTTCAAATCTCATCTGTAAAATGGGGATTTTATCACCTTCTTTACTGGGTAGTTGTGAAGATCAGATGAGATAAGTTTTTTGAAAAAATAGATATGAGCAAGCTATTATTATTAAAACCTCTTGTTTTATATCATCCCCTTTTTGGGAACTATCCTTGTCAATATCTTCTAGGTCCTCTTCAATGGGCATAATGGCATAATGACACTAGATTTGGAGTTAGGATAAATAATAATAATAACAATAGTTATTTAATGGTTTTTCAGTCATGTCTGACTCTGTAATTTCTTCTGGGGTTTTCTTAGCATACCTCCTTCCCAACATATTTTAAAAGAAGAGGAAACTGAGGCAAGGAGGATGAAGTGACTTGCCCAGGGTCACACAGCTAAGACGTATGGGAGGGCAGATTTGAATTCAGGAAGATAATTCAAGGCCAGCACTCAATCCACTGTACCAGCTAGCTGCATAATGTAACAACAAAAATAATAATGAACATTTATTTACATAGGTTCCCTAGATATATAAATGCAAGGGGCTTTATATAGAAAAAAGGGTAGGCAGTGAACTTTCTTTCGACATGAAGAATTAGGTTTAAATCTCCTTTCAGAGTCTGCAAGCTGGATGATTCTGGTCAAGTGATCAGACCTATCTAGTATCAATTTCTTCATCTGTAAAAAGAAGAGGTGACATTTAGGGACCTCTAAGGTCCCTCCCAGCTCTAAATCTCTAGTCTTACTGTCTCATAAGAAAAATGAGCTTAAGAGAGGTTGTGTGTGATTCCAGATAACACATTCATAAGTAAAAACTAAAATCAGTCCTGCACTTCTTGATCTGCTATTAGGATATCTTATACAGTAGTAGCATTGCCATTGCTAGATTGGATTTTTGCAGGTCTTTAAAAAATAAAAGTTCATAGCTCTTGGAAACAAGCTAAGTAGGTTCATAACTGCTTCTATTCAGTCAAATACATAAGGATAGTTCTGTTCATCTGATCCTTAGCTCACAAATTCAGAATTTTCTGATTGCCTCTCACATTCCTCGCAAATTTCTCAGCAATCCTTCCTTAATCTGTATGAGATCACAGAGTTAGGATTAGAAAGCACTAAGAATCCAGCCATCTTCTTTATCAATGAGGAACTAAAAGGCAATAACCCTCCTTCCTTCTTTCTGGTCTTTCCCTACATTTTTCTCCTTTAAAATTTTCATTTAACTAATCTCCATGAACTTTATTAGTCCTTATATGTGTAACTTATAATAGTGTAAACTATTAATTTCTCTTCAAAATTCATCATGTCCAGTCACTCATTTAATAGCTGAAGGAATTTTAAGAGGGAGAGATTATGTCCCAAAGCACATCAGTGAAACATCAGAAATTAGCATCTACATCTGACTCTCCTATCAGTCTATCAGTCTTCCTTCTACTCTATCACACTTAAGTGTAAGTTGAAATTTGTTAAATATTGTCTTTTTTTTTCCTTAATGTATTTTGGTAATGTCTGTAGCCCTCTAGGGACAGGGACTAACAAGTTTTCTCTTGGATTTATTGCTTTCAGTAACACCTCATGACATACCCTGTGCAAAATAGGTGCTGATGACTCACTAAGATCTTAGGCTAGATATTAGATAGCTGTGCTAAATATTTCCCAATAAATTGTCAGCCTAATGCATTTTTTAGTTTAAATTTTCATCTATTCATAAATCATTTGAGTGATTATGAGCCAGACACTATACCATGTGGAGAGTTTTAAATTTTTTTAATTTTGAATTTTTTTTTAAAAATAAAGGAAAGCCCAGAACATTGTTATGAAATGAATAAACATTACCTGATTTTCATTATCACTTTGTATGTATTCTCACCCAAATATAACAGAAAAGCTACATGAAATTTCTTAGGTTTCATGGTAAAAGTACTGAAAAGTTGGCCAGCTCAAGCTACACAGAAGGTTGTAGTTATGTGATTAAGGGGGGGAAAGAGGGGAACCCTCTAGGATATTTTTAGGAGTGACAGGCAGACTTAATCCTTCTAATCCTCCTTTCTAACCCTTATATAGGTCAGACGAACAGTTAATAATGCATTAATGGAGCCAAGGAATTTATTAATTTATGAGCTGCTTTACATGGTTAAGAACACTTCATTGACAACTCAATCAAGTAAATTTCTATTAAAGATTTGAAATGGTATACTAAAATAGTAGTACCCAAATGCCCAATTACATCTTTAGGGATGCTGTTCTCTCCCTTTTAAATCAACATCTCTAAGCCTTAGAGAAAGGGAAGAAAGGCAGCTGTATAAGGAAGTAAAGGGGGATGGGCACATGGGGTTCTAGGAAATGAAACAGGAAAGAGATCTGAGCAGCTCTGTATAACAGATCCTCTTAATCCCCAGTTAATAATCTATAGGCTTCCAAGAATTCAGAATACCCCTGAATATGCCTTACTACCTGGTTTAGGAAGCAATATCCTACACAATCTTCCAACAAAGAGCTGTTTCCAAATTGCATCCATTACAAGTCCATGTTAACCTATAAGGATATGTATCACCTTTGGTAATGACATTTCATCAGTACTCTCTGTTTCTCTGATTGGATGACTGGACAACAGAGCAAAAAAATTTTCCCAAAGCCTCCATTTAAAGAGCACTCTCAAACAAGTCATCTCTTTATTTCCCACAAACTGCTCTTTCTTGGACTGGTTTCCATTGTGCTCCCATTTTGGGCAGCTTTCTATTTTTTAGCTTCTTGCTATAGTTTATAGGTTCCAAGAGAGCAGGTTCTCATGCCCCTATCTCTAGTGCTTTCCATAAAGCCTGGCACAGAGTTGGTGCTTAATAAATGTTTATTGACTGAATGACTGACCCTGGGCATATCATTTAATCTGCTTTTCTCAATTTCATCTGTAAAATGGGAATAAGAGCACCTATCTTCCACAGCTGCATAGAAACAACCAATGAAATACAGATTAAGTCTGAAGGTTTCATTATGGATAAACTAGGCACCCCAGGCTAGTCATTCACAACTAGAATATCAAAAGGTTAGTGTAGGGAAGTCCAGGTAAAATTTGTAATTAGCATGGAAGGAAGGATTCTGTTTGAAATAACATAAGGCACTGTTATATACATATTCAGGGGTAGCACAAGACAAGGTTCTATTTTCCTGTTTAAATGAAGTTTGCTGACAAAGGTAATGTTCTAATTGAATTCCACTATGAATGACAAAGTCATGACACATTGACACCTTCACACCTACATGAAATGAAAAGCATTCCCCAGAAAAGGGTAAATTACTCAAACTTCTGGGAAAGCTGTAAGATGAAAGAAAAGGAGCCAAGAATTACAGGTTGACTGAGAAGAGAGGAAATCTGGAAAGTGACAAATAATTAGGGAAACTATTTATCAGAATAGACAATAAACAGTGACAAAAAAGCATACAAATTGTGGTATTGAATACATACTTTACATATATTACAGAAATGGTAAGAAATGCCAAATTTAAGTACACTACACAATACCACTTCATTACACTAACCTGGAGTGGATTGTACATAATTACTAGGATAGATAACATGCTTTCATGCAGTAACAGTGAAATATTTCACTAGTATCAAAATTATTACTCTTTGCAATGGAAAAAAAAAAAGTTCCTTTCTCTAAAGCAACCCTCCCTTATAAGTGTTAGATCACACTGCAGTATTTAAAGTCAATTTAGAAAAGCTTTAATGCATAACTGCCAAATATAACCAGGGGAAAAACCACTGTAGCAATCTTTTTATTTCCATGGAAACATCAACTTAAATCAAGATAGGAAATCTAGGAAAATGCTAAACTTGTAAAATCTCATATGAAACAAGGTATATTACATGGTCTACAAAACTGTTACATGTTTCTTGTTAAGGATACAGGTAGATTCCTCTCAAAGGAAACCAATAGTGTAGAATTATCCAAATAACTGTTTCAACATACTCCCTTTGGAAAGGAAATGAGAGAGAGAGAGAGAGAGAGAGAGAGAGAGAGAGAGAGAACACCTTACAAATAGCAACAGTTATGGAGCATTTATACAGTGCTATAAGGTTGGTGAGGTATTTTACAAATATTTAGTGTAATCCTAACTACTATGAGGTAGATGCTATTATTATTCCCATTTTTATAGAAGAGAAAACTGAGGCAAACAAAAGCTAAGTGACTTTTCCAGGATAGTATATGAGGCAGCATTTAAACTCAGTCTTTCTGACTCTAACTACTACACCACCTAGCTGACTCTTAAGAAAGGTACTATTTTTTTTAAACTAAAGTAATTATGAATATTAATAAACTATCCCATTCAAGCCACAGAACCAAAGAGTAAAAGGAATCCACAATAACCTATAAATGGTTATAGTATGGCAGATTTGAAATCAGACCTGAATTCAAAGCCCAGTTCTGTAGTTTGCACACTGGACAAATTACTTATCTCTCTAGCTTTCAGTAACCTCAACTCCAAAATGAGAAAGTTATGTTAGGTAAAATCTAACATCTAGTTATACATCTATGACTCTTTGTGTAAAATTGAGTGAATCCTCACTACTTGCTGAAGATAATGATACAAAGTATACCACTGAGTGTGTAAGAAAAGCAATTCCTGATCCTATATCTTATTTTTCAATGAAGCATTTGTATTTCCCAACATTCTAATTATTATACAGAAACCACATTTTCAAGATATTTTCAGGTTCTGTTCCTGAAAAACTAGCTTATAATAAGGTCTTTTTAGCATGTTAGTAACCAAAGTCACTCATCCAGTATTTAAGACAAGCCTTCCTTATACTCAATGCTGGCCCATAATAAATAGTAATATTGTGAGGCTGTGTGTTACGATGTTATCAGAAAATAACCTTTTTCTTTTAGTATTTTTTTAATTAAAGTTGTGCAACATTTTTTTGTGTTGACTTTGTATCTCGAGACAGGTAAAGGTTGATGAGATTCTGCAATAGGATGATGGTTATGTTTGTGGAGAGAAGGAGATGAATGTAAGGTTTTGGATCAGAATTTGGATATGTGGAGTGAGGAGTCAAGTATAATGCCATGGCATTGGTAAGGGGGAGGAAAGCAGGGCCCTTAAGAAAAACTGGGAATGAGGTGGGTTTGGGGAGAAAAAAGGCTTTTGTTTTGGATGTATTGACTTTGTAATGCCACTAGGACATCCATATGAAATGTTCAAAAGGCAACTGGAGATATATGACAGAAGCTAAGAAGAGATAATAGGGATAGAGACAGAGAGCTAGGAGTCATCTACATAGACATGATAATTAAATCAGTTTTGAATAGTGATATTTTAATATCCTCTGAAAGTGAATGCCACGTAGCAAATAAGTCCCAGCTGATAAATTTTGTAAATATGAACCTCAATTATGAATCAAATATGAAATACAAATCACTGGTAGCATCTTTTTAAGTGAGACAATATGTCAGAGAAATGTTCTTAAGCCAAGTTAAATGTAAAGTTATCATGTTTCAAGTTACTGTTTCAGTAAAATAATTCTATTTTTCCATAATCTTCACATACCATGAAATTCAAGTTAAGTCACAATCCAGCCTTATAACTACAACAAAAGTCTTAAAATTAAAAAAAAAAGGTAACCTTGCATTCATGTTTTTTCCATCTTCCTATGCTAGTTTACATATATGACTACTTATATTTTGTCAATGGCAGTTAAATTTACACATTATGATAAAAAAAAGCAAAATTAAATTATAGTTACCAGTATCATAGCTGGTATTTATATAGGACTTTATAGAACTAAAGCACTCTCACACATATAAACTAGGCTTAGAAATATTACTAGCAATATTTTTCCTTTTTATAGACTTTCTCCTCATTTACAAATGAGGAAACTGAAGCCCAGAGAAGTGAAAGGACATTGAAGCTTTTTGTCCCAGAGTTATCATTTTCTAGCTGTGTCACCTAGACATGACTATTTGACATTGAAAATGGTGGAGCTGAGACAAAAACTAATTCTTCTAACTCCAAGTCAGAAAGAAGTGTTCTTCTTACTGGACACACTAGCAGGTAATCAACTATGAAATAAACTGCTCAGACAAGTCTTTTTACCTCTTTGGACCTTAGTTTCCTCATGTATAAAATGAAAATTCTGCAACATATGAGCAATAAGGCATTCTGCAGTTCTATGATTCATGATGAAATAATTTTTACAAGAACCAAAACATTTAAGAAAAATGTATCAGTTTAAAAATTTAAATGAAAAGAAAAGTTAATGAGATTCATTTTCAGGAATATATTTAAATGGAACCAATAATTTTACCTTGTGAAAATACCATCTACAATCCCAATTGTAGCTTGTTCTGCAGGAACATAGGAACCAATTTGTGCCATGATAGTAATCAATGCAACTTGTTTTATGTAGGAGCTCTTTCCACCCATGTTCGGTCCAGTAATTATCATCACTCTTTCAGAGTCACCCTAGAAAATTTAATAACAATTTAACATATCATTCCAGAGACATTCTTATTTAACAGGTACAATGTATTTCATAAATTGAATTCATTATCTACAGGATTCTTCTCTCTACTTTAAAATACGTCACCAATCATGTCATGAAGTAAACAGACAATGGTGACCTGGAGCTGTCACAGGCTGTAGTAGGCTTCCATTCAGCTCCCTTGAAGAATCACATGAAACTTCGAAGTAGCCACAGTATAGATCCTTTGCCTGTTGTTATTTGAGGGAACCAATTCCTCTACTATCCACTCCTTTTTTTTTTTTTTTTTTTTTTACTATCCACTCCTAAAGTGGTCCTGCATTAACTATAAGATTCTATCACAAAGCATGTTTGGGTGCCAGTTTTAATGAACTGGACTTTAGAAAAATAAAGGGCTAGAAAGGTCCTGACACCTCCTAAAAGCCAGATTGCTCTGTGCCACTATATTCAAAGTCTGTATATTTCTTTGTGGGTTAAAATCTTAAATTTTGGTCCTAGGAAGAGAGTTTGGATATCTGGTATGCCTGGGAAAAATCCTTTATAGATCTTTGGTTATGTCCATGTGTAGCAGGATCTAGAGACATATGTGAATTGAGCAGTTTATAAGGATTTGAAAGTTCTGAATGAGAGCTTTATTTATTGTACTTTTAATTTTTTTTTAAATAACAAAGCATTTATTTTCTGTACCTCTCACCTTTCCTTCACCCCAAAAGAAAAACAAAGCTGTTGCAATAAAAGCACCTAATTAAACAAAACAAATTCTTACATTGACCATGTCCAAAAATAAAGGTCTCATTCCACACCGAGTCTATTACCTCTCTTTCAGGATGACTATGCATCATCATCTCTCTCTCCCCTCAAAACATGGTTGGTGACTGCACTGGTTAGAGTTCTTAAATCTTTTAAAAATTATCTTTACAGTGTTATTATTACACATCATATTAACTGTTCTCCTACTTCTGTTCATTTCTTTCCACATCAGTTAGTACATGCAGCTTTCTCTAAAACTCTCCCTTTTGATGTCTTGCAGCACTACAGTGTTTAATAAGAGTCAAGTCAAGTCTATAAACATTTATTACATGCTTTCTATGTGCTAAGCACTCTGCTAAGTGCTAGGAAAATAAAGTAAGGAAAAAATAATTCATCTTAAGTCCTTCAGAGTAGTCCTGGATCACTGTACTATAGAGAATGGCAAAGACATTTACAAGGTGATCATCTCAGAACAATGCTATTATTTTGATACAATAATATTCCATGACAACCACACCACAATTTATTCAGCCATTCCCTAATTGATGGACATCCCCTCAATTTCCAATTTCTTGCCCTTAGAAGAGAGTTGTTACAAATATTTTTGTACATATAGGTCCTTTTCCTTTCTTAAATCTCTTTTGGCAGTCATGCCTAACAGTGGTGTTATTAGGTCAAAAGACATGCATGAATTTAGAGTTGTTTGGACACAGATCATATCTTTTGATCATTTTATCAATTGAGGCATGGTTCTTATATTTTTTTATAAATTTATTCAATTTTCTTTGTGTTTGAGAAATAAGACCTTATCAGAGAAACTTGCTTTGAAATTCTTTTTAAACTGTATTTCTCCTTGTTTATTCTACTCTCTCTTTATTCAACCTGTCCTTCAAAAAAAATTTTTTTTTCTGGCCATCCCTTCCCCCAAAGTGCTCTCCCTTCTATCACTCTCTCCCCTTCTCATATCCCATTCCCCTCCTATTTTCCTGCAGGATAAGGTAGATTTCTATATCCATATTGAGTGTGCATTTTATTTCCTTTTTGAGCCAATTCTGATAAGAGTATGGTTTACTCACTTACCCTCTCCCCCAGGAGGGAGAGGATTTTAAATAAAGGAAAGTACATTGCTATGGAGAGATGTAAATCCAAAGCAAGAATTTCAGGACTAGGTAATTAATTTCGTTCTTTCTTTCCTTTCTTCCTTTTTTATAATCTTTCATATCAAGAAAGTCACAGACAAATCATTCAGAACAATAAGTTCTGTTTATTGTAAACCAAAATATAACATATTCCTTAAATTCCATTTTTTTTCACCTTTGATCATGGCCTAAAGATCCATGTGTGTGATGTTTTGAAGACCCCTGGCTCCCTGGTCTAGCAATAGAGAGAAGAACAGATAAAGAACTTCATTAAGAAGTACTTTTGTTTCAAAGATAAATTTCCAAAAGGCTTTACTAATAATGTGTATAGGTTGGGACAGGTAGGGAGCAAGGATCCACAACAAGTTATTTCTTAAAGGTAATAAAGACTTTGGGGAAATAGGGACTTCATCTGTAATTTCATTAGAATATGGAACTCTCTGGTGAAGAAGTGCCCTCTACCAGGGCAGGATTGTGCTTTCTCTGCCATTTATAGTCTTAATACACCACCTAGAATAATGACAGGTTAAGTAATTTGCCCAGGGTCACATAGCCAGGCTGTGTCACACAAAGAGAATTTGAACCCAGGACTTCTTGTCTTTGAATCCAGCCCTTTATTGACTATATGCTGCCTCTTGTGAGGTCCTCATATTAAGGCAGAATGTTGAGGGAGAATACAAAATAACATAGGCTGGGTGACTCACTATATCCTTAACAGATGTTCACTAATCTGTCTCTGCTTTGCCTTTACACTGATTAGTTCTTAAGAATAGTCACTAAAACTACCCAATAGCCATTTGTCTATTTTAATTTCATTTCATAATTCTAATCCAGCCAATATTGCAAGCATTTATAAATAAAATATCCCAAATCTTGGATGGGGATAAATTTTCTTGACTATGTTGGCTGAGAGAGAAGCAAATGAATAAAGCATTCTGGATTATCTGAATGTCTGACTATCCAGAATTATTCTCCTTTCAGTTATAATAGGCTAGTGTATATGCAAGGGGAAAAGGGATATGGATGTGCTAGCAAGGCACTATGGGATTTTAGCATATTATACTCAAAGAATAAAACACTGTCCATCTTATACAGACATCAAAGTAATTAAAAACCTTAAATCAAACTTAATTCTCATTCTACTTTCCCGTTTCTACCTTTGTCTTAGTAGGAAAAAGAGTAAAAAGACTTTTTGGGAAAGGGAAAAAATTTCCTGAGACCAGTTACAATGTCTTTTTATATTCTACAGTGTTTTCTCTATAATGGGTACTCAAAAAATGACTGCCAATTGAATACTGAATAAAATTCTATTTCTTCACAGTCATGGAAAAGGGGTTAATGAAGGTGTATGCTAAAACTAATAACTAAAATTTGGGATAAATTTTCTTTAAAATTAAAGATTTATATACTCTCTGTTTCCCAACTTTTTGAATAGTCAAAAGCAGATTCTATAGAAATATTTTTGATTTAAATAAAAATACCTGCCAAAGATTTTATAAAAATTTGGAAAGACTTACATGAACTGATGCTGAATGAAGTGAGCAGAACCCAAAGAACATCGTACACAGTAACAGCTACATTATGTGATGATCAACTATAACAGACTTAACTCTTCTCAACTATGTAATGATCCAAGACAATTCCAGAAGACTCATAATAGAAAATGCTGACCATATTCAGAGAAGAACTATGGAGCCTGAATACAGATCAAAGCACACTATTTTTCACTTTTGTTGGTTTTTGTTTGTTTCTTCTTCTTTATGATTTTTTCCTTTTATCCTAAGTTTTCTTTCACAATATAACTAATGTGGAAATATGGTTATAATATGTTGTACATGTATAACATTGCTGTATCAGATTACTTGCTGTCTTGGGGAGAGGAAAGAA
This sequence comes from Sarcophilus harrisii, assembly GCF_902635505.1. Classification (NCBI taxonomy): domain Eukaryota; kingdom Metazoa; phylum Chordata; class Mammalia; order Dasyuromorphia; family Dasyuridae; genus Sarcophilus; species Sarcophilus harrisii. Next base: position 171,488,734 of record NC_045426.1, on the reverse strand, counting down.
TAAAGGGAGGAAGGGAGAGAAATTTGGAGGTCAAAATCTTACAAAGATGAATGTTGAAAACTATTTTATATGTAATAGGAAAAAAAAATACTATTAAGTTTAAAAAAAAAAAAAGGCCTGCCAAATGTTACTAGCATTCTGGATTTCTAGTATACCACCTAAAAACAGATTAATAGGAAGAAAAGCTCATTAAAAAAAATTAAATAGCACACAGTAGAATCCTACATACAATTGTAAAAAAATGAGAACTCAGGATATAGTTTACTGAGCTGTGGATCCAACATTCAGACAAAACTGATTGGAATTAGCATAATCAAGGTTAAACAATTTAAGGAATAAGACCAAAATCAAAATCAGTACTTTAGGAAAGTTGAATCATGCAAAGGAAACACTCAGGTTGTCTGACCTTCCTCAGCTTTGCTTATATTCTTCCCATTTCATAAATGAATGAGTGCTAGAAATATACACACCAAACCAAATCTCAAAATGCTCCTCAATTATGCTTTCCACTATTCCTTCTTTCTATTCAGTTAAAAAGGACTATAAGTGAGGAGAGAGGAAGACAGTTGGAAATGAGTCGTAGCTAAACTTCTTAATGCTCAAAACACCTTTCATCTAGGGGATTTAAAATGTGTAAATTCTCCTTCAGTATGAACTGATGTTGACCCAATGAATATCACAACAGGCATAGAATCAAGATGATTCATCATTCTAAGTTCAAATGTAGCCCTCACTTACTAGCTATATGATTCTGGTCAACTCATTTCAACCTGTTTGTTTTGGTTTCCAACGAGCTGAAAAAAAGAAAACCACTCTACTGTCTTTGCCGATAAAACCCCAAATGGGGTCACAGAGTTGGACATGACTGAAAACAATTGAAAACCATTTGTAACTTGATAGATCCAGATCATCTTAGTGGTAAATGACTTAAAAAAGCAGTTAAAAAGTATCTGCTAAATAGCAGTCATTGTATTAAGCTCTAGAGATACAAGGAAAGGCAGAAGACAATTCCTGCTCTTAAAGAGTTCACATTCTAATGGGGGAGACTACATGCAAACAACTCTGTACAATGGAGATATCCACATAATAAAATGGAGATGATCAAGAGAAGGAAGGTACTAGCATTAAGAGGAAACAAGAAAATCTTCTTGTAGGAAAGCAAAAAACTAGGAAAACAATTTTATATTGGAGGGTTTTAATAAAGGGCCTCATTTCTAAAATACAGAGAACTGACTCAAATTTATAAGAATGCAAGCCATTCTCCAGTTGATAAATGGTCAAAGGATATAAACAGACAATTTTCATACAAAGAAATTAAAACCATTTCTAGTCATATAAAAAAATGCTCTAAATCATTTTTGATGAGAGAAATGCAAATTAAGACAACTCTGAAGTACTACTACACACCTCACAGATTGGCTAAGATGACAGGAAAAGATAATGTTGGAAGGGATGTGGGAAAACTGGGACACTAATACATTGTTGGTGGAATTGTGAACGGATCCAACCATTCTGGAGAGCAATTTGGAACTATGTCCAAAGGGCTATCAAATGAGCCATACTCTTTGATTCAACAATGTCTCTACTGAGCCTATATTCCAAATAGATCAGAAAAAAGGGAAAAAGACCCACATGTGCAAAAATGTTTGTAGTAGCCCTTTTTGTAGTGGCAAGGAATTGAAAACTTAGTAGATGCCCATCAGTTGGGGAATGGCTGAATAAGTTGTGGTGTATGAATACTATGGAATATTATTGTTCTATAAGAAACAATCAGCAGAATGATTTCAGAAAGGCTGGAGAGATTTACATGAACTGATGCTGAATGAAGTTAGTAGAATCAAGAGAATATTGTATATAGCAACAACAAGATTATGTGATGATCAACTGTGATGGATGTGGCTCTTTTTAACAATGAGGTGATTCAGGCCATTCCCAATGGTTCTGTGATGGAGAGAGTCATCTGCATCCAGAGAGAGGACTGTGGGAACTGAATGTGGATCACAACACAGTATTTTCACCTTTTCTGCTGTTGTTATCTTGCTTTCTATTTTCTTTCTCATTCTTTCTCCTTTTTGATCTGATTTTTCTGTGCAGCATGATAAATGCCAGAAATATGAATAGAAGAATTGTATGTTTAACAAATATTAGATTACTTACAATCTAAGGGAGGAGGTGGAGGTAAGGTAGGGAGAAAAATACTGGTTTCCCACAAAATAACATTAGAAAGGAAAAACAAAAAAAGTTAAATAAACTGACTTACAATTGAAAAAAAGGGGGGAGGGGCCCTCAAATACCAACTTCAGCAACATCTGGAAAAAGTCCAAAATAGAGAGCTCAATTTCTCAATTGCTGAGAAATTACCAAAAATTAAATTCAAAAGCAAAAATAATTTTTTTGCAGGCAGAATGTTAATAGTAAACATAAAACTCATTTATAGTGCTAGTATACAGTATTGGCATGAATAGAAAAACTACTATTTCTGAATTTTAATTTTATCTCACAGGCAAGGGAAGAAAAAAAGGATGAAAACTGCCCACAGATAATATGCTCCTCTATAAGTGTCTGTCTGTCTGTCTCACATACACACACACACACATACACACTCACTCTCTCACACTCTTTCTCTCTCTCTCAAATTCAATGAACTTTTATTTTCATCTTCACCTCCAGAAATTTCTGGTTTCTAAAGGTGTCTTGGGATAGAGGTCTGACCATTTTGTTCCTCTGGTCAAAAAACATTCAGCAACAATTTATCGTCTCAGATTTTGACTTGGTAACTTCCACAGTGGGACTCCCTTTACTTCTCTAGCTTTATTTTTTCATGTGCTATGCTCCAGCCAAACTGGACTCAAAAGTGCTCTTGGTTCCTGGCATTCCATCTCTTGCCTCTACAAATTTGCACAAACTGACCCTATGCTTGTAATGCCTTCCAGCTCCCTCTTAGCTCCCAAGATTTTTTATCTTCTTCGAGGCTTGACTCAGGTGTCCCTCGCTCCATGGAGACTGGTAGTGCTTTCCTTCTCCCCAAGTTATCTGTAAACATCTTATGAGTGCAATGTGGTATAAAGCCTAGTTTCTTAAACTGTGGGTTTCCATATGGAGTCTCATAACTGAATGTAGAAGTTGCTAAATTGTAATTTATTATTAGTAAATGTTTGATTTGTACACCAATTTTATATCTCTATACCTGATGTCACATGAAAAATTCTTGGGCAAAAAGGGATTATGAATGGAAAAAGTTTAAGAAGCCCTGATATGGATGATAAACTTCAGTTTCCAGGTCCCACCTTTGACATACTGATTATGTGATCCTGGGTTACTGCTCTGGACAGCTAACACAATAAGGCTCAGAAATGACCTCTATTCACTTAAGTAAGAGAAATTTCCTTATCTGAGAGTTCTCTATACAAATGAAATCATAGGTCATTCCCTATCCCCACATATATTATAGTACTTTATCCTCTCCCTAAGCTTCAGTAAAATGAAGACAGAAAAGACTTTTATTTTTGTCTTTATACATGGGAGATGCTTAATAAATGTTTACTAACCTAAGTTTAATTAAAGGAATCATCCTTAAAAAACATTTTTTTGGAGAAGTTTGAATAGCTTTTTACTATTTTCTTTTCCTTGACCATGTGAAGGACTCTGGGAGATTTATCCTGTCATCTTATCCTTGACAGAGTCTTCTGAGAACATTTCAAGACAAGTATGAAGTTTGTAGGTCATCTTGGAAAAAGCTGAATGACCTTTCAAGGGAGGGAGCATAGTGGTTTTGACTGGACGAATGTTCCATACAAACTTTTTTGCAAAAAATGGGTGATAGATGTGGGAGTTAACCTTTTTTTTTTCTATGAGTTGTCTTGAGTTTATATTGTTACACCCCATATACAAAATCAGTTTTCCCCTACAAATATATGTAGTGCTTGTTTTTTTTTTTTTTAATTTATCTCTTTTTTGAGCTGTAAAGAAAAAATGCAAAAGTTTTCTCATGGTTTTTGCTTTAGCAGCCTGTCATAGGATACATTAAAAGGGCCTAATCTGGAGGGAAAAAAAAAGAATAAAAAATACAACACATTATTTGAGTATTCTATTTTGATATATACTAACTAGTCCACCACAAAGATCATGAAAATATGTTATTTTAAAGGATTTTAAGTAACTTGCCATGGCATAAATTCATTCTTTGCAACAAGCAACACTCCTCTCCCTCCCACCTTCTCTTTTAAAAGCTTAATTGGTCAATAGATCTGCTCATTGGTATAAAGAATCACAGATGAAATAGACCTCAGAGGTCATCTATTTTGAGCTGTATCTGAATTAGAATCCTTTCTATCTTTAGATACAAGAGCTTGTTCTAGAACCTGTCTCTGTGAGATCCTTGGGATGAAGCATTCTGCTTCTCGAAATATCCCATTTCACTTTTTTGTTAGCTCTCATTGTTAGGGAGTTTTTCCCTACCTCAATTATAATTTTGTCTCTTTGCAGCTATCACTTGTTACTCTTAGTCCCTTTGGGACCAAACAAAATAAACATAATCTGTAATGGGCTGAGGCTTGAGTTGATGCACTGAGGTCCCAAGCATGTGAGGCTAAATAGCAATTGGACTATACTCTATTAATATACATGATTGGATAAAGAATGGTCCCTGCCCACTCTCTGTGCAAGTCCTGATGTGTTGTATAGGAAATGATGATTTTGGTGGGTGGAGACAGAGAGACAGGAAGAGAGGTGGGGAGAGATTGGCCTGGGTTTCATGTTAGCAGCTGCTGGTTGTGTGGCTGTTGGTCTAGCTAGCTTCTTGACTCAGCTACACACATTGCTATTGCCCATTCTCTTCCACCTTGGATCTTTCTTCACTGAGAATAAAGACTGACGACTTTCCCCTAACCTGAATTCCTGACTCCGGCTGATTTTAAAATACACGGTCTTCACAATAATCCTCCACCTACATGCTAGTCCTCAAATATCTAAATACAGCTGTCTTGCTTATACTAAGTCTTTTTAAGAAATACAGTAGCTTCCCCAACCAATACAGCAAGAAGTGCTGGGATTGCTCAAAAGATTCTTTTTCACTTAGAATAAGACCAGTAATAATGACCCAAAGTCCCTTTTTCCACTGATGGGGACTATGAATAGCAATTAGCTGCAAATTCCCTAGAAGTCTTCCTTCAACCACATTATCATAAAGCATCAATGCCTCTCTAGCTCCAGGTTTGGGGACAGATTTTAATGGTTTGGGGAAAGAAAGTACCTCATTCCTCCTGTGAATCTGTTTTCATTATTCTCATGACTTCCCATCATTTTGTGTGTATCTCTCCTCAATAAAGTTGGCTTGCTTTACTGAACTATTATGAATGCCATGTTTTCTTGGACTGGATTTTTGTATTCTTTGAACTGTTCTGTTTTAAAAGTTTCCCTTTGATCATGCTAAACACTGTCAATCTCTTTTACAAATTCTCATAGCAAAAATTGAAACCATCCTGGTTATACTAATCTTGACACTTTCTGCTACTTATCAATGTCTCTTTAAATTGTGGCATCTGGAACAGAACACAATGCTCTAGATGGGATATAAGCAGGGAAGATTAAAGCAGGACTATTACCCCTCTCTTGCCCTAAACACCATATTTCTCTTATTGCAGCATAAGAATGAATAGCTTTCTTGGCTACCATTTCTTACTGCTTTATGGGTATGAACTAGTGAATGGGATGTCCTCTAAGGACCATTCTAACTCTTGGATTCTATGATTGTTGACCATTTAAAAGATAGGTGACATGTAATTATCTATCGAGTGGTATATGAGACCTGAATTTTTTTTGAAAGAAAAAGGACAAATTTCTAAGCTTTACAGTCTACTTAAAACAACACAGAAACTGAAGATATGAAAAAAAAAATGTATAGACTCAAAAGTTCAATTAAGGAGAACAGAAGATTCTAACATTTTTTTAAAATTTACCAATCATTCTCATCCTTTAATATGCTAAAATAATAAGTATGTACATACCACCTAAACTATTTTTGCCTAATGATAAATAAAAAACTTCTCCAACATTAAAAGCCTTTGATCAGGGAAATAGGAACAACTAAATATCAAAATTGTCTAAACGCTTTTCTGTCAGTCTTTTAAAAATACAAAATTTGAGGGGAAGCACTGGAATAAAAAAAAAAAAAAAAAAAAAAAAAAAACCCTTCAAATAAGAAAAGCCTCAGCTCTACAAGGAAGATAGATGGGTCAATGGTGATCTTTTAACTCAATACATCAGAAAACAAACATTACAATGTAAGTAATTGTGTCTTCTTTCCAGGTGACAGGATCCATTGTTGGAAACTGATAGACAAGAGGACTATCTATTCATATAATACAACTGCAAAATATGACCAGGTCACTAAGAATAAAAATACTGAAATACACAAAAAATACTTTTAAAAACACATGAAGAATAAGATTTCACAATCTGGAAAAAAACAAACAAGCATAAAAACAAATATCCTCAAACAACTTTAAAGGAAGACAAATATACCAATGAGTTCTTCCAAAGTATGAAGTCCTATCTTAATTTTACAATGTTAAATATAGAAAATAATTGGAGGGTAGGGGGATTATAGAAACATTCTAGTTCGCTTAAATATAAATCTGGATGAGAGCACAGAAAAAATTTCAGGGAATAAAAGAGGCTGAGGTGAAACAGCTCTAGTCTCAGCTCTGACACCAACTAGACATGTGATCTTAGGCAAGATAATTAACCTTTGAGTCTCACTTTCTTTCTTTCTTTTTTGCTGAGGCATTTGGGGTTAAGTGACTTGCCCAGGGTCACACAGGTAGGAAATGTTAAATATCTGAGGCCAAATTTGAACTCAGGCCCTCTTGACTTCAGGGCTAGTGCTCTATCCATTGTGCCACTTAGCTGCCCTAGTCTCACTATCTTCATCTACAAATAGAAGAGAATGGATAAGGTGAATTCTAGCTTTTAGTCCTATGACTCCAAGATTAAAATATGGATCCAAAGCTGGATCAAAGATGGATCACAATGGCTCAAAATACAGGGTACAGCTGTATTTCAAGATCACACTTACTTTGGAGTTAATACATATTAAAGGAGAAAGCTTTGGAACTCATCTGTATGAGAACTCTGGGAACAGTGATGACTAGGAGTTAGTTGAACCCTTGCTGATAGAAGAAGACTCTTTTGGTTTACTATATGTTGGACTAGTCAGTCACCCAGCATTTATTAAAGGGTTACTATTAGCCAGGCACTGCACTAAGCCTTGGCATGAGATGATAAGGACTTGGACCAGAGTCTTAGAAGACCTGTAATTAGCAAAGAGGGAACATATGCAGGGGCACACAATTTAGCTGACCTTGGTACTGGGCATGAAGAGAACTGACTATATTCAAAATCTAGAAACTTTTTTTTTAATGTAACTAAATGCCACCTTTCCAAGTAAATCCTAATATCTTCTTTGTGGTTGCCATAGTGAATGGCTTGAGGTACTAAGAATTTAAATGACTTACCGAGGGAGACAGACAATATATGCCAGAGGAATGATTTAAACCTAAGTATTATTGGATCTAAGGTCAGCTCTCTACCCACCAGGATAAGACATGGAAAAATTTCCAGTCTCCATTGATAGATAGATTTCCCAGTACTCATGAAATCACAGAAATAGAACAAATCCACTTCCAAAATGTTCTAGCCTAAGAGTATTCTAGCTCTTATAAGTTAAAAGATAATGTTTCACACTCTCTCTAGAATTAACTGGGAACCTTGAAGTGGAGAGGGAGATCACTCTTCTCCACAATTCCTATGAAACATAAACAATGCAAAAAATAAAGCTCATTCAACATTTAATCTTTACATGTTCTTATGCTAATGATCAGAAATTCTTCATAGCTGGAAGACAAATTTAATAAACCAAACTAAATAAAGTCTTAAAAATGGAATCACTTCCTTAAAATCAACACTGACATCTTCAATAAATTCTGATAATAGCATGATCTAACTTCTTATTGTTGAATAACATCAAAATTAAAAGATGTAGTGAAGTTGAGAATGAGAGACTACAAAAGCACAATCTTAGTAACTAAAGATGAAAAACCATAGGAAGATCTCCAAAGTGTTGTTGGCTTTTCTTTAGAAAAGAATAGATACAAACTCCACAATAGGGGGATTACAATGGGCATCTATGAAGTAACTACAGCAATTAGTTACTTACTAACGCATGATCTATATCACAGATGAAAAGAAAATGATGTCTCAGCTCAAAATTTGTGATCAATAGAAAACAAAAAAGTTAAAGGGCGACCAAAATTTTCTCCAACATTACTTAATATTTTATTTTTCCCAATTACATGTAAAACAATTTTTTAACATTTGTTTCTAGAGTCTCTTCTTTCCTCCCTCCCTACTCCATTGCCATTGAGAAGGCACATGTAAAGTTATACAAAATATTTACACAAACATCATGTTATGAAAGAAAATACAGATCTCCCCACACACACACACACACAAAAACCCTCAAGAAAAATGAAGTTTAAAAAAGTATGCTTCAATCTATATTCTGACAAAATCATTTCTTTCTTTGAATATGGATAGCATTTTTCATCATAAGTCCTTCAGAGCTGTCCTGGAACACTGTATTGCTGAAAATAGCAGTCATTCACAGCTGATCATCCCACAACACTGCTATTATTTTATACACAGTACATTTCACTTTGCTTGAGCTCATGGAGGATTTTTCAGGTTTTTCTGAAAGCATCCTGCTCATCATTTCTTATAGAACAATAATATTCCATCACAATCACATACCACAATTTATTCAGCCATTCCATAGTTTGATGGGAATCCCTCAATTTCCAATTCATTGCCCTGAGAAAAGAGCTACTATATATATATTTTTTTACATATAGGTCTTTCTCCTTTTTAAAAAAAAATCTTTTGGGACACATATCTAATAGTGGTATTGTTAGGCCAAGGGGTATATATTATTTTATGACTCTTTGTGTATAGTTCCAAATTGCTCTACAGAATGGTTGAATCAGGTCATAATTCCACCAACAATGCATTAATCAATTTCTTTAAGTTGGGATTGGGGAGGGAGGGAAGGAAAGAACTTGATAAAAAATATAGAAGTGAGAATACAAATTAGAATTTCACAATGTAAAAAATTAAAAAAGAGAAAAGGTTCTATATTAAAGTGGTCCTAAATTTGCTGACAAGAATTGCCCATAAGTTGACAGTAAAAAATTATTTTAATTTAACAAGTACACAAATTGATATACACATATTTTAAAAGCCATCATGGTAGAACTATTTTTATAACAGCTGCAAATTGTTGAAAAGTACTGAGGTTTCAAAGCCTTTTGTACACTGATAATGTCAGTCAGTGACAATGTTCTTCAACAGAATGAATAGCAACAGCCTCCTCCAGACATGCTGTCAGCCTGAAAACAGAAGGGCATGACTGAGCAGAGGGGGCTGCACAGGTTGTATAGCAGAAGTTAGGAGGATATAGTTCAAATAATTCTAGAGTGGGGAGTGATGATTGTCACTCAGGTCATTCCCCAAAGACTAGTTCTGTATGTAGTAAATCCTTAGTAAATATTTGTTATGTGCGGAACTGATTTCTTCTTGAAATATTTACTGAAAGAATGAATGAAGAGGGGAAAAAAGACAAATACTTTCTTCTTGCTAATATTCTTGTAGGATACTTTGTGGGTGGGGGAGGAGAGAAACTGCACTGTGGAAGTAATTTTTTTCTTTTAATTTAAACTTTAATTATCTTTGGCAAATACTTCTTGAACCATTATACATTATGTAAGACATAAATGCTAGATGATAAAGACAGAGAGAGGAAAAAAAGAGTTTTAATTGGGGAAGAAAAGGGGTAAGTAAGAGATGATCATATATAGAAGTATAAGACTTGTTCAAGAAGCTGATAATTTGGTTAAGATAATGTATAAATTTAGATAAGTATAGAAATCACAACTTTAAGGAATTAGTAGCATAACAGGTATAATCAAGGTATTACAAGAAGTCATAGTGAAGGAAGAGATATCATTTGAACCAAGATTTAAATAACATGGAGGTAGATAACGATTCTAAGTTGATGGGAAAGGATGAAATGAATAAGATGGTGGAATGATTTTGAAAAGAATCAGATTTCATTTTGGAGACATATTACTTCATCCCAGTTTGTGTTGTCATGAACATGGCAATTACGTGACAAAATACTTTTTTTCCCCAAGCCAGTGGAAGCAACCGATTGTCTAATCATGGTTAGATTGTAAGAACAACAATGGTGCTGATTTCATATTTGTGTTCCTATCATCTTGAACAATGCCTAGCACATAGTAGGCACTCCATAAGTACTTGCTTACTTGGCAAAAGATTTTCTTTTGGTTAGTTTTATTGCCTCACTAGTGACATGGGTGCCTAAAAAAAAGAAACAAAAGGAAAAAGGGAGTACAGCTGCACAGCTACATGAAAGCCAAGATACTTGGACCAATCCCCTAGAGTCTGGAACAAAGAAATAAGGTTAGCATAAGGATATTACCAACAATGACAAGAAGTGGTATAAAAGATATAATCCAGTTCATGTGTAATAGAAATATTTTCTAATATCCTAAACACACAGAAAGAAAAGAAGCAGCAAATGAGTAACTAGAATATTGAACCAGCATTCCTATGCTAAGGAAAGTAGAGGAAGGCAACTAGCATATTGGATAGAGAAGGTATAAATGGATTCTGATCTGCATGGCTCATATTCATAAGCTTAGGAATTGAGTGAAACTATGAAGTATTTCCATTGCCAAGCACATGATAGGTATTTTATGCATGTTTGATAAGCTTAACTTTGGTATATATAAAACCGCTAGTACATAATAAAAAGGTGGAGATGGCCAGAAGTTTACATTTTACTTTAATAGAAGGGAAAGTTGGGCTAAACTTGTGATTTCATTGTTTTCAGGAAATTTCCTCCACTGAGATAGAGAAGCAACTTGTCTGTCATTAATATAGACTGAGACAGTTGGGTGGAAGCACAGTAAGAGAATAAGTAACGTACCTATGTTCACACTGCTAGCATGTATCTAAGGCAGGATCTGAATCCAGTTGTTCCTGGCTCCAAGAGCTGTTCTCTATTTTCTATGTCATAGCAGTAATTTATGTAAATGACTGCAAATGGTCTCATAACCAAATTTCTGAAGTTACTTAGAAAGAGAGAGAAAAGGGGTAGCTAGGTGGCACAGTGGATAGAGCATGAGCCCTGAAATCAGGAGGACCTGAGTTCAAATACAGACTCAAATATTTAACAATTAATACTTACTAGCTGTATAACCATGGGCAAGTCACTTAACTCCAATTGCCTCGAAAGAAAGAAAGAAAGAAAGAAAGAAAGAAAGAAAGAAAGAAAGAAAAGAAAGAAAAGAAAGAAAAAGAAAGAAATATCTAGAAGACAAAGAGAAGAGAAAAGAAAAAGGGAGAAAGAAGCATACTTATCACTCTCACATTGCAGGGATTAGAGACACAACATCCTTGCAATCTGGAAAACCTACTTAAAATTTTTTGGTCCACTATATACCTCTCAGATTGGCTAAGATGACAGGAAAAGATAATGAGGACGTTGGAGGGATGTGGGAAAACTAGGACACTAATACTGTTGGTGGAATTGTGAACAGATCCAACCACTCTGGAGAGCAATTTGGAACTATGCTCAGAAAATTATCAAACTGTGCATATACCCTTTGATCCAGCAATGTTTATATTGAGTTTATAACTCAAAGAGATCATAAAGGAAAGAAAAGGATCCACATGTGCAAAAATGTTTGTGGCAGCCCTTTTTTTGTGCCAAGAAACTGGAAACTAGTGGATGCCCATCAGTTGAGGAATGGCTGAATATATTATAGTATATAAATGTTATGGAATATTATTCTATTTAATAGAATAATTCTATAAGAATTTCTATAAGAAACGGTCAGCAGGATGATGTCAGCGAGGATTGGAGAGACTTATATGAACTGATGCTAAGTGAAATGAGGAGAAGCAGGAGATCATTATACATAGCAACAGCAATATTATATGACAATCAATTCTGATGGATGTGGCTCTTTGCAACAATGAGAAGATTGAAGCTAGTTTCAATGATCTTGTGATGAAGAGAGCCATCTACACCCAGAGAGAGGACTGTAGAAATTGAGTGTAGCTCACAACATAGCATTCTCACTCTTTTTGTTGTTTGCTTGCATTTTTCTTTCTCATGTTTTTTTTTCCCTTTTTGTTCTGATTTTTCTTGTGTAGTGTAATAACTGTATAAATATGTATACATATATTAGATTTAACATATTTTTTAAACATGTTTAACATATTGGATTACTTGCCATCTAGGGGAGGGAATGGGAGGAAGGAAGGGAAAAATTTGAAACACAAGGTTTTATAAGGATCCATGTTGAAAAATCATTCATGCATGTTTTTTTTTCTTTTTTTTTAAATAAAGCTTTTTATTTTCAAAATATATACATGAATAATTTTTGACATTCACTCCAACAAAATCCTGTGTTCTCATTTTTTCCCTCCCTTTCCCCCATCCTCTGACCCAGTCGGAAAGTGATGCAAAAAATGTTAAACATATGCAATTTATCTATACATATTTCCACAAATATCACATGTATATGTTTTGAAAGTAAAAAGCTGTACTAAAAAAAATAATAAAAAGGAAAAAACTCTCAATAAAAAATAAAGTTTAAAAAGAGAAAGAGAATAAATTCAATCTATATTCAAACAAAATAAAATTTTGGTCCTTTCTTCATATAAGAGAAGTCAGAATTTTTTTCTTTTTTGTTTACAGTATATTTACAGTATCTTATTGTAAAATCTGGGTTGATATTATGTAACACTATACATGTATTTTATGTACTTCTGAGTTTCTAAACTTTTTCTGTATTTTTTTCTGCTGCCTCCATAAAATTCCCCCAAAATTCCCATTTAATTTCTTATGCCAACCCATGATATATCCAAATCGTTATGTGGAAAAGTTACAATTTGGAAGGGATAACAGTACATCATTTCAGTGTCACTCTCTACTTCCCTCCCTAACCACTTTCTTACCTATAATTAGAAAACTGGAGTGCCTTTTCTAATATTAAGGAAGGTACTAACTCATCTGAAGTCTGTCATCCCTAGGATCCCATTACTAACACTATGTTAGCTCACAATACTGTGAATAGCCCCATGGCAGTAAAGTGAATAGGTGCAGTTACTTGAGTTTAGGTTATAAATCCAGCTTCATAATGGCTGCCTTCTCTGCCCAATTTTTTCCTCTTCTTCCTTTTACATCCTGGCAAGAGGAGATATGGTGCCTTTCTTCTAAGATTAGCTCCAATTTATCCTGCAAATATCTTCTTTGTATATAATCCCTTGTATGCTGTCATCTTCATTAGACTGTGCAACCCCTTAGGAACAGGAAATGTTTTTTGCCTATCTTCATATGCTCCATCTTTAATATGGTGCCTGGCATATAGTATGTATTTAATAAATGCTTACTGCTGAAGTGTTGGCTACGTCCTTTTCTTGTCTCTTGAAACCAAGGTCAGACTACAACAAGTAGCTATAGCAAGATAAATGTTATGATTTTTTATAATTATGCGTGCTCCCTTAAAAAAAAAAAGTCCTACAGATCTGCCTAGAATTCTGCCAATTAATAATTCAATTCATTTAATGAGAAAAAAATACTGATGTGAAAATTAGAAAGTTAGTCATTCAAACTTCAGAGTAGATTATAGGATACTCTTGTCATTTGTAAGGGAAAGTTTTAGACATTTAATTGTGATATTCACTCTCTATCAGTAAGTGATCCACTTACTTACTAGGGGACTCAATTTCTACAGTCATAAACACAAATGGATGGTCTAGATAAGGATTTTTAAAAATAATTTGACTGTAAAACATCTTTTGGTTTAGAATATACAGACAGAATCCATAAATTATGATCTGATATAATCTTTGGGGGTCAGTCAAACACTGTGAAATAAAGGGATTGGAGAAATTTTGAAGTCAAATAGAGGATGTGGGAGAAACAATGTGAAGGAAGATATGTGAGTGTCAGATGCAAAATATTTGTAAAAGTGATGTGGATGTATAAAGGACAAGCAACATGATTAAGTCCTTCCAATGGTAAGAGAGTACTCAGAGGAAAAATTACCAAGCTCACATGGTCTTGATCCTAGAGTACTGAAAGAACCAGAATATGGGCTATTATTGCTCATCTTTGAGAGACCATGGACAACAGAAGTATTATCATGGGACTAAAGAAAGGAAAGTGCTACCTTGATTTTCTTTTGGCAAGGCAATTGGGGTTAAATGACTTGCCTAGACTCACACAGTTAGTAAATATTAAGTTCTAAAGCCAGATTTGAACTCAGGTCTTCCTGATTCCAGACCCAGTGCTCTAGTCTCTGTGGCATCAAGCTATCCCTGCCAAGACTTTCAAAAAAGTGAAGAAGGTAAGAGTCTGGACACCAGATGCTGGCAAACTTGACTTCAAATGCTGGCAAAATTCTAGAATTCAATACTAATGCAAAGCTGTAATCCCAAAACCAGTGTGACTTTATCAGGAATAGGGTCATACACTAAAATAACTTCTTTTTCTTTTCTGATCAAAAAGCTGATTATGAGAATGCTAGAAACAGAGAATAGAGTATAGCAAAGATTTTTTTACCAATTATTTGACAAAAGTTTCTCATTATATCGTTGTGAATAAGATTAAGAGATATAAGCTCAAGGCCAGTACAGCTAAGTAGATTTATAACTGGTTGAATGACTAGATTCAGAGTGGAGTCATTTATTCTCTATGTCAGCTTGAAGAAAAGGGTCTAGTGGAGTGCTCCCGGATCTGTCCTTGGCTATTCAAGATTTTATTAATAGCTTCAATGATGGCATAGTTGACATGCTGAATCAAAACTTGCAGATGACAGGAAGCTGAGAGGTATAGTTAATATACATTAGGTGAAGCTTGCATTAAAATCACACTAGAAGGATGAGCCAAATCTAGTACAATCCAAGAAGAATAAATATAAAATTCTTTTTCAGGGTTCAAAATGATCAGTGACACAAATACAAGATGGCAGGAGATGATTAGATAAGGATAAAAAAAGATCCAGGAGTTTTAGTGGACTATAAAATTCAATATGAATCAAAGATATGACAAAATAACCAAATTTTACTAAGGTTCTATCAAGGAAGGCAGAGTATCCAGAATGAAGGTGGTGGTCCACTGTACTCTGTATCCTGGTCAAAACACATCTAAATATTTTATTCAGTTCTGGTACAGTGTTTTTGGAAATGACATTAATAAGCTATACTATGTCCACAGGAACATGAGCACAATGGTGACCAAACTGCAAACAGTGACATAGGAAAGAATGGGGGATATTTAGCCTGGAGAACAAATAACTCAGGAAGGATATAAATGATGTCTTAAAGTATCTGATAGGTTTTCATTCAGAAGAGTTGCCATATCGTTTTGCTTGAATGAGGAGGCAATGAGTAGAAGTTTCCAAAGAGGCAGATTTTGTTTTAATTTTTAAAAAAATTATCTCAATCATCAAAGCTAATCCCAAATAGGATGGTTGCCTAGATAGACTTTAATGGAGACTTTCAAATAGAGGCTGATCACTTGCTAGCAATGCTAGAAAATGGATTCTTGGATATATACAGGTTGGATTAGAAGCCTCGGAAAGCAACCTCTTATTCTGTGTGTGGGGGCAAGGCAGGGGGTAAGAATGGGCAGTAGTGGCTCATGTGTGTATTGAGTGACATAGTGAGAAGTAATTATCTGGGTTCAAAGTGGATGTGGACAAAGTGTGAAGAAGACATTAGTGTATCTGACAGTGAAGAATAGGAGAAGACACAAAATGGGGTGGCATTGTAGCACTGAAATGCTGCTGATATTTAGGATACGATGACTTAAAGTCCAATGCTATTGGTTCTATAAAATGGCAGTCCCTCATGTAGTTTCAATTAATTGCCTCATTCCTTGCTTATGTGAGTCTTCACATGTTATTGTTCATTGTTTCATTAGTGTCCAATTCATCTTACCCCATTTGGGGTTTTCCTGGCAAAGATGCTAGAATGGTTTAATATTTCCTTCTCCAGCTCATTTTATAAATGATGAAACTGAGGCAAATGGGATTAAATGACAATTTCCTCAGCAAAAAAAAAAAAAAAAAAAAAAAAAAAAAAAAAAAACTGATAGTGAAGACGGCCAAAAAGAAAACAAAAAAGTAGCTTTTAAGACAAAGTCTAGGGCAGCTAAGTGACACAGTAGATAAAGCACCAGCCCTGAAGTCAGGAGGTTCTGAAATCTGGACTCAGACCTGTAACACTTCCTAGTTGTGTGACCCTGGGCAAGTCACTTAACCCCAGTTGCCTCAGCCAAAAAAAAAAAAAAGATGAAGTCTAGAGGGAACTAAAAGATTCCAGTTAATGAAAACTTAAAGCAAAATAATTTCATGCTAGCAAAACCCATGTCCAAAATGAGTAGGATGGCCTCAAATAGTTTTCTACTGCTGGTAAATAAAATAAACTGCTTCAATCTGCTTTGGGAAGGATTTTTTAGCATAGTGTGATCCTCAAAGAAATCTAAGGCAGTTGGGGGTAGACTATTTGGTTCTTGGAAAGCAGATTGAAGGGTTCATTTAGGAAGCAGGAGAGAAGTGTCATTAACATTAATAAGACAAGTTTAAGGCTTCTGTTGGTCAATTTGTATAGATGAGATCACTTGTCAAAGAAATTTTGAGTAGCAGCACTTTGCATGACCCTTTTGTAATTCTGCTCGTATGTCAGACTGTTGAGATCATATCCAACACAGAACAAAGGAAAGTATGGTTTAGGATGGTTTGGTGGAATGGGTCGTGCACCAATGTTCAGGAGACTATTAGGGTCTATTTCTAATTCTGCCACTAACAAGCTATGTGAATTTTGTATCTTAGCTTCCTCACCTATATGATGAAAACTTTTTTTTTTTTTTTGCAAGGAAATTAGGGTTAAGTGACACAGCTAGTAAGTATCAAGTCTAATTTGAATTTAGGTCCTCCTGACAACAGAGATAGTATTCTATCCATTGAACTACCTAGCTGCCCCAGGCCTTGTTTTAACCTGGGTCTTGTGAACTTGTTTAAAAAATATTTTGATGATTGTATTCCAATATAATAGACCTCTTTGGTAATTCTATACATCCTAAGCATTTAAAAACATTATTCTGAGCAAGGGCCTCTAGGCTTTATCAGATAGCCAAAGGGGTTGATGGCATAACAAAAATCTTAAGGACCCCAGAACTAGATGATTTCTAGGGTTCCCCTCAATATTAATATTCCTTGACTAAGCAGATGGAACTCAATCTGAGAAATAAACAATAGGAGAAAAGCCTATCTCACTGGTAGTTGATATTTTAAAAATAATCTTAAGCTGTTAAAATTAGAAGTTAGGAGACTGGACAAGCCTAAACATTAAATAATGTTCAAGGACTGTTTTCTTTCTTTTTATATTTATATCCTCAGTGTTCTAGCACTTGAATATAGGTTCTTAATAGAGGCTGGTTCAATTGAACTGAATGTCTAGCATATCCTATATTGAGAGTAAAAGGCAACAGAAAACTGTGGTTAAAAAAAAAATCATTATGGAAAGACAATGATCCAATTTGGCTAGTGGAGCTCAAGTGCCCAGTTATGCTAGATTACAATCTGGATATGAGGCCAGAAAAATAAATACACTTTTTATAGCCTTTGACTCAGAAATAATTCTTCTGGACATAGATTTCCAAAAGGTCAAAATCTGAAACAAAGATTCAGTATTTCCTAAAATATTTAAAGCAGCAATTTTTGTGTTAGCAAAGACCTGCAAATAAAGTGGATGACCAATATTTGGGGAATAACTGACATATATATGTAACATATACAATATATGGATGTAATGAACTATTATTATACAACAAGTATAACTAATATAATATATTGTTATGCCACAGTCTCCTTGAATTGTTCTACCTCAGTTTCCCTGCACTAGTTTCCCTTATTGTCCTGACTGAGTTTCCCTAAATTGTTCTATCTCAATATCCTTAACTGTTCTGCCTCAATCCCCTTAGTTGTAAAACCTCCCTCTGGTCCATTAAGACTGAGGACTATTTGCTCTAAGGTTATAAATTGTCAATGTAAGACTCAAGAAGAGGGGGAGATCGGACTTCTTGGCTCCTAACTCCTTCTGCCCTCAAGAATTTATGACACTACCCCCTCTAAAGTATTCCAAAAGATAAGACTATCCCGGATACCTCATTGACATCTTTACTTCTGTTTATTCAGACATCCTGACTCTGGCTTTTACTAAGAATTTATAGCCTTCCCTCATCCT
This sequence comes from Sarcophilus harrisii, assembly GCF_902635505.1. Taxonomy (NCBI): domain Eukaryota; kingdom Metazoa; phylum Chordata; class Mammalia; order Dasyuromorphia; family Dasyuridae; genus Sarcophilus; species Sarcophilus harrisii. The sequence goes on along the minus strand of NC_045426.1, from coordinate 171,470,335 downwards.
GACAGAACCAAATGGGTCTGTAAAGACGTTTCCCACTTTTTTCCCCTTCTTTGTTTGAAAAAGGTATAAAAAGACTTGAGATTCTCCCATTCATCACTGGATACTTTGAGATGAGAGTCCTGTCCAGTCAATTATACTTTCCAATTAATAAAATATTAAAAACTCTCTAATCTCTATCTTGCCTCAGTTTCTCTGGCATTACAATATATAGTATATAGATGTAATGAACTATTATTTACAAAAACCCCAAAGCATTCAGAAAACAAAGCAAAGTTTTAAAGAACTAATACGGAGCTAAATGAGTAGAATCAAAAAGTGAGTAGATCACTAAAAGTAAGCTTAACTCTAAATAATGGAAAAACCAGTAAGAAGCACAAAGAAAGAATAATAAACAAACTTCTCTCTTGCCAGAGAAATGTGGGATTACTAAGAGAAAAAAAAGTTATACATTGTCAAATGTAGTCACTATATGGGAAGTTTATCAGGGAGGATTTATTCTGGAAAAGGCAGAGTTTGAAAAAAGTATGACATAGAGACAAAAGGGATCAGTTAAAAGTACTTTTAAAAGATCATCATGTAGCTAGTGGATAGGGAGTTGCCCATCATAAATGTCAAAAATGTGAATCACAAAACCATCATGAGTTTCCTTTAGTTTAGTCAGTTTTTCAAACATCTCATCACTAGAGCAAAATTTTGATTAAGTTAGGGAAAGAAATGAAACACAATTGAGGAGCCTGGGGCACTGCTGGAGAGAGCAGACCTAGGGTTAGAAGGAAGAGCCCATAGAGAGGTTGTATGATAATAGTAGGTGATTTTGGATAGCCAAGGAAAAAATTGAGGGGCGCTAATCTCCTAGAGTTCTTCCTGAACTCTTCTTGGATCCCTGTCCATTCCTACATGGAATCATATATGGAATCACTCAGTTTTGCATTACAAATTCAGTATGAGATTTTACTGCTAGTACTCTCAGAAATTCTTCCAGTTCAACAGATGCAAACAAAATCATGAGTCCTTGAAACAATCACTCAGAAATTACTATGGGTCAATGACTTTTTCTGAATCTACAAGAAGACAAATAAGTTGTGGACTCTTCTGCACTACAGACTATTAACCAAACCAGAAAGAAGCTAAATTATGAACCAATCTGCATCAAGAAAACTCACCAATCACAGATGTTATTCTTTATCATTCTAATCAAGAAGCCCAAATTACTGGGCTTCCAGGTTGTTATATGGCTAATATTCATAATTATGACACTAAGATCCTTTTATTCCACAAAGATTAAATTATGTCTACTCTACTGCTTAATGTTAAGTTTATTTGATTAATTCTAATTATTTGAATATTGGCAGTCCATGTATGAGCAGCAATGAGGCAAAGCAGAAAGGAAGCCAGGAATCAGGAAAACCAAGTTCTACCTCTGACACGAGGGTAGATAGGTGAATATAGATAAGTTACTTAACTTCTTAGAGCACGTAAACCTTTAACAGAAGCTGTGAATAAGTGGTTGATGGATGTTAGCTGAGGGAATATTCTCCCTTCCCTATTCTACCCCACATAATAATTCATTTACAAAGTAACTCTATGATTTAATTAGAATATTAAATTAACAAGAATAAATAATTCTTTGACCATTCTGGATAAATAAGTGTCAACTATATTAATTGACTATGGTGGGTTCTGGGATAGAGGCTGGGGAAAACGGTTATCAAATTCTGTAGCCTCAGTAGCAAATTTAAAATTGTGCACATAGACAGTTGAAAAGAGAGTTAAGAATAAGGCTGGAAAAAAGAAGAAACTGATGACAGAAGCTAGTTAAAATAAAATTGACCATGCAGTCAACTATGGATTTCAGTGTCAGATTTCCTTTATCTTGGATTCAAAAAGTCTTATTATATAATAATAGGTTAAAAAATTAATTTTCACAAGTATAAGTTGTAGAGGTACAGCTAGATGACAGTTTTTCTGATTAAGATCTAGTAGATTAGTGGAATCAAAGCTGAATATAGGTGAAGAGACCAATATGCAGTCAAAAATATCCAATACAAGTTTAATGTTCAGAAAAAGAAAGGCTATATACTCACAGTATTGGTCAGACTACATCTAGAGTACTGTGCCCAGTTTGCTCATCACATTTTAGGGAAGAACACTTAATTTAGAGGGTGACCACAACAGGCTTTGGGATCATGCCATATGAATAATGGTTGAAAAAAAAATGACAATGGTTAGTCAACTGTTTTCAAACTACAAGTTTACTTCCTTTCACCAATATTCTTTCTTACACCACCACCATTTTCCTTCCTCCCTACCTCTTCCATCCTCCAGAAGATTAGCATCCCCGATTTTTTCTTTCGCTATCCAAAATTCCCTACTACTATCATACAGCTTCTTTAGTGACACTGTCTTCTTTCCCTAGGCCCCTAAACTATCTCTCATTCCTTTCCCTACCTTAATCAGAAATAGCAGCCATGAGTGGAAGTTGCAGAGAATCAAATTTAGACATGATAAAAAGGAAAAATTTCCTAATAGCTGAAATGGAATGAATTCCTCAAAAGTTAGCAGATTATTCCTCTTTAGAGTCCCTTCCATTTACTCTAGATTTATCTTGCATGTATTTAGTTATTACATATTGTGTCCTCCATTAGATGCAAACTTCAAGGGGAGGGGCTATTACTAGCTTTTTAAAGAAATGTCCCTAGCACACCTGCCACAAAGCACATAATAAATGCTTAATGATGTCACAGTAATGATCCATACTGGCAGGTGTGCTAGGGACATTACTTGCTAGTAATATTGTACAGGAAACTAAGTGACCTCTAAAACTCCTTCCAACTACAAATCTAACATTACATGCCAGAGAGGATAGGGAATAGGACACTGCGCCAGGAACACAAGAACCATCCCACTCTGCCATTAAGAAGATGTCACCCAGTTTCCTTTCTCTGCTTATTCTAACAAATATAGTTCTGAAACTGTCATGTAATCTTCAAAAACCAATTCAGAGACTCTGGCTCTCCATGTTTTTTCATGTGGCTTATAAGAGGCTTCTGAATGTAGCTTGATTATGTCAAAATATTTTGGAGAAGTCCCTGTTCCCCATAGTTAAGACCCAGTAAAGAAGGTTATGTCCTAAGTTTTGCATAACAATAATTCTTTGCACACTAGAATAATCTCACCCTCTGGCAAAATGTCACTAAGGAATCTAGCTCCCTTATTCCCCAGAGATGTCCACCACATGTTTACGCTCCCTGTTCTTTGTCACTGACAGGTCCTTATACTCCTGTACCCGTCATAGAACTCCGAATCTGATTCTGTGCTTGCAGATTGGCCATGACCCCAAGATTTGAGACAATGACTATTCCCATGGGACTAAGAATCCCTGCATTATCCTAAGAAATGTTAACCATGAGAACTGCCTCAAGATCTAAGAATGACTGTATTGAGGACCAACCCCTTTCATGTATATAAGTAATCCAGCATCAACAGCATTAAGGTCTCCAACCTTAGTGGGGCACTCCATTTGCAGACTTTACTCATTTCTTTACTCTGAAATTAATGAAGCTTCTGTTTGTGTCCTGACTCTCCTGTTTTTAGCCTGTTCTATTTGTTTGGCTTCCTGAGTTCAAATTCCATTTCAGACACTTATTAGTAGAGTGAACTTTGACATGGCATGTTACCTCTTTGCTTCAGTTTCTTCTATAAAATGAGGATAACAATAGCATCTATTTCACAATGTTGTTGTGAGGATCAACAAGAAAGAATTCACACATATTCACACCCCAACATTATTATGATTAGCTTTGGTTTTCCTTCCCTCCAGAAACAAGTGCCTTCCTTCTACGACTATGGTTATGTCTTGCAACCTTGCTAAAAGTCTTGGACAAATAACTTTAGGATTTGTGACAAAAACAAGATTCAAAGTGCTTAGATTCAATCACAAATTTAGAAGTTAAATATATAGGCTCCTCTCTCTGCTTTCTATCTGTCTTCTCCTCAACTATCTTATGACTTACCTCTAGAATTATAAAACACCTTGGGCTCTAAGTGGGTAGGAAAATGCAGATTTCATTTATAAACTTATTTACTAAAATTATTATAGTTTACACATCTATAATATGCATTTAAATAGTTCATTTCACCTCCTGCTACTACTTAGCCCTATATCATTAAGAGAGAAGGACTAAACATTTGTGGTTTTTTAAGTAGTCTAAAAGATCAAGAAGCAAGATCATTATAATATTCCATCAGAAAGAAAAAAATACTGGAAAAGTCAATAGTGGTCCAAAGTTCAATTATCTGACCTACCCAGCAAGAAATGTGAACAATCCTACTGGAAGCAAGCATGCCTCTACCCTCTCTGAAGCACTTGCTGTGTCTAAAAGATAAAACTCCAAACAATAATAAACCAACAGATACTTATCAAGCAATGAATGCTGTTCAGCACCAAGCTAGGTGCTGCTAGAAATAAAAGAAATATAAGGCGCTCATAATTTTATGTAGAAGACAAGTCATATCAGGAAATCACATGACAGAATATAAGCAAAGACTACAGACATGTATCTTTTTCCACAGGGAAGCTCAGAGATAAAAGACACCTGAACGTGTTAGATTAGTTTGTAACTTAACTTGGTCTTGAAAGAAAAACAATTTTAATAAGCAGAAAAGAAAGTATTGACTATTCCTGTTTGGAGAAATAACAAATAAAAGCACAGACAACAGAATGACTATGAAGGAAAAATAAAAAGACTGGTTTGATTAAAGTGGATAATCCTTGTTTGAGGGTTTTAGGAGATATGGCTGGCTAGAACAAGTAGAATTAGCTGTTCTAAGGCCCTGCAGACCATGGATAGTATATGGAGCATAAAAAAACCTACATTGAGGCTTTGGACTGGGAATGAGTAGGGGAAACACCCGAACCCCAAATCTCCTTTGTAATATGCTGGTTATTATAGTAAATGTGTACCTAAATAAGATTTTTCAATGCTTTCCAGAGTCCTTTTTAGAAGAGGATTAGCAGTTCTTGGAGACACAACTAATAGGCAGGTATACAAGAATTATGGATTATGCAAAAATCAAAGAGATGAAAGGAAGGGAGTGTATAGGTTTTTGTTTTTGTTTTTTTTTAGAAGGGAGGAGGAGGGTTTCCAGAATGTAAGAAAGTGCTTAGAATAGCTTAGAGCAGAATTACCTGAGAAACAGCTATATCAGAAGCAATGAGAAAACTTCATATAATACAGAATTCCAAAAACTCTACCTCAATTATGCATGCTCCAAAAAAGCTGATTTTTAATATTATGTCATTAGCAAAATTAGCTGTGCTTTCTGCTAAAAGTATCTTTCCCCCATAGTATGGTTTGTAATTACCTACCATAAAATTTTTTAAACAAGTTTTTCTTAATATTTTTTCTTAACTCTATCCATATATAAATTTATGCCATACAAAGAATGCATTTCACCATAGCAACAATTCTACATCAACTCCTACACTAATTTTAGAAAGAGGGTCTATAAAAGTCACTGATATTTCAGAGCATTCCAGAAATGTATTTTGCTAGGATAAAACAGAAAAATTATTTTGCAAATGGTGGTTCAATATTTCTGAAAACTTTCTTGTAATGTTATTTTAGCTTCCCAAAAGACACTTTATTAAACATCATAAGCTTTTTCAAAGCCAATAAAAATGACTAAGATAAATTAATTATTCAAGTTTTGCTAGCAAATGATTAAATTAATTTGTAAACAGAATATAAATCAAATTAAAGAAATTTCAAATGGTCCACTTATACTATTTTTCCAACTAAAAGTACCTATTGATACTTTGGGAAATAAAAGGTAACATATTTACATAGTATTTTTAAAAATGTATTATTGCTTACTAGCTTAATCTAATAAATGATGTCATTTACATTGTTTTCCTAATAAGAGCTAAAGTTACTAAAAGTTCAAGAAGCCTTTGTACAACAAAAGTGACTAGAGTTTCAAGTTCTTATTGTATTAAGAGATCAAAACTATGCATTAGGAAAAAAAAAATTGGAAAAGTAGCATAAGTTAGGTGAGGAAAAAGAACAAGGATAAAGAGTGAAACACTAAGAGTTAATGAAACATTAATGTAGTATGATTCTAATTAACAAGAATTGATAACCAGGGGCAAATTCTTTATTTGCCAAATTTTTTAGTCAGCACATGATTCTTCACCAGTAATAGCAGTGCTGGGCATAATATCACAGAAAAGGCTACATTCAAGTGTTGATCCTTGTAAAACGAAAACTCTAATAGATTATTAATTATGCATTTGGTTTTATATATATATATATATACACACACACACACACATATATATATCATCCAAACACACCCCCCCCATGTCCACACACATATGTATACATATATACACAAATATACATATGCATATATATGTAAAATCAGTCAAAAGTTAACTTTCTCTACTTGGTTTTCATCATAATACAATACTTACTGATAAATATGTACTATTGGGAACATACTGATCCTGCTCTCCCAATAACACATCAATCACAGGATGTCGACCATTTTTTATCACTATTTTTCTTTCTTCTTGCAAAATTGGTCTACAAAAAAGAAATACTTTAATTCAGTATTTGAAAATGTTACAGAAATCATTTTTAAAATAGCACAAAACAAACAAGAAATATGCAATACAAACAAAAAATTTCAAACTTCTTAAAGATTGTATCTTCAAGGTGTAGTTAGGTGGTTAGTGAAAAGAGCAACAGTCCTGGAATCAGGAGCACCTGAGTTCAAATCCAGCCTTAGACAAGACACTTAACTAGTTATGTAACTCTGGGCAAGTCACTCAACCCCAATCACCTTACCAAAACAAAACAAAACAAAATAAAACATTTAAATAATATGGTTTAAATACAAAGGTCATCTTAGTTATAAAAAAATGATAATTTAAAAAATGCTCAAAGAATCATGGTATTATGGAAAAAGCACTTATTCAATATTCAAATAAAGGTTTTATTCCCTATTATGATCATTTTGTCTCTCAAGGCCTATTTCTAGTTGTTTTCAGTCATGTCAGGCTTTTTGTGACCTCAGTACTCTATTCATTGTACCATCTAGCTGCTCCCTCAAGCCCTTACTTCCTTGATCTCCCAAAGCTTTAGTTCACCATTCCCCTGCAACCCAAGCCAGGTTAAACTCTTCACCTCTAATCTCATCATCATGCTACTAACTCAAGCTTGACCAACATTACCTCCCTCAGCCTCCTCTCCCCTTTGATTTGGTTGGAGAATGGAAGACAAAACTCTCAATTCCGACCTTTATGAAGGACAGAAACTTTTATTTACTCTGCATCTGCTGCTCTATCTGGATCAATTCCATAGAAAATGACAGTGTCTTCCTATCCTCTTTTCTGCATTGTCTTGTGTGTTCTCTCCCCCCATTATATTACGAGTTCATTGAGGGCAGGGATTGTCTTATTTTATATTAACAGTATTCGTAGTATTTGACACACAGTGGGTGCTAGGTGGTACAGTAAATAGAATGCCAAGCCTGGAATCGGGAAGATTCATCTTCCCAAGTTCAAATCTATAAAACAAGCTGAAAAAGAAAACAGCAAACTATTCTAGTACCTTTACCAAGAAAACCCCAAATGCCAAGCTATTCTTTTAGAAATTCAGTTAATTGTAACATAATGATATAGCTCCTGTACAATTTGGAACATTAATATTGATATTAATTCATTATTTATGGTCTGTTTAAGCTTAAATAGAATTTCTTCATCTCTAGTGATAAAGTAAATTTTTATTTTTGCTCTGATAACATAATTACATTCCTGCTTTTTTGGATTTATCTGGAACATAGTAAATGTAATTCCATCCTCTCATATTGACTGTAGATATGTTTTTACATATTGTACAGTTTTGTTTTTTAATCTAGTTTGTAACTTTGATTTTATTATATTTAGTGTTTAATTCACTTGTAAAATTATGAATGTTATCAGACTTGTAATTTTCCTCCAAATTTTGTTTTTGAAGATTTTCTTCTGTAGTCTCCAGTATTTTTTTAAAAATTAAAAAAAAATCCCTTTCCTTTTTAAGTCAATATGTTATCCCTACAATTAGTCTTCCTCAAGGTACAATAGTATAACTTCTGTGCTACAGACTCTCTACCCTGAGTGACCTACCCCCACTTAAGATTGTGAAGCCTTTCCATACTTTGGAGATTTTACTTTACGTTTCCTTTCCTTTATTTAATAAGTTATATCTTTTTTCCCTTTCAGTTAAATAATGCCTTTCCCCTTTCAACTTTACTTGTTTATTATTTTTCTTTTTTTGTGATTTTTTCTTTCACTTAGTAACACTTTAATTTTTTCTATTTACTTTTAAAAATAGTTTTCAATGTTCGCTTTTATAAGATTTTGATTTCCAAGCAATGTCAAGCTGGTGGAGTAAAGGTAAGAACTAACCCAACCTCTCCCCCAAACTGTTCTAAATTCCTTTAAATGACACTAAAACATATTTTAGAGCATCAGAATACCCCAAAAGACAGAGTAGAACATTTTCTAGCCGAAGGCAACTTGGATCAGTGGGGAGGTCTATGACACTAGGGTAGGAATCCAGTACACAGTCCAGGTACAGGCCATACCAGCGCAATCCCAGCCCTAGCCCCTGGCCCAGTCCCAATCCCAGTCCCAGGCCCATGCAGCAAAGCATGAATGGATCTAGAGACTTCAAAATCAGAGGTAGATGTTTTCCAGACCTCTCAGACCAGAGACACCAAAGTGGACTTGAAAAGTCAGCAAAAGAAGATCTATGGCAACAGGATGGAAATCCATCAAGCAATTCCAGCACACCTCCAGCACCAGCAAAGCGGGACTCTGTAGCTTTAGCACACTGGATCTTAAAGGTATAGTGAGGCAGGGACATGTCTAGCATTTCCAGGGCAGAAAAGAGGGCTGGTGGTCAGATCCAGAGAAGGATCTCTGAAAACAGCTGCACAAAATCTCTTAAAGCTTGGGACAGTGTACCCTCCACCATGGAAACCTACTTTAACCTACTTTAGGTAGAGACCTACTTTAACAAAGAGTTAAAAATCAAGTAAGAGGCTAGGAAAATGTGCAAACAACAGAAAAAGTTTCTGACAATAGAAAGTTATTATGGTGAACAAGGAAGACCAAAACACGCACTCAGAAGAAGATAAGAAAATCCAAAGCCTTCAAGAAAAAGAAGAATTGGTCTCAGACTATTGGATTTTGAATTTTGAAAATGGATTTTGAAAATCAAATATGAGAGACAGAGGAAAAATTAGGAAGAGAATTGAGAGTGGTGCAAAAGGAAATACTAAAAGTTAAAGGAGAAAAAGGTCTTAAAAAGCAAAATTGGCTAAGTGAGAAATGAGATACAAAAGCTCACTGAGGAAAATAATTCCTTAAAAATTAGAATTGAGAAAACTGAAGCTAATGACTTTATGATAAACCAAGATACAATAAAGCAAGATCAAAAAAAGAAAAAAAAAAGTGAAATATCTCATTGGAAAACCAACTGACCTAGAAAACAGATCCAGGAGAGGTAATTTAAAAATTATTGGCCTACCTGAAACCTATGATCAAAAAAAAGAATATGGACATCATTTTTCAAAAAATTATCAAGGAAGAGTGTACTGATATTCTAGAACCAGAGGGCAAAATAGAAACTGAAAGAATCCATAGATCATCTCCTGAAAAGAGATCCAAAAATGAAATCTCCCAGGAATATTATAGCCAAATTCCATAACTTCCAAGTCAAAGAGAAAATACTGCAAGCATCCAGAAAGAAACAATTCAAATATTGTGGAGCCACAGTTAAGGTGACACAAGATTTAGCAATTTCCACATTAAAGGACCAAAGGCCTTGTAACATGATATTCTGGAAAACAATGGCACTAGAAGTACATCTACTGCAACAAAAATGAGTAAAATCCTTCAGGGAAAAAAGGTGGAAATTCAATGAAATACAGGACTTTCCAGCATTCATGATGAAAAGACCAGAGATGAATAGAAAATTTAATTTTCAAATATAGGACTCAGGAGAAGCATAAGGAGGTAATCAAGAAAGGGATATCATAAAGGAGTTAACTGTTTACAGTCCTATACGACCAACAGGATGATTTCAGAAAGGCCTGGAGAGACTTACACGAACTGATGCTAAGTGAAATGAGCAAGACCAGGAGATCATTATATACTTCAACAACAATACTATATGATGATCAATTCTGATGGACGTGGCCATCTTCAGCAATGAGATGAACCAAATCAGTTCTAATGGAGCAATAATGAACTGAAACAGCTACACCCAGTGAAAAAATTCTGGGACATGACTAAAAACCATTACATCGAATTCCCAATCCCTATATTTTTGCCCCTGCATTTTTGATTTCCTTCACAAGCTAACTGTACAATATTTCAGAGTCTGATTCTTTTTGTACAGCAAAATAATGGTTTGGACATGTATACTTATTTTGTATTTAATTTATACTCTGATATATTTAACATGTATTGGTCATCCTGCCATCTAGAGGAAGGGGTGAGGGGAAGGAGGGGAAAAATTGGAACAAAAAGTTGGCAATTGTCAATGCTATAAAATTACCCATGCATATAACTTGTAAATAAAAAGCTATTAAAAAATAAAAAATAAATAAAAGTCTTTCTCTCTCTCTCTCTCTCTCTTTTTTTTTTTTAAGTCAATATGTTGTCCATACATTTAGTTTTGGTTAATGTACCATGATGTGACCCCATTCCAATATACTCTCTTCCCAACTTTTCTCATGTTTACTCCAGTTTGTCAATTATTTACTTAGTTTTGGGATTTTATTTATAGCCCCTTTTTCCTTTCTTTTACTTAAGGAGTTACATCTTTCTGCCTTTCTAGTTAAGTAAGTTTGCACCATAATCTACTTTCTCGCAACAGTCCTGGCTAGTATTATAGTAGTGAGTACATGTGTGGTGGGACTTAGGGATAAATATATATGGGAAGAAGTAATTCCCACTGCTCCTGTTCTACCAATATCCTGGCCCTATAAGATCTTTCCATTGACTATGTCATATCATTTAAGGATACATATCTCCTATACTTTTCTGGGTGCTAACTGGATATCTAGGAACTTTCATATCCCTTTTCATGAGATAAGATGTTGTTCAAGGAAACCCAACCCTTAGAAGAGGCATTGTAAATGCCAACTTTCCTGAGATTCAAAACACCATGAGGTTTACAGGGGCACCTACCTGAACTGAATTAAGACTCTCCCCTTTCACTGACAGTTTCAATCTCTCCTTTTTTGTGTCATTTCCCATTCTTCTATAACCCCTCTTCTTGCTGAAACTCATAAATACTTCATTGTTCATTCATGGATTTATAAGAGTGCATATTATGCAATTGCTGCTGTTTTCTATCTTCCTTCTCCCCATTTATGGGCTCTTTCATTCTCTAATTTTGACTCATAAAATACACTTATTCGCCTATAAAAGGTTAGTTCTCCCCTTGTACTTTCATCTCTTTTTCTTAAAATTTCGCTTAGCATCTTTATATCTTTATGTATTTTTAAAAATCTTGATGACTCCCTTAATACCTCACCCTGTTTTTTTTAAATGCAGGACAGTTCTTTTTTTTCCCTTCCTCTCTGTTAAAAAAAAAAAAAAATGCCTCTAAACATGAGGGTAAGTACTTTCATTATTTATTCTTTCCTTTGTAATTATACTTATTTGCCTTTCTTGTGTCTTACTGTCTGGGGTGTTTTCAAGTCAAATATTCTCTCTTCATATCTTTTTCTTTGAGAGGAGAGAAGGAATGTCTCTTTAATTGAATGATAACTTTTTTTTCCCCCACTGATGATTAGATACATGTTAGCAGAGTTTGTCATTCAAAGTTTTAGAATGAGCTTCTTTGCTTCCCAGAATAAACTATTCCTTCCTCCTTTCCTTCCTCCCCCTCAACCCCTCACCCCACCCCGGGCATCGTTTCTGGTGACTTTTAAATAATCCTGGTATTCGAATTTAAAATTCTTCATCCTGGCTGACTGCAGAACTTAGTGTCACTGGAATCATTAATATAACACACTGTATTTTGGAGTGTGATATACAGAGAAGTTTTTTGCTTGCTTTTGTCTTAAGATTACTGGATTCTTCTAATTTGTATTTTGCTATCTACATTCAGAAGTTCCATAGAGTTTTCATATTATTTTTTGCAATAAGGTGTTTGGGGTATTTTAGTTTATTTAATCATAGTCTTCTGGGAGACCTGTGATCGTTATGTTATCTTTATACATCCTATCATCAAAGTGAACGTTTTATGTTTTCTTCCATTGTTAGCTTCTCTTTCAACAGATTTTTCTTCACATCAATATTTTACATATTAAATCTATTGTTTTCTCTTTTCTTTCTTAGAGGAAACTCCCCACCATAGATTTGATTTTTTTTTCCCTAGTCTACTGAGTTTTTAAAATTTCTACCTTTAGAGTTAAAAATTCAGACAAATATTCATTCCAAATTTCTCCTTTCATGTATTTCATTTCTTTTTCTGAACTCTTGTATAATTTCTTCTTGTTTTTTGCACTCTTTTGGTATTTTACAGATATGTGAATTTTTTTCACTTTGTCTTATAATATTTGTTAAGAGAGTTATAGCATTTCTTTGAGGAATTAGTACTGAATGTTCTTTTTAGTTTTAGGATCCTTTCTGTTGATTAATCTGCTTATGCTTATGGGATAGCTTGATGGTAAAATGGATAAAGCTCTGGGGCTGGTATCAGAAAGATATGATTTTAAATTCACTCTCAGACACAAACTAGCTGCAGGGTCCTAGACAAGTCACCTAACCTTTCTGCTTGCCTCAGTTTTCTCATTTGCAAAATGGGGATAATAATAGTACTTGAGGGCAGAAATTGTCTTTTGCCTTATTGTATATTCCAAGCACTTAGCACAATTTTCCTTTTCCTAAGTCTTTTGTTTCCTCCCTGAACTGCAAATAGGAACATCTTTAAGACTGTATTGCAAAGCTGCCTTAGCCTTAGTTATGGTTTCATTCAGATTTAGGTTTAGGTATCACCAGTCTCTGCCCAGACCCAAGTAGTTCAAGATGGATTGATTCTAGTTGAGTTTCAGTTCCCATTTCTTCAGGCCCAGACTAGCCACTCTGGCCCCTTGCCCTTGTTACTCCATCAACTCTCTTTATCCTACTTTGAGATTAATGAGGTGAATGTCTGCCATTTTTTGCAGGAGAGAGAGTATGGGAAGAATGTGCTGAGAATGTCCTTAATCTAGGACCATCTCAAGAAGAAGGCAGCATTGGTTTTTCTCTATTCCTTTACATATAGGATTTTAAAAACAAAATGTGTATCTGCAGCTTCTTGCTGGGGGAAGCAGAAAAGGACTAAAGTGTGCCTGCAAAATTTCAGCAGCTTCCAGCAAGAGAATCTAATATAAGCCATGGGCATGAGCCTGTCCATCAGTTTTATGCATGTCTTCTGGGAGCATAAATCCTATTTTCAGGAAGGGATACTATGTACATTTTAAGCATTACAATTAATTTTTTTTTTACTTCATAAAGATTTTATCTTGTTGAGGGTCTCTGAATGAAAAAATGAAATGCAAAGCACTATAAATAATTATAAACACATACACACATATATATATGTGAATATATTAGAAAACATTATAAATCTGCACAGAGCAAATTACTGTGCTAAGTACTGAGGATACAAATAGAAAAGTGGAGATGATCCCTGATCTCAAGGTAAGAGGTTTCAATTACAATTTAGATTGTATGGTCCCATAATTTTCAGGGTGTAGTGATAAAGCAAATGGTAATGCATCTTCTTCTCTAGGGTTTGTTTTTGGCTTTTTCTGAAGTATCATATATTGGGTGTAATGTTACCATTAATGAAATTATATCTTTTTCTAATTCTTAAACATCTGACAATATCAAGAATTTTGATGATGAGAAATTACTCCACTCTGGGTTTTTCTTGGCTGTGATTGCTGAAGAGCCATGGGCTAAAGCACCTGCAGATGTCACATCTTCAAAAATGCTGCTTTATGGTATCATGACTGGTTTTAAGGATGGAGAAAACAAAAGACTTGATAAGTCTTGGAAGCAATGGTATTTCCAAGTCTCTTGGGCTGACCAATCATCAGTGGCAGCTGGTCAATGATTGATGTTGGTGAGGACAATGGCACCCTTTTATAAATAACTGCTCCCTGATGGCAGAACTGATCATCTGGGGAGCAATAGTAACCCCATTACTCTTGGGGTCTCTCAGGCTTTCTCCAGTAGAGTCTGAGAATAAGTAGTGGCCCAAGATACTGGCAGTGATTTGTCTCCATCCTTCCTTGACTTATGATTCCTCTGCAATTGCTCTATGACTAATATGATTCCTCTTTCTGGTTTGGTTAGTTTTTTCCCCCACAATTAATGAGAACTGGGGAAAGTATCTAAAATATCATCTTGTTCTTGTAACCCTCAAATTGAAACTAAAATGTTTCTGAAGTCATCTTGCATTCATATTTTTTTTTCAGAAGAGTGAGAATGCTATGCTGTGATCCACAATCAGTTGCTACAGGCCTCTCTCTGGGTGTACATGGTTTTCTTCATCACTGAACAAGTGGAACTGGTTTGAATCATCTCATATATGTATGAGATACTCTCAAGAGTATGAGAATACTCTTGTTCGTTATGAAATGACCAACAGTATGATTTCAGAGAGGTCTGGAGAGACTTGCATGAATTGATGCTGAGTGAAATGAGCAGAGCCAGGAGAAAATTACTCAATCTGAGAGGTGTGTAGTGGTATCTCAGCGTTGTCTTAATTCTTGAATTAATTTTTTATTTTACAATACAAAAAATAGTAACTGTTAACAATTAAAATGATTTTAAAAATATTTTCTTAATATATTCTGTATAGAAACCACTAAGATTTAGGATGTTTGCTGGTACATGAAACAATTTTGAAATTTCTTTCATCGGTTGGAAGGACAAATGAAAAACCATTTTACTTACCAACATTTTAGAATAATAAGGAATTTCAAATTGGTCTATTCCTTTAAGTGGTCTTTTAAAAAAAATCACTGGCCTTTCTGTTCTGGGAGAACATTTACATGATCATTCCTTATTAAACTTAATTGAGAAACATGTTCCTTATCAATATAAAACCTCAAAACCATTTAGAGCTGTGAATTATTTAATCTTTCAAAAGTGAATAAGATTTTACTTGTTTTGTCCTCTAAATATGATAACAAAAAACTTGCTGTCCAAGGAGTCCCAAATTGAAAGGTCCATCTCACATCCTGCAAATCATAGATATTCAATGTGTTGTAAATAAAGCATGAGAGTTGGAGTCAGAATACAAGCTGCAAAACTTCGCTGACCTCAATTCCCCTCACCTATAAAAAGAAGGTGCTAAAGGAAAAATCTCTATAGGTTCTTTGTAACAGAGTCAAAAGAAGGTCATTATTTTTGGTTGGTGGAAAAGTCAAAAACTAATTTGTATCCTAGATAACAAGATGGTATGGGATGTATTTTCACTGTTTATACAAACTATTTCAACCTGCATGTTTATCATTTATTATAAATTATGCAATAAATTTTTCTTCTCCTTAACTCAAGTGAGGGTTTTAAGAAACTCAAGAACCCTTGTTGCTATTCAGTAATTTCAATCTTGTCTGACCCTTCATGATCCCATTTGGGATTTCCGTGGCAAATATGCTAGAGTGGTTTGCAATTTCCTTTTCTAGTTCATTTTTCAGATGAGGAAACTGAGGCAAACAGTTAAATGACTTTTCCACGGTCACACAGCTAGTAATTGTGTGAGACAGGATTTGAACTCAGGAAGATGAGACTTCAGGCCTGGCTCTCTATCCATTGTGCCACCCAGCTGCCCAAGAACCTTTACATGGCAGAAAAATCAGTCTCTCCTAAATCAAAAGTATCAGATGTATCTTTCTAAACATGTGTCCAAAGCACACAGACTGAGGCCATTCCTCTTCTTAATCCAGTGTTCTGCACTTCTGAAGATATTCTCCCACCTTATTTCATCTCTGTCTTCTCTTATATTCAGGCATTTTATCTCTGCTTTTGGCTCTAAAACAGCTTTGGAATGTACTTTTATGTCTTCTGATGCTCATAACTAGTATGTTCCAACTCTTCTTGAAGGAGTTGGAATGGTCATCAGTGGTAGCTTGGTTTAGGGAGAAACAAACAGCTATAATGTCAAGAAGATCTGGTTCAAACACCTTCTCTGATACTTACTAGCTCTGTGATCACAGGCAAGTCACTTATGCTCAATGAATCACAATTTCCTAATTTAGAAAATAAGAGTGTGGGAAGAGATAATCTTTCAGGACCTTTTCAACTCTAATATTCTAATTCGGTCAATTATACCTGCACTAAATATCTGTAATAACAAAGTTCCTATGAGAATAAAATTATTACGTAAAGCACTCTGCTAAAATACTAAATGTGTATACACACACATACTTTGTGTCATCTGGTACAACTATAATACCAATAGGAGGTGATATCTGTCTGCCTGGAAGTCTCTCTCCCTACTCTAGTCCATCTTCTATTCAGCCATCATAACCTTGTGGCTGTTCCACATTTAAACACTCCATATCTTGGCTCCAGCATTCTTTCTCACTATCTCCATGACTAAAACACTCTTCTCCCTCCTCATCTCTGATTACTGACATCCTTTATGTCCCAGCTAAAACCCTGCTTTCTATAAGAAGCCTTCCCAATCCCTCTTAATTCTATTGCCTTCACTCTCATTTTTTTCTCCTTTTTATCCTGTTCACAGCTTGTGTGTACATCTGTTTGAATATTTTCTCCTTCATTTATATTGTGAGCCCCTTGAGGGCAGAAATTGTCTTTTGCCTTTTTGTGTATCTCTAGCACTTAGCACAATGCTTGACACATGGAAAGTGGGTGCTGAATAAATATTTATAGATTTACTGATTGAGAAGCAAAGTAAGGGAAAAAGAAGGAAGCCAAGAAAAATCTTATCAACTTTTATCCCTGTGATAGAAGCAACACTGCATAATAAAAAGAGCACCAGACTTGGAGCTGGAAGGCCTGGATTCAGCTACTCATTAGCTCTATGACTTGGGGTGACTCGCTCTAGAGACATGTATGGTTAAGTTTCTTTAAACATTATCTCTCCATGAGTAATAGGAGGGATTTAGGGCTTCAGCTCACAGTATGGCAATACATCATCCATCTTCCAATTTATCTACTGAAACTTTAAAAATCACAGATGTCATCCTAAAATAATATTTAAGTCTTGATGATTTCCCTTAATACTGTAAACAAAGGGAATAAAGAGCAAAGCATTTTTTCACATAATAAGAACCATTCAAATTGCTTTTATAGAAGGTGACTTGCTTAAATTACAATAAAAGTCTTGTCTTGATCAAGGTATGGTACACATTTGTAATCCTTTACTACTATGGAAGCTGCTTGAACTAGGGAGTTTTAAACTTAATAAGAACATCTAAAACTGATTGGAGGTCCATACTAACATCCAGCATCAATATGATGAGACCGCCCCTCCTCCCCCGCCCCGGAGTGACTAAGGAGGATGGACAGACCATCAGGTTGCCTCTGGAGGAATAAAGCAGCTCAGGCCAGAAATGGAAGAGGTCAAAGTTTCCAAGCTAATTAGTAGAGGAATCTGAGTGCTCTACTGCCAGCCTGGGCAAAATAGGTAGATATAGCCTCAAAAAATCCCTAGTTTGAGTACTGAGGTACTTTATGAGATGATAAGCATGAGCTATTCATCCCTATTAGTAAAACAATGTCAGATGTATGATACACATATCACACATCAAATAAATGAGTAATTTTACTTTTTAAATAAAACTCTAAAAGAGAGAGGAGGAATGACTAACTGATTTAAAACAATAAAAAAGAGACATAAGTAAAACAGATTACCTGCAATAATCTCCTTGCTTAGCGACCTTGGCCAGTGAGAAAATGCAGTCGACAGTTGCTAAGTGATGAACCGCTTTACACAAAGAGTGATAGTGTTCACTGAAATGACTGTAGAAGCACAAAAACAAACATGAAAAGTGAAACATTGATTTTTGACAGCTAGGCTGGTCATGTCAAAAATAATACCTTTAGTTAACCTTTAGAAGCACAAACTTAGGTTATTTCACGTGGACATACTCAACATGCACAGGAGAAACAGCCCCTGAATCTCGCATCTTATTTTTCTTAATAAGACAACCACTGGAACATGTAGGTTCTTTTTTTGTATTGTTAGGGGGTGGAATAATATATATTTATAAATATATAATTAATAAAATACTGTGTACACAAGCAAATCATGTTTCCATTTTTACAACACCACCCACCAATATTATAATTTCTTGATCTAGTAAGAATTTCCTTTTTTGAAAAAACAAAATCACTCTTTTATTTGTTTTCTATTTTAAAAACACATTCATTTCAAAATGTATCCCATATCCTTTACCTAATAAAAAGTCTTCTCTGGGTAACAAATATTTTTAAAAAAAGGAAAAAACCAGGTCAGTGAAACCAATTGATAAACTGAGGGTCTAACAGCAGTATATGTAATATTTCTCCAAAAATGATAGATGAACAACAACAACAACTCCATTATTTCCCACTTTTGCACTGGAGAATACCAGATTTAGAACTGGAAGGGGAAAAGTACACTTAGATTTTTAATAATATATTATCTTAATAAAAATTTAGGGTGTGAGGTTGTACAAAATTTTTTTTTGAAAACTCAATTTTTCATTCTGAAACTATCACAGATAATTTCTTTTTTGTCAATTTCCTTTTTTCACCTGTTGTGTTGCATTTGTATTGTAAGGATGTCATTGTTGAAAACATCCTACATCTCTTGAACCGAGTTTAAATTCTACATGTTCTTTTCCTGAACTCTGAAAAACACTACCAAAATCTATGGTGTATATATGGAACTATTTTCAGCACTGACTTCATTACCTGTCATAAACTATATATTAGTTTATTGTCTTCTTCCTAACAGTCTCTATTTCAATATCCATATTGGTCCCCAGTATTTATTTGGCATTGATCAGAATCATTTACAAAATGACAGCTTTCTTTACTGGTTTTTCCACCTTCTCAAGAATGAAATTTTCATTGGGCAACTCAAGAATTTGAAGGCTACTCTGCTTTCAGCAGGAAAAAAATGCTCTAACACATGTCCAGACAGCTGAAATCCACCATAATTACATCATGCCTCCACATCTGCTCTATGATCTACTTCTGGGGCTCAGCATCCAGGTTTTTTTTTGTTTTTGTTTTTTTTTTACCTAGGGTAATCTGTATCCCAGTCCCAACACAATATTGTGTGTGTGTGTGTGTGTGTGTGTGTGTGTGTTCATTTCTACTGTGTTATCTTAGGGGATGGAAATGCCTTCAGATTCAGGAGGACTTGACCTGAAATCTTACTTCAAATGCATGAACCTACACAAGTCACTGAAGATCAGAAGATTATAGATTTAAAGCAGAAAGGATCTTGAGAGGTCAGCTTGCTTCATTTGCAGGTGCTTCATTTTAGAGATAAAAAATCTGAGATTAAATAGCTTCCTCAGAGTCAAAAAAATAGTAAGCATCTGAGGAAGTATTCAAATCGATGATTTAACAAAAACTCTGCCTTTGGTTTCCACATCTACAAAATGAGAGTTTGGACTCAACAGCCTCCAAGGTGCCTTCAAACTCCAAATCTAGGATCCTACTAACACAACTGTAAAGTCAAGGTAAAATTAGATTGAGTTTACAAATCTGCAGAAGCAGGTAAAGTAGAGGAGTAATAGGCTATGGTGGATATGGTTGTATAGTATAGTGTACAGTTGTTTTAGAGACAATTATTAGTATTGAGGACAGTTGGATGTAATCAATCTTCCCACAATCACATACTTAAGGAAAGCCAGATCTGCATGAGGCTCCACTCCTTTCTTTGGAAGACTCCGTTCCAAATTGGGCAGCTAGGCGACAATGGATAGAATACTGGATCTGGAATCTGCAAAATTTACCTTCATGGATTTAAATCTGGCCTCAACTGTATGACCCTGGGCAAGTCACTTCACCCTATTTGCCTCAGTTTCCTTATCTGTAAAATGAGCTAGAGAGGGAAATGGCAAACCACTCTAATACCTTTGCCAAGAAAACACCAAAAAGGGTTCACAAAGACTGGGATACAACTAAATCAACTCAAGAATAAGCACTAAGCTAAGTGCTAGGAATACAAAGAAAGGGCAAAAGAGAGTCTGTGTTCTCAAGGAAATTTTGGTTTTTGATTCCGCTTTTAATAATATTCAGTGACACTATAAATCCAAAAATCAAAAAGAAAATGAAAATTATACTATGTTTTCAGTATTGCCTGCATCTGTGTGAAATAAATATTGCTCAGTCTTTGGCAAACAAAAAAATCCATGCTAGAAGTTCTTAAGGCTATAAAGATCTGAGTTTTGGATTAGACTCTGTTCCATGAATATGAATTAAACTGAGAAAGGGAAATATTTTCCTACTTGTTTGTGAACATGTTTGAACTTTGCTTTAGATCTAGTATAATTCAATTTTAAAAGAATTTTCAAATGAAAAGGTTTCCAAGTCCAACAGAGCACAATCTAGTACTTAGCTTTTTTTTCCCCAGAATGCAAGCAAGAAATACATTTCTTTTTCACTCACTGATTTCTGACATCTTTTATTTCCAATAGTATTCTGATCAAAAACAATGTTAATAATACAAATACGTGTATGCCAGGAAGAGACAGATACACTTGTTATATCACTAGCATTCAATTCTTTGATGCTGGGTTCACCAGGGTTAGTGAAAAAATAAAATAAAAACTGAGACCATATGACATCTCATTAAACAGTGCTCATGGCAACCAGTGCCTTTCTTTCTTGGGAGTTTTCTCTGCAAGAGTGCTGGTTAAAGCTCAATCAATGTTTGATTATCTGTGGCAAGAGACAATAGGGGGAGATACATGGATAACTGAATAAGGTGATATGTTTTAACCATTCATCATCCAATTATTAATTTTAACATACTGGTCTAATAAATGTCTTATCAGAGAAACTAAAAAGAATCCAAATAAGCTAATTCCAGTTTTCCTTGCTTCATCCTTCAACCCTGACTAATAACTAGTGGAATTGCTAATGAAGAGAGCAAAACATGTTCATTTGTTTTTAATTGAAAAGGTTGCCAAAGTGAGAAGAGAAGAGTATTAGACTTCTTTCCTTCAGTTGGTAAGTAGTGCTAGGTGTTACACAAGGTCTTTGGACTAGGCCAGAAGGGGTTAAACACAAGGGGTTAAATGAGGTGACGTGAGGCAAATTGAGTCAGATACTACAAAACCAGGCAATTGACTGTCAGGGTGTCATGGGATAGTCTTGCCAATTTTGATATATTAGTCAAGTCTACAGTGTAGTAAGAGGGCCATGGATCAAAAAAAAAAAAAACTAATGAAATAATGCTCTCTGAAGCAGCCTGGAAAAATCCATTTCCAGAATTGCTGTCAAAGGCTTTAGTCTAGACCTGCCTAATCAATAACAACTTATATAACCAGCCCTTTTGGATCAAAATTTTCTGAAAAGTAAACACAAGATGAAAAGGATACCTAAGATCTCATAAAGGTCATACGAAAATACAGAAAACTGGCAGATAAGCTTCAGTATGGATAATAGGTTTAGAGAAAAATAAAATAAACTATATTTGATGTTCTACTTTGAAAGAAAAGGGATCAAGGAGTCACTGAAGATTTGATAGCATCAACTATTTGTGTTACTGATGCCATAAAAAAGTAACCATACACAGCTAGCATTAAGAAATGAAATTTCCCACCTGAGCAGAGATCAATGACAGTAAATCAAGTATTAGTTTTTAGATTCTTTTTGTCACTTCTTTTGACAATTGTTTTATATTGGTTAAACATAATTAACAAAATCGTTATAATCACTATCATTGGACTTAATTTTTTCCTCCTTTCCACTTTTAGATGTGAAAAATATTTAAATAGGTCAGGTTGAAGATGTAAGGATATTTTTACATGACTTTTTTCTCATTTCTATCCTTCCTTCCTTCTAAGCATTACAAGTTGTAATAAATCAGTAGTTGACTCAAAAAAGATAGCAGACAATGTTATTACTCAACTAAGAAAATCTTCACTACCAATTACAAAAAGGATAGGCTTGAACCAAGACATTCCAAGGTTTCCACTGGCTCGTTCCTACCTATTTTTGTAATTTCATGCTATCCCCATCCACCCACCTTTAAATATTCTATGTTCCGGCCAGGCTAACCTGTTCTTTAGGTCAAATTGTCATTCCTTCAAACAAGTGATTCCTGTCCCATTCTCTCCTTTTTGCATTGTTCTTTGTCTGATATCTGTGTTAAATGTCTTTTCTTCTTATATTGCAGGCTCCTAAAAAAGCATAGTCTAGAGGGCTTCTCTACCTTTTCTGTATTATGTACCCCTTTAGCAATCTCATAAGGTCCAGGGGCCCCATTTTGGAATGGTTTAAATGTATCAAATAAAATATGTAAGATTACCCCAAAAAAGACAAAGCCAATTTCATTCCATTATGAATTGAAATACAGTTATCAAAAGATTTCCAAAAACTAAATTCACAGACACCAGTTAAGAACTCCTGAGCACATTTTTAACATCCTCAAGATCTAAAACAATGACTTGCACATATTTTTAATAAGTGTCTGTTGAATTGTACTGAACTAACTTCTACTAAAACTAGGAGACACAATGGATAATGCCAGGTCAGGAAAACTTCATGAGTTCAAATCTTGCATCAGACACTTATAAATTAACTGTGACACTAGACAAGTCACTTAACTATTTTTCTTTTCTCATCTGTAAAATGAGCTGGAAAAGGAAATGGGAAATCAATCTAATATCTCTGCCAAGAAAATCTCTAATGGGGTCACAAAGAATCAGAGACAATTGAAAAATGCCTAAACAAAATGCTCTTCAACCAGGAAAAGCTTAATGTCTCCAATTTAAAAAAAAAAAAAAAAAAAAAAAGTTATGGTTTTCAGTCTGGGAGAATTGCAAACCTCATCTATTAAAGTGGCAAAGGCTTATGATCTGTCTATAAAGAGGTAGAAATGCTTGAGGTAAAGAAGAAAGCAAAATTAAGATTATAAAAATAAAATAAGTATAGTACACTTATTACTACCCCACTATTCCCTTCTAGAATTTTTTCTAAATTTTGCTTTTATTGTACCTGTTCAATTATCTTGTAAACATTTGCCAAGGAATTCTCTAGAAATTCAAGTGCACTTATTGATTGCTATTGTTATTATTTAGTCATTTCAGTTGTATCCAGCTCTTCATGACAGGGATTTTTTTGGCAAAAATACTAGAGTGGTTTGCCATTTCTGCTTGAATTTATTTTACAAATGAAGAAAAGGCAAACAAAGTTAAGTTACTTGCCCAGGGTCACATACTTAGTGAGGAAGGCCTGATTCCAGGCGTGGCACTCCATTTGTTGCATCACCTAGCTGGCCAAAAATCATACTGAGTAAGGGATAGCCAAAATTAAAAAAATTTGCACATGATTGTGGAATATTACTTCAAAAAAAACCAAATGAGTATAAAGAATTCAGAAACATTATGGAAAAACTTAAAATGATGAAGAGCAAAGTAAGCACAGCAACAACTAGTTTATATGATAATCAATTCTGATTTACATGGCTCTTCAAGCCAGTTCCAATGATCTTATGATGAAGAGTCATCTGCACTCAGACAGATGCTGTGGGAACTGAGTATGGATCACAACACAGTATTTTCACTTTTTTATTTAATTGGCTTGCATTTTGTTTTCTTTCTCATTTTTTTCCCTTTTTGATTTGATATTTCTTGTATAGCACAATAATTGTGGAATTATGTAAAGAAGAATTGCACATGTTTAACATATATTGGATTATTTGCCATTTAGGGGAGGGGATGGGAGGAAGGGAGGGAAAAAATTTGGAACAAAAGGATATGCAAGGATGAATGGTGAAAATTATCCATGCATATGTTTTGAAAATAAAAAGCTTTAATTAAAAAAAAAAAAAAGAAAAAACCTTTTTTTTAATTTAAAAAAAAAAAGAGCAAAGTAAGAAGAACCAGGGACAAAGTATATATAAAAACTAAAACAATATAAAAATAAAGGAGAACCAAAATTGAATGCTATGAAATTAATTATAATGGTCACTATTGGCTGTGGAGAAGAAATGAGAAAATGTAAATCACTTCCATCTTTATTAATTTGGGAAATTATGGGTGAGGAACATTGAATATGCCCTTAGATCACTGGTATTTGTTTTGTTTGACTTTTTCTCTTTCTTTTCACTCTATATTAAAAGGTATGGCTCATTATATAGGATGTTTTATTGGGTATGGAAGGTGGATGGATATATTTGTAAAGGAAAGTGAAATAAAAAGTAAAGATATAAATTAAGGAAAAAAACTTTTGAAAATCCAAGCATATCTTGCCTAGTTTAGCTAATTAGTTGTATAAAAATGAAATTTTGGATGAAATAGCCTGAAGAGGGGAGAAAGGTAGACATTATAATTGTCTTGAGTGCCTGGTTGAAAAATATCACAATATTGATGGGGATCCACAGCAATGGGGTTATTAATGACTTTTATGTAACATTATACAAAGTATGATTACAAAAATGAAAAAAAAAAAAAAAACAACTACCTCAAAGATTAGCATTAGCCATGAACATATGACCAACATGGGCAAAAGTCAATGTTAAGAGGAAGTAAGAACAATTTACAACAAAGAAGACTTACTCTAAAATATATTGTATTTGGCAGGCAGTATGCACTTAATAGTAGGAATGTGGTCACCTTTAACATACTAGTTGTCAGAGACAAAATTTCTATAAAATACTTTGGACAATACAGAAATTTCATATCTGAAAAATTGACTAGCTGGAATATACTACTTCTATAGAATAATATCAAAATATACATAAAACACAGAAAAATAACCAACTATATACTCTGGTGTCCAGCAATTAAGACCAATGTAGAAGAAAAAATGTAAATTTACTTTAATGCTTGTAAGGAAATAGATTATTCCCAAATTACTGATTCATATTTTCTCTGATTTGGAAAAAAATGTTGAGTATGTGATAGAATTAAATAATAACTGAAGGCAATGACTTACTTACTGATTATATCAAATCCTTAGGCTCAAATTTATAGTACTAACCACAAATAAATGTTTATTCCACAAGCAAAGACTTTAAGATAAGCTTACATTTCAATGGATTAAAAATAAAATCAAAGAGCACACGAATTCAACTGTTTTATGTCAGGCCAAAAGAAATCAAAGCAGTAATTTCAACTTTTCCTTTTGAAGGAAAGATTTTCCGGTCTATTTCTCAGAGCAAGAGTCAAATTATACATTTCATTGTAAACTCACTCTAAAAAATTTAGCCATTCAGTGTTGCAGTCAAGGACTAGCTGCTCCCGGAGCTGATTCAGATGTCTGTAATTTTCTACAATAAAAGGAGAGTGAAAGCGGCTAACAGCTTTTGTGCTAGAAGAGAAGAAAAACATAAATAGGAAATCAAGGTTACTTAGAAATCAGTAATACCATCACTTCAGAAAATTAAAGTAGTTCTTTATTATTCTCTGATAAACCTTGGAAATAGATGTAAAGAGGGAGCATTCTATTATTATGCTACCCAAATCTATTCGTTTCAATAATCTTTACCATAAAGAAAAGCTCTTAGATTCTATAGAAAGATCTGGACAGAAAGCTTTTGAAAGTTATTCTTGAATATAAAATCAGTATGATAAATTCAGTATTCCAAATGTTTAGCTTTAGCAATAGAAAGTTCTATTCTGTTAAAATTTGCTAATGGAAAACCAGTTTGATTAATAGAAATACATATGTGGGATAGCAAAACACAATAAATTAATTCAAAGGTGAAACGAAGGTGAAACAAATCTTTGGAAAATGAACTATATTTTCTAAATTTCCCACACAGAAAAATGATGCAAAGTCAGTGTGATTTTACTAATCTTTCTATACATAATCCCCATATATTCCCATCAATTTTGACATTAGGAAAAGAACAGGGTTTGGGTAAACTGTCTGATGGCAAGAACTATAACTTGTTCTCTGTTCCTTTTCCATTGTCCCTGTCCATAGTGCTGTCACATTAATCAACTTTATCTTGACAAGTCATTATACCAAGAGGATGAATTTATCTACTCTATCATATCACTTTAAAGGTCTGGCTCATGATGAACTAACCTGCCCTTCCTGTAGTCCCAAAAGCCAAATAATGAGGCATTAAAAAAAACTTGTAATAAATTTCTTTAAAAGCTGTTATTCATTCACTCTACTATCTTTACTGAATGCTCAGAAAATAACTGCTACTATACTATCCCATGCTTATTTCCTTTATACTAAATATAGTTTAAGTTTCTATGCAAATACATTTTATCCTAGCTCTCTCTTCTGGTATAAATAATTTAATGACATCACAATTGTAGATCTGAAGAGATTCCCATGATTCAATATCAAGTAAGTTCTCTGAAAATAAGACTTCCACTAACTAGCTGGAGGCTAAGATAAGAGTGGAGTAAAAGGAAAAGACAAAAGGAAGAATGCCTGAAAAGGCAGTGAAGGGAAAATAGATCTGGGAGGAAGAAAAGATGCTATAATATCTTATTCCAAATATACAGTAGGGGAAAAAAAGAAAAGTGTTAGGAATTTATAAGATAGGTCTGGGCAGTTGGGAGCTTCTTGTGCTATTGGCAATAAATAACAAATCATTAATACAACAATTAAAATGATATATTATTCAATATGTCCTTGTAATATAGGCTCTAATCTGTTTCTGACACTGAGAATAAATGAAAATGGTCTTTGCAGTCCTTTTTACAATTTCTTTAATACTATGGCCAACTTTACTCTTCCTTTAATGTCAACTCTATCTAAAAAGATAATTTCACTGTGAACCCACAAAAACTCAGTATTGTAAGTGTAATTAAGGATGAAATCATTCATTTTTGTGAAGGATATTATATTGAAGTTAATTACTGACCTAATTAACACATAATACCATACTATTCTTTGGTAACTTCTATTGTCCTTTGAAATAAAGTCTTTGTTACAAGAGTCATTCCTTATTCTGAAAGAAAAAAAACTCTATCTCCATTCTGGCCCCAGATGCTAATATATGATGAATCTACTGCTGTCAATCTGTTAGTAGAACTTGACACGTGAGAATGAATAAGCTTACTCTATGCTATGAAAATTAGTAAAAATGAAGAGATCATAATCTATCTGAAGCTGGAAATTAAATTTTTATATGATTTAAAAAAGCATCTGACAGCAAAAATATTAAAATACTCAGGCAGAAGAAACCCCCCCTAAAATCTGAAAGTTTCTCTTTTTCTCACATACATGTCTCTAGCAAAATCACTAACTTCAGCTAATTGGACAAAAGACAAAAACTACTGATATACAAAATTCCCAATGAAGCATTTATTTTAAAATGAAAAGAAAATCATCTTTTAAAATAATGATTAGAATGGCTAGAACAATGATGTTGTTTATTTAATGTCCCTTATCAAAACTAAAATAAAGGCTTTGTTTTTAAGTTGAAAATTTGACTATTCATATTCCAATTATACACAGAAACAGTAATGTCATCATAAAGTTAAATAAGAGAAAAAAAATTATTTTTTAACCTACCTTCCAATCTTAACCCAATCAGATGGTATTGAAGATACAAGAGAGTTCTTTACTTCTATGAGAAACTAAAATAAAGGAAAAAGAAATGTTAGATATTTAAGGAAAAAGTCCAAAAAGTATTCACAAATTTTTAAATTCCAAAAATTCACTGGTTATTTAAACAGCTGATTACTGGATATGAATGAACTTAAATTACAATTAGTCCTGAGCATTAACTAATGGAACATTCTGGAAAAATATTATTAGTCCCTGAGACAGCAGTGCCTATGATACACATTCCACATCTGAGATCCTCTTCTTATACTTTGTGTGTAAAGAAGCAAAAGGAATACAGATGAATGTATCTAACTCTGTCATCAGTGAGAAGTATCTAAATCTGCCACTATTTGTGACAGGTAAGGGAAGACATATGGACAAAGTCAATGGAACTACTAAGTCATGGGCATGTCACCTTCAAGGTATTGTTTTTGTTGTTCAGTCATTTCAGTTATGTCTGACTCTTTGTGAATACCACTGGAACTTTTGTGGCAAAGATACTGGAATGGTTTGCCATTTCCTTCCCCATATCATTTTACAGGAAACTCATTACATAGAAAACTGAGGCAAATAGGGAAAGTAACATTACCAGGATAATCCAGCCAGTGTCTGAGACTGAATTTGAACTCTTGACTCCAGGCTTAGTGCTCTATCCCTTGTGCCATGCAGGTATGATGGTACCTAAAAAGTTGTCCTCACACCAAAAAACTGCTTGTTCTGACACTAAATGTGTCAGACATATTGGTATCAGTTGCAAATCATGGCAATATATAGCACAGAAATCATTAAATCTTGGAGCCAGAAGAGATCTTCAAATGTAAATTAATCCATTCCTCTGTAGAATTCCTCTTTGGTGATCCTTTTGAAAGGGTCTTGACTCTGGCATTTTTAAAGTTAAGTTCATAACAGCTTTTGGTAACTCACTCAATAATTATTAGGTAATTCTTTTTACCTTCTTTGCATCCTTTAGGTTGCAGCATGTATTTAATATCTTTCAGGCTTAAAAGACTGACAACAGAATCACTATTTCTTTTTAAGAACCTTTATAAAATTGCCTACTCATCTCCAAAGTGATAAATTCTATAATACTAATAACTCTTCTTAATTTATCTTTATCTGTTCTTTAAATCATTTTGGGGCTCCTTTTCTGAATCCTTTCTAGTTTCTTCCTGTCTCACTTTGGCTCTAATGCTCAATGATACAGCAGTGCTGAGTATAAAATGAGGGTGACTGTCCAACATAACTCATATAACCCTATTATTTGATCTCAGAATTACATCTGTTTTTAAAATGAAAATGCCAAATTGCTAATTCAGGGTCAATTTATTTTTTTGTCCATTGTGATTTATGGAGCTTTTCCTGCCTTTTATTTTTCTCTCATTTATTATTTTTTCCCTATTAATCATATATAGTTAATTTTGATAATAATGCTCCTTTGAAAATGGAGGAAGGTAAACTTAAATGTAAGATATTAATAATTTTAATTCTCAGAGAAGTTGGCAATAAAAAAAGATTATTTAAGCACACACACAAAAAATAAGATTCATGCAAAATGTCCTTGAAGACTGTCACTTATTAAACAGCTGAAATTTTTAAATGATCACTTACGTTCCACATCAACTCTGAGAAAATAAAGCTAAACAGAAGTCAATATAATAATTATGTAAAGTTACTCTTTATTTTCCTTGGTCTCTTCCCTTCTAAAAAAGAAACATCAGGAATTTCTGGAATTACTTCAAAATGATGTCTTTAAATTATAAAAATACATTTTACAAATTATCCAGTTTTATTACTCAAATCACAAGGTTTCATTTTTCAAAGTCTCCATTTAAAATCTTCAAATTTTTACTAAATATAAGATATGGGAAAACATCATGGCTAATGGACTCTGGATAGGTCAAAAGACTATCACTTTCTTTAAAAGTAGACATCTATTATTTCTTATTATCTCTAATCTTTAAATCAGAATATGGAGTGATGTTGGTTAATACTTTGCAGGCTGTGTAGTATGCCTAGAAGCGCCTGACCTGATACAGCAGGCCTGCCAGTAAGCCACTGTGTGACTCTACATAAGGTAAGCTTTTCATTAAACTTTATCGTTTACTCTACTTCTTTCAAGAATATTGTGTGAATAAGTCAGTGGTTGGCCTTGGAATGGTAGCCTACATTGACAAAGGGGAAGGAATCTAATAGCAGGGATGAAGAAGAGGTTGGCATCTACATTAGAATGGTAATTCAAATGTTTAAATCCTGCATCTGCTTCATTTGATTCATTTACAATTATTTGTAATTAATCTGAGTTGGTCAATAAACATTTAAGTACCTACCAAAAAAAAATGTTATGTGAATGAGCTATTTATTACATGAAAGATCCATGCTACATAACCTGCAAAAACACTGCCATCATTAAGTATTCTGAGAGTACTCAGAAGTGCATGAAATCACAAAACACACTGAACATATACCTTTCAAGAAAAATTCACATTAGGATATAGCATGTGAAATCCAAAGAGTCATTCTATCTTGAGGCATTTATACTGAATAAAAAAAATTTTTAAATCTTAATTCCATTAATATATGAATATAGGTAGCCCAGAAGATTAAGTGTTGGACCCAGAGTCAGGAAGACCTTAGTTTAATTCCATCCAGAAATTTAAAAACTGTTGGGACCCCAGGCACTGTTTCAATTTCTCAACTATAAAATAACAATAGTATCTACCTTCCAAAGTTGAAGAGAGATTGAGTGCTCTGCAAACCTTAAAGCACTATGCAAATGCTAGCCATTATTATTATTATTATTTACATATTAACACAAATTAATCCAAGTCTCTCTAATATTACAATCAAGTATTCAGTCATAATTCAAAGGAGCATAACAAAGACTATCCCAATACAATAAAGAAATCAGTTGATAAGTATTAATTACAAAAATTCTTCCTAATCAAAATCATGCTTCATATTGATATTCATAAAAATCACATTTCACTTTTTAAGCTAACATGGAAACTCCCAAACACTCATCTTACATTGATGAAGTACTGAAGAAATTAGCAATTTTTCCTTCTGTGGTAATAGAGTTAGGGGGCAAGTAGTTCATTCTAGTTCTTTTGCACATAAGGATATTATGGGCCCAGAAAGACAAAGAATTAAGTGGAAAGCTGAACCTAGCTTCTTTGACTTCAAATCCTCTACTCCTGCTAATATAGTGTAATGATCTTATAAACAAATACTTAGTAAACAATAATAATAAATCAGAACAGGTTCCTTAGTTATTTTTAAAAATTTTTCTAACAATTTAAAAAATTTCTCAATTTTAAAAATTTAACATAATTTTTGCAAGCATTCATGGGAAGTGGCTGTTAAGATAGGGTAAAGTAGCAAAGACAAAATGATTTCTAAGCATTTGCCTCAGTGATGAAGCTTTTCTTTGACTCTGAGCCCCCTAAAAGTGCACTTCAAGTCCAATGCAAAACAAAACAGGATATATACCTTGTTATAAAAATATGACCCAATAAAAAGGAGAATTCTAAATTTTTGAGACTTATCTCTAAATCTATAAAGTAAAAAGGATTGGTCAGATAACTCTATGGGGCTCTTTCAGCTCTACATTTTTGAAATCTGAAAAATACATCAATTACTTAAGAAGAAAAACCCATTCCGTATAACCAAACAAAACAGAACGGAACACAAGATTATTTTCTGCAGCCAGATTTTCTGACAAGCTGTACCAAAAAATAGTGCTATCAGAACTGTTCTTTTCAAAACTATGGCAAAACAAATTCAAGATAATGTAATAACAGGATTATTTCTCAACAAATTTTCATTTCACTTAGCAAAATGAATTCATGAAAATAAAATTCAGTCAGCTATAGATTCATATTACCTCCTGTCCCAACACTGTTTTGAAATGTGCAGAAGGACTTTTTAATATTCTTCGTATTTCTTGCAAATG
Source organism: Sarcophilus harrisii (assembly GCF_902635505.1). Taxonomy (NCBI): domain Eukaryota; kingdom Metazoa; phylum Chordata; class Mammalia; order Dasyuromorphia; family Dasyuridae; genus Sarcophilus; species Sarcophilus harrisii. The sequence continues at coordinate 171,438,608 of NC_045426.1, read as the reverse complement.
TAGGTTGATTTTGGTAGTAACCACTTGTATTTCCTCTTTCCTCTTACTTATTGAGGGGAAATCTGTGAGGTCCTTGAATAACTCAGTTTTATCTCCAATTCTAAAAAACAAAAAGTATGTTTATACTCATGAAGAATCTATTTATGAGTGGGACTAAGCACCAGACAGCATTTCCATAAGAATATGGTGTAAATAATACCAGGTTGAGATCTCCAGACTCATCTTTGTCCAAAATTACCACTATAATCTTAGAACATTTTTTCTTATTCTCAGCTAAGCTATAAAATAAGGTAGTGGCACAAGATGATCTCTGTGGTAGGTAAGTATCATATTATTATGGTAACTTTGAACAAGTCATTTAACATTTTTGGAACCCAATTTTTCATCTATATGATGAATAGGATGGGCTGGATAATCTATAGGATTAGTTTTCTGTTCTCAATCATATGACTGATCTTTTAGCAATAAGGAGTAGTTGCTGATGTCCTTAAAGACAATTCCAAGAGAAGAGCAGGGATGGGAATTAGATTTCAGGAGCATTGAAGAAAGACAGTAAGTGAAAGTCTGCTCTGAGCCCAGCTTGTCCATCTGTATGTTTCTGTCTCAGATACTTTTACTGATGGAGGGGAGGGGAGGGAAGGTCTACAGGTTTATCCATCCTTATATTTCTTGTAATCTGAGCAAAAGACTATTCTTCATACATGAAGTTTTTGAGAATTTTATTAGTCAGGGGAGGTAAACTATAGAATGAGAGCTAAAAAATCTTGGTCAAGGGAAGACATTTTTAGAAACGTGAAATCTAAACACATTTTCAGACAGAAAAATGCTGATAGGAAAGGGTTAAATATACACAACAGAGAAGAAATGAATTTAAACAAAGTCATATTAAAAAAAGCAAAGGATGGAATCAACAGAACAAGTGGAAAGGTTAGCCATATTCAGTTCTTAAACTAGGGAAGAAGATGAGGATAAATATATAAATGCTTGAAAGAGCACCATTCCAAAGCAGTATGATATAATAGAAATAAAAATGTGGTTAGAATCAGAAACCCTGGGTTCTAAATGGGACTCTGATACGATGGGGGTAAAAGTACTTTGTTAATTATAAAAAGTGATATAAAAGATATACATTTGCATTGAACTCAGTACCTTTAAGATAATTTTATCTGCTTTAAACAAGAGAACCACTTCATCTGTGGAAAAATCTACCTCTAGACATTAGAATCTGTAGATCCTAATTATAAAACAGACTGTACAGTCAGCCAGGAAATATATGTAAGATGCCAATAGGATACTACCATTTGGGTTAAACAAGCTGCTCCAGCTTAGTTCTTCCTATGCCCACCCTTATTATATGAATCCTGTGGGAAATCCCAAATCTAGCAGGACTGGTGAAGTGACAGCCAGTTAAATTTTTATTTTCTATCTGCACTTGGAAATCTTTAGTTCAGATCCCTTAGAATCTGATTACGTTTCTCATTTCAAATGCATACAAATGCCCACTGCTCCCAAGTCAGAGTAAAAGAATGTACTTGAAATGGCAAATGTGCCTAACCATCTTTTTTTTTTTTAATTTGAAGCAGCTTTTGTTTTTACATTACTTTCTTTTCTGAATATATACCTGCTCTAACCAATAAGCTTTAAACAAAAAATTAATGAGGAAAAAAATAGCTCAATAAAAATAACTAACACAACCAAATCAAAAAGCATATGCCATACTCTATACCCAGAGTGTCCCACCTCTGCCAAAAAAGATAAAATTTATTTTCTCACATCTTCTTTAGGATCAAGTATGGTCACTATAATTATATAGCATACTAAAGTGAATGGAAAGAAAAACATCATCAACAGCAACAACAAATTCTGAATGCTAGGTGTACTTGAGACTCAGATAATTAATGAGATAATGATTCTCTAGCTATTGATGTATTCTTTCTTGTTAAGTACATATATTTAAGATAATATAGTGATATAATGGCTCTCCTCAACAAAAGAGGAAGCTAGGAACACAGTAAAAGGCTGTACAGCTTGCCTTCCTTTCCACGCTCCTATGTTCCCTCCAGGGAAGAACCCTCATGGTTTGAGACCCAATGAAATATGGCAAATGGATGTGACCCATTATAACTCTTTTGGTTGTCTGTCTTTTAGCTATGTTGTGGTAGACATCTTTTCAGGATTCACTCTTGCAATACCAGCAGCAAAAGAGACAGCTCAAGTGGTCAGTGAGTTCCCCATCCAAGCATTTGCAATTATGGGTGTGCCACAAGCAATAAAAACAGATAATGACCTGAATATACTTCTAAACATTTTATACTCTTTTGTGCACAGTATAAGATTTTACACACCACTGGCATACCCTTTAATCCTCAAGGACAGGCAATAGTAGAGAGGAGAAACAGAGATAATGACACTCCTCTAAAAACAAAAGAAAGGGGGAGCCACAGGTAACCCTAGAGAACTTCTAAATCTAACCCTTTATACTATTAACTTCTTGATTTTTGACAAAGATGCACTGGCTCCAGCAAACAGGTTTTATAACCCACTGGAAGGGCAGTGTCCATCCAGTGCGAGCAGCTCCACTATCTTTAAATAATCGCCAGGTGATGTAGGGAGATACAGAAAGTGGTGAATGGAAGGGACCAGATAGGTTAACTGCTTGAGGGAGAGGGTTTGCTTGTATTTCTACAGACAGAGAAAGAATCAGATGGATGCCAACGAGCCATATTCGCCTTGTCCATCAGAGAGAGACAGAAAAAAAGAAAAACCTCGAAACAAAGGAGAAGACCTAAAAAACATGACACTGAAAGAGCCTGGCTGATAATGAGACTGTTTTTTTTATTTTTATTTTTATTTTTTTTTATTTAATAGCCTTTTGTTTACAGGTTATATGTATGGGTAACTTTAAAGCATTGACAATTGCCAAACCTCTTGTTCCAATTTTTACCCTCTTTCCCCCACCCCCTCCCCCAGATGGCAAGATGACCAGTAGATGTTAAATGTATTAAAATATAAATTAGATACACAATAAGTATACATGACCAAACCGTTATTTTGCTGTACAAAAAGAATCAGACTCTGAAATATTGTACAATTAGCCTGTGAAGGAAATAAAAAATGCAGGTGGGCAAAAATATGAGGATTGGGAATTCAATGTAATGGTTCTTAGTCATCTCCCAGAGTTCTTTTGCTGGGTGTAGCTGGTTCAGTTCATTACTGCTCCGATAATGAGACTGTTAAAGAACTTTAAAATCTGCAGGAATCATTGGATTCTCTAACACATGATGAGACTATTGAAGGACTTCAAAACTTGCAGGAATTATTGGATTCCTGGCACATGAACTAATGGACAATAGATTCCTTTTGGACTATTTCTAGGACTTAGGACATGTATAATTTCCTCATGTTGATTCATGTTATTTGTCACATCACTACTAGCCTGTGTTACTATGTGCTTATGTAATTTATGTGATTATGTGTAATACCTCCCATATTGATAGATTTATGTATACCTTGTTTCAAGTCCTGGCCCATAACATCTCCCACTTTCTTTTATTTTTAGAATATAGGTGGTCATGACCTCCCTGACTTTTCAAGAAGGTGAGAACCCCCCAAAATTGGACATGCTCTGTGTGAGGTAGTAAATAGTGGAGTATTTCTCTCTCTCTCTCTCTGTCTCTCCTCTCTCCCCCCTCTCTCTCTTCTTGCCAAGGCCAAGTTCTCTCTTTGTACCTTTGAGATATCTCATCTACTCCTGCCTTCTCCAAACAGATCACTATGACTATCCTCTCTACTATCTCTCATCTTCAATGTCTCCCTACCTACTGGCTCTTTTCATATTTAATATAATCATGTTTAAAAGATTTTCACTTTCATTCCTATGATAATCATCCTTTATTTCTTACCTGCTTTATGATTAAATTCCACACTCAGGGCCTCCATTTTTCACATTCTACTTCTAAATCTGTAAATTATGACTTTCAACCTCACTATTCAACTGACCCTTTCCAAAGTTACCAATAATTGCTTAATTGACAAATTGAACACACATTTCTCAATTCTTATTCTTCTTGAGTTCTTTGCTTCATTTGACACAGTTGATAACTTCCTCCTAGATTTCCCAGTTTAGAATTTTTTCCTAATCTCCACTCTAGATTCTTATGACAAAGTTTTTTCCTGATTTTCCTTACATCATTCCAACCACTCCTCAATTTTATTTGCTGTTTCTTATCCCCTTTTCATAGCTAATAATCATGAGTTTCTCCCAAAGTTCAGCACCGAGGCTTTTCTTTTGCTCTACACCCCTTCCCTTGGTGATATCATCAGCTCCTATTTGTTTAATTATAACTTCCATATAGTTCATTCCCAGATAAATTTATCAAGACCTTGTCTTTCTCCTGAGCTAAAGTCACACAATACCAACTGCCCTTTGGTTATCTTGAATTGGATGGTGGCCCAAATGCATCTCAAACTTATTATATTCAAAAAAAGAATTCATTTTATTTTTGCATAAACCTTCCTCTCTTCTGAATTTCCTTATTACTATCAAAGATACACCACCCTCCCACTCACCTAGTACCACGCTTAATCTCTTGCTCTCACAATCCCCAAGCATCTAATCATTTGCCAAATTTTGACATTTCTACTTTTACAACTCTCTTTACATATCTCTAATTATCTAACCACAATTTTAGTTCACTCTTATTACTTTATTATAATAGCTTTCCAACTTGTTGCCTTGTCTCAATTCTTTCCCTACTCTAAACTATCCCTCACAGAGGTGCCAAGGTGATTTTCTAAAACAAAAAGTCTCACCATGTCACTTACTCATCTCTCAATGACCATTAGGGGCTTCCTATTATATCCAGATCCAATATAAAGTCTTTTTTTTTGGGGGGGGGGCACTCAAAGTTCTTCATAACCTGACCCTTTCCTATTTTCCCCGTTTTCTTATATTTTACTCCCCTCTTCAAACTCTATGATCCAAATTGTTTGGGACAAAGAGAGACCTACCCAAACTGACTACTCAGATCACTCATAGAAAGCAGAATTATTTATTAGATTCTCGAGAAGTGGACCCCATCCTGGTCTGTGAAGCGAATTTCCCAACAGGAGAGAGACACTCCCTTGAAAATGTTCACAGTTTTTATACATTTCAGACAAAGAACCCCAAAAATCCCACCCTCTATATGGTGTGATTGGTCACATAGGCTCTATTCCCTTATTTGGTCAGTGGAATATAGTAAACAAAGTGATATATAGCTTTCTCACCTCGCATACTCCTTTGAACAATAGAATATAGTCCAAGCCTTATCTAAAAATCACATGCTCCCTAAACAGGCCTTTAAGGCTTTAGCTAACAGTCCTTGATCAATATGTGCTTGATCTGTAAGTTCTTCACCTTTTTCCCCACACAAAATGATATTCTCAGCTACATGCAATTCCTTGAAAACAACATCTCATCTCCTGTTTCTGCATCTTGATACTGGTTGTCCCCCATGCCCAGAATGCTTTTACTGGTATCTCTGTATCAGGCCCTTCCAAATCCAAACAGCTACCAGTGCCTTTCCCTCTCAGATTACCTTCCATCTACTCTGTATATATCATGTATGCTAAGTTCATTACATGTTGTCTCTTCTATTAAAACACATACTCCTTGAGGACAGGGACTATTTTTGCCATTATTTTGTGTATCCTTAGCACTTGATACATTAATAAATGCTGACTGACTGAATAACTGAATTTAACATACTGTTTTCCTGGTTCTGTCTACTTTCCTGTATTAGTTTATATCTTTTTTTTGCTTCTTCAAATTCCTGCCACTCGCTGTTTCTTAGGGAGTAAAAGTATTCCATAACATTCATATACCAAATTTTCTTTCTTTAGTCAGTCCCCAATCATTAACTTTTTAAAACAAATATTGAAAGGTCTGATACTTACTTGGCAGCTTGTTCATTAAGGATATTAAAATAGTGCTCCACTGGGTTGAGATGTTCAGGAATTTCCAGAAGGAATTGTTTGAGCAAGTCTGATTTAATTTGGGAAGTGATAGCAGGAATTAATGCTTGAATTTCTCTCTTCAGGTGACACAAGGCTTTAACAATCAAGAAGAACTCTTGAGTGGAACACTGAAAATGGAAATAGTTTTAACCTAAAGAATGTAAGATACCTGAAAATGAAATTTAATGATTAATCAATCATTTTAAAGTTGATCAGATTTAAGATTACCCTTCTGCTGAGTATATCTTGCACATAAAAAATTCAGCCAATTAAAATAAAGAATTGCCACCAAATGCTTATGTAGTAAATATTTAGATAAGGAATGTTTTAAGGATGTAGATGAAGTTATTTAAACCCAGGATGTTTTTCATTTTTCAAAATGCACTTGAAAAAACACATTAAAGATGTCAGGAAAATAAATTCAAACAATAGACAATATAATTTTAGGGTCTTTGAGTTTTATCTTCCTGTCCTCTCCTCCATTCATTTAATTTTTGCTAACAAAACAATACATGACACACATTCACTGAAAATTTGTTTCTGAACTGCCCCTTTTAATAATTCACTAGATTTTTACCATCAATTACTACACATGAAATACTAAAGTTTCTATTTATAATCACACTATTATTTGAGAAAATAAGAAAAGGAAAAGTCTTCTGCTGTGCTCTGAACATTAATATATTTACTTATTAGATTTTCCAGAGTAGGAAAATGACTTTAAAGATCAAAACCCAAGGATGGCAGTAAGGCAAGTTAATTTTGCAACTTTAAATCTGTTAAAGCTGCATCTACTTTTGTTATATAATAGAATAAATTTCATTTATTTTTGTTTTCAGAAACTGTTACTTTTTTTTCTTCTACAGAGACATCTCACAGTTCACTAATTTGCAAGGAATTCCACAAATTTGTTATGGGCTAGGTCAGAACTAGGAAAGATAAATGAGCAACTGGAGGTCTGGAACACTAAAAAGCAAAATGACTTGGACATTGTTAATCAGATAGCAAGTATCAGAAGCAAGACATCTTCCTTATTATGAGCCTTCCCCTCAAAAATAAACTACTGTTTATTGAGAGAAAAAATCTAAGGTATATCTGCATCCTCTTAATTTTACTCCACTGTTTTATCTACAAAGTTGGATTCTGAAACAATTCTTTCCTTTTGTTATACCAAAGGAAGTTTGGTTCTCTAATTCCCTCCTTATAATGATGACAAAATGTATAAATCATCAAATCTATTCTCAACAATAAGGGTTACAAAATAACTTGCCTTTTAATCCTGGTTTTTGTAAAAGACTGGGGAAAGGTCATATTACAATGAAAATCTAAACATAGAAAGACCTACTTCAAAGAAATATCTAAATAACAATAGTTGGTTAGATAATTGAAAAATAAATAAACACACATGCCAAAAAACAAACAACAAACAAACAAACAAAACACAAGGGCTTATTTAAGTAGAAAAAATTTGTAAGGATGGGCTTGGCAGGGAACAGTAACAAGTGCTGAAATGAACATACTGAGTTTGAAATGCCTACAGGATACATGCTGAAATATTCAATAGGCAGTTGGTAATGTATGACTGGAGGCCACTGAGTATCTCAGTGAATAGGAATCTTTGAGTTCAAATATGGCTTGTGTAACCCTGGGCTAGTCACTTAACCTCTGTTTACCTTAATCCAGTGGAGAAAAAAATGGCAAAACAATTTAGTATTTTTGCCAAGAAAACTCCATGGAATCACAAAGAATTAAACATAACTGAGTGACTGAACAACAGATACACAATGGAAGGTGAAGAAAGAAACCAGGATTGAATATGCAAATATGGAAATCATGCTTAGAGATAATAACTCTCTATAACTATAACCTACTACTTTGAAAATCTGTGTCTGTATGCCATGATCCCAATTTAAGCAGCTGTCCAAAATTGGCCTTTTGGAAAAGCAAATTAGCATGGTAGCATAATGTACGATCAATCTAAGATCCCAAATACTGAGGCAAGGACTCAGTATTTTTAAAAATCTACTGGAAATTCAGGGAAGTGCAAGAAATAGTGGCTTACACCAGCAATCCCAACTACGCAGGAAACTGAACAGTATCAGAACTGTTGAGTTCAGGAATTTTGAGCCACATTAAGCTAAACTGATAGGGTGTCTGGAACAAGTTCAACATTAATATGGTGAGCTTCTGGGATGGCAATTATGGGAGAAGGAATTGGCCTGATGAGGGGATGTGGCCCAGAATAGAAATAGAGTAGGTTAAAATGCGTATACTAATTAAAGTGGGACTTGGTTTGTTAGTAGCCCCTGAACTTTCCAGACTGGTAAGATAGGAAACCAAAAAAATTGCAGTTTTTCTAAAAAATTCAATCTATATAGAAATAACTAAATGGCTAATTAAACCATGAGCATTTTGTGGATACCCAGTATATGACCAGAACTGCACTAAATGCTGAAAATTTAGTTGGAATCTTTTTCAAGTCATTTAAAATCTCTGTTGTGTTGTTTTATATACATTGTATATTTGAATGTGTGTATGTATGTTTATGTACATGTGCACACACTATATACTTATATATATATATATATATATATATATATATATATATATATTCTGAGATGAAGAAGAGCTATTATGCAGACTAAGATATGTTGAGTCTAGCACTGAAGAATAGAACAGCCTGGACTGCATAGAACTTATTTAGAGTTGAAAAGAATTTTTTAAAGTATTGAGTCCTTCTCTCAAATTACTAGTAAGTAGGTAAAGTAATACAAATTAAATACAAATACAAATTAATACAAGATTTCAACTGACGCTCATCAGATTTGCAAAAATAACCAAAAAAAAATAAAATAAATGAAAATCATATATGGAGGATGGGGAGAACTAACTATAGGGAATACAGGCAAATTTATGCCCTAGAGATGTAAATTGGCAAAGTCATTCTGAGAAGCAATTTGGAACTATATCAAACAAGTCAGTATACTTTGTATACCAGTTGACCCAATGATAGTACTCTCAGGGCTATATTCCAAAGAGATCAAAGAAAGGAGAAAGGGACAAGAACTGGAATTAAGGTGTCCATGACTGAACAAATTATGTGATATAATTTCTACTGAATATTTTTATACTATAAAATGATGTAAGGGACAATTTCAAAGAAAGCTAGGAAGGTTTGTATGGACTGATACAAAGTAAAGCAAGCAGCACCCAGAAAACAATAATACAAAAACATCAACATCATTAAGAAAAACAATTTTCAAAGTCTTAATAACTCTAATGAATGTACCAACTTCAATTCCAGAAGACTAATCATAAAGCATTCTATTTACTTCCTCACAAGGTGACAAGATATAAAATGAGGGCCAGGTATTTTTGGATACGGACAATGTGGGGATTTGTTTTAGTTACATATAGTTGTTAAAAGCTTTCTCCCACTTTTTTCTTACTTGCAGGGAGAATAGGATTTAGGAGAGAGGAGATCTAATGAGAAGATAATACCTCCTCCTCAAAAGGAAAGAAAGAAAAGGAGGTCACTGAAGAATTTAAAGAAGTGAACAGAAAGAAACAGAAGGCTAAAAGGAAACAGAAGCAGGATACTATGAATTTTAAATTATTAAATGCCTAGGAAAAATATGCCACACATAATAAAATCAGTTTCTTGTATAATTCTCTTTTTCAGTTCTATTTTATCAAAAACATTCATTTTATTTGGTATGTGTTAATTTCTAAATAAGATAAAATTTAAAAACCACTGGTCAGTGAGGAAACCAAGTTTCTTCCTTTTTCTTTCACATGGTAAAAATTAGCTTAGTGTATAGCCATAAATAAAAGCAGACATAGACTATGTTACCAGTGTCTGTAGGATAATAAGGATGTAAAAAAATTTAATTTTTCTTCATGGGCAGCACTAAAGCAATGTCCAAAAAAAAAAAAAAAAATAGATTTTGACCTTCTAAGAGATCTACAATGGATTTCAAGTTAAATCACCTGAATGAGAAGTTAATTCAACCTGTGTCAAATTTGCTTTACAGCTTCTTGACCCCACAACTTCAACATGCTACTAGTATTGTTACCAGTGTATGGCAACATGACAATGCATACAACTGTATCCCAAGATTATACATGACTATTATAAGAGGCAACAGAGAGGGGCATTATAGTGGATGTCAGTAGGCCATAACATACAACCAATGAAGAATTCTGAACAACAACAACAAAAAAAATGTAAAAGATGAGTAGAATTTATTATGTAAAAAAGGGAGAGGTAGTAATCAGACAAAGTTAAAGGTAAAATGAATTTAATCAAGAGGAAAAGAGGAAAACTACCCTCTATGTCAGCTATCTTAATCAATATTGTTTTAGACTATTTAAAACAACTAGACTATCACTGTGATAGAGGGAATTAGAAAAATATGGAAAGACTTGGATTTATGAAGGAAGATGTTATCCACCTTTAGAGAAACAGAGGACAAACAAGCTATAATCTTACATAGATGTTTGTAAATGTAGATGGGCATACATAAATGTAGATGATTATATTCCAAGCTTGACTGTAGCCTTGGAGGAAGAAGGGGGAAAAAAGAATAAAGTAAAAAGTGCACAGAGGAGAACAAAAGGAAAACCTACAAGGAAGCAAAAATGAAAGGATAGACAGCTTTCAATGTAATGTATAATATTTATTATACAAGCTTTCTTGAAATGAAAATTTATTGCTTTTATATTTTGAATCCTCCCATGTTCTGCTGTGTACATAGAGGTTTTTTTTTTCCTTTCCTATTTTGTATTTAAGTTTAAAATAAATAAAATAAAAATAAATGAATGACTGAATGAGTGAATACATGGGTAAAAATTTTAAAAAGAAATTATATGCAGATACCAGAAGTGCTTTGATCTTTCTTTTTAATGAAAGAGGTCTTTTAGGATATCATTCATTAAACAGCCATCTTTAATCATCAAGTAGAAGTTGCAAGAGATATTTGCCAAGACTTAAGTCTGTTGGAGTTCTTCACTGATAACTCCACTCCACTTGGTTGTACAGAAAATGGCATCAAATCTGAATCAGGATGCTAAATAATTATTAGACTGGAATATGACTTTCAGTCAGGTAAATCAAGGTTTTTGTTTTGTTTTGGTTTTGGTTTTTTTTTTTTTTGCCTATTTCATCTGATCACACAGAGTCAGTCATTCCACTGATATCCCCTACATCAATTGAATTATTAGATATATAGGAAGTATGTCTGACAGGAGATATACTGGCAGAATATCTGATAGGAAGTTAACAAGAAGCAGAATTTTGATGAATAGCTTAAAACCAGTGTCTTTTCTTCATAAAACACATGGGAAAAAAAACCTAGGCATCATCACAGAAATTAAATAGACTTTAAAAAGGTTGGTAAAGAGAATCAGAATATAAACTATCATCTTATCAAAGCAAATCAATAGCTTAGGAAGAAAAATGAGCTAATGATTTGGAACAAATTGTGGCTGGTGTGAAATCCAAAATCACTGAACTAAAAATTGTAGTCATGGTTTCCCAGCAACACAATCAAGTGAAATAATTTCAAAAAGATCAAAAAACTGCACAGGCAAAATACCAACAGTGTGAACAAAAATGGATGGGGCAACAGAAAACTCGTTTGTAAAAGGAATTTCACAAATTACAGAAAGAGGAAGAACTTCATGTTGCCTCTAAGAAAAGTTTTTATTCAGCTTTGCAAACAAGCAACACATAATGTTATCAATAAACCATTGCTTATCCTGATTATTATGAATCAAAAATTAGAAAAATTCAAAAGGAACTAAGGCACTTTAAAGAAGATACAGAAACCAAAAGAGCAAAGGGGATTTTGCAGTAGTGGATAGTAATACCTAGTTATAAAAACCTCATGTCATGCCAGAATCACAGCCAAGATCAATAAACTTTCACATGAAAATCAAAATCTCCACAAAGATTTAGAAGGCAGACTCTCATGGCAAGACTTAAAACATTATAAAAAAGCAGGTGAAGAACCTGGAAAAAGCACTTTAGAAAAGTAGGAAATTACAGGAATTCATCAAGGAAGACAAATCTGAGAGCTTTGACAACAGAAATTCTAAGAAATCCAAAAAGCCAGTGCCAGGCTTTATTTGACCAGAAATACTTCAAGATCTTAACCAGATCAACTCAATAAGTAATCAAAGAGCTCCAATAGTAATAAACAAACAAAGCAAGAGGCCCTTCCAAAGTTATAAGAAAGCTAACAGTCTAAAATGTGGATTTGAGCAACTTCCTCCCATAATAGAAATGTGAGCAGACCGACTAATATCTCTAAAGGACTTGTATATATTATTCACAACACTGACAAAGAAGTTGTTGCTTTGGCATATACAAAATAATAAGAGTGAAGGTGTATTAAAATGGAAGACCTATTATTGTCAACACCATTTTGGAAGAAGATGAACATAAGAAAAAGGATGATATGCCATGCCCTGAAACTTTACAAGCAATTCTTAATCATTTCCAAAAGCTATTTTATCAAGTCTGATATCTATCCTCAAATGAAGTTTACCTCAGGCTTGGAGAAATGAATAAATGCTGTGAGAAATATTTATGAGGTACTAGTACTAGATAATTCATCATGACTAAGTGTCCTAGTGAATATAGTTGGGAAATTGTATAAAGTAATTAATGAAGATGTGGTCAAACATGTTCAATAGGTATTGGGGACCTACAACATCAAAAGCATTACCAATAAATTAGAAGAATATGATGAATTTTTCCCAGCCTTTCAGCCTTTTATACAGGACCTACTTCAGATATTTGAAGTCAATAACATGCATGCCATTATTTCTGAAACAAAGAAACTGAAGTAAATTACAAACTGATTAAAAAATGAAACCTTCCTTTTTATTAGGTAAGTTTTCTTTGTAATGTATTTTCTTTATGATCGGTCTGATAAATGCTATTTACTTCCATAATTCACCTTTTTCCCATCCTGAGTGAACACTGATGCCATGGGTTAATCTCCATTCTTTACAAATTCATTCTTTGCTATTTTTATCCCTATTTACAAAATAATTATCACTCTTTTACAATTATGCTGCATCATGTGGGGGATTGAATAATCGGATTCTTGAGTTTTGTCATTTTTTTCCAGCAGTTCTTGGCTGACAAAATTTAAGGAAATATTTTGGAAAAAGAGAGTAATGATGAGTTAAGTACTAACATAGGAACATTTACCTTTACAAAGAATCCTTTGAGATTTGAAATTTAGAACTCTAACATTCTTTGAACAAGGGAAATAAAATTGGACTTGCTGAAGACATCACTACTCCAGCACGTTTGGAGAACAATTACATATCCCCCCCCCAACACAGGAGAGGAAAGAAAAGGGAAGGAATTTCAAAAAGAAGCTAGGAGATAGTAGAGATGTATTGCTGCCTAATTCTCTTTTTACTAACCCAGTCAGTGGCAGACTGCTCTTTCAATTTAACCCTTTGTATGCCATGCCAAGAACAAAATATTCTAGTGAGATAATCTGTTTGGCAGAAGCAGATGCAATTTCAAATTGGAAGATAATGATCAGGGATAATAGGTGAAAACATTTTTAAAATTTTCTTACTGTGATGGAATAAAAGAGGTTAGTAAATAGGATGATAACTACTTCAAGAAAGGGTGTGCTTGAGAGTTTGATTGTAATATATATATATATATATATATATATATATATATATATATATATATAGTTTTAGAACACATGACTGAAATAAATATTTTATAATTTTTTTTTTAAATGATATGATAGACAATAGGTTAGTCAAAAGGTGAGGATGATAGGCAGATTGTTAGAAGGCTCCATTGGAAAGTGAAGAAGGCCTATAGGATGGACCACCTGAGGCAAATTTATGAGAGCACATGGATTAGGATCACAGAATTGGGAAGCAGGGATAGATGGTTATCTACATTGCTGGAAGGAACTTCCAAATTGATAACAGATCTACTTGAGTATCTCAGTACCTATGGATACAAAATCTATAGAACTACAAAATGAAATTCCTCTGGCATATAAAGTTATCCATAACCTACTTCCAAACTATCTTTCCAGCCTAAAAATGAATTATCCCCCTGCACATATTCTGTAGTCTAGGCAAAATTTGTGTATTCTAATGTGTGTGCAAGCTGTCCCCTCAAAATAAAGCAGTGAGTCCAGGAATCAGTTCTTTTTTGGTCTTATATCACCAACACTAACACAGTATATGGGACAAAGTAGACATTTAATAATTGCTTGTTGACTGACTAGACAAGACTTGAATTTTTTGGTACACTTCTCCCTGTGAAATTTGTGAACATTTCTGATGTGGAGGCTGTTGGTCTGATAGCAGAATTTCTCTATCAGCATCATCCTGCCCTTTTCTTATATAATCCATGTCTATGGAAGCTGGTAGTTGGCTCAGTGGGTAAGAGGCAAGAATTGAAAGTCAGGAAGATCTGAGTTCAAATTTTGACTATAAATACTAGCAGTATGTGGCCCTTGGATAAGTCACTTGGTCTCCTGTCTCAGTTTACCCATCTATAAAATGAACTGATAATTATGTCTCCTACCTTACAGGTTTGTTGTGAAGATGAAATAAGAACACATACATAAAGCAAGTTGAAAACTATAAAGTGCCATGTAAAGACTGCTAAGGCAATCCAAAACAGAGATCGGTATAATATCTGCATTTCAATATATCAATATTTCAATAAATCCTTTGTAACCCTATGTAATTTTATTTTGTATATTTTAAAATATTTTTTGAGAAAATCTATATGCTTCAGCAGACTTCCAAAGGGGTCCATGTCTCAAAAAAAAGGTTGAGAATCCTTTTTAAAAGGATTTACAAAACCACATGATTTTTATTAAAAGATTAAACTGTTCAGCCAAGTATCCCTGGCTTTTGTAACTAAGACTGTTCCCCAAGATTTGAATTTACAATTCTGGCTACCAAAATACACAATTATTTTTAAAACTCCAGCCTTGTGCCACTTGGTATACACTATTATTATCATCCCCAAAAGTACCTATTTGTGTTTGCTGCCCAGCATTTTCTGCATAGCCATATGGCCTAGCCTAACCATTTTCACAACATCCAAATAAAGCACTTCAGAATTCCTTACAGTTTTATAAATTTCAGACCACTGGCACAGTTTGTACCCAAAGCATCAGTCACCAGTTGGTGCACAAAGGAGAGGCTTATTTAGGGTATGCTGATGTTAAAGAACAGACATGTGTTTAATGATGTGTTCCAAGAGTCAGCTAACAAATTTGCCAAAAATAAGCATAGATAAGTACCTTTGAACATGGATTTAAAGCTAGAAAGGACTTCACAGATCACTATACAATTGAAATTGGTAATAAAATGTTTATATTTTCCAAATCTGATCTGTCTCTGAATTTTCTCTTCCCTCCACTTTTCAACATGAATCAACCCAATGTTGGGGTACATATTTATATAAGTATTAAAACAGTGAAACAGAAAATTACAAATTTCTCTGGAAAATTTTTTTAAAAAAAAATTTACAATTAGGGATAAACTTAGTCTTTAAATCAGAAACTGAGAGAATGAATTTCATTCTGCCTGTCCCTAAATTTGTAAAAAAGCTTCTAAGTGAAAATGCATCTATGAAGGTATAATTACTTCCAATTTGTTTGCTGGTACTCATCGTGAATTTTCTGTTTTAGCAAATCCTAGATTAAAATGAGAAATTAAAGAGAATCATCTGTCTATTAAAATACTGCTTTTCCCTTTATGTTTTACTGTAGTCCCAAGTGATTTGTTAAGGCAAAGTAAAAGAGAATATACTATACATTTTTCTGGAAAAATAATTGAAACTATATCAAATACAGATATTAAAATCATTATTTTAACACTGGCATTTACACACCTGCTTATGGCCAAGTAAAAATCCTATAAGGTCAAATATGCAGATACCCACAGGCCTTAAGACACAAGGTTAATTTAAATAAATAATGTTACCCAACTTTCTAGTGGGCTATAGGTTGAAGACAGAAGGTAAAAAAATTAAGTAAAAGTACATGTTCTTTTATAGGTCAACTAAAGTATGCTAACTTTATATTTCTTACAACAGAAAAAGTCAGATTACATTGATTTGTATGATTTAACTTTTGGAGGAGTCAAATATTTTCTTTTGTTATGTACAAAATTGTATATGCTAAAAATACCAAAAAACTGAAATGATATCTTTCATAATCCCTGAGATCTAGTTATGATCTTTACCAACTTACCTTTTTGTGATAAATACTGCAGAGTCCTCTCTCTATATCAGGTAATTTGCACAAATGATTTTGTATGTGGCCAAACACACTGGACTCAGAGAGAATAATCTCTGACACTGCATCAAGTCGAGCATTGATTTCCCTGTTAGAGAAGAACAATTGCAGTCATCGAAAAAATCTCCTTAAATGTAGGAGCTCTGATCCTTCAGAATACAGAATCTTCCCAATATTATACAGTTGGAACTTTCAGAAATTCTATAGCATGTGAGGCACCTTTAATAAAAGGAAGACTTGTATAAAATGAGCTATGCAGTGAAATAAGAGAACCTTCATAGGTCTTTGCTAGGGACAAGGATCTTTACTCCTGTATGCTTTAATTACCATTTAATCAAAGTACATGGAAAATCCATAAGTTGTGTCTGCATGGGGATATAGTAGTGATTATCTTAATTGAAGTGACTGGACAATAACCATGAAACCATCAAGAACTGATTTGATTCATTTTGTGGTGAATGGATTGCTTGATTAAACCTCACAAAAAAATAAAAGAATTTTAAAGCTTGAAGGGACCTTAACTATAAAATAATACAACCTATTCAATTTAAAAGGAAGGCAAAATGGAAGGGAGAGAAGGGAGAGAAGGAAGGGGGAGTAGAGAGTGGAGGAAGGGAAAGAGAAAAGGATGGGAGGGAAAGGGAAAAGGAAGAGAAGAAGGGGAGAAGGGAGGGAAAGAGGGAAGGAAGAAAGAAAGGGAGAAGGCTAATGACTGCACAATTCTACCTCATTTAACCCAAATTTAAAATCAAGTCAAGATATCATCCATATCACCATCCTCTTCAAAACAAAAGATGAACAATCCTTGTTAACCCAGAGTGATGGATCTGGAGTCAGGAAAACCTGAGTTCAAATTCAGCTTCAGACACTTAGAAGCGGTGTGACCCTGGGAATCAGTTTCCTTATCTGTAAAATGAGCTGGAAAAGGAAATGGCAAATTACTTCAGTGTCTTTGCCAAGAAAATCCCAAATAGGATCATAAAGACTATAGTTATAATTCAGTTATGCCTTCCATATTGCATGGTTTCAATATGTTGTGGGTTTACTTAAAAAACAAAATTGAATTTTGCTTGAGTTTTGCGGAAGGCACAGATGACATGCAAAGGCCAGCAAATGATTAAAAAAAAAAAAGTTAAGTAATTCAGTGTAGAGAGTCACAGTCAGTGGGGAAACGCTGGGTGAGGCATAAAACCCTTCAGCCCAGAGGGAACCTGCTAACAATGTCTGGTTTGGCTCCCCATGTCTCCTAAGGGCTCTCAGCCTTCCTAAGAAATCAGGGGGCGGTGACAATCTGTGTGGAGATTGAAGCAAAATGATACCAGATGAAAGAGTGATACCAGGTGGCAAATTATGTACAATAGCAAGTTGTTTACGTGGTCTCATGTGCAGTGTTGTTTTGTTACATTATATAAAGGGGAAAGCCCTTGAAATAAGGGGACTCCATTTTTCCACCATCCTTGGGAGTCCTGTCTCATCACTTCTCCACTAGGAAGGTATATTTTAATCACTCCAGTGTGGGGGCTCTAGAAAGCAATGGTACATTTTGTCACCCCAACTTGGGGGCTCTAGAAAGCAGGACACAACATTTGGTACCCAAATGTGGGGCTCTAGATGACATCCTATACACATCAGCTCAACTGACACGATCAGCTGAGTTCAGTGGAGAAGTCCCCATGATCTGGAAGGTTAAATATAAAAATAGATAAGCAGGAAGAAGCAGTAAGGATTAATCTAGTCACTTTCCTTTTTCAATCGAAATAAGGCAAATGCTAAGAAATGAACTTCCCTTCCAAGGGAAGTATGAAACAAGCTTAGTTAAAGGGGGTGCCACTGGTAACCCTAGAAAACTTCTAAATTTAATTTTATGTATTAAAAATTTTTTGATTTTTAATAAAGATGCACTGACTCCAGCAGACAGGTTTCATAACCCACTGGAAGGGCAATGTCCAGTGCAAGCAGCTCCACTATCTTTAGATTATCACTAGGTGATGTGGAAAGATCCAAAGAGTGGTGAATGGAAGGAAAGAGATAGGTTAATTGCTTGGGGTAGAGGGTTTGCTTGTATCTCAACAGACAGAGAAGGAACCCGATGGGTGCCAATGAGCTGTATCCACCTTGTCCATCAGAGAGAGATGGAAAAAGAGAAGACCCTTGAAACAAAGGAGAAGGTTCAGGAAACATCGGATGGTTGCATCGCTGACTGTGCCCCCCACTGAAAGAGTCTGGCAGTTAACCCTTTGTGTATGGCAACTGACTCATGAACATCAAAAATAATTCTCAATAAAGTGAGGCAGGACTTCAAAACCTGCAGGAATCATTGGATTCCCTGACAAATGAAGTGATGGACAATAGGTTGGTTTTGGACTATTTCTTGGCTGCTGAAGGATGTATATGTGTGGTTGTGAATTGATAGTTATTTTTTATACCTTTCTTCTGGGACTCATGAAAATTTTCTATAGTATTTTGTTTATTCATATTGTTTATTATGTTACTACTTGCTTGTATGATATTACAACTTGCCTTTGTTATTCCTCCCATGCTGATGGATTTAACCACTGATGTATATACTTGCTTCAATTAAACAAAAGAAAGGGCAAGATGTAGAGAGTCACAATCAGTGGGGAAACTCTGGGTGAGGTATAAGACCCTTCAGCCCAGAGGAAACCTGCTAACAATGTCTGGTTCGGCTCCCCATTTCCCCTAAGGGCCCTTGACCTTCCTGATTAGTCAGAGGGAAATGACAACCTGTGTGGAGAGTGAAGCAGAGTGATACCAAGCTGCAAACTACAATGCAAGTTATTTATGTGGTTCCACGAGTGCAGTGTTGTTTTTGTTACATTATATATAAAGGGGAAAGCCCTTGAAATAAGGGGACTCCATTTTTCCACCATCCTCGGGAGTCCCGCCTCATCACTTCTCCACTAGGAAGGTATATTTTAATCACTCCAGAATGGAGGCTCTAGAAAGCAAGATATTTTAATCACCCCGGTGTGGGGGCTCTAGAAAGCAGGACCCAACAATTTAGAATGCATAAAATAGATGTATAGAATTGTACATTATCAAGGGGAAAGGACACAACAATTTAGAATGCATAAAATAGATGTATAGTATTGTACATTATCAAGGGGAAGAGACACAGATAGAAAGGGCAGAAGAGAAACAGAGAGAAAGAAAGAGACAAAGAGAGAAAAGGAAAATTTCTCTGGAGGGAAGAAAGAGACAAAAAAAATTTATAATGATTTTCCAGATCCCAGGGGCCATGCCCCTAATCCCAGGAAAGTAGAAGAAATAATTGGCAACAACAGTAAATAGGTCTTAAAAGTTAATACTAGATTAACAAAGCTTAAGGAGGGGAAGAAGGGGAGAGAACAAAGAATATAATCCTGCTAAGGAGACAATACTATAAAGACAAACATCCTTCATAAGGTTTGTGTGGAACAAATAGAACTTGGACAGCTCAATAACACTCTTACATAGTCAGTGATCAATATTTATTTTTTTGTTCCTGTGAAATTTATAAACGAGACTTTACAAAGTTAGTATTCAAGAGGCTTTCTGTTATAATGTTCTGGACCTCCTATTCTGTTCCCATCTACGCTCAAGCCAAGGAGTCATTTCACCTCAGACAAGAGTGATCAAATAACGATGAGCCCCATCATTGCTAGCAACATTTAGTAACAAAAGACTATCCCTCTGGAAGACAAATAAGCCCCCAAAAGCAACAGACTAGCAGAGGCCATAACAAAGCTCAGATCTCCAGGGAACAGAGACAAACAAGATACGCGGAGTCATAACTGAAGTCTCTTAGCCTGAGCTGGTTACATGGAACTAACACCAAAATTAAGAGAAGGTTCTCACAGTCTCAGCATGGGTGGTCTCTTTTCCCACACAGGACAGACTTCTCACAGAGTTACAAAAGTAGACACAAACTTACCAAGTCTGCAGTTTTAAGACTATTAATTTCCTCCCAGTAGTGGTTGGCCCACAATTTGGAACTGTGATCATGACGGTCAGTGATTTGGCTCCATTGTCCAAACAGTCAGGTCTCACAGAGACAATACTTTCTCTCTCAATTATGATTTTTTAAAACCAAAAATATAATCCTTTTATTAAAAGACCTAAACTAACATTAGTAAATGAAGCAGAGAGTCCTAAAAATAAAGTTACTAAAGAAAACAAATACAAGGACAGTTTGGTACCTAGGAAGCTAGCTGAACTCAGAATCAGTAAAATCTGAGTTAAAATCCAGTCTCAACCAATTACTATCTGTGACCCTGGGCAAGTCACAATATTTATGCCTCAATTTCCTCATCTGTAAAATGGGAATGATAATAGCATCTACTTCTCAAGGCTGTTGAAAGGATCAAATAAGATAATTTTGTAAGCTATTATTATTACCTTTCTTAATAATTCCTAACAAGTATAGCTATTTAATTTTATTCCCACACTTGAATAGAATGCTTCCTTTAAATAAGTTTGAATCTTTATGCTTTACAATCAAAATGCCTTCTTGAAATTATATAGTGAATTATTAATTCCAGGAGTTCCCTATTGCCTCTAAGATAAAATATATACTCTATGAAAGTCTTTTATAGTCTGACCCCAAACTATCTTTCTGAACTTATTAGTCCCCATTCTGCATTCAACAATTTGAGCAGTCTGGTCTTCTCTTTGTTCTACAAAAAGTAGAATATCTCCTATCTTCATATCTTTGCAGTGAGACTATCTCCCATATAAAGAATACTTTACTTCTTTCAGGACATAGCTCAAGATTTCCCTCTACAAGAAGCATTTCCTGATCCCAACTGCTGGTGTTCTTCCCACAAACTATACAAGCACACACACAGAGGCACACAAGTTTCTTAAGGAGAGAATTATACACATATACTTCTTGCTTTCTTTTAAGAATGTTAGCTCCTTGAGAATTAGGGTTATTTCATTCTTTGCACTTCTATTCCCAGAATCTAACACAATGCCTGGCATACATCACCCACTTAACTAATGCTTGTTGATTGACTGACAGATATATACATATCTGTCCTTATAGCAGTTTCATCAAATGGCTAGTCTTCCAAAGCCTACAGAATTTCTTATTTAGCTAGCAGTGTTCAATATTGTCATTACCTGGTCCTAAATCTTCACTTTTTTGATAAAGCACAAAGAAACTGCCAATAAGAAAGAAAAACAGCATCTCTCATGCCCCAACTCTTGGCTTTTCACTTCTCCAATGATATGCCTGCTGGAAGGTTTGTTAAAGTCAGCATGACTCCACTGTTATGTGTGTCTAATCCTGTGACTCATTATGATAATCATTTACTCCTGAACAACTGAGAGTTGATAACATTTGAGATAAATCAAATTGAAGCTAAATATGGTAGGTATCCGAATAGGGGAGAAAAAGTCTTCTTGTAACATCATAAACCCCAGAAAGAAAACTATACTTTAAAAAAATTTTGAGTATTTTATTTTTTCCCAATTACATGTAAAATCAATTTTTAAAGTTTGAGCTTTGGGGCAGCTAAATGGCACAGTGGATAGGACACCAGCCTGAAGTCAGGAGGATCTGGGTTCAAATCCAGCCTTAGACATTTACTACTTCCTAGCTGTGTGACCCTGGGCAAGTCACATAATCCCAATTGCCTCAGGGAAAAAAAAAAAAGAGCTTCAAACTCTCTCTCTCCATCTCTCTCCTCCCCTGTTTTTGAAATGGATATAGACTATACATTTGCAATCATGCAAAAACATGTTTCCTGGGAAACTACATTTTCAAATATATAAAGTATCTCTAGGAAGGGAATATGCTCAATTATTAGTCCATAAATGATTTATTAAATTTAGTAGAGGAAATTCTTAGTAAAAAGTTTGTTTTTAAACCTAAAAATTTCTATGGATAAGGCTTTGAAAAAATAAAACTGATGTGAGAAATGATTATTTTCTCTCTTGTGTTAATAACTAATTATTCACTCAGAACCAAGATACTTTCTCCTTTTCTACTTCCAGGCATCAAGTGTGGGAAATCTCTGGTTTATCCAGGCCAAGATCTAATCAGACAATAAAAGAAATTCTAAGTTTAGGCTAATAGGTACATTCCTGCTTATTGTTTTTGCTCAGACAAATCTGGGAAAAAGTGAATCCTCCCTTTTGTCAAACAAGTGATACCAACATTTATAAGTCTCTTTGACTAAAACTTGGATGAGCCAAATCAATACTCCAAGACCTTCACTGTAATATAGCCCAACCTTTCATTGTAATATTCATTTTTTCATTGTTAACCAATCAGAATTGATTGCACCTTTTAGGATCACTAACTCTTCTAAGAGCATATAAATTGTGAGCCTCCTATCTTGTGGGATCCTGGTCTAAGAGAGATATGGTCAAATGACTATCCTTTTATTAATAAACACGCTGACCTTATTAATAAAATAGTTAAATTACCCAGAACTATGTCTCTCAAACTTTTTAAATGTCACACTGTGTTGAATAGGTTTGGGCTTTGGGAAAATTTAAAGGAAGTAACTTGGCAACGCTATACTAAGAGCAAAGGTAGAACTAGACAGTAAGCCACTTCATCTTAAGATAAGGCCACCTACACAACTAAATTTATTTTATAAGCACCAAAGTGAACCATATGAAGAACAACAAAAATAAGCTTAGGAATAGTTCTGTGTCCTGTAGCTGTCTTAAAACAAGGTTATAACAATCATCATATTGAGAAAACAGCATAATAGATAGGGAGACAAAGGGAAGTAGTCTTTTGGCATAATCATGTAGGAGAGGCTGATCATCATTTCCAGCTCAACAGGAAACTGCATTGTCTTTTAGGAACTGAGGATGACAATAAAGACATTATTGCTAAGTGGTAAAGGTTCTGAGAACATCAAAAATTCTCAGGTCATGAAATCCTGGCACTTGTTATTTTCATTCTAAAAAACAGGAAACAATTGAGTGGAAGTTTCAGATATAACAATGATTATTCTGGATCATTCAAGAGAAGCTGGCTAAATATGAATGTCACTACAATCCCTCATTTTTGAAGACAAAGCTGCTACTGTTATTAATCTTCTGTGTGCGTGATTATGCTTCAAAGGTCTCTTGGATAGCCTTTTTCACACCAAGAAAATGTGTAGCTGATCCTCTCTTTGGTAATCATGTCTGCTCTGTTATTCATCACTGATTTTGCAAAACTTCCATTACTCCAATGCAATAGCTTTGTTATAGAAAGCTGTAGCTCAAACAAAAAATATGCACATGTAGAAGCACATACCATTACAGTCTCTTTTTAAGATAAGATTCAAATTGCTGAGCTTTTCTACCTTTAACTAAGTTGCAAAGAACTAAAGATACAGCACAGCCTAATGGATAAAGTGCTGCAGGTATAAAGACTGATGACATTAAGACCCTTTCAAAGAGCTTACATTCTAATGGGTAGGTAGAAGGACAAGGGGCATTTACACAACTAAGTACATATCATATAATGTTTGACAACTTTGGGGCAAAATATTATAAGAAATATAAGACTACTTTCTGTGTAAAGGGAAATATTTGAGGAAGGTTTAATGGAAAAGGTATTACTTCATTTGGACCTAAAAGAACTTTAAAAGCTGAAGATGGATTTTGGGGAGAAGGGAGGGCTAGGATTAGGAAATATATTCTAAATCCAAGAAATTGCAAATCAGGAAAGACTGATTTGGAAGGTTGGAGAGAGGCAATTTTGGCTTCAAAAAAAAAAAAAAAAAAGAGAGAGAGAAATTTATTTCCTCACAATTAAAGCTATACAGTGGAAATTTGAATGCCACAGGAAGCATTTACATCCATAGAGACCAGATGATCACTTGATGATTATAAAGGGGTTAGATAAAATGATATTCTCTACAATACTGAGTTTCTGTGACTCTATTGGAGGGCAGCATAAGAAAAAGAGAAGAAAAGGAATTCAGCATAGCTAGAAAGATAGGTTGGAGCCTATTGTAAATCTTTAGCTCAGGACAGTACAATGATACACTATGATGCAACAAAATATTTGTGAATTATAAAAATTCAATAAAAATAGCTTTATTTACTATTTTAAAAGTTAAAAGGATATAATTTACTAATTCAAGTGGAAGATGTTCCCTTTAATCTCTGAATCATACAGCAATGGTGGGTCAAAAAGACAAGGTGACAAAGAAATCAAATCAATGGTCCATGAATGATGCCTTTGCCTTCCAGCCTGCATAAAATTGATGCCATTCCTATTACATCCCACCTCTTTATGGCAAGGTCCTAAAAATTCTGTAAAGGACCTTCCACTACTTAAATAGCCTCAAAATAACTTCGCAGAATTATTTTGTGAAGACTTCAGAAAGATGTATTACAAAGATCTCAGAAAGAAGCACAGCATAGTCAGCATAAAAGGAAGAACTTAATACTAAATAAAATAAAAATACTAAATAAAAGAAAGATAAAGACAGCAAAGAATACAAAAATCTTCTTTTTAAAAAAAAGTTAACTCTATTTACAAGGAAAGCAACTTCTCCCTTTCATCTGGGAATGTCACCAAGTTGGCTAAGGAAACCCCTTTCTTCTAAATGTTAAAAAAGATAAGTTCACTTCCCTGTATCACTAAAAAGCAAAGCACTTCCTAACAATACCATGCCTTTATCCCCCAACCTGCTCTTTTTATAGTTTCCATAATGGTACCAAAGCATTCTGGAGGAAAGAAGAACCTACCTATGAACAAGGACCTAAAACATTTTCCTTGGAGATTTAGAACTTTCTGAAAAGGAAGGACTCAGAGATGTACAGGGGAAATGGAATAAAGAAGAAATAGAGAAGGTCATCCAGGATTAAATCTAGAGTAATCTATCCTTATTAGGCAATGCTTCCTGAAAAGCAGATTCCAGACAACTAGATGGAAGAGACCTCTCCTTTCTTATAATAGTGCTGATTCATCACTGACAGCTTTTGAGGGCTATGATTGCCAATTCTAATAATCAGCGTTATGATGTCAAAGCTTACTTTAATAGTTCATTCCATAATTTAATAATGCCATATGCTTGATGATGATGATGATGATGTGAGATGGAAAACCCATCAAATGTGATGACAATTGGCCCAATTTTAGATGTTCTATGCAGTAAAATGGAGGCAGTTAAATAGCAAAACAGAGAACTGCAAGTCATGAATTGTGCAGGCTCATGCCACACTGATGTTTCAAAGGTGAATGCTCTAATCACCCACATGGAACCTCATTATCAAGCAAAAATATCTCCCTCATCCTTTATTAAAGGGACTATCTGATCCTGTGTTCACCACAACAGAGAAAGCTTGGCTCCCACAAACAGGATGATAATGGACCCTGTACCCAATTTCTTACATTACTCAACTTGATTATTCAGTTCAATAGTAGAAGTATGATACCTTTGAAGGGCATGAACATGTTCTACTAACAGATGCATGTAATGAGAATACTCAACAAAATTTCTCTATTAGTGCCAAGGAGAAAAATCTTTAATTGATCAGGTCTGTTCTCTCCAGGCTCCATATTTCTCAACTAGACAAAAGAGACAGTCATACAAGTGGCTCTCTTCAACAATGACATGATTTAAACCAGTTCCAATTGTTCAGTGATGAAGAGAGCCATCTACACCCAGAGAGAGGATTGTGGGAACTGAGTGTGGATCACAACACAGCATTTTCACTCTTTTTGTTGTTGTTTGCTTGCATTTTATTTTGCTTCTCTCTCTCTCTCTCTCTCTCTCTCTCTCTCTCTCTCTTACTGGTTTGATTTGATTTTTCTTGTGTAGCATAATTGTATAAATATGTATGCATATATTGGATTTTAACATATATTTCTACTATGTTTAACCAAAAAAAAAAAAGCTAATATGGAAATATGTTTTGCATGTCTTTAAATGTACAATTGATATAATACTGCATGTTTTTTCAGTGGACATTGGAGGACTAAGAGGGAGAGAGAGGGATTTGTAATTATATCTTTTTAATGAATATTTCAATGCAATAAAGTTTTAAAATAATTGATTAAAAAAAAGAAAAAAGAAAAAACAGAGTCATACACATGATTACTGCTATTATCTAAAAGGCACTGCTTACTTATATGATTATGAACTCTGAAATTTCCTTATCTGATCATAATCTGTTTTCCTTCCACCTGTCTTTTTTGTTTTGCAATCCCAAATGCTATTCTTCATCTTCAACATGACCTCCAATCCAACATGACCTTTCTTTCCCAGGCTATCACCCCTTGCTAGCTATTCTTTCTCCCTGTTCCTATTCTCACATCTTGATGAACCAGATGAACTTTACACTATCCTTTTCTATCAAGTCTTTTAGCCTCTTATGTTTATAGTCTTCTTACATCCTATTCACTCCTAAAATATATTGGTCAATTCAGTGATTATGGCCTCCTTGTCATTCTTCACACAGGACCCTCCATCTTCTCACTCCAGGCATTTTCATTGTCTATCCTTCATGCCTGGAGTTATTTTTTCTCTCCTCAATTCTGCCTTTTTGTTTCCTTCAAATTCCAGCTAGAATCTACCCTACAAAAAGCCTTTCCTTCCTCTAAAGGGTAATGCCTTCCTTTGGTTAATTAACTTCTCTCTCTCTCCCCTCTCCCCCCCACCTACCTACCTTTCTCTTTCTCTCTCTCTCTCTCTCTCTCTCTCTCTCTCTCTCTCTCTCTCTCTCTCTCACACACACACACACACACACACACACCACACTACACCATACCACACATTGTTTATAATGGATATTTGAGTGCTGCCTTCCTCATCAGACTGTAAATTCTTGAGAATAGGAACTGTCTTTTGATTTTCTTTCTTGGCACTTAATAAATGCTTGTTGACTGAATGATTAAACATTATCCTCCTCCCAAGAATCAGTATATATCAAGGGTTCTTAATCTTTTTTTTTTTTTGTTTCATATATTCCTTCAGTGGAATAATGAAGTCAATGAGCCTGTTCTCAAAATAATTTTTAAATGCATAAAATAAAATATATAGATTATATAGGAATCAACTATAATCAAAGTAATCAAAATATATTTTTTAAATAAAGAAAAAAGTTCATAGAATCCAGATTAAGAAACACAGAAATAAAGAATTTATCAATCCCATTGTTTAAGGTTGTCTACATGCCCCATTTCTCACTTCCCTACTGGATTAATAGATGGTTGATCATACCCCTCTCACAGTGGGCAAAGCCATGTGTGACAAGCAAGACAGTGCTTCTCAAGAGCCAATTCCTTATAGGTAAGGACCCCATGAAGTACAGGAAGAGGCAAAGTAGTGGAATCTAGACTCAAGGTCTCAGTCTTAAACATGACAATGTTATAATTTTCCACTAAAGGCACTAATATCTGAGGGACTCAGAAGAACATAATCTTAAGTATATCATTTCTACTTAACAATGAAGTCTCCTGTGTCTCCACCTAATTTTTTAATAGGGACCATCTTGCATTACTGAACTCAAAATGGGCAAGTACAGATGAAGGATAACACTATTATTAAGTCATCTGTTCAAAAGCACCATAAGAATAGTAACATACCAACAAATGCTTTTCAAAAGTGATAATTAATGAATATCTGAGAAATCTTATGGCTCCAGAAGCCTGATAGTCATTTAATCTGGTTATCCCTGAATGTCTGCTATAGGCAGACAATGATAAAAATGATCATCTTTAAGCCTTTTACCCTCATCACTAACCAAATTATTATTATATCGTTAAGTACTTCATCCTTCTTCCTCTCTAACACTAAGGAAGAGATAATTGTCACCTATTAAGGGACTGATATCATTTAATATCAACTATACAGAACAGTCTAAACATTGTTTTTTTAATTGGTTCTACTCAAAATAACCAGCATAGAAATTACTATAAGTTCTAGCATCGACATTGATACCCAAGAATTCATAATATTCACTCCTAGAATATGTTCACCTTTTGCAAATCTTCAAGTGTTATATAAATATTAATATCACTATTATTGTTATTTCTTAAATTCATTATCCAGTCAAACTGACTTCTTGTTTCTCTGTCCACAAGGTATTCCAGTCCCAGTGTCCATACCTTTATATAGACTGTCCTTCATACCTGGAATGATCTCCGTCCTCATCTAGATGTCACGGAATCTTCTATTCCCTTTAAGATTTAACTCAAGCACTAGCACTATATAATCGTTCTTGCTATCCCTAACAGCTAGCACTCTCTCCCCCTAGACTACTTTGTATATGTTTTGAATTTATTCTGCAGACACACACACACACACACACACACACACACGTATTATGTATATATTGCATATATATGTGTATATAGTTTTCTCTCCCAAAAGAATGTAGAGTCCTTGAGAATAAGGACTTTTTTAAAAATTTATTTTCCTTTGTGTCCAAGTACCTAATAAAGTGCTTGTATTTAATAAATGTTTGTTGACTTTTGATTGGTTTAATTATTTATAATAGTTATTTAGTGCATAAAAATTGTTAACCAAGACTCTAACATGAACCAACATTAGAAAGGACAAATAACGAAAATCATAAAGATAGAAGGGCTAAAAACCAATGAACTAAAACTACACCTGAATATAGATTTGTAAAACATAGGTAGTTTTTATTTCTTGTCATGTCACTATTGTCATGTTATATGTTTTCCAAATTTCCTGTGATTTTCCTACTGCTAAGTATTTAATAAGGACTATTTATTCTAGTAGGGCAGCTGGATCATGCAGTGGATAGAGTGTCAGGCCTGGACTCAGGAAGACTCATCCTCATGAGTTCAAATCTAGTTTCAGACACTTAAATGCTGTGTGAACTTGAGCAAGTCATTTTACCTTGTTTGACTCATCTGTCAAATGATTTGGAGAAGGCAATAACAAACCACTCCAGTATCTGCCAAGAAAAGCCCAAATGAGGTCACCAAAAGTCAGATACCAACTGAAGACAACTGAACAACAACTTATTCTAGTAGAGGCAGACTTTTTTTTTACCCAAAAAAGCACTAAGAATAATTAATAATCTATAAATCTCCCTGTATTAGGTGATTTTTCCTTTTTTTGAAATATTCAAATCTTTACTTTCCAATGGCATTAAATTATAGGGAAAGTCCTGAATATTTACAAAAAACAGAACCTCAAAGAACTTGGAAATACTTAACATTTTTATTATTTTTATATATATATTCAAAACTGGCTACTTTTCAGCAGGAATCATGTGCAGAATTATGCTTCTGAGGAACACACTATTAGGGATACATTTACAGAAGACTTAGACTCATATGATGTCTGGTGACTAAATCCTTCTTCTTTCACCTGCATTGTATTATTCCTTTTGAAGCCATGTTCCTTTGTACACCTGGCCAATTAGATTTCTCTAACTTCATTTAATATTCAGCTCAAAGCCACCAGAGGACATTTCTAATACCCCAACAGCTAGTGCTTCCTCCTATTCTCCCTCCCCCTCCAAAATTGTATGTGTGTGTATAAAATATATATACACACATGTGTATGTTGATGTATGTGTGTATGTGTGTCTGTATGTTTCCTCCAACAAGACTATAAAGCCTTTTGGGGGCAACGACTTTCTTTTTTGTCTTTCTATCCTAGCACCTATGCAAAATAACTATCTATTTTGATAATAAATGACTGAGAGATGGGTCTGAACTCCTGGGACTCTTCTGTTCCAGTGATGGTTGTTTCCTTATGATCCTCAGGAATGCACCCATGATAAGACCTGACCATACAATTTGTTAATATACTATGTGGTTAATCATTACCAAATGTGATAGCACTCCTCCTATACCATTAACAAACTAATTCTCTATACACAGCTTTTTAAAAGCAAGAGATTTGAGAAAGAAAAGGACAAAGGAATAGAGAACATATTAAATCTATTTCAAGAACTGAATTTGACAATGTTTCAGACAAATCATCATCTAAACACATCACGTTTCTCCACAATTATGTGTGTCATCATCTTTGATCCTTCTATGGTCACAGGTAGAAAAGTTGTATGATAAAGATTTGAGCATGGAGTCAGGAAAACTTGAGTTTAATCCAGCCTAAGTCACTTGCTAGCTGTATGACACTGGGCAAGTCACTTAACTTCAGTTTTCTCAACTGTAAAATGGGGATCCTAAAATAGCACCAATTCCTATCAGAGCTGTTGTGAGAATTAAATGGGATAACATTTGTAAAGTGCTTAGCAGTGTCCAGTACATAGAAAGTATTATATAAATGAACCTTCTCTTTCCCCCACTCCTGTTTCTCCAAGTGATAAATTATTTAGAAAATAGTTTCTCAGTTCTATTTTATATCTTTTCTTCTACTTTCATCCCAGCTAGGCTCTTTTTTTTTTCTTCTGTTTTCATCTCTCAAGTTTGAGCTTTTCAGTCATTCCAATCTCTTACTTTGTTTTCTTTTTCATGTAAATTTTTCATTTTCATAGTTTATAAATCATTCAAGTTGGGTTTTTTTTTTTCACACAGAAATACCATCTATGCCCCATAAACAGTTAACCAGCAATACGAATTATAGATGCAGCCTATAATGGCTTTCAAAGATAAGAGAGATGGATAATTTTCCCAGAAAGCATATGAGAGGCATGAAATTGTAGTAATGTTGGTAACTGGCAAAATGTGAAGGCTTTTCTCAACATCACATCAGATGTTAAGAAAATGTGCAAAGCATTTAAATGGTAATCAAAACACTTGTTTCCATTCAACAGATGGATACATTTTATCTACTTCTGCCAAAAGAAAGGAAGTTTTCAAATAATGGAATCTATGAAAATTGACAATTAGCAAATTCACATACTGCAATTCTTTCTACTAGATGACCTTGAACAGCTTCAGAAAGTCACAATGCTACCAAACATCTTTTCTAATGAGATAGTTTAAATAATAATATTCCTACCAGTGGAGATGCTCTATGCCTGTGTCAAGGAATCCTAGTCTCTAAAGAATTAAAATTGTTATCTCCCAGAGGACAGTGAAAGGACATATCTAAGTAGATTGCAATATATAACAAATGAGGAACTATAAAGTAAAGAATGTCATTGAAAAAATGTACAAATAAAAGAGATCACCTGGATATGTGGCAAGACCAAAGGATAATCAATTGCCAACCATGTGCTCCACTGGTATCTTTTACATGTTCAGTTTAATGGAGGAATGTCCCCAGAACATTGACTGGCCTCCCTCTGGCTAACTTACAGGAGGACATGAACAAGAGTCCCACAAGACAGACCTAGATGGGTTTCCATCTGTATCGATGGATCCTTTGTGGGTATCTAAGTTTAAACTCTCAGTTGTGATTCAACTGTGCCTCTAATGAGTTCTTTAAATTAGACAAATTTTAAATTGGGAAGACAAGATCTAATCTATCTCCTTTAGTGAAGTATAATTATATGACTTTATCTGACTAATCCATAAGCATTTCCACAAGATTTCTACCAAGAATTCAAGTTGATAGGACACTTTTTCCTTCCTGTCACTCAGAATATTTAAAGAAAAGATTCTCTAGGACAGTAGTCTCCAAGGAGAAATCACAGGGACCTTGGTAGTCATATAAGCCCAATGGAATATGTGATTAATCAATCAAGACACCTTCCAAAGATAGCCAACAGTGGGGCATGTTCTCAAGACCAGCATCCCTACTTTCCCCCCATTATATTTCTATACTTTCACATTCCATCCCCCTTCCAAAGTTGTTTAAATTCTTAATTTTCCCCAACTTCTATGAGAGGCAATAGACTCCTGAAGAAATTATAAAATAATCCCAGTGAAGCCACTGTTAAATTGCCTTTGGGGGGGGGAAAAATTTTTTACTGCTCTTCCCTCTACTACAGAGCAATACTTGGCTATGGAAGGATGTGTATATGTGTGGTGGGAAGCAGGGGAGATTTTCTGAGTGATAAAGTAAAAGGAAGAATGAAAGGGAAAGACCAAGGTTTTGGGCCTGGGTGATGGCAAGACTGTTGTACCTTCTGCTATTATTGCTATTATTTTATTGCTATTATATTATTTGTTGCTATTATTTTATCTGGCAGACTTTTATATGATATGATTGGCTGTAATGCTTTCAAATATAGATCCTGTAAAGGTATAGTTGGTGGTAAAAGAGAAAAAAGTTCCATCTGAAGACATTCTTCCCCTATAAAGTTTAATTTCTTTATAAACACTTTTGAAAATGAAACAGTATCTGCAACTAAACTTCAATTAAGTTTACTATTTCATATAGCTGGCCAGAAGGAAAGTAAATATTTTATATCATAACTAACCATTCATGTTTATTGACTAATTAGAGGTGACTAAAAAATAAAAGCGGATTTCCACCTTTCATCAAGAAAGCTTGTAAAATTCTCCAACCATTTTTCACCACACAGTTAGTTATGTAAGCAAGTGTTTTCCTTTTTTCTTGTTCTAAATCAAAATATAAAAATAAATTTGAGGTGAAACTAAATTTAAGACCACGTCTACCTAGTATTGAGCTAAATATTGTAAACCTTTATTCAAAGCAAAAGTCCAACTTTAAAATTAAATTTATATATGAGTATTAAAACATCTTCCAAGAGGAAACATATCACTAAAAATATGAAATCTTGCAGATAATAGTCAGCATATAATCTTGATGGATTACTTTTTTAAAAATTCTTACAGAATATCCCATATAAAATATTTATAACAATTTATAATTAGAACTTTATAATTTTATAGTTAGAGCTTTCATAATTATAGGCAGAACAAAATTTTATAATAATTATATCATGTAACTTTTATTTTGAAGCTTTTGGGGCAAGTTTTCACCATTACTGTAAGTACTTAGAAAATAAATCTGAAAGAATATCACAAGCACTATATAAAATTACCATGAGGATCCACAACACAGTTTTTGTTTGAAAAGAGATTTGAAGAACAAAAACCATTGGAAATTACTGCACCATTTCACATTATCTCTCATTATAATACAGAAACTATTTTTTACAAATTCCTAAGTTTCTCACTAATAGTTTCCCTAAGATATCTTGCTCCCCAACAAATCTGGGATACTACAATCACTAATAGACTTGGGATATGGTTTATAGGACTCTGAAATTTATTATAAGATAAATTAATTTTTTAAAAAAGCCTTAAAAACCTCTTTAAAAAAATAGATATTTTTACCTTGATTTGAGGAGTGGCTGAGTCACCCACTTCTTTAGTTTTCGTCGCCCAAAAGGAGTTTTAGTATGATCTAAGACCCATAGCAAACTGCCTCTGAATTTTGAATCCGTCTAAGGAGGAACAATAAAATATTTGAAATTAAATTAATCAAACATTTGCTTATTTATTTAAACTAATCATTTAATTAATATAAAACATAATACTACTTAGGCATGTTTAAATTTTACTTCTTTTTTTCATATTTATCTATGATCTGCCTTTCTCCCACAAGTAAAAAGCTGAAAATTTTTCTTTAAAATATTAAGATTTTTTTAAAAGGGCTCATTTTTACTGTCCCTTTCTGCACATCAATCAATAAAAATTCATGTTCATGTTCATGTGTCCAGGGAGAGTTCAAAACCTTACATAACAGTGGGTCCTTATTTTTCACTCTGAACAAATATAAAACAATTAGCCAATAATACAGGAAAGTATATAGTCAAATGCTAATTTATGTAGTAATTATTGGAAAACTGCAAAAAAAAGAGATTAAGACTAGCTAAAGTAGTCAGTCGTTAGTCAAACAATATTACCATGCTTACTGAGACTACAAAGAAAAGTAAAACATGGTCTCTGCCCTCAAGGAGCTCCCATTCTAATGGAACAAACAACAGGCTAACAATTAATACATACAAGATCTATACATAATAATCTCAGAGAGAAGGCATTTGCAGTGAAAGGGTGACAACCAGGAAAGGCCTCCTACAGAAAGTGAGATTTAAGCTGAGTCTTGAAGGGAGCCAGAGAAGCCAGGGGAAAAAGGTGAGACGGAAAACCATTCTATGCACAGGAGATTACCAGAAAAAAGGCACAGAGTCAGAAACAGGAGTGATCAGGGATGATAAGAAGGCCGGTGTCTGCATGTAGAATACATGATGGGAAGAGTGTGAGATTGGGAACGTAGGAAAAGGAAGTTGTAAAGGGCTTTAAAAGTCAAATAAGAATTTATACCTGACCCTAAAGACAAGAGAAAACTCCTAAAGTTCACTTGATAAATAAGCAAATGGAGAGTGACACAATGAGACCTATACTTAGGGAAGAACACTTCTGGCAGCTAAGTGCAGGATGAATTGGAGTTGAGAGACACAAGGCAGGGAGCTAGTGCAATAGACCAGGAAAGAGATAACTGAGACCTACACCAAGAAGGCTCTGTAATCATCAAGAAGAGGCCACACAAGAAATGTTGTAAAGGTAAAAACTCTTATCATTTGACAACAGGTTAGGTATTGGGATTAGGGGCTGGGGGAAGAATGAGCAATTGAGATTGACACTTAGGTTATGAGCATTGGTGAATGGGGAACATCATGGTGCCCATGAAAGAAATTGGGAAATTAGGAAGTGGGGAAGATTTGGAAGGAAAGATAACGAATTCAGTCTTAGACAATGTTGAGTTTAACATAACTATAAAATATTCAGGTATAGCTATTGCTATAGGAAGTTGATGAAAGACTGAAGATACCAAAGAGAGGTTAGGATTGGATAGGCAGAAATGAGACTCATTAGCAAAGATAATAAAGGGACTCCATAGCAGCTGATGAGATCACCAAGAGATACAGAAGAAGAGAAAAGGGCCAATGTGGGGCACACACAGTTAGTTGACTTGACCTGAATGACAAAGGAGTGTGAGAAGAAGCAGAGAGGTAGAAGGAAAACCAGGAAAAAGCAGCTCCTCAAAAACCTAGAGTGGAGAGAGTAGCCAGAAAAATGACTGATGGTGTTAAAGCCTGCAGTAAAATGAAGAAGGGCTATAGAAGCTGAATAAATAGAAGAGAAAGGAAAGCATTTCAAATGAGATCCATACAGAGATCTAACTAACCAAAAGATTTGCATTAGGGAATAAAGAAATAAGTAGGCTGGTGTATAAAGGATACAAAGTCAAATGGACAATTATAGGATTGAGTTCAAGAGCTGGAAGAGATCTTACAGGCCCTCAATGCCAAAACCCTCACATTACAGAAAAGAAGCTAAGGCACAAACTATGTAACTTGGTGAGGATTGTCAAGGCCAGATTTGAGCTTCTTCCTGACCCTAAATTTGCCCCTATAAAGCCATGGACAGTGCATTGAGCCTGGAGTCAGGAGAACCTACATTCAGTTTGGGCCTCAAAACTGTTAACAGCTGACCTGAACAAGTTATTTAACTCTGTCTCCCTCAGTTTTCTCTACTGTAAAATGGGGATAACAATACCTTCTCTCCAGGATTATTATGAGAAATGAGCTAACATTCATAAAGTGTTTAGTACAATGCCTGGCACACAGCAGAAACTAAATAATTTTCTTCCTCCCTCTCATGTCAGGTGGCAGACAAAGAAAGAACCATAGTGTGATTTTAAGTAAAGGAATAAATATTTTCTAAAGATCTGTCTAGCAACAATATGTTTAAAAAAATAAAGATGGACATAAGTCAGAAGGCCACATTTCTCCTCCAGGTTGTATGCCAGACTTCCTCTACCATGCCTGGTCACTCTGTTTCTACTTCTTGTGTGCTGTCTTCCTCCATTAGAATGTAAGTTTCTTGAAGGTGAGAACTGTCTTTCTTTCTTCTTATATTTGTGTACCCAGTGCACAGCACAGTGTTTGGCACATATTATGTACTTAATAATTGACTATCCAAGTGCAAAATCTACGTTAATGTAATAATGAAAAGCAGTAGGGCATGGCAATTAAAGAATCAATGGGGTTCAAGTCCTATCTCCAACACACACTGGCTATGTGATCCAAATAACTTGACTTCTTGGTGACCTAGACAACTTCCTGAGGCAAGTTGCAGAGAAAGCACTAATTTGAATTAGAGGAGGGAGTTTCCAAAATAGGAGTTTCCTGTCACAAGTAAAATCACAAGTCCAGGCTCAATCATTGTTAAGTTATCAGCAATATTCCTGAAGATCTTTAAACTTATAAAAGATCTAAGACAGTGTAAGCATACAATTGTTTCAACAGATAATCCTAAGTCCTTCTGGTCCTCAAATTTTATAATATTGTCTTTAAAATATACTTCACTTGCAAGCTTAAGTTTAGCTAAAGATAAAAGTATTTAAAGTCTTCATTACTTTAAAAATATTGTCAATTACCTAACACAAAAATTAATATTTCTAAAATGAAATATACTGTCTTACTGTATTCAATTTTGTATCATGCTTGTTTTGAGAATGAATTTGCAACAATTTCACACAGTTCTTGGTATAAACTTAAGAAAAATTTATAAGGAATCCAGGGAGAAATTAATCATATAAAATGTCTTGCTAAAAGAAAATATTTATCTTTCAATGTGTTATTTTAAAGTTAATATACTGAAACTGCTGCTTCCAAGTAAGAATCAGATAAGAAAATGATCAGCTGGGACACAGAGGATTAATCTTCTGTTTCAAATGCATTCATTAGCACTGGTTATCTATAACTCTCCCTCCTCCCAACAACAATTTGTAATCAACTAGTTATCTTTTCCTCACCTGATTCTGTAAGATTTCCAGATTCTTCAGTGCTGTACCATTAATTGTCATAAATTCCAGTTCACTTGACAACTTTTTTAAATTTCTAAAAAGAAATGGAAGGAAATATAATCATGCCAATCTTAAGAGCAGGAAGAAATAAAATTAATTTAGATAGCAGATAAAAATTCTAATAGCATGACTAATGAAAATTTGTCACTTGGTAAAATAATCAAGCCAAACTCAAAAGGATAAAAGGAATATTCACTGAGAAATATTCTTCCATTGATGTATGTGCTATTAAATGCCTTGATGGGAGAAGAGGGAAAAGAGAAATTAAACAAAACAAAACTAAAAAACTGAGTGATATTAAGACAATAAGGAACTATAGAGATGACTTTTTTTTCTTATTTTTAAGAATAGAACAAAGCAAAATCTTTTATCATTGATTTAGTATACAATAGTAAGTATTCAGGACAAGTTATAAAATTACCTAGGAAAAGGATTCTAGATACTTTAAAGTTCCACAGGTCCTCAAACTGTGGCCCGCAGGCCAGATGCGGCAGCTGAGGACGTTTATCCCGCTCACCCAGGGCTATGAAGTTTCTTTATTTAAAGGCCCACAAAATAAAGTTTTTGTTTTTACTATAGTCCGATCCTCCAATAGTGTGAGGGACAGTGAACTGGCCCCCTATTTAGAAAGTTTGAGGACCCCTGCTTTAAACTGTCCTCCTTATTCTTCTAACAAATGATCACTTTGAAAAGGCTTGGTTTTAAGTCCTACTTAAGGAGTATAATATAGCCAAGAAGTTTATTAATAATAATGAAGATGACAAGCTTTTGCATATTGCTTTAGGGTTTACAAAGCATTTTACATATTGATGCTCACATTAACTCTGTGAAGTAGCAAATATCAAACACCCCATTTTATAGATAAAGTAACTGATTCTTGAAGAGGTTAAATAACTTGTCTAATATCACACAGCTAGTAAATATCTGAGACAAAACTTGGGACTTCCTGACATTGAATTTAGTATTCAATGCCATCTAAATGCATAGTGTTTCTTTGTTATTATTATCATAAGTGACAACTTATGGTCAATGATCAATGTTTAGTATGTTAAAGAAAAATATACTCCAAAAAAAACCTATAAATAATAATACCTACAATTTACATTGCACCTTAAAGTTTGCAAAATATATTCTTATTGTATACATATTACATCATTTATACCTCACAACAAATCTTCATTATTATTATCCCTCTTTTATAGATGAAGAAATTAAGACTTAAAGATGGCTAAATGATTTGCCCATGGTCATTTGGCTACTAGACAGAATCCAAATTCAAGTCTGCTAAGTCATACTCATTACTAGTTAAGATGCCTCTATAGAAAACAAGGAAATGTGATGTATACACTTAAGTTTTACCTTTCAAAAGATTTCAGAATTTAGTATGACAAAACAATTTAGAGCATAATCAATCACACAATCCCTCATTAAGTATTTTCAATATTCTATGATAGAGCTTACACTCAATCGGGGGAACAGTCATTCAATATGCATTAATTAAATGTCCAATGCTTTCAAGGGACTCAGAGTCTAACAGTGGAAACCTGCAAACAGCAAATGAGAAGTACAAGACAAATAGGAAACAATCAAAAAAAGGAAGGTACTAATATTAAAAAGGACCAGTACTTATAGAAGCTAGGATTTTAGCTAAGCCAGGGAAATAGAAATGAAGAGGGAGAGTTTTTAGGAATGGAGAAAAGCCGAAAAAAAGGCCGAGCATTTGAAAATGATGAAATGAGGAAAAGCAAGGGGAACAGTGTTGCTGGACATTCAAGTGTGGAAGAGAGTGTAGGATATCAGAAGACTGAAAAGGCAGGAAGAGGCCAGACTATTGGGGGGGAGGGAAGGTTATATGCCAGTCATAGGATTTCATATTTTATCACAGAAGTGACAGAGTTTAGAAAGAAGTTTTCTTGAATGGCAGAAGATATGGTCAAATCTGCTTTTTAAAAAGATTATTTTGACAGCAAAGTGAAGAATGAACTGGAGAAGAGAGAAACTGAAGAAAAGACCAACCAGCTGGCTACTACAATAGTCCAAGCACGAGGTGATAAGTGCCTGCACCATGGTGGTAGCATTGTCAGAGAAAAGAAAAGAAAATACACAAGAGGGATTAAAAAGGTAAAATCAAAAAAGACTTGGCAGTAGATTAAACCTCAGGAGTAAGAGAGACTAAGAGGCTCAGGATAACACCAAAGTTGCAAGCCTAAGTGAATAGGAACATGGTAGTCACTCTTGATAGTAACAGGGAAGTCTGGAAAGGGAAAACGTTTGGGGGGAAAGATCAGTCTGATGATACAGAATGGAAGATATCAATGGAACATCTGATCTGAGAGGTCTATCAGGAAGTTAGTGATGTGAGTGTATATATGAGAAGTTAGGACTGGATAAGCAGATCAAAAAATCATTAGCCTAAAGTCATTCATTAAATCCAATGGAAGATGAAACTATCAAAGTAAAATAATACAGGGAGAAAAGAAGGACCAGGACAGAGTCCTGGGTGCAACATGTTATATAAATAGCAGAGTGCAGAGGTGATACTATGTGTAGTCTGAGTGAGGTTGGTTTCATGGCACACTACATTAATAACTCTTACCTTCACCCCAGACTTGACTTATTACCTCATGAATTATGATCTCAGGCAATCAAGAAATACATACTAATATTTCCTCACAAATGAAGAGAAATGCACAATCTTTCTCATTAGTCAATGAACTCTTAACAATTAACTCTTAATTTAACTTTAGCTTACAGAATGAACAGGATAAAACCTTTTCCATTAGCTTTACTTCCTCTTTCTTAAATACCATAATTCTGAAATTTTAAATAAATACCAGTGCTAATGACTATACAATTTAGTAATAATATTAGCAAATAAGACAAAGATAGATTTATAGATGTTAAAAATGTATCAGAATGAGAAAGATCACAAACATTCCTACCTATTAAGTTCAACTGTTGATTTCTCAACTCTAGAAAAATTGTTTTATCACTTTGGTCTTTCATGATAGAAGTCAAAAACACCTGACAATTCTATTTGAGCTACCTTTTCCAAAGAACAACAACCAGTTTTTTGTTTCTTTGTTTTTTGGAGAGGCAATCGGGGTTAAGTGATTTGTCCAGGGTCACATAGCTAGTAAAGTGTTAAGTATCTGAAGCTAAATTTGAGCTTAAGTGTTCCTGACTCTAGGGCCAGTGCTATATCTACTGCACCACAAAGCTGCCTCAAAATCAGATCTAAATCTCTTGCTGGCCTTTCACTTTGACAAATAATTCGGTCTCTTAGGAAAGAAATTTTTCTAGTCTTTTATTACCAAAGAGTCTTTCTCTAATCAAAACCGTTAATTATCTAGAGTACATTTAAACTGCTTCTCTTCCAAAATTCTATTCTCTATTAAAGATATACCAACAGTAACCTCAGCATCTTTAAAAGGGGCAATGAACTACATAGTGAAGGCAAGAACTAACTACATAGTAATATAAATTCATACTAAATAAATAAACAAATAGATGAACAGATAAGTAAATAAAGAGAATGATTTTTCTTTTTTAGGTGAAGGACTATCAGCTAACTTAGTAAGAAAGAACTGATGCTTATATTACACTTTAAAAGAAAACTGGAATGCTAAGAAGCAGAAGGAAAATGTTCATTATAGGCATGGGAGATAGCTTGTGTGTGTAAGAAACAGCAACAAGGTCAGTTTATTTAGACTGATATATGCATAAAGGAGAGTAATGTATAATAGAACTAAAAGTTTGAATTCATGCTGTAAAGGGTTTTAAATAACAAATATTTATTTGATCTTATAAGTAACAAGGAGCCACTAGAGTTTAGTAAGAGGAAAGTGACGTAGTCCAACCTGCATTTTTAGGATATTACTTTAGTAATTATGTAAAGATTGAAATGGAGGAGAGAGACTGAGACTGCAAGAAAATTAATTAGGAGACTATTGCAATAGTCCAGGAGAAATGTGATTTAAAAAAAAAAAATTATGTGAGTAGAAAGGAAAAGATAGCTATGAGAGATATAGCAGAGGTAGAATCAACACATTAACAGGCTATAAAGGCTATGCTTTAAATAGCTTCAGGGAAATCATGACTAAGACTTCAATATCTAAAAATCCATTTATGATTTGAGTCCAGAAAGTTAGCTATGCTGTTATGTAGGTTGGAATCTGATGTTAAGGAAAATAAAACCTTTATTTGATGTCAATAAATTCACATAGAAAAAAAAATTACTTATAGGTTCAAACAGTTCTCAGATACATTCAATTAGATCAGAAAAACAAATAACCACTGGAATAATCACTACTAACTATCCATCACTATAGGCAAAAGAATCCTCACTGTTATCTCTATAAACAAAGGGTACTCCATTGGTCTTCTTTGGCTTTCAAATTTTTAAACTTCCAGAATTTCTCTGGAAACTTTCCTAAGTTATCTAGAAGATAAATAATTACTTGAAAGAAATAGGTAAAAAATATTGATTAGTTCAGTGACGCACCAAAATTCCAAAGGACTCATGATGAAAAAAATATATTATCCACCCTCAAATAGAAACTGATGAGCTTAGAGTGAAGTGCATTTTTTTCCTCTTTCTTTTTCCTCCTTTTTTTGGGTGGAGGAAGGAACATGGTTAACATGGAAATATGTATTACTTGACTTCACATGTGTAATGAGTATTATTTTTCTTACCTTCTCAATGAGTTGGGGAGAGACTGAAATGAGGGAAAATAAACTTTAAAATAAATAAATAAATGGAAAGAGCACATACTTGAGGACACAATGCTCATAGGACACAAGAAGATTTCTAGACCACTGACAGATCCTCTTATTGACGCATAGTGAGGAAAAAGGGAAAAGTCATATTATATAAACAAAAAAAGGCTCCACACTGCTCACTATTTAAACCTGAAGATAACATCATCTTGTGATATTTTAGATGATTCAAGAGTTATATAGGCAAACACATATATTATAGAGGCAATACAATATATTAGCATCCTTATTGCCAGAGTTCTTAAGTTTTTATTAGTAATTTTCTTCATAATTTTCTAGTATTATTAATCACTGAGTTTTTTTTTGCCTAGATTATCTACCCTTCAAAATGTTATCTATACTTCCATAGAAACTACACAACTTTCTCAGTAAACAAGTACCACATTATTTATATTAATACTTCCAATAAAAACAAATACCATAAAGAAAATTTGACAAAATATATGGTATTAAAGAATCATTATCAAGACAATAACAGAGCTAATGCTTTCTCCTCCTACTGGACATAGAAGATAAAGTATTTAGCAATTCATAGTCTTTCTTCCCAATACTGGTTACATTCTGATCACATCAGGAACTATAAACTTCTCCCTGACTAAAGGTGGTATCATACAACATGCTCACTGACATACCAGTATAAGCTCATTGACCTGAAATAACCGAGTAACAAAATTATCTACCCATATGGAGGAAGACAATAAATTTTATGTACTTCAAAATGAATGGCATAAATAATGGATGACTATAGTATGATCTTCTATATGAAATTTTTCTTGGATAGAAATCTTATAAGGAGACCTTTATAATATTTTACTGACATTTTAAACATTCTTCACAGTCTGGAATAGAAAAAAAGACTACAGGATATAAATCAAGAGCAAATCTTCTTACTGAGATCTTATCAAAGAAATTGAAGTTTGTAAAAAGAAATTTACTTTACTGTTATTATATTTATGCTGATAAATTCAAATGTATTATGTACTTTATTATATTTATCATGAATAAAAATAAAATACCTATTAATATTACAATTCCAAAAGACATGTCAATAACATTCCTCTAATTATTCAGACAAAAAGGACATTAAAAATTCTTATCATTTTAATTTTTATTTCATTAAAATAAAAAGGTTTTGCACAAACAAAGCCAATGTAGGCAAGATGAAGGGAAGCAGAAAGCTAGGGGAAAATATTTATGACCAGAGTTTCTAATAAAGGCCTCACTTCTAAAATATATAGGAAACTTACTCAAACTTATAATAATATAAGTCATACCTCAATTAATAAATGGTCAAAGGATATGAACAGATAGATGATTTTCAGATGAAGAAATTAAAGCCAATTATAGTTGTATGAAAAAATGCTCTAAGTCACTATTGATTAAAGAAATGTAAATTAAGGCAACTCTGAGGTATCACCTTATAACTCTCAGATTGGCTAAGATGACAGAAAAAAAATAATGATAAATATTGGAGAGGGTGTGGGAAAATTGAAACATTAAGGCATTTCTGGTGGAATTGTGAAATGATCCAACCATTCTGGAGAGCAATTTGAAACTATGCCCAAGGGAGCATACTGTGCATATCATTTGATCCAGTAGTCTCTCTATTGGGTCTATATTCTAAAGAGATCATAAAAGATGGGAAAGGATCCACATGTACAAAAATGTTTCCAGCAGCTCTTGTTGTAATGGCAAGGGACTGGAAATGAAGTGGATGTCCCTCAGTTAGGGAATGGCTGTATAAGTTATGAAGATAATGAAATATTATTGTTCTATAAGAAATTATGAGCAGGCTGATTTCAGAAAGACTTGGAAAGATTTACATGAACTGATGCTGAGTAAATTTTTCACTACCTTTTCTAGTGCTTAATTTTTCATACACATGCAAGTCAATAATATAAGAAGTTTCAGAAAAGGAGTATCATTTATTTTATATGCTGCTTATCACAGATTCTATAAGTAAAACTATTTTCTTAGAGTAAAAAAATCTAGTCTAAAGTCAATTCATTCTGGAAAACCTAAAAGGAATATCTATGACTTGTTTTTTCACAAGTATTTTAACTGTATTATGCTTCTTTTTACTCTCTTAAGTTACAGAATTAAAAGAGTAATCTTCTGAAAGAGTTAAATGATGGTGTTGTGAACTGATTCAACCATTCTGGAGAGCTTCAAAGCTGTGCATACCCTTTGATTCAACAATGCCACTATTAAATCTGTATCCCAAAAAGATCATAAAAACTTTCTATAACATCTTTTTGTGTGGCAAAGAATTGGAAATTGAGGGGCTGCTCATAGATTAGGAAATGGCTGAACAAATGGTTCTAACGCAATTCTATTTTTCTATAAGAAATAGTGAGCAGGAAGATTTCAGAAAAATTCAGTAAGGCATATATGAATTGATGCTGAGTGAAGTGAGCAGAAGCAAAGAGAACACTATGCACAGTAACAACATTGTGCAAAGATTAATTGTGATAGATTTAGCTCTTCTCAGATCTATGACAGTTCCAAAAGACTCATGATGGAAAATATTATCTAAATTCAAAGAAAAAACTATGGAATATGAATGCAGATGAAAGCATACTATTTTTACTTTTTTTTTTTTCCTTTCTCATGGTTTTTTGTTTTTGTTTGATTCTTCTTTCATGACATGACTAATGTGGAAATATGTTTAATGACTGTACACGTATAACCTATTTCAAATTGCTTGCCT
Organism: Sarcophilus harrisii; assembly: GCF_902635505.1. Taxonomy (NCBI): domain Eukaryota; kingdom Metazoa; phylum Chordata; class Mammalia; order Dasyuromorphia; family Dasyuridae; genus Sarcophilus; species Sarcophilus harrisii. Next base: position 171,394,110 of record NC_045426.1, on the reverse strand, counting down.
TCTTGAGGGAGGGATACGAGAAACAAAGGAGGGAGAAAACAACTGGAAATCAAAATCTTAAAAAAGTAAATATTGAAAACTATCTTGGGGCAACTAGGTGGCGCAGTGGATAGCGCACCAGCCTTGAAGTCAGGCGGACCCAAGTTCAAATGTGATCTCAGATACTTAACACTTCCTAGCTGTGTGACTCTGGGCAAGTCACTTAACCCCAATTGCCTCAGCAAAAAAAAAAAAAAAAAAAATACTATTAAGGGGGGGGGGGGGGGGGGGGGGGAGGGAATAAGTTAACTGAGCCCAGAGAGGTACTTCCCCCAAAAAATTCCATGTTCATCCATTCTGGAATTTACCTCAAACAATTATGGAAAGCAAAAAGAGTTTTGCTATGATGCTATGGAAGACCCCTTATTAACACAACTGGCAAATGAATATGTCTTAGGCCTGAGGAAGAATAAGGAACCAAAGATAACACTGAGGTTATGAACCCAGCTGACTGCAAGAACAGCGGCACCATCAACAAAGTTAAGGCTATTTAGGAGGATAGGTTTGGGGATGAAAATGAGGTCTATGTTCTGGATATACTGAGTTTGAGATACCCGCAGGATATACAACTGGAAATGTCCAGTAGGTAATCAGTAATGCAGACCAGAATTCAAGAAATGGTCATATGGATTGGGGAAATACAAGTATATGTGGAGGCAGTAAGGAGGGAACTAGTAAATAGGAAAAGAATGAATATTATATATGGGGGCAGGAGGGAGAATTGTAGAGACAATCTGTCAGAAGAGCAGAAAAAGGGGTAAAAAGACAAAAAATATGAATAAAACAAATTTTTTAAAATAATAGTTCATGGCAGTTTAAATTAAATGCATTTCCTTTTAGAACAAAAAATGGTGCCACCATTCTTGCAGTAAAAAATTTAAATAAGATGTGATCGGTGTTCTTAAGTATATGCAGCACTATCATGCAGGAAATGGATTATTTATTCACCTGATCTCAAAGAAAAGCAACAGAAGTCAAATCTAAATTTCCCTTTCTTCTGCTTGATATCAGGAAAAATCTTTTAACAAAGCCATCCACAAAAGGGAATAGAGAGGCAGTGAGGAGATCTTCAAGCAGAAGCTAGATTATCACAGAAAGCTTTTTCCTCTTAATACAAGTCTGCACTTCTGATTCAATGTTTTTCTTCAAAATTCCTTCTCAAATTGGGGAAGGAGTTAATCAAATCAAAATCATAGGAATTCCTAGGATCAAGGACAAGAAAAGATAGTAATGATGCTGGGGTTAAAAGTGAGAAAAGGATAACAACTCCATGTTTTGTTTTTTTCCAAGTCCTAGATATTGCATTGATATTTTCTTTGCATAAGAATTATCTTTTTTTTTTTTTTATTTAATAGCCTTTAATTTACAGGATATATACATGGGTAACTTTACAGCATTAACAATTGCCAAACCTCTTGTTCCAATTTTTCACCTCTTACCCCCCCCACCCCCTCCCCTAAATGGCAGGATGACCAGTAGATGTTAAATACATTAAAATATAACTTAGATACACAATAAGTATACATGACCACAACATTATTTTGCTGTACAAAAAGAATCAGACTCTGAATTATTGTACAATTAGCTTGTGAAGGAAATCAAAGATGCAGGTGTGCATAAATATAGGGACTGGGAATTCAATGTAATGGTTTTTAGTCATCTCCCAGAGTTCTTTTTCTGGGTATAGCTAGTTCAGTTCATTACTGCTCCATTAGAAATGATTTGGTTGATCTCGTTGCTGAGGATGGCCTGATCTATCAGGACTGGTCATCATCTAGTATTGTTGTTGAAGTATATAATGATCTCCTGGTCCTGCTCATTTCACTTAGCATCAGTTCGTGTAAGTCTCTCCAGGCCTTTCTGAAATCATCCTGTTGGTCATTTCTTACAGAACAGTAATATTCCATAATTTTCATATACCACAATTTATTCAGCCATTCTCCAACTGATGGACATCCATTCAGTTTCCAGTTTCTAGCCACTACAAAAAGGGCTGCCACAAACATTCGTGCACATACAGGTCCCTTTCCCTTCTTTATAATCTCTTTGGGATATAATCCCAGTAGTAACACTGCTGGATCAAAGGGTATGCACAGTTTGATAACTTTTTGAGCATAGTTCCAAACTACTCTCCAAAATGGTTGGATTCGTTCACAACTCCACCAACAATGAATCAATGTCCCAGTTTTCCCACATCCCCTCCAACAATCATCATTATTTTTTCCTGTCATCTTAGCCAATCTGACAGGTGTGTAGTGGTATCTTAGAGTTGTCTTAATTTGCATTTCTCTGATTAATAATGACTTGGAGCATCTTTTCATATGACTAGAAATAGTTACAATTTCTTCATCTGAGAATTGTCTGTTCATATCCTTTGACCATTTTTCAATTGGAGAATGGCTTGATTTTTTATAAATTAGAGTTAATTCTCTATATATTTTGGAAATGAGGCCTTTATCAGAACCTTTGACTGTAAAAATATTTTCCCAGTTTATTGCTTCCCTTCTAATCTTGTCTGCATTAGTTTTGTTTGTACAAAAACTTTTCAGTTTGGTATAATCGAAATTTTCTATTTTGTGATCAGTAATGATTGCATAAGAATTATCAGTTACCATAATTAGCTACTTTTAATCATTAGATGACATTCACATTTCCCAAATTAATCCAAAAGAAAAGGCAGTAAAGATGCTTGGCTGAGGCTGGGAGGAGGAGGGGAAGAAGAGGAATCTACAAAATCAATCACTTATAAAAACCTGTCAAATTAACTGCCCTTTATTGAAGGTCTTTATGATAAAATTTTGAAACAAGAATAATTAGGATAGAAAACATTCACAAGTAAAGTTTTTAATGCCTCTCAACCATGTTATCCCTAGTTCTGTTCTCAACTAAATAATGTAAGAAAAATACCACTGGATTAAAAGTCAGAAGATTTGTATTCAATGCCCAATTCTGCTATGTAAGCCTGAGGAAAACACTTCACCTTTGAGGGCCTCAGTTTCTTTGTCTATTAAAGTAACACATTAATCTCTTAAAACCCATTTCAGTTCCAAATCCTCACATTCTACAATTGCCTTCAGTATAAACTACAAAGCAATGACTATGATTTGCATGGATATTTCCACCTGAGGCTAATGGTTATACTATTAAAGCAAAAATAAAGAATTTTCCTTAGGAATAAAGTACTTTAAAACAAAATAAGAAGTGAACTTTTAGGGGAACAAAAGTTTCTGCATATAATTTTAAAGTAAAATTATCAAATTTATTCTTCTTTTAAAAATAATTTTAGAATTAAAATAAAAAAATAACTTACCTAGGATTATGGAGCATTTTCTCTAAATTAAATTCTTTGAGGTATCGAATAACTGCTGCCAAAGAGCAAATCACAGGCTTATCCAAATTTAATATTCCAGAAAAACTCTGGGAAGCTAAGAGGGGGAGGGAAAAAGATTATTTCCTTCCATCAAAAACTATTATCTGTCATGACTAAAAAACATATCATTTATTAGATGTCATTTATTTTATAATCACTTGAGTTATAATTTTTAAATCTTCTAAAAAGTCTTTTGCAAATCAATAACAGTTATCCTGAAAACTTCAACTCCAATTTCAAGTTTTTATGCATGTCAATAACAATCATCATTTTAACGATCCCAGATCCCTCTCAATATTTAGACTGAAATTTAGATTGGTATTGAATCTATCAAAAACTGGTATTAAAACCTATTAATCCCTTTTGTGTAATGAGGTAAATGAGAAAGGAACCAAAGGTCATATAGGAAATCAATATTGATTCCAGAAATACATTTCAAGATTTCTAAATCAAAATTAATGGTTTAATCATCAGAGTATGCTGCCTCTTTATCAAGGTGAAAAAGCTTAGTAATAATGTCTTTTGCCAGTTATTATAAATTCAAATATTTTGCAATAGGCATATTATCAAAATTAGGTGCAGGTACTAAAACTTTCCCAAAATGGCAAAAATGGCATGTTTTAGCTTGAATAAAAGTTTTGTGAATAAATTAATGAATGAATGATAGTCTAACTACTCTAAATTCAGATGATCTAATTGTCTTAAACCATGCAGAGATACAAGTGACTGACAATGTCTTCTTCAGGGAGAGGCAAAAAGCTGATAACATATAGACCATCTACTTCTACAAGAATCTGTCGCCCCAAATAGTAGACAATTATGATATACATATATTATTATGTGATAACAATAGGGTAGGAAGCCCTTGTAATGAAATTAACTAATTTGGGACTTCTATATAATTTTTATTTATTGTAGACTGAAAAATAAGCAGTTAGGCTTTTATTCATATCCTAACTCAACAAAATACTAGAATTTTGCTTATAAAGAATAAAACCTGTACCTTTGATATCAAGTACTTCTGCATAAAACTCAGTGATTTGCTGGAAAGCATGACTGTATTCAAAATAAAGGTTATCCATCCTTTCTACTCGAATTCTGTCATCCTGTACACTGAAAGAATTAAATGACAATTTTAATCATGAGTTGTATTCTTAGCTAATCTGATTAACTACAAAGAGAAAATCTCTAGTCATCCTGAATTATCTGCTTTCAGATGCTTCCCTCCAAAATAACTCTGATCCTTCACACCAGCTATAGTTTAAGAAAAATCAAACCAAAACTATTTATAAATAAATAATATGTTAACTTATATTGTCATTTTATATTGCAAGAGCTTCTTTATGAAGGTCATCTTCTCAGGATTCCTATAAAAGAGCCCTATACAAATCTAAAATAAAATAATAACAATAATAATTAGTAATTGTTATTATTATTCCACCTGACATACCATAAGTACTTTCTAATTATGAAAAAAATTAACTCTGATTAAAACTATTTTAAAACAGAAAGCATTTTTACTTCTTTGTGTACCATATACAGAAACAATAATTAAAATTCATAGCTAATTTCCACTTATGTGTTTTTAAATGTTCTATAAATAGAATAGATTTTAAATGAAGTGATTATTCTGGGGCATGGACTTCTTATTTCCACTACTAGAAATTAAGCCCTTGTCTGAGTAGCATTTTGAAAAACCATTCCTACCATACTTCTCAACCAGAAAGAATTAATACTTCCATCAAGTTAAACTCATACTTTGGTGATCCCTTAATTTCTAATCAGAATTTTCTGAGTGCAAATTACCTGAAAAGAGCAAAGGTCAACATCATCTTTGATTTCTGGCCTCTAAATAGAGAATTTATAAAGTCAACTCTAGTAAATTATCTTATTTATTCTGATTAATATCTACTGTAACTCAGATAGACAATATTATCATCCTAGAAATTGGCATTAAAATTGATTATTGTCCCTTTCCACAACTAGACACTGAAACATAACCCTCAATTATTTTTGTTCATAAATGAAAAATGAGATAATAAAATAGATAACATAGAATTTATGCTTGGCATTAAAATATCTCTTGCATTTTGATAGTTCAACCAGAGAAGTTCAGCAGAGCTATTTTCTCTTAGTCCTAGACATGATTCTATTAATATAAGACTAACATTCATCTAGCACTTTGAGGTTAACAAAATACATGTTATTTCAGGTGATCCTCACAAAAACCCTGTGAGGTAGGTGCTATTATTTACTCCCATTTTACAGTCAAGAAAACTGAAGCAAAGAGAAATTAAGTGAATTACCTTATTTACCCACCTAATAAATGTCTAAGAAAGGATTCAAACTCAGGTCCTTCCTAACTCTAGTCTAGTACTACAAACATTACCAAATTATGCTGTTTCTTTTTACCCTAGTAACACTGTACTCCATCATCACAGGACTCTGGAAGATAGGGATTCCAATCACTTGGCATTTCTGTACCTGTATGGTTACAAAGTCATATCTCTTAGATTCCTAATCCTTACAACTGTCCTCAGGAGGAGAGGCCTCTGATTATTTTCTCTCCCTAGAATCTTGTTCCCATCCAGTTCACAACTATTTTTAACCTTCTCCCTGCCTTTCATTCTGTCCTTTTGAATTCTCCTTCATCTCAGATATCTTATTCTTACATCAACAGAAATCTGACTTTCTCCTGAAGATATCACATCTCTGACCAGACTTTTCAAGTGCTGGTTTCTTCTTCTTTCACTCCTAGTCCACCCACAACATTAAAAGCAAACTGGTCCAGGAAGGGAAATGGGTATTGCTCCTTACTCTTTTGCCCTTAATGACACTATCACTCAGCAATCTCACTTTTAGATTCATTTTGTCTATGTCACTCAGTTCAACATCTTGTAGCTATATTCTTATATAACCTCTAGGTATCTTCCTCTCTTTTCTCAAGGAAGTTAGTATCTGGCTAATAGTTTTCCTCAGATGAATTATGAAAACATCTTGGCCTCCCACTTAATTTTTTCAAATCCCAAGAACTGCATCTTTAGTCTATCAAAATCCATGATATGGCTTAAATGTCACCAGACATAATTGCACTACTTGCTTGATTCTGAATTCTGAAATTCACCTTTATGATCATAATCACCTGTTCTTTCCCATTTCCCACTCTGCCTTGTGCCTCCTAAACCTATTATTAATCTTCATAATCATCTCCAGTCCCCTCCATCCTTCTCTACTTCCTATCCTAGTCTCTCAAGCATGTTCTGGCCTCACATTCCTCCCTTTACAGAGTTGGCTCTATAATTTACCAATTCTGTCCTTGTCTTCCTTTGTCCTTCTACTCTTAGTGTTCTACAAATCCTCAACTCTGGATGACCTTCAATATCTACTTTCTAGGTTCATAATCCCATGCTATGCAGACTGCATACTACTGGATAATACAAATACATGCTATTTGATCTGAACTGGGTTCTCACTGTTACAGAGAAATTCTTTTATTTTTTTATCGATTAGATCTCTATTCTAACTCCATGAACAGGTCCAAATCTCTTCTCTTCAAGCAATCTACCCAAATTCCAGCTATCTTTATTCTTTTAATAAATGTACTCCTTTTTCACTTTACTTAGAAAACCAAGGCCATCCATCATGAGCTTAACTGTCTACTCTGCAAAAAGTCCTATCCTGCTGTCCTTTAATCTTTGAGGAACAGGTTTATTTTCTCCTTACCACAGTCTCTCCTATAAAACTCATGTCCTATGGAAGCTTGCCTGTTAATCATTCATTTCCTTATCTTTAACCTATTAGACACACCTCACCCTTTGAAACTTTCATTTGACCCCACCACTCTCTCAAGCTACTGTTCTGTATTTCTTCTCCCATTCACTGTCAAACCATTAGAAAAATCACCTACAATCTATTTCTTCATCATCTATATTTATCAATGTCTTTGCATCCTGGCTTCTAACTTGATCACTAACCTTGAAACTGATGTTTCCAAAGTTACCAATAATCATAAGAAATCTTTCTTGACTTCTTTGCACCTTCAGATCTTACTGGCTGACCACATGCTCCACCTGGATACTCTATTCTTGGCTTCCATGAGGCTACTCTGGCATCTCCTATCTATTTGGCTGCTTCTTCTTAATCTTTTTTGATATATTATTATCCATATATATTGACCCTTTAGTGTTGGTGTCTCTCAAAGTTCTATGCTTAGCATTCTACTCTTCTGTCTACACTTCTTCTCTTAATAATCTCATTTGTTTCCCAGGTCAAATATCATCTTGAAAATAATTTCCAAATTCATAAAATAAGGCCTAAAATCTTAATCTGTGGAACCATAATATTAGTTACCTAATAGTCAACCCTTTAAAAAACTCATAGAGGCCTCCAATTTAATATATACAAAATGAAACTCATCATTTTATCCCTCCACCTAACATTTAAATAATCTACTCTACAACAAACACAATGTCTATTGTGGGTATGATCAGCTTGCAGAAGTCCAAATTCACAAATTCAGAGTAAGCCTTGATTCTCTCCTTCCTTGTAGCCCCAAACCTCCCTTCACCTTTCATATCCAATTTAATTTCTATGTCTTTATAGATACTACCTCCATAACATCTCCTGCATTCATCCTCTTCTCTCCAGTAACACATATGCTATACCATAGTTCAGGCCTTCATTTTCATTCAATCAATCAATAAGCTTTTAAGCAGCATGAATATTATGCCAGGAACTATACTAGGTGCTAAAGAATACAAAGGTTAAAAAAAATAAATAAAGCAATTCTCATCTTCAAGGAACTTTCCATTCAAAACAAACATGAGAGAGGAAAGATGCTAACAATTCTGGGGATCAGGAAAGGTTTTCACACAGAAAGTGATGCTTGAACTATTTTATCAATTGAAGGTATCCTGAATTAGTTTAAGTTACCTTTTTGGTATGCCAAAACAATCTTCCCAAGGCACAGGTCTGACCATGACACCCTCCTATTTGGAAACTTTCAGTGGCTAACCATTGCCTCTAAGAGAAAAAGCAAATTCCTCAGCTTGGCATTTAGGATAAAAAGCAAATTTCTCTGAATGGTACTTAAGATTCTCCACAGACTGGTTCCAATAGATCTTTCTATATTCATTTCATACTATCCCTTATTCACATATTCAAATGGACCACTAAGTGTTCTCCGAAAGCCATGCCACCTCTTACACATCACTTTTATTTACTCAAGCCATCCTCTATTATTAGAATAAAATGAAATGAGCTCTTTCCTCTATTCTGACTCTCCAAATTCTTGTCTTCTCCAAGGCTTAATTTAGATGCCAGATCCTACAGGATCTGTTGTTGTTCCATTGTTTTTAGTCATATCCAATTCTTAATGGACATTTGCAGGGCAAAGATACTGGAGTGGTTTGCCATTTTCTTCTCCAGATCATTTTACAAATGAGGAAACTGAGATAAACAGGGCCAAATGACTTGCCTACATTGTCTGAGGACAGATTTGAACTTACAAAGTATTTCTGACTGCAGGCGCAGAACTCTAGCCAATGTGCCACTGTGGCCCTCCTATAGGAAAGCCCTTCCTTTTCCCTCCAATTTTTAATACTTTTTCTTCCACTTTCAATTATTTTCTATAACATGTATTGTGTATCTCCTACTCTGCAATCCAGACAAACTGGACTTATTTGTATTCCTCACTCAAGATATTCCAATTTCCATCTTTTGCACTGGCTGTCTTCCATGTCTGCAAAGCCTACTCTAGATTTACACTTTCCAGAGTTCCTTTCTGTAATATTCTTCTCTAAAATATAATGTTCTCTGGGAGCAGGTTTCTTGGGGAGCTTCTAGAGGCAGCCAATAATCACCACAAGTGCAGCCGGGAGTTTAAGTCCAAATCCTTTATTTTCTCTTTCAAATATTGTCTCCTTCCTTGGGCCCAGGTAGCTTTCTTAGAGGCTTATCTCTCTCCTTGGTTCCAAGAGCTCTTGCCGCTAATCCTTTGCCTCTCTGCCAGCTTCTGTCTCTAGCTCCCTCCGAATGTCTCCAGCTAGCACAAAGGTGGAAGAAGGAATGACTTCTGAATGTCCTGAACTCAATCCTGGTTGAGGCTCCTAGCTTATATATGCTCTCTTAAAGATTGTGAATCTTGTAGAACTCTAATAAGTACTAAGTACATTACTAATGTAATGTAATGTAGCTTACTAAGCTAGAGAACTGTTAACTACCATGCTAATTTAGATAACTGACTTAGCACCTTGTAAGAATCCTAACACCTTTCTTCCTTAAAGCCATAGATCAGGCACATCTGTGTGAAGTTTTTCATGATCTCACCAATTCCTATGGCTTTCTCTCTCAATCTGTTTTTTGGATATATATTTATTAACTTATATTTATGCTGTATATGTAACATTCTATTTATATTGTGTATATTTTCACAAAAGCTACTCCAAAACAGTGCAATTTTAAGCCAAAATAGTATCATTAAAGTTCAATTTTCAGCATTTAATATATAGTTTAAAATTACCAAACCTTCTTAGACACCTATAGGCACTTTTTGTCTCTCCCATTAGAAAGTAAGCTTACTGCAAGTGGAAATGGTTTCCATCTTATGTTTTGTACTGTTCCTAGCACACCCAGTACATAATAGGAGATAATTAAAATTTTTTGATTGATTAATGTTATATTTCTCGCTGCCACTAGAAGAAGGCAAAATCCTTGAGGACATGTGCCAAAAAGACTGGCTCCCTCAGTAAAACTTAAAAGGAGTGACTGCATCTTCTTTCTCTCTATTCCGTTTCTCTGGAACAGGCAGTATAACAGAAAAAGAAGGCTATATATTAAGCCTTGAATATCAGGGAAGCTAAGTGGTATGGGAGATAGTATATGGGTCTTGGAGTCAGGAGGACCTAAGTTCAAATAAGACTTCAGACCCTTAGCTATGTGACTTATTAGCTTGTGTGGCAAGTCACAAAGAGAAGAGAGAAGGGAAAAGAAGAAGGATCTCGACTAGATTAAATAGAGTGAGGAAAGGTGACTCTATAAGTCCTTTCCCACTATTTCTAAATTAGCTACTAGGATCCAAATCTGTTTAGCTCCTCCCTTTTACGGCTTGGAAGAAAGTAATAAGTAGATTCAAATTAGTCCACTTAGCCAATATCTCTATTAACTGGTAGTAGATACTTGGACCATGAAGACCAAGCCTGCAGCTTCCCATACCACTTAACACTCTAGTTGTCTGACCTCCTGTATATTTGTACCAGTTCTTAGCCAGTTGCCAAATTAATCTACATATCCTTTCACACCTTACAATCCAACCTAGTTGTTGGAACCCATATTTTTCTTGTATACATACCTACTATCCCTTTTTTCAATGTCCAAGCACAAACTCTCTACTTTCCCTTGAAGACCTTCTATATATTTGTACCTGAAAAAACTTAGCACAGCATTTGGCATATAGCATGTACTTTATAATAATTTTTTTTATTTATTCATTATTTGTTGCTCTAGTACTTAGCACAATGGCTTACACATAATAAGCATTTAAATAAATGTTTGTTGAATTAAAAATATCCTCCAAATAGTTAGAATGCAAACTAAAAAGTGAATGAAAAAAAAAATCCGGGACAGCACAGCCATAAGCAAACATTTATTTAGTCCAGGGGAGCAGCAGGGCCAAATGTGGGCTTTCAAACAGACAACAATAAGGCATCAGATAAAATCAAAACAGATTGACAGTGATAAATAATAATGTTAGTACATGATGTTAAGCTCTAACAATAAGAACGTCAGAGAAAAGACAAAATAACTACATAAGACAGAAAAGAGAAAAGCACCGCAGTTTAGGGATATTTGTTAAGAGGACAAATAACCAACATCTCACTTGCTAACATTTATATGGTGCTTTAGGAAATGCAAGGGACAAAGAGGTGCTACAGTGAATAGTGCTAGGCCAGAATCAGGAAATAGCTGTTGAGATCCATTCCAATTCTCTGGTTCTGTGAAAGTTTCAAAAGGCTTGAAAGAATAAGCTTCCCTTATCCAGAAAATACATTTCTGGGGAATGCTTCATTATCCAGCAATGCTAGCTGAATGGGGAATTGTTATACTATATTTGTAAAATGCAGAAATGTAAGAGGGGAAATTTTGTTATGATGAAAAGGTCAGGAGTGCTTTATGTCTTGACAGTGTAAATTTTGAAAAGCCTTAATGGAAAGGGTAGGTTTCAGAAGTCTTTTCAATAATCTAGTAAAATAAATATTCCAAAACAAAGTAAAACTCCAACTGGTAAAAATACCGGATATAAAAATTAAGCATTTTTTTTAAATGACTGAAAAATTACTGCTGATATGATCAAGTATTTCAGATCTTTTAGAGCAACAAACCTTCAAATTCATGGTTTTAACAATGGGATTTAAGGATTAGTTTGAGAGTAATCCAATTCAATCTAATTTCACAGGAAATTTACCTAAAAAAGAAAAACCTACCTAATTTATTCAATCTTTCAGATAATGTATTATGGAAGAAATTTAGCCCTATCAGAACCCTCAGCTTTTTTTCTTATAGTGAACATTTTATTTATATTGAAGATTTTACTAAGTAATTAGTGAGGGCCACCTAATGTTGGAGTACCTCAATTACACAACCAGTGGTTATGTTCACACAGGCAATAATCTGTATTGACATTTTATGTGTTGATGCTTCACATAAACTAAATTAATTTTATAAAAGTAAACATAAATAACATTTTAAAGATTATATTCAATTTTGTATTAGCAAAATACCAAACAAATTTACTTTATAAGATAAAAGATATATTCAACCCCCATAAAGCAGAAGTTATATCAATGTAATTCTTTCTAAATAACAAGTTACCAGGCATTTGAATTTAAGAATCAAAATTCTGTCTTTAGATCAGAAATCAATCACATGAAGACATTTCCCCAAGCAGACAAATTATGCCAAGAAAATTTCTAATTGCAATGAAATCTCAGTAATATCAGTCAAGTGGGTGAAAAGGGGAATTAGCATATCATTATGGGGAGATGATTGTAATATATGTAACTGAGAAGGACACTCTCAAGGTCTCTCCTAAGAAACTTTAGAATCAATTTTAAGACATGGGTGACATTGGCACAGGACCACCCAGCTTGTTGTGCTCTCATTGGAAAAAGTGCTGTGTTCTATGAGTAAAGCAGAGTTGAATTAACTCAAAAGAAATGCAAGATGTGCAAAATTAGAGAAGCTATTCCAAATGTTCATAAGGACTATTTGTGCCTGACCTATGGCAGAGCCTTCCAAGCTCATATTAATCTGGCCAGCCACAGCTACACACTGTGGCTCAACTCTTAACATTTTATCATTTTGGTGCTCTTCAAGAACAAAGGACAAAAATCAACCAACCAACCAACTAACTAATATGTGATACCACTCCCTACCACCCTGGAAAGTATATTCCTAAAGTGCAAGGAATGGTTTTTGTGTCTGTTTCCCATAACCTTACACAGTGGGTACATAATGGGCACTTAATAAATCTTTGCTAAATTAGTTATAAATGTAAGTTATTACTATTTTTCTCCTTTATTCCACTAGCTTTTAACTGGTATCCAGAGCATTTATCTATGATTTTAACGTTAGATAGATATTTTTAAAAATAAAGCATATATTAAGTGCTTATTAGATATACACATTCAGAGTATAAGGTCACTGAACTTAGCAAGATGGTTTTATATTAAAAATATTTTAGGTATATTTTATTAGATATACACATTCAGAGTATGAGGTCACTGAACTTAGCAAAATGGTTTTATATTAAAAATATTTTATTGCATATTTATAGTGTGCAAAGTGCAAATAGCAAATAATGTTCACTGTGAAAGATGCTATGGATAGAAAAAAATCATGAAGTCAACTCTTACCCTTCAAATCTTTATGGAGAAGAGAGAAGGAGGCTGCCCCTAACAAGATAAAGTGAAATCTACCCTATTAAAGCACAGTGACTCAAATGTAGAGTTCAAAGATCCAGTGTAAGGGAAATAAGGATAACCCAAAAGCAGAAAGCATAGTATACAGCTGGCCAAAAAGAATAACTTAAGAGTATCCATACTATATAACCTGCTGACCAATTTATTTTCATCAGATGTTGTTATTAAACTTACAAAGCATCATCCTGCAAAGGTTTGCAAAGTACTGCAGTGGCCTTATACTGTGCTTCCCCATGCAAACACACCCATCCACTATAGGGAGAGTTCCAAGTTTTTCAGTCAATGCTGGAGGTGCTCTGTGGAGTTGCTGTGTGAGTAAAGGCTGTACTTCTGGGAAACAATTCTCCACTCAAATTGGGTGTAATATGATGTAAGAGGAAAATGGGAAAAGATATTAAAAGAAGGGTTTTCTCCCATCTATAGCTTTCTATGTAACTGGGAGAAGTCAGGTACTGAAAACTATTATAAATCTTTCCACCAACTTTCTTTTCCTTTGAATTATCCTTAATACCTCAATCTCCAGAAAACCAATGAAGTTATTATTTAGCAACTCAAAAAACAGTGACCTTACATGAGCTCCACAATGTTTTTAATACAAGTTCCTAAAGAGAACACATGAGACAGCTGGGTTCCTCAATTACTGTTCTAATTAATGTTTTGTTTGATAAGCAGATAAGGATTTAGAAACCCATTAAATTTGATGAAAATGGACTTGTCAGTTTTCCAACTAATTCTTTTAGGCTTTCATGGAAGCCTTGCAAGAATGTTAAATTCAGTTTTGCAATTTGTATATTAAACATTCACATACAAATGTTTTTCACAAATTGGTTAGAGTTATGAAACCTCATATCTGTTATTTCCCTGTAATTCTTAATTAAGGAGGTCTGTGTGGTAAATCTAAATCTACATATCTTTGAAATGAAAGTCTATTTAGTAACACTGGAGTTATAATGAACAATATCCTGCCAGCAATTTAATCCAACAAGATCTTAGCATTCCCTGCATTAAAAAAAAAAAAAAAGAAAGAAAAAAAGAAAAAGCCAACTGTTTGCAGGCCCAGTTTTGGCAGTCTGAGAAAAGAAATTCACAATTTGAAAATGTATCCTGAGAGTACAATTTCAGTCAAACAGACAAAGCCAATTGATACTCCTTATTTTTTGGTTGCTCTAGAGATCAAGATAAAGCAAGGCAGTAAAAAACTTGAGCTCTACAACACTAAGAAAAATTACCTGATGCCTTTAATACTCCTGAAACTAAAGAGAGTTTAAAAACTTGATATCACATTTGGCATTACATAGACAACTGTCAGTGTGGGTAAAGTACCAAATTTAAAAGTCAAGAGATTCAAGTAGAAATCCCACTTGAGACATATACAAACTGCAAGACTATATACATGGCACTTCACCTCTGAGGCCTCAGTTTCTTCATCTGTAAAATGTGGATAACAATAGTTAGATATCAGAAAGGATGAGGACTGAGGAAAGTCTCACAAGAATGGCAATTAACAGATCATTGATGACTTTGGAGAGAGTTATTTCAGTTGGCTGAATAAGGCAGAAAACCAGATTGCAGAGATTTTAGAAGAAAGTGAGAAGAGATGAAAGAGAAGCTTCTTTTTCAAAGTGTTTAACTAAGAATAGAAGAAAAGATATGGGATAATAACTGATGAAGAGGCAGGATCAAGTCAGGAATTAAGAATGGAGGAAGACAACAGAGAAGGAACCTGTATATTAGGAACATCTTATTGAATACTGAAGTGAGTAGAGACCACTATTAAAAGAAGATGGGAGGGGATGGTGTCAAAGAGTTGATTTTGACAAGGAAAAGGGCCATCTCTTCATCAGAGCCTGAAGAAGAAGGTTATGCATTGGGATAGTTTCAAAAGGAAATAAAATGGAGGGAAAACTGAAAGAGGTCTTTTCAGCAAATGACTACATACAGAAATGCATTGATCCTGAAGTAGGAAAAGTAGGGAACATTCAAGAAGAGAAAAGGACAGAAAAATAGGAAGCTAAGGATCCAGAAAATAAACCTTTGGAGTGTAAAAAGAATTTTTTTTATTTATAGTTTTGCTAGGATAGGCTCCGGTAAACTTCAAACCTAAAGGAAACAAATTGACCCTGAGCAGAGATGCTATTATTGTCCGACATACTTGTGAATGCATTCAGCTGCTTCACATAATTTACAGAGGTTTGGGAGTGTCTATTTCTTTTTTTTTTTTTTTAATTAAAGCTTTTTATTTATAAAACATATGCATGGGTAACTTTTCAACATTGACCCTTGCAAACTTTCTGTTCTAATTTTTCCCCTCCTTCGACCCACCCCTCCCCTAGATGGCAAGTAGTCCAATACATGCTAAATATGTTAAATCCAATATATGTATACATATTTATACAGTTATCTTGCTGCACAAGAAAAATCACATCAAGAAGGAAGAAAAAAAAAGCTGAGAAAGAAAATAAAATGCAAGCAAACAATAGAGAGAGTGAGAATGCTATATTGTGGTCCACAGAGTGTCTATTTCTTAAACATGGACCAAATTATAAAAAATTTAATTTCTTAAATAATTAAGCTTATTAATCAACAAATCTTCACACTATATTACACTTACTTTGTTTAGTGTCTAGCTGCTTTATATAATGTCTTCCTTCTCCATTCAGATTATGAAGAACTAGATTTAGATATTCTACTGATTTTATCTAAGCTAAGTATAAGATCATACTCAGAATGTTTTGATATGACAGTGACAAAGAAAGCAAAATTCATGGAAACCTTTTTATCACTGCAAGATAGGACCAGAGGAGAAATAAGAAAAAGAATGGGTGTGAAATGATCCAACCATTCTGGAGAACAATTGGGAACTATGCCCAAAGGGCTTTAAAACTATGCATACCATTTGATCCAGCAGTGTCTCTACTGGGCCGGCATCCCAAAGAGATCAAAAAAGAGGGAAAAGGATTTACATATGCAAAAAAGTCTGTAACCGTCCTTTTTTTGTAGTGGCAAGGTACTGGAAATTGAATGGATGTCCCTCAGTTAGGGAATGGCTGAATAAGTTATGGTATATGAATATAAAGAAATATTATTGTTCTGTAAAAAATGAGGAGCAGGCTGGTATCAAAAAGCCCTGGAAAGACTTGCAGGAACTAATGCTGAGTGAAGTGAATAGAACAAAGAGAACATTGTACACAGCAACAAGATTACATGATGATCAACTGTGATGGACTTGGTTCATCTCAATAATGAGATGAATCAAGGCAATTTCAATAAATTTGTGATAGAAAGTACCATCCACATCCAGAAAGAGAATTATGGAGATTGAATGTGGATCAAAGCATAGTATTTTCACCTTTTTTAATTGCTGTTTGTTTGGTTAGGTTTTTTTTTCCCTTTCTTATGTTTTTTCTCTTTTGACCTGATTTTTTTTGTGCAGCACAATGAATGTGGAAATTATGTTTAGAAGAATTATACATGCTTAACCTATATCAGACTGCTTTCTGCCTTAGGATGAGGTCTAGATTTGGGGTACCTAAATAAAATTAGGGTTTAGTTGAGTCTAGTGGCAAGTTTGGGGTACAGGGAGTCAAACAGAGCTCCCCTGCAACCCCCTTGGATTCAGCGCAAGGATACAGCAATAAATGAGGTCTAGTAGCTGCCCAAGTCCCCAATAAAGGCATTTATCTGCCCGAAAGCTACATTGATAAAAGAGGTTTATTATGGGGTTTGGAAGTAAGGCTAATGCATAGTTAAGGAAATAGGCAAAGGCAGAGATAAGAAGGGGACCGGACAGAGGGTCCAGTGGACAGAGAGTCCTGACATGGCTAGCATGTTTGGGACCTCCCTTTCATAATGGGAGATTTAGCTCCAAGAACTTTTGGGTATAGCTCCAAAGTTGGCTCAGATCTAGATGGGGGCTGGGACAGGTCTGAATCTTTCATTGGAATACAAAGGAACCCAGATTTTTGAGTTAAAGGGTAATTACATTAACTAGGGAGGGATTGGGAGTCACAAAGAAAGGAATCTTTCCTGCATCATTAGGAAGGAGGTAGGGAAAGGAAAGGGAGAAAAAAGTGGAACACAAGATTTTGCAAAGGTGAATGTTGAAAACTATCTTTACATGTATTTGGAAAAATAAAGTACTATTTTTAAAAAAGAAGAAGAAAAGGAATTGGGATCATTTAGTTTGGAGCAAACACTAAGGCCATTAATGGCCAATCAAAAGTAAGGAAAGGGAAGGGAAGAAAAAAATTTTACCCACCTTCACCTAAAAAAAGAAACAAAAGAAAGCAATCTGAAATGAAACAAGAATGACTTATCAATATGAAGGATTATTGACAATAATAATAATCTTTGAAATAAGTTTATTAAAATCTTACTGATTAATAAAAATAAAAAAATTTAGCTAGACACACACATACACACACACACAATATATATATATATATAGGAGCATTTTTTTTTCGGAGTAGCAAAGCCCTAGAAACAAAGTAGATGCCAATCAACTGGGTAATAGCTAAACAAAAAAAAATGTTGGATGGGAAAGTAACATAAGATTTACTATGCTGTAAGAAACAATGCACACTATGAATACAAAGATGCATAGGAAAACTCTGATCCCTTCTCCCCTGCAACCTTCTCACTAAACATCCCTGCCTTCTGATGGCATCTTTTTGCCACTGATAAGTGCCTCCTTTTTTGCATGTATTTGTATACCCAGCACTTACCAAAAAGTTTAAAACTAATAATCCTTGTTGACTTGTTGTTGACTAATACAAATTTGGTAACTTATACAAACTGATAAAAAGTGAAACAGAATCAGGAAAGCAATATACACTATAACTACAACCATGTAAATGGAAAGCAGAACAAGGGCAACAATATTGCAAAATTACAAAGACTAAGGTGAACCCCAAAGTAGAGGATGAAAAGGTACTTCCACTCAATATCTAAATAGAGATAGTGAATTATGGATATGGAACACTGCATAAGATGTCACCGTTTTTCAATATATTGTTAAGTTTTTCTGTAATGTTTTTCTCCTATATATTTTATCCTTTGTTATGAGATGTTTCTCTTGGTGTAGGAGAAAGGAAAGAGAGAAAAATATTAGAAAATGTTAATTGATCAAAAAAAGATATAAATATTAAAACTTTTTAACTAAATAAGTTTTTTAATGAGACATTAATTAGTTAATATATGTACAGACAATGCCATAGTTAATTTAAATTCAAATAAGTGGTTTTACAATATCCCATATTTATTTATACTTCACAATGTTCTTCTGCAAACTACTGGAGATCACATGCATTTTTAGTATCAGGTCCCTATTTTTAATTCAGTGATCAAAGTGAATGCATTGAAGGAAAAGAATTGTACAACATTTATTAAACTCTTACTACATATCCTTAGGCATTATGCTAGGTTCGATATAATTTAAAATGTGTTGTTTACATTCCAATTCAAAGTATTAGTTTATATTTTATTCGCTATTATCAAGATTTGATGAAAAGATTATTTTAATATATTTTATATCAAAAACCTAATGAATCTCTCCTGTAGATCACAATTTATTTTCTTAAGTGACAAAGCCACGAAATCATTATGTAACATTCATTCTTCCCTTGAGGAAAAATAGCAGTCACCACTCTTCCCTGAACACTCTATAGTGCTACATAATTCTGAACACTGAACATTAAATCTTTCTTGAATAACTACACCATTTCTTTATATATGTTCACAAGCATTTTTAGTGATCTAACAGAACCAAAGAGTAACACTCAAACATAGATTAGGTCCATTAGTAAACTCATGAATGCTTCATACTACCACAGATAACTTTCTGAAATAATGTTGTAAGGTACTGTGCCTTTTTTATGTAGACATTTCATCTGTTGAAAGGGGCATAATAGGGATATTTTATGTGAGATACTGAGAAAAGCAGCTTGAAGAGGAATAAACACTATGTGGGGAGAAACTGAAAAAAGATTAGCCTCTTAGATAAATGTCTTAAAACTACCTGAGAGAGAGCAGCTGTTTAATAGGAAAGATGCTACACTGAATGATGGTAGAAATAGTGGCTATGACTTGTTTCCTAGCAAGTAATGTGAATATGACTATTATCAGGCCATTGAAGGATATTGCTGGGGTCAGCTAGATGGCATACCAGCCCTGAAATCAGGAGGGCCTTTGTTCAAATACCACCTCAAACATTTAACAGCTGTATGACCTTAGCCAAGTCATTTTGATGCTGTTTGAGTGGTCTAGATTCCTAGTGGTCTAGTGGTTAGTGGCTATAAGAAAGTTATTAAGAATCCCCTTTAAATTGGCCGCAGGTTTTAGGAGTGAAAGAATTCACTCATTCCCAAATATTAGTTGCAAAATGAAAGTTTATTGTTAGATAGAACTCAGTTTACCAAGAGACTGACTTCTATAGTAGCAGATCTATGGAAAATGGAGTTTTGCACTGAGAATGCAGTTCTCAGTGGACAGAAGGTCTTGACAGCAAAGGGAACTGCGAAGGTCCATCTGCAAAAGGCCTTTGTTGATGGAAGCTATTAAATTGGGTGTCTTGGTGGGGTCTGAGACAACCGGAGCAGATCAGAACCAGTGGGAGGCTGGGGCAGCCCAATCTCCTACTGGAATTAACAACACTTCAAAGGGATGCTTTTGACCGGGATTTGTAATTGAATCAAAGGCTCTGGCATCCTGGAAAGACAACTTGTCTGGGATGATATGCCTTAGCCAGGAGGGGCTGGGATCTGAAAGGAATCACAGAATAATAGGAAATACAGTTTCTTAAAGGGACCACAACCTGCTTCAATTTAACTCTGATACAGAAAGGAAGAGAGAGAGAAGGGAGGGGAAGAGGAATGAAAGGAGGAAGGCAGAAAGGGAAGAAAGGAAGGGAGGGAGAAAAGAAGGAAGGCAGGAAGGAAGGAAAAAGAGAAGAAGGAAAGAAGGAGGGAGGAGGGAGAGAGGAAATGATGGGGATATGGCCCCTTTAATATTCCTTTCTCTGTGATTCCCAACCCCTCCTAGTTAATGTAATTAATTACCTTTTGACTCACAAATCCTGGTCCCTTTGAATTCCAATAGAAGATCCAGATCTGTCCCATCCCCTATCCGGATCTGAACCAACTTTGGGGCTACACCACAGGCCCCTCTAGCTAAATCTCCCATTATAAAAGTGACACGCTGGGACCCCCTCTTTGCAGAGATCCCAAACATGCTAGCCATGTCAGGACTTTCTATCCACTGGACGCTCTGTCCAGTGCCCTTCTTATCTCTATCTTCACCTACACTTTAACCTTGCTTCCAAACCCAATAATAAACCTCTTTTATCAATCTAGCTTTTCGGGCTGATAAATGCCTTTATTGCAGACTCTGCTACTAGACCTCATTTACCACCGCATCCTTGTGCTGAATCCAATGGGGTTGCAGGAGAGCTCCATGTGACTCCCTGTATCTCGAACCTGCCACTAGACCTCAATTAAACCCTAATTTCATTTAGGTACCCCATATCTAGACCTCATCAGAAGGAGTAAGAGAAGAAAAGAAGAGGCAGAGGCAGAAAAGAAGAAAGGAAATTTGAGGAAGGGAGGGAAGAAAGGAAGAAGGGAAGGAAATTATTGCTGAGAAATTCTTAATCAAAGAACTGTTTGTAATTTACAGTATATGGATTTCTCTGTCATGTGTGAGACAAAAATGAATTTAAGGTTTCCATAATCTAAATTAGATTATCGGTCATTACTTATGGGAAGCCCTGATTTGAGCATTAGAGGCCAGATCAAAGGATCAAGAAGAAGCTGAGTATAGGAGAGATCAGAAGCCACCAAGTAAAGTTGCTTACATAAATTAAGGTATAAGAATATAACAGCCTAGGGAACTAAGAAGTCATTGGAACTAATGGTGCTGGAGATTGAGACCAGACAACTAAAGATTGCTGTGGATGAAGCAAGCTGACAAAATTGGAGAAAAGCTCTGCTAATTAGGCAGTCAATAAGTAAAGTATTATGTGCCAGGCATGGGACTAAGTGGAAGGGAAACAAAAAGGCAAAAGACAATCCCTGCCCTCCAGGAGTTCACAATTTAATGGAGAAGACAATAAGCACACAAAGATGTGCAAACAAGCTATATGCAGGATAAATGCAAAATAATTCAGAGAAAAAAGATACTAGAATTAAGAGAGGTTGGGAAAGGTTCCTTATTTAAATGAGACTTAAAGGAAAGCAGAGATAACACATTGTGGACATGAGGAAGTAAGAGTGTTTCAATCAGGAGAGATAGCCAGAAAAAAAATTCTTGGAGAAGAAAAATGGAAGGTCTTGTTTGTATCACAATTAAGAGGCTAATGTCACTAAAACAAAGAGTTTGAGGTAGGGAATAATATACAGTTAGACTGCTAATCATGCTAATCACTAATTGGAAGGGAAGAGCCAGTTTGGTGAAAGGCTGACTTGAACTCCAGCACCATCTATAGCATGAAAATAAAAGAAATCCCTCAAAGGCTTACCTATGTTGCCCTTTACTACCTTCTATGGATTGGGATGTTTCCTTCAAAGCCTCCAGAAAGCAAAGTGTGAATAGTATTATAGAATTTAGGATTAAAGGGAACTACTTTTTACTTGCCAAGATCTGGAAACCTTTGCATTACCCAGAATTAAAGAAAATATTACTTAATAGCTTAAAATTGTTTTATTGGCCCAAGAAGAGCGGAGATAGTCTTGTCCTACAGAGAAGCAGAGAAATGCAGAACAGGAAGTCTCTCTTAACAAATGACATTTGATGAAAACTGCTCCCCAGTCAAGAGTTATTCTGGGTTTTCCATGGGTTTGCCTCAATGCTAAGTTTCTCAGTTTGTGTCCATTCCTCTGAACTGACACTATCTGCAATAGTGGAAAAGTGTTAAC
This sequence comes from Sarcophilus harrisii, assembly GCF_902635505.1. Lineage (NCBI taxonomy): Eukaryota > Metazoa > Chordata > Mammalia > Dasyuromorphia > Dasyuridae > Sarcophilus > Sarcophilus harrisii. The sequence goes on along the minus strand of NC_045426.1, from coordinate 171,371,815 downwards.
TCATGATTATTAGGTAGAATATTATGTTTTAATAATCTCTGATTTTGCCTTCTCTCTTTTGTCTATTAGTTTAGTAAATGTTTCTATTTAAGTATTTATCCTGAGAATAATAGAACACTTAATACTCAAAGAAAGCAGCAAGTAGACCAGCTCAGACCTTCCCTCCAAAAGTGTCATCCTTAACAATAAGTCTGAGATCAGGAAATAGGTTAGAAGAATGGATAACTAAAAAAGAACCCCAGCATAATAATCTATTGTGATAGCAGAGATGCTTAAGATTCGAATGAAGACAAAAATGACTCCAAAACATCCAAAAGAAATATATCAAGAAAAAAACCAGGTTGGGCACAAACTCAATTAGAATCCATAAAATAGATGAAGCTAGAGTTGGGGTTTTTTTTAATGCTATTATAAAGAAAATGAGAGTGTTCAAGGAAATAACTGAAGAAGAAATAAGAACTATGAAAGGAAAAATTGGAAAGGGAATTAACAACTTGGGACAGGAGTACAAAAACTTTGCCCATGTAAACCAAATTCCTGAAAATCAGAATCGACCAAGAAGTTAATGATTTTATGAGGAAACAAGAAATATTAAAACAAAGTCAAAATGATGAAGAAATAGAAAAAAATGTAAGATAACTCAGAGCTAACATGATATCAAATTACAAGATATATCAACTCACAAAACAACTTACAAAAAAAAATTTGAAGAAAAAATATTTAAGAATCATTGAACTATTTCAATAATTAAAAAAGAACTTCGATGTCTCATTTCAATGGGAAACTGCTCAGTTCTTTTAGAACCAAAAACCAAAGCAGAAATAGAAAAAAAAAAAAAAAAATCTCTTAATCACCTCTGCAACAAAATCCCAAAATGAAAACTCCAATGAACATCATACCAAAATCTCCCACTTCCTGGGCAAAGAAAAAATACCATAAGCAGCCAGAAAGAAAGAATTCAAGTACCAAAGAACCACAGTCAGGATCATACATGCTTTAATTGTTATGCCACAGTTCTCAGTTTCCATAATTATTCTGACTCAGTCCTAACTCAGTTTCCCTGCTTCTCAGTCCTGCAAAACCTCTTTCTCCCTTATCAGAATATTTGATAAGGATAAAAGATCTTTTATCCTTAAAAGATCTTATGTTTTAGAATATCAGAATGCCTCTCCCCATCCCAAGCTATCAGAATATCAGATACCATCTTATCAAGATGCCTCTCTCCATGTCCGGAGTGCCTCCCCCTGATTATGTCACCCCTCTCAGGAGGCTTACCCCACCCTGTCAGAGTCCCGTTCCATTCTCAGCACCCTGACTCCACTCCCACCTCAGTTTGTTTACCCCCTGAGTTTGAGCCAGGTGTGTATATAAGTCATTGAGAACTCTCAATGTTTGCTGAATTCTTGGAGAGGATAGTCTCATTCAGCCCTGGGACCAAACCATGGATCCATTTGGTTCCAGCATCTCTCTCCCATTTAATAAATTATTAAATACTCTCTAATCTCTATCCTGTTCAGTTTCTCCGGCATTACATAATAACCACAACTTGGAATATGATATTCCAGAAGGCAAAGGATATGGGCTTACAATCAAATAATTAATATTAATATTAAGCTCAGTTTTACTATGTAAGTTATATACTAGGAGTAGAGTAGGATGGGGGTAGTGAGGCAGGAAGAAGGAATATTAAATGAATTAGAGAACATCAAAGTATTTCTGATGGGGAAAAAAAAAAACAGCTATAGAGGAACTCTGAAGTACAAACACAGGAGTATAAAAAGGTAGACAAATGAACAATAATAAAGGACTAAATAAAAATAAACTGCTTAGATTCAAATATAGGGAGATGATACATGTGTCCCCTATCATCATCAAGATTCATAGAGAAAGTCTTAATTTTACCAGACCTGGAATTTGTTCTCTTGTCTTGATGAAAAGAGAAGGTAAAAGATATGCTTGGTAGAAGAGAGAAGGAAATGTTAAAGAAAGTTATTTTAAATAATCAGGCTATATAAGTAGATAGTTATACAAACAAGAAGGTGGAAGGGAGCAGCTGAAATTTGAACCTTACTCTGATTTGAATTGGTCAAAAAAGGAAAGAACCTACACACAGTTAGGTACTAAAATACATTCCACTCAACAAGGAAATTGGAGAGAAAGAGTGGAGAGATAATTAAAGGGAAAGTAGATTTAAGAAGGGATTAGTCATAAGAAAAACAAACTCTAAAATATTTGTAAATTCTTTTTGAGGTGGCAAAAGATGATAATCTAAGGGGATGCCTATAAACTGGAGAATGAAGAAATAAATTAGAGCATATAAGTGTGTGAACACTTTGCACAGAGGATTAATGACGAAACATGGTATCTACTTCCTGATAAAAATGTGAAGGATTCAGAATGCAGAATTGTAGAGGGCTGAAACTATTGGGTTGATGCACTGAAGTCGGGACTGCTGAGCACTTGAGGCTAAACTGATAGGACAGTACTCTATGGGCATATGCTTGGGAAAATGGTCCTTTCCACTATCCATACTGGCTCAATGATTGGTGTATAGAGGATTGTAGGAGGAACTAGGGGGTGGAGTAAAAGTTAGCCAGGGACACACTCTCATGGCACACGAGAGGGAAGGCTGTCAGGTTGATTCTGCTTCTATCCTGTTCAATCCTGCTTAAGGGGACCGAGAATAAAGATTGAGGACTTTTGCTTATCCTGACTCCGGCTGATTCTGGGGTATCCTGGGTGCGAGCGCAGTCGTTACACAGAATGAAACAAAAACAATTTTTTTGAATATGACAAATGTACAAATGTATTCTGATTGACTATATATGTCAGTGTCATATATCATGTGTCATATATATCAATGTGATACATATAATATATATGATTTTGCTTTTCTTATGTCCACAAAGGTAAATAGGATGGGAGTAAAGAGAAAAGAAAGTAGAGTTTGGCTGATTAAAACAAATAAAATATTCAAAATAAAAGTTTATTCTGTTATTCTCAGTGATTTGTGTAAATAGAAAATATATGGACTGAGGCTCAGAAGCTACATTTGGGAGAATAAAAGTAAATTTCTCCCATGCTGGATTAACCCCTAGAATCCCAAGAATGAGCTGTAGTAATAAGGCCATTCACTGTTGGCCTCTATTCCTAGAAAATACTCTAGGCTTACCAATGTGAAAGTATGTTGGGATGAATCAGCCCTGAGAGAGAGAGAGAGCTCCTGCCCTAAAGGAGCTTATATTCTTCAGGAGAAATATACAGCATTCTATCTACATGGCCTTAGGCAATTAAGTCAATCATTTTCAGTCTTGGGCCTCAATTTACATATGTGTGAGAGGTTAAACTAGATGATTTCCAAGTTCCTTTATAGCTTAAATCTAGGATCCATATTATACATACAGGCAAGTACAAGATAATTAGAGGAAAAGGTACATAAATCATCCAATTATGTTACATATATATTTTTCTTTGACAAGCACATGCATGTTTGAAGCACTACAGTTTTCGTACTGTAAGGATTCAAAACCATCACCATTATGCACACAATGATTTTGTTGTACATGTAGTGACTAGAGAAAACTTTGACCACATCTGACTAAGCCACAAACATGTTCTTGTAGTTTCTCAACGTGTCATCAAAATGTTTCTAAACTGCCACAAGGGTTCAACATTACAGCACAAACTGGTGGCCAAAGGATGTTCTGATGTACGCATATGCCTTCATTTATGCTTTATATACTACATTAGAGTTGCTTCCTTGTTCCCTTCTTGCTATTCCATAATAGCAATTAATCAGATAAGTAATGATAAGATCAAAATGTTACAAATGGATTTTATCCTTACAAAATAGCTTATGAGGACAGCTAAGGTGGTGCAATAGACAGAGCCCTAGCCCTGGAAGCATGAGAACTTGAGTTCAAATTTCACCATAAATACTTGAAAATTACTGTGTAACTCTGAACAAGTCATTTAACCTTGACTGCCTTGCCAAATTTAAAAAAAAAAAAAAAAGTTTACAAGCAGTTTATAACAAATTACAATAGCTGAGCACTACAAATCATCTTAAAAAACCATCCCAAACCATCACAATCTTCTTGCAGAAATAAACTTTTTATTGTCTCACACTACAGCATTCTGGCTGTTTTTCAATGTAAACACATTCTATGCTTATGGTTTTTTTTTTCTTATTCCATAGAGGATTTTCAAATAAACTGATTGGCAACATTGATCAGTCAATCAGTAAAGGTTCTTTCAGAATTTAGCCAGTGTGCTAGTGGGAGAATAAAGGACAGACCTATTTGAAGAGATTCTATCCTTTAAAGATAACTTTATTTGTGAACATCCTTTTAAAAAAATGAAATAATAAATACAATTGCACTTTAAAGATGTTTATCATTTAATATAATGCCTGTCATTAACCAGTAAAAAAAAAAAAGTAAATACATTAACTTGTTGTCAGCAAGTTTAGAAAATTCTCCCATCACTTTCCTACCACATATTCATGTTAAGAGTTTTTACTTTATTATTGTTTTAAATCAAAACAGAAATAAACTTGATGAAAAACCAAATTTAAACTTGGGTTTGTCTGGCATCAAGCCAGTAAGGCAAACTTTGATAGAAAAAAAGTCCATCATCAAAATTAATTTTATATATGATTATTACATTACTAAACATCTTCCAAATTATGACTTATTTCATTAAAAAGTTATATATATATATATATATATATATATATATCCAACAAAATTTGTAAAATAAAGACATTTAAAATGAAGTCTTATTGGATTACTTTTAAATATCACAGAACTTCCCATATAAAATATTCATAATTATTTTATAATTACTGTTATAATTTTATATTTAGAGCTTTCATAATTATAAGTAATATAAAATTTTATATATTACAATTATGTAATATAAATTTTAATTTGGAGCTTTGGGGGGCATGAGATACCATTGTAGTTACTGTAAGCACTTAATGAAAAAATCTAAAAGAATATAATCAGTAGTACATCAAATTACCCTGGAGGATCACAACACATTGATGTTATTGTTGAAATTCTAGAAACAAAAAAGGCTAGGAATCATCACCCTAAGGAAATAACAGTCAACCTACAAGGTAAGCTTTTTCCATTACCCTTCTCAGCACAAGGGAAGACAGAATACACAAGATTTTGTTCTGAAAGCAAAGACAGAGAATCTCATTTGGCCTTTATCAATTCATTACCTATGACAAATAAACTTTGTTACCTGAGGTACCTTATAAAAATTGTTTATAAACTTATATAAGTTATGCTTACAGAAGGTGTATCAAGTTAGAAATAGATAATAGAATAACAATTGAAATGCCTCAATTTCCCTGAATTGTAATACCTCAGTTTCTCTGCGTTAGTTTCCCTGAATTATAATATCTGTTTCCCTGAGTTAGTATGCTATGACCCCACCATCACTCTTTCTTGGCCATTAGTTCTCAGATAATTAGGGCTAAAGAGCTCTGGCTACTCTGGCACTCCAAAGAGTCATTATACTTAAAACATAAAACTCCAAATGGCTTATCTCAAATACCTAGATGGCACCCTCCATCTTCTGCTTGACCATTTTCTTCACTCACAACTTATCAGAATTTATGGTCCTTCCTGAAATTATGACTTACTAAATGTTTCTCCCACCTTGCCTTTGTTTCCCTGATAGTTGGAGCCTTATTAATTAGTCTCTGGAATTAATTGCTAGATGCTGGGTACTTTGAGACAAGAGTCCCATTCAGCTGGCTTGGGGTTGGACATGGGTCCTGTTCAGCCACTAGTCCAAATTATTAAATTATTAAAAGCCCTAAACTCTGTCTTGCCTCAGTTTCTCTGATATTACACAAAGCATTCTAACTCATAAAAATTATTTTGAATACTTTTTGATGATATCTAGATTTCGGGATTCCCAGTCAGGGAACTAAAATGATGAGATTAGGGTATCTGGTAGTCAGGGAGTTAAATGATGAAGTTAGTGGCAGGTTCCAGGTTCAAGGAACCAAATGAAGAGGTTTGGCTCCCCTAAATCCCCTTACGGTTCAGCAGAGGATAGGGAGCTGTAGGAACCCCCTTCTGGTAGCGCAGAGGTCCTTCGTAAAGGAATTTATGAACCCGAAAAGCTAGACTGATAAAAAGAAGTTTATTATTGGCATTTGGGAAGTCAGCCTTTGCTATGCATGAATAGAAATACTGAATTCCTTAGTGCCAAGGTCCGGACAGAGAAGTAAAGTTTCTAGTAGAAAAATCCTGACAGAGAGGTATAAAGTCTTGTTTGGGAAATATATAAAAAAGATAAAGAGAGGGCAATGCTGAAAAAGAATATCATTCAACAGGCAAAGGGTTCCTTGGCATAGCATGGTATGGCATGTTAGGTCCTCTGCAAGGACTGAGCCCCAAGTTGGCTCATTTTATGGCTACAAGCTAGGGTTTGCTCTTGATGGGGGCTGGTCAGCTTGAGCTGGAATCTGAATATAACTGGATGAGTCTTTGGGCTAATCGTTTAATTCAATAGGGTTGGAATTCTCTAGCTACAGACTCAACTAGCCTCACCTAGATAACAGAATAAAGTTGTTTGTCCTGTTTCCTTCGGGTGGGGTCTTTTATAGAGGCCAGGATTCAAGGAGAATCTCTCCTTCAAGGAGTTTTAGATAGAGTTTCTGGGCTCCCCTCATCACTTTTAACAAGTATTTTTCAGTTTCTTTGAACAGCAAGGTGGCACAGTAGATAGAGAACTGGGCTTGGAATCAGAATCAATCACCTTCATCGTGATGACTGTGTTTAGCACCCAGAGTATATTAAAATCAGCTGGAGTCAGAATAAGGGAAAATGCTTGATCTTTATTCTTTGCGGAGGTGAAGGGGAATGGCGATAAGAAGTGAGAGCAGGAATCTGGCCAGCAGTGCCTCTGGCTCTCACACTCCACCCACCAAATCCTCTATGCAATCTCCTATACAACACATCAAACTTGCACAGAGAATGGGCGGGGCCATTCTTTCTCCAAGCATATATTAATAGAGTATTGTCCAATTGCTGATTAGCCTCAAGTGCTTGGGACCTCAGTGCAAGGACTCAGCTTCAGCCCATTACATTCATGAATTCAAAACTAGAAACAGACACTTACTAATTATATGACCGTGGAAAGCCAGTTCACCCAATTTGCCTTAGTTTTCTCATCTGTAAAAATGAATTGGAGAAGGAAATGGCAAACCACTCCAATATCTTTGCCAAGAAAATCCCAAAATGGGATCATAAAGATCCAACTGAAATGATTCAACAACAAAATTATTTCTTCAGAACTAATTAATCAACAGACATATATTAAGCTCCCACAGTCAGACATTGTACTAAGTTCTGGAAATTACTTCTTAGTTTCATAGGATCATAAATGTATGATCCTGTTTTTTGAGCTAGAAAGGACATCAGAGGACAATGAATGTAATACCTTTTTTATCAAGGACAATGGTAGGTTCAAATGAGATCAGAGAAGGGCAATTGTAATAATAAGAGGACTTAAAATTATGTGATATGAAACTTGCTGGAGGACTTTGTATGGCATGTTTAGTCTTTAAAAGAGAAAACTTAGGGAGATATGATACAATGTGAGGACCTTGAGAATATTCTTTCAAACTGGATTTTCACCAAAGTAAACTGTCTGGTTATTAAATTGAAGAATTGAAGTGGAGAATGTTAGATATACTAGTTTTATTCCAAATGATAAAGTGCAAGATGACAGGTTTTTTTACATTTATTAGGTACAATTATGTATCTAAAAATACAAAATTGAAAGATAATAATAGCTTACCTTCATGACAGGAAAATTTGTCACTTGAGCCTCTCAATAATCCAAACAGCACAGGATAAGAATAGTTGAGTTATATTCCCAGCTCTGACAATTCCTAGGTATGAGACTCTGGGTAAATTGTGGCTGAGCCTGTTTCTTCAACTATAAATACAGATTTTACTTGAACTGCTATTTAAACTCAATTATAGGGATCAACAAGATGGCGCAATAGAGCACCAGCCTTGTAGTCAAGAGGACCTGAGTTTATATTCAGCCTCATACTCTTACCACTTCTTAGCTATGTGATTCTGGGCAAGTCACTTAATCCCAAATGCTTTGCAAAAAAAATAAATAAATAAAATGAACTCAATTATACTTGAATTGCTACTTATTTATTTTTATAATTGCTACTTTTTATTATTATGCTATGAATAATGTTATTTGTAAATTGTCAATGTGACATGAATAAATATATTATTATTGCAATATATTCAAATACTTAGACCCAAATTCTGAAGTCATACAAAGATCTATCCTTAACCTGGACATTTTCACTATGAAATTGAGATTTTAAGCTAGATAACTTGCTGGGAGTTAAAGTTTAAATGAGTTTTTCAGAATTGGAATCCTAAAATATAATCAGAGCTTGGGCCAAAGAATTCTGGCTAGTATGGTTTCAGGAAGGCAAAATTATGGGCCTTTCTTTTGCTACTCCCAAAGGTGACAGAAGACCAGAAATGGGCAAATGCACCAATTTTCAAAAGGGAGAAGAAATAAAATGGATTCTGGAAGTTATAAAGGAGTGACCATAACAAAAATCCTCCCAAACATTCTAGAACCAATTATTAATTGGGTGTTTATGAACTCATAAGAAATAGTAGTGATTACTAATAGCCTTAAAACAAGTCATATAAAACTAACTTAATTACATTTCATGGTAAGTTTACTAAACTTACTAAATAGAAGAAATAGCAATATCTGGATTTCAGCAAAGCATTTGACATAGTTAAGATATTCTTATGGGTAAGATAAAGATATGTCAGCAAGATGGAAAAAAAATTATACACACCAAAAGACAGATTTTAAAAGCATGCTTTAATATAGTTAACTAACATTTATTAAATACCTACTAAATATTAGTCACTGTGCTAAAGAAAGACAAAAAACAGTCCCTGCTTTCAAAAAGCACATAGTCTAAAGGGGAAGAAAACAGGCAAGCAACTATGTTCAAAAAAGATATATACACATACACAGACATATATACAGGATAAATTAGAAATAAATCTCAGAGAGAAGGCACTAAGATTAATGAATGAAGAAAGCTTCTAATAGCTAGCTTTTAGTTAGCACCTCTTTTATGTATCAGGTGCTGTGCACATTCAAATGTTATTTCATTTTATTCTTACAACAGTAACTCCGGGACATAGATGCTAGTATTATCCCCATTTTAAACTTGAGGAAACTAAGGCAAAAAAAAAAAGGTTAAGTTTCTTACCTAAAGTCACATAACTAAAAAGTATCTGAGAACAGATTTAAACCTTCTTTCTAACTCCAGGTCCAGCTCTCTATTCACTGTACCCTCCAGTTGGCACCTTCTTGAAGAGGGGGCTTTAATGGATAAGAATACTGGTCTTGAAGTCAGGAGGATCTGAGTTCAACTCCAGCCTCAGCCACTAATACTTATTAGTTGTGTGACTTTGGGCAAATCACTTAACCCCAATTGCTTTGCCTCCCCCTCTCCCCCCAAAAAGCTGAAATACAAAATATGTTTTAAATTTTTTTTAATTAATTAAAATATAATTAAATTTTTAAAATTAAAATATAAAAGAGGCCAAAAAATCCAGGAGGAGATATAAGGAAAGAGTTTTCCAAGTATACAGGACAGTTTTAAAGTGCTCATTTTATTGCTTATGTTTCAACCAATGAAGAATTCCTTTAAAACAGTTTTATCAGATTTAATTATAATAATATGAAAAACAAATGGCCTATACAAAAGTTACATACACTCCAAAATGCCAAAAAGAAATTTTTTTGAAAAATTCCTTTTTTCAGTCAAGCAGGCTTCCCTAAATTATATAAATATCAAAATTACAATATCTAACAAAGCAACACATTGAGTGTATGTCTTTCCTATACATTTTACATACTAAATATATAAAAATACAATTTTTTAAAACAAAAAGCTGCCAACACATAAGAATCTTCAACACAAAGTTGCAAGCAAAGCCAAAAACACACAGATCAATTCAAACACTTAGTGGTTTTAAGCAACTTAATCCAAACCCAACACAAAAAGATGTGTTTGCCAAATTCAAAGAGTTTAGAAAACAATGACAGTGCTTTCTTTAAAAAACTATTCCAAAGCCCTTGTTGCAAAAATTTGGACCTTCTCTATAGAAACCCACTTAAATAACATTCATTTTCTATTCAAATGTTGTTAATTTGACAATTTTACTAAAATTAGTACAGCAAGGTGACATAGAAAATTGAGCAGTTGGCTTGGGCTCAGGAATATCCATCCCTGAGTGTTACTTAATCCTGTTTGCCTCAGTTACCTCATCTATCAAATAAGCTGGAAAAGGAAAATGGAAAACCATTCCAATATCTTTGCCAAGAAAATGCCAAAATAAGATCCTGAAGAATTGGATATGACTGAAATGATTGAGCAACATTACCCCAAGGCAATCAATCACTTAACCTCTTTTTGCCTTGGAAGCAGCAAGATGACTCAATGGACAGAGGGCTTGGCCTTGAGTCAGGAAGACCTGAGTTCAAATCTGACCTCAGATTTGTAATCTCACCTCAGATTTGTAATCTCACCTCAGATTTGTAATCTCACCTGTGTAATCTCAGCTATGTAATCTGGGCAAATCACTTAATCTCTGTTTACCTTAATCCACATGAGAAGGAAATGCTAAACCACTTCAGTCTCTTTGCCAAGAAAACCCAACAGACAATACTGGGGTTCATCCATGGGGTCACAAGGAGTAGGAGATGTTTGAACAACAAACTAAAATTAATTTTCCCTTTGAAAAATGATGACTTTGGGAAAGTTATATGAAAATGAATCACTTAAAATGACACAGAAATCAAAGAAATCCTAATAATCCTTTCCCAATGAGTGTGAGTAAATAAACATGAATTTATCTGTTTTGAAAATTTGAATTTTCACATATTGTTTTTTATTTAATGTTGAGAGATTAATTACCTATCTGTGGTTGCCACCAGGTGATAAAGTTTTCTGATGAGCAAAATGTTTGTCTACTGACATGAGATGAAACGTACTTTTTTTTTTCTTTTTTCTTTTTGCTGAGGCAATTGTGGTTTAGTGACTTGCCTAGAGTCACACAGCTAGGACTAGTGCTCTATCCATTGCACCACCTAGCTGCCCCTGAAATGTACTCTTTATCTGTTGGAATATCCACACCAATGAAATCACATACACATTCTTAAATTAAATACAAATATGCATATAAACAACTTTACCTATATATTATATAGGCTAGAAATAAGGAATATAGTCTGAGAAAAAATATATTACAAACACTAAAAGAAAAAGTCAATAAAGAAAGTGAAATCTAATGCTTATTAGAATGAAACTTTGAAAGTCACTCATCATGAATGAATCTTACTTTGATAAGAATTGGCTCAAAGAGGAAATAATGCAAACACTCAATATGGGTATAGAAATTTATCTTACCTTGCAGGAAAGTAAAAGGGGAAAGGGACGGAGAAAAGGGGAGGGTGATAAAAGACATTAGGAGAGAGGGTGGTAAGAAGCAAAACATTTTTGAGGAGTGACAGAGTAAAAGAAGAGAGAAAACAGAATAAATGGGGGAAATACAATTAGCAATAATAACTGTGAAAAGACTTTTGAAACAAGTTTCCCTGATGCAGTTCTCATTTCTCAAAAGTATTTGGACTAAAACAAATTTATAACAAATAAGAGCCATTCCCCAATTGATAAATGATAAAAAGATATGAATTATGGCCAAAGGATTATAAAATCTTGCATATCCTTTGACCTAACAATACCACTAACTAGGCATGAATCCCAAGAGATTTAAAAAAAAAAAAATGAAAAAGAAAAAAGAAAAGAAAAAGTCTATATTTACAAATATTTATATCAGCTCTTCTCCCAGGGCAAAAAATGGGAAATTGAGGAGATGCCCATCAATTGGAGAACGGCTGAATAAAATGTAGTATATGATTATGATAGAATATTAATGTTCTATAAGAAATGATGAGCAGGATGTTCTCAGAAAAACCTGGAAAGTCTTCCATGAACTTAAGCAAAGTGAAATATACAGTGTAAAAAATAATAGCAATGTTGTGGGATGATCAGCTATGAATGACTTTGCTATTCTCAGCAAAGTTCCAAGACTACTCAGAAGGACTTCAGATGAAAAATCCTGTCCATAACCAGAGAAAGAACTGATGGTGTCTGAATACAGATTGAAGCATACTCTTTTTTTAACTTCATTTTTCTTGAGGGATTTTTTTAATTGGGGGGGAGGGGGAATCACAGAGGAGACATATGTTTTCTTGTGCAACATGTCTTTTATGAAAATGTTTCACATAACTTCACATTTGCCTTTTCAATAGGGGAGCAGGGAGAGGAATGAAGAAAATCTGAAATTCAAAGTTTTAAAACCAAATGTAAAAATTGTTTTACATGTAACTAGGGAAAATAAAAATATTAAACAACAACAACAAAAAAGAAATAGTAACTCATGTAGGAAAACTGGTGATGCAACTTCACATAATCTATAAACTTCCATGGGAGAAGGATTAAAAATTTATATAAATGACTACTATGTGCCAGACACTGTGTTAAGTTTTTTGATTTTTTTTTGTTTTATAAATATTATCTCATTTGATCCTCACAATAACCCTGAGAGGTAGGTGCTATTATTTTCCCCATTTTACAGTTGAGGAAACTAAGGTAAACAGAGGATAAATGACTAGACCAAAGTTACACAATTAGTAAATGTCTGAGGCCCAGTTTTTAGGTCTTCTGGACCACAAGCCTAGATCTCCATCCACTGCATCACTAGCTGCCATAGGAAATGAGAAGGTACTTAAAAACAAATCTTCCCATATTCACTGTTCATTTGGGAGCAATGCCAAAGTAATTTTTTAAAAAGATACTGTTACTATTGATCAGAAAAATGCAAATTAAGACAACTTTGAGATACCACTATACACCTGTCAGACTGGCTAAGATGACAGGAAAAAATAATGATGAATGTTGGAGGGGATGCAGGAAAACTGGAACATTGATGCATGGTTGGTGGAGTTGTTAATGAATCCAACCATTCTGGAGAGCAATCTGAAATTATGTCCCCAAAGTTATCAAACTGTGCATACCCTTTGATCCAGCAGTGTTACTACTGGGCTTATATCCCAAAGAGATACTAAAGAAGGGAAAGGGACCTGTATATGCCAAAATGTTTGTGCCAGGCCTTTTTGCAGTGGCTAAAAACTGGAAACTGAGTAGATGCCCATCAACTGGAGAATGGTTGGGTAAATTGTGATAAATGAATGTTATGGAATATTATTGTTCTGTAAGAAATGACCAGAACCAGGAGATCATTACAAAGAGAAGAAATAATTACTATAATTTATGAGTTTAAACCCTTGCTTTGCAATTTATGGGCAAGTCACTGGGTACTCTCTGGGTTCCAGTCTTATCTGTGAAATGAGAGAATTAAATTATTTCTAAAGAACTTCTAATCTCATCCATTGTTCTGGATAAGTAAATTTTAAGATATTTTAGCATTAAGTTCAAAATACTTTATAAAAATTAATTTCAAACGAAATCTTCCTAAAATGTGTTTAAAACATACCTGCCTTCTTAACATTTATCAAATGCCCATTCTGTGTAAGGAAAGAAGGAAATAAACACTGATTGACACCTATATTATGTGCTAGACGCAGTGCTAAGTACTTTGATATATATAGATATAGATATAGATATAGATATGTACTGTCATTTAATCACAATCTTATGTTATCTTGTTTAATCAACATAACTTTCTTTTTTCACAGAAAACTACTTTTATTCTACTATTTCAAAGGCAAATTCATAGCCCAAAAGTGATAAGAGAAATGATTATCAATAACTAATTAAGGGAGAGATGCAGATTTTTTCCCTGTCCTATTTCCTTGTTCAAGGCCCAGCTATTGAAGAACATAGCAGACCTCAGCCAAAAATTTATCCTCCAACACTATCTTATCTAGATAAATTGTCCATTGTGTTATACTCAAGCAAATTTAGCTAAAGATAAGATATTCAGTCTAGACTGTTCAAGACTGGGGATGGTCTGGGTGTAAGATAGTCTCTTTGTCTAAGAGCTACCAAATGTCACTCTCCCAGCCCTATACTGTGGTGAGTCCAGTTCTTTTTGTTAAGTCCAAATGGACTTAAATAAGTTGATTGCCACTCTCAAGAAGATCTATTCTTCCAAGATCATATAAACTATGAGCCTACCACCATGAGGAGTCTCTGGGATTCGAGAGTGTCACTTTATTAACAAAATGCTAGCATTATTAATAAAATTATTAATTACCCAGAAATTATGTCTTTCAAACCTTTTAAATATCACAGTGATAATATAATTCCAAACATGGTCAGATTCACTGAAAAACTTCAAAGAAAAGTAGCATGTGGAGAATATTATCATCAATTTTATTTAATGAAAATTTACAATTAAAATTAGTTTGCTTTATTTTATTTATTTAATATTTTCCCCCAGTTACATTCAAAATAATTATTTTTTGTTTTTAAAATTATTGAGTTTTAGGTTCTCTCCTTTATTTCCATCTATATGCAAAACATTTCCATAAAAGTCAAATTGTGAGAAAAAAAAAAGATCTTCAATGCCAATGAAAATAAAAACCCTCAAGAAAAATTAAGTTAAAAAAGAGAGAGAATGCTTTTATCTGTATTCAGATACAATCAGTTCCTTCTCTGGATATGGATAGGATTTTTCATCATAAGTCCTTCAGAATAGTCTTGGATCATCATACTGCTGAGAATGGCAAAGTCATTCACAGCTGTCATCCCAGAGCATTGTTTTTACTTTGTATATAGTACATTTCACTTTGCTTGCGTTTATGGAGAATTTTCCAGATTTTTTTTTTCTGAAAACATCCTACTCATCATTTCCCATAGAACATTACATCATAAACATATACCACAGTTTATTGAGTCATTTCCCTACTGATGGGCATCCCCTCAATTTCCATTATTTTTTTTGCCCTGAGAAAAGAGTTGCTATGAATATAAAACTATGTTCATGTAAATAAAATGTTACGATCCTGATTCTATAGCTGAGGAAATTGAGGCAGCAGAGTTCCAACTATTTGTCCACGGAAAACAGAAGAGTCTGAAATCAAATTTGAACTCTGATCTTCCTGACATTGTGTACTATGGTGCCACCTAGTGGCCACTACCTAGGAGAAGGACCTTCCCAGGCACACACAACTATGAAAAACAAACAATTTTCTGACTGGATTTACAAACTTACTGTGATATGCTGAAAACACAGCTGTGGATGCAGATGGTGAGGGCACAGTAAGAATGAGTACTCACCTTAGCAATGGCCCTAGATCTCACTTTCTATAAACTATTCCTGTTTATTTCCCTTGTTCCTATTTCTTTTTCAACAACTAGGTGACTCAAGGGATAGATAGGTAGAGTGTCTTTCTTGGAGTAGAATCTGAGTTCAAATCCGACCTCAGGCACTTCCTGGCTGTGTGACCCTGGGCAAGTTGCTTCATCCTGTTTGCCTTAGTTACTCACCAATAAAATGAGCTGAAAAAAGCAAATAGCAAATTACTCTTAATTATCTTTGCCAAGAAAATCCCAAATGGAGTCACAAAGAGTCAGACATGACTGGAAAAAAAAATTATCTTTTTTCATAAACAAGAAGCAATTCAAGCACCAATGCAGAATTTCTGACCAGCAGTACATCATTGGTTTTCAACAAAATTAAAACCTTAAAAAGAAAAAAAAAACTGAAGCAAACTTCTTCTAAGTTGTTTTTTTTTTTTTGTTTTTCAGAAAATCATGACTTTATCCATTACCATCAATTATTCTTTGACTTCTCAATACCAAAATCATCAAGACTTCTACCTCACTCTCATGATACAGCATCAATATCCCCATGGCAGTTTGTATTCATTTCTCTTTCTCCACTGTCCTAAACTGGTCCATGCAAGCAAAAGGAACTAAATTATTCTACCAATGGTTGCAGCAACAATAATTTTTATAAAGCTCTTTCAAGCGATAGTGTCTGTCTCATTTGATCCTCACATTAACCCAATGAGATGGGTGATATAATCTATATTTTGCTGATGAGGATATGGAAACAGAGGTAGTATTAAGTGACTTACCGTTAGTGTAAAACACAGGATTTGTATCTAGGTCTCTCCTGATTGTAAAGTCAGTGATCTTTCCATTACCACAGTGACATGATCTGAGATCATAATTTTATGTAAGTACTATTTAATACTGATCTTGATCAGAATTCCAGGCAACATTTAAAAATGCATCTTTAATGTAGTAATGGGATGGAGAGTCCAATCTGATACCTGTGTGACAAATGAGTTTTCATAAAATACCTTCTTCAAGTGCATTTTATATTCTGAATAATATTTTAGTGCAAAGCTTAATCAGTGCACTAACACTATGGGGTAGGAGATCTTTGTCCATTCATGCATTAAGTTGTATGATGCAACAGGTTAAAAATAATGCATGACACTTTTGAAAATTCTAAGATAGTAAAAATTTCCAGTCTCAAAAAGTTTTATTTTTCAGAAGCCTGTGGCACTAACACATGTTGAGAACAGTTTAAACTGTCTCTAGTCTGCTTATACCTAGGAAGGAACTTAATTTACTGGCACCTGTCAAGAGAGAAATTGCCAATAATGTCAGAAGACACTAGTTTCATCCAGGAGGTGAAACAAATGCTATAGAAAAGCCAGGATGTACTTTTTCAGACTTGGGATTTTTCTGACTTTTTAGCAAGCTACATGAATTTGCATCTATAGAGTTTTACTATATTATTCAAAAATGTTAACACTATCTTTCTGAAAGCATATATAGCTCAAGCAACTCCATTTTATCAATTTTTAAAATTTTTTTGTCTTTTTAAAAAGAATTGGTCCAAAGTTGGGAAGGCAAACCCTCAAAGAACTATTCATATAGGATACATGAGCCAGGGAAGTAGGGGGGTTTTAAAAAGGAGAGAGGAGAAAAGGAAGAAAAAAATTTAAGGCATTGTTTCTCAGATTCAAAGTCCATATTTGAGAAGCCATTCCAGAAGCCATATGTGAGCCCATACTTGGTATACCTATGTTTAATAAAATACTGGGTTTAAGAATTAGTATTATTCTAATTCATCAGTTTTTCCTGTACTTGCTTTTCTCAATATACAATTTTTTTTTCTCTTTTGAAACTTTTCACATTTCAATCCTTCAATTTTCACTAGAGTTTGACTGACTTCATGGCATCAATATAAGACAATCTTCTGTCTATACATTCCTACACAGGCTTTTTAAAGTTTTCTCTTCCTTCTTTTTCACTATCAAATTCCACCTGTATCTTCACCTATTCTTTTCACCAATGGCCTCCTTCTAACTTTATTGATAAGAATGAAACCTTATGATTGAGATTCTTTGTCTCCCCTCTTCCATACTAAAATATTTCTCTCTCCTTCAACTATCTTTTCCTCTCTTGTCGGAGAAGCTATAGTGCCCATCCTCCTTGCCAAGACTAATCCTCTTTTATTAGCCTCTCCTGTCTTCTGGAATCTTGCTTTATCCATCATCCCCACAAGTGTATCTTTAATTTCCTATTCTATACTGGTTCCTTCGCCTCTACCTATAATCTGTCTCTCAACTAGAAACAACAAAGTCTGCCACCCCTCTGGAAGTCAAAAGCAGGAATCCAATTTAAAAAAAAAATCAGGCTCTATGAGTAAATAGGGCCTAACTACTCCATCTAAGAGTGAGGACCTGGCCTTAATGAACTTTATGCATGCGCACACAGACACACAAACACACATATAAAGAACTGAGTCTATAGATATGAGTTAAAAAAAAAAATACATATATAAATATATATAGAGAACACAATATTCCAAAGGGCACAAAAAGAGGCTTCCATCTAGAATTTAGCAATCTGTCTCCATTCTTTGCCTCTTCTCTCTGAATTGTCAGAGTAATATGGCAGAAACACAATAGAACAGAGTCTTCCCAGTAAGCTATGTGTCAGACCTTTTATGTCAAAGATAGCCTCAAGACAGTCTTCTGAGTAAACTAGGCACAAAGAGAGGGAAAATAAGGGTGAGACCTGTGACTGACCCCAGGACCTTCTCTAATGCTTTGAAGGGCATATCCCACTTCATATTTCCACTTTCCACCTCCTGACAAGCCTCTCCCAAGTTTGCTCCTGCTTGCAGTGAGGTGAGTTTTCTGGGCCTCAAGACAAAATATGACTACCTTATATAAAGATGGTCCTTAAAATAAGAACAAGAAGAGTATAGTCACTTGTCTCCCTAAACAGACCTCTGTAGAACCAGGGAAAACCACTGATAAGTCTGACTAATTTTCTAATAGTTAACATATAACATATAACGCCAGTGATTGTGAATTGATGACCAAAGATACATAAGCCTCATTCCCAGCTTTATGTGCCCTTGATTCCCACCACCCTCAATTCTACCCCTTCAAATATGTTCTCTAGAACATTTATTCTATAACTTAAAAACTTGCTTTCATCTTGAATCTTTCAATCCTTCCACCTTCTGGCTTCCTCCTGATGATATAGCATTACTGTCACCCTTTTTGGCAAAGGGTACATTTTCACTCATAGCCCCTGATTTACTGCTTATACTGGAGGAGTCAGCATACCCCTACTCCTGTTATCTCTTTCCCTCCATCACTCAGGAAACTCTCTTCCTTTAAGATTTATACCATTCCAATTTAATAGCCAGTGCAGATCCTGGCAGCCAATACTATCAATGGCTATGACATTCTCCTTCCTTCCCTCCTAAATTCATGAGCGTGGGTCACAATCATTTTCTCAACCCCAACTCTTTCCCTCATAGGAGAGAATGTCAACATACATATTGATGATCCTTCAAATTCTCCAACTTTACAATTCTTCAGCTCCCATAATCCACTCCTTCACTCCACCTCAATCACACAAAGAGATGATTATGTCCATTCTCTTGCTATCAATCACAAGTGTTTTATTTTCATGTTTAAATAAAACAAGAACTAAGAAACTAATACACTGAAAGTTTAACAGTTAGATAAACATAACTGCAACTTAATTTCATCCTACATGAACACATATTACTAAATAAAAAAAAATATATATATATATATATATATATATATATATATATATATAAGTAGTTTTGCAACTTGAAAAATAAAAGCAGTTTCTCAATCATTTAAAGTATTGGCTTAGTGACTCATGAAATAGGAAATGCTATGGGGACCTCTTGTGGTAATATTTAAAATTATCTAAAATATATTTTTTTATTTTTTTACAGGGAAGCTTTTATAAATAGAAAACTTCATTTTGCAAGAATGAAGCTAAACTAAAGCAGGAAAAAAACCCATATTAACTTGAATGTTAATCAACCAGTATGGAACTTCCTATATAAAAATATTTAAAATTTATGTGAATTTGCATCTAAAGAAAACTCACAGAAAAAAGTTATAAAATATAAAACTTGATACCTGAATAGGCATTTTCAAAATTAAACAAAATTTTTTTCAGGAATGAACCTTAGATGGCTTTCATTAATTAAATGACTACTATTAAAGAAATTTAGCTTTTAAGACAATTGACTTTAAACAACCTTGACCAAATCCATTTTATTAAAAATGTAAATACACACCTGACAGACGTTATACTCCTGATGAATCTTTCCGTGTGATCAGACATCTCCGAGGGTAGAAGAAGTTCCACAGGCTGCAATTTCGAAATACGGGTCTCTAATTCTGAACGAGATACTGAATCCTGGAAACTATCAAAAACGACTTCACCAGTTGTGGGCTGCACTCCCTGAAAAATAGGTATGCCATGTCATATGGAAAATAGGTGTTTTGCTATGTTTAAGTATTTATTAAGCACTTATTATATACCAGTCTTTATAATAGATTATATAAGCCTCACAGTTCAAATATTTTACAAAGATACAAGAGATGTTAAAAAAAATATCAATTAACTATGTCACTGATCATCACATCACAACAGCAACAACAATAACTATTTGGACTCTTACCATACATTTCCAAGGCTAACAAATCATTTCCCTCACCAACCTAATGGAAAACATGATTTCTTTTTTAAGAAAGAATTATAATCCTGAACAGTAGCATTCTAAACTTCACTTAATAAGTGGATTTTAAAGAAAACATTTCTTAAAACCCATAAACAGCTGTAATCCACTTTAGTTTCCCCTTTATCTCAAGGCGATCACCCATCCACTCTGAAAAGAAAAAAACCTTACAATCATATGATGCTGACTAGAGCAAAAGAAAAGCAGTTAAGAGAAACAAATAGCTTTACTCAAAAATGAAATATTAATGTTTGAAAATAAACACTTAAATTCCAAAACTAGAAACAGCTTTGCTTTGCAATTAGCCAACTGCCTGGAGCCAAAAACGTTTATGCTGGATTAGCAAAGAACAGACTTTATACTATTTAATATTGTAAAATGCTTTTGGTATGCTTTTTAGTTAAAGAGGAACTATTAAAAAAAAAAAAAAAAACCAGAAAACAAAACTGAGGAAAGAGGGAATAGTGAGGTGGCCAAGAGGCAAGAATAACAAAGGATTAACAGCAATCAAAGGTGCCCATCTCAGCATTTCAGACCTTAATTAATTCTGCTTTTTCAGTGTCTGCTCTCATTTGTAAAACTCCATGTTTGTTCTTTTATTATTATTATTTATTTATTTTTAATACACATTGCTTTATAAATCATGTTGGGAGAGAAAAATCAGAACAAAAACTGTGGGAGAAATTTTTAAAAAAGAAAAGAAAAAAGAAGTGACCACAGCATGTGTTATCTACATTCTGTCTCCTTAGATCTTTTTTATCCATTTGGACTGCTTCAGATCACCGAACCACTGAAAAGAAGCAAACTTTTCAAAGTGGATCATCGCACATTCTTGCTATTATTGTGTACAATGTATTCCTGCTTCTGCTTCTCTCACTCAACATCAATTCCTGTAAATCTTTCCAGGCCTTTCTATAATCCAGGCCTTGTTCATCATTTTTTATAGAATAATATTATATTACCTTCATTTACTACAGCTTGTTCAGGCATTCCCCATATGATGGACATCTACTCATTTTTCAATTCTTGTGGGTTCTTGTGGTGAAAAGACATGTGGGTTCTTTTCCCTCCTTTAAGATTTCCTTGGTAATGCCTAGAAATAGCACTGCTGGGTCAAAGGGTATGCACAGTTTTATAGTCTTTTGGGCATAGTTCCAGATTGCTCTCCAAAATGCTTGGATCACTTCATAACTCCAACTATGCATTAGTGTAACAGTTTTCCCACATCCCCTCCAACATTTATCATTATCTTTTCCTGCCATCTTAGCCAATCTGAAAGGTGTGAGGTGATACCTCAGAGTTGTTTTAATTTGCATTTCTCTAATTAATAGTAAATTAGAGCATTTTTCTTGTAACTATAGATGGCTTTAATTTTGTCATCTGAAAATTGTCTGTTCATATCTTTTTTACCATTTATAAATTGGAGAATGACTTGTATTATTATAAATTTGACATTTGTTTTTCAAGTATTCTTTAGCTATAAGTCTGTAATCTTTAAAGTATAGATTGTATACATATCAATATCTGTTGCTTGAGCATCAGTCAAACCAAGAAGTAACAATAAGCTACGTCACAGTAAGCTATGTCATATTTTACTGTCCTATCTTTATTGTCTTATGAATGTGTGAACTTGCTACCGAAAATAAACTTCAAGCACAAAATATACTGAAATTTTCTCATTTGACCAACCAAGTGTCCTTACAGTATCAGAGAAAAGTTTTGTAGGAATTCATGCTCATCCCCATTTTCATAGACCCAGAACATGAAGAGAGATCCTTTGACTTCAAATCCAATGTTTTTTTCTCACAATTTCATACAGTCCCCCTGCCTCCTGCTAAGGAGTAAATTAACCAGCAAACCTAATGCTAAGGACATCATCCTCTATTGTGCTCTTTAGGGTTAATTTCTAACATATATAGGATTTTTACAAACCTAAATCATCATATAAATATCAGTCATCATTATCATTATTTTTACTACTCACATAAGGCCCAATAACCTAACCAATACCTAACTGTGAGCTACTATATTGGTCCTGAACACAATCTACAGCCATTCCAAAACAAATGCTATGCTGAGCCATTTCAGAAATAGCCTAACGATAAAGCAAACTTCATTCCCTGATTTGATATAAGCAGAATAAAGAACAAACTCTTAATAGAAAGACATTTTGAAGACAATTTTGAACATTTTAAAAGGCAGAAAAGATAAGCATAAGTTCTTGGCTAGTCAAAAGATCTCAATTGTATATAATATACCTCAGAGCTTATGACTCTAATAGTTCTAAATGATCCTAAATGGGCAGATTTTCACAAATGAGGCAGATTTTGTATTTCAGCACTTTCACAGGTCTGTGATTTCTTCAGCACAGGTGGATACTCCTGATTATTAAAAGCAGATATTGAACAAGACCCAGAACATTAGAAGACATAGTGACTAGACTGTATAACAATGAGGAATTTGTTTAACACTAATCAAAATCCCAACCTGCTCCATCCTTTTAACAGCAGTGTTCTCCCAATGCTATATCAGATGGATACAAATCATGGAAATGCATGATCTCAAAAGAGCAATAATGATCAATATCCCAAAGTAATGTAAAGTTACAGACATGAGGACATTAGTAAGGTACAGCATCGTATCAAAGACAGTATACATATGAGAAGTAGCATGAAAGAGAACATATATGACCCAAAAAGAAGGTAGCCAATCAGTGAGAGACAACAGATAGACAACCTGAGTGTTATGTTGGTTAGACAAGGCAGGCAGACTCAGGACTTCTGATTTCCTTGGTAGAGGATCTTCCAAGAAGGAAATTCCCATTAATTTTTTTATCTTCTAAATCTCTTTGCTACAATTTAAAAGATCTAATTACTAGAACTGTAATCTTTAAATGACCAAAAGCACGCAGCCAATATATGTGGAAGGGAGGATTCCATTCCTTTAGTTAAATTTTCTGTGGTCCTTCTGAAAACTTTTTGTTATTTGTGATAGACAGAAGAGTACCCTAGCTATTCAATAGGATTTTTTCATGCTATATGGCCCGTACATTTCCTTTTCCAGGCACACATTTTTCTTCATGATGTTCCTTACACTGTTTCTCCTAGACAATGTTTTTGAGGAAAGTTTCACAGCCTACACAAGGCCTACACAAGATTATATACCTTGTTGGGGCAGCTAGGTGGTGCAGTGGATAGAGCACTATCCCTGAAATCAGGAGGATCTGAGTTCAAATCTCACCTTAGACACTTAACACTTCCTAGCTGTCTGATCCTGGGCAAGTCACTTAATCCCAATTGCCTCAACAACAACAACAAATACACATACACACACACACACACACACACACCTTATTAGGGATGTTGTAGAATTTGTATTTAAGTGCAGGTTGGAAGAAATTAACTATGAAGTCTCCAAGTCTGAGATTCTATTTGACATTTGTAGAACACAGGTTCTAAGTCCTTTCAGCCTTATTTTGGCAATGGTTTTGCATTGATTTCTCTAAACAATGGTGATGCAGGGAGTTAATGTCTTTATTTTTTTTCATCTCCTAATTTTGGACACAACTTGTTCTAACAGATCTAGTCTAGTGTTTCTTCTCTCTACCTTTATCCTTTCTTTGAATTTTGCTTATTTTGATCTTTGCTTAACTGGGCTAATGATCCAACTACACATAGAAAACTCAAAAATTAATGATGAGACTGTTGCAGGACTTCAAAACTTGCAGGAATCATTGGAATCCCTGACACATGAAGTAATAGACAATAGATTGATTTTGGAATATTTCTAGAACTTATGGATATGTATAATTCCTCATGTTGATTCATCTTGTTTGTTACATCACTACCAGCGTATGTTATATTACTATGTGTTTGTGTGATACCTCCCATACTAATGGATTTATGTATATCTGTTTCAAGTAAGACCTTTCAGTCCAGAGGAAACCTGCTAACAATATCTGGTTTGGTGTTCTCACCTCCATGAGAAGTCAGAGAAGGTATGATCACCTCTTTTTTGATATTTTCACTTCTCTTTCTGAGAAGTCAGGGAGGGAATAACTGCTTGTGTTCTCAAATAAAAGAAAGTGGGAGACGTAGAAGGCCAGAACTCTGGAGAAGTATACTTGAAACAAGGATACTTACAACAAAGTGTTAACTCAGTGTTATTGATGAGATGATGGTTCTCTAGTTCACATATATTTAGTACTTTGTATGGTGATATAATGGTTCTCTAGTTCACACACATTTAGCATGCTATAATGATGTAATGATAGTGAGGTATTTAATAGCTGAGAGAACTGGAAACAGACACATTCCATCTTTGACCATCTTCCTGGTAGCTCCACTGCCTTCTGCACTCCTCCACTAAGATCAAGACTGGGTCAGACTATAGCAGACTCAGACTGTGACAGACACAGACTGTGAAGGAGCCAATAAAGACTTTAGACTCTATTCCTGTTCATCCTCATAGTGACTATCCTGCTGAGACCAAGGCCCGTCTGGAAGACCTCCAGAACGCTAGCCTGGACATTACACTTTTTAAAGTTTTTCTTGATTGGGGGGGGGGGGGGGGGAGAGAGGAGAGGTGGTTATGTGCATTTTCTTTTGCAATACTTCTAAGAGGAAATATGTTTTGCATATCTACACATTTCTAATCTATATCAAATTACTTGCTATCTCAGGATGGGAGAAGGTAAAAAGGAAGAAAGAGAATCTGGAGATGAAAACTTAAAAAAGAAAGTTTCAAAGTTTTTTCCACATACAATTTGAAAAACATAAAATATGAAATCTTTCAAATTAAAAAAAATTAAATGGCCATGAATGCCAGTCATTTTCTGTTAAGATATAGTCAATCTGATCATTCAAAATGGTGTTATTCAACACTTGCCTTACAACTCTTTTCTTAAAAAAGTATTCATAACAAAAAAAGTATGTCTTTGAATCATGAACCTAAAATTTCCAACAAAGTTTTCACTATCTTCCCACATTCATCTCATAATGAAGTAAATGATTATCAAAGTACACATTGAATAAAAGTTACTTCACACGATTCTCAGCTTCTGCAATGGATTATTTTCATAAAGACATGTACATTTATATTCATTTTGAGCCCTGACTGGCAAGATGACCAAGTATTTAGATTCCTAGATTCTCATCTCAGAAGAAAGCCATGAGGCATGATATAATAACATTGTCAACTTAATTTACAACAAAAATAACTTTATGGGTATATAATCCAATTCCTTTAGCCTCTGGCCAAGAAAGGAGGCATCAGAAGAAGACTTTAGTGTATAACATATATACTACATTTAAACTGACTGGAGAAGATTAGGAAAATAAAGCTGTATAAATTTTATCTATAAAGTAGATTAAAACTTTCCTTTAATGAATTTAATCTTTTTCTGTCTGACCTATTTTTCCAAAGCTAGGCATTATATTCCCATAATTACCTGCAATGATTAACAATTTTTTACCTATGCAAGCTATACATAAAATGGACTTATTGAATTTATAAAACATGACTTCACTGTCACTGTTAAATATTTTCATTCTGCTATCCTAAAGTACCACATGTGTGTCCACATAAGTATGTCCATCTTAAATTGTAAAGTTGTGGAGAACAAGGTCTGACCTAGTGAAGTTTCTATAATAATTTCATAAAATGGCAATCACAATGAAGCATATAATAGGAACACGTTTACATTAATGATGAATCAGAAAAATATTTTGGCACCATATCAGTTGCATGCACTATGACAAGCTTTATAGTAAATCTGCAGTCAAATATACATTCATATTTTACCCAAATATTACTTACCACAATGCCAATTGTGATATTCCCCTTTTGTTTATCTTTCATATTTTCTTTATTTTCACAGATGCACAGGAGATAATTGTTAGATGTGTCACTTGTTATTTCTTCAACATTTACAGGGTCATCTAACTTGATCAAAGGATTCACATTTAATAGTTACTTAAGGAAATAAAATTGATTTGTTCAACTCCTACTAATAACAGCAAATCTACTATCTATTCTCTCCATCAAGAAAGCTGATCAGTTATCCATACTTTTTATACCTCATTCTCATATAGCTTTATATCTCATGTTTAAGTAGCATCTAATCTTATTTACTTTTACTCTTAGTTCATAGGATTATAGATTTAGAGCTAAAAGGTACCTGAAAGGTCATGGGATATTTACCCCTCACTTTATAAGTGAGTAAACTAAAAAGAAAATGATTGGCCCAAAGTCAACCAGGTAATAAGTAGAAGAGTAGAGATTTGCACCAATACCCTTTGACTGCCAAACCAGTGTTCCCTCTAGAACTGCAAGAAGTTTTAACTAAGTACCTCCCAGCTCTATTATTCTACAATTCTGTACTTCCCGCTCTATTATTCTATAATTCTAAGTTTCAACTTATCTAAATTCTGCTAGCACAGAAACAATGTCCTCAAAATATTCTACCTTCCTATTTACAGAGTATTTAAAAATATATATATATCTGTAGATACTCTAATAGTTACCACTGATCTTCCTGAGTTATACTACTTGAGGTCTAAGCCACCATCATAAAATTAATGCCAAAAGTAAAAGCACAAATATGCCAAAGCAACCAAGACACAATATAAGCAATCGTCCTTTTAACCTTAAAATACCCAGTAACTGACAAGGAAAAATTGGGAAAAATTGAAAAGAAGTAGAAAGAAATGGAAAAATATAAAATAAGAGAGACTTAAGAGTACAAAAGAGAAGATAACTAAAAGAATACAGGGAAGAATTCAATTAAGACTTCAATTGATACATTTTTAAGAAAAAGCTTCCTTTAACAAAAATTGGCCTGAGTTTTGAGGGAAATGAAAGAAATTCTAAAAGTGAAGGCAGAAGCAGCAGCTATCTATGTAAGAGGCAGTTATGCAATCTAATGCGCAAGAATCTTATGAATGGATTTCAATCCTGATTCAGCAGATGAGACAGATAAATGGATAACTGAGATGAATGTGCAACGCATGTGCGTGTGTGTCGGTGCTAAGGGGAGAAGGGGGAAGGATGTGGGAGATCTTTATGTATACGTATGTGTATATATAACATATACATATATACATATGTAGTATATTTATATATAGAAATATAACAAAATAAGCCAAGAAAGCTGGAAATACTTGCTCAAGTAACAGAAAAAGTATGGCAACAAAAAAGATATGGCAAAAAGAGAAGCTCAAAGTCCTGGAACAGAGTCCTATGCATCTCATCTTATTTCTACCTTTGGTAATGAAGTCTCTGATCACAAAATCTGTCCCTAGGGACAGTCTCTCCAATAATAGATGTATCATAACATAACCACATTACCAAAAAACAAAAGATATTCATGAATTATCACTGTCTTCTACCAAGCTGTTACCAAAAATTTATTTTCTCAACCCTAATTCAATTGACTATTTTTTCCCCATTCATCTTCCATCAAACATCATTATAGCACATACCCATATTTTGATGTTTGCTATGTCAAAAAGTATCAACTTGAAAGAAAGATTATATAAAACCTTCTTCTTTAAAAAAAAATTCTACAAAAAATATTAGGAACTTTTAAAAGCTAAATTATCAACTCCAAAAGGATATCTTCTCCAATAAGTGTAGATTTAGTATAAAGAGCAGTCAATTTTCGAGTAAAGAGAGAACTTTTATTCTCTCCAATAGCCTTCAGTGCTGCAGTTTCAGTTTGCTTGACTACTCCCACCTGTAAAAGATTATGCCATAAAAAATTTAAAATCAAGTGTCAGACTTTAAAATACTTACATTTTAAACTTGAGAGGCTAATTTGTGCACGCTGGATGTAGAGAGTAATAGTAATAGTACTACATGGAAATAGCTTAAGAAGTTTATCCAGGGCTAACCTGAAATCTAGGGAAGGGGGTGGGGGAAGGAGGGGAAAATCTGGAACAGAAAGTTTTGAAAAGGTCAATGTTGAAAAAATTACCCATGCATATGTTTTATAAATAAAATGATATAATAAAAAAATTTAAAATTAAAAAAAAAAGTTTATCCAGACAAATTATTTAGAATTGCTTTGCCATATATGTTAATGTTGTTGTTGTTCAGTCATTTTCAGTCATGTTTGATTCTTTGTGACCCCATTTAGGATTTTCTTGGCAAAGTTAGTGAAGTGGTTTGCCATCTTCTGTTCCAGCTCATTTTACAAATGAAAAAATTGAAGCAAACAGAATTAAGTGATTTTCCCAAGGTCACACAATTAATAAATGTCTAAGGCCCCATTTGAACTCAGGTCTTCCTGACTGCAGACCCACTGTTTTATCTACTCCACCACCTAGTTGGATTTCTGCCACATTTAACTGCATCTAAAAAAGGGAAATGACCAAAAAAAACCCCAACAAAGACAAAGTACCAAGAAAAACAAATTTCTTCCATATGCCAAAATACAAATCTGAGAGCTTTCAAATTTCATTAGAAAGACTCATTTTTTTCTAATGTCAAGAACTGCCATGCTCATTTACCAACCAACCAAAGCTAACACTTACCTTATGTCCTTTTGCCACAAGACGGCGTACATGAACAAAAAGTCTGTGAGTTGGTATGCTTGCTGTCATAAAGTTATGATCTAAATGACAATATATGTTGAGTTCCCGTGCTGCAATCTGCAAAATACAAATATAAATACATACAAACTCACTAAATTCACAATCTTATTTTTCTGTGCAGAATCCTATACTTTACTTCCTTTTTGCAAAATATAACTACTAGACCTCAAGAATCAACAAATGAATCTGAAAGCTTTTTATAAAGATATATAAAAGGATTTTCTTTATCTTCCCAAATCTATCAAAACAGCCAAGGATGTAGGCAGTTAGAAACAAAAACAAATTTGCATATTATATATATATATATATATATACATATATATATGTATATATATATATATATGATTTTAAAAAAACCTCATTCACTTCTGAATTAATTTTTCTACATAAAAACAAAAAGTAAATAGGTACATTTTAAGGGCTTGATAAGATTCACTTTTCCTAACTAGCTAAAAATAATCTCACCAAGTCAGAAATATGAAACAAAAATTTTTGAAAATGCTATAAGCTACAATTTATGCTACTAGATAAGAAAAGTAATCTAAAATATTTGAAAGAAGCAATTTACCTCTGCATCTTCTCCAAAGAACCTATATTTGTATCCACATTCAATACACAAGATGGCATCTTTATGTTGTTCTTTCATTTCTAAGTATTGCAGTTCTAATGGGGTATAAATGCTTTTGGTTCTTCTGTTAGTAGGTTTGGGCTCAGATGTACTCTGTAGGCTTTCATGACTTTTAGTTGATAATGAAAAATGAGTAAAATCAAAAAGTGATCCTCCCTGTCAAGAAAAAGAAAAATTAAAATATATAATCATATCTCATATATCATTTTAATTGTTTAATCAAATTACTCCATTTCTTCAATTCAGCACATTCTTGGTTTACATTAGAATCCCCATCAAACATTCCTAAAAGAAACTACAAGAAAATCTCAGATTTAAAAAAAAAAAAAAAAACATAATGGAATGCCAGAGGGCCATCCTTGGCCTATTTCTGTTTAACATTTTTATCAAGAACTTAACTAAAGACATAGATTATATACATACCAACTTTTCAGAAGTCAAGCCAAATTTGTAAAAGAATAATTTGACAGCAAATGACAAACTCAAGACTCACAAACATTTCATCAGGCTAAAGCAATGAGCCAAATCCAATAAATTGAAAGCTGATATGTTAAGAATTAATAGCTAAAAGGGTCTTAAGCAGCCAACTAAACCAACACAGATCTGAAAAAGAATCTCCACTCTAAGACACCCTAAAATGGTCATTCAGTCTCTACTTAAATTCCTGCAGTTAAAAGAAAACTGCTACTTCCTAAAACAGTCTATGAAACTTATAGATAGTTCTGTTACAAAATATCAAACCTCATTTTGCCCCCTTCAAACTTCTGGCTATGCCTTCTGAAGCCAAACATGATAAATTTAAACTTTTTTCCATTAAAAAAAATTATTGAGATATTTGAGGACAGTACTTGATGGCTACCCCAAGTCTTCTCTTCACCAGTCTAAACAACTCCAGTTCCTTCAAG
Source organism: Sarcophilus harrisii (assembly GCF_902635505.1). Lineage (NCBI taxonomy): Eukaryota > Metazoa > Chordata > Mammalia > Dasyuromorphia > Dasyuridae > Sarcophilus > Sarcophilus harrisii. The sequence continues at coordinate 171,341,517 of NC_045426.1, read as the reverse complement.
AGATTGTCAGACAAAACACCCTCTATATCCTTTACCAAATTGGATGCCAAAGGATTTAATTCAAGAGATAATTTTTTCGGCTGTGTGACAAAGATCAAAAGCTGTTAGCAGACTGCAACCTTAATGTGAACCAACAGTGTGTGTGCAGTGACAACAAAAACACCAATGTCACCTCAGGCTATAGTTCCATAAGGATAATGTCCAAAATTCATCCATTCAAAGAAGCTCGTATTAAGAGCCTACTATCAGACAACTTACTAGGTACTAAGAATGATATAAGGAAAAACTTAACAGTTCCTGCCCTCAAGAACTAAGTTTTTATTGGGGACAAAAGTAATAACCTGTACATAAAATGAAAAGTGTGTGTGTGTGTGTGTGTGTGTGTGTGTGTGTGTTCGTGTGCGTGCGCACACTTGTGTCCTAAAGCAGATGGCACTTGAAAGAATCTTGCGAGTCTGGGAGGCAGAGGTAAGTTGGGAGGACTGTTCAAACTGCATCAGGCCTTGTGCCTAAATCCAGGTATCACAGTTTAGAAACAGAACCCACAAGCTGGAAGGCAATGCTAAAGGAGGATAAATTAGGATGGCAAGATGTCATGAAGGAAGTGGAATAGAGAAGACTTAAAAGGGAAGGGGACATAGAGGGAAGAGAAACTGTGGACATGAAAGAAACCCTTCTAAGATATGAATATTTGTTTTGCTCGACTCAGGCAAGGAATTAGACTTATTTAACTCCAGATATAAGAATTAACAGCACTGAAGAATGCAATACATTATATTCCACAAACATTTATTAGCATATGCTATGTGGGAGGCTCTGTGCAAAGCATTAAAAGCTGCAGACACCGCTAATTCTATCTAATACTAGACAATATTTACTAAGAAAATCATTCAAAAATGAAATGGGTTGCCTGAGTGAGCTCTACATTACCACAGGTATTCAAGGAGCTGGATAACTGTTCATCAGCCACGTTACAAAAAGGATTTCTGTTCAGACACAGAAATCCCAGAATTTCTGGGATTTCTTCCAACCCTGAGATCCTATGATTCTTTGAACAACATTGGTCAATGGGACAAAAAGTGATGTTCAGTAATTTTTCAGTCATATTTGTCTCTTCATAATCCTATTTGGGGTTTTCTTGGTAGAGATAGTGGAGTGGTTAGCTACTTTCTTCTCCAGCTCTTTTAAGAGATGAGAAACTGAGGCAAAGAGCAAATTGTACAGGGTCACACAGCTATTAAGTGTCTGAGGCTGAATTTGAACTCAGAAAGATGTCCTCTTGACTCCAAGTCACAAAAGCTTGTCCACTACACCACCTAAATTTCAAATATTCTAACTCTCTATGTGAGAATTGGATGGGGGTCTGGTTTCCAGTTACAAAAACTAAATTGGAGAGCTACAAAGAAATGAGGTGAAGCATAGGAATTAGGACAATAAAAGAATTTTCTTAAATAGTATCCAATATCAAACCCAGCAGTAACATTAACCATAAGTGAGAGGAATCTGTCTAATAAGAATAGGAATAAAATAATTAAAAAGGATGTCCACATCATTAGTCAAGTCAAATGAAGTTGATCAACATTTATTAAGTATGCCAGGCATTATATTAAATTTTGAGGCTAATCCCCCCTACTCCCCCAGAAAAAGCAAAAAAAAAAAAAAAGGAAACAAAACTAATAAAAGGAAAATGAGTCAGGGGTGAGGGATTCAGAGTTGAAAACAGAAGAAAAATGTACTCAGAATTTAGAATAAGAAAACACATTGCAAAATATAATTAGAGTTGGGGATTTGGAAAGAAAGTATGGAAATATGATCAGAGAAGACTTAAACTCACAAGGGGAATCAGGCTCTTCAGATACGCCATAACCTTTGTAGTAGTCAGTGGGGAATCAGAGGAAGAACTGAACTATATCCAAAAAAGGTGAACACCAAGGGAAAGTATAATGATGCAATCAGGAGTGGAGATTCATGCTCACATTGGGAGGGGGTGAGAAGGGGGGGGAGATTAGGCCCTCCAGGGAGGTTGTGACCTCAGTGGTACTCAGTCAATATGAAATCTGGGGAGGGACTTGCATGTGGAGTATTAAAAAAACTATGTCTATTGATCCTAAGGATTCATATTCTATAGAATACCCACTTTTGCAGTTGTGCAATTAAAGACTTTAAACTTCACTTCTCCCAAGTTCAATGAAATTATTTCTCACATCTCTGAGCCAGTAGTCTGTCTGTGTTCAGAGAACTAACATAAAGGGGCCTACTTTCTATCAAAGGAATAGGACAAGGGATACAGATAAAGTGAATCAAAAAGTAGAGTGGGACAGGAGAAAGCTACACAAAATGCTTCAGGAAAATATGGGAGAGAATACTATCAGCAGGACAAAGGACAAAGAACTTGAATGAAATATTAAAAAGAAAAGGAAGATTCTGAAATTCTGATGAGGAAATGCACTCCAGGAACAGGTGAGAACTATGTTGATACATAGAGGTCCCCTTAACTGTTCGAATACTCTACATACTTGGTTCTAAAGAATGAAAGAAAATTTTCTAAAAGGATAAACTCAGCAAGGGAGGAGAATATGGCACATCCTCAAATCCAAATTCACACCAAGTTTTTAACTTTAAATGGAAAAGCTACAATTTTCCAAGTTGTCAAGAAGAAAAGAGAAATAACATTTAAAGATGGGGAAGGGAGAAGGGAATAACCTTAGAACTCAGACTTGGGGGATGGGGGATGAGTATGTTAAGGAGGGGGAAAAAAGTTATACAAAATTAAGAAAAATACAGCTGCAACCTCAAGAAATTATCCTGAAAAGCAGATTTTTCTCTTTGAAGGCAAGAGACTAATTTCAAGAAGCTGAAACAATTTGTTGAGAAAATCCTATGGCTACAAAGATTACCACGAGATATAATGGAATTACGGGGTAGATGTAAGTAAGTTTAAGTAAGTAACAAAGAAGTAAGTTTAAAAATGGCAATGTTTTTTTTCAAAGTAGCAAAGAATTGGAAACAAAGTAGATGACCAACAACTGGAGAACAGTTAGATTGTAATTCAAGAAGACAATGGAATATTATTATGCTTTAAGAAACAATGAATATTAAAGATGCAAGAAGCTAAGGGATGATTTCTAATGCTTGATGAAGAGTGAAGCAAGCTTAATGAGAAAAACAATATAAAGAATAACAACAAAAATGTTAATGTGAAGAGGAAAAACGCTGCTAAATACTGTGTAACTTTAATAATCTATTGTTTGTTATTGTTCTGCATCTTTATGACCCCATTTGGGATTTTCTTGGCAAAGATACTGGAGTGGTTTGCCATTTCCTTCTTTAGCTCAGTTGATAGTTGAGGAAACTGAGATAAACAAGGTGAAATGACTTGTCCAGGGTCACACATCTAGAAAGTGTCTGAGGCCAAATTTAAAACAGGAAAGAGAGGTTTTGAAGTAAAGGGGATTCAAAAAGAAAAGGTATCAATAAAGTTTTTTAAATGTCTGTTTGAGTTCTTGGATTTGTCTCCTGTGATTTTTGACCTCCTGTCTTTGCTATCCAGTTATCTATTTGCTGTCAATGTGATACTGTACTGAGGGACACACTCCCATATCATCTCCCCCACACGATTATGGCTATTAAACCATAATACCAAATTTTCTAGACTTCTTTCCAAAAGGAAATTACATAGTTTCTAGCAAACCCATATGCAAGAGGATATGTAAAACACAAGACATCAGTGCTAGAAGTGTGTTAGATAATGTATTTCATGTTCTTCATATGGAAAAGACAATGATGTGCCACAGTTCTCTTTTGCTGTCCTGACTCGATTTCCCTGAATTGTTCTGCCTCAGTTCCTAATTGTTTAGTTCAATCCTGCAACACCACCCTTCCCTCTTAATCATGATAATCCAGATAAGAAGACCTTCTATTTTAGACATCATCAGAATGCTGGGTGCCTTTCCCCATTCTGTAATTCCAATTTATCTGAATGCCTCCCCACACACTATCAGAACCAGATTGTTAATCCAGTTCCCACTCTTAGCACTCTAACTCCGCCCCTGCCTCAGTATACCCCTGAGCCACATGTATATATAGATATAGGTATAGCTATATTTATAGCTATACCTATATCTATATCTATATATATCATTGAGAACTCACATTGTTGGCTGGATTCTTGGAGACAATAGTCTCAATCAGCCCTGGGACCAAACCATGGGTCCATTTGGTCCCAGTAAATCTCTTCCTTTCAGATAAAATATTAAAACTCTCTAATCTCTATCTCGGGCATTACAGTATGAGCTAGATATCAGCTTCTTAAACAGTAGTTTATAATAGCATATGTAGTCTCATAACTGAATGTGGGAATAGTGAAATTATTATTATTAGCAAATGTTTAATTTGTATGCCTATTTTATATATCTATATACCTAGGATAATGTAAAAATTTCTCAGGCAAAAAGGGTCACTCACTAGTAGAAAGAGTTTAAGAGGGCCTAAGCTAGATGACAGAACAAATTGATAGATTTAGAACTGGTTAAATGGCTGGATTCAAATTAGTGATTCTCCATAAACTTGGAAATGTGAGAAATGAATATTGCTCTCTTATATTTAATAATTAATTATTATACTAAGTCCAAAGTTTTTCCCCTTTTCTACTTCCTCATCCAGACACCAATCAATGTGGGAAAATTCCTTTAAAAATTTACTTAGGTCAGACAGTAAAAGAAATTCTAAGTTTGGGTTAATGGGTATATTCCTGTTCATTGTGTTTGCTCAGTTAGATCCTATGGAAATGCTTTTTCTCCCTATTATCAAGACAGGTGATAAAGAAATCAATATCTCTTAGACCAAGATTTGAGTGACTTAAGCTACTATATCCCAAGATAGCTATCTCCCATTTGATTGACCAATCAGAGGTAATTAGGCATCCTTCAGGAATACTTCCTTTTCAACGGTCATATAAATTATAACCCTACCACCCTTAGGAGTCTTTGGTCTAGGAGAATGGTCAAATGGCCATTCTATTATTAATAACCTGCTAGACTTTTTCTTAGCAAATGATTAAAATAACTAAAAACTATGATTTTTGAAGCTTTTTTTAGTGTCATAGAAAAGCATTCCTTGAAGTCCTCCTGAACTTGGAATCTATACTTAGACTCATGCTACTTAACACTTTTGTCAAGGATTTAGATAAAGACTTAAATGAGATCTGTAAATGACAGGAAACTGGGAGGGGTATCTGACTCATTTCATGAGAGTCAAAATCCAAAAAAAAAGTCTCAACAGGCTGGGAAACTGGACTGAAATCACAAGATGAAAAAACAAATGTAAAGTTTTACATTCAAGTTCAACTAATCAACTTTTCCAAGACAAGATGGCAAAGGAATGGCTGCACAGCAATTTATCTATTTATAAATGGGGATTTTAAGAGATTATAAACTCAACGTAAGTTGATAGTAGTAAAATATTTCAGACAAAAAGTTAATGCAATCTTGGGTTGCATCAAGAGGCATAGTGTCCAAGATCTTATAGGGGGAAGGCAGTCCAGCAGCATTTTGCTTTGCTCATAACACAGGTGGAATAAGTTCAATTCTAGGTGCCCAAGTTTAGAAAAGCTGCCATTTGGAAGAGCAGAAATATTTATTCTGTCTGATCCAAGCACAGAACTAGTTATACTGAGTAGAAGTTACAAAAGGCAAAAGTAGTCTTGATACAAGAAAAACTTCCTAACAGAGCTATCCCAAAGTGAAATGAGCAATCTTTGGTTCTGTTCCACTGTCAAAATCTAAATGGAACCCACTGCCACAATACAATTGGCTAGAGAAAGAAAGAAAGCATACACTTCTGAGTCCCTTAAATAGAGCTAGTAGACCCTATGTGGGAACCAAAATCTATTGTCCTCTAATAAATGCTCCTCTAGACACAAGATACATACCTTCTGAGAACTGGAATCTTCAGAGGGAACAATATGCTTTGCATTTAGACTAATGTCTTCAAAATCTGTACATTTTGGTAAAACTGCCAATCTCCTCTGTGGCAGTTCAGTTGAAGATCTACTATACGGAAGCTCAGAATCACAGCAGAATTCTTTTAATTTTTCCAGAGACTTTAAAATCATCCTGGGCCTCAGACATTTCTTTGGTTCTTACATATGAAATTAGAAGAAAACATAACTTTAGTATTTTATAATAAAGTAACAAATATTAGTCAAAGTTTATTTTTGAAATTAGAAAATATGTCTTTAGGATCTCAATATCACATAATTAATAATGAGCAAAAGTTTATTTTTAAAAGGAAAAGGAACTATTATTTTAGGATCTCAGTATCAAAAAATATTAATAATTAACAGAAGTTTATTTTTTAAATTAAAAGAAAATTTAACTTCAGGATCTCAGTATCAAATAACAGTTAATAATGAGTAGATTTTTTTAAAAGTAGGTTCTACACTAAGAAATAGATCTTTCTGTACAAAGGATGTAAATAAATGATGGCCAGTGTTATAAGTGGATGACTTATAAAGGCATTCATTCATTCATTATTCAAAATCAAAAAGCCTTTGAAAATTATACAATAAATATTTGTTTTGCATATGATTTGGCATCTTTTGAAAGTGAAATTGATATAGAAAAATACATAAACACTGTTTTCATTCTATCATATTGAAGAATCTGGATTTCAGGGTCAAAAGCCAAAAAACCTAAGTGATAGAGATGTATTAAAGGAGTACAGTACAAATTTTAGCTTTCTTTTTCAGTAACTTCTGGCCATCCCAAGCTTCTAAAGTAAAACTAATCAAAAGACAGTAGGTTTATGTTAAACTTTGCTGAAGGGGAGTTCTTGAAAGGTTCAACCAAAACCACTTACTTAATGCAAAGTTTGGGAGAGTTTTAAAGATGTATGTTTTAGCCATAATGATTCTAACTTCTATGTTTGCTTCAGTTATTTTTTTCTTATATATGATTGTGTGATTCCCAGAAGTTACATTTGTGTTTCAATCAGATCAGATTATTGTATTCATTCCACTATTTTGCATTTAAATAATAACATAAAAGATATAAAGATTTTTAAACTGCTATTTTCCTTAGAGAACAGGAAATGGTGTTGATGATTGCATCTTCATTACTTAAGCATCTCTGTTTACCTGCCTAAGATAATGTTTTATGACAATCGTATGTGCAAAGATCATAAAAGGACAAAAAATTTAAACTGCTTATAATAATCCAGGACTTGCATAATAGCCAGTAGTTAAAAACCAAACTGAAATAAAACCAAAAGGCATGTCTGTAGCTGTAGATGGACTTCACAGCTGTAAAGCAATATATTTCTGTGTGCTCCAACAAATGTCCATTTGTATAAATGTATTTATTTTATACTGTATATATTGTTAAATGCAAAAAGGAGATATGATTCTGAAACTCCCATAAGTTCAGATGTGTAAATCAAATTATTATGACTTTCAGGATAATGGGGGAACAATATTAAACAAGCTTCCACTTTTGGTTTAAAAAAAACAAAAAGCAAAACTGATGTCCATCAGGCATGTAACCCAAAGGAAAACTGTACTGCAATGAAAATGCAAGTTAGCACCATAATAATTGTGGAAATACATAGAGAAGAACTGCACATGTTTAGCATATTGGATTACTTGCCATCTAAAGGACAGGGTGGGGAGAAGGGAAGGAAAAAAAAATTGGAACATAAAGTTTTGCAAAACTGAATGTTGAAAATTACTTATGCATATGTTTTAAAAATAAAAAGCTATAATTTAAATAAAATAAAATGCAAGTTGGTTACTTTAGACAACCTAGACAGATGACATATATATAGACACACATACACACTCTCACACATTTCAACCTCAGATAGGAAATGAGACTTACAAGTAGAAAGCTGCTACATCTATACTTGCTCTAGCTACAAGGAACATCAGGCTCCAGAGATCAAATGACACAATGGAATTCTAAAATTACTTTTGGAAGTGAAAAGAAAGTATTAGATGTAAATAGAAAAGAACAGAGTTCATTAGGAAAACCCAAAAGAGATGAAGCAAATCTAAAAACAAAAGGCACAAGGATCCTACATATATCTACCACCACCATCCACATCACTACTCCATCTCTCTTATAAAAGAAAAAATACTTTATCAGATATGTAATTTTCTTAAACTCTAACTATTTCTGTAAGTTACCCACTGTGGAGGCTTATAAATTTATAATAAGTGAAATCATGCCTTGGGAAAGAGGGTAAGAGATGATGGCAGCAATGATATGACACATTTTCCTTTTAACTCCTCCCAGCAATACCTTTTGTGGGAAGAAAACATCTCCAATTTTTCTGTCTCAGAGGTTTACTGAGACTATGACAATAAAACCACTCATCAAAAACAGTGATTGAATGATGCCCCTTTAGTCAACAAAAACCCAGCCCTTGAGGAGTTACCAAAGGTACTAGAGAATGACAACATGGAGCACCTTCATGGCCTCTCTCCCCCAAACCCTGAGATGCTGAGTGAGGAATAGATAGATACTTCCACGCATAAATAATGGGAAAAAATGTTCTTTCCCCACAGAAAAAAAGCACTCATGAACTGGGGAATAGCTAAACAAAATGTAGTTCATGAATGTAAATGAAATATTACTTCATTATCATCATGATGATACAGAATGTCTCAAAAGTCTTTATGTAGTTTCAAGCTATGAAATCTAAAAGTATAAAGCTATGAAAGCTTAAAAACTCTACAAAGACTTTTGAATTAGTACCATCTAATAACAATAATTAGTAATAATAGCTAGCAATTCTATAGCATTTTAAGGTTTGCAAGCTGTTTTACAGGTATTATCTCATTTGATCTTCCTAATAATCCAATGGAGATAGTTGTTATTGTTATTATAATACTCATTTTATAGATGAGAAAACAGATACTAAAAGAGGAAAGTGACTTGACCAAGTAAAAATGACTGAAGCAGGATTCAAGCTTAGGCCTTCCTAATCACGAAGTCCAGTCCTCCAGTCACAACACTACCTACGGGCCATAAGAAATGATGAAAATGAAGACTACAGAAACACTAAAAGACCTATGAACTCCTACAGAAGTGATATAAGCAGGACCAGGAAAGTAATAAATACAATAACAATATAATAATAATAAAAAAAAGTAAAAACCAAAAATTTAAAAACTGGAACACTACGTAACTACAACGACCCACCTTGGTCACAAAGAAGAGATAAGAAAATAAAATATCTGTCCCTTCTCTGCAGAGGACACAATAAACTCCTAGATTTGGTAGGTGTGCTAAGCTGGTTTTGCTGAACTGGGTTTTTTTCTTTCCTAAACTTTTTATTTTTTCCTATAAGAGATAATCTTTGAATAGGAGATGAAGGAGCAATATATTTGAAAACAGACATAATATAACAACAAAAAATCAATAAACAATTTTAAAAGAGAAAGAAAAAAAGCATAAGGTTTTCCAGCAACTTCATTATCACTACCCAAAAAGCAAGAGAATCAGGTTCTTGGCTGCTTAGTTACATTGAAAGTCTGTTAATCTGGAACTAACCACAGCTCCTGATCATTCCAGCATCATTTTCTTCTCCTTTATTTCCTTGAGCTTTCTTTGCCCTCTTGTTAACAGGCTCATCATATTCCAGCATCCTCTTCTTACTTCCATTAACTCCAGACTCCTAAAACATGAAAATTTAAGATGTGATTTATCATTATGTCCATTTGTAGGACCTGGAGAATGAATATCGTGGAGTTCAAATTTAAGTCTTTTTTCTGAAATGTCCTAATACACATGCCCTATGTGAAAAATATCCTTCATAATCTTGCTTCGACCATAAGAAAACTTCATTCTTTTAAATACTAGATTATCTCTTTAAAACCAAGGCAGCCCAGCCAAACTGACATTCCCAAAGAGCAGTCCTGGTTCCAGATTCACTCCTCATCCACTCAGTAGACCTAGTTAGTATCACAGATGGCACTCTGATTTTAGAGTCTGGAAAATCTGAGTTCAAATACTGCTTCTGATACTTCCTAGTTGTATGAACCTGAACAAACTACTTAACCTCAGTCATCTCATCTATAAAATGAGATTTACAGTAGAGCTTACTTCACATGGTTGTTTCACGGATCAAAAGAAATATATTTAAAGTGCTTTGCACTTTAGCGATTTTTGAGATTTACATAACTCAACTTGCCCCCATTTAAGTTCAGCTAATAATATAAAAACAAGAATTTATATAGCACTTACTATGTGCTAGGCACAGTCCTAAGTGCTTTATAATTATTTTATTTAATCTTCATAACAACCCTGAGAGATGGTTTATTATCTCCATTTTACAGATAAAGAAATTGAGACAAAAAGAGTTTAAGTGATTCACTAAGATCATATAGTCATTATGCATCTGAGGCTGGATTTGAACTGAGATATTCCTGACACTCAGGCCCTGCCCTCTATCTACTACCCTACCTTGCTACCTACTTAGTTATCTATTTATACATTGTACACTTATCTTCTAAGCTTACATATAATTAGGGAGCCACTAATCAATTTGTCAGAGTTGGAATGATTGTCAGTTTAAATAAGGCAGAATTAAAGGAGGGCAAGATAGGACAGCACAGATGCAAGATTGAGAATCAAGGAGCTACTGATGCTGATTGCCCTTTGGGAATATCAGTTTGAATATCAGTAGAAGCCCACACCTATAGAGAAGGCTCAGGCTGCTGGATTGATATAAGTTCAAGAATTCTCAGCTGAAATAGAGCTACCAGCATCAATACAATGAATCCTTGAGATAAGTGGGCTACCACATTGGTTTAAGGAGTAAAACAGTCCAAGTTGAAAATCTATCAGTCCACTAATGAGGAGATGGGGACAGACCCTTATGTGGCTGTTAGGCAAGATAATAAGACACACTATTTAAAAAAAAAAAGTGTTATTCAATTGATATATAACCATCAATTGTAGAGTGGATTGTAGAGGGGAGAGATAAAAAAGAAGATTGATTGCAATATCCCCCGTGAGAGATGATGATGATCCAAATCAGTATGTTTTTCACATGGGTATCAAGAAAGGAGTAGATGGAATATATGTTGCAGGATCAAAATCAATAAGAATTGGCATTGATTGGTAATGAAGGGATGGGGAAAGCAAGAGTAACTTCAAAGCTGAAAACCTGAGTGAATGGAAGGCTGATGGTGCCCTTGTCACAAAGATAGAAGTTACAAAAAGTAGTTGCAATCTTCTGTATCCACCTTTTCCTGTAAACTTGCTCCTCACGAACCTGGTTTTCACCTTGATCGGGACCTCTTGTCATTTGTTCCATCCCTCTTCCCCCAAACCATCAACATTTATTTGGCTTCATTTCAATAGTGTCCTGTACTCCTGAATCCTCTGCCTCCTTATTCTTCTATACCATAGCAACAGGTCATGTCTATTACTTTTGCTAAACTATTCATGATTCACAGAAACAGAGAATATCAGAATTGGAAAGGTCCTCAGAGAGCATCTAGTCCAATCCATCTTTTTTTTATAACATTACTAACAAGTGGTCATATATGGCTTCCCCTTAAAAACTTCCAGTTTTGAAGGAACCTATTACCTACCCATTCTACTTTGTTAGAAAATTTCTATTAAAACGACATCATACCTAGAAACTGAATGGATGCGCATCAGTTGAGGAATGACTGAATAAGTTATGGTATGTGAATGTTATAGATTATTATTGTTTTATAAGAAACGATTGGCAGAATGATTTTAGAGGGGCCTGGAGAGACTTAACATAAACTGATCCTAAATGAACTGAGTAGAACCAAGAGAACATTATACACAGTGGCAACAAGACTATGTGATGATCAATTCTGATTGGCTCTCTTCAACTATGAGGTGATTTAGGCCAACTCCAATAGACTGTGATGGAGAGAGCCATCTGCATTTAGAAAGAGAACTGTGTGGACTGAATGTGGATCACCATATAAATATTTTCATCTTTTTTTGTTGCTGTTCACTTGCTTTTGTTTTTTTCCTCTCGTTTTTTTTTTCCTTTTTGATCTGATTTTTCTTGTGCAGCATGATAAATGTGGAAATATGTAGAGAAGAACTGCACATGTTTAACCTATATTGGATTACTTGTTATCTAGAGGAGGGGGGAAAGAAAGGAGGGAGAACTGGAATACAAGATTTTGCAAAGGTAAATAATGAAAACTAACTTATGTATCTTGAAAATAAAAAGCTATTATTAAAAAAAAAGAAGAAATCACAGCAAAAATATACCAACTGTTTCCTTGCAGTCACACAATTTAGCTTCAAATGGAACATCATTACTCTGCCATAATTGTTCTGTTCATCTCTCATTGATTTTTTGTAACATAGCCTGCAGAAAGTATTCCAAGTTTTGCCCTCTCTCTCTGCCTATTTAACTCAGAAGACTGTATTGAGATTACCCTCGACATAGAAGGAGCTCTTTAAATCAAGATGGTTTTCCTCCAAGTCAAGCTATTAAACTATTTCTTGATCCCTTGATTCCAACTTCTCCTAGGCCTTATTCAATCAACTAATACACTTTTATCAAGCACCTACCTCATGCTATATACAATGTTAAGTGGTAGGCATACAAAAAAATAAAGAAAGAAACAATCCCTTTTCTCAAGGACAAGTTTATATCCTATTCTATTAATTTCTCTCTCTCCCATCTCTAATTCCTCTCTCCATCAAATCTGTTCCATCTGCCAACAAACCTGCTCAGGTCCCCCTATCTTAAAATAAGTAAATAAATTCCTTTTACTCCAGTTTATCCTTAAGTTATCACCCTAGATTTCTCCTGCCCCTTACCTCTAAAATTCCAGAAATAATGATGCATGTTTATTGCTTAAAGGTCCCTTGAAAACTCACACAATTTAATTTCAGTACTCTACTACAGTGGAGCACATTTATACCTATGGTATACTGCACATTGGCTCACAGTAGCTTGAAACACCACAGAAATTTATTAACTTTTTGGGCTTACTTCCACTTTTTTGAAACCCACCCATTTTACTGCAATTTGATTTGCATGTTCATCATTCTACCGAAACTACTCTCTCTAAAAACTCCAAGAACTCTTATTAATGCCTTTTTCTCTGCATTCATCTCTTTTCCTCTAAAGTCCTACTCCAAAGCTTGCTATGATATGAACGTGAGCATGGGTTCCAAAGGAAAGGGAATATTCATTCTGGGCTTTGGATCCTTAAGGTACTAGCACAGTACCTGACATACAAAAGGCAATTGATAAATGCTTGTTGATTGGTAGATTGAAGACAAGGCCATCTGAACACAAGTTCTGAGTAATTTTGCTAAACTAGAAAAGTTTTAGGTAGGATCCTAAGAGTTTCTATGTACTTCCTAAGTTACATTCCAGAAAAGTATTAAAGAAATGCCAAAGAAAACAAAAGAAAAAAGGAAAAAATAGGTCCAATAGGCCAAATAAACACAAAGAATGTTCATGCTGGAAATGACACAATTTTGATGATGCTAACAGATTGATTCTCAAAATATCTGAAAGGAAGACGCCAAATGTTTACTACCAAGAAGATGCAATAATATCTTTGAGATAATATCTAAGGTAATATCAGTAACTACCAATCCACTAGCCTGCTTACCATTTCTATTATTCATCTCTCTATTACTCACTTATTATCTTTATAAGTAGTCTACAAAGATACACAGGGAAACCTTGATGAAGTTATGAGAGGGGCAGAGATCAACAATTGTATAGGCAATGTGAACCAGAATGCATGTAGGAAATTATACAATCTTATAATGATGCCAAGTTTTCCATAACACAAAGGCCAGACTTTTCAATATAAATAGTCTCCATATATGGAAGGAAATCATGGAATACCACAGTATCCAAATATCATATCTCCTAGAGGATGATGACTCACATGGTGGGCAGGGGTAGACTTCAGCACATTGCCAACAAAGGGCACAGGCGATGATATGGAAGTACTCTAAGAGACATATAAGAAAAGAAGATGGGCCAGACATATAGCTATAGCTAATGTTAATTAATGAACAGTTGACTTGTTCCACTGTCACTCAATGCCAAGGAATTTTGTAATTCTGGAGAAGTCAAAAACCACAATCTGCCTCAGTATCCTAATCTGTAAAATAAGGATTGTAAATAACATCCATCTGCATTGTTGGTGGAGTTGTGAACGAATACAACCATTTTGGAGAGTAGTTTGGAACTATGCTCAAAAAGTTATCAAACTGTGCACACCCTTTGATCCAGCAGTGTTACTGCTGGGATTATATCCCAAAGAGATTATAAAGAAGGGAAAGGGACCTGTATGTGCACGAATGTTTGTGGCAGCCCTCTTTATAGTGGCTAAAAACTGGAAACTGAATGGATGTCCATCAGTTGGAGAATGGCTGAATAAATTGTGGTATATGAATATTATGGAATATTACTGTTCTGTAAGAAATGACCAACAGGATGATTTCAGAAAGGCCTGGAGAGACTTACACGAACTGATGCTGAGTGAAATGAGCAGGACCAGGAGATCATTATATACTTCAACAACAATACTATATGATGACCAGTTCTGATGGACCAGGCCATCCTCAGCAACGAGATCAACCAAATCATTTCTAATGGAGCAGTAATGAACTGAACTAGCTATGCCCAGAAAAAGAACTCTGGGAGATGACTAAAAACCATTACATTGAATTCCCAATCCCTATATTTATGCACACCTGCATTTTTGATTTCCTTCACAAGCTAATTGTACAATATTTCAGAGTCTGATTCTTTTTGTACAGCAAAATAACGTTTTGGTCATGTATACTTATTGTGTATCTAATTTATATTTTAATATATTTAACATCTACTGGTCATCCTGCCATCTAGGGGAGGGGGTGGGGGGGGGGGTAAGAGGTGAAAAATTGGAACAAGAGGTTTGGCAATTGTTAATGCTGTAAAGTTACCCATGCATATATCCTGTAAATAAAAGGCTATTAAATTAAAAAAAAAAAAAGTAAATAACATCCATCTCCCAGAAAATCAAATGAGATTGTTGTGAGAATCAAAAGAGATAATAATTGTAAAGGATTAAGCATATTGCCTGGCACATAGTAGGTATTATGTAAATATTACCTTTTATTATGACTATATAGTAATAATTAGCTATATTAGTAAGCACTATATAAATATTAGCTATCATTGTCATCAACTATTATTATTAAGCTCTATATAAATATCAGCTATCATCATCATCTATTATTATTACTATTAAGTGTGTGCCAGTGAGCTAGGTCTAAAATTAGGAAAACTAATCTTTCCAAGTTCAAATCTGACCTTAGAGACTAGCTGTATGACACTGGGCAGGTTACTTTCCTGTTGGAATCTTTACAAAGTGTTAAGCCATTGGAGTTGATAGAGACAATAATTATCTAATTTAGCATGGTTCAATATGATTGATTTGATCTTAGAAGGAGCTATTTTGGGCCAGAACTTGAACTAGGTACTAAGTACAACTGATGGAAACAATGCTTGTGTTCACACCTTCAGAGAGCTCATAAGCATCTAAGTACTCAATGGAGTTCACGCGATTGGGAGATTTCAGAGAGCATGCTGGGAGATATCCCACAATCCCACTCTCGGAGAAGTAGCATAAATACAGCTCCAGTGAGCCACGTGAGAGAGAGGAGCACTCTGGGAGGAAGCCCACAAGCCCTCTCTTCGAGGCAAGAGAGATCCATTGCACCTTCTACCTTGGTGCTGGCTGGAGGCTGAAGAAAGCAGAGGCAGAAGCCAAGGACAAAGCTGCAAGAGCTTTGCAGAGAGATAGCTCTCTGGGCTAACCGGGCTATATTGAAGGACACAATAAAAGATTTGAACTTTTATCACCTGGCTGTGTTTTGGAAAAAGAAACACCAACACTTTCCCCTGTTTGTCTCAATTTCCTCATCTACCAAAAAAACAGAAGGAAATGGTACTATTCCATGCCGGTATCTTTGCCAAAAAACAAGCCCAAATGTGGTCACAAAGAGTCGGACGGGACCAAAAAAAGCATATAGAAAGTGTCTATCATCCTGCAAGCACTGCATGAATGTTAATTATTATCACCATCCGGATTGTTATTACTACTAAGTGCAATATAAATTAGAGTTGTCCTTAAGTCCCTCTTTTCCTACGAGTCTCCCATGAAAGCGCAAACTTGGGGAGGTTCGGAAGAGTCGAACTTAAGGGCGATGTGGGGCACGGAGCGTAATACTCCTTGCTGGAGGGAGGAGTCAACGTGATGGGATTCACGAACCCAAAGAACGGGAGGAAGCCTCCGAGAACTGGCGGCATCGAGGTACCACGGCCCCAAGCTCGTTTTTCCCTTCCCTTGCCATCTCCCCACCAGTACAGCATTTTAGACAGCCTCCCGCGCTTTTCCAAGTGCAGGCCCCGCCTCCTTCCGCCCGCCCCCTCCTCCTTCCGCCCGCCCCCGCCTCCTTCCGCCCGCCCCCGCCTCCTTCCGCCCGCCTCCGCCCACCCCCTCCCTCAGCACGCACCGACTGCTGCTGCTCCTGCTGCTCCGGGGGCGCTCCAGAGTCACAGCTGGAGTCCCCAGGTGCCCCCGCTGGGGAGGAGGACTTAAGGTGTCCCGCCGGCTTAAAGAATCGACTCAACACCGCTTGCCTGGCCGCCGCTGGAGCAGGCAGGGCGGCCCCGGCCCTGCCGGCGACTGGCTTCCGCCGCGGCATTAGGAGCAGGCGGCCAGAGGACACGAAAAGCAGAGCCCAGCGCGAAAGTAACCCTCCCCCCGCCCCCACTACACCGGGGTCCGGTGCGCAAGCGTGAGAAAGCACGCGCTGCCCTCTTCCAAGTCCCAGCCCGCGCGACAATGACGTCACGGCCCGCCAGCGCATAGGAGGTCAAGGGCGGGCCCGAGGGGGCCCCCCGCGCCTCCCTCCTCCAATCAGCGTATCACGCGCCCTCCTTGGTTCTTCCCAGGTTGCCCGGAAAAGAGCTGCCGCCTTCTCAAACCCCGTTGCGTGCAGACATGGTGCGTCCGATCAACTGCATCGCGGCCGTGTCCCAGAACATGGGCATAGGGAAGAACGGGGACCTGCCGTGGCCCCCGCTCAGGTACCCCGTCCACCCCTCCTGGGCCGAGCCTGGAGCTGGGGCTTAGTGCGCGCGAGCTCCTTCGCCGTTAGCTACGTGAGAGCAGCAATTGCCTCGCCTCTTTTTTGCAAGCTTAGCGCTTGTACCTGGCCTGTAATAGGCACTTAAGAGAATGGTGAAACACGTTGTAAAGGATGCTCTTGCAGCGCCCCTTAGGCTTACTTTTAGAAATGTGGGGAAGGGGTGGGGGAAGGTTGGAGGGGCTGCAATTCTGGGGCAAAGGTCAGTCATCTGGCCAGAACGGAGTTGAAGGGGGCTGGGCAGTGTTAAGGAGTCAACTGGAGTTTCCTAAGCAAAGTCCACCAGCACGCACTTCGTACGGTGGGTGTTGCCTAATCTTGTGGCTCTCCTGTTATTAGGAATGAATTCAACTACTTCCAGAAGATGACTACAACTTCTTCAGTAGAAGGTAACATTGCATTTTTTTTAACTGACTATGGAACCTGTGTTAATGTGCACAAGAGCCATTATGCTCAAAGTGGTCAGCAAAACGGATTTAAATGAAAGGGAATTTTTTCCTTTAATTATGCATTTTCCTTTCTTTATGGACTTTGATTTTTACATTCTCCTACTATTGGTAGAAACTAATGCATCTTCCCTCCAAAATTGTTCATAAAAATAAATGGGTCACTTTAAATACAGCAAAATTGCTTAGAAATAGAGGAAAACAGAATCTTTTGTTGATTTGATTCATCTTTTACATTAGAAAAATAATAAATAAAGCTTCTAGAAGACAATTTATTTCCTCAGTTCCTCTACCAGGATAAACTTAGCAAATTTTCCCAAGGATTTTTTAATACTGCAGTCTTTGTCCATTTTAAAAAGCATTGGGTTATTTTTCAAAAGTAGTGATTCTTTACTCAGTTTGTTGATTTCTTTATTCCTTTTTATCTTACCTTGTTTTTGTATACATTCATCTTTTCTTCAAGACAATTAGCAATCAGTATTTGGATTAATGCAAGCAATAATTGAGTACAACTACTTAAATTGCTACAAAGGTAAACTGAACTGACTGCTGTTATAATCAGTTTCTTCCTGAAGTTTATTATTACTGCTAGATGTTTTCATTCCTTTAATTAAATCTCTGATTCCTGATGGATGGGTGCCATGCCAAAAGCTGGGGCTATAATAGGAAACATAAAGCAAGGTCTAATCAGTCAATAAACATTTATTAAACATTTTATTTTATTTTAATTAAACATTTATTACGTTCCAAGTACTGTGCTAAGCACAAGGGATACAAAAAAGACAAAAGATAATCCAATTCTCAAGGTTTTCCCAGTCTAATGGAGGAAACATTCCAACAACTGTGTAGAGATAAACATAGCGAATAAATTGAAAATAATCAGCAGAGGCAGGACTTCAGAATTAGAGGATTGGGAAGTTTCCCTGTAGAAAGTAGGATTGTTATCTGAAGAAAGCCAGGTGATAGAAATGAAAAGGTAGATCATTCTAATCTGCGATAAAAGTGCCCAGAGTTTGGAGTTGGAATGCTTTATAATTTACCTTTGTAGCATAAGAGGATAATAAAGTTGGGAAGTGAGATCTCTTCTTAGTAAAAGGATATGATGCTTCATGGAGGAAGTAGCACAGCCAGTGCCTTGAAAAATGATTTTGTATGTTATCCTACAAACACTTAAATTGTGATGACCGCGTATTTTAAAATCAGACGGAGTCAGGAATTCAGGTTAGGGGAAAATCGTCAATCTTTATTCTTAACAGAGATGAAGAAAGATCGGAGGTAGAAGGGAATCGGCAATAGCAATGTCAGCAGCTGAGTCAAGAAGCTAGCCAGACCAGCAGCCACCAGAATCAAACGCTGCCAGCAATCTCTCTCTGCCTCTCTTCCTGCCCCTGGGCCTCCACCCACCAAAATCGTCCTTTCCTATACAACACATAAGGACTTGCACAGAGAGTGGGCAGGGCCATTCTTTATCCAAGCATGTATATGAATAGAGTATAGTCCAATTAATATTTAGCTTCACATGCTTGGGACCTCAGTGCATCAACTCAAGCCTCAGCCCATTACATTAAATGTTAATTCCTGACTCTGCTTTTGCTCAAAAACAGGACATTGTCTGCAAAAGTATGAGCTTAGGGAGACTGGGGAGCAAGTGCTGGGAAAAGCAAAGGTCCAATTTGGCTAGTGCAGAGGGTACTTAAAAGAGTTAGGCTGGGACAATAAGAGGCCTTGAATATTAGGTTGAGAAATTTGGTGGTTTTCATATATGGGGACAGGGTCATTAAAGGTTTTCAAGGATACCATCAAATTGAAAGAGTGAAAAATTAGTGTCAAGACTTTTTGGCTCCAGGTATGTGGGAAAGCTGGGTCATTAATGCATTGTTGGTAGAGTTGGGAAATGATAAAACCATTCTGGAGAGCAATTGAACCATGCCCAGAGGGCTATCAAATTGTGCATGCCCTTTGATCCATCAGTGCCATTACTAAGTCTATTTTCCAAGGAAATCATAAAGGAGGGAAAGGACCCACATGTGCAAAATTGTTTGTAGCAGCTCTTTTTGTGGTACCAAAGAATTTGAAAAGGAGTAGATGCCCATCAATTGGAGAATGGCTGAACAAGTTATGGTATATGAAGATAATAGATTATTGATGTTCTATAAAAAATAATGAACAAACTGATTTTAGAAAAGCCTGGAAAGATTTACATGAACTGATGCTGAAGGAAACAAGCAGATCCAAAAATATATTGTACACAATAACAGAAAGAATGTGCAATGATCAACTATGAAAGAATTGGTTCTTCTCAATAGTTCAGTGATCCAAAGCAATCCCAATATACTTTGAATAGAAAATGCTATCTTTATCCAGAAAAAGAACTAAGGAGAGTGAATGTAAATCAACATATGCTTTGTTCATTTCTTTTTTCTGGTTCTTTTTTTTTTTTTTTTAATTTCTCCTATGGTTTTTCCCTTTTGCTCTGATTTTTCTTTCCTAACATGATTCATAAAGTAATATGTATAAAAATTAATAAATATACTGGGGGGGGGGGGAATCTTTTTGGCTCCAAATAAGAAATAACTGAGATCAGTACAGTTCTTAGTATTTTATAAAGATGAGTATATAGTAAAAGGAGAGAGAGATTGGAGGAGTTTAAGTAATGGAAAAAACATTCTCAATAAATTTTTGTTTTTAAAATAAACTGGGGCAGCTAGATAAGGCAGCATATTTAATGGATAGAGTGCCAGCCCTGAAGTCAGGAGGACCTGAGTTCAAATCTGGCCTCAATACTTAACACTTCTTAGCTGTGTGATCCTGGGCAAGTCACTTAACCCCAATTGCCTCAGCAAAAAAAAGGAAAAAAGAATAAACTATGCAATATAGGTAGCCTAGGTAACAGTAGTTATATGAAAAAGACTTAGAGATGACAGAATGTAATAATAAATGTTGGATATGGGAAAACTGGGACACTAATACATTGCTGGTGATTCAATCATTTTGGAGAGCAGTTTGGAACCATGCCCAAAGGGCTATCAAACTGCATACCCTTTGATCCAGCAGTGTTTCTACTGGTTCTATATCCCAAAGAGATCATAAAAATGGGTTTGTAACAGCCCTTTTTGTAGCAGCAAGGAACTGGAAACCTAGTGGATGTGCATCAGTTGAAGAATGAATAAGTTATTATATATGAATGTTATGGGATATTATTGTTTTATAAGAAGTAACCAGCAGGATGATTTCAGAGCAACCTGGAAAGATTTGAAATGAACTAATGCTGAAGTGAGTAGAACCAAGAGAACATTGTACACAGCAACAAAATTATGGGATGATCAACAGTGATGGAGAGAGCCATCTGCATCCAAAGGGAGGACTGTGGGAGACTGAATGTGGATTACAACATAGTATTTTCACCATTTTTGTTGTTGTTTGCTTGCTTTTTCTTTTTTTTCTTATTTTTTTCCTTTTATGATCTGATTTTGTTTGTGTAGAATGACAAATGTGGAAATATCTTTAAAAGAATTGCGCACATTACCTTTGACCCAGCAGTGTTTCTACTGGGCTTATATCCCAAAAAGATCTTAAAAGGAGGGAAAGGGATCCACAAGTGCAAAAATATTTGTGATAGCCCTTTTTGTAGTGGCAAGGAACTGGAAACTGAATGGGTGCCCATCAGTTGGAGAATGGCTGAATAAATTATGGTATATGAAGAATATGGTATATGAATATGGAATATTATTATTCTGTAGGAAACAATCAGCAGGATGATTTCAGAGAGGCCTGGAGAGACTTAGATGAACTGATGCTAAGTGAAATGAGCAGAACCAGGAGATCATTATACATGGCATTAACAAGATTATGTGATGATCAATTCTGAAGTGGCTCTCTTCAACAATGAAATGATTCAAACCAGTTCCTCAATAATGAGATGATTCAAATCAGTTCCAATTGTTGAGTGATGAAGAGAGACATCTACACAAACAGAGAAGCCTGTAAGAACTGAATGTGGATCACAACATAGCATTTTCGTACTTAATGTTGATGTTTGCTTGCCTTCTCAGTTTTTTTTTCTTTCTAGATCTGAATTTTCTTATGCAGCAAGATAACTGTATAAATATCTATGCATATATTGGATTTAACACATATTGGACTACTTGCCATCTGGGGGAGGAAGTAGGGAGAAGAAGGGAAAAATTTGGAACAGAAAGTTTTGCAAGGGTCAGTGTTGAAAAATTACCCATGTATATGTTTTGTAAATAAAATGCTTAAATTTAAAAAAAAAAAAAAAAAAGAATTGAACATGTATAATTTATATTGGATTACTTGCTATCTAGGGAAAGGGTTGGAGGGAAGGGAAGGAGAAAAATTTGAAACACAAGGTTTTGCAAGGGTGAATGTTGAAAACTATCTTTGTATTTTGAAAAGAAAAAGCCATTAAAAGTTAAAAAAAAAAAAAAAAGAAAAAGACTTAGAGATTTAAAAGATTGTAGTATGATGGGATGTATCTCTCTCTCACACACACACACACACATATATATTATTTTAGCCTCTGCATCTACCACAATACAGAAAACAGTAAACATTTAATAAAGAAGCTCAAAAGCTGAGGTTAAAGAGACACGATTTGACTTGGTATTAGTCTTAACTTTGTTTCAAAATATTCTTAGATAAGGAAAATGATATGAGAAAAGAGTATCCACTAGATGTCACTATAATAACTATATTTAATTATAAAACTCGACTCTTAAATTTTCCATTTGATTTACAGGTAAACAGAATCTGTTGATAATGGGAAAGAAAACCTGGTTCTCCATTCCTGAGAAGCATCGACCTTTGAAAGATAGGATTAACTTAGTTCTCAGTAGAGAACTGAAGTAAGTGTTACTGGTACAAACACATTTGTTATATACTCAGCTCCTAAAGACTAGTTTGTAACAAGATGGAATAGGAGAATATAGCTAATGAAAAAGAACTGTTAAACTCTGATATTTAAACTTACTAACCTGTGAAACAAGATAAATTAAGAAGCAGAAAATGGAGTGAGCAATAATTTACATCTATTAATTGTTTTATTGCCTTTGTTGTCTAAAACTTGTAAGTAGTCATTTCTCAGGCTCAAAAGACTATATTAAATATATGACTGTTAAAGAAGCAAGTAAAGGTAAGCCCTTAGTTGTTATTCACCATTAAAATTATTGAGGATTTAGTCAGTGTCTGAACCAAAAGATTGAGAGGTAGCATGCAGAAATATAGGAGACTGGACTTGGAATCAGGAAGGCCTAGTTTCATAGTCCAATTCAGATGCTTGTTAACTTTAGTACCTTAAGCAAATTACTTAACTCATCTATGCTGCATTTCCCTTCTCATAAAATGAAATTGGACTCAAGTTCTCTCCTACATCCAAACCTATAATCCTATGATTTTAAAACAAAATTAAATTTACTAAATCAAATGTTCCTTGGAGGGGGAAAAAAAATCATTTCAACAACCATCTTGAAGTAACTTGTGCAAGAAAAACTATATAGTAGATTATATGACTTTGGGCAAGGTCTTTAGTCTTTATTTACCTCAGTTTTTTCATATGTAAAATAAGGATAATAATAACAACCACTTGCCAGGTTTTGTGAGGATCAAATATTAGATAATATTTGTAAAAGTTAGCACAATGCCTTGTATATAATAAGCACTATATTGTTAGCTGCTATTATTAAAAAGCAATACTTCCTGCCCTCAAGGTGTTAACATTTTAGTGGGAAGATCCAACATGAACATCAAGGAATAAAGATAAAATGTAAACATTTCAGTGTAGGGTGAGCTCTGATAATCAGAGGGAATTTGATGCTTGCTATCTAGGGGAGGGGGTAGAGGGTAGGAGGGAAAAATCAGAACAGAAGTGAGTGCAAGGGATAATGTTGTAAAAAAAATTACCCTGGCATGGGTTCTGTCAATAAAAAGTTACTATAATTAAAAAAAAAAAAAAAAAATCAGAGGGAATTTGAAAGGTAGTACATTTGAAATAATCCATAAAGGAGACTAGGGGATTCCAAAGGATGGAAAGGAGATAGAACACATTCCATGCCTGGAGAACTCTCTCCAGTAACTGAGAAGGGAAAAGATGAAATGATTTTTACGGGCAATCAAAAGTAAGTCTGCCTGGAAAGTAGTCGAGTTTTAGAGAAGTAATATGAAATCGGTCTGGAAAGCTAGATTGGAGGCAAATTTTGAACAAATTTAAAAGCTAAACAGGAATTTTTATTTTATGTTAAAAGCAGTAGAAAGTCACTACATCATCTTCAGGATGCAAGTAATGTGTTTGGCCCTATACTTTAGGAATTTCATTTGGTCAGTGGTATGAAGGTTAGAGAGAAAAAGACTGGAATCAGGGAAATCAATGAGAGGCCATTGCAAAATGCCAGAAAAAAGGTCGTGTGGGCCAAAATCTGAGGCGATGATTGATTATTGAAAGGGGGATGGATAGTAGACATCTCACAGCAGTAGAAAAGGTCAGACTGGCAACTGATTCAATGTGAGGTAAATATGAGTCAGTAGTTAAAGGTGACTCTGAGGTCATGATTCTGAGTGATTGGAAAGATAGTGGGGCCCTAAATATAAATGAGGAAGTTTGGAAGAGAGATGGATTGGGAGGAAAATAATGCATTCTATTATTGGCAAGTTGCAGTTGAGGTCCCACTGGGAAAACTCATTGTAGATGTCCAATGGGTAAGCAGAGATGGCCTGTATCTCAGGAAAGAGATAAAGAGAGCCGGTGATACAGAGAGGGAGTCATCTTTATAGAAATGATACCATTATCATTATTCATGACCAGGTGGTAATGTCACCAAGAAGACTGAATGAATGGATGGAAAGAAGCATTTATTAAGCTCTTAGCACTGCTTTCCAGGTGATTACTGAGCATTGTTACCAGTCCTTTTAATCATATCTGAGTCTTCTTGAACCCATTTGGGGTTTTCTTGGCAAAGATACTGGAATAGTTTGCCATTTCCTTCTCCAGCTCATTTGACAGATGAGGAAACTGAGGCAAACGAAATTAAATGATAGACTTGCTCTTAGAATCACAAAGATAGTAAGGGCCTGACTTGGAGTCTTCCTGACTCCAAGTCTGGGATTCTATCCATTGAACAACCCAGTTGCTCCACTGTGCTAAGTACTATAGATAGAGTAAAAAAGTACTTATTCTTCAGGAGCTTATATTCTAATAGGTAAAGATTACAAATATGGAAGAGGTAACCAAAGAAGACTTGCACAGTGGTAGAAACAGTTAAGCAGCATTATCATTACACATCCAATGATTCAGTGGCTAGAATGGATAGAATATAAAACAGTCTTGTGCCCAAGGCCAAGCAGTAGATTAAGTGAATTAATTTGTACACAGTCTCCTTGCCTGACCCATCACCTGACCTCCAGTACATTGCCCTGACTATGCTCTCCTCTCACTGTAAATTTTAATATCTCTGTTTCTTTTGGCATCTTCTTTGCTGACTACAAATTCCCACCATCCTTTTAAAAAAATCCTTTATTCAGCCATTCTCACTAACTGTCATCCTATATCTCCTCCCCTTGAGAAAGCTCTCTACATTGTCCCTTCCCTCCTCTCTCTCACTCTTCTCCACTATGTGGTATCCCTCCTTATTCAACTGAATCAGCTTTTTCCAGAGTTATCAATGATCTTTTGATTTATTAAATGTAATAATAGCTAGCATTTACATTACATTGTAAATTTTGCAAAATTTTACATATGTTAACTCATTTGGTCCTCACAACAATTCTGTGAGATTACTGTCATTATTGTTTTTATTTTACAGATAGGAAAACTCAGCCACATAGATTTTAAGCAATTTATCCACTCCATAACTATTAAAATATTTCAAGCAAAATTAATATAAGGTTTCCTGACTCCAAGCCCTGGGCTGCCTTCATAGTGCCACCTTGTACCATCTTGACTTTTTTCTGATCTTTAACACTGTCTGAAAAAGTACATAAGATGCCCAGATGATACAGTGCATAAAGTCTTGGATCTGGAGTAAGGAAGATACATTTTTCTGAGTTCAAGTGCAGTTCAGACATTTACTAGCTGTGTGATCCTGAGCAAGTCACTTAAATCTATTTACCTCATTTTCCTCATACATGAAAGGAATTAGAGAAGAAAATAGCAAACTACTTCAGTGTCTTTGCCAAGAAAACCCTAAATGCAATTACAAAGAATGAGACACAACTGAAAAACCAAAAAAATATATTAATATTTATAAGATGTTTGAAGCATAAGTCTACCAGCAATAATTTTTTCCCATTTAATATTACTCCATATGCAGGTCATTCCTAGCTTGGGGAGTAGATATCCAAAGTGACATATTTCCTCCATGCTCTCTGATATATTTCCTTATCCCAAGATAATTTGAGGTATTTAAGCATTTATAGAAATCTTCAACAAAGAAAAGATCATAATGGGTTAAACTATAATTGAGGGCTGACATTCCAACAAGTCACTATTTAGTTATCTTAAGTACTTTCCTGAAGTTAAAACAAGAGATCTCAATGTGTGGATAATTCTTCAACATTAGTCCTTGCAAAACCCTATGTTCCAATTTTCCCTCCCTTCCCCCACACCCTCCCCTAAACAGCAAGTAGTCCAATATATGTTAAACATAGTAGAAATATATGTTAAATCCAATATATGCATACATGTTTATCCAGTTATCATGTTCTGGCTATATTCTTAACAGGATTAAAAATCTTCTTTATATTAAGTTTTGGTTACCAGCCTTGATGTATTTCCTTCCTTAATAAAGTCCTTGATCTAACTCAAGGTCCAGTTAGGAAGTCTGGAAAAGGATTTTTAAAATAGAAAAACATTATTCTTAATATTATCATTTTTACTATAAAGGTTGTTAATAATGTTTTCAAAATACTGTCAACCACTCTCTCCTCCTAGATAATCTCTCTTCTCTAGGTTTTCATGACATTGCTCTCTTCCTGGATTTTTGTACCACACTTCCCAAGTCTCCTTTGCTGGATCACTGATCATACTCATTGACCTTGGGTTTCCACCAAGATCTTTGTCTTGGATCTAATTTTCTCCTTCTCTATTATGTTGTTGTTCAGTCATTTTTCAATTCGTGTCTGACTCTGTCACCCCATTTGGGTTTTCCTTGGCAGAGACACTAGAATGGTTTGCCATTTCTTTCTCTAGATCATTTTACATATGAAGAACTGAAGCAAATGGGGTTAAGTGAATTGCCTAAAGTCACACAACTAGTTAAGTATCTGAGACTGGATTTGAACTTAGGTCTTCCTGTCTCTATCCACTGAGCCACTTAGATGCCTGTAGATACAGTAGGCTAGTTTTGTTGTTGTGCCAAGTCCCTCCTCTAATTTATTTCTCACTACTACCTTCCTAACCATCACCCCTACTAAGAATCCCTTCCTTACCCTTTTAAAACTTCATCTGTCCATCCTTGTAAAAGTCCCTCCTTTATCAACTTACTCTCCCTCTCTCCTCCTATTTATAAATTAAGGAGACTTTTATAACCTTCTAGATTTTTAGGTTATTCCCTCTTTAACTTAGTTCTAATGAAAATAAGTTTCTAGTACTTCCTGCCCTCCACTACAACACTTCCTTTATTTATGCCTCCTTTGTATGGGATAATTGTGCCATTTTACTCTTCTTACCCAGTTTTATTTTTTAGGATCATCCCATTATATTCAGCTTAACTCCAAGCCTTTTATCTATGTATGCTCTTTCAAAATACCCAAGTACCCAAGTAATGATAACATTTTTAAAAGTTATAAGTAATATTTTCCTTATGTAAGAAGTAAACAGTTTGACCTTATTTAATCCCTTTTAATTAGTCTTTAATGCTTACCTTCTTATGTTCCAGCCAATTCTTATAGTTCAGATTTCTTATAGTTCCAGTTCTGTTTCTCACAGTTCAGTTCTCAAAGAATTGAATGTCCTTTAATTCATTAAATATCCTTTTTTTTTCCATGCAGGATTATACTCTGCTGAGTAAATTATTTTTTGTTGCACATCCAGTTCCATTGCTCTTCAGAATACAATGTTCCATGTCCTTTAGTCTGCTAAATCTTGTATTATCCTAACTGTAACTCTACATTATTTAAATTGTTTCTTTCTATTTGCTTGTAGTATATTCTTCTTGATATGAGAGCTTCATTAACTATAACATTTCTGTGACTTTCAGGTCACAGGTGATAATTGGTGGATTTTTTCAATTTGTATTTTACCCTCTATTTCTAAAACTTCAGGGCAATTTTCCTTAAAAGATTGCTTTAAGTATAGTAGCGAGGGTACTTTTTTTTTGATCATTTCAGGTAGTCCAACAATTCTTTTTTTTTTTCCCCTGAAGCATTTGGGATTAAGTGATTTGCCCAGGGTCACACAGCTCGGAAGTATTAAGTGTTTGAGGCCAGATTTGAACTCAGGTCCTCCTGACTTCAGGGCTTGTGCTCTGTCCACTGCACCACCTAGCTGCCCCTAGTCTAACTATTCTTATGCTGCATCTCCTCTGTCTTTTCTCAAGGTCAGTTATTTTTCAAATAAGATGTTTCACATTTTCTTCTGGTTTTTTTCATTCTTTTGATTTTATTGTATTACTTCTTAATATCTTATAAAGTCATTAGCTTCCCCTTGCCCGTTTCTAATTTTTCAGGAGTAAGTTTTTGGATCTATTTTTCTAATTGGCTGACTCTCTTTTCATAATTTTCTTGATTTCACCCCTATTTTCCCTCAATTTCTCTTATTTGATTTTTAAAATCCTTTTTAATTTAAGCTCTTCTAAGAACCCTGTTTTTCTCTGAAGCAGAACTAGATATTTTAACTTCAGATCTTCTCTATCACCATAGTAGTTATCTATGGTTCAGATCTTTCTCTTTTGCTTACTCATATTTTTTTCTTAGCAGCTTATTTCTAGGTATTTATTTTGTGTTAGTTGGGTGCTAGTCCTGAGGTGTGGGGAATAATGTTTCAAGTTTCAAGTTTTTTGAGATGTTGTTTTTGAGCTGTATGTAGGGGCCTGACCTCAAGTACTCCTCTCTGTCCCAAAGCCATACCAGGGCCCCCAGCAACACTGTCTTCGCAAACATTCTTAGTCCTTTCCTGGGCTTCAAGCTTCAGCTCGCCTCCCTGCCCTGGAACTAAAACCAAAGAGTCTGCTTTCCAGTGACTGGTCACTTTTTGAATTAAAAAAAATTTAAGCAAAACTGCTCATTATATCCAAAAAAAAAAAAAATGTGACATTATTTGTAATGTTCCACAGATGTGGACCCCCCCTCATCACATCTTTGGGACCAAGCTTGTTCTTCATCACTTCTCAATATTCATCCTTAATTATTTTGTAGTTGTTCTTTCTATTTGCATTGATATAGGCATAAGTGTATAGATATGTAGGTATTTTCCTGAATCTGCTTACTTCTCTTTGCATCAATTCGTATATGTTTCTCTGTATTCATGATGTCCATGGCTTTTGACAACACAATCAACAACACAATACATTCATGTACCACAGTTTGGCCATTTCTTAATCAAGATCATCTGTTTTATCACTATTTTGGGGGTACTACAAAAAGTACTGATACATATATTTTGATGGTTATGGAGTCTTTCTAAAATAAAAGAAAGTATTAAGGTGCTGAATTCAGTATGCCAACAGATTTGTAAATATTACCATTGGCCACTGGATTGGAAAAGATCAGTTTGCATATGCTGGGGGGGATGAAGTGGGGGTAGCTGAGTAGCTCAGTGGATAGAGCACCAGCCCTGGAGTCAATAGGAGCTTAGTTCAAATCCAGTCTCAAACACTTAAACACTTAGAAGCTAT
The DNA here is from genome assembly GCF_902635505.1 of Sarcophilus harrisii. Lineage (NCBI taxonomy): Eukaryota > Metazoa > Chordata > Mammalia > Dasyuromorphia > Dasyuridae > Sarcophilus > Sarcophilus harrisii. The sequence continues at coordinate 171,312,057 of NC_045426.1, read as the reverse complement.
GTGACCCACAGCAAGTCATTTAATCTCTATTGCCAACAAAGGTCTGAATAGTCAAAGCTATAGTTTGCCTAATAGCGGTATATGTCTATTACAGGCTATTTGGAAAGCTGAGCAAAACAGAATTGCTTTTTTAAAATTGGGGCACTGGAGAAAATTTTTAAGAGTCCCTTGGAAGACAAGGAAATCAAATCAATCAATACTTAAAAGAAATTAATTCAGGCTATTCATTATAAGGTTAGAATACTAAAGCTGAAGTTTAAATAATGAGCCACATATTCAGAAGATGGATCTCATTGAAAAAAGACCCTGTTACTGGAAAAGATTGAAGGTGAAAGGAAAAAAATCAGGATGGTAGAGGATGGGAAAGATGTTGTCTTGAACTTGGACAGACTTTGAGAGATAGTGAAAGATAGAGGGACTTGGAATGCTATGGTCCATAGGGGTCACAAAGAGTTGGATACAGCGGAATAACTGAACTACAGAAATGGAGCCGTTTTTAAAATCCATGAATTCCATGAAGTATGTGCCTTGTAGTAGAATCTCATTTTATTTGTATATTTCCAAATTACTTTCCAGAATAATTGTACCAATTCCCAGGCCCAATAAGATATCAGTAAGTCTTTCTACCCACAACCCCTTCAACTTGTGCCATTCCCTCCTTTTGTCACCTTTGCCAATTTACTGGATGTGAGGCAAATTCTCAGAGTTGTTTTGATTTACATTTCACTTATTATTAGTGGTTTGGATACTCTATCCCCATTCCTGAGCCCTTTTCTGAAGCCAACTGACTCTCAGGGAGATGACCATCTTCCAGGTGAAGGATCAGCCTATTCAGGAGAACTCTGGCAAGAATTTTGCCAACAATAACTAAGACACACACACACATTCCTGGGGATAACTTCCTCTTGCCACAAAACCCAGAAAATTTTAGTCAGCTTTTGTATAAGCATTAAAACACACACACACACACACACACACACACACACACACACACACCCTTGTAAATCTCAGCTGGAATAGAATCAGCACCAGGTACTTTGCTGCATGAAAGGAACCAAATGGCATTCAAAACCTCTTCTGTTGGAACTTCAGTTAGGAAGGGATTGACTTCAACCTGAGATAAATGGGCAATGGCTTCAACATTGATTGATGACAGTCTGTTGAGAACAACTCTGTTGGATTAGCAACATTGCTCAAATGCCAACATATACTTCCCCAAAAGACTATTTTATGGAGAACACACAAGTGCTACATGGTGGTCAAAAAAAAAGCAGTACAAGGACACTCTCAAAGTCACTGTTAAGAACCTTGGAACTGATTCTGTGACATGGAAGATGCTGGCACAGGACCACTCAGTATGATGTGCCTTCATCAGAGAAGATGCTGTGCTCTATAAGCAAAGCAAAATTTAAGTAGCTCAAAAGAAAGTGCAGATTTAGCAAATGCACCCCAAATGTTCACATGGACTATTTGTGTCCAACTTGTGGTAGAGAATTATGAGCTTGTTTTAGTCTGATCAGCTATAATAGAATTCACTGTGTCCTATTGGGACTTCACAAATTTTGCATAGAGTTGACTGCTGAATGCAGTGACCTGAAATCATTCCTTTAGCAGGGATAGGATATGTTAGTTACTGCCAGTGATATCTTTCCCATTACTTAGTCTTATATACAATAAGTGGCTCATAAATATTTGTAGAATTGAAAAAAAAGTTCACCAACTTGTTCAAGGTTATGAATGTCAGCTCGAAACCCAGTTCTTTCCCCTTGATACATTGCAGTGGAAAGACCTACCATGTCAATATGTAGTTAACATTTATATAGCAAGTCCAAGTCTTACTGAAATATTTTCCCAGGGCAAGCAAAAAGAGTATTATTTTTTAAATATATACCCTAAATTTTCTCCTTTTTTTTTTTCAGACTAAATAACAGGCAGAGACAATATTAAGAAATCTTTATTTTCCCTTTTATTACTTATAGTGCTTAGTGAATTGAATAATAATTCAACAAATCCAATCAATCAGCAAGCATTTATTAAGTATGTACAGTGTGCTAGTCACTGTGCTAGGCAATAGGATACAAATACAAACAAACAAAATTCATGACAGAAATAATTAATGGCCCTCACCTTTTATTTCTTGATGTTTTGTGATAAGTCTTACTTTCAAAATTTTTAAATTTCTTTAAAGTCATAGATTACATATATATAATGAAATAGACTTGGAGTTTTTCAGAAAATTGAGAATGAAATGTTAATTCTTCTTAAATACCCAAGTAAGAGTGGGGACAGTATGTGTTATTTAAACTATCTTATTAATTCCAGCTTAATAATGCAGGTATATCTTGTAGTTTTCTAAACTTTTTTCCTGTCCTTCCCCCTCCCCCATGTTGCCAGAATATTTATCTAATTTATTCTTTAATGTTGGTAAATCCCAAATCAGTAAGCAATATCAGCTTTCCTGAGAACTCTTTAATAATACATTCCCAAATACTAGAGGTTACTTATAGTTAACAAGACCCAAAACAAATCATAAAGATATTTTGCTAGGGAATGTGCAATTTCAGGTCAGCAATTCTAAAGTAATAAGCACAATTTATTCTTTATGTGCCTCCAATGGTGCAGATAATTGGTTTGGGATGCTTTTTATTTATTTATATTTAATAGTTTTTATTTGCCTCTTTATTAAAAATTTATAAGGCATGTAGATACTTTTATTTTATTTTACAGCTTTGTTATCAAGTACTGTAGGGAGTTGGGTTGGTGCCAAATAATTAAAATAAATATTAACTAAGCTACTTCATATTGTCCCAAGTGGTCCCTTACTCACTCTTGAAATACATAGGGGGAAAACCATTCTTGAAATGGATTGAAAAGGTAGAGATTTGCATATGTAAATTATTACTTTTTTTGTAAAAGCCCTATGCACTGCAGACATCTAACTTCTTACTTACTTTCTTCCTATCACCTTCCCCTTCCCTATTCACTAGAAAAAATAACAAGCTAGGGTTAAAATAAAATAATAATATAGCAAATCCTAAATTAAAAGATTTTAATTAATCTGGGCAGCTACATTTTAGAAAGATTTATTTGGAACCATACCAGAAGCAGATTTCAAGAGTTTTCTGGGTTTTGTTGTTATTCAGTAGTGTTCAACTCTGCATGACCCCATTTGGGGTTTATTTGGCAGACACTGGAGTGGTTTACCATTTCCTTCTCTAGCTTGTTTTTCAGATGAGGAAATTAAGGTAAACAGTATGAATTGACTTCCCAGGATCACACAGCTAGTAAATATCTGAGATCACATTTAAACTCAGGTCTTCCTGATTCCAAGCCTGGTGCTCTGTCTGTCCATTGTATCACCTAACTACCTCCTTTCTGTATCAGACTGGTAGAATGAAAAAACAGAACTGGATTTGGAATCAGAGTTTAAATCCAGACTTGATATACATACAGGTGGAGACCTGTACGATTTTTAAAAAGACATTTAATTCCTGGTTTCAATTTTTTCATTCAGGGGATGAGTGACAGCTTAACACCTCTGATCCTTTTTAGCTCTAAATCAATCACTTTTTAGTACCTTCATAAGCACTTCTCTTCAATAAGTCTAAAAAACTCTCCAGCGAAAAGATAAAACTACTATCGTACATGGCACTTTTATATGATACTGTAACTTTTTTTTAAAAAAGAGTTTGATGACATATGGAAATATGTTTAAAAGTAAATTGTACATATGTAACCTATATCAGATTGCTGTCTGGGGAGGTAAGGGAGAGAGGAAGAAAAAATTTGGAACAAAAAATATTACAAAAATGAATGTTGAAAACTACATTTATATGTATTTGGAAAAATTAAATACTATTGAGAAAAAAAAACTATAGTATAAATAGACAAAAGGAAGATTTTTCTTTTTTATTCGTTTACTCATTGTCTACATAATATGGCCAAGAATTATTCCAGGCTTTATCTTTTCTACCTAAACCATTAATTCTCCTCATTCTCAGCCAGACCCCACTTTATCTGATGTGCTTTTTTTTACTGTATGGAGAAAAGTGAGAATATGCCTGTAATCCTGAACTCAGTATATCCCTGTTCACACAATTGACAACTTAATCTTCCTTCCAAACTCAGTGAGATTTTTCAAATCAAAAATCAATCCTTCCACTTGAACACTGGACCCTGTCTTTTCCTACCTCTAGGGATTCAAATCTATGATTATCCATTTATTTGGTATATTTATTGAGTCCCTACACCAAAGCATTTGGAGACTCTTGAAGCAGTACAAAGAAGAATAAGGCATTATCTCCATCCTTAGGGAGCTGTCTAATAACCTTCTCTCTGGGCTCTTTCTTTTCTACCTTCAGATATATTCAGGTCTCCCTATCTTAAAATGAAAAAGCTTTTGTTTGACCATGCCAACCTTTCCAGCTACTGTCCTTCCACTATCTGACCTCTAAGTTACTTCTTTTTCTAAATCTGTGCTCTCTCAGTTACCTGATAATTTTTTTTATTTTTCAAAACATATGCATAAATAATTCTGCAACATTAGCCCTTGCAAAACCTTGTGTTCCAGTTTACCCTCCCTTCTCCCACCTCCCTCCCATAAATGTCAAGTAGTCTAATACATATTAAACATGGTAAAAAATATATGTTAAATCCAATATATGCATACATATTTATACAATTATCTTGGTATACAAGAAAAATCACATCAAACCAGAAAATAAAATGATGAAAAAAAGAGTGAGAATTCTATGTTGTAAACCACACTTGGTTCCCAGTCTCTCTCTGGGTATAGATGGCTCTTTTGATCACAAGACCATTGGAACTGGTTATCTGATAATTTCTATTCTGTATAAGTATTTTGCCTCTTCCTATCAGTCTATTCTCTTATCCTTCTGGACTCTGGCTTCCACCATAATCTGCTTCAGTGAAATTTCCTAATAGTAATTAAATGCAATGGTCATTTCTCTGTTCTATTCTTAGTTAGTTCTTTGGAGGTTGCAGAAAAACAATTCTTTATTGACTCTGTCTTGTCCTACAGTTCCATGAAACTACAGTTTCGTCTTTCTTCCACTACTAACCATATTTCTGACTCCTTGACTGTAACTTCCTTTCTTAATGGGTGAATTTAAAGGCAGTATTCATTATCCTAGATGTTCTCTACATGTTTTTAATGAGTCTTTAATTCCCATTGTTTCATCTATCACTTTATTAGGGGGTGATTCCTCAATCTCTAAGTCACATTTCTTACTGCTATTAAAATGTCTTATGTGTAAATAGTGGCAAGACATCTCCAGGTGAATATTCCTCCATCATCTTAAAGTCAGTGTATACAAAATGAAGCCAATTATTTTGAAATACCATTTTCTGAATTTTAAAAAAAAATTCACAAACTGTACATTAAGAGCCCCTGTCATCAATGAACATCACTAAGCCAAGCTATCTCTTCCAAATTTCCACTTCCTGCCTCTCTTGCCTATTGCCTTGCATTGATCTTTATCTAATTCCCCCACTGGTAATTGTTTCCAAAGAATTTAGCAACATGTTTGTTGAAAGAATGAATTTACCTGAGTACATGCAGTAACTGTTAAAATTGGAGCCTAGATCTGATTCTTAGACAAGTCTTTAAAATAGAAAGAAATTATGGACACCTATTTGCAAATGTCACCTACTTTTGGAATCCTCGATGTATTCTGTTTTCCCCACCTATCAGAATTGCTCTTTTCCCATTCATTCCCCAAAAAACTCATCTGAGTAGGCATTTGAGAATTTTTAAATGGATCATTTAATCCTTTGAATAATGACACAAGCAGCTCACATGCTTGCTTGCTATCCTCTTGATGTCTAGAGAAGCCAAAGAGGAAAAAATTTGATGGATTCCCTAGAATGAGCTTATAGATGGAACACTGGTTCAGCATTCAGGAATTCAAATTTGGCCTTAGACACTTAACTAGCCATGTGACCCTGGACAAATGACTTCACCTCTGTCTGCCTCAGTTTCCTCAATTGCAAAATGGGGGGGGGGGGGAGAACAGGGTAATAATAGCACATGTATGCCAGGGTTATTATGAGTTTGAAATGAAATAATATTTATTTACTTATAAAGTGTTTGGGACTGTGCCTGACACATATTAAGCATTTAACAAATGCTTATTTCCTTTTTTCTTCCTTCTTCAGAAAACATAAACAAGAGTTAGTCAGGATGGGCAGGCATGGATGGGTTGAGATCTATATCACTGAAGGGAAATCAATGAGATTATATATAAACTGAAGTGTTAGAAAAGATTATTAGAAAACCATAGCTACTTCTGTCAACCTTTTATCATCAAACTTTGCTATTGGCAAGTAGCATTAACAGGTTTGAGTTTCTCTTTTTATATTTCACTGTAAATACACCAGTGGTAACCACAACCAATGAAATAAGCAAAAAGCAACAGGAAGCACAAAGAAGAAATCAGAGCACATATGTAAACAAACTGTTCTTAAACAGAGAAAGAGAGATTGGATATACAAATACAAGGCTAAGAAGTTAACGTTTTAAGTTATACTTACTGGTTTTTCTAATAACCATATGAATGAAGATCAATAATTTACCCCTAATGATTTGAGTTCTTTAATTTATAAAAAGGAATTTTTGTGAAAATCAGAAACTAATTTTTTCTGAGAAAGTTCGGATGAAGTGATTTGCCCAGTCACACAGCTGAGACCAGATTTGAATTCAGGTTCTCCTGACCCCAAGGATGGTGCTGTGTCTACTTTGCCACCTTGCTGCCTCTCAGAAACCAGTTTTAAAGATCAATTGGTTATTCACTTGTTTAATTAAATTGTATTTCTTTAGCTAAAGGGGAAGAGGAGGACCAAGCAGGTCCTAAATAACCAAGAGTTATTTCAGGAATTTGTACTTTAAAATTGTCTTCCATTTTTTTTACTAACAATCATGTTGACTTAATTTGTATTATAATTTTTGTTTATAAAGATGAAGGTTTTGCCATATTGCAATAAAATCCTGTGATTCTCTGTCACCTCTAGATTCAAATATAAAAATCCTCTTTTTGGTTTTTAAAACTCTTCATAACCCACCATCTTCTTACTTTTCCAGTCTTGTTACATCTAATTTCCTCCACATATACTAAGATCCAGTCACATTTGACTTCTTGCTTTTCTGCAAACACAATCCTCCATCTCCCAGTTCTGAGTGGTTCTCTGGCTGTTTCCCATTCCTGGGATTCTCCTTCTTCATCTCTTATCTCCTGACTTCCTTCAGGATTCAGTAAGGTCTCGCCTTCTGCAAGAAATCTTTCCCAGTTCTTAATCTTAGTACTTTCTCACTGAGACTATTGCATATTAATCCAGTATATAATTTGTTTATATATATAATTGTTTGTTGCCTCCACTCTTAGACCATGAACTCTTTGAGAGCAGGAACTGTTTTTTGCCTTTATTGACATCCTCAATGCCTGGCACATAGTAGACACCTGATAAATACTAGTTGACAAATTGATTTTTACAATTATTTGACTAGTAAATATAGTCACTTGTTATTGTTTTTCTCCAACTTAGAGAACCTCCTCCTGGAGCTCATTATCTTGCCAAAAGTCTGGATGATGCATTAGACCTTCTTGAACTTCCAGAACTAGCAGATAAAGTGGACATGATTTGGGTAATTGGAGGCAGCTCTGTTTATAAGGTATAGTTACAATTTCATAGTATATCTAAACAAGGATGTTTCATTACATTTTGTGTATGCTTGAAATAATCTTATCCTGAACATTTTGAAGTACTACCCACTATCCATCCTCGCTATAATATTATATAGCTTTTTTAAATTAAAAAATAATTAAGACAATTTAGGAAAAAACTTCTATCTCTAAGCATTTTAATCAATAAAAGGAAAAAAAATCAATAAATTTGTCTTGATAGCTTAAAAAAAACTCTAGAAGACTAAAATATTTTAAAACTTCACCTAAATGCCAAAATAGAAATCCTGGAAATCAAAGAAATTAATGAAATTTAATAAAATAACCTTTGAATTAATAAAACTAAAAGATGGTTTTGGGAAGAAAAAACAAAATAGATAAAATATTTACTAATTTGATTAAAAGAGAAGAAAACCAAGTTATCAGTATCAAAAATGAAGAAAGAGAATTCAAAACAAATGGAGAAGAAATAAAGGAAGTTATTAGAAACTATTTTGTGCAACTGCCAGCAAATCTAATAGAACCACCCAGATTCCAAGAAATAAAGAAATTTCAGAAAAAAGAATTGAAGAAGTTATAAATGAGCTTCCAGAGGAAAAAATCTACCAGCAGTAGATGGATTCACAAGTGAATTTTATCAAAGGTTCAAAAAACAATTCCAGTATTACATAAGGATTTGCAAAAATAGCAAAAGATGGGACTTTATAAAATTTCTTCTGTCTATCAAATATATTTTTGCTAACTAAACTAAAGGGAGTCAAAACAGAAAAAGAAAGCCCCAGATCAATATTACTAATGAACATTGATGCAAAAAATTTTAAATAAAATATCAGTAAAGGGATTACAGCAATACATCACAAAAATTTTATGTTCTGATCAGGTTGTATTTATACCAGGAATACAAGAGCTGGTTCAGTATTGGGAAAACTACAAATGATTGACCACATTAATAACAGAATAACAAAAATCACATGATTACGTCAAGAGATAGACAGAAAAGGCTTTTAACAAAACTTATGTTTTGTTAGAACTATTTTCTGGGGGTTTTTTAATATAAAAAAGAATGAGGAACAAGAGCTTTTTAAACATTTTTATCTTCTTTAAGAACAAAATGCTGATAATTTGCATTTTTAAATTTTCCCTTTGCATGTGTGAATGAAATGTGAGTATAATGAAAACTAAAGCCCCATTTCTAAATCAGAAATTCCTCCTCCACTGTCCTTAATCGCAACCATTGTGATTTGAAAGCTTTCTTTTGAAAAGTTACCACTTTTTCTTAGTTAGCTTGATTTAAAATGATTTGCTTCAAATAAATCATTCTTCATATCAGACTATGTTTATTTGAGCCATTTACATTTTAAAGAGTAGAATTTTAAATAGTGTTGTGTGATTTTATGGAACCATCTTTTTCCTCATATTTTTAACATTTCAAATTTAAAAGCCATTCTAGATTTTTCCCTGAGAAATAAAACTTGCCTTCACTGCTATCCTGCATTCCCTGTGATCCAACCCTAGTGGTCTGATTAAGATATGATTCTTCTAATTTGGTCAACATGTGTCATTGATAACAAATACGTTAGTTTTTCTAGAAGTAGCTTGACCCAGACTGATAATGTTATTATATAATTTTAATATAATTATATAATATTATGTAATAATATTGGGAAAAGATTTACCAAGTGGTCAGTAGTCATAATCACAGAATGGATACTCTTAATTCCTTTTTTTTAATAACATTTTTAGGGGAAATTTTCTGATTAATCCAGATCCATTTATTTTTCTTCGTGCCAAGCTAAAAGTAGATGATTCTAATCTTTCAAATAGGGTGCTACTCATTTTTCTCCCATACTTTCTTAAATCTAGATGATCAACAAAATAGTAAATCAAGCCCTCATTTACAGCATTTCCAAATTGTAGTGTGCACAATGAAAATGTAACCAGGGGTCTATTTAAACTGTCTTCAGCACACCTCTGAAAATAAGCCTCATTTTCTTTCACTAAAGTCTTTTCCACCTTTAACATTAAAGAGGACTTTCACTATGTTCTTTAAAATTAGTTAAAGAGGTAAAAGTATAATCTGTTATTTGATGGAGAGGCAGTGTAGAAAGCAAATCTCAGGAGTCAGGAAAATAGGTTCAAATGTTTTCCTCATATATACTACCAGTGGGACCGAATATGGGTCATTTAACCTCTCTAAATGCCCCAGGCAATGTTCTTAGGGTAAAAATTACATATAATTTTCCACAACAGGAATTCTCTATGCCAGTTCTCTACATAAGCCAAAATCTCCCACTATTTCCATTTCCCCCTTAAAAAAAAAAAAAAAAATTATCTGAGCAGCTGTTTAACAGCTGAAAAAGAATAGAGAAAAGCAGTTATCCTCATTTCCCCCCCTTTTTCAAAGATCATTTTTACCCGAGTTCAAGGACCACCTTTCTTATAGCCATTATCTCATTTGATCCTCTTGACAATCCTATGATATTGTCATGAGTGAAGAACTCTGAAAGACAGAGTTTCTGAGTAACTTAAAGTCATTTATCAATTAGGCTAGTCACAATCAATAAAATGATGATTGGTGCTTTCTCTCTCAGTAATCAGAGATGACCCTTGAAGAGCCTCAAAGCCTCAAATAATTTTTGAAAGAGAATTCCTCTAACAAAGGAAAGTCAGTCTTGATTGTGGACATTTAATGAGGAGGTGGACAAGAAATCTTTAGTTCCTCCTGCTAAAATCTTGATCACGAAATTCAGCACCTTCCAGCAACCTGGCTAGGAGAATCCATCTCCATCCAGATCGCTCTGGTTGATTTTCTCCTTTATGAGCCAAATGACCCTAAACTCAAATGGAGGGATTTAAGGAATTTCTTTATTTCTTGTAATCTGGGTGTTCTGTTAGGTTTACTGGCATATAATTGTACAAAATAGTGTCTTTTCTCCTGGGTAAGAAGTCATCCTGACTAGATTGTTTTATAATGTCTCCTAGTCAGGTGGGCTTCCACCCATGATTTAAAAAGCTTGTTCCTTGTGGGTAAGTGTAATCTTCCTCAATCATTCATGTATTTCAAGAGACTGACCTTTTATAGGGGTTGGCCTTAATGAAAAAAATCAAAGAGAAAAGCCTGGATCCCAATTTAATAACTTATTAATATAATAATAAATAATAACCATTGTATATCCATGTTTTATTTTTCCCTAATTTACAGATAAGAATGCTGATACTCAGAGTATCAGTAGCAGGATTTAGAATGCAAATTTCCCCTACTATATCATTCTGAATTTTAAATATTTCTACTTGGATAGCCCATGGATTCCTTGACTTTGCCTAATTGATGCTCCCAAAACTGATATAACCATGTCACCATCTGTACTCAAAAATCTTCAACAGATCCCAATCATCCATAAGATCTAATAAAATGTTATATTCAGACTCCCAACTTAGTGTTTTTCCATATTTATTTTATTTTATCCTCCCCCAATCAAACTTGCCCACTTACTAGTCATGTACATGATGTCCTACATCCTAGCTCCATATTTTTGTATAAAGATTCCTCTATTTCTGAAATGCCCTCTTTTGTTATCATCTCTGCTTAATGGACATCCTGACTTCCTAAAAAAAAAACAGTTCAGGTGTTGCATCTACTCAGTGCCCATCCTGGGACTTCTTCCCCCTTCCCTCTCCCATTATTGGAACTGTAGCCATGTTTGTTGTGTTGAATACTGAATTCATCTTGAGAAAAGGTTTCTTTGAAATTTTTAAATACTTATAGTATTTATTAAAATTTTATTTTAGCTATGTGACATAATAGAGAGCTCTGGATGGAATCAGGAAAACTTGAGTTCAAATATGACCTCAGACACAACTAGCAGTGGGACCCTGGGCAAATCACTTAATCCTGTATGTCTCAGTTTCTTCAACTGCAGTTTCTTGCTTCAGTTTCCTAAATTTAATATTATACTATCACTTACTTCCCAGAGTTGCTTTAAGGTTAAATGAAATAATATTTATAAAGTGCTCAGTATAGTATCTGGCACATAGTAGCATTCTAAAATGCTAGGATAAAATGTTATCATTATTAAGCCCAACATATATCCAGATTGGTATATTTGGGAGTATATTGGAGCCAGCTCATAGGAACCATGTTAAATTTTCTATGTAACTATTTACACCTTAGAAATTGGCAAACATTACAAACAAAGTCTTATTTTATTGATTGCCTGGACTTCAGAAAAGGATGGAAATAATGTTAATACAGAGTAAACATAAATATTTGTTGTGCATAAAAATTTTTTTCTCCTGAGAATTTGTTAAACATCTACCAGCATCTGTCTGATTGTCCTGCCCCTAGGTTGTATACCTGCAAGTCATCTTAGGTGTTAATGTGATATCTTGTGACCATCAATTAATATGTTGTTTAAAAATTAAGCTAGGAAAAATATGCTAATCCACCAAAAGATTTAAGTCCTTTGTAGTACTGTGTTATATAACATTAGATTTCCCTACTAAATAACAAGAAATAACTAAATTTTTCCATGGTCCTGTCAAAATTCCTCATTTTCTTCTTCCACCATAATAGACAGTCTGTTGAAATGCAGGGTACAAGGCCTCAGAAATAGAAAAATAAAAAATTTGCACGACTTTAAATTTGGCCTTATGACCAGGCCTTAACACAGGTTCAGAAGGACATCAATGATGTTCATATCCTAGTTGCTTTAAGATCCATCCTCTCCAAAACAATCATGGAATTATTTTTAGGAAATATTATTTCTTTCCTTTTTAGCATTTTCAGAAACCCATCATTCGCGAAGTTGTTTCTCTGAAAACTCTCATTTTCTTAGCAGTGCTGCTTTTAGGATCATTGGATTAATGTTCCATGAATAAGTTTTGTAGTCTTTGGCATAGTCATTAACAACATGGCAAAGTCTAGTTATAAGGAGTATGAGGCAGGTGAGCGGCTTTCAGAAACACTCATTGTTGAAAGAGATAACTGAAATACAAAAGCACCAGTCAGATTTGAGTAAAGGTACCAATCGACTTTTTTAACTAATTTAAAAAAAAAAAAAAAACCCTTTCTCCATATGTACATGTGGTATATTCAGTCTTTAGACTAAACTCCTGGTTGTAAATAAAAAAGAGACCTTCTAAACTGGCTTTTTAAAAAAAAAAAAACTTGGCAAGAGAATGTTTCCTTATGTTCAATTAACAATCATTACCCAGAGGTGAAAAGAATAACCTCTTTAAAAAAAAAAAAAAGTCAACCTACTCTCCTTTGATGGCTCATTCACTTTTATAGCTTTTTAATTATTATCTCAAAATATCGTCTAATTCTCCCTCATCCAAATTCCCATAATTCTTTTTGTATGCCTCTCTTATCCTCTATGTGTTTTGGGTCCCTCATCTATGAAATGGGAATAATAATCTCTCTCTCTCCCAGGATAGTTATGAGGAGCAAATGAAATAATATGAGTTCCTCAAAAACCTTAAAACCTTATGTAAATGTGAACTGTTATGATATATTACAATATTATACTGAAATCTTATGGGATAATATATAATAGTTTAGACTGTTACAATATACTAGCTCACATTTACATTAAGATTTGCAAAGAATTTTCCATATATTATTTAGATTCATATAGAGGGGAGAATTAAAGCCATGAAAGTGCTATGCAAACATGAAAATACAGTATAAATGCTAGCTATTATTATCATCTTAAACTATTATAGAAGATAGAATGGGTTCTCTCTCTTATTAAATCAGAAACTCCTTTAGGGTGGAAGATTCTGTTTTATGAATCTTTGTATCTCTAGCAGGACCTACCATGGTACCTTATGGAATAGAATAATCCCTTGGCTAAATAAATAAATGAATCCCTTTGCTTGGCTGAATCTCACTTGGAAATAGCCTATACTGTGAGTAGCTGGTTGCCCAAAGTCTTTCCTCACAAGCCTTAGGCCATAACATACTGAACCCATTCCCCTCCTTACCTTCCTATCACTAAGAATAACCAATAATGCCCATCCTACAAATCCTCAGATATTTTTTGAAACAATAAATCAAGCTATAGGAGGCCAACAGATTCACCTAGTGATTAACATGGGAAAATATCTCTGTCCACTGTTTCTTCCTACAACTTTCTTCCTCCTTTGGAATGTTACCAGACCATCGACTCTTCATTTTTCTTCACATGTCGATACTTCAGCTAGTCTTTTTACCATATACATACAATTACATCCTCTTTACCCTCCCTCTGGAACATAGGAAAAGAGTGTTGAATTTACAGTCAGGATTTGGATTCAAATGTCACTCTTGCTGGTATGATTATAAAAAAATCTTTATGATTTTCTCACTTTTCTTATCTTTAAAATGGAGGATTACACCGAGTTCTGAGGTCCTTTTTAGCTATTATGTGGTCCTATAATAATCTAATACTTGGCCCGCTTAGCTTAGAAAAAAATTTATCTTTCTGATATTCTTATCTTCTTTGTTCATCTCCATTTTAATTGTGAGTTAGAAAATTAATCTGTTGTGACTAATAAGCATAAGTATAGTGCTGTCAAGGAAAAGGAAAGCTATAAGTGTGGAGAAGAAATTTAAGCATAATAAAGAAACAATGCCATTAACATTTTAAACCCCTGAAAGTACCCACAAGCACCATTCAGAATCTCTACAAAGGTGATATCCACATCCTCATTTTCTTCTAACTCACCTTTATGCTGTTTTCTCTTGAGAAAAATGTTCAAAGTTTCAGCCAATTAACTCTTAGAATGTTACCTAAAGGCAGACTATCTTCAATTCAATATTTATTAACCTGCTAACATTGTGTCACAGACTAGAAACATTAAGCTAAAAAAATTTTTTTAATCATTAGCATTATCATGGTATCTTCATTGTAATAAGTACTCAGTAAATATTTGTGAAATGAATTGAAATTTCTGCAAAAATGGTACTGGTATCACATTACTACTCAACAAGCCACATTTAGACACATCTAGAATTTCTAAAAGAACCAGAACATTTTTCCAATCATTGCCTAAACAAAAATAAAAATAAGAAACTCTTTTAAATTCAGTTCTAGAACTTTTCTATTCCTACAGCAAATAATGCTATTTGACTTATAGATAGATTGAAGTCAGGAAGATCTGAGTTCTGGCCTCAAATATTTACAAGTTGTGTGACTGAACAAATCACTTAACTTCTGTTGGCCTGTTTCCTCATTTGTAAAATGGATATAATAATAGTAGCTATATCCCAGGACTATTATATGAAAAAAATATTTGGAAGATGCTTTTTAAACATTAAAAAACTGTATAAATGCTGTCATTATTATGAAGCACAGGCAGAAAAAGCATGTAGCTCATTGAAATCACAGATAATCTGGAAATTGTTGACAAATGATTTCCCCTTCCTTTCTTCCTCTACTTTTTGGAAACAAGTAACAAAATGAGTTGTTTTTAATTTCATTTTTTTCTTGCACCACAAATAGAAGTGTTTATAAAGCATGATGCTGGTCAAAAGGTCAAAAGATCGCTGGTAGCTTCACATTCTTAGCATTAATATTGCTTTAGCCATAGCCAGTGCTAGCATAGCACCAACGTAAGGAAATATGAAACCATAAGTTAAGACATTTAAATAGAGTACTTTATAGATCATCACCAATATGTGTCTTGTCAGATATTTAGAACTGTAGATAAGATCGTTAATACAAACCCCTCACCTCTCACCAAGTTACATTCTTCTTTAGTGTCTTTGGTTGTCAGTCACTTCAGTCACATCTAATTCTCTGTGGCCCCATTTGGTGTTTTCTTTGCAAAGATACTGGGAGTGGTTTGCCATTTCCTTTTACAGCTTATTTGACAAATAGGAAAACTGAAGTAAACAAGATTGATTTGCCCAAAAAGATGAGTCTTCCTGACTCCAGCCCTGATGCTCTATCCACTGTACTACCTAACTGCCCAGTGATTTATTCCCAATACCACTCCCTCAGGTTGTATTAGGTAGCTAATCCATTTATTTCGTTATTTTTGTCTTCTTTTCAAAGGAAGCAATGGAGAAACCTGGTCATCAGCGACTGTTTGTGACAAGAATTTTGCAAGAATTTGAGTGTGATACATTTTTTCCAGAAATTGATCTAAAGAAATATAAACTTCTCCCAGAGTAAGTTATCGTCTGAAGACTTTCTTGAACTTTACACTAAAGAGTAATTGAAAGCATGTTTTATCTGGAGTTAGTTTTTCTTGGTTTTGGCTTTGATGTGAATTTATAATATATATACATTAATATTTTGTAGCCTATTCTGTTCAAGTCAAAAATATTTATTAAATACCTAATATATGCAGGTCAAATAGAAGTTCATTAAAATCATTAAAAATTACTGATAATTTTATGATCTTATATGATTGATTTTTATATAACTCAAATGAATAGTGACTATATTATCAAGCTACTTAGAGCAATTACATGAAATTGTTTGTGTCTTATATAGTCTTAAAAGAAAGTTTTCTAAGGAGTATGTGTGCATGTGTGTTATTCTAATCTGTTACAAATACATTTAATATGTGTATGTATATCTTCTGAGTCTCCATTTAGTCAGTTCATTCAACGGACAAAATACTAAATGTGTGTGAGGCACTCTCCTTGTTGCTGAGGGAAAAAAAAGTTCAAAAATAGATCCAAAATTTATTATATGAAAAAAATATTTGGAAGATGCTTTTTAAACATTAAAAAAACTGTATAAATGCTGTCATTATTAGCACCAAATAGCACCAAAAATAGGTCCTGTGAAAAAAATTTAGGAAACAGTCATCAACATTATAGAGATTAGGGAACAGTCAGGGGAGGCTTCATTGACAAGGTAGTAACTCAAATTTGGACTTGAAAGAAAGGAAGGTCTTTTTTGGCAGAGATTGGCTGTAGATGGTGGTTTCATGAATGACTGGAGGTGGGAAGCCACTGAAAGACTTTGAGCTCAAGAGTTATATGTGTGTAAGGAAATATGGATTGGAAAAGCTTTTTATAGCTTTTACTAATCTTAGATCAACTATTACAAGAAAGTGAAACATCTTCAACTTTCTTTCATTGTTCATTCCTTTTCAGAGTTTGATTCTTTTCCATTTTTGATTCTATTTTTAGGAGAAAGGTATCCCCTTCAAAGTAATTCCTTAAGAAACAATATATTTATTCCAGTAAGGCTATAGTTACTGCCTATACTTTTGGACATCATCTTTTGCAATTTCCTTCAGAACCTGAAGCACATCCTCTTGACTATATTTAGTGGTGGCAGATATTTAAACTGTGAAAGGCAAATTTGATTCTTGGAAATAGCTAAGTTATTTTAGCCAAGTCTATAAAGAAATGGTAAATGATCAGTCTAAACAGTTCCATTTTTTGTTGTTTTTGTTTCTGGGTGGTACACTGAAACAGTTTCTAATTTTTGTGACTGAAGGTCATTCCAAAAAAATTATTCCAAAAATGTATAGGCTCCTAAGGTCTTTTGTTTTAAAAAGAGAACACAGGTTTATACTTTCTCCAAACTCATCATTATTATCTAAGTCGTTGTCAAATAGTTTTCTTGAGCCTTGACTTCATAATTAGTATTTCAAATCATTCTTACTTTCATTGATGGATGGAAAAAAGGAAGTTGCTGGGCATTTTTTAAGTATTCTTGCAAGTTATTGGTCCTGCCATTGAGTATTCTCAGCATAGAGATCATAGAGTCATAAGCCACAGGGATTATAGAGATCATGCCATCTAATTCTTTTAAATCATATTATCTTATTTTCTGTTGTTTCCCATTGCTGACAATGATACCCAGAATCATTTGTGATTTTTAGTTTGGGGTTTGTTTACTTTTTATTTTCAACACACCAACATTTATTTTCTCTCTCCCATCTCCATCCCCTTCCCTGACCTCTCTGCAGTAAGAAAAAGAAAACCAAAAATCTTGTAACAAATATGCATAAACAAGCAAAACATTCCCACATTGAAGAATTAGGCATATATTTTTATATATGATCAATCTGTCACCTCAGTCAGTATGGGAAATATTCCTCATCTTTGGTCTTCTGACTTTTTGGTTCAATAAATAACCCTGTTAACCAACTTCTTACTATTTAAGTGAACCATTTATACCCCCAGGTATTTTCTAGTATTTCCTTTGTGTTATAAGATTTTATGCCATTGTAATTTTTGATAGTTCTCATAATAATACATTTCTTCTTCTTTTTTTTTTATTTAATAACCTTTTATTTACAGGTTATATGCATGGGTAACTTTACAGCATTAACAATTGCCAAACCTCTTGTTCCATTTTTTCACCTCTTACCCCCCACCCCCTCCCCCAGATGGCAGGATGACCAGTAGATGTTAAATATATTAAAATATAAATTAGATACACAATAAGTATACATGACCAAAACGTTATTTTGCTGTACAAAAAGAATCAGACTCTGAAATATTGTACAATTAGCTTGTGAAGGAAATCAAAAATGCAGGTGGGCATAAATATAGGGATTGGGAATTCAATGTAATGGTTTTTAGTCATCTCCCAGAGTTCTTTCTCTGGGTGTAGCTGGTTCAGTTCATTACTGCTCCATTGGAAATGATTTGGTTGATCTCGTTGCTGAGGATGGCCAGGGCCATCAGAACTGGTATTGTTGTTGAAGTATATAATGATCTCCTGGTGCTGCTCATTTCACTCAGCATCAGTTCGTGTAAGTCTCTCCAGGCCTTTCTGAAATCATCCTGTTGGTCATTTCTTACAGAACAGTAATATTCCATAATATTCATATACCACAATTTATTCAACCATTCTCCAACTGATGGGCATCCATTCAGTTTCCAGTTTCTAGCCACTACAAAAAGGGCAATACATTTCTTCTTAGAACTGACTTCCCGAATAGTACCATTAGCTATCCCTTCTAGCAAGTTTTTAAAATACCAATTACAAGAAGGTCTTTAGTTAAATTCAAGCATTTCAGTTTACTTGTTTTATTATTTAAATTTCTTGTATAAAAAAATCTTACATATTTTAGTATGATTTTTATGATATATCCCATATGTGTCAGCAGCCTTAAAAACATGATTTTCTTGAGTTGAGTTTGTCATCAAAACTTCTCAGATCTAACTAATAAGGTCATTCTCCCAATTTCTAATTTAAAAGGTTCTCTGCACTGTTTTTCATTAAGTTTTTCTTATCAACAGGCTAGTTTTATTTTGGCTTTGGTAGCACCTATCTCTTTTAAAGACACAGTACGGATTCCAAAATATCCCCCCAATTTCTGATAAGTATAAAACCTACTTATCAAACTATATCATTTAATGCTAACTCTTGCATTTTGCTTATAGAACAAGTAGTTACTTAAGTCATGATAAGTTCTTTGTTGTTAGTACTCTTTGAATCTGTTGCTGATTAGAAAGAAGGAAAATTTAAGATTGTGGTTAAGCTAAGCTGTTTGTTGTGAGTAGTACTAATTTTAACAGACTTTCTTTAAAGAGTTAACATTTTTTTGAGGAGGGTCACATTATTTATTAATACATATACCTTTCTCTTTCAGATATCCAGGTGTTCTTACTGATATCCAGGAAGAAAAAGGCATTCAGTATAAATTTGAAGTATATGAAAAACATGATTAATTTGAAAAGCTTGAAGACTGCTGTTTCCAAATAATTTTTTCACTAAAAATTAAGTATGTGTGACATTAGTCTAAAAATCATTCATAGAAATGTTTCTTTTTATTTTTAATGTACCAATAAAAATTTATTAAGCACCTACTATGTGCCAGGCACTGTATTAAGCTCAGCGGACACAAAAAGAGGCAAAAGACAGTCCCTATCCTCAGAGGGGTCATGATGGAGAAAGACAACATGCAAGCAAATATGTACAAGTAAGTAATAGACAGGATAAATAGTAAATAATTAACAGAAGAAGGTACTAGAAATAAGGGAATGAGGAAGGCTTCTTATAGAAGGTAGGATTTTAGTTGAGACATAAAGGAAATTACAGTCAAAAGAATGAAGGACAGCCAGAGAAAATGCCAGAGGTAAGAGTATCCTGCTTATGGAATAGCCAGGAGGCCAGAGTCATCCAATTGAAAAATATATGTTGAATATAAGACATAAGAAGACTAGAAAGGTAGGATGGCCTGGGTTATGAAGGACTTTGAATGCCAAACAATGGATTTTGTATTTGATCTTAGAGAAAATAGGAAGCCACTAAATTAATTAAGGGGCAGAGGAGTGGGTGGAATTTGCTATTTAAATTACTTTAGTGACTGAATGGCAAATGGATTGGAGTGGGGAAAGACTTGAAGCACATAGACTTAGCATCATACTATTACAGTAATCCAGGAAAATTATAGTTACAGGAATGTACATGAAAATAATAATGAAATAATTGAAATAATACTGGGAAATCATAATGACCAAGTTTAGCTTCAAAGAAAAGTAATGTGAAGCTACCTCCTCCAGATTCTCTGCATAGTGGGAAGCTATAGGTGAGGAATACTGATAATAACCAAACTTTTAACATATTGGTTAATTTTAATGTATTGCTTTTCCTTTTCTTATCTTTTATTGTAAGAGATGTCTTTCTAAGAGGAAAAGGAAATCTGAAGTGTGAGAAAAACAAAAGAACAATAAGAAAAATTTAGATAAAAACAAAACCAAAAAATACTATTTCTCTTTAAGAAATAGCAAATATACTCACCCAATAAGTTGAGAGTTAAGAAAGGCTTGAAAAAAGGCATGTGGTGGAAAGGTTATCAAAGGGATTAGAGAATAGAAGCAGATCTCGGAAAGGGATTCCACACTCTGAGTGCCATGAAAAAGCTAAGCTCAAAGAAGGTTTAAGGTCTGATCCTTAAGAAAGAAAAAAAAAAACAAAATAAGAAATGATAAATATAGAAATGCCTGTGATACAATATGACATCAATAATGTACATTTTAAAATCCATTAATTAGGAGGCATTATGGTGCAATGGAAAGGAAGTTGTATTTAGACTTGGAGGATGAAGGATTTGAATGAGATGTTTCCTAAGGTCTCTTTCTGCTCTCAATTCATTTATTCTATGGTCTATAATACTATTAAAAAAAAATATTTAAATTGAACTGTGTTAGTCTCTCAAATATGAAGTATCACTTTATAGATCAACACTATAGTGTGTTAACTTATAAGGGGAAAGAGAAAATACATAAAAGCAAACCAAGACTGCAGTGTATTTATAATTTGATTGATGTGGCTTCTTTCTTGTGTATAGATCACAAGTTACCCACCCTTTCTCTTTCTGTGCTATTTTTGTCCAAAATCTTCCAAAGGTCTATCTAATTCTATCCAATGGACTATATGTGCCTTCCATTTAATCTTACATTCCATGGATACCAACTCTTTTAAGGTTTCCCCTGGGAGGTAGGTGCTATTATTGACCCCATTTTGCAGCTGAGGAAACTGAGGTAAATGGAGGTTAAGTGACTTGCCCAGGTGACAAAACTAGTAATTATCTGAGACATGATTTCAATCTAGATCTTCCCATTTCCAGATCCAACAGCTGGATTCCTCTTTCTAGCTAGATAACTTTTCCTTTTGCTGTCATTAATTTCTGGATGATGTCCTTTATGTGACTTCTTACATATGTGTCATGATCAGTAATATGCTATACTCATAACTCACCATGTTTCTCTCAGTTCTTTTTCCACAGTTTGGACAGGCCAAACTCCTTTGAGTGATTGCAACTCCCTGTTTTTGTACCCTCACTGGTGTTTCTTTTTAGCTAGCCATTGAATGTGGTTGTTTCTCTTGATTACATCTTCCAAGGAATCTTGAGTGATCTTGATATTGAATGGAAAATGACATCGTTGTAGAAGAATCTATAAAATGGCATTTTGTTCTATTTTATTGAATGCTTTTTTAGTAATAAAAATTTAAATAATAATCACAATGAAATTTTATATCTGTTTCAATTTGAAATGGTAAAGATAACAATTTTGAAAGTCTTCTTGTTTCTTGCTGACTTTCCCCATCAAAAAAGTTATCCTCAGTTGGTTTATAGAGGCCCTCAAAAAAATTTTGTGTAGATGAGAGAGTAAGCATGTGGGTCAGTATTTGTTGAGTTTCTCGGGCACTTTTTTGGGAGAGGATAGGAAGGCTGAAATCAATAAAATCTGATATTTTTCCACACTTGTGGTATCTTCCCCTTTAGATAACTTGATGCCTTCACAATTGTATCATATCTAGCTTGATCTCATCTTTATACACTTGATCCAACTATCAGCTTTTCCCATCATTGTTCTCTTTAGTCCTATTTTTGTTTCCTCTGTAAGTATTTTGGGACTGTGATGTTAAGGTCCAAGAGCAGGATTTCTAATATCCTTGATGGGGAAAAAAATGTTTATTGTAATCATTTTTGCAGATCTTTTCTACTTTTCTTCCATTTATAAGTCTTTTTTATTCTTGAATGACTGAGATAACTTTGTCTATTTGGTCATCTTGCCAAGCTTTCTTTAGACTGATTTGATTGTGTACTACTTTTCTGGACTTTATGAGATGATGATGCTTAAAATTGTCTGACACCCTTTGCAACATTTTATTAAAAAGTTTCTATTTTAATTCAGTGTTGCCTTTGGCAGTCATCTTTCTCCCTTCTCCAAGTCAGATGTATCCTAAGGCATTTTCTATATTCTTTTCAACTCCTTTATTGAAGCAATTAATTTACCTGAGTTTAACTGGATAAAGTTATTATAGTCTGTGTCAATATAATTTCTATTATACATCTTCAGTCTTCAATAGATCATTTTAAATCAGGTTTAAATCTTAATTATGTATTATTTCTTTTTCTCATTATTGTCTTTTGTGTCTATATATTATAAATTCTGATTTTATCTCTGATAATGTCAGTGGTGTTATACACAGATAGATGACTCAAGAATAATTCCCACAGAAATGAGTATGGACCACAATATAACATTTCCACTCTGTTATTGTTTGCTTGCATTTTTGTTTTTTTCTTCTCGGGTTATTTTTACCTTCATTCTAAATCCGATCTTTCCTGTGCAACAAGTTAATTATAAATATGTATACATATATTTTATTTAACATATACTTTGACATATTTAACATGTATAGGACTTATGATGACCATGTATTTTAAATACAGGACCCCAGCCAGCAGTCTCTCCCTGCCCCTCTGCCTCCACTCACCAAAATCGCCATTTCCTATACAACACATCAGGACTTGCACAGAGAGTGGGCGGGGGCCATTAAAGAATGGCCAAGCATATATATTAATAGAGTATGGTCCAATTACTATTTAGCCTCACGTGCTTGGGACCTCAGTGCATCAACTCGAGCTTCAACCCATTACAAGGATTACCTGCCATCTAGGGGAGGGGGTGGGGGGAAGGAGGGGAAAGTTGGAACAGGTTTTGCAAGGGTCAATGTTAAAAAATTGCCTATGCATGTTTTGTATATAAAAAGCTATAATAAAAAATAAAATTAAAAAAAAGAATAATTCCCACATCCGTAATAGATCTTTTCTTGTCTGTCAAAATGTAAACAATTTCACTTTTTCTAAATGTTTTTGTTTTGTGCTTGCTATGTCTAATTCCTACTGATCCTTTCTTTTAAAAAAAGTGCATTAACAGAGGTGTAAAACTTTTGAATAATCTAAAGGTATTGGGCTTTGTTTCTTTCTTATAAACCATATTATCTTATATATTTCACCCCATCACCTTTTCCCACATTTACATTGAAGTTGCTAAATATCAAAGAATATGTTGATTTGATTAAGTGGGTCTTATGAGGTTCTACATAGAATTTCTCTACTATGTCATCCTCAGCACTTGATGGTAGTATATAACTGCAGTTATTTTAATATTGATCTTTTTGCAAATATTTACTAGTAGCACTGCAATATATGATAACTAAATGTCCCTAGGAAGTATCTCTTGTAGCTTTGTAGAATACAATAAAACCCATTTGACCAATTCTTTTATTTACTTTTCAAGGAGTATCTGAGCTATCCTTCAATTTAACCATAAGTTCCTTCTTTCTTGAAGTTTTGTTTATGGTAAAGGTGTCAAAAATAATAGGATTTGGCTTCTCTTAGGGGTATATTTATTTGGTCATTGGATATTGTTAATAGGTTAAAGGTTATTGTCATTCTAAAAATTATGATTCTTAGAACTCTGTCTCCTCCCCTCTCCCCATTTTTGTTTTTTTGATTTTTTTTGATACCTTGACACTAACTATAGAAGCAAAATTAATAGACTTCTACATAAAACACACGTATCTTTTCAGGGGTTTCTGTAATGAAAAAAGTTCATCAAAGATAATATAAATGCTGGAAGGGATATGGGAGAACTAGGACTCTTAATACATTCATTGTTGGTGGAGTTGTGGAATGATCTGACCATTCTGGAGAGCAATTTGGAATTATACCCAAAGGGCTATCAAACTGCATACCCTTTGACCCAGCAGTGTTTCTACTGGGCTTATCTCCCAAAGAGATCTTAAAGAAGGGAAAGGGACCTGTATGTGCAAGAATGTTTGTGGCAGCCCTCTTTGTAGTGGCAAGAAACTGGAAACTGAGTTGATGCCCATCAATTGGAGAATGGTTGAATAAGTTATACTGTATGAATGTTATGGAATATTATTGTTCTATAAGAAATAACCAGCAGGATGATTTCAGAAAGGCCTGGAGAGACTCAGATGAACTGATACTGAGTGAGATGAGCAGAACCAGGAGATCGTTGCACACGGCAAGACTATGATGGTCAACTATGAAAGAGCTGGCTGTTTTATAACAAAGAAGTGATCCACACCAATCCCAATAGACTTGTGATCTGCATCCAAGAGAGTTGTGATTGAATGTGGATCACAACATAAGTATTTTCACTTTTTTTGTTGTTGCTTATTTTTTTATTTCTCATTTTTTTATCTGATTTTTTTTGTGCAGCCTGATAAATGTGGATATATATATAGAGAGAGAAGAATTGTACATGTTTAACCTATATTGGATTACTTGCTATCTAGAGGAGGGATTGGAGGGAAGGGAAAGAAAATTTGGAGTACAAGATTTTTCAAGGGTGAATGTTGAAAACTATCTGCATGTATTTTGAAAGTAAAAAGTGATCACTAAAAATTTAAAAATATATATAAGCTAAAAAATAAAGTCCATCATCAAATACGATTAGCCTGAAAACTACAATATTACTTTATTTTTCAGGACCATACAAGAAGCCTTTACAATATGGAAGAACCTCCAAGTTTGTGCTCAGTTGCAATTGTATTTGAAAGCCCAAGATTACATCCATGCTATGATGAGTTAGAGTAGGTTTTTTGTGGAAGACCAGATCATCTCTACTGACTAAACAATAACCAGGGAATGTACATTTTTCCATTAACAAATAGCCTGCTCATTCAATTCTTTACAAAAGTATTTACTCAGAAGGTAAAGCAAGAACAATAATACAATTTTCTACCAATAAAGCTGAGGCACACTTCCACCATTACACATGTAGTGTCTATAAGGAAGAACAGACATAAATGTAAAGAACCATGGCATAATTATAGGGAACACATGTAGCCAAGGCAACTCCTTCAGCTCTGAAACTACAGATCTTGATGTCCTTTCTGTCTCAGAGACTATCATAAAATTTGCTGTTTTGACTTCTTTATAGGACTGGTGACTCCATTGCTAGTTCAGGATGCTTCTCTGCTGGGCTATAAAAATAATGCTTCATTGTTGCCAAGAGAGAACAAGAGATAATCGTATCCCATGATATGCAGAAGTTTCTCCAATTTTCTTTCAATTGGTATCTAAAGTCAATCCAGAAATAACTAAAGCAGCATGATACAATGATAAAAATCCCAGCCCTACTTCAAATCCTAACCCTATAATTTACTATCGATGGGACCTCAGTCAAACCTAAATTTCTTCATATCTTAAATGACCAGATTTACTAAGTAACTTTTTTTGGCTTTTTTTTAATATTCACTTTTTAAAATTTTGAGGTCAAAAATTCTCTCCATTTCTTCAATTTCTCCACCACCCACTAAGAAGGTAAGCAATATGATAATTAAGTAACTTCTAAGTGCCTTTCTAGTTCTAAATCAAAGAGCTCACAACTATATGTAATGTGAACTAAATATAGTAACAGTCTTGGTTCCAGAGCATTTATAATGAAACAGATTATGCTGAAATTTTTTAGTTTATTTGATTTTTATAGTTTTTCTGTTTCCTCTATATCAGTCATTTATTGTCTGGCAAAACATCTGCCTTACCACCTACCAATTTGTTCTTTCTAATCTTTAATGAGTTTGAAAAATAGCCAAACAAGCTTCTTGGAATCATATTAAAAATAAGAATAAGTAGGTTTTGAGTGAGGATGGCAATTGTCATGTATGATTAAAATTAGAATAACGTCTTTGAAAGGAAGGATGGGAAATATAAAAGGCAAGTCTTTCAATATCCTCCATGCTTGTAAGGATATTTCTGGTGATACTTCTAACAAGAGTGGCCACTTACCTAGAGCTTCCCCCATTGCCAAAGGAAAATTAGAGAGTAAACTATGGTTGTTCAGCAGCTGTATCCTAAAGATAACTGGCATACTATTCCTAAAACAGTATTCTGAAAAATAATGCTAAAGGAACTGCTTGGGACTTTCTGTGTGGCATTTGGGAAGCCATATTGGATTTTGTTGGAACTTTTTGTACAGGACAATGGGAGAAACATTGAGAGATAATTTGCTTGGTCCTAACCAGGAGCTCTGAAACCTTTTAAAACTTGAAGATCTTTCATCCTTCTGTTCTCCCTCTTCCTTTCCCTTTCCTTCTTCCTGCATATGGATAAGAAAAAAAAAATCATTCCTGACCAGGAATTTGCAGATGTGTGGATTTTAAATCACCAGCTTAGAAACATTTTCATCTAACAATTCAGAAACCTGAATGGAAATAACAAACATTTTTACTAATCAATAACCCAAAACACGTGTAATTTTTTTTTTATTATTATAGCTTTTTATATAAAAAAAAATGTATGGGTAATTTTTCAACATTGATCCTTACAAAAACTTCTGTTTCAACTTTTCCCCTCCTTCCCTCCACTCCCTCCCCTAGATGGCAGGTAGTCCCAAAAAAAAAACCACATGTAATTCTAATGAATATCTTCCTAGTTTGATTGTTTCTCTTTCAGGGAAGGTCTTCTTTTCCCCAAAGATGATTTGATCCCAGTGAGAAAGACAGGCACAATGTTTTGTTTTTTAGTTTATGGGTATGCCCTCCTTACCATTTCCTTCTTTTTTTTAGATTAAGCATGTGCAGTTCTTCTAAACATTTCCATATTTGTCATGCTGTGCAAAAAAAAAAAAAAAAAATCAGATTAAAAGGGAAAGAAACACAAGAAAGAAAAACAACAGCAAAAAATGGTTAAAAAAAAAAAATACTATGCTTTGATCCACATTCAGTCTCCACAGTTCTCTCTCTGGATGTGGATCCCACTTTGCATCTCAAGATTATTGGAATTGCCTTGAATCACCTCATTGTTGAAAAGAGCCAAGTCCATCACAGTTGATCATCACATAATCTTGTTTCCATGTACAATGTACAATATTCTCTTGGTTCTGCTGCTCACTTCATTCAGCATCAGTTCATCTAAGTCTTTCCAGACTTTTCTGAAATCAATCTGCTCATCATTTCTTACAGAACAATAATATTTCACTACATTCACATACCACAACTTATTCAGCCATTCCCCATCTGATGAGCATCTGCTTAATTTCCAGTTCCTTGCCACTACAAAAAAAATTGCCATTTCCTTCTTTAACAGTTTCAATTCAAGATAAATATGGAAAGGAGACATCAGGTTTAAGCATTTCTGTGGGCTTTTTCAGGAACCACAATTAAAATAGGAATTAATCTTCCTTTTTTTCCCCCTTACCTTCTCTGCTTTTAGTCAGACAGAATGCACAGATGTTTATAGCTTGGAGAATGCTGCTTTGGAAAATCAAATCTTAAAAAAAAAAAAAAAAAGGCTCACTTTCAGAATTGAAACTTTTGACAAGAAATTGGATGTTATTTGTCAAAAAAAAAAAAAAAAGTTCACTTCTTTTTTTATCGCCTATGCTTGTTAGTGATTTCAGGGAATTGTTGATTGTACGATAGACTTCTTCACTCATTTTCAAAAATGTGACTCCCTCCCCTCCCCCCAGCAAGGTAATCATAGAGCAGAGGCATCTTTTCAGAGAAATGTGGGAGTGAATGAGCCTCTCTGTTCCCTGACACTGTGTTCCTGGGCCTTTCAAGCACATGTCCATTCATCCTATGAAAAGCTCTAAGTACCTGCTATTAGTATTTATAGAAGCTGCTTTCTCCCACAGCTAGGTAAAGTGGGATGGGGAGGAGAGCTTTCAGCAGTCTGGTATTTTAAATTTTCAATGTAAAAATCTGAATCAAGGAAAAAGGACAAAAAGATAGAAAGGAAGACACCAATCAAGTAAACAAGAGCCCCTAGAATTGTCCTTGAGCAGCACTATTAAGTGTGGCTGGGTCCTAATGTTCTCATCGGAAACCTGCGTAAGCAGCTAATGGAGAGAACAATTTGTACCTGGAAGGTTTATTTACTGTTCCACATGTTTAAAGGGACAAGTGAGAAGGAAATTATTGATAGGCTGCTCTCCAGATCAGCCTTCAGACTGGAAGTTTTTAAAAACTTCGTTCACATGGCTTCCATGGAATGAGCAGGGAAAACAGATGGAGCCTATGAGCAGGAGCGACCTCACCTCCTGAGCCTGGTGAGTGAAAGAGAAAAAGCATAATTAACTTCTCTAAGGATCTGCCATTGATAGGTTTAACTTGAGGATTTAATCAACCTCCCATACCATTTACAAAACTACAGTGTCTTCGCTACCATCAAAATCCATCTAAGAAACTGCACTTTCAGTGACCCAAAGGAATTTACTAAAACAGACAGCCCTGATGTAGACAGGGATGTAGAGCCAATGCAGAGAAGAGGCTAAAAAGCCACAGTGGAATATTTATCAATAATTCAGTCCCCAGATATTTAATGACTGTGAGGAATACAGTAGTATCCCCAACCTGCTAAATAAAAAAGCCCAAAGAAAGATCCAAACCCCTGAGTCACCCTGTGAATGAGACCTGCAGTGATGACCAAAGCTCCCCTCCTCTCTTCCAGAGCAGGGAATTGGATGTCAACCAGCAGCTGATTCCCCAGCAATATTTCTTTGCCCACTAATAATCCTCAGCACTGTGCCTAGCACATAGTAGGCACTTTAATAAATGTTTACTGACTTACCCCCTCCCCAGGTCTAAGATGTTCCTTTTCTCCCAAAACATAGTCCTGCTGAACCCAAATAAAAATTTTCCAAAAACTCTCTGGACATTGCTGATTAAGGTGCCCCATTCCCTCCAGAATCCTAGGAGAGTATACAGTTTCACCTGGGGCCCCAGCAGACCAGATGTGTGTTTCCACCATAAACCTCAATTACCCTTCCTATTTTATGCTTCAATAAAGCAAATTTGCTTTACTATCCTTATGTTAAATTACTGATTCCCTAAACCTTTCTCTGTCTGCATAATACAGTTAAGTACTATGTGCCAGGAAATGTGCTGTGTGCTTGATATATAAAAATAGAGATAAGGCACTGTCTGCCTTCAAAACAGCTTACATTTTATTGGTGAACCCAGTACATGACTATATAGATATATACAAAATGGGGCAGCTAAGTGATATAAAGTGGATAGTGGATAGGGTACCAGGCCTGGAGTCAGGAAGACTCATCTCTCTTGAGCTTAACTTTGGTCTTAAACACTATGTGACCCTAAACAGCTTACTTAACCCTATTTGCCTCAATTTCCTCATCTATAAAATGGGCTGGAGAAGGAAATGGCAAATTAGTAGCTCTGTCAAAAAAAAAAAAACCCAAATGGGATCACTAATTGGACATAATTGAACAACAGCAAAATAGAAATGAA
Organism: Sarcophilus harrisii; assembly: GCF_902635505.1. Lineage (NCBI taxonomy): Eukaryota > Metazoa > Chordata > Mammalia > Dasyuromorphia > Dasyuridae > Sarcophilus > Sarcophilus harrisii. The sequence continues at coordinate 171,282,377 of NC_045426.1, read as the reverse complement.
GTAATGGGATGGGTAAAATATTAGCAATTATGGAGGAATCAGGAAAAGCTTTACAAAGAAAGTGAGATTTCAATTGAGTCTTGAAGGAAACTAGGGATTCCAAAAGATGGAGGTGAGGAGAGAGTCTATTCCAGATATGGGGGATGAAAAAATGGGAGGACCAAGCATGAGAAGTAGTAAGATCAATTTAACTAAACTGTGGGCAACTTGAAGGGAAGAAATTTCTAAGGCTGGAAATGGAGTTAAGAATCAGACTGAAGAGCTTATTATAGCATAACATTACAACCAAGTGTCAAAGCAGTGGGGGAGTTGGGAAGAGCAGAGAGCATGAAGAGAATACCATCAGACTCTAAATTCCAATGCAAAAGTCAGGGCCCAAACATAATAATCACTTCTCCATTGATCCATGATGGAAATATTCATAGAAGTAGCAGAATTTCAAAAATCATATAATTTGGTGGAGAGTTGATCAAAATTGGTTAACTGGAAGGTTCCTGTGCCTTAGGAAAAAGGTCTGAAGAATCATAAAGAGATTCACCGAACTCCCCTGCCTTCTAGCAGTAAACCTGGAGCTTTGTTTAAAACAGTATTACAATCTTCTCAAAAGACTTTGAAGATGCAGCATCGAGGATGAAGCCTTTCATTTACTGTTTTAGGGGTGTGTGTGTAAGCTCCAGTACTTAAACTACACATTAATTGATTGATAGAGGAGACTCACGTTTAGAACACTGACAGCCAAATAAAATCTTATAGATGGAACTGATGAGCCCTTATGTACTTAGCTTGGATGGTTCTCAGAATATTAGTCTGGTGCAGGATTGTTGCCTTTGCAACATGGAGAACCTGCCAACACTTCTCCACTGGAGTAGGTTTTGAGAACCAGAGATGTCCCCTACACTTATAATGTGGAAGGTTCCAGGGGGAGGACTGCCAAAGGATGGGCAGATGGGCTTGAGCTGCATCTGCATCATCTCATCAATTCAATGAACTCCAGATCTGTTTGAGTAAGGCATTCAGAAGGCACCTTATACCTTCTGCCGATTTGCTTTGACTTTCTTTTTTCTACAATGTTATTTTGGTGTGACAATCATCTAAGTCAGCTGACAATAATCTTAACACTGGGTTTTCTGTAAAAGCTTAGACAGCTAACAGCTTTTCACACTCTGATTATTAACTACAAGAACCAAAGCTATAATTATTAGCTACAAGAACTATTTCCATGGGTCACTGAAATGATTATGAAGTAACTGTAAGCTCCTACATGCACATCTGAAGGCTGTGAAGAACCACTTAACCAGCTATAGTGCTATCTCCTAGGAATAGTATAATAGCACTGGTTCACATCAACTCTAAAGAACTGATTATTAAAACTTCAGGGTGAGCAATCACACCTCAGAAATTGGCAAAAGCCACAAATCAGGATTTGTTTTATTGTTTTGATTGAATTAAACTTAAAAGTGTATTGTAGGTATTTTTCTCTCCTGGATAACTGTTTGTTAAACATTTATCAGCACATTCTGCCTAGGAGTTATCATTAAGGCTGGCAACACTGGATAAAAGCTACAATATTTTACCCCCACCTGACTTACCTATCTTGATAATTAATACAAAGTTGCTATTTGGTTTGGGTTTTTTTTTTTTTTAGGATAACCTTTTGCAAAATTGAAATTTTGCAAATATTTTCCTTAGAAATGATTAAAAGTGATAATATATGTAAAGACCATAGGACTACTCCAGGGTAAAGGACATGGTTCCACGAGGAATTTAGATTTCTGATACCACAATTAGATCTGTATCCCAGAGAGATAAAAAAAAAAAAAATTAGAAAGGAAAAGGGCCTATATGTAGCAAAAAAACTTATCACAGCTCTTTTAGTGGTGGCAAAGAATTGGAAATGGAGGGAATGCCCTTTAACTGGAGAATAGCTGAACAAGTTGTGATATATGATTGTGATGGATACTATTGTGCTATAAGAAATGCTGGGCAGGATGCTTTCAGAACTTGGAAAAACCACATGAACTGAAATAAAGTGAAATGAGCAGAACCAAAAGAATATCATATGATGATCAAGTGTGAATGACTTGGCTAGTTTTAACAATACAATGCTTCAAGACAATTCTAAAGGATAAAGAAAAATGCTAACTAACCACCTTCAGAAAAAAAACTAATAAAATTTGAAGTATTTCTCTTGGGGATTTTTAAAATCTATTTTCTTTCACAACATGACTAAATATGGAAATGTTTCTCATATATATGTATAACCTCTACCAAATTGCTTGCCTTCTCACTGAGGGACAAGAACAGGGGAAAAGGGAGACAATTTGGAATTCAAATTTTTAAAAAAATAAATAAATGTTAAAATTTTATTTGACATGTAATTGGAGAAAATACTAAAATAATTTTAAATAAAATATATACATAGTACATATATGTACTATGTATATATTTTATTTAAAAATTATTAGAAATAGCCAGATTTTTTTTTTAATTTATGACAGAAAAAAAAAATTTACATTTCTGAAAACACACCTTGAGGGGAAAAAAAATACATATTATGTAAAACTTTAAACCATCTGAGCAGAGAATAAGAATGATATAATTAATATTAATGCTAATGAGCTACTCAACTATCAATTATTATAATTCTATCAGAATTTAAGCCTAATAACAGAATAACAATTTTAAGAAGCATCAAATAATATAATTCTGTGCAGTTGTGAAGGTCCATAGGCTTGAAAAAATGATATAGCAAATTGTATAAGACTTTGAAGGAAACCACATATTATTCATATAAATATCTTTTCACTACTATCGTTGCATATAGTCATAGCTATTTATTTTCTACATATACACACACAATAAGGCTAAAGTATGAATTAACAAAACAATAAATATGAAATAATTAAAGCATGAAATTATAATCCATAATTCCCTTTATCTTTTCCAAGATTTTGCTAGATAAAGCATTAAAGCATGAAAAACTAAATAGGGGACAGCGTTGGTTACTGTTATTATTAGAATGCTATCTCAGTATATTTTGCTTAGAATAGTGATTATTAAAGGTTAGGGCTCATGAATTCACGAAAGCAGATATTCACAGATTACTTTGAATCCATGATAGTCATCCTTCAGGTAACCCAACTTGCCAATACAACTTGGAGATTAGGGTAGCCAAAACTGTCACATGTCAGAGATAACTAAAGTAAAAGATTCATTTCAAATTGTTTAATTCAACAAGCATTCACTAAGAGCCAGACAGGATAGAAGGCAAGAGTAGAGGAGTGCATCTGGCACCAGCTGAACCATGATGGATAAGTGAATTCTTGTTACCATAGAATTCATTTGCAACTAAGACCATTTAATAAAGAAGGAAGGACAGTGAAAAGGAAAAAACAGGCATACACTGCTTGAAAAGTACATGGATTTCTAACAATTGTTATAAATAGCATTTGAGAAAAGTTAAAGGAGCTCAGATCTGTTTAACTCAGAAAAGAAAGAAAATTTGTTTTCTTTGGGAATACTTTGCAGGCAGCAAAATGGGGTAGGAATTGATGGTTCCAGTTTTCTGACTTCCCTTCTTTTTGGAATAGTTTAGCACAGTGCCTGCCACTTAGCAGGTGCTTAATAAATGTTTATGGGCTTATTAGTTACAAGGTTCTCACCTGTGCTACCCCTGAGCTTCAGGTTAAAGGGCCAATTGCTTTCACTATTCAGTACAGCCATGTCCATGGGGTATCTAGCTGATACCCTCTCCTCCTAGGGAAGGGAAGAATTGAAGCTTATAGAATATCAAAGCTAGAAGGGACCTCACAAATTGTTTAGTTTAACAAGATGAGGAAATTAAAACCAAGAGAAAGAATCGATTTGCCTGAAATTAAATGAGACCAGGATTTTTGAGAAAATTCATCAAGAAATCTTTTAATCCTGCTATAGATAAAATTTGTATCTTGATAGAACTGGTATTCAGTGCTTTTGAAACAGAGGTAGGATTCTAGCTAAATGGAAGAATGAGTCATTGTGAATGAGTCCAGTTTATTTAGATCAAAGCTTCTTAAACTATAGGTCATGACCCCTTTGGGAAATCATGTAATTGAATTTGGGGGTTGTGAAAATTTTGGTGATAGCAAAATATTCTGCCAAGATTTAATTCTTTATGTAAAAATAAACAAGCACATCCATCTCATTAGTATGCAAATTTGCTTTCATCTTTAATAAGTGGTATACCAAAGAATTGTTTTAAAATAAATTTCTTTGTAATTTATTAACGGTAAGAGTTTGATTTGTATACCTAGTTTATAAACCTATATTTCCAGGCTTGAGTAAAAATTTCTGGGGCAAAAAGATGTGATGAGTGGAAAAAGTTTAAGCCCTGATTTAGATCACCTGAGAAATAATAATATGTCAAATGAGCCAAAACAAAGAACAAATAAATGCCATCTAGGCAAATAATCTAGGAAATTTCTAGGAAATCTAGGAAAATAATTAAGGAGACTGAATATAAATCAACAAAAAGTCTATGTTCACTTTTTTGTTGTTGTTTTTTTAATCTCTCCCATGGTTTTTCCCTTTTGCTCTGATTTTTCTCTTCCAATGTAATTTGTAAAGCAATGTGTATTAAAAATAAATAAATTTATTAGGAAAAAAGTAGGGACCTGGGAGAAGGATATGTCAATAAAACATGGCAGATTGTCTTAGAGGTAATAAGATAATTAACAAAGCAAGATTTAGTGGAGCAAAAAATCAAACTTAGCAATTACAATTTTAAATGTAAACAGTGATTTGCTCTAGTTCACATAGAAAAATAAATATTAAAATAAAAGGAAAGGCATAGGGACCAGACCTGTGATTTCATTGATTTAAGAAACTCTCAAAAAAAGACAGACAGAGACAGAGACAGAGGAAGAAGAAGGAGGAAGGAAGGAAGGAAGGAAGGAAGGAAGGAAGGAAGGAAGGAAGGAAGGAAGGAAGGAAGGAAGGAAGGAAGGAAAAATAGTGATAGTGAATATCTCAGGCAATGCAAGTCATTCCTGTTATGGTCTTAGAAAGTTGCCTAGAGCAACTGAATGGTTAAATAGTTAAAAGACAAGCCCAGGTTCGGTGAGTCCACCATATCACACTACCTCAGAAACTTGCAATAAGGACTTAAAAAATCATCATCCAGCATTATGCTGGCTGAAAAAGTCCTAGTCATCGTACCACAACATATGCAAACTGAAATAACCAGCAGGTGACTATATAGAAATTAAACCTAGCAGCCATCGACATTAAGAAGTCTGAGAAGCAGGAGACCAATAAATAATGCTCAGCAGAGACAATGGGTCTGGGGGGAGAAGAGATGCAGTAGACATAACAACAACAATTATATAATACTATATGTCAGGTGCCATCTTTTACAACACTTGATCCTCACAGCAATTCTGGAAGATAAATGCTATTATCATCCCCATTTTACAGATAAGGGAATTGAAGCAAACGGAGGTTAAGCAACTTGCCAAGTGCTGTTTTTCAGTTGTTTTTCAGTTGTGGATGACTGGTTTGGGATTTTCTTGGCAAAGATCCTGGAGTAGTTTCCCATTTCCTTCTCCAGTTCATTTTTTGCAGATGAAGAAACTGAGGCAATCATGGTCATGACCTGCCCAGGGTCACACAGCTACTTAGCGTCTGGGGCCCAATTTGACCACAAGGAAGATAAGCCTTCTGGACTCCAGAGCCAGGCTCTGTTCACTCCTCCACCTACCTGCCAAGGTTACAAAGTCAGTACTTCCTGACTCCAAACCAGCATTCTACCCCCTGTACAATCCTAGCTGCCCTGGCTGGGTATAATGACACCACCAGAAAATACCAGGAGCCCGGAAACCCCACCTATCTACCTGGCCTGTGTCTGCTAAATTGTGCCCTTCAAAAATATTCCCGAGTTGCATGGGCTCCTGGGGTGTGCGCTCCCTGGCCATACATATTCGTTGTCCGTGCCCTCCACATGCGATCTCCAGTCCTTCTGATCTCTATGTCCCCACTGGATCCAGGGGGCTCTGCAGGGGAAAGTGAGGCAGGTAACCTTTCCCAGCCCTCCCTCCCTCAAATCTAATTAACTTGCATGTCCTGACACCTCCCTGATGTCATGGTCTCCTCAAGAATGAAGGTCAAGCAGCTATAGCATCTTGTGTACACAAGTGACAGGGAACCTTTTCTTGGTGTTGTATTGGATTTACTATGCTACTCAATTAAATGTCTTTTGTACTAATGGGTCTTCTAGATGTCTGAGAAAAATAAAACACACCAATGAGGACACCAGTAAGTTTTGAGTGATTGTCTCAGGCCTGAAGTAATGTCAAAGTATATGCTGTAACAATAACAAATATAAACTACATGGCATCATACAGTATAATTATAGCAAAACACCAAAAAATACAAACATATTCCTCAGACAAAACACAATAAACCACCTTAAAATTTTCAAAGAAAAATTTTTCTCTTTAATTTCCTCCAAACACAATTTCATTTCTAGCAAATTTTATTTATTTATTCTTGGACACTTTCCTAAGACTGCTTCAAATGCCTTAAGTGTTACATTTAGTTTGAATAAGAAGTAAAATGGTAATGTATGTTTAAATACTATAAAGTTGCACAGAATAGTAAGGTGAATGACAACATATAATTATAAATCACCAAAAATATAGTGGGAATGGAATCCAATCCCACCTATTCATGCTATGCTAAGAAGAAAGGGTTCCAAACAGATATAACAATAATGATGTCAAAAGGGAGAAAAGTAAAAAAAGAACCAAAGCTTCCTAGTTAGAGTTATTAGAGTTAAGAAGAAAAATTACTCTTACATTTTCATACTGGTAATTGAAAATCTTTCATTGAAAAAGATACAATAGAATCTGTAACCATTTATTCTGACATTTAATTATATGCTACTTTATGTTGTTACTTAATTTTCACATGTGTATAGATTCTGTCTCCCCAAATAGATTATAAGGTCCTTAAAAGTAAGGTCTTGTACTTTTTTTGCATTCCCCCCCTTTTATATAGCATTCCTGCCAAGAACCTAAACAAGACTGGGCACAATAAGATGTTGAATAAATCCTTGTTCCCTTACTTGGTATGTCCTTTATCCCTAAGTAAAATAGTACCTAAATTTTTCCATTCAAAAATATATATTTCAATTCTGACTTATGATGAAAAATGCTATCTACCTCCAGAAAAAGAACTGATGTTGTCTGACTACAGATTTTGTTTTACTTTTTCTTCTTTTTTTGTTTTTTGACTCTTTCACAACATGATCAATATGGAAATATCTTTTGCATTACTCCAAATATATAACCTATGTCAAACTACTTGCCTACTGAGTATAATGGGGAAACTGAGGATCTCTCACTTGATAATTCCAGACCCAATTTCAAGGGTCTGTTAATTATTAAGGCTCTGGGAAAGAGAACGAAAGACCTGCTCATCTAGTAGAAATATTTGGTCTCCTGGACCTTTACTTAACTTCTTAGAAGAAGCTAACTAGTTAATGAACTGGAGACATTCTAAGGGATCTGTAAACTAGGTAATCTCTATTTGTTGAGGAAGCCTGAGGTAAACCAAGTCTCTTAGATTATCCTAGTTTAATGGATTACTTACCTCTAAACAAATCTCTTTGTGAGGGAATTATATGGTTTCTTATAAAATCATTAAGGTAGATTGAATTTATAACTTGGATTCAGTTTACCTGGGGAATTTGGGAGATAGGGTGCTCATATTGGATAAAGTAAAACAATTGTAAAACTTGTGAAACTGACCATCATAAAATTCAGGTCAAAATTTAACAAATCCATATTGCTTCCAGGCATTAATTGAGAATTGACTGGATAAGGGGAAGGGGGGTTGTTGTGATTTCTTATGTCTTGTGACTATATAATCTCCCCTGACTTCTGAAGGGGTGACCTCCTTTTTACTGGAGAACCCCAGTAAAAAAGGATGTCTGGTTCTCATGAGATGCCTGAATAAAGCTTCTATCCTTCATTTTGAGAGACCTCTGAGAAATCAGTTTTGAGTTAGGATTTGCCATCCCAAACACCTACCTACCTTTTAGGGGTAAAAGAGGGGAGAATTTGGAACTCAATTTTTTTTTAAAGAAATGTTAAAAATAACTACATATAATTAATAAAAAATTTTTAAAGAAAAAATGTTTTCTCATACAAATTCATGTAAAGTGAAATGAGAAGAACCAGGAGAACACTGTACACAGTAAGAGCAATATTGCAAGAATGATCACCTATGAAAGACTAAACTACTCTGAACCAAGACAATTCCAAAGGATCCATTATGGAAAATGCTATTGAGAGAAACGATTATTTCTCTCATAGTATTAATGAAACATTAATTAAGATTAAGATTTTCCCTTTTGTATTTCTTTTTAAATTTTTTTATTAAAGATTTTTATTTTCAAAACATATGGATGGAGCTTTTGTATTTCCTCCTTCAGAAATCATCCCTCCTACATTATTCAGAGAGCATCTGAAAGACATTGCTGATAGAAAAGATTGCCCAGATACTCAAGGTACAAGCTTTTAGATCTTATTCTAAAACCTCACCTAATTGGGGAAGTTTACTTCAGATTAAAGAGTAAAAATAATCTAATCTGGGCAAATTCTAGCCCATTGTGCTCTCTTCAGACAAACTTGGGTGGAGGTAGATCCCTTTGTATAACTTATCTGTGTAGAGAGGAATAAGAAGGACATAATCAAAGTCCGTCCTCCATTTCTTCTTTAGAACAGGTTCACCTCTCATTATAATATTCATTCTCTCATTAATTGTTAGCCAATCATAGTTGATTGCTGTCTATTAGGAACACCCACTCTTTCAGGGATATTCAAATGTCAAAAGGCCTCCCTGAGGGGTCTTTGGTTTATGAGAAAAAGCTAAATGATCTTCCTTTTATTAATTATTCACAAACCATAATTAATAAAGTGATTAATTACCCAGAAACTATATCTCCTGAACTGTTTATTCATCACATTATTCACTAGGGAGAGAATTGATGAACTCTGAATGCATATTGAAACATATTCTTTTTACTCTGTTTTATGTGGGGGGGTGTTCTTTTACAACATGACTAATATGAAATATGTTTTGCATGACTTTTCACATTTAATTGAGATCAAACTGCTTGCCTTCTCAAGGTGGAGGGAGAGGTGGAAGCGAGAGAGAATTTCAAATTCAAAACTTTTTTTTTTAGTAATTGTCAAAAATAATTTTTACATGTGATTAGCAAAATATTTAACAAAATAAAAAATTTTCTTTTAAGATGCCTTTGTCATTACCTATGTGGTCTCACTTTCTTTATCTGTAAAATAAATCAGTTGATCTAGATAAGAGGTTCCCAAAGTGTAGTCCATAGACCCCTGGTCATCCCTGAGACCCTAGCAGGAGACCATGAAGTCAATATTCTCCCTTTTCTACCTATATATCTGGTGAGACTGAATTACAAGGTTTGTTTGTTTGTTTTTTTTTAAATATACCTCAACCAAAAGATACATTGCAACAGACTGAATGTAAAATCAGAAAGGAAAATCCAGCTATCTTTTATTAAGCCAGGCAATAAAAAAAATTGCAAAAATATGTAAAACAGTACTTTTCTCACTAAATTCTTTTAAATTTGGAAAATATAGTTATTTTTAGTAAAAATGTGAACAAGTTTACTACTATTATTTGAAAATGAATTGGTAAATAAATGTTTAAAAATTTTTAGTTATAGCATCTAATATCACAAATATTGATAGATAAAATCCACGTAAACAAAAGCTCAGTAGAATTTTCCTTAATTTTTAAGAGCTTAAAGGGGTCTTTGAGAACAAAGAGTTTGAGAATTACTAGGCTAAATGATCTCTAAAATACTTTCCAGTGCTAAATCCCTGAATATTGTGCTCCTTAAAAATCATGAGAGCAAGTGACTGTATACCCTGTTTTAGAATACCAATTCCAGTTTTTTAGACATCTTTCAGACCTATAATTTCTATCATGGAAGAAAATGATTGCTATATCAATTCAGCAAAACTAAAATACTTGCTGTTCTTTTAACACACTTTGGGTTCCCTTCACTTTGCTCCTTTTCCTTCTTCTATTTTTATTGTGCTTTTCCTCCAATCTTATTTGTCCAGTTCTGAGCCATTCTTTAAGATTTACTGATGCCAGTAATTACGATAGGAATTACTCTGATTCCATGCCAAGAAATACCACAATCTTTCTCTCCACTCAGGTCCCATTTAGTTAGGTCCTAATCATCTCTCCTATTGCTCTTTCCCATTTTTAAAAAATTATTATTATTACCTCCCATACTAGCTTTTTCTGTACATAGCCTCTCAGTCATAACCAACTCAAAGTTCATTTGAATAAGACTCTATCATTAGTGGATGTTGCTTACTCAGTGTTATACACTTACATGATGAATGAGTAATCAATCTCTATCAACAAGGAGAGCCTCATATAAATTGGCATTGAGTACCTGGTTACCTTCTCCCTAGACAAGAAGTTCCATGAGGAAAAGGATCTGTCCTGGGCACAGTGCCCAGTACAGTGCTTTGTTGAGTAAAAGTGTTTAAGAAAGATATTGATTGATAATATATCAATTGGACAAGTCCATTTTTTAATAACTTTTTTGTAAAGTCAAACTTTCTCCATTAAATTCTACTATCTTTGTTGTATCTATATAATGGATAGGAACCATAAAATCACAGAATCTCAGCTTGGAAGGGTCCTCTGTAACCATCTAGTCCAACCCATAAATTCTTCATTTATGACTGGAACTTTATACCTCCTGAAGCAGCCCATTCTATTTGGGAAATTTCTGTTAGGACATTTTCACCAACATCAAACTTAAGTTTGCCTCTTTAAAATATGAACTCATTCCTTGTAGTTCTCCCTGGTGGGATGAAAATGATTGGGAATGTTTTCCCATGGAAGAATGTTTTCTTAAAATGGTATAAAATGCTAATCATCTGTTATAAAGTAGCTCCTTCCCTTGCCTTTCCTTTCCTTTCTTTCACTGCCCTACTTTACTTCTATGTTAAAAAAAAAAATAACAATGAAGTATAATATTCTAGAGATAATGAATGGTTGACAGGAAATAAAAAAGCACCTTAAAAAATTGCTAGGGCTGTGTGGTAATTCACCCAAGAGCTTCTCACCAGTGCTTCATATATCTCCTAACTCTTAGAGGCAGATGCTTTTATCACATCTTAGCTCTGGCTAATTGCCTGTGAAGGTTTCCTTTGGGTTGATTGATTTCTGAGCCAATAGCTGGAAAAGAAGAAAACTAACAAAAGAAGGAAGGAGAAGGCAAAGCTCAGGGAGATTAGTGCATGTGAAGTTGAATCATAGCAAAAGAAGAGGACTCTACCCAAGGAGCCTCTACAATTCAGACATCCAAGACCCTTGGAAAGGAAACTCAAAGATGTATATGACAGAAGTTCTTTGTTTAAGTCTTTTCTGTACTGCGAAGACAAGAACCTCATGAAATAGTGAATAAATCAAATTTAATCCAAAGGATACGAAACCCAGCCCTGACTCTAGCTATGAGGGTGGCAATTTGATTCGTCAAGTCAATTTATTAAGCATTTATTAATCAGAGCTATAACTAACACTAGACCAAAGCATTGACCACTAGATGTGGAGGGACTTTCTGCTCACAATGATCACCATTCATCTCATGGTCCTCTTTCATTATTCCACCATTCAATGCAGTTAAAACTGTTCTCACCCTGTCACATCACCATAATACACTTCTGGGTTCTGTCTTAATCTCTCCCTTTAATTATACAATCCCCTTTTTCTGGCATGACTGAACCCCCTATGGGGATACCCCCTGCCCTTCTTGCTCTTCCTTCCCTAATCATGATACAATAGTGTCATAGTATCATATCAATAGTAAGGACTATTAAGTCCTTATTATACCAGATATATGATTAGGTCAAGAAAATAATGACATATCATGGAGCATGGATGTCATCCTTGCTCAAATACTTATTCATTATCTAGAGGATAAAGTCAAAACTCCTTAGCCTGGTACTCAAGGATTTCTGTAATTAACCAACAAACAATTCTTCAGGCTATAATCTTCCTCAATTTCACTTTCCTTACTTATAAAATCAAGCAATCAATCAGCAAGAATTTAGTAAACACTTAACCAGGTCCAGTGCCTGAGGGACCTGGGGATACATGTTCTTGAATTCAAATCCTGCCTTGAGTACTTACTAGGTGTGTGATCTGTGCACTTAACCATGTTTTCCTCAGTTTCCTGACTGTAAAATGAACTAGAGAAGAAAATAGCAAACCATTCCAGGACCTTGGCCAAGAAAACCTCAAATGAGGTCATGACATGATTGAAAGGACTGAATAACAAAATCTGTGCGAAGGATGGATAACACAATCTCTTGCAGTAAAAAGGACCAATTAGGAGGCTCTTATAATATTTTCCAGGCAAAAGGAGATAAAGACTTGTACTAAATGTACTAAAAATAAGGTTTGTACTAAAATGAAAGGGTAGATAAGAGCAGATGAGATATTATAGAAGAAAGAAAAAAAGATTCAAAAATTATTAAATATGTAGGAAAAGGGAGAATGAAAATGTCATTAAAGTTATGAACCTTGGTCACTGGGAGAATCAGTCCTTTCAAAATGAGTAGGGAAAATCAAAAGAAAGGTAAGTTTGGGATAAGGGAATTTAATTCTTTATTGAACATATTGAGTAGGAGACACCGATGCACAAGTTGATGAGTAACTCAAGCTCAAGAGAGAGCCTAGGGCTAGTTATATAAATGGTAGGAATCATCTGCAGAGATGAGATAAAACTCATGGAAGCTAATAAGGTCACAAAGTGAAAAACTAAAGAGAGAAAAAGAAACCCTGAGTGAAAAGATTATTTGTGATGAAAGAGTAACAGGGTTAAATGCTGCAAAGAAGGCAAGGATAAGAATTGAATAAATAACATTAGATTTGGTGATTAAAAGATCACTAATAACTTTGGAGAAAACAGTTTCAATTGAACTATTATTCAGATAGTAGAAGCTAGATTGAAAATGGTTTCAGCGAGAGTGAGAAAAAAAGAAATGGAGCTTTTGAATATAGACAATTTTTTTAAAGGCTCTTAGCTGAGAAAATGAGAGACTTAGAGTGAGAGCTACATGATGTAGTGAATAGAGCATTCACCCTAAAATCAGAAGGGTCTGAGTTCAATTCTAGCCTCAGACACTTACTAGCTGTGGCACCCTAGATAAGTCACTTTACCCTAACTGCCTACCCCAAAAAAATCCTAAAGAAGAATGACAGTAATGGACTTTAATTATAGGTTAATACAGCTACTAAATATTCTTATGACGCTTGGGTTTTTGTATAAACCAGATTATAGGGGATAGTGAGAAAAGTGCATAACAATATTGTGCAATAGAACAAAATTTATCAAAAACACATTATCATATTTCTATATTATTAGCAAAACTGATAAATATTCAGAATATTTTAACAACTTTTTTTTTTTTTTTTTTGCTGAGGCAATTGGAGTTAAGTGACTTGCTCAGGGTCACACAGCCAGAAAGTATTAAGTGTCTGAGACCAAATTTGAACTCAGATATTCCTGACTTCAGGGCTGATACTCTATCCACTGCACCATCTAGCTGCCCACTAATAACTTCTTTATCAATATTAACAGTGTAACGTTGTCCATGAGAGTAGATTTTAAAAGTCCTATGAGCTATTTACAATACATTTTAATAGGGAGAGAATGGTGTTACCAAAACCACAGAAGCAGTAGACTCAGGCCAAAGTTCTTCCTCTCCCATTTAGTATCTGGGTAATCATAAAAGTCACTTCATTTGTCTAAATTTCATCTGTCAATGGGGATAATACCACCTGTAATAACTATTTCACAGGATTGTTTAAAGAATAAAAATATGTATGCATATAGTTTTTATATATACATATATGTGTTTATACAATTTTATCTGCTTCATATTTGACTTCTGTGTGAAATTCATTTTTAGCTGCTCAGAGATTGTAATGATTCATGACTTGCAGCCATATAACAATACCAATAGACTATCAATACTAGCAATATGGTCCTTTGTTTCTGGGAGAAGTTTGGAGTCATATGATGAAACGTGTTATGCATTTTCTAACTCAGAGGTAATGCCCTCAAAATGCAGATTGAGACATACATTTTGCTTTGGATATGGCCAATAGAGGGATTTGTTTAACTTGCATATTTGTAATAAATGTTTTGTTATTCTTTCTCAATAAAGGCAAGAAAAAGAGAAAGTAGCTTTTCATTGACTAAAAAAAAATCAAATTGTTTAAAGAAAACTGTGACAACATTAAAGAAACTTTTCAGTTTCCTGAAGGCAATCAAGCTCACTCTCTTCTTCCCATTCATTTAATTCTGGCTCAACTTCTTTGTCAATTTGTCAATTCTGTCCCAGATATATATACATCTGATGTGGAAAAGTCTATAGACTATCCATCCAACTCTTTGTCATTATCTAGGCAATAGACATTCTTTATCCCCTTGCTTTTTCCCTTTGTGAATGGCTTTGGAGCTCTTCCCAGAGACTCTATCATATTTCAGCACTGATACAATCAGCACAATGTCATCCAGACACAGGTGCATATTAAAATCCTCACTATATACAGGATTTTTCAGTTTGAATTTTTGACTGGATCTCTACCATCAGAAAGGTAAAACCTTTGATGAGCATATATCTTCCTGATTTATGCTTTATCTGATATTTACTTTCATAGAGTCATCAAATGATCATTTCTATTATTATAATTTTCAGGGAATCTTGAATGATTTTGATGTATCATTGTAGGATTAAAGTGGACTGAACATCTTATTGGAAGAGATAGCTACCAAAAAAAAAAAAACCAAAACACTTAAAGAACTGACAAAAAAAAAAAAAATGGGATTTTGTTTTGTCAGAAGTCCTAGGCTGTTTTTTTAATGCAACACAGGTTTTTTTGACTTGAAAAGTTCTTCAAACTCATTTCTCCCCTTCCCCCTTCTCCTACACCTTTCATGTCTATAAAGAACCACAATTTGTTGTAACAGAATACTAGGGGAAAAACGGGTAGAATGTGCTGGCAGAAACTGAAAAAAATGGGAATTCCCTTAATGGGTCCAAAGCACAAGCCTGTGAATCAATTTGTGAACCTCACTGGGAACATGGAAGCTGGTAAGGTAGGGGTGCTGAATGAGAACTATAAATTTGAACATTCCCCAATGTTTATTCTTAAGGCTGCTGCTTATTGGATATTTTGCCTTCTAATCTTGTGGAAATATCTGTAAGTGCTCTATAGATGGTATATAATTCCTCTTTTGTTTTAGGGGAGTTTTTTGAGAGTTACTACACATTAGAGAACATGCATGGTTCTCCCTCTTTTTGATCACATGATCGTATACATCTTTCAGTCACCTATTTGAAAGAAAAGATGTGAACTACTATGAAATTTTATTTGTGAAAGTTTATTTCCTCCTAAAATGCTCATTGTGCATACACTCATGGATATATAGAAACATCAACTTGCCAGGGAGAAAACTTTTCATTTTAAATATCCTAGTATCATAAGATTTAGAGATGAAGGTACCTGAAACATCTAATATAAGACCTATATTTTTACACAGAAGGAAAATGAGACTTAGAGAAGTTAATGACTTGCCCATGGTCTAACAGGTAAATTAGAACCAAGATCTTTTTTTTTTAATAGCATTTTATTTTCCAAATACATGCAAAAGTAGTTTTCAACATTCACCTTTGCATACCTTGTATTCCAAATTTTTCTCTTTCTCCCCACCCCAAAACAGTAAACAATCCAATATAAGTTAAAAATGTTCAATTCTTCTAAACATTTCATCATGGGGCACAAGAAAAATCAGATCAAAAGGGAAAAAAATGAGAAAGAAAAAAATAAACAAGCAAACCAACAACAATGAAAAAAGGTGAAAATACTAAGCTTCAATACATATTCAATTTCCACAGTCCTCTCTCTGGATGTGGATGGCACTTTCCACCCCAAGTCTATTGGAATTGCCTTGAATCACCTCATTGTTGAGAAGAGGCAAGTCCATTGCTGTTGATCATACCATAATCTTGTTGCTGTGTGCAGTGTTCTCTTGGTTCTGCTTACTTCACTTCTCAGTTCATGTAAGTCTTTCTGAAATCAGTCTGATCATTTTTTTATAGAACGATAATACTCCATTACATCCATGTACCACAATTTATCCAATCATTTCCCAACTTATGGGCATCTCTTGAACTTCCAAGAACCAAGGTCTTCTGACTCCCTATCCAGTGTTCTTTTCACTACACCATACTGCCTACTTTTTTTACTTTTTTTTTTTTTTTTTTTTACTTATTTTTACTTAAACCACTGCAAAACTGCTCATCAACTAGAGAATCACCATTTCCTGGGGGAGGAGAAAGGGAGGAGCCACTTTATCCTTCTTAGAATTCTTTAATAAATATACTGGCTTCCCCTCTATTATGATATATCTGCAAATCAATCAGTCAAGGCTCGTTGAAAGTATTCATTGCTAGGAATGGTGAAGGATACCAAAAAAATACAATCATAGAATCAAAATTTCAAAGCAAGAAAGGAGTTTAGAGATCATCTAATCCAACCTCCTAATGTTACAGATAAGAAAACTGAGACCCAGAGAGGTGAATTGATATTCCAGAGGTCACACAGCTAACCTGATACTAACAGAGCCCAGCCCAGAACCTAACCTCATCTAGAATTCTTCTACTAACTGCTAAATAAAGTATGGTCCTTTCCCTCAGGGAGCTTACATTCTAATTGAGGATGCAACAAATATATTCTAAAAAAAATAACAATACCAGTATGAAATGTACTAAATTAGGAGATGTACATTAACTGCTAAAGAAATTCAGAAGAAAGAGACTATGGACTGAGATGGTTAAGGAGGGTTTCATGGAGAAGTATGGGCTCAGGTGTGCTTTAGAGAAATGATGAGATTAAGAAAAGCAAAACGGAGAGGGAGGGTATCTTGCATAGATATGAAGGCCTAGAAGTTCATAATGGTTTCAGTGGACAATGAATAGATTACTATGGAGGCAATAGTTTATACCTATGCTGTTAATCTTATTCCTGAAATGCATTTAGTCAAGAAATTAAAATCTATTAGGAAACAAAATCAGTCTGTCTTATTTTAAAATCTAAACATTTAGCTGTCATTTAATCTTTGCATATCAATTGGAAAATTATCCTCATGGAACATGGTTTTGACAATTTCATGGTTAACTTCTAATGAGCTTCTGCAGGATAGAAGCCCAATCTCAAAGCAAGATCAAGGATCAGGGTAACAATCAGTCATCATGAAGTGTTTTCAACCAAAATAACCTCAAATGCTTGCCAAGGACATATACTGTTTTCTGTATTTTTCTAAAGGACACAGAGACAAAGATTTGTCTACATTATGCAAAAAATTCTCATGCATTCATTTTTAAATGTCAATATTCACAATGCTTTTCCTTTGAGTTTGAAACAAATTTGAAAAGTGAGGTTGAATCTGAGAGTTAACACAAATGAATCACCCTAAACTGTCATAAGGATTGCTAGGGAAAACTGTTTTAATGCTCTAAGAGTTTGAACATAGGAAATTAATAGGATCATCAATCTGGAGGTGAAAGGGACCTTAGAACCATTTTTACACTTGAGGAAACTGAGGAATAGAGAGATGAAGTAACTTGTTCAAAGTCATAGAGCTAGTAAATGTTAAGAGTCAACATTTGAACCCACATTTTCTTCTAGCGCCAGAGTCACCTATATAATGAAATCATTTCAAAACAAAGAACTAAATATGGAGCATTTATAAGAATAAAAAGAGGGTCAAATAAGAGACACAGGAACAATCTGCCTCTCATCTGAAATCTGTAAAAGTTTCCTAATTCATCATCCTACCTCGTCTCCTTCCATACTAATTCATCCACAATGCAGGTGGTTTTCCCGAAGTACAAATCTAACCTTATCACCCTTTGCACAAGGGAATAAGAATTTATTAAGGACCTATTATATGCTAAGTACTGTACAGATATTATCTCAGTGGATTCCTTACTCAAATTCCAGTAGCTTCATTTGGGATCAAATATAAACTCTTTCAGGTGTTCAAAAGTTCTTCAAAACCTGGTCCCATCCTACCTTTCTAGCCTTCTTACATATTCCTATTCACTCTCCTTATACTCTATAGTTCAGCCCTACTATTTGCTTGCTGTTCCTTACATATAAGATTCCACGTTCCATCTCCACGACTTTGCACTAGCTGTGATCCATACCTAGCATGTTCTCCTTCCTCACCTCAGTCTCCTAGAATCCCTGGCTTCCTTTAAGACTCAGCTCCAACACTATCTTCCCCAGGGAACCTTTCTGAATCCCTCCAACTACTAGTGCCTTCCCTTCAATAGTTATTTTCTATTTATTCTATATTATACAGACACACACACAAAATTCTGGGAAAATATGTCTTTTGTAATATGCATAAATACATCTGTACATTCATATACACACATAGATACATATATATATATATATATATATATATATATATATATATATGTGCAACTAGGTGATATAATAATAGTATTCCTGAATCAAATCTGACCCCAGATACTGACTAGCTTTGTGACTCTGGGCATATCACTTAATCCTGTTTTCTTCCATTTCTTCATCTGTAAGATGAGTTAGAGAAGGAAATTGCAAAGTATTCTAGTATCTTTATTTTTAAAAAAATCCTAAATAGGGTCATAAAGAGTCAGATACAATTGAAAGGATCAAACTACAACAGCATATGTGTGTGTGTGTGTACTATAGGTATAGTACTATAGGTATAGGTACTATAGGTACTATATGTATGGAGTACATACAATGGAGACAGTAGGTGGCTTCGTGGATCAAGCACTGGGCTTGGATTCAGGAAGACCTGAGCTCAAATCCAGGAAAAGAATGGGAAAAAAGTAGGAAAGAGTATTGTAATATTAAAACTAAAATTATACTACAAAACAGTAGTCATCGAAATAATTTTATACTGATTAAAAAATAGTGGGAAAAATTAAGTTCACAACATAAATAAATGAACCTAATAATAATAACCAATTTAAAGACCTTGGCTACTCAAGTAATGACTCATTATTTGACAAAAATGCTGGGAAAAGTGCACAGCCATATGTCAGAAATTAGGTACAAACCAACATCTCATAATATACACCAAGAAGTACATGACTTAGACATAAAAGTCTATATTTATTGTTGTTTTGTTGTGCCACAATTCCCTTTTATTGTCCTGACTCAATTTCCCTAATTGTCCTGACTCAGTTTACCTGAATTGTTCTGCCTCAGTTCCTAATTGTTCAGTTCAATCCTGCAACACCATCCCTCCCTCCTAATCTTGATGATCCAGATAAGGAGAAATCTATCTTAGACATCATCAGAATGTTGGGTGCCTCTCTCCATTCTGTTATCCCAATTTATCAGAATACCTGGTGCCTCCCCCATCCTGTCAGAACCAGATAGTCCCATTCCCACTCTCAGTGCTCTGACTCCACCCCTGCCTTGATCTACTCCTGTAGATGAGTCACGTGCGTATATGTCATTGAGAACTCACATTGTTTGCTGGATTCTTGGAGACAATAGTCTCATTCAGCCTTGGGACCAAACCATGGATCTATTTGTTCCCAGTAAATTCTCTCCCTTTCAAATAAAATATTAAAACCTCTCTAATCTCTATCTTGCCTCAGTTTCTCCGGCATTAGTTTGTCCTTCATTCTCGGAGAATGACATGAAAGTGGATTGGATTTGAGGAGGATTGTGCAAGGTCACTTGCTTCACTTTTCCCTCTAAAGTCATCTGGGTCCAATGGCAAGATAAAGATCAAAATGATTGGTTATAGCCCTGGATGCAATGAGAGACCTTGGTCTTTTAAAGCTAAAGTCTTCAACAGGTCTTTTTGACTGAGATTGCACCCATTCAGTGATTAAGATTAGATAGCAATTAAAGCAAAAAACTCTCTTTTACCCAGTGCATACTTTTATCTCTACTGAGTCTGTATCCCGAAGAGATCACAAAAGAGGGAAAAGAACACATTAGAGGAACAAAGAAGAAATTGTCTTTCAGATCTATAGATAGGAAAAGAGGTTTGGGTTTGTTTTTGTTTTTGTTTTTGTTTTTAGAATTTCCTACTTAATATTAATCTCCTAAATATTTAAAAACCCACAAACACCTCAATATTCTGTAAAACATGAGGATTGCATATGAAACCATGAACTTTTGTTACATAAAGAAATTTTAGTGTATGTAAACTTTAACAAAATATTCATAAAAATCAGCCTGTTTGTCATCCCTTTTAAACTTCTTTTTGGATTTTTTGGGGGTATATTTTAAAACATTTTATTGATGCTGTTTTTTGGTATCTTTGTCACGAATAGGTATAGTTAAGCAAAACCAATTAACATATTTAGCAATGTCAACTGAAAGGGTTACAATATTCTCTCCTAGAGAGGGGCTGGAGCAATAAAGTCAAACTGAGAACAATGCTAAAAAAGAACCATGGTGATAAGTAGTATCAAGGAGAAACTAAAAGTCAGAATTGTAGTAGTATTCATGCAACAGGCATATAAGTAGTAAAGGAATGGAGAAACAAAGTACCAATGGGAAAGAGAAGAGCTAGGGAAACAAGACTAAACTGAGGTCAGCTACAATGAAGGAATATCAGTAAGAGAAGGGACAAATATGATCATCAGCAAGCATAACCATGAAAATCTGTGACCAGAAAGAACTAATCCCAGTTTGATTCTTGGAGGACTTATTCAGCATAACACTGTACAATGGACTCTGCAGATCTCTAGGAAAAATTGGTTCATTGAATTGAACAAGGTCTCTTGCAAAGGTAGTATTAGAAGTCTCCAAGACTGTAGGAACTTTGTCAGATGTGCATAGAGGAGATGTTTTATTCTCCAGGAAACCCCAAGTTATTTCTCTTTGTGGGAGCAAGTAGTACTCTAAATTGTAAAGATCACATAAATCTGTGAGAGGGAGGCAGAGGTTTAGCAGAAATTGCAAAGAGTTTTTTGACTATCAATAGACTTCAATGCAAATTCTTACCATATTTACTATGTAAATAAAACCAGCTCCATGTTTGATGCCTTGTGAACACAAGTGCTTTTAAGGTCCTTTGCACATGGACTCTTCCTGAGTTCAAATTTTGACTGTACTGCTTATTATTAATATAATAGGAAAATTATTTCTATGGATATCAATTTTCTCTCTGCAAAATGAAAAGGTTGGATTTTTGATCCTTAAGGTAACTTCTAGTCCCAAATCCTATAATACAAAGGAACCAGTTGCAAAATAAATTTTCAGTCAACCATTTGCTTTGTCTACTCATCACCAATTTGTTCATTTGATTTTTCTACTATATTGACAAAATTGTCCAGTTGTTTGGTGCCATATAAACATATAGTCCCAGTAAGTCAATGGCCACGTATACTAATACAAAGTTCTTAACTCTGAGAATACACAGTAAGAATAAATCTGTTTTCCAAATGAAAATTTATGTAAATGTTTTTCTAGAGAATTATTTTATTCTAATTCTAGCCCTGTTTTCTACTGATATTGGACAACAATAAGTTCTATAAAAGACACAAAATCAACTTTCCAATTTTGGATTAGGCAAGAAGCTATTCCTTTATATTCTTGAGTCATCAAATTTTCATGAATACAAAGGTTGATTATTGACATTGCTGTACCTGGGGCATTCCACAATTGCTAGAACTCTGAAATTCTGGCATGACTCCAAGTATCCAGCTTGTCTCTTGAGATGCATAGCATAGAAAAAGGGTTCAATGATCCTATCCACAGACTTTTTTTGAAATTTTAAAAATTGCATTATTTATTTTTAATATTAATTTCTATTAAAATTTTGAGTTCCAAATTATTTCCCATCCTCCCTTACCCATTGGTAAGGCAAGCAGTATGTGAAATGATGCAAAACATTTCCATGTTAGCCATAATTTTTTTTTTTTTTTGGCTGAGGCAATTGGGGTTAAATGGCTTGCCCAGGGTCACACAGTTAGAAAGCATTAAGTGTCTGAGACCATATTTGAATTCAGCTCCTCCTGATTCCAGGGCTGGTGCTCTATCCACTAGTCATCCAGTTGCCCCCATATTTTTTTTAAAAAGCAAAAAAATAAAGTGAGAAATTTTATCTTAATTTTCACTCAGAGTTATGTCTTTCTGTTTCTCTTATAAATTAACATATTGTGGGATTCTGATTTCTAATCTATTCTACTTTCCACTTCTATTTTATGGGTGAGCTTATTCCATTCACCTTCAGTTATGATTATTCAGTATTTATTTCCCTCCTCATTTTCTTGTTTCCTTTTCTGTCTCTTTATATCCATTCTCTCCCTGACACTCAATTTTGCTTCTAACCACTGCCTCCCTTAATCTAGCCTCCCTTTTAACATTTCTCCCTCACCTTTCTTTTATCCCCTTTCCCTCATATATCCCTATTGAGTAAGATATATTTCTACATATAACTGAATGTTTTTATTATATATATATTAAATATATACATATACATATATCATCTTTCCCTCTTTGAACCAATTCTAATGAAAGTGACATTCAAACCTTGCCTGCCACTCCCAACTCCATTTTCCCTTCTATTATAAAAACTCTTCCTGGAACCCTTCTTTTCTGTGAGAAAATTTTCCCCATTCTACTTCTCCCTTCCCCCTTCTCCCAGTGCATCCTTTTTTCTCACTCCCCTTTTTTGGGAAATCATGCCAACACAATCAACTCATATTCATGCCCTCTGTCTATGCAGACTTTTAACTTCCCTAATAATGATAAAGTTTGTAGGAGTTGCATATATTATCTTCCCGTGTAGGAATGTAAACAGTTTGATTTTATTGAGTCTTTTACAATTACTTTTTCATATTTACTTTTTTATGTTTCTTTTGATTCTTGTGTTTAAATGTTAAATTTCCTATTCAGCTGTGGTCTTTTCATCAGGAATGCTTGAAAATCCTTTGTTTTAATAAATACTCATTTTTCCCCCTGAAGGATTATATTCAGTTTGGTGGGCTAGGTTATTCTTGGTTATAGTCTTAGCTCCTTGTTTTCTGGAATATCATATTGTAAAACCCTCCATTCTTTTAATGCGGAAGATTAGTTAATTTAATGTGATCCTATGTGGCTCCACAATATTTGAATTGTCTCTTTCTAGTTGCTTGAAGTATTTTCTCTTTGATCTGTGAGTTATGGAATGTAGCTATAATATTCCTGGGGGTTTTCATTTCGGGATCTTTTCCAAGAAATGATCAATGAATTCTTTCAATTTCTCTTTTATACTCTGGTTCTAAGATACTGAGGCAGTTTTCCTTGATAATTTCTAGAAAGATGATGTCTGGGCCATCTCTTTGGTCATGGCCTTCGGGTAGTCCAATCATTCTTAAATTATCTCTCTTTGATCTATTTTCCAGGTCAGTTATTATTCCAATGAGATAGCTCACATTTTCTTTTTTTTCAATTCTTTTGACTGTTGATTGCTCATTCTAATTTTTTTAATTGTTGTAGTGACTTAAGTTTTCTCAGTTATCTAATTTCCACAAGATTATTCACCAGTTTTCCTAGAAGTATTTATTAAGTGTTATTATTTATTAAAAGAGTTCTTTAAATAATAAACATTTTATGTTTTTCTAAACACAGGACTACTGAGTTCCATTGTTTCTGCTACTTCTGTTGATCTACCTCTTTATTTTTTTTAAACCAATTCCAGATGGGTTTTTAAAGGTAGTATAAGGACATTTTAATTTTTAAAATTTTTTTCATTTACAAAAACAGAATAAGAAAAAAAGAAAAACAGAAAAGGAATACAAAACAATTTTTTTTTTAAAAAGAACATTGTCAGGTGTGTAGCATAATATCAGGGAGGATTCATAATATATAACAATAAATTACTAGTTCAAGAAAGTATATCTATTGTAAAAGAAATTATATTCATGAATGTCCATCTTTTCTTTACTTCCCTTTAAATTGTTCTTCTATTCTCTGCTGTGCACCTTTTTTACTTTATTCTTTTTTCCCCTTTCATCACTCCCACAACCCCCAAGCAAGCAGTAATTGAGAAAAGATATATTTACATATGTATATGTATCAGATATATACATACATAGATATACACACACTCTCCCACACACACACATATATCTTTTTTTTATCTCTGTTAACTTTAATTCTGCTCTTTTACTTGCCTTGTTTTTACTTAACCTCCCTGCTACCTAAGGATTCCCTTGTCTTCTTCCCTTACCCTTTGCTTCCCCATCTAACTATCCCTTCCCCCTTATTTCTTTATGGATTTTGGAGAGTTATACCCTTCATGGTATATATGCAGTGTTGCCTTTTTAAGAATTATGAAACCTCCTCATCCCTCTAATGCCTCTCTATCTATTCTTCCTCTGGATTGCATTTATATAACTGTTACTATTTTTACTTTAACTCTGCCCCCAAACTTTCTTTTGAGCTACTCTATAATCTTAAACATATGGTATACATTTTCTATGTAAAATAAAAACAATTTGTTCATGTTTGAATGCCTTAAAATTGATCTTTGATATTGGCTCTTATATGTTAAATTTTCTATTAAGTTCCAGATTGGTTGATAGAAAGTCCTGAAAATCTGCAAGTTCATTGAATGTCCGTTTTTTTCTTGTTCAATATTATAATTTTGCTGGAAAAAAATAATTTTGCTGGATATGATGTTTTTGACCAAAGAACTAGTTCTTTTGATTGTTTACAAATATGATTCCAGGACTGCAGTTTTTTATTGTGGTTGCTAATAAATCCTGTACAATTCTAATTGTAGCTCCAGCATATTTGAATTTTTTTTCTTGTTTCTCTTTGACCTAGAGGTTTCAAAAATTGGCAATAATATTTCTATGTGTTTCCCACAAAGGATCTTGTTAAGGTAGTGATTGGTGGAATTTTTCCTATTTCTACTTTCCCCTCATGTTTTATCATTCCAGGACAATTTTCTTGGATTATTTCTTTCACTATTGTGTCAAGCTTCTTTTTTCAGTCACAACTTTCAAGCAGTCCAGTTATTCTTATATTTTCTTTTTTTGATCTGTTCTCCAGATCTGTCATTTTTCTTATAAGATGTGTTTACATTCAGTTCTGTTTTTTCATTCTTTATAATCTGTTTAGTTATTAAGAAATAACAAAATATGGTCTCTCATAGCTTCACTGGCCTCCTCTTTCCCAATTCGAATTGGGAATTTTCATTTTTGAGAATCTGTATCTCCTTTTATAATTAAATCTAAGTGAATTAGATTTAAGTGAAAAAGAGCTGTGCAAAGTATGCAGCCTCACTTTGTCCTCCAGAGCCATCTGGGTTCAGTAGTAAGATATAAATTAAGAGGATTGGATGGCCTTGAATGCAGTAGGAGTTCTTGCCCTTTTAAAACTAAGATCTTTTACAGATTTTAAGTTTAACAGGACTTTATCAGGTCTCAGGCAACACTCAAACATTGATTAAGGCTAGCTATGAAATGAGGCAGAAAATGGCCTCTTTTACTTACTCAAAAAATAAAATAAAACCCCTAACACAGCAGATAGTATAAATTAAATTACAGAAAGATTGAAAAAGAGCCTTTAATTCACTGGTGGATGAGGAAGGAGCAGAAAGACCCCACTGAGAACAAAAAGCAATTTCCAAGCTACTGATAAAAGTCAGAACTTTGTGATCAAACACTATCCCTATGTTTTGTTCTACTGCTTAGAAAAGGGATGGATGTAAATGATCAAATACAAAATGGAATTTTTCCTGCTTTGAAGGAAAAAGTGGGGGAAGGGAAAGGTTGGAACCAGAGGCTGAATGAAATACACAATCTATGTGCACTATATGCAAGCAATATTTTTGATTTTGATATACTTGTGCTTTAATACCTTGATTAAACACTTTAAAAAAATAACAACCTTGACAAAGGTGATTTACTGAGACTTAAACAAAGGAAGAGGTAGAATGAAGATTTTAAGTAGGCTGAAGTAAGTAATTTGATTGATGGATATACCCCAATACACAAACGGGTAGGGCCCTTACAGAGGACTCCAAAGAGATAAAATAGAACTAGCCTAGGAGAGACAATTCACAAATGCCTTATGAGAAACAGGCAAGCTGTTCTGATAACTCACATGTTTCTTCGATGGTGAATGATCTTTACTCTTAAATCAGTAAACATTACATATTATTCTAATGATATTCAGTTTTTCTTATCACATTGCCCTGTCTCGGATACATTGAAGCAGCATTAATAAATCTTTTTTAATATTTCTTAAGCAAAACAATCCTTTCTCTTAATTCCTTATTTTACTTAAAGTTTTATCCCCGCCTTTGTGGGTCTATCTAATGGGCAATTTGTACCAGACTTTCTTACTAATATTTTAATCTACTTCTGTGTTGTCTCAATATTTTCCCTATAATACTCAGAATCCCATCTCTAGTTAACAGGTGTTTTAGGGAACAATTGCTCACCCAATAATATACCATTAAGTAAAAATAGTAAAAACATCTCTATCAGGCACAGATTAAATGATAAATGAAAAAAAAAAAGTCAATCCTAAATAGCATTTTCCCAGAGAAGAAATGAGTTATCCTTTAAATGTGTATCTGTGCTTTCGACATTTCCCCATCTGTCAATATTGAAGCATAATAGTCAGCAGCATAATTTTATGGAAGTTTTCCCCTTCCGTCTTTTAAAAATGTTAGTATTGTTGCTTTTCAGGTGTTTTCGGTCATGTCCTACTTGTTGTGACCCCATTTGGTATTTTCTTAGCAGAGATATCTGAGTAGTTTGTCATTTCCTTCTCCAGCTCATTTTACAGATGAGGAAACTGAGGCAAACAGGGTTAATGATCACACAGCTAGTAAGTGTCTGAGGTCAGATTTAAACTCTAGAAGATGAGTTGCTGACTTCAGGTCCAATACTCTCTTGAATGAAGAAAACATTATCAATACTTAAACTCCTAAGAAAACAATGTCCTAAATTAGACCTTACCAAAGGCCTAACCAATTTCTAAAGAGAAATTAAGTTAAAATTTAGAGAGAAGCTTTGAAAATAGAATTAGAGTATAAATGTACAAGGAAGATAGGGAGTGGGATGGGGAAAGGAACAGGCTAATTCACATAAAAACAACATCTTTTTTTTTCCTATCCCTTATCCAGATTTAGGGTTAAGATCAGACTAAGGGAAGGACAAGTCTTTAATTAATTCAGTTAATAAAGTATCCCTTGAGACAAGGTAGAAATGTGAATAACTTTATTAGAAAATAGTCTATCTACAAAACCTTATGACCCAGATCAACTTGTCAACCTGGGGAACCTAGTTTCATAGTGATCAGCTTTGATCAGCAGATAAGTGGATGGAGAGAAGGGGCTGCAGATAGGAAAATCTGAGCTTAAATCTGGCCTGAGAAACTCACTAGCTGTGTGACTTTGGGAAAGTAACTTCACACAGACTGCCTCAGTTTCCTTATCCATAAAATGAGGATAATAATGACATTCACCTTTCAGGGTTGCTGTGATGATCAAATGATGTAATAATTGTAATGTGCTTAGCAAATAGTGTCTAGCATGTAGTAAGCGATAGAAATGTTAACTATTGTTGTTGGTTTTTTGTTCTAGAAGTGAATTCGATTTAAATGAGGGAGAGCTCTGCAAAGTCTGTAACTTTGCTTTTCTTCCAGAGCTATCTGAGTCCAGTAGCAAGATATAGATCAGTGGTTCTGGATGCAGTGGGAAACTCTTGGTCTTTTAAAGTTAGAGTCTCAAGGATATCTCAATTTGAGGCAAAGCCCAAACAGTGATTAAAACTAGATAAGAAATGAGGCAGAGAATGGTCTCCTAAAAAAAAAATCAGTTTGATGGGAATGCCTCAAGGTTTCTGGCCTAAACAGAAATGTTAACTAGCTATCCTAGGAACTGACTCCAGGGGACCAATTCTCTTTATTTGGCTTTTTCTTATACCCCAGAAAACTCTTGAAATGGCAGAATCAAGAGAACATTGAATGTAGTAGGATATTCTTTTAAGAACAAGTCTGGGTAAAAACTCATTTTGACTATTATAAACACTAAAATTAACTACAAAGTACCTAATGAAGGAAGATACTATCTGCATTCAGAGAAGGAACTGATAAATAGAAGTTTGTACATAGAATGATTTTACTTACACATATCTATTTGTGTCTAATGGTAGCCATCCCTAGGGCAGGGAAGGGGAGAAGATGGGAAGAAAATAAAGAAATTTACATGATAACTTTATCATATATTTTAAAGAAGTAACAAGTTAAGTTTAACAGACTATCAACTAACAAGTTGAAAGATTTGCAGTTTTTTGTGCAATCTTTTTTATTATTATATTCTGTTATGGAAATGCTTGTTTTATTCCCTAAATTAAAATTTAAATAAATATATAAAAATTTTAAAGACACAAAGAATTCACAATAGCCTGTGAAGAAATCTTCCATCAGACTCAGCCCCAAAATACTTGGTATTTACTTTCAATCTGAACCACCTGAGCACTTAGGACAACAGCAGGATTAACAAGATTCAGAGCTTTTTCTCTTCCCCCTTACTCATTTCCCATTTCTCACCCCCACGCTCCTGTTCCTTTTTGGGTGAATGCTGCCTTTTTCCTTAGAAAGTAACCTTCTTGAGGGCAAGGACTGTCTTGCTTGCTTGTATGTTGTACTTATAATCCCAGTGCTTAGTCCTGTGTCAGGCACATCTCTTGAGCATACTAAAAAAAAAAAAACATTGTATCAAGGGAGTTTTCTCCCACTAGGAATCTGTCAATTTTTACTTTATTCTCTTTTCACTCAATTCTTTACTCTCAATTCAAGAACTCAGAGGTTCTTGGGAATCCTTGACCTTGAATGAAAAGTCCATTTTGAGGAAGGAAACAAAAAGGACAAAAAGCAACTAGGAATTCTAGATCCATGATTCCACCTTTTCCCAGGACACCTAGACATGCCTCTGGCATTCGCCAGGTTCTTCTGTCAGTCACCACTCTCTGTTCCCATCGCCCCAGGGATATCCCCCTCGATGCACTTTGGTCTGAAAATCCAAGGGAGAGAATAAGTGAAAAAAAGGAAAAGGGAAGGAAGGAAGGAAGGAAGGAAGGAAGGCTTGAGTACAAATACAAAATATATAGAAAATAATTGGGGAAGCACTAAGAAATGAAGGAATTAGGAAAAACCTTGTATAGAGGACTCTGGAACTGAACTTTAAAGGAAGTTAAGAGCCTCAAAAGACAAAGGTGAAGAAATAAGCATTCTCAGAGTTAGGAGATGGAATGGCACATATAAGGAATAGTACAAGGAGACCAATTTAGTTGGAATGGAGAATATTTGAGGAGGAGTAATAGTAAATAAGTCTGAAATATAGATTGTAGCTCAATTATTGTAGCTCAAAAGCTTTAAAAACTAAATTGAGAAGTTTGTATTTTAATCAAACACTAGAGAAGGAAATGACAAATAACTCCAATGTCTTTGCTAAGAAAACACCAAATAGGGTCACAGTCAGACACAACTGAAAATGACTGAACAACAGCAAATAGAAAACTAAAGTCAGCTTTCCTTTAACTCCTCCTCGGGTATTCATCTTTCTTATGTCTTCTAAAATGATCTGATCTTTATTTCTTCTAGATGGCAGCCCATCAAATATTTAAAGTCAAATATTAGGTTGCTCAATTCCATTCACATAATTTTAGACTTAAAAGAGATCTCAAACCTGCCCTGTGTTCTAAAATCTTAAGCTATTCAACTATTGAATCAATGCACTGAGGTCAGGACTGCTGAGCACTTGAGGCTAACTACTGATTGGACAATACTCTATGGGCATATGCTTGGAAAATAGTCCTTTCCACTATCCATACTGGCTCAATGATTGGTGTATAGATTGTAGAAGGGACTAGGGGGTGGAGTAAGACTAGCCAGAGACACATTCTTGGCGGTAGATGAGGGAGAAGGCAGTTGCAGAGATTCTCTTCCATCCTGTTCAATCCTGCATCTAAGACTGAGAATAAAGATTAAGGACTTTTGCTTATCCTGACTCCGGCTGATTCTGGGGTTTCCTGGGTGCTAGTGCAGTCGTCACATTTGGCGCCCAACGTGGGGCTCAAACACACGACCCTGAGTCTCAATATCTGACTAGCCTCTGCTTGAAGTCCTTTAATGCAAAAGAGACCACCTTTTCCTAAAACAGCCCATTATACTTTTGTATAACACTAATTGTTTGAATGTTTTTCCTTATATCATGTCTAAATTTACCTCTTTACACTTCTATCTCTTGATCATAGTTCTGTTTTCTTGGATCAAGCAGAACAAATTTAATCTTTCTTACCTATGATGGCTTTTCCAATATTTGTTACTGTCATGTCCTACCCTGAGACTTTTCTCCTCCTGGCTAAATGTCCTCATTTCTTTCCATTTATTTTTGTACACTATGGATTGAAGCCTTTTCACCATCCTGATTGTCTTCCCTCAAAAACTCTCCAGTTTATTAATTTCTTATTTAAACATAGGTGCCCACAACTAAACATATTACTCCAGATGAGGTCTTGACAAAGGCAGAATAGAGAGTTCTAAACTCCTTATTCCTAGTAGGTAAGTCTCTCTTATGTAGCCTGTCAAGATATTAGTCAAAAGGGGCAGCTAGTTGGTGCAGTGGATAGAGCACCAGCCCTGATGTTAGGAGGACCTGAGTTCAAATCTGACCTCAGACACTTAACACTTCCTACCTGTGGGACCCTGGACAAGTCAATTGACCCCAGTTGCCTCAGCAAAAGAAAAAAAGAGAGATAGATAACACCCTATTTTCTGGAGTTAAGGCACAGCAAAAAAAGTTATGCCCTGAGTTTGGTATAACAACAATCTTTTGCACTCACTCTCTGGATGTTCTCATCCTTTGGCAAAATCTCATAATTATTGCATTGCTTTGACCAGCACCAGATGTTCTCTGAGCCTGAATAAACTAAGACAAGTTCTGGTCATGAAGACCTGCTATGAATCAAACTTGTCACGTTGTTGCTGTGACCCCCTCATTGTCAGGGCTACAGCTCACTACCCAACCATTGGTCTAAGTATTGAGCTTCCCACAATGTTTTTGATCCCTCCACTAAAAGGGGGAGCCCAGTAACCTCCCTCCTTGCTTGCAAGCCATTTTCTTCTCTCTGAAATTAAATTTTTGCTTGATTGCTGACTCTCCTGTCTCTAATCTGCTCTGTTCAGCTCTAACTCTCCACAGGTTAGAGTTTGATTTGATCCAGTTGACAAACCCAATTTCATTGGCTTTTTTGATTTCCATGTAATATTACTAATTTATATTCAGTTCTAAATTAAGACTCCCAGATCTTGCTCCAATAAATTGCTTTCTAACCATGTGTTCTCTATCTTGTCCTTATGAAATTATTTTTTTCAAACCTCGGCATGAGTATTTATCCCAATTGGATATCATCTTATTAGATTCTGTCCAATACTCTAACCTGTCAAGATATTTTGGAATCCTGATTCTGCCCTCCAGTATGTTAGATATTCCTTCCTGCTGTGTCATCTACAAATTTGATAAATATGTCATTTATACATTTATTAAAGATACTGATCAAAATGTTCCTGGGATCCATTTTGTGCAAGCAATGTGTGGTGAAGCAGAAAAGATTATTAGACTAGGGAATCAGACCTGGCTTCAGACCTCAGCCTGTCACTTATTATTTGTATAATCTTGGACTTAATCTCTGAGTTTCAGTCAAAAAGTCATGGCGCCTCAAATATAACTGTAAAAGTTCTAAGCTGATTCTTCCAGGACCATGTTGCACATCCTGGACAGAAAACAGTTCTCTTCTCACACAGTAGACTATGACTTATTCTGGCATACTGCTCCCTCTTCTCTTACATACCTAGAACATTTGTAGGGCCCAAATAACAGGCAGCGTTCTGCTAGAGAAATGTGTACACTTAAGCAATTATTTCCACATTACTTCATCTTTCATCTTCCCTCCAACGAGATGAATCAGAAGTCAGTCTTTTCAATAACAATGTATTCATCAGCATACTAATTTATTGAGCAGGCTTTTCATTTTTATTAAGCTCCTCCACATGACATTGAGTAATTGGAGTGAATAATGACTCACTTGTGAGGAAAAACACATCTTCAGCATGAGCACAGGCTGTCAATGGATTCTTAAAAACATACCTGGAGTTTTTCTTCAGTGCCACAAGCATCTCATAAAAAGAATTTTATTGATACCTGCATTTACACCTTGCATAGGCGGGGGGTTCATACTCTGAACTTACATGGGCCAGGCTCAGTCCTAGGGTTAACCTACCCCCAAAGAGAGAAGATCAGGCTTTTCTCCTACTCTCTGGCCCCTTTGTGCCCAAACCTCAAAGCAGAGCTCCAAGGGAAATCTCTAAAATAGTTTAATTACAATTTGTATTCAGGTTTGCAAGTAGCTAGGTGGCTTAGTGGTTAGAATGCTAGGCTTGGAGTCAAGAAAATTTATCTTACTGAATTCCAATTCAGCTTTGGACACCAGCTGTGTGAGCCTGGACAAGTCACTTAACTCTGTCTGTCTCAATTTCCTCTGTAAAATGAATTGAAAAAGGAAATGGCAAACCACTTTAGTATCTTTACCAAGAAAACCCCAACAAAGATTTGGACATAACGAGGGAGGGGAAATGACTGTATTTAGGGTCTCTCCTAGAAAAGATATTCCATGTACAAAGTAGAGATCAGGTTTAGGCCTGCAATTAATTTCTTCTACCATAAAAGAAATGCTTAAACCATAAAAATTTCATAGGCATACCTTAACAATACTTGGATAATAAAACTATAACCCACTATTTTCTTCCCAGAGGTAAAGATAATTTTGTAGAACTTCTGAACATACACTTCACATTCCCCTTGTGTTAATAATTTCTGAGTAACTTGCAACTCCCAGCTCTTCTTATCAATCAGAGATGGTCCTTGAGTCCCTCCAATTTAAGCTTTATCCCATTGACGGCCACCTCTTCTCTAAGCAGTAGTAAGTAGTAGTAAGCAGGAAGAATCCCACTCTAAGTATCCTGCATAAACTTAGGACTTTCAATTCCTTGAATTCAAAAGGACAACTATGACAGAAAATGCTCATTTCTCAGAATCACTGTTTGGTAACAGGACTCAGGAAAAAAAAAGAAAAATAGTCAAGAAATTGTGATCTAGTCTGTGGCTCACCAAGACAAGTACATGTTGTCCCTACCCAGATAGAGTCGGAGCCACCATTACTGCTAGAAATGGAGAAGGGGAAAAATTCCATCCCCTTTGCAGAGTTCTAAGTGGAACTTGTCTTTAAGAGAGGATTGCCTGGAAGAGAGAGGATTGGAGACTTTCCCTTTGGTTTTGTAAGAGCAATATATTTGGGAGGGCATAATTACAAAAGAATATTATGTTTAAAAAAAATTAGAGATTCAGTTACAGTTCAATTGACCTGAAGAAATCAAGTCAGACATCTGTCACAGATTACAAAGATTTTGCTATTTTATTATGTGAATAGCACATAAGAGTTAGCAAAGAAAGGGACTTTAATAATTAATAATTTAATAATTAAAAAACAAATTTCCTTGTAGAACACACAATTAATCAGGAGGAAAAAGCCATTAAAGGGAAGACACCATAAGGTGGTAGTATACCATTGAATGTCAGGATGAATCCTTAGAGAAATTTAGCAGATTAACCCCAAAAAGGGGTTAGCAGGAAAAGGGAATTGCACTATGAACTGGATGAGCTAACCCTAAAAGGGATTTAGCACCCTAAAAGAGTTAGATATAACTCTTTATAACTCCTGACATAAGGTGGAAGTATCCCAAGGTGGACTAGCTCACAATTAACCATGAGGAAGAAGCCAATAAAAAGAAGATGCTTTGAAGGGGGAGAGAGTATCTCATAAGGGGCTAGTTCTGAAAAGGAGTTAGTGAAGAGACACACCATAAGCAGATTTTTTATAAAGGAATCCAGGGGTTTGATATAACTTGACTTTCTGATTAGAAAAGTAAAGATGGGGTTTCTAGAGACTCTCCCCCACCCCTGCAGTGGGATTGTAAATGAAAGCCCACTTGAACAAAAGACCTATTTAAGAAGAAAAATCTCACTTAAGGCTGAGATCCCATCAATATTCTTCCTTACTTGCCTCAGGAAGTATTGAAATCCTATCTGTGAAGGGATCCAACCATTCTGGAGAGCAATTTGGAATTATGCTCAAAAAGTTATCAAACTGTGCATACCCTTTGATCCAGCAGTGTTACTACTGGGCTTATACCCCAAAGAGATTTTAAAGAAGGCAAAGGGACCCATATGTGCAAAAATGTTTGTGGCAGCTCTTTTTGTAGTGGCCAGAAACTGGAAACTGAATGGATGCCCATCAATTGGAGAATGGTTGGGTAAATTGTGATATATGAATGTTATGGAATATTATTATTCTGTAAGAAATGACCAGCAGGATGAATACAGAGAGTCTTGGAAAGACTTACATGAACTGATACTGAAGGAAATAAGCAGAACCAGGAGATTATTATACACAACAACAGCAATACTATCTATAATAATAATTATATATATATATATATATATATATATATATATTCTGATGGAAGTGAATATTTTCAACAATGAGAAGATCCAGTTCAGTCCTAATTGATCAATGATGGACAGAATCAGCTACACCCAGTGAAAGAACACTGGGAAATGAGTGTGAAACATAACATAGCATTTACACTCTTTCTGTTATTGTTTGCTTGCATTTTTGTTTTTCTTCCCAGGTTATTTTTACCTTCTTTCTAAATATGATTTTTCTTGTGCAGCAAGATAATCGTATAATATGTATACATGTATTGTATTTAACATATACGTTAACATATTTAACATGTACAGGACTGCCTGCCATCTAGGGGAGGGAGTGGAGGGAAGGAGGGAAAAAGTTGGAACAGAAGTTTTTGCAAAGGTCACTGTTGAAAAACTACCCATGCATATGTTTTGTCAATAAAAATCTATAATTTAAAAAAATCCTATCAGTGCCTCAGATTTTCTCTGCTAAAGCCCACCTAGCTACCCAGGACTTTATCACTAGTAAGCTATATTCAATTAAAAATCAACACACCAATGAGATCTTTCCTGTGCCCATCTATGAGCTGACAACTTGAAGCACAAAGTACCGAAGCAAAGCAGAAGTAATTCAATGTGCAACTGTGACTGTGAACTGTTTGCATAAGAGAAAGTCTAAAAAGATAGCAAAACGATTAGAGTTAAATAAACAATTTAAGATTGAACGATGAATACTTTTCAAATGAAGTATTATATAAATGGGTATGTATCTCACCCCCACACTCAGCTGCTTCCCAAACTTCCATTCCCAATAGCTAGGTAGATCCTCAGAGGTCTGCTGACTATTTCTCTCCTCAGGGTTTCATCATAATTTAATTCTGAAGGTCCAAGGTTTCAATAGTCTTGTGTATGAATCCCCATCTGGTATGTTTCTTAATATCCAGCTAGAGCCTCATCAGGAACCATAGAAACTTTCACCTCCAGGACTGCTGCTTGGGAAGTTAGGGACTGAGGTCATAAAGACAGAATGAACCTCAACTAATT
The DNA here is from genome assembly GCF_902635505.1 of Sarcophilus harrisii. Taxonomy (NCBI): domain Eukaryota; kingdom Metazoa; phylum Chordata; class Mammalia; order Dasyuromorphia; family Dasyuridae; genus Sarcophilus; species Sarcophilus harrisii. The sequence goes on along the minus strand of NC_045426.1, from coordinate 171,246,652 downwards.
AGGAACTTCAAACCCAGCTGTGCTGCAAAGATGAAATTCTGCACACTCAAGCAGAGGCAGTAGGGCAGTGCCTGAATGCTGTTGGCTGTGGACATTTCAGGTGGGTGGAGCTTTTGGTTTGAGGTTCAAGATCAGAGAGAAGAACTGAAGAGAAGGCAGAGGCACTATACCCCATCCCACAATTAAAGGTGCTTCCACAAACACTTTTCATTTAAAAAAAATAAATGAACCAGCAAAGAAGAACCCAAGCAAAGAGACTTACTATGGGAATGAGGAAGACTGGGTTCATCTTCAGAGGAGGACACTGAAGTAAAAAGAGCTTCTTCTACCACAAAGAGTAACAGTAAATGGCTTCCTGCCCAGAGAGAATTTATAGAAGAACTCAAAAGAGAATTTAAAAATCAAATGAGAGATATTGAAGAAAAACTAAAAAAATAAAAATAAAAACCATCCGATAAAAACAAGAAGATTATGAAAAAAAAGTTATCCAACTAGAAAAGGAAATACAGAATCTTAAATACAAAAATATCTCCTTGAAAATTAGCATTGGTCAAGGGTAAATCAGTTAAGCTATGAGAAATCAAGAAATAATAAAACAATATAAAGAATAAAAAAATAGAATAGAATTTGAAACATAAGAAAAACAATGGATTTGGAGAACAGATCAATAAGAGAAAATGTAAGGATAATAGGACTACCTGAAAGCTGCGGCCAAAAAGAGAACTTTGACCCAAAAATGCAAGAAATAATCCAAGAAAATTGTCCTGGGGGAAAAGTAGAAATAGAAAAAAATCCACTGATCGCCACCTCAAAGAGATCCTTTGTGGAAAACACATAAGAACATTATTGCCAAATTTCAAAGCCCCCAGATTAAAGAGAAAATTTTGCAAGAAACAAGAAATTCACATATGCTGGAGCTATAATTAGAATTGCACAGTATTTATCAGTAGCCACAATAAAAGACTGCAGGTTCTAGAATCATATATACCAGAAATCAAAAGAACTAGGCCTGACCAAAATATATCCAAAGGGCCAAAATATCATAATCAAGATTATCCAAAATATTCAATGAAAAAAAAAAGGCTATTCAAAGAGCTTGAAGATTTTCAGAATTTTCTATCAAGTAAACCAGAACTCAGTAAAAAATTTAACATATAAGAGCCAATATCCAAGATTAATTTAGAGTTTATATGGGAAATGGATACCATATGTTTAAGATTGACATCAACAATAGAGTAGCTCAAAAGAAAGATTGGGGTAGAGTTAAGGTAAAAATAGTAAATATGTTATGCAAATGAGGTGCAAAGGAAGAATAGACACAATGGCATTAGAGGGAGGAGGAGATCTCTTAGTTCTGAAAACCTACTCACATATAGGAATGGGTTAAATAGGCAACACTACATATATACAGTGACGGGTATAGCACCCTCCAAAATCTATAAAGAAATAAGGGGGAGAGGAATGGGCAGAAAGAGAACAAAGGTTGAGGGAAGAATGCAAGGGAGGGTCCATGGGTGGAAGGATGATAAGAAATAGCAAGGCAAGTTAAGGAGCAGAATTAAAACAAAGAGTCAACAGGGATAGGAAAGAAAAGTATGGGAGAAGGGGGATTGGAGGGGAGAAGGTGTGTGTGTATATGTATGTGTATGTATATATCTACATATGTATACATAAATACATCCTTTCTTAACTATAGTCTGCTTGGGAATGTTAAGGAGATTGAAAGGGGGAAAAAAGAATAAAGTAAAAAAGGTACACAACAGAGAACAAGAAAACAATTAGGAAATAAAGAAATGCTGGACACTCATGATGGACACTACTAATGTGTGTGTGTATATATATATATATATATATATATAACATATATATATATAATATATAAAATATATAACAACAAATTACCAGTTTAAGAATATATATATATATATATATATATATATATATATATATATATAATTTGTTGTTATATATTTTGAATCTTTTCTTATTCTGTGCTGGGCACATGACAATCTTCTCTTTGGGGCAGTTAGGTGGTGCAATGGATAGAGCACTGGCCCTAGAGTCTAGGAGGACCTGAGTTCATTTGACTTCAGACACTTAACACTTCCTAGCTATGTAACCCTGGGCAAGTCACTTAATCCCAACTGCCTAGCCAAAAAAACAAAAAACAAACAAAAAAGCACTATTTGATAAAGTAACTGGGAAAACTGGGACGTCATGGCAGAAAATAGGTATAAACTAACATCTTACACTATCTATCAGGATAAACTCAAAATGTGTATATGATGTGGACATAAAGATTGATAGCATAAATAAATCAGTGGGGCATAGAAGAAAATAGTTGTGAGATCAATGAATAAGGGAAGAATTCATGCTAAACAAAAGGCAGAATGTTCAAAGGAGATAAAATAGATAATTTTGACTATATAAAGAAGATTTTTTGCACAAGCAAAAGCAATGTAACTAAAATGAGAAGAAAAGTAGGAAACTGGTGAGGGGGTGGATCCTTTGCTGCAAGATTTTCTGATAAAAGTCTCATTTTTCAAATATATAAGGAATTGAACCAAAGGTACAAGAAAAAGATCCGTTCCTCAATTGATAAGTGGTCAAAAGATATGAATAAGCAATTTTCATAGGAAGAAATCAAAGCTATCCATAGTTGTATTAAAGAATGTTCTAAGTCACTAATACTTGGGAAAATGTAAGTTAAAATGACACTGAGCTATGATTCTACACTCATCAGATTGGTTAAGGTTACAAAAAAATCACATGAAGAATTTTGATCAAAAGATTTCAAAGTACCATGTAGTATAAATATCAGTCACTTGGTGGGAAAATTCATTAATTTACATATCTGTAAAGCTGTAAGGTAGCAAGTGTGAACATATCTCTATTTAAAAGTTTTAAGCATAGAAGAAGTGGTTGGCAGAAAAGAATGCTGGATTAACTTCAGCTAGTTTCTCTATCTCTTACTATCTCCAATTATATCCACATTGGTTGTTTTCAAATTTTTAATTTAGTAACAATTTCTAAGGTCATTTTAAAACCACTGGCTTTTAGTTCATTTCTCAAAAGATCTACTGAAGTATATACATAGACAGAGGGCACAGGTGTGAGTTGAATATGATGGGGTAATTGCTTAAAAAATAAATTTAATTAAGGAGTGAGAAAGAGGAATGCCCTGGGAGAAAGGGGAAAAGAAAGGTAGAATGGGATAAATTATCTGACATAAAAGTGATACAAAAGAGCTTTATACTGGAGGAGAAAATGGGAAGAGATTGGGGGCATGAACATTATTCTCAATGGAATTTACTCAAAAAGGAAATATATACTCAGTAGGGTAAAGAAATCTTTCTTACCAGTAAGAAAGGAGGAGGGAAAGGGGCTAAGAGAAAGAGATGGAATGGCTGATAGAAAGGAGGGCAGACTGGGAGAGGTAAAAATCAGAAGCAAAACACTTGAGAATAGACAAGGTGATAGGGGAGAGAGATAGAAGGCGAAGAGGGGAGGAAAATAGAATGGAGAAAAATATACAGTAATGATAACTGAAAAAATTACAGCAAATTTTTCTGATAAAGATCTCATTTCTCAAATATATAAAGAACTAAGCCAAATTTATAGAAATAAAAGCCATTCTCTGATGATAAAAGGTCAAAGGATATGAATAGGAAATTTTCAAGCAAAGAAATCAAAGCTATAGTCATAAAAATGCTCAGAATCCCTATTGATTAGAGAAATGCAAATTAAAACAATGCTGAGCTACCATTCCACACGTATTAATTACATTGACTTATATTACAGAAAAGTAAAATGACAAATGTTAGAGAAGATGTGGGAAAATTGAAATACTGCTGCACTGTTGGTGAATTAGTATATTGGTTCAACCATTCTGTTGAACAATTTGGAATTATGCCCAAAAGACTATAAACCCTCTGATCAAATAACAACACTACTAGGTCTGGATCCCAAAGAGATAAAAAACAAAAAGGAAAAGGTCCTATATATACAAACAGCTGGGTTTTTTTTTTTAAAGTGGTGACAAAAAATTGGAAATTAAGGGGATGTCTATCAATTCAGAAGTGGTTAAACAAGTTGTTGTATATAATTATGATGAAGTACTTATTGTACTATAAAAAATGATGAACAGGATATTAGAAAAATTTGGAAAAACTTATATAAACTGATGCAAGTGACATGAGCAGAACCAGAACATTATATACAACAACAGCAATGTTTTATGATGATTAACTGTGAATGATTTAGCTATTGTCTGTAATACAATGATCCAAGATAATTTTGAAGGTCTTGTGATGAAAAATGCTATCTCTCTCTGGAGAAAGAATTGGTAGAATTTGAATACAGATCAAAGCATACTTTTTCTTAATTTTGTGGGGATTTTTGTTTATGTTTTCCTTTACAACATGACTAACATGGAAATATATTATGATTGTACATGTATAAACTAAACCAGAAGGAAGGGAGAAAATTTGGAACTCAAAAAATTTTTTAATTATTGTTAAAATTATTTTTATATCTTATTAGAAAATAATATATTAAATATAAAAGAAGAAAAGGCCTACTGGGCAACCCTTCCTGTTGCTCAGGAATATATAAGAAATTCATTGATGTATACCTAGAATATCTAACTCCAGGGTTTAAAGAGTAAGGAACTAAAAAACATTTCCCAGGGCCCATGCTTTACAACCAAAGGTTTATATAATGTGAGAATGGGGAAAACGCAAAGAGATACTTGTTTCGGTTTTTTAAAGTTCATTATATCAATAGTCTGAGTATTCATTCCATTAAAGCAGACTGCAGTTCCTCTGTATCTTGGAAGACGGTTATGGCTTTAAAGGAGCAGCTGAAAAATGTATCACTCTGAAGTAAGATAAGCCTCCCGACTCCAGGCCCAGCATTCTATTCACTGTACCACCTAACTGCCCCAATTTCATAACAGTAGACCCCCCCAAAGTTTGCATTCCTCTGGTATAGCCTTCAAGAACCCAGTGTCAGCTCAGTACCAAGATGGGACATCAGTGGAGAACTTAGACAGCACTTACACATGATTGACTGTAAAGCTAAAATAACTTTTTGTCACAAACCTTTGTAGTCAATTCAGAATGAGTCTAGTTCAGGCAGAGGCTAGAAAGTCATGAATGTTACAGGAGGGATTTGTATATCATAATGATAAGAGATTAAACTAGATGGACTCTAAAGTACTTCCCAATTCTGAGATTCTATAATTATATGACCTTCAACCATATTTTAATATGGCTGAATATTTATATGACTAATATTTATATGATATATGTATAATATTAATATGACTAATAGTCATATGACACTTTAAGATTGGCAAAATGCTGTACATATATTACCTCATGCTAACTTCCTTTCTAAATATTAGTATCTGCATTACACAGAGGAGGAAAATAACACTCAGGGAGATTAAATATTTTGCATATGGTCAAGCAATTAAAATGTATCACTCCTGAATCCAGGTCCAATGTTCTTATCTCTATACCATGCAGGTTTCTTATTACAAAAGAAATATCCAGTTCTCCCTGTAAGGGACAGAGATATCATACAACTATTGACTAGAATATTGACCTTTCAGGACTTTAGAATAGAAATGCTGTAGAGAATTATGGGTAGGAAAATTATAAAATGTCCCTTTTTAATTCTAAAATAAAATTGAGTTGATAAGAAAAGTCATATAACCAAAGGAAACATCTGAGGATATGTTCTATTCAAGAAACTGTTGATGAAATAAATATTCAAGCTGTCAAATTCATTATATGTGGAGAATCAGTAGCCTAACTACCACTTGGGTTAAAGAGTCTTGGAAAAAAACTGAGATGGGGGAATGTAGTTCTGGTTTTCATCCAACAATGAATAGACTTCACTCCTTTGTTTGCATGTGCTGATTTTCCCCCCCTCCTTCCTAGTCCCCCACCCATCTCCCATACACTTTAATTTTCATCTCTCCTTCATGTTCATTCTATAGGTAGGTTAAAAACCCAGAAGTTGAGACATAAATTCATACATATTTCATAGGAAGAGGCTATAGTTTATTCATATACTATCAACAAAATTAAACATTATAACTAGAAAGATCAAATTTAGTCTAGGAGAAGAGATGAAGACATCTGTCCCTTACAATCAGTAATTACAAGGAGGCTTGGAGGGAACGAAATTGCTTATTACCACACATGGCCTACATATTTACTTGTATAAAACTGGCATGAAAGTAGAAAGGAGAAATTAATGCTATGAAATTAGTATATTAAATGACACAAATATGAAGAAAGAAAGCACTGTCTGACCAATAAAGAAAAGGATTGCTGAAAGTTAAATGTTTAACATTGTTTCCCATCTTTCCCCAATTTTGTTTACACAAAAACATACAATACAATATTCTGTGTAATAGATGCTAAGAAAAGAAGAGAGAAAAGAAGAAAGGAAGGCACAGTGGAAAGGAAGGGAGGAAAGGAGGAAAAAAGGAAGGAAGGGAAAAAAGAAATGAAGGAAGAAAGGGAGGGAGGAAAAAAGGAAGTTGAAAGAGAGAAAAAAGAAAGAGAGAGAAAAAAGAGGAAAGAAAGAGAGAAAGAGAAAGAAACAGAGAGAGAAAGAGAGAGGAAGAGAGAAGGAAAGAAAGTGTGAGAGAGAAACAAAGAAACAAAGAAAGAAAGAAAGAGGAAGGGAGGAAGGAAGGAAAAAAGGAAGAAAGGAAGGAAGGAAGGAAGGAAGGAAGGAAGGGTGAGAGGGAGGGAGGGAGGAAAGAAGGAAGGAAAAAAAAGGAGGGAAGAAAGGAGGAAGGGAGGAAAGGAGGAAGAGAGGAAAGGAGGAAGGGAGGAAGAAAAGAAAGAAAAAGAGAAGAAAAGACACTTGAAAATGTTTTATGAAATGCTAAATCCAACTCTTTCTCCTCCATTCTTCAGGAGACATAGATCAAAGGCCATAGACAGCTTAAAAAAGGGAGAAACAAAATTAATACCCTGTGACAAAATCTAGCAGCAGCAGAGGTGAAGGACAAAGAGACAAAGCTTTTAGGCAGCTGTTGGAGAAGTAGTCACTGCCCAGATGAGCCACACACGTGTACTTCCACCCCCGTGCCTGATATCCTTCACAAAGAATATCTCTGAACAAGTCTGTGACTTTGAAGAGTGGGAAGGTTGTATATATTAAGAGCACTTCCCAAAGGTTCTCAACACACGGAAACCAATTAAAAGCCAGAAGGCTGCAGGATGTCTCTCCCATCACATCCAAGAAAGAACATAATAGTGCCCCATGACCGAATTCAGAATTCAAGGCTTTCAGAAGGCAGTATTATTATGTGTCCATCTCAGAAACATTGAATTTTTGCCACCTCCTCAACTCCCACCAAATCCTTTCTTCCTAGTAAACAATCTTTCCATAGAACCCTTATTATAAAGAACCCAAATCCACCCATAGGATGTGATATACATATAACAATGTAAATGTTTACAAAAAACAAAGTGGATATTTTTGGAGAATAGAAATAGCAGTTAGGAAATAGGAAGGTTAAGAATGCTTTTAATTCCCTTCCCTAACATAAACACCTTTTTATAAACTTTAAAAAGTACTTTCCACACAACCCTGTAAGTTAGGGCAAATAGTATTAAGTTATTATTATAATATTACAATCCCTCTACAAAATGAAAACTCCTTGAGGACAGGAACTGTTTCATTTTGTTTTTCCATCCTTAGTGTTCAGCACAGTGCCCAGCATGGGCTAGGCATCTAACAAATACTTAATTATAGATCAATTGATCAGTCTCACAACTGCTATGATCTCAGCAGGAAGAGTATTATTTTCCTGTTTTGCAGATGGGAAAACTAAGATAGAGAGAGATTATGTGACCTGACTGAAGTCCCCAGCTAAGGTCTCAGAGGTAGAACTTGAACCCCATCCGGGCTCTAGGGTCACAACAATTTTCATTACATCTCACTACTTTTCTTAACTATAATAGAAGTTCACATTATATAGCATTTCCACACCCATTCTTTCATTTGATTCTCACAAGGACCTTAACCATTGACTTCTTTATATAGTCTTATTGATTTCTTTACAAATTCTTTTATTTTAAACTTTGTGTATAGATGAAGAAATGCAATCCTGGCATATTTCAACAAGAATCCCCAAATCTCAGAAATGGACCTCAGAGATTTTTTAGTTCAACCCAGACCCAAACCACAAGAATCCCTTCTATAATAGACCCCACAAAGAAATGGTCATTTACTTCCTTGAAGGAGATCATCCTGCTTAAAGACCTCCAGAAATAGGGAACCCATTGCTAATCAAGGCAATCTATACCACTTTGGGGTAGTTCTATTTGTTGTTGTTGTTGTTTTCATTTTCAATAGTATTTTATTTTTCCAATTACATGCAAAAATTCATCTTTGTAAGATTTTTGAATTCCAATTTTTTTCTTCTTCCCTCCCCTACCTCCTTCTTACTCCCCCAGACACCTTCCCCTTCCCCAGACAGTAAGCAATCTGACATAGGTAATACACATACAAACCTTCTAAACATATTTCCATATTAATCATGTTGTGAAAGAAAAACCAGAACAAAAGGGGAAAACCACAAGAAAAAAAAAAAAGCAAACAAAAATGGTGAAAATATTATACTTCAAACCAAATTAAATTTTCATAATTCTCTCTCTGTATGTAGTTCACGTTTTCTATCTCAGATCTATCAGAATTGTCTTGGATCACCACATTGTTGAAAAGAGCTAAGTCTATCATAGTTGATCATTACATAATCTTGCTTTTACTGTATACAATGTTCTCCTGGTAATGCTCACTTTACTAAGCATCAGTTCACATAAGTCTTTCCTGCTCATCCTTTCTTATAGAACAATAAAATTCCAAACTTTTTCAGCCATTCCCCAACTGATGGGTATTTTTCATATGTGGGTCATTGTCCTTCTTTTATGATCTCCTTGGGATATAGACCCAGTAATGAGACTTCTGGATTGAAAGTTTGATGGCCTTTTGAGCATAGTTCCAAATTGTTTTCCAGAATGGTTGGATAACTTTACAACTCCATCAACAACACATTAGTATAGCAGTTTTCCCACATCACCTTCAATGTTTATCATTATCTTTCCCTATTGTCTTAGCCAATCTCATAAGTGGTACCTCAGAGTTGTTTAATTTGTATTTCTCTAATCAATAGTGATTTAGAGCATTTTTTCATATGACTATAGATGGATTTAATTTCATCATCTGAAATTTGTCTATTCACATCCTTTAGTCATTTATCAATTGGGGAATGACTCGTATTCTTATAAATTTAACTTAGTTCTTTACATATTTTAGAAATGAGGCCTTTTTCAGAAACTGTTAAAAAATCCTTTCCAGGGTAGCTAGGAAGAGCACTTTTTTCTTAATTAATGAAATGATAACTACTAATTAATTTGGGTGCTAATTGGATTATAATTCAACTATCATAAGAGAGTTTTTGAAATTTCTAAAATTTAGAAACATGTCTACACTCTCAACAAAGTTAGGAGCCACTGAAATAGTGAAAATGGCAGGACATTTTAGTATATTTGCCAAGAAAACCCCAAAAGGGGGGGGGGGGTCACAAAGAAATTGGACATGACTGAAAATGACTGAAAAATAATAATTACTGACATTTGCTAACCCCAAACCTAATTCCCATATAATAGTGACTGTAATATTTTTTAAGTAAGGTTATACATAATGATAAAATTTATAATTTAAGAAGACTTCAAATGCATTTTTTATTTTTTAACTGTACTTCATCTACTTGTGTATGAAGAAAAATAGTAATATATTTATGTACAAGACATCATTTATTCACCTACAAATGCTGTACTTGTTTTTTAAATTATCATTATTGTAATACTAAGTCATTTAGTGAGATGGACTTCTTGCAGTCACTCAGTGTCTATATCCCTAAGAATCCTAAGTTCAAAGTATGGAAACCTCCACCTTATAATGTGGTACTTTTACATATTTCCCCTAAAAAGCATCACTTTTTTTTTAAAGGTAGATAAAGCAGTACCTAGCTACCATTCTTCTTTTCCTGTCAAAGATCAAAGCTGTGAGATTGTCTCCCATATAATAGCTGTAGATTTTTAGAATAAGGTACTCCAAGGCATCAGTGACTTCCTGAAAGGATTCATGCATCCAAAGCTATGAGGGAAGAGGGGTATCACTTACTCCTAGTATAACCAAGTAACCACTCAATCTCTTGCTTCCAGTTTACTCATCAGTAAAATAAGGGGATTAGGGGCAGTTAGGTGACTCGATAGATAGAGCAATGGGGCTGGAGTCAGAAAGACTCATCTACCTGAGTTCAAGTCTAGCCTTAGACATTAGCAGTGTGACCCTGGGCAAATCACTTCAACCTGTTTGCCTCAGTTTCCTCATCTGTAAAATGGTCTAGAAAAGGAAACAGTAAACCACTCCAGTAGATTTGCCAAGAAAACCCTAAATGGGGTCACATAGAGTGAAACATACTGAATAACAACAAAAAGGAGACTTACCAAGAGTTCCCTTCTTCAGACTAAACATAATAGCTGCCTTTAGTACTTAAAGGTACTTGAAGAGAGATTTGGCTTGTGCTACATGGCTCCAGATGTCAAACTAAGAGTTAAGGGAGTAGAAAATCCAATAGTAGACTTAAGCATGGTATAATAAAAAATGTTCTAAAATTAGAGTTGTCCAATGTTGGGACTGTCTTATTTAGGAGAAAACAAATTCTTGCATCAATAGAAATTCTCAAGTTGGGGCTGGACAACTAGTTAATTGACCAGAATATTGTAGAGGGGATTCTAAGTCAGATAGGAGGAATAGATGACCCCTTATATCCCTATCAACACTGAGATCCCAGCATCATAAGATCTCTTCCAGATAATGTGTCTCAAGGTCTTTCCAATTCTAACATTCTTGGGATTTCATTGTCCCAGCAAGGAACCAGGAGGATCCTGGATTCCCCAATATTATGTCATTTTATGGGAATAGAAGAGAGAAGTAGTACCACAGGAATTGGTAGTCTAGAGACTTGAAATGTGGTAGCCCTGAAATCTATGGGGAGAGCCAAGTTTCCAGGATGTTTAGCACACAGATCTTTTGTGAAGATACTAGTCCAAGATCCTACGAAGAGAAGACAGCTTCAGAGCCCTAACACTAAGCTCCAACACTTATTAGCTTCGGGCTAACTCCCATCCTCCACCAGAGAGATTCAGACGCCAACAATTACATCCCCACAGAAGATTTTCTCCACGGAATCTCTCTCTCTCTCTCTCTCTCTCTCTCTCTCTCTCTCTCTCTCTCTCTCTCTCTCTCTCTCTCCCTCTCTCTCTCTCCCTCTCTCCCTCTCTTTCCCTCTCCCCCTCTCTCCCTCTTTCTCTTTCCTCTCCTCTCCTCGCCTCCCTCTCATTCTTTCTCCTAAACCTTACTTTCTGCTCTGTTCTGCTTCTGAGTTCTCTACTACAAGAAGGTGGAGAGAGGTCCTGGAGAAGAATCGGAAACGGAGGAGGCAAAGGAAAAGAAAGCAAAGAAGAGCTGCTGGCCAGGGTCCCAGCTCCTGCGGTGGGGGAGAAAAGCCCAGGCTGGTGCGGGAGCCGGTGGCACCGGAGGTAGGCGCAGCTGCCAAACTCCAGCTTTAGCGCACGGCCAGTGGGGAACCGGTGCATGACAGAGCCGGAGGGAAGTACATAGGGGAGAGTCTGAAGCTCGGGGCGCACGGCTCCCGCACCGGCAATTGGGACAGCGTTTTGGGAGTGGTGGGAAACCGTGGAGGCACAGAAAGTGAAGGGTCCCAAGAAAATAGATAGGCTCTTTCTCAGTAGCTTGCACTTGGGGAAACTTGGGCTCTGTTTAGATTGCCAGTTCCCATAAAAGCGCTAATTTCTTGGGGAGACTCTTGGGGGAACGGATAAAGGGAGGTTTAGGGGGCCCCTAAGTGCTCCGTGCTTTTCCCCTCTTCGCCAGTTCGAAGAGGGGGGCCTTTTCCCTCGCCCTGGCGCCCTCTAACACTGCAGTGCTCCAGAAGGAGGTGGCTGAGGCCCCCTTGCAAATCCCGCGCAGCCCTGGTCCTCGAAGGGAAAACTTCCACGGAAAAGGACTGGCCGGGTGAGCGATTACTCGCGGAAGGTTTGCTTCCCATTGGGCCAGTTCAGGAAAAATCGCCTTTGGGGGAGTCTACTGGTGCACCCGAGCCCCCGGAGGCGGGGTGAAAACATCTCTCTCGTTCTCCTCCACGCTCGCGACTCTGGAGGCTCCTGTTGGGGCCACTTCAGCTTCGCCACCCCCTTGACACCCCACCCCACCCCTCCCCCTTTTCCTGGCTCTGCGGCGGCGCACCGGTATGGGGTGCCGAATTTCGCCTGGATCTTGACGGCGCCGCGGCGGGTTGCAGTGGAACGTGCCCGGTGGGGGATACGGTGGCGGGGTCCCACTGGGGACCCACGGACCGATCTAATCCTAGATCCTTAAAGGGTGATCGCTGGGGAGAGAGGGGCAGAGAAGACAGGTTGAGGGGCGCGGGGGGATTCCAGCAGCGCCTGGTTGGATATACTGTTATTTTTCAGCTGCTACGGAAGGAACTGAGAAACTATGGACGAGTCGGCATTTTGGACCTAATTGTCTCCTTGAATTCTCCGCAGGTAACCCGGGCATCTTAGGTCCGAGAGGGCAGAGCTGAGGAGTGGGCACTAGGATCTAGGGAGCATCGCGGAGGTCCCTGGAAAGCTGAGGAGTCCTTGGCAATTTCTAGACTTGAAAATTTAACCAGTGAAGTATTGCCCAGCCGTAGGAGGTCACAACGACCCCTTCTTTCTTTATTGCTCTCTGCACCTCACCTCCACCATTAGCATTCTCGAAACTGGGCTGGGCTGGGATGCAGAGCATCTATCCAAGAAAGCCGGACTGTCACATTGATTTGCATTAGGAAGGAGGGGAGTGGGTAGGTGAGAGAGGGGTGTCCGAAGGTCTTGAGGCTGAGGACCCCCTGGTTCCTTGGTTTCTGCCTCTTCGTACCAGAGGGGACCTAAGGATGCTGTCTCACCTCTAAGAAAAGCCCCGCCTCCCCCTAGTGAGCTAGAAAACCTTTGGGCCCTTCTAGCACTGGGGAGGGATGAAGGGGGGAGGGGAGGAGCGCGAGGAGGTTAGGCGCGGAGCTGAACCTCTACTCCAGTGTTTCTCCCTTTGGGGTGTCATTATCCCTAGAAAAAGAAGTCCCACAGAAATCCGGGCACTGGGTGAGGGAGTAGGGGGGTGTGAGTAACGAGTGCACGTGGAAGGTCTCAAAGCAGAGCTGTGGTCCTGAGGTGACCATCTCCAAATCTCGGGTTCTAAGGGGGCCTTTGGGCTTGGTAAAACCTCATTTTTCTACATAGATATCGCTTCTGTTCTCAGACCTGCCTTCTCTCTCCTGTTCTGTTCATCCATAAAACGGGTTGTGCGGCTTCTCCCCATGACTACCCTAGAGCAGAGATAGTAGCGCCTTGCCCCCGCCCCTTCTTCTTCCCCCTCTTTCCCCACCCCCTCCACCCCCCCACCCCCACCCCCGCAATCACCTTCCTCTTCTGACCTTTCTCAGAAGTCAGTATCCCCTCAGGAACAGGAAAAAGACTCCCCTGCTTCCCGGCTTGAAATCCTGCCTCACATTTTGTGCCAAAATCCATGAGGCGATGTGACCGTTGGTATCAGAGGGGAGGTGAAGGGGTGTGTATGTTAGAGAGAGAGAGACATTAAAAAAGAGAGACAGAAACAGATAGACACAGAGATAGAAACAGAAAGACAGAGACAGAGAGACAAGACAGAGAGAGAGAGAAAAAGACAGACACAGACACAGAGACAGAGACCAGAGAGAGAGAGAGACTCTGAAGCTATAGCTTGCTTTCAAGGACCCGATGACTCTCTGGCCTGACAAAACAGAAGAGGCACTAATAAAGAAGTAGGGAGAAGAGGAGAAAAGGTTTAATTTTGCAAAAAGAAGGGATGCTTCCTTCCCTTCAAAGATGAAGTTATATCTCCTAATAGGTTAATTTCTCACAGGAGCTGCAGCAACTAACAGTTATAGATAGATAATGTATTGGTTTTTTTATTTACGAGGCAATGGGGTTAACTGACTTATCTAGGGTCATGCAGGTAGTTTTAAGTTTCTAAGAACTGGATTTGAACTCAGGTCCTCCAGACTACCAGACCCCGGACCATGATACTCCAATAACTGAGCCACCTGACTGTCCCAGATAAAGCATTTAAGTGCTTACCTTAGTACAAGCTAAAAAACAAAACAAAAGAAAAACAAACAAAAAGCATTCCCTGTCCTCATGCACATGGCAGACTGACATGACAGAACTGCAATGGGGGAAACATTTCAGAAACTGGGTGTGAGGGGAAGACTGCTAATAAGGAGATAATGGAGAATGTGGCCCCGAGAAGTATGAAGATTTTTCACTGTTAAGAAATGTGACAGGAAGTCATTTTGTAACCCTTTTGGTAGGAAATTCTTTGCCTATCCTCTTCTCTTCCTTGGGTGAAGGGAGACACATTTTATATATACAAATTATGAAGTTTTCTGTCTTCTTTCACATTCATCAGAACTTTCCCAAGTACCTTACAACCAGCAGAAATCTGATGTACACTCATCATCTGAGTCAGGGTTCAAAAGGCTAGACTCCTTAATATCAGCTGCCTCACAGGAACAAAGAGGCCCTGGGGTCTTTAACCCAAGTTATTGACCTTGGGCTCTGTGCTGCTCCTATAGAGATCTCATCTCTTCCCTGAAACCTGCCCTTGTCCCCTTAGTCAGAGATTCTGGGATTTCCAGAACTTCTCTAATGTTTCTTTTGTGGAAATGCTGTTATGGACTTAGCATGTTTTATTTTGCATCAAATTATTTGTGTTATTATATCTATTGCCATACTAGACTGTAAATTACATGAAGGGAGAGGGATTTGTCATTCTGTCTCCCCCAACACTTTAATAAATGTTGGTTGACCCTCAAATTTTGGCTCCACAGCCACTATTGATGCCATTGAGCTGCTGCCATATTAACCATCAATTGTATTGCAAATAGGTAGTAAGATAAACAGAAAACCCATAAGATTCATGGTGCTGGGAGAACTGAGATTGGTGAATTGGAGGGGAGGGGAGAGGAAGAAAGGGAATAATGTTTAGGAAACATCATTGAAACCAGAATTAAGAAAGTGGAGTTGGGCCATAGGGCAAATATTCTGGGAAAACATTCAAATTAGATCTGACCTAGTCAAAACCCTCCCAGTTTATAGAAATACAAATAGGTAAAGTTCTAAAATATCAAAAGTCAATGTAGACATTAAATGGCTTGTTTGACAAACTATATTTTTAGAACTGCAAGGGATTTTAGAGGCTATCTAGCCCCCACCCACCTCCCCCCCACCTATTTTCCCAGTAAGGAAATTGAAAGATTTCAGAAAGGTCACATTAGTGGAAGAGGCAAGAATCAAACCCAGGTCTTCTGACTGTAAATTCAGAGCTCTTTCCAGTACATTGTGGCTCAGAAGTGTTGCTGTAAGCAAACACTTATCACAATAAGAGTCAGAAAGGGATAGGATAAGATAGAATAAGGTCAGAGCAAGAAACAAAGAGATGGATGCTAAAGCCCATTTTCAGCTTCCATTTTTAACACCTATAAAATTTGCTGCTCCATGTAGCATTGACACTGGTAGTATATAAGCATCTTCTATTTGGGGGGATGGGAAGCCATTAGTAAAACATGAAGGTGTTGACCTCTAAAGTGACCTCTAAAGTTTTTTCAGCTCTAAATCTATGATCTTGTTGAATAGTATCTCAGACCATTATCAAGATATTAAGCACCTATATTAGGCACTATGGTGGCACTATGCTAGGGTCTATGCAAATCAAATTAGTCAAATGGGACCTTAAATCAAGTTATTCAACCCCCTCATAGAGATGCATGCAGAAAAGACAAAGGGATAGCAGAGCCAGCAAAGGAGAAAGACATGATTGAAGAGCATATGATGTAGCAGTTCTGTTTAGGCCCTCACTCAAGACATTAGAGTCTTTTGGCAGCAATATTTGGGGCTATTTGTCTTTTCTTTTGATCTCTTAACAAGAAATATAAAAATGAAACTACAAGCAGAAAATAATAGATAATGAAATAATAAATGCAAGCTCATGGGCTCTATTACACTAAACAATCTTGATTTTCCTCCACAGGAGCTGACAATTGGTTGGCAGAGGAAATTCACCAAAAGAAAAAAACAGAAGGAAAGCATGGAATTTTGAATCATCCTTTCAGGTAACTTTCAATTTCTGCTTAGAGTGAATATTTGGAGGAGTGAATATAGTTATATTTTAATAGGTTTTTAAAAATCTATATCAACAATTAATGCTATTTACTTTCCCATCTCCCCTCCCCCACATATCTTTTTTTTAATTAAATGGAGTAGCTGTCCATGGTTCTAACTGAATCACCTATATGTCTCTTATTTGTCTATGATATTCACCCGAATTTAAATTAACCCACCTTTTCTAACCTTCCTCCTTTTCTCTTTGAAATCTGAGTTGGGTCCATCTTTTAACCCAGTCCAAATATCTTGTTCTTATACTTGCCATTCTGATTTCTTCCCAACGATTCCTTCCTTTCCAAGGTCTGATGCTCTCTCAAACTTGTTCCCGTTCACATAAACTGACCTTTTCCTAAGTCAACACCTTACTTACAACATTCTCTACATTTCCCTACTTCTTTCTGCCTCCTTATAACTGGCTACTTGAGTTCTGGAAGAATGTCAATAGAGGAAAAGGAAACATGCTGTTTCCAAGAGGCAAAAATGGCTCTTTGCTAAGGGCCTTAGGATGGTGTCTGAATGATCACTGCTTAGACTGAATTCTTTAATTTCTAAGGTTTCCTCTAACTCTAGCTATTAAGAGACAGGGAAGGAAGGAAACAATCATATAAGTACTTTCCACATGTTAGGCATTGTACTAAGCACGATAGAAATATTATCTCATTTGATCCCCACTATAACCCTGTGAGGTAAGTGGTATTATTAGCCCCATTTTACAGATAGGGAAATTGAGACTAAGTGACTTTTCCAAAGCTAGTAAACATTTGAGACTGGATTTTAATCAAATGTTCTTGAGTCCAGGCCCACTCCTTGTCCTACCTTACTCCCTTAAGAGTACCAGAATCCTTCCAGTCACTCATGTTCATAACTTCAGTTTCATGTTTGGTGCTTTCCTCTTTCTCATACCCCATATTCAATTAGCTGCTAAGCCTTGTTGATTCCATCCACATACCATCTCTTAAATCTCTGCCCGTCTTTCATTTCTTATATAGGCAATGCCATCATTCAGGCCCTTATAACTTCTCACCTGGTCTACTGTAAATAACCTATTGATCTAATTGTTGCCACTCTGTCTTCTCTTCAATCTATCTTCCGTTCAACAGTCGACATATCACCCTCAAAGCACAAGTCTGATTCTTCAATTTCCCTATTCAAAAGCCACCACCACCCCCTTTTTCTTGAAGATAAAACATGAATTCTTTACCTTGGCTCTCTCCAATCCAACTCCTTTCCAAGTTTCGTTTCATACTATTTCCTTTTGCCAACTCAACATTTCAACTAACTTAAATTACCATTCATTCCTCAAAATTAATTCTCTACCTTTTGACTTCACACAAGCCATTTCCTTATTCCTGGATTTTGCTCCTCATCCTTGAATCTAAGAAGTCTTGCTTCAATACTCAACTCAGGAGTCACTTGTTCCATGAAGTTTTCCCTGATCCTTGATTTTGTTTTAATGTTCTTTCTCTCTCCTCCACCCACTCTCCTTTACCTTTTTCTCTCTTATCTTCCCTTCTCCTCCATCCCTCCCCCCATCCATTTTCTTTGTACTCTACTTTCTTTGTAAATGTCATGTCCAGAAGAATGTAGGCTCCTTGAGGACAGAGATTGTTTCATGTTTGCCTTTGTAGTCTCAATTCAGTTCCTGGCACATAATGTGCTTGGGAAAATATTTGCTTATTGAATTGAAATTTGGGGCTCAAATGAAAGAAAGAGTATAATTAGAGGAAGGAAGAGTAGGTCTCAGGGAATTATTCTTCCTACTTTCAGATCTGAGTATTTATTTATCTGCCAAGTAAATAAGGGCAAGTTATTTAAATTGCATTCTTGAAGATTTTCACAGCTGGATGCCAATTTGGCAACTGCCCTCCTCTTGGGATGTTGAACTATGACCAGTGGGCTAGCAATCAGTCACAAAGACTCTCTCTGACATTTCTTGTTCCTTATGATATAGAAACCAGATTTTTCTTCCTGTGTCATTCATTGGTTTGGTGACCTGAATGAATACTTATTTTAAAAGATATAACTGAACTCTCATTTTTTTTTAAATAAAAAGCAATTTTTCAGAATACCTCATAATTACTATTTCATGATGATCAATAATGTATATTCTTGATTAAATCATTAAAATGTAGTTAAGGGATATACACTTTTATCACTCATTTACATGAGAAATATTAATATTATGTATTATTAATATATGAGTTTTTAAACACTAATAGAGTAAATACCACAATTTCACATAGTTGGTATTATAGAGTAAGAATTTCAAGAGCAGCAGGTTATTGGTTTAAGAAATGATCAAAAAAGGTGGCTGAAATACTTAATGCTTAGATCTAATAGGGCAGGGGCAGAATAGATTCTTATCATCTGTATAACCTTGGGAAAATAATTTAATATCTCCAGATCTGAGTGTCTATAAAAGGAGGTGATTGACCAAGTTAGACTATGAAGTTTCTTCCAGCTATAGTATAGTCCTAAGTCAGCCAATCAATCAATAAGCATTGATTAAACTCCTTCTATATGCCAGTTGCTGTGATTCAGTCATTTTTAGTCATGTTCCATTCTTTGTGAGCCCATTTTTCTTGGCAAAAATACCAGAGTGGTTTGCCATTTCCTTCTCCAGATTTATAGATAAGGAAACTGAAGCAGACAAGGCTAGTAAATTGCCCAGGGTCACACACCTAGTAAGTGTATGAGGATGGATTCGAACTTAGATCTTACTAACTCTAGGCCTGATGCAGTATCCACCAA
Source organism: Sarcophilus harrisii (assembly GCF_902635505.1). NCBI lineage: Eukaryota > Metazoa > Chordata > Mammalia > Dasyuromorphia > Dasyuridae > Sarcophilus > Sarcophilus harrisii. The sequence goes on along the minus strand of NC_045426.1, from coordinate 171,227,540 downwards.
ATCACCTAGCTGTCCTACTAGGCATTGTGCTAAATGCTAAAGATAACAGAGAGAAGAGGAGGAGAAGCCAAAAGACAATTTCTGCTCTCAAGGGGCTCACTGTCTAATGGGAGAGAGTGATATAGCAGAAACATATGAGCTTAGACTTTGGGGTGAGGAAAGGACCTTTAAGATCTAGTTCAGCCCTATTTTTTATTATAAAATTTTAAATGAGTTTTATTAATGTCTTTTATATTTACATCAGTCATTTCAAAATATATCACTTATTTCCTACCTAATCAGCCCAGTTCCCTTTCTTCTCCATCATTCTCTCCAGCATTGTACTCAACATTTTGAGAATATTGCCTCATTTGATCTTCACAATTCTGGCAGTTATTTGCTTATTATTCTCACTTTATAGTTGAGAAAACTAAGAGAGACAGAGATTAAGTGACTCCCTCAGGTCACACAGGTAGTAAGTATCTGAAGCTAGGACTCATCATGTCATTATGTGGGAGATTCCTTGCACTGATGTATATCACAGTCTTTATAACCTGCTGTGGGCAAAATAGTTCATCACCTGATATCAGTCCTTCTCATGGTGAGCCTCCAGGCTGATCTTTGGACACTTGTACCATCCATCAGTTGGCCTATCTTGAAAGTCTTTTCAATGTTTGTTGTACTGGCAAAGCCTTTGAGAATCCAGGGTCACCTCCAGGATAGGATGGACCTAGGAACAGGACCTTAGGGTACTAATGAGTGCATCTGCTATTTAGACTTTGGAGTGCAGGCCTGGGAAGCTAGCCACCATGTCTAAAATAGTTTTTCTTGTTGTTGTTTGTGGTGTTGGTTTTTATGAGAAAATGCATTTTAAGTTCCAGATCACAGAATAAGAAATGAACTTTTGGAAACCAAACCCTGGGGTGTACCTCTGCAATTAATTTGCCTGAAAGTTAGCTATGATACTAGCTGTACATGAAACTGTACAAAACTTTGAGCCAAGTCCCAGGTTCACCATATTTATGGCACAAGAATATTTCCTGCCTTAGAAAGTTTCTAAGTGTCTTGGTGAGCAAAATATTTTATATTACCTTTCTTTGTGAAGTATTCTTTCAGAATATTGTATGAATCCAGAGCATTAAAGAAAAGTCTTTTTCTACAAGAAAAAGTCATAGAATTTAAAGATATAGATATATTTAAGACCATTATTTTACTTTTGATAGTTAAGTCAAGGGTTCATCTTTTTTGTCTGGTAAAGTCTATGATCTCCTTCTAAGAATTAAGTTTCCTAAAGCAACTAGATAATACAATGGATAGAGCACCAGTCCTGAAGTTAGGAGGACCTGAATTCAAAATCATTTTCGGATACTTAACATTTACTACTGTGTGATTCCAAAAATCACTTAACCCCAGTTGCCTCAACACCCCCATTTAGATTTCTGAATGCATAAAATACATAGGATACCTATTATACAAAATATATAAGTAGGTATTTATCTTCTACTCCTACAGAATAAAATACAAACTCTTTAGCTTGGCCTTCCACAATCCAACTCCTTTCCAAGTCTTATTTATACTATTCCCATTGAAAGGTAAAAAATAATTTTGAAATACAGTTATCAAAGGGGCAGCTAGCTGGCAAAGTGGATGGGGTACTCAGGCTTTAGTCAGAAAAACCTGAATTCAAATATGGCCTTAGACACTTAGCTATGTAACCCTGGTCAAGTCACTTAATCCTTTTTGCCTCCTCAAATACTACTGAATAGCAGCAACAACAACAACACAGTTATCAAAATTTTTTTAAAAATAGGTTCATTAACCCCAGGTTAAGAACTTCTTGTCTAAACAAAAGTTTGCCACTTTCAACATAATCATTAACATATTATAATTTTATTTTCCTTTCAGGCAAATGATTCATCTATTAATCAGTAAATATTTATTAAATGCTTACTACATGCAGGCACTGTGTTAAATGCTTGGGGATACAAAAAAAGGCAAAAAACAGTCCCTCTCCTTAAGGAACTTACAATCTAATTGGGGGGACAACATACAAACAAATATATAAAAAGCAAGCTATATAAAAGATAATTAGGAAATAATTAAAAGAAGGAAAATCCTGGAATTAAGAGTTTAGGGAAGGCTTCATGTAGGAGATATAATTTTATTTAACATTCAGATTAAGCCAAGGAGGTCAGTAGTTGGAGAACATTACAGGCATGGGGGACAGTCAGAGAAAAGGTTTAGAGATGGGAGATGGAGTATCTCATTCCTAAAATAGCCAAGAAGCCAGGGTCACCGGGTCAAAGAATACAAGCCAGGAATAAGCTGCAACAAGACTGGAAAGGTATGAAGGGCTCTGGTTATGAAGGTTATGAAGGGCTCTGAATGTTAAACAGATCATTTTGAATTTGATCATGGAGACAATTGGAAACCACTAGAATTTATTGAATAGGACTGGAAGTGATATGATTAGATATATATTTTAGAAGAATCACTTTAATTGGAATAGAGAAAGACTTGGGGCAAACTATACAGCATGAGGTGATAGTGGAGTGCCAGGATCAGAGGAGAGAAGGGAGCACACTTCATAGAGATTACAAAGGTGAAATAGATAAGTCTTGGCAATAGCTTAGCTATGGATGGAAGTGGAAGTGAGGGTGGTAGGAGGGAACTTAATGAGTAATCCAGGATAACTGCCAGGTTGTGACTCTTAGGGACTGTGAGGATGCCCTTTACAGATATAACAGAAGTAGAATGGGGGAGAAGGGTTTAAGGGGAAAAATAATGAATTCCATTTTGGTCATGTGAGTTAAGATTTAAATTTGAGATGTTCAGGTTACTGGACATGAAATTTCAAGATGTCTAAAAGACAGTTGGAGATTAGAGGTCAGCAGAGTTTGGGACAGCTTAGGAAGATTTGAGATGGTAATTAAATATAAATTAAATCCATGGGCATTGATGATATAACCAAATAAAGTAGTATAGAAGAAAAGAATGGAGGGCTCAAGAGCCTGAGGAATACCTAAGGCTAGAAGATATGATCTGGATGAGATCCAACAAAGAAGACAGAGAAAAAGAGGTCAGATAGGTAGGAGGAAAACCAAGAGATAGTGTTGTCCTGAAAACTTAGAGAGAAGAGAATATCAAAGAGAGTGGTATAGTAAATATCAAAGGCTGCTGAGAGGTCAATGGGAAAGGCCATTGGATTTAGCAACTAGAGATCATTAGTGACTTTGAAGATCATTAGTGAAATGATAAAATTGGAAGCCAGATTGGAAGGGGTTAAGAAGAAAATGAGAGGAGAGAAAATGCAGGCATCTACTATAGACAATCTTTTGGTAAATTTAACTACAAAAGGCAGGAAGTGGTACAGAAGGATAGCAGGGGAAAGAAAGTAAGGGTTGGTTTTTTCAGGTTATTGGAGATATGGGCACATGTGTAGACAGTAGGAAATGAGACAGTAGATGGAGATATGCTGAAAATAAGTGAAAGAACATGGATGATAAAGGGAACAATCTGTTGGAAAAGTTGCAATGGAATCATCACTTAAAGAGGTGAAGGGATTAGTCTTGATAAGGAGAAAGGCCACTTCATCATGTGAAACAGGGGTAAGGAAGCAAACAATGGTAGAAGACATTTGAGTGATAGGAAGTGAGGAAGAAGGGAAACTAAGGGGTTCATGGCAAATGGTCTCGATTTTTTTTTTTTTTTGAAAAATATGAAACATGATTCTCAGTTGAGGGGTGGGGGGAAGGAAGAATAATGGGAAATTTGAAGAGGGAAGAAAAGATTTGGAAGAGCTTCAGTGGGGAGTGGAAGATTGCTTAGCAGCAGTGAGGTTTTATAACCAATGAGCAGAGAGATTATATAACCGATTTATAGTGGACTCAGTCAGAATTGTTCCTTGATTTTTCTCCACCTTTAACAAAATCCAATTCAATTCAAATATTTATTAAGTACCTACAATAAACCAGGCACTATGCTAAGTGCTGGAGATACAAACAAGAAAAAAAAAATAATCCCTGTTCTCAAGGAATTTACAATCTATTATAGGAAGATAATACAGAAAAGGAAGCTGGAAAGGAAAGTGGGGCACCACCAAAAGGCAATAATTCAAGGCATCATATTCCTTGGAGTTCAAACTAAGCATAGTTGCAGGTGGAAAATAAATAGTTGGAAACTCCGGACCCCAGACCTCTATAAAGGAAAGCTTTGAGAAGGGTTTAGTGCTCCACCATCCAGTTTCACACCCAGAGGGAAAAGGAGAATGAGGGAGATGAAAAGTTGAGTTATCCAAAAATTAAGTATCCGAAGCTAAGTTAAACAGTATGAAGAATAAATTTCAGGTGATCAGTTTATCCTGAGTGGGAATATCATGTTCAAACCAAACAGAGATGCAGATGGAAGGTTTTTATAAAGTTGCATATTAAATATGCAACTAACACTAATGAGCTCTGCAATAATTTCTTTTCTCTTGATTTTAGGATAAGATCCTTTAAAAAAATTTAACAGCATCTATGAATTCCATTTTAACTATGCAAAGTAAGCAACAGGTTTCAAGCTATATACAAACAGCAATGATACTTCCCCATCTAATATAATTCCAGAGAGAGTTTCAGGGAAGTTCACACTTTTGCTCCCTAAAAAATGGCATTATTTTTAAACAAATCATATATATAATACATATATATGGAGAGAAAGAAAGAAAGGGAGGGAGGGAGGAAGAAGAAGGAAGGAAGGAAAAAGGAAGAAAGGAAGGAAGAGGGAAGAAGGAAGGAAGGAAGGAAAGAAAGAAGGAAGGAAGGAAGGAAGGAAGGAAGGAAGGAAGGAAGGAAGGAAGGAAGGAAGGAAGGAAGGGAAAAACTATGTGTCACAGAGGATAGTGTATCTAGCTTAGAGTCAGGAAGATTCATCTTCCTGAATTCAAATCTGGCTCCAGATCCTTACTAGCTGTGTGACCCTGGGCAAGTCACTTAACACTATTTGCCTCATTTTCCTCATCTGTAAAATGAGTGAAGGAAATGGCCAACTATGCCAGTATCTGCCAAGAAAAGCCCAAAATGGGGTAACATACTCAGACATGACTAAAAAGACTGAACCACAACAAAAAATAAACATATATACATATATGTAATATATATTATTTTATATGTCGTGTTACATATTACATAAGTGTATATGCATATACACTGTGTGTGTATAATATATGTATCCCTCTTATTTTCCTATATGCGCATATTTGGAGCAAGGAATGCAAAGCAATTCTCCAGAATAATTTCCTATTGCCTTTTTTTCCTGCCCGGGAATAACTACCACAATAAAGTTGGAACTTTCTTAACTTAATTCAATTCAGCAAATATTTAAGTATCTAAGATGTGTAAGGCCCTGAAGTAAATGCTGGGGATAAAAAGATGAATAATACATGGTTTCTGCCTTCAAGAAAATTACAATATAATAGGAAATACATGATGACTACAAATAACTATATTACAAAAAAAGAATATAAACTCAACCTCTTTTTATAGCAATAGATAATTAGTAACTTAAACCCATGGGTGAGACAAGGACAGGTTAGGATGATGCTGGGTCTGAAACAGATAAGAGGTTCAAACCAACCAGACTCTGATGTCATCCTCCAATCAAACAAATGTATTAATGCAACCAACTGCCCCATAACCATCCTCTTAGCTAATGAGCTATACATTATCAGTGACAAAAAAAGTACTCAATTAATTTTTAAAAATGAATAAAAATGGAAGCTAATAAAATATTGTTGAATTTTTAAAATCCAAAGTGTTTGTTAACCGCTGCTCCCTAAAGTCCTAAATTAATTTTTTCCTCTGTTCTTAGGACATGAATTTTAAGTGTGGGGTCAACTTTTAAACTTTTAAAAATATTTTTTGAGTATTTTATTTCAATATAATTGGTTTTATTTGTAATTTTATGTAATATGTCTTATGCATTTAAAATGATTATTCTGAGAAGGGACCGATGGCCTTCACTATGGCCAGGCTGCCATAAGGGTCCATAGCAACCAAAGTCTAAGGATCAAAGGTAATACAATTAACTATGTGTCAGACTTTGTGTTGGATGCTGGGAATAAAAAGACAAAAGTGAGATATTTCCTGCTCTCACCAAGCTTACTCTGTTGTATTAAGGGGAGATGTGTCCCATATAAATAGATTTTTTTCCAATTTGAATTTCTCTTGTGCTTAACAATTCAGGACAGGTCCCATATGCCAAATTATAGACAATTTGGTGTTGTATTGCAGTGAGGCAGATGTATTCACTTGCACTGTAAACACATAGCGTTGACATAGTGAGCTAAATTATAAAAACCTGTTATAGGAAATATTCATAAGTCTGGTATAACAAATGGTTTGAAAAATGGCACTTTAGGACCAGCCCTAGATGCCTTCATATAATACCTCAAGAAAGGATATTTTTAATTGTTCTAGCAAGAACAAGTAAATTATAGGTGCTTTTAGAGAAGTCTTTTAAAAGACTGAATTTTTCTCTGAAAAATAAATAAATCTTAAACTGAAAAGCTGGGATTTTAAATGGGCAGATGGATGGAGTAGAACAAAAGACTCCATCAAGAGGAAAAAGGGGCTGAGGTATAGATCCTCAATCCTAGAGGCAGGGAGATTATTCCAGCAGCAAAGTACAGATTAAAACACATTTTGCTTTAGGAGAATAGAAGCAATGAGACCCCAAAGGCCTAAACGTTTATTCATGAGTACAGGTGTTAAAAAGCCTCAATCAAAGAAAGAAGAGAAAGAACTGTTCTCATGAATCTTTAATGTGTGAAGAATTTCTTTTTCAAATGGCCTTTCTTTAAGTGGGCAATTTAACAGGTGTTGGAAATCAGGCCTGGACAATAGAACAAATTGTTTTAATGCTTTTTGTTTGTGCTGTCTGAGCTTCAGGAGAGCCAAGAAGGACTATTTGGACAGATGGTCTTCTTCTGTAAGATTTACTTTTATTTGTACTATGTTTTTAATTCTCTCCTTTGAAAGATCCCTGATTGCAATGATCTGGATTCCCCCTCTAGGAATACAGATCACCACTGACTTGTAGCCCAAAATTTCCATCAGCCTCCAAGTATTGAACTTTCTGGCACTGTACTAGGCTCCTATCCAGATTACATTTCCACCACTCACCAATAATTGGTCTCCAGGCCTGTACTGGTGCTATGCTCTGCTATCTACAATAAAAGTAAGTCATATAATACTAAGAGAAGGTGAATGTGAACTGATAAGCTTAAATGAGAGCAAGTGAACTGAAAGGCACATACAGGCAGAAGATGTAGCTCTTGATGGTTGGGGTTTTTTTTGGGCAATGCTTCATCTAGAAAACTCTAAATACTCTGTTATTATTGTTTTGCCCAGCTTTAACAAAGGGAGACAGAGACTCAGAGAGATAGAGATTCAGAGGGAGATAGGGAAACAGAGACAAAGAGACAGGAATGGAGAAAGAGGAAAGGGAGATGGAAGAGAGAGACAGAAACACCAAAAGAGAAAGAGAGGGGGGAGAGAATGAGAGAAAGAAAGAGAGAGAGTGAGAGAGGACAGAGAGACAGAGAGACAAAGACAGAGAGTCAGAGAGAAAAAGAAATGAGAGAGAAACAGAGAGAAACACACAAAGAGAGACAGAGACTAAGCCAGAGAGAGAGGAGCGAGACAGAGACAGAGAGAGAGAAAAAAAGAGAGACAGACAGACAGAGAGAGGAGAAGGAGAAAGGGAGAAGAGAGACAGACAGACAGAAAGGAGAGATACACAGAGAGACAGAAAGAAACAGAGACAAAGACACAACTGCAGAAAGAGACAGACTGTAAGAGACAGATAAGGAGGGAGGAGACATACACACACACACATAGAGGAAGAGAGAGGGAGAAAGAGAGATTGTGAAAGATAGAAACAGATAAGAAGAGAGGAAGAGAGAAGAGAAGAGAGAGCATAGATAGTATTTTGTGTCACAATCCAGATTTATCTGAAATATAACTAATATTTGCTATAGAGGTTTATTTGCACATTGTTAATAAATTAATGTTAGAAATTGCACATGACTAAAATCATAAAGTTGTCCATCGAATTTTAGAGAAACAAAGAGACAAGGGGCTGATTAGGAAATGTTATTAGTAGAATGATGAATACAGAGGATTTTCAAATTAAATCCAAATGGTATAATTATGAAATTGATATCCTTTTTTCAAAAGTGACATTAGTCATTCATGTAATCCAAATATTATTAAAGCATTCCATGTTTATAAAATGGGAGAGAGACAGACAGACAAAGACAGAGATGAGAGAAGAGAATAGACAGGGACAGAGGGATTGATAGAGGAGGGAAAGAGTAGATAGGGTTGTAGGGTAGTATTGGTATATCTGATAGAGAGCCAGCCTTAAAGCTTCTAAGACAAGTACAAACTTTCCCTTTAGAGAAGCACCAGCTGGCTGTGGAATTCTGGTCAGTCCACTTAACCTCAAGTGTTTTAGGCAATTCTAAAAAGCTTTAACTTGCTGAGAGGGTATTGACAGATGTAGGTAGAGGTAGTTGTCTCATTTGGGAGTTCCCTATGCCAATGAAATCACAGGTCCAGGGCCCAGTCCTCTCTCTCTTCAACAAAAAAGCAAATATAATGGTGGGCGAAAGCTAAAAGCCTTACATTTGGGGCAGGAAGCAAGAGTGATACTGAACTTCTGGAGGCAGAGTTTCAGTTTGTTTATATTTAAAATAAAGAGGTAGATGATCTCTGCCCCTTTTCTTTCAGCTCTAAATCTTATGATCTTTGCTCTAAACAGTAGAACTTTAATCATAAGAGCTGAGTTTGAAGAATATATGTGACCTTGGGAAGTTCAAAGATAACTTCTCTCAGTTTCCTAATTTGTGGAAGGAATTTAAATTTTAAAAGAAGACAAACAGGAAATGACCAGGAGGATAAGAGGACTTAAAATCTACTACACAAAAACAGATTTTTAAAAACATGAATGTTTGAATTGAAAATGAAAAGACATTGTGAGTACATGGTTGCAGCCTTTGTGTACTGGAAGGGTTATGTTAGAGAACATGGGCATGCTCTGCTTGGCCCTGAAGGACAGAGCTAGGATTCATGAGTAGGCAGTACTCATGATTTTGATTTTGACTCAACCTAAAGGAAAATGTCATATCCAGAATAGGGTGAATCATTATATGAAAAGTTCTCCATCACTGGAGGTATTATTCAAGAAAAGGATGGATGTCCACATGTCGGGGATACTTTAAATAGGATCTATGATTTGAATAGAAATAGACTAGGAAGGGAAATGAGTAAATATTTATATAGCACCCACTTTATGCCAAGATACTGGGTAATCACTTTAGAAATACTGTTTCGTTTAATCTTCACCCCAGTCCTGTCAGGGATGAGTTCTTATTATCTGCATTTTATAGTTGAGGAAACTGAGGCAAACAGATTATATAACTTGCCCAGGATCACACAATTAGCAAGTACTTGAGGCTGTATTAAAATTCAGGTTTTCAAACCCAGCAGTCTATCCAATGTGCCGTTATCAACTTCTAATTAGATGTGTTCCTACTGCCATTGACATTCTGAATTTGTACATTAGGACAACTTTAGCATAACCACAATACAAGTGATTCCATTTTCATAAATGCTGTGAGAACAGCTTTTTCATATCAAGTAGAAGGACCATGGACAGCAACTTTGACTCAGGCAGCAAAAAGATCACAAGGATGGAAACAAGACCAGAACATTTTTACCTAAAGTCCTATAGATTTTTGAACCTCTATGTTCTAACCACTATTCCATGGTGCCTCCCACACATAAATGTTATTATTAGTGAATAGAAAGCAGAGATATGCTGATAAATATTTAACAACTGGCTCTCTAAAGGGGGAAAGTTATACAAGAAAAATTTAATCTATATTATTAAATTTTGTCCATTACTTAAGTCTATATAGTCAGAAAAATAATAAATTAATCTTTAATGTGTTTTCTGATTCCCAAAGACAAAAGTTTTCTTAGTCTGCAGTATTTTTTAATTAAACAATTAAGTTGACCAAACATTTATTAAGTGCCAACTATGTGCCAAGTACTATATGATGTACTGGAGATGAGAATTTTTTTTTTATTTAATAGCCTTTTATTTACAGGATATATGCATGGGTAACTTTACAGCATTAACAATTGCCAAACCTCTTGTTCCAATTTTTCACCTCTTACCCCCCCACCCCCTCCCCTAGATGGCAGGATGACCAGTAGATGTTAAATATATTAAAATATAAATTAGATACACAATAAGTATACATGACCAAAACGTTATTTTGCTGTACAAAAAGAATCAGACTCTGAAATATTGTACAATTAGCTTGTGAAGGAAATCAAAAATGCAGGTGTGCATAAATATAGGGATTGGGAATTCAATGTAATGGTTTTTAGTCAGGAGATGAGAATTTTTAAAAGAAGCTTTTATTAAAAACCTGCTATATGTCAGTCACTCAACTAGGCATTGGGATATAAAAGAGTAATGGTCCCTGTCCCATTCTTCTAAGGCTTAGGATAGGTTGAGATCCATGAACTTCAAAAAAAAAAAAAAGACAATCATATTTTAATATAATTAGTTTCCTTTATAATTAATGAATTTTATTTTATTCATTTAAAAGCATGGTCATAAGAAGGGATTCATAGACTTCCCCAGGATATTAAAGGGATAAGTGGCACAAGCTAAATGAAGTATCCCTACCTTTGGAGGAACACAACACATATCAGGGAGTGATGGCCAGGAAAGGAATTTTTATATAAGTAGCCAGAGGGATTTTGAATGGAGCAACAGGTTGTGAATTCCCTTATAATAGCAAAAGGAATATTGATTTGATTATTATTCCCCCAATAGAGCAAAGAGATACAAAGCCAGAGTGGGTTGGGGGGAGCACAAATGTAACAATCGGAAGTACAAGATATTTGAGCTGGCTGAGCTCTGGTGGGCTAGATGGGCTGAATAATTGTCTAAAACCAGTACATTATGTTGCCTCTGATAGTATTGTTTCAGTATATTAAATGATGGATCAGATTTAGATCTGCACAGCAGATTTGAAAAAGAGCCAGCCTTGTCAGGAAGATCTGGATTCAAATTCCATCAGTAATACTCACACCAGTGTGACCCCTGGGAAAGTTACAATGCTGGGCAAAGTAGTGCACACCAAAGTTCCCTGCTACTGATGGAGTTTGGGCTGATGGATCTCTTATATTTAGGAGCTCTGGGATATAGTAAAGCTAAAGTTAATTCTGGCAGGAATATGTGACTTTCCTGAGAGTACAGGACCACTAGGATGCCTAAGGAATGTAAACCAACCTCGATTAGAAATGAAGCAGGTCAAACTTCTATATCACTCAACAAGTGACTACTGTGAATAATTATTACTTTTATACCTTAGAAGAGATAGAGAGAACTAATCTCCATGGGTAGAGAGAGAGAGAGAGAGAGAGAGAGAGATACAGATAGCTAAGTAGGTAGATAAATAAATGAAGAAGTTAGTCACAACATTATAAACTACAAAGCAAGTACCAATTCATAATGATAAAATATAGATTAATAAAACCCATACTCAGTATACCAAGTATACCAAAAATATCTATATTTCTATCTTATCTTTCTATTTATCTATCATCTACCTACTTGTATACCTATCTATGTATCTATCATTATCTCTCTATCAATTTACCTATTTATATCTATCTAGCTATTTATCATCTTTTAATCATATATATATATATATATATATATATATATATATATATATATGTTACTTTAAACTTTGATTGCAAATAGCCTAATAAACTTTTATCTAGAGATTACCTGCCTTATTCAATGCAATCCAAAAGGCACATACACATCAAACATTTGTATCACTCTCTTTTGTATCAATAGATATTCTCCTATGATAGGTTTCAGTATACAGTTAAACATTTAAATTGAGTCTCATTGTTTTTAATCATTCACAGCATCAACATAATGTAAACCTAAATGTCCAAATCAATGAATCAATCAACAAGCATTTATTAAGTGGCTGCTTTGTGTCAGACTATTTGTTAGTCACTAGAGATACAAAGACAAAACAGTCTCTCACCTCAAGAAGTTCACAGTCTAGCCAGGGGAAATGTGTGCATGTAAAAAATATATGTGTGTGTGTGTGTGTGTGTGTGTGTGTGTGTGTGTGTGTGTGATTGTGGGGAGCAAAGAACGAAGATCAAAAAAGACTTCAAGTAGAAGATGGTATTTGAGATAGGCCTTGAAAAAAACTAGGAATCTAAAAGAAAGAAGTGAAGATGAAATCAGTGCAAAGGCAGTAAGACAGGAAAATATAGTACTGAGTATTAGGAGAATCGTGTTTTGTTTCTATAGTACTTTTAATGTTTATTGCTCTTATTTAATTCTCCCAAGTATAGTATGAAGCATGCAGAGTAGATTGTGTAGCTCAGTGGGGCAGTAGATAGAGTGCCTGGTCTGTAATCAAAAAGTTTCTGCTAAGTTCAAATTTGGCACTTAGACACTTATTTGCTGTGGAACCTTGGGCAAGCCATTTAACCCTGTTTGCCGCTGTTTCCTTTTCTGTAAAATGAGCTATCATCTACCTCTCTATGAATCTCTGTTTAAATAAAATATTAATAACAAACCACTCTAGTATTTCTGCCAAGAAAACCCCAAATGAGGTCAAGGAGTTAGATATACATGAACAGTAGCAAGCAGCAAGATAAATATTGGCTATAGTTTTTTCCAATAGTATTTTATTTTTCCAAATATATGTAAATTCAGTTTTTACCATTCTTTTTTTTTTTTGGCTGAGGCAATTGGGGTTAAGTGATTTGCCCAGGGTGACTCAACGAGGAAGTATTAAGTGTCTGAGACTAGATTTGAACTCAAGTCCTCTTAACTTTAGGGCTGGTGCTCTATCCACTGTTCAGCACCTAGCTGCCTCAGTCACCATTCATTTTTATAAGATTTTTGCTCCAAATTTTTTCTCCTCTCTTCCCTTATCCCCCCCCCTCCCCAACGCAACAAATAATCTGATATAAATTAAACATGTACAATTCTTTTAAACATATTTCCATATTTATCTTGTCCATGTCATGTCATCAGACCAAAAGAGAAAACAACATAAGAAAGAAAGAAAAAACAGACAGAACAAAAACATGAAAATATTATTTCAATCCACATTCAGTCTCCATAGTTCTCTCTCTGGATGTGAAAGGCATTTTCCCTCCCAACTCTATTGGAATAGCTTTGAATCATCGAATTGTTGAGAAGAGGCAAGTCAGGCTAGATATTATTATCCCCATTTTACAGATGAAGGATCTAAGAATCTAAGCTATTAAGTGACTTGTCCAAGGTCTCATTTCTACTAAAAATGGAGCAAACATTTGAACTCAGATCTTCAGATGCCAACCTACCACCTCTTATATCATTTCTATATGTATTATAAATATATTTGTGTCAAATCATTGACATTGACGTCAAATATATATGCACAAAAATGCACAGTTTGTTCCAGAATCATCTCTATTTCTGGTGTATCACCCTTAGGTTCCTCCAGGGTGAAGACATTTAGAAAACTTATAAACTTTCAAGAATAATGCTGAAAACATTTCATAAAGTATTACCATAAAGTATTAACCTGAAAAAGTTAATAAGTCTCCCTAGAAACTTATTACAAGAGACTGACTCAGGTATGAGCTATACCATTTGCATGGGCCAACATAAAGGGAGTCCCAGGCTTACCAGTAGATGCCGAAACATCTTGGTATGAGCATGATATGACTCTTGGGGGAATAGGAGCCAGGGCAGCTCTCCAAAGGTCACTGACAATTCTCTCCTGAACAGGTACCAGTACACGCAGCCCATGCACTATGTTCTCCTGAGATGATAACAAGATAAAAAATAATTTTCTTCTTTACCCAAGGAAGGCTATTACAGTTTTAAGGTCTCAGACAGCTACCACAGTGCTGGAAATGAAAATACAAATATTTCTCATTTTCTTGGTCACTACTTTGTGAATTTCCATAAAGGTTAAATTTCCATAATGAGAGAAAGTTTTTATTTGCCATGTTAGATTGTTTTGGGGAAGTTATGAATAGTGAACTGATATAATGGGGTGCAGACTGCCTAGGGCAGCTGTGTGCAAAGTTCAGAGATTGACTAGAGCTCGGGTGGGTAAACAAATCACAGAAATGTCTCCAAGTGGCATTTACTTTAGCTCATTTGTCATTTGCCTTTTGAATTTGGCATCTGGAGTAAAGTGTGTTATTGTTTCCATTCCATCTAATCAGGACCATAACTCCACTGTGGTTCTTCAAGAATCACTCATCATCCCCCAAAGGTCTCCCCCCAATACTTCTAGTTGTTTATATTTTTAATGTTTCCCATAATTATTTCTTTTGTTGTTGGTGTTCAGTCATGTCTGATTCTTTATGACCCTATTTGGGGTTTTCTTGCAAAAATGCCAGAGTGGTTTGCCATCTCATTTTCTAGCTCATTTTACAAATAAAGAAACTGAGGCAAACAGGATTAATTGACTTGCCCAGATTTACACAGCTACTAAATGTCTGAAGCTGGATTTGAACTGAGATGCTCCTTATTCCAGGCTCTGCACTCTATCCGCTGCGGCTATCCAATTTTATCCAACTGCCCCATTAACTATTCCTGGGGCCCTATTACTATAAAAATTCTTGCATATAACCCTGAATTTAACCTGTCTTAGGGTAGGGGAAGGATGGGAGAAATAGAACTTGTGGTTTCAATGGTGTATTAATCTCTCTGCAAAGAACTTTCTCAACTAATGTAGTTTGCCTACTTCTTCCAGTCTTAGAGTTTGCCTAGAATTTGAGATCAAGTGATTTACCCAAGATCACACAGTAGCCAAATGGGATTTGAACCTAGATTTTGACTAAATGGTGAATCTCAAACCCTGCTTGTTTATTTTATACTCAGAAAATACGAAAGAAGATGCAGGATCTGTGCATGTTCTCTTATCTTTTGTGATTTTTGCTTCTTTTATCTCTTGAGATGTTCTTTATAGGTCTTTTTTTTTTTTTTTTTTTTGGCTGAGGCAATTGGGGTTAAGTGACCTACTTAGGGTTACACAGCTGGAAAGCGTTAAGTGTCTGAGATCCAAATTTGAACTCAGGTCTTCTTGACTTCAGGGCTAGTACTCTATCCACTGCACCAACTAGCTGCCCCCTTTATAGGTCTTTTAAAAAAATGTTTGCTAGCTATCTCATCAGTAACTCTTGCCTTCCTACGTGATTAGCCCATCTCCCTTTCTAGTACTGTGATAGTCCATTATCCATTTGTATCACTTTAAAATATTTTACCTGTTGCTGCCGGTCTAAAATCTTGGTTCATTTTTTTATTATCACATTAATCCATACCAGATACTTGAGAATTTAAAAAGAGAAGCATTTATCCTGGGGTAAAAACCCCAAGGCTCATCATTATGGAACAGGTTGAGTTTGGATGCAGTTTCATTCTTGTGTCCCAGAAGCTAGAGCATTGCTTTTCTACTAGCAAGCAAAATTAAGAAAGGTGGTTATTGGCATGCTGTCAAAAGTCCACATTTCATAACAATAAGTTTGTCAGGGAAAATTTAAGTTAAAATCACTCAGTAACACAATGTGTTTCTGTACAAAGCATGTGCTTGCCTAAGACAAATGAGCTCTTAAGGAGCAATTCTACAAAGCAGTTCATTTTAGAAATAATTGACAAGGATGGAGATATTAAAAAAAATTTTAAGTGATGTAAGAAATTCAATAGATAAAACAAAGTTGCCTGTCCAGTTTCCATGCATTTTCTAATCTTATTTTATTTTTATTTGAACAGTTTCATTCTTGATTTGGTAGTTTGGTCATTGTCACTGAACATGTGTTGTCTTCTATTCAAAAATGAAGGAAAAATGTGTGTGTGTCCAGTTTTCAGAAAACCCAGAATAATATAGGAACATCCATGATTATAGAATAATTGTTAAAAGGTGATATTTTACGGAATGGCTTTAGAAAAATTATTGAGGTTGTCCACAGAGTTGATGCAAGGATCAAATGAGATCATATTTATAAAGTGCTTAGTAATGTCTGATACACAGGAGGTTCTATGCTTATTCCTTCAAAGCTTCAAGAGGAACCATTGTAATCAAGTGGAGATCAATTAGAGATGAAGCTAAAGATCTTAATGAGAAAATGAGTTGATTCACAAGCATCCTATTTATATTGAAATTTTCAGGAAAGCATTTCTGTGAAACAAAAGACTAGTAAAGATGTTAGAAATCAATTAAAAATGAGAAATACAGACAAATTTTCCATGAAACTAAGGGGTTCTAAATGCTGATTCCAAACAATTTTCGAGATATTTGGCTTTGTGAGTGGTGCCATTACTTGAAATGTCACTAAACTATGTTGATATGTTATGAGGTAGATAAGAAAAAGGGACATGTGCTTCTAGAATAAATATTTCACAACCTTGAATACAATATTAATTTACAAACTTCCCCTAGTTAAAGTCATGAGAGTGCTGAAGTTAGGCAAAAGAGGGAAATGGTTTCCACATTTAATGGACATTGTATTTATAATTGTTTTTGAGAAAATATATAGTTAAAAGGAAACTTTAAATTTTCCTAAATATCAATTGAAATTGCATGAATGTGTGGAAAAATTACTTCAAATAATCTTCTTCCCTGTGAATGGGGATGTTTAATGTGAACTACCAGTTTGGAAATCCCTTTGGGATGGGTATAAATTCCCCCCAAAAAGAGAGTGCTTAGGGAAATCCACCAAGATTTCTAGAGATCAACCACAAGGCAGATAGATCTAAATAGATAATGAGATTTCTGCTTGTGAGCTGGCTTTGGTTTGCTTCTATATGCTTTAAGATATGAGAAGCAATTGTTATTTAGTCATTTTTCATTCATGTTCAACTTTTGAGAGTTAGTTATCTTGCAGAGAATAATGGAGTGATTTGCCTTTTCCTTCTCCAGCTCATTTGACATATGAGAAAAATGAAGCAAACAGGGTGAAGTGATTTGCCCAGGGCCATAAAGCTAGGACATGACGAAGGTTGGATTTGAATTCACAATGATGAGTCTTCTTGACTCCAGGTCCCACACTGTGCACTATGGTGCTACCTAACTTCCTTGAGAAGCAATTACTAGCTGCTAATTAAAAGAGTCTGAACAGACCATAGTTTCCCATCACTAGAAAAAAAGGAAGCTCACCATAAATATATTAAGACTTGGTCAGAGACCCCATTTACTGAAACTTTGAACCAGCAGATAGAGCAACTTGTTAGGCTGCCATATGAATCTCAAGCATTAGTGAAGGGAGCTACCAAAAAAGAAGGCAAAGAACTGAGGGCTTGATTTAATAAGCACAGAAGGAAAGGAAAGATTTTGCAGTGGCTTGCAAGGAGTTTGATATACCTGCATT
Organism: Sarcophilus harrisii; assembly: GCF_902635505.1. Taxonomy (NCBI): domain Eukaryota; kingdom Metazoa; phylum Chordata; class Mammalia; order Dasyuromorphia; family Dasyuridae; genus Sarcophilus; species Sarcophilus harrisii. The sequence goes on along the minus strand of NC_045426.1, from coordinate 171,210,090 downwards.
TCTGTTAGTACTAATGTATACCCAAAGCACAAATTGGTGGCTTCCCTAGAGAATGAAACAAAAGGGTTAGGAGAGCAAATCTCTACTCTCCAAATTATTAGGTATGTTGTTCCTTGAAAAAATATTTTGGATGAAGTGCTCCAAATATGAAATAAGACAAGGAATGTGAAGAGAAATCGCAAGGGAATCCTAACCTGTCTCAAGAGCTTAAAGGACGGGAAAATAGGACTCAGAAGGAAATTTAGGAGGGCTACGAGAAGATTGGAACTATCTATTAAGTCTGAGATACTTCCTGTCAAGAAAGGGAGTAGACCATCTAAGAAAGAAGTGATTTGTTGTACCCCCAAGAAATCACGATGTGCAAGGAAAAAAAACCAAATAGTGGTATTTTTGGTAACTGTCTGCTGAGCAATACTCAGGTCACTATGTCAACATGACAGAAATATCCGAGAGATCTTAATAGATAGTCTTCAGAGAACTGTCACAACTAATAGCCACTACCCACTTAGGTCATAATTAATATGAGGACAAATGATATCAATAGGAAGAACTTAGGAAACCTTGCTAAGCAAATAGAAAGGGGCAGAGGTGTATGTTTATTCCTACTGCTAACAGAAAACAGTGGTTTCTTAAAATGTAGGAATGATAAGTTCTTGCTTAGAAATGGAGTTCATCTAGCATAAACCAATAAAAACACATTTATCCAGTCTTGTGGATCTGATCACAAAAGCTTTAAAATGAAATGAAAGAAGGAAACAACATATATTTGCCAAGCCTGACTAGCAAAATAAGGAAATTGCAGAAAAAAACAATAATTCATGGATGACAACTTATAAGAAAAAAAAAGACAAGACTCAAGTCCTTAGTTGTCTATATTTAAATAAAGGAATAATAAACATGGCAAACTAGCAATTTTATGCAAGCTGGTAAATTTGACCACTTAAGTAATTACTGGGATCCCTCACTAGAATATGGTTCTAGAAGCATACTTTGTATACAGAAACAATAGAACAGAAAGAAGGTGTGAAATAACATGTATATTAAGAATATTACATATTCTTGTAGGTTGTTTCATCTATTGAAATATATTTATATAAGAAAACCTAGAAACCTATGGGGAAAACAAGGTGAATAGCATTTATGTGAGGACTAATGGAAAGAAAAAGTCATTTCCTGTTTAATGGATGAATTGTATGTACCCTTGGATTTAGGATTCCTATTCATGAGAATTTGGATTTTGAAGGAATAAATTCCAGGAAAATTAGCCTATGAGATTAAAAAATGGAGTATATGCTTTGGACAAGAATGTTTCTAAGAATGAGACTTGGAAATGGAAGTTAGTTAGGAAAGGGAATAAGTATCAAAGACTGAGAAATATTGAGACCATGTCCCTTATATTTGGGTATGTGTGCCCAAGTTAACTTTCTTTAAAGATTAATTTTTAAAAATCTGATACTTAGCATATTCAACAAGCATTTATTATATGTATACTATATACATTATTTCATTTTTTCCACAACAGGCATATAGAATAGACTATATTATGCTATTCCCCTACTTGGTTTTTTTTTTTAATTTTTTATTGATTACTGCTAAGTTCCAAGTTATTTCTCTCCTTCCATCTCAATCCTGCACTAGAGAAGGTCAACATCTGACACAGTTATATATATGAAACTATACAATACATAGTTCCATATATAAGTTCTTTTTCCATATATGGATAGCATCTTCCTTCATAGGTCCTATGTACTTGATTTGAATATTGATATAACTCAGAATAGCTGAGTCATTCACATTTCCTCTTCAAACAATATTGCTGTTACTATATACTCTATTCTCTTAGTACTTTACATTTCACTACTCATGTTTCATGTAACTCCACATTTCCCTACAAATCAACCTCCCCATTATTTCTTGTAGAACATTGGTATTCCATCATACTCATACCACAACTTGTTCAGGAAATTCAGGAAATGGGTATCCCTTCAGTTTCTAGTTCCTTGATACCACAAAGAGAGTTTCTATAAATGTTTTAGAACACATAATTCCTTTTTCCTTTTTTTCCTGATCATTTGGAGAAATAGATTTAATAATGGTATTGTTAGGTCAAAGGATATACAAACTTTGTAATTCTTTGGTCATAATTCCTGGTTGGAGAAGTTTACAATTTCACCCATGGTATATTAGTATTCCAGTTTTTCCACATCCCCTCCAACATTTGTCATATTTCCCTCCTATCATTTTAGCCAATTTGATATGTATGAGATGGTATCTCAGAATTGCTTTAGGCTGCATTTCTCTAATCAATAATGATTTTGAGCATTTTTCACATGACTTATTACATTTGACTTCTTCCTTCAAAATTTACCTGCTTATATCCTTTAACCATTTAACAAGTGAGGAATGACTCATTCTTATAAATCTGACAAAGCTCTCTATATAATTGAGATATGACAGCTTTATTTGAGAAACTGTCCATAATTTTTTTCAATTTTCTGCTCTCCTTTTAATCTTGTCTACATCGGTTTTATTTGTGTGAAAAAAATTTTAATTGAATGTAACCAAAATTATTTTCTTCATACCTCACAATTCTCTCTAACTCTTATTTATTCATAAATTCTTCCCATATTGATAAATACTACGGGTAATATCTTCCATGTTCTTCTAATTTATTATGATGTCTCCCTTTATGTCTAGGTCTATCCATTTTGACCTTATCTTGGTAAATGGTATAAGATATTAGTTTATACCTAGTTCCTACTAGACTGCTTTCCAGTTTTCCCAACAATTTTACTAAACAGTGAATTCTTTTTTTTTTTTTTAATTTAATAGCCTTTTATTTACAGGATATATACATGGGTAACTTTACAGCATTAACAATTGCCAAACCTCTTGTTCCAATTTTTCACCTCTTACCCCCCTCCCCCTCCCCTAAATGGCAGGATGACCAGTAGATATTAAATATATTAAAATATAACTTAGATACACAATAAGTATACATGACCAAAACATTATTTTGCTGTACAAAAAGAATCAGACTCTGAATTATTGTACAATTAGCTTGTGAAGGAAATCAAAGATGCAGGTGTGCATAAATATAGGGATTGGGAATTCAATGTAATGGTTTTTAGTCATCTCCCAGAGTTCTTTTTCTGGGTATAGCTAGTTCAGTTCATTACTGCTCCATTAGAAATGATTTGGTTGATCTCGTTGCTGAGGATGGCCTGATCCATCAGAACTGGTCATCATCTAGTATTGTTGTTGAAGTATATAATGATCTCCTGGTCCTGCTCATTTCACTCAGCATCAGTTCGTGTAAGTCTCTCCAGGCCTTTCTGAAATCATCCTGTTGGTCATTTCTTACAGAACAGTAATATTCCATAATTTTCATATACCACAATTTATTCAGCCATTCTCCAACTGATGGACATCCATTCAGTTTCCAGTTTCTAGCCACTACAAAAAGGGCTGCCACAAACATTCGTGCACATACAGGTCCCTTTCCCTTCTTTATAATCTCTTTGGGATATAATCCCAGTAGTAACACTGCTGGATCAAAGTATGCACAGTTTGATAACTTTTTGAGCATAGTTCCAAACTACTCTCCAAAATGGTTGGATTCGTTCACAACTCCACCAACAATGAATCAATGTCCCAGTAAACAGTGAATTCTTATCCCAAAAGCTCAAATCTTGCAATAATCATTTACTTATCCTATAAGTGACCTCACATACTCCTCTTTGTCTCTGAGTCACAACCAGGGCTTACTGTACCAGCAGATACAAACATTGGCAAAGCCCCACTGCCCCTGAAACCAGGGTATTTACCTATGAGTGACCATAGCCAGCAAGACCTTGTCCCTCTGCACCAAAATCACCAGCTTGTGTTTGCCCCTTCCCACCAAAAGCCACAGCCTGGAACCTTTGGATCTGTTCAGACTGGGCCCCACATCCAGCACCAACAGGGGCTCCTACAAATTTCCCTTGATCAGTTGCCTAACCCCGACATCATCAGTAGGGTAAAAGCTCCAGAAGCTGAGGCTGCTGCCAGTACAGCTCCCTCTGGGCTTGCTGTTGATTGACTCAGCAGTGTCTACACAAGAAATCACCATTACTAGAGGAGTTCAGATCTTTCCTAAATTTCTCCCAAGCTGTCTTAGATTTTATTCCAACTTAATTTTTTCTACCACTCTAAAATTTACTGTAAGAAATTATTTTATACTATTTGTGGAAGAATTTGGGGGAGCCAAGTAGGTTTCTGCCTTATTCTGTCATCTTTGCACAATTCTCTGCCTAGTTCCTCCTGTATTTTCACAATGCCCAGGTATGATTAATTACTTCTTATTACTGAAATTAAAAGACTTCGTTAAAAATATTTACTCCTCCTAGTATATTATAATGTGTTAGTAGGTCATTAAATTTTAATGATGCTACCACTTAGTCCTGCCAAAGAATCCCTGCCACAATGACAGACACGCGTAATCTATCCTGAAGACACTGGGGAAAACACTGAGACAATGCATTCTCAGCCCATTGCATCCCCCGCTTAGACTTGCTTTTCTTATCTGTAAAATGGATATAATAACAGAATGAACTCCACAGGGTTGTTGTGAGGATTAAATGAAGTAATATATGTAAAGCACCATATACATGTTGGCTATTATAATTATTACTAATGTACATCTTCTAGCTCCCACTGTGGAACTTGTGTCTACTAGAAAAGTACCATTGGGAAGTTACTAACTGGAGAAGACAAGGGAAGATTTCATGGATGAATTAGCTTTTGAATTGGGTTTTAAAGGTCTTGATAAGTACTTAATTCACAAAGTTATTGAGATGCCCAAATAAGACAATTCAGGTTACAATACTTCACAAAATTAAATAACTAACGCCAGTTGTTACCATTTTCCCCTATTTTATTACTATTATTAGGCAAAGAAAATAAAGGAAGGAGGACTTTCCAGGCATCTGTGGGTAAGATCACATAATTCATTTCCCTTGATAGTAAATTAGTTTACATAGAAAACCAGTTTTTTGTCTTCCTCACAACATGGTGATGTTTTCTTGCTTTATTATCCTATAGTTTCAGTTACAAAGCACTTTTCAAATGCACTGCGTTCAGAAGCTACATCTGGCATACATTTAATCAGCACAGTTCAACGAACAACCAAGAGGAGGCCATTTTGAACATCACTCTGTGGCAGGTATGTCTAGCTGAGAACAGCTTTTTGGAACATTGCACACACAGAGACACAGACACACACAGGCATGCACGCACTTCTGCATCTGATTAGGTTATTTTCTTGAGATTTAAATCAGTGGGTATTTTATTAAATGCCTGCTTTGTGCATGGATAGGGTAGTGTTGATGTTGTAAGGGATGCAGAAGAAATAAATGATACCAATTACTGCCTTCAAGTTGTTTATGATCTAGAAACATTAAGAATAAGTGCTCTGAAAAAAATATTGTGAAAATAAATAACATCTGCATAACATATTGCTTTCTCTTAAAGTTGTGAATTAATTTTGCTAAAATTCTTACACTAATTTGGTAGTAAATTAATTTTTTCTGTATCATTTAACAATTTTCTAAAGCAAAAAGAATTCATATGTGTGTGTATCTATTGTTGTAGTAGAAAATATATTTTTATATTCTGTGGAATATTGTGCTATTGGAATGAAGACTTACCTGGGAATCAAGAAACTTAGGTTCTAGTCCCAGCCTAAGCAATGAATAACTATGGGCAAGACTTGACCCTCAAAATTGACCTTCAGTTTTCTTTGCTACAAAATGAGATTAGTGGGACAGCTAGGTGGCTTCCTAGTGGATAGAGCACTGAAGTCAGGAAGACCTGAGTTCAAATCTGACCTCAGACACTTAACACTTCCTAGCTGTGTGACCCTGGGCAAGTCACAAATTGCCATAGCAAAAAGAGAGAGAAAGAAAAAGAGAGAGAGAGAAAGAGAGAGAAAGATTAGTACATGGTCCTTAAGATTTCTTTTAACAGTAAAACTTTATTTTCATTGTTTGTATTTATCGTTTATTTTAAATCTACTGAATATGAAATATAAATTTGACTTCAATATACTTTCTGCTATCTCAAGAAAAAATATTCTTTCATTCTTATATTTTGGGCTTACCCAATCACTATAAAATCACTACAATCATTACAAAAAAGAAATCAAAATACAGTTTTTAACTACCCTCTTAGTTAATTAGAAATCTGTTAATATGGCATTAAATTAGGATGCTAGGAGATCGAAAGCTTTTATAATTTTGTTATTCGGTGCATTCGGATATCAGTGTTGAAAAGGACTTGAGAAGTCATTTAGTCCATACTTAACATCAGTCTCCTTGAAAACCTTCCTAACAAGTAATCACCCAGACTGTATTTGAAGAGCCCTCCACTGAAGGTGAATCCATTACCACTCAAGGCAGTCCATTCCAATTTTGTATGGCTCCAGTTGGTAGAAAGTTATCTACTTTTCTGCATCTTTCAGCAATATCTTCTTTCCTCTTGGGCCAAGTAAAAAAAGCACAAAAATTCTTAGAAAAATCCTTCAAGTTCTTGAAGACAACCATCACACCCTTCCAAGTGTTTTCTCTTCCCAACTGAATATCCCCAGTTCCTTCAATGGATCCTCTTTTGTTATTGTTTTGAATTCTTTCACCGTCTTAGATGCTTTCCTTTGTATATGTGCCAATTTGTCAGTCTTTTCTGAAATCTGAAACTCACTCCAGATGTAGTCTAATCAAAGCATGCAACTAAGTAAGCAAAAAGTATTTATTGAGCACCTACTAGGTTCCAGGCACCATGTGAAACATTAGGGATGCATAGATAAAAATGAAATAGTCCCTGCCCTCAAAGGGCTTACATTTTACTGGAAGGAAAATAACATGTATACAGAGAATTCATACAAAATATAAATCAATGAATAACTGGGTGGGGGGTTATCTAATTTCCTTAAAGACTTAGGTAAAGAACTATTTTCTGTAGGAGATCTCTCCCAGACATCCACACTGTTGGTACTTTCCCTTCTAAAGCTACTTTATCTACTGTACCACTCTAAAATGTGTGTGTATACATGTGTGTTTTCTCCCTAATTAGAATGTAAGAAGATCCTTGAAGGCAGGGGATATTTTTGCTTTTTCTTTACATCAACAGGGTTTTTAGCACAGGACCTGGTACATAACAAGAATTTAATAAATGCTTGTTGATTGATTGCTTTGTGAACAGGTGCCACAGATAAAATGAGTCACATCTGACAGGTTTCCAACACATCTCTAAAATTTCAACAGTAGCTATATTTGTACCAGATGAAGTTTTAATCAATTGGAGCCAACAGAAACAGATAATTCAACCTTAATCTGCTTGATTATATAGATATTCCATTCAAGAGTATAGGATCCAAGCTAGTAAGAGTCAATTCTTTGACAAGTATTCCCTTTTTGAGAAGTCAGCATTCATTTCTCTGAAAATTCCACAGGATTGTTCAGTTCTTCATGGTCTGCTGATTATTTTTTCACTGGAAACATTAGCCTCTCAAACTCCAAAACAACCCTTCAGAAATTATGCATGCTTCAGACTTCCATCTTCATCTTGAGCATGAGTCCAGAGACAGAAACTCCTTGTACCTGTTTCACTGACAAGCAATCAGAGAAAGCCTTTGTCAGATGCTATCATTTAGCACTCTGGACCATTCTCTAGGATCAGCTCAAGAGCCCCTTCCAGGATGTCTACATGCCTAAGTGTGAAGCTTTTTAAAATACAGTTTATTGATATTTGGGTGTTTTAAATATCAATCATTTCCTAATAAACAACTTCTATAGTATTTCCCTTTAAAAAGCTAAACAAAACTGTGGTACTACTTGTAACTAAAACTAATTGTGATTTTTATTGGCAGTTCATTTAACTTTCTATTCTTAATTTAACCATTTGTTAACAGTACCTGGTGCATAATAGACATTAACAAATGCTAGCTGATTGAATGATTGATTGAACAAAGAAGCAAAGTCTGTTTTAATCTCATTTTTCTGGAATCAGAATTGGCCACTGAATTTCACCTCAGTTTTATGTCACAAACATTTTATTTTAACAATGACTTTTTTTTTTGGTAACACATTCATTTGTAAATATATTGCTCTCCTCCTGCCCCTGCCCAACTTTATAGTAATGACCTCACTATTTATTCAGTCATTCCCCAATGACTGGACATTTGTCATTTCAAGTTTTGCACTGTTACAAATAAAGTGGTTGTTGATATTTTTGAACAAATATATCTTTTCTTTATGTCAACATCTTTAGGTACTTGCCCCAAAATAGAATTACTGGGTCAAAGGGTATGATCAGTTTGGGAGTGTATGCTCCAAAAAGTTTACTCTAATCCAAAGTCCCAGTAAAGATATGATAATGCTTCTATCTTTGCATCTCTGCCAACACTGGTTTTTTGTTTTGTTTTGGGTTTTGTTATTTTTTGTTGTTTTATATCTATTTGATTATTGTAATGTGGTATTCAATCATTTTGATTTATCTTTCTAATAGATAGAAAAATCTGAATAGCTTTTTACATGGCTATAGTATAATACTAATAATTTGGGGATCAGGAAGACATGAATTCAAATTCCTCTTTTGACCACTTTTTATACAGTCGTTATGGCATTGTTGTGGCTACTTTGGTACTATGGCAGATAAAGGACTGGACCTGGAGCACCAATTCAAATCCTGCCTCAAAAATTTATTAGTTATATAACCCTGAACAAGTCACTTAGCTTCCCTCTAAGTTTTCTCTTCTATAAAATGGTAGGTTTGGACTTGATGGCTTTTGAAGGATTCTTCCAGCCATAGTGAATCTATGAACCTATGAACAACGTCAGAAGAGGAGAAATAACTCCAATAAGAGTCAGGCTACTTATTATGATTCTCGTTACAGACAAGGGACTGATTTCAATAAATATGGTTTCCACAATACAATATATAATATTGTATATACTAGTGAAATCTCAGGTATGAATTTCCCTCACCCCCCCCAAAAAAAAAATTCCTCCTTCAAAAATTGTTCAGATCCTTTGATTCTTCCTCTTCTAGATAGTGTGTTTTATTCTGTAGGACAAATATTCATTCCTTATAAATTCTCTATGTCCAATCATTATATGATAGATTTGTAATGTTTTTCTTCAATGTTTTCCCCCTTTTTTTAAAAAAAGAGATTGCTTTTATTTATAAAAATATCATTTCTTTATATAATTAAAAATCAATATTTTTCTCTAAAAATGTCTTTGATTTGTTTTTTTTTCCCTTTCCATAATTGAGATAAATCTATAATTGTTTTTTCCAGAATTTTTTTTAGCTCATTGACTTAAAGTCTGGTACTTCACATGAACTAAGGCATGACTCTAAACCCATTTTCCTCTCCATAATTGCTTAATGTTCCCAAGATTTTATTGAATTTAATTTTTGAATTCTATCCTTGTGTGTTTATTATTGTTATTGATACCAATGATTTCTCCCATATATTAAGTTTCTACTTCTGGTTTCTCTGTTGTGATTTATTGTTCTACTTCTCTGTTATTTCCCAATAACCTACACTTCTTAAAATGATTGCTTCAAAATACATTTTGAAATTTCTTTTATGTCAGTCCCTAGGGAGAGCGGGCTCAGATTTGGTGCAGTTTCTATTCAGCAAGGTCATGTCAAAATGCAGCAGGTACTGGGTGAATCTGCTTCTCAGCTGTCATTGAGCTCCATTTTGAAGATCAATCTGTGGAGCCTCAGTGCTGGAGTAGCTGGTTCCAAAACACAATATGGAAGCCATTGAGCTTGCAAATGATGGAAATTCCCTGATAAAAGTGGTTCATCTTCTAGGTCGTCACATGGCTCACTTTCTTGATCTTTTGGAGCTCAGGAAGTCTTAGCTGTCTACTGAGCTTTTTTTCCTGTAGAGGTGGAAATAGGCACACCAACCATAGAAACAATAGCTCTTGGACCACATGAGTCTGAAGACTGTCTCTCCATTGAGAATTTAGCTCTTCCCTCCTTACTTCAACAGCACCAGGAAGGGAAAAGCCGGATCAAGAACCAGATTCAAGCTAAAAAGTGTCCTTTGAATGTACCCTGGTTCCAGCTACTCAGCTGATCAACAATTGTACACTCATCTGATTAGCAGGCTAACACCACTTTGACAGAATGACTTGCAGAGGCTGCACTCAAAGGAGCATTACCTTCACCAGGTCTCTTTGAAGGCTCCCTAATCTCTTCCACCTGGAGGTCTGCATCAGCTCCTCCTCCTTATGCACCCCCATTACAGCAATGTGATTATTGCATTTCGTGTCATAACCATGGAAGTTCAACGTGTTGGGTTTTTAAATAGCATTTTTATTCCTTAAAAACAGTTACCAATATGAAATTTGTATATCATGTAATTCTGTATTGCGTTTTGCCCAACTCATTTTCGTGGAAATTGTTTAATTATCATTTCCTTTATAGCGTCTGTCTGCCATGCCTTCCCCAGAAATTAAAATTATTAAGACGGTGAATATAAGTCGGAACCTTGAGTTTGGCTGATATTTTTAATGTTCTTCTCCAACTAGGTCGCTGTCACTCCTGCAGTCTGGCTTGGAGAGTTTCAAGATGGATGAAGCCGTAGAGCTTTCGAGTGATGGAAACTCCCTGCTAAAAGCGGTCTATCAAAGCCGGCTGCGCTTGACCAGGCTCTTGTTGGAAGGGGGCGCCTACATCAACGAAAGTAACGATCGTGGGGAAACTCCTTTAATGATAGCTTGCAAGAGCAAGCACATCGACCACCAAAGCGTCAGCAAAGTCAAAATGGTCAAGTATCTGCTGGAAAATAATGCCGATCCCAACATACAAGACAAAACTGGCAAGACAGCCCTGATGCACGCTTGCTTAGAAAAGGCGGGCCCCGAAATAGTCTCTTTGCTGATAAAAAGTGGCGCCGACTTGACGCTGCAAGACCACTCGAGTTATTCAGCCCTGGTTTATGCTATCAATTCAGAGGACAAAGAGACCTTGAAGGTTCTCCTCAATGCTTGCAAGGCGAAAGGGAAAGAGGTCATCATCATCACTACAGCCAAGTCTCCCTCGGGCAGGCACACTACCAAGCAGTACTTGAATGTGCCTCCTGGGGACATGGAAGGATTTCACTCTCCAACTTCCTGTACTACCCCTTCCGAAATAGAGATTGAGACCGCTTCTTCTCCCCACGCAGGCTCCTCTGACCTGGATAAAGGGCTTTTTGGCTTTAAAGATCTGGATCTTTCAGACAGCAGTGATGATGCTTCAGAATCAGGTTCCCCTACTAGAAGACCTGCTGCCGTTCACAGTGGGCCTAAGCTGGGCCAAGCACAACACTTGCATTTAGATCCCCGGATAAAAAATTCTCCTTCAGTCTTGCACAAGACTAAAGTGGCCTCTTTACAAGAAGAGCTTCAGGATATTACACCAGAGGAAGAGTTCTCTCTGAAACTGAACGGGCTGGCCTTATCCAAGCGGTTTATCACCCGACACCAAAGTATTGATGTGAAAGACGCCGCACATTTGTTAAAGGCCTTTGAACAGGCCGGCTCCAGGAAAATGTCTTATGATGAGATCCATTCTCAGCCCTTCTTTTCCGAACCAGGCAGTTCCGGCAGTGACCTCCCAGCGGACCAAGACCCGGAGTCAGCAACTCAGGCGATGTTTGTTTCTACCCTGAGAAATATTGTCCAAAGGAGAAGCTCGGGGGCAAATCACTATAGTTCCGATTCTCAGCTCACTACCGGGCTCACTCCGCCAACTTCAGAAGACGGAAAAACGTTTGGAGGAAAGAAAAAAATCCTCTGCCCATCTCCACCGGCGCTGGCGGGGGCTAAGGAACTGCCAGAGAGTGTGCCTCCCGGGCCCCTGAGCAGGAGAAATCACGCCATGCTGGAAAGGCGCGGCTCGGGAGCCTTCCCACTGGATCACCCCGCACAAACCCGTCCAGGCTTTCTTCCCCCCTTAAATGTCAATTCCCATCCTCCTATCCCGGATGTCGGTGTTAGCAACAAGATTTCCAGTCTCTTTTCTTGTGGACAAAAGATACTCGTGCCCACCGTCCCCACTTTTCCCAAAGAGTTCAAAAACAAGAAAATGTTGTTAAGGAGACAGTCGTTACAAACGGAACAAATTAAGCAATTAGTAAATTTTTAAAAGGTAACCCAGAAATACATTTACATGACGCGCGTGTGTCTGAAAGGCAGAAGGAGCCTTGAAAGGTTGTCTAGCTCATCCTCCTTCCTCCACGGAAACAGTAACTCAATGGGTATCCATTAGGAGTTGAGCATTATTTTAGGCACTGTGGTAATAAACCCTTAGATATAAGAGATAGTCACTGCCTTTGGGCAGTTCAAACCATCTAAACTACTGGGGTGTGTGTGTGTGTGTGTGTGTGTGTGTGTGTGTGTGTGTGTGTGTGTCCTGGTGAGAAGATTTTTCCACCAATACAAATGTGCAACTTACCTGTAACTTGCTTAGCATAGTGTCTGGCACATAGTAGGTGCTAAATAAGTGCTTGTTGACTGACTTCATAGTTAGTTGCCTTGAACACTAAGAAATGAAGTAACTTTCTCAGAGTGATTTTTCCATCGAGAACGTTCAGAAGTAGGATTTGAACCCACCTTTTCCCGACTATCAAGCCACTTCTCCACCCACTACATCACGTGGCCTCTCACTCAAATGCAGATCGGAAGTTCCTATTTCTAATACAACCTTTCATCTTCCCTATAATAACATATAATAACCAGGTTTAATAACCTTCATGTGGTCCAAGTTTTTCATTTAAATAAAAAATCAAAGAAAGTAAAAAGGGCCACATTGTTTTGCTGCAGTTCTGTAGACTTTTCATATTTACCAAAATATTTTATAAAGTAACTGTTCAAGTCAATGAATATCAAAGTTCATGCTGCCCAAGGTATAAAAGTGAAACATTATGATTGTAATGTAATTTTCTGGCTAGCCTTCCCCCTCCCTCTATCACCAAAACAAACTATGAGTAAGTAGGAATTTAATTAAAATGAAAAAATAAAAACCAAAGCAGCGAGACTAATAAATTTCTTTTTGGAAGCACTATTCATATAATCAGCTGCTGCATCACCATGAGAACGTTGACCAATGTGGCAAAGTGCTGATAAAAAGATTATAAGTTATTTCAATACCATATCTGTGTGTGTGTGTGTGATTATTCTCCAATTTGCTTTCTTCTCCATGCTTACTAACTTCTATGACCATCAATGGAAATTACTGTTAGATTGCCAATAATAAACTATAATTATAGATCAAAAGTAAAGAAACAGTCATTTTGAATTATAAAAAATAATTTAAGAGGTTATTTCCAAAGAAGCACTCATTTAATTGCAAACAGATTATCTTTAGTTTTTAGTAAGCATTGACTAAATGTTCATTTAGTTTAAATATTGAATATAAGGTTACATTTAATTAAGAAACCCAAAAGAAACTTAATAAAAGAGTGCACTAACTGGTTAGAAATGTCATTATAAATATTTTACTTCTGATTTGCAATAAAGCTAGGCTAATTGTAGACTTGTATCTCTACATCCCCAAATATTCAAGCATAGTATTTCGATTCATCTAGTTTTTTAGGACCCGAGAATGATTTCCAAACAATATTGTCTTATGATTTGGAAATGTGTTATAAAACCCAGTTCCTTATCTCGGACATAGTAGTTACATAACAACCTATGAGCAAAATTATCTAGCACCCGAAAATATGAATTTAATATTTGTGGTTCACAGTTTTTAGATCTTTCTCCACATCACTTTAATATTAACCTAACATATAATTATGTAAGAAAACAATTCTGTATTTCCTAATTTTCATTTTATGCTGCTTTTTTAGTAATTTGATAGAAGCAAGTTGCACTGTATATGTTACTGGTTTAGTTGTGTATAGTTGAACATTTTGAAGAAAATATTTAATTACAGGGTTTTGTTACTTGATGTTTCCATGGATGAGTCATATGATTAGAGAAATCTTTTTTGATCCAGACCACTGTTCTAAGGAAATATACCTGGTGTTTATAGATGTTGTTATTCAATCACTTGAGGTGTGTTCAACTCTCCATGACCCCATTTTGGGGGTTTTCTTGGCAAAAGATACTAGAGTGATTTGCCATTTCCTTTTCCAGGTATTTCTAGATAGCTAAGCCTACACATTTCTTATTACTTGCAAAGTTGTTTGCTTTTTAGTTTTAAAGATATATACTGGAAAGAAAATGCATATAGTTCTATTCATAAATCAGCATACTCTATAAATAAAAGACTTTAAAATGTAGTTTTGAATGTTGTCTGCCTTTGACTTATTAATGAAAAATATTTTTATTGATTTCACAAGAATTATTTGGTTACATGTGAAATTATCTTGAGATAAAGAAAACCACAAAATAATAGCTCCTTACTCTTCTTACTCCTTAAAAGATATGAAGTGTGATGAGCTGTTTATAGCAGTCATCTTTTTAAATAGTTTATGAACCAACTTTTTTTTTTAAGCTTTTCTCTAGGCTCCAAAGAGATTCTTCCTCAATATCTACTTATACCCAGAGTCAATAGCACAAAAGCTCCAAGTAAATTTTTATGAGACATAGCATTGGCAACAAAAAACAAATATTTGTGTACAATTCTATATTCTTAGCTAATACATAATGGAAACAATGAGCATTCATCCCCTATTTTCCACCCTCTGTTCTCACAACATGAAAAAGACTCACCCTTTTCTTGTTTTCTGTGTCTTTAACAATATCCTTAAATTAAAAGACTCAAAATAGGAAACCAAAGTAAAACTCTCAATGTGAAACTATTGGAAAATAACAGTAAATGCTATGTGATATACTCTAGCCTGCCAATGTCAAGGTATGTAATGGCAGCAACTTTTCATGTTTTTGCAATGCAACTTCCTCATACCATATTTATTTAGTTAGTTATTTTTTGCTGAGGCAATTAGGATTAAGTGACTTGCTCAGGGTCACAATCCACATGATTGTGTTAAGTGTCTGAGACCAGATATGAACTCAGGTCCTCCTGACTTCAGGACCACTGCATCACTTAGCTGCCCCTATTTTTACTTTCTTAAAGCCACCTTAGAAACCCAATGTTACCTTTTTAAAAATGTCTAATGAATTCTTTACAAACATTTTTAACCTAAATATAAAACAAAAAATTGTCCAGAATTACTGTTCATAGATTTTTATTTAAAAGTAAAAAGAAACAAATTAAAAGAAATACCAGAGATGAAGGAAGATATCTTCTGAGCCACAAAGTATCAACTCACCTGAATGAAAAATAAGACCTGTACAAAACATGTAAAGAGAAATGAAAGCTGTAATGCAAATTTATGAACATCAGTGAGGACTCTCAACCCCACTATTCAGAAGTTTCGCTTTAGCATTTTGGTTGGTGACTAAAGTTCTAATAGTACTTTCAATTTTGTATAGTAAGTGCTTTCTTTTGCCAATGAGTGAATGAATGGGGTGGTAGATGAGGATAAGGTAGAAAACAGCTTTGTTCTATTTCTTGTGGGACTTGCCCATTTACACTGTAGGGCTAGCATGCTAAGGAGCTGGTCAATGGAGGAAGAACCAAAATCTGAGGCAGAAATCAAATTGAGAGAAACCTTGCTTTCACTTGGAAGGAAGGAAAGAAGAGAGAGAAAGGAAAAAGCACTCCTATTATCACCATTCAGGTGCTCATAGACTAGAAGAGAAAATGAAAAAGCCCCTTGGAGAATCATAATATGGATTGTTTGTATTATATGTACAAAATTTCCCAGTACAAGATTTCCACCCCACTCAACATTCCCCTTCTATATAGTAAAGGAGGTACTTCTCTCCTAAATGGTTGGTAGATTATTCTGAAGGGAGATTGAACGCTTAAAGAGGAGCTAGCTATATGGACAGACAGAATTTGTGCTTTGTTGTATTAAGAAACACAGTAAACATTTAAATATATCAGATACATGTACCAGTGTCTGTATAGACCAATAGTTTGCAAAACTCTTTTTTGTAAGGTGGGTACAATATATATTTAAAATATATAGATCATAGGATCAGAAAACTAGAAATTACCTAAAAGGACATCTAATCCAATCTTCTTATTTTATAGATATGATAACTGAGACTCAGAAAAGTGAGGGAGCCAAGGTACATAGACAATATGGAAGTAGGATATGAACCCAAATCTTCTGACTCCAGAGTCACCACTTGTTCCATTGAGCCACAAGTCTCCAAAGACTTACATGACTGCCTATGATCACATGGCACATGGCAGAGGAAGGATTCAAATGTCAATCTCTCCTGACTCCAAGTTCTAATGCTCCATTGTACTCTGATGCTTTTCTCATGAACTTAGAGGTGATGGCATTCACTACTAACACCTGTATGGCTATTACTTTTCCTATAGCCAGACATCTCCCTGTGCTCAATTTGCCATGCTTCCACTTCTCCAGTGCTCTTATTACCTCTTAAGCCCCTGGAAGATATCATAAAACCTCAGTTCACTGGATTTTTCGTATACTCTTCTACATATGGCTTGCACTTTAGAAAGATTTCTATAATAAGAGTAAATCTAAGAAAAAAACTGACTTTTTTTTTGCACTATTTCCCATGATAGTACCAAAAATTTGAACAATATATAGAAGAAATGTGACAACATCTGTCAGTTGGAAAATTGAAATAGGCGGCAATTAATCACCTTTTGTGGTTCCCCATCCTAAGAACCGTTCCCCCTCACCCCATCTAACAGTTCTTGTTATTTAGTTGTTTTGGAGCAAAACTGAGCAGCTGCAGCCACATGGGCCTCTCTCTCAGCAGCTGGACCTGGCTGCGCTGGCCTTCTGGACTCCTGGCAAGGACAGGTTTCCCTGAAGGATGTCTAGACTGAATCTCCTAGTATTCACAGCATTTTGAAGAGACTAAGACTTTTTAACAGGCCTCCTAGCATCAATGTCACTAGCTATATAGAGATGGTAATAGTTGATATCAGTGGGATGCAGTTGAATGAAAAAGCAGCATTATTGTCTAATAGAACATTTAACTTGAATCTGAATCTCAGCACCACAGACAACTTGCACACCACTCAGATCTGTCTTTTTTCCCCCCATGGATTGGCAGCTGGCCATCTTTGCAAACGAGATGCCAGGGGAAAATACCCAGGGGATCATAGAATGCCATCCTGATACCATTGTATCATTCATTTGGCCTCTGCTCCCAGAAGTCCATCCAAACCCAGCTCTCAATCTGCAAGCTACCCCAAACTGGCCAGTTTAAAGAATGCATCGGCACTATCTAAAGCATAGCTTTCCTGCTAAATTCTGCCTTAGTGTGGCTTGAAGAGCCATTTCTTACATACTAGGATTATTCCATGATGAAAACTGGTTTAGTCCAGACATAGAGGAAACCAGTACAAAAGAGAAAATTCTTACAAATTGTATTCTGTATCCCAGATGAAATACTAAGCAATATAAGTAGAATCATTTTAAAATTTTTACAGGCTCTTTACATTTTTCCTCTTTTACATTTTACACCCACTTTAAAATTTTCCAGCCTCAAACTTCTCCCTCCAATCCATTTTCCGCAGTGATGCCAAAGTAATTGTCCTAAAGAAGAAAAAAAAATTAAGTATCTACTAATATGCCATGCACTTTATAAACATTTCATTTAATCTTTACAACAAAGCAAATCAGGAGCTATTATAGTCCTTATTTTACAGTTGAGGAAACTGAAGCAGGTAGCAGATAAATGACCAGTCCAGGGTCAAGCAGAAGTATCTGAGCCACATTTGAACTCAGGTCTTCTTGACTTCGGGCCTAGAGCTCCAGCTGCTGTGCTACCTGGCTGCCAAGGATGGGCCTCTGTCACTTCCCTTCTCTAAAACTTCAGTGGTTTCCTTTTGTCTCCAAAATCATAGGAGAGAGATGAGCCCTGTACCTACGTCTTCCAGTGCCAAGCCTGGCATTCTTTTCCATGGCAAAGTCCTTCACAGCTTTACTTTGATCTATCTCTAGTCATTATCATATATAATTCTCCCCGGATCCTACAGTCCAGCTAAGCTAAGGTTTTGGCTGTTCCTTATTTAGTAAAAGGAGATAGAGCTGAGGACCAGAGGCAGAACAGCCATCTCTAGCCTCTTTTCCCCCCACCTTTTCCAAGAGTCACTTTTTTTTCCTGCCAGGAGAGGCATCAGAAAGTTGGGATCAAAGCCACAGAATGAGGGATCGGGGAGGTTACTGGGCTAGAATGATCTGCTACCTTAAACAGTGTTGGCCTATGAGAAATAATAAGGTTCAATCTAACTTCTGAGTGCCTTCTCATTTGGAGGAGAAGGGGAGTCCAATCTCTATTTTCAAGGCTTTGACCATTTCCCACCTAATACCAACTCTAAAATGAAGACACATTGTAAATGGCAAAGAAAACCATTTATCCAAATCACAGCAAAATAGAAATAAGAGAAAGTATGAAGAGAATATATATTAGGCAAGAGAATATTCATCATTCAATACATAGTGAAGGTGCTTTTCTATTGGGAATGAGTTATCTCAGTTCGATCAAGAGAGGTGATGCTGGATCTCAACCAAAAGGAATCTCCTTACAGTTTCTAACGGAGCTAGCTGGGACTAGGGGCATGAGGGAAACTACTCACTCTTCTCATGTTTTCCCAGTCTTTCCCTTCACCAATCTAAAGTGGGGTTGGCCTGTTCCATCTTCTCTCTTTCCCCCACTTTTTTTCTTTTGGTGAGGCAATTGGGATTAAATGACTTGTTCGAGATCATAAACTAGTATTTGAAGCCAGATTATCAGCTTCTCTCTTGAAGTCAAAAGCCAAGAGTGGCAAAATGATTCAAGTCTGACCAGTCACAAAGGGAACTGGCCTCCTAAAGCATCCAGAAGGGATTCTAAAGGAATACTCTTTCTTAATGAATTCCCAAAGAGGGCTGGTCATAAAGAATCTAGAAGAGGAAGCTTTATGAGTCCCCCAGAGCTCAAAGGGGATCAGTAAAGGCTGGAGATCTTTTACCTCTCACTACGCAGATAAGGCCTTCAATTCCACCTATAGAGAGGTCCAAACCAATGGCTTTGAAACAGGGGTCATACATATAACTCTCCATTTCCTCCCTCCATGTCTTGATACAGATGGTCCTTCAGGTATGGAATGGCCTCCCTCCTGACCCTGGCCTCAGAGAACCCTCAGATTCCTCTGAAGCTCAACTCAACTTCTATAGCACACAAAGATTTTCCTGCCGCTAGTGCCTTCCTCATCACTCAGGACTTTGCATTTATTTTGTATGTGATGTTTATGTATGCACATATCTTTTCCAGAATGTAAGCTCCTTAAGGGAAGAGTAACTTTTGCTTATGTTTCTCCAGAGCCTGGTGCTTGGCACATCAATGATACTTAATAAGTGCTCACTGACTGACTCACTGGCAATGAATGAAGAAGAGAAAGAAGAGGTAAAAATAAAGTAATATCAGTAAATATAGAGGAAGATCTAAACAAGGACAGATAGTAGAATGTACATAAATTGACATATTATATGTGTGTCTATCTATATACATACATACACACCTATGTATGGGGGCAGGAGGGGCGTTAGACAATCTGGGTTAAGTAACTTATCCAGGGTCACACAGCTAGTAAGTATTTGATGCCATTGAAACTCTGGTCTTCGTGACTTCAGGGCCAGTGCTCTAGCCACTCTGTGCCACCTAGATGTTCCTTTTGAAAGATATTTCAGAGGTAGAACTTAAATGTTTATTAGTTATGAGGGAGGAAAGAGAAATAATCTATAATGTTAATGGTTTTGAACTTGGGTAGGTAGGTATATAGTGGAGCTATCAACAAGCAACTAGATTGTTCAGTGGATAGAATGCCAGGTGTGGAGTCAGGAAGACTCATCTTTCTGAGTTCAAATCTGGCCTCAGATACTTATTAGTGGTATGACCCTAGTCAAGTCATTTTACCCTGTTTGCCATAGTTGCCTCATCTATAAAATGAGCTGGAGAAGGAAATGACAAACTGCTCCAGTATCTTTGTCAGGAAAACTCCAAATAGGGTCACAAAGAGTTGGATATGACTGAAACAACTAGATAACAACCACAGAACCATCAACAGACAAATCTGTAAAACATATCAATCTGTAATTACAATATACAAAGTAATTCAGGGGTTTTTTAAAGTCCAAAGCAAACTAAGTATGTGAAATAAGAATGTATGGAAATTTGTAAGCTTTTTATTTTTCAATTTCTATTCCAATAGTTTGTTTGAATTCT
This sequence comes from Sarcophilus harrisii, assembly GCF_902635505.1. Lineage (NCBI taxonomy): Eukaryota > Metazoa > Chordata > Mammalia > Dasyuromorphia > Dasyuridae > Sarcophilus > Sarcophilus harrisii. The sequence goes on along the minus strand of NC_045426.1, from coordinate 171,189,778 downwards.
TGGTTTTGTGACTCTAAGATATCATAGAAAACTTGCTTTTTCCCAAAATGTTCTCTGACAAAGAGCAAATCTTCAGTGGGGTATATATCATCTTTTCCTGTCCAAATAGTCAGACTGTACCTGCATTAAAATTGAAAAGAAAAAAAAATAGTTAAAAATGAAATCAGAGATGATGACAAAAAATTCTAATAAGAGCTAAAGTAATGACTTAAGATTTATTTTTTTCAATTACAAATAGATTTTAGATGGAAGAATTTTATATGGGTGAACCATTTAGAAAGTGAAAATAAATCTTAGGTGAAGTGATGAGTTTTCTGCTTGCTGTTTCAATATTCACATTTCTTTTTCATAAATAAAGGACAGATAAGTCAAAGTATCTGTATCTAGCTGTTATACCTATAGAAGCAACACATAAATGTTTAGTGACTATTAAGAAGCCTAGCATATTACATTGGTTTTCAGGTTATGCTACTACTAATCAAAAAAACTGGTCCTCACATTCACATATCACAAGTGAGAGTGGGTTTTTTTTAATAACAAGAAAAATAACAGCACCTTAAGTTTATACAATTGTTTATAGTGGAGGAAACACTTTACAGATATTTATAGATACAGATCCTCACAAATCTGCAAGGTAGGATAAGGAAAATGGTCGAAAGGGGAACAACGTTTTGCTAAAATAACATATTTCTACTCTTAAGGGATAGAGAAGGGTTATATTTGTGTGCTAGTTAAAAAAAGAGAGGAAAGTATTTATCACATGCTGATGTCTGGTAGCATTTCAGAAGAATGAAAAATAGATGAAAATTTCTGAACTACCACAGTAATTCTGTATGAGAATGCAGAACAGAAATATGAAGTTCTGTCTATAGCCTTTTTTTGATGCTTTTGTCAAAACAGCCTTACTACTCTGTTGATAAACTCTAAAAAGAAACTGACATAAATATTTAGGAGGGCATGTTCTAATACTGTTAGTTTAATATGACATTGTTATTTATAGAAAAAAACCAAACCACTCAAGAGTATTAAATATATGAATTTAAATCAAATCAATTTAAAGACTCAATTATAAATTTATATTAATATTAAAATGGCTGGAATCCCTGAAAACAATGTAATTTTTATTTTTATCATCATTACAATAGTAATTGGAAATTGTTATTTTGGAATTTAAGAGGTAGAAATGATTAAGAGAAAAGTTTGTTGTGAGGAAAGCACTTCAATCTTAAAGTAATACACATGTAATACACATTTATTTATACCCATAACATGAATCCAAAAACTGTAACTCCTTTTTACTATCTTCAGATATATTACAAAGAACAATTCTTAAGGGTATGATGATAACATATAATAGCTATCAGGTGGATATATACACTGAAAGTAGGGCAACAGAAAAGCCTAGAACGGAATAAAAAGAAATTGAAATATCTTCTATGTCATGATTCCAGGTCAGAATTCAAAATGGAGTAGGTTAAGAAAAATTACTATAAAAATAATACTATATGCTATTAAATATAGTGCCAAATAACTATCCTTCAAATATATGTGTGTGTGTGTATATATATATATATATATATATATATATATATATATATATAATTTAAAAGTTCAACATTTATTTTTATTAAAAACATTTGAAAGTATTCATATAAATGGATTTATTCTTAAATTGATAAAAAAAAATAGCATTTATCTAAAGCCATCAGGAAGCATTATTTGTAATAAGGATAAATTAGAATCTTTCCCAGTAAGATCAGGTGTGAAATAAGAATGCTCACTGTCACCAATATTATTCAATACTGATTTGGGAAATCTGTTTGGAATTGGAAATGGGAAACCTTTCTAGGCAAAGAAATCTTTATTAAAAGAAACAAAGGTGATAAGTCTACAGTCTGCCTATTATGGCCTGAGACCCTGAAATGCAAAATTCACATTTATATAACCCTAACCCTAAATATGTTAAGTTATATGCATAACTTATTCGTGATGAAGCCATATTCATGTTTTCTTACTCCATTATCACTTCTTTCTAAATACTTCAATACATTCTTTTTAATAAAATATTATAACATTTTCTTAATTTAAATAAAGCTTGCTGTCCCATAATTTGCTAATTATACCTTTTTTTGCCATTAAAGAGTCAAGATCTTTGCTCCTCTCCAGTCCTTTGATATCTCTCCCATTCTCCACAATCTTTCAAAGATCATTGACAATGGCTCAGCAGTTACACAGATTAGTCCTTTCAATGTTTTGAGAAGTAATTATTACTTGTATGATGGCTTAAACTAATTGAAGGCAACTGAGTGCTTGATTTCTATCTTTTTACTTATCTGTTTTTCAATTCTCTGTTAACCATTTTTGTTTTAGCCTTTCCTATCCAAAGATCATTCTCCCTGGCAAAAAAAAGAAAGAAAAGCAAAATTTTGTGAGCCAGTAAAACTCCATATCACATAGGCTTCTTTGAAGTAGTAATAGATAGATAGATATATTAACAATGTATTTAGTTTTCATGTTGCCTATTACACAAATAGTCAAACCATCAATTTTATAAAATATATTTAATTATCAATTAATCTGTATGAAATTAATTAGTTAAAACAAAATGCAATAATTTGTGCTAATTCATCTATATGTTCTTATCTGGTGTCTCATGTATTTGATGTCTAGAAATTTAGCAGGTTGCTGTGCAACAGTATTGTTTTCAACCAAAAAAGCTATTTGACTTTGCCAATATCTACATACTCTATGTAATTAAATTTATTTACAAAGACTAGACAAAGCTTTACTTGTATACCAGCATTACATAGCATTTTAACACTAAAGGAAAGAAATTGTCACATTGGTCTGAATATAGAGGCTATGCTTTCTCCCTCTCCCAAAATAAAACTTTTAAAATCATAGTGTGATCTATAATCACATTCTTAATAAAAGGAAAATCTTTATCACTAAAGATGAAGAATGATGATTAAAAATTAATAAAATGCCTTTCCTTGAAATATAAAATTTCCTTGAATATAATTTCCTTTATATTTACTTGAAATATAAAAACCATTCACTAAGCAGGTATTTATGAAATTATTTTTCAGTGGATGTATATTTTTTCTTTCAAAGACATTGTATTTTAAGAATGAAGCCTATATTTAAAGGTTGGTGGCCTTTAGTCAATATATTTTAATGAATAACTGCTATTCAAAATGTTAACCTTATGTTTTTTTTTAATTTTTTTTTTATTTAATAGCCTTTTATTTACAGGATTTATACATGGGTAACTTTACAGCATTAACAATTGCCAAACCTCTTCTTCCAATTTTTCACCTCTTACCCCGCCCCCCACCCCCTCCCCTAGATGGCAGGATGACCAGTAGATGTTAAATATATTAAAATATAACTTAGATACACAATAAGTATACATGACCAAAACATTATTTTGCTGTACAAAAAGAATCAGACTCTGAATTATTGTACAATTAGCTTGTGAAGGAAATCAAAAATGCAGGTGTGCATAAATATAGGGATTGGGAATTCAATGTAATGGTTTTTAGTCATCTCCCAGAGTTCTTTTTCTGGGCATAGCTAGTTCAGTTCATTACTGCTCCATTAGAAATGATTTGGTTGATCTCGTTGCTGAGGATGGCCTGATCCATCAGAACTGGTCATCATCTAGTATTGTTGTTGAAGTATATAATGATCTCCTGGTCCTGCTCATTTCACTCAGCATCAGTTCGTGTAAGTCTCTCCAGGCCTTTCTGAAATCATCCTGTTGGTCATTTCTTACAGAACAGTAATATTCCATAATATTCATATACCACAATTTATTCAGCCATTCTCCAACTGATGGACATCCATTCAGTTTCCAGTTTCTAGCCACTACAAAAAGGGCTGCCACAAACATTCGTGCACATACAGGTCCCTTTCCCTTCTTTATAATCTCTTTGGGATATAATCCCAGTAGTAACACTGCTGGATCAAAGGGTATGCACAGTTTGATAACTTTTTGAGCATAGTTCCAAACTACTCTCCAAAATGGTTGGATTCGTTCACAACTCCACCAACAATGCATCAATGTCCCAGTTTTCCCGCATCCCCTCCAACAATCATCATTATTTTTTCCTGTCATCTTAGCCAATCTGACAGGTGTGTAGTGGTATCTTAGAGTTGTCTTAATTTGCATTTCTCTGATTAATAATGACTTGGAGCATCTTTTCATATGACTAGAAATAGTTTCAATTTCTTCATCTGAGAATTGTCTGTTCATATCCTTTGACCATTTTTCAATTGGAGAATGGCTTGATTTTTTATAAATTAGAGTTAATTCTCTATATATTTTGGAAATGAGGCCTTTATCAGAACCTTTGACTGTAAAAATATTTTCCCAGTTTATTGCTTCCCTTCTAATCTTGTCTGCATTAGTTTTGTTTGTACAAAAACTTTTCAGTTTGGTATAATCGAAATTTTCTATTTTGTGATCAGTAATGATCTCTAGTTCTGCTTTGGTCATAAAGACCTTCCCCTTCCACAGGTCTGAGAGGTAAACTATCCTATGTTCCTCTAATTTATTAATAATTTCATTCTTTATGCCTAGGTCATGAACCCATTTTGACCTTATCTTGGTGTACGGCGTTAAGTATGGATCAATGCCTAGTTTCTGCCATATTAGTTTCCAATTTTCCCAGCAATTTTTATCAAACAGTAAGTTCTTATCCCAAAAGCTGGGATCTTTGGGTTTGTCAAAGACTAGGTTGCTATATTTGTTGACTGTTTTATCCCTTGAACCTAATCTATTCCACTGATCAACTAATCTATTCCTTAGCCAATACCAAATAGTTTTGGTAACTGCTGCTCTATAATATAATTTTAGATCTGGTACAGCTAAGCCACCATCATTTGATTTTTTTTTCATTAATTCCCTTGAAATTCTTGACCTTTTGTTTTTCCATATGAACTTTGTTGTTATTTTTTCTAGGTCATTAAAATAGTTTTTTGGGAGTCTGATTGGTATAGCGCTAAATAAATAGATTAGTTTAGGTAATATTGTCATCTTTATTATATTTGCTCGCCCTATCCAAGAGCATTTAATATTTTTCCAATTGGTTAGATCAGACTTAATTTGTGTGAAAAGTGGTCTGTAATTTTGCTCATAAAGTTTCTGATTTTCCCTTGGCAGATAGATTCCTAAATATTTTATATTATCAGTAGTTACTTTAAATGGAATTTCTCTTTGTAACTCTGACTGTTGGATTTTGTTAGTGATATATAAGAATGCTGATGACTTATGTGGGTTTATTTTATAACCAGCAACTTTGCTAAAGTTGTGGATTATTTCTAATAACTTTTTAGCAGAATCTCTGGGGTTCTCTAAGTATACCATCATCTCATCGGCAAAGAGTGATAATTTGGCTTCCTCATTGCCTATTCTTATTCCTTTAATCTTTTTCTCAGCTCTTATTGCTATAGCTAGTGTTTCTAATACAATATTAAATAGTAACGGTGATAGTGGGCAACCTTGTTTCACTCCAGATCTTATTGGGAATGGTTGCAGTTTGTCTCCATTACATATGATGCTTACTGATGGTTTTAAATAGATGCTGCTGATTATTTTAAGGAAAAGTCCATTTATTCCTATACTCTCAAGTGTTTTTAATAGGAATGGATGTTGGATTTTATCAAATGCTTTTTCTGCATCTATTGAGATGATCATACAAAATGTTAACCTTATGTTGCAAGATCATTAAAAAAGGCTTCCTGAATCACCAAAGGAAGACCAACTTAGAAGAATAGTGGTATTCAAGATGAGGGAATATGCAGAAGGATCAGCTTGGAATTACTGTAAGTACAGTGTAATTTCTCTAATGTAATACAGACTGATATTCTATTAATTCTGAGTTCATAGACAATGTTTATGAAAGATGCATTACTGATAGGTTAACTTAATAAACTGTCTCATCATGTCATATCTGAATAATATTCAATTTTTACCCACTTAATTGTTTCAGAATATAGTGTACAGCCGATCTCTTCTGAGTAACTGGATCATGAAGGACGCCTATTAGAATTCAGGACTATATAATCTAGTAAAATGTCATTTACAAACAGCAGCATCTTTAGACTTGGATTTTTTATACAAATGAGCCTACATATAAAAGATAAATCATTTTGGTGAACAAATCTCCCTGTTTTACACCTTAAAGAAATGTTGAATCAATTATATTTGTAATTGTAACTATCATAAAAATCTGATGTGTACAAAGAGGGGGAAGAGTCTTTAAGGATGCTTTTTGTTCAACCAAGTCAATAAATGAATATATCAGGATCTTGAATTCTCTACACTTTTCAGTCAGTTGCATGACTGTGGTAGATCATTTAGGAGAGTTTCCTAATTCCCACTATTGATTGAGACAATATTTATAAAGCACTTTGCATAGTGGCTGGTACATCACAGGCATTCAATAAATTCTTATTTTCTTTCTTTCCCTTCTCCTCTTCTTCCTATATTATGCTTTCAAGAGACCATTCACATGAAAATTTTACAGAGATCAGAAAGGAGGCATATAATTTGTATGCCTCTCATTCACCTGTTTTGAAATACTAATATTATTTGCAATTTCTTCCATTCTATTGGGGGTTTCCTCTCGCTAAATTAACTTAGAAATCAATCAAACTAAGTGCTTTCAAAACTCTAAATACCATTTCTCCTGCATGCATTTGGTTGTATTTTGCTTAAGTTTATTTTTTTAATGACATTTTTACCTTGCCATATTGTACATTGGATAATGGAAATGCTAGACAACTTGCAGAATCATGCAGGAAAATTTAATGCAAAGATCACTCATTGACAAAGACAGATAATATCCATAGTAAGAGTTAGTAATTTTAAATGGCTTTTTAAATACATATTGGAAGCAATATTTTTCATAAAAAAGCAAATTTCTTAAATAAAATTTAGTAAAAATAGATGGGAGAATATGATTTTACATACAAATTTTCATACATAATTTTTAGGACTATATATATGTATGTATATATCTCAAAGTCAAGTACAATAAATCTCACATTTATTTCAGTCCATTAGAAAAAAATAAATATTATGCTATCTACTTACCTATGTGATTGCTGTACCAGCCAAAGCAACTGATCATAAGATTGCTTAACTAATGCTGCTCTGACAGGAAATGTTACAGGCTGATTTAGTTTATTACATATATATTCCATATTTTTTACCATTGTCCAACTGTAGCCTGAAAAAGAAAGATAAAAATATAAATATTTCTACTAGAATTCTAAGAAATAATTAATACACATCACTGATAGGCATTTACAGACCTAAGCTTTTTGTCTCTTCTGTTTACTGGAAAGGGGAGATAGGAGTATAAAGGTAACAAAGGTAATGGCAAAATTGTGGTTTTAAGTAACAGGATAATCAACCATAAAAAAATAGGCATAGAGCAACTTTTCAACCCACATACTAATTTAGGCTCTAAACTGGATACCCAACTTAGATATAAAGAATGATACTATAAACAAATTAAAAGGCAAACGAAATTGGTTTTCAGATCTATAGATAGGGGAAGAATTTGTGACCAAAGGGCAGAGAAGATCACAGAAGATAAAATAGACAATACTGATTACACTTTAAAAGAAAGTTTATACAAAAAAAGCTGATGAAGTTAAAATTAGAGGGAAAACAGGTAAGTAGGAAAAATTTTATAGCAAGTTTCTCTGATAAAAGTTTAGTATCCAAGAGATATGAAGATCTGGTTTAATCATTTAAAAACAAAAACTATTATTTAATAAATTTTATTATTTATTTATTATTTTATTATTTAATAAATGGTCAAAAGATATAAGCAGGCAGTTTTCTTTTTTCTTTCTTTTTAGTAAAAAGTATTTTATTTTTCCCAATTATATGTAAAGATAGTTTTCAACATTTATCTTTTATAAGATTTTGATTTCATATTTTCCCTGTCTCCTTTCCTTTCAATCTTCTTCTCCAAAACAACAAGCATGTACAATCATGGAAACATATTTCGACATTAATCATGTTGTGAAAGAAGAAATAGAACAAAAAGGAAAAGCCAAAGAAACCCCAAAAGTGAAAATGATATGCTTTGACCTGTGTCAGACTGTGGATGTTATTTTCCATCACAAGTCTTGAAATTGTCTTAGATTACTGTATTGCTGAAAAGAGTTAAGTCTTTCAAAGTTGATAATCCCATAAATTTGCTGTTCCTATGTACAATGTTCTGGTTCTTTTCACTTCATTCAGCATCAGTTAATGTAAGTCTTTTCTGGTTTTTCTGAAATCTCCCTGCTCATCATTTCTTATAGCATGAGAGTATTCCACATGATATTCATATACAATAATTTGTTTAATCATTCCCCAACTGATGGGCATCCCTTTGATTTCCAATTCTTTGCCACCACAAAAAGAGCTGCTATAAATATTTTTGCACATGTATGACTTTTTCCCTTTTTTATGATCTTGGGATACTTAGTAATAGTATTGCTGAATTAGAGGATATATGCACACTTTGGTTGCCCTTTGGGCATAGTTCCAAATTACTTTCTAGAATGGGTTGGATGAATTCACAACTTCATCAATAATGTATTAGGGTCTCAATTTTCTTATATCTTCTGCAACATTTATCATTTTCATTCTCTGTCATATTAATCAATCTAATAGATGTCAGGTGGTAACTCAAAGTTGTTTTAATTTTGAACATTTTTCAAAGGAAGAAATCCATGCTATCCACAAACATTTAAAAAATACTATAAATCACTAGTAATTAGAGAAAGTAAATTAAAGCAACTCTGAAGTTCCAAATTCATACCCATCAGAATGGCAAAAATGACAAATGTTAGAAGAGCTATGGGAAAACACACAGTAATAAACTTTTGATGGAACTGTAAATTGTTCCTACCATTATGAAATGCAATTTATTTTGTTGTTGTTGTTGTTAATAACTTTTCCTTTTTTTCCAATTTTTTGGCACCCATAAGGTAATTATAGTTCAATGAACCATTGTTCACTTCTATAATGTAATGACAACCCTAATTCACACCCTTAGTGTAATTCATTCCTACTACATGACTGCTGTCAGATGGTCTCAGGAACATATATAACATAAAGGACAACAGCCTGGGTGAATTCTGGCCAAATCCACCAAGGACGCATTACCTATGTACTGGAACTAGCTACTCCAGGAATAAAGCTTTATTCATAACAGACTGGCAGGGTTGGCCCCCTTCTGGACTGGCTCAAGAAAGTGAAGCCAGTATTGCTGGCATTTAGCCATCTTTGTTCCCTGGGCTATTTAAGTCACAATAGATCAGTGCCCAAATTGGAATCTCACCCATGTATAGGACTCTCTTCCTGGGACCCTCTCGGTCGGGGACTTGCAGGGCTGTAATACAGGATTCTCCATCTGCAAATCCCCAATTCAGTGATATATTCTTACTTCTCTCCTCCTCTAGTCTATGTATCTCTTTATATTGTAGCTATTATATTAATCATATAATGCATATTAAGTGCTTTTGTTGTAAGAACTGCACTGTCAATTCTTATTTTCCTATTTTATAATTCATTGTTATTAAACATTTTCATACAACCTGATATCTTAAGTCTTGTTGTGGAAGCGAACCATTCTGTAGGTGAAAATTCATGAACCTGAACCTAACACCTTCACATGCCACAACTTATTCAGCCATTCCCCAATTGATAGGCATCTACTCATTTTCATGGAATGCAATTTAGAACTACTAACTCAAAAGTCACTAAGTTGTACATATCCTTTGACCACTACTAGCTCTACCCAAAAGAGATCAAAAAGAAAGGAAAAAAAGCCATGTGTAAAATGTTCTCCTACTGAGGAATATTAGGGAATGACTAAATAAATTATGGTTTATGAGCATAATAGAATATTATATCATATGATACAATTTCAGAGAATTCTGAGATTTGGGAACTCCACATACCCAAGCAGTTGCTAAATCTAGCTGTTTAGATCTCCAAAACTTCTATCCCCTTCCTCCCTTTCATATAGACACCACTCTAATTCAGTCCCCTAAAAATTGTCTTTCACATTGACTATTGAAATGCTCCCTGCTTCAATCCACCCTCCACCAAGCTATTAGAAGTGATTTTTCCAAAGCACAAGTCTGATCATGTCAGCTTCAGGAACTCCCTCTCATTTCTTGGATCAAATACAAACACCTATCTGATCCCTTCATAACTGGCCTCCAATCTAATTTTTTAGCCTTCCTACTTGTCTTTCTCCTTTCTTTGCTCAATAATTTAGCTAAATGGCTATAGTAATCTAATGTTTGATAGAGCAGGAGGTAAGAAACTCAACATCTGATAAAAATTGCTGTAAACACTAGAAAGCAGTTTGGCATAAACTAGGCATAAACTATTATCTAATACCATATTCCAAGCTAAGGTCAAAATGAACAATGATTTAGACATAAAGAGTTATATTATAAAAGAATTAGTGGAGCATGGAAAAATATACCTGTCAGATTTATGAATAAAGTAAGAGTTTATGATCAAACAAGAAATAGAGAGAATAGGGGCAACTAGGTGGTGCAGTGCATAGAGCACCAGCCCTGAAGTTAGGAGGACCTGAGTTTAAATCTGACCTCCCCAGCTGTGTGATTCTAGGCAAGTTACTTAACCCCAATTGCCTCAGGGGAAAAAAAAAGAAATGGAATCACAGGAAACAAAATTAATAATTTTGATCACATGAAATTAAAAAGCTTTTGCACATACACATCAAAAAACACTAATGCAATCAAAATTAAAAGGAAAATGGGAAACTGGGGGAAAAAGAATTTACAGTTAGTAATTGTCTCATTTCTCAAATAGATAGAGAACTGAGTCAAATTTATGAAAAATATGAGCCACTCTCCAAATGACATAAGGTCAAATAATATGAACAGGCAATTTTTAGAAGAAGATATCAAATCTATCAATAGTCATGTGAAAAAAATATTCTAAATCACTATTATTTTGAGAAATTCACATTAAAACAACTCTGAGATATCACCTCACACCTATCAGATTAATCAGAAAACAACAATTGCTGGAGGTAATAGGGAAAAATTAGGACGTGTTGATGGAGGACAATTTGGAACTATGCACAAAGGGCTATAATACTGTGCATACCCTTTGACCCAGAAATATTACTCCTAGATTAGTATCCCAAAGAAATCAAAAAAAAAAAAAAAAGGGGGAAAAAGATCTATTTGTACAAAAATATTTATAGTCTGTCTTTTTGTGGTGGCAAAGAATTGGAAATTGGGGGAATATCTCTCAGTTGGGGAATGGTTAAACAAGTTGTAGTTGCTATAAGAACTGACAAACAGGATGATTTCAGAAAAACCTAGAATGGCTTATATGCACTGATGCAAAAGTAAAGTAAGTAGAACAAAGAACACATTGTATACGATAATAGTAGCATTGTAAAGATTAACTGTGAAAGACTTAGCTACTCTGATCAAGAGGATCCAAGATAATTCCAAAGAATCTATGATAAAAAATGTTATCCAAATCCATAGAGAAAACTAATGAACTCTTTGAGGACAAGATTAAAGATGTGTGTGTGTGTGTGAAGGCAATTGGGGTTAAGTGACTTGCCCAGGGTCACACAGCTAGGAAATGTTAAGTGTCTGAGACCAGATTTGAACTCAGGTCCTACTGACTTCAGGGTTGATGCTCTATCCACTGTACCATCTAGCTGCCCTGATTAAAGCATATTTTTTGCCTTTGTTTTTGTTCTGTGAGTGTGCATGTGTATTTTCTTTGGCAACATAGTTAATATAGAAATATTTTTTAAATAAGGTCCTACATTATAGATTAAAAATATATAATAAACCAGAAGGAATCCATCAATATTTATTAACAAAAATTAAGAAAGACCAAAATTTTGGAGGGAAAAACACTATTAAATTTATAGGATGTTTTCATTTTACTTACATGTAAATAGTGAATAATTTTTCTTTTAACTACTTTCCCCTATTTTTAATTGAAATGCCTTATTATGTAAGTATTTTAATTTTGTTGCTGCAAATCCCTTGAGGGGAACAGAGGGGTATAATTCAAGCATGAGTAAATATGATTAAATGTTTATTTAGTTTTATTACCTTCATTGAGTTGATTAGGGTACCATCCAGTAGTCCAGCCCAGAGATAAAGTCACATGTTGGAAAAAGGATGTCACAGTATCTAGGAATTTCTTTGCATCCAACTCAACATTTTTTCCATTGGGACCAGGAAGTATGTCAGCATTAATCCACACAGGACGATTCAGATGCATCTTAACATTTTCCAGAAGTATCATGGATGGTTTCACTGCTTCCAGACTGAAAGTATAATATATTACATTATTACAAAATAAATTACTGATGCTAAAAATAGAATATGAAAATGATAAATCTGACAATGTTTAAGCCCATTTCATCAAGTAAAGGTGTTGTGAAAAACTTTTTTTTAAAAAAGACTAAAAATACCTGATATTTCAAAGTATACAACATTTTGATATTCTAACAAATGAAAGAGAAAATTTTATTTTAACAGATTTGAATGCCATTCTATGTTTTTATTCTGAAATTTATTTTATTCCCCCAATTTACTAGAAATATAGAGATATGATATATAAATATCTTAGGGACCATCACTCTGCCATCAGGATTATATGTGGATACTGTACATGGATACTTGGGATTCCATGCTGGTGAATGGGTCCCCATGGCAAACCAAAGATCCACACTTATGTAACCCATGGAGAATTTTCATGAGACCAATCTCTTCAATCAGATGTAAAATCTCAGGATCAATATTCTTTTTATTTCCTTTAAAATCCATTGTTTAGTATTGAATTTTGCAAATTGTATTTTTCTCCCTCCACCACAGACCTGCTTTGATGTTTCATCATTTTAACATCCTAACCTCTGCCCCCAATCAGATTAGGCTAATTTTTTCTTAAAAGTTACTAAAATATTCCCTAAGACATAGTTGGTTTAGACACAAAGGGCTTAGTGGAATCAACTCAAGAGATTTTCAATGCCTATCCTTGTTGAATGTCACCATTGTGTCTATGATCACTATCAGACATATTAGAAACAATATTAATTATAGCAAGCAGTTGCTTGAAGAATGATTATGAAATATAGACCTATTAAACAAGTATTGATGCAGGAAAGATTCCAATCTTTGATTACCAACCCCCCCTAGTTAATGTAAATTACCCTTTGACTCACAAATCCTGGTCCCTTTGAATTCCAATAGAAGATCCCGACCTGTCCCAGCCCCACCCGGATCTGAGCCAACTTTGGGGCTACACCCAAAAGCCCCTCAAGCTAAGTCTCCAACTTAAAAGGGCCACACTGGGAACCCCTCTTTGCAGAGATTCCAAACATGGCAGCCATGTGAGGACCCTCTGTCCACTGGACCCTCTGTCTAGTGCCCTCCTTATCTCTACCTTCACCTATCTCCTACTTCTAAACTCAGTAATAAACCTCTTTTATTAATCTAGCTCTCCGGGCCAATAAATGCTTTTACTGGGAATTCTGTGCCGCTACTAGACCTTATACCGCCATATCCTTGTGCCGAATCTAAGGGGGTTGCAGGGGAACTCTGACTCCCTGTACCCCAAACCTGCCACTAGACCTTAACTAAACCCTAATTTCATTTAGGTACCCCAAATCTAGACCTCAACATTTGATCTACACCTCAACAGTATGACAGTTAAATACAACTCTAAGGCTTAAATATCCTTTGAAGAGCTTTGAGGCAGTTCTAAGCAATTTCCTCTGACTACAAAGTTTCAAGTTATAACTCAAGAATGGAATATATTTCTAATAGAAAGGGAAAACAAGTCATGACAGTAATAATAAAATTCAAGTACTGGAAAATGAGATAAAGTTATAAATTATGAAAAATCCAAACAATAGTAAATTGTAGATATTGACACATGGGTTCTTAGCCTTGATCAACAACTAGTAGCATATGTTTAGAAACTTAGTAAATTCAGCGATGCATTAGGCCTTTCTTAGATTTTCATTTACTTATAAAACTTCAGACTCTAGTTCTGTTTCTATATTTCTAGAGCAGGGGTAGGGATCATCGGGCTGCAGGACTTATAAGGGCTGCAAAATCATTTGGTCTGGCCTTACCAAGGCAATTGAAATATCCAAATAAATCTTGGCAGAAAAAAAAAAAAAAGGTTCCCCACCCTTGTTCTAGATGAAGGGGGAGAGAAACGTTCCCTTTAAGATTATTATTCTGAGATTGTGTCCCCTTTGATCAGGATCTCCTAGGCTCCAAGGAGTCAAAACAGAGCCCAAACCTTTCAGGATGAGACAATTAACTCCCATAGAAATTCTAAATTCTCATTCAATTGAGGAATCCTTAACTGATCTGTCCCAGCCCCAACCTAGTCTGATCAGGTCGGGCTGTCTCAGCCCCCACTAAGATACCCAATGTAACAGTTTCCCTCAACTAAGGTCTTTGTAAATGGCCCTAGGTAGCTGTCACTATAGAAATCAGTGCCTTGTAAACTGATTTCTATCCAACAATAAACTTTCATTTTGCAACTAATAATTTGAGAATGAATGAATTCTTTCACTCCTAAACCTGCGGCTGATTTAAAGGAGATTCTTAACAACTCTCTTATTGCCACTAACCTCTTGACCACTAGGAATTGAGACCATTCAAACTGTATCATAGAGGTCAAAGATTTTTTTTCTCACTTCTAAAAATTATTATGCTAAAGCAGAAGAATTTGAAGTCACAGGCCCTTAGACCCTAAATTCTTTTTTGATGACAATTGAAATAATATGACAAAACCTGTGCTATATGTGTACTACAAATAAATTAATTATTTTGGTGAGTGAAAGTAAATTAATTCCTTTCTTAAGTCTCTATGAGCCTAAATGAAATTTAATAAACCTCTTGAACCTCTCTTGAACCCCTACATAGATTAATGCTGTGAGGCTTATCAGGGAGGAACAAAATTAGACAGATAAAAGGTAGAAGAACAATGGGAAAGAGTTTCTACAGTTCTACAAAGTGAATTTAAAAAAAAAAACTGTAAAACCATACATCTTATTTCTTTATTTTTTATTATAGCTTTTTATTTACAAGTTATATGCATAGGTAATTTTACAGCACTGACAATTGCCAAACCTTTTATTACAATTTTCCCCTTCTTCCCCCCAAATGCCCCCCCCCTTTATGGCAGGTTGACCAATACATGTTAAGTACGTTAAAGTGTAAATTAAATACAATCTAAGCATACATGTCCTAACAGTTATTTTGCTGTACAAAAAGAATCGGACTCTGAAACAATGTACTATTAGCCTGTGAAGGAAATCAAAAATGCAGGTGGACAAAAATAAAGGGATTGGGAATTCTATGTAATGGTTCATAGTCATTTCCCAGAGTTCTTTCACTGGGTGTAGCTGGTTCAGCTCATTACTACTCTATTGGAACTGATTTGGTTCATCTCATTGTTGAAGATGGCCAGGTCCATCAGAATTGATCATCATATAATATTGTTGTTGAAGTATATAATGATCTCCTGGTCCTGCTCATTTCATTCAGCATCAGTTCATATAAGTCTCTCCAGGCCTTTCTGAAATCCTCCTGCTGGTCATTTCTTACCAAACAATAATATTCCATAACATTCATATACCACAATTTATTCAACCATTTTCTAATTGATGGGCATCCACTCAGTTTCAAGTTTCTGGCCACTACAAAGAGTGCTGCCACAAACATTCGTGCACATACAGGTCCCTTTCCCTTCTTTAGTATCTCTTTGGGATATAAGCCCAATAGAAACACTGCTGGATCAAAGGGTATGCACAGTTTGATAACTTTTTGAGCATAGCTCCAAATTGCTCTCCAGAATGGCTGGATGTATTCACAATTCCACCAACAATGTATTAGTATCCCTGTTTTCCCACATCCCCTCCAACATTCCACATTATCTTTCCCTGTCATTCTAGCCAATCTGACAGGTGTGTAGTGGTATCTCAGAATTGCCTTAATTTGCATTTCTCTGATTAATAATGACTTGGAGCATCTTTTCATATGGCTAGAAATAGTTTTAATTTCTTCGTCTCAGAATTGTCTGTTCGTATCCTTTGATCATTTATCAATTGGAGAATGGCTTGATTTCTTATAGAGTCAATTCTCTATATATTTTGGAAATGAGGCCTTTATTAGAATCTTTGACTGTAAAAATGTTTTCCCAGTTTATTGCTTCCCTTCTAATCTTGTCTTCATTAGTTTTAAAACCATACATTTTAAAGACAGAGTTTTAAAAAGTTTTAGTGTTCTAGGACTATTATTCTGCTAGTAAACAAGTTTTCCTCTTTTAAAAATTAAACATGGTCCCATCGTAACTTTATTTATTTATTTTTCAGGACAATTGGGGTTAAGTGACTTGACCAGGATCATACAGCTAGGATGTGATAGTGTATGAAGTCAAATTTGAAGTCAGGTTCCCCTGACTCCAGGGCTGGTGCTCTTTCCACTGTGCTATCTAGCTGCCTTGTAACTTTCTTTAAGAAAAAAAGAAAGAAAAATCATGTCTTTAAAAAAAAAAAAAATACATTCATTTCCTAAACTTTTTAGACAACCAAAATTTACAACTATATCCTCCAAACTGAAAGTGTTTCAACTGTTTCTCCTATATTAAAAAGAAAAATCAGTTAACATTTTCAACCACTTTCCTCAGTCACACTGAAAAGAAAGGGGAATACAATAAAAACTACACAATTTATAGAAAAAGAAATCTAGCCAAGACAGGGATTAGGTGGTAAATATGATGAGGTTTAGGTTTAGGTAACCAAAATGAAATTAGGGTTTCTGCTGATCAGGGAGTTAAAAGATAAGGTCTAGTGGCAGGTTCGGGGTTCAGGGAACCAAATGAAGAGATTTGGCTCCCCTGCAACCCCTTAGGATTCGACACAAGGGTAGGGAGTTTTGGGGACTCCCTTCTGGAGGCACAGAGATTCTCTGTAAAGGAATTTACAGACCCGAAAACCTAGATTGATAAGAGGTTTATTATGGGGATTGAAAGCATAAAGTCTAGTTAGGGAAATAGGTGAGGGTAAAGAGAGGATGGCATTGGAAAGAGTATTCCAGTGGACAGAGGTTCCTTGGGATGCCAAGCATGGAGCTGGCATGTTTGGAACCTCTGCAAAGAGAGGATTTTAGTTTGGCTCTTTTATAATAGGGGATTTTGACCATAAGCTGAAGGGGGCTCATGAATGGAGTCCCAAGTTGGCTCCTACCTGGGTTTCAGCTTAGAGCTAGAATTTGAATTGAATTCAATGAGTTTCAGGACTGAGCCAACCCCACCCAGATAACAAGGAAACTTTGTCCCTGGGGCAAAGTCCCTCACTGACACAGAGTTGAAAGACATTTTCTCCTTCAAGGATTTTCAGAGTTGCAGGATCCCCTCTTCAGATACCTTACTGTTGGTATCTCAAGATGTCCAAAACTGAAATCTTCTTTCCCATAATTCTGCTTCACCTTCAAAATTCACAAATTCTTGCTGACAAAACCATTATCTATCTCTCAGTTATCAAGTAGTAGTTTGAAGTTATTGTTGACTTTTCCTTCATCAGATGCCAAGTTTTCTTGATTGGTACCTTCCACAATATCTCTCACATTCATGACCTTCTTTGTATTCATATGGTCATTATTCTAGTCTGGTTCTCTATTGTCTATTGGTCTATTGTAATAACTTCTTAATAGGTCTCCAAGCTCCCTGGTTTCCAATCCAGCCTTCACAACTCCCAAAAAAATTCTTCCTAAGGAAATGATCTGACTATGTCTTCTCCCTTCTTGAAAACTCCCTGGTTCCTATTTCCTTGAGATAAAATAAAAAAAATTCCTTAGTCTGGCAATTAAGACTCTCTACAATCAGACTTTAGTATTTTCCAACTTTATTGTATTCTTCTTCTTTCATGTAAAGTTAAAGTACTATTCCTAACTTGAGACATTTGTATATGCATACCACAAATGTATTCTATTTTTAATTTCCACCTTTTAGATTATTTTCTTTCTTTAAAGGAAGGAAGGAAGGGAAGGGAGAGAGGGAAGGGATGGAAAAGAGGGAAGGTGTACCAGATCTAAAATTATATTATAGAGCAGCAGTTACCAAAACTATTTGGTATTGGCTAAGGAATAGATTAGTTGATCAGTGGAATAGATTAGGTTCAAGGGATAAAACAGTCAACAAATATAGCAACCTAGTCTTTGACAAACCCAAAGATCCCAGCTTTTGGGATAAGAACTTACTGTTTGATAAAAATTGCTGGGAAAATTGGAAACTAATATGGCAGAAACTAGGCATTGATCCATACTTAACGCCGTACACCAAGATAAGGTGAAATGGGTTCATGACCTAGGCATAAAGAATGAAATTATTAATAAATTAGAGGAACACAGGATAGTTTACCTCTCAGATCTGTGGAAGGGGAAGGTCTTTATGACCAAAGCAGAACTAGAGATCATTACTGATCATAAAATAGAAAATTTCGATTATACCAAACTGAAAAGTTTTTGTACAAACAAAACTAATGCAGACAAGATTAGAAGGGAAGCAATAAACTGGGAAAATATTTTTACAGTCAAAGGTTCTGATAAAGGCCTCATTTCCAAAATATATAGAGAATTAACTCTAATTTATAAAAAATTCAAGCCATTCTCCAATTGAAAAATGGTCAAAGGATATGAACAGACAATTCTCAGATGAAGAAATTGAAACTATTTCTAGTCATATGAAAAGATGCTCCAAGTCATTATTAATCAGAGAAATGCAAATTAAGACAACTCTAAGATACCACTACACACCTGTCAGATTGGCTAAGATGACAGGAAAAAATAATGATGATTGTTGGAGGGGATGTGGGAAAACTGGGACATTGATGCATTGTTGGTGGAGTTGTGAACGAATCCAACCATTTTGGAGAGTAGTTTGGAACTATGCTCAAAAAGTTATCAAACTGTGCATACCCTTTGATCCAGCAGTGTTACTACTGGGATTATATCCCAAAGAGATTATAAAGAAGGGAAAGGGACCTGTATGTGCACGAATGTTTGTGGCAGCCCTTTTTGTAGTGGCTAGAAACTGGAAACTGAATGGATGTCCATCAGTTGGAGAATGGCTGAATAAATTGTGGTATATGAAAATTATGGAATATTACTGTTCTGTAAGAAATGACCAACAGGATGATTTCAGAAAGGCCTGGAGAGACTTACACGAACTGATGCTGAGTGAAATGAGCAGGACCAGGAGATCATTATATACTTCAACAACAATACTATATGATGACCAGTTCTGATGGACCTGGCCATCCTCAGCAACGAGATCAACCAAATCATTTCTAATGGAGCAGTAATGAACTGAACTAGCTATACCCAGAAAAAGAACTCTGGGAGATGACTAAAAACCATTACATTGAATTCCCAATCCCTATAGTTATGTACACCTGCATTTTTGATTTCCTTCACAAGCTAATTGTACAATAATTCAGAGTCTGATTCTTTTTGTACAGCAAAATAATGTTTTGGTCATGTATACTTATTGTGTATCTAAGTTATATTTTAATATATTTTAACATCTACTGGTCATCCTGACATTTAGGGGAGGGGGTGGGGGGGTAAGAGGTGAAAAATTGGAACAAGAGGTTTGGCAATTGTTAATGCTGTAAAGTTACCTATGTATATATCCTGTAAATAAAAGGCTATTAAATAAAAAAAAAAAAAAAAAAAAGGAAAAGAGGGAAGGGAGAGAATGGAGAGAAGGGAGGGAGAGAGGGAGGAAGGAAGGGAGAGAGAGAAGCAGGCAGCTTCATAGCATGCACAAATATGTTCTGCTTCCTATCAGATAAGACACTAAACTCTATTCAAAGGTATGCCTTGTCTATAAGTTATAGCAAAGTCAAAGGTAAACCTGAGTGTAAGGGGGAGGAGGTGGCTGCTGATAACTTTTAAGTCTGAACCCACTGTCCCCAAGGACTGAAGTGGTAAATCAGAATGGACCCCTAGTTTCAGAGACTTTGTGGTTTAATTCTTTCTATATCTGTTAACTGATCAAGTGATAGCAAAGAGAACATACAGATTGTTATACCTGTTCTAGAGCCCAGAAGGGAGAAGAAATACCTGTGCAATGAGGAACCACCTTCTGATTGAAGTGGGACGAGGAGAGTGAGTCCAGAGTTTACACCTTTATATCCCCAGAAATCCTCTTTTCCTCATTCTACATTTAATTCTCAGCTCCTAGAACAATAGCCACAACACAAATAAAACTGAATGGGGGGAGAGAAGGAGAAAGAGAGGAAAGAAGGGAAGGAAGGAAGAAGGAAGGAAGGAAGAAAGGAAGGAAGGAAGAAAGGAAGGAAGGAAGGAAGAAAGGAAGGAAGGAAGGAAGGGGAAAGAGAGAGAGAGAGAGAGAGAGAGAGAGAGAGAGAGAGAGAGAGAGAGGAAGAACACTGTATAATAATTATCTCATTTGATTGTCACAACAATCCTAGGAGGTAAGTGCTATTATTATCCCTATTTTACAGTTGAAAAAACTGATACAGACAAAGGTGAAGTAACCAGCCCAGGGTCACACAGCTATTAAATGTCTGAGCCTGGATTTGAACTCAAGTCTTCCTCACTCCAGGCCCAGTGTTCTAATTATTGCACCACCTAGCTCCCTCGGAAAAAAAAAAAAAGAAAAGCTAGGCAATATAAAAACAAAAGATATCAATAACATATATAAGTGTAAACATATAAAGTATGTGTGTGTGTGTGTGTGTGTGTGTGTGTGTGTGTGTATGTGTTTATAAATAAACTCAGCTCTTCATACCTTCTTCATGAAGGATTCTTGAATTACTGGAGTACACAGTGACCTATGCTTTCTCTGAAGTCATAACAATGATTGTCTATTCCAGATCTAACAAAGCCACAGCCCTTAAATTGCATAAGCTTGACTACAGTTTAAGCTTTGTTACATGGCCCTTTTTCTTTTGTTCAGCTTATTAAATAATCTGATATACAAATCTTTGTGGAAAAAACATAAAATTTAAATAAGTTAATTCTATGAACAACAACAAAAGGCCATTTAAATTTGAGACCATTGCTAATTACTTTGGTTACTTTGTAACATAACTCATATTCTTGTTCTGCAATATTATTTAACCCTTTCAATCACATTTCTTTTCCCCCCCAAATAGGATATAAGCATCTTTAGAACAAAAACACTGGCATACACAGATATATATCTTAGGTAATCAGTATTTATATTGATGATTCATACTACTTTGGGCTCCTTTATGATTGTTTGAGCCTGGTAAATTAAGTGATATCAATTACACTTACTTCAGAGACAGAAAATTCTGCCAGTTTTCCAGACATGGTATTTGAACCTGACATCCCTATAGAATTTCAAGACAAGAAATGTTGGTACTTGCTGAAAAAATAGTAGAGTACATCATAGGAAATTTTGGATTACAGAAAGATTCAAGGATCATAATTAGTCTGTCAATAAACATTTAATAAGCACCTACAACAAGCCAAGCATTATGTTAAACATGGAGCTACAAATAAGAAAAAAATAGTCCCTACTACAAAGAACTTATAACCTAATGAAGGAAGATAACACACAAAGGAAAATTGAAAAACTGGAGGAATAAGGGGAAGGGACCTATAATGAAAGGTACTATGGTGCTAGCCCAAGGAGTGGAGCTGATAGGAAATAAGAAGTTGGTTGATTTGTGAACTTTCTTTAATTAGAGGTTTTGGAGGAAGTCTTTTGCTTTGCCCTTGAGCCTTCCAATCACAGGGGCAGGGGAAATGAGAATACTAAAGAAGCATAAGCATCATAGATGAAAGTTCAATATTGCATGCATAGTCAAATACTGAGCTCTAGAGCACTCCGTTAGGGACTTTGCTTTAAACTGAGACAATTTATCTTGACTATCCCTAATAAACTCTTGCCTAGTTTTTGTTTCAACACCTCAAATAAGGAGGCAACCAATACTGTTACAGGAATTCTATTCTACTTTTGAAGTGCTCTAGTTCTTTCATTATACCTAAATCTGACTGTAGGTAGTTTATTTCTATTTCTTCTCATTTCACCCAAGCAGAATAAATCTAATCACATGACAATCTTTCAAATCTTTGAGAATAGCCATCATCCCCACCCATCAGTTTTTGTTTCTCCGACCTAAATGTTCCAATTTTATTTTCTGATTTTCCCTGAATAGGTAAGCCTTATTTCTTTTTCTTTTCTTTTTTTTTAAGATAAAGTTTAACAAACATCAACAAAGATGAACATTTTCCTATACAAATACTAGAAAAAGAAGAATGCATATGAAAATATGAATCTCCACTATACATAATGGGGATTATGGAGTATATTTCAAATTTAACAAAGTAGTTACCCCACTGCCTTATTTGTTTAGGTTCCTTTCTGAACATCTTTCTGCTTTTCGTGTGTCTTTAAAAGATTCACTGATGTATTTTCTCCTCTTTTTTTAAGTATCATAAAGTACTTCTCACTATTCCACACACAAAAAAACCCTCTCTTGTAACACAATATCTAAGAATATGACTAACTGAAAAGTCTTATTGAAAGTCTTAGAATAGAATACTGATGAACCAGTGAAGAGTAGCAAGCACACTACAGAGCCCAAAGGGCAGCCTCATTTCAAGATAAATCTGAATTTACAATTCAGAAAGCACTAGACTATTCAACCACCAAACCTCCTTAAAAGATTATTTGAACTCCAGAATGAATCACTCAAATAGATCTTCTTTGGTCTTTTGGGTCCAAAATGGTAATATTGCCCATAGGGATACTTATATAGTTGGAAAAATCACAAACCTAACATTTCCAGACTGATGATAAAATCACAAGAATGGAGTTGAA
The DNA here is from genome assembly GCF_902635505.1 of Sarcophilus harrisii. NCBI lineage: Eukaryota > Metazoa > Chordata > Mammalia > Dasyuromorphia > Dasyuridae > Sarcophilus > Sarcophilus harrisii. Next base: position 171,166,845 of record NC_045426.1, on the reverse strand, counting down.
GAAACAGTTTTAACTGGGTCAGAAATCTCAGCAAAGTGGCTAAAAAATATATTTGACAGGCTAAGAGCTCTAAAGAGCTGCCATCTCATCTAACACGTAACATATATTACTATCATTCTATTCTATCACTTGGTTTTTTGGGTATTTTCCACTTGGAACTGCTCCAACAAGGTCGAGAAGGCATAATTTTACTGCTTACTACTAATCTTACTTACATAATCTTACTACTTACAAAAGGGAAGGCATGAAGTTAACCACACTCAGGTTTTGGGCATGAAGTTGTAGTTAAAGGAATAAACAAGATTTTATGTAATGTCTAGTTAGAACAGCAAAATAGCCACAACCAAAAATCTTAAAATATAATTGACAGAAAACACTGAGGTGAAGGCAAATGCAGAGGTAGCTTGCTTTAGAAAGCAAAAGGGAATGCACTGAGAGATTCAATTACCAACAGGGAAAATCTAGGAATTATCATTAGTGTCATTCAAGATAGGGATTGAGTCATGGAGGAGTCAGATACTTAATAGCCAAAGGAATTTATGGCTCTACTCTCTTGAGCCTAATTCCTGTTACACACCATACCAATATGCTTAAAACATAATTTCCCTAATGTTCTAGTTAGAATTGGCTGATGAAAGTTTCCCACAAACTTGCTACTGCAGAATGATTATGATTTTGCTTGTATTATCTTCAAGGCTTCCATGCCAAGTCATATAGCAGTTTTAATCAGACTTTCTTTAGAGAACTCCATTTTTTCTGCTTCTCATTTTCCTTGATTTTAAGGCTTGATCAGCAACACAGTGACAAGTTCTTTGTATGAAAATTCAATGTCAGTGAACTCCAAACCCTAGATTTTCAACCATATTAATTATCACACATTAATTAGTGCTCATTAGGGCTACTATCCTCCATGCTACTCTGTGAGACGGGGGATTAAGGGAAACTTCATGGGATTCTTCTCCCAGAATGAACATCTTTCCATCTGAATCAACTGTACTGTGCTATTTACCCATACCAACAAATCATTTTGCTATATACTAGTGATAGTTCATTTGAACTCCACTCCCATTTTATATGATGCTTAGTTAGAAGGCAAAACAAAGAAGAGTTGGCAATATAGCACATTCTAAAGCACCAAGGATAACATATTTGGGTCTTCTATGATGACCCTCAAGCCTGCTAAAAAGTACACGAACAGAATGATGAAATGGGAAAAGTATTTACTCTGAAGTCCAGGGATTTGGATTTGAATCATGCTTGTCATTTACTACCTAGGTGATCTTGGACATATTTAGTATCTGCCATTTACCTACCTATATATATATATATATATAGGTTTTATGTATAACCTATAAATTTCTCTGGACCTCAGTTTCCTCATCTGTAAAATAAGAGTTGAACTAGTTAGCCTCTGAAATCCCTTCTAGTCCTAAATCTATTATCCTATAAATGTAAATGAGAAGTCCTTTTTATTTAAAAAAAAATGGAACTTCATAGACTGAAGTCAAAATAACAGCTGACCAAATCACTCACTGCCAGGATTTCAGCTTTTATTACTTGATTCAACAAATGTTTATATGTTTATGCCACAGACCAATCTATTCAATAATCACATTGAATGCCAATTAGGCACTGTACTAGTGAAAAGAAACCTAAAAAGGAAATGGGAAACAGTACTGGCCCTCAAAAAATTTATATTCTACAAATGAAGGAAAAGAAAAGAAAAGAAAAGAAGGAAAATTATTTTCTTACTTGTAGTAATATTTTCTCTTTTTATATTTTTTTTCTTTTCTCATTTGTATTCTAGAAAGAAGACAAACAATAAAGAAAAAAGAATTCAGAAAAAGTACATAGGATTTCTAGTAAGAAATGATCTAGTCAAGAGTAAAATAGGGATCATGCTATTAAAAAAAAGCATACTGGCCTTATATTCCAAAGAGATCATAAAGAAGGGAAATGGATATGTATGTGCACGAATGTTTGTGGCAGTGGATGCCCATCAATTGGAGAATGGCTAAATTAATTGTGGTATATGAATATTATGGAATATTATTGTTCGGTAAGAAATGACCAACAGGATGATTTCAGAAAAGCCTGGAGAGACTTACACGAACTGATGCTGAGTGAAACCAGGAGTTCATTATATACTTCAACAACAAAATTATATGATGATCAATTCTGATGGACCTGGCCATCTTCAGCAATGAGATGAACCAAATCAGCTACACTCAGCAAAAGAACTCTGGGAGATGACTAAGAACCATTACATTGAATTCCCAATCCCTATATTTTTGCCTGCCTACATTTTGGATTTCCTTCACAGGCTAATTGTATAATATTTCAGAATCCAATTCTTTTTGTACAGCAAAATAACGGTTTGGTCATGTATACTTACTGTGTATCTAATTTATACTTTAATATATTTAACATCTACTGGTCATCCTGCCATCTAGGGGAGGAGGTGGGGGGAAGGAGGGGAAAAATTGGAACAAAAGGTTTGGCAATTGTCAGTGCCATAAAATTACTCATGCATATAACTTATAAATAAAAAGCTATTAAAAAAAAAAGTATACTGTGTTGTGCAGGGCTAGCAAACTTGTTTTGACTGCTGATGCCATGACAACAGTCAATTCCTTGAGTTTTTATAGCAATTCTTTAGGCCCAGTGAGTTCTTCAAAATTAAACAAAACACTAGAAATTAAGGAGGTACCAAGCAACTGAAAACAACTTAACAAATTATAGTACATGAATGCAATAGAAGAGTGGTCAGACATACTGGTTGTGTAACCTTGAGTTACTTACCCTCTCAACATTTAAGTAAATCTCTAAAAATACAATTTGCCAAAAAAGTGCCTTCACTGGTACAGGAAGTTTTTTCATCAAGGAGGTTGCTAATATCGAGTAAATCACAGGCCTAGTATGTATTACAAGGCATATCTGAGAGGTAATGTAAAATAAGAAATAATTAAAGAGATTCATTTTCAGACCAATCTGGAATGACTAATACAGACTGAAATAAGCAGATCCCTGGGAATAATTTAGACAATTAGCAATAACATTTAAAAAACAACAACAACTAAAACTTAAGAAATCTGACCAATGTGATGACCTATAGTAATCCCAGCAGATTAATGAGACATGCTACTCATCTCTTGATGAGAGGTACAGAATATCACACACACACACACACACACACACACACACACACACTCATACATGAAGAATGCACAGATTTATTAACTATGATATTTGATATATAGGTTTTGTTTTTCTTTCTTTCAATATGGGCAGACAAAATTGATCCTGGACTAAAGCTGAGTAATAATGAAAAATAAAGTTTTAAAAAAAGGGTCATTGAAGCATTTTAAAATGCACAAAAGAAAATGTCAGTAGGAAACAACAAAAGATATCTTAGGAAACAACATGTTGAATACATATTATATATAGATATATTTATACATATATATATGTATAACACACATATATACAACATACACATACTTAATTATAAATACTTTAAAAGAAAAAGCAAGTCAAATGTGATACAAACTCACAACATCAGATACCATACTCATTTTCTATGTTTGTGGAAATCCTTCTCTTGTTTGGTATTTGTTAAATTCAGAATTTTAAGAATACACAAGACAGAATTAATTTTCCATCAAAACTAGTAAATAGTAATGATAAATAACAAAGGATAAGCAGCTTTAAACACTACCTTTCTAAAGCAAATTGCAATTAAAATGATCCTTTAAAAATAATTTTGATTTTGTTTTTAAAATTATATTCTGATAATATTTATCCTATCTTGTTACTTGATATAAAATCTGTTACCACAAAAATTCCTGGCTGGTTGAACTAGTCTACTACACACTGATTTTTAGAGACTAAAAAAATTAAGTTTCCTTTTTTAACTCCTTTGCCTTGAGACTCATTATCAGCAGGTGGGGGCAGAGAATCATTTCTGTATGTTTCTTACACTTTATCAGCTAAAACCAAAAAAAAAAAAAAAAAAAAAAAATTAAATATGTTATCAAGAAGGTGATAAACCTGCTGAATTGATAATCCCAACACAAACCAGGATTCCTTTACATACACAGTTGTTCATTAAAACAATTGTTGGGAAACAATTTAGTAATACAAATATTATCCAACAAGGTTTGGCTCAAAAAATATACAAACATTCTCTCCTTATTTTATACCATTTCCCTGCTTTGCTCATTCAAAACAACTCTGATAATATCTATACTTAATTTCTCTATTCTTTTATACTCACTTGATAGTTTCTAAAGCAGTAGCCAGGATGCTATTTTTTGGGAAGCCATTAAGACAAAAGAACCTATGTACATAGAATTTAGAGCTGAAAGATCATTTAGTCCCTCCTCCACATTTTAAAAGAAGGGAAATGTAGTCCAAAGTCACAAAAGTTCTAAGTATCAAAGTGAGAATTCGAATCTACCATTTACTACAAATCCATTTTTGCTATGTAAAGATTTGGTATAATAGAGAAAGAACTGGATTTGGAGTTAGAAATACTTGCATTAAATTGTTTTGACATTTGCTAGATGGAAGACCGTAAAGTCATTTTGCCTGTCTACATCTTAGTCTATTTATATCCATGAAATGGGAATAATCATAATGTAGAATCTAATCTTACAGACTGTAAGTCTCACTTGATATAATATATAAGGCTCCTTGGGAACATGCAAGAACTCAGAACAGCACCTGACCCATAGAAAATATCAGATAAATTCTTGTTGGATGATTTTTATACACCTGTCATTCACACAACATTTTTTTTTTATGTCCTGAGAGACTATTTCATTGAACTCAAACACCTGCTTTTGAAACATTAACTGCTAAATTAAATATCTCAAATGCTTGTTAAGTAATGTATGTCAAATGCTTTATAAAATTTTGCATCCTTCTAAAATTTCAGTTATTACTCTATAATACCATCCTTGAATAGACAGTTTTTTTAAAAAGCCCTGAGTTTCATCTCCAAACACCAAACTCATAAAAGACATTCCACTATCAATAAGCAAAGAAGTTTCTCTTTATCTGACTGTCTTTCTCACTGTCTCCTCCTCCTCTCCACTCCCACACTAGGAGGCAGGAGGCTAAAGCTATAAGTCTACTTCAAACATTTAACAGTTGTATGATCCAAGAGACATTCCCTTTACTTCTCAGAATCTCAAATTATCATATAATATGGAGATAACAAATATACCCTCTACTTGACAAGTTGTCAAAAAAAGTGCTTGTGAATCTTAAGGATTACATAAGTTTGAGTTATTAAATATTATTAATAGGTTTAGTCCTTGGTCATGAACATTATATGGATAAATGAAAAAAGCTTGGTATGGTCGATAATGAATAGAGCCAGCCTTGAAATGGCAAGGATGACCATCATTTCTGTCATCAGAGTACATAGCTCCATCACAAAGAACTAGATGTTCATTGGGATGACAGACATGATCTTGGCAGTCTATCAGCCCAATGTTGTGGCTCCCAACACCTTTCCTCCACCCACAAAACCAATGGTGAACACTTTGTAATTTTCATTAGACAAATTTTATAAACTCCATGGTTTTCCCTGAGGCCACCTCTGCTTCTAACATGAAGAAATGCAACATGAAAACATGAAGCCCTATGAGCAGATCCAATCATTCAGTGGCTGTGGACATCTACAAGTCACCTCTCAAAAAAGAAAGAAATAGTTGCAAAGTAACTTCTTCTCCATTCCCTAGCCCTGTTCTCAGATATCATTTTCTACTCTGGCTATTTTGTCAATTCTATATATGTGATGTTATACCACCCCCAATGACCACAAACATTGTGTTGTTGGGTTTTTTTTTTTTCCTAATCACTTTCTTCATGATACTGGTGAAAACTTGTACTAAGCAGATGTCCCTGTTTTATGCCTCACTTGAGAGTGATACTCAGATGATCAATGAAACAAAGATACCTACCAAGAATGTTGTATAATATTAAAACACATACATAGAATACAAATTGCTGAAAAAGATCATGCTTTGTTCCAAAAAAGTCTTATGAAACGCAAAATGGTCCTGAATCCTATGTGGGTTTACTTTTGCAATTATGGTGGTAGATTGGAAGAAAAAGAACAGATGATTTAAGAATCATACTTGTTTTTAAAAGTACTGATACATTTTGTTTTGATATAAGTTCTTCCCAACAAACCCTCTTAATGAGTACATTTCCCCTTAAAAAGTTGGATTTTTTTGATCATTTACAGAAATGATGACTGAAATCCTTTAACTTAGGCACTATCATATTAATTAATACTTACCCCTGAATCTGACCTGACTTTTGTTATCTTTCCATTTAGACTTTATATCAGAGTCCTAGCCCAGTGTGGAGTTAGTAGGGGGGTACCACTGGAGAAGAATGATGGGGAGAGGAATAGTCTCTTTCCTATGAAGGTGCCACTAACCCCAGATTACCATCTCCATAGTCCTACAGTATGGGAATAGGGCAATTCCTTTCCCAATATAAATTACACCTGGCATGGATAGTGCTCAGCACAACATAGTGCCAGATGAATTTTCTCCAAATGTAAGAATCTCAAATTATGGCTCTGGTTTACATTGCTACAGTCACCATGTATGTTGTTCTGGTTCTAATTCCTTCATTCTTCTTTCACTTCATATAAAAGAAATGATGAGATTGATTTTGTGTCTTCTTTTAGCTGCTACTATTTACAGTTATCTATTTTGTCCTATTAATAGGTTATGTCATGATTCTTTGTTTCTGAACTTAGTTTAGAAATTCAGCTGATCTGTAATGAGTTAAAATTTGAATATTCAATTCTTCTGCTAATCACTCACTGTTCCATTCTTACTTTCTAGGAAATCTGCTATTCTTTGTTCATATTTGTCATTCTTTACAGGGCAACAATTTCTCATTAGATATATATACCACAATTTGTTCAGCAATTCCTCAATCCACCTATTTTATTTTCAGCTTTTTATCATCACAAATAATGCTGTTATGAACATTTTTGTATGGATAGGACACTTTTTTGTTATTGTCAGTATCTTCTTGGGCCTTAGTGCTAATAATGAGATATCTGGGTAAAAATTACCCTGTTCTTTATTGCTTAAAAACATCCATTTAACTTAATGAACATTTAATATAAAACCTTTGTCTAATGACCAGTGAACTGGAGGAACCCACAGACATTTTCACTACAGATAAAACTGAAATGGAGCTTCTTAGAAGAATAGTATGCCCTTTCTTTGGAAAAGCAAAGTGCACAGAAGTAACAAGAAAATCCTTTATTTCAACTTCAGCACTCCTCAATGGGCTATATTCCTTTCACCATTTTTTTTTGGTAGTTGGTGGTGCTCTGCTAGAGTCATAAAACATTAATGATATACATCTTTGGAGAAGTGGTAGGAGGAAGCAAGAGCAGTCACTTTCATTCCTATTACTACTCTTTCTTGTAGTTTTTGTGCCACTCTGGTAGGTATAAAAATTAATTTTGATTCCTGGAAGGAGCATTTGTAGAGAATGACATGACTTTCCAGGATGATAAAATGTTATACTAATATTCTTATTTTTGGAGTAAATGTCATGACCCTGAACAGTTACATTAAGGTTATATAAATATACTATAGAAAAAGAGCAAATAATTTGAAATCAGAAGATCTTAGTTAAAGTGCTGTCAATTACTAAGCCATTTGATTGAGAATAAATATCACGAACTCTCTAGGCTAAGTTTTCTCATCTGTAAAACTGTCATCTCCATATGAATATTATACTATTAAGTCAAGATATTTAGTCGAGCTCCTTTTCAAGTAATGGTAATCAGTTAGTTGTATTGTCATTAAATTAAATATATTAATACTTTTTACTACAAATAGCAGCATGAAATTGTTTTCTGCTCCATTTGCCAACAAATTTCATTCTAGAAGTAAAGAATTCTATTCATGTCCTACAAACCCATAAACAATAGTCTTAGCTTTTAAATGGGGCTCCAAAGTCCTCTGCCCATTCATGAATCATTTTGTCATAAATATCCATTCTAATTACAAATGTCAACTCTTGTATTTTCAGATTTAATAAAACAGCAAAGTAATCTTTCAATATTTGGTGATACTTTTTTCCATTATTAATTATTAAACTCTTTTTTAGTTTAATATGGGTTGGCTCTCTATCTTGCCTACTCAGTCAAACCTGTGCATATATTCAGGATTTATTCTCAAGTGGACTTACATAGAATACTTCCTGGTCTACTAAAAGAAAAAAAACCTAAGGTTTCCCCAAAGTTAGGAAATAAAATAACTATCAAACTGATTTCCTTCCAAGATATCAATACATAGGGGAAAACTGGTCAAAAATCAAGAGAAAAATAAAAATTAGAGCAGCTCTAAGATTCTATCTCTTATCCATCACATTGGAAGAGTGGATGAAAAAGAAAATCACAAATATTAGAAGGACTACTAGAAACAAGCATATTAATCTGCTTGTGGTAGAGGTATAAATTGGTCTGGCCATTCTGGAAAGCTATTTGTAACTATGTCCCCAAAATTATTAAATTGTACATACCCTTGGACCTAGTAATATCATTTCTAGGTCTAAGCCCCAAAGAGATCAAAGAATAAGAAAAAATACCTATAGGTAGCTTTTTCTATCAATTGGAGATCACTGAACAAATTATGATAATAAATGTAATGGAATACTATTATGTTGTAAGACATGATGAAAAGGATGGTTTCAGAGAAACCCAGGAAGACATTTTGATTCATATAGAGTGAAGTGAGAAGAATTAGGGGAACAATTTATAAAAATCACAACCTTTTAAAGACAAGCAACTTTGAAAGCCCTGAAAACTCTGATCAATAGTGATTCCAGAGGACTGATAATGATGGATGTCCTATATCCTAAATATCCTTAAAATATCTTTTCTTTTTTTTTTTGGACATGTCCAATGACAATGATAATGAATTTGTTTTATATGACTATACAAAATTTTTTTCTCCCTTTTTTTCCAATGGAGGTAGGGGAGTGTTAAACTGAAAAATTGAAATTAAAAATTAAATTGTACTGTAACATATTTAACATGTATAGGTTTGCTTGCCATCTGTGGGAGGAGGTGGAGGGAGGGAGGGAGGAGAAAAGTAGGAACATAAGTGAGTACAAGGAATAATGTTGTAAAAAATTACCCAGCTTGCCATCTAGGGGAGGGGGTGGAGGGAAGGAGGGGAAAAATCAGAACAGAAGTGAGTGCAAGGGATAATGTTGTAAAAAAATTACCCTGGAATGGATTTTGTCAATAAAAAGTTATTATAATAAATAAAAATAAATAAATTAAAAAATAAAAAAGAAATTAGGCCTTTTCCAGAATCCTTAAATTTAAAAAAGTTTTCCCAGTTTGCTGCTTCCCTTCTAATCTCGTCTGCATTGGTTTTGTTTGTACAAAACCTTTTTAACTTAATAATAAAAATTATCCATTTTGTATTTTAAAAAATTACCCAGGCATGGGCTCTGTCAATAAAAAACTATAATTATTTTTTAAAAAATTAAATTGTTAAATTAAAAAAATTCAGTTCAATTCAAAGTGAATTCCTATTCTATTAGGAATACAAGATGTTTGTAACATTTCCAACATACCTTTTAAAGTCAAGTTTGATACCTTTGTTAGTTTTTAAAACTTCATTTAGCCATTCCTGAAGAGTATTATCACTGCTTATTTCAGGAGGATGAGCCATTATGGGTTGTCTGTGTTCTGATTCATCACAGGAAAGAAGAATATCTGCCTCAATCATGTGAGCACTACCTATTTAAACAAACACAAAGACACATTTTATAAATGCTAAATAAGTTGGAATCTCAAAGAATTCTATATTCAAAATCCTTTTTTCTGGCATATGAAATATACTTATTTTGTATTTTCCAACAACAAATTAACAAACCCACAATTGTTGACAACACTGGCAGCTAGGTAGTACACTGGATACTGCACTGAGCCTCAACTCAAAAAAACTTAAATTCAAATGTAGCCTCAGATACTCCCTAGCTGTGTAACTTTGGGCAATTAACTACCCCTGTTTATTTCCTCAACTGTAAAATGGGAATAATAATAGTAACATCTATTTCCCAGAGTTGTGAGGATGAAATGAAGTAATATTCCTTTTTTTTTTTTTAAACAATTCTTCTACATTTATTTCTGCAATTATCATGCTACACAAGAAAAATCAGGTCAAAAAGGAAAAAAAAATGAGAAAGAAAACAAAAAGCAAGCAAACAACAAAAAAGTTGAAAATAATATATATTGTGTACCACATTCAGTCCCCTTAGTTCTCTTTCTGGATGCAGATGGCTCTTTCCATCATAAATCTATTGGAATTGGCCTGAATCATCTCATTGTAGAAAAGTCATCTTTGTCAGAATTTATTTTCACATAATTTTGCTGTTGCTATGTTCAATGTTCTCTTAGTTCTATTCACTTTACTTAGCATCAATTCATATAAATCCCTTCAGGCCTTTCCAAAATCAGCATGATGATCATTTCTTATAGAACAATAATATTCCATAACATTCATATACATAACTTATTCAACCACTCTCCAACTAATGGACATCCACTTAGTTTCTAGTTCCTTGCCACTACAAAAAGGGCTGTCACAATTATTTTTGCACATGTGGGTCTTTTTCCCTTTTTATATAATCTTTTTTTCAAGTATAGCTTTTTATTGACAAAACATATGCATGGTTAATTATTTCAACATTGACCCTTGCAAAACCTTCTGTTCCAAATTTTCCCCTCCTTCCCCCCATCCCCTCCCCTAGATGGCAGATAGTTCAATGTATGCTAAATATGTTAAAATATATGCTAAATCCAATACATGTATACATATTTAAACAGTTATCTTGATGCACAAGAAAAATCGGATCTAGAAAGGAAAAAAAACCTGAGAAGGAAAACAAAAATGCAAGCAAACAGTAACAGAAAGAATGAAAATGCTATATTGTGGTCCCGCAGTCCTCTCTCTGGGTATAGATGGCTCCCTTCATCACTGAACAATTGGAACTGGTTTGAATCAACTCACTGTTGAAGAGAGCAACATCCATCAGAATTGCTCATCATATACTCTTCTTGTTGCCATGTATAATGTTCTGCTCATTTCACTTAGCATTAGTTCATGTAAATCTCTCCAGATCTCTCTGAAATCATCCTGCTGGTCATTTTTTACAGAACAATAATATTCCATAACATTCATATACCATAACGTATTCAGCCATTCTCCAATTTATGGGCATTCACTCAGTTTCCAGTTTCTTGCCACTACAAAAAGGGATGTCACAAATTTTTGTACATGTGGGTCCCTTTCCCTCCTTTATGATCTCTTTAGAATATAATCCCAGAAGAAACACTGCTGGATCAACAGGTATGCACAGTTCGCTAACTTTTTTGAGCATAGTTCCAAATTGCTCTCCAGAATGAATGAATGAATCCAGTTACAGTTCCACCAACAATGCATCAGAGTCAAAGTTTTCCCACATTCCTTCCAACATTCATCATTATTTTTTCCTGTCATCTTAGCCAGTCTGAGAGATGTGTAGTGGTATCTCAGAGTTGTCTTAATTTGCATTTCTCTGATCAATAGTGATTTGGAGCATCTATTCATATGACTAGAAATAGTTTCAATTTCTTCGTCTGAAAATTGTCTATTCATTTCCTTTGACCATTTATCATTTGGAGAATGACTTGATTTCTTAAAAATTTGAGTCGATTCTTTATATATTTTGAAAATGAGGTCTTTATCAGAACCTTTGAATGTAAAAATGTTTTCCCAGTTTATTGCTTCTCTTCTAATCTTGTCTGCATTAGTTTTGTTTGTACAAAAACTTTTTAATTTAATATAATCAAAATTATCAATTTTGTGATCAATAATGATCTCTAGTTTTTCTTTGGTCACAAATTCCTTCCTCCTCCACAGGTCTGAGAGGTAAACTATCCTATTTCTTCTAATTTATTTATAATATCATTCTTTATACCTAGATCATGAACCCATTTTGACCTTATCTTGGTATATGGTATTTAAATGTGGGTCAATGCCTAATTTCTGCCATACTATAGTTTCCAGTCTTCACAGCAGTTTTTGTCAAATAGTGAATTCTTATCCCCAAAGCTGGGGTCTTTGGGTTTGTCAAATACTAGAATGCTATAGTTGTTGACTATTTTGTCTTGTGAACCTAACTATTCCACTGATCAACTTTTCTATTTCTTAGCCAGTACCAAATAGTTTTGATGACCGCTGCTTTATAAAATTGTTTTAGATCTGGTACAACTAGACCACCTTTATTTGATTTTTTTTTATTAGTTCCCTTAAAATTCTTGACCTTTTGTTCTTCCAAATGAATTTCATTGTTATTTTTCCTAGTAGTTTCCTACTAGACCAATTACTAGGTCAATAAAATAGTTTCTTGGGAGTTTGATTGGTATAGCACTAAATAAATAGATTAGTTTAGTTTATTATCATCTTTATTGTCATCTTTAGTATATTCGCTTGACCTATCCAAGAGCATTTTATATTTTTCCAATTGTTTAGATCTGACTTTATTTGTGTGGAAAGTGTTTTGTAGTTTTGCTCAGATAGTTCCTGACTTTCCCTTGGCAGATAGATTTCCAAATATTTTATACTACTGACGGGTTATTTTAAATGGAATTTCTCTTTGTATGTCTTGCTGTTGTTTTGTTAATGATGTGTAAAAATGCTGATGATTTATGTGGATTTATTTTGTATCTCACAACTTTGCTAAAGTTATGAATTATTTCTAATAGCTTTTTAGCTGATTCACTGGAGTTCTCTAAGTATATCATCATATCATCTGCAAAGAGTGATAATTGGGTTTTTACATTATCTACTCTAATTCCTATAATCTCTCAACTTTTATTGCCAAAGTTAACATTTCTAATACAATAATGAATAGTAATGGTGATAGTGGGCAACCTTATTTCACCCCTGATCTTATTGGGAATGGTTCCAGTTTATCCCCATTACATATGATGCTTACTGATGATTTTAAATAGATGCTACTGACTATTTTAAGAAAAAGTCCATTTATTCCTATAACTCTCTAGTGTTTTTAATAGGAATGGGTGTTGAATTTTATCAAAGGCTTTTTCTGCATCTATTGAGGTAATCATATCGTTTTTTGTTAATTTGGTTATTGATATAGTCAGTTATGTTAATAGTTTTTGTAATAGTGAACCAGCCCTGTATTCCTTGTATAAATCTTACTTGGTGTCATGATGTATTATTCTAGGATGATTTTCTATAATCTCTTTGCTAATATTTTATTTAAGATTTTTGCATCAATACTCATTAGGGAGATTGGTTTTCTTTTCTTTCTCTGTTTTGATCCTATCTAGTCTAAGTATTAGTGCCTTGTCTGTGTCATAAAAGGAATTTAGTAGGAGTTTTTCATTGCTTATTTTTTCAAATAGTTTACATAGTATTGGAGTTCATTGTTCTTTAAATATTGGTAGAATTCACATGTAAATCCATCTAGTCCTGGGGATTTCTTAGGGAGTTGACTAATAGCTTGTTCTATTTCTTTTTCTGAAATGGCTGTTTAAGCAATTTACTTCCTCCTCTGTTAATCTGGGCAATCTATATTTTTGTAGGTATTCTTCCATTTCACTTAGATTATCAAATTTATTGGCATAAAGTTGGGCAAAGTAACACCTAATTATTGCTCTAATTTCCTCTTCATTGGTGGAAAGTTCTCTCTTTTCATTTTTAAGACTAACAATTTTATTTTCCTCTTTCCTTTTTCTTATCAAATTTACTTAAAGTTTATCTATTCTGTTGGTTTTTTCATAAAACCAACTCTTAGTTTTATTTATTAATTCTATAGTTTTATTTCCCCTTTTATTTTTAGAATTTCAAGTTTGGTAATTGCTTGGGGATTTTTAATTTGCTCTTTTTCTATCTTTTTTAGTTGCAAGCTCAATTCATTGGTCTTTTCTTTCTCTATTTTATGCAAGTAAGTATCTAGAGATGAGATATAAAATTTCCCCTTATTACTGCTTTGACTGTATCCCACAAATTTTGGTATGTTGTCTCATTATTGTCCTTCTCTTGGATGAAATTATTAATTGTGTCTATGATTTGCTGTTTCACCCATTCATTCTTTAGAATGAGATTGTTTAGTTTCCAATTATTTTTTGGTCTATTTTTCCCTGGCTTTTTATTGAATGTAATTTTTATTGCATCGTGATCTGAAAAAAAATGGATTTACTATTTCTGCTTTTCTGCATTTGATTTTGAGGTCTTTATGTCCTAATATATGGTCAATTTTTGTATAAGTTTCATGAACTGCCCAGAAGAAAGGGTACTCCTGTCTCCATTCAATTTTCTCCAAAGATCTATCCAATACTTTTCTAGTATTCTATTTACCTCTTTAACTTCTTTTTTATTTATTTTGTGATTTGATTTTATCTAGTTCTGAGAAAGCAAGGTTGAGATCTCCCACTATTATAGTTTTGCTGTCTATTTCTTCTTGCAGCTCTCAATTTCTCCTTTAGGAATTTTCATGCTATACCACTTGGTACACATGTATTTAGTATTGATATTGCTTCATTATCTATGGTATCCTTTAGCAAGATATCGTTTCCTTCTTTATCTCTTAATTAGATAAATTTTTGCTTTTGCTTGATCTGAGATCAGTATGGCTACTCCTGCTTTTTTACTTCACCTGAAGCATAATAGATTCTGCTCCAGCCTTTTACCTTTACTCTGTATGTAGCACTCTGATTTAAATGTTTCTTGTAAACAACATATTGTAGGATTCTGGCTTTTAATCCAGTTTATCTGCTTTCGCTTTATGGGAGAGTTCACCCCATTCACATTTACTATTAAAACTACTAATTCTGTATTTCCTGCTATCCCCAGATTATAATTTTCTCTTTCCTTTCTCCCTTTCCCTCCTCCCCAGTATTTAGCTTATGAGCACCACTTGCCTCCAGCAGCCCTCCCCCTTTAGAGTCCTTCCCCCTTTATTATATCTTTCCCCTACTATTTCTGTATTCTCTTCTATTTAGCCTACCCCTTCCCTTTTCACCTTTTCCCACCCACTTTTTAATAAGGTGAGAGAAGTTTATCTGTAAACCAAATATGTCTAATATTTTCTCTTTGAGTCAAATCTCATGAAAATAAGATTCACATAATGTTCACCCTCCTCCCTTTCTTCCCTCAAATATAATAGGTTTCCTTTGCCTCTTCATGAGATATAATTTCCCTCATTTTGCCTCCATTTTTCCCTTTTTCTGGTACAATCTCCTTTCCATTTCTAGTTCCTTTTTAAAATTATAAGAGTAAAATCAAATTATATATGCACTCTCTATGTATACCCATAACAGAAATACAGTTTTCAAGAGTCCTTTTTACCTTTTTATGCTTCTCTTGAGTCCTATATTTGGAGGTCAAGTTTTTTTGTTTAGCTCTGGTCTTTTCATCAGAAATAAATGGAATTCACCTGTTTCATTGAATGCCTACCTCCTTCCCTGGAAGAAAATACTCAGTTTAGTGGGGTAGTTTATTTTTGGCTGCATTCCAAGTTCCTTTGCCTTTCAGAATATCAGATTCTAGGCTTTCAATCTTTTAAAGTGGAAGCTGCTAGATCTTGACTAATCCTTATTCTTGTTCCTCAGTATATGAATTGTTTTTTTCTAGCTGTTTGTAATATTTTTTCCTTGATCTGATAGTTCTGAAATTTAGTCACGATATTCGTTGGAGTTTTAGTTTTGGGGTCTTTGAGGAGGTGTTCAGTGAATTCTTTCAATGGCTATTTTACCTTCTGATTCTGTGTCATCAGGAAAGTTCTCTTTGATGATTTCCTGAAAAATAGTGTCTAAGCTTTTTTTTTTCATCATGGTTTTCAGGGAGTTAGATTGTCTTTCCTAGATCTATTTTCCAGGTCAGTTGTTTTCTCTAGTAGGCATTTTACGCCTTTTCATTTTTCTGGTTTTGCTTGACTGATTATTGATATCTCATCAAGTCATCCATTTCCATTTGTTCAATTCTGATTTTTAGTGAATTACTTTATTCATTTACTTTTTTTACTTCTTTTTGTATTTGTGCAATTGAGTTTTTAAATGAGTTGCTTTGTTCTATGGAATTTTTCCCATTTCACAAATTCTGTTTTCATGGATTTTTTTTTCTTTTTCCATTTTGTGAAATCTATCTTTAAATGAGTTATATGCCTTTTCTAAACCCTCTTGCAAAGTGTTCCTTTTCTTTCCTCATTTTTCTTCTAGCTTTCTTTTAAGATCCTTTTTAATTTCTTCCAGGAAAGCTTTGTGTGATGGAGGTCAGGTTATATCAACTTTTGGAGCTTCATCTGGAGACAATCTGCTTTTAGTCTCCTCAGGGTTTGAAATCTGTTCTTCTCTTTCACCATAGAAACTATCTCTTAGAGTTCACTTTGCCTTTTTACTCATTTTTTTTTTTTAAAGTTGGGATCTGCTTTTAGGCAAGGGAGGTTTTCCAAGCCTCCTCAGGAACAGCTGCACTGGGATCAAGTTGAATCACTCCCAGTGCTGGGTGGGCCTGGCCAGGTCCCATGAGATTCCAGCACTTTGGGGTTCACTCTTTACCTTTTGTGTTTGTATTGGATGTTTTATAACTTCTCTGCTGGTCTACTGGCTTGCAACCTGGGCAGAGTGGCCAACACTGTGGTAGAGTCCTCCCCATAGATCCTCCACTGCATAAAGTCTATACTATCCCCCAGAGACCACATCTTCCCTCCCCCCCAATCCCTCTCACTCCCCACACACCATCTGCACAGCGTATGCTGGCATCCTGTGCTTAGCCTCCCTCCAGGTCTGACCAAAACAGACCTTTTCTGGCAAACTTCAAAATTATCTTCTGTAATTTCGTGTTTGGTTTTCTGGAGGTCTTGGAGTAGTCTTCCTTTCAGCAGATTAATCACCACAAGAATAGCCAGGTGTTAAAGTCCAAATTCTTTATTGTCTCCTTGCCTGGAGCTGGGCAGCTTTCTGGAGACCCTTTCAGACTGGCCATGGTCTCAGTCAGGGGGAGAAGGAAGATAGGCCAGCCACCACAAAGCTGATGAAGATGGAACTGAATCTCTCCGAGTCTGAGAATTTGTGCTTCAGCCTCCAACCACCACAAATGTGGACAATGGAATGAATGTGGTTCTGGGTCCCTTCCAAGTCTGTGACTGGCCCTTCTGAGTCTCTCTCCGAATCCTTCTGAGTCTGTCTCTGGCTCTGAGTCCCAGCTTATATGCTGGGTATACTGAGTATAAACCAGCTACACTGAGTATAAACCAATCATTATGTCACTAGGAAACCATTATTTGTTGTAAGATTAAATCAGTCATACTGAACTTAGAGAACTATTAAGCACCATGCTAAACTAGATAACCATTGTCTTTATCAATTCCACTGACTTAACACCTTATAAGAATCCTTGTTTCAGAGTTCTGGCCCATAACAATCTTCTGTGGTTAATTTGTTGCACTCCCAATATTCGTGAATTCTGCCAGTCTAGAACTAATTCAGAGGCTGAATTTGAACAGATGCTACATAAATGTTTATTCCCTTTCCTGATTATTCCCCTTTCATGATTCTTAACATAAGAACAGAGAATAGAGAAGAACTCAAAACTTATTGCTAACAGGAAAAACATCTATTACTGATCATGTGACAAAATCATTGTTCCAGAGCTTTTTGGTGTACTTTATGCATAAGAGGTTACAGCTCACTATAATACAAGAGTCTTTTTCAAGGCAAACAAAAACAAAAACCATACATGAAAGTCATGTAAGTTACTATCCTGTTGAAAAACACACTTCTGTGCCAGAAGAGGTCCCACCTCACACTTTTGCACTCCCTCTGTCTAATGCTATCAGCGCGCATTTTTTTTTAATGCTAACACAGAATATGGCATCCTATGCAAGACAAAAATGAACCAGATTTTCCAAATGAACAAACAGTGCTAGCTGGTTATGACTGAATAGGGCAGAAAGTTACCTAAATTGGGAATGCCCACTTGGATTAAAACTTGTCCTTTGTATTTTACTTTAGTTAAATTACCCATAGGATAGACAAAACATGACACATTCACAACAAAGTAAGAATTCATAGAAACTTTTTCTAAAAATGTTTTGATGGTGGAAAGAGAAAGCAATATGAGCAGGAGGCAATTTCAGTGAGGTAGAGGTTGAATACCAGGAAATGGAAAATTGAATGAAAAAATAGGAAATAAGAGATATTAAAACAAATTTCACACATCTATCAATTTTACTTTCAACTAACTCTCTGCATGTGTATGGACAAATCAACCAATCAATAGATTTTAATGATCTTTAAAGTCACTTCCAACTTTAAATTTCTATTCAATTCAAATAAACTAAAAATATATTAAATTCCTACTTCATGCAAAGAACTATGTTATGTGATGAAAGAGATTAAAAAAAAGTCTAGCTACGACCAAGTCTTTATCTTCACAGATCTTCCAGTCTACTATCATAATAAGAAATAAATATATAACCAAAACACAGTATCAGGCAAGGTAAATCATTATTAAGAACCTTATATGTGTCAGCCACTGCACTAAGTATTAGAGATGGAAACCAAATACAAGCCCCCACCCCCCCCAAAAAAAAGGCATCTCTGCTTCAATGGACTTACACTTAAATAGGGGAAGACAAAACACAAAAGTGGAGGGAAGTTGATGTTACCTGTGAAGTGGAAAAGTGAGCAGGTTTAGGAGAGCATCATAGCAGTTAAGTCCAGAAACTTAGAAGAACAACTCCAAGGAGAATGAGTTTAGCCTGTCTGGTTCTTTCCCCAAAATGGAGGACCAGAAGGAACTCATCAATAGAAAGGGCTAATATAGTAGAGGAATAAGCTAACCTATGTAAAACACTATATAAATATTAATGAGGAAGAGGAGAGGATGTTCCACAATGAGGAGGGCACATGGATGGATGGATAAAAATCTATCAAATATGAGGAAGTCTCAGCACTAAAGGAGTTTCTAAGATAAGAATGAAACTGACTATTTTGTGAGTCAGTCAATAGAATCAGAAGAAGTAAGTTATATGAGTTCCAAGAACAAAAGGGGCTTATTGACAGAATAGATGAATAAAGATTTTATGGAGAAGATAGTGTAATTTATGTATAGATAGAGAGGAATAAGACAAAGAAGGAAAGGGAGGACATTACAGGCATACTTAAGGATTAACACAGAAGTTAGTTTCTAAATAACTCTCAATATTGATTTTTATGAGGCAAGAATAATTCAGTTTATTTATATATTTATTTATACTTAAGCCACAATTTTCTTGCAGCCAGTCAGACAGAAAACAATTATTAAGTGCCTATTATGTATTAGGTCAATGCTAAGCATAAAGATATGGAAACAGAGTAAAAACATGATCACTGCCCCTAAGGAGCTCACATTCTAACTGTATATGAAAAATACATACAGTGCAAATGAAAGATAATTTCTAAGGAAAGATACTAATAGTGAAGCCAAGACTAAAGTGGTAAGAGAGTTGGTGCATGAATTTTTTTTTTTTTTTTTTGCACATGATTGTGCACTCAATGCAGTTTCTGAAGCTGAAATGAAACAAAGTATGTATCAGTTCTATACTGCTGGTGCTAATTTTGGCTCAACAATTAACACCAAAATAACACAACTCCTTCACCAATTAGGACCACACCATCCATCTGTGGGACCATTAATTACAACAAATGGAAAAATTCTGAATATTGTGGATAAGTTCACTTATGTTGACAGTTTACATCCTTAGAATTAAGGATGTACATATACACAGATGGTGAGGTTAATGCACATTTTGCCAGAACTTATTCAACGTTTGGGGAGCTCCTAAGAAAAGTGTGGGTAAGAAGCATTAGACTGCTTCCCAGAAGGTCTAGAGAGGCTGACCTTGTTGTATGCCAGTGAAACCTGAATAGTATACTAGCACCATGCTAGGAAATTGAATTGCTTCTCTTTGAATTGTCCTAGGAAGATTCTTAAAATCACCAGGCAAGATAAGGTACAGGACGCAGGTCCTTTCTGGAACTAAACAGTGAAACATTCAAACTCTGCAGCAGAGAGCAAAATCCAATAGGCTGCCCAAGTTTTTCCGAATGCCAAATGTTTGTTTGCCTAAAAGACTATTGACAAAGAACTCATACAAGGCAGGCACTCACATGGTAATCAGAAAAAGTAATACATGGATACTCTCAAGATTTCTTTAAAAACTTTGGAATTAATCTCATGGCATGGGAAACCCTGGTAATGGACTACCAAGAATGGAGTGTCCACATCAAAGAAGGTGCTGTGCTCCTAGAGCGCAGTAGAACTGTAATAATTCAAAAACAACATGAGATATGCAAATTTAGAGATTTCTCCCTTCCAAATGTACATATGGACTATTTTTGCTCGACCTATGGTGAAGTATTCCAAGATTTTATTGGTCTAATCAACCAGTCAGATACCCTATGTGTTGATTCTAACATAGTAATGTTATTTTAGTCCTCTTCAAGAACAAAGGACAATTAACCAACTAGTAGAAGGGGAGACAGATAAAACCTTCCTGCAGGAAATGGAATTTGAGCTTAGTACTAAAGGAAACTAGGGAAGCAAGGAGAAGGAAGTGAGGAGAAAGGATATTCCAGGACATGGGGGACTGCCACTGAAAAAGCAGAGTCATGAGATAGATAATTGTATGTGAGGAAGTAGGACAAGCTGTATCAGAATGTATACAAAAGGGAGTAAGGTACAAGACTAGAAAGGTATGAAGGGGTCAGGATGTAAAGGGCTTTAAATATTAAAAAGAATCTGATTCTGGAAATAATAGTAATGAGTAATGAGTTGACATGGTCAGCCCTATGCTTTATACAGGCTTTTGCGGCTAAGTAAAAGACAGCTTGGACTGGAGAAAAACTTGAGACTGGGAGACTAGCAGTCCAGGAAAGAGGCTGCCATGAGGGTAGAAGCCATATGAGTAGAGAGAAGATTATATATACAAGATATATTATGAAGGTAGAAAAGACTTGGCAATAGATTGGATATGTGGAGAGTAGTGGAGAGAAGTTTAAGATAATACCAAAAATGTGTGTCTGAACAACTGGAAGAATAATGGTGCTCTGGACTAATAAGAAAATGGAAATACGGATACTTTGAGGGAGGGGAAAGATAAGGAGTCCATTTTGGACATGACAAGTTTAAGATGCTTGTAGAACTGCCCAAGAAGTAGCTGATAATGAGTAATTGGATGGAGTTCAGCAGACAGATTAAGGTCACATATATAAATATATAAATCTGGGAATCGAATCAAGATGATAAAGAACCTATAGAAGATAATGAGATCATCAAATGAGATAGTACATAGAAAAAAAAAAGAGGAACTCAGATCTGTGGAGAAGGAAGTAATTTGTGGGCAAAGAAAAACTTGAGTACATTATAGAATGCAAAGGATAATTTTGATTATATTAAGTTAAAAAAGTTTTTATACAAACAAAACCAATGCAGACAAAATTAGAAGGGAAGCAATAAACTGGGAGAAAAAATTTTTCATTCAAAGGTTCTGATAAAGGCCACATTTCTAATATATATAGGGAATTAACTCAAATTTATAAGAATTCAAGCCATTTTCCAACTGATGAATGGTCAAAGGATATGAACCGGCAATTTTCAGATGAAGAAATTAAAACCATTTCTAGTCATATGAAAAGGTGCTCTAAATCATTATTGATCAGAGAAATGGAAATTAAGACAACTCTGGAGATACCACTACATCTCATATACCTCTCAGATTGGCTAAGATGACATGCGGAAAAAAAAGAAAGTCATTCAATATCTTTGTTTCAGTTTCCTTGTTTGATAAATGGATAAATGGGAAAAAAAAGAGGAAGACTAAGAACAGAGACTTGGGGAACATTCATGGGGTTTGGGGGCTCAATATGGATAAAGATCCAATTAACAAGATTGATAAGGAGTAGTAAAGAAATAAAAGAACCAAGATCCAACAATGTCATGAAAACTAGAGAAAAGAGTGATTGACAGTATTTTTAAATATTGCAGGTTAATCAACTATGAGGATTGAAAAAGGTCATTAAATTTGGCAATTAATAGATCATTAATGACTTTAAAGAGAGCTGTTTCTGTTAAATAACCAGATTGCAGAAGGTTTGGAATTGAGTAAGAGGAGAAGAAAGTAGAGGCAGAGAAAGTGTGTGATTTTCTCAAGGAGTTTAGTTGGGAAAGATATAGGATAATAGTAGGAACTGTATATCAAATAAAAGGTTTTTTAAGGTTTGGACACATGTGAGTGTATTTGTGAGCAATAGATGGGTACTATGCTACTATTCAAAGAGAGAAGATTTTAAAAAGGAATGGAGATGACCAAGGAGGCAATCTGATGAAAAAAACAGAATGAGATGGGATCAAGGAATTTGCCTTGATCCTTGGGCTCCTTGATCCTAAGGGCTACCTCTTCATAAGAGGATGAAGTGAGAGAAAGAAGTGGAAGATATCTGAGGGATGTGAAATGAAGAAGATCATACACTGATACTGCTATTGATGTGAGAGTAGTATTATTTTCAAAGTTTATAATTAATGAGTCTATCTCCACAATTATGAACATTATTATTTTTAAAAATAAGATATCATCAGGTGTTTCCAAAATCTAGGTATTTTCCAAAAAACAGGTGTTTTATTGAATTTTTGCTTTTCATCTAGTTGTTTCTCATTCAGAAACTGTTTTACTCTGAAAGTTAACAAAATGGAAATTCAAATACACAGTGAGTTTCAGTTAGTTACCTGGCACAGCTACTTCTAAATTCTTGAGAAGAGTTATATATCACTAAATAATAATACAAAGGAAGTTATGGAATCTTTAATGAAGGTGTACAATATCTTCATGAAATTTGAATTATTATGGTAGATCAAGTATTTTTACTTAGAAACAGAAAGAATGCATAGGATCTTCTAATACCTTCATAACCCTATAAATGATTATTTCAATGCAATAAAAATTGCATTGTATGTTTTTCACATAGTCAAACAAAAACAATCTGAGGTAATTAAAATAATATAAAAGGCAAAATAAACAGATAATGAAATAAAAATAATTGAATTATTGCATGAATTTCTATTAATTTAAAAATAGTCCTGACATGATAGAATACTAAAATATTTTAGATATTTGACTGATTTCAAATTGTTTTGTAGGTATGACTATCTGATCAATTAAGATCATTAAAAGCTACTGAATAATCCTTTGAAGGAGTATTATCTTGTAACTGAGTTAGCCTCAGAAATTTATTTGTGATTTTATCACCAATGAATTAGTATTATGAATAAAGCATGAAATATTAAATCTATATTGTGTATAATAGAGGGAGTGAAGAAGAAAAGACCATTAGCTACCATGGCTTAATGTGAGAGTGCAGTCACAACTAGATGGATACATTTTAATTCTTTCAAAGGAATAATATTACCCAAGGAACCTCTTTATTAGAGATGGTGGTTGTTTAAAGGAGTCATTCATTTATTCTATAAATGGGTTTTTTAAAGCATCTATCATATGTAAAGACATGGGGATGCGTACTGTAAGAAGTATAAAGAGAGTGCCTGAACTCATAAAATGTATCATCTAACAGAGGATTATTAGAAATGGCAACAAAACAAGGTGGTACAAGGTAAATGTCAAATAAGTACTACAAAGCACTATTGGAACTCAAAAGAGATATTACTTTCCACAAGGGGCTGTCAAGACTAGAAAAGACCCTTCTGTAATAGATGTTTATTTTACAAACAAAAAATGAAATTCTGGGAGTTTTTTCTGAAATTTCTGTTTGTTACCTACAATATATACAATTTTATGCTATTGTTACTTGGATCATTCAATAAGCTAAAAAAACAGAGAGAAATTCAATAAGTAACTAAATTCTAGCATCTAAAACTCAAACATATGCTTACTTTTTACTGCCTCCTTCATTTGTGACTTATGGTTAGCTGCATGATACCAGATGATTTCAGCTCCATCTTCTGATTTAATCTGGTTATTTTTAAGAAAATATTCAAATATGTTCTCATTCCAAAATCCTGAAATAAAAATATTCAAAGTAAAGTCAGTTGAAAAGAAGTACTATAGGACTAAGCACAGAATTCAGAATCAGAAGAGTTGGTTTGGGTCAGGTTCTGGCATTTAATGATTTCATGGTAGCCTTTAAACTCTCTAACCTCTAAATTCCTCACATGTAAAATGAGAATAACACCAGTTACATCATTTACCTTACAAGGATGAATCTGAGGGGACAGCCTTTATGAACCATAATAGGATAAAAAATGTAAGCTATTTTTCCTGACCATAAAAGAAAAGGATATGTTGAGGAAAATAAAGGACAATTAAGAGAGGGGAAGATCAAACAAATAAAAAAGAAAGAAAAGGACAGAAAATTAAAATGAGGTTGGAAATGAAATTAAAAATAAAAATATTTTTAAATTATCAAAAAAATATTGTTTTAAAGGAAATATATATAATACATAGGAAAAAATAAAAAGCAGTAAAGAGAGTATGTTGGGGATATGATATTAAGACTGGTGGGTTAGAACTAGTAATCACTCTAAGTACTACTTTTTCTAATATAAATCTGAATTCTAAGAAATAACTACTCTGGGAGTAGCTAAGGATATGTGAGGATGAATCATTTTTAAATAGGAGGAAGGAATAAAATCATATAAGAGTTTAAAGAGATCTTAAAGATTTTAATCTGGAAGAACCTGAAGCTAGTTATTAAGTAACCTCTCCAAGTTCACACAGAAAATAGATTGCAAAATGAGTTTGTACCATGGTCCTATTACTAAAAATCTTCACAAGCTTTACATGTTGGAAAGATATTGACAACTATGCAAAGGATAAATTAGAACAGGGAAAAGCTTGCATGTATTAGAACCAAGTGAAGAAGTTATGTGGGTATCATCCAGGTAAAGAGGGACTGAAATAGAGTGGGAGCATTATGAAAAGAGAGTCAACCTGTGGGGTAGAATCTATAAATGACAATTTATTATTGGGTGAGGGAAGGGCAGGTTGGAGAAAAGGATGAGTCAGAAATCACTCATGAGGCAATCATGAGGGGCTCATGGAGCAGATTTGTAGCTTTCGAAGTGCTAGGCTCTACAAATTATTTCTCCGAGTCCTCCCTGTCCTCATCTGTAAAACTGTTCTCAGTGACCCCTTCATATCTCTACTATCTCTATATCTAAGATAATATCTATTGTTCAGTTTTGTCTCTTTTTTGTCTTCCAAGACTACTGTTTACTTCTAGTGATTTAGCAATCACAACTTTTTGGAACCCCTTTTCTTAGTTTCAAAGACCCTCCCTAGAATTTCAGCTTCCTATCCGCATCTACGGAAATTAGCCTTTCCTGATCCTCACCTCTTATACTTGTGTTCTCGATTTATAAACTACCTGATATTTATTCTCTCTCTATGCTACTTTTACTTCTTAAATATTTGTACATTTAATATTTACATATGATAATTATAGAGATTTGAACTCAGGTGGTGCTGACTCTTAGGTAGGGGTTTTATTCACTAAGTCACTGAGCTGCCTGAATATGTATTTAATATATCTTTAGTTACATGCTTACACATGTAACTGAAATATACATAACCATAAACATGTGTATGGTATTGGTAGGTCTGTGTGTGGTATGGATGCGGATTTAACTCCTCCCTTAACGGTATAAGCTCCTAGAGAGTAGTTAATTCTATGTTTGGGTCACCAGCGCTTGTAAGAGGCAAAGAGGAGAAAGCTAAGGGTTCTTGAAGGATTTGAGGGGAGAGACTTGGGGATAATCCTTTTATTGCAACAACTGAGACCGAGGGAAGGCGGTGACGCCTCAGGAAACCCGACTGCACTAGGTCGGCCTTTCCCTAGGCCCTGCCCCCAGCACCCCCAAACCGGTGCAGACAGGTTTCTTCCGGACATCCTCAGCTCCCGGCCCACTCTCACCATCGCCGACCCCCGCCCCGGTCCCACAGCAGGGAGGAACACAATGCATTAGTCAGAAACCTCGCGAGACTTTCTGGGGCTATTAAACTAAGGTTATGAGGAAGAAAGAAGGGGCTAATAGAGGAAGCTCCAATTCTAGAACCCTAAGGGAAGGCTACAGCCCTCGACGCTTACCCGGACCCCCACCAGCCGTTGCCATGGGGACGAAGGGCGGCTCGGCACGCGCAGGCTCAGAACGACAGCGTGCCCTCCCACGGTTGGCCAAGGGACGGAAGCGGATTCCCAACGCTTGAAAACGAGGCCCGGCGGGATTCTTTGGTTAAGTGTCCTGCTTGGAGAACTCTTCCGTAACCGAAACCGGAAGCGGGTCTCTAAGGGAGGGTTGAAGAACAGTGACTGCCGGGTGGGAACATTTGAGGACAGGATGAGAGAAGAGAAGGTTGTTCCCTCACCCTTAGGAGGTAGGTAGTGCAGTTACAGCTCGCGGGGATTCAGTTGCCCTTGGACACGCCTTGTGTCCGTCCGGTCCACGACTAGCCCCATACACTTTACTTCTTGCCCCCTTTAAAGTTGTCATCTAGCGTGTACTAAAGCATCTGCTGTGTGCTAAGCTCGGAGAAAATTAAGAGACAGAAACGTAGCGCCTGCCCTCAGGGAGCTTCCATTCCGTCCGTGAGGTGACTGTGCCGTTTAAGCGAGGGATGAGGGGTGGCTAGGGTGAGAAAGGCTCCTGGTGGATAGTTCAGCCGGGACTTGAAAGAAGCCAGAAGGGGGAATAAGGCACCCGTCGGAGACCGGGGGACAGCCGGTAAAAATGGCTGGGATCCGGAAGCGGGTGAATCCTGGTGTATAGGTTCGAGGACAGCCGGGAGGCCGGGTCCCGGATCCACAGATCGTACGTGGAGAAGGAAGTCAGTGTTAAGATAGAAAGGGACCAGGTGACGAGTGACTGTAAAAGCCAAACATAATTTTTAGTTTATCTTTTAAGATAATCAGGAGCCACTGGAGTGTGTATTGAGTAAGGGATTGGTATGATCAGATAATTTTGATAGCCGAGTAGGGAGGAAGGAGGCAGAGAAAACACTGATTATTACAAAGTGCAGATTTGGATAGCTGGGTAGCCCAGCCTGGAGTTAGGAACTCATTTTGTGAGTTCAGATCTGGCCTCAGGCACTTAAAGCTATGTGACCCTGGACAAGTCACTTCATCCTCTTTGCCTCGGCTTCCTCATCTGTAAAAATGAGCTGGAGAAAAATGGAGAGTCAAACTACTCCATTATCTTTGCCAAGAAAATGGGATGGGATCACAAAGAACTGGGCGTGACAAAAACAGTTGAATCAGATGTGAATGTTAAGGTCCTGTACCAGAGTGGTGGAAGTGTCAGAGAAAAGGGAGCATATGCAAGAGATGTTGGGAAGGCAGAATCCACAGGTCTTGGCAACAGATTGGCTACATGTGAGTCAAAGGGAGACTTTTAAGAATGACGTGAGCGGGGAAATGGCAAGCTGTTCTCGGGAGTAATGACAAAGTTCAAAAGAAATTTGGACGTGTTAAATTTTAAGATTGCTTCTGTTTGATGCAGTGTTTACAATAAAACTATAGAACCACCCAATTACTTGATCTTGTTTGAACTGAATACTTGTAAATGATTGGACTAAATCCTGATGACTAAGCAAGTCTGTCTGAAATGATACTAATTTAAACCTGCATTCTAATAGTACTGACTAATGTTCATATAATACCAGACAGAAAGTACTTAATAAATATTTGTCGCTGACATAATTTAAGTTTATCCAAACGATTTTACATTTATCACATCATTTTACACATATTGGACTTAAGACTTGATGAGTATGGCAGACAAAGGATGAAGTCTACCTCACTCCTTTTTAATTAGTCTGACCCAGAACCCTCCTTGCTTTAACCATCAAATCATGTATAGTTCTCCTCACTTTCTCTAGAATTAATTTCCAAATTAACATTGCTTTTGCCAATGACAGAAGGGAGTTCACTTGACTTTGTAGCTCTATTCAATGCCCATATTTTATATTGTGGACTGGCTAAGTGAAAGCTGCTTTTTCTTAGCACCACTCCCTTTTCCCTTATACCTATTCATGTTACCCTAAGCCTTCATTTCTCATTTCTTCATAATGATATTACTTTTTCTTAATCTTTGATTGCATCCTCGGAAACTTGTTAGATTGTTCTTCATGTTAGACCTATGTCCTTCCTTCCTTCCTCCCCCAAACTTTGTATAGATATATTTAATATATACATGCTCTTATTGAATGGAATTCATTGGATTGAATGGAAACTCTGAGGGCAGTAGCTTTTTCATTTTGCTTATGTGCCAAATAGGTGATTAATAAAT
The DNA here is from genome assembly GCF_902635505.1 of Sarcophilus harrisii. Taxonomy (NCBI): domain Eukaryota; kingdom Metazoa; phylum Chordata; class Mammalia; order Dasyuromorphia; family Dasyuridae; genus Sarcophilus; species Sarcophilus harrisii. The sequence goes on along the minus strand of NC_045426.1, from coordinate 171,138,433 downwards.
TGCTTGTTAAATTCATCCTCATGATATATTTTGCAATATTGTTATATTATTACAGATATTTCTTATTCTTCCATATCGCTCCCGTGCCTTTACTTTTCTAAATGTTAGCTCTATTTTATCTTATCTTTATATCATAGTATTTCCTACTCAGGCCCTATTTCCCTTGTGACAAAGGAATTCAGTAAGGCAAAAAAATCCAACACAGAAAACTTTATTGATAGTAACCTACTATTTTGTTCTTGTGTCACAAAATCTCTGCCAAGATGTTTGCTTTTCAAGTTTCCTTCAACAGGAAATCCCTACCTCCACACCTTTGCTCTGAATATTTTAACTTTCTTCAAGACTCAAATCCACATGCCTTCTCCAAAATGTTAGAACTCTCTTCTTTATCAAATTACTTTATATTTACTTATTTATCTGTATATTTTAAGATTTTTCTTGTCTATAAACCTACCATTCAACGGTGTTTTTATACATCATCAAAGCTTAATAAATGTTTATTGAAGCAAATTGTCTCTATCTTACAGAGAACCTGAAGCTGAAGTTATATAACTTGACCATTCCAATAAGTCATTCTATTGCCTTATGTTGCAACCAAAAAAAAAACAAGGTTTTGTCAGCACACACCATTGTAACAGGTTTCACAAGCTAGAGAGTCTTCATGAACAATTCATTTGCCATTCCATTCACTGATATCTTTCTTTTTAGGCATAGTATATCATCACACGTTAACCACCAGTTGATACTTTTTAAAAAACCATCACAAGTCATGAAGATGGAAGGCATAAAGTCCAACCACACTGTATCAAAATACAACTAACTATATACCCTTTTATACTTTTATAAGTTCTTTGACATATCTTCAGATTTGATCTTCACACTGAAATCTCCATTTTAGCCAAGAAAATTAAATACCATCAGCTTTATTATTGTGTATTCTGAGTGCTCTCATCAGCTCCCATGGATTCAACTGTCATCTCTACCATGATTCTAATATTTACTTATCTAGTCCTAACCTCTCTGCTGACCTCATCTTCTGAATCTCCTGTTGCTGATTAGATATCTTGAACTGGTTGTCCCAGTTTAACTTAAATTAAACATGTCCAAAACTAAACTCACAACTTTCCCTCCAAACCTTCCCCTCTTCCAAACTTCTCTGTAACTATTGAGAACACCACTTTCTTTACTCCCAGCAATTCAACCCCAAAACTGCTTTTTAAAAAATTTTGAATACTTAAGTTGCTTCCAGTTTTTTGTTTCCTAGGTTTTTCTTCAAAGCCTAATTCTACTTTCACCCATTTCTTAAAGTCATTCTTTCAAAAAGACTCAGGCCTCAATGGTCACATCTAAACTCCCATAAGAAAATGGTAATATTTTTTGTTGAATTCATCCTCATGATTCATTTTGCAGTGCTGTCAAAATACTATGGATATTATTTGTTCCTCTAAACTGTTCCACTGACTTTACTTTTCTAAATTTTAGTTCTATTTTATCTTGTCTTACTGTTTTCAAATCACCTCCATAAGTGTTAAAACTCAGTTGATTCCCTATAGCCCAGTTGGACTCATAGGCCTTAGCTATTTTACAGAATGAAAGCCAGAATTTCAGAAAAATAATTTGCCCAAGGACACATGGGTAACATAAAGGCCAAAATGAAGATATATTTGTTGATGGTTACAATAACATCTCTACTTTTGGCTAAACTGGTACATTTTTAAATAATATCCTACCTTATTAAAAGCAAAAATTATTTTCTTCATCTGTGAAGTATGCATGAAAACACTAACCATAGAAAGGTTATAGTAGAAGTCAAAGCCCAGAGTAAAAGTTTAAAAAAGGGAACATTTAAATACTGGTTTTAGGCTCAGTACAAAATATTTGACAGAATTAAAACTAATTTGGCAACTTTGTTTTCATTAGCAATGACTGATATAAAAAAAGAAAGTTGTAGATAGAGCTTTTAAAAAATAACCTTGCAACTAGCTTAATATACTTTATTAATTCTAATTAGCAAAACACTTAAGAGAATGGGAAAAACATGTCTTCAACTTAAATTTTAACTGCTAGAAATTTGTTTACCTACTCTGCAACACAATTCAGCATTATTCAGGCACTTAAAATGACAATTTTCATAAGTTATTACCACAATTATAACATTTAGTATTCTGGTGTTATTAAATTCAGTTACCAAATATTAATTTTAGAGAATAAATTTCATGTCATTGAAAATATATATTTTGTTAAAAGTGTATATTAATGAAACCTTTTAATTCAGCTTTCAAATTTAATTCATGATATGAAATTTCCAAACTGTTCACCTATAAACTGCTTTCTTTAAAAAACCAAAAACAAACAAAAAAATTCAGTTGTTTTTTGATTTTTCACACATACTCACCCACTCCCACTCCCACTCCCACTCCCACTCCCGGTCGTCTTCTGGCCTTTTCCTTTGTATACTTGGTGGTTTTCATTCTATCCAGCACAAATGTGCTCAGAAAATGTAAACTATGAGATAAATGGGTTTTGCCTACAGTTGTGTAGCTCTCACCTCAACATTCAGAAACCCCAAAGTACTTTTGTAATATAGTAGGGAAGCAAAAAACACTTATAAAGATGTTTAGACAAAATAAGCTTCTCTCTTCACTTAAAAATACAAACTCAAATCTTGATGAATTAACAAGTATCAATCCAGAAAAACATTACCAGAAAATTCTACAGAAAGATAAATGCATGAAGATAATTAAAAGATTCTTCAAATATAGTCTGAAATGCAAATTAAGTATGAATGTATCAACTTCATGGGAAAGGCACCTACAACTGTTTATTTTTGGATTACTTGACTGTAGAGAATGTTAATTATTTTTTAGAATGTGCAGTCATTTTCATGTCAAATTTTAATGTGAACTAAAAAAAAAGAAACAAATCCAATTTAATAACAAATTGCTTTTATATTATACAGTTACAGTATACTTCACAAGTTATTACACTGCCATTTCACTAAATATCTGCAAATTTAACAATATTTACACCTCCTAAATTAGCTACTTCAGAAGAGTGGTTATTCTGTACCACTGCTGTCTTAGACTAATTATTAGAGGTGTAGTTCAACAGAAACTGGATGTTTTTATTTACCAATATCCCCAATCTCTTCTATCCTGAGACTTTGGATCCTGAGTTATAACTCTGACCTGTGTGTATTCAAGTTGTTACTTTGTATATTTCTTAAAATAGGGTTAGTGTGATGTTTCTTGATCTATACATAAGGAGTGTTTTTGATACAAAAACATATAAATATCCCACATGAGAATCAAAAAGGCATCTAAATAATGATTAGGTTTCCATAACCTGTTGTTAGCACTAATTGAAATGCACCCTTTGCTTCTTCACTACTATTTTTTTTCTATTTGTAGCAAAGAGGGAAACTATGTAACAGTTAATTGTCATACCTGATGGGGGGAGGGGGGATTCACTGAACCTTTATATTCAGGCACAGATTTTGTTTGTAATGCAAATACATAAATAGAGTTTAACTTCTGTTAATACCCCATTATCAAAAATAAGTAGTAGAAAAAGAATTTCAATTATCCTAAAGTAGTTCATGAAAATTGACATTAATAGTTTTCCCTGAAAGTAAAACAGGGCTGCTAAATAGATTTCAAGGATTAATGAAAAAGGAAAAAAAAAAAAAAAACCTTGCTTTATGCTTCATTTATTGCTACATAATGACTACTTCAAGGGTCATCTGTCTGGCCTATCGTCAATCATTCAAGGGAGTTGTAAATATATGATATACTGTAAAGGGTTGTAAGAGGGAGAAGAAATCACTATGGTATAAAAATATCACTCATTTATAAATTATTAAAGATACAGTTATAAAACACAGACGAGTCATTTTCTCTATAAAAAAACAATACACTTACATTTAGAAGCACAAGTTTCTAAAGCACCTACAATCATTTGATTTATGTATATTTAATCAGGAAAAACCCAGATACTAAATCTGGAGAAGAAAAAAGGCAAAATCCATATTAGCCAAATACTCCAGAGTTTAAGTACAGAGTCAGCTGATGCTCATAATACAAATCAGCAATCTTATTGTACTTATACACTCTCTGGGGTATGAAAACAGTTCTATGCCACTGATATACAAACTGTAAATGGGGGTATCTTTATTTGCATATATGCAAAAGATGTTCCTGATTTAGGTGACATTTATTAAGAATTTTCATTAAAACAGTTGTGGAGATAAAGAGGTATAGCTAATTGCAGATACTTTGGCTTAGCATTAAAACCAGCACAGTAAATGTTGCAGATTTCCCAAAGACAAAAGACTGACCTTTTTTAAAAGTTTCAGAAATTGTGGATACCTGAAACTTTTGGGTTATCTATACTGTGCTAAGATTTTTAAACCTTTAATCTTATCATAAATGCTAAGCTCAAATATTTAATATCAAACATCTACTTTAGTGTCTTATCATTACAGCTTTGGTGCTGAAGTTAATTCTAACAAATCAGTTTATAATGCATATTAGCACTTATTTTTGCTAAAATAGATTTTCTATAAGGAAAAACACTAATTCTATCTCCAATGGTAAAACAGTCGAATTGGCGGTCCCACCATGAATCACTGGAATTAGAGCACTATCAAGATCATTTAAGTAATGTTGAGGAAGAAGTTGGCCACCAGATCCTGCCTGAAATTCAACCTGAAAGAAAAATACAAAAATTCCAAATGATTCATGGGTATAAGCACAACATTCCGGCTTAGCTTAAGAGATTATGAAAATAGCAAGGATTCCTAAATATTAGTGAGTTTAAATATACTGACATGTTAGCAATAGACATTTTATTGTACAGTGCATGCCTACCACTTTTTCTTATATAAACCTTGTATTTAAAGGTTGAAGCACTACAGCTTTTACAAAAGTTAAGAGTGAAGTGAGTTAGTTCTTTTGTGCCTGTTTTCAGGATTAAATATCCTGACTACTTAATATCCTGAAACACAAAAAGGAAGGAAAGACCTTTCTCAAACTATAAAAATGAATTATCTACCACTATTTTATACCATACGTAGATGCCATGGGACTATAGATAAATGCTAGTAACTACCCTTATAGGACGTAGAGAGATTGTGGTTATGTTACGAAAAGACTTTAAAATATGTCTTAATAATAAGCAATATTAATAATAAAGTCTTAAATTAATGACAATATTATTTAAATGCTCTAATGTGGCTATTCATTTTCAATTGAGATTCTTAGCAAAAACCATTTTGTACAGTTTTCAAGGAAAGAAACAGAACTTTAAAAGCAAGCAACTATTTTTACCAAGTAGGTTCTTTAAACAAAGCCCATCATGATGATGAAAATACAAATTCAAGCATTCCTACTATATTTTGCTTGGATAAAAGGAAACTAATAATACTTAAAAGTTCTGTCTCATTTTAGCCTCTATAATAATAAGTAATCATTTTACTACCTTTAAAGCATTTACTATATTAAAGTGCTATTGGAAAATATAAAAGAAAGAAAAATAGTGAATAGTTCCTGCCCTTAAGGAACTATAATCAAATTGAGAAAGATTATCTACCCAAGTACTAACTGAATAGTATTTATGATAAAAGCCACATATTAACCAGTGGAAATTAATGTATAGTTTTTCTAACTTCTAACTATACTTAAGTTACCAAGGAAGGCCTCAGGGAGGAGGAAACAAAATCAAATGGTACAAGCCACAGAAAATAGTAATTCTTAAGTATATATTGAATATCACACACATAAGATCAGTATGCTAAATAAGTACAGAAAGTTGGAAGGACAAAGTCATACAAAATATGTTGAGATAAGACTCCAACCTTAAACAGGAAATTAAATTAATAAAACAGATAAAGAAAATTTTATACTAAACTGACTTCCTTTTAAGTGAGATACAGTTAAGTAAAAGTAAACTTTAAATCCTGCCATAATACAGGTATTTTAAAAAGAAAAAAAAGTGAATTATACATTACCATATCTGTATCAATGGAAACTCTGAGTCCTATCTTATTCATTCCATTACTTTTTAGAGTTTTAAGATGAGAACAAAGTGCAGCACTGCCAGCTATTGCTATCTCTTTGGCAAACTGGTAACGACTTCCTGATATTGTAAAGTCCTGATCCTTTAAGAAATGGAATACCTATAATACAGTAATTAGAAAATAAATCATGATTTTTATTTCTGATTATATAGTCAAGATCAATAACCTTAAAAGTGATTAATTCAACATGGGATATATTTCTAAACACTTCAGTTTTAACAAGAAGTTATAACATGAACATTACACACCTCAGCAGAAAATGAAAATCAGGAGTGACACTAATGGCTTAAATGTGCCAGCTTAAAGCTTATAGGAAGAAATACTTAAATTACTTAGCATTAAAAATTATGTTAATCAGGGCAAGTAGGTAGCACAGTGGATAATAAAGCATCAGCCCTAGAGTCAAAGAAACGTTGTGCAAATTTGAAGTTCAGACACTTTTACTAGTTTTATGACTCTGGGCAAGTCACATAATCCTGACTGCTTCAAAAAAAAAAAAGAAAAAGAAAAATTATGCTAGAACAGCTAAACAAATTATGGTACTTGAAAATAATGGCATATTTTAACATATTGTAAGAAGTGGTAAAGGTAACAAAAATGGAAAAATATATGAAATAGGTAATATTAAAAAAAATATATGAACAATGACCTCAACAAAGTAAATGAAAAAGGACAACCACAATCAATACTGGGGCATAATTATAATAACTAATCTTGTATCCAAAGAAGAGAAATGAAAATACCATCGTTCTCCTTTGAAGAGGTAGGGGACTATAGGTGTCACATCTGACTGGTTAATTTTGCTGAACTATTTTTTTTTCTTATCTTTTCCTTAAAAAAAGAGATGGTTCTTTGGGAGATTGGAAGAATAGGAAATCATAATGGGAAAAGCAGATGAAGTGAAAAGATAAAATTATGTTAATGTGACCAAAATGTCTCTGTAAGAACTTCCATATGAATGTAAAAATAGCACAGAAATTCAAGATGTTCTATACCCACACAATCTACTTTGAATCTCATTTATCATACATTCTGATCTTAGGTGACCTATTTATTGATTTAGGGGAAACAGTATGAATGAATCAGCATAGTCCATTAATTACTGATAAAAAATAAGCTAGATCTCCAAGTAAAATGATCATTTTCATCTTTGGAAAGTGAAATAAATACCATTCATTAGACACATTAATTTTCAATTTAAAAAAAACCCTGATAGCAATAATTCAACTCATACCCCTAAAATTAGCCAAATTTGTACAATATGATGGAAATTTTTCTTTAAATGATGGTCAACCTTCAGTTCTCCAGGCATGTCCTTAAGTTTATAAAAAATCTTGTATATAATATCAGATTTGGAAGAATAAAAGCAGCAGCAAAATCTTAAAATGTAAAGGAAAATACCTATGTGTGTGTGTGTGTGTGTGTGTGTGTGTGTACACACATACACATATGAACAAAATATAGGAAAGAGCATTCTATAAATCAATTACCTCAGTACATTTTACAAGTTTCTCATCAGTTTCAAAATCTGCTTCCTGTTGTATTTTTTCACTTGGAATCCCTTCCAATGATTTTCCATCTATTGCACTAATAACACTAGAGAACAAAACAAAGTAAATGTTACTTAAAGAATTTCTTTGATTACAAGCTATTGATTTTTAAGCAACCAAAGGTGATCTCCAAAGCAAAGGCCAAAGTATGATGCCATATTTGTCAACTAAATACCTCAGTTATGAGACTAAATAATCTTTTAAACTATCAATACTTAAAGAGTTCCAACAAACTGATATAGTGAGTAGTCAGGATCAAGTCAAATTCTCTTACATTAACCTCAAAATGAAGTTTGAAAAATAAATAAAATGAAAGAAAATTAGCAGAAATTATAATAAAAGAAACAAGCAAAAAAAGCTTTAATTCAATAAACAAATAAATACAATGGAGTAGATAGAGAAAAGAACATGAAAACTGACAATACAAAAAAAAGATGGAAAATGTCACTTAAGCACTGTATTAACATTTATATATAGCACATTAAGGTTTGCAAAATGTTTTACAAATATTATTTCAAACATGAAAACACATAGTAATGGAAGAACAAAAACAAAATTGCAAAAGGAAAAAAAACCTAGACGATAACCTACAGATCTCTACAAAGCAAAGCAACAAAACCTGAGAAAGGAGATTCAGCAAAACAACTGAAAAGTTAGTTGAAGGCAATCTAAGAATTAGTCATCTCCCCCAAAATATTTTTTTAAATATTAATATCGTCTTTAAAAAATTAATTGAATAAAGTTGTCCAGAAAATACTGGAAACAGAGAACATAGTACAAATAAATAAAATCCAGATAAAAAGAAACCCTAAGTTCAACTCATCCAGAAATGCAGTTATCAGGTAACAAAGTATCAGTGTCAGAAAGAATCTTGCAAATAGTCAGGAGAAAGCAAATTATAAAAGCTGTTTATTACAGCCACTATTTCCAGGAAGGAAGTAAATGGAAAGGAAAAATTATTTTCAAAGCCTGATTTTGGAAAATAGCAATTAACAATGGTATAGTCAAGATAAGCTACAAAGGCCTTAATAGAAAACAACAGTAGGTTTAGAGTTCAAATTGTAGCTCTGCCATTTACAAACTTTATGACCTCATTTAAACTTCTCTAGATAAAAGTTTTCCTCAATTGTAAAATGAGGAGAATTGAATTAGATGACATGAGAAGAAAGCCCATGTAGGTTCTAAATCTATGAAGTAATGACATTTATTTAAAAAGCAATCATTTATTAAAAAGCAACCATTAAAATTGAGTAGGACCACTCAATATAATTACAAAACAAAGAAGAGACTGAAGCTCAGTATCCCAGCAGTCAAGGAAAACTGGCCTACATCCCCAAATTGCCTGTCCTGAACATAAAAAAAAGTTGATTGTTTTTAATGAGATGAAAAAATAAACTTAGGACCCCAGACTGGCAAATTTACAAAGCAGCCAAAACTGTAAATGATAATATAGATTTGGAATTGAAGTATAGTCCTGCCATAATGCCTATTTTGAAAACACAAATTTGCTCCAATTTAAGTGATATTTTAGAAAACAAATTGAGCAAAACTTGAATTACAGGTTTTCTTATGTTCAGTTTTCTCTGACAGAAAAAGTTAACAAACACTGAAATGCAGGACCATTTCTGAATAACTTAGAGATGCAACTCTTCTGATGATCACTTCCATGAGGAAACTTAAGGTTTTATTCAAGGTAAAGTACCATATTTATTATGTATCTTTTAATATAGTAGGAGCTATGGGTGAAAAATCCATAGCTCACCATTTATCCTTCCACCATGGTCCCAGACCTGGTACAGCTTGCCCAAATTTCTTAAGACATTGCTAGGTCTGGCTGTTAGAGCCTGGGCCAGGCCCAGGAACTGCCTCAAGGCTATAGATGTTGTGGTACAACTTTAGTATTTATGTATTTCTGGACCACTGACCTTGTAAAAAGCTGTGCTATTATTAGTTTTTATTTAAGTTTCTATTTTTATATATCACTGATGAAGGTTTTAAGTATTGTACTACTACAGTTTTGGGGGGAGGGCTGAGGCAGTTGGGCTTAAGTTACTTGCCAAGGGTCACACAGCTAGGAAGTGTTAAGTGTCTGAGGCCAAATTTGAACGCAGGTCCTCCTGACTTCAGGGCTGGTGCTCTATCGACTGCACCACCTAGTTGCCCCAAGTATTGTACTAATAACAAAATTTTTATTGCTTGATTTTGCATAGCATGGCATTTTAGAGAATAAACATATCAAGTCGGAGTAGAATTGAATAATACATAAAAGAACATATATTAATATGCTCTAAATACATATGTTACCTACAATTGATATATGATAAAAGTTCAGTAGAAACACAAGGATCCCTTAAAGCAATCATATTTAGAACAGAGGTGTCAAACAGGTGGCCTTGCCTTTGGATCCATATAGTCTGAACCAAATTAAAATGCAATTGAGAAATACTTAAATCAGTAAGAATTTATAAAATATAGGTAACATTACTTTAAAAACCAAGTCAATATACAGCTCACAGGGATCCTTATGTTTGTATTTAATGGCACCCATTTTTATTTTAACACTACTAATCTAGAAGACAAAGAATAAAATTATTTTTCTTTAAATTAGGATTCAATTATCAAAGAGGACAGAAAGATTCTTAAACCTTATCTGGGCTAGGAGGAATTTTTTTTTTCTTTTTTCATTTTTTCATTATATCTTTTTATTGACAAAACATATGCATGGGTAATTTTTCAACACTGACCCTTGCAACAACTTCTGTCCAATTTTTCCCCTCCTTTCCTCCACCCTCTCCCCTAGATGACAGGCAGTCCCATACATGTTAAACATGTTAAAGTATATGTTAAATACAATATATGTGTATAATATTTGTTGCACAAGAGAATTTGTATTTAGAATGGTAAAAATAACCTGGGAAGAAAAACAAAAATGCAAGCAAACAACAACAGAAAGAGTGCAAATGCTGTGTTGTGGTCCATATTCATTTCCTACTGTTCTTTTGCCGAGTGTAGCTGGTTCTGTTCATCACTGATCAATTGGAACTGAATTGGATCAGGAGGAAAAGTTTTTTAAAAGAATATGCCATTAAGTGTAGAATCTTAGGCGCTCTGTGTTAGGTATAATAAAAAAGATTGTGATTATAAAATGATGAAGCAGGGTTCAAATTGTGGTTTTTTATGAGTATCAAGCCTAAAACATCATAATATCTAATGGAAAGAAAAATAAATTTTAACAATTTTAGCTTTTAATATATTAATAAGCTAAAACCCAACAATCTGCTACTAAAGCATAGCAATCCATAAATATTAAAAGTAAATTTATTATGCTTTAGCTGAGACTATATGATTCTAGCCACAGAGGCTGCTTTCTAAAAAACATAATACATGACCACAGAAAGGAATCTTCACCAGTAAAGTACCTACAATTCTTTTGTGACAATCTGTGAAACGAAGAAAATTATCAGATGGCCCTAAGTCCTCTATGTCATTCATTAAGAACCACACTTTTGAAGGAAGTCTATCCACTTTAATTTCATAGTGTTAGTATTACAAATGTGACATACTTGTCTAGCAACAAGATGAACATAATACTAAAGGCACTGAATCATATCAATCAAGCATTTTTCATGTTAAAAAAAAAAGCAGTATTTTCAGCTAAATAATTTTTTATTTGGTCTTCTGATACCACAGTACTCAAGTTTTTGTTAAGATGATAATCACAAAAATAATTGCATCTTATGCAAAAGATGTCCATTCTATTGCAGATAACTGGGATAGCAACATTATATTAATCATTTCATTATGTCTCCCAAATTAAGGAAATATATATTGATTATCGGTATGACTTCACTACAAAAATGGAAATAAGGAAATTGAAAATTATATTGGAAAATATAATTTAAAAATAGGAAGTGAGAGGCCAAAGGCATAGAGATCACTCAGAAACTTCACATTAAAGTATTATGAATACTTTCTTTATAAAAAGGACAACAGGTTATCACGGATAATACCACAAAAAAATTAAGTTGTATTTTGATGGAAAATGATTTGTTATTGATGGAGTCATCTCCAAAACTGCTTTCTGTGTAGTCAAATCACTGATTTATTAAAGCAAAGACCAAATAAGCAGAAAAATAATAAATGGAAAAAAAAAAAAAAAGACGACATGCAATTTTGAAAACTGCATCCTCTCTTACTAATTTACTGAGGATTAAAAATGGTACATACCTGGGATATGAGTCATGGATATAAACTACAATAATTTCATATAGTAGTTTAACAAATGAAAAAAAAATGCTATAATTAGGAAGATTTAAAGGGCAAAAAAATGCTTTTAATCCACAAAAAAAAGTTGATTTATTTGCCATGCAGAAAAATTTGGTAAGCAAAGAAAAAAGAGACTTAGAAAATGAGCTGAAAAAAAAAATCTTATAAGAGAAATATGGCAGAAAATTACGAGAATTCTTTCTTCATGAGACAGAAAAACAATGGATAGAAAGTAGAACTAATTCAAAGTTTGGTGAAAAATCCACTTAGCAAGCAAAATTATCCTAAGCATATTTACAGAAGAAAATGTAAAGAGAACAACAGAGTAAAAATGGAAAAGCCCCACAAAATTTTTTTCATATCAAACACTTTGTTCAACATCAAGGACAATGGAGTCACAGCACTTGGACTATATTATCTTGAATATGCTTACTAAGGATAAAGAAATGGTACTAAAGAGAACAAAGATAACCAAAGTAACTGTATCAGACCAAAATATGCAAAAAAAAAAAAAAAAAGGGGGGGGGGGGGGGGGGGGGGGGGGGGGCTGTGTTAAAGCTGATACAACTGTGAATACACTGAGGGACTAATTCAAAAGGTATATAAAGAAGCAGAAAATACCAAAAGGCTTCCCTAAGACTGATTTTAAATCATGTGATTGGGCACAAAGAACATAAAAATAAATATGGAAGGCCCCCAAATGTTCAAACATGCTGTAATAAAGATCACCAAAAATTCTAACAAAGAAATCTGAACAAAAGATGCAGCTCTATCTATATATACAGACTAAAAACACCTTCAATAAAAAGTGAATTAAAGACTAAATAATTAAATCCACCTAAAACAATTCTTAGAAAATTTATACAATTGAATACACATAAGAAGGGAAAAAGAAATAATGTAAAGAAAAAATAATGAAAATTCTAAAAAATGTATAAACTCAAAAAAGTTCAAAAGGGACAATTTTAAAAATTAGAGGTAAGATAAACTAAATTGAAACCATAAAATGAGCTGATTTTTAATGAAAATTAACAAAATTACCAAACCATTAGCTCATCTCATTTTTTGAAAGACAAAAAAATTAAATGTAAGAAAGAAATTTCATAAAAATAAGGACATTTTTAAAATTATCAGAAATTATGGAATTATAATGATATAGAGGAAAAGAGAATTGGTTTTGGAATCAGAGGGCCTAAGCTCAAATTCTGTCACTTTGCCTACATATGGCCTTGGACAGATTAGTTTTCCTATATGAATTTAAGTTTCTTCCACTATAGAATGGGAGCACTGGATTAGATGACTTGGAAAGTCAATTACAACTCCAAAGCTCTATGAGTCTAAAACTGAAAACATCGTTTTTTTTTTAATCCACATTATTTAACATTCAATTAAAAAGGAAATACTTTTAAAAATTAGGGGAAAAAATTCACATGTATGAACAAAATGCCATGACTGTCAAGACAAATGATGAAAAAAAAAATACTAAAAGGGACTTGGAAATATGATTATCTTACATTTTATTATAAAACAATAATTATCAAACATCTTGGAAATATGATTATCTCACATTTTATTATAAAACAATAATTATTAACATATTTGGTATTTTTAAAAAGCAAAGCTGATCAATAGAATTGATGAGATAATCAATCATCAAATAAGTCTTAAGAAGGATGGAGATTAGACGACTACTGAATAAGTGCAAGAATGTAAAAGGTTTTCAGGAAATAATTCTATTTAAGCAAACATTCCTGGGAAATGTGGATAGAGGTATGATATAAACATTTCTTTATATCATCAACTACTAAACACAAAAATTTCAAGCCTGAACTTTTTTTTTTTTTGGTCATTCTCCACAATACCAGATTAACCTTTGACCAATTTAATTAATAGCAGACCAATGAAAGGAATATGGCTGGGACTTAATGGTGAACAAATTTTAAAAAGATGGCATAAGCATTAATCTAAATGTTTAATTATATTACCTATATATAAAATTTTGGTCAAAAACTAAATGTTTAAGAATTTTCTTTTAATTTCAACTATGACATTTTTTTAAAAATTCCTACCCTTTGTTTCCTTTTTCATCAGTATCTACCCAGCAGATATCCACATATTCTCTTGAGTCCACTGCATCTACTTTCCCACATGTAATTTTAAAGTCTTTTTGGTCTCTTAGAGCTAGCCGTAAGCCTTCCATTGTCTCTGGAGTTATCTGTACCATTAAACCATCTAGAAATAAAAGAATTTAAGTTAGAGATTTCTTAAATCTAAGTAATAAGATTTATTATTGTAAAACAGTGGTTTCTATTATCAGAATACCTTTTAATGTGCAATAAAGTCATCTTGTAATTGAAAAAATGTCCACAAGTCATTTAATTTTTAATTATTTGATATACAAAGGAAACATGATGAATATTTTATAGAGTAAAAGTTTAATTGCAGTGAGAACTCTACATCAGCCTATAAAAATGTTTATTTGAAAAAAGTCATCTATTTCAAGTTCTTTAAATTTAATGACAAAAATAAGCATTAAATTACTGTATTTCAGTAACACAGAGTTATTTATATATTAAAAGCTTTCTGAAATAGAGTTCATTTAACCATATACTAAAATGTTTATGCTTATAAAATTGTTTATGAAATAATGTCATACAATTTTTAAAAGATTAAACTTATTCTTAATGCCAATTAATGTTATCTTTTCCCTATACTTTAAAATAACTTCAGTGTAAATATCATTCTTGAAATAAAGTACCTCAACTATTTTCTAAAGAAATTTTTAGCTTTTCCCCCATCAATAAATATTCTTTTCTAATTGTCCATTATGCAATAAACAAATTCAACTTGTATTTGCAAGTTATATTTTACTTTGCATATGGAATGTAATAACTTTGCTAGTCTGATAAAAATTCCTACTTTAATAAAACCATTGTTTATTAAACATTAGGCCAAAAAAAGCAATACTGTTTTCTTTTGCAGGAGAAATGACCTAAAGTCACTGAAAAATGTTAAGGTTCTAAAGCAGCATGTTAGGTGCCTTTTGAAATATTTCCTCAAAAAATTCTAGAAATTTTGGAGTCCATTTTTATATCAAAACAATCTTGAAGAAATTCATACCTTCAACTATGCTAGATTTAGCAAGAAATCCTGAAGATGTTTTTAGAGCTCCATTGAATACCACAAAACTTGCACCAGTCACTAAAAAAAGAAATACAAAACCAGATTACTAATTTCGATGAAAAATTAATACCTATCAGTTTTTTTCTTTTTACATGACCAATGTCTCAATTTTATTTTAGCTCAATTTTATTTTTGCTGAACTATACATATATCTGTTAGGAGGGACAGCTTGTATTCAGGAAGGAGGATGCTAAATTAGTGCAGATGTGATAGATAACACAACAACCAAAAAAAAAAATAACACAACAACCAAAAAAAAAAATAAAACATTCTTATAGCACAGAACAAAAAATTGTAAAAGGAGATACAAAAATTGCCTCGTTACTTTGCTAAATTATATGTACATTATACATATATACGTGTATAAATACATGTTCTAGGCAGCAAAAAGAAAGCTGGCCTCATAGCTGAGAAGACGTTGATTCAGGAATCCTCCCTGACACGTCAACTAAGTTGACTTCTAAGTGCTCTAAACAACTCTCAAGATTATAAACCACATTAAAGATGCCAACATGCACTATTAGAAAGAGTTTCCACATGCCAAATGAATCATAATCTTAATTCCCCCCCCCCCCCCCTGTAAAAGCACTGGACTTGAAATCAAGGAGAATAAGTTCAAATCTTGCTAGGTACCTGGGAAAGTCACTAACCCCTCTCAGCCTGTTTCCTTATCTCTAAGACAGAGATATAATATAGCATGCTTTCGCACAGGGTTGTTATTTAGATCAAATGAGACAATATTCACATAAAGTGTTCTCAGGTAAATATTAGCTCTTACTCTTATGAATAGTTTCAAAGCTTTCTCTATGCATGTTACAGCCTAACAAAGGGGTATGACACAGACATAGATAACTAAAATGAAAAATAATTCATCAGTGCATTAGAGAAGTACTTAAAGCTGAAAGGGAAGGTGGCTTCTGACAAGGGGACACACAGAAAATGTCATGGAGAAGTGTGTGTGTTTAAGTTGGGCTTTTTCTTAACAGTAAGAATTTAAGTGTAGAGAGGAAAATGAGGATCTTATAATTAAAAGGAACAATGTGAGCCTCAAATAGAATAAAGTATTATGTTTTTATGTGACAGAAAATAATTCATTTTGGCCAGATCAAACAGTATTAATCACAATAAGAAGTCATTCAGTAAACATTAAGTGCCTACTATGTGTCAAGTTCTGTGCTAAGCACTAGGAATACAAAAAGAGATAGTCCCTAACCTGAAAGAGCTCACAGTTTGGGAAAGGAGGGTAGGTTGATAAATAGCAAACAAACAAACCCAAACAACCTATATAAATAAGGAATAATTAACAGAGGAAGACACTGGAATTAAAAGGAGTTGGGGAAGGTATCTTATAGTTGGAATGATTTTAGATGGAACTTAAAATTAAGTATGTAAGTCAACAGGCAGAGCTGAGGAGGGAGAGCATTCCAAGCATGGGATACTGCCAGAAAGAATGCCCATAGCCAAGATTTGGAATGTCTTACTGGAAAAATAGTCAGGAGGCTAGTGTCACTAGAATAAAGCATATGTAGGTTGAAATAAGGTAAAAACACAAAAAAGGTAGGAGAGAGTAGGTTATGAAGACTTTTGAATAGCCACTGGAATTTATTGATCAAGAAGCATGGTGGAGAGGGACACAGTGAGTAACATAAAGGGACATGTACAAAATCCTTTTAGTGGCTGAATGGAGTTTACTGGAATGAGAAGAGACAAGGCAAGCAGACTCATCAGCAGGCTATTGTAATAATCTAGGCTGAGATGATGAGGGCATACAGTAGTGAAGAGAAGGGAACAATGTATATATAAAAGATGCTGTGAAAGTGAAATAAACAAGTCTTCTCAATTAATACTAAAAATCATGGTGGTGGTCATGATTCCTTGAATAGATGCTAAAGTGTTAAAATTTTTTATTAAATGTCTTTTTAAAAACCAGGCTCTTTTGAATTAGAGTAATTTTCTTTATCAAAAATATGGCAAGGATATTCCCTGGCATCTTAACTTCAAGGATCTGTTATTTTGCTGGTGCTCAATTCACTGATCCCAGAACATTTGTCCTCTATAATTTGTTTGAAATCACCTTGAATAATTATAGCCATAAAAGTAAATGTTTAACTCAGAAATAACCCTCTCCAAATGTGGTTAGAAGTTTTCTGATATGACAAACAAGGTATTGTCAAGTCACTATAAAGTCCTTCCAACTTGATAATCACTGTCAAATACGGTGCCCTGCTTCAAAAGCCCAGAGTCCCTTTATATCATTCATAAAGCACCAGAGAAGCAGGATACCTTTTTTTTTTTGCTGAGGCAATTGGGGTTAAGTGACTTGCCCAGGGTCACACAGCTAGAAAATGTTAAGTATCTGAGAACAGATTTGAACTCGGGTCCTCCTCACTTCGGGGCTGTTGCTCTATCCACCGCACCACTTAGCTGCCCCAATCAGGATACTTTCTTACCAATTCCCTCCTCAACAATGAAATGGCTTTCTCAACTCTCTGCAACATCAATATTTTTATTCATAAATAAGACTCTCACACTGAACCTATTTAATCTGAGTTTATTTATAGTTCTAAATAAGTTGAGTTTTTAAATTCTAATTCTAATCAAGAGATTAGAAGCAATAAATGAGGAATGAATATGGGCTACAAGAAGACACACTAATAACACTAAAAACTGATAAATCAACTGACCTAGAATTCTGGAAAAAAAACAAACCATTCTTTCTCCTCAGACTTCAAATGAGCAGCCTGGGGTCACTTAGTGTAAAAACAACCCATCACTCCTCAACAGGCCCCAAGAACATGAATATTTATTATAATGACCTCTAAGGAGGCAGTATGTATAATAGAATAAAACTGTGAGAATTAGCTCAAATCAGAGGAACTTGGTTCAAATTAAAGTTCTGACACATAGTGTACAAGTCATCTTACCTTGTGAACTGTGTGACCTGTGTAACCTTGGAAACAGAACCACCCTGGGCCTTGAGTTTCCCATATAGAAAAACACACAAGATGATTTCTCAGGTCCTTCCCACCTCTAGGCTTATGATTTTATTATCCCAAAAATTTTTATTTAAGAAAAGGGTGAAAATATATTCTGGTTTGTATTTAATACATTTTAAGAATATTTTTACCACAAATGTCTAAACCTCCCAGAAAAAGACAAATGCTTAAATGGGAATTATGTTTTAGTTAATTTTTACAGATTACCTTAGTTACTAGAAATGATGGTTAGAAAGAGGTATGATTGTATAATATAATCAGAAAAATCACAAAATACTTCCTTATATGGAAAAATATAAGACACTGAAATTCTAATTCCCAATGTATTAATTAAAGAATATATGGCCTATATATTAGAGGAAAAAAAGGAATGAAACTGAGTGAACTGGATTTGGAATATACATTTAAATTTAGTAATTTCTAGAGTAAGGAAAATAGTCTCTCCTACAAATGTTCCATACCACAAAGAAATGGAAATTTTGAAATTAAAAGACCCGTAGGAAATGTTAAGTCATGCTCTCATTTTACAGATAAAACTGAGATTCAAAGAGATTTAATGTCTTTTCCAAGGTCACATATCCAGAGAACAGAAGAAAGGAACTCCTTATTTAATTCAGTATCCTTCAATGATACTACTTTTGTTCTCAGGAGGGAACACATTACAAGACAATAAAATAATAAAACAACTACCTAAGTCAGCAAATTCATCTCTATTTTTAGGCAGAAATACACCAAAACTATCTTGGACCAGATGGATTTCTGTTCTATCATGTTTATTATGTTATAAAATGAATTCATAACTTCCCAATTAGTACTCACCACTGTCTTCAAGATATGATTATAATAGTAAGCAATTGGCAAAGGGAAGGGAGCCGCAGGAAGGTGGCAGAAAGCAGCAGGAGGGAGCAGCAAAGAGGAGAACTTTTTTGATAAAACAGTGATCTAGTTAATATTCATCATTTAAAAATCCCAGATCTTATTTTAACTCTTGTGCAATAGTGCCTGTGTTAATAATATAAGACTTTTTTGGTCATTAGTCTTATTTAAAATAATAATTAGAGAAAAATTAAGTTTTCATATTAAAATGTGATTTTTTTTTTTTTTAAATCTTACCTTTTCTAGGATGGCCAGTTGCACTGTTGGCTTGTGTTTGATAAACTCCATCATTCTGAACACAGACTAGATGAGAATCAGCTTCTATACTAAAACTAGCTCCAATGCTTATGACATGCTCATTGGAAGAATTTATAACTTTCATCACCTGTAATATAAAAATATAAGATATTCTGCATTTATTAAAATAATTCAAGAAATCCCATTCCTAGAAATGGTTCATCACTGGAAAGCTTTGGTTAGAACAAAATTTATTTAGAATATTATTTAGTTAAACCAAACTTCTTTAAAATAACTTCCCTTAATGTGACACACAAAAAAAAAGGTTCTAAAAAGATACAAATAAATTTGTAGAGAAAGAGGAAAAACAAGATCATACATTAAAACAGTGATACAAACAAGATATGTTTTGGGTTTTTTTTTTTTTTTTAACCAAGACGACCTCTTATTGGATATAATTCTCTATAGAGGATTTATGGAAGGATATAAACAAGAATTTCTGAGAATGCAGAAGTCTGATCAGCACTAATAAGGAGTTATGAGTACTAAGCAGATCACTGATTCAGTGAAATATGAGTATGAAGGTACAGTCTGAATGATTATAAAAGATGACATGCAATATTCTAAGTAAATATAAAATCTATATAACTAAAACAGGTCCCACATTTTTAAAAAAATCAATTGTACTTACATCACTGTATCTTTTTCGAGGTATTTTTATGCAGCTTTTACCCATTTCCATGTGAATCAACAGCTGTTCTATATTATGCAAAGTGTACTGATAATTTCGGAGGTCCTATAACAAAAATAAGCTGATAGTATACTGCTAATCACCATTATTGTGTCCTTACAAATATATTCCTAATATAGAGTATACAAAAACAAGTAAAGCACAAATCAATATGAAATAGTTCACCTAAAAATACAATTACAAACTTTTTTACTGGCTACTTTAATGTAGTAAATAATTTTACTTCAAATGTCACATGCTGGTGCTTATGGCAAGTTGGGAACAGAGGAACTGTCATTTCTATCTGCTACCTATCACCATGAAGGAAATAGCCATATGAAGAAAGGTATATCTGGAATGGATACAGGAGTATGGAACACAAAATACATGATAGATAGAAGAAGCATCCACAGTATTAAGCTGTCATTAGATCAAGGTAAAAGAAAATAAGTGAATTGTTAAATATTTTCATAAGCAAATTTTATTTAATTTCATAAACTCACTAGCCACTGTTCTTTAAAGGAAAGCTAGGTGGCATGATGGATGAAAGTTGAATTCAGGAAAACCTGAATTTGAATTCTGCTGCAGAATCGAGTATTGGCTGTGTGATCCTGGGCAAGTCATTGAACAACCTTTCTGAGTTTCAGTTTCCTCTTCTGTGAAATGAGGGTAATAACAGCACCTACCTCACAGGATAATTGTGAGGTCCAAATGACATTAGAATAAGTAAAATATTCTACAAACTTTAGAGCTACATAAACGTTGCTGTTGTTGTATATATGAAAACCCATATGCTCAAGTAACATTCTCAGTTTTTTCTAGGAGAAACTTCAAAGCTCAAAACATACAAAATGGACCATGAGTCTACTAGACAATGTTTAATTTTTTTGACAAGAGAATCCTCTATTAAATGCTTTCCAAAATATGGCCCATTTGAAAAACTTCTATCACTGAACTTGAATGAACTTATTAAATGAACAAATAAGGCCAATTCACGTATTTGAAAAAATATTTAGCATATTTCATTTTCAGAATCTCAAAAGATCCAAACAATACTAATTATCCACAAATTAAATGCATGACACTAGCTAAGTAAAAATGTGCAAATAAGAAGTAAAATTAAGCAAAATATTAATTTTACTCACAACAAGTAAGTTCATAATAGTGTGTCCTATTTCTCCAAAAAGAGGTTTTCGACATCTGATACTTGTTAAAGGTGTGGGATATACTGTACATGAGTGAGGAAAAGTGATATTAATGATTATAATAAGGCTTTTTAAAAACTATATTTCTATTTTATAAATAGAACTACTGAGTTACCAAGCCAAACTTCAAAACTTATAAACCAGGTACTTTTAACCTGGGTTTCACAGATGATTAGATTTCAGAGAT
Organism: Sarcophilus harrisii; assembly: GCF_902635505.1. NCBI lineage: Eukaryota > Metazoa > Chordata > Mammalia > Dasyuromorphia > Dasyuridae > Sarcophilus > Sarcophilus harrisii. The sequence continues at coordinate 171,117,127 of NC_045426.1, read as the reverse complement.
CCATAAACTGGAATGGGAAAATGAAAACATATATTTATTTTCACTAACTTTTAAGTGAAATGATGTTAGTGAAAATAAATTTAAATTTTTTCAATTATTTAAAAAACATTGTTCTGATAAATTATAAACTTCACTAGACTGCCAAAGGAAGACACAAAAACCCTCTGCAACATTTTGGGTCAGAGTTTGGTGGGACTGTCACGAAAACAGTTATGTCTAAGGGCTTGAAAGGCTGAAAAATTACAACATGGTGGAAACTGGTCTCACACAAAATTTCTATTAAATTAGCAAAAGATATTTGCATCAAGTTATGAAAAAACCTTTTAAGACACTCAATATCTAAATAATCTCTTCCTAAAGTTATGGATGTCACTAAACCTTTTGAAACATTTTTTTTTTAGCATGTGCAGGAGTTTTAAGTGAACAAAGTCGGAAAGGCCCACAACTACTGCCAACTTCTTCAAATACAAGAAAGGAAGAACTATTTCTATAGCAGAACATCACCCAATGAAAGGAGAGTCCTACTTCCCTAACTTCATGTTACTAGTCCTGTGGCAGAACCATTAAACAGGAAGAAATCAAGGAGAAAGGAAAGAAGTATTTGTATAGTACCACATTTTAAAAATATCTTATTTTTCCTTTGGTTCTCAGACTACACCTCTCTAGGTTATAAAAGAAAAAATAATCTTTAAAAAATATGTAATCAAAAAAGAAAAGGTATCTGAAGAAGAAAAGAAGCTTTATCTACATCAAAAAGTTGGGAGGATGGAATAATTTCACAAGAGAAGTGAAATAAGGCCACCTGAACACCAGAACTGAAGAACCCAATAAGGGTACCTCATGAAGACACTTGAAAAGGATCCACACTGTGAAAAGAAGGCAGCCACCTCTCCCAAATAACAATAATGTGGAGCCATAAGTGCTATCCGCTAAGAGAACTGTCTAGTAAATATCAGAGGAAGAAGAAATAAATTGCATGGGTAATTTCCTGCTGACAGAGAATAAAGCCATGCTATTTGTTGACCCGATAACAATGAAGAAGAAAGCAATCATCTTCCTCAAGGACTTGTCACAGCCAATAATACCCATTTCAAGTAATTGACTTGAACATAAATGGTAAGTAACCTAAAAAGTACTTCAAAAGACTATGAAGTTTTAGGTAAGATCAGAAGACCACAGACACATAGGTAAGTTACTACTGCAGCCCAATACAGGCAAAGGAGCATAAAATTACCAAAATAAAGCAAGAAAGGCCTCAAAAGCATTTAATCCAATCCAGTCATTTTATGTGAGCAAATTTGGGCCCAGAGAGGATGAATGACTGAACCAAGGTCATACAGAAAGTAAGAGCAAGGATATGATCCCAGAACCTCTGGTTCCAAATTTGCCACATATTCCAACAGAGAACTTCAGAAAAGCAAATCTGAGAAGGATTAAGAAGACAAAATCTAAAAATGAGATTTGTATAATAGTATTTAAAATACAAAAATGATCATCTCATAAAACAACACAATGGAAAATTAGGGAACTAAAATACTAATGTTGAGTCACATTTTTCTTAGGATAATTAACACATCACTTAAACTTTAACTTAGGAAAGAACCATGTATGTGGAGATATGTGTATATTATCAATTATGTTTTGGGGAATGGTTCTCAGTCACACATTTGTTTTAATTCACTACATATCTCAGATATCAGGCTTTATTTTTAAATATTTTTTCAATATCAATTTTCAAAGGTTTATATGCAGAAGACAAATTTGGAAACAATGACAAAGAATAAATACAAAAGCATGATATAGTCCTATAATATTGTCAGGAGTGTTAAAACTTTGTATAAGTTGACTAGGAAAGAAAGAGAAAAATATTAACACTATGAAATACGCTAACCAAAATTCATATATTAGCATTAACCCTGAAGTTTCAAGAAGTCATTTTATGACACAGTCCTACTTTAGGTTTGTAAATGAACTTATTAGCTCCAAAGATGGCAGAAACTAATAGTATAAATAATTTAAGAAAGAGAGGTAGCACAGTACACTAGATAAAGAGCTGTCATTAGAGTTAAGAAAAACTGGGATACACAGACTCTCTGTAACCCTCACTTGATGTTTCAGCCCTCTAGGCAACACTTTACAACTGTAAGTTACAGAACATTTGCTGATTCACATAAGTATAGGGAGTTTCCTTACAAGAAGTTCTATAAATAGATGAAGTCACAGACCCAGACATCCATCCATTCTCTTGCTCTTTCGATACAAGTTTATTTGTAATATTTTGTGATTAGTGAACAAATTTGCCTTCACCAAAAATATCCCTCAGTGGCAATGTTTAAGATAAGGCTGAAAGGACCAGATTCAATATGGCACATCCTACATGTAGCCTTTGTTCATAGAATGAAGAACTCAAGCTGAAAGCTGAAAGTTTGATATTAATTTTTTGGGCATACTTTAATTGGTAAACATCTTCTAAAGTTTCTACAATAAATTATATTTTCATAGATACAAACTCAAATATCTCCACTGTACTGATCTATCTTTAAATAATGGGTAATTGTGCACTGAATTTTTCTTCCTCAAACACTCACTGATACATTAGATGTAAATTTCAAGTATTTCATAAGTCATACATTTCACATGCATCCAACATTTACCATGAGAAAAGAGATGACATTAAATCAAATAAAATTTACAATACTAGAACATTTCTATGATCAAAAATGACCGCAACAAAACATCTAGTTCTTTTCTTGAGACTCATTTCATGACATCAAGTATCTTAAAAGAATCTACATAATTCTCAGAAAATTCTTAAAGACGATATAAATTTCTTATATTTCAAAATTTAAGCATATATATCACTTTGGGTTAAACATAGGGAGACAAAATTTTCAAAAAGAAAAGAAATTTCCATTGGAATTAGAATGGTTCAAGGATATGAATTAGAACTTACTTTTCTAATGGGGTTTTTCTTCCTAAATAAGAATTAACTATATTGATTCAACATACCTCAGTAATAAAGAGGTCTCAATTCAATAGGTCACCCCTCAAAAGTGAGCACACAAAAACACAATACCCACAAATTTGATGAGGGAAAAAGTTAATTCCACAAAATGATTTTTCCAATCAGTTTCAATATACCACAGATCAGCGTAAGAAATTTAATGAGAATTCTTTAGTTTTGCAGAAGCTGCAAATGACACACAAAAGCTAGCAAACAACACAGAAAAAGTTTAGAAATTCAGAAACGCATAAAATATATACATATATTTATTGCACAATATCAACCCAAATTTTATAATCAGATATTGTAAACATCTCATAAAAAGGAAAGAAAAAAAAAGTTTTAGACTTCTTCTCTGGTATAAAAGGAAGGCCAAAAAAATTTTATGCAGATTTTTCAAAATGCTAAATTACTGTATCTTATAATTAATAATTATAATCTTAAATTCTGTCACATAATACTAAAATTACAAATTTTGAACACCTATCTATATAAAATGGCAAAGACTGAGTAAAACAGTAGAAGGTGGTCTAAAGTTTATATTCTGTACTGACAATCTGAAAGTGGTTCATCCACACAGAACTATTAACTGCTCATTGTATCCTTTTTCAGTTCACTAAACTTTTCCTACTTTCAATCCTTGGCACCCTACCTCACTTTCAATCCTTGGCACTCAGATAGCTTTACCCTTTGATAATATTAACAAAACTTACCTCCGTACTCTGCTCCCAATCGCAACATTAAGCGAATTGGAAAAACTTTTGCCCAAGGAATCTCCAGCTTCTGGATGAGAATTCCACAAAGAAAAGGGCTACTTGGTAATGGGAGATCATCGAGTTTCTGAAAAGTAGGTGTAACAAATAGGAATCCTCCATGATCCTTGCTATTGAGAAAACTTTCAGCAAAGGTAATACTATCCAAGTTTTCTATGTATTTTCCTAGCCCAAAAAGAAAGGTATATACAAGTTAATAAAATACCTATTTTTGGTATAAACAACTCTCTTAAATGTACACTGCATGTAATGTGCAACTTTTCTATAACATCATCTTGTAATCAAAACTTTTGAATAAACATTTAAATTAATGTAATATAGATCTGGATATATTAAAATGCAATGCCTATTTTAAATGAGATGAAAAAGAAGAGGAATACACAGGTGATGTGACTTCCTTAAAGATACAAAGGAATGAAGTGAGATTTGCAAGTCAAACCCAAGTTCTCTGAATCCAAACTGTTGTCTTTACACTGCACCTTTTTTATAATGAACACCTAATACATGTATGATTTAATTATTCCTCTTTATTTTGTCAATTTGTGGGTAAATTCAAGATTTTAGATGACCAAAATGTAAACAATAATATGCAGTTAAAATACTTTATATAAAAAAAATATATAAAAGCAGGGGCTTTCAAAGAACAACATAGCTCTGAAGACACACATCTCTAAAGAACTCTTTTATTCATATCAACACATTTCAACATTCTAAATCCAAAAGCTCAAGAAAAAATTCTATACCTTTTACTGCATCTTTATAAATGTTGAGAAATAGAGTGAAGATGTCTTTAGGAATTCTATCATCATGTGGCAAATAGAACAAAAGAACAAAAATCTCTGCCTGACCCAAACCATGTAGTCCATTAGTTGAGAAGTACCAATATTTTTCCGAAGAATCTTAAATGATAAAAGCAAGATTATAAACATTAACAATTTCCCATCCTCTCTTTTATCACATACCCTTTGCAGTCATGTCACAAGGTCCTTGGAATCTGACACTGGCCTCACATCAAAGACTACAGCTAAGAAATAACATTGAGGCTGAAAGTGCAACAACAGGGAGCTAGGTAAGATTCATGCTGGAAACTAAAAGAATCACTGAAATTGGCTATTCACCTCTTAATTGACTCTTTAAAACAAGGATAGAATCCATCAGCCATAAATATTTTTGTCAGCTATAAACATTTTATACATACACACACACACACACACGTGCATGTGTGCGTGCGCGCGTGTGTGTGTGTCTATGTGAGAATCTAAGTACCCCTGCTGCCAATTAGACTCAATACTTGAATTAGAGTCAATCAACCAATTAAATATTTATTCAATGTTCCAGGTATTGTTCTAAACATAGTCACCATGTTTATCTGATGGTTTAAGTGTCATCTTGCAAAAATTTACATATTATCAAGGCTAATCAAAATATATCAAAATGTAATTGAATTTTATAAATTCAAATAATTAGTGCATCAAATGGAAAAAAAAATCTATTATTACTTACAAATTACTAACTTGACATTTACAAGAAGATTGGCATTTAGGATAAATGTAACTGGACTAGATCCTCCATGTTCAAGGAGTGAAATGACTTGCTCCTGAGATGGACATTCTTCTACTACAGGATCTAAAAAGTAAAATACGTTCATTTCAGCTAGTAAAATTTTTTGTTCATCTATTTAAAATGCTTTAATATGATATATAGCACACCAGGACTTAATAATCCACTTTCATTATTTTTAGGTTTATAAATTCATCATGGTCATTCCTGAATTTTAATTCATGATCTATAAATCCAATCCCATTCTCAAATACTATCTTTTTAATCCCACCCAATTCTCTAGATTCTATTCTTTGTCTCCATGCTGGCAGCTGCATATTGGCATAGAAACCTTGAAATCAGAAGACTCAGGGCAGAGAAGTGCTGCAGTGGACAGAGGGTGTACCATCTTAGAAGTGAGGAGGACCTAAGACCAATCCAGTGTCAGACACTTATTAGCTGTGTAACCCTGGCCAAATCACTTAACCTCAAATCCCCCTAGTGAAAAGAAAGAAATAAGAAGCCTCTGGTTCAAATCCTGATCTGTTATTGTGTGACTTTAGTCAACTCAACTTCTCTGAACCTGTTTCCTGATCTATAAAACAAAGCAAGTTGAAAGAGATATCCTCTAAATTCCTTTCCAGCTCTATGTCCATGATCAAAAAGTATATTGCATGTATAATCCTTTAGAATAATTAGAGATGTAAATTAAAAGGAATCTCAGAGACCTAAGTTAGTCCACTCCATTGTTTTCATATAAGGGCAAAAAGGCCCAGAAAGATAACTTTCCTAAAACATTTATCACACAGCAACTTATAATCTGAGGAGTTAAGTGTCTTGAACAAGGTCACACAAAAAGTGTTAGAATCAGGATTCAACCCCAAGTCATTCTCTTCAAATTCCAACAGTTATATAATTTTAGGCCTTCATCAAGCCATATGTAAAAATACTGGGTTGGCTTCACACCCAAATCTTGACTTGAAATAAGTTCCTGATCCTAGTGGCCTACACTGTAACCAAAGTCCAATGCTTTTTCCCACCATACCACAATGCCTCTTAATAAAAGTGGTAGTGATTCAGTAAAAGCACACAAATATACAACAAATATTTGTTACTTTACTATTAAAATATACCTAATTGCTTAGTAATAAAAAAGTGTTCCTGAAGAGTGTGTAAAACAGATCAACACCTGCAATTAGTTCATACTAGGAAAGATGATAGAATGTTTTAATTATAACTGAAAGGAACATCAGAAATCACCTAATCCAAAACCCTAATTTCACAGAGAAAATGGCAAGAGTAAATTATTTGCTTCTAAAGTACTGGATAGACAGACAGGAAAAAAAAATTCTGTATCAGTCACCGGGAAAATATCCTGGATTGCCTGAAAATAAACAGGTCCTGAGGTACATTAGATCTCTTTAAATCTCATCATCTTCATCAAGTCATAGACATAAAAGGACATTTAATACCATCTAATAGAATGTCTGGAGATTTATGAGAAATACCTATGTTATAGATGAATTCTGAGAGAAGATATCTTCTGAATGCCTGCCACTACATATAACAAAAAGTTAAACCACTGAAAAATTTGATATGAACTTTAGATCTAAGAACACCCCCAAGGTCATGTGCTACTTTAAAGAGAATACATTTCAGATAAGTAAAGGAAATATCACTTATGGTTAGTCCAAAATCCCTTCCAGAATTTTCAGGGGTTGGTTTTGTTGATGTAATCAAAATATTCAAACACCACCAACTTAATTACAGACTAATTTAATCTAATTCATCAATTAAAATAATTTTTAAACTGAGCCATTACGTTATGAGTTTACACATGCTGACCTATCAATAAATAAGATAGAATATAAGAAAACATGCTGAGGAGGTTTTTTTTAATGTTAGCTTCAAACAATGTTATCAAAAGATAAAATGCAAACCAATTTGTTATCAGTGTAATAATATTAAAACTTCACCTTCTCCTCTTTCTCCAGCTGCAACAAGGAGAGGGGGCAAGCCATCCTCATCATTATGTATAAGGTTGATATCTTTCCTAACACATTTATCAATACCACACAGCAATCTATAATCTGAGGAACTACCAGTAGATAAATTGTCATATGCTGGAACACCTGAAACAGAACTCGATTTCTCAACTGTTGTAGTAATGGGTGTTTCACTGTCAGATACAAAAGAAGAAAGAGAACTCTGTAACATCTCAGTTACAGCATTAATGGGCAATTCTTCTACAGACGGGACTACAGAAAGAGGACTTTGTAATTTCTCTTGTCTTGCAGTATCTGCTATTTCATCTTTGGACTTTTCCACTTCCAGGGAAGGATGATGATCCACTGCGTTCACAATCTGTGAAATACAAAGATTATTGGTTCTATTTTCTGAGCAACAGTAAAGTACTTCATTCCAAGTGTTGATTAAACTTAGTAATAGTAAAAAGTTAAAACAGTAAAAGGTAAAGTATAGTCTACATATTCAAAGATCCAACAAAATAGGTTTTTACTTAGCTTTTTAAAATCCCAGTTAAGAGGGACAAAAGAGAGGAAGTACATAATAAGTTAAAAAATTCAAATAGCAGTTTGGGAGTTAACCAAATATAAGGTATGAATAAGATGTTCAATAACCACTTTGATTATATAACACTTTTTTTCTTTAAAAATATATTTATAAAGTATAGTACTTTTTATATTTGTGGTAATTCCAATTCTACTTCTGAGATTAGGAAAATGAAATGAGAAAAATTTAAATATTTCCAAGTCTGGTTTAATGGAAGCCCTACTTAACAGTCCTAGAACCAACCTGTCCCTCCAAAAAATTTTTGAATAAAGGAAGATCTAAAGCTAAGGTAGATTTTCTAGATTGGCTTCCATCTGTACTTCTATTTTTGAGACTGGTGAGATTTGAACCAACTTATTTAAAGGCTAAAATGTATAAGCTTAAATAATTTTCTGTTTTTCCCCAGAACTCATTTAAAATTCTTAAAGTTTAGTTACAAAGCATAAGCTTATAATTCATGCAAGCTTGAAAAATTTGAACTAATTCCTACTGACAAATAACATAAACATCAAGCTTACTGTTTCAGTTCAATTAAACCTTTATTAGATACTTCCTATATGCAAGGCTCTATACTAGATGCCAAGGATACGAAGATTAAACAAGACAATCCCTTATAACCTATATGATTTTAACTTATTTGATTGTAAATTAGTAATCTGATAGTAAATTAGAGGGGAGATGACAAATAAAAAGATATAGGGCTCAAGAATATAAAGACAAAATAGCACAAGAAAATATGGTGGAATTGGGTGCAAGGATGCACCAAAAGACTGAGGAAGCAGTGAGTAGCTCCATCTGACTGGTGCACAGAGAAAGTTGTAAGGAAGTTAAAAAAGTAGACTGGAGCCAGACTGTAAATGGCATTAAAAGTCATGTACTATTTATCCTTCAAGAATTCCATCAAAGCATTTACTATTCGTGTGCCAGTATTTGGGAACGCCATCAAGAATTTTCACATCTGAAATCTCCGTAAGGAGAAATGTATTACATTTCCTTGTTAATATCTTTCTATGCGATTTAATTTGGCCCTTTTGTTTCCACTATGAAAATATTATCCTAAATTTATTGGGTTAACTTGGTTTATTTTTCCTTCTAGTCATATCAGAACATTTTAAATCTGAAAAGCTCTATTTTCTATAAGTTTTACAATGAGAAAAAATAAAATTTTAGAGGTGGCAAGGTATTGTGTGTGTGTGTGTGTGTGTGTGTATGTGTATGTATGTGGGTATGTTTTTATAGGTATGTGTGTTTTAAGAAAGGGAAAATTTGAACATGTTGGAGACAAAATAATGAACTACTGAAAATGGAGGGAATGAAAACTAAAAATAATAGATGGAACCATGGTCTAGGACAGGAGCATCAAACATAAATAAAAATAAGGACCCACTAAACCATGAGGATTCCTGAATTGTATTCCTATTGTATTCTTATTTTATTAAATATTTCCCCATTTTTTCCACATTTCCTATTTTTCCAAAATTTCATAATTAAATATTTCCCAATTAATTTTAATCCAGTTCAGCCTGAAATTGGAGATGTAAAGAGACTGAGTCACAGGCATAAGTATGGGGATAATCATGCAATGAGGAAAATCCATTTCATCCTCTGACACTAGGAAGGAAAGAGATGGAAACAAAATAAGGTATTGAACTATGGAGGAAGGGAGACAAATTAAAATCGCTAGTTTTGGACTTTTCAATAAAGGAAAGATGATAGACCATTTGTTTGGGGAGCAGAGCTCAAGGAAGAATTGAGGCTTATGTAGAAAAGAGGCTTTTAACAATTGCTGTGAGGAGCCTGATTAGAAGTCAGAGAAAAATAAAAGATCCCTGTGCAAATGGAATGGCTCAATTCAGATTATAAAGTATGAATTATCTACTGAATTAGCAAAATGGATCTTAATATTTGGAAACTTTGAGAGTAGTAAGGGAGATGATGATAGGGGTTAAGTATAATCAATTATTTGCAAGGTAAGAACAAGGGTATAACAGATTTTTGGGGAGAAGACAGTACCTAATATTAGGTGGCTAATAGCTGGCATTTATACTGCATATACACAGTGCTAAACTTTTATAACTATTTTGATCCTTAAAACCTTGGGATGCTTGTAGTATTACTCTTTTACACATGAGGCAGACGTAAAGTGAAACACATCACTAGGAAATATCTGAGCCTAGATTTGAATTCAGGTCTTCTCTGCATCTAGCTGTCACATATAATTCATAAATTCACATTATGAAAGAAAATGAAACCAGAAAAAGGTGGATGGACAGGGAAAACTGGGATGTATCAAAAAAAAAAAAAAAAAAAAAAAAGCTGACAAACATTAAACAAGCTAAAAGTAGAATGATGAGATTATGAATAGAAACTTTCAGAATTCAGGAACTTGGACATTCAAAAGGTTTAAGGTCTTACACAGTGACTGACTTAATAGGTACTTAATAAATGTTTGCTAATTGACTGATTAAAGGTCAACCATATCTACAGGGAGCTAAAATAAAGTGGGGGGAAGGGGTTAATGAATTGAGAGGCTATGATGTTAGATGATCAAAATGAAGAGAGAAATCAAAAAGCTTAGCAGCAGTTGGATTAGAAAGGAAGACTGATAAGGAAAGCAGCCTGAGGCAACAGAAGAAATTTCTCTGAAACTGAGAGGTGTCACAGACAAGAATTCCTTGGTAATCAGATATATGGCAGGAATTTCAAAGGAAGTGATTGGTGAGTAACATCAAGAAACGATCTCAAATAGCAGGGGCTTGAGCAAGGAATATGTTAACTCCTAGACCTAAGAGCCTGGCTGATTGATTAAAGAAGCTAAATCTTAATACACTAAATGACATATCAGTTTCTACTACTTGTGGGGAAGAATTCTCTGAGTTATAGTCTTTTTAACATAATACACTCAAAACAGTATGAGAACAAAGCAAAATAAATTTTAAAATCACTACCATTTTCTTTAACTTGTGGAAACCTTTTAAATATATCAATTCAATTCTAAATCTCATTTCCTTAAATTTGCCACAAATCTGAAATATTCACATCAACTAATTTCTCAACATTAAGGAAAAAACCCTACAAAATCCACAAGGGTGAGTATTCTTTATTAAATAACATGAATTCATTTACAACATAAAAGTATTTTATCAACAAGCAGTTGTATATTTTATTTTCATACCATGTGCACATCAGGTAAGACAGGACTCATGTCCTGAGAATACTTTTTGCCTCCAGAAGATAATTTTGTTGTATCTGCAACTTCACCATTGGGCAAAATACCATCTGCAAACCATACTCTCCTCTGTTCTCTGGAACACAGACCTAGTGTCAATTTAAAAAAGTGGGGAAGGGCTTAAATTAGATAATGTGATCATTATCAGCACAGCAAAGTTAATATTTTTAGAATACTTTTCGACTATTCCCAAAGGAGTGCCTACTATGTATAATATTTTCATGGGCCAGAGCTATACACATTGGAACCTGAAAAGAGATTCTCTTTAAGGAATTCACGGGATAGGGAGTCAAATTTACAGGATAAAACAGTGTATGAAAAAGACTAATTTTTAGAATACTCTTTGACTATTTCCAAAGGAGTGCCTATTATGTATAATACACATTTTCATGGGCCAGAGCTATACACATTGGAACCTGAAAAATTATCTTTAAGGAATTCACAGGATAGTCAAATTTATAAGATAAAACACATTGTATGAAAAAGAGACTAATAGGCAAGAGAGGATATAAGAGGATATGTGACAAAGGATATAAATCAGCACACACAAACACACCCAAATCTATAAACCTCAAAAATAGACCATCATGATATATGCCTATTTATAAAACAAAAGCACAGAAATCACAAGTCATATGTACTCCAGAATTTTTTAATGATTCTCAAAAGATTTTAAAATCCAGTATAAAGCAGTGACAGTCTCTTAAAATTACCTTCAATACTTGGTTGTTTAAGTGCTGAGGTAGGTAAAGCTGATGGTGATGGGGTGTTAGGTGCACTAGACATCTGGTTATCCTGAGAAGTCTGGACTGTGGCACATTCAGAGGAAATAGTGGATTTAGTAGTGGAACCAGTTGGACTCATCATTCTTTCAAATGCCTGTGCTAAATAAGTAAGACAAAGTATTAAAATCTCAAACTTTAAAAATGTTACAACCTATGCCATTGTTTTTGTGGATAACGAGGCTGTAAGAAACTAATTTGTTCATCTCAGTATGATAAAATGATATTTTGTATTTTTTTCTCAATTAGAATGAAACTAATCAACAACTTCTGATTTTTTATGAGTTTTTATCTTCCTCTGTCCCAAGTTATGCTGGTTGCCCTCCCCCAAGGCCTCTTAAAACACATCTGTCTTATTTTTCTTAAATGTCAAGCAACCACACAATTCCTATCCACAGAATACTGTCATTATTCTCGATATGATATATAAAAAACAATCTCTGTCATCTGCCTCCACTTAAAAAGTGCTGCCTGCTTATAAAAGCTGCTGCATGGATCTGAAACAGTCTTTACCTATCTTATCCAGAAAGCTTTCTTAAGTGACCATTCTCTTAGTCTGCCACTTTGAGATCTCACAATCATAGATTCAGAGGTAAAAGATACCTCAAGGTATCCAACCCTGTCATTTTATTGATGAAGAAAAATGAGGCTCTAAAAGGTGGTGACATATTCCAGGTGAACTGAATAATGAATATCTGAGGGGGGATTTGAATGCTGGTCCTCTGCACTACCATGCTAGAGCTCTCTCCATTGTACAAGAACACCTCTGACTTCTGGGAATCACAATAAACATAATTTCCTGTTCTTCCATAAATATTTTATGAGTAAACATGGAGAAGGGAATTTTGTGGTGAAAATAACCACAGAAAGACTTAGCCAGCAGCAATTATTCTCCTTCTACTCAACCAGCATGAAGAAATTATTTTAAATTGCCTCAGAAGTAAAGGTAACACTTCCAGATCCTTCATCAAGTTAGGAGGAAACAGAATAATGTTTTTTACTTTTACTTTAAAATTTTTTTAATTATATTTTAAAATTTTTCATATTTAACCAAAAAAGAACAATTCCATTCATCTTTTCACCAACACAACAAATCAAATTTTACGTTTATTGAAATTACCAATAAACAATTTTTTTTATGTTGTAGTATTCCTGCACAAGTTTTTTAAAAGACAAGCAACATTCAGTATTGCTGAAAACAATGGTAAATATCCAAGAAGTATATTAATAGAGGACAAAAATGTTAAATGTGGGAGAAATAGGTAGAAAGATATAGATATAATGGGAAATATAAAGCTAAATATGTATTAACCTCTAAATAATGTGATTTCATAAGATCTCCCTCCATTTGTATTTAAAAATTCTTATATATGACATAGTCTTTTCCTTATCTGGAACTTACAACTTTGATACATACATATGTTTTCAGTAAGTTTTTTTTTTTTTTAATAAAAACAGTATGATAAATGAAATGTATTATTTAGCAACTTTAGTTCCTAGTTAATGAATTTTGATACCTAAAGTTAATGAACTGACACTCAGAAAGTTAATGCTTACTTCCCAGAATGAAAATATTAATTGTGAAAGTGGAACAAAAAGGAGAAATCAAGCTTTGGAAAGTCCCAAATAAGTCCAACACTAAGCCACTGACTTAAGGAGACCTAGTAGTAATATAATTTGTTTTTAAGTTAGACAGTTATCCAAGAAGAAAAAAGATTTATATACACTTACCTCTACTAATAGACTCATAGCAGACAATACAGACTCTTGCTTCTTTTTCCAAATACTGGAGTTTGCACTTCCTGCTACAACAGACACCACAAAATACCTAAATAAGAATAAAATACTGATTTTAAATATTTGTTCCATAGCATACTCTCTGCCTTTTTAAAGTCAGAAATTATGCTTCAGTATACAAACTATTTTTCTGATTGTTATCAAAGACAGCTGTTCAGATTTCTTCCTTTGCAATCTTAGTCTCTTAGGTTGAACTTTGTACAATCAAAGTATTTCTTTAATACAAAGAATTCTTTAGTGATCATTATGAATTTGTGTCAAATAAAAAGAACTTTCCCTTAAAAGAACCTTAATACTTCAAATATTTTTCCTGATTCTTTTCAACTTTCAAGTATAGTATTTTTTCTATTAAAAATTAACAAGCTCAAAATGTTATAGAAAAACAATTAACAAAAAATATTACTTTCTGTTACCAGAGGACCTTCTACAATTTGTAAATGATTAACTCAATTGAATACTGTTAATCCTGTCGTCACTGTAATTCCCCATGGGAGGCAGTTTTTTTCTTTTTTCTATGACCAAATATTGCTTGCTAGCCAGCCAGCAGCCAGCCAGACTTCTTAAAAAGTGCCCTAATAATCACATTGATACTCCTAACAAAATATAAGGCTCAGTTCTGGATTTAAATCCTGCCACTAACAATGCTAAAGTAATCTTGACTAAGTCACCTGACCTCTCTGAGTCTCATTTTTCTCTATCCATAAACTGGGGCATGAGGAAGTTTGGACTAAATTGTGAAATAGACAAAATGCTTTTATTCCCTTCCAATTCTAAATCTATGTGTCTAAAGGAATGGATTTAGCTTTTATGAATTTCTATTCCCCAGTCAAAAGTGCCCTTGTACTTCTTTCCTTATTGTAATACTCACATTATCAATCAAGCCATGAAAAGACAATATAAGGTTTTAAATATTTCCATAATAATCACTAGAAAGAAATAAGAATGCAAAGTGATGACATATAGTTCATCATACAATTGTATTTTCATGGGCAAAAAGTCACCAGTTTAGTTTCCCTTATAAAACAATACTCAAAAACATGCTTCTAAAAAGGAAGAAAATAAAATTTTTTAATTTGTATAACTTACTTTTCCACATGCTCGGCAGTGGTGGCGCCTTTTTGTAAAAGTAAATTTGACTTGGCAGTTCATACAGTTTGGAGCTTCTGAATCAGGAACCCAGGAAGGCTGCTTTTGCCCTAAAACCACGCCTTCTCTACATGTCTTTTCAGCTAAAGGAACAGGGTCTTTGTTTGTTATAGTGCAAGTGTCTCCAGCTTCCAAACTATTTTCAGTATCAACATTGTAGCTTATGTTAAGTTCAGATGCAATGTCCACAGAACAAGCTTTGGAGGAGACTGAATTTGCTACACTGGGTTCCATTTCTGCTACATTTTGTACTTTAGGTTTACTTGGATCCTTTGGACTAGTTGTTCTTGCTGAAAAGTTAAGTAATTGCTTAGGTCTGGCTCCTCCAGCATGGGCCATCTGACTATTAATATCTGAGCCAGACATTTCATTAACAACCTCAGGCTTTTCTTTTTCTCCTAAAGACAGACCACCATCCTCTGATGTACACTGCTTATCAACTGCTCCACAAATACTAGTAATATGAGAAACTCCACTCTTTACTACGTCCTTATTGTTTAAATACATATTATTAGTCTTTTCACTATCTAAGTCTTTCACATTCATTTCATTCAAGTGAGTGTTCACATCTGCATTTTCTTCCAAGGACTGAACACTAGTGGTCTGAAGATACTGTTCAGTTAGAAAGGCATCAAGTTCAGCATCACTAATTAGAGTGTCGCTTGTTAAGTCTTCATCAATATGAAAGTAATCTAATTCCTGCCTAATACCACTACTACTTGAAAAAGTGTTACCTTCACGATGATCACGAAATGACAGAATATCATTATCAGAATGTTCTATTTTGGAGTCTGTTGCAATAGAAAAATCAGTATAATGGTGTTCAGAAGGCTCAGTTCTGCTAATCATCTGGCCAAGATCCAACTTTCCACCTGCCGGATTTTCAACAAACATTTGGTCAATTATATTTGTATGTTCATCTTGTTTAGAGGGTTCAGTGTCTTTAAACGGTTCATCTAAAACAATACTCTTGGGTATTTCTTCATGTACAGTTATGACATCTTGCGCTGTGCTATCAGCTTGTTCCTTCTGAGGCAAAATATCACTTTTATCTTCATTTTCAATTAGTGAGCCACACATAGACACAGATATTGGAAGGCAGGACAATGAGGATTCTACTTCTTTACTAGAAATATGTAAAGTTGAAGAGACATCATGGATCATATCACTGTTACTTCTAAGGTCTAAACTGCATGAATTTTCTTCTGCAGGTAGTTTTCTAAGTAAAGAAATCCTATCCTCCTGAAAGGAGGAATCAGGTAAGTGATACTTTTCATCTCTTGTATTTGAGTCATTTGTGCATAAGCCTTCATTTTTTGGAAGGTCACAGGCAACACTCATGCTGTCTATTTCCTTGGACTCTGTTGTCTGATTTCTGCCTGTCACAATTACCTCCTGTCTAACTAAGGATTTATCATCTTTAAACAACTCACAAGGCAAGTTGTGTTTTTTGTCTTTGGAATCAACTGTTTTGGGATTCTGTTGTGTCAAGGCATATACAGAGTTAAGGCTGTGAGTTTGTTCTAGTTGATCATTTATCTTTTTATCTTCTAAAGTGTCTGTTCTATTATGATCATATGACTTTAAAAATGCAGTATCTATTTTTAAACTCAATTCTTTGGTTGCAACATTTTCTAGTTTTTGTATTACAGAATTCCCTTCATCATTTTGTTCATCGGAAATGACACCATAACCATGGTCTTCTGATGAAGCACAAATAGTAGCTGGCAAAACAGACAAATCTAAGCCAATCAGTGATTCTGTATTGGTTTGGAAATTATCTGATGGCAACGTCTGAATATCTTCATGACTACTTGTTACATGAACCAAATTACCCATGTCACTGATAAGATCACAGACTGGAATACCACATCGTCCCAGGCTTGAAGGCTGAATTTCATCTGAAGAGCTACCATCCACAGTTGAAAGAAGATCAAGTCCTGTTACATTTTTTTCATTTTGTATTGAAGATGTTAATCCTCCAAGTTTTTTTCCATTTGTTGCAGCCTGATTTGTTCTACAGAGTATTTCTGAGGTGGTTCCACTACTAAAATATTGTTGATCTTTGGGTGCTGGAGGAACTGGTTCTGAGGAAGGCAGTTCTGAAGAAACTGAACAGTAGTTGGAATTATATGAATTTTCTGCCATATGGTAATGATCATGTTCATCTATTTAAAATGAAAACACAAAATTAATTTTTCTTTCTCTAAGTAACTTTATCCACAGCCCACAAACCAAATGAAAAATGAATGTCCTTTCAAAGATTAACATGTTACATTTTTAAAGTTATCTAAATTAAGTATATTTCTGTTTAGATTTCACAAATTTAAGTTTTACTGTGCAACAAAGCTACATTTAGAATAAGATTAAACCAAGACTGATATGACAACAAAGTAAAACATAGCACAGAGATATCATAAAAGTTGAATACATAATTTCCTGTAAATAGTATGGGTAAGATAATTAAGAGTTAAATACTGTCTCATTTCCCTGTAATGGCACAAATGAAAAACAAACCTGTGCTCTGTTCAAAATCATCAAGGAGTTTGTCCAAGTCATTGACAGCAGCTTTAAAATAACTGTCCATCCTAGTTGTGGTTTTAATAATATTTTAGCACTCTTGCACCTATCAAAAAAAAGTACAATATTTCATTTAATTTGCAAATATTCCTTGAGCATGTATTACACAAAAAGTATGTTATTTGGTGCTATGGAATAATTTTTAAAACACACCTTTCAGTTTACAATCTAGTTGGATAAGTGTATACACACACACACACACACACACACATATACACACATACACACACACATGTAAAAACAACTATAGCAGCATGGCAAATGTTAAAATAATGTAGTACCAATTGAATACCTAAGAACAACAGACAGAACTTGGAATAAAGGGAGTGATTAAAATGGGTTGGGATTAATCAAAGAAATAAGTTTTGAGTTAGGTCTTCAAAAGAGAACATAAAATGTTAAGGATAAGAGAAGAGTCCTACGTACTAAACAACAGATTTGCTTTGCTTCGGATGCAAAGATCAAAATAAGCAGTAATAACTATAAATAAGGTTTTTATAACTAAATGGGATTAACATAGGAACTTCAAAGAAGGGGATCATTGCAGATTCTTGAGCAAAGAAACAATAAAAACTGCAAGAAAGATCATCCTGGCAACTGTGTTTAGGACAATGGAATGTCAAGAAGAAAAGCTGTTTGGAAAGTGATGTCATGATCCAAATGCAAGAAAGGATAGGTGAGATTACAAAAATAAAAAGGAAGAAGATATATTTAAAAGAACCCCACAGAGAAAAAACATTTTTAGGGTTAGGATAAATGAGTTGGCTAGGGATTGGGAGCTTTAAAAAGACAGAAGAACATTTGTAAGTCTGAAGGACCAGACAAAAATGATGATGCTAGGAAAAGATGATTTCCACATGCTAAATTTCAAATATCAGAAAACTATGAAAATACATAAAAATGCCTGGGAGGCAACTAAAAGACGATGAGGTCAGGGTTAAAGGCTAAAAAGAAATATTTTACTTATACTAGGCAAGACTCATTGCTAGAAGCAACAAAATGGTGCAATGGATTGACTGCTGGGTTTGGAGTCAGGAAGACTCAAGTGCAAATCCAGTCACACTACTTTACTGTATGACTGTGGACAAAATTACTTAATTTCTGTCCACCTCAGTTTGCTCAGTAATAAAAGAGGGATGGTAATGTATCAAATGAGATATTATTTACAAAAAGCACATAGCAGATGTGATATAAATGCTTATTCCCTTCCAACCAACCCTCTTATGGTTCAACATTTATGATCCCCATTGTTAATCAAAGAAAAACTGAAGGACAGAGCATGAAAGGGAATTACCATTGTTCTCTTCAACAGAATCTCAAAGGTATATATTATAATTCCAAACACCTTTTCCTCACTTACCTCACCAACCTTTAGATAAACAACATTTTTGACATGGAAAGAAACTTAGAAACAAAATAATCCAACACCCTTCACAAGGAAACTGGGGCCCAGGTAATTTGAATTATTCAAGGTCCAGAAGAAAGTAAGTGACAGCTAGAATCCAAACCCAGTTCTCCTCATTCCAAATCCTTGCCTTCTCATTCTAACCACATCCATGACTCAATTAACTATGGTTTTATTCTTGCTCCTCTTATCTCCCATGATTCCCTTCTTCATCTAATCTTCATTCCTGGCTAATCACCACAATCCAATATTTATGTTCCTATTTCATCTCTTAAAAATTTCAGGTTTATAAACTTTGCTGGACACATACTACTCCAGGATAATAGTTTTATTTTACTCTTTATGACAAAAGTATTTAATTTTTTTTGCATCATGAAATCATTTGGTGAAACCTGTGCATCTGAATATTTTTAAATGAAATCAAATGAAGGTGGCCTAGCTGTACCAGATCTAAAATTATATTATAAAGCAGCACTTACTAAAACCATTTGATATTGGCTAAGAAATAGACTAAGTTGATCAGTGGAATAGATTAGGTTTAAAGGACAAAACAGTTAATAACTTTAATACTCTAGTGTTTGACAAACCCAAAGACCCCAGCTTTTGGGATAAGAACTCACTATTTGACAAAAATTGCTAGGAAAACTGGAAACTAGTATGGCAGAAACTAGGCATTGACTTAACACCGTACACCAAGAAAAGGTCAAAATGGGTTCATGATCTAGGCATAAAGAATGAGATTATAAATAAATTAGAGGAACATAGGATAGTTTACCTCTCAGACCTGTGGAAGAGGAAGGAATTTATGACCAAAGAAGAACTAGAGATCATTATTGATCACAAAATAGAAAATTTTGATTATATCAAATTGAAAAGTTTCTGTACAAACAAAACTAATGCAGACAAGATTAGAAGGGAAGCAATAAACTGGGAAAACATCTTTATAGTCAAAGGTTCTGATAAAGGCCTCATTTTCAAAATATAGAGAGAATTGACTCTAAGAAATTAAGCCATTCTCCAATTGATAAATGGTCAAAAGATATGAACAGACAATTCTCAAACAAAGAAATTGAAACTATTTCTAGCCATATGAAAAGATGCTCCAAGTCATTATTAATCAGAGAAATGCAAATTAAGACAACTCTGAGATACCACTACACACCTGTCAGATTGGTTAGAATGACAGAGAAAAACAATGCGGAATGTTGGAGGGGATGTGGGGAAAACAGGGACACTAATACATTGTTGGTGGAATTGTGAATACATCCAGCCATTCTGGAGAGCAATTTGGAACTATGCTCAAAAAGTTATCAAACTGTGCATACCCTTTGATCCAGCAGTATTACTACTGGGCTTTTATCCCAAAGAGATTTTAAAGAAGGGAAAGGGTCCTGTATATGCCAAAATGTTTGTGGCAGGTCTCTTTGTAGTGGCCAGAAACTGGAAACTGAGTAGATGCCCATCAAATGGAGAATGGTTGAATAAATTGTGGTATATGAATATTATGGAATATTATTGTTCTATAAGAAATGACCAGCAGGATGATTTCAGAAAGGCCTGGAGAGACTTACATGAACTGATGCTGAGTGAAATGGGCAGGACCAGGAGATCATTATATACTTCAACAACAATATTATATGATGATTAATTCTGATGGACCTGGCCATCTTCAGCAATGAAATGAACTAAACCAGTTCCAATGGAGCAGAAATAAAATGAACCAGCTACACCCAGCGAAAGAAGTCTGGGAGATGACTAAGAACCATTACATAGAATTCCCAATCCCTCTATTTTTATCCGCCTGCATTTTTTATTTCCTTCACAGGCTAATTGTACCTTATTTCAGAGTCCGACTCTTTTTGTACAGCAAAATAACTGTTTGGACATGTATAATTATTTTGTATTTAATTTATACTTTAACATATTTAACATGTATTGGTCAACCTGCCATCTGGGGGAGGGGTTGGGGGGAAGGAGGGGAAAAATTGGAACAAAAGGTTTGGCAATCGTCAATATTATAAAATTACCCATGTATATAACTTCTAAATAAAAAGCTATAATTAAAAAAAGAATATTTTTAAATGCTTAAAATATAAAGAATTACAAAGAAAACCAATTATATAGAAATAGTCATCAATTTTTTCAAAAACTGGAAAACAAAATAGCAGAAACTAGGCATTGACCAACTCCTAACACTATTTACCAAGATAAGGTAAAAATGGGTTCATAATTTAGACATAAAAGGTGATACTATAAGCAAATTAGGAGAACAAGGGATAGTCTACCTCTCATATCTATCTAAGGAAAAGGAAGGAATTTATGGCCAAAGAAGAACTAGAAAACATTGTGATATGCAAAATGGATAACTTTTATTATATTAAATTAAAAAGGTTTTATACAAACAAAAACAATGCAGCCAAGATTAGAAGGGAAGCAGAAAACTGGGGAGAGGGGGAATTTTATATCCAGTGTTTTTGATAAAGACCTCATTTCTAATATACATAGAAAATGTAATCAAATTTATAAGAATACAAGTCATATTCCAATTGAGAAATCAAAAGACATGAATAGATAAATTTCAAATGAAGATTTTTTTTTTTTTGGCTGAGGCAATTGGGGTTAAGTGACTTGCTCAGGGTCACATAGCTAGGAAGTGTTAAGTGTCTGAGCCCAGATTTGAACATAGGTCCTCCTGACTTCAGGGCTGGTGCTCTATCTACTGCGCCACCTAGCTGCCCCCTCAAATGAAGAAATTAAAGTCATTTCTAGTCATATGAAAAAATGCTCAAAATCACTATTGATTGGAGAAATACAAGTTAAGACAACTGAGATACCACTTCATACCCCTCAGATTGGTTAAGATGACAGGAAAAAATGATAAATGTTGGAGGGGATGTGGGAAAATTGACACACTTGGACATTGTTGGTCGAGTTGTGAACTGATCCAATCATTCTGGAGAGCAATTTGGAACTATGCTCAAAGGGCTATCAAACTACATATTCTTTGATCTAGCAGTGTTTCTACTGGGTCTGTATCCCAAAGAGATTATTAAAAAGGGAAAAGAACACCCATGTGCAAAAATGTTTGTAACAGTACTTTTTGTAATGGCAAGGTACTAGAAAATGAGTGGGTTCCCCTCAGTTGGGGAATGGCTATATAAGTTATAGTATATAAATGTAATGGAACATTATTGTTCTATAAGAAATCATGAGTAGTCTGATGTCACTTCTCAAAACCTAGAAAGACTTACTTGAAGTGATGTTAAATGAAGTGAGTAGAACCAAGAGAACATTGTACACAGCAAAAAGATCAACTGTGATGGGACTTGGTTCTTTTCAACAATAAGGTGATTCAAAGCACTTCCAAAAGACTTATGATGGAAAGAGCCATTTGCATCCAGAAAGAAGATATGAAGGCTGAAGGAGGATCACAACATAGTATTTTTTCTTTTCTTATTTGCTTATGGTTTTTTTTTCCTTTCTCTTTTTTTCCCTTTTGATCTGATTTTTCATGAGCAACATGAGAAATATAAAAATATGTTTAGAAGAATTGTACATATGTAACCTATATTGGATTACTTACTCTCTAAGAGAGGGGAGAGGAAAGGAGGGAGGGAAAAAATTTTGGAACAAAAGGTTTTGCAAGGGTGGATATTGAAAATTATCTTTGCATGTATTTTGAAAAAGAACCTTGGATTAGACAGTTGCTGAGGGCTCTTTCAACTTTAAAATTCTATGTTTTATTTATTGAAGACAGGTATATATTGTCCAAATTTTGAACAAAGAGGCAAGAAGAATCTGCAAACTATAAGCAAATGAACTTGACTCAAATTCCTGGAAAAATTTCATTATGACTTAAAAGGAATAGGCAGAAAATGTACAGAAAAGTAAAAAGTAATTATGAAAGGCCACCATAAGTGGTTTTTATCAAGTACACAATATGCTGAACTAAACTGATTCCATCTTTTTTGTACAATACTTTAATGATCTTTAGACAATAAATTTATTTTGTATAATTCTAGTTCTAGGACATAAAGTCTTTTGTGGGAGTTGAATAGTATGCTACTAATTTGACTGGGCCTCTATTTTCACCAAGCTTTAAAACCCTTTCTTCCTTAATACTGTCATTTTTTTTTTTTTACATCACTGTTACTTCTCTATTCCCCTCTCTTTAGAGCCATCCCTCATAACAAATAAATATAATAAGAAAAATAAACTGACCCATTGACCCTATCTGAGAATTTATGCCTCATTCTATACTTGTAGTCTACCAATTCCCTAGAGATGATATTTATCCTCTGGAATAAAAATTAATTGCACTGACCTAAATCCTGATGTCTTTTTGTGTTGTTGTTGTTTTTTTCCCTTTTACATTACTCAATTCGTTAAATAAACTGTTCTCTTGATCCAGGTTATTTCATGTTATCAGTTCCATGCAAGACTTTCCATATAGTTCTCAATTTAATTTTTGCACTTCATAGAGAGTAATATTATTCCTCATACTTTGTATCCAATTTTACTTGTTTGGGACATTATGTCTTTTACTTGGTTCACTGACTAAAAAGGGTATGAATAGTTTAATAACTTTTTTTTTTTTTTTTTAGCACAGTTCCAAACTGTTTTTCAACACGGTTAGACAAGTTAACAACTCTTTCAACACTGTATTGCAAGCCTTTTTTCTTACAGTCTTTCTAACATTGACTTTGTCTTTTATCACCTTTGCTAATTTGCTGGAAACAAGTTAAAGTAAGTTATTTTAATTTGCATTTATGCTATTATTAGTGTTTTGGAGTATGTCTACATGAATGTTGATAGTTTTCATTTCTTCATTTAAAAATTGTTCCTGTCCTTTGAAAACTGGAAGATATTCAGTTATGTAGATCCAAAGTTAATGATAATAGAACCAACAGAATAAGTCATTAATAAGTCACTTTCAATTATGAGAGTTTTCTAATATTTGTGTGACAACATTTTATCACATATTTGGATGAAGGCCTCAAAAGCATACTTATCAAGTACACAGACATCAAGAAGCTGGAAGTGATGACATAAAAGCTAACAAAAGAATCCAATAAGGTTCTGACATATTAAAAAGGCCAGATAAAATATGATGAAATTTAACAGGGATCAATGTCAAATTCTATATTTGAGTTCAAAAGATACATTTCACAAATACAAAATGGGAAAAATAAAAAACAGTGGTCTGTGTGGGAAAAAAATTGGAAGTTTTAGATTGCAAATTCAATATGATTCAGCAACAACAACAAAAAAGAGATGATTTTTATGTTTCAGGTAAGATTAATATAGCATTGAGAATGAGAGATTTAAAACTAGAAGATACCTTGAGGATTACTTAATACAATCCATTCATTTTATAGATGAGGAAACTGAGATTCAGAAAAGTTAAGTGCCTTGCCCAAGATCACACAGACAGTAATAAATAAAAAGGCAGGGATTCAAATCCAGGTCCTCTGTATAGTGATAATCCTTCTCAGCTTTAATAAGGCTACAGGCAACATATTATATGGATGTGTGGCAAATTTTAGGAAGGACACTAAGTTTGGCAATATTTAAAAGATGGCAATTAATGTGATGAAGTGGCTGCAAACTTATAAGGATCAATTAATGTGATGAAGTGGCTGCAAACTTATAAGGATCAACTGAAAACAAAGACACAAGCCAACAACATTCCAGAGTACAGGTAAATCAGATTAAAATGTAATTAGGAAACATTTAACAAAATAAAAATTGGATAAAACCCAGATAATTTTGATATGTGACCACCAGGATCCTTAAGTGTGGTTTAGTTGTTTGTTTGTTTTTTTGGGTTGTTGGTTTTTTTGGGGGGGAAAGGGGTTGAGTTAGACACTGATCTAGAGCATTTAAAACTTGAAGAAAAAGAGGAACATCATAAATTTTTAAGTATTTGAAAGACAGTGAAGAATAATAAGAATAAGTCTGGTTGGCCCCAAAAGGTTGATGACTAGAAGTCAAAAGAAAGATATATGAGCATCTGTTGGGGATGGTAGCAAAAAGATTTTTGGTCAGGTGTGGGTTGAACTAAAAAGGACAGTCTTTAGATGCTAACTCTGAAATAGGATTCTCTCACCAACCAAACCAAGGAACCCCTAGGATATTTTCAGCTTTAAAATTCTGTAATTCTATGTCTGAATATTTTTATGGATCTATGAACTAATTAGTGTTGAGTAGCAGTCCCTCCACTAATATCACTTGTAACCCATCTTCATAGTCTGGCCCATGTTCTTACATAAATTCTCCCAAGATATTCCTAACACTCCAGAGTCCTTTCTCTAACTCTTTTAATATTTCGTAGATAACTAGTGAAAATTTTGGTTTTTTAACATTATTTTCCAGCTATACATATTTTTAAATAAAATTCATTACCTTTGGTTTATATTTTTCATCTTAATTTCACCTCTTCCATCCCAGAGAACCATTTCATTTATCAAAAAATATTTTTAAAAGAAAAAATATGAAAAGGAAAAATCCAGTAAAATTGACCAAAATATAAAAAAAAAAAAAATCTGGAAAATATATGCAATGTTCCATACTCTTGTGCTCCTCACCTTTGCCAAGGAATAGGAGGAGGTATCTTTTCAAATGTATAGATAGCTCTTCTATGGGCTCTATTTATTCTTTCTAATTTTATAATATTTATTTTCAATTGGTTCGAAGTTTTGCTTTTTCCATTCTTATCATTATAACAATTAATAATATTGTTTTCTTAATTCTTAGTTCATCTAAATCTTTTCTTCCCTATGTATTATTTTCTTGATCATGCTTACTTTTCTCTGTAACAGATGACACAAGCTTTTCCATGCTTCTCTGAATTAATATTTGTCACTTCTTAAAATACAGTAATATTCCATTATATTAATGTATCATTCACATTCTTAATGGTACCTTAACACACAATTTCTTGCACATAAGTTATCACAGTGTATTATGATACTAATTATTTGTGCAAAACAATTTCCTAAAGGATATTAAATCCATTCTCCTCTTAATCTGAAGCCACTTTATTATCCAGTTGAAATAAAGATGCAAATCCTGATGGACTAACACAAATGGCTCTACCCACTGAAATGCCTGTCTCATCAAGCCAATAAACATTCACCATCCACTTAATTTCTGTCGGCTAAGCAATTCACAGAGAAGCTTCAGTAACAGTCCAGAGTTCACCTCATCTACAAATAGGAGAATCCGGAAAATCTCACCAACAATAAGCAATCTTTACAATGTGGATACCTAGTATGCAGTATGACAGTAACAAATAACTTCACTCAAAGGTTTCTCCATTTCATGCCTAATTAGATACTGATGAAAAGGCAAAATGACAAAAACAAAAGTCAAGATGGCCCAAGATTGGTATCTTCAATGTCTGACCAAGCTCTAAGCAACTTCCATAACACCTGCATCAGCCAAGATTATGGTCACTGGAACAAATTATTCTCATCTACATTAGGGGAAAAGGGAAGAAGTCTTCACATGGCGGGGGTAAATATCTCCTGACATACTAAGGGGTATGAAGCCTATTGGACATGCTGAACTCAGTGAATCTGGAAGACAGTGAGACTTGAAGATTTTGTGCAATTCTGCTTCATTTAAATCCAATTTTCACACAAGTCAAGACATCACCTCAAGATATCATTGGTCCTCTTCAAAAACAAAGGAGAAACAACAGATGAATACCAAAACCTTATTTTTAATCTAAATTTATTATTTTATTTTTAAATTTCGAGTTCCAAATTCTCTCCCTCTCTCTCATTCCTGCTCCACCCACTGAGAAGCCAAACAAAATAATCTAAATTATACATGTAAAATTACACAAACCATATTTCCATATTA
This sequence comes from Sarcophilus harrisii, assembly GCF_902635505.1. Lineage (NCBI taxonomy): Eukaryota > Metazoa > Chordata > Mammalia > Dasyuromorphia > Dasyuridae > Sarcophilus > Sarcophilus harrisii. The sequence continues at coordinate 171,090,432 of NC_045426.1, read as the reverse complement.
GCATATGGCCACACACACACACACACACACACACACTCACACAGACACCTTTTCTTTTTCTGGAGGTACACAACATTTTTTCGTCATGAGTACTCTGAAACTGTCTTGAATCACTGTAATGATCAGAATAGCTAAGTAATTCTCAGTTAATCATCATACAATATTGCTGTTACTATGCAAAATGATCAATATAGTTTTTCTCGCTTCACTTTTCATCAATTCATCAATTTTCTGAACATATCACAATGGAATTCCATCAAAATCCTATGCTACAACTTGTTTAGTAATTCTGATGAGCACCTTTTCAATTTCCAATCCTTTTCTACTACAAAAAGAGTTGCTATAAATATTGGTGTACACATGTGTTGGAATCTTTACAAACTGTTAAGCCATTAGAGTTGATAGAAACAATAATTATCTAATTTAGCATGGTTCAATATGATTGATTTGATCTCAGAAGGAGATATTTTGGGCCAGAATTTGAAACAAGGTACTAAGTACAACTGATGGAAACAATGCTTGTGTTCACACCTTCAGAGAGCTCATAAGTATCTAAGTACTCAATGGAGTTCACACATTTTGGAGATTTCAGAGAGCATGCTAGGAGATATCCCACAATCCCACTCTCGGAGAAGTAGCATAAATACAGCTCCAGTGAGCCACTCAAGGTAAGAGTTACTTGGGAACACTGACTGGGGTCAGAGAGGAGCACTCTGGGAGGAAGCCCACAAGCCCTATCTTTGAGGCAAGAGATTCATTGCATCTTCCACCTTGGTGCTGGCTGGAGTTGGAAGGACAAACCTTTGGATTTGGAGACATTCAGGCGGAGCTCTTAGAACCAAGTGGAGAGATAGGCCTCTGAGCTAACCAGGCTATATTGAAGGACACAATAAAAGATCTGAACTTTTTATCACCTGGCTGTGTTTTGGAAAAGAAACACCAACACATATGGGTCTTTTTCCTCTTTCTTTGAGGTACAGAATTAATAGTGGCATTGCTGGGTCAAAGAGTCTGCAGCTTTGTAGCCTTTTGGGCAGAGTTCCAAATGGTTATCCAGAATGATTCAACCAGTTCACACCTCTAACCAACAGTTCATTGACGTACCTATTTTCCCATATCCTTCTAAGATTTGTAATTTTTGATGGCACATTAGAGTTGGTTTATTTGTATTTCTTTAATCAATAATGATTTAGAACATTTTTTTCATATAACTACAGATAACTTTGATTTCTTCTTCTGAAGAATTGCCAGTTCCTATCTTTTGACAATTTATCAATTACTTTTATAAATCTGAATCAGTTCCCTATATGTCCTTTATTAGGGAAACTAGCTATAAAAAATAGCTTTGAACAAAATAAGGTTATCCTGCTTATCTCAGAAAATTTAGGTGAATTTTAGCTTGTGCTTTGGCTGAGATCATGACTACTGCCCTTGTGAGGTTTGTTGTTTTTACTTCAGCTGAATAATAGATGCTGCTTCAAGCCTTTATTTTAATTCTCTCTGTATGTCTTTCAGTTTCAAGTGTATAATTATATTAGTGGATTCTGGTTCATAATCCATTCTACTATCCACTTCTATTTTATGTGTGAGCTCATCTCATTTACATTCACAGTTATGACTACTATGTATTTCCCCCCAACCTATTTTTTCTGTTTATCTTTCTCTTTCTTTATATTGTGTACATCCTCTAAAGTCAGTTTTGCCTCTGATCATTAATTCCCTTGATCTGCCCTCCCTTTTATCATTCCCCAACTCTTTATCTTTTATCAGTTTTCCTTCTATTTTCTTATTGGGTAAAATAGATTTCTATATCCAAGTAAGTATAGATATACATATATACATATGTATGTGTCTATTATATATGTGTGTATACATACACATATATTGTTCCCTCTCTGAAATAACTCCAATGAGAATAAGATCAAATATTGACCACCACCTCTTCATAGTCCCTTCTATTATAAATAAGCTCTTTCTTGTATGTCACTTTTATGTGAGAAAATTTTCTCCCTTCCCCTTCTCCCAGTGTATTTCTCTTATCCCTTCATTTTTTTTCAGGGGGGAAGTGAGAGAAGAGGGAAGGAAGTTATCCTAACACAATCAACTCATACTCATGCCCCCTGTCTATGTAGACTCTAATTTCTCTAATAATGATTAAGTTTTTAGGCGTTACATATATCTTCCCATAAAGGAATACAAACTGTTTAATTACTGAGTCCCTTATGATTACTGTTTCAAGTTTACCTTTCTATGCTTCTCTTGAATTCTGTGTCTGAATGTAAAATTTTTTATTCAGCTCTATCTTTTCATCAGGAATGCTTGAAATCCTCTATTTAATTAAATATCTATTTTTTCCCCCGAAGAATTATGTCAGTTTTGCTGGGTAGGCAATTCTTGGTTCTAATGCTAAGTCTTCCTCTCCTTTAACATGGAAGTTGCTAAATCTTGTGTTATCCTGTGTCTCCACAATATTCAAACTGTTACTTTCTGGTTGCTTGCAATATTTTCTGAGAGTTCTGGAATTTGGCTATAATATTGCTGAGATTTTTTCATTGTGGGAATCTCTTTTAAGAGGAATCAATGGATTCTTTCAATTTCTATTTTACCCTATACTTTTAAGATATTTGGGACACTTTACATTTATGATTTCTTGAAATACTACATCTAAGCTATTTCTCTGATCATGGCTTTCAGGTAGTCCAATAATTATTAAATTATCTCTCCTCAATCTACTTTCCAGGTCATTTGTTTTCCCAATGGGCTATTTCACTTTTTCTCCTATTTTTTTTTCTATTCTCTGAACCTTATTTTGTCATTTCTCAATGTCTCATGGAGTTATTAACTTCCACTTGCCATTATTAATTTTTTAAGGAATAATTTTTTTATTTAATAGCCTTTTATTTACAGGTTATATGCATGGGTAACTTTACAGCATTAACAATTGCCAAACCTCTTGTTCCAATTTTTCACCTCTTACCCCCCACCCCCTCCCCTAGATGGCAGGATGACCAGTAGATGTTAAATACATTAAAATATAAATTAGATACACAATAAGTATACATGACCAAAACGTTATTTTGCTGTACAAAAAGAATCAGACTCTGAAATATTGTACAATTAGCTTGTGAAGGAAATCAAAAATGCAGGTGGGCATAAATATAGGGATTGGGAATTCAATGTAATGGTTTTTAGTCATCTCCCAGAGTTCTTTCTCTGGGCGTAGCTGGTTCAGTTCATTACTGCTCCACTGGAAATGATTTGGTTGATCTTGTTGCTGAGGATGGCCAGGTCCATCAGAACTGGTCATCATATAATATTGTTGTTGAAGTATATAATGATCTCTTGGTGCTGCTCATTTCACTCAGCATCAGTTCGTGTAAGTCTGTCCAGGCCTTTCTGAAATCATCCTGTTGGTCATTTCTTACAGAACAGTAATATTCCATAGTATTAATATACCACAATTTATTCAGCCATTCTCCAACAGATGGACATCCATTCAGTTTCCAGTTTCTAGCCACTACAAAAAGGGCTGCCACAAACATTCATGCACATACAGGTCCCTTTCCCTTCTTTATAATCTCTTTGGGATATAAGCCCAGTAGTAACACTGCTGGATCAAAGGGTATGCACAGTTTGATAACTTTTTGAGCATAGTTCCAAACTACTCAAGGAATAATTTTCTACAAAGAGCTCTGTACCTTTTACCATTTGGCCAATTCTGATTTTTAAGTTCTTTTCTTTAGTATCTTTTTGTATCTCTTTTTTATGGAGACATTAATTCTCTTTTCATAATTTTCTTGCATCATTCACTTCTTTTCCCATTTTTTCCTTTACCACTCATCTCTTTCTTTAATGCTTTGAGAAATGTTGGATTTGGGTCCAATTAACATTTTCCTTTGAGGCTTTGCTTGTAACTTCTCAGCTTATATCTTGGTCTTTTTAATAGTTATTTTTCCACCCTGTATCTTGACTTTGAACTTTATGTTAAAGTTGAGCTCTGCTCATCCATTGGTGGGAACACACTGTGCCAAGCCCTGGAACTGCTACTCAGAACTGCATACAGAAAATAAGAGTTGTAATCATTTCCAGCTTCATCCAGTGCTAGCAAAGGACCCCCTATAATCTCTTTCTAACCAATTTTCTGATGCTCTTAAAATTCCTGAATTGAGAGCTGCAGAAGTTACTGCTGCTGGTGCCACTATCACAAAATCTCCAAGGTCCACCAATAATGCACTGCTACGATCTGGGTCAGTTTCTACCTCAGTGTCACAGATCTCTCCTGCCAACTTCCTACGTTTTTTTGATTGAAAAGATGTCTCATTATGTTCTTTTTGCCTCCTCTACTGATCTAAACTTTGATTTGAGGTGTAATTTTAAAGTTATTTGGAGAGATTTTGGGAGAGTTCAACTGGGTTGCTGCCTGTTCTACAGCATCTTAGCTCCATCCCCTCTCTTTTGATTAACCAACTTTCAAAATAAATGTCATTTTCTGTAGGACAAGTTCAACATCAGAAAAACTATCCACATAAATGATCATACAATAACAAAGTAGAAATCATATGATTTTCTCAACAGATACCAAAAAAGAATTTGACAATACAGCAACTGTTCCTAATAAAAACACTAAAAAGCATAGGAATAAATAGCATTTTCTTTAAAATGATAAATAGCACTTATCTAAAATCATCAGCAAACATTATATGTCATGGGGATAAGCTAGAAGCATTCCCAATAAGATTAGGGGTGAAATAAGGATACCCATTATCACCACTATTATTCAATGCATATTAGAAATGTCAGCTTTAGCAATAAGAAAAAGAACTGAAGAAATTAGAGTAAGCGATGAGGAAGTAAAACTATCACTCTTTGCAGATGATATAATGGTATATAATAGTAAAATAAATCCACATATAACATCAGGATTTCTATATATTAGCAACAAAGCTCAGCAACAAGAGATGGAGAAATTCTATTTAAATGAATTGTAAACAATATAAAATATTTGAGAGTCTACCTGCCAAGACAAATCTAGGAACTTTATGAACACAATTAGAAAACACTTTTCACACAAATAAAGTCAGCTCTAAACAAGTGGAAAAATAACTGCTCATAGGTAGGCTGGGCTAATATAATAAAAATGACAGCTGCACCCACATTAATCTATTTATTCCGTGCATTATCAAACTGCCAAAAAAAAATTTTACGGAGGTAAGGAAAAAAATGACAAAATTCATGTGGAAGAATAAAAGATCAAGAATGTCAAGGGAATTAACAACAACAAAGCAAAGGAAAGTGGCCTAGCTGTATTATAAAGTGGAAGTTATCAAAATCATTTGGCATTGGCTAAGAAACAGAGTAGTAGATCAGTGGATTAGGTACATAAAAGACACAGTAGTCTGTAAGAAATGATGAGTAGGTAGATTTCAGAAAAGCCTAGGAAGAGTTACATGAACTAATGCTGAGTAAAGTGAGAAGAACCTGAAGAATTTACACAGTAACAGCAGGATTGTGTAATGATCAACTATGACAGACTTAGAGCTCTTCTCAGCAATTTACCAATTCAAGACAACTGCAATAGATTTGGGATAAAATATGCCATCCACATCTAGATAACTATAGAGATTGAATGTGGATCAAAATACATTATTTTCACCCTTTTTTTCCCTTTTGCTTTTTCATTCTCATGGTTTTTCCCTTTTGTTCTGATTTTTCTTTCACAGCATGACTAATATGGAAATATATTTAAAAGTATTGTACATGTATAACCTGTATCAGACTGCTTGCTGTCTTGGGGAGAGGGGAAGTAAAAGAAAAAGGGAGAAAAAAATCTGCAACTCAGAATCTTACAAAAATGTATGTTAAAAACTACCTTTATATATAAATGGAAAAATAAAATAATAAACTTTAAAAATTAATTAAAAAAAGAAAAAGATACACAGATATGTCTATTCCCTCAGTCTTTGAAATCTTTGTAGAACTCTCCCAAAATCTCTCCAAATAACTTTAAAATTACACCTCAAATCAAAGTTTAGATCAGTAGAGGAGGCAAAAAGAACATAATGAGACATCTTTTCAATCAAAAAAACGTAGGAAGTTGGCAGGAGAGATCTGTGACACTGAGGTAGAAACTGACCCAGATCGTAGCAGTGCATTATTGGTGGACCTTGGAGATTTTGTGATAGTGGCACCAGCAGCAGTAACTTCTGCAGCTCTCAATTCAGGAATTTTAAGAGCATCAGAAAATTGGTTAGAAAGAGATTATAGGGGGTCCTTTGCTAGCACTGGATGAAGCTGGAAATGATTACAACTCTTATTTTCTGTATGCAGTTCTGAGTAGCAGTTCCAGGGCTTGGCACAGTGTGTTCCCACCAATGGATGAGCAGAGCTCAACTCAAACTAGTAATTGTGATGCTGTGTCAAAGCAGATGGATAATTCAGTCACTTTTGGGATATAGTTCCAAATTATTTACAGAAGGGTTCAATTAGCAACTTCATTAACAGTGTAATATTAGTGACTAATTTCTCCTCCAACAATTGTCCATTTTCCTCTTTTGTCATCTTTGCTGATTTAATACTTGCACAGTAGAACCTCAGATGTTTTAGTGTGCATTTCTCTTACTAGTAATACCCGGAGCATCTTTTTCACATGGTTGTTGATAGGTTGCATTTTTCATTTGAAAATTAACTTCACATATTTTGAACAATTTTCTGTTAAAGAACTCTTGCTTTTACATATTTGTATCAACAACTATATACTTTGGGTGTCATGTCTTTACCAGAGAAATCTGTGCAACATTTTTACCTCAATTGTTTCCTTTATAACTGCAATGATTTTGCTTATCCAAAAGTTCTTCAATTTTTCATCTTTTCTTCTATGATACCCTAATATCTCTTGCTGGTTAAGAATTTTCTTCCAGTCATAATTATGAATCATATCTCCTCTTCCATTCTACTTTTTAAAAGTATATGATCTCTTATATTTACATCATTACCCCTATTGGGATATTGTGATAATAGTATATGGAACTAAAGCTGACTAGTCAACCAGTTAACAGGCATTTATTAATTATGTACTATGTGCCAGATATTGCACTAAAAAAGGAATATGTAACATTAATGAATATCTATGACAAGAATGTATTTGTTGTATGTCTTTTTTTTAATCCATGACATTAAATGTTTATTACAATGTTATTATAAGCCTGATACTATGCTAAATCCTGGGTTTGCAAAAAAAAAAAAAAAAATTCAAAAACAATCCCTGCCCTCAAATAGTCTACATTCTTTTTTTTTCTTTTTCTTTTTCGGCAACAAATCAGGGTTTGAAAAATTTTTTTTTTAATTTTCAGTTCCAAATTCTTTCTCTTTCTGCCAGCCACTAACAAAGCAAACACAATATAACACCCAATTATATATGTAAAATCATGCAAACTACTTCCATATTAGTCATGTTGGGAAAAAAAACACAAGAAAAATAAAAGAAAGTGAAAATAAGAAGCAAAGGCTTCTATACTCAGTTCCCTTTCTGGAGGTAGATAGCATTTTTTATCATGACTCCTTTGGAATTGTCTTGGATCATCATACTGATTAACTAAGTCTTTCACAGTTGATTACCATAATATTGCGGTTACCATATACAATCTCCTGCTCCTGCTCACTTCAACACTTCCCCGTAGGTCCCCATTCTTTGGCACCACAAAAAGCTATTATTAATATTTACATACATATAGTTTTCTTTTCCTTTTTAAAAATTTCCTTGAGACACTGACCTAGTAAAAATATTGTTGCAACAAAGGATTCCAGATTTTGGACATAGTTCCAAATTGTTCTCCAGAATGATTGGATTAATTTACCACTTCAATTAATTTTCATAATTCAAATAAAAATTGATAGATTTCATTTATCAAAGAATTTAAATGAGTTTAACATATGTTATGGCATACTTTGTTGGAAGAAAGATTTCAACACTTTAACACAAATAAATTTTCTTTTATTTGTAATAACCAACAAAAAATAAGTTGCAGAACTTTGTGTTCTATACATCTCTGTATACTGTATGGCTATGAAAATGTGGTCTGATGTAGAGAATTATCCTGTAAAGCTTTCCTGTTGTTCTTTGGTCTCATCAACAAGATGATGATGATGATGGAGACTTCTGATCAGTACTAGAATAAAAGGCATACTTTTTGCTTTTGTTGTAAGTCTAAGTCTTATTATCAGAAACCGACATAAGTACTGGCAATATGCTATTAAATGAAAGATTATATAATTGGATACTAATGCTAAAAAAAAAAAAAAAAAACTATCAGTAGTATTGATAGAAACACAAATATATTGTCAATTATTGACTCAAGAACAAATTTTTTGAAGAAATGATATTTAAACCCAAGGCAGCAATTTTTATCTGTTTTATCTTGGGTACACAACTGTTTGGGACCAGCCTAGCTTCCTTATTACTATTCCATCAAGACCACTCGATCAAGAAATGATCAAGGAATTCAAATAGAAACCAGAATAAGTACATTTTGCCAGCTTAATGATATGCAAAAAGACAGCCAATAGCTCACGGACTTAAACACACAGCTCTCAGAAGAAACTTTCCAGCTCAGGAAGTACAAACAAGTCAGGGAAACCTAGAAATTAAAACTGTAGGGGATAGGGGACCAGATTAACAAAAAAGATGGGAGACTGGTCCAAAATCAGAAATGAGAAAGCCAAAATTACAATTTAAGAAAAAAGAACTTTATTTAAATATATTACATATAAGGCTATGTAAAAAAAAAAAAAAAAAAAAAACTGAATAAAAAAGGAATGAATACCTACAAAAATGCAAAATGCTTGAAACAGATAATTTTGATAAATTGATATATATATCTATAGATATATAGATATATATATCAGAAGTTCATTAACTGCCACACTAAAATCACTATCAAACTGATTTACCAATTAATTTTATCAAGCATTTCAATAATTAATAATCCCAATGCTACATAATTTGCTTTCAAAAATAGAGGACAACACTCTTATCACATTCCCCTTGAGATACAGCTCTAACTTCCAAACCAGTTATGTCTTAGAAGAAATAAAAAATAAAATAGATTAGTTTTATAGTAAAAAATTTTGGTATTGTAGTACAATAAGCCATTTATAAGCAAATTGACACACATGTATAAGTCTAAGAGCCATTCTCCAATAATTAAGTGGCTCAAGAATATTAATTTTATTAATATTAATATATTAACATTATCACATTTTATTACATATTGTTTATATTGTTTAATAATTTATATTATTTATTGGTATTATATATCAGTATTAATATTAATAAACAATTCTTGAAAAGAAATGCAAATTATCAATATCTACAAGATAAATGTTCCAAATCCCTAATAATAATAATAATAATAAAATGCAAAGATTGCCTCCTAACACCAAAAAGGTATGAATAATAGATAACAAAATGTTATACTGGCATAGGGGTATAATAAAAGAAGCTAGCAAATATGCTGCTGGTGGAGTATTAAATTGATGCAATTTTTTTAAAAAAGGAATTATATGCTAAATATTAAGAAAATTAATTTACCTTTTTACCAAATGATTTTACTAATGGGATTAAATACTACACCCACCCATTTATTCAGGAAGTTAGAGAAAAAAATATTCCTAAAAGCATTACTTATAACAAATAATAACAACCAACAAAAAGTCCAGGTTAGCTCATAGAAGCTCTTAGGAAGATAGGCCTTAGTTGGATCTTATGTTAAGTTTTTTGGCAGGCTTGTTTCCTGGCACTTCCTTTACAAGGTGTTGTGCTATTTTATAAAGTAATGCTGCTTATAACCTTCCATCATCATATGCCATAATGTCTGCAAATGCAGTTGTTGAAATCAAGATTGTTTTTTATTACCGTATCTTTCAACTTGTCAAGGAAATGACAAATGTCTACTTTCTGAAGTTGTTTCTTGGCTCTGTTTCATTGTAGCAACTGTTTTACCACAGTTAAACTTCTCAAAATAATTAATAAAGGTCTACTCCTAATCATTTCTCATTTTTCACAGACCATATTTGAAATAGTATATCCTAGCTTTGACCTTTGCCCTAACTAGTTAATGTTGTGATAAAATGAAAACAAGATAATTCTAAAATTATTCTTGTATTGATAACCAAATAGTCTTTTTAAAAATAAAGATAATTTTTTGATGATGTTGTCACCATGTCCAGTGTCTTCCTACCTCCTTCCTAAAGGAAGTATAAATGATAATGAAACTTACTTCCCCTTTTCCAAAAAGAACCCATTAGAGCAAAATTCTGCAAACTTTATCAGATATGATCTAATTGATTTAGACTAATTGATTGTACTGGTTTTCTTACTTTCAAGAAAAGACTTTCTTTCTTTCTTTTTTTGTTGCTAAGGCAATTGGGGTTAAATAATTTGCCCGGGTAACACAGCTAGGAAGTGTTGTGTCTGAGACCGGGTTTGAATCACATTTGAACTCAGATCCTCCTGAATTCAGTGCTCTATCCACTGCGCCACCTAGCTGCCCCCAAGAAAAGATTTAATACTCAGAAATGATAGAAAAAAAACAAAAAGAAAGAATAAAACTTTTTTAAATGTATTAATGAATTCACTAATATTTTATTTTTCTAACTACATGTAAAGATAGTTTTCAACATTCATTTTTTAATAAGATTTTCAGTTTCAAATGTATTTCTCCCTCCCTTCCTTCTTTCCTTCCTCTCCCCAAGGCAAGAAGCAATCTGATATAGGTTATACATGTACAATCATTTTAAACATATTTCCATATTAGTCCCTTTGTTAAAGAAAAATAAGAACAAAAGCTAAAATTATGAAAAAGAAAAACAAACAAAAAAGGTGAAAACAGTTTTAATGTATTAATGGCAAACAAGAATTTGCCTCTCATTTTTTGCCCATTCCAATCTGTCTTTCACTCATCTATCAAAATGATCTTCTTAAAACCTAGGTCACACTAGATCACCCCATTTATTCAATGAACTCTGGTAGCTCCCAATTTCCTCCAAGATCAAATACAAAATTCTCCATTTGATTTTTAAAGCCCTTTATAACCTGGTCCCTTCCTATTTTTCCAGTCATCTTCTATCTTATTTTCTCTCCTTTATATATTTGCAAACTAGCTGACACTAGTGACACTGGCTTCTTTATTCTTTCCCAAATATTAGCTTCCAACTTTGAATATTTCTACTGGCTGTCCCTCATGTTTAAAATACTCTCCCTCCTCATCTCTGTCTCCAAAATTCTTTAAATTCTCAGCTAAAATCGCATCTTTCCAAATCCTACTTAACCTTTATGACTTCCCTCTAAGATTATCTTCAACTTATTCTGCAGATATCTTGTTTGCACACACCTGTTTGCATGTTTTCTCTCCCATAAAACTATAGAATTCTTTTAATAGAAAGGACTATTTTTGCCTTTCTTTGAATCCTAGGACTTAGCAGTGCCTGGCACATGACAGGCACTTTAATAAATTCTAATCAATTGACTGACCTTTTTTTCCAACACAATAGTCATTGTCTTCCCTTTTTCCAACTTTTACACCGAAGTTACCAAGTAAAAAGGTTTACATATTAAACTTGTTTTGAAGAATCATCTGAAATTCTTCTTAGGATAATGGACTTAAAGATACAAGGGACCTAATCTCTACTTTTTCACATTTTAAAACAGATGCTGACTCACAAGTTAGTTAAATTGGATACAAATATCTTCATTGTGGTTTCCTTTTCTATATTTACCATGATACAGCAAAGTAAGATGACCAAGTACCCCACAAATTAAAGACTTTTTGTCTCTGGTCCCACAACGAGGCCGATTCTACAAACTCTTTTATATGCTTCTTCGGGGACAGATAAATTTATTTTTCCATTTATTTGCCTCTTCCTTCTGTACATTTTCTAATTTCATTTAGAGGAAGGAAAGCTATAAACATTTATTAAGTGCTTATCATTTATTAAGAGCTTTAAAAATTATCTCATTTGGTCCTCAGAGTGATTTAGAGAGGTAGGTATTGTTATCCTCTTTTCATAAATGAAGAAACTAAAAAAGACAAAGGTTAAATGATTAGCCTATGGTCAAACAGCTAATTAAGTATCTGAAGTATATTTAAATTCAGATCTTCCTGTTCCCAGGACCAGCACTCCATCAACTGTGCCACCTAGTTCCCTTCAGAGGAAGAATATCAATAGGGAAGTAGTTCAATTCCTTCAGTAATGTATTAATTTAATCATCATTAAATAAGGATCTCATACCTAGGGTGCAAACAGTAAACTTTTAACATTTGTAAGAGATCTAAAAACTGAGTGACTCCTAGTGTCCTCTATTCCACTTTTAATTAGATTCAACAAATATTTAAAACGTACTTGGTGAATATGTACAAAACTTAGTATTAGGAGGAGGGAGAGATACAATGACACAGAAAAAAACAGTTCCTTGGCTCACCAATGTTACTTGCTATAAATGCATAGCTATATATAATACAAGATAGGGACTTAAGGGGACCAAAAAGAAATAGATACTTTAAGAATATCTAAGAGTGGAAAATATATAGCTAAAGTGATAGCTAAAGTGATCAGAGAAGGTGGCAATTGAGCTGGGTCTAGAATGTGGCAATTGAGCTGAGAAGTCTAGGTAAGGAAACAATATATCTCAAGAATAGAAGACAGCTTGTACATAACAATGCAGAAGATATAATATTGATATTCACCACTCAGATACTAGCATGGCAAAGGAGGGCAGATTAGATTAAAAGCCATTTTTTAATTTTCATCATTTTTATGACTGAAGAATTCATCACTTCTAGCCCAACCTACTACTGATAAAACTCTCCATACTTGGCTAAACCATTCCTCAGACAAGAGACAGACCCCAGGAATGTACTTGCTGCCAGAGCTTATATCACAATGCAGAGACTTCAACAACCTAACATTATCTCTACAGCATAAAATATCACTAGAGTAGCACTTTTGTGAAACATATTTGTCATAAAATAAAAATGTTTCTTCCATTCTTCCGTTGTATTAATATCATGTATAACATCCATAGCAAAGGTAAATTTTATGTATTTTTGTTGTATGTTTTTGGTCAAAGTAATATGTTTTACATATTTACTATAGGGGAGGAACTGGGAGAAGGGAGGGAGAAAAATTTGGTGCAAAATTTTGCAAGCCTGAATGTCATAGACTATCTTTGCATGCATTTTGAAAATATAAGGCTATTATTAAAAAAAAAAAAAAAAAAAAAAAAAAAAAAAAGCAATGTTTTATTTTTTAGGTAAGAGCTGATGATATCTTTTATATGAAAACTCAGGTATGGAAACTCCTTCCACCAATAATGCTAAGCAACTTATCTATAATTTAGAATTTTTCAGATCTATCTTAAGTAGACAGAGAGTTAAATGATTAGGTCTTGGTCACAGAGCTAGAATATATCAGGGGAATGATTTGAACCAAATTCTTCCTGGCTTTGAAGCCATTCTATCACTCTGCCTGTATTTAAAACTTCATCTTCTTCAATTCTATTCTGATTTTACCAATGACCTTTTGTGAAATCTATAACAAATTGTTTCATCTTCTATTATCTCAGATCTCATCTAAAAAAATGAATGACACTTCATTTTTAAAAAGGACATTATAGGGGCAACTAGGTGACATAGTGGATAGAGTACCAGCCCTGAAGTCAGGAGGACCTGAATTCAAATCAGATCTCAAACATTTAACACTTCCTAGCTGTGTGACCCTAGACAAATCACTTAACCCCAATTGCTTTAGAAAAAAAGGAAAAAAAAAAAAAGGACATCATATAACTATACCAGATTTGTTGCTGTCTTGGGAAAGGGAGAGGGAAAGGAAAAAAATCCTAAAACTTAAAAACTTACGAAATGAATGTTGAAAACCATCTTAACATGTAATTAGAAAAAAGTAAAATACTATTAAATGCAAAAAATAAAAACAAAAAAGGACATTATAATGAATCACTGTCAAACAACTGGCATAAGTACAACAAAATTTAACAAATATTCAATAGCAGTACATAATAAAGTAGTAGGAAATACATCATGAGAAGGAATACTAAATAGCAGATAGTGGGCTATCCTGCCAACAGGATGGCAAAAGTTCAAGTCTTGCCCTTAACATGACCCTAAAGCCTCTCTGTGCTCCAAATAATTAGACTGGAGGCAAGAAGTCCTGAATTTAAATCCAGCCTCAGACACTTAGGACTGTATGACTTTGGGCAAGTCACTTAATGTATCTTCCTCAGTTTCCTCCTTCCTGTGAAGAGAATAGTAATAACACATACATCCCTAGGTTATTGGGAGGATTATATGAGATTATACTTGTAAAGCGTTTGGCTTAGTACACATTAGGTAATAAATGCTTATTACCTTTCTCCTTCTCCTAGAAAACAAATATAAATTATAAGCAAGTTGCCAACATGCATTGAAGCAAGCCATTTCTACAAAGTAAGAATTCACAGCAATCAAATCATGGGTCCAAACCAATCCCCTCCCCCCAAAAAAATTTTTGACAAGAATTTCTGTCAAGTTTAATTTGAAAGTGCTAGTCAAGGAAGCCCGCAAGCATATAAGTAACTTCATATTACTACATGTTGAAAGCCAAGTATAAGAGGGGGAGGAACCTGAACTCAAGTACTTTATATTCTAACAGTAGAACATATAAAAGAAAACTGAAAAAAGGGTGGGAGGGAAGGATTAAAAAGGTACCGATGGAGGAACATAGTGGAGAAAGCCAAGAGAGCCAGCAATGGAGCCCAGAAAGGACTGGTAGTTGGCCAATCCATTTTTTTTTTTTTTTTTTTTAAGATCAATCAGAAGATACTGTAAGGCCACAATGTACTTGCAGTGAGTGGGAGAAAACCAGAGGCAGGATATAATTCCAATGTGAGGAGACTACATGGCAAGGTAAAGAAAATTCAAAGTCGGGAGAGCTTAGAAAGGAAAAGATATGAATTACTCACATCCCTCTGAACTTAACAGTATTCTATAGGGTGGTTGTTATTTTTCAAAGCTAGTGTCAACTCTATTTCATTTAATCTTCACAATTACCCTGAGAGTTAGTTTAGAAAAAAAAAAAAGTAAAATTTCCCAATTCCTAGCAAAGGGAAAAAAATATAGAAAAGTTAAATGACAACTAAAGTCACATAAAACTGGAATTAGAATCCAGATCTCTCACTTCCTAGCCATACTTAACCTACTATGATTCTTTGCCAAACATATTCAAAAATAAAAATATATTAACGGAGAGTTCTAATGTTTACAATGCATTTTCCTTACACCAATCAAGAAACATTAAGCACCTACTATGTGGCTAGGCATTATGAACACAAAGAAAGGCAAGATGGTCTCTGTTCTCAAGGAGCTCACAATCGAATGGGAGAAACATTACTATTACCTCCTTTTTACAGATGAGGCAAGTTTAAGGGACTTGATCATAGTGATAAAGAAATTAAGTTTCAATTCTGAGCTTTGAACTAAGGCATTCTGATTTCTAAACACTTTCTACTATATACCACACCTGTCTTTCTATTAAGATAGAATAACAATGAGAAAAAACATTACTATTGTTGTTTTATTTATAGAAAAATAAATATATATATATATATATATATATATTTGTGACTTACAAAATATCACAGTCAAAATACCTTTACCAGGCAAAATTACCATTTAACACAACAATGATTTTTTTGAGAAATATCCTCCATATGTAAAAAAAACTACAAATTTTATATTGTAATCAAAATTGTAAATTGCTAAAAAGAACTAGGAAGGAGTAGTATTTGTCTGTCAAAATGAGCAGTATAAAGGATTAAAAATTTCCACAATAATCTGTCAAATGAACCATAAGGTTCAAATCTTGCTAGTTTAGAATAAATCATTTAGAGTCAAATTGTCAGGTGTTTTCAAGAAATTTAATTTCTTC
The DNA here is from genome assembly GCF_902635505.1 of Sarcophilus harrisii. Classification (NCBI taxonomy): domain Eukaryota; kingdom Metazoa; phylum Chordata; class Mammalia; order Dasyuromorphia; family Dasyuridae; genus Sarcophilus; species Sarcophilus harrisii. The sequence continues at coordinate 171,074,457 of NC_045426.1, read as the reverse complement.
TGTTTGCAAGTTTAGATGACAAATGTGATATTTAAGAATAGGGACAAGAGGAAGACCGGTGATTTTATTGTCATTTTTTTAAAAACTCCCAAATGAAGAAACTACCTTTACCAATGAAACAGGCACCTTCATTATAGCTTTTGATCTTAGAACTATCTAAAGAAACTGCCCGAGTTGTGAAATGCCCAAGATCATATTGCCAATACTGTGTCAGAGACAGGACTTAAATACAAGTCTTCTTACCTCTAAGACAAACTAAGCATTATACCACTTTTGTGTCACTAGTAAATAAGAACCTTTTATAATTAGCACATTTAAACTATGCCTGTTTCTGTTAAATGGTTTAAAGTTTTTACTTTCAAAAAATTCAACTACAATCGGAATAAAAACTCTTGAGAAAAAACTGTGAAACCTCTGCTTCAAATCTCGCTAATAAATGCTTGACATACAAGATCTATAGTTTAATGATACAAATATAGAAAAGCAAAAGCCATTTCCCAACAGAAAATTGGTTTTAAAAAAAGAAATGCAAAATTATCAATAACCAAGTAAAAAAGCTTCAAATAAGTTAAGAATGAGAAATGCCAATAAAAATAACCCGGGTTTACATGGCACCCAGAAATTAGTAAAGATAATTTTAAAAAATTATCACAGACACATTTATTCACTTGGGATGGAAATGTGAATTTGTCTAACTGTTCTAGAAAATAATTTGGAATTACATTTAAAAGTTTACAAACTGTCATACTTTTTGACCTGATAATACCACTCTTGGGTATACCAATCAGGGGTCAAAGGATCACTCTTCTGAAAAGGATCTTCAAAACTATCTAGTTCAACCTCCTAATTTTAATTTTTTTAGCCTCTGAGGCTAAAACCTGCCCTGAACTAGGTCTCTTTTAATGCCTAGAAAGGACTCCCCCAAAACTCTTATATCCAGATGCTGAAGCCCTGCCTTCTATCTAGACATTACTTCCTCTAGGAAGCTGCCCCCCATCTAGCAGCTTAAAATTCCACTTCCTTCAAATTTCTAGCAATATAGTGACCATGCCTCTTTTTTGCTTTTATTACACTATCCCTTTTAATACCAATTAAATATTAACTGTAGTAGTAATAATCCAATTTAATATTTTAGATTTACAGAGCACCTTCCCTACATCAACCCAATCAGGTAGGTAGTACAATAATCATTATCCCTATTTTACAAAAGTATCTTTCTTTGTTTTCCTTGTACTTAGAAGTACCTTACCCAGGAGAAGCATTTAATATTTATCGAATTATTTATCCCTCCACAAAATAACTTTTACCACAATCCTTTCCTTTTTTCAGTTTTTATGTCTAGCATTTCCTTCTCTCATTACAAGTTAATTGAAACAGTCTCTATCCCTTTTGATGCTATTCTAATAAACGTGGAATAAGAAAATATAACTAAACTTAAAAGAATTATGTGCAAAATGAGAAGAAACATAAGCTTAGTGAGAGCTTCCCACACCAATGAAATTTCAGGACCTAGTAAAAGAGCTTGATCAAATTTATTTTGGTTGATTACCATATTTTTCTGTTTACTTCCTGGTATTCTGTTATTTCCAGAAATGTAAAGTTACCCAAAAGGTCCCTTTTAAAACTGTGAGGTATCATTTTTACTTAATTTCTTGAAAATGTGTACTTTAATCTCCAGAATTCGTTCTAATCTTCTTATGTCTGTCTGACATTACTATGAATTCTGAATATATATAGTCCAATTGTTTTAATGTGCTATTACAAAACTTCTCTATAAAACTATAGAATATATCATGTAAAGGACATAACATTTTAAAAAAATTCAACCATTAAGTATATATTAAAAGTTTATTATATTACTGAGGGAAACAAATAAAACCAAGAATACATTTTATACAACAGCAGCAAGAAAATGCAATGACCAACTACGAAAGACTTCCCAGTGGTTCAGTGATGGGATCACTAAGTAGTACATAGGAATTTGAGAAGAGAGCCCAGGACAGAACTCTGAGAGATACCTATGGTTAAAGGCTCTTATCTGGAAGAGGATCGAGCCAAGAAGTCAGAGGAGAAGCAGGCAAACAGGAAAACTAGAAGTGAGTGGTGTCTAAAAAACCTAGAGAAAAAAGAGCATCAAGAAGAGACTGATCAACAGTGTCAAAAGCAGCAGAGAGTTTACGAGAATGGGGAGTGAAAAGGCAGTTTCAGTAGAATAAAATAGAAAAGGATTAAGAAGGTGGATAAGCAGAGAGAAAAATCAGTGGAAAGGTGAGATTTCCACAAAGCAGAGGAGAGGACATACATTCCAAATGTGGAAGACCACTGTGCAAGGACATGGAAGCCTTCAAAGAAATGAAGAATGCACTAAAACCACTGGGTTTCTAATAATATGAACTATTATCCACTACATTATACATCCTCTATTTGTGAAAATGATTTTTAAACTAAGTATTGGATTTTACATCCTATTACAATATATTTTGTCTAATTAGATCTGGTCTATGATTAGCTTATTCAGATCTTTGTGTATACTGACATAATACCACAAATGAGCTATTCCCAAGTTTGTGTCAATAGTTTTATAAGCTTGTCATCTATATTTTCATCAAAGTCACTGATCGAGAGCAGAAAGGCTCAGCATAATACTAAATAAATCCACACAAAAAGAGAAAAAAAAGAAAATTCACCAAGATACTATACTAAGTAAGGATAAGGAAAAGAGAAATAAATATCAGAAAATTTGCAAGGATTGGTTGAAACAGCCTGAATTTAAAAACAGACTCCTTTGATCCAGCAGTGTTTCTACTGAGATTATATCCCAAAGAGATCATATAGGAGGGAAAGGGAACCATGTGTGCAAAAATGTTTGTGGCAGCCCTTTTTGTAGTGGCAAGAAACTGGAAACTGAATGGATGCCCATCAATTGGAGAATGGCTGAATAAATTGTGGTATATGAATGTTATGGATTACTCTTCTGTAAGAAATAATGAGCAGGATGATGTCAGAAAGGCCTGGAGAGACTTACATGAACTGATGCTAAGTGAAGTGAACAGAATCAGGAGATCAACGTACATGGCAACAACAAAATTATATGATGATCAATTCTGATGGATGTGGCTCTTTGCAACAAGAGATGATTGAGGCCATTTCCAATGATCTTGTGAGGAAGAGAGCCATCTACACCCAGAGAGAGGCCTGTGGGAACTGAGGTTGGATCAATCACAACATAGCATTTTCACTCTTTTTGTTATGTTTCCATTTTGTTTTCTTTTTCATTTTTTTCCCTCTTTGATCTAATTTTTGTCATGCAGCAAGATAATTGTATAAATATGTATACATATATTGGATTTAGCATATATTTTTAACATATTTAACATATATTGGATTACTTGCCATCTGGAGGGGTAGGGAGAAGATTGGAAAAATTTGGAATACAAGGTTTTGCAAGGGTCAATGTTGAAAAATTATCCATGCGTATGTTTTGAAAATAAAAAGCTTTAATTTTTTAAAAAAACTAAATAAAAAGGAAAATAAAAAACAAAGGCTCTTCTAAGAAATAGCTGGAATAAAGGATACAACCTCAAACTTAAACTTCAAGTTTCTTTCTAGTTCAATCCATTTTCACTGTTATATTAACTTTCCTATATCCATGTCACCAAATCCAACCATGGCCTGTCCAAAACCTTGCTACCTTGTCTAAAGAATAAGAGTAAAAAGTCTCAGACATACAACAGAATGGTCTAGACTACTACTCCCTGCACCCATCAAATATTATTTGCACCACTTAGAATAGCTTTTTTTTTTTTTAATGTAATCATTTACATATCATCCTTATTCTCAATTCCATGCCCTTTCTCATAGTGCCTTCTCCGCCAGGAAAAACCAGAATAGATAAGATTAGATAAATAGGACAGATGTAACCACTTGGGCTGAGAGTCTTAAATACCAAGACTTCAAGCTTTTGGAATCACAGGATTTCAATCATCTAGTCCATGCCTCTCATTTTACAGATAAGCATGCTAAAGTCCAGAAAGGTGAACTGATTTGTTATGCAAAGTCATATAGTTAAGCAGCAGAGCAGGGATTTAAACCCAGACTCCAAATCTTTGCTCTATCACACAATCACACAACAAACTCGGCTGTGAATGATGCCATGTATATATTTCTCACACTTAAAAAAAAAAAAAAAAAAAGTTCGAGTGTTGAAAAATATTTTATTTAACTTTCCAGACTCCCTTAGTTCAACATCATTTCTGCCTTATATGCATCACGTAAAAAGATGTTGCCATAAAATAAGACATTCCCAAAGCAACAAATGAAAATTCTGCCTCCTTACTTGAAGGATGGGTCTCCCTCTCAAACCACTAATACTTGTAAAACATCCTTTAAAAAAAAAAAAAAAAGTACAAGAATATTTTATATAGATCTTGCGATTAAACTTTGCTCCTAAGCTAAGAGAGAGAGGAAAGGGTATGTAGGGTTCAATCAACAAGCACATATGTGCAGGCAAGCCAGGCACAGTGCTAAAGAGCTGGGAAAACACAAGTCTCTCCTCAAAAATCTAATTCATGCTCTGGGAATGATTGCCGTTTTTGTCACAGATAATGATTTATTTGTTTGTTTTTAAATAAGCTGCGGGAACATTTTCTATGTGATCTACCACAAAATGTTTTGACCTTTTTTGTGATACGGACACGTCTGACTGTCTAGTGAAACCTTTGGCTCCTTATAGGGATAATGAAATTTTTTTCATGCATAAAACACAGTGAGTTACATGGAAAACAAGATATTTTTGCCCCATCCAAGTCCACACATCTTGAAATCCTTGATGAATGCCAAGTCACTGAGATTTAGACACAGCGAAGGATAGGAGAGGTGGGGGATGGAGAGGTCAAGGCGATAAGGACTGATTCACTTGAATCACCGCTCCTCCCGAAGGGGCCGGCCAGAAGACGGCTGGTCGGGAACTTGGGGGCGGGGGTAGAGGGCAATAAGGGGCGGTAAACTAAGGAGGGGTCTCCGGACCCTGCCCAGGTGGTGCCTACCTGGCCGCGTAAGGGCCGCAGTTTTGCTCCGAACTTCCCGCAGGGCCGCGATCCCGCCGAGGGAGGGGGAGGGGGCTGCAGGGGTTAGTGAGGATCCTCCGGGAACCAGCCAGCCACGGCCCGAGGCCGCAGCGCCCCGCCCCCGGCCCGGCCTTCGGCCCGCGCCGCCCGCCGCCGCCTGAGGCCTAGCGCCCGCTCGGCCGGGAAAAGACCCCCAAAGGCCCGGGGGCGCCTTACCTCCTCCTCCCGTCCCCGCCGACGTCCCGCCCGGCTCCCGCCGGGTTCCCGCTGCCGACCGAGCGCCGAGACTAGCGAGCGAGGGAGGAGGGAGCGCGCCAGCGAGAAAGGAGGGAACAAGCGAGGGAGAAGGGGGGGACGAGGGAGGGAAGAAACTAGGAAGGGAGCGAGGGCCGAGCCGGAGGCGGCGTCCGGCCGGAGAGTGTTTTCAGTGGATCCGGGCAGGAATGGAGCGCACACCGCCTCCCCCCCCCCCCGCGCAGGCGCGCAGGCGCTCCGAGACGGGGCTGGCTCTGGCCCGGGCCCTACCTCCGAGTCCTGGCTCCTCCTGCCTGCCGGCTGCGGGCGCTGCGGCCTGGGGTGCGGGGCTGGGGTCGCTTCCGGAAAAGTCCGGGCACGTCCACAAGCTTCCCAGAAGCGCTGCCGTGCGCCCGGCACCTGCTACCCGCTGCAGATTACGGAGAACGGCCAAAACGGCCTCCGCCTCGGCGCTTACAGCCTCACGCTGCGGGGCGCACGGCAGGCGCTTGATAGATGCTTGTTGCCTTTACAAAGGTGAATGGGCTTTTGATGGCCCCCAGAAGCCGACCTCCTCACGGGGGCGGCCACACCAGCAATCGTGTGCATACAAGACGGGACAGAAGTGGGCATCCCGAAGGAAAGGGATTGGGAAATGTCCGGAGAGAGATTAGCAGAGGAAGGACGCCTATCGCTGGGGCTCAGCGCCTCTCTGGCGGCCCCTGGGCTGGGATCGCCATAACTGATACTTCCCGTTGTTATAGTTGTCTAAGCTCCGCGCGCGCGGATCTTCGCCTTTGCTCTCACTCAGTTTGCTCATTTAGCATCACAGATTCAGGAAGAGACCTCGGAGGTCGTTGAGCAGTGAGGAAGCTAAAACCCAGTGGCCCGCTCCTGGTCACGTAGTGACAGTGGTGGGAAGACGCTGCTCTCCCCATCTTGACCTTGTAACCTTTACCTTTCATCTTCATCCCACGGCCAGCCTCCTCTTGGCCCTCATCTCTCTTCCAAACACCTGTCCTCTGGGCTCCGTCACCAGGGGCCTCTTTAGATATACCCACCTCACCCTTCACTGCCTGAATGGCGCTTTCCCTTGCTAAAAGAATTTTCTATCTCAAAGTAGTTTCTCATTCTCATCTTAAAAAAGGCCCCACACAACTGCTCTCTCCCCCCCACCTCTGAACTCCAGCCTCCGAGCAGTCTGGCAGTCAGTAGCAGTTTTATCCCAACATCCTCTCTTCGTCTCCCCCTCACACTACTTCCCGTCTCCTTTCAAATGGTCACAAGAACAGCTGTCTCAGCTCTATGAGCGTGGTGTTCTGTTGGGTTTATAAAATGTCACTCTCATGTGATGGTATTCTCAGGATGGGTGAGCAATGCAATTTTTACCACAAACTTGAAATGAGGAAAGGCCTAACAAAAGGTCTATGTGAGATCAAGACATTGTTAAATAAAGTGGGAAAACATTTTCACATTCAAGGGTTCTGATAAAGGCCTCATCTCCAAAATAAATAGAGAATTGAATCAAATTTATAAGAAATCAAGCCATTCTCCAATTGATAAATGGTCAAAGGATATGAACAGACAATTTTCAGATGAAGAAATTGAACCTATTTGTAGTCACATGAAAAGGTGCTCCAAGTCACTATTGATGAGAGAAATGCAAGTTAAGACAACTCAGATGCCATTACACACCTGTCAGATCGGCTAAGATGACAGGAAAAGATAATGATAAATGTTAGAGGGGATGTGAGAAAACTGGGACACTGATGCATTGTTGGTAGAGTTGTGAATGTATCCAACCATTCTGGAGAGCAATTTGGAACTATGCCCAAAGGGCTATAAACTGTGCATACCCTTTGATCCAGCAGTGTTTCTACTGGGCTTATATCCCAAAGAGATCTTAAAGGAGGGAAAGGGACCTGTATGTGCTCAAATGTTTGTGGCACCCCTTTTTATAGTGGCAAGAAACTGGAAATTGAATGGATGCCCATTGATTGGAGAATGGCTGAATAAATTATGGTATATAAATGTTATGGAATATTATTTTTCTGTAAGAAACGACCAGCAGGATGATTTCAGAGAGGCCTGGAGAGACTTACATGAACAGACGTGAAATGAGCAGAACCAGGAGATCATTGTACATGGCAAAAACAAGACTAAACGATGATCAGTGCTGATGGACGTGGCTCTCTTCAACATTGAAATGATTCGAAACAGTTCCAATTGATCACTATTGAAGAGAACCATCTATACCCAGAGAGAGAACTGTGGGGACTGAGTGTGGACCACAACATAGCATTTTCACTCTTTCTGTTATTTACTTACATTTTTGTTTTCCTTCCCAGGTTATTTTTACCTTCTTTCTAATTCTGATTTTTCTTGTGCAGCAAAATAACTGCATAAATATGTATACATATATTGGATTTAACATATATTTGAACATATTTAACATGTGTTTATTGTGATATGGGACCTCCAGTGGCTGCTGGAGGTCTAACTCAGACCTGTAGAATGGATCTCTTCATGTAAGCAGATGATGATGATTGATGATAGGAGACTGAGAAGCAGTTGCATTCTCTGACCTCTCTCTTCTTTCCTCTTGCCTCCAATTTATTTCATTCCCAAGCCACAAGGAACATCTGTGAAGGCTACTTTGTAACTCCTTCAAGCCTTATGATTCACAGCTGTGGAGAATTGACCTGCCCCTTCCGGGGGAGAGAAAAGGGAGGGTAATGATCACTTAGGCATGGTCCTTAACAATCTATGAATTCTTTTAGGGCAGATAGCCATTTAATGTTATTTTTTGGGATAGGAGAGACTTTTTTTAAACTTTAGTATTCTCTGAAGATGAACCCTGGTCTTCTCTATTCATGTAGTAATTTTCTATGGTTGAGTGCTTTTTCTCCTTCACCTGCTCATTTATTTATTTATTTTTAAAATAACAATTTGTTAGTATAATCGCCTTCAATCAAGGGATAGGGTAGGGAAGGGTGCCTCTGGTTTCAGGTCTCTCTTTAGTTCTCTTCTGTGGTCTGGATACCCAAACAAAGAACTTGATCCTCTTGTAAGTGCTTGAAGCCAGCAAATTAGAGTTGTGGCCAAAAATATTATATACAGTAAACTTAAGCATAATATTGAATGGGAAAAAATGAACATTCAATGAATTGTCAGATTTTCAGGGTTTTTTTGCAAACAAACCTGAACTCAATAGAAAATTTGATATATAAGATATATGGTTTCAACAAATTTAATAAAGAGAACCTGTTTATGTTTTATACAAAGAAATGTAAACTATATCTTTAAGATTGTCAGTATTTGTTTAGTCCAAAAGAAAGATTGGGGTAGAGCTTCTATGATGTTATAAAAAACAAAAACATGCAAGAAAAGGCAAAAATAATTATGCTATACAAATGAAGTGCAAGATCAAAAGCTGACAGAGGAATTAGATAAGAGAAGAGGGCTGGTAGTTCTGAAAATTTACTCATATTGGAAATGGGTTAAAGAAGGAACAATACCTATCTATATGTAGATGGATAGATAGATAGATAAATGTTTGTGTGAATGATAGAGTATAGATAGATATATTGATGTGAAAGATAGATAGGCTGCATATATATTTGTGTGTGTGTATGTGTGTTTGTGTGAATGATAGATATATGGGATATATATATATATGTATGTGTGAATCTATATATGTGTATATAAACACAAAAATATTTCTGCTTAACTGTAACCTGCTTGGGGATAGGAGAGGGATGGAAAAAAGGGGGAAAAGTATAAAGTAAAAAATTAACAGCAGAGAACAAAAGAAAACCTACAAGGAAACAAAAAAAAAAGATAGTTCTGAATACAATGTGCTCTATTATTATATATGCTTTCTCAAAATGGAAATTTATTATTACATATTTTGAATCTTCTCATGTTCTCCTGTGCACCTGATAATTTTTTTCTTCTATTTTGTTTTTTTCTTTTCTATTTTCTATTTTAAATTATAAAATTAAAAAGGAATTGCACTGTTAATGGAGCTATGAACTATCCAATCATTTTGAAAAGCAGTGTGGAGCTATGATCACAAACTCACTTAACCTGTTCAAACCCTTAAATCTGATAATATTGCTAAGAGGCCTATCTTTAGCCAGATGAAATCCAAAATTAGAGAAAAATGATTCAAATATACAAAAATATTTAAAGCAGCAGTTTTTATGATGGCCAAGAACTGGAAACTAACTAGATCATTAGGGAATGACTGAACAAATTGTAGCATATATGTAATTTCTTATTGTGTCATTAAGAAATCATGAAAAGGATGGTTTCAGAAAAACTTGGGAGGGCGTGTATTAACTGGCATGAAAAGAAGTAAGCAGAATCACAAAATGATCTCCACAACAAAAAAAGACAACTTAATCATCCTGATCAATTCCATGACTGATCATGATTTCAGCGAGAGGATGAGGAAACATGCTATTCACCCCCTCAAAGAGAGATGATGGATTGAAGATACATACTGAGGAATAAATTTTTGGACCTGGGTAATGTGGGAATTTTTTTTTTTGCTTGATTATTTATATTTTCTACAAGGATTTCTCCCACTTAGGGAGGAAACAGAATTGAGCAAGGAGGACAAACAGTATGGATGCAAAAAAAAGAAAAAAATAGCAAAGGAAGGAAAGAATATGAGTGAAGGATTTTTAAAATGTATTTTCTTTTACCTTTCTTTTTATTCTCTTCTGTGCATTAAAAAATCCTCCAGTGATATTATGACAAGAAAATAGGTAAAGATAGTAAAAGATGAGATTAGTATTCAAGGAGTTATGGAAAGACAGGAATATTAATTCATTATTGGTAAAAGTGTGACAGTACTGGAAAAAAATTAGAATTATATAAATTAAAAGGCTATTATGTCCACAACCTTTGACCCATTGATTCTACTACTGTACATATATCCCAAGGAGATTATTGATTTAAAAAAACTCCATATACACCAAAATAGTTTTTATGGTGGCAAAGAACTAGAAATGAAATGTATTACCATAGATAACTAAATGAATCGTGACATATAAATGTAATAGAATATTATTGTGCTGCGAAAAACAACTAATATATCAAGAATACAGAATACAGAGAAACAAAAATTTACATGAACTGATGCAAAGCAAATACAGGAAAATAATATACACAGTGACAACAACAATAGAAATAAAAATCATTCACAAAAACAATCAAAATGAATGTTGTAGAATTACAACAAATAAATTTGATTGGTCCCCCAAAAAAGTATGAGAAGAAACCTCCTCCAACTCCTTTGCAGAGATGGGAGGCCCATGAGTACAGAACATAGTACACATATGAATGAAATTCAACAAAGATAAGTGAGGTACGTTTTTTCAGAGCAAGATAACAATTTATAACCAGAGCAAAAACCTGTTAATAAAGTGGGTCAAATTAAACCTCAGTTAGGTGGAAAGACCCAGAGGAGGAAGCACTGCCCTTTTTTATAAGCATAGAACAAGAACCGAACAAGATAGGGGAAAAAAATAAAATATATGATTACAGGATTGGTAGCAGCATGAGAATGAAAACAACATGATTGCTTACATTAAGAATAGTGGGCTAGCAGTCACATGGGGTCAATGACTAACCTCTCTCTGCCTTGGAGAAGGAGAAGGCTTGAAGGAGTTACAAAGCAGCCTTCACAGATGTTCCTTGTGGCTTGGGAATGAAAAATTGGAGGCAAGAGGGAAGAAGAGAGAGGTCAGAGAATGCAACTGCTTCTCCTTATATCATCAATCATCATCAATCATCATCTGCTTATATGAAGAGATCCATTCTACAGGTCTGACTTAGACCTCTGCCTTGGAAGGCTTGACTGATTTGTAGGAACTTATCTGCATCTGAGGTTATTGAGAGTGGACAAGGGATACTGAACTTCCTGGCTACTAGGAGGGAAATAGGACTTTTTTCCCCTGAGGCAATTGGGGTTAAGTGATTTGCCCAGGATCACACAGCTAGGAAGTGTTAAGTGTCTAGGTCAAATTTGAACTCAGGTCCTCCTGACTTCAGGGCTGGTGCTCTATCTGCTGCACTATTTATCTGCCCAAGACTTTCATTAATTGGACAAGCATGGACTGTATGTCTTCTGGAAATGTTCAGGTCAGCTTGTAGGCCTTTGAAGATAATATACAGATGTCAGGGAGTTTTTCTGAAGCCAAAGATATGTAGGATAACAAATTTCTTTGACATAAAGTGATTTTCAGGTAATGCTAAGATAACAGTTTCCTTTGAATTAAAATGTTTTATGAGAGCAGTGAATCTCTATCTAACCTTAGCTCAAAGTTTTATTTTAATTAAAAATGATCAATAGGAAAATTAAATTTTTGCATCTAACTTGAGAGAGGAAGACTGAACTTTTGAGCTTCTTCACTTAGAAAGAGAGAAAAAAGGCTTAGATTATTATATAAAATACAGAATAGAGTAACAGAATAAAATCAGAGTGGACTCAAATATAAAATACCAAATCAATGTTTTATTTTCTCACCTATAAGGTCATAGTTCTTTGATTAATTGATTGGTTTTGCTGAATTTTTCATTTTAATTTTTTTTAATTCTGTTATATAAGGAATGGCTCTTTCCACATTCTGAATCCTTCTTTATCAAAGAAAGACAAACAATAACTAAACAAAATAATATGGATTTATTAAAAATGCAACACAACAGTTCAATACAATGTTAACTAGTACAGACTCAGCTAAATGTACATTTTTTACAAGTATCATGTCATTATATCTGATGTTCCTATTGATGACCCTAAAGAAGCACTGCAACATCTTAAATTGTCTTCTGACTCTTCAAAGATCAAACATTTCCCACAAATGAGATAATATTTGTAAAGTTCTCAGCATGGTGTCTGGCACATAGTAGGTGTTTAATAAATACTTGGTTCTTTTCCTTTTTCTCTTCCCTTTTACATGATTTTAGATTATATTCTTATAATGTAGAAACATAGATTTACAGAAGGCCTTCAGTGATCATCTAGCTCATCCCCCTAACTTTTCAGAAGAAGAATAAATTGAGGGAGCTTAAATCATTCAAATTCTCCAAAGATAACATGTAAATCCATATGTAATAGAGGGATAGTGGGGAGGGTTCTACTATGTCTGTGAGATGATTAGGGTTATGGTTTGAACTGGTAGAATTAAACAAAACTATACTAGTGCATGGCTATAAGAACCAGGGCATTGCATTTAAATACTATCAAATTTAAAGGGTACCAATAGCATTATTAGTCCCTAAGTATGTTAGTATGAACTTGTCTCTCACTACGTTGTTTCCTCATAATAATGATCCTTCATTATTCCAGGTATCCAAAGACTTATTGTCATTGACAACACCTTTCATGCTATTTGTCTGAGGAGCACAGGTTCTTAGTTACAGCTCTGGAATTAAACTGAGCTAAATCTTTCACAAGAAGATCAAGACCATGGGAAAATTGTATGTACCACTTAGGAAAGAGCGTTGTCTTTAGAATGAAGGGATCTGGGTTCAAATTCTGACCCTTACAACTTGAGTGATCTTAGACGAACTACTTAACCTTCTGGGAAATCATCTGTAAAATGAGGAAAACATCTCTGAATTCCTTTACAAATCTAGAACACTGATAATAGCTCTAGATATTACTAGCACAATCAATTGACTAGTCATAAACCAGAAATTGCTTTGCAAACTAAGTTTTTTCTTAAGCAAATGATCTAAGCAATAGTCCCTTGTGACACATTGATGTTTTTTATAGAAAGTCAAACTTTTCTTGTACAGAACAGATAGGAACAAGCTATACCTGATGTGTACAATCACAAGAATTGCATATCACACCTTATTTTTCAAAACAGTTCTTCAAATTTTCTAGCTCAATTAATATATGTAACAGCAGAATTAGTTAAGAACCAGCTGGAAATCATCTCTTCCTTCTCTGAGCTCTTATAGTGCTTTGTACTTCTTCAATGCATCACATTCTAATGTAATGTAATAAACATGGACTTGCTCAATTCAATAAGCAAGTAATAAACACCTACATTAAATGCATTGTATTAGATGCTCAGGAGTGGAAATCTTGTTTCTGTTTTTTTATTTTAAATCAAAGGAAATGATGGGGGACATCTGACTAACCCTTGTTAGACTTCAGGAAGGAGCAGACATCTAGCACAAATCTAGCACAAAATGTCAAACAAGGAACTGAAGAGATGTGAGTAAAATTGTCCAAGATAAATGAATAATTAAAACTAGGATTTGAGTGTTTAGGGGAAAATAAACACAACAAATAGATAAGTAAATTAGATAATTTGATTGAAAAAAAGACAGTAAAACTAAATTATATCAAAAATGGTGAAGAAGGAAGAAATGAAGAAATGAATTGCATTATTAGAAAATATTTTGTACAGCTACATATGATGATAAAACTGGTCAATAAAACAAATGAATATTCATAAAATTGTAAACATTCAGAATGAAAGAATAAGAAATAATTTTAAAAGCCCAATTTCAGAAAAAGAAATTGAAGAAGCCATAAATAAACTCCCAAAGAAAAACCCCTAGAACCAAATGGACTTAGAAGTGAATATTATCATTCAAAGAATAATTATTTCCAATATTATACAGATTGTTTTCAAAAATAGCAAAAGAAAGGATCATATCAACTTCCTTCTAAGATATAAATATGATCTCAAACTAGTGGATCATTAAGAAGACATAAAAATGGGAATGAAGCTAGTTAGTGATAAAAGTTATGATGACAATGAAAATCACTTAATTTCACATGTACATGGTTCAATAATTTCCAAGAGGGAGCAGTATATTTAGCAATCACTAAGTGAAAATGACTGTGCAATGTTTTATTCATTTTCATTGATCATTTTTAGATTGCTCATACTTTTTTCTTGAAGGAAGAATTAATTTTTTGAAGTTGATTTTTCAAGCTTGCTTTTTATGTTCTAACTTGAAAAATGGAAATGAAAAATCAAGGAAAAATTTGTGTGTATTTCAAGATTTGAAGTTTAATGCATAGTACTTTATTAGTCTGTGGGATAGAAAAAGGTTAACTTAAAGTTAAGTGTATAATTAATTCATTTTGCTATAAAAATGTTTTTTAAAACTACAAATACAGTCTGATTCAAGTAAAAACGGAGAAAGAAAACTATAGATTAATAATTCTAATGAATTTTGATGCAAAACTCAAAAGGTTTTGTCCCCCCCCAAAAAAAAACAATGCAGCTAAGATGAAAAGGGAAACAACTGACTGAAAAAAAATCTACAATAACTTTCTCCAATAAAGATCTCAATTCCGAAATAAATAAGGAAATTTAGGAGAAATAAAGAAATTCCCCAATTGACAAATGGTCAAAGGACATGAATAGGCAGTTTTAAAATTGATTAATTGCAGAAATAAAAAATAAACTAACTCTGAGATTCCACCTCAGGTTGAGGTGAATTCTGTCATATTGACAAAGTTAATCAAGAAAAGAAACAAATATAGAGGGCTGTAGGAAAACAGGCAAACTAATACATTGTTGATAAGAGTTGTGAATCGGTCTTACTATTCTAGAAAGTAATTTGAAACTGTGCCCCAAAGTCAATACAGTGTGCGTGTGTGTGTGTGTGTGTGTGTCTATGTGTTTATACAAACCTTTTTATATGGCAAAGAGCTAGAAACTAAAGGAGTGTTTATCAATTGGGGAATGGATGAACAAATTTTGGTATATGAATTTGGTATATGTCATATGAATAGCATGATGTACTACAAACATCTTAAACTCAATATATCCAAAACTTAACTCCTTTTCTTTCCCTCTTCCTAATTTCCCTATTACTATTTAGAATACCAGCCATTCTCCCAATCACCCAGGCTTACAATTTAAGTCTCATCCTCAACTTCTTACTTTCTTTTATCTCCCATATCCAATTCGTTGCTAAATCCTGTCAATTCCACCTTTTCAATATATGCCCCTTCTCTCATCCAACATAGCAAACACTCTGGAGTAGGCTTTCATTCCACTAAGTTTGGATCATTGCAATAATCTTCTGGTTGAGTTCCTTGCTTCAAATTTCTCCCCTCTCCAATCCATCTTCCAATCAACTTCTTCAGTGACTCCCTATTACCTACAATATCAAATATAAAATCTACTATTTTAAAATCCTTTATAATTGTCCCTTTCCTACTTTTGCAGTCTTCATATATCTTATCTCCTTCCATGTATTCTATAATGCAGTAATACTGGTCACTTTGCTGTTCCTTACACAAAATACTTCATCTCTTGATAAGATGAATTTTGACTGGTTGTCACTCATGCCTGAAATTTCCTCAACTTCATCTCCTAGATTCCCCAGCTTCTCTTAAGAACCAACTAAAATTCCATTATTACCTTTAATTATTTTTATTATTATTATTCCTTTAAAAAACAACTAAAATCCCATTTTCTATAAGAAGTCTTTATTACACTTAATTTTAGTGCCCTTCCTCTGCAATTATCTCCAACTTAGCCTGCATATATCTTGTTTGTATATAGTTTGCAGATTGTCTCCCAGTATGCATTAGATATGTGAGCTCTTTCAGGATGTGAACTATTGTTGCCTTTCTTTGTATTCCTAGTGCTTGGCATAATGCCTAGCATATAGAGTATTTGCTGACTAGTTGACTTTAAAATCCTCTTTTCTGGTCTCCTTTATATATTGAAATATTCATAATTGATGCTTGTTAAGTTTATAATTAAAAAGAAAAAAATTTATTCTCAGTAGTATTTTCTTTTTCCAAACACATGTGGAGAGTTTTCAACATTCATTTTTGTAAGATTTTGTGTTGCAAATTTTTTTCTCCCTGCCTCCCTTACTTCCTCACTCCCTATGACAGAAAGTAATCTTTACAATCCTTTTAAAAGTATTTTCATATTTGTCATGTTGTGCAAGAAAAATCAAACCAAAATGCGAAACCATGAGAAAGAAAAAGCAAACCTAAAAAACAAGCCCCTCTCCCTGAAAAAAAGGTGAATAGTATGCTTCAAGTCTCTATAGTTCTATCTCTAGATAAAGATGAAATTTTCCATGTCAGGTTTATTGGAACTGTCTGGAATGACTGTATTGCTGAAAAGAACTAAGTTGATCATCACATGATATTGCTGTTACTGTGTACAATGTTCTCCTGATTATGC
Organism: Sarcophilus harrisii; assembly: GCF_902635505.1. NCBI lineage: Eukaryota > Metazoa > Chordata > Mammalia > Dasyuromorphia > Dasyuridae > Sarcophilus > Sarcophilus harrisii. The sequence continues at coordinate 171,057,962 of NC_045426.1, read as the reverse complement.
TCACTTCATTCACCATCAGTTCACGTCTTTACAGACTTTTCTGAAATCATCCTGCTCATTATTTCTTATAGAACAATAATATTCAATTATATTTATGTACCATAACTTATTCAGCCATTCCCCAATTTATAGACATTCACTCATTTTCCAATTCTTTGCCACCATAAAAAGAGCTACTATAACCATTTTTGCACATGGGGGTCTTTTCCTTCTTTTATGATTTCTTTGGGATACAGACCCAGTAAAGACACTGCTGAAACAAAAGGGATAAAACTTGATAGTTTGTTTCTGAGATAAGAAAAAAAAATTTTAAGAGAATTAAAAATCAGAAATGATGCCAAGGTGTCTATTCTAGGAAGCAGATGAAAAGTATTTGATTTTAATTTTGGACATACTTCATTAATAAATATTTGTTGAGCTGAATTGTGGTGACAATAAGATATCTAAATGGCAGGACTATTAAATGGTGGGAAATAAAGGACTGGAACACAAGTGGGAGATATTTAAGCTTTTATAAAGAATAAGTAACATTACATAAAGAGAATAATCAATTATGCGACAGTCATTATTAAGGGAGTATGAGAATAAAGATGATTCAGAAAAGGAATATGGAAAAAAACCAAAATATACTTTTGTGGTTTCGCCAAAATCTATTGAACAATTTATTGTTATATCGTTATATTATTATTATTATTATAATTGTTATATATTGTTAATCTTTACTGCTTAAAGAGGGATGCAATTGAGCAGAACTCTCCCTACTAATTAAAATATCTTCCCCTCCCCAAGCAAAGATTAATTTCCATTTTATAGCAATTGTGAGGAAAAAAAATAAATTCTATAGCAAAGTGGAATAAAAGAACAAAGAAGCATAGTTTAAGTTGGGGTGGGTGGGTGTGAAATCATTGATTTATCAAACAGAACAATAATAATGTTAATTCTAATAGAGGGCAGATAAGTACTTCACTTCTGGAGTTAGGAAGATCCGAGTTCAATTCCTACCTAAAAAAAAGGGGAGACAGGTGTTGCTTAAGTTCTGACCCTAAGATCCAAACAATGGCAGCCTCATGATTAGAAGGCAGTTAGCAGGGACCAGGTAAAAGAAGGACGCAGAATTAAAGGCAACTAGTGGCACAGTGGAGAGTAGGCTGGGCCTAAATTCAGGAAAACTCATCTTCCTGAGTTTAAATCTTGTCTCAGATATTTACTAGTTAACTGTCTTTATATCCATTTCCTCATCTGTAAAATGAGCTGGAGAAGGAAATAGCAAATCACTTCAGTATCTTTGCTAAGTAAACCCCAAATGGGGTCACAAAAGTATTGTACATGATAGAAATGACTGAAAAACAGAAAGAAAAAAAAATGCTAGTATGCCATTAGAGAAAATATCTTCCTGAAGCCATCTACTCCTTCAATTGCTTTTTCTAAACAATTCCACTTTTAATATCTTCAGTGTCAAATAACAGAATAACTTTTAATTATATTAAAAAGACATCCCTATAAAGCAGATAAATTCTAATAATCTAGTATGATAGATTTAAGATCAATCTGAAATCTTTTATTCTAGGAAAGCTTACTAGGCTTTGCAATCAAAAGAGATCAAGAATTTTAGACCATCCAAAGCAAATTCAATAGACTTTGAATAGAATTGGGTAAATTGTGGATATGAATGTTATGGAATATTATTGTTCTGTAAGAAATGACCAGCAGGATGAATACAGAGAGACTTGGAGAGACTTACATGAACTGATGCTAAGTGAAATGAGCAGAACCAGGAGATCATTATACATTTCAACAATCATTATACACAACAATAATACTATATGATGATTAATTCCGATGGTTGTGGCTCTCCAACAATGAGATGATTCAAACCAGTTCTAATTGTTCAGTAATGAAGAGAACCAGCTACACCCAAAGAGAGAACTATGGGAAATGAGTGTGAACCACAACACCACAACATAACATTTCCACTCCTTCTGTTTTTGTCCACTTGCATTTTTGTTTTCCTTCTTAGGTTATTTTTACCTTCTTTCTAAATCCGATTTTTCTTGTGCAGTAACGTAACTGTATAAATTTGTATACATATATTGTATTTAACATATACTTTAACATATTTAACATGTATAGGACTACCTGCCATCTAGGGATGGGGGAGGGAGGAAGGAGGGGAAAATTTGGAACAGAAGGTTTTGCAAGGGTCAATGCTGAAAAATTATCCATGCATATATCTTGTAATTAAAAAGCTATAATTAAAAAAAAAAGAAAGAAAGGGAACCAGAAAAGTCGTGTCAAAATAGTCAAATAGTCAACAATGCTATAATTACTGAGATTTAAGAAGATTAGATTTAGGGAGTAAGCAGTCATTGACAACCATCACAAAAACAATTTCAATGGCATGGTAGGGAGGGAAGCTAGATTTCCAAGAGTTGAAAAGGGAATAGTAGATCTGTAATGGAAAAAATAAAGGAAAACTATAAAAAGAAAGACATTAAAAAGGTTATAGTTATGGGATTGAAGTCTTAGAGAAGAAGGTTGGAAAAGAAGAGGTCCAGAGTACAGGTTGAAGAATTAATTTTAAGTGGAAGAGAAAAAAAGTTCCCTTGAAAATAGAGGATGAGAGGAAAGATGTAAGTAAAGTAATATGTTGATATAAAGATAAGGATCCATCAAACACTTTACCAGAGATGGTCTTAATCTTCTCTTCTAGGGTGAAGTTATGAGTTATTGTGTGACCCTGAGCAAGTCATTAACCCTGTTTGCCTCAGTTTCCTCATATGAAAAATGATCTGGAGAAGGAAATTACGAACCACTTCAATATCTTTGCCCAGAAAACTCCAAGTGGGGTCACAAAGAGTCAAACATGACTGAAATAACAGAGCTATAAAAATGCTAGTATGCTATTGGAGTAGAAGAACTTGAATTCTAAGGAGAAAAGAAGGGGAAGTTAATTTTAAATTGGTATAGGATAGCAAAGGGACTTGGAACAATGGCAGAACTAATAGCTTGGAGTTGGACAGTGGTAGCAGAGGAGCAATGACTGACCTAAACAGCCTTAAATAAATACATCCATATTTTCACAGTATTAACATTTCTAAACACATTATTTGCCTCCAAATATAGAAGATTGGACCAAAAATGGTCTAGAGCTTTTTTTAACAGTCAACAAGCATTTATTAAGCATCTTCTTATGAGCTAAGTACTGTGCCAAGTATTATTAATTCTAAAAGAAGAATTCAAGTAAAAGGATGTATATTCATGACTAGTCCCTAAATCAGAATATCCTTAGGAATTAAGTGGAATGGATTGCCTTTTGTCATCCTGTATTCTCTCTCAATGACTTTCTTCCGGGTCCTATTCAACTCAGGATATGAATTCTATAACTTCAGCATTACAGCATGAGGAATTCTTGGGAATAACAATATCTTTCTGGGAAACTAAATGACTCTCAGGAAGATCTATCTGTTCTACAATTTATATGATAAGAGGTATAAACATGTGAGTATTTAAAAAAAAAAAGGAGTATACACCCTCTGATGAAGATCTAATAGAAATGAAAGCAACCTATCCTTTGGATAACAAATTACAATGCTATTTTTTATATTTAAATAACATTTTTTTTTACTTAATGTAATCAAAATTATCCTTTTTGAATTTCATAGTGTTCTCTAGTTCTTGTTTGTTCACATTTTCCTCCCTTCTCCAAAGATCTCACAAGTAAACTATTAATTGCTGTCCTAAGTTGCCTATAGTATCAATATTTATGTCTAAATCACAAATCCAGTTTGACCTTATCTTGATATAGGGAGTGAGATGTTGGTCAATGACTAGTTTCTGCCACACTATTTTCCAATTTCTCCAACAATTTTTTGTCAAGTAGACGGTTCTTATCCCACTATTGTATCTTATATACCAAATTTATTCCACTAATCCACCACTCTTTTATTAGCCAATATCAAATGGTTTGATGATTGCTGTTTTATAATATAGATTTTTTAATTCTCTTGATATTCTTGACCTTTTGTTCTTTTGGATGAATTTCATTGTTTTTTTTTCCTAGCTCTATAAAATAATTTCTGGCAGTTTGATTAGTATGGCACTGAATAAGTAGATTAATTTAGGTAGAATTATCATTTTTATTATATTAGCTCTTCCTGCTCATGAGTAACTGATATTTTCTAATTATTTAGTTCTTACTTTATTTTCAATGCTATTGTTAAAAGAAAATGTGTTTCTTGGTTTTAGAATGAGAAAATACACATTTGTCTATGATATACAAATACTTTTGCTTTCAAAAGAAAATGGTACAGAGAACATAAGAATGAAATAGACACTTTGTGTATTTCAGTTAGTAGAGAAAACAGAAAATAAGTAGGGAAAACAAGAAATGATCTTTGTAAAGAAATTTTTCTTTTTATCAAAAATCTATTCATAAGTTTAGACTCAAAACATTTTCATACTTTGTCAGTTGTTCCTATATATAAAAAAGCAGGAATAATGCTAAACTACTAAGAGAACTAGTTTTCCTCCCCTTCACCAAGGTTTAGTTTTCCTTTGTGCTTTTCTCCCACTCAGTCTTCTACATGGGAGAGCTGGAATTGAGAAATTAGGAAACCCTGAACCTCATAACTGTTTGACAGTTACTGGGCAAGTAATTTCTTTGTGAATAATGACTGAGTATAATTTAACCTTCAGAGATTAAAATCAGGAAGTACAGAGAATGCTTGTTATAACCAAGAGTAAGGTGGTCCACGAAAGCCGCTAGATCAGATATTTGAGTCCTAAAACAGAAAATCAGAAGGCATTAACTACTTAACTAGGTTTCTCTCTGCTTTCTGTTCTAATGGACTTGGAACCAGGGACTGAGCATCTCTCACTGGAAATGAGAAGCCTGTAGAGTTAATACTCAATTAAGCAAGACACATTCCATAGGGTCAAAAAAGTCAAAATTTTCCTCTCTAGAGAATGTTTTTGTTGGTTCGTGGTTAGGGTAGCTGATTTTCTAAAGGAGCTATTTTAAAAGCCTCTGGCTTTTGGATTAAAAGAGGAAGAGATATTACTACAGCCAAAGAACAGTTCAAACCAGAAGCTGGAATTAAGGCTCCATATTCAGATTCTTCATCTATAATGAAAGGGTTGAACTAGATGATTTTAAAGGGCTCTTTAGCTCTAAATCTGGGATAAAGGAGAAGAATGTGATTCACCCAAGTATTTCTTATGCATTTGCCAAGCTTTAGCAAGTCAAATATTTACCTAGTTTATATACTAGGCATACCATAGTTTATATACTACAGAAAAATTTCTCTCCTTTGTGAAGTTGACAAGAGAAAAAATATTATAACTGACAATTCCTAAGTAACATATATTCATTCAATGGGGCTGTGTTTTGTAGCATTCAGTACAGCAGTATTCAGCAGAGTCACATCAAGAAATGAATAAACAGCTAGAATGACAGGGAAAGATAAAGCGGAATGTTGGAGGGGATTGGGGAAAACTGGGACACTGATACATTGTTGATGAAATTGTGAATACATCCAGCCATTCTGGAAAACAATTTGGAACTATGCCCAAAAAATTATCAAATTGCACATACCTTTTGATCCAGCAGTGTTACTACTAGGCTTATATCCCAAAGAAATCTTAAAGAAGGGAAAGGAACCTGTATGTCCCAAAATGTTTGTGGCAGCCCTGTTTGTAGTGGCCAGAAACTTGAAACTGAATGGATGCCCATCAATTGGAGAATGGCTGAATAAATTGTGGTATATGAATATTATGGAATATTATTGTTCTGTAAGAAATGACTGGCAGCATGATTTCAGAAAGGCCTGGAGAGACTCACATGAACTGATGTTGAGTGAAATGAGCAGGGCCAGGAGATCATTATATACTTCAACAACAATACTATATGATGATCAATTCTGATGGACGTGGCCTCTTCAACAATGAGATGAAACAAATCAGTTTCAATAGAGCAGTAATGAATTGAACCAGCTACGTCCAGCAAAAGAACTCTGGGAGATGACTATGAACCACTACATAGAATTCCCAATCCCTATATTTTTGTCTGCCTGCATTTTTTATTTCCTTCACAGGTTAATTGTACACTATTTCAAAGTCTGATTCTTTTTGTATAGCAAAATAACTGAATGGACATGTATATATATATATATATTGTATTTAACATATATTTTAACATACTTAACATGTATTGGTCTACCTGCCATCTGGGGGAAGGGGTGGGGAGAAGAAGGGGAAAATTGGAACAAAAGGTTTTGCAATTGTCAACGCTGAAAAATTATCCATGCATATATCTTGTAAATAAGAAGCTATAATAATAATAAAAAAAAGAAATGCATAAACACACATAAATATACAATTACATGTATGGTTAGATAGCAAGAGAGATAGGTAAGTACATAGGTAAGTAGATAGTTATGGGAAGAGAGAGGGGGAAAGAGAGAGAGATGAAAGAAAAGAGGAAGGGAGGAGGGAGGGAAGGCAGAGACAGAGAGAGAACTGAAGAAGACCAGCTTCAATACCTGAAGATACCATGGATACTCAATACATATGCCCCTTCGCATGCCTTCTGGGTATACTCTTATCACTGCTAGTGCATGTATTTGTGAAAACCTAGCCTAGATTTTCTAAGGGAAATTTTTTTATAGCTCCTTTTATTACCATTTCATTTTATCAAGAGAAATGTTTTTGTCTTAAACTGTTTGAGCTTGAGTTACCTTTGACTCTAAAGGGTAAACACAGTGAGAGCCTTGTGAGCTATAGGTTTAGTGGTTTCTTACCCATATATCTTGGACCAGGTATAGCCTTCTCTGGAAGATTTCCCTTTCTCTTTAGGATGAAAGGAGGAGAAACTACTTCACTTGAGTACTTCACATACATTTGCCAGGCTATATAGCAAGTCGTTTATATGATAAAGAGAAATTTTTCTGTTTTGAAGTTAATGAGGGAAAAATTACTGTAATTGACAATTCTTATGAAATATATCATATGTAAAGAAGAGATATAGGTAAGATCATTATAATAGATAACCCACTTCAATTTCTAGAAAGAGCTATCAGTGCCTCAGAAACTTTCAAAGAATCTGAGCAATAGATTCTATAAAACACATAAAAGTTTTTACAGAGCATAAAAGACTACAAAACAGAGCATAGGTAATTGTGTCAAGTGCTGAAAGAAATATAACATGTATATTATAACAATTTCTTGACCAAAATAGAAGTTGGTGTCTATAATATTCAGATTCTACAAATTCATTCTTTTCTTTTTTGATAAGAAAATTAACCGTCTAGAAAATTTATGGTTTAGATTCTTCAAGCAAGTAATGAGATGCTTGCTGAACCAAACAATGGCATTTGCTTATGCCATTCAAAACTTTACATCCTACTTGTGTAGCTTACATTCATATACATACATATATAATTTTATTTAAAATACATTTATTTTTTAAAGACATTGAATTTTTCTTTTTTGACCAACTCCTTAATCCTTCTGAAACCCAGGAATATACTAAAGGAACCTCAGCAACCGATTGATAGTAAAGACTATGAAAGGGAGGGGATTGGTAAAAATCAAATTAGGCTAAAACAATGTTCGATATTTCATGGATTTTTACTTTACCATTTAACTCTCAAATGATTACAAAGTACAGAGAACAAATTGCTCAACAATTGAGAAAATCCTGGAGGCTCCTAAAGCAGACATTTTTCTGGATTCCTGGAGTATTTCTCCCCAAATTACAAAGATACCACAATCACAGTGCACATAGTACACACATTTCTACTCAAGCAAACAGCAAACAAAACATAGAAGAAACACACATACACACACAAACACAGAAATCCATTTTAGTCAACATTGTTCTCAATGGACAAAGCCCAAAGTCAATGTAGTTACAATTATTTTCTGAACTGACATATACTGCTTTGAGAAGTCCAGGAGGAAGGACTAGATCATCAACTTCCAGCCCCTTATTTCCAAGCCCTCCCTACCCTGCTTTGTTCTGGACAATCAGATCAACATTCCAAACAAATGGAAAAGTATATTTCATCTCTAAGAAGACCTTGGATGGGACTGTATAGGCACATATGCCATTTCAAGCCTCCAAATATACTTTTGTATCTTTGGAAAAGTACAGACATCAATAATCATTTGCAAAGAGAATGCAGAGCAGACTGTTGATCAAGTGCCAGATATGGATTTTTTACAATGGAGTGGAAATGTGTGGAGAAAAAAAGTCTAAGAAATTTTTATTTGGCTTAAAGATCAGAGTGAAGTCTTTTTTGTTTGTTGGGTTTTTTTTTTTTCTTTCCCAGGTTTTTTTTTTTTTCCCTTTTCTTTGATTTTTCTTGCACATCAAAAATATGGAAATGTTTAAAAGTACTGTACATCCATAAACTATATCAGATTGCTTGCTGTCTTGGCAAAGGGGAAAAGAAAGGAGGAAGGGAGAAAAATTTGGAATGCAAAATATAAAAATGAATGTTGAAAATTATCTTTACATATATTTGGAAAAGCAAAATACTTTTGATGGAAGAAAAAGAAAAAAATCAGGATGAAGATAAGCTTATTTATATGGAATAAGATTGTGATCAAAAAGACAAAATATTTGAGGAAGTCTAGGACCACAACAATGTCAATATGGTAAAGAAGAAACTCAAGTACAGCCCATAACTTACGAAACAACCATCATAATCCTGTGGGTCTCCATTACTCCGCTGTGTAGTAACTTTCTCTGGAGTCTTTGAACAACTGGAACAATCTTGTTTTCCCATTTCCTGCCTGGTCACTTAAATGTGGTAATCCTATCTAATATATCTGGCTCAACTGAGTAGTTTCTTATTTGATTTCTTGGAGATTTCTTTCCCTCGTTGCTCAGTCTGACTCTTCATGACCCCATTTGGAATTTCTTTGACAAAGATACTGGTGTGATTTCCTTCTCCAGTTCATTTTATAGATATGGAAACTGAGGCAAAGAGTCAAGTGACTTGCCTAGGATCACACAGCTAAGTGAGACCAATTCTTCCTGACTCCACTGAACCACCTAACTGCCTCTAGTCCTTAGTCCTTTCTCTTAGTCTGGGCTAATTGATTAGGTAATCATAAGGCTGTCACTGTTGGATTTTGAGGTCAGAATTCAATAACCTCTCTCCCCCTGGTTCAATAGCAAAAGTTGGGCCAGACCTCGAAGAACTGGCTATACTTTCAGGATCAATTAAATCCTTGTGGAAAGCTAATAAATAACTTCTGATATGGATGGATATTCCCTCAAGTCTTCCTCTGGATGGGCAATAGACCTTCCAAAGTTTCTGTCCCAATTCAAACTTTTTTTTAAAAAAAAAAATTATATTTTCTGTTTCTTATATCACAATAATATTCTTTGTAATTCCCTCCCCTCAGAGAGGCATCCCATAATGATGGATACTAATTTTTGGAAAAGAAAAAAAAAAAAAGACTGAATGCCTGATTAATACATAGGGGAAAAAAAACCAAAATATAGACAATGTGTAACACCTGTACAATGTGTAACACCTGTGGGCTTTCTTCCTTTATGAAGAGGTAGATTGGGACTGTCTTCTCAGTCATGTTCATTTGAATCCTTCTTGAACATCATATTATCATTTTCTTTTTATTTTTTTTTTTTTTGGTTTGTCCTTTCCATTTACATTTTTGTAGCTACTATGTATATTGTTATCTTTGCTCTGCTTACCTTACTCTGCATCAGTTCATATAGATCAGTGGTTCTCAAACTTTTGTTTTCAGTATCTTTATCGTATTAAAAATTATTGAGGATCTCTCCAAAGCGTTTTTGTCTATCTGGGTTATATTTATAGACATTTACCATATTGGAAATAAAAACTATTTTTGAATTTGTAGACCCTCTAAAAGGGTTTCAGAGATCCCCAGGATTCTCTAGACCATACTTTGAGAACCACTGATATAGATCTTTCCATACTTCTCTATATTCAGACCTGAGTTCAAATCCAGTCTCAGAGATTTAAGACGTACCGTGTGACATTGGGCAAGTCACCTAATCCCAATTGCCTTACAAAAACAAAACAACAACAACAATAAAAAAAATTCTTGTACCACAATTTGTTTAGTCATTCCCCAAATGATGGACATCTACTTTGTTTTCAACACTAGCTATTACAAAACAATGCTGTTATAAATATTTGGGATAATTTTATGAGGACTTTCTAACATTGCTTCCTTGGAATATAAACTCAGCAATGCAGTCTCTGGTTCAAAAGGAATGGACATTTTAATCATTTTATTTGCATAATTCCAAATTGCTTTTGCAAATAATTGTACCATTTCATAGCTCTACCAACAATGTATTAGTGTACCTATCTTGCTACAACCCCTCCAACATTAAATGTTAACTTTTTGGGGTCAATTTTCAGGGCATGAGCTGAAATACAGAGTTATTTTATTGACATTTTTCTTATTATTAGTGATTTGGAGCTTTTTTTTCACGTCATTGTGAATACAATGCAATTCTTTTGAGAATTATTATATACATATGTACATATATATACATACACATAGAAATCCATAAACATACATATGTATATAGACACTCATATACATATATGTAAGACTATACTATACTTATTTGCATTTATCATCTGTTTCTCTGAAGGTGGATAGTATCTACTTCATAAGTCCAAGTCTTTCCATGTTTTTCTGAATAAACCAGCTCATCATTTCCTATACCATAGCCATATTCCATCCCAATTACATCCTATATGAGAGATTATCTATGCAAGTTTTATTAATTTTTCTTCAATCTTTCTATTCTTGACTATATAGTTTTTATTTTTTCAATAAAATTTTAATTTAAAGTAATATAAATTAACCATTTCACATTTCAACAATGCTCTCACCTTATAATATAGTTTAAGGTCTGATACTGAACAGTCTTTCAGTTATGTTCAACTCATCATGACTCTATGGACCATAATAGCATGCCAAGCTTTCTGTCTTCTATCATCTCCTGAAATCTGTCTGTACCTAAAATTAGTCTTCTCTAACATGGTAATTTATTGGTTTGATTATAACCTGCAAGACTAAAATCTAGCAGTGAAAAGTTTCAGAGATTTGAAAAACTTTGCTATAAGAGAAAAATCCATTAATTAGTTCAGTTATTACTTCATCATTCTTCACAAATAAATAAGTCTTATATAAGTATAGATCTTTCCATGCTTCTCTGTATTCATCACACACATCATTTCCTACAGCATAGTAATATTTGGTTACATTCTTATACTAGTTTGTTTAGTTATTCCTCAGTTGATGGGCATCTACTTGTTTTCAATTCTTAGCTAGCTCCCAAAAAAATATTTTGGATAATTTTATTCAGACCTTTTTCTTGCACTTGGAATATGAATTGACTTCTATTTCTTATAATAATAATATGATACAATCCCTAAGCTATAACTTAGAAAAACCCTTTTTATTAGGTTATACATTATTTTTAACATATTTCCTTATGAATCATCTTGGAAAAGAAAAATCAGAACAAAAGGGGAAAACCATAAGAAAAAACAAAACAAAACAAAACAAACAAAAAAAGATTAAAGTAATATGCTTCAATCTGAATTCAGTCTCCATAGTTCTTAGGAGAACCTATTTTGTTTGAGCCACTGAGGTATATAAAATATACAAATGAGATCATCAAGAAGCAGTAATATAGTGAAAAAGACTGGTGTCCAAAAACCTGAGTACAGACCAGAGTTCTGTTCCTTACTGTGTGCACTTTTCTCTGCATTTGTTTCCTTATATATGAAAGGAGGAAGAGAAATTAGATGATTTCTGAGGACTCTTCCAGAACTAAACCTGCCATCCCATGAAGTAAAAAGCAATCAATTCTTTGTACATTCTGTCCAAAGAAACCAACAAAGGCAACATTTTATCATCTGAAACTCTAGACTGAAAACTAGAACATTTAGTTCTTAACTTTTCACGTTCATTGAAAAAGCCAAGATTAAAAACTGTTTCAGCAGCTCATAGTTAATATGTTGTATTGGAAGGATTAGTTAGATGAAATGGTTTTTTAGAGTAACATTTTAAAAATGATTCCATGACTTCTTTAGCCAACCCAGGGTCCTGTTATATAATCTAATTGAATAATTATGTTTCTCTTTTCTTCCTAAATCATTTTGTACTTGGTTTTGGTATTTTAACAAATAAAAACTAAATTAAATACTATGCTAAAAATTTTTAAAGCACATATTTTTGTCATAATATTAAATTATAGAAAAAATGCACCATTCCCATGAAGTTTGGTCAAATTATTGTTTTAAAATCAGGAAGGCTCAGAAAGTGCAAGATAGACACAAAATTTCTTGTGACACAGTAAGAAGCACAAAATCTTATTTTTAAAAACGGTGTTACAAACCACTTTCAGTTCTAATTTTATCTGTTTCTTCAAAAAATCTGATCCTTGATGGCAAGGAATGTGATTTTTGAAGTGTTCCTGTGGAAGTCGTATCTATTTTTTGATTAGGGACTGAACAAACACAATTTTTACAATTAAGAATGTGGACATTTGAACATTCACAATCAAACAAACTAGAGAGATCTGGACTTGAGGGTGAGTAGTTTTCAGATAGAGAATCCTCTTTCATATGTTCATGGTCTTTATTCTTCTTTTCAGCATCTTTTTCTTCTAGTTCCCGAGCCAGCATGTAACTAACTTTTCTCTGATGAGCTAAAGCTTCTTCTTTATCATTTAACTGCAAGTATGGGGGAAAAAAAGCATAGCTAAGACAAGGACTATTCAAGACTGATTTTGACATTTTGGAACATCTGTAAATTTCATCACTTTCTTCCCATTGATTCCTTAACAAGTACCATGAATGAAAAATTCAAAACTGATAGCCAACCTTCCAAGGATGTGTCATCCAGTCAAATAACCAGCTTTTAATTGTCTACAATATGCCAGGAACTGTACTAAATAAACCAGTTCGTATTTTCAAGGAGCTCACTATTTAATTAATATGGGGTTCTCTACATATAGACAGCCTTGTCATTAGAGGATAAATGAGTAATTTATTGCTTTGCTTGTGCTCAAACTATTCAAAGATCTGATAAAAACAATTGTAATTTGCTGGGATGGCCATGGAATGGTTTACTGGATCATTTCTTTACTTAATAAAATATTAAAACAGTCTTTTGGTGCAGAAGTGTCTAACATACATAGGGTTCCAGTCATATGTGAACTGAAACATTCCCAAAGGTAGTCCAAGCCAGATTAAAATGTAATTGGGAAATATATAATAATATAACTAAAACACAAAATTAAGTAAATGCAGCCTGCCTGCATGAATCATTATGTATGGATTTGTGACCATCTTTCTATTTGAGTTTGACAGGACTGCTTTGGTGGATAGTATATAAATATATTCCAAAATTGTACATACATACATACAAAAGGTTGTTGTACCATACTACTCAGTCATTAATTCTCCAGTGTCAAACTTTTAGTAAGTAACCACGTTATACAAACTTTAATTGCAGTTAAAAATAATTGGACAGCAAAGTTCTTCAGAGTTTTATGCAATGAAACTGGAAAGATAGAATATATATGCATACATCCATTCATACTGCGATTTATAGACCAAAATGCCATATGTATTTATTTATGCCTTTAATGTGATCAGAACATATATGTTTCAATAGAACACTGAATAAAGGGAGTAATCAGAACTGTGTGGCACAAATCAAGGAAGATGTATAAGGAAACACATTCTGAGCCTGGTTTTGAAGAGGATGATATATATAAACAGACCAGATTATGAATAGAGCTCTCCAAATATTTAGGGAAGGACATGAATTGATGGACAGTCAGAGGTGGGAGAGTGGTATTCCATTAGTTGAATGGACATGAAGACAGTGATACGCAAATTGCATTAAGGAGTAAGACAACAAGCAGCTAAGGTTGGTTGGCTGGAACAGAATATCTGCATGGGGAAGTTACAAGAAGTTGAATAAGTCCTTAATTTCCCAAAAAAAGAAACTAAAGATACTCACCAAATCTACTAGTATCCTAAAGATTTCCTGAGGATTGTCCAGCTCTTCCATTTTCTTAGAATTGGCTTCAAGTATACTTAATAGCTTCTGCCCAAAGTTCTTCTTCTTTTGTAACACAAATCCTGAAATTAAACATGTTAAATCCAAGTGACATATAGCACTAATAAATAATACTAACTAATATTGATATGAATACATAAACCACTTAAAAATTTTCAAAGAATCAATCTACAATTGAGCAATGTTTTTCATCTTACAAAGACTTTCAAACCATAATTGCAATGACCCTATGAGATGAGCCTGAGAGTACAGATATCATGCCTTAAAAAATAAACAGCAAATAGAGAAACTGAGGTTCAGAGGGTTTAAAACCAGAGACACACACAAGGTTATTAAGTAGTAGGATCAGGTCTCCTAATTCCTGAGCAAGCATTCTCTCCACTATATAGATTATTTCCTAAAGATAAGAATATCTGTCCATCATAGGAAAATCTTTTCTCATTGAAAAAAGTTATTCAACCAATTCTTCCTGTGCAACAAGAGAACTGTTTGGTTCTGCACACATATATTGTATCTAGGATATACTGTGACATATTTAACATGTATAGGACTGTTTGCCATCTGGGGGAGGGGGTGGAGGAAGGGAGGAGAAAAGTCAGAACAGAAGTGAGTACAAGGGATAATGCTGTAAAAAATTACCCGGGCATGGCTTCTATCAATAAAAAGTTATAATTTAAAAAAAAAGAAAAAAGTTATTCAATTTAAATTTTTTAGTAAGAAGAGGATATAAAGTAACTTTATTAGGGGACATAGTTTCATACCACATTTAGTAGAAATGAAGCAATTTGGTAATTTAATATTTTACATTTTGATATTTTAAAAAGTGCTTCCTTTTAAAATAAAGTGTTGTTTTAAATTGAACAATCTCAAAGAATACAAACAAAATAAAAAATAAAATATGGGGTAGTGGAGCCAAGATGAGGGAAGAATAGACAGGTCTTTGATCTGAGTTCTTCTTGGCTTCCCACAGATAAATACCATATCAAGCCTCTGAAAAGGTTTTGGAGTGACAGAGCCAACAAATATTTGGAGTATAACAAATTTCCAGCAGAAGATATTTTGGAAGAACTTCAGGAAAGAGCTGTCTCAATTGGGCAGGGGAAAGTTTGCAGCCCAGCACATTGTAGTGCAGAGCAACACAGTGCAGAGAGACCCAGAGTTGAAAGGCTTTTGTGCAATAGGGGATTCTAGTGGTGTGCTTGTAGCCAAAATACAGCAGCATTTTCTATTCTGTCCTGTTTCAGAAGCCAGTGGATCAGCAGACTAGTTGTGAGACCTCCAACACAACCACAGAAGGCAAATAGTGAGCCCTTGAAGCCCAGCATAACAAGTGGGATTTGACCACATCCACCCAGCACAAAAAGGAAGCCGATAGCACTACCCCAGAGCAGTGTGAAGCCACTGTCACTGTAGTTGGGACAATCTCCCCTTTACCCTAAGAGCAGACCTCAACCTTTAAAAAATAAGTAAAAAGGCAAGAAGAGTTGTGACCAGCAATAGCTTTTATGGAGACAGGGAAGAAGAGATCTCAAATCCTGTATTCAGAAGAAGCCTCAAAAGGTGATATAAGTTAGTCTCCATCTCATAAGATTCTCTGGGAAGAATTCAAAAAGATCTTGAAAGAGAATTAGAAGAAAAATGGGGGAAAGAAATGAGAGCTCTGGAAAACAAAACACAGAAATTGTCTGAAAAAAATCACTCCTTGAAAAATAGAATTTGTGAAATGGGGAAAAAAATCAATTAACAAAACAACTAATTTAAAAGTTCAATTGACCAAATGCAAAAGAAGATAAAAAAGCTAACTGAAGAAAATAATTCACTAAAAATTAGAATTGAACAAATGGAAGTGAATGACTCAATGAGTCAATAAGAGTCACTCAAACAAAACCAACAAAATGAAAAAATAGAAGAAAATGTAAAATATCTCATCAGAAAAACAACTAATCTGGAAAATAGATCCAGGAGAGACAATTGAAGAATTATTGGACTATCCGAAAACAATGATAATTAAAAAGAGAGAGAGAGAGTGGACAATCACCTAAGAAACCTCAAAATAAAAATTCCAAGGAATATTGTAACTAAATTGCAGAATTATTAAATCAAGGAAAAAATACTGCAAATAGCCAGAAAGAAACATATCAAGGTGCCAAATCAGGATTACCCAGGAACTAGCAGCTTTCACTTCAAAGGATCGAAGGGCCTAGAATATAATATTCTGGAGGACAAAGGAACTTGGACTGCAGCCAAGAATCAACAATACAACAAAATTAAGCATTACTTTTCAAGGAAAAAAGATGGAGATTCAATGAAATAAGGAATTTTCATTTATTTTTGATGAAAAAGACTAGAACTGTACAAAAAAATTGATCTTCAAATAGAGAACCCATGAGAAGCATAAAAATGTAAAAAAGGAAGGAAAAAACTGTTTTTTAAAGACTAAAATGTTTATATTCTATATGAAAAGATGATATGTTTAACTCTTGAGAACTATGTCTTTTTTAGTGATATACTTGAGAGGATTTAGGTATAATTTGACTTTACCATGATGATATGAAAAAGAAACTAGAGCTGGAAAAGGGATTGTACTGGAAGAAGAGGAAGGGAAAGGTAAAATGGGTAAAATATATCACATGAAGAAACAAAAACCATCTATTACAGTTGAGGGAAAAAAGGAAGAGGGATGAGCATTGTGTGTATTTTAACCTCATCAGATTTGGAGCAAAGAGAGGATATATCAGACATATTTAGTTTAATATAGAAACTTGTCTCATCCTATAGGGAAGTAGGAGGGGAAAGGGGAAAGAAAAGGGGAAGAGAAAACAGAAGTAGAAAGGGAAAGATAAGAAAGGGGGAGGGCTGTAAAAGGGGAGGACAGATTGAGGGAGGTAGTGGTCAGAAGCAAATTACTGATGAGAAGAGAAAGGGGGGAAGGAAAGAGAAAAGTATAACTTGGGGAAAATAAAACGGTGGGAAATAAAGTTAGTAATTTTAACTGTGAATGTGAATGGGATGAACTTTCCCATAAACTAGAAAAGCAGATAGCAGACTGGATTTAAAAGCCAGAATCCTACAATATGTTGTTTTCAAAGAGAATAATATATGAAGAAATGAGATAGAGAGCACTGTGTAGTATAAAATGAATAATTTCAATTATATTAAATCAAAAAGTTCTTGAACAAATAAAATCAATGTAGCCAAAATTAGAGAAGAAAGCAGAAAACTAGAGGAAAAAACTTTCATAGACATTCTCTCAGAAAAAGGTCTCAGTTCTCAAATATATAAAGAACTTTGTCAAATTTATAAGAATACAACCATTGCCCAATTGACAAATGGTCAAAGTACATAGATAGACAGGTTTTTGACAAAGAAATCAAAACTATATGTAGTCATGTACAAAAATGCTCTAGATTATTATTTGTTAGAGAAAGGCAAATTAAAACAACTTTGAGATATCATTTTATACATAAATGATAGATGCCTTTCATTTGGGGAATGGTTAAACAAGTTATGGCAGAGCACTGTGATAGACTACTACTGTGATATAAGAAATGATGAACTAGTTAAAAAATCAAGACTTGAACCCATGAAAAAAGATACTATCCATCTCCAGAGAAAGAACTGATAAATAGAAATATGTATAGTATAGTCTTACATATGTGTGTATATGTATGTATGTTATAAATATATAAATGCAATATTGCATATAGTTGTAGCTTTCTTGAGGGTAAGGTAGGAAGGGAGGGAGGAAAAAACCAAAATAAAAAGTGCACAGCAGAGAACAAAAGAAAACTTAGAAGAAAGCACAGTAGCTTTGAAAACAATGTGTAATATTACATAAGTTTCAAAAAAAGTAAATAGTTTAAAATGATTTGTTTTATATTGAATCCTATTTATTTTCTGCTGTGTACATGAAAAATTTTTCTTATTTTATATTCAAGTTTAAAATGAATAAAAAATTTAAAAAAGAATAAAATACCAAATAAAAGTAGAAAGATCCTATTCTTTATTTTTAAAATTAATTTTAACAAAATAATAACAAAACTTGTTTCTGTTTCCTTCCACTCTTATTTTTTTCTGTAGATTTACAAAGATTTGTTGATGTAAAAGTTGCCCCCAAAAAATAATGTATCACATATTAACCACAATCATATAAAAGTTAGAAAAGAAGAATGAATGAAAAATCTCAGTGAAGACATGGAAGAAGTAATTGAAAAACTGTTATACTTAATGCACTGAAATTAAAGTTACTAAACAAGCTCAGTTGGTTGTATTGATGTTAAGTTTTTGTAGTATATCCCTTGTAGGCCAAACAATATGTGTTTGAAAGTTGGATCCCAAAAGGATGGTTACCTTGGATTCAAGGTACCCTATAGGTCTGTACTATTAACACTATAGCTCACAAACCTCCACTGGTATGATTGATTGCCTTTAAAAGTTAACTAACTGAAACAATTAGCTCAAAACATTTACTGAAAGAACATTGTAAGAACAATGGTCACAGAACATTACTCCCATCCCCATTACCAAGCCTAGTCACGCTCTTCCATGACTAAGCACAGAATCAGTGGAAAGAACTAGGTAAATGCATAAAACTTGATTATTAAGAATAATACACATGAAGAGAGCACATGCAGACCAGGTACCAAGTATCTTATACCTCTGGCAATGCAGCGCTAAAATCTTTTCCTTTCTCATAACCTCAGTCTATTCCCCCTTGGTGGAGTATCTCTACTAGACAAGTTGCTCAGCTAAGATCCCTGGATTTTTTACTCACTACAATTTAGTTCCTAATAGTCAGGAATAGCTTTCTCCACACAGGTCACATTTCATATAATTATCTCTTGCCTAAATTCTGGACTTATTCCTGGTTGGGTGCAAAGTCTTCAATTGGTCAACTAATGATACTAAAATATACTATAACTAGTTGGGGAGAAGGGAGAGAAAAATTTCCTTCCCCTTATCCTTTTTTCTATAACTGGCTTTCCAAATAGAGAATTTTCTCTTATTTCATAGATATTTAGCCTTTTGTAAGCACTTCTTTATACTTCAAACTAAGACTTTAACACCTTGTCTACCTTATCTGATCCATGTGTTCTGTGTCTTCTATTCCACATCACCACTTCCAGGTTTTCTTCCAACTACCATCACTCAGTGACCTCTCTTTGAGGTTCCTACAATCCAAATCTACCAATCAGTCAATATTATGGTTGCTCTTTTTTTACAGACCTCTGTGACATTCCCCCCTTCCTTCCTCCATGAATTTAGTATTTGATTCTCATAATCTTTCTTTCCCCTGTTCTCCCTCTCTCCTCTTCCCCTCTCTCTCTCCCTATCTCTCTCTCTCTCTCTCTCTCTCTCTCTCTCTTTATCTCTCTCTCTCTCTCTCTCACACACACACACACACACACACACACACACATACACACACACCCACACACACCAAACACTCTAACCTTCTAGTTCCTCATGACTGTCTCATGACTTCCACCCAACCTCAACCACACACAAAAATGGTAATACATGTGTTCTTGTCATCAACCACAAATGCACCACCCTCCAAAGTTCAGGAATGCTGAAATTCCCTTATTTGATCATGATTTATTAGCTTTCCATCTCTCCCTCTGCCTTCCTATACCAAATCCTGCTCTCTTCATCTACACCTTGACCTCTGCTCTCTTGAATTTGCAGTTCACACCAAGTTATCTCCCCTGTATTAGTCATTATTTCCTCTTTTTGCTACCTTGAACTTTTCTTGAACCAGTTCAGTTTTTCACTGCCCTTGGCTTTCCTAGCTCCAAAACCAGGTTCCCCTTCCCAACACATTATGTTACCTTTCTATTATAAAGAGTATAATCTATAAGATTCATACTGAATTTCATTAAACTACTGAAATAACATTTCTATTAAATGAAGCTGATGTCCCTGGTATTCAGAAGAGATTAGAAAAACTTTTGGACTGGCAAAAAAAAAAAATCTGAGATATTATATCTATTTAAAGTGTTTCAGTAAATTATCTAAATGAACTGAGAGGCATTAAATTTTTATTTTTATTCATTTCCATCATTGCCTAAAACAAAACCTATTGACAACTAATAGGTGATAAGTCATCTTCCAATCTTTATGTTTTATAATTTATACATTTCTAAGTCAACCGAAAGCTGTAGTTGTGGGAAACACTATATGATTATTTCCAAATTCTGTGACTTTTAGATTTATCAAGAACTTAGAGTTTACTTATTTTTCCTGACCAAGGAAAAGAGACTTGTATTACCTATTTCATAGGGCTATGAAAAAGGTTTTTTGAATCAAATGAAGGTGATCTAGCTGTACCAGATCTAAAATTAGATTATAAAGCAGCAGTTACCAAAACCATTTGATATTGGCTAAGAAATAGACTAATTGATCAGTGGAATAGGTTAGGTTCAAAGGACAAAATAGCCAATAACTTTAAGAATCTAGTGTTTGACAAATCCAAAGACCCCAGCTTTTGGGATAAGAATTCACTGTTTGACAAAAACTGCTGGGAAAATTGGAAATTAGTATGGCAGAAACTAGGCATTGACCCACACTTAACACTGTACACCAAGATAAGGTCAAAATGGGTTCATGACCTAGACTTAAAGAATGAGATTATAAATAAATTAGAAGAACATAGGATAGTTTACCTCTCAGACCTGTGGAAGAGGAAGGAATTTATGACCAAAGAAGAACTAGAGATCATTATTGATCACAAAATAGAAAATTTTGATTATATCAAATTGAAAAGGTTTTGTACAAATAAACTAATGCAGACAAGATTAGAAGGGAAACAATAAACTGGGAAAACATTTTTACAGTCAAAGGTTCTGATAAAGGCTTCATTTCCAAAATATATAGAGAATTGACTCTAATTTATAAGAAATCAAGCCATTCTCCAATTGATAAATGGTCAAAGGATATGAACAGACAATTCTCAGACGAGGAAATTGGACCTATTTCTAGCCATATGAAAAGATGCTCCAAGTAATTATTAATCAGAGAAATGCAAATTAAGACAACTCTGAGATACCGTTACACACCTGTCAGATTGGCTAGAATGACAGGGAAAGATGCTGTGGAATGTTGGTGGGGATGTGGGAAAACTGGGACACTGATACATTGTTGGTGGAATTGTGAATACATCCAGCCATTCTGGAGAGTGATTTGGAACTATGCTCAATAAGTTATCAGACTGTGCATACCCTTTGATGCAGCAGTGTTACTACTGGGCTTATATCCCCAAGAGATGTTAAAGAAGGGAAAGGGACCTGTATGTGCAAGAATATTTGTGGCAGTCCTTTTTGTAGTGGCTAGAAACTGGAAACTGAGTGGATGCCCATCAATTAGAGAATGTCTGAATAAATTGTGGTATATGAATATTATGCAATATTATTATTCTGTAAGAAATGACCAGCAGGATGATTTCAGAGAGGCCTGGAGAGATTTACATGAACTGATGCTGAGTGAAATGAGCAGGACCAGGAGATTATTATATACTTCAACAACAATACTATATGATGATCAATTCTGATGGACATGGCCATCTTCAACAATAAGATGAACCAAATCAGTTCCAATAGAACAGTAATGAATTGAACCAGCTACACCCAGCGAAAGAACTCTGGGAAATGAGTATGAACCACTTCATAGAATTCCCAATCCCTCTATTTTTGTCTCCCTGCATTTTTGAATTCCTTCACAGGTTAATTGTACACTATTTCAAAGTCCAATTCTTTTTGTACAGCAAAATAACTATATGAACATGTATACATATATTGTATTTAACTTATACTTTAACATATTTAACATGTATTGATCTACCTGCCATCTGGGGAGGAGGTCGGGGGAAAGAGGGGAAAAATTGGAACAAAAGGTTTTGATGCTGAAAAATTACCCATACACATATCTTGTAAATAAAAAGCTATAACAATAATAATAATAATAATAAAAAGAAAAAAGGTTTTTTGTCACCAGCCCTGAAGTCAAGAGGATCTGAGTTCAAATCTGACCTCAGATACTTAACACTTCTTGGCTGTATGACCCTGGGCAAATCACTTAAACCCAATTGCCCCAGGGGGGGAAAAGGGTATTTTGTCAACTGTAAAGGACCATTAAAAAATTGGGGAAGGGAGGAACAAATCAAACTGTATATTGATGTACCTAAGCTATACCTTGGATTTGCTATACCAGGATATCTTTCCTCTTGCTAATTTTTTCACTGTTTTTTTCTTACCAAAGACAATTTAACTACTAAAGCAACACCAAATGGATGCAAATATATTTTTACTCAGATCCTATCTAGTGAATTTTGACTGAAGAGCATTTCACTAAAATTCTTATTCAGAAATGTAGCTCTACTCAATGAATCATACAATAAGAGTCTTAAATTTGGACAGGACCCTGAAAACTATTTGAATCAACCTACATATGACAAGAACTCTTCAATATAGCCAACATGTAGTTGACCATTTAATCTATGGGATCTCTGAGATCTCTTGCAGTCCTGGGATTCTAGAATTGTAGAATTCTAGCTTTAATCCTACTTCTTAAATGCTAATTAAACTTCAGAATCTTTTTAAAAATATAGACTATCACTAAAATTATGCTTCATAAACAAAAGTTACATTTAAATAAAAATACTGAACAAATTAAAATTATATTTAACGAACATGAAACAATAAAGAATATAAGAATGAACCTCACATTATCAACATGATATTTTAAGAAGGAAATCTGAATTTTAAAAGACAGTAACAAAGCATCATACATTTAGGGTTGTAAGCTATCTTAGAGATCATCTAAATTTTACAGATGAGAAAAATGAGGATGAGAGGTTAACTGAAAACTGTCATTCTACATTTAATGACTTCTTCAGAATCAAACACAATATAGTATTGTACCAGAGAATGAAGCCCTAACATTGGCAATTTTTATTGGGAGATCTAAAGAAAGGAAGCATCGTAAAGGAGTTAGGCAAAACATACTATTGAAAACATCATTTTAACTTGCTTTTCATTGCCATTATTCAAATTATTATTTTTTCCTGATGGCTTCCCTTTAATATGCTTTTAAATAATTTATATTTTCTTTTAAATGTATTCATTCCTATGAACATGAAATAACCAGGAGAGAATCTGTTGGAAATTTGTGAAATGACCTCATAATTCTCAAAGTCTCATTTGCAGCTGTGCCTTTCAATAGCCCTATTGTTGATTTTTTTTTTAACATGGATGGTTTTGTCAACCAGAAAACTATGAGTGAGACATTATATTCTGTAACCTTATTATAAATGGGCACAACTGAAATCAACATACTTAGTGTTCTATTAGAATTACACACCCTTAAAATTACACAATGTTGTGTAGATTTATAGTTACCATCATCCTTAAGGTGTTTCCAGTTTAGCCATTTGGTTGGTTTTTTACATATTTTATTAATTTGCATAAATCTCAGGGTCTGCTCATTTCTTCTCATTAATTGTTGCTCAAATGCAATCCTGAATGCATCTGCCATTATATAAGCTTCTTCTTTACTCTTCCTTAACATTTCTAACTGTAACAGAAAGAAAAATTTTAGTAAGTAACCTGAATGAAGAATGATTTGTGTTTCTTTACTGGTAGTGATTAGTATAGGATTTGGAAATATTTTGCCTAGCTATAAAAGATTGATGGGATGAAAATAACATGCTCTTTATAAACTCTACTTTTTTCCAATAAAAAAAAAAAGCACTTGTTACTAAGTTTTTTTTAATTAAAAAAAAAAGTGCTTGTTACTAAGGGAAAGGTTCAAAGACTCATTTGTGGTGTCTTTTGCATATATTGTACATACTGCTTTTCCTTGCTGTTTTTTAGAGGCTCTGCTCAATACTTTAATTGTTTAATGAGTCACTAGATGTGACCTCTCACCTGGAATTCCATTATAATCTTAGAATAAGTATGCAGAAGCAAAAATTCAAGAACTTCATCATCTGAGCCCTCAAGGATTTACAACCCCTGAAGTATTTTGGCTATACTTATTACTGAAAATCAGCAAAAGAACTTTAGCTAATGAATGAAGTGAGCAGAATCAGGAGAACATTGCACAAAATAACAACAAAATTATGTGGTGATCAACTATGACAAACTTGGCTTTTCTCAGCAATATAGTGATCCAAGACAATTCTAAGAGACACCTTTTTGTTTTTGTTTGCTTTTCTCTTTCTCTTGATTTTTTCTTTTTGCTTTGATTTTTCTTTTATACCATGACTAATATGGAAATATGCTTAAAATAATTGCTTATGTATAACCTATATCAGAATGCTTGTTGTATTGGTGAGGGGGAGATTTAAGAGAGGCAGGGAGGAAAAAACATTTGGAACTCAAAATCTTTTTTTATTTTAATAATAGTTTATTTTTCCAAATACATACAAAGATAGTTTTCAACATTCATCTTTGCAAAATCTTGTATTCTAAATTATTCTCCCTGCCTCCACTCCTCCCTCCTCCAAGACTACAAGTAATCCATTATAAGTTCAACATGTGAAATTTTTCTAAATATATTTCCATATTCATCATGCTAAAAAAAAAAAAAAAAAAAAAAAAAAGGTCAAAAGGGGAAAAAAAACATGAGAAGGAGGGTGGGAAGCAAACAAACAATAACAAAGATGAAAATACTATGCTTTGATCCACATTCAGTTTCCAAAGATCTCTCTCTGGATGTGGATGGCACTTTCCATCCCAGGTCTATTGGAATTGCCTTGAATCATCCCATTGTTGAAATGGCCAAGTCCATCAGAGTTGATCATCAGTTGATCATCACATAATCTTGCTGCTGTATACAATGTTCTCTTGGTTCTTTCTCATTTCACTTAGCATTAATTCATACAAGTCTTTCCAGGCCTTTCTGAAGTTATCCTACTCATCATTTCTTAAAGAACAATACTATGCCCATCAAGGGCATTCAATCAATTTCCACTTCCTTGCCACTACAAAAAGAGCTGCCACAAACATTTGTGCACATGTGGGTCCTTTTCCCTTTTTTATGATTTCCTTGGAAAACAGACCCAGTAGAAACCTTGATGGATCAAAAGATATGCACAGTTTTATAGTTCTTTGGGCATAGCAGAACTCAAAATCTTACAAAAATTAATGTTGAAAACTATCTTTATGTGTAATTAGAAAATAAAATACTATAGAATTTTTAAATTTAAAAAGTAAACAGAATTTTAACTAAAAACTCATTAATCAAAGTTCAAGAGACTAAATTCTGAAAATGTGTATTTTCCATTCATTTGATACTGTTCCAACAATTTAAAATCCCTTTTAATAGAAAGATTAGCAAGAGGAAACTTTGATAAACACTATCCAGAGGAAGTATCTTAGTAGGTATCTTAGTAGAAATTTTAAAAAATTTATATGGGGGGGGTGGTTAAGGTAGAATTGAGGATGGAGAGATTCTTGGACAGGGAACACATGTAACCTAGAGCACTGTTTCTATCTCTGGCCATCTAGCTCTCCAATAAATTGATTAGGAAAATAATAAGATCTATCTTCTTCAGGGGTAAATGCTTTGTAAGCATTTATTAAGTACTTATTATGTGACAGCCACTTAACTAAGTGCTTAGGAATATTACTTCATTTGATCCCTCACAATAACCTGGTATGGTAAATGCTACTATTAGTCTCATTTTATGGCTGAGGAAACTGAGGCAGAGAATGGTTAAATGATTTCCCCTAGAGTAACACAGCTAGGAAAGGTTTAATAACTGTAACTGATAGTCAGTGACAGGTTCATAATTTTGATAGTTGTAGTTAAGTCAGATTTCTAGTATAGCCTATGTATAGATAGATGATCAGGGATTATTTCCAAGTTATTTGAAGGCTTTTGAGATAAAATGATTAGTAAGCACAATTTTAGCCCTGTTGAACACCTTGTGATAGATCGTCAATTTTATCTGTTTATTCCAACTACTAATAAAGATGAAAAGTTCTCTGTTAGAATCCTTACAAAGTAATAAGTCAGTTGCCTAATTTAGCATGGTACTTAGCAAATTCTCTAACTCACTAAGTATGGTACATGGTACTGTATGGTACATGGTACTGTATGGTACATGGTAATGTATTTAAATACATTAGTGAGTTAGAGAATTTGCTAAGTACCATACATTAGTGAGTTAGAAAATTTGCTAAGTACCATGCTAAATTAGGCAACTGACATCACTTTGTAAGGATTCTAACAGTTCTCCATACCATCTCTTCCCATTTAATTGTTGACAATATCCTCCTATAAATCCTTCACTGAGGCTCTAGCCAATAAGGTCAAGGCCTTTTTCTTACTCTTATTGTTAATATTGAGTAGATTCTTTGGCTGTCCAATGTCTCTTAATCTTGCTATATAAACAGCCCACATATGGTGGCCTTAAACATCTTTTCTAATGTCATTTTACCCCATATATTTAGTTACTAATATTAACTGGCACTTAAATATACTTTAAAGTTTGCAAAGGGATTTATTTACTTGCTTAATTCATTTGAGCTGCAAATGAGAGATTATGCAGATTTTACAGATGAGAAAACTGAGGTTCAGAGAGATTGAGTATTTGTCTATGGTCATAGAGGTGGCTGAAAAAAAAATGTTTATGTATTTGGAGTAAAGCAATATCTGTTTTTTATAACATTCTTGACACATACATATTAAGTACCTAATCATAAGCAAGTCATTTTATGTTTTTGGGGCAGTTAGATGCAGAGAGCTTAGGACTTCGATTCGGAAAATCCTGAGTTCAAATATTATATCAAGAAATTTACTACTGGGCAAGTCATTTAATCTCTGTTTGCCTTAGTTTCTCCATCTTAAAATGAAGATACAATAGCACACATCTCAGGATTGTTGTGAGGATCAAAAGTTAACATATGTAAAGTACTTTGCAAAGCCTTAAAAGCACTATTATAACTACTAAGTATTATTATACTACAAGCACTATTTATAAATGCTGTTTTCTCATCTGTAAATTGAAGATAATAATATCTATAGTGCCTACTTCAAAGGGTTGTTGTAAAGAACCAAATATAGCAAGTGCTTTGTAAATCATAAAAAAACACATGCATGTTAGTCATAATTTTAATTATCACTACTGTATGTCATAAGTGCTGGAACACTGCAGCCTGCTCCTGCCCACTATGTGTCATTCCATGGCCCTTTGGATTGTTTCTAATTTTAATTCTTTTGAGGTCTTCATGTTCTCTGACTCACAGCAATATAGCATCACTGGGAAAATTATAATTGGTATTAATAAGATGGCCATTCTTGGCAGCAGACTGTGAAAGTAGTCTTTCATATTTAAAATGGATTTTTCTGAGAAATTTTTTATTTAATTTGGAACTCAAAATTTTAAAATGTTAAAAGTTGTTTCACCTGCAACTGGAGGAAAATAAAATTCTAAATAGAGAATAAATAAATAGAAATATTTTAACTTATTTCAAACAATGTGAAATTAGTCCAATGCCATTTGTGACTAGGAACATGTGGAGAGCCTCATCATCAAACAGAAATGCTTTTTTTTTTAATTTATATTTTTCTTACTTGGGACATACATCTTTCATGATATTAAAAATTTCTGGTATCATATGCATGCACATACAAACACACACACACACACACACACACACACACACAGTGTCTCAAAAGTCTTTAGGGCATTTAAGCTACTAAAGCTGCCCTAAGATTTACACTCTTCATACACACTCAAGTAAAATAATGATAATAATAAGTCTTTATAACATACATTTAACATGCCTCTAAGATGAGTCTACTTCCATAGAAAGTAACTTATCCAAGATTTTTTATCGTTCAGTTATTTCAATCATGTTCAACTCTTTGTGACCCCATTTGGGGTTTTGTTGACAAAAATACTAAAGTGGTTTACCATTTCCTTCTTCAGCTCATTTTATAGATGAAGAAACTGAGGCAAATAAGGTTCACACAGCTAGTAAATGTGTGAGATCACAAACTCAGGAAGATGAGTCTACCTGACTCCAGGCCTGGTCCTCTATCCACTGTACCACCTGACTGCCAAAAGCAAGGTCTAGGAGTTCTCTTTTTTAAAAAAATACAGCCTTTCCCATTAAAACACAAAAACTTGACTTAAATAGCTTATATTGTATAACATTTTAAGTATTTCTATTGATTTAAGATCCTGAAGAAATCATTCAACAATATACTCTGAGACTTTTATTTTTATTTTGTTGTGTCCTAAACACATTCCCATTGGTTTTAAGCCCTTGTCTTTCAGTACCTTGCTCTAAAATCATGTCAGGCATGTTCAGTTCAATAATGATGCTTATCATAATTATAAACGTCCCAGCTTTATCTTTGCTAATTAACTTTGGCACCATGCTGTCTGAAAGGTTTCAGCACTCCTTTGCATTTTTCTGTCTGTTGATATGTCACTTTTATCTTCTTAAGTTTCATCATTCACTCCCTTCTCTGAATCAAATTTCTCTTTGAAATGAAAACTATCTCTTTTGACTTCAAAATTAATTGTATTACTGCATGGGGAAAACAGAGTTTATATTTCTAATATTAATTAATCACATGCTACTCTTCCTCTCAAAAATCTTTCCAATAATGTTCCGAGGACTGCAAACTCAAAATGATATAGTAGCTAAAATAACTATGATTAAGAACATGAATTAATTAATTACACTAAAAGGGCACAGCTTTCAGGAATTTGAAGGCAATAATCTCATGGTACTCAGACCCCATTTGGAGTATCTTGTTTTGTTCTAGGTGCCACAATTTAAGAGAGACAACATGCAGAACAGAATCAGGGAATACTGAAGTCAGTCTAAGCTTGATGTTAGTAAAAATTTCTAACAATTAAATTTTTTTTAAAAAGAGTCGCCTAGAGAGGTAGTAGTGTTCCCCTCCCCAGAAATCTTCATACAACCACTTTTCTAGCCTGTTATAAGGGGATTACTTTCATGTATTAGTTGGACTAGACAATCACTGAAGTCCCTTCCAAATCTCAAATTTCCTAATTCCATGAACCCTGAATTGATTAACTAGCCTTGTGTATGTACCCTGTGAATATGTCATTATCAAAGCTCTATGTCAATCAGTCAGTCAATAAGTATTTATTATACTTATTAATTAAATGACATCAGAAACTATGTGCTAAGTGCTAGGGATACAAGGAAAAAGAAAAAGCAATCCCTGGTCCCAAGGAGCTTACATTCTAATGGGGCAACATGTTCACACATATGCATGCATGTGTGGACATACACAATACAAACATATAGACATATATGCAAATAATACTGAGATATACACATATATACATATAGGTTGTTGTTTAGTCATTTCAGTCATGTACAATTGCTCATGACTCCAATGGGGTTTTCTTGGCAAAGATACTGGCGTGGTGGCCCATTTCCTTCTCCAGGTGATTTTACAGATGAGGAAACTGAGGCAGACAAGGTGAAGTAACTTGCCCACAGTCACACAATTAGTAAGTTTCTGAAACAGATATAAACTTAGAGAGATGAGTCTTCATTCTAGTCTTTATGCATTGTGCCATCTTGCTACCATATATGTGCGTGCACACACACACACACACACACACATACACACATACATACAGAAACATAAATATACAAATATCACTGAAATACACACACTTATATATCCTTACACTCACACACATATACAGAAACATAAATATACAAATATGATTGAAATACACACATGTATATACCCTTACAAACACATACATAGAAACATAAATATACAAACATCACTGAAATACATACATGTATATACTCTTACACACACACAGAAATATAAATATACAAATATCACTGTAATAAACACATGTATATACTCTGATACACACATACAGAAACATAAATATACAAATATCACTGAAATATACACATGTATATACTCTTACACACACATACAGAAACATAAATATACAAATAAATATCACTGTAATACACACATGTAATATACCCTTACACACACACACATACAGAAACATAAAAATACAAATGTCACTGAAATACACATATGTATGTATTCTTACACACACACAGAAACATAAATATACAAATATGACTGTAATAAACACATGTATATACTCTTACACACACATACAGAAACATAAATATATAAATATCATTGAAATACACACATGTAATATACACACACACATATACAGAAAAACAAATATACAAATATCACTGAAATATACACATGTAATATACCCTTACATACACACACATACAGAAACATAAATATGCAAGTATCACTGAAATACACAGACTTATATACCCTTACACACATACACATATACAGAAACATCAATATACAAATGTCACTGAAATACACACATGTATATACCCTTACAAACACATACATAGAAACAAAAATATACAAATATCACTGAAATACACATACATATATACCTTTACAGCACTTACAAAGAAACATACAAATATCACTGAAATACACACATGTAAATACACTCACACACAGAAAAACAAATATATAAATATCACTGAAATACACACACATATATACCTTTACAAACACTTTCAAAGAAACATATACAAATATCACTGAAATACACATGTATATATGCTTACACACACATATATAGAAACATAAATATACAAATATCACTCAAATACACACATGTACACACACACACACAACACACACATACACCTATCAGTTCTAGTTTTAAGGTCAGGAAGACCTGAGTTTAAATACCACCTTTGATGGGTTCCAGTAGTACCAGGTTTCAAACTAGTGATCATCAAAACTAATAGTACTGACTAGAAACAAAAAGGAAGTAAAATGATAGAATGGATTAGCTATACCACATATAGAAACTCACCAAAACAGTACCATAGAGTTTGATAAACCCCAAAATTTTTGGAATAGCTTGTGAAAAATAGAAATATGGAAGGTGAAATGCTGAATACTAAAAACAGGTAATCCAGTTTGACTGAATGAAGAGTATATAAATGGAAGCAAAATAAAGAATTTCTAGACTTATATAGCTTATACAGAATAAAATAGTAGTAGACTATTACTTACTAGAAGTTGTAGGAGTAGTAGTAACAGTAGCCATATTACTAGTATGGCTAGTAGTAGTCCTACTGTGAAGATATCATAATTAAAGCATTTATACTTTTTCGTAGAGACAACAAGGAAACCAACGATGGTTTTTGCACAGAGAAGGGAGAGGGTCAGTTTATTTTGACAACTGAATAGAAGATAGATTTGAGAGAAGACTGTAAGTAGGAAAACCAGTTAAGAAACTGGTAATGAGTAATTGGACCTGAACTAGTGTTTAGGCACCATGAATGAGGGGGAGAAATGTGACGGAAGTAAAAACAATAGGATTTGTTACCTAGCTGGATATGAAAAGAGAGGAAGAAAGTAAAATAAAAAATAGCTGTAAAGCTAAACATGTGGGTGACTAGTGGAGATATGGAGTGAGGTGTTATTTACATAAAGATTATAGCTACATAATAACTAAAATTAGATAACCAAATATATGGATACAGGAAAAAAGAGAAGAATGGAAAAGATAGAGCCTTGAATGTTTACAGTTTGTTAGGAGGATGACATTCTGGCAAAAGAGACCAAAAAATATTCCAGAAGTTGAAAAGCCATACTTTAAGAAGTTTGGGCTAATGGATAATGCACTAGATTTGAAATGGGGTAACTTGGGTTCAAATCCTGCCTTGGACACTATGGGACTTGGGACAAGTGCCTCCATTTTCTCATCTGTAAAATGGAGAGGGTGGGTTTGGTGGTCTCTAAAACTTCCCACTCCAAATCTATAATTAATTCTATGACAGTTATAACATATAAACCAATGCAAAAGAGGGTGTTCACAAAGAGATAGTCCACAATGTCAGAAACAAAGGTCGAAAATGATGAAGATGATGAAGAGACCTGTGGATTTAGGGATAAAGGATTCGTGAGTGACCTTTGAGAGCACTTTTTCAATAGAATAGTGTGGTCAGACTGCCTGGAGTGGGCTAGTATTGGTTACCAAGAGCTTGACAGTGAAGTGAAAGGGAGAGAGAGAAAATGACAGTTCATGAGAATGGCAGGACCACTTATATTTTGCATCTAAAACAATTCTCTGAGGTACCAATCTATATTAATAGAGGAAGTTTCCTCCCTGTTAGTTTTCTATACTAGTGAAATCATTTTTGTTGTAGAATCATTTCATTCATGCCTGATTTTTTGTGAATTGTTTCAGGATTTTCTTGGCAAAAATACTGGAGTATTTGCCATTTCCTTCTCCAGCTCATTTTACCTATGAGGAAACTGAGGCAAATAGGGTTAAGTGATTTGTCCAGAATCACATAACTAGTGAGTCTCTGAGGTAGAATTTGAATTCAGCTTTTACTTAACTTCAGGCCCATTATTGTACCCATGTATAACCTAGCAGCCCCAGGGAAATTATAGGATCCGTTTTTTAAAAATTCTAATGAAGCAACAGCCAATATGTTAGTCAATCATACTACTGAGAACATTTTAAATCTCAGCAGTTAACATTTCTCACCATGAAAAAAGTCAATACAAATGTGACTTTTCCATTAATACCAATGTCTTAAAATGGAGAAATAAGGCACAGTTAACAGTTAAAACCATTTGACTAAACTAAGAGTTACCTCTTGCTTCTGCTGAAGAAGCTGTTTTCTAGCAGCTGCAGCTGTCTTAGCACAGGAACAAGGTTGTCCTCCAGGATGGTTACAGATGCAAGCCCCAAGTACTGCCAGCTGTGAATTAAAAGCACCCAGTCAAAATATATAGAGAATTGACTCTAATTTATAAGAAATCAAGCCATTCTCCAATTGATAAATGGTCAAAGGATAAAAACAGACAATTTTCAGATGATGAAATTGAAACTATTACCACTCATATGAAAGGGTGTTCCAAATCGCTTTTTTTCAGAGAAATGCAAATTCAGACAACTCTGAGATATCACTACATACCTGTCAGATTGGCTAAGACGACAGGAAAAAAGAATGATGAATGTTGGAGGGGATGCGGGAAAACTGGGACACTGATGCATTATTGGTGAAGTTGTGAACTTGGAATCCAACCATTCTGGAGAACAATCTGGAATTATGCCCAAAAAGTGATCAAAACTGTGCATACCCTTTGATCCAGCAGTGCTACTACTGGACTTATACCCCGAGGAGATACTAAAGATGGGAAAGGAACCTGTATGTGCCAAAATGTTTGTGGCAGCCCTGTTTGTAGTGGCCAGAAACTGGAAAATGGATGGATGCCCATCAATTGGAGAATGGTTGGGTAAATTGTGGTATACGATTGTTATGGAATATTATTGTTCTGTAAGAAATGACCAGCAGGATGAATACAGAGAGGCTTGGAGAGACTTACATGAACTGATGCTGTGTGAAATGAGAAGAACCAGGAGATCATTATATATATCAACAACGATACTGTATGAAGAGGTAATCTGATGGAAGTGGATTTCTTTGACAAAGAGATCTAATTCAGTTTCAATTGATCAATGATGGACAGAAGCAGCTACACCCCAAGAAAGAACACTGGGAAATGAATGTAAACTGTTTGCATTTTTGTTTTTCTTCCTGGGTTATTTCTACCTTCTGAATCCGATTCTCCCTGTGCAACAAGAGAACTGTTCGGTTCTGTACACATATATTGTATCTAGGATATACTGCAACATATTAACATGTACAGGACTGCTTGCCATCTGGGGGAGGGGGTGGAGGGAGAGAGGGGAAAAATCGGAACAGAAGTGAGTGCAAGGGATAATGTTGTAAAAAATTACCCTGGCATGGGTTCTGTCAATAAAAAGTTATTATAAAAAAAAAACAAGGACTCAGTCACTAAATGTCATTTGTAGCACATCATTCACAATCATTATTTAAAGAAACTGAAAAGGGAAAGACATAAATCATACATAAGATTCCATGATATCACGGAGAATTAACAACTAGGGGGGATAAAAATCTTATTTACTTGGAATATAATAAAATCAAACCTATCTCCCCTCTTTTCCATATCAATGTCTTCAAATACTGGCAACAACTTCCTATACCTACTTATCTTCAGAAGGAATGTGGTCTAATTATGCTTTTAGTTTTCAAATTTTCATCTATTAATTTCTTTGTGTTTTTCTCTGGTTTTTCTCTGGTACTTCAACTATATCCATTCTTGACCATTATCAAAATGTGTGTACTAAGGAAGGCATTGGTCATGTTCAGGGGGTGGTGAATAGTCCAGTTCAATTAGAACAGAACATGCAAAAGGAGAACAAGGGGACAAAAATTTAATTTTAAATATTTATCTGTACAAAACATAACTGACTACAAAATCTCAATCACATAAAAATTTGTAAATATGAATAGAAAAGATTTTTTGTATTAGTCACTGTGCTGAAATTATCCATGTCCCCTTTCATCAAGAGTAACTGTATTTCATTCTCAGATTCCTACCAGTAATTGTGTAGAGACCTAGGTACTTGAGCTACTTGTCCATTAGAGTCTCCCTTTCTGTATAAGAATTAAGACATCACTCTTTTAGTCTTTTCTTAAATCTAATTTCTTTCATTTTTCTTATTGCTATTTTTTCAACCATTCAAATAATGTTATCATTCTTTTCTAAGTTTTACATGTTCCTGATATATTGAGGATCGGATAATAAGAGCATTATTATATGGGAATAACTATATTATATGTATAATTATTTTATATTAATTATGAAATTACTGTGCATTAATAAATAATATATTGATAATAAATGTCATTTGTGTGTGTACATATGTGTATATACACATATATATTGTTGTTTGCCCTTCATTTTCAAAGAAGACCAATGATATAGGATGTGTGATGCATGAATAGCATCCATATCACAGTAAATTGTTTCAACACACACACATATATTCATTTTAGATATATGTGTATGTGTGTGTGAGCATGTATGTATGTGCGTGCATGTAAAGATAACCAGGATTCTATTATCCTTTTCCCAGAATTCTATTATCCTTTTAACTTCTTAACAACAATTTTATGCCAAAAAACACACACAACTTTGTTTGTTAAGAATTCACATAATATTATATTATATATTAATAACTTTTGTCCTGGAATTTGCAGGGAAGCCTGACACTCCAAATCATAGTGCTGTAACAACCATTAAAAAAAAAAAAAAAAAACTACAACACAGTCAACAGAATCATTGAAGCAGAAAATTTTTGTCCAATCTAACTAAGCAAGGTTGCTCTCTCTCACCCCAGGTGTGAAGAGACTAAAGTCAAATCAAGAAGCATTTATTAAGTGCCTAAATATGCCAGAAACTGTATTAAGTGCTAGGGATACAAAGAAAGGCAAAAAAAACAAAAAACAAAAAACAGTATCTGTTTTGAAAAAGCTCACTGAAGAGCTAAGAAGCCAACATGCAAACAACTATGGGCAAGCAAGATCTATCCAGGATAAAACAAAGGTGATGTGAGAAGCCAGACTGCCACTGTTTTGTTTTGTTAATGTTTTTCTTTAATTTTGTTGTTATTTAATGTTTAGTTAATATTTTATTTTTTGTGTTTATTGTTTATTTTTAATGTTCGTTTAATATTTTATTTTTCCCCTGATTACATGTAAAAACAATTTTTAACATTTGCTTTTTAAAATTTTGAATTCCAAATTCTTTCCTTCCCTCTCTCCTTTCTTCCTCATTGAGAGGACAAGGATTTAGATATAGGTTATACATGTGTAGTTATGAAAAACATACTTCCATATTAGTTATGTTGTGTCACTGCATTTTTTTTTTTATTTTGGGGGGAAGGTAAGGCAATTAGGGTTAAGTGACTTGCTCTGGGTCACACAAATAAGAAGTGTTAAGTGTCTGAGACTGGGTTTAAACTCAAGTGCAACATTTAGCTATCCCTTTGTTCTTTTTTTTTTATTTTTTACTTTTTTTTTCCATTTTAAAATCTAAAGGAAATAAAAGAAAAAGAGGAAAAGATTTTTTTCTCTCTCAAACCCCATGCTTTTCAAAATTCTTACACACTTACTTCCAGACCTGTAACTTCTGTAGGGTCACCTTTAAGGCTCATGTTTTCCTGAACAAGCTTCTGCTGTTTTATATCAAGCATTGCAACAGACTCCAGGCACTGCTGATTCAGAGCTAGGGAAGAGAACAAGATAAATGAGATTATCTTGCCAAGGCTATGCCATAAACCACAGTCATTCCCTGAGAGATGACATAAATCCTCTAAGGCATTATTCTAGTCAAAAACATTTATTAAATGATTACTATATTCTTGGTTTTGTGAAGGATTTTTAAAAATCATCAAAATAAGATCTCCACCCCTCCTCAGGGAACTTGCAGTTAGTTATAGAAAGAAGCAAGCCACAGTGAGTCATAATGCAATGTGGAGGAGGAGGAAAAGAATGCCATGAGTGCACAGAAGAGGGAGAGAGAACTTCTGGGATAGGAGAATCAGGGAAAGGTTAATAGGGCAGTTGGCATTGGGACCACATATCAAATGCCAAGTAGGACAAGGACAAGTAGAAATGGTGGGGTTAGGGGGAGGATCTCAGGCTAGAGAAGAAGGTGTTCTAAGGTAGAGGCAGGAAGGCACTAGTCATGTGTGGGGGAGGTGAACATATTCAATTAGAACATAACATTCAAAGGGAGAACAAGGGGGCAGGTGAAAGGAGAAAGGTGGTTTTGGTCAGAGAATGGAAGGATACCTTCTATAATATGGACTTGATTCTGCTATGTAATAGGGAGTCATTGAGGGTTTTTTGAGCAACAGAGCAACTTGAGTGCTTTAGGACCATGATTCTGGCAGCAGAATGTGGAATTGACTATGGGGAAAGAGAATATATGGGAAGCAAAGGTAACTTTAGGCAATGATAGCAAAACCCAGAGAAAGAAGGAGGGCTTGGGATAGCGGCATTGGGAATGGAAGACGGAGTTGACAAAATGGGGTTGACTGAATCTGAAGGATAAGTGAATTTGGCATTATGCATTACTAAGTATTATAGAAGGGATTAAATGAGAGAAGAGTTGTGAAAGGGTATTATAAAGCATAGAGCATTAAATAAATATACATTACTGTTGCTATGAACAATATGGATATGTTCTAATTATTCAACCCTAGAACTGACTCATTTATGGAAATTATTCCAATTTTTCAGGTTAAAAACTCTCCAATAACATACAATCTTAAATGGCTGGAGATAATTTCACCAAAGAATTTGACAACTGTGGTACTTACCCAATAACAGAATCTTAAGATAAATGGTGGCAAATTATCTACCTAACCAGCCTTGTTTATATTTTTTATTGGTCACATTTTTTATAAATCATATGAATGAAACTGAACTTTTCCCTATTATGTGGTAGAAGATTTAAATAAAGCAGTTTTATTTTTTGGAATTTTTGGAACTATTTTAATTCAAGAGGATTTTCACCACCTCACTCCACACTCTTAACATAGATACTACCTGTGAAGACAGAATTCACATTGAGGCACTTGGAATAATCTAAATATGTGATTTATAAAGAGAAGAGAATTTTAATGTTTAAAACTACTCTGAAGGGGCAGCAAAATGGCACAGTGGATAGAGTACCAGCCCTGAAGTGAGGAAGACCTGAGTTCAAATCTGATCTCAGACACTTAACATTTCCTAGCTGTGTGACCCTGGGGGTAAGATAACCAAACTTTTTTTGTGAAGTCTATGGATTCCTTCTAAGAATAATATTTTTAAATGCATAAAACAAAATATACAATAAGCTATATCAGATTGCTCACTATCTTGGGGGAGGAGGAGGGAAAAAAATTTGGAATTCAAAATTTTACAAAAATGAATGCTGAAAACTCTTTATATATAATTGGAAAAAATAAAATATTAAGTGAAAAAATAAAATACAAAAATTTAAAAGGAAAACGAATTATATTGAAATGATAATTTAATTTTCCCCTTAAAATATATGTGCAACAGACTACATAGGCATCCATGAACCTAATGTTAAAGACTTATGACCAAGATGATTTTCTTTCTTCTTTCAACCTAGTAGTTTATTAGGATTTAACAGATTTAACTGTAGGTGGATATAATCCTATTTCCTCTTTTTAACCTTTACTGATAGCTGTGTCTCCTGAATGAAATTCAGGATCACCCAAAAAATGGCTTAGCTACCCACACAGGAAAAAAACAATTTTTTTTAAAAAATCCAAAACCCAACCACTATACACACACACACACACACACACGCACATGCACATGCACATGCACATGCACATGCACATACACATATATTTGTGTCTGATAGTAGCTATATTTTGGTGGGAAATGAGCAGGGAAGGACAAAAAAGAAATTTATATAATTACTATTATATATTTAAAAGAAATAGTATATTTGCATTTTCATGTGCAATCATCTATTACACTATTTTATAGAAGAACTTGTTTATTGCATAAATTAAAATTTTTATATACACACACACACACACACACACACACACACACATCACAGGAAGTCCAGGAATGAAAGAATTACATTCTATATCACATGGAATAATATCCATTTGAACATTTTAAATAGACAAAACCTGCACATTTTCTTATGAATTTCTGCCTAGAAATGCTTGATTATCTCTCTATCTATCTGTCTATGTCAACAATTTCTGTCTAAGATTGTACTGTCAAACTCCAATATGAACAGATCCCTGCAGCCCACATTTTGACTTGGAAAACCGAATATTAACATTATCTGTGTTAGACTGTAATTTTATTTATTTTGTTAAATATCTCCCAGTTTAGACTTTAATTTGATTCTGGCCACATTAGGGAGTTTTACAGGCTGCTTTTGGGTCAAAAGTTCAACATCTCTCGTCTAAGACATATATACTGATGGATGAGTGACAATATCTTGATGGATGAATTCTCTTGTGTTACACACGAGCACATATGTACACACACACACAAATCCCAAGGCTATCTAAGATGTCTCATCATGCAATGGTTGTGGCTCATATAAAGAGCTCAATAAATATTTGTTTAATTGATTGATTGATCAATTGAAACCTTTACATCAAAGGGAAAACTGAAACAGGTCTCTGTCACCTCAGAAAGGTTTCAAATATAGTCATAATATCAAAAAAAAGCCTGCTTTTCTAAAACCAGCATATTTCACTAAAGAAAGGTTGGCTCAATACCAACAGACTGGACCTTGGTGGGAAATTTTTTGGCCATGACAATCCAGAATACAAAGAAAAGTACAAAAGGTTCTCAGTCTTGTGCTGCCTGTCTATTTATTTTAATGATAGTAATAAGAATAAAAAGAGACAGAGATAGTAGGAATCATGTGGTTTTTAGACTCTCATTAAAAATATTAAATTGGTTATAGATATTTAAAATATAAAATGTGAGCTCCTTGACCAATGACTAACTAGTGAGCATATTACCAGAGGAACTGAGTCATATTAATCTTGCCCTTCCTTGATATAAATGAAGCCAGATGATAAAAGGAAGTTGCTACTAAATGGAAGGATGGTTCATAGTTAATCCTCAGAGATGCCAATTAGAAAATTGGCAGAGCTGCTTTTATTATGCATCCAAAGGCAACAAAAATGTTTCATGGGACAGTTAGTCATCTCAAATTGCAGTGCTCATGGTAAGTGTTTTCAGGGAGACAACTGTGAAAATTGTAGCTTATTTATCAAAATCTGTCACAAAGGAATAAAGACACAGAGAAATTTTATGAAGAACTTGTTAACACCCTAAAAATTAAATCAAAATATATTTTGACATGAGATAACTTGAATTCAAAGGAGAGAATATATAAGGACAGTGAAAAATGTTTAAAAATAACTTTGAGAGGTCAAAGGCCCTGAGATTACACAAAATACTCATAATTTTGTTTTTTAAAAAAAGGAGTTTGAGAGGCAAGGTACATAGTGAGCAATAAATAAGGTAAAGAAATGAAACATTTTGATGGATAGAAAATCAATCATTTCAGATGTCAGATTTATTCTTTCTCAAATCAGTTATCACTGCATAGTCAGAACATCAACTTTGAGCAACAAAGATAAAGAAATACAAAACTAGAAGAAAAACGAGAAAAAGATATGTGTGTAATTACATGTGTATAATTAAAACAACTCCAAACACAGATATTTAAATAAGGTATTGATGCCAAGCTAGGAAGTGGATAGAAGAACAGACCCTACTAGGTAATTTCCTAAAGAAGTTTAACTGACAAATTAATTTTCATTAACAAGGAGAACAAATGAATCTAGAAAATACTCCAGATGGTAACATTTGATCTCTAAGAAGAGAAATACGGCAGCCAAGAACAGGTCTGGTCTAGAACAAAACATCTTTGGTAGATCTTTACAGGGAAAGATGGTGAAGATTATAAGTAAATTTGCTTCATAAGGCACTGAGAAACAGAAAAGAGAAAACCAAATTTAGAGACAGCCTAGTGGAAAGGGCTGAAACTTTGAATAGGTGCACTGGAATCAGACATCTGAGCACTTAATACTAATTACCTATTGGACAATACTCTGTTAGCTTATGCTTAGAAAATGGCCCTTCTCATTATTCCATACTGGTTTGATCTTTTGGTGTATACAAAGAATTGTAGAAGGGATTAGGGGATGGAGTAAGACAAGCCAGAGACACTTTGGCAGTGGACAAAGAGAAGGGAGGTTGTGGAGAGCTTGTGTCCATCCCCTTTCGCTTCTATCCCTAAAAACCAAGAATAAAGACCAAGGACTTTTGCTTACCCTGACTCCGGCTGATTTTAAGACATCCAGGGTGCTAACCCAGACTTCACAGCCTAGTTATTAACTCCAACTAAAAAAATCATATGAAAGTCCATAAAAATAGAAAAGTTAAATTAATTTTAACATATTTTCCCCATCAAGAAGAGTGAAACAGTTGACTTTAATATTAAATTCAGTCCTGAATGAATATGCTATTTAAGGAAGTGGAAATGGCACTGAATAAAACAGATGAGTAAAGCAGCTATTCTAGACCAACTATACAATCAGGGCAGCTAGATGGCACTGAACTTGAAATCAGGAAGATCTGAGATTAAATTCATCCTCAGACAATTACTAGCTGTCTGACCAGAGACAAATCTCTTAGTCTCATAACCTCAGTGTTCTCATCTATAAAATGGAAAAATAATATCTACCTTGCAAGGTTGCTGTGAGGGTTAAATGAGACAATAATCACATATTATTTTGCAAATTGTACATTAGTTATATATGAAGGTTATCCGCACTGGAGGTAACAAAATTTTGAGAGCATTAAGGCAGCAACTTGAGACATTTGAAGGAAGAGAAGATACTAAAGACATGAAGGGAAAAAAATTCTTAGATCTTTTTATGACAAAAAGTAGGCCATCAAGAGAATACTGATAATTACTGTTCAACATGCTTACTTTACCATCTCTAAAAGAAAATAGAATAATCAACATATACATGGAAATCATAAGAAAGGAAAGGGCAAACTTTCACAAATAATATTTTATATCGTTCATCTTTACAGTCAAAGTGATTGAAAATTCTAAAGAATCAATATCCCACTGTGTTTTATTGCAGATTAATTATTTCTTTTTAGAAAGTATGGTTCTTTGAAACAAGGCTATGCAAGGGTTATCAAATTATCCGTGCATATGTTTTGAAAATAAAAAGCTTAAAAAAAAAACAGTCCCCTGAAAATTTTTATTCAACAAGGTTTCCCAAATGTCAAAATTACACCAGATTTCATGAAGGATATAACAGCATTCTCTCCCATGACACTCTGATCAATTACATATGACAAGTCATGAATTAGAGAAGCACATGCTTCCTGATGATGCTTGCCATGACAACAGCCAAACAGCATGAGAATCAAAAGATGACTCCCTATAAATGGTGGGGCCCCCCAGATGCTGTGTGTGTGTGTGTGTGTGTGTGTGTGTGTGCTTTTGGTCCTGACCTGTGATTTCAGTAGGATGGTAAACTCCTGATAAGGAAACTCTCTCTACCATTTCATATCAGAAACTTATATAATTTGTTAGTTTTAAAAAGTTATCTAGAGCACAGAGGCTTACAAGTCTTTGCCTAGGTTCACATGACCAAGAGTTGCTTCCTGATTTCTGTTCCCTATCCACCACACTAAGCTGCCTCTCAAATGTTTTGTCATTGTTGATATTTTGCTGATTGCTTCAGGTCCTGTGACAGGGACTTCTCAATAAGCTCAGCTCCATAATTGCTCAAATAGTTCTCCCTAGCTATCCTTATTGGAAGAAGGACATAAATGAAGAATGTTTGTTGTCCAATATGTCACTGGGTGGATATCCTAGAAAGTTGATCTATAGGTACAAATGTATAATACACGAACATATACATATGTATGTGTATGAGTGTATGGATATGATATATGTATAAACATATTTGTATATCTATGTGAATGTGTGCCATTTACCTCATTAAATTATTTGACAAATGAGGAAACTCAGGCAAATAGAGTTAAGTGACTTACCCAGGATTACATAGCTAATAAATGTTTTAGGCCAAATTTTACCTTGGGAAGATGAGACTTCCTGACATCAGGCCTGGTATGCTATTTACTATGCTACCTACTTGCATACACTCACAGCCACACAGATACTACAGATAGATACATATATGCATATAGGTATCATAAACAAATACTTGCACATCATCATCATAGCTAATATTTGTACGGTACTTTAAGGTTAGCAAAATACCTGATAAATATTAATTCATTTCATCCTCACAACAATCCTATGAAGAATGTGCTATTATTATCCTCATTTGAGAGATGAAGAAAAAGAGGCAAAAGAGGTAAAATTACTTGGCCAGTGTCATTTAGCTAGTAAGTGTTTGAGGCAGGATTAAAACAAAAGCACAGGAGGAGATGAGCAGGCTGAATTGTCTTTCTAAAACTATATAATGCTTTCAATGATCCTAAGGTCAATATTCTCCTAGCCACAAGTCATGGGAAACCATCATCTCCAAAGAACTTAAATTAAATGTCAACCCAAGTGCAATAGAGTGTTGGTGTGTGCAGTTTATTTACACATTAACAAGCCAAGAATTCCACTTGAAAAACAGTATAAAGGGTATCATTAGAGAAATGTATACTCAGAAGAAATGAGGCACTAGTCATGGAGAGAGCTTGAGGAATAACCAACAGATAATTCATATGTCTTATCAAAATTCATGCAATTGTCAAGAGAACTAAAAGGTTCCTGACACATTAAGTAGCCCTCCATTTGGGGGAATTATGTAATATTTATGTAATATTTGGGGGAATTTATATATTCAAGTAAATAAATGGGAAATTTCAGAATAGAAAATTATGATATGTAAAGTGTGTCCCAAAAATCTTAGTGCAGTTTTAACTTTAATAGCTTCAAACTACATTAAGACTTTAGGGATATCCTGTATATAGCTAGGTATAAACATGAAATTCTATTACCAAGGGCTCTAAATTACCATCCAAACTCTCTATTGTAATAGAATCTTTGGGGAATGTTCACTGAATCATAAATGTAAGAGTTTTTAAGCTGGTCAAGATCTTAGAGATCATTTAATTCAATCTTCTCATTTTACAGATGAAGAAACTTTGGGACAGAGAAGTTAAATGATTAGCTTAAAGTAGGAAGGGGGTCAGAGCTGGGATTTGAATTCAAAGCTTCTGTTGCTAATTCCAAGAACCTTCATTCTGCAGCATGTTGCTTCCCTCTTGCTTGAGATAAATAAACCATTGGCTGCACTGGAAACTTTTTGTTTATATTTTTTGTTATATGAGAATTTCTGCCATGATGATAGTTGTGATATGGAATTTGACCTTTATCATAAAATCACATTGTCATTTATCCTACATTTAAAGGATATTCAATTCTTCCAAACTCAATATTAGGCTACAAAAAATAAATCATTAAATTGACCAATGGAGTTTTTAGTTCTCCCAGTTTATCAAATAATTATACACTGAGAAGAATAGGAATATGTGTGGCTCTGTCAAAAATCATGAAATGTACCTTTCATTAGTAGATTTCTACTAATTATGTAACTTCATAATTTTCACTAAATCAATATTTAAAACAAAGAATCCTCCAAAAAATGTTTTTACTTACTTGCATTTTCAGACTTAAGCCTTTTGACTTCTTCTGTTCTTAACTTCAGCGTTTCCTTAAGGATTGAATTTTCACAATATACTCTAATGGGAAAAAAAAA
Source organism: Sarcophilus harrisii (assembly GCF_902635505.1). Lineage (NCBI taxonomy): Eukaryota > Metazoa > Chordata > Mammalia > Dasyuromorphia > Dasyuridae > Sarcophilus > Sarcophilus harrisii. Next base: position 171,013,561 of record NC_045426.1, on the reverse strand, counting down.
AGTCTCATAAATTAATGACTGATGATGCCATTCTTTCAATTGAGTTAAAATACTGTCATCATGATAATTAGAATACAAAAAGTAGTTTTTCATATTTTTAAGTTGTACATATTTTCTACAATATGAATAATACTAAATAAAGACAATTTAATGGAGTGTGGTCATTTTAAAGTGTTCCATTTCTCCTGAATTTACTATAAATTGTTTATTCAAGTAGTAATTCCCTTCAGAAACATCTCTAAGCCTTTGAGTTTTCTGCACAGATCTGCTTTATACTTTTTGTTTCACTCTAGTTTCAGTTCAATCTAATAGACATTTATACATCAGTCAGCACAATCTTTTTTTTTTTTTTTTTTTTAATTTATTTAATAGCCTTTAATTTACAGGATATATACATGGGTAACTTTACAGCATTAACAATTGCCAAACCTCTTGTTCCAATTTTTCACCTCTTACCCCCCCCCACCCCCTCCCCTAAATGGCAGGATAGTCAGCACAATCTTAAAAGAAGTACATAGATAAGGAACATCTTATTTCTTTTTTTCCTTTTAAGAGATAATAATTAGGGGCAGCTACGTAGGTGCTATTATTATCTCCATTTAACAAATAAGGAAACTGTAGAAAGAGGATAAGTGATCTGCTCAAAGTCATACAACTAGTAAAGGTCTTCTAAGGCAGTATTCGAACTCATGTCTTCATGACTGCAAGACTAGCACTTTATACTAGGTAACTCTCCTAGTGAATCACCTCTAATAGAGAAAAGTTGGGAGTATTCATTCCATAGGTTTCTTGGGTTACTGGGAATCGTTTATTTAAAGAAAGGCATGGGGAGAAGAAAGGTGAAGGATAAAGAGGTATTACATTTCATTAGATCATTAAAAATTTATAGAACTTATAACTTAAAATGAATGTCAGAATAGTGATATGGACATGCGGAAATTCTAAGTGTTCTATTTTTAGTATCATCTTCATCCAACAGTCCTTACTATTGCTTAAGAAATTTTAGCAATTCAACTAAAAGAGCTCTCTCTATAAATTCAGAGCAAATTATTTCACTTTCCAATTTAAATCAGCACATAGTTATCAGGTATGAGATAGATAAGTTAATTTCTTAAACAGGTCTGTCTATACTGCCAGAAGAAAGAAGTAGATAGATACATAGATACATAGATAGAAAAACTATCAAATGAAGGAATGAATGAATACTTTTCATTATTATGAGAGCATATTTAACAAAGAAAAAATGCTGTATGTTGGTGACAGCAAAAAAAAGAAGAAAAATTTTATAACGTATAAAAAGTATTTTCATGAAGCAAAATTTAAATACTAAAAAGTACTAACAGTAATTAAAAAAAAAAAAACATGGAACACTGGTAGTAAGAAAATACATAATTATTACTCAGCCATGTTGAGGATTAAAACATCAAGGGAGAAACAGTTAAATTATACTCATTTTGAATATTTTGATTTAAAAAGAAAACTTGTAATATTATAGCATACAAACCTATCATATTTTTGGGCCCAAGATTCCTCTACAGTTTTAAATCTATTATGATCAAATTCAATTTCCCACTGCAGAGCATTTATTTCCTATAGAAAGAAAAAAAAAACATGTCTCATGATTGTGAATAACTAATCATAAACCCACTCTAATCTAATATAAATAACTGGTTAAACTTTTAATTACATGATAAATATTCTCAGTATTACTAAGACTCTTGTTAACCATGATTTCACCTTTAGAGCGGACACATTAAACGTTTCTCTCAGCAATTTCCCCCATAAATGTCCACTTTTCCAGGTGGTTTACACAGTGTGAACTTCAGGAATGAGCATGTGGAATTGCTGATGGTCACTTTCATAAAAGTCTTGATTTTTTCACCTCTTGTTCTCAGTGACATACAATCTGTCTAGCACAGAGGTGGAAAACATCACCAGTAAAAGTTCAAAATTCCTGGACTTGTGTCAATCGATCATGGTATCACCACTGAAGACGGCAATCAAAAATTTTAAAGACCAGTTTAATTTCACATCTAAGTGAATGTGATGGGGGTGAACTCTGAAACTGTGTGCCCTTTAATCTGTAAAAGAAGGGTAATTGGGGTCTCAGGCTGTCCCCTGGGAAAACCATACCTTTCCCAGACAACACCCAGTTATCTGGCCAGAGATGTGATCACACTGTCTATTGGGTTGAAGATTAGTCTGGGACCACTCCCAGTAATGCGAACTCCCAAAATAAGTGATCTCTTTTCAATTGGAGATCTAAACCTGGGGCACTGACAACATTGAAGGAATCTCATCAATTTTGAATTGAACCCCAAGCTTCAGAGGGTTAATAAAAGACAACTCTGAACCCCAAATCTTGGCAAAAGTCCAATACAGGACTATGCTTGCCAAGGAAGTTGTCTTCTTGGAAAAGCCGCCTGCCAGGACTTTTGCCCACTGTGGAGATATTCTCTTCTCAGTATTAATCTTTGTTGCCTTCCTGACAGGACCTTGCTACTAAGAAGTCTGTCTTCCTAGCAAAGCTGATTTCTCAATGCCAAACTCCTAATGAGGAGCTAAGAAAGCTTCTTTCTTAGTAAACAATAAAATTCCCTTTTCTTGCCACTCAGATTTTCAGGTTCATGAATTCTTTCACATTGGACCAAAGGGGATTCCCCATCCCAATTCTCGCACCTCTTCACTACCACTACCTCATCATTTAAACCTCATCAAATGTAGTTTAGAAGAATCTATTAGACAACTATACAAATAAATATAATATAAGCTAGAATGTCGTAAGTTCCATTAAAACAATTACTCAGCAAAATACAAAACTGGGAAGGGGAAAGGAATAAGACAAATCAAATGCTTGTCACCCTCAAAGGCTAAAAGTAATAAATGTAGATTTTAGTTTCAAAGTTGTGCTGCGTTATACAGATCTACTTGAAAGCTGTTCTCACCTTTTCCAAAGATTTCTTCTGTTCTTCTGATTTCTGAAGTATTTCTTTGGTATGGTTAGTAGCTTTACTAAATATTGCCTAAACAAAACAAAGTTAAACTATTATTCATTTAAAGCTCACTAATAATCATTCCTATATGTATGGTGAAAAAAAATTTTTAATTACCATAGTATAGAAGACAATATAAATTTGACAAAAATAAAATAAGATAATTGCATATAATGGTTAATGCTAAAACAACTGAAATAATAAATTATAAAAACAGTTCCAGCACAATATTCCATTATATCTTGTTTTACTACCAACTTGGAAATTTGCTAATTTAGGGCAAAGACTAAAAAAGAATATTAGAAAACTCTCAACAAAGATCTTTCCTAATAAAATAAATCAATGTATAATTTAATGTGTAATAGTTAAAAAGAGAAGTATTATATCATCAATATAGTGACATAGCTAGGAATTTTGACTCCCAACCAGAAATTTCTGGAAGGCCTCCCAACTATTTCTATCATGTTAAAATCTCTCTTAACAAAAGGAAGTTCAGAATCCAACCATTTTGGAGAGTAGTTTGGAACTATGCTCAAAAAGTTATCAAACTGTGCATACCCTTTGATCCAGCAGTGTTACTACTGGGCTTATATCCCAAAGAGATTATAAAGAAGGGAAAGGGACCTGTATGTGCACGAATGTTTGTGGCAGCCCTTTTTGTAGTGGCTAAAAACTGGAAACTGAATGGATGTCCATCAGTTGGAGAATGGCTGAATAAATTGTGGTATATGAATATTATGGAATATCACTGTTCTGTAAGAAATGACCAACAGGATGATTTCAGAAAGGCCTGGAGAGACTTAAATGAACTGATGCTGAGTGAAATGAGCAGGACCAGATCATCATTATATACTTCAACAACAATACTATATGATGACCAGTTCTGATGGACCTGGCCATCCTCAGCAACGAGATCAACCAAATCATTTCCAATGGAGCAGTAATGAACTGAACCAGCTATGCCCAGAAAAAGAACTCTGGGAGATGACTAAAAACCATTACATTGAATTCCCAATCCCTATATTTATGCACACCTGCATTTTTGATTTCCTTCACAAGCTAATTGTACAATATTTCAGAGTCTGATTCTTTTTGTACAGCAAAATAACGGTTTGGTCATGTATACTTATTGTGTATCTAATTTATATTTTAATGTACTTAACATCTACTGGTCATCCTGCCATCTGGGGGAGGGGGTGGGGGGTAAGAGGTGAAAAATTGGAACAAGAGGTTTGGCAATTGTTAATGCTGTAAAGTTACCCATGCATATATCCTGTAAATAAAAGGCTATTAAATAAAAAAAAAAAAAAAACAAAAAAAAAAAACAAAAGGAAGTTCAGAAAAAAATTCACAAAGAGGACAACTTTGGAAGCTATGGCATAATTTCGTTATACATATTATAAATATATAGCATATAATTTTAAAAGGAAGACAAGTTGTACATAAAAGTGAATTATAGTTTCACTTATAAGCGGAAATGCTCTTTTTTAGTGTTCAAAATAAAAATAAATTATTTTAAATTTTAAAAAATATTTATTTAGTTAAATTAATTTTTAAATTTCCCATCTCAAGTTTTGTTATCTCATCTCTATATCAGGACTATCCCCTTAAGGGAAAACAAAAGACCAAAGTTTATTTGGGAGGAAGCAGATTTCTATAAGTTCATATCATTAACAACTATAGTGGTTGAGAATGATGCAAATGTGGAAGTGAATACATTAAAAGGTTTAAAAAGAGAACTAAAGGGTCAGTAAAAAGACAGATTTTTAAAAATTATATTCTTGGTTAATATAAAAAATTAGAAATCATACCACTTAAACATATGTGTACATCATTACAACTTTTTAAATCATTTTTTTTTACCATGCTTTGGAGAATTTTCAATGCTTCCCTTTTCCCCTCTAGTTGTCTTTGTGATGCTTCAAGTTCAATTCTCAGACTTTCTACTTCCTAAAGAAGGAAAATTGCAGAAAAAATAAGGCTAAGATCTCTTCTGTCCTCCATATACCATCTATAAAACACAAATTCAATTAGTTTATATTTAATTATGGCCTCAGAGCACTGTGGGAATAAATAAACCACCTATAGGTTAAAAGTGACCCATTGCAAATCAAATAATCACCATGATTAGAATTCTGAAGACTGATTTTGCTTTATTTGCATTTGCAAATCATTGCATTTCATTGCAGATCATTTGCATTTCAGGGCAGTCAAAACTCAGTGGTTACTTAACATTAAACTAAAAAATTACAAACACAGCTTCATATCTACTTGTTCCTGTTCAAGCCTTTAACTCTAAACCTCTCTCTCTACAAAAATCAGCCTTTGTTAAAAAATGCTCATTTCCATACTATTGAACTACTCTTTGCACTTCTGAATTTGAGGGAAGACTAGTCAAGACTACACATTCTCCTAAAAGTAAGGAGACGAGGGAAAGAGGTGATATGGACCTCTTGGCCTTCATGGCTATAAACAAAAAGCTATGAAAGAGGAAGCTTGAAAGATTCATTACCAATGTAATCTCTTTGAGAGACTATAGGGTTTAAGATGAAGGACAATGACTGTGAGCTTGAAAAGAGAGAACATGCTGAGACTTGGTTACAACATATAGAAATTTAAACATTTGTCTTCCACATACCTTTAATCTTATTTAAATCTCTTTATTTTAGATTCAAATAATAGTTTTCACATTAGCAAAGATCAAAGAATTTACCTGTAAAACATCATGAAGTTGTTGTCTTAATTCTTCATTTGATAATTCTGAATGAGTAGAATCTATGAAATTGAATGCATTAATTTAGTTCTTTTAACATTTAAGTAGATAAAATATATCCTTTTTATCATAAGAAATCAAATATACTTTTCTCCCAATCCACAAGTGAACCCAACAAAGCTGCACATACTATTCAAACAGTTTACAAATAAAGATTAAAATGTTAAAAAAAAAAAAAAAAAAAAAAGATATAGAGCAACAGTAAAAACAATTTTAAAAAAATACATTCTGTAATGGGTAAAGCAAGGGCCATAACAGAGATTCTAATCGAATGTTATGTATAATGGAAAAGTAATTAAGAGAGTATACGATTTTGATGTGGTCAGGGAACCAAATGATGCGGTTAGTAGCAGTGCAGAGAGTTATGGGAATCCCTCTTTGGTCGGTGTGGGTCCAATGTACCCAAAATATTAGACTGACAAAAGGAAGTTTATTGGCACTGAGAAGTCAGCTTTTGCTAGAAGATTGACTTTTTCAGTGGCAAGGTCCTGACAGAGAGATAAAGGTACTAGCAGAGAAATCCTGGTAGAGATAAAGAGGGGTTAATAATGAGAAGAGAATGTCCTCACAGCAGGCAGGGATCCTAGCAGGCAGCTATGGCAGAGAGGTCCCTTGGCATGGCATATTCATGGTTTTAGGCCTCTGCCAAGAAATGAGCCCCCAAATTGCCTTTTAAATAGGAAATCTGAGACTGAAGTTTCAATGGAATGAAATGACTTCAATGTTATCACTGCCCCCAGGCCTAGATTCCCAATTGAATAAGATCACTTAAGTTCAAGCTAAATAGGAGTGATCCTAGACTAATTTTCAGCTCAATAGAGGGTGCAGCTACTCAATAGAGATATCAGGTCCAGATCTCCAGCTAAATAAGACCATTTAAGTTTGAGCTAAGGAGGGAATGATCCTGGACCAAGCTTAATGAAACCACTTAACTGCCCTGAAGGGTGGCTCTCTGTCAGAGGAGAGTTTCTCTCTCCCCTCCCCCAAAGTCAGGACAGTTTCAGGGTTTCCTCCATCAATTTTATTATACTATTTTTAGTTTCAATCAATCAACATTAAGCCCTTCCATATGCCAGACACTGTGCTAAGCACTAGATTTCAATTTTATCAATAAAATTATAGGGATATTTGATCAGGAATATTTTGATACATTATATATAACTAATTTCACAAGAATGATTAAAATTAATTTATGGCTTCAGTCACATCTTCCCTTTCTGAAATTGTGCTCAATTTTACATGAAATTTCTAAAAGTTAAGCTTTATGTGAATAAAAGTGAGGTAAGAATCATATAGTTTTTATTTTTGTTGTGACAATGACATGGAAAAATACAAATGACCAATCTTCAAATGAGCAGTTAAAGAGAAATTGGTCAAGTCTTTTGAGGGAGGTTAAATAAAAAGAAAGTATTATCATTGGTAAGAAATTCCTAATACTGTTTTCTTCTTTGTTGCTATTTTGAACATTAACCAAAATTAAATTAGTAATTGAAGTACAATTTACATCATGGTTTTTTCCCCCAAGACTCTATGAAAGTACTATTTAGGGTTTTTTTTGTTTGTTTGTTTGTTTTTTCATATCATCATAATTTCTCAATAACTACCTCCCATTAGAATTCTCCCTCTTAAAAAAAAAAATTTCTCCCTCTTAAAAGAAAGGTAACCATTAAATCAAAATAGATTTATGATACTGTCTAACTGCAGGTAAATTCCACAGCAGCAATTGCCTCAATTTTTTCCAAATAAGATGTCATTGCACTTCAGTTATGATTTTTTTTTTAGTGTTATTTATCATTACTTTATTGTGGTCATTTTTGTTTTTATATTTCTCAGTTCCTATTCCTTTGCTCTGTATCAAATTCATACAAGATCTTTACATGTTTTTCTGAATTGTTCATATGTCATTTCTTTCAGTACAGAAATAGCCCACTATATTCATAGACCACAATATGTTCAGCCACTCCATAAATAATTGACATCCACTTTGGTTCCAGTTTTATGCTACTTCAAAAAGCACTGCAATGAATATTTGGAAATTTCATAAGACTTTCTGTTTTTTACTTCCTCAAGTACATGCCAGGCAATGGCATTCCTGAGTCAAACAGTGCGAACACTACATTCCAAATTATTTCTCAGAATGTTTGTAGCAATTCATGGCTCTATCAACAACAGTGGATTTGTTTGCTTGTCTCTCCACTATTATTCCAACATTGACACCTACCATCTTTTCATGATCTTTGATAATTTGGGATGAAATCTAAGTTGCCACAATTTGCATTTTTCTCATTATTAATGATTTAAAACATTTTGTCACATGCCTCATTTGCATGTCTTTTGAAAATTCCATAATCTTTGATCATTTGTGATAGGATTTCAAGAATGGATTAACCCAGCAGAATATCTCAAGGTCACAGTGGCAAAGCTGGAGGATATAGTTAAAAAATGACAGGTTTTTTTTATCACACTAATCATAGGATTTAGAGCTATAAAAAAAACCTTAAAGAAAGATCATTTAATGAAAAAAGATCTGAAGCAGCCTGATTTCAGAAAAGCCTGAAAAGACTTACATGAACTGATGCTGAGTGAAATGAGCAGAACCAAGAGACACAGTAACAAGAAGATTATGTGATGATCAACTGTGATGGACTTGGCTCTTCTCAGCAAATTCAAGACAATTCCAATAGACAGGATGGAAAATGCCATCTGCATCCAGAGACAACTATGGAGAATGAATGTGGATCAAAGCATAGTATTTTTATCTTGTTTGTTTGTTTGTTTGCTTTTTCTTTGTTTTTCCCTTTTGGGATAATTTTTCTTGTACAACATGACAGATGTGGAAAAATGTCTAAAAGGATTGAACATTTATTTTTTTAAAAAGTACTACAGAGAGGCAGTTAGGTAGCACAGTGGATAGAGCACTAGCCCTGAAGTCAGGAGGACCTGAGTTCAAATCTGACCTCAGATACTACTTCCTAGCTGTGTGACCTTGGGCAAGTCACTTAACCCCAATTGATTCAGAAAAAAAAAGTACTACATAAATGTGAATTATCATTTTTAGTGTCAGGACTCTCATATTCTTTAGAAAATTCTTACTTTAATGCTTTCTTATGGCATGGAGGTGATCCTTGTACTAGAAGGTTAAGCCAGTAAAATATAAGCCTACCAAATTTTACACCAGGGAATCTGACTGCTATATAACTAGCCCAAGTAAGAAAATAATTACCAACAGGTTGATCAAAAAAGGAACTTTTTATCCAGAGACCCATGAATAGATAACAATGAGTCTCATTTCTGTGATATTAACTTTCATTTCCATGTTAACTATTTTAAAGCAGTGGGAAAAAAAGAGCAAAGGATTCCTTATTAAATAAGTGGCCAAAAAGATTTGAACAGCTTTAACAAAAATAAATAAGGAAAAAAAGATATGCACATGATTAATGCCTAATTTTTTCAATGCTCTGAATCATTAATATATTAGTAAACAACTCTAAGGCTTCCCTTCACAATAATCAAACTGGCAAAGATAATAAAAGATGGGAATAGTCAAATGTTGGAAATACAATGCTGTGAGAACACAGGTATACTAATAAGCAGTTAGTTAATGGAGCTATGAATTATTTGAGGAACCCTTCAGAACAATTTAAAGGTATGTGATATCAAAGTGAATAAATTGTTCATACCCACAATTCCTATTGATTTGTGCTGTAAGAACAAAAACAGAAGGAATCCAGAGGTACAAAGATGAAAATGACATTATCTCTACCCTCAAGGAGTTTATTATTCTATTGAAAAGGGAAAGGAGGAGACATATGCATAAGTGAATTTATATATATATATATATATATATACATACACATATACACAGAATATTTCAAGAGGAAAATAGTGCTAATAACTAGGAAGATCATTAGGAAAGTACTCTTGTAGAAGACAATATCTGAGCTGGACTCAGAAGTAAACTAAGGATGCTAGGAGGCAGCAAAAGGGACACATGGGGAACCACTTGGCAAAGGCAGAAATGAAAAATGTAATGTCATAAATTGTTAGCAATTGCATGTGATTGAAACAGTGTGGAAAGGGAAACAATATGAAATAAAAAGTGTAGTATCAAATAGTATTTATTAAGACAAGTAGGTAGGAAACAGAGGGATTTAAATAACAGGTTGTAAAAAATAAATCAGGTTGAGTGGCTTATATTTTACCCAAAAATCATGAGGGATTTTTGGAAGATTTTCTGGGGGAATGAAGTATGAAATGAGCAGGGCGTGAAATACTGAATTAGCAACCATGTAGAAACTGTATTGGAGAGGAAAGACTGGAGGTAGGATGACCTCTGGTGGTAGAGATAGAATATTGACTTGTAAAGGTGAGGTGATGAAGACATGAACTAACTGGAGGAGAGACTATAATAAAGGAGAGAAGGTACAAATGCAATACATATAATTGATGCAGGAGTTGAGGGAGTGGGAGAAGTCAAGGATAACTCCAAGATTGTGAACTTAGTGAACTGAAGTGATGATGGTGCCCTCAACAGAAGATTGGAAGAGGGAGCGATTTAGGTGTGGGAATTAATTCAGACTATTAATTGGAAGGACAAATACTGAAAATGAAGCTTAAATACTATGGCCACACAATGAGAAGAGGAGATTCATTGGAAAATACCCTGATATTTGGAAGACTGAAGGCAAAAGAAGAAGATGGTAGAGCATGAGATGGACAGATAGTGTCATGGAAAAAAAGAACATGAATTTGGACAGACTTCAAGAGATAATGGAGGATAGAAAGACCTAGCATGCTATGGTTCAGAAAGTCATAAAAAGTCAGACACAAATGAACAACAGCAGAAACAAATTAAAGCAGTCCAGATGGAACCTGTTCAGTTTTAGGTTACTATTGGACATCTAGATCAAGATGTCCAGAAAGTAGTTGCTAAGGGCAAAGGTAGGGAAATAGAGGTGCATTACTGTGCTTACGAGGGAAACTAGGGATGGACACAGAAATTTGGAAGTCATCTCTATGAAGATGATAATTTAACACATGAGAGCTGATAAGTACATCAAGGAAGAGGTCCCATATATACCAAAATACTTATGGCAGCACTTTTGTGGTAGCAAAAAAGCAAAAACAAACAAACAAAAAAAAAGTGAGTACTCATATATCAACAATCCTATAAAGTATCCAGAAGAAAAGAAATCCTAAAGTTACAAATGAATACTCAAAATGAAGTGTTTGGAAGATTTTTAATTTGCTTTAATCATTCAGAATAAGGGGGGAAATGAGAAATTTTGTCTTACCAGTACTATTTTGTCTTTTACAACTTGCAAATCCATGATTTTTGGAAGATGTGCCATGTGAATTATGATGTCTGAAATAACGAAAAATGGTACTGTTGCTTTCTTCCCCCTTTCCTGGAGATGAAGGAAAGGATCCTATTCTGGAATTAGATGTCTTTGAATCTTCTGCTTCATAAATGCCACCAGGTTTTCTGCCAAGTCCATTTCCTAGATCTCCATCTGTCATGTCATCTTCCCCTCCAAAGGTTTCCTCCTCCAGTTTTGGGGGCAATTCAATCACCACACTCATTACTCAAATGTGCTTTTAATATACAGAAGAACACACTTATCTATAGATAAGAAAAATAGTCATAACACTTAAATTTAATAGAAAAAGTAAAATTTGGGGAAATAAATGGAAACCTCCCAGTATTCTAAACAATTACAAAAACCCACCATCAGTGTACAAATACCACTTCATTGCAAACAAAGAATGTTCAAATGACCACCATACTGATTTTACTTACTAGAATGTAAAAATAAAAATCTTAAGTACTTAAGTAAAAAAAAACTGTTGAAAATTTGAGTAATTGTTTCCTCGGAATTCAATATCCTACTGATCAAAACTAACAAACTCAGTCCCTTCCAGCAAAACGGAATTATCGATTTTTTAAAGGTATAGAAAAAAATAGTTTAGTGCTACTTTAAAGGACATAGATCAGAATACGTCTCCCTTCATCCTGATTAAGATATAGTTGAATACATCACTATAGTTACTATAGTCCCAAGGAACTAGTTATTACTCTAGGAATAATTGTTGAAATGAAGTCAAAGTTTTTAATGACAAGAGTATTCTATACATGACGAAAGAGAGAAAGATAAAGAGAGACAGAAAAAAGAGAGAAAGAGAAAGAAAGGAAGGAAGGAAGGAAGGAAGGAAGGAAGGAAGGAAGGAAGGAAGGAAGGAAGAAAGGAAGAAAGAAAGAAAGAAAGAAAGAAAGAAAGAAAGAAAGAAAGAAAGAAAGAAAGAAAGAAAGAAAGAAAGAAAGAAAGAAAGAAAAAGAAAGAAAGAAAGAAAGAGAAAGGGAGAGAGGGAGGAAGGGAAGGAAGAAGAGAGGAAGGAAAGAAGGAAGGAAGCAAGGAAAAGGAAAAAAGAGAACAAATCTCTTTGGTTTAAATAATGGCAAAAACAGTGGAGGAAAAACAGATATTGTTGAGTGGCAATGGTGATATTGTCAACTTTGTGAAGTAATACCTCTGAATTACTGCCAGTATTGTTTGTATGACGCCATCAGGAAAAGAGACTAAGAAATAAGACCTAAAACACATTCTGGGCTCTTAAAAATGCAACTTTCAAAAGAAAGATCATTTATTCCAGTCCTAAAGTTATCATTAAATTTTTTTTTACAGTTATTAAACACAAATGTCAAGTAAATGGCTTGATATTAAGTGCTGTTTGGCATTTAGAAAGACATTCATAGGTAATGTAGTTTTATCTGAAAGAAGACTCATAAAATGAAATTGAAGTGTCATGCAGATATAAGTAGCTTCCATTTCTGAAGCTGTTATCAGTTGAAATCCCCTCTTACTACACCCGCCCCCCCAAAAAAAATTATTAAGCTATCACTACTTCAAGTAAGCCTATCAATAATAGGCTTACAACAGTAAATTAGTTTACTTATTGGAGGATGCACCAAGGAGGAAAAGGACTTCTTGATTCTCCTCTTCCATCATGAGTAATGGTATCTTATAGCAGAAAGCACACAGACACAGTATCTATGTGCTTATATGCAGGCTGAAAGGAGGATTCAAGACTACTGCAGCCTGAACCCCAAGCTTCTGTGGAGAAGATCCCTATATATAACCTAGCCTACTAGCACAGAAGGATCAGCACCTACTTTAAGGGTTGCTTCATGGGTAAAATCCAAGTTAAAGAGTTCCTAATTTTGAAAGTTCCAAGCACTGTATCTTCTAGAGAGAGGATTCTCTGATACATCCAGACCGTTGGAGATAGAAAAAGCCAATCCATATGGTTCCTATGTAGCATCATACTTGGACTGCAGAACCACTGAAGATTTCAGCTGAGTCAGAAGCTTGGGCTAGTAGGAACCATGGCCAACCAGTATGCAGCAGCAGCCAGTGGAGTGTAATCTAACAGAGACTGTGAGACCAATACAATCAGGAACAGTTCTAGGACAATAATGACCCTGAATATTAGTGATATGAAACATCCCCTTCAATATGCCATGACCATGTATGAATCCAATGTGTGAATCTTACAACTTACAACTTCTATGTACATATACATATTCTTTCTAATGTTAGGTGTATTTGTGGGGAGAGGTTTATGGAATATATTTTGTTGCTATTCTTCATACAACCCATTTCAGTAAATGCTTTACTCAAAATTAATTGTGTCCTCTGGCTGACTATTGAAAAGTAAAACATATTTGGAGCTTATGTAATATAGCTTGAGAAGTTGAGGAGTCACAGATGACTTTGAATTCAGAATAATCACGCAACCCAACCTTTGAATTAGCACTATCTTCAAAAGTCTAAGTAGACTTTTCTTCACGTCACAAAATTTGAGAACTTTAAGAATAAAATCAAATTTAAATGATGAAAATGTGAAGGAAATTATAATATTCATATTAATTGATATGATATGTATAATGAATATGCTAATAATTTAGATTTTTCAGAGCTACCATTTTCCCAGCAGATTCTGACTTGGCTGTCAAGAGTCTCACAATGCAACTTAAAATGATCAATCAATTCTTGACAACACTCCTGTGTATGTTAAATGAAATGAATCAAAGATTGCAGAACTTGTTTCCATCTCACAGATCTTGAGTTCTGTCTCCTTCCAAGTAACAAACCCTGAAATTTGCAACAATCATACCCTAAATTGTCTTGCAGTAATGGGCTTGTGGAAAATTATTCAGGCCACAAAAATGTGATTGTTTGTAAGCCACTTTCCTCCTTCCTTCCCACTTTTCATTTCTGTATAAAAGCTGTGCCTTTCTTGTAAAAGGTACGGTCTTCTTCCCAAGAGAGCTTCTGTTTTGCAAACCACATTCCTCACTCTAACATTGATTCATTAAGCCTCTACCTGATCTCTAAAAACCCGTTTCTAGGTCTGCTTTGTACAGTTGGAGTCATTCACAGTTTAGAGATCAATACAGTAAATAAAGTTAATAAAGACAACTTGACCACAGCTGGCCCTTGGCAAAACTATAAAGGAAGAAAATTCCTCCCTGTTCCAGTTTCTCCTTTTTCTATTCTTTTATCCTTTCTATGCATTCATCATAAGAAGAATGGAGGTTTCATGTTTAACATATATTGAATTACTTACCATCTAGGGGAGGAAGGAGGGGAAAAGGGGAGAAAAATTGGAACACAAGGTTTTGCAAGTGTCAATGTTGACATCCTTGCATATGTTTTGAATATAAAAAGCTTTAAAAAAAAAGAGGGGGGATAAAATAAAAATATAGGTTTCTTGGGAGTAGAACTCACTGGGAAGTTTGGGGTTTTTAAATCCCCTGTGCTTATTAAAGTGCCCTGGACATAGTAGGCATTAATAAACTCACTGAACTGAATGCTTTACCTTCCTCACCTTTCACCAAAACTAATCAAAAAAGAATCTCAAAATCACATTAAAAAAAATTTAATAGTACTTTATTTTTCCAAATACATGCAAAGATATTTTTCAATATTCAAATATTCACCTTTGCAAAACTTTGTGTTTCAGATTTTTCTCCTTCCCCCCCCCCCCCCCCCCCCCCCCCCCCCCCCCCCCCCCCCCCCCCCCCCCCCCCCCCCCCCCTGTCACACCCCACCACCATCACAGCAAGCATTCTGATATAGGTTAAATGTGCAATTCTTCTAAACATTTTTAATCCTATCTATTCTTAATAAGTCTTGATAAGTTGCCTTTCCAAAGTCCATTTGTATTTAAGCAAAGGAATGCATTTCTAATTGTGGAATTCTAAGAATCTAAGGAGTGAATAGTAAAGAACAAAGCATTTTCAGGGAAAAGGAGGTTTTAGAATGGTCCTGAAATTATATCCTTTTGTCCAGTACCTAACTTTTCCTAATCAAAGTTTAGCCTAGTTCAGGTTCAGTTTCTAGCTAGGTATAATAAAGCATATACTTTTGAATAAGAGAGAAAGGAAACAAGCATTAATTAAGTGCCAAGGCATTGTGCTAAATTTACAAATGTTATCTCATTTGATCCTCTCAACAACTCTGGGAAATAGGTGCTATTATTACCCTCATTTTACAAGAGGAAACTGAAACAAAGAGGTTAAATGACTTGTCCAGAGTCACATAGCAAATATCTGAGTTCACATTTGAACTCAGATCTTCCTGATTCCAGCCCAATGATTGTTCTATCCACTGAATCCCAACAAAACAAATCATCTGAGATGTTCCTCCTTTGTCTGGAATCCTAGGGAAAATCCCACTATATTTTGTGATACTACTATTTATTCTTATTTCTAAAAGAAAATTCATGAGAAATGTCCCAATGAGAATGAAGTTTTCTTTTAGTATCCTCTTGTATATTATTTTGCTTCCTACCTTTGCTATAAAGAATGCAATCAAATTCTAAGCCCTCTTGTGTAAAAATGTGATGAGAGTAACTATAATTTCAAACCAACTGCTTCACTGCAGCCATTTAAATGTTCCATGGTTTTCTTCATTATAACTCATATTTCTATAAAGTTTAAAGTTACAGAGTATCTTCCTCATAACAACCCTGTGTTAGTCAGGAAGTACAAGTATTATTATTATTACTCCTATTTTATTGAGGAGGAAACTGAGACTCCATAAAAAGGAAGTGACTGGCTCCAAAGACAAACCCACAATATGTGACAGTCTGAATTTGAATCCATGCCTTCTTAACTTCAAATCTATTTTAATCCCATTGTACCATTCTGCTTCTAAATATATAATGATTACAAATTGGTATTTTTTTAAAAATCTACTATTTTTGCATACATTTAAACAGATAAGCCACAAGAGTACAACATATAATGACTATAACACTGTAAATGAAAAGATTCCCTAAAAGGAGGTTGAACTTGGAGTAACTGAAAAAAACCCAAGGAAGGAAGGGCCTGGAGAAGAGATGATAAAACATACCTCCTCCCTCACTGCAGAGAGGTGGGAGACTACTAGGGGCTTAAAAGGGCATAAATATGCACTGTCAGAAAAGGTTTCTGTGTCAGAAGTTTTGGCTTAATTGTTTTTCTTTGTCACAAGGGAGGGTTGGAAACCACTATGATGTAAAGACAAAAGGCACAAAAATAAAATGTATTTTTTTAAAAAGATGAGTATTTTGTGCAATGTTAACAGAATCCAATTTACGTGATAAGCCTCAAGATACAAAGCAAAATCAAATTCATCTTGCATCTTCTCTCAAATATTCTGCTCTTTAAACAGCTGGTTGGACAGAACTCCAAATAAATACAATTTTATTACCATGGTCCCTCAACTTGAGCATCTTTTATAATACTATGACAGCTAAGCAAAGGCCAAGAAGAAAGGAATTTAGCTATTCCTTAGAATCAATGACTTGAAAATAAGGCTTACAAAAAAGAAAAGAAATCAGATTTATTCCTAAGTAAAGAAATTATGAGAAAGATCTCCTTGACTTAAAAGTTGGCTCTTTGAAACACTAAGCCACACTACTGATGAAATAAATAAGTGAAAACAGTAGAAAATAAAGTCACAGGCTCTAGAACAATAAGGGCAATGGGATATCTCAAAAGCAACATTGATTCTGAATCACAGAGGTCTGGATTCAAATTCCATCTATTCCATACTTACTACTTGTGACCTTAGGCAGTTCACTTAACTTAGAGCTCCTCACCTGTAAAATAAAAGGTTTGGACAAGGTCTCTGGTTCTGCACAAGATTATAATCCTATAATCAGCTGGTCCAATATTCACATCTTAGAGATCTGGAAGATAATGCTCCAAATAATCAAAATAATTTGACCAGGATTATAAATCTAATAAGTTGTAGAGTGGAAAGTTGAGTTTACTCAAATACCATATGTAGTATTTCAATTTTATTGTTCTATCTTTTTATAAAAAGCCCAATTATACCTTGTTAATTATATTAACAAGGATGATAGAAGAGTATAGAGTAATTTAAATGAAGTTCAATGTTTATTAGAGGTTGGGGGCACTATTTCAGGATATAAGTTGTTTAGTCAGTCACATTTATTATTGTGCTTAGAAGGCACATGTTAAATGCTGGGAATACAAAGAAAAGAAAAAACAATCCCCATGCTCAAAGAGCTTACATTCCTTTTTTTTTTTTTAATTAAAGCTTTTTATTTAAAAAATATATGCATGAGTAATTTTTCAACATTGACCCTTGCAAAACTTTCTGTTCAAAATTTTTCCCTCCTTCCCCCCACCTCCTCCCCTAGATTGCAAGTAGTTCAATACATATTAAAATATATGTTAAATCCAATATATATATACAGTTATTTTGCTGTACAAGAAAAATCGGATCAAGAAGGGAAAAAAAAACCTGAGGAAAAAAAAACAAAATGCAAGCAAACAACAGAAAGAGTGAAAATGGTCTACACTCAGTTCCCACAGTCCTCTCTTTGGGTGTAGATGCCTCTCTTCATCACTGAACAATTGGAACTAAGTGAATCATCTCATTGTTGAAGAATCATCAGAATTGATCATCATATAATCTTGGTGTTGCCATGTACAATGATCTCCTGGTTCTGCTCATTTCACTTAGCATCAGTTCATGTAAGTCTCTCCAAGCCTCTCTGAAATCATCCTGTTGGTTGTTTCTTACAGAACAATAATATTCCATAACATTCATATATCATAACTTATTCAGCCATTCTCCAATTGATGGGCATCCCCTCAGTTTCCAGTTCTAGCCACTATAAAAGAGTTTACATTCTAATGAAGAAACAATATGTAAATAACTAAGTACATATCAATTATATACAAGAATAAGTGGAAGACATTAGCAGTTGAGGAAATCAAGAAAAGCCTTTTTTAGAAGATGGAATTTGAGTTAAGTCTTAAAGAAAGCTAGGGAAATCAAGAGGTAGAGGTGAGGGGAGCAGAATACTCTAGGCATAGGGCACCACCAGTGAGAAAAAAGAGATGTGAAATGAAATATGGTATTCCAAGAACTGTTAACTAGACCAGTATAGATGGATCATTTAGTTCATGGAAGAAAGAAAAGGAAGAAAAACCTGAAAAGGCAGGACGTGTCCAGATTATAAAGAGCTTTAAGTGACAAAGCAGTTTATATGAGGAGAAGACATAGAAAAGAGCTTCAGAAAAATCAGCATGGCAGCTGAGTGGAGGACGGATTACAGTAGGAGAAGACAAGACAGGGAGACCATTTAAAAAGCTATTGCAAAAGTTCCTTTGTGAGTAGTGGTTGTTTGAGAAGAAAAAATGATAGAAATATGATATTGTGAAGATAGAAATGGCAAAATTTAGCCACAAATTAGAAATGGGGGGAAACAAGGAGTCAAGGGCAACACTGAGACTGGAAAATGGAAGTGCTTTCAGTAGTAATAAGAAAGTTGGGAAGAGGGGAAAGTTGGGAAGTTTGGGGAGGCGTGAGCTCTTATATATGATTGTTGCTGAGGAAAGAGAAGAGATAATGTTGGAAATGGAGATGTGGGAATTATCTGCATTCTGTTGCTGTTCAGTTCATTTTCCATTTTGTGCCTGATTCTTCATGACCTCATCTGGGGTATTTATTTATGGATATTGTAATGGTTTGCCATTCCATTCTCCAACTCATTTTTACAAATGAGGAAATTGAAGTATCACACAACTAGGAAGTGTCTGAGGTCAGATTGGATTTGAACTCGGGAATATGAATTTTGCTGACTGACTCCAAGGCTACCTGACATTCTATTCCACTCTTGCCCATCATCTGCATAAAGATGATGATTGATATCATGAGAGCTAATAAGATCACCAAGGAAAACAATATATAAAGGAAAGAAAGGAGAATTTAGTACAGAGCCTTAAGACACATCTACAATTAATTAATTCATGAGAGAACAATGTCCAAAAAAAAAAGACAAACAAAAAACCTTGGGAGGGGAGTAGTATTGAAGAGGGGATTGAAGGGTGATCTAATCATGTCACCCTAAACCCCTAACCTAATCAACTTCAGTGGGTTTTATTGCCTTTAGGAGGAAATAGAAAATGCTTTCTTTGGCATTCAAAGCTCTTCATTACCTAGTTCCTTCCTACTTTTCCAGGCTTCTCAAGCCTCATTTTCTGACACACACTCTGATCTATTGACACTGGCCTTCTGGCTGTTTTGTAAACAAGATGTTTCATCTTTTGGCTCTTGACATCAGGTTGTCCTCCATGTCTCTAACACTCTACTCCACTCAGACGACTGACCTCCCTAGATTTCATTAAGTTCCAGCTGAAATCCCACATTCTACAAGAAGCTTTGCGCTTTGTTGTTGATAATGTGATAGAGTGCCAGTCCTAGAGTCATGAAGACCTGAGTTCAAATCCCATCTCAGCCACTCACTAGCTGTGTAACCCTGGATAAAGAGTGGGATAGGCCTAAGTGGCAAAAATCCCACATTGTACAAGAAGCCTTCCCCGATTCCTTTTAATTCCAGTGCTTTCCCTCTTTAATTATTTCCTATTTATCCTGAATATAATTTACTTTGTATATATTTGCTTACATTTTGTCTTCCCCATTAAATTGTAAACTCCTTGAAAGTAGGGACTGTCTGACTTTTTTTCCATGCCCAGGGCTTAGAAGGCCTTTTATAAATGTTAGTTGGTTGATTGATTGAATTCGTGTCTGGCCTTTGAAAATGAGAGAGACATTTGTGTACATTTCAATTCCATTTTGAATGGTACTTAGATATCTCAAATTCAACTTAAAATAAATTCCCTTACTTCCCTGGCTCCAACTCAATTCCTAATTCTCCATTTGAGTTGTTAGCATCCCCACCATGGTTACTTAGGTTCATAATGTAAAAGTAATTCTTAATTCTTCCTTTACTCTCAACCTCCATTTCCAAATTTTATTGATGCTACATCCACATCTCTTGAATCTTTATTTATAGCTTTTATCCTAGTTCAAAATCTCATAATTTTTTACCTGCTCTTTCCCAAAATCTTCCTAACTGATCTCCCTAATTCTATGTTAGTCTCTTCCCTTTTCAGTGAATCCCTCATGTAACTGCCAAATTAATATTTATTAAAAACAAATAAACAAACAAACCAAATCTAACAATGCCATTCTCTTCCTCCCCTTACTTTAAAAAAGAGGCAAAAAGCCTCTGTGTTGCCTCTAGGACAAAATATAAATTCAAATCCAGCATTTAAAGTCTGCCATACAGAAATAGTAAATGCTTTCTTTTCAGATCACAATGCAATAAAAACTACATTCAACAAAAAGTTAGGTGTAAATAAATCAAAAAGTAATTGGAAACTAAATAATCTCATCTTAAAGAATGATTGGGTGAAACAGCAAATTATAGACACAATTAATAACTTCACTCAAGATAATGACAACGGTGAGACATCATACCAAAATTTGTGGGATGCAGCCAACCAAAGTGGTAATAAGGGGAAACTTTATATCCTTAGAGGCTTACTTGAACAAAATAGAGAAAGAGAAGGTCAATGAATTGGGCTTGCAACTTAAAAAGCTAGAAAAAGACCAAATTAAAAACCCCCAATGAATTACTAAACTTGAAATTCTAAAATTAAAAGGAGAAATTAATAATATTGAAACTAAAGTCTGCCATAATACATTCCAGCATACTTTTCCAGGTCTGGTCCATAGAGTTAGACTCAATGGCCAGTAACATCAAGTTTCCTCCCCAACCCAAAGCACCTTCCATTCAATCATTACAATGATTTTTTTTAAAGCACAAATCCAAGTATGTCACCTTACCTATCCCCACCCCTTAAGTCAATAAGCTCCTATTGCCTGGAGTAAATACAAAATGCTCTGCTTAGCATTCAAAACCCTCTATACCTCTATACCTTACTTTCCCACTTTCTTCACTTTCTGTTCCAGACTTGCCAGCTATTTGTTCTCTACTCATGACATTCAAACTCGTCTTTCCTCACTTCAATCTTGTGGGATACCTATGATATCCCAAATTTGTTTCACACACATACACACACACACACACACACACACACACACACAGAGCTGAAATGCTAGCTCAAAAGGAAGCCTTTCTTGATTCCTACATTTATTAGCTCTGTCTTCCTCTTAAAATTATTTTATATATACTTTATATTCATTGTGTATATCATCAGTAGCGGAAGGTAAATTACTTGAGGATAGGGATTATTTCTTTTACTTGATATTCTTTATGCCTAACATGGGGCTGTAGACTGTTAAACTGAATTATGTGTTAGAAAGTTCTTATTTTTTAGTTATTTATAATATATTTCAAAAGGAAAATGTGTTCTGAGACCCAAATAATTTACATACAAATATATTTTGGGGACACAATCTTTTTTTAAAAAAATTTAAATTACTGTGTTGTTGATATCTTTTGTTTCTGTCTTTAAAAAAATATATATTTATTGCCCATTGCATTAATTTATGAACATGTCCTCCCTCCATATTTGACAAGCTTTTCCTTGTAAGATTTTTTTACAAAGAAAAAAATTAGTTCTGGAAAATCAGTACATCAACTATATCTAACATGAAGCACTCTGTCCCCATAATCGCCCGTTTTTTGAATGAAAGGAAGGAAGTATTCTTATTTCTAGGGCCAATTTTAGTTATTATAATTATACAGCATTCAGTTTCAGTTTTTTGGAACATAACCTCCTCTTTGTTAATTGGGATTTTCCTACATTATTGGACAAATAATGGCGTTTTCTCTGGTTATAACCTTACATTTATAAAACACTTGGCATATATTATTTGATTGGGGTCAAAATCATAATTAGTAATAAAAAAAAAACAGTTGCAATATGGTTTACCTATAACATAAGTCTTGGTAGAGTTCATTAAAACCAGTATTATATATGAGCTACACATTGTTTAAAAACTTGGTATGGCATATTGTCAAGAACTAAGAACACTATTGAAACTGAATTTAGCTTAACATTTTAAAAGCTTAATATTAATTGAATAACATATTATAAATATTATACTTCATCTTAATATATTGAGAATATAAACTATAACCCATAGACAGGAAGAATTGTAAACTTTTTCTTAGAAGGGCAATTGAAGATAGCTTTTAGCCAACTTAAATAATTTACAGCTTTGAATATCAGTGTGGGCATTGATTGAATACATTTAATTTAAACAAAAAGTCACAATTATTTGTTAATTCCATCATTACTTACTTTCACCCTCATGCAACATTCATATGCATAGGTAAGCTAGATGGTTCAGTGAATAGAGTAGTGGGCCTAAGGAGGAGATTTAAGTTCAAATAAATCACTTTGGTCTGTCCCAGTTTCCTCAACCGCAAAATTAATAGCACCTACCTCCTAGTGCCAATGAGATACTATTTGTAAAACACTTAGTACAGTGCTTGTTCCTTTCCCTTTCTATTCTGTTATAAATCCACATCACATACTAACCAATCAACAAACATTAAAGCATCTACTAAGTATTGGGCTCTGGGGAAAACTGATCTACATCTTGCTACTAGACCCAGACTGCTCTGGAAGAGAAATCAAGGCAGGTGGCCTTGCACAGCCCTGCCTTACTTAAATCAAATTCACTTGTATCATGTAATGGCATTATGTCCCTGATGTCATGGTTCTCTTTAAGAATGAAGGACAAACAATGACAATAATGTGCCAGGTTCTGGGGATACAAAGATAAAAATAAATTAGAGACTCCAAAAAAGCTTACATTTTGTTGGTGGAGAATATTCATGTACCTATTATTATATATACAAGATAATTTGGGTTTGGTAAGCACTATTTCCCTCCAATCAATTGCTTCCTTTTTAATTTTAGTTGCATTAATTTTGTTTGTTCAAGAACTTCTTATATGAGCTTGTCTGTTTTATCTTCTGTGATCCTCACAAAGGTATGTTTGATACACTTTAGTAGAAAGAGCTCTTTTTTTCAGATTCAGAACAGTTAGGTTATAGTTTCAGGTATGCTATCCTATAGTATCCTATAGTATGCTATCCTAACTGAATATCAATGTCTTTATTAAATAGGGTTAATAAAATGTTCTTTTCCCTCATTTGTGATGATCAAATTAAGTGATATAATTAGTAAATGATAAAGTTGTATTCAAATTTAAATTTTTTTATGTATTGAATAAAACTAAAATATAGGGAGATTCTACTGAGTGGAAGAGTATCATTGGGAAATAATGATGTTTTAAAAAATTAAGAACAGAGCAATAATAAAGCACTTAAAAAGGAAAATATAAATAAAAGTAAAAGAACAGTATCCTTTTAAATATTTCTTTTATTGAGAACACAACAAACAGCAACCGATTTCATTTTAGAATTTCCTACTCACATCAAGAATCCAATTTAATTTCATTTCTATTCCTAAGCACTAACATCTTCTTAATGTACTTCCAACATTGACTGTTAATCTGGTAAGATTATTTTTTTTTACATGAAGAAAAGTGGGGATGGGGTATATATCCTTTATTATAAACAATGCTACTAGTAATAGTTAACATTTATATACATATGAAATTCATATAAACTTTAAAATTTTTTAAACCCTATGTATATTATCTCATTTGACTGTCCCAACAACACTGTGAGGTAAGTATTATTATATCCTTCTTTTAGAGATGAAGAAACTGTTGCCTAGGAAAGGGGCATGTGTAGACAGGGCTCCTGAATAGGGAATCAAAGTTTAGCCATTAGAATAAATCTTTCCTACCTCATTTCCAGATCGATGGCCAAAGAACCCAGTCTGCATTAACTGGGAGTGGTGAAGAGAGTAATAAAGCCTAGATGAAGATCGAATATTTGCAAGAGTATATTGGTAAAATATTGGTAAAATTTAACAATTGGCTGGTGGGGAGAACGAGAGAAATGTATCCTAGACACACTTTTAAATTTAATATATGTCATTAACATATTCTCCACTACTTCCTTAAGTTTAGACAATTAACAATCAAATCCTGATTTACAGTTTTTACCAATGAAAATTTATCAGCTCTCAACAACAGTATGAGATGCCAGAATAAATGCACATTTATATCTTCTCAAAACTCTGAAGGGACAAGAGGGAAAAAGATAGCAGAAGGCACACTAATAACGGTAGTGGGAAGTAATAAGGTTCCTGTAGCCATCTATCACCATGAAAGTGAAGTTACATAAGTGAGACATATTTGTATAAACTCAAGAGATATGTTCAATGCTGGCCATATTCATTGACAATCTTTACTTTCCTTCCCAAACCTGTAATTTCACTGGTATAAAGAACTCTTTGTGAGGAAACTCTCTTGCCTATTATGTCAGGCAGACCCCAATCATGCTTCCCCTCACTCATTACTTCTTAGTCACCTCCTTGAGAACCTTTTTACTGCCTTGATTTAGGTCCATAAACCAACTAGCCCAGATCTAGCACTCCAACTGTTTTCATGCTCTGCTCCCTCTCCACTTTACCCCCACTTTCCTTGCACTGATTTCCACCTCTAGCTGGCAGAACAGCAATTAAATTTACATATCTTTTCCTGGAATGGCTATATGAATTTTTTGGCCTGTGACCCCATTCCTATTTCTATAACTTTCTAGACTAAAATATATTGTCTCCCCTATTAAAATGTAAGATTCTTGAGAGTAGAAACTGCTTTTGCTCGTACCACCAGTATTTAGGATGCTACCTGACATAGTCACTTCTTATTAAAAGCTTTTTCACTAATTAATTAATTAATTCACTTGTTTAACAAATACAGATCCGCATCAGTTCTACAACCTAACAGTCTTGGAGAGTTACCCAAGGCATTGAGGGTTTAAGGGACTTGTCCAGGGTCACACAGCCAGGCTGGATCAGAGAAAGGACCTGAACTTGGTTTAGCTGACTCCAAGACTAGACCTTGATTCATGACACCATCCTACTTTTCATTCCCTATTAAGTTGGGTGATCTAAGAGATACCCCAGAGTAATTCCCATATGTCTGTTATGGGGAAGATTCTGTCCTGTTACAAAAGACATAGAGAAGGAATATCGAAATATTCAAAATAAAGAACTAACAGCTGTTAAGAAATAGAAGAGACAACCTTGTGAGGCAACACTATGTTTAAGCATAGGTCTAGATGGTGGGGGTGGAGATTAGCATAGACTAGATGATTTCTTAAAAAAAAAAAAGGTCCTTCCAATTATGTGACATTTCTTTGAAGACATTCTAGGCCCTGGATAAAATGAACCAAAAAAATGTGATCTGAAAGGGTCACATTTTTATTTAAACACCTTAGCAAACTTAGTTGATCAACATGAATGACAGAAAGCAAAGTCTGATGGAATGAAATAGGGGGACAAGTAATCTATATTAAGAGAAAGAACTCTCAAAAGGTTTCAAGAAGGGACTGCTACAGTAAAGAGTTCTAAACAAAAGCAGAATGAGAATACTTGGAGTTTGGGACTGAGGGTATCAAAGAGAGGAGTGCTGAAAGACAGACACCTAAAAAAAAAACTTCACAACTTTGTCTAGAATTATTTCTTTGAAATGCTATGCAATAATTACCTATTGCAACATGGTTGAGCTGTACTAATTTCCTTTTAAGGAGTTAATCTAATATTAAACTGTAAATTTCATTAGAAAAGGGACTACTTCTCAACCAACTTTTGCATCACCTTTAGTGCCTAAGCATACAACAGACACTCAATATTTAACAGAATCAACTATGATTCAAGGCACTAGCTGCTCTGGGTCCACAAGATTGCAGTAGTGCTGGGGAAGTCATTTTTCAACTTGTTATGGATCTTACAGAACAAGAAAATACTGACCTTATAGACCCTAACAGTTTGTCTAGACCAATATTTAAACTGGTTACATGTACATACATTGTTTCTAAAGTTACACTTATACTACACATCTGCAACTGTGACAGTATTCACTCACTGTATCCTCATTACCAAAGTTCTCCAGAAATTTGGGGCATCGAATAAAGAAGATTTCATATACATACCTCGAAAAGTATTTAAAGATACTTCTGCACCAAAAGAAATACCAGTTCAACAATGGGGATATAAAAACACATAATATTGTCCCTCACTCAAGATAATATTCTTCTAGGAAGATACCACATGCAAACAATATATAAGTAAAATAAGTATGAGGTTCAATGTGATGGGACAGTGAGAGACCAAAAATACTCTAAAAAATTTCTGGGAAAAATATTTGGTGTTACAAGGATCAGTGAAGACTTTATGGCAGAAACTTGAAGCTTTTCTGGAAAGACCAGGATTCTGAAAAATTTAGAAAAGGGGATACATTTCCGGGATAGAGGACAGACAACTTGCCAGGATGCATAAAGGGGCTGGAAATGGTTGCACTATTACCCCGCTGAAGGGACAGTAATTCGAAATAAAGCTGTCCAAGAGATGTGGAGCCAAAGAGAGGGTCTTACATACCAGTCAGGCAACAAGTTTGTGTTAAAGCTAGGAGCCAGGCTCGATGCTAAGCGCTGAAGATTCAAAAAAATAAAAATGTCTTTGCTCTCAAAGAGCTCAGTTTAATGGGGGAAAGAAATAAAAAAACAACCACAACCCCCCCCCACACACACACACACACACCCCTTCTCTTTCATTTTATGGACAATATTGGGCGGCTGCCACTTTATTCTATGATGATGTAAATTAGAAGGGAAGAAAATTGCATATCTAGGGGAGAAGCAAGCCGCTACCAGCTCAGCTTTGGCACTCAGCAAAATACTCCTCCGGGACGCCGGGGGCCTTCCGAAGCTGCGCTACCTAGTCACTCGAACCACCATCTTTCGGAAGTTTGACCAGTTTAAAAGTGCGAGCTTGTCTCCTCGTTCTCCCCGAGGACCACACCGCGGGAGCTTCCTTTAACTTAGGAGTGTGTGTGTGTGTGGGGGGGGGGGGGGGGGGGGGGGGGGGGGGGGGGAGGGGAGGGAGACGGACGCGCCTTCCCCCTTTTCCAATCAGGGATCCCTCCTCCTTCTCCCCACGGCCTCCCTTCTCCAGAAGCCCTCACCTGCCCGGGGCCAGGCCCGGGACGACCTCCTCTTCCACCCACCCCTTCACCCCCCGCCCGGGCCCTCGGAGAGGAGATGGAAGAGGGGTGGCAGCTCAGTCCTCCGAGGGCCTGCCCCTGCCTGCCGCGCCCCCGGCCGCACCTGCACTCACCTGGGCACGCACAGATCGATCCCGGCCCGGAGGGTCCTGGGGGGCGGTAGTGCCGCCCGGATGTCCGGCTTGGCTGTGGCTGATGCAGCGCTGCTGAGGGGTTGCCTCCCGGGGCCAGGGCCACATTCGCTCCGAACCCCCCGGGCGGCGCCCTGACCAGCGCAGGTCCTCAGGTTAGGGAGCACCGAGAATTGGGCAAGTCCCGGCGAGATGAGGTGGCAGGAAGATAAAACACTGGTGTTGCCCGAGAGGGTGTGCGCACTGTTTCCTCTGACTTTCCCCTGCCCGCCCTCCTGTCCCGGCTTCCTTCCTTCAGGGGCACAACTGGCTCGGAGGATGTGAGGAGCAGGAGGAAGTGCAGCTGGGAGGCCGAGCTCGGGGCGAGGGGCTCCGGCCAGGACGGAAGGGCTCTGAACAGAAAAAGACTAAGATCACCGCGGGACACGCTATACAGGGTGACTCTGGCTTCAGCGCTAAATGCTGGCTAATAAGGCTCGCCATTATTTTAAGTTTGCCATTTGGTATCCTTGAACTTGTCTGATACTTGCTCCAACCGTGGTTCTTGGACCTTCTGGAGTTCAGTCCAAGGTAAGCGGTGTCGACTGCGTCCTACTGGGTACTGTGCTGAAAAGTACAATTGAAGTTAGGGTGTCATGCCCCAGGAGCTTGCCTTCTTAGGGTAGGGAATAGGATGGGGTCAAGATACATACACATGAAATGTATGGATGATAGAATATGAAATACTAAGGGTGTTAAAAAGCCTTACAGCAGTTTAGAGGCGAGTAGCATGGGGTTGTGGATCCACTGGGAAGCAATGTGGATTCTAATCCGTGAATATCTGCAATAAATATGGGTCTTGAGGAGAGGTAGAATTTTGGATGAGGGCATAAAGGCAGGGCTATATTATGCAGAGCATATAGGAAGCACCATAGATGTGGATCCAAGGAGCCTGTTTTTCAATTCCAGTCGGCTACTTACTATTAGTGTGATCTTGGGGAAGTAAGCTTAAGGCTCAGAGCCTCAAGAGTCTGCACCTGTAAAATAAAGGAGTTGGGCCAGGTGAATGCTAAGACCCCTTGTGGTTTCTACCCCGTTTGGGAAATAGTAAGACCAGTTTAGTTTTAATGGAAGTTTACTGTGAGAAGCTGAAGAAAATCCCAAATGGGCTCCTGCAGAGTGGGACCCTACTAAACAACACTGGGGGATGGGGTGGGAAGCTATAGTTTTATACATGTTATATATGTTTGTGTGTGTATATGTATAATTTCTTGACCCTATGTGTGTGTGCATATATATTCATATACTTTAATTTACTGACTCTAATACCCATCAGTACCTGCTCATTCCCGGTGATCCAATTACTGCATGACATTTATGACATTCAACAGCTATTCAATATTTATTATGTACCTACCAAACACCGACCATTATTCTAGGATTGGGGAATATACAAAATTTGGGCAAGACATGGTCTCTACCATCAGGGAGCTCATGTTCCATGGGAATGGAATGGGAACAAGCAAATGATCATACATGATACCAGTATTACACAATAAATGCATTAGTTGTCAAGTGAGGTCACTGTCAAGTCTTTAAGCAAAGGATGGATGACAATTTGTTGGGTATACGGTTGAGGGTATCTTTGTTCACATATTGGTTCAGTTAGATAGCAGATGAATACCTAACCAACTCTGAAATTCTGATCCTGTGCTGCTGTTTTGAAGAAGAAGGTGAGAGGTTGTTGTCATGGAGGTGTTAAGTGGGCATTTACAGAGTGGCAGAAATTCAGTGGAGAAGAGGGAAATGTTTGCAGCATAGCAAATAGCACCATAAAAGGCAGCTTGTAGGATCTAGGAGGTTTCCATTTATAGAGAATAAGGTAAAGCTAGAGAAGTACTGAAAATGAAAGACCTTGATGGCTGTACAAAGGAGTTGTAACACCCAGTAAGAATGTGAGCTTTGGGCAAACAAATGCTGTTTTTGTATTTCCAGCATTTCAGTTTCTTGATTATTTTTGTTTTGGATCAATCCTTTCACTTTAATAGGTACAGCGGACTATTGATATGGAAACTCCCCTCAACTGAAAACTTAAGGCTTAAAAGTTGCAAGAGAAACTGAGAGGTTAAATGACTGAGCCACAGTTAAGAAGTGCCAGAAACAGAATTTAAACATGTCTTCCACGAGGTACTGGCTCTTTATCCATGGGACACTACCTTCTTGCCCAAAATGTAATGAGTAAAAAAGCATGTATTAATCATGTGTGCTCTATCCCAGGTATTATGCTAAGTACTGGGGATGTAATAAGATAGTACCTGCTTACATTCTTATATAGGGAAGGATAACACAATAAAGGGAGTGGTGGCAATTTAAGGACAATTAACATATCCTTTTTAGGAATGAGGGCATTGATTTGACTAGAGAGAGGTAAAGTGGCTACCAGGCTCAGCATGCAGATGGCCAGAAGGTAGGGTGCTGGACCTGTATTAGACATTAATAGCAATCAGGACATCAAGGCAGAAACCAGAGTGCTTAGATGTAGCAAGGCAATATAATACAAAGAGAGTTATAAAGTAGTAGGTGCTTAAGAAATATTCATCATATTTTAATTGTCAAGAGGCAACTGGTGCCACTTATTTTGGAATAGTGATACAACTAACTTTAGTTATGAAAAAAAAAAAAAAAGAGTATTCTGGCAGCAGTTATAAAGATCAATCCAAGAAAACAGGACTATTCCAGTAATTAGAATCCAATGATAATGAGATTGTACTAATTTACTGATAATGGGAACAAAGAGGGAAGGAATAAACATATGGAAGGTAGTGTCTGGGGAGCTGATTAGATGTGAGGCAAGGAAGATTTGGCAAACTTTGGTCACTATGAATACAGAATTCTCAGTGTAAGTCATAACTTTCTAAATATTTTTCAGGGCTGCCTAGAAATTCTATTTAGGAGTTGGCCATACAACTGTAGAAATTTTAAAATTATCACATTTAGGTACTGCTAGTCTTTTTCATATTCTTAATAGTATTGTTGCTTTTACACATAAGGCTATTTTGTTAAAGATTCTGAAGCCCACTGGAAGGAAATGTTTCCATTGTTTCAGATTAGGGTGGGAAACTTTTGCGTGTTTGAGTAATTATATTCAACCCTGGCAAATCCCAAAAGGTCACACTGCTCTATTTAAGCATTACAGAAAATAATGTTTCAAAGAACAGTAAGAGGGAAACCTAACAGTTTTTAACTAGCATAGGGAAATTCTGATGACATTTATGAAAGTTGATTTTTTTATCTTTTCCTTCACGTCTCTACCACTTATATCTTAACTTAGAACTTAGAACAAATAATTTCACCTCCTGGATACCAGTTTGCTCATCTCTACAATAAGGGCTAGGACTAGATGTGTTTTAAGGTTTTGTTCACCTTTTAACTCTATCATCCTGTGCAAAACACCATCCTATGAATAAAAAACAGCCTCTCCCCTCCAGGAGATTACATTCTACTTTTAAGGGCAAAGCTTTGAACATAAGATATTAAGTGAATAAAGTTATCACAGAAATCATTCTGTTATATCGGGGAGGGGGGGGGGGGGGGTCTTGGACATATTGAGTTTGAATTGCTGATGGAATATCCAAATGGAGATATCTCATAGGCAGCTGAAGGATGGCAATACAGACTTGGAGTAATATTCCAAGAACTGAAAATGACATTATCAAGGAAGTATATGGGGAGAAAACCATAGACCAAATCTTGGGGAATAACCATTTTAAGTACTTGGGGGGGGGGGGGAAGGTAGAGACCAAGGACCTATTATGGCCAACCACTATAGATGGAACATGTCTCTAAAGCCATATGAGGAACACATTGCTCCAACAGATGGACATGCTAGTTGCTGATGATGTTTGAGAAGGCAGTTTCAAAGACATTAGGACAAAATTCCAAGAAAAAACTAGATAGTGATGTAGCAGAAGCATTTGTCTGTCATTGATAGCAAGAAGGCTGGGAAAGTAGCAGAAAGAATAGAAGGGTCAAGTGAAGGCATATTTTGTGAGAACTTGGAGAAACCTGAGCATGTATGATATAATGAGGACTGGAGACTTTGGTGACTGCTGTAGAGGTGAAGGGAATAGAAGAGAAACTTGAGACAGATTTAAAAAAACACGAGGGAGAGGAAGTTGAAGATAATACTAAGTTTACACACTTTCCAGGGAGAGAACATATATGTATATGTATATGTATAGCATATAAAAAATAGATTGTTTGAAGGGGTGGGAAGGGCAAGGCAATAGTACCTTGAGAAGAGAAAAGGCTTCAGGGAGAATGCAGTGCTTGAGTTGAGCTGTGGAGAAAGCCAGAGATTAAGAGTCAGAGTTAAGGAATACATTCTGGATATAAGGATAGTCAATGGAAAAGGCACATTTTACAGAAAGGTCAGTAAGGGGACTGTAGAATGTATGAAGGCCAGATGTAGAATGTATGAAGGATATAATGTATAAGGCCAGAAAGTGAAGTGGTAACCAGGTTGAGGGGGATTTGTCAGAAAGAATTTGATCCTAAAAGAAGCAGCAAGCTTCTGGTTATTTTATAAGTAGGGATGCAATATATAATGATACTTGTATTTTAGAATAATGTCAATGGCAAATCAGATAGAATTAGTAGTTGTGGAGGATAGACTGGGAAAAAAGTAATGACCTATATAAAGAGATGGAAGAGATCCAAGAGATGTCAAAAAGGGAGCACTGATGAGACTTTGCAAGTAAACATAGAAAAGAGGACAAATTGTGGCACACAAAAAGTAAAGTCAGAAATAAGAGCAAAATTTGGGGAAAATAACCACAATTCTATGTCACTTAAATTTATAAATCATCTTCTTCACACTAACTCTGTGAAAATAATAATAACAACCATTTTTTTATAAAATACCAGAGTTTGTAACTTCCCCAAGGTCACACATTTGGTAAATATCAGTCAAGATATGAATTCAGATTTCTCCTAAGTTAATATATTGCTCTCTGGGCAAATTGAATTTAAGAAGCTAATAATATGTCCAAATGAAGATGTCCTAAAGGCAAGTCAGTCATACGTCATCAACAATTAATGTGACTTTCTTTCACAAAAACACTGATTCCCATCACCTTTTGATTGAAGCTGTAGGTAGTAAGATTTACAACCAGTGATCTTTGAAAGGACTGTTTCTCAGAATGACCAATAAAAGAACATAAAGTAGCATAGGCAAAGGAATAAAGCTAAGTAAGGCCTGTTTTATGGTTCAAGAATACATCAGTAAGGCACAGAAATATATTTTTAAAAGGGGTAAGAAAAGTGCTAGTTATCAATGTTAAACACATTTTCATGAAATACACAATTATTGTATTTAAAATTTTTATCTAATAATTATCACCACCTATATGGTAGCAAAGCATTATCACATGAATTTTCATGGAACTTAGCAAGACCGAAATTAGTCAACCAATAAATTAAAATTTAGTTTCCATGGGTGCAGAAAAGACTGCTATTTCCCTTTTATGTGGAAAATGTGATTATCTTTCTCTTCTGCAGAGACAAATATCAGTGCTAAGATCAGCAGTGATTTTACAGGCAAACAAGTTCAGTGACCTCTTGAAAATGCTATTTTCTCAAAGATCTCACCATTTACTTTGTGACTATCCAAATTTATAACCAACTTCTAAGATTAAAGAAAACAGCAATTTACCAATAGAAAACTTAATGTAATATTTATAGCTTTATCCTCAGACTCTTTTATTTATTTATAAGTCAGCAGTTCTTCCTAGCCTTCATTTTCTTTTTTTGTGTCAAGTATTAAAGATTTTCATCTATTTTCTCAAATTTGCTTATTCTTTAGCAGTTAACTAAAATAAATGACAATGGTGAATATTCCTAAACTTTAAAAGTCCTTAATAAACTTATTCATTGTACTTGGGGGTTTTCAGTTTTCTCATGGAGAAAAAAAATTAATTTAGACATAACTCAATCTTATATATTGTCCACTTGTTCAACTTCTACAATCTTGGACCATAAAATTTGGTGTATGTTGTCTTAATTTCTATTGCAGGGGGAGGGAGAACTCATCAAAATAATCTTTAACCATCATGTGGAAAGCCTTCAAAGTCCATGTTTCACCCTCAAAGTTCAATTATTATCTTTTATCCACTCCTCAATCCATTTCATTATCTGATCTAAATTACTCTCTAGTTCTTCTGGTACATTGCTGGGCAGCCGGTGTACTATTTCATGCTTGTAGGAGGCCAAGGCTTCTTCATAAAGAATTTGAAAAATTTCACATTGAATATTGTTCTGTAGTTTCTTTACATTGTATCCCCTAGAAAAAAAAGTTGGGGTTTAGACACACATTTGCAAAATCTGAATGAACAAGTATGAGTTTAGGAAACTCCCACCCTCCAAAAAACTGTTGAATATTGTTGTAAAAATAATTTTTGCTTTAAAATTAGAGGCAATAATTTAAAAATATCATAATTCGAGAAGCAGTTAGATAGGATGTCAAATTCGAAACAGAGACAAATCTACAACTTTGTATTTGACAGGAAAAGAGGTTCTGAGCTTCTTTTCTGTAAGATAGGATCCAATTAGCTGCTTGGAAAGTATTTATCAGGTACCTGCCTGTCAAAGAAAACCCATGAAAGAATAAGAGTTTCTCAGTAGTCAGATTAGTCTACTCATTAAGAAAATATTATCTAGATCTTAACAGATCCTTTCAAACTAGAATCAGAATATTGGTGGTTTTTATATGAAGATGGCAATGGTAAGACAACCATATGTAGAAGAAAAAAGTCAAGAAAGTCAGGTCTAAAGATATCTGAATTCAAATCCTGGCTCCATTACATTCTGGCTGTGTCCTTGAGCTTTAATTTTTTGTAAATTATTTGTAAAGTAGGAATAGTATGGCCTTTACCTTCCTCAAATAGTCATTATAAGAAAAAAATGTATAATTATAAAATGATATGTAAATGTAAATTTTTATAATTATTATAAAAGGTTAAGATGGCATTTTTTCCAGATTATTTGTTCTACTGTTCTTGGTCAGTATTATGGATAAAAGTTTAAAATGCCATATAAGGTACATACTCTTTAAGCCAAGGGTCTATACCCCAACGAGATGAAGGCAAGAAGAGAAGGACCTATATGTACAAAATATTTATAGGAGCTCCTTTTATAATGGCAAAAAATTAGAAACCAAGGTGATGCTCATCAATTGAGGAATTGCTGAATAAGTTATGATATGTGAATGTTATGGGATATTACTGTGCTACAATTAATAATAAGATGTTTCAGAAGAACCTGGGATGACTTGATTGAAATGATGCAGAACGAAGTGAGCAGAACCAAGGGAACAATTTACACAATAACAATATTGTGTACTGTGTAAAAAGAAATAACTTTGAAGATTCAGGAACCTTTAATAACACAATAATCAAATACAATTCTACAGAACCCTATGTTCTCCACCTCCTGACAGGATAATGGAAAATTGAAAGACACTGAGAATACATCGAGATATGTGTTTTTTTGAAGTGGTCAATGCAGGAATTCATTTTGCTTGACTTTATATGTTTCTCAATAGGGTAGGGAGGAGAGAGGGAAGAAAGGTGGAAAAGAGAAATGATGTATCTTAGTGAAAATAAAATTTAATTTAAAAAGTAAAATAATGTTCTATAATGAACAAATTCATTCTTCTCTTACCTCTTTTCAAGTCTTTTATATAATATAGAATTATCTGTTTGGAGCACAAAAACTATATGAAACCATCGTTCAGGGAAGAAGTCACAGCCATGGTAATCAACAATAACTCCACCTTCTTTCATTTTATTTTCTAACTCATCAACTACCTGTTTAAAAAAAAGTGTATTAAAGAAAGATCAATTCTACCATTAAATTAAGAAACATTTAATTTTTAATTGTGAAGAAATGTTTAAAACATATAGCCTTAACATTAAGTAAGCTACTGATCATTAATTATATTAGTACAAAATCTTTATACAGTGACGGATTCAATAAGTTCCATCTTTCGTGTTTATTTTAGCAGTTATCTCTACTTAAGACTTTAAATTTCATCATAAGTAATCAGATACCATTTTTAATATTTTAAATATATAAAGATGATGACTTTACCAAATGCTGAGTTTTGTTTTGTCTCTAGGTGTAATTAGTTTAATTGGTATAATATTATCCTTTCCTCTAGACTTTTTAAAGATTTATCATTTCTGTTGTATTTATTAAGGTGTTTTAGCATTGATATTTTTATTTATTCTTTGTATTTTCATCCAGCTATTATATGAGCTTACCAATAACATCTGCATAAATGGTTTAAGTTTTCTTAAACTCTGCATGTACCCATGCAGAACTTGAGTAATAAATTGTATACTGCCTGCACCATCAAAAGAAAGAAGCAACAGCAGTAGCAATAATAATCATTATGCTATGGAGAAAAGCATAGTATACACAGAACTTGCATTAAAGTCAACAAGACCTGAATTGCAATCCTACCTCCAACACATAATAGCTTTTTGATTCTAGCTAAATAACGTAATCTTTTTGTTTCCCCAAGTAACTCTAAAACTATTATTTCAGAATATGATACACAGTGTAATATTGTTGAATATTATCAATTTAATACTTTCTAATCAATTAAACTTTACATTTATGAGTTTTTTTCTTTTATTTCTTTTAACAAAACTAAGATTAGCTAAGGAAAATTTTTATTTTTAAAGACCACTTCAGTACTTTCAAAGAATACCTATTTCATCTATGAAAGGAGTTGCAGCTCAGCATTGATATGGGGAGTTCCCTTCTTAGGCAATACCCCATAATGAAATTACAATTCTAAACCAAAAAAAAGTAATAATCTTGTACTTACTCTGTCTTCATCCAAAATAGGACACTCATATTCTTCATCATAGCCATCATATAACTGTCCTAAAGAAATAAGAATAAGAACATTACATTGTTCAAAATTATCCCAATAGCATTTGCAAATATTTGGAATTTAAATTTAGTGCTTCCCCCCTATAAACAAAAAGATTTTATTTCACAATGAATTATTAGACCACTATTAGAGGTACATATAGCAAGGAATAGTAGATATAGTGCTAGGTTTGGACTTGGGTTGAAATACCATCTCTGATACCAGCTGTGTGACCAAATTTTGTGTCCTTGATAATTTCACCAAAATTGATCAGCTAAGTCAGAGGGTTTCAGTGGTGCTTCATGTAACTAAATTCCATGTGCATGACATTTAAATCAGCATGTTGAGATATGGAAACCAAGTCAAAGAAGATTTGAAAGAAGTGTCTGTGATTAGCCTGATCAGAAGACTAAAGAAGAAATAATAGCTGTTTAAATATTTTAAAGTCTACTATGCTGAAAGGGAAGATGACATTTTAAGTAAAAGTCAAACCTAGGATTAATTGATCAAATCATAATGAAGCAGATTTCTACTCAAGACAGGAAAATAATTTTATACCTGTCCAAATACTTCAACAGGCTGCCTCAGCGAAAAGTGACAATCCCACCATAGGAGATACTCAAGCAGAAAGTAGATCTAATAGTAGAGACCATCTAAAAGAGATGGGGCTCTTTTGAGAGGCAAAGTAGTATATTTCTGCTCTTCTTGTGCCAATTTTTTCTTAATTGTTTTTAAAAATAAGATCTTAAAGAAATATTTACCAAATCACAATTATCAATTATAGTGACATGATTTATTCAGTCCTATTATAATAATCCTATTAATAATTAACTATAAGCCTGAATCCCTAATATCTTGTATCTTGTATTATATTATTGAATATTATCAATTAAGTACTTTGTAATCAATTAAACTGAACATTTATGAGTTTTTTCTATTCCTTTAATAAAGCTAAGATTAGCTAAGGAAAACTTTTATTTTAAAAAACCACTTCAATACTTCAAAAGAATACCTATTTTATCTATGTGGGTACTACCTATATCAAGGCAAATCACCACTATTTAATGTTTAAATCTCCATGAACTGCTGTGGAAAAATAAATGGATGAATGAATCATCAATTTATGGTTAATCTCTCTTAAAATTACCTAAATTGGTCCTCACGTACCAATATAAATATCTCAAATCTATATCTCCACAGATGAGGATCTATGTTCAGTTACTTATTTCTATCTACAGGATGAGCTGCTTTGAGTACAAACTCAAGATGTTCAAAACTGAATCCCTCAACTTACTTACCAAATTAGCTTCCCTCCCCAATTTCTACCATTGGTATTCCTTATGGAAGGCTAAAATTATTTTAGATTTCCTACTTTACCTTTATTCCTTATATCTAATCTATCATTTTCCTCTGAAACATCTCTCAGATTATGTTCTCTCTGATCCTCCTGTTCTAGTCCAACCTTACATCACCTCACACACTTAGGTTAATATTAGAAACCATAGCTTCTTAATCTCTGAATCCTTCGATTGTTCTCCCCCATATCCATCTTATATACCAAAGCCAGGCTAATCTCCTTAAAATTTTATTTTTATTACAGTTTTTTTTTTTCAAAAATTGATAGTATTTCCTAATTAACTATTTCATCAAGTCCAAATTTCTGTACCTAATTTTTCAAGACCCTCCATAATCTTATCACATTTTTTTCTTCAGAAAGTCACTTCCCTAGGTTTCAGTTTCCTCATCTAAATAATGAAGAACTCCAAGGTTCTAGCTTTGGCTCTATGAGCCTATGCTCAATTCAACAAACACTTATCAAATGCCTTCTATGTAATGATAAATGTACAGCATTATGTACCATGCTAGATGCCAGCAGAGAAACAAAGCTTAGATAATGATTTTTATATAACATTTTAAAGTCTTCAAAGCATTTACATACTTAGTGGCTCATTTAACACCCTCCTGAGATTCTTTTCAAGGTATTATTATAATTCCCTTTTTGCTAATGGACACTTGTCTGGAACACTATGATTTCAGAAGGTTAAACGACTTGCTCAGGCGCACAGCACAAGTACTACTAGGGTATGAGGTGGAGTCTGAACCCAAATGTTCCTGGCTCTCAGGCCGGTACTCTTGTCTATTACACCTCATTGCTTCAGATACAATCCCCATCCTTATGAAATTTAAGTGCCCAATAGGAAGATAAGATGGAAATATAACTATAATACAAAACAAGTCAAGCAAAACATCTCAGGCTACATTAGGAGAAACAGTATCTAAAATGAAGGAAGTCATCATTCTGCTAAACCCATTAAAATATTGGGGTCAACTTTAGATACCATAAGAGAAGGAACATTTATCATCTGGAAAGAGTTCAGAAAAGAACTACTAAACAGGTGAAAGGCCTCTAGATTATGCCAATTAAGAATCTATTGGAAGAGGTGTAAGTTTTGGGAATAAAAAATAAAAAAGAAGGGATAGTTGCCTCCAAATATCTAAAGGAAATGTTCTTCTGACAAAGAAAGCAAAATAAAGGGCAACAAAGAAGTTTAGGAAAGACATACTTTAAAATAATTTTAAGAAAAACTTCCCAATAATCTTATTATTCAGTTGTTTCAGCCATGTCCAACCTCATTTGTGATTCTTTTGGCAAAGATACTGGAATGGTTTGCAATTTCCTTTCTAATAATAACTACCTCAAAATGAAATGGATTGCCTTGGTAGATACGAGATCTCCTTCAGTAGAAAATTTTAAGCAAAGGATGGATGGTCATTTATTAAGAAGGTTGTAGACAAGATTCTCTAGATCAAAGCTTCTTAAATTGTGAGTGGCAATCCCATATGGGTTGCATAACAATGCAGGGATCATGAAATTATGATTTACTATCAATAAATGTTTGATTTGTACACCTATTCCATAAGCCTATACACCCAGGGTTATATAAAAACTTCTCAGCCAAAAATGGATGGCAAGTAGAAAAAGTTTAAGAAGCCTGGTACAATAAAGTTTTGCAAAAGTGAATGTTGATTTAATATATTTAACATCTACTGGTCATCCTGCCATCTAGGGGAGGGGGGGGGGGGGTAAGAGGTGAAAAATTGGAACAAGAGGTATGGCAATTGTTAATGCTGTAAAGTTACCCATGTATATATCCTGTAAATAAAAGGCTATTAAATAAAAGAAAAAAAAAACTGAATGTTGAAAACTCTGCATGTATTTGGAGAAATAAAATACTATTTTTAAAAAAGATGTGACATAAAGAACTTTCTTCGTCAGCACAGATGACAATATCTATTTAGAAGAGACATAAAATGAGAGAAGGAAGGCTGAACAAAGAGGATGGCATAATACTATAAAAGGCTTCAAGGTAAAGACTTAGAATTGGTTAACTATTTCTCCCAAAACAAAATCAAGTAAGGTAAATCTTTTCACCATGCCTTTATATCATCACATGTTCTATTTATTTAAGTCACAACACATCTATGATGAAAAGTTTCCTTTTACAAATATAAAGATTACCTTCTTGTGCTAAATCGCCCACATTAACATATGTCAGCCCTGTTCTTGATGCAAGTTCTTTACCTAGAGTAGTCTTTCCAACTCCTGGTGTACCTATAAGACAATTTATAAAAGATATCAAGGTAAACATTAGACAGGGGAAAATAAAACATAGACCATCACCTTCTTGAGGATTACAAATATAGGATTAGAAGAGAAGCTGAAGTCTAGTTCCTAGTTCTGCTTTTCCAGATGAAGAAACACTTTAAAAATGAAGGGGCTTGCTCAAGATCACAAACACAGCAAGATCTCGAGTAGCACAACTGGTTAAACTCCAGTATTATGATTCTAAACTCAGCCTTCTTTCCAAGCTGCATGCTGTCAAACACTTGCTGGTCACATGCTATTTTACTTATTATTTACACTTAATATTTTTTGAAACTCAGATCTCTTATGTCACATACACACTTGCTGGTCACATGCTATTTTATTTATTATTTACACTTAATATTTTTTGAAACTCAGATCTCTTACGTCACATACTTATGTTCAGACCTGATGTTCTTGTAACAGAAAGCACAATTATTTACTCTGAGGGAGAAATTTTTATAAATGCCCTTGCCAAACCAATTGCCAATTTTACTTTAACTCTTGACAGGTTAATGAGGCTATCAAAGCTAAATAGCCATCATATTATCCAATTGTATGCCATTTTACTTTCTACGCCTTTAGTCTCCTCATCTGCAAGTAAAATTGGCCTGAAATATCTCCAGCTTCCTCTTCAGGAAGACTGTTAAACTTCTATCCTGCCCCAAAAGTTACATAATTTACGTATATATCACAAACACTTAATGCATTTATGGAGACAATACAAAATTTTAACTCAATGATGAACAGATTAATCATGCCTGATCTTTAGAAATAAAAGCGCTCCCTAAGACTCACTCCATGAGCTGGGCACAGGGTTCTTGCAAGGGTTGCCAGCTGAAGTTTCTTTAAAGGGCAGTGGCACATCTAACAAAACAACAATACACGCAGCACTCAAAACAGCCTCATTCAAGACGTGGATGTGGATCCCAACCATTTGCGCCGGGGAAAGTCACAACCAGGCTCCCCAACAAGCACCAGACGGCATTTAAGAAGACCGACCCACGGCATGTTTACAGATAACTCGGGGGATGGTTCTAGTCTTGGGGGCAAGTCGTTTCTAGGACTTGTTGGAGGTTGGGGGAGTAGCCGTCGAGCCTTAGATTCACCATGTGTAAAAGGAGACTGGCTCAGCTGGCTCAGCTGTACATCCCTTGGGTGTCCAGGGCAGGCGTTTTACTCTTTCATGCTGACATGAGAAGGGAGCGTATAAAACGGGCGATCCTAAACTGACCAACCGAACGAACGTCCCCCGCCCCCGTTGCCACTACCCCCCCATGGCCCGAACCACCACCGAGAGCCGCGCACGGCCTAACCCCTGACAAAAGGGGTTCCTCCTGCCCGCAAGCCGGGCCCCGCAAATCCCAGCCCCCCGAGCCGCAGCCCTGACCCGTGAGCAGGATGTTGGGCCGCATGGTCGCGGTGGAGCCGGCTCCGCCCCGGTCGCCTGCTCTCCACGAGGGAGCAGCAAGCCGAGGGGGCTAGACAGGAGCGGAGGGGGCGGGCCCAAGGGTCCTCGAGCACTCGCTCGGCGCACACTCCGGGAGTCATCACCTCGCCCCGCCCCTCCCGCCCATTGGTGAACAGCCCCTCTATGACAGCGCCTCAGAGCAAATCCGAGCGGATCGGTCCAAGCTCCGCGCGCCGCCACTACAGGCAGTGCCCAAGACACCTCAGAAGACCAGCTCCTTCTCTATCTCCCGCCCCTTCTTCTCCGTCGCCTAGGCGCCAGCCGCGGTGGGAGGCCCTCCAGCCGGGAGGCGGGGCCTCAGCGTGGGCTCCCAGTTTGGCCCCCGTAGTGCCGTTTGGGTGCCCCCTCTGGATTTGGGCCGCCGCCGCCACCGCCGCCGCCTCCCCCGGGAAGGGGGAGGGGAATGCCGCAGGACACTGCCCGCTGCCTGCAGGTGAGGCCGCCGCGAGAGAGGAATCCATGCCCGTCGCGCAGGTTGCGGAGTCGGGCCTTTTGCCCGCCGCCCCACGGTGACCCGGAGCCGTTTCGCGGGCCGGAGCAGTCACTAAGCGCGGGGGGGGGGTGGCCCCCGTGGTGCCGGGGGAGGGGGAGGAGTACGGATGCCGGGAGGAAGCAGGCAGCTAGCGGGACCCTTATCGCGAACGACGTCCGTGGGGCTGCGGGACCGGGTTCTGGTCGAGTGCCTACTGACGGGAGAGGCTGGTCTGCCCGAGCTTTTAAAGAGATTCTGGGGTCCTCATAATAAGCGGGACGCCCTCCACCTCTGAGCACACCGGAAGTTCCTTTTTCTGTGTTTCCTCACAATGCTAAGTGACTCGGGGAAAGGGAGGGAGTTCCTCATCCCGGGGATCCGGAGGTAGTGAGCTCCCCATTACCCGGTCTCTTGCATGGATGGCCTGGTGAAAAATTGTAGGGGGGATTCCCGCTTCACGGAGGGGGTCGGCGGCCTTTGAAGTTACATTCAGCTGTAAAAATTTAGGAGCGAGTGTTTTGAAGTCAAGAAATGAAGCGTTTCGCTCCTAATAAGGCGCTTTGAATTGCGTGCACCCTATGTGTGTGCATATGTAATTTCCATTCGTTGATGGCTGATCGATTTAAATAAATTTTTTTCTAAGTCGGAATTGGCTTTCTACACTTGCAAATTCTAAATTGCAGAAAAGCTTTGTGCATTCTTTTCGAGGAAAAAAAATCCGCTTTTTTTTTTTAATGTGGGAAAACCGAATACATAATTTAAAAAAAGGCTTCGTGCATAACTTTTGAACACTTTATTCAGGAGTAGTGGATTGAGTTTTATTGGCTTTTGTGTTCCCGGAAACCGAAGACTTAGTCTGATTTGAACTACTTTGAAATTTTCACGTTAAGACTCCATAAATGGGAACTGCCCCCTTCTTGATTACCTATGTAGACTCAATAAGTACTTATTGAATGATTCTGATTTCTTGTATCCAGTAGATATTCTCTTTTATTATTCACAGGTGTCCAACTCCTTGGTTGGTCTCATGAGCAATTGGACACCAGGTTCTTCTGTTCTCCACAATCTCTTGAAGTCAGTCCAAGCTCATGTTCATTATTTCCATGAAACTATGTATCCATCTCATCCTTTTCTTTTTGCATTCAATTCTTTCCTATCATCGGAGAAGTAAAGTCCTTTGGATCTTGTCTTCTCATTATGCAGCCAAAGTATTTAAGCTTCAGCTTCAGTATTTGTCCTTCCAATGAGTAGTCTCGATTAATTTTAAGTATCTCCTTGCTGCCCTGGAACTTCTCTTCAGTGCCACAATTTGAAAGTGTTAATCCTACGGTGCTCAACTTATTGTCTTATTGTTCTTATAAAGAGTTTCTGAGGCAGCTAGATGGTGAAGTGGATGGAGTGCCAGCCCTGAGGTCAGGAGGACCTGAGTTCAAATCCATCCTCAGACACTTAACACTTCCTAGCCCTGTGACCTGGGCAAACCACTTAATCTCAAATGCCTCAGGAAAAACAAAAGTTTCTATTTACATTGTATGAAAAGCCACAAATGAATCAGCTGCTACAGCTTCAGTTAACAGTAAAATTCATTTTGGTATATGTTTTTTAGCTCCAACAACAACAAAAAAATTCTTCCCTCTGTTTTACTGGGTTTTGTAAATAATAAGAAGCATTTAATATCACTAGCTTGACAAGCTTTTTATTCATGCTCTCATTTGATTCTCATAACCTTATGAGGTAGGTGATATTCCCATTTTACAAATGAGGAAACTGCGGGTGAATAAGTGACTTGGCTGATCATTCAGGTGTTTGACAGGATTTGAATTCTTCCCTAGTCTGACACTATCCACTGTACTAACCTTTTCTTGATCTCTGATAGGACTTTAAAGTTTGCAAAACAATTTTAATCCATC
Organism: Sarcophilus harrisii; assembly: GCF_902635505.1. NCBI lineage: Eukaryota > Metazoa > Chordata > Mammalia > Dasyuromorphia > Dasyuridae > Sarcophilus > Sarcophilus harrisii. Next base: position 170,969,760 of record NC_045426.1, on the reverse strand, counting down.
ATCTCATGTAAGCTCCATTTTACATGTAACTGAGGCAGTAGTTTAACTTAACCATGATCACACAGCTTAAAGTCAAACCTTAATTATAAATTTTTTTTTTTTGAGAGGTAATTGGGGTTAAGTGATTAACAGCTAGGAAGTATTTATTAAGTGTCGAAGGGTGGATATGAACTCAGGTCCTTCTGACTCCAGAGCCCATCCTCTATCCACTGCACCATCTAGCTGCCCTACTTTAATTATAATTTAATATGCATGTTTTTGGTTCTCAATTTGGGATAAGAGACAAAGCCTTCCATAAACATATTTTCTTTCCTTTTCAGGTGATTTATACTCTGATATACTGCAGGTTCTATACTACGGATGGGAACTATCAAGGTTTATAATGTCAAAAACTTCTCTTAGACGAAAAGTAGCTTCCACAAAGGTATGAAACATTATTGAAAATAACCATAACTGGTTTCAAAGAAAGTCTAATATAAGAATGGCTGTAATTCAACTCGTAAAATGCAGAAGTAACTTTAAATGAGAACATGTGGATTGTTAATTAGCTCTATAGCCAAGCAGGTACTTGATCTTGTGCTTTATTCTGCCTGGATACACTGTTATTCCTTCCACATCATAGAGATTAGGTCTGTAGCACTTCTGTAATCTGGAAAATCTGCATAAAATTTTTTGCTTCTCTTTTAATACTAGAGAAATCTGAATTTTTTCCTTTTTTATGGGGTATTTACGTACTTTCATGTAAAATTTGTGTTAAATATTTGGTTATAGGCTTGTGCTGGCTTCCACAAAACTAAAAATTCCCATTTAATTTCTTATGGTGACCCTCAATACATTGAAACCAAGATAGGTAAAGTCACTATGTGGAAGGGATATGTATACTTTGGTGTTTTTTTTTTTTAATAGCCTTTTATTTACAGCTTATATGTATGGGTAACTTTACAGCATTAACAATTGCCAAACCTCTTGTTCCAATTTTTCACCTCTTACCCCCATCCCCTCCCCCAGATGGCAGGATGACCAGTAGATGTTAAATATATTAAAATATAAATTAGATACACAATAAGTATACATGACCAAACCGTTATTTTGCTGTACAAAAAGAATCAGACTCTGAAATATTTATACTTTGGTTTTAAGTTTAAGTAACAAAGCAGGACGTGAAAGGACATAGGAAAAGCTATTGAAATTCCTAATCAATCTTTCCGAGTTTATTGTTAGCTCTTAACTTTTCCACTGACTCCAATTTTAAGCAAATCATTTAAATATTTCCAGTAAAATGAAAATAAAAGTAATACAAAATAAAAATTCTGTATTTTATGTTAATTAGATAATTAATAATAAAATACTTTTTTTAAAGGAAATTGATTTACTCATTCTATTTAGTCAGATTTTAATACAAAGTTCTACATTCAGGAAACTGTTCAAATTACTCAGAGGTGGCATGGATGCTATATTTTTCTAGATTTAAAGTATTGATAACTAGTAACAATTATGATTGGGATGTAAGAAAATCTACCTTAAAATTTTTCATTCTTGAAATAGTCATTTTTATGGTGAGTTTGCAAGTTGAACTCTTATTGTTGATTTCTCTGCATTTGTTATACAAATAATTTAAGTAAATGAGGAAAATATACATATTTAATTTTTGTCTTTTATTTCTAGCACAATGCTTTGCACAAAATAGGAACTGATTAAATGCTTGGTGAATTGATTGTTTTGATACTTCATTTATTAAGGATAAATCTCGAATTTTTCTTAAAAATCTTCCCTCTCCTTTATTTACTGAAATATTAGCTGTCCTGTACAGAGAAGAAGCAAGTCAGACTTTAATTATAAAATGTGTAAACTGGTAAATGTTTATTCTTCACAAAAGTTTAAAGGTTTGTTGAAATGACACTACCTATAGTTAGTCCCTGCATGATTTGAATTTTTATGTGTAAAATAGAAATGATATCACAAACATAAGTACAAAAAAGCCACCTTATTTGGATTATTGTGGGTGAATATATTTCAAGTCAGTGTTTTAATTATGGGATTGTTAGAGATCTAGAAACTTATCTACTGTGTTAGAAATGGGAAGGGGGAAAGGAAAAATATTACATACTAATATTATTTACATTGATTTTCTCCCCCCCAGATAACCAACTGGGTAGAGCCTTCATTTGATGATTTTGTTGGGAACACAGACATCTCATCTGCTCTTACAACTGCATCTCTGGGAGTAAATAATTTTCATCAGAGAAGAAAAGATTTTTCATCAACGTTAGAAAATAACAAGCTTCTACCTAAAAAAAAAGGAAAATCATCTTCCTCAAAACAGAGTAGTGTTGAAGCAAATTTAAATGAAAATCTAACTGAAAATGAACCATGGGTAGATAAATACAAACCAGAAACTCAGGTACGAAATTATTTCACTATTTTTAAGCAGTAAAATTTAACAGAAAACTGAAAATAATATAAGTTGAAAAGATTATGAAAATATTTCATAATATAATTTGTTTTTTAAAAAAACTTCTAAATGACCTCCAAAGTTTAAGGAGTTTGGCTATATAATTCTCTCTTCAAATAGTTATTCCTTAGAATACATGTTCCTTAATACTTTTCATGAATCTTGATTTGACTCAAATATGAAATTTATTCAAGCCATAAAAAATAATTTTCCTTATTCCCTCATTCAACTCAGTTTTAATTTTAACTTTCATGATGAATTAAAAGAAACAAATTTCATTTCTAGTGATATTTTTTCATTATCAACTGTTTTTAAAGTATTAAGATTTAATAATCATCAGTAGACCAATAAAGCCATGAGTTCTCTCTGGTGGTAGGGCAAATCTTTCTCATGCTATTTTTACAGAATCATTGTTTTTATATTAATTATCTGCTGGTAATTTTTATGAAACTTCTCTACATTTCTTTTTAAAATTTAAGTTGGGTGTTGAGTACCTCATGTGTTCACAGTGGTCTCTGGACAAATTACCTGTTTATTCCCCATTAAAATTGTTTATACCTTTGTGTCTTTAAATTTTCATTCTTGAGATCTCTTCTCCTTAAACTGACTTCCCCTAAAGTCAAAATTCCATGGAATCTAATCTATCTTTCCTCTGAACTCTTTAAAAATCTGCTTTTCAAAAACCTAGTGTGTATTTTAGACCACATCTTTGTTTCTATCTTCTTTATCTATAAACAAACTCGAGGTTTAAGATTCATTTCTTCCCCCAAGATTCCCATGATTCAGCCTAAACCATCAATTCCAAAAAAGTATTTCCCCTTATGGCTTCTTTTTGAAGAATGGCAGTTATCACTAAAGAAAATTGCTCTGCCTTGGGCAGACAAAACTCCAGTGGAAGTCTAGATAATTGAAGTCCATTCCATAGTACACTGTATCATTCCTCTGTGTCAAGTGTGATCTCTTCCCCAGACTTCTTTATTTCCCCTCTGTTTAGGTTCTCAATAGTATGTTTCGATGATGAATGTACTTGTTTCTGTTTCCTTTGACTTTCAAATACTTTATATCATGTTCCTTTCTCTCTCGGGTTCTGCAATTTCCTCACATGAATGTATTTTTTTTTTTTTTTTTTTTTTTATGAATGGCTTTTAAGTTTGTTTTATTCATTTGACAGCCATTTTCCCCTCCCCCTACACAAGTCATTGGAAGGAAAAAAAAAAAACTTGTAGCAGATGTGAATAAACAAAATACAATTTCACTTTTATCATGTCCAAAATTATATATCTTATTCTGTATCTTAAGTCTACCAACTCTCATTTAGGACATATGTAGCATTCTTCTGCTTGATAGAATTGTATTTTCCTGATTCTGCTCATTTCAGTATACATCAGTTTATACAAGCTTCCCAGGTTTTTCTGAAATTGTCCCTTTGATAATTTCTTATGTTAATGTAGTATTCCATTACATTCATATAATTTGTTCATTCTAAAAGTATGCATATTGGGGGCAGCTAGGTGGCCCAGTGGATAGTATACCACCCCTGAAGTCAGGAGAACCGGAGTTCAAATATGACCTCAGACACTTAATACGTCCTAGCTGTGTGACTCTGGGCAATCACTTAATCCCAATTGCCTCAGCAAAAAAATTAAAAATAAATAAAAAAATAAAAGTACGTATATTCCCTTGAGTATAACTCTAAAATATAATACTACCCTTTTCCCAGTCCCTTTTTCTTTTGGATAAAGTATTCTTATTCAGAGCCTTAAATCTGTCATCGGATTTCATTTCATAAGTCTTAGTGAGACCTACTACATCAGATTTACCTCCTTAAATCCTATAGGACCTTTCTTTTCTCTCATTTGTTTGCCTATCTTGGATATCTTTCTATAGACATCTAACAACATGAATTTTACTATTGGTTCTCTCCTGGATTTTTGTTCCTTGTGAATTTGTGTGTCCCAACCCTATTCTTTCTTCTTTGTGGTTATTCTCTGTAATACCTATCTTGGGGGATAGACATAGGCAGTCTTCTCTGTCTTCTCTGTCCCTTTTAGCTTAAAATCCTTTAGATTCAATTTGTAAGATATCTTCTTTATACATTCTTACCATCCTTTTTTAGCTTACTCTATTCCTGATACTAGGGTGTACTTTAATCTTTTATTATAAGTAAAGATCCAGAATTCTAAATCTTGTTTTCAAGTACCAACTTTATGTCCTTCCACTTTTGTTTATTGAGCAGTTTCTTACTATTCTATTTCATTATCTGTTTAGCATTAGTACTACTCTGATTTTTTCATTTAACTTTGAAGTGTTCAGTACATATACTACATCCCAGAGTAGTTTTGAGAAAAGATAAAAACTTAAAGCACCATACAAATGTGAGTTATTTATTACTTTTAAATATTTTAACAATTCTTAAACTTTCATCTTTTATGCTAGAATGAACTTGCTGTTCATAAGAAGAAAATTGAAGAACTTGAAACCTGGTTAAAAGCACATGTTTTTGAGAAGGAACCAAAATTGGTAATTAAAAATTAGTCATAATCTCATTTAAAATGCTTTATAAATGTTGAACTGCTTTGTACTTTGTGGTCAGTTAAATATATATAGGCATTTTTTTTTTGGAGAAAAATGGGTTTTTTGGAGCTGGGAAATCAATAAAAATTTAATAAGGACCTACTTTGCCCAGACAAAGTAGTCTCTGGGCAGAGACTAAAACAAAAAGGAAACGGTCCCTTCCTTCAAGGAGTTCACATTCTATCTGCAGAAACCATACACATTTATAAGGGTGCACAAATTATAAAGTAGGTGAAGTCAGGTCCTAGTCAGTGGGGGTAAGAGCAAAAGCAGGAAAGGACTAGGAAAAAATTCCTGTAGAAGATGGCACTTGATCTGAGCTTTAAAGATCCTAAGGTATTCTAAAAGGTGGAAATGAGGAGAACCCACTCCAGGCATGAAGACAGCCAGTGCAAAGGCACAGAGATGGGAAATAGGGTGTTATCTGAGGCTGCAGAATCAAACTTAAATAGAAACATCCTTGTAGATTGCAGAGTGACTTTGAAAACCATAAATTAATATTATCTTTTTTACATTACATCTTTATTTTGTTGAGCATTTTTCAATTACGTTTTAATTTGATTTGGGTTGCACTTGGATGTTTTGTGGGCCATTTCTGGCCATGTTTGACTCTTCCATTATAAGATAAGAAGTTTAGTTTACTTGGAATGTAGAGTATGTGAAGGAGCATTTAATGTTTACCAAGACAGCAGGTTGGGGCCATATTCCAAAGGCAAGAGAATAGGCATAACCTTTCATAAATCATAACCCATTTGACAGCAGTTTCTATTGAGGGAGACATAGTTTACTTCACACATTGTCATATTTTAGTGAAACTACATTGTAAAGAACTGATTAAAAATGGAAGGAAATAGTCTAATAGAGGATTAATATCTCCAAACTGCTCTGGGGTTTAATAAAATTCAAGAAATTTCTTTTAAATTAAAGGATTTCTTTAACAACTAGCATAATATACTATTATTCTACTATTATGTTAATATAAGGAAGTACTAAGTCAAATTAAAAACTTGTTACCCTGGCATATTTCATCGGTATTTTTCATTTTTAATGTATGCTATTTGTTGTAGGGTGGATCTATCCTAATCATTACAGGTCCTCCTGGATGTGGAAAAACAGCAACTCTACAAATACTAGTTAAGGAGCTCGGTATTACACTGCAAGAGTGGATTAACCCTGTTTTTCTAGACTCTAGAAGACATGATATGAAGGATGAGTTTAATCATGGTAAGATTTATTTGTCTTACAAGGGAGAGGGAGAGGCATTTCTATGTTGAAAGCAGATAGGAAGCTCATCCTATATCATGGTCTCCAATGCTGCTGCTGAATAAACGTTTTCCTTCAGTAGGAAGTTGGGAGTTGTCACCAAAGGAAGGCTCACACTCCTCTGCCAGAACTGAAAGAGATTTGAATTTAGAATAGAGAATAAGGGTTCAAATCTTGCTTTTACTACTTGCACTGATTGCTTGCTTCTTGCTCTGGATCTTAGTTCCTCATGTGAAAAAAGAGGGAGATGAATGAAATGGTTTTTGAGATTTCTTCCAGTTCTAAAATCTATTATCTTACCTCTACATTCAATTTCATAGTAATGGCTAGGGTAAGTTATAGTTTCACTTTCCTTTGTCTTAACGGTATTTGATCACATTGATTTAATATGAGTAGCATGACAAGAGAACAAAGCAGTATGCCATGAGATATTAAGAAAATTATTTTGACTGAGGCAAGAAACCTTCTCATAGTAAACTGGGAATTAGCCTTTTGGAGAACTTGAGACTTTATCATTATTATTATTATTATTATTATTATTATTATTATTATTATTTAAATATCCAGAAATCTACTTGCATTAATTAACTCTTCTATTTGTTATAGGTGGAATTTTTTTTTTTAGGCTTTTATTTTTTTCAATTAGGAAAAGTCTCCCCTCCTTACTCACATGAATAGGTGGCTAGAAAGACAAATAATTGTGACTGGTGGAGTAAGTTCAGCTAAAATCCTCAGATGTGCTTGAGGATCATAGGAAAGGAAAGAGACAAATGTTCCTTAAAATCTTAGGGCTAAAAAGAAACTTAAAAATCATTTAGTCTAATCCCCTCTTCGTGTTTATTGAACTTCTGAACAAGAGTAGTTCTAAACAAGAGAATGACCATTTATGATTTATTGACAAGAAAAATGCTTCCTTTTCAGAATCAAGTTTCCATGTGGTTCCTAATCAGTCTCAGGTGACTATTTTTCAAGAGTTTCTGTTGAGAGCAAATAAATATAACAAACTACAGATGGTTGGTGATTGTCTGCACACTGATAAGAAGATGATTTTGGTTGAGGTAAAAAAAAAAAAAATCTTGAAAAGCTATACTTACCCAACAAAATTTTAGGGGTAATTTCTGTCTTAACTGATAGTGATAATGTTGTCATGTTATTAAGTACAAATAATGTTCAAATATAAAAAACATGGGCTTATATTGTGCTGGGAATCGTAAGTAGTCTATCATTGCTGGAATATCAAGAAACACAAATCTTTTAGTTGTATAATTAGGTAAATTTTAGCATAGGAAGACATAAAATACATTTTTGACAGTTTATGGTTATATTATCAGTTAAAATAGGTTCATATCAGCTAGCTAGTTTAATGGCTTTCCATAAATAGTATTTTATAAATGAGATTATTGTGGATTGATGGATACTTTAATAAATTATTTATCCTGAATTCTCTTAGTTCTTTTGAAAAATAAGTTAGAACAAAAAAATTCAAGTAAATTCAAGAGAGGCTTTATTTGGTAATTTTGTATAGAAGATATGTCTGCAGTTAGAATTGAATTAATTTTTATGCTGTTTTTAATAGGATATGCCTAATCAGTTTTATAGAGATCCAAGTACTTTACATGAAATACTAAGGTAAGTTTCAGTGACATTCACTAGAGCCCCAAATTAATAATTGTCACAATAATTAAAATCTCCTAACTTTTGCTACCTGTCATTTTAGGAGATTTGTGCAGCTAGGGCGATGTCCTCTAATATTTATAATCTCTGATAGTCTCAGTGGAGATAGTAATCAGAGATTATTGTTCCCCAAAGAAATTCAAGAAGAGTGTTCCATATCAAACATTAGGTAAGATGATTTCTTTGTACCTCCTATAGCATTTAGAGAAAGATTATATCTTTAGAATATATTAACTAATATTTTTTATAAACTTCTGACAGTTTCAATCCTGTGGCACCAACAATTATGATGAAAGTTCTTAGTAGAATAGCTGTATTAGAAGCTAATATGGTAAGTTAAAAACATTGTTTACATTTATGTGATAATATCGTCTTAGAGTTTTCTAGTAATGCTTATCATTTCACAAGTGTACTATGAATTTAGAACTTGCTTTTAAGTAACTTAATAACGAGTAGTTTGGCTTCTATACCAACACACTCTGAACATAAGGAAGTTACTTAACTACTCATCTTATCCTCTATTAAACAGATTACTAATTTAGCTATTTACCAGTAAAAAATTAAAGAAATCCTACACGTTGTTAGTTGATAAATTGTCACACCATGGCACATAATCTTTTGTATACAGATCTGTTAGTCTAACGTAGACATTTCTTAAGGGACTGTCAGGAAAACTAGGGAACAAATACAAAAACTTAACAGTCCATGCCTTCAAGGAAGGCATTATATTCTGTCTGATCTGGACAAATAATTAAATAGAAAGTAATTTCATTTTCAAGAGAGAGCATATAAACAACCAAGTAAATTAGGAAAGATCTTTTTAGGAGGAGTAATAACTGTACTGTGCTTGAAGAATGCTAGAAATTCCAAGGGTAGTATGTTCCAGGCTTGGGAAATCACTTAGACCAATTACAGAGGCAGGAGATGAAATGTGTTGTAGGGAAGAGCTAACAAAAGTATTAGCTCTGTAATACAGGGTGCATTAAATGGAGTAATATGAAATAAAACTGGATAAGAATAGATGAGAGCTATATAATAGATGGATTTCAATGGCAGGGTGGGAATTTTGTCATTTAGGTTATCATGGGGGGGGGGGAGTCATTGAAGATTTTGGAGTAGAGAAGTGACATGGTCACATTTACATATTAGGAATATTAGCTTGGTAACTATGAGAGGATGGGTTGGGAGAAGAGACACTGGAATATGGGAGACCAGTTGGGTGGCTGTTGCCCCAGTAAGAGTTGATAACCTGAACTAGAGTGATAGCTGGTATAGAGAAAGGGATCAATGTGGAAAGTTTTGCAAAGGTAGAATCAAAAAGATTTGGAAACTAATTGGACGTGGGGAATGAGAAACAGTGAAAACTCTGAGATTGCAAACTGCTAGTGCCCCAACAGAAATAGAGAAATTCAAAAGAAGGAAAGATGGATTTATGGAAAGTAAGATGAATCCTATTTTTTAACATGCTCAACTGAAGATGCCTTTTGGTCAGCAGGTAATTGGTAAAGTTATGGCAGAACCTTCTTAAGAAATTTTGTTGGAAAATATATTGTTATAGAAAAGGCATATTATCCATCCTCCCTGTAGTAATACCTAGTTTGCCTAACCAGAATTAATCTTCCCCTTTCTTTGAACTTTGATTGATGGTCAGAGTCAAGAATTCATCAGTCAATGACAGTAAAAGATAATGATAAATGTTGATGGGCATATGGGAAAACTGGGACACTAATGCATTGTTGGTGGAGTTGTAAAATTATCCAACCATTCTGGAGAGCCAAAGGGCTATATAAAATTGTTCATACCCTTTGACCCAGTAGTGCCATTACTGGGTCTGTGTCCCAAGGAGGGAAAAGGATCCACGTGTGAAGAATTGTTTTATAGCAGCTCTTTTTGGGGTAACAGAATTGGAAAAGGAGTGGATGCCCATCAGTTGGGGAATGGCAAAACAAGTTGTGGTACATGCAGGTAATGGAATATTACTGTTCTTTTAAAAATGATGAACAAGCTGATTATAGAAAGAAATGGAAAGATTTACATGAACTGATCTTAAACAAAACAAGCAGAACTAAGAATACATTGTACACAGTGGCAGCAAGAATGTATAATCATCAACTATGAAAGACTTGATTCTTCTCAGTAATTCAATGATCCAAAACAATCCCAATAGACTTTGGACAGAAAATGCCACCTACATCCAAAAGAACTAAGGAGAATGAATGTAAATTAACATATGCTTTTTTCTGTTTTTAATGTCTCTCATGGTTTTTCCCTTTTGCTCTGATTTTTCTCTCCCAGTGTGATTCATAAAGCAATGTGTATTAAAAATAAAATTACTACAATAAAAATTTTTTTTTTAAAACTCACTAGTCAGAAGACTTCAGGATAGAGGATCTATTTCCAAGATAGAAAAGCTGCTAATGGAGAGGTGGAATCACAAATGAAGTGGCCATTTATCTGAATTGGCATTTACTAAAGTACTTGGTCAGGAACAATATTTGAATTTGAATGTTTATGACTAGAGTTCTTAACTTGGGGTCTATGACTTTTAAAAAATGTGTTAATAATTATTTTGGTATACTTAGTTTCTTTGGTAACCCTATGTATTTTATGCATTTAAAAAAGTTACTCTAAGAAGACTGTCAGAGGGGCCCATGACACAAAAATATTAAAAATCCCCGATATCAGGCAACATTTTGTTCTGAACTTGATTCTGAGGAAACTTGAGACTATAAAGTTTATACTTTGTAACTTCTTGATACTGAGAATGGATAAAATTGTTGGAAACTTGAGTGTAAAGAATTATTAATATCTTGTTACTTTATATAGTAGTAATAGGATAGTTTTAAAGTAGCATTACTGAAATAAAGATAAACATAATTCTTATTCAATTCAGTGTGAACATTTTAGATGACAACTATGTTTAGGGCACTATTAAAGTGTAATTATTCATAAAGCACTATTGTATTTTCATTGGAATGATAGCTTGGCAGTTAATTCTATAAGACGAAGGTTTTTCTAGTATATTAGTTCAGAAATATAATGATTTTTTTTCTTTTTACTTTCTCACTTAAGGGTGGAGGAAAAATTGTTGTCCCTGATAAATCATCTTTAGAGTTGCTTTGTAAAGGATGTTCTGGTGATATAAGAAGTGCAATAAATAGTCTTCAGTTTTCTTCTTTTAAAGGTAAATATTGTTTTATGTTAAGTGAAGATAGTATTTTCTTAATAATGAAGTAAAATAAAGGCACAAAATATTCATAGTAATTTAAAATGTTACTGCTTAGTCCCTAAGTAACTGAAATGTAGCCAAAAGTTTTTTCTTTTAAAGAATGGAAATGTCTAGTGTGCAGCTATTGGAAGATAAAGGGAGTATTTGTATATGTGTGTACAAGGTAGTTGTGTGAGCAGCTTTTTATCTAGTACCAAATTTCATTTGCTTTGCTTAGCTTAATACCATGCTTTCTTACCATTTCAAGGACCACTTCTTTTTTTTTTTTTTTTTAATTTAATAGCCTTTTATTTACAGGATATATACATGGGTAACTTTACAGCATTAACAATTACCAAACCTCTTGTTCCAATTTTTCACCTCTTACTCCCACCCCCCACCCCCTCCCCTAGATGGCAGGATGACCAGTAGATGTTAAATATATTAAAATATAAATTAGATACACAATAAGTATACCTGACCAAAACGTTATTTTGCTGTAGAAAAAGAATCAGACTCTGAAATATTGTACAATTAGCTTGTGAAGGAAATAAAAAATGCAGGTGTGCATAAATATAGGGATTGGGAATTCAATGTAATGGTTTTTAGTCATCTCCCAGAGTTCTTTTTCTGAGCATAGCTAGTTCAGTTCATTACTGCTCCATTATCAAGGACCACTTCTTTAGGTGCTGTCAAACTATATACTTTGGTGGAGCAATGTAGTAATTATTTTACATCATTTTTATGAATTAAATGAAATAATTATTTTATTTAAATCTACATTTTTATAATATATTTAATTTGAATATATTAAATTCCACTTTATGAATGTAAGAAATGATAGTGATTTTCAATGAAAAAAATTATGCATTTTTATACCAGCATATTTCATACCCACTCATGAAAGAAAGTTGGATTAAATTCAGCTCTGCAATAACTGGGTACTTGACTGCAAAATAAAATCATTATGTTGGCCTTCTTACTTTAAAATAACGTTATTTCTGACCATTTGGAGAACTTTTAAAGTCCTAAAAAATGTTGGAAAAGATACTAAAGTTCTACACACTGAACTTTGTGGGGTGTGGGAGAATTGTTTTTCAGTTGTTTATATTGATAGATATCCCACTAGAAATCTGACTTTTTATGTGAATACTTTCTTTCCATACTTTTGACATAGTATAAACGTAGAACATATATACAAAGAGAATGTTTTAAGAAGACAATAAGAAAAGAAAGGTCTGGGGATAAAAAAATACTGAAAGAATATATTTATGTGAATTATTGATGCATGGGTTGAAACCATCCTTACTGAAGGTATTAGAAGAAATTGAGTAGACTTAATAAATGACTTTTATAGCCAAAAAATCTTGCAAGTTAGATAATTCACTGAAGGGTGTCAGAAAATATAAGATGTCACTGATCTTATTATTTGATGATCATAAGAATATGCATTTGATTTTGTAGAGAAAAATGTCACCTTAAAGTCACTTCTAGGGGCAGCTAGGTGGCACAGTGGCTAGATACCAACCCTGAAGTCAGGAAGACCTGAGTTCAGATCTGGCCTCAGATACTTTACCACTTCCTAACTGTGCAGATTTCACACACACACACACACACACACACACATTCTGTGGAGTCTCTTCAGTGAGAGACTTAATCACTCAAGAGAATCTACTCTAATTCTCCATATAGGAAAAGCTGGGTGGGGGAAGGGTGCCTCTTGTCCAGAAACTATTATGTTAGGGATTGCTTTTGGTCAGTTATGCTGTACTCTAATGACTTTAAATTTCTTCTTATATGTGGGGAAGAGGGGTGAGAGAAGAGAATCTTTTTAAAATGGGCATTTTTCTGGTCATACTGTGACTAAGAGTCATGAAATATTAGTCTTCACAAAATTAGATACTATTCAAAGGGCAGTAGAAAAGTACAGTATATTATTAAGAAATGTACAGAAGTCAAGAGAAGTGAATGACCAGAAAAGAAAGCAGATCCCCCTCCACTCCCTCTAGCATTTTATTTTATTTTTTCCAGAATTGATTTTATTTTTCCAAATACATGCAAAGATTTCAACATTCACCTTCGAAAAACCTTATGGTGCAGATTTTTCTTCTTCTCCCTCCTTCCCAAGACAGCAAGCAATGTGATATAGGTTAAATGTGTAAAAGAATTACACACATTTAACCTATATCACATTTCACATTCAGTGAATCAGAATCCAGAATTCTTCTAAACATATGTCCATATATTCATGATGAAAAAAAAAAAAACCATCAAAAGGAAAAAAGCAAATAACAAAAAGGTGAAAATACTGTGCTTTTATCATCATTCAATCTTCATTATTTTCTTTCTGGGTGTGGATGGCACTTTCCATCAGAAGTCTATTGGAATTGCCTTGAAAAAAGAGCACAGTTGATCTCCACATATTCTTATTGTGAGTATGTACAATGTTCTCTTAGTTCTGCTCACTAAACTTAGCATCAGTTCCTGTAAGTGAAAGTGAACTATTCTTTTTTTCCCTTTTTTTTTTTCTTGAGGCAATTGGGGTTAAGTGACTTGCCCAGGATCACACAGCTAGGAAGTATTAAGTTTTTGAGACCAGATTTGAACTCGGGTCCTCCTGACTTCAGGGCTAGTGCTCTATCCACTGTGCCACAAAACTTCCCTGAAAGTGCACTATTCTTGAAGCAAGAACTAGGAATATATATTGTGCAGCTTATGTGCACAGTTGGTGTTCATTAAGCATCAAGAGATCTAGAAGAACATTCTCCTGGCTGGTGGATGATTTGGGGGATATTATAGACAAGTATTCTATCGACAGTAGGGAGGGAATAGCCACATTGATGATTTAGTTTTTGTTCATTTTATTATTTTTTTTAATTGAAATGTTATCAACTGTAATTGAATATCATTTTTGCATGTCTCACTTTTCTTTGGTTACTTCATTGCAGGTAATTCAACAGAGACCAGTTTTTGGTCAAGGAAAAAAGGGATGTCTTCATTAAAATCAGATGCTTTATTAAAAGCAAAGCAGAAAAAGAGACCTGATACTATTTTGGAAAACCAAGAAATCCAGGCTATTGGTGGCAAAGATGCGTCTCTCTTTCTCTTCAGAGCTTTGGGAAAGATATTATATTGTAAAAGTAAGTATGGGATATTTAGTCTTTGGTATTTGAAATGCATGAATATTTCTTTAATAAGATGCTAGGTTTATATAAACATAACAGATAACCGAATTTGTTAATCTGTCAAGAAGATAGAGGATAGATATTATCTGGTTAACCTTTTATTTGTTTATTCAAACAAACATTAACATTAGCTATAAATAATAATTTACTTTCTGCAAGGATAATTAAACACCATCAGGTTCCCACAGGATCATAGGATCCTTTACTCCTTTAGCTCTTTACTCCTTTACTCCTACAGCTCTTTTTAGTAATAGTCTTCCATTTAGGTAAGATGGGTTTTGTTTTGTTTAGCAACCTAAACATTTTTAGAGGCAAGTGGCTTGCAGAGTCCTAGGCATCATTTATTTTTAGTGCTCTTTTTTAACTGTTTTGGGCTCTTCTTTCGTCCAATGCCACCCAGTAGTCACTTCCCTTATGCTACCTTTTAACTTTTCAAAGACTCTCCACTTCAGAACTCTGTTTAGACTTTCCTTTCCTCACTTCCCATATTTTCTCATTTTAGGGAAAATATCAATTTAAACATTCAGATGAAGTAATTGACAGTGCAGTATAAATAATAGCTATAAGGGGATATTTATTTAAAAGTGCTTATCATCTAAACTCTTATTAGATTATATTTGCTAAATATTTTGGAACAGGATTTGTCCTAAATGACTCTTGCCCATTCCATACACTTCTTATCTCCTACCATCCAATAGATGAACAGAAATCTCACCTCCAAGCATAGATTAGGGTTATGTCCTAGATGTCCTCTTCATTTCTCCTTTATTGCTTCACTTGGTGATCGCTCCCATGCATTTAATTACCATATCTACCTTGATGATTTTCAGATCACCTATCTTGCCCCAATCTTTTTATTGATCTCCAGTCTTGGTTTTCCAGTTGCCTTTCAGAAATCTCTGGATGTCCTGTAGATGTCTAAAACTCAGTATATCCAAAATGAAACTCATCTTTCCTCCTAAAAACTACCTTACCTCTTGCTTCTCCTATTATTGTAGAGGCAGGCCGTCCTCAGGCTTGCAGCGAATGTATCGTCCAGGACTCCTCCATGCTTCTCACCCTGTATGCAGTATTTGCTGAGACCTGTCCATTTCATCTTTACAACATTCTTTCTCAAGAAAGCCACTTTAATTTAACACTAGGTTTATATAAACCTTGAATCACTTCTCCCCTTTTCTCCCCACCCCTCTTCCCAATAAACCACCTTTGGCTCCCTATCACTTCCAGGATCACATACAGAATGGTCTACTAGGCATACACTTCACAACTTCCCTCCTCCCCACCATGTGATCTTTGATCCAGTGGTAGGTACTCCCTTCCTGGCAGTTTCATGAGCAGGACACCCCATCTCTTACCTGGACATTTTCTCTGGCTATCTCCCATGACTGGCACACTCTACCTCCCCATCTTTACATTCTGCCTTACTGCTTTCTTCAAGTCCCAACTAAAATTCCATTTACTCTAGGAAGCCATTCCCAACCCCTCTAGTGCCTTCCTTCTCTTACTTGTTTATCCTGCATATAGTCTATACATATTTGTTTACTTGTTTTATCTGCCCTTGAGGGCAAGGACTGTCTTTTTTTTTTTTTTTTTTTTTTGGTACCCCCCGCCCCCTCATAGCACCTAGCACAGTACTTGGGCCACTTAATAAATCTTTATTAACTGAGATCAGTAGTTTTGCATGCTGCTTCTTCTATTCCAGTTGTTTTTTGTAGATTATCTTAGAGATGAAGGAATTTTTAGCTTTTCAGGTTCTTTCATGCTTTTTTTTTTTTTTTTTTTTAAGAGATTGGGGGTGGGGCAGGGGGAGGAGAGGGGGAATGAGGGGAAGATTGACAAAAGGGTTGGGGAATTTTAGAGTTAAATAAATCTAGATAGTGTAGTGTATCAAGACCTAGAGAGGTAAGCTGATTTGTTCCAAGATCACACAGTTAGTGAATAGTCTTATGACTACAAATTCAATGCTCTTTCTGTTATACTATTCTACCTCCTAGATTACTATTATAGATTATTGTTATTTTGGGATAGGTAGAGTCTGATGCATAGGACCTGAACAATGGACAAACATTGTCAAACTTTACCAGAGTGATCATTTCCTCTCAGTTTCCAGATCTGCTCTTGAGCAAATCCCTTGCTTTCTAGCATGAGAATAACAGCAGGTACAAAAGTCTTTTTTGGCTCCAATTTTCTTTAATGATACTTATAAGGATGACTTAAAGAAGAGGCTATAACTGATTGACAGTATTACTACTGTCAGTAGTCAGAGTAAGATTTGGCCCCCTGCTATGTACTAGTGCTATATATTTTCATGCTAGTCTGGGTCCATGTCAGTGCCCATCTTTATTTTTTTATGCTTTCTTCTGAGGAGCTGTCTCTGATCTCCAGTTCTCAGCTTCTGCTTTAGGCTTTCTGGTTTTCTGTTTGTTTGTTTTTTAATTGTGGGAATACAAGACGTTACTTCTATTTCTTACTCCTAGATTCTCTGATTTGAGCCTCATAATGGAGTGAGAAATTTAGTGGCCTCTGGATTAAGGACTGTCTTCCCTGCCATTAGTTTCCAACGTCCATAGAACCCTGCTATCTCCCCTGCAACATTCCCTTCAAAAACCTGGCATTTCTATGAGCTGTGAACAGAATCTCCTTTCATGTGTTATTACTATAGTTCCTTGAGTTCCTTGAGATCAAGAACTGTCTCACTTTCCTATTTCCACCATTTATCAGAGTACTTGACAAATAATAAACACTTAAATACTATACTGTTATAATCCATCTTTAGTAAATATAGAAATTATTTACAGGAACATCTCCAATGGAATTAGAATTTCCCCGATTACCTTCTCATTTGTCAGAGTATGAACGGGACATATTACTTGTTGAACCTGAGGTAATGAAACTTTGTAATTATCGATTTGAAATAAAAAAATTTTGACCACTATCTTTGTGTTAGTATACTTACATATATATTTCTGTTGACTAGGAGGTTGTAGAAAAGTCACACATGCCTGGTGAGCTATTTAATTTATACCTTCATCAAAACTATGTAGATTTCTTCACTGAAATAGAAGATCTTGAGAGAGCCAGTGAATACATGAGTGTTGCCGACATTTTCCGTGGAGACTGGAATGTAAGGCTGATATTTTGTTTGTTTCCTTATATTTAGGAAAATAACATGTTTTTGTTTTTATCATTTGTAGTAAAACATCAACAAACTGAAGTTTTAGAATTTTTTCTCATTTCATTTGTGACAAAAATACCCAGTAACTCTAGAATTAGGGAAGCTATGTATTTATCAAATTCTTGTTTTCTTTATACTTGATCAAGATTTGTTTGTGTGAAGAAATTTCAGTAACTATTTTGAGGGATGTCGCTATAAAATGAAAACTAGGAAAGGCCACTTTGGATCCTTTGAAATGGCTGTAGAAGGTTTTTCTTTCTTATACTATGGAATTTAGAGACCTGTTATTTAAATTCTATTATACACAATAGTAATGGATTTTTTATATTATAGCGTGAGTATTTCATATCCATTATCTCATTTAATTGCATGTCATTTCATTTTTTAGTCAAGGACTATACTTGGGGAGTACAGTGCATCTGTAGCTACAAGAGGTGTGATGCATTCGAACAAATCCAGAGGTTTTGCTTATTGCCCTGGAGGAGGAGCAAGTTTTCGACCCTTGCACAAACCTCAGTGGTTTCTGATAAATAGAAAGGTAATGTTGCAATGACTGATAAAAAGTTTATTTAGAAACAAGCTAAAACATGAATGACCATTTTGAATATTGACTCCATGAGCTTTCAAAGTGTTTTAAAAAACAATATGGAAAAAAGTTTAAGATCACATACCTGTTCTAGCTTATTTCAACTCAATGCATAGCCCCTTTTAGGCCCTAGATAAGTCTTGGTTTTGTGTTGTATCCAATCTGATTTACTAATACAGATTTACACCTGCTCTTTCATTTACAGTCTTAGAGAACCCAGGATTCTGACTGGTACTTTGTCATAAAAGATTCCAAATTCAGGACTACTTCTAACACATTTAAGGAGTGACAGGACTATTCACTTGACTTGTCAGTACCCTAGGAGAGACATTGATAAATTTATCATGTATGGAATCAGTGAGCATTTATTTATTGAATACTTAGTCTTTGGCAGGCACTGTGTTAGACTTAGAGATAATACAATGAATGAAACAACACTACTCAAAAGGAATACTGATGGGAAGAAAGGAAGAGAGGATAGCAGTGAACCAAAACTATGTGTTAAATTCCTCAAGAAGCTTTCATGGGTGGGATTCAATATATATTCTTCAATATATATTCCATTTGTAAATGCACACTTATCAAAGTAACATCAAAGAGAAAGAGATTACTATTAACTGGAAGTATCAAAAAAAAAAAAAAAAAAACTTGTTTTAGGACATGACATCTGAACCATGCATTGAATGATATTAGGGCTTCTAAGAGGCAGAGTTCACAGAAAGAGATAAAGTTTAGTTAACAGAATAAAAATGTAAGGTCAGTAATTTTTTGGCTACAATTATAAATGAAGGATCCTCTCAGAAATTTTCCATCTGATTTCTCTTTGTGATCCACATAAGGAATTATTAGAATAGGCTTGTCAAAGCATCCATGTACCACAATTCAGAATTAATATTTCTTATGATTCAAGAAAATTCTTTGATGGCCAAGCTTAAAGAGAGATTTATTATGTTAAATAAGATGTGTAAGTGGCACCTCATGGAAATATAAAAACCTGAAAGTTTTCACATATTTGAGCTATCAAAAAAATTTAAGTGTAGCAAGCATACTTAGATTTGAGATCAGAGGTAATTTAAGGTGTGTATTTATAAATAAAATTTCCTAATTTTTATAATGATATATTTTCTAAACCTCAGACCTTCTCTTGATATATGGAAAAGCCAAAGTTCCTATTATAGAGAAGAACATGACATAGATAAGGTTCTTTAAGGCAGTACTGAAGCAGTTAATAGGGTTAAGGTTAATTTGATCATCTAAAAAATTCTTTGAATTTTATTTTAAATTTTACAATTTCTTTGGCAGAATTTAATAGTATTTTTTTTTCTTCCTTTTATTTTCCTTCTGCTAAATAGTATCGAGAAAATTGCCTGGCAGCAAAGTCACTTTTTTCCAGTTTCTGCTTACCCCCTTTGTGCCTTCAAACACAGCTGTTGCCATATCTGGCTATGCTAACTAATCCAATGAGAAATCAAGGTAATGATAATGTACCTATACTAATAAAGTGTACCTCTTTCCTGTCAATAGAGAGAGATATAACTAAAAGAAAATAGTTTTGTATACATACATTAGGTGTGTTGGTTATTTTTTGCATACCTATCTGTTCTGATTTGTTACAGGGTTGGGATGTACTGTTCTGCTGATAAGGTAGTAGCCTAAATTGACCATGGTATAAAAAGGAGGGGGTAGCATCTTATTAGTAAAACCTTTTAAAGATGAAATCAAGGTCATAATATGAATTTTTCTTTCCTAAGAAGAGGTTTTTGTAATAGCATTATCTTATTGTATTAATTCATTTCTCAGTACTATAGTAAAAATGGCCATATGCTTAATGTTAAATGTTTTGGATTTTTTTCATTTTTTTTTCCCCAGGGGAGGCAAGGCAATTGGGGTTAAGTAACTTGCCCAGGGTCACACAGCTAGTGAGTATTAAGTCTGAAATAGGATTTGAACTCTGTTTTCCTAAATCCAGGGTCAGTGCTCTAACCACTGTCCATCTAGCTGCCCCTACTTAATGTTAAATGAACCATGAAGAACAGGGAGAGAATTTCATTCAGATTATTAGTGAATTCTTAACTCTTTCTTTACATATAATTTAGTTTACATCAGTACCTTACTCTTAAATGATAATCTAGTTGTAAAAGCAGTGTAGCTCTACTTCAGAGATCATAATATGTCCAGTTTCACTTCAGGGTTCCTAGTTTAACTCTAGGTATAATCTGGGATTTGGAATGTACAGGAGCCAGATCTGCAACTATGCCTATATATTTATTTATATGTATATATATATGTTTATATATAATATATATATATTTAGGGGACCCCTAAATTAGCCTTAGAATCAAAACTGGTTTCCCAGTGGTCCTCTCACCTTAAAATGACTTAAAGTTGGGGCAGCTAGGTGGCACAGTGGATAGAGCACCAGACCTGAAGTCAGGAGGACCTGAGTTCAACTCTGCCCTCATACTCTTTAACACTTCCTAGCCCTGTGACCCAGGGCAACCCCAATTGGCCTCAGCAAAAAAAAAAAAAAAAAAAAAAAAGGAAAAGAAAAGAAAAAGTGACTTAAAGTTGTTTTCAAACTGTAGCACTTAGTAGAATGTCAGACATATGGAATAAATTCTTTGTTCTTCAGTTGACATTCCTGTGTCCTCCCTTTTATGAATCTATACCTTTGGGGCTAGAGCAGAATCAAAACATCCATGGCTAGGAGGACAGAATGGTTTTTCAGAAAAAGTATTCTCTTTGTGTTATCTAGTGACTTGTCATTACTTATATTGTTTAAGGGAAAAAAATATATAATTCCCAAAGGAGCATTTTGAAAACTAAACAGTGATGCTCTGAAGCAGAAGGCCTTCTGCCTAACTTATGTGGAATAAAGGGGAGATTGGTGCTCAGAGGGACCAAGAAGAATGTGCTGCCCAGATTGGGAGCAGGAATTTCTTCCTATATCTCGGGCAAAGTGGGTTATCGATTACAAAAAATTGTATCAAAAAGAGTGTGTGTGTATGTGTGTGTTAAAAAATTGTATTAGGAATTTTTTACCCTATATATATTTGATCTAGTTGGAAATTTGTTGTCTTTTTTCTTCTCCCTTTCCAGCTCAGATTGCTTTTATCCAGGATGTTGGAAGATTTCCCCTAAGGAGGTTTTTTGGAAGGTAATCAGAGTTGTTGCCTGTCTTATTTATTTGCTGCCTTATTTATGTTTTACTGTAATATATATTATTATATATACTACTATATATATGTATATACATACATATATATGTATGTATATATATATTAGCAAATCCATCTAATCCAACAAATATATTTTACGTGTTATTTTCCAAGTCAGTAATGTTTAACATGTGCTGTTAGTCATATGCCACCATAAGTCACTGTCAATATTATACAAATTTCTTTTCCCTTGATTTAAGTAATTAGGATTTTAAGATTATAGATAACTATATCTAAAATAAATGCTTTGAAATCATTAACATTTCTTTTGATCTTAAGCTTCCTGGGGAAAAGAGTCAAATTTCTCCCCTTCAGCTAATATACAGCTGAAAATCAATTTCCTGAAGCATTCAGTGATTAATTAGCACTTGGTGGGTATAATCACATCCATTTTGTATTTTACCAGCAGTGCTCCTTTCATGTATTACTTTTGTCATTTAATCTGCCAAAAAATTAGGCTTATGATCATGCATTTTATCATTTCACCATTCACATTTTATGTTGAGAGAAATGTTTCATTGAGGTAGATCAAAGGAAATTACTGCCTAAATAAAACACATTTTAGGGTAGAAGGAAGGTAGTAGTCTTGCCAATTATCATAATTATAACGTAGTTCAAAGAACTAAACTAGTCTGTTATTAATAGATGTAATGCAATTTTAACAGATTGAAAATGGAAGCTCTAACTGATAAGGATTCTGGAATGATAGACTCTGCCAGTGATGATGAGGCTAATTTTCATGGAGTACCACCTACAAAGACACTCATGCACATGGACAAAATCAAAACTTCAGAGACTGATATAGAAGCATCATTATTTCTTCCTTCAAGTCAAACTAGTGGAACAGATCTGCCTGCCAGCCAGCCACAGCCTGCTACAGCTCAAGGATTTATGGAGGAAGAAAAGATCACAATAGAGGAATATGACAGTGATGAGATGTAGCCAAATAATCTACCTGATGGTCAAATGCTCTTTGACATATTCATTTTAGTTTTATTCACTGATAAATGAAGTTACTTGAATAAAGGTAATATGTTTTCAGTACTGTTGAAGTGATTATATTGTCAAAAGTCCACTTGTATGGTGTATAGTCTCTACTTTCATAGTGTATATAGTATGTACACTTGTATTTGCTATACATGTCCATTTATGGGACCAACTGTACCTTTAAAAGGAAAAAATATAAATTCAATTAAATGTTTAGCTTAAATCTGAACTTTTTTTAGTTTAAAGGAGTATTGATAAACAATCAAAAGACATTAAGTATTTTTATGGAAAAGTTAATGAAGTTTTTGAAACAAAGCAGTAAATAGTAAGACCTTTTAAGTTATTTTAAAAATTTTCCACTAGTATTTATTTAGTTCTATAGGTGATGTACAGTGGAGAGGTCAACATTTGTGAGCAAGTTCGTGTGATGGTTATGCTAAATATAAAAAAATGTGAATTCATAATTTGGGAATGTTGTACATATAAATTGTAAAACTAAAGTAGTTCACCTGTAAACTATTCAAGATGTAAATAAACGTAGAGTCTTGTACGATTTTCTTTTTCTTTTACCTATTTTTATAAATGTTTAAAACGTGAAAGACTATGTTGTACGATTATTTTTCGATAAATTATGCAAATATCTACTTAAATGTATCGAATATTTTAAACAAAAACATTAAATGCCTTTTATTTCATCAATATTTACCATTTCCCTGGCACTGACTTCTCGTGTATTTCTTTGTGGGCAATATGAAATTTTCCCATTCTTTAAAAGAGACGGAAAGATGGGAGGGAGAGGAGCCCAGCCCGGTGGCTCGGGCGGCCACTCCTAATCCTGGGCTTTGTGGCCTGCCTTGGGGAGTTTCCGCGGGGCAGGACTAGGAGGGGGATGTTCTGCCTTTCTGATGTTCCCTGGACCACCTACGGGACACCTTTCCCGGGCGTCTGCGTTTGGGACTTCCCAGCTGCCCCCATTTCCCGAACACCAAGGCAAGAGCGGGATCGGGGGCCCGAGGCTCATCAACGAGGAGCGGAGCGAGACCCCAACCTGCTCCAGGCACTTCCGGCCCAGCGGCCAGGCACGGCAGCTTCCTGGCCCCGCCCCCGGGGCCAAGCTCCGAGTTTCTGGCGTTTCCCCCTCCCAGGCACAGGCGAGTTTCGTAGGGGGAAGGCGAAACTAGCCGCCCACGTGACCCTGAAGGGGCCGAGCGAGAGGGACGCGTGGGTGGGGCGGCCAGGTGTGCGCGCGGAGCTGGGGGCCAGGTGTGCGCGCGGGGCGGGCCTGGCCCCAGGACCGGGACCGGCGCCCGCAACCCCCACCCACCCCCCGCTGCAGCCGGCTGCTCCGGAGCCGCGGAGCTGCCTGCCGGGTAAGTGAGGAAGCCTGCGCGGAGCGGAGCCGGGGTCCTCGGGCGAAGGCGGGCGGGCGGGCGGGCTGGGAGAGAAGGGATCGCTGGCGACTTCCCGGGGCATCCGCTTGCTGCGGAGGCGAGGGCGCGCCCGTCCTGGGCGGCCAGGGGCAGGGTCGGGCGGGCCCCCGCGCCGGCCCCTGGGGCTCCCCACTGGCTGGCCAGGGGCCGCCGGGGCCCGACACAGTGAAAAGGTACCCCCGGGCCCCAGACCCGCCGTCCCCCGATCGGGCCGTAAAGACGAGGACCCGAGGGGTTGCAGGGGCCCAGAAATGAGGGTCCCTTTCGGACCCGCTTGCCTCAGAATGCTGACCCTTTCTAAGCTTCCAGGGTCACTCCTGTAATTGCGCCCACATGAGCCATTGGAAAGAGCCCCCGGTGGCTGGCTCAGGACCGGGGCGCGAGTTCTTTGCTGAGCCGGGTGCCCTTAAAGTCCGTGGGGTTCGCGTCCCTCCTCCGTAAAAAAGAGGTGGCGGGGACGTTTCTGCCTTCGGAACTGCTCCCGAAGTCTCCGAGTGCTTTTGTCCGTGTGGGTTAGCCTCTCCATATTTAATCATTAAAAAAAGTTATTACGAAAATAGTTTTGACCTAACAGACCCCTGGATGTCCTCCAATCACTGCATTAGATACTTCTGAGGAAGGTCCTTTCTGGCCTTACAACTGTGGGGGGTTTTTTGAGACCAGAAACTACCAAGTATGTTGTCCTTGAACTTTGAAATACTGAAAAATCTGAGGCGTTTCCCACGGACCTGACTGTTTTACACTGAAATCTGTGGATCTTTCCTTGCTATTTTGGAGGAAGGCGCTGGTATTTCGTGGGAGAATAGCAAGAGATAATACACTAACCCATCATTATTACACTTAAAACAGATTTCACCTTTAGAGATTGGGAACACATGCAGAACCAAAACAAAAAACAATGCCAATGGGCCTGTTGCTTTTGGATGGTGAACCTGTTTTTAAAAACACTGAATTGAACCGCAAGCTTGAATCCAAATTTGAAAACTGTTCAACTGGAACACCAGAATAATTCCTGAACCAAATTCGAATGGAATCAGTGTTTCATTTATTTAGAGCCCTTAGGAAATGTATAGGATACGTGCATATTTAAGAAATTAATTCGAGTCTCCACTCGCAATTACGATGAAAATATCCAGATGAAGAGTTTAATTCGTATTGTTCCACTGTACTCCAAATCCCAGTGATTTAAAACATGTCCCTTCTCATTTTGGGTCGTTTTTTCCCCCTCTCCCTAAGATGAGGGAGCTGAACCAGATGATATCTCAATCCTTCTAGCTAGTTTTTATATTAATTCTAATAGGACTTCTCAGCAAGAATTGGTGGGGAAGACCAGATGCACAGGTGAAAGTGGGTTGGTTTAGGTACAGCCTAAAAGCAAATACTGAGTCATTGACCCATTTGGACCCCTTTAAGAATTTAAATGTTTTAAGCTCTATGAGCCTTCATTTAAACTTTGTGAATTGCACAGTAGTTAATGGACCAACTACTCTTTTATGCTTTTACAAATAATTTCACTAATAATTTCACAAACTGATATTTGGCAAACTATTTTCTCCTGGATGAATCCAGATGACTAATTTCAATTAAGAAATTTACTCTAAGAGGACTTAAATGCTGATTTTATGAATTCTTTCAGTTGATTCCTGAAATGTATTTTCTCTAGGCTTACGGAGAGGGTTAAAAGGCAGCTCTTGGGAAGATCATACAAAAGCTGTTATGAAAGTAATGCATTTTGTAGGTACTCCCTTTTCCTGGTTAAACACAGCCCCATTATTGTAACCTTCAGAATAGGGAGCAAAGTTTATGTTTTTTAAATTGTGTAATTTTTGATTGATGTGGTTTTTTGTTACCTTTTTTTTTTTTAGTCTGAGTTGATTTCTCACCAAGGATTCATTTTTGAAAATCTGAAGTGTCAAATATTTATCTTTGTTATTTTATGCTGAACAGTTATGCTGTTACCTTTTTTAATGAACTTGTGATTTTATCAAGGTAGAGAGATCCCCTAATTAGCTTTCCTGTTTAAGACAAATTGATTTCTTGCACTATGAATAGTTTCCCAATTTGGTAAGAAGGAAATGTGAGATAACTGAAAAGAGCATTGTTTTCTGACTTATCAAATTACAGATATAATCATACTCTCTATTTTTTACTTCAACATCTGAGAACATAAGTTTTTCTGTAGATACTTTTAAAAATAGTATTTAAGGGTCATCTGAAATAGGTTTGGTTTTTTGGTTTTGTTTTATTTTACAATAATGCCTAAATTTTAAAAATTGTTTTATAGAGAGCACAAATGCAAATATTTCAAATTACATTTTGAAATTTAGGACTAATTTTAAAATTTTGGGAATAAATTTGCATCTCATGCTATCTCTGTTTCATAAAATTGCCAAGCCTTAAATTCTGATAATGAGACATTTCAATTCTTGATCCTCACAATATCAACAGAAAAAGAACTTTGGAAGAGATGAACTGAAGGAGAATATGACTATGCATAATATGTGACTTTGATTTTCTGAAATAGGTGTAAGAATCACAAATGTCGTCAAATGGCATGGTGCCTGAGAGAAGATCTAGGAACCCAGGCAGGATTTATGATGATGTTCCAGTAGACTCCTATCAAGATGATACAATGAGGACACTCGAGAGTCTTAGAGACAGTGAATTAGCTGTGAGTGCAGATCCTTTGCCACCTCCACCTCTCCCTTTACAGCCACCATTTGGCCCAGACTTTAATTCAAGTGACACAGAAGAACCTGTTCTAGCTCCAAATATCAAACCTGTAAGGAGGTTTGTTCCAGATTCTTGGAAGAATTTCTTCAAAGGGAAAAGGAGTGACCCAGAATGGGACAGGCCTGTGTCTGACATTAGATATATTTCTGATGGTGTTGAATGTTCCCCGCCAGCCTCACCAGGAAGATCAAATTACCCCAGTGACCATAAAGATCCATACAGAGAGTCTGGTGGAACTTACAGTTCGCGGAAAGAAACAGAAGCATTTCTCCCTCAGGATCCCTATGGATCCCTAGGACGGCACACACAAACAGCCCTAACTTACAGCGAAAAGGTGGAAGAGTACAACCAGAGATACTCCTACATGAAGTCATGGGCAGGACTACTGAGAATCCTTGGTGTTGTGGAGCTGCTCTTAGGGGCAGGTGTCTTTGCTTGTGTCACAGCCTATATACATAAGGACAATGAATGGTATAACCTGTTTGGATATTCACCGCCATATGGTATGGGCACAGGTGGCCTGGGCAGCATGTATGGAGGCTACTACTACAATGGCCCCAAAACCCCTTTCATACTTGTTGTTGCTGGGCTAGCTTGGATTACAACCATTATTGTTCTAGTTCTTGGTATGTCCATGTACTATCGGACCATTCTTTTGGACTCTAGTTGGTGGCCTTTAACTGAATTTGGAATTAATATCGCCCTCTTCATTTTGTATATGTCTGCAGCCATAATCTATGTAAATGATACCAACCGGGGTGGACTCTGCTACTACCCTTTATTTAATACACCAATAAATGCATCATTTTGCCGAGTAGAAGGAGGACAAATAGCAGCAATGATATTTTTGTTCGTCACAATGATTGTTTATCTCATTAGTGCTATAGTTTGCCTAAAGTTATGGAGACATGAAGCAGCAAGAAGGCACAGAGAGTATATGGAGCAGCAAAGGGTGAGTAAGTAATAAAACTGTTGTCAGATGAATCTGAAAGTGTTAATCTGTTATTTATTGCCTTTTGTGTTGACAGTTATCACTAAATATTCCTATACCAAGGCATCCACTTCTTAGTTCCATATTGTCCCACAGGGCAGAAGGAATAAATCTGTTAATGCAGCCAAAAAAAATTGTGTTCCAGAGTATAGAAATTCTTTCTCTTTGTTGCTTATATGGCACGGCACTCTTTTTAGTCCGTTCTTGTATTTGAACATTGTACCACTGTGAAAGTGAACAACAGTTTTTAGTGTATTGTTATCCTCTGTATCATGCTTATCTTTATTTCAGGTGAGTATGAGGTTGTTAACTATATAAATTATATGATTTTTGAGGATCCTTCCGGGGTTAAACCTATGATTTTATTTTTGAAATATGAAAATCAAATACATTCTTAAGGGAATACTGATAGTTGACTCATTAAGAAAATTTTGCATTTAGTTAAATCAAATTATGTAGATGTACTATTTATCACTTCTAGTTTGCTAAGTTATTGGATAATTGAGATTCTCTGAAACAGTGTAGTTATTGAAATAGATGCTGCTGCATCTAAAATTTCTTAGAAATGTTATGGAGCATTTTTTTTAACTACTCACTGCTTTCATTTATCAAGACATTATGAAAATATCTGCTAGGGCACTCTGGGAGCCCTTTTTTTTAAATTTTGAAAACAAACAACATATAGCAAAAACTCTTTGTTGAAATTACTTTAAATGAACCACAGTAAAAAAAAAATTAAGGGACACTTTTATAAACTGAAAAAAACTTTCTTCCTCTAAGGAAGTATGTTTATTGGAATTTCCTGTACCAGTGAGTCAGTATTTATCTTCATTTCAATCAGAATTGCAAACACCAAGATGTGTAACACAATTTGATAAAACTGCATACAATATATAGTATGGCTAGAGCTAACAATACATCTGAAAACTGACACCTATTATTATCATTAACCCACGCTGGCATAGTCATCTTAATTTGATGGGTAACTTCATCTAAAAAATTTTGAATAATTTGAAAATAATCACTTTGTATAATATGAGGAATCTGAGTACATATTCTTTTCCAGGTGTTCTGCTTAAGTTATTGGTACTAATTTCAGGACTTAGTATTCTAGTTCCTAGTAAGGCTTGAACTCACTTTGTGCTTTCCCCCAAAAAGGCATTGTTCACTTTATTCTTTATATTAACTTGCCAAGTTGGAGGATAAAATCTAATCTAAACTCTTCATTTTGTAAGGAAGGAAATAGAAACACAAAGAGAAGGGTCTTGCCCAAGGTTACACTAGTGGTTGATAGAAGCTAAATTGTAATCCATGTATCAAGACACTGGTAAAAAGCAGGTTTCACTGTCCTAAGGAGCCTTAGAATTAGCCAAGTTATGATATTTTGTTTGGGTATATAAGGAATGATCCGAAGCTTTTTTTCCCCCCCTCTGTTGACTTTTTGTACAATTTAGACAGACTAATTATTTGTGATAATATAAGCCAATAATAACATGGATCATTGATGTCTATAGTTAAGTCTTTATTTTAACAAACAAACTTCAGTTCAGCTCTTCAGTCAGTATCCCCAACTTTACAATTCAGCTGAATTCTTCAAAATAAATTATTTCCTAAAGTAGTCAGAAAGTTGTGTTTTCAATTTTTTTTTCCTGAGGCAGTTGGGATTAAGTTACTTGCCCAGGGTCACACAGCTAGGAAATAGTTAAATGTCTGAGACCAGATTTGAACTCAGGTCCTCCTGACTTCAGGGGTAGTGCCCTATCCACTGTACCATCTAGCTGGCCCATTTTCAAATCTTAGGATAGAAATTGGATATCATTGTTCTCCTGAGAATTTACTTGATTTTTATAAATCAAAGAGAAAATCATAGAATCATAGATGTATAGCCTGAAAGAATCTCAGAGGACATATAGTCAGTTTGGTTAGCAGTCTCAGTTAAGTATCATTTGACTGTCATTTTCTTTTTAAACATCAGACAGATACAATGATTCAGAGGACAGACAATATAGTGGCAACTCCCTCTTCCTCCTCCTCCTACTACCCACTTTCTTCTCAGCAGGGATGAAGTAAATGCCTAACAGTAAAATAAGTAACCTAATTCATTTATTCAGAATTCCAGCAAATATTTTAAAAATAAACACACTTTACTGTGTAAAGAGCAGTACCTTAGGAGTTATGGAAACAATCAAAAATATATTTTTAATTGTTTTTAAAGTGGTATTTTATTTTTCCCCAGTTATATGTAAAGATAATTTTGAACATTAATTTTTCAAAAATGGGGTTCCAAATTTTCTCTCAGGACACAGGCCCTGTTTATAATCGAATAAAAACTTTTGCTCTGGGTCCTTGCTTATCCCCTGGCTGCGTCTCCCTAATCAGCATTTTAGAAAAAAATCATCCATCATACTTGACTTCATTTCCTTGCCTCAAACCATCTCTGCCACAATTTCACTGATGCTGACCACTACTTCTTTTCCAGTTATGAAACCATAATCACATCCAGTATATTCTTTTTCCTGAATGGAGCGTATCAGTCTACTTCTCTATGGCCCTACTCACTATATCTATCTTTCCAAGCCAAAGAGCCTGGCTTCCATTCCCCTTTTGAGTTTCTTCCCCATTAAAAGATAAATTCTTTGTTGACAGGGACTATCTTTGCTTTTATATCCATGTTCCAGGACTTAGCATATAATAAATACCTAATAGATGTCTTTTTATAATTTATAGTAAACAGCATTCATAAACTAGATCAGAATATCAAATCCAGGATGGCCACCCCTTATCCCTCCTAGCCTACAAATTAAAATGTAATTGGGAAATAATTAACAAAATAAATAAAAAATGTAATATATCATAGATAATGTTAATTTGTAATTTTCTAAGTCAATGTGCAGCCATGGACATCCATTTCTATTTGAATTTGACTCCTCTGAACTAGATAATTGATGTCTAAGTAATTGAAATTTAAACCCTGAATAAATATTTTAGAGAATGTCTTCACATTATTTTGGAAATTTATTTTTGCTTTTTTCTTTTCAGATAAATGAACCCTGTATTACATCTAAAAGAACAGTGGTAAGAATAGTTAATGATATTTATTTCCTATCTCATGTCAAAAGTAGAGGAAACTATACAATATTTTCTTTTTTAAAATTATGATCTTATCTCCTGTATGATAATTCCAAAGTCTTCTATATTCTCAATTCTTTCAATAACACAGATTCTCAACATTTTTTAAAATGCAAAAATGAAATAACTTCAGCTCATGCTTTAAAAGTGAATCAATTTATGCCTAATTGAATTAAAATGTAAAAAAGTGTTACTTGTATTCTTTATGTGCTTAAGAAAATTTTGCTGTCATGAAAATGGCTAGATTAGTATCATTTGACTATCAGATGCCTTGTTGAAATCAAGTTCAACCAAAAATCTTATTGAAATCACCATGACATTCCAGCCTCTTATACCTCCTCCCCCACCTCTCCCCCAAAGCATGTTCCTAATCTAACAATTCAGAGACTTTCTCTGACAAGTAAATTCTTGATCGTTTCTGTCCATCGCTGCATTCTCTTACATAAATTTTCAAATCATTTCTTTAATAATCTATAATTTTTCCATTAGATTGCAAGATCTTCCTTTTCCCCATTCTTAAAACTAGGCCACTGGGCCATCTCTAGTCTGATAACACTTCTTCTAGTCTTCATAATTCCTCAAACATAATGGATAGTGTTTCTAGAATCACCTCTGCTGGAGCAAATAGTATTGATAAAAGGTTTAGAACAGCACTTGGTGAGTACCTAATAAATAGGAATCTAATAAACGCCATTCCTTCTTTCTTAATAAATGCTTGTTTATTTTTTCTTTCTTATAAGTTCTTGTGGTAATAGGAGATTCGGTTAGGTCTAGAAACTTAAACTCACTTTTAATTTTTTTTTTAACATTTATTTTGAGGGCAGCTAGGTGGTGTAGTGGATAGAGTACCGGCCCTAAAATCAGGAGGACTTGAGTTCAAATTTGGCCTCAGAAACTTACTAGCTATGTGACTCTAGACAAGTCACTTAATCCCAATTGCCTCAGCAAAAACAAATAACATTTTTTTTTAATTCCAAATTCTCTTGTGGGGCAGCTAGGTAGCACAGTGGATGGGCACACTGGCCCTTGAGTCAGGGGGACCCGAGTTCAAATCCAGTCTCAGACACTTGACACTGACTAGCTATATGACCCTGGATAAATCACTTAATCCTGATTACCTCACAAAAACCCCCCACCAAATTCTCTCTCTCTACCCCTCTCATTGGGAAGGCAAACAATATATCTCTTATTCATGAAACTTAAACTCACTTAAAGAACTTTAGTTATTCCTTTAGAGAGGAAACACTGCATGAAGATCTGTGTCAGGGAAATCTGGTTTCAGGTCCTGCCTCGCATTCCCTCTGGCTGCAATGACTTGATCTCTGGTGTTTAGTCTGCTTCCTAAGATAAGGGATCTTCTTTCTTCTCTTCTGTTTGTTGTGGACTTCTTTGGCTGGCTCATGGAGAAAGTCTATAGATTTCTTCTTAGGATAATGCTTTTAATTGCACAAAATACACAGGATAATAAAGGAAAACAGTCTTACTGAATTTATGGATTTCCTTGGCTCTGAACCAAAAAAAAAAAGTACTTATATTTTTTCACTTGCTTTGGGCTTCTATCCCTTTAAAAATCATATTTCCCCTACTATTTTTTTATTCAGTGTGAATTTTTTTCCCCCATCAAGGAAAATGAAACAAATTAAGTTCTCTTCTCTGTTACCATTATACTATCTTATTCTTATGCAGGAAAACTCATCCCTTCCTTGCTCTTGTTGCTCCAAACATAACTTTTTTTTTTTTTTTGACCCACATCTCACCTTTTTTTTGTTCTTCTTGTTAGCACATTTTATAAACCTCAGTTCATTCTTGGGTTTAGCTTTTCCTAATACTGTTCTCCCCAATCCATGCCAACATATTGTATCTATCTTTGGACACATGCCCTTCATTCTATCTTTCATAGATCTCCTTTCAAAATCTAACCAAAAGTAGATCTATCTTAATTATAAATTCCAAGATAGAGTGCTAGGCCTTCAGTCAGGAAGACTACTGTAGGCAAATGGCTTGCCTTTGCCAGCCTTGGTTTCCTTGGCTATAAAGTGGGAATGATAATAGCACTTGCTTCCCAAAGTAGTTGTAAGGATCAAATGAGTGTAATGTATGTAAAATGCTTAGCAAAATACTTGGCTAATTTAACAACTTTTCCAAAAGTTTCTTTCGCTTGTACATTTCTGAGCTCTTCTTTCTTAGAATAAAATCCAAACCATTCTCCTTGTTTCTTCCTTTGCTTTTTAAAAGGAAAAAGGCCGATAGAAGGACATGAATTTATTTTAGTGTTTTACTTTTAGCAGCTTGTTTCAACTTAGAATGTGGCCCCTCTGATATTTCAAATCTGGTATTTGCTGACAAGACTGTATTATGAGGGAGTTGCTAAAGTAAAGAAACACAGTATTACACCTACCATCTGTAATTCATATCAGTTCATGTTCTTTGGTGTGCATTTCTAAGCCTTCATATCTCAAAATCTGGAGTTCATAAATAAGGAGAGGTCTTGAAGCCATTTTAATTTGCTGGTTTATGTATAGATTCAAAGTACCCATTTTGCACTTGACTTTTCCTAATTAATAGCAGATGAGGAACACTTGAAAAGTAGAACATATATATTTGTAATTATTTGGGAGGTAATTCAAGTAAATAAAATCAAAAGTCAAGGAAAATAATCTGCACAAAATAATCCTTTAAGAGATTCTCTTGACTATTTTTAAGGAATAATTTGTTTAATTAAAAATCAGATCAAGAAGTCAAATGAACAGGATGACAAACCTGTTTAAGGCAATCTGGAATGGTGAGATTGGAATCTGAGGATCCAAGTGGGAATCCCAACTGCTACTTCCTACCAGTAATGACTATGGACAAGTCATTTAACTTTGATAAACCTGTTTCCTTATCTATGAAATGAGCAAGATGATCTTTGAGGTCCCTTTCATCTCTAGATCCAGATTCACCTGAAAAACTTGACTTCACATATATATATATATCACACACACACACACACACACACACACACACACACACACACACACCCTGCCTCACTGCAGAGATTTTAGCAGCAACAGAAAGAGAATACTGTTATGTATTATCAACTAATGTCTCTGTATCAGGTAGTTTTGTTTAAATTGTTTTCTATAACAAAGGAAGTTTTTATGGTGGAGAGATGGTTTGAAGTGACTGAGAACAAATGACATTTAAAAAATTTTTTTGTTTTTTTATTTTAAGAGTCAACCTTAAATGGAGAAGACAATGAGAGAATTAGTTTAAATAGCTGGTGTTTTATATAGCACATTTGAGTTTGCAAAATACTTTACAAATATTATCTCATTTTATTATAAACTCAAAATAACCTAGAGGATAAATGCTATTATTATCCTCATTTTGCAGGTAAAGAAACTGAAGCAGAAAATATAAATGACCTGCCCATGCTTTAGGTCTATTGCTATACCTGTGCACCACCTAGCTGACATGATTTAAGAAAGAAACCATGAAATAACAAACATTTAAGTAGGAAGAAAGATTGCCCTAAAGTTTTCTAATACCATTTATTCCCTACACATTGTGCTCAAAGAGAATAGGGTGAGGTGTTTTAATATATGGGAATTAAGTAGGATGAAAAATGATGTCATTAAGATGAATATCATGAGAAATAGCTAATGAATTATACTTCTCATAGTATAGAAGCTTCTAGGACAGAAAGTTGTACACATCATAAAATGTGGTCACAGTATTAGCCTTTTTTAATTGTTTTTCTTTTGCACAAGAGATGGTTCGATTCAGGGAATTTTAAGAATTGGTGATTTTTTTTCCCTTAGAAATATAATGATGTAAAAATAAGAGACATTGATAAGTCAGATTTTTTTAAAAGAAAAAAAATGAATGAATTCATAAGTACTAGGTAATTATTGTCAGGACAATCTATAGTCAACTGTACTAAAATTTAAATAGTTGTATTTAACCGAGTATTCTTTTACATTTGCATCATGGTATAATGGAATGATTACTGAATTTAGAATTTAAGACTTGGATTCAGAATTTTTCGCTGAGTTGGTTGTCATCATAAACAATTTCCTCATCTGTAAAATGGGGATAAAAATACTTCCATTTCTGTGAGGAAAATTCTTTGTAAATTTGAAGACTCTAAATAAAAATAATTGGCTGCAGAATATTAAGCCTAGAAGAGTAATATCAGTTGTCCTAAGACTTTTTATCAGAACTACCTCAGATGAGAACATGATAAAAGTAATAATAATATATTCTTTAAATGTGGCCTATCTTCTTTAGTACTAGTAGTAGCAACATGTAACACCAATCAATAGTCCAACTCATTTGAGTTATTTACGTTTTGCAATAGTTAGTCTTATGTGGGCCAATCAAAAAGAATATAATCTTATATAAAATCAGAGTTTCCAATGAGACTATTCTAGAGTTCTTTTATACTGGAGGCAGATGAATTTAGTAACACTTATAAAATTTTGTAGCTTCAACTCTGCTTCATTGCCTAGAACTTTGAAGTACTCATCTATGTATTTAAGCAGAATCAAAATTCTTTTCTTGAGGAAAAAATTAGACAGGTACCGTTAACAGTCTATTTTTACTTGGGAAAAGGATAGCCTTCTGACCAGACAGAAATACTAATTAGACTATTAGGTGTTCAAAATAGATTGTCAGCTCTGACCTTAACAAATAAATCATAAGCACAGGAATCCTGCTTGATTCTTCACTTAACCTAACCATCCCTGCTACCATACATTGTCTCTCTCTCTCTCTCTCTCTCTTCCCCTCCTCCAGTAATCTTCTTAAGGAAGTCATAATCCTTTGCTGCTTCTGCTTCTTCCTCTTACTTCTAAACTCTCCACAGTCAGGATTCAGACTTCATCATTCAAATGAAACTATTCTCTCCAGAATTACCAAGTAATTCCCATATCCACTCATCTTTTCACCACCTTTATCCACATGGCCTCTCGGCCAACTTTGACACTGCTGATCACCCCTTTTTCTCTTGGATAGTCTCTTCTGTTTGGATATTAATCATATTGCTGTATTGGTTCCTAGTTTTCCTCCTGTTTGTTTTCCTTTCACTCTCCTTTGCTGGATCTTCAGCAGATCATTCCTTGTGTCTGTGGGTTTCTCCTAAGACTGTCTTCAGGTCCCCATTCTCTCTGATACACTAGGGGGTCTTAACCTGGAGAGAATGTTACTGCTTTTAAATACTTTGATAACTGTATTTCAATAAAATCAACTCCTTTTTCTTTTTAAAATACTCTGTGTATCTCTGTGCATTTAAAAACATTATTATGAGACGTTCCATAGGTTTCACCAGATTATCTGAGGGGTCCATGACGCAATAAAAGTTAAGAATCTTTATTCTATACTGTCTCATTTCAATGACTATCTGATCATCCCATAGATTCGGTGGTTATCTTTACATAGATGGATCCCAAATCTGATTATAACATCATTCTCTCTTGAGGTCTAGTCTCACATTCCCAGCTACCTTTTGGATATCTCAAAGTAGAGATTCATGAGTCTTCCTGACTGCTAATAATTTGAGATTATTTTTCATTTACATTATATATATTATATGGGTATAGTTATTTGCATATTGTTTCTGCACTTAAAATGCTTCTGGAGAATAAAAATGCTTGCTTGCTTGCTTTTTTTTATTCTTAATTCTTATCACAGTGCCTGGCAACTAATAGATGCTTAATAATAAATGCTTTTTGATTGAATTATCAGCGCACAGTCCTGACCCAAAGAGAACTTAACTATGATTCTTAAGATTTTTTTTCCTTAGCCAATTGGGGTTAAGTGACTTGCCTAGAGTCACACAGCTATGAAGTGTGAAGTGTTAAGTGTCTGAGTCCAGATTTGAACTCGGGTCCTCCTGACTTCAGGGTTGGTGCTCTATCCACTGTACCACCTAGCTGCCCCCCATTAATTTTTTAAAATAATATTTTTTTCCAATTGCATGCAAAAATAATTTAAACATTCATTTTTCAAAATAAATTTTCTCCCTCTTTTTTCCCTAAGACAATGAGCAATTTTATATAGATTATACATATGAAATCATGTTAAACATTTGTGTATTATTCATATTGTAAAAGAAAACAAACTAAAACATGAAAAAAAAAAGAAGAGAAAAATAGTATGTTTTGACTTGGATTCAGGCACAATTAATTCTTCCTCTGCTGGTGAATAGCAAACCAGATTTAACTACTGTGATGTTCCCTTCACCATCTTAAATTTATAGAGCACCCTATTCTCTATTTGGTATGGTGTTCCTACTGCTTTATGGCCCCTAACTATGTGAGGTTCAACAGTTTCACTGTTTCCACCCCATAGCATCTAGTCTTCCTTTCCCCTTCCACAAATCTCATGCCTCCTCCCCTTTCCTTCACCTTCCCGTAGACCAGTTTGAGAGCTCAACTTAACTTTTGTCCTGAGCTATCCAATACATGCTGTTAGCTCTTGACTGGTCACAACATGTAGTTTTTGAAATGAGCTAAAATTAATCTAAAACATTAAAACAAATACCCATGTCTTGTATACAAAGAAAGTATGGAATAAGAATCTTTATTCAATTGTCAACATAGCCACCTATCTGTATGGGCTGTTTGGGTACATTAGTTTATAGAATTTTGACCTGGAAGAGAGCTTAAAGATGCTCTGGTTCAGCTTGTTCGTTTTACAGATGAACAAATTGGGGCTTCCGGAGATAAAGTACTTTGGCCAGATAAAGACATACTAAGTAATGATCTAGTATGATTCATAGGAAAACCCAGGCTCATATACAGTTGACTAGTCAAGTCCTGTGCTGTTTGAACTCAGCTTTTCTCTTCCTTTCTTCTCTCTAGCTCCAAATAAACTTTTTAAAAATTGTAGTTTTATTACTAAAAGATATAGTGTGGAGAAAAGAGGGAGAATGTTTTGCCCCAGGACCAGATGAGAATTATAGTCATTCCTGACTTTCAGTAGCATCCTCAATTCTTCTGTTTGTTTTTCTAGCACCAGTTACTAGCTCAGGTTAACTCCTCACTCTTAATATACTATGAAGGAATTTTAGGTTATAAACTCAACTTGAAATAAATTGTCAATAGGAGTTTGCAGGGATTCGTTTATTTTGACATAGATTTTTGTTGTTTGTTCATTCAGTCTTGTCTCATTTTTCATGACCCTGTGGACCATACTATCCATGAAGTTCTCTTGGCAAAATTATTTGAGTGATTTGCCATTTCCTTTTTCTGTGAATAATTATATCTACTAGACTGGGGGGGAGGGGAGGAAGAGGAGGATTCATAAGACTTTTTTGCATCATGGACCCAATGGCAAAAAATGTTTTTAAGTAAGATAAAATACATAGGATTACAAAGGAAATGAATTATATTGGAAGAGGTTTGTGGGTTTTTTTGGTTGGGTTTTTTTTCTAAGGCAATTGGCTTTAAGTGACTTGCCCAGGGTCACACAGTCCAGGAAGTGTTAAGTATCTGAGACCAAATTTGAACTCAGGTCCTCCAGATTTCAGGGATGGAGCTTTATCCACTGCACACCTAGCTGCCCCTGAAATACAAAAGATTTAAAACCAAGGTCTAGATTAAGAATTCTTATTCCATGTGCTCTCTAATATCATTCTCTATCTGAACTGCTGGCCCTTCCACCTGGATCCTTAGACACTGTCTTTTTCCAGTCACCTTAGACAGACAGAATCTTATTTTTTTAGGGACCTAGAGTCATTTATTCTAGAGATTAAAAAGCCCCTTTGGTTTCAGATAGAAGTTTCTTTTTCATCAGTTATATTTTTCAGAGTCCTGATTTTCCTTTTTATTTTTAATCTTCTTGTTTTCCTTGTTCCAATCAGACTTCTCCTTAGAATGGTGTATTTAATTAAAGTGTTGGACTTGGATTCAGGAAGACCTGAATTCCTGCCTCATCTTCTAGCTGTGTAACACAGAGACCTCCATTTCTTCATTTGCAAGATGGATATTACTGTGAGAGAAAATGTACAAAGCATTTTGTAAATACTAAGGCATTACTGTTACTATTACTGTTTTACAGCAAAGTGATTCTGCCACATAGAAAACATTGTTATTAATATTATTATTATTATGTGATCAGCAAATATTTGCTGATTGAATAGCTGTTTTTTGCTTCTAGGGAGAGGAAAGAACCTAGAGATTAGATAAGATTACTAAGGATTTGAGAGATAACTGATAATTCAAGGTTATAGAGTCCACCCCAAATGTTCAGAGGGACTATTTGTGTCCAACCTGTGGCAGAGCATTATAACTTATATTGATCTCATCAGTCACAATGAGACACACTGTAACTGACTCTAATGGTGGTGTCTTTTGATTCTCTTCGAGAATGGAGGACGGTCTTAGTTCCACTGAAAATTATCAAAAGCTTATCTCAAGTAATTCTGGAAACCTTCTCTAGCTCAAGAATATGATGTTATTCAAGAAGAAAATGATAGTTCAAATATGTCTCTATTCTGGACACTGGTAAGTCTAGAAGGTACTTTTGTATCTTCTAGACTTACCAGTGTCCAGAATTTTGTCCAGAGGACAGGGACCAGTCTAGAAGGAAAGAGGGAGCAAATAACACTAAATGAGTTCTGACCCCTGGTTAGTGGCTCCTAGCTCTCACTCTGAATCTCTATTTCTCTATTCCTCCCCCCCCTCCTCCTTTCCTTCTCCCCTCTTTCACTCTCTCCTCCCTCTATCTTCCTTTCCCTTTCTCTTCCCCTCTCCCTCTTTCTCTCCTTTCCTCCTTCCTTTCTGCCCCCTCTAATTTTATATTCCCTGATACATTTGGCTAAGTAAAAGTTCTCATAGTTAAGAGATAGATCCAGTAACTTTCTTCTCATTAAGGTAGAGACTTAGGGCTAGATTTCTAAGAGATTTTTTATCTCTGTACAAGGGAATTCTGCATACTTTTTACAGCGTGACTTGAGATTTCCTATTATGGACAACATAAACTTAATATTTATTTGTTTAAAAAAAAAGATTCTATTAGTCAAAATCATTTTGCATCATTTCATCCATATTTATCCTTTTTCTGAATAGATAATTTTATTTTTTGGGGGTTAAAGCCCACTCTGTTCTTTAGAAACTAGTTCTGAGCCAACATCACTGGCCTGCTTTGGGTGAAGAAGGGTTCTGTCTCCCCCTCCCACTCCTATTCTAACTCCATCAACAGTCACCATGTTACCTTCTCATAGAGTCACATACCTCAGTTATATATCAACATAATAAGACAGTCATCATGTTGACCTACATAATCCCAACAGTGTTTTCTCATAATATGTAAATATTTATTATCTAATGTATTGTCACATTTCTTTTTCTCAGAAGACAAGAGTTAAATAAACCAACGTATTTTACCCCTTTTGGTAGCCCATTTGAACTTATGCAGCAAATAACATATTTGGACTCAGGTAGTTAATCACTTTATCTCAAGTACC
The DNA here is from genome assembly GCF_902635505.1 of Sarcophilus harrisii. NCBI lineage: Eukaryota > Metazoa > Chordata > Mammalia > Dasyuromorphia > Dasyuridae > Sarcophilus > Sarcophilus harrisii. The sequence goes on along the minus strand of NC_045426.1, from coordinate 170,929,704 downwards.
TGGTGACATGTAATTCTCTATTGTTTTAATGTTTAATCTTTGAAACTGCCTCAGATCCTTTTAGAGATAGTCAGGATAGAAATCTTAAATTGTTGAAGATATCTACCTATCTCTACTATATACAGTTATTTTGTGGGGAGTAAAATGTTTGAATAGTGAACTCTCACTGAATTTCAAGTCTAATACAAATCTAAATTTTAAATTTTCAGAATTCTTTTCTGATGAAAATGAACTATTGATTGCTAAATGAATGAGATATTAGAACTCTTCTTTTGCCCCTTCCTCTTTCTTTTTGCTGAGCACGAATTCTATCTTAAGTATTTTTTCTTAAAAAAAAAAAAAAAAATTGTTGTAATCTTAATTTCAGCATGAAATGCCCAGCAGTGATGAAAGACAAAGAGAATCAGAAGTTAATTTCAAAGAGTTGAGAGCAGCAAAAATAAAGCCTGAACTGCTTAGTGGACACATCCCAAGTGGACATATTCCTAAACCCATAGTGATGCCAGATTATGTAGCGTGAGTACATTTTCTGAAAATGCTTTTTATGTTAGAATTGTAATAAATTTCCATTTTGTGGTTTTTACTTCTTCCATCATCATTTCTTTACTGATTTATATTTAATTTGTTAGTTCTTTCCTTGAGTTTAGGTTTAAATAATAGTTGTTAAAGAGTAGGGCAAAACCACCATTTTTACTTGTATTGGTGCCAATTTACAGATTTGTGGGGGTTTTTTTCCTTTAGAAAATACCCTGTGATTCAGTCAGATGATGAGCGAGAACGCTATAAAGCTGTGTTCAAAGACCAGTTTTCAGAATATAAAGAACTGAATGCTGAAGTCCAAGCAGTCCTCAGAAAATTTGATGAGTTGGATGCAGTGATGAGCAGATTGCCACATCACTCAGAAAACAGAGAGGTAAGAAGGTACCTGTGGTCGTCCAAAGAAAAAAATCAATGATTATGTAGATAGAAATGGAAATCATACTTTTATAGTGTTCTATTTCTGGTTCTGTCCTCTGAGTTTAAGAAAATCATTTTAATTTGGGAGGGGAAAGAAGTGGTCAAGATCTGTTTTCAAACTACATCGTAAGGTCATGTGGCAAGGTTAACCTCAAAGCCAAATCTATTATAATTTTTTTTCATCAGTTATCACACTTGTTTTTCTACTTAAATTGTAAGAATATTCAAGCATTCAAGCTTTTAAATAAAACCTGCCTCTTACAAGTCACTACTAGATCCTGTGTTATATATACATATCCCTACCTTCATATGGTTTATGGTCCAGTAGTAAGAAACAAAACTTGTATTCCTATAACTATCCTAATAGAATATAAGAGAGGGCACTAGGCTGGCCCTAGAGTTGGGAGGACTTGAGTTCAAATAACTCATACACTTGAAGCTGTGTGACTTTGGGCAAATCATATAACTCTAGCTTCTTTGACAAGCTGAAATGAATAAGTAGATAAGGATATTAAGTAGTGTGAGAGTTCAAAGATAGAAGAAATCTCATTTGTGGATGAGAAGCAAAAAGGCTTAACAAAATCTTAGAAGATACTTTAAAGATTATAGTTAATAGGAATTGGGTGGGCTGTGGGTGAGAGTATCTACTCACAGGGAATTCTATTTACAAAGGTATCAAGGGAGGACAAAGTACATTCAGAGAATAGGAAGTAATCTAATCCATCAACAACCATTTATTTGGTGCTTCCTTTATGCCTGTGCTGTGCTGAGACTGGGAAGGAATGGGGAAGGGTCAGAGATATAAAGAAAACTAGTCTTTGATGGCTGGGAAGGAATAGGGAAGGGACAGAGATATAAAGGAAACTAGTCTTTGATGTGGAGGAGTTTAAATTCTGTCAGGAAAAGAAATCCATACCCATAGCAAAGTTGATACAAAATGATGAAATTAGGTAAAAGCAGAGAGGAAGATTAGAAAAGGACTCCTACCAGAGGTATTATTTAAACTGAGCCTTGAAGCATTTCAGGCATTCTGGGAGAAGGAGGGGTGCATTCCAGGGAGCAGAGAGAGTTACTCAGAAAATAGTTTTGATCCACATCGTGGAGGGTCTTGAATGCAGTCCTACTGGGCAGCCTTTATATTGCTCTGGGATTTTATATGTACATACAGCCAATTGTGAATGGATTTACCTAAACTGGTTGTGTGCAGAGATTAGAAATTTTTGTTTAGGCATTAAGAGAAAATTAGGTAGGACCTGGAATCTAGTTAAGCAGAAAGAGGGGATCTGTGTTAGGAATGCAAGAAAGGGTCAAGTTCAGGAGGTCCACTGGTACAAAGAAGAGGAATTCATCTCAGACCTAGGCAAAGAAGTTGCAAATAGTAATCAGGGTTAAATAGTACCATGACTAGACTTAATTGATATGAGAGAACTTCAGTGAGAGTTGATATGGAATTAGTGGGTAGTGATTATAAGTAGAAAAAACAAGTCAATGAATATTTTTTCAAAATATATGTTAGACGCTGTAAAGTTATCCATGCATATAACCTGTAAATAAAAGGCTATTAAATAAAAATATATATATATATATATTTTATATATATATATATATGTTAGATTATCAAAAAAGGAAATTCTGATGGAAGTTCAGAAGTTTTCCTTCTGAAAGGAAGATCACAGACAAGCAAGGCAATTTTGTTTTTAAGTCCAGTATATCCTTTTTTTAAAAAGTAAATTATAAAACAGAAGAGCATAGTTCACATACACTATTTCTTGTTCTTTTTTTTTTTTTTTTTTTTGAAATGTTCATGTCTTTTGTTTTTTAATAATTTTTTTTTTTTTTAAGGAAGAAAAAATCAATAATAAATGGGGTGGGGTTGTACATCAGGGCCTGGGTTGCTCACTTTCATTCCCAGGTAGGGATAAGTCTCATAGGCTTTTTGGGCAGCTTCAAACTAGAAAGAATCTGAAGGAATTGGTAAGTTTTTGATTACAAGATCTATCTTTGCTCAGTGAGAGGAAGATGAATTTTTATTCAAGAACAGAAATAGGGGCAGCTAGGTGGCGCAGTAGATAGAGCACCAGCCCTGAAGTCAGGAGAACCTGAGTTCAAATATGGCCTCCAACACTTAACACTTCTGTGTGACCCTGGGCAAGTCACTTAATCCCAATTGCCTCAGCAAAAAAAAAAAAAAAAAAACAGTAATAGTTATATTCTTTGTTATTTAACAGTCTTGCAAGTAAATATTCAAATCTAAGAGGCTATAGTATAATCAAAGTAAAAAATAATAATTGTATTTACTTTTTTAACTACTTAATATTTCAATGAGTCCTTAATCTCATCTATAGAAATATTGGCTAAGCTGGTGTAGATCACAATTTACCCATACCTCCTTGGGTGGTGGTGTTCAGTAGTTTCAGTCGTATCCTACTCATGATACCAATTGGGATTTTCTTGGCAATGATACTAGAGGGATTTGTCATTTCCTTCTCATTTTACAGATGAGATAGCTGAGGGAAACAGAATTAAGTAACTTGTCCAAGTTCATACAGCTAAGAAGTGTCTGGGGCCAGATTTGAACTCAGGAAGATGAGTCTTCCTGGTTCCCCACAGTGTTCCATCTGCTGGATCCTTCTTGGCCATATTCTCCATAATGACTCCATGGGAGCCTGCCTTTCAATCCTTTAACGTTTTCTGTATCCCAGTGCAGCACTGTGATTATCCATCTTATCCATACAAAAATCCTATATTGATTGTCATGAGAGAAGTAGGTCCTGGGGCCTTGAAGACTATATCATAGATGTGGAAACTCTGGTGACTTCTACCATGAGGGGATGTCTTTTGAATACAAGTGATACTTCCACAGGGAAATAACTATTTTAAGAAACTAACATAGCTTATTCCCATGGCTTGTATCAGTCATTCAAAATTTAAGATATTACCAGTACCCAAGAGGAGCTTATGGGATATAACATTTATAGATCAATAAAAACAGGATATATGCAAAATAAATATGCAATAATGGGGGGAAGTGGGATGTCATAAATGCCAGGGGGAATCAGGAAAGACCTTGAAGGATGTGTTCCTGCAGCTGAGGCATTCCCAGAATGGCAGATAGCCTGCCAAAAAAAAAAAAAAAAAAAACCAGATAGAATGCCATCTGTGGCACAGAGTGAGGGGCCAAGTTTGGCAAAAAGGTATGAGAGGGAGCAATGTATAATTGGCCTCAGAAGGCAGATTAGAGATTATCAATTAATTGTCAAGAGCTTTAAATGTCAGACAAAAATGTGTAATCTATCTTAAAGATAGTCGATTAGGACAGCTAGATACCACAGTGAAGAAGTCAAGAGAACCCAAGTTCAAATCCTGCCTCAGACACTTAACACTTACTAGCTGTGTGACCCTGGGCAAGTCACTTAATCCCAATTGCTTCACCCCACCACTTCCCCCAAAAAAAAATAGTCACTGAAGATTCCTTAGAAGGGACATCATATTGAAAAATCATCTCTGAAGAAATGGTCACTTTGCAATAGAAGTTACTTTGTTTTTATTTTATATTAAAATATACTTAAGTAATTTCCCATTCTTCCCAGTCTGCTGTTTTTTAAAAATAGTAAAATCCTCTCCAAATAAGCTTTTTTTTGCAGATTAGATTTTACACTGATTTGTCTCTATCTTCTCTAAAGGAAATATTTAATCGGAGAAAAGTCCTGTCAAGGGATTTAGCCACAGACAGTACCCCTAATTTCTTCACTAATCACCCTACTTCCCCCACCACCACCCCCAGTTAGCCATTTTAACAAAACTATACACCAGAGAATATGTGTAATATATCAAATTCATCACTATTTAGGAAATAATTCACAGCACATACTATATTGATGATGAATAATCCTTTTATTTCAAAAAATTGCCATGTCAGATTCTAACAGAAGAAAAATTTAAATATGATAGAGTAGAAGATAATCACATATCACTAGATTATATATCCTGTCCAAAAAGGGCAGCTAAGTGATGCAATGATAGAACACCAGACCTGGAGTCTAGAAGAATCATCTTCTCAAATTCAAATTTGCACTCCTAGTTTTGTGACCCTGGGCAAGTCACCTAATCTGTTTGCCTGTTTCCTAACTTAATCCTAATTCTAAAATGAACTGTTGAAGGAAATGGCAAATCACTTCAGTATCTTTGCCAAGAAAGTCCCATGTGAAGACTCGGACATGACTGAAAAATTTCTGAATAGCACAATAGTCCCCAAAGATTGGAAGTTTCTCTTCTGAGTTACCCCTGGCACATTTTACTCTGATCACAGTCAACACTTAGTAAATTTATCTTGAATAAATTTTTGCAAGAAAATTAGAAGAATATTAAGACTAAAGGTTTTCTCTCTTTGTTCTCTTTCTCTCGGGCAGTGGGCGGTTAAATGACTTGTGCAGAGTCACACAGCTAGGAAAATGTTTTATCTGAGAACTTGAACTCAGCTCCTCCTTACTTCAGGGCTAGTGCTCTCATTTTTTTATTTAATATAATTACATGGTTGGGGGCAGGAATGTCATGAAAATGCTTTTATTATATAACCTTTATAGAAAAAAAAAGTTTTTAATTCTAATAAAGACATTCCCACATTCAATTTTATAATCATATTTTTAGGAACATGAAAGAATTTCCAGAATTCTTCAAGAATTTAAGAAGAAAAAGAATGTAAGTATAACTGTAAATTTTAACTACTATAATTTAACTGCTACTGAATAGACAAGTAACCTGACTTTTAGGACAAACAGCTGTTTTATGGAATGTTAATTATTTGTATGTGATTTAAAACCAAATTATTTAGGGAAGCAGGAAGTATATATTTACATATTTTCAATAACATTTTTTGGTCTTTTAAAAAATATTTATTATTTCTTCTTCCTACAATTCTCCCAATTAAACAGTAACAAAACGTAAAAAGTAAAGCTTTCATTAAAAATATGCATAGTCAAGTGAAGTAGAATCCCTCATTGGTCATATCATTGGATATATCAAGTATATGTCTTGTTCTGCACTTTGAAATCATCACCTCTCTGGCAGGAGTTGGGTAGCATGCTGTCTTTGGTCTTTTGGGATCATCTTTGTTTAGTACATTGATCAGTAATCTGAAGTCCCTTAAATCAAAGAATGAGAATAAAATATGTGTGTGTGTGTGTGTGTGTTTCATAGATGCAAAGAATTAGGAATGGAAGAAACACTAATACTAAAAACTTTCTTTGATAAATGAAAGTCCTGCGAAATTCCAAAGGATTTGTGATTAAAAATACTATCCACCTTCAGAGAAAGAACAGATGAACTCTGTACAGATTAAAACATGATGTTTTCCACTTTGCTTATTGGTTTTGTTTTTTCTTAACAACATGGTTTATATAGAAATATATAGTGCTCTGAATCATTCTTCTTCTTTCTCCTAGTTAATCTCATGCATAAGTAGAATAATAGCTTATACACATACAGTACTTAACAGTTTACAAGGAATTCTCTTTATAATCTTATTCTTATTTAATTGATGAAGAAACTGAGAGGGTGATAAGTTAGTAAATACTCCAACCTGGACTTGGATACAGATCCCCTAGTTCCTAATTCACTCTTTTTTTCTTTTTTTTTGGGGGGGGGGGGGGGGGCTAAGGCAGTCGGGGTTAAGTGATTTGCCCAGGGTCACACAGTCAGGAAGTTTTGAGTGTCTGAGGCCAAATTTGAATTCAGGTCCTCCTGACTTCAAGGCTGGTATTCTATTCACTGCACCACCTAGCTGCCCCTAATTCACTCCACTTTCTATTAGGACTTGACTCCCTTTTCATAAAAGGCAGGTACCTCAAAAGTTACTAGGTTACTTGTAGATAGTTTTTGGTAGACATTGTTAGGCATTTACAGAAGACTAATCTAAAGGATGTTTTTCCAGATTACATTTGCTTTTGTCTTTCCTTGTCTCAGAGAAGCCAAAAAGGTTTATTTAATCATGAAATATTTGATGTTTTTCTTACAGGATCCTACATTTTTGGAAAAAAAAGAACGTTGTGAATACCTGAAGAATAAGCTTTCTCACATAAAACAAAGAATTCAGGAATATGATAAAGTTATGAATTGGAATATACAAGGTTTTTCCTAAACCTTATCTGAAAATTATTTTTGTTTGTTAATGTGTTTATTTATTTACTGCCATATCCTTATGAATTTCATGATATATCTAGAATTGGTTGCTATTGGGAACCAGCTTTTGACCATTTTAATCTGTATGAATGCTAAAAGGTTTGTTTCCATTCAAATACCTCTAATTTTTAATTCAGTATGTGCCTTTATTTAGAATGAAATGTTCATTTCTGAAGAAAATTACACCTTTTTCTTTAGAAGGTGTCCTCAGGAAAAGTAATATTAAAATAGTGTTTCTAATAGGGGAGACCCCTAGGATATTCTTAGTAGTATCTGTATTGTCACACTTCTGTCCCCCAGGTTTTCCCTTCCATCAAAAGATGAATTTCTTTCCTTAACCAAAGTTGTCATCTGTTTCCACAAGTGGAAGAAGTCTAAAGCATCCTTGTTATAAAATTCTTTAATCTTCAAGTCTTAAGTAGCCAACCAGAAATTGTGATTTCTCATTTTATGCTCTTAGCCCTTACTATCAAGGACAAGAAAATATTAAATATCTGGCAGAAACCAAAACAACTTTTACCCTACTCTGGGGGTGATGTCTAAAAGGACCTGTGATCCTAGGCTCGTTGGGGCCATGTAGAGGATCCCTATGTCGGCCCTTCAGCCAGGTAAGGGTCCTCCCTTTCTAGCCTGACTTCACATAACTCCCCTTCATGTGTTCCAGCCAAACTGGATTAGCTGTTCTTTAAACTCAACTGTTATTTCTCCAATTCTGTACTTTATCAAAAGATCTTCTCCCTGTCTGTAATGTGCTTCCTCTTCGCCCCTGCCCTGAGAATCCTTATGTTTAATGGTTAGTTTGGAGTTCCACCCCTTTTTATCCTCAAGCTGAAGGTGTTCTCTCCTTCCTGGATGACTTTAGAGTACTTTTCCTGACCCTCTTTTTTGCCCCTGTTATGTTCTATTTGTATTTATGTGTGTACATTTTGTATTATATTTGTGTATGTGTCACATTTTCGTCCCCTCACCCTGTTAGAAAATAATCTCCTGAAGAGGAGGGTCTCTGTCTTTGCACCCCCCTGCCTGGGACAGTGCCTTGCCCACAGTGGTGTTTCATAGATGTTAAAATCATTGGGTTTTCACAGTTCACACTGACTTCTATCCTTAGTGGCCCTATGGGCATTACATACTAAGAGAGACTTTGAGTATGAATATTTTGCCTCTCCTTTCTTATACCTCCAGTAGTCCAAGTATATCCCAAGGTCCATGTTTTCACCAGAATCTGGAATCTTCCAAAGGTGGTTCTGATTCCTTTCAGACATACATACATATATATATCAGAATGGAATAACTTAGAACAAATGAAATTAATGCTTCATTTATTAGAACCTTGACATTCTTAATTGTGGAAGTTTTTTTAATGTTTAAAATTATTGTTTGACCAATATTGAATGGCACCACCAGCTCAATGTGACCCTTCCTACTCTGTATGCTTGGCCATCTGTGAGTAGCCCTTGTACAAAGTAGGCACTGAAAAAAATACTAGTCAAGTTTAATTTTCTATAAAGTTAAGTTTATATATATTTTGATTGTTCAAGATTACTGCTGGGAGAAAAAAAAATACATCTAGAAGTTGGGTTAGTTGCCCTAAAGAGTTTGCTTTTTCGTTATTAACAAAGTAATCAATAGTTTTTATTTGTCACTATTTTATTAAAATGTAAACTATTAGGCAATAAAATAATGGACTAGGAAAATTAACTTGATGAAAATGTGTATTACAGTTGTAAATATTAACTATGAAAGACTATTTTAATTTTGTAACTTTTTTTACATGTCAGTACCTCAGGGTATTAAAATGTTAGTTATCTATTACCTTAAATGTACATTTTCATTATTTATTTAGAACTTTTTATTTATTGGATGTCCTGCTACTTGGAAAAATAAGTATATTAGAAAAAGAACGCTGAGAAAAATCTTAAAGTTTGTAGATGCTCCTGTGATTTCATCACTAGTTTTATTTTTGCCCTCGTCATCCAGTGAATCTGCTAGTACAAAACAACTGTCTATTAATTGAATTTCTTAGTAAAGAGCATCCCACATCAACCTACCCTGGTCAGTAGGTTCTGTTCTCATCCTCCCCCATCCCACCCTTCAGTTAGTTTACAATTTTAGGACTTAATAAATTACATGCTGACCTGTCAATAGTAACTGCCCCCCAAAAGTGTGAAGAATCAATATTGACATATATGACTATTGGGTATATATCTCCAGCAGCAATTTATAGAGTCAACAATTTCATTTTAATAATAATGGAAGGAAGGAAATAAACACCCATTGATTAAATACTTTGTGCCACATAGTGAGTTCATTACTTTACAAATATTATCTCATTTTATACAACCTTAGGAGGTGGGTATTATTTTTTTTTTAATTAAAACTTTTTATCTTCAAAATATATACATGGATAATTTTCAACATTCACCCTTACAAAACCTTGTGTTCTATTTTTTTTCCATCCCCTCCCCTAGAAGGCAAGTGATCCAATATATGTTAAACATGTGCAATTTTTCTATACATATTTCACAAATATCATTATTGCACAAGAAAAAGCAGATCAAAAAGGAAAAAATGAAAAAACAAAATGCAAGCAAACACCAAAAAGAATGAAAATACTATGTTGTGGTCCACATTCAGTTCCTACTGTCTTCTTTCTGGGTGCAGATGGCTCTCTATCACAATCCATTGTGAATCATCTCATTGTTGATGAGAATTGATCATTGAATAATCTTGCTGTTGCCTTGTACAACGATCTCCTGGTTTTGTTCACTTCATTCAGCATCTGTTCATTCAAGTCTCTCCAGGGTTCTTTGAAATCATCCTGCTGATTATTTCTTATAGAACAACAATATATTCCATAACATTCATATACCATAATTTATTCAGCCATTCTCCAACTGATGGGCATCCGTTTAGTTTCCAAGTACCTCAAATTTACAAATATTTTATCCTCACTCCTCTAGAAGATAGGTATTATTGTCCCATTTTAATTTTAATTTAATTTTATTTAACTTTATTTTTTTGTTGTTGTTGAGGCAGCTGGGGTAAATGACTTGCGCAGGGTCACACAGCTAGGACGTGTTAAGTGAGACCATATTTGAACTCCCCTCCTCCTGACTTCAGGGCTGGTGTTCTATCCACTGCACCACCTAGCTACCCCCTGTTGTCCCATTTTAAAATGAGGAAACTGATGCAGACAAAAATAAGGCAGCAAACATAAAGCCAGATTTATTCTTAGTTTTAGGATCAACACTCTTATCCATAGCACCATTTAGCTGCCTCTTTATTTGACTGGATTAATCTGAATTTCATCAAAGGTGAAAAACATAAGGATCAGTCTTCAGGATTTTATTACTTAAGTTGTGAGTAATTTCAATTACTCATAATTTTGTGAGTATTACTAATGATTTGGAATCTTTGGAGGACCCAAATTCAAATCTGGCTTCAAATACTAGTTGTGTGACCCTGGGCAAATCGATCCCAATTACCTCCCATACATAAAAAATACATTTAAAAGAAAAATAGGGTCAGCTAGATGGTGCAGTTTATAGAGCACTGGCCCTAGAGTTAGGAATACTTGAGTTCAAAAACAAGTTCAGACACTTAATAGTTCTGAATAAGCCATTTAACTCCAATTGCTCTAAAAACAAAAACCCAGAATCAATTTCAATGCCAAAATTTAAATGCAGTGTCTTTTATTCCACACTTGTTGCCAATAATCTTTAACATTAATGGCAGTTTTTTTTAATAGTCTTAAATGAATAGGTAACCATTTATTTATAATGAATAGATAATGACTTAAATGTCCTGTAGATACTAAGGTTATTTGTATAACACTAAGCTCAGAGTAGAGGTAGTTAAATGAAATATGGGGATAATTCAATCCTGAGGGGGCAGCTAGGTGGTACAGTAGACAGGAGGAACTGAATTCAAATCCAGCCTCAAAACAATTACTAGCTGTGTGATCCTGCTTCATTTGCTTCAGTTCCTGACACTGGAGAAGCAAATGCTAAACAACTCCAATATCTTTACCAAGAAAGCTGCATGGGCAAAAGTCCAAGGGTGGTGATGAGCTGGATGGGACTGAACAAAGCCCATAGTAGGAACTCAGTTATTCAATTGTATAGAGCATTGTACCTGGAATCACAAGACCTGATTTCAAATCTAGGTCCTGACACTTAACTTGCTGTGTGAACCTGGACAAGTCATGTAAATTATGCCCCAGTTTACTAATTTCTAAAATGGGAATAATAATAGCTATTTGAGCATCATTGTAAAAGTCAAGAGATGTACCAAGAGTTTTGCAAACCTCAAAGTGTTATATAAATCTTATCAATAATAATAATTATTATTTATGCCAGGCACTGTGCTAAGTGCTTTACATTATCTTATTTGATCCTCCCAACCTAAGGAGATGATGTTATTTCCGTTTTATAGATGAGGAAACTCAAGCAAACAGAACTGAAGTGATATAGGGTCACATTGTGACAGAATTTGAACTCAGGTCATCCTGACTTAAGGCTCTTTATCACTGGGTCATCTAGACTGACCTTTTTTCTGTAGTATAACATTTGGGAGGCTTTGAAGGAGAGTACAATGCAAGTTTTTGCTTTGGGGAACTCCTGGTGTGAAAATTCCCTCTATTAATAAAAAAAAAAGTATACTAACACATATCTTTCATATACAATTTGGATTTTTAAATTATTGGTGATCTGGTAGATAGTTATATAAACTGAAAATTTACTCCTATTTGAATCTGTTCCTTGTGTTTAGGATAGTGCCAGGCACATGGTAGCCAGAGGCAATTCGAGAATAACCTGAGGAAGACACTGTTAGAAGAATGTACAAGTTTCCAGCCACCTACCCTTTACCCCAAGCAGGAGAAAATGTGTCCTTAGTATCCCAAGAGATGGGAATTCTTTTTCTCATAGAAAGGATGTTACAAATAATGGTTACTTTGCAGGGCTATTATTACAGTAGTCCAACTATGCTGTGCTAAAGAGATATTTGTGAACTTTCTGGATACATAACCCCCATGGATAAGATTATTTGTATGGCAAAGTGTGTTACAAATTCCAGAAAGTTAATTTACAAACTAACTTTTGGGATACAAAGCAGTCATAAGGTGGGAGGGAACTAACCCACATTGTCTTGGGAATCTTATTCTCATGATTCTAGCTAAGAAAACATACATATTCATTATTGCAATTTTTCATATTTCTTGATAATGTAAATTAAAACAAACCTAGAACAAGACAGGGTAAAAAATGTAACCTATCTCATTTTTTAAAATTTTATTTTTGATGTCTTTTTTTTTTTAAAGATTACATTGATTTCTGAAAATAGGTCTCTTCCTTTTTCTCCTGAATGAGCTAGTCCTCCTTAAAAAGGTTTTCATGATGGTGGAGAGGCAGCAGGGGAAAAGGGATTGAGGAAGCAATTTAGGAAAATCAACACATTATGTCCTGCTGTATGTACAATATTCCACATCTGTGGTCTCCAACTATGATAAAAGGGAGGGGTTGTGTGTCTTTGTAGGACCAACCTTGGATATTATAACTGAGGACACTGTAAGACAGACTGGGGTATGGAATAGAGGTATGGAACTAGGTATTTGGATACAAGGAGTGCGTTTTAATCCTATCTCTGACAATGTCATCATTGGCAACTCTATATTTGATATTCATAAATTATTTTTGAAGACTTTTACCTCTGCACTAACTCACTCATTTATAAAATAGTCAACAAATAAAGTTTTATCCAAAGCATTAGTTTTGTATAAATATCTTAAGCTACATATCCTTGTTCTTAACCAAAATATCTTGTTCCTTATAGAGGTAAGGATTTCCATTGCTTACAGATACAGAACTAATTTTTTTTTTATCTTTTCAACATCAATAATTTCCCAATGATGCAGTATAGATTGGAATTGTGCAATACTAGTCACATGAAGAAAAATCATCAGTGATCTACAAGGCAATAGAAAGACTGAGTCAGCTTGAATAATTTACCAATGTTGACTCAACTGTGGCATTCCACTGAACTAGGTATAAACTCCTTGAGGTCAGAGACTTTCTCACTCTTGGCATTTAGCATAGGCTCTAACACCTAGAAATCATTTAATACTTTCTGAATTGAAGCAAAGATATATATATATATATGTGAAATGGGCAGGATAAGAGTAAGAAATGATAGATGGTTATTCCAAATAGTGTATAGTATAATAGTGTACAGTATCCACAAAATATGAAAAGATCTAGAAAAATGTTTCTAAAGATCCTATAGGGAAGATTTGTTGAAGGACAGGATCAAAAAACAAAGAATGAAGAAACCTAGAAAGCTTATGATTTGGAAAATAGGAAACTCCACAAGATTGAGATATTAGTGAGTCCATTTAAATCTTAAAGAAAGAAAATACATATTGATCAATGATACATGAAAAACAACAGTCCTTCCTATTCAAGGGACATAACCTGGAATTTCTGCACCAAGAATAAATTCAGTGTGCGGCAAGTAGTGAAATAGAGACTTCAAGACCATTAATGGAGAGAAATTCACCATCAGTGCAGATTCCACCCCCAGAGAATGAGGCACTCTCTTTCAAAAGGGTATATAGTCACAACAAATTGTGGGGGGGAGACAGGTAAAAAAAAGAGGCTAGAGACTTGGGACTCAAAATTTCAGTTTGAAACTTCCCTCAAACTTCATGACACTCAGCAAATTACTTAAAGCTTGTGCCTCAATTTCTTTATCTGTAAAATGAAGATAATAGTAGCTACCTTCAGAATTGTAGTAAAGATCAAATGAATTAAAATATGTAAAGCATTTTGCAAGTCTTTTTTTTTTTTTAATTTAATAGCCTTTTATTTACAGGATATATGCATGGGTAACTTTACAGCATTAACAATTGCCAAACCTCTTGTTCCAATTTTTTTACCTCTTACCCCCCCCCACCCCCTCCCCCAGATGACAGGGTGACCAGTAGATGTTAAATACATTAAAATATAAATTAGATACACAATAAGTATACATGACCAAAACGTTATTTTGCTGTACAAAAAGAATCAGACTCTGAAATATTGTACAATTAGCTTGTGAAGGAAATAAAAAATGCAGGTGTGCATAAATATAGGGATTGGGAATTCAATGTAATGGTTTTTAGTCATCTCCCAGAGTTCTTTCTCTGGGCGTAGCTGGTTCAGTTCATTACTGCTCCATTGGAAATGATTTGGTTGATCTCGTTGCTGAGGATGGCCTGGTCCATCAGAACTGGTCATCATATAGTATTGTTGTTGAAGTATATAATGATCTCCTGGTCCTGCTCATTTCACTCAGCATCAGTTCGTGTAAGTCTCTCCAGGCCTTTCTGAAATCATCCTGTTGGTCATTTCTTACAGAACAGTAATATTCCATAATATTCATATACCACAATTTATTCAGCCATTCTCCAACTGATGGACATCCATTCAGTTTCCAGTTTCTAGCCACTACAAAAAGGGCTGCCACAAACATTCGTGCACATACAGGTCCCTTTCCCTTCTTTATAATCTCTTTGGGATATAATCCCAGTAGTAACACTGCTGGATCAAAGGGTATGCACAGTTTGATAACTTTTTGAGCATAGTTCCAAACTACTCTCCAAAATGGTTGGATTCGTTCACAACTCCACCAACAATGCATCAATGTCCCAGTTTTCCCGCATCCCCTCCAACAATCATCATTATTTTTTCCTGTCATCTTAGCCAATCTGACAGGTGTGTAGTGGTATCTTAGAGTTCTCTTAATTTGCATTTCTCTGATTAATAATGACTTGGAGCATCTTTTCATATGACTAGAAATAGTTTCAATTTCTTCATCTGAGAATTGTCTGTTCATATCCTTTGACCATTTTTCAATTGGAGAATGGCTTGATTTTTTATAAATTAGAGTTAATTCTCTATATATTTTGGAAATGAGGCCTTTATCAGAACCTTTGACTGTAAAAATATTTTCCCAGTTTATTGCTTCCCTTCTAATCTTGTCTGCATTAGTTTTGTTTGTACAAAAACTTTTCAGTTTGGTATAATCGAAATTTTCTATTTTGTGATCAGTAATGATCTCTAGTTCTGCTTTGGTCATAAAGACCTTCCCCTTCCACAGGTCTGAGAGGTAAATTATCCTGTGTTCCTCTAATTTATTAATAATTTCATTCTTTATGCCTAGGTCATGAACCCATTTTGACCTTATCTTGGTGTACGGCGTTAAGTATGGATCAATGCCTAGTTTCTGCCATATTAGTTTCCAATTTTCCCAGCAATTTTTATCAAACAGTAAGTTCTTATCCCAAAAGCTGGGATCTTTGGGTTTGTCAAAGACTAGGTTGCTATATTTGTTGACTGTTTTATCCCTTGAACCTAATCTATTCCATTGATCAACTAATCTATTCCTTAGCCAATACCAAATAGTTTTGGTAACTGCTGCTCTATAATATAATTTTAGATCTGGTACAGCTAAGCCACCTTCATTTGATTTTTTTTTTCATTAAGTCCCTTGAAATTCTTGACCTTTTGTTTTTCCATATGAACTTTGTTGTTATTTTTTCTAGGTCATTAAAATAGTTTTTTGGGACTCTGATTGGTCATTTTGCAAGTCTTAAAGATCTATATGAATGCTATTATCATTATTAGGACCAAACACTATGAATTTGGGGTCCAGGTCCGAGACAGGATAGAAGGACTTTTCTCTCTAAAATAGGGATGAACTGCCCCACCCTATTAAGTCAGCTGCTAGAGCAGAGTAGTTATTTGGATTGTAGTAAATTGGGATCTGTCCCCATTTCTAATTTTAAAGTCTTTCCTAACAAATTTTGTTATTCAAGGCTCTACCAGAGATAACAGTTTCTGAAAGTCTAGAGTGAAATTAGCAGCTGAGAGCTAAACTGCTCAGACTCATCTTCCCTAGCATTCAGAAGGTGTCTATCACATGAATCAATCAGCCAAATGCATCAGCTTTGCCAACTTGAACTGTTGCTTTTCAGATAATTTTGTGGTATGCAGCTTAGACTGACATGAGCTCTTAATCCTAATGTTTTCTGAATTCTTAGAATAAGCCTGGATGGCATGTAACAACAAAGATGCTATTTTAAGAAAATGAGATCATAATTGTTATGTGTGGAAGAATTCACCAGGAATTATATTTCATGACTTGTCATTCTCAATTTCTCAACTTTCTCTCACCCCAACATAATAAATCTGATACCAGGTCCTACTGATTATCCCTTTCCAACATCTGTCAAAAAGAGCCCCTTTTCTTCTCTGACATGGCCGTCTGTCTGGTGTGGACACTCAGCACCTTATGCCTGAACTATTGCAATAACTTTCTGATTGCTCTCTCCACTCCAGTCTATCTTTTATTCAACTCTCCAAATTCCCAAAATGAAAGTCTGATCATTCTCCTCCCATATTCAAAAAATGGACAGAAATTTCAAAGGGGCAAATTTAGGTTTGATGTTAGGAAAAACTTTCAAATAATGAGTGCTGTCATAAAGTAGAATGGGCACCTACAGACATATTGGATTCCCCATCCATGGAGATCTTCTGGTAGAAGCTGAATACCCACTAGTTTTATATATATCAGTGGTTCTCAAGCTTTTGTTCTCATTATTTTTACTCTATTAAAAATAAGGATCTGTCCAAAGAGTTTTTATGTGGATTATATTTATAGATATTTATCATATTAGAAATTAAAACAACTAATTTTTAATTTGTGACATCCTGAAAGGGTTTCAGAGAACCCTTCCACCCCAAGATTTTCTGGCCCACACTTTAAGATTCACTGGTGCATATCATAGAAGGAATTTCTTTCTAAGATGGATTGGACTATATGGCTGTTGAGATTCATTCCAAACTCTCAAATTTTCTTATTCCTTTTAAGGGAAGAATATGAAAAATAATCATCATTGAAACTCTTTCAAACTAAAAATATAAAAGTTTTATACACACACACACACACACACATATATATATATATATATGTATGTATGTATGTAAAATTAGATCAATGGAACAACTTAAATAAGCAAGACTCAGAAGCAATTCCTGCTCACACTATGTGCCTTTCCAATCTTTCCAGTATCCTATGAATAATACTTATTTTTAATTGTTCAAAGTGTATATTATTTAATGACTAACAACATTACCTGTATTATACAGATACAAAAGCATTGTTTTTTTTTCAAAAAAAAATTCCAAGGAAAAGCAGATAGGAATGGCCAGGTCATCAGCATTGGTTTCTCTATACCCAACTACTTTGTTTTATTCAAGGTTTTTGTTTTTGAAGTCCAGGTGTTTTTAAAATTTATAGGAAATAAAAGTAGGACTGTAATGTATTATTCTTGGGGGAGAGAAGGAGTGAAAAGTTGTTATAATGCATTATTCAACAAGAACAGGGTTTCTTAAGCTTTTTCTACTCATGACCCTTTTTCCCCCAAGAAATTTTTATTTGATCCCATCCCCAATCTGAGCCAAAGTTCTTTTCTGGCAGCTTTCATGTGTACAAAGTGCAAAGTGCACATATTGTGTGTTCAGAACCAAGGTTTCAATAAGGTCACAAAATGCATTGTGGGTCAGAAACACCTCAAATTCATTACTTGTTTGATTTTGAATTAAATTTTGGTTGTTGTGTTCAAAAACCTTTACTTTTATTATTACTTCATAATGAGCAGAATGGAAAACCTTTTACTGTTGCCAAATTTTTCAGGATCCCCATATTCAGTTACGTAATCCCATATGGGATAGCATCTCACGGTTTAAGAAGCTTTGAATTTTGACTGATGGGCAATAGAAGATTTTTTAAAATATACATTTAGTGTTCTGGGTCATGTGAACAACAAAATCATGGCCTAGACGTTTTCTCCAATCCCCATAATCTTTCAAACTTCTCCAAAATAAATAATAATGCAACAAAGACAAAAAGAAATAAAGGGAGAAGAAGCTGATATTCATTGACTGCAGCTCACTCAACACCACTCCCCTATCTCTGAATGACCAGCAGGGAAACCACACTAGTAGACCCAACAACCAGATTGACAACTCCTTTGGAGCAACAGGCTGCTGAGGACTGCACAACCCAGTAGCACCAGTGCTGCAAAACTCTGAACTGGTAATGTCAGGCCAAAGAACTGAGAAAAAGAGGGAGTGGTATAAGTCACCATAACAATAAATTCTGTGTGTGAGCACGTGGGGATGTGTATGGGGAATGGGGGTGGAAGAGGTATGTAGCATTCCAAGCCTGAAAGAAGGAACACAACCAACTAGGGCCAGTTCTGACTGCCTAAAGGTCAATTGGGACTGAGTCCTAAGCTGATGAAACATGAATTACAGCTACTCTGAGATCTAGCCCTCAGGAAATTATAAAAAGCAGGGAAGGAAACTAGAAGTGAGGAAATGAGTGATGTGGAAAATAAGGGAAGGAGGAAAAGACTAAAATTACCTAAGATTTCAGGAAGAAAATTCAAACCTTGAATATAAACAGATAAATCTACAGGAAAAATTGTAACAACACAAGGAAATCTAGCCTCCAGATCTAGTAAACGAGTTCAGGTTTATATGAATAAATATTGCAAAACAAAGGAAAATGATCCAACACTTTATGAGTCAGACCCTGTGGAATTTGAGGAGAATATGGAACTACAACATGCTGTTCCTAGATGCTTTAAAAGGAAAATGAGAATTATGAGAGCAGAATGTATGTTCTGCAGAGCAAAAATAATGAACAGAATGGAAAAACTTGAATTTGTAACTGTAATCCTCATCAAGAAATAAAAGAAGAAAAAAAACAATAGATTGTGAATATAAATACATAGAAATAAGAGAACCTTAAAAGCAAAATATAATAATGTGGTTTTTTTATTAAAGTTTTTTATTTACAAAACATATGCATGGGTAATTTTTCAACATTGACCCTTGCAAAACCTTCTGTTCCAAATTATTTCCTCCTTCCCTTTACCCCCTCCCCCAGATGGCAGTTGGTCCAATACATGTTAAATATGTTAAAGTATATGTTATCTCATATATACATATGTAAACATATATATATGCATATATATATACATACACATATTTATACAGTTATCTTGCTGCACAAGAAAAATTGGATCAAGAAGGGAAAAAATTGGGAAAGAAAACAAAATGCAAGCAAATAACAACAGAAAGAGTGAGAATACTAAAGTGAGTGAGCAAAAAATAATAATGTTAAAAGAAAATAGGATCATCAAACAATCAAAATATACTGATCTAGAAGACTGGCTGCATACAGATAACCTAATGATATCTTAGAAGAACATGATAGGAAAAAAAACCCTTAACTCCATAATGAAAGAAATAACAGAAGAAAATTGCCCATAGCTTCAGATTATAGAAGATTAAATTCTAATTGAAAACATCCGAGGTTGAGGCAGCTAACTGGTGATAGAGCACCAGCCCTGAAGTTAGGAGGACCTGAGTTCAAATACGACCTCAGACACTTAACACTTCCCGGATGTCTGACCCTGGGCAAGTCATTTAACCCCAACTGCCTTAGCAAAAAATAAAGAAAGCATTCATGATTGCCTCCAGGAAAAAACAAAGCAAAAAACAACTTATCAGAAGAGAGAACTTCAAATACAAAGGAAAAAACTATTCTAAGAGAGTTAATGAACTGAATATGCATTTTTAAAAATTAGAAAATAAGGAAAATTAAAATAAGCATAAAAGAGGAGATATTAAAAATTAGAAGGGAAATAGAAAAATTTGAAACACTCTTCCCCTCCCTCTCCCACCCTCTCACACACACACACACACACACACACACACACATACTGGGAAATGATAAATAAAACTAAAAACTGGATCTTGGCAAAAATGAGTGGTTTGCTATTTTCTTCTCATGCTCATTTTACAGATGAAGAAACTGAGACAAATAGGGTTAAGTAACTTGCCCAGGATCATACAGTTAGGAAATGTCTGAGGCTGCATTTGCACTCCGATCTTATTCACTCCAGACCTAGTATTCTATCTACTGCACCACCTAATTGTTCCACATCCAATACACATAAACTCTGTGTGTATGTACACACACACACCATACACACACACACATACACAAAACTGGGTGTCATTTCCTAATGAATAAATGGTCAAAGGATATGAACAAACAGTTCTTAAAAGAGGAATTGTAAAGTATTCCCAACCACATGAAAAAAATTCTCCAAATCACTAAGAGAAATGCAGATCATAACAACCTTAAGGTTTTACTTTAATCCCTTCAAATTGGCAATGTATGGAAATATAGGCACATTAAAACAATGTTGGTGGAACTGTGAAATGGTCCAACCATTTTGGAAAATAAATTGGAATTTTGCAAACCAAGTAAATAAAATACCCACACCCTCTGAACCAGAATTCCATTGTTGGGCTTGTACTCCAAGAAAGCAATCAAGAAAAAAGTCCCCACTTATTTCAAAATATTTGTAGCAGCTTTTTGTGAAAGCTAAGAATTGGAAAATAGATGCCTATCAATTGGAGAATGGCTAAACAAATTGTGGGCCGCAAATGTAATGGAATATTGCTGTGCTGTATTTGATAAATCCAGTGAATCATGGAAGCAGAGACAAGAAAACAATATACAAAATAACTAAACTATAAATAAAAAGAACAATGACACTAGAAGGTTAAAAGTAAATGTAACTCTACTGGTCATCCTGCCATTTAGGGGAGGGGGTGGGGGGGGTAAGAGGTGAAAAATTGGAACAAGAGGTTTGGCAATTGTTAATGCTGTAAAGTTACCCATGTATATATCCTGTAAATTAAAGGCTATTAAATAAAAAAAAAAAAAAGAAAGAAAAAAAAAAAAAAAAAAAAAAGTAAATGTAACGTAAATATTGTATAAATGTAACAATAGTAAACATCCATCACAATTGATCATCACGTAATCTAACAAATACTGTGTACAATGATCTTTTGGTTCTACTCACTTCATTCAGCATAAATTCATATAATAAGTCTTTCCTGGCTTTTCTAAATTGAGCCTACTCATCATTTTTTATAGAATAACAATATTCTATTACTTATTCAGTCATTTCCCAATTGAGGGACCTCTACTCATTGTCACCACAAAAAAAGAACTGCTACAAATGTTTTTTGCACATATAGGTCCTTTTCTCTGTAA
Organism: Sarcophilus harrisii; assembly: GCF_902635505.1. Taxonomy (NCBI): domain Eukaryota; kingdom Metazoa; phylum Chordata; class Mammalia; order Dasyuromorphia; family Dasyuridae; genus Sarcophilus; species Sarcophilus harrisii. The sequence goes on along the minus strand of NC_045426.1, from coordinate 170,908,389 downwards.
CCTCTCTAGTATCCAGTCAATGAGCAATCAGGGGAGGACTTGTGTTTCAGAAACAGAATATAAAAATCCATGTCATACTGATTTTAAGTACCTATAAGTGTAGAGGCCTGCTCTAGTAGGAATGTAAAATAAAACTCTTTCCTGGCTCCATCATCGATTCTTCTTATCTCTTACATTTGGGCTTAGTTCCAAATTGCTTTCTAGAGTAGTTGGATCATTTCACAATTCTACCAGCAATGTCTAGTATCCTTGTTTTTCCACATTCCCTCCAACATTTATTATTATTATCTTTTTCCAATCATCTGAGCCAAACTGAGAGGTATGAAGGACTACCTCACACTTGTCTTTAATTTGCATTTTTCTAATCAATAATCATTTAGAGGATTTTTTCATTAAACTATAAATTCCTTTAAATTCTTCATCTGAAAATTGTCTGTTCATATCCTTTGACCATTTATCAACTGGGGAATGCTTTGTATTCTTATAAATTTCATTTGGTTCTCTATGTATTTTAGAAATGCGGCCTTTATCAAAAATACTGGTTGTAAAAAAATTTTCTCAGTTTTCTGCTTCCTTTCTAATCTTTTTCTGCCTTGGTTTTATTTGTACAAAACCCTTTTAATTTAATGCAATAAAAATTATCCATTTTGCATTTCATGTTATCTAGTTCTTTTTTGGCCCCCTTCTCCACAGATCTGACAAATAGACTATCCTTTCCTCTAATAGTTTTATTATAATATCACTCTTTATGTCTAAATTATGAACCCATTTCAACTTTATCTTGGTATAGGGTGTTAGTTGTTGGTCAATGCCTAGTTTCTGCCCAAACATTTTCCAGTTTTCCAAGCAATTTTTTCAAATAATGAGTTCTTATCCCAGAAACTGGAATCTTTGGGTTTACCAAATAGTAGATAACCATATTCATTGACTATTTTGTCTTGTGAACCTCATCTATAACACTGATCCAATACTTTATTTCTTAGCTAATACCAAATGACTGCTGCTTTATAGTATAGTTTTAAATCTGGTTCAACTAGACTACTTTCCTTTGCTTTTTTTGTTTTCATTAATTCCCTTGAAATTCTTGACATTTTTTTCTTCTAGATTAATTTTATTATTTTTTTCTAGCGCTACAAAGTAATTTTTTGGCAATTTGATTGGTATGGCACTGAATAAGTAGATTAATTTAGATAGAATTGTCATTTTTATTATATTAATTCAGCCTACCCATGAGCTATGTTTTCACTATTTTAACACCATGAGCTAGGTATTTTTTTTTCCTTTTTATCCTTGCCATTTCTAGGCTGCAGAAAAAAACAGAAAGAAACCTTCAATATAACAGTAATGGTTCAAGTGTGGTCACATTCTCCTAGATAGTTTCTCCTTTTTTGGGTTTTCATGACATTTTTCTTTTTGTTATTTAGCTACCTCTCTGGCTAATTCTTAATTTCAGCATGTAGCACAGTATAAGAAAGAGTATTGGCTCTGAATGGAGGGAATCTAGGGTCAGATCCTCTATCTCATGCTTATTACCCACTTTTCTGTGATTGGGAAAATCACTTCATCTTTACAAGCATTAGGTTCCTCATCTGTAAAATGAGCAGGACTTGATGGACCATCTCCCTATAAACTATCCTTATGTATCTATGTCTCTCTTCTCTTTTGCTGGATCATTATCCAGTTTTAGCTTCCTACCTGTGGGTATACCTAAGCTCTCCTGTGGACCTTCTTCTCTTTCTGTGCCCTCTCCCAGAGAGCTTATCAACTCCCCTAGGTTCAATGGTCAATTTTCTGTGGACAGATGCCAGACCTACGCAACTAGCCTGCCTCTCTCCTGAACTTCAATCCCACATCACCAACTACTTATTCATTATCTCCCACTGATAGGATGGTGTCCAAGTGTGCAAAAGAAAACAGATTATCTCCCCCCAAAGCATCCCATCCCTCTTTTTTTACTTTTTTTTTTTTTTTTTTTTTTTTTTTTTTTTTTTTTTGCTGAGGCAATTGGGGTTGTGACTTGCCCAGGGTCACATAGCTAGGAAATATTAAGTATCTGAGACCACATTTGAACTCAGGTCCTCCTGACTTCAGGACTGGTACTCTATCTACCGTGCCACTTAGCTGTCCCTAATTGCCTTAGTTTTACTGAAGGTTCCATCATCATCTTTCCAATCTCACAGGTTTGAAACTTTGGAGTCACAATCTGTTCTTCTTTCTCCCTTAGATAATCAAGTCTCATCAACTCTACTTCCACATCCCTTTTCTCAGACCATCTTTTGTTTAGACTATGGTAACTCTGTACTCCACCATTGAAAAAGCATTGGGTTCCCTTTTATCTCTAAGATCAAACAAATGGTATTCAAAGCCGTTTACAATGTAGCTCCAGCTTACCTTTCCAGGCTAACAAACTCTACATTCTAGCCAAAGTGACCCATTGGCTGTTCTTCCTATAGAACAGATATAAGGAGAGAGCAAGCTCCTTCAAGCTATCACTCTCCAGATTCCAGTATGTGTTGTTTCCCCTGCTAGAATGTTAGCACCTTGGGAATAGGGTCATTTAAAATTCTGTTACCCTAGTGCCTGGCAGAGTGTCAAGCATAAAATAAAGGAGATTCATAATAAGGGTGAGTCAATTGTTCTTTCTATATGAAGAACAGCCAATGGTGGAGTAACAGAGTGGTATATCCACTTTAGGGCTATAGTTTGCCAGCTTTGTAGAAGATTGGAAAGGAAAAGAGTTTGATGAAGGGAGACGCAAAAGGAAGTTCATTGTTAAGTTCCACTAGGGAACTTATCTTTTCCCTTGTTAATTGTTAAAAACCCTTTTCCTTGCTAACTACATGCTCTCCTGAATCTATTTCATATTCATCACTCCTGTCGTCTATTTTACCTCTTCATTTTGTCTGTAACCTCTTCTTGTAAATAAAGGTCTCTTTTGGCAAAGAGGACATCACTGTGAATTCTTCACATGTGCCTTGAACCTTGCCTTATAGTTCGAACTAGAAATTTCTACCCCTGACTTTTGTAGAAATGGTTGCTTTTCTTCTTTCTTTGATCTCTTTGTAGTACAGAGCTAGCAGTAACATCAAAGGTCCAAGAGTATGAATGGTTCAATAAATTTTAAAGCAAAGTTCTTTTGATTATTTCTTTGTAAATATCCATTTGGGAAAAGATTAGAATCCCAGTGTTATTGTTCAATCCTATCCCACTCTTCCTGATCCCATTTAGGGTTTTCTTGGCAAAAAAACTGGAATGATTTGCCTTTCCTTCTCCAACTTATTTTACAAATGAGGAAACTGAGACAAACAGGATAAGGTGACTTGGTTAGGGTCTCACAACTAATAAGTGTTTGAACTCAGATTTGAACTCAGAGAGATGAGTCTTCTTGACTTCAAGCCCAGCACTTCATCCACTAGCTGCCTCAGAATTTCAATGATTTAGATACAAACATGAGCCATAAAAATTAAGGATTGTTGTCAGGAAGGTATTTATATCCTTAGAGTAGACAATCCCAGTATGAGGCATTGGGAGCCACAGGCCTCAAGCAAGTGTTAGCTTTATATACACAGAGGCCTTAAAAGAGAACTTGGAACCAGAGAAGTTATTATTATTATTATTATTTTGCTTTATATGTATATAGAGAAAGGAAGCAGTTAATGGCTCAGTAAATAGAGTGCTGGGCCAGGGGTCATAAAGACCTCCCTTCAGCTATGTGACCGTGGTCAATTCACTTAAGCTCTGCTTGCCTTCATTCACTGGAGAAGGAAATGGCAAACCACTCCAGTATCTTTGTCCAGAAAACTTCATGCATAGTATTAGCATGGGGACACAAAGAAACAGGAACAAATTAAAAAAAAAAAAAAAAAACCAGGAACAATTAAAAGACTAAATAACACATAGAAAAAGGGAACTAGAGGAGCTCAAGGTTGTAGGACCATTATCAAGGTCACTTGACTGAGTGGTGCTCACTAAAATAAAGAAAATCAAGGTAGTAAGTATGTTTCTTTATTTTTCATTAACTGGAGGCTCAAAAGCTAAATGGGCCAGTCTACAAATTCCACATCCTTTAACAATAAGTTAGTATCACCTGGTAGAGAGGTGACTGAAGGATGCTGAAGATGAGCAGTCTCATAATATTAGAAAGCTTGGCGATTAGCACTTGAACTGAGTGGGGAATATGCAAACCTCCTAAATGGACTCCTGATTAGCCCACCTCCTCAGGCAAATACTTGCAGTCAAGCTTATTGATAGTCAAACCCACAATATTATACAGGGCTCCTCTGCTAGATTCATTACTGCACAAGACATTAACCTAACAATTAATGAAAGAAAAATGCCTTTATTTGGCCTATGACTTGCAGTCAGAAGACCAGTGAATTAGCACATCAATACAAATCTCTAGAAGAAGAGCTTTCTAGGCTCAAGAAACAATAAATAATAATAAAATGCCTGGAAGAGAGAGATGGAATGACTTGCTAGGAAGAATAAGAGGTAAGAAATAGGGTAGGAAGACTAAAAAAGCGAGAAGGGTGCTACTTTAGAAAAGACTACGAAAGCTAGCAGAGTATTTAGTATTTCATCCTGGAAGAGGGAGCCTCTGCACTTTACTGTGTAGGGGAAAGTAACATGATCTGATCTGTGCTTTAGGAAAATCACTTTACTTGCTCAATGATGGACAGATCTACAGGTGAGAGTCTTGAGGCAGGCAGATCCACAGACAGGTTATTGCAATAGGGAGGTAATGAGAGACCTGCAACAGAATGTATCGGTGTCTAAATAAAGGAGTACATTCGAAAGGTGTTTTAAAGGTAAAATTGTTGAGGTTGAGAAGAGGACCCTAAAAGTGAATAGACCACTCTTCAATTCATTGATGACTGATAATCTGATTAGTAATAACCTGGTCAATGAGAACCAAATTCTGGAGACCACTCCTCCATCCTACCTATGAGCCATAGAATTAGCATATCAATGATAGTGAAGTGAAAGGACACCCCTCTGGACCTTGAGAAACATAATCTTGAAACTCTGTAGTTAAAAGTTTGTTACTAGCTCTTCACACCCTAATGTAGATGGTATTTTTATAACCCTCCCCCATGTGCTGCCCTAAAAATACCTAAGACTTTGACAACTTGATAGACATAAAGAAATACTGTCTTATTGCCTGTCTGGGAATGGCACCCTTAGTGTAATAACCTTTGCCTCCTGTCTAGGATGAAATTCCTTTAGTATGACAAATATATTAGGGAACTTTTATGTTTCTTTCTATAAATATGTGTCTCTGAAATTGCTTGATACTGACTCCCCTATTCTGGTGGCACTCAGTCACTAGCTAGCAATAAACACTCTTAAATTTACATTATTTTGGCTGTGCTATATTTTCTCTCGTCGGGGCACTTCAATAGAAAGCTGGATAAATGTGTCTCCTTGCTTCTGTTTCTCTGCTAATTTCTCTTGAAATTCAGACCACTTGTAATAGCCTTACAATTATAATAAACTTTGTCCCTTGACTTGGAATGGGTTCAAGCCTGCAAATTCTTTTGAGACACCTCATGACACCAGTCTGTGACCCCAAAATTTTGGGGTCCTCTTCCCAACCTCAACAAATGATGTCTTCAATATTAACATTTTCTCCCTAACTCTTAAGTCTATACAATCAACAAAATAATCAAGCTCTAGTTAGTTTTTGTTGTTATATAATCATGTCCTCTTTCTGACTCCCTTTGGGGTTTTCTTGGCAAAGATATTGGAATGGTTTGCCATTTCCTTCTTCAGATCATTTTACAGATGAGGAAACTGAGGCAAACAGGTAAAATGACTTGCCTAGGATCACACAGCTAGTAAGTGTCAGCAGGATTTGAATTTAGGAAGATGAATCTTCCTGATTCCAAGTGCAATTCCCAAGTTAAAAATGCTCATACTCAGTATTTAACCATCACCTCCCACAAACTGCTGTGAGTTGGCCCTAGTACAACTCTGCAGGATAAACTGTCTGTTTTACAGGAACTTTTTGTAAGGTGGAATAGAAGTCAAATTACCAGGTTCTGGAGACCATGATCATACTTTTAATCCTTATTCCCTGAACTCAAAAGGCATAGTATTATTAATGGGAAAAAACTTAGTAATCAACTTTTCAAGTATTAGGTGACAACCTCCTGGTTATTCTACAAGTCCCACTAAATTAAATGCCTATTGAATATACAATCCTTATACTAGGAATACCTCATCCTCAAAGAATCTTGTCTTTTTTTTCCCCTCTAAATTTTTCTTTTTATTTTCAGTTCCAAATTATGTTCCTCCCTTCAGCCCATTCACCACCCATGGAGAAGAGGAGAAATACAATACCCATCATATGTAGTGTTTCATGCCAAATCTATTTTCACATTAACCATGTTGCATAAAGAAAAAGCAAGAAAATTAAAGAAAGTGGGAAAAATTGAGTCCATTCTACACTCAATTCATCAGTTCTCTCTCTCTCTCTGGAGATGTATAGCCAAATCTTAGCTTTTTTCAACTGATAAGAGGAATTGCTGATAGCACTTCAAATGACTGAAAGGTATAAATATTTATAATATTCCTTTTTATTGTATTTGGTAAAGTGATTTCCTATTACTTTTTCTTCCATTTTTTACAGAGAGGGAAGATAAGGAAATGTTCTAAGATTATATAATCAACATATTTTAAGTATTAATTTTTAAGGATTATTTTAAGGATTGTCTGTACAGAAAAAGTTATGTTGCAGGGAAACATTCTGGGGTCCATTTCAAATAATCATTCTTCTTTGAATGCTGTTAGCCTTCAGAAGTATGTAGATGTATAGTATTTAATGCTTTAAGTAAATTATTTTGCCTCTTCTTGTTGTGCAGACCAAGGATAAGAGTAAGGAACTATCTCAGAATGAAATTCACAAAAAAACACATTTCAAGCTTGGAAAATAAATATTTCTTCTTACACTATTTGAAACTTTTGGAACATAGACCTTGTTTTGACACAGAATGCACCTTAGAGTCATTCCCATTGAGGCTTGATGGCTCAGAAGTGTTGGACAATGGGTAGTCCGGTGTTATTTGGAGTTTCAAATTACCATGGCTTTTAACCTTAAAAGAACTCCTGTAGTGAAGTTACTGAGTTCTAAATATGTTTTCATCCTGAAATAGCCCCTTACTCATCCCCTCAGTCATCATAACAAGAAGGGACAGATCAATTTAATTTACATGCATAATTAAATGCTGTGCATCTACAGAGTCCTGAAGATTAGCCTGGCATTCAGAACAAATATTCTGATTTGCCCCAGAAACCTAGATGGCAAACAGACTGAAGAAAGAAAAAGAGGGCTGCTTGAAAAGTGAATATACATTAGTATCTATGATGGATAGGGCCTTTTCTATTTGCTTACATGCCCAGATAAATAGGAACATAAGGTGGGGGAGAAAGGGATGTTAAGACTAGACTGGAGGTAGTGACCAGGTGAGAGCAAGACTAGGTCAGAGCCAAGACAATGATCTGATATGAGTGTAGATGAAAGCAAACAAACCAGTCAGTTATGGAGTCAGTGAGGTGTCCAAATTCAGTCTATAGTACCTTTTGTCTCCATTTTATCTTCAGAGAGGAAGTTGCTTTCTATTTTTATGTTCACCATTTACTTCCTGTTTCCTTTCCACCCATTGAGAATGGGAAAAGGGATGTATGTTGGATGGAAAAGGTCATATACAGTTTCTCCTTCTCTCTCCCCCAACTCAGCTACAGCCAAAGCATCATTAGGCAAAACAAGCATTTTATTAAGTATTTACTGTGCTAAGTACTGGGGATACAAATAGAAACAGAAAAAAAATTCTTACCTACAAGGAAATTATATTCTAATGGGGGAAAATTAAAAGGGAGTATAGGGTGTGGGTAGAGAGAAAGAACATACCCATTGAGGACATGATGGTGTAATCTAGATAATTCAAAATATTGATTGAACACAGTGAACTAGGAGCAATATGAGTCTGTTGAGGTGTGGACCAAATGTTGAGGTCTAGATTTGGGGTACCTAAATGAAATTAGGATTTAGTTAAGGTCTAGTGGCAGGTTTGGGGTACAGGGAGTCAAACAGAGTTCCCCTGCAACCCCCTTGGATTCGGCCCAAGGATACTGCGGAGTCCCCAATAAAAGCATTTATTAGCCCAAGAGCTAGATTGATAAAAGAGGTTTATTATTGAGTCTGGAAGTAGGAGATAGGTGAAGGTAGAGACAAGGAGGGCACTGGACAGAAGGTCCAGTGGACAGAGGGTCCTCACATGGCTACCATGTTTGGAATCTCTGCAAAGAGGGGTTCCCAGTGTGGCCCTTTTAAGTCGCAGACTTAGCTTGAGGGGCTTTTGGGTGTAGCCCCAAAGTTGGCTCAGATCCGGTGGGGCTGGGACAGGTCTGGATCTTCTATTGGAATTCAAAGAGACCAGGATTTGTGAGTCAAAGAGTAATTTACATTAACTAGGGGAGGTTGGGAATCAAAGATTGGAATCTTTCCGGCATCATTCCCCTCTCAAGCAGTTGGAACTTAAATTCATTTAAGGAAAAAGACATGGGGCAAAGTCAGTTATTGCGACAGAATTGAAGATTTTCTCCTTCCAGGATTTTCCAAGTTCAGGGGTCCCCTCTTCAAGTCTGTCCTCAAAAAGGAAGTCCCCTGAAAAGAACTCATCAATAGGAGAAGGGGGCTAGCATGCTGGAGGGATAATCTAGAGTGAGAAGGCCTCATGTATTGAGGGAGTTTTGTCTAATATTTGGAAATTTTGTTTATTTAATTTCTCATTCTTATTTCTCTATTATTTGAAGCTGTTATTATTTTTTTAATTTTTGAAACTTTTCATTTTCAAAACATATTACAGATAATTCGATAACATTGACTTTTGTATAGCCTTGTGTTTCAGATTTTTCTCTTCCTTCCCTCCATCCCCCAAGATGGCAAGCAATCCAATACATGTTAAACATGTTAAAATATATGTGAAATCCAATAAGTATAAACAAATATTACAATTCTCTTGCTGCACAAGAGAAATCAGATCAAAAAGGAAAGTAAATGAGTAAGAAAACAAAATGCAAGTGAACAACAACAACAACAAAAATGAGAATGTTATGCTGTGATTCATATTCAGTTCCCACAAACTTCTCGTAGGTGGCTCTCTTCATCACAAGATCATTGGAACTTGTAGAGAGTCATAGTCAGTGGGGAAACTCTGGGTAAGGTATAAGATCCTTCAGCTCAGAGGGAACCTGTTGACAATGTCTGGTTTGGCTCCCCACCTTCCCTAAGGGTTCCTGGCCTTCCTGAGAAGTCAGGGGATGGTGACCTGTGTTGAGATTGAAGCAGAGTGATACCAGGTGGAAGAGTGATACCAGGTAGCAAACTATATAGCAAATTGTTTATGTGGTCCCACATACAAAGTGTTGTTTTTGTTACATTATAAAAAGGGGAAAGCCCTTGAAATAAACCAAATCCATTTTTCCACCATCCTTGGGAGTCCTGTCTCATCACTTCTCCACAAGGAAGGTATATTTAATCATGCTGGTATGGGGGCTCTAGAAAGCATTGGTACATTTAGCCACCCCAGCTTGGGGGCTCTAGGAAACAGGACACAACATTTGGTGCCCAAACGTGGGGCTCTAGGTGAGATCCTACATATATCAGTTCGACTGACTCAATTGGCTGAGTTCAGTGGAGAAGTCCCCGATCCAGAATAGGGTAAGTATAAAAATAGGCAAGCAGGAACAATCTGTAAGGGATAGTCTAGTCATTTTTGTTTTTTCAGCCAAAATGGGGCAGATAGTAAGAAAAAAGCTTCCCCCATCCCAGGGAAGTATAAAGCATGCACAGTTAGATTAATAGAAAAACAAGGTTTGTGGGTAACTCAAAGGCAGATCATTGGGCTCTTAAATATATTAGAGTGCACATCTCCTGGGCTTTCTAAGGAAGAGAGATTAGAGCCAGAGATGTGGAAAACTGGGAGAACAACTAATTGAATATTACAAAACTATGGGTCCTGACTCAATTCCTGAAGAAACATTCCTTATGTACAATGTAATATAATTGGCTTTAAAGAATCCCACAAGTTTTAAAACAAGGAAAGATTTTAATGTGAATGCCCAGACAAGGAAGTGAGGAGAAAAAGCCTACAGGGGATGGTACTGACAAAGCAGCTAGAAGGCATGGCCAAGTTAAGTACCTCAAGTAATCCCACTGAAAAGCCTAAAGAATATGGTGCTTCTAACCTTCACAACTCAGTTTCACTTCCTCCTATAGAGGAAGGCATTCTCCATTTCCTGACTCTCCTCCCTCAATTTAGCCTTTGGGGGAGGAGGAGGAGTAGGAGGGATACTGACACCATCAACACCATCCAGGCGGCAGTTTTGCCCACCCCCTATGTCCCCTTTGCAGGAGGCATTAGTTAAAGCAAAGGAGGAAGGACAGGATACATCTGATCTGAGAACAGAATTATACCTTATGATTGAAGAGTTTGATTCTTCAGGTCAAGCCAGAAGATACACTCCTTTTAATCTGGAAACTATCAAAGATCTGAAAAAGACTTGCACTCTACATTGTCTTATGTAAAGATGCTGTTAGAGAATTTGGCTTATGAAATTTTAACCCCTAATGACTGGAGATCTATAGCAAAAACATGCTTAGAACCTGGACAAAACTTGTGGCTTTTGGAGTATAGTGAACTCTGTAGAATTCAAGCCCAATGAAACAGGCAAACTGGAGTTAACATACCAGTCATCTTTGACCAACTAGCAGGTGTAGGTCCTTATTCAGATACCTTAACACAAATTAATTACCCTTTGGCAGTGTATGAGCAAATTGCTTCTGCCTCTATCAAAGCATGGGGCACCCTCCCAGGAAAACAAGATAGAGGGAAAGCCTTCATGAAAATAGAGCAAGGTCCAAATGAACCCTTTGCTGATTTTGTGGGACGTCTGCAGACAGCTGTCACAAGAAGTATTGGTGAAAATGAGGCAACAGAAATTATAGTAAGACAACTTGCCAAAGAAAATGCTAATGAGGATCGTAGAAGAGTTATATTAGGACTACACAAGGATGCTCCTTTAGAGATCATAAGACACTGTGCCACAGTGGGCACAAATACCTTTTATACCCAGGCTATGATGCAGACTTCCCAAGATCTGAACATGCGAAGACAGGGCCCCTTTTGAGAAGGGGCTTCAAGAGAGACTCTTCAGTGCTTTCAATGGGGTAAAGTAGGGCACCTGAAAGATCAATGTTGGCAAAAAGATAAAGTGAAAAAACAGAGTGGGAGAACAGACCCAAAACGCCATGTCCAAAATGCAACAAGGGTTTCCACTAGGCGTCAGAATGTAGATTGACTCAGGGAAACAGGAAGTGGGTCTCAGCTCCAGGTTCCCTGGCAAAAAAAAAAAAAAAAATTGGGACATTATGGCAGCCACTGTTACACCCAGAGAGTCTTTACAAGTTCAGTATTCAGACATGATCAGTCACCTGAGAAGCAACCTGATGGGGGAAAGGGATTACAATTGGGAAGAATAAAGTTGTTTGCAGCTGGAACTACTGAGATATCCCCTGGAGAACTGAAATCTTTTTTTGAAATTTTGAAAAAATTTTTTATTTTTGATGGAGATGCACTGGCTCTGGCAGACAGGTTTCATAACCCACCGGAAGGGCAGTGTTCAGTGCAAGCAGCTCCACTATCTTTAGATAATCAACAGGTGATGTGGAGAGATCTAGAAAGTAGTGAATGGAAGGGGCCAGATAGGTTAACTGCTTGGGGGAGAGGGTTTGCTTGTATCTCTACAGATGGAGAAGGAACCCAATGTCCATTAGAGAGAGCCTGAAAGGAAAAGGACCCAGGAGGTATCAAGGGGTTCCACTGCTGACTGTGCCCACCACTGAAGGAGCCTGGCAGTGAACCCTTTGTATACTCATGAACATCAGAAATAATTCTCAATGAGATTGATGCAGGACTTCACAACCTTCAGGAATCATTGGATTCCCTGACACATAAAGTGATGGATGACAGATTGGTTTTGGACTATTTCTTGGCTGCTGAAGGAGGTATATGTGTGGTTGTGAATTGATAGTTATTTTTTACACCTTCCTTCTGGGACTCATGGAAATATTTATAGTATCTTGTTTATTCATATTGTTTGTTATATTATTACTTGCTTGTATAATATTACAGCTTGCCTCTGTGATTCCTCCCATGTGGATGGATTTAACCACTGGTATATACCTGCTTCAATTAAAACAAAACAAAAGACGAGATATAGAGGATCACAATCAGTGGGGAAACTCTGGGTGAGGTATGAGACCCTTCAGCCCAGGGGGAATCTGCTAATAATGTCTGGTTCAGTTCCCCATCTCCTCTAAGAGCTCTCAGCCTTCCTGAGAAGTCAGGGGGTGGTGACAACCTTGTTGTGACTGAAGCAGAGTGATACCAGGTAGAAGAATGATACCAGGTAGCAAACGACATAGCAAGTTGTTTATGTGGTCCTATGTACTCCATGTTGTTTTTGTTACATTACAAAAAGGGGAAAGCCCTTGAAATAAATGAACTCCATTTTTCCACCATTCTTGGGAGTCCCATCACATCACTTCTCCACTAGGAAGGTATATTTAATCACCCTGGTATGGGGACTCTTTTTTTTTTTTTTTTTTTAATTTAATAGCCTTTTATTTACAGGTTATATGCATAGGTAACTTTACAGCATTAACAATTGCCAAACCTCTTGTTCCAATTTTTCATCTCTTACCCCCCCACCCCCTCCCCTAGATGGCAGGATGACCAGTAGATGTTAAATACATTAAAATATAAATTAGATACACAATAAGTATACATGACCAAAACGTTATTTTGCTGTACAAAAAGAATCAGACTTTGAAATATTGTACAATTAGCTTGTGAAGGAAATCAAAAATGCAGGTGTGCATAAATATAGGGATTGGGAATTCAATGTAATGGCTTTTAGTCATCTCCCAGAGTTCTTTCTCTGGGCGTAGCTGGTTCAGTTCATTACTGCTCCAATGGAAATGATTTGGTTGATCTCATTGCTGAGGATGGCCAGGTCCATCAGAACTGATCATCATATAGTATTGTTGAAGTATATAATGATCTCCTGGTCCTACTCATTTCACTCAGCATCAGTTTGTGTAAGTCTCTCCAGGCCTTTCTGAAATCATCCTGTTGGTCATTTCTTACAGAACAGTAATATTCCATAATATTCATATACCACAATTTATTCAGCCATTCTCCAACTGATGGGCATCCATTCAGTTTCCAGTTTCTAGCCACTACACAAAGGGCTGCCACAAACATTCATGCACATACAGGTCCCTTTCCCTTCTTTATAATCTCTTTGGGATATAAGCCCAGTAGTAACACTGCTGGATCAAAGGGTATGCACAGTTTGATAATTTTTTGAGTATAGTTCCAAATTACTCTCCAAAATGGTTGGATTCGTTCACAACTCCACCAACAATGCATCAGTGTCCCAGTTTTCCCACATCCCCTCCAACAATCATCATTATTTTTTCCTGTCATCCTAGCCAATCTGACAGGTGTGTAGTGGTATCTTAGAGTTGTTTTAATTTGCATTTCTCTGATTAATAATGACTTGGAACATCTTTTCATATGACTAGAAATAGTTTCAATTTCTTCATCTGAGAATTGTCTGTTCATATCCTTTGACCATTTTTCAATTGGAGAATGGCTTGATTTTTTATAAATTAGAGTTAATTCTCTATATATTTTGGAAATGAGGCCTTTATCAGAACCTTTGACTGTAAAAATATTTTCCCAGTTTATTGCTTCCCTTCTAATCTTGTCTGCATTAGTTTTGTTTGTACAAAAACTTTTCAGTTTGGTATAATCGAAATTTTCTATTTTGTGATCAGTAATGATCTCTAGTTCTGCTTTGGTCATAAAGTCCTTCTGGTATGGGGACTCTAGAAAGCAATGGTAGGTTTTGTCACCCCAATTTGGGATTCTAAAAAGCAGGACACAACAGGATATGGCCTGAATCATTTTATTGTTGGAAAGAGTCACATCCATCAGAACTGATCATCTTATAATCTTGTTGTTGCCGTGTACAATTATTTCCTGGTTTTGCTCATTTCACTTAGCATCAGTTCAAGTAAGTCTATCCAGGCCTCTTTAAAATCTTCCTGCTGGTCATTTCTTACAGAATAATAATATTCCATAACATTTATATACCATAACTTATTCAGCCATTCCCCAATTGATGGGTATCCACTCAGTTTCCAGTTTCTTGCCATTACAAAAAGGATGCCAAAACATTTTTGCACATGTGAGTCCCTTTCCTTCCTTTAAGATTTCTTTGGGATATAAGCCCAATAGAAACACTGCTGATATCAAAGGGATACACAGTTTGATAACTTTTTGAGCATAGTTCCAAATTGCTCTCCAGAATGACTGGATCTATTCACAGTTCCACCAACAATGTATTAGTGGAAGCTGTTATTTTTTAAAGGCCTAGATGGCTATCTAATATAAGTATGACTGAATATATAGAGGGGGATAGAGAAAGGGGAAACAAAACCCAACAAAGAGAGATGTTTCTCAGAGTGACCTGTTTGGGAAGGGGGTGGAAAGGAGGAGAAGAAAGATGGAAAAAATGGCAAAGAAAGCATTTGCCATTGTCCCCCAATTTTAAAAAATTAATAAACAAATATGCATAATGGTCAAGCAAAAACAAATTTCTACACTAGACATATCTAAAAATCCATGTCCCATTTTGTATCTTGAGTTTATCACTTCTCAGTTAAAAAGTAAGTAGGATGCTTCATTATTGGTCCCCTGGAATCATTGTTGGGGACTACATTGATCTGAATTCTTATCTGACATTTTTAATAACAATATAAATCAGATCACACCCCTGTTATTGTTTTTTTTTCCTTTTTGAACCTGAACAGATAGACATAAATGTTGAGGTTCAAAAGGAGAGCTCAAAAGATTGGGGTCACAGACCAGTGTCTCAAAAGAATTTGCAGTCTTGAATCCATCTCCAAATCAAGGGATAAAGTTTATTGTAATTGTAATGCCAATTGAAGCAAGCTAAATTCCAAAAGAATTTAGAAAAGAACCAGGAGCAAGAAGACAAATTTATAGGAAATGATAAAGAGAACTCATTCTTCAAGTCAGTGATATGCTAATTTTATGGCCCAGAGAAAAAAAACTGAAGAGTGGTCAGGTATGCACCTCATCATTTGTCTCAGAAACCCTGTTATCACAGATCAACAGATTGTCATCTGGCAGTTTGCAAAATATCTAGGACTATTTTATAGCCAGAAGACTTTAGAATCAATGACAGACAAATTGTTAGAACAATAGCACTCTAAGGTTGGGGACCTCAGGATTACAGCTATATTTCTCCTAGAAGCTGTACCTTATCATAAAGATATAATCCAAACGCTTTGTGGTGAGAAGTACTTGAATATCTTGGCAATAAAGTGGCTGAGGTTGCTGCTAGCATTGCTTGGCATTAAACATCACTGGCACAAAAACCCAAAGGATACTTTTATCTCATGGACTCCACCCTTCTTTGGGACATTTCCCTGGCCCCTCTTTCCCCTTCTCCCAGGCATTGACCATGCTATGGCATTTTGATTTATAGCTAAGGATATTTACCACTAGAATTTAAGACATAAACTTGGTTTCAACTGGAAGGTCGCAAGGTTTGAGACATTTTGTAGGAAAGGAAAGTGAAGTGAATCTAGGTGTGAATCCTGACTCTGCCTCTTACTTTCTGTGTAACCTTGAAAATTATTTCCCATCTTTAGATTTCAAATGCCAAATCTTTAAAATGAAGGGGTTAAACCAAGTGGCTTCACAGAATTGTTGTGAGCATCGAAAGTGATGACTTAGGAAAAGAGCTTTTAGAACTTTTAAGAGTTAAGGTGTAAATGACCATTGTTAATTTGCATATGAAAAGCTAAAGATTTGACTGAAGTCTCAACCTTGAGATAAAAACTTCTAAGGAACAAGCATTAAAAATGATTATTGATCTAAAAAATTGGAAATAAGGGGGAAATAACTGATAGTTTTACTTTTGGATTCATAGACCCCTATGACTCATTTAGAGAATGTAGGAAAAATGAGCTGGATTCATAGACCCCTATGACTTATTTGGAGAATGTGGGAAAAATGAGCTGCAAAGCCTTTGGAGATGTGGTTTGGGAGAATAAAAGAGGAGCAACTGAAAGAAACAGAGAAACAATAGATAAATAGGAAGAGAACCTGAATAGCACATCATCTATCTGTGGAGGTGATAAATTACAAGGCCAAATGCTGTAAAAGGATGGAGGTGAAAGCTGAGAAAGGCTAATAGGCTTGATAAATAAGTGAGCCACTGATTAATTTGTGACATATGGAATAGAGACAAGTTCACCTGCTTCTTTAGGTACTTCCTGGGAAAGATGGCAGTAGGGAATGAGTCTGTAATCACATTCTAATAAGGCACCGAGAGTAGAGGGGCAAACAGCACAAATTGAGAAACAAATGGCAAAAAAGAGGAAGGTATAGTAACAAAAGGTAGGGGAACATGGGATGGGATAGTGGAGAAAAGCAGGCAGTGTGAGGAAGAGAATGGGAAGGGGAAAGTCACAGAAAATCACTCACATAACCAAGGATTAGAATTGGGAACAGACCTGGCTAGAGATGAAAGAGGGCTGTTGGGACAGAAATTTGAAATCTCATTTATAGGATTTTGGTCAGGAAAGACTAACTCTTCTTTGTGCCACTTTGGGATTAGTTAATTAGCATATCCAAATCATTTTAAAGTTGACAGTAAAACTTTAAGGTTAATATATCTACATCATAACAAAATCATCAGCAATATTTTCTGTTCTCCTGGTCTCACTACAGAAATCTAGAGCTTATCTGAGGTCTATATAGAGATCACAGAACCAAAAGAGTCTGACAACAGGATCTAGAAGGCTTCCTCTGGTCTAGTATGTCTTTTCAGAATATGAATTTTGGTTAAAATATGATACAATTTGCAAATTATGCTTCTTTGAATTTTGGATCAGTCTGTAGGTGACTTCTAGGTTTCCTTTTGCAATTTTACTTCCTTCTATTGTTACTTTACATTACCTAATTATAAACTTACTATACTGGCCAGAAGACAGGAGTGTGGTTAGAGGAACCAGAACATGACACAATTTTAAAACATTAGGCCATTGACAACTATTAAAAAAAAAAATAATAAAATAACTTTAGTACAATGGTAGGTATGGAAGGCAGATTGCAGGAGGCCAGAATAGTTCATGATGACAGAAGCAACAAGTAGAGATAAATAAAGGAAAACAATATTTAGAAAAGCTCATCATATATTACCATTTGTTAAATTTTTTTTATTCAATATCCTAATTCTCTAATTTATCAGCTCCTTGAAGAGAATGACATTTTTTCTGTTATCTTTTTTTTTTTTTTTTTTTTGAGGCAGTTTAGCTTAAGATACTTGACTAGATACACAGCTAGTAAGTAGCTGAGGACAAATTTGAATTCAGGTCCTCCTGACTCCAGTGCTCTATCCACTGTGCTACCTACCTACCTCTTATATTCTATCTTCCATAACTTCAGCATAGTATCACCCACTTGGTAGATACCCAAAAAATTCTTATGGATTGATCAATTCGGTTAAAAAAGTACTTATTAAGCATCAGATATATGGCAGATACTCTACTAGGTACTAGGAATAAAATAAAAATGGCCCTTCCCTTAAAGAGCTTATATACAAGTGAAAAGATTAAACATTTCACATGTAAGTAAATGCAAGATAATATGAGAGTGAAGAGAGAAATAATTAAAAGGAATCAGAGAAGGCTTGTCACAGGATTTCAGCTTTGAAGGAATTTAGGAAATTCTAAGAGATATAGTGGCAAGTATTTCAAATACACAAGACAGCCTATGCAAATTAGGGAGGAAATATAATGCTGGGAGATAAAAGACATCAGTATTCCATGGAGATAGAAAACATGACTATTTCTACATATAATATGAAGACTGGCCAATGAAGATTCTCAGGGGATGCTATGGTTTGCTCTTATTGATAGGTTACAAAAAGAATGCACATTTCCTGTTTGGTTTCCATTCAACAAGAAGGTTTGGTGAGCCTTCTTCCAATTAAATGTGATTTAAGGAGTGTCAGTTAGATGAAGAATATAGAAATATATTTAGAAGAACTGTATATGTTTAACCTATATTGTTAGATTGCTTGCTATCTTGTGGGGGGGAAGGGGGAAAGAGGGAGAAACATTTGGAACACAAGGTTTTGCAAAGGTAAATGTTGAAAACTATCTTTGCATGTATTTGGAAACAAAATACAATTTAAAAAAATTTTTAAAGAGTGGGTAAAAACAAAGAGAAGGAAAAGTATAATAGGACTGAGGTTAATATACAATACTATACTATAAATGTGAACAGGATGAACTCACCTATACAATTGAAGAAGATAGAAAAATAAAAGAGACAGTAGGAAAAAAAAAAAAAGGATGTCAGCAAGGTAGCAAAGTAGATAGATAGAGCTCTGGTTCTTGCAGTCAAGAAGATCTGAAATCTAGCATCAGACACTTGACATTTATTAGCTGTGTGACCTTGAGCAAGTCACTTAATCCTGATTGCCTCAGCCCCCTCCCCCCAAAAAAAAAGTGATTTAAGGGGCTACTACTATGGAGTGACAATTGATCGGTTGACTAAAAAGTCTAAAGAACTGACAAGATATAACCACTCTTCCTACCTTCCACAATATAGAAAGCACGTTGCCTATTTCTTTTGTATTTATTCTTTTCTGATCAGTAATGAATGAGTATAGAGGATATAGGATTGACTGAGCTGGAGGAGTCAGAGATCCCTTAAACAAGAAGAATCAATAGCAAAGATCACCACTAAGGCACTTGTTTGATCATAGCACATTTTGAAAAGTCACTCATCTGATGTACTGCCATACCCCAAAGAGAGCTTGGTGGGGACTCTGTGGAGGAAGAACATGACTTAGAAGCTTTTTGAAGAAATCAATGTGAATTAACTTGCCCAGGATCACATAGCTGGTAACTGTCTGAAATAGGATTTGAACCCAGGTCCTCTTGACTCCAGGGCCAATGTTCTATCCAGTGTACCCCTTAGCAACTCCTCAGGGGAAAGAGTTTTGAGCTACTCCCTGGTTCCATATTTTCTTTTCATGTGTATCTAACTACAATTATATCACCTATCTTAAGTTTGTGCCCACTCTCCACAAAGACTGCATATATAGTAGTTGAGAAAATGCCCTCAGTTTAGGAAACTTTTTGTAATATTTGTCCTTGCCATTCCCTCTCAGTAAATAGCCTTAATGTATGTGTGATAACAGTAAAAGATGTAATCCCTCTGGGTTAGCTCTAAGATTCTGAGGAAAAAAATATCTTCTCAGCACTTTCTGAGCACCCAACCTGCAAATGTGAGTAAGGATTAGAGGAATGAACTAAGGACAGGGTACTGCATATGAAACTTCTAATATCAAAGTAGGAATTAGAATATCACCTTTTCTTTGTTCTCTCCCATGACTTCTTCCTGATTCTCCTCAACAAATGGAGTGTACCATGACAAATATGGAAATATATTTTAAATGATTGTACATGTATAATCTATATCAGATTGTTTTCTGTCTTGGGAAGGGAGGTAAGGGAGAAAGGGAGAAATAACTTTGGAACTCAAAATATTACAAAAATAAATGTTAAAAACTATTTTTACATGTTATGAAAAAATAAAATACTATTGAAAAGAAAAACAACCAAAAATGTCTGTGTATGGTAAGGTAATTCTTTCTAGTTGATAGTGTATGGGGATTAAATGGGGGGTTATTTGCATTTCTCAGTCTCTTATCTATTTGGTTTCAGGTGATCCCTGTTCTAGTTTTTTTTTTTTTTTTCTTTTCTTTTATCTGAATCTATTTTAAATAAATGCAACTTGTTGCAAAGTACTCCCATGGAATAGAGGATCTCTACAGGTAATAAAACTATGGAAATCTCTATCTTCAACAAATTCTGCAGTATAAAGTTAAGTAGATGTTATTACTCTCTTGTTCATGTTAAACTTTCTTCAGGCAGTCACCATTTAAGAGCTCTGCAACAGAATCTAAGACTTTCCAAATAGGTCACTTACTGAGTACATATATTAATAAATAAAACAATTAAGGTTGTACAATGTATTTATGTGTGTATGCACAATCAAGCAATCTGTAAATGAACTATATTTACAAGTTCATTTTTTTGTGTTTCTAATTAATGTGAAGGAAATGTATCTCCTAAAAAACCTTAGCAAATAGAAATGCTTTTATAGTATGCTTAAAGTATATCAGTTTCAGCCAGCCTAGCTCATATATACTGATGGGATCAGAATTCTCAATGATAAGGGATAACAGACTTTAGTCCTTTTTCAGTGGGGCTATGGGATAAAGGACCATTGGAGCCAAAATTAAATCAGACAATAAATGATGTTGACATTTTGGTCAGCTTTGTTTTTTCCCTTGTCTTCATAAAGCTACATTTGTATATTACATTAACATTCACAATGCACTTTGTCTATATTATCTTGTTAATCAGTAAATATTTCTATGCTAGGCACTATATTAAGCATTGAGTATATAAAGAAAAAGCAAAAATAGTCCCTGCCCTAAAGAAGCATATGGGAGACAGCATAAATATAAATTAATACACACAAGATAAATACAGAGTAGATGTAAAATAACCTTGTGGAGAAGGTACTATCATCTGGGAGAGAAAGGGGACTGAGAAAAGAATCCTAAAGATAGCATTGCTTGAATTGTCTTAAAGGAATCTAGAGATTTTAAGAGGTAGAAGTTAGGAAGGAGAATTCCAGGCACGAGGGACAATCAGTTAAAAAACAGAGATGGGACATGGAGCATCATGGATAAAGAACAGCAAATAGATCGGTATGGCTGGATTGAAGAGTGTGTAGAAGGGAAGATACATGTCAAGAGACTGGAAAAATAAGAATGGGTCAAATTATGAAGAGCTTTAAATGACAAACAGCAGTATTTATACTCAAGTTAAAAGGAAGTCATTAGAGTTTTACTGAGTGTGGAGGAGTGGCAGTGAGGTCAGAAGTGAAACAGTCACATCTATAGTTTTGGGAGATCATTTTAGTAGCATAGTGGAAGATGGATTAGCATGAGAAAAGAGTCTTCCCTTTCTCCATCTGAGGAGCATTCAAGATGACCCAGAGCTATAATACTGAATTTTTGCACACAGGGAAAATGTCATAAACCTTGTCTGAGGCTAGCAATAGGAAATAAATCCTCAACTGATGAGAATTTTGGGGAATCACCCTATTTTGATAAAAGATAAAAGAGAAAAAAATTCTGACATACTGTTGTAAGGTTGTTGCTGAAGAGGCTGTTGCATATACGCAAGGAAGAAGTCACCTCAATGGGCCAGGTAGTTTCCTATTAATTATTCTTGCTACTTGGGGGGCTATTGCTTATATTCTGCTGAAGGTCTGCAAATACTTTTAGCACACTTTAAATTTTAGTTCACTAAAACACAGCTCTAGATGTCTAGTTACTCTTCTGAGGTTGGCCATCTAATACTAAAGTAAAATGGATAATTGAGGCAAGTAACTAGATAATTCAAGCAAAAATCTTTTTCATATAGATTAACCAGCTAAATGAGGAAAAGGTGGCAGTTTTACCCCCCTATAATAGAATTTTACAAATAACTGTCCTCAATTTTTGATTTTGTTATATAGAGGAGGGACATCTAGGTAGCTCAGTGAATAGAGTGCTAGGCTAGGAGTCAGGAAACTTTGAGTTCAAATCTCATGTCAGACATAAGCTATGTGATCCTGGGCAAGTTACTTACCCCTATTTGATTTAATATCTTCATCTGGGAGATGCGCTGGAAAAGAAATGGCAAACCACTCCAGTATCTTTGTCAATAAAACAACAAATGGGGTTATAAAGAGTCAGTTATGACTGAAATGACTGACCCACAAAAATGTAGATGTGGAGATCGTGTATCTATATTTAGGAAGGAACTAAAATACTCAAATATAAGATTTCCAATCATTTTGTTAGTTATGAGTTTCTAATACTATATAAAATACTATTTTAAAATGACTATGATCTGAAGGTTCTTGATTTCTAAGCCTATTGTGTTATATAATAGTTTTTCTATTAGTAGAGTAGGAGGTGTGATTTAAGTGGGAAACAGACTGTGTTTTCTAGAATACTTGGCCCTTAATAGAAGTTCCTTCTTCCTTAGAGAAGTGGTCAAAGTATCTGAACAAGCATTTTTCAGAAGAATGCCACAAATCACTAATATTAAGAGAAATACAAATGAAAAAACTGAGAATTCACCTTATCCCCCACCAAATTGGCAATGATGAATAGTCTACATTAGAGGAGCTATGGAAAGAGAGGGATATTAATTCATATATTGCTGGTGGAAGTGTGAATTGGTATTACCATTCTGAGCAGCAATTTAGGGTTATACAAATTAAGTGTCCATATCCTTTGACCCAAAAATTCCGCAGTTAGACACACATCACAAGGAGGCCATTATCAAAAATAATCACATAAGCCAAAATATTTATATTAGCACTTTGTATGGTAGCAAAGAATTGCAAACAAAATAGATGTCTATCATTAGGAAATGGCTAGACAAATTGTGGTATATGAATGGTACAAGTGATACAAAATATGATACATGAATATATATTGTATAACTATATATGAATATTACTGTGCTCTAAGAAATGTTGAACACAATGAATACAGAGAATCAAGCAAAGACTTGCATGAACTGATGCAAAGCTTGGAGAGGAAAATAATACATACAATGACCACATCATTATAGATGGAAAAAATAACCATCACAAAACAACTGAAACTGAACATCATGAAATTATAAAGAACAAACTCTTTTTTCCTCAATAGTATTTTATTTTTCCAAATACATGTAAAGATAGTTTTCAACATTCATTTTTGTAGGACTTTGTGCTCCAATTTTTTCCTCTCTTACTCCCTTAATTTTCCCTCCCCAAGACAGCAAGCAATCTGATATAGGTTAAACATGTGCAATCCATAAAGAACTTAATCCTAAGAAGAGATGTGCAAAGATAAGTCTTCACACTTGTTTATAGAAATCAAGAATCATAGGTGTGAAATACTGTAAATAAAATCAGATTTTTTTCAATGTAGCTGATTTCAGTGATTTTTTTTTTGTCATAAGAAAAGCTCTCTTAAAAGAAGGAAGAGATATAAATAACAAAAAGGGCAGAAGATATGAATAAAAATCAATTTTTTAAAACGCTTAAAAATTGCAAAGACTCCATTTCCAATTAAACTGTGCTTGAAGCAACACACAATACATGATTGTCATAGGATGACAAAGTGAAGGACTCAAAGAAGAAAGGAAAAACTAGTGCACAGAGTCTGTGAGAAGAGGAGTCTTAAACTACAATGCCAAAATCCTGGAATTCAGGAATCCTGGGTATGTTCCTGAGATCTCAGAGATCAAGGAAAGTTAGCTGTTGAGACTTAAGGACTGAGTATGAGCAATGATCCTGATATATGCACTCTTCAAAGTCTTATATCAAATATGCTTGTATTAAATTTTAGTTCCTTTCCACAAACTCCCATTCTAAACCATTCAAAGAAGCTTTTTTTTTTTTTTTAATGAAAGGTAGTTTATTTCATTATATATGTCTTCCTTGGTTGTTCTACTTGTTTAACTTTATTGTTTTTCTTTTGTCTGGGACATTTGCAAAGCAAATAATTTGTTCAAGTCTCATTATTATATAAATTATCACTCTGCACAAGAAAAATCAAATCAAAAAAGGGAAAAAATGAGAAAGAAAACAAAATGCAAGCAAACAACAACAAAAAAAGTGAAAATACAATGTTGTGATCCACACTCAGTCCCTATAGTCCTCTTTCTGGATGCAGATGTCTCTCTTCATCACAAAACTTGCCCGAATTACCTCATTGTTGAAAAGAGCCACCATATACATCAGAATTGATCATCATATAATCTTGTTGCTGTATACGACATTTTCTTGATTCTATTGGACTTTACTTAGCATCAGTTCATGCAAGTCCTCCAGCTCTTTCTGAAATCATATTGCTGATTATTTCTTATAGAACAATAATATTCCATAACATTCATATACCATAACTTATTTAGCCATTCCCCAACTGATGGGCATCCACTCAGTTTCCAGTTCCTTGCCACTACAAAAAGGGCTGCTACAAATATTTTTGTACATGCGGATCCTTTTCCCTTTTTTATGATCTCTTTGGAATACAGGCCCAGTAGAGAAACTGTTGGATCAAAGGATATGCACAGTTTGATAGCCTTGGGGCATAGTTCCATATTGAATGACTTTTTATTTTCAAAATATATGCAAAGATAGTTTTCAACATTCACCTTTGCAAAATTTTGTGTTCCCCAATTTTTTCTCCCTCCCTTTCCCTTACCCTCTCCCCTAAATAGCAAGTAATCCAATATATGTTAAACGTGTTTAATTCTTCTATACATATTTCCACAATTATCATGCTAAAAAGAAAAATCAGATCAAAAAGGGAAAAAATGAGGAAAAAAAAACCAAAAAGCATGCAAACAACAACAGAAAAGGTGAAATTATTATGTTGTGATCCACATTCAGTACCTGCAGTCCTCTGGATGCAGAAGGCTCTCTCCATAATAAGTCTATTGGAATTGGTCTGAATGACCTCATTGTTGAAAAGAGCCATATTCATCAGAATTGATCATAGCATAATCTTGTTATAACTGTGTACAATGTATTGTATTCCTGGTTCTGCTTATTTCACTCACCATCAGTTTATGTTAAGTCTCTTTGGATCTTTCTGAAATCATTTTGCTAGTCATTTCTTATAGAACAGTAATATTCCATAACATTAATATATCATAACTTATTCAGTCATTCCCCAACTAATGGGCAATCACTCAGTTTCCTGTTCCTTTCCACTCCAACAGAGCTGTTACAAACATTTTTGCACATATGGGTCCTTTTCCTTTATTTATTATTTCTTTGAGATACAGGCTCAATAGAGACACTGCTGCATCAAAGGGTATGCACAGTTTGATAGCCCTTTGGGCATAGTTCCAAATTGCAAAATTCTGATTCCTTATCAGTAAATGTTTGATTTGTATAGCTATATGCTTGAGAACACATAAAAATTCCTTGGGCATAAAGGGATTGTGAGTAGAAAAAGTTTAAGAAGCCTTGGTTTAGATGATTTAAAGGTCATATTCTCTTTGTGATGTAAGGTTATTGTTTTTGGTTTGTTTTTCAAAGTATGCTTCAATTTGCAGTCATATTTCCTCAGTTCTTTCTCTGGAGACAGATAGCATTTTTTTTGTCATAAGTCTCTCTTAATTGTCTTGGACTACTATATTGCTGAGAATAGCTAAGCCTTCTTGATGTTCTTACAATACTGCTTTTACTGGGTACAATGTTCTCCTGGCTCAGCTCACTCTAATCAACCTCAATTCATATAAATCATTTCAGATTTTTCTGAGAGCATCTTGCTCCTCATTTCTTATAGCACATCACAAATAAGTTGTTCAGCCATTTCCCAATTGATAGGCATCCCCTCAATTTCCCTTTTTAAAAATGTTTATGTACTTAATATTCCCCCAGTTACATTTAAAACAATTTTTACACTTGTTTTTAAATTTTTTGAGTTCTATATTCTCTCCCTTATCCGCTCCAAACCCTATTATGAAACCACATATGAAGTTATGAAAAAGATTTCCATAAAAGTCATATTGTCAAAGAAAACATAGATCTCCCACCCTAATAAAAAACCCATTAAGAAAAGTTAAAAGACAAGACTGACAGACAGATATACAAACAGAGAGACAGAGGGATAGAGAAAGAGAAATGCTTCAGTCTGTATTCAGACACAATCAGTTTTTTTTTCTGGGTATGGATAGGATTTTTCATCTTAAATCCTTCATAGTTGTGGATCTTTGTGCTGCTGAGAATAGCAAAGTCATTTATAA
Organism: Sarcophilus harrisii; assembly: GCF_902635505.1. NCBI lineage: Eukaryota > Metazoa > Chordata > Mammalia > Dasyuromorphia > Dasyuridae > Sarcophilus > Sarcophilus harrisii. The sequence goes on along the minus strand of NC_045426.1, from coordinate 170,882,333 downwards.
GCTGGTCATTATAGAACATTGCTTTTTTTCTTTGTATATAATACATTTCACTTTGCTTGAGTTCATGGAGGACTTTCCAGATTTTTTTATGAGAGCATCCTGCTCATTATTTCCCACAGAATAATAATATTCCATCACAATCACGTATTACAATATATTCAGCCATTCCCCAATTGATGGGTTTCTCCTCAATTTCCAATTTTTTGCCACCAGAAAAAAAATTGCTATAAATATTTTTGTACATGTAGATCCCTTTCCTTTTTTTATTTTATCCCTTGGGGATATTGACCTAGTATTTCTGGGTCAGAAGGTATGATGGTTTTGTAGACCTTGGGGCATACTTTCAAATTTCTCTCCAGAATGGTTGAATCAGTTCACAACTCCAGCAACAATGAATAAATGTCTCAATTTTACACCTGCCAATATTTATTATTTTTCTTTTCTATCCTATTTATTCTGTAAGTCTTAGACTAAGTTTTTTTCTTCTTAAATTTTTGGTAAATTTGTCTTTCTCCTTATATTCACTTATTGCTCGATTTCTGACTCTTCCCTTGATGGTAGACTTCTAGAAGCAAGACCTCAAAGCAATCACAGCCTTCTCCCCCAATGGATAATTCACTTTTTATCAGCTTCAGTCTTCCACAAATGACTTCTGGGAAGACAGAATTGATCTCAACTGCATGTCAATCTTATTTATTTAGTTTAATGGAGCCTTTCACACATGCTGGTGCCCTGCCCCTATTCCACCAGTTTCTCAGTTCACTTGCATCAAGTGTGCTGCTCTGATGACATTATAGATAGATAAAACATCTGGCCTTTGGCTTTCCATGTTTTAGGAAAGAAAAGTAGAGTTAAGTTCTGTTGTAAGGTGGTGAACAGGCTTGTTCAGCCCATCTAGAGCTAGGTGACATTCAAGAAGGATTAAGACAGCACTTTGAGGGAGAGCCAACAGCACCCAGAGAGAGCATTGTGGGCACTGAGAGTGGATCATAACATAGTATTTTCACTTTTATTCTTGTTGTTGTTTGCTTGCATTTATTTTCTTTCTCATTTTTTTCCTTTTTCATCTGATTTTTCTTGTGTATCATGATAATTGTGGAACTATGTATAGAAGAATTGCACATGTTTAGCATATATTGGATTACTTACCATCTAAGGATGGGGGGAAAGAAGAGATAAAAAAAAAAATTTGGAACACAAGGTTTTGCAGGGGTGAATGTTGAAAACCATCTATACATATGTTTGAAAATAAAAAGAGAGCACATTATGAGCAGAACCAATAGAACATTGTACATAGTAATAACAAGATTATGTGAAGATCAAGTGTGATGGACTTCTCAACAATGTGGTGATTTAAGGCAATTCCAATAGACTTGGGATGGAAAATGCCATTTGCATCCAGAGAGAGAACGATGGAGACCAAATGTGGATCCTAAGCATAGCTTTTTCCCTTTTTTGTTTGTTTTTTCTTTTCTCACTTGTTTCTCCTTTTGATCTGATTTTATTTTGCACAACAAGATAAATATGGAAATATATTTAAAAGAGTTACATATATTTAATCTATATGAGATTGCTGTCTTAGGAAGGGAGGAAGTAAGGGAGAGGAAAAAAATGGAACATAATGGTTTTTTATTTTAAAATTTAAAAGATAATAATAGTCTTTTGTTTTTCAAAATACATGCAAAAATAGTTTTTCACATTCACCCTTGCAAAACCTTATGTTCAAATTTTTCTTCCTCCATCCCTCATAGTCAGCAAGCAATCTAATATAGGTTTAACATGTGTAATTCTTTTAAACATATTTCCACATTTGTCCTGCTGTGCAAGAATAATCAGATCAAAAGGGGAAAAAAATAAGAAAGAAAGAAAAAAAATCAAATAAACAATAACAAAAAAGGTGAAAATACTGTGCTGTGTTCCACATTCAGTCTCCAGTAGTTCTCTCTCTGGATGCAGATAGCTCTTTCCATCACAAATCTATTGGAATTGCCTTGAATCACCTCATTTTTGAAAAGAACCAAGTCCATCATAGTTTATCATCACATAATCTCGTTGCTATGTACAATGTTCTCTTGGTTCTGCTCACTTCACTTAGCAAGAATTCATGTAAGTCATTCCAACTTTTCTAAAAATGAGCCTGTTCATCATTTCTTATAGAACACTGCATTTATATATCATAATTTATTCAGCCATTCTCCAACTGATGGGCATCTGTCACTTCAAAAAGGGCTGCTACAAACATTTTTGCACTTGTGAGTTCTTTTCCCCTTTTTATAATCTAGTTGGGATACAGACCCAGTAGAGATACTGCTGAATCAAAGTGTATGCAGCTTTATAGCCCTTTGGGCATATGGAACAGAAAATCTTACAAAAATGAATGTTGAAAACTATCTTTACATGTATTTGAAACAATAAAATACTATTTGGGGAGAAAATTTTATGAAATGTACTGTGTACAAAGTAATAACAATATTTCAGAATGATCAGCTGTGAATGGCTTTGTTAATCTCAGTAATACAGTGATCCAAAACTACTCTGAAGGACTTATAATGACAAATGCTATCCAAACCCAGAGAGAGAACTGATTACATCTGAATACAGTTTGAAGCATACTTTTTTTCCACTTTATTTTTTTCCTGGGGGAGGGGGGGGGATGGAGATCTATGTTTTCTTTTTGCAATGTGACTTTTATGGAAGGAAGAGAGAGATCGAATCTGGAACTCAAAATTTTTAAGGCAAATGTTAAAAATTGTTTTTCATCTGATTGAGAAAATAAAAAATAAGAGAGCACTTTAGGGATTAGGTATTAATCTCTGTTGTTAGGTCATTAACTTTTTGTGTTTTTTGTTTTCTTAGATTATGTAGAAAGCGGTAATCCCCTTATTATTAGTGCTCACTCCTATTTTGAAGAGGTTTGAGAGATCTTAAGGATCAGAGAAAATATGTAGTCCTCCAGTTTGTTGGTTATATAACCTAGAAGTCAAATTTTGTAAAAAACCTATGTGTAAAGCATTGAAAGAAAACCCCTGCCTACAAAGAGCTTACATTTAACAAGGATAATGAAACCCATAAACATGTGTGTGTGTAGATTAAGCAGTTTAGAGAAAACATTAAAAATTAAAGGAAACAGTAGAGGCTTTTTAAAGGAGGTGCCCCATGAGTGGAGACTTGAAGGAAACTAAGAATTTTAAGAGGCAGAAGTGAGGAGCCTGTGCATTCCAAAAATAGGGGAAAGTATTTACAAAAGCACCAAGGCAAGGTAGACAATGCTGAGTTTGAGAAACAGCAAATAGGCCAGTCTGGCTAGAATATAGAATTCTACAAGGGAATATTGAGCAATAATCAAGGAGAGTAGCTTGGGGGCAGATTGTGAAGTAATTTAAGTGAAAAGGTGAGGAATTTTTATCTTACAGGAGTTGGGGAGTAATGTGGTTGGACTTATGCTTTAGAGGAATAATTTCTGTAGTCATGTATGAATGGTAAATGAAAATAGGATGAGATCAGAAGCTGGGAATCCAATTAGATTTGTCAAGTTAGGCCTGGGTGAGAGGTGATGAAGCTACTGGCAATAAGAGTAGAGAGAAATATATGAATGGTAAAGGCATCACAAAAAGATCAAATGTGACAACTGCCTGGATCTTCAAAAGGAGCAAGAGAGGGAAAAGATAGGGATGACTCTGTTGTAAAGCGTTGGTGACTGGGAGAATGGTGTTCTTTGTGTTCCCTAATGGGACTGGGAGAATGGTGTTCCCTAAAAATTAGGGAAATTCTTAGGAGCACTTTATACCATCGCCTTAATATTATAAAAACAGCTGAAATTTACAGGATGCTCAAGATTTTCTTTGTGTGTGTGTGTTTGTGTGGGGAATTGGGGTTAAGTGACTTGTCCAGGGTTACAGAGGTAGAAACTTAAGTATCTGAGGTTAAATTTGAACTCAAGTCCTCCAGACTTCAGAGCAAATGCTCTATCCATTGTACCTACCATCTAACTGCCCCATGCTCAAAAATTTCAAAACAATTTACTAGCATTAATTCATTTAGTTCTTAAAATAATCCTGTAAGATATTGTACCCTCTTTGAGGATAACAAAATGGATTCTCAGGGAAGCTCAGGCTGAACAGCACAATTTTTAAATCTAGGGCTCTCATTATTCTAAGTCCAACACTATTCCCATCTTCCGTGATTCCTCAAATTCATGTAATCCAGGTGTTAGTAATCTGGGTTCATGGTCCTTCAAGTATTCTTTGAACAGACTTTAAAGGATCTATGATCTTAGGTAGGGGAAAATTTTTATCTTTATTTTCATCAAGCTGCAATTAAAATTTAGCATTTCCGAGCAGAACCAGGACATCATTATATACTTCAACAATGATACTGTATGAGGATGTATTCTGATGGAAGTGGATTTCTTTGACAAAGAGAAGAGCTAACTCAGTTAGACAGAAGCAACTACACCCAAATAAAGAACACTGGGAAGTGAATGTAAACTATTTGCATTTTTGTTTTTCTTCCCAGGTTATTTCTACCTTCTGAATCCAATTCTCCCTGTGCAACAAGAAAACTGTTTGGTTCTGCACACATATATTGTATCTAGGATATACTGTGACATATTTAACATGTATAGGACTGCTTGCCATCTGGGGAAGGGGGTGGAGGGAGGAAATGGAAAAATCGGAACAGAAGTGAGTGCAAGGGATAATGTTGTAAAAAATTATCCTGGCATGGGTTCTGTCAATAACAAGTTATTTTAAGAAAAAATTAGCATTTCCTTCAACATCATTCTAAGAAAGGGTCTGTTGACTTTACTCTTTCTATAATCTACCTCTGAAAAAGAATATACTCTATAGCAGGGTTTCTTAAACTTTTTCTACTCATGACCCCTTTTGCACAAGAAATTTTTAAATGACCCCAGGTATATAGGTATATAAAAAGGGTATACAAATTAAACATTTATTGATGATAAATAATAATTTTGCAATCCCCACACCCAGAGACCACAGATAGCATCATGAACCACATTTTTTCTTTAATAGCTTTTTATTTACAAGATATATGCATGGATAATTTTACAGCACTGACAATTGCAAAACCTTTTGTTCCAATCCTTCCCCTCCTTCCCCCCACCCCCTCCCCCAGATGGCAGGTTGACCAATACATGTTAAATATGTTAAACTATAAATCAAATACAATATATGTATACATATGAACCACATTTTAAGAAACGAGGCTATATAGCATCTTAGGCAGTGTTCATTGAAGCCTTCTTTTGAAGATCTTAAAGCAAGGAGAGCCTGATTCCAAGGTAGGCCACTGTACTTTAATTTTAACAGTATTTAATTTAAAATATTTTATTGCTATCTTTCATCTATACATCACAATCATTAGAAAAGGGGCAGTTCTTGAAGATGCTGAGGCATTCATTCAAACATTTTGGCATATAGGTCCTTTCTCCTCTTTTATGAACTTTTTGGGATATATATACCCAATAGAGACATTGTTTGATCAAAGGATATAAGCAATTTTAAATCCCTTTGGACATAGTTCCAAATTGGAGAGCATTTTCTATTTGCTATTTATATTGCCTCATTTGCTACTTGCATCCCTAGCATTTAGCACAGTTTATTTTTCATATTGTTTTCTCTTTAAAAATGTTTTTATCATTCAGTCACTGAAGTTTTTTTTCTTATTTGCATACAGTTCCAACTTCCTTTTCATGACCTTTTTTCATTTATTTTGTTGTAGTAACCCTGTATAATTTTCTTTTGATTCTGCTTATTTTACCTTGCATCATTTTACATACTTCTTACTGTGTTTCTGTGAATACTTCATGCTTGTCATTTCTCAGTACCCAATATAACTAGATGATGATCTTGTCTTACCTGAAAAAATGTTAAAAGGACATAAGAAGAGAAAGAGGGAAAAAAAGAATGGACCCTGAACAGGCAGGGTCAGTCACTCCCTGGCCAAAATTACTGAGAGCTGGAGGTGTTAATAGGACACCTTACTATTAACTAGAAATTAGTGAAATTACTAGAAATTTAATGGCCTCTCAAAAAAACCCAACCTCATTCTAGTTCTAAAGAACGGCAGTCAGAGAGAAGAAACAGAAGAAGAGACAAAAAGAGCAAGAGAAGGAGAAAGAGGAGGATCAGAAGGAAGAGGGGGACAGAGGAAAAAAGAAAAGAAAAAATGAAAGGGAGATGCAGAGAAAAATAGAGACAGAAAGGAACAGACACTTTTCCCTATTTTATATCAAAGTTATGAGTCTCAGAAAAGTGCTTTTCTCAAGCTACTATTCCTATGTGAAGACTGGGAAGAAATTACACAGAAAGGAATGCTTTTTTTTTTTTTTTTTCAATTTCTTTGCAAATTGTCCCTGAACAACTTTTTTTTTTTTTATTTTAAATTTTTAAATTTTAATGCATGGTTCCTTTTTGATCTTTTACAGTAACCTGAATATGTATGACCTCTAAGCTTTCAGGAAACTAGATAAAAATTTATAATTATCCAAAAACAATGTGCTTACCCAAAATTCTTCTTTGAATTGAACCCTAATCTATGTGAATACAGAGATGAATGGGAAATATGTTACAACTGAATCCTAATCCTTACATTTACTATGTGCCATTTATTGTACATATGTAACTTCTGATTACACCAGGGATAAGAGTAACTAACTTTACTCATCACATTTCATCAACCTTTCTTTAAAATTATTTCTTTCTGGCCTTCCCATATACAGACACACAAAACTCTGTTTCAGGAAACCTTTCTACTAATTATTATATGAAGAGAAATGAAAATTTCATCAAGAGTGTTTTATGACTTCCAAAGATATACATGAACTGAGTTGCAATTATTAGTCACTGTATTCACTATGGGAAATGGGATAGTCGAGATCCCTCCCTCTTTCTCTTCTTCTTGACTTTATACTATAATAATGTAGAGAAACATAGTACTTACTAACACATTTCTATTTTCCTCTGAGAATTTTCTGCTTTCTCAATTAAAAGGTTACAAAGAGAGGCACAGACGGAAAAACCTTAAAATTTTTGTTTGTCTTTTGATTTTTCTATTACTAATATATCCTTTGATCTTCTCTTGCAAGCCTCTGCATGCATAAAAAAAGAAGATAATTTAGCAAAATCAAAAACATCCAACCTACAGATTTATATAAACAGTATTCCACATGAAGGGTCCCACATTCAAAGAAAGGAAGAGGTGTATTTTTTTCAATTCTTCTCCAAGGTTGTTTGGTTATTATAATTACATAGTATTTGGTTGACATTTCCATTCTTTTCATTTATACTGTTTTAGTCATTGTGTATGTGGTTTTTAGTCACAGCTTCTTTACGAGGTTGATTTTTTGAACCCAAATATAACTTTATATTTAACTCTATTAAATTTTATTTTATTATATTCAGTTCCTCATTCTTAGCTTAATACATTTTTGTATCCTAATTGTTTCCCAACATTCTTGTCAGTTTAATAAGGTCGGCATTTAATACCTGCACTTCTAAGTCACTTATAAAAAATTTTAAAACAACAGGAACACTGACAGATGTGCGTGACCTCTTTCCAAAATGGCATAATCCAATTCAGTTTTGGTTATTGAATTATAACATTAATAGAACATGTTAGCAGAACAGCCTAAGCTAACTATTCACAAACTATTCTTTTGTTTCTAAAATGATACAAAGTAATATTTTTAAACCTGCTTAGTTTTTTTAGTTATTCTCTCTGTAGCATATGTATTTACAATGTTAAAGTTTAAGATTTTTAAAAAGACAGTGATAAATCTGGGACAATTGCTTAATTATACAAACAGTAGATATTGGGAAATGATTAAAGGAATTTTTTGCCCTGAGGCTATTGCGGTTAAGTGACTTGCCCAGGGTCACACAGCTAGGACGAGTTAAGTATCTGAAATGAAATTTGAACTCAGGTCCTGACTTCAGGGCTGGTGCTCTATCCACTACCCCACCTAGCTGCCCCTGATTAAAGGAATCTTAAAACTAACATTTAAAGGATTAATTTTATAGTTTCCACTTAATTAAACCTTCCTTATCCAGAAAAATACACACCTGCATTAAATTATAATTGCAGTGATGACTTTAATGCAAAAGGTTTCCAGTGAAATCAATTATCCAATAACAAAGTCATCATTTAAAATACTTCATATATATTTTTATATAATATGGTACTTAAGATCACAACATGCCATAAAAATTTAAGGCAGAAGAGAGTTTCCTCTCTAATTCCCAAAATGTGGATACTTCTGGGTGGTATTGGGAGACAGACTTAATTTTTAGCCACATAGGCCATTAAAATATGAAAAGAAAGAAATGAAGCTCACTATGAAATTTAAGTTCCAGATTCAATGTGTGCAAACAAAATGTCATGAATTGTAATAAATCAAATTCTACTCACCCCACCCCAATGGCTATTGTACATATAAAATCATATAGGATAAGAAATAGTACTTCAGATCTCTGTTACATCAGTGATTAGTGGTAATGCAAATAAGAGGCATCAAATCTTTTGGATGGGAGGCCTGCTTAAAGCAATTCAATACAATCTCCTTGTTTTTATTAAATTCAATGAGTGCCATTTCTCTTAGATCATTCCAAATCTATGAACCAGTGAGCTACTATTGTAAGAGGTCTGATACAAAGATGCAAAGTACCTGTTGTCTAGAAGTGTATAGTCTAGAGGGGTGATAGGGAGAATAAGAAAAGTTCCACTATAACAGGAGCAAAAGACAGATAGAGATAAACCACTTTCATCTGGAGAGAGGTATCTGAGTAGAACTCTTATCAAAATGACTTGATCTAGTTCAATCCCCATCTGGATGAAGATCCTGAGTAACAGAGAATTTAAGTGACTTCCAAAGTCACAAAGATCGTTGCAGGGTGAGAAGGATCTAAAGCCAGATGCTGTGACTTGGAAGTTTTCCCTCTCCATTTTTCACAAACCACAAGACAGGAAGAGTGAATTAGGGTCTGGTTGGGGTTGGGACAGGGAAGTTTTTTTTTTTATTGTTGTTGTTGTTGTTAAATTGATGTGGAAGACTGCTGGAAGGAATCAGGACCAATTCTTAGGATCACAGAGTGTATGAATGGGGAGTAATTGAAATAGTATTGGAAGAGAGGACGGAGCCAGATTGCAAAGGGCCTTTAAAGCCAGACAGGGGATAGGTAATGGGAAGCCAACTGAAAAATTTTAAGCCAAGGGAATACCAAAAGTAGCCTCTAATTAGGAAAATAAATTTGAAAGGAGAGTGAAGGATGGAATGGAGAGTTGAGGAAAGAAAGCAGTATACTAAAATGTAAAGAAAGTATAGTGAAAAGATCCTCAGATTTAGGGTTAAAAGGACTTACTTCACTATTTGCATTAGCAATAGTCTACAATCATACCTCCCCCCCACCACTGCTTTTTAAAATTTCCTACGCTCCGAGTACCCACAAATCTTTATCTTCAATTCAGTAGAAGGTAAGGCCAATCAATCACTACAGGATTTTAGACTCAGAAAAGAGAACCTGAGAAAATTTAATTTAATCCCCTCGGTTTACAGATTATTAAACTGGGTCACAAATAAATGAAGTGACTTGCTTAAAGTCACACAGAAAGTGTCAGAAAAGTGGTACTTTTCACAACGGCGACTGTAATAATCGCCTTTCAAGATTCTTCTACCATTTCGTGCGTCACTTTCACACAGTTGGGCCTCCAGTTTGCCAACAATTCTCTGATCACACTTCGGACAAGCCTAAGGAGAGCAATCCTTTTCCAACTAAAACGCATACCAAATTTGACCTGGGAGGGTTCTGGAGGCTCACACCCTTCCAGGAAAACTAGGGCATTGAGGCGATCATGCAGCTCACCAAGACCCTTACTGGAGCGCAGCAAGACTTCGCCTTAGGGAAGGAGCTTCCCCCGCGCTAAACCTAATAAAAGCGCTGAAAGCCTGAGGGTATTCACTCAGCCGGCCGAAACTAAACCCTGTCTCTTTAAGCGCTCAGAATTGATGTGCAGAGAGAGCTACCAGTCTGTCCCCGCCCGCCTCCTTCTTCTCCTCCTCCCCCCTCCCTCGAGTTTCAGGTGAATGGGTCACTGGAGGCGGCGGCGCCACACCTGCTCCTTCTCGCCCCCTCCCCTTTCTCTTCCCTTCCTTCTTCCCTTTGCAACATTAGCAGCGGGGATCTCTGGAGTCTCTGGCGCGCGTGTGGAAGGTCACAGGTGGGAACTGAGTTTTGTTGGGAAGGGGCTGGCTGGGATACTGCCCAGGGGGAACCCCAGTTTAGGAACTCGCGCTGCGCATGCCCGGGGGCTAGCTGTGGGGAGTGGGAAGAAGGAGGCGGTGGCCAGGGAGAAGCCCATTCTCCCGCCGCCTGCTCACGCAGAGGAGCCAGGGACAGTCAGAGTCAGGTGCGCTGGGGCAACTGAACACGCTCTCCTAGTGCGCCCCTAGTACGCCCGGCGCGGAGACAGTGAATGGGGGTGAGAAGGGGTCTTACAGGCGCTTCTCCTTCTGGGAGACTGGAAGGACTAAACCTGCTTCTTCTGGGGAACTCAGCCGGGTGAAAAAAAGGAGTGGGGGGGGGGACCGGGGGGTGCTTTCGGCTCCTAGGTTTCAGTACTAGACTAAAGCTCCGGAGGAACGGGTATTGGGCTGCTTGAAGAGGTTTGGGGCTTGAAAAGGAAAGCGGCGGAGGGACTCTGGGAGGTGGGGAGAAGGGGATCGGGATCAGGGGCCCCCTACCCCGACTCCACCTAGAACTAACTGGGACCTCTGTGGTGATCCGAAGGTGTTTTGGGTGAGTGAGTTTTTGTTAGTGTGTAAGTAAAATCTGCTGCCTGCTCTCTTTAGCTGAAACAATTAAAACCACTCCCAGTTTTTCAGCAAAAACTTTTAATTTTTCCTGAGTTATTGTTATGGTTTTCTTGTCACACTAAGTCTTGTTTGGGAGTCCTCTCAGGAAGAGGAAACTCGAGCTGCGCTCGCTCGGGGCCGCGGTGCCAACGGGTGCCGTGTAGGACTAATGGGGAGCAGGGTTGAATGGGGGGCGTCCCGTTCTCTCTCCAGCCCTTCTGGTTGGGATTCAGACGAAACCTGTGGAAAAGGGACCGGGAGAGGTTTGGAGAGCCTGAATAAGGTCTTAGACGTTTGGTCTGGTTTTTTGTCTTGAGGAATAGGCGGTCTTGGGGAAGCATAGCGTAGTGGAGGTGGCGGCGCGCCCGAGTATAACTGTGATTATAGTTTGGTTTTAATTTGTGTGAAAGGAGATTTAATTTATGTTTACATAGTTAGTTAATAACGTGGGTGTAGATACTACTTCGTTTTCAGTGTAGATTGTGTCCTGAGTTCCTGACTTACGAAAGTGCTTAATAAATGTCCGATTGCTTGGAGAGAGTAGAGGGGACATAATGTGGATGTGACTTGGGAATCTTTACACCGTCACTTATTAGCAAAATGATTTTATATTAGACTGTCACCCTTTCTTTTATCATATTTGTACAAAGTAGGGTTAGGATTATGTTTCTCTGTTTTAGTGAGTTAGAGTTCTAAAAACACATGGAAGGACTAGTATTAGAAACGTCTATATTTTGATCTTTGACCAGTTTTCATAGGTAGGATGGTTGGATTTGCTAAGAATTTTTTTTACATGACTTCTACGTCAGGATCCTAAGCCAGACATCAGATATTTTGTCTGTTTTCAGAGGAAGTTTGGAGAAAATGGGTTGAGGGGCTAAGTTCTAATCAAAATGGCTTCTTCACTCACATATTTATCCTTTTATTCTCTGTTAAATGGTCTTTCCTAAGTAAATGCCCATGCAGAATAGAATGAGGCCAGAAAAGATATTTTCTTGGCTAATATGGGCTCACCCCTTAAGGCATGATGTTTGAAATTCTTGGAAAACTCAAGTACTTCTCAGTTAATGTGATGGGGGAGGGGGAATTACTCTTGCCTCTCCAGACTCTTCTAGCATTTATTGTTTACGGTGTGTTAGGCACTGTGCCAAGTTGTGGTATACAAAGAAAAGCAGCGGCATTGTACCTACTCCCTGGAAGTCCATATTTTAATAAAGAACATGCAAACTAGTGTACATATTAGGTAAATAGCTGGCTAAGTTAGTAATCAAGGGAAGACACTAGCAGGGGGGAAATCAGGAAAAGACGTTTTGCCAAACACTTTGGGAACTCTAAATCTCTCAAGATTGAGAAGTCTAGCTCAACGAGAAATCTGTACTCATAAATATGATATAGAGAGAATTCTTATAAACCAAAATCAAATTGACATAGAAATACCTGTATTGGCAGAAACTAAGGCCCCAAATGTATAGCTTATAAAGCCTAAATTTAATAATGAGTTATTAATAATCTGCTACAAAATCTTAGTTTTTTCAGCATATTCACATGCATTTTTTTTTTAATTTAAATGTATTGCCAATATTTAGTAGTAGTATTTAGTAGTGCATGTTAAATATGCACACAAAGACCACTAGGGTATATTTTCATTGTAATTTTAACAGAAGATTTAAATTACCATTTAAAAAGCACTAGATAAAAGAAACAACCTCCAGCCCCCAAGTACCATGATTTATGGCAGAATCCAGAAACCCTTCACTGATCACTCAACAAGCATTTATTGAGCACCCACTATATGTCAGGAACTTTGGGATAGGAAGAAAGACAAAAACAGTTGCTGTTCTCTAGGAGCTCACAGTTCCTATTGGAGAGACAAATGCAAATGGTTGTACACTTTTAAGGGATGGATCAATATATTGATGTGATATAAAGGATAATCTCAGAGGAGGAGGCATGGTTGCCACAACAGAAAAGGCATTCTGCAAAAGGTGACAATTTTACCAAGTCTGAAAAACCAAGAGATGGAAGTGAATAGGGAGAACAGTCGAAACCTGGCAGATATTCTATGCAAAGGTAGAAATGAGAGGGAGATAGGTGTGTCCTCTCTGGGAACAGCTAGTCAGCCATTGTGGCTGGATTGTAGAATATGTGGAAGAGATGGAAGATTGGAAATAGAGAAGGGGTCAAGAAATGAAGATTTTTAAATGCCTGCGGACTTTATAATTGTTTCTAGAGGTAAGGTTGGGGGCAGTATCTGAGTGCCAGAAACTTACTTATGCTTTAGGAAAGTCATTTTGGCAACTGAATGAAAAATTAATTGGAGTGGAGAGAGAAAAATTTCTATATTTTGGGTGGGAGATGATGAGAATCTGAACTAGGAAGATGAAAATTAGGCATGTAATGGTTGAAACAAGATTGGACAATTAATTGGATTTTTGGCATGTATGTGAAGTTAAAGTAACAAGGCTTTGAGCTGGGAAAAGCAGAGGGGCTGAAGTGATCCCACAGAGTAAAACAGAAAAGGACTCTTTCAGGCAGGAATCTTTTTCCTTAAATAAACAAATTATTAACTAATTCCTTTGTATCTGTACTAAATATTAAATTCAGCCCATTCTTCTAGCCTAACTTTTTTAGCCATCCCACTTAGTTTTGTGTCATTTATAAATTTGGCAAGTTTATTTATCAAATTGTATTTAAACCATTGATAGAAATATTAAATATAAGAATCGGGCATTGATACTTGACAATCTACTGGAGATGTAACAATAAACCATTTACTACTCTTCGATCCAGCTCTTCAACCAGTTCCATCTAATTGTACTTCTGTAGCCTGAATCTTTCCATTTTTCCATAAGCTTAGTGTGATGTAGTTTATTAAAAGCTTTGCTGAAATCTAGAACTCAGATAAATTCTCTCAAAAGCATGTCAAAATCTACCAGTTAAGCAACAGTATCAAAAAATATTGATCCAGCATGAGCTATTGTAGTAAAAGTAACAGACGTTTAATGATCTCTGCTTCTTTTTCTAGATGGTAACGAAACAATTCTCTCATAATATGTTCTACAGTTTTGTTAGGAATTAAAATAAAATTCATTAATTTCAATTTGAAGAAGCACATGTGGGCTTCTCTAGTTGTGTGATGCCTCTATTTTTTCCTCTGAGTTTTCACTGGTAGTGATTCACTTGTCACGAATGTAAGTTGTTTCAGAACCAAGAACGTAGTTCATTTGGACCAGGTGACTTCAAGTCATAAAGGTTAGCCAGATAACTTTTTCTTATCTCTTTCAATAAGCTGTTAGAGATCTTAATACCCAGGTTTGACCATGTCAATCTTTTCTTCCTATTCAATAAATTCTTATCACTCTCCTTTACTTTGGGGATTAAAAAACTTGCCAAACCCTCAGTTTCATCTTTTAAAATTGTTTTTGTAATAGCTTTTTATTTTTCCGAATAACATGCACAGATAGTTTTCAACATCTTTTTTTTTTTTTTTTTAAATTTAATAGTCTTTTATTTACAAGATATATGCATGGGTAACTTTACAGCATTAACAATTGCCAAATCTCTTGTTCCAATTTTTCACCTCTTACCCCCCACCCCCTCCCCCAGATGGCAGGATGACCAGTAGATGTTAAGTACATTAAGATATAAATTAGATACACAATAAGTATACATGACCAAACTGTTATTTTGCTGTACAAAAAGAATCAGACTCTGAAATATGTACAATTAGCTTGTGAAGGAAATAAAAAATGCACATCTTTTTTTTTTTTTCAAAATACATGCAAAGAGTTTTCACCATTCACCATTCATATCTTTTGTTCCAAATTTTTCTCCTTTCCTCCGTTCTTACCTTGTCCCTTAGATACCAAGTAATCTACTATTGGTTAAGCATGTATGATTTTTCTAGTCATATTTCCATATTTGTCATGCTTCCAAGGAAAAATCTGATCAAAAGGGAAAAAAATACAAGCAAACCAACACCACTACCACTACCACCAAAGTGAAAATATTGTGCTTTGATCCACATTCAGTGTCCATAGTTTTCTCTGGATGCTGATGGCTCTTTCACCTATTGAAATTGCCTTGAATTACCTTATTGAAGAGTAAAATGCATTCCAGTTGATTATCACATAATCATGTTGTTCCTGTTCTCTTGGTTCTACTCACTTTGCTTGGCCATCAGTTTTTTTCAAGCTTTTCTGAAATGAGTCTGTTCGTTATTTCTCATAGAACAATAATATTCCGTTACATTTATATGTCATAACTTATTCAGCCATTCTCCAACTCAGTTTAACTTTTAAAACCCTTTTACCACTTTGGCTCCTTGTTATTTTTACAGGTTTCCTTTTTTTTTTTTTTTTTTTTAATTTAATAGCCTTTTATTTACAGGTTATATGCATGGGTAACTTTACAGCATTAACAATTGCCAAACCTCTTGTTCCAATTTTTCACCTCTTACCCTCCCACCCCCTCCCCCAGATGGCAGGATGACCAGTAGATGTTAAATATATTAAAATATAAATTAGATACACAATAAGTATACATGACCAAAAAGTTATTTTGCTGTACAAAAAGAATCAGACTCTGAAATATCTTTACAGGTTTCTTAATGCTTTACTCTGGTTCATGGGTAAATCACTTAACTCCAATTGCCTCAGCAAAAAAACAAAAAACAAAAAAAAACCCTATTTAATCCAGTGACACTGGCCTTCTTGCTTTTCCTATGACGGGATATCACATCTCTCAACTGCACCTGGTTTTTTTTTTTTTTTTTTTTTTTTTTTAAGTGGTATTCATTTTTCTTCAGGACAAGATTTGCATTTCCATCTGTCTGTTATACAAGTACCATGACCTTGTGTATAGATTTGAGTTTTTCTGTTTTTAAACCGTTTTTAAAAAGTTGTGTGAAATGCTGTCTCTTGGTTCATTTAGTCAGCCTCTTCAGTGGCAGATCCAGGAAGTGGATATATAGATTGATGATGAAGACAAATAGAAAAACAGTGACAAATGTAATGAAATAATCACCTAGCTTGATAAGAAACTGAATGCTGAGAAGGAAGAATCTGAGCAGCAATATGGTAGAATTAGAAAACTCTTTACCTGAGCGGTAGGGGTTGCTAAGTGGTACCATAGTGCATAGCATGTCGGGACTGGAGAGGAAGAGCCGAGTTCAAATCTAGCCTCAGACACAAGCTGTGTGACTCTGGGCAAATCATGTAGCCTGTTTGCCTCAGTTTCCTCATCTGGAAAATGAACTGCAAAAGGAAATAGGCAATTACTCCAGTATTTTGTCAAGAAAACCCCAAATGGGATCATGAAGAGTCAGGCACAACTTCGCACAGCAACAACAAAACCATTTGAGTGTCTGCCAAACATGCCTCTTCAACTCCTGGCATGCTCTCTGAACTCTGGTATAATTTAGTTATGATATGGTTGAAGACATTTTCTAATTCTACCCTATTGCTGCTCAGATTCTTCCTTCTCAGCATTCAAGTTCTTATCAAGCTAGGTGATTATTTCATTACATTTATCACTGTTTTTCTATTTGTCTTCACCATCAATCCTGTCTTTGAGTTTCTCATCTAATAATTTTCATATTGAAAACATAAGCAATTCTCTTCTCTATTCAGAAAATACCAGTGATTCTCTATTACCTTTAGGATCAAAACAACAAAAACCCCTCGGATTCCCTTTTTATACCATCTGCCCTGTTTCTCTACTTTTCCTCTTTACCTTTGTATTCCTCAACTTTCTTGACTGTATATACTTTTTGCTCACATGATGTCTTTGTCATTGATAATGCTCTTATCTATAATAGATACAGGGAAGATGCCGTTGATTATTTCAATCTGAGAAACACCCCTGGGAGCAGGGAAATTCTTGTGAGCCCAAACTCACTGTAGGTTGTATCCTTGGTATTGTTCTCGCTGAATAAGCACACCAGGCTGGTGTAAAAATCTGTATCCACTTTGTTTTGATGGTAAGGCTGTATTGCATTTCAGTGGCAATTATTAAAGCAACAAATACTACTGTACTACTGATTAGGGCTTGACTCATTGTTTTGTTCATCTCCTGAACTTAAGAATGTCCTCAAGAAAATGTTAATATGCAGTTCATACTTAGAAATATGTTGTGAGAATATTCTTTTTTTTTTTTCCACGAAGAGCTAGTTGTTAATCATTTACTAGAACACCCCAGGATGGTGGTATTCAGTTTCTGCCAGCAGTTTCAAAACCAAGAAGAGTGACATCGAACTACAAGAAGTTCTGGATAGCTGCCTTGTAAACAACAGTCTTTTCAGGAGGGATATTCTCATATAATTCTTTGCCATTGAAGATGTTCTATAGAAGATTCTAAATCCTGGGGGTGTGAATGGAAATAGCCACTAAAGATGATGTCCTAGTTCTATGATTTAATTAAAGAAATAATTTAATTTAGAGCATTTTCTAATGTGCATGGAAGGATTTAGCTCCTCAAAATGGGCACACGTGATAAAAGTATAGAAGTTGTTACCTTCATAGAGAGGGTCAATCTCAATATTGCCCTTGGTAAGGGAAGAAAGGGTATACTTTGCAAGTTCACAGAGCCCTCTTGTTCTTATTGATTGTTCAGCAATGAAATGGTTGACACTATGATTGTCAAAGGAATCCCTACTCAAATGGATAACCTCAACTGTGATTTTAATCTCAATTTTATTTTCAAAGGTGGTGATAGAGGCATTGAAAGTACTACTTCCACAAGACACAGGTCAATATATTTCTTTTGGCTCTGATCTTTTTGGTCAAGATATAAGATAAATCGGCAGCAATTAACTGTTTGATGAATGATTCTGAAAACTTAAAGACCAGTGATAGTTCCACTATTTTTGGTGATCTGACATTGGGAGTCATTGAAAAGGCTAGCATTGTGACTAGTTTACTTGTATTCAATTCTCATTTCTGTAACTACATTAAAAAAAAATCTGCTCTTATCTATTTTTGTCTCCTAAACTGGTTTTTCTTCAGTCTCCCAGCTTTTGTTCTTTTTATATTTTTTTCTATAAGAATTTCTTTATTTTCATGTTTAGTTTTCATATATATTGCTACTAAAATCAAACTCATTTCCCTCCAACTAAGCTAATTTTTTTCCTTCTGTCATTTGGGCTCTGTCCATGACACTACCATTCTCCCAGTTCCTTGTTCCTCATTGTCACCTTTGATTTAAACTCCCTGGGCAAATCGCTTAACGCCATTTCCTTTGTGTCCCTCTATGTACCAAATTTTATCAGTTGTTTTCCCAAAAAAGTTTTTGGTATCTACATCTTCCCATTGCTAGTACTTTGCTCTCCTTGAATCTGGGATTTTTTAATACTTGACCTTCTTGACTCTGAATCTAGGCTCTTTCTGTCTTAATTTCAATGACTTAATCATATCGTGTCATGCTAATCTTTTTTAATCACTACTTTCTTCATGCCCTTCCCTTGCACAAAAACCTTTCGTGTTTCTTATTGCATCATATTTGACTTCCTTAGCTCTCCTTCTCCGTCCAAACTTCTTACTATTCCCAATATGTATCTTTGCCTCTTTCAAATTAGTCTCTCATTGCTTCACAAACAAATCATACTTCCTGTTTATCCTGCCAGGAATCTTCTCTCATCCTGAGATTTTGCTAAATCCCCAATTTTTTAGATCAAGCCATAATTCCATTTCTTGCATGAAGCCTACTTTAGTGACTCTAAACTTCATTTATGCATTTTGTGACTTCAAAAACACTTAGAATCTGTATCATACCATTTAAATATTTAATTATGTACTGCTTTCTTATTTTCTTAACAGTTTTTATTTGAAAAAGTCTGGTATTGTGTCATCCTCTCAGTGGTTTGGATGTTGGGTTTATTGAACATTGACTGGACTGAAATTGTTTCTGGTTCTTGGTTATACAGAATTGGGACTCTTCAAGAAAAGACTACTCTTCTGGGATGTTGTAGAAAGGACTTTAGATTGGGGTTAGACTAGATGTTCTTTAAGGATTCTGGAATTCCATACTGTATTGTTTGTTCCTCTTTCATATGTTGAGTTAATCTTTGAAAGTGGAATGGAAGTCCTTTTATGGGTAGGAGACCTAAGTGACCCTAGCACTTGATTGGGGCACATTCTATACATTAATGATAATTAAACATTCCTTTTATTATGTGTGTCTCTACATATATATTTTTCACACTCTCTTTTTATGCATTTCCCATGAATGCTACCTGTGTATATTTGTGATAAACTCCTCAGGTTTATGGGGAAAGATTTCATTGCTCTCTCTCTTTTTTTAATCAGATACTTTCATTTGCTTAGAAGAAAATTTGTTTTACTGTGGATTTATGCTATATAGATTTTTAGGATTAAGTTAAGCACTCTTTAAAGGAGTATATAGTTTTGCAAACAAATGGTTTTAAAGAAAAATATATGCATAAAACTATGCATTTAATCTATTGGAAATTTTAAAAGTTTTATTGAATTTTCTTGCTTATTTTTCTTCTAACTGTGGTATGTAAAACAATACTTATGGTTATGTTAAACAGTAAGTTAGTTATTTGAGGATAAGAGATGTGGCATTCTTTGTATTCACAATGTCTGGCCTATAGCATTAAATGCTTATTGATGGATTGAAGGTTTCCGCCCTTTAGCAAAGTAGAAAATGATAATCTAATCACTGGGATGTTTCTGGGAAAGTAATTTAAAATGAGGTATAAAGCTGTACTCCTTTTGTTTTCATTATTAATGTGAAATCATTTGCTAGACTAGAAGTAAAGTAGCTCATTTAGAATTTGCCATTGGAATCTTTGATAGTAATTGAGAAAAGGAAGTGATAAATTCCATTTTTGAGAAACTTAGACCTAAAATGTTGGTTATTTGGTTCTTAGTTTCAGAGATTGAATATGTAGCTAAGCTTTTAGTATTTACAATAGGGTAAACCAAAGACAATCCAATTTCCTAAAAGTTGTTTGTTTACTCACTCACTCTTATTTTATTTTTCTTCCCTAGGTTGTTTGTCTTGGAAGAAGCTAAGAAGAATTCATTTTAAAATAAACAAGACCACTGATATCAATAATGTCATCTCGACCATTTGAAAGTCCTCCTCCATACAGGCCAGATGAATTGTAAATATCGTTCTGAGATTTTTCCTAATATTTAGTTCTCCACTGGTAGTGAGAATATGTAGTTATGTAATTAACAATAGTTTTTCAATAGAGTATGGCTCTTGCACTTAGGTTTTTGGCATTTGGCACAATGTAATACCTTTAGTAATTTTTCTGTTTAAAGGTTGATGTGGATTTCCTTAATTATTTGTGATTTTAAGTGTTTCTGTCATTATTCATTAAGTCAGATTGAATTGTTACATAATTTTCATAATGGAAAAACTGGAATGATAACAGGACTGATAATACCTTAAATTATTTCAGAGAGTAGATAATTGGTGATTTGTATTAACCATTTAACAGTATGGAGTTTTTCTAAGGTTTCCTTGCTTCTGCTAGTTTTGTTTTTCATTTGGATTGATTCATGGAAAGGTCATAGCATTTAGATTTAGAATTGGAAGAGACATCTCTGGTCATCTAGACTAAACCCCTCATTTTACAGATGAAGAAACTGAGAGGCCCAGAGATGTGAGGTGACTTTCCCTACACATTTTTCTCTGGATTCTCCTTACTTATTTAACTACTGGTATTTGTTTGTGATAGACATAGCTGTGGATTTAGGAGTATAGACTTTGGAAAGGCAACTGTCCAAACTGGTTTGTGTGAAAATTAAACTTGATTAAGGGCCGTAATGAGTTCTAAACCTGCCTTTACCATTTAATAGCTCTATGACTTAGTAAGTGAGCCTCAGTTTTCTTATTTTTAAAATGGAAGTTTAAAAAAAAAATTAATGAAAATTCATTTCCTCTTCTACTCCCTCACTGGAAAAAAGAAAAACAAACCCCTTGTAGCAAATATGCATAGTCAAGTGAAACAGACTTTTTCATTGTTGTGTCCAAAAATTATATATGTAAATCAATACCCCAAATATGTCACCTGTCTTTCAGTAGATATAATGTGTATTTCTTTATGGGTCTTCCAAAATTATGGTTAATAAGTGCATCTATCTTTTCTTAAGTTTTCAAGATTATTTGGCTTTACAATGTTGACATTGTATAAGTTGTTCTGCTAGTTCTGTTCATTTCATTCTGAATCCCTTCCTACAAGTCTTCCCAGGTTTCTCTTAAACCATTTCTTACAGCAAAATACTATTTCACTGTAATTATATACTATAATTTGCTTAGCCATTCCTCAGTTGACTGACACCCTTTAGTTTTCAGTTCTTTGCTATCATAAAAAAGAGCTGCAAAAAACCCTACATTTAAAAAAAAAATGTCCTTTTTTCTTTCTTTGGGGTAATATGGAATTTCTAATGTATGACCAGTGCAGATAAGACTATTGAGAAGAATAGATAACGGTTAATTACACTGAATTTTTTATAAAGACAAAATGCTATAAAAATTTGAGGTATGATAATATATAGATTTCCATAGGATTTGGGTTATACAGATATAAAAATACCTTTTTTTCTGAATGTTAGAAATTTGTTTATTCTTTGATATTTTGCAAACTGCAAATTCTTTCTGGGCAAGTTTATATTCTGTAAGAGCATAGTAAAAATCTACCTTTGATAGCTTTGGATCTGGGTTTTTATGTAGTTATTCCTTTTATTCTCTTTTCATCCTGTGTGGGATCTTGCCATAAATCTTTTAACTGAAAAAATATTTTTTTAAAAAAATTGTTGCAGCAAGCCATCTCATTATGCACCCAGCAATGACTTATACAATGGAGAGATGAATGTTCGACCAATGCTTTCTCAGCCAGCCTACTCTTACTATCCAGAGGATGAAATACTTCATTTCTACAAATGGACTTCCCCTCCGGGAGTGATAAAGATTTTGTCCGTGATCATAATTGTGATGTGCATTGCCATCTTTGCCTGTGTGGCTTCCACACTTGCCTGGGACACTGGCTATGGAAGCCCCTTTTTGGGAGGTGGTATGGGCTACCCTTATGGAGGAAGTAGTGGCTTTGGAAGCTTTGGTAGTTCCTATGGGTATGGCTACAACTATGGTTATGGAGGAACTTATACTGACCCACGGGCTGCAAAAGGCTTCTTACTGGCTATGGCAGCATTCTCATTCATTGCTTCATTGGTGATATTTGTGACCAGTGTTATGAGATCAGGAATATCCAGATCAAGAAGATATTTCTTAGTAGTAATCATCGGCAGCGCCATCCTAGGCATTATGGTATTCATTGCTACCATTGTCTACATAATGGGAGTCAATCCAACAGCACAAGCTTCTGGGTCAATGTTCGCAGCTCAGATATATGCTCTCTGCAATCAGTTTTATTCACCTACAACAAGTGGACTCTATGTGGACCAATATCTCTATCACTTCTGTGTGGTGGATCCCCAAGAGGTATGAGTATAAATGAATGTATAGTGTTTTTTTTTCTGCATGAGTCATTCATTATTAACAAACAAAATTAGCATGCATGGTTTGGGGATGATGTGTAGTATTTCTATTTAGAAATTTTTTTCAGTTAGAAATTTCCTATCTTTCCTTTCACTTAAATAGGTCACTCTTATTTATTTGGGGTTTTAAGGAAGGGGGAAAATATGAACCTGTAAAACTTTGTGCAGTATAAGCCTATTGTTTTCAAAAATAGAATGTTTGTGCAAGTGTGGGTTTTAATCCTGCTACTTATGAAATGGGAGTAGCTCTGCTACTGCAGAGAATTGGATGTCCTAGAAGCCTCTCAATACTCCTTCCTTCTGGCCAAGGGTTCTTATGGTTGAGCCCTCTCCTTATAAGAGCTGTAGTCCCTTCTATTTGACAGATACGTAGTAGAGTGGAAAAGGATAGGGTCTGGACCTTTGATTTTCATGATAAGATGAATTCTCAGGGTAGGAAAACTACTAAGGCCAATCAACACACCTTTTCTGTAACTTAAGGTTAGAGAGGTACCTAGAGTCCTGATTGTTTTAAGTAACATGCCTAGGGGTTACAACCAGTATTTGTCATAGATAGGTCTTGATCCTAAGCATGTTTTAAAGGGCAGTTCCCTTTCCTCTAGACAACCCTGACTCTTTGAATTCTGGCTTTTGCTTAAACACCTCTGTGGGCAAATTATTCAACCTTTTTAGCCTTCAGTTTTCTCAGTTGTAAAAAGAGGGGATTCAATTAGATAACCTCTAAGTTCCCATCCAGCTCTAAATTTTTAATCATATTATAAATCTGACATGTATAAAAAGATTGACTATAGCCACTTTGTTCATTCAGTCATTTTAAAGTCATGTCTGACTCTATGAACCCAGTTGGGGTTTTTTTGGGCAAGGATAATGGAGTGTTTGCTATTTCTTTTTCCAGCTCATTTTCCAGATGAGGAAACTGCAGTTTACAAGGTTAAGTAACTTGCCTAGAGTCATCTAACTAGTTAAGTGTCTGGGGCCAGATTTGAACTCATGAAGATGAGAGTTCCTGACTCTAGACCTGGCACTCTATCCATTGTGCCACTTACTGAAAAACACACCAGTTGGCTTCAGTAGGGCCATCTCAGAGGAGTGAGCTAGTACTTTCCCAGTAAGAAGCTACCTTTTTGTGATGCTGAATTTTGATTGTACCATTATCCTAATTGAATACCCTCTTCCCATTAGGGAAAACTGAAAAGTCCTACCATTAAAAAATTAGGCAGATTCGTTCTTTCCATTTTGTAAATTTGAATCTTCATATAATAATATAATCTTCACTAAAGTAGTAAGACCAATGAGATTATAGTGTTGAAGAATTTTTGATCATACAAAGATTGGCTGATCCTTTATGTTATCTATGATGAAAGACTTTATTAAGCAAAATTGTAAGGGAGGGATGAACATTTTACCTGGGAAAATCAATTTTAGAAATAAATATGCTATTGATTATTTACAAATGACCAGGCTACTCATATTCATAGTTTTATGCATTTAGTCAAGTAGGTCCTATGCATTATTGCATGTAAATGAAATTAATACAAATTAGTAATTATGAATTAGAGACTTAGGACATAAAGATGGGTTTTAGTAAATAGTTTATTTTAGATCTCACAAACAGCAAAACAGTTAATGTTTGATTTTTTTTTTTTTTAAACCCTTTACAGGCCATTGCTATTGTGCTGGGATTTCTGGTTATTGCAGCTTTTGCTTTAATAATATTCTTTGCTGTGAAAACCCGAAGTAAGATGGGGAGATATGACAAATCCAATATTTTATGGGACAAGGAAAATGTCTATGAAGAGCAGCCTCCTAATGTAGAGGAATGGGTAAGTGTAAAGAAAATTAACAATTTTTTACACTCTAGTGACCCTATTGGCTTTGGTATTCTTTTTGACTCTTAATATGTCTTTATTTTCTTTTGTTCTCAAAATTGAGATCAGTGTATATTATAAGCATTGTTAATTTTTATCATTTGAAAAAGAAATGATTTGTATCAATGGCAACTGCCTTGTGATGTGCAAATCCAGATTCTCTTTTTCCTCTTACAAAGAAGTAGCTATAAATGATTAGAAAAAAAGCATCCACATGAAGCAGAAAATAAATTCAGTTTATCTGAGCGTTGCAGAAAATTAATTTTTTCTCTTTCCCCTTTTATTTGCAAAAATTTTTGCCAGCTTATAGAACATTTCACACAAAATCATAGCAGGGTAAAAAGTACTGCTACAATGTATTTGGTTGCGATTTGAGGGGAGAAGGTTATTTCTGAGAATGAATTTTGATAGGGCTTTGTTATTTTCCTCCAGGTAAAGGGAAGAACAGTAATGCTAGTCTTACCAGTGGTGCTACCTTGTAGCATGTGTTTTGACAGTATTCCTTTTCCCCAACCCCACATTTCTTCTAATTCATGAACTTTTATTTTTATTTGTTTGTTTATGGATTGATATTTCACCTTTAGACACTTTTGATCAAATCAGCAGGCTAAAAAATAGATGTCTTGAGATAAGTACATGGAAGTATTTCTTATCATAACTGATTAAGACTGTTATCTTTAGGCTTTGGGGGTAGGTCAGTTTTGTAAAGAAGGAAGGAAAGTTTAAAGGATAATTCTCAAAGAGTATAGATCTAAGTGGAACCTTAGTAAATCAACAAAACTGGGTATCTTGGGAAGTGCCAAGAGTTGAGAGAGTTAATAAAGGGAAAAGTGATAGAGCCTAGAAACTGAGCTGAGGCAGATGACATGATCCATTAGAAAGAGGGAACTCTCTAGGTCAGGAGTTTTGTCCAACCCTCTTATTAACTCTTTGTATTACTTTGAAGAAGTTATTTTACCATTCTGGGATTCATTTCCGCCTTTAATTAGAAAGTTGAGCTTCAATAAAGGGAAACTGAAACCTAAGTGGAGACTTTGCCAGTTAGTAGTCCAACATGAATGAGGAAGACTAAAGCCTGCCTGTGTGTGGCCTTTTTCTTACTTTCTCCCCTGCTGCCCTTTCACACACACCCCCTTTGAAAAATATATTTATTTTTTTATAGCACCCTTCTTAGAGCACTCACTGTAGTTTCATCCTGCTGTTAAGCACTTGAAAATCCTTTGTTGTTTTTTCCCTACCTTACAATTTTCTTATCTGTTATAAAAAGTCATCATGTTTTATAGAGAAACTAGTTTATAGATACTAGGGAGTGTTTTCTTTGGACCTTTAGCTCTAGGCTAGGCCACTTGTAAGTGGAATAGGACCAGCTATTGTGAACTGCACCTAGTGAGCCCATGAAGTAAATGTTTCTGTGAGAGTTTCTGGGTGTGTCTTGTATTTGTTTACTGGTGGTTGGTTTCTGGAGGGATGGGAGACTAGTTCCCATTGAGCAGCATGGAAGTCCCAGTGAACTTTGTGCTTTCATCTGGCTTTGCTGTCATGAGGGTTTAATCAAATATAAGTGCTTAAGATGACGCAGTGAGAGATGGCAGGAGTAAGATATAAATGATAGATTACTTTTAACAGATTTGTATGGGCTGTTACAGAGGATGTGTTAAGTTGTGCTGCAGACTTCCTATCAGGAAATAAATCAGTGTATGGATTTTAAAACTCAAGTTTTACAAAGCAGTGTCTTCAAACAGCAGACTGGTGGTGTAGATGCTGATGAGTCTCATTTTAAACATTAATAATGAAAGTCAGGAGCTATGTAGTATTTTAACTTTTGTTGTTTGCTTGCATTTTGTTTTCTTTCTCATTTTTTTCCTTTTTGATCTAGTTTTTTTTTGTGTAGCATGATAATTGTGGAAATTGTATAGAATAATTGCACATGTTTAACATGTATTGGATTATTTGCCATTTAGGGGAGGGGATGGAGGAAAAAATTTGGAACACAAGGTTTTGCAAGAGTGAATGTTGAAAATTATCTATGCATATGTTTTGAAAATAAAAAGCTTTAATAAAAAAACAAGTGGAAGCAAACTAAATGTACAAAATGGGAGGAATATTTAAATTGTGGTATTTTAATTTAATAAGTTACTTTAATGCAGTTAAAATTAAGTATAGGAATATAAAGAAATAAGAAAAGATTTATAAGAAGACCTTAATGAAATAAGACTATTCATTAATAGGTTGCATAAGAGGAAAAGGTAAATGCGATTGAATGGATAGATTACAGTGTTGGAAATTTGAAAAATTATTGAAATGTTAGGGAAATTTACATTTTTAAATTTATTAATTTGAATGAAAATCATTGTAAAATAAGTTTAATTGGTCATATTGGTGATATTATTGGTCATATTTCTAATTAGTATTAAAAAAAAAAAAAGATAGGAATCCCTATCTTCCCAAGAGAGACAGTGTATAATTTAATATACATAGTGTACTGAATTTGAAATCAAGATGACTTAGTTCCATTTCAGGTATTTACTGGCTGTGTAATGCTGAGCCAGTCATTTAATTTTTTAAAATCTGTTTTCTCATCTGTCAACTGAGGAAGATAATTGTCCTAAAAGGATTGTTGTGAGCATCAGATAAAGAGTTTGTATGTAACACACACACACACACACGATTTTAATATCAGAGTATGATGCAGTAAAAAGTTTTAAAATTCTATGAGAGTTTTGAGGGTAGTAGTCAAAGAAAGCCTGATGGAGAAGATAGCATTGGTTACAACAAACTGATGAATAGTCAAGGAGGGGAAAATATTCTAGACTGAAGGAACAAAAATAAGCAAATATATGGAAATGGAAAACTATGGTTAAGGAACTTGGAAGTAGGTATGTTTTATCTCATATGATATGTGAAGGGGAGATAAAGGTAAATTGGAGTAAAATTATAAAGGATTTTGAACTTAAATGTTATTCATTGGGCATGGGACCTTTTAAAATGGGCACTTTTTTGGTGAGTGAGGTGTGGAGAAGTGGTCATTATGATTTGGGACTTTTGACATTTAAATAGTGTCTTCAGGTTTTAAAAATATTTTACATAAATTTTCTCACAACCCTGAAAGTTAGTCATTAATAGTGATTTACCTATCTTACAAATGATGGCACTGAGCTTCATGAGAGGTGTAAGGGAGTTGTTGAAGATTACACTATCTGGTGTGATGTGACCTTTGATTTTTCTTGCTTCCAGTCTAGCACTCTCTTAAATAGTTCTGGCAGTTAGTGATAATTGCCTTAGGGAAAGTTGAGGGAATGGAAAGGTATTATAGAGGCTGAGTGTACCCAAATTATGACTAAATGGCTCTGGAAATAAGGGCAAGCACAGTCAAAGGTGACTACATTGTTCTCTGCTTGTGTGATAAGATAGTATCATATAAATAAAAATAGGCAAAATTAAAGACAACTGGTTTTGAGTAGAACCAGTAAATCAGCAAACATTTATTAAGCACTTCTCTGCAAGGTACTAGACAAGGTGCTGGGGACACAAAACAGTTCCTGCTCTCAAGGATCTTAATGTTCTATCAGGGAAGAATATATACATATATTGTATAACTCTAAGTATAGTTAAGATAAATATAAAATAGGTAACCTTAGAGGGAAAGGCATTAGCAGCTGGGAAGACTGCCTACAGAAAGTGGTGCTTTCACTGAATCTTGAAGGAAGTTAGGAATTAAGAGAGGGAGAGATATTTATAAATGATCCCAGAAGTAATAGGGAGTCACTGGAGTTTTTCCAGGGAAGGAGTAACATGATCATACTAACATATTAGGTCTGTTTACATCTGTGGGGAGAGTGGATTGAAGAAAAGAAATATTCAAGGCAATATGATCAATTAAGAGGCAATTAGGGAGCAGCTAGATAGAACAGAGTACTGACTCTGGAGTCAGGAGATCCTGAGTTCACAGGCAACCTCAGACACTTGTAGCTGTATGACTCTGGGCAAGTCACTTAAGCTGGATTGCCTCCCCCCAAAAAAAGAAAAGAAGTTATTGGTTCAGACAAGAAGGGTTGAGGACCTGATCCAGGGTGATGGTCATGTTAGCAAAGAGAAGAGAATCTATAGAAAGAACAAAATTGTAACCAAATGGCTGAAGATGATGCAGCTGTAAATCTGGAAGGCTGGTAGTTTCCTACTGCTTTTGGTTTTTTTTTTTTTTTTTAGTATGCTGAGTCAGTTAATAGATATCTAGATGGAGTTATCAATCAAGTGATAGGAAAGGAACTGGGGTTTGAGATGGAGATTGGGAAAAGGGAGATGGAGGAGTTGAGCACAGAACTTTTAACAGTACATACAAATAGGTATGGTATGCTTGGCACTGGAGACAAAAATATCAATGGTCCAGGACTCTGGAAAAAGGCTGGGGAAGTCTGGGGAGAGGGTCATATATATAGAAATGATCATTGAAGTCATGGGGGGGGAAATATGAGATATCAAAGTTAATGAGGGAGAGAAATTTTATGTGAAAACATGAAAACAATAGCTCAGTATTTTACTAAAGTAGAAGACAAGACTATATCTTGAGGATGTACAGTAGTATAGGTGAGGTGGACTTGGGGCTTTGAGGAGATTTGAAAAGTTTTGAAACAGGAACTATAGAGAAATACATTCATTAACTAGAAATGAATGAAATGTAGCAAAGTGTCTGAATATTTGTGAAGGAAAAAGTATTAATTTTTTACTTTTATAAGTGTAATCACTTATATTTATGTGACTTTTGAAGATTCACCAAGTATTATCCTTAAAATAGTTCTTTGAGGAAGAAATAATTATTCAAAATTTTCAGATGAAGATACTGAATCTCAGATTAAATAAATTGTTAATGACTATACAACTAGTATTAGAACCAGTTCTATTTAAAGTGTAAATTCAGCACTCTTTCCCCTATATTGGGGTGCTATTGAAAATTCATCTATAGTGTTAAACAATGAAGAATAAAGACAAATGTTATACAATCTTGAAAATGAAGATAACAAAATTGTAGTATCCAAAACTGAAAGGGACCTTAGAAGTCAAATGATCCATTTCCTATTTTACAAAAAAGGAAACCTAAGGTCCAGGGAGAGTATATGACCTATGACGCAATGAAGTACATCAGACTATCTGCTCAGTGTTTGGGGGAGATTTCTGCCCTTGGGTGGTGGTAGAAAGAGAGGAAGGTAAGAAAGGTTTCTCTTTTTCCATTGCAAAAGAGGAAAAGCCTCTTAGACCTGGTTTTGCAGGTACTAAGGGAGTTTTCCCAAATCCTAGATCATTGCCAATGGCAAGAATGGCAGGCTGTCGTTTAGTTTGCATAAAACAACTAATTTTGCATGTCCCAACTAGTTTTCAACATTGCCTCAAATCTCCTGTTAAATCCACTATTCTTCATATCTCCTCCAAAAAAATCTAATATTGAACGAGAGACTTTTTTGCTATGAAACATTACCAGATAAACAAATAGCCAGATAAGGCTCCTAACAGAATAATTGATTTATCCATGTTATTGAGAGGGGAGGGAATGCAGAACTAGGGGACTATGTCCTTTAACTTCAACAATATGATCAAGTTCCCATTATTGACCAGTTTTATTTTCTTGTTTTCTTAATTACATCATTGTAGTCTTTGTATATATTACATGCCACTGTTTTATGTTATATTTATATAATTGTTAATATATAATTAATAAATTTTATTGGCGGGTGGGGGTGGGGGTCCACACATTTCACATTCGTAGCCATCACTTTAGGTTTTGATCCTTTCTATACTGAATCCTTTCCAGAAAGTTCTTAATTGATCTTCCTATCTCAATTCTCCAATTATATACCTATTGTCTACAGAAAATAATTTATCAGTTATTAATCAGTCAATCAGCAAGCATTTGTTAAGTGCTTGTATTCTAGTCAATGTGCTAAAAACTAGAGATATAAAGAAAAAAATTGAAAAACATAATCCCTATCTCCAAAGAATTTACATTTTAGGGAAAAACAACATACAAAAATTATGAACAAAGGAATATATACTCTGAAAATGAGAGTTAATCCTAGTAGGAAGGCAGTAATTATAGCCTGTGTGCTGTGTAGGAAGGGGATGAGAATGTACCCAGTAGCTTTTTGGCAGAAGATGGATTGGATCTAAGGCTTGACAAAAGTCAGGAGATAGAGGTGAAAAAGGAGAAAATTGTAGAAAGGAGGGACAGCCATTGAAAAGGCATGGAGTTGGATGGTGAATGTCCTTTGCAAGGAATGACAATAAGGCCAGTGTTGCTAGATGGTAGATTATAAAAAGTGTAAAATGGTATTAAAAGAGTAAGGAGACCAGAAAAGAAAAACAAGGAGCTTTAAAGGCCAAAGAGTTATTTGCTATCTGATGGTGAAATTAATTGGGAGCCATGCTCTTGATTGAATGAATAGCTGGTGACATGATCAGATTGTGTTTTGTACATACAGTTCCTTTTTCTTTTTGTTTGATCACTTTGTGATCAATGCTATGGAATGCAATAAAGCTATGGAATTTGGGAGTCAAATGGAAATGCACAGTTTAGTGACTTTGGGGTCATATAATTCCAATTGCTTCCTGGAATGGCTAGACCAGTTCAAAGCTCTACCAACAAGGTATTAGTGTGCCCTTTCAGCATTTGTCAGCAAAAATCTTGCTTGTTATTTTTGCCCAATACAGTGGGTTTGAGGTAGAGCCTGTGTTGTTTTAATTTTCATTTTTCTTATTTGTGAGTTGCAAACCACCTTTTCAGATTCTTTGACCACTTATCTAATAGGCTAATGGGAGATGGCTTCTGTTTTATTTCTATTCACTCCCTCTGTATCTTGGATATCTGACCTTTATCAGAAGAATTTGTTACTAAGATTTTTCTCCCTAGTTAACTATTTCCCTTCTAATCCATTGCTCTTGATTGTTCATTCATTATCATATGCTTTTCAAAGCACTTCTCAGTGACTTTTCCAAGACCATACATTGCAGACAGAACTAGGGCTTGTTCTCTAGGATTTTTAATTGATAACTAATATCCTGTTACCTTCCATGAAACTGCTTAGCAACTATTTCTTCCTTAGAAGAGAAAGGGACAAGTAGCTAAAACTTTTCACAAAACAGTTTTCTTTTGATACTTAATGACTTGTATGAAAAATTCATTGGCTAATGAAGTCATAGGCTATATGATAGTATATACAGACTTGTATGTGATATAGACAATACTTTCACAGATTTTTTTAGACATATACTTTGGTAGTTAGGCATTAATATCCATTAGAAGAATAGTGATTTTTTTTCTCATTTTGTAGTTTCTAATTTCATAAATGAGAAAGTGAAGGATCATGGAAGTGAAAAACTTAGAAAACACAAAGTTAGAGGAAAGTTGTGAAAAAATAAATTTTAAAATGATAAATTAATCAAAATTGCTTTGAAGAACTGGAGAATGTCTGTTGAAATGAAATTACTTAACACTGCTTTTTAATGAATTTTTAAAAACCCAGTATATGGTTTCATAAAGAAAGAGCGCTTTTTTCAGAATCAGGGGAACTGAGTTTGAATCTTCCATCGTTTTTCCATGTTGTGTTCCCCATTCAGTCTCCCAAGTCCTCTTTGTGGGTACAGGTGGCTCTCTTCCTCCAAAGACCATTGGATTTGGCCTGAATCATTTTGTTGTTGAAAGGCGTCAAGTCCATCACTGCTGATCATTTCTTACAGAGCAATAATATTCTATAACATTCATATACCATAACTTATTCAGCCATTCTCCATCTGATGGGCATCCACTCAGTTTCCAGTTTCTTGCTGCCACAAACATTTTTTGCACGTGTGGGTCCCTTTCCCTCTTTTTAGATCTCTTTGGGATATAAGCCCAGTAGAAATGCTCCTGGATGAAAGGGTATGTACATTTTGATAGCCTTTGGGAATAATTCCAAATTGCTCTCCAGAATGTTTGGATCAGTTCACAACTCGACCAACAATGTATCAGTGTCCCAGTTTTTCCACATCCCCTCCAACATTCATCCTTATCTTTTCCTGTCATATAGATTTCTTTTTAAGAAAGGTGATATGATTAATATCACATTGGAGTTGTAAACTTATCCAGCTGTTTTGGAAGACAACTTGGAACAATGCCCAGGGGTTTATAAAACTGTGCATAATACCCTTTGACCCAGCAATATCACTACTAAGTCTGTATTCCATAGAGATTAAAGAGAGGGGGAAATGATATATGTACAAAACTATTTATAAAAGCTCTTTTGGACAATCAATTGGGGAATGACTGAACAAATTGTATGTGATTGTGATGAAATACTATTGTGCTGTAAGAAATGACCAGCAGAAAGGTTTTAGAAAAACCTGGAAAGACTTACATGAACTGATACAGAATGAAGTGAGCAGAATCAGTTGTGCATATATTGTACATACAGCGATGTTACACAGTGATCATCTGTGAAAGACATAAAAATGCTATCTACCTCCAGAGAGAGCACTGATGGACTCTGAGTACAGATTAAAGTGTATTTAATTTAATAATAATTTATTTTTCCTGTTTTTTTCCCCCAACATGGCAAGTAAGGAAATGTTTTGCATGACTTCACATATATAATTGATATCATATTGTCTACCTTCTGGATGAGTCTGGATTGTCTACCTTATTCTGGATGAGTAAGAGAGAAGTGGGAGGGAAAAAATTTGGAATTAAAAAATTTAAAAACAGTATGGTGATATGATAAGGAAAGTACTGGGTTAGATATTAAATGCAGATTTTAATTTCTAATATATGCTAGCCATAGGTAATCACTTTCAGATTACTGAAATAATCCATTTTATTTGTTCTGCCTATCCTCTGATCTATGGTTGACCAAATGAGATGATAAAATACGTGAAAGGACTCAATTAAATTTTATTGCACTATACCACTATACTTAAACATTAGATATACTCAGCAATACTGTGTGTGTGTGTGTGTGTGTGTGTGTGTGTGTGTGTGTGTGTGTGTGTGTGTAGATAGTAGGCTGGAAAATATGTAAATTCCAGTGGCAACTATTTTTTGGTTTTCTGTGATTGGAGCTTAAAGATGAATTAGTCTAACTCTGGTTTTGACACGAAAAAAACAAATTTAGGAAGGAAAACTCATTTGCTCATGGTCACAGATAATTATCTAGCCTCTTTTTTCCAACTCCAGAGCTCTTTGTTAAGTCTCATATTTTTCTCCTTTCCACTCCCTTCTTTCTGGCTACTCTTCGTAGTTTATTTGGACACACACACACACCCCCTAGAGAAATGAAATAGCATTTGGAAGGAGAGGCATGGCTAATTTGTACTTCTTTGGCCCATGGATTGCAAGACCACATAAAAAAAGTAGTAAAACGTGCTCCTCTTGTTTTTTGTTGTTGTTATTATTTTTTTTTTTTTGAGTAGGTGGCATGTGGCCAACTTAATTGCTTCTCCAACAAAGTAAATTCATTCCAGAAAGTTCAGAACCTTGGTTATTAGTATGAAACAACATTTACCTGGTTGCTGCCCCCAG
Organism: Sarcophilus harrisii; assembly: GCF_902635505.1. Lineage (NCBI taxonomy): Eukaryota > Metazoa > Chordata > Mammalia > Dasyuromorphia > Dasyuridae > Sarcophilus > Sarcophilus harrisii. The sequence goes on along the minus strand of NC_045426.1, from coordinate 170,848,526 downwards.
GGCTTAAAGGTCCTGGTCATGAAACTACAGGAACTCTGACCTTTCTCTACAAAAAAGGGAGATTGATAGAAAGCAAAGATGTGTGTAAGCTTGATGTGATGAGAACATTAAAATCTTTAATTTATGATTGTTTTATAAGTATTTGTGTTCAGTTTTGCAACCATTTATTTAATGTTTTACCTATATTATCTCATTGGATTTATTTTATACCTTTGAAACCAGGTGCTATTTACATATTAGCATTGAGTTTGAAAGGGAAGGGGAGGAAGGAAAGCAAAATTAAAATAAAAGGCATTTTTAACGATCTCTGTCCATATTTCTTTCAAGTCTCTTCATCTCTTCCTCCTCCACTTTTCCACATGTTTCTCCCCCTCCCCCCCTCTTTAGATTGGTACAAATTGTAATAAAAGTTAATGTCTTTTCTCAACCCTTCCCCCCATTATCTCATCTTGAAACCTATGCAGGAACTTAAGGTATAGTAAATTCTTGTCCAAACTCCAAAGTGGAGGAGGGTGGAGTGGGCAGGGCCAGCAGGGGAGGGGTGGAGGAGGGTGTTGGGTGGAATGGGGAATGGAGACTATCTGCAGGAGACATCAGCTGGAAGAGGGACTGGCTTTTTGTTTTGTAACCAGTACAAACCATTCCCCAGTGAGTGTACTTTTTAAAAGGTCTCCTGGGGCATGGCCTGCCAGTGCATTACCATATCACATCTTTTAAAGAAAAAAAAAGATAGCTGACATCCATATGTAGATCACAAATAGAAGAGAGAATTTATTTTATTTAGTTTGTTTTGTCAGATAGCCACAGTTAAAGTATACTAGATCTTATCAACTCAAAAAAATTAGGTTTTGAGAAAAGGGAGAGAACGTGCCATTGTCAGATTAAAGAATTTTACATAAAACAAATCATTTTAAGTGACCACCACTCTAAATAGGAATCAAAATAGGGAACATTTAACAGTTGTTGTTCAGTCATTTCAATTGTGTCTACTTTAAGGTGACCCTAATTTAGGGTTTTCTTTGCAAATATACTGGAGTGGTTTGCTGTTTCCTTCTGTGATGCCAAAGAAACTGAGCAAGACAGAGATTAGAGACCAATTCAATAATTTATTAAATGGAGAGAAATACTGGGACCAATGGATCCATGTTGATCCTCAGGGCTAGATGAGACTATCATCTCAAAGAGTCTAGCCCCAACTATGGGGCAGCAAGCTTTTTATAGAATAACAAGAACAATGACATAATGGAGGTACCTAGGTGGGGATAACCTAATGGAGGGAGATTACTGATATTCTAATGACATCTAAAATGGATAAACCTTTATCTCTTCAAACATTAAGAAGCAATGTCTATAAAACCTTTAGCTCAAACATTAAAAGGGAAAGGTTATAACCTAAGGCAGAATAACTAAATAGGACAATTGGAGAAACTGAGTCAAAACATTAAAAGGGAACTTTGGCATAACACTTCTAGTTTATTTTTCAGATAAGGAAACTGAAGCAAACATTTAAATGACTTGCTCAGAGTCACACAGCTAGAAAGTCTAAAACTAGATTTGAACTTAGTCCTCCTGATTCAATTCCCACAATACCCCTATAAGTTGCCAAGCGTAAGAATCTTTGGTTCAAATTCTACTCCAGACTTGTTGTATAACCATGATTCAGTCATTTCTTTTACTTATTTACTTAATTACTTAGCTCCAGTTTATTTAGTTGTAAAATCAAGATAATGGCACTCGTTTTGACCCTTTCCTTAGGATTTTATAAACCTAAACAGTCTGTAGAAATGTGGTCATAGTTGCAACTATAAATAGGGAAGGGCATTAATTGGAACATCTTCCATTGGAAATTCCATTGATTGGAAACATTGTAATGTGTGGTACAGACCAAAACTTTTATTTATTTAATAGCCTTTTATTTACAGGTTATATGCATGGGTAACTTTACAGCATTAACAATTGCCAAACCTCTTGTTCCAATTTTTCACCTCTTTCCCCCCACCCTCTCCCCCAGATGGCAGGATGACCAGTTAGATGTTAAATACATTAAAATACCAAACCGTTATTTTGCTGTACAAAAAGAATCAGACTCTGAAATATCAGAGTCTGAAAAATCAGACTCACAATTAACTTGTTTTGTTTTTTTTTTTTTTTTTACATTTTCTTTTCTTTTCTTTTTTTTTTTTCCCCATTTATTTATTTAATAGCCTTTTATTTACAGGTTATATGCATAGGTAACTTTACAGCATTAACAATTAAGTATACATGACCAAACCGTTATTTTGCTGTACAAAAAGAATCAGACTCTGAAATATTGTACAATTAGCCTGTGAAGGAAAAAAAATGCAGGTGGGCATAAATATAGAGATTGGGAGTTCAATGTAGTGGTTTTTAGTCATCTCCCAGAGTTCTTTCTCTGGGCGTAGCTGGTTCAGTTCATTACTGCTCCATTGGAAATGATTTGGTTGATCTCGTTGCTGAGGATGGCCAGGTCCATCAGAACTAGACCAAAACTTTTAAACATTTTAAACTTTGGGTCATAATCAGTATGGGATTGTGGGAAGACCCCTTTACGGATGCCTCATCTGTTTTCATGATTTCAGCACAATTGTTGCTAATTAATGTAGTCTCTAGGGGGAAAAAGCCTTCTTGTTTAACTGTTATCATTATTGCTATTTTGCAAATTAGCTTGTATTCTAAACTTATCATAGCCCTTGGTTGCCTATCCCTTTGCTTGCCTGAGAGATCAGGTGTGTTTACTCAGTTGTTTTCTAAGATCTTCCTATCTATTCTTTGTGGTTTCTATTTTGCATAGTTAAATTCCTTAAGATGTTGTGAAGACTCATTGTCTGCTTTTTGCTTCAGAGTAAACTGTTTAAACAGATACTGTTGGAGTTTATTGTTTGTTCAGTCCTTTTTCAGTTGTGTTCAATTCTTATTGAATCCATTTGGTGTTTTCTTGGCCAAGAAACTAGAGTGATTTACTATATTTCCTTCTCCCCAGTTCATTTTATAGGTGAGGAAACTTAGGTAAACCTTTATGCGACTTGTTCAGGATCCCACAGCTAGTGGGAGGCCAGATTTAAACTCAAGAAGATGATAGTCTTCCTGACTACGGGGCAGTTACTCCAGCCCCCTGGGTTTCAGGAGATAAAAATCAATGCAATTCTTGTGATTTTTGTTCAAATTTGGCATTTTTCTTTAGCAACTTTTTATTTACAAATATATGCATAGGTAATTTTTCAACACTAACCCTTGCAAAACCTGTTCCAAAATTTCCCCTCCTTTCTCCCGCCCCTCCCCTAGATGGCAGGTAGTCCAATACATATTAAAAACATATGTTAAATCCAATATATGTATACATATCCATACATTATCTTGCTGCACAAGAAAAATCGGATCTAGAAACCAAAAAAAAAACAAAAAAAACCCTGAAAAGGAAAATTAAAAATGTAAGCAGACAACAATAGAAAGAGTGAAAATACTATGTTGTGGTCCACATTCAGTTCCCACAGTCCTCTCTCTGGGTGTAGATGGCTCTCTTCATTACTAAACAATTGGAACTGTTCTGAATCTCAATTCATTATTGAAGAGCCACATCTATCAGAAATGATCATCGCATAGTCTTGTTACAAGGTATAATGATCTGGTTTTGCTCATTTCACTTGGCATCAGTTCATGTACATCTCTCCAGGCCTCTCTGAAATCATCCTGCTGGTCATTTCTTACAGAGCAGTAATATTCCACAACGTTCATATATCATAATTTATCCAGCCATTCTTTGATTGAGTGCATCCACTCAGTTTCCAGTCCCTTTCCCTTCTTGAAAATCTCTTTGGGATATAAGTAACACTGCTTGGTCAAAGGGTATTTGTTTTTAACTGTAACCATTAAATCTGCCTGCAGTTCTTCCCACAGTTTGAAGAACTTTTTCTTGGTTCAAACTTGACTTTGATTAGTTAGCAGTAACTTTGAAATATATTGGCTAGAGAGCTAGCCTCAGATTCAGAACAACCTGAGTCTAGTTCTTTTAATATGTGCTGTCTGTGACTCTGGAGAAATCAGTTAATCTATCAATGACCCCTAGCAGTTTTCTGAGACTATTTCAAGAGAAAGCATATATCTTCATGGGTGACAAAGTTCCCTATATCACTGGAATTGTATATATTCACTCAGAAACAAACTTCTCTATGGGACAGTGTGCAGTTAACTTTGTTACTCCTACTGGCTCATAAAGCTGGCATCTGAACAGGTATTAGCAGACCTTGGAAGACAGCTAATTTTTCAAAGCAAGTAATATCAGTAATAGCTGACATTTGCATATTTTTTCCTTCAGGCTTGAAAACCACTTTGTTATTTGACCAGAGATGATGTATGAAAAGAAAAATCAGAAGGCAATATTGAATGAATTTGGACTGCAGGCCTTTAGTGGTTGAGCATCTGTGGGTGTAAAGTATCAGAAAAACTGGAAAAACTAGCCCAACGACTTAGTGGTTGGAAACCTTGTGGTAAAAGGACATAGCAGGCAGTTGGGGCATTCAGGTTATAAAATTAGAGATGATACTTTAAGATTAAAATGCTCCACCCTCCAGCATCCCATAAACTCGGCTAGTTTCATTGCAAAGCTACAAAGCTCATCCTAATTTTCCTTTTGGCCTTCCCAGGAGACTAAACAAAGGCATGTAATAGTTGAAACAAATCTGAGTAGTAATTTTGTATGGAGAAAATTTTTCATCCAAAAGGCAATAATATTTTTATTAGATGTCTCCACTTAAGTGAATGTTTTAATAGCTTGGGTATGGTATAGATTTAATCTGTACATACTGTTATAGTGGAATAGGGTATTTGTTGAGATTGAAAGACAGAACCTGCATTCAGATACTAACTTCTACATATTTCCTGTAGGACATTGGAAAATGGAAAAATTACCTTTGCTTTCTAAGCCTCATTTGTAAAATGAAAAGCTTGCAATAGATGAGCTCTGGAGTATTATCCAACTCAAATCTATTAATTTATGATTCTATGACCCAAAGTTTAGTAGGTGAAAGATTACTTTTGAAATAGGGCCAAAAGGTATGGGTTGGTGTATGATTGTTTGCTGTTCACTCTTATCAGTCATGACTGACTTGAAGTGACCCAATTTAAGGTTTTCTTCCCAAAGATACTGGAATGGTTTGCTATTTCCTTCTTCAAGTGAGGAAATGGAAGCAAACAGGGTGAAGTGACTTGCCTAAGGTCACAAAGCTAATGATTAACTATCCCAGGACTGGATTTGTACTCCTCATTCCTGACTGCAGATCTAGTGCTTTATCCACTATACCTAGCTTATTATAGCCGTTCAAAAAAGATAGTGGCCTGTATTGGGTGGGTAAAAATCAGAATAAAAAGAAGAGAATCGGGAGCACATAACTGATTGGATATGAGAAATTATTGTTTGTTCTTCGTTGATGTCTTGAGGATATGAGAAATTTAAAAAATAATTAAAGAGAACCCTTAGGTTCTGAAGAAGAGAAACTGACAAATAATAGTACTATAGCATGAAAAAGTTAAAAGAAGGAGCAGGTTTAGAGAAATAACAAGTTCTGTTTAGACATATTTCATTTCAGGCACCTGTAAGCTTTTCAAGAGGAGGAACATGGGGGTCTAGCGCTCAGACATCTGGCTAGGGATGGAGTTAGTTTGAGGAGGGGTCTGCATAGAGGTGATGGCTGAGTTATGGCAGTGAATGAGAATGTCCTGGGACAGAAAGACTAAGGCAGAAACCTGGGATAATTAGCTGCCTCTAAGGGAGAAAATTAGGAAACAAAGAAGTATGTTTAGGAAAAGCTGAGTAAACCAAGTATACACATGCACACATGTAAAATAATGTGTATGTAAGATAATTTCCACACCCAAGGGAGGATGGAATATAAAGAAAAAGGATTCAGCCTTAGGTTTAAGAACAGAAATGTAGCACAAAGACTATATTGTTGGAATATCAGTTAATTCAGGGTAATATATTGGAATGTCTGTTGCTGTCACTTCTTCCAGTCTTGTCTGAGTCTTCTTTCAGTATTATAATTATTATGGTTCTCTCTGTTCTCTTTGTTTTCGTAACCTAAACTAAAGATCAAGAGATATATGACTCTTTAAGTCCCTTCATTCACCCTCCTGAACTAATCTAAATAATTTCTTAGAAACATACCCAAAAATGTGGCTTTTATAAGTCACTTGTCCCTTTTGGGCTTCCATTTCCTTCTTAGTGAAAATGAAGGATTTGAGGAAAACAGGAGAGGTAAAAGCACTAAGAGGTAAAACTATGTAAGCAGAATGAGGCACAGCCACAAGAACAAAAAACAACCAGTAACTGAATGCTGAATAATTAAAATGACCAAGAAGCTTAACTTTGGAGAAGAGATGAGGAAAAATTCTTTCCTCCTTTGGGGAGTTTGTTGGGGGAGGGGAGGAACTAAGATGTAGATTATTATGTAGAATGAAGGGATTTTTAAGGGACAATTTTATTAGATTTTATCTTTTTTTCTTTTTAAGAGACGGCTCAGTGAGGAATATATCAAGAAATTGTTGATATTGTTGGTGTAAAAAAGATAAAATTTACTTTTTCAGAAAATGAAAGGGTTGAAGGAAACATGTAGATAATGACTACAGTGTACATAGTATAAAACAAAAATAAGAAACGGACAAAAATGCCCTCATGCTGTATAAATATGATGACCAAGCAGTTGCAAAGAATTGAGAAAATGAGGGACTGTGTGTTGGAATATCATAGCTACTCTCAGATTTGTTTCCTAGATTGTTTGGTTTTGTTAAATAGTACAAGTCTTTTTCCTCCCTTTTTAAAAATTCTTTGTCTCAAGGGATGGCTTCTTAGATAAGGTAGAGATATAGTCAGAAATGAGTACAGTAGAAAAACAAAATGTATTAATTTTTTCAACAAAGGGGCAAGACAAGAATGTTTTAGGTTCCTTTGAACATGTTTAAAAAAATAAATCTGTCCTTCCCTGAAACTAAGCTGAGGACTGCAAAGGAACAAATTATCTTTCTTAAGAAAACATAATTTCTATTCTTTTCCTTCAGTGCTCTGCCTATGATTTCCTTAGAAAGGGGGAATTCTTAATGTGAAAACTGCCTGAGTGTAGAGATTATCTATAACTTTGTCATGGAGAATTGCCTGGGACTGAAAGATAAATGAACTTTTCCAAGATCATACAATTAGTGTATTCCTTTCCACTATAGCAGCTACCTATCTATACTGATAATAAAAATGGAAAATTTTACCACAGCCAGATCTCATTTCTCTGTTTTCCTTTCCTATTTAACTTCCCTACCTCCTCACTTCCTTATCGGAACGATGCAATTATGAGTGATCTATCAAGAGGTCAAAAATTGTTCTCCTCAGAGCCAAAATGGCTTGGGAGTGCTATCTTTTATTACATATTTAGGATAGCTCTCTGGCACAGTGGCTAGAGTGTTGGGCTTGGAATCTAAGAAGACTCATCTTCCTAAATTCAAATCTGGCTTGAAACACTAACTGTGTGACTCTGGGCAAGTTACTCAACCCTTTTACCTCAGTTTTCTCCTCTGTAAAATGAGCAGAAAAGGAAATGGCAAACTACGCCAGTATCTCTGCCAAGAAAATTCTGATTTGCAAAGAGTCAAAGTACTCTGAGCAGTGTTAAGGACATTTTGTTCTCTGTGGAACTAGGCATTTGAGCCATTGATTTCTAAAATTATAGACCTACCAAAAATTCATCTGTGATAAAGTTGTAGAGATATAGCTTTGGGTAAAATAAAAACATTTGGAGAAATATGGCTTTTGTTTTATAACAAGTGGGATATTTTACTGATCCCTGATTAGGTCTCCAGAGAAAGAGCAGATTTCTGGCTTTGATCATTATCCTGAGGAAGGAACATGTGATCTGGGGTATACTGAGACATTCACTGGGAGCCAAGAATGGTTCCCATCCCTCCTCCCTTGCTGCAGGGTCTAAGAACACTCCCTGGCAACCCTCACCCACTGGTTTCCCAAATACTGCCAAAAATTCACCTTCACAGGAGAAATATTTCATTACTTTTTGACTCATAAGAACAGTAAACCATCAAGGGTTTCCCCCTCCACTCCAGTACTATAAACTGTACTAATATCCTTTGACATATCTGTACAATGTAGTGAGAATGTCATTTTTTCACATTGTGGAATGGAAAATTCAGTTTGGGCCACAGGTACCTCCTTGTGTGTTTTGAATATTAAACCCAGGAGCTTACTTAGACTTATAATAATGAAGGAAATACTGGTCTTCAGAAACTCATGAAAATTCCTTTACCCATATGTTAACAGTCCTTATTGGGGATCCAGTTCTCCATCCTTTTTACATGTAAATATTCTTCTGTCTCCGTTGTCTAAGCCCATTTCCATAATAATGAAGCCTTCTCTCTGGAAGACTTCTCTATAGGGGGGAATTTACTCCCTGGTTATAGAGAGGAAAGAAAGAAAAATTTTAAACTCTATTTTTATTGGCTTACTATAGTACAAACAAAGTTATTTAGACTTTGTCTAAAGAAACTGAATTTTTAATTTTTCCTCCTGATTCCCATTTTGTTAAATCCTTTTAAAAATGCTTTTGGATTTAATTTCATGTACTTAAACTGAATAGTAAACCTGATCATCTAAATAATACTTAAAAGGGAGCAGCTCTTGACCTGGAGTCAGTAAGCCCAAGGTTCAAATGGGACCTCAAAGTTAGTTTCTTCATCTATAAAATGAGGGTAATAATAGCACCTACTTTCCAAGGTTGTGAGGATCAAATGAGATAATAATTATAAAGCACTTGATGTAGTATCTATAGAAAGTGTATAATTATTATTATTATTATTTCCTTCACAGCAGGTTAGAGGTCACTAATATAAATACCATCTCCATTTTACAATTGAAAAATCTTAAATTCTTAGAAGTTGAATGACTTATCCAGAATGGAAACAGCTAGTGTGGAGCCAAGAACACACAACAGAATCATGGATTGAAGGGGCTTCCAAGGAGATCTAGTTGATCTCTTTCCTATAGATAAAGAAGCTGAGACCTTATCAAGAAACTTACCCAAACTCACAAGGTCAAACCAGTATTAGAACTCTGTTTTCCTGAGTCTGACCCCTGTTTTCCACCCATCCCTTCCTGTAGGACTCTGACAACTAAAGGCAGAGTGACTCTTGGTTCACAGTGGCTTATTATACCATTATGGGCCAGAACAGCCAGTGATATGATGGGCTTTTTTCCATTTTTCTCGATTGTCCAAGATATCTCATTAAGAAGAAAACCTTACATCACAGAATTTTCTGCTCTGTGGTCTCAGATGACTTTCTTAAAGCTGTTGCTTCTTGATGGGGTTGTCTCCTTAGGTGAAGAATGTATCTGCAGATGCACAAGAAGTACCCCCAGCTCCATCTGACTATGTGGATAGAGTTGACAGTTCCATGGCATATTCCTCTTATGGCAGAATGAATGACAAACGGCCGTATCCAGACTCTTCATACAAATCAACACCGTAAGTAACCAACATTTTCCCCATGCAACTTTAATTCAGTAACTGTTATGCCATTGTGCCACACTTTTGTGATGTTTTGATTTAAAATTAATTCTAACTATAAAAATATATAGTTGCCGCAAAGACACCATAAACATGGTAAAACTATGCATACATATTTATACAATTATTTTGCTGCACAAGAAAAATCAGATCAAATAGAGGGAAAAATGAGAAAGAAAATAAAATGCAAGTAAACAACAACAAAAAGAATGAAAATGCTATGTTGGATCCAAACTCAGTTCCCATAGTCCTCTCTCTGAGTGTAGATGGCTCTCTTCATCACAAGATCAATGTATTTTTTATTGAGTGGCACTCTAGAACAGAAAAAAAGAGCACTTGGAGACATAAGACTTAGATTCCAGTCCCCTGGACCAGTAATCTCAGAGAGCTTATAGGTTCTCATTGTGCAAGAACTAAGAGACTTCAGAAATCTCCTGATTAACCCTCCTATTTTACTGTTGAGGGCATTGAAGTCTAGAGAGGTCACATTGGGAGGAAGTAGTAGAGAGAACATTTGAACCTGGGTGCTTTCCTATCAAATCACCTGCTCTCTCAGCTATACTATGTTAGGTCCCTTTTAACCTCTTTAAGCCTCGGTTCTTTCTTTGTTAAAACAGGTGAGAGTATGCTTATATTGTTACCCACCTCACAAAGTTTTTGTGATGATTACATCCTTTTTAACCATAAAGCACTAGATGACATCATGTTGAGTTATAAATTCTTGTTGGTAGTTTTTCTCACTGTTAGGTAACTTGAAAGTAATAAGCTTGTTGATTTATATCTTTTACAACGTTTTGAGAAGGAAGGTACCTTAAATATTTACCTAATCTTAAAACTTTTGTTTTTAAGATGAAGAAAGTGAGATTGAGAAATTTGCTTGCTGACTATTCTTAAATTTTTTTTAACATAAAATTGACTTTAAAATCATTATTTGTAACAAGTTACATTTGTTACATATGTAGAAATAGGCTCCTTTTCATTCTTCCATCCCTTTGGAGTTTTACAGATTTAATAGAATTGAGAGAGAAAGAGATCTCTTAATTTTGTGGATAAGGAAACCCTTGTTTGTTGGGTGTGATTGATGCTGAATTTTCCAGAATAGAGATCACTGATCTGACAGTCAGGAAAACTGGGTTTTAAGTTCTATCTTTGTCTGAAATATTATGTATGAACCTTGAACCACTCTCTTCATAGCTTGAAAATACAGGTCTGGATTAGACATTCCAGATACAAATCCAATGATTCTATATTACTCCTCCCATTTGGTCCAGGAACTTTATTTTACTTTGCTCGTTGTTACCCATTTCTTGTGTAGCACCATAGTAAATGGTGCAGAAAGATAGTTGGGGAACTTTCTACCATGTTCATAGGGATGACAAGATGACTTATTGCATTGATTCTTTAGTATGACTGTCCTTACCTATCCACTGGTTAGCATTTCTTCCTTTTACTTTGGAAAAATCATATTTGACACCTTTCAGTTTGAACTTTCTAGCAGAATTATCCGTGAATAGATTTAGAACTGGATAGAGCCCTAGAGTTTGTTTGCCTAGTCTGGCACCATCATTTTGCAAATAAAAAACCTGAGCTTTGAAAAAGTAAAATTGATTTTTTTTTTTTTTTTTTAGTGTCACAAGTAAATAGTACAAGTGGAATTTGACTCTTTCCTAGACACAGTTCTACCTGTCTTATATTTAACAGAGACTGATCATGTAAAAAGCCATTCTCAGAACATAGAAGGAACTGAAACCATTAATCCTACACTGGCAAGCTGATTTTAATTATGGGATCCAATTGGAAACAATGAACTTTATTATAATGAAAGGAATGGAATTTGGAAACCAAATAGACCTACAATTGACTTTGCTTAATAATTTTCTATTTGGCTGCTCAGTAGGTACCTTTATATTGATTAAAACTAGGTTTATTTTGAGAAAAGGTTTTCTTTTCAAACCCCCTTTTGGCTTCACTACCCAATACCAAGGCGTAGGGGTAATTGAGACAGAATAGTTTATAACGTGCTGGAGATATATAGTCTTGTTTTTGTTTTTTAAGTTTTAATAGCATTTTCCCAAATAACATGCAAGTATAGTTTTCAGTATTCACCTTTGCAAAATCTTGTGTTCCAAATTTTTCTTCCTCTTCTTCCTCTCACTCCTTCTCCAAGACAACAAACAGTCTGATATACGTTAAATGTGCACTTTTTCTAAAAATATTTCCATGTTCTGCTGTGCAAAAAAAATAATCAGATCAAAAGGGGAAAAAAAGAAGTAAGCAAGCAACAATAAAGGTGAAAATACTATGCTTTCATCCATATTCAATCTCTATAGTCCTCTCTCTGGATGTAGAGAATACCTTCTCTACATACAATCTAATTTTTTTTGGTACTTTCCATCACAATTCTATTGGAATTGCTTTGAATCACCTCCTTGCTGAAAAGAGTCAAGTTATGGTCTTGTTTTTAAAAATTACAAGCTACTATTTGCATGACTTTCAAGCTTGTAAAACTAGTTTATTTTGCATCATGTAACCATTATTGCTTCTTAGCTGTTCTGTTAAGCTGCTTGGGCTTCATTACTTTCCCCAGATTTTAAGGGGAATAGGCATTTACTAAGTTGCCTATTGTTTTCTAGGCACTGTGCCAAGTATTGACAATTCAAAGATTTAAAAAAAAAAAAAAAAAAGCTATGTTCCTTAAGAGTTTCTATCAAGCAAAGCAATATGGAACAAATAATTATCTTCAGCATAATTTCACACATATGTATACATACACATTAGCACGTGTATTAACAACACACATGTATATTATATGTATGTTGTGTGTGTGTATACACACATAAACATTTATTAAACCCTTCTCTACTAGACACTATACTAAATGCTAAGGATACAAGGATAAAAGAAAGCCCCTGGCCTCAGGAACCTTACATTTATGTAACATCCATACTGACAAATGATATCTCTTTCAATCCCCAAAACAGTCCTTTGAGGTGGGTACTATTAATTTAATATTAATTCCATACTTGGCTGGAGTCACATAGTTTGTGACTGAGTGAGGCTGGATTTGAATTCAGGTCTTCCTGACTCCAGCACTCTGTATAGGTCCTTCTAGTTACCTCTTGGGAAGGTTACCAGATAGGGTTTTGTGTAGGAGGTGGGTACCCAGTATAAAGTGTTGTGCTAATCTTTGAGGGGGATACAAAGGTGAAGAATTGCCCCTTTCCCTAGTCAAGTGGCAGAGCTGAGATGTTTACCAGTTGCTAATAAGAAATAATATGGGTGCACAAAATGCCTTGGATTCAGAGGAAGAAGTAATTTCAGATTTGGGGAATTTTTTAATAAAGCTTTTTCTTTTCTTTCTTTCTTTTTTTTTTTTTTTTGTGTAAAGCTTTTTATTTTTCAAAACATATTTGTGGACAGTTCTTCAACATTAGCCCTTACAAAACCTTGTGTTCTAATTTTTCTCCCCATTCCCCACACCCTTTCCTATATGGAAAGTAGTCCAATAAATGTTAAACATGGTAGAAATATATGTTAAATCCAATATATGCATACATGTTTATACGATTCTCTTGCCACACAAGAAAAATCAAAAAAACCTTTTATTTTCAAAACACATGCATAGTTTTCAACATTCACCTTTGCAAAATCTTGTTCCAATTTTTTTTCACCCTTCCCCCCGATACATGTATCTACCTCACAAGATTTAGGTTAAAATTACTGTTGCAAAGATTTTATATATATTGCTATTACTGTGGAGGGTTTTGAATGCCAAAGGTGGAATGGCTCCCACTTTCCAGTTAGTCGGCACTTATCTCTTTGTATCTGTCTTTTATACATGTTAAACATGTGTAATTCTTCTGTACATATTTATACAATTATGCTGCACAAGAAAATCAAAAAGGAAAAAAAATGAGAAAGAAAACAAAATGCAAGTAAATAACAAGAAAATACTACGTTGTGATCCACATTCAGTCGCCACAGTCCTCTCTCTGGGTGCGGATGGCTTTCTCTATCACAAGACCATTGGAACTGGCCTGAATCACTTTGTCCAGTTTATTTTCCAGATGAAAGAACTGAGGCAAACAAGATTAAGTGATTTGCTCAGTCACACGATCTACAATTGTATTTCTTGTTAATGTAAGGACTAGTTCTTAGGTACCCGAGGACTCAATGTGGTAAGTAAATAAAAACTCTGTTCAAGGTCTGGGAAGATTAGGAGACAGGAAGATATTTAGCTAAAAATGATGACTCCTCCACCCAAATTTGCTAAGTGGACCTAGGAATTTTTTAAATTGGTCTCACTCTTAGTTATTTTTCCCACCCACACTCAGGTTTGAATAAAGCAGGATAGGGAAATGTAAATGCTATCCATGGAAATTTTATAGCACCAGAGTACTGATAGTCCCTAATCTCTTTTTTCTAGACTTGTGAGAGGTGGATATGAAAGATGGCATTATCTTGCAACAGTGGAAAGCTGATGTTGTAAATGAGAAATTTTATAAAATGTGGCCATCTGACTAGTCTTCCCTGAATCTAGTCTAATTTCTTTTCCAATAGGCCTTATTTTGTTTAGTTCAATCTGCCTTTCCTAATAAAATATACTGCTAATCACGGTTCTCATTACTATTGTCATCTCTAAAAACCTTCATTGAATTTCCCCATACTTAATAAAGTTATTAAATGCCTGATGCTGCCATTCAAGGTTCTCTGTAGATTGGTTTCAATCGACCTTTTCCGCTCCTCATTTCCCATCTTCATGTATTCTCTTCTACCAAACTAGATCTATAAAATGGGACCCCTATTGTATCTACTTCACAAGGTTTTGGTCATAATTACTGTTACAAAGGTTTTATATGTTGCTATTACTGGGGAGGGCTTTGAATGCCAAAAGTGGAATTGCTCCCACTTTTCAGTTAATCAGCACCCATCTCTTTGTATCTGTCTTTTTATCAAATGCTTTCTAAAAAATGTGACTGTTATCTGACAGAAATTCTACTAAAATATACCAAGAAAGTGAGAAAAAATGGTGGTTTGTAAAATTGGAATCACTGAAAGAGAATTAACTTTAATTTTGTATTTTATTGTTAATAATGGTGGTGATTTCGTATAGTACTTCATCTAGGAAAATATCCCTATTTTAATTAATTAAGAAATATTTCGATAGTATGGCATTTGTTGGTCTTCAAGTTAGGAACGAACACTTGGATTTAAATCCTATTCACTTTTACTGTGTGATCCTGATAAGGTCATTTAACCTTTTTGAGTATCAGTTTCACTATTTATAAAGTGGGTATAATTCCTCCCAGGGTTATAAGAATCAAGTCTGATAATACAAATAAAGTCAACTGTTGCATTTTAATCATGAACCTCAATAGGTCTGAATCGTACACTTATTCTTGGAGTAGTATAATGGAAGAACAAAAAAGTGTAGTGGTATTAAAACTGAGGAAGAATCCAGATGGAAAAAGTCTGAAATGAAATTGAAAGTTAAACAGCTTAAGATATCGTACCAGAAATTTCTGATACCATGAACTTGTCCATAAAACTTGGAAAAACTTGGGGAAAAGTGGAATTATAGTAAAACCTGAGTGATTTTGTTCCTTTTCTGTTGCATTTCCCCTGAAGACTGTAGCCTGTTTTGAAGGCTTTATTTATGAAGAATTATGTTTTGAAGGCTTTAGTCATTCTTGTCACTTAAACCTGTCTCTGTAGCAAGAGCTGGGTGTATCATGTTACTTTTAACAAAGTTTTGGACAGAGCATCTGAGAAGTTTGTTTTCTCATGACTCATGGGACAAAATCTGTCTTCTCTTTCTTCCTACAGCTAGTGATTAAAATGTGCAGGAATCCAGTTGTTGAAGCAAGCTTAGGAGGTTTTCAAGCTTGGTGACAAACTAGAACCGGAGAGGAACTGCCAAATCATATCCATTTCCTACCCAAACACACCCAGACATCCATCCTTTTTAAAAGATTGATTTAAAACTTAATTTGACTCTTAAATAAGATTTTGGAGAAGGACTGAGGGGAAGATAAGGTTTTCTTTTGTTCCTCATAGAAGGGAAATTCATCCAAATATAAATATTTATTAAGTCTACTATGTGCAGAACTCTGGGAATAGATGAAACAAAGTAATGTTTACAGATTATCAGCTTCAAATCTTTCCATATTTGTTTTGTGTTTTTTATTTTAAGATTAATTGAATGGCATTTCTGATATCCCTAATATATATATTATCCTATTAAGTAAATTTGATCATCCATATTGCGTCAACAGACAGCTAGATAGTAAAGTGGATAGATCACTGGGTCTGGATTCAGGAAAATTCATTTTCCTAAATTCAAATCTGTGCTCAAACACTTAGTAGCTGTGTGATTCTGGGCAAGTCATTTAACCCTCTTTCCCTCCCTGTCCTCATTTAGAATATGTGATGGAGAAGGAAATGGCAAACCACTTCGGTATCTTTGCCCAGAAAAACCTAAAAGGGGTCACAAAGTAAGATACACTTAAAAAATGATTGAATAGTCTCAACAAACTTTCTTTAAAAGCATGATAAAATATACATTATCTTTGATTTTTTAATGAAAGAACATATATTTCATCCATGAAGATAACTCCATTGAGGCTAATTGTAACTCCTGCAGAGTCTCCAGGACTTTCATGCTTTGACATGAAAAAAAATAATGATGTTTTGTTGGCCCTCTTCCTGGGGGATGAGAATTTTCTTGGGCTGGTCCTTCCTTATAGAATAGCCTTTGGAAAGCTGGGGTGATGATATGCTTGAAGGAGGAGGCACTTTGAATAACCCTAAGTAGAAGAATATAAATCCTTTATTACACAAAACCCCTAAAATTAGAACTTTTCTAGTTATTGTACTCACTGTAATAAACAAGAGATATTGTTAAGGTAATGAGATTTTAGGAGGCTGATTAAAATGTAAATTTGCCCCTGAGTTCTTTAGCTGAATGTTTTGTTTCCTTCTGCCATTTTCTGAGCTTTCTCTAGATTGAAAACCTTTTCATGAAAAGCACAAATTAACTTCCTCTCTCTGGGACCTTTTTAAATTTCCCTTTCCCTTCTTATGCATTCTCCTTCCTTCCATATTCTCTGTCACTTTTTCCCAATTCAGCTTCTGGCCTGCATTCATATTAAGGAGCCTCATTTGCGGTTACTTTTTGAAGTAATTTTACTTCCTCATTTTGGTAGGTTAGGATGGGGAAGTCAAATACTTCAGCAAAAACAATCAATGGCCTAGGAAAAAAATACATGTTCTTTTTTCATTCTTTCCAATACATGACCAAAAGTTTGAAATGATCTGTAATTATGCTGTAAAACTTAAATTAAAAACCTCAGCTTTAAAAAAAAATTGCTTTGAGGTGTGAATAATTATACTTTTACATTAAATCCACAGACATTTTGTGTGAATTTTTAAGTATTCACTGGTAGGAATATGTACATATTCCCTTTCCCTAATTTGAATTTAAAAGAAAATCATTTCATGGGACTTAAAATCTGTAGAATAGAAAAGTTCACTAAGATTTATCCAAACTGGATTAGTATAAGGTAAATTGTTGACATGAACCCTTTAAGTGAAACAAAATTTTTCTCTAAGATTACATGCCCTTATTTAAAGGCTGAAGAGAAGTTCCTTTTAAATCAGGACCGTAAAAACTGTTATATGCATTTAAAAGTTCTAAGGGCTGCAGAGTTGGGCATACCAAACTTAAGAGATCTGCTCAGTGGACTGTACATAAATTTCTTGACTGAGTGAGCACACAGGATTTTGGAGGTCTCTTGGCTTTTATTCTTGCTGCTATTTGGATTGTGGGGGAGGGGAGGGGTTGAATAGTATTGCATTTGTTGAAAAGATCATTCATTCTGTGTAGTGTTCCTGTTTTTGGCTTAGAAGTTGACCAATGATGTGGAATGATGTTGTTTCCTCTAGGATACCAGAAGTGGTTAAAGTGCTTCCAGTGACTTCACCTGTGGATGATTTCAGGCAACCTCGGTATAGCAGCAATGGTAACATAGTGATGTCTACAAAGAAACCTTATGGGAAAGGAAGGACGTCAAGAAGAGCTGATCAGGACTATTATGAAACCGACTATACCACTGGTGGGGAATCTTGTGAAGAACTGGATGAGGACTGGGACAGGTACAGAGATAGCATTTGTAGTTCACAGACCATTGTGGGTTGCCAAAACAATGCTGTCATTTTTTGCTATTGGTTAAGTTCCCTGGGTTCTTTTACTTTGAGACACCACAAGTGTGTTGAAAGAAACTTAATAATTAGTTACTTGCTTTGAGTTTTTCTAGAGCAACCTTCTTAATGTTGACTAAGGCAGTACTTAAAGGATTTCTGAAAATCTTCCCAAGATGCAAATGGAAAGTGCTACTGAGCTGAGGTCACTGCTGTTTTCATATGCACTTGGAAACTTTGAGAAGTTTGCCTTACAATTGTTAATGCTGTAAAGTTACCCATGTATATATCCTGTAAATAAAAGGCTATTAAAAAAAAAAAAAAGACTAAAAAAAAAAAACAAATTTTAAAAAATTAAAATAAAAAAATAAAATTTTAAAATTAAAAAAAAAATAATAAAAAAAAAAAAAAAAAAAAAAAAGAGAAGTTTGCCTTAGCACTCAGAGCCTGGATTACTTAACCTCTCTTTGCCATAAGGAATTCCCTAAGTTTGTTGTGTTGCAAAGCAGTTGATGATGTTTGTTGGTATAGGAAATTTCTTCACCAGAAGTTCACTACAGTAAAGAAATCAGAGGTCTGGGTCCTTACCCCCACCATCTTATCTCTAGAAAAAAAAAAAAATAACACACATATACACACAAAAACAACCCAGCAAACATTCATTAAGTATTGATAAACTGGGGGGGTGGGGGTGGGAATTGTACAAATATAAGAGCTCATGTTTGGTCAGAAAACACCCTGGGGTACTTCTTAATATTTAGGTGATCTTAGAAAAGTCATTTCATTTCACATTTTTCAAATAATAGTGTTTTAAAGTAGTATTTATCCCCAATTGCATGTAAAAAAAAAAAGTTTAAATATTATTATTTTTATTCATTTAGTTTTCAGCATTAGTTTTTGTAAGATTTTGAGTACCAAATTTTCCCCTTCCTCCTCCCTAAGAGAGCAAACAGTCTGATATAGTTATACATGTATAATCATTTTAAACATGTTCCACATTAGTCATGTTGTGAAAAAAAAATCAGAATAAAAATGAAAAACCACAAGAAAAAAAAAAAGGTGAAAATAGTATGCTTTGATCTGCATTCAGTCTCCATGATTCCTTTTTCTGTATGAGAATTTCTATTAGAATTATCTTAGATAGCAGTTTGCTGAGAAGGTAATATTAATTCCCTCCCTCTCCCTCCTTCTCCTTCTCCCCCTCCCCCCCCACCCCAAACTGGCAGTTGGGGTTAAGTGACTAGCTCAGGGTCACACAGCTAGAAAGTGTTAAGTGTCTGAGGGCAGATTTGAACTCAGGTTCTCCTGACTTCAGAGCTAGTGCTCCATCCACTGTGCCTCCTAGCTGCCCCATATTAATTTTTTTAATAAGGTTTTCTCTCTTCCTCCATAAGATGGTAAACAATTTGATAAAGGTTATATGTGTGCAATCTGTGAGATATATTTACATACTGGATTAGATAATTTGTGAAGAACTATTTGCAGTTCTGTAATGGCCTTTTCAGCCATTTATACTCCGTTATGAAGTGTAATTTGAAATTTTGGATGTTTTAAGTTTTTTAAATATATAAAACTGTAGGTATATATTCAATATCTGAGCATATAGACAACCACAAAATAATTTGCAAATTAGATTATCCTCAAATATTTTTCTCTGAACAAAGGAAAACAAGCAACTTTCCCACCAATAATTCATGAATTTTAAGTTCTACATTCTATCCCTCTCTTCCTCTTCTCCATCCACCCTCCCTTTTTAGATGCTAAATAGTCTGATACAGGTTATACGTGTGCAATCATGTAAAACATTTCCATATTCATCATTTTGTGGAAGAAAGCATAAATTCATGCTTTGTTCTGTGTTCAGATGCCATCAGTTCTTTTCTCTGGAGATAAATACCATTTTTCATTATGAGTCCTATGGGATTATCTTGGAATTTACCCTTTTTTCATTTTTTTCCCCCCAAGGACAATAGCATTCTTTCAGTCCTCCTGGTTTTAAAGTTAGGAATTATTCTTTATTTCCCTTGCCTTCTTCCCAACATCTGCTCAATAACCTCTTCATTTTTTGCCTCTCATTTGTTCTCTTTTCTATAGCACTTTAGTCCAGACCCTTCCTTATCTTTTGCTTAGACTACAATGAGAACCTTCTTGGAACTGTCCTTCAATACAACTTCTCCCTTCACTGTCTATCACCTACACAGCCACCAAATTGATATTCCTAAAGTTCAGCTATGACCTTTTACTCTTTCCAAGAAAGTTTCAGCGATCTTCCCTTTGACCATAAGGTTAAAGTATTCCTGGATTTTTCTTTTAAAGCTCTTCACATTCTGGTTTCAGTTCTTTGTCTTTCCATGGTGATTTTTGTTCTCAGTGTTCTCTATAGAAGATATTCCATCTTCAGCATTTATGCTGCTGCCTTTTGAAATCTCAACAAGCTTTAAGACTTGGCTCAATTGTTAAAATCTTTATGCAGTTTTTCCTGCTTTCACAACTTAGTAATTCATAACCCCTCCCTTACAAAATAATATATATTTTTTTATATCTCCAAATTTTAATTGGCTGTGAGCATGTTATAAAGTGTAAACTCCGTGAGAGCAGGTACTGTTTCACTTTTCTCTTCATAGTCCCAAGTGTTGCCTGACACTTAGACTGGTCCATCTTATATTGAAGGTGATATAGTCTTAAGGGTACAGCAAATGGGGTCACAAAGACTTGGACATTATTGAAAAAGCACTGAACAACCACAAAATAGATGATAATTTTCTCCCCTTAATACTTAGGGAATATCCTCCAATAACTTCAGACCAACAGAGACAGCTTTATAAGAAGAATTTTGACACTGGCTTACAGGAATACAAGAGTTTACAAGCAGAAATAGATGAAATCAACAAAGATCTCTCCCGCTTGGATAAAGAGCTAGATGACTATCGAGAAGAAAGTGAGGAATACATGGTGAGTTTCCATAGAATAAAAACCCCTCCACAAAAACTAGGGGGAATAAAGATTAGTTTGATAATAATCAGGTTATGAAAATTTTAATTGGTTTGTGATGGTATCAATATCATTTATACTCATGCGCTAGCAAAACCACTATTATTCTTGTATTCATTCAACTCAGAACTTTGGGAACCTTTCTTTTATCTTGTCAAATAATCTGAGGCTTTGACGTGGAAAATTGATGGTTCTCTCTGAAAAGATGGTCATATTAAAGACTAAAGTAAACAGTGCTATTGAAATTAATAAAGGGAGCAGGAATTTGTATCATTTTAGCTTCTCTTTACCTGTGTGGATGAAATCTATGAAATGTCATTAAATAATGTTTTTCTTTTTTATATAACACAGAGTTTTAAGCCTCAGAGTAAATTAGAGGGCTTGAGCATAATTATAATTATGTTCAAGATAAATACAACAATAAACGTTCATGTGCTTATTTTTTCCTTAATAGGCTGCTGCCGATGAATATAATCGACTAAAGGAAGTAAAAGCAGTAAGTATAATTAGTTTCTTAATTTTTCTGTAATCTTATTTTATGAAGTGTCTTATATACAAACCACAGCTAGGAAGTGTTAAGTGTCTGAGACCAGATTTGAACTCGGGTCATCCTGTCTTGAGGTCTGGTGCTTTATCCACTGTACCACCTAGCTGCCCCTCAACTTTTATTTTTGTAAGATGTTGAGTTCAGATTTTTTTCTTCATCCCTCCCAAAGAAAGCACGTAATCTGATATAAGTTGAATGTGTACAATTCTTTTAAATCTATTTCCATATTTGTCATGTTGTGTAAGAAAAATCAGACTAAAAAGAAAAAAAAAACCGGATAAACAGAAAGTTAAAATACTATTCTTTGCTCCGTATTCAGTCTCCATACTTCTTTATTTTGGATTATATGGCATTTTCTATTCTATTGGAATTGTCTTGAATCACCACATTGCTGTGATATAATCAATTTTTAATGTATTTCTACATTAGTTTTGGAAAGAAAAATCACAAGAAAACAGCACCAGCACCACCACCAACAGAAGGTGAAAATACTGTGCTTTGATCCACATCCAGTCTCTGTCGTTCTTTCTTTGGATGTATGTAGATGTCATTTTTCATCACAAGTCTATTGGAATTGTCATTGTTTTAAAAAGAGCCAAGTCCATCACAGTTGATCAACACATAATTTTGTTGCTGTTGTGTACAGTGTTCTTTTGGTTCTATTCACCTTGCTTAGCATCAGTTCATGGAAGTCTTTCAGCCTGCTCATCATTTCTTATAGAACAACAGTATTCCATTATATTCATGTGCCACAACTTATTTAGTCATACTCTGAATCCCTTGACTTCCAGATCTTCCAGTTCCTTGCCACTACAAAAAGGACTGCTACAAAATTTTTTTTATATGTGGGTTCTTTTCTCTTTTATGATCTCTTTGGGATACAAACCCCAGTAAGCATTGCTGGATTAAAGGATAAGCACAGGATATATCCCTTTGGGCATAGTTTTCAAATTCCTCTGTAGAAAGACTGGATCAGTTCCCCACTCCACCAACACTTCATTAATATCCCAGTTTTATCACATTTAAACCCATTTGGATAAGAAACAACATAGCTTAATAGCTATATCTTTGGACTTGGAGTTAAGGAGTCTTGGGATTGAATCTTGTGTCAGATATTTGGCTGTTGTATGCTTCTTGAGAAGTCATTATCTTTTCTGAGACTCATCTATAAAATGGTGATGATATCTATAGCACTTATATCATAGGATGGAGGTGAAGTCTAATGTCTCTTTGAGCGATTCCCTCCGCTTCCTTTCTTTTGATTATATCTGCAAGATTCTAGGAAAATATGACTTATTTGCCATGTTAAATAGATTCTATCTCTTTTAAGAATCAACTATTCCTAGATAGTGATGCAGAAATGCAAATCCTATGGCTCCAAATTTCAGGTACCATCTTTTTAGTTAATAACTGACATCTAAAATCTGATCATCTTCTTTGAATTCCTTACCTTCAATCCATAGTGGTAATGAAGTTTTATCCACCTTGTCTTATTTTCAGAGATATTAGTTTTTCTTTCCTTTGACTTCCAGATCTTTAGAAAGGCATGTAGATTGGTTTCATTTGTTCTTACATGAATCATCTGAAGTGTTTGTTTAATTTTTGTCAGTGTACATGACCAAAAAAGATAAAAGACAATAGATATCTTAAGCCTGACTGTCAATGTAATAAATAGTTCCTTTGATTCTCCTTGCAAGAAGTTGGCAATTTCCACTGTCCTCTTCCTATGAGCATTTTTGGCAGACCTCTCATCTGATGACATCTATGGATCCATATCATCATCATTCTTTGAAACACAAGAAGCTGATTTCTTAGATAGTCAGATTTCCTTTTATAGTAAGAGTTTCAAAAAAAAAGTTTCATTCCTACTATAACTTCAAATATTCATTGTTCCTTCTTTCTCCTGTCACATTTTTTTATGTCTACCTAAGAATGATGAAATGTTCCCTCTCTGTATATGTAAATTCTTTTTTTCTTTTGTTTTCTCCCTAAAATACTACTTCCATATTTTTTCCCAAGCAGCACTTCTCTGATAACCTGAAGAGCAGAACTGTATCCCTCACCTCTTTTTGCTTAGTACATATGGAAAAATTATGTAGTTGCTGGCAGGAACACATAGGACACAATTTTCAGGTCACAGTAAAATTATCCCTTCCTTGAAACTTGGAGGAATACAGTTCTATGGAACTTTATTGTGGTGATGATAGTTCTCAAATAATGTCTATGAATGGTTACTGAGATCAAATTTCCTATTTTCAGCATATAAAACTCAAGATGGGAAGGCTATGAAATATATTGACCTCATTTCACTTTGCCACTTATGCTCAAAAGCTCCCTTCAGTTCCCTAAATGCTCCCTCTTAGAGGGAGTTCCCACGTAGAGAATGAAAATTATTTTATTCAGGAGAGATAAAATAAGACATAAGGACATAGACAGATCTATTAGATAACTGAATTTTAGCCTGCTTGCTTTACTTTTTGATGCTCTCCTGATCCTCTATTTGATTAGACATTAGACACACCAAATGAAAAAGTACTTCTTGAAGCTTTCCCTGTCCCCTTCTCCCACCCTTCACTTTTCACAACTTGTGCTTTTGTTGATTGTCATGATTTGGATGGGTGTGGTTGGAAGGAAGGATAGGGACACACACACACACACACACATCATTTCAAACATGATATAGGTTATAGGTTGCTGATAATGGGGACCACAAACTGCACTCACAGGCTGAATCATAAGTCCTGAGAAGTTAGTCTCACTTGAACAATTGATGGGGAGCAGGAAGATAAGAGAAGGAATAGACAAAATATATAATGTGTATGTGACACGTATTAAGATTTTGTTTCTTTTTGCTCTTATACCAGAGTATTTCCCTTAAAGCTCCACTCCTGTTATACTCTTTATGGTAATAAAGAAGAAAAAATTGAGCCTAGCCAGTTGAGAGACTTAAGCAGCGCTACTCTGTCTTGACAGTATAGCATCCATATTTCCTACCTTTATAGTTGAGAGATAAAGGAAGAATTCCTCATTTCTCAAGAATGGAAATAATTAACACTCATGCGTAGCTAAAATTTCCTTGTCACATATGACAGATTCTGATTTACCAGAACATTTAAGGTGTTTTTGCTTCTTCTTTTTTGTTTTGTTTTTTTTCAGTATATAGAATGAAAGAAAATGTTTATCCATGTTTGCCCATTGGAGCTATTCATTTTATAATGTGAGATCTCTAAAAAGAGAATTCACAGAAATCATTAGGATATTTTTCTCTAATTCTTTTCCCTCTTTTTTTTTTTTTTTTTTTAGTCTGCAGATTACAAGAATAAGAAGAAATATTGCAAGCAGCTGAAAAGCAAATTGTCTCATATCAAAAAGATGGTTGCGAATTACGATAGACAAAAAACATAGTTGCTGACTGGAAATTTTGAGAAACTTTGGACTGTATACTTGCCTTCTCTGCAAATGACTTAACCGATGTTATTTGAAGACAAAATATATCTAGTGTTATAATCAATGAGAGGATATCTCTTTGTGGTCTTTATAGTTTTGGTAGCTACATCTAAGTCAATTCAATGGCATCAGTGTTGATACCTTATAATGCTTTTTGGTAACTTAGCTTTACATTCTGACATTAAGGATTTTATTATTTTTTTTATTCTTTTAAATTTGGGTACTTCAAAACCATGTTTTGAAGCATTAAACCTTAATGACTACTTCATATATCACCAGTGCTATGACTTTTACACTCCAGTGCCCTTTGTCTTCTCAACTGACCGTGTAACCTCATACAAAAGCTCTCTGAAATAGAGTTGCTATTGTTCTAGTTCATACTTATGTGAACTCCATATAAAGACTCTGAATATATTAAAAATGAAGTTCTTTCCCTTAAATATAGGCCTGTCTACTTTGTATGCTGCATTCTAAATCACAGCCCCACTGATTTCTTCTGAATGGCTTGAAAATTGTTTATAAGTAAACAATTTTTCTGAGCTGATGCTACTTTACCAAAATCATGCAAAATTATCAAGTGTATGAAGATTTTAAAAATGTATATATTTTACTTTTTTAATCAGGGCATTTAGACTCATAATGATATAGATTAGAAGTTTTTTCATGTATTTTTAAATGACTGTTGTTCACCTGTGATGGTTTACAAGTTTTTTGTTTTTTGTTTTGTTTCTTTTTTTAAACAATTAGATGGTCTGTATAATAAAACATAAATTTACTTTTGTAATACAGTTATAACTTGAACTATATATTACTGGAACTTTTAAGCTCTTTACATAGTTTTATTGATGAAATAAGGCACACCCTTTTTTGAATTATGTAAATATTGACCATATTAGCTTGTGGAAAAAAATTACCATGGAAGTAATTCTGGTGGTAGTGGTATGAAGTGGTTTATTCACATTGTGTTGGTCATTAGGTTGGTTTTGGATATGGCAACATGGAAGTTCTCGTAATATAAATTTCCAGTGATTTCGTTCAGACTAAGTGTGTTACATTTGTTCTTAAGTTATGAGTAGTCAAAATAAATTTAGCTCACCTGGTGCTGACTGCTGTTCATCTTACCATTAGAAATGCTTTCATAAAAAGCTATGTTATGCTTTTATAAAACTGTTCTTAAGATTGTTAAGTATTCAGCTTTAATCTAATAATAGAATCTTACGTGCATTCAAGAAAGTTACCAAGTATGACTTAATGATGATAACGATGAAGTATCATTTCCAAAGACATAAGTCATTGGAAAAAGGATGAATGTATCCTGTTATATTGGTTATTGAATTAATTTCTTCAAATTGAAGAAATTTATATTTTTTGTGTGCTGTATACATGAAAGAGCTTAGTCTATTAACCTCAAAGAACAGGTTATTCATACCTTAAACTTTACTAATTAAAAGGAATTACTGTACTGGATATTGCTTCTCTTGAATTCATTTTTACTTTTTTTAAATTTGTTTTTGTTTTAGTTTTTAAATTTTAATGAATTTTTAAAAAATAATACACTTTTTTTAACATCATGTGGTATAATAAATTTGAGTTTCGAAAGTGGATTTTTCTAGTACTATCTATAATTAGTTTTATTTTTGTTGTTTAGTATTTTTTATTCATGTCTCTTTGTAACCCTACTTTTTTTTTTTGAGAGGGGAGTTCTTGGCAAAGAGTAGTTTGTCATTTCCTCCTCCAGCTCATTTATAAATGAGGAAAACTGAGTTAAATAAACAGAGTTAAGTGACTTGCATAGAGTCACACAACTAGTCTAAGGCCACATTTGAAAGGAAGATGAGTCTTTCTGACAACAGGGCTGGTACTCTATCCACTAAGCCACCTAATTGCCCTCACATAGTAATTATAAATGAGAGGACTCTAATGAGGAAATATAAGAAGGTGACCCCTCCCTTCACAAAAGGGGGGGTCCCGTGCACAGATCTTATATTTTGCATATATTTTCAGACTTTATAATATATTGATCAGTTGTGCTGACTTTTTCTTCCCCTCTAAAAATTAAAATTTATCATATGGGCTGTTTCTCTGGGAAGGAAACACGGGGTCACTTTGGTGATATAAAGAAAAAAAATCCCAGAAACTATAATACCTTTAAAAAAAAAAAAATTAAAAATTAAATCCAAATAAATGCAGCCACACTTGAAATAGGAGTGAGTTCCCTATAAAGGAAACACTTATTATTCAAGATTCCTGTTGATTTTTTTCCTGAAAGCTTCTCTATTCTTGGGGAAATGTATTATCCTTGACCAGCGCAAAATGTTAACTGAAGCTCAATTTTCATCTAGAAGGTTTCTATTCAGTTAAATCATAGTATCTTAATATTGGACCAGCCCTAGCATGCAGCATTCCTAGGATGGCCCTTTTTATGGACAGTGTTTGTTTCCAATCTAGGAGTCATAAGACTAGTTCTTCTAGTCTTGCTAGATCTTCCTGGTAGCACATTTTAATCTCAATTGAGCCTTCATTCCTCTCCTGGCCTTTTTCTTAACTGATGACTTTTAAACTGATGGGGTGAATAAGACTCAAGTCCTTGGTAACTAGATGGACCATTGGGAGGGATGTTAACTAAAGAAGACTTTTTTGGTATTTAAGTGGGTCCTAGTTGAATTCCCAGGATGACTTCCCTTACTTTGTTCTTATCTTGTTCTTAAGTGGCCTTTATTGATTTCTTTGCATTGACAAAATTTATCAAGACCACACAGTGTATCTAATCAGAAGGCCAAGTTATAGATGTCAATCCCTAGGCTATTTTTCTTCTATAAAACAATGATACTGGTATCGCACTTCTTTCTTAATTCCTTTTAGGAACTTAGTCTGCTTACTAAAAGTATCATTATATTATAGTGATATATCACTGTGATAGTGAGTTTATTAGGAGCTCTGCCTATCTTGTGGTATCCCTAGTTCATTTTAGAAACTTAGCCTGCCTTAAAGCATCATTCCCCTTGTTAATGGCGAGTTCCACTAGGAAACTTAGAGCCGTCTTTTCACTTGTTAATCACTAAACTCCCTTTTGGAACTTTTGACTACTTCCAAACATAAAACCTGCATCTTGATTTGGAGATGGTCTAAGCCTTCAAAATCTTATGTGATAAGTCATGACAGCAGCCATAAATCCCAATATATTTAGGAGTTTGACCCCTTACCTCATTATTTGGTGGCCTGTATGCTTATAATCCAACATATTTTGGAGATTCATTTCTATGCCCCATCAAAAACATGTTCCTATTGGTGTCTCATCCTTGTTCCATCAATACCTGGGGTCTTCTTACTATGAAACATCCAGTTATCTCTGGGGTCTTCTCATTCTGGAAGACCCCTCTGTAAAGCTCCTACCTTCTTCCAATGGTGAGTTCCTCCTAGAGTTCTATTTTATGAAGAAGCTCAGACCAGATTTTCATTTCTCTCTTTACCCTGGCTCTGACTCCATAGGCTTCAAAACCAAATCTTTACTGTAATTTTATCTTGAACTTCCCTTAGCACCTGAGACCTCCTGACCCACAGACATCAAACACTTTAACCATCATTTAACACATTGTTTACTCCAGAATATCTCTGCAAAGCTCACTTCCTTGTACCATGTGCAAATTCTTCCTGTAGCTTGTGAAGGAGCCCAGACTAGCTGACTTTTTTTTAACCTCCCAGTTCTGTTTTTCATTTCATTTCTGTTCTGTTGTATGTTGTCTCTCCTTGAGGGGAGGAACTGTCTATTCTGCTTGTATTTATTTTCTCAGCTCTGTGCTTAACACACTGTAAGCACTTAATAGTTCCCTCCTTTTCTTCCTCTCAATAGCCCTGTAGAATGGTTGATGAAACCAGCTCAAAGCAACTTTGATTATTTTTAGAGAGTTAGGGATCAGAATTAGGAATTTGATAGCATCTGAAGGACAATTATAAGCACCTCATTTTAAGAGGAACATGGAATGAGCCTCAGCCCCAAGAAATCAACTGTAATGATGAAGGCTCTAGGGATCACATAGTCTGCGAACTGTGTGAGAAATGTATATTTCTGTTATATTTAATAAGTATTATATTAGGACCAAGTTTTTCCCCTTTTCTATTTCATCCAGAAGTCAGTCAATGTGGGAAATTTTTCTTAAGAGATTTACCAGGGGGCAGAGCCAAGGTAGCAGAGAGGACAGGACATTGCCTCAACATTAGATCAAACCTTTGAACAGATTTTGGATTGATAGAAGCCACAAACGTTGAGTGTAATAATTTGCCAGCATATGTCTTGAAAGGACTTTAGGAAAGATCTCTCAATTGGGCAGGGGGAACATGGCCCAGTGCAACACGGTGTGGGGAGTCCAAGGTGGAGATTCCCCAGTACAGGGGAACTAGCAAGAGACTCTTAGCCAAAATACAACAGTGTTGGCTACTCTGCCCTGGTTCAGAAGGCCAGTAGAGAAGCAGACTAGCTGCGAGATCCCCACACACACCACTGGGGAAGGGAAATAGTGAGCTCATGAATCCTCATACAATAGGCAGGACTTGGCCAGGCCCACCCAGGACACTGGGGAACCCTGTAGCACCACTGCTTCTGTGTGGGCAGCTTGAAGCTCCTGTCGCCCTGTAGAGGAAGCTCTGGAGTGCCCTAAGAGCAGACCTCAACCTTTA
Source organism: Sarcophilus harrisii (assembly GCF_902635505.1). NCBI lineage: Eukaryota > Metazoa > Chordata > Mammalia > Dasyuromorphia > Dasyuridae > Sarcophilus > Sarcophilus harrisii. The sequence continues at coordinate 170,819,093 of NC_045426.1, read as the reverse complement.
AAACCTTTAAAAAGCAAAAAAGAACTCTGACTAAAGAAAACTATTATGGAGACAGGGAACAGAACCCAAACTGATCCAAGTAAAGTGAATAAACTTGGTATTTTCACTTTTTTTGTTAGTTTGGTTTCTTGTTTTTTTTTCCCTTTTAATCTGAGATTTTTGTTCAGCATGAAAAATATGGAAATATGCTTAAAAGAATAGCACATGTTTATCCTATATTGAATTGCTTGCTGACTTGAGAAGGGGAGAGGGGAGGGAGAAAAATTTGGAACACTTTCCCTGTTCAAGTTAAAGGAATAATGTGATAGAGAGGATATTAGATATGCACAAGTGAAATATGGTACAGGTACTTTGCTGAAGTCAAAGTCAAGGGATTAGAATTTTTCTCCAGAATGACAAAAAGGTCCATGACACTAAAAAGTTCCAATGGTAAATGTCAAATTCTTATCAGAATAGTATTTTTTTAAATGTCTAAAATACATAGCATTACAACAGTAATCAATCCTGTTAAAATACTATCATTAAACTATTCAAAAACCAAGATGACATACCCTAGGTTAAGAAGCTTTGGTCTAGATAGTCTGATTACAATGTATAGGTAGGAAAGACCACTTTCAATTGCAAAAGAAAAAAAAAAAAAAACGCTTTCATGGAGGAGGAGCATCTGAACTGTAACAGATTTCAGTTGATCCAACTGGTTCTCCCCTTTTAGATTTGTCTTATCAAAATAATCACAGATTGGGCCATATCATTCCCCTATTAAAGTTTCCTTTTGTTTATGGGTCGGACTAGAGGACCATCAAGGTGCCCTTCTAATTAATTGAACGATTCTGTGATTGTGTTAATTTTTTTTTCTATGATGATGTCTTATGCATAATGAGGGCTAATAAATATGTATTAATTTGAGTTGCTGAACTGGCAGGAATGATGGAGAATTTATCTGGGTGCTGGACACTTTGAACAAGTAAATATGTCTATGCACAGAACTGGTGGACTGGGATCATTAGTTGGTGTCTGAGTGTAAAGAGCCTTAAAATGATAGAATGGAGTTGCTGTTTTACTTTATAGGTGATAGGGAGTGAACCAATGAAGGTTTTAAAAGTAAATGGAGAGAACTGTGCATTAGAAAGATTATTTTGAGAATGACTGGATGTTGGCAATGAGGAAGAAGGAAAAGTCAAAGGTGACTGAGTATTCAAGTTAGATGATTGGGAAGATGGTGAAATCATTATTCAATTGACAAGCATTCATTAAGCATTTACCATGTAGCAGCCACAGTACCAAGTAATGATCCTACAAAAACATTCCTTACCTTCAAGAAAATTGCATAATGACAAGAGATACATGTCTACGGGTGTAACGTGCAATATTTGTACAAAATGGACATGTGGCAAACTCATAGGGCAAGGCACTAGCATTTGGGGGGAACCAAAGGAAACTTGGGATAACAAGGGGTGGTGCTGGGAAGAAGGGTAGCCACTGCAACAGCATGGAAAGAAAAGATGGTGTCCTTTAGTAGAATCTGCAAGGAGGCCATTATGGCAGGAAGATAAAATAGTGAGCAGTTTCATGGAAGGCAATGATGTGTAAGAAGAATAAAGAGGTAAAAAGGGGCAAGATGGCCCAGTGGAGACAGCACAGGGCCTGGAGTCAAAAAGTTCCAAGTTAAAATCTGGCCTCAGACCCTTACTAGTTGTGTGGCCCTGTGCAAGTCACTTAAGTCTATTTGCCTCAGTTTCCTCATCTGTAAAATGATCTAGAGAAGGAAACCATAAACCATTCCAGTAAATATGCCAAGAAAATCCCAAATGGACTCATAAAAGAATTGGACATGATTGAAATTACTGAATAATATAAGGGACAAGATTGTGAAGGACTTTAAAATCTAAACATACTTATTTATATTTGTTCCTGGAGAAAAAAAGGGAATCGCTGGAATTTCTTGAAGAGGGGAATAATATGTTCAGACCTGCATTTTATAAAAACAAAAACAAAAACTTTGATGTTTGTATAATTGATTGGAGAGAAGCCCAAGGTAGGGTAACCATTTAGGAGGCTATTACTGATAGTCCAGCTGTCATGAAAGACTGAACTTGGGTGGTGGCTGTTGTGACACTGGGATCTGAAGTTTCTCAACTTCCTGGGCTGGGTCTCTTGGATAAAGTACTAATATATTTTCTTTTCCAAACTTTGAATCATTTCACAAGTTGAAAGTCCTTTTGATTGAATCATATTTTTCATCACTTGATCCTATCCATTTTAAGCACAATTACTTAGGAGTGACAGATGTGAGACAATGTTAGTCAGGAAGGACTTCCTCCTAGGTGAGGCTTGTATTGGATCATGAGGTGATGATCACAAGGAAGGGGTGGGGAGAGGTATCTGGCATTCCAAGGTAAGTAAGCTTTGCTATATAGCTAGTCTTTAACTTAACTTCATTTATAAATTTGGTTTGGATAGTCAGTCAACAAGCAGTTATTAAGTGTCTATTATGGGCCAAGCCAAGAAAAGCCCAAAAAGTATCACAAAGTGGGATGCTACTAAAAGTACTTGACAACAAAATGCACCATGCACTGTGCTAAGCACTGGCAATACAAAGAAAGGCAAAAAATCAACCAAACAAAACCCAGTCCCCTTGCTCTCCAGGAGCTCAGAAGCTAATGAAAAAGATTGTATGAAAACAAATATGGAAAGACAAGATAAACTTGGAGAGATTCTGAGGGAAGGTACCAAACTGGAAAAGACATCGTTGGACTTTGAAGTTATTTTTCGCCTTGAAAGAATGTTATCCACACTTGGCTCTTCTCAACAATGAGTTGATTTAAGGCAATTCTAATAGACTCAGGATGGAAAATGCCATTTGCATCCAGAGAGAGAACTGGGAAGACTGAATGAAGATCAAAGCAGAGTTTTTTCATCTTGTGCTTTTTTGTTTTTCTTTTTCATGGTTTTTTCTGTTTTGATTTGGTTTTTCTTGCAAATACAACAAATATGGAAATATGTTTAAAAGGACTGCACATATTTAACCTATATTAGATTGCTTGTTGTCTTGGGAAAGGGGGAGGTAAGGTAGGAAGGGAGAAAAATTTGCAACACAAAGTCTTAAAAAATAAAACTATTTTTACATGTATTTGGGAAAATAAAGTACTGTTTTTTAAAAAAAGGAAAAAATAAAATGTAATTGAGAAATGTTTGACAAATTAAGTAAAAATACAATATAGCATAAAATAATTTCTTAGTGATTGTTCCCCTGCCTTTGCACAGGCTGCAGAGGTCTAGAAAGCTTTCTCTCCATATTGGTCTCTTAAAACTGCTAACTCTCAGGACTATTAAGTGGCTCAGTGAATAAAACACCAGTCATATTGGGAGGATCTGAGTTCAAATTTGACCAAAAATATTTATTAGCTATGTGACCCCCATTACTTCAAAAAACTAGAAGAAAACTTCTAGTTCTCTTTAAGATTTAACTGGAGTTTAACTTCATTTCATTTAGAGGCATTTCCTTATTTTCTCAATTGTGCCCCACCTAATCCCCATCATTTCATGTTAGTTTATATCTATCTATCTATCCTATGTTTACTTATAGTATCTTATATTTATTTAACCGAGCATGTAGATCCTTGTTCTTCAGTTGTGTCTAAGTCTTTGTGACTCCATTTAAGGTTTTCTTGGCAAAGACACTAGAATGGTTTGCCATATCCTTCCCCAGCTCATTTTACAGATGAAGAACTGACATACAAGGTTAAGTGACTTGCTCAGCATCACAAAGCTATTGTCAGAGATATATATATTGTCTTATTGCCTGGGCTTGACAATCTGTCCACTACACCATCTAGCTCCCTAGTATCATATAAACTTCTTTAGAGCAAATTATCTCAATTTTGTATTTGATTCCTTGTCATCAAGTAAAGTGACTGACATATAGTAGGCACTTAAGAATGCTTCTTGACTCACTAATGTTCAGGGCACTGTGCTAAATATTATTATTTGTAATACTGCTTTTGTGGTTAAAGAGCTCAGAAACTATTCAAAGGATATGAACAGACAATTTTCAGATAAATGATGGAGAGGATGTGGGAAAGCTGGAACACCATTGTTGGTGGAGTTATGAAATTATTCAATCATTCTGGAGAACAATTTGGAACTATGCCCAAAGGGATATAAAACTGTTCATACTCTTTGACCCAGCAGTGTCATTATTGGGTGTGTATCCCAAGGAAATCTTAAAGGAGGAAAAAGGACTCATGTGTGCACAAATGTAGCTGCTCTTGTAATGCTGGAGAAACTGAGCAAGATAGAGATTAGAGAACAATTTAATAATTTATTTAATGGGAGAGATTTACTGGGACCAAATGGGTCCATGGTTTGGTCTCAGGACTGAATGAGACTATTGCCTCAAAGAATCCAGCAGTGAATATCAGATACAAGAATCTTTTATAGGATAAGAACAATGACATAATGGGGGAGGTACCTGGATAGGAATGACCTAATGGGGGGAGGCGCATAGGATGACATAATGGGAGGTACTGGAGAGGTTCCTGATGTTCTAAAGATATCTAAAAGGGATAAAGACCTTTATTCCATCAAAGATAAAGAGGGCATAATTATAGTTTGAGATCTAAGATACAAGACCTTTATCCTATCAAACATTAAGAGGGAATGGTTATAAAGAGGCAGAGTAACTGAATAGGGCAATTACGCAAACTGGGTCAGGACATTAAGAGAACTGGCACAACACTCTTTTTGTAGTAACAAAGAACTGGAAAATTAGTAGATGCCCATCTATAAAGGGTAGAACTTTGAAATATACTTAAGGCTCAATATATTGATTTAAACAAGGTGTTTAATTCCACTCAGTGGAATTGATAAAACAATGGTTATCTAGTTTAGCATGTGAGTTCTCTAGTTCAGTATGATTGATTGCCTAGTGATATAATGATTGGTTTATACTCAGTATACTGTAATGATGTAATTGTAATAGAGCATATAAACTGGGGACAAATTCAGCCAGCAACAGATTCCGAGAAGGTAGAGGACTGGAGGCTGGAGCTCAAGCTCTTGGACTCAGACAGACTGAGAGAGAGAGAGACAGACAGACAAACAGACATTCCATCTTCAGCAGTCTCATGATGGCTCTCTTGCTTCCCCCACTGAGACTAAAGCCTGTCTCCAGGGCCTCCAGACAGCTAGCTCAGGCCCCAGGCAAGGAGACAATAAAGATTTTGACTTTATGGCTGGATATTCTGGTGGTGATTACTCTGCTGTAAAGATGACCTCCAAAAAACTAACCAGAATATTACATCCATCAATTAGGGAATGGCTGAACAAGTCATGGTATATGAAGGGAATGAAATATTATTGTTCTATAAAAAATAATGAACAAGCTCATTTTAGAAAGGCCTGTAAATCTTTTTTTTTATTATTTTTTTTTATTTAATAGCCTTTTATTTACAGGATATATACATGGGTAACTTTACAGCATTAACAATTGCCAAACCTCTTGTTCCAATTTTTCACCTCTTACCCCCCAACCCCCCCTAAATGGCAGGATGACCAGTAGATGTTAAATATATTAAAATATAAGTTAGATACACAATAAGTATACATGACCAAAACATTATTTTGCTGTACAAAAAGAATCAGACTCTGAATTATTGTACAATTAGCTTGTGAAGGAAATCAAAAATGCAGGTGTGCATAAATATAGGGATTGGGAATTCAATGTAATGGTTTTTAGTCATCTCCCAGAGTTCTTTCACTGGGCATAGCTAGTTCAGTTCATTACTGCTCCATTAGAAATGATTTGGTTGATCTTGTTGCTGAGGATGGCCTGATCCATCAGAACTGGTCATCATCTAGTATTGTTGTTGAAGTATATAATGATCTCCTGGTCCTGCTCATTTCACTCAGCATCAGTTCGTGTAAGTCTCTCCAGGCCTTTCTGAAATCATCCTGTTGGTCATTTCTTACAGAACAGTAATATTCCATAATTTTCATATACCACAATTTATTCAGCCATTCTCCAACTGAAAGGCCTGTAAATCTTTCCACTGATGCTGAGCAAGAATCAAGACTACATTTGTACACAATTACAGCAAGAACGTTGGATGATGAACTATGGAAGACTTGGTTCTTCTCAGCAGTTAAAGTGGTCCAAGGCAATTCTAATAGACTTTGGATAGAAAATGTCATCTGCATCCAGAAAAGAATTATGGAGATTGAATGTAAATTCACATATGCTATGCTCACTTCTTTTTTCTGGTTTTTTTTTTTCCCTCTCCTATGGTTTTTCCCTTTTGCTCTGATTTTTCTTTCCCAAGATATGTAAAGCAATGTGTATTTTTTAAAATTTATTTTTAGTTATTTATTTATTTATATATTTATTTTATTTTTTTTTTATTTAATAGCTTTTTATTTACAAGTTATATATATATATGGGTAACTTTACAGCATTGACAATTGCCAAACCTCTTGTTCCAATTTTTCACCTCTTACCCCCCACCCTCTCCCCCAAATGGCAGGATGACCAGTAGATGTTAAGTACATTAAAATATAAATTAGATACACAATAAGTATACATGACCAAAATGTTATTTTGCTGTACAAAAAGAATCAGACTCTGAAATATTGTACAATTATCTTGTGAAGGAAATAAAAAATGCAGGTGGGCAAAAATATAGGGATTGGGAATTCAATGTAATGGTTTTTAGTCATCTCCCAGAGTTCTTTCGCTGGGTGTAGCTGGTTCAGTTCAAGCAATGTGTCTTAAAAATAAATAAACACACACACATATTTAAAAAGAAAGGATTTTAGGAACCTTTTTATCTTAATTCTGGCACCAGATTCAAGGGACCTCTCAAGAGAGAGCATTCTCTCAATAGCTTCCACACAGATAAAAGGTTTTAATTGAGAGGGTGACTGTGGAGGGCAAAGTGAGGTAGGTGACCTTGCACAGCTCTCCCTTAAATCCAATTCACTTGCATCTCATGGCATCACTTCCCTGAAGTCGTAGTCCTCTTTGACAATGAAGAACAAACAACAGCACTGTGCTAAGCGCTTTATAATTAATTATCTCATTTGATCCTCACAACAGCTCTGGAAAATGCTATAATGATTCTCATTTTACAGTTGAGGAAACTGACGCAGACAGAAACTAAGATATTTGACCAGGGACACACAGCTAGTAAGTAATTAAAAGCAGCAAGGCTGCTTTTGAGCTTAGATCTTGGGCACCGGGCAGGTTAATTAGCCCCCTTTTTGACTATAAACCCAGGATCAGAATGGTTAAGCGACTTGCCTAAAGTCACAAAGAAGCAAGCCAAGTTCCCAGTCTTGCAGGTTCTCACATAGTCCTTGCCCTGTGGGACTCCAGTCTGAAGTATGTCAAACGTTCGATTGTGGGTGTTCTCCTGGACTAGTTCCTTGCCGCCCCCCCCCCCCCCCCTGCAATCATGATCAAGGATGAGCCTGGCTCAAAGTCAAAACAGTTCTGCTTCCTGTAATCAATTTCCCCCCTTGGGGGCAGGGGAGTGGGTGAGCTCTGCTCCTAGTCTGGAGCAGCCATCATTTGAAAATAAAATGAAAACAGTTCCCAAGGTCCAGAGCCGTCCCACTGGCAAGTCCCAGGTTTGCTCGATCTTGCAGGTAGGATGCTCAGGGAAGAGCGCTGAGTTCAAATGAAGTCTCCAGCATTTACCGGCTATTTCCGTTTCCTTTTCGGTCAAAGTGAGAAAACCAAGGCTTTTTTTTTTTTTTTTTTTTTTTTTTTTTTTTTAAACGCTGTATGACCTTTGGTATATCATTTAACCCCATTTGTGTCAGTTTCCTCGTCTGCAAATTGAGGGTCAGGTCAAAAAGGGGTCATGAAAAACCAGACGCTACCGAACAATAATGAGCCGTAGCTGGAAAGCGTTTTGCAAACCTCGCCACAATCAGTTACCGCACGACATTTGCAAGCCAATCCCCGGCTTTCGGCGATCCAGCTTCTCCGGGAGCCCCGCTGCATCCTCTCCCCGCTGAAGCGCCTCCAAGAGCCCAGCGTGGCTCAGCCTCGCGCGCCGCCCGGCGGCGGGCGGACGCTTCGCGTTCCGAAGCCTCTCCGCGCCGCCGGAACGTTTCTCCGCCGGAGCGGCGCTCCCGGCTTGCGGGGGAAGGTTTGGGCGGAGCGCCGCGCGCCATGCGCACTGGGCGCGCGCTCAGCGGTACTCGGGGGCTGCTGCAGCCGTCAGTGGGTGCCGGGCCCCGTCACTTCCCGGGGGGCCGCGGTGAGTAGTTCGCCTGGGGAGCTCTTTGAGGGGAGAGGAACGAGATTCCCCTAGGAGGGAAGCGGATGGGGCGTCTGGGAGCAGGCTGCCCTGTCGAGAAGGGGGAGGGCCCTGCCCCGCGTTGGGGGGTTGGGAGGCTTATTAAGCAGGAGGGAAGGGGGAGGGGCGCGCCTACGGGAACCGAGAGGGGTATGGCTTGGAGAAGAGCGAGTCGAAGCCGTTTAAATCTGAGGAAAACGACCTGGGGCAGAATCCCCAATAAGGGTGGTGAAGAGCGTTGGCCTCTGACCCCAGGCTCCTAATAAGTATGCATTGTGGATGGCGAATGAATGGGCTTGGAAGCCAGGAGCGGTGCGCCCACAGGTATATCGCTTAACCCTCTCAGCCTCAGTTTTCTCCTCTGTAAACTGGGAATAAGGATGGTGCGGGCGCATGCGCACACTGATATGCTCCTTCACTAGGTTCTCTCGATGCTGAGCTTTGCTGCTGTTAAAGCCAATTAGTATTATTATTGTAAACTGTTGTAAACCTTTTCTTCCTGTCTGTCAGCTCTTGCCCCAAACCACATGACAGAGGTTGGGGTTGGGACTCCAAGAAGGAGAACTTTTGATTATTTGATGCGTAAGAATTTTTCTAGTGTCGTGGATTGGAAATGGCCCTGACGTGAATAGAAAGAAGAAGGTTTCAGCTCTGGACCACTGAACTCTAGGCTGGTCATTTAACCTCCCTGATCCTCATCTTACTCGTCTTGCGAAATGAGGGGGATTTGGAAGATGATCCCTAATAGAGTGTGGTGTCGGGAGTTGGAAAACATTTGAGTTTGTTGAGGGACCTAACAAGTGTCTCAGGAAAGTCAGACTCCAAAGCCAGAAGTTTCCTGGCTTTCTTGGCTTTCCTGAAAATCAGAGACTAAAGGATCCATTTTCTCCCTTCGAGCAGTCACCCCCAAATTCATTTGGGAGGTCTCATTTTCTGGAGCTGCTTTAAACTGACAAAGAGCGTAGAGCTGTCCCTGTGTTCAGTGGGGGTTCAGGCCTGGAGGGGAAGTGCGAGATCTGAAGGTGTCAGCAGCAACATCTAGGGGGTGTTGGGCAAAGGAGTCAGTCAGCCGGCCCGTGATCTTCAGACTGAAGGAGTAGTTGGAAGTTTATACCTTGGAGCCTGGAGGAAACAAATCTCACAAAATAGGTTAAAAATGGGATGGCATCCAGGGTGGAGATGATGACATTTGGGAGTGGGCCCTTTGCAAATAAAGCATCGGGTCCCATCTGTGTGAGGATGCTAACCCTAACCTACCCAACAATCCTGAATGCCCCCAGTGCCCACGGAGTTCCTTAGCCGGACTAAAGACTAAGGAGTTGGAGTTATCTCCCCAAGAAAGCTGGAGAGAAAACAGTAAGAGCAAAGTTCTCCTCCTTGGAGTGGAAAATAGCAAGAAAGAAGGACACAAATTCACCCTTCTTTTTCCAGAGCATTTTTAGGGGTCCTGTGGAAAAGTAGCTTCAGATCCTCTATGGGTTCACAGGAATATTCAGAAATATCTGAGGGAGAAATAACAGAAGCAGCATTTTTAATCCCAGAAATGAGTGCAGCTGGGGAACCTGGAGTCCAATTTGACTGATATTGGAGTGGTCAGAATGACCTGATATGTTGCTTTCTACTTTATACCCAGAGAGTCAGCACCTTGAGGCTTCCAAGATTTCAAGTGTATCATGTTCCCTGGATTTACAGGGAAGGGAGTTTGAGTATGAGCATCTGTAAGTTTAGGGAAATACTCATTTGCATATTCAGAAAGGGCCTTCTGCACTTAGCTGTGTGGCATACTGAGTGACCAGATGCTCTTCTGGATCTACAAAGATATCAGAGGTTCAAAGGGGCTCAGCTTAATGTTCTCTGGAAGTACAAGTACCAAGAAGCCTTAATGGGAGATTCTTCACCCAATCCTCTCAAGTCTCTAAGCACAATTTAGTAAGGACTCACTTGAGGGTGTGATTCATTTTCTCCACCTTCCCAAAAGCCTAAGAACACCAGGCAGAGTGAAGGTGGTAAGTGATTTTAAGTGCCTCAGCCACATTCTGGGTTACCCGAGAAATGAAGGCAGGGCCAAGGAGAGTTTTGAGCCTAGTGGTCTAGTGGTCCTGGCCTCGACGTCTAAAGCACAAACCCCTATGTTTCCTGATATGTCAGCATCCAGAATTTGAGCCTGTTCTTTGTTTCTTGCTCTGACCCTGCAGTCTTCCTCTTCTGCTGCAATTTGGGTTCCTATTATTAAAGACTCCAAACACTGTTTCTAACAGTTCAGTCTGGGAGTTTTGGGGGCCCAAGGCTAAATTCTGTAGCTTCCTCCATATATCTGGGGCAGATTGTTTAATGCATGTTGAGGACAGTGGTTCCAGTGGAGAAGTGGGGTCCAGATTAGTGTATTTTCTTAGAGCCTCTACAAGGCAGCCCTGAAAGAGGGCACGATTCTCCTCAGGCTGTCATAATTAACCTGCTTTTTAATTCCCCTCTTCATCTCTTCCGTGAGTCAGGTTAAAAGGTGATTGATTCTCTATCACTACTTCCCTTGTGGTAGTTCTACCCAATGTCTGAGGCAAGGACAGCAATAGCCCTTAGAGGGTATCTAACAGAAGAGAAGAATGCAACCATGTCATCCCCAAACTTTTGGGCCACATCCCAGGTTCTCTTTTTCTCCTCTGTGATACAACAGGAGGAAATAATGATAGTAACATCTCCCCAGAAAAGATCAAATTGAGGGCAATGGTTTTAAACCCTCAATATAGTAGGGTCCTCAGAGTAATAGCCAAGTTTTTCTTTAATCTAGGAAAGGTCTGACATTGAAAAGGGCACCTGTAGTGCCTTTACATGAACTGATGCTGAGTGAAATGAGCAGAACCAGGAGATCATTATATACTTCAACAACAATACTATATGACGATCAATTCTGATGGGGACCTGGCCATCTTCAGCAATGAGATGAACTAAATCAGTTCCAATGGAGCAGGAATGAATTGAACCAGCTACTCTCAGCAAAAGAACTCTGGGAGATGACTAAGAACCATTACATAGAATTCCCAATCTCTATTTTTGTCTATATTTTTTATTTCCTTCACAGGCTAATTGTACACTACTTAAAAGTCCAATTCTTTTTGTACAGCAAAATAACTGTTTGGACATGTATACTTATTTTGTATTTAATTTATACTTTAACATATTTAACATGTATTTGCCAACCTACCATTTGGGGGAGGGGGTGGGGGGAAGAAGGGGAAAAATTGGAACAAAAAGTTTGGCAATTGTCAATGCTATAAAATTATCCATGCATATAACTACTAAATTAAAAGCTCTAATAACAAAAAAAAAAAAAAAAGAAAAAAGAAAAAAAAGGCACCTGTACCCTAAGTGTTCTTCCCTGAGAATCTGGTACTTCTTTCAGTAGGCAGAGATTAGAAGGGTTGACTGAATTGGATCCTGAGGAGGAGAAAAAGGGGCCCTACTCCTTATATGAGACGAACTGAGGAGTGGGGATTGGGAAGTCTGGTTCAGGAAGTAAGGCAGGGACTGAGTAGAAGAAATATTGTTGGAATAAGGTCTTGTCTTTGATAAGGGGGTAGTCCTGGAAGGGATTCACAGACCTCCTTATAAGGACTGCATGGGTGGGGGGGTGCAGAGGAGGAATTCCATGTCCTTGGAGTGGAAAGGAGGGTGTCATCTAGAAGGTCAGTTTTCAATTCTCCTCCAGTAAATTTTACCAGCAGCATTCTGCAGTGCTGTCTTAATTTAGGATTTTGAGACAAGGCCATAAAGACTTAGACATAGGGAACTTCAGTCCACTTGCCTTGTCTGTGGCAAAACAAGTCAAGCTTCTAGATAGTGCTATAATTAAGTGATCCATTAATGGGCCATTTTTCCTGGTTCCCCAAGATATAAAGTAGACAGTATTGCAAAAGAAAGTAAATTTCTTAGTTTTGAGATCTTTCAGGCCAAATTTATCTGTTTTTTTTTAAGAGGCAGCCTAAGGGAGAATCCATAGGGATAGAGAGAGAGGCGGATTGTCCCATTTTTGCCACAAGCCTTAGATTTTCCTAGTTCTATAGCACCTACCTTCTTCACGCATCACAGAGAGGATGATAGGTGATAGATGTCCCCTGGTTAAAGATATTTCTGCTGAGAAGTGCAAGAACTTCCAAGTCTAGGTGTCTGTAGTCAAGAAAGTCTCCTGAGCGTGAAGCTTCTGACAGTCCCAAGCCTTGGTAGTGTTTGGGACAAAAACACCTACCCAAATTAACTACTCAGAGATCACTCATAAAAAGCAGAATTATTTATTAGAATCTCGAGAAGTGGACCCCATACCAGTCTGTGAGCCGAAGTTCACAGCAGGAAAGATCTACTCCCTTGAGAATGCTCACAGTGTTTATACATTTCAGCCAAAAACCCCCCAAAATCCCACCCTCTATATGGTGTGATTGGTCACATAAGTTTCTATTTCCCCATTTGGTCAGTGGAATGTAGTAGATAAAGTGATGTACAGCTTCCTCACCAGTATTCTTCTTTGGACAATGGAATGTAGTCCAAGCCTTATCTAAAATCACATGCTTCCAGAGAAGCCGAAACTGAGGCCTCTAAGGCTTCAATTAATGTAGCTAGCAGTCTCTGATCAATATGTGCTTTATCTGTAAGTTCTTCCCCTTTTCCACACAATTCCCCCTTGTTATATATATTTCCTCATGAAGAACTAATATTGTGGTCAAATTCAATTAACAACTCTACACATTGCTTGTTAATCTCCTCATCTGGATCATTCCCTGCTACCGCCATCCTTCTTTCTGTAAAATCATCATTTTAATGGCATCGTCTGTATGTAAGATTTTTGATAGTGGTCTTTGAACTGTTCTTGTTACCAATGTAATTATACAGGGTAAGCACAGTGACAACAATAATACCACTGATTTCAGTAAGTCCATACCATAAGAGCTGTTTCCACCAGCTACCATCAAACTAAGACCACCAACTATTTGTAAAGGGAGATTTCCAAACTTGTATAGGCACATGAACTATTCTGTGAATGCCCTTAGTAATTATTTTTACTATTGGTCCATTGTCATCAATTTGCATACAATAAGTGGACAGGTTTAGTTTCTCAGAGACCTTTCCTTCCTCTGCTAACAGATAATCTAAAACTAATCTATGTTATAAAACAGTTTCCCTTGTTTGGCTAATAGATCAAGGGCCTGAGCAGTTTGGTTAGTTGTTACCTCTAAGATTGATTGCAGTAGGATTAATCTGTTTAATATATATATTGGTGTCCAATATCTCCAACTACCATCTTGGATCCATGGTCCATATTCCTTAATAATCTGTGCTAGGGGCCAGGCATCTCCCCCACCCATTAGCATCACCAGTTTGAGTAGATTACAGGGTGTTTGACAAGTAGGCTTCTTTCTAAATTCCTTCAAACATTCCTCATTACCTCCTAATGAATGATGGTGGACACAATTAAGCAGTGGCCCGTCATCACAAACAATATTTGACTTGCTCCATCTGTTTCTATGCTCACTACAATCTATGATATCTACCCTCTCTGGTCGACGAGTAAAAGTACATTCACACTTACTCTCTCCCATCCATGGCCCTGTACTTGTCTGATTTAGGCAAATGCCCCAAGAAGGTACCCCAGATCAATTCTACTATCAAGATTTTACATGCACAGTTCATCAGTTCCTTTTCAATGTTTGTCTCAGCTTGTTCTCTGGATTCAGTTTGGGAGTCCACATCCTTGGAGCGTCCTCCGGTCCTTTAATTCTGGTATGCTGAGTCCATCCTCTTTCCTGTGTACGCACTGCTGTATCTGATGTCAAGAGGATCTGGAACGGTCCTTCCCAAATCAGGGTCAGCTTTGTCCTCCTTCCACGTCTGAACCAGGACCCAGTCTCCAAGCTAGAACTTATGCACTGTGAATCCTAAGGGAGGAATCTGAGCAATAAGCTCTTTTAGTGCTAAAGTTTTCAGATGTTGCAATAAAGACATGACATATTTCCTTAAAAACAAATTCTTGGTTTCAAATATTGGCTCCAAGGAAGAATTTTGAATCCCTTTTGGATAAGGGTGAACATACAGTAATTCATAAGGTGATGAAATCCTACTTTGGGGTTTTGTTCTAATTCTTAATAAGGCAACGGGAAGGCACTTGGTCCAGGGCAATTGTGTCTCTAATGCCAATTTAGTCAGTTGCTGTTTAATTTCCTCATTCATTCTTTCCACTTTACCTGGTGAGGGCGGATGCTATGGGGTATGTAAGTCCCATGATACTTCTAGAGCTTGGGCCACAGATCCAGAGGATCATACCCGTGAAATGGGTGCCTTGGTCTGAATCTACCTGCTCCACCAGCCCATATCTCAGAATGATATGCTCAAGGAGTACTTTTACGATTGCCCAGGCAGTTGCTTGGGCAAGGGGAAAGGCCTCCACCCATAAGGTCAGATGGTCCGCTATGACCAACAGGTATTTGAGATGCCCCACTGATGGCAGCTTGGTAAAGTCTACCTGTATGCTTTGGAAAGGCCTGATACCAGAGGGCCTTCCTCCTTTTTGGACTTGTCGTTTTGCCATCCTATTCATCTTTTGACAAACAGGACACCCACTGACAAGTTGCCCACTATTGTGTACAAGCCAGTGCCACCAGTTTAGTCAGCACCAGTCACACAGGTCTTGGACACCGCAATGACTGCTCTGATGTAAATGTTGGAGTACATGTCTCATACCTGCTGTGATCAGTACTTTTCTGCTCTCAGGGAGGACCCAGTGCCCCTCTTTATCCTCCTGAGTGCCAAAGCTTTGGATTTCCTGCTTCTCTTCTGGGGTAAGGGAAGGTGGAGGCATTTGAGGTGGAAATGCCAGAATTAGCACCATCATTTCCTCCTGCCAGAATTAGCACCATCATTTCCTCTGTACTTACAGATTCCTCTTCTCCAGCCCATTTCACCTCCTCATCTGCAAAGCAGTTTCCCCTTGCCTCAAATAAATCTCTTTGGTGCTCCTGCACATGAATCACTGCAATGCTTTTAGGGAACATAAGATTGCTTAAAATTTCAGTGACCAACACCCTGTGTGCCAATCTCTTACTTTTACTGTTTCCATTCTTTCCCTCAAGTAATTTATAGGATCTAATTTCTTTTTTTCTTCTTCCCTTCACTTATACAATGACCTAAATATTTTACCTCATGTTTCACAAATTGTAATTTGTCTTGAGAAATTCTTAGTCCCTGTTCTCCTAAATAATTCGATAAACTGATAGTGACTTGGACAAGATCACTTTTTTTTTCTTCCTGTCACAAGAGGATCATCTACATATTGTAAGACTTTTAACAGTAAGAAATTTATCCCAGAATGTTTACATAATTCTTATATACCCAAGTAGATGTTCCATAAATTGAATATTATACCAGTCATTTTGCTTTTAAAATACCCAATACACAGAAAAATCCCAAACTACATATTGTCCATAACAAAAACATTTTCAAAAGGACAAAGGCAAAAACTGTTATCCTTGGAGTCCCTTTAAATAATTGGCATCATTCCCAGAAAAGAATCTGAAAAGTTCTTAACAACATCAATTAAACTTCCTGAAATAACCCTTTCAAATTATAGATCGCATTTATGATCATATTCCTTAAACAAGAAAACAATTATGTTTCAAAGAACAAATATTCAGTCAATTAACACCCTATGAGAGCAGCCTGTCTCTTTAAAAGATTAGACTGCTTTCTTCGGCAGAAGAATCCAAGCAACTGCAGCAGGAACAAAGGCCTCTTTCCACTGCTGCCCTTCCCGGCACTCAATTTCCTACACAGGAATCCTTCTAAAGATTTAGACAATCAGCTTATTTACTTTCTTTTTCCAACTAATTCCTTCTTGAAATCATTGAGGCTTTCAATTTGTTCCTACAAGCCAATCCTTCATAAATCTCCTGCATTCCTTCTCATCTCTCCTTTCAAAACTTATGGTGAACAGCTAAATAATTCCACAAAACCCACATGTAAAAGCATAACTTATGTTAACAAATAAACTGAATCAAACCAAATACAGTTTTTTTTTTTCTTCTGCTTGAGTGTTCTTCCGACAGCAATTAGCATCTCTTATCTGTCCAGGCCGAGCTTGAATTTATTGCTCTTTCCCTTCCTCTCTAACTAAAACGGGCTGCTTTTTTTCCTGCCATTCCTAAAATAGCAGATAAGGTTTTATTGCCCTTTACTCTAGCAAGCTTTGAAAACCTTCTTTTACAGAAAAACTTTCTTGTCAGTTTAAAATAGCCAAGTTCCATTTACTTACAAATTAGTACAACAGGTTAAAAAATTTAAAATCACAAGTAAATTTTTATACTAAGTACAATTGCAACATTAAAATAACCAATTCCTAAATTTCTTAATCATTGTTCTAAAAACTTAACAGAGCTTCTAAATCAACAAAACATACAGAGTAGGGGCTTTTCCTCAGGAATAGCCTGGAGAGAAGTTTGTTTCAGCTTGAAATTCTTTCCTCCCAGAATCCAAACGGAGCTTCTCTAAACTTCCAAGCCTGTTTAGTCATTTCTCTGCCTTCACAGAGAATACCTAGATATTCCCTTCAAACTTCTTTTCTTTAGTAAGCCAGGAAAGAGTTAAGCACCAATTGTTTTCTGGCAAAATTCCAGAATTTTGTAACAAAATCATAGGCCCCTGCTTACAGGAGTTTTAAATGATGTCACACTGGTCTTCTATTTTTTTTTTAACTTTCTAAACTTTCAAATCCATTTCAATCTATGTCTTTATTTTCCTCTTTTCCCCCTCCTCCCCCTTTTCCCTTCTTCTCCCCACAAAGCTGTTGCACTCAGCCAGAGGTAGAGGGCTAGAAAGAGAAAAAATTTTTTTTCAAACTTCTTTCTTGCTCTATCCTAATCTTGAGAAGCCCAAATTAACTCCCAAATTACCTTACTATGATCTAAGACCAATACATTCTAAGCCACTCTGAAAGAATTACTACTCTGAATGAATTCCAACTCCAACAATTCAGCCTGATATTTTTCTAAGCCTGAAACACAGAGGCTGAATTCTTATCTATTACAAGCTTGCTAAATTTTTAACACGGAAAACAAAATGCAAAGCAAACAAACGTACACACACAGACACACGCAGAGCTCTATTTTCACCTTTTACATACAGATTTAAGTCTGATATATCCAAATAGTCCTGGGAACTTTTTTCCTTTTATACCTAGCTATCATCCTGACACAAATTCTTGGATTACTATTATCCCATTCGAGGTTACCCTCACACTCGCAGTCACCTGGGAGCCTACTCAAGAAGTCCTTTCATTGGGGTCGACGGCAGGTCCACCAAAAACAAATTTAGGAGGGCTAATCCCTCGGGGTCTCCCTCAACCCAGCCAATGGACCCCCAGACTCCTGAAAGCATACCTCCAATTACACATGTAAATCTTCCAAAATGTATTTTGCCAGCCATCAGGACTCTTCTTCCTTCAGTCTTCAATTCCGCTTTCCACTGAGTACCTCTGCCTGGGTATTGTCTAAGAGGGAGGGAGGCTGCCCACCCAGAGCCAGAGACCACGGAGAAAACTGCTCCATAGGCGCCTGTCCCTGTCCCTGCAGTAGATTTCAAATTAGAAGTGGCAAAGAATTGAGAGAACAGCTTTATGCAGTTCCCCATAGCCTAAGGCTAAGGAGTCTATCTTTGACCTGTTGATTCTATGACCTGAGGCTAAGGATTAATCTCCAGATGAATTAAGGATGGTTTCTAAAATTTGATTATTACTGACAATATCTTTAGTTAGCAATGAGTGGCTTAAGAGTTTCCTGAATCAGATAGATTGAGTTTCCTGAGACAGACTCCAAAGCCAAAAGATTTAGTGTTTCCTGACCGGCCCTCTTCCCCCCCCATCCCCCACCCCCCAACCAATCAGGGGACCAAAGAATCCTATTATATCAAGTTGAGTATGCCATTGGTTGTGACTGAGCAAAGCATTTATCCTTTCTTGGCTATAGTTTCCTAATCTGTAAAAGAAGGGGATTGAATTCATTTCAGTTAAGGTCCTTTCCAGTTTTAAAACTATAAATTATCTCTTTTTACCAAACCATATGATTCTGTTTGTTAAAGGAAAACTGGCATTGATTTGATATTAGCAGCTTCTTGGTGAATTTTAAATAAGTATTGTGGATAACATCATGTAAGGTGTTGCTTTCACAAAAACTTCTTAACATATATTTAGGAGGATCATGCTATTCTCCTGGTTGTTTAATCATTTCTGACTCTAAATAACTCCATCGACAAATTTACAAGGAATGGTTTGCCATTTTTTTTCCCAGCTCTTTTTACAAATGAGGAAATGTAGGCAAACAGGATTAAGTGATTTGCCTGAGGTCATACAGCTATTAATTGTGAGCCCAGATTTGCATTCAGGAAGATGAGCATTCCTGACTCCAGGCCTGGGTACTCTGTCCAATGGGCCATCTAGCTGATTCTCTTTACAAAATTTCTTTGGTACAGGTCACATCCTGTTCTTGTACATTCCTTTTCAGTCTGTGTAGTTCTTAGAGAATCCTATTTGGAGAATCCACATAAATTTCCTAGAGGCTGCCTTCTAACTAAGTCATTTCTTGACCAGGAATACTATTGTCAGTCTCCCCTCCTCTTTCCACCCCCTGTGACAATTAGTTGATAGTGTTTCTCAGTCTTCTAATATTTAAAGTCTGGTTGAAGCCTTGGAAATGTAGACCTTGGCTCTGGTTCCATGTTCAATTTGTTTCAGTATTTTTTCATTTTGATTTTAGTACAGCAAATGTAGAACCTTATTCCTAATTTCCCCTGCATATGTTATTGGAGCTAAGTATAAATAAAATATCAATGTTTGGTGTTTATGTGAAATCAAGTGTTTTTTGCAGGTAATTTAGCACTCAAGCACTTAACTCATTATTCAGGTTCTTATATGACTTTATATTCTTATGATTTGGGTGCCTTTTCCAAGATGTAGATTAAATTCTTTCCCTGCCTATTTTGGAGGAAATTCTTACTCATGTCCTAACATAAATTCCACTTTGAAGTTCCACCTAGTAAGCTAGAAACTTTGATTTCTTCTGATCTTTCAGAGATAAAAGTAGAATGAACACTCCAATTTCCATTCCAGCATTCTTTACTCTCTCACCAGGTAATAGGAGCAGCCATTTTTCTCTTCCCATCATATATTTCCCTGATGTTACCAATTTGTCCAACCTGGGGACCCCACTCAATTTCTTTTCTATTGTCCTCTATATTATATTCATTTTAAAATTTCAGTTTAATTGGATTGATACTGAATTTTAAGATTAATTGTTTGCCTAGGAGACAATTTGTTAAAGAAGAGTCTTTTAAGTAAAACTGCATTTTTCTGTAGTGAGTCAGGTTTTTTTTAAATAATAAAGAGCCTATATTGCATATACTTTTCTGTTAATTTCTGTAAAAGTGGAGATGTAGAAAATTGTGGCAAAAACATGTCTTTTAAAAAAATATATATATATATATTTTTTAAATTATAATAACTTTTTATTGACAGAACCCATGCCAAGGTAATTTTTTACAACATTATCCCTTGCACTCACTTCTGTTCTGATTTTTCCCCTCTCTCCCTCTATCCCCTCCCCTAGATGGCATGAAATCCTATATATGTTAAATATGTTATAGTATATCCTAGATACAATATATGTGTGCAGAACTGAACAGTTTTCTTGTTGCTCAAGGAGAATTGAATTCAGAAGGTAGAAATAACCCAGGAAGAAAAACAAAAATGCAAACAGTTTACATTCATTTCCCAGTGTTCTTTCTTTGGGTGCTTCTGTCCATCATTGATCAATTGAAACTGAGTTAGGTCTCTTTGTCAAAGAAATCCACTTCCATCAGAATACATCTTCATACAGTATTGTTGTTGAAGTATATAATGATCTCCTGGGTCTGCTCATTTCACTCAGCATCAGTTCGTGTAAGTCTCTCCAAGCCTCTCTGTGTTCATCCTGCTGGTCATTTCTTACATAACATTTAATAATATTCCATAACATTCATATACCACAATTTACCCAACCATTCTCCAGTTGATGGGCATCCATTCAGTTTCCAGTTTCTAGCCACTACAAACAGGGCTACCACAAACATTCGTGCACATACAGGTCCCTTTCCCTTCTTTAAGATCTCTTTGGGATACAAGCCCAGTAGTAACACTGCTGGATCAAAGGGTATGCACAGTTTGATAACTTTTTGGGCATAATTCCAGATTGTTCTCCAGAATGGTTGGATTCGTTCATAACTCCACCAACGATGCATCAGTGTCCCAGTTTTCCTGCATCCTCTCCAACATTCGTCATTATTTTTTCCTGTCGTCTTAGTCAATCTGACAGGTGTGTAGTGGTATCTCAGAGTTGTCTTAATTTGCATTTCTCTGATCAATAGTGATTTGGTTTTTTAAAATATTTATCAAGGATACTGTAATGTTTAGGTAAATGATTTTCCTAAAATCCTGTGGAGAGGTTACTGATGTCCTCTTGAATGTCTTTTTATGGTAATATTGCCCATTGTGTCTTTTTTTCTTTATTTCTTTACTATTCACATATCTTGATAATTCATTGGCTTTTTAGATTGTATTATCTCTGGCATGGATTTCTTCTATGACATAGACATATTGATTGATCCAATTTTCATCTTAATGACAGCTATTTCCACTTCCTTATCTTATGATTGATTACAAATATGATGATTTTACTCTCGGTAATGAAAATCGTTTTCTGCAAGAATGTTTCCAAGAATGTTACGTACTTTTCGTTTATTGTCCTTCCTATTTGATTTGTAAAACACTTTTGAGATGAATTGGCCAATTTGAATCACACATCAAGTTTTCTGCAAATTTGTTTTCTGTTTCCCTGCTGAATGTTCTGTTGCTAATAATCATTTTGTATACTTTATAGATATATAATGAGGTTTATGTTACAAACCAATGCAGCTCATGTTAGTCACAGGGGAGTGGTTGAAGGTTTTAGGGAAGACATATACATTAGGAAAATTGCTTTGGCAGTGATGTGTAGAGATATGTTATAAGAGAAGCAGACAATAGCCAAGAGAGAATTTAATTATGAGAGAAAAACTGAAAACAGGACTTTGGCAATTGATTCTATGTAGAGGTGGTAGAAGAGTGAAGAGGCAAAGATCAGTCCCAAGTTTTCAGTCGGGCAAGTAGGAAAGGGGCAAGGTGGTTTTTCTTTTAACCTTTTTTCTTAAACTTTTAAAAATCTAGACTGTAAACACCAAATGAAAACGATCAGTTCCATGTAAGTGTGATATATATATATATATATATATATATATATATATATATATATAAAAGTGGAAGAAATGGATTGGACAAAAAATGTTGAGTTTATTATGCAAAGCTTTCTTTTCATTTTTAAGTATATAATAAATTCAACATGTAATTTTCAAAACTGGTTTGCTTGTGTCTGGCTTTCCTTCTTATCTCTTTTTTTAGAGGGGCAGGTATGGAACAAAGATGATTAAATTCTGCTTTGAACATACTGAGTTTCATGGTTGCATTGCTGAAGATGTTTAATAGGTATTTAGAAATGAAGATACAGATCTGGGAGTTGTCTACATAGAGATGATAATTGAAACCATTACACTAGATTAGATCACCACAAGAAAAGTTCAAGGACATCGCTCTAGAGCATATCTGTGTTTATTCAGGATAGAGAGAAGAACAACTGGAGACTTAAAAGGAAAAAACTGAGAAGTAGTTTGTGGTCAACACTATCAAATAATACAAAGACATGAAGGAGGAAAGTAGCCTGAAGAAGAAAGGAGTAGAGGAAAGAATACAATTTTCCTAATAGAACTCATTTGTCAAGTGAATGAAAAATAATGAGGAAATGAAAGCATTGTATATATAATGTACTTTATTAGCATCATTTGAAAAGAACTTGCAATTTAGAGTCAAGACCTGTGTTTCAGTCGTAACTGTAACTTATTTGTGTGAATTTGAGCAAGTCTTTAAACTCTTAGGACTACATTTTTCTCATCTATGACATAAAGTTGGCCTAGATAGGGAATTTTAACCTTTTTTGTGTCATGAACTTCTCAAAATATTTCTGGGGATAGCTAGATGGCATAGTGGATAGAGCACCAGCCCTAAAGTCAAGAGGACCTGAGTTCAAATGTGATCTCAGACACCTAATACTTCCTAGCTGCGGGACCCTAGATAAGTCACTTAATCCCAATTGTCTCAGGGGAAAAAATTAATAATATTTCTAAAGGCTTAAAATAAAATCCATAAGTCTACAAAGGCAACCAGTTATATTGAAGTAAAGATATCATTTCTTCCTCTTGACTCCTTTTCCCCTATATGCCTTGTCCCTGAATCTGTCACCTTGAAATGTATTCATGGACACCCCCTCTTTCCCCCTCCCCCCCTCCCCCAGCTTAAACACCTCTTGCCTATGTGGCCTCTAATTCTGTAATCTGGAAGTTTGGCTTGAAGGAGAAGAAGAGAATGATAGCATGAGAATATGGAAGAGTGGAGGGAAGATTTTTGGGTTTTTTTCCCCCAACAGAAAACTTGAGCAGGTTTGTAGCTAGAGAGAAAAGGAAATTTAATAAGCTTGAGAGAAAGTTGGTGATGAACATAGTAGGAGATAGGATCAATAACACAAAAGAAGAGCCCCTACTGAAAGCAGATTGAAGAAAATGAAAATAGAGAAGCTTTTGAGCTATAAAAGAAGAGAGCTGGCCTCTCAAATGGCCTCAATTTTCTCAAGTTAAATATGAATTATTGGGTTTTTTTTCTTGTTAATATCTTTTTTATGTGGATATACTTGATGATGATGATGATATTGTTCTGAGGCAATTGGAGTTAAGTGACTTGCCCAAGGTCTAGAAAATATTAAGTGTCTGAGATCAGCTTGGAACTCAAGTCCTCCTGAATTCAGGGCCAGTGCTCTACCAGCTGCCCTCATGTGGATATACTTGATGATAAATACTGTTGAGATATCAAAAATTTAATAAAAATTGAATGTTTTTGTCTTACAGGGTGTTTACTTCTTGATAATTGGAGCTACCAAAGGGGAAAATGGATGAAGAACCCGAAAAAACAAAACGCTGGGAAGGGGGCTATGAAAGAACATGGTAAATATAATATTGACTGCTTTTTTTTTTTTTAAGCATTTGTTGTTTTTTTCAACTTTTTTTTTCTTACTCTCTCTTTTTTTCCCCCCTCAAATAATCACTACTTTTAGGGAAATTCTTAAAGAAGATGAGTCTGGATCACTTAAAGCTACCATAGAAGACATTCTCTTCAAGGCCAAGAGAAAAAGGTAAACTAGGAGTTCACTTAAAAGTTTTCAGCTAGAATCTAGTTTTACTAGATCATCTTTTTATTGATAGCTAAGAAAACATTACAAAACTTTGGAGTGAGTCTTTTTTTCCTTAAAAGTGACCTTGCATAAATTAGAACTGCTTGACATATCTGTAATGAACTTTTTCACTGAGATTTATTTTTGGACACAGTGTTAAGGATCACGTCTAAGGGCGAAACCTAGAAAGCCTGTAAAGTGTTAAAGGGACTATACTATTAAGGATCAGATTGGTTCTCCCAAAGCCCCCACAGCTGTGAATCATAACACACTTGAAGGAATTGCAAAGCAGCTTTTATTAAAGAAGCTACTTGTGAATTGAAAATGAAATAAATGAGACAAGAGGGAAGAGAAGGGAGGTCAGAGAATGCAACTACCTCTCAGTCTCCTTGTATCCTTATCATCCTCTCACATGAAAGGAAGCAACCACTAGCAGATGACTCCCATAACAACAGAGAATGAATTTTGAAATCCCTTTAAGTTTTTTTCTGGGCTCTTAAGATTTCCTGATGCTGAGTGAAATGAGCAAGACAAGGAGATCATTATATACTTCAACAACAATACTATATGATGATCAATTCTTATGGTCATGGCTCTCTTCAACAATGAGATAAACCAAATCAGTTCCATTTATTCAATAATGAAGAGACCCAGCTATACCCAGCGAAAGAACTCTGGGAAATGAGTGTGAACCACAACATAGCATTTCCACTTCCTCTGTTTTTGTCCACTTGCATTTTTGATTTCCTTCTCAGTTTAATTTCTAAGTCTGATTTTTCTTGTGCAGCAAAATAACTATATGGATATGTATACATATATTGTGTTTAACATATACTTTAACATATTTAACATGTATTGATCTACCTGCCATCTAGGGAAGGGGGTAGGGGAAGGAGGGGAAAAGTTGGAACAGAAAATTTTGCAAGGGTCAATGCTGAAAAATTACCCATGCATGTATCTTGTAAATAAAAAGGTATAATAAAAAAAAGTTAGAATTAAAAAAAAATAATCTCATATTTAAATAGATGCTCTTTAAAAATTATATTATTACACAATTTGTAACCCTCATAAGAAAATGAAAAAACAAAACAAAACAACCCAGTAACTTTACAACATAATAACATGTGATTAAACTTTTTAAAAATAAAATTCTACATTGAACAATTTAAAAAAAAAAATTCTTCATAATACTTTTGTTCTTATGTTTGTTCTTTTTCTTTCCCCCTAGAACTCTTTTCCCCTTTTCAGCCTCTTGTGGCAAATCTTAGAATCTAGAGAGTTTCCAAAAAGTCCCTTGAACTGAAGGCTGGTTTGTTCCTATATTTTCCTAAAATTGGCCCTTTAGCTATTAGTATAATGTTGAAGCAATTTTAGATTGTGAAAGGGATGTTTATCTTTGCATTTAACTCCACAAGGTAAATTTTTTTTTCCCAAAGAATATTAACAAATTGTTCTTAATGTTTTCTTTTTATTCATTCTTTTGAAACTATAACTGAAGTGTACTGTTTTTTCGTTTAAAAGTATAGAAATTTATCTATCTAGAGAATAAAATTAATTTAACTCAGATTTACTTTCTCTTTATTTTTTAATTCAAAATAATGTGTGAAAGTAAGTTCCTCCTCTTCCCTCTAACTTTTTTTTAACCTGTGCTATATTTCAAAGAAGCCACTCCAGGACCTTAAGGATATATAGTGAACCTTCAAGGCTAGAATGAGAATGTGGTCCTGACATTACAAGGACATAATAGTTCACATTGAAATAGTATTTTTTGGTCATAAAATAACTTTATATACATTCTTTCTTTTAATTCTCATAAGAACTTTAGGTAGTACAGTATCAGATAGATAAGTAGCTTGGTTATATATTATTATCCCTATTTCACAAATAGATGAACTGAAGCTCAGAGAGTCTTAGTGACTTGCTGAAGATCATGTAGCTTTTCTTTTGACACCATAAACAGTATTTCTTTGTGTTACCATATTTTGTCCTTCTCTAGCTTGAGAGGGCATAAAAGTGTTAACTAGTTCATTATTTCATTTTAAAATGTGGCATATTTTTTGTGGTTCCATAAGGTTATAGTATTAATATTATGATAATTGTATGGTGTTGTGTTGTACTGAAATATTTCCCTATTTTAACAGAGTATTTGAGCACCATGGGCAAGTTCGACTTGGAATGGTATGTTTTAAATTTGCTTTTCTCACTGTTGTAGATATTTTGCCTAAAATATACAGATAGTCCTATAGAATTAGCAACGTGGCCACAGACTTTTTAGGATATATTTTTTAAAAGTATAGTTCTCATATTTCCTGTGTATGGATTACTATGAACAATTACCAGCTTTTTTTGAAATTAAGAATTTATCCTTAAAAATTTTCCATTGTTTATTTTTGCAGATGAGACATCTTTATGTAGTTGTAGATGGATCAAGAACTATGGAAGACCAAGACTTAAAGCCTAATAGACTGACATGTACTTTAAAGGTAAAATATCTGATTTAAACTAATTAAAGGGCAGTTTTAATTGCTTACTATTTTTAATGTAATTTTTATTGTTTTATGTATATATAGTATGGTTACGAATTTATAATTAGCAGTATTGTTAAGTAAAGGTCAACCTGATTGTTTTAGTCTTTTAATTAGCACATTCAGTATTAATATAGAAATGTGTGATCATAATCTGATTCAAAGTAGTTTATTATCTTAAGGAGGCTGGCCTGATATTATTGTTTAATTGTTTGGTTAAATATTGTAATGTAATAGTAATCATTTTAGTAACAAATAGTAAGCATTTGGTAGTTCAAAGATAAAGTTAAATAAGTCTCTTCTGTAATTTCTCCAGAATTCCAAATTAGTAGAGCCTCAATTAATAAAGTTTTATTCATCTAAGGAAATAACCTTTGAAGAAATTCACATACTAGAGGGCTATATTGTGTGTGTAGAAAGAAATCTGAGAAAACTTATCTTTTGGATTCATAATTTTGTTTTAAACGCATAATTATAACTGAAGAAAAGTTGGTGCTACATTCTAAAATGAAGTGAATGTCTTGATGTAATAGCCTGATAATACAGATCATTAAAACGCTTGAGTTTATTTGTTAGGTTCTTATAATGAGAACACATGTAGTGCTTTATGGAGTTACAAAATGCTTTCTTCAAAATAATCCAGGGAGTGAGATAGTTTAAGCATCGTTAGCATCACTTTATAGATGAGGAAATTGAGGTCTGAAGAATGAAATGACTTGCATATGTCATGAAATGACAGAAGTACATGTAATGTTCTTTTCATTAGTATACTGCCTCTAAATATTTAAATAAATGGTTTTAGTATGTATCCTACTTTTAAAAAGTTCATTAGTAAACATTTGTAAAATATCATGCATTTAATCAAACAAATATCTCTTGCATAAAACTTTTGTCATTAAACAATATAATTTTCATTGAAATTATAATTTATCAGTTAACAGTAGACCACACAGAGCCACAGAATAGTAGAGCCTTTCATTTTCATGAGAAAAAATAATAACTTTCTGAAAACAAAGTCACTTTCCAAAGAACTGTTTAGTTTGCAAATTTATTTCACTTCAGCAATCTTTATGTTATGAGTAGTTGGATTTTCTTCCAATAAATTAATTCTTACCTATTTACATTAGAAGATGAGTTATTTTGATTTAGATACTTCTCTGAATTTATAACATGCAGAGTCCAGAGGTGGGGGAGCTCTGGGTGTGAAACATTATATATTATCAGATTCAGTTGATATATCGATTATTTTTCTTCTTCTTTTTCTCCTCTCTTTTTCTTTGTTTCAGAGGTTGGCTTTTTAGGGAGGGATATACATTTTTTATTGATGTCTTTTGTTATATAAGAATTTTTTTGTTTGTTTTGCTGAGGCATTTGGGGTTAAGTGACTTACCCAGGGTCACACAGCTGGGAAGTGTTAAGTGCCTGAGGCCAGATTTGCACTTAGGCCCTCCTGACTTCAGGGCTGGTGCTGTATCCACTGTACACCTAGCTGCAAAGTTCTACAAAACTAATTGACTGTGTCAAGTGAGTCTCACATCATATACAATTGTCCATATCCTTGGTTACCAACCACTGCAGAGAAATTGGAAGACGTGGTTTTTCTTATCTTATTGGGCCAAGCTTCCTTTTCGTAATTTTTCAGCATTTATTTTGATTATTTTTAAAAAATTAGCTAAAAAAAAAATCTTACCGTGTAGCTAGTAGTTATGATTTTTTTTGCACTTAGTTTTGAATATTTTAGTTTTAATCTACTAGAAATCTTAGAAATCATACTACTATGTGTAATTATATGGTAGTAAATAAGATAAAGAATTGGAAAAGTCTGAAGAATATGTAGTAGTATGAGATAATGTACGGTAGAAGAAAAAGTATAGGCATTTGTCAAGTTCTTTATAATATCTTGATGGGTAATATTTGAAATGTTTAATATGAAAATTTTGATTTTTTTATTTTTACAGTTACTAGAATACTTTGTGGAGGAATATTTTGATCAGAATCCTATTAGTCAGGTAGGTACTTCTGTGAAAGAAAGTAAAACAAGATTGCTGTTCATGTAGATAAATGTAATTGGCAAAATGAAATCAATTCAATATTTATCAGTTGTTTTTAGTGTCTTTTTAAAAAAGAATTTAATAAGGTTAAAAAATTTAATTATGATTTAGGTCGTATTTTCCTGGATTAGTAA
Organism: Sarcophilus harrisii; assembly: GCF_902635505.1. Classification (NCBI taxonomy): domain Eukaryota; kingdom Metazoa; phylum Chordata; class Mammalia; order Dasyuromorphia; family Dasyuridae; genus Sarcophilus; species Sarcophilus harrisii. The sequence continues at coordinate 170,790,706 of NC_045426.1, read as the reverse complement.
ATGTTCCAAGATTTGCCTTGAGTTGAACAGTACAAGGAAAAAAAAATATGTATGTTAGGAACTAAAGAGTACATAGACTGAAATCTTATAATTGGATTAATTTTGACAAATTATTTTTAAAAAAGTGTTATAAGCAAATGCCAGCTATGAATCATGATTTCTTGGTAATTTATTGCTTGTTTTATTTGAATTCTTTGAAAATTAAAAAAAATTTTAATATGTAAGAATAATAGAAAGTTTTGATTTATTTTTGAGATTGGGATAATCGTAACTAAGAGTAAGAGAGCTGAAAAGCTGACAGAACTCTCAGGTATGTGCTGCTTGTTATACATTTGTATTCATTAATGCTGTTTAGATTAGGTGGTGGGCTTTGAAATATCAGGAGCCATACCTGTTAAACATCATTCTCTTGCATGATACTGTAGAAAGACTATTAGTCTAAAAAGCAAGAGATTGGGATTGTGCTGGTTACATGATTTGAGAAATGAAGATATTTAATTTCTCTAGTCTTCACTGTAATCATCTGGAAAATGAAGAAGTTAGACTATGTGACCTGTAGGATTCTTTCCAGCCTTAAAGATCTTTGGTTCTTTTTTTACTTAATCTTTGTTAAGATTCTATGATCATGTCCTTAATGTACCATCTGAAACTACTTTATAACAAAATATTTAAGTGAATTGAATTCTGCTCTTTGGTCACTCTGATAGTATAATGACTTTAAGTGTATTTTTTCAGGTTTCCTTTTTTTTCTCAATAGTATTTTATTTTTCCAAATACATAGTTTTCAACATTCATTTTTGTAGGACTTTGTCTTCCAAATTTTTCTCTCTTTCATGTTTACTTTATCCCTCCCCAGGCCAGCATACAATCTGATATAGGTTAAATATGTGCAGTCCTTTAAAAAATATTTCTATATTTGTCATGTTGAATAAGAAAAATCAGACCAAGAGGGAAAAAGCCTTGAGAAAGAAAACAAACAACAAAAAAAGGAGAAAACACTATTACCATCCATATAGTTCTCACTAAGGATGTGAATGTCATTTTCCATTCCAGGGATCAATAGAATCATTGGATTGTTGAGAAGAGCACCATTATAGTTGATCATCACATAATCTTGTTACTGTGTACAATGTTTTTGGTTATGCTCACTTCACTCAGCATCAGTTCATTTAAGTTTTTTCAGATATTTCTTTTTCATATTTATTACATATGTGAAAGAATATTTTGAGCTACTACTATTAAACTGCCTAATTTTGAAATTAATTAAATTTTTTTGTTTCTTTTTATAATTTTGGATCAACATCTTTTGTTTTTCCAGTACCTACATATCCCATTGTATAGATTCTCTCCTTGTGTAATAGTGTTTTAAAAATAAAAACAAAGAAATTTAGTAAAACTGCTCAACATTTAATTAAAAGTTTAATGACTATCTACCTTTTAAGTTAAAGAGCCCAAGAAAACATTAGAAGCATTTTATTTAATCATGATCTTTTTTTTAAGATTTCTGTTTATATTAAATTACATTTTAAACTGGCAAAACACAATCAATTCTTGGTTAAAAAAAAAAAAAAAAAAAAAAAGAAAAATACTGATATCTTTGGAAAACAATCTCTATTGGGAACTGAACTTCTGGATGATAAAGTTGACCCTGAATTGAGTATTTATGTAACAAACAGATTATTTAAAACCAGATTGCCTGCTGTTAAACTTTTCTTGAATGTTTGACTGGATGAAATTATGCCTTATGTGCATACTCATTTTGTTGCAGATAAGTGATAAGCTATTTTATTTGGATTAAATCTATCATCCTCTTAAATAGCAAAATTCTCCGACATAGCTGTTGTATATTCTTGACAAAACTTCTGTAGGAACAGGTTGGGATAGTAACTTTTATACCATGCACTGTTTTATAGTGTTTTATAGTGGGATCTATAGTATTTTATAATTGAGGAAACATTAGTTCTAGATCCCATTCTGGTCCCTTCCCTTAACTCTTCCTGTCTTCATTTCTTAATCTATAAAATAAGTGCATAGGACTAGAATCAAAGATTCTTTATCTGGCATCTATTAAGAAAAAATTTTTTTTGCTAACCATATTTCAATATAATTGACTTCATTTGTAATTTTTTATATTTACTTTTAATGCATTTTAAGACAATATTCTGAGAAGATATCCATAGGCTTTACCAGACTGCCAGAAAGGTCCATATTATCTTGGTCTAGATGATTTCTAGATTTTCTTCTGTTGTGACTCTAGGAACTCTGTTATGTTACATTTTTCATTTACATTTTTCTGAGGGTAAAGTGTTGGAAAAGCTAGAAATGATAAAGTAACAAATCAATTTACACAAAAATATTTATTGGATGACTTTAATACAAAACACTATTCTAGTTATTGTGAGAATAGAAAGATAAATCATAAATGTAATAAATTTATAGGACTTGAATACTAAGGAATCATGCCACACATTGAATTAACCTGACCAAATGCAACTTCCTTCATTCTAAGCGTCCTTAGTACCTTCTCAAAGAACTACTAATTACTACTACTCAGCATCAATTTAGGCATCATTTCAACAGCTTAAAAGTGTTAAATATTTGTTAACATGCTTCATAGATATGCAGAGTGATCAGGTATTCAAATAAAATTTCTGTCTAGAACTAGTTTTAGAGTAGAAAAAAAAATGGGATTTTGTTGTACGATTTTACCATATTAGTATATGAACTAATACTGATATTTAGGGAAAAATCTTATTAGAATTTCATTGTGTAATTAATAAATGTATATGTACAATTTATATTTTATTTATATATTTTACATTTTAGGGAATGCGAGGAAGCATATAACCTCTCTCAAGAAAGCAGTAGATATGACATGTCATGGAGAGCCATCTCTCTACAATTCCTTAAGCCTGGCCATGCAGACTCTAAAGTCAGTATTTTGTATGTTTTATTTTTTAACATAAATTTTTATGGGTATAAATTATAAAAATAGTGCTATGTTGGGTCATAGCTGTAATAACATTGTTAATCCAGGGGACCCAGAAGGATATTTATGTTGTATAATACTATTTGGAAGTAATATTAGAAAATATTTTTATTTCCTTCACTTTAGATTTCAGGAGGCAATTATTTTGTTCTCCACAAAATTTTAGAAGTGTATGGACATATTAATTATTTTAATTGTATTCAAAATAAATATATTTAATGTAATGAAAATTTAAAAATAGTTTGTTGACCATGAAAAAATTCAATATAAGAATTGGTGATTTGATTTCACTTTGATTGAATATAGCACAAGAATTTTTCACCTAGTATCTTTGCCTAGAGCTTGTATATACCTGGCTTATCTGACAGCCTCATCTGTCCATAACAGTCCAATCTCCTGTTTATCTGGAAGTAAAAAATATCCTTACGTGGCCAAAGTTTGCTCAAAAACTCATCTCCTGTATCCAGTGCCCAGCATTGTGCTCTGCAGACAGCAAGCAAGTGAGAAGAGTTTGTTGATAGTGAAAAGAACAGCACCTGGATTCAGGAGCTGACCATTACCACCAGCCAAGTGGACATTATCAGCTCATTTAAGTTCTCTGGTCCTGGCATTCATAAATTGGGGATGATAATACCTAAAATATATAGTATTCCAGGTTGTTGTAACAAATAATTTCTGCAAATCATTTTTGAAATTTTAAAGTGCCCCAGACATATCAATTATTATCATTGTTATTCTTAATATAATTGAGTTAGATTTATTTATATAACTTACCTTACTGCAGAGGCGTCACAATATAGCATAGAGAATTAGATCTGGATTTAATCTTGCTTCTGGCATTTAATTTACTAAGTATGTGACCACTCAAGAACCTCCTTCTTATCCATAAAATGAAGATAAGAACAACCTTCATACCTTGGGTTGTTATGAGGAAATTGCTTTGTAAACAAAATTCCTAATAATTGTTATTACATATTGTTTAGAATGTTCTCATTTTACAGACTTTTCTAACAAGTGTGATTATTTAATTTCTCAGTATACAGAAAATTAGAAATTATGTGTTTGAGTAATCTAATAAGTATTGTCATTGACCATATAAAAGAACAGCTAAATTCAAAGTATTAGAAGGAAAATCTATAGGGAGCAAATATTAATTTGGAACCACTTGGTGCTGGGGTAAAACAGCTGAAACCACCTCACTGTTTCCCTATTTTATCACCATATAACAAATACCTCATTCTTTAATGTTCCTGAAATGTTAAATTATCCTTCTCTTTAAGCTAGATGTAAATTATGTAAATAAAATTTCCTAATCCTAATCATTTTGTTTTATTTTTAGACATATGCCAGGGCACACAAGTAGAGAAGTCCTTATCATCTTTGGCAGTCTTACTACCTGTGATCCATCTAACATCTATGATTTAATCAAGGTGACACATATTTGTTTGAAAAGTAGAACAAAATTACAATTTTAAAGATAACCTCATTGTTTTTATGTACTCTATATAATTTTAAAATTTATTTATTTATTTATTTTTATTATAGCTTTTTATTTACAATTTATATGCATGGGTAATTTTACAGCATTGACAATTGCCAAACCTTTTGTTCCAATTTTTCCCCTCCTTCCCCTCATCTCTTCCCCCGATGGTAGCTTGACCAATACATGTTAAGTATGTTAAAGTATAAATTAAATACAATATAAGCATACTTGTCCTAACAGTTATTTTGCTGTACAAAATGAACCGGAATTTGAAATAGTGTACTATTAACCTGTGAAGGAAATCAAAAAATGCCGGCAGGCAAAAATATAGGGATTGGGAATTCTATGTAATGGTTCATAGTCATCTCCCAGAGTTCTTTCGCTGGGTGTAGCTGGTTCAATTTATTACTGCTCTATTGGAGCTGATTTGGTTCATCCCATTTCTGAAGATGGCCAGGTCCATCAGAATTGATCGTCATTGTTGAAGTATATAATGATCTCCTGGTCCTGCTCATTTCACTCAGCATACTCTATATATTTTAACATACCTGTTAAAGTGATCAGTTGTCTGTACCACTCCTTCTTTCTTGTTTCTTATGAAGAGTTTAAAGGCAGCTAAAATTAGAGTGTCTGTTATCGGCTTGTCTGCAGAAGTTCGAGTTTGCACTGTACTTGCCCGTGAAACTGGTGGTAAGTATATAGAATACTCAATATGTCTTCCCATTTAAGAAGTATAAATCTTAAAGTACATCAAGTTATTCAGTCCTTTCTAGCTTTTTAACTTGATAACAGTGTATATTTTATAGCCCAAAATATTGGCAGCCATCTTATTTTTACCTTTGTTTTTAAAAGAGAATATCATCTGTTTACAAAACCAAGAAACTTTTATAAGGAATTAGCATTTTTCAGAGTGACTGAAATATATATGAAAGGAAAAATTTCTATGTTCTTGAAAAAGATTCCATATAAGTTTGCTCTTTCTAAATTATAATTATATTCTTACTATGACTAGCTGATGTCATCTAGGGAAAGTTATCCCCCTGAGGCAGTTAGTGTTAAGTGACTTGCCCAGGTACACACAACCAGGAAATTTTAATTGTCTGAGGCCAGAATTGAATGTGTGTCCTCCTGACTTCAGGTCTGATGCTCTATCCACTGTTCTACCTAATAAAGCTTTTTAAAATAATAGTTTATTTTACCTTAAAGCTTTTTAATTCAAATCTTATATTTTATATTTTTGTAGCTAAAATGACTAATGAAATTTTATAGAAACTGGGTTTTAATTACATGGGTAAAAGCTAAATTTTTTATATTTCTTCCCAATTTTTAGGAACATACCATGTTATTTTAGATGAAAGTCATTATAAAGAACTCCTAACACATCATGTTAGTCCTCCACCTGCCAGTTCAAGTTCTGAATGCTCTCTTATTCGTATGGGTAAGTTTTATCTGTTTATTTTTATTTGTAAAAATAAATTTTGATTGCTATCTTTATATTGCCAAAAATTCTGTTTCCCTATCCTTTCTCGCAGAACTATCTCATGTAGCAAATAAATATTTTTAAAGAAAAATAAAAGAAGAGGGAAAAAATAATAACCAATAAATACATAAAAAAATTTGGAAGCGTGTTCATTATTCCAAATGAATAGACCCCTCACTTCTGTAAAGAAGGGGAGTGATGATATCTTCTTATATCTCTTCTTTGAGGCCATACTTTTTCTTTGTAATTTTAGATTGTTTTATGGTGGTTGGTGTTTTCATTTACATTATTAGAATTATTGTGCATGTTGATTTCTTGACTCTGCTTACTTTGCTCTCTTGTTCATGAGTCTCTCTTTGCTACTCTATATCATCTTTTATAGCACAATAATTAATTCCATTGCATTAATATATCACAATTTGTTTAGCCATTCCCAAGTTGATGGATATGTACTTGTTTCCAATTTTTTCCTACTACAAAAAATATAAATGTTTCATGTATATGAGGATTTGGTACTTCCTTGGTATGTATCCCTATTAGTGGAATTTTTAGATCAGATCTTTATGTTAAAATCTTTAGATCAGAGTATAGATGTTTTATTTACTTTGCATAATTTCAAGTTGATTTCCAAAACATTAACACTGATTCCTAGTTCCACCAGCAATGTATTAGTGTACTAATGTGCCCACAATCCCTCTAATATTAACGATTCAAAATGAGTAATTTTTAAAACATCAGTTTTAGTTTTTGTTTTAACAAAAGAATCAGTTTTAACTTTTAAACTTTTTCTTTTATTGATTTATTTTATTTTTGTATCCTCTTCCAAAATTGGTTCTCTATCTTTTCCCTTAGGGAGTGATCCCCCCAACAAATTTTAAAAGAATTTTTAAAAAGTAGTTCAGCTGGTCTCCTTATTATGGCAGTTAGAAGGAATATATATAGACAGCACCAGTGTGAGTTGAACATGAAGGGACAATATCTTTTTTTTTTAATGATGAAATTAAGGGTGAGTGAGAAAAGAAAGGGAAAAGGAGTAATGGTGCAAATTACCTGCCATTAAAAAAGAAGCAAGAAAAAGCTTTTACAGTAGAGGGGAAGAGGGGGAGTAAAGGGTGAGTTACTGAACTTTACTCTCATCAGAATTGGCTCAAACAGGAGCCAATCAAATAGGGGCTATCTGTACTGAGAGAGGACTGTGGGAACTGAGTGTTTTCACTCTTTTTGTTGTTTACTTGTATTTTGTCTTCTTTCTCATTTTTTCCTTTTTGATCTGATTTTTCTTGTGCAGCATGATAATTGTAGAATATGTATAGAAGATTTGCACATATTTAATATATATTGGATTACTTGCCATCTAGGGTAGAAGAGAGGGGGAAAAAATTTATAAGGGTGAATATTCAAAATTATCTATACATGTGTTTTGAAAATAAAAAACCTTAATAATAATAATAATAATAGTGGTAGTAGTAATAGTAATAATAAAAATAAAATAGAAATCTATCTCACCTTTCAGGAAAATAGGAGGGGAAATGGGATATGGGAAAGGAGGCGAGGAGATAAAAGAAAGAGCATATTGAGGGAGGGAGTGGCCAGTAGCAAAACACTTTTGAGGAAGAATGGGGTGAAAGGAGAGAGAGAGAATAAATGGGGGGAAAATACAATTGGCAATAGTAATTGAAAAAATTTTTTGAAAAAGTTAAGCAAAGCACTAAGGAAAATATATGAGCTAAGTTTGACAGTATTTGCAATATCTCTCACTTATAATTGCATTGAAAGGAAGCAAATTTCACATTCTCAACTCTTTCAGGGTCAGGTTTAATTATAAATATAATGTTCAGTTTCATGTATTTGTTTTTTCCTTTTACATTATTATAGTTGTGTATATTATCTGTTTCTGATGCACAGTAATATTTGATTGCATGCATTATTCATAGAATATTCACTTTTGACGTCTTTCCTAATGTGTTCCTGGCCAAATTAATAATTTAGTTCTTGAGTTTCATAAAGTCATATCTCTCAAGTAATTAATTCTTATGAACCAACCATTCTGGAGAACAATTTGATACTATGCCCCCAAAGAGCTATCAAACTGTATAACCTTTGATCTGACAGTGTCTCTACTGAGTATCCCAAAGAGATCATAAAAGAGAGGTAAGGACTCATATGTGCAAAAATGTTTGTAGCACCTTTTGGTAATAATGAGAAACTGGAAAGTAAGTGGATGCCCATCAGTTGGGGAATGGTATTTGATACTGTTCTGTAAGAAATGATGAGCAGGCTGATTTCAGAAAAGCTTGGAAAGACTTACATGAACTGCTGTTGAGTGAAGTGAGCCGAACCAAGAGAATATTGTACACAGCAACAAGAAGATGTAATGATCAACTGTGAAGGATTTGGCTCTTTTCAACAGTGAGGTGATTCAAGGCAATTCTGATAGGCTTGAGATGGAAAGTGGCATCTGTATTCAGAGATCTATGGAGATTGGATGTGTATTTGAAGCATAGTGTTTTCATCTTTTTTGTTGTTGTTTGCCTGTTTTTTGTTTTTTTCTCATGTTTTTTCCTTTTTGGTCTGATTTTTCTTGTACAATATGGCAAATATGGAAAAATGTTTAAAAGTTTTGCACACATAAGTAATTCTTAAATTTAAATTTCCTGATTTTCAATCTTATTTGCTAACATTTCATCAAGAGCTTTAGTATTTTTTTTTCCTTTATTTAAAGAATGTTAAGCATGAAAATATATTATTTTTAAGTACAAATTACAACTGAAATTTTAATTTCTTGTACTATATATGAGGTTTAAAGTTTACTTTATAGAAGCTAGTGAAATATAATAAAAGGGAATTTTGATAGAATTGTCTCATTTTGGGGGACAGCTAGGTGGCGCAGTGGATAAAACACCAGCCCTGAAATCAGAAGGACCTGAATTCAAATGTGGTCTCAGACCCTGGGCAAGTCACTTAACTCTAATTGCCTTGGGGAGGGGGGGGGAGAATTTTCTCATTTCTGAGAATAACTTATAGATAAGTTATAATCACTTTTGATTCATTATCATTTCCATTCAACTAAAATGAAACTAACTTGTCCATTTATTCTCTGAATTCCTGATTGTCTAATTAGACAAAGTATATAATTCTCTTTTTTTGTATTAATTTTTTTTCCCTCAGGCATTTGGGGTTAAGTGACTTGCCCAGGGTCACACAGCTAGGAAGTGTTAAGTGTCTAAGATTATATTTGAACTCAGGTCCTCCTGACTTCAGGGCTGGTGCTCTATCCACTACGTCATTTAGCTGCTCCTGTATTAATATTTTTAGTTGAAGTTTTGAGTTCCAAATTCTGTTACTGTCCCTGTCCTTGTCCCCTCTCCCTGGGATGGTAAGCAGTCAGATATAGGTTATAAATGGGCAATTATGAAAAATATTTCCTAGTAATCATTTTGTTCAAGAAGACTTAAGCAAAAGAATATGAAAGAAAAGTGAAAAAAGAAAAAGATGAAAACAAGCATGTTTCACTCTTTATTCAAATAGTTTTCTCTGGAGATACCATTTTTTATTGTAAGTGTTTGGGATTGTTTTGGATCATTGCATTGCTGACAGCTAAGGCTTTCACAGTTCCTCATTAAACAAAATTGCTGTTTCTGTGTAAAATGTACATGTATTGGGTCTGTTTACTGCACTTTGCATCAGTTTATGTAAATCCAAATTTTCTGAAATTATCTTGCTTGTCATTACTTATAACACAATAATATTCTATTACAATCACTTGCCACAGCTTGTTTAGCCATTTCCTAATTAATGCGTAAACTTTTGATTTCCAATTCTTACCTACTACATAAAAGATACTCTAAATATTTTCTTACAAATATAGGTCCTTTTCCCTTTTTTGTGGATATCTTTGTGATATAGATCTAGCAATGATATTGCTGAATCAAAGGATATGCATGGTTTTACATTTCTTTGAATAATTTCAAAATGTTTTCCAGAATGGTTGGATTAGCTCATGGCTCTACCAGTAGTACATTAGTGTTTCACAACTAGATAATTCAAAGAAAAGTAAACAATTTTTGTTTGAATTATGTCAGTAAAGTCATCTTGATTTATATGACTCATAGATTGTCTTTGGATGTGTGGATGTCCCCTCTATCCTTAGAGAATACATATGATAGAATTTATATTGCAGTTTCTATTAACTATTAGTTGTCTACTCTCAGCTGGATTCTGACATACACACTACCCACTTCCATCTCCATATTTTCCAGAGATGTTCCAGAGTCCACTTCCATTTTGACTGTTGAGCCCACTGTCTTCTTGGTCAGGGGACCATCTACTGAGTCTTTGCTTCTTAAATTCATTGGAACCTTTCCATTTTTGGTTGCTCTTTAAGTCAGACCTGAAGTACCTCTTGACTTTTTTATTTGCCTGAAAAGAACCCTTTTTCCCTATGATCTCATTTGTTTAGAGTGAAAACTCCTTGAGAGTAAAAACTTTGTTTTTACTCTCACTTTGTCTCACTTTGTTTCTGTTTGTATTCTCAGAACTTGGCATAATGCTTCACACATAATATGTGCTTAATAAATATCTTTTTGTTCCATTCCATTCATTTTCATCATTGGGCAACTATGTGCCTACTTTCCTACCTCCATTGGTATTCAGGGAGTTAGGATTCCCCTGTTTGTGGATAGAATCTCTATCACCCCACTTTTTTGTCTTAAATTTTTATTTGCAACTTTGTAATTGGAATTGTAGACCTATTTCTCATATTTAGTTATCTAAGAGATGATGATGATGATGGGATTGAAATGATAGAGAAATGATGTTTGCTAAAATTGTTTTTGTAATGCAGTATGAAAAAATTCAGACACTAAATAATAGAATTGTCACTTGATTCAGAAAAAGAAATAATACTTTTTCTCTTTTAAAGGTTTTCCTCAGCACACTATTGCCTCTTTGTCTGATCAGGATGCTAAACCTTCTTTTAGCATGGCGTAAGTAAAGATTTCAAAATTTTGTCATTGACAGAAATATCCATTACTTAATCCTTAATACATTATTTAATGTATTACAAACAAAAAGAAATGAAGTTTAAGGAAATGATTTTAATTTAAAATATTTTCTTGGCCAGATTGTTACTACTTAGCTGTTATTGGAATTGATGTGGATAAATCCCATGTTAAGGATGGCAGCAATTTTTGAATATCTTATATCAAAATAAATCATCAATTAGACAGTGGCCAAAAAAAACTTATAATACATCACTATAATGGGATATTATCCTGTTATAAGACATGATGAATATGATGACTACAGAGGATCCTGGGAAGATATAATCAGAATCAGGGGAAGAATGACTAAAACAACATGAATGGAACAGTAATAACAAAGAACAGTCAAAACTGAATTAAGTGAAACTATGGTGGCCAAATTTGAACTCCAAGAACTTCATGAGAAGTTATTTCCTCCCTCTTTGTTGCAGAGGTGAGAGATTGTGAGTGTGGAATACTACATAAGATGTCAGAGTTTTTTGATGTATTGATTAGTTTCACTGAACTTTTCATCCCTCTTTTTTATTCATTATTATTCAGAATAGTTCTCTGGTAGATGTTAGGGTAAAAATAAATTGGGGAATGTAGGAGATATGGAAATAATCTATCAATAAAATTTTATTTAAAAAAATCACTGACATGTTCATATCCATTTATTTCATGATTATTCAAAAATTTCTTCATTACACTCAAAAAAGTGATCATTCAAACTTTTTCCCCTAAAGCCATTTGGATAGCAGTACTGAGCCAGGCCTTACATTAGGAGGGTACTTCTGTCCACAGTGTCGGGCAAAGTACTCCGAACTTCCAGTTGAATGCAAAATCTGTGGTAAGTCACTATTACTCATAATTTCACTTTATTTACTTTTAGGTGATCTGAGTGATTGCCTCTATTTACTATTTAGATGACCTTGGACAAGTAAGCTTTTTGGGCCTTTGGGCCTTGAATCTGGACTAGATAAACTTGAAGGCCGTTCTGTGATTTTGGTTTAAGTGAATCTAAAAATCCAGTCTTTCCTCTATCTTTTGAGTTTACTCTTGTATAATCCTTTCTACGCCACATGTATAATAATCACTTAGTTCCTCACATCTGCTATTCTATGTAGAATCAAGCATTCCCTTGTGGATCGTTTCAGGGAAGAACTTCTTGCTTTAAAGATTTGCATAGATGATTTTGTACATTGATTATTAAGTTAGATTTTTAAAAATATTCAAATAAAGCTACTAGACACAAGGGGTAACCCTACTGGAGCCCAGGTGTAAATTAGGTTTTGAAATGAGTGCCTTTCCTTTCTACCTAAGGAAGTGATAATTCTGGCAGATGGTCAAATAAAAGAGTCTGTAATTAAAAATAAAAGTCTTCAGTTTTTTTATATATAGAACAGGAAATTTATATAAAACAGCAAGTTTTTGGCTATTGCATATTAATTTTGTATATAGATGAATGATTTTGTTATGATATATGGCTGAAAATTTAAATAATGAAGCATGAAATTTATGTTCCTGGGAACTGATAAGGAAGATATTAGTTGAGATTTATCAATTTGTTTTTTGGTAATTGTCCTTTATTTTCAGCAATTAATTGTTGTTTGGAATGTTAGGTTTAACGTTGGTATCTGCTCCCCATCTGGCACGGTCTTATCATCATCTGTTTCCCTTGGAGGCTTTTCAAGAAGTTTCTTTGGAAGAATATAATGGAGAGAGGTAAAGTTGGTTTATAGCTATAATATACTTCAAGTTATAATAATCTAGAAATATTTGGTTTGATGGTTAATTCCTAAATATAACAAGATAACAAGGTTTTTCAGCTTTGGTAGGATTGCTATGTCTTGGTCTGCTAAAGGCGAATATTATTTAAATTCTTGTGAATGAAAAATAATATGTTGCATGGGAAGCAAGTGCAGCCCAGTGGAAAGAGGGCTATATTTGGATCAAAAGGTTGTGAATTCAAGTCCTGATTGACTTTTGGTACATATTATTTAACCTCTTTGGCCTTCGTTTTCCTCATCTTTGAAGAGAGGAGTTTTTTGTTTGTTTGTTTGGTTGGTTGGTTTTTTAGTTTAGTTTGGTTTTTTCCTTTTTTGGGAGAAGCAGTTGGGGGTAAGTGATTTACCCAGGGTCACACAGCTAGTAATATCTGAGATTAAATTTGAACCCAGGTCCTCCTGACTCCAGGCCTGGTGCTCTGTTCACTGCTCCATCTAGCTGCCATAAGAGATTTTAAAAAAAAACACTATTTTATTTTTCCAGAAACATACTAATATAGTTTTCAACACTCACTTTTGCAAAACTTTGTGTTCTAAATTTTTCTCCTTCCCTCTCCTCTTCCTCCCTCTCTAAGACAGCAAGCAATTGGATATAGATTATACATGTACAATTCTTATAAATGTATTTCCACGTTTATCATGCTGTACAAGAAAAATAATATCAAAAGTGTAAAAACTATTACAAAGGGAAAAAAAAACAACCAAACAACTACAACAAAAAAAAGGTGAAAGTACTATGCTTTGATCCACATTCAATCTCCATAGTCTGCTCTCTGGATGTGGATAGCACTTTACATCCCAAGCCTAATGGAAATGCTTGAATCACCTTATTGTTGAAAAGAGGCAAGTCCATCATAGTTGGTCTTCACATAATGTTGTTATTACTGTGTACAATGATCTCCTGATTCTACTCACTTCATTTAGTCTCTCCAGAACTCTCTAAAATCATCCTCCTGATCATTTCGTATAGAACAATAATATTCTATAACATTCATATACCATAAGTTATTGAGCCATTTCCCAACTGATGGGCATCCACTCAGTTTCCAGTTCTTTGCCACTACAAAAAAGGCTGCCACAAACATTTTAGCATACATGGGTCCTTTTCCCTCTTTTTATGATCTCTTTGGGATATAGAGACCCAGTAGAGACTGCTAGATTAAAGAGTATGCACAGTAAAAAGAGAGTTTAGAATCACATTTTCTCAGGAGCCTTTTCATGTCTTTTGTGTGGTAAAATGATTACTTATCTGGGAGTAGGAAATCTTTTTATGAGTTCTGTCACTGGAGAATGTGTGTGTGTGTGTGTTTCTCAACCTCTCTCCTTCCCTCTGCTGCCTTTTCTCCCTCTTTCTCTGTCTCTCTCTCCCTCTCTCATTCTCTCTTTCTCTCTCTCTCTTTCACATTTCCTTTATACTAACCAGGTTGCATGGGATGGGGGTATGCGCCATAAAATGCTAAGTAAATATATCTTATTCTTGTTGGAATACTCCTGTAATACAATGAAGCTCAAAAATTCAAATATAGCAATCACCAAGGTTGGCGTTTTAGAACATATATCAGAGTCATGACAATGTAGCTATTTTGTCTTTCCACACTGTTTTATGACCTTGTGGTTTACAAATACAATCATTTTGACTAATTATGGGGAATGTCAATCTGAATTTGAGAGTATTTTAAGAAACTTATTTTTTTTATTATTATTTTCATTATTTTCAGAAGTCTTAGTATTGAACATAAAGTACCCAAGTCCTCATTAATAGAGGTTCTGCTTTAAAGAACTGAGATTTCACTTAATTAAATATTTGTTAAGTACTCACCGTGTACAGAATACTGTGCTAGGTTCTGAGAAAATGCGAAGTTTAGATAATAATGATGTGTAGATAGTACAGGAAAGTCTTGGCCTAATAAGAATCAAGTTGTTTTAATTCTTCTGAATCCAGGCCCAGATGTGGTAGGTTTCCCTACTTTCTGTGTGCTGCTTATAGTGCATGTCAGTGGGAAAAGAGCTGATGCCTTCCTTCACATGATTTTCAGCATTACCTGCTTTTCTTCCTGTCTTTATACAGCTACTGCTGTGTCTCTGTACTCATGATAACATTCTTGATCATGGAGATTTTTTTGATTGAATCAATCATTAAATTTCAGAATGAGATATAAGCCCAGCTGCTTAGCATTCTCCCTTTACAACTGGGCCCCAATGTACCTTTCTAGCCTTAATTATACTCTACATGCACTCTGTGGCCAACTCAAAAAGTCTTCTCTCTCTACCTCACCCTTCCTATTCCCTTTTTCTGTGTCTTTATATTATTACGTCTGCCTGGAACACACTCCTTCTTAGGGTCATCTATTTGGAACCTTGGTTACCTTCAAGGCCCAGCTTGCTTGGCAGGTCCATGTGTCCATGCTTCCCCCATGGAAAGCATATTCTTTCCTTTTATGGTTCTCCTGTACCTCTTTGTGTGATTTGTGTATATTTCTTTTGATTCCTCTGCTGAAATGTGAACTTCTTAGGAGTGGAAACAATTTCTCTTCTGTCTTAGTACTTCTAGGTCCTAGCACAGTACCTCGCATTTAGTAGTTGCTAAATAGTGCTGGCTCGATTGAGAGAATCATTAGAGATTACTGGGTGCTTCAGTGGATAGCTTTGGACTTGGAATCATAGACTAGGGTTCAAATCTCACGACAGACATTTTATAGCTAGTGTGTAAATCATGCATTTTCTATCTGTTTCCTCATCTGAAAAATGGGGGATAAATGATATATTTGTGATATTTTGCAAATCTTAAAGAATATAAATGCCCTTATTTAAAATATAGTATATTTTAAATATATAAATATAAATAAATAATAAATATAAAAAATAAATAAACATAAAAATAAAATAAAAAAATATTATTTTATTGACTCTCACTAATGATGTCATTTATGTCTTTGTTCTAAAAGCTAAATGTGACAAAATCTGTTTGAGAATCCCAATATATTATAATCTTCTGGTTTTTTCTGGCACTACTTACAGTGCTTAGAATTTTGTCCTAATAGAATTGAGCATAAAATGTCTTTTTAAAGATAATTATATTTTTTAAAAGTAATTAAGAATATTTCTTTTTTTTCCTCCCCAGATTTTGTCAGGGATGCCTAGGGGAATTAAAAGATCAACATGTAAGTTCACTGGTTTCTAATTACCAAAATGTTTGGAGGGGGGGTGGGGAGGGAGACAGATGGGGAGGGGGGAGACAGACAGACAAGACACACCCACACACCCACCCACACACTCATCCACCCATTCTCAGTTTTAAAGTGAAAATGTGATCAGCTGAAACAGTCCTCTTTTGAATTCGGTAGCTAGTACCCAGGTGCGAAATACTGAATGACTTGTAAATAAGGAGGAAATGAAAATTATTGTAAAGCACTTTCTAGATGAGCCTATTACATTCAATATTGGTCCCATTCATAAAACACTCTCTATCACTAAATGTTAGTTTTACAACAAAATTGATTTGAAAGTATAAGGATTTTTTAAAATTGTTTTTAAAATCAGCCTTACTTTGTTACCATTTTAGTAATGGTTTAGTATCATTTACCATTTTATTTTGTTACCATTAAGTAACATTTTTGAAAAATTTTTTTAAAAGGGGGCAGCTAGATGGTGCAGTGGATAGAGTACTGGCCTTGGAGTCAGAAGAACCTTTGTATGAGTTCAAATCTGGCCTCATACATTTCCTAGCTGTGTGACTTTGGACAAGTCACTTAACCCCAAACGCCTTACTGGGAAAAAAAACAAAAATAAAAAACCAGGGGGGAAAATCATCTAAAAATATTTTCCTGACAGAGTCCTATTGATTTTGTTTAGTTTCATCACTGTTAACAAAACAAAATTTAACTCGATGTTATAAAATGAATGGGGAAAGTGGGGGAAGAATTAATAAGTAAAAAGAATAAAATAACTAAGGCTAGAGGGACTGGTAGCTAGCTATGTCTCTCTTAAATTCTTGTGTTAAACTTAACATTTGACAATTAATTTTAACTTGTTTTCCTTTGTCCCTCTTTCTACTCTATTGCAGGTTTATATTTGCACTGTGTGCCAAAATGTATTCTGTGTGGACTGTGACTTGTTTATTCATGATTCTCTGCATTGTTGCCCTGGTTGTATTCATAAGAATCCAGCTCCTACTGGTGTGTGACAGCATCTTTTCCTACATCTTCTATTTCTATATAAAAAAAAAGAAAAATACAACCTATTATGGGGTGACTTGAGAAATAGCTCTCTGATGGAATGTAGTAAAACATGAAGAATAATTTGAAATAAATAGGTTTTTTCCAAGAAAATGTTTTGTTTCAAAAACTTTAATATTTTTAATAATTTTTTTCTTGTTATGTAATTTCTGTGTATCTCTTTTGTTCCATTTAAATTAATTTCATTTTTTTGTTTTTTGTGAGTCACAGAAGACCTTGTTGTAAGTGGGGGAAAAAAATTAGATTTGTCATCACAGGACCTGTGTTCAGATATTAACTGCATTCCTAACTAGCCTATAGGATATTGGACAAGTCACTTCTCCATTATGGGCCTCAGTTTTCTTGTAAAATGAGAGGGATAAATTAAATTATCTCTAATCCTTTCAGCTCTAAATTTTGTGATCCTCTATACCCATATATTAAATTTATTAATTTCTGAATAAGATGCAGGTTATGGTTTTAATGTTAATAATTAAAATGTACGATTGTATCTTTGTAGTGTGTCTCACTGGGTTTCTTTTTACATAAGAACCTGATTCTTTGGACATTAAATTGAAAATTAGCTAATAAATTTGCAAAATGAAATTTAATGTGCTAACCTCTTAACTTATAAATCTCTGTCCAGTTTTTAATTTTTTAAATTCATTTGGAATATTTTACCCTCTTTGAGGCTGATGTTCATCACTCAAATGAGACAGTGGTGGATCTTCTGTCACCTTTTACTTGTGAGAGATCCAGGGAAGAAAGTGGTACAGTTCCATACATGTGTAAAACTGTTCCTGAAATACACTTTCTAGGCCCTGTTGACTACACTTGGCAGTGGGATGAGAACATCAATATCTTGTACAAAGTTTGCCATTTCCATTCTGAATCATACTTTCTAAAGTTGCGCTTACCTTGTGACAATAAACTTTGCTTCTCTTTATCATATATCGCACTGCAAAATTGTGCAAAACTTGACCTTATGATTAATGTCCCTAGTAGAAACATGGCCTTCATGTTTCATATGCAAGAACTGGACTTGCAAATTTTAATCTATTTGTGGTGACACAGGAATCTACCAGTGTTTGTTTTCAGCTTAGAAGGATGTCTCCTCTGTCTTGTAGATTGGTGGAGGAATTTCTTCTGGGCCTTGTGTTAAAAACCAGAAACTTGGATAGGCAGGTAATATAGAACTCAAGGCTTAAGAGTTAGGAAGGCCTGAGTTTGATATGTGACCCTGGGCAATTCACTTGATCTGTTTTCCTCATTTTTCTTATCTGCAAAATGGTTTAATGCATCTATTTCCCAGGATTGTGAGGATAAAATGATATGTTGTGAAGTGCTTAGCCCGGTATCTGCCATAAGCACTGTATTAGCTGTTAAAGACAGATATGCTCTTTGCAAATGACAGTGTGAGGAGAAATAGCTAATATGCTGGATAAAGGTTAAGATCATGTTAGAAAATTGGGTTCTAATAAGTTGGGAAAGGCCTAGATTGCTGGGTTTTTTCTCTAATGGACCACAAACTCAACAGTGTGATGTATGTGGTAGCTAAGAATGCCCAAGGTTTTGTGTTACATGGAGTCTTCCAGGAACAAGGAGGTGATGGGATCATCCTGTGCTCTGGTCAGATCGCACCTGGACTATTGGTTTCATATCTGGATAACACATTGTTTCCAAAGATTGATCAGCTGAGAGAATGCCAGAGGAAGGAAGCAGAAGAAAGAGGAAAACCAACATGGTTAAGGCCTTAAGTTGGTGCCATATCCCTTATCAGAAAAGAATCTGGAGTGTTTGGCTAGGAAAGCAAAGACTTACAGGTAGATACAATGTTTCTTAGCTATATGAAAGACTGGGGGAGGAAACACTGGTTGGAAGTTTTTTTACTTTTGGTAATGCTTTGCATTTTTATTTTAATCATTGATGCTCAATTAACCTTAGTCTAAGGACAAACGTTTCAAGGAGGCAAAATTTAGGGTTTGATATAAGGAGCAGATTGCTAAAAGCAGCTACTTCTAGGCAGAAGAGGTTACCTTGGGAATAAACTGGTTTTCTATTGCTGAGGGACCTGCTCCAGCAAAGCCTGGATAACCACATCAGGGTATTCTTTTATGGGTAAAGCTCAGACTAGATGACTGCTTAGGTCCCTTGTGGTATTGTGATTCTCTGACCTTTGTGTTTCACATGTCGATGGCATCTAATAAATCACTACATCCTGTTGAACATCACTTCCCCCTCTTGCCTCCATCTCTTGAGCTTTAAGAACCTAAATTGTGTCTGCCTCCAGTAGCTTTCCTTTCCAGTTATACACACTGCTGCCAGTAATTCCTCATTAGCACAGGTTCGTTAATGCCATTCACTTTGATACCCAGAGAATTATGTAAAGGCAAAAAAAAAAAAAAAAAAAGCTCTTTTCTTGTTTCCAACATGTAGTGTAGCACGAAGCCACTAGAACTGCCTTATTTGCCTCATATGCAAATTTTATTTTATTTTTATTTATTTATTTATATTTAGTAGCCTTTTATTTACAGGATATATGCATGGGTAACTTTACAGCATTAACAATTGCCAAATCTCTTGTTCCAATTTTTCACCTCTTACCCTCCACCCCCTCCCCCAGATGGCAGGAAGACCAGTAGATGTTAAATATATTAAAATATAAGTTAGATACACAATAAGTATACATGACCAAACTGTTATTTTGCTGTACAAAAAGAATCAGACTCTGAAATATTGTACAATTAGCTTGTGAAGGAAATCAAAAATGCAGGTGGGCATAAATATGGGGACTGGGAATTCAATGTAATGGTTCTTAGTCATCTCCCAGAGTTCTTTCTCTGGGCGTAGCTGGTTCAGTTCATTACTGCTCCATTGGAAATGATTTGGCTGATCTTGTTGCTGAGGATGACCAGGTCCATCAGAACTGGTCATCATATAGTATTGTTGTTGAAGTATATAATGATCTCCTGGTCCTGCTCATTTCACTCAGCATCAGTTCGTGTAAGTCTCTCCAGGCCTTTCTGAAATCATCCTGTTGGTCATTTCTTACAGAACAATAATATTCCATAATATTCATATACCACAATTTATTCAGCCATTCTCCAACTGATGGGCATCCACTCAGTTTCCAGTTTCTAGCCACTACACAAAGGGCTGCCACAAACATTCGTGCACATACAGGTCCCTTTCCCTTCTTTATAATCTCTTGGGGATATAAGCCCAGTAGTAACACTGCTGGATCAAAGGGTATGCAGCTTGATAACTTTTTGAGCATAGTTCCAAACTACTCTCCAGAATGGTTGGATTCGTTCACAATTCCACCAACAATATATGCAAATTTTAAACCATAAGAATGACACTGGTGTTCCACTTGCTGAGCTGGTACCCTGACAAGGAACTTAATTCCATACAAAAAGGAGAGTTTTGGTGTTGGGCAGCTGGGTGGCACGGTGGGTAAAGTGCCAGCTCTGAAATCAGGAAGAATTAGATTCCTGAGTTCAAATCTGACCTCAGAAACTGTGTGACCCTGGACAAGTCATTGTTTGCCTCAGCTTCCTCATCTGTAAGAAGAAGGAAACCCCCAAAATGAAATCACGAAGAGTAGAAGATGACTGAACTAAACAACTATTCTGGAAAGCAATTTGGGATTATGGAAATGAAAACTAAAATGGGATGTAACTTCTGATCTGGAGATTCTATGGCAAGGGCTCTACTTCAAGGAAGTAGTTGACAGAAAGGTTTTATAGGCATCAAAATGTGGTAGCAAAGAACAAAAATAGCTGCTGATGATTGTAAGGGAATAGTACTGAAACAAATATGTAACAAATATGATTCACAGGGAGGTAGCACGGGAAGTTACATGAACGGATGCGAGATCCTCTACAGAATCCTCTTCCATCCTTGGCCTAGAACCCCTCAGTGTCTCTTCATTTCTCTTTAGTGGCACCTATTCTCACCATTTATAACTCTCAGATGATGGTGCTATTTAGGGCTAGAAAAGATCTTAAGGGTTACTGAATTTCACCTCATTTCATAGATGAGGAAATTAACCCAGAAGTGAAATTAGTTGCCCAAGGTAGTTAGTGAATGACGGTTTGCATTCAAACCTAAGTTCTCTGATTCCAATTCTAGAGCTTTACACTTTACCATATGGGCTCCTCTCCCTGATCTACTTTGTCTTTGTTACCAGCTTTATGAATAGTGGAAAGCTTTGTTCTTTGGTTGGAGGGGAGAAGAGTAAAGTGAAGTATCTATATTGTAACAAAAAATAATACTGTAGCATAAAGACATCTTGGTCAATGTCTACTCCAGGTATTGTCAAGGAGATCAACCAGTCATGTATTAGTTATTATGTGCCAGACATCTACACTGTGTAGATACAAAGGCAGGCAAAAAACAATCTTGGCTCTGAAAGAGCTTATTGTCTAATGAGAGTGACTTGTAAACAACTATCAGCAGACAAGTTGCATCTAGGATGAGTTAGAAACAACAGAGGGAAGGCACAAGAATGGAGAAAATAGGGAAAGGTTTCTTCTAAAAGTTGGGATTTTAAAGGAAGCCAGAATTGATGAGCGCATTCAGGGTGAGCTGGCGAAAATGGAACCAACAAATGTGGGATGGGGTGAGAGAAATCCCCTTTGAAAAGCAAGATGAGTATTTCCTAGTTTGGAGTATGTAGTGGGGAGATATAAATAGGGATAAGAAAACTGAAGAGAGAAGAAAAGGGTCAATTATGAAGGACTTTGGAGATGAGTGACACTAGATTTTATTGAGGACAGGGGTATGTGATATGATCAAGTATATTTGTAAGATCAATTACCATTGAAGATAAATGGCTAATGGCCTCCCATTTAATGCCATTTCCATTTCCTATTGGCTTCCATTCCTGACCTGGTCACCAGTCATGCCATGATCATAAGTACTGTTGAACCTGTCTCACTTTTCTAAGCTTCCAAATTCAGAGCGGGGAGAAGGGAGGCACTATGTATAACCTAGGCAGAAGCTGGTAGAGGAAAGAAAGGAAGCACACTAAGAAAAATTTGTTTTAGCAAACTTTAATTTTTAAAAATAATTTAGAGGAATTCATCCTACCTTACATCAAACAGCAAAACATTGGTCAATAACCCTCAAAGCATTTTCACCCTCAAGTCCTTTTCTTCCTGAAGTCTGAATAATGGACTAATGGAAGTAATTTTTTCTTTAAACCAAAGTACCTGCTCTGCTAGACCAAATGTGAAGTAGTGTTTCCAATTTACACAGTACAGAAATAAAATCCTATAGTCTGTAAGAAAACCATCTCTCTCCAAACTTTCAGCCTTTTCTGGTAAAGAAGAAAGTTTATTATGACCTATGGGTTTTTCCATAGTAAAGTCATGGAGCTTGATACCATGGTATCAGATGGGAAAAGTATGAATAGATCATCAAAGTTTTTTTGTGGAAAAAAATGCTATTTGCAAATTTATTTTTACTTGGCAAGATTAGTATGTTTAGTTTTTGGGCAAATTGAAGTAGCAGACTTTTTTATTTCATCATTGATACCATGAAATGAATTTCATTCCTGGGTCATCCAAGAAATATACAACCAGTTAGCTTACAGGAGCGAAAGTCTGGCCATAAAGAACAAAGCAAAGTCAAAAATATTAAATAAACTTGTATGGTATAAAGACAATAGGAATGGTATTTAATGGTGGTATGTTTTAGGGATCAAGATCCTGTTGGTGAATGAAATAAAAATTCACCTTTCCATTGGACATAATTACATTTCATTGAGGCAATGAGAAAATGAGAAAAATGATTTGTGTCAAACATTAACAAGCAGAATAGATGTGACACTTGGAGAAGAGGAGTGTAGAGCAAGTTACTCAGTCCCTACTTTCTGAATAACTTAACCTTGTTCATTTTTAGTGGAAAATATAGGAAATTTCAAAATGAAACAAACCAAGCTCTAGTAGGTTAAATGTAGAGGCTATGATAACTTAAATTTTCAGAGTTTTTATATCATGAAAAGCTAGCAAGCAATGCTTAAATCCTAGTGTATAAATATTGCTTTCCCATTAAGTATCAAATGAAAAGCCTTTACTATGAAAACAAGTATCAAGCAGTGTTCTCCAAATTTTACTGGTATATTCTTTTTGATCTAGGTAATAAAAGAAGCTCTTTATATAAATGCATTTAATATAAAGTTTTAAAGCTGTTATTTCTAAGTCTAGTACAAGAAGTGGCTTAGCTCACTAATTACCTGCAGCAAAATGCATTAAAAAGATTTCTCTGTAACCTACATTGATGTTATCTGTGATTAGCCATAATTCAAAAAACCCCATAACAAAGATTTTATAATTTTCCTAGCTGATTCTCATAACTATATTGTTTCCTTAAAAATGTACTGAAATCTACCTCAAGACAAAAAAAAGCATGCCATTTTAAGAGCAGGGCTTTGGTGGGGAGACTGGGACAGAAACAGTGATTCAAAACATATACTTAAATGTTCTGTAATCTAAAAGATATTAAATAATTTAAGAAATAATACTCAAAAATATGTTCTTTCTGGAAAAACTAGTTCTTTGGAATGACATAAAATGAATTTTCATTATATTCTGCTTCTCTATGACTAGATAATGTGAAAATTTCCATCTCCAGGAAAATTATCAAATGTTGAAGGTATTATTCTTTCATAGTACTGAGCACTTTGACATCCTTATCAATAAATCATCAATACATGACAAGATCTACAAATGCAGGTAGTATTGAAACACTAAATTAAAGACTTGAAAGTTAACTTAAAGCTTTAATTAACTTTTAATTAACTTGAGCTTTAATTAAATTTATGAGGAATCTGTTCACATCCCAAAGAAAATTAACTTTGGCACATTGTCCAGTATTTGAAAGTTTCTCCATCCATCTTCTCTAACACTGATTCAATGAAAGAAAAGTTTTCAAGTTTTTGAGAGTCTTCATTGATTGGAACCTTGGATAAAAAAAAATCCAAATCCAAGATGCTAGGGATACAAAGACATTATGTTGGAGGAAATAGAAGGTGCACAAGAAAGCATAGTACAGCGAGAATGTTGATATTCAAGAGGACCTACCATTAATTTCTTACATGGGTGACCATAAAATGTTAGGGCAGAAAACACCTTGAACATTCATAATTAAATACAAATTTTGTTCAAAATATGGGTTTTAGATTTTTAGCACATAGTGTTCTTAAAAAAATCAAAATTTGAAAAGTAAAACTTTTATTGACATCAGTAATAAAGTTGACTAAGTTTTCAACATTTAAAAAGGACTTTCACATTCTCACTTTTATTCAACTATTCAAACATCCTTTTTTCTAAATATACTTTGCTGATTAGGAAATTAAAAATTTGTGTACATTAAAACATATTCAACAATTATACAAAGAATTGTGCTCTCCAGTCAAATCTTCTTAGAGGGGGGAAAACCAATTTTGTTCATCACAACCAGGACAGGATAAAATACCACTCTCCTTGGGAGAGATTTGTACCTGAATTTAATAGAAAGAAAGAAAAGATAATATGCAATCAATTATCTTTGTTTATAAAGCCTCCCCCCCCTTTCTTATCAAACTTTAGTGGGACAAATAAAGACATGGATAAATGAGACATATAAGCCTTGCTAAGTTTCCCAGCAGATGAGTACATAATGATGAGTTCATAATGCTCTTTTTTTTAGCATGTTAATTTAAATCTTTATTTTTCTAGAACTTAAGGATAGAGAAAGAAACAAGCAAGAATATGAAAAGATATATTTTAAACCTCCAAATTAAAAACTATTTTGAAGCAACAATATCAAATTCATCAGTTATTAAAAAAGATGTTCTGTGAACTAAGATTTTAAACAAAAATATCAGCAATTTACACTTATCATCTTGTTCCTCCCATCTTTCTCAACTAAATACAAAAAATCCTGAGACAAGTAATTAACTTGCTCATCTTTTATATTTAATATTTTATGAACAATTGTACAGGTAGATAAAATGACATATAGTTGAATTTTAAAAATTAAATATTATTTTCAATTAATAGGCATGTATTTCTTTTCTTTCCCTTGCCTTCTTGTTTTTGAGAGGGAAAATATTTGTAAACACACACCTAATGAAGCAAAATAAATTCCCATATTGCCATGTCCAAAAATGTCCCTTGTTCCAAGTCTTGAAAATCTCTCTTCTCATTCAGGAGTTGGGGGTATTTGTACATCATCTGTCCTCTGGAATCATGCTTGTTCACTTCATTGATCAGAACTATCTTTCAGTTATTTTTCTTTACAAAGTCATTGTTAATAGTACAAACTATTCTCGTTCTGCTCACTTCCCTCTGCATCAATTAATTCAAATAATTCTCAGGTTGCTCTGACATGATTTCTTTCTTCATTTCTTTTTAAAAACTTATTATTCCCCTTTTAATTATTTTAAAAATTTATTTAATATTTTTCCAGTTACATTTAAAACAATTTTTTACATTTATTTTTAAAACTTTTAAGTTCCAGATTCTCCCCCTTTTCCTCACTCCCCACCTATTAAGAAACCACATATGAAGTTACGCAAAGAACACAGATTTTTCACCCTAAAAAAAACCCAAAATTATGTGCAGCATGAATATGGAAATGTGTTTAGAAGAATTGCACGTTTTACCTATATTGGATTGCTTGTTGTCTAGGGGAAGGGAGGAAAATGTGTAACACAGGGTTGTGCAAGAATGAATGTTGAAAACTATCTTTACATGCATTTTGACAAGTAAAAATAGCTATTACTATTAAAAAAAAAAGTCAAAAAATAAGAGTATGCTTCAATCTGTTCACACACAATCAGTTCCTTCTGTGGATATCATTCTTCATTTCTTACAGGACAACTGTATTAAATTACATTCATTTGCTGTAATTAAGTGATTCCACCATTGATTTGTAATGCTACAATTGGTCTCCTATTCTTTGCCACTACAAAAAGAACTACTATATTTTTGTAAGCAAGACCTTTTTCTTTGATTACCTTGGGGAACCAGACGGCCTCATAATGGTATTTATGGGTAAAAGCGTCTATAAAATTTTCTAACAAATTGTTTTCTGGAAAGGCTAGAACAACTCAGGTACCACCTACAGTGCTCATTTTCCTGCCACTCCTACTTTTATTCCTTTTTTTTGATCAATTTTGCCAATCTGACAGGAAACGGGACTTCAGAGTTGATTTGTTTTCTTCTAATTTAATTTCTTCTAATCTTTCTCCTTTTTGACCCCAGAATCTTCAGATAATTTTTTCATATTCTTAAGATAGCTTAGATTTCTTCTATTGAGAACTGACTATTCATTATTGTTTGTCCATCTCTCAACTCTTTTATAAATTTGATCAGTTCCTTAATGAAACTCCTATCAGGGAAACGATGCAAATATTTTTTCACCTTTTTTTTTTTTTGGCTGAGGCAATTGGGGTTGACTTGCCCAGGGTCATACAGCCAGAAAATGTTAAGTGTCTGAGAAACTCAGGTCTTCCTGACTTCAGGGCCAGCACTCTATCCACTATGCCATCTAGCTGCCCCAGTTAGCTATTTCCCTTTTAATCTTGGCTATATTGGTTTTGCTTGTGTAAAAACTTCTATATAGAATAAATATAATTTTATATAACCAGAATTGTCCATGGGTGCATGCATGTGAGAGAAACAGAAAAACTGATTATCCATTTGGATATACAGCATGAGGAATTGGTCCAAACCTAGTTCGGCTTTCCAATTTTCTCAGCATTTTGTTATAATAGTTACTTTCAGTTACATCTTTAAAGTCCAATGATGTGCACTGGCTTACAATCTCTTCCATTGCTTGGTGAAATAATGTCTATTTATTCTGAGGTATTTCTCTTAAGTTTTTCGAAACCCCTTTTTCATGCACTCTGTGAATGTGTACTGATCCTCTTTCTCCTTTTTGACCCCAGAATATTCATCTTAGTTTTACTGTGTGAGTTTTTATTCGGCAACTTTACATGTCTGTTACGGAGCATTTCATGATTCCAAACCTAATTTCACATCAAGATATGTGAAATTAAATAAATAAATTATATGGTATTGTAGCTTCATCAGCTTCTTCCAGTTCAGCTTTGATTCAGGGCACAAGTGGGCCTCTTAAGTTCAGCAACACTTTTTTTGATATTTTTATTGCTCAGTGTGTTGTGTCTGGAGGAAACCAAGGTAATTGTATCCAGTGATTCAAGATGACCTCTGAGTCAAGCTTTAATACTTTAGTTTTTTAACTTTGGCTTGACTCATATTCCAGTCATCCATTGTAATGAGATGAAGGAACTGGTTTTTTTTTTAAAATAAATTCAAATTATCATCATCACTAATAAATCACGTAGACAAGTCCTTCACTTTGTGGGAGAATGATGGAGACCAGAGAAATTAAGTAACTTGCTTCCCATCATACTGACATCAAGTAGCAGAGCCAGATTCTCCAATGACCATACCACTGTTCTCACACAACATACTATGTTGCCTCTTTTTCTTACGGCTGCACCCATTCAAGGTGAAAACCACTTTAAAGAAGCAACTAGTCCTACAGTAGTAACCTTGTTAAAAAGAAATTCCATGAAACATGTTTTGTGTGTGTACTATATTTTAATGAAAACACTGGAAATCTCATTCCTAGTTTTTATGAATTGAAGACAGAACAAAGCTGATGTCAAAGCCTCTCGGTAATGAATCTGGATATGAAAAAAAATCTACAGGGTAGTAAGCAAGCTACAGCACTAATGTACACTGACCATCAAGCCCTTTTTTGGTGGTCACTTCCCCAAACTCAATTTTCCCTCTCTTTTGCTGAACTACTTTCTCTCATTCTATCATGGCTTTCAACTCTTCTTATCCTCTGCCAGAGGCCTGGTTTATTAGCATTACTGGTGACATCCAGAGCTTCATACATCCTTCAAGTTTGATTTCTGGAAAATGATTTGAAAGTTCTGGTGAGAGTTGCTTTCAATGTTTTAGGTGGGGAATTTGAATTCTGTCTGTATAAGTCAGTCTAAAAAAAGTATGAAATTGTGCAATATTTACCCTACAGTGGGTAGGGAGTTATATAGTGGAAAGGACTAGATTTGGAAGTAATTTCTACTTCAGGAAATTTAAAGCTCATAGCACAAGTTATATCAAGGTGGAAGGGATCATCTTAGGCCCTCTGGACCAACTCCCACATTCTACTGATGAGAAAATAAGGCTCAGAGAAGCTTTAAATGACTCATCGAAAGTCATAATATCTAACCACCAAAAACTTGAAAACAGTTTCAATGCTCTTTCCCTCTCCCCATAATGCAAAATAGTATATAATTATGTATTTTTTATGAATCCATAGTCAGAAATTCAAGAAACTATCACCAAAAAGTTCATATAAATACACAGAATTAATTCACCAATTAAACATTTATCATTGACCACTTAAGAGGATAAAGAAGTAGCTTTCTTATGTTGAAACCATTTTAAAAAAAAATAAGAATTAAACTTTTTAAAAAAAAAAAATCTCAAAAACAGGATGCGGAGAACAAAACATCAATTGATAAGCCCACTTTGTACTCTTCTCCTCAGTCTTTTTTCTCTATTGTGACCTTTTATTTTTTAAAATATATTTTTATTTATTTTCTTTGTGCTTACGCTTTACTTGGATACATACACATGAATAAACAACCAGCAAACAAGAATCAAGAGAGGCTTGGTCACATCCTTAATAGTTGCAGCTGTCCCCTAGTGTTAGGTTCATATCTTTTCCTCTATGATGCACCTTTCATTTTGAAAAGGAATAGAAAAATATCTGATTTTTTTCAAAATTTATTTCAATACAACTTAACAAAAATAGGTATATTTAAGAAAAGTGAGATGATAAGTTACTGTAGCAGTGGTAGACTTACTCCTTAATTGAAGTGCTGATGCCTTCCTTCTTTCTGATGTTGTTTTAAGCCCTGTAGAAAAGACAAAAATATTACAAAGAGAATATACATTAGCTTCATAAAACTATTAACTTGATAATCAACACAAAATACTTATCTGTACTTCTATGCATTCAGATATTAATTTATTTTGTGGTCATTTCCCAATCATACTGTCAGCCAATTAAAATAAAGACCTGTGCCTTATTCATTCTTATGTTCTGAGTAACTTAACAACTAGGTGACTTCAACATTAATAAATGAATTAATTTATCTTCATGCCAGGGAGATGATATGGAGAAAAGTTTTGGAAACAAATCCATTTACTTGGCAATCCAGCCAAGTGTTACAGAAAGTATTAATACACATGCCAGACCAATTTGCCTTTTGGTTTTCCTGCTAGTCAAGGGTTACAAATATGTGGTTAATAGCTAATTGTTTTGGACAACCCTACTGATTGGATTGGGCAGCAAAGTAGAGATTTTGCTCTATCCTGATTTAGGGGTATAGCAGCTAAAACAGAACTGGAAACATATAAAAAACTGCTGGATTTTGACTATTAAACAGAATTGAGTAGATTCAATGAGTGCCTAGATAGAAACCAAAATGATCCCCTATCAGTAAGGCATATGTTAAAGTATATGTTAAATATAATATATGTATATATGTCCATATAGCTATTTTGCTGCACAAAAAGAACTGGACTTTGAAATAGTCATTACAATTATTTCTACATGATCTCACCCCATCCCCTTCGCTCCTACCCCTCTAGTAATAATAAGACCTTTCTAGTAAGAAGGAAAAACATTTACAATCCTCCAAATCTCCCAGAAAGGAGAAAGATAACTTCCTCATTTTTCTCTGACATTTAAATTGGTCGTTACTCAGCCAACTTTGTTTTAGCACTACCTTTAATCCCACTGTCACAGTAGTACCATTTTCCTTTTACATAATCAACATTTGAATGCTCCTTTATTACATTATACAACATTGTAATAGCTCCATAGAAGCTCATCTCTGATCTCTGAGGACTTTATATGCTATGCTTAAAAACAAACAAAAACCCCCAACATAATATAAAGAATTTTAACTATTAAGAAAATTGACTAATCTTATATTTAAAGGTATTTTCATTTTTTAAATGAGTTATAAGGAAACTATAACACTAATTTCAGTTTTAATAAACAAAATCATTTATAAGAAAAATAACCTGAAAGTATTTAGCTTAAAAACATATAACTAGGCTGTCCTAAACCTTCAGAAGAGGAACTTACATAACAGACAATAACAAAAATCTCTTTGCAGCTGCAGACAAGAAAGCTTTATGTCTACAGAAGAAGCATTCAAGTAAAGGAGCAGGTTTGTCACCTACCAGATAGTAACCAGTATGATAGCCACTCATGTACCAGGCTATTAACATACTTCCCAAAGCATCAGCATCTTCAGGAGAATCAGGAGACATGGGAGGAGGTGGGGGAATCAACTGCAAATGGCAAAATACTTATTATTAGAGACAATAAGGAAAAAGTGATAGATGAAAGTCCGTTTCCATAATTAATAGCATCTTTATTGCTGCATGCATTTCTTTACATAAAGATTAACTTAAAGAGTATTTAGGAAAGAAACCAGCTAAAAATAAACCCACAGAATAATTTAAAATGAAAAAGATTATTTCTAAGTACAGAAAGAACAAAGACTAATAAAAATGATTTCTTAAAATAGTGTTTTAAAAACCTCCATTATTTAATTTATATTGAACTAAGAATGATCTAAGATTATGAATTAATTAACCAGAACAGAATCTTGAATATTTTCTTCTTACTAAAAAAATTGTGGGGGCAGCTAGGTGGTACAGAGGGTAGAGCACCAGCCCTGAAGGACATGAGTTCAAATCTGGCCTCAGACACCTAACACTTCCAACCAGTGTGACTCTGGAGCAAGTCACTTAACCCCAATTGCCTCAGGGGAAAAAAAAAAAAAAACTGTCTTATGATGAGAGATAGATGTACTTACCACAGGGCTGGTCTGAGAAGATTACTTACACATCTACCCTCCCGCCCCCTCATACACATCCAACCTACATATTCAATCCCACACAATCCATAATATAAGAAACATGTTCTTCCCTGTCCCAAAATTCTTTTGGTCTGTCTCTGACACTCCACCATTTAGAAATTCATTATTTTAGGTTAAAGAAATATTAAAATGCAAACCTATTTGAGATTACTGGGGAAGCAAGAATTATCTAAGGTAGGTGGAAATGCAGAACAGGGATGAGGTTTCAAGGCCAAATTGGCCCTAAAACAATTCAAATAGCTTTTTTTTTTTTTTTTTTTAAACTAAACTCACTTAATAATATAACTCATGAAACTCAATTTTTTTTAGGAAGACTCCTGAAGAGTTCAGATTAATTTGAAATCAATACTTACTGGTGGTCCTGAAGGAAATGGTGGAGGCCAGCCTGTAAGGAAGGGTGGTGGGCCACTGAATTTCAGTCCAGGCTACAACGCAGTATTTTAAAAAAGAAAAGTAAATTGAAATTTCAAAATGAAAGGGTCTAACTGTCCTAAAACAAAATGAAATAATAGCATCTGAAATTTGTTTTAACAATAACAATAATAATTAGTATTTAGTTCTTTGAGATTGTAAAGCACTTCACAAATATTACCTCATTTTAATCTTCAAAATAATTCTGGAAGACAGATGCTATTATTATACCCGTTTTACAGATGAGGAAATCAAAGCAGAATGACTTGACCAGGATCACACAACTAGTAAGGCTGGGTATGAACCCAGGACTTCCTGAGTCCAGGCTCAGCACCATACTGCAACCTAACTCTAAAATGACATTTATTCCTCTCAGTAGGTCTAGACAGTTATTAGCAATCTCGACTCAACTCAAAATCACCCATTTAATTAGCTTCATGCCATTGAGACACTTCAAAAAAGACAGGTAATTTTTTTGCTGCTTTCACTTTTTGTTTTTGTTTTAGTGTTTTTTGGTTTTCATTCAAAATCAAAATAAGAGGGCCAAAAAAAAAGGGGACAGCAATAAACCATTTTGCTTTTTATCATATATGGTCTATCACATTATTTTACTGCTTGATTGCAATTTTCATGATTTTGCCTAATAAATTAGGAGTGATTACTATGTAGATATAATCAATTGATTATATTTCAAAGGAAATGCAATTTATATCCTTAAAATAAAAGATGAATTTCAAATAAACACATGATGAATAATTTTAAGCCTTAATCTGCCTATCTTAATAAAAAAAAAAAGGGAGGGGGGGCATTTCCACACTGTAAGCATTATTCATATGATATAAAAATGCTCATAACAAAAAAAAAAAAGAGTTTTTGGTTTATTATGGTCTTGTAAATTTCACTGATGGAACTCCCAGTAAGGAAATTTATCTATCAATAATCATTTGTTAAGCATTTACTACTTAAAGCTACTCTTACAGCAATACTGGCTAGATCTAAATAACAAGCAAAACAAAAACTTTAAAATGATTTAATAGGAGATAATTTCTTTTTTCTAAACTCCTTAGATTGAATGCTTGGATAATTGTAAAATCTTTGTTTCCGGTCATAAGTCTTTGGCTACATTGTTGTTTAGCCATGTCCCACTCTTCATGACTTCTTGGATGATACTGTTCATGGTGCTTTCTTGACAAAGATAATGGAGTGATTTGTCATTTCTTTCTCCAGTGGATTAAGTCAAACAGAAGTTAAAATGACTTGCCCAATGTCACATAGCTTGTAAGTGTGAATTCAGGCTTTCCTGACTCCAGACCCAACTGAATCACTTAGCTGCTTCTTTTTGACTACACAGCCTTAACTAATTAGAATGACAAATATTTAAGCTTTTTCAACCTAAAGAAAATATGACACTTGATCATATTGACCTCTGTCATGACTATTAATGTACACTGTCCAACTACAATAAAAAGGTCTGTTGTTTTACAATAATAACAACTAGCTTTCATATAGTACTTAACAGTTTACAAAGCACTTTATAAATTTAATCTTCACAATAACCCTCTAAAGGGTATTATTTGTCCATAACCTTCAGGAAAGGACAAATAAAGTTAGACTTGATAATTCTTAAGATAATTCACTTCTTCATTAACTCATCTTTCTTAGTTTCCAGGGATACAACCTTGTTCAATCTCTTTTTTATTCTTTGAATTCATTAATTTTACAGTAGACTCACCCAGCAGGTGAAAGAGGCCCAACACATAGTCAAATAAACTAGCATCATATTTCAAAGGAAAATTCTCTATCTTCTAAATCTAAAGTTTCATTATTTCACATATAACCAAGCAACTCCTCAGTTGGCAATGCTTACCTTGCCTAGCCCTGGCACTGGGAGAGGAAGTGGTGGTGGAGGAGGGAAATAAGAATTCCAATGTGCAGCTTTGGATTTGATTCGATTCTGTTTGCTTCCAGGTGATCTGGAGGACTTTTCACTTTCATCTGTTGAATACTGACTTTGACTTTCATTTTCATTCTTGGAAAAAAAAAAAAGGTTAGTTTTAGTATGGAAAAATTGCTAATTAACGTAATGGCCAGAAGACCTTAAGGCCAACATCTTGTTTCAAACTGGCAACTTGGTAAATTGTAGTGCTATATAAAGCATGATAATTATAGCTTTTAAAAATCTGCAATATAAAAGACTATAAAACTCTGCATGCCCTTTGACCTGCTGAAGAGTCTTACTATTAGACCTGTACCCCAAAGAGTTAATAAAAAAGGGAAAAGAACTCATATATGCAAAAATGTTTGTACCAGTTCTTTTTGTAGTGGCAAAGAAATGGACGTTGTGTGGATGCTCATCAGTTGGGGAATGGCTGAATAAGTTATGGTATATAAAAGTAATGGATTATTATTGTTCTATTAGAAATGATGAGCAGGATGATTTCAGAAAAGCCTGGAAAAGACTTACGTGAACTGATGCTGAGTAAAATGAATAGTACCAGAACACTGTACACAGTTAACAATATGATTATGTGATGTTCAACTGGGATCACAATTCAGTAATTCAAAGCAATTCCAATAGACTTGGGAAGGAAAGTGCCATCAACATTCAGAGAGAGATATGGAGATTCACTGTTATTGTTGATCAAAAGCATAGTATTTGTTTTTTTCTTTTCCTTTGGTTTGTTTATCTTGCAAAACATGACAAATATGGAAATATATTTAAAAGAATTGCACATATTTAACATATCAGATTGCTTGCCATTTTGGGGAGGGAAAAAGTAAAGGAGGAAGAAAAATTTAGAACACAAAGTTTTACAAAATGAATATTGAAAACTGTTTACATATATTTGGAAAAATAAAGTACTATTAAAAAAAAAAGTTAATATGCAATATAGATTTAAGCACCAGATTGACCTAAATGCAAAATAGCTTGTACCAAGAATACAGATCCTAACTGTTTTTTTTTAATTCAATATATACTTTTATTTTTTTTACTCCTATCTACATAGACTTCATTTTAGGAATGCAATATATATTCATACAAAAATACTGCATCTTTGACATGTAAAAATATTAATTTATATTGCTCTAATTCTTCACAAAACTTTCAGTATACCTCAATCAATTGAATTTACCAAAAGGTGACATATATGTTTTGTAATGAGGCAACTGGGGTTAAGTGACTTGTCCAGGGTCACACATCTAGGAAAGTATTAAGTGTCTGAAGCCAGATTTGAAGTCAGGTCCTCTATCCATTGCGCCATCTAGCTACCCCTCAAACAATGATGTTAAAAGACATAGAACCAAGTTTTATTCTTACTTCAATGGTCTATCTCTAAAGCAATTATATATTTATATTCTTACTTCATGAAGTGTTTCTTCATCATGAACTCCTTCGCTATTTGGAAGAAGAAGATCAGACAAATTCTGTTCTTCTTTATTTCCATAGCCAGTATAAACTACAACACATGTCCCTCTCTTCAGATCAGCTGATGCAATAGTAGCTGGATATATGTTGCCATCTTCGGACCAAACTGCACAACAAGCATCACCAACTTTCCACTGCAACAAACCAACACCCGTTAAAAACTTTTATTTACATATTATATATCTTTATCTATTATATCATCAAAAAATCATCAAAACAATTAGCCCTCAATAATTTTAATTAGGAGCAATCAATAAAATTAAAAATTTATTTCCTGAAGCTGTTTGAAAAATAAATCTCACATGAGTTTTATGTACACATACTAAAAGAGCAAGCAATTTTATGCTTAAATTAAAAGCTTCTAGATCTCAAATAAGAGTATTACTTTTGCACAAACAGTATTAGTGTGAAGTTCAAATTAGACAATGTATATAAGCTTTGTTAATCTTAAATCACTATATAAATGCCAGAAAGTATGTTGAGCTAAAAAAAAGGCACGACTTTTTCAATTGACAATTTCATTTTACTTAACATATTAAAAAAGCCAACTTTATGTTTTTAAATACCTGTTTCAATGGCGCTGGATTAGTTTTTTTCTTGTTTCTGTTCTTAATATTTTTTCTTTTGGGTCCAGCACTTTTTTGTTTGTCTGAAGTTTCAGAAATTTCACCATTCTTTAAAGCATTCTATCAAAGTAAACATAAATGTTACTTATTTATAAACATTTAGATTAACATTCATCTCTTACAAATGGGTTACTAAGCCACACTCCAAAGCAGAAAGTTTCCACATCTTTATCATTTTACTCATTAACAGGACAAAAACAACAACATTAATAAACTTATTATAAAATGTTCTTTACCCTACCACTCTATTTAAACTGTTCTTTCAAACATCTCAACAAATCTTGATTTGTTGGCACTGAAACAAGTTGTTTCACCCTGAGCAAGTGATTTGCCTTCAGGAAGTTGGACTACATGATCTATAAGACATCTATCTACTTCTAATTTTCTTTCTTTTTATTATTAAAGCTTTTTATTTTCAAAATATATTGCAAATAATTTTTTTAACACTGACCCTTACCAAAACCTTTTGTTTCAAATTTTCCCATCTGCCCCCCACTCCCTCCCCTAGATGGCAAGTAATGCAGTATATGTAAGCATATTTATACAACTATCTTGCTGTACAAGAAAGATCAGATCAAAAAGGAAAGAAAATTAATAAGAAAACAAAATGCAAAAGAACAACAAAAAGAGTGAGGATGTTATCTTATGATCCAACTCAGTTCCTGCAGTCCTCTTTCTGGGTGTACACACTCTTCATCACAAGATCACTGAAACTGGTCTGAATCATTTCATTGTTAGAAAGAGTAATGTCCATCAGAATTGATTATCGTATAATATACGATTGAATATTGTATAATAATGATAACAATATCATTGTTGCCATGTACAATGATCTCCTGGTTCTGCTCATTTCACTTAGCATCAGTTCTAGTAAGTCTCTCCAGGCTTCCCTAAAATCATCCTGCTGATCAATTCTTACAGAATTTATTCAGTCATTCTCCAAATGATGGGTATCCATTCAGTTTCCAGTTTCTTGCCACTCCAAAAAAGGCTGCCACAAACATTTTTGTACATGAGGCTCTCTTTCCCTCCTTTAAGATCTCTTTGGGATATAGGCCCAGTTACTTCTAATTTTCTAAGAATTTAGGAGGTAATTTACAAAGTCAGTAAGAAATCTTACAAAATTAAAATAAGTTTTAAAAAAGGAACATTATGAAATTCAAAGGCAGAATATAAAAAGATATATACAAGAATGTTTTTCTAAGTCTTATTGCAGTTTTAAACTAGCAAAGATTTATATATATATATATATATATATATATATATATATATATATAGCTTCCTGAAGTATATACCCAACACATTCACATGCACAAACAGGTTTGCACACATCTTTTGCCACAGAAGGGCAAAGACTAAAGCACAAAACAGACAATTTTGCCCATTTTACACCAAAATTAACTGTTAACTTTGTTAAACTCTTGAAGGCAAGGCAATGTGGCATAGAATAAAGAATCCTACATGAATAAGCAATGAGATGAACTTTTTCTACTCCCTGCATGACTTTAGACTTTGGATGCAACGAGAAAGATCCATAAAGGTCCTTTCTAGCCTTTAAATTATTATTCTGTTTGTCATATTTACTGACCTTTTACTTAGATATGCTTCTGTTCTGGTTAAATGTTACAACCATTTCACATTGCTTACGATCCTGTTTCCCTGATTTATGGATGCCAATACTCTTATCCTAGTTCTGATATCTTTATCATTGTTCCTTTTCAAGATCTTACCATTTCTTTATTTAAAAACTCTTATCCTAGTTCTGATATCTTTATCATTGTTCCTTTTCAAAATCTTAACATTTCTTTATTTAAAAACTCTTATGGTTTTCCACTGTCAACCAAAAAAGTCTAAATTCTTATTTTTTCCAATCTAAACCCTCATTATTTCATGCAAGCACATGTGTATGTACATACCAGCATCCTCTCTCCAGGAAAAATGAACTCCTCCCTTCCCCTAATAGCTTACTTCCTGTTTATTGCTTCACCTCAACTCTGCCTGCTGAAATTCTTCTGGGACTCATCTCTGGAGCTACCTTCTTTATTAATTCTTTTTTCCTTTCTCTTTAGCTCCCTACTAGGAGTAATTCACTCCTCATGTCACAATTCTGAGGTATGAAAGGCAATTGTGTGTCCTTGAAGATCATGAAAACTAAGTGCCAAGTCTGGCAGGCTCTACCAAGGAATTATGGCACCAAGTCCTTTCTGAAGGACAGTCTGGTTTTGCTATCTGAAGAACAGCTTAACTAAAAAAAAGCAGCTAATTATCAGGAGATTGACAAGCAGGTTATGAATTCTTTTCCTGGTATAACCAGTGAAATAAAGAACTTTTAAACCCACTTCTCCCCTCACTTTGCTGTTAAGATAGGTGATATGGAAAAGAACAACAGGAATGAGTTTTTAAGAACATTTATAAAAATTTTAGATTATTTAAAAAAAAATTTGGAATAGTAAGTTTATAAATATTTTACATTATTTAAAAACTTAATATTTCAAATGTAAGGAACAGCTTTATATGAAAAATAAGCAGCATTTTTGTTGTTGCTATAATAAAGTGGACACTATTAATGGTTGAAAAATTGTGAAACACGAAATGAAATGGAATTATTACTGCACCATAAGAACATTGGGTTTCACATGCTAGTATAATGGGAGATCTTAGTATTTTAACACATAAAATTTTTCATTTCTAGCCTCTCATGTTCCCAAAATTTTTCCCTCCCTTCCTCCCACCCCTTCCCTTATTCAGCATGTAATATATGTCAAATATGTTCAATTCTTCTATACTTATTTTCACATTTATCATGCTGCACAAGATAAATTGGATCAAAAAGAAAAAAAAATGAGAAAAACAAAAAAAGTAAGCAATTTACAACAAAAATGGTAAAAATGCTATGATGTGATCCATACTCAGTCCTCACAATCCTCTCTCTGGGTGCAGATGGCTCTCTCATGACAAGACCATTGGAACTGGTCTGAATCATCTAATTGTTGAGAAGACCC
Source organism: Sarcophilus harrisii (assembly GCF_902635505.1). Taxonomy (NCBI): domain Eukaryota; kingdom Metazoa; phylum Chordata; class Mammalia; order Dasyuromorphia; family Dasyuridae; genus Sarcophilus; species Sarcophilus harrisii. The sequence goes on along the minus strand of NC_045426.1, from coordinate 170,752,273 downwards.
ACCTCCATCAGAATTGATAATTGTATAATCTTGTTGCTGTGTATAATGTTCTCTTGTATCAGTTCATATAAATCTCTCCAGGTCTTTCTGAAATCATCCTGCTGATCACTTCTTATACAATAATATTATATAACATTAATGGACCATATTATTTAACCATTCCCCAAGTGATGGGCATCCATTCAATTTCCAGTACTGTGGTGCTATAAAACATTTTTGCACATGTGGGTCTTTTCCCCTTTTTTATGATCTTTATGATACAGATCCAGTAGAGACAATGGATCAAAGGGTATATGCACAGTTTGATAACCCTTTGGGCATACTTCCATAGTGTTCTCCAAAATGGTTAAATCAGTTTACAACTCCACAATGTATTAGTGTCCCAGTTTTCCCACATCTTTTCCAAATCTTTTTCTGTCATCTGAGCCAATCTAAGAGGTGTGTAGTAGTACTTCAGAGTTGTCTTAATTTGCATTTTTCTGATCAATAGTGACTTAGTACATTTTTTCATAGACTAAAATGGTTTTAATTTCTTCATCTGAAAATTCTCTGTTCATAGGTTCATAAACTTTGAGTAGTTATCAACTGGAGAATGGTTTGTAAAGAATATTTCTTTTTAAAAATTCATTAATCCATGTTTCACTAATTCAAACTGGCCTCCCTTAATTGCTAACTAAAGTTATAGGTCTTGCAGCACAGTGTGACAAAAAAGAACAAGCAATAACTTATGAAATTATTAATGTTTACAATTCCATTACTATTCTATAAGAAATGATGAGCAGGCTGATTTCAGAAAGAACAATAGTACACAGTAACAAGATTATGTGATGATCAACTGTGATGGACAAAGAGGTAATTCAAGGCAATTCCAATTGACTTGTAAAAGAAAATGCTATTCCTTCCAGAGCTGTGGAGATTGAACATGGATCAAAGCATAGTATTTTCACTTTTATTGTCATGTTTGCTAGTTTTTCCCCGCTTTTGATCTGATTTTTCTTGCACAGCATGATAAATATAGAAATGTGTTTAGAAGAATTGCACATGTTTAACTTACATTGGATTGCTTGCTTTCTATAGGAGAAGGGAAGGAGAGGAGAAAAATTTGAAAACCATCTTTGCATATATTTAGAAAAATAAAATACTAATTTAAAAAAAAGGTATACTAAATGCAAGACAGCAGGCACCTGGTACCAAAGTGAAAAACATTTTTGACCTTGAGCTACTTTTCTATTGGGGCATATAAATGCTGGATACACATTATATGCATGTTGGTCTGGGTTGAGTTATAATAGAACAGATATGTAGAGAATCTAAGGGGAGAGAAAAAGAGGGGGAGAGAGAGAAAGAACGTGCGTACGGGAGAAAAAGAGCATGCAAAACAAGAGGGACCTGAAAAGGGCTTCAAGGAAGCAGCAGTTGAGCTGGAACTTGAAGCAAGATAAAGATTCTAAGGAGGAAGTACATTTTTACAAGTTTTACTGATAGGTTAATGCAAAGTTCAATAATTGTGCTTTCAATTGGTTGTTGGGAGTCACAATTTTTCAGCTTCCAAAAGGAAATGACATTAATGATGGGTCTTAAATTTTGAGGAAGGGGCAGCTAGGTGCAACTGGAAGAGTTCCAAGTCTAGAATCATGAAAACCCGAGTTCAAATCCAGATGCAGACACTTACTAGCTGCATAAATCTGGGATAAGTCCCTTAACCTCTGTCTGTCTCAGTTTCCTTATCTGTTTAAAAAAAGAAAAAGAAAAGTGGGGATAATAATAGCACTACTTCCTAGAGTTTTTATGATGATCACATGACATAACATTTGTAAAAACGCTTAGCACTGTGTCTGGCATATAGTACACACTATATAAATGCCAGATACCACTACCATCATCATTATACAAGAGTATGTAAAAACTACACTGACCAACAGACTTTTCATAAAGGGAGTAGAGAGGAAGTTTGAACTGGTTTAGTGACCCCTGAAGTGGCTGAAAATGCTGAAATTTTGTAGCACCATTAAAAATGCCAAGTATTAAAGATAAGAAATCAATGCCTATAAAGAAGACAAAGTACAATAACACAGATTACCCTGAAAATTCTGAATGCTGTAATGACCAAAACAATACTGTAATGACCAGTTTTTGTCTTGGAGAAGAGATGAGGAAACTCACTTCTAGAAAGGTAGGTGAGTATAGATACTTAATGTTACACATACTTTTTTTTCTTTTGTTATAACGAAGAATTGGAGGTATGGGAATGGGGATGGAGCATGTACAATAAACCGTTAAATAAAGATTTCTATGTAAATTTACAAATACACATTCAAGGGTAAATAAGAAAAAAAGATACAAGCATTTAATACCTTAAATGATGCCACAGCTTTGTCATATGCTTTTATCAATGCTGTATCATCCCATATATCAGAATCATCACTCTAAGGGAAAAAAACAGTACAAATTACTAAAGCGTGAATTATATTGCTTTCAAAACCAAAACTGAAAAGAAAATTAGTATTAAAAGTCAACATAATTACTAAGTAGAAGTAAAATTTGGCTTAAAACTGAATTTCCCAAGATGTGAGGTCTTCCCTGATTTTATGGGATTAAAAGCTGTAGGTTTCAATCCTACTTTTTCTTCTGTTAACAGGCTGTCAAATAATGAAGGCAATAGCATTTACTGAGCTAAGTGCTGGGGATATAAATACAAGCAAGCAACACAGTTTCTGCTCTCAAGGAAATTACATAGTTAATAGGAAAAACATATAAAAGGGTGCCAGGGTAAGAGGGTTCCAGGGGTAGTCTTGGGGGAAGCTGGGTAGGTAAGGTAATATGTAAACATGGTGGTATGATTTGGAAATGGCTTAGTTTGGGGCTATGCAAATTCCTAGCCTTTCATCTTTCCACTTCCTTCCCAGCTTTCTCCATCAAAATCTTAGTTCCTTTATTCTTCCTGGTGTCTCAGTTCAATCAGTCCCCATTCTGATCTTTTTCTTTCTTTAGTCTTAACCCCAGAATTGTAACAGTTTAAAAAGATAGCATTGTCCAGTACTGAATCTATCACCCCTTCTTCATCGTACCATGTTAATTTTTAAATCATTTGGGCTACCCCTATCACAGTTATCTCTAGTTTCTATTCCCAAACTACTAGGGAAAGTTAAAAACAGAAAACAAAAAACGACTAAAATGTCAAGAAAATATTTCTTTGGGAGAAAAGAAATATACTGGAAAATGTAGGAGATGTAAAAACAGAAAGTATTAAAAAATTTTCAATATCCCTTATTCCAGGGAATAAACTCTCTACTAAGATTTCTACCTTATTTCCCAAGCAAATAAATATACCTCCTACAAAAGTTGAGGCACAATCTCTTGTGAGCATTCTCAAAATAAAGACTAACGTTAGGGCCCTCAATTTTATTACTCCTTCCACAACCCCATATCTCTCTACACCTTTTCCTAGTCTTTCTATGTGGCCTTAGTCACAAAGATTAGGTAACCTATTTGTTAATTTTATGATTTATTTTTTATGATTTTGTTAATTTAATTTAAATTTTATGATTTGTTAATTTAATGATTGATGGGGCTTATTAGCTCCTGAAGGAAAAGGATCCCTTTTCCTTTTCCTTCAGGAGCTAAGCCCCATCAATCATTTATCTTCAGTTTTTTTTTCCCCAATTGACAGATTCCTACCTTTTTGTAAACCTCTTTAAAGGTACAGATTGTTTTTGGTTTTTGCTTTTTCACTGTATTTCCCAGCACACTGTAAGCTCTTAATAAATGCTTGGTGACTGATTATTGCATAACATATTCAGAAGCTCCCCAATCCTTAAAAATTTATCTTGATCATGCTATTTAATGCTATCACTGTATTCTTTTTCCTGTCAAGCTTTTTAAACTGCCTACATTCATTGCCAAAGCACAGTGATACTGGATCTAGAAAGGACAGCCAAAAAAAAAAAAGTTGAGGAATTTAACTAGTTTAGTTAGAAATAAGAACAAAGCCGTAGAAAAATCCTGATGTTCTTCAAGAGCAATCAATAGGACACCATGAGTGACTAAGAGCAAAGAATACAAAAGTAGCTTCAGAAAGGGCAAAAGATCTGACTTAAATTTTGTATTCATTTTCTCTTCTTTGCCACCTTGCATATTATGTTGCCCATGTCCATGTCTTGTTTTAATAAACATTTGCTACTGAGCAGAATGATCCCCAAGAGTTGTACTCAATAACCAATAATTAAGAATATGCTCAATAACTGCAACAGAGAAGTGAGAAGATCCATGACTGAATTAGCATTCTAAAAGGGTAGATCTTATTTAAGAGAAACAGACCAAGGGGGGAAAGTAACAAGTTGCAGCTCACATTTATAGTGACTTCAAGGTTGCTAAGCCCTATACATTATTAGGTCATTTGATTCTCACAATGACCCTTTGAGTTTAGGTGCTTATTATCGGTCCCATTTTACAGAAGAAGAAGAGACTGCTGAGAGAGGTTTTAAATGACTTTTCCCAGGGTCACACTGCCAGTAAGTTTCTGAGGCAGGAAGAATTCGAACTTGGTCTTTTCAATTCCAATAATCAATTAGCAATTAGCAATCATTCTAAACAATGAAGTCATCCATATGAAGATCATGTGAACTCATGTGAAGAAATCCTTATTTTAGCAAAGTTATCCAATAAACATTTATTATGTACCTACTGTGTGCCTGCCAGGGACTGTTTAGGGGGGAATATATTTAAAAAAAAAAGACAAAAGACAGGCCCTATCCTCGAGTACACAATGTAATAGGAAAAAATGCAAATAATTATTTACAAAACAAGCTAAATACAGAAATAAGTAGGAAATGATCAACAGAGGGAAGGCACTAGAGTTTGAAAAGGCTTCTTTTTAGAAAGTGAGATTTAAGCTGGAACTTGAAGCCAGGAGGCAAAGCAAAGCATTCTATAGAAAGTTTTTCAAACTAATATTGTGGGAAATTAATACAATTAAGTATTGAGAGCTTGTTGAGTGGCTCACTGTAGTTGTTAATGTTCATTATCATTCTGGAAGATCTTCAGAGGAGTGCCCCTAAAATTTGTGATGAATTTGAAATAAGATTTTTTAATGATTTGGGTAAAAGAACAGATGTACAGGATGATTTTCAGATGATTCAAAGCCAAGAGGGACAGTTAACACTTGATACAGAATCTGAATTCAGAGATATTCTTAAAGGACAAATCAAGAGGAAATGTAACAAAGACAATGTAAAAACCTTGTATTTGGGTTAAAACAACAATATAACACTTCACAAAGACAGGATAGATAACGGCTATTAAGTATTTCGTAAAAAAGATATGAAGATGTTGGTAGAAAACTTGAAAGCTTAATTTTAGTCAACTGTGTGACTGGACAGCCTAAGAGCTAGTGGAATCTTAAGCTGCACTGACAGAAGCATAGTCCCAGTTAAGTGCAAATGAAACACAGTCCAGCCGTACACTATACTTACCAAATCACATGTGGAATATGTGTTCTGTTTAGTTCAATTACTTTGTATTTATTTGGTATTTACTTATCTGTGTACATGTTATTTCCACGTAGAACATAACCTGTTTGGCTTTGAATTTCAGAGACCAAGATAGGGGGTCAGGCATAGAGTAGGTGTTTCAATAAACTGCTTGGGGAATTTTAAATGAAAGAATGAGAAAAATGTGAAGAATTCTGAAGGAAACAATGAAGGAAGTAAGCTTTAAAAAGGTGGCAGAACCAAGACTTTCCAGGAATGAGAGAAAAATAAAGGACAAGGTGACCTACAGCATCAACTGCTGTAAAAATGTATAGAAGGTAAGAACTAATCTAAAGGCCACTAGTTTAGTGGTAAGAACACAATTGTAGACCCTGAAGAGAAATTAATCTCCTGAGACCAGTGGTGGTAGAAACTCAAATCCAAGGGTTGAAGAAATGAATGATGGGGGAAATTTCCATAATCAGTATCAGGGTAGAGACAGGAGAATATCTAATGCAATATGCATTAGGAATATGCATGAGAGAAAAGAAATGATTAGATGGAGTAAAATTTCAGTGAAGGCAACGGGATGGGAAGATGTGCAGTAGGAGGACGTGGATTCAAAACCTAGATCTGCTGGATGCTACCTGTATGACCTTCTCTTTCCTCACATGCAAAAATGGGAGAGAGCGGGAGTTTCTGAGGAAGGCCACTAGATGTAATCCATAAAGTTCTCCTCCACTTCTAAAGGTAAAATGCTAACATACAAGTAAATAAATAGGAAAATTGTTACTTTCTCTAGAACTTGTCTCCAACACATATAATTACCAATTCATTATCACTAAGAGATCAGTAACCAGCAGGCATCTTAAGATCCTAAGATTTCCAGTTGGACAGAACCTTAAAACTGTCGCTTCTTGCAACTCTCATTTAAAAGTTGAGGAAATTCTTCAAACTAACAGATCAGAATGAGCCAGGAGCAGGAGCCAAATAATATTCCTAAGGCTGCCCCCATTCCCCCCCTCGGCAAGCCACAAACACTTTTGCTGAGCTGCTCTGTGCCAGACACCATAAGGAAAGCGCCTTGGTCCTCAAGGAGCTTCCATTCTAAAGAGAGGAAAGGACTGTGCAGGGTGAAATGGGAGGTAGATCACGGAGAAGGCCCTGGGGAGTGGGGAGGGGAGCGCCCTCTCAGCTAAGTCCTGAAGGAATCGAGGAGCAGCCGGAGGGGAGGAGGGTTACACGACGGTGAGAATGCCCGAAGCTGAGAAAGAAAAATGGCCCGAGAGTCACGGAGTGTCCCTTTCGGGGGATGTAGGGAGGGGGGTGTCCTGCGTGACTCCAGACCTAACACCGCGGACCTGCCCTTCAGGAAGCCTGCGGAGCCGAAGGACTGTCCCCCGCGGCCACTCTCCGCCGGAGCGTTCCTACGTGCTGCGCTCCCCGGGAGGGTGGTCCGGGCGAGCCTCAGACACTGCGCCGCGAGGCTGAAGCTCCGGGCTCCTTCGCCTCCCTAGACGACCGCGGCCTCGAGAAGCGGGAGGAAGATGGAGCACGTTGGTCCCCAAGGGGGAAAACTGTGCCCGGGGCATGCCCCCCCCCTTCGGCCTCACTCAGCCCGGGACCCCCCAGCCCCCCTCCCCCCGCCTCGGGTTCCCTTACCTGCCCGGTCCCTCTGCGGAACAATACCGGCTCCTCGTGCTCCCGGACACCGCTGCCTAACGCAGCCATGGCGAGCGACTCGAGGGGCAGGCTCCACGGCTCGGCTCCGCCTCTGGGAGACTTCCGGTTGTGACAGTTTCCTCCCGTCCCTAAGGCTGTTGGGAGAGATGGGGAACGCGGGCCGGATAGGGAGAGGACACGCGGCTTCCGCTTCCGTGAAAGCGGAAGTAGACCGCCGAGTAGGCGCAAAGGAAACTGAAGGAGTGGAGGGGAAACGGGGGCATTAGCGGGTGTGGAGAAGAGGTTAGAGAAGGGGAGGCTAAGGAAGGTAAACCCGGCGACCTATTCTGTGCCACTGTTAACTCTCCAGTTAGTACTGTACTTCATCTCTTATTGGAACTGAGTTTAACAAACAGAGTAACCTCATCGCTCTTCCTAGAGCCCTCACTTTGTCTTCAATTCCATTTCCTTCTCTCTCCCCTCCCCCCCTCCCCCCCGTGAATTCATTACCTCCTTGTTCTTCAGTCCTTCACTTTGACCCTGACTTTCCTATCCTTAAAGTCTTCAGTGGATCCCACCGTCCCCGAAGCCATTCTCTTTTTACAGCCAAACTACTTAAGAGAAACAAAAACAACCTTACTCTCCTTGTCTCCGCTTTCTTCACACATTTCTCAGCCCCTCGCTTCATGGCATCCAGATCGACTCAAATTACTCTACCCAAGGTCCCAAAGATCTTTTAAACTGCTAACTCTAAAGGCCTTTTCCCAGTCATACTTGCGACGCCTCTTTTTCTTCCCTCGTGGTTTGTTAAACCGTTCCCTTATCCTACTTGCCAGACCATTGCTTCTCTCTCTGCTGGATTCACCTCACAATCGGTGTACCTCGGGGTTCTTCGACCCCATTCTTTTCTCCCTCCAATACCGTGTTTCCTGGTGATCTCATCCAATTCGGTGCAGTTATCACTTTCATGCGAGTAACTGCAACTGTGGCCTTGGGATTAAGATTCCAGAGCTCTTTTGATCTACAAAGTCATTCAACTACTGTGGCAGCTATTGGCCATCATTATTGGGAACCCTAGGTGGAGTCTAGGTGAATTAGGCTTGGAATCATAAGCCTCAGACATACTTGCATAGTCACCTGTTTTCCCCATTTAACTACTCCAATGTATCTTTGACAACAAATTAAAAAAAAAAACAAAAAACAAAGGGGGTCACGAAGAGTCGGACATGACTGAAAAATGGACTACCTGTCAACTTGGCCCTTTTAACTTTCCATATTTCATTTGAAAGCACCATAGCTTGTAATCATCCTTGATTCTTTTTTCATTCTCCAATTACTTTCCTTCTCCCTTCTTCCATATTCAAACAATTAACTCCTTTAATTTCTAATATTACCATAATGCTTTCTTCACCTTTTGACTTGTAATCCCATAAGTGGTTGTCAACTGAATTTCCCATCCTGTTCTCCACATAATTGCCAAAATGATACTTCTAGAGTCTAACCATTTCAAGATACTCAGATGTTCCTTGTTATAGAATCTAGTACCAATACAAACACTATTTAGAATTTAAATCCTTGCACAATTTGGTTCCAACATACCTTTTTAGATTTAGTATACATTATTCCTTATACCCTATAGAATACAAATTGACCACTTTATTTTCCTTCACACAAGATTTTATCCCTTCCCCATGCCTGCAATGCCCTCCCCCTCAAGTTTCTAAGAATCCCCAATCCTGCTCCTTTTCTCTACTGCCAGTACTTTATTGGAGTTAAGTCAAAAAACATTAAGCACTACCTTTATGCCAAACATTACTAAGTTCTCAGGATACAAAGAGTTCCAGTTCCTGCCCTCAAGCTGCTCACAATCTAATGGAGACAAATATGTACAAGCAAACTATATATAGAAAATGAAAAGTTGGTAACAAAAAAGTATTGAAAGGGGATGGAAAAAGCTTTCTGTAGAAGACTGAACTCTTAATTAAAACTTGAAGCCAGGGAAGCAAGTAGATAGAGATGGAGAAAATTCCAGAAAAAGGGACAGCCAGAAAAAAATGCCTGGAGAGATGGAAAGCTCAAGGACAGCTGATAGGCTAGTGTCACTGAAACAAAGAACACATGGTGGGCAATAATGAGTAAAAAGACTGGAAAGGCTTTTGCAGACATTATCAAGGGCAAAACAGTGGATTTCAGAGAGCATAGAACACTGGCTAGCTTTAGATGTTATCAGAGTTCAAGCTGGTTTCTCCTCAATTGCCAATCCATTATCAGGCATTTTGTGTAGTTCTGAACTTGGAGAAGCTCATTTCTACAATTTATCATTGCTGAGTTTTTTATCAGATAAAGAGACATGTGTGCTAATCTCCTGGTTACAATTAACCTTGGGCAGTTGCAGTTGTATTTACTGCTTTTTATACTGTCAGAGGCAGTTGCTATTAAGGCATCTCCAATTATTTTAAAGAAGCATTTTTTCTTTTTCTTTTTATTCATCCAGGATCACTCCAAAAAGTTTTTGGGTTTCATGGGAACTTATAAATTCACCTACTTTTCCTTGTTGGAGCAACTAGCACAGGAGATAGGAAACACCTAAGCCAAGCTTATTTAAAAGAGCTGATCATAAGGACCTCAAAAAGACCATCTCTAGTCCCATCTCACTTTATATATGAGGAAATTTGAAATTAAGTTATGGTGTGCCCAGTCATACAAAGTGACCTGGGACCAAAATTGGTCATTGCAATTAAAAGTTCATGTTTTTTCAACCATCTCTTTTAAAAAATATTGAATCACTTGTATGAACTTACATTTCCTAATTTATCCTTCACCCTCCCCCCCCCTCCCCCTTTCAGAGAGCATCTCTCCTTAAGAGGAACAAAGTTCAATAAACCTAAAAATGCTGGGGGAAAAACTTTTATTACAATGTTGCATACTAAAAGTACTCCATCTCTGCAAGGATTTGTGTCCCTTCATATCTTCTTGGAGCCAAGGAGAACATTCATATTCAATCTTTTGATTTTTCCTCATCTTTTTCCTGGTTCTACTTGACTTTCCAACAATAAAAGCATTTTATGCCCCTCTGTATTCATCTTGTTCATTTCTCACAGCAGTGTTAATAATCCATTACATTCATGTACCATCATGTTTAACCATTCTCCAATTGATGAGATGGATCCCTTGTTTTTCCAAGTTTTGGTACCATAAAGTATGATGCTGTTAAGTATTTTGGTATACATGGAGCCTTTTATCATTGTCCTCGAGGGTTTATGCTTATCAGTTGAATCTCTGGGTCAAAGAGTACACAAGTCATTTTTTTTTTTTTTTTTTTTTTTTTGGCAAATTTCAGGTTGATTTTCCCCAAATTCTTATACCAAACACATTATTTTAAGAAAAAAAATTTATTGCTTCTTTACATAAGTCATTTCTAGAAAAATACCATTCTTCTCATTTCTAACCTCCCCAGGCCACCCCCCCCCCCCTTCATATTAACAAAGAAAACCAATTAAGCAAAAATACCCAGTGACTGCATCAAACCACACAATATTCTGATCAGGAATTTGCCAATTTTTAACCATAGGAAAGGAGGTATATGTGTTTTATTCATGTTTTCCAGGACCATCATATTAAAAAGCACTGACTTCCAGTGATACATTGCCATTGTGTAACTTACAGTTTCGACCATTTCATCTTTGTTTCTACAAATCTTCCCATACCATTTTTGAAGCTAAATTACATTGCTAAGTTTCAATATAGAATTTTTGTATATAAATCAAAACATTCCCTCCCCTCAAAAAAAAAGGATTGCAAATGGAACTTTGAATGTAGTCTACTTCATAACACTGTCTTTAAATATATAATTCGTTTCAGAGCAGTTCTATTTTGTCAATAAGTTGAACTTGCTTTTTGTGATTTAAATTACAATGGCCCTTTTAAGCCCATAATTTCTTACTATTTCCTGACTCTCAAATACTAATTTTTTCAACCATTCTCTATAATCAATGAGTATTTACTCTTTCCAGCTCTTTGTTACCAGAATACTACTATGACTACATTGGAATATATTAGGTCTCTTATTTTTATGTTTAAATCTTGGATTTTAGTATTGAAATGCTAGTGCACAAAAAACAATTTCTCTTTCAAAATTTCAAATTTTCCAGAATTGCAAAAGTTCCACTGGGGATTTTCCTCTTTCCTTGCTAACTATATGCTTTCCTAACTATTTCATATTTACCATTCCTGGTGTCTATTTTATGTTACCCCTTCTCTCCTAATCAACCTGCCTTTTTACCAAAGAGAATGGCCATTGTGAATTCTTCACATAACCAAACCCCAATATTTGAGGCCAACAATCTCATTTGGTGCAGAAATTGCTCTCCCAAGACACATCATTTGAATTGCTCATCCATCATCAATATTTTTTTATAGTAGTATTAAGAATTGTAAATAAAATGGGTTTCCATTTATAGTATAACTAAAATTTTGGTACATGAATGTGACAGATTATTACTATGCTGTTAAGAAATACAGAGAAGTATAGGAAGACTTGTATGGATACAAAAGTAGAGTAAGCAGAACCAGGAAAATATTCATGATGACTCAATATAGAAAGGACAAAAAAACTAAGTCGGAATGTTGCAAAATTATATGACTAAAAAAACAATATTAACAAGGAACCTTTCTGGTTTCTTTGCAGAGGTGGAGAACTCTGTGGAAGATATAGTATCAGGCTGTGCTGATATGATAGCTAATTTTAATCATTTTCTTTTTCTTCATCAGAAGGGATTCGCTTTCTGAGGAATTCTAAAGGGATAATATGAAATGTGGGCAAAATAAAAACAAAATGTCAAGAAAATGTATTTTTGAAAATGTATTTTAATGTGTCCATGTTCCCCTAAACCCTGCAACATTGACTGTTCCTATCTAATCATCTTATGCTACAGAGTAATAAATGAAATCTCGAGTTGTTGCATCAGTAATTTGAAGCTATTTTTGAAATGATTATAAGCTGCAGTTCTTTAGAAATTTAATTCATGTAAAGGCATATCTTGGTGTTTCTATGTATTTGCATTAGTTTCCTAATAATGTTGGATATGACTTATTAAAATATTTTACTTAAGTTTTGTTTTCATCTTTGTTGATGAATCCAAATGCATATTTTTAAATTTTAGGTAATATCAAGATATAAGTTTGCCTTTTATGATTTCTATTTGCTTTTAATTTCCCTCAACCATCTCTTTTCTATTTAGTTCAAATATCTATTTTCAGCTTGTGGTATATAAAATATTGATTTGAATAATTTCTCATCTGCTTCCCAGTCTTCCCAATTCCTTTTGTCAAAATAGGAGCCCTTCCCCCAGTAATGTTATCTTAAATTTATAAAAACCAAAAAATACAGCTAGATTACATTTTCTATTGCTACTATTCAGTCAATTTTTTTTTAATACTCAAAGTATTTTTGGTAACCAGCTACTTTAAAATAAAGACTGGAAATACTTCTTTGTCCCCTTTGTACTTTTTCTTATTTGCTTTGATAATCTACACTTTTTCCTCTCCCAAACTGTTACATCTATTATTTACTGAAAAAAGATGCATCTCATCTCTATAGAGACAAAGATCCTAGTTTTAGAAGCTAGAAAGGCCTTAAGAGGCCATCAATGCAATCCCCTTATTTTTTCAGATGAGGAAGCTAATGTCCAATGAAGTAATATGGGTAAGGTCACAAAGAGTGTGTCAAAGTGGGAGCTGAACCCAGGTCATGGCTCTAGTCAAGTGCTCTATATTCCCTTTATCACACGGTTTCCTTAAGAATTTTTGTCTTGATTCTATAAAGAACCTCTCCCTAAATTTAGGTATAATTTTTTTTTTTTTTAATATTGGCATAGTCCTCCAATTATTTGCCTTTGTTTACTTTTCTAAAGAATGTTTCTGGAGTAGGAAGATTAACTTCCATATTGCTTTTTGCATTTTGTATTTATTTTGAAAGCAATTTCTTATTTCTTTTGGGTTTCTGTTAGTACTATAGAGAAATGCTGTGTCAATTTATGTTGTATTCTGTTACAACTTTATTGAATGTGTCATTTTTTTTCCACTGATTTTCTGGTATTTATTTCTTTTCAGGTCTTCTATAGAGGTTCTCCTCTAACCTGTATGATCTTCGGATATACCCACCACTCTATTTCTGTTGTCTCCCATTTAACATTGAATTTATTAAAAATTAGACTATTTTGTATTGCTACTCTTCCACCACCAATCTTATTTTTCTATATCTTAACACTAGGTCCTCTACCTTTTCTGATTATCCTATGTTGAATGTCACAACCTATTTTAGGCTGAAATGTGACTATATGCTTTTTGGGTTATGGAGTGGGCAATGTGATATATAATAGAATGCTGAACTTGGGACTGAGGTGTGGTTTAGGTTTGAATCCTATGTCTGACATGTATTAGCTGTGTACTTTCAGCCTCAGTTTCCACAGTACTAAAATAGTATCCTACTGTAGTAAAAGCTAAAGCTTTGAGCATTAAAAATATATATTTGTAAACCAGGTAAGTGTTACTTTATCATCCCACTAATTTGATTGCATATAAAAAAATTTTTTTTTTTTTTAAAGGGGCTTTTGCAGTAAACTTACTATTATGTGTGGCTTTCTTTTAAAGTATTACATAGTTTTCACACATTTTCATTTACTGTTATCAGAAATACAGTGGATACCAGTCATTTAAAAAGAAATTTTGTTAGTGAAGGAGACAATATACTATAAATATTAATATGAAAGTCAGAAGTTCTTCCTTGCCCTAATACACAACCAGTCTAATTTTGAACAAATGATAATTTGAGCTATTTCTGCAACATAGTTACTGTACACAAATAAGTTACTGTAGCCGTTATGGCTTTCTTTTTTTATCCACCATAAATCTGAGGGTTAGTATGGCAGAATAGATTACTGAATTGCCTTGAGAGTCAGGATGGACTAGATTCAAGGTCCTTCTTTGACATACATGCTTTTGTGACTCTGGACTTAAGATCTCAGGTGCCTCAAGCAAATCTGAGACTTATAAATTGCAGAGCAGGTGCATATTTGCATTGAATTTCCTACACAAATGAAATCACAAGTCCAGTTTAAAAAAAAATTTTATCTTTCCATTATTGAATCAGATGGGATTCTTATTAAAAAAAAAAAAAGTCTCAAAATCTGGGATGGAATCTCTGCATTTACTGGTTGTATAACTGTGTCTTGGGGTCTCAGTTTCTTTATTTGTAAAAAAGGAAGAGGAAGGACATGTTTACTTTAATAAAAATGTCACTAAATGGCATTTTACTTCCTCCAGAATTATATTTCTACTCCCTATTAATAGATGCTGATATCTTTTAGAGATCTGTATTCTGTTCTGTTCTCTTCAGAAAGTTAACATTTTTATAGGCAAGGTCAATACTGGATTGAAAGAGGGTAGTCAGCATACCTTCCCAATTTTTAAAAAAGTTAAATGGAAAATATGGAGATGCCAATTTAGATGATTGATGTTAAAACGTTTACTAATCAGAGAAGTTTCATGTTTAGATATTTCATGCAAACATGCTCTAAAAAGTTACATGGAAACTTGATTTTTATAAATTCAATAGTAAGAGTTGTAATGGATCTTTACTTCAAACAAAAAGTTAATATGACGATACAACAGAAATAAAAGATTTGAAGCTTAAGATTTAAAAGCTTAATTTTGGTATCAAATTACTTATCTATATAATTTTAGCTATTAATATGAACCACAGGATTCATTAATTTTTTTTTATCATTTTTATAAGCATGAAGAAATGTTCTACTTTAGAAGACTATGCTATACCATGCAGCTTAAGTTATCATGAACTAAAAAGAAATAAGTAGGAAGTAAACGAGTCTAAGGATATGATAAACTGCTAGATATTTAATGGCTGGTCATTCTACAAACTCTTGATTTCAGATCCTGTGATCCACCTGGTTCTTCGAATTACTGTGGATCATTTTTCACCTGTCTGCAGAGATTTCTTCTCATTAGCAGCCTTCTGCTTTTGTTGCATGATTTCAGAATCCCTATGAAAAACAAAAAACATGGGCTGCCATAAAAAAGAACATTTTTGCTATTATTTTCCATAGATATCCTTTCTCTTATGCATTTTTAAAAAGCATTGAGGTATTGTAAAACAAGTACTAACAAACAACTACATTTCAATTTTCTCCCCTTTGTTGTTCTTGATAAGAATAATAGATGAGAATGGAAATATACTGTGCTTTGCTAATGCAGCTATAATTCTTATTAGATTTTGTTTCACTAAATGTCCTGATTACATTGTCCCCTTACTAGGTTTCACTTTTAGAAACTAAATCTCATCATTCATGAACATATAGGTCAGGAAATGGGCCTAAGTTCTTAAAAAGATGTCAAAGTTAAACTTGTTATTCCAAAATACATATCCCTTTATTTTTGCAAGTTGCTATTAGGAACACCATAAAGAAATCCAATTAAGATAGGTGAATTCTTATCTGCTAAATGTAAAAAACACCCAAGGATATAATGTGACTAGAGGGTGAATAAGCATGTAGTGACATTAAGATATGGTAAAATTGAATGAAGATTATTAACCAGAACATATTGACAGTAAGCAGCACCCACATAAAAATAAAATTGCAGCACTGAAGTCCAGACACAAAAGAAAAGAGTTCAGAAGGGACAATGAAACCAACAAGATATTACTAATTTTCACTGAAGTTAATACATTTTCCTAGCCAGCTACGATAAACGATAGTTAAAAATTTCATGCAAGCTCTCCTTTATTTATTTATCTTTTTTGCCGAGGCAATTGGGATTAAATGACTTGCCCAGAGTCACACAGCTAGTTAGTGTTACATGTCTGAGGTCACATTTGAACTCAGGACCTTCTGACTTGAGGGCTGGTCCTCTATCCACTGCACCACCTAGCTTCCCCTCTCTTATTTTTCAGTCTTTTAGTAGACTGTAAACTCCCTATGAGAATGGAGTGTTTCACTTTGTAGTCCTAAAATACGTAACATATTAACTTGTTTATTTTATATTAAGTGATTACTTCCACTTTATCTTAAAGAGCCTGCACCAATTAGAAACTCAAGTGTTAATTTGATGAGTAATGTCATATAAATGAACTGTCACATGATAATGTGTTAAATATTATGTTGTCTAAACCAATGGGCTCCATGCTACAATAGAAGTTTAGTCAATGTTATACAATCACAAAATTTTTGTACTAACAGGACCTCATTGATCATCAAGTTCAACTCATCCTCCCCAAAAAAACCTATTCACTTGACAAATTGTTCCCTTCAGCCTGTGTCTAAAAATCTCCAATCAAGATAAATCCATTTAGGAAATCTCTCTTGGCCAACAATCCTAATTCTGACCACCCTTCCCTTTTCTCCCCATTACTTAAGACTCGGATATACTTACTTCAAACATTTAAAACAAATCCACATCATTTGAATTTGATAATTTAGTGCTGTCATGGAAGAGTCACCCTAACATTGCAATTAATCCTGGAACTCAACTGCATAAAAGATATTTATTGCTCTTAAAAGATAATCTGTGCACACAAATTAACTGTTAATGTATGGAGAAGTGTAACACCTCTGATTTTCAGTTTCAATATTTCAAGTGGACAAGGAAGCCATAGCCTCAAATCTACAATGAAAAAGGACTGGACCTGGCATTTCCCCTATTATAGACATAAAGGGTTTAAGATGAAGGGATACAACAAATTTATTAATAGGCAAGAGTGAAATGAAGACAGTTAAGTTGATAAACCCCCATTAAGAAAAAACAAAAACTTACCTCTGCTTTCTCTGGGAGGCAGACAAGCTATCTTCTTTTCTTTTTCCCTTGCTAATCTCCTGTGTTTTCTTCATGTTTTTCTGACGGGCAAGTTCCCGCTGGTTCCCACCTACAAAATAAATAAGACTCATACTTTCAACACCCATCAATATTCTTAGTTCTGTTTAAAGGACATTTATGTGAAACTTTAGTATGAATTGCCAGCAAATCTTTCAGATATGACAAGATTAGTAGACACATATGAAAACATATCAACATAAAAGTTCAAGACCATAAACAATATTAGCTTTACTGCTACAATACCCTCTTTAAAATGATTTAAGTTCATCATAGATTGAGGACTGGAACAGACCTTAGAAGGCATCTAATTTAATGTAACATTTCACTGAAAGTGATGCAGTGACTACAGCCCATTACCTGGAATCAGGAAGACCAGAATTCAAATCCTGCCTCAGACATTTATTAACCTTGGCAAGTCACTAATCTTGCCCTTTGCCTTAGTTTCCTCAATTATAAAATGGGGGTAAAAATAGCACCTACCTGTGAGGATCAAATGAGATAAATACAGTGCTTGGCATACTTCAGGTACTTAATAAATGCTTCTTTCCTTCCTCCCTTTCCTTCCTTACTTCCTAAGGCCCAGAGAAATTAGGTGACTTGTTCATTATTACACAATAATAAATGTCAGAGAAAAGCCTCTGACCAAACCCCAGCACTCTAAGCATCCTGATTACAGTGGGCAGGAGTCAAGACATACTTTTTATGTATGATAAATGAATTAGCAATTGTCCTATTATGAGGTCAGTGCTCCCACGAAAATGTTTATATGATTTTTAACTTGTACATAGAATTTTAGATTTTGGCTTGCAAAAAAAAAAAAAATCCTCATTCTTAAAGGTGAGAAAAAGATCATAGGAGAGAAACAATCTTGGTTCTTTATTCTTACTATTGGTTACACCATAATACATAAACAGACCACAATATACAATAGGGCCATATTTCTCTTTCTTCCATCCCATCTCTCTTGCTTCATTCCCTTGTCTAGAGGAGGTTCAGACAATAATACCTTCCTCAGAAGGAACGGTTTATTAAACGTTTACATCTAAAATGGACGGGAAACTAGGGAAAGACTGACGCACCATAGAGTATTTCAAAGTGCTGAAGCTGAAACCGACAGGCTGGACCCCTGAAGTCAATAAGTAAAAGGGATGAGGACCAGGGAGAACCAGAGAAAAGCAGACTCTCTGTGGAACTGCCGCTTTTTGAAACCGGGGCTGATGGGTCCTGCATTCTGACGGGTGCCCCGGGCCAGCCCGGCTTTGCTTTCCCTTCCCTCCCAGCTAGTTACTCTCCTTCCCCCAGGAGCGCAGGACTGCAGAGTTGGGTCTGCACCCTGCCTCGAAACCGGAGCGAGCCCTTAGGGATAAGAGTGGGCTCGGGGTCACCGAGTCGGTAAGGTCCTTTCCCCTAGCTCCGAAGGGCAGTCTCTTAGGCACGCTAACGATGGGGGCACAGCCCTGGGAGGGGGACACCTCGCCCCGTTGTTTTCAGGGTTTCTGCAACCGATCCCATAACACTTACGGGCCATCGCGACCGTAGGAGTCTCGACGGGAACCAACAACTCCGAAAAAATCAACCGTTCACGCAAACGTCCCACCACCACCGCCACAGGACCGATCTGGACAGCAACCGTCGCTGCACCCGGCCTTAAATAGGCTCAGGTGTCTGTGTCGTCACCAGACTCCACCCACAGCAACGAGAAAAACATTCGCCGCTGTTCGATGGAAACAGCGGTTGCTAAGGCGCATGCGTTAAAGATGAACCCCCGTTAAGGGCAAATTTGTGTCCCGAGGGGCTCATCTTTTTAGTCTTGCTTTCTTCTGAAAGACCTTTAGTACTTGCTCTTTTAAATCTTCTTCTTTTCTAATTTTTTTTAAACGAACGTAACAATTTCCAGCAAACCTCACAGAGTGTGTCAACTCCTGACGTTGCTACATCATAGTTTTAAAGTATATATTGAATTTAATATAGTAACAAAAATGCCTTGTTTGTGGTACCTTATGAACTATTTCCAGTTTCTTGTTTTTAATTTCTTTTTCATTTCGAATAGTAATTTTTTTTTTTTTAATCTTCCCAGGCTCCTCTTTGAAACAAATCAGTGATGTGACCTGTTTAAAAATGCCATTCTTTACTTATAATTTGTAAGGGTAGAGTTATAACTTTGGTTCTGGTGCTTTGATTAGATGTGACACTTTTTGACTGAACCAATCTATCAGAACTAAGGTAAGATGGCCCTTGTACTTTGAATCAATTAAAGTAATTGCGTGCCTCTGAGAGAATAGGTCACTCTATAAATAATTTGAATAAAAGGGAACTGGGACTTAAGAAATTCTGAGCTTTTGAACTGGAAGGGTTGAAAAAAAGGGAAAACTGAGATGTGGTCCAAAAGATAGATTGAAGAAAGTCAGTGTCTCTATAGGCAGCTTAGAGAACTGTAGCTTAGTGAAGTCCTCTCAAAGCAAGTTCTTTCCCAAACTTCATCTCTTGATGCCTATCTAGCCACAAATATTAAATTATCAGCTTTAATTACCCAATATTCCCAGTGAAGTTAATTTTGGCCTCATTCACAAAGAACTCTAGTTAGAGATAAATTCAGTTTAAGGCAGAAGCCCAATCTCTGCATGTGTTAAGAATTTTCCTAAATGAGGATTCAGAGCAACTGTAACTGAATTTAGAACTTCTCATCTAAAAAATAACAAAAACACCCTTACCCCCCCAAACCAAAGATGAAAGAACCAAGTAGACTTTAAAGGGTCATCTATACGGGTAGTCTTAAAATGATCATCTTATTATAAAAGACTGTTACAAATTCATTTCCTCTGCTAAGAGAGAAAAGGAATACTTCAGTGAAATCAGGATTGGTCATTGGAGTTAACTGCAGTGATTTCTTTTAGGATCCATTCCGAAAGGAAGATTGGAGTTAGGAAAACCTACTCCTTTAGAAACAGACATGAAAAAATTATCCAAGTGAGAAGCTTCCAAAGATAAACTACAGGAAAGGAGGAGGAATCAGAACATAAGCTATTAGCAGGACCCTAATGGATTTTCCTTCCTTAGCTTAAAAACAGTTATCTTTGTGGGATAGCTTCATTTTAGGGAGCCAAGGATTTTAGCAGTCCTTTGTTGCAACATGGGCTTGACATTTCATGAATATAATAAAAATGCTACTGAACTCTAATAACACCATAGAGGCTGGAATACAATGGGACAATGTCCCTGGTCACAAGTTTTTACCACTGTCATGAATGAGATCCCCAGACTTCAAATTGAAGAAGGATTCTTTATAAAGAGTGAGATACTCCAGATGCTGCTAGTTTTAGATGTCACTACTTGGAACACTGCAGAGGAAAAGATACATAACCACCCCCACACTACTGGTCTAATTATCTATTTCATGTGGAAGAAGAATACTCTTGTCTGGAATGTAACATGTATTAATGGACAACTCATGGAGCTTACCAGTTTATGTATTCTGAAAAGATAGTGCAAACAGGATAAACAGGAGAAGAAAAGTCTGTTTTAGGGAAGTTGCAAAGTTAATTTCTTGATTACAAACTTCTTCCTGAAAGGAAATCTCATCTTCTTTGCACTAATATTTCATAGCTGTGAAACTTGGAATAATAGAGTCTTTAAAAAAAATTGAATATGATTATCATACAGGAGACACTGGAAAAATACTTGGCATGAGTGAAAAAGACTGGTTCGTTCCACTGAAAGACAGGAATAATTGATGAACAGTCTGTGTACTCCAACAGTATCCTCATAATATCAAGAGAAAGCAAGAAAGTAAGCATATCGGGCAGATCTCTTAACGTGAACTTACATGAGGGCATATCTATACTAATGAGATGACAGACCTATTTGAGTGATCTGGTAGAAATTCAATTAAATTCAAAAATTTTTATTAATAGAGTATTTATGGGAAAAACAGTGACTACAGTCAGAAAGCCAATGGTCTATGTGTGAGATGACAAAGTCTTGACAAGAGAATCAAAAGATTGTAAATAACTTTAAAGGTAGATGGATAAAACTTGTTGATAGAAATGGAGGGAATAGGAAGAGTACAATATATCCTCATGATCTGTAATTTTACTTCTGAAGGCTCCCTGTACTAATGAAAATCATAACTCTTCTTATAGCATCTCATCATTTATAATTATTACTCATGCTTTATCACAAATTCTTCATGGTGATCCAATATAAAATAGTCTTTCCTCTGGTTCTTTAATATGGGTGGAACATCAATATAATTCTCATTCAAACTTTTCTCATTCTTGATAAGTGACCATCCTACATTTTTTGGTCATTCATATCCTTGATATTCTTCTTTAGACATTTTCTTGCAGCATAATAACTAATGACATTCCATAGTTACCTTATACCTATTATGTAACTTTATTGTCTTATGAATTTTAGTTATAATTTTAATTTTTCCAAAATTGATATTATTTGAGTCAAAGATATAAAGTATGACTAAGGAAATAAAGGTGTAAAAAGTGATGGACATTTACAAACATCAGCAGTTTGATAATCAGTGAATGCACTGAATGATTTCTCAAATAAAAGCAAGACCCATCTCTCCTTCTACTTAAGTCTATTCTCAGCTAATTCTCCATTTGCCAAAAAGCAAGCAACAAACATTTATCAAAGATACACGTGTTGATTGATTTAATTCAGCAAGCTTGTTATTCTTTCTGTTCTATAATCTGAGCAATGAGTTTTTTGTCTAGTTTTTCTAGTATGGTTGGCTGGATCATTCTCTGTGGATTTCATTTGACTAAAGAGGTTTTGCTATGTGTTCTGAGGGCTTGATTCAGTAAGTACAATTTCATTTGTAAATGGCAATATTTAGAAAACAATCAACAATTTCTTTGGCCATTATGCAATATATATTTTGCATGATGTTGGAAAATATTTTTAGTAAACATATATCTATCTTTCTTAAGCAACTTACTTGATGCCAATGCTTAGATAATATAAATTTACCTTGTCATATTCACAGTGGAATTTTCTGTAATTTTGAGTCTCACATGACAGTCCCTTGAGGATAGTTTTCAAGGATGCAGTTCAATCTCTGAAGTTAAATGCTTCCTTTAAATTAATGAGTAAAGGGAATTTATATTTTCCAATCAGCCAAGTAATCTTAAAGATGTGATCTATTATGAAAAATGATATATTAATGTTTTCTCATGTTTTTATTGAAAATATTCCCCAAATTTTAATAAACTAAGTATGTAGACTGATAATTGCCAGTATCTCCTATTTTTCTTTTTTGATGGCATAAAAACATGTGTGTTATTTTCCATTAAAAATATTCTCTTCCTTAGAAATATCTTTAAAATTAATAGATGATTCTTTTAAATATAAGTATTGTCTGGCACAGATTTTCCACATTTCTGACTTCATCTTTGAGGAAATGGTAATAAGTTACTTAAAAAAATAACATTTTAACATTCTGGAGATTTTCCCAACTTGTTAGCTCCCTTGCCCTTGTCCATAAGGATCATTCAAATAGCTACAACTGAAAAAAAATCCCCTCTCTATTTTCTGGCAGGAAAGGAACAGTTGGGAAGGAAGAGTCTTTGTTCTCATGACCAGGGTTGTTGAGATGGGGGAAAAGGGGAAAGATGCTTTTCTATCATCCCTAATTGACATTCTGCATTTTTCAAAGGTAGAAATGTCATTATTCATGGCTGTTAACAATCAACAATCATAGTGGATAGAGAACCAGCCCTGAAGTCAGGAGGATCTGTGTAATGTCCAGGCTAGTTTTCTGGAGGTCCTTCGAATGGGTCTTGGTCTCAGCAGGATAGTCAACACGAGGATAGACAACAATAGAGTCTAAAGTCTTTATTGTTGAGTCTCAAGTCTGTCTCCTTCAGTCTGTGTCTGTCATAGACTGACCCAGTCTTGATCTTAGTGGAGGAGTGCAGGAGGCAGGAGAGTCACCAGGAGGATGGTCAAAGATGGAATGTCTCATTTCCAGTCCTTCTCAGCCCTTAGATTCCTCAGTATGATTACATCATTACAGCACACTAAGTATGTGTGAACTTGGGAGCCATTAAATCACCATACTAAGTACTAAGTATATGTGAAGTAGAGAACCATTATCTCACCAATTACACTGAGTAAATACCCTTGTTTCAAGTATACTTTTCCAGAATTCCAGCCCTCTACAGATCTGAGTTCAAATCTAGCTTTAGACACTTAACACTTCCTAGCTGCAAAACCCTGGGCAAGTCACTTAACCCCAATTGCCTCAGCAAAACAAAAACAAAAACAACCAATCAACAATCATTTATTCAAGAACTACAATGTCATTAAGCACTCTCAGGTGCTGGGAATAAAAATATAAACAGTCTCTGTCCTCAAGAAACTTAAATTTTAGATGGGGAGATAATATACATATATAAAGTAACTTGTATATAAAATATGTACAAGATACGTTTTTTGGGGTGTGTGTGTGTGTGTGTGTGTGTGTGTTGGAATCCTTACAAAGTGTAAACTCATTAGCGTTGATAGCGACAATAACTATCTAATTTAGCAAGGTACTTAGCAAATTCTCTGACTCACTAATGTATTTAAGTACTCATTGGAGTTCACAAGTATGGGAGATTCACCCCATGTCCAAAATGCAACCGAGGCTTTCACTGGGCCTCTGAATGTTGAGTGACCCAGAGAAATGAGAGGCAGAGCCCAGCTCCAAGTTATCAATCAAAAGACAGGTGGGGCATGATAGCAGCTGAGGTTACACCCAGAGAGTCTTTAGAAGTTCAGGACTCTGAAGTGATCAACCAACAGAAAAGCAATCAGGGTTACAGTTGGGGAGAATATAGGCTTTTTAACCCACCAGGGCAGTGTCCAGTGCAAACAGCTCCAAAGTAATTGCCAGATGATGAGGAGAAATCCCCAAAGTGGTAAATAGAAGGGAATTAGATAGGTTAACTGCTTGGGGAAGAGGGTTTGCTTGTATTTCTACAGGTGGAGAAGGAATCAGATGGGTGCCAACGAGCCGTATTCGCTTTGTCCATCAGAGAGAAACAGAAAAAGAGAAAAACCTCAAAACAAAGGATAAGATTTAAGAAACATCTGACACTGAAAGAGCATGGCTGACAATGAGACTGTTAAAATCTTCAGGAATCATTGGATTCCCTAATACAAGATGACACTGTTTCCTTGAGATGAAAAATTGTTGATGAGATTATTGCAGTACTTCAGAGCTTACAGGAATTATTGGATTCCTGGCACATGAACTAATGGACAATGGATTCCTTTTGTACTATTTTTAGGACTTATGGACATGTATAAACTCTCATGTTGATTCATGTTATTTGTTACATTACTACTAGCCTATGTTATATTGCTATGTGCTTATGTAATCTATGTAATTATGTGTAATATCTCCCATATTGATGAATTTATGTATACCTGTTTTAAGAGTGAGCCCCTTCAGAAACCCGCTAATCTGATTTGACTTTCTATTTCCTTTGGTGTTTTCATCTCCCTTCCTGAGATGTCAGGGAAGGCGTGATCACCTTCTTTTTTGGGGGTTCTCACCTCCTTCAGAAGTCAGGGAGGTCATGACCACCTTATGTTCTAAATCAAAAGAAAGGGGGAGATGTTGGAATCCTTACAAAGTGTAAACTCATTAGAGTTGATAGAGACAATAATTATCTAATTTAGCATGGTACCTGGCAAATTTTCTAACTCACTAATATATTTAAGTAGTCATTGTAGTTCACAAGTATGGTAGATTCACAAAGTTAACTTTGTAACTTTGTGAATTCACACCTCCCTTAATCCCTCCCTTGGAGGAGGGGGTCGACTTTTTACACCCAGCATAAATAGAGCTTCAGTGAGCCAGTCAGGGCAGTTCAGAAGAAGCCCACTCTCTGAGGTGCAGCCAGATTCATTCATCTCATCTCACACTACCGTGGTGGCTGGCTTCCTGCATGTGTGTATGTGGGAGGAGATTCTATTGTTGTTCAGTTGTGTCCCACTTTTTGTGATTTATTAGGGATTTTCTTGTCAAAGATAATGGTTTATCATTTTCTTCACCTCATTCTACAGATTTGAGGAATTGAGGCAGGTGAGGTGCAAAGACTTGCTTGAGGTCACCAAATCTAGTATGTGAAGTCACATTTGAATTCAGGAAGATAAATTGTTCTGACTCTAGAACCAGTGCTTTATTCACTTTACCAATTAGCTGCCCACCAACATTATCAGTATAGTACTATTTTTGAGCTAAGTGGGTTTAAAGACTGGCCAGAAAACATGACCACTGTATCATTTTATGGGAAAATTAAATCGGGCGTCTAAACAATCAATTTAGAGATGATGCCCTTGGTGAATATAAATCTTGACTCTGTAATTAAACAGTAAACTCTAAAGGAAGAGGTTAGGAGAGTGAATATAATATGCTGGGATTGGAGTCAGGAAGACCTGAGCTCAAATTTAGTTTTAGATAGTTATGAACAGAATAACTCTAGCAAGATACTTAACCTTGGTTTGCCTCAATTATAAAATGAGGCTAATGAAAGGACTTACATTGAAGTGTTGTTATAAGAATGAAATGTGATTAATATTTGTAAAGAGCATTTAATGCAGTGTCTCACATCAAGCAAGCGCTATATAAATGCTTATTCCCTTTCTACCTTAAGAGAAGTGACAATACTATATATATATATTTTTTTTTTCAAAATTAAATTTTGTTGATGTATTTTGTTTTTAATCACCAAAATTTCTTTTATTATCCCTCTCCCTTCTCTTGCAGAGTTCATCAAATATAATATTTTTTATCAAAATTTAAAAAGAGAAGTAAATTAGCAAAACCAATCAATACACAAAAAAAGTCTGAAAATATATGCAAGGTATTACTATCATAGACCTTCCACTTTTGCAAAGGAGTGGAGTGAGGGTGTTTTCTCATATCTCTGTATTTTTTCCAACATTCTTTTTTTTGTTGTTTTGTTGTTCTCTCCATTCACATTGTTGTAGTCATAGTGTATATTGTTTTCTTGGCTTTGCTTCCTTCATTCTGCATCAGATTACACAACTCGATATTTCTCCCTTTTCCACATATTAATACTTTCTTATTTCACAGTAATATATTCCTTTACATTTATGTACCACAATTTATTTAATCATTTCCTAATCAATGGTCATCTATTTTATCAAATACCTACCACAGTTTTAAGTGGTTAACACAATGTCAAGGTTAGAGAAGTTACCATTTAATGACCTGGATAAAAATATTAGATTCAGACAGGACCAAAAAGGTTAAATGATATGTCAAAGATCATTGAGCAAATTATTGTTAGAACTAGCTTTCCTAAATACTAGCTGAGTGCCATTTTGTGTATGCTACTAGTTATTTGTAAAAATCAAAGACTGTTGAAAGTAGAGCAAATGATTATAAATGAATGATGGAGAGATAATATAATAGCTCATGTTTATTTAGTACTTGCTGGTTTACAAAGTACATTTTTCATACCAACTTTATGAACTAGATAATACTATTTCTGGAGAAAGAACTTAAAACTTTTATTCAATTATTGATGATTAGTCATAGGTTACTTCATATTTAACCATGTCACCTTATCTTTTCCATATCCAAAATAAATTCTAACATGCCCTTTGGAATTCCCATTCTAGTGGTAATTTGCCTTTTAAATTAGATTTATACTCTCCTTTTGAATATTATTATGTATAGTTTTTGCATTAAATTTTTTATTTATATGTTCTTTATTTCCAATGGAATGCAAGCTTCTGGAACTTTTTTTTTTTTTTTTTTTTGTCTTGTATTCCCAGTGCCTGGCAGAGAAACCGGCTTATTTGTTTGGTGCATTTTCTGTCATGTCCTATTCTTCATCACCCCATTTGGCATTTCCTTGCCAAAGATACTGGAGTGGCTTGTCATTTCATCCTCTACCTCATTTTATACATGAGGAAACTGAGTCAGTATTAAATGACTTGCTCACAGTCACACAGCTTCTAAGTGTCAGATTGGAACTCAAAAAGCAGTCTTCCTGATTCTAGGTCTAGCACTCTATTCACTGTCACTTGGCTTGTACCAGGCAATCTGTGAGTTGAAATGATGGATGGTGTTATCTTTGTATACCTAATAGAATTCTTCAAAATTAAAAAAAACAACCCAACAATTAACCATCAAGAGTTGAATAATTATTTTAAATTAAATTATAAAAAATTCTGAACTTACCAAATTAAAAAACAACCCAACAATTAACCATCAAGAGTTGAATAATTGTTTTAAATTAAATTATAAAAAATTCTGAACTTACCAAATTAAAAAACAACAACCCAACAATTAACCATCAAGAGTTGAATAATTGTTTTAAATTAAATTATAAAAAATTCTGAACTTACCAAATTAAAAAACAACAACCCAACAATTAACCATCAAGAGTTGAATAATTGTTTTAAGTTTTTTAACTTATATTTTTAAAAATTCTGAACTTACCAAATAACTCGAATATTTTTATATACAATTGGGGTACAAGAAAATTATATGAAACAGTGAAGACTAAGAGCTACTCTCTAACGGATAAAATGGTCAAAAGATTTGAAAAATTGTCCAAACAAGAAATGCATCAGTAAGTTTTTCTACAGAAGTAGCATTACTTAATTAACATAGTATGAAAAATGTATTTTGTAGAATGGAAAGTACTTAGACATAACGTGAGTTGATTTATACTCTCCTTTGAAAGTCTTCTTTGACACTTCATCGAAGAAAGGAGATTGCTATGACTGGGGAGTTTTCCAAGGCTTCTTCAGACGAATAAATACTCTAGGCCGATAAACTTCCAAATATAAAATCTAACTTTCCAGGATGGGCTTTTCCTATGGAGAGCAACCTGGTCTGGAGAGGCTCCTCTCATGAGAAGACGAGGCCTTCGGGCCTGAAGAACTCTTTCAAACATTTTACAAAGAAGCAAGAAGGTGTTAGGATGAACGAGTCCCAGTCCCGGGAAATCAGGGATCTTCTGGAGAACTGATGCGTAATATATTTTATCCGCTCTCCCGACTTCTTTCTCCCACACCTACAGCGTTCTGTGCGACAGAAACGTGGCCCAACCTCTCGGGGTTCATGCTGCCCGATTTGCTCCGGGTCAGGGGGCTGGCTGCCTTTCCGGGCAGGGTCGGGGGCATGGCGAGAGAAATGTCACAGAAGCGCAGCCGAGACTGTCAGGTGGTTCAGAGGCCAGCTCCGGCACCCCGGAAACGGCCGTCCGCCTCTCTTCTCCCATTTATCATAGCCCGGTTTCCGGCTTCGTTTATGGAAAACAAGCGTTACTTCCGGGGCATCAGGCAACCGCGGGAAGGCTGGGTTTACGGGATAGGTCCCCGAGGTCCCCGACCGCAGAGCGCCAGAGAAGGATCAGGATCCCTAAGTATACTAGGACAGGGAATGAAAGAATACCATTACCTCGGGCGCTTGTGACTAACGTCACCGCGCTCGCGTCGTGGCGCACCGTGATGACGCCAGGCGCCGGTCGGGGCCGTCTGCCTGCTGGGCCCCGAGCTGGAGGGGGACGGTAGTCCGCCCGCCCGCCGCGCTCTGGAGCGTGGACATGAGGAAGAGGCGGCGGCGGGAGGCAGACGGAGGCGGGGCCGCCCAGCGGCGGTAGCAGTGCCCTGTGGGGTGGCTGGTATAGCTCCGGGGTAGGAGCGTCACCTCCTAGCCCCACTTTTCCAGTTAGTGGTCCGGGCCGCCTGAGGGGCTGGTGGCGGCGGCGCCTCCCTTAGTCCGCCACCATGTTCCGGAGGGCGCGACTCAGCGTGAAACCCAACGTGAGACCCGGGGCCGGCGGCCGGGGCCCGGCCGCTCCCGAGCTCCCGCGCGGCCAGCAGGGTCCCCGAGAGCCCGAGCCGGCCGCGCCGCCCTTGTCGCCGCCAGCGCCTGAAGCAGCCGAGACCCCGTCAGCGCCCCCTCTGGATTCCGGGGGCTCCCAGCCCCTGGAGGACGAGGCGGCCGAGTGTGGGTAAGAGCCGGCCGAGTCGCTTTTCCGATTCTTGCCGCCCAACCGCGAACCTCCTCCCGCCCCTTCCCCAGACGCGGGGTGAGAGGAAGCGGGCACCAGTCCGAGAACATTGACTAAGCGCCTTCTGCGGTGGGTGCTGAGCGCTAGGTTCGCCCAGTCAAGCCAGACCCGCAGTCTGCGGGAATAGGCTACCCGTCTGATGGGAGCGAGAGGGAGGCAGGGAGAAAGCCGGAGGGACGAGGAGAGGGACAGATAATACAGGCAGGCGTGCGTGAAAAGAGCCGAAGCTAGCGAGCCCAAAGTGTCCGTTCTCTTTTAAGTTATTAAAACTTAAAATTAGACTTTTGGAACACAAATCTAGAATAATCTAATGGAAATCATTCAAGGATTGCAAAAGACTAATTGCGAAACGTGGGATTTTAAGTGGGATTTGAAGGGAGCCAGGAGGCAGTGAGGAGAGAATTTCAGGCAAGGAGCTGAGATGTTATTTGTGGAGGGAACATGAGCTCCGCAGAATGGGAGGATTCATCCACCTCCTTAGTCAGCTCTAACCTTCGACTCCATACATATCTCCAGCTGCTTGTTGGACATCTCCAGTTGGGAGGTTCTTTAGAAAATCATCATATCCAGAACTGAACTCATCTTTTTCCCCAGAGCCTCCTCCTCTTCCTAATTTATGTTCCTGTTGAGGACCTCAATTGTGTGTTCCAGTCACCTAGACTCACTGCCTTGGTGTCAGCCTTGATTCTTTCATTCCTCTTTAACTGTTCAGTCCAGTCTATTGCAGAATACTATGAATTTTATCTTCATAATATTTTCTGTACCTACCTGTTTCTCTGCCATTACTTTGTTGTAGGCCCTCATTATTTCACACCTGGACAGTCGTAGTGGTGCACACTTGCCATAGCTTTTCTGGTTAAGTTTCCTGCCTTAACTTTTTGCACCCAAGTCTATCCTTCACTTAGCTATCAGATTAATGTTCCTAAGAAAGGAGCTTGACTGTGTCAACCTCCACTTCCTTGCATTCCAATGCCTTCTTATTAACTTCAGCATCTAGTATAAAATCTTCTGACTTTTAAAGCCTTTTGTAACCTGGTCCCATCCTACTTTTTCAGTTTTCTAAAATCTTTCTCTCCCATGTACTCTAACATCCAGTGACATTGGCTTCCTTGCTATTCATAGCATAAAGGACCATCTCCATGCTTGGAATGTGTTCTATCCTCATTTCTACTTCTTAACTTCCTGACCTTCAGTTAAAATCTCACCTATACCTTTCCTGATCTCCCTTAATGCTTTCTTCTTTTGGTTATCTCCAGTTTGTCAAGCAGATAGCTTGTTTGGACATAGCTGTTTTTATGTTGTCTCACTTATTAAGACTGTGAGCACTTTAAAAGCAAGGACTGCTTTTTTTTTTTTTTTTTTTTTTTTTTTGCTTTGTATTCCCATCCCTTGGAATGTTTGGTGCATAGAAGTCACATAAGTAGTATTTGTTGACTTGAACAACAAGGAGGCCAATGTTAGAAGAGTAAATGCAGGAAAGTAAGGTATCAGGATACTGGAAAGATGGATTAGGCTAGCTTTTGAGAGACTTTGACAGCCAAACTGAGCCTATTAAATTTTAGGGAGTCACTGGAATTAATTGACTAGATCAGTGATGTGGATAGACTTGTGTTGAAGAACAGTTTAACAGCTGAGTGGAGGATATTTGGATGTGGGGAGAAAGTTGAGGCAGGAAAACCAACTAGCAGGCTATTGTTGTGGTCTGAGGTGTTAGATAAAAAGGTTCTGCACTATGGTGATAACAATATGTGTCTGGGTCTCTATAGAAGACATAATATATTACAAAGATAGAAATAACAGGACTTCACCTCTGATTGGATAGGGAAGGGGAGAGAGTAAAGTGTCAAGATTGACACCTCTGTTGTAAGCCTGAGTGATTTAAAGCAGGATTTCTTTCTTTTTTTCTTTTCTTTTAAATTAAAGTTTTTTTATTTATAAAATATATGTATGGGTAATTTTTCAACATTGATCCTTGCAAAACTTTCTGTTTCAAATTTTCCCCTCCTTCCTCCCCATCCCCTCCCCTAGCTGGCAGGTTGTCTGATACATGTTAAATATGTTGAAATATATGTTCAATATATGTATACATATTTATAGTTATTTTTGCTGCACAAGAAAAATCGGATCAAGAATTAAAAAAAAAACCTGAGAAAGAAAACAAAATGTAAGCAAACATAAACAAAAAGAGTGAAAATGCTATGTTGTGGTCCACACTCAATTCCCACAGTAGAGTGGGATTTCTTAAACTTTTTTTTCTCCTGAGAAATTTTTGCATGACCCCTGGGTATATTTAGGTATATAAAATAGGCATACACATCAAACATAGTGATAATAAATCATAATTTTGCTACCCCCACATTCACTTGTATGCAACTCACAATTTAATAAGCTTTGATTTAGAGGATGGTATTCTCAATAATAATAATGAGATTTGGAAGAAGGGAATATTTTGGGAGAAAGATAATGTTCAGTTTTGGATGTGTTGAGTTTAAGATACCTATGGGATATCTATTTCAAGATGTCTAGTAGGCAGTTGCAAGATTGGAGGACCACTGAGAAGTTAGGATTGGACAAATAGATCTGAGAGTTACCTGCAAAGAGATGACAATTGAAACCAAGTGAAATACTTCAGAGGGAGATTAAGGCTCAGAATAAAGCTTGGGTGACCTAAACCAAGGAGATTGAGGAGTTCTGGTAAGAAGAAGACCAGGAGAGAGTTTTATAAAAACTAGAGAGAAGAGAGTTTCAAGGAAAAGATGATGTTTAACAATGTTAAAGGCTGCAGAAAATGAGGATCGAGAAAAGGCCATTAGAATTGAGTATTAAGAAATCATTAGTACAGTAATGAATTGAACCAGCTACACCCAGCAAAAGAACTCTGGGAGATGACTGTGAACTATTACATAGAATTCCCAACCCCTATGTTTTTGTCTGCCTGCATTTTTCATCTCCTTCACAGGCTAATAGTACACTATTTCAAAGTCCGATTCGTTTTGTACAGCAAAATAACTGTTTGGACATGTACACTTATATTGTATTTAATTTATAATTTAACATATTTAAGACGTATTGGTCAACCTGCCATCTAGGGGAGGGGATGGGAGGAAGAAGGGGAAAAATTGGAACAAAAGGTTTGGCAATTGTCAATGCTGTAAAATTATTCATGCATATAACTTGTAAATAAAAAGCTATTAAAAAAAAGAAATCATTAGTAACTTGTGAGAAGTTTCATTTTAGTGATGAGGTTGGAAGCCAGACTGCAAAGGGTTGAGAAGAAAATGAGAGGAAAGGAAATAGATTCATCTTTTCTAGATGGTCTGTTCAATGAATTTAACCACAAAGGGAAAAAAGATGAAAGTATGATAGTCAGCAAGGATGGATTGATCATATAAAAGTGTTTTTGAGGATGGAGAAGATGTAGACATGTTGGTGGTAGACAAGCAGCCCATAGAGCTGAGAGAAGTAGGCCTGATAGAGGAGTATTCTGCTTGAGGAAATAGGATAGAATAGGATTATTTGTACATGAAGTTATTTGTACATGTGCCTTGCTAAGTAGAAAGACCACTTTTTCCTGTGAAAATAGGGATAAAAGATGGGATAGTGACAGAATGCGTCTTAGTGATATAAGATGAGGAATAGGGAGAACGAGTTCTCAGTGAATGTCCTCAATTTTTTCAATAAAATATGAGGCAAGGTTCTCAGTTGAGGGGATGAATAATATAAGGGGACTTTTAGAGTTTTAAGAATAAGTTTAAAAATTAGATACATCTGTTATGGTGAATGGGCTAGTGAATTGATCACAGAGCTATAAAAGGGTTGCCATTACAGCTTTGGAGACCTCATTGACATCGTGTAGCATAAATTTGAAGTGAACTCAGTCAATAGAGTTTCATGATTTTTCTTAGCAGCATGGGAGTTAAAAGTGAATGCAGTGGATGAAGGAGTTATCTTGACTTGAGGTTTTAGAGAACAAGATTTTTTGTATAATAAAGACGGGATCTAAGAGAAGAAGTTATTGTTGAATCACATCACCAGGAGATCAAGATGGGAAGGGAAGAAGCATTTATTAAACACCTATTATGTACCAAGCATTTTACAAATATTCTCTTATTTGATATGAGGGTCAAGATTGGTAAGAAAGAAAATATGTCCAGTATAGTAGGAATAACCTTGGAAATAACTGAGGATTGGAGGGATTAGAAATCATAGTGAGGCTAATAGAATTTGAAGTTGTAAAGCAGAGAGAAGTAGAATAATGATGTATTATTGATGAGGTACAAATGATGAAGTTAGTGTGGTAGGGAAGAGATGTGAGAATTGGGTTGGGGAAATCCCCTCTAGTCAGCAGGTCCTATGCGAAAGAATTCCAGCAAAATCTGAGTGGCAGGAAAGGGAATTTTATTGTTCACTAAGAAAGAAGGTTTATTAGCTCCTTATTAGGAGTTTGGCATTGAGAAGTCAGCTTTGCTAGGAAGACAGACTTCTTAATGGCAAGGTCCTGTCAGGAAGGCAACAAAGATTAATACTGAGAAGAGAATATCTTCTCAGGGCAAAAGTCCTGGCAGGCAGTTTTGCTAAGAAGAGAGCTTCCTTGGCAAAGCATAATCCTGTTTTGGATTTCTGCAAAAATTTGGGGTTCAGAATTGTCTGTATTATTAAAATACAATAAAATTGTGTTTTATTATCCCATCTCAGGCCTGGGACTTCAATGCAAAATTGAATGAGATTCCTTCAATGTTGTCAGTGCCTCAGGCTTAGATCTCTAATTGAAAAGAGATTACTTATTTTGGGAATTTTGAGCTACTGGGAGTAGTCCCAGACTAATCTTTAACTCAATAGAGGGTGCAGCCACAACTGAATGAGACACTTAATTGTCCTGAAAGTTGGGGCCTCTTTCAGAGGAAAATTTCAGAGTTTACTCTCCATCATTGTGATCAGTTGTAAGAATTTCAGAGTTCATAAACTTAGATGTCTAATATATAATGGGTGATGACAAGCTGAAGGATATATCCATCTTCCCGGCTAGTTGTGTGGTAGAGGAGTAGATCATCAAAAATGAGTATTTTGAGGAATTGAGAATTGGATTTTTTGAGAGTATTTTGAAGTCCTCCAATATGAGAGTAGGACTTGGGAAGGAAAGCCAGTGAGCCATGGTTTCAACTTATTGAGGAGGGAAGGGTGAATGTCCTATAGATTTGTAGACCATAGAGATATGATGGTTTGGAAGAGATACTCTTCCAGTCAGTTAGGAGGGAATAGAATGTTTATTTTGTTGAAGTGAGAGCCCAGTTAAGAATGGCATAAATTTGGATTGGTTTTACTCGTCTTTTCATAATTTTCTCCATGTCCTGTCAGTATCATTGTGAATAAGAGCAAAAGAATCCATCTTAACCCATGGTCCTGGGTTAAGACTTTACAGTATGTGATAGGGATAAGACAAAGATGGGGACTTTAAAGATTATGTAAAGTTGAACTGATTCACTAAGCATTTTGAGATAAGGGAGGAGAGTGTAGGGATGAAGGTCTAGGAAAGAACTGAAAGGTAAAAGGAGATGATGATAACATTTAAGAACAAGCTTTTTGGTCTTGAGGTAGAGGTAATGATGCAATCGATCATCAAAGATTATAATCTGAAAAAGAATTTCAGAATTTATTAATATGCTAGCCGAACATTTGGGAGTGATTAAGATTAAGGATAGGACTGTTATTACCTAGAATTGAGGTGAAATGGAGGAGTAGTTCCGGTGAGTAAATTGAAGAACTGATATGTTAAGATTTTTGAGAGAGCATTAATATGTTGAACTAGTTTAATAGGAGGGGAAATGAGGAGGAAAGACTGAATTAGGCAAAGAACTCATTGAAGTGTAGAGTATATCCTGGGCAATAAATAGATAATAACCATAAATATTTTGCTTGGGAGACAATTTTGGATGGCATGAACCTCTATGGAATAAATAATATTTGATGAAGGAGGGTAGAGGAAATGGTGATGGATAGTTCATTTCCTTCATTCCAAATAGTAAATTGGGGGGAATATGCAAAAAAGAATAGCCAGAATTATGAGGAAGAGTAGTAAGGTTGGTGGTGTTAAGAAAAAGGAGCCAAGTCTCAGTGAGAGTTATAGAAGAGCAGGAATAAGAAAGGAAGAGATTTAAGATGGAAAGAAGTTTGGTTATTATGAATCAAGTATTTTAGAGCAGTGGTATCAAATACAAATAGAAACGTATTGCCCCCTGCCCTCTCCCTTTCCCCAATTTGCATACTTACTTAGAAAGCTTCAAATTAACATACTGTATTGTATTTTTATTTTGTTAAATATTTTCCAATTACATTTTAATCTGGTTTTGCCCTCTGCAAAGGCCCATTTGTTAATCTCTATTCTAATAGACAGATTTGTGGGGTTTTTTGGACATTCTTTGTATCCCTTATATTTAGTAGAAATGCCTGGTACATAATAGGTATTTATTGAATTCTTGTTGACTTGACCTCTGCTATATTTGACATTATTAATTGCCTCATTTAGGATATTACTAGCTTTTCTAATTTTCATGAAATATCTCTCTCCTGGTTTTTCATTTATAATCCAGCTGCTTTGTTCACTCTCTTTTGCTGATTCTTCATTCATGTAACATCTGTTAATTGGGGTCTTCTTCACAACTCTGTCCTGGGTCTTTTTGTATTTTCTTACTATTTGACTTGGTGATTTCATAAGTTCTATTTCTAGCCCTAGTCTCTCTTCTGAACTAATGGCATCTGAATAAATAAGATTATATCACATTTGTCTTAGTACTTGTTTATGGTTTAAATTGAAATGAGTTTTAATATTAGAAAATAACTATGATAAATATTTTAAGATAGTTCATGACACATTTTTGGATATTTCAGCAGTGATGAAATGCCTACTGTGGATGATGCTGGACAATCCAGTAAATGTTCACCGACTGCTTTACAAAGAAGAAAACGAATTTCAACTGTGCCTAATCTTACT
Source organism: Sarcophilus harrisii (assembly GCF_902635505.1). Lineage (NCBI taxonomy): Eukaryota > Metazoa > Chordata > Mammalia > Dasyuromorphia > Dasyuridae > Sarcophilus > Sarcophilus harrisii. The sequence continues at coordinate 170,716,205 of NC_045426.1, read as the reverse complement.
AAATCTAGTGCGCCTGCTTCATCAGTTCCTCAGTCCTTTTGCACTGTTCAACAGGAAGCACTACAACCAAGTCCTCTTCCAGGAAAGGAAAAACAGCCATGCTCAGACCGTTATAGGATACTTAAAGCTCAAAAGCTGAGAGAAATGCTAAGAGAAGAAATGACAAAAAGAAGGGTAAGGACTTCCATTAAGAATGGGATAGGGAGAAAGAATGGAATTTTGATTCTGGAGTTTTTTGGAATTCTGTTCAAGTATCAGTAAACTATATCCTGGGAATTGTTACCTGGAAACAAGTCCAGAGAGTCTTGTATCCATGCAAATAATCTCTCTTAATTCTTTTGGGGGAAACTATGATGAAAGACAGCATGGCTTGTAATGTGAATTGTTTCTTTTTGTAAAAGTCTTTTTTTCTTTTAAAGATGCTTTACCAGTTCTTTCTTTTTTTTTTTTCTTAAACTTCACTGTCACTTGGTACTAATTTATATAGAACTTTCCCTTGCAACAAAGTAGTACAGCTAAGCAAAACAAATCTACTTGTTAATTTCTAAATGGGCATACCTCATTTGATAATATACAACCCCTCCATCAAGAGGGGTGATTTGAATTATGATGACTTAAAGTGTTGTTTTCTATAATATTAACATACTTGTGTCTATTGTTCTTTTAGTTCTCATTGTATTATGTATGTATCATTTCAAACAGTTCCTCAAGTTTCTTAGAATCCCTCATTTTTATGATTTCTTATGGCAAAATAATATTTCATTAAATTTATATAGTACAATTAGGTCACTTTGTAATAAACATGAACCTACTTTGTTTCTAGGTTTTATTTTATTTTTTTGCTACCATAAAAAGAACTTCTATACATATTGTGGTATATATAGCCTTGTTCCATCTGTCTTTGACCTGCTTGGAATATATGCCAGAAACTCTTGTTGTATGAAAGGGTATGAACTATTTCATCACTTTTCTGTCATAGTTCCAAATAGTTTTCCGTAAGGATTGGAACAATTTACTACTTTTATTACGTTTAATTAAAAAAAAATTTGTGTATTCTCATATGTAGTATTTTGTTTTTAAAATATTAGGCCAAACCAATCATACTTTCAAATAAAGCTTTCCAAATAATATGATGACTTAAATCAAGGAATATGTAATATGTATGGAAAACTATATTGTTAAGAGAATTAAAGATAATAAAACTTTAATTTTTCAGTGAGAGTAAAATTGTGGGAATAGCATGTGGGCAGATATTTAGGCTTTTGGGATGTGAGTGTGTGGGAAGATATTCTAATTTTAAAAGTTGTTGAATTTACGTTTTATTAGAAATTCTAAATATTCTATATAGAGAATCTGCATACAGTTTCATGAGGTTGATAATTTGTCTGGTTTATTGGATTTAGTTTATGTTAATGGAAATATTATACCTCAAGCATTTATCATAGTTCTCAGAACTTTCACTGATGGTCACTGTACCACCCAGAAGATTAAACTGTTTTAAAAAAATTTAGTTTTTTTTTTTTTTTGAAAGGGATTAAATGGGGACTGGTAAGCACATGGATTATCAAGATTTTTCTTATCTCTATATACACATCTATCAAAAATAATTATTATATTGATAAGAGAATCTTCATTTCAGAATTCAGAATTATTTCATGGTGGAATTGAAGATGATAGTAAATAGATTATCTTTCCTATGTACAGTTAGACCTACTCAGTCTTCACAACTCTTAGTGGAGAGAAGGGGAGAGAGAGAGAAAAAAAAAGACTGTTATTTGCTTACTTTGTCCTTAGGGAAGACTGAAATTTGAGAATATCTCTTATCCTGTTGTCTGCCAGGAAGAGGGAATTAGAGCATCTTCTCCTTTGTATACCAGAAAAGAAAGAAAAACAAAAAGATAGAATCAAGAGGTCTCTTTTGGAAAAAGCCTTTAAACAAAATATAATAACACTCATTTAGACTAAAAACTTTACAAGATATATGTGTAGAGTGATTTTTTTTTTTATATTGGAAAGTTATTTATCAAAAAACCCAAAAAGATATATGTGTAGAGTGATTTTTTTTTATATTGGAAAGTTATTTATCAAAAAACCCAAAATTTGCATTATATACAAAAGGCAAATCCTAGATACTTTTCATTATAAAGATAGGAGTGAAGATTTGCACCTTTTCCTCAATATTATTTGTCATGGTTCTAGAAATAATAGCAATAGCACTAAGAAGAGAAAGAATAAAGACATTAAAAAAATACAGTTATTACTCTTTGCTAATGTTATAATGCTTAAGTAAAACTTTTAGGCAATCAGAAAAAATACCTGTTAAGAAAATTAATTCTTCATTAAATTTGCAGGCAACAAAATAAGTCCTCATTATCTGGCAGCATTTTTATATACTTATATAAAATCTACTAGATAATATTCGAAAGGAATGTTCCATTCAAGGTAGAGGCAGAATGCACCAGATATCTAGGAATCAATCTATTAAAACAAATTCAATACTTATGTATATGTAATTTTAAAACATGACTCAAAAAAAGGACAACTTAAATAATTGTAGGAACATCCTGGGTTCATGACTAGACTGCTAATGTAAAAATGACAGGCTACCAAAGTTATCTTACAATTCATTTAATAAAATGTTCTTCCATTCAAACTAGTAAAGGGACATTTTTAAGATTTTGATGTAATAAAATTCATTTGTACTAACAAATGATTTAACAAGGAAATAATGAAGTGGAAATGAACAAGAAAAGCACTTCCATTCCTCAGACTATATTATAAAGCAAAAATCACCAAAATTATATGGTAGTGGTTAAGAAAATCAAAAAGTAAATCAATAGACAAGAAAGAATCAGAAATAATTGAACTCAGAATACCAGTGTTTGATAAGCTCCAAAACATAAATTGCTTAGGAAAGAACTCACTTGAGGAGAAATGCTAGAAAATCTGGAAAGTAATATGTTAGAAATTACATTCTGACCAACATTTTATACTATATTCCACAGTATGTTAAAATTATGTACATAACCTGAATGTTAATGGTCATGCCATAAAGTTTTAGAAGATAAGGTAATTGTCATAAACCTTCCATAGTTATTACTGAGAGGTGAATTCAGTATCAAACCAGGAATAGAGACAATTATTAAAGACAAAGTATGTTATTTTGATTACATTAAATTGAAAAGATTGAACAAAATTAATATGACTAGAATAAGAATAAGAAGGGAAGGAGTTGTCTCAGGAAAATCTATGAAATATCTCTGATAAGGATCCAATATCCAGAATTACATATAGACAGTACATGTATATAAAAGACCAAAAACCATTCTGTACTAAATAAGTAGTAAAACAATATAAGCAAACTGTTCCCAAAAGAATTGCAAACTATAGCACTGTGAAAGAATGCTTCAAATCACCAGTGAAAGAAATGCAGACCAAACAAACAACTTGGAGATTTCAGTTCACACCCAATTAATTGACCAACATGACAAAAGATAAGCTTAGTGTTAGAGGGGCTGTAGAAAGGCAGGTACATCAGAAGCATGGAGTGGGTGGGAGAGCTGTGAACTCATCTAGTTATTTTGGAAAGCAATTTGGAGTTATGCAAATAAAATGATAAAATATCCATTTCCTTTGACCCAGAGATTCCACTCCAAGGCATATACCCAAATGAGGTCAGTACAAAAGAAAAGTCCTCATATATGCCAAAATATTTAGAGCATATTTGTCATAGCAAAGGATTGGGGAATAGCTAAATAAATTGTGGTATATTAATGTGATGGAATATTACTATGCTGTAAGAAATGATGAGCATGATGAATTCAGAGAACTATGGAAAGACAAAGTCAAACAGAACCCAGAAAACTATATACACAATGACTACATTATAGATGTAGAAAATAAATGAAAAGAAGAGCAAAATAATCAGAATTTAATCCTGTGAAATACCAAGCAAGCTTGACCTCAAAGAAGAGATAAGAGAAGATGTCCCTCCATCCCCTGCTTTTTTGCATGGAGTAGGGGATCCTATGTTGCAGAGATTGCATATCAGATTTTTTTTTTTTTTTGATACGTTGGTTAATTTTGTGAAATTTATTGTACCTTTTTATTTATTATAGAAATGATTCTAGGAGGAGGGGTATGGATGCTGGTATATATAAATGGGAAATATAGGTGATGTGGAAGTCCTAGTTTATCAGGTAGAACAAAAGTGATTGAAAAAGCCAATGATTTTTGTTCCACACTACTAGAAAATGAAAGGGAAGAGCAGAGTGAAGATAACTCTACTATGGGGCCTAGATTTGTCCTTTGTTAAATAGGAAAAGAAAAAGAACCCAGAGAAACATCCCTCAAACAACCTGAATCTTAAATGTTCTACCTACAATTTGCAGTCAGTTTAGGTCTGCAGTTCTCAGTTCTTCCTCTTGAAAAGATGGGAGGCAACATTGTACTTTCTGTTGTTGAAGCCAGTTCTTAAAAGCCAAAGATTCCCTCTGAGGACAAACCATTTCTGGAACAGAGGGGACCTTGTCATATGCTTTTTATCCAAGATTTTATGTGTTGGTTGGAGGCCTTTGTGGGAAGGAATAGGTTTTATTTACCCATGTACTCTCCTCCTGCTTCCCATTCTATACTGGAAAAGAAACATGGGTGTCAGTTTATAACTTTATTTTTATTTAGAATGGCTGGCGTGGAAAGCCTTTAAAATGTGAAAATTTCCATATTGGTGTTATAAATGTTATCAATGCTTTGTCACACAAGTTAAATTAAAGTCTTAGGTATATATAGTATATATTTGAAAAGATAGCACAAAAGTCAGTGTATATTGCTTGCTCTAAGTGTATATATACAAAATAAGAACAAATTTAATAAGACCAAGTTCAGATTTAAATAGAAAATTTAACCATGGAACTATTTCTTTCTCCTGTCAATAATATGCTTATATAATCTAGAGAAGTGATATTTATTATAACCAGGGATAAAACCAGTCTTTCACTCTTAACTATGGGGTAGAGAGCAATTTCATTAATGTAACACTTTCAAACTGTATTTCTTGTCTCTGAGACCAACTTTTCATTTACTGCATAATGACTGTCTTTTATTTTAAATTGTCATTGTACTTTTTGGAAAAAATTGCATCAATTCACAGTTTGACCAGCCTTTTATTACAGTGTTTGTCACTATGCAATCCTGCTAGCATTGAATTTTATTGCTTTTAATTATCTTTGCCAATTTAAATGTGATATATTTCCAGTTTTAATTTAATTTGAAAAGTAGCATGACATTAAGAAGAACTTCCAAATTTGTTATTGAGGACCTGAGCAAGCCATTTCCCCTGACCTTCCTTACCTAGAAAATGAAAGATGACCTCCAAGGCCACTTACGAGTTATGAATTTCTCTGATTATTAGAGAGTTTCAACAATTTCACAGTTAGATTTATGAACAGTGTACATAAAGTAAAAAATTTTCCTCTTTATTCTGGGTACGTTACTTGTTGCCATGTAGAACTTCTTTTGTTTAGTTTTGTCTCCTTTAATTTTTAATGTTTGAATATTTGAATACAAAATATTTGAATGTTTGAATATATGAATACAAAACCTTTGTAGTTGTGAAATTATATAATATCCTTCCATCTGCTAAATTTTTTAAAATAATTTTTTATATTTAGATTATTGATTTATTTTAAATTTATTATATATAATGAATTGTAGGTCTTATCCCTGTTTCATCTTTTTTCAATTTTTTTCTGTAAAATGAGAACAATAATACTTATACTACTTCTCTCACAAGGCTATTGTGAAGAAAGTGCTTTGTAAATTGTAGTTTCCTTGTTGAGTCATTTCACTTGTGTCTGACTCTTCATAATCCTACTTGGAATTTTCCTGGCCAAGAGGCAATTGCACGTTGCAATTTCTTGTTGCAGCTCATTTTACATATAAGGAAACTGAGATAAAGAGTGTTAAGTGACTTGCTCAGGTCACATAGTTAAGTATCTGAGGTCAGATTTGAATTCAGGAAGATTTATTTTCCTGCTTCCAGGACTCCATTTTTCCATTTTACCACTTAGCTAGCTGTTCAATGCTATATAAAAATGAGCTGCTCTTATCCTAACTTTATTAATCTGTGACTTCTTAGGTTTCATCTTTTTATATTAAGTTTTTGAAAATGTTTTCCTTAAAACATGGGATAGGATATTACTAAAGTAATTTCATTAGAGAAAGCAGTAAGAATGACAGTGCATTCATTACATTCCTTGTTTCAGCATGCCTTAGATTTATATGTATACTATAATACTAAATAATTGTGTGTATGTGTAGAAGCAATGGAAAAACAAATATGCTGGAAATGAAAGCCAAATGCCACCAGACCGTTCTAAAATGACTATGAGAGACTTGATATATTACCTGCCGGACAGCAATCCTATGAAGTAAGTTTAATTGCATCTTTTTTTTATTTTCTTTGAGTTGATTTTAATGATATAAGTATTATTTCTAAGAATTTGTTTAAAGCTTCCCTAAATTAAGGACTCAAATTCCTTGGCATGCTTTTATAGAATATTTAAGTTCTTTCATTTACATTGTTATGAAGGGAAAAAAAATTGGCAATTTAATTTTTGTGGAGAGGCTTGTACTACTGGTGCCTAACTATAAAGGACAGAATTATTGCAAATCTTAATCTCTTTGAGATCAAAAGTATTTGCCTGGATTTATTAACTATCGAGGTACACTGTGAAACCAAGTTTAACAATATTTTTGAGTAACCAAAAAGCTTAGTTTCTTCTTATCTAAAAGGGATTTTTTTCCTATGACTCACTTTTCTTATATATGAAATGATCATATTAATATGTGGACCACATTCTTCACATAATTGTGAGGAAAGCACTTAAATCATAAACTAGCATATAAATGTGTGCCTTAACTTTTATTTTTAAGCTTGAATTTGAAATAATGGACACATAATTAAAACTGATTCTGAAATAATTAAGTGCAGTGATGTTCAAAGAACATATCCTCTGGGAATTCTCTTTTTAATAAAATTAACCTGAGTGATATGATCTGTGCTTAAAACTTGCCATTGGGATAGAACCTCAGGTTATAGCTGAAAAGGAGACCATAGTTTGGTGCATCAGAGGACCATGGATTTGGGGTCAGGAAAATCACTCTTAAGATTAGGGCATATGCAGCCAGCCCATGATTGGCTGGTACTGAATTGACAGAGTTAGGAGTACTTACTGAGAAGGCAAGGAAATCCTACCCTGCTTGCAAAGCAGGGAAAGAAATAGGAGAGGGCATGTTACTGAAAGCTTCTTAGATCACACCTCCAGATTATTTTCTACCTAATAACAAAGTGTCTGAAAAAGCATGCCTTTGTGACTCATTCTCTTTACTGACAAAGGTAGCACTGTATTTTTTATTGACTGATTTGACAAGTAACTTAAAGTTGCTCTATTAAATATCTTTTAAAAGAAGAATTAAAAGTAATAACTTCAAATTTATGTTATGTTAATATATTTATTAGGTCTTCTTTGGAACAAGAAGCAAAAAGTGAAAAATCTGCAGTACCAGTGCAAACTAAAGAGTAAGCTGCTTTTTTTAATTGTGAAAATATCTGTTATGTATGCTTTTAAAAAGAATTATTTCAAGCAGAACCAGGAATACATTGTACATAGTAGCAGCAAGAATGTGTGATGATCAATTCTGAAAGACTTGGTTCTTCTCAGTGGTTCAGTGATCCAAGGTAATCTCAATAAATTTTGGATGGAAAACACCATCTGCATCTAGAAAGAAAACTCTGGAGATTGAATGTAAATCAATACATGCGGTATTTACTTTTTTTCCTGTTCTTTTTCTTCGGTCACAGTTTTCTCTCTTAATATGATTCATAAAGAAATATGCATTAAAAAGTTAATATACATGTATAAACCAAAAAAAAAATATATGTTTTGGGGGAAAAAAGTTGTTTTAGTACTATTAAAGTCAAGTGTAGTTGGTTGGATTCTCAAATTGATGTGGAAAACTATTTACAATTTTGCATTTAAAATTTAGTTCATACTAAAGTTTTTCTTTTTAGGATTTTGGGGGAATTAAAAGATGAATTATTGGATGGTTAACAGGAGTTTTTTTGTGCAGGTTCATAGAATGCTTTTCAGGATTTATCTTGCATTTGGTTTTTATCCCTTATCTTTCCATTGGCTTTTTGGTAGTTAATTTCCAGACAGTTACTCCAAAAGGTAGAGCAGCAAGTCATAGCACAAGAGTTACTGGTTCTGTTCATTCTTTTTCAAGGTCTATGATTTTATTAGTGTGAATACTTCTTCCATTTACATAAACAAAAACTTTTCTATAATTTGAAATAGCAGTTTTGAGAATTATTGTGGTCAAAAACATTTATCAACTTTAAGATCATCTGGGTGGTGAGTCTGAACTTAGGTAGTTTGGACCTCAGATGATGAAAATATTTTGTCATTGGACTCATGCTTTTCTGGTAGGTTACTGCCTACTAAAGTGTTAGTGGTGAATACTGTTGTCATACACTTTAAATTTCTGGGTCATTGCTGTAGCATGATGAGGTCTAGGACTAATGGAGGTCTTTTCATTTAAGCATGGATAATTAGCTGAATTATTGGGAACTCTCATTTTTTAAAAAATTTTATTTTAGAATTTAAACTTACATGTCAGCAATTCCCAGCATTATTTGTTTTACAAAGTGAGTTAAACTATTATATTTATTCCACCTGCCTGCTTTTTTTTTTTTTTATATATATATAGCTTCTTATTGACAGAACACATGCATGGGTAATTTTTCAACATTGACCCTTGCAAATAACTTTTATTCCAACTTTTTCCTTCCTTTCCTCCATCTCCTCCCCTAGATGGCAGGCAGTCTCATACATGTTAAACATGTTAAGGTATATCATAAGTACAATATATATGTACATATTTATACAGTTCTCTTGTTGCACAAGAAAAATCGAATTTAGAAAGGTAAAAATAACTTGGGAAGAAAAACAAAAATGAACTGCTTTCCTTTTTTTTTTTTTTTATAATAGCTTTTTATTCTTCAAAATATATGCAAAGATAGTTTTCAGCATTCACCCTTGCAAAATCCTGTGTTCCAAATTTTTCTCCTTTCCTTTCCATCTTCCCCCTTTTCTAGACAGCAAATAATCCAATATAGGTTAAACATGTAGTTCTTCTAAACATATTTCTACCTTTATCATGCTGCACAAGAAAAAAAAGATTAAAAAAGAAAGAAAGTGAGAAACAAAAAAAAAACAAACAAGCAAATAACAATAAAAAAGATGAAAATGCTATGTTGTGATTCACATTAAGTCCTCATAGTCCTCTCTGGATGCAGATGGCTCTCTCTATCATTCCTGCAACATTTTCATACACAACAGAACACAAGGATTATATATATGAAACCATGACTCTAATGCATACTTTAAAAAAAACTAATATTTTCCACAAATTACTTTCGAAATTTTGTTTGTGCATTCATCTGAACATTCTTTTCTGGGCATTGTTAAAAATGTTCCAGTAACCCTTTTTTTTATTGGCATTCTCATCACTCATCACTCCTTTCTCCTCAACTTCTTCCTCTTCCTAGAAATATCAGAAGAAGGGAAAAAAGACCAAACTCTTAACAAATAAGCACAATCAGGCAAGATAAATATACATGGTTTGTGTATGTCTCTTCATCTTTAGAATGTCAACTCTATCAGGAGCATATTGTTTAGTCACGAGTCATACTAGAGTCATGGTTAGTCATTGCACTGATTTAAAGTCTTTCGAAGTTGTCTTAATGTTGTTTTTGTATAAATTGTTTTCTGGTTTTACTCATTTCACTCTGTATCATTTTATACAAATCTCTGATTTCTTTGAACTGGCCTTTTGTCATTTTCTATGGCATGGCAGAAATTCCATTAATTCATTTAACATAACTTTTTCATCCATTCCTCAATTGATGGACATCCTCTTAGTTTCCAGCTCTTTTCCACTACAGAAAGAACTGCTGTGAATGCTTTTGTAGATATTAGTCTTTTTATTCTTTAGTTAATCTCTTTGGAAGGCTGTCTAGTAATAATGGTATTATTGATTTCACAGATTATTATGATTTAGTCACTTTTAGGATCGTGTTACAAATTAGTGTCCAAAATGGCTGGATCACTTTCCATTAATGGTTGGTTTGCCTGAAGCTCATCCAGTAAGCTATATAATTTCTTGATATCCCAATACCCATAACACTCATCTACCATGATCTTTCTCTATTAAGAGAATTATCTTATGTTAATTTCATTGTTACTAAGGGAATTCACAATAGTACCGATGTTAAGCCTGCTCACAAAAGATAAATGATCTTTTTGCACTGGGAAAACACTTGCCTAGCTAGGTTTAATTATAGTATAATGTGAGGGCTTTTTATAAACCATGTTCTTAGAAATACATTGCACTTTTAATCTTTCTAATGAAAGATGACATTAGTAATATAAATTTTTATAAGTTCATACTGATCAGAAAATGCTATTTCCACAGTTGAGTTAAACTATTTTTACTTTGGGGCATATTTTAGTCAAGAAGAGAAAAATATTCCTGATGCTGAAGATGAGGTTGAAGAAATGGAGGAAGAGAGCAATGATGGTCCTTTACTTGTTCCTCGTGTAAAAGTGGCAGAAGATGGATCTATTATTCTGGATGAAGAAAGGTAAAGAAAGGGAAAAAACATGTGTTCTTGGAACAGAGGAGAAATTATACTCTGTAGTCAAATCATTATGGGCCGCTGTCACTTAGCCTCATTGTATTCCAGCTTTTTCATCTACATAAAGTGTAATTTGTACAAATCTTATTGGTACCAACTGGGATACAGTGAGATACCATTCTGGAAATTTTAATTATGTTATATTTTATACATGAAAATGACATTATTAATTGGCCATTTAGTTGTTTTTTTTTTTTTCTTAGTGTAGTGATGCTAAATTTATGCTGAGCTCTTCATTTTCTGGAACTATATTGTAAGAGCACAATATATATTGAAAGGAATATTAAACGATGATGAGTTCTTACAATAGAATTTTTTCTTTTGATTGAATTCTGAAGTATTTTATGAATTATTTTTGTAGTTAATAATGTAAACTGCATTTCTTTTAACTATGTAAATGTAATCATCAAGTATTAAGTACCTTCTATGTTCTAGATACCATAGTAAACCTTTGATATACAAATACAGTGTATGGAACAATGTTTACTCTTAAATTCTACCAATAAGGGAGACAAATTTGTCATGTCATAATAACTATAAGGAGAATAAATATTAAATAAAATTTGCAGTCAAATTTAAGGAAACATGCTTTTATGCATGAATTTGTCATGGTAATTAAAAAATGACAGTTCTTTTTTAGGCTTCAATATGTTCTTCAAGTTTTTCAAAATGCTTTTCTTTCAGTTTAACTGTTGAAGTTTTAAGGACAAAAGGTCCATGTGTTGTTGAAGAAAATGATCCCATTTTTGAAAGAGGTTCCACAACTACATATTCCAGCTTTAGGAAAAATTATTACTCCAAACCATGGTCAAATAAAGGTAATCATTATCCTATTTCGGTTGAAGGGGGCTTATATGAAAACATTTCAGTGTGATATCTAACTGTATAAACTATGAGTTTAATTAAAGTTAGGACTGCAGTAAATATCTAACTCTTTCATAGAATTTTTTTGATCATCATTTGGTAAAATTAGTGTTGTGTTTTACTTGTGGTTTTTTTTATGATGGATTTGTTGAAATTCTTCATGTAAGTTCAACTTCCTAATTTAAATTTATACTTGTAAGGTAGAAGTAATCCATTTTCCATTTTACTCTTGTTTATTATTGTAAAATGGAAATAGCTTAAAATAAGTTAATATTTCAAGTATTAATGTATTCATTTTCCATTGATACTGTTAGAGTCCTAGAATAGTATGATTCTCTCTCACTAAAATAAATGCTGTTTTTAAAAGAAAATAACCATGATGGAGAAATGTTACTCTGAGGTAAGTAATCTCAGGGCAGATAAAAAATTAGTTTGTTTTTTTTTTAAGCAAAATATAATTATACTTTTGAGAGTGTTTCTGGACTTTTCTAAATTAGCTGGATTTCTACTAACAAAATATAATTTAGTTAAGTCTTTATTCTTTATTAACTACTTAATTCTTTTTTGCCTTTGCTCATACTGACTTCCTTTATTTTATTTATTCAAATTTAGCTTTATTTTATTTTCAAGCCAGTATTTTCTCCTCTAAAGATCCCCATTCAGAAAGCAAGGAAAAGTTTATATTTTATGTTATTACTTTTATTATGGTTTTTTTAAACCTTATTCTTAAATAAAAATTTCAGCTTAGTCTATTTTTCCCTATAAAACTCTGTCTTTGATTTTTATTGTGAAAGTTTTTTGAAAAAGTAAGAATTTCAGGCAATTTTGCTGACGTGTTTGTATAAGTATGCATACACACACGAATACATATGTATACATAAGATGTACATAACTTGGAGTTCATGTACTTGTTCCATTCCCCCCCCCCCAAAAAAAAAAATTGATAACGGTATTTCAATATAATTGGTTTCCTTTTCCAATCCTTTTTATTATATTTTATGCATTTAAAAACATTCCAAGAACAGGTCTATAAGCTTGAGTAGACTGCCAGAAGGAGTCTTTGATACTTAAAAATTAAGAATTCCTGTTCTTGAATAAACAATTTAATTGAAAAGCTCACTGGAACAAAAATATTTCCATAGCCTGTTTCACTGTATAACAGATTATCCCATGTATTCTTTGATCTCTGTTCTCACTGAAGTGGGTATGCCCTCACCAGTGTAGATTGTAGTTCATTAGTGCTTTTCCTAAGTAATTTATATCTATGTTCTCTGGCACAGGAAATAAAAAGAGAAGACAAGAAGTCCCAAATTGGAGTCCTAAGTGCTATGTACTTTTTAAGTACAAATTGGGGTGGGACATCAGTGATGATCTACCCAAGGAGGTAGAGGAGTGGTTAAGTCAGGTCAGAATAGATTAGAAGAGGATAGTGTTACAGAACTTCTAAACCCATTTACTTTTCTGAACATATATAGTCTTGATACTTTTCAAAATAAGTTTTTATTGATTTTTTTCTTACGTGACTAAAATTTTTCCTTAGAATCTTTCCTCCTCCCTACTTCCTAAAAGCTATCACCTATAATAAATAATATATTTAAAGATGAGGAGAAAGTTAGCTTAATTGGTAAGTACATTAAAAAATGTTGGAAAATATGTGTAATTTATCACATTTTGTGGACCTCTTACCCCTGGAATATGGATGCCTTCTCATATCTCCTCCTTTGAGCCAGATTTGTTAGTAATTTTGCAAATTCATTCTTATTGGTAATCCTTTATATTTATATTGTAATCTTTGTATATATTATTTTCTAGACTCTGCTTATTGCACTTTATATCAAATGTAGATCTTTCTATGCTTTTTTCTTTATCACATTTGTCATTTCTTATAGCATAGTAATATTCTATTACATTAATTTACCACAGTTTAGCCATTTCTTAATTGATGGTTATCTACTTTGTTTCCAGTTCTTTTCACAAGAAGTGCTGCTATAAATAATTTGATGTATATTGATACTTTATTATCATTGGTGTCCTTGAATTATAAACCCATTAGTGGAATCTGAGTCCAAGATTATGGACATTTTAGTCAGTTTATTTGCACAATTCCAAATTACTTTCCAGATTGATTATACTGATTCAAAGCTCTAACAATGCACTATCTTTGTATAGCCTCTCCAGTTTTTACTATTCTCATTTTTTGACATCTTTGCCAATTTGAGGTTTTTTGATTTGCATTTCTCATTATAGTGATTTTATATGGTTGTTAATAGTAATTCTTTTGAGAATTGGTCATATCCTTTGGCCGCTTATTTATTGGGAAATAAGTTTTGAACTTCTCTAGACATCTGTTAATCGTTTACATTTCATGGAGATCAAATTCTTACCAGAAAATTCTACAGAGATTTTTCCCTTGCCTTATCATAAGTGCATTAATTTTGACTGTGTAGAAAGAAGCTTTTCAGTTTCATATAATAAAAGATTTAAAAAAAATCTTTTATAATTTCTTCTAATCCATGTTTGGTTAAAAATTGTCTCCTAAAAAAATAAAAATAAAAATAAAAATTGTCTCCTGTCAGTTATATATGATCTGCTTTTCTTCCAATTTTTCTCATAGTATGATTTTTCACATTAAGGTCATGTATTGGGACAGCTAGATGGTATAGTGGTGCCAGGCCTGGAATTAGGAAGGTTCATTTTCCTGAATTCATATTTGATCTCAGACGTTTATTACCCTTTTTGCTTCAGTTTCCTCATCTGTAAAATGAGCTGGAGAAGGAATTGGCAAACCACTCCAGTGTCTTTGCCACGAAAATTCCAAATGGAGTCACAAAGAACTGGATATGACTGAAACGACTGATCAACAACAGCAAAATCCATTTAGGATGTATTAAGAAACATTGTGTAAGGTGTTGGTCCTGGAAGTGTTTCTGCCAGACTGCTTTCTAGTTTTCTCATCAGTATTTATCATATATAGCGGTCTTTGCTAAATAATTTGTTTTTCAATGGAATTTTAAGTGCTGTTGTTTTTAATTGATCTTTTTATCCCCTTTTCTTAATTAACACCTTAACTCTAGTTCAGATTGTTCACCTGTACCCATTAGACTCCTGTTTAGTATTACTGCTGCCTTTCTCTTCTCTCTTCTATTGTTCTCTATTATTGCCTAGTCTATTGAGACCTATTTATTTTGGCAGATTGGTCCTTAGATATTTCATGTGTATTGTAGAGATTTGGAGTCCGATTTTCTGCTCTGTCACTTGAATTTTATTATTATGCAAAAGTGCTGTTTATTTTGGAGTCTACATCTTGCTGAAAATATTCTTTGTCTCAGTTAATATTTTTGCTGGTTCCCTGGGATTTTCTAAATAAACCATCATATCTTCAGTAAATAGTATAGTTTTATTTCCTCTTTACCTATCTTTTACTCCTTTAATTTTTTTTCTCTTTTCATTCTTCTTATATTGCTTTTAGAATTTCCAGAACTGTGTCAAATAATAGAGAGAGTAGGTCTTCTTATTTTACTCTTGTATTTATTGGGAAAGATTCTGATGTATTCCCATGGCATGTTATGTTTGTTTTTGGTTTTAGACACATTTTATATTATTCTTGATATATCTTTTACTCAAGTAAAAATTTATTCTGTTTAAGTAGTCACTATTTGACATGCTGCAGCCTAGTCATATTTACAGTGTATTTCTATGGGCCTTTTTATTTTTCCCCATATGGTTGTGTTCTTTAATTTACATCCACCACTGGGAGAATATTGGTATTAAAAAGATGGATTTTTGTGGTAGGGACAATTTAGGATTATTGAAAGTGTGGGGCAATTTCATCATTGTAATCCAAATGTTACCTGCTTTTTTCTTCTGATTTAATTCTAGTCCCAGGTCATTATTCATTCATCTGCAGTGACTTTGTGTATGTGTGTTTGTGTCTGTTAAACATATATTGATGGAATAATCCATTATATTTGCATAACATAGTTTGATAGTCATTTCCCCCTTTTTTCACAATGAGCATTTACTTTATTTCCAGTTCTTTACTATGACAAAAAATACTGCTGTAAATATTTTGGTGAAGATGGGATTTTGCATATTTTTATATTTATATTGGGCAATATACCTATTTTTAGATGTCTGGATCAAAGCATATGTTTTCTTAACAATTCCATATTGCTGACTTGAATTGTTGGCCCCCTTAATAGGATTTAGAAATATCTTGTGATTTTTGATACTTCATATTTTTCCCCCTGTAATAGGTTCTTTATATCTTTTATCACATTTCCAATAAAAAAATGATTTTTATTTTGATAAATTTGTAAGGGTGCCTTATAAATTTTTTATGTTAGATTTTTGTAACACTTATATGAAGGTTCGTTTTGCCTGCAGTTTTGTTTCCAGGAAACTTCCTGAATGAACTTCTTTTTGTTGTACTGAAAGGTTTTTATTTTTGTATATGTGGATAATCATTTCAGCAAATTTATGCCTTATAATTTTTTCAAGTCACAGTTTATTAAGAATTTATCTATTCTCCCTCTAAAGCGTATCAATATGCTTTGCCCTTTATTTTTTAAGAAATATTTCTATCGTTGGTTTGTTTGTAATTATTGTGAGATTTTTGGAGTATCTAAGTCAGAAAAGACTGGGTAGGTTATTCAACCAAATTTGGAGGGACAAATGTTAAAAACTACTGTATGTAGTTTCTTATGGTTTATTAATTGGTCAATAAGCATTTATTAAGTGCCTACTATATGCCAGCACTATGCTAAGTACTTGGGATATAAGACTTATAGTCTAATTGGATAACTTATAACCCTACTATTTTCAACTTGTTTCACTGATCTCTTTTAAAAAATCCCCCAAATCTAGTTTTGGTAATTACTTCTTTATGGTATAATTCGAAGTTTGGGAATGATTCCCACTCCCATTTGGGCAAGATTTGCTTAGATCTTTTTATCCCTTTCTCTCCATTAATACCTTGGCTACTCTGGTTCAAATTTTCCATCTGCACCCATTAGCCTCCTGTTTAGTGTTACTACTGTCTTATCTCTTCCCTCTCCAATCTAATTTCTACATGGTAAAATATTTCTAAAGCACAAGTGTGATCATATCACTTCCTTGCTTAGCAGGCTCTTGTGGCTCCTATTTTCCTCTGGAATAAGAGACAGATTTTGTCATTTAAAGTTATTTATAATCTGATTCTAGTCAGTGTTTCAAAATTGATTTCTTTACTCCCCACTGTGTGTCCTGCCTTTATAGTTCAACTAGCTTAGCTTACTTGTTTTTTCTTGAGCAAGATATTTCATCTCATATTTTTGCCTTTACACAGGCTTTATCCACTGCCTGTAATACTCTCCGTTTTTACCATCACCTTTTACAATTCCTGGCTTTGTTTAAGATTTAGGTCATGTCACATGATGTACAAGAATCTTTCTGTGAGCAGGAACAATTTTTTGGTTTTAAGTGTTTATATACTGACACTTAGCACCTTGTATTTATTAAGTGCTTGTTGGATTTTATTATCTTTGATTTTTATTATATTGGCTTTGCTTAACTAATGAATTATTTAGTTCTTCCTTTATTTTTGTAAAAATTACCTTGTAGTTCACTTTATATTCTGTATATTTCTTGATTGGTTAGTATCTTTTAAGTTGTATTTAAACTAATTTTATTGTAATTACATCTTGAATATCTTTTTCATTTCTACATAATTAGGTTTTATGAATGTTCTATAAAATGATATTTTTTATGTGTATGATTTTTGTTTTGTGTCAGGTATTTTCTATGATTGCTGATATTAAAGACTTAAGGCAGAAAACTTTAAATAAAAGATCTATTTATATATATGTAAATATTGTTGTATACATATTTATTATCTATAACTTTTCTACTTTCATATATTGAAGCTAATTTGTAATTTTTCTGAAACTTTGTCTTAACAGAAACAGACATGTTCTTTTTAGCGATCAGCATGGTAGGAACAGACTTTTCCATGATTGGCCAACTCTTTCCTCACAGAGCAAGAATAGAAATTAAGGTAAAGTTGAATGTAAGCTATGGTGGTAATTATGAAAGGGGCTGAGAAGTACTTAATGTGTTTTCTTATTAATCTTTGGTTTTTGTTCTTTTTTTGATATTTCATTTAATTAATTTCTTTTATATTTGCTAAATTTTTTATATTAAAAATGTTTCTCAACCTTAAAAATATGTATAATATAAACAAATTCATTTGATAATGTTTAAATAACATTATCCCACAATAATATAATAGCTGGCATTGAGATGTGACATTGATATTTTATCTTATTTGTCACAACAGCCTCATGAGCTACATACTAGTTACTATTTCTACATTATACTATATATATACAATATAAGGTAATTGGGCATCAGAAAGGTTAAATAATTTGCTTCTCATAACAAAATGAGAAAATGACATGTAGTATCCAAAGCCAAATTTCCTCATTCCATGTCTCTTACAGTTTTCATTATTCCCCACTGTCTTTCAGCATGTATTTTGTTTAAATTTTTCAATAAGTGAGTGGTTGGGAATCTGTTTAGACCCTTTCTGCCAAAATTCTGGGGCCTGGCCCCTGTTTCAGCCATCTCTACTATTATTTATCACACCAAGACATTGAGGCCAACTGTAACATTACTTCCAACCCTGAAAGAGAGAGGTAGTACCCTCATATCTATTGTTGCTATTATTTCTCTAAAGTCAGAGTAGAATGGAATTGACATGGTATTCGTAATAATTTTTTTTAGAAAATTCTAGCTTTTTGTGTTCACTGTGTAAATACATCTGTACATGAGGAAGAGTTTTTGAGGGTCACTTCTTTGTGTGCCTGCCTTCATGATAACTTCTGGGAAGGACTAATATTAGATTGAGTTCTATAGTATGCTTATGGCATGAGCTAGCATTTTTGTGGGGGTTTTCTTTAATTTATTTTACTTATTTAATTTGTTTAACTATTTGTGAGTTTCCTATTTTTTGTCAATAGAATTATTCTCCTATTTACTTAACTCAATAGTTTTCAGTGACAGTTGTCAAAGCCTGTTAATTGTGTGTCCACAATGACTCTTAATCATTGCTTCTCTTTTCCTGTTGTTGCCACCCTATTGTTGAGCTATTGCTTAGTGCTTAATCTTTTGGGAGATAGAGTTGGATAGCAATTGCGATTAAGTGACTTCCTCAGGATAGTACAAATAGTAAGTATCCAAGGTTAGACTTGAACTCAGGTGCTCCTGTTTCCAAGACCAGTGTTTTGTCTACCATTCCACCTAGCTGATCCCCCAGTACTTCTTAACTGATATTGCTGCCTTTGATCTCAAACCTTCAAGTTTTATCTTTCAGTTTTTTCAAGCAAAGCTTTGCTTATATTGTTTTTTGCTTGTTTGTTGTTTATTATTGTTAGTTTGTTGTTTATTAAATAAAATCTAAAATCTTTACTTTTATATTCATTCCTCTACATTCTGGTATCCACCTATAGTCCTAGTATTTTTTCCTATTACTCTTCAGTGCTTCTGATAAATTGGACTACTTTTTTCCCCTGAGCATTCACTGCTTTTCCCCACTTCTGCATCAGTCTCCACCCATCACAATCTTACACATTTTTCAAACCCTATCTTAACTGTTTTTTGGAAAGATTTCTTTCTCCTTGATCTTCCCCCTTTTTTTTTTTTTTTAAGATAGATATCTTTCTTTCCTTTAACCTTTCATAGAATAGGGACCTTAAAGATCAAGTCCAAATCCCTCCCACCCCATGCTCCCTAATTTTAGCTTTCTTTCTAGTAATGAAAATCACAGATGAAATTGTATTTTATTTTCACAGAATAAATTTAAACGTGAGGAAAAAGCAAATGGGTGGAGAATTGATAAAGCATTTCGTAAGTATTTTATTTTTTAAAAAATGCATGTTATTTGGAAAGCTTTTTAATAAGCCTTATTTTTTATTAACTTTATTTCAAAGTAGACTTTTTTGTTATTGTAATAATTCAGAAATGTGAGCTACTATAATATAGCCTTCTAGGCGTGTCTAACCCCAAAGCACATGGTAAACAAAAATGTATTTGACAGAGTCTTTGGAATAAAGCAGATCATTTCAAATTAAAGCTGATTGGAATAGACAAATACCTTGACTTTAGAAACATGATTCAGATCTCAGGAGGTCTTTGAATATATAATACAGTAAGCATGTACTATATAGACTGATGGAGAATCCAAACTTGAGGAGGTTGATAGTAAGGATTGAACACTAATTGTAGGCCATTCCAATACTACAACTGATTTCTTCCCTGTTTTATATTACCTGGTACATAGAAGTGTCTGATTATACAAGTGTTAATCATTGGCTAAAATCACTGCAGTGGAAGTTCTCTCTCATTTGAGATTGAGGAAGGAATGGTGGTACTAATAGCAGCATTTTTTTTTTCATACATGAATGTTTGCTATTTCTCACAAATGTTCTTTGATATTTAAGGTTCATGTCTGATTTGAGGGTTTATCTAGAATTTTTTTCCTTTGGAAGTGTACCACATGTTAAAACTGCAAAGATGCTGAGTATTTAAGTATTGGGGTATTGATTAGAATTAGACAGCAGAGGCACTCTTGGAGAGACCTGAGAAGCCAAATTTTGTACTGTTAGCAATACAAATTAATACTCTTATAAAAATATTTATAAAACATTTTTTAAGGTGTTTTTAATATATACTTAATTAAAAAAAATTAATGTACATGAAGACAATAAATAAGATACTTCTTCTCCCCTATACTCAACCAGGTCCTTTGGGAATTTTCAATGTTGTCTAGGATGAGACCTGAACAGCCTGGTTTACCTGGCTGTATGTTATTTTTGAGAGCAATGTTGCTAAAATTCTTTGGGCTTTGAAACAGTTTAGCAGCACCAAAGACCGCTTTTCATGACCACCAGCTTCAAGTTGTAGACCATTAAGAAAATTACTGTCAATACAGTCATTGACATATTAACAGTGGACTTTGAAAAATCATGGCAAAAAAGACAGGCACAATGGGATTAAAGATTAACAAATGAAATGTTTTGATTTCCCCCCAAAAGTAGAGAAAGTTGATTTTTCACCTTAAAGATCTATGCACTTTATTTTTAGAGTTACTTTATTAAATGAACACTTTATGAGCTTTTAAAGGGAAAACTGATCAGCCAGTCCTCATTTTAATTTCTAAATTAATTGAGAAGGGAAGCAGTATAAATTTAGTATACCTGAATCCAGACAGCATTTAATAATGTTTTGTGATATCTTTGTGAAAGATGGAGAGATGTGGGCTCATTAATAGTGCCTTTGATGTTTGGAGAATTGTGTTTTATGGATTGAGGTCAAGAGTAAAATTAATCTTTAGCAGAATGCCTCAAAGATCAGTCCTTGGTGGTAGTTCTCAAAATTTTTATCAGTGACTTGTTTAAAAACATTAGTGCTATTTGCACTTATTTAATTTATGATCTCATAAAATTGGAAAGAATAAGATGTTGTTAGGTAGGTAAGGGAAAGTATGTTGGGTGACAAAGCCCAGATCTCAGAAAGATCTCTAGGACAGATGGAACAAATCTACTTAGTTGAAATTTAATAGGATAAGTGTAAAGCCCTATCCTTTTTGGATTATAAAAACTAGTTGCATAATTAAGGCTTGTGGAAGTTGGCAGCAGGTTGTGTGATTTGAGTTTTTAGCGGAATACAAATTCAGTTTGGTGAGTAACATGACAGAATAGCCAAAACATTGAACACAATCTCAGGCTACCTTAGAACACATGTAGAATGTCATGTTCAGGTCTGAGTGCCTTATTGTAGTGGTGGGACATTTACAAAGCAGCATATTTAATGGGGGGGATAACTAAGAGTCAAGCCTTACCAATTGAAGGGACTGGAGCTGTTAGGTCTAAAAGAGAGCAAAGGTTACATTATAGTTATAGTTAAAAGTTTGAAAGGCTTTCTTGGAGGGAGGTAAGAGAAATGAATGAAAATTTTTGGGAGACAAAATTTTGTCTCAATGTTCAGAACTTTCTCCTTAGGGATTGGTTGGTTGGTCTCCATTCTCTAAGAAGACCAAAATTTCATCACTGTGTTAGAGTCAAAGTTACGGTGTGTCTGATGATGGCTGATCAGACCAGTATGATCTTGGAATGCTGTGCCATAGAGGATTAAAGATACTCCAAAGGGATTAAAGCAGTATTTATATGTGTATAATTGGAGTTTAAAGATAAAGAGATACCCCAAAGTAGAATAAGCTCCTTCAGGAGATAATGAATTTCTTATTACTGGAAGTCTTCAAATAAAGACTGAATTCTCCTGTTAGGAATCTTATAGAGAGAAATTCTGTCCAGGTTGGGCTAGGTAGGTAATCTCAGGTCTATTCCATTTTGGATGTTTTATGAAATTTGCTGTTGTGGAAAAAATTTAATTAGGTATGGTAGAAAATGATACATAAGGAATTAAGAGGAATGTAGAATGATCAATATGAAGTAATGTAGAATAAAATATGAAGAACCAAAAAAAATCATGTAATTATTACAGCAAAAAAAAAAAAAAGTCAACCAGTGAATAATAGCACAGATATCAATCATATATTTTTCCTCGTAACAGAAAAGTGGAAAACAAATATGACAGAATACTATATGCATCGTCAACCAAGGTTCTTTATCAATTATTTTTGCTTAATTATTTATCCTAAGGGAAATAGTATTGAAATGATTGTAATATGAAGAGAAAAGTCATTAATGAAATGTTAAATTCTTTCTTTGCATCCAAATCTAAATTTTTTAATGTGCACTTTTTTGATTTATTTTTCATCTAGTCCAATTTTCTTATTTTACAGCTAAGAAACTGAAACCCAGCGAGGGTGACATAAAAATAGTAAGGAAGTGAAATTAGGACTCAAATTCAAACCATCTGATTCCATCTAATTTGCCACAGAATATGTTAGAAACTTTTGGAATAGACTCATAAGATTGTAGATTATGAGAATATTTTAGATTTAGTCCTAAAACTGATTTAGGATGTCTTGTATTGAGAACTTGATAAAGAGACAATGTGGTGATTGACTTTATGAGGCACCAAGTTTTTTCTTAGATCAAAGTCACTTTTCTAAGACTAGACTATAATCACATCACCTATATAACTAAATCTATAAAGCATCAAGAGTGACCCAGAATTTGATTCAGGATATTTTGTTGCCCTTTCCAGATCTATCTACAAATTCTTAGAATTCTAACTGATTCTTTTAATGCTACTGTTTTGGATCCATTCTTTCATGATTTTCTGTTACATTAATTTGTGTATTATTCCTAATGCTGCTAAAAGGGATATAATAGTAGTAATAATGATAATGGTGGTGGTAATAGAAGTAATAAACAGTAAGTAGCATTTATATGATAGCTGCTATGTGCCAGGCACTGTGTTTTACAAAAAGTATCTCATTTGATCTTTACAACCACACTGGGAAGAGAGTTGTTGTTATTAGCATTTTATAGATGAGGAAATTGAGGCAGTCAGGTTAAGTGATTTGCTCATGGTCACACAGTAAATATCTGAGCCTAGATTTGAATTTAGGTCTTCGTGATTTCCAACACTAATCACTCTGCCACCTAGTTGATTTTTGTCATTATCGGGTTGTATTTCCTATAGTATTAGAGGGTTGATAGTAGCAGGAAGACAGGTGGAACTGAGTAGGCTTTTTGGCATGCCCTGAGTTCATTAGATAATGTATTTATCTTAACTTTTAGAATATTTTGGAAGTCATGACTAGAATTTTTTTTTTTTTTTTACATTTTATTTTGGACAGAAGAGAAACGCCCCTTTGACTTCAATTTCTTTGCTCGTTTGCTTGAGAAGGTTCTTGCTGAAGAGGAGAAAAGAAAACAGAAAACTGTAAAAAATCAAAGCACAAAAGAGAAGAAGTCTTCTAGGCCTCGAAAAAAACAAAATGGTATTTATTGTAAATAAGAGTATGGAATAATGTTGATTTGGCTGTATCTAAGGTTTTATAACTGGTTGTGTAATTTGGGAACATAGGATCAGAGCATTCAACTAAAGGGTAATTGATTTTTCTTTGACTTTATAGTTATTTATGAGTAGTAGTCTGTATAGGAGTTGTTCCGTAAATATTTTTTGGAATATTTTATTAACAAACTTGATACATGCATATTCCAAAGTTGTATTTTAAAATCCTAGAGTATGATGGGTGTGATATGTTGTCTATATAGGCCTATATATGTTAACATCATATCACAATACTTTAGTACTGATTTTCGGTATAGAAGCAATCTTTAATTATTCTGTATTTGATAATAATTTCTTTTTTAACAAAAATTTAATTCTCTTAGGAGATTTGTTTTATGTCATTAATGCATTTGAGTTACTGCTGGTATCTGTAAGGCAATTTTGTTTTTTGTTAGAAAATCATTTCTACATAAACTTCTTGGTCTACAAACATAAATTAAATCTTCCTTTCATAGTATCTTCTGCTGAAATAATGAAATCATAGGATCTTAGAGCTAGCAGGTTATTTTACAACTGAGGAATTTGAACCTGATGTACTCAGTTATCTTTACCAAGATCAAAACATCTTGTTAGTGATGGAATTAGGGCCAGATCCAAAGTTTTCACAAGTGCTTCTTCCACTTTGTTGTCTCTTTGTGGAAATAGTATTGAGAATATCATACTTAGGGGCAGCTAGGTGGCGCAGTGGATAGAGCACCTGTCCTGAAGTCAGGAGGACCTGAGTTCAAATGTGGTATCAAGACAACACTTCCTAGCTGTGTGACTCTGGGCAAGTCACTTAACCCCAATGGCTTCAGCCCAAAAAAAAAAAAAAGAGAGAGAATATCATACTTCATTTCATAGTATAATTCTTAGCTGTTTTTCTCTTACTACCTATACCAGATGGAAAGAAATAACATCAATTCTGCAATAATAAATTCTAAAATCTATTAATTCTAATTTAGTAAGTTCCTTTTAGAACATTTTTAGTTCATAGGATCACAGATCTGTATCTGCAAGAAACTTCAATTCACTACAGCTTGTTTTATATCAAGAATACTCTTAAAAACAGGTGCTGGTATCCAGAATGTTTAAATGATGTTTACTGTTTTGAGGTGGAGAAGATTTGCTTCATTTTTATGTTCATTTCATTCTTTTGCCTTTGTTTTTTTCTTTAAAGTTGGCAATTAGCCTGCCTTAAAAATATATATTACAGTTTGAAAGTGAAAATAGAAATTCATAGATATTTCTGTTTTTAGTAAATAGAGTTGCCAGTGGCAAAGTGGGTGATGATCCAGACAATTCTTTGAATGCTAGAATTTCAGACGTGGAAGGAACTGAAATAGATGCTGAAGTTGTTGAGAAAGAAAATGATCAGTCTTTGAATGTACCTGGACAGACTGTATTAGAGTCTGTTGTAAACAGAAAGAAACGGAAAAGGAAGAAAAAGGATGATACTGATGAGCAAGAAGCAGAAAATCTTTCAAAAGAGGCCATTGGTCCTTCAGACACTCCTAAAGGAGAAAAACCAAATAAGAGTAAGTGACAGTTTTTAGCAGAAATCTAGAGTAAAGTTAAAGATTATGCAGTTTTTGTTGTGCAGTTAAATAATTTTGCTTTAGAATAATTCCTGTTAAATAATGACTATTGAGTGTGAATTTATATTCATAGTACTGTGTCCAAGTTATTTATTGTTTTGACAGAGATGGATTGGCATTTGGAAATGATTTTCATCAGAAGCATAACAACACTTATTAGAACTTACATGTTTTTACCACTAGTTACTTTGAGAGTGAGGTGGGGAAGTGAAAGTATTAGATATAGAGCAAACATTGTTTTTTCCATCATGAGTTAAAAATTTGTATTGCTTAAGACATATGAATTAAAGATAAAAGAAGTAGTAACAGATCAAAAGAACCACAAGTAATTTGGCCACTAATTTAACTATAGTTGGTCCATCAAGATACGCCTTCAAGGTAAATTGGTACTGCCTGGTAAAATAATACTAATAGCTTACAGTTATATTATTTGTTCTTTTTGATTTTCAAAGTGGTTTACATATACAGCCAATCTATATATAAATTGCTTCCTGATATCCTTTTAGGCAGGTAGCCAAGTATAATTCTTATTTTATTCATAAGGAAATTAGAATGCAGAAATGTTAAGTCATTTACTGATGGTCATACACCTAAAAAATAGCAGAATTTTTACTCAAGTTATGTTATATAAAAAGATAACTAGTACTCTACTGTAATTCTGCATTTAGATTTTAAGAGAGTCCTAATATGGTGGTTTATATGTAGTCAATGATAAAAAATTTTTTTATTGATTAAATCAGTCATTAAATATTCAGTATTTTTCAGATTATATGCTTAGAAACATTTTTATACACCTGATAGATAGCACCATCAGAAAATACTTCTCTGTTTAAAAAAAAATTATTGGGAAAATTTTTCTCATGTTTTGAAAATAACATTCATTTTTTATCATTGTTTATTAATAGAGAAATGTCAACTTTTGGTAACTGTAATAAATGGGGATGAATGTAATAAAGACTTGGAAGTTTCCAATTTAGAAAACTTAGATGAGATTGCTTGCATACCATTGAGTGAAAATGATGAGAAAGAAACTGAGCACATCTCTTTAGCAAGGTAACTTTAATGTTTATAAAAAGTTCACTTTGTTTTTCTAGTTCTCCTACATTATGCTGGTTTTATGGGCATGGTTTGTTATTTAAATAATTTAAAGTAAGTGTACAGTAAAATAAAATAAAATTTGATTGCTTCTGCACACAGCCACCTGATTTGAAAAGTGGGAGGATTTGATTGCATGTTGTTTTCAATGAGTGGGGAAGAGTTAGAACTTGAAATGTAGATTTAAAACTGTGATTGTTAGCTCTACTCCTCCAAAAAAGACTTCTAATATTATCTAGAAGAGGAAGACATTTACCACCTAGTATTTTCTGTCACCAAATGCTCTTTTATATGTGTTTCAACTAATGCCAATCAATGACCAACTCCTTAAATTCCTATTTCTTATCCTTTTGGTTTGGGTCTTTTACATTAAAAATTAGATATACACTGATTTTTGTTTGTTGCTTTGGCTTCTGGAAACGGCCCTATTACTTTATGGTCACATATTACACATAATGTAATTTATCCTTGAATGTAGTGCTTCAGATACTTTGTATGTATAAATTTGTACGATCCAGCTTTATGCAGTAATCATTTTATATTTTGCTACTTCTTAGGGTCTCTCTTGAACAAAGCTTGTTTGACTTTGTAGTAGCTACTTAATCTGAAGATAGATTTTTTTTTTTTTTTTTTTTTTTTTTTTGCAATATACTTAGGGAAACTCAGTTTTTCTTTGCATATGAGTTTCAGGTACACTTCCCATTCAAACAAATAATACAGGTCTTTAATAATTTCATTTTTTCTTGTTTTAGTAGCTAAATCAATTTTCTTTTCGATTGTAAAACTTATGTAAATTTTTGATGGTGATAGACATTTTTTCCCCTCAGTAGCATTTAATTTTTCCAAATACACATAAAGACAGTTTCCAACATTCGTTTTAATAAGATTTTGTGTTCCAGATTTTTTCCTTCCTCTTTCCCTTACCTTCCCCTTTCCCAAAGATGCATGATATAGGTTGAACATGTAAAATCCTTTTAAACATATTTCTAAAATCCTTTTAAACATATTTCTATATTTGTCATGTTGTATAAGAAAAATCAAACCCAGAGGGAAAAAAAACATAAGAAAGAAAAAGTAAACAAACAAAAAAAGATGAAAATACTGTGGCTTCATCCACATTCAGTCTTCA
The DNA here is from genome assembly GCF_902635505.1 of Sarcophilus harrisii. Classification (NCBI taxonomy): domain Eukaryota; kingdom Metazoa; phylum Chordata; class Mammalia; order Dasyuromorphia; family Dasyuridae; genus Sarcophilus; species Sarcophilus harrisii. The sequence goes on along the minus strand of NC_045426.1, from coordinate 170,688,757 downwards.
TAGACTCTGGATGTGGATGGCATTTTTCAGGTGGTAGATACTGTTATTCTGTATTTTTGAATGAATGTAAATATTAGAAAATAGGTACACTCTAACAAATTGTATTAATTAGGAACAAGTTTGAATGTTATTCACTGAAAATACTGTACAAAGAAGCAATAGGAACAACATCGAATTGCATTTCTTAAGTAATTGCGTGAGATCATCTTCTCAAGTGTGAACTGCATACTTAGAATTTCCTTGCTATAATGACCTCTGATTGTGCTTGTTAAAGTATAATAATACCACTTCTCTCTCACCATGCTTTTTTTCTTCAGTAATCAAGGTGATGCCACATCAGTAGCTGCAGTTGAATCCTCTGAATCAGAGGTTTTAGATTTGTCTCCTTCAAAAGCCAAAAATAAAGAATTGCTTCAGATTGTTCAAATTGAGAGCAACACAGGAGGAAAAATTAGTGATACTAATATTAAACTCCCGTAAGTATTTTTTACAGAAGAAATTATAAGATGAAGAGAAATTATGTGTTGAATGTGCATGACACTTTCAAGGGTTACTTTCAGTATGTGTTTCTTTTGCAATTAAGTGAATATGTTAATGGCATATGGAATTCTGTCATTTTTTTATCTTTAGATACTCTAGAAGGGGATATATTATTCCTAGTAAGTTACTGATTATAACAGTACCTTTATAAGACATTAAGTCCTAAGTGTTTTAGCTTTCAGTTTTACCTTTCCTGGATTTTGTAGAACCCAAGCTATTATCCATGTGGTTATTTTTTCTGTCAGTGCACATCCTCATCCTTTGAGATATTTTCATCTTTTTCTGTTTTTTCCCCCCATCAATGTTACATTGTTGTTCTAGCCAACATACGAGAGACCTTCCTCTTTTTTTTTTTTTTTTTTTTTTAAATATTCCAGTTATACTTGTATTGTTTGGACAGTTTTCTAACTAGGTGAGCAGCCTAACACTGTTTTCCTCTGAAATGAAACTATATATTTTATGCCATTTGTTGTTTCCAAGTTGTTAGTTACATGGTACAATTTAGTTATGTCTATAATCCACCTTCCCATTTGCCATTTTGGGGATTTTTTTGTGTTATGTATAATTATGTAACATCACTAGGGGCATGATGAAGGGAAGGAGCAAAGTTTTTGTGGAAGTCTACAATTTTAGACCCTTGAAAATCCTTTGCATGTGATGGTGGTGGGATGTGTGTATGTATGGAGATTTCTCATCCATTTTTGATATATTTATTTATTTATTTGCATGTGGACAGTTAGACCAGTCTGTTGTACTGCATGAATTTAACTAAAAAGGATTTGGGATTTGAAGTAGAATATATAGATAACCTGATATCCATGGAAACTTCTAGTTTCCTTGTTATCCATTCATTTGATTAAAAAGTAGAAACTATGTCTCACTGATCAAAGTGGTTCTCAGAGAGTCTCTTTCATAAAATCTCATGCGTTTAATTATCTTTAAAAAGGACATTTTTTTCTATTCTAAATTTAATGAACACTAAAAAAAGAACATTTTTTCCCATAAAAAAAATAGAGCAGAAAATGTATTACATTTGAAATCATAAATTCACATGCCGTTTTTAAAAAAAAAAGTTATGTCAAATTCACCATGCTATTGTTATGACTATTCTGCTTATTGGGTTTTTCTTGACTTGTATTCCCTTACGTGCATTTTTAAAGGCATTTCAATCACTCTCTTTTATTTCTTCTTTTTTTTTTTTTTCTGGTCAATACTTTTGTCACAATAACACCTTGACTGAGATGGTGTAAGTATCATTATCCATTTTGTACCAATTCGAGAACTGAGAACAGATGTTAAGTAATCTGACTTGGGTCACACAGATATTAAAGGACAGGTTAGGGATTCATTCTACAATCTTATACCTCTTTAAAATGAGACCATAGTTCAGTAGACTATCTCTTTTATAATAACTTTGTTTTTTGCATTATTTTCTGTAATTACATGTCTTTGGCTTCAGATAGTTTGAATGTAGTTTAAATATTAGACTTTTTTTTTTTTTTTTAAAGGGAAGTTGAAAAAACTGATACTGGCAAGCCCAAAGTGAGAGGACGTCCCCTAAGGCCTAAACCCAACTTGTTAAGACCGTCTGGAAAAAAAGCAGAAACTACTGAAAAGGAAATTGAAATAGAGAACAAAAATTTATTTCCAGAACTTCCAGGAAATGTTGAAAAGGTAAGGAATAGGGAGAGACTAAGTTGAAAATAAATGATAAATTTTTTCCCTCAAATGGTTGATTAAACTGCTTGGAGTATGACTTCGGAATAATATTGTATATTTTAAAAACCACTGTGTTATAATTTACGAATCCAAATGATAAAGTTTTCTAGATGAATCACGGTACTTATTCTAATGATAACTACTATTACTGAAGACATTTTTGAAACTCTTTCCTGATAGCAAATGTTTGTCATTTGAATATAAATATCATTTTAGGGAATAACCAAAAATAAATTTAACTACAGCTGATAAACTTGCATAATATTGCTTTTGTGTAAAAATGAATTATGATGGAATTATCATAATTGAATTGAGATGTGCCAACCTTAAAAGAAATATGATATTAGTTGTATAGCTTGTGAAGTTTTTCTGAAAACATTTTTGAAAATACCATTCCAAGAATTTTTTTGAGAAATAGCATCATCATTACCACACCATCTGGAGGATCACACAGAACACTTAGAGTCCAATAGCCTTGGATATTTCCAGGAAATACCACTCTTATTGTGAATATAATTATTAAAATCATCTTCCACCCACTGCTCTCCATTAAGCTATCTAGCTTGTAACTCTGTGTTACTTACACACTGCTTACCTAAGAGGAAACTACCTTGTCAATGTCCACTTGCCTTTCTCATCCCTATCCTTCTCAATTTTTCCCCTCCCATGCCCAATTTGCTTTTCCATAGTGATCAAGCTTCCTTTCATTTCTGGGCTTTCTTTGATTTCTTTTGTCTTTTGGTTCTCACTTATATCTGTCTTGTCCCAAGATATCTCTAAATCGTTGGCCTTTATCTCTTGCACTGGCTAAACTTTCATTTATACTCAGCACCCTCCAACATAATGTGTGTGTGTGTGTCTTAAGTATCTAAACAATCCTTGAAACACTCATACTTTATGTTTAGCAACTGCTGCTGCTTTGAAATGGACATGATTGAATATTCTTTTGACCTGAATAATCGTGGTGACTTTTCTATACTGACCATCAGGACCTTTTTTTGCTTTTCTCAAGGAGTTTAGCATTTGGACCACTGTCTTTTTTTGCTATTCGCTTTCTACCTTTATAGAGGATGTTCCAAAAGCCTTAGTATAGTTTTAAGCTGTTAAAGCTTAATACTCTGTACTTAGGACTTAAACAGTAATATTGATGTTGCCACAAACTTCTGATTCCTCAGTTTTTTCATTTCTTAGGACTTTTTTTTTTTAGCACTTTCATCATGAAGAGGGGTGCTCACAAATTGGATATCATCCTAGGTCAAAAACTCTTGATATTCCTCTTTCTTATTATAACCTTTTATTCTATCTCCTCCTAAACCTTTTTGTGTTGTCTTCATTGTAAACTTCAATCCATCTACCATGTGGTACTTTGTCATGCCTACTTTAACTTGTCTTTTTTCTTTTCCTGTCTTCAGTCCTATAGTTAAACATTTCAGTTGCACACTGTCTTCTAGTTTGATACCAAGTGATCTTTTACTCCCAACACTGCCCATTTCTTTCCCAGCCATGAATTATGCTTACTTTCTTCCTCTTCCTTTCATCTTAAAACCCTTTTATATTATTCTTTACTCTTTTTTCCCTCACTTTCTGATAACAACCCCTGCTGAGGTCCTTTGCATGTGCCCATGATTTCATGATCTCTTCCCATATTCTTTACCAAGTTGCTACCACTATTATTCTTTCTCTTTTCTTCACCATCTCCCTTTCTGTTGGTTCTTTTCCTATGACCTTCAATGCATACAGTTCTCCTCTAACCTTAAAAAAAGAAAACATCAACAAGGTATACCCATACTTTTCATTTTTCCTTTGAAAAACTTGTATGTATTCTCTTACCATCATTTCATTTCTCTTTTTCTTCTCAGTCTTTTTTTTTTTTTTCTTTTTTGACAAGCATTCCAATTGGAGAGAAAAAAAGGAAAAAACAAAACGTATTTTATGGTCATCTTTTGTTTTTATTTGCATTTTTCTAATTATGAATGATTTGGGGCATTTTTTCTTATGGTTATATATATAGTTTAGGTTTCTTCTTCTGAAAGCAAAATTGCCTGTTCATATCCTTTCACCATTTATTAATTGTAAACCTATTCTTCCTCAACTTTTTGTTGAAGTCTCCTGATATCTCATCCTTCAAGTGAAATAACTCTCTTCACTGTTAATTAATGATCTCTTTGTTGCCTATTTCATTGATTTTTTTCATAGTCTTTGTCCTTGTTGACTTCCCTAAAGTATTTGACACTGTTCTTTTCTGATTATTTTTTTTTCTTTTGATTTTTTTGGTAAATTTTATTCTCTTCTCTTTTCTGACTCATTCATAATTATGCCTAAATCTGTCCTGTACTTTCTGAGTACTTACTGAGGGAAAAAAAAAAAGCAAGCAAACATCAACAAAAATGGGGAAAACACATTGCTGTGGTGCAGATTCGGTCCCTGTAGTCCTTTTCCTGGATGCAGATGGCACTCTTCATCATAAGTCTATTGGAATTTGCTTGAATAACTTTGTTGTTGAAAAGAGCCATGTCTAGAGTTGATTATCACGTAATTTTGTTTCTGAGTATAATGTTCTCTTGGTTCTACTCACTTCACTGAGCATCAGTTCATGTAAGTCTCTACAGGCCTTTCTGAAATCATCCTGTTGATCGTTTCTTATAAAACAATATATTCTATTCATAACTTACTCAGCTGTTCCCCATCTGATGGGCATCAACTTAGTTTTCAATTCCTTGCTGCTACTAAAGGACTGCTACAAATATTTTTGCATATCTGGGTCCTTTTTACTGTTTTATGATCTCTTTGGGATACAGACTTATGAACTTCAGTTTTTTACCTATTTGACATTTTAAATTGGATATCCTAGAGCTATCTCTGCCTCATTGTGTACAAAGCAAAATTCATAAATTTCTCCCTTCATTCACTTTTCTTGTAGATTTTCCTGTTTTTGTCAAAGCCATCATCATTCTTTCAGACTCTTAGCTTTATAATCTTGGGTTTATTTTCACCTTTTCATTTTACTTCACCCAAAATATCTAATCATTTGCCAAATTTTGCTAGTTCTTCCTCTACTAAAATTTGCATACCTAGTTTATTCTTTCTTACACAAGTAATTGATCTTCTCAAGTTCACCTCTTCCTTAGTTTATCCTTCACATAGTTGCTAAAATGATTTTTTTTAGGCACCATTTTGACCATTTGTTATTCCCCTTCTCATTAAATTTCAGGGTTCCCTGGTGTCTCTACTTAGTTTTTAAAGTTCTTTACAATCCCATCCTGTCTTTCCAGCCTTATTCTGAATTATTCCTCTTCCCTACATTGTCCTGGCTACCCAGATGAGCTTTCTGTTCCTTACGGCTCTCCTGTCTTTGTACTTTTGTGTTAGTCCTCCCATCTGTCTGGAATGGACTTCCTTCTCACTTTATCTTTTGGAGTGCCTTCATTTCAATATTCATCTCAAATATCACTTTCTATATGTAACCTCATATGAAGACTCCAGCTGTTAGTGCCCTACTTCTGTGACTTGTATTTAGTTATCTTGTATTCTGTTTATATTTATTCAACATATACTTATAGACGTATTAATGTTTTCTTTCTTTGAGTGTAAACTCTTTGAAAATAGTGATTGTTTGATTTTTTTGAATTGGTATCATTAGCCTTTAGCTTAGTGCCTAGAAACATACTAAGTGATTAGTAAATGTTGCTTGAGCAAGCCTCTGAAACTTAGAAGGAAAGTTACATTTGGATATCTTAAGTTCTGGTGCATTTGTTTAAAATGTTATCATCCCATATTATAATGTCAGTTTTTTTTTTTTTTAATACATTTTTATATATTGTATGGGATTTTCTTGTATTTCTTAAGTTTAGCCATTGAATTAAATTTTAAAAGCTTATTTTGGTAAGACTATTAAGTATAAATAAGTTAACATTTTACAATTTTCTAGAATCTCATAGGAAAAGATGAAAGCAGTTCTCTAGGAAAAGATGAAAGCAGTTCTCTTGATATTACTGGAAAGGAGGTCACAGAGAGTCAAGGACCTGAAGCTAACTTTGAGTAAGTATCAGGTAAAATAGTTTTAAAAATTGCATTTAGTAGTAGTGGCGTTATGCATGGAAGATGATTTTTTCATTTTATTTTGTTTTTCAACTAACATGTATTTCTTTTCTTTCCTCCTCTTAATTTAAAAATAAAACAGAAAAAACGAAACCCATGTAACAAATAAGCATAGTCAGGCAAGGCAAATCACTACATTGTTGTTGTCTAAAAATGCAATTTTAATTTCTGATTTTTTTTTTTTGTCTCTACTGGTTTTATTTAAGATATTCAAAGTGTAAATGAATCCAGCTCAATTGAATGTTGAGTACATACCAAAATGACAGTTATTCTTATAGGTTATAAAGCTCCTTTCTTACTGCTGTTGTCAAAGAATACTAAACAAATCCAAATTTAATAAATAGATTAACAACATGGGAATTGTACTGATTTATTTGATTTTAAAAAATGTTTAAAAATTTTAATTTTCAGTTTCAAGTTCTCTTTAGCCTTCTGTTCCTTCCTCTATCTCTTAAGACAATAAATATAGTACTCAGTTTACATAGAAAGTTATGTACACTTAAAAAAAAAAAAAGAAGGAAAAATGTTCTTCAATCTGTACTTATGGTTCATCAGATGTCTCTGGAGGTGGAGATCATTTTTCATCATAGGTCTTTTGGAATTGTTTTAGTTCATAGTATTGGTTAGAATAGCTAAAGTCTTTCACATTTGGTCATCAATACAATATTACTGTTACTGTGTAAAATGTCCTGACTTCCCAAGCTTTTTTGAAGCCATCCTGCTCATTATTCCTTATAATACAAGTAGTATTCCATAACAATCATATATCATAACTTGTTCAGCCATTCCTCAATTGATAGGTATCTGCTCCATATCCAGTTCTTTGCCACAACTAATAAAAGAGCTGTTATAATTATTTTTATGCATAGAGGTCCTTTTTTTTTATTTATCTCTTTGGCGTATAGACTTAATAATAGTATTGCTAGGTGAGAGGGTGTATGCTTCATTTTATAACACTTTGGACATAGTTCCAAATTGTTCTTGAGAATTGATGGACCATTTCACAACTTCACAACAATAACAGCATGAGAATTTTAGAAAGGAGCATTTACTTAAAAAAAAGAGACAGTATCATTCTCTGTATGATCAACAGAAGAATGTATTGTTTCTTATATAACTTAGGGGACTTAGCAATTCACTTCATAATTTTGGGTTTCCTTATCTGTAAAATGAAGGGTTGGACTAGATGATTTTTAGGGCCCTTCCAGCTCTAAATCTGTGATATCTGAGATGAGAAAAAACGATGCCATGTGCATCAAAGGGAGCCAAATAGTAAGTGTGCACTTCATTGAGGAATAAACATTTATGTTGTGCCTGCTGTGTACCAGACATGGTGCTAAATGCTTTATACATTCTCATTTGATCCACTTAGTGACCTTATGAGATAGGTGCTGTTATTATCCACATTTTGCAATTCAGAAAACTCGGGCAAGCAGGTTAAATTACTTACTCAGGATCATACAACTAATGAGTGTCTTGAGCATGTTTGAAACTCGGGTCTTCCTCATTCTAGACTGAGCACTTTGTCCACTTTGTCACCAGGTGCTTTTCCTCTCACTGTATTACTATAGTTTGAGTATTATATGATCAGGAACTAAGAAGCAATGATATCACACTTATAAGTGCTTATTAGATCCATTGAGATGTATAAAAATTCACTTTGTAAACAAACTCAGTTGCTTAAAAAAACAAAAACTTATTTCCCCCCAAAACACTTACTTTTTTTCAATTCTATGTAAAAAGTTTTTCACCTTTTTTCAACATTTTGAGTTCCAAATTCTCTGCTTTGCGTCCCCTCCTTCCTCATTGAGAAGCAATACAAAACAATTTGTATTGATTATATATATATGCAGCCTTGCAAAACATGTTTCTATATTAATCATCTTGTGAAAAAAAAACAGACTAAGAAAAATAAAATGAAAAGTATGCTTTGATTTGCATTTAGGCTTCTTCAGTTCTCTCTCTGGAGGTGGATAGCATTTTTCATCATGAGTCCTTGGAATTGTCTTGAATTATTGTAATTCTGAGAATAGCTAAGTCATTCACTGTTTTAACATCACACAATATTGCTCTCACTGTTTACACTGTTCTCCTGGTTTTCAACACTTCACTTTGCATGTTCATGTAAAATCAAGTTGTTCTGAAACCATCCTGCTCATTGTGATGAAATACTACTTACTGTACTGTATGTAAGAAACAATCGTGTACCCACTTTGTTCAGCCATTTCCTCAGTTAATAGACAGTCCTTACTTTCCAGTTCTTTGTTACTGCAAAAAAACTCCTTTTTTTTTGGTACATTTAATTCCTTTTTCTTTCATTTATTTATTTTTTATTTCTTTGGGATACTGCTGGGTCAAAGGGTATATAGTTTAGCCCTCAGAGCAAATTTCTGAATATGCTTTAAAGATCAGATTGTTTAAAATTCCACCAACAATGCTTTAGTATCCCAGTTTTCTTACATCCCCTCCAAACAGCCAACATTTTCCTTTTTGTCATATTAGCCAAACTAATAGGTGTGAGGTGGTGGTACCTTAGGGTTGTTTTAATTTACATTTCTCTAATCAGTAGTGATTTAGAGCATTTTTTCATATGATTTGCTTTGATTTCTTCCTCTGAAAATTGCTTGTTCACATTCTTTGATTATTTGTCAATTAGGGAAGTACTGTTATAAATTTGACTTTATCTCTCTATATATTTGAGAAGTGAAACTTTTATTACAGAAACTTTCAGCTGCTTTTGCTTTTTGATAACTGTTTAATTCATTCATAAATATCCTTGCCTGCTAGAATAATTCACTCCCAACATATTCCTTTTCTTCTATCTTCTTTCTTTCCCCTTGTGTTATTTCTCTTTCCCTCTATTTTTGTCTTATAGAAGTTTAATGGAGTGCCTAAAAGATGACAAGAAGTTTGTGTTTACATTTCTAACTTTACAATTGATAATAATAAAAAATTTAATAAATTTACAAATGGTATTTAAGAAAATATTTCACAAAGTGAGTTATATTCCATCTTGTCTTAGTAATTCTCATATAGTAAAATGCTAAATAACAGATCATGTGTTAGAAAGAAGACATCCTTTATTTTATCCCTTTTTTTTTTTTTGCCCCAGTGAAACAGGTGGTTTACAAGAAACTAATAAGGCAAGTACTTTAAGATCACCGAGATTAATGAAGGGTCGAATGCAGAGACCAAAACCACATGTAGTTGACCAGAAAGAAGTACTGGCATCAGAAGACAAAATTGGAACTAAGGACGAAAAGGAGAAAAATGAGTCCAGTGTCACCAAAGATGTAAGTATTGTCTTTATTTCCAATATAAAAAAAAATCCTTGGATTCTAAATCAAATCTAATTGTTAACTGTATGATACATAAAGCCAAAATCCTGTGATAAGCAGATTTCCCAAGTGTAAAAAAAAAAAAAAAGGGAACCTTAATTTAAAATTATCTGAATTTTGAAGAGATCTACTTTATGGATATTCTGTAGCCAGTCTTTTGTTTTTTTCCCCTCAATAATATTTTGTTCTTTCAAACACATATAAAGATTTTTGTAAGATTTTGTGTTACCAGTTTTTCTCCCTTCTCCAAGACAGCAAGCAGTCTGATAGAGGTTAAACATGTACAATCCTTTTAAACACATTTCCATATTTATCATATTGTACAAGAAAAATATGACCAAAAGGGAAAAAACCACAAGAAAGAAAAGGGGAATACACAAAATATGTAAAAATACTATGATTCAGTATACTGTTTCTGTAATTTTCTCTTTGGATGCAGATGGCATTTTCCATTCCAAGTCTATTGGAATTATCTTGAATCACCACATTATTGAGAAGAGCCAAGTCCATCACAAATGATTATCCCATAATTTTGCTGTTATTGTGTACAATGTGCTCTTGCTTCTGTTCACTTCACTCAGCATCAATTATTTCCAGGCTTTTCTGAACTCAGCTCACTTATCATTTCTTACAGAACAATAATATTCCATAACATTCATATACCTAACTTATTCAACCATTCCCCAAATGATGAGCATCCACTCAGTTTCCTATTCTTTGCCACTATAAAAATGGCTGATATAAACATTTTGGGGCACATGTGGGGCACATTTCCTATTCTCTCTTTTATGATATATTTGGGATACAGACCTAGTAGTTGTGGCCCATCCTTTAATTCTTGAAATTCCATGGCTTCTCCCAAGACCTCTCATTTAAACAACTCTTGCTTTCTACTTCCTTTTCCTTTTCAATTCTGCCTCAGCAGAAAGTATTTCTTTAGAAAATGAATAATTTTTAATATTTACCTATGTACAATATTACTTAAAAAGGTAAATACTTTTGCTTTTTGGAGTACATTATGAATTTTGGTTCTTTGACATAACTGACTGATAATTTTCTGTGTTTATAGCAAATATAAAGTAATCCATATCAGTCTATATCTTTATGTCTCTGAATTTTTTTTTTCTGAAGCAATTGGGGTTAAGTGACTTGCCTAGGGTCACACAGGTAGGAAGTGTTAAGTATGTGAGACCAGATTTGAACCCAGGTCCTCCTGACTTCAGGGCTGATGCTCAATCCACTCTGCCACCTAGCTGCCCCCCTCTGAATTTTATTAAGAAGACTTTGGGATCTAATTTTAGATTTATATTGAATAGCATAACCTTTCAATAAACTTGAAATTAGATATTTTATACATAATATAAGAAAGTCTTAATGCATTTTTAAGCTGTAATAACTTTGTTAGTATTACAGAGTTTTATAAAAATGACATTTGAAAGGTTAGTTATTAAAAATATAAAATATTTGTGTTTCTGATTAAAATCTGAAGTAACCAGTTTTGTGCTATAGTCATTTTCAGATTTCTTAAAAACTTTCATTAGTTGCTTCTCACTGACTGAAAGCTTTACATTTGTAATCCTGACCTTAACATCGTGCAGAAATGAGGTTTTGATGCAACACAACAGTTTTGATGTAATCTCCACAACAAAAATCTAATGGATATAGTGATAAGTGATTAGTGGCCACGCAACAAGAACTATGCTATGACTTTTGGGACACCTTGTTCAGCTCTCAGTGTAGGAACACTGCTGACAGTTTGGAAAAGAAAAAGAAAACCTGGGACAAAACAAGTGTGGCTGTTTGAGTTATTCCTAAGTTGGTCAGTATATAAGACTGACTGTTAATGTTCTGCGAGTGATATTTATTGTCTAAAATTTTATGTTCCCTGCTGTTACTATTTTTGTTTTATTTTTGAGAGGCAATTGAGACTAAGTGATTTTTCCAGGGTCACAAAGCTAGTAACTGTTAAGTATTTGAGGCTGGATTTGAACTCAGGTCCTCCTGACTCTAGGTCTGGTGCTCTGTCCACTGCACTCTGCTGCTGTTATTTTGAAAAACTGGTAGAACTTAAGTTTTTTAAAAGTGAATTATAATATTTCCCTTATGGGCAGTCTAATTAATTTTTCTCTGATGGTCCCTGATAGATTCTTTACTTGTATTATCTAGTCTTGTTGTCTTGCTCATAGCATCTATTATTCTATTTAATATATAGTGGGCATTCAGCAAATGTCATTGATGTGACACCAAAGTCTGAAATCAATGATAACTGTGAGACCTATGTGCAAATGTCATATTTGCATTTATGTTGATGTTTTTATAGTTGTCAGTCAACAAGACTAGTTACATATAATAGTCATTATTAGTACCATAATATTAGAGTTAAGGGACACATTCTTCCCTTTATTAATAAGTAAAACATAATTGTGCTTTGTGAACAATAAACTGTATTTTAGGAAATGTCTTTTGTATTAAAATCAATCATGTAAGTATATTTAAAGTAATAAATGAAAATAATCTATACCTTTCTTATTAGCAGATTTTAGTATCTTTGGTTTTCAGAGACCCATTGGGAGTGTTGTAATGATTCCTTATGACTCATGAGAATCTCAGTGACATATATTGTAGCAATGTCTGACCATATACATTATCATATTTATCCCTAATTGACTAATATACTGAAGAGAAGATACTGAATGAAGAAGTATTTGGAAAGATAATTTTGAGAATCATGGGATAATATTGTAGCAACTTTTTGTGTGTTAATAAAAAGGGGGAAAGAATGGGTTCTTAGAGATGTGAAAATAAAACAAAAAGGAAATCAAGGCATATAAAGTGTTATCAGCTATTTGATACAGATATTGAAAGGATAAAATTTAAGGAATTGTGTTGAAATTTTATTTATAAATATGATACCTTAACCTTTTTTTCTCTAGAAGTACAATAGATTGGACTTTCAAATGAAGTTCCTTTCTCCACTGGGTATATTTCTTCCTCCGCTGAAATTCTACTCTTGATGCTTTTTTGTGATACAGTGCTTATATATTCTCAGAGGCTATCTCAGTAATAAGTACTAGCATATTCTTCCAAAATAGACTTCCCTTACAAACCTAATGACATGTTTTGTTTGGCATATGAACCTGAGCATAGCTAAATTCAGAAAGATTCATTATTTGAAGGTTCATTTCCAGACAATGGATTTTTTAGTTATAGACATAAGAAGCTTTACTGTTGTGTGGAGGGATCATTAATAGAGGAATTACCCACACCAATAAAAACTTTTGAATTATTGGAGTACCATGTGCGTTTCTTAGAGTAACATTTATTATGAAATGTATAAGATGTTTCCTATTTTTTATTCTGAAGGCCCAAGTAGAAACAGAAGATCAGTCATTCAGCAAATTAGATGTTGGGAACAATAGTTCACAGAATGAAAAAGAAGATGAATTTTCTCAGAAGTCAAAAACAAATGAGCCTGAGAGCCTTAAAGAAAATCAGAGGTAAGTGTATCAGCAGGAATGATACAATTTTGTCTTTGTACTCCCAAGTCCTAGCAGCACAGGACCTGCTTAATAAATGCTTCTAAGTTAATTGTCATTGAAAATGTTATGTTTACACATGCTAATTTGTCCAAAGCTTAGCTGGAAGGCCTGAATGGACATTCCATTTCTTAGAACATCTGTGTTTATAGGGAAGATGTAGGAAATTCTTCATACTTACTCATGAGAAAGTGTGGAAACCTACTATTTTAAATTTTTAGAAGTTTGAAAGAATTTAATATTTTTTTTAACATTAAGTTTTATATTCTGGACTGGTTTTATTAAATTAGTGTTTCTATAAGGTTTCTTCTATATACCTTGTGTGATAAAAGGTTTTTAACAGTGGTGAAAATTCTGCTTAGCCTTTCCCATAAGCATTATAAAGATAGGAATTAGAATTTTTCCTTGAATTCATAGAGGTAAATGTTTATTCATGAATGGATTGCATGATTGATGAAGAAAACTTCCTTGAATTCTTATTTGTCCTGTATTTATTTATTTATCAATTTTTAAAATATCTTTTATTTTTATATCACTTTTACTTCCAAGTATATCCCTTCTCCTTAATCAGGGAAATAATAGATATTCCTTGTAACAAAGAATTTTTTCTTTTTTCTTTTTTTTTTTTTTTTTTGCTGAGGTAGTTGGAGGTTAAGTGACTTGCCCAGGGTCACACAGAAAGGAAGTGTTAAGTGTCTGAGGCCAGATTTGAACTCAGGTCCTCCTGACTTCAGGACATAACAAAGAATTTTAAAAGAGGAAAAAAAGCTGTTTGGCAAAATCAACAAACACATTAATACACTTTGACATAATATATGCTTTCTATACCACCAGTCCCCTGTTTATGCAAATAAGGGAGAAGTTCATTTTTAAGAAAGTATTTTTACTTTTCATTCACATTATTGTTGTCATTGTGCATGTTGTTTTTCTGTTTCTGGTTATTTCAGTTTGTAATTCTTTTTTTTTGGCTTTTCTATATGCTTCATAATTGTTTCTTTAAATTAAATTTTATTTTTTTAGTTAGTATCTGCCAGGGGCAGCTAGGTGGCACAGTGGATAGAGCACCAGCCTTGAAGTCAGGAGGACCCAAGTTCAAATTTGGTCTCAGACATTTAACACCTCTTAGCTATGTGACCCCAGGCAAGTCACTTAACCCTAATTGCCTCAGCCAAAAAAAAAAAATCTTCCTTTTCTCATCCTCATGGTCCTCCTTCTGCCTTTAACCCTATGGAAAAAGAAAGAAAAACAAAGGTTTTGTAATAATTAAAACAAATTTTCACATTGGCCACATCCAGATAATATATATCTCAGTTTGCATTGAATCCATCACTTCTCTGTTAGGAAATAGGGTAGCATGTTTTATCATGAGACTTTTAGAATTGTGATTGGTCATTGCATTGATCAGTTTTTAATCTTTCATAGTTTGTTTTTGCAATATTATTATAAAAATTGTTCTCTTGGCTTTACTCATTTCATTTTGCATCAATTCATACAGACATTCTTAGATTTGTTTGAAATGATCATATTTATCGTTTCTTACAATATGGCAATAGTCTGTTCCATTCATATACTATAATTTGTTTAACTCTTCCTCAATTGTTGAATATCTACATTATTTCCAGTTTTTCACCTCTGCAAAGAGCATTATGCTATAAATAAAATTGATATGGATGCTTTTATTTCTTATATCCATTTCTTGGGTTTCATGCATAACAGTGGGTGGGATGGAGTCAAAAGATGTTTTAGATCAGGTGATTTGATAATTTAGATTCAGTACTGGGACAAATGATCTACACATAGGTCAAATCACTAGTAAACAAAGTGGGATTGATTTACTTAGCTTGTAACAGAAGTGTTATTAAGGGTAGCTAGATGGCACAGTGGATAAAGTTCTGGGCCTGGCATCAGGAAGATTCATCTTCATAAGTTCAAATCTGGCCTTAGACTAAAAAAAAACAAAAAACTACAACATACTGGTTGTATGGCCCAGTGCAAATCATTTCACTCTGTTTGCTTCAGTTTTTTCATCTGTAAAATGAGCTGGAGAAGGAAATGGCAAATCATTGTAATATACCTGCCAAGGAAATTCTAAATAAGAGCAAGGACAGATGAACACTGCTGAAAAATGGCTCAACCACAACTGGAGAAGGTTATTCAAAAGTGTAGTCATTAAAATTATCTCAAATTCTGCTGAGCAGTTTCCTTGCCTGTTTGGTCCATTGTGACCTACTGGACAAATGTCTGAGAATTATCTTACCCTCACTCTTGAGTTTCATTTAATTGGTAAAAAGTAATGCTAATAGTCAGAGATCATAGTTTACTCATCCACTCGGTTTAAAGAAATGTTTCAGTACTTTGAAAGGAAAAATTGTCCTAATCTGCATTTTGGGTTAGGGGTTAAGATATTACTTTTACCATGAACATTATGGACGTTTTAATCACTTAATAATTTCACTTAATTATTTTCCAATATGATTGAACCAATTTCTTGGTCACCAACAGTAAAATAGAGTGTCCATAATTATAAACATTGACAAGTTACATCTTGGTTTCTGTTTTAAACTTAGTTCTATTAGTCTAAGAGGTACTGCTACTTCTTTCTTAGTACGAAGATATGTATTGGGGGGAATCCTCAGAAAAAGTTTGTTATTAATTATCATCCTTTTCACTCTATGCAGTAGCTTTATTTATTGACTTTTTGTTGTCCCCAATATACTTAAAAAGATGTTATACTTAGCCCTCTCAACTTTTTTACTTTTTTTTTTAAGTCAGTCTTTTGTTTATATCACATTCATTTCATTCCTTTTTTTTTTTTTTGTGAGACAATTGATGTTAAATGACTTGGACAGGGTCACAAAGCTAGGAATATTAAGTTATCATATTCATTTCCCAAAAACAAAGATAGGAAAATAAAACAGTTCAGCAAATCCAAGAAATAAAACATTAGTCATATCTGACAGTATTCTTTTTTTTCCTTAATTAAAAAAAATTTCAATGTAACACCAAATATAAATAATATATAATATGTATGTATATACACATGTATATCTCTATATATGAAACAAAACAGAAAAGAGTAATATATGTAATCCTTCAAGTTTACGTAATGTATAGCTTGCTTTTCATTTTAGTTATATAATTTAACATATAGTTTTAAATCTATCTTATTTGTCTATGCTTCCTTTTAGGCTTCCCTTTCTGTAATTAAGAAACAGTGATAGTTTCTTAACTTTATTTTCAAGAACAAAGTTTGGTTGGTCTTATAATTACACAGAATTCAATTGGTGTTTTTGTTCTTTTTGTTTGCATTATTGTTGAAGTAATTGCATTTTGTTTTCCTGGTTCTGCTTATTTTGTTTTGCTTCAGATCATGCTCTTCAGAATTGTTTTTGCTATTTGTCCAGCATCATTCTTCAGTCTGGGTACCTATTTCATTTCCAGTTTTTGATAAATATAAAAAGTGTTTCATTGTAGGTATATTTTAAAAATCTCATTTGATCAGTGAACTGAGTAGCTACATCTTTGTGGTGTCTGTGGATAACTTCCCTTTGTCATTCTTCATTGCAATTACTTGTATTTCAAAACAGAATTTTATCTCTGAGATAGCCTACTACTATTTTGACAATTATATTAACAGAATTATAGGGCTTAGTATCCATTACTTTTATTCAAACTGAACAGTTTGCAATCTCTTTTTCCAAAATCTGTACTGCATACATGTCAAACTCTGCAGAGTTTTCTCTTCCTTTTGATCTTTGATCTCATCAATTTTTTTTCCCCCCAAATCTACACTGGTTGAAACCCATCTTCATCTTCTCATGATATGTGACTGATCAAAGATAGCACCATAATCTAAAAAAAGATCCTCTAAACCCTTAGATCGTGCTAATGAAGGTCCTTTACTTTTTTTTTTTCTGTGACAATCTTTTACCAACTATATCCTCTTGAAAAAAAGTTAGGATTACTCTGAATCTCTTCAGATTTTTTCCTTCTTTGTTTTTCTTTTAAATTCTCTTGTCATTCTGTCAAGGTATATAATCTAGAGAATGATCTAGAGAATGTAAAGATGTTCCCCCTAAACTTTAACCCATTTTCCCACCCTGCATATGGCACACATGTATTTATTTATTTTCTTGTCATTACAGGAAGCAGAAATAGCATAATTTCTGTACATCACTGGACCATTCCTATTTGCTGATATTGTGATTTTCTTTTGGGGTGGCTTGTGTTAATTTTCAGGATTATAATACTGAAAAGAGGCAGCTCACTATCATCTTGTTGGTTTTTCTATGATCTTATCTAGATCAGCTTTAAGTACTTACTGGTTTTGTTATTTACTGTTTTCTCATAAGATGAAATATTTCTTTTCCTTTCCTTCCTGAGGTTTCTGTATATTCTAGCACAATTCCTTAAGTACTATAACTTTCACTAAAAGAATGAAAAGTTTGTTTATGATTTTGCATTGTTTTTGACAGTCTGCAAGATGGCAATAAATCAGATACACTCATACAAAGACCATTAAGGAGAACACGATTTCAGAAGCCAAGACCTAACATAGGAAGAGCTGCTGGAAGAAGTGAAATTAGAATAGGGGAAAAGGCACCCAAGGAAAGTGTTACTAAGAAAATAGAGTCAGATTTGCTTCAAACTGATGCTGAATTCAGTTCTCTTCCCTTCCCAGATGTAAGTTTTATGCATTTTTCTTTATTAAGAATATTTTTAGTTATTTTTTCAGAGAAGTTATTAGCGGACATAATATGGTCTTTAGGTATGCACTGTAGCAGAAATTAATGCTATAAATTACTTTGGATAGGCCAGTTTCTTTCATGATCCCAGTTAATCTCATATGTAAACAGAGAAAATTGGTCTAAGACAGCATCTGAAAGACTCTAAACATTTCCTGATTTGAGATTTTATCATACCTCAAGGTTATCATTTGTTTTGTAAGTTATCATTCTGTATTATTGTAGATATGTAGATGATATCCCTTCAAGGTGATGCTTCTAAATATGATAATATTGTAGATATAAGATGTAAGATGTATAGAAAATTAGAATGAATCTGTTCTTATAGGATATTTCTGAGGATTCATTTTTAAACTAATACTAACCCACTATTTGATTCTTTGATGTTTGAAAAAAATTTTTCCTTTTACTTGAGGGTTCTGGTTGCATTAATTGATGTTCCATTATTTTTAAGACATTTGATTAGTGATCACTTTCTAATATATCTTATCTGTTAGATTTCTGAGTTTTAATAAGTAGCCTAAGGAATAGAAGATTTTAACATAAAAGTAGCTAGGAAGAATTCACAATTTCAGAATTTTTTTATCTGAGATAAAGATTTGACAGGGCTTCATAAAAATGTATTGGTTATAGAGTTACTTGAGGAAATTCTAGACACTTGAAACAATGCTTGTGCATTAGTTGATTATTATATGTCATTTTTAGATCATAAACTGTAGAGTACCACTTCCTGTTGAAGCATTTGAAAAAGAAATACCTTCTCAAAAGGAGATCTCAAATCCAGTAATTCCTCTGAAGCCTTCTGGCATATCTTTTGTAGAAGGAGATGAAGAAGATAAGGAAACACAATTTACAACTGAAGTGGAGCAAGTTTCAGATGTTGTCAAAAGGTATCTAAGTGGATATATTTATAAGAGGAAGAAAAAAAATTGTTGATAATTGATAGTAATTTAGATAGGTTTTCTGATGCTCTAGGAGAGAAAAACAAAATTTAAGAATGCCATAACAAAAGGGAAACCAAGAAAATAATGCTAAATTATTAGATGATGATCTGGGGATCAAATGACTCAAAAGGGACACAATTTTATTAACTTAGAGCTCATCTCAGCTCTTGATGAAAAGAAGTAACTGTAAAATCAGGGATACAAGAATAAAAAGGGAGGAATAAATTAAAAACATTTAATATATTCAACATAAAATACCTACTGTATTCAGAGCACTGAGCTAAGGGAGGAATAAATTAAAAACATTTAATATATTCAACATAAAATACCTACTGTATTCAGAGCACTGAGCTAAGCAATGTAGGAAATACAAAGTTTAAATAAGATAAAACACTGTCTTATAGAAGATCTGGTAATGTTTGTCTTCTCTTTTTCTCATCATCTCAAAGTCCCTTAATAAAATCTCTCCTTTCCTCTAATCTCTGATAATAAGGTAGCTCTTTCTGCCAGGATAACCTCTCCTCTCTAATGTGCCCTTGATCCCCTCTTCTTTGATCTTTTCCAGCATATTATTCTGTCTTTCTTCTCTGAGATTCTTCTGTCCTTCTTTCTCATCTTCAGTGTCTCTCCTGCCTTTTTTCCCTACTATCTTCAAACTTGTTCAGCCTTCTTCATCTTTCAGAAACCTTTACTAAGTCCTCTAGTTCCTTAAATATGTTATCCTCTATCCCTATTTCCTTTTTCAGATACATTCCTCAAAAACTTGTCTAAACACATTGTCTCCTCTTCCCTTGTACTTCAGCTTATCCCACAACCCTTTGTTGAAGTCTCTTCTGTCCTCATTACTCGAATGAAACTTTTTCTCCGTAGTTAACAAGAATTTCTTAATTGCCAAATCTGGTGTTTTTTCTCAGTCCAGGTTGAAAAAAATGAAATAGAGTGATTCTCAAAGAATAAGGATTATGGAACTACAGTAGTAAAATAAAAAAGGAAGAAAAAAACCAAAATTGAACAGCTTCCTTAGGCACAAGAATAAGCTTGGAGAATTTGATAGTTATGGGAGAAGAGGGAGCTAGCAAGGCAAAGCTTATTAGGTGTGGAAAAATACTCTTTAAGTGTTTAAGTAATGCAAATTTTATTTCATTGATGAGACTCTTATGATACATGGTTGTGTCCTAGCTTAAAACCCCAATTTGTTGACATACCAATACTATTTACATACATACAAGTGCTCTCTCCATACTGTCACCTTTTCTCACAAATATTAATAATTTCTCTTTGACGCTTAAATGGCTGCTTTTAAACCAGGGCCCCTTTCTAACTGTAGGTAGAAAAGAATTTGCTTTTAAGTTTCTTTTGTAGCATTAACTACTTTCTTATGTTTAATATTATTCTTCTCAAAAGCAAATGTTCTCAAGATGAAAAGCTCCCTGTAGTTAAAAAAAACCCTTTTGTGAGAAGTCGATTCAAGAGACCAAGACCAAACTTAGGAAGAGCAGTTGAAAAAAGTGGAGTTCTTGAAGCAGAAAAATGTGAGTTATTGGAGAAAAAGGAAACAGGAAAATTGGAGATTATGATTCAACATGATCATAAACAGGATGCCATCTTCCCCCATCAAGAAGATGCCTTTCTTCTTCAAGTTAATTCTTCCTCCTGTCAAGATGATTCCTCCCCAACTAAAGTCACTGCCTCTTCCCCCCAAGTTGATGCCTGCTCCCCTAAAGATGATTCCATTTCTCCTCAGAGTGATTCCATACCCCCTCAGATATCTTCCTCCCCCTCTCAACTTGTTGCCTTCCCACTTCAAGACAGTGCTTCTCCCCTTCAAGATGATGCCTGCCTTCAAGGCAAAAGCTCTCCACTTCAAGACGAAGCCTTTCCCCTTCAAGACAATGCTTCTCCCCTACATGGTGAAGCCTCCTCACTTCAAGATGTAGCCTTCCCACTTCAACAAAATGCTTCCTTCCTTCAAAATGATTCCTTCCCTCTTCAAGATGATTCTTCCTCCCTTCATGATGAGGCCTCCTGTCTTCAAGGTGATGCTTCCTCACTTAAAGGCACTGGCTCCCTTCAAGGTGATGCTTTGTCCCTGCAAGGTGAAACTTCCTCCCTTCATGATGAGGCCTCCTTCCTTCAAGGTGAAGCTTCCTCCCTTCATGATGAGGCCTCCTCCCTTCAAGGTGATGCTTTGTCCCTTCATGATAAAGCCTTCTCTCTTCAAGGTGATGCTTTATCCATTCAAGGTGAATCCTCCTTCCTTCAATGTGATGCTTCGTCCATTCAAGCTCATGCTTCCTCCTTTCAAGGTGATGCTTCCTCCCTTCAAGGTGATACTTCCTCTCTTCATGATGAAGCCTCCTCATTTAAAGACAATGCCTTCTCCCTTCAAGGTGAAGTTTCATCCCTTCATGATGAGGCCTCCCCTCTTCAAAGTGAAGCCTCCCCTTTTCAAGGTGATATCTCCTCTCAAGAGGATGCCTTATCCCTTCAAGTTGGTGCTTTTCCTGATCAAACCTATGCTTCCTCTCCTCCTCAGTTGACTGCTTCTTCTCTTCAAGTCGTTGACTCCCCCCATCAAGATGATGTGTCTCTCTCTCAAACTAATCCCTCTCCCCCTCAAATGACTGCCTCCCCCACTCGAGATGATACCTCCCCCTTTCAGGTTTATGTCTCCCCCTTTCAAGTCAATACTTCCCCCCTTCAAGTTGCTGCTTCCTCCCTTCAAGTCAGTGCCTCCCCCACCCAAGTTGTTGCCTTCTCTCCTGAAGATGAAGTCTCCCCTGTTCAAGTTACTGCTTCCTGCCCTCAATATGATGCCCTTCCCATTCAGGACATCAACCACCCTTGTCAAAATGTAAGTGATTCTACTTAATATTTTAAGTATTTTTGGAAACTTTTAGTCACAAGCATAACTAATTATGACTAGCTATAGGTAATTAGGCTCTTGAAATTAGTCACCTCAGGATTTCTGCACATGGTTTTTGCCTTCCCATTATTTGTTCTTTGAGTTAAACCACATAACTTAAGGTATAAACATTTAGGAGTCATAATCACAGACAATCATAGACAAGAACATGGAAAGAGCTTATTGTGAAGTTGGCAAGCCTAGGTTCTTGACCAGTCTTTTTCATTAACACTATATTGATTTCACATTTACAACTCTCTGATTCAATTTCTTCATCTGAACATGGTAATAATAGTATCTTAACTTGTCTCACTGGGTTGTTGGACAATGTCAGATAGTGGAAGTAAAAATACTGTATAAAAAGTTAAGAATATATATATATTTTATTACATATTTGTTTAATTTAAACACAGCTTTCATGAGTTAGTGCAGAACCATGTTATTTCCTGTGATATATGGTCATATACTTAATGTAAAGTGAAATCCATTGTTCACACTGATGAATATTTGAGCATTTTATATAAATAGAAAACTTTTTAGGCTAAAAATAATTTGGTACCTTGTTTTAAAATACCTTAGTGCTTTCCTATTAGTAGTGTTTATAGTTATCTTCTTGGTATTTAAAATAATTCATTGTAATATGCTTTTCAGGATGCAGCTGAATGTTCTCAAAAGACAGCAATTAAATATGAAAAACCAGGTCCAGAAAAGGGGGAAACAAACCTGATTTTAAATGAACAGAGCCCAAAAAAGCTCTTAGATTCAAAGAGTTGTGAAGAGAAGTCTCCAATTATAGAAGCCCAAGAAAATGGTTTCACTGTTTCTGCATGGTAAAAAGTTTTACTATTATTGTTTGGTAGGATAAGGGAAAGGGAAAATAGGGTAGATTTAAAAAAAAATTCCATTCATTTTTATAGCCATATAAAACATATTTGAAAATTAATCTGCTTTATCTTTTGGTATAGTTAATGCCCAAAAATGTCAAAGTAAACATTTATAGTTCAGCAGTTTTTAATGAACTTTTAGTCATTATGTTTTAAGAATTGAGAAATTTTATATGCATTTTTGTTAAGCTCTGAATGGTGTTAGGTTTCCTTTTGTTGGTTATATTGCAGAGGTGATTCATAGTTAATTACAAATTGGATTAGATGGCCTCTGAAGTTACTTCTAGCTCTTAAGACTGCAAAATTATCTTTTATTTTACTCTAAGTTATAGTTGATGCCCCAAAGATATTTAACCTAGTTTTTTCCTTAAAAATGAATGAAAGGCATTTAAGTGCTTATTATATGCTAAGCTCTGGCTAAATTTTGGGGTTGTAACTAGAAAAACAAGATAGTACCTTCTTCTAAGGTTGGGGGAGAGATACATTTTAAAAAATTTATGTTCACTAATTATTAATAATAAGTATATTAAGTAATTTTAACCTAATATCTTTGATAATATTAACATAAAAGGAAGTCACTTATGAATTTAAATTATCCTAATTTATTATAGTTCAGAGATTCAAGTTTTATTTCATCAGGATGCTTTTTTTAAGCTTTAAGTAATAATAGCTTTTTTCCCCTCTCCATTCTCTCGCACTCTTAGCATCAAGAATTTCCAGCAAGAAATTAAGACAAATGATACCCAACCTATACAACGAATGAGGGGCCGTTTTAAGAGGCCTAGACCAAACATAAGCAAAGTAGAACGGAGAGGATCCAGGACAACAGGAAAATGTATTCCTGAAGAAGGAGATAAGGAAGAAGGAATAATTCAGCATAAGAATGAATCTGAAAGTGAATTCACCATTGTAAGTTAGTCTTCTGTAATTTTGTGGAATTGTGTCAGGAATATTGATGGAAACGCATGAGGTAGTAACTCAGAAGCTATTCCAGAGACAAATTAGGTAATTTGCTTATATGACAAGAATCTATCACGTTTATACTAAGTCTCTCCAAGATTACATATGTCACTTGTTTTACTAGTATTTAGCTGTATGACTAAAGAAATCTGTATCATCTAGTTCTGGTTTTTTTAGTCCTTCTCTCACAAAGGCACTAGATTAAAGATGATTTGGTCTTTTTTCATTTGAGCTTAAAAAAAAAGTGCTTTTACACCTTTTTTTGTTTTCATGAAGGGAGCCTATTATATTTTAAAAGTAAATTATTCCTGAGTTAACACTTGATGTAAACTGGGCATTTTGAATAGAGGCTATTGGCCTAGCCTAGAATCAGGTTCATATCCTAATTTTGTGTTGCTGAGCACTCAGTGCTTTAGGCAACTCTTTCAGACTCTTAAGTTATAGATAAGATATCAGTTTGCCTTGGTAGAGGAAGTTCCTTACCAGATCTCTAGTTTAAATGTAGTTTAAAAAATGTATACTGGGGATAGCTAGATGGCACAGTGGATAGAGCACCAGCCCTGAAGTCAAAAGGATATTGAGTTCAGATGTGATCTCAGACACTTAACACTTCTTAGCTGTGTGACCCTGGGCAAGTCACTTAATCCCAATTGCCTTGGGGGAAAAAAAGGAAAAAAAAGTATGCTGAAATTTACATGTAGATGGAAATAAATCCTTTTATTCTTTTCTCTTCTATTATTTGATTGTAAATAGGTTTTTAACATTTGGTTGCTAATTTGATTGTTTATATTATAATCTTTTAAAGAAATTTATACCAACAAATTTTATATGCAAAGACTATATAGTTTTAGACATTATTTTGGTTCATATAATTCCTAGGTGTATTTTCTGCTTTTTAGAAAAACAAATCCTACATGTTTATTTTTCTTCTATTACATAGCATGGCCTAACTTTGTTTTTTAGCCAAATTCTAAAATTGAAAGTGAAGTTGGACCTTCTGAAGTCCACAGTCCGTGTGGAAGTAAAAATCAAAGGATAGGAGAAGAAAATTTGCAAGTTGGCAGAACTGAAGTTGTAAGTGAACAGATAAGGTGAGTTTGGCCTTGACATCATCAAAGAAAATGTAAAACTTTAAAAATATAAATGGATAATTTTTTATAATTAATTATGGCATATGAAATATATACTTATTTTTATATAGTCAGTTTATATGCAAACTTTTTAAACAATAAGAAATTTTCTTCTAAAAATATTTGCTATAAATAATTACTACTGTCACTAATTTTTAAATTTTTAATTTAAAGCAAGGATAAATATAAACTTCATGCTATCAGTCCAGCACAGTGGAGAAGGAGCCGATTTCAAACAGCTAAGCCAAATTTGGGGAGTGTGTACAGAAAGAAAGAAGAGCCTGGAACAGAAAAGATTGTGCCAAATAAAAATGACACAAGAAAAATAGAAGATAAGTTGTTACAGCAAGAAGACTCTGATATCCACCAGTCTCTAAAAGTGAGATTCTTTTTAAATCTGCCTCTACAGATTGATTTCATATCTTTTAAAAGAGATGATTTAATGTTTCAATAGGCACTTTGTTTAAGATTATGGGTTTTGTTTTGATAGTTTTTTAATCAAAAGTACATTGTCAAATTATGTATTGAGAAACAACTCAGTGTTTAATTTGCTTTTATTTATAGCAATTATTTTAAGTGTTTTTGTAATTTATTTTAGTATTTGTTAAACTATGCCTTGTAGAAAAATCCAAGGTTTTTAAAGTCACCTAGATCTAATGAATTCTTTTCTATCATGGTCATGGAGAAAAGCATACTTTTGGGAGTCTTCTACTTCTCTTTCTGGGAATTTGGATCTTTGAACATTAAAAGGATTCATGAATTCATTATGCATATTTTGAACAAGTTTAGGTCAAAATACAGAAACAAACCAAGTTGTGAAACCTAAAAACATTTTTTAAAAATTTCATATTTAAGGATAAAACAGAGCTACTGTCATCCTTGGGGATTGCAGCAAGAAAAGAATGTGTGGATTTTAGAGATTCTATCTTGCCTAAAGACTATAGTCAGTCAGAAAAACTGGATTCCTTTGACAAACAGTTGGAATATGGTGGCCACAGTGCTCCAGGAGTTACTTCGTCATCTGTAGGTGTTGAAGAGCAACTTCTAAATAAATCAACAAGGTACAGTTTCATAACAGAATAATAGTAGCAATAATAATAACACTTGCATAGTGCTTTAATATTTACAAAGAACTTTATAACTGTTATCTCATTTTATCTTCACCATAACCCTTAGAGTTAGGGGGCTATTATTATCCCCATTTTATAGATGAGGAAACATAGTTAAGTGATTTGTCCAGGATCACATGATTTATCTGGGGGGGGGGGGGGGGAATTGAACTTGAGTCTTCCCAACTTCAGATCCAGTACTCTATGCAGAAGACTTACCTAACTACTTTTAGCTTAATGTAACATAATTTCTCTATTTAGAAAATTAAACATATCTCCAGTCTTCTTTGAATACCTTTTATTTATTCCATTCATAGAGGATAGTTTCTTTTCTAAATTTTGATTATTCTTGCCCTTTTGCCTTATGTTCTCCTTTTTCAAGGTTTTCTCCTTTGTCTATGAATGAATATAAAAATTTTTATTTCCCAATGCCAAGTTAAATCTTTAGTATAGAGTGCATCTCACTTTGATGGAATCTGTCCAGGTAGGAAATGTCCCCACTGACTAAAAGTGAATAGGTAGGGAGAATTGGGAGACTAAGTGATGTTACACTGGAAATGGAGAAATGGAAAAAAGCATTCCAGGTTCTTTCATTACCACATTCTAACAAGCAAAGCTGGAAGCCATTCACTCGGAGAATATACCTCTGCCACGGCTTTATTTAGCTTCTTTTACCTGTTTCTTGGAATATCCTCATGAATTTTAAAAAAAATAACAAGCTTTCTATTATAAAGTTCCTTAATATTAATGCCTCTTTACCTTTATTTCTACACTTTTTCTTAAATAATTGGCTATTCCATTTTCCATTTGGTTGGAGAAGAGAAGCTAGCCCAGGATGAAAATATTGCTATGGGTTTTTACATGTGCTTGATCAAAAATTGAATTTACTACTGAATATGAAACAATAATAGGAAGTTTTGATGAACTGAATTGTAATTCTTTTTCTTACAAAATTTATTTAATATTTTTTTCCAGTTACATACAAAACAAATTCTTTTATGTTTATTTTTAAGATTTTTGAATTCTAGGTTCTCTCCCTTTTTCCCACCCACAATTAAGAAACTACATGTGAAATTATACAAAATATTTCCATAAAAGTTAAGTTGTAAAAGAAAACATATCTTCCACTCTATTGAAAATAAAAATCTCAAGAAAAATTAAGTTAAAAATGGAGAAATAGAGACTGCTTTGATCTGTATTCAGACATAATCATTCCTTCTTTGAATATAGATAGGATTTTTCATTGTAAATCCTTCAGAGTAGTTGTGGCTAATTGTATTACTTAGAATAACAAAAGTCATTTATAGCTGAACATTCTAGAACATTGCTATTATTTTGTATGTGTGTGTACACACACACACACACACACTCACTCACCAGAGTATATTTCACTTTGTTCATGAACTCTTTCCATGAATTATAATTCTTTAAAGAAATAAGCCATTAAAATGGGTGGTGATAATTTTTGTTTTAATGATTTAAACTTATACTTCATATTAGGCCTTTATAGTTAATAATGTTGTTAATAAAACTTCCCTAAAAAGTTGTTTTTGTCAAGTGACCACAATATTTTTTTAAAATGACCATTTAGATATATGCAACAATCAAAAGAACCAGGTTCTCTGAAAAATACTTTGGGTCGAAGAATAGTTACTTCTTCAACCTCTGAGTGTGAGATGGATAATACGGACAGGAGAACACAGCGCAAGTCTAAACAAAATTTCAGCAAAGGACGTGGGTCCAAACGTGTCCGTGGGAGGATTTCTAGGAAAGAACCTAAGTCCTCAAAGGCAGTTTTAGTGACACTCCGAGCTTCTCACGAAGAGGATGAAGAGGATATAGAAGAGTCTGAATATGAGGAAGAAAACTACCATCTTGCACCAGAAGAAGTCAACAAGGCACCGGTGTTTGTACCTATAGGACTTCGGTCACCAGAACCTGTTTCTGCCCAAATTGAGGAAACTATGGAAGAGGTATGCAAAGTTTTTGATTCCCTAACATTGTATTATTGCTTAGGTTTCTTTTATATTCATGTAACATTTTTCTTTTTTGGAAGGATTTTAAAACTTTTATGTTGCCTTAGACTAATTAAATCCATAAAAACAAGGAAGAAATGTGTATTGCTCAACTCTGTGGGTCAAACACAATAATAACAGCAGTAGACTTTGAGAAAAGTGGGTAGTTGGAACAGCTGTTTACACATGGGCATCAAAGCTCTCCAGGGTAGCTGTGCACCCATATGGATGATTGTCATTATTTTTTAGAGCCCATTGACTGGGGCATATTTTAGCCCATTGTGTTTTTCTAGTTCTTTCAGTAAACATGGGTTTTAATATTTTGTCCTTTTTAACTAGTCACAGACCTCCCAGGATCCCCAAGAGATTGGAGCAAAGAATTCCCGAGCCACTGATTTTAATGGCTGTTAGAGCTCCAAAGGCCTAAGAAACATGGCCAGATTCTTCTTCTTCTTCTTTTTTTTTATTCAAGCTTTTTATTTTCAAAACATTTGCATGGATAATTTTTCACCACTGATCCTTGCAAAACCTTGTTTTTTCCTATTTCCCTCCTTCCTTCCATCCCCTCTCCTAGATGGCAAGTAATTCAGTATATGTTAAACGTACTAAAATATATATGTAAATTCAACATAGGCATATGTATTTATATAATTATCTTTCTGCACAAGAAGAATCAGATCAGGAAAAAAAATGAGAAAGAAAATAAAATTCAAGCAAACAACAATAGAAGTAGTAAAAATGATATGTTGTGATCCACCCTTAATTCCCACTGTCTTTTCTCTGTGTGTAGATGGTTCTCTTCATCACAAGATCATTGGAACTGGCCAGAATCGTCTCATTGTTGAGAAGAGCCATGTCCATCAGTATTGATCATTATATAATCTTAAAAGATGGCCAGATTTTGATGATAGTACTGAAATTATAAACTGAGATAATTTAGTCCTAGGGACTGACCAGAAGCAAAAGAATAGATTAGGAAACCAAATTCCATTTATGACCATTGGAGTAAGTGCAGCATGCTTCCACTGGTTATTAGCAGAAATGATTAGTTTCAAAAGTCAAAGGTTCCCTAGAAAATTAAAGCACAGAAACTTGAAAGTGTTTGGAAAGTTGTTAAGTGCCACTCTTGCACTCAACTTCCGCTAATTGATCCTGTTTCCTAGGTCTAAATCAGAGAAACTCTGGTAAATGTTATAAATCTTACCTCTTTTTGAGGTCTCCAGAAATCCTCTGGCCACTATCTCATATGGATGCAGTTTGAGCACAACAGAATACCCAAGAGTTTTGGCAAACAAACTTGGACTTTATTCATGTGGTTTACACCTTACTCTATAACTCCTGCAATATTTTAGCTTCTCTCTCCAAGGCCGAGCTCCAGGTGAAGAAGGTGGAAAAGAGATGGAAAAGAGTAAAAGGGTTGAGTCCTTCCTCCTCTGAGCTTATATAGGGTCTATAAGGTCACAGGCACAAGCCAATTGATGATGGATATTATTACATCCTGTACCTGATGCGATTTCAGAGTGTTTAGGATTCCTGTTGTGGCTGGAGGTTCTACCCACGAAGGAAGTTCCTAATCACATCCAGGGACCTTGAGACCATTGGCCTACTTACATCCCAGTTGTGCTTGCCTGACCTTTCTAATGGACCCTTACAGAAAGTAATTAGGAAGAAGGACAAAGCTAATTAGGAAGAAGCTTAAAGTATTTATTGGTGTGGAAATAAAAGATTCTTTTTGAGTACTGGCAAAAATTCAGATGACACCAATAAAATTGGCAAAGAAAATTTCTGAGAGGTAAAAAAAAGCACAGGTTAATTTGGCCTTTCACTTAGTAATTAATTTTGCCAAAATATAGCTATTTACATAACTGCACAGGAATTCATCAGATATACATTCTATACTTAGGCTTATTTTTGAAAGAACAGTAAATGGAAATTAGTTATCTGGTTATAGGAAAACAAGTTTCAATATATGTATGCCCTGGGGACTATGTAGCATTATACTGATGTCCTAGGATGTGAATAGCAGTTTGTCATAGGAATTGTCATTAAAGTTCCATTTTCTAGGACATATAAATACGAAACATTTTAGCTAGTTTATCAAAAAGTGTTAAAACAAACAAATAAAAGAAACTAACCTTTAGTTATTTAGAATAGCCTATTCTCCAAACATCTTGTCTGTTCTCTAAATAGCATGTATAATTGATGTTACTGTGCCTTGTGTTTTATAAAATCTTAATTTTTAAAAAAAGTACCTTCACTTTTTATTTCATTTTGTCTTCAAAACAGCCTAGTTAAGAAAATAGCAAACCATTTTCTAGGTAAAGAAACTAAGGCCCAGAGAATTTATATGATTGGTTTAGGTCTAACACTTAATTCATTATGTAGATATTTTTACTTTAAATTTTTAGATCATGTCAGTCTGTAGAGATATTAGGTTAAATGAGAAGAAAGCACCTCAGCTAGAACTTTAAGGGAATCTTATTCTATTGTACATTCCAAATATAACTGCCAGAAAGCCACACAGTTTGTAGAAAAAACTGAGAAACAATGGGTAAAGGGTATGGCCAGAAAGTAATGACAAAAGAGAATAAGTAGATGAAGTCATTATGTTAAAAAATGTCTATTTGTGCTTTATTAAAAACTTTGCATTATTTTATATCACTTTTTAGCATTCTTCTTTATAGTCCTCAAATTTGAACTTCTTTATGATGATGTAACTCCATTACCTTGCTATCCCACAGTTTGTTCAGCCATCCCCCAAAATAACTGTTTCCAGTTTTTCCTTGGATAACGAAATAGAACAGCAATAAACACCTTTATGTAGAGAAAAAAAAGAGAGAATAAGGTGTCAGGGACTTAAGTTTAGGTAAGATTACTGGTAACCTTAAGGACATATTTTTATTGGCCAGTACACAATTGCTAATAGTAAACATTATTATCTTTCAGTCCTTTAACTATAAATATGACACATTGATGTATAGCACTACCTAAAGATCGGCAAATTTTTATTTTCTATGTGTGTTGTAGCCCCCTACCAAATTGTGAACTTTATATCTATCTATCTATCTATTTATTTATTTTGCTAAGGCAATTGGGGTTAAGTGACCTACCCAGGTCACACAGCTAGGAAGTGTTGAGTGTCTGAGACCAGATTTGAATTCAGATCCTCCTGACTTCAGGGCTGGTGCTCTATCCACTGTGCCATCTAACTACTCCCAAATTGTGAACTTTAAAAAGAAATGTTTTATTGATATTTGTTTTTTTGGATTTTGTTTTTGTTTTTATGCCATAGTTACTTTCCCAAAAATAATTCTCTACCTTGCTCTCTTCTTTTGTATCTAATCACACTAATTAGGGACCATATTTAATAATATTAGAATCATGATACACCCATAGCCACTCAAATATAATTCGAGAAGAAAAGCGTGTTTTGTCAATCTGCCTTCTGTGACCAAGATAGGTCATCTCGTTCAAGTATGTTGGATATTATTAAAGTAATTTTTTTATAGTATTTCATGGTTTTGCTTTCTCCATTCTGTATCGAGTCTATATTTTTCTGATTACAAATTCTTTCATAGAGTGCAATAATATTCTATTACATTCACATACCATAATTTATTCATTTGATGCCTAGTCAGTAGTGACATCAAAGGGGTTCCCACACCTTCTTCTAACCCCTTCTAAAGTCTCTATTTCTGCTTTTTTGTCATTTTGGCTGATTTAGTGGTTTATAAGGTGTTATCTGAGAGTTTTTGAAATTTTCATTTCTTTTAGTACCAGGTATGATCATTTTTTCATATGTTTAAATTTCTTCTTTTGAGAACTGTTTAGATGCTTTGATCATTTATTTATTGGGCAGTTTCTCTTAGTATTATATTTGTCAATTTTTTATTTATATTGGTCATCAGACTTTAATCAGAGATATCTGATAGAAGGTTTCTTTTTCCTGCTTAACAGTTTTTCCTTTTATTACATTGCTTTTGTTTGTGCAAAACTTTTAAATTTTATTTAATCAAAATTATGTTTTATCTTTTCTAATGTCTTTTATCCCTCATTTGATTATGAATTCTCTCCCAGCTATAATTCTGAAAGGTTTCTTGATGTACTGCCCTATAATTAAGTTAAATTTAAAGAAATTTAATTTCTTAGAGTATGACCCCATTTACATTCATATCACTTATCTATTTGTAATTTATAGTAGTATATGATGCCATAAACTCTTTTATATTCTTAGATCTTTTCTATCATCCTAGCACCAAAGCAAGTACTTGAAAGAGGTTAAATTAAATTCTCAAGTCAAACATGAAGTTTTGAAGTTTAGTTTTACATTTTTGAAGACTTTCAAATAAAATAATAAAATATTTTCATTTCTATAGCTTGAAATTTCTGTGAATGTTCCAGATGTACCATGTATTACTATTGCTGAACATCTCCTTCCTGATGTAAATGTGTCAAATGAAGGACTGAATCAGGAAGAAAATCTAAATGCTGCAGTTGTAAGTATAATTTGTTCAATTTGTTACCTTTAATTCATTTATAGGCACTTAAAAATAACTGGAGCAATATTGTCACAGATAATCTACCCACAAACCCGCAAACAATTGAGACTAATAATACAAGTGAAAAATTAGGTATGTTATGAGTAGGTACTACATGTAGGTTTCTTTGCAACCCTATTGTGGTACTTGCCTGACTAATAAGTTGTATCACTTTTATTCATCACACTGATCTATTTTAAATGAAGGCCCTCCTCCTTTTCTCTAGTATTTCAATAATCCCTTAATTTTTTGTATTGAACTAATACCAACTTAAAATTATTCAGAATATATTTATTTTCAAGCCATTTGGAAGTCACATTGTTTTACATTAACCTAATTTATTAAAGACTTGGAGTTATGGGTTTTAATGTGTATTTCTAGACTTTGTAACATTCATTATATATTAGTATATGTGTCAATCTATCTGTCCTTTCGAAAGGGACATTTTCAGACTTGTTTTTATTTAGGTTGTAGCTGACAGGAGAGATGTCCTAAGAGGCTTATGATGATGAAGAAGAAAGAAAGACACGAATGATAAAAGGTGTAAAGAGTTTTCATTTGTGGCCATAGCCAGGACAAGGATACAAAGAAAGAGGAAAAGTAGGAATAGTGAATAGTTTTACTTTTTTCTACTTGTAATTTCATGAATAATGATAAAGAAAAAAAGAAAATTAAGCTTTAGAATTATCAAAAGGGAACTAAATGTCTGACGGCACATTGTACCATAGGTAAGGTGCTGAAATAATGCTTAGAAAGATAATTTAGTTCACAATTTTTTCCTCTTTTTTAGGAAATTACTGCAGTTGAATATCCTGAAGAAGAAACAGGTAACTTTTATTAGGGGAAGTACTTAAGAAACTGTTGGTAAACTCAAGAATTAAATGGTGGTGATAGTTCTGGAAGATTGAACCAAAGGACTATATTGATGAGTGAATTCTTTTTCTTTTGGAAGAATTTTATGTTTTTCTTTTCTGATAGTTAAGTGGGAGAAGGAATAATTAAGTATTTGTAGAGACCTACTACTTGCCCAGAATATTTTTAACAGATGAAGGACATTGTCATAACATATAGTCATTTGATATGATCAAGAAATTTCTTCTCAAAAGAGTATAAGGACATTTTTTTTAGTGAAAAATTAAACTGATCAAAAAATTTAGAGTCTCATTTTGTTATTTCTAGTATTTCTTTGTAAGATGTTGACAGTAATATAATAAAGAAGGAAAAGTATCTTCAAGTAGATTCTTTAAAAAGTAAATTTAAATAAAATTTGATTTCTACAATGATTCTTTTTTATTCAAAGTTGGGTAAATTGTTTTATAGGTATCAATGATGGAAGCACAGAAGCTGCCATAGCTTTACTTACAATGGGAAATCAAATGTTGCAGTCAGAGACAACTTCTGAAGGTAAGAAAAAAAGAAAAACAAAAGCAAAAACAAAATTCCTCACATACCTATTCTTCCATTTTAACTGAAAACAAAATTGTAGTCTTTCACATATTAAAACCATTTTTCCTACTAAGACATTATTAGTAGCAAGCATTTTGGGTTGTTTTTTATTATTTTGACAATAACATGCATTTTGGGTTGTTTTTTATTAGTGGTACTGTTGTCACTGGCCAAAAATATTGAAAGGCAGCCATATATTAATAGCACTTTTGTTGAATATGATGTCTGCCCATCCTGGGGAAAGTCTGCTTCTACACTTAACACATCCTTGCTGAGATGTTTTGGACAGCAGCAGCTGTTATCATGGAAGTAATTCTATAATCATAATCATTTTGGCCTGATTCTATGCCATTCTTTTTACCATTATTTTTAATTAAGTACCCATAAGGTGTGTATAATCACAATGTACTTACATACTTGGACGTGCTTAATTTTCTTAGTTAATAAATTTCATAGAAATAGAGAATTCTAGAGCTGGAGAATAATACAGAGATCATCTAAGCTAATCTGATATTCTATCTGTGGACCTTGTGCCCCAGAAGGGTTAAGGGACTTGCACAATATTATACAGCCAGTGTAAGAGCTGAGACGAGAACCTAAATCTTCTGACTCCTGAACGCTGCTTTTTATTGTATGTTTTCAGGATGTTTGTTTATTTTTTTAAAATGATAGTTTAGATAAAGATGCATTATTTTTTCTTACAAATTTATTGTGATACTTATGGTTTCATTAAAAGAGCATATAAAGGTAGAATTCCTTACACAGTCATTAAATTAATATAATATTAGGCTAGTCTCATGTAGTTGTGCAATAGCCTCATGTTTGTTATTTTAATAATTATATATCTTAGGGGTAGTTAGTTGGTGCAGTGGATAGAGTACAAGCCCTGGAGTCAGGAGGACCTGAGTTCAAATCTGGCCTCAGACACTTAACACTGCCTAGCTGTGTGACCCTGGGCAAGTCACTTAACCCCAATTGCCTTAACCAAAAAATAATAATTATTATTATCTATCTTGAATTCCATTTAAATAGGATTTTGTTATGGGCAGCATAAACTTAAAACTCAAAAACCAGTTTCACTTAACATATGTATTGGTTTTGCTAATAGTTAGGCCATATTAAAGCTTCAGTATATAAAAATTCTTAAGCTTGTATCTTTAAATGTAATTAATTCTTCATCATAGAGGATTAACAAATCATATGGATGTCTTGTATTGGTTATCAAATAAGTTTGAAAATCTTGTCCCTCTTATTCCTCTTCTGTTTTTGTATAATAGGAATAATGTGTGTGCTTCCTGAAGGTGATATAAAAAACCCTATTTCCACTTCTAACCCAGAGACCTTTGACCACAGGGTACTTCTTGAACATGAAGTACTTTCTTCACCAGTTCCTAGTACATTGCCTACAACACTGGATGAAAATAAGAGTATATCAGAGGAGCAAAGTACTGGAAAAGAAATGACTGTACCTGGGCAAATAAAGGAAAATTCTGTACTTTCCAGGTTAATTTCATGGGCTTTTTAAAAATAAATCTATTTCTTTTGAATGGTAGTATAAAGTAAATGTAAATTTTAATGTCATTTAAAAGTACAATTTTACAGTAACTGCTTTAATATACTAGATAGTGTTGAGGCATATTTAATTATAAAATTCAAATCAGAGTAAGTATTTATGGTATCTTTTTTAATTTTGAAAAAAGCAGTTGGTTTCTTGCTCTTAACATTTCACCTTGATGGTAAAATCAAACTTATGCCAAAATAATTTAAACTTAGCTGAAGTAGTTAGAATATTTTATGACTGTTGAACCAAATTTTTACTCATATCTGTTATTCCTTGCTTAAGTAAGTTTGACCTTTGTAAACTGATTAACTGTTTTAGACTAATAGGATTAATGTGCTTATAGTTTATTAAGATATGGGGCACTTATGACATTTTTTCTTTCTGTAGTGACCAGTCTTCTAAAAAGACAAGTTTGTTGAGAACAAGAAACAGATTTCCTAAGCCTAAGCCAAATCTTAGCAAAATACTTGGAAAAGATAGACATGTTCGTCAGAAAGTTACTAGTCTTCCTGCAACTGTGGATCAACAGGTTGATATACATAATGGTGAGTGTTGTAGTTCTAATTGTAAGAAATGGAGTTACTTTTGGCCCTACATTTACAGCATATCAGTATTTGAAATGGAATATTATATCTAGTGGGAATCTACTTCTCTAACTTTCTATTCATTGGCTTTAGTTAAGTCTTTGAATCTTTCCTTTATAGGTTTTCTCATATTTAAAGACAGTATTTATGTTTCCTCCTAAATTTTTTTGAGGGGCTAAAAATTCTTAGTTTCTTAATTTATGTTTGACCCTGGTTTCTAGTGTCATTCTCATTCTGATCACATTTCACTTAATAGTCCATATATGATTTGACCAGTACAGAATTCATTGGGACTATCTCCTCTTTCTGTTAATGTAGCCTGAGATGACATTAGCCTCTTTGGCTACTCCTATGATTTTTTCACTCATGTTAAGTTTGCAATTTACAAACTCACTGCCCTTTTCATATAGTCACTTTTCTCAGACTGTTTCTTCTTTGAACTGTAGATTTGTTAAGAAAAGCATAGATGGTGTGCAGAATAAGGGTAATAATAGATACCTGCCAGCAGGGAGAATATTTTGTTCAATTTTGAGTGCCATATTGAAGGCAGTACATTTATAAGCTAAAGCAGAAGAGGCCATGCAGGATAGAAAATTGGAGAATATATCATATGAAAGTCAGTTGAATGAACTTGGGACATTTATCTTTGAAAAAAAGAAAACTTTAGGTGCAAATTGGTAGCAGTATTCATTTTTCACTCACGCACGCGCGCGCGCACACACACACACACGACTATTGAAAGGAGGCCATAGATTTTATCCTTTTAATCTTGATTTGTTCTTCATGCCCTCAGAAGATCTGAATTCAGAAGCAGTGGATAGAAGTTGCATAGACACAGATATAGGTTTCATTTCAAGAAGTGTTTAATAATTAGAGCTGTAGGCCCCTTTAACAAGTAGAGATTGGATGGCCACTTGTTCCCAATATTATAAAACAGTCTCTAAAAATTTTTTTTGTTTTATGGATAAAATCTTTTGATATATTATCATCTTAATTTATAAGTATGTCCTTTTTACCCTTTACCTAGCAAGGCTTCCTTACAATTTTAATTTACAATTCCTTATAATTTTAAAAGGAAAAACAGGGAAAAAATTTTTTGAGCAAAACATAACAACATCAGCTATATCTGATTATATATGTGATGTTGAACATCTTTAGCTGGGCAAAGTGGAGTGAGTGTGTGTGTGTGTGTGTGTGTGTTTTCCACTTTTGTTTATGGCCAGGTGATTGTTATAATTGCATAGCATTTTGTTGTTGTTGTATGTATTCTTTTCTTGGTTCTTGCTTCATCTTGCATTAGTCCACATAGATCTTTCTTTGCCTCTTTGAATTCTCTGGAAGGGATTCTTGGTCAAGTACAGTCTCAATTAAATTTTGCCATAAATCCCTACTAATTCTTAAGTTCTATGGCTATGCATTTATCACTGTTAAATTTTATCTCATTTTCTTCAGCCTAAGGCCACTAAGAGGATTAGG
Source organism: Sarcophilus harrisii (assembly GCF_902635505.1). Lineage (NCBI taxonomy): Eukaryota > Metazoa > Chordata > Mammalia > Dasyuromorphia > Dasyuridae > Sarcophilus > Sarcophilus harrisii. Next base: position 170,651,229 of record NC_045426.1, on the reverse strand, counting down.
GTATCTAATCCTGATTTTGGAATGAGGAAGAATTGGGTTCAGATTGTTCCTCAGACACTTACTAGTTATGATTTATAGCCTGCTAACTGGTTTGTCTTTCACAATTCTGTCCTCACCCCAATCCATCCTTCATTCAGCTGTCAAAGTGATCTTCCTAAAACACTGAACATATCACTTTCCCATTCCCCTTTTCCCCAGCCTCTACCTGCTTCAGTAAATTTCTTTGACTTTCTGTCACTTATAGGTTTAAATATAAAATAACATAAAAATTGACTATAAAATCCTCTGGAGTTCAGAGATATCCCCTTTTGTCATGGTTTTCAGTGTTGCTTTTTACAGGATGACTTGTTTTTGTGTAAATTTTAAAAATGAAATTGTTTAACCTGGATTAGGGTCATCAGTGAGGCACAGTTTAGCAAGCAATATACATCACAATAAATTATTAGTCAGATTTAGAATTCAGTAATGTGATCGGCTATTGTCATTTTTTTCTCCCCTTTATAAATAATGCATCAGTATTTCTTGTTTAGGAATTATTTAGAAAAGCTATAGATTGAATAGGTTTGTAAATTTTGTTGGTGGCTTAATCAAGAATGTGGTTTTAGTATAAGCCATCTTATTTTGCAATATATTGAATGATTTGTTTTGTTTTTTTTTTTTTAAAGAAACAGAATGTATAGTTTCCAAAAGGGCAGTATTGGAGGATATAAACATAGAATCAAAGACTATGGCAGATGGCATGATGCAGACCAGCATGTTGACAGATCTACACAGCTTCAAAGGCACAGAAGTCAGCCAAATAGAAAGGTAAACAAAAGGAGGAAATTCCATTTATATGCTAGAGGCTGCTAAGCTCTGCAGGAAATAGAACCTGAACCTGGTCAGGAAAACCTCACTTCAGAGCTCACACTCCATGTCTCTGAGTTAAGTCACTTAACCTCTGTCTGACTCATTTTCCTTAACTGTAAAATGGGAATAACAATAACACTTATCTGCTTGTCATGAGGATCAGTGAGTGCTTTGAATATTTGAAAGTGCTAAATAAGGGCTAGCTAGCTATTATTAGTATTATTTTAAAATGTCATAAGTTTTCCAAGTTGCTATATTGAATAAAATAATTGTTTTTATAGCCTAAAAATAAATAATTAGATGTTCTATAAAAATAACTGGTTTTCTACTATATAGCAGAAGTACCATTGAACTGTGAGTGAAAGGACCTCATCTGTATTACTGGTTTTTCCACTCAGGAGCAGTATGACTTTGGGAAAATTACTGAACTTTTCTTAGTCTCATTTTTCTCATTTTCTCTTTAAATGTAAAAATTAAAGTAGATTATTTAAGACCTTCATGTCAAAAACATTGTGATTTTATGATTTTTTCTATATTTTTTACTTTTAGAGAAGAAAACCAGGACAAGGAATTTCACGAGTCTCAAATGGAGTCTCCCTCTACACTACTCAAGAGCAGTTCATATGACATTACTGGTAATCTCATTGAGGCTGCAACAGGAGAATTTCCTAGCTGTGGTGATGATGGACACAACTTACTAACGACTCCTTTTGCTCAGGTAAAAGAATATCTGAGCTTCCCTTCTATCCTGAATTCCTTTCAAATTCCAGATTATTTTACTGTAATAGAATTTTATGAAAATATGGACATATTTCCTGTCTTGTAGTCCTAGAAATAAAATAACAGATGCTTAGTTAATTCTAGTAATTTGTTTTATATTGAAATGCTTTGAATCAATATTGGCAGAATGGAGGTACCATACTACTTCTCTTTTAAACTTATATCTAGAATTAATTTTGGCTTTGATAACTGGTTGAGAGATTTTGTAGTGGGGATGTTTAAAGGTAAGCATGGATGAGAAGGAGTTGAAAGATAGTTACTAAAAATAACAAGTAGACAAAATGCTCAACTTCATTCTGAACTTTACATAGTCTCCATTAAGTTGATTTTTAAATATGTGATCACTTTCCATAGGCCAAATACTCATTTGTTGCACAGGATTATTCATTTTATGCTTAAAAAAGCAATAACCCTACAGCCAATTCTTTATATTTATGGGTCCACTCGTGAAAATATAGAAATCTCTGTGTATATCACTTCTTTATAGTGGTATTCATTGTAATAAGATTTTTATACATTTGGGTAATTGAGTTTGCATCCTATCAAAATCTTTGGAAATACTTAGATTCTAACATGCCAGTTATTAGAAAACACATACACACACACACACACTCTCATTCTTTCTCTCTTTGTGTCTCGCCCTGTAATTTTTTGTCTTTTTCTCTTTCTCTCTTTCCCTGTCTTTTATTTTTGTCTCTGTGTCTCTTTTTCTCTCTTTCTCACACATACATGTAGAAAATGCATATAAATTCTTGGTCTTGTCTCTGGGCTTGTGCTGATTTTTTTTTTTTAACTCCTTGCATGTTTGAGAGGAACCTGAATCTCATTTCTCTCATACTTTTTCCTTGACACAACTCTCAGCAGTCACAGATTGACAAATATCCAGGTTGATTTGTCATTTTCTCTGTCCTCTATGTTGCATTCACAACATTCTATGTATTTACTAATTTAAGTGTTTAGTAATGGCTGTTGTCAGAGACTAATGGGCATGTTCTAGAGACTGGCTGAAAGGTAAATTTCTTTTTCCACATAACTTTTTTCTCTATCAAATTGGTACTTGTTATGTTTGGAAGGAAGATTTAGGACCATCATCTAAGTTATTTCATAGTATGGAAATTATTTGGGTGATTTAGTCAGCATGCCTAGAGTAACAAGTCAATTTTTACTTCTAGATCTCTTCATTTGTATACACATACACATACACAAATAAAAAACATTGTCAAAACTGAAATTTTCAAATTTTTTGATATTGTAAATATATTGGGTAAATAAATATAAATATAATTGCAAATAAATATATTGTAAATATATAACTCCATGAATCCAAATCTAGAGTCAATTCATTTTGTCATATTACCCTAAAATAATTTTGAATCTTGAATTTTTATAGCAATGTACATTGAATAATGCTACAAAAGTTGAGCAACAGAATGTAATCATTCCAGACGGCACAGCAGGTATAGTATACTTCTATTAAGTGATTTTTAAAAATTGTTGTTTCACTTGTGTCCAACTCTTCGTGAAACCTTTTAGTTGTCTGTTTTTGGTTTTGTTTTGTTTTGTTTTGTTGTTGTTGTTGTTGTTTTTGACAAAGATACTGAAGTGTGGTGAGCCATTTCCTTCTCCAGCTTGTTTTACAAATGAGAAAACTGAGGCAAACAGGATGAAGTGACTTGTTCAGGGTCACATTGATGGTAAGTGTCTGAGGTTGGATTTCTTGACTCCATACTTCCAGGCACAGCATTCTTATCGACTATGCCATCTAGCTATCTTATGTATAAGGTGATATATTGCCCATATTTTTATTCCAATATTTTACCCTTATTTGATTTCATTAAAAGCGAATATTTTTTCATTCATAAGGACCTATTTTTTTGTAAAAATCTTGAAGTAAGTTTTAAAATCAAACGTCTTTTAAATTTCCTTCTTTGTAGTGAATCATTTTTACTCTTAAAATTTTATTTTCTTTTTCAATTACATGTAAAAATAATTTTTGACGTTTGTTTTTAAAAATTTTTCAGTTCCAGATTTTTTCCATCCCTTCCTCATTGAGAATGCAAGCAGTTTGATATAGGTTATACATGTCCAGTCATGTGAAACATAGTTACATGTTATTCGTGTTGTGAAAGAAAATAGACAAAACATGTTGAAAAATGAAAATAAAAAAGCATGTTTATTTATTTATACTCTGTTCTTTGTCTGGAGATGGATAGTGTTTTTTTTTTTTTTTTTTTTTTTATAAAAAGTCCATTAGAATTGTCTTTGATCATTGTAGTTTCTGAGAATTGTTAAGTCATTGACAGTTGATCATCATACAGTACTGCTATTACTGTGTATAGTGTTTACTAGGTTCTGTTTGTTTCACTTTTTATGAATTCGTGTAAGTCTTTCCAGGTTTTTCTGAGAGCTTCCTGTTTGTCATTTCTTATAGCAGTAGTACATACAGCAACTTCTTCAGCCATTTCCTGATTGATGATCATCCCCTTAATTTCCAATTCTTTGCCACCACTAAAAGAGCTGCTATAAATATTTTTGTACATAGCATCTTTCCCCTTTAAAAAAAAATCTCTTTGGGATACAGACTTAGTACTTGTATTGCTTGGTGATTTAATAGCTCTTTGGGCTTTGTTCCAGATTACTTTCCAGAATGTTGAATCAGCATACAACTTCACCAAAAGTGCATTGGTGTCTCAGTTTTCTCACATCCCCTCCAGCATTTGTCTTCTCCTTTTCTGTCATTTTAGCCAATCTGATATATATGGTGTAGTAGCTTAGTCTTGTTTTAATTTGCCTTTCTCTACTCAGTAGTGATTTAGAATATTTTTTCATATGCTTATGTGAAAAAAGCTTTTTTTATTTCACTTGAAAACTGTCTGGTTATAACCTTTGACCAGCGTCAGTTGAGGAATGGTTCTTATTTCTATAAAGTTGATATCATTTCCTATATATTTGAGATATGAGATCTTTATCAGAGAAATTTGCTATAAAAATCTTTTCACAGTTATGATTACTGTATATTTCCCTCTATCCTATTTTCCCTATTTAATCTTTCTCTGCCTCTTTCTCTTCTTTTTCATACTGTTCATCTCAAAAGTGTTTTACTTCTAAATATTGTTTCCTCCATTCTGTTTTTCTATCCCCACTGCAAACACACACACACACACACACACACACACACACTCTTGTTTCTTTCACCTTCAGCTTTCCTCTAGGGTAACATGATTCCCTCTTTTAACCAGTTCTAATCATCTTTCTTTTTGAAAAACTATTATTTGTACTTTGTGTGTGAACCTTTGTGCTAAGGCTAATTTAAATTATAGGACAATTGCTAATAAACCTAGTTCAGATTTTCATTACTGATTGTTAAACTTTAATAGTGAATCTAGTTGCTGGTGAACATCAAGGAGAAGAAGAGGAGCAGACATTCATTTTAACTCTAGTGGAAATCCCAACAGACTCAGCAGAGCAATTTGCTGGTTTGTCAGATTCATTAACTTCTGGCCCTCTACTGCCAGCACCCATATTGGTCAAATCAGTGAATAAAGAAGAAAGGGGAGACCTGAGGTAAATTATGAGTGACACTATTTTTGCTGAGTGTTTTGGGAAGAAATTAGCAAATTTATTTTTAAAATGAAATAAGCTTAGTTGAAATTTTATTTTTAGTTACTCTAAATCTTTTACTTCTGGATGGATAGCTAAAACAGAAATGTGTAAGAACTTCATATTTGGATATTGATATTTTCTTAAACATCTCTTATTCTGATTTTTCATGAAAAGTGTTAGATTTTCCTCCAACTTATATAGGATATCCTAAAAAAATCTTCATGTAATTTTAAGATTGATACTTGGCGTTATTAAAAGCTACTTTTAAGTTATTAAAACTTAAAACTAGACTAAGATTTTTGGGACTTTTTAATGTAGTTTTTGACAAATGATATTAGAAATCTAAAATGTCAGGGATGGAAGAAAATTTAGAGATTTTAAGTTAAATCTTTTCATTTTGAAAATGAAGTTATTAAATTTTTCAGATTTAAGTCCAGTACATAAAAATTCAAGTTGAGATCAGAACTTAAACATGAATGTAATTAGAAAGTAGAATTTTGTAGTAGTGTATAATTTGTCTTAATTTTCCATTGGAATGACATTTAATATATTATAAAATCCAATTTATTTAACTGCAGCTTGAACTTCTCAGTTGGTGAAGATGCCACACATTTATCTAGTCACGGAAACAGTGTACAGCCATCTCCTGAAAAGCCTCCAACTCATTTGGATCCTTCTTTTAGTGAAACACTTGGTTGCAATCTTGAAGAAAGCACTACCATTGTTGCTCCTACAGAACTTAATGTTTCTACTTTAGGAGACAGTTGTCAGAAAATCACTTCTGAGGTAAGAGAACCATTAAGCACCTGAAGTAACCATATTCTGTCATTTCTTTTTATGTTTGGATTTTGAAATGTACTAAATACAATAAAGAGACAAAATAAACAGTAGGTACTACAGCTATTAGTACCATATAAACATCAGTTATTATTATTAGATGTTCATGTACATGCAGAAAAATAAGGCAAAAGGAACTTTGTTAAAGGGAAAGTTGAAGAGCAATAATCTCTCTCCAGTAGAATAAATTGCATAATTAACTGTCCATAAAGCCCATGTTGGTCCCTGCATGACTGTTATGTTTAGATCTATACCGTTTGTTAGTTTGAGTAGTGTGAATAATCTGAACTGATCAAGGAAATACATAAGAGAAAAAGAAAATAAGGACAGTGGATCAATCATTTGGTTCACTAAGGACATGGACAAGAATCCCATAGGATTGGTAGGTATAAATGGGTTGTAGTAATGCATTGTGGGAACTCCCTCCTCATTGAGATTACAGATTCATTTGAGTATTTAAATGAGTATCCAGATGTTTTCCTAAACCAGTGATAGTACATTTTGAGCATTCAGAAAACCATAAGAAGGTGAGGAGGAATTAATTGTTTGATGAGGAAATGTGAAGATATTTAATACAAATGACTTGCTGTAATAAATTTCAGAATTACATGGAATGAGATGAGTCTTGAGGCATATTCTTACAGTGCCCAAACTTACATACAATCTCCTTTTCTCATTATGTATTCCTTCTCAGAACATACAAGGGAAAACAATAATAAACTTCTTTTGGTGGTTCAGTTTGGATGGCATGTTTTGTTCGTCAAAGATCCAAAAGCAAAGCTTTAGTTCTTGGGATCCTCAAAATGTAACCAATAGAGAAGCAACATAGCAAAAGCAGAAAAGAAAAAAAGTACTCTGTTTAAAGTTGAAGCAAATGAGCTCTTTGTCATTTATTTTGGCTCTGTGACCATAAGCAAGTCATTTTAATCTCTTCATAGGGTCTCAATTTCTATCTGTGGACAGAGGGAGTTGGTCTAGATGACTTGAAGTTTTTTGTAGTTATATGAGAATAAGATATATCCTTAAACCCAGATCATTATGAATTATATTTTTTTCTAAGAATACTGTTTTCTATGTTCTTTATTTCATATCTTAGCATAATTAAATATAATTTCATGAGAGTCTCTAAGCTTGTATTTTGTTAGTAAGAAATCCTTTTCCTATGATTTATAAAATGTACTCTCCGTACATGAAAATGGGTCTGTTGAACTACCATTGTACACCAAGAGATTTGGTTATTTTTCTAGTAGCAATATGTGTATTATTATAAAAATAGTACAATTCATTTGTTAGATAACTTTCCTGAACGAGGATAAATCCTTTAAACTCATGGAACATCGTTCCAATTTATTTATATAAAACCTTTTTAATTTAATGTAATCTAAGTTGTCCATTTTATATTTCATAATGTTCTCTAGTTCTTCTTTGGTAATAAATTTCTCCTTTATCCAAAGACCTGATAGGTAAATTATACCTTGCTCTCCTGATTTGTTTATGATACACCCTTTATGGAATCATGTACCCATTTTGACCTTATTTTGATATGGTTTGTGAAATACTGAGTTCTTATCCCAGAAACTAGAGTTTAGGGGTTTATGAAATATTAGATTACTATAGTCATTGATTATTGTGTTATGTGTATCTAACCTGTTCCACTGATCTACCACTCTTATTTTTTAGGCAGTAGTTTTGATGACTGCTGTTTTATAATAGTGTTTTAGGTCTGATATTGCTAGGCCACCATCCTTTGTATTTTTTTTTCACTAATTCCCTTGATATTCTTGCCCTTTTGTTCTTCCAGATGTATTTTGTTATTATTTTTCTAGCTCTATAAAGCAGTTTTTTGGTAGTTGGATTGGTATGGCACTGAACCCCAGGCAGTTTAGGTAGAATTGTTATTTTTATTATATTAGCTTGGCCTACCCCTGAGCAATTGATATTTTTCCAGTTGTTTAGATCTGACATTATTTGTGGGGGAAGTGTTTTGTAATTGTGTTCATATAGTTCCTGGGTTTGTCACACAATTCCAATTTGGAATTGAATCTGTAGCATTATTGTCAACATTATACTCTAATCATTTGAGCTATTTTTTTAAGACATTTTGTCATCTCATTCAAATTGCTGAACAAAGAAGAAAGAAATACATTTCTAACCTTAATAACATTTATTTAAAACAGGTGTCTTCAGAAGAGTCCACAAATATGCACAAGAATACTGCAGGTGAGGGATTTGGTGTTTACATTTTGTTCATCATCTTGAATGATCTTAATCTAACTGGATATTTCATAAACTTGAATTGGTCCTTTGAAAGGAAGCATGGTGATTTAGTTGTTAGCTAGTTTTAGAATTGAAGCTTCTGTCTGGTAATACCAAGAGCACCAAGACCTCCTGTTTGCTTCTGATTTTTGTGCTTGGTAATTATGGGACCTTGGGCAAGTAACTTAATCTTTCAAATCTCAACTACTCTCATCTGTAAAATGGGCATAATACTTGTCATCATCTGCCTTGCCTTGGTAATGAGAATTAAGTTATGTAATTCTCAGATTATATGATCAATCTTTACTATTACTATATGCAGACTTTCCTTCATGGAGTCTTAGCAACACTTCTCTGTTCTTTCCTTTACATTGAGATCAAGAGTGCTTCTGGTGCCTTCCACAAAGCAATTTGTAATTGGCAAATTGTGTTGGCCCCAACCCAAATAATTATCAGGCTTTTTTTTTTTTTTTTTTTTAAAGCTTAGAAGCCAAAATTGTGTCCATACTCTTAATTTTAAAGGGTTTTCATTACTCCCTGGAATCATCCTCAAGATTTCATTTTGAGAGTAGTATAAAACCGTGGCGCTTGACTATCTCCTAAGCTCTAGAATTTTTGGTTCCAATATTTTTACGACAATTCTTTGGGAAATTATATCAAATTGGCATTTGGTATCCATTCAGTCCCCTCTTTATTTACCTCTTTCCTTTGCATACTTCTTTTTTTTTGTCCTTTCCCTTTTTAATTTTATTTTTCTGCTCTTACCTCTATTCCTTCTGTATGTAGTTTTGGGCTATCAGTTGTACCTGAAGTAATTGCTTAAATAATGTTTGATATATTTAGAATCAAGGAAGTTGCATTTTTTAAAAATTGTGGTTAAAATAGCAAGGTGAAGACTGGGATAGCTAGTGATATATCTGATTTAGCAAAGCCTGTTAGCATTTTGACTTTGTCTTCATTCTAAAATTCAACTGTATTCAAATCCCAAAGCTAGATTGATTTGTCAGTGATTGGAAAGTCCTAGGACTGCACAAAAGTTGAGACTGTTTGTTTGTCCTAAGAGGGGAAAAACATGCTCATTTTTAACATAAATAAAAATATTATATAGTGTCAGTTGCCATTTTATAACCAGATCATTAACAACACAGGTTCTCAAGAACCTTTGTCTCCATATTTGTGGGACTTTAGTATTACTAGCCTATAAAATTTTCATTAGGCAACTTGTTCATTGTACATATTCATCAGAAACTATCATAGGAAGGAAAATTATTTACAATACATAAAGCTGAACCAGTGTGTCTCTTTTTTTTCTTATGCTTCAACTGATTTGGGGGAGAAACATTTTGGAATCATTGGCTGAAAGGAGCTTTTGATATTTTGAAAATTTCAGTGACCTCTATTTCTACTCTTAATGTCTATCAAATTGTTAAAAATGACAAAATTTAGGATTAGTCAATGTTGGAGACACAATGGTAAGGCAGACTCATTCATCATTGTACTGTTGTGGATCTGTCAATTGTCACAATTATTTTGGAAAGCAATTTGGAATTGTGCAGATTGGAAAAGTGCTAAAAATGTGACCATATTGTTTGACTCCAGAGATTGTGTTGTTAAGCCTATACTTCAAAAGAAGTCAAGAAAGGAAAGCTTACATTCTAGTGGGATGACAATATGAAAATAACAAAGTATATACAAGAGGTACTGAGATTAAAATTGATCCTGCATCATTTTCTTATTGATTCAAGTAATTGATTTTTGCCCTGTAACTGCTCAGCTCTTGATTCTTTATCTTTGAACTTAGTTAATACTTCTGGCCTATAGTGGTTAAATTTTGAAAATCCAGCTTTATTGTCTCAAGGAATTTAACCTTGGGAAATATGTGAGAAAGCAAAGAAGTTTGGGTCTGATATCTTTATGCCACCAAGCTATTCTTCAAGGTTGTCTTTGTTTTTAAAAGTTTAGGCTGCTATCTTGAACCTGGGCTCAAACAATGAGCTCTTTTTAGTTTCATGAGAGAAGAAGGGTGAGTTGTTGCTAACTCCCAGTACCAGTTTTCTAACCAATCATGTTGTTCCCTCCATCTCTGCTGTGTAATCAGTCATGTTGCCTTTAATCCCGTGGTGTCATCTACTTTGTCCTGTATTCCCCCAAATCATAGGGGGAACTGTCTTTTTGCTTGGGGAGGGAGTCTTTGGCATTAATGGAGGCAGTCTGCTCATCTGTTTATTGACAGATATCCTGTCTCTTTAAAAAAAATTTTTTTTGGTTGAAGTTTTTTATTTTCAAAGCATGCAAGGATAATTTTTTTTCAACTTTGACCATTGAAAAACCTTGTGTTTAAAAAAAAAAAAGAAAGAAAGAAAAACCTTGTGTTCCAATTTTCCACCCCCTCTACTTTCTCCCTTAGGTGGCTTATAATCCAATATATGTTTAATATGTTAAAAATATATGTTAATTCCAGAATATAGCCTGTCTCTTTTATTGAATGTTATCTAATTCAGAAATTTGCCTCAGTTTGCCCTTTTGTTAAAATTCAGTCATGAAATATGAAGAGTGAATGGAAGGCAATCTTAGGGTGCATGCATAAAGATCAGGAAATATCAGCATAAGTCTCCTGCAGAAAGTAGAATTTAGGCTGAGCCTTGTAAGAAGCAGAGAGGTGAAGAAAGATAGGATTCTGGGTATGGGGGACAACTGAAAGAAAGGTGTAGGGTAGAGATGGAGATCTATGTGCAAGAATTAGCACAAGTCAGTGTAGCTGAAGAACATAGGATACAAACAAGGTAGAAGAGTCCAGGCTTTAAATGCCTGAGGCCTTTATGCTAGATCTGGAGGTAATAGGGAATCACTGGAATTTGCTGCATAAAGAGGTGACATGGAAAGATGGGCTTTTTAGCAAAGTCACTTTGGCAGTTAAACCGAGAATGGAGTGGAGATCCTTGACAGCAGACATTACAGCAGTAATCCTTATGAGGTGTGATGAGGGATCATACTAGGGACAGGGACTGGGAAAGGTAGCTATCTGAATAGAGAAAAGGGGAGAAATAATTGTGCAAGTCAAAACAAGATTTAATGACAGATTGGGTAAATGGAATGAATGAAAGTATGGTGTTAAAGGTAATATATCCAAGGCTTCAAGCCTGAGTGACTGGGAGGATAGTGATATTCTCCTTCTGCAATAGTAAGACAGTTGGGAAGATTGGGAAGGTATGGAAAAATAAAGAGCTTTGTTTTTTATGTGTTAAGTATGAGATGTCTATGTGTAGCATCCATTTCAAGATATCCCAAAGGCAATTGGTAATTTTTCAGGACTTTAGAAGAAAGACTAGAGCTGAATCTATCTTCATAGAAGGATAATGATTCAATGATTCATAGCATATAGTGAACTAGATATATAAGTATTCTGTCAGTTACTGAATACACACACACACACACACACACACACACACACACACACTCTTAATTAAAGCTTTTTATTTATAAAACATATGCCTGGGTGATTTTCCCAACATTGACCCTTGCATAGCCTTTTGTTCCAAATTTTCCCTTCCTTCCCCCGTCCCCTCCCCTAGCTTGAAGATAGTCCAATACATGTTAAATATGTTGAAATACATGTTAAATCCAATATATTTATACAGTTATCTTGTTGCACAAGAAAAATCAGCTCAAGAAGGAAGAAAAAGAAAAACTGAGAAAGAAAAAAAAATGCAAGCAAATAACAATAGAGAGAGTGAGAATGCTATGTTGTGAACCACACTGTGTTCCCATGGTCCTCTTTCTGGGTGTAGATGGCTCTCTTCCTCACTGAACAAGTGGAACTGGTTTGAATCCTCTCATTGTTAAAGAGAGATACGTCCAGCTGATAATATTTTTGAAGCATTTCAGATCTTTTGAATAAATACATTTTCTGAGTAACTTGCTTCATTGCTTATACTATTTTTTTTTTTTTTTTTTTTTTTTTTGTATCTTCTGAAGGAGAGTCTTATGAAAATCATCCAGTTGTACCTATCTTGGGAAGCACATGTACAATTGCAGAACCTCAGAAGACAGAGAAAGAGCAGTCAGAACCCATTGTTCAGGCTTTAGGAACTGAACCTTGTGATGAGGTGACATGTATTCAAAAAGAAGAGAATGTTCCTCATTTACCTCAGGATGAGACTGTAGCACTGTCACAGGAAAGAAGTGAGGCTACTTATCAATCAGAACAGAGAAACAAGTCATCGTCTTTGTTTTCCAGGTATTGTGAAGAAATCTCTTAACTATGTAATAACTGTTTTCCTTTCTCGTTTAATTTATCAAAGTCTTGTATCTTCTGTTCTTGACCTGAAATAAAGGAATTCCAGTCATATGAACAAGATTGTCATTTTATCTCTGTTTCTAGGCCTGGCCGAAGACCCCTAGGATTTTTATCATTGATATGTTCAAAGAATAATTTGGAATCTGAAGAATCCACACCAATGAATAGTCAAAAACGTTTGAAACCTCTTATACCTGTATCAAGGCATAATTTTAGAAGACCAGCTCTATTAAATGAAAGCAAAAGAAAAAAGCAGGACTCTTGTCCCCTTCCATCCACAAGTGCTGAATCTCATTCTGAAGCCAGTAGTATTAGCAACTCAACACCTCAGGTATGGATAGTTCTATATTTTATTGTTTCTTTGTGAAACAGAATAAGTGACATGTATTCAATTAATGATTAAGAATGACGCATCTTTGTGTGTGAATATCAGCAAAGGGTTCAAAATAAAATACTAAAAAAAAGAGAGAAGAAAAGCTTTTTTTTTTTTTTTTTTTTAAATTAGGAAGTTAGTTCTGTAGATATTTCTGGGTCAAAGTCTCTGATCTAATCAAAATTAGAATCTTTAATACCCAAAAGCAACAAAAAAAGAAAGTGGTATCTGTCTTTGTGTGTGAATATCAGCAAAGGGTTCAAAATAAAATACTAAAAAAAGAGAGAAGAAAAGCTTTTTTTTTTTTTTAAATTAGGAAGTTAGTTCTGTAGATATTTCTGGGTCAAAGTCTATTATCTAATCAAAATTAGAATCTTAATACCCAAAAGCAACAAAAAAAGAAAGTGGTATCTGTCTTTGGTATTCTGAGGGAGAAGAAGAGCAAAGAGTAATTATGACCCCGTCAACCCATATATATTCTGTTGTTTAAAAATTGCATTCATCTTATAATTAAATGTTTACTTAGTTTCAGTTACTGAAATTTTTATAATGCAATAATATCATTATTCATTTTTAGAGGTACTTTCTTTGTGACTGAAAATGTCCTTGCCTCCTTAAACGTCAGTAACTGACAGTAAATTTTTCTGGGGGCAGTCACTGCACTTGATTAAAATATAGTATATAAATTTATATGTTATATCTTTATCATGGTAGAATAATTTCATTAGGAACTGCTTTGAAATCTAAATTGTTTGCCCGTACATTGAATGCCTCCCCAGATTATAATCTGTTCTGTTGTAATTTCTCGTACATTATATACTATACGAAGAGAAGATGTGACCTATTTTAAAGATAGAAAATCTCAAAAATACAGAATTGAAACAATTTGCCTTAGCCTCCACAGCCTAATTGGTATTTAGTCAAAAGAAGACTAAGAAAACCCAGGTTCTGTCTATAAAAGTTATGCTGAGAAAATAATTTTATACTTTAGTGTTGTATGGTGTGTTTTATTTAAAAAGTTATTTTTATTGCTATATTTTCTACATTGCCTCCATTTCTAAATATATATCTCATGCCTCCAGGTAACTTCCCTTTATAACAAAAATTTAAAAAGAAAGCAACCATAATGGGTTTGGCAAAAATTGCCAGCATATGAGTCGACAGTGTTCCATAGGGTCGTGCTTTTCAATATTCATTTTTCTTCATTATTAGGTTTCCTGTGATCAATCATTTGAGGAAGAAAGTTGTAAAAATGACCAAAAGATGGAAACTGAAGAGGAGCCAACCAAAGTCACTGAATATTTTTTTAGTGATATTTTTATGGAAGTGGATGAAGCAGAGCAAAACTGAAGCTTTTTACAAAGCTTGGGATTTTAAATCTCAATTACAACAACAAAACAGTATTTAGCTGAAGGATCACTGTTGATTTTTCTTGGGTTTATTTTGTATTTAATGAACTCAGTCTTGAAACACTTAAAATCACTGGAGTACGTTATGGAGATTTCCCTCAAATTGGTTGAGTCAAGCAGCTAAGACTGGTTTATCAGACTCTTGTTTACACTTTGACCTTCCTCCTGTGTTGGCCACATGTGGACACTTTGTGGTGTCCAGCTAAATGCCTTTTCAATTGTAGGCCTAAAGTCTTTGGAGGTTGTTTGTATATATCATTTAGTGAACACTTCTTTTTGTGAAGTAATTTCTTGGTAAGGGCCTTTTAATTTGCCTCTGTTAAGTAGGTGGAAACAGATTGTGAAACTTTAGAAAATGGCAAAGAAATAGTTGTTTTCTATTATCAGCTATTTCTCTGACTATAAATATGTATTTTTGTAATAAAAGAATCCATATTGATGTAAGGTTGATGGTTCAAATTGGAAAGTAAGTATTTAACTTCAATATTTGTATAGAGGTGAAACATCAAAGAGCTTATTTATTTATTTTTTATTTATTTATAAGAATGCTATTCTGTTTTCAGTCTTTGAACCTGACAAACTTGTGGGTAAGATAGGAATGAATGTATATATCCAATTAGGAATCTCTTCCTTAATTTGAAGCCATTGAACATGATTATTATAATGGATTATGTTTAGTCTCTTGGGAATTGTGAAGCTAGGAAGATTTTCCTCATATTTTACTTGACTAACTTGGCTCTCAGTAGTGGGCTTTTTTTCTTCTAATTCAGGATAAGCACATTCTTTCCAACAAGAAAAAAATCTAATTAGGCAAAATTCCTTCCACAATTTAGTGATTATAAATTGAAAATCTTTTTTGCTGCTTCTTTCTTCCTCCCCTAAATTCTACATAGTTTGATTTGTGATTAAAAAAAATTTCTAAAAGGTATCAACTAGCTAATTGAAATGAAATCATAAACTTGTTTTCATTATAAACTGAAGAATTGTAATTTAAAACTCTGGTGATTCATCTGCATAATCTAGGAACCATCTCAATCCTGTTTTTTGTTTTTTTTTTCCCTCAGCAATTCTGATGAAGCATTCCAGAGTATTTCAGGTTTTCCATAAGTAGCTTGTTTTTTAGTTTTTCATTAATTATTTGTGTTTGCTTAAACTAAAACTCTTCATAGTGTAAACTGTAATCTGCATTTCACCTAGAAAAAAATGAATTTTCAAATCAGCTACATCTCCAAAAATATTTTTACTCCTTATGGCTGGGTAACTATCAGTAGTGAAACATAATACCATATTATAAGGAAAAAAGTTTATGCAGAAAAATAAAGTTCCTGTGAAAATTATGTAATTGAGGAAGGGGGCCAGAATGCAGAATCTAGAACTACTACAGTCTAGAGGAAGAGTCCTAGAACCCATTGAAGAGACATTCAAGAACCATCAGGAAATATATAGTCTTGAGTTCAGGCTGGGAGAGGGGAGAGAGCTGGTGGGAACTGATTACAAGATTTCTAACTTGATTTCCTTTTTCTTCCCTCAGACCAAAGGCAAGGCAAGCAAAAATCAATAAAAATGATCCTAGGCTGCCAAATTTGGGAAAAAGATGATTTTGATTCAAATCAAATTTCCAAGAAAATTTTTCTTCTATAGTGACTGCTACTTTGTATGACCCATTATAAAATGGGAGAGTAAGTCTAAAGTCCATGAGATAGGATCACTGTCAGAGGAAAGACCTGCAAGTCAGAGTGAAGAGTCCCTTCACTCAAGGGTGCATATATACACTTTTCATTCAAATAAGCATCAGGTACAGAAAAATCATGATAATTATCACATTGCTTTTCTACTCTGGTTTTTTTTTTTTTTTAAGTCTTAAGCTAAATTTCTTTTTCTCTGACTTTGTTTTCTGGATTAGATTGTATGATTTAATTTGCCCCTTGTATGAACAGTGCTAATTAAACTTGCCTCTTGCTGGTTTCATTTATAAACGGCAGCTTTTGGTGAAATGTTATATTCTACTATGTATGTTGCAGTGGGTTTATCTGATTTTTTTTTTAAAGAATCAAGTCAGTTGGTTAAATGATCCTATGAGAAAATGATCTCAGAAAAAGAGACATTAAAGAAAATTTAGTACTACTCTAAAAATGAAAAGATTTATTCACAAATATTTTAGACCTCAGACAGATTCAAAAGGTTTCAGTTTTGTATTTTATAAAATATTAATTACAGAAAATATAATTAAATGTTCTTTATCTTTCCCTGTGGAATACAAAGACTTTTTTCTAATTGCCACATAGGTCAGTCCATATGTCCTGTTTCAGAATGCATTTCCAAATAAAAAAGTTCAGGAATGATCAGTTCAGAAACATAATTTCTTTCTGTTAACACCTACTATTTGAATACTTGTGATAGAAGTGATCATCTAAACTAGGTTGCCTAACAGTTATTGATGAAAATGGAAAAAATGCTCATTTGTAAACTTTCTTGTTTCAAAGAAAGTGATAATCTTTCATATATGTAAATTATGTGAATAATAAAGTAATTTTATATCACTCATTCTATTCTTTCAATCTTAATTTTAGAAAGACTAAACAGACTTGTTGATTTATAATAAGTTATAGAGATAGGTACAGTGCATGGTCATTTTCTTTCTATCATGAGAAGAATTAAACAGGCAGAATTTTATAGTTAATCTCAACTTGGTGTGGAGGAATTGTACAATTTTTAATTGTATATCTATTGTAAATTAACCTCCCAGTTTCACTTTCTTCATTTGTAAAATGGGGTGATTAATATCTGAATCCTTAGTCACAAAATTAAAGAAACTGATGTTTGACTTTATGTCCATCAAGATTGGCAGAGATGAGGAAAATCACAAATGTGTTTTAAACAGGATATAGAATCACTAACAATAAGCAAATACTCAAAGGCAAGAAACATGGCTTCCAGACCAGGCTCTGCCTTTGTCTGCCTTCACTGGATTCCATTTCCTTATGTGTAAAATGAGGGCATTGAGAGAGAAAAAAAGGATGGGAAAAGAGAGAGAGAGAGTAGCCAATAGAAAGGACTTATACCAGAGGATACAGACAGCTGGATTCTCTCACTTCTCTCAAGGACATGTACAGTCCTGTTGAAAGAATTGGCTTTATGGTATGGGATCAACAGTGGACACAGTTACCAACAAATGGCAAAGTATAGTTTTTCCCCTTTATATCAAAGCTCTGTGTGTTGTTATTCAGTTCTACATCATCCTAGGAACCTTGGTTCTATGGTTCCCTGCCATTTTGATCCCTTCCACCCTCTTTTTGGTGCTCAGTAATGATTCAGCAATGTTAGCTCCTTCTCTCTGGGACCAGACTTGATTCAACACAAGTTTTTTCAGATCTATGTATAGCTCAAGATACCCATATGGTATCAGCTCTTCCTTCTAGGGACACAGAATTCTTGGATAGACAAGCTGCCTCATGATCTACAGTGTTGTATACTTTCAGGACCCTGTAATCTCTTCTATACAGAAACTTTGGTGTGCATCCCAGGAGTCTTCCACAGATGAGCTATCAGGGGCTTGTCTGACTACCTGGCACAGATCACCTACAAAAATACAGATTTTGTATCAATTTGAGTTTAAATCAATTTATAAAAGGTAATCCTTGTGAGATAGCTGCTTGATGCAGTAGATAGAGCAGCAGTCTTGAAGTCAGGAGCACCTGAGACACTTAACACTTCCTAGCTGTGTAACCCTGGGCAAGTCACTTAATCCCAATTACCTGAGGGGGGGGTGGAATCCTTGTATAGTAAAACATCCATTTGTGCTTCTGCTGAAGGTGGTCACCACAAATTGTAGTATTTTTAATGTTTTTTGTTTATAATTTATGCATTAGTTTTTTTGTTTTTGTTTTTTTTTTGCCAAGTTTTAGGTAATATAACTTTTTTTGTTAGTAGAACAGGTGTTTTAGGGAAGCAGAAAAATAAAAACTTTTGGCAAGTTGGTCAAAGGCACATATTGAATTTTAACTTTACTAACATGCAAAGCCATGATTTCAAGGAGTGACAATGTAAGTACTTAGATGTTTTCTGTTCTTTATTATAAAAATATATTGGGCAAAACTTGGGGTGACAAATGCCATGTGCATTCAGAGAGAAAACTGTGGAGACTGAATATAGATCGATTCATAGTAGTTTTTACTTTTTTTTTTTTATATGTTTTTTCCCTTTTTTCTCACACCACATGATAAATATGGAAATGTGTTCAAATGAATTGCGCATATTTAACCCATATCAGATTACTTGCTGAACTGGAGAGGGGGAGGTAAGGCAGGGAGAGAAAAAAATTTGGAATACAAAGTCTTACAAAAATGAATTTTGAAAACTATCCTTACATGAATTTGGAAAAATAAATATTCAAAATAAAGCAAAGCATTTTTAATCTATATTAGATTGCTTGCTCACTAAGGGGAGAGGAAAAGTGAGAAGAGGAAGGGATACAAATTTGGGACACAAGGTTTTGCAGGGGTGAATGTTCAAAACTATCTTTGCATGTATTTTGAAAAATAAAAGTATAATTATTTTAAAAAGTAAAAATATATTGGGAAAAGAAAACAAAATGGTTTTGAAATTCATTTCAGAGAATGTATACAAAGGATTTTATGAATAGGTGACGGCCTGTGTAAATTAACCTCTTTTTGCCTCTTCCTACCATTTCTATTTTTATTTATCCATATAAGTTGTTATTGAAAGACAGTGTAGTTGGCTCAACAGTTATGACATATAAATGTGATAGAATACTCTTAACAATGTTGTAAGAAATGTGAAAGATAGTTTCATACAAACCTGGGAAAGCTTAAATGAATTGATGCAGAATGAAGAGAGTAGTTTATACAGTAATAACATTGTAAAGACGATCAGTTTTTAAAAAAGACTTAGTAACTCTTATCAACACGACCAACCACAATTCAAAGGAACTCCTGATGAAACATGCTGTCCACCTGCAGATATATTTTTTTCTATTTCTTTTTCTTTTTGGACATGGATAATGCAGAAATTTGTTTTGCATGAATATAAATATTTGTAATGGGTTTCAATTTTCATGCCATATTAATGAATGGGGAAGAGGAAGAGAGAAGAGAATTTTGATATGAGAATAAAATTGAATTTTTCTTTGACCATAATAGTGCTATGGATAAAGATAAACTTTTGAAGGCAAGAGAAATCATAGAAATTGTAAGTCAGATCTTTCAATACCCCATGAAAATATCTAAGATTATCATAAGCTGCTATTCATGTATAATTTGCATAAGATTCTCTTCATTGATGGAGATTCTGTGTGCCTTTTTGAAGGACAGGGTTAATAAGAACTTGGGAAAAACTCCAGGCCCTCTTTGGGAGAAATCCAGAGAGAAAGAAAATGGATTTTGGGAGGTGACATGTAGAAGAAAATGTTCCTGATTTCCAGTTTGCCTCCCCAGGGACTTCAAGGAATATCCCTTTAAGTGAGATAGGAGATGAGCTATCTTCTTTCTTGTGGAAGAGTTCATTCACTCTTTGTCTTGTCTGGAATATTCTAATCAGAATAACTTTTCCTATTTTTGTTTTCTCTGTGCTTGGATTAATAGGTTTATCTCTTATTCATTGTTTCATTATTCATTGTAATTTTTTTGTGGGGGAGGTATAACTATCATTTGGTGGAAAGCAACCAAACCTTTGAATATAGGCTTCATCCCTTTCCTCTTTAAAAAATAGTGATTTGGAAAGATAGCATCAACCTAATAAAATTAATATCAATGATATTGATATTGATATATCAACTGTTGATATTAATATATCAACAGTTGATAATTCAACTAATCTATTCCTTAGCCAATACCAAATGGTTTTGGTAACTGCTGCTCTATAATATAATTTTAGATCTGGTACAGCTAAGCCACCTTCATTTGATTTTTTCTTTTTTTTCATTAATTCCCTTGAAATTCTTGACCTTTTGTTTTTCCATATGAATTTTGTTGTTATTTTTTCTAGGTCATTAAAATAGTTTTTTGGGAGTCTGATTGGTATAGTGCTAAATAAATAGATTAGTTTAGGTAATATTGTCATCTTTATTATATTTGCTCGCCCTATCCAAGAGCATTTAATATTTTTCCAATTGGTTAGATCAGACTTAATTTGTGTGAAAAGTGGTCTGTAATTTTGCTCATAAAGTTTCTGATTTTCTCTGGGATTGCTTTTCATGTATAGGTCTTCTCTTCTCCCTTATTCCATATGCCAAAGAAAGACTGTTTTTTTGAGAGTAGGAACCATGACATCTTATCCCTTCCATCTCCTTGCTTTTTTGCCCATTCCCCATCATAACATAGTGGTTGGAATGCAATAAGTTCTCAGTAAATACTTTATACCTTGACTTGACTGAAATTGAAGCTGAAGCTACATGTTTGAAGTTAGTGTGGTTCTAAGCTGGTTCACAGAGCCTTTGTGAACAGGCTTTTAAAAAGAACCATTAAACAGTGAAATTAATTTAAATGCTAGTTAATGCTATTAATAGAATAAAGAGAGCTGCTCTTCTAGATCTTTTCAAAGACAAGAAATCAACTTGGAAATCCTAAAAGGGTCACAGAATGAGGTTTTTGCCATTTTCTTGACTGGTTTCATCTATTAGCTTCATCATACTTCATTGTGATTAGATTGATTTGAAGACATACTGGAAATAAATTCAGCTGTAGTTATTTCTGGATCTTTAGTAAAATGTCAGTGTGACATCCAATTTCAAGGTGGTACAGAGGGCTCAGAAAACACAGGAAGCTAGTTTTTGGTTGCCCATCTTTCTCGTGCATCTTCTGGAAAAAGTCCAGTGTGGAGGCTTTGTGCTAATCAAGTTTTTATTTTGCTTTTGCCAAATTTTAAGATGTTGCTGCTGACCATTTTGTTAGGCACATGCTGAAAAAGCCCCTTGGCTTCCAGCAAAGAATTCCTTAGAGGAGGACCATGGAAACTATTGCCATGTTAAACAATTAAACAATTGTTAAACAGCTCCAAGCTCATGGTGTCCTTTACATATAATGATTGATTTTTCATCTTGATTCTTGCTCTCCAACAATGCTGGGGCATATGTTACATACTAATCAATGACTTCATAAATACTTGAATGATTATGATTGAATTGGTTACATTCCATGGTAGGGAGAGAGAAAAGAAATGAGAAAAGGGGAGGGGACAAGAAAGAGAGGAAGGGAAGGAGAGAGAAAGAAAAAATGAGAGAGGTATTAGAATTAAAATTTTAAATTGGACTCTATAAAAAACTGCTAAAAAGGGTAAAACATTTAGACACTCCTGTTTTATCCAAACTTTGCCACTCTAAGGTTTAATCACTGCTTTCCAGACCTAACGTCTGACTTTAGTTTACTTTGCAACTCATTATCTTTGTCCTAACTTGTGAAGAATACACTGTTATCTGGTTTTTTATTACCATGATTCCTTTGTTAGAAAAAAGTTTTATTGTTGCCCACCAACTTTTTTTTTTTCTTCAGGATCATTTTCCTTTAAATAATTCTCAACTAACTGAAACCTTTGTAGAGATTACCTGTCTTATATTTAATATTGTATGTTGAGTAGCTTTAAAAAACAAAACAATAATCCTTATGGGGAAATTCTAATAATCTCTATTATAAATAAAATTATCCCCAGTGCTTGGCTGGGAGGTTTTATGAACTGAGGAGTATAAGAAAAGGAAACCTAACCTCTTTCATCGAAGACCTGAGTTCAACCTCAGATATTTAATAATTGTGTGACTCTAGGCTAATCACTTAAAACTTTGCCTCAGTTTCCTCAGCTGTAAAGTGAGGATATTAAAATCACCTACTTTTCAAGATTGTTGTGAAGATCAAATGGGCTCAGCAATTAGCATGATGCCCAGCTCAGACTAGGTGCCATATGCAGGCTTATTTCCTTTCTGAGGAGAACTTTCTGAAGGATAATTTTTCCTTAGGTTTTTCAATAATTCCTCATATGACAGTTTCTAGATCTTTTCTGTCCCAGATTGCCCTTATTGGGAACATTTTAATTTGAAATATTCCAGAAATAATTCTAGACACTATGCATGCAGTGTCTGGTTGTGTTAGTTTTTGTTGTTGTTTTTGCAGTCGGGTCAAGGTTTTATTAATTAAATGTATTTATTTAAAACTTAAATACAAAATAGATAAAGAAAAAAGACAAAAGGAAAAAAATTGTCATGTACATAGCAGAATATAAGAGAATTCAAAATATGAAACAATAAATGTCCATTTCAAGAAAGCATATGTGATACATATTACATATTGTATTCAGAACTGTCCTTTGCCACCTTGTAGGTTTTCTTTCATTCTCTGCTGTGCACTTTTTTTCACTTTTTTCTTTTTCTTCTTTTCTCTCTGTCCAACTCTCCAAGTAGGCTAGGTAAGCATAGATATGTATATGTGTGTGTGTGTGTGTGTATACATTTATATGTATATCTATATATCTATATATATATATACACACACATAGATATATAGATAGCTATAATCATGCACATATACATTCATATACATCTATGTAAGGTTGTACTATACTTGTTCTCTGTTTCTCTGAAGGTGGATAATATCATTTTTATTAGGTCCAAGTGTTTCCATATTTTTTAAATTCACCAACTCATTATTTCCTAAGGCCAAATTCTTAACATTCATATTTAGTCATTCCTTAGGATTATGCTCTTTAGAGCTGAAAGTGACCTTAAATATAATTTAGTCTGCCTCCCTCATTTTACAAATGGGGAAACAAGACCCATAGAAGTAACTTCCCCAATGTAATACAGATCAGTCAATTAAAATTCCCTTATTCCATATGCCAAAGAAAGACTGTTTTTTTGAGTGTGGACTTTTTTTAATGCTTGACACAAATCGCCTTTGAGCTAAATCTCCTGCATCGTTGTGAAAATTTTCAATTTAAAAGCAAAAATTTACATTAACCTCTTTCATTATTTTAGTTTATTGTTTCAACTTAACATTTTTTTGAATCTTGATTTTGTCAGGTGTACAGAGATGAAATGACTTCCTAAAGTCATTTAACAATAAAGTGGAAGGATAATTAAAAATAGAATCCAGGCCTCCTAGCTTATGGTCCAATGCCCTTTCTTTTCAGGCACATTTGCCTCTCCTCTCAATGCCTACTTATGATTATATGATTGATATGGTAATATGATTAAAGTACCTTCTGTTTATTCAAAATATTAGAGAAGTGGGATGTTCTGCTTAATTGTGTATTCTGGTTTAATGAAAAGTTACATAACCATATTCTGTGTATAACATACATTTGTATTAAAATCATATCCTGAGCCCATATCCAGTACAATATTCTTTTTTTGGCATATCATGAAAGATGCCAATCCAATTGCAAAAAACATTTTAGTAAATGTTAAAGCAGTGAAAGTACTCAAGAAGAGTCATTTTCTGTCCTCATATACAAATGGGTGCCATCTCTCACACCTTCCCTGATCAGAAATGTAATAGATATGTCAGAGAGACAAATTTACAAGGGAATCGGGAACCACTTAATTTAGTTTCTTTGTGTCTTTTCTTCTTGGCTCTTAAGTCATCAGGATTCTTCAAGGTACTTAATCTTAAGTTTGGGGATGCCACATTAGCACCATTTCACCTTATTCCCTTACTTCTGTCTTTCCTCTTTGACTGCAGTTTTATAGTTTGCTTCTCTCTGTCACTGAACTAGTTGCTTGACCATTTCTTTTTCCTACCTTTTTTCTTCTCCACAACTCCCTCTTTCCATGCGGTTTCCTCACTCTTCCATTAAAAAAATTTTTTTTTTCTCAGTTTTTCCACAAAGAGATCTTATTTCATATGAACAGGTTCAGTCCTGGAAGATTCTGACCTCCAAAAGAAGGGATTCAGCTTTTCTCAAACTCTATAACTCATTATTTCTCAATCCTGAGATAAAATCTCTTAAACAAAGCTTTGTTTTGCCACATGTTTAAAGTCTCACTAAAAGGAAATAACAGGGTTTCTTTTAGAAAAGTGACTCATTGTGTCAAAAAGTAAATATTAGGTATCATCTGGCACAAACACACACACAATAGACTCCCAAGAAACTTGTGACAATAATGGTGATATATTTAGAAAATTCTTATAAATTAAAAATTTAATTTATGGAATAAAACAAATATTTCCATAACATAGTACATTTAAAAAAAAGATTGCCCCTGAAAATACAAACTTATACAATTTGCATTTCTTTTAAATATATAATCAATTTATCATGTATATTTCTTTTTTCCCCCTTTTATTCCATCCACTCTCACCTTAGAGATGGTTACTTTTAGACAGCAATGTGTATATATGTGTGTGTGTGTAAAATTATTCTATACATAATTCTAGTTATTTCTTTCTATGGATGCAGACAACATCTTCCATAATATGAAATACTGCATATTCATCTCATATCTGAGCAGCAACCCAAGGCCCATCTCTTTTAGCCAAACAAAGGCAAAAATTCATGTTTGCCTCATGTTTGACATGTTCCTGATAATAGTCATGTCCTCCAACTCCTCCAAGAAGGGAACAGTTATTTTAGGACTCTTAAAGTCACAAAGTATCTACCATGATTAGAAACAGACATTTTAAGATTACTGTGTTGTCACCTGTACTCAGGAATATAAATACAAATCAGTAAGGCAGAGAGGGATTTGAAGTCAAATCTTAGGCTCACCTAGGCAAGCACATATTGTCACTGCCATTTGTGTGTAACCACCATTGCTGCTCCTCAGAATAGGGAGAGAAATTTCTCCTCTTCACATATCACCCACCTGAATGTTTGAGAAAGTTTGAGAAAAAAATATTGACTGTGTCCTAACAAAGAGACCAGCTCAAAACAAGATAAGATAGGTTTTCTATTTACTTTCTTATCTAGCTTACCAAAGAGTTCTTCCTGGCTCAGTCACTAATTATCTTTGAGTTATTCTTCTTCTATCATAAAGACCAGAGAACCCCAAATAGAGGCTCTGGTCATGCATGCCTTTTTAACAGGGTGCTAGGAAGTGTTCAAATTCAACTCCCTGCTACATAATTGAACTATCATATTGTCCAAGTTTTGGGGAGAAAGCCTCTCACTAAGCTCATTCCAATTAACATCAACACCTCTATTTTTTATGGGATTGAATTTGAAATAGAGATTTCTAAGTGGGACAATCTTTACCCATATCATGGATAAGCTAATGAATAGTTTTCAAAGAACAAGAATAGCATAAAATATATTTGACAAAAAGCTAATACTAATTGACATTTGAGCCCAAGAACATAATTTTTTTGCTATTACTTTTTTCTATTACTTTTAAATCTACACTCTTCCAAATTTCCTAGTTTTTGTTGGTAGCACAACCATTCCTTGTTATCTATGTTCATAACCTTTGAGTCATTTTTCTTTTCCTTTTTCTTCAAATCCCATATCCAATTAGTTGTCAGTTCTTGTCCACTTTACATCTACAAAGAGATGCCTTTCCACAATTTGTTTCTCAGTGTAATGTATGCCTTCCTCAAGTTAATTTTGTAGAATTAGTAGCTTTCTTCAAAGTATAGCATAGTTATTCCTAAATGAAGTCTTTCCTGATCCCTAGTCATTAGTAGTCTTTCCTTCTTGAAATTAGTAATTAATAGATTTTTCAAGGCTGACTCAATAGATGTTGATTCTCTATTTTAAATTTATCCTCAGATTTAAATTAAATGAAGATGCACTTGACTTGGAGTTAGACTTAGAAGACCTAATTATATCTCAATTTTGACATTCATTAGCTACAGGCACATGATCTTTTAAAATCACTTTCTCCACTTCAACCCTCAGTTTCCTCATTTATAAAATAAGGGAAATGGACTATTTGAAATTTTCTTTGCCTTAACATTTTCAAGTTTTGAGTTTTCCCCAACTTGATCACCAAATCCACCCATTTGCTTCATCTTGTGTGCTTTGTGTATGAGCCTTGTGTTCCTGCTCACAAGCTCACTAAGGAGAGAGTGTCTTAATTTATCTTTAGATCTTCTCTAGATCTATAAAGTGCAACGTAAGTGGAGAGATACTACAAATTGCTGTAGGATGTTTACTTGTACATGTACTTTTTGTTACTTACTAACTAATCCTCTTACCTAGATTTAGCAAAATGCTCTGTACACTCCACCTTATGAATACAGCTATTATAAATTACTCCAGGATGGTTCCTTGAACATGTATTTTTTATAACTTATTAATCCCTATTCCTGTCTCACAGGGTGTACAAGCTTCCAATTGAGGGGAAAAAAGTTTCCCCCCCCCCCCCCCCAAAGCTAGGCAAAGTCATCATTGTCTATCCTTTATTCTGGAAGAGGATCATGACATCAGGGAGATGATGCTATGATGTGCAAGTGAGTTGCATTTAATTGATAGAGGGCTGTGCAAAGTCACCAGGCTCACTTTCTCCTGAGCAGCATATATAGATTAATGACTGGAGAGGGCCTTGGATGCAGTGGAAGCTCTCAGTCTTTTTTTTTTTTAAACAAATTTCAGTTTGACTGAGGGCACGCCCAATCAGTAATTAAGGCTAGTTAAGAAAGGAGGCATAGGGTGGTCTTTTTTACCTCCTTAAAAAAAACAAACCCACAAACAAAAAAATTCTAATTACAATCCGAGAGGTCAAGATCCTCAGGGTTCCTGGCCATAACAGGAACAATTCCTATTTACATTCATCGGGAACCAATCAGGTCCCAAACAACGACCCTATCCTCGGCCTGTCCACGAGAACTAGAGCGATTTGGGTTTAAGGCACGATCCTGGTCCGTAAACCCCAAGATATCTTGCAAAGTTTCAGCGATCAAAATGTACATTACTTTGGGTCAATATATAGGCATATATACGGCGAAGTCATGCGGGACGCGCCGACTGAAAACCTTAATGCATCTTGCCGCTGCAGCCCCGCATTTGGGCCTCACAGGGGCAGCAGAGTTTTGGAGGATCAGACTCTAGGCCGGGAAGGGGTAAAATCACTCTGCCCTCTATTAGCTGTAGCGCGAGGGGAGGGCTGGGCCGCGCTGGCCAATCCCCGACTGCGCTTGTGGTCATGCCTTCGCGTCGGAGCCCGGAGGGGGGCGTTGTGGCGCACGCGGAGGGTCGGGCTGACTTTCCCACCCCGGGGTCTCCCTGCGATGCTGTTGGCCCTGAGGTCCGCTGTCCGGGCGCTGCTCCCAGGCCGCGCCGCGGTCCCGAGGCCGCGCTGCTACCATGGGGACGCGGTGGCCGCGCTGGGCTCCCAACTCGACACGGGCTCCGCGCTCTACCAGGTAGGCCGGGCGGGCCGAGGGCCGGCTCGGGCTGTGTAGCTGCTGCGCCCCGAAGGCCTGTTCTGGCGGCCTGTTCTTCCCTCTTTCCCGGGCCTGCTAAGGAGCCCTCTGTGCAGCAGACGGGACCAGGGCCTCTGGGGGGCTTCCTGTTTCCTTCACTTTGTGGCGCTCCCAGCCTCGGCTCAGGCGTGCCCATCTCAGTGTCCTCT